>NC_090934.1:396291952-402193385 GCF_040938575.1 Ambystoma mexicanum | reverse complement strand
CTTAAAACCCATTATAATTCAAATAAACCTTTACCTTTGAAAAAATGCATTTGATGCTTTTTTTCTATGAATTTTTTTCTATGCTTTTGTCATTCAATGCTTTGTATTCGAGGCAATGACTGGATACCGTGCAGAAGTACTGGGAGCCCATCGGAGTAGCGACGGTGGGGACCTATTGCATGACGGCATACCAAAGGCCTTTAGGGTACTGACCTCAGTAATAGGCATACATGAAGGACAATACATGACATGTGCTTCACTCCTCACTAGATTTGAGCAGAGGTGGCTAGGTACGGATGGGGTATTGCAAGAGGATACCATAGAAACACTTTATGATATCTCGGAAGGGGGGCATGCAGTGTCTAGGATAAATCAGTTACTGATGTCACAGAAGGGGGTTATGCTGCTGCAGACCAGGCGCAGCTGGGAGGTATACTTACAAGAACAATTGACAGACGCAGTCTGGGGTAGAGCACTGACCTATCATACAAGGTGTCTAGAAACGTGAAGCTCCAACTGATACAACTATATATAACCCATAGGGCATACCTGGACCCAAAGACGATTGCTAGCTTCAGAAAGTAGCTGACCAAACTTGCTCGAAATGCGGATTGATTAATATGGATCTGGTACATATATTTTGGGCTTGTGCAGTGATTCTGCGATACTGGTAAGAAAAAGTGCAGACCTTAGGTGGGGCAGGTATAACGCTGGATATTAGTACTCCGGCAGCCTGTATTCTTGGCATATTCGTACAGCCAAAACAGGCGAGACATGTCAGTAAGCTGAAGAACCTGGCATACATCGTAGCAAAACGGAGAATAGCAATGGGGTGGAAGGCATGCAAGAGACCAGAAGTGCGTTTGTGAGTGATCTCCAGAAATGGATGCTGGCAGAAACCTCTGTTTGGCAGGAGGTGGTCCGCCAGGGAGAACCCAGTGGTAACCTTGACTCCAGGAGACCTATGATGCAGGAGCTGATGGCTCTACAACATAGCAATATTTGAATAATCATAGGATCTGTACGGCTGATATTAAAGATGTATGTGCATATCTCAAGTCGATGTAAGATGCTAGCGCAATGTCAGTGGAATAGGCTGGGATGAGGCTGGGGCGAGTTGGGGTGTGTGGGTTACACAGACATGATGGACTGGACAATGTGATGCGCTATACAGGAGTGTCTGTAAGTTATGTTGTTGGTTAATTAATAAAACTCAAAATAATAAAATGTTTGGAAAATCTGCTCTGGCTCCCTCTATGAATTGGGGTTAGTTTGTTTCAAGATTGATTTAATGGCATGGGGAGTACAGGATACCACAGCCTTGATGTAGACTCACCTGCCACCTTGATCCTTTACATGCTGCTGCTGGTTTCTGCCTCTGTCGGCGGTAAAGATCGTAGATTCTTGAGCAGGGTTCTTTCTCAGCCAGCTTCCAGGTAGACTTGCGGTCTGATAGTTGATGTCATGTTCTTGTTTAGTGATGTCTCCTCGAAAATTGCCGTAGTGAAGTTCCCTAAAAGTCCTGCAATGCTTTAACATCCATGTCTGCCGATACCTTCCTCTGCATCTTCTGCAGCACTTCTCCACATCAACAGTTCGTTCATGTGTCTTATTTAGTAGGGCTTCATCACTATAATTCATCAAAATACTGGTGCAAGGACTCTTAAGACCAATTGGGAATTGGCGCTGATATTGGGTTCTCAAGACCGTCAGATGGGTGCATGTGTTCAAATGATGCTGTCCAGTCAGCGTCAGGCATCATTTAAACATTAAGAACTTTGTCCTGCATGTCCTTTTGGTTGCCCAGTGATGTGGATTTTATTGGGTAAGCCAGACACTTCCCATATCTTGGTTAACAAGGGGGGGGTCTGTTCTGACGTGTAACGTTTTAGGGGCGGGACTACTTCCTGATTCTAGTAGGCCCAAGTAATTTCTATTGTGTCCAAGGAAATACAAAAACACTGTAAATGTGAAGATGTACATGAAGTAGTTCAGACAAAAATAGGTATCATATGTTCAGCTTATAAGTTTATTTTGCTGTTGGGTGCATTTAGTTAATCATGCATCAGTATTATTAATAAAAGACTGTTTGTACCGAGAGCAAACAGAAATGCAAAACAAATTTTTCATTCAGAGATACTTGGTGTGCAGGAGGTTAGAACACAGTCTTAGCCCTGTCCTCACACCATTATAATGGCCAAATTAATTGACAAAATGCAATAAAACAAAAAGCAGGGTAACCACCATCATTAGTGACAAGTGATTATCGTGTGTTCAGATGCAAGACAACCCAAAACAAAAACATTAAAAGGGAAAATTCTTGGTTGTCTGTAGCCAGGCTGGAGGGTGACCTAACACGTGGTCCACACCATTATAATGGCCAAATTAATTGACAAAATGCAATAAAACAAAAAGCAGGGTAACCACCACCATTAGTGACAAGTGATTATCGTGTGTTCAGATGCAAGACAACCCAAAACAAAAACATTAAATGGGAAAATTCTTGGTTGTCTGTAGCCAGGCCGGAGGGTGACCTAACACGTGGTTGACGTCTAGATTTAGATCAAAAGGATTTTGGGACCAGGAGAGATATGTAGATATTGGTCCTTAAGACGTTTCGGCTGGTAGCCTTCATCTTGGGCCTGGAATAGGTCTCCCTAGGATAGAGATATGGGGACACTATTAATGTCTGAATCAGGGGTTAAAAACTATTGTTTTTTTTAAAAAACACAATCTGTTCCAAGAATATGGTACACCACAATAAAATCAAGGGCAAGGGAGATACAGAACTGACCTTGGGGGCTGCGATGCTGCTAGATTCTGTGGATTGTTTGTGGCACCCAAGACAAATAGGGTGCAGGGTTGAGTAAGCTTCTGGGCGTTAGTGGCAGGCTAGCAGACACAGTACCGAACACAAGTAACGTTACTAACTCACTTAACCACAAAGAAGCGTGGTGGATATTTAAACTCAAAAGCACTACCAACGGCCTCAATGAGATAGATCCCATACACTTCAGCAGATAAACATACAAACTAGAGCCTTACTCCCCTCCTCCTGTGGTACCTGACAATTCTCCTGTCCTCTTGTTGAGACCACGATTGGTGGCAACTTACCATATTCTCATTTAATTGGATGCTGTAAAGAATTGGTCCCCATACTTCACTGCTACTCACACAAACCACAAGGACACAGTCCCCTTCGTGTACATACAGCAATGTGAACCGCGTTTTCCAAACACGCATGCGTTAGCGACTAGCATTTCCATCTTTTGATAGGCTCGCTCGGCAACGCTACAGGAGTTCAGGCACGGGCATGCGCAACCGCCGAATACTACTCGCGGCGCGCATGCGCACCCAGCACCGCTGTGCACAGCTCGGCTTTTTCTTTCTCTTTTTCACTTACTGCTAAGAGCTTCCCCAAGTGAACGTGGCGCTCCGTTCGCAAGCTGCCCACGCAAATTTACTCGCCAGACTGCAGCACACTTTGAACTCAACTCAAGGTAATAAGAACCCCTTTTCCTCTGTAATACTTTACCTATACAACAAATCTGGATCTTTCACTCCCTTTCTTTATTTCATTCTTACTAATGCAGACCAGACAACGAACCTGGCTCAAACCAGCAATCTTCACGTTGAAGTCAGACTTCTGCTGACCTTGGCCAACATACCGGCTTCCCATGATTCTCCAGTATTTTTGGACACAGAAAATACCCAGTAAGGTGAGCGCCCGTCATTCTCACGCTTCATAGTCATTATATATCAGCCCGTATTACCCTGTACTAGATGTTTTTGACTCCTGCATATTTTTCTGACTCCTGTAGCCTTTCTCAGCCTGCCACTAACGCCCAGAAGCTTACTCAACCCTGCACCCAATTTGTCTTGGGTGCCACAAACAATCCACAGAATCTAGCAGCATCGCAGCCCCCAAGGTCAGTTCTGTATCTCCCTTGCCCTTGATTTTATTGTGGTGTACCATATTCTTGGAACAGATTGTGTTTTTTAAAAAAAACAATAGTTTTTAACCCCTGATTCAGACATTAATAGTGTCCCCATAGCTCTATCCTAGGGAGACCTATTCCAGGCCCAAAATGAAGGCTACCAGCCGAAACGTCTTAAGGACCAATATCTACATATCTCTCCTGGTCCCAAAATCCTTTTGATCTAAATCTAGACGTCGACCACGTGTTAGGTCACCCTCCAGCCTGGCTACAGACAACCAAGAATTTTCCCATTTAATGTTTTTGTTTTGGGTTGTCTTGCATCTGAACACACGATAATCACTTGTCACTAATGGTGGTGGTTACCCTGCTTTTTGTTTTATTGCATTTTGTCAATTAATTTGGCCATTATAATGGTGTGGACCACGTGTTAGGTCACCCTCCAGCCTGGCTACAGACAACCAAGAATTTTCCCATTTAATGTTTTTGTTTTGGGTTGTCTTGCATCTGAACACACGATAATCACTTGTCACTAATGGTGGTGGTTACCCTGCTTTTTGTTTTATTGCATTTTGTCAATTAATTTGGCCATTATAATGGTGTGAGGACAGGGCTAAGACTGTGTTCTAACCTCCTGCACACCAAGTATCTCTGAATGAAAAATTTGTTTTGCATTTCTGTTTGCTCTCGGTACAAACAGTCTTTTATTAATAATACTGATGCATGATTAACTAAATGCACCCAACAGCAAAATAAACTTATAAGATGTACATATGATACCTATTTTTGTCTGAACTACTTCATGTACATCTTCACATTTACAGTGTTTTTGTATTTCCTTGGACACAATAGAAATTACTTGGGCCTACTAGAATCAGGAAGTAGTCCCGCCCCTAAAACGTTACACGTCAGAACAGACCTCCCCCTTGTTAACCAAGTACTCCTAGCCCATTGTTCTGTCGTTGGTGGGCTATCCCTCCAGTTACCAACTTCCCATATCTTGTCACAGCGTGTTGTGTGACATTCAGCCCTGATCTATGAACATGTACTGCTGCATTTTTATCCCATGTCTAACAAACACAAAAATACACCACTTGTACCACCTGCACAGCATACCAAACGCATGGATACAGTGATACCTATAACAAACCCCATGCTCTTTCCTGAAGAGTGAGGAGTCCACTGGAGATACCTACGTGAAAGAGCACCCACTGCCCACTTAAGGTCACACGGTTGAACAGAGAGAGAAGGAGAAGCTGGCAGTCTACATGCTGCTAGCGGCATTGAAACGTCAATCCCAAATGGTAGACAGGGTTTCACAGCCACCCAAACAAGGTTACTTGCCTGGAGAAAACATTGAACATAATGTAACTCCAAATCTGAGGAGTCGATTCTGTGTGCATATCATTAATTCAAAACATGTCAAGCTTTGAGGATCAGACCTTGATGGGTGTCACATTGGATTACAGGGTGAACCAGCAGGGGAAGAAAGAAAACTATGAAAGGGATGCTGCAACGTACATCACAGTTTGAAACCATCGATCCCACCATTCAGCCATGCCAGAGTAGACTAAGGTCAGAAGCTAGTAGTTATTATGGAGGGCACTGTCTTCTAATTGGTTGAAACTCCGAGTCCATCTGTGCTACCAGGGGAATTTCCTGCCTTTGGTTTTAGTGAAAAATCCAACTTTTCTCTAAAACAAATAGCCAGGCACCATTTTAGTGGCTTATAATCTGTGTGGTTGGTAAAAGAAGACCGACCAGGTAGGCTTTTATGCTCATGGTGGGATCCTACACTTGTGTTTAGGATAGCGTAGCTCTTCGATTTCATCCAGCTTTCTGGGGTTACATTGGAAGGAATGGGGCCGGACTAATAATATTTCAACCCTGGTGACATCTTGAATTGGAATCCTGCTTGTGTTTGCTGTGCAGGAGGTTAAGGGTGTTTTTAATATTATTTACATGTTCTCCATATTGTTTAGGGTTGCTTGGCAATTTCACACTTTGCAGACTTCGCAATTGAGAGCTTCAAGCCAGGCAGTTATGCGGATCACACAAACTGATCCGTGTACCCAGACAGATACGGTCAACTTAAGACCTATTACCAACTCCTTCTTCCTCTCAAGGATAGTGGACAAAATGGCCACTAGGCAATTTCAATGTTTTCTGGACCAAAATGCTTTCTTACACCCTAGGCAATGTGGATTCAGAGGTTATCACACCACCGAGAGTGCCCTGCTGGACCTTCAGACCAATATGCTTGAAACTGTCGATAATATCGGGTGCGGACTCTTGGTATTGTTGGACTTAGCAGCGTTTGACTGCTAGACCATGACATCCTTCTTCTTACTCTAGAAAGAGTCAGCAGATGCTCTTGCCAAGCTGTAGCATGGGTGCATTCCTTTTTATCTCGTAGGGTCTTGACCGTACACTGGCGTGACTCCTGCTCAGAGCCTACTACCATCTGTTGCGGAGAGCCTTTCTTTCAATGGCACTTTTTAATGTGTACATACAGCCTTTGTATGACCTGCTAACCAACACTGGCTCTCATTTTTCAAACTATGTAGACGACGCACAGCTACTACTTAATTTGGATGGCAACTATGACTCCGACTCCATCAAACTTAACCCCATCTATCAAAAAGTAAAGCAGTGGATGACCGTGCACCAAATGTGCTTAAATAACTCCAAAACCAAGCTCTTACTTTTTGGACGACCCTGTGCTAGATCCAAACTAGACCCTTGCTGCACAAATTTGTTATTGACAGCTGCACAATCCTGATACAGAGTAAGGTTAAAACCTCCAGAATGTACTTGGATTCTTCTCTGAGCTCTGACACACAGGTAAACAACTTAGTAAAATACTCACATTACCATCAGAAGTTGCTCAGGCAGGTTAAATCATTAATCTCTGAGATGAATTGCAAGACCTTGGCCAGAGCAGCGATTCTTTCCCGACTTGATTATTGTAATGCGATTTTAGGGGGTGCTACCAAAAGAAAATCTGGTCAAACTTCAGACCATCCAGAACAATGCGATTCGTATAATCAAAAACTAGGCCCATGGTGAACATATCTCCGAACACAGGACATTTCAAGACTCTTACTCAGGCACACAAGTGCATTAATGGTACAGAGGCTTCAGATTTGAAGGAGAGACTGATAAATTATCAACCGCAAAGGCTACTGCGATCCAGCAATAGTAAGCTTTTGGTTCCCATCATGCCAAACCATACTGGGGGAAATGGAAGATATTTCCCTTCTCTTGCAGCCAAAGCCTGGAACTCCCTTTCCCCAGCACTGCGATTGGAACAACATTTACTACTCTTTCGCAAACAACTAAAAACAATATTATTTAACTAAATCTCTTGTCCTCCTTCTGCTCCTAGGTCATCCTATGTTTCTGTTTGTCTTGTGTGTTGTCGACACGCCCTGGTACCTGTCTGGTTTTCTGCATGTAAGAAACAAATAAATAAAGACAGGTCAACAAAACTTGTGGCACAACACAAAGTGGGTTTGCAATTTCCTGGGTCCTTAGGGTCCATATCAAGCCCCTCTTGACGTCCTTCGGGACGTAGGAGAGTTCTTGGGGTCTATAGCTTGGGGAGGGCATCTAGTGAGTAAAGGGTTGCTGACCCCTGCCAAGGGACTTGGAGCAATGGAGAGTGATCCAGCGATCCCCTGAATACCAGCCCCAGGTCACATCATCTACCAGGCCCGCTGAGCCACTCCCCTGGTGGAGCGCAGAGCCAGGCAGGAGATGTTACAATAGGTCAGGTGAAATTTGATATATTACGGCAAAACATCTTTGCAGGTTATGCAGTACAGAGAAATGTTGTAAAAACTAGGTTGATAAGTACAAGGCTGAACAGACACTAAATAAATCAGAATCAGGAGTGACTAGGGTCTGTAAGAAGAGCAGTTTGTCCTCCCCTTCTCAGCTAGTGTCAGACATAAAGCCAAGCAGCCAGGCTTATCTCAAGAGGGGTCAATGTGAGCAGTCAGGTTGTTACACAGTGTTTCACAATGACAGTTATTCAAATAAACACTTACACACAAGGTTTCTTGATTACACAATTATTAATTTATTTAACAGTCAGTTGAATAAGCCTTCTTTAGAAGGGAACAATCATATAACACAAATTATACTTCAATAAATACACACTCTCAGTTTCACTGAATCAGTTGATACCCATTGGGGATGGCACACATGCACTTCCTACACCCTCAGGTGACGTAAATTACTAGGACACTGTGGACATTCATTTATCACTGGCACATTTAGAGCAATACTGAGTGGGAGATCAAAAGGAAATGTTTCAAAGGGAGAAAACAATGGTTAACAAATATTCTTCAGCAGGTAAGTACTTTTTAAAACCCTCCAATGCAACGTAGGTAAGAAGAGTCTTTGAGGGAACCAGGACAGCCAATGTTAGTTGAGCAAAAGTCTAGGTGAGCTGAAGCACTTCTTCCAGGTAGGTAAAAAGTCTTGCACAGTGTTTTAGAAATGTTTGTAGAAAATGAAATCACTGTAGGGCCACAAGCTGGGAGGCTTGTGAGGGGCAAAGCTGCAAGCAACTCTGGAAAGGCAACCACGACATGTCTCAACTGAGAGCAAGCAAGGCTTCACAACAAGAGGTAAGTCCTCTTAGTTTTACAGTACCTTTGGTTAGAAGAAACACTGCTTCCAGCTGGCTTCTGTTCCTGTGTAGGTCTGCAGATACTGTGTTCCTGGGCCTTAGGTGTGGGGACAAGAGGAAGGACGCCTGGTGACCCCTGCACTACGAATGGAAGGTCAGCGGCAGCAATGGACAAACTTCAGATCATCGGCACTTCGCAGTTTCAGCTCCTCGCGGCTCTCGCAAACAGCACCACCACGGTTCTGTCATGATTCCTGCCCCTCATGTCCCCAGCCCTCCAAGATGTCAGGCTGGAGCCAGGCCACGATCACCTACATGGCCCTCAAGGGCCTCTCCATCCCTCCAAAGACCCACTTGGAGTCAGACTTGGTGCTTGTGGCACCAGACTCTCTCACTCCCAGAGGATAACATTGGGGATTGGACTTGTAGTGCATTGATGGGGACAAGATGGATGCCCCCACATATTTCGGTTCCCAGAACTGCATGTGCGGTCTAGTCTTTTGGGTGTGGTTCAGCCCAGAGGACCCTGGGATACCCAGAGACTATTTAAGCCACACCCAGGCTGAGAAACATGCTTTGCGTTTTCTGCACCTGCAGCGTGACACTCACCGTGTTTGGATCGGTCTCCAGTAGGCCTGCATCTTTCTTCTACGCTCAGCTCCTGCAAGAACAAGAACACCGTTGGGCAGAAGCGCCGCAAGGTAAGGCTGTTCCTATCAGTCATCGCTCCTTCTGTTCTGCGGGCATCTTCAGCGGTGTCATTCCCATCCCGGCACGCCGCTTCCTAAGAAAAAGGGAGAAGAATAGAAAAAAGGCATTAGTAAGCATTCTGCAAATCTTTGCTTATTTTTAAATATTGTATGAGCTTCAAGCGCTTACCTGAATCCCAGCCGCTCTGGGGGAACTCTGTCTCCGGAACTTCTTATCCATCTGCAAGAGGGAAAAGACACTCCAGGTTAGCGTGGAAACATCTAGAGGCGCTGCATACCGCGCTTACCCACCACATTTGTTCTTCATAACCGGCATCCACGCTGAAAACGTCACGGCACCTAAAAGACACAGAAAAAGAACTCAGTTCAATGCAAATACGAAAGGGGTGCATCGCGCATCTCATTCTCACTCACCTCCAGCACTACTCATCTCAGCAGCATGCCACCATCCCCGGACGCCTGCCATCATCTAAGGAAGGAAAGGAACGAAGTTAGAGAACTGTTCAAAAGACTCATTATACTTACCTGTCTGACTCTTGCCAGTGAAGTAACTAGGCAGTAACGAGCCCGCATCAATCAACGTGCCCCTGCGCTGAAGGCAGGACGGAGAGCACACTATCCAAGAAAACAAGGTGAGCTGTGGATCAAAGGGAAGGTTTGGATCCCGGGGAAGAAGGGGTTCAAGCACACAGAGACAATAGGGAGTTAAACTCTACCAATCCTGTGTTTCAGGCCCAGTCTCCAGTCGAATAGCCTCCAGGGAAGGGTTCAAGGTCATAAGAGGTCAGAACAGGCTGAGTGACGTCCCTGTGGGTACCAGGTGAGCGTTAGAGGTTCTCAGATACCTTAATGGACTTTCCTCGCATCTGGGGTCCAGCACTCTGTTGAGATGGCTCAGGCTTGGTCAGTCCTGCTTAATGGGAGCCTGGTGGATCTTCTTGGAGCTCGAGTCCGACTTAAAATCAAGCAATTTCAATTCACTGCTCTTGGAAACCCTGGCTTCACCAAGAGAAGGTATTTAAACCTTTGGAAAATCTGAGCGACTTCCCTCTGACACTGCACTGAAGGTGCTGTGTGTCACAATGCAAAGCCCCCCTGCCTGTCTCAAACTTGAGTAGGACCACCTAAGGTTCCGGAAGGAACTCAAGACCTTCCTCTTTGTTTCCGCTTTCTCTATCTATCTCCGCTGCTGATGCTCCTGTCTGCTGTGCTAACTGATTACCTGGCCCCCCATTGACCCTCACAGGCACCAGGCTCCTGCATGATCAGTAGCCCTTTACACTGCCTCCGGGCCTCCCACCCAGTTTCTTTAATATGCTGGTCCAAATCCCACAGTACTTTGGAGGAATTTAGGCTATCATGAGGGTCGCAGGCCACATCTGAAGGGTATTTATGCAAAACAAGGGGGGTCTGGGAATCTCTCTACCAGCAAGAACACAGCCCAATGACCTGTTCTTGGATGAGTAACCCCTGGGAGAGACTCTACCAAGTCTATAGCTCACTGTCCCTTTCACAGAGAAGACATTTCCCTGCATATCAGTCTTTGTCCTGCCCAGGGGCAGTACAGCACCGAAATACTAGGCAATTCTCCTCTGAACAAGAGTACCAACAGCAACCCCATATACGTATTTCAGCCTTGTTGGGCATCATCAGTGAGGTGAAGCTGCGCCTCTCTAAGAACAGTGAGCAAGGGGTCCACGTCTGGATTGCCCTTTTACCTTAGGGTGAGACGCAAAGCTAATTTATGCAAAACAAGGGTGGGGTCTGGGAATCTCTCCACCAGCACGGACACAGCCCAATGACCTGTTCTTGGGTGAGTAACCCCTGGGAGAGACTGTACCAAGTCTTTAGCTCACTGTCAGTTCTTAGAGAGGCGCAGCTTCACCTCACTGATGGAGAACAAATATAGCAATGAAAGATGGAGGTGGTCCTACTAGGCCTTGTGAGAATTCAGAGCGTGCAAGTGCAGAGAGAAGGGATAAGGAGTGGGGGAGGGTTAAGTGCTAGGTGTATCAACATTAAGGGAGTGAGCAGCTGTAAGTGCCTAGGCAGAGTGGTCAGCCGCCATTAATTAAGTGCAGGCCTGTGGTGACATAGCAAAGTGCCGGTGGAGGATACGGGGGTGTGGAGACTGTAGGCGATTGGGTGTGGGAGGCCTGGACCAGGGAGGACGCATAAGGGACCTGGTCACCACTCTCAGCAACTGTGGGATGTAACAGGGGAGGGAGGACGGGAAGGAGGAGGTGAACAGGAAAGTCTTGAGGAGCTTCCGGAATCTGAGGAGCTCCGGCTTAAGATGAAGAGGAAGGGGGAGGCTATTCTGTAGGAGGGAGGCGGCTGAGGAGAGCCATCGGCCACCAGCACGCTGTTTAGCGAAGCGCTTAACACGCAGAGAGTTGGTGCTGGAGGAACGTAAAGAGCTGGAGGGAGAGTATTTAGTGAGAGCAAGTTGTAGATAGCTTGGTCCCTGGCCCCAGACAGCCTTGTGGATGATGCAGAGGGATTTGAATTTGATCCATGCAGCAACCAGGAGCCAGTGGAGAGTTTTTTAGGGCTGGAGATATGTGGTCCCTGACTTGAGGCCCAGAATAAGTCTTGCAGCCCTATACTTGATTAGCTGCAGGGGTCGCGAAGAAGAGGGTAGATTAAGGAAAAGGCTATTGCAGTAGTCTATCCTAGAGAGAACCAGAGCTCTAGAGACATTGAGCTTCTGGGGGAAAGTCAGGAAAGTAAGAATTCCTTAGGTTAGGTGGAGTTGAAGGTGGTACTTCTTGGCAAGGTCCTGAATGTGAGGGATGAAGGAAAGAGAGGAGTCGAAGATGACTCCAAGGTTTCTGTCTTCAAATGGGAGAGATTGGGAAAGCCCATAGAAGATGGCCAGAGTGAGGGACAGAAAGACAGGGCAGGAGTCCCAATAGGAAGGATCTCAGTCTTGCTGGTGTTGAGGCAGAGATTATTGGCAGTACACCAGGAAGTACATTTGAAGAACACCATGAAGTAAACAAGACCTGAAACACCTTAGAAAGATGCCTAGAACATTTCATTCTTTATTTGGACAGGCTCTGGTTGTCTGGCACCACCAGCCAATAAAGGCTCTGTGCAGTAATTTTCAAACAGCCATGCAAAGTTGCACCATATTTCAATCATCAACACATCCAAAAGTTAAAAAAAGGGAAAAATCTGGCAGCACTTTGCCAGGAGACGCGGATCAGGACACCAAACCAATTGTTCCATTTCACCAGGCCCTCGGCTACTGAACCTCCAGTACAAAGTGTAGTCTCAAAGTGTCTCTTATTTAGTGATGTGCAGACTGACGGCCAAGGGGATTCTATCTGCCCCTCTTCCAACTAGGAGGGGATTAAAACAGGGATGCCCGCTGGCGCCTACAATCTTCAGTCTGTTCCTCTCGGATATGCCCCTAAGCCAAGAGGGGGTCAGAGCATTTCCACCTCAACTTTACAGGCAATACATCCCTTTGATAATGTATGCTGATGATTTGGTGGTTATAGATCATACCCCCAAAGGAGGCTTACACAAAAGTTTGAGCGTGTAGAATCGATAACCTACCTGGGCATTAAGATAAATAACAACGTAAAAGAAACCACCTGACGGAAGAGCTGAGGTGTTAATGTACCAGATTGGCAACACAGACAAAATAAATGCTGAGAAAATTTGGCAGGTACACACTGGTGCCCATTTTAACCTTTTATAAGCAAAAGGTTACTCCAATTATATTATATGGAGCCGAAACAGCATTAAATATCCTGCCTGCATTCTGGAATCTATTAGTAGGGATTTTTTGGAGAAGAGTGTTCGACCTCCCCAATAATCAACCAGTGTCGCTTATCAGATTTGAACTGGGATTGCAGTCACTTAGCTCTTTGGTCAGATGGAGGTCATTGTCCTTATATAGGAAAACTAAAATGGAAAATGCTATTCCGGTCCTAGATATTCTGAAAAGTGAGCAGAATACGTTGGGTGCCGCAAGGGATCAAATTCTAGATGCCTGGAAATTGAAATGTAGAGAGGTACTGGATGATCTGGGTTTTAATGAGGAAACAGTGATAAACAACCTGGATAAGATAAAAAATAAAGCTGAGAAGAATGGACTGGATAGAGACCATAGAGGTGAGATCTGTGTATAAGGTCACTATTATCATCAAGAGGGAGCAAAGAGCTATCAACCAAGTCCCCAAGTACCTGGTAAAATTCCCTTCAAATAAACATAGGAATGTGTTTGAGATTGAGGCTAAATATTCTTCCGACAAAAGACATTTTGTGGTATAGGAGGGATAGGATGATGGATTCTGCAATGTGTAGATTCTGCAAGACCCATATGAAAACAACTAAGCATTTACTCCTGGAATGTGAAGCCCTAGAGTCAACAAGAAGGAAGTTCTTAACTGAGGTTATCCAAGACTATAGGACTCTAACGAAAGAGGAATGGTGGGAGGCCTCCATTTTGGGAGAAAGAGTGAAAGTGCTACTTGCAATAACATTTTTAAGGAGACTGATTTTATTGTGGGAATGGAGGGAGGGAATGTTTCATGAAAGGCTTGTATACACCATAACATGTTTAATAAACAATAAAAAAAAATAGGAATAAATGAAAATTCACAGTTGCAGGCTGTCTTTTTAAAGTCTTGGTCCTCCTTGGGATGACTTCAATAAACAGACCTGGACATCATACATCTAGCTCATCAGGGCGCCTCCTCACTTCTACCAGCACAGGTGTAAACCCTTTTCCCAAACCCAGCCAAAGGGTAGGGTTTAGTGAACTACATAAGCCCAGTTGCACAGTGTGAGTGTTTGAAGAAGGGGCTGTAAGCAAGAGTTTAGAGTGAGTCTGCTAGTAGGAGGTGATTGCAGAATAGGAAGAGCAGGATGGAGATGAGATGGGGCTGGAGCAGAGAGAAGAAGGTAGTGGAGGCTTGCAAACATCATATGGTATGTGAACGTAAGTAGGAGGTTGACAAACATCAGGAGGAGGTGTGAATGAGACAGTTGGCAATTATTAGGATGAGGAGAAAGGGAGAAAGGAAGGAGAAATGAAAGAGAAAGGGGGAGGTGGGCCAATACAGAAGAAGTAGTGTGGCTGGAGAGAACAGGAGGAGGAATCTGAGAAAGATCATCAGGTGGCTTGTGAGACCTTAGCCAGAGTAGCAAGGAAGACATTAGAGGGCATGCTTGGCCCAAGGCAGCATGTAGGGATGAGGCCTAGATATGAAGCAGTCAAGCCCACGGTGGTAGGAGGAATGAGCACATGGTGATATATGATAGGTTATTTATAACGCGCTTAATACCCAGAGGTTTCTAAGCGCGGACCCGGGGATCGAACATTTGTTATTCCGTGTCGTCTTGCTTCCAAGATGAGCATGTTGCTGCAGAGCTATCCTCCCGAGTGAGGTGTTGAAGAGTTGCAACACCAAAGTAGGAGTTGAGAGGTGGTTAAATGTAAGGTCAGGACCCTAGATAATAAATAAACGAGTAGATTGAGGCCTGTGAAGGCGTCCTCTGAAAGCTTGGGATGCCCAACCCAGTTGGCCCTGTGTCAGCCAGGAAGAAAGGGTCGACTAATACTTACAACTTGTAACAGAAACCCAACAACACCTAAAAGAGTTACCAAATCCACCGGAGGTGGTTATATCCCAGCAGCAATCGAAGGCAAGCTTGAAGAACCACATAGAGACTATGAGTAAAGGGGGATACTCACAAACTGTTTGAAGAAAATGCTAATACTGCTGGAACATTTGACAAGAGGCTTTTATGACATTTTACATTTTTACTTTTTACCCTGGAGAAAACCTTTGCGTGTTAAATAAAAATGTGCAGGCTCTTTTTGGGCCCTACTCAGCCATAAGACACTGCCTACAAGGCTGATGAGTCTGGGCAAAAAGAATGTATTTTTAGGAGTTTGCTAAAGTCCAGTGTGGGGTAGTTCCATAGCTGAAGGGTTGCTGCAGGGGTACGACCTCCTATCACCGACGCCCTTTTTTGCGACGGGTGTTTTTCCAAACACTTTTTCTAGAAAAAACACATCACATTTTTTGGGGGGGTTTCTGAAAGGACATATAAAGGGTTGGGGGGTCAGGAACAGTACAAAATAGGTTGAGGAGTGGGGACTTATTGGGGGAAACCCCCCACAAATAAGAAAAGAAAGTTTGAGCTTTTTTGGCAACATTTTTTCGGAAAAACACCTGTCGAAAAAACGGGTGTAGATGATATGACATAGAACCGCTGCAGAAACGTCAACATTAAATAAAAAAGAGATACATTTGAATCTCAAAATGTCCAGACTCCTGGAGTTCCTTCTACAGTTAAATCTTGTCTTTCCACAATACATTGATTCTCTTCCCTGTTCACTGGCTGGCCTTAAAGGTAGTACATGTAAGCTTCATTTGGGAGCGAAACTGCAGTCAAAGCCAAAGAAGGGAAAAGGGAATTGGCGTAATAACCATTTATTTTCTAGGCATCTGTAATCCATCATGCAGCAGGATGGAAGACAGGTTTTAGAAGGGGCCGGAGTGGAGGCAGGAGCACAAGGAACAACTATCATTCTGGAAATGACTGGGGTTTGGGATAAAAAATCAGGGGGGATGGGTATGTAGTTAGCTGTTGCCTAAAAATGTTTTAAAAACGTTAAAAACGGAAAGTGTGAGTAACTTGGTCTTCAGATTAATGACGAAATCAAGATTAAAGCTAAAGTAGCAGGCATTGGGAGAGAACATGATGGGAATGATTGCAAGTGATGTTAGAGAGGTGACCTTACAGTAAGAGAGGTTAGAAGAGTGAATGTTTAAGGGTCTTGTACATTTTCATATTGGTCCTACATCCCTTCATGCTCTGTCACAATGGTTTCCCCTTCGCTTTAGTCTATCCCGTGGGTTGAATATCCATGCTGGGGAGCGGAGGACCTTACAGATCTGCCGACAAAGGGAAAGCTCAATGGTCCGGTTGCCGTAGTGGATGGGTATGTGCTTCCAGCGCCACCTCTGGAGATGTGGGAGAAGAAAATCTTTGGATACAGCGATGTCCCTTTAGTGATTGGAACTACCATGCAGGAAGCAGAATTTGGGTAAGATCTTTGATGGCGATGGAGAGTCCCAGCTAAATCCGTTAGGGGTGGGTGGCAGGAGGGGACCGACATTTTAGTACACATTCTGTGATATAGGAATGCTTTGAAGGCTGTGGTCCCCCACTTGCTGTGCGATAGCACATAGACAAAAAAGTTTGATATTTTATAAATGTCTATCTTTTTATTTACATTTTATAATAAAATCAATAATACACTTCATTATACCACACATCAATCATCAATAAAACATTTCTTTCAATAATCAACATTTTTACTATTATGTAGCAAAGCCGTTAGGTTTTCCATTTCCCAGATTTCTCTTCCTTTGCTAGCTCACTTTTCCCCCAGATGGAAAAAGGCTCTCTTCCAGTGGAAATGTCACATATTTTTATTATTCAAAGTAAGAAAGTGATCATCCATTTGGAGGCTGGTAGTTTATTTGACTGGCATGAACTGACTATGTATTCTTTCCGCAGCCCATTTTACAGTAATATCTCATCCTGGACGGAGGACGACTACTACTGGCAGGTGAAAGGTAAAGCAGCACAGACCATACACGTTTTAGGTGCCAAGTAGGAGAGCCAGGCATCATCTGACTAGTGACTGTGTCCTTCTGATCCTCAGGGCATCTGGACACATTTGGGGGAACACTTACCAGTGATGCCTTGAAACTCTACCCGATCTCTGCCGTTTGCAAACAGCAAGAGCGGTGCATTGAGAAGGAATACATAACCATGGTGTCAGACCTAAGGGCTACGTGTCCTAACGAGGACATAGCCAAACTGGCAGCAGGTGAGTTCATATTTGGATGATGGCACAAAGCCGAGTGGGATCAACATATATATGCAAGAGTAAGATAGTGCATGTTTATTTAGTCTGGATGGTCCGTAACAAAACTTCTGAGGCTTGTGGAATCTGCTTAGATCACATGCTGTGCATAGGCCGACATCTAGTGGAAGCTGCGGAGTATTACAGTTTGTTTTTCGAAAGTCGAAAATGGGCGTCGACACAGGCGTGCCAGTAATACTATCCCTATTGTGACGTCCACTGTACCCAAGATCCCTCACGCGTGTAGGATCCTCAGATTGTTTTTTTCCGCCATACTGGTCGGAAGCATCTTGCGGAGTTCCCTGGCCTTAGCCATACTTTTGCTGTTATTATAATTATAATTCTTATTCATTCCCTTCCCCACCCCAACGTCGACCCTCAACCTCGACGACGGCTGGAGAAGTCATCGACCGTCGACTGCTGCACGACGGATCTGGGCCTCGGAAGGCCGCTGGCCTCGGCCCGGGCCTAGTAGGCCGCTGGCCTCGGCCCTTACAAGTAGGGAGAGTGGGGGGTGGTACATACTCTTCACTCTTGATATATAGTTACATTTTATATATTCCTACACTTAGCAGCCCGCTGCCTTAAGGTGCGTATGGAGGGTACCCCTTTTCAATTCTGCCCCAAGTGCAATCGCAAATACCCTTGGGTCGACAGGCACGCCACGTGCAATCTCTGCTTGCCGAGGGATCACCCCGAAGCGAACTGCAGAGCGTGTAGTAGGTTTAAACCTAAGACACTTAAGGACCGTTCGACAAAGCGTTGGGCCCACCACGCCAGGCAGGAGGCCATGGCAGCGGAGGGCGCCTTCAGCGATGGCAGCGACGCCGTACTTTCGGACGGCGAGGGCATTATGGCGTCGAAAGACAGCCGGCGAGCGCAGGTCCCCGACCTCGGAAGGTCGTCCGGCAGGGCGGCTATGGGGAAGACCCCCGGCGACGCAAGCGCTACACACCTAACACACACTAAACACACTAAGACCAACCGGACCTCGACGACGTCGACTTCCCGGAAAGAGGCACAAAAAGAACGGTCCGACTCGGTGTCCTCTGGGCGCTCTCGATCGAGATCACCTCACGACGCAAGGCAATCATCCACTCTTGCCAAGAGTGCCTCGCTACACACATTAACGGAAGTTCGATCGTCGGGAGACGAAGACGACTTCCACCCCCAGGCCGCGCTCCAAGATACCGAGACCGCGGTTAACACCAGTGAGGCCCCACGCCCGAAGCACACAGATACCTCTCCAGACCCTCGGCGCCAGGCGTCGAAAGTCTCTGGGGCCTCCAAGGGACAGGGAAAACATTTTTCCACGCACGGGGAGGGGGGGAAACAGCGGAAAGCACAGCCTTCCACCCCTGTAAAGCCATCCTCTCACCCTAGGCAGACAAGCAAACACAAGTCTACCCTTGAAAAGTCCCATAAATCACCACCTGGTAAAGTAATACCCTGTTCCAGGGAATGGTCCAGTGAAGACATAGACAGGGTTATGTCTAGGATGTCTTCCTTGGCTGATTTTTATGATAAGAACCCAGAACACTTTCTTTCATATAACCCTCAAGGGGCCACACCCTCAGGCTCCTCCGATCCTATCCCGCTAAGTAAAAAGCCCCGGTTCGAAAGACCTGAACCCTTCGAGGTTCAGCCTTACTCCACTCCATATTCTACTCCACTCCCCAGTTACCAGGGACAAGTTTTCCCTGAAGAGGACCAGGAGTTTGAAATTATGGAAGAACAAACCGGGACAGATTACTATGCAGAGGATGAGGACCTGGAGGAGGGAGAAGATGAGCAGGAAATTTACAGAGTAGATTCCCCAGTACAAAGCGAAGCCCCAGTTACTGACTCTCCAGTTGATAACCAGCCCCTCCTTAACGAGGTTCTCGCTCGAGCAGCGGAACACTTCCACATCGACACCCACGGTGTACAGGAGGAAAGGGACTTCGCGGAGGAGTTTGTAGGAGAGAGAAGACCGGTCGCTCAGACCATCCCTATCCTCAAATCCATCCAACGAAGAATAGATCCTTCCCTGGTGAATCCGAACCTCACCAGAGCTGTCAACCCCAGAATTGAAAAGATTTTCCGGGCAGCCCAGTCTGACCCTCTTTATATAAGGGGACATCTTAAACCAGATTCCCTAGTGGTTACCAACACTAGAAAAAGGGCTGGCACGCCCTTATCTTCATCAGAAGCTCCTCCCGACAAGGAGAGCAAAAAACTTTACGGGTTTGGCAGGAAGGTAGCCTCAACGTCCGCCTACCAGGCAAGGATTGCGAATTCCACCACCCTGTTGGCTAGTTACAATTGCCATCAATGGGAAGAAGTCGCGGCGCTCATTGCCTCTGCTCCAGAACCGTTAAAGGGCCAGCTGGCTCGGATCTCGGCAGAGGGGAGAGCCGTGTCTGGTTGCATTTTAAAAGCAACTTTCGACGCTGCTGACAACGCAGGGAGATTGATAGCAGAAGGTACTGTTATCAAGAGACATGCGTGGTTACGGCAGTCGGGATTCAAGACAGAAACCCAGGCTTCTTTAATAGACAAGCCAGTGGAACCCGACCTATTGTTTGGGAAAGCGGTCGAAGACGCACTTAAAAATGCCAAAGATGAATATGAGACTCTCAAATCCCTTGGCCAGCTTACCAACAAACCCCCTAACCAGAGGGGGAACAGTAATTTTCGTCGCCCACGCGGCCAAAATTCACAAAGAGGCAACTATGCCCAGGGACAGGGTACACAATGGAATAACAACCAGCAGTCTACCCAGAGTTACGGCAGGGGTAACAAGAGAGGTCGTGGAAGAGGCAGAGGCAGCCCCAACAAGGGAGGTGGCACGCCTCCACCAAAACAGTGACGCTCAGTTCAGGGTCCCTTGCCACGCAACCCCAGTAGAAGGACGCATTTCCACCTTCACCCAGGCTTGGGAAGGGATCACCTCAGACAGATGGGTGCTGTCAACAGTATCCGCAGGATATTGTATAGAACTACTGCAGCGTCCCCGGAACCATCCTCCACGACAAAGAGTGCACTCCCTAGAGCATCAAAGGATCCTTCTCGAGGAGATCGCCATTCTGCTAGAAAAGGACGCGATAGAACTCGTCCCAGGACACCAGGTAAACAAGGGTATCTATTCAACTTACTTCCTTGTGCCAAAGAAAGATTTGACAATGCGCCCAGTATTGGACTTACGGCCTGCCAACAAGTATGTCAAGCCCCAAAAATTCCGTATGACCACGCTACAAGAGGTAATCCCCCTCCTAAAAAAGGGGGATTACATGGCAACCTTGGATATGAAAGATGCTTATTTTCATATTTCCATGCTCCCAGCGCACAGAAAGTACTTGCGCTTCAAGGTAGACAGTCGCCACTACCAATTCAAGGTACTGCCCTTCGGGATAGCTTCAGCACCAAGGGTATTCACCAAGGTACTGGCGGTGGCGGCTGCACACCTACGCAGGGAAGCAATCCCGGTGTACCCTTATCTGGACGACTGGCTCATAACGGGGGAAACCCCAGGAATTTGCAGGTCAAACATTCAGAGGACTATCGACCTCCTCCACAAATTAGGCTTCTCCATCAACGAGAAAAAGTCAAGTCTGGTGCCAAGCACCTCACGCAAAGCTATGCGGTTACTGGGCATGATGGCGTCATGCATTTACCTGGTCCCCCACGCGCGTCTGCGCATGCGTCCCATGCAGGAATGGTTGGCGAAACAGTGGTCTCAGGCAAGTGGTCATTGGGACGATCTAGTGGTCGTTTCGCCAACACTCGTACAGAGCCTACACTGGTGGACAAGAGAGAATCTCGCAAAGGGGAAACCCTTTTACGATCCCGAAGTACAAGCCGTGGTGACTACAGATGCATGCCTGACTGGGTGGGGAGCTCACCATCTCCACCACACAGCTCAGGGTCTCTGGTCTCACGCAGTAGCCAAGAACCACATCAATCTGCTAGAGCTTCTGGCAGTATTCCGAGCGCTAAAGGCGTTCGAGCCCCATCTACTGAACTTGTCGGTGCAGATCAGGACGGACAGCACGACAGCCATGTTCTATCTGAACAAGCAAGGGGGGACTCGTTCGCCAAATCTGTCCAAGCTTGCCCAGAAAATATGGATATGGGCACTCAGACGGAACATCTTCCTGTCATCGCAACATGTTCCAGGGGAGCTCAATTCCCTAGCGGATACTCTAAGCAGAGACTCCCTCCCAGAAGAACACGAATGGGTCCTTCACAGAGACGTAGTAGAAGATCTCTTCTCTCAGTGGGGTTTCCCCACTATAGACCTATTCGCCACAAGCGAAAACAAACAATGCCCAGGATTTGCATCCAGGTTCCCCCAGCCGGACTCCCAAGGGAATGCCCTGTGGATGAACTGGTCAGGGATGTTTGCGTACGCTTTTCCACCAACTCCTCTCATCAGGAAGGTGGTGTACAAGATGAACAAGGAATCGATGACGCTCATCCTAGTTGCTCCCATGTGGGCGAGACAACCATGGTTTCCACACCTACGCAGGATGGCGGTGTGCGAACCCATCAGACTCCCAGCCTGGTACAACCTACTGTCCCAGCAACAGGGTCAAACAGTGCATCAGGAACCCAACTCTATGAACCTAGCAGCATGGCTCCTGAAGTCATAGAGTTTGGACATCTCAAATTACCACAAAGGTGTATGGACATTCTAAAGGAGTCCAGGAAACCAAATACAAGGCACTGTTACTTTGATAAGTGGAAAAGATTCGTTATCTGGTGCCAGAATAAACAAATCAACCCGGTTGATTGCACTCCTTCCAACGTTGTGACATACATGCTCCACCTGCTGGATGCAGGGTTGGTTTTTAACTCGCTGAAAGTACACCTGGCAGCCCTCTCGGCTTACACCACATCCCATAACAAGTTCTCGTGGTGGAAAGTACCAGTGGTTAAAGCCTTCATGGAAGGAGTAAAGAGACTTCACCCTCCTATTTCGAACCCACCGCCAGGATGGGACCTCAACGTGGTGCTAGCTAAGCTCATGGGACCCCCATTCGAACCCATGCATAAAAGTAGTCTCAAACACCTGACTTATAAAACGGCCTTCTTAGTAGCCATTACCTCCATAAGAAGGGTCAGTGAAATTCAGGCTCTGTCAGTGCAGGATCCTTTCTTTACTATCCACAAGGACAAACTGGTTTTACGCACACACCCTAGGTTCTCACCTAAATTCATATCCAAGTTCCATGTAAACCAGTCCATCGAGCTTCCGGCTTTCTTCCAGAACCCGCAAAGCTCGGCTGAGGTGAAACTACACACCCTAGATGTGCGTAGGGCGGTCCTATACTATGTAAATAAAACCAGACCGCTAAGGAAAACAGATCAACTGTTTGTCTCCGTAGCTACAGGCAGAGAGGGGGATCGCGTCTCTAGGGGCGCTATCTCGAAGTGGATTATCAACTGTATACAGCTGTGTTACTCTCTTTCTGAAAAGACTCTGCCTTTTACGCCAAGGGCCCACTCTACTAGAGGCATTGGTGCCACTCTGGCTTTCATTGCAAATGTTCCCCTCGACACCATTTGCAAAGCGGCTACTTGGAGCTCTATTCACACTTTTACTCAGCATTACTGCATTGACACTCATTCCAAGACAGATACACAAGTGGGACAAGCGGTTCTAAGACATCTGTTTGCTCATGACCCTTCTCACATCCCACCTCCTTCTTCTGGTACTGCTCGCTAATCTATGCACAGCATGTGATCTAAGCAGATTCCACAAGCCTCAGAAGGGATACATTGCTCACCGTAATCGTATTTCTGATGCTTGTATCTGCTTAGATTCACATGCGACCCACCCTTCCTCCCCTCCGAGAGAAGGCGCATGATTGCTTGTAGTCTTACCTTTCTGTCTATCTGCTTGGATTATCTGTACTCACGCTACTCCTCATGCTTCCTCATGTCAGAAAAAATACAATCTGAGGATCCTACACGCGTGAGGGATCTTGGGTACAGTGGACGTCACACTAGGGATAGTATTACTGGCACGCCTGTGTCGACGCCCATTTTCGACTTTCGAAAAACAAACTGTAATACTCCGCAGCTTCCACTAGATGTCGGCCTATGCACAGCATGTGAATCTAAGCAGATACAAGCATCAGAAATACGATTACGGTGAGTAATGTATCCCTTATAACTAATGCCTGAGAGAGTTTTCAACTTTTCCCCAGTTGTGGTCTTGGACCATTCTTCTTTACTGCCCTGGATAAGGCACCAGCAAGAGGGAAGAAGGCCTTCTCGCCTGTCAGGCCCTGAAGTCTCCACCGAGGACTGCGCCATTAGAGCTATTTTACATGCTGGATGTGGCATTGGCCTTCCTCTTTCTGTCTGGGGCACCTACTTCTGTTCTCCAGTACCCCATTGTTTTCTGCCTCCTCCTTTGTATCCTGGATAGTCTAGTTTCCAGAGAGACCATTTTTGATCCCCATCCCCAAGCACTGGCCTCTTATGTTGGCTCCTTGATGGCCTGCCATGTGCTTGTTTCTCCTCCACACTGATCCAACAGGCTTGTGATATACCTGTGGTTCTTCCTGCCTCTGAGTAAGCCTTCCTTGGTTATTCCTTCTCTCCTCCTTTCCTCCCCTTGATATTCTTCTGTCCAACTCAATGTGTTGCTTCACCCCTTTATGCTTGGGGGTTCCCTCCTACTCCTTTCTAAGCTCTTCCTCTACTCTCTGGTCTCTTTGCACCAACTGTACCCCTCCTCTTTCCTCACCTCCATCTCAACTTCCTCCTTTTTAGATGTTCTTCCTTTCACAACCACTACAACGTCATCTATTCTTAGTTGAACTTTTTCTCCAAACTCTGTTCTCCAGATTCCTTCCCCCAACTTCACCCACCCATCGTGTCACCACCACCTTCTGTGTCATAACCTCCTTCCTTCTCCTTTCTTCAACCTCCTCTTCCTTTCTCCCAAATTGTCTTCTACTTTCCAGCCTTCACCTGCCCTTTCCAGCTCCTTGTGTTTCAATACCTCTGCTGCAACGCACCTCCACTCCCTCCCACACTCTACAGTACTTGCTTCCCTTTTAAAATAACCTATCCCTGTGCAGCCTGGTAAACTCTGGCCCCAGTATCTGTCTTGCCGCAGACTAATCCTTCGTTGAGATGGTCCGCGATCTTGGATGGTGATAGTGTGTGCACCGAAGAGAAGACCGATGTGCAGGAACTCAGTGGTTTTTACTTTCTTTGTCTCTCCCCACTTCCATTACCCGACAGTAAGTGAGCTCTCCTTGATAAACTGCTCCATAAACAAAGCATGAGGCTGATTAAGCATATGTACTGTTTTCATGCTAAGTAGCCAATTTTGGATTTTTAATAACTATGGGAGGGCGATATGACTAGCCAGGAAAATTTGTTAGTCTTTCGGCAGAACAGGAATGGTCGGGTTGTGCAGGGGATCCTCCCCATAACCCTTCCTACATCCCATGCCTAGCATTTGATTTATTTACTGGTATTTTGTATGGCAGCAACCACAAACACAGTGTCTTTGTAGCACCCCAAGCATCACATGGGAAATGGCAGCACCCAGCCCCCATTGTCACCCAAGGGCTTAAGAGCCATGCAGGGGACTTTGCTACAGTAGAAACCTTCCAGGCCCACCATACCTCCTATCCAGTCAATACTTGGCCTTTCTCTAGGAGATTACTTCTAGGCTAGTGAGGGCAGCTCAGTTCTCATAGCTATTCACTGTTGGCACTGGATTTCTATACTCTGGGCTGGTGGACAGATGCATAGAAGGCCAACACAGATAGTGACGGGGACAACTCTGGGAGCTGTAGCCATACCAGTTCAAGGTAGCAATGGAGAGTGGTGATGGGTCCACAATGAGTCTACAAGGTAAGTAATCTAGGATTACAATTAGACAGGTATGTATAAAAACACTATATTTATTATGGCCAAGAAAACAATATAAAAATGACTATAAGCAGGCAGTAATATATAATAAAATACATTTCTGAGGCTTGTGCATCTGCTTAGTATTACATGCTTTGCATAGGCTGACATCTAGTGAAAGTTGCGAAATATTGCACATGACGTTTTTCAAAGTTCGAAAAGTGACCTTGGCAGGCTGCGACTGTAATACTATCCCTAGTGTGATGTACCCATGATCCTGCAGATTATTTATTTCTGCCATCGTGGCTAGTTGTATTTTCTCAGATTCTGTGGCAGAAAGCTACTTTGGGAGTTTATCCCATCCAAACATCTCTTGTCGGTTACCGATCAATGCACTTCTTCGACAGATGATCTCCGGAGCATCTTGATGCCTGATCCCTAACACTGAAACAGACGTCTGTTTCAACAACAGGCTTCGGCCTACACCTGGCTTCAGCCTAACCAATAGGGAGAGCCGGGGGACTGATCCTTTCTTTGTTTAGAGAATGCTTACCCCTATTTCATTCCCCTACTGGCTTTTTCTTGCTGCATCTGTGTCCACCTTCCATTATGGCCCAAGTGCAATAGAACATTTCTGTGGAAAAACACACACAGGGTGTGTAATCACTGCCTTCCACGTGATCACTCGGAGTCCCGCTGCACATCGTGCAAACTCTTTAGGCCTAAGACCCTAAAGGAGTGCCAGACTATGCGGTGGGCGGTACATGCCATGTTGGCGGAGTCTGAGACCGCCGCAGGGATCTTTGAATCGGATCATGAAAGCAGAGGCAGCCGAGACTCAAAATTTGAGCTTGAGGACATCACAGAGGAACAACCTATTTCGTGCAGTGCAGTGCCTCGAAAGCTTTCGCAGCATGCTATGAGGAAGACCTCTGGTGACGACAGCATACGTACACACACACACTAATACACATAAGCACACACCCCCGAGCTGCACGCCGACTGTATGCGCCCCTTGGCCCACCGCTCCAACACTGACCAAGCCTGCTGGGGTTCTGCAAACGCACTTACCTCATGGCGACCATGCATAAAGACTATTCGACAGCTGAGGCGGAAACACAGAAACAGCTCTAGAAAAAACACAAAACTCATTAACATACAGAAAAACACCATAAAGAGCCCTCTGCTCATGGCAGACAGGCCCCTGAGGCCTCTTAGGACTACCAGGAAGAACTTTAGCTTGTGCCCTCAACAAAACAGCCCCAAGGACACACCGAGAGCAGACTGTCTTACAGAGGCACCTCCAGTAACTCCCAAGGTTATACCTAACGCGGCAAGGACCATCCTGTCAGAATCTCCTTGGAGAAATCATGTGGTAAAGAAAATCACCTTAGTTAAAAGGAAATTTGGGGGCCACTGCAACTCTGTGCTGTGCTTGTGGTTATGATTTATTCAAAACCTTCCAGCCATCACCTTTTTGTTTTTGCTAAAGTCACCCTGAGTGGGACGGGTATGCCCAGACGTGGGTCCTGAGTTTGCTGGGCCTAGAGACCCAAGCTACTCCTCACTGATGATGCCCAACAAGGCTGAAACATGTCTGGGGATGCTTGTGGTCTCGTGCAGAAGGGATATGACCTAGCAGTTCGGGCTGGACTACCCCTTTAGGGGTGGGACCAAGCATGATTTGCATATGGTCTTTCCCCTTTTGTAATGGCTTGGCAGGCGAAGAACGATGGTCTGTAGGGTTGCCCAGAGCAATGTCCGATGTTAAGATTGATTCTAAACTTTCCAGCCATCACCTCTTGTTTTGCGGGTTACATGGGATGACAAAGCTATAGAATACCTGGGTTTCATATTACAGCACTCCTGAAAGAACTGTATGCTGCTAACTTCCCATCTCTCTTCAAGGAACTAGAAGTTGGGCCTTGAAACACATGTGTATAGGTGCGTTATAAATGCCATATCTTATCAAGTCGATATTGAAAGGTGGTTATGCCAAGAAATGTCATTCGTGGGTCGAATCACAGCCAGTAAAATTAACTTTCTCCCACAGTTTCTTTATCACTGCTTGCAGTGTAGACTCTGCATAAACCCCTCCTCCGATTACAGCAGAAGATCCCCCAATTTATTTGGCGGGGGAAATAGTCTAGGAGTCGGAGAAAGGTGATGATGATGGGCAAGGCCCGCGTGGGTGGGATGCGGGTTCCGAATTTACGCAATGATTATGCAGTGGTGCAGCTGATTCACTTTCTGGCCTGGCTCACGTCAGAGGACCCCCAGTGATGGGTGGAAATTGAACAATCCAGAGTACCACTTCCCCTCACCTTCACCTTGGCACGAAAACACTGGCCCGGTCTACTATCCTCCATGAAAACAACATTGAAAACATGGGACTGGGTGTTGAAGAAGGCAGGAATCCAGAGGGGTTTGGGCCCACGCACCCCACTCTTCCATAATTCAGACTGTACTCCAGGCCTTCGGCCCGCCAAATTTAGGAGACGGTTGCAGGGGGCCTGCAATACCTGTCTCAACTCTTTGATAGTGGATCGCCCCGGTCCTTTGTAAACTGTAAGGAAAGGTTTCCCCTGACCAAAGCGGAGAGGTACAGTTATGCCCAAATCCGGCACTGGATGGTTTGCCTGCTGGTTCGTCAGAGAGCTACACAGGACCTGGGATCCATAGAGCTTACTTTGCTAGAGGGCTCAAAAGGGAGGAAACATTTCCAGGCTGTACAAACTCTTGCAGGTGGACATGTGGGCACTCTGACCCCAATACATGACCCAATGGGCAGCGGACCTGGGGCACCCCATGCAGGACCAGACATGGGTGGATATTTGGACAAGAAACTACTCCTCCAACTGTGTAACTAACAAGGAATGGGCCTTTAAATTGACATATTGGTGGTACTAACCCTCGGAGAGGTTGGACCGCATCAATCGTTTGCTGGACTCTGCTTGTTGGATGAACTGTGGTGCTCTGGGGGTCATATCTTCACATGTGGTGGGAGTGCCCACTAAACCAAACATTCTGGAAGAAAATGGTTGACTCAATTGAAGCTATCACCCGAGTCTGACTCCCTATGGAGGCCAAAGTGCCTTTGCTGGCTGTCCCAGGGGTATACACGAAGTCATGAGTTACAGCCAAGCTGATCACCCAGCTCCTTCTGGCCGTGAGGATTACGATTGCTCGAACTTGGAAGTCGCCCAAAGGCCCGCTTTTACTGTGGTGGTGGCCCAAACTCTAGGCCATTCTGGTGGCAGAGAAGGCCAAGGGGTGTAATGCCAGTTCATTGCCATTTGGTCCCCGATCCTGGAGTACAGCCTGAACTTGCAAGAGAAGGCACACACTTCGCATTTAGTGGCACGGTTCTTGCACATTAATTGAAGATTTATGGATCTTGCCGGGTCCTGGTGTAGTTGGTTAGGGTTAGGGAGGGTTGATACAGGGGGACAGGGGTAGGCATTGTCAAAACAGCGCTATTAGATGTGTTTGTCTGTCTGGTCCCCATTGTTCGAAAAATGTTATGTGAACGCAACCTATTTTAAATAAAAAAATTAAAAATGGTAAGAAAAGTGAGAAGAGGCAGTAGCTGAAAGAGGAATAACGTGTGGTGGGAAAAGAGGACCCAGGGGAATGGTCCTGATGGACTCCAAACTGTAGCAACAGGAGGCAGAGGAAGTGACCAGCGCAAGGAAGTGAACAAGGGCGACCAGTTAGATTGGAAAGAAACTAATTGTGACCACTTCCAGGAATACCTAAAGAGGAAAGCAGAGAAGAAATAATAGTGTGATAAATCATATGAAAAGCTGCCAATAGGTTGAGTCAGATGAATAAAGACGAGTGTGCAAGCAGTGTGTCTGGTAAGAGGTTGAGAGGACAGACTGCTGGTGAAACGCTCTACTGTTCCCCCATCGTGGACCCGCTGAAGCTGAAGCTTGCTTACCTCCCTGCTCCAGTCCGCTTTCTATTTTGGTGAACTCTCTCTCCAGCCTTCATCTACACCGCGCATGCGCGGAGTGCTGAGCGGTGTGCAAGCAGTGTGTCTGGTGTCCGCGAGGAGCGGAAAGCGGCCACTCCTATTTTCTCTCAATCAAGATTTCCTTCAGGTCAATCTTGCTGAATCTAACAAGTAAGGAGTAAGCTCCACGTAACAATCCCACTACCCCCCCCTTGCTACCACTGCAGCACAGACTGTGGCAAGGATGGCCCCACTTTCCTCCAGTGAAGCGGAGCCTAGGAAACGCCGCCTGAGGAGCTGCAAATCTGCTGCTGAAGCCGGGGCGGGGAGAGGCTTGACGCCTGAGCGTCCTATTGTTGACCCCCCCTCTGTCACCGTCCCAGGCAGACACTCTCCGGCCACGGTACCTACACATCACCTACCAGTTCCTCCAGTCTCTAACTCTACACGGACCCCAGCCCTAAGCGCTCCGTACACTCTTGTCGAGGGAGCACTGAGGCCAGGCGGGGCCCTTCCAGCATTGACCCCAGAACCAACAAAACCTCCAACAGAACGGGATTCTTCCTCACCGGCGCAAACCTCGACCCCCGGTATTGCCACCGCATTGGCGAGTGGCAGCCCGCCTGAGCCTGTCGGAGGACGGGCTCAGCGGGAGCCTGATTGGCCGGCGGCTTTGGAGACGCATGAGGCGACGGTCGAAATAGTGACCTGTAGGAAGAACCTTGAATCCACTTCCAGTGCGGGTGCAGGGGCGCCTAACCCGGTCATTACCCCTGCAATGCATTTGATTACAGCCCAGATTTATAGTGGCATGAAGCCACTCACCGGCCTCACGCCACCAAAAACCATCTCAGAGCCTCCAATAAGGATCAGCTCCAATGACTCCTCGGACTCGGGTCCGGAAGACGAATCTGCATCACAAGACTCACCAAATCCAGATGACGCCGTCTTCAAGACGTATGATGGAAAACAGGACGACCATCTTGATACCACAGTGTTCCCGGAAAGCGATGGAGACGCCACAAAGACTCCCGCAAAGACCATGGCAACCTGTTCACTTTTAAACCCGACTGCCAATTCTCAGTCCAACGAAAAAAGGAAAATAGGCAACAACAAAGACAAGGGTACCCTGACCTCAAAGGGAAACAACACGAAAGGAAATTTGAAAACAATAAAGACTGCAGCAAACAAAATATACACGAAAAAACATTGCAAGGGCGGCATCAAACCACTGGTAGGGACCAAATGTTTCTCAACACTGCTGATCTCATCATCCTTAAAAGAATATTTCTTCAAACAACATAAAAGGAAATTTGATCGAGGCACAGAATTATCTGATGCAGAGATCTTGGAGGCAATACAGGAGACCCCACCTGTGAATAAATCACGAAAACAGACCGAATTGGAATTAGACTATGGGCCTCATTACCCGGTAGGCGGTGAGCCATGGCGCTATTAGCGCCATGGCTCATGCCGGTAAAATACCGGCACCGCCTTGGCGGAAAGGGGATTTACCGCCCCATTCCAAGGTTGGAGGGGCGGTAAATCCCCTTTCCGCCATTGCCCTTCCCCATTCCCATTTCTGCCCCATAGGGCTCTATGGGAATGGGGAAGGCGCTAATTACGGCACTGCAATTTTGCGGTGTCGTAATTAGCTCCGAGGTCCCTTAGCGGGTTGGATTTTAACGCCTGCAAAAAGCAGGCGTTAAATCCCCCAACCCGCAAAGGGACCTCGTAGTAAGGCGGTAGGGATTTACCGGTACCGGTATTTTACCGGTAAATCCCTACCGCCATCCGTGTAATGAGGCCCTATGTCCAAACCAAATCCCCCCACCACCGCATGTACAAGACCTAACAAAGACACCTGAAATAGTGCTCTCGAATGAATCAAACGGATCAACCTCCAATTGCCTCTGGGAAACCTACTCCTAAGCAATCATCCCCAAAGCACACCCCAGCCCCCAATATTGAAATGGCAGAAATAAGAGCTCCGCCCCGAATGGGCCCTGGAGCATATACTCAGACAGGTACCACGACACCATCAATCTCCCAGGGCGGGACATCCATAGGCCGCAAACCAGCTGAAGAGCGATTTGCGTGGACCAGACCACACCTACAGGGGGGCGACCGAGGAAATCCAGCGACACAACCCCCGGTGCCCAGGAACCCATGGATACCTGAGTCCCTGCTAGGACCATCACAAGAAATAATGACCTCGCTGGAAAAATCACACCCAGATAGGCACATTCACCACCCGGGTGATAGGGGAATGCATACACCGGCTAAAAATAGACGACTGAGTGAAATCCCGTCGTCTGTCCAAAAGGACTTTCCCAGCAAAAAAAAGACCTACTTTCATTAATGTCAGCAGTAACCATTGCACTAGCCCCTTTTGGAAAACTTTATGAGGCAATCAATGACTCTCTAAAAGACAACACTTCAATGATAGCTACGATGACTTCCAAATTGACATTTGTTGAAGGATATCAACAGCCCTCGAAACCAATTCCATCAAGAACCAAACTATCCTCAAAGCCAAAATCACCAAACTTGAAGAACAGCTCAAGGAAAAAAATCGAATAACACAAAGCTCGACTACTTTGTCCCCAAAGGCTACGCAAACCTCTGAAGATCTTATGCAGAGGGACCTGGCACCTATTTTCACAAAAACAACTACGCGGCTAACCCCGGGAAAGCCCGATGCTCCAACAAAAAGGCAGCCGGCAAATGAGCCACCACATAAACAATCATCGAATAGAAAACAAAATCAGAGGAAGCAATCAGAGCCGACCAACAAAGTGAAACAAATAAGAGAAAACTCAGCCCACGTACTGCTGGTACTTAGCAACGGTGTCCCCTCATACAAAACAGTAACGATGGACGAAGCCCCTAATGGGACAAGGGCCCCAACGAGAACTTCTTCCAAACGTGGGCAATCGCCTAAAACCATAGAAGAATTCCAGTCCAGCAGCGAACTGATGAACCTCTCACAACATTTGGACACATCAGAGGCTATTCTAAACTCACCAAAAAAACAAGTGCATAATGACAAGCTACTTCATTCTCCGCCCACCGTGCAATCCACTGCGCGGCAAGACTCAAACCCAAACCAAACCGAGGAACCTGAAAAATGTGCACAGCATAGACTTTCACCGAGCATGGCTAGAGACGACAACTCGGAGGAAAAAAGGAACAACCAAACAACCTCTCCAATTCGAAGGGAGGATCGGGCGAAAACAATCCACTATGGCAAGGATCATCCAACCTCAACGCATCGACCCACGACCATAAATACTGGCAATAATGGAAAGTCGGGTGGCAAAAAGATGGACGTAAAACTAAAAGGGGCCTCCACCTTCAAGCTTGAACACATTTCAAGCAAAGAAGGTTACATAGTGCTGAACAGAAAAACGGTCTTAAAAACTCTGAGCAAAGTCAGCACCCTTCGACATCTGACCACAGAAGATTTCCAGTTGATCGAACCATACCATCGGGGCCACAGAGCCAAAACATACCTGCACATAAGAAACGAAGCCATTCGCGAAATTCTAAAACAAGTCACCAAAGACCTGCATCGCCTGGGTTTCAACCTGCTTGCAATACACAAGTCCCACAATAATCAAACTGAAACAGAAAAATCCAAGAGGACAACGCCAACAAAGCCACACTACACATCCAGAACTGAGGCACTCTACAAACCGATGGCCGCACAGTTCAAGTCACCCTGAACATTTTCAATACAAAATGAACACACAGTTGGAATATGGCGAAAGGCGAAACAGCGCCAATATGGCGTCGAAGAACGACCGCAGAAGGGACATGAGCAAAGCCCAATGCGACTAAACACGCGAACGTCCAGGACAAATTCACCAGTCCACTCAAGGACCTTCAGGCCAAAAGAGAAGAACCCGGACCGACTAAATAACTCTCCGCTAAGCGAAAAACTGAAAGCATGCCATACTGAAAACTCAGCAAAAGGAGCATGGAAGTAGCTAACAGACACTTTTGGCTAAAACCAGGAGAGGTAGCAGCAATCATTAAGATCCCATAGTCATACTGAACAGCCTACAAAGACATCAAGAAACAAATGAGGATGGGATCTTGGAACACTAGAGGGTATAGACACCTAACCCGCCCTAGTGACGTTAGCCTGGGGGCTTTTGACATTTTATGCCTCCAAGAAACGTGGCTAACCGACAAACCCTCGCTGGACGGGTTTTGTGTTGAACTGTCTCCAGCATCCAGTGCTTTGATGGGCAGACCATCCTCGGGCTTCTTGACAGCGATCCGCACAGGTTCAGGCTTAACGACAAGAGGTAAACTAATAAAATCCTATGGCATGCTCGCCATTTTAACATCATGGCACCATCTTGATCCTGGACACAAAATATGGACCATTTCAAACTTGGCAAAAATCAATCTATACTGGAACCCCGAAAGAACAACCACCAAAGCATTTTGTAAGTCCGTCGCCAACGCCATTGACGCCATGTACGTGGACCACGACATCGCTAACATCATCCTCTGTGGTGACTTGAATGCTAAATGTGGGATCTCAAACACAGTCTCAAGTTCTTCCTCACTTCGTTCATCAGCCGACGAAAGAGGTCAGGCTTGGACCAAATGAATGAAATACAGAAACTTCTACAACGTGGCAGCTCTCCAAGCAAATGAGCCGCAGATCCCAACATGGGAAAAGCTGGAGGCTTCAGCAACCCTGGATTACATATTCATACCACAGGCCCTGATCCCCCATATAATCTCATTCAAGGTCCAGAGAACCACTGAAAGCAACCACAACCTTCTAACGATGTCTTGGGTGGGCCCCGGGCCAGAAAGAATCATCTACCTGTCGGCAGTGGAACCAAATAAGCAACAAACCCGCCTATGTCTAACATCAGGAAACATACGAACAATAAAAGAAAAACTAACCACGTCCCCAGGTACAATGGCACTCCCGTCGTACATTCAGAGACCAGAGTATCTACCCTTATTGATGGCCTACAGGGTCAAATTGGCAGGAAGCAAACTGAAACAACAGCCATACAACCATACCTTCGACCTCAAGGTTGTTCTTCAACGCTGTGAACTGAGAAACCTGAAAAAAACAGCTTTGCTCTGACAAACAGAAGAGGCATGGGCTGCATACTAGAAGGGGGTTACGACCTACAAATCTTGGATCAAACACCACATTTCGACTTTATACCAGAACAACGCTGAATCCATGTTGAAAACTTTGGCCTCCAAAAAAAAACAGAGATTTCTGGAACCTACTGAAGAGTGTAAAGGGCCAGAAAGTTGCCCCTCTTTTGAACGCCGTTCCAGAACAAAAATGGGTCAGCTTCTTCACAGACCTGTTTCACCCCTGGAAATAACGAAACACAACTGAGCGAGGAACCCTGGATATCCTTGACTGATGAAGATGACAACATAAGAGCAATAAACAAACTCAAGTCCTCGAGAGCCCCAGGCCCTGACAGCCTCACAAACATTGATCTGAAAAGATATCCTGATGAGTGGGCGGCAGTGATCAGCGACATTTTCAAACAATGTCAGAAATCAAAGATAATTCCGTAATCCTGGACAGAAGCCGTTCTTGTCCCAATATACAAAAACGGCTGCAGAGAAAGCCCAGCCAACTACAGGCCCATCACTCTTTTAGATATCATTGGCAAAATCTTTGCGACTTTGCTGCTCTCGCATTTTCAGAAATGGGCAAGAAGATCCCTGAGCTCAGATATGTTCCAGACTTGATTTCTAAAGGACGCCAGCACGGCGGTCAACCTATTGCTCCTGAACATAATAAAATCAAAAGTAAAGGCATGCGCGCCTAAGATACATCTGGCACTAGTAGACCTCTCGCAGGCCTTTGACAAGGTTGACCGCAGCAAACTGTGGTACAAACTAAAAACCTGGAAATGCCCTCCGCCAATACTCAAACCTATAATGGCCTTGCTTACAAAAACATCTATGCGCGTCCGCTTAAGCCAACAACGACAGCTCTCAGACATTATCTATTAGGAACGAGGGGTCAAACAAGGCTGTCTGCTTGCCCCGGCGCTATTCATCGCCTTCTTTGGGGAATTCCAAGTCTCAGAGAACAAAATCAGATCTTTCCCTCCTATGGTAGGCCAGCTCAGAGTGTCAAGACTGTGGTACGCAGACGACCTGATCCTACTGGACCAGACTAAAATAGGGCTTCAACGCCAACTAGCGAACTTGGCGTACTACATGAAAAGTAACAACCTTGAAATTAACAAATCAAAGACAAAAGTTCTCCTATTCACCAAATCCTCCAAGGAAGGAAAAAACAAAGATCACCCAGCATGGTACCTAGACAACACTAAGATCGAAGTGGTCAAAGAATATAAATACCTCGGCATATGGATCGACAATTCGTTAAAAGAAAACACCATGCAAAAGTCCTTATGGGACAAAATAATAAATCTCATGGCCCAAACCTGAGCAGTGGACAAAAAATTTGGAATATTTTCGTGGACCCCGGCCTTGCAATTCTACAAGTCTAAAGACGTGCCAGCGCTGACATATGGAATGAACGCCAACCTAAACATGCCTACATCAATCTGGGTCCAATTAGGTTTCCTGTGGAAGTCGGTACTGGGCCTACCGAAGTCAGCACCAATGGCAGTGATCCGGCGAGAACTAGGACTACTGTCCCTAGCAGCAGTAGTGGACCAGAGCGCCATGCAGCTGTATAGAAAGATTCTGCTGACCGACACCCTCCCAGTTTACCAGGTGGTAGCGGCGGAAATTAAGAGCGGCACCTGCAAACCGCTCAACAACTGGGTAAGAAAACTCCAAGGAAAACTGGAGGAGTTAGCCTGCACTGAAGATCACCTTATCAGTAACCCTGCAAGAGTGAAAACCAAGATGGAGCTGCAAGACTGGATCATCACGAACGACAAGATCTCGACCAACAAGCTATTAAAGCACCTCCCGCCCAGGCACAACAAACTAAAAACTCAGTTGAAGTACTGTGAAGAATTCCCAGATGAAACACTGAGGAAACTCTGCGAGAGCCCGACTTAATCTGTTACACACCCGGGAAGTCTTAGCCATCAAATCTCTGTCCACCACAAATATCTGTCGGCTATGTGAACATCAGGATCAACCAGAAACCATAAGGCACTTGCTCACGACTTGTCCCCAAATGAGCAAGGAAAGAGCGGCGGACTTATCACCACTTATATTCTACCCGTCTGCGATAGATGAAGAAACCGGATGGAGACGGCCAATAGCAGGAGATTCGGCTAGATGGTCTATGGCGGCAGCTAAACTCCTGGATCTAGCTCTTAAAAAAGTCAATCTCTCAATGGAAATTGCAGATCCAACATAAACCGTAATCCACACCCCACCATTAGACCACGATCTAATCTTCCCACCCGGCTGACTGCTCCATCGGGCCACGGGTGTCGAAGCCAGTGCTCTTCTCCTCTTCAAAATAAGTGGTGGAGAAAGTACAAAACAGCAACTGTGATCCCACAAGGAAGCTTGTAAAAATCTTAAATGGTTAAACACAAGAATAATAAATAAATAAATAAAGACGAATAACTACTATTTTTTTATTTTTTTTATTTAAACAGATTGGCCCTCATTACGACCCTGGCGGAGTGGGTTTACGCCAGCGGTATTCGTGGCGGACCCGTCCGCCCTACTACGAGTTCCCGTAGCGCCATGGAGCCTTTCTCCGCCTGGTTTTTCCGGGCGGAGAAATCCATGGCGCTACGGGACCTTGTTGTTAATTACGCCACCGTACTTTACGGTGGCGTAATTAACTCCTTCCCCACTCCCATTATACCCTATGGGGCAAAAATGGGAATGGGGAAGGGTAAAATGGGGATTGGGGATTTACCGCCCCGCCAAGGTCGGAATGGGGCGGAAAATCCGCCAACCCCCATGGCGGTATCGGCAGCTTTCCGCCGTGCTCCGAGGTGCATTTAGCACCGCGATTTCCGCCAGGGTCGTAATGAGGGCCATTGTGTGGTTTCCTTATTTGAAACCTTTAACCTGAGCATGTCCGTTCTTTCATCATGATTCTTCGTTTGGTATACAGTATCTTAGTAGCAGTGCTTGGTAGCATCTTATTAATCCTGGGTTATGTTGTTGATCTCCTCTGGTTTCTTAAGGATTAAAATCACTAATTTTATGAGTGCTAATGTCGTTTTCATTTTTTCTCCTTCTACAAGAGTCCTCTACCACTCATTGACATTCCTTGTCGTGTAGCTTCTAAGGATGTCCCCCAAGCACTGCTCTCGCTCTTTCCTTAAACCGGTACACTGTAGTATGAGGTGTTTCAGAGATTCTATCTCTCCTTTTTTTTTTGTTGCACATTCTGCAGCTTTCCCTGATGTCCAGCCTTTTTCTTCTTTGTAATATTTCTCCTGTTGGTAAAATGTTCAATCTGAATCTCAGGAAAAGGTCTCGGAAGTACCAATTGGGGAATAAAGTCAGATAGCTCGGGATCAGATTCAGTTTTCGTGGCTGGGCCCAGAAGTCTTCGTAACCTTTATATTTACAGTTATCTTCTTGGGTTTCGATCCAATCTGCCATGTATAGTTTCTTTTTAGTTTTGTCTGGGTTAATCCATAAGTCATCCTCTGACTCGCTGAGGTTCACTAGGATCCCTCGACATGACTTTTGCCAGTCTGTTAGGATTACATCGGATTGATCTTTTAGGGCTTTTTTCAACACCCCAAATCCACCCGTAGTGTTTTCCTCAAGACATTTCCGATAGAAACTTAGTGTTTTCCATACCACTATTGTTTTGAGTGATGTCAAAGCCAGCTCTCTTCTTATCTGCTGTATTGGGGCTGATTTAGGCAGCTGTAAAGATTTCCTCCAAAACAGACCCTCCAGGATTGACCATGTTTGAGCTTGTAAGGGGATTGGTGATTCTACCCCATATGTTAGTATTGGCACCACTTTCATCCTATAAAAGGCTATTAGATGCGATAAGGTAAATCTGCAGTATCTTTTACGCAGAAATCTCCCTTGGGCAGCTAGATTGGTTGCTTTTCTTTTTAGCCCAGCTATTCTTGGAGTATTGTTCTTCGTGTTGTCTATACAGACTCCTAAGTACGTGAATGCTTCGACTTCCAGGATTTTTTTGTTTCTCAGAGACCATCCTAGTTTTTTCCCTCTGGCTTTATTACCTCCTGGGCCTAACTTCAGAATTCTTGATTTTTCTGGGTTTATAACCAGGTCATTTGAGTCCACATACGAATGTATTGATGTAAGCTGTCTTTGCAAGCCGATTTGGGTTTGGTCCATCAGGCCAATATCGTCTGCATAAAGCAGTCTCCCAATCGGCGTTCCTGCTATTTTTGGTGGAAAGCAGCGGGTGGACTCAAATGAATCTTCCAGATCTGACGTGAACAGGTTGTACAGTTCCGGTGCCAGTAGGGCATCCTTGCTTTAAGCCCATTTTTATCTGAATTTCGTCTGTTAGTGTACCCGCTGTATCCAGTCTGACTCTGATGCTTGTATCCGTGTACAAGTCCTTGATGTTCTTCACCAGTGACTGAGGACATTCCCAGTTTTCCATTTTCTTCCATAGTTTGGCTCTTTTTATGGTGTCGAAAGCTTTCGACAAGTCTACAAACGCGATGTAGATTCCTTGGTTTTTGTTCCGTTGTGTTCTAGCTTTCAATAAGTTAATCAGGAAACTGTTGAGTGCTGTGCCTCTCCCCTTCACAAAACCCGATTGCCAAGGATCACGACGTCCACTTTTCTGTACCCAGTGGTTTAATGCTTTCAATAGTGTGGACGCAAAGACCTTCCCCACCACGTCCAGTAATGCAATCGGTCTGTAGTTGTCTGCTGATGTTCTGAGACCCTTTTTGAAAATGGGTACCACTACTGCCTTTCGCCAGGAATCCAGGATTTTTCCTGTTGTTAATATGTAGTTGAATAGAAGTTGAAGGAATTTGGCCCATTCACCTATGTTGCTTTTCAGTATTGCATTTGTGAGCCCGTCGGGCCCTGGGGCTCTCGAGTCTTTCAATTTTTTCAGGATGTTTTCTATTTCCTCAATACTGATATCTATTACTGCCTCATTTTTGTTTGTCATTGATTTCCGCTTTGGGTCGATGTAAATTTCCCCTTGCAGCTGTGTATAATACTTAACCCATGATGAAGCACTTATTGGGTTCATTTGACTTATTGCTTGAGGCTTCTCCGCTTCGTTAATAATTGCCCAAATTTCAGCTGTGTTTTTAGATCTTATTTTCCCCAACATTCTTTCTGCGTCCTGGTTTAGCAATGTCTTCTTGTGTAAGTGTAACCAGTTTCTGTAGTTTTGTTTTAACTTATGTATCTCTTTACTCCAGTTGTCGTGTTTGGTCTTTTTTAGTCGTCTAATATCTCTCCTTAATGCTTTTTTCCTTTCTCGTATGCGACTGTCATACTGATGTAGGTGAGTCGTTGTTTGATGGTTACTTCCAAGCTTCCTTTCTGTAACAAATGCTCTGAAAAGCGGGGTGTAGTCAATCCTTTTTTGGCTTTGTTCGTTTTCAAGCGTCAAGATCATTTGTTTTAAATTATGGTTTAGTTCTCTTGTTTTCTCTGGTCTGATCCTTAATTTAATACACCTTTGGTCTATGACCACCTTCTGGTTATAGGTTCCTTCACCTTTCCATTCAGAACGACACAGTCCCTTGATTGTACCATACGATTCCACATTGTTCCTCTTTTTTCCTTTGCTGGGGCAGTTGTTGTATCGTATTCGGGTTGGTTGTCCTTGTTCAGGCATGAACAATTTAGATCTCCTGCCAATATGAATATTGGATCAGTCCATTTTTCTCTTTGTTCATCAATTAATTCTGCTATTTTATCTGGTAGGTTTTCATTTGATAAATTTGCTGGATTCCAGTATATGTTGATCAATATTAGTATTTTACTGGCTTTTTTGTCCAGCTGTAACACTACCATCTGGATGAATAAATTTGGGTTTGACTCCTCCAGGACTTGCCAATCCAGATCGTTTTTGATGGCTATAAGTAGGCCTGACATGGGTCTGCCTTTTTGACCTTTGACTGCTGGATTTAGCAGAACCACGTAACCTTCCAGTGTCGGTGGTTGCAACAGCCATGTTTCTTGTAGGCACAACACACTAAAGTTCTCTTTTTGAAGCGCTCCCTTAGTAAAAAGGTGGGTAGACCCTCTAGTGTTCCAACTTCCCAGGCTCCATGAACCCACACTTTTTACTGTTTTATGTTATTGGGTGTTTGTTTTGTCATCAATCATGTTTTTCAACCATTTCCACCTTGCCGCTTCATTTTCTTCTCCTTGATGTTGACTTCTATTGTTTGAGCTTTGTGTGTTCTGGTTGCCCCTTCTCACTGCTGATGTTCTATTTGTTTTAACACTACTGGTCTCTCTGTCTTTTCTGTTGATCTGTCTCACCGAGTGTTTCTTTACTCTCTCCTGGGTTTTTAGGACTTTGTCACTTTCTTGTAAGTCAAAACCCATTGGCCTTAATTGCGGGGCTTCTTCCAGTAGTAGTTGTCTCACCAGATTTGATCTTGTGTGCAGAATTACTTTATCAGTGCAATCTTCCTCGACGAATTCCACGATCACCAGGTCGTCTGTTGTAATTAGTCTTAATGCCGGTATATGGTGGAGTAATCTTATTACATTGGTGCTGTTGAGAATTAGTAGGTCTTCATAATGAAGGATACGTTCTAGGACAAGCCCCGGTTGTTTATAACTGTCACCTGCACTTGTTTTGCGCGGTCGATGCTGTAGGTCTCTTTCCCCCTCTTTTAGTTGATGCCGATCTCTTCTTTCCTCCATCTCGGTCCGCTTTTTGCTGTATCTTGTTTCACTTTCCCGACTGGTTCCGTGGTTCCGGGTCTCAGACAGCCCCACGTTCCTTTCTCGGCCTCTACTTTCACTCTTCTGGGTTTTTTCACTTAGATCCCGGTTTTTTCTCAATACGTCCTTTTCTATATGAGTATCTGGAACTTTTTTGTTGTCTCTCTGTGTCTCGTTTTCGGTCTGTATTGACATTATAGATGAGGTATCGCTCTCACTATAGTCTGTATGCTCCTCTCTCAAGGAGTCTTTTGCCTCTGTATTTACCTCTTCGAAGCCTCTTATTCCCTGTTTGTCTTCATCATCTGAGACAGGGTATATAGAGAGATCCAGCAGGTCATTTTCAGGACAATCGTCTTCTTCGATTTCTAAGATCTTTTGTCCTTCAGTCTTTTGTTCTGTTCTGACCTTTTTCTTGTTGTTTCTTAGCTGGTCAATTATACTCGGTTGTTCTTTTGGTATTGTCAAATTGTTCATAAATGCCCGGCTTTTGCTACTGCTTGTGGCTTTTACTGGTGGTTGATTTTTCTGTTTTTAGTGGGTCCTGTGATCTTGTGATGACCCATGATTTGTTGTCTGCAGGCCCGTTCTTCTTCGTTTTTATTTGGTTATCTGATTTTTTCCCTCCTGCGTTTGTGTCTCTTGTTTTGAAGATCTCACACACGTTCCCCTTTTTCTTTCCTTTCTCCCGACACTTATCCGTAGTGGTGGGGTCTTCAGGCCTTGTTGTCGATTTTTTACTAGAGATAGCCTCCACTATTTCTGTAGAATTGTTTAGCCCTTCCCTGGCACTACAGTTTAGGGTTTTTTTTCCACTTCAGTCTCTAGTGATTTCGTTGGCTTGTTTCTTATATCTGGATTAGATGATGTGCTCTTTGATTTTTCTCTCAAAAGATTATTGCTGGTGCAGTCCTCGGCCAGGGTGGGTCCGTCTTCATTTTGTTTTGCCTCCCCCTTCTCTTCACTTTGGGCTGCTCGCGGTCCCGTAACGGACGCACTTTGGGTTTCTGCGACCTCTTCTACGTTTACTGGTGTTGCCGTGGACCTTTCTCCTTTGTTTTCTTGCTCGTTGGATCCAGCTTTGTTTTCTTTTTCTATGACTGGGCTGACCTCTTGTGTGGTCATTATTCCAGAGTCTTTCCTTATTGGTTCGTTGCTTTTTGGATTTGACTTCTCTAGTTTTTTCTCTTTTAGTATAGGTTTGATTATGTCATGTAGCAGTTGGGTGACGTTGGCGGTACTGTTGTCCAAGTTGTTTTGGATTGCTGAGATAAAGCCCTCCACAAATATTGTTTTAGTGTGAACCATAGCAAGTATTGTAGAATGATCTCTTAGTGTGTCCGCGATATCCTCGTATAATTTCATGATGGGTGCTATGACACCTGACAAAGTTGCGACCATTAGGAAATTGTCTTCCATTGTTCGGCCTGATATGACCTGGTCTACGCTTCCCACTTGGTTTGGTGGCAACATTTGCGTCAATTTGTCTTCAATAGCTACTTGGCACTCATTCCTTTTGCTTTGTCAACATTTTTGGTTCCTGTAAACCTATCTCTTAATGCGTTCTCCATGTCCATTGACGTTTCCAACAAAACTGCGTCTGATATTTCCACTCCTGTCGTTTTCTTTAATTGATTCGTACAGGCGGAGCTCCTGCTGCCAAAACTGAGGCTAAGGGTCTGTCCTACGTTTACTGAGGTTACTATAGTTCCTCCATTTGTGATGGTTGGAGTTTTGGTTCCCCCTTTTGTTAGGTTTATTGGCAATGGTCCTGCAGTAAATGGTTTCCATATAATGCTTCTGGGGGCACCTTCCTTTTGGTTGGTCGGGTATTTCGTCCTCTTAACTGTATATCTGGCTGGGGGGCTAAGCTGGGTCCTTGGGTTTGCTCCCTCACAGCCTTCCAACTTTGCTGACTCCATCCACGGCCTTTCTTCTTCTGCCTCGGAGTTTGAGTTTTTTCTTTTCATAACTACTATAGCAAGCAGATCAAAAAGAATCAACAACAGAGAGTAAAGCTATTTCTGTGGAATGAAAAGGAGTGAGCCCAGATTGTAGAGGGGCAAGCAAAGAATGGTGATTCAGATAGAGGAGACCTGCCTGTAGACTATTCTCTTGAGTATCTTGGAAATATAAGGAAATATAAGGAAGAAAGGAGACCTAACTGAAATTCGATAGAACCGCAGGATCAAGTGAAGGTTTTTTTAGGATCAGAATGACAGTTGCATGTTTAAAGGATAGAGTAAAGATTGAAGAGGATAAGGATACATTAAAAAGAAGAGATAAGCGAGGAACTAAAAGAGGAAAGGTTTTTGGAATGAGAGAAGAAGAAAGGGGGTCAGACTGCATCTGTGGGATGTGCTCAGGTAACAAATGTTGATGTGTCACTGTCAATGAGCAAAGAAAAGGAGAAAAGAAAGTAGGGAGGAGGAGTAACAGATCCCAAAGACCTGCAGGCGCTAGAAAAGGAAGACCCACGAAGCATAGTCACTTTGGAGGTGAAGTAAGAAGAAAAGTCTGTAAAGGAAAGAGAGGAAGAATAAGACTGATCAGGTAAGGGAAGGAGTAAGAAGATGAGTAAGCTCCTGAAATAATCAGAGCGGATGAGAATAATACTTAGAAAGTGAATTGGAATATGTGCTTCCACGATTGTCTCCACATTAGGAATTACATATTGGCACACCGCATATTGGCACACCTCCACTTGTGGTGTGCCTCATGGTTCTGCGTTCATGGTTCATAGTTCTTTGCTCTGCCTCTTCCTGTTTAACATATATATGTGCCCCATTCTTCCTTTTAAAACATAGTTTGGTGTGGCGTTATTTCTATGCTGATGGCACCAGGTATATCTGGCTGTGCGTGGCGGGCTAGAGGGGATGAGTGTTCACGTTGGATGCGTGACAATTGGTTACAGTTTAATACCAATAAAAATAAAATCATCTTTTTTGAGGTCCAAGAGTACTTACTTACCTCTGTTCTCAGGAGGAATTGCCAACTTTCTTTCCTAATGACAGAATGGTTAAGACTAAGGTAAGGAAAACGGGTCATTATTGATTTGGAGATGATCGTCGAAGCACACATTCAGTCTATTTACAAAGTTGTATGTATTAATTTGTATTGAGTAAGGCATTGTATCCATTTAATTCATACGCCAGATGGAGGACAGATGGCAGGTGCACTAACCAACTTACAATTAGAAATGTTCTGTATGCAGGTTTAGGGAAAAGGGTTTTTTATCTAGATTGCAAGTCTCACTGAATGCTGGAATAAAACTTCTGGGTGGCCAGAGAAGGAAAGGTTCCACTGCATCACTCAAAAGATTAATTAATTGGGGTCCGATTACAGTTCTTACTGACTTTAACGTGGGCTGTTTTGTTTATAAAGGTATCGAAGATCCTCTGCTATTTGAAGAAATAGTTACTTTATATTCTTCTGCACATCTACCTCAGTCACAAGAAATGGGTCTAGCATGATTCCCCCTAGAAATAAAAAACAAGCTGGGGCATTAAGGCTTCTGAGTCCAGGCTTTAAAGGTGTGAAACATATTTCCGAGGGATTTACAATTGGGCAGTTTGCCGTCTTCATTTAGAAATAAAATAAAGGGCATCTGTTTTTCTATGTTCCCCTTGCACTTGTGTACCCTCTTTGCTTCCTCTTGCCTTAATGATTGGCGCCTCAAGGTGGTTAACACCATATGAGTGCACCTAATAACAAACTTATATTCAGTCATTCAATATTCTGGGTTTGTTTTCTAGTGGCCGATCTAGTCCTGCAAAGCTGTTGGTTGTTTTCTTGTGGATGATTAACCTGTAGGTTTGTTTTTGGTATCTGGTCTAACCCTTTAACTCTGTTGGTTTGCATTCACAGGCTTGCCTGTTCCTGGGAAATTTTGAAATGTTTTGCCTTTTGGTGGCTGGTCTGATCATACAAATGATTAACCTGTAAATTATGTTTTTGGTATCTGGTCTAATCCTTTAACCCTGTTGGTTTGCTTTCACAGGCTTGCCTGTTCCTGGGAAATTTTGAAATGTTTTGCCTTTTGGTGGCTGGTCTGATCATACAAATCTCTTAGTCTAGTCATGTGACTCTGGTTCTGTTTTTTGGCAGCTGGTCTATTTGTGTGTCTGTTTTGTTTTTCATAGCCGGTCTAGTTAGTTGAATCTCTTGGTTTGTTTTGAATGCCTGGTCTAGTCACTTTAATCTGTTCATTTGTTGTTGACTGCCGGTCTTTTCCTGTATGTCTGTGTTGTTTTCGATAGCCAGTATAATTAGTAAAATCTCTGGTCTTTTTGTAATGCATGTTCTTGTCTAGTTCTATGTGAATATGTTCATTTGTTTTTGGTGGCTATTCTAGTTAGTTGAATCTCTTGGTTTGTTTTCTGTTGCTGGTTTAGTACTGTGATTATCTTTGTTTAAAGTGGCTGGTATAGTCAGGTGAATCTGTTTATTATTTTACATTGTCTTGTCAATTCATGTGGATCTGTTGGTTTGTTTTTAAGGGATGGTCTGGTCGTGTGAATCAGGGTTTGTTTTTTGGAGGCTTTCGTTTATTATTGAAGAATAATCTAGTCATATATTTTTGGTTCTCTGTGATTTTTGCTAGTCCTTTTTGTTTTTTTATGGTGGCTTGTCTAGTCATGCAAAACTGTTGGTGTTTACAGTCCAGATGCTTGCAGTGACTTTTTTAAATGTTTTTCAGCTACCCTCTCAAGCAAGGTGTATCACTATGTAGTGACCTACACACCATCACGGCCGGCTCATTACCCAGCTCTGCTGCCTTATGACAGCTGGTTTTCTTTCCACATGTTGGATTCTTTTGCCTTCTTTGGTCGCCTGGACCTCATCTTTGGGGAGACAACAGTAGCCGACCGGGATTTTCAGAGGCTTATGCGTAAATACTTTGGCCACTTCACCAAGAATGGTAAGTACAGGTTTTTACTTCTCCAAACACTGTTCAGATTTTAGTTAGAAGGTTGTAAGCATGTGACTCTCTGAAAGAAGATACAAATCTGAAATACCAGTGTCAGAGGTCGGTGAATCTAGCTCCTTTTTTCCTCATCGTGTGAATGCTGGTTTCAGGCAAAGGCGTTACTAAGGTGACTGGCAGAAAGAGGGCTTGTTGTCACCCATCTGTTTGATCCTGTGCCCACAACCCTTTCATCTTGTCCCTCCATTGTGCTGCGAACCCCTCGGAACATGCTGTAATCTCACACATTTGGCTCATCAGATCAAGAAAGTGACAACTAGTGTTGATGCTGCAGCCAAGCCTGTGGCCTGAAAGCAGGATTTCTGGACCAGTGGGGGCCTCTGTGATCCAATTGTTTTCTAAACTAGTTTATTTCCTCTCTTGGAGTGTGGAAAACGGAAGCCACCTGACCAAGGCTGCCAGCTTCTCATTAAACGCTAGTTCTGCTTGTTAAATCGGGAGAGCAAATACATTTTAACATACAGGCTCTTTTGACTTCCTTACATCTAGCATTGTAATGCATAATGTTATTCTGTGCATTTGCCTGAATTTCATTAGAAGTAGTTTGTATACATTAATTCTCTTTTGTGCAGGTGCCTGTTTTGTGCGTGAATAATACTCATTCTGCCTACCATTGTGTCTCTCTTATGACTAATTGCATGCTGTTCTGGTTGATTGAGTGGTGTCATGTTTGGGGCTGGTGAGTAGAATGCTAAGGGAGTGGTGCATGGCTGTGTTCTATGGACTTTAGTTGGTGAAATGCTGCCTGTGGTGAGGGTGCTCGGGTTGGTCTGTGCAGCTGAGGAGTCTTGGCTAGACTGTTCTTTACATACGTGCAACTAATAAGATTAATGTCTCATTCCTTTTGTATCCTGACTCGGGGAGTGTTCTTCGCCATAACACTCCACATCACATATTTCAACAAAGATCTTTTATTTTATTTTCAATTTGATTATCGTGTGATTTGTGTACATTAGCCATATTTCAACGCGGGGGGCTCATTACAAGCTGGGTGCATTTGTGTATAGGAATACTGCTGGGGCAAACATCGTCTCTGTCTGCAGTATTCTACAAAAACGTTCTGCTTTTGCTGCAGGCTCAATGCTAACACAGTGGTATTCCTGTTATACCGTCTGCTGGGTTCCAGAAACGCTGCTTGATTTTTTAAAATCCTTTTCTAATACCAGATTGCCCCCCACACCATGGGGAGAGGCTTTTTCAGATGGTGCACCCTCTCATATGTTGTCTTCCATGCCTACCAGTCTAACTGCACACCTGATGTGGCCCCCCACCATGAGGTGAGTCTCACCCGAGCGTGCATTCTTGACCCATCTATTGTGTAAACATTTAGGCCAGGTCCGGCACATTGTGACATTGTTCTCGCACTTACTGTAACTAGCGCCTTGATGCCTCAGGGTTTTATGCGCTGCTATAAATGTAAACATAAATAAATACATATTTGAAATGGATAATGCACAGTAGTGGTTGAGACCACGGTGTGCATCTTTTTTCAAATGCACGAAATGGTCAATTCTGCCACTGAAGCAAGTAATGGTAAAGGTTTGGTGGGCATTGGAGAGGCCCACTTTTTCACTGCCTTACAATGGCCACATCGAAAAAAGAAATCTCACTCTATTGAAGGGAAGCACTTCCTTTCTGCACTGTAAAAAAAAAAAGTACAACATACCCTGTAAGCCAGTTTAAGCTGTTTCCCCTTCCCTTCTAGAGAGGAGGTAAAAATGGGTAGATTTCTGTTTAGGAAATTGAATTCGGAATACCTCGGGCAGTGTTGCATTTTAGTGTGTATTTATTGTTGTTTTCAATGTTTCATAAAGCACTAGGTTGCAGCTAGAATGCTACAAAGCGCAGGGAAGGGATCAGTACAACATCACAGTGCTGAGTCACATTCAGGTGATACCTTTTGGGATATTTCCTTTTCCTCCTGTGAATTGGTGGTAAAAAGGGTGGTATCTGGCGAATACCCCCTAAGTGTGCTAATGTAGCTTGGGAAAGGCAGTTGGCTTGTGTGCTACATAATAAAGCTGAACTCCCTTCTAGTTTCATAGACTAGAACCTTCCATGTAAATAATGAGTATTTCCAAGGGGCAAGCAGTACAACAATGAATGTCTCTCCAGAGTGCCCCTTGTGGGCTCTACCATTCTCATCCCCGATAATAGAAACAAATTATGGATATTATGCTGCTTAGTGGTAGGGCTTCACATAGCTCACTACTGTTCACCTTTAGTGCTATAAAACAATGAACATAACATGAAAGGATGATTCCTCCTTATGTCTGCTACTCCTCCCCCACCCCTACTACCAGTGCTTTAAATGGGCAGGTACTTGCTGCTTCTGAGTACCTACACTTCTTTTAATTGAAAGACCTAGTACAAGCACTCCTCAGTAAGCCAATACTTTTAATGGACGAGTACCGGTACTTCCTAACAGTAAGCAGGTACTCTGGGTTACTCTTAGGTGTCAAGCGCTCAAGAAATTCAATAAATGCAAATACAATAGTGGTTACCTACATTTCTGTGTTTCCATTTCAAGCAGCACTACCTCTTCTTCTCTCGTCTTCACCCTTAGTACTCTGAGAGGCCCAGCGGTTAAAAGCGCAATACAAGTAACCAGCTTCTCCCTCGGTCCTCTTCACTCTCAAACGACCTGACATTGGTTTCATGTGCTTGTTGGGGTAGATCAATTTTTTTCTCCAAATAGGAGAGAAAAGTTAACAATATTTGCACCATATTAACATTCATTATGGATGCAATATTGTTACAGTGTTGCATTTTTGCGTGTATATAGGATAGTTAATTAAGGGTTGTTAAAGGTTACTTTTAATGTTTTGTGTCTAATGTGATACATTTTAGATTTGCATACATGTAACGTGTAACAACATACATTGTGAGGATATAATATGGGAGCACATTGTGCAATTTAGCACAATGAGATGTAAAGCACAGCAGATTTATATAAAAAAGGCGTTTGAATGGGAAACCCATTGCGGTCGTTTTTGCACATGTACATGCAAATAAATGCACACATTCTGTTTGGGAACTGGCTGGTCAAGGGAAGGGGTATCGGTTGGCAGGGTGACAGCTGAAACCACCTGGGGAAGGCTGTTTGGACCTGAAATAGAACGAGGAGCATGGGCCCAGGGTTTTTTCTCTTGGAAAACGGTTAAGCAATGGTTGAAGAATCGTCGGACACCTGGTACTGTCAATCTGGGGGATAGTGGCTACATTTGTGACAGTTTGACTGGAAGCAGAGAATGACCGCCGGCCTATGAGAAGGTTAAATGGAATAGCAGGAAAAACATTATAATGGGAACAGAAGCCACATTAATTGAATGGTCGTGCACAATGGAAAGGCGAGAGAAACGACAAGAATAAATATCTAGAGCAACAGAGTGCATGGAGAAATGAATTAGTGCCTGATTAAAGGGGACTTTTGGTAAACTCTCTAGCCTCATAAAGTGTCCATACATAAACCATGCCAGTAAGATTTAGCATTTCAGGTCTGTGACTGAGTGGAAGCTGTACTAAAAATGTATTGTATACCATGTTAGGGTATGTATCTTGCAAGGAGAAACTCAAGAAGAGGGTTGGGCTTGTGTTTGGTTTGATGACAACGTACATTCACTTTGTTTTAGGAATTTGCATATTTTAGAGTGCAGAGATCTGAAGTCAACCCTTACATGCTATATAAGAAACTGATATAACCCACAACAATGCCCTCAGCAAGGATAAGGGTTCCTGTTAGTAAGTGGGATACTGTCTACTATCTAAAAAACACTCTGACAACACAGAGCACTGTGCCAACCCCAAACTCTTTTTCACTCCTAGGACTCTGCCAAACACCTAGACCATGTTCCAATCCCAGAACACCACCAATCACAGGATGCTTGGACAAATTCAGGCCACTAAAGGAGACTCAAGAACTTATGCCATTCACAAAACCCTGGCCGGATCTCAGCCTACAGGAGAGTCAGTAGCCTGTGCCAATCCCAGGACTCTGGGCCAAACTGGGCCTTCTATGTGAAACCTAGGATCATGTACCAGACCCAACAATCTGTGTGAGATGCTGCACCCTCTGCTGAATATCCTGACCAGGAGTCTGCAAACTGCAATTCTCAGAATGTTTTGGACTATGATGTGCATGATCCCTCACCCTTCATTATGCTGACTAGGGAAGATGGAGTTCTGTCCATAATACCCAGAGAGCCAAAGGCTACAAACCCCTCACTCAGACCATGTGCCAGCCCAGGATCCTCTGCAAACCCCATAGCTAAGTGCCAACCCTGGAACATTGTGTGAGACCCATGGACCTTGCTATTCCCAGAATGCTGTGTCAAATCCCGTTCTCTTGTGCCAACCCAACAATCATGTGCCAGGGACCCTGTGCAAATCCCCTGTGCGAGACCCTGCACCCTCTTCCAATTGCACAACCATCTAGTAGCAAACCTAGAATCCTGTACCACTCCCATGCCAACCCCAACCGTCACGCCAAGACGTGAAGGCCCTGTACCGATGGATGACAGGAATCTAGGACCAACTTTCTAACTTTGCAGCAGTTGAAAGAGGCAGAATGAAACTTGACTTGAGTAAGGGAGACTCCCTTCCACACGATTATTTTTATTTGTTAGATATGGGGAGACAGCAGTTCTGCCTGGGAATTAAATGTTAATGGTAACAGGACAGACCATTTACAGCTCCCTTAAAATGGGAACTGTATAGATTAACAGCATCCACATGTGTTAGCTTGAGAAGGTGTTTTTATGGAAAAGAGATTTTCCATTTTTACTCAACGCTCTACATTCATGCTTATAGCTAACGCTTAAAACGAATCACTGTTATTTTGAGTCAACATTTACATGTCATAGGACCTGGACATAGCAGGGGACCAACTTGCTTTTTCAAACACTCTCCACTTGAATGCCTCAGCCCTACTCCTCCTTGTCCCCAGGAAACCTAATTACAGGGGCACGACATTCAAACCCTCAGACAAGGGTGCTCTTTTGGTGGGCCTTTGGCACGATATAAGAGCTCTGTAACAAAACCTAGTGTAGAAAAGTAAGTTCCATGGACACATCTGTTATGTTCCACAGGTAAGCTTTATTCCAGTTACATTTAAGATGGTAAACATGAACCACTGGGTGCCATCACCCAGGCTGGGCTTCTCCAACTGACATACTCTGGAACCTTCACGACAGGCATTCCTACACTCACAACCAAACATTCTCTCAGACATATCAACATTCTCTCATGCATTCCCTAGCACCTGCATTCACAACAAGCACGAAACAACACATCTCCCTTCTTCACACACACAAATCCACAAAAGGAAACGTACCTCGAACACTCATACAGGGCATTTTTGTGAGAGATGCAACTCAGAATAAAGGTGGGTGGTGTCCCTCCAACATACTGGCTGTGCCTCCAACAACAACCACTCACTCTAACGGAAGGTGTCCCCCCCATCTACTCATGATAAATTCTCTCATTCACATGAATTGGAAGGCGCCCCCCCCTTGTTCACAAACATATCTGACCCATCCCTCACCTCACTTTAACTCTGCATGCCTAAAAAATACTCATTCCTCACTTCATTTTATCTCTGCATGCATACACAATACCCATTGAGCAAATCTCACATCGGAGAGAGATGCCACACCATGTCTATACACACAATTGTGTTGGCGTTGTGTCGCCACAAACCATACCTCATTCAAATTCCCTTACCATACTCTACTATGCGTGCACAATGACACTTTAACATGTTGACATTGCCCTAACATTCCCCAATGGAAACGTCTGTTGACCTGGAGCTCCTTAAACAGATCAAACTTCCCATACTTCTCACTGATACATTTTTACTCAAAGTGTCCATATACCCTACTTTTACCAAGATAAGAATCGCAACCTAATTGTCCATAGCTGTGATCAGCTCTAACCTGCAAATTCTCAAAACACGTTAGTCCCTATGCGTATTTGCAGAAAAAGTCCAACCTTTTCCACTGCAGCTGCTTGCATTAGTACTATAACTAAGCGCTGCTATAGTAGACTTGAAACCGTGCCAGCACCTAAAAGTCCATGTTGCGGGTGCAACCATATATCTAAAATTACCTCAAAAATCTTAAACTAAACACACTCACATTAATCACTCTCACTGCAGTCCCACCCACTTCTTGCCCTATCTATTCAGTCTGCAATATTCCTAACATCTATAAATCAATAGACCTTAACCCAGACATGCTCTTAAAGTACACGTGCCACTTTAACCCAGCACAAAAAGTTTTACATGACTGGCACTGGGGTTTATCAAACACCTAAAAGGATATGGAAGAAACATTCTCCTCAGCTTGTCCACATATCTCCTGCCTGCTATGTCTGCACGATGCCCCTTGGCAAACATCTGTTACACATTGCAGCCGGCAATGCAGCTTCGGCTGAGACTGCTGGCGATGCAGCTTCTCCTGAAACTGCAATATCAGCCCATTGGCCTGCTCTCAATACAGTACTTCTGCATGCCGTAATGATAAACTGTCCCTCTCTGAGGTCCCATCGCTTCTGCATCAATCATGACCAGTCTCCCCTGCCTTCACACGCACTGACATTTCTGGGAATCTGCATGCAGAACCTTAATTTCAACCAACTTAATGACCAATGAACCTCCGATGGATCTGCGGGGTTCCGCCACCTCTGCTCACTGAAATCCACCAGCAAGTGCCAGCACTACCGCAACCTTCGGCATCAGCCAGGCACATCCAAACTCTCCTCTATCGATCACGGGATAGCGTCCCACACAGCGCCGTAGGGTCCTTTACTCCAACAAAGCAGCGACGCAGCAACGCCAGCACCAGCAGAGAACACGTATACATCCCTCTTCTGATTGAGTAATCTCATTACCAACAGTCATCCGAACTCCTGCAACAAAGGTTGCTGACTCCCTCGCCATCCAAATGACATCACTGTTGGGTTTTACTTATTCTGGTCTTTCCCTGTTGTGTGTGTGGGCTTGGAGTGTGGAATGCAGAGTGTTGGCTGTAGAATGTTTTGATGTGAAGCTGCTCTAATTCCACAGAGTCAGTTCAGATCTGAAGCCTAAGAGTAGGGGGACCGGTGGATGCTTCTATCCTATGAACTTGTCCTGTATTATACCTAATTTACTCACCTGTGTTCCTGTGGACTTACTAAAGATACCTAAACCCAACAAGGCTCCTGATTGGTTATTTATAACCCCAAACCCACATCATAACATTGGCGACGAGGATTGTTGGAAACTGAAAGGAGCAGGAACGGAAAAAGGAACAAGGAAACTAGCTGTACAAATAAGGACTGTTACCAGGACACAGGGAAGGCAAAGAGGTTGCCCACCAGTAAGGAGAAGGAACCACAGAGGCATCCACCGCCCCCCCCCCGGCCCCCAAGGTGAGCACGCCCCTTGTTCAGCATTGCAGGAATGGCAGAGACACCTGGAGTGATTTTGGGGGGCAGCGTTTTACACCCCTTATGATTAGCCATTTGGTAGTCTCCACTTGCCATATCTAGCGCCTGAAAGCTGTATTGGAGAGCTGTGTTGCACCTGAGACAGAGCGCAAAATAAGGGAGTGGCGGCTTACTATGCAAGAGTTTAAAGGGCCGGGGAAACAATTGAGGGACTTTGGTGGTCGGCAGTGAAAATCAGTGAAAGTCTTAAGCAGAGGAGCGGCTGCAATTTTAAAGCGTGTACCTTTCGTGCAGCCATAACGTTGTGTGGATGTGCTGAGTCAGCTTGCAGAGTCTCGTGGATATCATGGCCCTGGGAGCGCATATGAGGGTTGGTGCTGGGAGCCGAGTGCAGGATGGTGCTGGGAGCTCAGCGCAGGTCGAGGCTTCATTTGTTTATGGTGACGTCATCCATCCTGCGCAGGGTGATGGTGGAATCGTGGTGAAGGTTCCGTGTGAGCCTTCGATCATTCCGAACGGCAGGAGCTGCTGACGCATAGCGTGCCCAGGTCGAAAAAAAAAAAGGACCTTTCTACGTGCGAGGCGTCCCTGAGAAGAAAGAGAGGGACGCATCGCCGTAATACAAAAGAGTCCCATCTGAAAGTATTTCAACGTGCGTGTTTGGCAGCAATAAGTTGACAAGTGAAACGGATCCTATGACAAAAGATGCGGAGCCAGCAACATCTTTAAACAGAGGGACTGCAACGTGATCCCATTTGCTGGAAAATATTTTTAGCTGGTAACACTATATGTAAAATGGTGACTTTTACAAATTAATGCAAAATATTCAAGAAGACTGATGTGCTTCGTGCAAGCTGTCTCATTTAGTAATGTACACTGTGCTTTCCGAATTAACATTATTAAGGAAATGCTATGCTTGGGTGTTTTCACTGTTGTTATAGAGAGAGAGAAAACTACTAGAGCAGTGGAATTTATGATTTTAGCTCTTGTTGTGGGAAGTGTTCCCAAATTTTGTAGTGATTTTACACATGGTTTGCGATGGCTATTTGGTGGCAGTTTTTGTGCTGGAGCCATACGGTGGCATGGTGAAAAAAAAAAATAAGTGGTGTCCGTGGTACAAATTGGTTTTGGTGTTTTATGGCGCCAACGTTGTTTTTGGCAAGATTTATTGAAAATTGTGTGGACCATATGCAACCAGAGATAAAAAAAAAAAAATATGAAATCTACAGTAATGTTTACACTAACCTGACCATTTCTCCACAGGCAATTCTCAACAGGCTGAGAGTGAAAGTGCTAGAAATTGGGCAATATTATTGGATATTTAGACCTATTTCATTTCTAGGTAATGTTCAGTCATGCCATGTCTTACATTAATCTAACAATTTTGTCCACAGGTATGTTCCAATTTGGACTTTTTGAGCATGAACCTTGAGACTCTTTTGTGGTGTAACTTGGAAATGTTTTACATTTCAAATAATTCAATGCTGTATTGGTTCATTTGTTTGCTTATGGAATGTGTCTGAGTGGTTGCAACTGTTATGTAGCAAGCAATGTATAAGTGCAATGCTAAATGTTAATTGATATTGCCGATGAGTGCGCAGTGTTGTGGGATGCAATTGCAGGTGTTTTGGAGCAAAATATTTTGCGAAATACATAATCAGTTGCTCTATGGTGAGCATAGGATGCTCAATGGTGAGCATGTAGTAGCTCAGGCATGGTGCCTGGAGTGGTGGAGTGGTGGTTACTAGTGCTAGTTTTGTTTGCTCTATGGTGAGCATGTGATGTTCAATGTGAGCATGTAGTAGCTCAGGCATGGTGCCTGGAGTGGTGGAGTGGTGGTTACTAGTGCTAGTTTTGTTTGCTCTATGGTGAGCATGTGATGTTCAATGTGAGCATGTAGTAGCTCAGGCATGGTGCCTGGAGTGGTGGAGTGGTGGTTACTAGTGCTAGTTTTGTTTGCTCTATGGTGAGCATAGGATGCTCAATGGTGAGCATGTAGTAGCTCAGGCATGGTGCCTGGAGTGGTGGAGTGGTGGTTACTAGTGCTAGTTTTGTTTGCTCTATGGTGACCATAGGATGCTCAATGGTGAGCATTTAGTAGCTCAGGCATGGTGCCTGGAGTGGTGGAGTAGAGGTCACTAGTGTGAGCATTGGTTGCTCTAGGGTGAACATGGGATGTTCAATGGTGAGCATTTGGTAGCTCAGGCTTGGTGCCTGGAGTGGTGGTGTGGAGGTTATCGGTTACTCAATGGTGAGCATGTGATGCTCAATGGTGAGCATTTAGTAGCTCAGGCATGGTGCCTGGAGTGGTGGAGTGGTGGTTACTAGTGCTAGTTTTGTTTGCTCTATGGTGAGCATGTGATGTTCAATGTGAGCATGTAGTAGCTCAGGCATGGTGCCTGGAGTGGTGGAGTGGTGGTTACTAGTGCTAGTTTTGTTTGCTCTATGGTGACCATAGGATGCTCAATGGCGAGCATTTAGTAGCTCAGGCACGGTGCCTGGAGTGGTGGAGTAGAGGTCACTAGTGTGAGCATTGGTTGCTCTAGGGTGAACATGGGATGTTCAATGGTGAGCATTTGGTAGCTCAGGCTTGGTGCCTGGAGTGGTGGTGTGGAGGTTATCGGTTACTCAGTGGTGAGCATGTGATGCTCAATGGTGAGCATTTAGTAGCTCAGGCATGGTGCCTGGAGTGGTGGAGTAGAGGTCACTAGAGTGAGCATTGGTTGCTCTAGGGTGAGCATGTGATGTTCAATGATGAGCATTTAGTAGCTCAGGCATGGTGCCTGGAGTGGTGGAGTGGAGGTTAATGGTTGCTCTATGGTGAGCATGGGATGCTCAATGGTGAACATTTATTAGCTCAGGCATGGTGCCTGGAGTGGTGGAGTGGTGGAAATATTAGTGCGTGTTTTGGTTGTTGTATGGTGAGCATGGGATGCTCAAATGGTGAGCATTCAGTAGCTCAGGCATGGTGCCTGGAGTGGTGGAGTGGTGGAAATTGGAATATGCTCAGTTGTGAGCATTTGTTTCTCTAGAGGGTGTTTTTGGACGCCCATAGTGGAGTTGAAATGTTGTGCTTTAGACAGATAGTGGGGTTATCCCTGTAGATTGTGTTAACACAATTTGTTGCTATTGAATGATGATGTAGGAATATTGTTGTGAGGTAGGTGGAAATGGTTGTGCATGAGAGTGTGGGCTGGTTCCCTTGAAGTTGAGTTCCATAAAAGGCCTATTATGGTTCTGGTGATTGTTGGGATTGGTTTAGCTAATTGTAGCTTTCTAAGGACTTGGTAGGGGATAGCTTTTTGCTAGGAGCAGTTTGTTGTATGGGTATATTTTAGGAGGATGTCTGTAGATTGTGTTTCATTTAATGTTTAGTTTCAAAACTGTTTAGTGTCCATCATCCTTCTGTTCAAATTTGTTTAGTGCCCATCATTCTCTGTCTCTTCATTATTCTATATCGCTATGTAAGGGGGGAGATGTGTTGGGTTTTTACTTATTCTGGTCTTTCCCTGTTATGTGTGTGTGGGCTTGGATTGTGGAATGCCGAGCGTTGGCTGTAGAATGTTTTGGTGTGAAGTTGCTCTAATTCCACAGAGAGTCAGTTGAGATCTGAAGCCTAAGAGTAGGGGGGCCGGTGGATGCTTCTATCCTATGAACTTGTCCTGTATTATACCTAATTCACTCACCTGTGTTCCTGTCGACTTACTAAAGATACCTAAACCCAACAAGGCTGCTGAGTGGTTATTTATAACCCCAAACCCACATCATAACACGTATACATCCCTCTTCTGATTGAGTAATCTCATTACCAACAGTCATCCGAACTCCTGCAACAAAGGTTGCTGACTCCCTCGCCATCCAAATGACATCACCACTTTTTTTTATTATTAATTTGCTTAGTTGATACATCAACTTTTCAAATAAACAATACAAAATTTACAATACAAATGACAGCATAAATGTCTAAAATTCTCATCATATTTGATACAAAAATGACTTAAAAGAAGAGAAGTAACGAAGAAGAAGAAGAGACCACTTGAAAGGTGAGCGTTGGTGCATGCAAATCTCTGCCTCACCAACGTGTGAATCTGCTTAGAATCACATGCTGTGCATATAGTGCGACATCTAGTGGTAATTGCAGAGTATTGCATCTTTCTTGAATAACAGATTTAGAAGCCTTCTCAAGATAAAATACGTAGAAGTCTTCAACAGCCTGTGCATACCTGCTGATAATGAAATTGCTCTTAGTCATTTGAGGATCCCCACCTATGCTTCTATTGACCCTTACACCCAGATAGTCTAAAGACTCAACTTGCCCCACCCCCTTGCCAGCTAAAGTTAGGCATACTATCTTATGCCGGAGGTGGCAAGCCATCTACTGTGTAAGGATGTTAGCAGTGCACGTATTGTTCAACAGAAGTTGCTGCTGCACTACCCTGTGAGTTTCTGAGATCAACTTGGCAGCATCAACAAAAGAAAGAATCGCTGTCTGTAAGTGCAGCTGCCCCCACACTTCCCATTGTAAGAAGGACGTCATTGCGCTATACGGAAAAAAGAGGAGCCACCAGTGCGCATCTCTGCCTCGCGCCTTGGAGCATGGGAAAGGCCCCCCTTCCACTCACCTGTGGGCCCCCATCATATCGCAGCATAATGTCCCGTATAATGGCCGTGGATTGCCAATATTAACACATGTGGAACAGCCATTCACTCCAGTGCTGGTTGGAGCTTTCCCCGTGGAACAGAGACAGAATGCAAATCCACAAACGCCTGGTGGATCGCCTGCCTGCTTAAGATTGCATATTTCTGCAATATGAGGTTCCGCTGAAATACCTGCTGCCAGTTGTGGAAATGCCCTTGTGCAGAATATGCCCCTCACTACACCATTGCTGCAATAGTGTCTGCAGAATGTTGCCCAACACTTTGGGCAGGGAGTCCATCAGTGATAGTTAAAGGGATCCCACAAATCTCCTTTCTTTTAGATAGGAACAGTGTCAGTGTCTGCCCCTTTCGAGCTTGTCATACTATGGCCAATGATTTTAAAGAACTTGGTAATGAGGGGACCCATATAAGAGGCTTACATTTAATAAGGACCCGTGCCCCATTTTCGTGCGCCCAAGGCACAAACAATTTAACATGCTGCAAAGGTGAACTTGGGTGTCGCTTACCTTCCCCTCGCCTGGCTGCAGCTCTATTCCTTTGTTATTCCGCATTACACAAGCTCGCTTACCTTCCTCTCGCATGGCTGAAGCTCTATTCCTTTGTTATTCCGCATTACACAAGCTCGCTTACCTTCCCCTCGCCTGGCTGCAGCTCTATTCCTTTGTTATTCCGCATTACACAAGCTCGCTTACCTTCCTCTCGCCTGGCTGCAGCTCTATTCCTTCGTTATTCCGCATTGCACAAGCTCGCTTACCTTCCTCTTGCCTGGCTGCAGCTCTATTCCTTCGTTATTCCGCATTACACAAGCTCGCTTACCTTCCTCTCGCCTGGCTGCAGCTCTATTCCTTCGTTATTCCGCATTACACAAGCTCGCTTACTTCCCCTCGCCTGGCTGCAGCTCTATTCCTTCGTTATTTCGCATTACACAAGCTCGCTTACTTCCCCTCGCCTGGCTGCAGCTCTATTCCTTCGTTATTCCGCATTGCACAAGCTCGCTTACCTTCCTCTTGCCTGGCTGCAGCTCTATTCCTTCGTTATTCCGCATTGCACAAGCTCGCTTACCTTCCTCTTGCCTGGCTGCAGCTCTATTCCTTCGTTATTCCGCATTACACAAGCTCGCTTACCTTCCTCTCGCCTGGCTGCAGCTCTATTCCTTCGTTATTCCGCATTACACAAGCTCGCTTACTTCCCCTCGCCTGGCTGCAGCTCTATTCCTTCGTTATTCCGCATTACACAAGCTCGCTTACTTCCCCTCGCCTGGCTGCAGCTCTATTCCTTCGTTACTCGCTTACCTTCCCCTCGCCTGGCTGCAGCTCTATTCCTTCGTTATTCCGCATTACACAAGCTCGCTTACCTTCCCCTCGCCTGGCTGCAGCTCTATTCCTTCGTTATTCCGCATTACACAAGCTCGCTTACCTTCCTCTCGCCTGGCTGCAGCTCTATTCCTTCGTTATTCCGCATTACACAAGCTCGCTTACCTTCCTCTCGCCTGGCTGCAGCTCGATTCCTTCGTTATTCCGCATTGCACAAGCTCGCTTACTTCCCCTCGCCTGGCTGCAGCTCTATTCCTTCGTTATTCCGCATTGCACAAGCTCGCTTACCTTCCCCTCGCCCGGCTGCAGCTCTATTCCTTCGTTATTCCGCATTACACAAGCTCCTTCTACAGAGCCGTACAGACATTACTAATGTTTCAACCAGGAGGCCTCTTGAACATGTGCACCCTAAGGGCTGCCTTCAGGCAAGGCACCTTTGTTCACTAATTGCCAAAAGGCACAATGATTCTTAGTTATTATGGCCTCCAACAGGGCCTTCCATGTGCCCTTGCTAACCTTTTTGTTTTTGTTTTAATCAAGTCATTATAGTCCCTTCTAAGCATAATTTGCTTAATGTTGTCTTCGATCGAACCACTTTTAACAACATTTTATAATCTGCTTTTGGTGATTGTACAGTCATCCTCCCAGCCAGATAGATGCCTTACACACTCTTGCTTTCTTAGCCTTAGGAACCCCTGCGAGGTGTGCGTCAGCTACTTGCACTCTATCCCTTTGGTACTGGCCATATACATCATCCTGGGAACACTCTTCCAACAACGGACATGAGTCCTTGCAAAGGGGTGGAGTATCTATCTCGCCCTCCTGACTAGAACACCAGACCCTCGTTTTGTTGAGATGGATTTTCATAATCTAACCTGGAAGTGGATTCTGAGAGGCCACCCTATTAAGACACTGATGTCGAGACAAAATCAATAAAGGTAGAGTACCAGAGCAGTAACGTGTAAACTCATGAGGGTGTCACACGGAGCACTCCAATAATTCAACTTAGACAGAAGATGTACACAACTATATAATTATTTATTAGGCCTTTGAATTCACTAAGGGCCTTCATCAGGAGGTGGGCGGTTTCCATCTGGGATACCGCCCAACTTTATTAGCATTAGCGCCCACCCGTCCAGTGGCATTACCGCCGGATCATGGGTTGGGGGCTAACTGTAAGTCCCCATTCCCCATTGGGTCCAATGGGGAATTTTCAGTGCAATTACTGAACCGTAATACCGCTGGCGGTAATTGCATCAAAAGTTGGTATGTTTCCAGCGTTTTTACCCCCAGCTTTGAGCTGGGGGTAAACACACCAGACTTCTGATAGGGCCAGCCCTTAAATGCAGCAGTAACACCGTTACCGCCACATTTAAGGACTACCGCCCAACTCGTGATCAGGCCCTAAGTAATGAACATCTCAGGCATCAACTACTGCGCGCAGATATACATTCACTGATTGTGGGATTCTTCTGACAGGATACCAAAACTTTACCTTCAAAACATTTATGTAATTATGAATATTGTTAAGAGCCATTCTTTAAGTAACTGTGTATGGTAAAGCAAATGAAGAAAATAACAAATAGCAATGTAGAACCGATTGGAGACCAGAGGTAAGTGAATTGTTAGAAAACATAGCACCCACAAGAAAACCTACATTTAGGTTCCTAATCCTTAATAAGTCCTGCCCTGCTAGGAAATGGGGCCCAGTACCCAAAAGTCACAAATGTCACTTTGCCAGGAGGGTTTGCAATGTGATTCGCTACCAAGAGTTGCCAAAGCCAACAGTTGCAGTTAAGTGTTCCAGAATTAGAAAAGGAAGGCAAGTTAAGTTCTTACAGGCCCCTCTCCAAATCCCACCTCTCTAGGGGAAGCCCAGGCAAGGGGCAGGCATGGCCATTTTAGAGTATATGGTACTGTAAATGGTATTATGTGGTAAAATTCCAAAGTGCATGAGAAAAATGTAAAAACCATGGTAGGAAAATATCTGCTTCCACCAGCCCATCCTGGACACATTGGTCCTCATTACACGGTAGGCGGTAAACCATGGTGCTATTAGCACCATGGTTGCCGCCGGTACCATAACGGTACCACCATGGAAGAAAGGGGAATTACCACCCCATTCCAAGGTTGGCGGGGCGGTAATTCCCCCTTCCTCCATGGCCCTTCCCCATTCCCATTTTTGCCCCATAGGGCATAATGGGAATGGGGAAGGAGCTAATTACAGTACCGCAAATTGCGGTACCGTAATTAGCACCAAGGTCCCTTTGCGGGTCCCAACTTTAACGGCTGGTCTACACCAGCCGTTAAGGTCGGGTCCCGCAAAGAGACCTCGTAGTAAGGTGGTAAGGGTTTACCGGTACCGGTGCCCTTACCGGTACCGGTAAACCCTTACCACCTACCGTGTAATGAGGCCCATTGTGTCTGCAACAGTAAAATTGCCAAATAAAAAGATATAAAAATGTGTATCTAAATCATCCAAACCACACTTCAAGGTAAGAGGAAGTGTGCAATTTTAAAATAACAAGAATTCCAATTAGGCAGACAGAGTCTCCCAATACTGATAGTCTTGGGTACTGATCCGTCTTCCAAAAGAAAATAAGCAAATTCAAGCTAAGTAGAGCTGAGGGCTTTACTTACCTCCAAAAAGTCAGGTCAAGATGCAGACACTAACAACAAAAATAGGGTGTCCCATTGAATCCTACCGCTGGAAAGCAGCAAGAAGAAAATCTGTGCTAACACACATGCTTCAACATTAGTCAGACCCATATCATCAGTAGAGGTTCTTTGTTGATCTCGGGCTATCTTGCTAACTAGCGTCAGGGGTTGGGATCCCTTCCCAGTCTTGTAATAACCTAAAAATAATCTATCGTATTCCAACTGGTTAGATGTACTCGAAAATAATCAAATTGGGAACATTTTGCAGATACCCCAAACGTCCGCTTGCTGGGACATTCTCTGGGAATCCTCCATTGCATGTTTGCACTCCAGCATTGCAAAGAGCAGAGGCTATAGTTATTGCATAGTGGGCGGGTTGACAAAACCTTGTTGGTTGGTGGCGCTGGCAAGAGGATTGGTACTCCAATACTGTCACTAGTTATGTCACAATTCAGTCTTGAGTTATGTTTGTGCAGGGAATATTTATTGTTTCAAGTGCAACATGGCACCTGGGGCACAATGTACCAGGTTGGTGAAACATAAAAACAAAAAAACAGCCGACGCGCGTTTCAACCGAAGTCTTTCTCAAGGCTGTGAGAAAGACTTGGGTTGAAACGCGCGCCGGCTGTGTTTTTGTTTTTATGTTTCACAGTGTGGTACAGTGTGCCCCAGGTGTCATGTTGCACTTGAAACAATAAATATTCCCTGCACAAACATAACTCTGGAATGAATTGTGACATAACTAGTCACAGTTTTGGAGTACCAATCCTCTTGCCAGCGCCACCAACCTACAAGGTTTTGTCAACCCGCCCACTTTTCCTCAAACTTTCTGGGAACTTTGGAGTCTGGTTCCCTGACGAAACCATGTGCTAGGCTGCAGGCCAAACCTTGAACATAGACGACAAGTTGCGCAGGGGACCTTGCTGTCCCAACACCAAGCTCCTCACCCCTTGTATATAGTTATTGCATATATTGTGCATATAGGTTGAGATCTTAACACAGCATCTGGAATTCCCCAAGCATCAGCTTCATTAACATAAATTCCAGTCAAGCCCAGCACAGACTCTATGGCCCTCATTACAAACACTGGCGGTAACCCATGGTTGCTGCCGGTGTTGTAACGAGTCCGCCAATGTTCAATGGGGAATTACCACCCCATTCCAACGTTGGCAGGGCGGTAATTCCCCATTGAACATTGGCCCTTCCCCATTCCCATTTTTGCCCCATAGGACTTCAATGGGACTGGGGAAGGCGGTAATTACGGTACCGCAAATTGCAGTACCGTAATTACCTCGAAGGTCCCTTTGCGGGTCCCTACTTTAACGGCTGGTCCAGACCAGCCGTTCAGGTCGGGTCCCGCAAAGGGAACTCGTAATTAGGCGCTAAGGGGTTAACGTCGCCGCAGCCTTTTACGGCACTGTTTAACCCCTTAGCGCCAGGGTCGTAATGACCCCCTATGTGCATATTAAAGTCATAATTGCAATATGTGCCCTCTCTGGGGCTGTGCTTATTTCAACTATAAATCCTACAAAGGACTCAAAAAAACAGTTGCCACCTGCCCAGGTCTAAGGTAGATATCATATGTGTCTATTACCGGTTTCTTAGACCACGGGTGTCTGGTGAGTCCATTAAAACCTCAGCATTTTCCAACATCTCTCCTTGAACCCAACATACTAGTCAGACAGTGGTAGTCATTCTGTGACCACAGTCAGTGCCAGTGCACCTCAGCTTCACACTGTGTTACATGTCAGAACAGAAAAGCCTCCTGTTTGCACAATGTTATTATGTACATAGGTCCAGTTGTTATCTGTAAGAAAATAATCTGTCAGTGCAGGAGTGGGAGAGCGGCAATGGGGCACACACCCTGCAACCTCCTGATGCTTTAGCTTGCAACTCCCATCAGCCTCAGCATCAGTGGTTGGGGTTTGTGAGAGTGCTTTGGCAAAACATCTCGTGGGTGACAGACTGGCTGCGTTTGGGCCCGAGGCATAAGATGCTTGATAAACTCATATGACACCCTAACTGTTACCTGTGACACAGGTAAATTCACCCCGTTTAACCGAGGTGCTGGGGCAATGTGTAGAAATCAACAAGCACATTTGCAATCTCGATAAAGTAATAAGGAACTTAAAGCCTAGTCATGAGTATTTCTGAAAACAATATGGAGGTCATTTTCTACTGGGCGGAAGATAATGATTCTATGCCTCCCATGTCCCGTGTAAGCCCATTTGTGTGTGCACTCTAGGCAGAGAAGGGCACAGAGCACTGTTTACATGTCCACCTCCGTCCCGTGTGTGCATTTCATCTTAGGTTTGCATGAGATTTTCATGCATGCCAAACAAATGGATTCCTATGAAATCTGTCTCGATTCAGTACCTGCTGTATAGCTGGGCGATTCCACAGGAAGCCATTAGGAAACGCCGTCTGGAGACGTAACTTGCTGCGAGCATTTACCTTTTTACAAGATGGTGAAGAGTAACTTACTCTTCAGTTTTCCACTCTGCCTGGTACACTTTTAAAATTGGGCACTCCACGGCACATAAGTGCTAATGTTGGCATTTCAGTAGATTTTTCTAAAAAACACCACCTAAAAGTGTATTACCATTTTAGGTAGGTATAAGGGCCTGTTCAAAAAAGTTACTTTGCGTCGTGAGAGTGAGGTACGGGTATCAACTGTCCAGGAGCCGTGTAGCAGTGACGACTATTGCCATCTCTAGAGTCTCAGAGTTGTCTACTTTGTATCCAGGGGTGACCGGTTCGATGCAGGTCACTCCTGGATGGAGATGGCGTGCCTGCCCCGCAGAGCAGGTTAGAAGGCTTCCGTGCCGGCATAAGAACCTCTCCTGAAAATGTTCTCTAAATGCAAGTTTTGCAAACTGACCTCCTATTCTGTATGCTCACAGGTTGTTTTTCTGATGTGCGGTTTGTGTACTTCACATTGCTTAGGCAATCGAACACTTCCAGGACATTTTGTGTGGGCTTTTTTGATCTTGAATTACTCGGTGGTGAAGCTAAACATTTAGTATAAAAGAAGAATTAACACCACATGAATGCATCTTCAAAAGAAGAAACTCCATACCTATGGAGTCCGGTATCTAAGCTACATAAAGTGAATAGCCAGAGATCACACCCTTGCAAAGGCCGGTATCACTAATTGTATACCAAAACAATCCAAACTCTTCTCACATTTCCTTGGATCTTCACCTCAGGGAAACCTCAAAGAGCGGTAGAGTTCCTCCCAGTTGCTGGTTAGAGTTGGATCCCTAGCGTCACATCTCAGAAATTAGCACATCTCCAGAAGCCGTGCTTTTAAAATGGAGTGCTCAGGAGTGGGCAGATCCAGATCATTGTAGCTCTCTACACTAGCTTACCCAAGAGGCTGCTCGGCAGAAACCTCATCAAGAAAAGGCTGGTCATTAAGAGAAGTGACTACTGCCTCCCAAAAGGGACAATTCCTGAGCCAGTGCACAGCAGATGAAGAAATGGGGGCTGTTCAGAGCTGCAGCACGTACATCTGCGCACACAGCCTGGGTCAACCAGTTTAATCCTGACAGTAGTAGAATTCAATCTATTGAGAATGTTAAACTGTATTGATTTAAAGTTACTGGAGTGACCCCCACTGTGGTCCCTATACCATTTCCCTGGTATCTAGAAACCTATCCAGGCTTCATTTACTAAGCAGGTGAGTGCACAGTGTATACCAATCACATCCAGCCTCTCAGAATATGCGTCATCATGGAGAATAGAAGGGGTTTCACGTTTGTTAGGAAAGATTTCCCTTTTGGCAACTTTCCCTCCATAGTTTTTATGGACCCCTATCTTTTTGCTTTGATTTTGATCCTGTTCTGATTTTGTACAGGGAAGTAAAGCCTTCAGCTTCTTTCCCCCTCCCTTAAACTCATTTGTTAAGGGTTGATCAGTCAGTACTGTGAAAATATGTTTGCCTTTTTGTCTTTTAATTTTTTGTAACTTTTTACATTGCACACAGCATCTTATAATGCAGTGCAAAGGGTTCCATGTGTTAATATCCCCGCAAAAATATTGCCATACAAGAATATTGCAATATTAAGCCATGGAACCTGCGGGGGACACCCCCGCAAACCCCCATCATTCTTTTGATGTAGCGGGGGAGAGATACCCCTGCAACCTCTGGTCCCAATAACGCCATAAATTATCCCCACTAATAATATCACCTATGGCCTTACCCCACGAACATATATATGACAACATTATTGGTGGGGATAATATTACCTGATACTGTGCAAACGGGATACTTTCGAATCACCCTAGCCTCTTACACTTGGACTTTTTGGTTACTTTTATATGTGCCTAAAAGACAAGCTGCTGGCAGCAATATAGTTTTACCATTTCTGTGTTATTTCTAGTGTGCACATTCGTGTTTACTGTGAACGGCTGCTAAACACGGCTAGTGTCCTAGAATGCCCATGCCACGAGATGTTCACTTGTTCTTTGGCCATATTCTTGTTTGCCCTCCTTCCTGTCTTGCCAGATCAGGAAATCCCATATAAGGTCATACATTTGCCTAGGAAAGCTGCAGCATAGCTCATTGGAAATGCTGGCTGGGAATTGCATCTCGGTATGTGCGAGGGGGAGCTACTGCGCCTCCTCGCACATACGGGCAGAGCAACCTGGAGCGGGGCATTTAAGCACCCATGCACGCATGTGCAGGAACCAGGATTCCTGTTCATGATGCAGGAGCTGGAGCGCTGGGGAGGAAACATCAGAACCAGGGCAGACAGTAAGTTTATGTTAATTTCTTTCTTTATTTAAATATGTGTATGGATGCGTGTATGCTTGTGTTATGAGTGAGTGTATGTTGATTGGTGCTTGTGTGAATGATAGTAATTACTGTGTGTTTGTGTGTTTTCTTTTGGTCTGTTGAGCTTATTTTGGCAAATGAAAGGTAGGGGGGATTGTACAACAAAGGCATTTTAAAAATTCCTTTGTTGCACAATCCCCCTACCTACCTACCTGCCAACATCAGGCCTTCTGAGGCGCTGTGGAGCCCAGGGAACAGGGATGACATTTTTTTACTTCATAGATGTCCAGTAAAAAATATCATGTCTGCCCCTGGGCCCCCCAGCACCAATTGCAAACTGTTTGGCTTTTTAACCAATTGTTTTAAGTCTGTTTATCATAGATGTCCAGTCAAAAATACCATGCTTTCCCCTTGGCCACCCAACGCCTTGCATACACATATAATCATGTTGATTGTGTTAGGTACTCTGGGACCCAGGACACCGGATTGGTATATTTTTACTGGACATTTATCATTGATGTCCAGTAAAAAATATCAGGCCTGTTCCCTGGGCCCACCAGTGCCAATTGCAAACTGTTTGGCTTTTTACCCATTTTATTTTAAAAGTATGCTCTAAACGACAACATTTTAACCCATTATTTAAAATAATTCCCGTGGGGAAAACCCCCGAACCTCCCTTGATTGGTTCGGGCTCCCTCAGGCCTAAAAGGTTTGGAGACCACTGCTCTAACCGCATCAGATTTCTCTCCTTCCAGCCTCAACAATCTCCTCCCAGTTCTCCTCTCAAAAGACTTCTCACTCTCCAATCTCCTCCAATACCTTCACCCAGTTCCTTCTGAAACACCCCACACTGTTACATTAATGTGGCTGCTTTGTATAGTTTGTAGCCTCCCCAGTTCCCCTTGGGTGGGTTCTTTGGTGAGGAACTGACCCGTGTTTCCAACTGGATAAGTTAAGAAGTGCACCTTTAGCTGGTGTGATCTAATGGGGCTGGGCCTAACTTATATATGCCCTATAATCATTTTGAAACTTACTTTCACACCCACTTAGATGGTTTGCCCTAGCTTCATGGGTTCTCGTTTACTAGGGTGTGAGTTAATGGATGAAAACCCTGAGTGAGTCCAGAGAGCTTTGTATTTTGTAGAAGCCCCTGTCAGTCTAGGGAAATTGTAACTTTGCTTAGTAGCACTTTTTCTTGTTGGTGACGAACAATGGGGATCACTTACAGTTTCATGTGACGTTACTTCAGTGTTTAGAAGGCTGCGAGCAGGCAACAGTGTGTCAGTGTGCCTCTCGCATTCATCACATATGTGTTTATTGTGATGCTTCCATGGGGGAAGCCCCTTCCCATGAGGGTAGGGAGGTGAGGCCGATAGTCGGGGCGGTTCTCAGGAGGATGGAAACCCTCTGTGGGACATAGTGATGATAGCCTTGGGAGAATGCAGTATTCACCTCCTCCATTGTTGTCCTCATTGTCCTTTCACACCACTTAGTCCCCTCTGGTCCCCCACACCTCTGTGTTTCAGTAGAGTAGATGATTTCATTAATCATACTGGGACGAGGAAGAGTGAGGCTTACCCAGGTAGAATATAAATCATCACTGACATGAAGAAGATGAGGCAAGCAGACAAAAGCCCACAGCACAATCAACATACATGGTACAAGAGGCAGCCTCAATCATAAAAAGAGAAGAAGGACTACACAGAGCGTTAAGCTAGCCCTGAAGAGCGAGGAACCAGATACTGGTTCCATGGCAAGAGACCTGAAGGCTAGAAGACGAGATGCTTTCAAGAAGAGGCGTGACTCTCCCAGAGGTCCAAGCAACGGGGTCCTGGCCGGTGGCAGAGAGAAGGTAACCCCAACCGGCGAAAGCGAACCGAGAAGGAGAACGCACGCAGCCAAGGACACGATGCAGAGCCTAATGCTGCAGAGACACCAAAGACAGAACACAGAGTGTGGCAGCAGCACAGAAGCCCTGCCCTGCCCCCAGCAGGGACTGGAGACCACACCAAGACTTCCCGAAGGTAGGCAAAGGATCCGACTGGATTTTGGGGCACAAAGGGAGCTAAATGGATTAAAAAGGAAAATAAATAAATCATGTGAAATAAAAGGGGATAACAGAGGAATTGTCCAATTTGATAAAAAACGTTGTGAATAAGCCTATGTGGAACAGTACCTGGCAGGAGAGTACACCAGGTCTGTTCAAGAGGACATTAGGTGAAGCATGGACAGGGGTCCAGCAGAAACAAGATACAGGGTTGGGGAACAATATGAAAGTGTGGAATCCCCGCCAGTGCACATTAGGGTCTGTGGCCCATATGGAAACGTGCAAAGCCTGCCAGAAAAGTATTCAAGGGTCAAGGACCAGCACGAAGACGCATAATCATTGGGCTGGGACCCAAAGTAAGTCAGGATACCCTGAGAAGATATAGAGGGGTCTGGAAAAGAGAAACAAGTGGCATAACAAATCAGTGGCACACAGAAACAGTCCAGAGGGATCTGGGGCCAGGGCCGAGAAGGAAAGGAGGTGCAACAAGCCAGACAAGGGGTCTGGGATGCTGGGGCAAAGAAAGAAAGGTATTCTGGAACTCTAAAATATATAATCAAGTCTGGCAGGATAGTGAACCAGGCATGATACACATTTGTGACATGGAGATATTTGGAAATTGTCTTTTGTGAATAGAAAGGCCACAGTCAAGTCTGTTAGAATAGTAAACCAAACTTGCTGATACATTGGTGACCTGGATTTATTTCAGACATTGAGTTATTGTAAACAGAAAGTCTGCAGTCAGGTCTGGCAGGCTAGTGAACAGACCGGATAGAACAATTGTGAGTTGAAGCATGGACAGAGCAAGAGGTTCCCCCAGAGGCCCGGTAACTGTATTGTATTGCCCCCACTGCAATGCCAGACAATGTCACTAACATTAAAATGCTGCCTAATAGTCAACACACTACCACATATATCTCTGCCATAACCGCCAACCAAACGCTCACATCAGCTACTAATGGCAAACCTCATAGCCCCTCCTCTAAATTCCTAGCCTGCGCCTTGGTGAACGCACGCTCTATCCCAGCGCACACGCTCGATGTACATGACCTCATCAGCAGGGACACTCTCGACCTTCTTTTTGTCTGTGAGACATGGCTACAAGACACATCTGGACCCGCACTCTCGCTCGCTAGCCCATCTGGCTACACCATATTTAGGCAGGATCGGGCAGAACAAAGGGGGGGCGTGGCTATCATAGCCAAGGACACCCTTGACATCAGAAAAATTCAGGGTCAACTAGGGCGCAACGCCGACTACCTCCTCATCAAACTCAAAACATCTCCCACCTCCACCATCGCCTTTCACCTTGTGTATCGCCCCCCAGGCCATCCCACCGACTTCCAAGAAACTCTCCTCAACTCCCTTTCCCACAACCTGAAAAATTCCTCCACAGTAATTGTATTGGGTGACTTCAACTTTGGCCTTGACGACCCCCAAGACACCAATGCCATCACCCTACAAAAAGGTCTAACTACCATAGGGTTTGCCCAAGCAATCACCAAGCCTACTCACATTAAATGGTGTACCCTTGACTAGGTTGCGCATCATAACTGCCCCATTCTTCGCTATACCATATCCCCCATCCCATGGTCAGACCACTTCTGTATTAACTTTCACATTGACATCGCCACAGAACCTTTAAAACCCACCATACTCCTACCTGCTGCACTATCTAGGAGCTCCAAAAAACTAACGAAGGATACCCTCCTCCCGCTCCTTCAGGCCCCAGCCCTGCAAGCACCATTCCCTAATGATCCGATACTGCTAGCCAACACCTTCAATCAAATCATAACTACCACAGTAGACACTATCGCTCCCCTGACAGCCAAAAAAGCTAAAAAAAACTAAGCACTCTAATGCCTGGTTCTCCCAAGCACTTATGGATCTTTGATATAAGAAAAGGGTATCACTTGCCACCTGGAAGAAAAACCCTACTGAACCCAACAAATCTGCCTTTAAGACCATTGCGAGACAATACAAAACTGCCATCACACATGAAAAGCTGAGTCCTCCAACACAAGGATTAACAATGCAGACTCGGGGTCTAAAGAAATCTTCTCTATCTTCAGGGAACTCGAATCCCCTTCAGCCCCCCCACCCAGCATTGTCAAAGATGAGGCCTGGTGTAACCAAATCCAAAGAGCGATGCTTGACAAACTCGACTCCCTTCACACCAAAATCCTAGCCCATCAAAAAGCTATCTCCTCCCTACAAGCAGCCCAAACTGCACAACCTACATTGGACACAACCATACAGGCACCCAAATTAGATTTTTCGCCCATGAGCGAATCAGAAGTCATCACCCTCATAAAGTCCATTAAGCCCTCTAACTGTGAGGGCCTGTCCAGCTCACATCATCAAAGAATGTGCCCCAGCTATCGCCCCATTCATTACTGCTTTTTTCAACTCCTCCTTCCAATCATCCACTGTACCCAGCTCCCTCAAAGAAGCCTGGGTCCTACCCTTGCTAAAAAAGACTTCTCTTGACCCTTTGATACCGGGCAACTACAGACCCATTACTACAGTCCCTTTCCTCTTAAAGATTTTGGACAAAGCAGCCTACCTGCAAGTTCAAAAATTCATTGAGGACGACAACCTCCTTGGACTCCGCCAATCCGGTTTTCGCCCTCATCATGGTACTGAGACGGCGCTACTTGATCTAAAAAACCAAATAGACGACCTAAGAGACGCAGGGAAACCTGCACTCCTTCTGCTCCTAGACCTCTCGGCCGCCTTTGACTTGGTAGAGCACAAAACCCTATGCCACCATCTCGCAACCACTGCATACTTCTCCCAAAAGTCCTGTGCTTGGATTAACTCGTTACTTCAGGAGAGAGTAATGAAGGTGTTTTCGGAATCCTCAAATGCAACACCGAGTCTGATCAAATGTGGAGTCCCCCAGGGCTCATGCATCGCCCCTACCCTATACAACCTCTACACCAGACCCCTGTTTTGTATTCTGGATTCACTGGGCATCTCATATACCAACTATGCAGATGACACCCAGGTGCTCATACCTCTCACGGGGGACTACCGCACTGATACGGACACCCTCAACCTCGTCTACTCCACCATTCAATCCTGGATGGCAAACAACTGGCTCTGTCTGAACAGTGAAAAAACCAAACTTCTGCTGATTGGATCACCTTTCACTTTGAGCAAACTTGACAAAGATTATCTGGCCTTCAATATAGACAACTCCCCGATCACAGTGTCACAAACCATTAAGACCTTGGGCGTTTACCTAGAGCCATGCCTGATCATGGACAGGCAGGTCAATGCCATAGCTTCCTCTGCAGCGTACTATTCCAAATTGATAAATGCTGTCAGGCCTTTCCTGACCCAACAGAACTGCATTACCATAGCCAGAGCCATTATTGGTTCCAGACTCGACTATTGTAATGCCCTCTTCATCGGAACATCTCAAAGAAACCTAGCCAAGCTCCAGATTGCCCAGAACAATGCCCTAAGGGCCGCAACTGGCATTTCACGCAGGGAACACATCTCAATGGTTAGGAGGCAGGCACACTGGCTACCGATCAAAGAAAGGGTTGTCTTCAAAACACTTGCCATAACACACAAATGTCTCCACGGACTCGCACCCACATACCTTGAACAAAGGATCTCCAAACAAACACAGACCAGACCTTCCAGGGCCGCCTATGCCAACCGCATCATGGTTCCTCACACGCGCAGAGTGCGCGCTGGTGGCTCGAGCTTCCCCTCTATGGCTGCCTCCCTCTGGAACGAACTCCCGAACGAGATCAGAGCTATTGAATCTCATGCTGCCTTCCGTAAGGCCTTAAAAACTAGGCTCTTTGTCTAGAGGGCCTACCCCAGGTGCGAATCCGAAACTATGCTCTTAAATGTACCTAACAGAGCAATTGTGATATGTTGTTTTGGGCCGCTTATTGTAACCCTCAAGCAAGCCTTCTTAAGTATCCTTCACAGCGCCTCTATGCCCGTGGGTTGCAGTGCACTTTACAAATTACAAATCCAAAAATATATATATATATATATATATATATATATATATATATATATATATATATATATATATATATATATATATATATATATATATATATATATATATATATATATATATATATATATATAATGTTGGAATTAGCATTTAAGTACTTAACTTTGAAGTTAATGATTCATTCACAACGTTTTCATTCAAGGATTGAGCCTTGGAGTCTATATCCAGAGTGAGAGGGGCCTCCTGGATTAAGAAGACACCCAGTTTTCCTTAGTTAGCTTAGATTGTAATGGTCCGAAATAGGTTTACAGAGTCCTTAGTATTTTGTTGTGATGGGGCATCCCTTCCTAGTAATAGGGCAAGAAAGGCTTTTCTATTTCTTTCACTTTTTAAATAATGGTCTTTGCCAACAAACATGCCACCACTGTGTCAGACTCGTACTCCTGCACCCTTACATCACCTTCAATGGCGTCTTTGACGGATAGTGAAACAAACAGGCAAATGTGTCTTAACACTCACGTTTAATGTTGGGGAACTGCAATGCACTTGCCATTTCCTATGTGTACAAGTTGGCTCTGGCTATAGGGTTAGAATAGTTTAGTTTAGAATAGAGTACTAATAATATTGTTTGGGCGGTCCCAGAGGGGTTTTGACCTAATTATGTGCCCCTGATGTTCACTAGTGTTGGCTGTAGTCCTCCTCTGACTTACCCCCTTCCTCAGTGTTGGAATCTAGGGAGGGTGGTCCATTTATGTCCTTCTCGGGTCTAGCATTGGTGGCGGCTGGTGACATTGATGGGGTGTCGATATTTCCCGCAGGTTTGTATGATTGATCAAGGAAATATAGCAAGGCAGCTCTAACCAATCTGTGGAGGATGGGGGGAGATGGGTTCCCCTGATGCTTTAAAAAAAATGGATTGAAATGGAGCAATTTTTACAGCACATTATTGCTACGAACTGGGTAAAACGCCTTAATTTCCAACAAGTTCTGTAGTATAAAAGATGAAAAAAAACAGTAGATGCAAGGTCAACACTAGTACACAGGAACATTCTGCAACACATTGTTGCGATGTCCCTGCCTGTGATGTATGCCGGTAATGGTACAGCAAAGCATATGTTTGTGATGCCTGCACCCACAATATTAGTCGTCATTGCCACTGTAAAAACCCTTTCATGAGTATGTGTCATTATTGCCACTTTAAAACATTTGTATGACACCGGTGGCAACAATATATGTCAACATTGCTACTTTAAAAAAAGTTCATGATGCTGCTGCCACCATTCTGTCATTAGGGCACTTTCAATACACTTGATTGGTGCTTGTACACCAATATAGGTCCTTTTTGCCACCAAAATATGTTCACATTACCACTTAAAAACACTTTTTAAAAAATTAAAAAAATAATCCTGGTGCTACCAATATGTCATCATTGCTACTTGAAATGTGGCCATAAACAAAATAATTGGCTTGTATCCCTCCCATGCACTTACACAGACAGACATATGCACACACCCGTACCAATACATACATGCTCCGAGGCACTCTGACCTCTCACCATCTCAGCACGCATGCACACAAGCAAATCGAGTTAGATCACAGTTCTGCGCAGTTCCTCTGCATTCACTTTTAGGAAAGATCGAACATATCAGGGGTTCCATTCCCAAACTGTATCGTATGACATTCAGATTGAATTGATAGGCCTCTCTCCCACCATACAGGTCTCCCAAACTTGGTGGGGGTTCTGTCCCCAAAATTGCATTGTGTGATGTTCGGACTGCATTGATGGGCTTCTCTCCCACTGTGGAGGTCTTCCGAATTTAGCAGGGGTTCTGTCCCCAAAATTGCATTGTGTGATATTCAGATTGCATTGATAGGCCTCTCTCCCACTATATAGGTCTCCCAAAATTATCAGGGGTTCTATTCCAAAATTGTATTGTATGACATTCAGATTGCATTGATAGGCCTCTCTCCCACTATACAGGTCTCCCAAATTTGGCAGGGGTTCTGTTCCCAAACTGTATTGTATGATATTCGGATTGCATTGATAGGCCTCTCTCCCACTATACAGGTCTCCCGAATTTAGCAGGGACTCTGCTCTGAAAATTTAGAATCATAAGGATTACAATACTCCTTAGGGTCCCTCCTACCATACGAGACTCTAGAACATAGTCAGAATTAGTCTCAATCGCAAACTTAGCTTAACCACCTTAACATACTCCTAGTGAGGACCAGACCGTGATAGAATAGTTCTACCGCCTTCACCCTTTCCGAGAGACCTACATAGACAGCTCTGTACTTTGACCTACACCCCTGACAACAGTACACCCACCACCAAAACCCCACCAGACAGCCCTCGGAGGACACACAAACCGATCCACCGGAAGAACAGACGGCACAAAAGCACCCAAACCTACCAACACAAGAAGAAATACCAGCACTCCCATCAAAAGACACAACAGCCAACCATTCAACCGGCACATCCGCACTGAGCACCAAAATGCCCCGGACCAGAAAGGGACGCAGAGAAAGGCACAAGACAAGGCCGCACTGGACACAGGCACACAAATCCAACCTACCACCGAAGCAACAACCTCAAATAGAGGAAACACAATGCCAAAAACCAAAACGACCAGAACAAAATTCCAAAGGGAAAACTCCTTATATCTCACACCATACCTCGCAACAACCCCAGAACCAGGATACCCCAACGACACAGAGACATCAAGACACACAAAGTACATCCCAAGACAACCAGGAAAAAGACGGGAACACCCAAGAAGAAGGTGGCTAGAGTCCGACGCCATCACCCCATACATCACAAGAACAGAAGGACACCCTCAACACCCGCGCCATAGATCAGATTGATCTCTGGATTTTAAATGTATAATTACATAAGTCAGTTTGCCAATATTCTTCCTTAAATGTTCGTCATTATTGAGAAGTTTTGTCCATTTTGTGTTCTTACTAATTAAATCAATTTCGTGGCAAGTTATGGATTGTTCACGTTCATCCTTTGCTGCTAATTGCATTTGGCAATTAATTGATCAATATTATAGAAGTTCAGCAAAATAAGTTCCATACTCAAATTAATAAAATACTGTATCATGTTTGGAACTCGTAAGAGAATTATTAGATTCTGCAAGTTCACCATTGCCTTTGGGGCTCGACGTAATTTTCTTTTTAGATTACCTTGCTCTAATAAAACCTGCCTTAACTTGACCAGTTTTGTTGGCTTCATTCGATTTTTATTGCCCGACCGCCACAAATGTATTTACCAACTCTTCTGTCGAGGATGGCATTATATTCATACCGTGGCTTTTGAAGATCGGGCAATTATACTCTGGATTTGGACATTAAAAAAAGCTTTTAATCTTTGCCAATTCATTTTCCGGGCAATTAAGTCACATTTTTGTATTGTTATGAGGCTTAGTAGATTTGAGTTTTTCTAATACTAGCATTGAAATGATCTCAGTTATTAGACTTCATTCTGCAACCTTCCTATTTATTCCTATTAAAAGCAGTCTACGTTCTGAGGTCAGTCCAGAATGATCTCAAATATAAAGGGGCTCGACAGATGGATTATCCATATTCTGACATATATTAATGGAAACAAAAAAAATAATACATTCTGGAATGTGATATAGGGGAAGTTGAGAAGAATGAATACTACTGAGTTCTAGTATTATAAAGCCCCCAAACTTCACTTAATTTAATTATTCAATTAAATTAGTTCCCCCCCCAATAACAAATGGTTAATTTGCAGTATCCAGAACATTAGATAGGATCACCTTGCAAAATTTAGGGTCTTCAGTCGTAGGACCATATAAACATATAGGTCGTATAAATATATATAATCGTAGGCTATGGTTATTTACTCTAACACCTTTACTCCTCGCCAGAGCCTGATTTCAAAGGCTCAGCTGCCTTCCAGTATAATTCATTAGCATTAATTCCCTGGTGTCAGACAAAAAAATTACTTAACCTGTATCAGCTGGCCTTTCTTCATGACCCTCATTTCCTGACACGCATGCTTTTCCTATTCCTCCACCAGCAAGGAAATAGAAAGGGGGCTCTTTGTTGGAGCCCTCTTTCATGTTTACTTGACGGCCATATGTATTTTACTATGCAATGAACTGGTCAGGCTCCAAGCGTTCTGCATTCAGAACATGAGCGCTTCTACAAAATGGAGCCCCATCTCACCATCAGCACCTGGATGTTTCAGCAATTAGCAGTAAACAGAAGCCCTAGCCGCATGTGCTATAGTGACTGGTAACAATGGAACTGCCCTCAGAAAAGGCGTGTGTGGATACCTTTGCCTGGAAAGCTTTGCATTGCCAACAAAACCAACCCAGGCTGGCCTGACGTGGGAGCCTTTTACAGAGAAGAACACGTTAACCGTTTCAATGGACCACACATTCAGATGTAGATTCAGCAAACAAACACAAACCTCTCCTCTGATCGAGGCAGTGCCTACTGGTAACAGCTGCAAAGAAGCCACATAAACATGACAAAATGGTGCTTCATAAGACCTAGTTGTTATGTTACACTATCAAATATCTATATTAATAAAAAAAAGGCAGTCACCAAAAATGTCACGGTTACGCCTGGAAAAAAGATGATAAATAATGAGTGGGTCACAGCAAATGTGAAGGGACCATACTGGGGCTTTGCCGTGGAGCTTTACATGAAACCATGGGTAGGCAGTCTCCAGATCGCTCAGTAACACCAGATCTATGGGTTTTGGGGTAAAGTGCAGCCTGGGACTTTCATTCTCAGTGGTGAGCTACACGGGGCGAGTGGTGTAACTTACATCGTGAGTGTGATAGATACAGGGTGATGAGGGGAGTGATTGATGGAGCGATGGCTAGGCAAAGGTCGGTGCAGGTGAGTGTACCATCAGTGTGAAAGAATCTGATGCCCACATTTCTTGACAGGTGTGATGCCCTCAGAATGGCCTGCCTACCCCAGTGGCACAGCCCTGCTTTCAACCTCCCTGGAGCTTGTGCCTGAGTATTATCCAGACCGGTGCGCTCTCTGGAAGAAGAATGGGCTTTTCGACTACGCATGGATCAACTAATCTCAAGCTGCGGTGAGTAAGAGTGCTCTGGCCACACCTAAGTATTTGCAGCTGCTGCTTACATCAGCTGGCATTAGCTGGTGTCCTGGTGTATTAGTTACACTCTGGGAGGGAAAGGGTGGTTAACAAATAAATCTGTTTGGTGGCATGACAAAGAAAACAACAATGCAATGCACAGAACATGATGAAAATATGTCTGAATCTTATACATTAATCACTCATATGCAATATTTTAAAAGGACACAACAAGTACACTATCAACTGGGAGCAAGGCCAATCGGAGATGAAGCCAAGGGCCCTAAGCTACCTCGGTCAATAACCACCCTACAGTGCCCTCTGCCACTGAAGAATTTTGCTATTGTGAACTGGCTTGTGGGTCAGCTTCACATCTCCATAGTTTTCTGTCCCTATATGGAAGAAGTTATTTATTGCCAAGAGCTTCGGGAATCACAGCACTGTAGACATTGAAGAGGAACAACTTTATTTTGTGTATGGTGAAAACAGAGGGAGACACGAGGAGAAATGGTGGTTGGGATGTTGTTGCGGCAAACCCATTATTCTATCAGGGACCGTGGAGAGACTTATTTGTGTGTTTCTTCACAAACTTCCTGATCAGACTCGATTCTGAGTAATAACAAGAAGTTTGAGAGGGCGGTGGCCTCATGAAGATGACATCTATCCCCAAAACTATTGTTTCTCTAGCAGACGGGACATCAACCTATGTCTGCAAGCCAAGTATGGGAGCAGTTTGATGAGGCAGGGTGGTGCTTTTGCATAGCATGTGTTGTGTACTAAGCAGAGTGCCTTGAAGTGTATTTGAAGCTTTTTCAGGTGCCATTGTAGTGACTTGCTGAATGTTTCAGTCCAGATCTCAGCCTGGCTGCAAAGTTGTGTACACATTTTAGACCTGGCAGTGTTTTGGCGGGGAACCAGGTGTAGGCACCACTGCACTAGCTGGGCTACTCTAAGACTATTGACAATCTTTCAAGGGATCGCCAGGAGGGGAGGAATTCCGCTCAAAGGTTGGTGGTGCTAGAATGCACATTTTGACTACATGAACTGTGGGATCCAACAATATGTTTGATTTAAAAAAGTAACTGTACACTTAATATTGTGTCCTAAATGTAGTCATGTAATTGTATCCCATGACAGTGTCCCTTGTTGTTGACAGTTCCACTGCTTCATAGCGAGCCTTGCGCTATATAAAACCTGGTACATAGATACACAGGAGCCTATGGGCCTCATTACGAGTTTGGAGGCAGCCATGGAGCTATTAGCTCCATGGCTGCCTCCAAACCGGGCTCCTTTTCCGGGTTCCTGCAATGTGGACTTAACGGGTCATTCCAACATAGGAGGACCCGGTAAGTCCTCCTTGCAGGAACCATTCCGCATTCCCATTTCAGCCCCCATAGGGCTCAATGGGAATGGGGATGGAGGTAACAACGGGCACATTATAAGTGTCCCGTTGTTACCTCCCTCTTCCACTCGCGGGACCCGGAAAGGATGCCTGGTTTTACCAGGCGTCTGATCCGGGTCCCGCGATGGGAAGCTCGTAATCAGCCCTGACGGAATGAAGGAAGCCGGTCCCGTACCAGCCCCCTTCATTCCGTCAGCGCCTGCCTCGTAATGAGGCCCTATGTGTTGAGAGGTAAGTGTGAAAGGGGGTGTTCTCGTAATACACCCTAGATGATCCTCCTGGCTCACAAGCAAAATATCCCCCTACACATATGTGGTTTGACTAATCCTTGATAAAAGATGAGCACAATGCCAGGGCCATGCCAGTGACACATATGGAGTTTTCCATGTGGTGGATCAGAATGTTGTGATCAGCAGTGTTAAAAGCTACTGAGATATTATGCAAGATCAGAGTGCAGGTCCAGCTGTTTCCTCTAGACTTTCATCCCTGATTGCATTCCCTCTACACGGGTGTTACCCTGTTTGGTAACCTAAACATCAAAGGCTGGTGTATAATTCTAGATGTGCTGAGAGCTGGACAGTGACCGCTTCTTCCAAGGCTTTATGCCACGCTGGGCAATCTATTATTATTATGGTATTTATCAGCTTCAGGAAGCAATTGAGGGCATTATAAATCCCAGGGGGAATGACCGAGTGAGGGAAGCATCGGATGCATAGATACAAGGGAGTGGGGGTGAGGGTTTGGCAATTTGGCAGCAAAGGATCCACAATCAAACAGGGGAGGAAACAGTGGGGAGCAGATCACCCAGTGTCAGCTAGGGTGGGGAGTGGATGGTGTGGACCCAGGTGTGGAGAAGGAGCCATTCCTTGAAGAGGATGGTCTTGAGCTCCTTCTTGAAATGTAGAACTGAGGAGGAGAGTCTGGTGTTGATGGGTGGGTGGAGGTTCCAATCTAGAGATATCACTGTAGTTACAGGGTCAGCTGTCCGTCTTTTGAGTATAAGAGTGATACTAATGTACTGACTCGAGGCATGCACAATGGGCTGTGCTGATGGAGGCATTATTAAGTCATTAGGGAGCGTGAGAATGACCGGAAGGACTTTGCTGCTCTCGTGTTAGAAATTGGATGCTTGGAGAGATGGTTTGAAGGCTATTTGAAACTTTGAGAATTCCTGTACAGTGACTGTAGAGAAATCTGACACAGTGACTCTGTTATGTTATTGTGCATTTGTATAGCGCCTTACGTACCATTTGTATCATCTCAAAGCTCTGTGGGTCGAACGCCCTTGGAGATCGTAGTCCAGGTCAGTGGAGAGAGTAGTGTAGTATATAGTGCTTGGGTGCACTGAGTATGTGTACAGCCAGTGCGGTTTGCAGCTGCATTCCAATGCTAGGCGCTGTGCAGCGGTTGTGAGAGATCAGTTGAATGTGTACAGCAAGGTAGTTGGCCTCTGAGTCTGCATTCTGTCAGCAGTGGAGCCTGTGTATGAGGTTGTGTGCAGCTAGACTGATTTTTGTGTGGAGTATAACTGCGTTCTAAAGACTGTTGAGGTGCACATCGAGTAGTATAGCTATGTGTGCAGCTAGGATGAATTGATCGAGGCATATAGCTGCATTCTATTGTTTGTTGGTGTGAAGGAGAGAATTTGCATATTGGTTTGAGTGAGTGTCTGTGCTTAATGGTGAAAGGCCCCTATTCCTGGTTACTTTCCATAGCTCGCTGAACTGACAGTGTCTGTCCTGGTGGTTCGCGGTGATGGATCTCCGAGAGAAATTCTCTGACTAGTGCAGAGTATGTTGTGATTGCCAGGTTTGAGGGTCCTTGTTTTTGAGGCTCGGTTCTAGGTGCCAGAGGGCCTATTTTACGAGTCCGTGGTCATTGTTTATATTGGGTGGCTAGGTATTCCCGGCACGTTTATGGTTTCCGGTGTGGTATTATATTGCATCAGTGTTGTCCCTTCTGAGAGCAGGAGTGCTAGAGAGCTGACTGGCTGGAGGACGTAGTGCATATTCTCAGGATGTATGAACCACAAGAGTGTTTGCACCCATTGCCTCTGCTATACTAGTGCCAGTCACCTGTGGAGTTCCCCAGGGCTCATGCGTCTCCCCAACGCTTTAGAATATTTTCACAAAGCCGCTCTTCGATGACTTAGACCACTTGGGTGTCTCATACACAAACTACGCATACGACACCCAAATCCTTATCCCATTACTGGTGACTATAAAATTGACTCCAAATGCCTACATTACATTTATCTAATTATACAAGCTTGGATGACCAAACACAGACTCTGTCTTAATGACGATAACACAGAGTTGCTTCTTGTAGGATCCCAAGCCAGACTCAACAAACTTGGCAAACAATTCAATGGGCCGCATTCCGGGGTTCACGAAATAGGGACTTACTGGGTCATTCCAACCTTGGAGGACCTGGTAAGTCCCCATTCCGAGAACCATTCCCCATTCCCATTCGAGCCCCCATAGGGCTCAATGGGAATGGGGATGGAGCTAATAACGGGCCTGCTATTAGCGGGCCCGTTATTAGCTCCATGGTCCCTTAGCGGCTCCCGCTAAGGGCGCCTGGTAAAACCGCTAAGGGACCTCGGAATATGGAGGTAAGGGATTACCGGCACTGGCACCCTTACCGGTGCCGGTAATCCCTTACCTCCAACCTCGTAATGAAGCCCAACGTATTCAACATTTAACGGCAACAATATCAAGGTATCTAAAGGTGTAAAAACCTTAGGCATCTATATTGACTCTTCACTCTCACTAATGAGACAAATTAACGCGACCGCCTCCACGACTGCATATACCTGTGAGCTAATTAACGCCTGCAGACCATTTCTGACCGCATTACCTTAGCTAAATTAGATTATTGTAATGCCCTCTACTTAGGTACAAAACAGTACAACCTAAGAAAGTTACAATTTCACCAGAATAACACGCTTAGATCAGCGATGACTATCCCTAGATCACACCATATCTCGGAATTGAGACGCAGTGTACATTGGCTATCAGTCAATCAAAAATCAAACTCAAAACTCTATTTCTTACCTTCAAATGCCTAAGTAATCTTGCACCTAAGTACCTGTGTGACAAATTCAATCGAAATTCCTCGGACAGACCTGTTATATCATCACCATCAAACTGCCTTATCATTCCCATATTCAAGCTCCAAAAGGCAGGAGGCAGTAGCTTCCCACTTCCCAGTCTTAGCAGCAACAATATGGAATTCATTGCCTGCAACCATTAGAGCCAGACCCTCCTTCAGTAATTTCAGGAAAAATACCAAAATTTGGCTTACACTGAATGAGCCTGATAACTTGCACTAAAGCTTATACTCCCCACCTCCGTACCTTCTGTTTTGATGTAATTCCCTTTATTGTCCTAACGTGATAATGCATGCTGCAAACTTATTGTGAATCCTGCTGCCTAGCTGTACATCCTGCTGTAAATGTAATCTTATCATGTAAATGCGTATTCTATGCACCTGTAAAGACTTATTCTATGTAACTGCAAATCCTGACTATGTAACTGCAAGAAATTTGCCCAGATTCCTAAGTCCAACCAAGCATAGTTGCTATAGCACATCGGGGGAGGAAGTTCATGGCATTATTCATGGGTAGGCTAGGGTAACCTGACTTGATCAGATACTGCCTTGTGTACCCGACGGGTGACTTGATCTGGCCCAATTGTAATGTTTGAGACATAAGTGCTATTAGGCTCTGCGTGTTAATTCCCAGATAGATAAGGCTTGACACAGGATTAACAAGAACAGGCCCAAAGTTTTATTTGACTGACAGAGGAGCCTGTGTTAGCGGCTCTGTGGACTAATTCCCAGATGGGTAAAGTTTGACACAGGTTAACAATAACAGGCTCAATCGTATTTGACTGACAGGGGAGCTATGATTGTAGTTATGCGTGGTAGTCTGCGGATAGGTTTGTATGACAATGGTTGGCATCTCCTGGAGTAATAGCGCTGTGCTTGCTTAGGGGAAGATAATGTTTAAGCTCAATTATGACGTAGAACATAGTTGCTGTTGGGCTCTTATTTGGAGTCAGGGTATTCGTTTCCAGGCTGATAGATACAGACAAGACATCGCCAGGTCTAAGAGCGCGGTGCATGTCTGGTCGGTTGACAGTGAGCAGTCCTGGTCATAGCATACGATTATGGTGTTATGTCTGAGGTTTGGAGTCATGGGCATTTAAGATTGGAGCGCAGGGGGGGCATGGTCAGCTTGGTGGCACAAGGGGGACTGCTGGGCCATTGTAGTCGAGCCAGCAACTGCCTAGCTCCGAGCGGACTGATCCCTTTTGCCGGATTTTGTGACCCGGCTGTTCCTACATTTCTATGGTGATGCCATTCTAGCCAAATTCTGGCCATTGTAGGAGGGTTTAGCAGCCCTAATCGGTCCCTTACATGGTTTAGGGAAAAATCCAGGATATCAGTGCTTTACGGAAGCCAGGTAGTCTTGGTGTGTCTAATGTGGGGAGGCAGTGAGTTCCTCAGTGTTGGTGCCTAGGTTGAGTAGGTGGATCCTCCAATCCTGGCTGAATTGGAGGCTGGAATCACTAGCAGGAGGGCCGTGCTTGACCTTAGGGTGCATGTTGGGAGGTAAGGCATAATCATTTCTTGTAGATGTATTGGGCCAGCCTTGTGCACTGCATGGTGGGTAATTCATAGGATTTTAAAGGTGTCCTTTTATCAAATTGGGAGCCAGTGAAGGGTGCAGAGGGCGGGTGAGATGTGATCCATTTGTACCAGTGCAGGGTGGAGTCTGGCAGCTGCATTTTGGACTCTTTGGAGTTTAAGTTGGTAGGCCGGTGCCCCCAAGTAGATGGAGTTCACATAGTCTAGTCTGGACATGACAATGGACATAATTGCATTCAGCCTGTTGGTACGCATCCTCCCTTACCAGTTAGGTAAGGGAAGATGCGTCTCAGAAGCCTAAGGTGGTAGTGACAGGATTTGGATATATTATTGATCTGGTGGGACAGGGTTAGGGCTGAGTCCATTGTGCAGCCAAGGTTTTTGACTGTGATGGAGGGGAATGGGGGTAGTTACAGCAGTAGAGCTATATTGCTGCACACCATGATCTCTGTTTTCCCTGGGTTCAGAAGGAGGTGGTTACTTGTCATCCATAAGTCTATATCTCTGAGATATGCTGCTAGGTCAGGTCGTGGATCGGAGCTCGATTTGGGAATTCTCAGGATAAGTTGGGTGTCATCAGCATAGTTATAGCAGGTGAGGGTGTGCGAGTAGATGATCCCTGGGAAGGGGTCATGTAGAGGTTGAAGAGAAGAGATGAGAGGCAAGTGCCTTGGGGTACTGCAATGTTCACTGGGCGTGCGGTGGAGAGGAACAGGGGGAGGAAAGTTATTTGTTGTCTGTTGCTGAGGAAAGAAGCAATCCAGTTGAGTGCCGAATCTCGGGTTCCTAGGGAGTGGAGTCTGTCAAGGAGGATTGAGTGGTTAATGGTGTCAGAAGTTCCCGAGAGATCCAGGAGAACAAGTGCTGCTCATCCATCAGAGTCTGCCGAGATTATGAGGTCATCCCAAATCGAGATCAGTGTGGTTTCTGTTCTGTGGCATGGTCAGAAGCTTAATTATGCATGGTCTAGGAGGTTGATGGATTCAATGAAAAGGTTGAGCTGACAGTATGCAGAGTAGTCTCTGTGTTATGCCAAGAATCGGGTGTTGGAGATGGGCCTGTAGTTGATTGGCTTGAGTGGGTTGAGACATGCTTTCTTTATAAGGGGTTTAATATGCGCTATTTTTAAGGGTTCTGGGAAAATGCCAGAGGGGAGAGAGTCATTGAGTATGGATCTTGACCGTTCTCCTGCGCAGGTGGAGGTGAAGATTTCTTTGAGGAGCGAGGGGTGGGGGCAAGGAGTGACCCGGAGGGTTTGCTGCTTGAAAGTAGTTTGAGGAACTCCTCGCTCACGCTGGGGTTGCAAGAGGTGAAAGAAAGTGTTGCGGGGGAGGGGGACGGGGCAGTGGAATCTTAAGGAGCGGGAGTTGGGCGGGGGGTGAAGTTGGAACTAATTTTGTGATGATTCTGTGGAGCTCTTCGCAGCAGTTTAGGATTCTTTTATTGTAATAGGCTTTTTTGGCCTTTTGGATATCGGATTTGTAGTTTCGTTGATGGTGGGTCAACAGTGACCTGTTATGAGGGGTTTTAGATGCTCGCCATTTGCGCTTGAGGAAGCGTTTATGGGTTTTGAAAGCCTTCAGGTGGGGAATGAACCATTTGGGGCAGGAGGGGGTGAGAGGGAGAAGTGACTTGTTAAGCCAGGAGTCAAAGGATTCAATAGGTATGGGTCTATCTGTGGCTGGGGGTGTGCGTGGCAGGGCTTCAGCCAGGTCAGGTAGTACCTTGACCTCGTTCCAGCATGTGTGATCCTATGGAGGCACAGGGCGGTCCTTGGGAGGTGGGAGCAGTGTGGCTGAGTGGCCTGTTCAGATAAGGGGTTTAGGGGTGGACAGTGAAAGGAGGTCGGAGGAGCTGTAAATCGCATCACGGGTGTGGCCTCCAATGTGGGTGGGACCTATGGTATGCCGGGAAAGGTTGAGCGCCTCTAGACTGTCGATCAGGGCATGGGTCATGGAGTTGTTGTGCACATCACACCATATGTTAAAGTCCCCCAGTAGGGTGAGTGCTGGGTGGTTGGCCAGTGTGGTTGTTAATGAACGGCAGAGACTGTTGGCAAAATGTCTACCATATCCAGGTGGCCTGTAAATGAGTAGGAAGCTGTGTGAGAGAGGGGGCAACATAGAGAGTGACTAGAAAGGATTTGCAGTTAGCTGTGCAGGGCTGGGTTTCGGTGGAGATGTGAGGGTTGTGGAGGATGGCTACTCCACCACCTCTGGAAGGTCTGCTGTGGGCAGTGGTCGAAGTGTGTGGTAGCGGTTAGGAGCAGTGCTCCTCTACTTTTTTAAATTAAGTTTTACTGTTCCTATACGTTTTTTTTTTTTTGTTTTTTTTTAAGAAACCCTTCCGGTCTGGGTTCATTTTAAAATAAAAGTGTAGGAAAAAGTTGTAACTTGCACTTTCAGTGCACTGCACTGAACGTTCCCTTAAACAGCAGGCGCATGTGTTTGGGGGGTTTGTATTGTCCATGGGGGGAATGTGGCGATGGGGTTTGTGGGGCGTGGAGGCAGGCCAGTAGGGAACATAGTTCCACTACTTCTTTTCGTACACTTCGACCACTGGCTGTGGGAGATGAGCAAATAGTTCAGAGGGAAAACCTTGTGCGCGATTGTTTTGAAAATGGCTGAGAACCATATTTCAGTGATAAAGATGAGATCAGGATAGTCGGAGGATAAGAGGTCAAAGATGCTGTGTCTGTTTTTTGCCACGGAACCTGCATTATATAAGAGTCAGGTGACTGGATGGGACGCACGGGGGAGGGTGGGCAGATTGAACAATAGGGCTAGAACATTTGGTGTGACTAGAGGGGTGGTGATGGTGTGGGTCGGGATTCTGCAGTGGGGCACGGAGTGTGTGACGTGGATCTGGAATGGGAAGAGTGAGTGAGTGAGCGGGCGGTGGCAAGCTTGCGCAAGAGCAAAGGAGGGGGATCACGGGTTGGAAGGTGGGCGGTGAGTGGTGCTGGTGTGGTGGGTGGTGTCCGGCTTGTTGTTGAGTGTTGTTCGTGTCCAGAGGGAGGGAGAGATATAGATGTAGTGGGCGAGAGGTCATGTTCAGAGAGGGGAGGATCAGGGGATAGCTGTCAGGGAGGTCCTGACAGCTGGGCTAGGGAAGCTGGGGTATGTGGATCGATTCAGGTGTGGTGAAGCATGAAGAGTCGAGGGTGAAGGCCGGTCTCTGCTCCTGAGTTTTGTGTGTTTGGGTGCAAGAGGTGTGTGAGAGAAGGTAGTGGGGTCTGAAGGGAAAGGGAATGAAGCAATAGTTCTGGAAAGAGAAAAGCCTGCCATGCTGAGTGAGGGGAAGAGGGTGAAAGGGGGTGGTCTGATGTTGGAGGTTGTGGGGGTGCAGAAGAGGGGCATGTGTGTGGGGGAAATTTTGTGGTCTTAGTAGATGACGAGGATGTTGGGCAGGTGGGCGGTGGTGCAAGTTGGTTGTGGCTGTCAAGGTAACGCTGGGTTTTCTAGGGAGACTGGTCGGGGGGTGGGGTGGGTCGGAGATGGACCGTACAAGGGTAGCACAGGGTTATTGGTGCAAAGAGGAGCACCCCACGTATGAGTTTTTGATTTGGTGTGATTTGCAGGGGTCTTTGGGGCTCTGGCTAAGCGGAGTGGGATGGGAGCGGGGGACTGATCTGGAAGGGGTCCTAGGGGCTCTGGCTAAGGCTGAATGGGATGGGGGCGCAGGGACTGATCTAGAAGGGGAGTTCCTGCGCCACTGTTGCCTCTACCGCAACAGTGGCGCAGCTGTTGCGGTAGAGGCGGGTGTTTGTTTTCGCTATTCCTTTAGTTTATGGTTTTGGATGTGTGTGATGAGTGGCTGTGTGCTGGAGTGATGCTCTGGGTGAGTGTGGTGCAGATGGATAAGAGTTGTGAGGGCAGAGCGGTGGTCTCAGTTGTCATGGTGTCCCTGTTAGTTTGGAATTGCTAGTCCTGGTCATGTAAGGGAACACTGCAGCAAGTGAGAAATGTTCATGTCTGAGTCAACAGAAGCATGTAGGGGACGATTAGGTCTGAGGTGCCTGGGCCGAGAGGGAGACGCCCAAGTCTAAGACACTGCAGTCGTTAAAGAAAGATATGGGATACCTGACTAGTCGGGAAGGGGCCAAACCTGATATCACAGCAGCTAGATGTGATACACCTGGATACCGGGGAAAGCGCCTAAATTTGAGACAGCAGCAGCATAGAGCATGTAGCTAGATGTGAGATGCCTAAATAGTGGGAGAAAATGCCGAAATTTGAGACAATGGCAGATGGCTAGATGTGAGATACCTTAACAGTAGGAGGAAACACCAAAATCCGAGACAACAAGTAACGGCCAGCTAGATGTGAAATACCTTAATACAGGGATAAATCGCCTAAATTCGAGGCAGCAGCAGCCAAAAACAAGCAGCCAGATGTGAGATAACACAAGCAGCTAGATGTGCGAAACCTGAATAACTGGGGAAACGCCCAATACTGAGACAATGACAGCTGGCAGCAACCGGCTAGACCTGAGATACCTTAATAGTGGGAGAAAACAACCAACTTAGAGGCAACAGCAGCAGGAGGTGAGCCGCTAGATGCGAGATATCTAAACAGTGAGAGAAACACCCACATTTTGGACAATGGCAGCAGGTACTAAATGGCTGAATGTGAGATACCTTCATATTGGGAGGAAACACTTAAATGTCAGACAACAAGTAGCAGGTAACTACATGTGAGACACCTGAATACTGGGAGAAAGTACCCATCATTGGGGCACAACAGTAAATGCAGTAACACCTGGATGTGGGCCACATGGATAGTGGGAGAAAAGTGCCTAAAATGGGGGCACAACAGTAAATGCAGTACCACCTGGATGTGGGCCACTTGGTTAGTGGCAGAAAAGTGCCTAAAATGGGGGCACAACAGTAAATGCAGTAATACCTAGATTTGGGACACCTGGATAGTGGGAGAAAAGCACAGTGAATGGGGGCACAATACTAAATGCAGTAACACCTGGATTTAGGACACCTGGATAGTGGGAGGAAAGCATCTAAAATGGGGGCACAACAGTGTATGCAGAAACACCTAGATTTGGGATACCTGCATAGTGGGGGCAAGCACCTAAAATGTGGGCACAACAGTAATTGCAGTAACACCTAGATTTGGGACACCTGTATAGTGGGAGAAAAGCACTTAAAATGGGGGCACAACAGTGGACGTAGCACCTCTAACAGATCCTGTTGTAAAGTTGCACTCCTGTGGAGAAGAACCAGTCTGTCTTAGATGATTGTGCGCTGAAAGGAGGCTATAAACGTATACCTAATTGTGGCTATTGGTTAGACTGCATTGTGCTTATTGGAGACACCATGGAAAATTGAACAGTTTTTTGGGCAGAATGGTCAGCTCACTCGATGAGACTATGGAAGTAAGTTTTCTTTGCAACATGAGGGTCGAATGTGAATTCATAGTAAAGATAAGGTTGCAACTGTGGGTTATGACATGGCTCGGTTTGTCCACAATTTGAATGGGATCTAAGCCATGTATTCAGTTATCATCTTTTGCACACAGAAGTTAACTGGATCCCGTGGTGGGTCGGAAGTAGGAGTCGGACACGTTGAGGACATGTTACCTTTATTTAATGAAAATATAAGGAACTAAAGGTGCTTGTTGTCATCAGGAAGACAAAAGGTATAATTTGTTCTCAGTCCCAAAGCTAACTCTAGCTCACCCTACTACTAATATGAATAACTCAAAATAGACCAAGAGAATGTCTCTCTTCTCCCGGTCGTCTCTCGTCTTGCTTTCTTCCCAGTGGATTTCTCTTTGAGTTTGTATCTTCTCTCCTTCGGTTAATGATACCCACATGTCTCTCTTTAGAATATAGGTTTATTTAAGTTATCTTCCATGATAGTCTCTTGAGGTTTCCCTCTTGAGCTCATGTAGCTCTTCCCATATACTTGTGGTCCTTGCATTCTCTTCTGCAAGATGTAATCATATCAAGGGGCTTCCGCTGCATACCATACTTGTTTCTCCTCACAACAGCTACTCATCCCAGTTACATACATGTCTCTTTTTAATGAGAAATCTTCTTTTTCTTGGTATGGCTGTTTTGTTACCACATTGCCTCAGCAAACCACCCTCCCTCTTTCTCCTCCTTTCCTCTCTTCTCCCCCGATGAGGTTGCTAGACAAGTCCGATCCATGAAAGCCTCATCAAAACAGGTCCATCCCTGTTCCTCTAAAACCATTAAGGACCACATCGATACCCTTGCTCTGGCCCCTGCCGATTTCTGCAACCTCTCCTTTGCCTCTGGGTCTTTCCCCTCCTCTCTGAAGCACTCCCTTGTGCATCCTCTCCTCAAGAAACCCACAGCTGATCCTTCTTGCCCGGCTAACTATCGCCCAATTTCCATAACTCCTTTTCTGGGTAAGCTCCTGGAAAGCTTGCCATCTCTCAGCTTAACCTTCATTCTGACTCTGTTGGCTCTCTCCACGACCACCAATCTGGCTTCAGATCTGCCATAAGCATGGAAACTACTCTCCTGAACATCCGTGAAGACCTGCTCTCCAACCTTGACTCTAACCTTCCCTCTGTCCTCATCCTACTTGATCTCTCCTCTGCTTTCGACACAGTCAACCATACCACCCTGCTGAATCGTCTCCGTGACAACCTGCGTATCACTGATCAGGCTCTGGCCTGGCTGACCTCTTTTCTCTCTGATCGACCCTCCCAGGTACAACTTGGGTCCTTCCTATCTTCTATCTCCCTCTCTACCTGTGGTATTCCCCAGGGGTCTAACCTCTCGCCCTGGCTTTTCAACCAATACCTGGCAACTCTCGCATACTGCATTTCCATCTTTTACTCAAATTTCCAGTGCTATGCTGATGACACCCAACTCATTTTCAGGCTTCCTTCAGCCACCTCCTCTCCTTCCCTCATCTCTGATTGTCTCTAGCCATTCGAAATTGGTGTGCTGCCAGCGATCTCTGTTTAAATGCCAAGAAGACAGAGATCCTCCTCATTGGTACACCCTCTCCATCCTTTCCACCTCACTCTCTGGCCAGCCTCCCTTGGCCCTCCTCCTGCCCCTACCTGCAAAGCTAAGAACCTCAGGGTCATCTTTGACTGCACACTTTCCTTCTCCCCACACATCTCTGATGTCTCTAAAAAATTCAAATTTCTTATTGCACCTCCTTAGAGGTACTCTTCCTTTCTTCACTTTCCCTCAGAAGCTCACTGTCTTCCAAGATCTGATTCTCTCTAGGTTGGACTACTGTAACAGCCTCTTTCTAAATCTACCTGCCTCTACTCTCCGCCCTTTACAACTAATCCAGAACAGGACTGCAAGACTTGTCCTTGGCCTCAAGCCCTGGAATCGTATCTCTCCAGCTCTGAAATCCCTTCATTGGCTCCCAGTGGATGCAAGGATTAAATTTAAAACCCTTTGCATTGTCCACAAGGCTTTCTGGGGCCTGGGTCCAAAATACCTTCAACTATCCCTCCGTAAATACCTCCCCTCTCGAGCCCTTCGCTCCTCTACCTCTAACTCCCCCAGGGTCAGTTGTTTTTCAAAGAAACGAGCTGGAGGTTGATCTCTGTCTTCGGCCGGGGCCTCCCTTTGGAACTGCCACCTTGAATCTTGAGGAGATCCATCTACAGTTCAGGAAGCTCCTCAAGACCTTCTTCTTCGCTTCTGCCTTTGCCCCGCTTCTCCCTTGCTGATCTGCCTTTTCCCTCGGCACTCTGCACCTGGCCACCTTCTGCCCTTCGGGCCCAGGTACCTGCTCACCCTGCCATCCTCCTGCACTGCCTCCGGGCCACCCCTTGCACTGGGGCTTGTGTCAGTAACAGTACAGTTTGCCACCCACTCTTCCTCTGCACTTATCAGATACACCCTAATTGACTAACCTAGCACCTTTGTCTCTTACAGGCTGCACTACCACTGCTAACACTCTATTTAATTATTTATGTACTTACTATTTATTTTGTTTCTCTCCTATGCTCTGCACTTTCCCCCTTCCCCATGCACTTGCGCACTCTCAATGTCACTGGGCCTAGTAAGATCGTTGTTTTTGCTTCTCCCATGTTCCCCTCCCTTCGCCTGGTCGCGCTCTGAAACACCTGTGTACAAGCGCGATATAAATAAAATATCATATCATATCATATCATTGCCTGAAGCCAAACATAAGAATGACAGATTGATCTTCATTGCGGGCAGTCCTATATGTGCAGATATGGTATCGGGTCTAGGGATTCCTCATCGGAATGATATTCCTGGTCCCCTACGGTGGAGTCACTCCCATTGAGGTCCCACTTGCCCATACCCCGAGGGAGGGTCATGTGGAATGGGTTCACCTCCCTGGCTTCAAAGAGGTTGGCTCCCCCCATGGGGAGAAAGGACGAATACCCTCAATTCCTCACAGTTCCAAGCCCAAATGTTGAAGTAATCTACGAGGTAGAATTGGCTGGAGATGACTGAGGTGTTTAAATGCAATGGTGAAGGGGGACAATGTATTCAAAGGATTGTGACATATAAGTTTAATAGTGATGCTGCCATGTGTTTGGGTCGAAAGGGAAGAGATCAGATAGTGAGAGAGTTGTATGGTCCAGTGGGCACCTGTCTTTGCGGAGCAGCATGGTTTCAGCAATGAAGACACTGGGCTGGTCATCCACTGTTGGGGGTCGCCCAGTAAAACTTTTTTGTGTTTTTAAAAAGAAATATATATGGTTTATAACAAACCTTTATACATGAAAACATCAATTCATTCATACAACAACTTCATTTCAAATGTTTTTGCCCTTGGTGGTTGGTAGTGAGGGGAGAAGGGGCATACATGTAACAATATGTTTATCCGCCTGTCTGGAGGGGATGCTTTAGTCACAGAAAAGTAGAGATAACATAAAAATCCAATACATATTGCATGCACATGTGATCCCCCCTCTTCCTGCGAATTTTCAACCTATTTCTCTTTTGGCCTTTTTATTTTAACTTTTGGAATATTTGGTTACTCCCATGCTTAGTGCCTTTCTTGAGGAGTCCTCTTTTTGTTATCCTTTTCAATCAGGCTTTCGTCCTGGCCATGGTACGGAAACTGTGCTTGTCTCAGTAGTTGAAGATTTTTCGTGGCTTTGTGATCAGGGTGGTGTCAGGGCACTGATTTTACTTGATCTATCAGCTGCTTTTGACACCATTGAGCATTCCATCTTGCTTGATCGTCTTCCGGCGGCTGGTATCTCAGGTCTTGTGCTATCCTGGTTGGTATCCATAGGAATGACCGTATGGTATATTTGTTTGAATTTCGGCTGTACGAAAATTCCGTACAGCCGAACATTTCGAAGAAATACACCATACATTGACATTATAGCAAACAAAGGGACATGGGGTTGCAGGGGTGTCCCCCGCACCCTTCTTTGCTATAATGGTATCGGGAAAGCAGGGGGACAAAGAAAATTTGAAGAAAAAAAAAAGAATAGCACTCTGCGGCAGAAGTTCCACTTCTAGATGGTTAGGCGGAATTCACGTTGCAGAGTTAGCGCTGCAGTAAGGGAGAACAGGTACGTTTGGACGGCAGAGGTATGTATCAGTGTTAGGGAGGTGAAGGGAGGGGGGATAGAAGGCGGGAGGGGTGATCTTCATGATTATTGCCATTACACACATTTCAAATTCATAATTTTCAGATTTTAAACATTCCTAATGTAAATAATCATGGACATCTATCCTGGTTTAGATGGTTCCTTGCGGATCGGTCTCAGTCGCTTTCTCTTTCTCCTTATCAGTCTGCAGCACCCCCCCCCCCCTGGCTTTGGGGGTTCTTGCGGATCGTTCTCAATCACTTTCTTTTTATTCTTATCAGTCTGCAGCACCCCCAGTGGCTTTGGGGGTTCTGCTCTTTCCCCTATTTTGTTCAATGTTTACATCTAGCATTGCTAAACTCATTCAGTCCCACGGCTTCCTGTGCTATTCAAATGCTGACGACACCCAGATTGTTGTTCGCCTAAATCTCTCACAGCGGGATGAAGGACAATCGGCTGAAGTTGAACTGGGACAAGACCAGGGTGTTGGTCCTCCCTCAGCCATTTCTTTCTGCTCCCCATCTTTTTGGCTCCCTTTTCTTTGGCCTATCCCGACCCCTATTTCAGTGGTTAAAGATCTTAGCTATAAGATCTCAGCCTCCTTGTCTGTGGAACCTCAAATCACTAGCATATGTCAATCTGGCTACTATAAATTAAACATCCATTGGAACGTTCGTTCTCTCTTACCGGCCCTTATTCAGGCTCCTGTGGTAGCCTCTTTGGTCTTTGGAACCATGGACTATTGCAACTCTGTCTTTTTTAGCGCAGCCATCATATTTAATTCAGCGTCTGCACGTTTTGCAGAATTTGGCTGCCAGAGTTATTGCTCAATCCATGTATCGGGTCTCTGCTTCTCCTATTCTGCACTCACTTCACTGGCTCCCAGTCACAACCATTTTAAGTCCATGTCTATTGTTCATCGCGCCTTTTATGGGACTGGCGCGGAATATCTTCAATCCAAATTTCCGCCTTATATTCCTGTTTGAGCTCTGCGCTCTCAAGACACCCTTCTCATTCAGGCTCTTCGTTTCGATCATTCCCGGATTGGAGGATGCGCTTTCTTAGCGGCTGCGGCCGCATTGTGGAATCGTCTTCCACGTCCACTCCAGGCTATTAAAGATCATTTTCTTTTTCGCCGTTCCTTAAAAACGCATCTTTTTAAGGTGGTGGAACGCGTTTATAACAGATGTTTGGGTTTATTTGGCGCCAAGATGCTTTGTTGGTGTAAGCCTGAACTCTATACATAAACTTACCATGACATAACATTCAACAGGCATATGATTGCCTGTAAAATAGTATGCAATAATTGTGGTTCAACTATAAACAATTTATAAAGACTGCAACTGAGCGCCAATCATAATATCCAATCTAGTACATCCCTCATGTATAGGGAATCTTTCAAATAAAAAAATTATTGCATATACTGTACATATATTTTTGAGAGAATGAATTTAATGTTGATTTCCAACACTATTCCTAATAATTACATTACAACTTTCATAAATGTAATTATTATGAAGTGTGTTTGAAATCAACATGAAATTAATTCTCTTGAAAATGTTATCATAGTCTATTAGAAAGATTACTTATATATGAGAGCCCATGTGCAGGATTAGACTGTTCAATCCACATTCAAAGATGGTTCTTCAACTAAATACAGTACTCTAACCTCAGTGCAGTATATTGGCTCTTACCAAACAACACTCTCCCTCATCCCTTGCCTCACTCATTTGAGGTTTCTTTACATCATGACAGAAAATGTTTATCTATTATTTTTCCCTTCACCCATGTGCAGCGTCTCCCCGGCTTCTTCTTGTGCAGATATTTATAAGAGTTTTGTTCGCCCCCCACATGTGGCCTGTTATTTTTTTCTGTATGATAGTAGATGGCAGGCCATCAGCAGGGCTGAGCGACCTTGCTGAAGATTCCAGCTATGAGGCAGTTGGGCCAGACTGGACCACAGCCAGGTTGCAGCTGCTGCCCTCACCAGCAGTGAGGGCTCTCAAGGAAGACATGCTGTGTATGATATGGGAACGCTGCAAGCTGGGTTTATAGGCGAGCAGGAAGTCTAGTCTTTCGATGCGTGCACTGCATGGTGATGGCATCGCTGATCACTGTGGCAAGTCAGCAGTAAATGGAGCTGGCTTGGAAAGTATAAGGCTCTGGGTCTCTCAATAGGTTTGGTTGTTGAATACGGCTAATCCTTGGACTGTGTTAGCAGCGGGTGCTACAGACTACCTTCGTGATACCTTCTTGCTACAAACTGCAAGCACTAGTTTCAGCCCTCTTTGACGGTATAACGGAACTGGGAATACACTGGAAGGAAGGCACACAATCAACTAGCCTGAGTTGTACCTGCGATGAGCGCAGACAGTCGGAGAATCAGGGTTCCACGGGGGCCGATTGAGCTCTCTCCAGGCCGGCTTAAATCCAAGAGACAACTGAAAGAGCTCATGGATACAGCAATAGCAGAATCCTGACCAAGGAGAGAATTAACTAGAGGCTGGAGGGCATGGGTGAAGATTAAAACCCTGATGCAAAAGGGAGATATATCTCGAAGGGGGCCAGACCCACTCTGTTAAAGCATATGTGGGAAACACTAGAGTTACCAGCTAAAGTGGGAGATCAGAGAAAGGAAACCAATTTTCTGAGACACTATGATATTCTAAGAACCGCTAAGATTAGCCGTACTACAGGAGTTTGGAACTAAATTATTTGTGCGTGCGAGGATCCTGAAAAACTGATCGCTCCTTGCTTCCAGTCAAAAAGCTATCCAATGAAGCGGAGTCAACTGAAGTTGGTCTAACATATTACAGTAGACTACATGACGGCATGAAGCATGGTGATTCCACTGACTTCAAGGTGGACGCAGCAGTAAAAACGTTTTATTTTTATTTTACTGACAGTTGTTTAAAAAGTACTTGTCTCAGATGCTCAGGAGTTAAGGAAGACTAGAAATCACTGACACTATTTAATGATAAAGTTTGATAAAAAAGAAACACACTTAATGCCCAAGCACTTTGACTTGACACTAATTCATCCTAGTTACAAAATTCGATAATGAAAAGAGAATGTTCAAACAATACAATTGAAAATATAATTTGCTCCAATGGGCACTTTTAACAACACAGTAAAAAAGTAAAATAACCAAAATGCCTATTTTAACAACCTATCGTTAGTATATTTTAATCTGAAATGTCGTCTTTGAATGCCTTTGCTGACACACATTTTGATATTACTGTCCTTTATCAAAGTATTTTGAAGATATCATAAGCAATACATATTTGACAATGAAGATCTGCAGTCTGTTTTGTTTCGGGCACAGTTTTCTAGCAATGTTTAGGATTTCAGATTTATTCAAATAATGTTAATGGGGCTGATAACCTCATTATCACAGTTACTAAAAAAACATTTTTTTAAAAGGGTTACGCTGGATCCTATCTGGCTTTGAGGGCATGGACCTAGCACGTATAAGCCGCACAAAAGCTGCTGACAAAAATGCAGCATATTTATAAGATCATATAAGAAGGGAACTGCTTTGAGATCTTGCTGTATATGAAGTAGATGATCAAGCTGATTTTGGATCCAGCAATTGACACAATCGGAGCTTAGGCGCTGACTAGCTGCACAGTCATTGCATCTGGACGCTGTGTGTATATGTGCGCTAGAAAGCAAATGCCCACCATAAGGATGTATTGCTACATCTACACTTCTAGGGCATGATGCGTATTGGCCCAGATCTGGATTCAAAATAAATACATTGTTGGATGATTTAACATATTCTTAGCCACTGCAGGGTAAAATGCAAGAGAAGAAAGCTTACAAGAAGCCCGAACCATCCCAACGTTTCTGGCGATTCAGAGGATTTGCAAGAACCTAATCAGGCTTTAGGAATAACAAGCATCAGTGGCAATCACTGGTGCCATCCAAGACCCAGCAGTCCTTCACGAGACTCTAGGTGGCAGACTAAGGTTCTACATGCACGCTTGGAAGGCATTGATAAAGGATTCATGGATGACATCAGTTGTGTCAGGAGAGTGTGCTCCAGAGGTCTCTACAACCACTCTTTAGGCATGTCCAGACACTGAAGATAACCAAAAGCTTGGTGATACTGGAGAGTATGATAGAGGGGCTATTCAGGAAGGTAGCAATAGAACCTGTTGCAATTTCAGAGGAATGTCCAGGCTTCTAATCTCATGTGTTTCTGGTACCGGAATCCTCAGGAGGTTATTGTCTGGTGCTAAACTTAAGAGCCTTCTATGTGTGCATTTCACGTGTAAACTTTTCTATAGAGATGAAGTAGAAGATTATACTAATGCTTCAACAAGATCTATGTCTGACATAATTAGACCTGAATGTTGCCTATCAAGAGCCCACCAGATGTTTCTCTGGTTCGGCTACTCAGAAAACTCTGTTGGTACAAGCTCCTTCCCTTTGGCTTGAAATCAGCTTCCAGGATATTTACAAAATTGGATTCTTATTTGGATGATTGGTTGACCGCCAACAGAACAGAGGAGAGAGCAAGAAGGCATACTCTAAGGTGTGCAAAGTTTTGAGCTTGTAGGAATTTCTAGTGAATCTCAAGAACTCTCCGTTAACATGTGTTCAAAGACTGGACTTCATTTGGGCCTCTATCAAGATGGATGTTGGCATGTTCTTTATTCCCATGGCCAGGAGAGATCAGGTCACATCTCCGAAAGCAATTAGACCCTCAACAGTCATTGGCCAGAGATCCAGGGGCTGATGGCAGTGACTGTTATTTTCTGATACCTTAGGCGAGGTACTATTTGAAGCAGGTGGTGTGTCTTGAGACAAATAGCCCGGCCAGTGCCAGATAGGAGGACCGGATTCCATTGTGGTACAAGATCCCAAGTCAACTACAATGGAGGTTGAAGCCAGAGACATTGAGCAGGGAAGATCCTCTGCATCCATCGCACCCAGTCCTGGTGGCAATGGATGCCAGCCAGTTTGTATGGGTTGCAACAATAGTTTTTTTTATTTTTGCAAGTTCAGGGGAAATGGACTACCTCTGAAAGTGCCAGATCCTTGAATCTGAGAGATCTGGTGACTGTATATCAATCCCTGTCCATGTTTCATCTTATCTACACAGCAGGCCAATCACGTTATGGTAAAAGCATACATGAACAAGCAAAGAGGGACACGTGTGCTCTCCCTAAATCTTCTGGCAGAGAGGCTCTTTCAGTGGTCAGAACAGAGCATCCTTTCTCTGAATGGAGTCTATATTCAGCGATTCCTAAACATAGTCACTGATGGACTGAGCAGGACGTTTCCCTTATCATGGTTGAGACTATCCAACAAAGAACTTTCATTGATCTGTGCCAAAATAGGGGTCATTATGATATAGTTGTTTGCAACCATGGATAATGCAGTGATTCCTTTGTATTCTTCCCAGTTTCCAGGTCCCCGGGTGTGGGATTAGGAGGCACTACAGTTTACATGGCCAAGTTGTCACCTATATGCCTTCCCCCTCCCTTTCCCCTTATCCTCATGGTGCGTCACAACAAAATGCAGCAACAAGCAGAGATCATCCTAATAGTGCTCTATTGACCAATGAGGAGTTGGTACGCTCTCTTTCTGGAAGTTGCAGTGATGTTGAGTGGAGCAGGAATCATCATTCTTCCTCAAACTCTTGGTATGGAGGTTGGATGGTAAGTCCTTCAAAGATTAGGATTATAAGGTAAGGTGACCTAGCAGTCCAAGTGGCTAGGAGACCTTAAACCAGTAGGCCGTGTTCCCATCACTGGGATTTGTTTCAATTGTGGTGTGGTGTGGGGGTCACAGTGTTCATCCTTTTATATTGTGACCCTCCTGAAATCTTGTATTTCCAATTGGAAGAATTCCTAAAAGACTTCAGTGGGCAGCTTTAAAAGTCACCCTGAGCCTTGGGTAAGGTTAGCGGTCCTCTAAGAATTGATGGCAAAATTGCTTTATTTTGTTGAATTTGTCTGGACATAAGATAATCCCACCTTGTGATTTGACCCTCGTTATTCATGATATGCTTCAGGCTTCTTATAAGATATTGGATTCAGCCAATTTAGAAGCTCTGCCTTATAAAACTCTGTTTTCTTCATCAGGAAGGTAAGTGATCTAGGAGTGTTTTGTTATATGCCTCTCTACCCTAGGGTTGTTCTTGTGGCTCTTTTCTGAGACAGGGGCTTTATTAAATTCTTAAAATCTGCTCCCCATTCCACCTTACTCCAGATGCAGTCCTTTCGGCTCTGGGCTCTGAAGGAGGATCGGCGTAGAACGCAATTCAGCTCTCCTGAACGTATGTGTTGTTATCTAGAATTCACCCAATTGTTCAGAGTATGCAAGAGTTTGACATTCAGGGAAAACAAGAGGGATACAAAACCAGCAGAGCCCTCGTTGAGCAGATGTAGCTGGCTGTTAATTGCGAGAGCGTATCACTTAGCAGGGTTTTTCCTTCCTCTCATCACTCAAGGGAGATCTACTAGGGAGTGGCTGCATCTTGCCAGAGGCTATGGGAGTCCCAATGCAGGACATCTACCAATCAGCAACATGTGCAATGCCATTAACTTCCATTGAACATTATATGGTCTTGTTACAGGCTCCTTAGTGGGAGAATAAGAGCCAAGTGCAGTGAATTTGAGTTCATAAGGTGTGCACAAATAAATATGGTTTTACATTTGTCTGGGCGCTGTTGGTATTTAATTCCCAGTTGTTGCATTTTTTTGGTATATCCTCAAATGAGTGAGGAAGGTGACGAAGGAGCGGTTTATTAGGTAATGTTAGGATTCAGATGTGTAAGGAAGGCATGGTATAATTAGTAAGACAGCCACAGTACAAGGGTGTTTATTGAACGTTGACAAAGGTGTGATAAACTATTATCTACCCCATAATCTATAGATGGGAGCAAGCTACAACCATTAAATAATAGAAAATGCTGTGCTAGTTGTGTCGTGTCAAAATAAAGATGGCCTACACTAAAAAAATATTGCCAAACCTCACTCTACATAATAAAAGGTATGTTGGATATTGCTGTGTATGAATGAAAAGTGTTCAAGAACTAATACGTCAGAATGACTGAGTAAATGTGTTCCCCTTCCCCACTTTTTCAGAGACGGGACAAGGCGTCTGTTTGGAGCTCGGAACACACTTTTGAGCCTCTGGATACAGTTCAATTCAATGGTGCTATTTCTCAATGTTAGCACAAGTCTGTCTCACAATGCTGCTTTACAACAGGTCTCCCTTTGTTGGGCTCTGACCTTCTTCAATTATTCACTGGCATCAGACTTTAGATTGTGTGAGGGAGGTTTGACTCGGACCCTCACATGACCACTTTGACTTTATTTCTGCCTTTGCAATGGTTTTCTGGTATCTGTAGTTCTCATACAAAGTTCACTTTCACTTTGGTTCCTCTCAACCGGGGTTACAGTATTAAACTTTCACAATTTCTCTGGCTTCCCTCAGTCAGGCACAAGTCTTTTAACATTACTTCTCTTCAATCGCATCAAAGTTCAAAACACATCTTACTGAAACTTTCGACTGGGCTGTTTCCCTTTGGCTGACCTCGGTTGTTTTCTACACTCCTTCTTTCAGCACTACACAGTTCAAAAAGTATTTTTCGGTTTTCCTGCAACTTTCTCCTTATTGCTTGGCCTTGCTCAGTCTTTTCAGGGTCTCCCTCGACCGGGGTCGGACCCTCTCCCAAAGTTCACAAGGATCTCCCTCTGCCGGGGTCGGACCCTCTCCTGAAGTTCACAAGGTCTCTCTGCTGGGCTCAGACCGCTCTCAGGATTCTTAAAGGGCCTCCCTCTGCTAGGCTCGGAACTTTGTCACTGAATAGCTCAACAAAACGAAAAAGAATGTCTTTGGACTTCAAGTCCCATAAAGCAGTTCTTGGCATTTTGCTCACACTTTCTCAGCTCCCCACCTGCCTCCCATGCGCAGTCAGGCTCAGTATCTGGGTTGTCCTTCCCCCTCCAGGCATCTGGGTTGTCCTTCCTCCTCCAGGCCTTCCAGGTTCCTCTCAGCTCCACAGGTCTCTCTCTGGTGTCCTGGTTCCCTGCAGCATCCCCAGCTTGCTCAAAGTGTGCTCTCCTCCTCCACCTTTTATACTTCTTGGGAGTGTTAAGTGGAGTCAGATGTGAGTTGTTAGAAAGGGGGGCCTAACCTTACCTGGCATCATTAGCGGGACAGTCCAGTCCTAATATGGCATAGTCTTTCTTCTGTCTCTCAGTGGTGTTTTGAGAGATCGTCATTGTCTCAGCTCCCCTCTTCCTCGTCTCAGTGTATAATAAGAAATGCATTCAAGTAGAAACAGTAAACATAACCAACCCAATTCACTTTCACAAAATGTCACCGTTTAAAAACAAATCCCCATTACCACAAAGCCCCCGCTATCCTTGAAATCTCCCTTCTTTCCTAAGTGTCGACTCCCCCACCCCAATAGACACTGGTGGTCTTTTATGCGCTTCCCACTTTTCCTCCTGACTCTTCTCCCATTGGTCTCTCTGTCCTTTCTAATGCACATTGGACTTCTCCAGACACTCAGCGGAATTGTATCCTTTAGGGACAACACTGCACTCACCCCCAAAGTTGCTTTCAGAAAGTCTACCTCTGGGCATGCTGCTACAGTCATGAAAGATGATTCTGTTCTTGCTTTTTTGCTATTCTCTCATTTTTTTATTGATTTGTACTGATAAAAACATTGATCTTTTTTCGGAATTTCAGATGTGTTTTTGTACATTCGCTTTACATTATGTTTTTACTCACCTTATATTTCATTATATTTTTCTCCATTTTAATGTTACACTTGACACTACTATATAATCTCATACAAATCCATACAGATGTATATTTGAACATGAATCATCATTCGGTGGTGCGGAATGCCTCCAAATGGCGCCAAAACATACCCGCGCCAATAGGTCCCTGTGCCCTACTGGCTGCAGCGAACATGGCGCCCCGAAACGGTACCTGCAGCCAAACGGCCGCACCATAACGGTGTGCATCGAACCGGTCGCGTGGAAACTTCCTGCTCCGCCTATACTTTGGGAAGAGGTGTATTCCCTTGTGCAGCACACCCCCTGCTGTTTCGCTAAGTACCTGTGCATGCACACATGAATCATTCTGTTACGTCTTTGAACTCGCTCATGTCCTTGTATGTTATTTCTTCTGGATTTTTATCTTTTTTGTTGCATCTTCCTTTACTTGGTATTCACCATTTGACTTCATTTACTTTGCTTGCTTCCTTTTCGATTGCTTGTTTTTGTTCTTGTTGTCAGTGCAGCATGCTCGCTTAGAAAGTTGGATTTTTGCACTGTAGCATTGTGTCCTGTATTTTCACACTGTGACAGCCTACAACTAATGGGTCCCTCAGCATTGTTATATCTGCCCTGCGCCCTCCACGCGGTGACGTAGGGCGTCTGAATAAAAGCCCCGCCCTCGCGCAAGGGAGGCAGTTGCGGGCACAGACTCCAACGACGTGTGGCTTGTTTCATTTCGCTCCGGCTGGAGCTGCGCCACTGCGGCCTACCTCAGAGGCCCACAACATTCTGCCTCCGCGCGGAGCCAGAACGTAACAAGCATAGTGTCCAATGTTTTCCCAAAGTGGCAGTTTTTTGCTAGCTCTCTCAATGCTGTCAGATAGTATTCTATCAACCCTTTCTTAGTAATGCAACCTGTGTCTTAACTCATCTCCTTTACTTTCAAACCTCTTCATCTTTTTAATGCTTCCACACAGGACCTATATTATTGAGCCATCATTTACAAACAACGTCTTTTGAAATATCCGTTACCATTCTAGTCCTAGTAGGTGCGTTAGCCAGAGCAGATTCTTTTCCTCTTGCTGACCTCTCGTGTGCACTTCAAAGCTTAGCAGCCATTGCTGCCACGGTATTGCCGGCGTACCTGAGCTTGGTAGAAATACTGGGGATGCAGTGACGTATTCCTTTATTTCTTGTATCTTTTTGTGTTGCGCTTTCTTTCCTTTGCATGTTCAATATTGTTTCTTCGCTCCTCAGGCCTTTTGAGATTACATCCTCTCACTCTGCGCCATTGTGGAGTTATCATTACTTTAGAGATTCAAATGACTCACTTACACAATTATGTGTTTGCTGTGTATTTTATTCTTTGATTCAGCATTGTGGTCTTGTGCCCTTTTAAGCAGTGTTGAGTCCCTGCTAAGGGCTCTTACGGGGTCACGCGTCAGTCAATTCCACCAGACGCATGGCTGATGTGTGTTCCTCCTGCGCTGGGCCAGCGCGGCCTCCCAGGCAGAGGGCCTGCCCTGCAGAGCCCTCCATGACAGCAGAGCCCCTGTTATATCCGCCCTCCGCCCCGCTACGCGGTGACGTAGGGCGTCTTAATAAAAGCCCCGCCCACGCGCAATGGAGGGAGTTCAGGGCACAGACTCCTGCTTCAGGTGTCGTGTCTTTCTTTCGCTCCAACTGGAGCTGCGTCACTGACACGCAAAGCGCACGTGCGTTCACAGCTGTAGACAGTGGAGGAGAGGCAGCGGCCCTATCCGCCAACAGGTTCACAGGGTGGCCTCAACAGGGACCATCAGGGGACGACGTCACACGACATGGCGACCGGCACGTCCACCCCTGGGCCTAGCAGGCCATCCAGAATTGCAGTGAATCTGCCGTTCTCACCACCGCCAACTCACCCACAGAGCAACTTGACCATGATAATTCAACCTTTCGATCCGTTCACGGATCCATACTTGGTTGGCCCCCGCTGGCAGCTATGGCTCCAAAAATTTGAGATGGCTATGGAGTGCAAGGACGTAACCTCGTCTAAGAAGATGAGATCGTACCTACTTTTGAACGTGGGGGACGAGGTGCTACGCATTTTCAATGCGCTAACCTTCGCGGATGGCCTGGACATCTACCAACGATCGAAGGACGCGTTGACGGCTCACTTTCTCCCGCAACTCAATCCTGACTATGAGACATTCATATTCTGCACCACGTTTCAGGTGGAAGAGGAGACCTTGGATGCTTTTCATACCCGGCTCAGGAAGCTAGCAATGTCATGTGAGTTCACGGATGTCGAGCAAGAGATCCGGAGACAACTCATCAATGGCATCCACTCCAAGAAACTAAGGAGGTTGGTGCTGGGTGAGAGGGGCATCTCTTTGACGCGCATTCTGGAGCTGGGTCACCAGAGGGAGCTAGCACATGCCAGGGCCGCTAACATGGGTTTGACTCTGCACAAACTACAGCAGGCCCTCGCGTCATCCATGGTGGCCCAGGTCACGAACAGACAATCCACAAGGGATGAATCCGGTGGTAACTACGCACCGCCCTGATGGCAGCCACGGATCCCGGGGCCACAGAGTGTGGATGGTGTGGTGGACCGCGTCACGGACGGCGAAATTGCCCGGCACAAGGCACAACGTGCGGGGCATGTGGCAGGAAGGACCACTATGCAAAGGTGTGCCGTTCCTCAGGCGCTCCATTACCGCCTCCGCCGAACCCTCAGGAGAGGAGTGGTACAAAGAAGAAGAAACAGGGAGTCACGAGGCGTGTCGAAGCTAACAACTTGTCGACTGAGGAAGACGGAGATGACATCACAGGAACTCCACTAGACCCCGGCAGAGAGCAGCGGACCAAAAGAAGGAAAGTCTACCTAGTGTCAGCCCTGGATAGAGGACGCGGCACGCAGAAGAAAGGGCTCCAGAGGCGAAAATGCCAGGTCACCCTCCAAAACCAGCAGATATGGATGACCATTGACACGGGAGCTTCAGTGAATGTCATGCCCACGTTCAAGACATTGCAGCCACAACCATCCCTCAAGAACACTGACACTCTCCTGTTCGCATATGGCTGCAAGAAGCCGCTACCGGTAGTTGGCAGATTCCGCACGACCCTCAGCCACGGCGAGAACAGGCTACCCTCAAAAGTCTACGTAGTGAACGCCGGGATCGAATGCCTTCTGAGCGGTGATGCAGCAGAGAACTTAGGGCTCGTACAGTTTGTCAGTCAGATCGGGGAAGCCCAAGAGGTCGAGAAACTCCTGGCGCGACATCCGAACCTGCTGAACGGAATTGGGTGCCTGAAAGGAAAGACAATTAAACTCCACATTGATAAGTCTGTCCAGCCAAGGGCCGTCAGAAATCAGAAGACCCCATTCCACATGCGCGAGCAGGTGGAGACTGAACTAAAAGCGCTGGAAGAAGCAGGTATCATCGAGGAGGTGACGGTGCCGACACCATGGGTGTCCCCGATGGTGGTCACACGAAAACCCAAACAACCAGAGAAGGTCCGCATTTGCATAGACATGCGCCTCCCGAACACTGCCATAAAGAGGGCACCATATCACACCAACCCTCGACGAGATTGTGGCTGATCTCACGGGATCCAAAGTCTTCTCAAAAGTTGATCTGAAAGCAGGGTACCATCAGCTGAAGCTACACAAGGACTCTCGGTACATAACAACTTTTTCTACACACTTGGGTCTGCGAAGATACAAGCGGCTAAGCTTCGGCATATCTTCGGCAGCTGAAGTCTTCCAACAGACCATCCAAGAAGTCATCCGGGACATCCCAGGTGTCCTCAATGTCAGTGACGACATCCTGATCCACGCTCAGGACAAAGGAGAACACTCGAGAAGGCTAAAGATGCTCTTGGACCATTTGGAGGCTGCAGGCCAGTTTTTCAAGACAGAGATATCTGTTTTTGGCTACAAGTTCAGCAGCTCTGGCATCTCGCCGGACTCCCAGAAGGTCGCTGACATACAGGCCACAAGTCCGCCCAAGACACCCACAGACGTCCGCAGTTTCCTGGGGATGGCCACGTACTGTGGAAGATTCATCCGAAACCTGGCCACATTGTCGGAACCCCTTCGTGAACTCACAAAGCTCAACGCGAAGTGGGAGTGGGGAAAAGATTGCCAAGATGCCTTCGAGAGCATCAAAGAGTCGCTGTCCGTAGAGACGAGAATGGCGTACTATGACACTGCTCTTCTGACGGAACTCTACGTGGACGCCAGCCCTGTCGGCCTGGGGGCCATCCTCATGCAGGTTACTAACGAAGGCGAGAAGAGACCCATCGCCTATGCGTCGCGTGCTCTCACAGCGACGGAGCAGAGGTACTCTCACGTCGAGAAAGAGGCGATCGCCGTATTGTGGGGGTGCCGCCACTTCCACCTGTACTGTAGGGCCGCAAGTTCACAGCGATTACGGACCACAAGCCCCTCTTACCCATCTTCATGGGCACTTCCTCGCACCCACCGGCCAGAATAGCCAAATGGCTGCTACACCTTCAGCAGTACAATTTTGAGCTCCTTTATCAACTGGGATGTGGCAACCCGGCAGACTTCCTCTCCAGGCACCCGAGAGCGGCAACGCCACAGGAAGTCCAGGTGGCCGAAGAGACCGAAGAACACATCTGCCAGGTGGTGCGGGCAATGAGGCCGAAGGCGGTCAGCATTGAGGACATCGCGGAGGAAACATGCAGTGACCCCTGCTGCGATTTGGTGAAAGATGCCATCATTTCGGGCGGCTGGAGATCATTTATGAAAAACACGCACAACAGGACGGAAGAGGCAAAGGCGTTCCTCACAGGAACATTCACCGTCCGCCAAGACTTGTCGATAACAGACCAGGGGCTGCTGCTCCGCGGAAATCGCATCGTCATCCCGCCAGGCCTGCACGACCGGATAGTGGCACTCGCCTATGAGGGCCACCAAGGGATGGCTCGAACGAAGGCTCGCATTCGACAACGAGTGTGGTTCCCTCGAATTGATGAAAAATTGGAAAAATTTGTCAACACCTGCCTGCCGTGCCTCATAACCGGAGCCCCACCAGATCCGGAACCCATCCTATCGGCGGAACGAGTCTCTGGCAGGTAGGACGCAATAAGAATCGACTTCTGCAAACTACGAGAGGGCCTGTACCTCCTGGTGGCAATCGATGACCACTCCCGATACCCCGAAGTCGAGATGGTCGAGTCCACGGCAGCAGAAGTGGTCATCCCGGCCATTGAGAAGATGTTCGCGACACATGGACTCCCAACCACGATCAAAAGTGACAATGGAGCACCCTTCCAAGGGGTGGAGTTCAAACAGTACTTGCAAGATCTGAACATCCGGTATCACCACATCATGCCCAGGTGGCCCCAGGCTAACGGCGATGTAGAACGTTTCATGAGAACAATTAACAAAGTGTTGAGGCTGTCGAAGGCAAATGCCAGCACGTGGAAGGTCGACCTATATCGTTTCCTGAGGAACTACAGGGTCACCCGCACTGCACAACAGGCGTTCCCCCAGCGGATCTCATGTTCGGCACCGTCATCAGGTCGTCCATCCCACATCACCCCAGCAGAGGACCGGACGAGCTGGACGAGGGGCGCACTGACAGAAGACGAAGGGACGCCAATGCCAACATGAGCGCCAAGAGGAGGTCGCGACCATCCGACCACCGGGTGGGCAACCAGGTAGTCATGTTACGAAACCCGACGAAGTCCAAAATGGATTCCCGCTACGAGACTCTCCCATGGACTGTCCGTGAGACACGAGGGACCATGATAACTGCACAAAGGGGGCATCGTCAGGTGACGCGTAACGCGTCATGGTTCAAGGCGGTGCCGCGCAACATCTGGACTGATGGGGACTGTCCCCAAGAAGATGAGTCGCCGCCGCGGATCGAGGACGGACCCGAGGATCACCAAGGCGAAGAAGATGCAGGGGACAGAACATGGGAGCAGGGGAGCGAACAGGACCTGGGTGAGCCGGAGGCGGAAAGTGAGCGATCTGATGAGACTGTAGAAACCACCTCACGGGGTGGAAGATATAGCCTGAGAGCTGCCACTCAGCCGCCATCTCGGCTCAAGGACTATGTGTGGTAGTGTGGATTTTGGAATTTGTAAATGGGAAGTTGTGTTTGTATTTTGTTATACTCACGAGTAGAAGCCTACTCGTCTGGGTGTGTTCCGTTGTTGTGTTTTGTTTAAAATAAAGGAGGAATGTTATATCCGCCCTCCGCCCCGCTACGCGGTGACGTAGGGCGTCTTAATAAAAAACCCTGCCCGCGCAAGGGAGGCAGTTCCGGGCACAGACTCCAGCAGCATGTGTCGTGTCTTTCTTTCGCTCCGGCTGGAGCTGTGTCACTGAGGCCTACCTCCGAGGCCTACCACGTTCTGCCTCCGTGCGGGGCCCGAACATAACAGCCCCTGCAAGGTAACCCTGCCCTCCCTGCATTTGTGCCCTGCAGAGCCCCTGCATGGGCACCTCTGTCGGCGTGTGGCCTGGGTGCCCCCAGGCCATGGTCCAGTCATGTAACCATGACTGCGGTGTAGGTCCGTGTCAGAGCTGGCCTTAGGGCGACTTTTGCCCCTGCCATGCCAGCTCGGGGGAGTCTTTCAAGGGCTCCCCCGAGCTGGCGTTGTGGGACAAGGCGCAGCAGGCGGCCTTTTACTGTAAAAGGGACCAGCAGCGGTGGGTGCATTTAAATGCACCTCTCCACCGTGGACACTTTTCACAAGAAAAGGTGCCATTAGCCCCCCACCACGCCAGCTCCGGGGAGTCTTTCAAGCGCTCCCCCGAGCTGGCGTGGTGGCAGAAGGTGTGTCAGGCGCCTCATTGCCATTGAATGAACCCCGTGATGGCGGGCTCATTCGATGACAATGGGGTGCTAATGGCACCTATTTAACCTCCTCACAGGAGCGAGGAGGTTAAAAAAAAAAAAGGTTGCCCATCCTGGCCCTGCCCCCTTCCGCCCCGCCCCCTGTTAACCAGTGTGACCACAGCCCAACAGAGTAAACCCTTTTACTGAAAGTGTAGGCTGGGTGCCCCCAGCTAATCCACGGACTGGCCAGCATGTCCGTGAGCCAGCCCGCAACTGTCTGGTGAAGTAAATGTGTTGGGTGCCCCCAGCGATGGTCGGACTGCCTGCGTGACCGCAGGTTCAGTCATAACAAGCATGATATGTACTGCTTCAATATCAAGCGTGCTGCCCAGAGCGGCCTGTTCTCACTGCTGCCGGCGCTCTTAATCCAGCACTTCCTCCCCTCCCAGAATGCCCCTCTTTTCATCAGACTTTACGCTTGGGGAGCAGAACGTCTTTCGTCACTGTCTGACAGGATGCTGCCAGCCAAGCCATGCCTAGCGTCATGGACATTGCAGCAGCTATGAGATTAGATTAGTTCTGGTGTGAATCTCCCTGACAGATAGTGAATTCCCTGCAGCATTCTGTTATTGCAAGAAGAGTCCGTTTACAATTCATAGTACTCATCACCCCGGTCCATCACGATGCTCAATTCGGTTCCCTCCCATCGTCTTCCCCACTGTGCCAGCCTTAGGGCAGAGCGGCCCTGGGGCGCCCTGCCTTTTAGCCCCCCACCAGCCGGGGTGAGTCTTTCAAGGGCTCCCCTGAGCTTGTGTGGTGGGTGAAGGCACGACAGGCGCCCAATGAACCGAAATGCACTCTGCTCTTGACAAGAGCGGAGTGTATTTTATCACATCCGGGCACGGCTGTCAAACTAGCATGGGGCAGCCTTTGAAAGACAGCCCCATGCTGGTTTGACAGCCACAGCTGTATTGAAGCGATTAACTTCCCGCTCCAGCACTGAGTGTGGAGTTAATCACTCAATTAAATACAGTGGGGGGAGGGGTGTGGGGGTGCCAAATTTTGTTGACTCGCCCCGGGCACTGGCAGTGCTAAGGCCTGCCCTGCCTCACCGGAACCACCACGTTTTAGACGCTACAGGTGGAGGTACCGCATAGCTCAGGTCATTTTGGTTCATATTATTTGGTCGGTATCACTAAACTGCCTTTTTTCGATGCCAATTACCCTGAGTCTTGGGCTTCAGTTTTAGCACCCTCACACCACTTCGCTGATAATTGAATAAACTCCTCTGAAACCTCAGGGTGCTGGGTAGCAAATATTCCTGCAGCCCAGGAATAATGCTGGTTTCACTGTTGTTCCTGATTATTGTTCACTGATCTGACGGGGCTCTTTTTCTTCTACCCACAGGTGCAGCTGGCAGAAGATCAGCGACAAAGCCTGAACTCGCAGACCTCATCAGAGAACAATTTAGGAGGGAGAATAAGGTGGAGGTTTTGAGGGTGGGTGTTGGGTGGAGGGCTTGTTTAAGGGAGGGTGGGTCAAAATCCCAATAGAAACTGAAGGGGTACCCCTGCAAAATGCACTGGCAGGCCTCGGACTAGTGCTTTAGGTGAGCCTCAGTTTGACCACAGACAACAGAACCAGGGACCGGAACAGCTACAAAAAGCCCTACAGAACGGATCCCAGCGTTCTGTTTCTAAGGCAAGATTGGTACTGGTAAACACCTCTTCTGAATTTGCTGCTTTTCTGGGCTCCTGTTGTCTTCCTGCTGCTACCTGCAATCGAGCTTGCATGAGTTGTTAACTCATTGCACCTTAAAGAAGAAAAAGCAACTATACATCTATTAATTGGAGAGTTTCACTGCTAACAGTTTTCAAAGTATTATCCAGTTCTTTCTTCATGTTGGCTATTTAAGTTGGAAGCATGTTCTGAATATGATGTGTTGCATTGTTTTATTTTGCCTGCAGCAGTTCTGGAGTAGAGAAAAGCTGTCTGTTTAGCATTCCCTCCTGTAGTGTCTTTCCCAATGATTTTTAGTTTTCGGCAGCGAAAAGCCCACATTGCTCCTATTTCTGTACTCCCTACCAAGTTCCTCTGTCCCTCTCATTCTTTTTCTGACACTGGAAATGTTGAAAGGGAAGATATGCAATTTGGAATCAAGAGACCAATCAAGGCTTCCCCACATCACCAATGATTGTGTGACCATTTGCACATCATCTTAGCTCTCGCTCTGCTTCAGTGCACTTATTTGGAAAATTGTGAGGGCACAGAACATTTGGCAATAAGGTTAAGGACCTCATTAAGAGAAAGGTGGTGCGATTAAAAAGTGGCAGTAATTCCATTACCACCACTACTGCTGCATTATCTCTGTATTACGAGTTTGGTGATAAGGTGCAAGAGTTACCTCCAGCACATTTTGGAGATAAATCTTCCACCTTACTGCCAAATATCATCATATTTACTATGCAGTATTACCGCTCGTGGCAAATCTCTTAAAAATCCCCATGGAGCACTGTGGACTCCAAAAATGGAGACTAACACATCCGTGCCACCACTTGTAATTGTGTGGTAAGTCCATGGGACCGAGTGGTGGGTGGTAAAGTTAAATGAATTTAGTGGTAAATCATCGGATTTAAAATTAAAGCTAAGTTCGTACATACAAGAGTAGATCATAGCGGATCCTGCTTAGCACTAAGCCATGCACCCCGTTTGCTCGCAGGTTTACTGCTGATTTACTATAAAACTCGTAATGAGCCCCTAAGTTCTTTATAACCTGGCCATTAAACATGATCACCTAATCATTCTCTGTGACTTCAAAAAAGAGAACGCAAACTCGCAGGAAACAAAACCGCTTGAGACAATGGAACTATGACAAATGGTGAAAGGGGCGATGCGCACAGCAGGCTACACTCTAGATGAAGGGTCAGACTGGGCCATAAAATTGTCACTGGCACCAATGAAAATGTGGCCCACAGTTGCAAATTCCTTTTGTGACACTGTTTGAATAATGCCCAAGATGGATCTTTTTGATAAAGTGTGGTGCAAATTGTGCATTTTAAAGAATATTTATTCATCAACACTGGTCAAATTAATTAACTCATCAAACTGGCCCAAATTGGCAAAAAGAGTGTACCACTTTGAGCAAGAAAATGTCCCACACCAGCATTTTGTGTTTTTTGTTCGGCCCTGGGCCTATTGACCTATAGGCCAGTCCGATCCTGTCTAGATGCAATCTTTGTCAATAGAAATCTGATCACAAGAGCACCACCAATCCAAGTACTATGGAGCGACCACCTCATTATACACTTGGTGATCCAAATAACATCAAAAGGCATCCAACAACCTCCAAAAGAACCTGATCTGGAAAAGAAACTGGAGAACCATCAAAAGCTTTAACCTAGAAAAAAAAAACTAGAACCTTCAAAGCCATTGATTGCAACCCTGGATGCAAATGACAGACGAAAAAGCAGACCTAATCCTGAAATAGATCGTGAAAACAATAGATGGCATCTCTCTGGAAAAACCCTCATCCCATCACGAAAGAAAGCAGTGGCGAGATGATTCATGCCCCACCTCAAAGCAATGAAAATAAACCAGAAACAAGAACAAGAATGGAGGAAAAACTACGACAAAAGAATAGCATATAAAAAACATCTGATCATAGAAAGCGGAAATAGTCAAAGCGACAAAGAAATGCTAGAAAGACTGGATCACAAAAGCCAACAACACTCAGAAAGAACTGTTCAACATCATAAACAAGATGAGAAATCCTCCTGGATGCAATAACACACTGGTGCAGTCACAAAAATTATGCAACGATCTTGTAGACCACTTTAAGAGTAAAATCACCAACATACATCAGATCACACAAAGTAGACAAACCAACCCGACCATTCACCACATCCAACCAACCCCGGGCCCACAGAACAGGCTGAACATGTTTGCCCAAATGTCAAGGGCAAAAATCATCAACTTGGTGAGCAAAAGCAACAAGGCAGGCTCCCCAGTTGACCCCTGTCCACCAGACCTCCACAAATCGATCCTTACCCAGGGTAAAACATTGGAATACTACCTAAACCACTTCAATCTGTCACTTTCAATGGGAAGAGTACCACAAGCCTTCAAATCAGCCTACATCAAACCGCTCCACAAAGATACATTGGGCAATTTGGAAGACCTCTCAAACTACAGACCCTAGCTCAAACATTCCTTACCTAGCAAAACTAATAGAAACCTATGTCTACGAACAAATACTGGAACACGTCAAAAACAACCAGCTACTGGACCAGGCCCAAGAAGGCTTCAGACACATGAAAGGAACAGAGACAGCACTGCTCTATATGGGATGACCTAAAGACCAACGCAGACTCCAACACAAACTCTACACTGATCTACTCAACCTCTCCTCCACATTCATCACAGTCAACCATAACACCCTGGTCAAGAGACTGTAAGAAATTGGGATTAGCGGCACAGTGCTGCTTTGGACTAAATCCTTCTTGTTCGGAAGAACAGAAACAGTATAGCTAAAAACATTCAAATCCGCACCGCCGGACACTTCTTGTGGAGTTCCACAAGCTCCTTGTTATCCCCCACTACTGTTCAATATCTATATGATGCCACTAATCAACCTCAATTACATAGATGATACCCAAATAATTTACAAAATCAACGGCAATTAAGAGAAAAAGCGCACACTAACAGACTGTCTCAAAGAACTATATCAATGGATGAACACTAATAACCTTAAAATTAACCCGGACAAAATGGGTGCAGGAGTAGCAGAGAAGTTGGGATGCAAATGGTGTGGGGGGAGGGTATGCAGTTGGAATGCAAGTGCCACTTTTAAAATGTAATAAAGCTTAAACGAGCAGGTTCAGTGGAAGTAGCTGGTTCCCGCTTTGTGCCAAAGGCAACTGTGTTTATTTTTACTATGGGCGATTTATCGTGTTTCATCATTACACAAATGTGTTGGAAAACTAGCTTCCATAAAACAGGTGTAGTAGGTATGAGTACTTCTTGAAATAGCTTTGATACATGCATTTTTAATCAACAGACATAATTATGTAAGTATTTAGGGAGAATGTAGAAATTCAAAAGGAAAGGTGTACTCTATACTGATTTCTAAAATAAATTCTAGTGACTGATGTGATCTCAAGAATCTTGTTGTTTTATTTCAAAATGCATTCAACTTCCTATCTGCAGTTCAAAAATGCCAGCAGCTGCCGGTCTCAGCAACCATTTTGAACCCGATTTTCCAGGTGCAGGAGTGCTTTTTGGGGTTTAAAAAATTACACATTGTTTTACGCCTCGGATACTACCATGGGGCGTTTTCCTTGTTTTGTCAGGCAGAATAGAATGCCTGGAATGGAATGGAAATTTCCAGCTGTTCCTTACCCTCCGTTTGGAGAAACTGAATGGTTTCCCGCCAGCCTATGATTTTAATGCTATCCGAAAACCGTTGGATTCTGAGGAATTCAGACTTTTAACATCAGCTAAAAGCAGTCGAACTCAATAGGCATTTACAGTTATTGCACAATGAAGTGCAGAGAAAAGTGCTAACCTGTTTTGCTAGGTTTAAGACTTTTGTTGCACTTGGTAGTGGAAATCAAGTTCAATCTTCAAACGGCTGGCTTGCCCCCTTCCCATGTACAATGATATTCCTTACAACCATCATTACAATCTCATCACTCTTTCTTGCCACCTTTTATGGCTAAAAGCATTTCAGGAAGGAAGGGAAAAAGAAGAGGTTGCTACATTACAATAGCTCTTATTTTTGATTGCGGGAGGACACTTCTGAAAGCACCAATAGTGCTCCACTACCTGATAAGTGCCTGATTTGATTTTACTTCAGAGTAAAAAATCACAGCACAAATGCAACTAGCTGCTCTTTTAGTTACTCAAGCAGCACTAATTTCTGTGAGATCCAGTAGGATAAAAGGTGAGTCAGCCATTAAGAAATTAGAACCTTAGACCCGCATTTAGCAACACCTTGTAGCAGGTGGTCAAGTGACAAATCTCAGTGGGGTGCAAGTTTGATGCAGAGACCTTTGTTTCATGAAAGTCACGGGTTTACAGTGTACTACATATTAAGCAGCCTCTTCCTTAATCTTCCTTCTGCCTCCCTTCCTCTGTGTATTTCTTTATTTTTATAGCGCGCATGGCCCAAAGGCACCTGGGCGCTTCAACGTATCCAGAATAGGACTGCGAGATTTATCCTTGGCCTCAACCCCAGGCACTGAATCTCTCCAGCCCTAGTTTCGCTCCACTGGCTCTTGGTTGCTGCTAGGATCAAATTCAAGACCCTCTGCATCATTCACAAGGCTTTCTGGTGACTCTCTCTCCCTAGATACCTCCCTACTAAAGCCCTTTGGTCTGCTAGCTCCAACTCCCTCTGAGTATGTTGCTTCTCCAAACAGAGAGTGGGGGGCTGATGTCTCTCCTCTGCAGGAGCCTCCCTCTGGAATGGTCTCCCTGCCCATCTCTTGCTTGAGCAGGATCTCCTTAAGTTTCGGAAGCTCCTCAAGACCTTAATTTTCTCCTTCTCTCTACCCCTTCCCTGCTTACCCCTTCCTCCTCCTCCTCCTCTATGACTGGCCTCTTGGTTCCCTCTGAGTATTATAGGGTTCCAGGACCTCTTCCACCCAGCCTCCACCTCCCTCTTCTTACCTGCTTTCCATGGCACTTGCCCTCTAACCTCCCCATTACTCCTGCCTTCCCCCTTCCTTGTTCTTACCTGCTTTTCAATGGCACTTGCCATTTGGCCTCCCCATAACAACTGCATGTCACCCGTTCACCTTTCCCTTCCTCCTCAGCACTTCATTGGTCTCTGACCTGCACTACCCCCGTTAATCCCCCCTTTTCCCCTCACACTTCTTGTTCTGCACTTGCACGATCCAAATGTCACAAGGCCTTGTAGGACCACTATTGTACTTTTCTTCCTTGCCCCTCCGCCCCCTTTTTTTATATCTTGCGGAGCCTTGAAACACCACTTGTGGTTTGGGTGCCTTTACAAATAATTTCCAATAAATCAGTATAGACACTTGTTTGAAGTTTTTAGGACTTCCCAACGAAGAAGAGTGATACCCTCTAGGGATGCCTAAATCGGAAGGATGCCATTCCAGGTAAATTAGCTCAAGGTCTACAGTTGCGTTTAGCCTTGGTGTTTGTTTGCCTGGCCTGTCAGCTACTGAGCCCGTTTACTCCCAGGACAGGAAGGGACTGCTGAATACCAACCCTTCTCACGCACAGTCCAGCTGCAAGAGAAGGAGCATGTTGGGTAACCTGCTTTTACACTGATGACACATTACCACAGGAGATGGGCTACCTGCGTTCTTACTTCACAATAAAGAACACCATGCGAGGGGGAGTATAAAGCCTCAGTGAACAGTTATATTAAAAACATTAACAGGTCAATCAACGTGCAGTTTCCTCCTTTCAGCCCCACCCTCTGCATACCCATGAACTGACTCTGGTTTCCCCTTCATACTAGGCTTAAGAGACAGCACTCTTGGGCAGCACCATATACCTACCAGCTTTAAGGTGGGCCCCAACATTCTCCTTCCCCCAGTCCTTCATGCGTCCGATTAGTTACCACCGTCATACTTGAATGCTTAACAAATTTACCCTAACTTACTAATGGCAGCTGCAGTCTACCCTATACTTGAATTGCCCTATGCCCTAAATGAGCCCCTTATTGTTGTAGTTCTTTTCTATATACACCCGCTTTTCCGGGCACAGTACCTTCTGTCCATTTGATTTGACTGCTCCATTATGGCATCAGGCATTGTTTGGTGCTAACGCCCGTTCGGCCCAGCTGGCTGCTACAGGTTTTCTCTCAATCCCCTTGTTGGCAGAGGGCTTCATCATGACCGGCAGTCCTTGCTTTCCTCCGTGGCAATGTGTTTGTTTATTTTGCTCCATGGTGGTGACAAAGAAGGGTTTAGTTGAATATGCTTCTGAGCAGACCAAGTAATCTTAATATCTCCAGGTAGGACCTAACCAGGCCTTTCTCTGACATTCGAGGTGATGTTCTTCACAGGTGGTTTCCTGATTTAGGGCAAGCCAAAGCACAACAGGTTGGCCAGAGAGACTGCCTGCCATTGAGTGGAAACCACCCTAACAACGAAGCTAAACTGCAGAGCAGTGGTGAACAATGTACCTCCCGAATTGACTACAAAGATGATGCAAACCATCTATCTCGTCTACATCAAACAACTGTGAAAACACGCCATGTCCCAAAAGGATAAATGTTTAGGTTCAACCCACGTACTGCTGAACCGTTGACCGGGTGACCGTGCAAAATGTTTGAATTCTATCTAGTAGGAAAGCAGTGCATCTGACATCCTCAGTTACAAACACACAGTATAGCATGTTTTCTAATGCAATTTATAGGCCCTGCACACACGCATCGGTCATTACTTCACTCGACACATCTGCCAAGACCATGTCCATTAATGTTACCATACATATCTCCCATTACTCTGACATAGTTCAAAAATATACCATGGCCTAGGGTATTATGATAATTTGCCCCCTTCTCCCTCATTGCCACCACTTACGGCCTTGAATGTTGCTTTGACTCTTGTCATTATGGTGATCCGGAAGCACTTGGCTCGCATTTCCGAATTCACCAAAAACCTGGACCCATTTTGGATTTCTGGCAGCCAGAATGCTTTTTCTACTAAAAAGACTACACTTCCCGAAATGCTAGCATGCACAGGATGGCTGGAGGATACAGGATGCCTGTGGCTGGCAGGTGTTATCATTGCATGGTATGATATAATTAGCTATAAAAACATTGTTTACTTCAGGTCAACACTGGTATTTGCTGCAGTGTTGTTGCAGTGTTCCTCTTGTCGCCCATGTTCTTAGTCCTTGTTACTTATTCGTAAATATTTGGTCCTGGGTTTCTGAATTTCGATTTTCTTTGCTTATCTGTATTGTTTCCTTTCTGGATTCCCTTTCCAACATTCCCATGTCTTTTTAGATATCATGTTTCCAATGCTTCCCTGTCCTGACCTGCACATGTTGACTGTGTTCTATAGTGCTCTGACCTTGCTGTTATCTGCAACCTATCCTTGCTTTCTAGGAGCTATACCGGTTTTTGTATTTCTGGTTTGTTTCTTTCATTTTGAGTGTGTGGAGGAAGAGGTTTGGGAATTTGTCTTGCTTGTCTTTGCTCCTTTCCTTCCCTGGAAGGGGGATGGGGGATTTGGTTGTGTACGAGTGTCGCTTGCTCCTGTTTCTTGACATCCTGTTGGGAGCTGTGCCTGGTTTTTGAGTGTTCTTCTTTGGCTCACTGTTGTTAAGGTGTGGAATGCGTTTTGATTGCTCTCCTGGATATGCATGAATGTCTGTTCTTTCTCTCACTACTGTAATCATTCTTTGCCTGAACCATGTCAAGTGTCTTGAGTATTATGCTCCCTTGCCTTTTGGGGTGTCTCATTCATCTGTATGATTTGTGGGCATTGCTGGCAACCCAGGCTGTGGCTCCTGCTGCATCAATATTGTCTTTTTGACTTCTCTTCACTAATCGTCATTACTCCCGCTCCGCACCACATAGTGATGTACTACACTTTTTTTTGTGGTGCATCACTTAAATTTCAAAGAACTTATCACTCTGAGCCACACATGTTCTCTGCGGCCATCTTGTGATAATGTTATCTCCGACCTGATCTTGTTAAGGGCGAATGCCTATGCGGAAACATACTGGAGCATCTTCCACGGCTGGTGATCTATGCAGCCGCGGGGAAAAATGTACTCTACACACATTTGCGCAATCGTGTGTCGCAACACAAATTCGGAAGACACTGGGCCTCATTACGAGTCTGTCGGTAACCAAGCCAGAAATACAGGTTACCGCCAGACCCGTATTACCATTCTGCCTCTGTGATTCCCGGAATCACTGGGGCATTACGACCCCAGTGACCCGGGAATTCCGGAGGCGGAATTGTGTATGTTCCCATTTCCGTGGAGCCCCATAGAACTCCATGGGGATGGGGACAATGGAAACACCGGTTCCGTCTATGACAGAGCCGGTATTTCCATGTCCACCTGCAGGCGGGTAGTGTTAAACCCGCCAGGTCAGACCTGGCGGGAGTGACACCTCCTGCCTGCAGGACTCTTAATCAGCCGGTCCGGAAAGAACGGTGGCAGTGGTTTTACCACCACCGTTCTTTCCGGACCGGCAGGGTCATAATGAGGCCCGCTGTATAGAAGTTCATATCAACATTGACTTTCTCCTTTGATCACCCAAAATGCTTTTCCAATAAAATAATGAATACTATAATTAAAGCAGTTCGCATGTTAAAGTAATTTAAGGATTTTGACTACCATGTTAATGTAGAAAACATCACTGATATCAAAAAGCTATTCAGGCAGCACAATAGAGAAAACATTATTTGTTTTGCATGCTTTGGATTCCCGAAACCATGCTGCTCTGAAAAGCTAAATCTAATTGAAAAAGGTCTGTGGCATATTTATGCGAATGTCTGAGGGCCTGATTCAGAGGTCCGGGTAAAATTAGAAATGTGTTGTCCCAAGCCGGAACAACACATTTCTTAACTGCACCATATTCTGACCGGGAACGAATGTGATGCAGGGACATGAAAGCCTCGGCTTTTGCATGAGCCGGATTTACGGCTTGACTACAGCCGTAGCAATCATGAGGAATGCATTGCAGCCACATGGAGAGGATTCTTCTCCCAGTAGCACTGGTTTAGCACGTCAATAAAAGGAGTTAAAATACGACACCTCTGAGGTGCTGTTGAACTCCACTGCACACGTTTACCCTTTATAAATATAGCATTTCTTAGACAGCAGCACCACTCTTCTAGTTTAATGAAGATTTAAGAAAACATTCTGAAATTAAAAAAGTGGCAGGCTTTAAAGAAATGCTTGCAATGCCACTGCAGCACATATTTCCTCCACAACAAGACATTTTAGCAGCTTTTGCTACTGGAAAGCACATCTACCCTGTGGGCAATACTTTTCATCATGCCCGCCTGCATTCACAAGTAACTTAAAATGAATAGCAGCACCACAGAAAGTTTCAGAGAAACAGTGTATTTCGCTTAAGTGGGCCAGCATAATATGCAATTTGCTTCATCTGAGCCTCCTCTCTGAACTCATGATGAGAATAAACAGCTTTAGAAATTCAGCATACATTGCTTCATGACAAGTCATTAAATCACAGGCAAATTGTGAACACAGGCCAAGGTTTCAGCTTACTCCATGAGGCTGTCGCTTTGGCTAATTTAACTTAATGGGGCCTGCTTCACGAACACATGTGAACAGACAAAGCCAAACAAGGGCTTTCCTTTTTCTGAAACCCAAGCAGTCTTCAAACGTGTGCACAGCTAGTTAATTAGAGAACCTATGTTCATTCATTTAAAAGTGCCTACAATATTTGTACATCATTTTCACAATCTGTCCTTTTTTAACATAGTTCTATAATTACAATGTATGTCAGGAAGCCAATCTGTTACATCTATGGCCAGCATATCTCTAATAACATTCTCTTGTATAATAAAATAATTTGTGGTAGATTTTGAAGTTGACTGTGGTCTGAGACATGGTGGGACTGGGGACACTGATCACTGTACTAAACAAGGATGATGCTACAGAATATTCCAGTAATAATAACTACCCACCTAACACAATCACTCCTACCAGTACTGCATATACAAACCCCTTGGAACAATGCCTTTTTGGTTTCTTTCTCCGACAGGAGCATAGAGATGCATGGACCCTCGCTGGTGCAAAATAGCCATACAATTGTGGTTTGGCATAGCGTGTGTATTGAGCAAAACAAAACTGCAAAAGAAATTCCATCAGGACAGGTTTCATGGGTTCCATGTAATAATGTCGCCACAAAAATCTCGCCATGCAAAAATATCGCCGAAAAATTGCCGTTTTTTGTGGCGACATTATTGCATGGAACATGCGGGCGACACCCTCGCAACCCCCAAACTTTTTTTTTTCTTTTCTTTTTTTTGCCCCTGTCCCCATATATATGGTCACCCAAATAATATCGCCACAACATTTTCCCGGCGATATTATTTACGGCGACCATATATATGGCGATATTATTACCTGATACCGTTTCATGGAGTTTAATCGCTTCTTGGAGTGTCTCTTTTCTACCTCACCCCCCAAGCAGTATATTAAAGATGGTGGTCTTGCCCACTTGGTAACTGTCCCTTGTGGAAAGGGATTCCTCCTTACAGTTCAGTTCAAATTTTCCTGGATCTCAAGTAATATCACAGTCCCTCTTGTTGCTCCAGCAATGTCTTTAAGAACAATAACAATGATGCAAATGTCCAATGTCTCACCAGAAGGATGTGCATTCAGTACCAGACGCGGCCGGCAATGGTGTGGGTAACAAGAAGATGATGCTCGCTTTGTGTGAAGCGTGGACTCAAACTAGCAGCCACAATATTTTTGCAGCTTTCTGAATGGTGAGCAACACCTGCAACAGCCCTTTTCACCTGAGCTGCAGTCCTGATACTCGATAAGTACCCAGTCATCTGCCTGGATGCCGTGGCCTGGCCCGCACATCCAATGGTTTTGGCAATTTGTCAGTGACCTGTTTGCAGAGAATGGACAGGTGTTTAGCTAACTCTTTCCAGTCATTTATTAACACAAATATGGCCCATGTCTTGGGATTTGGCACACCCTATACATTTGCTGGGCGGCCCATGACTACTTCGTAAGGAAACAATCCAACACTTGAGTGCCCTATTTCTATTGCCGTATTTAACAAAATGCACATTACTGTTGCTCCAAACAATGCAAGGCAGTCCCAATCAGGGTAAATACTCCTATACAAGTATTTTAGCAATGCTTAATTCAGTACTGTCTTCTCAGGGGAATGTTTCTACCCATTTGCTAAACATACAAACTATCACTAACACATACTTTTCTTTGATGACAGGGAGTCAATTTTAATAAATTCTAGCAGTAATGCTTCAAAGGAAATTCAGGTGGCTGAATATGTCTATGGGGCTCCGTCACTCTTTCCAATGTTATAGGACACACATGCTAAACAGTTTTTACAAAAGGCAACTGTGGCTGGTGTTTGCTTAGTGTTACTCCACACTGTAGTGAGCAACTTTGCACATTCTCTCTACACCTACATGAGACGGGCCATGAGCATAGGACAACATTAAAGGTAAATACATATGTGGTCATTTCCATTTTCCCTCATCTTGCATATCTAGCCAACAATCATCTACATATTTTCCAATCTGTTTCCATTCCTGATGCTCTTGCTCATTGGCCTCAGCTTGAATTATCCACACTATCTCAAGGGTATTATCAAATATGATGTTCTGTGGCTGCATCATGTGTGTAACATATATAAGTGTTACAGGGGACTGTGCAGTTGCCTTTGCAATATGGTCAGCAAAAGTATTACCTTTCCCCATAACATGTATAATGGTCTTGCGTGCGCTACATTTAATGACGACCAATATCTTTGGCAGGGTCAGTGCTGTGAGAAACCTGAAGATGTCTCACCCACTAGTCCCCGGGGATCTGTTATCCAGGAGGCGAGGACACAGCCATCGCTATTGGATCCAGTTCCTGGGGGTGGACCAGTGTGGGAGGATCACCTGGATGAGGGGTCCTCGCGGAGTGGAAGTGGGACACCAATGGGTGAGACACGGTACCCCCTTCCCTATAGCACTTTTAGCCATTCTACCCTGTAGGATATTCAAATGTTCTAGCCCCCCTTTCCAACACAAATACTTTCCCACACTGTGATAGACAACAGACTAACACCTGAGCCGTTTACCTGACATGTCCCAACACAAAGGTCAGGCAGAGTAAGGCAATTGACAATAACTACACACACCCGAGGGCCCTTTCCCTTCCCCACAGCGATAAAAGACAGAGCACAAAAGCAAACTTCAAGCAAGGCCAAACACACGACGAAGCAGCTATTCTGGACCAGCAGTTCAAACGGAGGAGAAAGGTGGAGAGACCTGGAGGGACAACGAGGAGGGAATTGCCCGTGCCCTTTTCAACTCAGACCCACAAAGCCTCCGAAAGGGAAATCATAAAACCGGGAAGTCCAGCTGACATGTGGTGTGACAGGTGCCAATGGCACACTGGGCCCTCCCGTGCTGGTAGCCAAAGTGGGGAGAAGCGATTGCCGCTGTGGTGCCGTCCTTGTCTCCCGAGACAAGAAACTCCAACAGTTCAGCACAGCCGGTGAGTCAGAGAAGACAGATAGTAAAACCGAACTGTGCTGGGCCAAGGTTGCAGGCGGCAACCTTGTTGAACAAAGAACTTGTGTCATTGAACTTTAAAGAAACCCTAGTGAAAGGGTCAGAAGCAGAGTGGTCCGGTGTCGAAGGGGCTCTCATTCGAAGGACTCTGACTGAAGCCCTTGTGGGTTGTGTTGTTTTGTTGAAACTACGAAGACTAGGAGGCCTTAGGAGAGGCTAGTGTGAGTGTCAAAGTGGTCCTACGAGGTTCAAGCAAAACCCCTCGTACACTCAAAAGTCTTTGACACATGGGAGAAAACTGATTGAACTGTGAAACTGGCAAATGTGATCCCAACAGAGGGATGCCTGCGAATTGAGGGTAAATTACCCATGAACATTGCAACGACAAGTGTGAACCCGGATGAGGGATGCCCACAATGGATAGTTGGTGAAAAGAACATTGAGACTGTTAAGTGATATGTTTTTGAGTGAAAGGCTGTAGTGAACCCGATTGAGGGAGGCTAATGTTGCAAGAAGGATCAGAGCCCCAGTGAAGGGGATCAAAGGGGCGAAGAGCAGTCACCCAATGTGAAAAGATTGCTAAAGGAACTTTTGCTTGTTTTTGGTACAGCAGGCCTTTTAAGGAAAGAGACTTTTGCAGGAAATGGACTTGGCCACGGAAGGTCCCGGCATCGTTAAAAGGAACTGTAACCTTGGGCTGACGAGGCCCAGGAATGTACTGTGCTCAAAGGTCCTGCCCTGTCCCGTTCTAAAAACGTGGGCAAGGGAGAGCCAGCCATACCATCCTGACTTATCATTTGGTGAACACTTCTTTCTTTTCTTGAACATTATCCCACACTATTTTGTAACTTAGTTGTAAGGATTGTCAATAGGTTTTTTAGTATAGGCACCTTTTTATTTGACAAGACGCAACTAGGACTACCTTATTATTATTTGATGTAGCTTGCTCCGATCTTAGATTTAGGTTTAGATTAGGTGTTTTTCTCACCCATTATACAGTTTAATAAACACCCTTGAACTGTGATCACTTGTGTCTGTCTTTACTGTTACCACCAGGAGTTGCTTAATGTAATTTAATGCACCATGCTGTATTTTTGTCCCATGTGAAGTCAAAAATCCTCTCTCAGCCCATAAGCAGCCAAAGTTGTGAGCTACTCCAAATGCATATTGGCTGTCAGTGTAAATTATTAACTATAAGAACGGGGCTCAACTCACAAACTTGAGTAAGGGCAATAATGTCAGCTACCTGTGCTGAATGCTGAGATATCTTGCAAGCCTCAACAATGGTTTTCAATGTTGTAGTGTCATATGCTGCTGTGGTAGTACCATCTGATCATTTAAATAATGAACCATCTACATACAATGTACCATCAGGTTTATCAATTGGAGTATACACCAAATCAACCCGCCTCTTCATTTCATATCTGTTAATAATACACAATCATGCATTACTTTTGATTCATCCGGTGGGATGGGTAGCAAGGTGCAAGCATTTAAAGTATTACAACGTTGTATGGCAATGTTTGGAGCTAATAACGCCATCTCATATCTAGTTAACCTGGCATGCTGTGTTTTAGTTTTGTTCAATAAAATATCAATCACATGTGGCACAGACAATGTAACTTGGTGTCCCAATATTATGGCATTGGCTTGCTTCATAGAAATGGCTGCAGCCGCTACACCCCTTAAACAATTTGGAAGTGCTTTTGCCACTAGGTCCAATGTAACAGTCTGTGTTTAACCCCTTGCTGTTGCGTTAGTGCAGATAACACACTGCCTTGCTTTTCATGCACAAACATGTAAATGGTTTAGTATAATCAGGAATGCCCAAAACAGGTGAGTTACACAATGCACATTTTAGAACCATGGCAAGGGGACTGGAGTGCTACTCAGTGTTAGTTCTAACAGTGGTAAATTGGGAATCCACTGCCTGCCAAATGAAACCATCCCCAAGAACCCTCTAACATCTTTCTGTGTGATAGGGACAGGTATTTTCATTATAGTCTCTATGCGCTGAGGGTGTAATCTACACTCTCATTGTGACAATAAATGTCCTAAAAGGTAACCTGGGTTTTGCAGAACTGTCGTTTTTTAGGGACACTTTATGTCCCAGTGGTGCTAAAAATTGTAAAAACCGCACAGTACAATCCATGCATTGCTTTTGGGTGTCTGCAGTTATCAACAAATCATCAACATATTGGAGCAACTTCCCAACTTGAGTACTTCCCAGAGAAAATGGATCTTTCCGGGAGCAATGGTGGGGAAGAAGCTGATTTTGAGACATTGGAAAACGTCTGCTCCTGTTACAATTGAAATGTAGATGGCAGAGATGCATATTCTAGCAGATATGGAAAGAGTGTTGTATCAAAGAGAGAAGAAAAGTGCTTTATTCAACAAGATCTGGGGTAAATTTATTTTATTGTATTAGGCCTGATTTTGAATAGGTTGTGACTCTTTGGGGGGGGGGGTTATGTATATAGTTTGATGTTCCTTGTTGTGATTTATTTATATTGCTTTGTTATTGTTCATGTATCTCACTACTGGAAATTTTTGAAAATAAAATATTTAAAAAAAATAAAATAATAATTAAAAAAAACACATTGGAGCAATATTGTATTTCCAGTTGGTGTGAACATTTCTATCTGTATTTTCAATGCTTGGCTGTAAATACTTGAGCTTTCAGTATAACCTTGGGGGGCCCCACGGAAGGTGTAGGACCGCTCTTCCACATTAAAGGCAAATAGATACTGACTGTCTTCATGAATTGGAATGCTAAAGCAAGCTTTTCTGAGGTCTATTACAGTGAAATATTGGGCTGAAAGTAGTATCATGGTGAACAGGGAAGTCATGTGCAGTACCATTGGATACTGTGGTTCTACATTGTATTTATTGCTCAGAAATCAATAGTCAGTCTCCATTGTGCTGGTACAAAAGGCTTCCCATCAATTTGTTTTTGTACAGGAAGAATTGAGCTGTTGTAGGGACTCCCCACCATTATTTTAGAATCCCTTTAACTAACAAAATCCTGTATTACGGGCTTAATTCCTTCTAACCCTTCCTTGGGTATTTTATACTGAGGATTTTGCGGTAATACAGCACCCGGGATTAACCCTTATTTTCACAGGGTCAACTACCATACATCCTACATCATTAGATCCCATGGCCCATATCATAGGGTCAATTCCCTTAAGTTCAGGTGGCAATTCCTTAGTAGTAGCGACAAAACATTTTGAAAAGGACTCAGCATTACATGTTAGGTACACTCCATCAGGTCAACAATATATGTTCACATGCATGTTCACATGCAAATGTTTCAGCAAATCCATTCCCAACAGTGCCAGATATTGGACTTTGGACCGGATTATTAGAGAATCCCACTGAAGTGTTTACTTTCCTGGAGAAGGCAATATGGGGCACTAGTTTGTGGGAAATTGATGTACTGGATGCACCTGCATCAAGGTGGAATATCGCCTGTTTGCCTTGTACTGTAGCATTCACAAATGGCCCCTTTGAATCTACAGTAATACATATGCACCCTTATCCCTCTTCAGGGCAGCTGTATGCTATGTAGTTCATTGTACTGTATCATCCTCCTAATAATCCCTAGCTGAATACTGCTGGCCTTGCCTAGGGTCAAAATAATTCTGCTGTTGCCCATTATTCCCTTCTGATGTCCCAGTATTTGCTACTTTGTTGTTCACAGCCTCGGTCCTTATAAAAGTTCCTCTTGTCATTCCTTGCCCGTAAGAGTGTCTGTGCCCTCTACGGCGGTACAGACACTCCCATATCAAGTGGTCTTCTTCTTTGCAAAAATTACACCCAGTGTTCATTATACCTGGCAGAGCACTACCACCTCTTCCTCCTCTATACATTACTCTTCCCCTTTGTAAATGCCTATTACCTCTGCCTCTTTCAGGAAAATCCTGTTGCATTAGTGCTCTGGTTTTGAATTCCTTCATTTCCTTTTCCCCTTTATCTTTAGCGTGGCAGTTCGCATAATACCTAGCCATAGTCAAAATCTGGGCAGCAGTTTGAGTTGGCCATGTAGACTCATAGGTTTGTATAAAATTCTTTAGGTGAGGCAACAATCCCTCTACAAAGTGTGAACAAAAGGCTTTCTGTTCCTCTGGCATAGCCATGTCCATTCCACTGAATGAGATATAAGCTTCTTCTTTCGTGCTAAATATTGTTCAACTGACCCCTGTAAGGAACTCATGGTGGCAACAGTAAAGACAGACACAAGTGATCACAGTTCAAGGGTGTTTATTAAACTGTATGCAGGTTGGAAAAATGCCTAATCTAAACCTAAATCTAAGATGGGAGCAAATGTCGGCCATCAAATGAAAATAAGGCAGTCCTAGTGGCGTGTCAAAATAAAAAGGGCCTATATTAAGAAACCTATTGCCAAACCTTACAACTAATACAAAAGGGGGGGTGGGATGGTTTTCGAGAAAAGTAAGAAGTGTTCTCAAATAATATGTCAGGATGCGGTAGCATGGTTCTCCCTTCCCCATGTTTTGAGCACGGGATAAGGTGGGATCTTGGAGCACAGCACACACTCGAGCTTCCCCAGCACGAGTCGATAATTGTGTTCCAGTCTATCAGGAGCCTCGATGACCAAGTCTCCTTTCTCATGAAAGTCTCTTGCCTTCGAGGGCCAAATGTATTCAAGCAACAAACCCAAAGTTCCTTTAACCCCTAAGTGCCAGGCTATTATGCAAGTCTATGCAAAAAGGACGAGCATACAAGTCATTGGCACTTAAGGAGTTTAACAAAATGAAAGGTTGTTTCCTGGTTTTACTTAAGGTGAGGGCTCTTCACCGCTGGGTCCCCCTCTTCCGGGCGCTGATCCTGTTCCTCGTGGTGTTGGGTGGTTGCCTTTCCCCACGTTTGATCTCCCTCTTCCGGGCTTAGATCCTAGAACAGTTCCTTTCAATATCAAGGCCTTTGGTGGTTGGTTTCCTGGTCCTGAGGACCTGATAGGTTTTCCAAACCAAAAACGAACTAACAAACACAACGTTCTGTTTTACGTATTTCTCGGATGATGGCTTCACCCTTGGATCCCCTTCTTCTGAGTGCAGACCCCTTCTCTACTTTCGGTCTCCCTCCAACGGGTTCACTATGGCTTTTCTCGGGTGATAGATTCACCCCTGGATCTCCCTCGGCCGGGCTTGGATCCCTCTCGGTTATTGGCCTTTTTTTCAATGAACTTAGGATGATAGCTTCAACCTCTGATGTCCCTTGGTCGGGCTTGGACCCTTTTTAATCGTCAATTTCTTTTTAAACAGTTCATAGTGGACATTCCCCGGCCGGGTTCATGTTTGTCAACACGCTGTTTCTTGGGACTTGACTTGCCTCCTTCTTGTCAGCATCCCTCGGTCGGGTTTACTCTTGCCAACTTCACATTCATAATAGTTTGCGGGATTCACTTCCCTTGCTTTCCCACAGTTCTTAGTTCAAAGGCTTTCGACTGCACAAGGATTTTGCTTGACCTCCTGTCTGTCCACTTTGACCCAACTTGGCTGCTCTCCTACGGCCTTCTGGTACCTGTAGTTTCATTCAAACAGGGATCAACCAGAGTGTCTCGAGTTAGCACCCACGTGGTGCTGGTTACCTCTGCAGCTGATCGCCACTCAACATTTTTACAGTTCTTTGAGCTTAGTTCAACTTCCCACTATCTTTCATTCACAACAGCCCAGCTCTTATCGGCTCTCCCTTAGACTCACCGGCTGTGATGAACTGCTTGGCTTTCCTCGTAACTGGAGTCAAGGCCAGTACCATGGTAGCAGGAGTTTCCCTCACTCCGGCTTATCAGCGCCGACACACTGTGTACCGTTGACATCTGCTGCAACACACTTGGGCTATTGTCCTCAGTCTTACGATTCGCTCTGCAGGGTTTTACGGGTCTGCGTCAAAAAGGGCAAGGTCTTGTCCCTCCTTGTCACGTTCTCGATATTCACCGCCTTTCTCCTCCATTTGAACTGCCTGGTCTGGATAGCTGTCTCGTTGTGCAGTCTGCCTTGCTCTATCTTTTATCCATGTGGAGAAGGGAAAGTGCTGTCCGGTGTGTGTGTGATTCTGATCAATTGCCTGACCCTTGTATTGGGGCATGTCAGGTAAACAGCTCTAGTATTAGTCCGTTCTCTGGTGTGTCGTACGAAGGTGTTCGTGTTGGAAAAGGGGTGAGGCAGTGGTTTTGAATGTCCTACATAATAGGACAGGGAAACTGTTCTATATGGGATTAAAACCCTCATATTAGAGGGGTTTTTGATGATCTCGGAACAGTGGGTTTTGGAGGGGTTTTGAAATGAGTAGAAGGGTTTATGAGGCAAACGGGAATAACCGGAATTATTAGTATGCGCTGAACAGGGAGGATATTGGGATTGGTAGTGTTTTATTTGAGCAAACGGGGAGTGCAGGGAATAGTGACTAGAGGGGCGTGGAAAAGAATGACCCTGAGTATGCGGGTAAGACATGGAAACACAGGGGTTATGATATGATATGGCATTTATAACGCGCCTATACACAAGTGTTTCAAGGCGCGACGAGGCAGGGGGGAGACAAGGGGAGACAGACAACGATCCTACTAGGCCAAGTGTCATTCAGATCACGCAAGTGCAAGGGTAGAGGGGAGGGGAAAAAGTGCAAGGGGGAAAGGGAGAGGGGAAGTGCAGTATATGGTTAGTAGAATAGCAAAAAATAAATAAGGGCCAGCTGGTGGCAAGTGCAAGGTAAGTGCAGACAAGTGCTGGGAAGGGGGGCTGTAGGGATACAGAGACAGTCCCACAGTGCAGGGGTTGCCAGGGAGGCAGTGCAGGGGAGAGTGGCTGGGCCAAGGACCGAGTTCGGTGGGTGGCCCAGTAGCAGATTCAGTGCAGTTTCAGTGATTTTAGCAGGGGAGAGGGGGAGAGAAAGCGGAGGCAAAGAGGAAGGTTTTGAGGTGCTTTCGGAACCGGAGATGGTTCTCCTCAAGTTTCAGGGAGGCAGGAAGGCTGTTCCAGAGGGAGGCCCCTGCTGCGGAGAGAGATCTACCACCAACTCGTTGCTTGGAGAAGCGGCTGACCCTGAGGGAGTTGGAGGCGGATGAGCGGAGAGCTCGAGAAGGAAGATACTGTGGAAGAGAGAGTTGAAGGTATTTTGGCCCAAGGCCCCAGAAGGCCTTGTGGACAATGCAGAGGGTTTTGAACTTAATCCTCGCAGCCACTGGGAGCCAGTGTAGTGATTTCAGTCCTGGAGAGATACGGTCCCTGGGCTTGAGGCCAAGGACAAGTCTCGCAGTCCTGTTCTGGATGAGTTGTAAAGGGCGGAGAGTAGAGGCAGGCAGATTTAGATAGAGGCTGTTACAGTAGTCCAGCTTCGAGAGAACCAGGGCTCTAGAGACAGTGAGCTTCTGGGGGAAGGAGAGGAAAGGAAGGATACCTCTGAGGAGGTGTAGCTGGTAGTGTGACTTCTTAGAGACGTCAGATATGTGAGGAGAGAAGGAGAGTGTGGAGTCGAAGATGACCCTGAGGTTTTTTGCCTTGCAGGTAGGAGCAGGAAGAGGGCCAAGAGAGGCCGGCCAGAGAGCTGCAGGGAAGGAGGGAGTGGGTGTGCCGATGAGTAGAATCTCAGTCTTACTGGCATTAAGGCAGAGGTCATTGGCGGCACACCATTCCTGGATAGCAGAAAGACAGTCAGAGATGAGGGAAGGAGAAGAGGAGGCCGAGGGTAGCCTGAAAATGAGCTGGGTGTTATCCGCATAGCACTGAAAATTGGGGTAGAGAGCGGCGATGCGGTGGGCAAGAAGTTCCAGGTACTGGTTAAACAGCCAGGGAGAGAGGTTAGATCCCTGGGGGAGACCACAGGTAGAGAAAAAGATGTCGGAGAGGAAGGACCCCAGTTGGACCTGGGAGGGTCGATTGGAGAGGAAAGAGGTCAGCCACGCCAGAGCCTGACCAGTGATACCCAGGTTATCACGGAGACGGTTGAGCAGGATGGTATGATTGACAATATCAAAGGCAGAAGAGAGATCAAGTAAAATGAGACCACATGGAGTATTAGAGTCAAGGTTCGAGAGCAGGTCCTCACGGATGTTCAGGAGAGCAGTTTCCGTGCTTCTGGCAGCTCTGAAGCCAGACTGATGGTCGTGAAGACTACCAACAGATTCAGCATGGAGATTAAGCTGGGAGATGGCCAGCTTCTCCAGGAGCTTGCCTGGCAAGGGAGTGATAGAGATTGGGCGATAGGTAGCCGGTCAAGAGGGGTCGGAAGAGGGTTTCTTAAGAAGGGGGTGCACAAGGGAGTGCTTGAGGGGGGATGGGAAGACTCCAGAGGCGAAGGAGTGATTGCAGAAGTCAGCCAGGGCAGGAGCCAAGGAGTCAATGTGGTCCTTGATAGTTTTAGAGGAGTATAGGTGGACCTGTTTTGACGAGACTTTCATAGATCAGACTTGTCTCGAATCCTCGTCAGCAGAAAGAAGGGGAAAGGCAGAGAAGGGGGGAGGAGGGGTGGCTGCAGAAGGGCCAGAGGAAGAGCAGGGAATAGAGGGGGAGAGGTGATAGGAGGAGAGTGAAGACAGGATGTCCTGAGTTTTTTAAATGAAGTGGGAGGCCAGTGCCGTGCAGAGTGCCTGGGAGGGGACAGGAGCGGTAGAGACTGCAGCAGGGTTGGCCAGCTCCTTGCAGATTTTAAAGAGTTTGGCCGAATTGTTAGATGCTGCAGAGATGCGGGCTTGGATAAGGGCTCTCTTCTTGATGAGAACGGAGAGCCGGTATTGCCTTTGGAGCAGGCGGCAGGTCAGTTTGTCAGAGGATGCACATGAGGCACGCCATTTCCTCTCTGCCACCCTGCTCTTGCGTTTAAGGGTGACGAGATGGTTTCTGAATGTGACAGGGTTTGAGATTCTAGGGGACTGGTTATATACAGAGGGGTCGGTGGATTTAGGTAAGAGAGCTTCAATGGGAGGAGGGGGGGCCGATGTGGCGCAGCCCACATAGGTCCCAGGGATCTCACCCTCCTCGTCGTCTTCTTCGGTAACATACTGTGTCTCCCTTTGTGCCTTCTCCTGTTCTCCTGTGCACAACCCCAGGCTCCCCTACCCACATGGTTTTTCCATGCTAGACTGCCTTCAGGGTTGGGATAACAGAGGGTTAGCCCTTTCTTGGCCACCTGAATAAGTACAAGAATGAATGCATCATCTATAAAGCAGTCACAAGTAGCACACCAGCATACCTGGCGGCTAAGCTCTACATATCTGGTGGTACATGGTCTTTGTGCAGCAGACAGACAAACCAGGTTGAATCGCAACTCTTCTGCAAAGAGAGGACCTGTGAATTATCCTTCTATTGTTATGCACTCACTCTCTGGAACTTGATACTGGTATCAGTTCAGAATGCCCCCACAATTTTTCAGTTTCACAAATCTCTCAAACGTTGCTTTTTCAACAATACCTCACCAAGGACTAACCCCAATGGACACACAGACTGCGACTCAGAGTACTGTATAGTAGCAGGACAATCCTGCCCCATCAACCCCCCGTTTGGTCATCCCTAAAACGGAGTGAGAGCACAGGGCGCAGGATTGGAATATTTGTATCTGAGTCTTCCCCTTACAGTATGCTCATTTCCAGTTGGATATTGTCAGGGAATGGTGGATATGGTATATCTACCCAGGGGCGTCAATATCCATGATACTCATGGGGACTAAAAGAAGGGATGGGACCTTCTCCGCAGGGAATATGGTCCTATAAGATCATAATGCACCAATTCGTAAATTTTTGGCATCCGACAGTTGGCCTAGAACATCAATAGTTTCCTTATCTTTGGGGTCAACTTTCTTCCTTAATATCCTGTAAAGTTGTCTCAACCCCCCTGGAGGGGTTTAATTACTTCATCTACCTGGGAGGAGTTATCTGGCACCCAGGTGCAGCATTCTTGTCTCATAAGCTCTTGTTGAGCAGCTAGCAGTTAGCCTCGGGCCATTCTATTTTGGAGCACCATTGTTCAAAGTGCTACTTGTTCAGATCTGACAACATTCATGCCTTTTGCGTTGTCATTTGCTACTTGTTCGAGCAGTAATGAGAGTGCGTGTAGATCTACTCTGTTTACGTCAGTACTGATACTCGGGACCTGGAACCCTAACAGGCCCTTGAACCACTACTAGGCATTCCTTTTGATACGTTGTGGTGTGTGCTGACATGCAGGGTAAAGAGGAGGGTGTCTGATAGCAGGACGTATGAACCCAATGGTACATTCACCCTTCCAATAGTTGGGCAACCATTGGTAGGCAGCAGAACCACAAAGGATGTCCAGTCCCCTGTATGTGTACTCGGCGACGTAGGGTTTAAGCTTTGTCCCTGGGAGCGTTATATTCGCATGTAAGGAGAGGGTGAGGTTGTTGGAGCGGTTAAACAAATATGCTGATGGTGTATTTCCGAATGGCGTTGTCCCATTGTCTGTGGATGATATAATGGCCTGTGGAATATACGCTGTCTGTGTTTTGGGTGGGCAAATGATGCTGCCTTGGGGAAAGAAGTATACCCGTGGAAAGGAGTAGTTGAGGGTGGGGAAACTATAGTAGCACCATTCAGCTAGGTCAAAGGGAATGGGAATAAAGTATGGTGATCAGATTTGAAAAGTAAAAAACCGGACAAGGCAACCGACATAAATAGGACTAACTCTTGAAAGTGGCTGCCAAGGCACTACACTTCAGTAGCGGTTGGAGGAGAAGGGGGTTTAAGTGTTACAGTGCAAATAAACACATATAATTAATTCATCACTAATTTATCACAAGCTGACACTATCTTAACTTGTAAAATGCAGCATTTCTTCTGTGCAAGATTGTGCATTCCTGCTTGCCATATATGAAGACCTTCTACCAAAAACCAGGATCACTGCAGTTTCCAATAAAAACATAATCTTGACATGGGCGGGCAGAGCTCCAAATTCCGGGACAGTCCCGGCAAAACCAGGATGCCTGGTCACCATAGAATGATTTGAGTCGGGGTGTGGGCACATACGTAACAATTTGAGGTGTTCAGCAGATCTGCATAGGCCAAGGAGAAGTTGAGAAATGTATTGGTGTCTGGGTGTAGAATTGCTAAAGTGAGGGGTAATATTCCCAATAATACACTGAGGAGCAACAACATGTCTGTCTGTTGGGAGGCGAGTGGCAATGCCTGAGGCGTTTAATTTATGAATTCCCCTGCTTGGTCTGAGTATATAATGGCAGTGAACATAGAGAGACCGGTGTGGAAAGTATTGAGGAGGGAGAGAAAAAGCAGGGTCCAATACTTTTGAATGAACGGCACTGCACAAGAAGCAAGCATATCAAGCACACTTATTACAATATGAAATCTGTCCCACCAGTCAGGGCAATATCTTCTCCACAGAATGCTTGCTTAGCCTGTGAACGTGAATAATGAGCAGTAATCATTGTCATGACATTATGGGCATGATATGCATGCAATCATCAATCATCAATTAAGCAATGGCCATGAGATGGCAATGGTATTCCTAGCTTGAGCAGTCCAGCCCTATGCAGATTGGGGCCTTGTGATCAAATGTTCCAAGCAGTTTCAGTGATGCCCGGGCTTGAGAAGCCAGAGATAGAAGGTGCCAAAGTTCAAAATCCCAGTAGAAATGATGATGAGGCAGGCATGGAGCGTGAAGACATTAGGCCGGTGTGCAGCAATTGTCACCTGGCTGGTAGCTCTGCAAAGGCTGAAATGGGAGTACCAGGTTGTTCCCGCCCAGCAAATAAGGCAGAATATGCAAAGAGAAGGTATACACACCAGCTAGAAGGAGAATATCCGGAAAGATCACGTGGATCAAGTGACGCTGGTCTGTGATCAAAGTAGTACAAAAGAAGCAAATGCAATTGCTAAGGCGCTGGGCTCACTCAGCTGGCCCCCAGACCTGGAGGGCCTTTGCAACTATACTCCAGGTGCTCAGCTTTAGTGTGGCTGCATGAAGAAGGAAAAGTAATGAGAGCCTTGGGTCACCCGCAGACGGCAGGTGTAGCAGTAACTCTGATGCTCACCTGCCTGGGGCAGTGGTCTTGGGAGCTGAGCTCCGTAAATTATACCTGTGGATGGGTATCGTAGTGCCGTCTTCTAGAAGGGCAGGATGCAGTGTCACAGGGGGCATGGTTCCTGGGGCCTCGGTGGGCAGCTGCAGCAGGGTGTCTTTATCCTGGACCCCTGGGGATGGTAGCTGGGCCGAAGGTTCTGTGCTGGCTGGTGGCGGAATGTCTTTGTCCTTCTGCTGTTGCTCTTCGACAGTTGATCGCACTGTTGTTACACACTGGCTGGCGTGTACCCAGGCGTTGTGGCCTCTGCAGCGAAAGACGGTGTGGGCTGTCAGCAGGATGTGATAAAGGCCCTTCCAGTGAGGGTGTATTGATTTGGTTTGATTTTGATTTTATTTTATTTATAAAGCGCAAAAAACCAGGCCCAGGGGCAACCGGGCGCATACTCTTAAACATGTTACAAAAAGCAGTAGTTACAGAAGTTACAAAAACATACAGCATATATACATGTACATACTCTTAAACATGTTACAAAGAGCAGTAGTTACAGTGAGTTACAAAAATATACAGCATATATACGTGTACCGAAGGGTACCATTAACAGCGTATAATACAGGGACAGAGCAGAGAGAAAATGTATATTCAGTTCTGTACCCCACATGGAGTCTGGACTGTGTCAAGGGGCCTCATTACAACCTTGGTGCTAAGTGCACCAACTTTACCACCATGGTGTAAACTCCGTTTACACCATGGTGGATGGCGGATTTACCGCCCCATTCCAAGGTGAGTGGGGCGGTAAATCCCCATTTCCCATTTTCCCTTCCCCATTCCCATTTTTTCCCCATAGGGCATAATGGGAGTGGGGAAGGCGCTAATTACGCCGCCGTAAATTACGGCGGCGTAATTAGCACCATGGCAGGTTAGCGCCATGGATTTTAACGCCTGCTAAAAGCAGGCGTTAAAATCAGAATCAGGCGTTAAGGGTTAACGGTGGCGTTAACCCTTAACGCCTGAGTTGTAATGAGGCCCAAGGTCTCATGAGTCTTGGGAGAGCAGCCATGTTTTAGCATTGTTCTTGAAGGAGTGGAATGATGGTTCAATTCTGATAGGTGTGGGCAAGGTGACAACTTTTCTTGATGAAGCTTCAGTACTACCCAGTCTACTTGCAGGGGGCTGTGGCACAATGCTTCTGGTCATCGAGGAAGTGCTTCTTGGATTTGCTGGAAGTGAGAACTGACAATGAGCATTAGTTATTTGCAATAGGAACCAACAAGATCATCATTAAGTTGTAGATCACAAAGTTCTGGAGATAGTGGGGGAGTCACGGGCATTCTCATGGGTCTACACAGCTGCACAGATCCTTGCACTGACAACCTTTTTCAGATCCTTATTATCATATCTATTGATTTGTGTCCATTCATATGTTAGTACCACATTGCTAATCAAATAGGTTTGCTAACCAAGAACATATTTATTAACAAATTCTGATAATCAATGTATGCCTTGCATGAACTCAGTTATCCCCTCTATCCCCTCTGCACCCCATGTTCAGCAGCTGAGGGAACACCTCACTAGGGAGAATATGATGAAAACATTTATCTTTACTTTAATCTCTTGCATAGTTGGGCAGGATGTGATGGGAATGAGAATTGTAAAGTAAGATCTTCCTCCGAGCTCCGTTAAATACTGAGGGCCTCATCACGAGTAGGGTGGTAGCACTTAAATGTTGCACTAATGATATTACCGCTGCATTTAAGGGCTGTCCCTAACATGGGCTGGGCGGTAAGTTGGAGTTTTACCTCCAGCAAAAAGATGGCGGTAAAAATGTTCACGTACTGCCCATTTTCTGCCGTTTTCAGCGCTATTACTGCTGTCAGTAATAGTGCCCCCAACCCCATGGACCCAATGGGGAATGGGCAATAACTGCCCAACCGCTACTCGTGATCCGGCGCCAATAGCACTGGGCCAAGTAGCGTTAAGGCTATTTGCGCTAGCAGTATCCTGGCAATATTACTGCTAGGATACCTCCAGGCTCGTGGTGAGGCCACAAGGCAGATGCAAGATCCCCCAGGTCAGCACCCCAGCTCTTCAACTGCACATCTGAGACAAGGCTGCCAAAATGGTTTCTCTCAGTATCATGACATCCTGTTGGTTCCACCACAAAAGATCCTGCAACCCCTCTTTGAAACTTGCAAGAGGTCTGCAATGTCACCCCAAAAGAACGATTGATTTCCAGAAGTCACTGGGGTGTCCACAGTCCCAGTCTGGCCTCATGCACCAGGAAAATGCCATGATACCCAGCAGGTGGAGAAAGGCTGGTACCATGTGTGAGTTCTGATACATTTCGGCCACAGCGAAATTCTGCTGACTCTGATATGGGGGACAAGGGGGATCTGAGTGTCCAGGACTGCTCAGATGAAATGCAGCATCTGGGATGGTGTCATTTGTGACTTTTTGAAATACAGGGGAAAGCCCAACTTGTGTAGATACAGGCATGTATCCTCAAGATGACTTAACACTTGCTCCAGAAACCCCTGCTGAACCAGTCATCCCGGTAGGGAAAACAAGAATTTGTATTTGTATTTTATTTATTTCTATAGCGCACCAGGCCCAGGGGCAACCGGGCGCTTAACTTAGTTACAACAAGATGAAGGCGTGACAAGGCATGTGACAGAGTATTACAGGAGTATTACAAGAAGATGTACAAAATTTACAAAATATACATTCAAGCGAATATAGATAAGGCAGTGATTTACAGGATAGTTAATAATGGATGCAGAGTAGGTCAAAGTGCAAGTAGGGCAGTAAGCTGGTGTTAGCTGTCTTGGGCGGATAGCCAAGCTTTGGTAAGGTGTTTGAATTTCAGGAAGGAAGGTTCTGCTCTAAGGTCATTGGGGAGTGAGTTCCAAAGTTTGGCTGCCAGGAAGGGGAAGCTGGTTCCACCTGATCTTTGGAGATTAAAACGCGGGATGACAAGGCAGTTGGCTTGGGCCGCTCTGCGAGGTCTGGTGGAATTGTGGAAAGAGAATCTGTTTGCCAGGTAACGAGGGGCTTGGTTGTGGAGGCATTTGTGTGTGAGAGCCAAGGACTTCAAGGAGATGCGATGTGGGATAGAGAGCCAGTGCAGGTTGCGCCTGGTGTCAGATATATGCTGGCGCCTAGGAATGTTAAGGGCAGCTCTGATCGCATTGTTTTGGACAATTTGTAGCTTGTTTAAGTTGCGGAGATTAGTACCTAGATAGAGGGCATTACAGTAGTCGACCTTGGATAGTACGAGGGTCCTGGCCAAGGTTACGCAGTTGGCAGTGGTTAGGAACGGGCGACAGGCGGTGATGAGCTTGCAAGTATACGCTGCTGCAGATGAGACTGCGTTGGACTGTCTAGTCAAGGATAGGGTTGAGTCGATGTAAATCCTTAGGGTTTTCGTGTCCTTGGCAATAGGGATGGTGTTCCCATCAATGGTGAAAGACTCGAAAGCAGGGTCAAGTTTAGTGAGTTTTTGTGGTGAACCAAGAATGAGGAGCTCTGTCTTTTCATCATTTAGGCAGAGGCCGTGTTGGGCCATCCACGCTTGGATGACCTGGTAGATGGCGTTGATGGCGCAGGAGTCAGTTGTGTAGTCTCCTGTGATGGGGATTAGTATCTGTGTGTCGTCAGCGTAATTGGTATACGTGACGCCCAAGTGGTCCAGAATATCGAAAAGGGGTTTGGTAAAGACGTTATATAACGTGGGCGAGACACAAGACCCTTGAGGCACACCACAAGAGACCGGAGCGGGTGGTGCGGCCGCAAGTGGGGAAAACACGCGCATACATCTATTATCCAGGAAGGATCTGATCCAAGTAGAGGCATTTTCTGAGAAATGTGCGGCTGATTTGAGGTGATGGCAGAGAATTTTCTGATTGACAAGATCAAAAGCAGCAGAGAGGTCCAGGAGAAGTAATAACGCCAGTTTGCCTTTGTCTTTGAGCTCTTCGATCTGCGTTTTTAAATCGATAAGGGCGGTCTCAGTGCCATGGCGAGGCCGGAACCCTGATTGCCTGAGTCCCAGAAGTTTATTTGATTCCAGGTATTCCTGAATTTGTAGGTAGGCCGCGCGGTCAAGGATTTTTAGTAAAAAAGGTACAGTGGTAATTGGTCTGTAGTTAGTGGGTATGCTAGGATCCAGGGTAGGTTTTTTCAGAAGCGGGATGACCCACGCATCCTTAAGATTGTCCGGTACAATCCCAGAGCTAAAGGAGGAGTTGATGAGCGTAGTGATGAATGGTGCTAGGTCGTGAGCTGCTTCCTTAATAATAGGTGCAGGACAAAGGTCACCCTGACAATTGGATGGTTTAAGGCTAGTGATGATGTTTTCCACTTCGAGAATGGAGAGTGGAGAGAAGCTAAAAGGAGTCAGAGAGTCTGTGCTAGAGAGGTTTATGGTAGGTATAGGGATATGTAGAGGGTTGGATTGAAGGCTAGATTGTTTGTTGTTGATTTTAATTTGGAGAGTGGCAATCTTACCTAGGAGAGCTTCTTGGATTTTGGAGCACCAAGTGCTATCTTTGGTACAGGTGTCAGGTGGAGTAACAGGAGTTTCAAGTTCTTTTAGGATTTTAAACAATTCTTTAGTGTTAGATTTGGCTTGTTCGATACGATTGTTGTATGTGTCTTTTTTTGCCTGGAATATAGCTTCCTTGTAGTTAAGGGTGGCCAGGAGTACGCGTGATTTGTTAGCTGGCGAGTGATTGCTTCTCCAGTGGGATTCTGCAATTCGTTTTTCTTTACGCAGGGCTCTGAGATGGGGTGTAAACCAAGAGTTTAGGTGGGCTCGGGGTTTAGATTTTCTCAGTTTCGAGGGTGCGATGGTGTCTAAGGCTATAAGCATGGCCCGGTTGAATGTGTCGACCAAGGCCGTAGGCTCAGAGCATGAGGGATCCCGGTCATTGAGAGCTGGAAGGAGGAGGGGGAGGAGTCTATCGCAGGTAATGTTGCGTTTGTTACGGGTGGCCATAGCCGGGGCAATGTTGTGAGGGAGGCTGATAGGTTTGGACTCAATATTGAATGTAATTAAGTTGTGGTCTGTCCAGGCGCACTGTTGGTTAGAGGTGATGTTGATGGGACAGTTGAGGGCGGCTAGCCAGTCAAGGGTTCTGCCCTTGTTGTGGGTGGGTTGGTTTAGGAACTGAGTGAATCCAGCATTAGTGAGGATGTTGTCAATAGACGAAGCAGCAGTGTCCTTGGGGTCGTGGAGGCCTAAGTTAAAATCCCCCAGTATCAAGACCTGGGAGATAGCTTTGGTGTTGTGTGTGAAGATGTTAGAGAGGTCCTCCGCGAAGGTGGATAGTGGGCCAGGTGGCCGGTAGAGTAGATGGAAGGTGATAGAATGGTTAGGTGTGACAGCTAGTTTAGCTGTCAGTGCTTCCAGAGTGGAGGAGTGATGTGTGGCTGAGAGGTGGAAGTTCAGAGCGTTTTTGTGGATGTTCTCCCTCCTGAGATGGTCACCACTACGGTCATCAACATGGAGAAAACTCTCAGGCAGAGGTCAGCCCAAAGGCAGTACTTTGACGTGGTGAATGGGAACCGCCTATCCTGAATCTCAGGAACGTCCTTGTGCTTTGGATGCATAGGCAATGCAAATAAGTGTCCTGGGTCCAGTGACACCAGCCAGTCTTGAACCAGGAGAGCCTGGAGGATGTGCTTCAGCATTAGCATTCTGAATGTGTCCTTCCTCATTAACTAGTTCAAGTCCCTGAGGTCCACTATGGGACACATTATTCTGTACAATGAAATAACAGGAGTACCATTCCTAACAAATACCCAAAGAGGGGACCGGTTCAACTACTCCCTTGGACAGAAGGGAGGACAGTTCTTCCAGAAACATTGGATCCGGAGCTTGGTCGGGGTCCAACAATGAGTGATCCTGCCAGCTTCCTGATAAAGGGAAGATAGTAACTCCCCTTTACCAGTTACAAAACTCATGCTTCCAAAGTAGTAGCTTGGAACTGTAAGGAAGGCATGCTATCAACAGTAAGACAGACACAAGTTACCACAGTTCAAGGGTGTTTATTGAACTTCAATGGTATTTGAAAAACGCCTATCTGATCCTAAATCTTAAGATGGGAGCAAGCTAGGACCATCAAAAAATAATGCAGTCCTAGTGGTGTCTTGTCAAAATAAAAGGACCTATAGTAATAAACATATTCCCAATCCTTACCTCTAAATACAAATAGTGTAGGAAATAATGTTATGCAAAAGAAAAGTGTTCAAGAAGTGATATGTCAGGATATTCAAGCCGGTTGCTTCCCATCCCCACTTTTTCAGAACGGGACAAGGCGGCACACTCGAGCTTAGCACAGTCTCAGGCTTCTCTAGCATGAGGGTGCAGTTCAAATCTTCAACATCATGGCCGTCTGTGCCAAAGTCTCTTTGCTATTCAAAGTCTTTACTTTCAGAGGGCCTGATGCAACAAACAAACAAAGTTCCTTTCCTTTATGTATTTCACGTATACACAATTTTCTTAGGTGATTTCTCGGGTGACTCACGGTTCACCCCAGATCCCCCTCTGCAACGCTCAGATCCCCTTTGACACAAAATCTTCAATCAGTCTCCCTCCGCCAGGCTCAGACCAATTTATCTCCTTTAACAAAAACTTGCTTTAACACAAAGCTTTCAATTGATCTCCCTATGCCAAGCTCGGACCAATTTCATCTACTTTGCGATCAACTTTCTTTACTGTATCAACATTGAAGACGTTCGATTGTGCACAGGATTTTGCTTGACCTGTGGTAAGACCACTTCAATTCATAATCCTGACCACTCTGTCAAAGGTATCATATCTTGGTTTCAAAGTTCAATCACTCATCTGCAGTTCAACTTTACTCACGTTGGTTATCACACACGTTTCATACAATGTATCACGGCAGCTGGCGATTCTCCCTACCTTGATTATCGACGCAGGAGTGCCCCGGGTACCTCCGACATACAATGCATGATTCCTGAACCTGGTTTCCTGGTCTTATGCTTTCTATTCTCGAGGCTTCGTGAAAGTAATGGTTCCTTGTCGAAAAGGTCAAGGGAACTTCCCTCCATGCGATCCCCTTCTGTTTCGCCATCTTTCTCCTTGTGTTAAATTGCCATCTTGTAACTGCTGTTTCCTCATGTGCTTTGCCTCGCTCAGAGTGTGCTCTCGTGCTCCGCCTTTATCCATGTGGGGAAGTGTAATGGAAGTCAGGTGTATCTGATGGTCAGTAATTGCCTGACCTTGCCTGACCATTGTATTGGAACACGTCAGGTATACGGCTCGGGTGTTTGTCCGCTTTCTCTCATTCCGGGCTGTCTGTAAAAAAGTGTTTGTGTTGTAAAAGGGCGGGCGGGGAGTGATTTCCTAAATATCCTACCTGGTAGAATGGGGTAAAGGTGTTACAGGGAAGGGGGATACCACCTCCCACCATCCGGTGTCCCACTCCCTGAAAACCCTCACCCAGCTGATCCTCCCGCACTGGTCCACCCCCAGGAACCAGATTCAAAAGCGATGGCTGTGTCCTGCCACCTGGATTACAGATCACTGGGGACTAGTGGGTAAGACACCTTGTGGTTTCTCACAGCACATTTAGAGAGATGAACCCCCTGGAAGGCAAAGAGTGGGGGTAGGGTACCTCAAAGAGGTTTTGCCGATGTGGGTGCCAAAATGTTGATGACTGCCTTTTCCTGCATGCCTCTACACCAGCCTGAGCGTGTGTATCACATCTGAATATGCTTATTGGAGGCAAATTGAGTTCGACCCCAGAGGGCATAAGATGGAAAATGCTTAAAACCACGACCGCTAGCAAATTCAAATGAGCGGCAGAAGGTGTAGTCTTCTGGACTGCCATTCCTAGAGCCGATGCAGTGACCTTAGCATCCTTACATTTTTCCAAGGACTTATCCGCTTTCATGCTCAATAAATTAGTGTTATCAAACAGCATGTCGACCATCTTTGCCTGCATGTCCGAAGAGAAGGCTGACATCCTTATGCAGGAGAACTGCCTCATAATGAAAGTGAATACCGTTGATATGCCAATACATCTGCCATTTACAGACCAGACTTTAACGACTGACAGGCCACCTTCCTACCGTCATCGAACATGGCTGAAAAAATGTCCCTTATTTCACATTCAGGGAGGTGGTCAGCAGTCTCAAAAATTACAGATCACAGAATAAGTGTATATTTGGTTACAAACAAGCAGTATTAATGGCCTTCGTTGACTTACTACCTGATGCAAATGCTTTCTTACTCATCACATCAATGTTTGTGCTATGTTAAAGGCAAAGTTGGAAAGGAGGTAAACGATTGCATATTGATCATAGCTGCCTGTACTACCAGGCTCTGCAGGATTATATGCCGCCACAAGTTTTCCAGCTCTATTGGCGCTGGTTTTGACTTTATTTTGCCAAGTCTCTTGGCAGGTGCCTAACTGGGGTTCTGCCACACTGAAACGATCTGCTTGGCTTTGGCTGCGTTAAAGGGCAGAACTGTCTCCTTTTAAGGGCCTTTGTCTGAGACATGCATTGGGTCATATTGTGCCAACGGTTTGGGGGAATTCCCAAGTCCCAGCGGATATAAGTGTACTGATAAAAAATACAACACACTAAGTCACTCGAATTACTAACCTCACCACATTGTTTGCATGTTCAACCTTACTGTGCTTAAATATGTCGAATGCATCAGAAATACTGTTAGATTTTGATTCATGTGTTTTTTAATTTGGTGTTTACGTTATACTATGAATACATTCTTGTTTGACCAGATTCTGACTATTACCCGATGTACGATGACAGAATAATTAATAAGTCTGTTAAACTGTTGTTCCCTACCTGTCACTTGCATTTTGTTTTGATATAGTTGTCCCTGATGAGTCAGCCCCCAAAAAACAAGAGAGAGGGCCTTTACCCATAGTTTTACCTACATTGGGTCATATTGTGCCAACGGTTTGGGGGAAGTCCCAAGTCCCAGCACTTCAACCACCTTTTGATAGTCTTGCAAAAGGCTGTTCTCGAGCAACCATATGGGGAAGCCTGCTGCCTATCCAAGTCCAGAGACGAGTCCAGACGGTTTGCATCCTGCAGGTGTCAGCTAGATTTAGAATCTCCACATCATCAGCTATGAGTTGCGGCAAAGTAGTTTGGGGCAACGTCGCGGGTCTAAGCTAGCCGTGATAAGATTGCCCTCCTTCTAAAAGATCGTTTTTTCTTTCATGGATAGAACTGAGCCACGAACTCTGGCACGTGGATTTGCATTGGGTGAGGCTTACTCGTCAGACTGGTGTCAAAAGCCTCAACCGAAGTCGACGTCGATGGCTTGGAGATTATTTGAGAGCACTAAGGAACCTCTCAGATCCTTGGAGTGATTAGAAGGAGTCGAGCTATGAGGCATGCAACCACTACTCTCCTGGACACCTCTACTGGCCCATGAAGGCACAGAGGGTCCTCACGTCGATGCTGATGCAGAAGCCTGAAGGACAATTTAGAGTATCTTCCATTTTAAAATTCCCCCCACAGTTCTCTGTGTGCAGATTTGAAAGGGGAGGATGGCTTACCTTGTGCGGAGTCAGAAGGGTCATGGCTTCCATCCCTCCTCGAGCGGCAACTCTTCTTATGCGAGGATGAGGAAGAGGAAGGGCAAGACTTGCTCTTTGAGTGGGATCTCTTCTTTTGCTTTTTATGGTATTTTCCTCTGCTATGCCTTTTCAAAAATCTGTCCCTCAGAGGACTTTTATTTAGAAGGGGTGATGGCCAGATATTTGGAAGAGGGTTAGTGCCAGTTTAGCAGCCCATTCCTAAGGACTACAGGGCTCATGGCCTGAAAGGAACCACATAGGTCGGTGCTGTGTTCATTAACATGACACCACAAACAGATGCTGTGTGGATCCATCATGGACATCTTTGCCTTGCAGTCCCTGTACTGCCTGATCCTGGAAATTTTAGAGGTGACGCAGATTTGCAAAAATGTGCGCGTGCTCTCAGAGCGTGGGCAAAAAAGGAACAGAAGTCACGGGGCATGGTGTGTTCTATGTTGTGTTGATGTCACTTCTGGGACCACAGCGATGGCCCGTTGGAGGTGGTCGACACCCAGCTAAAGTAGCCTCCCCGCTGGAAAGGTTTCCGAGAACAGCTGCCGCTGCAGGGTATCTATCATGATGAGGAGGAATCTGTGGCAAAACGCAATCCATTAGAAGATGTTTGTCAGGGTGAGAAAAATATTGTTTAATTGGGAGTATAATATTTTGCTACACCTAAATCTGTGTTTGCCTAAGCAAGACCATCAGTATAAAAGGTTTCAGAGGCTCGTTTTTGAATTGTGGCTCAACATACACCTCCTTTTCCACTTAGTGACCTTTGTGGATCCCACTTTTCGGCTTTATGTCACTTATGTCAGGGGGTAACTTTCACGCAATGTTAAGATTCTTTGTGGGTCAACTAAAGACTCAAATCATTCTAATTTCACCCTTTTTTTTTTTTTTTTTTTTTTTTTTTTTTTTACCAGGGCAGGGTTTATGTAGACTTTTGGGGCTGAAAACAATTTCCGGGGTTGAATTTACGGTTCCATGTCATTTCATCACCTGTAATTTCATCCCATGTCATTTTGACGTGCACATTCCTTCGAAAGTGCTCATCGTTTTTGAGCTATTGCCCACCCGCCCAAACCCTTATCTGCCCTTTCCAACCCCCCCTCCCCACCCTAAAAAATTCGATAAGCATATTCGATGGAATGTGCACATTAAAAGGCCTGGGGATGAACATGTAAGTGATGAAAGGACGTCGTACCGAATTTACAATGGTTGGACCTTCAGCAGTCATCATTTCAGGTTTCCCAATTTTGGACGTTGGCCTTTGAACCTGAAATGAAAGACAGTTAAACAACTGTTCCAATCCCCTCAATTACCCCTAAAACGCCCTTGTAAGGTTCATTTTTCTATTGCGTGCTCCATCACTAGTGGAAGCGGCCAGGTGCACTGGCTTACTTAAGACGCTGCAGAGCTTAGCAGAGATATTATTCACTGGGGCTGAACTTTCAAGACGTTCTTAACAAAAAGTTCTTATACAACTAGAGGGGCGGATTGGGCAAACCAGGATTAAGAAAATCTCTTTGGTTTGTATTTTCAATGCAACCTAAAACCTCTGTGAAGACAACTTTCTTACAGATTAAATGGGTTTCCATACCCGGTGTAAAGGCATTGGCGACAGTCTTCCATGGACTGGCCTCCAAGTGCCACGATACAGCGATTGGAGTTGTTGGTCCTGAGCCTGGCAGCCCGCATCTGTTGTAGGCGATATGTTACTCAAATGAGTCTGCACTAAAGGGTACCTACCACCTGTAACAGATTAACACATTATTCACAGTAGGCAATCGTAAATCGTACCAACATTTATTATTAGTTCTAAAAAGCACCAGGGGCGCCATTGTTGAAAGCGCTCCCCCTGCTGCTACTCGTTTGCACAGCAGGTGGCACAAATCAGAATTGCAGAGGGGCCCTTTGTCCATTTGTGAAATAATAAACGCTTGCCTGTATCCTTTGTAGTAGCGCGTTTAATAGCCGCGGCGCATTATTTGCGCCGGGGCATGCTGCTTGGGAGCAGCACTCTCGAGATAAAGAGGCGCAAAGCCTCCGGTTGTGCTGCCTCGGGAAGCTGGTCTGCACAGGAGCAGCTCACGCCTTGGATGAGGTGGGTATCCGTTTATGTGAAGTTGCAAACAATTGGTCAGATTCTGGAAATACTTTTTGACGCAAGTGCTGATTTATTTACTTTTTATTTTGTTCACAATCTGTGAAGGTTTGTGTGCTCCCCCTGACCCCTGTTATTGTTAGTGTACCCCCATGCTCCCTGTGAATGCTTGTGTGCCCCCCTGTCCCCTGTGAAGGTTTGTGTGCCTCCCCTGACCCCTGTTATTGTTAGTGTACCCCCCATGCTCCCTGTGAATGCTTGTGCGCCCCCCTACCCCCGTAATGGATAGTGTACCTCCCTGTCCCATGTGAATCTTTGTGTGCCCCCATGCCCACCATTATGGTTAGTGTACCCCCCTGCCGCCTGTGAATGTGGTGTTCTCCCCTGCCCCCCGTTATGGTTAGTGTACCCCCCTGCCCCCTGTGAAGGTTTGTGGGTCCCCTTACCCCCGTTATGGTTAGTGTACCCCCCTGCGAATGTTAGTATACCCCCTGTCCCACTGTGAAGGTTTGTGTGCCCCCCTGTCCTTGTGAAGGTTTGTGTGCCCTCCTGCCCCCTGTTATGGTTAGTATACCCCCCTGCCCCCTGTGAAGATGTGTGTGCCCCCATCCCCCCGTTATGGTTAGTGTTCCCCCCTGCCCCCTGTGAAGGTTTGTGTGCACTCTCCCCCCGTTATGGTTAATGTTCCCCCCTGCCCCCTGTGAAGGTTTGTGTCCCCCCCGCCCCTGTTATGGTTAGTGTACCCCCCTGTGATGGTTAGTATGCCCCCCTGCCCCCATTATGGTTTGTGTGCCCCCCCTGCCCCCTGTGATGGTTATGTGTGGCCCCTCCTGCCACCCTGGGATGGGTGTGTGCACCCCCTGCCTCCCTTATGGTTGTATTTGTCCCCCCTGCTCCCCCCGTGATTGATTTCTGTGCCCCCACCCCCCCTCGCCCCCTGATATGGTTGTGCTTGCCCTTATTCCCCCTCCCCTTGCCCCCTCGTGAGGGTCGTGTGCGTCCCCACCCACCTTGTCTCCCTTGATTGTGTGTTGTACCCTCTTCTCCCCCTCTCCGTTCGCTAGCACTTTGCTTTTCATACTTACCGCCTGATCTGTATGATAGCCATCTCCCTGTGTCCTCCCCCATATTCTTGCCCTTCTCCTACCCCTCCCCTCCAGCACTACTCTGTTTGGTCGTCTTGCATAATACATTGGTCGCCTATTTAGTCCTTCTGCTTCCCCTCACCCCTCGACCCCTCCACTTGTTAAATTCCGGCACTACCTCAATCAACCTATAGCGTCAGGCATAGTAATTGTAGCCGCCTGTCTTTCTCATCCTACTGCCCTCGCCTTCTCCCCACCCCTCCTCTCCTCTTGTTAAATGCCGGCACTACCTCAATTGCCATCAGGCATAGTAATTGTAGCCGCCTGTCTTTCTCATCCTACTGCCCTCTCCTTCTCCCCACCCCTCCTCTCCTCTTGTTAAATTCCAGCAGTACCTCAATTGCCATCAGGCATAGTAATTGTAGCCGCCTGTCTTTCTCATCCTACTGCCCTCTCCTTCTCCCCACCCCTCCTCTTGTTAAATGCCGGCACTACCTCAATTGCCATCAGGCATAGTAATTGTAGCCGCCTGTCTTTCTCATCCTACTGCCCTCTCCTTCTCCCCACCGCTCCTCTCCTCTTGTTAAATGCCGGCACTACCTTAATTGCCATCAGGCATAGTAATTGTAGCCGCCTGTCTTTCTCATCCTACTGCCCTCTCCTTCTCCCCACCCCTCCTCTTGTTAAATGCCGGCACTACCTCAATTGCCATCAGGCATAGTAATTGTAGCCGCCTGTCTTTCTCATCCTACTGCCCTCTCCTTCTCCCCACCCCTCCTCTCCTCTTGTTAAATTCCGGCACTACCTCAATTGCCATCAGGCATAGTAATTGGAGCTGCCTGTCTTTCTCCACCTACTGCCCTCTCCTTCTCCCCACCCCTCCTCTCCTCTTGTTAAATTCCGGCACTACCTCAATTGCAGTCAGGCATAGTAATTGGAGCCGTTTGTCTTCTCATCCACTCTCCTCTTCCCCTTCCTATTACTGTTCATTAGCACCTACTCTATCATTTGTCTCACATCCTTGTGATAGTAGCTTGTTTGTCTCTCCTCCTCCCTCTTTGTATCTCATCCCACTTCCCCCTCCAGCACCACTCTGAATCGTCGTCAGACGTAGTATGTTAGTTGCTTGTGTTGTTCTTCTCCTTCTACCTCACTCCATACCCCGCCCCCTTCCCCTCCTCTTGTTACTTTCCAGCACTACGTCAATTATCGTCAGGCATAGTAATGTAACTGTTTGTTTTGTCTCATCCCCCCCCCGCCTCCCCTTTTTATTCCTCGCACTTGCACTATCTGAAATGTCGCCAGGGTGATTAAGATAGTTATTTTTCACATTCTGAATTGTTTCAAGGACATGTAAGAATGTAACTGTATTTCTCCCATGTTCCCATGTTCCCTCCCTCATTCAATTCAATGAGTGGGTGCCACCACACCCCCCCTCTTTTTCTTTGTGTTCGTTTTTTGTTTTTAATATGTGTGCCTTTTTCCTGACCGTTTCCCTCACCCAACTCTTTCCAAGCAACTCCCTTGAACTTACCTTCATGTTGACGTTAAAAGCTGAAAGCAAGTTACGAGATGAATGAGGTGGCGAGAGCTCATCACTTGCGCCAAAACAAAGAGGTGCCATATGCACAAACAGCATCTGAAAATGTGCACATCATTGATGTGCACATTCACATGTACTTTACCACACCCTTTGCGTATTTGCACAAATAAGGGGGTGTTTCTGCACATTGCTATGTGCATCCCAAATTCAAAAACGAGATGTGATGTTATGTTAACAAGAATTATAAAGCGCTCGTTCGCCTATAGGCGTTTTGGCACTGGAGACACCAGGCACAGCTAGTCCATGTCCAGTTCAGAAAAGTAGCGTCTTCAGGCGACGTCTAAATTCCAAATGATTGGAGGTACATCCGAGTGCGAGGGGGTGTGCATTCCAGAGTCTACACCTTCCGCCACAGAGAAAGCGCGGCCTCCCACTCTGGACAGGCAAAGCCTTGGGACCAGAACTAGGCAGGCGCTACCAGAGCGCAAAACACGGCCTGGCAGGTAGGAGGGGCGTTTATCACAAAGATAATCTGTACCTTGGAGATAGTAGGCCCGATTAACTAAACTTAGAGCTTTAAATGCCACACATCTGGCCACTGGGAGCCAGTGGAGGGAACACAGAACAGGAGTGGTACGGGAACCGTAGGGTGTGTTGGTGGCCACCCAGGCCACCAGATACTGCAGCACCTGCAACCAGTGAATGAGCCCCGCTAGTTAAGCCAGAAACAGGACATTTCAATAATCTATTTGGCTCAAAACCAGTGAGGCCACTACAAGGGGTCACAGGTGACAAGGTAGGAAAGGTAGGACCTTGCGCAGACTCCAAAAATAGAAATGTCTGTCCTTATGAACTATGCCAACCTGTGGGGCCATAGACCGTGTTGAAGATAAGATTACTCCAAGATTCCTAACAGCCATCACTGGAGAGGGTTCATCACCAAGTGCAGCAGGTCAGAAAGATGGAGTCCAAAGAGTGGGATTAGGAGGGGAACCCACCACCAGGACCTCAGTCTTGTCCCCATTCAACTTCAGCCAATTTATGCCCATCCACCCCCCCCCGAACCCCCCCACAGCTGTCAGGCACTGACTCAAGCACAATGACACCTCTGCCTGGTTAAGATCTCGACAGACCAGGATCGGGGTGTCATAGGCATATGAGTAGCACAGGAGGCCGAATGAGCGGATGAGACAAACAAGAGGCTGAATGTAGATGTTAAAGAGGATAGGGGACTAGGCGGAACCCTGTAGTACAGAGAGTGAGACGTAGAGGAGAAAGGGGGAAGACAGAGTGATTGGCCCCTGTCAGCCAGGAAAGAAGCGAACCAAGCCAGGACAGATCCGGAGAGGTCCTCCAAGGCCAGGTGCATTGAAAAGCACAGAAAACAATCATATTCCCCTGCACCCGTTTGGAAGAGGCAGATGTGCAAAGCATGACAGGGTCATTATTGACCCTGACATTTATATTATTAAGTGTGAAAGCAGTGGTTTGAACCACTGTTGTCACATCTGCATGTCTTTCCCCTGAACAGCCATAGAAATTCTTTAAACATTTTTCCCATTTCGCAATGACAGGCCCCTTCACATAGGTGCTGTGAGCCAAACATATATTACTATAGCGAGTGTACTAATGTATGCAAGGGGACTGCCCATCACATCTTTTGGGCTGCTGTCCCGTCCCCAGAAATGTGCAGGTCACGTTTAAACATGATGAGGACTGAACATTTCTAAAACTTCCCCCACATTTTTATTTTCGGTAGTTTTGGGGAATCTGGGCCAATATATGTCCAGTTTTATAGGAACATCTCAAAATGATCAAACCAATGGGCCAGATTCTCAAAAAAGTTGGCATCTCAGTGAGATGCTCCGTGGTGCAAAGAGACAGCTGCGACATGGCACATTTTATTGGAGATGGCAAATGCAAAAGAAAACACCAACACATGCTCAATGTGCAGAGGTGTGCAAATTGCGGCGCAAAAGAGGTGCAAATAAGTGGACATTTAATGGCACATCTGTCAGATGCCCACATGTGTATGTACAGGAGTATTTCTTTTATGACAGTGGTACCACTTTGCACCATAAACATGTGTATCTCATCAGATGCCCCAGAAAAGAGTGCATCTACCCTAAAACACAATCAAAGTATTTTGGACAATTTGTTTTATGTTCATTCTCTTTTTTGTCTTATGTGCATAATAAGCCAGAGAATACGACAATGCAGTTTTGTAACTTTAGCTTTGTGGTGCGTTTGCGTTGTTAAATGGGTCACTTCCCATGGGAGTAAGTGTATACCATCATGTGGTATGTGTGCCATGTCATTCAGGAATGTTGTAGATCGATGTCTACGATTGTGTTGATGTAGAATAGGATTATGCATTTAATACATATAATAGTGTAAAAACTGGCAGTGTGATTGCTAGACAGCCACATGGAAAGTGATCGATTTCCTAATGTCCTCTCGCTCCTGTACAAGTGCTTTATGGCTGCAGGGGTATGAGGGCCACACTGATGCACTCAATCGGAACACAAACACACAGTACCCAGCTATGCCGTAAAATGCTCTCACTTATCCTGCCGTGGTACATGTATAATGCCTATATATACCCTGGAAGATGCAAGGATCATTTCGGAGACCTTGCGTATGGCCTGTGACCATGAAGATTATGATATCACCACCATGACGCCACTGGTGATCGGGAAGAGCCTTTTGAAAAGGAATACAAGGCTGACAGTACATTGACTAGTGGCGGTATGGCATGGGCTGCCAAAGGCGTGGCAAGAGCCCCCTCTGACTGACTCATCGTCGCCAGTATGATATGGAGTGGGAAGGGGTACTTCTGGGAGGCCTCTTCATCAGTCAGTTGTAATACAGGGATCCTCCCATATATCAATTCCCTCCTCATCAGTCTGTGCAGGTAGCATGATGCCTTCTTGATTGGCCATTTTAGGAATGTGTACCTGTCTCGCTGTGCTGCTTTTATACTGTGTTGTTGGTTGTGACTGGGGTGCACTGTGTGCTTCTTTGGTTAGATAGGCCACTTGCACTCTTTTCTGGGCCACTTGCTCCACTTTTAAATGGACCAAACGTTGAAGGGCATTAACCTTGCAGATACAGCGCACAATACCGAAAACAAACTCGGGATCATAGTATATTATACATGGGTAGCAGCAGGTAAGGATAGACATAGCAGTAGTTCAACAATTGGTCTGCATTTCGTGCAGGTTATAACAGCAGTTATCAAGTGGGTTAAGGATACACTCTATTCAACTTGTATGGTTCCACTCATGAGATGGGTGGCTAGGTAGGAGTGGCATTCCGCCCAAGTGTCTTTGGGTCTGGATGTAGCGGGCAGTGTCCCCATATAAGCAGCTTCACAGTTTTGTGCCCATGTTAAGTCAACTAGTCAATTTGCAGTGGATGGTGGGCATCTGTCCTTCCATCTCAACAGTATGCAACGTTTAGCAATCATGCAACCAATGTTGACAAATGAGCGGAGACGATTGTTGGGAAAAGCAGGCCATCCCCCAAATATTGCCCCCAAAGGAGCTGGAGCCAATGAAACATTGACAATGTCTGACAGAGTCCTCAAAACCGAAACCCAGTAATCTCTGAGGGAGTTTTATTCCCAGAACATGTGTAGATGGTCAGCGTTTCGGTATTTGCATCGTGGGCATAGCTGTTCCACCATGGCAGGCATTTTACCCAGTTTCTTGGGGGTGTAATAAAGCCTGTTCAGCAGTTTATATTGCACAAGTCTAAACCTGGAGTTTAAGGAAAAGTTACAAGTATGTAGACACATCTTCTTCCACTATGCATTTGAGGCCTCTGATCCTAGGTCCTCTGCCCAAGTGTCCTTGATTGTGAGAACTTTACGGGGTATTTTGAGAAGAATCTTTTTATAGGGAGTGGAGAGGATACTCCGACAGGCATTAGAATTAGCATTGTACCTTAACTCCTCATTTTCCTGGGGCTCTGAGGGTTAGTCGGGCCACCAAGAGGTGACCGCTGCTCTTAGTCTGTAATGCTAATTACGTTCACTGGCTGTGTCTTTGTGTTCTTGATGCCAGGTTTGTGGGGAGATGAAGGACCCATCCGGAAATAGATCTGTCAGTGCTTGATAACCCAGTTTCTCCCAGTGTCTTCTCACAGTCTTGTCCCATGTGGGACCCAGCCCCGGGAATTTTCATAGGAGAAGCTATTTGTAGTATGGGTGATGCGCACCTGTCTTCAGGAAGATTTAGCGCCATGCAAGTATTGTTGTGTGCACGGGGTCCAATGGACAGTTGTCAGTGTACCTCCCGTCTAATATGAGTGTCCTGAGAACTGACTACCCCACGGCCAGTCCCTCCAGCTTCACGTGGGTTGGGTTGTGGGGCTGCTCCTTACCAGTGAGATGCGAATTGGGCTTCAGCCGCTAACCAATGGATTTCAAGATGAGGGGCTGCGAATCCCCCTTCTGCATAGGCCGGGATCATGTCAACCCATTTTTACGCACCGCCCCTGCATGCCATAAGAACTGCGTTAGCATCACGTGTATCTGGTCGAAAAATACCTTGCCTGGCCAGAATGGAACATTGGTGAAAATATACAGAAGCTTGAGCAAGAGGATCATTTTGACAAGGGAGAGTCTACCTGCCAGTGATATAGGAAGTGGGAACCACCTGGTAACCTTATCTCTAACATATCCCTCAATGGCCGTATAATTATCTAGCATGAGTGCGGCTTTCTCCCAGGAAACATGCACACCCAAATATTTTATGCCCTTCTGGCTTCTGTGTGCATTCCATCAGGGGGAAGATCTCAAATTTAGTATAATTTATTACGAACCCCGAATATTTGCCAAAAAGTGATAACTCGAATAATTTGATCTAAATTTACAGTTGGGTTTCATACGTAAAGCAGAACGTTGTCTGCATAGAGTGAGATTGTTTCTGGGGCGCCCGAGAGGCGAATACCACGGTGGCGGTCGCATACAAAGTCTGCCATAGGTTCGATGGCTAGCATGAACAATGTGGGAGAGAAGGGACACCCTTGGCGACTGCCCCTCCCCAACACAAACTGATCCGAAAGGCAGGAGTTAGCCAGTACCCCTGCGAGGGGGGGTTGAATACAGGAGTTTAATAAATCAGAGCATCTCAGACCCGAAACCCATTTTTTCCAGAACCACATATAGGTAGTCCCAGGAGACCATATCAAATGCTTTCTGGGCATCAAGTGTGACTGCCACCGCCTCAGAAGTCTGGTCTATTCTTGCAAGCACATTGAAAAGTCACCTGATGTTGAGGGAAATCGATCTGCCAGGTACAAACCTTGCCTGATCTTGGTGGATGATATGGGGAAGAAGTGGAAGGATATGGTTTGCAAGTGCTTTCACAAACATTTTTGTGCCGACATACATAAGGGAAAGCAGGCGATAGGACCAGCATTCATTACTGGGCTTCCCAGGTTTCAACAATACAGTGATGGTAGCCTCTCTCATAGATTCGGGGAGAACAGAGTTGATAAGCGACACATCCCAGACCTCTATAAGGTGGGGAGCCAGCAGAGCGTAATATTCGTGGTAGAATTTGGCCGCTAGCCCTCCAGAGCCAGGAGTTTTGCCATTGGTGAGCTCTCATTACTGTAACCAGTTATTCAACAGTGAGGGGGCACTCAGACTTTCTGTCGCTTGGGGGCTAAGTCTTGAGAATGGAACGCCCTCCATACTAGGGTCCACTCCGTATAGTGAACTATAAAAAATTGCAGGACACCGCGAGGATGTCCCGATTGTTGCATTTGGCTTCACCCAGGTTGTCCAGCATACTATCTACTCATTTCTGCCCCAGCTCAGTTCTGACCACTCTAGCGAGCGTCTTACCAGGATGTTCACCCTCCCCATACTTCCTGGCCACCACAGGATGGTCCAGGAACTGGGCCTCACGTTTGGCATGCGACGTGAATAGTTCCAACTCAGAGCAGATAAGCACCAGTGTCTTACAGTCTAATGTTCGGGTATTTTTCCCCCTGAAGAACCTTATGACGTTCCTCACATTTTTGCAGGTTCCTCCTAATTGTTTTGAGAACACCCGCCTCTTTTGGAGATCAACATTCCTCGGGTGCCCTGGGATGTAGCCCCCTCCCTGTTGTTGGAAAAGAAGGATTCAGTGTCATATTTGATGTCATCCTCAAAGACAATGTTTTTCAATATGTCCGACATGAATCTCCAACTATTCACTTGTTTAAGGGGCCTGTCAGTTCACATTTGTATGAGTACTGGTGAGTGATCAGACAGTGTGCGTGGTTGGATGTCCACCTCAGCCATCCTGCCCAGTAGTACACTGGAAACCAGGAAAAGTGTCAATGCGCGATGCCATGTCATGTGCCGGCGAGTAGTAGGTGAATTCTCGGGCCATTGGAATTCTGATGCGCCAGGCATCCCTAAGTTGGAGATCTTTCATGTGTATCAGTAGCCGACGTGCCACCCTGGCAAGTGGTCTGGCGGCTCTGCCCATTCTATCAAGCCTCAAATCAAGTATCAGGTTCATGTGCCGCGAGCCCCCAAATTATCGGGATATGTAGCGATAATACTGCAGATTTCATCAAAGAATTCTGGGGAGTCCACATTCAGACCGTAGGTGTTTACAAGCAAAAGGGCTGTCCGAGCCAATGAGCAGTGTACACTCATGTAGCATCCCTTTGTATCTATGTGGGTCTTCCAAGTGGTGAGATGTAATGATTTATGCATGAGTGTCAGGACACCGCAAGACTGTTTTGCATAAGAGGTGTAATATCTATTCCCTCCCCAGGTGGGTGCAACGTTCCCGCAGACATCTGCCCTGGCGTAGGTTTCTTGTAGCAAGAGGACATTGACCCTATGCCTGTTCACACAAGCCACAATCGTCCTTGCTTTTAAGTAGTTCCCCAGTCCCCTGATGTTCCAGCTCATTAATTTAATCATCATATTGCTGACAGGACAACATCACCTTCAACTGCTTCCGTCTTATCCCACTCCAAACCCCTCTGTTGTTTAGTGTATCGGGTGCCTGCACCCCCCTGCCAAGGGATTTTTGAGGTTTTCCACCAACTTAACTATGAATATACTGCTCTCCCCATCCCCTCTCTCTTCCACCAACTCAACTTGGGTGTGCCCTCCCAACCCTCTCCCCTGTCAGGACTAGCAGACACTTTTACCGGATTGATCTCAGGATCTGCTATATCCTCTTCACTGCTAGAATTACTGCACAGCCCCAAAAACCCTTCCTCCTCCTCACCCGATGAGGTAGAATATTTTAGCTTCTTTCTTCAGGATTGCCGTGCTGGAGTCTTCTTCTTTATGAGCAGATACGGTCTGCCTCGAAAGGAAGCCACCGTGACTCAATATAGAGAAATTCACAGCGACTCCTCTCCGCGACAGCCAGATATATTTCAGGGGAAAAAGCCACGAAGGCATAAAAAACCCCACGATGTTCCGAAGAGGGCTGTCGAATAGGCTCCGATGAGAGGTAATTTTCCAATAATGAAGCAGAAGTCTCCGGGAGGGCTATCCAAGACGGAAGTGAGGATGGTAAACAACTTCACAAGCAGAAAACGAAGAAGAAGGAGAGGTAGGGATCCAGGAGGAAGTGGCAAGAACTACGGATAGACTAGGAGCTAGGAAATGGAATGAGGGAGGAAAAAGGAGAGGAAGGTGGACCAAGGACTACTGAATAAACACAGAATAGAGCGCACGCAACAGAGGAAAGCACAGTTGCAACGCACTGATCCGTTGAGTAACTGAAGTTTTTATACCTGACGGCGGCCATGTTGGAAAAAGACTAGACCGCAGTGTAGCATTTCTGGGAAACGTGACGGAACAGTCTAATGGCGTCGGAGTTTCCACCTCCGCCAGACTCGCCAGCTGCCAGCAGTCGTGACAGTATGCCTCCTTCGAAGTCCCCTTCCTCCCGTTTACCCGGATGAAGTCTGTGAAACTGGAGTAGAAGTCGGGGGGCATGGACTTGAGTCTCTGGTTCCCAAGTATCCTCTGAGGAGGGATAGCCTTTCCAGTGTATGAGGTATTCAAGGCGCCCTCGATGGTACCGAGAGTCACGGATTTGTGAGACTTCGTAGTCATCCAAGGCTGAAGTGGGCTGGATCATTAATCTGGGTGAAATTTGCTTCCTAGTATCAGGTACAAAGGAGCGTAAGAGAGAGGTATAAAATACCGGATGGATCCGTCTGAGGGTCTTTGGCAACTTTAATCGGTAGGCAACTGGATTGATTCTGGACTCTATTTCAAATGGTCCAATGTACCTGGGAGATAGTTTGGAAGGGCGAACCCAAAGAGGTAAGAACCTTGTGGACAGCATAACCTTTGTGCCTGTATCCCAGGTAGGCACTTGACTCCGATGTTTGTCTGTTTGTTTCTTATACCGTATGCTGGCTTCCTGTAGGCTTTGTTTAGCCGTGTCATGAGCTTCCTTAAGCTGCTTGAGAGTAGTCTCCAAAGATGGAATGTTGGTCTCTTCCCAGATGGTAGGTATGATGGATTGAGGATGGAAACCATACATACAATAAAAGGGGCTAAGACCCGTAGCGGAATGTACCGCGTTATTGTACGCAAACTCAGCAGTAGGAAGTAGGGCTACCCAGTTGTCTTGTTGTTGATTGACAAAGCATCTCAAATACTGTTCCAAAGTTCCGTTGAGCCTTTCGGTCTGACCATTTGTTTGGGGATGGAATCCTGATGAAAGGGCTCTCTCCATGCCCAAAATTTTACACAAGGCCTTCCAGAATCGGGAGGTGTATTGAGCGCCTCGATCCGATACGATCTTTTGGGGCAAGCCATGTAGCCGAAAAATATCTTTGCGAAAGACTTCCGCCATGACGGAGGCTGCCAGTAACTTGGACAGAGGAGAAAAATGAGCTAGTTTAGAATAAGAGTCCACTGTAACCATAATGCACGTACAGCCCTGGGAACTAGGCAATTCAACGATGAAGTCAGTAGAGATGGACTTCCAAGGACCCAAAGGGATAGGATCTTCGTATAACAATCCCAATGGTCTTTGGGTGGAATGCTTGTTCTGCTGACACACCAGACATGATTGTACGTAGGTCTGTGTATCAGTCTTCATGTTCGACCAATGGAAAGAACATTTAAGCAATTCCAGCGTTCCTCATATCCCTCGATGTCCAGCGGTCTTAGAGTCATGACACCATCGAAGAGCCTGCTGGCGGAGTTTTTGAGTGGGTAAGAAGAGTCTACCTTGGACAAAGCATAGCCCATCATTACAGCTGACTGGCAGACTACCAGTATCCAGTGTTGACCCATTCAGAGAGGCTTCTCTCACTTCCTGCATAAAGGAGGACACCAAAGATATAATTCGGGTGTGAGGGAACATCATTACTTTCCTGAAGGTCGAGTCAATGTCATCACGGCGGGACAATGCATCCGCAATATGGTTCTGGGTACCAGGTTTAGGTTATGGTAAATTCAAATTGAGCAAAGAAGTGAGCCCATCTGGCCTGCCTGGTGTTGTAACATTCTTGTTGTTTGAGGATTTGTAGATTCTTATGATCCGTACGTATTTGAAAAGGATGAAGACTCCCTTGGAGTAGATGCCTCCACTCAAGGCAAGCCAATTTCATGGCAAGGAGTTCCTTTTCAATAACAGAATAGTTCTGTTGGCCTTGGGTCAAAGTCTTTGAATAGTAAGCCACAGGATGTTACCGGCCTTGGTCAGATTGAAGGAGAACGGCGCCTACGGCCGCTGCTGAAGCATCGTTCTCCAGGATAAAAGGTCTTAATTGATCTGGCTGCTTAAGAATGGGTGCAGAATAGAAACTCTGTTTCAAGCTGAGAAAACTGTTTTCAGCTTCTGCTGACCATATAAAGGGTCTGGAAGATTTCTCTAATAAGGAAGTAATGGGAAGAGTAAGTTGTAAAAACTCCGGAATAAACTTCCTATAGAAATTTGCAAGTCCCAAGAATCGTTGGATTTCTTTGATGGAGGTGGGTGACGGCCAGTCTAGTATGGCTTTGACTTTTTTGGGATCCATGGTGATTCCTTGCTCAGATAGAATAAATCCCAGATATGACAAGGAAGACTGGGCAAAGGTACATTTCTCTGGCTTTACCAAAATGTGGTGTTGTTGTAATCTGTGTAGAACCTCTTTAACGTGGGGGATATGGTCTTCCAGATTGTGGGAAAACACTAGGATATCATCCAAGTAAACCACAGTGTTTTGTCCCAATAGATCCGAAAACAAACGGTCCATGAATCTTTGGAAGATCGAGGGTGCATTAACCAGGCCAAACGGCATCACCTGATATTCAAACAGGCCATAGGGTGTGCGAAATGCGTCTTCCATTCATCTCCTGCTCTGATCCGAAGTAAATGGTAGGCATTCCGTAGATCGAGCTTGGTGAAGACTACTGAGCCTTGGACTGCTTCCAAAATTTCAGAGATGATGGGCATCGGGTATCGGTCCTTGATGGTTACTTTGTTAAGACCCCTGTAGTCGATGCATGGCCTCAACTCCTTGCTGTCTCGTTTAGGGATAAAAAACAATGAGGCTCCTGCAGGTGATTTAGAAGAGCGGATAAGTCCATTTGCTAAGTTGTCTTCGAGGTAACGCCTGAGTACTGCCTTTTCTGATAATGATAGAGGATACATCCGTCCGAAAGGAACCAAGGCCTGAGGGACCAGGTCAATACTACAGTCCTCAGGTCTATGCGGAGGAAGTGCAATGGGTACCTGTTCCTGAAATACTTCTGAATATTCAGAAAAACATCCTGGAATACAATGAATGCAACTCTTCTCCGTAGCGCTCACCGTTTTAACAGTTTCATGTGATGGTTCCGGTAAACACTTCCTTTGACAGTAATTGGAGTGAAAGCTCATTAAATTGTTAGTCCAATCCACTGTAGGATTGTGTTTCGGAAGCCAACCGATACCCAAGATGACAGGAAAATGCGCTACGCGGATAATGTCAAACTGTATCTGCTCCTTGTGTTGCTGAATAGAGACTTGGACCATCTTGGTGGTGTGGGTTATGAGCCCTGAACTTAAGGGAGTACCATCCACCCCTTCCACCTTCTGATCTTCTTTCTTGGCAATTCTGAGTAAACCAACCTTATCTGCCCACAGGGTGTCCAGAAAGTTACCTGCGGCTCCGCAATCCAATAGTGCCTGAGTATCGATTTCCTTATCTCTGGAATGAAGTTTGATTCCTATTACCATCAGTCGCTGATCTTCGGATAACTTAGCAGAGGCTACCAAAAGAGTGGTGTAGGAACAAGGGAGAGCCCCTCGGTAGTCTGTCCCACCAACTACCGAGGGCGTTCGTTTCCCGACCTTCTGGGAGGCACATCCGGGCAATCCCTCAATAGATGAATCGCCAAACCGCAATACAAACAGAGATTTTCATCTCGTCTCCTCTTCTTCTCTTCTGCGGTCAAAGGAGATCTGGTAGTTCCGATTTGCATGGGTTCCTCTCGGGCATTCCTTGTAGCAGGTGAGGAGGCAGGAGTGTGAGTGTCTGGTAATGAGGTTGAACTACGACTCTTCTTCCTTTCGTTCTTTTGTTCAGTTAAATGGGAATCGATTCGTAGAACTGCCGCTAGTAGATCCGAGAAAGAGTCAGGGCGAGGAATCCTGGCAAGTTCGTCTTTAAGCTCTTCTCGCAATCCCCTGTGGAAAATCGTATACTGGGCTTGTTCTTGCCAACCAGCCTCAGTAGCCAATTTCTTGAAGGTGGATATGTAGGTGAGTAGATCGGAGTTACCTTGACGAACATCCAGTAAGTCCTCACTGGCTATGTGGGCACATTCCGTCTGAAAAAAGGTCTGTTTCAGGAGGTCTTTAAAGGCAGTGTAATCTTGTAGGACTGGATCGGACTGGGATATCAAAGGGGTTGCCCATGCCAAGGCGTTCCCGGTTAAGCGTGTTATCATAAAACCCACCATAGCATGGTCCGTGGAAAAGGCATTTTGTCTGAACGTAAAATGTATATTGCAGGCTTCAAGAAATTCCTTTACCTTCCTTTTGGAGCCATCAAACTTCCCTGACACCAGTGGTAAAGGGGGTAGATCTGTAGACTGTTGTTCTCTAGCGGCTACTCTCTGCTGGAGAGCCGTGTTATCGGTCTTGAGTGTCTGGACCTCAACCTGGAGGATCTGGACTGCTGCCACCAGCTCTTGTAATTTCTGTGGTGTGGCCATGTCTTCACTTGGGCGTTGCAAGCTGTCAGGACTAGCAGACACTTTTACCGGATTGATCTCAGGATCTGCTATATCCTCTTCACTGCTAGAATTACTGCACAACCCCAAAAACCCTTCCTCCTCCTCACCTGATGAGGTAGAATAGCTTAGCTTCTTTCTTCGGGATTGCCGTGCTGGAGTCTTCTTCTTTGTGAGCAGATACAGTCTGCCTCGAAAGGAAGCCACCGTTACTCTATATAGAGAAATTCACAGTGACTCCTCTCCGCGACAGCCAGATATATTTCAGGGGAAAAAAACCACGAAGGCATAAAAAAACCCACGATGTTCCGAAGAGGGCTGTCCAATAGGCGGATCCGATGAGAGGTAATCTTCCAATAATGAAGCAGAAGTCTCCGGGAGGGCTATCCAAGATGGAAGTGAGGATGGTAAACAACTTCACAAGCAGAAAACGAAGAAGAAGGAGAGGTAGGGATCCAGGAGGAAGTGGCAAGAACTACGGATAGACTAGGAGCTAGGAAATGGAATGAGGGAGGAAAAAGGGGAGGAAGGTGGACCAAGGACTACTGAATAAACACAGAATAGAGCGCACGCAACACGAGAAAGCACAGTTGCAACGCACTGATCCGTTGAGTAACTGAAGGTTTTATACCTGACGGCGGCCATGTTGGAAAAAGACTAGACCGCAGTGTAGCATTTCCGGGAAATGTGGCGGAACAGTCTAATGGCGTCGGAGTTTCCACCTCCGCCAGACTCGCCAGCTGCCAGCAGTCGTGCCATCGCCTCCCTTCACTTCCCACCCCACCCACACAGCCCTTCCCCAACTCGCAGTGTAGTGTACCCTATGACCTCGCCCATTAGCCCCCCTCGAACCCCAACAGGCCCACAAACAGCAGCAGGCAACCAAGTAAACCAAAACAAATCAATTGCTTGGGGGACAGATGCCACAAGTGGCGGCACATTAAACCTGTTTCCATTACGACATATTATCTTTCGACGGTTAGCTTAAGAATAATTCTGGCAATCTATGTTACTGCAGTATTGTGCTATCGGCTTTGTATGAGAGTTCAGTCTGATGGATGATTCCCACGTAGGTGCTCGCTGGGGACATCCACCGGGATTTGGGATTCTATGAATTTTAATGCTTCTTCCGGGACAGGGAAAAAGTAGTTTCCCCCGGAACTGGAATCGGAGACGTGCTGGGAAAAGCATGGCAGACAATGTTATGCTCCCGCAGAAATTTCTTGATTCCGTTAAAGTGACGTTTCTCCTGTTGGACAGCAACCAAGAAGTCTGTCCTGGTAACTTAGGAGCTTGGCAATGATTGGTCTGGGAAAATCTCCCAGTTTCGGACATGGGGACAGGGCATGGTGGGCACTCTTAGTGGCGAAGTGGGGGGTCGTCAAGAACCTCCTCCAGCAGTCCCTCAACTGCATACTCCATTCCTCTGGAAAATGCATCCTCGGGTACCCCCACAATGCAGATGTTATTTCTTTGGGATCTGGATTCAAGATCGTCACATTTATTCTGGATCTGCTTGACAGCTTTGGTCAGTGAGGCAACTGCAGTCTGTAGACGGTGTACATTATCTTGCGTGGTCCTGATCCGTTCTTTGGCCTCATTTATTCCCAGGACTTCTTTCGCAAGTTGTGTGCAGATTGATGACACATTGGCAGTGATGTCATTGAGTTTTTCATGAACTGCAGCGAATCCCCTGATCATCACCTCCATCATTTGTCTGAGGACAGGGGCCGCAAGTTCAGGCGATTGCCCACCTGCGGTCTGGGAGGGTGTCGCCGGTTCCAGCTCGCTGCGGGTAGGTGTTATGGCAAACCTTTCCATGGCTCCTGTTTTCTTCCCCCCTCGTGCCCCCTTAATCATAGCTGCCCAGAAGGATGTGACCCCAAAGCAGGTATGTAGAGATGGGGGACGGCAGGATGGTAGAGTATGCCCCACCTAGGTCGCCCCGGTTGCAGGGGGTTTCGGAGAATGAACTGGAGGATGAGGTATAAAGGGGCTTGGAAGTGTTGGCCAGGGCACTATCCATCGGCTCAGTAGTGTAAAGGACCGGGTAGTAAGATCCTGAGTGCCAGCAGGTGGCCAGGGCTGAGTGGGTGCCCCTCTTCGATCTATGCACTCTTTGCACTGCAGGGAGGCCCAAGGGCACCAGATGGCGAAACCTCTGAGAGGTTTGTATGAGTTTGGTAGCTTTGAGAGTGAACCTCTACCCTATTGCAGGCAGGGGGGAGTCAGTCCCTCACCTTAAGCACAAGCAGCACTATGTTACAAAGAAGTCCGGGCTTGCTAGGAGGATGATGCCTGGATGGCTAGCCACTTCCAAGGTATGTAGATGGCACTTGGGCTTTAGGTGTTTTGTAGAGTCCTGCCTGCTGGTGAAGATCACAGGCCTTAGGACCCCGGCAGCTAGGGGGTGGTGGGTCTATTGATGCCGGGGGGTGTATCTCCGGGCATAGGGGCCCCGCTCTGCCAGGCTGGTACTTGTCGAGGGTCTGGATGTCCCAACCAGAGCCGTCACATAATTAGCACGCCAAAGGTACAGCAGATGCAGGGCACAGCCTGGGATCACTCGTGTACAGCCTCTGTTACCCCCAGGCAGCGGACCTCAGGAGTTGGGTCGGGGGACGAAGGGGGCGGTGGCACTCCCAAAGCTCAGCAGGTGCGGAGCGTGGCCTGAGATCTTGTGAGTCCCCCTCCCTTTTGTCCCCCAGGCAGCGGCAACCAGTAGTTTCGGGTTGGGGGATGAGGGGAAGCTTGCGTGGCTGGTTCTCCCACCTGGCTAGTCAAGCAGGCCGGGTGCACCGGAGGGTTGGCAGGCTCCTTCTCACACAGCTAGCAATGCTGCAACAGTCGCAAGCCGTGGATTCAGCCCAAGGGCGGGCAGGCGCAGGCCAGGTGGACTAAACAGCCAGGAAGCATTTGTGAACCGGGTTCTTAGGGCTGCCAGTGGATCACGGTGGCGCCAGGGTTCTGCTCAGCAAGGTCCCAGTATGAGATGAGTTATAATCGTCGAAAGGAAAAGATTCCCGTGCCGCCAACAGAAGCTCTAAAGCCAAGCAACCATCTTTGCCACCGCCGCTCGACAGAGCCCCTTGAAATACATTTTTTAAAGCAAATTCTGTGGTCTGGTTTTGTACATCATGATTTTTGTGCATCTTTGTTCACTTTCTGTGGTCACTCCACCTACCTTTGCATGCTTAATGTGTTGTATTTGCATGCTTTCTTCCCACTGTATGCATCTTTTGCCCACATTTGCACTCCTTTTATAAACTGGAGCATCTCTGAGATGCCCACGTCTATGAATGTGGCAAATCCGTGGCGCATCTCAGATGTGCACACTTTTTTATTTTTGAGAATCTGGCCCAATGTCTCTTAAAATGGGTTGCTAAGGAAGAAAGCTGGTCGAATATTATTTACAATAATTCATGCCCTCACCCCCACTTGCCTTGCACACAACATTCCCCCTTTACACGTCCCGGTTCACTATGAGTTTGCAACCCCAACAGACTTTGATATTAGTATGTGTTAGGATGCCTTCCCTGCTCCGGAGTACAGGGGGATAAGAGAGATTGGCCCACAGCTAGGCAACAGGTTTTCTTGCAAGCTTTGACCCACAGGTAGGCAATAGGTTTTCTTGCAAACTTTGACCCACAGGTAGGCAACAGGTTTTATTGCAAGCTTTGACCCACAGGTAGGCAATAGGTTTTCTTGCAAGCTTTGGCCCACAGGTAGGCAATAGGTTTTCTTGCAAGCTTTGGCCCACAGGTAGGCAATAGGTTTTCTTGCAAGATGTCCTTGTCTCATCCAGTGTTATTTGTGGCTGCATAGTCAACTCCCACTCTTAAGAGGATAATGGGGTGGCACAACACACATATGATGTTCAGTATGGGAATCGCACCACACAATGGCCCTCATTACAAGTCAGGCGGTGGACCATGGTGCTATTAGCACCATGGTCCATGCCGGATTCCGCCATGGTGGATGGCGGAATTACCACCCCATTCCAAGGTGAGTGGGCGGTAATTCCCCATTCACCATTTGCCCTTCCCCATTCCCATTTTTGCGCCATAGGGCATAATGGGAATGGGGAAGGCGCTAATTACGGCATCGTAAATTACGGTGCCGTAATTAGCACCAAGGTCGCTTAGCGCCTTGGACTTTAACGCCTGCAAAAAGCAGGCGTTAAAGTGTGAATCAGGCGTTAAGGGTTAACCGGGCCCACGGTGCCGTTAAACCCTTAACGCCTGACTTGTAATGAGGGCCAATGTCAGAAAAATAGTACTATATCTTCTTTGAAGGTAAGTAATGTTGTTTACCTTACATGTAGGGAAACGGCCATGACAAGCACATCGGGATCTGTATTTGTTCCACCAGGAGTTACTCACTCAACGGAATTAACTAGGCCTATTCTCTCTAAAAGCCAAGATCGCATGGAACCGGTTCTCTTTATTCAGGAAAATCATACAGGACCTTTGCGCCCCCCAATACGGGATACTTAAAAAAAAGAACAATTCTTGAAGACGATCAGATGCTCGCCGACTGGAAATCAGACTGCACAACCCTCCTTCACAATCTGGTAATATCCAAAGAATCATTATGCAAGAACCCATCAGCCGCTAAGAAGATCCTGTGAGCAGATGACTGGTGCACAACAGAAAAAAGCAGAGCCGAGTCAAAAACCCACATGTTATCTAAAAACACTGGAGGATTCCTAAATGTGACAAGAGCGTATTTGATGACATTTCCCAATAACAACGCACGGAACACACTTATGCAAGTAAGGCGGAAGATATTGCATACTAAAAGTACTCTAAAAGATATAATAAAGATCTATCAAGTGAATGCAGGATATGTAGGCGCAAAAACGAAATTCTGCGACATATATGTTTATTCTGTCCCGAGTTAAAAGATCAAAGGTCGATACATCTTCTGCCTGAATTTGGAAAAACCAGAAAGATAGACGCTGACAGCTGATGGGAAAGAATTTACCAAGCAGAAGAGCGTAGAGTCAATTACGCAACAGCAAACCTCCTGAAAATTGCTCTAGAGAAACTGAGGAACTCAACACTACATACCTGCTCCTAAGGACGTATATACTTTGTCTTTTTTATACCTGCTTTGAAAGATGTGATAAATAGCTATAAAGTTTGTAATAAACTAAACGTTAAATAGAAATTTAAAAAAGGAATTAATGGAGAGACAGACTGACCTTTGTTTGGCTGACTGGGCTACTGGTGCTGCATTTCCCCCAGTGTTAATCCACCCCCTGATCAATGTTGCGTCACTAGCAGCCTGTGTGTTGCGGTAGTGTTTCTCTCAGTGTGGGTGACATCCAGGGGCGTTGCTAGGGGGGGGGCTAAGGGGGCTATAGCCCCTGATCTTTTGGTTGTAGCCCCGGAGAGAATCTCAGGAGCTACAGCCAAAAGACTAGCTAGCCCCCAGTCCCGACATCAGTTTAGCCCCGAGTCTTTTCCAGACCTAGCAACTCCCCTGGTGACATCACTGATGGTGGAATGTGGTGATGTCAGTGAGTGTGGAGTGCTGAGGTGTTATGTTCTGAAGTACTGTTCTAACAGTGACAGTTGGATATCTAAACTGGCATGAAGGGATGTGCCGGTCTTCCTGGCATATATTTACCAATAAACCTACAGATAACTTACCTGCTGGTCCGGGTGTTACTTCTGGTACCATGTTATTTCATGTGTCTTATGCTTGTCTGTGTATTTTACCCCGGGAGATAGTGCTGGACAGCAGGGGGTTATGTTTCTCTCTTTTCCAGATTCGAGCAATGACATCATGCCGTCTGATTGGTCGGAAGCTGTGTAGGTGCTTCGATCCCTCTGACAGGATGCTGACAGTTGCGGAAAGTGAGAATACTCCCAGAGGGTGTTGGTGACTAGCACCTGTGGTGATCAGTTGGTTAGGGTAAGGGCAGCATAGCTATGTTCCACGAGGGTTGTATGGCTTTCTCTTGGCAGGTGACCCTCTCAAGAGGGAGAATACTTTGGGAGCTAGCCTAGGAATAGCCCTGGTGAGCTGAGGCACCTGCCCACGTACATACAGCAGGGACCCTGACTTGGACGAAGACCAGGGAAAATTGACGACAGAAAACACAAGACGACAGAAAACACAATTTCTTCGTAATAAAAAATTGAATGATGAAATAATTTTCAACAAGGAGTACTTAGAATTATTCTAACTAACCTGGCATAATGCTCACTTCCAACGTGTACTTAGTACAACTGATGTCCTTTATTGTATACCACATGGATACAACCCTTGTTCAACTCAGTACATTTAAATTAATGATGAAAGTGTACGTACACACATATATTTCATGAAAAATTCAGGAGAGTGGCCCAGACTAACAAAACATGTATGAAAATACATTAAAAAAGTTTAAACTGGTTAAAAATCCATTGTGATGTCATTAAAGGATTTCATCCTAACATCATTACATTTATCAAAACATCATCAGGGAGAATTAACAACACAAACACATCGTGTCATTGATGAAGTGCTAACCGGCCTTCTTTGAAGTGAAATAAATGCTGTTCAATGCATGCATCTGGAAAGCAAGGCCCAGGCGCTGAGGCACCTGTCAGCAAAGAGCAAGGCTGGCAGACTGCTTGCAATAGGACACATTAGGGAAATAATGGCCTAGGAAAAGATAAATGGCTTAGAAGCCTCTTACACTAAGAAGAAATGGCCAGTCGCTTGTGGGTTTCAGCTGACGGCGTGGGAGTCAAGTCGCAGTTTCAGAACTTGCCCGACATTCCATTCTATTTCATTATGGTTGTGCTCCTGAAACATCTGCTGTGCTGTCGGGGGCTGGTCGCGCTCTCATTCTGTTCCCCCGGACGCTGATAACCGAGTGAGCACTACACAAGTACTGATAACTGGAGTGCCATGCAAGCGGTCTGGGTGCTTACTGCCTGGTGCGAAGGTGCTATAGCAGTACCCTTCATCGGGGTGCCATGTGGGAGCTATAGGGCTGGTGCTACATCGATAAATTCCACATTGGTCCGCTGTCCGATGAAGGCTGGGTTTGCTGTCTGAAGTCTATGGCCCTCATTACAACTTTCCCAGAAAAACGCCAGTGTAAATCTGTCACGCCGGTATTACCATTTCTGGCAGACCGACAGCCGGAATTACTGGCACATTACAGGTCCTCGGGGGCACGCATACCCGTGTGCCAGAAACGGTAATCCCGGAAACGTTAATACCGGCATGAAGAAATTACCAGCGTCAACAGCAATGGGCCAGTGTTTCTGGCAGAAATGTGCCGGAAATACAGAAAACCGGCTCCCAAACTGTCGGAATCACCAGCAACACTATTTCTGGCGCCGGAAATAGTGTCATCGCAGGAACAGAAAGCTTGCCGGCTACCATTTTAAACAATCCACCAACTCCTGCTGCCATCCACCGGAACAGCAAGTGGAAACATGTCGGAGTGGAAAAGGAAGAGTCCCCTAGGTCTGGCTACAAAAGCCGAAGTTCGCAGAGCCTGAGCTGGCTGCACTCGCGAATACGGTAGTGATGAATGCTGTGGCCCTCTTTGGGGCTGGAAACTGCAGTACCAGCCAAAGAAGGACGATGGCCATCTGGCAGGAAGTGGCTGACAAGTTCACAGCTGTGGGGACTGTCCCAGGAACACCACGGGATTGCCACAAGCAGTGGGACGACTTGCGGCTGAGGGTCTGAAACCTCCTGGCTGCTCATAGGAGGGAATCTGCTGCCACAGGAGGAGGGACAGTGGCACCCCTGATCCTCAAGAATCATAGGCCCACCGCACGCACAACAACATGCCACCTTGGCAGACCAACAATCAATGTGCACTCCTACCACTCACATGTAGAAGCACACATTGGAGCAAACAGACCGAAGAAACAGCATGACAAGAGCAGGACACACACAATTTATGTATGTAACATAATTTATTAAGCGCAAAGCCAAGGCCAAAAAGGCATCTGTGTGCCAAGCAAACAAATAAGCAAAAGGCAAAAGAAACCCTCCCAAATCTCAGAACAGGGATGTCTTAAGTTTTCTATGAAAACGCAAGTGTTCCGAGATCTCTCTAAGAAAAGCTGGAAGGGAGTTCCATAGCGCAGGAGCAAGGAATGAAAAGGAATCCAGCTTGAGGTTTTCAGAAACGAGGCACTTTAAGCAAGTTGGCAGCAGATGACCGCAAGGAACGTGTAGGAAGGTAGCGGGACAAATTAGATTGAAAGAAAGAGGGTCCTGTGTGGAAAAAAAACACAATGTGTAATACAAAGTGACTTAAATGTTATCCAGCTTTTGACAGGAATCCAATGAAGTTTGGCCAACAGTAGCGAGGCAGAAGACCGCCATGGAGCATTCAGCACCAGGCGTGAAGCAGCATTTTACAGGATTTGGAGTCGGTAGACCAGGAATTCAGGTTGGCCCAGATAAATGCTGGCGCAGTAGTCCAGCATGCCCATGTGTCTTCCCATCCCCCCCTGGAGCACTCCCTTGTGCACCCTCTTCTCAAGAAGCCCTTTGCCGACCCCTCTTGCCCGGCTAACTATCACCCAATCTCCACCACTGCCTTGCTGGGCAAGCTCCTGGAGAAACTGGCCATCTCCCAGCTTAATCTCCATGCTGAATCTGTTGGTAGTCTTCATGACCATCAGTCTGGCTTCAGAGCTGCCAGAAGCACGGAAACTGCTCTCCTGAACATCCGTGAAGACCTGCTCTCCAACCTTGACTCTAAAACTCTGTGTGTTCTCATTTTGCTCGATCTCTCTTCTGCCTTTGATACTGTCAACCATGCCATTCTGCTCAACCGTCTCCGTGATAACCTGGGTATCACTGGTCAGGCTCTGGCGTTGCTGACCTCTTTCCTCTCCAATCGACCCTCCCAGGTCCAACTGGGGTTCTTCCTAACTGACATCTTTTTCTCTACCTGTGGTGTCCTCCAGGGATCTAACCTCTCTCCCTGGCTGTTCAACCAGTATCTGGCACTCCTTGCCCACCGCATTGCCGCTCTTTGCCCCAACTTTCAGTGCTATGCGGATGATACCCAGCTTATTTTCAGACTGTCTGTCTGCTATCCAGGAATGGTGTGCCGCCAACGACCTCTGCCTTAATGCCAGTAAGACTGAGATTCTACTCATCGGCACACCCACTCCCTCCTTCCCTGCATCTCTCTGGCCGGCCTCTTTTGTCCCCCTTCCCGCTCCTACCTGCAAGGCAAAAAACCTTGCGGTCATCTTTGACTCCACACTCTCCTTCTCTCCTCACATATCTGACGTCTCTAGGTCGTCACACTACCAGCTGCACCTCCTCAGAGGTATTCTTCCTTTCCTCTCCTTCCCCCAGAAGCTCACTGTCTCCAGAGCCCTGGTTCTCTCTAAGCTGGACTACTGTAACAGCCTCTATCTAAATCTGCCTGCCTCTACTCTCCGCCCTATGCAACTCAATCAGAACAGGACTGCGAGACTTGTCCTTGGCCTCAAGCCCAGGGACCGTATCTCTCCAGGACTGAAATCTCTGGACTGGCTCCCAGTGGCTGCGAGGATTAAGTTCAAAACCTTCTGCATTGTCCACAAGGCATTCTGGGGCCAAAATACCTTCAACTCTTTCTTCCTAAATGTCTTCCTTCTCGAGCTCTTCGCTCTTCCGCCTCCAACTCCCTTAGGATCAGCCGCTTGTCCAAGCAACGAGTTGGGGGTAGATCTCTCTCCGCGGCAGGGGCCTCCCTCTGGAACAGCCTTCCTGCCTCCCTGAAACTTGACGATAACCATCTCCGGTTCCGGAGGCCCCTCAAAACCTTCCTCTTTGCTTCTGCTTTCTCTCCCCTCTCCCCTGCTAAATTCCTGACTTAGACTGCACAGAATCTGCAACTGGGCCACTCTCACCGATCTCGGTCCTTGGCCCAGCCACTCTCCCCTTGCACTGCCTCCCTGGCAACCCCTGCACTGCGGGACTGTCTCTGTATCCCTACAGCCCCTCTTCCCAGCACTTGTCTGCACTTACCTTGCACTTGCCACCAGCTGGCCCTCATTATTTATCTTGTTATTCTACTACCCTTGTACGGCACTTTCCCCTCACCCTTTCCCCTTGCACTTTCCCTTCCGCTCTACCCATGCACTTGTGCGATCTGAATGACACCTGGCCTAGTAGGATCGTTGTCTGTCTTCCCTGTGTCCCCCCACTCTGCCTCATCGCGCCTTGAAACCCTTGTGTATAGGCACGTTACAAATGCCATATCATATCATGATCATGAATGTAATGCAAGCCCACAGATGTGCCTCCCAGAAGACTAACAGCATGCTCATCTCACACCAACAGGTACATCCTCTGACAGCAATGCGCCTGGACCGTCATCAGGCTCAGCACATGAGGGCAGACCTGGGAAGGCTTCACCACCACCTCCTGCGCCAGCACCACCACCTCCTGTTCCAGCAACACCTCCTGCACCAGCAGCACTACCACCAGCTGTGCCAGCACCACCAGTGGTCAATGGCCCTACTGTCCCTCATGTGCCCTCCACACCACCATGGGAACACCACCTACCAGGCCAGTGTAGCAGACACAGGGAGGAAGAGGTCAAGGAGAACGACCACACCCCCTAACCGACCCCATTTTACAGCACGGCAACACTGCACATCCCCCCTCCTCTACCCATGCCCAGCATCCGGTACATGGATGCGTGACTACATGCCATGGAGGACAGGCATGGGGCAATAACACTTGCTGAGCAGCAGCTCAATCTGTTGGGCTGCTGCATGAGTGCATCCAGGCCAGCATCTGCAGGAGTGCACAAGGCGTTCCACCGCTGCCCTACACATCCTGGCACAAATGGGCCGCAAAAGAAATGAGGGCATCTCAGCCATGTCTGAGTCCTTCTCGCACACCCTGCAAGTTACTCTTGAGCACATGCAGGCCCAGGGGTCTGAACCGCCATCAACCACCACTACCCCCGGGAACTCTCATCAGGGCAGCCCAAGGTGCCACTCATACCAATACCTGGGCTAGCCAAGAGCGCTGTAACAAAGAGGCAAAGCAAGTGACACTTGACGTAACACTGTGATTCATTTTGTGACAATGGGGTGTTGGGGGAGGGGCATATGTGCAGGAGAGGTGGGTGGGGAGGCAGAGGGGTGTGTGGGGAGGTAGCTGGGGCACAGGGTGCTGGATTTTGAATTGTTTCAATACATATAGTTTTCACTAGAAGCAATGAGTTTACATTCCTTATTCTGGTACAAGTATTTAATGTGTGTGCACATCTTATGCAGTAAGGTGCAAGGGAATTGCAGAGTGAAAGGGGTTCTCAGAAAAAGTTATCCGAGTTTTTGACGGGCCATGCGTCCATCCCTGGCCTCCATGCGCATGTGCATGGACCCGGCTGGCGCTGCATCATCAGCATCATCCTCTGGAGGAGGAATGTCCAGATCTGGGGGCAGGGCTATTTTGCATCTGTCGCAGATATTATGCAACATTGCACAGGCCAGGACTAGCTGCTCCACCTTCTCTGGCCTGTACATGACGGCACCCCCAGACAGGTATAGGCTTCTGAAACGTGCCTTCAAGAGCCCAAAGGCCCACTCAATGTTCATCCTGGTCCTCAAATGCACTCTGTTGTATACCATTTCCTCCTGCATCTGGGGGTTCCTCAGAGGGGTCACCAGCCACAGAAGCAGTGGGTATCCTGAGTCACCTGCAAGGGGTAAGGACACAGGACACATGTGCGAGTAGTGATGCTCAGCAGTGGTGTTGCCTGTGACAGCGGAATCTCAATGGTCAGTCTGTGCATGCATGTTCCATGTCTCACCTGGACATACATCTTGTGACCCTAGGTGGCCTAGTTTACAGATTCACTGGCATTGGAGGTTGGAGGGGGTGGTATTGCATTCTGGTACCTTTAGTGCATTACATGTGGGTGTCCTTTTGGGTTTGAAATGGCCTGGTCAGTGACTGCTACATCTCCAGTCATGTGCAACACTTGTGTGTTGTGGCCTGTCAATTGAGGTGTGCGCAGGGTGCTTGCCGGACATGCATTTGTGACATAGTCCCCCCTCTTTGCCTGTGATCCATGCTGCAATGTAGGTGTAAATGTTCATGTACTCACCCAACATCTAAGTCCATTGTCCGCTGTGGCTCGCCATGTAAGCCGGCAGGGTGCTGTTCTGCTGGACCATGGAGTCCTGGGTTGGTCCTGGGAACCGGGCACAGCAGTGTATGATGGTCAGGTCGGCGTCACAGGTCACCTGGACATTGAGGGTATGGAACTACTTCCGGTTCCTGTAAACCTCCTCGGAGGCATGGTGTGTGGGGGCACCAACTCTACGTGCGTGCAGTCTAATGCTGTCAACACATTGGGCATGCCCGCAATCACATAGAAGCTGGCCTTGGTAGCGTTTAACTGTGCCTGGGTGGTGGGGAGGGCAATGTGCTGGCCCACATGGTGCAGGAGGGCCTCTAGTACCTGCACCAGCACTCTGAAGAAGGAAGGCTGCGAAATGCCATGGAGCTGAGCCACGGAGTGCTGGCTCATGCCACTGGCCAGGAAGTGCAGGACAGACACCAGCTTCAGCAGCAGTGGTATGAATGTCCTGATGCTGATCCTGCTTCCAATGTCCTGGATGTGGGCGAGGAGGTCATGAATTGTCTCCCTGTTTAGACAGTAAAGTGTATATCGCTGTCTGTGAGGGTCCAGGGTGTGGCCCTGGTGCGAGTTATCGAGGCACATGTCTGCCTCGCCACATGCGTCTCCTGTATCCCCATCCTTCACCTCCTATCCCTGGCCTCCTGTCACCACTGCCCTGCTCCAGCACCAGCAGCTCGACGTCAGCATGGAGCACCTCCAGGTCCGTGGAAGCGGCAATGAGTGGCAGCATGGATGCGTTGGAAAGTGTTCTTGGGGAAGGTTTGGTCCTCAAGTACTGGTCCTGTGTGCATTGGATGCACCTTGGTGGATTGGGTGCACCTGTGGCCTTGTTTCCCTCACCTGTGCATTTACCAGCTGCTCTGAGGTGATTTGACTGGATGAGGACTTGCCCATAATCTCACCCACCCTTAGGATTAGAGATATAACTAATGATTTTGAATAAGAAAACAGACCGTTACATCCACACTTGATAATAATTGGAATTCCTGCTCTTCGCCCGACTCTGTCCTTGTTATGGAGGAAGAGGCATTTGCGGAAGAGATCATGGAAACGGACATGAGCTCCATTACACAAGCCCTCAAACCACTCTCTCAACCAATCCTTAACCACCATATAGCCCCATTTCATAATACAGAATCCCTTCCAACAAGCATCTCTGTTGAAGTCTACCAGCCCAGCATGTCTCATTTTGGCAGCAGTACCTCCTCCCTCAGTCAGTACCTCATCCTCTCCTTTAGCTGCACACCTCCATCATGCTTGATTAGTGTGCATCACACACTTGCACAAGCCCGTGGCATTGCCTTAACACTTGGACCGAACATCTCCGTCTTGATCCTTCCATTAGCTTCTGAAATCCCTCGCTTTTTGAGTTTGCTGGGCACACTCCAGAGACAGACGACGTGCTTCATGGCTGCTCAGCTCATTTTAATTGAATCATAGCGGGGAGACAACTCACTCTGGTTCACCCTGAGCCCATATAGGACCCTATCAGAGAGAAGATGGATTCTAAGGTTCCATGTGTTAAAATCGCAGCAAAAATGGCCACAAAATATTCCGGCAAAAAGGCTGTGGTTTTGCCACTGCAATCCATGTAAAGGATTCAGGGGACACCCCCGCACCCATTATAACATTTAAGGGGAAAGGTGGACACCCCCGCAAACCCCGCTCCGCTTAAATGGTGTAATGGGGTACACCTTTAAGGGGTCAAACAACAGCATTTTTGGCCAGATTTTCTTTTTACGGGTGACATTTTTGCCGCGATTTTATCACTGCATAGCAGATTCTTAACACACTTTACAAGGCCACTGCTTCCACCACGCCCAGTTCATTGCGCCAATCACATGACAAATTCCGGCCCTTCGCCACATGGGACATCCCCCACTCTGCATCCTATTATACATTTCAAAGCCACACCACACGTCCATGCCTCACACACCCATGTTAACTTGGCAGACCCACATCCTAAATGTTTGCAATTCGAATTTTTTTTTCAAAATACATCCCATTTCAGCGCTGTATATAGTAACTGAAGTCTCTCTATTTAACTCACTGTAGTGGATAAGAAAACCCCTTTGCCCAGGCTTGCACACTATCAGGTTTTGGTACCAACTCCCACTGTGTTTATGCCAATAACGCTGATTTTGAGCAGGGCAGATTGGTCATGAACTTAATAACTCGACTCCACTCCACTGCTAGAGTCTCGCTATCTGCAGGCAACATCTATACAGTTCTTGGAACAATTTTATGGTGCACCGCGTGTCGCGCGGGCCGGTTCGGCGCAACCGCTTTGCCGCAGCGGCCATTTCGGCACAGACATTTCAGCACAGAAGCCTTTCTGGCGCCGCTGATTTGGCACGAGGGACGTTTGGACGTGGCTACCACGTCTAAACGCCCTCTTGTCAAATGCAAAAGGGTTACTTTTCTCAAATGCGCACGTTGACAGGTACTGTGCCTGTTAATGTGTTTCATTTGCGAGACGTAATCCAGTTTGAACATTAGGTACACTGTGTTAGATTGGACTACTCCTGCCAACTGTTTTTGATTTTCAGCGTGTTGCACTAGGAACAGACACCACTCCTCTAGGCTCACTTTAAACATCCGTATTCCCCGACTGGTCTCCACACATGTTCTGAAGACTGAACATCACTCCATTGTCTCGTTAATAACGGCGGGGTACTTCTAATCAGAGGTACGCTCTTGACAAAGTGGTACTGTCGTTTAGTATCAATGTTTGCACAGCATATGTCATCCCATGTTGCCAAAACTTAGATAACCGCCGTCCAGTCAGGCGGCTGCTTTCATAGGGGGGGGGGACGGGACGCCCTACAATCCACCCCATCCACCCCACCGACATATAAGTAAGTTCAACACTTCTGTTCTGTTACTCAGATTCAGAAGTTCTTCGTTTGTGTGTTAATTGCCATTGACATTTGCCAGCAGCAGCGCAGCGCTGCAGCGTGCAGCGCTACAAAACCACAATAAATAAATAAATGGAGCTCAGCTGTGACTGCCTTATCAGGGCCGGTGTAACGTCGAATTCTGCTCATCGTCGAAAAATGCTTAGGCTGCTACTGCGCATGCGTGAATTTCAATGGCAAAGCAAAATCCGACGGTACTGTAACGTCGGATTTTGCTTACCCGTCAGAAAATGCTTTCTGGTCTACGGGGCAGGGGCAGGCACAGCGGGGCCAGGGGCACGGGCAAGGGCAGGGACAGTGCTACATTAACCCTTTGTTTCCAAAGGGCATATTATTTATTTACAGGGCATATTATTTACTTTAACCCTATGTTGTGCAGGGCAGTGCATTAACCCGTCAGAAAATGCGTTCTGGTCCACGGGGCAGGGGCAGGGACAGCGGGGCCAGGGGCAGGGGCCTGGGCAGGGGCAGTGTTACATTAACCCTATGTTTCCACAGGGCATATTATTTATTTACAGGGCATATTATATATTTTAACCCTATGTTGTGCAGGGCAGTGCATTAACCCGTCAGAAAATGCTTTCTGGTCTACGGGGGTGGGGCAGGGACAGCAGGGCCAGGGGCAGGGTCACGGGTAGGGGCAGGGACAGCGCTACATTAACCCTATGTTTCCACAGGGCATATTATTTATTTACAGGGCATATTATATATTTTAACCCTATGTTGTGCAGGGCAGTGCATTAACCCGTCAGAAAATGCTTTCTGGTCTACGGGGGTGGGGCAGGGACAGCAGGGCCAGGGGCAGGGTCACGGGTAGGGGCAGGGACAGTGCTACATTAACCCTATGTTTCCACAGGGCATATTATTTATTTACAGGGCATATTATATATTTTAACGCTATGTTGTGCAGGGCAGTGCATTAACCCGTCAGAAAATGCGTTCTGGTCTACGGGGCAGGGGCAGGGACAGCGGGGCCAGGGGCAGGGGCCTGGGCAGGGGCAGGGACAGTGCTACATTAACCCTATGTTTCCACAGGGCATATTATTTATTTACACGGCATATTATATATTTTAACCCTATGTTGTGCAGGGCAGTGCATTAACCCGTCAGAAAATGCTTTCTGGTCTACGAGGCAGGGGCAGGGACAGGGGGGCAGGGGCACGGGCAGGGGCAGGAGCAGTGCTACATTAACCCTATGTTTCCACAGGGCATATTATTTATTTACAAGGCATATTATTTATTTTAACCCTATGTTGTGCAGGGCAGTGCATTAACCCGTCAGAAAATGCTTTCTGGTCTACGAGGCAGGGGCAGGGACAGCGGAGCCAGGGGCACGGGCAGGGGCAGTGCTACATTAACCCTATGTTTCCACAGGGCATATTATTTATTTACAGGGCATATTATTTATTTTAACCCTATGTTGTGCAGGGCAGTGCATTAACCCGTCAGAAAATGCTTTCTGGTCTACGGGGCAGGGGCAGGGAGAGCGGGGCCAGGGGCACGGACAGTGCTACATTAACCCTATGTTTCAACAGGGCATATTTTTTATTTACAGGGCATATTTTTTATATTAACCCTATGTTGTGCAGGACAGTGCATTAACCCGTCAGAAAATGCTTTCTGCCGTCAGAAAATGCTTTCTGGTATATGGTGCAAGGGCAGCGGAGGCAGGGGCAGCTCTACATTAACCCTATTAACCCTATGTTTCCACAGGGCATATTATCTATTTTAACCCCATGTTGTGCAGGGCAGTGCAGCATAGCATTAACCCGTCAGAAAATGCTTTCTGCCGTCAGAGAATGCTTTCTGGTCTACGGGACAGGGGCAGGGGCAGCGGGGGCAGCACTACATTAACCCTATTAGCCCTATGTTTCCACAGGGCATATTATCTATTTTAACCATATGTCGTGCAGGGAAGTGCAGCATTAACCCTTTGGTGGCAATTTTGTACCCTATGTTACATCATTTATGGTGCGATTGCAAAATCAGACGGCAGCCTAAGCAAAGTCTGACGGCACGTAAAATGCCATTTTCTGCTGCCCTGCAAAGCCGCCTTCCTGGGCAACTGGAGCTGTGCCTCAGCCTTTTTAACCCTATGTTGCATCATTTGGGCATCCTAAGCAAATTCTGACGGCAGCCTAAGCAAAATCTGACGGCACGTAAAATGTCATTTTCTGCTGCCCTGCAAAGCCGCCTGTGAGGAATTGTGCCAACTTAACCCTCTGATGGCTTGGCGCCGTCCTTCCCGGGCAACTGGAGCTGTGCCTCATCATTTTTAACCCTATGTTGCATCATTTAGGTAGTGATAGCAAAAGCTGGCGGCGAATCCGCTGTGGATTGGCGGGTATGGAGTCCTTTCATTTTTCTTTTATTCTTTTAGAGTATTAAGGCTGTTTTTGTTTAGTTTACACATGTTTACTAGTAATGTGATGATTGTTTTGTAAAGGTAAATTTAAACCAAACACAATAAAAAATGTTTTTAAAAAAAGTATTGAGTCCTTTCATTTCCCCAGCTGTATAACCTGCAGGCTTGTCTGGGCCTATTTTCAACTCGAAGAGCCCCCCCCCCTCCACTGTGGTGTTATCTATTGTGGTGGTTGCCCTCCCCGGGCTTTCATTTTGCCTTAAAAGTTAGCCTCCATGGTGCTTTTATTCTGGTTCTGGGCCTCTCAGACCCCTCGAGCCTCATGGGGGGGTGGAAAAAACCCCTCTATGTAATGTCTTTGAGGTCCGATCTTGTGGCGATGAGGTGCTGGTCGGTCCCCCTCCTTCTCCCCTGGGCCTCCTTTTGTGGGACCTCTGTTCTGGAGCTACCTGGGGATTCTCTCCTCGTGGAGGTCCACAGGGCTATGCCTGGCAGGTTGTCGCTCTCTCCTGGACCAGGTCTGCGGGGCCCTCAGTCCTTTACTTCCCCCGCTTTTATGGGGCAACATCTGCCAGCGGCCCCCCTCCCCCGCCTGGGTTATCAGCTGTGCTCCTCTTGATATTAGAGGCTTCTTCTCCTGTGGTTGCCACATTTTGTCTGGTTAGGAGTGCCTGCCCCCCCCTGGAAGCTCCACCTTAGCTCCTTTATCCTGCTCTGGGGAACCGGGGTGTCTGGGGTCACTTGATCGGATCTCGCCGGGGCCAACAAGGTGCGGTGCCTTGGCCCTTCCTGGCCTCAATGTTCTCCTGGATGGGTGGTGTAGTGGGGGTTGTGAGGTAGTCCTCTGGGTATAGCCAACTGGTCTGTGGCCCAGAGCCTCCTCCCTCCCTTGCTATGTCCTACGGTATCTTCCTCTGTGTGTTCACTTTAATGGAAGGGCCTCACCTGTTGCACTTGTCGGGGTTGCGCTTGTCGAGGTCCTTATGAGGCTCCATGGGTGCTCCTGCTATCCCCCTGTTGCTCTCCTCTAAGCTTGCCCCTTCAAGCTCCTGCTGTCCCCCTGTTCTTCTACTCTACGCTTGCCCCTTCAAGGCTCCTGCTGTCCCCCTGTTGCTCTCCTCTACGCTTGCCCCTTCAAGGCTCCTGCTGTCCCCCTGTTGCTCTCCTGTACGCTTGCCCCTTCAAGGCTCCTGCTGTCCCCCTGTTGCTCTCCTCTACGCTTGCCCCCCTGTTGCTCTCCTCTATGCTTGCCCCTTCAAGGCTCCTGCTGTCCCCCTGTTGCTCTCCTGTACGCTTGCCCCTTCAAGGCTCCTGCTATCCCCCTGTTGCTCTCCTCTACGCTTGTCCCTTCAAGGCTCAGGGCTGGCTCCGGCTGCTTTCTCACTCATAAGGCACTGGATGGAGTGAGAGGCGCTTTGCAAACAAAACTAGCTGTTTAGGTGCTGCAGATGAAAGTGCTTGAATTGCCTGGGCCTCCCTTTCAGGGGCCGACAGAGGAGATGAGTAGTGCCTTTGAAGGGTTAGGGTTGCCCAACCTACTTAATGGGATGCTAATGAACCTGCTACTAAAACAACTACCCTTTTGTGAGGGTCCAATAAGTAATGATATTGAGCATTGATTTTTAATATTTTAAGGAATGTAGCAAGCAGACTGTGTTGTGATATGCACTTAATTAGCAAGCCACACCATTTTTAAAATGTTCGTAGGTAGGCCACCCCCATCAGGTATTAAACCATGGACATCATGCAAGACACGCCCCCAAATGAGCCCCCACCCCCTTACTTTCTTACCCTACTCAACGCCCTGGGAGTACTTGAAGCAGGGTATGAGTAACATATAAAACATTCTTGCAGAGGACTGGTTGTGGGTCCTCTGGATTCGTGCTCAAACACCGCCTGGGGACTGGATGGGAACCTGGCACATAAAGTGTTGCTAAGTATCACACACCAGGTGAAGTGCGGCTTCCCTCTCGGCAATTATCACACCATTGACGAGAAGTCTTGTCCCGCCTCCCCTCACTGAAACAATTACACTCATGCTGAAACCAACGCTACAACCGACTGCACACTACACATCTCATCTCGCAAAACCGCAGCTATCTGGACAATTTGAGACACTCACTGCCATCCTTGCATCCCCTAAGGCCACATTGTATGTGCCTGACTGCCTCTGTACTAGAAACCCTTTCCGACTGAAGCACTCCTCCCTTACCTGACAATCATTAGCTGCTCTCAGCAGAACACAACTGTATTAGTGCCCGAGGCAAGTGACCTTCATAGAATCATAGTTGGCTAGCCAACCCCTCTGATTGGGTTTATAGCTCTTTGGTGACTATTAGCCAATTAGGAGAGCCGTTCTGTTTGGGGTATGAGGCACACTATGACAAATCAACTTCTAGTGCACCAGTGGTGCAGGGATGAATATCGGTTTCTAAACCATCACACAACCCCTAGCACACCATAAGGAATGTGAACAGATTGGAAACATAAGCAAATTATAAACCTTGTTCAATTTTGGTAACATGGACGGAGTGGCAGGTTTATCTGCGAATAGTCGTGGATTGTTGGTTAGTTGCAACACAGCGAAAATAAAATTATTACCCAATGGGCCTCATTACACGGATGGCGGTAAGGATTTACTGGTACCGGTAAATCCTTACCGCCTTACTACGAGGTCTCTTTGCGGGTTGGGGGATTTAACGCCTGCTTTTTGCAGGCGTTAAAAACCAACCCGCAAAGGGACCCAGGGAGCTAATTACAGTACCGCAATTTGCGGTACCGTAATTAGCACCTTCCCCATTCCCATTATGCCCTATGGGGCAAAAATGGGAAAGGGGAAGGGCAATGGTGGAAGGGGGAATTACCGTCCCGCCAACCTTGGAATGGGGCGGTAATTCCCCTTTCCGCCAAGGCGGTGCCGGTATTTTACCGGCATGAACCATAGCGCTAATAGCGCCGTGGTTCTCTGCCATCCGTGTAATGAGGCCCAATGTCTTTGCTTTGGGTAATAATCGCTTCGTGAAAGCGAGGTGAGTGGAAAGCTTCTAAAAGCTCCTCCGAGCATGTTTTTTCTATTTAATTGTATTAATCTGTGCTCCGTGCCTCAGGGAATCCCTCTCCCTGCCTTCCCCACCCGCTTCCTCCATGATTGGTCAGATCACTAGTCTTAACTGATATGAGTTTCTTGACCTACTATCCGCCAGTTGTTGCTGTGTAACCCGCCCTTATTTTCCTCGTCGTCACTGTGTGCCCAGACCCCCTGGTTCCCATCTCGTCACTGCCCCTCCAACAACCTCTGGTCCAGTGTGATGCCCCCAGCTTCTCACCTGGTCGCCGAAGATATGGCCGTCTACCCCATGCCTCTCTCGTGACCCATGTTGTTGCTGTGTGCCCCCAGCCCCCTCTGGTCACCCTTGATGTCGCTGTATACCCCCTGCCCCTCTGGTTCCGTGATGTCTCTCTGTACCCTCTGGCCCCCTGCAGGCTGTTGCCGTTTGCCTCTTCCCCCGGTCCCCTGCGATACCGCTGTGTACCCAACCCTTTCCGTCCTTGTTTATAGTTCCCAGGCATGCCCTCCTGTCTGTGCCCTAGCACCTGCACTGTCTAGGTGTCTCTAGACCGAGTGCAGTAGCTAATCTTCACATTTGTGCTGTTCATGCCGTGTGGAAGTGTATTTGCTTTCTCCCTCTTTGCCTCCCTTGTCATTGAACGCCTTTGAAGCGCATTGCGCTTAGGCGCCGTTTGCATGAAACATCATATCATATCAGTATGCTTACTCTCTACTTTACACCTTCACACAATTAGAGTGCACCTATACCCCTCGATCAATTCGGCCTAGCTGCTCACATACGACCACTACCCCACAAACACCACATCACTTTAATAAAACGCAGCTATATCCCATGACAAACCGGCCTAGCTGCACACATAAGCGTCCTATAGGCCTAACGCAGCCAGAACCCAGTCTGGGTGTCCACCCACCAGACTGCACACATTCAACTGATATCATCAACACCACACCTAATGCTAGGATGCAGCTACCATCAGGCAATTACATCAGCTCCACACATAACTGGTGCACCCATGCACCCTACAACACTTACTCTCTCAACTGACCTGGACTCTGGTCCCAGAGGGCGTTCAACCTACCAGCACCTGGAGGTCACACCAATGATATAGAGCGCTATATAAATGCCAAATAACATAACAACAGGGGCCCAAGAGTGTCAGGCTGTTTGCCTAGACATACACCCCAGTCAAAAATGTTGAGTGTCATAAAACGGATTCAAATTATATATACTGTATAGCTTATGATTTATACCTTCTTTTAGCACTACCAAAGAGTTCTCCAGGATGAAGTTTCAAGGCACAGCAAAAGAGTTCATACTGAACAGTATGTGATGTTCCATCCCACCCTGATGCTCCTGTCAGCAAGCATAGATGTACAAGCCACCATTTGCTTTATTGGCCCACATTCTGTATAGTTGAAGGCCATTTGAAGGTACGCTGATTTGATCAAGGTTAACACAAAGAAGCAAAGTAATAGAGAAGCAATCAAGTTTTACGCTGACCATTTTATTCTTTACAATGAAATATGTATTAACAGAAAATAAATTGCAAAAGTCAGCAAGAACATTTTATTTTTGGACAACTTCGAAACAATGGCACTCAGGAGGTTGGTGCAAAATTCAGGTCACCCACACAAGCCAACGCTGAATGCTCCAATGGGGATAACTTCTCTGTAAGTGTAAAGAGATGAAAAAGTAAGGCTCAAAGATTGGGATGCATACAATAGCCACCAAAATGTAACGTATCACAGCATGAACATATTAATCAATAATGTATTGGGTATTTCTAATGCCCCATACAGCAAATGGTGCTTCAAGGTACATATATTTATAATAGTAATGTGAAATTCAAAATTACAATGTACATGTCATCAGAGTGAACTGGACCTTCCAGCCCTTTAAGATGAGATAGCAATACCCTTGAGATAGATGGGGATGCAGAATTGTATTCAAACAGCAATAATCGAAACAATTCAGGTATTTGGCAAAAGGATAACTGTTTTAATATCAATTATCTAAAACAGGGAGGACAACGGACATCAGCAGATGTCTATCATCACTATCTCACAGCGTTTCATTAAAAAAACGACACCTTTATAGTAAATATTCGTCATTGATGACGTTAACCTGTGTATCACTCATGTCAAGAAGGGACATGTTTAGGAAGAGGGAGTTGTAGGTAGTGCGGTCCCAGACCCCATAAAGACTTGTGGACAATGCAGAGGGTCTTGAATTTGATCCTTGCCACCACTGTGGGCAATGTAGGCAGTAATGGTAGATGAGTGTTCAAAATGGCTGCGCATCGATGCCATGTTATTCTGGCTCACATTTTACACACTAGCATTACAAAGCCGTGTCTCCAGGTGTCACAGGTGCTCTGTTTGTTATGCAGGGGTAGCACAAACTTGTGCATCCCCATAGGGTTATGGCACCTGCACTATAGTAGTACACAGGACATTCTAACCCCTCAGGGATAGAGGGTTAGGGTCTGTTGGATTGGATAGGCACATGAAGGTAGGGTAACTGGAAAGAGAGTTAGGTAGAGGGTGTGGAAAGCAAGGGGGAAAGTAGGGTAAGGAACAAGTTACTTACCTGTAACTGTTGTTCTCTAACATGGGTCTGGCACGGAATCACATGCTCATGAATATTCCCTGTCGCCGGGCTGGGAATTCTTGGTATAAGAAAAAAAAGTTTCACTTTTGTTTATAAACTGTCTTTCTCCTATAAACCAATGTCTGAGCTATGGGTCATACTGCCATCAGCCAATGACTGCCCTCTCCCTAAGCCCCTCCTCTGGCAGCCATCCTCAGATTTGGTAGCACGTAAAGTGGCAGCATGACCAAGAAGAGCCCCAGAGGGGCAGGAGGGTTCACATGCGATTCCATGCCAGACCCATGCTGGAGAACAACAGTTACAGGTAAGTAACTCGTTCCTTCTCCAGCATGGGATCTAGCATGCATTCACATGCACATGAATAAAGAATACATAGCAGTACATGCATACACGCCCACGGGATGTGGCAAGGCTCAACAGAAGGATTTACTCTTACCTCCTCACCTTCAAGCACCCAGGTTGCGTACCACTGCTTGGCCGACTCTGGACTCCTCTCTGAAATCCCTGTCAATGCAGTAGAATTTCGTGAAGGTGTGGGTAGACCTCCACGTAGCAGCCCTGCAGATGTCTCGCAGGAGCACAACAGACAGGAATGCCGTCGTCGCAGCGATCGCTCTGGTGGAGTGGGCTCTCGGACGGCCAGCCAGCAGTTGGTATGCCATCTAGTGACAATGGTAGATGGAAGCCTTGAACAAGGCCTTCCCATGGTTCACAGGACCAAAGTTAACAAAAAGCCGAGATGCCTTCCGGAAACACTGCGTGTGGGCCACATAAAACTTCAGCCCTCGAGCCACATCCAGTAAGTGCAAAGTCTTTTAAGCCGGCAACGAAGGCGTCATAAAAAACACAGGCAACACCACGGGTTTGTTGACATGAAATTTGGATGGAAACTTGGCCATGAAGGAGTGGTACATCCGCAGCACCACCCTCGTCTCGTGGAAAGTGAAATAAGGCTGCTTGCAGGAGAGGGCATGGATCTCACCTACTCTCCTGGCAGAGGTAATGGCCACGAGGAAACCTGTCTTCCAAGACAGGAACTTGAGCGGAGCTTTATGCATAGGCTAGAAAGGGGCCCCGTGAGCCTAGTCTGCACCACGTTGTGTTCCCACACCGGGGCAGCGCCTTCACCGGCGGGAACGATCGGAACAGTTACCTAATGATCTCCATGACTAGATGGTGCGACCAAAGCAAAGACTGTCCTGGAGCCCTGGTGTAGCGGGAGATAGCCGCCAGATGCACCAGGATGGTGACGTGCGCCAGCCCTGACGTAGCCAACGATAAGTTGGAAGGACTTGTGGGGCGTGACCCTCAGAGGGTTAATCTTCTGTGATCAGCACCAAGTCGCGTAACGCTTCCATTTGTGTCTGTAACACTTCAGAGTCCACAACGCCCTGGCCTTGGCGAGGACATCCCTGCAGTCCGCAGGCAGCTCCTAACCACTGAACCCGAATGCTGCAGAAGCCAGGGCTTCAGGTTAAGCGATCATGGGTCGTGGTGCAGTATTGCACCTCCTACTCTGGCGAGAAGATCCACGACCACTGGTAGCTTGACTGGAGGGGACGCTGACATGCTGAGAAGGTCCGGGTACCAGATTTGCTTTGGCCACACTGGTGCAACGAGGATCATTCTGAACCAGCACTGTTTGAGTTGACTGATGACTTGTAGTAGCAGCAACTGAGGGAATGCATACAGGAACAGGCCTTCCCAAAGGGAAGGTGAATGCCTTCCCCATGCTCCCCGGCTGGGGGAAGGTGATGGTGAACCTCCGGCACTCAGTGTTCATCGCCGTCACAAACAGATTGATGTGACTGCATCAATGGGACTGCCCCACCTGAGGAAGAAGATGTCCACTTCACCCTGCAGAAGCTCCCACTCGTGGCAAGAGCGCAGCTCCCTGCTGAAGGGGGAATCAATGTTTTTGACTCCCGCCAGGTGAAAAGGAAGGAACAAGTTACTTACCTAAGCCCCTCCTCTAGCAGCCATGTTCAGATTTGGTAGCACGTAAAGTGGCAGTAGGACCAAGAGAAGAGGGGTTGGAGGGAGGGTTCGAATGTGAATCCATGCCAGAGCCAGGCTGGAGAACAACAGTTACAGGTAAGTAACTTGTTCCTTCTCCAGCATGGGGTCTGCCATGGATTCACATGCTCATGAATACAAGAATACATAGCAGTACACACATGCACAACCAGGGAGGTGGCAAGGCTCAACATTAAGCATTTCAACAACACAACATTAAGCATCTCTTACCTCTTCACCAGGCTCACCTTCAAGCGAACAGGTTGCACAATCTCGGTCGACGCAGTAGAATCTCGTGAAGGTGTGCGTCGACCTCCACGTAGCAGCCATTTGTCCAGCAGGGGCACACCAGACAGGAATGCTGTGGTAGTAGCGATCGCTCTGGTTGAATGGGCTCTCGGACGGCTGCGCAACGGTCGGTTTGCCAACTGGTGACAGTGCAGGATACAGCCGGAGAGCCATCTGGAAATGGAAGCCTTCGAGAGGGCCTTCTCTTGGTTCACAGGGCCAAAGTTCACAAACAGCTGTGACGTCTTCCGAAGACTCTTCGTGCGGTCCACGTAGAACTTCAGCGCTCTAGCCACATCCAGCGAGTGCAAAGTCCTCTCATCCGGCGATGAAGGCGACGGGAAGAAAACAGGTAACACCAAGGGCTCGTTGAGATGGAAGACCGACGGCACCTTGGGCATGAAGGAGGGGTGCGTCCTCAGCACTACCCTCGTCTCGTGGAATGTCAGATATGGAGGTTTATAGGAGAGGGCCTGGATCTCTCCCACTTGTCGTACGGAGGTGATGGCCACAAGAAACGCTGTCTTCCACTATAGGAACTTCAACGGTGCCGAATGCAAAGGCTCGAAATGGCGGACCCATTAGCCTGGTCAGCACCACCTTGAGCTCCCACGCCGGGGCCAGAGCCTTCACCGGCGGGAACGAGCGGAACAGTCCTTTCATGAACTCCTTCACCAGGTGATGAGACCACAGCGACGACCACCCCGGAGTTCTGGTGTAGCGGGAGATCGCCGCTAGATGGATTTTGATGGAGGCATGAGCTAGCCCTGCCTTGGCCATTGACAGCAAGTACGGCAGCACTTGAGGGGCCGTAATCCGCAGAGGGTTGATCTTCTGTGCACGGTACCAGACAGAGAACCTCTTCCATTTATGTCCATAGCACGTAAGAGTAGAGGACACCCTGGCCTTTGCAAGCACCTCCTTGCAGTTCGCCGGGATATCGTACCCTCCGAACACTAGTGCTGCAGGAGCCAAGCCTGCAGGTTCAGCGATCCTGGGTCGTGATCTCAAATGGCGCATCCTTCCCTGGCGAGAAGATACGCGTCCGTCAGCAGTTTGACTGGGGGGGACGCTGACATGTCCAGAAGGTCCGGGAACCAAATCTGCCTCAGCCACGCCGGTGCGACAGGGATCATCCTGCACCAGGACCGTCTGAGTTAACTGATGAATCGCAGCAGCAACAGCAAAGGTGGGAACGCATACAGGAACAGGCCGCCCATGCTCCCCGGCCGGGAAAACCTGCTGGCGAACCTCCAGCACTAAGTGTTCGTCGCAAATAGATCGATCTGGGGATTGCCCCATTATCGGAATAGGAGATCCACTTGATCCTGCCGAAGCTCCCACTCTTGGCACGAGCGCAGCTCCCTGCTGAGTGAGTCGGCGATGGTGTTCTTTATTCCTGCCAGATGGAAGGGTACCAGGAACATCCCTTGGGCAATGGCCCAGTGCCACAGATCCTGCGCTTCCTTGGATAGGGCCGGGGATCTGTGCCCCCCTGCTTCCTGATGTAGAACATCGTGGTGGTGTTGTCGGTGAAGACCCTTACCACTTTGCCCTTGGGGGACGGAAGGAACGACCTGAGGGCCCAGAACACGGCTCGGAGCACCAGGATGTTGATGTGTAGGGCCTCTCCTCCGGGAGCCAAAGGCATCTCTGGTGTGCGCTCCCCATCCTTATAGGGAGGCGTCCGTCGTCACAGTTTCCTGATGTGCCGGGGTCCGGAAGTTCATGTTCATGCCCGCTGCTAGATGCGCGCAGTTGCCCCACCACCGGATCGCTTGGCGGAAAGTCTCATTGTGGGAGATCCTGTCTTCGAAGCTGCCCGCCGCTTGCATCCAACGGGCGTCGAGGAACTCCTACAGTGGCTGCATCCGCAACCTGCACAGACGCACGAGGTAGATGCACAACGACATGCCGAGCAGGGACTTGATGGACCTCCCCCTGGCCACTTCCATGGTCAACAGTCGTCGTACCTTGCCCATGATGGCTTTCGTCCTCTCCTCTGTCAGTGAAGCCAACCGTGCCACTGTGTCGAGTCTGGCTCCCAGGAACAGAGTGTCTTGCGACGGTACCAAGTGGGACTTTGCAAAGTTGATCGAGAATCCCAGTTCTGTGAGCAGGCAGACGGTCTTCCCTGTGTGATCGAGTTCTCTTGACGTTGCTCCGATGAGCCAATCGTCCAGATAGGGGTATACATGGATCCCCTGCAGCCACGCCGCCACCAGTGACAGGCACTTAGTGAATACCCTTGGCGCCGACTTCAACCCGAAGGGCAGGGCCTTAAACTGGTAGTGACGAACTTTCGATGTCCTTTTCGTATGGGGATGTGGAAGTAAGCATTCTCCAAGTCCAGCGACAACAGGAAGTTGCCTACCTCCAATTGTCCCAGCACGTGCTGAAGGGTGACAATCCGGAACTTCTGGGACTTGATGTATTTGTTGAGGTGGCACAGTTCTAGGATGGCCCGCCAGCCGCCGGTCTTCTTCAGGACAAGGAAGTACCGCGAGTATACTCCGGAGCCCCGTAGCCTCTTTGGGAATAGTTCTAGCGCGCCCTTTCTCAGCATTACTCGTACCTCCAGAAGCAGCTGTGGCACATGGTTTTCCTTCCTGGCCACAGGTGGGAAACGGGGACACTTTCTCTGGAACTCCAGGGAGTGCCCACTGGCCAGGGCGGCCAGCACCCAACGGTCGGTGGAGATGGACTCCCACACGCTGATGAATTTTGCCAGCCGGCCTCCCACCGCGGTGCTCGGGTGGGGGCTCGACGTCACAGCCGGTTCAGTCTTGTTTCGCCGAGGCCTTGCCACCTTTGCCTCCTTGGCGACAATGACAGTGTCCTCCTGTCTTGTTGGGGCCTCTGTAGGCTGCCTGCGACGAGGAGCGGCTGCCTGGCGCTACGAGGCACTGCCACCGAATCCTTTGGAGGCGCCTCGACACTTGCCTCCGGAGGTCCGAAAGGACTGCCGTCGCTGATGGAGAGAACCCAGGGCCGTCTCGGAGTCCACCTTGATGGCCTGCAGTGACTCATCCACTGCCTTGCCGAACAGGTTGTTCCTGTCGAAGGGCATGTCCAGTACCCTGGTCTGCAAGTCCTGAAGGAAATCAGTGGCCCTGAGCCAACCGCGTCAGTGATGGCAAACGCTGTTGCCCATCTGGTGAAAGCCGGTGTTGGCGATGTCCTTGGCCACCGTGATGGCGTGGTCGGATGCTACCTCACCTTCCTGCAGGATTTCAAGGGCTTCTGCCCTCTTGTCATCTGGGAGGAAGTCCAGGATGGGAGCGATCTTGAACCACAGCTCCCTGTCGGCGTGCGCCACAATCGCGAGGGCATTGGCTGCCTTGATGGTCGTCGCTGCCGACGAGATGAACCCTCGTCTCATGGCATCCAGCTTCTTCCCCATGGCGTCTGGCGGGGAAGTGGAAGTTGATGCCGTTGCCCCTGCCGATTTCTTCTTGGCCGCCGCAGAGACCACCGAATCCGGGGATGGCTGTGCCCTGAGGCACATCGGAGCGGAGTCCGGGAACCGGTACTTCTTCTCGTACCGGTCCCTCATCGCAGGGGCCGTGGACGGGTTCTTCAGAAGGGACAGTCCTTCGTCCCAGATGTCGTCGAGTAAGGGGACCGAGAGGACAGTCTTCCTCTTGGCCTCCTGTCATTGGTAGAGGAACCCTTCCTTCTTCTGCTCTTTGGGGCATAGCTGGAAAAGCTCCGATGCCCTGGCGATCCTGGCGTGAAAGGAGCCAATTTCGTCGGGAGGGGAGGACCGGGCGGGGGGGGTTATGGGAGATCCGTCCTGTTGTCACTGTCGTCGTCCGTCCCTGTTGTCGCCGTCCCCGTCTCGTCCCTCAGAGGAGGGGATTGGGGTGAAGGCGGGAAGGAAGGTGGAGGATGGACTCGCCTCTGCTTGTTCGGTGGGCTCCCTGACGGCCATGCGCCGCTGGATCGTCCGCTGGTGGTAAGGGCAACCCTGTCCTTATCTCCGTACACAGAGTCTGCAAAGCCATCAAGATTGCGCCTGAATTGTCTTGTGGTATCGGTGGCGATGGGAGCGAAGGCTGGGGTGTGGGTTCCTCCGCTTCCTCGATGGTCCGCGGTTCCTCATCGGCCCCACCGTTGCTCTCTACTTCCGCCTCGTCGGGATCCCTCCCGTAGGTTCTGGCCTCCTCGAACTTCTTGTCCAGGATTTTTTTGACGCCAGCCAGCTCATCCTTGGTGGTGGTTTCCGTGTCAGTTAGGGCTACCGTGTCCCACCCCTCTTTCTCATCCTGGGGTTTCACGGGGGTCTTCTCGATAGGCTGGAAAGATGTTTCCCTCCTGGGTGGCAGGGAAACTCTGGGCCCGGAGGTCATCTCCACAGGGGTAGCTTCCGCAGGCTTCGCCAGGGCCGCCACGACTTCTCCAATCGAGGCCTTCGCCGGGTGAATCAGGGCCTTCATGACCTTGGGCGTGTCTGAGGCCTTCACCTTAGGGGGAGGGTCACCGCCTCGTCCCCCCCCCCCTCGGCTTTCTCCATCAGGATCAACCGGGGCTTCTACCGAAGATTACCCGGGTTCTCCGACTTCCTTTTCACCGAGCCAGAGTGTTAGCTGGTGGATGATGGCGTCTGCGACATCGCGCCCTGCCTGGCAGCCAAGGAGCCCGAACCAACGGCACTCCCGGAGCCCGCAGACTCACGGTGCTTAGCCTTTTGTTGGGCCCCCGTCGCCGCAGCACCCTAAAAGGTCTTAGAAGACCGCTCTGATTTCTTCTCATCTGCTGCTGGGCTCTTCCCTTTCAGCTAGTTTGTGAGTCGAATACGAAGATCCTTCATTGTCCGGAAAGACATGTTCTTACAGAACGCACAGTCCTTCTCCACGTGCGATTTGTCGTCGTGAAGGCAGTAGAGGCACCAGGAGTGCTCATCTTCCTTGAAGACATTCTGTAATCCACATCCTGGCCAGTTGCTGAACAGTTTGGATCCAGTAGGCGTCGAATCTCCCTTGTCTTGGGCCGTGTCCGAAACGGGGTAGGCCTCAAAGGTCTTCCGGAATCCTCCAAGAAGTGTAATTCAACGAAAATCCGCCCTTGAGGGGCGTAGAAAAATTCCAAAATGGGTCCCCGTTGATAGGAAGAAGAATCGGTGGAGCTTGAGGCTCGAATTGACCAAACAAATAAGAGTAAACTCTTTGAAAAAAAAACAAAATACGCAGTAAAAGCTCGAGAGCTAAGCACAAGGACTCCCAACACTTGAATGTGCAGTAAAAATCTGAAGATGGCTGCCAGAGGAGGGGCTTAGGTAGAGGGTAGTCATTGGCTGGGGGCAGTATGACCCAGAGACCAGTGATTGGTTATTAGTAGAAAGACAGTTCAGAAACAAAACTAAGACTGATTTTTTCTTTACGGAGGATTCCCAGCCTGACGACGGGGAACATTCATGAGCATGTGAATCCATGCCAGACCCCATGCTGGAGAATGAGAAACATCACCTGGGTGACGGCACAGTGACACAATTCCTGCACCTCTCTGGAAAGCGCCGGGGATCTCGTGCCCCCCTGCTTCTGGATGTAAATCATTGTGGTGGTATTGTCTGTGAAGACCCTCACCACTTGCCCTTGAGGGACAGAAGAAATGACTTGAGGACCCAAAACACTGCCCGTAGTTCCAGGATGTTGATGTGTAGTGTCTTCTCCAGTAGCCACAGGCCTCTGGCGTGGAGACGTCCGTTGTGGTTTCCCCAGCCCTCCTGGGAGGCATCCGACGTGACCGTCTTCTGGTACGGCAGGCTCTGAAGTCTGTGCCCCTGGCGATGTTGGCGCGCACGAACCCCCCACCTTCTCGCTACATGGAACTCCTCATAGACCACGATCCTGTCCTTGAAGCTTCCGGACACCTGGATCCAACGGGAGTCCAGTAATTCCTCAAGTGGTTGCATGGGTACACATGAATTCCCTGTAGTCACAGATGGGCTGCCAGCCGAGCCAAACACTTCCCCAAGATTCTGGTCGTCAACTTCAGTCCGAAGGGGAGAGCCGAAAAACAGATCCCCTTTAATCGGATGAAGAAATGATGGAGCACACAGGCTCGATTGAGCAAAAATAGAGTTTTGCGAGTCGAAAAGCACAAAAAAAGCAGAAGGCACTACGAGCGAAACACAAGGACTCCCAACACTTGAATGTGTGGTAAAAATCCGGAGATGGGGGGGCGTGGCTTAGAGCCATGGCCGTCGTTCTGGCTCAGTGAGAGCTCCCGACTAGTGCCACGCATCCAGCTAAAAAGCTCCGGTGATATAAATTTTCCATTCAGCAAAACAGATAGAGTGGTGACCCCTTCTCTTGGGGCTCATATGGCCTGATGTGGGGCGTCCTGAGGTCCTGGATCGAGTGGTACCTCGAGTTGATGGAGTGGCAGTGTCCTCCCACAATCTCCACCTCTGCCTGGGGTGCCCCCCCCGGTGCAGTGAGGCACCCAGGCTGCCCGTGACATAATCAACCCGCCTACACACCAGGAGAGCCCTGGAACGACAGACCTTGGGGGCGCGTCACCGCGGTTTGCCCAGGCCGGCTACAACGACCCCCTGCAACTTTACTCCTTTGGGGTTGGAAAGACGCTCTGCTCCCAGCAAAAGGAGCACCCATTATTCGGCCAGGCGGCCATCGCCACTCCTGCTCCGGTGCCCACATCGTCGATGGGAGGAGGCAGCGAGACCCGCCCTCAGAGCATGTGCTGCAGGCTGCAGCCTCCGCGAGTGTCCCTGACGCCGGTCCCCCAGGGGGGGCTCTGACCGGCGGAGGTAAGGCGGCACCTGCCACTTGCCCCAACCCTCCTCTGGACTTCCTCCCCACCGGCTTGTAAGGTGCCTCCCCGGGGGCTCAGCAGGGACGCCCTATATCAGTAGGTGGCCTGCCTCCTGGGTCCTCGTCCACCCGCCATTCCCTCCACCGCTACACAGCTCTTAAAGCACCCATCATCTGAGAAGACTCCCACGGAACCTGAAGATCTAAAAGCAGATTGGATCAATTTGCCCTTAATGCTGGGAGATCCCTGGCTTCTCTAGGCTTTCACTGTCAACAGCTACGGCCCACATCTGGTGACCCAGCGCTGAGCACCCCATCACCTGCAGCAGGGGTCCCTGGGCACTGGAACCATCAGCTCCCCCTCAAAGAACCGACAGTGAGCATGCCTGCATCCGATCACAGGCCTGCAAATCAATCAGTCAGACAGTAAGCCTCCCAGCCTGCAGCCAACACCACTTGTTTACTCAGATGCACCTACTTCTTCAGTTGGGGCCCGGCCCTTTGATCGGGTCCTCTGGCCTAGCCCCTGCCTCCACAGCACCGGCCATTTCTCTGATCCCTCACCCACACAAGGCATCATCTAACCACAGCCTAAGACCCAGCCTGCTGGGGGCACCAGTCCTATAAAACCGGACTCTGCACCCCATCTGAGGTGGTTCACCCCCACAGCAGTTACGCATGCCTCACAGAGGTCTTCTCGATAAAGGCTACACAACAAGGCAAGGAAACACACAGACACCGGGGGGGGGGGCCCAACCCAGGGCCCGTCAGCCTTGCCTAGTCATCTCAGCCCCCAACAGCACAGAGGATCCCTGATCCGTGGGATCTGGGAGCAAGCACTTCGCTTATAATGGCCAAGAATTTGAAGTTGTCCAAACAGACAGACATTGCGGTGCTACTGCTGACCCCTGCAGCGTAAAGGCCCAGAATAGAGGGACCGGCCAGAAGTGACTGAAGTGAATATTGAGGACGCCCGCATGGAACCAATCCCGGGAGGCTCGACCCAGGTGGTCCCAGGTGGTCACAAAATCTGATGTCCAGGAACTCCTGTCGGCCCTTACGAAAGAGTACCAGAAGGGCACAGAAGAGGTCAAGAGCAAAATCACGGTCCTGTACAACCGAGTAGGGCAACTGGAGACGAGAACGCCGGAGGCGGAAACCACCCTCTCTGAGCACAGCTACAAGATCGAGAGGGGTGTGCACAGACTAGCCGCACTGGAGGCCAGGTGTGAAGCCCTTGAGCTCAAGTAGGACGCGCTGAGAATTGCTCCCGCCGCAACAACATACGCTTGAGGGGGATCACAACGACCATTCCAGATGCTGACCTGGAGCGTTACGTTTGTGACCTCTTTCACTTCATTCTAACGTTGCCGGGCGACTCCCCCCCCCCACCCTCCTGGTGCTCCACAGGGTCCATAGAACGAGACCGAGCACAACCCCCACCACCCCCGCAGGACGTCCTAATGAGACTGCATTACTTTACAGTTAAAGAAGAAATAATGCAAGAAGCAAGAAGCTCCCCCCGCATACTTTTCAGAGACGCCTTCATTTCCTTATATCAGGACCTCGCAGCGGTTACACTAACGAAAAAAGGAAGGCTTTGAGACCGGTCACAGAGTGGCTGAGGGAAAAAGGAATCTCTTATCGATGGGGCTAGTCCACTTCCCTGACCTTCACCTGGGATGGCAACATTCGCCATATACGAAATGTAGACAAAGCCGAGAACCTGCTGCACACGGGGAGGGGGACGGAGCCTCTGACGGAAACTCACCTTCCAGACAAGAAGAACCACAAGACTCTAAACAGTCCTTGTCCCAAGTGGAGAAGAGACGTCGCAGTATGAGAGAACCCCCCACTCAAGGGAAAGCGGCCTAGTAACCATGGATAGCGCAGGGTCACTCTTGGACACCTGGCTTTCAGGATCCAAAACCCTTGACCGGGGTCCATCTCCACAAACCTCTGTTACGGACGAAGTTCCCTAAGGAGGTGCCTGCCGCCCATCGCACACTGAGATTTCACTGCTTAACAGCGGAGGCCCAACTGCCTCCACGCAAGTTCTCTGCGTTGGCCCAGCTGGAGGCCCCGTTGGTTGAAGGCTGGTCCGGATGTCCATGTTTTGTTTTCTATGAGGGGGAGCGGAGAGGGACTTGAGTCATCATTGAAGGGAACAAATCTCTCACCACATACTTTGGCTTTACAGCTTGAAGGTGAAACATGATAAATAATAATAAAATAAATAATAAAATCAGCACAAAGTGGTAGCGCAGCCAAGTGGCAAGTGCTAGGTTTGAGGCAGCAGATCAGGTGGGTATGATAAGTGCAGGAGGGGAAAACAAAGGGGAGGGTTGTACGGGTACAGATACAAACCCAAGTGCAGGGGGTGGCCCAGAGGCAGTGCGGTAGGGTGGCAGGGTGAGCAGGAACCTGATCCCATAGCGGGATCGGAGGTCTACTGAATTCCGCAATCCTCCTGGGGGTCATGTAAGTTCTGTGAAGGACATTCAATTGAACCAGTCTGAATCTAGCTTTTTTCAACACTTCTCCGGGATATTGTTGAATTCTTCCCCATTCTTGTTCCGTGATACTGGTTCCCAAATCTGTTTCCCACGCGGTCTTCAGAGCTTCACTCTTGGGGTTAGGTTTGTCTGCGATCTGGGCATATATCCTGGAGGTTGATTTCCAGCCATCTCCCAGGTTGCGCAGCAGGGTCAGAGTCGGGTCCGGGTCTGGTTCCTCCGGCCATTTGCTCCAATTTCGTTTCGCTGCCTCCCTGATTTTCCGGTAGCGGAGGTGCTGGCCTTTGGGAAGTCCGTCATTCGTTATCAGGGAGTCCAGCTCACGAAAGGAGCCCTTCTCATACATGTCCCTCCAGGTGTAGAGGCCATGCCTTTCCCACAGTCTTGTCGGCGACAATTCCTTTCTGCTGGAGCAGGTTTCTGCAATGAGTGGTATCTCTGAGGAGTATGGATTTACCAACTTCTGTATCTTCAAAGCTCTGTCCCAGACTTTACGGCCCAGTTGGATGAGCGGTGGATGTCTCATAGCCGGCTTCCATCAGACCCAGAGGATTTCTTTAAGTCGCACCGGAGCAATTAGATGGCGTAGGAGGTCTGTCTCGGAGGTGGGGTCATCTGCGAGCCATTTAGCCACAAAGGCGAGTTGGGCAGCTAGGAAATAGCGCTCTAAGTCGGGGAGTTGGACTCCGCCTGCTTTATATGGAAGCATTAACGTATTTAGGGCAAGCTTATGTCTGGAGCTCCCCCACACCAAGTCCTTCAATGGTACGCCCAGCAGTCGGAAGAAGGCTGCGGGTATGTAGTAATGGACGTTTTGGAAGAAGTACAGGAAGCGTGGTGACACTATCATTTTAGCGATGGCTACTCGGCCCATCATTGAAGGTGGAAGCCTGGTCCAGAACTTCATCGACTTTTTGAGTCTTTGTACTGCTATCAGGGTATTGCCCCCATGTGTTTGCTCGGGGGTATGCAAAATATTGACAACCAAGTATCGGAATGTATTTGGTTCCCAACCTACCCCGACCTCCGGGAGAGCAGATATTTGAGCCCCTACCATTCCCGCCAGCGGGAAAATGCAAGGTTTTTCTGGGTTAAATCATATTCCTGATACTTTTGGAAAATTCCCCAGTACTGCCAGGATTGTAGGTAGGTTAAGTTGTGGGTCCCTTAAATAAAGTAAGACGTCATCTGCATATAGCGAGATCACGTGGTATCGGCCCCCGATGTTTATGCCAGCGTCAAAAAAGTTTTACTGATAAATATCACCAGCAGTTCTAGCCCAAGTATGTACAACATAGGAGAAAGGGGGCATCCCTGCCTGATGCCCCTCTGTATGTTCCAACTTGCAGACACCGTTCTGCCGGTTTTTACCCTTGCTCTCGGTGCTTTGTACAGGATCTCGACCTAACGGAGGAAGTGGCTGCCCAGGCCGAATTTTTGCAGGGTAGCTAGGAGCCACTCACAATATATGGAGGTGAATGCTTTGATGGCATCTAGGGAGACCACTGCATAGGGTTCCTCCAAGTCTGCTGTTTGCGCTATGATATGTTGCAGTCTGCGTAGGTTTGCTGTTGTACTACGGCCGGGGACAAACCCGTTCTGGTCTTCATGTATTAGGGTCCCAATAACTTTAGATAATCTACTGGCAAGTATAGTGGTGAGGATCTTTATATCGTAAATAAGGATGGCTTTGGGTCTATAAGATCCACACTCGGCGGTTGGCTTCCCGGGTTTTGTTATAGGGATCGCTAGGGTTTTGTTCATGCAATCAGGTAGCCTCCCGATTTCGAAGGCTTCTGTGTAGACCTCGTGTAGGATTGGAGTCAGTTCCGCTGCAAATGTTTTATAGAACTCCGGGGGTAGCCCGTCGCTCCCAGGGGTCTTACAAGTGGATAGTGCTCTAATAGCCTCCTGTATATCATCAATGGTGAACTCTCTATTCAATGCTTCTCTTTGGGCCTCCTCTAGCGTGGGGAGGCCTATTTCGTCTAGCGTGTCTTGAATCTCTCATTGGGGAACAACAGAGTCGTGGCTATATAGTTGTGAGTAGAAGCTTTTGAATGCCCCATTAATCGCTGTTTGCGTTGTGTGTGTGGATCCAGATTGATCTTGGATATCAAGGATTGGGTTTTTTGGATTTTCTTTTTGCACAGCCACAAAAGTAATCTGCCTGGCTTGTCTCCGTCCGAGTGGGCCCTAGTGGTTTTCGCCACATAGTCAAATTTGGCTAGTCTGGACCGGGCTTCCTGGCAGTTCCTTCTCGTTGCGGACAATTCTTCCTCAAGTTCCAGTGACTTGCTGGGCGTGGCCTCCAGATGTTTGATCTTCTCCTCACCACCCTCCAGTTCATCTCTAAGTGTCTTCCGGATCCCACCGGCACTGGCTATGATCTCCCCTCTTACCACTACCTTCAGGGTCTCCCAGATGGTGCTCCATCTGCTCACATTTCCCACGTTATTGTCCGTATATTCGACTATTTTGTCACGAAGGCCCTCCGTCAGGGTGTCCGCTGGCATCCGCCACATCGGTATAGGCGGCCTAGGGCCCTTTGGCTTCCATACTAAGAGGAGCGGGGAGTGGCCGGATATAGTTCTACCTAAGTATGAGGCAGATTTACCTGCGGGAGGTGTGTTTTGTCTATTAGTAGGTAGTCTATATGGGTGTATACCCCGTGTGGGGACGAGTAGTATGAGAATTCCCTACCTTCAGGATGCAGGTCCCGTCATACCTCCGATAGGTCCAGTGTTTGTATGGTTTTCTGTAGGGCAGAGGGGCATTGGCTGGTAGGTTTCGTCAGAGGAGCAGATCTGTCAAGAGCAGGGTTGCAGACATAGTTGAAGTCGCCTCCCGATACAAAGAAGCAATCTCTGTAGGGGGCTAATTTCGATTGGAGCTTGGTGAGGTATGCTGCGGTTCCACTGTTGGGGCGGTATGTATTAACCAAGCACACCTCTGTCTGTTCAATGCTTCCATGGAGTATGAGGTACCTGCCCTCCGGATCTGCCTCTTTGGACCAGATTCTAAAAGGGACATGACCGCTAATCCATGTGTGGACTCCTCTGGCGTATTTAGAGTACGTTGCCCCAAAGCCCTGGCCGCCCCACCAGTCGGGGATGCGAGAGTCAGTTTCAGCAGTAAGATACGGTTCTTGAAGCATTGCGATGGAGACGTGCTTCCGCTTTAGGAAGGATTTTATTCTGTTCCTGCGCATCTAGGTCCCCATCCCTCTGACGTTCCAGGGCAGTATCTTAACGTCAGCTGCCATGCTTGTAGGGTTGGCTCCACGGCCCATTGTGATGTGTCTTTTGGCTCTGAAAGTTGAGCATGTTGAGAACTACAGGACTCCCCGACCTAAGACAACAAATAAAAATACCAAACGTTTCCAATTGTGACTGCGTTGCTCGGGTGTCCCCGCCCTGCCAAGGCCCGTCCGGGTCATCTTGGGCAGGTTTGATGCATCAGCAGTGTGCTGTCGCGTGTCCTTTCCCTGGGCAGGTGTTGTGGGTCGGTCTGATAGGTTAGCTCCCTCCTGCCATACGGTACACAATGTTTGGTTCAATTTGCGCTGTTTGTTAATGGATGGACTCGTCCTGTGGGACCCTCATGCAGATTGCGGCGTCCTCTCCTCGCCATCCGCCAAGTTGTTGTGTCTAGCCACATGGTGGCCGCCACCGGCGACTCCAGGAAAATTGCTCTATCCTTGTGGATTAACTGGAGCCTCGAGGGATACATTAGCATGTATTTGATGTTAAGTTGACGCACTCTGGCTTTGATTGGGATGAACGAATTCCTTGCCCTTTGTACTGAAGGTGGATAATCCGGATAAATGGTGATTTTGCCATTGCCTCTTCTGATTTCCCCTCCCTCCCGGAAGAAGCGCAGGACAATCTCTCTGTCCTGGAAATTTAGAATTCTGGCTATTATTGGGCGTGGGTAGTAACCCGGTGGCGGTTTCTTCTGGAGGGATCGATGTGCGCGTTCGACCGCAAAGCCTTGCGAAAGGTGGACAGCGCCTGTATCTTGTTGTAAAAGAGTTTCTATAAAGTTGGTAGGGTTAGAGCCCTCCATTCCCTCGGGAATACCGAATAGGCGGACGTTGTTGCGTCTGGAGCGTCCTTCCGCATCCTCCGCTCTCTTTTCCAGGAATTTGTTGCGCTTCTCGAGTTCTTGGACTCTACTTTGCATGTCCTTGAGGGTCTCGATGGATTCTTTCTTCGTTGCCTCCGTGGTGGACATGCGATCTGTAAGATTCCGTAGGTCCTGTCGCATTAGCATTACATCTGCTTTTACCTCCCCGATTTTGGTGTCAATGACAGGAGGCAGATGTAGGTGGATGCAGAAAACTCTAGGAGAAGATCACAGGTCGGGTCTGCTTGTGGAGCCATCTGTGCTTCAGCACGCCGCAAGCCACAATGCTTGTTCAGGCCTCTCTTGGATTCCCGCCGGCTAGGGCTGCTTCTTTCGCTGGTAGGTGTGAGCACTCTTGTGGACGCAGCTTGGTTGGGGTGGCCAGTCCCACGCACGTCTCACACCATCTGACGCCCACCAGGCAGGCCCCCACCTTTGTATCCGCAGTCCCCAGACGGGCACTCTGGGCGGCAGCACTGGTGGTCCACGGTTTGGATTCCAGGGTGCTGTTGCAGGAGCAGCGTCACCACCCCCAGGTGATCGATCTTCTGTGTTTCTTCGCCCGCACTGGACTGGCTGGGCGCTCCATGCAGGTCTGCGGGTAGGGTATTTCTTGTGGATCGTTGCCACTTCACGTGGAGTGTTGCGTGCTTCACCTAGTCCCAAAAGCGCTGAATGCATAGGCTTGAATGGGGCCCCCATGAGCCTGGTCAGCACCACATTAAGCTCCCACGCTGGGGAAGGAGCCTTCACCGGCGGGAATGATCGGAATAGTCCCTTCATGAATTCCTTCACCAGGCGATGAGACCACAAAGACGCCCGTCCTGTAGTCCTGGTATATCGGGAGATGGCAGCCAGATGTATTTTGATGGAAGCTTGAGCCAGTCCAGCTTTGGCCAGCGACAGTAGGTACGGCAGTACTTGAGGGGCCGTAATCCGCAGAGGGTTAATCTTCTGTGCACGGCACCAGACAGAGAACCTCTTCCATTTATGACCATAACACTTGAGAGTTGAGGACGCCCTGGCTTTTGCAAGAACCTCTCTGTAATCAGCCGGTATATCGTACCCTCCAAACTCTAGTGCTGCAGGAGCCAGGCCTACAAGTTCAGCGACTGTGGGTCGTGATGGAGAATGGCGCCTCCTTCTCTGCAGAGAAGATCCGCGTCCGCCAGCAGCTTGACTGGTGGGTACGTTGACAAGTCCAGAAGGTCCGGGAACCAGATCTGCCTCGGCCACACCGGTGCGACGAGGATCATCCTGCACCTGGACTTCTTGAGCTGGTTGATGAGGCGGAGCAGCAACAGCAACGGAGGGAATGCGTATAGAAACAGGCCATCCCAGGGGTACGAGAAAGCATCGGCCATGGTCCTCGGCTGTGGGAACCTGCTGGCGAACCTCTGGCACTTGGAGTTCGTCGCCGTCGCGAATAGGTCGATCTGGGGTTTGCCCCATCGTTGGAAGAGCCGATCCACTTGATCCTGTTGCAGTTCCCATTCGTGGAACAAGCGCAGCTCCCTGCTGAGTGAGTCGGCGATGGTGTTTTTTTATTCCTGCCAAGTGGAAGGGAACCAGAAACATCCCCTGGGCGACGGCCCAGTGCCACAGATCCTGGGCCTCCTTGGATAGGGCTGGGGATCTGGTGCCCCCTTGCTTCCGTATGTAGAACATCGTGGTGGTGTTGTCGGCGAAGATCCTCACCACTTTGTCCTTGAGGGACGGAAGGAACGACTTGAGAGCCCAGAACACCGCTCGGAGCTCTAGAATGTTGATGTGGAGAGACCTCTCCTCTGGGAGCCAAAGGCCTCTTGCATGGACATCTCCGTTGTGGGCCCCCCAACCCTCCAGAGAGGCGTCCGTCGTCACCGTCTCCTGGAACGCCAGGGTTTGAAAGTCCGTGCCTGTAGTGAGGTGAGCACGGGTGCCCTACCATAGGATCGCCCGACGGAACTCCTCGTTGAGAGGGATCCTGTCCTCGAAGCAGCCAGTCGCCTGAAACCAGCAGGCGTCGAGGAACTCCTGTAGCGGATGCATCCAAAGTCTGCAAAGGGGTACATAGAGTCCAACTTATTGCCCTCGCTGTCCGGCGGGGAAGTGGAAGCTGAAGCCGCCGCACCCGCTGCCTTCTTCTTAGCCGCTGCCGAGACGACAGAGTCTGGCGTGGGCTGGGCCCTGAGGCACAAGGGGGTGGCATCGGGGACTCGGTACTTCTTCTCGTACCTGTCCCTCTTGGCGGGTGTCATGGAAGGGTTCTTGAGGACAGCAAGCCCCTCGTCCCAGATGTCGTCGAGCAAAGGCACAGCGAGGACCATCTTCCTCTTGGCCTCTCGTCGTTGGTACAGAAACCCCTCCTTTTTCTGTTCTTCAAGGCATAGCTGGAAGAGCTTGGATGCCCTGGTTATCATTGCGTGGAAAGAGCCAATTTCGTCGGCAGGAGAAGCCCGCGTGGGGGGGAGGTGATGACGGGATGTCCGCTGTGTCATCGTCTGTCCCCGTCGCTGTATCCACCGCCGTATCCTCTCTAGGGTCCTTCGAGGGGGATGAGGGGTCCACAGGTCTCGCAGGCATGAAGGGCAGAGTGGGGTGGACTCTCCTCCGCTTGTTCGGAGGGCTTCCCGACGGGCCTGGTTCTGGATCCTCCGTCGGGGTCCGTGGTAATCTCGTCCTTATCTCGGTACATAAGGATTGGATTGCCAACAAAATGGCCGCCGAGCTATCCTGGGGCTCGGGTAATGGCTGCGACGGACGGGATGGCCGCTCTTCGTCGTCATCGTCGCTATCTTCAATCACGTCAGCAGGGACCGCCCCCTGGGATCGAACCTTCTCGAACCTCTCGTTGAGGCCTATGAACCTCTCGTTGAGGCCTATGAACCTTTCGTTGAGGCCCTTCTCGGTTTCCACCAGCTCCTCCTCATAGGCTGATTCCGAGTCTGTAATGGCCACCAGCCCCCCCCCCTCTTATTCCGCCGGGGACTTCACGGGGGTCTTAACAATGGGCTGGAAAGAGGGGGGGAGGGTCAGCGCCTCGCTCCCCCTTCGAGATCAACCGGGTCCGCTCCAGCGGCTTAACCGGGTTCTCGGACTTCCTCTTCCCCAAACCAGAGCACTACTAACCCTTGATTTGCCAGCTTCTTCAGACTGTTGAAAGCCCTTTGCCCTTGTGGGCCCATATTGTTGGATCTGTTAGACTTGAGAGAATGGCAGTCAGTGGTCGAGACGTCCGCTCTTTGATTCTCTCCCCCTTGGCGATCATGTTAGAGGCATTAGACCCTGTTAGCACATCCCTAGCCCACTCTAAAATCTGGAAACTATCAGGCACATCCTATCCATTCCACGGTGATCTGCCACTGTGGAATTTCCTCCCAGGGGTCCCATACTTACCATCATCCATCATACGCCGGTGGGCTGAAACAGGCTACAAGGCAATCCGGGACATCTTTGAGAGTGGTGGCTTCGTTGAGTGGTCGGATCTTCCACCCATCCTCAGACGGAAACCATGAACAGCCGACGCATTCCAGGCCCAGGAACATATGGCTGAGATTCTGCTCTTATATGGCCTCCATAGCTACAGATTCTGATGGTCCATATCTTACTTCATCTTCTCCCACCTCCACCATGGCCTGAACTTTTGATTACCCAAATTGCTCCTGTGTTGTTGTGCCCCTCTGCTCATACCGCCAAAGCAATGTACAATGTTGAAATCGGACTGTATGCACTGCAATTGTCCTGTCTGCCCCTGTTGGGCTTCTGCCTCTTCTGTGTTGTCAAGCTAAATAAATAAAGTTTAATAAAATAAAAAGGGCCTGTACTAAGAAACCTATTGCCAAACCTTACAACTAATACAAAAAGGGTGTGGGATAGTTCTCAAGAAAAGAAAGTAGTACAATGTGGCAGTGGGAGCCCCGTTCACCCAGCCAAAGCCCACTCTGGTAGTGACGGATTCCTCCCTCTCGGGGTGGGGGCTACCCTAGATGGCCATTTGATTCATGGCGCATGGTCCAGAACGGAGGCCCTCCTGCATATCAATCTGCTGGATCTCAAAGTGGTAGGCCTGGCTTTTCTACTGGTCATCAGGGGCGACGCGGTTCTGGTCAGGACCGACAATTCCACGACGATGTTCTACTTGAACAAGCAGGGCGTCACCCCCTCTCCCCTCCTGTGCATGGAGGCAGTGTCAATCTGGGAGGGACCCAGTTGGAGGGGACATGGATCTCTGCGGTCCATCTCCCGGGGCACAACAATGCGGAAGCCGAACATCTCCGCCGCCTGGGGCTAAACACCTACGAATGGGAATTACACATCAACTGTTTGTTGCCCCTATTCCAGAAATGGAGGTTCCCAGATCTGGACTTATTTGCATCTCCTCTGAATTCCAAGTGCCCCCTCTTCGCTTCATGGGCGGGGTGGGGTCACGGGTCTCTGGGTGACACGTTCCAACTCTGTTGACAGTTGCTATCCGTTTCCTGCTCCTCCATTGCTCCAGCGGACCCTCTGCACATTTTGAGCCTCAGTAGACTGCAGCCTCCTCCTAATCGCCCCACCCCCCACTGGCTGTCGAGGGCTTGGTTCTCCAACCTGCTGCAGTTGAGCTGGCCCGCTTGGCCTGGTTCCTGATCAGTGGAGACTGCGCCACTCCTAGTTTTCGTATGGCAACTGAGAAATCATCCAAGAGACCCTCCACGTGTTCTCAGTACAAGAGTAGGTGGACCAGGTTCTGCCACTGGGCTCACGACAAGGGGCTGGACCCCGCTCACCTGCACCCTGGACGACGTACTGGCCTTTTCTACACATCTGGCTCGCTATGGAGACCAGGTTGATACCTGCCACACCTATTTGGTAGCCATTGGGGCCTACAATAAACTCCCCAGAGCGCATTTATTTGGCGGCCACCCCTGTGCTTAAGGCTCACCTCAAGGGGTTGTCCAGACGGTTTCCTCTGGTTCATGGGGCACACCCGGTCTGGGACCTCAGCATGGTTCTGGCGGCTTTACAGCGTAAACCTTTCAAGTCAATGGCCTTGGTCAACATCAGGCTGGTGACGCTCAAGGCAATACTGTTGGTAGCGCTCACTTCTGCATGCAGAGTCGGCGAGCTGCAGGCTCTGTCGTGCGAGCCCTTCACCACCTTCCACAATGACAAGGTAATCTTGGGCACTCATCCAAACTTCTTGGCCAAGGTGGCCTCTCCGTTCCATTTGAACCAGGAAATCTGCTGGCCAGTGTTCTTTCCAAACCCGCCATCGGTGCTGAAAGGGTATTGCATTCCTTAGACTTGGAGAGCGCTGAAGTTGTATCTCTCCCAGAGAGGTCTTTCCAGAAGTCTGAAGCGTTGTTCGTCACCTTTGGGGGCTCGGCTACCGGCACCCAAGCGTCCAAAGATTCCATCGCCGGTTGGATGGTCCAGGCCATTACTGAGGCATATGTGGCCATGGGTAAGACTGTTTCTGCGGGGGTTAATGCCCACGCGGTCAGGGGGGGCAAGGCTATGGTGGGCGCCTTTCAGAAACACGCTTCCTCGGAAGTGATTAGCAAGATGGCTACTTGAGCCACTTTGTCTGCTTTCTGTAAGCACTATTCCCTGGATACCAGTTCCAGGTGGGATGCAGCGTTCGGTCAGGCGGTTCTGGAGAACATTCTTACTTCTTCTTAATCTTGAGGCAGGTTGTCGCAGCACCACCCGGTTGTCTTGATCGGTGTAATCACCCACAAGGATGGAGGAAAGGGGACAGGACATATGAGTAATTCAAGTTACTCTACTTAGTGACTGGGTGTCAGGTTTCTTGGTATTGCGTGAAGGTAGCACATACACCTGCTTCCCCGTTGGATCTTGGTGCCTGGATTGTACACAATCTCAGGCCTCCATGACCCGCCGCGGAAAGAGGATTAGGATCTGCTGGATTGGATAGGTAGGGGTGATTATGGAAACCGGATAGAGGATCAGGAAGAGGTAATGGATGGGGAAGGGGATTCAGGGAATAGGTATGGCCTGGTTCCTGATCAGTGGAGACTGCGCCACTCCTAGTTTTCGTACGGCAACTGAGAAATCATCCAAGAGACCCTCCACGTGTTCTCAGTACAAGAGTAGGTGGACCAGGTTCTGCCACTGGGCTCACGACAAGGGGCTGGACCCCGCTCACCTGCACCCTGGACGACGTACTGGCCTTTTCTACACATCTGGCTCGCTATGGAGACCAGGTTGATACCTGCCACACCTATTTGGTAGCCATTGGGGCCTACAATAAACTCCCCAGAGCGCATTTCTTTGGCGGCCACCCCTGTGCTTAAGGCTCACCTCAAGGGGTTGTCCAGACGGTTTCCTCTGGTTCATGGGGCACACCCGGTCTGGGACCTCAGCATGGTTCTGGCGGCTTTACAGCGTAAACCTTTCAAGTCAATGGCCTTGGTCAACATCAGGCTGGTGACGCTCAAGGCAATACTGTTGGTAGCGCTCACTTCTGCATGCAGAGTCGGCGAGCTGCAGGCTCTGTCGTGCGAGCCCTTCACCACCTTCCACAAAGACAAGGTAATGCTACCGGCACCCAAGCGTCCAAAGATTCCATCGCCGGTTGGATGGTCCAGGCCATTTCTGAGGCATATGTGGCCATGGGTAAGACTGTTTCTGCGGGGGTTAATGCCCACGCGGTCAGGGGGGGCAAGGCTATGGTGGGCGCCTTTCAGAAACTGGATCAGGAAGAGGTAATGGATGGGGAAGGGGATTCAGGGAATAGCTATGGCTTGTTGCCCCCCTACTGGGGTTCCTGAGATCGCTGATGCTCTGCCCACCCACTCCTGCACACTGGCACACTATCCCCGCAAAGCCCTGCCTAGTCTGGCCTTCTCCGGCCTTAGTAATTCTGCTTTGATACCCGACACATTGTATTTTAGGATTCTCTGGTACATTACTGGCATGCACTCACATTGTGCTGATTGTTTGAACTCACAACCGGCACACCTTAAACAGGTTCACTAGTACATTGCAATCATATACCCACTGGTTACATGCAATGCGTTGGTTGTTGGAACTCACAAGCAACACAGATTAACTAAAGAAACAAGATGGCACTTAGCTTTGTGTCGTGCAGCGGGGTACGTCTGCCATGAGCTGCGGTCCCAATGTTCAAGCTGTTTTGATCCAGTGGAGCGCCGCTACAAAGAAATCAAAAGCACGTGTGAGCTTGTGTTGCGGAACAGTATAACAGAACACTTGACAAGCTACCAAAACTGCCCACTGGCGGTCAACAGCATGCAAATGCAGTCGATTTGTGGTGCCGGTTCTCCGCCACTCATTCTACTGTGCACCGGAAGTTGCTATCAGCTGTGAGCACCTCTGTACTCCATACATTTCCCAATGCCTTTAAGAGTTACATTGCCCAAACACTGCTTGCGTTCTATTCAGTTACTCCCCAAACACAATGCTCCTCCCGAGAGCGCTGCCTTGCCCGAACGCTGCTTGCGTTCTATCCAAATAAACACTCCGGAATTAACCAATAGTCAGACTTGTTAGATAAAAGCACTTATCTGTTGCTGAATGCAGGGCCTGTAGTATTCGCAGGCGGTGAATGGCCCTGCGGATCGCAGCCTGCAGGAGCCCTCCGAACACATGTCCTCTCTCTCTCTCTCTCGTGTTCTCCAGCACAATCTGGTATCTTCGATTGGTTGGGTGTTGTCCTAGAGGATCCCGGAGGCTAGTGGTCATGCGAGCCTTCTGGGAAATGTACTGGTCCTTTTCATGCCCCAGAGTGTTCTTAGTCCACACACCAAGCCTTTTTCCTGTACATAAAACAAAGCAGTGTCTTGAAATAAAGGTGTTTGGGTCTTTTAGACCTTTTTTTATGGCCACACTGCTGCATAACCCTGACATTGTCTGCTTGGCGCTTCCCACTCATGCTTGCCACCTGTGAGTCCCTGACACTGGGGTATTCATAGGGGGTGTAGCGAGGAAGCCGTGTCTCCAGGTGTCACGGGTCCTCTTGTCTGTAATGCAGGAGCAGCACAAACTCATGCATCCCTGTAGGGTTATGGCACCTGCACTATAGTAGTACACAGGCTACTGTAACCCCTCAGGGATAGAGGGTTAGGGTCCATTGGATTGGATAGGCACAGGGAGGCAGGTACACCGGAAGGAGAGTTAGGTAGAGGGTGTTGAAAGAAAGGGGTTTACAGAGAACATATTTACATACATTTATCAACCCAACCGAAGTTGGTACTCATGCTCATGAATATTCCCCGTCGTCGGGCTGGGAATCCTCGGTATAAGAAGTCATTGGTGAGGAGAGAAGGAGAGTGTGGAGTCGAAGATGACCCCGAGGTTTTTGGCCATGCAGGTGGGAGCAGGAAGAGGACCAAGAGAGGCCGGTGTAACGTCGAATTCTGCTCATCGTCGAAAAATGCTTAGGCTGCTTACTGCGCATGCGTTGTGTTTGTGCGCATGCGCGGTAACTACTGACAGGAAAGCATTTTTCGACGGGTGAGTTGTGATGAATTCTACGCGCCCCCCGCCCCAAACGGTTAAGTTTAAATAAATACAGTGCGGCCCCCGCACCCCCCCCAAGCGCTGCAACCATGCCTGCGTCACTGAAGCCCGCTCCGCCCCCCTCCGCCCCTCCTAAGCGCCACCAACCACTGAAGGGCATTTTTTGTAAATGCCATCCTCACTGCTTTACTGAAGCCTGCTCCGCGCCCCCTCCGCCCCCCCAAGCACCACTGAAGGTCATTTTTTGAAAATGCCATCTCCCAAACCACTGAAGGGCATTTTTTAAATATGCTGAGCATCACCCCGCCCCACCCCGACCATAGTGTATATATAGAAGGGTCGGGTCCCATATGTTTACACCGTTGTGTTTTCAGTGAACACTGAAGGTAAGTGAGCATGCACCATTCCCTACGTTCTTTACGTCCTGCTTCCCTTTCCTTATTATTACAATATTATGCTGCTCCCTGCTGCACCATCTCCTCCAAACACTTGCACCTGCTGTCTATGTTCCCTGCTGGCCTGCTGCACCCTCTCCTCCAAACAATTGCACCTGCTGTTTATGTCTATGTTTCCTGCTGCACCTTTCCCTATGCTCTTTACGTCCTGTTTCCCTTTCATTTTTATTACAATATTATGCTTCCCCCTGCTGCACCCTCTCCTCCAAACACTTGCACCTGCTGTTTATGTCTATGTTTCCTGCTGCACCTTTCCCTATGTTCTTTACGTCCTGCTTGCCTTTTATTTTTATTACAATATTATGCTTCCCCCTGCTGCACCCTCTCCTCCAAACACTTGCACCTGCTGTTTATGTCTATGTTCCCTGCTGCACCTTTCCCTATGTTCTTTACGTCCTGCTTGCCTTTCATTTTTATTACAATATTATGCTTCCCCCTGCTGCACCCTCTCCTCCAAACACTTGCACCTGCTGTTTATGTCTATGTTCCCTGCTGCACCTTTCCCTATGTTCTTTACGTCCTGCTTCCCTTTCTTTTTTATTACAATATTATGCTGCTCCCTGCTGCACCCAAACACTTGCACCTGCTGTTTATGTCTATGTTCCCTGCTGCACCTTTCCCTATGTTCTTTATGTCCTGCTTCCCTTTCCTTTTTATTACAATATTATGCTGCCACGCTCCTGCTCCCTGCTGCACCCTATCTTCCACACATTTGCACCTGCTGTTTCATAGTAGATCTTTTTTCAACGGCTGATAGTGTTCAAATCAATCCTTCACATATTTTACACTTATTTTCGATGATTGCCATGCTACATGTGCTAGCTTTGCAGGACTTGAAGTATGTCGAAATTATAAAAGGTTGTACATCTGCTGTTGTAACTAACCTGGTATTCTCGCATGTGATGAGTCTTTTGAATTTGGGGTATGAACTAAGCGGGGCCACCCAAAGTGAATATGCAAAAGGAAGCTTCCTAAAACAGCTTTCGAAATTGTAAAGGTGACAAGCACAAACGTTGGGTGGAAAGTAGTCAGTTCAAAGTAAGATCTGATGGTTGTAAAGTGTAATCAGCAGGCGGTCAAATGGACTTGGCTTCCATTGATTTTGCAATCTAAACATATGGCCAAACCCTGATTAATTACTATAACTTCCTGTAATGCTAGGGGGGACAGACAATTTACAAACAGCAAGGAAGGACTGGATCATCTGGCAGAAATATGTGTATTGCAAGAAAGCTGGTTGTTAACCAATGTGTTTGTTGATGGCTTTACAGTTCTTTTTAAAAACAAAAAAAGGCTACCAGTGGTGTTTTGGATGCCCCAGGGGCAGATTGGAAATTGTGCCGAAATTGGCTTCATGTGAGACAAATTCTATTGATTGACATAAATATCAATCTTTTATTTGTAGAAATTGAAAATAGACCTTGTGTTTCTTAAATGTTTCACCCACTAGGAAGCAGAATGTCTGAGCCCCTTAAGACATCTATTTGTTAGGTTTTAGCCAGCAATCAAATGTGCTAGCCACATACACACCACCAAACACTTTCACCTGCTGTTTAAGGCAGTCGAACTATGTTCCCGCTGGCCTGCACCCACTCCCCACAAACCCCATCATCACGTCTCCTCCCCTGCACAATACGCACCACCAAATACTTGCACCTGCTGTTTAAGGGAGTGGAACTATGTTCCCTGCTGGCCTGCACTCTGCACGTTTTTATGGGAGGGCAAAAGGGGCACTTGCCCAGAGCCCCCACCTTGGAGGGGGCCCCCACAAGACTGCCTGATCTAAAGAAGTAAGATTCCTTTGTTCACCAGACTTAAATAGCACACATCAGGATATGTTATGGCATGGTGCTGAGGCTCTAAACCTATTGCTTGTCTGTTTTGGCAAGTACATTCTGCCTCGATCAATTCATCATGTGATGCTTTCTGTGTTCACTGTGGTATATGTATTTTGTGTGTTTGTTCCTTGCTGCACAACTCCTCTAGCATTCTTTACTCCTGTGGTAATTATGTCTATCTGGTACAATAGCCAAATTTGAAATGCATATTGGTAAATTGAGTGTCACAATGGTTCAGAAGTTGGCTCAGTGTGTGAACACTCATTGCAGAGATATGTGTTACTTTGCAAGATTAGAATAGCACATTCCTGTAAGGCTGGCTGAGCCTTTCCTATGTAAACATGCCTCTGTATATACTTGGTCTTGCAGCGCAACAGGTCTTATTATGAGCAACGTGCTTGCACCAGATAGGGGTTGCTATAAAAATGAACATGTCATCCTTATGGTGAAGGTCTAGAAATGGGTTTGTTCAAATGGGGTGTTGTAAAACTCTGGCAATCACCTCCAACGATGAGCATACACTGTTAGTCAAAGAAATGAATAAGTATCCAAATTTGGAACCAAAGCATTCATGCCTGTATCCTGGCTTTGCCAGCAGACAATACAGTGATCCTGGTCAAATCATCTAATATCTCCTACATTACTGTACTGTCTTCTGTGAAGTTTGCCTCCTCCCATGCTGGTGGCATCGTTTAGCCCATTCCTTGATCTTTCTTCTTACATAGTCCATTTGAGAGGAAGGGGTGGTATACAAAAGGGAGCATACCAGATGGTGCAGGACTCGGGCAAGCATATTTAAAAGTCTGGTCATTTGACACAACTCTCTTCCCATGTGTTAACCATCTCTGACCTTGTTGCCCCTGTCTCCATGGTTGCCCACCTTCATGCACCCTCTCCTCCCATGTGTTACCCACCCTCTGCTGCCTTGCGTTACCCATCACTGTTCTCCCACCCTGCACCCTCTCCTCCCATGTGTTACCCATCTCTGTCCTTGTTGCCCCTGTCTCCATGGTTGCCCACCTTCATGCACCCTCTTCTCCCATGTGTTACCCATCTCTGTCCTTGTTGCCCCTGTCTCCATGGTTGCCCACCTTCATGCACCCTCTCCTCCCATGTGTTACCCATCTCTGAACTAGTTGCCCTCTCTCCAGGGTTGCCCACCTTCATGCACCCTCTTCTCCCATGTGTTACCCACCCTCTGCTGCCTTGCGTTACCCATCACTGTTCTCCCACCCTGCACCCTCTCCTCCCATGTGTTACCCATCTCTGTCCTTGTTGTCCCTGTCTCCATGGTTGCCCACCTTCATACACCCTCCCTTCCCATGTGTTAACCATCTCTGACCTTGTTGCCCCTATCTCCATGGTTGTCCACCTTCATGCACCCTCTCCTCCCATGTGTTACCCATCTCTGAACTTGTTGCCCCTGTCTCCATGGTTGCCCACCTTCATGCACCCTCTTCTCCCATGTGTTACCCACCCTCTGCTGCCTTGCGTTACCCATCACTGTTCTCCCACCCTGCACCCTCTCCTCCCATGTGTTACCCATCTCTGTCCTTGTTGCCCCTGTCTCCATGGTTGCCCACCTTCATACACCCTCTCCTCCCATCTGTTACCCATCTCTGTCCTTGTTGCCCTCTCTCTGTGGTTTCCCACCTTCATGCACCCTCTCTTTCCATGTGTTAACCATCTCTGACCTTGTTGTCCCTGTCTCCATGGTTGCCCACCTTCATGCACCCTCTCCTCCCATGTGTTAGCCACCCTCTGACCTTGATGCCCCTGTCTCCATGGTTGCCCACCTTCATGCACCCTCTCCTCCCATGTGTTACCCATCTCTGAACTTGTTGCCCTCTCTCCAGGGTTGCCCACATTCATGCACCCTCTCCTCCCATGTGTTACCCACCCTCTGCTGCCTTGCGTTACCCATCACTGTTCTCCCACCCTGCACCCTCTCCTCCCATGTGTTACCCATCTCTATCCTTGTTGCCCCTGTCTCCATGGTTGCCCACCTTCATGCACCCTCTCCTCCCATGTGTTACCCATCTCTGAACTTGTTGCCCTCTCTCCAGGGTTGGCCACCTTCATGCACCCTCTTCTCCCATGTGTTACCCACCCTCTGCTGCCTTGCGTTACCCATCACTGTTCTCCCACCCTGCACCCTCTCCTCCCATGTGCTACCCATCTCTGTCCTTGTTGCCCCTGTCTCCATGGTTGTCCACCTTCATGCACCCTCTTCTCCCATGTGTTACCCATCTCTGTCCTTGTTGCCCCTGTCTCCATGGTTGCCCACCTTCATGCACCCTCTCCTCCCACGTGTTACCCATCTCTGAACTTGTTGCCCTCTCTCCAGGGTTGCCCACATTCATGCACCCTCTCCTCCCATGTGTTACCCACCCTCTGCTGCCTTGCGTTACCCATCACTGTTCTCCCACCCTGCACCCTCTCCTCCCATGTGTTACCCATCTCTGTCCTTGTTGCCCCTGTCTCCATGGTTTTCCACCTTCATGCACCCTCTCCTCCCATGTGTTACCCATATCTGAACTTGTTGCCCTCTCTCCAGGGTTGCCCACCTTCATGCACCCTCTTCTCCCATGTGTTACCCACCCTCTGCTGCCTTGCGTTACCCATCACTGTTCTCCCACCCTGCACCCTCTCCTCCCATGTGCTACCCATCTCTGTCCTTGTTGCCCCTGTCCCCATGGTTGCCCACCTTCATGCACCCTCTTCTCCCATGTGTTACCCATCTCTGTCCTTGTTGCCCCTGTCTCCATGGTTGCCCACATTCATGCACCCTCTCCTCCCATGTGTTACCCATCTCTGAACTTGTTGCCCTCTCTCCAGGGTTGCCCACCTTCATGCACCCTCTTCTCCCATGTGTTACCCACCCTCTGCTGCCTTGCGTTACCCATCACTGTTCTCCCACCCTGCACCCTCTCCTCCCATGTGCTACCCATCTCTGTCCTTGTTGCCCCTGTCTCCATGGTTGCCCACCTTCATACACCCTCTCCTCCCATGTGTTACCAATCTCTGTCCTTGTTGCCCTCTCTCCGTGGTTTCCCACCTTCATGCACCCTCTCTTCCCATGTGTTAACCATCTCTGACCTTGTTGCCCCTGTCTCCATGGTTGCCCACCTTCATGCACCCTCTCCTCCCATGTGTTACCCATCTCTGAACTTGTTGCCCCTGTCTCCATGGTTGCCCACTTTCATGCACCCTCTTCTCCCATATGTTACCCACCCTCTGCTGCCTTGCGTTACCCTTCACTGTTCTCCCACCCTGCACCCTCTCCTCCCATGTGTTACCCATCTCTGTCCTTGTTGCCCTCTCTCCGTGGTTTCCCACCTTCATGCACCCTCTCTTCCCATGTGTTAACCATCTCTGACCTTGTTGTCCCTGTCTCCATGGTTGCCCACCTTCATGCACCCTCTCCTCCCATGTGTTAGCCACCCTCTGACCTTGTTGCCCCTGTCTCCATGGTTGCCCACCTTCATGCACCCTCTCCTCCCATGTGTTACCCATCTCTAAACTTGTTGCCCTCTCTCCAGGGTTGCCCACATTCATGCACTCTCTCCTCCCATGTGTTACCCACCCTCTGTTGCCTTTCGTTACCCATCACTGTTCTCCCACCCTGCACCCTCTCCTCCCATGTGTTACCCATCTCTGTCCTTGTTGCCCCTGTCTCCATGGTTGCCCACCTTCATGCACCCTCTTCTCCCATGTGTTACCCATCTCTGTCCTTGTTGCCCCTGTCTCCATGGTTGCCCACCTTCATGCACCCTCTCCTCCCATGTGTTACCCATCTCTGAACTTGTTGCCCTCTCTCCAGGGTTGCCCACCTTCATGCACCCTCCTCTCCCATGTGTTACCCACCCTCTGCTGCCTTGCGTTACCCATCACTGTTCTCCCACCCTGCACCCTTTCCTCCCATGTGTTACCCATCTCTGTCCTTGTTGCCCCTGTCTCCATGGTTTCCCACCTTCATACACCCTCTCTTCCCATGTGTTAACCATCTCTGTCCTTGTTGCCCCTGTCTCCATGGTTGCCCACCTTCATGCACCCTCTCCTCCCATGTGTTACCCATCTCTGAACTTGTTGCCCTCTCTCCAGGGTTGCCCACATTCATGCACCCTCTCCTCCCATGTGTTACCCACCCTCTTCTGCCTTGCGTTACCCATCACTGTTCTCCCACCCTGCACCCCCTCCTCCCATGTGTTACCCATCTCTGTCCTTGTTGCCCCTGTCTCCATGGTTGCCCACCTTCATGCACCCTCTCCTCCCATGTGTTACCCATCTCTGAACTTGTTGCCCTCTCTCCAGGGTTGGCCACCTTCATGCACCCTCTTCTCCAATGTGTTACCCACCCTCTGCTGCCTTGCGTTACCCATCACTGTTCTCCCACCCTGCACCCTCTCCTCCCATGTGCTACCCATCTCTGTCTTTGTTGCCCCTGTCTCCATGGTTGTCCACCTTCATGCACCCTCTTCTCCCATGTGTTACCCAACTCTGTCCTTGTTGCCCCTGTCTCCATGGTTGCCCACCTTCATGCACCCTCTCCTCCCACGTGTTACCCATCTCTGAACTTGTTGCCCTCTCTCCAGGGTTGCCCACATTCATGCACCCTCTCCTCCCATGTGTTACCCACCCTCTGCTGCCTTGCGTTACCCATCTCTGTTCTCCCACCCTGCACCCTCTCCTCCCATGTGTTACCCATCTCTGTCCTTGTTGCCCCTGTCTCCATGGTTGCCCACCTTCATGCACCCTCTCCTCCCATGTGTTACCCACCCTCTGCTGCCTTGCGTTACCCATCACTGTTCTCCCACCCTGCACCCTCTCCTCCCATGTGCTACCCATCTCTGTCCTTGTTGCCCGCTGTCTCCATGGTTGTCCACCTTCATGCACCCTCTTTTCCCATGTGTTACCCATCTCTGTCCTTGTTGCCCCTGTCTCCATGGTTGCCCACCTTCATGCACCCTCTCCTCCGATGTGTTACCCATCTCTGAACTTGTTGCCCTCTCTCCAGGGTTGCCCACCTTCATGCACCCTCTTCTCCCATGTGTTACCCACCCTCTGCTGCCTTGCGTTACCCATCACTGTTCTCCCACCCTGCACCCTCTCCTCCCATGTGCTACCCATCTCTGTCCTTGTTGCCCCTGTCTCCATGGTTGCCCACCTTCATGCACCCTCTTCTCCCATGTGTTACCCATCTCTGTCCTTGTTGCCCCCGTCTCCATGGTTGCCCACATTCATGCACCCTCTCCTCCCATGTGTTACCCATCTCTGAACTTGTTGCCCTCTCTCCAGGGTTGCCCACCTTCATGCACCCTCTTCTCCCATGTGTTACCCATCACTGTTCTCCCACCCTGCACCCTCTCCTCCCATGTGCTACCCATCTCTGTCCTTGTTGCCCCTGTCTCCATGGTTGCCCACCTTCATACACCCTCTCCTCCCATGTGTTACCCATCTCTGTCCTTGTTGCCCTCTCTCCGTGGTTTCCCACCTTCATGCACCCTCTCTTCCCATGTGTTAACCATCTCTGACCTTGTTGCCCCTGTCTCCATGGTTGCCCACCTTCATGCACCCTCTCCTCCCATGTGTTACCCATCTCTGAACTTGTTGCCCCTGTCTCCATGGTTGCCCACTTTCATGCACCCTCTTCTCCCATGAGTTACCCACCCTCTGCTGCCTTGCGTTACCCATCACTGTTCTCCCACCCTGCACCCTCTCCTCCCATGTGTTACCCATCTCTGTCCTTGTTGCCCTCTCTCCGTGGTTTCCCACCTTCATGCACCCTCTCTTCCCATGTGTTAACCATCTCTGACCTTGTTGTCCCTGTCTCCATGGTTGCCCACCTTCATGCACCCTCTCCTCCCATGTGTTAGCCACCCTCTGACCTTGTTGCCCCTGTCTCCATGGTTGCCCACCTTCATGCACCCTCTCCTCCCATGTGTTACCCATCTCTGAACTTGTTGCCCTCTCTCCAGGGTTGCCCACATTCATGCACTCTCTCCTCCCATGTGTTACCCTCCCTCTGCTGCCTTGCGTTACCCATCACTGTTCTCCCACCCTGCACCCTCTCCTCCCATGTGTTACCCATCTCTGTCCTTGTTGCCCCTGTCTCCATGGTTGCCCACCTTCATGCACCCTCTTCTCCCATGTGTTACCCATCTCTGTCCTTGTTGCCCCTGTCTCCATGGTTGCCCACCTTCATGCACCCTCTCCTCCCATGTGTTACGCATCTCTGAACTTGTTGCCCTCTCTCCAGGGTTGCCCACCTTCATGCACCCTCCTCTCCCATGTGTTACCCACCCTCTGCTGCCTTGCGTTACCCATCACTGTTCTCCCACCCTGCACCCTCTCCTCCCATGTGTTACCCATCTCTGTCCTTGTTGCCCCTGTCTCCATGGTTGCCCACCTTCATACACCCTCTCTTCCCATGTGTTAACCATCTCTGTCCTTGTTGCCCCTGTCTCCATGGTTGCCCACCTTCATGCACCCTCTTCTCCCATGTGTTACCCATCTCTGTCCTTGTTGCCCCTGTCTCCATGGTTGCCCACCTTCATGCACCCTCTCCTCCCATGTGTTACCCATCTCTGAACTTGTTGCCCTCTCTCCAGGGTTGCCCACCTTCATGCACCCTCTTCTCCCATGTGTTACCCACCCTCTACTGCCTTGCGTTACCCATCACTGTTCTCCCACCCTGCACCCTCTCCTTCCATGTGCTACCCATCTCTGTCCTTGTTGCCCCTGTTTCCATGGTTGGCCACCTTTCACCCAGACCATTGGGGGAATCTTGCCAAAGAGCCTAGTCTTGCGATGCAGTGAACACTATGGTGTTGCCTAGACTCTCGGTGCTGCTGTCAGATACCTTTGTTTGCTGGTGATGTGTCTCTGCTTGCATATAGTTCCTTAGCTGTGTGAATCCAGTCAGTTGATTGGATTCTTCACTGTAGAATTGAGTGGGCTGCCTGTGGCAACGCATCTTGCACTATTTGGAATGTCCCTATGCCTCAGGCAGTTGCCCTGGACTGGCAACATTTTCTATCAATGAAACCATACAAAGAATCCTCCCATTGGACTCTGTTGCAAAATTAATTCCAGTTCTGATTTGGTATGTATTTGGGCGACTTTCAACGGTAGAATAGTTTTCATGTACTGGAGGGAGTCGTCTGTTTGTGCCTTATCCAGTAGCTTGTATAGTTTCATGTGTGCCCTCCCGTATTGTTAGTTCTAGGCCTACCGGGGGTCGTAACCCTGCTCTTTTTACCTCTGGGTGTGAGATCCAGTGACGCAATTGAGTATATGTGAATCTGTGGTTTTCGACAAGGCCGAATTTATTTTTACATCCTTCGAAGGTGAGTGGGGCGTCGTCCTGATACATATCTTTTAGGGACAATGTGTCTGCTTCGTTCCAGCCTTCCCAGAATCTTTTGTGAAGGCCAGGTGAGAAATCTGGATTATGCGTGATAGGGGATAGTGGGCCCAGACCTAGTTTGACCCCCCTGCTACGGATAGCCTTATCCCAGCTGTGTAGGGTGGAGAGAAGGTCTGCGTCTGTTGGCAGTTTGACTGGTGTGGACGTTGACAAGTTCAGAAGGTCCGGGAACCAGATCTGTCTCGGCCACGCCGGTGCGACGAGGATGATCCTGCACCGGGACCTCTTGAGCTGGTTGATGAGCCGGAGCAGCAATGGCAGCGGAGGGAACGCATAAACAAATAGGCCGTCCCAGGGGAACGAGAAAGCAACGCCCATGCTCCTCGGCTGGGGTAACCTGCTGGCGAACCTCCGGCACTTGGAATTCGTTGCCGTCGCGAAGAGATCGATTTGGGGTTCGCCCCATCGTCGGAATAGTCGATCCACATGATCCTGGTGTAGTTCCCACTCGTGGCACGAGCGCAGCTCCCTGCTGAGTGAGTCGGCGATCGTGTTTTTTATTCCTGCCAGATGAAGAGGCACCAGAAACATCCGTTGGGCGACGGCCCAATGCCACAGATCCTGGGTTTCCTTGGATAGGGACCTGGTTCCGCCCTGCTGCCGGATGTAGAACATCGTGGTGGTGTTGTCGGTGAAGATCCTCACCACCTTGCCCTTGAGGGATGGAAGAAAGGACCTGAGGGCCCAGAACATTGCGCGGAGCTCCAAGATGTTGATGTGGAGTAACTTCTCCTCCGGGAGCCAAAGGCCTCTCGCGTGAAGATCTCCGGAGTGCGCTCCCCAACCTTCCAGGGAGGCGTCAGTCGTCCCCGTCACCTGGTGAGCTGGGGTCTGAAAGTCCGTGCCCGCCAACGGATGGGAGCGGGTACCCCACCACTGGATCGCCTGACGGAACGTCTCGTTGAGAGGGATCCTGTCCTCGAAGCTGCCTGTCGACTGGACCCAGCGGGCGTCGAGGAACTAAGGGGCACATCCGAAGCCTGCAAAGGTGCACCAGATAAATGCAGGAGGACATCATCCCGAGGAGGGACTTGATAGATCTTACCCTGGCCATGTCCGTGGCCAGCAGATGCTGCACCTTGCCCAGAATGGTCCTGGTCCTTTCCTCCGACGGCGAGGCCAGCCGCGCCACTGTATCGAGCTTGGCTCCCAGAAACAGGGCGACTTGCGACGGAACCATGTTGGATTTTGGAAAGTTGATGGAGAATCCCAGGTCCGTGAGCAGCTGGACGGTCTTCGCAGTGTGCTCCACGGCGAGCTCCCTTGTCCTTGCCCGGATGAGCCAGTCGTCCAGGTAGGGGTAGACGTGGATCCCCTGTAGGCGCAGCCGCGCCGCCACCGGTGCGAGGCACTTGGTGAACACCCTGGGTGCCGACTTCAATCCGAACGGTAGGGCCTTGAACTGGTAGTGCCGCCCTTGGACCACGAACCTGAGGAAATTTCGGTGTCTTTTTAGAATGGGGATGTGGAAGTACGCATCCTCCAAGTCCAACGACGACAGGAAATCGCCCTCCTCCGGCTGTCCCAGCACGTGTTGGAGGGTGACCATACAGAACTTCTGTGCCTTGATGTACTTGTTCAGTCGCCGCAGGTCCAGGATGGGGCGCCATCCTCCTGTCTTCTTGTTTACGAGGAAGTACCTTGAGTAAACTCCGGAGCCCCGAAGCCTCTTTGGGACGAGCTCGATGGCACCGTCCTTGAGCATCGCCCTTACTTCCAACAGTAGTAGAGGGACGAGTGGGTTAACCGGCCCCCCGCCCCCCGAAAGCCCGGCAGCGGTGCCGGGGAGCACCGGCGGCGTCCCCGTCCCTCGCCGGAGGGAGACGCTCTAATGCGGAGTGGTGGAGGCTCCAAGGCGGCCCAGGCCAGGGGCTGCAGGCTCGTCGTTCGGCGCTCCCGTTGCTCGCGGACTCGCGGTGCTTAGCCTTTTGTTGGACCCCCGTCGCCAGGGTGCCCTCAGAGGACTTAGAAGACCCCTCAGACTTCTTTTTCTTCTTCTCGCCTGACGGGCTCTTCCCTTCCAGCCAGTTGGCAAGACGGAGGTGGCGATCCTTCATGGTCCGCTCCGACATGTTCCCACAAAACGCACAGTCCTTCTCCGTGTGCGTCTTGTCCTCATGGAGACAGTCGAGGCATAACGAATGCTCGTCCTCCTTGAAAACATTCTGAAGCTGGCATCCAGGGCAGGTCTTGAACAGCTTCCCGGGCGTCGAGCTTCCTTTCTCCTGGGCCATGTCCGGGGTAGGCCTCGGAACTTCTGGAATCCTCCAAAAGCGTAACTCGACGAAATCTTCACCCTTGAGGGGCGTAGAAAACTCTGAAACGGATCCCCGTTGATGGGATGTAGAAACGGTGGAGCTTTAGGCTCTATTTAACCGAAAAATGAGAAAAATCTCCTGAAAAAATGCGAAAACGAAGCAAAAGCTCGAGAGCTACAGCACGAGGACTCCCAACACTTGAACGTGCGGTAAACATTTGAGGATGGCTGCCGGAGGCGGGGCTTAGGGAGAGGGCAGTCATTGGCTGGGGGCAGTATGACCCAGAGACCAGTGATTGGTTACTACTAAGAAAGACAGATCAGAAACGAAACTGATACTGATTTTTTTCTATACCGAGGGTTCCCGGCCTGACGACGTGGAATATTCATGAGCATGTGAATCCATGCCAGACCCCATGCTGGAGAAGGTTGTTTGTCAAGCTTAAGTAAATTGGAAAGCGTTCTACCAGCCTTGTTACCCTCCCCTTATCTGCGTGCTCGTATAGGGGCTGCCACGTATCGGACCTCCCTTATGGCCAATGTATCAAATTCCTGAAGGTGTGTGTGTATGTCGGCTAGTAATTCCTTATCTTGCGTGCTTCTGTATGTTTTCTCCAATGCATCTAGGACCCCACTTAAGCAGTATGTGAGCGTTACTCGTTCCCACTCTATGGGTTTCTTGCAGCATTAGTATTTGGGGATTATGCCTGGCAATATAATTGCCGGTTTTCTTAACTTTCATGTGATTGTTTAATTCCCGTACATTCCATGTCAACAGTTTGACCTTCAACCCATCACAGGGACTCTGAGATTGAACATTTGACATTGTCACATTGCTTCTGCCTTTTCTCCTCCTCTCCCTTGCTGACTTCCTGGCTGACACTAACTTTCCACTGGTTGCCTGGCCGCCCTCTGATCTCGGGGCCAGCCTCCCCCTCCCCCCGGCAGTCGCACTCCTGCACTGCCCTCCTGGCAACCCTGCACTTGGGTACTGTTTCTGTATCCCAACAGTCCCACTACCAGCACTTGACACCTGTTGTCTGCACTTACCCTTCCACTTGCCACCTGCTGGCCGTACATTACCTATTATTATTTCTTATTCCATGTGCTGCACTGTCCTCTTCCCCCTTCCCACCCTGCACTTCTCAACCCACTCCTTCCCATGCACTTGCGCGATCTGAATGACACTTGCCCTAGGAGGATCGTTGTCTGTCTTCCCTCAGTTCCCCTCCCTTGTCTCGTCACTCCTTGAAACACCTGTGTATAGGTGCGTCATGAATGCCATATCATATATCATATCATGACCACATGCTTAGTTATGAGACTTGGGTATTTCCATGTTCAGGATTCTAAAAAAAAAAAGAACCAGAGACCACATAACGGGAGAGGACTTTTGACTGTGGGAATTTGTTTTAACTTACTCTGGTGTTTTACTTCTGTCTTTTGTACTTTGTGTTAATCAAATTATTTCCCCAGTTCAACAGAGAGTGCGAGTGAAGAAATAGCAAGAAGTGAGATCGTTCCTGTATTTATCTTTTGCAAGGATGTTGTTTCAGCAGAGCCTAATGCAGGGGACCTCGGATGCTAATGACACCGCCAGTAAGCTTTCCCACACTCTTAACAGGCTGCTAAATGCACTGATATTTAATGATGTTTTCATTTCGCTGAATGGTAGTGCAATTGATCAGTGACAGATGTCTGAGCGAAGCTATTGCTTTGTGCAGTGTTCATGATATTTTATGTTTAAGAAATGCATACCTACCATGTAAGTGGGCGTGGTGAGTGTGGATGAATCAGAGTCATTACTATGAGGTGGAATGTTATGGATGTTTTTTTAGCGCGATAAAGGGATCTGGCAGGCAAGTTAATCAAACCAGCTTGCCGTGGAGAGGGGATAAGGGATGAGGGGACATTATCAAGCCAAATGTTGCCATCCCTTGTATCATTGCTGAAGCGGTTCCCAAGCTCTCCAACCTGACACTGGCCTTGACACATATTCTGTTGTGTAATGTCTTTATTAATTGCTGCATTTATTTTGGTATTTCAAAAACTATACAAATGGTCTTGTTGGGAATGAAAGTGTTAATGTAACTCTTCATTCATTTCTTCTTACAGACCAGGGCAGTCTCCAAAATGTCTGTGCTAGTTCAGAGAATGATCTGCAGCCTCAGTTCTCTGTCCCGACCCTGGAAGAAACCCAGCCAGCTTCCGGAGCAAGATGCCAGAACGCAGAGACTGTACACCAGAGGTATGCCTTGGCAGCACGTATGTAATACAGTAATGCAATAGGTAGTGTGCACAGGGAGTAAACCACTTATATACAGGGCAATGACAGATCAGGGAACATTTACTAATATTGAATTAGTTAGTGAAATTTTGCAATACTTTCATGTTCAGGGGGCTTCAGAGGCTGCTAACACCCTGGTATATGACTTACATGCTTGAGTTAATCAAGGGCCTTAATGCTCTACCCCTGTGCCGTTGATGGGCTGGTGATGCTTGCAGAACTCATAATTATATGATTATTATGATTATTACAGCCGCACCTTCTCAGACGTACTCTTCCTTTCTTCTCCTTCCCCCAGAAGCTCCGTGTTTCCAGAGCTCTGGTTCTCTCTAGGCTGGACTACTGCAACAGCCTCTTTCTAAATTTGCCTGCTTCTACTCTCTGCCCTCTGCAACTCATCCAAAACAGGACTGCAAGACTTGTCCTTGGCCTCAAGCCCAGGGATCGTATCTCTCCAGGACTGAAATGTCTGCACGGGCTCCCAGTGGCGGCGAGGATAACGTTTTAAACCCTCTGCATTGTTCACAAGGCCTTCTGGGGCCTGAGACGTCAATACCTTAAATTCTCTCTTCCTAAATATCTTCCTTCTCGAGCTCTTCGCTCATCCTCGTCCAACACCCTCAGGGTTAGTCGCTTCTACAGGCAGTGAGTTGGTGGGCATCCCTCTGGAATAGCCTATCTGAAACTTGAGAAGAACCATCTCCGGGTTCGGAAGCTCCTCAAGACCTTCCTCTTTGCTTCTGCTTTTTCTCCTCCTGTTCCTGCTGATGTGCTGGTTGAATCTGAAACTGCACTGGTTACCTGGCTACCTTATGATCCTGTGCCCATGTTCCCTTGAGACCAGTTGCATACCTGTACTGCCCCCTGGCAGCCCTTGCATTCAGACTGTTTCTGTAGCCCTACTGCCACTTGACACCTGATGTCTGCACGTACCTTTGCACTTGCTACCAGCTGGCGACACTTCCACTTATTTATTGTCCTTATTTATGGTCTTATGTATCTTTTTTGTTATCCTGTGCTCTGCATTGCCCCCTCCCCTTTTCCTCTGCACTTCTCCCCCTTTCCCTTTCCCCCCTTCCCTGCACTTGTGCGATCTCAATCTCACCTGGCCTACTAGGATCGTTGTCTCTGTCTTCCCTCTGTTTCCCCTCCCTTGGCTCGTTGCGCATTATAAATGCTATATCATATCATACTAATAGCAATTGAGAAAAATATCCCGGCTTTGGATTGTTTTTCTGACCTATTTTAATTTCTGTGATGGCATTGTTTTAACTGCATGCAGACATTTTTTAAAGTGATGTGACACCCTGGCAATTGTTTTACAGCTTTGTAAACTTTGAAGCAAAAATAGGAGACGTTTTGAACTTCCTTAGTCGCAAAGTTTTTCCAGATGGGTTTACAGGCCCACAAAGGTTGAACCTGAAAGGTTATGCATCCAATTTCTTTGTAAAAGGTGGGTATATTTTAGTGTTCGCAATTCAGGGTGAGTTCCAATTTTGCTTACGCTTATCGGCAAACTCCTAATGAGGCCCTATGTGTTTAAGTAAGTAATTGGAAATGTTTGCCTTCATACTGTGCATGTGTGGCACCAATATGAGTACTGAAAGAGTGATCATGTGTTGCAAGTGGACTATTTTGGGATTTCTTGTGATAAGCAAATAACATATGTAACATCCTTAAAGTATCTAGTATAACGTGTTTTTGCAAAGGCAAGTGAAATGTTGAAAAAAACACACCTGGCATCTGTTTAATAGTGTTATTAGGCTGGACAAATGCAGGTAATCCTAACTGTATTTTTTAGATATTTTTATGTGTGGAAGTGTTTACATCTTCACAACACGTTACTGTTGTATTCAACATATTATAGCACATTTTGATTTCTCCCCTCCCCTCATCCCCAATGGGCAGGCCCAGTAAGTTTCTCCCACCTCTTGCCTTTTTAGACTGTATTCCATCTCCTTTCTATAGTGTGTTTCCTGAGGGGAATAGCACTGCTAGTTTGACTTTCAGCAGTATCTTCCCAGTGAGAGATCTTTTGTTTGTGGAGTTTAGCCCCTTCATGTTCAATGTCGCTACCTTCCAATTAACTATTGTCCCATTGTGGAAGCCCCCTTACTCCTGTGATCTCAAACAGTATTTTCCTCCGATCCATTTGTGATGATGTACTGCATGTAGCTCCACCCCTGCACCCTTCTTTCTGCTTCCATTGTCCAACTCTTTCCCTTTTTGGCCCTCGTTCCCTTTTTTGTTGCTTCTTTCCCTCTTTTGTCCCACCTTCCCTCCTCCACCCTTCTTGTTTCCCTACCTCCCTTTTTCCTCTTGCGGCATTCGGCCACCCATTTTGGAAGATTCGGCCTAATGGCCAAACCACCAAGGTAGTGGCTCAACTACTCCCCTATTACTCCTCACTTATGCAGCACAGGGGCCAGAGAAATCAGGCAACCATCTTGTTTGCGGCCATTTTTTAGACTAGGACAACATCGAGTACATTTAAGTCTGCCCGAGAATGTCACTGGCAAAAAGATATTGATTGTAGCACGTGAACTTGAGTAATTTTATGGTGCACAATGTTTCAGTTGAAGGCACCATCAAAAAAAGTATTTCTTGGCTACTCTTTCATCGCTTTAATACCTTTTACTCTGTACTTAGATGGGAGTCTGTACCGATCATCGAAAGGCAGGATGCAGAAAGTTGTGACTAGCCTGGCAGAAGCAATGAAAGTATTTAGAGAAGTTCATGCTTTAGGATCTGGTAGCCACACAGGCATGGTGAAAACGAGAAACGCCTTGTCTTCTCGTTTTTATTGGCTAGGCATGTCCAATCATATTGATGAATGGGTAAGTGTTTTGTTACTATTATTTTATGACATGCATATATACATAGACTTTATGTTGTAAGTCTGACACTTATGAGTTAATCTTGTAGTGTTTTGTGGATAGTGAAGTAGCAGTGCATTGCGCTTACGTTTAATACTGATTTGGTTAGTATGTAGGGTGCATACATTACTTAATGTACTAGAATATATGGAAAAGGAAATATCAAGGTTTCAGTGAATGCATATTAGCACAAAAATAGAGAGTGGAAGAACACCAGCAGCTTTTCGCCTACCTTTTCCATCTATAGCTCTTTAGTGGAGAAGTAACTTTACCCTTTCATCCAAGGTATCTACTTGTGAAGAATGCCAGAAAGGTAGTGACATCTTCAATGTGGATCCTGTCCTACACAGCATTAAGGTAAAGTCATGTAAAAAAATAAGATGGACTAACCTCCAAAGAATTACTTTTTAACAATATTAATGGTAGCAGTATCTCCCTTTACTTTATTCGTCATCCGTACCTGTGGTTCTGTATTTCTGTCTCTCCCACCTATTGTGGTTCTTCCCTGCTACTCTGTCCTATGTTGTATCTCCCTTCTAGTCTGCCTCTCCCTCCAAACCTCTCTTGGTCTTTATGTCCCTCGTGTTTTGTGGCTCCCTCCTTTTTGGTACTAATATTTATCTCTCTTGCGCTATTCTCTTATTCTGTCTCCCCTTCCTGTTTGATGCCCCCCCCTTTTGCTACCCCAGTTAGTATCTTTCTACTTGTCTGTGTTTCTCCTATGGTGTTCCTCCATCTCCTTTACCAAGTTTAATAATGTGTTCTTCTGAACGATTTGGAGAGCTATCCATCTTTCAGTCGCATGTCTCTTGCAGCGTTTTTTCAAATCTTTAAATTTGCTTTCTACACCTAACTTGTGTCCATCTTGTTATTATGCAGCTTCAATTCAATTATGCAGTTTCAATTCCACTCTTTAACGGTTATTACCTTGGGGCCCGTATCATTGATGTGCTGCATTTTAATGAACAGAGTTTCTTAAATACAGATTAGCAAAGATGTCTCAAACATTTCAATGCAACGAAAGCATCCTACACTTTTTGTGTTATCTGCATCATGAAATCTGCTGATTGCATTTATGTTTTTCCCAAATGTATGTTTCCAAAACCTGGGAACTGGTTGGGATTGATCTGCTTGGTCCCCTCCCACGTACACCTGAAGGCTATCAGTACATCTTGACTGCTACTGATTATTATTCAAAATGGGTGTATGCGTATCCTTTGCAATCAAAGTCTGCGGTGGAGGTAGCGAAACATCTTGTTACCATGATATATGAGCAAGGTTGCCCACAAAGGATTTTGTCGGATCAAGGGACAGAATTTGTAAATCAGGTAAGTAGTGTATGAACCGGTTTGGTAGTACCAGATAGACATATTGGCCCTCATTACAACACCGGCGCTAAACCATGGCGCTATTAGCACCATGGTTGGTGCCGGTGTTGTAACGGGTCCGCCATGGTTCAATGGGGAATTACCACCCCATTCCAAGGTTGGCGGGGCGGTAATTCCCCATTGAACCATGGCCCTTCCCCATTCCCATTTGTGTATTATGAGTCCATTCAGTGGAATCCATTTTTTTTTATTTGTATAAAAGATTTTATATCACAAATGTACAGGAGTTTTTTAGTTTTTTTTTTAACTACATTGTGCACAGTTGAACCAAATGTAGCACTTAACATTAACTATGCCATGGACCTCTGTTTCCATTGCAGTTAAATATGGATTTATGTAAAAGCTTATCACCCCCAGACCAATGGATTGGATGAGAAAACCAACCACAACATCAAAAGGTAATCTCTGGTCTGTTTGGAATATCTAATATACGTTCCCCATTGTTGTTTCGCAACCATTTCACCCTTAGGAAGGCAAAACAACATAGCGGCCAGTGGTGGTCATGGGGTGTGACATGGTGGGGTTCCCCCTCCCTAACCAGAGAGAAAAGCAGTAACGCAGGATAGCCAGAGCTCCATGGTTCCTGTGAGATGACTAGATGGACAAACAGTATACATAGGTAAACCTTTCTTAGTTGTGGGTTTTGCAAGGGCAAGGTACAATGAGGAGTTTAGGTCAAGAATTGGTTTGGGTCAGATGGCAGTGTGGGGTGAGAATGATGTGGACCTTTCACTGCAGTGGTTGGCTAGTTATTGTGGAAGTATTTCATTAATTCTCTTCCAGTGATGGTCTGTGTAAGGAACATTTATTCTGTCTCACTGGGGATGCCTGTGTCTTTCTTTAGTGCTCATCGAACATGGAAGGGAGTGAACATTTTTCAATGTTTTTACTGTAGTGAATACTGCATGTGTCGTACAACAAGAAAAAAAAAATGCAAATGTTAAAACCATGTTGAAATGTTTTCTTTTTATTTCCACCGAAGGGCTCTCCTAAAGGTAGTGAATGAGAAGCAGAATAATTGGAACCAATTTCTGTTACCCATCCTTTTCTCGTTGCGAAGCAAGAAGCACAGCTCCACCAATTTCAATCCTTTTCAACTAATGTATGGGCGTGAAGCAGTGTTTCCATGTGAATTGCCTGTCACTTACGCTGTAAGTAGAACCATGTTGTATTGAAACCTATTGTGCAAAAACTTGTACCATGTCCTGTGATTAGTTCTATGTCACAGTACCGCATTTTAAATAGTGAACACAAAAAAAACCTTTAAGTCCCGGCTTTATTTTGTGTTGCCTTTTGAAAATATAATAGTTTTACATATTCCCTACCCCACCATCCCTTGCAAGGCGATTCCCTTCCCCACCCTCAACCACTTTTGACCTAATACTTCTGTTATATTGGAGTAAGACTTCCAAATTGAACATTAACATTAAAACAATATGGGTGTTAATCGTAAATGAGAACAAAGTTCAAAAGAATGTTTGTAGGGCATCCAGGTTAAAGCATTGGTGTTGCATTAATTTACTGTCATCCTTCTCTTCTGGGGTGCTATGTATCACCTTTGTACTTTACAAAGTGAGAAGTTCCTTGCAAGTTTGGTAGGACAAGATCAGGCGTACAGTGGCAGTGCGTATGGCTGCACCACGAGCACATATATGGGACTCATTGAAGTAATGCTGCAGTGAGTCAAGTGCAGCACATTTGCTTTGATTTGGCTTCAGCGAGACTGCTGATTTCACTGTACCCGTCCCGGGCAGTGAGCCTAATCTGGGCTGTTGCATCAAATAACCTTGCCATTTTGATTACCATTTGTAGCATGTCTTTATTATACATCATTAACTATTGACATAAAGTTCTAAATAAGTTGTGTAACAATACTTTATTTTAAGCTGGATCAGATTATAATGGCAGAAGAGAGTGATTACGTTAAAGGCAAAGAAGAGCAAGATGTAAAAAGAAAGGAAACTAGAGCAAGCGTAGCAGAGAATGTTGGTGTTGCCCAACGTATTCAACAGGACACATATAAGAAAAGAGTTTTAAAGAGGAGCAGAAATATGCCTGTGAACGTTGGTGACAAGGTACTTTTATTGAATGCCAGGAATAAAAGTCGCAAAGGTGGTGTACTGGAAACTAAGTGCCTTGGACCTTACATAATTAGGTCTTTGGAGGGAAAGAAAGTGTACCTAACAACAATGGAAGGACAAGACTTGAGGAAAATGATTAATATTAATCATATAAAGCTGTTTAGAGACAAAGTGACTCAGCACTTTAAAATATTGTAAAAGTGATAGGTACTTAATATGACATTTTCTCTATCTTTGTATAGGTTATCGATGCCTATTTGCATGTTGTGATACTGAAAATGCAACCCGCATTAGAGTACGTACATTGCAAAACATTTTGAATTTAGTTTCTTGTATGAGGGTTTTCGTAAAAGTACATTACATTTTAATTTTGTACGAATTTTTGGGGGGAGTAAGCTCGCGCTATGGGTATATTGTCGATAGTGAAAGAGCAGTAGTTTTTGTCAAGGTTAGCCAAGATGGTAGGTGAGCCGATCAGCAGGAGCTCAGTTTTGTCGCTGTTGAGACACAGCCAGTTTTCTGCCATCCATGCTTGGATGGTGCTATAGATGGAGTTGAGGGTGGTCTTGTCTAGTTCGTAATCACCCGTGAGGGGAATGAGCACCTTGGTGTCATCAGCATAATTCGTGTATGAGATGCCCAAGGAGTCAAGAAGGTTGAAAAGGGGTCTCGTGAAGAGGTTGTAGAGGGTAGGCGTGATGCAGGAGCCTTGCGGCACTCCACATGTGATGTGACTGGGTGAAAGTCTGAGAGAACTTTCATAGCCCTTTCCTGTAGAAATGAGGTGATCCATTCACAGGCTTTGGGGAGAAGTTGGCTGCAATAGAGAGGTGATGGCAGAGGGTATTATGGTCCACAAGGTCAAAAGCGGCCGATAAATCGAGGAGCAGCAGGAGCGCCGGTTTGCCAGCATCTCTATTGATATTGTAGCCATTCCCTCATTGATATTTGAATACTATTGTTTTCAGTGATAAAAGAGGATCAACTTAATGAACTGGAGATTTAATGCATAACAGTGGAGTTTGAGGCTTTCTTTCACCTTTAAAAATGAATTGCCTAAAAGATGTAATTTGTAAAAGTTACTTTATTGACCACAAAATACATGGCTGAAATGGAGATGGTCATGATAGGGAACTGAATTTTTAAACCTGTTTTAATGTACTCAGTGTGAAACAGGTAAAGTTCCAGGCCATCTCCTCCTGTGTAGCAACCAGTATACTTGGCGGACGCTACAGAAACGCCTCGTACAAAAAGGTATTTCACTTTCACATGCTGTGCTCGGGTGGCAATGCAACAAGAAAATATGTACACATTTTTTGTAATGCGAGTTATGAACTGTAACTCTTTTTTCCCCATTTTCAGTTTCCACTGCAGAACAGTGATGAGCTGTTATGCCCCTACAATACTGGGAATCATTGGATGATTGTGGTAAAATTCCTTTTTAATCTTAAACAAATTAGGGCGGTGGAGTTGTTTTCACTAGTTAGTGTGTATGGTGTGTGCATCCCTAACATACATTGTTTTTAATGTGCAGATTATTGCCTTGAAGGACAGAAACCTTCTTCTAATTGATCCAATGGGGGAAGAGGGTCAACACAGTCGCAGGATTCTGCAAAACTGGAGGTAAGTATTATTTGTAAGTTAAGTAGATTATGTTGTAAAACTATTCTCTGGCATGGATTCACATGCTCATGAATATTCCCAGTCGCCCGGCTGGGAATCCTCGTTAAAGAAAAAATATGTTTCAGTTTAATTTCTGAACTGTCTTTCTCCTAACAAGCAATGACTGAGCTCTGGGTCATACTGCCCCCAGGCAACGACTGCCCTCTAACTAAGCCCTTCCTCTGGCAGCCATCTTCAGATTTTTACCGTACGTTCAAATGTTGGGAGTTCTCGTGCTATAGTGGACATGGCTGAAAATAGAGAAGACTCAACACCTCTGTTCAGGACTTTCCTGGGATGTGGACTACGGAACATTTTCCTAGACGATGGGCACTCCCCTGTGCCTCTACTGCATGCATACCAACCTGACGCACTTGTAGGAGGCCAGTGCGTTCTGCAAGGATATGGTGCCCCGCACCATGAAGGACCGTCTCTATCGGCTGAGCAAGTGGCTGCAGTTGGGTGAGCCCTGGTCACCGAGCTGTAAGAAGAAATCCGAGCAGTCTTCTAATCGTAGGAGAGGATAGTGGCCATTCTGTGCAGGGTGCAATGGTTGTTGACCCTGAAGATCGCAAGGGTGGGTCCATCAAATCCCTTCTCGGCATGATGTTGTCATGCATTTACCTCATTCGACTGTGCAGGCTGCGGATGCGGCCACTGCAGGAGTACATTGACGCCTGTTTGTATGTCCCTACTGTCCTGTCCACGTGCCTTGTATCTGACGCCTCTACATATAACCACCATATCCCACCACTACTCTTACTCTACTATACATCCATCATTCAACTAGAACACAGCTATAAATACAATCCCATGAACACCTCATCACCCTAATAAAATGCAACTAGCTGAGCACATTCCAGCCTAGATGTTCACATAGGCGTTCCTCAGGCCTAACACAGCCAGAACTCAGTCTGAGTGTCCACCCACCTGACTGTACACATCCCACTGACTTCTCCAGCATCACACCTATCGCTAGAAAGCAGCTCATATACAACAACCACACCAGCTGCACACACAACTGATGCACACACGCACCATACAACACCATCTCTCTTGACTCACTTGAACCACAGTTCCCGAGGGAGTTCAACCTACCAGCGCTTTCAGGTCATAACAATTATATATAAGGCACTATATAAGTGCCAAGTAACATAACATAATTTACAGGTATTCTGCTGAAGACATGTTAGGACTTTGGGTTTATAACTGGAAAACCTATTTGGAAACATGATCTACTACTTGCATATGAATCAAATTCTGAAGGCCACCAGATGATTGTAACTTAGATGTTGCATGCCAAATCATAACACCACATGTGTAGATTGCCTGGTGACATGAACAGTCTGCTTTCATTATGTCTTCAATTGAAATGAAATCCTGAGTTTCATAAGTAAAAAGGAAGTGTGATGCTGCAAGCTTTGAAATTCACGGGGACCTCTGACATGGTTATTTGGTGAAACCATTATTAAATGGTGTGGAATTACTTAGCATATGCGTTAAGATTTAGTGTTATCTTTACAGAAACCTTTTGAGGAGCCACTTCCCAGAGAATCTAACATCTTGTTCCTGGAAAGTAGAACACTGCGCACATGAAACGCAACAGGATGGTTTCAACTGTGGACCTTTAATCTTGAAAGTAAGAATGTGCTATACATTTCAACATTTGTCATTTATGTGCAATTGCCAACTCAGAAAACGTCCTTTCTTTTCTTCTCAGTTTGCCGAGACGTACCTTTGCGGTGGAGATCTAAAAGATGTGCCAACAAAAACTAGTGATTTGGATGACTTCAGAAACCACATTGCTATGGAGCTAATGCAGAATTCCAGTGAGAACACATAACAAATCTTTTAATGTGGTCTCCTGTAATGTAATTGTCGTGTACTGACGACTTTATCTTCCCATGTCTGAATTCAAGTTTCCCCAATTTGTAACTGGAATTGTTTTGTACCTTTCTTTACTGCTATTTTTACTCCGACCGTACAAACCTGTATACAAAATGTAGAGATTCCCTCTAGTGTAAGGCATACCCTATGTAGCCAACAATAATGTGCTGCCACTAGGAAAGATGTGCATGTGTTTGTTTAGACGAGTATATTCAAGAAATTATCAACACTCGAGTTATAGAATTAAGCAGTGATTTACCCAGTTACACTTTTCTCTCTTGCAGGCAACATTGACGACTACTGTATGGCTTGTAACCTCATTGACTCAAACTGCTTGGATGAAGCAGTGGTCAGTTGAAATATTCTTCTTTAAAGTTACGTTAAATAAAATACAACTGTAACGTGTACACCCCACCCACTCCCGCCTTGACGGTAGTCCGTAGTGCTCAAGTGTCATCTCCATGCTTTGTTGTCCTTGGTGTCATGAGTCAGTTCTGCACCGCGTGCTTCTGTTGAGTCCTCGGGGCACCTCCCCTGTACTTGCTACATAGTAGGCTTTATGATCTGGTCCCCCCAACCTGCCTATCATTTTCATCCTGAGCCTTTCTAGGAGAGGCAGATAATTTGCTTCATACAGTTGTTAGACCAATTTGCCCATTTTGCTACCCAGAGGCCTGGCAGGTTGTCTGTTTCTTTTCAGGTTTAGGGTTATGGGTGTGTGATCTGAGTGTATGATAGTCTTGAGCGAGATCCCTGTCGTGTGGCCTAGCAGACTTCTGGAGAGCCACACGTAATCTATCCTGCAGTGTGTGTGCTGTGCATTTGAGTAGAAGGTGTACCCCTCCTTGACTTTCTTCAATCGCCCTCCATGCGACAACCAAGGTCAAGGTTTCCTTTGTGTCCCCTGTGCTATTTTGGTTTTATCCTTAGAGGGGTGGCACGCTATGTCAAAATTTCCTGTTCGGATAATTGGCGTTTTTGCAAATGTTTTCTGTTTGGTCAGTGCCTTTGAACAAATTTGTAATGGCCTGAAATCATGGTATTTAACGGTGGTGAAAGTATCACTTGTGCAGGTACAGAAAGGCCAGATGCTAGGACATAATTATAACTTATTACACATCTATTGGTGATTATTGGTACAGTTGATGTCTGTAACTTGAATGCATGTTGTGCTCGTTAATCTATCGCTAAAGTAGTTGTCAGTGTACTGAAATGCAAAGAAACTTACATTGGTGTTTTCCTAATTAGTAAGCGACTTTACTTTGAATGTTAAAGAATGTTGTTTTAAATGATACGTACGACTACTCTTCTTTTTCATGTTTGCTTTACCAGGTACAATGTGAACTATGTAAGAGATGGGCGCATTTCAGTTGTCTGCCAACAACCATTAACGCGCAAGACCTACAGTTGCAAGATTTCCACTTCCAGTGTTGGAAGTGTACAAAAGTGCATTAACATTGTAAGTGATATGCAATTAGTACTTCCACTGATTGAATGTCACTGTTCAGGCTGTTGTTTGGCTTATGTTTCTCCCGGCTGAGGTCTGGTACTCACCTACTGCCCCTCAGATACTCTTGGTTTCTTCTTCTGTGGCCAGACAAACAAGCAACCCATTCTGCTCACTAAAGTGATTGCGGCGTCTTTGGGCTAGCTTGTCATTACTCTGTCTCCCTGGTGTGAAGACTAAACTGTGTTCTAGTGTTGCAACAGCGAGTAATGTACAGACTGTAAAGCAAAAGAAGAAATCTAACGTGCCTAATGTAAGACAAAAGCAGAAATCTGCTTATGTGTGTTACACGACAAATGTTTCCTAGGAGATGCTTACACATAGCGGAAGAATGCTGTACTAAATGAACAGCACTTAAACTCTGACATATTTATTTCCTTTGTTTCTTTAGTGCGTGCCTTAACCATCGACTTCCCTCTTGATCTGAGTTAACTGCTGGTGGCTTCAAGAGTCTATCTTGTAAAGGACTCTCTGTTAAGACAAGGCTAACCGTATCCAGATCATCTTTCGAAATTGTACTTTCATTTTCATATTTCCTTTTTATAAGGCATTTTTCCATTAGGTATTAACACGGATCCCCTCGCATCTTCAGTAGATATCAGATTCACGTTCTTATGGGTTGCATTAAGTCTCTTGGCATAATGCTTTATTTCTTTTGTATTTGTAGGAGAAGAAACACCCGTGTACTTAACATTGTATTGAGTTCTGCGCTGGCTGAAATGTGGTGTCCTTGGTCGACAATGGGTGTAAGTCATCTAACAACTGGCATTCTGAAGAGGCACCCACGGATCCCCTCGCATCTTCAGTAGATATCAGATTCTCGTTCTTATTGGTTGCATTAAGTCTCTTGGCATAATGCTTTATTTCTTTTGTATTTGTAGGAGAAGAAACACCCGTGTACTTAACATTGTATTGAGTTCTGCGCTGGCTGAAATGTGGTGTCCCTGGTCGACAATGTGTGTCAGTCATCTAACAACTGGCATTCTGAAGAGGCATCTCGCATCTTCAGTAGATATCAGATTCTCGTTCTTATTGGTTGCATTACGTCTCTTGGCATAATGCTTTATTTCTTTTGTATTTGTAGGAGAAGAAACAGCCGTGTACTTAACATTGTATTGAGTTCTGCACTGGCTGAAATGTGGTGTCCCTGGTCGAAAATGGGTGTAAGTCATCTAACAACTGGCATTCTGAAGAGGCACCCACGGATCCCCTCACATCTTCAGTAGATATCAGATTCTCGTTCTTATTGGTTGCATTAAGTCTCTTGGCATAATGCTTTATTTCTTTTGTATTTGTAGGAGAAGAAACAGCCGTGTACTTAACATTGTATTGAGTTCTGCGCTGGCTGAAATGTGGTGTCCCTGGTCGACAATGGGTGTAAGTCATCTAACAACTGGCATTCTGAAGAGGCACCCACGGATCCCCTCGCATCTTCAGTAGATATCAGATTCTCGTTCTTATTGGTTGCATTAAGTCTATTGGCATAATGCTTTATTTCTTCTGTATTTGTAGGAGAAGAAACAGCCGTGTACTTAACATTGTATTGAGTTCTGCGCTGGCTGAAATGTGGTGTCCCTGGTCGACAATGGGTGTAAGTCATCTAACAACTGGCATTCTGAAGAGGCACCCACGGATCCCCTTGCATCTTCAGTAGATATCAGATTCTCGTTCTTATTGGTTGCATTAAGTCTTTTGGCATAATGCTTTATTTCTTTTGTATTTGTAGGAGAAGAAACAGCCGTGTACTTAACATTGTATTGAGTTCTGCCCTGGCTGAAATGTGGTGTCCCTGGTCGACAATGGGTGTAAGTCATCTAACAACTGGCATTCTGAAGAGGCACCCACGGATCCCCTCGCATCTTCAGTAGATATCAGATTCTCGTTCTTATTGGTTGCATTAAGTCTCTTGGCATAATGCTTTATTTCTTTTGTATTTGTAGGAGCCCCTCACACACTCCTGGGCTCTTCCTCTATGCCCAGGGGAACGAGCAACTCATTAGGCTCACTAAAGGTATTGCAGCGTCTTTGGGCTAGCTTGTCATTACTCTGTCTCCCTGGTGTAAAGTAAAGACTAAACTGTGTACTAGTGTTGCAGCAACCAGTAATGTTGAGACTATAAAGCAAAAGAAGAAATGTAATGTGCTTAATGTAAAATAAAAGCATAAATCTGCTTGTGAGTTATGCGACAAATGTTTCCTAAGCGACGCTTGCACATATCAAAAGAACGCCATCTTAAATGAACAGAGCACTAACAATCTGCCAGCCTTTATTTCTTTAGTGCGTACCTTCACCATCTACTTAGATGGCACTTGGAACGTCATGCAAGCACAGAACTGACCATCCCGACTACATCTACAAGCCAGAGCTAAGTAGCCTTGTTTATTCAATTCAGGACTGTCCAACTTAGGTGGTTTTCCACCAGGTGTTTTTAATGATTTAATGTGACTGTTGAGTACCTAAAATTGCATTGTGTAACCTAGTGCTTTCTCCCTCTATTCAGGACTTTCAAACTTAGGTGGTTTCTTTTCCATCCAATCTTAAAATGTTCATTCTGTGTTCTCTTTAATCCTGATTGTTGTTGTCTTGTCCCATTGCTTAACTTGCTTGCCTCACGCTGCCTTGTGTGCCTGCTCTATTGTCTCGCCCTCCCACCTCACTCACCTACTCTATGATGCTCTGTTTCTCCTATCTTTTCCAAGTGCTTCTCTATTGACTATCCTGCTCTCCTCACTAAATCTGGTAGGAAGAAGTTTACAAAGGACATCTTGGTCTCCAACCCAAGCCTCCCTATCTCTGACACCTACACCGTTCCTTCACCAGACCTATGGATCCTTGATATGGTCTCTGTGTTCTCTCCTTTCTCTTCCTCTCCCATTAATGGTGGCACCTGGTGGGACGCCCTCCTGGCCTCCTTACATTCCTCTACGGTCATCATTAATGTTTACTCTAATGGGACTGTCTTGGTCCAAGGCCCTCAGGCCAACCTTCACCTCTTTGATAGACGCTTCCCGCGCCTCATCAACTTCCTTTGTTCTCCTGCTCTCCGTGACTACCTCGCCTCCCCCTTCTTCCTCCCCCTCGGCTACCTTACCTTCTCCTTCCCTCTCAGTCCCCTCTCGGCCTCCTTCTACACCTCCGAAGGGCGTACCTCTGATCTGTACGCCTCCCCGGAAGTCCTTCAAGGGTGTAAACCGTCTCCATATTGCCACTCTTAACTCTTGCTCTGCTGTCAAACACTCCTCTGATTATCTGCCGCCTTCTTGAAGAACTTGAGACATGGTTCACGGCCAGCTCTATCACTAGCTTTGACCCGCTCCTACCTGACGGTTACAAGATCCTCTCCACACCCACGTCCAACCGCTCTGGTGGTGGTGTAGCTCTGATCTTCCCCGAGTGGATTGCTGCCTCTGTCACTCCTACGCAAGCCTATTCCTCTTTTGAATGCCTCGTCTGCTGGCTCTCTTTCTCCCCTAGCCATTCCCTCACTGTGGCTACTGTCCATCGGGCACCTGGCCAGATCCCCTCACTCCTCTCTGAGTGGGCGGACCTCTCCTCCTCACTCCTGGCCTCGACCACTCGACTCCCCCTTCTCGGAGACTTCAACATCCACCTGGATGTCGCCTGTCCTTCCTCTGTACTCTTTTGTGACCTCTGCGACTCTCTCACTCACTATTCTCCCCTCTGGCCCGACTCACTCTGCAGGGCACACTCTGGATGTTCTGATCTCCTCAGACCTTCCCCTCTCTGTTCCTCTCTCCACTTCTCTCTCCTGGAGTGATCACTGTCTCCTCTCCTCCCACATCACCCTCCCTACCCCTCAGGCTAAGCAATATGTGGCATCTAACAACTTGGCTGAACTCTTTAAAATCTGCAAGAAACTGGCCAATCCTGCCGCAGTCTCTACCTCTCTGGTCCCTTGCCAGGCACTCTGCACGGCACTGGCCTCTCTTTTCGTCTCTAAAACTCAGGACATCCTGTCCTCACTCTCCTCCTATCCACCCTCTCATCTCTGACTGTCTTTCTGTTATCCAGGAGTGTTGTGCCGCCAATGACCTCTGCTTTAATGCCAGTAAGACTGAGATTCTCCTTGCTCCCTCCTTTCCTGTTGCTCTCTGGCCGGCCTCTCTTGGTCCTCTTCCTGCTCCCACCTGCATGGCCAAACACCTCTGGGTCATCTTCGACTCCACACTCTCCTTCTCTCCTCACCAATGACTTCTTATACCGAGGATTCCCAGCCCGACGACGGGGAATATTCATGAGCATGAGTACCAACTTCGGTTGGGTTGATAAATGTATGTAAATATGTTCTCTGTAAACCCTTTTCGTTCAACACCCTCTACCTAACTCTCCTTCCGGTTAACATGCCTCCCTGTGCCTAACTAATCCAATGGACCCTAACCCTCTATCCTTGAGGGGTTACAGTAGCCTGTGTACTACTATAGTGCAGGTGCCATAACCCTACGGGGATGCATGAGTTTGTGCTGCTCCTGCATTACAGACAAGAGGACCCGTGACACCTGGAGACACGGCTTCCTCGCTACACCCCCTATGAGTACCCCAGTGTCAGGGACTCACAGGTGCCAAGCATGAGTGGGAAGCACCAAGCAGACAATGTCAGGGTTATGCAGCAGTGTGGCCATAAAAAAAGGTCTAAAAGACCCAAACACCTTTATTTCAAGACACTGCTTTGTTTTATGTACAGGAAAAGGGTTTGGTGTGTGGACTAAGAACACTCTGGGGCATGAAAAGGACCAGTACATTTCCCAGAAGGCTTGCATGACCACTAGCATCCGGGATCCTCTAGGACAACGCCCAACCAATCGAAGATACCAGATTGTGCTGGAGAACACGAGAGAGAGAGAGAGAGAGGGGGGACATGTGCTTGGAGGGCTCCTGCAGGCTGCGAACCGCAGGGCCATTCACCGCCTGCGAATACTACAGGCCCTGCATTCAGCAACAGATAAGTGCTTTTATCTAACAAGTCTGACTATTGGTTGATTCCGGAGTGTTTATTTGGAAAGAACGCAAGCAGCGTTCGGGCAAGGCAGCGCTCTCGGGAGGAGCATTGTGTTCGGGGAGTAACAATAGAACGCAAGCAGTGTTTGGGCAAAGTAACTCTTAAAGGCATTGGGAAATGTATGGAGTACAGAGGTGCTCACAGCTGATAGCAACTTCCGATGCACAGTAGAATGAGTGGCGGAGAACCGGCACCACAGATCGACTGCATTTGCATGCTCTAGACCGCCAGTGGGCAGTTTTGGTAGCTTGTCAAGTGTTCTGTTATACTGTTCCGCAACACAAGCTCACACGTGCTTTTGATTTCTTTGTAGTGGTGCTCTGCTGGATCAAAACGGCTTGAACATTGGGACCGCAGCTCATGGCAGATGTACCCCGCTGCACGACACAAAGCTAAGTGCCATCTTGTTTTTTTAGTTAATGTGTGTTGCTTGTGAGTTCCAACAACCAACGCATTGCATTTAACCAGTGGGTATATGATTGCAATGTACTAGTGAACCTGTTTAAGGTGTGCCGGTTGTGAGTTCAAACAATCAGCACAATGTGAGTGCATGCCAGTAACGTACCAGAGAATCCTAAAATACAATGTGTTGGGTATCAAAGCAGAATTACTAAGGCCGGAGAAGGCCAGACTAGGCAGGGCTTTGGGGGGGATAATGTGCCAGTTTGCAGGAGTGGGTGGGCGGAGCATCAGTGATCTCAGGAACCCCAGTAGGGGGGCAACAAGCCATACCTATTCCCTGAATCCCCTTCCCCATCCATTACCTCTTCCTGATCCTCTATCCGGTTTCCATAATCACCCTTACCTATCCAATCCAGCAGATCCTAACCCTCTTTCAGCGGCGGGTCATGGAGGCCTGAGATTGTGTACAATCCAGGCACCAAGATCCAATGGGGAGGCAGGTGTATGTGCTACCTTCGCGCAATACCAAGAAACCTGACACCCAGTCACTAAGTAGAGTAACTTGAATTACTCATATGTCCTGTCCCCTTTCCTCCATCCTTGTGGGTGATTACACCGATCAAGACAACCGGGTGGTGCTGCGACAACCTGCCTCAAGATTGAGAAGAAGTAAGAATGTTCTCCAGAACCGCCTGACCGAACGCTGCATCCCACCAGGAACTGGTATCCGGGGAATAGTGCTTACAGAAAGCAGACAAAGTGGCTCAAGTAGCCGCCTTGCTAATCACTTCCGAGGAAGCGTGTTTCTGAAAGGCGCCCACCAAAGCCTTGCCCCCCCTGACCAAGTGGGCATTAACCCCCGCAGAAACAGTCTTACCCATGGCCACATATGCCTCAGAAATGGCCTGGACCATCCAACCGGCGATGGAATCTTTGGGCTCTTGGGTGCCGGTAGCCGAGCCCCCAAAGGTGACGAACAACGCTTCAGACTTCTGGAAAGACCTCTCCGGGAGAGATACAACTTCAGCGCTCTCCAAGTCTAAGGAATGCAATACCCTTTCAGCACCGATGGCGGGTTTGGAAAGAACACTGGCCAGCAGATTTCCTGGTTCAAATGGAACGGAGAGGCCACTTTGGCCAAGAAGTTTGGATGAGTGCCCAAGATTACCTTGTCATTGTGGAAGGTGGTGAAGGGCTCGCACGACAGAGCCTGCAGCTCGCCGACTCTGCATGCAGAAGTGAGCGCTACCAACAGTATTGCCTTGAGCGTCACCAGCCTGATGTTGACCAAGGCCATTGACTTGAAAGGTTTACGCTGTAAGGCCGCCAGAACCATGCTGAGGTCCCAGACGGGTGTGCCCCATGAACCAGAGGAAACCGTCTGGACAACCCCTTGAGGTGAGCCTTAAGCACAGGGGTGGCCGCCAAAGAAATGCGCTCTGGGGAGTTCTTTTAGGCCCCAATGGCTACCATATAGGTGTGGCAGGTATGAGCCTGGTCTCCATAGCGAGCCAGATGTGTAGAAAAGGCCAGTACGTCGTCCAGGGTGCAGGTGAGCGGGGTCCAGCCCCTTGTCGTGAGCCCAGTGGCAGAACCTGGTCCACCTACTTTTGTACTGAGAACACGTGGAGGGTCTCCTGGATGATTTCTCAGTTGCCGTACGAAAACTGAGAGTGGCGCAGTCTCCGTTGATCAGGAACCAGGCCAAGCGGGCTAGCTCAACTGCAGCAGGTTGGAGAACCAAGCCGTCGACAGCCAGTGGGGGGGTGGGGCGATTAGGAGGAGGCTGCAGTCTACTGAGGCTCAAAATGTGCAGAGGGTCAGCTGGAGCAATGGAGGAGGAGGAAACGGATAGCAACTGCCAGCAGAGTTGGAACGTGTCGCCCAGAGACCCCTGACTCCACCCCGCCCATGAAGCCAAGAGGGGGCACTTGGAATTCAGAGGAGATGCAAATAAGTCCAGATCTGGGAACCTCCATTTCTGGAATAGGGTCAACAAATAGTTGATGTGTAATTCCCATTCGTAGGTGTTTAGCCCCAGGCGGCGGAGATGTTCGGCTTCCGCCTTGTTGTCCCCCGGGAGATGGACCGCAGAGATCCATGTCCCCTCCAACTGGGTCCCTCCCAGATTGACACTGCCTCCATGCACAGGAGGGGAGAGGGGGTGACGCCCTGCTTGTTCAAGTAGAACATCGTCGTGGAATTGTCGGTCCTGACCAGAACCGCGTCGCCCCTGATGACCAGTAGAAAAGCCAGGCCTACCACTTTGAGATCCAGCAGATTGATATGCAGGAGGGCCTCCGTTCTGGACCATGCGCCATGAATCAAATGGCCATCTAGGGTAGCCCCCAGCCCGAGAGGGAGGAATCCGTCACTACCAGAGTGGGCTTTGGCTGGGTGAACGGGGCTCCCACTGCCACATTGTACTACTTTCTTTTCTTGAGAACTATCCCACACCCTTTTTGTATTAGTTGTAAGGTTTGGCAATAGGTTTCTTAGTACAGGCCCTTTTTATTTTATTAAACTTTATTTATTTAGCTTGACAACACAGAAGAGGCAGAAGCCCAACAGGGGCAGACATGACAATTGCAGTGCATACAGTCCGATTTCAACATTGCACATTGCTTTGCGGGTATGAGCAGAGGGGCACAACAACACAGGAGCAATTTGGGTAATCAAAAGTTCAGGCCATGGTGGAGGTGGGAGAAGATGAAGTAAGAGATGCACCATCAGAATCTGTAGCTATTGAGGCCATATAAGAGCAGAATCTCAGCCATATGTTCCTGGGCCTGGAATGCGTCGGCTGTTCATGGTTTCCGTCTGAGGATGGGTGGAAGATCCGACCACTCAACGAAACCACCACTCTCAAATATGTCCCGGATTGCCTCGTAGCCTGTTTCAGCCCACCGGCGTATGATGGATGATGGTAAGTATGGGACCCCTGGGAGGAACTTCCACAGTGGCAGATCGCCGTGGAATGGATAGGATGTGCCTGATAGTTTCCAGATTTTAGAGTGGGCTAGGGATGTGCTAACAGGGTCTAATGCCTCTAACATGATCGGCAAGGGGGAGAGAATCAAGGAGCGGACGTCTCGACCACTGACTGCCATTCTCTCAAGTCTAACAGATCCAACAATATGGGCCCACTAGGGCAAAGGGCTTTCAACAGTCTGAAGAAGCTGGCAAATCAAGGGTTAGTAGTGCTCTGGTTTGGGGAAGAGGAAGTCCGAGAACCCGGGTAAGCCGCTGGAGCGGACCCGGTCGTTCTCTAAGGGGGAGCGAGGCACTGACCCTCCCCCCCTCTTTCCAGCCCATCGTTAAGACCCCCGTGAAGTCCCCGGCGGAATAAGAGGGGGGGGGGATCTGGTGGCCATTACAGACTCGGAATCAGCCTATGAGGAGGAGCTGGTGGAAACCGAGAAGGGCCTCAACGAAAGGTAAGGTTCATAGGCCTCAACGAAAGGTTCATAGGCCTCAACGAAAGGTTCATAGGCCTCAACGAAAGGTTCGAGAAGGTTCGATCCCAGGGGGCAGTCCCTGCTGACATGATCGAAGATAGCGACGATGACGACGAAGAGCGGCCATTCCATCCGTCGCAGCCATTAGCCGAGCCCCAGGATAGCTCGCCGGCCATTTTGTTGGCAATCCAATCCTTATGTACCGAGATAAGGACTAGAATACCACGGACCCCGACGGAGGATCCAGAACCAGGCCCGTCAGGAAGCCCTCCGAACAAGCGGAGGAGAGTCCATCCCGCTCTGCCCTTCATGCCTGCCAGACCTGTGGACCCCTCATCCCCCTCGCCGGACCCTAGAGAGGATACGGCGACAGATACAGCGACGGGGACGGACGATGACACAGCGGACATCCCGTCATCACCCCCCCCGCGGGCTTCTCCAGCTGACGAAATTGGCTCTTTCCACGCCATGATAACCAGGGCATCCAAGCTCTTCCAGCTCTGCCCTGAAGAACAGAAAAAGGAGGGGTTTCTGTACCAACAACGAGAGGCCAAGAGGAAGACGGTCCTCGCTGTGCCTTTGCTCGACGAAATCTGGGACGAGGGGCTTGCTGTCCTCAAGAACCCTTCCACGACACCCGCCAAGAGGGACAGGTAAGAGAAGAAGTACAGAGTCCCCGATGCCGCCCCCTTGTGCCTCAGGGCCCAGCCCATGCCAGACTCTGTCGTCTCGGCACCGGCTAAGAAGAAGGCAGCGGGTGCGGCGGCTTCAACTTCCACTTCCCCGCCGGACAGCGAGGGCAATAAGTTGGACTCTATGTACCCCTTTGCAGACTTCGGATGCGTCCGCTACAGGAGTTCCTCGACGCCTGCTGGTTTCAGGCGACTGGCTGCTTCGAGGACAGGATCCCTCTCGACGAGGAGTTCCGTCGAGCGATCCTATGGTAGGGCACCCGTGCTCACCTCACTACAGGCACAGACTTTCAAACCCTGGCATTTCAGGAGACGGTGACGACGGACGCCTCTCTGGAGGGTTGGGGGGCCCACAACGGAGATCTCCATGCAAGAGGCCTTTGGCTCCCAGAGGAGAGGTCTCTCCACATCAACATTCTAGAGCTCCGAGCGGTGCTCTGCTTTAATGCCAGTAAGACTGAGATTCTCCTCATCGGCACACCCGCTCCCTCCTTTCCTGTTGCTCTCTGGCCGGCCTCTCTTGGTCCTCTTCCTGCTCCCACCTGCATGGCCAAAAACCTCTGGGTCATCTTCGACTCCACACTCTCCTTCTCTCCTCACCAATGACTTCTTATACCGAGGATTCCCAGCTCGACGATGGGGAATATTCATGAGCATGAGTACCAACTTCGGGTGGGTTGATAAATGTATGTAAATATGTTCTCTGTAAACCCTTTTCGTTCAACACCCTCTATCTAACTCTCCTTCCGGTTAACATGCCTCCCTGTGCCTATCCAATCCAATGGACCCTAACCCTCTATCCTTGAGGGGTTACAGTAGCCTGTATACTACTATAGTGCAGGTGCCATAACCCTACGGGGATGCATGAGTTTGTGCTGCTCCTGCATTACAGACAAGAGGACCGGTGACACCTGGAGACACGGCTTCCTCGCTACACCCCCTATGAGTACCCCAGTGTCAGGGACTCACAGGTGCCAAGCATGAGTGGGAAGCGCCAAGCAGACAATGTCAGGATTATGCAGCAGTGTGGCCATAAAAAAAGGTCTAAAAGACCCAAACACCTTTATTTCAAGACACTGCTTTGTTTTATGTACAGGAAAAGGGTTTGGTGTGTGGACTAAGAACACTCTGGGGCATGAAAAGGACCAGTACATTTCCCAGAAGGCTTGCATGACCACTAGCATCCGGGATCCTCTAGGACAACGCCCAACCAATCGAAGATACCAGATTGTGCTGGAGAACACGAGAGAGAGAGAGAGAGAGAGGGGGGACATGTGCTCGGAGGGCTCCTGCAGGCTGCGAACCGCAGGGCCATTCACCGCCTGCGAATACTACAGGCCCTGCATTCAGCAACAGATAAGTGCTTTTATCTAACAAGTCTGACTATTGGTTAATTCCGGAGTGTTTATTTGGATAGAACGCAAGCAGCGTTCGGGCAAGGCAGCGCTCTCGGGAGGAGCATTGTGTTTGGGGAGTAACTGAATAGAACGCAAGCAGTGTTTGGGCAAAGTAACTCTTAAAGGCATTGGGAAATGTATGGAGTACAGAGGTGCTCACAGCTGATAGCAACTTCCGATGCACAGTAGAATGAGTGGCGGAGAACCGGCACCACAGATCGACTGCATTTGCATGCTCTAGACCGCCAGTGGGCAGTTTTGGTAGCTTGTCAAGTGTTCTGTTATACTGTTCCGCAACACAAGCTCACACGTGCTTTTGATTTCTTTGTAGCGGTGCTCCGCTGGATCAAAACGGCTTGAACATTGGGACAGCAGCTCATGGCAGATGTACCCCGCTGCACGACACAAAGCTAAGTGCCATCTTGTTTTTTTAGTTAATGTGTGTTGCTTGCGAGTTCCAACAACCAACGCATTGCATGTAACCAGTGGGTATATGATTGCAATGTACTAGCGAACCTGTTTAAGGTGTGCCGGTTGTGAGTTCAAACAATCAGCACAATGTGAGTGCATGCCAGTAATGTACCAGAGAATCCTAAAATACAATGTGTCGGGTATCAAAGCAGAATTACTAAGGCCGGAGAAGGCCAGACTAGGCAGGGCTTTGGGGGGGATAGTGTGCCAGTGTGCAAGAGTGGGTGGGCGGAGCATCAGCGATCTCAGGAACCCCAGTAGGTGGGCAACAAGCCATAGCTATTCCCTGAATCCCCTTCCCCATCCATTACCTCTTCCTGATCCTCTATCCGGTTTCCATAATCACCCTTACCTATCCAATCCAGCAGATCCTAACCCTCTTTCAGCGGCGGGTCATGGAGGCCTGAGATTGTGTACAATCCAGGCACCAAGATCCAATGGGGAGGCAGGTGTATGTGCTACCTTCGCGCAATACCAAGAAACCTGACACCCAGTCACTAAGTAGAGTAACTTGAATTACTCATATGTCCTGTCCCCTGTCCTCCATCCTTGTGGGTGATTACACCGATCAAGACAACCGGGTGGTGCTGCGACAACCTGCCTCAAGATTAAGAAGAAGTAAGAATGTTCTCCAGAACCGCCTGACCGAACGCTGCATCCCACCTGGAACTGGTATCCAGGGAATAGTGCTTACAGAAAGCAGACAAAGTGGCTCAAGTAGCCGCCTTGCTAATCACTTCCGAGGAAGCGTGTTTCTGAAAGGCGCCCACCAAAGCCTTGCCCCCCCTGACCACGTGGGCATTAACCCCCGCAGAAACAGTCTTACCCATGGCCACATATGCCTCAGAAATGGCCTGGACCATCCAACCGGCGATGGAATCTTTGGGCGCTTGGGTGCCGGTAGCCGAGCCCCCAAAGGTGACGAACAACGCTTCAGACTTCTGGAAAGACCTCTCCGGGAGAGATACAACTTCAGCGCTCTCCAAGTCTAAGGAATGCAATACCCTTTCAGCACCGATGGCGGATTTGGAAAGAACACTGGCCAGCAGATTTCCTGGTTCAAATGGAACGGAGAGGCCACCTTGGCCAAGAAGTTTGGATGAGTGCCCAAGATTACCTTGTCATTGTGGAAGGTGGTGAAGGGCTCGCACGACAGAGCCTGCAGCTCGCCGACTCTGCATGCAGAAGTGAGCGCTACCAACAGTATTGCCTTGAGCGTCACCAGCCTGATGTTGACCAAGGCCATTGACTTGAAAGGTTTACGCTGTAAAGCCGCCAGAACCATGCTGAGGTCCCAGACGGGTGTGCCCCATGAACCAGAGGAAACCGTCTGGACAACCCCTTGAGGTGAGCCTTAAGCACAGGGGTGGCCGCCAAAGAAATGCGCTCTGGGGAGTTCTTTTAGGCCCCAATGGCTACCATATAGGTGTGGCAGGTATCAACCTGGTCTCCATAGCGAGCCAGATGTGTAGAAAAGGCCAGTACGTCGTCCAGGGTGCAGGTGAGCGGAGTCCAGCCCCTTGTCGTGAGCCCAGTGGCAGAACCTGGTCCACCTACTTTTGTACTGAGAACACGTGGAGGGTCTCCTGGATGATAAATCAGTTGCCGTACGAAAACTGGGAGTGGCGCAGTCTCCGCTGATCAGGAACCAGGCCAAGCGGGCCAGCACAACTGCAGCAGCTTGGAGAACCAAGCCCTCGACAGCCAGTGGGGGGGTGGGGCGATTAGGAGGAGGCTGCAGTCTACTGAGGCTCAAAATGTGCAGAGGGTCAGCTGGAGCAATGGAGGAGGAGGAAACGGATAGCAACTGCCAGCAGAGTTGGAACGTGTCGCCCAGAGACCCCTGACCCCACCCCGCCCATGAAGCCAAGAGGGGGCACTTGGAATTCAGAGGAGATGCAAATAAGTCCAGATCTGGGAACCTCCATTTCTGGAATAGGGGCAACAAATAGTTGATGTGTAATTCCCATTAGTAGGTGTTTAGGCCCAGGCGGCGGAGATGTTCGGCTTCCGCATTGTTGTCCCCCGGGAGATGGACCGCAGAGATCCATGTCCCCTCCAACTGGGTCCCTCCCAGATTGACACTGCCTCCATGCACAGGAGGGGAGAGGGGGTGACGCCCTGCTTGTTCAAGTAGAACATCGTCGTGGAATTGTCGGTCCTGACCAGAACCGCGTCGCCCCTGATGACCAGTAGAAAAGCCAGGCCTACCACTTTGAGATCCAGAAGATTGATATGCAGGAGGGCCTCCGTTCTGGACCATGCGCCATGAATCAAATGGCCATCTAGGGTAGCCCCCAGCCCGAGAGGGAGGAATCCGTCACTACCAGAGTGGGCTTTGGCTGGGTGAACGGGGCTCCCACTGCCACATTGTACTACTTTCTTTTCTTGAGAACTATCCCACACCCTTTTTGTATTAGTTGTAAGGTTTGGCAATAGGTTTCTTAGTACAGGCCCTTTTTATTTTATTAAACTTTATTTATTTAGCTTGACAACACAGAAGAGGCAGAAGCCCAACAGGGGCAGACATGACAATTGCAGTGCATACAGTCCGATTTCAACATTGTACATTGCTTTGCGGGTATGAGCAGAGGGGCACAACAACACAGGAGCAATTTGGGTAATCAAAAGTTCAGGCCATGGTGGAGGTGGGAGAAGATGAAGTAAGAGATGCACCATCAGAATCTGTAGCTATGGAGGCCATATAAGAGCAGAATCTCAGCCATATGTTCCTGGGCCTGGAATGCGTCGGCTGTTCATGGTTTCCGTCTGAGGATGGGTGGAAGATCCGACCACTCAACGAAGCCACCACTCTCAAAGATGTCCCGGATTGCCTCGTAGCCTGTTTCAGCCGACCGGCATATGATGGATGATGGTAAGTATGGGACCCCTGGGAGGAAACTCCACAGTGGCAGATCGCCGTGGAATGGATAGGATGTGCCTGATAGTTTCCAGATTTTAGAGTGGGCTAGGGATGTGCTAACAGGGTCTAATGCCTCTAACATGATCGGCAAGGGGGATAGAATCAAGGAGCGGACGTCTCGACCACTGACTGCCATTCTCTCAAGTCTAACAGATCCAACAATATGGGCCCACTAGGGCAAAGGGCTTTCAACAGTCTGAAGAAGCTGGCAAATCAAGGGTTAGTAGTGCTCTGGTTTGAGGAAGTCCGAGAACCCGGGTAAGCCGCTGGAGCGGACCCGGTCGTTCTCGAAGGGGGAGCGAGGCGCTGACCCCCCCCCCCTCTTTCCAGCCCATCGTTAAGACCCCCGTGAACTCCCCAGCGGAATAAGAGGGGGGGGGGATCTGGTGGCCATTACAGACTCGGAATCAGCCTATGAGGAGGAGCTGGTGGAAACCGAGAAGGGCCTCAATGAAAGGTTCATAGGCCTCAACGAAAGGTTCATAGGCCTCAACGAGAGGTTCGAGAAGGTTCGATCCCAGGGGGCAGTCCCTGCTGACATGATCGAAGATAGCGACGATGAAGAGCGGCCATTCCGTCCGTCGCAGCCATTAGCCGAGCCCCAGGATAGCTCGCCGGCCATTTTGTTGGCAATCCAATCCTTATGTACCGAGATAAGGACTAGAATACCACGGACCCCGACGGAGGATCCAGAACCAGGCCCGTCAGGAAGGCCTCCGAACAAGCGGAGGAGAGTCCATCCCGCTCTGCCCTTCATGCCTGCCAGACCTGTGGACCCCTCATCCCCCTCGCCGGACCCTAGAGAGGATATGGCGACAGATACAGCGACGGGGACGGACGATGACACAGCGGACATCCCGTCATCACCACCCCCCGCGGGCTTCTCCAGCCGACGAAATTGGCTCTTTCCACGCCATGATAACCAGGGCATCCAAGCTCTTCCAGCTCTGCCCTGAAGAACAGAAAAAGGAGGGGTTTCTGTACCAACAACGAGAGGCCAAGAGGAAGACGGTCCTCGCTGTGCCTTTGCTCGACGAAATCTGGGACGAGGGGCTTGCTGTCCTCAAGAACCCTTCCACGACACCCGCCAAGAGGACAGGTACGAGAAGAAGTACCGAGTCCCAGATGCCGCCCCCTTGTGCCTCAGGGCCCAGCCCATGCCAGACTCTGTCGTCTCGGCAGCGGCTAAGAAGAAGGCAGCGGGTGCGGCGGCTTCAACTTCCACTTCCCCGCCGGACAGCGAGGGCAATAAGTTGGACTCTATGTAGCCCTTTGCAGACTTTGGATGCGTCCGCTACAGGAGTTCCTCGACGTCTGCTGGTTTCAGGCGACTTGCTGCTTCGAGGACAGGATCCCTCTCGACGAGGAGTTCCGTCGGGCGATCCTATGGTAGGGCACCCGTGCTCACCTCACTACAGGCACAGACTTTCAAACCCTGGCGTTTCAGGAGACGGTGACGACGGACGCCTCTCTGGAGGGTTGGGGGGCTCACAACGGAGATCTCCATGCAAGAGGCCTTTGGCTCCCAGAGGAGAGGTCTCTCCACATCAACATTCTAGAGCTCCGAGCGGTGTTCTGGGCTCTCAAGTCGTTCCTTCCGTCCCTCAAGGACAAAGTGGTGAGGATCTTCACCGACAACACCACCACGATGTTCTACATACGGAAGCAAGGGGGCACCAGATCCCCAGCCCTATCCAAGGAGGCCCAGTATCTGTGGCACTGGGCCGTCGCCCAGGGGATGTTTCTGGTTCCCTTCCACTTGGCAGGAATAAAAAAACAACATCGCCGATTCACTCAGCAGGGAGCTGCGCTTGTTCCACGAATGGGAACTGCGACAGGATCAAGTGGATCGGCTCTTCCAATGATGGGGCAAACCCCAGATCGACCTGTTTGCGACGGCGACGAACTCCAAGTGCCAGAGGTTCGCCAGCAGGTTCCCACAGCCGAGGACCATGGGCGATGCTTTCTCGTACCTCTGGGACGGCCTGTTTCTATACGCGTTCCCTCCGTTGCCGTTGCTGCTCCGCCTCATCAACCAGCTCAAGAAGTCCAGGTGCAGGATGATCCTCGTCGCACCGGCGTGGCTGAGGCAGATCTGGTTCCCGGACCTTCTGGACTTGTCAACGTCCCCACCAGTCAAGCTGCCGGCGGACGCGGATCTTCTCTGCAGAGAAGGAGGCGCCATTCTCCATCACGACCCACAGTCGCTGAACTTGTAGGCCTGGCTCCTGCAGCACTAGAGTTTGGAGGGTACGATATACCGGCTGATTACAGAGAGGTTCTTGCAAAAGACAGGGCGTCCTCAACTCTCAAGTGTTACGGTCATAAATGGAAGAGGTTATCTGTCTGGTGCCGTCCACAGAAGATTAACCCTCTGCGGATTACGGCCCCTCAAGTACTGCTGTACCTACTATTGCTGGCCAAAGCTGGACTGGCTCACGCCTCCATCAAAATACATCTGGCTGCCATCTCCCAATATACCAGGACTACAGGACGGGCGTCTTTGTGGTTTCATCGCCTGGTGAAGGAATTCATGAAGGGACTATTCCGATCATTCCCGCCGGTGAAGGCTCCTGCCCCGGCGTGGGAGCTTAATGTGGTGCTGACCAGGCTCATGGGGGCCCCATTCAAGCCTATGCATTCAGCGCCTTTGGGACTAGGTGAAGCACGCAACACTCCACGTGAAGGGGCAACGATCCACAAGAAATACCCTACCCGCAGACCTGCATGGAGCGCCCAGCCAGTCCAGTGCGGGCGAAGGAACACAGAAGATCGATCACCTGGTGGTGGTGACGCTGCTCCTGCAACAGCACCCTGGAATCCAAACCGTGGACCACCAGTGCTGCCACCCAGAGTGCCCGTCTGGGGACTGCGGATACAAAGGTGGGGGCCTGCCTGGTGGGCGTCAGATGGCGTGAGACGTGCGTGGGACTGGCCACCCCAACCAAGCTGCCTCCACAAGAGTGCGCACACCTACCAGCGAAAGAAGCAGCCCTAGCCGGCGGGAATCCAAGAGAGGCCTGAACAAGCATTGTGGCTTGCGGCGTGCTGAAGCATAGACGGCTCCACAAGCAGACCCGACCTGTAATCTTCTCCTGGAGTTTGCTGCATCCACCCTACATCTGCCTCCTGTCATTGACATCAAAATCGGGGAGGTAAAAGCAGACGTAATGCTAATGCGACAGGACCTACGGAATCTTACAGATCGCATGTCCACCACGGAGGCAACGAAGAAAGAATCCATCGAGACCCTCAAGGACATGCAAAGTAGAGTCCAAGAACTCGAGAAGCGCAACAAATTCCTGGAAAAGAGAGCGGAGGATGCCGTAGGACGCTCCAGACGCAACAACGTCCGCCTACTCGGTATTCCCGAGGGAATGGAGGGCTCTAACCCTACCAACTTTATAGAAACTCTTTTACAACAAGAAATAGGCACTGTCCACCTTTCGCAAGGCTTTGCGGTCGAACGCGCACATCGATCCCTCCAGAAGAAACCGCCAACGGGTTCCTACCCACGCCCAATAATAGCCAGAATTCTAAATTTCCAGGACAGAGAGATTGTCCTGCGCTTCTTCCGGGAGGGAGGGGAAATCAGAAGAGGCAACGGCAAAATTGCCATTTATCCGGATTATACATCTTCAGTACAAAGGGCAAGGAATTCGTTCATCCCAATCAAAGCCAGAGTGCGTCAACTTAACATCAAATACATGCTAATGTATCCCTCGAGGCTCCAGTTAATCCACAAGGATAGAGCAATTTTCCTGGAGTCGCCGGTGGCGGCCACCATGTGGCTATAACACAACAACTTGGCGAATGGCGAGGAGAGGACGCCGCATCTGCATGAGGGTCCCACAGGACGAGTCCATCCATTAACAAACAGCGCAAATTGAACCAAAGATTGTGTACCGTATGGCAGGAGGGAGCTAACCTATCAGACCGACCCACTACACCTGCCCAGGGAAAGGACACGCGACAGCACACTGCTGATGCATCAAACCTGCCCAAGATGACCCGGATGGGCCTTGGCAGGGCGGGGACACCCGAGCAACGCAGTCACAATTGGAAATGTTTGTTATTTTTATTTGTTGTCTTAGGTCGGGGAGTCCTGTAGTTCTCAACATGCTCAACTTTCAGAGCCAAAAGACACATCACAATGGGCCGTGGAGCCAACCCTACAAGCATGGCAGCTGACATTAAGATACTGCCCTGGAACGTCAGAGGGATGGAGGCCTACATGCGCAGGAACAGAATAAAATCCTTCCTAAAGCGGAAGCACGTCTCCATCGCAATGCTTCAAGAACCGTATCTTACCGCTGAAACTGACTCTCGCATCCCCGACTGGTGGGGCGGCCAGGGCTTTGGCGCAACGTACTCTAAATACGCCAGAGGAGTCCACACATGGATTAGCGGTCATGTCCCTTTTAGAATCTGGTCCAAAGAGGCAGATCCAGAGGGCAGGTACCTCATACTCCCTGGAAGCATTGAACAGACAGAGGTGTGCTTGGTTAATACATACCGCCCCAACAGTGGAACCGCAGCATACCTCACCAAGCTCCATTCGAAATTAGCTCCCTACAGAGATTGCTTCTTTGTATCGGGAGGCAACCTCAACTATGTCTGCAACCCTGCTCTTGACAGATCTGCTCCTCTGACGAAACCTACCAGCCAATGCCCCTCTGCCCTACAGAAAACCATACAAACACTGGACCTATCGGAGGTATGGCGGGACCTGCATCCTGAAGGTAGGGAATTCTCATACTACTCGTCCCCACACGGGGTATACACCCGTATAGACTACCTACTAATAGACAAAACACACCTCCCGCAGGTAAATCTGCCTCGTACTTAGGTAGAACTATATCCGACCACTCCCCGCTCCTCTTAGTATGGAAGCCAAAGGGCCCTAGGCCGCCTATACCGATGTGGCGGATGCCAGCGGACACCCTGACGGAGGGCCTTCGTGACAAAATAGTCGAATATACGGACAATAACGTGGGAAATGTGAGCAGATGGAGCACCATCTGGGAGACCCTGAAGGTAGTGGTAAGAGGGGAGATCATAGCCAGTGCCGGTGGGATCCGGAAGACACTTAGAGATGAACTGGAGGGTGGTGAGGAGAAGATCAAACGTCTGGAGGCCACGCCCAGCAAGTCACTGGAACTTGAGGAAGAATTGTCCGCAACGAGAAGGAACTGCCAGGAAGCCTGGTCCAGACTAGCCAAATTTGACTATGTGGCGAAAACCACTAGGGCCCATTCAGAGGGAGACAAGCCAGGCAGATTACTTTTGTGGCTGTGCAAAAAGAAAATCCAAAAAACCCAATCCTTGAGATCCAAGATCAATCTGGATCCACACACACAACGCAAACAGCGATTAATGGGGCATTCAAAAGCTTCTACTCACAACTATATAGCCACGACTCTGTTGTTCCCCAATGAGAGATCCAAGACACGCTAGACGAAATAGGCCTCCCCACGCTAGAGGAGGCCCAAAGAGAAGCATTGAATAGAGAGTTCACCATTGATGATATACAGGAGGCTATTAGAGCACTATCCACTTGTAAGACCCCTGGGAGCGACGGGCTACCCCCGGAGTTCTATAAAACATTTGCAGCGGAACTGACTCCAATCCTACACAAGGTCTACACAGAAGCCTTCGAAATCGGGAGGCTACCTGATAGCATGAACGAAACCCTAGCGATCCCTATAACCAAACCCGGGAAGCCAACCGCCGAGTGTGGATCTTATAGACCCAAAGCCATCCTTAATTACGATATAAAGATCCTCACCACTATACTTGCCAATAGATTATCTAAAGTTATTGGGACCCTAATACATGAAGACCAGAACGGGTTTGTCCCCGGCCGTAGTACAACCGCAAACCTACGCAGACTGCAACATATCATAGCGCAAACAGCGGACTTGCAGGAACCCTATGCAGTGGTCTCCCTAGATGCCATCAAAGCATTCGCCTCCATATATTGTGAGTGGCTCCTAGCTACCCTGCAAAAATTCGGACTGGGCAGCCACTTCCTCCGTTAGGTCGAGATCCTGTACAAAGCACCGAGAGCAAGGGTAAAAACCGGCAGAACGGTGTCTGCAAGTTGGAACATACAGAGGGGCATCAGGCAGGGATGCCCCCTTTCTCCTATGTAGTACATACTTGGGCTAGAACTGCTGGTGATATTTATCAGTAAAACTTTTTTGACGCTGGCATAAACATCGGGGGCCGATACCACGTGATCTCGCTATATGCAGATGACGTCTTACTTTATTTAAGGGACCCACAACTTAACCTACCTACAATCCTGGCAGTACTGGGAAATTTTGCAAAAGTATCAGGAATATGATTTAACCCAGAAAAACCTTGCATTTTCCCACTGGCGGGAATGGTAGGGGCTCAAATATCTGCTCTCCCGGAGGTCGGGGTAGGTTGGGAACCGAATACATTCCGATACTTGGTTGTCAACATTTTGCATACCTCCGAGCAAACACATGGAGGCAATACCCTGATAGCAGTACAAAGACTCAAAAAGTCGATGAGGTTCTGGACCAGGCTTCCACTTTCAATGATGGGCCAAGTAGCCATCGCTAAAATGATAGTGTCACCACGCTTCCTGTACTTCTTCCAAAACGTCCATTACTACATACCCGCAGCCTTCTTCCGACTGCTGGGCGTACCATTGAAGGACTTGGTGTGGGGGAGCTCCAGACATAAGCTTGCCCTAAATACGTTAATGCTTCCATATAAAGCAGGCGGAGTCCAACTCCCCGACTTAGAGCGCTATTTCCTAGCTGCCCAACTCGCCTTTGTGGCTAAATGGCTCGCAGATGACCCCACCTCCGAGACGGATCTCCTACGCCACCTAATTGCTCCGGTGCAACTCAAAGAAATCCTCTGGGTCTGATGGAAGCCGGCTATGAGAGATCCACCGCTCATCCAACTGGGCCGTAAAGTCTGGGACAGAGCTTTGAAGATACAGAAGTAGGTAAATCCATACTCCCCAGAGATACCACTCATTGCAGACACCTGCTCCAGCAGAAAGGAATTGTCGCCGACAAGACTGTGGGAAAGGCATGGCCTCTACACCTGGAGGGACATGTATGAGGAGGGCTCCTTTCGTGAGCTGGACTCCCTGATAACGAATGACGGACTTCCCAAAGGCCAGCACCTCCGCTACCGGGAAATCAGGGAGGCAGCGAAACGAAATTGGAGCAAATGGCCAGAGGAACCAGACCCGGACCCGACTCTGACCCTGCTGCGCAACCTCAACCTCCAGAATATATGCCCAGATCGCAGACAAACCTAACCCCAAGAGTGAAGCTCTGAAGACCGTGTGGGAAACAAATTTGGGAACCAGTATCACGGAACAAGGATGGGGAAGAATTCAACAATATCCCAGAGAAGTGTTGAGAAACGCTAGATTCAGACTCGTTCAATTGAATGTCCTTCACAGAACTTACATGACCCCCAGGAGGATTGCGGAATTCAGTAGACCTCCGATCCCGCTATGAGATCAGGTTCCTGCTCACCCTGCCACCCTACCGCACTGCCTCCGGGCCACCCCTTGCACTGGGGTTTGTATCTGTACCCGTACAACCCTCCCGTTTGTTTTCCCCTCCTGCACTTATCATACCCACCTGATCTGCTGCCTCAAACCTAGCACTTGCCACTTGGCAGCGCTACCACTTTGTGCTGATTTTATTATTTATTTTATTATTATTTATCCTGTTTCACCTTCATGCCGTAAAGCCAAACTATGTGGTGAGAGATTTGTTCCCTTCAATGATGGCTCAAGTCCCTCCCCGCTCCCCCTCATAGAAAACAAAACATGGACATCTGGACCAGCCTTCGACCAACGGGGCCTCCAGCTGGGCCAACGCAGCCAACTTGCGTGGAGGCAGTTGGGCCTCCGCTGTTAAGCAGTGAAATCTCAGTGTGCGATGGGCGGCAGGCACCTCCTTAGGGAACTTCGTCCGTAACAGAGGTTTGTGGAAATGGACCCCGGTCAAGGTTTTGGATCCTGAAAGCCAGGTGTCCAAGAGTGACCCTGCGCTATCCATGGTTACTAGGCCGCTTTCCCTTGAGTGGGGGGTTATCTCATACTGCGACGTCTCTTCTGCACTTGGGACAAGGACTGTTTAGAGTCTTGTGGTTCTTCTTGCCTGGAAGGTGAGTTTCCGTCGGGGGCTCCGTCCCCCTCCCCGTGTGCAGCAGGTTCTCGTCTTTGTGTACATTTCGTATATGGCGAATGTTGCCATCCCAGGTGAAGGTCAGGGAAGTGGACTAGCCCCATCGATAAGAGATTCCTTTTTCCCTCAGCCACTGTGTGACCGGTCTCAAAGCCTTCCTTTTTTCGTTAGTGTAACCGCTGCGAGGTCCTGATATAAGGAAATTAAGGCGTCTCTGAAAAGTATGCGGGGGGAGCTTCTTGCTTCTTGCATTATTACTTCTTTAACTGTAAAGTAATGCAGTCTCATTAGGACGTCCTGCGGGGGTGGTGGGGGTTGTGCTCCGTCTCGTTCTATGGACCCTGTCGAGCACCAGGAGGGTGGGGGGAGTCGTCCGGCAACGTTAGAATGAAGTGAAAGAGGTCACAAACGTAACGCTCCAGGTCAGCATCTGGAATGGTGGTTGTGATCCCCCTCAAGCGTATGTTGTTGCGGCGGGAGCAATTCTCAGCGCCGTCCTACTTGAGCTCAAGGGCTTCACACCTGGCCTCCAGTGCGGCTAGTCTGTGCACATCCCTCTCGATCTTGTAGCTGTGCTCAGAGAGGGTGGTTTCCGCCTCTGCCGTTCTCGTCTCCAGTTGCCCTACTCGTTTGTACAGGACCGTGATTTTGCGCTTGACCTCTTCTGTGCCCTTCTGGTACTCTTTCGTAAGGGCCGACAGGAGTTCCTGGACATCAGATTTTGTGACCACCTGGGACCACCTGGGTCGAGCCTCCCGGGGTTGGTTCCATGCGGGCGTCCTCAATATTCACTTCAGTCACTTCTGGCCGGTCCCTCTATTCTGGGCCTTTACGCTGCAGGGGTCAGCAGTAGCACCGCAATGTCTGTCTGTTTGGACAACTTCAAATTCTTGGCCATTATAAGCAAAGAGCTTGCTCCCAGATCCCACAGATCAGGGATCCTCTGTGCTGTTGGGGGCTGAGATGACTAGGCGAGGCTGACGGGCCCTGGGTTGGGGGGGCCCCCCGGTGTCTGTGTGTTTCCTTGCCTTGTTGTGTAGCCTTTATCGAGAAGACCTCTGTGAGGCATGCGTAACTGCTGTGGGGGTGAACCACCTCAGATGGGGTGCAGAGTCTGGTTTTATAGGACTGGTGCCCCCGGCAGGCTGGGTCTTAGGCTGTGGTTAGATGATGCCTTGTGTGGGTGAGGGATCAGAGATATGGCCGGTGCTGTGGAGGCAGGGGCTAGGCCAGAGGACCCGATCAAAGCGCTGGGCCCCAACTGAAGAAGTAGGTGCATCTGAGTGAACAAGTGGTGTTGGCTGCAGGCTGGGAGGCTTACTGTCTGACTGATTGATTTGCAGGCCTGTGATCGGATGCAGGCATGCTCACTGTCGGTTCTTTGAGGGGGAGCTGCAGGTTCCAGTGCCCAGGGACCCCTGCTGCAGGGGATGGGGTGCTCAGCGCCGGGTCACCAGATGTGGGCCGTAGCTGTTGACAGTGAAAGCCTAGAGAAGCCAGGGATCTCCCAGCATTAAGGGCCAATTGATCCAATCTGCTTTTAGATCCTCAGGTTCCGCGGGAGTCTTCTCAGATGATGGGTGCTTTATGCGCTGTGTAGCGGTGGAGGGAATGGCGGGTGGACGAGGACCCATGAGGCAGGCCACCTACTGATATAGGGCGTCCCTGCTGAGCCCCCGGGGCGGCACCTTACAAGCCGGTGGGGAGGAAGTCCAGAGGAGCGTTGGGGCAAGTGGCAGGTGCCGCCTTACCTCTGCCGGTCAGAGCCCCCCCAGGGGGACCGGCGTCAGGGACACTCGCGGAGGCTGCAGTCTGCAGCACATGCTCTGAGGGCGGGTCTCGCTGCCTCCTCCCATCGACGATGTGGGCACCGGAGCAGGAGTGGCGATGGCCGCCTGGCCGAATAATGGGTGCTCCTTTTGCTGGGAGCAGAGCGTCTTTCCAACCCCAAAGGAGTAAAGTTGCAGGGGGTCGTTGTAGCCGGCCTGGGCAAACCGCGGTGACGCACCCCCAAGGTCTGTCGTTCCAGGGCTCTCCTGGTGTGTAGGCAGGTTGATTATGTCACGGGCAGCCTGGGTGCCTCTCTGCACCGGGGGGGCACCCCAGGCAGAGGTGGAGATTGTGGGAGGACACCGCCACTCCATCAACTCGAGGTACCACTCGATCCAGGACCTCAGGACGCCCCACATCAGGCCATATGAGCCCCAAGAGAAGGGGTCACTACTCCATCTGTTTTGCTGAATGGAAAACTTTGTATCACCGGAGCTTTTTAGCTGGATGCGTGGCACCAGTTGGGAGCTCTGACCGAGCCAGACCGACCGCCATGGCTCTAAGCCACGCCCCCATCTCCAGATTTTTACCACCCATTCAAGTGTTGGGAGTCCTTGTGTTTCGCTCGCAGTGCCTTCTGCTTTTTTTGTGCTTTTCGACTCACAAAACTCTATTTTTGCTCAATCGAGCCCGTGTGCTCCATCATTTCTTCATCCGATTAATGGGGATCTGTTTTTCGGCTCTCCCCTTCGGACTGAAGTTGACGACCAGAATCTTGGGGAAGTGTTTGGCTCGGCTGGCAGCCCATCTGTGACTACAGGGAATTCATGTGTACCCATGCAACCACTTGAGGAATTACTGCACCCCCTTTGGATCCAGGTGTCCGGAAGCTTCAAGGACAGGATCGTGGTCTATGAGGAGATCCGTGTAGCAAGAAGGTGGGGGGTTCGTGCGCGCCAACATCGCCAGGGGCACAGACTTCAGAGCCTGCCGTACCAGAAGACGGTCACGTCGGATGCCTCCCAGGAGGGCTGGAGAAACCACAACGGACGTCTCCACGCCAGAGGCCTGTGGCTACTGGAGAAGACACTACACATCAACATCCTGGAACTACGGGCAGTGTTTTGGGTCCTCAAGTCATTTCTTCTGTCCCTCAAGGGCAAGTGGTGAGGGTCTTCACAGACAATACCACCACAATGATTTACATCCAGAAGCAGGGGGGCACGAGATCCCCGGCGCTCTCCAGAGAGGTGCAGGAATTGTGTCACTGTGCCGTCACCCAGGTGATGTTTCTCATTCTCCAGCATGGGGTCTGGCATGGATTCACATGCTCATGAATATTCCCCGTCGTCAGGCTGGGAATCCTCGGTAAAGAAAAAAATCAGTCTTAGTTTTGTTTCTGAACTGTCTTTCTACTAATAACCAATCACTGGTCTCTGGGTCATACTGCTCCCAGCCAATGACTACCCTCTACCTAAGCCCCTCCTCTGGCAGCCATCTTCAGATTTTTACTGCACGTTCAAGTGTTGGGAGTCCTCGTGCTTAGCTCTCGAGCTTTTACTGCGTATTTTGTTTCTTTTTCAAAGAGTTTACTCTTATTTGTTTGGTCAATTCGAGCCTCAAGCTCCACCGATTCTTCTTCCTATCAACGGGGACCCGTTTTGGAATTTTTCTACGCCCCTCAAGGGCGGATTTTCGTTGAATTACACTTCTTGGAGGATTCCGGAAGACCTTTGAGGCCTACCCCGTTTCGGACACAGCCCAAGACAAGGGAGATTCGACGCCTACTGGATCCAAACTGTTCAACAACTGGCCAGGATGTGGATTACAGAAGGTCTTCAAGGAAGATGAGCACTCCTGGTGCCTCTACTGCCTTCACAACGACAAATCGCACGTGGAGAAGGACTGTGCGTTCTGTAAGAACATGTCCGTCCGGACAATGAAGGATCTTCGTATTCGACTCACCAACTGGCTGAAGGGGAAGAGCCCAGCAGCAGATGAGAAGAAATCCGAGCGGTCGTCTAAGACCTTTTAGGGTGCTGCGGCGACGGGGGCCCAACAAAAGGCTAAGCACTGTGAGTCTGCGGGCTCCGGGAGTGCCGTTGGTTCGGGCTCCTTGGCTGCCAGGCAGGGTGCGATGTCGCAGACGCCATCAACCACCAGCTAACACTCTGGCTCGGTGAAAAGGAAGTCGGAGAACCCGGGTAATCTTCGGTAGAAGCCCCGGTTGATCCCGATGGAGAAAGCCGAGGGGAGGGGTGGAGGGGGGCGAGGCTGTGACCCTCCCCCTAAGGTGAAGGCCTCAGACACGCCCAAGGTCATGAAGGCCCTGATTCACCCGGCGAAGGCCTCGATTGAAGAAGTCGTGGCAGCCCTGGCGAAGCCTGCGGAAGCTACCCCAGTGGAGATGACCTCCGGGCCCAGAGTTTCCCTGCCACCCAGGAGGGAAACATCTTTCCAGACTATCGAGAAGACCCCCGTGAAACCCCAGGATGAGAAAGAGGGGTGGGACACGGTAGCCCTAACTTACATGGAAACCACCACCGAGGATGAGCTGGCTGGCGTCAAAAAAATCCTGGACAAGAAGTTCGAGGAGGCCAGAACCTACGGGAGGGATCCCGACGAGGCGGAAGTAGAGAGCAACGGTGGGGCCGATGAGGAACCGCGGACCATCGAGGAAGCGGAGGAACCCACACCCCAGCCTTCGCTCCCATCGCCACCGATACCACAAGACAATTCAGGCGCAATCTTGATGGCTTTGCAGACCCTGTGTACGGAGATAAGGACAGGGTTGCCCTTACCACCAGCGAACGATCCAGCGGCGCCTAGCCGTCAGGGAGCCCACCGAACAAGCAGAGGCGAGTCCATCCTCCACCTTCCTTCCCGCCTTCACCCCCATCCCCTCCTCTGAGGGACGAGACGGGGACGGCGACAACAGGGACGGACGACGACGGTGACAACAGGACGGATCTCCCATCACCCCCCCCGCCCGGTCCTCCCCTCCCGACGAAATTGGCTCCTTTCACGCCATGATCGCCAGGGCATCGGAGCTTTTCCAGCTATGCCCCAAAGAGCAGAAGAAGGAAGGGTTCCTCTACCAATGACAGGAGGCCAAGAGGAAGACTGTCCTCTCAGTCCCCTTACTCGACGACATCTGGGACGAAGGACTGTCCCTTCTGAAGAACCCATCCACGGCCCCTGCGATGAGGGACCGGTACGAGAAGAAGTACCGGTTCCCGGACTCCGCTCCGATGTGCGTCAGGGCACAGCCATCCCCGGATTCGGTGGTCTCTGCGGCGGCCAAGAAGAAATCGGCAGGGGCGACGGCATCAACTTCCACTTCCCCGCCGGACGCAATGGGGAAGAAGCTGGATGCCATGAGACGAGGGTTCATCTCGTCGGCAGCGATGACCATCAAGGCAGCCAATGCCCTCGCGATTGTGGCGCACTACGACAGGGAGCTGTGGTTCAAGATCGCTCCCATCCTGGACTTCCTCCCAGATGACAAGAGGGCAGAAGCCCTTGAAATCCTGCAGGAAGGTGAGGTGGCATCGGACCACGCCATCACAGTGGCCAAGGACATCGCCGACACCGGCTTTCACCAGATGGGCAACAGCGTTTGCCATCACTGGCGCGGTTGGCTCAGGGCCACTGATTTCCTTCAGGACTTGCAGACCAGGGTACTGGACATGCCCTTCGATGGGAACAACCTGTTTGGCAAGGCAGTGGATGAGTCACTGCAGGCCATCAAGGTGGACTCCGAGACGGCCCTGGGTTCTCTCCATCAGCGACGGAAGTCCTTTCGGACCTCCGGATGCAAGTGTCGAGGTGCCTCCAAAGGATTCGGCGGCAGTGCCTCGTCGTACCGCCAGGCAGCCCGCTCCTCATCGCAGGAAGCCTACAGAGGCCCCAACAAGACAGGAGGACACTGTCGTCGTCGCCAAGGAGGCAAAGGTGGCAAGGCCTCGGCGAAACAAGACTGAACCGGCTGTGACGTCGAGCCTCCACCCGAGCACCGCAGTGGGAGGCCGGCTGGCAAAATTCATCAGCGTGTGGGAGTCCATCTCCACTGACCGTTGGGTGCTGGCCGCCCTGGCCAGTGGGCACTCCCTGGAGTTCCAAAGAAAGTGTCCCCGTTTCCCACCTGTGGCCAGGAAGGAAAACCATGTGCCACAGCTGCTTCTGGAGGTAAGAGTAATGCTGAGAAAGGGTGCGATAGAACTCTTCCCAAAGAGGCTACGGGGCTCCGGAGTATACTCGCGGTACTTCCTTGTCCTAAAGAAGACCGGCGGCTGGCGGGCCATCCTAGAACTGTGCCACCTCAACAAATACATCAAGTCCCAGAAGTTCCGGATTGTCACCCTTCAGCACGTGCTGGGACAATTGGAGGTAGGCAACTTCCTGTTGTCGCTGGACTTGGAGAATGCTCACTTCCACATCCCCATACGAAAAGGACATCGAAAGTTCGTCACTACCAGTTCAAGGCCCTGCCCTTCGGGTTGAAGTCGGCGCCAAGGGTATTCACTAAGTGCCTGTCACTGGTGGCGGCGTGGCTGCAGGGGATCCATGTATACCCCTATCTGGACGATTGGCTCATCGGAGCAACGTCAAGAGAACTCGATCACACAGGGAAGACCATCTGCCTGCTCACAGAACTGGGATTCTCGATCAACTTTGCAAAGTCCCACTTGGTACCGTCGCAAGACACCCTGTTCCTGGGAGCCAGACTCGACACAGTGGCACGGTTGGCTTCACCGACGAAAGCCATCATGGGCAAGGTACAACGACTGTTGACCATGGAAGTGGCCAGGGTGAGGTCCATCAAGTCCCTGCTCAGCATGTCATTGTGCATCTACCTCGTGCGTCTGTGCAGGTTGCGGATGCAGCCACTGTCGGAGTTCCTCGACGCCAGTTGGATGCAAGCGGCAGGCAGCTTCAAAGACAGGATCTCCCTCAATGAGACTTTCCGCCAAGCGATCCGGTGGTGGGGCAACTGCACGCATATAGCAGCGGGCATGAACATGAACTTCCGGACCCCGGCACATCAGAAAACTGCGACAACGGATGCCTGCCTATAAGGATGGGGAGCGCACACCAGAGATGCCTTTGGCTCCCGGAGGAGAGGTCCCTACACATCAACATCCTGGAGCTCCGAGCCGTGTTCTGGGCCCTCAGGTCGTTCCTTCCGTCCCCCAAGGGCAAAGTGGTAAGGGTCTTCACCGACAAGACCACCACAATGTTCTACATCAGGAAACAGGGGGGCACAGATCCCCGGTCCTATCCAAGGAAGCGCAGGATCTGTGGCACTGGGCCGTTGCCCAAGGGATGTTCCTGGTACCCTTCCATCTGGCAGGAATAAAGAACAACATCGCTGACTCACTCAGCAGGGAGCTGCACTCGTGCCACGAGTGGGAGCTTCGTCAGGATCAAGTGGATCTCCTATTCCGACAATGGGGCAATCCCCAGATCGATCTATTCGCGACGAACACTTAGTGCTGGAGGTTCGCCAGCAGGTTTTCCCGGTCGGGGAGCATGGGCGGCCTGTTCCTGTATGCGTTCCCACCTTTGCCGTTGCTGCTGCGATTCATCAGTTAACTCAGACGGTCCTGGTGCAGGATGATCCCTGTCGCACCGGCGTGGCTGAGGCAGATTTGGTTCCCGGACCTTCTGGACATGTCAGCGGCCCCCCCCAGTCAAACTGCTGACTGACGCGTATCTTCTCACCAGGGAAGGATGTGCCATTTGAGATCACGATCCAGGATCGCTGAACCTGCAGGCTTGGCTCCTGCAGCACTAGAGTTCGGAGGGTACGATATCCCGGCGAACGGCAAGGAGGTGCTTGCAAAGGCCAGGGTGTCCTTTACTCTTACGTGCTATGGACATAAATGGAAGAGGTTCTCTGTCTGGTACCGTGCACAGAAGATCAACCCTCTGCGGATTACGGCCCCTCAAGTGCTGCCGTACTTGCGGTCACTGGCCAAGGCAGGGCTAGCTCATGCCTCCATCAAAATTCATCTAGCGGCGATCTCCCGCTACACCAGAACTCTGGGGTGGTCGTCGCTGTGGTCTCATCACCTGGTGAAGGAGTTCATGAAAGGACTGTTCCGCTCGTTCCCGCCGGTGAAGGCTCTGGCCCCGGCGCGGGAGCTCAAGGTGGTGCTGACCAGGCTAATGGGTCCGCCATTTCGAGCCTTTGCATTCGGCACCGTTGAAGTTCCTATAGTGGAAGACAGAGTTTCTTGTGGCCATCACCTCCGTACGACAAGTGGGAGAGATCCAGGCCCTCTCCTGTAAACCTCCATATCTGACATTCCACGAGACGAGGGTAGTGCTGAGGACGCACCCCTCCTTCATGCCCAAGGTGCCGTCGGACTTCCATCTCAACGAGCCCTTGGTGTTACCTGTTTTCTTCTCGTCGCCTTTGTCGCCGGCTGAGAGGACTTTGCACTCGCTGGATGTGGCTAGAGCGCTGAAGTTCTACGTGGACCGCACGAAGAGTCTTCGGAAGACGTCACAGCTGTTTGTGAACTTTGGCCCTGTGAACCAAGAGAAGGTCCTCTAGAAGGCTTCCATTTCCAGATGGCTCTCCAGCTGTATCATGCACTGTCACCAGTTGGCAAACCGACCGTTGCGCAGCCGTCCTCCGAGAGCCCATTCAACCAGAGCGATTGCTACTACCACGGCATTCCTGTCTGGTGTGCCCCTGCTGGACAAAGGGCTGCTACGTGGAGGTCGACGCACACCTTCACGAGATTCAACTGCGTCGACCGAGATTGCGCAACCTGTTCGCTTGAAGGTGAGCCTGGTGAAGAGGTAAGAGATGCTTAATGTTGAGTTGTTGAAATGCTTAATGTTGAGCCTTGCCACCTCCGTGGTTGTGCATGTGTGTACTGCTATGTATTCTTGTATTCATGAGCATGTGAATCCATGGCAGACCCCATGCTGGAGAAGGAACAAGTTACTTACCTGTAACTGTTGTTCTCCAGCCTGGCTCTGGCATGGATTCACATGCGAACCCTCCCTCCAACCCCTCTTCTCTTGGTCCTACTGCCACTTTACGTGCTACCAAATCTGAACATGGCTGCTAGAGGAGGGGCTTAGGTAAGTAACTTGTTCCTTCCTTTTCACCTGGCGGGAGTCAAAAACATTGACTCCCCCCTCAGCAGGGAGCTGCGCTCTTGCCACGAGTGGGAGCATCTGCAGGGTGAAGTGGACAACTTCTTCCTCAGGTGGGGCAGTCCCATTGATGCAGTCACATCAATCTGTTTGCGACGGCGATGAACACTGAGTGCCGGAGGTTCACCATCACCTTCCCCCAGCCGGGGAGCATGGGGAAGGCATTCACCTTCCCTTTGGGAAGGCCTGTTCCTGTATGCATTCCCTCAGTTGCTGCTACTACAAGTCATCAGTCAACTCAAACAGTGCTGGTTCAGAATGATCTTCGTCGCACCAGTGTGGCCGAAGCAAATCTGGTACCCGGACCTTCTCAGCATGTCAGCGTCCCCTCCAGTCAAGCTACCAGTGGTCGTGGATCTTCTCGCCAGAGTAGGAGGCGCAATACTGCACCACGACCCATGATCGCTTAACCTGAAGCCCTGGCCTCTGCAGCATTCGAGTTCAGTGGTTAGGAGCTGCCTGCAGACTGCAGGGAGGTCGTCGCCAAGGCCAGGGCGTCGTGGACTCTGAAGTGTTACAGACACAAATGGAAGCGTTTCGCAACTTGGTGCTGATCACAGAAGATTAACCCTCTGAGGGTCACGCCCCACAAGTCCTTCCAACTTGTCGTTGGCTACGTCAGGGCTGACGCACGTCGCCATCCTGGTGCATCTGGCGGCTATCTCCCGCTACACCAGGGCTCCAGGACAGTCTTTGCTTTGGTCGCACCATCTAGTCATGGAGATCATTAGGTAACTGTTCCGATCGTTCCCGCCGGTGAAGGCGCTGCCCCGGTGTGGGAACACAACGTGGTGCAGACTAGGCTCAGGGGGCCCCTTTCTAGCCTATGCATAAAGCTCCGCTCAAGTTCCTGTCTTGGAAGACAGGTTTCCTCGTGGCCATTACCTCTGCCAGGAGAGTAGGTGAGATCCATGCCCTGTCCTGCAAGCAGCCTTATTTCACTTTCCACGAGACGAGGGTGGTGCTGCGGATGTACCCCTCCTTCATGGCCAAGTTTCCATCCAAATTTCATGTCAACGAACCCTTGGTGTTGCCTGTGTTTTTTCTGACGCCTTCGTTGCCGGCTTAAAAGACTTTGCACTCACTGGATGTGGCTCGAGGGCTGAAGTTTTATGTGGCCCACACGCAGTGTTTCCGGAAGGCATCTCGGCTTTTTGTTAACTTTGGTCCTGTGAACCATGGGAAGGCCTTGTTCAAGGCTTCCATCTACCATTGTCACTAGATGGCATAGCAACTGCTGGCTGGCCGTCCAAGAGCCCACTCCACCAGAGCGATCGCTGGGACGACGGCATTCCTGTCTGTTGTGCTCCTGCGAGCCATCTGCAGGGCTGCTACGTGGAGGTCTACCCACACCTTCACGAAATTCTACTGCATCGACAGGGATTTCAGAGAGGAGTCCAGAGTCAGCCAAGCAGTGGTACGCAACCTGGTTGCTTGAAGGTGAGGAGGTAAGAGTAAATCCTTCTGTTGAGTCTTGCCACATCGCGTGGGCGTGTATGCATGTACTGCTATGTATTCTTTATTCATGTGAATGCATGCTAGATCCCATGCTGGAGAAGGAACGAGTTATTTACCTGTAACTGTTGTTCTCCAGCATGGGTCTGGCATGGAATCACATGTGAACCCTCCTGCCCCTCTGGGGCTCTTCTTGGTCATACTGCCACTTTACGTGCTACCAAATCTGAGGATGGCTGCTAGAGGAGGGGCTTAGGGAGAGGGCAGTCATTGGCTGATGGCAGTATGACCCATAGCTCAGACATTGGTTTATAGGAGAAAGACAGTTTATAAACAAAAGTGAAACTTCTTTTTCTTATACCGAGAATTCCCAGCCCGGCGACAGTGAATATTCATGAGCATGTGATTCCGTGCCAGACCCATGTTAGAGAACAACAGTTACAGGTAAGTAACTTGTTCCTTACCCTACTTTCCCCCTTGCTTTCCACACCCTCTACCTAACTCTCTTTACAGTTACCCTACCTTCCTGTGCCTATCCAATCCAACAGACCCTAACCCTCTATCCCTGAAGGGTTACAGTGTCCTGTGTACTGCTATAGTGCAGGTGCCATAACCCTATGGGGATGCACAAGTTTGTGCTACCCCTGCATAACAAACAGAGCACCTGTAACACCTGGAGACACAGCTTTGTAATGCTAGTGTGTAAAATGTGAGCCAGAATAACATGGCATCGATGCGCAGTCATTTTGAACACTCATCTACCATTACTGCCTACATTTCCCACAGTGGTGGCAAGGATCAAGTTCAAGACCCTCTGCATTGTCCACAAGTCTTTATGGGGCCTGGGTCCGCACTACCTACAACTCCCTCTTCCTAAACATGTCCCTTCTTGACATGAGTGATACACAGGTTAACGTCATCAATGACGAATATTTACTATAAAGGTGTCATTTTTTTAATGAAACGCTGTGAGATAGTGATGATAGACATCTGCTGATGTCTGTTGTCCTCCGTTTTAGATAATTGATATTAAAACAGTTATCCTTTTGCCAAATACCTGAGTTGTTTCGATTATTGCTGTTTGAATACAATTCTGCATCCCCATCTATCTCAAGGGTATTGCTATCTCATCTTAAAGGGCTGGAAGGTCCAGTTCACTCTGATGACATGTACATTGTAATTTCCCATTACTATTATAAATATATGTACCTTGATGCACCATTTGCTGTATAGGGGCATTATAAATACCCAATACATTATTGATTAATATGTTCATGCTGTCATACGTTACATTTTGGTGGCTATTGTATGCATCCCAATCTTTGAGCCTTACTTTTTCATCTCTTTACACTTACAGAGAAGTTATCCCCATTGGAGCATTCAGCGTTGGCTTGTGTGGGTGACCTGAATTTCGCACCAACCTCCTGAGTGCCATTGTTTCGAAGTTGTCCAAAAATAAAATGTTCTTGCTGACATTTGCAATTTATTTTCTGTTAATACATATTTCATTGTAAAGAATAAAATGGTCAGCGTAAAACTTGATTGCTTCTCTATTACTTTGCTTCTTTGTGTTAACCTTGATCAAATCAGCATACCTTCAAATGGCCTTCAACTATACAGAATGTGGGCCAATAAAGCAAATGGGACCTTGTACATCTATGCTTGCTGACAGGAGCATCAGGGTGGGATGGAACATCACATACTGTTCAGTATGAACTCTTTTGCTGTGCCTTGAAACTTCATCCTGGAGAACTCCTTGGTAGTCCTAAAACAAGGTATAAATCATAAGCTATACAGTATATATAATTTGAATCCGTTTTATGACACTCAACATTTTTGACTGGGGTGTATGCCTAGGCAAACAGCCTGACACTCTTGGGCCCCTATTGTTATGTTATTTGGCATTTATATAGCGCTCTATATCATTGGTGTGACCTCCAGGTGCTGGTAGGTTGAACGCCCTCTGGGACCAGAGTCCAGGTCAGTTGAGAGAGTAAGTGTCGTAGGGTGCATGGGTGCACCAGTTATGTGTGGAGCTGATGTAATTGCCTGATGGTAGCTGCATCCTAGCATTAGGTGTGGTGTTGATGATATCAGTTGAATGTGTGCAGTCTGGTGGGTGGACACCCAGACTGGGTTCTGGCTGCGTTAGGCCTGTAGGACGCTTATGTGTGCAGCTAGGCTGGTTTGTCATGGGATATAGCTGCGTTTTATTAAAGTGATGAGGTGTTTGTGGGGTAGTGGTCGTATGTGAGCAGCTAGGCCGAATTGATCGAGGGGTATAGGTGCACTCTAATTGTGTGATGGTGTAGAGTAGAGAGTAAGCATACAGATATGATATGATGTTTCATGCAAACGGCGCCTAAGCGCAATGTGCTTCAAAGGCGTTCAATGACAAGGGAGGGAAAGAGGGAGAAAGCGAATACACTTCCACACGGCATGAACAGCACAAATGTGAAGATTAGCTACTGCACTCGGTCTAAAGACACCTAGACAGTGCAGGTGCTAGGGCGCAGACAGGAGGGCATGCCTGGGAACTATAAACGAGGACGGAAGGGGTTGGGTACACAGCGGTATTGCAAGGGACCGGGGGTAGAGGCAAACGGCAACAGCCTGCAGGGGGCCAGAGGGTACAGAGAGACATCACGGAACCAGAAGGGCAGGGGGTATACAGCGACATCAATGGTGACCAGAGGGGGCTGGGGGCACACAGCAACAACATGGGACACGAGAGAGGCATGGGGTAGATGGCCATATCTTCGCCGACCAGGCGAGAAGCTGGGGGCATCACACTGGACCAGAGGTTGTTGGAGGGGCAGTGACGAGATGGTAACCAGGGGGTCTGGGCACATAGTGACGAGGAAAATAAGGGCGGGTTACACAGCGACAACTGGCGGATAGTAGGTCAAGAAACTCATATCAGTTAAGACTAGTGATCTGACCAATCATGGAGGAAGCAGGTGGGGAAGGCAGGGAGAGGGATTCCCTGAGGCACGGAGCACAGATTAATACAATTAAATAGAAAAAACATGCTCGGAGGAGCTTTTAGATGCTTTTCACTCACCTCACTTTCACAAAGCGATTATTACCCAAAGCAAAGACATTGGGCCTCATTACACGGATGGCAGAGAACCATGGTGCTATTAGCGCCATGGTTCATGCCGGTAAAATACCGGCACCGCCTTGGCGGAAAGGGGAATTACCGCCCCATTCCAAGGTTGGCGGGGCGGTAATTCCCCCTTCCACCATTGCCCTTCCCCATTCCCATTTTTGCACCATAGGGCTCAATGGGAATGGGGAAGGCGCTAATTACGGTACCACAAATTGCGGTACCGTAATTCGCTCCCTGGGTCCCTTTGCGGGTTGGTTTTTAACACCTGCAAAAAGCAGGCGTTAACTCCCCCAACCCGCAAAGAGACCTCGTAGTCAGGCAGTATTTTACCGGTACCAGTAAATCCTTACCGCCATCCGTGTAATGAGGCCCATTGGGTAATAATTTTATTTTCCTTGTGTTGCAACTAACCAACGATCCACGACTATTTGCAGATAAACCCGCCACTCCGTCCATGTTACCAAAATTGAGCAAGGTTTATAATTTGCTTACGTTTCCAATCTGTTCACATCCCTTATGGTGTACTAGGGGTTGTGTGATGGTTTAGAAACCGATATTCATCCCTGCACCACTGGTGCACTAGAAGTTGATTTGTCATAGTGTGCCTCATACCCCAAACAGAACGGCTCTCCTAATTGGCTAATAGTCACCAAAGAGCTATAAACCCAATCAGAGGGGTTGGCTAGCCAACTATGATTCTATGAAGGTCACTTGACTCGGGCACTAATACAGTTGTGTTCTGCTGAGAGCAGCTAATGATTGTCAGGTAAGGGAGGAGTGCTTCAGTCGGAAAGGGTTTCTAGTACAGAGGCAGTCAGGCACATACGATGTGGCCTTAGGGGATGCAAGTATGGCAGTGAGTGTCTCAAATTGTCCAGATAGCTGCGGTTTTGCGAGATGGGATGTGTAGTGTGCAGTCGGTTGTAGCGTTGGTTTCAGCATGAGTGTAATTGTTTCAGTGAGGGGAGGCGAGACAAGACTTCTCGTCAATGGTGTGATAATTGCACGAGAGGGAAGCCGCACTTCACCTGGTGTGTGATACTTAGCAACACTTTATGCACCAGGTTCCCATCCAGTCCCCAGGCGGTGTATGAGCACGAATCCAGAGAACCCACAACCAGCCCTCTGCAAGAATGTTTTATATGTTACTCATACCCTGCTTCAAGTACTCCCGGGGCGTTGAGTAGGGTAAGAAAGTAAGGGGGTGGGGGCTCATTTGGGGGCGTGTCTTGCATGATGTCCATGGTCTAATACCTGATGGGGGTGGCCTACCTACGAACATTTTAAAAATGGTGTGGCTTGCTAATTAAGTGCATATCACAACACAGTGTGCTTGCTACATTCCTTAAAGTATTAGAAATCAATGCTCAATATCATTACTTATTGGACCCTCACAAAAGGGTAGTTGTTTTAGTAGCAGGTTCATTAGCATCCCCATTAAGTAGGTTGGGCAACCCTAACCCTTCAAAAGCACTACTCATCTCCTCTGTCGGCCCCTGAAAGGGAGGCCCAGGCAATTCAAGCACATTCATCTGCAGCACCTAAACAGCTAGTTTTGTTTGCAAAGAGCCTCTCACTCCATCCAGTGCCTTATGAGTGAGAAAGCAGCCGGAGCCAGCCCTGAGCCTTGAAGGGACAAGCGTAGAGGAGAGCAACAGGTGGATAGCAGGAGCCTTGAAGGGGCAAGCATACAGGAGAGCAACAGGGGGACAGCAGGAGCCTTGAAGGGGCAAGCATAGAGGAGAGCAACAGGGGGGCAAGCGTAGAGGAGAGCAACAGGGGGACAGCAGGAGCCTTGAAGGGGCAAGCGTACAGGAGAGCAACAGGGGGACAGAAGGAGCCTTGAAGGGGCAAGCATAGAGGAGAGCAACAGGGGGACAGCAGGAGCCTTAAAGGGGCAAGCGTAGAGGAGAAGAACAGGGGGACAGCAGGAGCTTGAAGGGGCAAGCTTAGAGGAGAGCAACAGGGGGACAGCAGGAGCCCCATGGAGCCTCATAAGGACCTCGACAAGTGCAACCCTGACAAGTGCAACAGGTGAGGCCCCTCCATTAAAGTGAACACACAGAGGAAGATACTGTAGGACATAGCAAGGGAGGGAGGAGGATCTGGGCCACAGACCAGTTGGCTATACCCAAAGGACTACCTCACAACCCCCACTACACCACACATCCAGGAGAACATTGAGGCCAGGAAGGGCCAAGGCACTGCACCTTGTTGGCCCCGGCGAGATCCGATCAAGGGCCCACAAGAGTGACCCCAGACACCCCGGTTCCCCAGAGCAGGATAAAGGAGCTAAGGTGGCGCTTCCAGGGGGGGAAGGCACTCCTAACCAGAGAAAATGTGGCAACCACAGGAGAAGAAGCCTCTAATATCAAGAGGAGCACAGCTGATAACCCAGGCGGGGGAGAGGTGGGTCGCTGGCTGACGTTGCCCCATAAAAGCGGGGGAAGTAAAGGACTGGGGGCCCCGCAGACCTGGTCCAGGAGAGAGAGAGACAACCTGCCAGGTATAGCCCTGTGGACCTCCACGAGGAGAGAATCCCCAGGTAGCTCCAGAACAGAGGTCCCACAAAAGGAGGCCCAGGGGAGAAGGAGGGGAACCGACCAGCACCTCATCGCCACAAGATCGGACCTCGAAGACATTACATAGAGGGGTTTCTTCCGCCCCCCGCCCCATGAGGCTCGAGGGGTCTGAGAGGCCCAGAACCAGAATAAAAGCACCAGGGAGGCTAACTTTTAAGGCAAAATGAAAGCACGGGGAGGGCAACCACCATAATAGATAACACCACAGGGGAGTGGGGGGGGGGCTCTTCGAGTTGAAAATAGGCCCAGACAAGCCTGCAGGTTATACAGCTGGGGAAATGAAAGGACTCAATACTTTTTTTAAAAACATTTTTTATTGTGTTTGGTTTAAATTTACCATTACAAAACAATCATCACATTACTAGTAAACATGTGTAAACTAAACAAAAACAGCCTTAATACTCTAAAAGAATAAAAGAAAATTGAAAGGACTCCATACCCGCCAATCCACAGCGGATTCGCCGCCAGCTTTTGCTATCACTACCTAAATGATGCAACATAGGGTTAAAAATGATGAGGCACAGCTCCAGTTGCCCGGGAAGGACGGCACCAAGCCATCATAGGGTTAAGTTGGCACAATTCCTCACAGGCGGCTTTGCAGGGCAGCAGAAAATGACATTTTACGTGCCGTCAGATTTTGCTTAGGCTGCCGTCAGATTTTGCTTAGGATGCCCAAATGATGCAACATAGGGTTAAAAAGGCTGAGGCACAGCTCCAGTTGCCCAGGAAGGCGGCTTTGCAGGGCAGCAGAAAATGGCATTTTACGTGCCGTCAGACTTTGCTTAGGCTGCCGTCTGATTTTGCAATCGCACCATAAATGATGTAACATAGGGTACAAAATTGCCACCATAGGGTTAATGCTGCACTGCCCTGCACAACATATGGTTAAAATAGATAATATGCCATGTGGAAACATAGGGTTAATAGGGTTAATGTAGTGCTGCCCCCGCTGCCCCTGCCCCTGTCCCGTAGACCAGAAAGCATTCTCTGACGGCAGAAAGCATTTTCTGACGGGTTAATGCTATGCTGCACTGCCCTGCACAACATAGGGTTAAAATAGATAATATGCCCTGTGGAAACATAGAGTTAATGTAGCACTGCCCCTGCCCCTGCCCGTGCCCCTGGCTCCGCTGTCCCTGGCTCGTAGACCAGAAAGCATTTTCTGACGGGTTAATGCACTGCCCTGCACAAGATAGGATTAAAATAAATAATATGCCCTGTGGAAACATAGGGTTAATGTAGCACTGCTCCTGCCCCTGCCCGTGTCCATGCCCTCCCTGTCCCTGCCCCTGCCTCGTAGACCAGAAAGCATTTTCTGACGGGTTAATGCACTGCCCTGCACAACATAGGGTTAAAATATATAATATGCCCTGTAAATAAATAATATGCCCTGTGGAAACATAGGGTTAATGTAGCACTGTCCCTGCCCCTGCCCGTGCCCCTGCCCCCGCTGTCCCTGCCCCTGCCCAGGCCCCTGCCCCGTAGACCAGAACGCATTTTCTGACGAGTTAATGCACTGCCCTGCACAACATAGGGTTAAAATAAATAATATGCCCTGTAAATAAATAATATGCCCTGTGGAAACATAGGGTTAATGTAGCATTGTCCCTGCCCGTGCCCCTGGCCCCGCTGTCCCTGCCCCTGCCCCGTAGACCAGAAAGCATTTTCTGACAGGTCAATGCACTGCCCTGCACAGCATAGGGTTAAAATATATAATATGCCCTGTAAATAAATAATATGCCCTGTGGAAACATAGGGTTAATGTAGCCCTGCCCGTGCCCCTGCCCCCCCTGTCCCTGCCTCGTAGACCAGAAAGCATTTTCTGACGGGTTAATGCACTGCCCTGCACAACATAGGGTTAAAATATATAATATGCCCTGTAAATAAATAATATGCCCTGTGGAAACATAGGGTTAATGTAACACTGTCCCTGCCGTGCCCCTTGCCCCGCTGTCCCTGCCCCAGCCCCGTAGGCCAGAAAGCATTTTCTGACGGGTTAATGCACTGCCCTGCACAACATAGGGTTAAAATAAATACTATGCCCTATATATAAATAATATGCCCTGTGGAAACATAGGGTTAATGTAGCCCTGCCCCTGCCCGTGCCCCTGGCCCCGCTGTCCCTGTCCCTGCCTCGTAGACCAGAAAGCATTTTCTGACGGGTAAGCAAAATCCGACATTACAGTACCGTCGGATTTTGCTTTGCCATTGAAATTCACGCAGTAGCAGCCTAAGCATTTTTCGACGATGAGCAGAATTCGACTTTACACCGGCCTATAGATTTCCTGGTGGGCCTCTGCACCTTTGGCCTCTTATGCGTGGTATTTCCAAATGTTCGCCTAAGAAAAGAATTGGGCTTGCTGAAAATGTGTCATATGGGGCCACTTTGAACTTTGTTTCCAGGGCCTCTTTTAGTTCCCAGTAATAATTTCCAGGGCCTCCTTTAGTTCCCAGTCCACCCCTGGATAGTGTCGGGAATAAACGAGATGTGGATTCACTTTTTAATTGGCAACCTGTGTGTACAGTTCATATACAGCTAGCAGAGTGTTATTGTTACAGTATATCAGATGCTTAGAATGTTTCAGGTGTTTGTGCTAAAATTCTATGGTCCTAGCAGATTTTATGTAGTACGAGTGAAGGCTGTATGGCGATTGTGAACTGTGTAAGAATGTATAACAATTTAAGTGTTGCAGGGGAGTGCGCACACATTGTGTGGTGGATGTATAGTTATTGGAGCAGGGCATAGATATGCATGCTTAAACCAAGTCATAGATGCATTGCTAATAGTGCGATGGCTACATGTGCATATACATATTGGGTAAATCATGTATTGCTATTGAAGTGGTGCTTAGAAGTGCACTCTTGTATTGTACAGTAGTTGTATTGTTGCAGGTGGGCACACTGTGTAGTGTGTGTTGTTTTGAAGCCAGATGAAATATTGCACCGCACATTGGTAGAGATGTATGGGTAGTGTAGTGTAGCGCCACAGACAGTGTGCCGAATAATAATCTAGGAATGCATAGCCGTGTAGCACCACACATAGGTGGGTAGTTAAATGTAGTTGGAGTGTATTGTAGTAGTAGGATGCTGTTGCAGGTATACATTTATCAATAGTAGTTGTAGTGTGATGAATAGGATGCTCATTAGCGTTGGAGTGGTTGGATGATGCTGTGGAGGTGTGGGTGTGATAGAAACATGGATGCACTGTCAGGTTATGTAAAGTTTTACATCTAGATCTCAAATCCCTATCTCGTCAAGTGATTAGTCATGTAGGGTTGCCAATCTGGGGGATTGTGCGTGCAGGTGTTTGTGCATATGGATCTGTGTTCTTGGAAAGAAGGGAGGTGTATTGCATCGGTTTTACTTCTCTCTGGCTGAATATTGGTGCCTGTTTTGTGTGTGTTTGAAAAGAAGGGAGAGGTGTTGTGTCTGCTTTCCTTCTGTTTTTGGTTGTGTGACTGAATGCTGTGTGGATGATTGCCAATTGTGTGTTCGTCTGTGTGATGCCATGACTGGAATGTGTAGGTGTCAATGAGGAATACCGTTCCCTAAGTGTTCCACTGGAGACAGTCGGGAATTTAGCCTGGATGGCCCATCTCTCAAATGTACCCATGACTCCAATTAGTCTTTGTATACAACCGTTAAGTTGAACAGTTTTATGTGTTGGATGCAGGGACGATGTGGGATTTCCTATGCAAGTGGTAATGTTTAGCACCCTTCTGACCCTTTTGGTGGCCCAGCTGTGCGTGGCCCTGTAAGAAAAAAAAAGAATGGTGGAGGGTGGGGGTAGGGGGTCATTAGTGGAACAGTGGGGGAGGAAGATGTGAAACGTATGGTGTTGATGGGTGCAGGTCGGAAGTACCCCGTTCCTATGTGCCAATCTGATTTTTATGGGTTTTGCGGCAAGGCTTGGGAGTATGTTATCCATAGGGAAGAGCCCAATGTCTGATAGGCTACAATGCGTTGGGCCAGGATATCTGCTGATTTGGGAGAGTGGAGAGTTTAGTCATAGCTCAGTTAGTGATGTGGTAACGGCAAGGCCTGTGGTTGGTGTGCTTAGAGGGACGTTGGTTAGTCAGACAGGTTTAATTTCACCATCTGACATGGCCAATGTCAGTCAGCCTCACTCACAGTCTCCCTGTCAGTCTCAGATACATTGTCCCCCATGTGCAACAAAACAAGTTCTGAGCGTTGGCAGATGAGGGAAAGAAGGCAATTGGGAAACTCCACTCATTACCATAGGTTAAATGCAAAGGGTTATGGGAAGCAATAACGTTAGGTTCAGATAAAGGGCTGCTTGAAATGTGAGGACTTCAGGCACCCAGTTTCAACCTTCCTTAGTGTGTTGGGTAGCAGGCTGATAGGTACCTCAAACCTCAGGGGCCTGCACAGATATTTGCCCATCGGGGCAGCACAAGGAATTTAGCCCCCGTCCCCGCCGTCTGATTTTGTTATACGCCTAGACCCTGAGGTATCACAGCAGTGCTTACTTATCTGTTTACAATGCAGAATTCAATACATGGACACCAGATGGAGCCCATGCTGGTTTCTACAAGAGGGCTACTCTGTTGTATTTCACAAGCCCCAAACTCTGCTCACACCAGGCACACAGCCCAAAATGAAATCCCCCCCCCCCCCAATGGCCACTACTCAACAAGTTTTGAGTCTGCACGAGGACATCAGTTTCAGAGTGATACTGCAACCCTTCACAGAGTTTCCCATGATGAAACCAGAGCAGAAAATATACAAGGCTGAGTGTGGATTCCTCAAAGTGTCCCATAAAGCTGGATGCTTCATCCCATGGACTAAAGGGAGTGTGGCAGCTGCAGGAGTGTGAAGAAAAGCATGCTGGCAGTGAAAGAAATAATTCTTAGGTAGGGGGATAAGAAGGACCATCCATTATCATTGCAATATAGAGTTTAGTGCCTCTCTGGCTCCTTGATAGGTAAGAATCTCTGCCAAAGTTCCTTACAGAGCTCTGAGCAACAGCCAAATGAATGAAAGCAGGGGAAAATGCAGGACAGAAGTCTTTTTTTACCATATCTATGCTTGATGTAATAGTGTGCTAACAAGTATACGGTTTATCGTTTGTTTATTTTATTTATATTGCACTCTATACCCAGATGTATCTAGGCGCGTTACAAGATACCTTTTTGGCTTATGTGTTACATATGGATACAGGTACACACTACACAGTATGATGCTTACAAGACACTATACATTATTATTATTTACATGGGGAGATTTACAATTCTAAAGATACGAGCAATCCACATATTAAGAATCATTTGCGAAGAGCCAACCTTTGGTGCTTTTCCTAACGCTAAAGAATGACTGGTGGGATCTTATGGTAGTGGGTGGGGAGTTCCAGAGTTGGGCAGCTACTGCCCCCACTGTCTTCAGTTTGAATTTCTATAACTTCAGGCAAAATGTGTGCTGGTCATATTGGGACGAGAAAGTATTTTTCACCAGTTTCTCCATTAAGTATTTGGGGGCAGAATTGGCAAGGCATTTAGGAGTGAGAGAAACGAATTTTAGCTGAATTATATCCTTGACTGAGAACCATTTGTTCTTCTGTCTAATCTCCAAAATGTGCTGTCTTTTAGGGATACTGAACGCAGTTCTGAGTGCATTATTCTGTAATATTTGAAGTTTATTAAGAATAGATTTGCTTGCTCCTAGGTAGAGTGTGTTGCAGTAGTCAAGTTTCAAGAGAATTGGTGCTCTCGCTAAGGTGATGCAATTGTCCGAGGATAGGAAAGGTTTACATGCGTGTATCAAATTGCCAGGTACATGTCGCAGAGGACGTGGTGTTTACTTGCTTGCGTAGGTTCATGGCTGAATCCAGGTAAAAACCCAAAGTTTTAACTTCGTTGGAAACTTTGATGACAGTGCCATCGATATTGAAGGAGCTAAATTGAGTGCTGAGTTTAAGACTGGTGGGTGCTCCAAGGAGCAATAGCTCAGCCTTGTCATCATTCAGGCAGAGGCCGTGGGCCACCACCCATGCCTGAATGAGGAGGTAGATTTTATTGACTAACATCAGATCTGTATCATAATCACCAGTAAGGGGTATACAGTTTAAGCTTTAGAATGTATTTACTAGGTGTGGGGGCATTTACATTGTGGTCAGAGATAGTGATTCCCATCTGAGAAGGATTGTATATTCACAGAGTGTTCATAAATAACATGCATATACCTCAAATACATTACAAGGCTCACAAATGTGTGCAATGCACACTATTACATTAACAATACACCCAGTAAAAAGACTGACGGGCAGTTTGGCTTGGGCTATTACCTTTAAGCCGTAACTATTGTCATTAAAATAAGAGCTTCAAATATGGGCTTTGAATGAGGGTGTGTAATGCTTTTTCAATGGAGATGACATTTGGGGAGGGATATACACAGTTGTTCAGCCTCCCATCCTCTGCTCCTAGCCATGTTAATCCCACCCATTCCTGCCCATCTCGGAACTCTTTGATTGAGCTCTTTGAGCTCTTCCATGGAGGCAGCCATCTTGTTATAGAGCTAGAAGAGGGTCAATTAGTTAACTGAAGTAGCCATCTTCAAACCATTCCCCCGTAATACTTTTAAAGTCGTTTTACATTTTAAAAAATCCAACAAGTCGTTTTAAACAATTTTCTAATTTAAAACAAATAATTTAATATCTAAATTAAATATGAATACAAAATTGTAGTTAATATTTTCATCACATTAATATAATATTCAAGTAATAATTTGCATATATTACTTATTAGTTTTCATGCACGTAAAACGAAATGATTAAATTTTGAATCCTTGGTGACGTTGGAGATGGAGCACCGTGTTCAGTGAAATACAATGCATTGGTTCCAGGATCGGCGATGGCTTTGTGCTGTGAATAATGATGACGTTTTAGCTGCTGCCTTACTCTGGCCCAAGTGGCGAGCGACGGTCCGATCGTACTCACCAACTGCCGCAGTACACCCCAGATGAAAAGCTACGGGTGCCTTATGAAACATTCAGTGTCCTGTGTGCCGCAGGCTATGATCAATAAATACGCTTACTCTGAGATGAAGTTGTCAGTGTTATCATTTCAAGGTAGTAGAGGAGATGATATGCGATAAATATCTTTGAGCAAGTGCTGCAGGGATACATGAAAGCGAGAAACAAAAATGACAGCGGCCGACCCTATTGTTATTCAGAAGCATAAGAAGTATGTGCATGTCCAGGAGAACAAGAAAAGTGTGTTGTCCCTCATTGTGATTTTAACAAGTGCTTCCTTAGCACAGTATTTGTCCTGTAGGCTCTCTGATGCCAACCAACAGGGTGTGCTTGGAGAGTTCATCAAAGTATCAATATGAAAGATGTTGTGGAGAGCGTGTTAAAACTAGATGGAGATTTTAGCAGCCATGAAAGTGTACGGCAGCCCGGTTTGCTGACTTACTTACCAGACTTTGGCACATGAATGGGCTGATTCTGAGCTCAAAGAAACGCATCACTCTGTAATGGAATGACACTTCATATTCTGTTTCCAGATTATGTGAATATATTGATGAAACGGTATCGAACTCGGAGGCACTGTTTTTAACAGCAGATATGCCATCTATCATGGGCTGGGAAACTAAACAATTACCCTCTGTGAAAATGAGTTTAAATCAATCAGCCATGTTGAAAGCCTTTCAGGCGATCCCTGCCCTACGAACCATAAGAAGCGATGATATTGACTGGGTGCGATTGTCTCATAACAACCCTACTCGGATGCTTTGTGGTTACCAATCTCATATCATTGCAAGACTAATTTGGGCTCAGAGGGATGACTTAGAGTTATTGGGGCTATTTCCCTGTCTATTTAATTCCGATGAATGTGCTGAAATCTTTATTGCAACCCTCCCAGAGCAACCACAGAATGCTATTGTAGCAGGATCTTTACCGCTGATCAATGAAGAGGTATTGAAACAGTTTATGAACATTGCTGCTTCAATATCAGGAATGATGGGGATGGGTCCTTCTACTTCTCCCAAAACGATAACCGTTATGGGTAAAAAATAGGAGGATAACAATGGTTTGTCTCTGCTGTCATGGAACTCGTGTGGGAGCTCCAACTTGAGGGCATGGAATGCTGTACTTGGGAGTGGTTCTCGTCCAGGGCTTTGCTTGATCCAAGAAACTATGATCATGGGTGAGGTAGTCCTGGAGGGTTTTGATTCTTTTTACCAGCCTGCAGTTAAAGGGATGTTAGGTCGTCCAGCTGGTGGTCTAGCAATTCTAATTGATAAAAAGTTGAAAGTGAAATCCTCCTTGCTGTGGGCTGATGAGGCTTTGCTGGTTGTGGAAATTTCAGGCAAATAGCTGTTATTTCAGGATTTTATTGTTGTCAATTTGTATTGGAATTATGGATTGACCTCCTTTGAAACCTTAACCAATCGCTTACATTTTCTCTTTGAAGAGGTAATCAGGAGTAAAGTAAGCTTTAATGTGATTATTGGGGGTGACTTTAATGCTACCTGTGTAGGTGGACTTATGGCAGAGAATCAAGGTAAATCTGACTAAAAAAAAAAAAATCATATGCGAATGGTTTAAGATGGGTGGAGTTTTTTATGCTTTGGGATATTCAAATGGTCCCGTTTGATTTAGGTACCCATCAATATAAATGGTCAAGAGGTTCACATTCATCAATGATTGATTATATTTTTGTGTCCACAGGATGCTACACCTTGCTGACCCAATTTTGATTGCCAACTTATTTAGGGGTGACCACTTTGCCTTGAAAACTAATTTGAACTTGAAAACATCGTGCCTTGATGCAGATTTAAATTTAATGGCAATTGCCTTTGACCGAGCTCGGTTATCAGTCAAGTGGACCTCTAGAAGGTGTGAGTTATTTAGCTCTTTTACTCTAGAGGATCCCTTGATTACAGTGAGCTCTACGAGTACAGGCGTTTGTGTGTTGTAGGAGGTCCAGAACTCGATAAGAATAGCGGTGCATATGTCACACATGAAGACAGCTACTGAATCTAGGCGATCAATTATGCATCGCCATCAATATAATCAAAAAATAGTGGATCTAAGGAAAGAAAAACGCCACCTTATTAGGAAACTGTGTACTCAACACCAGGCTGACAGTGATTTTGCTGAGGCTAAGGCCTGGATTAATAAGATCTATAAAAAACAAATAAAAATGTTGAAGTATGAGCTCTATAATATTGAGAATCAGAATCTCATGGCTATTTTAAATACTAAAAACTCTAGACACTTATGGGCGACGATGCGTACCTTATTTGGGACCGCAGAGAGGATTGACGAATCGGCTATCTCGGCGGTTTCATGGGTTACTCACATCAAAGCAAAGTTTGCTAAGCCTATTAGTTTTTGTTTGTCGGAAGATACTATTCCATTTAGTCCCACCCCTTATGGATGCCCTTGGTCGATTGAGGAAATACAGATGGCCATCATAACATCTAATGGATCAAGGGCGCCGGGACCGGATGGCATCCCGCCATGTCTCATTAAGCTCAATCCGGAACTGTGGGCGGCGATTTTTAAAATCAAATTTGACGCTATTTACTATCTTGGGCATATTCCTATTTCCTGGTGCTCGGCGATAATCATTCCAATCTATAAAAAGGGGCCAATGAAAGATCCAGTGAACTTTAGGCCGATAGCACTTATGGATGCTTCGGCCAAGATTTTTACGAATCTTTTTTACAATTTATTAACTAGCACATTAATAATTCCAATTTATTATCTAGATTCCAAACTGGCTTTCGGCGGTACAAGGGGTGTTCACTTAATGCAACTATTATAGCCGATGTTTACCAGCAGACTAAATTAAGGAATGCTGGATGTGTTTATATGGCAGCTTTGGACCTCACTGCTGCGTTTGATTCAGTAATTAGAGAACTTTTATGGAAAAAATTGATTAAATTTGTTTTTTCGGTTCAGCTGGTTTCAATCATTGCTGCCTTGCATCAACATACAACCTATCGCATCCAGCTTACTAAGGCAGGCACACTCACTGAATCCATTCCAACTGAGATTGGACTGAAACAGGGCTGTAACCTTGCTGCAGTCCTGTTCAATCTTTATCTACTGGATTTGGATGACCAGTGGAAGGAGGCGGCGATCTTCCCGGTCAAATTGGGTACTATAGCACTGAATTGGCTAAGCTTTGCTGATGATTTACTGTTCTTTGACAGGACCCCCTTTGGGTTACAGACAAAGTTGAGCCTTTTCTATACGTTTGCATGTAAGCACAATCTACGGATCAATACTGAAAAATCCTTCATTATTACATTCCGAGGTCACCCTCCATGCGCTATTTAGGATATCATTTAGCATGTACTTATTCACTGGATGGCTGGAGGTCGTTCTTAGAGAACAAAGCGAAATCCCTCACTGCACAGTTGAAACTGGTATATTACCGTCTGGGGAAATTCTCAATGGTTCCAATGCTTACTTTATACCTGCAAAAAATTGAACCAATTTTGCTATATGCTCTGGATCTTTGTCTGCATGAGATGGTATTTTGGATGTGATCCAGGGTAAAATGCTGAAAAGTGTTTTGGGCCTGGCCTTGCCAACACCAAACGCCATTGTTTGCCATGATTAGGCAATATTACCACTATCAGTCAAATGGCATTGGCGAATGCTTACCAACTATGGGAAAATGCTAGCTCCTCCTAAGAACTCATTGTATGAAGAAATTGCGACGATGATTGAGAAGGGACATCCACAGTCCATCCTGATATTTAAGAATAAGATGGAGAATTTATTAACAGATGCTATGATTTCCCGTGAAGATTTGGTGTTGGGGCTACCGTTGTGTAAAACTAAATACTGTAGATATCATTGGTGTTTGTTGATCGGAAAGATTAACGGGTATCAATCGTATAGCGAGTATTCCAAATTTACACGACAATGGGGATTTCGCCCAAAGTACCAGATTGTGTTTCCATGTAATTATTCGAGAAGGGTCTACTTAAGATTCCGCATGAACCAGATTCTTACTTATGAGAAGATTATGTCTTGGCAGCGGTATAAACATAAGGCATTGAGAGGACTATGTAGATTCTGTAATTTGCCCTCGACAATTGAATCTCTGAAGCACCTTACGGTATATTGCAGGTACTTTGAACTAGATCGAAAACGGTACCTTGGCGCTTATCTCTACACTGATGCCAGTATGAGTAGGGAAACGCTTTGGCAAAAATGTATGTGGGGAAGGAGTGAAACACTTATTATTTGTCTAACAAACATTCTCCTAATTATTGAACGGGAATTAGCCGAAAAATCTGAGAATCTGATGTAGTTTATGCATTTGAGCTGGTACTGGTAATACCTTTTGTGTTTTGTGTTTCTGTAACGCTCACCTGATTCTCGCAGAGGCGCCGGTCTTGACTGGGCGACTACCGTATCTCCAAAGGTGATGTGTAGCACCCGGTTGGCTCTTGGGCTGGACCTCTGTGCACTGTATGCCTGACGTGTAGAGTAAGATGTCTGCAGATAGAAAATATGGGGTTAATGAACTGGGGTTATTGGGGTGTCCCTATCTCTTTCCTCTTCTCCTCTCCTGTAGACCCCCAAAGGTTAACTAACGCTCTCACCTTAGGTAAGTGAATGCCGAGCTCTCCATCTGCCTCGGGGCAGGGTGCTGTAACCAGTTTGTTCACTGGATAGGTAGCGCAGGCCTCTTGACTTCAGAGGACTGTTGTCCGTCGTTTACTGCACGAACGGTAAGTTTTGAGTCATTCAAATGTCTTTAAAGTCTTTAGTAATGATGTCTCTTGTTTTGCAGGGTTCCGACGATGGCGGATGACGGGCTGAAGTGAGTTGAAGATGGAGCCCGTGTGATGAATAGAAGCGCCTGGAAGCACGTAAGTAAGCGCTTGTTGCCTGCTTCACGATGCGCTCTAACTGTCTTTTTATTTTGCAGGTACGAGTTTGGAGCGGCTGCAGGGTGCCGGAATACCCACTGGATTAGATGTGGAAAGGAGTAATGGCACGTGAGTATTAAAGTTCCCCAATGTCTTTAAACGCACCTTGTTTTGTCTTTCAGATGCGGGATGCAGCGCCGAAGGCCTCCGGAGCGTGCGAAGAGTTGGTAAGCTTTTGTCTTTCAGATGCCGGAATGCAGTGTGAAGACCTCCGGAGCGCACAAAGAGTAGGTAAGCCTTTGCCTTTCAGATGCCGGAATGCTAACCTGTTCTTTCTTGTCTTTATAGGTGTTGCTGAAGACTGGATTCAGGATGGTAAGCCTTTGCCTTTCAGATGCCGGAATGCTAACCTGTTCTTTCTTGTCTTTATAGGTGTTGCTGAAGACTGGATTCAGGATGGTAAGCCTTTTTCCTTAGGCCCAGGACCGGATGCAGAAGACACGATGAGCGTTCTGCTGCAGAGGTTGCAGAATAACGCAAAGCAAGATTCATCCACCGGGTGTGGTTTAAATAGCCTCCTGTAGTGATTCGGTGTCTCCTTCCACAGCCACGCCTAGGTAAGAAAAGAGTTCCTGCTTTCCAGAAGAGTTCCAGTGTTCTGAATCTAGGGAGTGGCTCCAGCCCCACCCAACAGGAAAAGTAGTTCCAAACAGAAGTGGATCAGAGGCTCAACTGGCAGGCAAGTAAGCAGCATGGTCTGCTGCAGGTAAGTCCACCCAAGCATTATGAGCCCAGCGCTTCCAGCGCTGGGACTGGGCATATTTATGAGCCTGGTGCCACTGGCGCCAGGACTGGGTCCAAAAGGTCCCAATTGGGACTGGTTGGCACTCGGAATCTGGGTTATGGATCTGCTTCCAAGGGAGTTGGGAAAACCCTGACCTTTTGGAAGCAGAGATCATGACAGTTTTTGTGCTAGAATCCTCAGTCTGGGAAATGCTATACAGGTGTCTAACGTGCTTTTGGAAAATATCACATGTATGAAATCCAATGATTTTTATGTCGGTGAAATAGGGGGATTGTTAAGAGAAATGTTTATTTTTGTATGTGTATTGTGGGGCTTATGTGTTATGTGTTATATACATCTCTTTTAATGGTTTAAGAATTTTATGTAACATGATCAGTTGAATTTGTAAAGGTTGTAAAACCATAAACAATAAAAAAAAAAAATGATGTAATTACATAATATGGAGCAAGTAAGAAAAGCGTCCTTCCATCACGGAATGACACTTTCCCCATGCGGTGAAGAAATCTTAAAAAAAAGAAAATTAAAAAGGTTGGCGACTCATTAACATACGCATTGGGAAGCGATGCCACCAGCAAGTAACATATCACAGATCTCATTCAATTCGCTTTGTCTAACTAAACCAAGTGCACCAAACGAATGGGCATGTGCCTTTCACAAAATAACGCACAAAAAATAACCCAAGAGGATATTTTCTTCAAATAGTGCTGGAAAATTATAAATGATGTGCGCGTTTCAAAGCCAAGAAAGAAAACTAATATGGAAAGCACGGGTCACAGTGTGTGACATTTCACTTTCAGTCGTTTGCACTCTTTCTAGACGTGGCGGTGCCGTGCCTGACCTGGAAATTTAGCGACCACGGTTCAAATTCCAAATTCCCAGCCCCTGTTGCGAACACAGAGCATATTGTTAGAATTGTAAAACACAGAGCTAAATCTCTAGTTTTACTCACAGAGCTCATAATAAAAATCGGGCCCTCTGTGTGGCATCAGGAATTATGCTTTGTCGCTCTACCGTTTCACTGTAGCTGGCAGCCTGGATGGTGCGGCCATTCTGTGACCAGGAAGCCCTCTGGTGCTACCAGCAGAAAATCAAGATGAAAGTGACAGGAGTGGTCACCTCCACAATTTCCACATTTACAAATAAAAAAAAAGGAACCTTGCAGGGCCATGCTATAGCTTTATAGACCTGCAGCAGTGAAGACTGAGTTAATAGCCCGAGCGAAGCAACAGCCTTTAACGAGGTATGAGGGCCAATAACACCCAGTGCGGCCCGAGCTGCAGGTCTATAAAGCTATTAGAACACCCTTAGTGTTTAATTAAAGTAGAATAAATGAGACATGTTTAATTGAAGTACAATAAATTGTTGCAAAATGGTAAATAAATGTTGCAGACATTCAGGTCTCATTTTTTTTTATAGGGTGGTGGAAGGTGATTGGGTGGGAGGAGTATCATATTAAACAGGAATCAGGTGTGGGTATGCCTGCCCAGTGTTTCAATTAAGGTGATTTTGGGTGTTTTTTCCCCCCTTGCACAAACATATCCTTCCAATTATTGCACACTTAAACACAGTAGCACAACCTTAGCAAGCACACTATGCATATAAATTAACTTAGCGTGCTATCAACTTACCTTTTTATGCTTTGGTTTCCCATTATCCTTCCCATACTATTGTGCAACAAACATCCAAACAACGTGAGGAGGTGAGAGTAAGGTTCCCTGTGTCTTAATTACGACGAAAAATGAAACATGGCAAGTTCCATAACAAAGAAAAATGCAGCTTTCCTTTCTCTGCAGTTTTACATTTCATGAAATGCTTTTCATACGAAGTGAAAGCAGAAAGCGTTTCTTCCGGCTTCACATCAGTGGGCGGGGCTGCGTTGCACATGGTCTTGCAACGTGTAATTCGGGACGGAAAGTTAACTCTTTCCATTTCGAAATTACACGCAGACCAACGCGGCAACGCTGCAGGCTTACGTGGGCGCCAGCAGCGGGAACAGGTAAGCAATTACACCTGTAATTGCAGACTGTATTCAATCTGCGGGCTATACCAGTTCATATAGCCCACAGATTGACCAATCACAACCCTCAAATACCCACTATGGTGTTCTCATTTTAAATAACAAGGCAGTGGGACCTCATACACCTCCCTGCTGAAGGTGCAGTTGCCACACACGGATCGAGCCTTGTTAGAAACAAGCATTGGCAATGCTAATAGTTTTGGCGTTTACTGTTCTTCACATTTTGCATCTAAAGCACCGCCAGGGTGCAAGGAAGAGAGTGCAAAGTTTTAAAGGAGGATGCGATAAGGCATGTAGGTGTGCAATGAAGCTGGGGGAATTGGCACTGCATAAAAAAAATCACCAAATTATCAGACGTTATCGTTAGAAGGATATGGAGGGGGTTATATGACACGCTATGCTAAAATTGAAGGGACAGTGGTTAGTGGCAGCTTTAAGGGCTCTTTGTGATGACAGCTTGAAACGATCATGGTTTGGATTGGTCAGAGGCAGACTATGGCTCTGGGCCCATGTTTGGTGAAATTACGTCAGATTTTCTGTTTCCATAAGAGCTGTATTTGCACCTGCCATTTCTCTGTATGAAAGAGTACATAAACTGAGCCCCGCCGCTCCCTCCTTATGTTTACAGCGAAGTGTACTTCTGGCTTCAAGCACTCATGTTTTACCTCCTCTCTGAAATGAGACTTCTGGCATGACACTAACCGCACCAGATTCAGGTTCCAGTGCAGGTTCAGCCAACTATCTAAAATCCAACTGCCAAAAATCTGTTTTTTTACTCAACATGTAAAAATAATACTTGTGGTTTAAATAGGTTCAGAAATCCTGGTGCGGTCTATTGTGTTCACCCATGCAAAGGAGCCAGGCATTGTTGTATTGTGCCCTGTTGAGCTTCACATCTAGGTGTCCCTAAGGAACTAACAACCTTCTACTCAATCACCCTCACTCACCACATACTGACCAGACACACCAACACAAACTACTAGAGAAAACCCCTCTCCCTAAACACTCCGAGTTCTAATTGTAAGAGGAATTTCAATCAACACCCCATGTACTTCAATAAAGTGGCCTTTCTCCTACTTTTTTCCTCCTCTGTATTGTAAATAGCTGTTAATGGGTGAGACTGTACCTACCCCGGCTCCAAGAAACCCCCCATGGAAGGAAAGCCCATAAAATCTGTATGAAGAAAGCATGGCTGTTTTGCCCATGTCCCCATCATTGGAAAGTGCATTATATGCCCAGACCCTATACCCCTGTCTGACACTGCCAACAGAACTCTAAGGTGCAGCACGTTTTTTTGAGTATTGTAAACCCCAACCTCCATCTTTTCAGCTCAGCATTTCATCATGATATGATATGGCATTTATAACGCGCCTATACACAAGTGTTTCAAGGCGCGACGCTGCAAGGGAGGGGGAACAGAGGGAAGACAGAGACAGCGATCCTACTAGGCAGAGTGTCATTCAGATTGCGTACGTACAGGGGAAGGGGTAGAGGAAAAGTGTGGAGTGGGAGGTGGGAAAGGGACAGCAGTACAAGGGTTAGTAGAATACATAATAATAGAAGTAGGGCCAGCAGGTGGCAAGGGCAAGTGCAGACATCTGAGGTGTCAAGTGCTGGTGGGGAACTGTAGGGATACAGAAAACAGTCCCCAAGTGCGGGGGTTGCCAGAGAGGCAGTGCAAGTGTGTAACTGGCAGGGGAGGGGCCCTGGGCCCGAGATCAGATGGTGGCCAGGTAACCAGTCAGTTTCAGCCAGAACTTCTGCAGGGGGGGTGGGGGAGAGTAGGAGAGAAAGCAGGAGCAAAGAGGAAGGTTTTGAGGTGCTTCTGGAACCGGAGATGGTTCACCTCAAGTTTCAGGGAGGCCGTTCCAGAGGGAGGCCCCAGCTGAGGAAAGAGATCTACCACCAACTTGTTGCTTGGAGAAGCGACTGACCCTGAGAGAGTTGGAGGTGGATGAGCGAAGAACTCGAGAAGGAAGATATTTAGGAAGAGAGAGTTGAAGGTATTGAGGCTCCAGGCCCCAGAAGGCCTTGTGGACAATGTAGAGGGTTTTGAACTTAATCCTCCCAGCCACTGGGAGCAAGTGCAGAGATTTCAGTCCTGGGGAGATACGATCCCTGGGCTTGAGGCCAAGGACAAGTCTCACAGTCCTGTTCTGGATGAGTTGCAGAGGGCGGAGAGTAGAAGAAGGCAGATTTAGGAGGAGGCTGTTGCAGTAGTCCACCCTAGAGAGAACCAGAGCTCTGGAGATAGTGAGCTTCTGTGGGCAGGAGAGGAAAGGAAGAATACCTCTAAGGAGGTGCAGCTGGTAGTGAGACTTCCTAGAGATGTCAGAGATGTGAGGAGAGAAGGAGAGTGTGGAGTCGAAGATGACCCCAAGGTTTTTTGCCTCGCAAGTGGGAGCAGGAGGAGGGCCAAGGGAGACCGGCCAGAGAGAGACAGGAAAGGAGGGAGCAGGTGTGCTGATGAGGAGAATGTCAGTCATCCTGGCATTAAGGCAGAGATCATTGGCGGCACACCACTCCTGCATAGCACACAGACAGTCAAAGAAGAGAGTCAAAGAAGAGGTGGCCGAAAGTAGCCTGAAAATGAGCCGAGTGTCATCCGCAGAGCACTGGAAGTTGGGGCAGAGAGCGGCAATGCAGTGGCCAAGAAATTGGTTGAACAGCCAGGGAGAGAGGTTAGACCCCTGAGGGAGACCACAGGTAGAGATAAAGATAGAGGAGAGGAAGGACCCAAGTTGGACCCGAGAGGGTCGATCGGAGAGGAAATAAGTCAGCCACGCCATGGCCTGACCAGTGATACCCAAGTTATCACGCAGACGGTTCAGCAGGATGGCATGGTTGACGGTGTCAAAAGCAGAAGAGAGAGATCAAGCAGGATGAGGACACAGGGGGTGTTGGAAGCAAGGTTTGAGAGCAGGTCTTCACAGATGTTCAGGAGAGCAGTTTCTGTGCTTCTGGCAGCTCTGAAGCCAGACTGCTGGTCATAAAGACAACCAATAGATTCAGTGTGAATATTAAGCTGGGAGATGGCCAGCTTTTCCAAGAGTTTGCCCAAGAAGGGAGTGATGGAGATTGGGCGATAGTTAGCCGGACAGGTCGGGTCGGCAGAGGGTTTCTTAAGAAGAGGGTGCACAAGGGAGTGGTTCAGAGGGGATGGGAATACTCCAGTGGCGAAGGAGTGGTTGTAGAAGTCAGCCAGAGCAGGAGCCAGGGAATCAATGTGGTCCTTGATGGTTTTGGAGGAACAGGAATGAACCTGTTTTGATGACTTTCATAGATCGGACTTGTCTAGAAACCTCGTTTGGGGAGAACCGGGGAAATGACGAGAATGAGGGAGGGGAGGTGGCCGAAGAGGGTCCAGAGGAAGAGCATGGGGTAGATGGGAGCGGGGAAGAGGAAGAGAGAGATGACAGAATGTCCTGCGTTTTAGAGATGAAATGAGAGGCCAGAGCCGTGCAGAGGGCCTGGGAGGGGACAGGAGAGGTAGAGACTGCAGCAGTATTGGCCAGTTCCTTGCAGATTTTAAACAGTTTGGCCGAGTTGTTAGATGCCACAGAGACGCGGGCTTGGATGCGAGTTCTCTTCTTGGTGTGTACAGAGAGCCGGTATTGCCTTTGGAGCAGGCGGCAGGCCAGTTTGTCAGAGGATGTACCGGAGGCACGCCATTTCCGCTCAGCAACCCTGCACTTGTGTTTGAGGGTGACGAGGTCCGAGTCATACCAGGAATTACACTTGGCTTTGGGCTTCAAGCAGATCCTCATGCAGGGGCAAGAACATCAAAAGGTATCCGATATAGCAGAGTGGAGCATGGAAAGGGCAGTCTCAGGGTATGAGTCAGCCAGAGGGGTGGGGGGGGTTGAGAAAGTGGCAGCGAAAGCCTCAACTGACACACGCTTCATGGGTCGGTTAACCGAGAAGGTAGTTGGCAGTGCTGGAGTTGGCTTAGCCTGGGGGGAAGGGAGGGTGAGATGGGAAGAAAAGAGAAAGTGATCACTCCAGGAGAGAGGAGTTGTGAGAGGGATAGAAAGGGGAAGGTCTGTGGAGATCAGAACATCCAGAGTGTGCCCTGCAGAGTAAGTCGGGCCAGAAGGGAGAATAGAGAGAGAGAGAGTTGCAGAGGTCGCGGAAGAGTCCAGAGGATGGACAGGGAGCATCCAGGTGGGTGTTAAAGTCTCCAAGAAGGAGGAGTTCAGTGGTCGAGACCAGGAGGGAAGATGAGAGGTCCACCCATTCAGAGAGGAAGGAGGATATCTGACCAGGTGGCCGATCGATTGTAGCCACAGTTAGGGAATGGAGAGGGAGAGAGGAGGAGAGGGAGAGGGAGAGGGAGAGGGAGAGAGAGAGAGATTCAAAAGCGGAGTAGGCCTGCGTGGGAATTACAGAGGCAGGAATCCACTCAGGGAAGATCAGGGCTACACCCCCTCCGGAGCGGTTGGACCTGGGTGCGTAGAGGATCTTGTAGCCGTCAGGGAGGAGAGTGTCTAAGTTTGTGATGGAGCTGGCTGTGAACCAAGTCTCAGTGAGACCGAGGTCAAGTTCCTCCAGGAGGCAGCTGATGTCAGAGGAGTGTTTGACAGCTGAGCGAGAGGAGTGGCAATATGGAGAAGGTTGCCGTCCTTGAAAGACGGGGAGGGTGTACAAATCAGAGGTACGCCCTGCGGAGGTGTAGAAGAGGAGGGAGGAGAGGGCAAGGTAGCCAAGGAGGAGACAGCCGGGGAAGGCGAGGAAGCTGTGGAGGGAAGAGAGGGGACAGCAGGAGAAGGAAGGAAATTGATGAGGCACAGGAAGCATTGATAAAAAGAGGAGAAGATTGGCCTGAGGGCCTTGGACCAAGACGGTACCATTCAAGTAAACATTAATGATGACCTTAGAGGAGTCAAAGGAGGACAGGAGGGCCTCCCACCGGGTGCCACCATTGATGGTAGAAGAAGAGAAAGGAGAAAACACAGAGACCAAATGAAGAGTCCATAGGTCCGGGGAGGGAACGTTAAAGAGGATGTCGGTACAGGTTTGCCTGGAGGCGGCACTGGTATAGGTGCCAGCGATCGGGAGGCCCGGGTTGGAGACCAGGACATCCTTTTTAAACTTCTCCTACCAGATTTAGTGAGGAGAGCAGGATAGTCAATAGAAAAGCAGTTAGAAAAGATAGGAGAGACAGAGAGAACCATAGAGTAGGCGAGAAGAGGAAGGGAGTGGGAGGGGAGGAAACTAGGGAAGGACGTAGGGTAGTGTGCAAGCAGACGAGACGGAGAGAGACATGACAAGTTTGGACAATACGACAGGCACTCAGAAAATGTTGGACAGCTTAGCTAAGAAGTCGACCAAGAACGGCAATCCTATCACAGTGATATTTAGATACTGGAGAAGCGCACCCTAGTCTGAGAGTCCTGTAAGGAGGGGAAAAGGCCTAGGTTTAGAATACAATTTTTAAATACTTCCACAATGCAATTATTTAGTTTGAACACACCTAGAAAAACACACCCAAGTCTGGGCGTCCTGTAAGAAGGGGGAAAAAGGCCTAGATTTACAATGCAATTTTTAAATATTTCCACAATGCAATTTTAATAAACAGGAGAAATAAACACTTAAATTAGAGAGTCAAGAATCCTATGCAGGGTTGCAGCATCAATCTGATACCGAAGGTCTATTGCCACATCAAAACCTGATGAGTTTGTGCCTATTGGTGGAAGTGGTGGGGCGTTTTTTATTTTGAACTGTGTGAGACTGTGTGGGAAGAGTTTGGAGCTTGAGGGAGACAGCAGGGTAGACTTTTGGGCGAAATGAAGAACACCTGACAAACGGTTTCTCGGCATATCCAAGATAGGCCCTGCCGTGACAGGCAGAATTCCAAGCAGACCACCGAGCACAGCACCTGAACATGGTAGAGTAAGCTTTGAGGCATCTCTCAGCATGCTAAGGATGGCAAAATGGGCGACTGTGGACCCACATTTCAAGTAGCCCTTTCTCTAAACCGAGATTATGACAGTTGACTGAAGTCTATGGACTGCCCCTTCCACCTCATCTGATTTTGATTTTGTTAATTTATAATGTGCATATTGCCTCATGAATGGGGAAAACTGGACAGAAGAATTGTATCTGGGTGCAGATAGTACTCAGGATGAGAAAGGAAAAATGTGGAGGTTATTGAAAAAGGTAGGCTTTTTGTTTTTTAAGGAGAAGTAGGAATCAGTTTTAGAAATATCAGCAGGGAGTGAGCTACAGTTGGGAGGGCTCTTCACCAAGAAGCACCTATCACCTCAGTGCACAAAGTGGGAAAAAGGTATAACCAAAAGGCGTTGATCAGAAGTAAATAAGGATTGAGCAAGATAGTAAGGCACAAGCTTAGTTGCAAGCTAGGTGGGAGCAAGGCCATGCAGGCACTTCAAAACTAAACACAGGATCTTAAAAAGGATCCTCTGTTGCACTGGCACCAATGAAGTGCTCTGCAGTGTGAGGAAATATATATATTTCGGCACTCGAAAAAGAAGACATTGCTGCATTTTGTGCTTTTTGCAGATGGTGGATTTGTTTTGCTGGAATCCCTGAAAGGATGGCATTGCAGTAGTCCAGTTTCGAGTTATCAGTGCGCCAACAACCGCCGATCGATCATTCTCCGAGATAAGAGGAAGATAGGTCGTAGGAGTCTGAGGCAGTAATACATAGCCTTCACTGTTTCAGTGACCTGCTGACTGGAGTCCAAATAAGACTGCCAGATACAGCCAAGATATTTTACCTGATGTACATAAGATGTTGGAAGGTCAAATATGTCCGGGCAGGGAGGCAGCTGAGAAGGATTGTACAAGAGATGTTTTGGGCCAAAAATAATTACCTCTGTTTTAGAGGAGTTAAGCTGCAGCATTTTATTTCCGAAGCACAGTCAGAAATGTAGTTAAGAGAATCTGAGGAATAATCTACACGCACATAAATCTGTGTGTCATCTGTATATGAATGACAATGCAGATCCAATTTAGAGAAAATACTCAGGAGTGGTCGAATGTAAATATTAAACAGAGGTGACGGGAAGAAACCCTGTGAAACCATGCATGAGACTGGTAGTGAGCTAGAGTAATAGGCTCCTATCTTGAACTTTTGGGTTTGTCAGAGGGAAAGAAAAAGTTGAACCATTTTAAAGAATCTTCTGACACATGGGCAACTTCGGTCAGTCTAGATTTAAGAATATTGACATTAACTGTGACAAATGCACTGAAAGGTCAAGCATGACCAGCAAGTTAAGGTAACCCTTGTTGGCCGATCTCAGAATATCGTCCCAGGCGGTAGGAAGTGCTCTTGCTGTTCCATGACGGTGCCTGAAACCCTCTTGAAAAGGGTTGAGAAGGCACTTTTCCTCCAAAAATATTTGTAGTTGGCTAGTAACTACCTTCTCAAGAGTATTCGCAGGCCATCAATAGGACAATAATTCTGGGGTATATTATGGTCCACTGACGATGTTTTAAGCAAGGAGGTCATGATTGATCCTGTCACTTCTTTGGGGGTCAATACCTTGGGAAGGGAGGTATTAAATAAGCAAGTAATACATTCGCTTAAGTCGGCAGCGTAACATTTGGCCATACAGGTAATCAAATAATGATTTGTATCTTTCAGGGCCATAATTAGGGTATTTCCTCAGTAGTGACTGGGCTAAAAAGATCTTTTAGCTTATTAATCGCTGGTAATATGGTTTTGCAGAAAACGTGCTTTGGCAGAGAAGATGGCTTTTTTATAGCTATTAAGTGCTTTGTTTGCAGCATTACGATAAGTGGTGCCGTTATTCTTTTGCCCGTTTGCTCTCTTGCCATAATCCTATTTTAGGGATACCACTTGTTGATTTTATTCTTTTTTTTAGATGTCTGGGTTTAATAGGGGAAAGGTTTTTACAAACCTTGCATAGCTTATTCATATTTGATTGAAAAAAGTCTTCACATTCAAGATTTGATGTGAAGGGCAACAATACTGAAGAGAGTTTCTGGCCTGAGATTTTGTTAAGATACTTTATGCCCATGATATGGCTAGGCCTAGTTGTTGTAGAGCAGTCATTTTGGATCCTAAAGTTCCTGGCATAGTGATCGGACCATGAAACTGGTATAGTCTCGTGATACGGGAGCAAACTTACAGATGCTGGTTTTGTTGCACATGGGATACAATGCATCTATCAGAGAGAAAGGGGGATTGACGGCGGCAGTGTGAGCTAGTGAAATGGGACCTGTAATCAAGCACAGTGGTCTGAGGGCAGGGTTGCAGATTGTTTTGCATTTTAAGGTATATTCACCCATTTCCCTGACTAACCGTCCCCTCTAAGATCTCCCATCACCTTACACTACACACCCGCTACAGATGGTCACCATAGGCCTAGCCATGAGCACATCAACTCTAACCGAGCCCTGACTAAACTCTCCTCTTTAGCCCCGTCACACTCTCCCACATCAGCAGTTATCCAGACTCAAACCGCTGCAGTCTATCAGATCTTGGGCTCTTATGGATAACACACTCCCAAGTATCGCCACCAAACCCATAGAAAGCAGATTGGCACTCAGGAACCACACAAGTATGTTGGTAGAAATGGCTGAGCAGCCAGGCTTATTTTAGGAGGGAGGAAGGGCTGTAGGAAGGTACAACAAACGTAGAGTATACACATAGGCCAAAGAAACACTGACAAACTAAACGTTATGTAAAAATAATGGTTTATTTTATATATACAATAAGGTAACAATGATTCTTCAGAAAGGCAAGTACTATAACACAATAAGTAACTTGGAAATACCAATGCAATATTTACAGTAAGTAAACATTTTTATAATACTTTGAAAATGGCAGTATGCAATTCAAAAAGTAAAATACTTTTGTAATAATTGTTTCAGGTAATATGAATGAAAAAAGACCAACATAAAGCAGGTAAATGCTGGCAATTTCACAGAGGTTTTAGGAGTTCATCCCAATCTAGTTACAAGTGTCTCAGGGTCAGATTGAAGGGTTAAACAAGCATGGCACAAGCTGAAGAAAGTCAAAAGTCCCAGAGGAGGTCTTCAGTAATTGTTTTTTGTAATTTTTTTTTATTTGTAAAGCGCTTATACACAAGTGAAGTGCGTCAAAGTGCTTCATGGTGGAAAGGTAACAAGGGGATATTGTCGTCATTCTTACGCCTTGAATATTCGGAAATTCGGAATGATATAACAGCAATAACTAGCATACTAGGCCAGGGCATTTCTACTAGTAGAAGTGCGTGACAAAGAATGGGGGGGGAGTGGCAGGGGTGGGGGTAGAGGAACATACAAGACAAAAAGGTTGGTAATCAATGTGCCTATGCATGTAGGCACAGTAAACTGCGATGGGGAGATAGAGGCAGACCGGACAGACGGACATGCTTAGCCTAGTACATTCAAGGTTGTGCAAGTACGCACATAGAAGTGCAAGGGATGGGGAGGGGGAGGGGGACAAGTCCCCGGTCCAGCAGGGGCCAGGGTTAAGTGCAGAATGGGTGCCACTCTCATGGAACGTATTCCAAGTGCAGTAATGCAGGCAGAGTGAGGAGGCCCGGAGGCAAGTGCAGGACTGGTGGGGGAGCCTGGGACCTGTGAGGCTCTGGAGGTGCACCAGGTGACCAGTCAGATGACTGAACATGTTGGGGATGAGAACGAAGGAGGGAAGCAGGAGAGAAGATAAGCAAGGTTTAGCGAGGGAGAGAGAAAGAGGATGAGAAGACTTATGTCTTTTGAGGAGTTTCTGGAATTTAAGGAGGTCTGGCTCAAGACAGAGGCAGGTAGGCTGTTCCACAGGGAGGCACCTACAGAGGATAAGGCTCTAGCCCCAAATCTCTGTTTGGAGAAATGGCTCAGCCGCAGAGAGTTGGAGGAGGCCGAACTAAGGGCTCTGGAAGGAGAGTATTTAGGAAGAGAGTGTTGTAGATAGTGGGGGCCCCGGCCCTAGAAAGCCTGGCCGACTATGCAGAGGGACTTGAACTTGATCCTTGCAGTCAAGGAGAGCCAGTGGAGGGATTCCAGCACCAGAGAGAGGCATCCCTGGGCTTGAGGCCAAGGATAAGTCTTGTGGTACTGTTCTGGATAAACTGAAGAGGTCAGAGAGTAGATGTGGGGAGATTGAGAGAGACTGTTGGAGTAGTCCAGTCTGGAGAGAACCAGGGGCACTGGAGACAGTGAGCCTCTGGGGGGAAGGTGAAAAAAGGTAGAATACCTTTGAGGAGGTGCAGCTGGTAGTGGGACTTTTTGGACATGTCCGAGATGTGAGAAGAAAAGGAGAGACTAGAGTTGAAAATTACCCCGAGATTCTTTACCTCACTACTGGGTGAGGGTGCAGGACCAAGGAAGGTCGGCTGGACTAAAAGTGGGAAAACAGGAGCAGGGGTCCCTATAAGGACGATCTCTGTCTTACTGGCATTAAGGCAGAAATCATTAGCAGCACACAGAACTGAATTGCGGACAGACAGTCCGGGATGAGCGAGGAGGCCGAGGGTAACCTGAAAGTGAGCTGTGTGTCATCAGCATAACACTGAAAGTTGGAGGTGAAGGCAGAGCTCATGTGGGCCAAAGGGGCCATGTAGACATTGAAAAACCTGGGGGGATAGGTCCCTGCGGGACACCACATGTAGAGAGAGTGATAGCGAAGAGAAAGTAACCAAGGGAAGGACAGTCAGAGAGAAAGGATGCCTCCGTTTCCGTGCCTCTGAATGCTGTAAAGCCAGACTGATGGTCATGGAGGCAAGAAACAGATTCAGTGTGGAGGGTAAACTGAGAGATAGCCAACTTCTCCAGGAGTTTGCCAGGAAAGGAGTGATGAAGATCAGTAGCAAGTAAGTAACATTCTTGGTTGGGGAAAAGGTTCATGGAACTCAGTGAGGGCTCCCTGAAGGCACACATGCATTAGGCCTGGGCGACGAACGTGGATAGGTGAACTCCCAAACACACAAATCAGCACTCCAGTAACAGAGGAGCAGCAAAGCAACTCTAGGCAAGTTCTACCAAGAGTCTCACAGTCCCTTAAACGTGAAGAAGAGGATGCAGCATGATGCGTCCGCGATGCAGCAGAAGACCCGGTAACTGGATTCTTAGTCAGGCAGACAAAATAAGGGACACTGGAATGGATCTCACAGTAGAAGTCGAGTGGAGAGGCTCTAGGCAAAGCATTGTTTGTGGTTCTGTGATTTTGGCACCCTTTTCAAAGCACAAGTGAAGAGCGGATAGCACCTGGTCGAGTTGTCTCGCTTTCTCGGTCCAGCATTCTGGCGCGGGGGCTTAAAGGAGTGGCGTCTTGCCTCTGGAGGTCTGGAGGGAGTCCAAAGTTTTGTGAGTATTCGATTTCATTTTTGGGGTCGGACAGCAGATATTACTCGGAAGGAATCTCCAGTCACCTGGAAGAGGCTGCGGGCGTCTCTCCTCTTCCTCATTGTCGATTCTTCAGTTACAGAGGTCAACTTTCTTCAGCCTCAGGATCCATGCCTCTTATGCAGGAACCCAACCAATCAGCACCGATGCACCATTCAAAACGTGGGTGGTGGCTGTCCTTTCAGGATTTCAATTGCACACTTTCAACAACAAATTGATAGTGAACGGGTTTCTTGCCTCACCGGGTCCTCAGCGAGTAAGGGAAGAGGAAGCATCACAAGGAGGTTCAGGGGGCTCCACAGACGAGAAACTATGCATATCACAACTGATCTCAATTGCTCGAGATAAATCAGAGCTCGCTTGGGTTGAACCGCTATTATGCTCAACATTCACTAACAAAATAGACAAGCCTTCAAGCTAGCAAACTAACCAAGGGCTGTCCATTACCTCATGGAACTCATGTGGCCTCCTCAAACTCCATAAATGGATGGTTTCCCTCCCCTTCCCGCAACTTCACAATATTATCTACCTTCAAGAAACCATGAGCACTAGGGAACTAGCGCTAGATGGTTTCATCACCTACTACACCCAGGCAATTAAAGGTAATGAGGGCCAACCAATGGGTGGGTTGGCAATTGCCATAAATAATCACATTAAATGTAAAATGAGATGTATGTACAAGGCTGAAAATATTCTTGCTGTAGAATTTGATGTACATGACAAATCACAGTACCTCACTTTATTGCCAACGTTATACTGGAATACGTTGAAAGTGCTGGTAGACGATATATTCGACAAATTAGATCATTGTCTTGAAAGCATACTGTCTCATAACACTAACTATAAAATCATTATAGGTGGGGACTTTAATTCCATGTGCTTCGTTAATAATGTGGATATTGTGAACAAACAATCTGAGGGAATGATCAGGGCTATGCAGAGATGTCAAAGATGGGTGACATATTGGGAGATCACCTCTGTAGATTGTGATGTGTCATGTCCCAAATATACATGGAGTTGGGGACGGTTTTCTTCTATGACTGACTTTTTTGCAATATCAAACTTGTTAATCAACCGAGCTGCCCCAGTAATCATCCACCCGATTGTCCACGGAGATCATGCTGCCATTCAACTATTAATGGGAATAGAGCACTATGGACTCTCGGTTGAGGAGCTTCTTCCACTGTGTGAGATCGATCGCCCCAATTTTTCCCTTAGATGGAGCCCTATCATCTGCAACAAATTAGCAGAGAAGGTGCGGAGAGACCTTAATAACATTACAAATCAGATATTATATCCCATGTTCTGTCATTTGAGGGAAAGCATGTAGGCGACGTAGTCGCCAACGCAATTAGATCTGTCCAGGCTAAACATAAACCCAAAGATACAACAATGCATAGGTTTGATAATGAAGTAAAGTACCTCAAAAGTAAAAAAAAAAAAACAAGGAGCTTCAATCTCTCAAAAAGGTACTAGTAAATAATGATCAGTATTTATGCCAAAAAAAAGCATATCCTTCAACATTTTAAAAATAACCTTAGATTCCTTCGAATTACTAGAATAAACAAAATAAACTGATCTGATAAGAGCTATCTGTAATCACGACACAAAATCTATTTGGGAAGTGATACATAAACCAAATCCAGATGATAAACATAATGATAATGTTATTCAAGCTGCTGTTTGGGAAAAGTACATATCGGAGAAATGTAGCTTACCTCATCGTTTTACTACTATCAAACATCATCATGCAACTGATGTGAACAGAGAATGTTTCGCATTGGTCCAAACATGACATCGTATGGGCAATCAGTAAGCTTAAGCAGTCTAAAGCTCCTGGCTCCGATAGAATTCCCTCTTGTGTATACAAGACGGACCCTTCTCTATGGGCTGACATCCTTAAAGATACATTTGACATAATCCTACAGACCAGTAACATCCTGGAGAGGTGGGGTACATCAATAATTATACTCATCTATAAAAAAGGGGATCATAAAGATCCTAACAACTACCGTCCCATCTCTCTAATAGACACTATCGCAAAAATATTTGCAATCTTAGTCCCTCATGATTTAGACAGAGTTATAGTACAGCATAATATTTTGTCTAAATTCCAAATAGGATTTAGGAGGGAGATGGGCACAACCCTGAACGCTACTGTGTTGGCACATATATTAGCAGGAACTGAAAGGAGAGAATATCCACTTTACATAGCCAGCAAATATATGTCCTCAGCCTTTGACACTGTAGTGAGAGACCTGCTTTGGATTAAAATGGCAGAAGTAGGCATTCTGGGGCCCTTGATTTTTTAGATTGCTATGCTTCATTACAGCATACAAAGTTAGGATTACCAAAGAGGGTGCAACAACTAAGCCTATACAAAAATATATAGGCCTGAAACAAAGGTACAATCTAGCCGCAACCATTTTTAACCTGTATTTATGCGACAGAAAAACTGTGGCAAAAACATGGGAATCAATCCAGTGAGGATGGGAACGTTGCGAATGCACTGGTTAGGATTTGTTGACGATATTATCTTACTGGTTTCGACCCCAGCTGGCCTAAAAGCCAAACTCCACATGTTTGAGGCCTATGCTCATAACTTAACTCCGAATGCATCTAAAACGAGCACGCTCGTATTTAATGCAGGAAAGAAATTGAAGACCTATAAATGGAAGATTGGAAGTTAGGCAATCCTTCAAATGTCAGAAATTACATACTTAGGCTATTACCTGAGCTCCAATTCATCCGGTAAAATGTGGAAAGACAGACTCAACTAGAAAGTGCGTCCTTTGGTTAGCTAGTTAAAGCTGATCTTTGCCAAATACTGTTAATTCTCCTTAATTCCCCTGCGTGACTTTCTATTAATGAAAGTCCAGGCTGTGTTAATTTACACTTTAGACATGTGTTTGATCGATCTAAGCCATGTCTTGGACACTTTACAAGGGTGTTTAAATAAAGGTGCTTTGCACCTAGCTTTTTCCATTCCAAACTGTGTTATTCGCAAAAGAATTTGCCCTAGTTTCGCTCTCATACAGGGCAGTGTGGCAATCTTTGACCAATTACGCTAACATTTTGAATCCCCCAAATAATTCAGTCTATAAAGATCTGCAGGAGGTAATGGAATCAAAAGGTGTCGAATCTCTCAACAAATTTCAAAGACGTATGCAGATGACATTAGCAGTTCTTTCTGTAACTAACGAAGATCTATGTTATCGACCAGCCTTTGTAAAGAAGAAATTGTTTGAGATGGATTGGGTATCTACAATAGATCAGCTTAAGAACTACAGCACCTTTTCTCAGTATGCAAAATTTATGCAAAGAAGATTGCTGTGCTGCTTATATTTAACTATGTTTCCCTGTACGTATACACGTATTTATTTTATACGTTTTGAACGTAATCAATTTTGTAAACGCTGTAAGTACTGGGAAAGCCCTCTGGCAAGATTGCAACAGGTTAAATGTAGATTTCCTATTTGCTCAGAACCCCTGGAAACTATCAAACACTTTTAGAATGTCCTCAATTTAGAACACCTCACACAAAACTATTGCTAAGATTTGTTAATCCAGATTTTGATGATTGTTTAGAATTCCTGTGGGAAAGGATGATGATGGGGAATCATAATCCATTAACCTTTGCGTTGGTAGGTCTTCTAAGGATCATCGAGGACAATCTGCCACCAACTGTATAATTGTGTCTTACTTAGAGGAAAGTTTTAAACACGTTCCAAATACGTGCTGCTGATAAGTGAATAGAGCAATACTGATGATATATGTGTACTATGTATCGTATTGTTTTGACGCTAGAACATATTACACACAGTAATGCCTGTTTTTATGGTCTTAAAAAGTGTTGCGAATATTCTACAGAACCACTTTTTGTAAATGTTTGGATATTGTAAATGAATTTTGTGAAGTGCAAATACGAACATCCAATTATGTAGGAAAGACAAGGAATGATCATGGTTGTTTTTAAAGAAATGTTTTAATGTTTTAATTTCTTTGTTTTATGCATGCATTTTTATCGATTAATACTGACGTTACTGCATGTAATTTTGTAAAGGTTTTTATTAGCCATATACAAAAAAGAAATAAAAAAAAAACAGCCTCCCAATTGGAACTGGTTCCAGGCAGGCACAGCAGAGGACAAACAACAGCAGAGTTTCAGACTCCTCCCCGGTTTCCTGTCATTACAGACACACGGAAACCCACTGAACACTAAAGTCCAAGACAGATGTCACAAAACTTGGGGCAAAGCATTACTCCAAGAAAATGGAATAAAAAAAAATACAAAAGGATCCCAAAGATAGAGTAGAAAAATGAGTGAGTGTGGAAAAAGGTTCCCACTCACTCAGTTGAACAGACCAAAAATCCACTAGTCCAGCAAAAAGTGCTGGGGGACTCGCATGCAAAGGGGATTTCACGTAAAAATGAAAATCTACCCAACACTCGCTCCCTCATCCCCCAGGCTAATGGACAGGAGGATCTAATCTACTACTGGATGTACTTTGGAGTCCATCAGCATTCCTTTTACGACTACCCTGACCTATGCTTTCAAGTTGTAGTCTCATCTTCTGCAAACTATAGGACCTATCACAACTATTGGGAATTTGTTTCTTTTTGTAAGAAGGGGTCTGAACTAACAGACCTCTCAGGAGATGTTTCTTCTCCTGAACCTACGCTCGGCTTTTTAACAGGATCGGCTGTAGAAGGCCCTAATGACCCAGAGGGATCTCTAGAATTGGGGACCCTAGGCCTCACATGATTCCTATCCACCTCTCCGGCAGGCATGGTTAAGGCTCCCTTTTCATCTTGGATCTGGGTTTTCCTTGCCTAGAGGTTACCCTCTTAACAATATAAGTTTTATAGAAGGAAAGAGGTTATTCTCTTCACAGGGATGGTAGGAAGATCTAACTCCTTGTCACCTGGTTGAACTACCTCCATTAGTGTAAGTGGGTCTCCTGGAAGTTCGGTCACCTCAGCATGTGTTGGAGGTGGTGTCACTGGTGTGACATGGAGCTTTTTGGGGCTAGGAGCTTGGGTCCTAGTGGAAGCTTTGGGCTTAAGGCCCTGCTGCCCTCTAGAGAAGCGGAGTGTACATTAGTCTCCGGGGAGAGGTCCCTTAAGGTGGACTCTGCGGCATCCTTGGTAAGAGCTCTTATCCTTTGACTAGGGGTCTCAGCTGTGTGGGAGAAAACACCTAAAGTTGTAAGGCCATTGCCTTAAAACACAGCACTAGGCACTTCTGCCTGGACACTGACAAGTATCCTGACAGTCATATTGTTACATTGTATGGTAACAGACATGATAGGGAGCATCTGGACAGGGCCTCCAGCAAACTTAATGGGGCCCAGACGTACCTTAGCTAGAGACTCACTCACCATTGAGATTCTAGCCCCAGTGTCTCTAATGGCAGGGGTCTCCTGACCATTAGTAAGAACACCTTCCTTTATATACTCTCTAGCGTTTTCTAGAATGGAGTGGAGGGGTCCCCAATTCTAGTCCTGGGAATTTAACGGTACAGAAACTAGTCTGGCTTGAATTCCATAAGGTTCTTGGGCCAGAGAGTGAAAGAATGCCTCAGTCCTGGTATCCTCCCCATCATGTTGGAATGCTAAGGCAAAAGACGGGATTCCTAATGGTTTAGCCCAAAACTTTAAATCTCCTCTCACATTGTCCGCAGACCCACAAACCACACACTCACCAAAGGCTTTCTGTTATGGGGGTTTCTGGAAACCTTCTGGTTTAGCCCCAGAAGTTCCACTATCCCTATTGTATTTCCCATGGTGTTTACCCTTATCACTTTGAGCCCCATTGGATTGTGGTTCCGTTAAGGTGTCTTCTTCCTTTTTATCCTTTCTCCCCTCCTCCTTTTTGTGAGGAGCCTCAGAATCCTTGTGTGTGGCCCTGTTGGCTACCCACAAGCCAGTAGCTAATGCTAACTTCTTGGGGTCTAGTTCCTTTGAGTCAGCCAAATGCTGTCTTAAGTCTGGGATAAAGGCATAACAAATGCTTTCTAACATGAAGAGATTCCTCGTGCCATCAAAGGTACTCACCTTATGACCTTCAATCCAACTATGTTTTTCAGGCAAACACCCAGGTTGTCCACAACACACTATATTTATTCTTATCTTCTCTAAAAGGATTCAGATATTGGGAAGGAGTCTTCCCATATCTAACTATGATAGCTTGTCTCACCAGTTTGTCGTTATTGTTCTATCATCAGCATTCATCTCCAGAATCGCATCACAGCCATTCTGAGGTAGCCTAAGAAAAACATGGTACTTTCTCACTCCCACCCAGATTTTGCATTTCACAAGCAAGATCAAATGTTTTTAGAAAGTCAATAATATAATTTGTCACATCATACCGACTCACCAACTCTTTAGTCAATTTGGGTTTGTGGATCCTAGAGGCATCAGACAGAGAAGACCCCGAAAGTGATGAAGAGTTACGAGACACTTTTTTCATGGTTAACTTGCGTTGCATTTCCCTTTGCCCGAGTTCATGATGAAGTTCTTGTTCTCTCAGTCTAAGACCTCTCTTGGAGTTCAAGTTTCCTATGCTCCAACTGAATTTTCAGTTTTTCAACTTCCAAAATTACTTCAGGAGACTTGGTAGATGGAGATGTGGAGGGGGGTATTGGAGATAGGCTAGTAATTGGTACTATGATCTCCTCAATGTCTACAACATCATCCCCATTAGGAAAATGTACAGTTAAATCAGAATTATTCACCCATATCTTCACTGAAGGAGCGACAAGGCTACTCACTGAACTTTGGTAATTCAAAAGTGTTTGCATTAGATCATTTTTCTTTCCTTTACAGTTGAGGTTCTTTGCTTTACACTGTTCTTTACATTTCTCTACTTTAAGAGCTACAACATCCACATAGCTTGGTTCCCAAGAACCAAGCTATGCGGTCTAGTGTTTTGGGTGTGGCAGCCTAGGGACTACTTTACCTGGACTATTTTGTTGGGGCCATTTAAACCACACCCGAGCAAGACAACAAGCTTTGCGTTACTTTGCAGCTTGCAACGTGACGCTCACCGTGTCCAGCTATTCCCTCGAATATTCCCAGAATCTGCAAGGAGACAAAAGGAACATCATTAGCAGCAGCATCATCTTAACTGCAGTCTTCATCTTTAAACACTTGCAGCTACTGAGAACAGCTTCCTCGAATCTACACGCCTCCCGGACAGAACGACCTGAAAGAGGAAGAGAGACAACATTAAAGAAAGCAGCAGAGACATTTACAAATTACGAACTGCTCAAAAGGCTTACCTGGGTGGTCACCTCTCGGCTGGCACCACTCCGGACATTTCACTCGCGCTGAAGAACACCGCGACCTACAAGGAAGGAAAACACAGGTTAGCAAAGGCAAGACTTTGCAGCGCTGCACATAGCGCTTACTTACTGCATCATAGCGCTCTTAATGCGCCATCATTTACCAGCGGGGCTCAACCAAGCCAGTTCACCGCGCTGAAGCTCCACATACCTAAGGGAGAAAAGAGAGACATTTTAAACAAAGAAAGGCATGCAGGATAGCAACAAAACTAAAGAACAGCAATAAGACTTACAGAACAATATCAAATGGGCCGGCGTCGGTGAAGTAACTGGACCGCACTCGCCCATGAAAGACAGCGCAACCCTGCAAAGAAGGCGGGACGGAGAGCACGCCTAATTCTACCACAAGGCAGAACCTTCCCCGCAGACCACATCAGGGCAAAGCTGAGAAGCATACCAGCGAGTAACCCGGCTGGTTGGCATCCCTGTGGATACCAGGTGAGCATAACAGTTACACAGACCTTGGTAAACCAGCCTTATTGGATGGTTTCTCTGGACACAGGTATACCCAAGAGTCAATGTATCCAACTCTACATCCATCCCATTGCTGTAACACCACTTTTTAGGGAGTTTTGCAAAAGTCCACCAAAGGTAGGTCTTCAGAAGACTCACACTTGGGGAACAGGGCTCCAACTCTTACTATAGGCCTGAACCACACAGGTGTTTTGGTAGCAATGGCTGAGCAGCAAGGATTATCTTAGGCGGGAGGAAGGGCTGTAGGGAGGTACAAATAACTTAAAATAAACAATTATGTTCATATAACTTTTAGTGTCAGTGTTTCTTTGGCAAATGTCTATACTCTCCATATACCATATAAGGTGATTCTGCAGAAAGGTAAGTACTATACCACACAATAAGCAACCTGGAAAACCATTACAATATTTACAGTAAGGCAATCATTTTGTAATACTTTGAGAAAGGCATTCCACCTGAGAATAGTTGACTGCTACTGGAGCCGGTGGGGCTTAAGGATGTGAATAAATACATCTCCTAAATACCTCTGTGAATATTCAACTTTGTCTGTTCAATCTTGCTCTGGCCTCTTCCACCTTTTCAGCCCCATTTAAACATGTATCCTCAAAAAACCCTCTCTTGAGCCTGCACTTGCCTCTAATTTCAGACCGATATCTCTTCTTCTCCTTTCTTGTCTAAACATCTTGAAAGAGTAGTTTATAACCAAGTCTCATTGTTTCTCAATCTGCACCCTGCATTTCCTCTCAATCAATCTGGCGTTCACCAATCCCATTCTACTAAAACGCCTTGAATTCTCTTCTGTCTGCCTAGAATAACAAACTTTCTTCTCTACTCATACTTCATGACCTTTCAGCTGCACTTGACACATTGGACCACCCAATTATCTTCCCTAAACCTCTCTTGGTCTCTCGGGACCCATCCTCCAACGGTTTTATTCCCATCTTTAGGACCGATCTTACTTGGTCTTCTGGGACAGCCATCTTCCTCAGTCACATCCTCTACTCTTTGGCGTCCCTGAAGGCCCTTTTCTTAGCCCGTTAATCATTTTTCTCTATACTCTTCCTCTCTCCTCCTTGATTGACTCCTATAATCTAATCATTGTCATTTCAACGCAGACGATTTGCACATTTTCTTTTTCTTCCTTTTCTGACTCCACTGTCACCGCTTGTCTTGCTGATTTAAGATTAACAGTGACATGAGTCACTGTTTGCCCCCAGCACTCTTAACAAGAATTAACGTTTCAAAAATGTGTTAATAGTATCAAAATATTTAATCAGCAATTCATCAAATTAATAATTAGTCACCATCTCTAATTCACATTTTGCTATAATGGTAATTATTCTAAAATATATTGTCAAAACAATATTCTGGAAAAATTATATCAACTTCGGTAACGCTGTAATAGATATCACTTAGTTGAGAGAAGATGGTTATAAACAAATTTCCCGACGCGTTTCAGATCTTTATGTTAACAGTACTTCTACCGTGCGCTATCACCGGAAGGTATCCTGGCACCAGATTATAAGAAAACCGTAAGGAGAAGGCTAAACTAGAAAAACATAATTCATCTGTAATTGTTTGGGGAACAAAAAGGTCTTCACTGCTTTACAGAATTTAGCATGGTCTTTCGTCAGTCTTATGGTTACTGGAAGTGTATTCCAGAAAGGGGGGGGGGGGGGGACTGCTACCAAAAAGGCTCTACCGCCTACAGACACTTTTAGTACACAGAACCACAAGGAGACCAAGATTAGAAGAGTGAAGGGCCCTAGCTGGTTTATACGGAATCATCTTTTCCTGAAGGTAGGAAGTCCTTTGACCATAGAGAGCTCGAGTTGAGCTTCAAACTTTATCCTGCTTTCAACTGGGAGTCAGTGAAGTTGATGCAATACGGGAGAGATATGGGCATATTTTGGTAGGCTGGCAATTAAGTGGGCTGCTGAGTTTTGAAGTATTTGTAGTCTATTAAGGTGATCTTTAGGCTGGGTTAGCAGGCTCACATTGCAGTAGTCAAGGATTCCAAGAACTGCAAAAGCAACCACAGGCTCGCTAAGTGCATATGGCAACAAAGGAAACGCTTTCTGTTTTCGCTTGTTCGTGGAACTTCTGAGGTGCAGCTTGACACTTCAGTTTATGCATTGAAGGTCCTCTATCCGGCTGAAGGTCGGTGTTCGGAGGAGCTGTGCCTGAGCTTGAGTTTGAGCCTGAGCCTAGCGGAACGGTGGTGGAGAAAGCCGTGAGAGAGCCATGAGAGCAGACTACAGCTGCCCGTACTTTCTCGACTGGTAGTAGCAGCAGTGTGGCAGCAGTGAGCCATGGAGAGGGCCTACGGTGCACTTAACAAGTCAGATTTCCTTTCTGGCTCATGTTGGGGGCACCTAGTGCTGCTTCGGTGTCATGATGCCTGCCCCCGGAAGACCAGACCAGGCCCAGCAGCCCCGGAAGCAGGCATCATGCCACTTGGAGCATGCCCAAAAGCCCCAGTTAGGGGCTGTTTGGGTACAGTCCTGGCGCCTATGGCGCCAGGCTCATTAAGATAAAGTCAGTCCTGGCGCCATGGGCGCCAAGCTCATTATTGATAACTTACCTGAAGCAGACCATGCTGCATACTCACCTGAGGCAGACCATGCTGCATGAAGACTCAAGCCAAATGAGGCTTAGGAGGGACTATTTTACTGAAGGGACTATTTTGTTACTTGGGTGGGGCTGTGGAAGAATACTTACCTGGATCTTCTTCCAAGGCTATTTAAACCACGCCCGGACAGCCACACGTGCTTCGCGTTATTCTGCTTGCTGCAGCGTAACGCTCACTGTGTTTTCAGCAGCTCCAGTCTTCAGCCACGCCCGCTTCAGTCCTGGGACTCCTGAAACAAGAAGATAAAAAGGATAAAGGTTAGAACAGGAGTTTTAACTTTAATCCTTACCTGAATCCTGATCCATTTCGCCACAGAACTGAAAGACAGAAGTCTGAAGCATCGCTTCGCATTCCTATGGCGCCGCGCTGAACTCACCTGCTTGGCGGTACTTCAGCATTCCATCACGCTCTCTCCATCTCGCGGCCGCCCTCCGACACCTAAGGAGACAAAGACAGCAAGGTGAGCAAGGGGACTCTCTAAGGCCATACAAGCTACCCCCAAGGACTTACCTGATTTACCACGGGAGGTACTCACCTCATTTCGGGTCGGCGCAGTCAACTCTGCTTCATCGCCGTACCCCAGCCCCAAAGGGGAAAAAAACACAATAGACTTACCTGAATCTTACCGAGTGCCATTTGGAAATCTTCGAGTGGATAATCGGCAACTTGCAAGGAATCGGACAGAGTGAAGAGCAGACATTTGAACTCTTATGAACAATTGGACTTTAGAGTCAATACTGGAACTCACCAATTCCTCTACGCCAGTGAAGTAACTGGTCATCAACGCGCCCCTGCGGTCGACGCAGGATGGCGAGCTCATCCTTCCAAACCATCAGGTGAGACTAAGGAGGGGACATCAAGAGTGATCAGTGGGAAGACAACGGGAGTGAGGAAGGTGGGTTGACACTCAATTCCACGGGTGGTTAATTCCTCTTCTCCTTTGCAGAAGAATATTCTTGCGAGCCAGACAAACTAGGCTGAGCAGTCCAGTCAGTCATCTCGGCGCTACAAGTCACGCTGGTGGAAATAACAGCGGCCCAGTTCCGGTTGACGCCCCCGTGGGAACCAGGTGAGCGTAACATTCGGTACATTTTTTTCCCCCTTTACTCATCAACCGGCACCATTGAATGCAATGCGCAGGACTTAAGCATACAACCCACTCCTTCCCCCTCCTAAACCCCCTGCATTAGTCACTCGAAATGCGACTGTCGCGAGTGAACTGCGGGAATTACTAGCAGGAAATTCTTCTGATCTTGGGGGCACTGAGAGACCTTCATAGGTGCTAATTAGACTTGCGCCAAACAGACGCCGTAGACCTGAACATAAAGCAGCAAGCTCTGTTTTCATTTCAAACAGGAAAAAGCTAAAACTCAATTCCTGCCAGGGCTAGCTAGCATTACGATGATTTGGCTCCACAGTAAGCACAGTACATTTCTTTTTTTTTCCCTCTTACGGCTTGATGGAGGCTTAACTTTGATGCTCAGAACTTTGCAAGAAAAGGGATTCAGAACTATATCTTGTAAAGTCCCAAGGGGCGATTACAACTTACTGAATTGACCAATATGAAGCTGCGCAGCAAGGCTTTCACAGATGACACTAGAAGTCCTGAATGGGACAGTTCATATGTGGGAGAAGTACTAGCACACAGGGCAGAAACACCAGTGCAGAGCCTGGATAGTTCACTGCATACCTCTCTAATATACACCAGAGGGCAAGTGCATGCACTGAGCTCTAACTCAGAAGAGTCCTCCTTTAAAATAGCCAAGGCAAGGAAATGGGACTTAGAGTACACTATTACAACAACAAAAAAATCCCCCCAAAAAATCAACAAGCACTTCTGGAAGAAGAGAACCAAAAGCTTGAATGACCTAGTGGACGATACTATCGAATTCCCAGTCAGAGAGGAGTCTTCCTGTCAAAGAACTCAGGATCAAGATCATTTAAGAGAATGAGAGTGAAGAAAACAGAGAGAAGGAGTTCCAACAAAACTACAAGGAACTACCGGAGAATGCACCTTTACAGAAAGAGACCGCTCAAGAATCTATGAGAAGTGAGGAACAAGTACATGGGCCGAATCCACAGACTGCAATAGAGCCAGTGGACATCAGCCATACGGTTTAGGTCAATTTGACCGAAAACAAATGGTCGAAACGACCAAATGTTCTAAAAATGCTACCACCAAAGGATCGAACACCAAAAGTTCGATCCTTTGGTGGTAGCATTGGAAAAAAAAATGGGGGCTGCGGGGGTGTCCCCCGCATTGCCCCGCTCACTATACTTTATGGTATAGTGAGCGGGGGCTGTGGGGGATACCCCTGCAGCCGTCCGTGGTCAAAAAAAAAAAAAGAAAAGAAAAGGACCCACAGAAGTGAAAGGGAACTAGCAAAGAGACAAACTATGAGTCAACATAGGTGGGGCTACCTTAAGCAATTAACTCATCAATCATTCCAACTCTAAAGGATTTGAGAGTAGAGACAGGTAAGCAAGCACTTGATCTCTCAGCCATACAATTGGCTCTCGTCAAAAAGAGTAAAGAAGAGGAAAAGCATATTTATTAATTTTTTTATTTTATTTATTGTATTTGTTATACGCCCAAGCCCAAGGGTATCACGGCATAGTTACAGAGAAAGCTTGACTTAAGGTCACATGATAAAAGATAAGAATACTTGATCTTGGTTGTTATATACAGCGTTTACTATACAATATTTACATGGGTCATGCAGTGTGGCGTTATAGAAGAGAGCACAGAGCTCAGTATTTATTAAAGAGACACGTTTTGAGGAGTTTCTTGAATTTAATCAGTGAGGGCTCATTACTAATGTTAGCAGGGAGAGAGTTCCAGATTCCAGGGGCTGCTGCAATGAAGCTAGATCTGCCTGTTCTTACGTTGTTGAAACGTGGGATGTGTAGCTGTAAGTTTGCGTTAGATCTAAGGCATCTGACTGAGGCTTTGCGGTTGGGACAGTTGTTGAGGTAGGTTGGGGCCTTGCCAGAGAGACATTTGTGTGCGACTGCGAGTGTATTGTGGAGTATTCTGGCTTGGATGGGTCGCCATTGTGCATCTCTCCTGTGGTGTGAAATGTGATCTCTTTTGCCTATGCCTAGAGCTGATCTTAATGCTGTGTTCTGTAGTAGCTGCATTTTATTGATTTTATTTGTGGGGTGCCTAAGAGGACTATGTTACAGTAGTCTAATTTGGTTAAGATGAGGGCTCTTGCTAGTGTGATGCAGTGTTGTTGCGTGAGGAATGGGCTGCTTAGTGAGATAAGTTTGGTAGTTTATGATGTGGTTGAGGCAAGTGCGCTGATGTGCTTGCACATGGTAAGGCTAGAGTCCAAGTATACGCCTAGAGTTTTCACTTGGTTAGAGATGGGAATGGGTGTATTGTCGGTGACTATGGATGTGTAAAGTGGGTGGAGCTTGGCTAGGCGGATCTCCTTTTTTTCTCCATTGATTTGCAGCCATCCAGTTTTGGATGATGGCGTAAATTTTATTGACACAGATAGTGTCCTGTTCTAAATTGCCTGAGATAGGAATAAGTATTTGTGTGTCATCTGCAAAATTCGTGTAAATTACTCCCATCGCGTCTAATGCTGCAAAGAGTAGTTTGGTGTAGGCGTTGTAAAGCGTGGGAGAGAGGCAGGATCCTTGGGGGACTCCTATCGGGACTGAGATGGGGTCAGCTGCTGTGTCTCCTATGGTGCGGTCTGAGAGAAAAGATTTAATCCAAAACGTTGAGCACCAAGCTTTGTTCACTATGACAGTAGAGAGTGGATGAATGGGTGTTTCCAATTCCTTAATAATAGCAAATAGTTCTTTTCTATTAGAGGAGGCGTTCATTATGCGTGTGTTAAATGAATTAGCTTTCTGTATGTACACTTCAGTTTTGTAAGTTTTGGCAGCTATTTGGAGTTTTTTCAATTCAGTGGCGGTTTTTTCTAGTTAAGTTTTCCAGCGCTCTTTTTTTTCTCCTAAGCTTGATGAGTTCATCATTGAACCAGATGTTACTGGGCTTGGTTTTAGGTCGTTTGGCTCTGAGGGAGGCTATTTCGCCATTGCTAACTGTAAGCAGTTGTGTTAGTGTAGAGCAATAACTTCTGGGTTGTGCATCAGTGGGGGTTTGGTGTTTAATAGTTTGTCTAGCAGTGGCGTTAGGTTTTCTGAGGTTAGTTTCCTAGTGTTTCTCATTAAAATAGGTAGCGAAGGCGGGGAGGGAGGTGAAGGGTCAATCGTAGTGGTGATGTTGAATGTGATGAGGGAGTGATCAGTACAGGATAGTTCCATAATGTCTTTTAGGTGTACCTTGGTATTTAAAGTTAAGATCCAGTCAAGGATTCGTCCTTCGATATGGGTTGGGGCATTAACAATTTGTTTGAATTGCATTCCTAGGAATACGTTATTAAAGGCTGTAGCTTTGGGGTCTGTTTGGTCATTATATCCCAGGTTGATGTCGCCTAGTAGTACAAATTTAGTGTTGGGTTTGATCATCGGGGAGATGAGCAGAGGCAGTTCAATGTCTGGGTTGTTCAGGGAGATTGGTGTTCTGTATACTATGAGAAAGTTGATGGTGGTTTTCGGGTCAGTGGCTAGTTTTAACGTTAGGAGTTCGTAGCCTGGTAACGTTTGTTTTACATTCTCTAAATTTAAGTGAGGATTTGAAGATGATAGCCACCCCATCTCCTATGGTATCTTGTCGGTCTGATCTAAGAATGGAGTATTCAGGGGGTATAGCTAGTGAAATGAGTGGGCCTGAGGCTTTATGAAGCCAGGTTTCAGTTACAGTGAAGAAATCTAGTTTATATTCGAGGATGAGGTCATGAATGTCAGTGGCATGTGCGCCTAGTGATCTAGCATTTAGTAGCGCTCCTGTTAGTGGTTTAGTGCTAGGTGGAGTGTTGTGGGGTGGTGTTTGAGGTAAGGGTATATGGGGGGTAGTACAGGGGGTGTGGCGCTGGATGGTTTGATATTTGGAATTGTGGTTAGTCTGTTTCTGGGCATTTTTAGTGATAATGTTTTGTGCCTCGAGAATTTGAGTGCTGTGAGTGGATCTGAGTGACTGGTGGCGGGGGGTGGTTTGGTTGGATAGTCTGCAACTTCTTAGGACACTTGGCATGGGTTTGATGCGTGGGTGTGGTACGCGTGTTCTGTTGAATAGCCGAATGAGGAGGGAAGAGCCTAGAATGGGCATGGACGGTAAAGCGGTTTGGGTAGCAGAGGTTATTGTGGCGAGTGCTGGTGTCGTGGCTAGGAAGGGTGTGGGGCACGGTAGTGCGTGGTATCTAGGGCATAATAAGCGTGCCAAGCCTGCACCTATCTGAAGGTGTGATCCATTGGTACAGATAGATGAAGTGTGCAGGTGGTGTGTTGCTATTGTCATGTTTGTATCTTGGATGTACTGCAAGTTATGTGCACTTAATGAGAGTGTGGATGTCAGCATAGCGCATACTAATGCGATTATAGGTATAATTGTTTTAATTTGCACTATTACACAGTTTGCTGTCCCTGGGGGTATTTGTGCTGTGGTGCGGCTTAGTATAGGGTACTGGAGGCTAATCATGATAGCAGTGTTCAGTATTTCTTTCTAAAGAGTGTGACCATGTTTCACAAACATTACAAATGTTTACAGAATCAGTTGTGCGCGACACATATTGACATTTAGCCAGATGGCGGGGACATTGCAGGAGGTAGAATAAGACTTATTATACTCTTGCGAATATACCTCTGACTCATGGGCAGCTATGCAACGACAATAGTAAGGGTTGGCACGTTAAAAGGTTCAAAGCAGTATATGGATAACTTTCTAAAAGCACTGTCTAGCGGCCAGGTAAGTGTGAGTGGTAATGCAAAAGGACCTGTTAACTAACTTCATGCAGTGTTCTAACAAAACTGAGGAACCTCGCTGTTTAAAATATCGTTAACATTGGTAACAAACATCATAATGGTAGCGCCAATGCTAAGTGGAGGGTGCTGCCAATGTTAGGGTTGGCTGATATGCTGTCGGTGGCACAGAGAGACACATAGCATGCTAGTGTTAAAAAAATGCTAACAATATTTCAGAGTGGCTGAAAGCAAATGCTATATCATAAGAAATATATGGTGCAGTCATCTAAATATAAAATGCTGCTAATGTTCCAGGTCACTGGAATGCTACGGTAGACATACTGTGGCAGAGAGGTACAACAGGCATTTGTGTTCCGACCGATAACAGGTTAGGATAAACAATATGCAAAAGAGTTGGTGTCGACACAGATAGTCATGATAGTTTGTAAGTAGAGTTGGGAGGCGAGAGTTGTAGGCTTCGTTGTTACGAAGTGTTAAGGGAGCAAATCGAGGTATGCGAGGGCGAGCGACGCACATCAGTATCCCATGTAAAGGTCACACTGTTTGGCCACGGCGCGGTGCGATTGTTGAGCAGCGACACAGGTAAAATGTACTTACAGTGTAGCACGGGACCGCTTGACCGTCGCGGACGGGCGCAGACAGGCCCTTTTGCTTGGCCCTTCTGAGTGTGTGCTTCCGGCAACACGGCTTCTGCCTATCGGTTCAGACCGATGGTTGAAGAAACAACAGACAGCCAATCCGGGGCTGCGTTGGAGGAACCTGGAAGTCGGGAGGATGGTTGATTCAGGCGACATGGCTACCATTACCCACGTTATTAGCAATTGCGGGCGGAGCGAAGCAATCTCGGGAATATAGAGGGAGGCTGCAAATAAGGCCAGGCAGGTGTCCAGGAGTTGTGCAGGCAGAGGAAATTAATATACTAATGGCGAAATCGCACAGCACGTTGGGTGCGGGGGCCACAGCATTTGTTGCTGGAGTTGTAGGGCTCTTACCCCTTGCTTCAGATGGGTGCATGGTGGTGGAGGAGGGGTCCTGCCCACTCATCTCCTTGAAGTCGACGCTGCAATGGGGTTACACAGGCGCAGACAGGCCCTTTACAAGAAGCTCTGCTTTTGCTGAAAAGTCCCTTACAGAAAGGAATAAGAGAAGACAGTGATCTCTGAAAATGCAAATGGATCTGGGTAAGGCGAGATCAATCATGACGCAAATTACCAGAGAACACCCAGCTCAAGCCATTCTGGAGAACAATCTGAGGCTGGAGAAAAATGGGGAGGCAGATGATTCTGCTTATATGGTCCCGAGACTGTGGCTTAAAGCCGTGGGCAAAATCCCACAGTACAACTCTCTGTGCAGAAGGGCGATACTTGCATATTTCAAAGGAACACCTAATCTCTACTTATTTGAAACAGGGGACATAGAATTTGTAAAGTTCCCAGACAGATGCAATTCGAATATATAGTGGAGATTGGGCTTACATCAAGAAAGGCACAGAAAGCTATTTTAAATGCCACAAAAAACCTAGAGAAGCAAAAACTCCTGGTCCTCCTGTCAATGCCAAATTAAGTAAATATCAGCCACGACAAAAATATGTCCCAAGAAATCATCCCACTACCTAAATCTGAGGGGAATCAGAGATCCACTGATCCAAAAGGACCAAATAAGAGCCATCAAGAGTCAAAAATGAATATGATTTCGATCCTTCCTGACATTTTATCCCAAGTGTTGCAGAAGCTAGCCTTGGGCTCTAAAAATCTTTAGGCAGAATAACTTAAGTATGATAAGTTGGAACAGGCAGGGTCCAAAAACATTCACATCTAAATCAATTAAGGATATTTTGTTCAGTAATACTGACATTATATTTCTTCAGGAAACATGGTTAGTTTATCCAATACAGATTGAAGGCTACATGGTATTTACCTCACCTGCTCAGCAAAAAACCAAGGGTCGACCGTCAGGAGGACTCATGCTGGCATTCAGAAATTCACTGAACAAAGGTGATATCTATCTACGGTAACATCAAAGGTATTGAAGCCTGTAAATTCAAAATGCGATCGCCGGTAAAAGACATCCTGGTAGTTGCAATAAATGTTTATTGGAACCCCACCTGGATCAACCTTCAATCTTTTTTTCCCCATTTTATCAACATTAATGTAAAAGATAAAAATGGATTTTGGTGGAGCGTATGTAATCCTGGCACGGGATCTGAATGCACAGTGCATTCAGGCTCCAAGGCGAAAAGAGACCTCAAGGTGTGTTGGAATTTCTAAGAAAGGGAAACGGTGGGTGGAATTCCTGAACTCGTGGGGCCTAAAAATGTTGAACGGGGCAGTGCTGGCGGACACTCCACCAGCTATGACCTGGTCACGAGATAAATCTGCATCTATTTTAGATTATGTTTTTGTGTCAGAAAGCTTGTTGCACAGAATATTCTGCTCGAGATCAACCATGAGGGAGGGACCACACCTGGCTAAAGACATTAGTGTCAGATATTAGCATTGTCCAAACAGACAAACATTCTCAAGATCTGTCAGTAAGAAAAGATAGAGTGCGCCTTTTAAAATATAAAAGAGAGGAGAATCCTTAATGAAAAACTTTTGGCTATCCCGATAAGAGAGCAATGGGAAAATTGTCAGCCTATAAAATTCACAAACTTCATTTGGTCAATTTGTCCCCCCGGTGTAGGGGGTACAACTAAAACTATCCAGCACTGTCATACCTTTGACGAGGAAACATGGCTGCAAAAAAACCCACATAGACGTAAACTAAGACAACTAAGGAAATCCAATCTTGATTGGGAAGTACTAAAGGTAGAGGCAAAAGAATTAACCACAGCTTACAAGCGGTGGTCTTTGGCCAGAAGGTTCCTGCAACGTTAAAAAGATGGAGAAATGATGGTGGAGGCACTTTGTGAAGATAATGCTAGAAACCTCTGGTCAATTATCAATCGACTGGAATATAACAACTATAGCGGCCAGTGTAACCTAGTCACAGGGAAAAAGTGGACGGAATACCTCACTAAACATTTCAAGAACCACAATAAAAAATGTATAGGTCATGACAAAGATGTCAATTGGGAGCTGTCCTTTGAGGAATCAGAGATAGAGCAATTAATAACCAAATCCTCGACGTCAAAGGCAGCAGGACCAAACGGACTGACCACCCAGATTCTAAAACACAACAAAGAAATCTGGTCGAAGTTACTATAATGGTTATTTAAGGAGATCTTGGTGAGGCGAACTTTCCCACCTTCATGGAATTCAGCAATAATTATTCTATTGTATAAGGGGGCGAACGGTCAAAGCCAGAAATCTACCGACCGATCGCCCTCCTAGATATAGAGAGTAAACTCTTTTTGAAAATCTTTCTGAGAGACCTGGAGGAATGGGCAAAGGAAAAAAAATGTTATCAAAATTTCAAACAGGATTTAGGAGTGGTATGTCCACTGGACTCAATGGGCTAGCACTCAACCTAATGACTGAATGCACAAGAGAGGCGGGAGAAGAGCAGCTATACAGAGCTTGGGTGGATTTTAAGGGTGTTTGACCTGGTGAACAGCGAATGCCTCTGGTCCAAACTAAGGAACTGAGGGACCCCAAAAGGACTGATATCTATGTTAATAGAGCTACATAGAGATACATCGCGGAAAGTCTGTTTAGATGAAGACGGACACCTTTCTGACCAGATTAGATTAGACCTGATAAAGGAGTGAGGCAGGGATGTCTATGTGCACCATTTTTTTTTTATCTGTATCTGCCAGACGTAGGTCCTTAGCTACAATCATCAGCATTGGCGAGCCCCAAGATAAATGCAACAAAGATTCATTGGTTGGCCTATGCCGATGATATTGTTTTGGTAGATAGGACAGCTGTGGGTCTTCAACGTCTTTTACATAGATCGAGTGAATACGCTAAATTAAATGGTACTGGAGGACCAGGCAATCCCGAGAGTTGAGGAAGTGCTGTATCTGGGTTACTCGATCTATGCTTCCCCATCAAGATGCAAAATAGAGCATGACACACAGAATAAAATAGACAAACTAATTCCGCAGATGAAAAAGATCCTCTGCAAATTCTCTGTAAAACCTTTAGTAAAATTCTATATAGCAAAGGTCATGCCAGTAATTGTATATGGCCTAGAAGCTAAGCCCTCTCTGTGGGACACCGACTGGCAAAAACCTAAAGGTGCAATTTGGAAGAGAGTCCTTTGCCTCCCACTGAGCATCTCAATGCCATGCCTTAGGTTGGAACTAGGTCTGAAATCACTAGCATCATTGGCAGAATGGAGATTACTTTCCCTTTACCGGTTTATCATTATGCCTCAGAAGGAATCACTATATGAGGATGTCAAGTTACATCGGACATATCACAAATCAAAGATGCTGCTACATTTAGAACAAAGGCTAGAAGAACCCTTGAAAAAGCCAACTCTAGAGCTGAAACATTAATATCCAATCCCGTACGACATCCTTTCATCGCGGGATGTTTTTTTGCAGGGTTTTTTGCTGCAAATTCATTTTTGAAAAAACCCATAGAATGTTTTAGGGGGGGGTTATTAAATCATATATATGGTGTTTGGGAATAAATACAAATTAAAGAAAATGGGGGGCTTAGGGGAAACCCCCCATAAAAAAAATTTAGATGGGTTTTTTAGTAAAAAGTATCGCATTAAAAAATCCTGCGAAAAAACATGGAACCATCCAATCCATTGAAAGTAAAAAGAGCGATTGAAACAATGGACTAGATTGCAACCATTGAGAGCTTGCAGCCGAATATCCCCTGGAACAGCTTCCTAGTGGTAGTTATGAAACAGGGGTTTCTGCGAAAGAATGGTGAAATTTCCAGATTGGAAAATCAGAAGGAATTTTCTGAGTGCGTCTCAATCTTATAAAGAAATATTGAGTAAAAGGGGACAAGTGGAAACAGCAATTACATTATGCAGCATACGTATTCATCCAGCCAAGCAGAGCATGAAACATCTCTTGACTAATTGTGAGGACACATGGGAAACAAGATTAACCAATTTTTCCAGATTCGTGGAGAGGGAAAAGGGGATGCACTCGGAAAACCTCCGGAATAGATTGATCTCAGGCCAGAATACAGCAATTACAGAAGCAGTGGTTCAAGTCTTGCAGAGGAGCGGAAGTAGGAGTGAATAACACCTGCCCAGCACACCAATGGCTCTGGTGGACTGTTTTGGCTGCGTGGCTATAGCTTGCCCCTGGAAGAGAAGTAGTCTAAATATTGAGAACTGTAAATGTTAGTGCCAAAGGAAAAAAAACTGATTGAAAGAAATGCTATGTTTCTTTCTGTTATTGCTTTGAAACAAGATTCTCTTTTTCTTTATATTTTATTAGGACTGTGACCTTTGTATGTAATCTTTGAAAAGTGGTTATTTTCCTTTGTTTTTCTTCTTAGTATTTTTATTTACTTTTTTCTTTTTTTATCATTCGCTTATTCCTGATTTCTTGATTCTGTAATAGTATGATGAATTTGTCGTTGAACTAAGTATGAAGTTTTCTTTTATTGGCTCTATTTTGTAAAGGTTGTTTTTATAACCATATACAAATTAAAAAAAAATACCTTCTTTAACAATTTTAGTTTAAAATAACCCACCATGCACCTGGCACGTACTTGAAGCTCAAGAGAGAGGGAGCAAGAGATTTTTACTCCCAGGTTTTTTACCGAATCTAATGGAGTGGGGATTGCACCCAACAAGGAGGGCCAGAAGTCCATGGACCACAGTGAGCGAGGTTCTGGAGGTCCAATCGTGAAAACTTCAGTCTTGTCCCCCATTCAGTTTCAGCCAGTTGTTCATCCATTCTCCTACGGCTGCTAAACAGCCTTTCAAAAGTGTGGCTGATTCCTTCAGGTTCTGATAAACTCTTAAGATCAGCAGGGTGTCATCCGTGTTGGAATAAAAGCGAACATCCATGTTAGTGAATAAGGCTAATGCTGGAAGAGTAAACGTCTGGGTCGGATCTGAAAGAAAAGATCTACACTGCTAAGCACCTAAGCACCGTACCTGTAATACCAACCTTTTACAGGCGGTAACACAGGATGGAGTGATCAATGGTATCACAAGCTGCAGACAAGTCCAGCAGTATCAGAAATCCAACGCCACCCTGGTCACTTATCCTGGTACGATCATCAATAACTGATAAAAGCACTGACTCTGTGCCAACAGAAGGGCGAAATCCTGATTGCAAAGGGTCTAGTATATGGGCATCCTCTAGAAAATGTCTTAGTTGAGGCGTAACTATAGCCTCCATCAACTTCATCAGAAACATGAGACGTGAGATGGGGCAAAAATTAGAAGGAAATTATCAAGTCCAGATTGAGCTTTTTTAGAACAGGGGATCACTAGTGCATGTTTAAGGATGCAGGGCAGGGAACTAAGCCTTTGCTCAGTGAGAAATTCACAGCAGCAGTTTGAGTTGGAGCTAATTCCATACAGATTTGTTTCAATACCGCCAATGAAATAGGATCCAGTGGAGAGCAAGATTTTAACTGGGATAAAACTGTATGGAGTTTCAAAGAAAGTTGAAAAATAGGTCTTGTTCTGCAGAGGAATCAATGTGATTTGAGAACAAATGGCTAGTGTCTCTCTTTCAGAAGCTGAAATAGCTTTCCTGAGGTTTACAATCTTCTGAATAAAATACTCTGACAAAGAATCACAAAGAGTCTCAGAAGAGGGAATTGAAGTGGAATTAGGAGAAGACAGCTTCATTAACAGAGAACAACTTGTTGGGCTGGTTAAAAGCCCTAGAAATATAATTGGGAAAGTATTTAATTTTTGCCTCTTTAATAGCATGATGGTATTGAAGGCGAGAAGCTTTCAGAATATTTCCATTCGACGGATGATAGGCTCAGCGCCAAGTGCGTTCAGCCTGTTTGTATGAAAGCTTTAGGGACCGCAAAGAGCTATTTCCTGTTTTCAGGGGGCTAGTTCATCATCCACTGTAGTAAATACATCTTGGAGTGCGGTTAAGGGATCATAGGTAGCGGTCATAGAAGAGTGTTCGAAACATTCTAGAATACGTGGTGCTAAAACGGACAGATTAACTTGTCTCTAATTACGACTATTTTTGGATTTCGCAGACCAAGTATTGTGAATGGTACTAAAAAATGATGCGACCAAATCAAGAGCAAATTGGTATGAGTTTTCACCACGTTAGCAGAAGTAAAATCCAAGGTATGTGTCAGGTCTGAATGTATGTGAGAAGTAAGATAGGGAGTATGTCTGGGTTAGGTAAAAACATTGATTAATTGTGAGAAGGGAATTCAAAGTTGGTTGTTGTACTTAACCTCCCTTTTACAGAGTGAGAATTCCCCAAGTCATCATGGTGGAAGTGAAGCTACTCACTGATTGGTGGAGTGAGGGGCCTCAGGGCAGCACTAACATTCTAAACTGCCTTTCATTGTTCATTCCTGCTTTTGTTAAGTTTGTGGTTTTAGGCCCAATTTGAAGTTTTTAATGAGAAGATTTGGCAGAGAGTTCCTTGAAATCTGCTTTCCAGTTGATCAAGGACTACGTGGGACAGGCAATTCTGTTAATCTGGTGGGAGCGCAGCGTTTGTTTCAAGTGGAAAGAGCATCACCTTTCCATCAAGTTTCTTATCTTCATTAGGTATTTAGGTTGCTGCAGAGAGTTTACTTCTTAAAGACATTCTCAAGTGTTAGTTTGCTGAAAATCAACTCTACTTACTAAAAAAGACATTCTGTAAAATACATGTTGAATGAATACTGAACCTGACATGTGAGCTGCATGCCAAGAATCCTTGCATGTAGAAGTCATGCTGGCTTACAGCAGTGTGGAAATGTGTGGTTAAAAATCTGTGAATGAAAGAAGACATTCTTATCTGCATGTTTTTTTTAAAAGAAAGAAAGTGCAAGAGCAACAGGGTTAATTGATACTTTAAGAACTCTGCTGCAATACTTTCAAAATGAAGTGAAAGACGCTATGTCCAGGGTTGATTCCAGGTGTTGATCTGTTTATTCATGAGTTGAGATCTGGGTTTTGCTGGCTGTGCTTTCACTTACACGCAAGACAGATACATGATGGAGTTGGAATGTCATGTAGTCACCTTTTGAGAGGATAAGGTGTTTTTCTGCAATTTGGAACTCTGCTCCAATACTTTCAAAGGGAAGTGAAAGACTATGTCCAGGGTTGATTCCAGGTGTTGATCTGTTATTCATGAGTTGAGATCTGGGTTTTGCTGGCTAAGCTTTATTTACACGCAAGACAGGAACATGGTGGAGTTGGAATGTCATGTAGTCACCTTTTGAGAGGATAAGGTGTTTTTCTGCAATTTGGAACTTAACTTCCCTTCAAAAGAATCCAAGTCTAATTGCAGGATACACTAAGAACTCATCAGAATAACCAATGTTACTTACAAGTGCAAATAACATCCTCCAAGTTGTTAATGGAGGGTTAACAAGTTCTGATCATATTAAGTAGTTTTGGATAATAGACTTTTTTACTCTGCTGGTAATTTACACAGTTGTTGATTAAACAGTCTTGAGGGATCTGTGGGGTTCAGCAGCTCTCACGGACAAGAAAAGTCAGGACAGTATGACCCTTGGGATGGGTAGGATTGTGAACAAATTGAACATCTGCTAATAGAGAGAATCATTTAGTGGCACAACAATCAGATATATCATCGGCCCACACATGAAAAGTGAGGCTGAGTGTTCCTGGTGCCTCATTGCTACCTGCTTTCCTGAGACAGACCGGAGTCTGTTTACCGTGTTGATTTTTTTCTCCTATTTGGACCTCCCGCCTGGCGGAGTAAGCCGAGTGTTCCTGGTGTTCGGGGTGTGAGCGGTGTTTGGTGTCACTCGCTGCTCTCCAGCCGCAATGAAATTGCTTCACCCCCAGCCTCCCGTGCAGGCACCCAGTTCTTCCAAATGGAAAGGGACGCCTTCACAGCCCCGAACTAGGGCTCAGTTACGCAGTCACCATTCAGCTTCTTCTGCAGCATTTTTAACAGCATCAGCCTCCTCTGGAGTAGTGCTGAGGAAAATGACGAATACGCCCACCGCCTGTACCATTGCGCTCAAACAAGTAAGTGAAATGGATCAAAGTTCTCGAGCGAATGTGTGTGCATTGCGTTACAATGGGGGGCTCCTAAAGTATGACATGCTGATTGCCCCATTGCGAAATCAGAGCAGCTGCGAAGCTGCAAGTTTTCATAAAGATTCCGCTCCTGACAAAAACTCCACTGCTTATGGTACACCTCCTGAGAATGCACCATGGGAGGGGGAAGGTGAAGTGTCTCAAACCAAAAAGTCAAATAGCTCCATGCAAATGGAGAATCAGAACGTTTGGGAGCTGTTGAGTGAAACACTGAAAGCCAAAACGAAACTAAATAAAAAAGGGGGTCATAATAAAACTTTGAGTTTATATAGCTGGCCGACGCATAGAAAAAGCGGCAACCCAATCCAACAAGTTGGAATATCAAACAGTGTCATACCCTCACTACATGTTACGGCATGGAGGATTGTTCAACAAATAAACCAAAGAGGAATTATGCTAACAAATGCACATGCCCCAGAAGATCGGGAGGCAACGGCTCATGATTTAGCAACAGGTGACATTAGTGATTGAGACAATTTAAACAACCCAGTTATACTCCATCCGGACAAAATGAATAAGGCTTTTTTAGAAAAAGGAAGGAACAACAAATTATAGTAAACTCTGCCACCCAACAACAACAGAGTTGGCCACAATATGAGTCATCTTGCGAAGCCTTTGCTCAGCCTGAAGTCTTTGACTTTGCAATTGATAATATGCCTGAAGAACCAGGGAGGAATGAGATCCAACGGGGGTCAGAGAGACGAGACTCTTTGGCTGTCGCTGACAAATTGCTAAAAGACCTTATGAAGATAAATGCATCTTTCTCAAGCAATGCCTCATGCCAGAATCAATCTGGGCGACCAGATGGTGCTTTGAATGACTCAGTACAAATCCTGAACAAATTAAATACAACCAAAACTGACAAAGGTAAAGAGGATCAGGTATTTTTGGACGTTAATGCCCAAGAACCAAATAGACCCAATAAGCGAAGAAGAATTGAGTCTAGTCCTCACTCCATCCTTCCTTGCTCGCAAAAACGAAGCACTCTGGTGGCAACCAAAAAGCCCAGTCAGAACACCTCGCAAATAAAAAAAAAAGGGCTGCTTCAAAAATTAGAAAGACAATGTTACGCTCACCTGGTCTCTGCGGGGGCGTTGGGGCACGGTTGGAGCCCTCCCAGGAGTTGACTCCCTCGGATCGCTTCTCTCCCCCAACAGCTGCGTTTTCGTGGACCCGGAATGCTGGAACTGTTCCTGAGAGAAGATGAGCGGCAGTGAGGATAGCATGGTGGCGTTGCGGTTCCCCTCAACCCTTTTGTGCCAAAATGTAGTACGCAGGAGTTTGCCCATGCAAGCTCACCTGTTTTTCTGTAAGGATGAGCTCTCCGTCCTGCTTTCCTTCGGCAGGTACGCTGTGAATGGACCTAGTTGCATCACTGGTCCAGATTGTGGAGGTCCAGGACAGCTGCAACTATTCCATCTCAAAGGTAAGTGTTTATAACTATGCTTATTGTCCGTATTCTTTGTGTTAATTCTTCCCCAATGATTATTGTTCGTAACCATATATTGTTCTTTCTCCCCCCCTTAGTGATGAAGATGGCTCAGGAGCGCGTAATGGTGAAAAAGTATATTCCGGTGACCGACTGGTGGTAAGTACACAGTTCCAGAAGTTGCACCAAGTTCGTGAGTTGCGCTGCTTTAACGTGTTAAAGTCTATGTGATTGCTCACCTTGTGTTTCTTATTCCCGTTGCAGGTGCGGCTGATCGGTGTTAGCTGATGAGCGGTTTCTGAACTCCTGCAGGCTGCCGGAGATGAAGATCCGCGTGGATGCTGCGCCCAAAGATGGCCCCGTGTTGATGGGAGTTCAGGACAGGTAAGGATGTTGGGCGGCACCCGCAGAGGATTAAAGAAGACAGCTAAAATGAATGTGGCTGCTACAGAGTCGGAAGCGATAGCGGTGCTTCTTCGAGCGATGGCGTGGCTGAATCCAGGTAAGATGCGCCTGGCGACTGCAGAGTGGGCAGCTGATGGCAGTGATTCCAGCGATGGTGTGGCTGAATCCAGGTAAGATACTGGAGGTTTCCTAAGACTGAAGATGTACGTGCTGGACCAGGTAAGATGCTAGAGAAATCCGGAGACTGAAGACGCACGTGCTGAAACAGGTAAGGGCCTTCTGGACGGCGGTAAGCGTTACGCTGCTCTTAGCAGACTAACGTGAAGCGCTCGTATGCGGGTGCGTCCGGCTTATATAGCCTCGCCCCAGCCACTCCCCTTAAACCGCACCTTGTGGCCCCACCTTGCTCCTCCTCCTGTCCTCTGCACGTGCCTTGCCTTTTACTAATAGGGCCCCACCCAGCCTTGTTGCACGTGCCCTCTGTGTGCAAAGCACACTTTGTAATGTGCTTGGTGCCATAGGCGCCAAGACTGGGTCCATTGGGACCCTGCAGGAAGTGAAGTACTGGGCCCTTGCCCATAAAACATGACAGACGACCTTTGATTGATTCCTCCTCGGAAGACTCCACTGATTATACATCAGAGCCCTCTGTCGTCGAGAAAGCGTATCCTAAAATAAGACGGTATATATCAAGGTACCAAAGACAAAAAAACAACGAACTCAGGCAATGTAGACATCACCACTGAATCGGTGAAACTAATGTTACGAGACATACAATTAACCTTAGTGTCTACACTAATGATCACAATGGCTCTATTCACAAAGTTATACAATCAAATACACGAAGGCTACAAGGACCAGAATACACTAATGGCTTTGTTAAACTCCAAATTGATCAACATGGAATCGGAATTGCAAGAATTAAAGAGTTTAACTCTTCAGAATGATTAAAAAAAATGAATTGACGGATAATTTACTAAAAGTCCATCTGAAAAACAACGCCGAAGAGAAACGGCTCTTAGCAGAAGTAGCTAAAGAAGCCATCAATATATTAAAAACACAGATCTCTTTAAAAGAAGCACTTGCTGAACAAACTAAAGCAAACCAAAAAACAACTCCAGGTGATTTGGTTCGAAGGAAGCAAGTTGAATTGAAGGTACATGTCATGATGCCTACTCCCGGGAAGCCAGTTCAGGACCAGCGTCCCCGAAAGCAGACATGTCCCCAGGGAGGGACCCAGAAACCCCTTATAGGGGCTCTTTGGACATTGTCCTGGCGCCTTTGGCGCCAGGCTCATAGAAGGCATCAGTCCTGGCACCATAGGCGCCAGGCTCATTATGGGAGTGCTTGGATGGACTTACCTGATGCACACCATGCTGCCGGATCCAGACCGCCTTGAGGTCTGAAAGGGACTATTTTACCTATGGGACTATTTTACCACTCGGGCGTGGCTGAGGAAGAATACTTACCTGGAACTACTTTGGGGGCTATTTAATCCACGCCCAGACAGCAGCTCACGCTTCGCGTTGTTCTGCATCTTGCAGCTGGACGCTGACCGTGTCTGCTCCTGCATTCTGGCTCCAGCCACGCCTGCCTGCAACCTGGAACACCTGAAAAGGAAGGAAAGGAGAGAAAGGTGAATAATTGAACTTTACCTACCTCCGTCCAAAGTCCGGAACCATCACTCCGACGATCCTGAGAAAAGACATTATTTTTAGAAGCGCATTGCTCGCTGCAGCGCCGCGTTCCACTCACCTTCACGAGGCGCCCTCGGGCTCTTGAGCGACCATAGGCACCATCCGTCGCCTTTCAGCGCCTAAGGAGAAAAAGAGACAAAACAAAGGTGAGCGAAGGAACAGATTGAGGAAGGCCTGATTCTTCCACCTTAAGACTTATCTGATTATTGTTGGGACAATCTTTCCTCACCTCGGGTCGGCGCGGCTTCTTTGGCACTTCCGTACCCCGGCCCCTAAGGGGAAAAAGACACACGCTTTAGTGGGTGAAAGCAAGATCACTAAGGGAACCATCCATCAAAAAGACTCACCAGAGTTTACCTTCGGCGAATCCATTCCTCAACGCGGATTCTTCATCCTGCATCTGAAATAGAGAAAAGGACAACGGACAATTAAGGCTTGAACTTTTGCAACTGAATACTTACGGCCTCATATCGGAAAAGTCAAGCAGAGTTGAATACTCAGCAAACCCGAGATCCAGTGAAGTAACTGGAAATCAACGCGCCCCTGCATCGGAAGCAGGATGGAGAGCTCGTCCTTTCAGACTCTAAGGTGAGACTCTACAGGGAATCGCGGAGGGGGTTCGAGGAGTGTGAGAGGGGGAAGGGGGGGAATCCGACACATTATCCAGCAGACAGTTAATCCCCTTTTCCATCTACAGAAGGATTCTTCTATGGGCCAGACAGGCGAGGTTTGGGGGTCCGGTCCAGTCCGTCTTCCGAGTCCTGCGCATCACCTTAGAAGAGGTCATAGCAGTCCAGAACAGGTTGGCGCCTCCGTGGGAATCTGGTGAGCGTTACAGTACATGAGAAGATCCAAATCGATTTAACAACATCTTGAAATGATCTGCACCCCTCGAGCAAAAGTAGTACCAATAATGATGAAAGTTTGGTTGAAAATCCTAAGAAGGACTCAAGTCAAAACCAAATCTGTATTAACAGTGAAGACATTAATAAATCACAAAGGAAGTTAGTAAACTACTGAGGACGAGTGCCAGAGTATCCCCTCGACCTCTACAAATGCCGACGGGATAATCGGGAATCCTCCAACACCAAGAACTCAACCTGAGAGCACAAAAGTGGTGGAGAACGAAACCTTCTAAATTTTTGACAAAACAAAAAGAGACCCTGGGACCTTTAAGGGAAACTCGAGACAACCACCCGCAAAACAAAAAAAGAAAACCAAAAATATGCCAAACCAAAAAAATGCAAGAAATTTGTGTACATTTTTAAGGAATATAAAAGCCCTGAATGTAACTATCCAAACAGATCTAGGTGCAAAGCAAAATGCTCCTCCTAATATTCAAAGAAAAACACAAACAACCACAGCTAGCAAAAGTTTGGTTGAAGATGAAAATCCAAACGGATCTTATATGGATAACGACACATTCATGGAGGATTTGGCAAACTTATCCAACCATGATTCTGAAAGTGAAGTGGAAGAGAGCTCAATTAACAATGAGCATAAAGAGGAAATATGCATAGAGACTCAATCTGAAGATGAAAGCCCACAATGCTCTGTCAAAGAAATAAAAAATAATGGGAAGTCTATGTCTAAAAGGAAATGCGTAATAATAGTGAGACCTAACAAAGATCAACCTAATGCGAGGCATAAAGAACTACCAACAAGAGCTGAAAAAAGGTTTGTTACTTTAGAAGAGAAACGTGTTTCTTTGCAAGCAAAAGGCGAAGAGCTTCAAAGACAAGTGCTGTCTAATAAGCAATTGAACGATGTCAATGAAAAGAACAAGTTACTTACCAACCGTAACGTTCTTTCGACTGGATGTTCCTCCCACGTATTCCTCATCTTGGATGTATTCGCCAGCTTGTTGCTTCTTTTGGAAATTCTTTCGCCAGAGGGCGCTGTGCTCAAGGCCGCGTAGCTTTGTCCCTCGAACGCCACAGTCGAGCATCGATGTCATCCATCGTATAAAGGGCTCGAGCCGCGCCTGTTTGTTTTTCAGTTTTTTTCGATGTTAATGGTCGCCTCCGTTGAATTTTGTGTCGGCAGATGTCAGGCTCTTAAGGAAGTACTAGTGTAACAAGCGTAAGAACTGTACGGAAGGGTAGGTTGGGAGGGTTGATGAGGAATACGTGGGAGGAACATCCAGTCGAAAAGAACGTTACAGTTGGTAAGTCACTTGTTCTTCGAATGGATTGTGTCCTCCCACGTATTCCTCATCTTAGATATACTCCCAAAGCAGTTTTAATTTAGAGGAGGATGGAGTACCATAGTTCTTCAATTATGCACAGAATGAAGGACGGCTTTTGCAAAAAGGCCTCCTTGGTAAGAAGTGGTGTCTAAACAATAATGTTTTGTAAAAGTGTGCATTGATGACCAAGTGGCCGCAGCACAAATGTCTTGCATTGGGACACACCCCTGAAGAGCCGTGGAAGTTGCTATGCCCCTGGTTGAATGAGCCCTTAAACCATCTGGAGGCTCCTTCCCAGCCAATTTGTAACATTCAGATATTGCTAGGATAATCCATCTGGATATAGTTTGCTTGGGCACACCAAGGCCCAATTTGTGTCCAGTATAACCGACAAACAACTGGTCTGTTTGTCTGAATCTTTCCAGTCTAGATATGTAGAAACAGATCCCTTTTAGGGTCTAGTCTGTGGAATCTTTCCTCCTCTTTACTAGCGTGCGGAGGAGGATAAAAGGATGTAAAGTGATTTTCTGTGACGGATGGAAATCCAAAACTATTTTAGGTTGGAAAAAAGGCTTGACCTTTAAAACAACTTTATCCTTGTGGAAAACCGTGTGAGGAGGCTTGCAAGAGCGCCTGCAACTCACTCACCCTGCGGGCTGAAGTTAGAGCCACTAGTAGAACCGTTTTTAAAGTTAGGAGCCTTAGAGGACAAGCATGTAAAGGCTCAAAAGAGGCACACATAAGAAACGTTAAGACTAAATTTAAATCCTAAATGGGAACTTGGAATGGTGTAGAAGGGAACGTATTTGTTAACCCTTTAAGATAGCGCTGCCAAATATCCTTTAATAGTTCCAACTTGGAGCCCAAGTTGGCTAAATGTAATAGAAAGGAAAGCACCATGGAAGTGGTACATTGAAAAGGATCCACATTCTTATCCCTGCACCAGTTACTGAATTTCTTCCAACAACACTGCTATAAGGATTGTGTTGCTGGCCTTCTGGCCGAAAGCAAAATCTCCATAACGTCATCCGAGTGGTCCCAATCCTTATATCTCAACCTCTCAGAAGCCAGGCGTGAAGGTTGAGTGTCCTGACCTCTGGATGGAGAACCCGACCTTCCTCTTAGGAGAGAAGATCATCTCTTTGTGGAAGACGTATTGGAGGGCAGATGTACATGTCAAGAAGGTCCGGGTACCACGTCCTCCTGACCCAGTCCGGGGCAATTAGGATCATGGTTCTCCTGAATTTTCTCAACCTCCTGATTACATGAGGAATCATGGGGACTGGATGAAACGCGTAAAGCAGTGGATTAACCCAGTCCACTATGAACGTGTCCCTAGAGCTCCTCTCGGGGGAAATTCCCTTGGGCAATACAGATCGCACTTCCGGTTGACCCGGTCGTGAACAGATCCCCTTGAGGGATTACCCAAAGGGCGAAGATCTCTTGAAAGACTTCCTGAGCTAGCTCCCACTCGTCGGAGACTGTGCTCTGCCTGCTCAGAGTGTCCGCCGCCGTATTCAGCTCTCCGGCTAGGTGAACTGCCGACAGAGAGATTCCTTCTTGCATTGCCCAGAACCAGAGCTGCATTGCCACTCTGCACAGTGGGAGTGATCCAACGCCTCCTCGTTTGTTGAGGTAGTACATGGCCACTGTGTTGTCCGTCATTATCAGGACATTCTTTCCCTGTACAGAGGGCAGAAAGGCCTTTAGCGCTAGTCTGATTGCCATCAGCTACAAATCAAACAATGGAGACCAATGACCGCTGATTGTCAGATCGTTGGTGTCGGCTCCCCACCCCGTGAGGCCGCCGTCACTACAGTTATCTCCAGCCAGGTTGCCAAAAAGGTTCCCCTCTGAGGATATTTTCCTTGTGAGCCCACCATAGGAGATCTTGAGCCACCTTGGACGGGACTTGTAGAAGATCTGACATCTCCCCTGAAAACTGGGACCATTGAATCCTGAGGGCCCATTGAAGGGATCTCATCCTCAGTCGAGCCTCTGGCAACAGAAAAATGCAGGATGCTTTGAGGCCTAGCAACCTTAGGAAGTCGAACGCCGGTAGATGTTGGGCATTCTGAAATGTTGTTACCATCTGCAGAATGTGGTGAGCTCTTTCCTCGGGAGGCGAGGCTTTCCCTGAGGTGGTGTCCAGGACCGCTCCGATGAATTGGAGTCTTTGGCTCGGAATCATTTGTGACTTCTTGTAAATGAGGGAGAAGCCCAATTTTTGTAGGAAGTGACAGGTCATGGCCAGATGTCCCTGGCCAGTTCGGGTGAACTTGCCCTGATTAGCCAATCGTCTAGATAAGGGTAGATGTGAATCCCCTCCCTCCTGAGACTCGCTGCCACTACCGCCATTAGTTTGGTAAAGACCCTCGGGGCAGAGGTCAGCCCAAATTGCAGAACTCTAAACTGATAGTGAGATCCGCCAATTGCGAACCTCAGGTACTTTCTGTGTTTGAGATGGATTGGCACATGAAAGTAAGCATACTGAAGGTCCAATGAAACCAGCCAGTCCTGAAACTGAAGAGCCTGAAGGATCTGAGAAAGTCACAATCTTGACCTTGTCCTTCCTGAGGAATTTGTTCAAATATCTCAAGTCCAAAATGGGTCTCAATCCTCTGTCCTTTTTGGGAATGAGAAAATAAGGAGTACCACCAACCCTTGTTCCTCTCCGCTACAGGTACATGTTCTATTGCATCTTTCTCTAGCAGGGTTAAAATCTCCTGCACAAGGAGCGTGTTTGGAATTTTTAGAGAGCTGGCTCCCAGTGGATGATCTTGAGGCCTTTGATGAAAAGGAAGACAGTAACCATGGGTCACTATCTCTAGTGCCCAGGCATCCGACGTAATGCCCTGTCATTCGTCCAGATACTGAGTGATTCTGCCTCCCACCGGGGTCTTGTGGGTTAAGGCCTCAAAGTGGCTTTGTAGCGGCTGCAGCAGTGGATGAGGAGGTAGTAGCCGCTGCTGTGGCTGATCTAGCCCCTCTCCCTTTTCCACCACGAAAGGGTTTTCTTTGTTGTCCCCTCTGACTGGCCTGCCCTCTCCCTTTTCCAAATGAGGAATAGAAGCGAAAAGGGTGACTCTTCAAGGAAGATGACCCTGCGTAAGAGTGCTGTTGAGGTTGCCATATAGCGGCACCGAGTGATTTTGCTGCCGCTTTCGAGGTCTGCAGCTTCCCCAAGCTCTCGTCTGCCTTGCTGCTAAACAAACTCAAACCGTCAAAGGGCATATTGAGTAATCTGGATTGTACGTAAGATGCAAAACCAGATTTTCTTAGCCATGCAGATTACGCAAGACTGCGCTAGATGCCATGGATCTGCTTATACTCTCTGCAGTATCCAGTCCTGACTTGAGGCACTCCTCCATAGCCTCCTTCCCATCCTTTACTATCGCCAGGAAACCATCCCGCTCCTCACCCTCCGGGATGTGATCAGCCGCTGCATCTAAACAGCTCCACATGGTGTGAGTCAACCTAGCTAATGTACAAGTCACATTAGTAGATTCAAGGGCCATACTACCAGAAATAAAAGCCCAGGCATCAATTTTTTTTTCGTCTCTGTCAGGGGGCATAGAGGGATAAGCCGACTGTCTGCTCACAATCGCAGCTTGAATCACCAAGCTTTCAGGCGAAGGGTGCTTAGATAAATATTCTGGATCCGAGGGAGCAGGTCTATACTTTCCTACAAATTTCTTATTTACAGCTGGTAGAGATTCAGGTGTCTCCCAATTTGTCATAACTCTCTTTTGAAGAGCTTTGTGGAAGGGAAGTACTGGGTCTTTCTGAAGCCCTTCATCAATAATATCTGTTAAGTCGTCCTGGTCATATCTTGGGGACACTGACTTCCACCCCATAAAATCTATCACTCTTCCCATGAGGTTCTTATACCCCGGTTCAGCATGGTCTTTGGGGTCAGGCCTTTCAAAATCTACCTAAGGTGAGGTATCTAGGCCACTGGCTGATTGTAGGCAGTCATAAAGGTCTGACATTTTTGAATTAGGATCTACCAGTTCCTCAGGGACTTCTCTTGTCCCAAATCGAACACCAGCTGATGTAATTTCCTCATCAGAGGTTTGTTCCACAAAAATAGCAGACATAGATTTAAAACATTCTTGCCTGGACTGAGGGTGGAAAATGTATTCTGGTAAAGGTGGAACAGACCTAGCCTTAGCCATAGTTGTCGTCTTGGGAACCGGTATGAATCCCAGACAAAGGCGTTGACAGAATAGACACCAGCTTTGACACACTCGAAGGAATCCCCGATGTTGAGGAGGGCTTCGATGTCGAGTAAGGCTTTGATGCCGAAGGTATTGACACCATTTTTGGCTTCGACAGCGTTGTCGAAGGACGCGTCGAGTCGATAGCTGACTTCTATGATGAGGACACCATTTTGTCCTCAGGCAACCTCGATTTATGCACCGAAGGTTTCTGTATAGTCTCATGAGGCGCTGGAGAATTATCGTCCGAGGACGCCCTTGACTTTTTGTCGGATTTAGCGTGAGACAGTTTGGATTTCCCTCCATCACCTATAGAGTGGACAAGGGAATGCTCTTCACGCAACTTTTTTGAGGGGGTCAGGCTGCCTTCTCAAAAATGTTTTGCATCGAAGCCCTAAAGGCCTCCCAGTTCTTTGGGGAATCATGTTTTGAAGGACAAGAAATTAACCTTCTGTCGAGCGAGGAAGAAGAGGAAGAAGATCTATGACGTTGCTTTTTTGATTTTTTTCGAGGAAGAGGACTTCCTCGAGCGACTTTTTGACCTGGATCGCCTCGACTCATGACAAGATTTAGTTCTCGATTCTCTTGAGTCTTTTAGCCTTTTTGTAGACTTGAAAGACTCTTCCCCCACCGCTAGCTTACCTTGGCGTTCCTTAAGAGCCTTGTTCGACATCGCCTGACACGTCGACTCGGTGATCAGGACTAAGGCACCAAAGACAGTTGCGGTGAGGATCCGTAATGGACATCTTTCTTCCACATTTGAGACACTTTTTAAAACCCGTCTTGGGTGTTGTCGGGGTTGAGGAAGAAGACATTTCTCGATGAGAAAAACTGATGCGCTGTTTCAATACACGAAGCAGAAGCTTTGAAAAATGGAACTGAACCAACGGCGCGGCTCGAGCCCTTTATAAGACGGATGACGTCGACGCTTGACGGCAGCCTTCTAGGCACCAAGCTACGCGGCCTCGAGCATGGCGCCCTCTGGTGAAAACATTTCCGAAAGAAGCAGCAAGCTGGCGAATATATCTAAGAGGAGGAATACTTGGGAGGACACAATACATTTGAAAGTGCAGATTAAGCCAACACAAGAAACAAAACACATTTGGCAAAATAAGCAACAAGGACTATGCGAAAAGAGTGAAAGCGAATGTCAAACTGGGAGAGAGGTAAAATGGAGAGAAGTTAAGAGGCGAACTGAATCTGGAGCCAAGAAATTCCAAAATAAAAGAGAAAAGTGATTTCTTATTACTGTATACGAATGGTAAGGATTTTCCCAATCGACTAATTTTAAACCGTTATAACATCATGCAACTCCTTCATCACATCCCTCAATTGAGATTAATCTCCTCTAACGACATCAAGATCATAGAATTTGTTAAAGAGGCGACTCATGATTGTGTTTTGTTGCACATCGATTCTATAATGATTAAAGACAATTTAAAGCAGTGAGGATGCTCTGAATGTTCTAGGATTCGATATTAAAGAATAAACTTAGATGATGAGAAACATAATCATCTAAATAACCCACAACAATCGAACAATGAGAGATTTGATAAAGGAAGTGACCAAAATGAAACTTTCATGAACAGAGTTAAAAAACAAACTGAGAATGGAGGCATATCGGAACCTGCAAAAAAATACAGGAGGTGAAGCCGAGGAACCTGCTTCAATGGATAACATTATGAGCATGAAACAAATAAAGATCACCTTTGAATGTGACATGATCCCAATAACAAAAAACAGTGGAAAAAATCATGATGCAGCGTGTGCAAGCGGACACGAATCCTAGAACTGGTTGGCTGGCGCCCTAAACCCGGAGATGAACAGTTAATGCCAAAACACAAGCAATGAGGAGAGCATTTTGATGGGTTCATGGAACACAAGAGGTTTCGCCCATCTGCAGAAAAGCTCTGGAAATCAACTGCAAACACTAGACATCATATGTTTTCTAGAAACATGGCTGTTGACCAACCCTTGCATCAACGATATGAAGCAGCTTTAAATCCTGCAATCAAACAGGCAAGAGGGCATACCATGGCTGGTCTTCTGACATTGGTCAAGAAAAAAAACAGAATAAGGATAACAAGCTCTTCAAATCCCTCACCTTATATTCAAACCATTCTAATAGAACTAAATCAGCAACACAAAGAGGAGCACTTGCAAATATATATAATAAATGTTTATTGGCACCATAAAGCAAATGATGAGATATTCATTGACCAAATCTGTGACCTGATTGATGGAATCAGAGCATCTGAAGACCCCAGCCATAATGTTATATTGTGTGGTAACCTAATGTCACGATTCCTGCCCCCAGTTCCCTGCCATATCAGGCTGGAGCCAGGTCACAGCCACCTAGTCGGCCCCTAAGGGCCTCTCCATCTCCCCAGACACCTATTTGGATTCAGACTTGGCGCCTTTGGCACCAAGCTCACACACAGTCCTGAGATCCACTTAGTATTGGACTTGCAATGTATTATGGGGCAATGGATGCCCCCATGTATTTCAGTTCCTTGAACTGAATGAACGGTCTAGTCTTTCGGGTGTGGCTCAGCCCAGGGATAGCTGGGATACCTACAGACCATTTAAACCACACTCGGCATGAGAAACATGTTTTGCGTTTCTCTGCACCTGCAGCGTGACACTCACCGTGCTCGGATCTCCTGAAGAGGCCCACTTCTTTCTTCAGCGCCAGCGCACCTTTAAGAATAAGAACTTCGTTGCCAATACTCAAATTGAAGAGCATCCAACTTCTGTCCAGCTCTTCCCAGTCTTGCGGATTCCTACGGCAGAGTCATCTCCATATCGGCATGCCACGCCCTACCAAAGGGGAGAAGAATAGAAGAAAAGACGTTAGTAAGCATTCTGCAATACTTAGCTCTCTCGAATTTGCAAATAGAGTTTAATCCTTACCTGAACTCCCGTCGATCGGACAACTTCTGCTCCAGAGCATCCCGCCGATCTGAAATAGGGGAAAAGACATCAGGTTAACGAAAAACATTTAAGAGGCGACGCACATCGCGCTTTCTCACTGCAGCTCATCTCCTCAGCTCGCTTCCATGCTGGGTTACTGCGGCACCTAAAAGGACACAGAAAAGACGAACATTGGTTAGTGCCAAGGAAGCCAATAAGCATCATGCTCCGCATTCCTACTTCAGCAGCGCATCACCATCCTCAAGACCTTCATCACCAAAGGAAAGAAAGACACAGTATTAAAGGGACTAGAGCCATCAGAACTTTTGTAAGACTCATTCCAATTACCGGTCGGGCCGAAGCCGCAGCAAGCCCCGTCCGCCGGGCCCGTGCCAGTGAAGCAACTAGGCACCCTCCAGCCCGCATCACCCAACGCACCCTTGCATCGAAGGCAGGACGGAGAGCGCCCCACATAAACAAACAAGGCCCAGTGCTTGGTTGAGCAAATCCAGGGAAGGGTTCGAAGTGGTCGGAAGTCCGGACCGGCTGAGTGGCGTCCCTGTGGATATCAGGTGAGCATTACAGAACGCAAAGCCTCACACCAAAAATCCCCCTGGGCGTCATGGAAACGTCAGAAACCGACCAGTTAGCCCAAATGTTGGGACAGTTACAATCCGAACTACACGCAGCCCAGCAGGAGACCAACACCCTGAGGAGGGAGTTGATAGTTGCTAAGGAACGAACAGATGACCTAAGCCGACAACTTCTCCAGTCACAAGCGGGACATGCACCATTGCCGGGAAACGTGCCTACAATGCCAGTACCATCAGCCAGCCCTGTTCAGATAACCCTTCCTGGGGCAGTTCCCTTGGCGCCACCGCAGCGATTCACTGGGGATCCTAAGAAATATGCCACTTTTATGAACCAGTGCGTCTGCACTTCCTTTGCAGGCCTGGGGCCTTTCCAAATGACCAATCACGGGTCGCATTTGTGCTATCTTATGTGAGCGGAAGTGCTGCAGACTGGTCAGTACCATTTGTGACTCAAGACGATCCTCTGTTACGTGATTTCAGGGGTTTTCAACAGGAAATGGAAAAACTTTTTGCCCGTCACTCTCGTGGACAGGCTCTAGACTACTATCCCTTCGTCAAGTGAACCAAGACCTATTGACATACATCGCCACGTTCAATAGACTTGTGGTTGAAGCTGAATGGCCTGCAGAGAAGAGAAACACGTTATTTCATAGGGGTCTGCGGGGAGAGCTAAAGGATGTCCTCGCACAAGTAGTGGACCCCCCTCAAGACTGTGCAGAATTTATTAACCTGGTGGTTCAGCTAGATCAAAGATTGCAAGACCGAAGAGCAGATCGGATCAACCCCGACTCTCGCCCTATTTATGTGCGTTCAAAGGACAATGTTTCTCGATCAACAGAAGGCTCAGGGGAACCAATGCAGATTGGAGGCGTCAGGTCACCCTTGACTAAGGTGGAAAGAGATAGGAGGAGGCAACAGCAATTATGTTTGTACTGTGGAAAATCGGGTCACTTTCTAAAGGAGTGTCCAGTGAAGCTACCGAGAAGGATAGTTGGAGCTACGGACAAGGAAGACCCCACCAAAGAGTCAGAAAACTGCCCAGCCCGGCAAGGGTAGGGGGTCCACTTGTCAAGCGAAGAAAGTGAACTACAGACCTCCCATTTTGCACTACTTGTGATCCTGATCGATCAACAACCATTGCGGATGCACGCAGCAAGAGCGTACATAGATAGTGGAGCTGTTGGGAATTACATAGACCAAGATCTAGCAGTAAAGATGGGAATTCCTTTATGTCCAAAGTTAACCACAGACACTGTAACCACAGTCGATGGCATGGAAATAGCCTCCGGTCCAGTATCCCAATGCACTGCAACATTTCTGTGCCAGGATGGGCATCAAGAATCTATTGCTTTCGACCTCATCAAGGAACCTCAGTTTCGACTGATCTTAGGGATGCCCTGGTTGGTAGCTCATAATCCCCGAATGGATTGGCGAGCAAAGGAGCTGGCCTTCTCCGAGACCTGTGCTCAAACGTGTTATCGTCAAGAGAAACAATCAATCGACGCCAGAACCTCTATGCTGGACCCTACCAAGAGAGTACCAGGATTTTCAAGACGTGTTTCAGAAGGAACAAGCTAATACCCAACCTCCACACAGACCATACTATTGCCAGTTTGACCCGATACCCGGCACCCAGATCTCTTGTGGACGAATCTACGCACTCACAGAACCAGAAAACCAGCACCTGAAGTCCTATCTCGACCAATACCGGGCAAACGGGTTCATCCGTCCCTCGAAGTCCCCAGGGGCCAGTCCTCTGTTCTTCGTACCGAAAAAGGAAGGGGACCCAAGAATGTGCATCGACTATCGCGCATTGAACCAGATTACCGTAAAAAAACATTACCCCCCGCCATTGATTCCTGAACTGCTTGACCAAGTCAAAGACGCTCAAATCTACACAAAACTATATCTAAGAGGAGCATATCACTGTTACGCTCACCTGGCTCCCACAGAGGCGTCGATTGGAGCTGGACAGCTGCGGTCTCCACCAATGTGACGCGTAGGGCTGAGTTGACGGACTGGACTGGCCCACCTAGCTTCGTTTGCTTGGCCTGTAGGAATATTCTTCTGCAAATGGAGAAATGGAATTAACCCGTGGAGTTGAGCGTAAATCCCCCCACCCCCGCTGTTCTCCCCACAGATCACCTTTGATGTCCCCTCTTATAGTCTCACCTGATGGTTTGAAAAGATGAGCTCTACATCCTGCATTGAACGCAGGGGCGCATTGATAACCAGTTGCTTCAATGGCTCGAAGGAATTGGTGAGTTCCAGAACAATATTGACTCAGAGATTCCCGGCAAGACGCCGTAAGTATAAAGTTCGTAAGAGTTCAAATGCCTGACTTTCACTCTTGTCCGATTCCTTGCAGGTTGCAGCATGACTCTAATGAAGAGTTCCTCGTGGCAACCGGTAGTATTCTGGTAAGGATTTGTATTTTCCAACACAGTTCGATAAAAATATGTCAATATGTAACCTGTTGCTTTCTCCCTTATTCAGGCGCTGAGAGAAAGTATGAAGTCTTGGGGAATAATAGCTCCGGCTGTAAAATCAGGTAAGTCTATTGTGGTGAGGAGGGTTCCCCTTGTTAGTCCCTTTGTTTCACCTTGCTGTCCTTTTGTTTCCCCTTGGGGGCCGAGGTTCGGTGAAGATGCAGTGGAAGCTGCGCCGACCCGTGAAGAGGAATAGTACCCCCGGCGGTAAAATCAGGTAAGTCTATGGGGGGGTAACTAATATTCCTCTGTCTATTCCCTTGGCTCACCTTGCTGTTCTTGTCCTCTCCTTAGGTGCCGGAGTGCGGCGGGAACATGCAGGAGGATGTGGTGGAATGTGAAGATGCTGTGAAGGCCGGTGAGTTCAGCGCGGCACTGCAGCAGGCGAGGCGATGTGTATAAAATAACTTCTTTCTTCCAGCTCGAAGGCGCGATGGATCGGGTATTCAGGTAAGGATTAAAGGTATTGCTCTCGTTCTAACCTTTTCTCCTTCTTTCTCCCTTTTTCTAGGAGCTCCAAACTCGGGGCGGGCGTGGCAGAAGGCTGGATGCAGACTTGCAGGCACGGTGAGCGTTACTCTGCTGGATGCAGAATAACACGAAGCGTATGCTGCTCTCCGGGCGTGGTTTAAATAGCCTCCAAAGTAGTCCCAGGTAAGTATTCCTCCCAGCCCCGCCCGAGTAAAAAATAGTCCCTAAGTAAAGTAGTCCCTTCCAAGCCTCTTTTGGCTTGGAGCTCTTGCAGCATGGTCTGCATCAGGTAAGTTTGCAGCATGGTCTGCATCAGGTAAGTTTTAATCTATGAGCCTGGCGCCTTTGGCACCAGGACTGGACCCAAATAGCCCCTAGCAGGGGTTGTTGGGCTTGCTTAGGATAACTTGATGCCTGCTTCCGGGGTTGCTGGACGTGGTCTGGGTCCCCGGGGGTAGGCATCATTACAATCACCTTGTCCGAGTTAAAAAGGGCGACGAATGGAAAACAGCCTTTCGTACCAAGGATGGCCTGTACGAATATCAAGTAATGCCCTTTGGCCTTTGCAACGCGCCAGCTGCATTTCAATATTTCATGAACAATGTTTTAAGGGAATTAATTGATGTCTGTGCTTTAGTATACATTGACGACATCCTAGTGTACTCCGCATCAAAACAAAACCACGTCAAACACGTTCGATCCGTACTGACAAAACTCTGCCAGCATCAGCTCTTTGCCAAGCTTGAAAAGTATTCATTCCATGTTTCCAGGTGGAGTTCCTTGGTTTCATTCTTAGTCCGAAGGGTATCCGTATGGATGTACACAAGGTAGACGCGATCCTAAACTGGCCATCACCAAACTCGTTCAAGGGAGTACAGAGCATGTTAGGTTTCGCAAACTTCTACCGCCGGTTCATCCCGGAATTCTCACAGATAGTACATCCATCACATTGTTACTAAAAAAGAGCAATACAAAATTTCAATGGACAGAGGAAGCAGAAAGAGCTTTCCAGGAACTTGAGGCTTGATTCACTTCGGCCCCAATTCTACACCACCCTCGCCCAGAACTCCCATACGTGGTGGAAACGGATGCATCAAACATGGCCATGGGAGCCATCCTCTCGCAAAAGGATCCTGAAACGGGTCAGTTACACCCGGTTGCCTTCTGGTCACTTAAATGTACACCCCAGAGCTCAATTACGCCATCACAGATAAGTCTTAGTTACTTACCTGTAACTGTATTTCTCCAGCATTGGTATCTTTCATAGATTCAGATGCTTGAATATTCCCCGTCGTCAGACTGGGAATCCTCAGTGATAAATTAAATAATAATTTTTTTTTAAAATTATATATATATATATATATATATATATATATATATATATATATATATATATATATATGGGATACATTACTCACCGTAATCGTATTTCTGATGCTTGTATCTGCTTAGATTCACATGCTGTGCATAGGCCGACATCTAGTGGAAGCTGCGGAGTATTACAGTTTGTTTTTCGAAAGTCGAAAATGGGCGTCGACACAGGCGTGCCAGTAATACTATCCCTAGTGTGACGTCCACTGTACCCAAGATCCCTCACGCGTGTAGGATCCTCAGATTGTATTTTTTCTGACATGAGGAAGCATGAGGAGTAGCGTGAGTACAGATAATCCAAGCAGATAGACAGAAAAGGTAAGACTACAAGCAATCATGCGCCTTCTCTCGGAGGGGAGGAAGGGTGGGTCGCATGTGAATCTAAGCAGATACAAGCATCAGAAATACGATTACGGTGAGTAATGTATCCCTTCTGAGGCTTGTGGAATCTGCTTAGATCACATGCTGTGCATAGATTAGCGAGCAGTACCAGAAGAAGGAGGTGGGATGTGAGAAGGGTCATGAGCAAACAGGTGTCTTAGAACCGCTTGTCCCACTTGTGTATCTGTCTTGGAATGAGTGTCAATGCAGTAATGCTGAGTAAAAGTGTGAATAGAGCTCCAAGTAGCCGCTTTGCAAATGGTGTCGAGGGGAACATTTGCAATGAAAGCCAGAGTGGCACCAATGCCTCTAGTAGAGTGGGCCCTTGGCGTAAAAGGCAGAGTCTTGTCAGAAAGAGAGTAACACAGCTGTATACAGTTGATAATCCACTTCGAGATAGCGCCCTTAGAGACGCGATCCCCCTCTCTGCCTGTAGCTACGGAGACAAACAGTTGATCTGTTTTCCTTAGCGGTCTGGTTTTATTTACATAGTATAGGACCGCCCTACGCACATCTAGGGTGTGTAGTTTCACCTCAGCCGAGCTTTGCGGGTTCTGGAAGAAAGCCGGAAGCTCGATGGACTGGTTTACATGGAACTTGGATATGAATTTAGGTGAGAACCTAGGGTGTGTGCGTAAAACCAGTTTGTTCTTGTGGATAGTAAAGAAAGGATCCTGCACTGACAGAGCCTGAATTTCACTGACCCTTCTTATGGAGGTAATGGCTACTAAGAAGGCCGTTTTATAAGTCAGGTGTTTGAGACTACTTTTATGCATGGGTTCGAATGGTCCCATGAGCTTAGCTAGCACCACGTTGAGGTCCCATCCTGGCGGTGGGTTCGAAATAGGAGGGTGAAGTCTCTTTACTCCTTCCATGAAGGCTTTAACCACTGGTACTTTCCACCACGAGACCTTGTTATGGGATGTGGTGTAAGCCGAGAGGGCTGCCAGGTGTACTTTCAGCGAGTTAAAAACCAACCCTGCATCCAGCAGGTGGAGCATGTATGTCACAACGTTGGAAGGAGTGCAATCAACCGGGTTGATTTGTTTATTCTGGCACCAGATAACGAATCTTTTCCACTTATCAAAGTAACAGTGCCTTGTATTTGGTTTCCTGGACTCCTTTAGAATGTCCATACACCTCTGTGGTAATTTGAGATGTCCAAACTCTATGACTTCAGGAGCCATGCTGCTAGGTTCATAGAGTTGGGTTCCTGATGCACTGTTTGACCCTGTTGCTGGGACAGTAGGTTGTACCAGGCTGGGAGTCTGATGGGTTCGCACACCGCCATCCTGCGTAGGTGTGGAAACCATGGTTGTCTCGCCCACATGGGAGCAACTAGGATGAGCGTCATAGATTCCTTGTTCATCTTGTACACCACCTTCCTGATGAGAGGAGTTGGTGGAAAAGCGTACGCAAACATCCCTGACCAGTTCATCCACAGGGCATTCCCTTGGGAGTCCGGCTGGGGGAACCTGGATGCAAATCCTGGGCATTGTTTGTTTTCGCTTGTGGCGAATAGGTCTATAGTGGGGAAACCCCACTGAGAGAAGAGATCTTCTACTACGTCTCTGTGAAGGACCCATTCGTGTTCTTCTGGGAGGGAGTTTCTGCTTAGAGCATCCGCTAGGGAATTGAGCTCCCCTGGAACATGTTGCGATGACAGGAAGATGTTCCGTCTGAGTGCCCATATCCATATTTTCTGGGCAAGCTTGGACAGATTTGGCGAACGAGTCCCCCCTTGCTTGTTCAGATAGAACATGGCTGTCGTGCTGTCCGTCCTGATCTGCACCGACAAGTTCAGTAGATGGGGCTCGAACGCCTTTAGCGCTCGGAATACTGCCAGAAGCTCTAGCAGATTGATGTGGTTCTTGGCTACTGAGTGAGACCAGAGACCCTGAGCTGTGTGGTGGAGATGGTGAGCTCCCCACCCAGTCAGGCATGCATCTGTAGTCACCACGGCTTGTACTTCGGGATCGTAAAAGGGTTTCCCCTTTGCGAGATTCTCTCTTGTCCACCAGTGTAGGCTCTGTACGAGTGTTGGCGAAACGACCACTAGATCGTCCCAATGACCACTTGCCTGAGACCACTGTTTCGCCAACCATTCCTGCATGGGACGCATGCGCAGACGCGCGTGGGGGACCAGGTAAATGCATGACGCCATCATGCCCAGTAACCGCATAGCTTTGCGTACTGTTATCTGTTGACCTGACTGATAATGCGGAATTTGCAGAAGTATATTCCGAATTCTCTCTTCCGAAGGGAAGGTCAATCCTTTCTGAGTATCTAGGATAGCTCCTAGAAACTGTTTTGAGGTGCTTGGCACCAGACTTGACTTTTTCTCGTTGATGGAGAAGCCTAATTCGTGGAGGAGGTCGATAGTCCTCTGAATGTTTGACCTGCAAATTCCTGGGGTTTCCCCCGTTATGAGCCAGTCGTCCAGATAAGGGTACACCGGGATTGCTTCCCTGCGTAGGTGTGCAGCCGCCACCGCCAGTACCTTGGTGAATACCCTTGGTGCTGAAGCTATCCCGAAGGGCAGTACCTTGAATTGGTAGTGGCGACTGTCCACCTTGAAGCGCAAGTACTTTTTGTGCGCTGGGAGCATGGAAATATGAAAATAAGCATCTTTCATATCCAAGGTTGCCATGTAATCCCCCTTTTTTAGGAGGGGGATTACCTCTTGTAGCGTGGTCATACGGAATTTTTGGGGCTTGACATATTTGTTGGCAGGCCGTAAGTCCAATACTGGGCGCATTGTCAAATCTTTCTTTGGCACAAGGAAGTAAGTTGAATAGATACCCTTGTTTACCTGGTGTCCTGGGACGAGTTCTATCGCGTCCTTTTCTAGCAGAATGGCGATCTCCTCGAGAAGGATCCTTTGATGCTCTAGGGAGTGCACTCTTTGTCGTGGAGGATGATTCCGGGGACGCTGCAGTAGTTCTATACAATATCCTGCGGATACTGTTGACAGCACCCATCTGTCTGAGGTGATCCCTTCCCAAGCCTGGGTGAAGGTGGAAATGCGTCCCCCTACTGGGGTTGCGTGGCAAGGGACCCTGAACTGAGCGTCACTGTTTTGGTGGAGGCGTGCCACCGCCCTTGTTGGGGCTGCCTCTGCCTCTTCCACGACCTCTCTTGTTACCCCTGCCGTAACTCTGGGTAGACTGCTGGTTGTTATTCCATTGTGTACCTTGTCCCTGGGCATAGTTGCCTCTTTGTGAATTTTGGCCGCGTGGGCGACGAAAATTATTGTTCCCCCTCTGGTTAGGGGGTTTGTTGGTAAGCTGGCCAAGGGATTTGAGAGTCTCATATTCATCTTTGGCATTTTTAAGTGCGTCTTCGACCGCTTTCCCAAACAATAGGTCGGGTTCCACTGGCTTGTCTATTAAAGAAGCCTGGGTTTCTGTCTTGAATCCCGACTGCCGTAACCACGCATGTCTCTTGATAACAGTACCTTCTGCTATCAATCTCCCTGCGTTGTCAGCGGCGTCGAAAGTTGCTTTTAAAATGCAACCAGACACGGCTCTCCCCTCTGCCGAGATCCGAGCCAGCTGGCCCTTTAACGGTTCTGGAGCAGAGGCAATGAGCGCCGCGACTTCTTCCCATTGATGGCAATTGTAACTAGCCAACAGGGTGGTGGAATTTGCAATCCTTGCTTGGTAGGCGGACGTTGAGGCTACCTTTCTGCCAAACCCGTAAAGTTTTTTGCTCTCCTTGTCGGGAGGAGCTTCTGATGAAGATAAGGGCGTGCCAGCCCTCTTTCTAGTGTTGGTCACCACTAGGGAATCTGGTTTAAGATGTCCCTTTATATACAGAGGGTCAGACTGGGCTGCCCGGAAAATCTTTTCAATTCTGGGGTTGACAGCTCTGGTGAGGTTAGGATTCACCAGGGAAGGATCTATTCTTCGTTGGATGGATTTGAGGATAGGGATGGTCTGAGCGACCGGTCTTCTCTCTCCTACAAACTCCTCCGCGAAGTCCCTTTCCTCCTGTACACCGTGGGTGTCGATGTGGAAGTGTTCCGCTGCTCGAGCGAGAACCTCGTTAAGGAGGGGCTGGTTATCAACTGGAGAGTCAGTAACTGGGGCTTCGCTTTGTACTGGGGAATCTACTCTGTAAATTTCCTGCTCATCTTCTCCCTCCTCCAGGTCCTCATCCTCTGCATAGTAATCTGTCCCGGTTTGTTCTTCCATAATTGCAAACTCCTGGTCCTCTTCAGGGAAAACTTGTCCCTGATAACTGGGGAGTGGAGTAGAATATGGAGTGGAGTAAGGCTGAACCTTGAAGGGTTCAGGTCTTTCGACCCGGGGCTTTTTACTTAGCGGGATAGGATCGGAGGAGCCTGAGGGTGTGGCCCCTTGAGGGTTATATGAAAGAAAGTGTTCTGGGTTCTTATCATAAAAATCAGCCAAGGAAGACATCCTAGACATAACCCTGTCTATGTCTTCACTGGACCATTCCCTGGAACAGGGTATTACTTTAGCAGGTGATTTATTTTCAAGGGTAGACTTGTGTTTGCTTGTCTGCTTAGGCTTTACAGGGGTGGAAGGCTGTGCTTTCCGCTGTTTCCCCCCTTCTCCGTGCGTGGAAAAATGTTTTCCCTGTCCCTTGGGGGCCCCAGAGACTTTCGACGCCTGGCGTCGAGGGTCTGGAAAGGTATCTGTGTGCTTCGGGCGTGGGGCCTCACTGATGTTAACCGCGGTCTCGGTATCTTGGAGCGCGGCCTGGGGGTGGAAGTCGTCTTCGTCTCCCGACGATCGAACTTCCGTTAGTGTGTGTAGCGAGGCACTCTTGGCAAGAGTGGATGATTGCCTTGCGTCGTGAGGCGATCTCGATCGAGAGCGCCCAGAGGACACCGAGTCGGACCGTTCTTTTTGTGCCTCTTTCCGGGAAGTCGACGTCGTCGAGGTCCGGTTGGTCTTAGTGTGTTTAGTGTGTGTTAGGTGTGTAGCGCTTGCGTCGCCGGGGGTCTTCCCCATAGCCGCCTTGCCGGACGACCTTCCGAGGTCGGGGACCTGCGCTCGTCGGCTGTCTTTCGACGCCGTAATGCCCTCGCCGTCCGAAAGTACGGCGTCGCTGCCATCGCTGAAGGCGCCCTCCGCTGCCATGGCCTCCTGCCTGGCGTGGTGGGCCCAACGCTTTGTCGAACGGTCCTTAAGTGTCTTAGGTTTAAACCTACTACACGCTCTGCAGTTCGCTTCGGGGTGATCCCTCGGCAAGCAGAGATTGCACGTGGCGTGCCTGTCGACCCAAGGGTATTTGCGATTGCACTTGGGGCAGAATTGAAAAGGGGTACCCTCCATACGCACCTTAAGGCAGCGGGCTGCTAAGTGTAGGAATATATATAAATGTAACTATATATCAAGAGTGAAGAGTATGTACCACCCCCCACTCTCCCTACTTGTAAGGGCCGAGGCCAGCGGCCTACTAGGCCCGGGCCGAGGCCAGCGGCCTACCGAGGCCCAGATCCGTCGTGCAGCAGTCGACGGTCGATGACTTCTCCAGCCGTCGTCGAGGTTGAGGGTCGACGTTGGGGTGGGGAAGGGAATGAATAAGAATTAAAATTATAATAACAGCAAAAGTATGGCTAAGGCCAGGGAACTCCGCAAGATGCTTCCGACCAGTATGGCGGAAAAAAACAATCTGAGGATCCTACACGCGTGAGGGATCTTGGGTACAGTGGACGTCACACTAGGGATAGTATTACTGGCACGCCTGTGTCGACGCCCATTTTCGACTTTCGAAAAACAAACTGTAATACTCCGCAGCTTCCACTAGATGTCGGCCTATGCACAGCATGTGATCTAAGCAGATTCCACAAGCCTCAGAAATATATATATATACACTGCCACCTAGCAGTGCATGTACATAGCCCATTATAGCCTATGAGCCACTCCATTATGTAGTCCCTCCACCTCACTTTGGTCCTTTATGGCCCCAGCCAATGAGGTGGCAGGGCTTAAGCTCCGCCCCCGGCAGCCATCTTCAGATTTTGAACCGTAGAGATTACAGTATGATGGATGCCGAGCATAGGAGCAGCCTCTCAGGGGAGGCGGGCGGGCGCATGTGAATCTATGAAAGATACCAATGCTGGAGAAATACAGTTACAGGTAAGTAACTAAGACTTCTCCATCATTGGATCTTTCATAGATTCAGATGCTTGAATAGAATACCAAGCAGTTAAAACATGCCACCATTATGAACAGATATGCATAATTACAGAAAAACATATTTCTGATCAAACCTTTACCATGCAGCAACACAACGGTTACATACTTCGGGAAAGGTGGGAAAGGAGGCTGGTCCTACCTTATACAAAGAGATGGCGGAGCACTGCCTGTCCAACTGCAGTTTCTTTGTTGGTATCTTCAGTCAGGCAGTAGTGTTTCGCAAAAGTATGCAGAGTGCTCCACGTGGCAGCTCTGCATATGTCTTTCAAGGCCACCCCTGCGTGGAATGCTGTTGATGCCGCCCTTCCTCTGGTGGAGTGCGCAGACGGCGGTCTAGTTAAAGGGTCGCCTTTCAACTGATGACAGTGGGTGATGCAGGACGATACCCAGCGTGCCAGGCTTTGTTTGGATATATGTTGGCCCTTGGTACGGCCAGAGAAGGAAATGAATAGCCGGTTTGAGGAGCGGAACTCCTTGGTTCTTTGCAAGTAAAACTTCAACACCCTAGAAACGTCTAGAGAGTGTAATGTCCTTTCCGCTTCCGAAGCGTGATTCTGGAAGAAGGTTGGTAAAACAATGCGCTCAGTGAACGACATCTCCGAAAGCACCTTGGGGAGGAACTTAGGGTGAGGCCTTAAGATGACGCGGTCCTTCTGGAACAAGGTAAACAGAGGTTCCGAAGACAAAGCTTGTAACTCACTGATCCTTCTGGCCGATGTGATGGCTACCAGGAAGGATGTCTTCCAGGACAAGAATTTCATATCGCATCTATGTATGGGCTCGAAGGGAGGTTGCATGAGGGCTGTTAAGACGGTGTTGAGGCTCCAGTCCGGAACTGGTGTAGGTGTAGGCGGATAAGTACGCATCAGTCCTTTCAGGAAGATCTTGATCGCTGGTAAGGAGAGTAAGGCTTGCATCTCCGCGGTTACTGTGTAGGCCGCTATGGCTGACAGATGGACCTTGATAGAGGACAGTGAGAGCCCTGATTTAGCCAGGTGCAACAAGTAAGGCAGAATTTGATCAACCGAGGCCGTGAGGGGATCGATCGCAGCGGTCTCGCACCATTTGGAAAACCTAGTCCATTTTCTGGTGTAGGTGAGTTGCGTGGACGGGGCTCTAGCGGCCCTGATGATATCCCAGCATTCTCATGGTAACTTTAGGTGCATCAGTTTACGCTGCTCAGGAACCATGCTTTGAGGGACAGGCTCCTCGGGTTGTGGTGGAAGACCTTGCGGTTCTGTTGTGTCAGTAGATATTGATGTGATTTGAGACGAATCAGGGTTTTGCAGGATAGATGTCTCAGCGTCGGGTACCAGACTTGCCGTGCCCAATCGGGTGCAATAAGAATCAAGGAACAATCCTGTTCTTTCACCCTGCGAAGTACCCTCGACATGAGGGGAATGGGTGGGAAGGCGTAGAGGAGCTTCCCCGACCAATCCACTGAGAACGCGTCTCCCAGCGATTGGTGCTCGGGGTATCTTGACGCAAATATCTTGCATTTTTTGTTGTTCCTGGTGGCAAAAAGGTCGATCTGCGGATGGCCCCATAAGGCAAATATCCGTCGGGTTTCTCTGTCGTCCAACTCCCACTCGTGTGACGCTGTGTATTCTCTGCTTAATCTGTCCGCTAGGACATTGTCCACTCCTGGAAGGTGCTCTGCCCTGATCTGTATCTTGTAGCGCAAGGCCCATGCCCATAGCCGTTGGGCTTCTTGCGACAGAATCTGAGACCTCGTGCCTCCCTGCTTGTTTGTATAGTGCATGGAGGTCGTGTTGTCTGTCTGGACTGTAAGAACTTGACCAGCTATAACCGGTAGGAAGGCTTTCAGCGCCAACCTTACGGCCCTGAGCTCCAACACGTTGATGTGGAGCTGGGACTCTTGTGCCGACCAAGATCCCTTGGTTTGGAGGTCCGCAAGATGAGCGCCCCAGCCTGATAAGGAAGCGTCCGTCCGCAGCAGGAGGGTCGATGTCGGTGCTTGAAACGGCATTCCCTGTAGAAGATTCCTTGGAGCGTTCCACCATCGAAGGGCCTTGTGCAACGTCGATGGAATCTGGACAATGTCTTCCCAGCATCCGAAAGCTTGTTTCCATTGGTGGTCCAGAGCTTCCTGAACCGGCCTCATGCGAAGCCTGCAGTTCGGTATGAGGAATATGCATGATGACATCATGCCCAATAGGGATTTGTAAGAGCGTACAGATGTTGTCTCTTTCTGTAGGAAGTTCGAAGTTAAGCGTAGAATCGCTGCTATTCCCTCTGTGGATGGTCTCACTCTGGGAATGCTGGAGTCGAGCTCGGCTCCCAGGAAGAGAGCTACCTTGCTGGGAACGAGGCAGGACTTCGTCTGGTTGATGGAGAAACCTAACTCTTTTAGGAGGTTGACCGTCCTCGACACTGCCGAACGAGCCTTTGCAGCTGAACTTGCCTTTATCAGCCAATCGTCCAGGTATGGAAAAACGTCCGTTCCTGCTCTCCTGAGACTCTTGGCGCCGATTTTAGACCGAACGGAAGCACTTGAAACTGAAAGTGGAGCCCTCCCACTGTGAACCTGAGGAACTGCCTGTGTGCTGGATGGATCGGAATGTGGAAGTATGCATCCTCCAAGTCTAAAGTGGCCAAGAAGTCGTGCTTGTTTAACCAAGGTAGCACCCCTTGTAGAGCTACCATCTTGAAAGTTATGCGCTTGATGAACTTGTTGAGAGCCCTCAGGTCCAAGATGGGCCTCCATTGACCGTTTTTCTTTCTGACGAGGAATAATCGGGAGTAGAAACCTTTTCCCCTCTGAGAATAGGGTACTGGTTCTACTGCTGCCTTCTGGAGCAGTTTTTTCACTTCGGACATGACCTGTCCTAGCATATGCACTCTGCGGGGAGTTGGAGGCAGGGAAGGAGGTTGGTCCAGAAATTCCAAGGTGTGACCCTTTCGGATCACCTGTAACACCCATTTGTCCGATGTAATTGACCGCCAGCGCTGGAAAAACTGGCTCACCCTTCCCCCCCACCGGGGTGTGGCGAAGGGGGGGGGGAGATTGGTCGTCAGTTCTGCTTGCCTTGCGACTTCCCTTGGGCAGAGCCACGTCTGCCTCTATGGGCGTATCTGTTTGATGACTGATATTTATTGCCTTGGTACGTGCCGCCTTGTGCTTTTTGACCATAGGAGGAACGACTGTATCCCCTGAACTTGGAAGATGAACCTCTAAAGGGACGAAAAGACTGGTGGTCCTTACTTTTGTCCTTTAAAGAACTGATGGCTCTGGCTGTGTCAGTGTCTGTCTTGATTGCCTTCAAATGGTCGTCTATCTTTTTCCCAAAGAGATCTTGGCCGTCAAATGGCATGTCTAGTATCTGCGCCTGAACTTCAGGTCTAAAGTTAGTAGCCTTCATCCAGGCCTGCCTTCTGAGCACTGTGCCGTGCGCCATCTGCCTGAAGCCTGATTCGGCCACATCAACTGCTGCGTCGATCATGTGATCCGATGTTGCTTCACCATCTGCGATTATGGATTTTGCCTCCTCCTGGAGCTCCAGTGGTAATTGTTTCGCCAAGTTAGACATGCGGAGCCAGAGCTCGCGATCGAATCTTGCGGTCATGGCCAGTGCATTACCCGCTCTGATTGTAAGTGATGCAGAAGATGATACTTTCCTGCCCATGGCTTCCAATTTACGTCCGTCCTTATCCGGTGGTGCCGACAACGGTGAGGAGGGGTTGGCGAGTTTCTTTCTGGCCGCCACTGTAATAACTGAGTCCGGTTTCGTATGACCCCTTAAACAAAGCGGTGCTGAATCCGGAGCTTTATATTTCTTTTCTGGCCTGGACACCAACGCCGGAGTCGATAAGGGCGTAGATAGGATCTTGGATCCGGAATCCCAGATGGTATCGAGGAGGGGAATTGTGGTCACTGTCCTCCTTCGTTTGTCCCTGTGCTCATAGAGCACTGATTGCCTTTCCTCCGAAGAAACCTGAATTTTAAACAGTTCTGCGGCTTTACCTATTATGGTGTGGAAAGAGACGAGATCATCCGGTGGTGAGGCCTTGCCCGGCGAATCTCTCCTCCTGAGCTTCTCGACGACGTAGTCATCCCAATCACTGGGTGCGTCTGGCTCCTGAGTAATTTCTCCTTCTTCTGGTTCCGAAAATTCACCAAAAGGATCCTCCTGCCAGTCTGATACCGAGATGGTGGACGGTACCATGGTGGGATCTACGTCCGGAGATCGCGGTCTGTGCGATGACTGTGGTGACGGGACTCTTGTAGGTGAAGCACTGTGGGTGCTGCTCCTCGGTCTTCGAACAGGTGATCTCATCCGTTTTTGCGGTCTACTCGTGTAAGAAGAGCAACCCGATGTGCCTGGAATTGGGGATGACTCTCTAGGAATGGGATTAATCGGAATTTGCTTCTCCCTTTGCCGTTTGTAAAATTCTTCTACAATCCTCTGCACGGATAACATGAGCACCGGGTCATGAGGATATTCGGATTCTCCCGTGGACGGGTGCCAAGGAGGGCTGTATTGTTTCGGTAAGGGACCGATGGACTCTTCCACCACTTCCGCATCGGAGAATTCTTCCTGAAGAATTATATCCGGAAGTTCTGCCATGTGCCCCAAAGGTGAAAATTGCTGCACCAGAGGTTCAGTTACAGTATTCTTCTCAATGATATTGCTTGTAATGACAGGAGCTTCAAGAGTGAGAGGCAGTAATTCCTCTGTAACTGCCGAAATTTGCGGAGCCTCTGAAGTTATGGATGATGTTATCCTCGTCGACGACTGAGATTTTCCCGTCGACGAGGGCTTCGCCGCCGACTGAGATTTTCCCGTCGACGACTGAGATTGTCCCGTCGACGAAGGCTTCGCTGTCGACTGAGATTTTCCCGTCGACGACTGACATTTCCCCGTCGACGAGGGCTTCGTTGACGAATGTGGAGTGTGTTCCGTGGACGACTGCGTCATGGATGAATGCTTCGTGGACGAGTGGTGTTTCTTGCTCGTCGACGATTGCTTCACGGTCGACATGTCCGATGACGATGATCTAACTGTCGACGATGTCTTAAGCGTCGTCGTCGTCGATGCTGGTTTCGTCGACGGTATGGCCGATGACTGGCCTTTACCTTTCCCTTCATTCGTGGGCGGTTTAACCGTCGACGACTGCCCCCCCCGTTTTTTGCAAACTCCTCCTTACCTCTGGAGGCAGATTTTGCTGACTTTTTCTGGCTTGACAGGTCAGCTGGAGGCAGAAAGGGTATCAATTCCAGCTTCCTCTTTTTGGATTTGGGAGAGGAACTCCTTTCCACTGAAGAGGCCCTTCTCTTTGAAGTTTGCCTCTCAGATGGAGTGCTGGATTGGACAGGAGCTGTTCTGACAGACTCTTCGTCCGAAGATTGATCCCTGGATTCCAGGTATGAAAGGAGTCTTCTATGCCTGTCATGAAGGGTCTTGGTGGAAAAAGTTTTACAAATCTCGCATTTTTTAATGTCATGTGGGTACAGACAATAAATGCAATGCTCGTGGGGGTCCTTGTAGTAAACCAATTTCTTCTTGCACCTCGTGCAGTCCCTGAACAGGGAAGGCTTCCTGACAGCCTGAGGTGCCTCCATTTCTGAAGAGAAGTTCAGTCGACGATTTTGAGAGGAAAACAACAAGTTTTGCCACCAAGGTTAATTGGAAAGAAAGCCCCTAAGAAGGGGAACAAGATGGAATATATTTTACAAATATATTCCACACAAAAGTAGAAAGAATTTGAAAAAGCTCAGAGAGCTTGAGGATTCCCTGTGTCTGATAGACTGCGGTGAAAAATCTGAAGATGGCTGCCGGGGGCGGAGCTTAAGCCCTGCCACCTCATTGGCTGGGGCCATAAAGGACCAAAGTGAGGTGGAGGGACTACATAATGGAGTGGCTCATAGGCTATAATGGGCTATGTACATGCACTGCTAGGTGGCAGTATATATATATATATATATATATATATATATATATATATATATTTAAAAAAAATATATATATTATTTAATTTATCACCGAGGATTCCCAGTCTGACGACGGGGAATATTCAAGCATCTGAATCTATGAAAGATCCAATGCTGGAGAAAGAGCTCCTAGTCATCAAGTCTGCCTTTAAGGCCTGGCGCCATTACCTTCTGGGTGCGAGCCACACCATCACTGTCATAACAGATCACCGAAATCTCCAGTATCTAAAAACTGCTAAAGCGCAATCTTCACGACAGTAATGTTGGGCCCTATTCTTCGCTGAATATGACTACGTGATTACATTTCGACCTGGAGTCAAAAACGGGAAGGCCGATGCCCTTTCCCGTATGGGTACTGAAGAACAGGACTACAAACCACCAGACCCGATACCTATTATCCCTTGTGATAAACTCCTGGGAATTACAGCAAGCATCACTCAGAAAGAACTGCACGAAAAAATCCAAAACTTGATGAGACCTAAGCAATCACAAGAGTGGTGCACACAAGGGGTACATTGCACAATAAGGGACCAGTTGCCCTACTTCAGAAACTGCTTGTTCTTACCAAATCAGGAACTACGAGAACAAGTCATGCCCAGCTATCTTGATTCTTTAATCGAAGGCCACCCGGGGATCGCAAAAACTTTAGCCAAAGTAAAACGGAATTATTGGTGGACCACGTGGCGTAAAGACAGTGTTCAATTTATCCGATCTTGTGGAGTATGCGCGCAAAACAAATCATCCAAACAGAAACCGGCAGGACTCTTGCAACCGTTGGATATTCCACCAGCACCCTGGCACACGTTATCCCTCGACTTTATCACTGACCTACCATCCAGTCAGGGATTCAACACCATTCTAGTAGTCGTGGACCGGTTTTCAAAAATGGCACACTTCCTCCCTCTAAAGGGGCTCCCAAACGCTTCCACTCTAGCAAAAGTATTTCTGGAATGCATCGTACGGCTCCATGGTTTCCCCTCGGTGCTGGTTACGGATCGTGGTACTCAGTTCGTGTCCAATTTCTGGAGGAAGTGCTGCTCTTTGGCTCACATTGACATCCGACTATCCACCAGTCACCATCCCCAAACGGATGGTCAAACTGAACGAACGAATCAGACGCTCGAACAGTATCTACGCTGTATGCTCCATCAAGCTGAGGAGAGCTGGTCAGATATATTATGGATTGCTGAATATATCTATAACAACTCCCTACACACCAGTACTGGGCAAACACCCTTCTATACCATATATGGTAGACACCCACGCACTTCCGAGTTAGACACCCCTACGACCTTAGAAATGCCAGTAATTAAAACCTTACATACAACCATTTCACAAACCTTCAAAAGGGCAGCAGAACACCTACTCCGAGCTAAGGATCGTCAGAAGAAATTTGCAGACCAACACCGAATCAAAGCCCCTAACTACCAAGTGGGAGAGAAAGTCTGGCTGGCATCCAAGCATGTACCCATTAAAAGGGACCGAACCTTCCGTCCAAGATACCTATGCCCTTACACTATCACCTCTGTGATAAATCCAGTAGCTGTCAAACTAGCCTTACCAGCTAATATGCTACTTCATCCTGTGTTCCACGTGCCTCTCTTAGAGCCTGTTCAACCTGGGACCCGTGTGACAGCAGCACCGAAGCCAATAGAGATCGCAGGAGAGCCAGAATTCGAGGTTAAGGACATTCTGGATTCCAAGTATGTCAGATCCAAACTATACTATCTAGTGGACTGGAAAGGGTACGGTCCCCAGGACAGAACATGGGAACCCTGTGAATACATCCACGCACCTCGTCTGCTTAGGAGGTTCCACCAAAACCACCCAAACAAGCCGGGACCTGAGGGGAAAGCCACCTTGAGAGGGGCGTGCTGTCACGATTCCTGCCTCCAGCCCACCGGCATATCAGGCTGGAGCCAGGTCATGGCCACCTAGTCGGCCCCTAAGGGCCTCTCCATCTCCCCAGACACCTACTTGGACTTGGCGCCTTTGGCACCAAGCTCACACACAGTCCTGAGATCCACTTAGTATTGGACTTGCAATGTATTATGGGGCAATGGATGCCCCCGTGTAATTCAGTTCTTTGAACTGAATGAGCGGTCTAGTCTTTCGGGTGTGGCTCAGCCCAGGGATACCTACAGACTATTTAAACCACACCCGGCCTGAGAAACATGCTTTGCGTTTCTCTGCACCTGCAGCGTGACACTCACCGAGCTCGGATCTCCTGAAGAGGCCCACTTCTTTCTTCAGCGCCAGCGCACCTGCAAGAATAAGAACTTCGTTGCCAATACTCACCTCGAAGAGCATCCAACTTCTGTCCAGCTCTTCCCAGTCTTGCGGATTCCTAAGGCAGAGTCTTCTCCATCTCGGCACGCCACGCCCTACCAAAGGGGAGAAGAATAGAAGAAAAGATGTTAGTAAGCATTCTGCAATACTTAGCTCTCTCGAATTTGCAAATAGAGTTTAATCCTTACCTGAACTCCCGTCGATCGGACAACTTCTGCTCCGGAGCATCCTGCCGATCTGACAAAGGGGAAAAGACACATCAGGTTAGCGCAAAACATTTAAGAGGCGCCGCACATCGCGGTTTCTCACCGCAGCTCATCTCCTCAGCTCGCTTCCATGCTGGGTTACTGCAGCACCTAAAAGGATACAGAAAAGACGAACATTGGTTAGTGCTAAGGAAGCCAATAAGCATCACGCTCCTCATTCCTACTTACTTCAGCAGCGCATCACCATCCTCAAGACCTTCATCACCTAAGGAAAGAAATACAGTATTAAATGGACTAGAGCCATCAGAACTTTTGTAAGACTCATTCCAGTTACCAGTCGGGCCGAAGCCGCAGCAAGCCCCGTCCGCCGGGCCTGTGCCAGTGAAGCAACTAGGCACCCTCCAGCCCGCATCACCTAACGCACCCCTGCATCGAAGGCAGGACGGAGAGTGCCCCACATCAACGAACAAGGCCCACTGCTTGGTTGAGCAAGTCCAGGGAAGGGCTCGAAGTGGTCGGAAGTCCGGACCGGCTGAGTGGCATCCCCGTGGATGTCAGGTGAGCGTTACATCTAAATATGGAGATGCTCTTGTTGGAAGGCAATTTAAAGAAAACATGTAAAGCCAGAAAAGAAAATAGAATTTGAAAGATATGAGAAGAAGAGATGACCTCTAGACAGATGCTACTAATGAATGGAAACACTAATGGTGATATCCCACCAAAGCCAACTTGGGAAAGGGAGAACAAGTCAATACTTGACTATTTTTACACATCGGAGGACTTAAGTAAGAAAGTGTGTAGCGTCCCAGCACCAAACAGTGATCATAAGATAGTAAAGATTGAACTAGTATTTCAAATGAAAAATCATGAGTGTTGGAAACATTTGATCAATATAGTTCCAGGGTAAAATAGAAGTAGAATGGATGTTGAAAAGATCAAGACTTACAAAACATTTAATTGACAATGATCAAAAAGAAGGAGACTCAATAGAATATCCGGCTCTATTACATCAATTCACACAAATCTAAAACGGTAGAAGCAAAACAAGCTTTAAGAAAAAGCACTATGAAGATCTGGAAGTACTGACCAAAAAGAGAAACGAGGAAGTGTATACGGAAATTAAAGCGAAAGAACGTAGCAAACTGTAAAGAAGCTATCTAGGAAGTGACCACAGGATATAGAAAGTAGATACATTACCATAAATATATACTCCTACAAAGAGATGCGGAGTGTATGCTACAGATAATGGCGGAAAAAAATGCAGGCGCCTTTTGGCCAATAATCAACAACATTAATGCTCCACAACAAGCCATTCAGTCTTATATGGTAACTGAATCCCAATGGATTAACCATTACACCAGCCTGTTCACCAAACAAAGCAAACACGGATTCGATCCCCAGGATTTAGCTCAAGGTTGGGACCTTGAGATAAAGAGAAGATATTCTAGAAAACATCTTAAGTAACTCAAGAGCACCGGGCCCAGACGGGCTGACCAATCTAATACTAACACCCGGAAGAACGGGCAGACTTTTGTTTAAATCTGTTTTCAAACATCTCAAAACAAGGACGGCTTCCAAAATCCTTGAAGAGCACGATTATCGTGCTGATATTTAAAAAAAGGAACCCAAAGTGATCCTAAAAATTATAGGCCAATAGCCTTATTGGATGTGCTGGGCAAAATATTTGGCACTCAATTGCTGCAGCTCTTAAACAACTGGTTGCAAACAACTGTGTGCAGTGACGAACGACAAACTGGTTTCGTGAGGGGAGTGGGATGTGGGCTCAACCTCCTTTTACTAAATCTTATAAAAATGGATTCCATTAAACAAAAATCAAAAGTATGGTTGGCGTTCGTAGATCTGGCACATGCTTTTGAAAGTGTGGATAGGGAACTGTTGTGGAAAAAGCTAGTATTGAAAAATTGCCCTCATGGTCTTCTACGAGCAATTAAAGAGCTTTACTCAAAAACAGAGATTAGGATCCTCTTGGATTTGAATGGGTTACTCTCTAAACCAATAAGAACTGGATGAGGGGTGAAGCTAGGATGCCCGTTAGGTGCTACTTTATATAACTTCTTTATTTCTGAAATTGGAAGAGAAATTATGGAAGTAAGAGGATTTCCTCCAAAAATAAATGGCAACCCGCTAAATTACATGCTATATGCGGATGACATTGTTTTATTAGATGTCACGCCAATCGGATTACAGAGCAAGCTCACTGCTCTAAGATCCTACACAGAAAGGAATGGCCTTGTAATCAATGTAGCTAAAACTGAAATCCTAGTCCTCCAAAATCTTGTGGGAATAAAAATAAAACAAAAAGCAATTTCAATGGAAAATAGGTCAGGAAAAAATAAAACTTTGCACCCAATCTCAATACTTGGGTGTGCAAATCAATGCACGGATAACGGATGATCCAATGGTCCAAAAAATAAAATGCAAACTCCTTGCGGCACAAGGTTTAATAATCAACAGAAAAGTGAGTACATTTTCATTGAACCCGGTGCAAGATTTCTACGTTGCAAAGGTGATACCATGCCTGATCTATGGGTGCGAATCAATGCTGGCTGTCCATATGAAGTTTGGAGTGCGTGCGAACACGTATCCTGGACTAGAAGTCTACATCTACCAAAGTGTACTCCCACTGCATGCATTAGATTTGAACTCTGATTAATTTCAATCAACGCCAGAGTAACATGGAACATGTTATCTATATATAGAAGAGTGTTAGGAGCCGATGATTTATCGGCATATAACATTCTAAGAACCATCTCGAGCAGCACAAGTAGGTCCATTTTTGATGAATTGAAAGAAACATGTGAACTAATGCTGCACCAACTAAGTGTAAAAAAAGATGATCTACTAGGAAATCTGAATATGGTGAAGAGAATGTTGTGGGACCAAGATTGGTATGAAACATCCAAAAAGAGATTAAAAGCATAGATGCATGGCCAATGCTCCTATTGAAGTAAGAGCTATGAACACCTTAACGAAATATTTGGAACTTTTTCCATGCTACAGGAAAAGGCAGACTCATGAAACTACGATTGAATCTATTTAAAATAAAAGGTTCTGAATTGCAGAAGCACGGCGGAGAAAGAGGATTCTACATGCAGGTTCTGCGGCGAGAAAACTGAAACATTGAAGCACTTAGTGCTATACTGCAGCAATTTGAGGGACGTGAGAACTAAACACCTGGGAATGGAAATTAAGAAAAGACAAAATCGTTGTGGTGAGGAATGGTGGGAGAATATACTTTTGGGAAATGAAAGAAAATTGACTTTCGCAGTAATATTCTTCCTTGAAGAATTGGAAGTGAAACTTGAGAATAATTTGTTTTAAGTGATTATGAAGGATGCAATGTTTTATATATTTCAAAAATTGTAATTAACTAAATGAAATTAATAATAAAAAAATTAAATAAAATCTCCAACAATAAACAAGTCATCATATTTCAATTAAAGATCTGAAACTAAGTCAGCAAAAACATCTGAAAAGAGCATGTCTGTGGAAGGAGGGCGATAATCAAATAATGCAGAGTAGATGTAGGGGAAAGGGACATACGAATAAAAAGATGTTCCGTGTTAATCTCCTGTGAGATAATGAGCGAACATTGGAGATGCTGCTTGAATATCATGACACCACCTCTAGGGTGGATTGCAATTTAGGCCTGGTGCTCTGCTAATGATCTCTGCCTCAATGCCAGTAAGACAGAGATTCTACTAATTGGAACACTTCCTAGTTTCCCCCTCTCTGTCTGGTCAGACACCTTGGGTCCCCTTCCCTCACCCACCTGTGAGGCAAAATATCTTGGGGTTTTTATTTGACTCCTCTCTCTCTTTCTCTCCACACATCATGGACTTTGCCAAGAAATCCAACTTTCAGCTCCACCTTCTCAGGGGCATTCTACCTTTCCTCACCTTCCCCCAGAAGCTCTACGTCCCCAGACACCTGGTTCTCTTTAGGCTAGACTACCGCAACAGCCTCTACCTCAATCTGCCCGTCTCCTCCCAGCAACTAATCCAGAATAGGACTGCAAGACTTATCCTTGGCCTCAAGCCCAGTGACCGCATCTCTCCAGCCCTAAAATCTCTCCACTGGCTCCCGGTGACCACAACGATCACATTCAACACCCTCTGCATCATCCAAAAGGCTGTCTGGGGCCTGGGTCCTCTTTATAGCCAGTTTTCCCTCCCGGCCAGATTCCTTTGGTCCTCTGGCTCCAGCTATCTGCATGTCAAACATTTTTCCAAGCAGAGTGTGGGAGGTAGATCCCTTTCCTCGGCTGGCTCCTCCCTTTGGAACAGCCCCCCCTCAGACTTCAGACAGATCTTCTAGAACTTTTCAAAATGTTTTCCTTTTCTCCTCTTCCTTCCCTCTCCTCCTCCTGTGCTACCTCTCCATCTGCCTTTGAAACTTGGGACTGGTCCCTTCAGAGTCATATAGGGGCCAGACCAACCCCCACCAGTCCCCCATGCATCCTTTGCCAGCACTTGCCTACGGGCACCCTTTCCGGAACTAGCCCAACTTGGTCCTTCCTGCCCACTGCACTCATCCTGCCCCTCCCCCCTTTCCCCTGGCACTTGCCACCTTGGCCCCCCCCCAGCACTTCTATGCTCCTTTCCCTGGGGGCACCCCACTCCTGCACTTCTCCCTCTACCCCTTCACTTACCACCTTCTCAAGCACTTGCACGGTAGGATTATCAAAAGTCCAATATAACCGTTTTGCTGTTTTATGTTCATGATTCCCTTGCCCCACCCACCTCCCCTCTTGTCTTGTGGTGCTTGGAAACACGTGTGTATAGGCGCCATACAAATGCCCAATAAATAAAATAAAATCCATGTGCAAAATTGTAAAGGTGGGTGGTATAGCCTGAATAAGATCAGGAACTGATGTTTCTGTTATCCATGTCTCAGTAATGCAGATAAAATCTAGCTCATGGGTAGATAGCAGCTCACAAATATTGAGCTGATGTCTTACTTGTGAGCGGGCGTTACATAGTAAGCCAAATAATGCCAGTTTCAGGTGTGCTGGATGAAGCAAAGGAGGGGAAAATTCATGGTCCCAAGCTGATGGCCAAAGTTTGTCCTCAGGCGTGAGTACACAAAGATGCTCTAGTGTACATAATCTTAACCAAATAGGATAGCATGCTAGAAATTGTATCAACCTCCTTAGAGGTCCATATCCCAGCCGGGGCACAGACTTGCTTGACTTTAGTGATAGACCTTTGCGTAGTCCAATCAAGAGCTCACTGTGAAGCAGAACCAGAAAGCATACTGTGAGGCAGCTGTGAGTGGGGAATTGAAAAAAAAAAAACCTGCACTTTTTGACTTTGGCCGGGCACAAGCCCCAGGAGTCAGATGTGTGTAGCCAGGCACCCTCACCTGCAATCAGCACGGCAGGTACAAAGAAAAGAAATACATTAATATAATAAACTAATAGAAAAATTATTTTAAAAGCACAGGAGAATGCAATTTTTTTAAAAGCCCAATCAGCACTGAAAACGAAAGTTGCTTCGTTTGTTTGTATGCGAGCAAACAGAAAGCAAATGTAGAAAATAAACTAAAAAGAAACGAGTCAACAGTAAACTGTGACTGCAACCCTTCTCCAGATTATGTTATCATTTATTAAGGGTCTATCCCTTCTACCTCTCCATGTACTGTAATAATTTCTATTTTGTAGGGAAGTTCAGTCTTCCATTTCTTCTTGATGTCAAGAATTTTATGAGTAGTTAGCAATTAGCATATAGGGATTAATTCTCCAGTATTACTATGCACATTTATGTGGTAATTCTCTTCAACTAAAATATCTTTCTTTCCTACAATTAGGTGGATATCTGTTAGTCCCGACTGTAACACGAAAGGCACAAGAGATGAACATTTAACACAGTCCTTTGTGGAACTGGACTTCGAGAAGGATTGACATTCAGATGGTCTGGAAGTAATTGCTTCAGCATTACTGAAATTGATATACTTTTTCTACAGGTTTTTTTGACTATATATTTTAGAATTATTGTTATCGTTATAGCAAAATGTGAATTAGTCAATTTTTTAATGTTATTTGATTGTGACTAATTACAAGTTGATTATGAATTTGATGAATTGATAATTAAATATTGAATATTTGGACACTAACTTTTTTTGAAAAGTTAATTTTCGTTAGGAGTGCTGGGCACAAACAGTGATTCATTTAACTGTTAATCTTAAATCAGTTTGTGTATGCTGTTCAGGCGAGAGAACAGGATTATTTCCCCATGCACCAGAAATACTTTATTTTTGATTGATACAAATCTATAATATTGAGTGCACCTGATACACTTATGGCATACATTAGTTACCATTATTGTATTTCTGATGCTTGTATCTGCTTAGATTGCCATGCTGTCCATGGGTCGACATCTAGTGGTAGGTGCAGAGTATTCCATTCTTGTTTTTGAGTTTCGAAAAGGGACATCGACAGGAATACTATCCCTGTGCGACATGTATTGTAACCATGATCCTTCACGCGTTGAGGTCCCTCTCATTGTTTTGTTTCATAATGTATGCTTGAGTACAGAAGGTCTTAGCCATCTATGTGCCTTCAACTCCAAAAGTGGAGGAAGGGCGGGTGAATGTGAGAAACCAACATCAGAAATACAATTACAATAAGTAATGTAGGCCTCCTGAAGCTTGTGAATCTGCTTAGTATCACATGCTGTGCATAGACTAGCGAGCAGTACCTGTAGATGGTTGGTGGGATGTTAGAAGTTACAGCAGCAAAAAGATGTTTCAACACTGCATGACCCACCTGTGAATCACTCTTAGAATGTGTATCTTAGAATACTGTGTAAAGGTGTGAATTGAACTTCAGGTAGCTGCTTTGCAAATGGTGTCGTACTTTTGTAATGAATGCTAAAGTAGCCCATGGGCCTCAAGTAGATTGTGCTCTGGGCATAAAGGGTAAAGTTCTCTTTGAAAGAATAACAGATTTGGATGCATTTCACAATCCATGGTTCCCCTTCTCTTCCTATGGCTATGTAAACCAAGAACTGGTCCGTTTCCCGTAGTGGTTTAGTTTTACTTAGGTAATACATTACAGCTCTTCTGACATCCAGAGTATGGAGGCTATACCTCTGCTGAATTTGTAGGGCTTTGGAAGAAAGCTAGAAGTTCTATAGACTGATTTACATGGAACTTGGAGATGAACTTAAGAGTGAAGCGTGGATGTGTACGTATAACCACTTTGCCCTTGTGAATGGTTACAAATGGATCTTGAACTGAGAGCACCTGCAGTTCACTTATCCTCCTTATAATACTGCTTTTCTCATGGCCATTACCATCTATAAGTGAGACACTTAAGACTGGTTTTATGAATTGGATCAAAAGGAGGGTCATAATTTAATGTAATGTAGAAAGAATGTATAGAGCGCACCTACACCAACTAGGGCAACATGGCGCTACAAGGTCAGGGGACTAACTGGAGGAAGAGGAACAGAAAAACCGGGAAGCAAAAAAGAGCCAAAAAGTTAAACTATGAAAAGATGGGTCTTCAGGGCCTGGCGAAAAGGGAGATGGTGTTCCATGGGACGCAAGGACAGAGGGATGGCGTTCCACAGCAATGCCGCTGCAACTGAGAAAGGACAGCCACCCACACAAGCAAGCTTAAAGTGGGGGACTGTGATCCCCAGGGAAGAACCAGAGCGCAGGGACCGAGCCAGAATGTAAGGTCGGAATTTAGCCTGCAAAAATTCCACCCCTCTACTGTAGAATGCTCGGTGGACGACACAAAGGTCCTTGAATTTGATAGGATTGGCCACAGGAAGTCAATGCAATTTTAACAGAATCGGGGTAGTCGGGCAGAACTGAGGAGCCCCCACTGCTAAGCGGCTGCAGAATTTTTTCAGCACTTGCAGCCGCTAAAGGTAAGCCGGCTGGGTACAGCGTGTTACTGTAGTCTAGAAAGCCGGACGCAAGAGAGGGCACAACCAGTGAGCGCAGATGAATAAGAAGATAGGGGAAAACTTTCTACAGTATGCAGAGTTTGAGATTAACCGACTGGCAGACCGCGCTGATCTGGTTCTGCATAGATAGCAAGTCAGAAAGCTTGACCCCCAAGTTCCTAACAGAAGGAGGCATGGGCAGAGGACCAAGTTCAGTTTGCCAAAAAGCAGAGGACCAACCGGAAGAACCGGGGAGGAACCAACTACCAGCATTTCAGTTTTATCACAGTTGAGGCAAAGCCAGTTCGGGCCCATCCACAGATGGATCGCCGGAAGGCAGGAATGGCAGCATGCAGCAGCGGCTGGAAGAGACAAGTATACCCGCACCAGAACCTGAGTGTTGCCTGCGCAAGAAAAACACAGAAAAGCAAAATCGTGAATCAGGTTTAGTTTATTTTATTTTATTTTATTTGTAAAGCGCGGCCAAACCCTCGGGTAACTGGGTGCTAAAAAGCTTACGGATCAACAGTAGTTACATATTGTTGCACATACAGAATATAATACATTACATTAAATGGTAACCATGGACATAGTTACAGAGTGGTCCAGGTGAGGTACAGTAGGACGTGACCAAGTTATAATTTGAGTTGCCACTGTCATAACGTATATTTAAGGGGCTAAGACTAGAGTAGCCTGGACCTGGCCTGAGAAACCGACAGAGGTCAATCTCTCCAGCAGAATGTCATGGTCCACGGTGTCAAATGAGGCAGAGAGATCCAGTAGGATCAGTGCCAGATCGTCAGCCTCCGCTACCAGTACAGATTTGGTTCCACGACTGGGCCGAAATCTGGATTGTAAAGGGTCAAGGGACCCAGAATCATCTCGAAAAGAACAGAGAAGAGGAGTGACCAGAGCTTCCGGGAGATTCATGGAAAAGGTGAGGAGAGAAATAGGACGGAAGTTAGAGAATAGAGGAGTTAAGATTAGGTTTTTTCAGAAGAGGAAACCATCCCCCCTGTTGCTGAGATTGGCGGCTTGGTCCATCAAGAGTCCAATAGGGCCCTGGCGTTCTGCCCAATCTCCCCCAGCAACTACCCCACCCCCTCTGCACTGCCCCCTGGGCCCACACTCATCTTTCGGGTGGTTTGCCTCTGCCCTGCGGTAGACCTCCCTCTTCTCCTGGGATGTCTCCGCTCATGCACTTCTGTTGCCTCTCCAACGGGCACCTCAGGCACTTCCTCCTGTAGGGGACCCTAACAGCACTTACCCCCACCCCACCCACCCCTTTTTGCCTTTTTCTTATCACTGCACGCTCCGAATGTCAGAATGCCTAGTAGGACCTCTGATTGTTTCTATTAATTGACATTTCCATTGTCAATTTTATCCCTTGTTCCCTTACCTTGTTGCACTTTGAAGCACTGTCTTGTTGTATAATCGCCTTAAACAAATAAACATTTTTTTGTTAAATAAGAGCATGCTTGAGAGAACTGGGGTTGTGTGCGAAAGAGGCATTAACTGCCGCTGTAATAAGGTCCAAGATGCTAGGGCAGATGTCCTTAAAATTACTAAGTGGGGTTGGATCGGCCAGAGAGGCCGATTGGAGATAGTGTGATAGTCGACTGGTAGGAGGCGGTAGCCTGACAGAGAGCACGACGGGATGCTGCTCAGTAAGAAATTCACCACTTGCATTCAGCTTGCCTGCGGGCAAGACGCAACTTGGCCAAACCGGCCAAGATCCAAGGCTCAGAGAGACGGGCACAAGGTTTACATGCTTTAAGAGGTGCCAGGGAGTTTACTGCGGCGGACATGGCCAAGGTAAGAGTCTGGAAATTGCAAAGGGCACCCCATGGCTGCCGCCGAGTGATAGCCAAGGTGATGTCTGAGTGATTAATCTTGCCCCAGTGCCTTTCAGGAGGGCGGGGTAATACTGGAGGACAAAAGAGGGAGGGAGTGGATTAACCAAAAAAAGGAATACTTACAAAGGGTTTTACCTAAATTGTGGGTAGGGCCAACCACTGACTGGGTAAAACCCAACTCTGCGAAAGCAGCGATGAGGCGTGCTGCCTGTATGTCAGTGGGGTCATTGGGGTGGAAATTAAAATCCCCCAAGACAATCAGTACCCCAAACTGAAGTCTGAGGTCAGCCACCAATTCAGATAGAGCAGACCAAAAAAGGGGGGGGGGGGAAATCAGGTCCAGGAGGACGGTAAATCAGTAAAAGTGAAGAGTACTGCTAGAGGAAATTGTAAAACAGTAGTGAAGCCTTCATGTTAACGGTGTGCTGAAAGGGCAGTACAGAGCAAGTCAGATTAGCATGATAAATCATAGCAATCCCACCTCATGCCTGGGAGGGGGGGCACGTCCAGGTTGAAAATCCAGTACTTGGAAGGCAGGGTGTGAATCAAACAAGGAGCCCACAAGGCTTTAAGCCATGTCTCTGCAACAAAAGCTGCATCGGGGGAGTGATCCTGCAGAAGAGTGTGGCAGTCGGCAGCATGCGCAGGGGTGCGGACGAGCATTAAAAGACAGACATTATACCTGTAAGTCGAGTGACTCAGCTACAAACCGCTTATCCTGAATATCATGATGCCAGCCTAGGGGAAACAATGTGTTAGGAGGTGCGGCCCTAAAGAAAGCTGCGTTAGTAGGAAGAAGGTGAACAATCGGGGGTGTGGGGAGAATGAAATCGCCCATAGCCCGTCTGCAGCACGGATGAGAGCAGATGGGCCCTGACTTTGGCCAGGCAACAGCCTTTCCACCTGCGCCCGTCCGCTTCGCCTCAGGGGAGCAGGAGATTTAAATCTGCACATAATAATGGCAAGATCAAATCAGCAGTCCGAGGTAAAAGATAGAGAAGACAGCTGCTGCCCAATGCGGAAACGCTGCATTCAGTACATGGAAATTCAAAATAAACAAGGATTATGAAATAAAATAAACGTAAAAAGTGGAATGCTGAATGCAGAAATAAAAGCGTAAAACGCCCAGTCAGACGCAAATGGCCCGGAATGAACACAGACAATTAAAGGAACACAAATATAAGAAAATAAGTTTAAAACAGTATGTGGCAATGATCAAGTCACACCAAGCTCAACTACCAGAGCAGTCCCACAAACCAACTCAGCGCTGGAATAGGCACCCTCTTGACCTCCCCCAGCCCCATGGGTTTATTAAAGACTACATTCAAGACACTTTCGGAGTTGGAGTTGAAATTAGAGGGCGTCATCTTTTGACCCCTTCCATAAAGGCTTTAATGACAGGGACTTTCCACCAACAGACTTTCTTCTGCGAGGTGGTTTAAGCAGAAAGAGCAGCTGGACGCACTCTTAGTGAATTAAAGACTAGCCCTGAATCCAAAAGTTAAAGTAGGTATGGAAAAATGTGAGAGGGTGTGCAGTTAATAGGTTTGATGCTTTGTGATCTACACCGAAATGAAAGCGTTTCCACTTATTGAATTAGGTTTAAGTGCTTCCTTAATAATGTCCATACATCTAAGGAAGATTGAAATGTCCAAACTATGAATTCAGGAGCTAAGCTGCAAATTCAGTGTCTAAGGACATGGGTGTAGTGTTAATCCCTGATCTTGGGACAGGATGTTGAACGGGCATGGAAGCCTGAATGGAGGACAAAGACGTTCTCATTAGGTGTGGGAACCATGTTTTCCGAATTCACATTGGATCTATTAGATACGTTTGACTTGTTCTTGGTGCATCTTGTGGACTATCCTGTTGAGGAGAGGAGTCGGGCTGGGGCGGGTTGTAGGCAAATCACCCTGACCAATCCATCCAAAGGGCATTCCCCTTGGATCTTGTCTGGGGATACCTGGAGGCCAAGTCTGGGGCCTTGAGCATTCTCCAGTCTTGCAAATAGATATTTATGTGGATGACCCCATTCTGTGAAGACGTTGTGTAAAATGTTGGCGTGCAACTGTCAGTCATTGTTAGGGAGAATTCTCTCTTTAGGCTGAATTTCCTAACCTAGTGAGTCCCCCAGCAGCTTTGCTGGATTTCTGGAGTTTGTTTTTTCCTCCTGCCAAGAGTGAGACTCTTTTTCTCCCAATCTTGGACATGATTTATGGTATTCCTTTGACTGGTCATGTGTTTTATGGGCTATGGGGTCCTTTACTCCATAGGGTCTCATGTGTTTTTACTATGCGTGTTACGCAGCACCCTCCGTGCAGTAACACAGGGGTGTCATAGTGACACCCCACCATAGACTCCATACCCTGGGACTGACTACTGTCTCCCAGGGCATGTAAAGTCACCATTGGCTTTACTAGTCCCAAATTATTAACAGAAACCAGTACAAACCATCATATTGTGGACGTACCTGTCGGGGCAATTCGATTTCCCCGGGGTCTGTTAGTCGAGGTGGCACGTCTCCGTCCCCCTGATCGAGTTTTGGGTGGCAGTGGAAACTACTTTTTATATTCGACCGCGAATATTTCCCTATGGGATTTTCCCATTGTTTGAACCTACCAACTTTAATTATTTAATTCTCATAGCCTCGAACATACCGCCGGTTTATTTAATTAATATAAATTCTCCGGTTGGTATTTTTTTGCCAAGACTCGATTCTAAAATGGCGTTTGTGTTCTCTTCTGTGACTCCAACCCAAGTCGAGCCCTTTGTTCCACTTTTTGGCGGGCTTCTCCACAGAAGCCTCCAAAAGTGGTGTCTCTCTGGGTACCACAGGGTCTGTGGGAGGGGGTTTAGGCACCCTGGACTGAGTTACCTTGGTAACTCAAGTCGCACTCTTGTGTGATTGGCCCAAGAGGTGAGCCGGCCGGCTCACCACTTAGCATGTTTGATTGACAGCTAGGCTGAGTGAATGGGGGTATGCTGCATAAAAGCAGGGCTTTGGGGACTGGAACTTCAGAAGTCGACACAAGACCTGAGAATCCGACGAGGGAGAAGCTGAGCCGACCTACCACGACGACACCACCGGTGGAGCCCTGCGGAACCGACTCGCCACTTCCCGATGACAGAAGATCTCCCGGGTGGAGAGGCTTCTTCCCCTGACTGGTGGGGCACAACCAGTTTACCTTTCTTTCTTCGCACCCCAGCCCGGTTTGTGGTCCAACTGCCCGTGCCAAGCACCCCGGCGGCCGGATAGCCACTCACCACTGAACCGCGAATCAACGGACCGCTCCTTGTACCTGAGAAACTCCGCGGCTGGTTTCTTCCCTGGCAGTGCAACGGACTCCTGTCTTCCTCCACGAGATCCTCTCTTGCCCCCGGACGAAGAACAGACTTGCATCCACTGCCAGGAACAACTGCCCCCGCTGGAGTCTTCTCACCACTTTAGGGTATTGTGTCCGCCAGGCCTCCCTTTCTAAAGATTGATACAAGGTAATAACTCCTTAACCTTCTGGACTTGGCTGGCCGCCTTGACCCTCTAACTGGTCCCTTTCTTTGGTCCAACTCCTTTTTAAACCATTACAAGACTTTTGTGCACTGCAACCGTGTGACCTTGGACACATTTCGTTTGATCCTCTGAAAGTTGATCCAGCCTATTGAACTCTAACTTCACGGTTTTACTTTGCCTTCCTCTCTTGTTATGTTCTTGTAAAAGTGTTGGGATCTGTTTCAACTTGTTCGCTGCTTTTCTCTCCCTTTTAAAAACAAACTATTAGAGTGCCATCTACGTTAAGCGCTCACCACTGTCTGACAATAAGTGGAGCTTTACTTAAGACTTGTCTAATATTCTTTTAAGGGAGTGTGTATCTTTTAGTGGCCGTGTTTTTGAATTGCTTACTATTGGTGCCTGCGTGTTTTTCTAGATGTGGTTTTTAAATAAATAATTATATCTCTTTTACACCAAGCCCTGCTCAGTGTTTACTTGTTCTATTGTGTTCTCTTGACCTATTGTGAATACTCTATATACTGCCTAACTCTTCTTGAGGGACGTCTGACTGCTCAGCCACAGCTACCAAATGAATCTGTGTGGTACAGACTGCTACCAAGTGGGTTTACTGCCAAACACCTGTAGTCTTAAATATGTTGCAGTGGTCCCAGAGGGAACTGCACAGGTTTCTGCCTAACAGTCATGCTCTTTGGGAAGTTGTGCATTTGTGCTAAGGACATCTGCTAGACGATTGTGTCTCCTGGAACATGTTGGGACAGGAGGAACATACGTTTTAACACTGAATTCCATATGTTTTGGGCTAGTCTGAACATACCTGGAGAGTGTGTCCCGCCCTGTAGTTTATAAAAATCATAGCTGTAGTGCTGTCCGTTAGGACTGGAACTGGTTTTCCCTTGTAACTGGACTTGAAAGGCTTTAAGAGCTTTGAACACTGCCAGAAGCTCTAACAGGTTGATTAGTTTGTTCGCTAGTGTCTGAGCCCACATGTATGATGGAGATAATGTGCTCCCCATCCTGATGGGGGAGCGTCTGTGGCAAGAATGGTCTCTGTTGCTGGTGTGGTGAATGATATCCCTTAGAGAAGGTTCTCCCATGACCACCACTGCAGAGGCAGAACTTGAGACTTCGAGACAACCACTAGATCGACCCACTGACCGATTGCCTGAGACCATTGTCTTATGAGGCACTCTTGCATTGGACACATGCGCAGGCGGGCGTGAGTAGGTAGATGCAGGAAGCCATCATTCCGAGCAGGCGCATGGCCTTGCGTACGGCTATCTGACGGCTGGCTATACATTGAGGAATTTGGAACTGCATGTTTTGGACCCTCTCGTTGGAGGGGAAGACGAGACTGTTTTCTGTCCGAATTAAAGCTCCCAGAAATTGTTTGACTTGACTGGGCACGAGACCCGATTGTTTCTCATTCATGGAGAACCCTAGCTGAAACAATAAGTTGATGGTTTGTCTGTTCTTGAGACATGCTTGAGGTGTGTCTCCTGTAATAAGCCAGTCGTCTAGATAAGGATACACTGGAATGGAATGGACGTTCTGTGAAGGTGGGCCTCCACCACTGCTAGACCTTTGGTAAATACTCTTGGCGCCGAGGCTATGCTGAATGGCAGTACTTTGAACTGATGATTATTGTTTCCCACTTGGAATTTTAGGAACTTTCTGTACCCTGGCACCACTGAAATATGAAAGTATGCATCTTTCCTGTCCAATGTTGCCATGTAGTCCCCCTTTTTGAGAAGATGGATTAGCTCCTGCAGGCTAGTCCTCCTGATTTTTTGTGGCTTGACATACTTGTTTGCAGGACAGATATAATACAGCGCGCATGGTTAAGTCCTTTTGGGTAAAAGGAAGTACACAGAGTTCTATGGCTCCGTTCTGAAGTAATGTCTCCACTTCCGCTTGATGAGCTGATGTTCTCACAACATCCTTCTGAGCATTGGCGGATGGTAACAGGGGTTTAGTAAAATTGTGATGCAATATCTGTCTGCGACGGTAGACAGCACCCACTGGTCTGAGGTTATCTCCTCCCATGCATGGGTGAATGATAACATTCAACCACCTACTGGAGCTACATGGGAGGGATCCTTGATAGAAAAGTCAATTGCTGGCAGGGGTGGGGGAGCCTCTAGAGGCTGCACTCCTACCTCTACTTTGCCTTGTCTGAAACTACAGTTCCGAGAGGTTTGGTAGGTAGATTGTGTAGCCAGGGGTGTGTACAAGTAAGAGGACCCGGGTGATAAACCTGAATGTCTGGGTCTAGAGCGAAAGGAACGGCGGGTGTTAAAAACAGAGTCTCGGACAAATGGCTTGCTAGAAATGTGACTGTGATTTAAGCGTTTTGTGTTTCTTCTTCACGGTCTCTAAAGCTAGATCGACAGCTTTGCCAAACAGGACGGATTCCTCAATAGGCTTGTTAAAGTGGCCTGAGTTTTTGGTTTTAACCCAGAATTACGCAGCCAATAGTGCCTTTGTAATAGGGTTCCTTGTGCCAGGCTCTGCCCACTGTTTCAGCAAAGTATGGGTGACTGGTCTACCCTCTTTAATGATGTTGAGTAGTTGGGACTCGATTGGCTTTGGGACATCAGTCAAGCTACTTTGGAGCAACCCCCACTGGACATCATTGTAGCTTGCAAACGGCATATTATAGTTGGGAATACGTGCCGAATAGGCTGCTGAAGCAGTGACCCTCTTGCCGGTTCCATGTAATAATGTCGCCACAAAAATCTCGCCATGCAAAAATATCGCCGAAAAATGGCCGTTTTTTGTGGCGACATTATTGCATGGAACATGCGGGGGTACATATTTCCCGGCGATATTTACGGCGACCATATATATGATGATATTATTACCTGATACCCTCTTGCCTTAAGCGTAACGCTTTTTGCATTCTTTGTCAGTAGGTGCCTCGTTATTGAACAGTGGCACTCCAGTACGCTTTCTATTGGTAGTGGCCACTAGTGAATCAGGTATTATATGACCACAAATATATAGGGGGTCACTTTGTGTCAGCTTGAACATTTTTTCCACCCGAGGCTTTACTGCCCATGTGAGAAGAGAAGGTGCAATTCTCTTTTAAACAAAGAGTTTAAGAGGGGAATATATTGGCCAATACCCTTTTTTCTCCTTCAGGATTTCCTCAACAAAGTCAGGGTCAGACGTACTCTCCTTAGTTTGGATCGAAAATGCTCTGCTGCTCTTTGAAGCAGATTATTAAAAATGAGTTGGCCGTCAATGGGGACAAGTCCCTGGGCTGCTGTAGAGGATCACCATCGCCAAAAAAGAATCTGGCTCATCTAGGGTATCACGAGTGGGAGTTGCTGGCCAAGTACCTTGATCAGCGTCCCCTTGCCAAAGATTGTGATTATCAGTCACTTGTTGACAGCTTTATGTAATCACAAACCACAGATTTACCTACACCGAATTTCCTTAGCAAATAATTTTTGTGCTCTTTATTTTGGGATTGATTACTTTTGCTTGAAGATATGGCACTCTGATGGCTATCCTTATTGAAAATGTGATATGAATTTTACATATTCAAGTCTGATGGTTACTAACATGTATAATGCTTTTATCTGTAGAGGGCATGTTTACTAATATGTTCAGTGGTTTGTACTCCAGCCTCTTAGGGTTTCCCGTCTACTGGGCATTATGCAGAAAATAGTTCCCACAGTGGAGCCTTCTGAGCTTGGTCTGCAAAGACGCCTTGTTGATGATATCTCTGCTTCGAGGGGGATTGAGGACTATGCCCCACATTTAAATCTAAATACAAGTACAGCTTGCACAAACCTGGATTCAACACATGCACCAGCAGCAACATTGGAGTCAAAGGCCTGAGAACATCCCCCCAACATACTCCCTATATGGCAAGGATATCGCAGGTTCCTGAGGGTGTTCATACAACAGACATCTGGCATACATGTATGTGGGATGTATGGCTCAGGCTGCTCTTAGATAAAGTCGCAACAGACACCAAGCGAGGTTCTTAAGTCTGTGAGTAATAGTGATCTCTGGCATGGAAACCTATCGTACTTGTAGGTTAAAAGCAGATATCCAGCATACTCATGCAAGAATTGCCAAGCACCGATGCCAGCCTGACAATACCTGGCACAGGTTTACTTCGGTGCTTGTATGCCAAATGACTAACACAGGTTGTTGGTAGGATAGACCTAAGAGCTTGGTTAAAACACAAACTTTGGCTTACACCCTCATGGTCTCCAGCATAGATAAACCATGCACAAACATCTATATGCACCATGCATGACATTTTCCAGTAAGCCATAATGTACAATTCTAAAAAAGGAACACAAAATGACAACGGCAAAAATCATGATTTATTCACAAGAAATAAACAATTGAGCTGTAACACCCAAGCATGGGGATAACATCTTTCCCTTTAGGCTGTTCCTTCTTAACAGCAAAAGGGGGAAATAGGTTAGGGCAGTTAAGAAATGTTACTTAAAATACTCTCCAACACTGGCTAGCTTGTATAAACACATGCTTAAAACCTTCCCCATCAGGATCTAGGAACACACTTCGAGGAAGCCATTTTGTACAAGGCTCTTTGATACTTCCGTTCCATTGTTCTCACACCTTTCAAAAACATAATTAGAATTTTCATCTGGGGCAGGACATGATAGAATAGCAATTCAGTTCGAAAGTTGAGTTTTAAATTGATCTACAGAACATCTCTACCGTAATAACTATTCTTATGGTTCAGTGACGTTCTTCACAAGCATGGCCTCTTCTATCCTCTTGGAAAAGACTACCATGCTGTATAAATTCAATGGGTGCAGGGTACAGAAGAAAGATTCTTAGCATGAACAGGTCTGAGGAAAGACAGACCAACCTCAGGTCATTAAGCACTAAAGCTTTGAGCATCTATTATTCAGCTTCTATTCGAGAGAGCTTTTCACATTTCATCAAGGCTGATTTTGCTCTACACTGACAGTCAGCCCCCAACGTTAGCTTTCAAAGGATGTGCTCTTTGAGTGGGTTATCTTGCCAACAGAATCAGATTCCACCACAAGGAGATAATTCTTTTACACAGACTCGACTTTCAATCCAAGCCTGCACAGTACTAAACTGCTTCCCTTTGGATGCTTTTTTCCATGTAAGGCAGATAATTAATGAAAAGCACAAGAAACATCTGGGATTAACAAAGACAATGGCTATAGCTTAGGAGAAATGATTAGAAGGAAATAAAATAATGATACGAACATCAGAAGCAACTTTGATCGTCAAACCGGGTGAATTCTAAAAACTACCTTTATTACCAAGACAGTCCAAAGGAAGTCTTACTAATTCTTCTAGCACAATATAATAGATGATAATAAAAGCAACAGTAAAGGAAAAAACGTTAATCAAAGGACCTTGGTTAAAATGGTGAGTTCACACGTTTTACCTCAACTATATGTCCACGGGTCTAACTTGAGCCAATTTATAGTCACAACTTCAACGTACCCCTGAAATATGTTATATAAACTGATGAAGGATTACGTTTATTGTTGTTGGCTGAAATGGCTCACAAATGAACTGCATGAGCATTGAAGACCAGATCAAAGGGGCAAAATAGCATCAACAAAAGGAGTACAGACTTTCAGAAAAGCAACAAATTAATTCAAATACCCTTGCATTTAAAGGAGTGAGGGTCCTCATAGATGGTTGTCTCGATTCCTTTAAAAGATTCCAACAATTGTGAGGAAGCAGTATTCTTTAAATATTCCAAACCAGAATGATTAATGGTCAATTGTTATGCTGAACCAAGGCCGTTCTAGCAGCTTTCCTGGCAGAGAGATCAGAAAGGCTACTGGAAGGGGCCTGGAAGAAGTGATACTGGTATGAGGATCAGGACTTTCTCCATCAAGCTTTAGTACTGAAATTATTTTGGTTATCCTAAAAGCGTAAATCTTAGTGTAAGAGGGCAAACTCTTTTCACATAGTGCTCAAAGGGGTACTCTCGAGTATGTGGGTACAACCTTTTTGCGCTTTACAACTGTTAAGATGGTCATGTCAGTTGAAGCTCCCACTTGAGATTCTTAAGTACATATCTCTGCCAAAGACATCCACACAATTGCTCTCTTTGGCTGAAAGATGTTCTTAAAGTTCTCCATTTCAAAAGCACACAGCACTATGATTTCTGGGATTCAAAGAACTCTGGCTAAGATATTATAACTTGTTTATAAAAGGTTTATGGAAAAGATCAATGTTGTGTTCTCCGCCCAAATAGAAATGGGTGAAATGCTGCAGTGGCAGTCCATGGCTGCATATCGGACCGCCACACAGCAGTGGACATTCCAACATGGTGTAATGGTTCGGACTACAGCTAGGTGCACCCTTTCCCAAGATGGTGCGGTGTCCAGCCACAACTTCATGTCGGCCAAAGCATGGTGCTTCTCTGCCGTGGGAAACAACTGCAGGTTGCATCACAATGGCTCCAGTGAACCCTGATGCCTTGCTTCCATTAGTGCTTCTGCTCCAGCTGTTCCGTGCTCCTGGCTCTCCCTTGTGCTTGTGTATTCTGCTGCCTCTTCTTCTGTTGCCTACCTGGCTCTCTGGATTCCATCGGTTTCCTCCTGCCGTGTTTCCATCTGTGTCTTGCCTGGCTACCCTACCTGCATTCCTGTATCCAGTTGCATCCTCCTCTTTAGCGCTCCCGAGACCAGTGGAAACTTCGCTCTCCATCCACCAACAGGCACCTTCACCACATTGCAGTGTCCAAGGGCTTTACCTTTGGGGCTTGTCCACAGGGACTTCCTGTTCCCCCAGGTCACCTTGCTCTTGTCTACCCAACAACAAGGTGGTTTCTGGGATGGGACACCCTTACTAATGTGACGACTTTACTACCACAAAGCACAAGGTAAGAGTGCCTGCAGCCCACCCTTGACATGGGGGAGTTACATATAATGGGTAAATTAAGCTGAAAGGATGTTTGATGTACATTGCCATTTCACACAGAAAAGAAAATAAAAAATCCAGTGGGAGAACCCAGGAGAAAGACATTGGCCTGGAGATGGCCTATCCGAACAGAAAATCCTTGAAACGTGTTACTCAATAGGTTAGCCATGGAAACAAAGGAGAAAGTGATACTAATCAGATTATCCCAGTTATCCAAGGACTAAAGTTAATGCTTCTGCTGACATTTCTTACTTCTCCTCTTTGATATTAACATGGATTCGAAAATCGCCTTCAAAGTTGAAAGCATTCGAGGTGGAAAGAATCAAATTACTTTGCAAGTTATTTCTGTCTTTCAATGGATAAAGGAAAGATTTCTGAGAACCAAAAATCAAGTTCAGAAGTGTCTGACAGAAACCCTTACAGTACATACTGTTGTACAGAAGATCTGCAAAGTCTACAGGCACCAAATCCCATTCTTCGAGAGAGAGGTCTCAGCTAATTGTAGCTAATGTAAGAGTATCTTAAGTACAGCTAATTCTGTTTTAAAGTTCCTGATTATTTCACAGGAGGATTAGTGCAAAGTTACTGTTACTGCACATTAAGATGTGAGGTGAGTGCCCAGAAAGCTAGCGCCATCAGTCTTCATCCTTGCGTCTAGATATATAGTCATCTGTCGGGCAAACCCTGGAGGGCTTACAAGCGCTGTTAGCTTTACATTTTTGTAGGAACACAGATGTGTGAGGCAGAGTCAACTTACCTACTGCGGCTTTAGCTACTAGATTATGAATAAAATGTGTGTCTGGATTTGGAAACCTGCATGTTGTCTGGCCTTTTGGTGTGAGCAATGAAGAGTGATGGACTAAGATGAACCAGTTGAGTTCAAGTTTTGTTGGTGCAGGAGTCAGACGAAGACTTTTCTCAATGAAACATGCTGTGGACTGTTTGCAAGAGGCTATGTAAGGTTGAACATTCAGGGAATCCTAGATGCTGAGGGAATAGCTTCATAGCTGCATCAAGTCAAAAGACTTAGGCTCTGGATGGACAGATGCCTTTCCAGTGGGATGCCATTGTGGTTGATCCCTCCAAGTGCTCTTGCCCTTAACATTTCCCTTTTAGCAGATGAGTCAAAAAATAATGTTGCATTTCAAGGCAAAGAAGGGAAGAACAGCGTCCAATTTGAAGGTAGAGAATATACGGTCCGCTCTAGGATGACAAATTATGAGACGGTCCAATTTTTGTAAATTCCTCTGAAGAAGAGATAAGAGGGGTGTTGATCCCAAGCCCACCTGTCCATGGTTGGCAAATGACATGTTTAATTTTACACTGAAGTTTGCTCATTAGATGGTAGACTACCTTTTCATGATATTCAGCAATAAAAAAATAATTTAGCATCCAAGGCATATTCTGAATGCTGCAAACCCATTCTCTCAATAAATACAAAGAATTCAAGAAAATAACAGTTGAACCAGAAACAAAATAATAATTAGACCATTTAATAGAGTATACAGCAAATTACAATCCCTGTTTTAAAATGTGTTACTACCCTGCTCAATGGTACTCCCTTCATTGAGATTGAAAGGATCAAAGGTAGAGTGGGGGACCCTAATGGGATTGCATGCAACATGCATGTTACACTCATTACTCTGGCAGGCTCTCAAACCCACTGATTTGGAGATTTCAAGTTCTAACGGTATGCAGGTAAGCAATTTGGTGGTTTAGATGAAAGGATGATGATCGAACAATAAAACCCCAAAAAAACAAAGTTGAGACCCACACCTGGCAATCATTAAATATCACCACTGGGAACAGTCAGGAGTTACACTGCATTCCATGGTGTGAAATTACCATCAAACAGGAGAGGCTAAAGATGTCTGCCAAGAAAACCTAACAGTTATACAGGAGCAGCTGTGAAAGATTAAGAGAAACAGAACTGAAGAAAAGAAAAATAAGGGGGATGTGCATATTTATCACAAATCTGAGTGTCATGTTCTAGACATTTACTCCATCAAAAATGGTGCTGGGGAGCAGAGCATTGGCATTTTTCGATATGAAGGTATTAAACAAAACGGCTATCTCAACAACATTAAAAGATTAGTTAAGTCTTCCAAGAGATCATCTAGCTAAAAAGGTACGAACGTTATAAACTTGTGAATCTATAAGAGATGCAAGGCTGTGGGTCAAGATTTAAATAAGAGCCTTGGAAACCTATTTTGCCATAACATGCTTTATGAAAAGAAAGCCATGCCTCGACTGGTCACCAGGAGACATGACTAAGGAAGGAAGCTTAGCACGTGGTATGCATTGCATCAATGCCAACAAACATGTCCCCTAAAAAGTGAAAACACACAAGAGGTGATATCTTGCATACCTCAGTGGGGTACATGTGTTGCCATGCACCTTCCTTCCAACATTGGGTCCAAGGAGATGAGGCAATCAAGAGGTGACCTCAGAAGTTAGCATATTGTTTATAGCGGGCACTGCACTCTCAACCGGGTACCCAGTACAGATAGGATGTGTATGCCAATACCCTAGCACTTGGTGCAAAAGTCTTAGTCCCAGTGTCAGTAGCAGAGTCCATCCAACCCTAAAGGGAACACTTTATGCATCCCTCTGTCGGTTCTCAAACATGGTTTTCCAGCATGACATGACATGGCTTCAGGACATAACCTAAAAATATTAGACTACACTTGGCACCAAAAGGAGCACTGGACAACTTTGCACACCTTTTTCAATGTTACCATATGTGCATTTCCTGTCCCCTGAGTGTAGACAGTCTTGTGTTTAGTGCAGCTGTAATTTTCATTTGGTTTTAGGTCTGCACATTTTACTCAATGTAATTCCTGGCTTAGTTTCCATCTCAGACCCCAACCTCTACCGACATAAAGTGGACTGGAAGACAGCAGCACCTGATCCGGGACATATGGTTGGGCACAGCAAGTTAAGAGCATGGTCTACAGCACATGAGATGTGGCTGCATGCTGGCTAATTGGCTCAGTTTTCAGCGCCCTGTGCAGAACTCATTTGCAGTGCACATCTACAACCCAAGCACATACTTGATACTAAACATGCACAGATCGACCGTTTCAACTCAGAATTTGATTGGCTGAGTCGGAGGGAGCAAGAGCAGAGAAGGGCTGACATGTTGCTTTAACCTGCTTAACACATTACGTACAATGTCAAAAGGAGCTCTCTCTCAACCTAGATCACACTACCAACTAACAAGAACCCAAAAGTCAGGCAAGATACCTATTTTATCAGTGATGCTTCACCCAGAAGCAGACTACTGCACTCTACAGTGGTGTTTTTCAGACAGGTTGATGGGCAAGTACATGGCTCAGACCAGATCAGCAGAATTTCAGGAAAACATTGCCTTTGTCAGCCACTACTATTACACAATACCCATCTTTACAGTAAATCCACTTTCAAAAACATCCAAATATATTAAAATAAACCCCAAGAGACCATTAGTTATTAGAAGAATACTTTGGCTCATGACAGTTACAAGCTTCTCAATCCAGCTTCTCCTGTAGTTACTGCAATATTCCACCAGGAATCTTCCAGACAGCGAGCACAGTTAACACTGATCCTCTAAGATGTGAGTCTCCACTCTCATACAGCACAAGCACAAGGGCTTTCCTACTTTTGAGCCCTTTATCCCAGAACCTGGGGGAGATAAATCAATAATCCAAGTCTGAAACCAACCCTAAAAATCAGAAAAAAATAAGGCAGTGAGGTCAGTCCCCCGGAGGAGAGCTGGATCGAAGGTATGAAACCAACCTCTTTGGATCTAGTAACATCACAACCACGAGGCGTGGGTGGCAATAGAGGGCAGCCGTTGCCCTGATGTGTCCTGCAGCAGTGCTGCGATTATGCTGCAGATACTGTGGTAAAATCATTGTGCACAGATCCTTGCTGCAGTCTTCTCTGGGAAATCTGGACCTTCCCGTCACAACAGCCATTTCAGCGCATAGTGGCAGTTTCTTTCACCCCCATCCAAAAATTAAAAAATTATGAACAACAAATCTGTAAAAAGTGCGAGTGGTGCTGAATGGTGTGGCAGCTCTCCTTTCCATCCGGACGTTGCTGGAGGTTTATCTCTTAGTAGGCGCTGTACCGATCCTAGAATTAAGAAAGTAAAAATTAGAGCAAGAAAGACTGAAGGATAAGGATTGTCATTTCAGAAAATGCTACATTCTCCTCTTCTCTAGGGAGAGAGAGAGATGGAGAAGGAGAGAAAGCAAGAGACAGAAAGACTCCTTTTTACACAGCAGGCTAGAGCAGAGAGAAAAGATTAGCACAACTGAAGGAGAATTGGCACCGCTAGGACACTACATTCCACCAACTAAAAGAGAGGGAGACAGACAGATGACATTTCAATACAAGGACATTCATTATCCCACTGCAGTACCAACCCTGCAAGCAAAGAAAAAAATTAAAGATGCAGCATCGATCATCCTGAAATCACAACAGCCCTTCTTGTACCAGTCTGGAGGACAGGGAAATTGTATTGAAGGACAACGTGGAGAGCCAACTGCAAGGGTAATGAGGAGAGTGTGTGTTAGGGCAGCTCCAACTTCCACGTTTGCTGCCCCAATCCTAGGAAACAATTGAGATGCGTGAGGCTGAATGAAGTGGCCTCTGCCAGTCCAAAAGTGCTCATGATTGCTATATGTTATCTAAGGAGGTGCAGTGGGACAAACAGAGCTAAGAGAGAGAGATGGGAAACTGGACAAATAGGTCAGTCCAAAGAACACCTAGTCACAATCCTATCAGAGAGATGAAGATGGTGTTAGCTGGGTGTTTAATACAGTGGTTGTGGAGGGGGTGGGAGAAAGCCACCCTGTGTGTTAACAACTGTTAAGTTTGGTGTTTAGGGCCAGTGACCATGGCCAGCTGCCACAGCCATTGGTGCCCTCTCTAAAAACGGAATGCACTCAAGAAGGCGATATTAGCATGAACCTTGGAAAACTATTGCTGTGCAGGCCCACTTCGACCAAGAAAATAATCTGCTTGCCACAATGGTGGCCTGGTAGCCTTCCTAAAAAGACCTGTCAACCACACATCTGGTAAGAGAGCCAGGAGAGCCAGACCCCAAAATGATACCCACCCACATCGTCGCTGCAGTTGGCTGATTCACCAAATGCAGTTTTACTGCATTTGGTGAATTGGTTGCTACGGCATATTTTTCGTGGGATTTTTTTTTGTTTTAGGGGGTGCATTAGGGAGCATTTAAAAATGTGATTTTCGGGGCAGTGGGGGAGCATTCAGGTGTGTGGGAGACAGTAAGAGAGGCTTGCACCCCATAAGAAAATGCAACAAAAAAAATGGGGCATAAACAGCCAAGTAATGAGGAAGGACAAATATACCCCAAAGAGCAAAAAAGCCATGTGGGTCCATGGATTGCACCACGGTAACCCATACTGCACATTTTTGGGTTACTTTCTGGATCAAACAAAAGCAGACAACAAACGAATCGTGAAACAGACGAGAGGCAAAGTCCTCACAAAAGTCTGGTACAAATGCGCCCAGCAGTTTCGGCCGCACGGGAGAGCCTTTATTGTTAATGTTAAATCTTAATTTTTGGGATTCAACCTTTATAAGCTTCCCTCCCCAACCAACCAAGCATCATACTTTTAAAGTATATAATATATTTAAGTAGATGTAACAGGCATGGCAATAGCAACCATGTAGTCATTGTTAAGTGGCTCAGCCTACAGGAAGAGCACTTTTTGTGAGGCTGGTAACTTCAGCGCCATTCGACTAATCCACACAAAATGTTCCCAAAAATATAGACCGGATTGCATTTTTGAAGAAAGTTGTATGTGTGTGGTATCGTCAAAAGGAGGTGGTGGAGTAGGAAAGTTGTATCGGGGCTCTCGAACGTGGTGAGACCCTGACTAAATTGCATTGATGTTTCTGTTGCAGCCAGAACCACTGAACGTATTTTCTTCAAATTTGCACAAGGAGCAGCAGCCTGGTTACGAAAGCATGCTTTTGCAAATTCCGTGCTAATCGTTCCAGTTTAAAAAAGCCCAAAAGTTGGTTAAAACAATAAGTAAAAGCTATCTTGGTTCGCTTCACAGACTTGCATCCCGGTGTCTGCATTTGCAGGCTTTCTCAGGGAAAAAGATTGACTAGTTAGGCAACATCTAATAGGCTTGGTTGGAGGCATTCAACATGTTTTCGGCAATGTGTTTGGGATCCACAAATTTGTCTGCAAAAATGTTTGCTATTTTTGGGGCATATTACACCCCTCCTAGAATCCGCCCTCACATTGCCCAGGGTTGGGTGTTTCCGAGAGGGGTGCAATATGCACCAAAAATGGGAACAAGCAGCCGATTTTATTGCAGTATTCACAAACGTTTCCTTGACTCTTCGAAGCCTTTAGCTATCTATGGTTTACAACTGTTTCATTGCATCTAGTGCTATATAATGTATTGTTATATGTGACTGTGCACTAACAGTTAAAGAGTGCCCTGGGAGTCCAAATGATTGTGGAGTAGCGTTTTAGGCCTTGGATCCTTTTGACCTATTTTTCCTATTGGTTAAGGTTCCCCTTTCAACCATACCCAAACATATGTGCTAGGGGCTGGCCACCTAACACTAGGATTTAGGGTCTTACACATACACTAGGTTTGAGTTGTGGCTATAGGATACTGTACATTATTGTGTAGGTCCAAAATAGACTTACCGGCTTGCTCCGCTTTATGGTGCGCTGTAACTCCCCACCTCCCTTTTATTTTATTTTGGGTGCAGTGAGAAACCAGAGGGCATTCTCCCAAGTAGACCATGGGAAACCCTTATTCGGGTGGCCAAGTGAGGGCTGGCTCTCTCAGATCCCAACCCTGGGAGTAGACGAGCGAGGGAGGATCACCTGGGTAGGGGAGCCCGGGGTTATGCTCAGGGGAATGCCCAAAGAGAGGCGCAGTATTATACGGAGGAGGAAGATGAAGGGGACAAAGTCCCTGAGGTTTTCCTTGGTTATTCTACATCGAGCTCCCTTCCACCCAAAGAAGCTCCCTTAACAAGATCCTACCACCCCTACAACTCTGATAATCCAAATAGGAACCCCGTCACCCTCAAAAAACCACAACTCCCAGAATCCTGGTTTTCCCAGTTTTCACCAGAATACTCCCCATCATTCGCCTCCACGGCCCTCTTGGTTATTCTTTTCTGATCACCCAATCTATTATGACAAACTAGCGTTCCCGGAATTCCTCTTGTTCATTTCACGATCCCGGCTATTCCTGTTCACTTCACAAACCCTACAAAAACCACCCTTCCGAGATCACTACCAATCCTCCCAGTACGAGGGTTACAATTCCCCACAACACCACCTCCCCCTCCCAACACGTCGGATATTCTGACACCAACATGTTCTCCCGATGTAGTAAACAATGGACTAACCCTAAAGGTGTTTACCTGACATGTCACAACCCAAGGGTCAGGCAAAGTCAGGCAATAAACCTGAATCACACACACAATGGCCCTTTCCTTTCCCCACAAGGATAAAAGGTGGAGCACAAGAGTACAAGACGAGCAAGGCAGACCGCAGGACGGGAGAGTTAACGCAGCATGGCAGTTCAAAAGGAGGAGAAAGACGGCACAGAGAGAGAGTGACAAGAAGAGAAGCAACCTTGCCCTTTCCATCCATGTCCCGTGAAACCTCCCCAGAAAGGATAAGACCGCGAACAATAGCCAGTATATGTTGCAGCAGATGTCTACGGTATGCGAGACCCTCCTCCAATGATAACCAAGCCGGGGAAGGACGCAGGTCTCATAGGTACCAACCTTGACTCCAGGGATAAAGAAAGGCATGCGGTTCATCACAGCCACTGAGTCGAAGGGAGAAGCGATAAGAAACCGAACTGTGTTCAACGAAAAGTAGCAAACAGCTAATTTGAACTTTCAACGGCTTAATGATAAATTGATCAAAGATGGGGAAAAGCAACAACAGAGGAGTACGGCACCATGTGGGTGCTCAAGCAAGAAACTCTGGGCAATTAACCGACGCACTTGGGAAGAGGCAGAGAAAGGTCAAAGTGGTCATACAGGGGTCTGGTAAAATCCTCTGTACCGTCGAAAGTCTTTGACCGACAAAGAACTGTGAAAGCTAAGGGAAGTGAATCCTGCATGTTGAAAATTAACCCATGAACTGTGGAAATTATCAAGAGTGAACCCGGGCGAGGGATGGTAATTAAAAGGGACAGAGTCTGAAAGTCCTGTGAGAAATTATTGGTAAAAGTCGAGAGTGAATTCAGCAGAGGAAAGCAGACAGCCAGTAGTTGGCGAGAGTGAACCTAGCAGAGGGAAGCCGACAATCAGCAAAAAGCAAAGGCCGAAAACTTGTTTAAAAGGACATTGAAATTTGTGAAAACAAGAAACATCATAAAAATAAAGTGGAAGGGAAGTGTCCCCCTTGTTTTCTAGGGTCCGAGCCCGGCCGAAGGAGTTCCAGAGGTGGAACCTTACCACCCAAAGTTCGCTAAAAAAGGATCTGTCTTGTTAATTAGTTGAAAGTATTCTGAAGGGTCAGCGCATGGAAGAGGGGACGAGGGGTGAAACCATCACCCAAAGTATACATGAAGCAGAACATTAAGATTTGTGAAAGTAAGAGGTATTGGAAGACCAGGGGAAATTAATTATCCCCCTTGTCAAGTGGGTCTGAGCCCGGTCGAGGGAGATCCAGGGGTGAAAAGTCCTTACCCAAAGTTCATTGAGAAAGGAACTGTTCAATTGATTGTTGAATACGATATGTAAGGGGTCGGTGTCCAGAAGAGGGGGAGCCAGGGGTGAACCTATCACCCAACGTGAACTGTGGAAAATAACTTGTTTGTGTTTGTTTGTTGGATAGATCAGACCTCGAAGGCAAGACACCTTTTTTTATGCAAAGAGACCTTACCCTCGCAGAACCCGATAGCTGGAACGGAACTGTTGGCTTGTGCTGAGAAAGCTCGAGCGTGGACTGTGCTAGCTGGAATGGAACTGTCGGCTTGTGTGGAGAAAGCTGGAGTGTGTGCTGTGCTCGAAGGTCCCACCTTGTCCCGTGCTGAAAAAGTGGGGAAGGGATACCCCAGGCAATCACATCGTGACTTATTATTTGGAACACTTCTTTTCTTTATTGAGACCCTATCCCACACTCTTTCTATAATTAGTCGTAAGGAATTGGCAATAGGTGTGTTTCTTAGCATAGGGCCTTTTACTTTGATACAACACCACTAAGATTTAGGTTTAGTTTAGGCGTTTTTCCACCGTGCATTTATTGTTCAATAAACACCCTTGAACTGTGAATCACTAGTGTCCGCCTTTACTGTTGCCACCATGAGTTCCTTACAGTGCTCACCTCTGGTCGAGGGCACCCCTAAAGATATTGGAGTTAGGAGGGCCATTGTATGGACTTTACTGTTTTCATAATGTGCTTAGTATGTGTTAATACTGTGTATTATTTCATCGGTACTTATTTTACCTGATAGTTCTAGATGTGTTACTTAAATAAAGTATACATTTGCAGTATATCAGTGTGATGTATTTTATAGAGATAAGTGTGTGGACAAATTGTAGCATTGTGCCAGCCAACTACTCCTACCTAAGAGTTAAACCTTGTTGCTCTCTCCACATTACCTACCTTAAGAGAGGTTTGGCTTCCTCTTGTCAACTGTGTTAGTATGCCCCCCATGGTTGGTGGTTGTAGCATCCTCAAGAGAGGGAAGTATAAAAACTGCATAAACAGTTAACATGAGCAGTGCATTGCAAATGCACGAGTTATGGTTGCGTAGTTTACCATACCTGGCACATTTTCATGGATTTTAGATTGCGCTCTGCAATCGTAACATGTTTTTTCCATTGCAGTTTACAGGTTTTTATCAGGGCAACTTAACCAGAACGTCCCTTTACAAATTGCTTTCACTGAATATACACGGGACGTACACTAGTCACTTGCTACGCACTCCCGGGACTCTTCACTACACAAGTGAAAAAATGAAACACTGTCATTTAGCTTGCTGTATAGCAAAAATATCTTCTTTTATTAAGTGTATGCCATGGCAGACATGCCGATGTAAAAACAAAAAGACAAACAACCAACTCGTTTTGCTATGTGGCTTCATCCGAACTGTGTGTGTTACCATGTTTCACATATTCTTATAGTGACATTTGAGCATATTTCTTTTATTGGGCATTTGTAAGGTGCTTTTATACAGCAAGAATTGTGTTTCAAGGCACCCACAAGGCAAAAGGGAAGGGATGTTACGCTCACCTGACTCTCACAGAGGCGCCGGTCCGATCTGGGCTGCTGCGGCCTCCTCCAGCGTAATGCGTAGGGCCGAGATGTGTCGTTTGTCTGGCCGGTAGGAGTACACTTCTGTGAATGGAGAAAGGGGAATTAACCACCCGTGGAGTTGAGCGTAAATTCCCCCCACCCCCGTTGTTCTGACCACCTCTGATGTCCCCTCTAAAGTCTCACCTTATGGTTTGAAAGGGTGAGCTCTCCATCCTGCTTTGAGCACAGGGGCGCGTGATGGACCAGTTACTCCACTGGTCGAAGGAATTTGTGAGTTCCAGGGCTATTTTGACTCTCCCGGCAAGACGCCGTAAGTATGCAGTTCGTAAGAGTTCAAATGCCTGACCATCACTCCTATCCAATCCCGTAATCTGTGGTCTACTCCTTTATTGAGGTTCTGAGAGAAAACCAGAGTCGAGTAGTTATACCTCCGGCGGTAAAATTAGGTAAGTCTATGGCGGGAGGTGGCTCCCCTTGATTGTCCTTTTGATTCACCCTGTTGTGCTTTTGTTTCCCCTTAGGGGCCAGGGTACGGCGATGGTGCAGTGGGAGATGCGCCGACCCGAGGAGAGGAATGGTTTCCCCGGTGGTAAATAGTATTCCTCTATATGTTCCCTTGGCTCACCTTATTGTCTTCATTTCCCCCTAGGTGCCGGAATGCAGCGGGAACATGCAGGAGGCTGCGGTGAAACGTGAAGATGCTGCGAGGAACGGTGAGTGCAGCTGCTGGCGATGCGACGTGTTTAAAAATAAAGTCTTTCCTTTGGTTCGACGATGCGATGGCTCTGGAATCAGGTAAGAAGCTGGTAAATATTCTGGTTCTAACCTTTCTCCTTCTTTCCCTTGTTTCTAGGTGCTCCGGGTTCGAGGCGGGCGTGGCTGAAGCCTGGATGCTGCTGCAGGCACGGTGAGCGTTACGCTGCTGGATGCAGAATAACACGAAGCGTGTGCTGCTCTTCGGCGTGGTTTAAATAGCCTCCACAGTAGTTCCAGGTAAGTATTCCTCCACCGCCACACCCGAGTGGCAAAAGAGTTCCTAGGTAAAGTAGTCCCTTCTGGGCCTCTTGAGGGCTTGGATCCCTTGCAGCATGGTCTGCATCAGGTAAGTCCAGAGGCGCCAGGACTGTGTCCAGATGGCCCCTAACAGGGGTCGCTGGGCCTTTCCCCGGGAACGTGATGCCTGCTCCCGGGGCTGCTGGACCTGGTCTGGTTCCCCGGGGGTAGGCATCATGACAAGGGAACAATACAAACAATGGAAAAGAAAATGACAATGAAAAGCAAAAATGACAACAACGGTCCCAATAGACTTTGTGACATTCGGAATGTGCAAGTGCAGAGTGAGAGAGGGGAGAGGGGACGGGGGTAAGTGCTGGAGAGTCCCGCAGAAGGGGAAGTGCCAGAGAGCCTGTTGCAATTCAACTGGTAAGTGCGAGGCAGTGACAACCTGGTAAGGGTGGGGTCACCCGCCAATACAATAAGTGCAGACCTAAGAAACACTACAGGCCAGTGTGGGCCCAAAGGCAAGTGCAGTGGGAGGGCGGATGCTGTAGGTGATTGGACAGAAGGCTAGGTCACAGTAAAGGGCCCAGGCCGCCAATCTCAGTAACTGTGGGGTTTAGCACGGGAAGGAAAGAAGGTAGCAGGAGGAGAAAAGGAAAATCTTGAGATGCTTGCAGAATTTGAGGCGATCCGGCTCAAGCCATAGAGAAAGAGGGAGGCTGTTCCAGAGGAGGGAGAGCCAACTGAGGAACGAGAACGGCCACCCACTCTCTCCTTAGAAAAGTGCTCGACAAGCAGAGAGTTGGAGCCAGAGGATCGGAGGGATCTGGAAGGAGAGTATTTGGTGAGAGCGAGTTGCAGATAGCGTGGTCCCTGGTCCCAGACAGCCTTATGGATGATGCAGAGGGATTTAAATGTTATCCTTGCAGCAACCAGGAGCCAGTGGAGAGATTTTAGGGCTGGGGCGATATGGTCCCTGGGCTGGAGGCCAAGGATAAGTCTTGTAGCTCTATTGTGGATTAGTATACAAATTAATAGATACTCACCGTAGTGAATAACTACTCTTAGTCCATAGTCCCCTTTCCTCCATACTGTATGGGCGTCTCTTGCGAGGGACGCGAGACAATCTTTTTCACCAGAAAAAAAATCTTCTTCCCCTTTAAATTTAAATGCGTCCAGGGGTGCGGCTCTGGGAGCAGGCACTCACCTAACTCCGCCCATCAGCACCACTCCTCAGTCCCCATTGACGCGTCGACCATATTTTACATTGCCTAATGACACCAGTATTATTAGGAGGGAGGATGGTGGGACGTATAGAGGAAAGGGGACTATGGACTGAAAGTATGTTAGTCACTATGGTGAGTAACTATTAATTACTCTTATGTCCCGTCCCCTTTCCTCCATACTGTATGGGCGATTACAACTGAATGTAGCCCCAGGGTGGAGAGGAGACCCTCCTTAAGCAAACCGGTTTCTTAGAACCACCTGCCCAAACGCCGCGTCTGATCTGGAGGTGGCGTCCACACAGTAGTGCTTACAGAAAGCCAAAGGGGTAGCCCAGGTAGCCACCCTGCTGATGACCTGCCACGGTACGTGCCGTTGAATCGTGATAGCCATGGCTTTGGCTCTGACCATATGAGCATGCAAATTGGCCAGCACTGGTTTGTGCTGTCCCTCATAGGCTTGCCTGATGGCCGCGACCATCGGAGGCCTGGGAGGCCCGATAGCCGGGCCTTGAACCACCAAAAGTGATGGAGGGCATCTGACTTGCGGAAGTCCTTGGTCATGTCCAGGTAGTATTTTAGCACGCCTCTGACATCCAGGTGGTACAAGACCCTCTGAGGCTCATCATTGGGGTCGGCAAAGAAGGTGGGTAAGACTATTTCCTCATTCAGATGGAAGGAAGAGGTCACCTTGGGTAGGAACGCAGAGTGCGTCCGGAGGACCACCTTTACCTTGTGAAAGGTAGTGTAGGGCTCTGATGCCATGAGAGTCTGGATTTCACAGACTCTCCGAGCGGAGGTGAGGCCTACGAGCAGCGCTGTCTTTAGGGTGACCAGCCGGATGTCCGCAGACGCCACTGGTTTGGACGGTGTGTGCGCCAAGGCGCCCAAGACAATATTGAGGTCCCACACCAGGTGTGGCTTTTTTATAGGTGGGTAGAGCCTGTGGAGGCCCGCCAGATGCCGTTTGACCACCGGGTTAGTGGAGGAGAAGAGGCCCTCCTCCAAATTTCTGTAGATTCCTATGGCTGCCAGATAGGTGTGGCATGTGTCCACCTGAACATCGGAGTAGGCGAGGTGTGCCGAGAAGGAAAGTACATCGTCCAACGTGCACTTAAGGGGGTCGATCTCCTTAGAGTCGGCCCAATGACAGAATCTGGACCATTTGCCTTTATCTTGGCTCCTGGTAGCTTTGCTCCTAGCGCCTTGAATGATCTCCAGGTTAAACTGAGATAGGCTCAGGTGTTTCAGTGTGACCTGCTCCGGAACCATGCTGTGAGGGCTAGCTTGTGAGGAGCGGGCTGGAGTACCCTAGGAGCTGGCCCCAGGGGTAGGTGAATGGGGGGCTGTCCGAGGCTGAGCAGCTCAGAGAACCACAGTCTCAGCGGCCACCAGGGAGCTATCAGACTGCTGAGGTGACATGATTCCTTTATCCTGCAGATCACCCTGTGTACCAGTGGTGTGGGAGGGAAGGCGTATGCCATCATGTAGTTCCATTGCATCTGGAATGCGTCGCCCAGGGAGCCCAAGCCTTGTCCCTGCCAAGAGGCAAACTGTTGGCCTTTCCTGTTGTCCCAGGAGGCAAACAGATCCACTTGGGGTTGCCCCCATCTGAGGAAGATCTCCTTGAGGACCAGGTGGTTCAATTGCCACTCGTAATTGTCTGCCCCCAGTCTGCTGAGCCTGTCTGCCTCCAGGTTGGATGGTAGACCTTGTTCTCCAAAGCCCATTTCCACATGCTGACAGCTACGTTGCACAGCGGAGGGGATCTGGTACCCCCTGCGTGTTGATATAGTACATGCTGGTGTAGTGGTCCGTCTGGATAAGTACTGTCTTGCCCTCAATCGGAGTGAGGAAGGCCCTGTGGGCCAGCCATATGGCCTTCAATTCTAGCCAATTGGTGTGGGACTCCTGTTCCTGCCGAGTCTAGACACCATTGATGCGGTGAATGCCCAGCGTGCCTCCCCAACCTTCTAGGGAGGAATCCATAGTGACGGTAACCTGCGGGAGAGGCTGCCGGAAGGGCTTGCCCTACTGCAGGTTGCAATCCGCAGACCACCACGTGAGGTCCGGGTGGACAGATGTAGGAACGTAGACAGGCACCGCTTGGGAGCCCCTCTCCCATGAGGCTGCGAAGTGCAGCTGTAATCTCCTCATCTTGAGTCTTGTGTGGGGTACTGTCACGATGCCTGCCCCCGGAAAGCCAGACCAGGCCCAGCAACCCCGGAAGCAGGCATCATGCCCCTTGAAGCATGCCCAAAAATCCCAGTTAGGGGCTCTTTGGCTACAGTCCTGGCGCCTATGGCGCCATGCTCATAAGAATAAAGTCAGTCCTGGCGCCACGGGCGCCAGGCTCATTACAGAAATCTTACCTGTTGCAGACCATGCTGCATACCTACCTGATGCAGACCATGCTGCACAAAGCCACAAGCCAAATGAGGCTTAAAGGGACTACTTTACCTCAGGGACTCCTTTCCTCTCGGGTGGGGCTGTGGAAGAATACTTACCTGGGACTTCTTCCAAGGCTATTTAAGCCACACCCGGACAGCCACACGTGCTTCGCGTTATTCTGCTTGCTGCAGCGTAACGCTCACCGTGTCTTCAGCAGCTCCAGTCTTCAGCCACGCCTGCTTCAGCCCTGGAACACCTGGAACAAGAAAAGGAGAAGAGGTCAGAACAAAACCCTTACCTGAATCCTTGATCCAGCAAATCGTCGATCTGGAAGAGAGAAGCCTTCTCAGGTGTATTGCCACGCACCTCGCAGAGCCGCGCTGAACTCACCAACCTGGGCTGCATTCCTTTACTCCATCGCGAATCCAGCATCTCCAGGCCATTCTTCAACACCTGGAGGAGACAAGAACAGTTAGGTGAGTAAGGGCAATACAAACCACCCCCAAAGACTTACCTGATTTACCACAGGGGGGTACTCACCTCATCTCGGGTCGGCGTAGTCAATTCTGCATCACTGCCGCACCCCGGCCCCTAAGAGGAAAAACAAGGACAATACAAATCACCCCCAAAGACTTACCTGATTACCACAGGGGGGTACTCACCTCATTTCGGGTTGGCACAGTTAATTCTGTATCATCGCTGTACCCCGGCCCCAAAGGGGAGAACTACAATAGACTTACCAGGATGTTACCAATTGCCACTTGGAACTCTTCTGGTGGTTTAAATCCGCAACCTGCAAGGAATCTGGCAGAGTGAAGATCAAACTTTTGAACTCTTACGAACAATTGGACTTAGGGTCAATACTGGAACTCACCAATTCCTCCACGCCAGTGAAGTAACTGGTCGTCTACGCACCCCTGCGCTCGACGCAGGATGGAGAGCTCATCTTTCCAAATCTTCAGGTGAGATTTAGAGGGAACTTCAGGAGTGTTCTGTGGGCAGACAAGGGCAGTCGTAAGGCGGGTTAATGCTCAGATTACGGGAGGTTAATTCACTTTCTCCATTGCAGAAAGATATTCATACGAATCCAACAAACGAAGCTAAGTGGGTCTGTCCAGTCTGTCATCTCGGCTCTACGTGTTACTCTGGTGGAAGCAACAGCGGGCCAGTCCAGATCGACGCCCCCGTGGGAATCAGGTGAGCGTAACAGGTACGGCCAACAGGATCGCTGCCATAATACCCACCAGGTGTTGGAACCACCAGGCCGAGGTCACTGTCCTGGATAGAAAGTGAGTAGTGGCTCTCTTGATAGCCGTGATCTTGTCCTCCATTGGAAAGACTCTCTCGGAGCCGGTGTCCCAGATGAGGCCCAGGAAGGTCAGTCTCTGCGTGGGTAGCAGCTGAGACTTCTTGAGATTGATCGTAAACCCCAGGTCGTGTAGTGTGTTCATAAGTGCGGAGGTGGTGTGGAGAATACCCTCCTGCGTTGAAGCCCGGACGAGCCAGGTATGGGTACACGTGGGGGCCCTGGGTCCTGAGGAGGGCTGCCACTGCATACATCCAACTGGTAAATACCCTGGCGGACGAGTTTAGGCCGAAGGGTAGCACCTTGCGACTGTCCCCACCAGCATCACACGAAGCGGAGTGGTGAATGGCTGCACGTGCCCTCTCTGTTTCACCCTTCCGTCACAAATGAAGACTTGCCTGAAATGTTGAAACAAAATATTAACTAGCCATAAGGAGGAGGACCGGCTCCCGCCTCCCGTGACCTCCTTGTGCACCCCTCTACTATGTCTCACCTTAGAGTTATGAATGGCAGACTCTCCATCCTGCGACTGTATGCTGGGGTGCGTTGCTGTTCAAAGGATCTAGTTACTTCACTGATTCTGCAGGTTAATGTAGAGTCCTGAACAACTCTGACTCTGTAGGTAAGTCCTTATGCCAATAATTCTTGGTATGGTTGCTTAGAGTTCAAGTTGCCAAAATGCTCACTACTGTACTTGTTTCTTTGCAGATGCCTTTTTCGATGCACCAGATGAAGAGTGTCTCCTCTCCACAAATGATGAGCAGAATTCCAGGGGTGAGTTTCAACTCTAGCGCAAAGTGACAATGTTTAAAATACGGTATTTGTCCCACTGTACGACTAACCTGCTGTTCCTTTTCTGTTCTGCAGGTGCGGTGACTCTGGAGCGGCGATCGAGTGATGGTGTCTCGATGGATTGCAAGAGTGAGCAGCCTTCGGGTGAGTATTAGCGCTGCGTAGTGTTGAAATGTCTTTAATGTGGCCTTTTACTCTGCGCGGCTAACCTGATGTTTCTTTACTGTTCGGCAGATGCGGTGGCTCCAGAGCGACTGAAGATGGAGCGTCAGGTAAGAACTTTAACTGCTGTCTTGTTCTTCTTTTCACTCTCTCTTCCTTCCTCCACAGGCAATGGTTCGTAAAGACCGAGACGGGCATGGCTGAAGACTGGGTTGTCTGAAGCTAGCAGATACGGTGAGCGTTACGCTGCAGGAGTGCAGAATAACGTGAAGCGTGTTCTGTTCTTAGAGTGTGGTTTATATAGCCTCATACAAGTAGTCCCAGATAAAGTAGTCCCTCCAGCATGCATCAGACTGGGCTGAATGAGATTCCTCTTCCCCTGCAACCTGCCTTACTTGAAAGAGCATTATGAGCCTGGCGCCAACGACGCCAGGACAGAGTCCATGAAGTCTTTAGGCAACCTTTTGGGGCCTTAAAGGCCACCATAGGTGCCGGTACCTGGGGCAGGCTGGTCTGCTCCTGATGTCTGGGGGCAAGCACCGTGACACCATGATCCTGAACCGTAGAAAGGACTGATGTGGCTGTCAAACAGGGGCATGTAGATATGCATCCTTCATATCTAGGGAGCACATCCAGTTTCCCCTGTTCAGTGTCTCCGCAATGAGTGCTGGCATAACCATCTTGAATTTTTGTAGAGGAAGAGAGAGGTTGAGGGTGGAAAGGTCCAACACAACTCTCAGGCCAGCCTGGTTCTTCTTGTGTATGGCAAAAATCCTGGAATAGAAGCCCAAACCTTGCTGGGAGGCTAGGACTTCCTGCACTGCCTGGCTCTCGACGAGTGAGCGGACCTCCACCATCAGAGTTGCTGTTCCAATCTGTGGCAGAGGAGGGGAAGGTACCCCATGAATACTGCCGAGAGGATCCAGGGGTCCGAAAACTTTTGACGCCAAAATTGCACGTGGAAGGCAAGCCTGCCCCCCACTGGAGACACGTGGACCCGAAGGGGCGTGTCATGCCTTCTTTCCCTCTGAAGGGGCCTCCCTCTGGAATAGCCTTCCTACCTCCCTGAAACTTGAGGAGAACCACCTCCGGTTCCGGAAGCACCTCAAAACCTTCCTCTTTGCCTCCGCTTTCTCTCCCCCTCTCCTCTGCTAATATTACTGAAACTGCACTGAATCTGCAAATGGGCCATTCACCGTTCTCGGCCCAGCCACTCTCTCCTGCACTGCCTCCACAGCAACCCCTGCACTACGGGACTGTGTCTGTATCCATACAGCCCCCCTTCCCAGCACTTGTCTGCACTTACCTCGTACTTGCCACCAGCTGGCCCTTGTTATTTATCCTGTATGCTGTATACTGATAACCCTGTACTGCACTTTCCCCTCTCCCTTTCCCCCATGCACTTTTCCCTTCCCCTCTACCCTTGCGCGATCTGAATGACACCTGGCCTAGTAAGATCGTTGTCTGTCTCCCCTTGTTCCCCCCCTGCCTCGTCGCGCCTTGAAACACTTGTGTATAGGCGCGTTACAAATGCCTTATCATATCTTATCATCATATCATATCATATCTGAGGCTGTTGCAGAGGAGGGGATTGGAAAAAGCCCTTGCCCTCGACCTTTTGTTCCCTCCGGTGCTGACCCGGGGAACGGTTAGGTTGTCTGGACCTCCGTACTTGGAAGCCCCGGAACCCTCCATACGCCCGCCCCTTGTCAGAGTGTTGATGTGACTAGGTGTACGCCTTGGGCGCGGCCTTCGTAAGAGTAGATAAAGACTTTGCGGTTTGCAAGTTGTTCTTTTTATCTGATTCTTCATCCGTGGTGGAGTGGAAGAGGGCACTACCCTCGAATGGAAGGTCCAATATGCGTTCCTGGACGTCAGGGTTAAACTTCATAGCCCGGAGCCAGGCCGTCCTTCTCATGTCCGTGGCGATGCAGATGGCCCGGCCAGAGGTATCGATATGGGCCACCGTGGACTCCATGATGTCCTGTGCTACCAGCCTGGCTTCTCCTACTCCCGCCTTCTTGCGAGCTCGGCTGTGTTCCGGAAGTTCCGGGAGGAAGTCTGCAATTTCCCACCAGAGCCTTTGGTTAACGGCTGCCAGCATGGCATCAGCATTGGCTTGACGCAGGTGCAAGGAGGTGTTGGAGTACAGCATTTTCCCATACACCTCCAAGATAATCTCCTCCTTGCCTAGCAGTGTTGAGGATGAGGAAGCCGAGGACGACTGAGGCTTAGAGTAGAGTGACGCTGTAGCGATCACTGCAGAGTGCGGTTGAGGATGTGCCGAAAGCAAGAGTGTATCCCCCTTCATCTGGCTGTACTTGGCGTTGAGGCGCCAATTGACAGGCTACGTCGAGTGCGGCTTGAGCCACCCCTTTTTGGCCAGGGCAACAACATCTTTCTGCATCGGGATCCCCATCTTGGTAGGGGGTCTTAGGGTGAGGACTTCTGCTAAGACCCCCTCCTCAAGCTGTTCGACTTTAGGCTGAGGAAGGCCCAAATATTCTGCCGGCGCTGCCAGGCAGGCGTTTGTGGAAGGCCTTGGCTGAAGATGGCATGTCGAGGTCTGCCTCCTTGTCTGTGTCCACCTGAGTGCTCAGCGGACCCGGATCAGGTGGAGGGGTACTGGGCGCCGTGAGCTGCAGCGTCGAGACCGGAGCCGGTGGCTGCTGCAGAGGCTGTTGTGGAACTGCCTGCGGGGGTGTCGGAATCGGATGAGCTGGCAGGGGCAGCGCAGCCTGCACTGGGGCCTGAGCCACCGGAGCCAATGTAGGAATGACTATGGGTGCCGGTGGGAGGGCCGGCGGAGCATGTCCCTGATAGTATCCTGAAGGATGGCCCCCATCTGGGGGTTTGCATCAGCGCTAGGAACATTTAGAAGAATCGGTCGAGTGGCTGCGGGCTGCTGGAGCCGGGGCACACTATGTCTAGTGTGCAGGGGAAACCTGCCCTGCGCTGCTGATGGATAAACTGTAGGCCACATACCTGGTTGACACCAGTCCCACCTCGTGACTCGTTCCTCCACCCGCTCTGCTAGAGGGGGTATCGGACAAGCTGCCATCTTGTCTGGCGCAGCGGGCATTTGGTCGAACTGTGTGCCACTTGCCAGTCATGTGCCTTGCTTATCGAACCCAGCCCCGTCCAAGACGCTTGGTGTTGGAACATAAGGCCTATCCTGCACCTCAGGCCTAGACCTGGAAGGCGTATTGCCCTCGGCTGAACTGCCGGTAGTGCTGCGTGAAGGCGCCCCCTCTGACATGATGCCAGTAGTAGGGTGTTGCCCCTCGGGAATAACCCCAGTGAAAGAACCTTGCTGTCCCTCAGCACTGATACCCGAAGGATCCAGAGACGCCCCTCGGCTGTAAGGCTGGTAGCTGGACTAGCCTTGGTATGTGTGCTGGTATGAGAACCCGAAAGGTTCCTCCTGGCACTTGGAAAGGAGTCACCCTTACGGGGTGCGATGGTAAATGGAGGCCTTGACCTTGGCCTTGAGCGATGTTTGACGAAGTCCTTTAGGTCCTCTGGAGGTGACATCTGGAAGAGCTCCCTCCAACTAGCTAGCCTGTTCTTCAGTGCACGTGGAGTCAGCATGTCGCACGTGGAGCAACCTTTCCCAGCTGTGGTCGGGGCCAAGGCAGCACAGGCAAGGGGCATGGGGGTCGGACGCAGGGAAGAGCCCCTCGCAGGCTGGACATCTGCTGAAGCCCGCTGAAGTCGACATGCGCCGGGACAGGAGTGTGGCTTTGGAGGACCAAGTACCTATTGAAAAGAAAGAAACAAAGATAGAAGAATATCCGGGGAAGAGCGTGTGGTATTACATGGCCGAAGCCAAACCCAGGAGTGCTGGTGAATTCGGCGCGGTGGGACATGCTCCCAGGGCCGTGCCCCCACGTGCCTCAATGTAAAGGGGAAGAAGATATTTCTGCATTATATTATGTAATAGAAGAAGTAATTAGGAGCCATCTTATCTGACACTTTCGAATTAAAGGAATAACATTATTGTTTGGGAGGATTATCAAGAATATTTGCAAGCAATTCTTATCAGGTTTTCAGCAGAGCAGTTTCCGTGCCTTAGGATGCTTGGAATCCAGATTGATGGTCGTGCAAGCTGCCGGGTCATTTGGGGGAAGATCAACTTCTCCGGGAGGTTCACAAGGAAGGGAGTGATGGAGATTAACAAGTTACTTACCTTATCTGGTAACGTTCTTTCGATGGGATGTTCCTCCGACGTATTCCACATCTATGACAGGTAATGACCACAGCTGTGCTGCTTCGGAACATTTCGGCACAGGGCGTCCTGCGTCGATCCGTTGTCCGTCGAGGGCCTCCGTTGAGGGTCGGCGTCACTGGATGTTATATATATATATATAGGACGCACGGCGCCCATAGCCTCAGTTGTAGTTTTTTCACAGAACATGTGGCACCAATCTCCTGCCAGTATGACTGCAGAAAACCTTGCGGAAACGTAAGCTTCAATCGCATAAGAAGTTCTGTAGAGGGGCAGGTTGGGAGGGTTCGATGTGGAATACGTCGGAGGAACAGCCCATCGAAAGAACGTTACCGGATAAGGTAAGTAACTCGTTCTTCGAGGGGATTGTGTCCTCCGACGTATTCCACATCTGTGACAGACTCCCAAAGCAGTACCAATTTATTTAGGTGGGAAAAGAATTTACAATTTAGAATTTTAGAATGCCAAATCAAATTGCTGAATAAAGGACTGTCTTACCAAAGGCCAAATCCTGCCCATGGATGGAGTCGAAGGAATAGTGTCTCACAAAAGTATAGACAGAGGCCCATGTGGCTGCTTCGCAAATATTGCAAATGGAACACCCCTCTGTAGAGCAGTGGAGGCAGCCACACCCCTAGTAGAGTGAGCCTGTAAGCCTACTGGAGGGTCCTTTCCCGCCAAACAGTAACAGAGATCGTCAAAATGATCCATCCAGACAAGGTCTGTTTCGGAACAGCCTGACCCAAGCGCCTTCCAGCATAGACAACAAAGAGCTGATCGTACATTCTCGGGACATCCGTGAGAGATAGAAACTCAAAGATCTTCTAGGATCCAACCTATGGAGCCTCTCCTTTTCCTTACCAGGATGTGGAGGAGGATAAAACGCCAGAAGAATCTCCTTCTGGCTCAAATAGAATTGCGACACAACCTTCGGAAGAAAAGAAGGTCGCACCCGCAGGACAACCCTGTCCTTATGGAACACAGTAAAGGGTGGCTTGGCGGAAAGTGCCTGCAACTCACTCACTCTGCGTGCAGAAGTAACCGCAACTAAAAATACAGTCTTAAAGGACAACAGTCGCAACGGACAAGAATGTAAGGGCTCAAACGGAGCTCCCATCAGGAACTTTAAAACTAAATTCAAATCCCATCCCGGCACCTGGAAAGGCGACGGTGGAAGCACATTAGTTAGCCCTTTTAGAAATTGAGAAATCAAAGGGATCTTAAAATAAGAACATTCCTCAGACGAGCGCTTAAATATGGACAGCGCCGCCAGGTAACCCTTAATGGTACCCACTTGCAGGCCCTTGTGGTCTAAAGAAAGCAAAAAAGACAAAACCAAAGGAATGGAACATTGGAAAGGATCTGCATTCTGTACCCTGCACCAGTCATAGAACTTTCTCCAACGGCAATGGTACAGGGATTTTGTTGTGGGCCTTCTGGCCGAAAGCAACACCTCCATCACGTCTTCAGGGAGGTTCCAATCCTTATACCTCAACCTTTCAGATACCAAGCACGAAGGCTGAGAGACTTGACCTCTGGATGGAGGACCTGACCCCCCCTCCTGTGAGAGCAGATCGTCTCGGTAGGGAAGACGGCGTGGAGGGCAGATGGACATGTCTAGAAGGTCCAGTTACCACACTCTCCTGGCCCATGCCGGAGCAATGAGGCTCATTCGGGAACCGGACCTCCGTAACCTCGGCAACACTTGCGGAATGACGGGGACTGGAGGAAACGCGTACAGCAGTGGGAAGGACCACCCCACTACGAACACGTCCCCTAAGGCTCCTCTTGGAGGAAATTCCCACAAGCAGAATCTTTCGCACTTCTGGTTGACACAGGTGGCGAAGAGATCCACTTGTGGGGTTCCCCCAAGGGCGAAGATCTCCAAAAGAACTTCCTGAGCCAGCTCCCACTCGTGAGAGACCGTGCTCTGCCTGCTCAGAGTGTCCGCCGCCGCGTTTTCGTCTCCGGCCAGATGAACTGCCGAGATCGAAATTTCCTGCTGGATGGCCCAGAACCAGAGCTGCATCGCCTCCCTGTGGAGTGACCCTGCCCCCCCCCTTTTTGTTGAGGTAGTGCATGGCCACTGTATTGTCCGTTATAATTAGGACATTCTTCCCCCGCACAGACGGCAGAAAAGCCTTCAGGGCTAGCCTGACAGCCCTCAGCTCTAACAGATTGATGTGGAGTCTGGACTCCGACGGAGACCAACGTCTGCTGGCTGTCAATTCGTTGGCATGAGCTCCCCAACCTGTGAGGGATGCGTCCATCACGATAGTTACCTCCGGCCATGGCTGCCAAAATGGTGCTCCCTTCAACAGATTGCCATCATCGGCCCACCATAGAAGATCCTGGGCGACCGAGGTCGGAATCTGAATGGGATCCGACATCCTGCCGGAGAACTGCGACCACTGCATCTTGAGAGCCCACTGCAGAGTTCTCATCCGCAGCCTGGCCTCTGGCACCAGGAAAATGCAGGATGCCATGAGGCCAAGCAACCTCAAGAACTCGTACGCGGGTGACTCTGGGCACGTTGAAACTTGTCCACCATCTGCAGAATGTGATGAGCCCTCACCTGGGGAGGCGAACACTGCCCCAGGGATGTGTAGAGCACTGCTCCGATGTATTGGAGCCGCTGGGTAGGTGTCAAATGTGACTTCTTTAAATTGAGGGAGAAGCCCAGCTTGTCAAGGGAGTGGAAGGTGACGGACAGATGATCCAGGGCTTGCTCGGGAGAGCGCGCCCTGATCAACCAATCGTCCAGGTAGGGGTAGACGTGAATCTCCCCTTTCCTGACATACGCTGCCACCACCACCATCATCATCAGCTTGCTGAAAGAGGTCAATCCGAACGGCAGGAGCCGAAACTGAAAATGCGAGTCGCCAACCGCAAACCTCAGGTACTTCCTCTGCTTGGGATGAATCGGCACATGAAAGTAAGCATCCTTGAGGTCGAGAGACACCAACCAATCCTGAAGTTGAAGGGCCTGGAGGACTTGAGAAAGAGTTACCATCTTGAACTTGTCCTTCCTGGGGAGCTTGTTCAACCAACGCAAGTCCATGATGGGTATCAATCTCGCGTCCTTTTTCGGAATCAAAAAATAAGGTGAATACCATCCCTTGTTCCTCTCCGCTACAGGCACCAGTTCTATGGCGCCTTTCTCCAGCAGAGATAGGATTTCCTGCGCAAGGAGCGGATCCGGACACTTCAAAGAGAGCTTCGCCGGTGGAATGTTGTGAGGCCTCTGCCGGAAGGGAAGACAGTAGCCGTGGGCTATGATCTCCAGAACCACACATCTGAAGTAATGGCTCGCCATTCTCCAAGATGCTGCGCAAGTCTGCCCCCAACTGGCGAACCATGGCACATGGCCTCATAACTGAGTGGACACGGCTGTGGCAGTGCCTGAGGGCAAAGAGGCAACTGCCCGAGCGGCTTTGGCACCTCGAGTACCTTGCTTTCCACCTCTGGTACTCCTATGGTGGCCCCTTTGACTGGCAGCTCCTCTCGATCTACCAAAGGTAGAGTAGTACCGAAAGGAACCTCCCCTCCATTGCTGTCCCCCATGACGAAAAGGCGGAGGTTGACGTACTGCAGCACTCAAAGACTTTGCTGCAGCTTTGGAGGTCTGCAACCTCTCAAGGCTCTCGTCAGCCTTGCTGCCAAACAGATGATCATCATCAAAGGGCATGTTCAGAATCCGGGATTGTACATCAGGAGCAAACCCCGACTTCCGCAACCATGCAAACCTGCGTATCACGGTGCTCGCAGCCATGGACCAGCTGACACAGTCTGCCGTGTCCAAACCCGACTGAACGGATTCGCACATGGCATCCTTGCCGTCTTGCACGAAGGCTAGAAAACCATCCCGTTCTTCCCCTTCAGGAATATGCTCAGCCGCCAGAGATGCACAGTTCCACAGAGTGTGAGTGAATCTCGCCAAGGCACAAGTGGAGTTGGCCGACTTCAACGCCATACCCCCAGAGGAAAATACCTTCTTCGCCCAACCATCAAATCGCTTATCGCCCCTATCAGGAGGGATGGCAGGGTACGCAGCCTGCTTCAAGGGGGCCGTATCCGCCTGCACCACCAAACTCTCCAGAGTAGGGAGCGTTGCTAAGTAGCAGGGGTCACTACTGGCTGGGCTGTATTTTTTCGGAAGCGACTTATTAACTTCCGGGAGACTTTCCAGAGAAGTCCAAGCCGCCACCACCCTCCTTTGCAAAGCCATGTGAAACAGCAGCACCGGGTCAGTGGGTGGACCTTGGTCCAGGATGTCCGTCAGACCATCCTGATCAAAATCAACAGGAGCAGACCACCCCAAGTATTCAGTCACCCTGGACAAGAGACGCCTATAGGAGGATTCGGCATGCGTCCCAGGCTCAGCCTGCCAAACTCCACCTCTGGAGAGGTGTCAAGACCACTGGCGTCATGCAAGGACTGACTGAGTTCCTCCATCTGACTGTGCCCCGACAAAAGGTCATCAGGAGGCATAGCTATCTCATCAGACCCTTCCTCCACTTCTGAAATATACTCCAAAGGTTGGAACAAACCCAATCTGGGAGGAGGAACAGAGTAGGGCTCAAAAAAGGCCTCACTGACTTACTGAGAACCTTCCTCAGAGGTTCCACAGCCCTCCGGGGCACCTCCAGCAAATCCTCCACAAAAGGTGTCAAGGGCGTAGAAGGAACCGGCGTTGAACGAGGCGCCGACAGCGTCGACACCTTCTGCGAGGGCGGATCCCCGAGAGTGTCCCTCGACAGACATGGAGCCACCGACGACTTCTTTGAGGGTGGAGCCCCGAGAGAGACCCTCGATGGACCTGGCGACGATGGCGTCAACGCCTTCTTCAAAGGATTCACAGGTTTCGACGGTCTTGATGGTGTCGAGGACCGGGACCTAGAACGGCTATGGCGAGCTCCCTTGTCCGAGCGGGACCACGACGGCTCCCGATGGTCGCGTCGACCTCCCGAGCCCGAAAGCGTGCGAGTGGTGGACCGAGCCCATTCCCTGCCGGCTTCTTTCGCAGGCACGGACGGAACTGTGCCTTGCGATTCGAAAATCGCCATCTGCTGGCGATGCTTCCCATTCGGCCGGCGACGAAGAATTGGTCGGACAAGTCAACCGTCTGGCGGAGTCCTCCTCCGACGAGGACGGGGAAGGCGACTGGTGACGGCGCTTCCTAGAATGCCTCGACGAGGCAGAGGAATGGTGGGAACCACTCCTAGACCAAGATCCCCTGGATTTTCGCTGACGCAAAGAGACGCCCCTCGAGTCATCGGTCGAAAGCCCAGCGGACTTTGATTTATGGGCTTTAGACACCCTACCTACCTTCACTTTATTCTTACATTCCCGCAAGGCCTTAGACATCAGGGACAGTCAGTCATCGCAGTCGTCGGTGGCGTGGCTTTCGCCAAGGCACCAGAGGCAGATGTTGTGCGGGTTCGTGATGGACATCTTCGAACCGCAGTCCTGACATTTTTTAAAGCCCGACTTCGGGGTAGTAGAAGACTAAGACATCGCTATCGAAGAGAAGAATCGAGCGCACCGAGATTCTGAAGCAAACATGTTTGCGGAAAAAAACAGAACTGAGGCTACGGGCGCTGTGCATCCTATATATAACATCCAGTGACGCCGACCCTCGACGGAGGCCCTCAAGGGACAACGGATTGATGTCATCGACTCAGGACGCCCTCTGCCGAAATTTTCCGAAGCAGCACAGCTGTGGTCATTATGTGTCATAGATGTGGAATACGTCGGAGGACACAATCCCCTCGAAGGGCAGTAGTTAGCCTGACATGAGGGGTCAGCAGAAAGCTTTTTCAGGGGGCGGGGGGTGGGGAGGTGCACAAGGGAGTGCTTGAAAAAAGAGGGGAAAGACCGAGGTGCAAGAAGGTGGCTGCAGAAATCAGCGAGTGCTGGAGCAAGGGAACAGATGTTGTCCTTAATAGTTCTGAAGAACAGAGGGAGACCCGTTTGGAAGAGACCTTCATATAGCAGACAACTCCAGTGACCTTGTCTGATGTGATAGGAGAGAAGGAGGAGAGAATGGATGGGGAGGAGGTGAGGAAAAGGGTCGTGGGGGGATGGGAGGATAGTTGGGGGAAGGAGAGGAAGAGAGAGAAGTCAGGATATCCTGAGTTGTAGCAGTGAAGTGGGTGGCAAGTGCACAGCAAGGGGGCCTGGGAAGGAAGAGGCGAGGAAGAGACTGCAGCTGGATTGGCTAGTTCCTTGCAAGTTTTGAAGAGTTCATCCATGTTGTTAGAAGATCCAGAAATGCAGGCCTGGATGTGCGCCCTCCACTTGGAGCGAATACAGAGACAATATTGTCTTTGGAATAGGCAGCAGGCCATTTTATCAGAGGATGAGCTTGAAGTCTGCCACTTCCGTTCTGCAGCTCTGCACTTGCTTTTCAGGACTGCTGGATCAGAATCGTACCAATTGTTATGCTTGGTGACAGGTTTCAGGTGGATCCTAATGACAAGGGCAAGACTGTCGAGTTTTTTTGATAGCAAGATGGAGATTGTTGAGAGCAGAGTCAGTGGGTGTGTCAGCAGGGGGGATGAAGGTGGAAGTGAATGCAGCAACTGACACGTTTTATCAGACGGATATCCGCAAACAAGGCTGGCAGAGCTGGGGGAGGTTCAGTCAGAGGTCCGAGAGGTCCCAGGTGGGAGGAGAGGAGGAAGTGGTCAGACCAGGAAAGCGGGGTGGAGAGGGTGTTAGAGAACAGAAGATCAGCATAATGAAGGCATCAAGAGTGTGTCCAGCCGAGTAGGAAGGACCAGAGTGGATAATAGTGAGGGAGAGAGAGGTGCAGAGGTCATGGAAAAGGGGGGAGACTCTGAAAGAAGAGTCAAGGTGGATGTTGAAGTCACCCAGGACGAGGAGTTTAGAGGTAGAAGTCAGGAGAGAGGAGGTGAAATCGGCCCATTCTGAAAGGGGAGATAGGGCCAGGGGGCAATGGTCAGTGAGAAAGTAGGAGAGATGCCAAGCTTGCAGACAAGGCTTGCAAAGACGGAGTAGTGCTAGGTGGGTATGAGGGAAGAAGGGACCCACTCAGGGAAAGTCAAGGCTATTCCACCGCCAGAATGGTTAGGATGAGGCTTAGAAATGATCTTGTGGCCATCAGGGAGCAGTCCTTTTAGTCTCACTGCTCTTGTCAAGGCACAGAGTTTCTGTTGCTGTAGTTGTATTTCTTGAGCACCATCTTGGGCTGCTTTTGCCATTGCCCTTAGTATGTTCGGACTGCACAAAATCTGCAACACATGTGGTTTAGTCCAAATGCTGTTTGTTCAGACTGAAAAGGTTCCTCTTCTTGTCTAAAACAAATTATTAATTTCCAATTTTAAACCCTTATTAAACAAACAGCTAATTTATTCATTTTATAAAGTGCTTGTGGTTAGGATAATACATCTCTTAAGAGAACCTTTTTTCCTAAATGTCATTTTCTTTTTTCCTCCCTTTCAGCTCATATGTACAGTTCAGTTAACCCCCCCCGAGACATTATTTGTATTGATGCTGACCTTTCCCAACAAGTGGTTCTATATTTTGGGACAGGTGTTTCTATGTTCAGTTTAATAATGAGGGCTATATTGACCCACTGAACGGCATTGCCCCACATCACTAAGCTGCATCTGCGCAAGAAATCGCAACCTGACTGCGCTGGCTCCTGTGCGCACCATGACCTTAAAACTGCGTTTTGGCAACAACAAAATGATGTCTGCACCATCCGGCCTAGCACACTTCAGGCAAGATGGAACAAGGTAACACACTGAAAAAGTATGCCACTGTGTTCTGAAACCTATCAATGAAATCAAGTGAAAAAGCAGCGTTGCTTTGCTGCAAAAGCCAAAATCCCCTTCAAAATGATCACTCTTTGATGCTAATTCCATCTGTTCATTCTGAAAGCACTGTGATGAAAAAGGCATAATTCCTGAGTGACAGGCCCAGTCAAACTAAATGAGAGAAACCAATAAGCAACTTCACTTTCACTCGCACAGGAACATCTGTTTATTTCTTTCCAAATTATCCATGCTCAGTAGTTCAAAGAGACTTAACTCTGAGCTAGGTCAAGTGTCAATGTATCTATACTTTAGATAAAACTCGTGCATTCAAGGAAATGACTATAGGTGTAAAGACAGTGTGGGCATCTGAGGGAGCTGACAAACTGAATTTAAAGAAAGAAATGCTAGCAGTTTAACACATGTGGAAAAATGCGCTTTGCTGACTGAAGAAAAAAAAAGGCCAGTTTAAAAATAAATTGTTGAATAAAAGCCTGCTTACTTAGCAATGTAAAGGGAGTATGTTATTGGTGATAATACACACATAGGCCATCTTCTTTCACAGGTTTGTTTAATTCAGGACCCAGAATAAGAAATTAAAGAGTTTAAAACACACAGGGTTAATTTGCAAGCTCTCAGAAAAACCAGTTATTCCAGTTGCCGGCCATGAAACTTCCCCAAGGAAGGGAGACACCATAAACTTCCAGGACACGAAACTGATAATTGCAAGCTTGAAAAACTTTCAATGGGACAGGACAAAGAAAGGTCAGACATTCGTCTGTGCTCCAGGCTGGGACAATAGAAGTCCTGCGACGCTAACCCGTCAAGTGTAAGGGGCAATAAAACCTTCATTTAAGATGAGAAGCCCCACTTTGCCTGGAAGGAAATGACAGTTGGTTGCAGTTGGAAGAAGGAATACAAATGATCTAGTGAAAATGGACTGCCTTTTGGTTCCAAAGACTATTTTATAGATCAACTTTAAAGACTTGTTATCTCTGCAGCAAGAATTAGTAAAAATGTAAAAAGTTTGCAGTTTCAAATCTAATTTTATGGGCTTTCTTTTAAGACTTGGTAGAACTCATTGCCGCATGGGGAACAGAAGTTATAAAACATGACAGATTACAAGAAAGTATTAATGTTGCAAACATAACTTTTTGTACATATATCCCTGCGCATTTGTGTACAAAGTTATGGAATTTTAGGCCAAATCTTTCATGTTTAAAATTACCAAAATGTATCAGAAAGGCGAAACAAGGCTGCACAGACTTGAGGATTGGACTGATATGTGCAGCATGATATATAACCCGTGTGTATAATTTACCAAGAGATTGCAATGGTGTAAATGTATGTTTTTTGGCAAAATCAGATTTTCAGTAAAGTAAATGTGGGAGTTTTTGGACATTGTAAAACTCACCACATAAACCTAACATCATTCTCTTGGAAATCCAACCAGTGGAGAGCAAGGTGGAGACTAGCACCCCTGCCCAATCCAAGTAGTCCATGGGCCTGCGTAGTTAACCCTGCCCAGCCTATACTTTGATGTCATTTTGCACTATAAATAAGGGTCTCTGACAAGACTCTAGACACACTCTTCCAGATTTCCTGCCCTGCGTTCCTGTACCCGTCATCTTCCAGATCCAGACTCCAACTACAAGGCCAAGCATTGCTGATCCTACTCCAGGGCCCACTGCAGCACCCAAGCAGTGCTGATCCCATTCCCAGCAAGGCCTACAATATAAAACCACCAACTAAATTTCCCATTAACAAGGGGAAAACGGTGGTACCTTTGGCATCCTGATACAGCTTGGCTTGCCGCCACACACTGCATGCTGCTGCCATCCTGCTACCCTGATGACCTATATTATCCAGTGACCAGAATTGCCAGTCCAGAAGTGCTACCTGGTAACCAGTCCCTGCCCAGCTGATCCTGTCCCGCTGATTTTGTCCGGCTGTCCTTTGTTAGACCAGATCCGTGTGGTGACCAGAACGCTGACTGTCCAAAATCCAAAAACTAAAAAGTGGACTGTGAGTATCAATTGCCACCCCACCTAAACCCATAGCCTATCTTGTCTTTGTTCTCATCCCACTCTGTAAGTCACACTATCCTTATCGCGATACCTTGTTCAAACTGTCACAATCATTCTTGCCACCCCTGCCATTGATTCCTAGTGCTATCGCCACCTCTGTAGTAATTTTGACGCTGGGGAGCTAGGGTTGAACTTGCGAATCAACCCTGGAGCTTACTGTGTTCCTCTTTGGTGGCCTAGCTGGAATACTCTACTGTAGAGTAAAACTGTTCTGGTCAAAACTGATTTCCTTTCCTTTTTCACTGCTCCATTTACTCAAAACGCACCTCGCTCTATCTTGCATAATTCACTCACTTTACCAGCTAGAGACCTAATTTCACTTCCATATTGTACCTCTGATCTATAGCTACACCCGCAGTCTAAATGTGTATTTCACCTGTTTTTATTAAAAACTGTTTGGGTAATTTCAGGTGGGAATTGCAAAGGTCTGCAAAGTTTCCAACGTGTCATTTGCTGCAACATGTTTTAAAACCTTGCCTCTCATTTTCGAACTGTATGCTCTTGCTAACCCATTGCTTGTGATTGTTTGTACTGTTACATTGTTGGTTTAGTGAAGAATTATATTTGCTTCAAGGTTTTTACACACCTTCATTATTTTATTTATCCATTTCCGAGTGTCATTTTTAGTATTGCAAGGTTTTGAAATCAGTTTTTCTCTCTTGTTTGGGGAGGGAAGGTCCAATTTCAATTCTAGTTTCCATTTGTCATTCCCGATTACCTGCTGCTTCTGTTTATCCACTCAATTGATTATTTGTGGGTTGAGGGAACCTTGCGGGGGGAAATGCTAACTTGAGTGCTATCTTACCTAAAGTCAAAAAGTGCTCCTATTCCCTGGTGTTTTGTAGCTGTTAATAGAAGGTTAAACTAAGGGCATTGCTTACTTTCCTATTGTTCTTATCATCCCATTGGTAATTGCTGCCCCATATTAAAAATGGTATGATTTCTTTTAATTTTCAAATAAATAAATATAATATTTTACCAACCAGCCTGGTTCATGGTCCATTGTGACCCGGGTTATTTGAAAAGGGGGTGTGATATGAGTGGTGCACCATCTCAATTTTGAATCTAACAAAAACATAGGCATTTCATTTGCACGCTGCATACTAGACCAAGACTAAGGTGTGCATCGCCTGATTGAAATCCTTAACAATAAGGTGCATCCTCCTTTTAAGTATAACTGTGCAAATATCACAAACAGCTGATAAACTACAAACCCAGCAACCATCGGACATCAGCCTCAGCTCATCTCATCTCTCACACAAGGGGAGGCTCACCTCAACCCAACCGCCCCTCCTGTCCCCAGCACCCTCTCCACACACACACACACACACAAAACCTGTCCCACACTCTCACCATAACCATCCCAGAGGAATCACGGGGGCGCTGTGACTGCTTACGGCCAACCACTCCCCTGTCCGGTGCTACCTCCACCTCCCTCACCCAGACCACACCTACCTCAGCAAGCACCACGGCCCGATATGCACACTACAATATCCTCCCGACCACCTCTGCCCGTCCTATTACACTGCCCTCAGCACCCAAATGCCCAAAACTCAGAGGCAGAAGTCTACCCTTGCCCTCAACTCTGCATGCCTCATCTGCCCTACACCACTTGATCCACCTCCCCTCCTACCTCTACTACCATGTTCCCCTCTACCCCCCCGCCTCCTACTTGTAGACAGTTTACCCCTTCCCTCTAAGCCCCTGTGCACATCCTGCATCAATACCTAGCCAGGCACCTCTTCACTATCCACCACGCCCCAACACTCCAAGCCTTTTGCCCACCACCCGAAGCCCCATCCCACTACTGAATTGAAGTACAGCTAGCACCTGCCCTCTCTTTCCAGTCCCTAGCCACCCATGGCCCGATACACACTCACTACAGTATCCCCCCCCGACCACCTCTGCCTGTCCTATTACACTGCCCTGCCCAATCAACCTTCTCCCTCCACCAACACCCTCCCTCTGACAACTCCGACAATCCCAGTCCGGCCAACTCCGAACACCCGAGTAAACACCACCACATCAACCTCTGACAAAGTCACCTGCCTCCTCTTCAATGCCTGCTCCGTAGCCAAGAACAAACACAGCATCTTTGATCTCCTAACCTCCAAGACCCCGATCTTCTATTCTTCACTGAAACTTGGTTCTCGGACTACCTCAAGCCTATTGCCCATGAAGTATTCCCATTTGACTACTCACTCATCGCCCACAACAGACCCTCGAGAGGAGGCAGATTAGCCAACCTGCACAAACCTCACATCATCACCTCCACTGAACCACAACCCAGTACAGCTAACTGTGAATCCCTCCTAGTGAAACTCTCTCCCTTGCATACTCTCTCACACAGCTTCGTACTCATCTACAGGCCCCCGGGCTATGACAGAAACTTCGCCAACAGCCTATGCGACTCACTAGCAGCCATTTTAGTTATCCACCTCGCACTCACCCTACTGGGAGACTTTAACATCTGTTTGACCTCCCCAACAACTCCATTACTCTACAACTGGTCGACAGCCTAGAGGCACTCAACCTCACCCAGCATATCAGTGGACTAACACATACTGCTGGCCACACTCTCAACGCGATTTTCAGCTCTTCAGACCTCATCTCCACATCCACACCCAACCTCTCATCTGGACAGACCACTCTGCCATAACTTTCCCCATCCTCACACCACCGCCACCCCACAAGTCATCCTCTACCCCTACATCTCAGTGCTAGGTCAAGGTACTACTGGACCTGGTCAAGGTACTAATAAGCACCCTCCCATCACTCCCGACCACAGCTAGACACTTAACCATAGAGCTCCTGGCTAAACGACACCCTCAATCCCCTAACCCCTCCTGCATAGGACCGACCCACAAATGGTTCACCCCCCTTCTGAAGACTCCAAAAATGTATAGCTGCTCACTTGATCACAAATGGTGAGCTTCCAGATCCCTGCAAAGCAAATCACTACTCGGACACCACCACAGAAACTACAACTCAGAGATCCGAAGGGTCAAAAAAGCATATTATAATAAAAGGATCCTGAACTGCTGGAGCTAAATTCTTGAGCCCACCCTGCACTGCATCCCTGACTGCCTCCTCATAAACACTCTGCAATTCCATGTCTGAACACTTCCACAAAACAGCCCTATACAGGACGGCCACCATCAATGCCAAACTCTCCCTCTTGCCCACTTGCTCTACACCTGCTCTACCAGACCCATCCCCCCACCCCCTAGAACCCTTTTGCTGCTCCTTCAACCCTATCTCGAGCGAGGAGTTCACAAAACTATCCACCAGCCAACCCACCAGCTCACCCCTTGACCCTCTTGCCACCTCTCTCCTCAAAGAAATCTTCACCTCCACCTGTGCAGGGGAACTGGCGAGGTCCATTCTCAAAAAACTCACTCACCTCCGGCAACTTCCCAGACTCTTTCAAAACTGTGCATGTCAAACCTCTGCTTAAAAAAGCATCCCTCGACCTCAACTACCAATCTACTACAGGCCAATCTCCAACACTGGATTCCTGGCAAAACTCATTGACCGCACTGCTTACTCACAAGCTCAATGGCTTTGTGGAATATAACAATCTCATAGACCCTATGCAATCAGGCTTCCATCCGTGCCACGGCAAAGAAACCACGCTGATCTCTATCTGGGATGACCTCAAAGTAACAGCAGACTCAGAAGGATGCGCAGTTCTTAGTCTTCTTGACTTGGCAGCGTTTGACAAGATCAACCACATAATCCGCCTTGACAGACTCCACTCCTTAGGAATTTGTGATTCAGCCCTCTCCTGGATCGCCTCATTACTCTGATAGACAGCAAATCTCCCATATCCCCTTCATCACCGCTGCACGCCCAGTAAACACTGGAGTACCCCAAGGCGCCTGCCTCTCTCCCCCCCTTCTCTTCAACCTTTACCTGACCACCCTCTCCAGGATCATCGGCTCACACAACCTCACTTGCTACAACTATGCGGATGAGACAAAATCGTACTGAGAATTCCTAAATCGACCACCTACCCCAGCCCTGACCTAGCAGCATGTCTCTCAGACATTGACTGCTGGATGATGACTAACCATTTCCTTCTGAACCCAGGTAAAATAGAGATCATTGTATACAGAAAATCTGCTATATTCCCCCATCTGATTCCTTAGCCAACCTCACTCAGCCTCCCCCCAAGACCACTATCACTATAAAAAACCTTGGCTGGACAATTGACTCAGACCTAACTGTCTCACCACATCAACAATACATCCAGGGGGGGGCGTGGCTAACTGGCGAGCGATGAGGACGTAGTCCTGTGGAGCTCCCAGGGCCGCCAGCGTAATCCTGTCTAACTATCCTGAAATACGAAGTGAAATGACCAACTAAAGCAATCCACTCAGTTAGAACATCGGACAGCACATACAGCTGCTGTTTGACCGAAAACCGCGTGCCCGAACTGCAGATATCTGCTATGAAGTGATGGGCTTGCCGTTGCGCGGCTTTAATCCAATATGGCCACCGGACCCGAGTGTGGCGCAGGGGAAAGTTATCCGGTGCAGGGCACCATCCAGTGAAGCATCCTGTGAGGCATACATGGTGAGGGAGCCCTCTGCTCAATGTGCCCGGAGCACCGAGCCGCGGACTACGGCCGGCACACCAGCTGAAACAACGCAGCTGAACCTGCTCGCCCAGACAGGCGACGACGTAACGCAGTGGGAGCCGCAGATACTGAAACGGAGTGTGGAACTGCTCCGACGCCGCCCCTGGACGCTATGCTGAGGACAAATAGCTACTGCAGCCACTGATCCTGCAGGAGCCGGCTGCGAGCCCACTGCTGCGCCTGCACTTCCCTGAAACACCCCGGGGGGACGCGCTCTGCGGGGACCCGACTCGCGCCAACCCGGAGGTGGAGGGGCGGTCCCCTGCTGCTCTCCCCAGCCCGCCCGGCTCCCCCCTTGCCGAACTCGGCTGAATACAGTCAGAAGCCTGAACCCGGAAGGAGGCGGACGCTCTACGAGACATCTCTGGCGAGTCAGTAACTGCCTGCCATCCCTGGAACACTAACGGCAGTGGCCTAAACTGGGCTCTCTGCGTGGCGACCGAGCCAGGGCACACGCACCGCTTCCCACCCGGGTGGTGGAGACCTACAGTGGTGCTGGAGGGGGTGGGGGTGTTGCAGCGGCTGGGGGGGAGCACATCCACATCCTGTCCAAAACCAGCAACAATCTACTAATACGCTCTGGGAGTGTGGGGAAAATGATCGGACTGTGAAAGCGCGTTCCGGGTGGCCTCCGCTCCAATGGTAATCTTAACTCCGGCACTATTGTGGAATGAATGGAGTGGCGGGTGCCTGATGATTAACCCCCACACTACGATGTGCCGATACCACCTCTGGGTGCCCTGCGTCATCAGCGGATCAATACTTCGGTCTGCGTGAATTATTGGCTCGCAATGGCACTGTATCTCTGGCAACATAGCAATAGCACAAAAGAGAGCGGAACACAGTATAAGTGGGAGATACCCCCGAATCTCCAAAGCACTGCCTTGAAGGCACCACAACATTGAGCCCCCACTCTATCACAAATACAATAGACAGGTGAACTGAAAAGAGGAAACACCGAGGCACACGGCCTGGTGCGACACCGACTAACCACCACCTTTCACTTACAGCAGAACAGACAATAATGAATGAAAGTGATATTTGCTAACAAAATGGAGTGGACGCCTTGCGGAGTGCATCTCTAAACAAGCGGCCCCTGTCATAGCTCTGGGACACACGGTCCTGCGGAGTACACCCCCAATCAGTGAACGACTACCAGAGACCAACACGGTATGCAACACGCCCCCTGCACGAAACAAAGCAGACTCCTTAACACACAACGACTAAGTCTGCACCATGGGAAAAGACAAACCCAGCAAAACCTCCACTCAAAGTAGAATAGAACAATATACAAGAGCGCGACTGTCTCAGTCGCCGGAACGGTCTTCGTCAATGGAAATGGAGAACAACGAAGACAACATCTCCCTTAGAGATGTGATGAGTGCCATAGCTAGCTCCAGGTCGTCAATGGAGCAGAAAATGGACTGCATAGGCGCTGAAGTATCCCTCCTGAGGCACGACCTACAAAAACTCCCCGTACCGGGGAAGCTGAAGCCCGCATCTCAGATTGAGGACAACCTGCGGGGCGTCAACCGACAAATGTCGGGCATGCTAGAACGCATCAAGATCCTGGAAGGGAGAGTGGATGCAAGCGAGGGGAGATCAAGACGTAATAATATACGCATCCTCTGCCTCCCTGAAAAAACGGAAGCAGCAAGCATGGAATTATTCCTTGAGCAATGGCTCACAGACCTATTCGAAATTAAATCATTTTCGAAATTCTTTTCAATTGAACGAGCACACAGCGTAACAAATGGAAAAGCCATACCAGGAGCACCACCACACACAGTAATCGCGAAACTCCTGAATTACAGAGACAGGGATGCCATACTACAGATGGCGAGGACAAAAGGATCCATCACCCACAATGGCTCCAAAATTGCTTTCTTTCCTGACTTTACCGGAGAGATACAAAAAGCCTGCCAATCCTTCGATCCACTCCAAAAGGATCTGCAATCAATGAACATCAAATATGGGCTAATTTGCCCAGCTCAGCTTAAAATATTCCATAAGGGCACAACAATACACTTCACGGACCCCAAAGAAGCGTGGAACTGGGCCGAAAGACATAGAAGGAAACTGGAGTGCACGGGGGAGAAACGAGGTTGAACGTAACAGACCACATCCAGAGAGACTACCAAATGCCGGACCACAACAACAACCAAATGAAATACTACAAGAAGAAAATGAATAAAGAGGAACTGAAAGCACACTGTTGCTACGACCCTCAATACATCGGAACAATGGATTATAGAAACACACAACAGCTGGCGGCCCAACCCGAGTCACCCCCCTGACGGGACGTGTGCAGGTAACGTCAGAAGGGAGTGAGATAAATGGACGAACAGCACCGACCATATCACAGGTCGGGAAACTTGACTTGCTAAGAGTTAACGTACGATTGTTGAGATTTGGTAGACCTCCAGTTTATAATGGGGCAACAGATGCTTCAGGTGAGGTTGGAGTATAGGGAGGGGGAGTTGGGTATGAGTTTGTTATTCATTGGTTGGCATACAAAGGCACTGATCATACCAAACATACACGAGGCAGCAACAACATACATCCTAACGCCAATAGAACAGTTATTCCCCGCGGGGCACATCCATAAACCACAAAATCCAGACACCCAATGGCACTACAAACCAGAATAGCCAACAAACGCCTGACATTTATGACTTGGAATGTAAACGGACTAGGATCCGGCATTAAGAGACGCCTGGTGTTGCAATATATAAATCGATACACACCGGATATAGTACTCCTAACTAAAACACACCTCGCTGGAACAATGTGCAAACTCTTTAAGAGATCCAATTACCGCACTGCGGTGCACGCAGGTTTCTCCATGGGAGCTAGGGGGTGCAGATTCTAATCCATAAGAGGTTACCGCTAACGATAAAGGTGATACACGACACTGGAGGAAGATATGTATACATAAACGCTACAATATGGAACCAAACCCTTGTGATTATGGCAATATACTCCCCACCAGCACTCCTAGCCACACTACTGGCAGAAATCACACCCATCCTCGCCGCAAACACAGCTGATACCTGGGTTGTAGGTGGGGACTTCAACAAAGTTATGGATAATTCACTAGATTGCACACATATAAGTGGGAGGAACCCTACAACCAACACCAAACTGGCTACCTTTGCATTAGGCCTAAGAGATGTATGGCGAGATTTGCACAGACATACACGCAAATACTCCTTCCATTCAGGCGTGCATGCCTCGCTATCTAGAATAGACTATTTGTTCCTACCAGCTCACAATATCCACAAGGCACAAAGCGCGTCCCTACTTCCACGCGGCATATCCGATCACTCCCAACTAATGTTGGAACTTGAAACAAAAAAGACCATGTCCTCCACCCACCTGGCGGCTAAACTACTATTATCTTGGTTTTCCAGACCTACAAGAAAGAATAGAAAATGCTATCTCCACTTACATTGAGCTGAATACAGGCTCTGTAGTCAACCCCGGTACACTATGGGAGGCGTATAAGCCGGTACTGCGGGGCGAAATCCTCTCATGGACAACAGCCCAGAAAAAGGCACACCAAAAAGAGGTTATAGACGCGGAAAAGGAGGTGACGCACAAAGAAATACGACACATAGTAAAAAACTCACCCGAGACAAATAGAGCCTTAGTACTAGCCCAAAAGAAACTACATAATCTGTCACTAAACTGCGCCAAGAAGGCACACATGGCCATGAAAGCACATCTGTATGAAACGGGGGAGAAAGCGGGCAAATTGTTGGCCTGGTTGGAAAAACGGGATGAGGGGCATCGACAAATCAGAAGCATTAAAGATATAAATGCAAAGCTGGTCGCAACTGACAAAGAGATAGCAGAGTGCTTTGCAAAATACTACGAAGAGCTCTATAGCCCCCCAAACACCCCACAGCACTAGATGAGATAGACCTCCCCTCACTTACCTTAGAGCAAGCCAGCACACTAGACAGTAAAATTACAGGAAGCGATAACAACAGCCATCTCCCAACTTCAATCAGGCAAAACCCCAGGACCGAATGGCCTCCCGATCGACTTCTGGAAGAAACTTAACCACCTAGACATCGCAACCCATCTGCTCAATATGTTTGAATACTCAAAAAGAGAAGGGATACTTCCGATGGATCTACGCAAAGCCACTATAATAGTAATACCAAAAGAAGGCAAGCCTCCAGATGAATGCAGCTCCTACAGGCCCATCTCCCTAATCAATACCGAAGCCAAGATACTAGCGAAGGTGCTAGCCAATAGACTCCAAAACGTAATCACATCCCTGATCCATCCAGATCAATGTGGCTTCACACTACACTTAGCGCTTGAAAGAGCACCATCTCTAAAACAGTCACTGGCGCTGTTGGCCATTGATTTTGAGAAAGCCTTTGACTCGGTCCATTGGGAGGCACTATGGTTAATTATGAGGAAAATGGGCTTTGGGGAACAATTCATAAATTGGGTCCAATTGCTGCACAATACCCCCATAGCAGAGGTAAGGGGTGAATGACTGGCCCTCTCGCAACATTCAACTGAGGAAAAGAACCAGACCAGGCTGCCCACTATCGACCAGGCTATTCGTGCTGATCATTGAACTACTGGCAGTAACCCTCTGAAATGCACTCACCTGGGCTGGTTTCCGATGGAGTCCAACCTGGGAGGACAAGGCATCCCTTTACGCGGATGACCTACTGATTTACTTAGGTGATCCAGCAGTCTCTTGCCCTATTGTCTCACAAATACGGAGAAAATATGGTGCTTTCAGTGGCCTAAGAGTGAACTGGACGAAACCATTACTTTTCCCAGTTAAGGGGACAGACTATACACCTCCCGAGGGCTCCCCATATAAAATCGAATTAAACCAATTCCGATATTTGGGCATCCTGATCTCAAACAGACTGGAAGACTGTGTCCCAAAACCTACATCCAATTGTGAAGCGATTCACACAAGATGTGGGCCACTGGGGATCACTGCCACTGACCCTACTAGGTAGAGCAGCGCTCTTCAAAATGCTCACGCTGCCCCGCCTTTTGTATATACTACAAAATGCCCCTCTACACATCCCCAAAGCAGAATTTTGAAAGATAGATAAGACACTACGGAAACTATTATGGGGAGGGAAACACCCAAGGATAGCGTTAAACACCCTCCAACGCTCTGTGTGGGAGGGAGGGATCGGGCTCCCACACATCCAAACATACTACTGGGCGAGCCAAATGGCACCTGTAAATGATATTCTGCATGGTAATCCGGCACTGCCACATATACGACCCCAAAAAGCAGCAAGGCAAAGCATGCCCCCAATCGAAAGCCTGTACAATATGAGAAGCCCCCCCCCCTCTCGCCCGCACAATAACAGCTCACACGACTCAAATCTGGAGGGAAACCCACAGACATGTAGGCTGGGAAAACAAAATCACCCCTGTGCAACCTCCTTAGAACAATGCCCACCTCCCGGAACTGCATAAACTGCCTAAATGGCCACACTGGGAATCATCAGGGATATTAACAATCCAACAGGTGATCCAAGAGGGCAAAATGATACCCTTTGCCGACTTGTCGACCACTCATGGTCTCCCACCCACTGAAAACTATCACTACATACAACTATCCCATGCACTCACCAAACACATGACAAACCTTGCTGACCTGCCAGAATGCACACCAATAGAGAGAAACATAGTACTAGACAGCGTGAATGCCAAAACTACATCCATTATGTACAATGCAATCTCCTCCTTTGCCACGAAAGAAATGTTTAGTCTAAAAGCAAAATGGGAGAGGCATGTGGGCCGGCTGTTACCAGAGGAATGGATGTCAACCTTAATGTACCCCAGAGAGACAGCAATATCGGCCAGACTCAGACTTGTACAATTAAAGATTCTGCACAGAACATACTACCCCCGAGTGGCACTGTACAAGTGGGGCAAAACCATAGATCCCAAATGCCTACGATGCAAACCGGAAGAAGGTACCTTCTACCATATCCGATGGCAATGCTCACGCATACAGTACTTCTGACAACAATTTTGTGACAGGTTGTCAAGGGTCATAGGCCGGATTGTCCCAAACGAACCAAAACTCCTTTTACTGTGGATTGAAGAGGAGGGAGAAATGACCCGCTTTGAAAAACTACTGCTTTCAACGACCACACGGCTGGCCAAAAGGAACATTGCACAACTACGGGGTTCAGAGATCACTCCCCAATATGAACAAAGGGTTACTGATGTGGACACCTGTATAATAATGGAGTGTCGAGTCTACCAAGCAAGGGGATGCCCTGGGAAAGCCGACAAAATTTGGCAGAAAAGGGATCAAACTATGTGACCACGGAATGCAACAATCTCAGACATGGGAAATATCCAACACGGGAGCTGTCGCAATATATGCCAACGAACTTCAAGAAAGAATGGTAGCTAACCACAGTGCCTCTAACGAATGTATGCAAGTTATATTTGTATGTTGAATATCATTGTTTCGGAAATAACAAAACAATAAAATGTATTATTAAAAAAAAAAAATACATCCAAAGCCTGTAATTTCCATCTTAGGCTCCTAAAGCGTACCTTTCCTTACCTTACCTACACAAACAGACTGGCTGCAATTATGTCCATTGTCATGTCCAGACTTGACTATGCAAACACCCTCTATCTGGGTGCAGCGGCCTACCAGTTAATCTCCAAAGAGTACAAAACTCGGCTGCCATATTACTTCTCGCAGTAGGACGAAGGGACCACATCTCAACGGCTCTCCGCACCATGCACTGGCTGCCAAGTGGACACAGGGCCACCTTCAAGTCCCTATGTATTACCCACCGAGTGGTGCACAAAGCAGGCCCCAAATTCCTACAAGATAAGATTACGCCTTACCACCCGACTCGCACCTTTAGGTCAAGCACTGCCCTCCTCCTAGTGGTCCCGATCTACAAGTCGGCAAGGATCAGCCTACTTAACCCTGGCACCAACTTTGTGGAATTCACTGCCTCCCAGCATTAGACATAGCAAAGACTACATGGCCTTCCGGAAGGCACTCAAAACCTGGCTGCTGATTACGATCCTGTACTAGACCGTAAGGCCTGACGCTATCTAACACCACTACCAGAACCTGGCCCAGACTTGAAAACCCGAATCGTAGCGATACCGTGACAGAATTCTGTACCTGACAGAATGTATTCATCACATCCTCTGCAGGAATTCCGTACCCTATGAGGCTTGACGCTATCATCGTCATTAATCAGTGCATCCTCACCGTTTCTCGGCCATCAAATCCATCATCCTCTCCTGCTTAGATTAGACAAACTGCCTTTACCTATGCGCAACCAGCGTTTCAACTAAGGAAACTACAAAGAATCCAAAATGCTGTAGCACGCCTGCTCATTAATCTAGCTCCAGGAGAACACATTGGCCCTACACTAAAAGTCCTCCATTGGCTCCCGATTGGTTGACGCGCTACCTTTAAAGATATGCGCATCACCCACTGGGCCATCCACAAAACCGGCCTGGAATTCCTGCAAGGCAAAATCCAGCGCAACCCCCCCAAAGGAGTCCAAGATCCTGCACTACATATCGCCTAGTGGTCCCACTTTACAACTCCTTCAGGCTGGGCGGATCCTCGATCTCCGTCCAATCTGAAACTCCCTACCCCTACACATTTTCAATATTGAAAATGACCTGAAATTCAGAAAGGCCCTCAGAACCTAGCTTTTCCCAGCCTCCTCTTGAAACCCTCCCCCTCCCTAAACTATATCACTGAACCCAAACAACATTCCTATGCACTAATCACAGCACGGATGCCAGCAGCGTTCGCAGCGGCTCACCGTGACAAACTAAGGCCCCCCATGCGCAATAACACTCCTACCCATCAATACCACAGGGATGCCAGCAGCGTTTGCTGAGGTACACCACAATAAACTTTGTTCCTACCAAGAAAAACAACACTTCTAGCCACCAATATCTCACGAATGCCTGCAACTTCGTAGAAGCACTCCACAGCAAACGTTCTCCCTCCCTGTTCTCCCTCATCCCCCCATCGTCCTCCCTCATCCCCCCCGAGCCCTTCCCCTCCGGGACCCAGCCTCGCTTTGTTTTGTTTGTTTTATTTATTTATATTGCGCACCAGACCCAAGGGTATTAAGGTGAGAAGGCATAAAGAGGGTTAAGCTTATGTTACATTAGTACACAGGAATACGTTCAGCTATGGTTACAGTGCTGAATGCGTGAGCAACAAGCAGAGCGACAGTTATACAGGGTAAGTATGCACTGCTGTATGATATGTATATACAATAAATGCAGAGAATGATTGTGGATCACATGTAGTAAACATATATACAAAAATACTGGAGGTTACCAGTGGTGTATGGTTAGATGTCTTGTTCCTTTATCCAGTGAATGAGGTTGGATCTGAATTGTAGGTAGGGTAGATCTTCCCTTAAAGCGGGGTGCTAGGGAGTTCCAATATTGTGCTGCTTTAACAGGGAAACTGCTCCCACCAGATTTAGTGTGTTTAAATCTGGGTACTAATAGAAAGTTAGAGTTGACTTTTCTTTGAGGGCGGGTGGCTACTTGTCTAGTAAATTTAGCTGTGAGGTAAAGTGGGGCTGCTTGGTTAAGACATTTGTGTGTCAATGATGCCATTTTGAGGAGTATCGTATCTTTCGTAGAAAGCCAGTTGACAGAGCTCCTAAGGTCAGATATGTGGGCATTTTTAGGAAAGCTTAGTGCAGCTCTTAGGGCATTGTTTTGAAGCGTCTGGATCTTGCACGTGATGTATTTATTGCTACCTGCATAGAGGGCGTTGCAATAGTCCAATTTCGACAGGATCAGGGCTCTCGCTAGAGTAATGTAGTTGTAGGAGGATAGGAAGGGTTTAGCTGCTCTGAATAACCTGCAAGTGTAGGATGTGGCTGAGGCCATGGCATTTACTTGTTTACCGAAGGTAAGCGTAGAATCTATGTAAAAGCCAAGAGTTTTGACTACCTTGGCCACTGTGATGATGTTGTTGTCAATTACGAAGGATGAGTAGCTCGGGCCTAGTTTATTAATATTAGATGGGGAGCCTAGAATGAGAAGTTCTGTTTCGTCATCATTCAGGCATCGACCATGAGATGCCATCCATGCCTGGATGAAGAGGTAAACTCTGTTCACAAAGGCCAAATCCTTGTTGTAGTCCCCCCGTCAGCGGGATGAGGATCTGGGTATCATCGGCGCAGTTTGTGTAGGTGATACCTAGACCATCTAGATCATCGAAAAAGGGGCTTTGTGAATATGTTTTCCAGAGTAGGCGATACACAGAAGCTCAGAGGTACACCACAAGATACGGGAGCAGGGTCAGCGGCTGCTAGAGGCGAGAAAACTTGCATTGTCCTGTTATCAAGGAATGACTGGATCCAGGCGATTGCTTCCTGAGAGAAATGAGCCGTGGAGTCCAGATGGTTGCAGAGAATTGAGTGATCTACCAAATCGAATGCAGCTGAGAGATCAAGGAGTAGCAAGAGTGCTGTCTTGCCTTTGTCTCTCAGTGCATCTATTTGTGCCTTGAGGTCTATGAGTGCAGTCTCAGTACCGTGTTAAGGTCCGAAGCCAGACTGTTGCACTCCTAGAAGGTGATTTTGTTCCAGATGATGCTGGATTTGTAGGTACGCTATTTTATCCAGGATTTTGAGTAGGAATGGCACTGTGGTTATAGGGCGGTAGTTGGTAGGGGTAGATGGGTCAATGGTTTGTTTTTTAAGGAGGGGGAGGACCCAGAAGTGTTTCAGGTTATTGGGTATGGTGCCTGATGTGAAGGAGGCATTTATAAGTTTAGTAATGAAAGGAGAAAGTTCACGGGCAGCATCTTTTATGATTTGAGCTGGGCAAGGGTCCCCATGACAATTGGACGGTTTGAGGGTGAGGATAACTGTTTCGACTTCTTTGATCGATACTTTGTGAAAGTAGAAACAGGGAGTCGGAAGTGTAGATGGGGTCAGGGTAGTCTGAGATGCTAGTGTGGCAGTGTTGTCAGTCTTGGTGGCTGTGGCAGTAGTGCCAGACTTGGAGGTAGTGGGACAAGGAGTCGATAGTAAAGGTGGGGTCAGGGTGGACTTTGGTACCGGTGTGGCAGAGGTGCCAGTCTTGATGGCTGTGATATTAGTGCCAATTTAGGAGGCAGTGAGTGTATCTTTTTTGTTGTTGATCTTCACCGGAAGAGTTATCTTGTTAGCCAGGGCATTTTGTATACTCATACACCAGTTTTTGTCCTTGAGACAGGAGTCAGGGACTTGAATTGGTGATTCTACCTCTTTAAGGATAGCAAACAGTTTGTTGGTATTCGATTTAGCTTGGGAGATTCAGAGGTTTTAGGAAGTTTGGCTAGGATGATTTCTTTTTTGTATAGAACGGCTAGTTTATTCAGGATGTTCTTATTAAGGTATGAGGGATCTAGTCCAAGTTTTTTCACTTAGACGTTTCTCATATCTAATTACTTTCAGATGGGGCGTGAACCATGAGTTTAGGTGTTGGCGGGGTTTACTCTTTCTAATTTCCATTGGTGCTATGATCTCTAGAGATGCAAGCATCACTTTGTTGTACATTACTACCATGGTGAAGGGGTCGGTCTGGTCTGGGATAGAGTTCAGTGTAGGAAGGATAAGGGGGATATGTTTTTCAGGAGTGACATTTCTTTTATTTCTGGTATGAACAGCAGGCGCTATACTACCGGTATTTGTGGGGGGTGTAGCCTCTAGCGTGAAGGATATCAGGTAGTGGTCCGACCAAGGTTGAGGCAGTATAGAAGTGATAGTGGTTGGGCAGTTGTGTTCAGCAATCCTGTCGAGGGTCCTTCCTTTAATGTGAGTGGGCCCTGTGACCTTTTGGGTGAATCCTAATTCTTCTAGGGAGCTGTTGATCTGTGAGGTATGGAGTCTAATGCGTCACAGAAACCAAGGTTGAAATCTCCTAGGATGAGGCATTGTGAGGAGTTTTTGAGGTGGTCTGATAGTATGTACGTGAGGTCTTCCTCAAAGGAGCCCAGAGGGCCTGGTGGTCGGTATATCAAGCAAATGTTGATCGTTTGAGTATTGGAGATGGTAAGTTTGGCAGAGAGGGATTTACAGGAGTTTGTGTTAAATGGTGTGGAGAGTCTTGGCGGTAAATTGTTCTTAACAATTATGGCAAGCCCTCCACCGCTGGAAGTGGAGCGATCTAGTCTTATAAAAGTGTAGTTGTCCGGGATGGCTAGCATAATTGCGGGACCTACTGCAGAGTGAAGCCAGGATTCCGTAATGGCCAGGAAGTCAATGTTTTCGTTATGTCTATGTCTGTGGCGTCGGCCACCATAGAACAGGCGTTAATTAGTGCGCCTTTTATTCCAGTTTGAATAGGATGAACTGATAATAGCTGGGTCTTGTGTTGACAAATCAGAGGGGTGGTAGGATCTCTGAAGAGTCTGCAGTTAAGCTGAGTGGGTGTTGGTCGTTGGTAACTTTGTAGGAGGAGTTGTTGGTGGTAGGCTTAGCGTCCCTCAGACATTTAGTGGTGAGGTAAGCATTAGATAGAGGATCATAGATTCTTGGGAGTCTAGCACGAAGTTTGAAGTTTCTCTGATAGAGGCTGCAAGGTTTGGTGGGCATGTCAGGCTGCTTAGGAGGTGCGCATAGTTGGTCTGTGGGCTGGGGCATGTTGAAATCTTCTAGAGTGATTATGTAGAGGATAGTTCTTAATAGAACAGTGTAGAAAGGTGGCAAATAAATAGTGTGTACGTAAGGGCAGGTACGTATGAGTGGCTTAGTGATAGGGCGTCTGGCTGCGGTGGCTATGTGTGCAGGTAGGTTAGCAGGATTAGATCGCTTGCTAGGAGGGTTGGGCTTGAAACGCTGCAATGATAGGAAATGCAGTGGGCTCCTGATCACATTACATTCGCATAGTTAGTCTATATTAGAGAGACGGGAGCATATGGTAATGCCTTAGGACAAGTCAGGCTAATCAGAACTAGGCAGGGCTAATCAGGCTAATCAGAACTAGGCAAGGTTAATCAGGCTAATCAGAACTAGGCAGGGTTAATCAGGGCTAAACAATCAAAACTAAGCATGCTAAGCAGGACAATCAGGACAAGGCAGACTAATCAGGGCTAAGTAGGCTAATCAGGGCTGATCAAGCTGGTCTGGGCTAAGCAAACAGGGCTCAGCAGGCTAATCATGCTAGTCTGGACTAAGCAGGGCTAATCAGGACAGGCTGTCAGAACAAGTAACAGAAACTATAGACGCGAGTACATATATGCTGTTCAGGCTTTCGTTACAGGGAGACCATGAATAGCAAGACCAGCCACCCACATTGGACAAAGAAAAAGAACACAACAGCCGAACTCCATCCAACCATATGGTACGTATACCTTACACCACGTCTGTGGCCACCCATCCATGCACCATTGAATGCAGCTATGGCTATGCCATTCCAGTCTAGCAGCACACACAGCTGTCCACACAAACTCCTGCCGTACCTTAGCACCTCTGCCACTACTATAAAGCGACAACCAACGAAAATAAAATTTGGTCTAGCTGGGCACACATCGAATCTTCAGCAATAGCTCTCTATCCTAAACCAATAACAGCGCCCACCCACGTGCCTGACCTTTGGGCTACTGGAGCCTAGCCAGCCATCTAAATCCTAATCCGGTGAAAACGCACACAAGCATCTCTTAATCTAAACTCTTATTACCTCCTACACATGGACTGCGGTCACTGAGGGCGTTACAACCACAAAGCGCATTGAAGCCATACAAATGGGGAAAGAGCGCTATATAAATAAATACAATACAATACCATCACAAAGTCTCCCCTCTCCTAAGAAAAGGCATACACCCACTGCTAACACTTTCAGAGCGTGGATGGATGGGAGGGGTGATGAGCAGGGATGTTGCTAGGGGGGGGCTAAGGGGGCTATAGCCCCTGATCTTTTGGTTGTAGCCCCGGATAGAATCTCAGGAGCTACAGCAAGACTAGCTAGCCCCCAGTCCCAACAGTTCCGACATCAGCGTAGCCCCGGGTCTTTTCCAGACCTAGCAACTCCCCTGGTGATGAGGAATCTGCAGGAGAATAATCCATAGAAAGAACATTACGGCGATTCATTTCTCCTTCAATGGATTGCTTTTCTCCAACAGATTCCTCATCAGATAGACTCACAAAGCAGTGGAACAATGGAGGCGGGCAGAAAGCTCACAGCAAAAGATTTTGTAGTACTGCCCTACCAAAGCGATTGAGAAAGAAGGATCTCTAACGCCACCTTTGGAAGGAACCCCGGTCTCACCTTAAGTGAAAACTTTTCAGAAAAAAACATTAAAATGGGGGTTTACAGAAAAGGGCCTGCAAAGGGCTTGCCCTCTGATGTTAAAAGGGGTGGCTGCTGGCGCTGGTCAAATCTTGGCCACAGAGGGAGGACCGACAAGGATAGGGTCCCGAGGCTCACCGGAAGGGCCCGCCGTTGAGGGCCAGATCGCCTTCTTCGGCGCAAGTCTGAGGGCTCTCCCGATGCTGATTGTTAGGAAGAATTCTCTGTTTAGGCTGAATTTCCTAACCTAGTGAGTCCCCCAGCAGCTTTGCTGCATTTTGTGGGGTTTATTTTTTTCTCCTGCCAAGAGTGAGACTCTTTTCCCCTCACTCTTGGGCATGACTTGAGAGAGTTCTCTGTGACTTGCTATGTGCTTATGGGCTAGGGGGTAATTTTCCCCATAGGCCATCATTGGTTTTTGAATGTGTGTTACACAGCACCCTCAGTGCAGTAGCACAGGGGTGTCCTAGAGACCCCCAAACATAGACTCCACAACCTGGGACTGACTACTGTCTCCCTGGGTCTGTAAAGTTACCATTGACTTTACTAGTCTTAACTTAGGAACTTAACCAGTACAAACCATCTTACTGTGGAAGTACTGGTAGGGGCAATTAGATTGCCCCTGGGTCTGTTGTCGAGGGGGTACTGTCCCGTCCCCCCTCACCGAGTTCTGGCTGGTGGCAGTGGATACCATGGAAATATTCCACCAGAATATTTCCCAATGGGATTTCCCATTGGTTTTTGATGCACCACTTTTTGGTGCAATGTTAAAGATACCGCCGGTTTATTTAATTAATATAAATTCACCGGTTGGGATCTTTTGCCGGAACTCGCCGCCAAAATGGCGTCTAGGTTCACTTCAGTAACCCTGAACCCGAGTCGAGCCTTTGTTCCACTTTTGGCGGGCTTCTGCACAGAAGCCCTCCAAAGTGGTGCCATTCTGTCTGGGTACCACAGGGGGTGTGGGAGGGGGTTTAGGCACCCTGGACTGAGTTGCCTTGCCAACTCATGTCGCACTCTAGTGTGATTGGCCCAAGTGGTGAGCCACCCCGCTCACCACTTAGCATGTTTGAGTGACAGCTAGGCTGTATGAATGGGGGTTTGCTGCATAAAAGCAGGGTTTTTGGGACTGGTTCTCCAGAAGTCGCCACAGGACCTAAGAAGCCGAAGAGGGAGAAGCTGAGCCGACCTGCCAAGACGACACCACCGGTGAAGCCCCGCAGTTTCGTCTCACCACTTTTCCCGACGACAGAGGAGATCTCCCGCCGGAGAGTCTTCTTCCCTTAACTGGTGGGGACAACCAGTTGCTGCCTTCTTTTCGCCGTCCCGAAGCATCTCGTGGCCGCCTTGCCTGTGCCAAGCACCCCGGCAACCGGGATACCACTTTTTACCTCAACCGCGAAAGAGGGGTAAAAATCCTTTGTGACCAGAAAACTCCACGGCTGGCCTCATCCCTGGTAGTGCAACGACCTGCAGCTTTTCTCCTCGTCGAGATCACCTCTTCCTCGGTACGACGCCGCGACTTGCACCCACTACCAGGAACGACTACCACCACTGGAGGAATCCTTCCACGTTTAAAGGTACTGTGTTCCGCCCGGCCTCCCTTGCCACCGATTGTACGGGGTAGATTTAGCCCTCGGCTCTCGAACCTGGGTAGGTCTGGGACACCCTAACTAAACTTTTCAGAACCGTAGTAAAACCTTTTTCTACTCACCTGCAAAGACTTGTGACATTGTGTGATCTTGGGCACATTCTCGCCTGGCTCCCTCTAAAGCGGGCCCCGAACTAATTCCCCTTGTTCCACCATTGACTGTCTTTGCTAACCTTATGTGAAAAGTGTTTTACCTTACTGCTCTCTTTATTTCTGCCTTTTCCCTCCCTTTTGGTAATACTTGTTGGAGTACCATCTAACGTTAAGCGCTCACCTCTGGTTGGAAATAAGTGGGGTTAACTTAGAATTGTCCAACAAATGATTAGGGATGTACATATGAGTAATAGTAACTGTGTTTGACTTTAACTTTTCTATTGTGCTAGTGTAATTTATGAGTGTACCTTGAATAAATAAGTTTATACTTTTACACCTAGCTCTGGTAAGTGTTTGCTTGTGCTACTGTGACTCTGTACCTATTATGTATCCTCTGTATACTGCCTAACTCTTCTTGAGGGAAGTCTGACTGCTCAGCCACAGCTACCACAGTGAATCTGTGCGGTGCAGACTGCTACCAAGTGGGTTTACTGCCAAAACCTGTAGTCTTAAATCTTTTGCAGTGGTCCCAGAGGGAACTGCACAGGTTTCTGCCTAACACTGATGATGTTGGTATTGGTGCTACCTTGGGGCCAGTATCACAGAGCTCCCCTGAAGCCACTAGGGCCTTCTGTTTCGGGGCGTGCCTGCTTTCTAAGCTGCCGTCTCAAACATTGCAAGCATTTGAGTGCTCCCACTATTGTCGAGTTGTCGGCCCAGTGGCTGACTTACACTGTTCTGTGGAAGAGTCAGAGTTGTGTCGGTGCCGATGACGCCTCTTCTTTTTGTGAGAGGACAAAGATGAGTGCCTCCGTGAGAGAGATTGCTTCTTCGTCTTGCACCGATGTCTACTCTCCTGCTCAGGTGTAGGGACCTCTGTTTCGGCCTCTGAAGACCGAATGGTCGACTGCGCCAGTGAATTCGACGGAGGTCGGCCCACCCGCTTCCGGAGAGACTTTGCATTTATTTCTCCACACGATGCGCACCGCTCTGTGTCTTGACCCGTGCCGAGGCACCACATACAGATGTCGTGGGGGTCGGTTACCAACATCTTGGAACCGCAGTCAGTCCAGCGCTTGAAACACGAAATCTAAGGCGTGGACGTAGTAAATCGCGGAATGGAAAAATACACAAGATTTGATGGAAAAAGCGTTGAGTGGAGTCGAAGACTCCAAAGAAATTTGCTATGTTCCTGAAGAGCAGCCTGCCGAGTGCGTGGGAAAAAGAAATTGAGATACGGGGCATTGTGACGTAGTATATATAGGACGCCCAAAGTCACATTCAGAGTCGACGTCCGTGCAAGACGGATCGACGATCAACTACGCGCCTCGTCGAAGTTTTTCCAAGCAGCAGAGCTGGATGATGCTATCTATCTGATGAGGAATCTGCAGGAGAAGGAATAAGTTGCTGTGGTACTCTTGTTCAGAGGAGAATTGCCTAGCATTTCGGTGCTGGACTGCCCCTGGGCAGGACAAAGACTGATATGTGGGGATATTTCTTCTCTGTGAAAAGAACAGTGAGCTAAAGACTTGGTTGAGACTCTCCCAGGGGCCATCCACCCAAGAACAAGTCAATGGGCTGTGTTTGTGCTGGTAGAGAGTTTCCCAGACCCCCCCTGTTTTGCATACCAAGTAACTTTGGGTATCACCCTAAGTTACCAGGGGACTCCAGACGTGGACCCCTTGCTCACTGCTCTTAGAGAGACACAGCTTCACATCACTGATGATGCCCAACTAGGCTGAAACACGACTATGGGGTTGCTGTGGTACTCTTGTTCAGAGGAGAATTGCCTAGCATTTCGGTGCTGGACTGCCCCTGGGCAGGACAAAGACTGATATGTGGGATATTTCTTCTCTGTGAAAAGAACAGTGAGCTAAAGACTTGGTTGAGACTCTCCCAGAGGCCATCCACCCAAGAACAAGTCAATCGGCTGTGTTTGTGCTGGTAGAGAGTTTCCCAGACCCCCCACACCCCCTGTTTGAAGGAATACGTTACTTACATGTAACACTGGTTCTCCAGCATTGGTATCTTTCATAGATTCACATGCTGTGGATATTCCCCGTCAGGCTGGGAATCCTTGGTAACAAAACATTTGAAAACTTTCAGTCACTTGTGTGCTCTAGTACAGTCCTTTTATGTAATACTGCCCACAGCCAATAGGAACACCTACCTTAACTCCTCCCCTGTCAGCCATCTTCAGATTTGGTAAGCGCACGCAAGTGGCAGTAAGAGCCAAAAGATGAGCCATGCGGGGTCGAAGAGCATATTTATTATTTGGCCGAATACCGAATAGTTTGTCATATATTAGGCCAAAGCCGAATATGAAGCCGAATAGTTGCTTTATTTAATAAATCATGTTCCAAACTTCAAAAAACACACTAATTAAAAACACAAATAAAGCAACATTTTAAATGCATTCTATACTTTTATTTCTCTTCATTGTATTTAATGTAGCATCTTTATTTAATGTACAAAAGCCAGAAATAAAGCAGATTTAACCAAAATGAAGGGACCAAATGTACTGAAGATTGTTGCATATTCAGTGCCAGTTAAAGTAGGTGGATTCACAACTGCAAAAGGACTGCCTTTGTGAATCAGATGCAGTGTATTCTCTATCCAGTTGCAAAGTCGATGTGGTTGAGTTTCGAAACTTCTTTGCAGCTCACATAGAAATGTATAAAATGGTTCATGTCGGCTCATGCAGGATACAAGTGAAGAGGCAATCTGAAATGCGTGAACTCCATCTCACACCTATTCACCCCACCCAAACAAATGCTGATCAGTTTTCACTTATCTTAGCCACTCTTTCTCGTCAATACACAAACATATGCAACTTATAATTGCCTGATAAAATATCAGATAATGTTAAACTCAGGACTCAAGTCCTTAAAAAAAGAAAAAGGGGGGGGGGGGGCTATGATGTACAAAACATGCCCTAAAAATCAGATTACAATATGACATGCATTACTCACCGTAATAGCATTTCTGATGATTGTATCTGCTTAGATTCACATGCTGTGCATATGGTCCAACATCCAGTGGTAAACGCAGAGTATTGCACATCTGGTCTTTCGGGGACTGAAAGGGGACGTCGGCATAGGCGGGTCTGTAACACTATCCCTATCGTGACGTGTGGTGTACCCAAAATCACTCACGCGCCGAGGTCCTTCTGATTGTATTTTTCCCTGCCACGAGGGAGCCCAAGGCTATAGTGAGTGAGTACATAAAGAGAGAAAGTAGTAAGACGTCTATATTCCTTCCACCCTGAGCGGGGAGGTAGGGAGGGCGCATGTGAATCTAAGCAGATACAATCATTAGAAATGCTACTACAGTAAGTAATGCAGGTCTTCTGATGCTTGTTAATCTGCTTAGAATCACATGCTGTGCATAGACTAGCGAGCAGTACCCGGAGTTGGAGGTCGGTTGTGAGAAGGAACGGTAGAGAAAAGATATCTTAGTACTGCTTGTCCCACCTGAGAATCAGACCAAGAATGAGTGTCTAGGCAATATTGTTTTGTAAAAGGTGTGTACAGAACTCCAGGTTGCCGCTTTGCAAATGGACTCAAGGGGAACATTTGCAATGAATGCTATAGATGCCCCAGTGCCTCGAGTAGAATGTGCTCTAGGCTTGAAGGGCAGTTCTCTCTTAGCAAGAGTGTAACAGTGTGCTGCATTTGACAATCCACCTTAAGATAGCCGATTTAGAGACAGGATCCCCTTCTCTACCAGCTCCCACTGAAACAAAGAATTGCTTAGTCTTCCTTAGTGTTTTAGTTCTTTCCAGGTAAAACATGACTGCCCTGCGCACGTCTAGTGTGTGAAGGCTTCTTTTGGCCATGTTAGTAGGGTTCTGGAAGAAAGTGGGTAGTTCGATTGACTGGTTCACATGGAACTTTGAGATGAATTTAGGCGCAAACCTGGGATGTGTGCGCAGAACTACCTCATCTTTGTGGACTGTAACAAAGGGGTCTAGAACAGAAAGAGCCTGTAGTTTGCTAACCCTTCTGATAGAATTGATAGCCACTAGGAAGGCTGTCTTATAAGTCAGGTCTTTCAGACTTGCTTTATGCATAGGCTCAAAGGGAGCTCCCATGAGCCTGGTCAAAACCACATTCAGATCCCATCCAGGGGCTGAGTGAGAGATGGGAGGATAAATCCTCTTAACCCCTCCCATAAAGGCTTTAATCGCCTGTATTTTCCACCACAATACCTTTTGTTGTGATGTGGTGCAGGCTGACAGAGCAGCCAGATGAACCTTTAGGTAATTGAAGAATAACCCAGTGTCCAACAGGTGGGTTAGATACAGCACAATGTGTGAGGATGAGCAATCGATGGGATTGACGCCCTTGAAATTGCACCAGGTGACAAAACGTTTCCCATTTGCTGGCATAGCAATAACGTGTATTAGGTTTTCCTGCTTCCCTGAGTATGCCCATGCACCTCTGAGGGAGTTGCAGGTGTCCAAACTCTATGATCTCAGGATCCAGGCTGCTAAATTCAGAGTTTGTGGGCATGGGTGTACAGTCTCCCCCCCCTGTCCTGAGACGACATGTTGTACGGACAGGGAAGCTTGAATGGTGGGGAGCGGGACATTTCCATCAGGTGAGCGAACCAGGGTTGGCGGGTCCATATGGGGGCCACCAGTATCATGGTAACTGGTTCCTGGGCATCTTGTGCACTATCTTGTTGAGAAGGGGAGTCGGGGGGGGGGGGGGAGTGGAGGGGGAGAAGCATAGACAAATTTCCCAACCATGTTATCCAGAGACCATTGCCCTTGGATCGGTTCTGGAGGTACCTGGAGGCGTAGTCTTTGCATTGGGCGTTCTCCTGAGTAGCAAACAGGTCGATCTCTGGGAAACCCCATTCTGCGAAGACGTTGGACACAATTTCTTCGTGCAGTCGCCATTCGTATTGTTCGGGCAGAGGGGAAATCTCTGCTGAGTACGTCTGCTAGAAGATTGAGTTCCCCTGGAACATGATGGGACAACAGAAACATATTGTGTCTGAGAGCCCATATCCAAATGTTCTGGGACAGCTTGGATAGCCCTGGAGAGTGAGTGACCCCCTGTTTGTTTTTGTTCAGGTAATACATAGCTGTAGTGCTGTCCGTTAGAATCAGCACTGTCGTTCTTGCAGTTGCACCTGAAAGGCTTTCAAAGCCTTGAGCACTGCTAACAGCTCCAGTAAGTTTATATGGTTGGACGCTACTTGAGGAGACCAAACTCTGTGTGTTGTCTGCTGAAGCAGATGAGCTCCCCACCCTGTGAGAGATGCGTCTGTTGTGAGAGTGGCTTCCACTGCAGGGGTGGTGAAGGTCTTCCCCTTCAAGAGGTTTTCTCTTGACCACCACTGCAGAGAGAGAACGAGGGCTGGCGAGACAACTACCAGATTTCCCATTGTCCGCTGGCCTGACACCACTGGCTGTTGAGCCACTCTTGCCTGGGACGCATGCGGCGCCGCACGTGTGGAACCAAGAATATGCATGATACCATGATCCCTAGCAAACACATGGCTTTGCGTACCGTCACCTCCCGACTGGCTACATATTGAGGGATCTGAGAAAGCATGTTCTGAACCCTCTCGGAGGTGAAGACGAGGCCATCTTTCATCCGAATTAGAGCTCCCGAAATTGTTTTACTTGGATAGGGTCTAAACTGGATTTCTTTCATTGATTGAGAAAACCAGGCTGAAGAGGAGATCTACTGTTTTTTGGGTGTTCGAAAAACAAGCGAACGAGTCCCCCGTGATGAGCCAGTCATCGAGGTAAGGGTAAACTGGGACTGATAGTCTGCGCAGGTGTGCTGCTGCCACTGCCAGGACTTTGGTAAACACCCTTGGCGCCGAGGCGATGCCGAAGGGGAGTACCTTGAATTGGTAATGCCTGTCCTGGATCATGAACCTTAGATATTTCCTGTGCGCTGGCAACATTGAAATATGAAAGTATGCATCTCTCATGTCCAATGTTGCCATGAATTCCCTTGTTTCAGCAATGGGATCACCTCCTGCATTGTTACCATGCGAACCTTCTGGGGTTTTATAAACTTGTTCGCTGGGCGCAGGTCTACAACATGGCGCATGGTGAGATCCTTTTTGGGTACAAGGAAGTACACTGAATAAATACCGTTGTTTACCTGATACCTGAAGAATAGGGATGGCTTCTATGGCGTCCTTTCCCAGCAGTGCTTCCACCTCTTGGATCAGGATCTCCAGATGGTCCGGTGAAAGGCGACGCGAGCGCGGCGGTCTGAACTGTGGAGGTCAGGCGAATTCCACGCAGTAACCGTGGGCGACCGTCTTTAATACCCACTGGTCGGAAGTTATCCTCTCCCATGCCATGAGGAAAGATATTAATCGCCCCCCGACCGGGGTGCCATGGGTGGGGACCTGGACTTTGTGGTCATTTCTGACCAGAGGCCGTGGCTCCTCTGGGATTGGGGCCTCTGCCTCTACCCTTGCTGTGTTTCTGATCCCTTGAGGGGTAGTAAGCAGGGCTTACAGATGTTTGATTTGTGTTGAAGTTATCCGTGCCGTAGTTGTTTTGACCAGCACAGGGTTGCCCTCGAAAGGACCGCTCAGTGTTATTACCCCTCTGGGAGGAGGGTTTCTGTGTGATTTGTTGCAGAGACTTTAGCGTCTCATGTTCCTTCTTGGCTGTTTCCAAAGCCTCATCCACCGCCTTCCCGAAGAGGTTAGTCTCCTCAATGGGTTTATTAATGAGGGAGCCCTGAGTCTCAGGTTTAAATCCTGATGTACGCAGCCAAGCGTGTCTTTTCAGTAGGGTCCCTTGTTCAAGAGACCTGCCTGCAGTTTCCGCAGTGTCCAGGGTTTTCTTCACCACGATCTGGTTAACTAGTCTTCCCTCCGTTACAATGGATAGAAGCTTTGACTTGGCGGGTTCGGGGACCTCTTGGAGGCCTTCCTGGAGCAAGTTCCAATGGGCATCAGCATAGCTTGCTAATAGAGTAGTATTATTAGCAACCCATTTAGTGTATGCGGCTGCTGACGTGACATGTTTGCCAAGGGCATACAGCCGCTTAGATTCCTTCTGCTTCCCCCGTGGCAAGAGGTACTCCTGCACTCTTTCGAGTGGTAGTCACTACCGGTGAATCTGGGATGGCGTGTCCTTTGATGTATAGAGGGTCGGAAGGAGAGGGATGGATTGACCCGCCAGAGGTTTTTCCTTAATGATATCTCCACAAAATCCTGCTCAGGTACCACCTCTTGAGTGGCAATTTTAAAGTATTCAGCTGCTTTTTTCAACATGGAGTTGAATGCCATTTTGTCATCTACAGGAGAGGCCTGGCAAGCCGGGGTGGATGAAGGAGAGTCTAGGCACAAAACATCAGAGTCCTGATCTTGCTGTGTCCATGGGTCCTGACCTTCCTGCTGGGTTTACTCCCAGTTGTCTGTAGTATCCTGTTGGTCTTCCTCATAGTTTTGCAGAAAAGAAGCTTCTTCATTATAGATGTCTCTATATGTGTCCATCTGGACCACGTCTTCCTGTTGGAAAACATGAGACTGATCTTCCTGAATTTTGAAGGTTAGTGTCTACCCGAGCCCTTTTCGGGGGAGGATGATTGGAAAAACTGATAATCTGCTCCAGCCGATCCATACACCCTTTGAATTTTTCTTTAGTCCATTCAGAGGACCCAAACGGGCCTGCGTAAGGAGAAACGATGTTCTCCGCCCTGCGGCGTCGAAAGGAGTCTCTCAGGGCGTCGGAAAGAGGCTCTCGACTATCCACGTAAGCGTCGTCAGAATCGGGAACCCAATCCGCCGAATTTTTTCTGCGGCTTGTCCCATAACCTTAGGCAGAACCGGGATAAGGCCCACTGCCGCCGTAATTCTTCCGATGCTGCTTTCGATAGTCACCGAATCGTCGTGAGACAGTGGCTCCAATTTATCGGCAGGTGCAATATCTTCTGCGGCGCTAGAGGGCCTAGCGGTTGGTTTTTCGGGTAGAGGCCTAGCCGTAGATTTCGGGCCTACCGCGGCCTTAGAGACAGTCGAAGCGTTGGGATCCCGCGCTTCGACGCGTGTAGGTTTCCGAGTAGCGCCCTCAGCTGGTTTATGTTGCCCAGTCGCAAAATGCTGCTGTGGATGCGGGGAAGGCTTTGGATCTGAACGATCTGAGGGATCGATCTGAAGCTCGAGTCCAACTACATTTCATTCCATAAAAAATTGAAAACATTACTTTTCAATTAACTCCGCGGAACAGGCTAAATCTCTTTGAGGAAATCAGTCAATTTACTTGTGTCCTGTTTATCACTATTCGTTGTCCTGTCTTCTTGTCAGCGCTCTGATGCCCGTGGGCTTTCAGCGCTTTACAAATAAATACATATAAATAAATAAATAAATAGGGAACCAGCAAAGTTTTCAGCGGCCCTGTTGGCACTTTTGCCTTTTTCGATGAAGACGTTGAAATCGGCGTAGGGGTTGTGTGCTTAGTGCGATGCGCTTGTACGCCCCTGTCGCCGGGTGTTGTCCCTGTAGCAAGACCAGAGTCAAGCATTAAAGGGTCGGGGACGGGCGTGGCGGACCTAGAAGCGTCCACCTCAGGGTCTATAACATCCGTAAAGGATGTTTGGTCATCCGAAGTACCCCCGTCACTTTCAGCGGGTGTGGCAGTGGGGGAAAGGGGTCCCCGCATGACAGTGTACGCGGCCCGCCGCTTTAGACGGCGCTCCTTAAGGGTCTTAGGAAGAAAGAAGTCTGCACGCTGCACACCGCTTCCAAGGATATCTGACCCTACACTTGGGGCAGAATCTAAAAGGAGTCCTTTCCATAGCTAAAGGGAAGGATGACCAGACCAACAGGGGAAAGGAGGAAAGACATAGCGGCAACATGGTGTTACTCACCGCTCCGTATGCTGATTGGAGCCTGGGTAAGACAACCTGGCGGAGTGAGGTAGGATTTAACAGGTTCGGGTTCAGCCTCCAGGATTCCAGCTCCCCTGAATTCTGTGATTCAGGCTTCCTCTAAGAGGGGCTCTTTTCTACGATGTACCTCTCTGCCATTTGAGTAAAAACCAGAAGAGATGTCTATCGCCTAAAAGAGCGGGAGAACACACACTGCCAATAACCAATGCTGCAAAGAAAACACAGTATAATTAGAAGCAATCAGGCAATATGGAGTTATATAGACAATCTGATTTTTCTCTAAGTACCTAGACAATGGTTGAAGTGGTGTTGGACCTTAAAAGATGAACCTACAAGAAAACCCAAAACTATGAGTATGCACAAATGATATCACAAACTAACTATGACTGATTCAACCTCCAACAGACCTGATAAGTGGGATTCCTAGGGAAGTTGGGTACCAGTCGAAAGGAAAAACAACGGCAGGTACAAAACAACAAATGGGAAGGTTAGTAAGGAATAATATACCCGGGCGGCACGAGAGTCGCACTGGTGACGGGATGGTGCATACACTGGAAAGCGTCACTACTATGCACTTGGTTGAAGTAGAAAAGGAGGATATAGTTCCAGGAATCCACACGTATGAAAAAAACTGGTGATTTCAGGTAATGAACAATACAGGTGAATTGAATGGGTACCTTAATTACACAAACACAGACCAAGTTGGTGAGGCAGTCTTATAATGTGCAGCGTGGTAGTCGGCGTAGGAAGGTAGTTCAAATTGCGTAGAGCGGCAAGAAAATTAATCTCACCAGACAGACGAAAGCACAGTGGAAATCCAAGGCCAGTCTGAGTTTGGCAACGGATTCACTGATCAGAAATGGAGGAAAAAGTAAATGCAATCCAAGGACAATCCGAAGTCGGCAACAAAGTTCAAAGATCAGGTTGAAGGAACAAGCAAGGACAATCCAAGTAGACAAAGGTGGGTCGAATAACCAGGAAGTCAAATAACAAGAGGAAGGGAACTAAGGCACTGGAACGGGATGAAACCGTAGGAGTGTAATGCCACAATTAGCAGCAACAAGCCGCTGAGTCCCTTCGGCTTTTATGGTGCACAGGGGCGGAGCCTCCTTACGCGTTCTCTACGCACAGGACGTCTCAGCTGATGTGACGTTCTCTGCTGTACGGCCAGACGCCATGGCAACCGATACCGAAGTTCTGGAACGTGCTTGCCCCTGTATGTGGTCACAAGAAACCGGAGGTACTGCAGGACGGGGCAGATGAACAAGTTACTTTCTTACCTGGTAACGTTCTTTCAAATGGATGGTCTGCCGACGTATTCCATATCTATGACAGGTAATGTCCACAGCTGTGCTGCTTCGGAAAATCTTTGGCGTCTGTGTCCTGCGTCGATGACGTCGATGCGCCGTCCCCGAGGACCTCCTCCGACGGACGACGTCACCCGATGTGATAAGTAGGACGCACAACGCCCATAGCCTCAGTTATAGTTTTTTCCCAGAACGTGTGCCACCAGTTTTCTGCCAGTCAGACACACAAGGCCTTGCGGAACGCAAGCTGCAATCGCAAAAGAAATTCTGTAGCGGGGAAGGCAGGGAGGGAGCGATATGGAATACATTGTCGGACCATCCCATCGAAAGAACGTTACCAGGTAAGAAAGTAACTTGTTCTTCGAGGGGATTGGGTCCTCCGACGTATTCCATATCTATGACAGATTCCCAAAGCAGTACCAAGCAAGGAGGTGGGAAAGAATTTAGAATACAAATTTAGCATGCCCAATCAAATTGCGGAACAGAGAACTGCCTTGCCAAAGGCCAGATCTTGCCCTCTGATGGAATCGAGGGAATAATGACGTACAAAAGTATGTACTGAAGCCCAGTTGGCTGCATCACAGATGTGACGAATAGGAACTCCCCTCTGCAGAGCAGTAGACGCAGCCACCCCCCTGGTAGAATGGGCCCGCAAGCCAGCCGGAGGATCCTTACCCGCCAAGCGGTAACATTCGGAGATAGCTAAAATAATCCAACGAGATAAAGTCTGTTTCGTCGCAGCTTGTCCCAAACGCTTTCCAGCGTAACCAATGAAAAGTTGATCGTCCACTCTGACCCGGGACATGCGCGAAATATAAAAGCTCAACGCTCTCCTAGGATCAAGCCTATGGAGCCTCTCCTCTTCCTTACCAGGATGTGGAGGAGGATAGAACGCCGGAAGAACAACCTTCTGGCTCAAATGAAAGTACGAAACCACCTTCGGAAGAAAAGGAGGACGAACTCGAAGGACAACCCCGTCCTTATGAAACACAGTGAGGGTGGCTTAACTGAAAGTGCCTGTAACTCACTCACTCTGCGAGCGGAAGTAACCGCAACCAAAAACACAGTTTTCAGAGTTAACAGCCTCAAAGGGCAAGAATGTAAAGGCTCAAACGGAGCACCCATAAGAAACTTAAGAACAAGGTTCAAATCCCAACCTGGCACCAGAAAAGGTGACGGAGGGAACACATTAGTGAGCCCTTTCAAAAACTGCAGAATTAAAGGAATTTTAAAATGGGAACACTCTTCAGACGAGCGCTTAAATATGGAAAGCGCCGCCAGGTAACCTTTAACGGTCCCCACTTGCAAGCTCCTGTGGGCCAAAGAAAGCAAAAAAGACAGAACCATGGGAATGTCACATTCAAAAGGATCCACATTCTGAACTCTGCACCAGTCGCAGAACTTTCTCCAACGGCACAGAGACTTAGTTGCCGGCCGCCTGGCCGAGAGCAACACCTCCATCACGTCTTCAGGGAGGTCCCAATCCTTATACCTCAACCTTTCAGAAGCCAAGCGTGAAGATTGAGGGATCTGACCTCTGGATGGAGAACCTGACCCCCCCCTCCCGTGAGAGCAGATCGTCTCGGTAGGGAAGACGACGTGGAGGGCAGATGGACAAGTCTAGAAGGTCCGGGTACCACGTCCTCCGGGCCCACACCGGAGCAATGAGGATCATCCAGGAACCGAACCTCCGTAACCCCCGCAGCACTTGCGGGATGACGGGGACTGGAGGAAACGCGTACAGCAGTGGGAATGACCACTCCACCACGAACGCGTCTCCTAAGGCTCCTTTTGGAGGAAATTCCTGCGAGCAAAACCTTTCGCACTTCCGGTGGACACTGGAGGCGAAGAGATCCACTTGAGGGGTCCCCCAAAGGGCGAAGATCTCCAGGAGAATCTCCCGAGCCAGCTCCCACTCGTGAGAAATCGAGCTCTGCCTGCTCAGAGCACCCGCCGTCTCGTTGTCGTCTCCGGCTAGATGAACAGCCGAGATCGAAACTTCCTGCTGGATGGCCCAGAATTGGAACTGCATCGCCTCCCTGCACAGCGGAAGTGACCCTGCCCCTTTTGTTGAGGTAGTGCATGGCCACCGTGTTGTCCGTTAGAATCAGGACACTCTTCCCGCGCACAGTCGGCAGAAAATCCTTCAGGGCTAGCCTGACGGCCCTCAGCTCCAACAGATTGATATGGAGCCTGGAATCCGACGGAGACCAATGACCGCTGACTGCCAACTCGTTGGCATGAGCTCCCCATCCCGTGAGGGATGCGTCCGTCACGATCGTCACCTCCGGCCAGGGCAGCCAAAATGAGGCCCCCTTCATCAGATTGCCCTCGACGGCCCACCACAGAAGGTCCCGGGCTACCGAGGGCGGCACCTGAACAGGGTCCGACAGCCTGCCGGAGGACTGAGACCACTGGAGCTTGAGTGCCCACTGCAAAGATCTCATCCGCAGACGAGCCTCTGGCACCAGAAGAATGCAGGATGCCATGAGGCCGAGCAGTCTCAAGAACTCAGACGCTGGGAGATCCTGGGCAAAATGAAACTTGTGAACCATCTGCTGAATGTGAAGAGCCCTCACCTGAGGAGGAAAACACTGCCCCAGGGACGTGTCGAGCACTGCTCCGATGTACTGGAGCCGCTGCGTTGGTGTCAAATGGGACTTCTTTAAATTGAGGGAGCAGCCCAGCTTGTGAAGGGAGTGGCAGGTGACGGACAGATGATGCATGACTTGCTCGGGAGAGCTCCCCCTGATCAACCAATCGTCCAGGTAGGGGTAGACGTGAATCCCCCCTTGCCTGAGATGAGCTGCCACCACCACCATGAGCTTGGTGAAAATCCTCGGGGCAGAGGTCAATCCAAAGGGCAGGACCCGAAACTGAAAGTGCGAGTCGCCAACCGCGAACCTCAAGTACTTCTTGTGCTTGGGATGGATCGGCACATGGAAGTAAGCATCCTTGAGGTCGAGAGACACCAACCAGTCCTGAAGTTGAAGGGCCTGGAGGACTTGAGACAGAGTCACCATCTTGAACTTGTCCTTCCTGAGGAGTTTGTTCAAACCGAGCAAGTCTATGATGGGTCTCAATCCCCCGTCTTTCTTCGAAACCAAAAAATAAGGGGAATACCATCCCTTGTTCCTCTACGCTACAGGCACCAGTTCTATGGCGCCTTTCTCCAGCAGGGCTTGAATTTCCTTCGCAAGGAGCGGATCCGGACTCTTCAAAGAGACGCTCCCTGGTGGATTGTCGTGAGGCCTCAGCCGAAAAGGAAGACAGTAGCCGTGGGTTATGATATCCAGAACCCACACATCCGAAGTAATGGCTTGCCACTCTACAAGATGCTGCGCCAGCCTTCCCCCAACCGGCGAACCATGGGACCTGGCCTCATGACTGAGTGGTAGCGGCTGCGGCGTTGCCCGAGGGCAAAGAGGCAACTGCCCGAGCGGCCTTGGCACCTCGAGTACCTTTATTTCCACCTCTGGCACTCTTACGATGGCCTCTTTGACTGCTAGCTCCCCTCGCTTTACTAAGGACGAGTAATAGCGAAAGGAACCTCCCCTCCATTGTTGTCCCCTAGGACGAAAAGGCAGAGGTTGGCGAAATGCAGCGCCCAACGACTTTGCTGCAGCTTTGGAGGTCTGCAACCTCTCAAGGGTCTCGTCAGCCTTGCTGCCAGAAAGGTGTTCACCGTCAAAGGGCATGTTGAGGAGCCGGGACTGCACATCAGGAGCGAACCCAGACTTCTGCAACCACGCAAACCTGTGCATTACGGTACTCGCCGCCATGGACCGGCTGACACAATCCGCCAAGTCCAAACCCGACTGAAAGGCCTCACACATGGCATCCTTGCCATCCTGAACCATAGCAAGGAAACCATCCCGTTCGTCCCCTTCGGGAATATGTTCAGCGGCTAATGCAACACAGTTGCACAGAGTGTCTGTGAAACGAGACAAGGCACATATGGAGTTGGCCGCCTGAAGCGCCATATCCCCGAAGAAAACACTTTCTTCGCCCAGCCGTCAAAATGTTTGTCGTCCCTATCCGGAGGGATGGTAGGATACAACGCCTGCTTTGCCAGGGCCGTAGCCGCCTGCACCACCAAACTCTCCAGAGTGGGGTGCTAGACAAGTAGCAGGGGTCGCTATTGGCTGTATGGTATTTTTGCGACAAAGACTTGCCCACTGCCGGGAGACTCTCCGGAGCAGTCCAAGCCGCCGCCACCCTTCTCTGTAGAGCCATATGAAAAGGCAAAACCGGGTCAGTGGGGGGACCGAGATCAAGGATGTCCGTGAGATCATCCTGAACGAACTCCCATGGGGGAGCTGACCAACCCAAGTACTCGGTGACCCGAGACATAAGGCGCCGATATGAAGAATCGGCATGAGTGCCAGGCTCCGGCCTACAAAACTCCACCTCCGGAGAGGTGTCCAGTCCACTGGCATCATGCAGCGACTGCCGCAGGTCATCAAACTGGCTATGGCCTGAGATAAGTTCATCGGGAACCATAACCGGAACCAAGCCGCCATCAGAGCCTTCATCACCCTCTGAAATGTACTCCAGGCGGGGAGAGGAAGACCTCTGGGGACCAAAGCAGTGCCTGACCTTAGCCAGAGCCTTTCTAGAGGCAAACTCCCGTGCCACAGGGCCCCTCTGACACCACCGCCTCGAAAGGCGTCGAGGGCGCCGAACGAGTCGGCGCCGGCGTCGACAGAAAAGGCGTCGATGTCAGCTGCAGCGCCGCCAGCATCGGTGGCGTCGACACAGGCCTCTAAGCCGGAGCTCCAAGCTTGTCTCTCGACGACCTAGGCGCCGACGGCATCGACGACCCCCTCGGAGGCAGAGCCTCGAGAGAAATCGTCGACGACCTCGGCGCCACAGGAGTCGACGTCTTCTTCGAAGACTGCACAGGATCACGCGGTCTCGAGCGCGTCGAGGACCGGGATCTGGAACGGGCATGGCGAGATCGGCTACCCTTGTCCGATCGGGAACATTCCCGCGAGCCGTGCCGACCACCCGAGCCCGAAGGCGTACGAGCGGTGTCTCTCGACCGGTGCCGACCGACCCCACTCGGAGGCGCGGACAGACCGGTGACCTGCGATTCAAGAATCGCTAGCACCTGCTTCCCGAAGGAAGCCCATTCCTTCGGTGTCGCTTGCATGGAGGGATAAGCGACCCCCCGACGGGCGGAGTCCTCGGAAGAAGACGGGGAAGGCTACCTATGCCGGCGCTTCCGGGAATGCCTCGAAGAGGCGGAGGAGTGGCGAGACCGACTCCTGGAAGGAGACCCACTGGACTTCCGACAATGACGCGGAGAGTCGCCCCTCGAGTCATCCGTTGAAAGCCCCGCAGACGTCGACTTCCGGGGCTTAGACACCCAGCCTACCGACAGCTTCTTCTTGCGTTCCCGCAAGGCCTTTGCCGTGAGCGACTGGCAGTCGACACGGGCGTCCGTATCGTGGGCCTCCCCGAGGCACCAGAGGCAGGCGTCGTGCGAGTCCGTGACCGACATCTTGGACCCACAGTCCTTGCATTTCTTGAAGCCCGGACGCGGGGTTGAAGACGAAGAACACATCGCCACGAACAGGTCTTCACAACAAACTGAACAGGTTCAACGAACCGAGAATTGAAAAGGAACAAGTTACTTACTTGTGACTGTTGTTCTCCAGCATGGGTCTGGCATGGATTCACATGCTCATGAATATTCCCCGTCGTCAGGCTGGGAATCCTCGGTAAAGAAAAAAACCAGTATCAGTTTCGTTTCTGATCTGTCTTTCGTAGTAGTAACAATCACTGGTCTCTGCGTCATACTGACCACAGCCAATGACTGCCCTCTACCTAAGCCCCGCCTCTGGCAGCCATCTTCAGATTTGGAAGCATGTGAAGTGGCAGTATGACCAAGTGAAGAGCCGCAGAGCGCTAGGCGGGAGGGTTCGCATGTGAATCCATGCCAGACCCATGCTGGAGAACAACAGTTACAGGTAAGTAACTTGTTCCTTCTCCAGCATGGGGTCTGGCATGGATTCACATGCTCATGAATAAAGAATACATAGCAGTACACACATGCACAACCACGGGAGGTGGCAAAGGCTCAACATTAAGCATTACATCAAACTCAACATCAAGCAATCTTACCTCCTCACCAGGCTCACCTCAGGCGAACAGGTTGCGCAGCACTGCTTGGCCGACCCTGGACTCCTCCCTGGAATCCCGATCAACGCAGTAGAATTTCGTGAAGGTGTGCGTCGACCTCCACGTAGCAGCCCTGCATATGTCCAGCAGGGGTACACCAGAAAGGAACGCCGTGGTAGCTGCGATCGCTCTGGTGGAATGGGCTCTCGGACGGCCAGGCAGCGGTCGGTTTGCCAACCGATGACAGTACATGATACAGCCGGAGAGCCATCTGGAAATGGAAGCCTTCGAGAGAGCCTTCCCCTGATTGACAGGTCCAAAGTTCACAAAGAGTTGTGACGTCTTCTGAAAACACTTTGTGCGGTCCACGTAGAACTTCAGCGCTCTAGCCACACCCAGCGAGTTGAAAGTCCTCTCAGCCGGCGACAAAGGCGACGGGAAAAACACAGGCAACACCAAGGGTTCATTGAGGTGGAAGTCCGACGGCACCTTGGGCAAGAAGGCGGGGTGTGTTCCTGAGCACCACCCTCATGTCGTGAAAAAGTCAAGTATGGTGGCTTGCAAGATAGGGCCTGGATCTCTCCCACTCCTCGTACAGAGGTGATGGCCACAAGAAACGCTGTTTTCCACGACAGAAACTTCAACGGGGCCGAGTTCAGAGGCTCGAACGGAGGTCCCATGAGCTTGGCCAGCACCATGTTGAGCTCCCACGCCGGGGCCGGAGCCTTCACCGGCGGGAACGATCTGAACAGTCCCTTCATGAACTCTTTCACCAGACGATGAGACCACAAGGACGACCGCCCCGTGGTTCTGGTGTATCGGGAGATCGCAGCAAGATGAATCTTGATGGACGCGTGTGCCAGTCCAGCCTTGGCCAGCGTCAACAGGTACAGCAGCACTTGGGGAGCCGTAATCCTTAGAGGGTTAATCTTCTGTGCGTGGCACCAGACAGAGAACCTCTTCCATTTGTGTCCATAGCATTTAAGAGTCGAGGACGCCCTGGCCTTTGCAAGAACCTCTCTGCAGGCGGCCGGTATGTCGTATCCTACAAACTCTAGCGCTGCAGGAGCCAGGCCTGCAAGTTCAGCGACTTCGGGTCGTGGTGGAGGATGGCGCCTCCTTCCCTGGAGAGCAGATCCGTGTCCACTGGCAGCTTGATTGACGGGGACGCTGACAAGTCCAGAAGGTCCGGGAACCATATCTGCCTCGGCCACGCAGGTGCGACGAGGATCATCCTGCACCGAGACCTCTTGAGCTGGTTGATGAGCCGGATCAGCAGTGGCAGAGGAGGGAACGCGTACAGGAATAGGCCTTCCCAGGGGAACTAGAAAGCATCGCCCATGCTCCTCGGCTGGGGAAACCTGCTGGCGAACCTCTGGCACTTGGAGTTCGTCGCCGTCGCGAACAGGTCGATCTGGGGTGTGCCCCACCGTCGGAAGAGGCGATCCACTAGATCCTGCCGTAGTTCCCACTCGTGGCACGAGCACAGCTCCCTGCTGAGTGAGTCGGCGATGGTGTTTTTTATCCCTGCCAGATGAAACGGCACCAGAAACATCCTTTGGGCGACGGCCCAATGCCACAGGTCCTGCGCCTCCTTGGACAGTGCTGGGGACCTGGTTCCGCCCTGTTTCCTGATGTAAAACATGGTGGTGGTGGTGTCGGTGAAGATCCTCACCACCTTTCCCTTGAGGGACGGAAGGAAGGACCTGAGGGCCCAAAACACTGCACGGAGCTCCAGGATGTTGATATGGAGGGACTTCTCCGTCGGGAGCCAAAGGCCTCTCGCGTGCAGATTTCCGGTGTGCGCTCCCCACCCTTCCAGGGAGGCATCCGTGGTCACTGTCTCCTGGTGGCCTGGGGTCTGGAAGTCCATGCCCGCCGTCAGATGCGCTCGGGTGCCCCACCACCGGATCGCTCGTCGGAAACTCTCGTCGAGTGTGATCCTCTCCTCGAAGTTGCCCGTCGTTTGGATCCAGCGCGCGTCCAGGAACTCCTGCAACGGGCGCATCCGGAGCCTGCACATGGGAATGAGGTAGATGCAAGAAGACATCATTCCGAGGAGGGACTTGATGGACCTCACCTTGGCCGCGTCGGCAACCAACATCCGCTGTACCTTGCCCAGGATGGCCCTGGTCCTTTCCTCCGACGGGGAGGCCAGAAGGGACACTGTGTCGAGCTTCGCTCCCAGAAACAGTGCGGGTACCAGGTGGGACTTGGCGTAGTTCACGGAGAATCCCAGGTCCGTGAGAAGTTGGACGGTCCTTGCCGTGTACTCCACGGCGAGCTCCCTCGTCTTGGCTCGGATGAGCCAGTCGTCCAGGTAGGGGTAGACGTGGATCCCCTCTCGGCGCAGCTGTGCCGCCTCTGGTGCAAGGCACTTGGTGAATACCCTGGGCGCCGACCACAGACCGAAGGGCAGGGCTCTGAACTGATAGTGACGCCCTTGGACCACGAACCTGAGAAATTTTCGGTGCCCCTTTAGGATGGGGATATGGAAGTAGGCATCCTCCAAATCCAACGACGACAGGAAGTCGCCCTCCTCCAGCTGACCCAGGACGTGCTGGAGGGTGACCATCCGGAACTTCTGCGCCTTGATGAACTTGTTCAGCCGTCGTAGGTCTAGGATGGGACGCCATCCTCCCGTCTTCTTCTTCACGAGGAAGTATCTTGAGTAAACTCCGGAGCCCCGAAGCCTCTTTGGGACGAGTTCGATGGCGCCCTTCCTGAGCATTGCCTTTACCTCCCGGAGAAGCTGAGGGACGTGAAGTTCTTTCCTGGCCACAGGGGGGACGCGCGGGCACCTTCTTTGAAACTCGAGTGCGTGGCCCTGGGCCAGGGCGTCCAGCACCCAACGGTCGGTGGAGATGGACTCCCACACGCTGACTAAGCTCGCCAGCCGGCCTCCCACCGGGGTGCTTCGGTGGGGGCCCGACCCCACGGCCGGTTCAATCCTGCTTAGACGAGGCTTTGCCGCCTTGACCTCCTTGGCGACGACGGCGGGGTCCACCTGACTTGCCTCGTCCCCTGTAAGCTTCTTGAGACGACGAACGGGCCGCTTGACGGTAGGTGGAAAATCCGCCGCCGGAACCTTTGGAGGCACCCTTGCCTCCGCCGCTCCGAAAGGGCGGCCGCCATTGCTGGAGAACCCCGAGAGCCCGGGCCGTCTCCGTGTCCGCTTTAATGGCTTGAAGGGAATCGTCCACTGTTTTCCCAAACAGGTTGTTCCCATCGAACGGCATGTCCAGGACTCTGGTCTGTACGTCTTGACGGAAGTCAGTAGCCCTGAGCCATCCACGCTGCCTAAGGCACACGCCGTTGCCCACCTGGCGAAATCCAGTGTCGGCGATGTCCGTCACAATCGTGATGGCGTGGTCCGACGCCACCTCACCTTCCTGCAAGATCTCCAGGGCATCCGCCCTCTTGTCGTCCGGTAGGAAGTCCAGCAGGGGAGCCAGTTTGTACCACAGCTCCCTGTCGTAGCGGGCTACGATAGCCAAGGCGTTGGCCGCCTTAATCGTCGCTGTAGACGAGATGACCCTGCGCCCCATCGTGTCCAATTTCTTTCCCTCGCCGTCCGGCGGGGAAGTCGACGTGGAGGCCGCAACCCCTCCCCCGCTTTCTTCCTGGCCGCCTTGGAGGCACAAGGGGGCCACGTCCGGGACCCGGTACTACTTCTCGTACCGGTCTCTTCTAGCCGGCGTCGTGGATGGGTTCTTGAGGAGGGCAAGGCCCTCATCCCAAATATCGTCCAGCAGAGGTACCTCTTGGCTTTGCGCCGCTGATAAAGGAAACCTTCCTTCTTCTCCTCAGGGCAGAGCTGGAAGAGCTCGGACGCCCTGGCGATCATGGAGTGAAAAGATCCAATCTTGTCGGGCGGGGAAGCCCGGGTGGGAGGTGATGACGGCAGATCCTCGTCGTACACCTCGTCGCCTGGTTCCGGGTCCCCCGACGGGATCTCCACTGGCAACGGCAGTCTCGTCCTTATCTCTGAGCATAATGACTGTATAGCCAACAAAATGGCCGCCGAGTTGTCTTGCGGCGCTGGTAGAGGGGAGTCCGACGGGCGGTCAGGGGCCCCGTCGGTACCCTCGACGATGTCGTCGTCTCCTGCGTCGGGATCCCTCCCGACGGGCTGGTCTTCTTCCACGCCAACGCCGTGGCTTAAGACCTCGACCAGTTCTTCCTCAGAGGTTGAGGCCAAATCCACGACGACCTCCTGCCCCCCCTTTTTCTATCCCTCCCGTTTTCTTAGGAGGGGGGCTGCCCGAAGGGAGGGGTCCTGTCGATGGGCATAAAAGAGTTCTCCCTCCGCGGTGGCAGGGAGACTCTGAGCCCCGAGGTCGCCACCACTGGTGTAGCCTCTACAGGCTGAGCCAGGGCTGCCGCGACTGTCTCGATAGAGGCCTTGGCCGGATGGATTAAGGCTTTCACCACCTTAGGTGCGCTCACCGCCTTCTCCTTGAGGGGGGACACTGCCTCGCTCCCCCTCCGCCTTCGAGCTCGACCGGGGCCTCTCCAGGAGCTTCGCCGGGTGCTCGGCCTTCCTCTTACCCGACCCAGAGCGTTGGCTCGTGGTTGATGGTGCCGGTTCGGCGCTCCCGGTGCCAAAGGACTCGCGGTGCTTGGCCTTGTGTTGGACCCCCGTCGCCGGGGCGTCCTCAAAGGTCTTAGAAGACCGCTCGGATTTCTTCCTCCTTTTCTCGCCGGACGGGCTCTTCCCTTCCAGCCAGTTGGCGAGACGTTGATGGCGGTCCTTCATGGTCCGCTCCGACATGTTGCCGCAAAACGCACAGTCCTTCTCCACGTGCGTCTTGTCCTCATGTAGGCAGTAAAGACAAAAGGAGTGTTCGTCTTCCTTAAAGACATTCTGTAGCTGGCATCCCGGGCAGACGCTGAACAGCTTTCTGGGCGTCGAGCTTCCCTTCTCCTGGGCCATGACCGGGATGGGCCTGAGAAACTACTGGAATCCTCCAAAAGCGTAGCTCGACGAATCTTCACCCTTGAGGGGCATAGACGAATCCGAAACGGGTCCCCGTTGATCGGATGGAAAGTCGGTGGAGCTTGAGGCTCTTTTGACCGAAAAAACTAAGTTTTTTGAGAAAAACGTGAAAAAATAGCACTAACGCTCGAGAGCAATAGCACGAGGATCCCAACACATGAACGTGCGGTAAAAATCTGAAGATGGCTGCCAGAGGCGGGTCTTAGGTAGAGGACAGTCATTGGCTGTGGTCAGTATGACGCAGAGACCAGTGATTGGTTACTACTACGAAAGACAGATCAGATACGAAACTGATACTGGTTTTTTTCTTTACCGAGGATTCCCAGCCTGACGACGGGGAATATTCATGAGCATGTGAATCCATGCCAGACCCTATGCTAGAGAACAGCAAACTCCAACGAGTCGAGGTGTACCAAGATTCACGAAGCGAACACGTTCGCGGAAAAAACAGAAATGAGGCTATGGGCGTCACGCGTCCTACTCATCACATCGGGTGACGTCGGCCGTCGGAGGAGGTCCTCGGGGACGGCGCATCGATGTCATCGACGCAGGACGCAGACGTCAAAGATTTTCCGAAGCAGCACAGCTGTGGACATTACCCGTCATAGATATGGAATACGTCGGAGGACCCAATCCCCTCGAAATGTAACATATGGCCGCCCTGACCCCACTATCCCTACCGTATAGGTCAGCCAAAGAGCCCGACTACGTGGAAAATCCGGCCGCCGGATCTTAGGTGCCGAAATCCACAGGCGTAGACTAATACCCCGTAGTCTTCGTCGAAGATGTTCTTGTTGGGCAAAGTAATTAACAGGGAATAAACCGAGAATTCGGTAAAGATGAACAATGTCTCTAGTAAGAGCTCTGCTATAAGGCGACCAGCTATCTGGGCGGAAAAAAACGATCTGAGGGAGCTCGGCACGTGAGGGATTTTGGGTACACCACACCTCACGATAGGGATAGTGTTACAGACACGCCTATGCCGACGTCCCCTTTCGGTCCCCAAAAGACAAGATGCAATACTCCGCAGTTACCTCTGGATGTCGGACCATATGCATAGCATGTGATTCTAAGCAGATTAACAAGCACAGAAAAGATATTTTTCAGCTATGTGATAGCAATGTGTCTTGTCTAACTCTATTCAGTTTTGCAAACTGAAGTCTATATTTGCCTTTCTGAGTTCATGTTGCATTGTATTCAAATGAGAATGTCAAAGTATTCGGCAAGAGCTGAATAGCTAGAAACTATTAGGCCGGAGCCGAATGGTATTTTTTCAGCCGGAATTTGGCCAAATACTTACTCGAAGCCGAAGTTCGGTACACCCCTAGTCGCATGTGAATCTATGAAAGACACCAATGCTGGAGAACTGGAGTTACAGGTAAGTATTTTTTTCCTTCTCCAGCATTGGATATTTTATAGATGCACATGCTGTAAATGGATTACAAATCAGTATTACAACAACGCATACGGGCGGAGGCAAGCTCCCAGCACAATTTACCACTGGAGACCTACTAACCTTACGCAAAAAGGTTACGTAGAACAGACTAGCTGACTCTAGACTCTTCTGCTGAATCTCTGTTGGCACAGCAGAACCTGGTGAATGTATGTACCAATCTCCAGGTGGCTGCAGTGCAGATGTCAGGCAGCGGGATCCCGGACAGGAAAGCAGTGGTTGCAGCCTGGGGCCTGCTTGGTAGCGGCGTGACAGCCTGTTGATGGCAGAAGTAAATGCAGGCTGCAATCTATCTTGAAACGGAGGACTTTGACAGAACATTCCCCGGCCCAGAAGGTCCAAATTATACAAACAATTGATCCGTAGAACAGAACGTTCACACAATAGTTGGTAGAACACGTAAGGTGAGATTTTAACCTGAGTGCCTACCTCACTTGTGAGAACCCCAGAACTTTTTGCTGGACTGGTAGATTATTTTTCCCTATACCTCAGTGAGTGGGAACCTTTTTCCACACTCACAGATCCTTTTACTCTTTTTATGGGTGTCATTTTTAAGACTCTCTATAGTGTCCTTTTAATTTCATCCTCTTTGACAGGTTTTGGTATATACCTTTTTATTGTTACAGGGTTGCCCTTTGGGATCCAATTGTACTTTTCTGGCTAACCTTGTGAGAACTCCAGTTCCCAAGGATAGAGCGGATATTTTTATCCCTTCTACATTTTGTTCGGTGAGAACCAGCACACCCCACTTTATGGGGAGTGCTGGGGGTACCCCTTTTGCACTAGCACTTTAACACTTCCGTTACAGGGACAAGCTTACCTTAAATGGCTGGTGGCAGTGAACCTTTTTAACAAATTCGATGCATCTTTACCACAGGCTGTTTGCACAGCTCCGGTAAAGGCACCCATGGGTGCCCACTTCACCAAAATGGCCCCGGTCTTCTTTTTTTGCCATTTTCGGGTTTCTTGTCCCTTCTTGGTCTTTCCCCTGCCTTCCAAGGTGGGAAATTCCTTTGTGTGATTTTTATCTTTGGTGGGATACCTTGATCAAACCCACCCAGGATCCAGAGTGTCTGAAGGCAGCAAGCGAGGAAGGAGTCCAATATTATGCAGCCCTTTGTCTTCCAGTTTGACTGTGAGAATCCAGTTCCAACTGGGTGGCTGCCTGTCTTGAAAGGATTGCCAACCCCCCAGGTTTGAATGTTGCAGGCCTGTTTGTTTGGCTGGATTCCAGCATAAAGATCTGATCCTGGAAGCTGAAGAGGTAGTCGACCACTGGACCGGAATCCAACGAGGAAGATGAAGAAACCGTGGCCGAGATGATTTCCAGTGACCGCATAGTCTGCTGAGTAACCAGCGCGTGTTGTTACCCTTCCTTCCAAGTGAACTGGGGACTCTGAAAACGACAACCCCTACCTAGAGCTGGGCGTTATCCACTAGACTCAAGAAGACCTGCATTTTGAGCCATCCCACGTCCTGTTGTGACCTTGCGGGCTGTAATACCTCAATACCCTGGGACCTCGAGCCATCGTGTTGTGCATGGTCTTCCGAATCAAGCTGAAACTTTGGTGTCATCCTGCTGGACCTCCAAAAACGTGACTCAAGCCCTTGAAGTCCCCTCACCAGATTATCGACGTAAATCCAATCAACTACATTCTGTCTTCTTCTGGCTCCTGAAAAGCATGCCAAAACCACAGAGCCGCATCCAGCTGCGAAAAGACTCTTGCTTGGAGCCTTCCCTGTTGATACTTGCTGCAAAATCCCTTCCAAAGTTCTGTCTTCCGTCTTCATGACAAAGGAATCCACCGACCAGGGTTTTTGGCTGCAGATTCTGAGGTCTCCCCCGCTGCAACTCTTCTTCCGTGCTGGGGTACTGCGTTGGCTGGGCTATTTACTTACCTTAAGCCTGTGTGATTTCTGTAAAGCTTTGGGGTGTGTCTTGTGATTGGAAGTCCTCTCATCCAGTTAACCAGGGCCCACTTCTGGAATCCTCCAAGGGCGTCTTGTCAGATGTCCCTGGACCCTTTCAATCTCTCTAGTGTACTATTTGTTTGAGCAGTCTTCCTGAGGAACTCTGAATTTTGCTACTTCTGTGCCTTCCTGAAATGTGTGTGGGACACTAGAGACCTAGTGACCCCTCTTCTGCCACTGAGACTACTCATGCTCCAATAGGGAAAGACTTTCTAAGGATTGGGCCTGTTGCCTAGAAAAGAGAATACGTGTTTAAATATTTACTTACTTTTAAATGATTTGGTTGGTAACAAACTCTGAGAGTGAACAGTTAAAAACATTCTTTCTTACTTTGAATGTGTGTTGTGCCATTCTGAAAAGCATATGTAAGGTTATTTCACTCACCTGTGAATTGTTTATGCATTGGAAATGCATTCAAGGGACAGTAGACGCCTATACTGAAAGTAATCAGAAGGCAACTTATGGTTTGACTCCCCATGAAAAGGTGTGGCCTATACTAAAAATGTATCATAAGGTCTGACTTACCTAGAATTACTGTTAGTTATTCTGAAGAAGGTTTATGCTTTGGTCTGTGTGCCTTCAAGCATTGTGTTGTGTTTTTATAATGTGTTTATGACTATGACGAAGTACTTACCCCCAAAGACTTAACTGGGAATAATTGTACTTATAATTCACCTTTATCTTTTATAATACTTCTGGTTTTAAGTGTTTCTATTGAACCTTTGGTATACTACAAGTTCTTTGTATCTTCCCACAGCCCTCTCTCCGTCCTAAGGTAAGCGTGGCTGCTCTGTCTACACTACCACATACTCAGGTGGTACAGCCTTATACCAAGAGTGGAGTTTTGTACTGTCTCTGTGGAATGGTTTTACTAAGCCCTTAGATGGACTTCTGAAAAACTATCCTAACACACGTCCACTGCCACCAGCCAGAACTAGGAGATTGTCTATGTGACATAAAAGCTACAGGAGGAGAGATAAGGGGGGGTACTATATCATACTATAAAGGTTTAGGAGAGATACTAAAAGAACTGTGGTTATTTTAGGATATAACCTTGTGTTTTAGGGGTTTATTTTTATTTACTTCCAGGGGTGTTTTTCCAGTGTTTTCAGAAATTTAAGGATCTGTGTTTCAGTGTTTTCCCGTTTGTCCCCTTCAAAATATCATGGGTAACTGTTTTTTCCAGTGTAAACTCAAATATTCTTGTATTGTTTCATCACGTGCATAAGTAGGGTGAGGTCTCTCCGTGCAAGATGTTTTGAACACTTTCTGGAGAATAAAGATGAATGTTTTAATCCAGTGATATCTAACATTACATGTCAAAATTATTGTAAATAATGCAATACTTTTTCAGGGACTCTTTGCCCATCCTTGCGCCTTGTCTTCCCATGAAGACTTTGATTTGTGAAAACGACCTATCCACATTGTAGAGACTTCCATTTTTAGCAGATAAGGCATAGTGTGATAAAATGATTTGCCTGGGAACACTCACTTTGGTGGAGATAAGGATTATTTTGGGTGCTCTACATTGCCACAGGAGGTTGGGAGGGGATAGTGACACGAACACTGTGGCCTAACACAAGCTTCATGCATGGAAGCCTCACACAGCTTTTCTTTTAAATCCGACAGGCAGCTGACACTTTGCAGCTCTCCTCCAGACAGATACACATACTGTGGCCACAAACAGACACTGAAAAATACATGTTAAACCATTTGTTGTAAATACAAATATTTGTCAGCGGTCAAGGGCTATTTTGAGGAATTCTAGCCAATGTTAAAACATGAATTGGCAACCACCCAACATGTCTCAAATGTGTCTACAATACCTCAAAATAGCTCTGACCACACAACTACAAATATATATATATATATATATATATATATATATATATATATATATTAAATGATTTAGTTTGTTCACAAACTTTACATTGTGCTATTTTACCAAACATAACATAAGTGGAAAGGAGCAGAGATACAAAAAATAATTTTGTGTCCTGTATTCTTTCTCCCACAACAGTGTTTCTCTTTTCATCGTCATTTAATATCTGTTTTCAGTACTGGATATGGATCTGATTTCTCCTTGCAAAGTTTTGTCAGAGTATTACGTCCCAAAATTGAATTATTCTGTAGGTCATTACTTTATAATTTCCTAGGACAATGTAATTCCAGCGTTCATTGCAGTTCATTTGTCTTGGCTGTTGTGGCAAGATATTTGTGAATGTTTGTCTTTTCTCCTTCAGTGCTGAACACTCCAAGATTAGGTGAAAGGGGGTTTCTATTTGGTCTTGTTGCTTGCAGAATCTGCAAAAGTCTTCATCTACAGTTATTTGCTTGGTGATCATAAGATATTCTCGCGTGGGTATGATGTTTAATCTCAGTCTTAAAAAGAGATCTCTCATGTGCCGATCCGGAAATAATGTTAGGTATTGGGGAACTTAGTTCAACGCTCTTGTTCCCACATTAGAATGTATGTCCATATGATATTTAGATTTTTCTGATAATGTACTTATCTAGTCATTGCGTTGGATTTTGAGCTTTGCTTTAAGAGGACGATTTGTTAGCATCTCAGCTGTTATTTCTACATCCTCTATCAATTGTCTGCACGTTTTTCCATCTGTTTATTACAGTATCATTAAATGTAAATGGCTTTTCAAGCACAATGTCAATTGGAGGGATCTTGTCATTGATGGCTGTTTTCTGATACAGATCTAGGTACTTCCAATTGACTATACTTTCTAGCGATTGTAAAGCCAACTTGTATCTTATTTGTGGCATTGAATAGGCCGTTGGTAATGACAGTATTTTCCTCGAAAAGATGGCTTCGATTTGGGTCCAGATTTGACGGGGTATATTTAGTACTGTTTCGCTCCTGTATGTCAGGATGGCCACGACTTTTCGGCGATAATAAGTCATCACAGTTTTTACAGAGAATTTCCCAAATTTCTTATGGATAGCAAGCCCCTGACGGGCTAGTGATAGGGACTTCATTTTTAGATGTTCTGCTAATCCATTATCTGTTTCAGATTGATTCACTCATACACCTAGGTATTTAACAGATCTTACAGGGGCAATTCTTTCCCCTTTTATAAATATTGCCAGGGTCGTATTCTTCTTTGGGTTGAGTCGGTGTACTAGCGCCATCGCTTGTGTTTATTATTGATTTTTAGGTTATTTAGGTCCGTATATTGTACTAGGGCTGATGGTCTCTTCTGGAGCCCGATTACGGTCTTGTTCAGCAGGACAATGTCATCCACAAATAACATGTATGGGATTTTGCTGGTGTTAAGTTTTGGGGATCCCCAATAGTAGCTACTTCGCTCATTCTCATGTCTGATATATATACGATAAATAGTGTGGCTGTCAAGGGGCAACCCTGCTTTAATCCATTCTTTCTTGATATTTCTGTGGACATGACTCCTTGTGATAGATGCACCTTAATCGATGCCTGTTCGTAAAGCGCTTTGATAGGTTCGAATATGTCTTTAGGGCAGTTCCACTTTTTCAGTTTTTCCCATAACTTGTGCCAGTTTACAGTGTTGAAGGCTTGTTTTAAGTCCACAATGATCGCATACATGTGGGTTTATAGTCTGTGGGCCTCGTGTTTTAGAATATTCAACATTATTAAATTTATTTTTGTAAATTTCTTTGTAAAGCCAGTTTGTCTTTGGTCAAAGAAGTCATTTTCGAAAGCCCATTAAGACAGTTCCTTTAATATGAATCCCGAGAAGATTTTTCCCAATGGGTCTAACAAAGCAATTGGTCGATAATTTGTGGGCAAATTCCTACACCCTTGCTTGTAGATGGGAACAAGTGTCGCGGTTTCCACGTCTTTGGCACTTCAGCACAGGTGTTAGCAATATTGAATAATTTGAGACAGATGTCTGCCCATTGCTCTGGGTTCTTTTTGATGGTGACGTTGCTTAAGCCATCTGGGCCGGGGGCTCTTAAGCCATTTAGATGTTCAATATGATTTAGAATATCTTTCTTGTCCCAGTTCAGTTCCCAAGCTAACGAGGGGGGTTGTTCTTCTCTCCTTGTGTCTTTTGTGTTACGGTGAAACCACTGCCTCTCCAAATACAAAGAGGAAACGCCTAATAAACATAAAAACCATTTCCAAAAACAAAAAGGTGAAAATAAATCATATGGAGCAGGAATGAACATATGAAGACGAGCGGAAGAAGGAATTTGAAAAGTTTAATGGCAATCGTCAATTACAATGCCTTCCGCGAGAGGTACAACAAGGGGAGCGGATAAAAATCACAGTAGAGGGCAAGCAACAGCACATTGAGTAAGTGCCAAGCAAAGGAAAATCCACTGTTGATAGTGAGAAATCTCCTAATTGGAATTGGCTGGCAAAAACGCTTGTAAAACGCGAACACTGCTAATGCCGAAAAAAGGAGAAAAGGGGGATCTTCAGTATAGGCACATGGAACACCAGAGGTTTTCAGCACTTTTAGAACTCAAAATGAAAGTGGGCAAAGTGCCTTGATGTATTGTGCTTACAACAAACTTGGTTAGATGTCTGCCCAATTGCGATGAGTTTGATATTGTGATGAATCCCGCAACAAGAAAAGCAAAAGGATGGCCTATAGCAGGACTATTAACTCGAGTGTGGAAAAGTTTGGGTTCCATGATTCGTGAGTCAAGAAACATCTCTCCTTATATAAAAATTACTGCAATTGTCCAGACCAAAACTGACAAAGAAAATCCTTGTCTATATATCATAAACCATTGGCAGCATAAAGCAGCTGGCACAATCTCATATACCCAGGTGGCAGAAATAATTGATGAGATCAAGGTCGAGGATCCCCAATCAAACATGATCTTGTGTGGCAATCTAAATCTAAGCTGCATAATGGATGGCAAACAGATATCATGGTCTCAACAACGTTGAGCTAAAAAATGGCATGAAGAGTTGGAATTGCGAGATTTGACTATGCTCATCGGGAACACACCAGGGGACATACCTCCTCGAGCCACATCGCAAAGAAATTCGCAAGAATCAGTCCTCGATTACATATTTAATTCAGAAAACCTGGCCATGAACATCAAAACCATGCAGCTAGTTGAAATGGACGAAAGCGAACACAACCAAGTAAAAGCGTCCCTTGCTGCATTACAGATCCTTAGTCCTCAGACTTGGATACATGTGGTAGCGGCAAACTCGAGCCAAAATAGACTTTTTATAATCCTAATAACCAGTCTAAAGAGAAAAAGAAAATCAAACAGAAATATAAAAGCTGGCTAATTGAGCATTGCTGCGTCATGTAACAACAAGATATAGAACGAATTATGAAATGCTTAGCAAATAATAATTCAGCTGACTTCTGGAAAGTGATCAACCAAGAGTGCAGCTTGCAACAGGCACTGCAAAAGTACATGGTGACACAGATACAATGGGTCGCACACTTTAGCCTACTTTATGAAAAGAAAGGACAGGTGAAAGACCCGATCCTCCCAGTACTAAAACAACAGGAACTTGTATTTCAAACAGAAGATATTTTGGAAAACATCAAAAACATTTGCTCCTCAAGAGCTCCTGGCACGGATGGGTTAACAAATCAGATCTTGAAGACCCATCCTGAGGCCTGGGCCGAGTTTTGTACATTACTGTTTAATAAGATAGCGACAGAGCGCTCCACCCCGGCATCGTGGAAAAGGGCAATCATTGCGCCCATTTTTAAAAAGGGCAACAGAACAAACCCAACACACTATCGGCCCATTGCAACTCAATTACAGCACTTACTGTCGTCTTGGATCTTAAATAGCAACCACTATGATCCTCGTCAATCAGGATTTGTCGAGGAAGTGGGCTGCAGATTAAATCTGCTTCTCATTAACTTAATAAAATGGATGATATAAAAAGAGGTGGGAAAATACATCTTGCATTTGAAGATCTTTCACATGCCTTTGACAGTGTGGATCGAGAACTCCTTTGGACAAAACTTAACTGGAATTGTCCTTTGAGCTTATTGATGGCTATAAAGGGTCTCCACACAAATACGGAAATCCAGGTTTGCCTCGATAGTGATGGTACGCGGTCTTCCCCCATTAAAACATTCTGCGGGTTTAAGCAATGATGTCCAGTAGCCTCAATAATATTTAGTTTATTCCTGTCTGATATTGGTAAAACTTTTGAAGATATCATCACTTTTGCTCCGAAGATTCATGGAACCCATTTGAGTTGGATCCTTTATGCAAACAATCTCGTCTTGATGGATTGAACACCGATTGGTCTGCAACGTAAATTATATGCCTTGGAACAATATGATGCACATAAACGGGCTCTGTATCAACCCTAATAAATATGAAATTCTAACAATTCAAGACTTGAGAAAGAACAGATCCCAGAAAGGGAAAAACTTCAAATGGTTCCAAGAGAAACAACCACTGAGAATTGTAATGTACACAAGATATTTAGGTATGTGGATTAGCTCAAGCTTAAATGATGCCTAAAGGGCTGAAAAAACAAAAGCCAAATGTTGACAGCTTGCAATCCAAGCAGTAGTCCTCAACAAGAAATATGGCAGATTTTCACTGAAACCGGTCATACATTTCTACAATCAAAAGGACGTGCCTGCCATATTTGGAGCTGAAAATGCCTTGGGCTATCCTTCGGCTCTCTGGGATACCCTTGAAAATATCTTTTGGTACAAAGTTATGAGCTTAAATAGAGGAACACCTGTATCCGTGATTCGATATGAACCGAGTCTGCTCTCTATAAATGCAAGAATTACTTGGAAAACACTGGCAACGTATCAGAAGATGACTATGGCAAATGGTCCCCTGCAATTTGATATCTTGCATAACCCAAGAAGTGGAGAGCTAAACAGCGCTCTCTTACTATGGGTAGAACGTTGTGAAAGAATACTCGACAATCTGAGTACTGAGACACTCTTGAAAACAATCCGGATGCAGTAAAAAAAAAAAAAAGAAAATACTGTGGGCGCAGGACTGGATTGACCCAGGGGATCAAAGAACCAAGTATAAACTGATGAAAAATGTGCCAGCAGAGGCTAAATCCCGAAACAAGCGCTCTAAATATCTAGATACATTTCCAAATCAATATCTATCTGGAAATGTATCTAGATATATCTGGGCAATCTCTTGGTGAAATCCAGGAGGAATCAATTCAAAACCAAAAGAAGTGAAAGACCGTTGGCCTAAATATACAGGCATTCGCTTAAACTGCAGATTCTTCAAAAAACATGATGAGACACTCAAGCACCCGATCCTGTTCCATGCGGCACCAAGAAATGAAAGAACCAAACATCTAGGTCCACTAATAGTGAACAAACACTCAACGAATACAGAAGACTGGTGGCAAAAGTGTTTTAACGAAACTGATAAGTTAATATTTGCGTTCACGTTTTTGCTCGAGGCAATTAAGGAGCAACTCTCTGCTACCATTGATGGTTAAACAAAAAGGGTCTAAAAGAAAGATATACGACCATAACAGCGAGAAATTAAGAAGAATTGCATGGACATAATAAGTTAAAAACGTTAATATGAAGTATGCAATGTAACTATTTCTTAAAAGGTTGCCATCTTGTAGATTAGGTTTATACAAACCAATAAAATATAATAAAAAAATAAAATACGTTTGAAAAGTGTGCTATTCAGGCATCTTCAGCTACACCAGAAATCATTTTGATGGTTTGGTCTTTGTTAACATTGATTCATGTCCATAGGTATTTAGTGTTCCTTTGGTTTAGAGCTTTGAAAATCTGCTCAGAATCATTTTGTATTATCTGCGCTTTATTGTTTTTAGCCCAGTTTTAACTGGTTTATGGCTCTTGAACGTTGTTCTAAGCTCTGGGTTCTAGCAACTTTGATGCGCATTCTCAATTCTTTTTTCTTTTGTACGATTTGATGGTTATATGCATGGGCGTGTTTTGCTTTATGGTTCTCTGGTCCTCCTTTGTTGCACCTAAATGGTATTAGTTGCCATGGGTAGTCTTTTCTTTGTCTGGCAGATCTGCATCAAGAAATACATCTCTTAAGGTTCTGACTTGTGCGTCGGAGATACACAATCTGTGGGAACCTTTAACAGGTACTAAGTGCACAATCGTATCTGGGCTTGGTCATAAGTCAGTTTCCATTGCATTGACACTTCATGATGATCACTTTGTTGTGACAGGGTCACTTCTACCTTTTGAAATTTTGGTCTCATGTTTTTGGATATGTAAATATAGTCTAGAAGGGAGGATGAATTGTTACCAATCCAGGTAGGCTTTGTGTTCAAATCAGATGTACCCAGACAGTTAGCGAGCAACATGTTTCGCTTCTCCATTTCTTTTCTCCATGTTTTTGCTTTCAAAGTTAATTTCTCCTCTAGGATTTACGATCTGTCCGATACCGATTGTTTTGTGTTTTATCTGTAGCTCGTCAATTTGTGTTACAGTGTCGATGAATGTCATTTCTTGAATTGCCGCTGTACTCCAATATAAGTTTATAAGAGCCGTTATTTCCTCATTTTTCCCTTGGTTGGGGCGAGCTTTTTGTACATTATCTATCAAAGTTGGCTGTAGTATTGCGATTTGGGTGAAGGAGTTGGGATTGAATGATTCTACGATTTTTATCTCAGATTCTGCTTTAATGAGTGTTAGTAAACCTGCTGATTGCCGACCCTTAGCTCTTACAATTGCATGGTTTATAAATGTTATGTATCCGTCACATGTGGGTTGAATGTCTCTTGTAGACATATTAGATCAAAAGCTTGTAAGTCTTGATTCTTATTTCCAAAAAGATGGGTTGAACCCCTTGTATTCCAAGAGCAAAGATCTATGGAGTGAGTTATCGATTGTGACTGTTAGTGGTGACCTTTTCGTCGAGTACCGTCACTTCTGTATTCTGCTCTAGATTTCAGTCTTGCGCCTCTGAGTTTCAACCGTTCTCGTCACTAGAGACTTGGGGGTCGCGTGTCTTGAATTTTGTTCATAGTCTTCAAGAGTAGACGTGTTTTTGGGAGATATTTATCGTCGTTTCAGATCTCATAGTATTATTTGGTTTTTGATATTGTTTGACTGCAGACATTTTCAGTTGATGAAATTGGTAGTCATTTGCTAGACAGTGAAAACCCAAAATTCGAAATTGTTCACAGCAGTGCATCACTTGGTCATGTGTGCGTTGCGTGGTGAATTGCACCTTCACTATATCAGTTTCGTCTTCAAATGTAAACTCTATTACTAGAATGTCCTGTGATCAAAGATGTCCTAATTTCAGTATGGCATGCATCAGCCGTAGAATGTTTGTCCTGTTCAGGATTAGGTTGTCGTTTTTTCCCCTGGTTCTTTCAATTATCACTCTGTGTGGCTCATGTTTCCGACGCGGATCCACAAAAACTGGCGTTTCCAGGTCATTGTTACTTGTGGATTGATGGTCAATTAGCTCGTCCTCTTCTTCGAGTTGACAAAAGGGACTTCTAGCATCATATTTTGTTGTTTGATCCTGTCGCCTTAATTGCCTACACGTTTGCTTGGTTTGTTGCGTTTTAAACAAGTCTCATCTAGTAGTTGATATCGCTAGCTCAGCTTCTGAGATGTCCTCAAACGTTAGGGTGACGTTCTCTGAAGTTATGGAATCGCCTTGTTTGGAGGCAGATTCTGGGTTTTCTCCTTTGTACTATATGTGGACAAGTTTATTAGCAATTCTATTATTTCTTGCTCTTTGTTTTTTTCTGATCTATGTCATTGTCCAAAGGGTCTCCCTTTGTACTCTTCATCACAAAGTTGTTTTTAATGTGTGTTGGATTATCACTTGATGTACTCGATTGGATCTGATTTGTTGGTAAAGTTAAGTTACATTAAAAAATCCTGGGATCCTCTCCTTGTGGATTTCGCTTGTTTGATACGTTTCTTATTTCTTTGCGTTTGTCTGTTGTCTGATTTAACTTTGTTCAATTTATCGATTTTTGACTTTGGGTCAAATATAGAAAAGCTTTCTATACTGTTTTGAATCGGATTCTTCTGTGCGTTCTTTTCAGCTCGTTCAATGGGCCTATTTGTAGGCACAGTTGTCTTTGACTGCTAGTTTTGTTAATATGTTTCAGTTTGGTGGTTGGCTCACAATTCCCAATTTCTAGAAGAGTTGTGTTGGTTACAGGGTGAGTAGGCCCTGTTCCACCTGCGAGTTGTACTTGCCTGGTTGTGTCAATTTTTTGTGTCGTTGCAGGGTGCTTCTGTGGTTGATTTGACACTTGTGACTTCGCGATTGCGGTGGAAAGCGATGAGCCATGTATAAGTTAATTTAATTGTGGATTAACCTGAATACTCAGTTTTTCTGCTAATTGTGTCTTACATAGTCCTTGCTTTATTATTTTTGCTTGTAAATGCAGGTTTTCTTTGTGTGTCAATACCATTATTTCTGTCATGACCGCTTTGTCGGTTTTGTCGCTTCTGGCAAGTTCGAACAGTCGTTCCTGTCATTGAATAGAGGCTTCAGCTTCTTTGTCGAGTCTCTGTTAAACTTGTGTTGTAAATTACTCTAAAACGATTTGCTTCGTATGTACTAGGGCTAGTAGAGTTGCCTGATCTTTTTAGGGTTTCAGCCAATTTTTCATATAGTTTCATAAATGGCAGTAGGGCGTGAGTTGCTACGGTCATTGAGGCATTTTTGCAAGTCCAGCATTTTTGTTGGAATTGCTGGGTGTGTTTTTTGTGAGTCAAAGGCATAATAGGAATTCATAATTAGTCACAATCAGCTTATCATCCTATTTTTGGTTTTGATGTACCGCTTCTTTGCATTCAATTCAGGATTGTGGATCGTTTTGTTGTTGCTAAGAATCAGACTTGCATTTGCATGGTCCGGATTGCGTGGCAGTTGATCTGGTTTTGCCATTATACAAGGGGGTCGACGTCAAGTCCTTAGGGGGGTTGTAAATTTGCTGTTCCAGGATTGTTAAAAAGCATTTGTCGTTTTTCATGGTTTTCCATCAATGACTCAATTTCTGTGATGTCTAGTGATAGCCTGTCTGCCTTCAGCCTGGCACCACTGTAATTATCTAGTGCAGTTTCGGTTAGAGTTGTATCTTGAGTGAATTTCTGCTGCCATAGACATTTGGCCTTAACTGCTTTTTCACGCTGTGTCAGATGTGAAGTGGTATTTCCAACCTTGTTGGGTGCGTTCTTAACTGTCCATAATTGGCTGCTCGGCGTCTTTTTTGGCACTTTGTGAATAAATGCAATGGTCGTTAGGTGTTTCATTATCTTCTCCTGCGTTGTGCGGTTGGTGGATATCTAATCGTGTCGTTTCTCGCATGCTCTTGTGTCAGAAAATGATTTCACATTTTTAATCATTTCTTGAAGGAGTGAGCTTTGTCCAACCTCTTTCTCCTCTGCCGATTTGATTAGTTGGGATTGAGGATCCGATGTATGTTCTGGTTGTAGAATTGTTTCAGTCTCTACACCAACATCGGTTTCTTGTTCGTTTAGGTGTTTATCATTTTCTGATATAGAGGCGTGCATTGTTGTGACTATAGGGTCAATTGTTTCATTTGGGTAGGCGTGGCTGAGTTGTTTACCATGATTTTCAAGGCGTTTTCAACATTGTCTAATGGTGGGCGATTCCGCTGCTACTTCTGGTGGTCTATTATGGCTGTTGTCATGTTACGTTGCACTTCTTCACTTCCCTATGCCTTAGTCTGATTTAATGTTAAATTAATTTCTATTTTTATTTCGGTGGCAAGTGGTTCCAATTTTGCGCGTGACGACAGAGTTTGCGTGTCAGCACTTCGCGTTAGTTCTGCCTTGGCTCTTTGTCTTGTGTGAGGACCCGTCACAGAGACCATTATCACTGGCCGCTTGGTTTGGTGTTTGTAAAAGTCAGCCTTGCAATTCAGAGCACATTGTGTGATGTCTCAAAATGCAGGTGGTCTTAACACTAGTGGCTCTCATCAGCATCTGGGTAGGAGTCGTCGCGTTCGGGAGCCCCAGGTCGATTGTAAGGACGGGTTACATCAGGCTCTGATTACTCAGCAGGCTCTCTTTCACTGGAAATCGCTACAGCCATCTTTTCTTCATATTCTTCTTCAGTTTCAGCTCCAGTGGTCGACTTGTCAGCAGCTTCCAGGTTTGGAGTATTTATTATTAGGTACTACAGCACAACCTCTGCAGTCTTGCCACGCATTTTACAGCAGGGGCGGTCTGGCTGTCCAATCAGGACAGCCAGCTCCCCGGAGTAGGTTCCTTTCAGGCAAAGTGAAAGATAAAGGGCTGCAGAGTTTTGGACTCCTCCCTCACTTCCTGCCTTCTCAGACACCCTGGAGCCTGGGTGGGGAATCCAAAGGATTCCCGCCAAAGACAAAACTACCACTGAGGATGTTCCTGCCTAGAATGGCAGGAGAAGGCCTCAGAAACAGCAAGCACACAAGAAATAGCGAGGAAAGAAGGAGCCCACAATTTTAGCAAAATGGTGGCCCCTTCTGTGCATTACCGAGGTTAAATGAACAGCCTGAGATTAATACATTAATAGTCATTCACCATAGTGACTAACTTACCCTTATAGTCCATAGTCCCCCTTCCTTCATATTGCATGAGTGTCCCTCGCTAGGAACGGGAGACAGAACCTTTTTCATCAGAAAAAAACTTTCTTCCCCTTTAAATTTAAAGGCACAGCCCTGGGAGCATGCGCTCCCCTGACTCCTCCCACCGTCACCACACCTCAGACCCTATTGATGCGTCGACAATATTAAGATTGCCTAATGGCAACAGTATTATAAAGGGGGGTGACGGATTGGAGGAAAGGGACTATGGACAAAGAGCATGTTAGTCACTACGGTGAGTAACTATTAATTATTCGTACGTCCTGTCCCCTTTCCTCCATACTGTATGGGCAATTACTTCAACAATGTTAGCAGGCGCCCCTCTCTCGGAAGAACAAGGCATGATAACCTGTTCAGTGGTTGTTAACCACATTGAGAGTTCGCAGACATCTGCTTTTTGCTCACTGTACCTTTCACAGATGGGAAATATCCATTTGCATATCAGTCTTTGTCCCGCCCACATGGGCAGTCCAGCGCCGAAATGCTATGGCAATTCCTCTCTGAACAAGAGTACCACCAGCAACCCCATACACGTGTTTCAGCCTTGTTGGGCATCATCAGTGAGGTGAAGCTGAGCCTCTCTAAGCACAGTGAGCAGGGAGTCCATGTCTGGTTGCCCCCAGGTAACTTAGGGTGACCAACCCCAAGTTCCTTCAAAGAATTCAACAATGGTAGCAGGCGCCCCTCTCTCGGAAGAACAAGGCATTGTAACCTGTTCAGTGGTTGTTAACCACATTGAGAGTTCGCAGCCATCTGCTTTTTGCTCACTGTACCTTTTTTGAAATGTATAGGCAATTACAAGTGAATGTAGCCCAACGGTGGAGAGGTGACGCTGCTTAAGAAAACAAGTTCCTTAGAACCGACTGTTCGAAAGCCGCGTGTGACTTGGAGCTGGCGTCCAAACAGTAGTGCTTGCAGAAAGCCGAAGTGGTGGCCCAGGTAGTGGCCCGGTTGATGACGTGCCACTGAACCGGTCTCTGGAATGCGACGGCTGTTGCCTTGGCTCTGACAGCGCGGGCATGCATGTCAACTGGCAGTGGCTTGTTCTGCCCCTCATAGGCCTCCTTGATGGCCAAAACCATCCACCTTGCTGCCTTGGATGCCTGATCCCTGTGCCTTGACCCGGCAAAGGTGACAAAGCAAGCGTCCAACTTGCGGAAACTCTTGGCCCTGTCCAGATAAAATTTCAGAGTGTGTCTGACATCCAGGCAGTGCAAGACTCTGAGCATCAGCCTTCGGATCGGTAAAACACGTAGGCAACACTATCTCCTCATTTAGATGGAAGGCAGAGACTACTTTAGGTAGGAATGTGGCGTGTGTTCTCATGACAACCTTGTCCTTGTGAAAGGTAGCATAGGGTTCTGAAACCACTAGTGCCTGAATTTCGCAGAGGTGAGACCAACCAACAAAGCTGTTTTAATGTTGACCAGTCCGATATCCACAGATGCCATGGTTCGAAAAGGATTGTGCGCCAGGGTGCCCAACACTATATTGAGACACCACATGGGGGGTGTGGTTTCTTGATGGGCAGGTAGAGCCTGGTGAGGCCCACCAGATGTTTAACCACCGGGTTGGAAGAGGAGAGGACATCCTCCCCCAGAATTCCTATAGGCCCCTATGGCTGCCAAATGGGTGCAGCATGTGTCCACTTGCACCCCTGAGTGAGCGCGGTGTGCAGAGAAGGAGAGCATATTGTTCAATGTGCACATAAGGGGGGCGGGGGGTCGATCTCCTTATAGTCCGCCCAGCGACAGAACCTAGTCCATTTACTCTTGTTCTGGCTCCTAGTAGCCTTGCTCCTAGGGCCTTGAATGATGTCTAGGTTAGCCTGAGAGGTTCAGATGCTTCAGTGTGACCTGCTCAGGAACCATGCTGCTAGGGCTAATCTCTGTGGAGCGGGGTGGAGGACCCTGCCCCCCTGCTGCACAAGAAGATGAGCTGGGCCCAGCAGCAGGTGAATGGGTGGCCTGTCTGAGAGGCTGGGGAGCGCCGAGAACCACGGTCTCCACGGCCACCATGAATGATGCAGAGGTGACGTGATTCGCTTATCTTGCAGATCACCCTGCGTACCAGGGGTGTGGGAGGGAAGGCATACGCTGTCATGCCGTCACACTTTACCTGGAATGCGTTGCCGAGGGAGCTGGGGCCGTGCCCCCTGCTAGGACGCAAACTGATGGTACTTCTTGTTGGCCCAGGAGGCAAAAAGATCCACCTGCAGGAACCCACATCTGCTGAAGATCCTGTGTAGGACCTGAACGTTCAATTGCCATTCGTAATTGTCCGCTCCCAGTCTGCTGAGCCTGTCCGCTTCCAGGTTGGACTCCCCCGGGAGGTGGAGGGCCGTCAGGTAGATGTTGTTCTCCAGGGCCCATTCCTACATGCTGATCGCTAGGCTGCACAGCAGAGGGGACCTGGTACTGCCCTGCTAGTTGACATAGTACATGATGGTGGAGTTGTCCGTTTGGATAAGGACAACCTTGCCCCCAATGATCGGAAGGAAAGCTTTGAGAGCTAGCCAGATGGCCTTCAGCTCCAGCCAGTTGATATGAGACCCCTGCTCCTGAAGGGTCCAGACTCCATGGACAGTGTGGTTGTCAGTCTTCCAGGGAGGAATCCGTGGTGATGGTGACTTGTGGGGCCAGCAGCCAGTGCAGGTTGCGGCCCCTGGACCACCAGGTGAGGTCTGGATGGAGAGAAGGAGGAATGGTGACAAGTTTCGCTTGGGAGCCCCGCTCCCATGAGGCTGCAAAGTGCAGCTGTAATCTCCTTGTCTTGTGTGGGGTACGGCCAGTAGGACCACTGCCATGATACCTAATAAATGTTGGTACCACCAAGCCGATGTCACTTCTCGGGTGATGGAAGTGAGTAGTGACCCTCTTGAAGGCCATGATCTTGTCCTCCGAGTGGAAAACTCTCAGCTTGTGTCCCATTATGAGGCCCTGTGTAGGCTGCAGCTGAGTCTTCTTGAGGTTGATCAAAAATCCCAGCTTGTGGAGTGTGCCCATAAGGGCGGAGGAAGTGTGATAAACCGCCTCTGGAGAGCTCGCCCTGACGAGCTAGTCATCCAGGTACAGGTAGACGTGGTGGCCCTGAGGAGGGCTGCCACTGCATTCATCAGTCTGGTAAATACCCCGGGGGCTGAGTTGAGGCCAAAGGGTAGAACCTTGTATTAGAAATGACAGCCCATGATCCTGAACCGCAGGAAGGAGCGATGAGGCTGCCAAATCGGGGCGTGTATATAGGCGTCCTTCAGATCAAGGGAGCACATCCAGTCTCCCCTGCACAATGTCTCTGCAATAAGCGCTGGCGTAACCATCTTGAATTGTTGTAGAGGAAGGGAGAGGTTGAGGGTGGAGAGGTCCAACACAACTCTCAGGCCAGCCTGGTCCTTTTGCATGATGAAAATCCTGGAGTAGAAGGCCGACTTCTTTCACTGCCTGGCTCTCGATGAGCGATCACATTTCTGCCAACAGAGTTGCTGTCCCAATCTGTGGGAAAGGAGGGTAGGAGGGAGGAATCGGTAGGCAGTACCCCGTAGATACTACAGAGAGGATCCAGGGGTCTGTGAACTTCTGGCACAAAAACTGTGCGTGAAGGGCAAGCCTGCCCCCCCACCAGAGCCAGGTGGACCCGAAGGGGTGCGTCATGCCTTCTTTCCCTCCGAGGCTGTTGCAGAGGAGGGGGACTGGAAAAAGCCCTTGACCGCTCCCCCCCCGCCCAATTTTTGCTGTTTTCGCCAGTACTGACTCAGAACGGTCAGGCTGTCTAGACCTCTGTTCTTGGAAGCCCTGGAACCCTTATCGGATCGTTCATGCGACTGGGTGTACACCTTGGGAGTGGCCTTCGTACAGATAAATATTTTGCAGTTTGTGAACAGTTTTTCTTTGTATCTAGCTCCTCATCAGTGGTGGAGTGAAAGAGGTCACCAAACTCTAATGGAAGGTCCAATATGCGTTCCTGGACGTCTGGGTTGAGTTCAGTAGCCCGAAGCCAGGCAGTCCTTGTGTCTGTGGCGATGCAAATGGGCTGGCCAGATGTGTCGATGTGGGCCACGGTAGACTCCATGATGTCTTGCGCCAACATTTTAGCACTGTGAAAATTACATCAACTAAAAAACAGTTCAGCTGTCAAGTGAAAACAATTTCCACTCGAAGGCAAGTTCATCTCAGAGTCCACAACACCACTGAATTCAGGTAAATCTACCTTGAAAAACCAGGGATTTTTACACACCTTTTTTCCCCCAGACAAGCACTGCCAGATAATTGGCACCACTTCACTCTGACCATGTTCACCCTTCCAGCACTTAAGCCAACACAACTATGTTCTGTTACAGCCTCAGAGTGCCCTGCCAGACTAACTGCTGCGTTCCCGCATACAAACCTCAGCAGCAAAGCAATGTTGTAACACAAGAAGCCACAGTGGAGGAAGCCACCACCTTCAGCCAGGCTGTTCCCCCCCCCCCCACCCCCACACGTCCCCAGGACGCACCTAAGGTTAGTGCTTTCCCCTCCATGTTGGATGAACAAGACCTCCATCTGTCCATTTGTATTTAAACATCTGTTTCTATGTACCGTTACATATTGTTTTCTCAAAAATTATTTACTGATAACAGTAAATGAAAGTGGTCTAATTATTAGACAAGTTAACAGCAAATTTAAAAAAAGCTTTTTACAAACAAAGAACTGTTTGTCGATACCTGTGCAGATTGATCCTGCCCATCCGAAATAGTGTCAAGTTTGGGTGCATATAGCACATTTCTCAAAGCTATTAGACTTCTAAAAATTATGATTGACATACCATGAATACTGTATGGTCACAAATTTGTCCAGTGGAATGATACCTTTTTGTTGTAGAACCAATTTAGCCTCGGCCAGTCCCTCCTTGAAACGCTTCTGGCTCTGTACCAGAAGTTCTGGAAGGAAGTTGGCTATTTCCCGCCAAATCCTCTGGTTAACGGCTGCCAGCATGGCATCCACATCAGATTGACGAAGATGAAGCAAAGCGTTGGAATAAAGCTTCTCCCCGTACGCCTCGATGCTCTTCTCCTCCTTGCCTAACAGCACAGAGGACGATGTGGTTGAGGATGACTGAGGCTTTGAGTAGAGTGACACCGCAGCGATCACCGCAGAGTGCGGTTGAGGGTGTGCCGACAGCAAGAGTGAATCCCTCTCCATTTGCCTATACTTGGCGTTGAAGTGCCGATTGACAGGCTGGGCCATGTGGGGCTTTAGCCACCCCTTTTTGGCCAAGGCGACAATGTCCTTCTGCATCGGGATCCCCTTTCTAGCCGTGCGGCGCCGAGTGAGGACCTCAGCAAGACTCCCGCCTCCAGCTGTTCGACTTCGGGTTGAGGAAGGCCCAAGTACTCTGCCAGACCTGCGTGGTGTTCATAGAAGGCCTTGGCCGACGATGGCGTGTCAGGGTCTTCTTCCTCATCCGTGTCCACCAGGGGGTCCGGCAGGTCCGGAGCAGGTGGAGGAGTGCTGGACGCTAAGGGCTGCGGTGTGGAGACCGGAGCCAGAGGTTGCAGCAGAGGCTGGTGTGGAACTGCCTGAACTGTGGGAGGCAGGGGAGCCGGAATCAAAGGAGCCGGCATCAAAGGAGCCGGCATCAAAGGAGCCGGCATCAAAGGAGCCGGCATCAAAGGAGCCGGCATCAAAGGAGCCGGCATCAAAGGAGCCGGCATCAAAGGAGCCGGCATCAAAGGAGCCGGCATCAAAGGAGCCGGCATCAAAGGAGCCGGCATCAAAGGAGCCGGCATCAAAGGAGCCGGCAAGGGCAGCAGGGGCTGCGCCAGGGCCACCGGCGCTGGAGCCTTAGGAGGAATGACTATAGGCGCAGGCGGTGGAGCTGGAGGGAGCATGTCCCCGATCACATCCCAGAGGATGGCCCCCATCTGAGGAGATCTCATGAGAGTGAGGAACTTTTCAAAGAACCTGTCCTCACAGGCCGTTGGGGTGGCAGGTGACGTTGAAGGGGTAGCGGGCAGCTTCCTGGGCTGGTGCATACTCTTGTCTAGCTGGCTGCAGGGTAAACCTGCCCTCTAATGCAGATGGATAAGCCGTAGGCCACGTACCTGGTTGACACGCTCCGTTTCAAGGGGCGGTATCAGATGAGCGGCCATCTTGTCTGGCACTGCAGCCATCTCGTCGAGCTGGGTGCCACGTGCCAAAGTCGTGGTGCCTGGCTCACTGGGCCCGGCCTTTACCAGGACTCTTGGCGGTGGAGTATGAGACCTACGCTGCACCTCAGGACGGGACTTGGTAGGCGTGTTGCCCTCAGCACAATTGCCGGTAGCTCCCCCTCGGACATCTGGCCGGTACTAGGGCGTAGCCCCTGGGGTGTACACCCGGTAAAAGAATCTTGCGGTCCCTCAGCACTGTCTCCGAAAGAATCTAATGACCCGTTGGCCTGGCGGCCAGTAGCTGAACTAGCCTCGGTACCAGTGCTGATGAGAGAACCTGAAAAGTTCCTCCCACTCTGGCATTTCCTTGGGAAGGAGGAGTCCTTGCAGGGTGCGATGGAAAAAAGTGGCCCTACCCTGGGCCTTGACTTATGTTTGAAGAAGTCCTCCCTCCACCGAGCTAGCTTGTTCTTCAGAGCATGCGGAACAACCCTCCCAGCCGTGGTCGGGGCTAAGGCAGCAGAGGCAAAGAGCATGGGGATCGGACGTGGGGAAGAGCCCCTCGCAGGCTGGCACCTGCCGAAGCCCACGGAAGCAAACATGTGCCGGGGAGGAGCGTGGCGCCAGAGGACCGAGTACCTGATTGATAAAAGAAGACAGAAGAAAGTATCCGGGGAAGAGCACGTGGTATTACATGGCCGAAGCCAAACCCAGGAGCGCTGGTGAAATTGCTGTGTTCCTGTCGATGAGGAAAAGGGGACTGAGGTGTGGTGCCGGTGGGCGGAGTCAGAGCCGTTTACCCGACATGTGCCAATACAAGGGTCAGGCAAAGTCAAGCAATTGACCATAATCATGCACACCTGACTGCCCTTTCTCTTCCCCACAGGGATAAAAGGTGGAGCACAAGAGCACAGGATGAGCAAGGCACACCGCACAACGCGAGAGCTCATTCAGCACTGCAGTTCAAGAGGTGGAAAAATATGGCGTATACCAAGAGGGTGACAAGGAGAGAAGCAACCTAGCCCGTGAAACCTCTGCAGAAAGAATCCCAAGACCACAAACAATAGCCAGCGTGTGTTGCAGCAGATGTCAACAGTATACAAGACCCTCGGCTTATTACCAAGCCGGAGAGAGACGCTGGTCTCTGTGGTACCAACCTTGACTCCAAAGAGAAAGAAAGCCAAGCGGTTCATCACAGCTGGCGAGTCGAGGGGAGAGTCATTAAGAAACAGAACTGTGTTTAACGAAAAGTAGCAAACGTTTAATTTGAACTGTGTAGGCTTAAAGAGCTATTGATGAAAAAGGGCGGGGAACCAGCAACAGAGGAGTCTGGTACCACGTGCATGCTCACGCAAGAAACTGTGGGCGATTACTCGATGGCAGAAAGTACCGTAAGCAGAAGGCCTTGCGAAAGGTGAAAAATTGTCAAAGTGGTCTGTACAGTCGAAAGTCTTTGACCGACAGATGACTGTGAAGCTAAGGGAAACAAATTCCCATTGGTGAGATTAGCGCATGAACAGTGTGTTGCAAAGGTTGGCAAGAGTGAAGCCGGCGGAAGGATGCTAATAAAAAGGGGCAACGCCTGAAGTCACACAAACAGTGTGTTGACTGACCCCACGACCTATGTGGAAAACATGTTGCTACAAAAAATAGGTCCTGGCAACATCACCCAAGGCTTCACGGTGGAATGCGCGCACAGATCACTCATCAAGAAACCCCCACCGGGAGCACCCCCCCCAGCCAATTATAGCCAAAATAATGAAGTACAAAGACAGGGGGAAAATCCTGACTACACCTTACAAGTACAAAGGTGCAGGATGCAGTTTGGCTTGGTGAAAAGGGGACTCCGAGAGGCCAACCTCAAATATATGCTAATATATACAGAACGATTGAAAGTTATACACAAGGGTCGTGCCCTCTTTTTTGAAACTCCCGAAGATGCGCAAGGATGGATGGACACCGAACAACTGGCACCTATACCAGAATGACACCCTTACAAACATGAGGTACTTATGCTTTATATCTACCTACATCTTCAATGCAGATTGCAGACAGGCGAATATGGTCCGGAAGGCACTATGAACCCAATACACGAGTGACCCAGAAGCCACAACATAGTAAACTGCAACAACTTGGACAGCATAAAGCCGAAGACACATACTTTGGCGCATGGTTGTTACGCAAGCATGAACGAGTTTGTAAAAAAAATGTTTCACACTGTGGCGAGAGGGGTCTCCAAGTGACTTCCACCCCATAGTAATCACAATTTAGGATACTAGTTGTAGAGTATCCACCTGCTGCACAACTAGCACCGTAGAACTGGACTACACAGTGCAAGGTTGAGAAGCGGGAACGCCCGAGTACGCAATGTATAGCTGGGTTAAGTTGGGGGGAGGGGACATTTAATGGGTTTATTTGCACAGCCTCTAGTTGCACTTGTATTAGAGATAACGGACAATCAGCATGTAGATGTTCGGTGTCCACAGTGTCCCGTCCTCAGGGATGTAATGAATGGGCAATATGCATGTAGGTGTATGAAGGGGAGGAGATGCACGTGCGTCACCCAAACTACTGGACATGGAAGGTGACTTTAGACAAGTAACCTGGAACGTTCGGGGTCTAAATAATTATATAAAAAGAAAAGGGTAATGACATTTTTACGCAAACACAAGATTGACATAGCATTGCTGCAAGAAACACATCATACCCGGGAGAGACAAAATGCGCTAGCTAAGAAATGGAGTGGTAACACAGTGGGTTCAACTTACCCGGCATAAGCTTGGGGCGTGTTAATCTAGATAGCACCTATAGTGCCCTTCCGAATTCTAAAGACGATTGCTGATAATGAAGGTAGGGCGACCCTTTTACATGGGTTCCTGGAAAATAAGGAGGTATGTATTGTCAATACTTACACTCCGAATCACAACGCCTCTTTCGATCATTATACGCCAGATTTGGCCCCTTTAGAAATAGTGCTATAATATGGGGCAGAGATTTTAATTGTACTTGTGAGCCATTGCTCGATAGATCTGACAGTAAATTTACACACTGCACCCCCACCCCTGGCCAGGACACTACTTGCTCTGTTGAAATCCTTCGACCTGGTTGACATTTGGCAGGGTCTCGACCCGAATACAAGAAGTTACTTGCATTACTACACCCCACACGACTTACACACCAGGATAGACTACTTCTTCACAGGTGCAGAGATAGTGGGGGAATTTACTGATGCAGAATATAAATCTCGAGTTTTATCAGACCACGCCCTGCTCCCGATTGCATGGCAAGCTACCCCACCCCCCAAACCCCACCCCAGGGCGCATATCCAGACCTGGAAACAGAGGAGAATCTCTGCGAGATGAATCATTTAGAAGCCACCTGAGGGAAGGTATGAGTAGCTACTTTAAACTCAACACAGGCAGTGTTGCATCAGCAGGTACATTGTGGGAAGCCTTTAAGGTGGTAATCAGGGGAGAAGCTATAGCCAAATCAGGGGTAATACAAGCTGAGATCATTAAAGCCTTACTTAAGGTGGAAAAAGCACTGGAGGTAATGGAAAAGAGCAGAAAACTCTGATACTTGCCCCCCCAGACATGATCAAACTGAGGCAAGATTGCTTAAACCACTGGGACAGGCTAGGCACACTGAACTACACGAAATACATAGAAAGACAACACGCAGAGGGATACAAGCCCCGACGGTTACTCGCCTGGTTTTATAAAAATGACACCAAGCGGGACATGATTCACTCTATCACAAGTAGCCACAGCGCACAATGCACTGCACAATTAGATATAAACAATACCTTCTTCGAGTACCATAATGCTCTGTATATGGAATCCTCTGAGGTACAATCCCCAGAATTAGAGGAAGCTCTGTCCCAAATTAAACTTCCATGCTTAGATAACAGCTGCAGAACTATTGGAGGGCCCCCATCACTATCGAAGAATTAGTCGCTACAATTAAGGGAGTGCTGTCTGGTAATACCCCTGGTGCAGACAGACTGCCTAGTGAATTTTATAAGGAATTTATAAGTGAGGTAGCACCCCCATTGCTTGACATGTTAAAGGAAGCACATGAAACGGGTTCTCTATCGATATCACGGAGAGAGTATCATTATACGGCTCCTTAAGCCAAACAAACCTGCCACAGAACGCAGTTCATATGGACCGCAGCCTTTACTGAACCAGGACAGAAAAATACTTACCGCCCTACTAGCAAATAGACTTAAAAAGGTGATAACAGTTCTAATCCACAGACGGGATATGTGCCTGGGAGGAATACAACATGGAATCTTCGAAGGTTACATCACATCATAGATTGCACCAACGCTTGTAACAATCACTATGCAGTAGCCTCGCTAGATGCTATCAAAGCATTTGACTCTAGCAGATGGTCATGGTTACAAGCTACACTGCAACGATTCGGTGTAGGGCCGAGATACCTCAAATGGAAACAAATGCTGTATGGCAAAACCGTAGCAAGAGTTAGGATAGGTTGTCAGATGGCAGAACAATGGGAACTAGAGAAGGGCACCAGACAAGGATGCTCCCTGTCCCCTATGCTCTTTCATTTTGGCCCTCGAGCCAATTGCAGTATTTCTCTGTAGTGAATACATGGAGGCGGTCATAAAGATACATGGTACATGCCACCTGATATCCATGTATGCAGGCGACAAGCTTTTATACATACAACAACCAGAAACCAACTTACAGTATATACTGGAGGTTCTCGATAGAGTCCAGAACTCTCGGGTATCACGGTTAGCCAGAAGAAATCGTGCTTAATCCCATTGGCAAAATCAATTGACTTCTGGACAAGGCTGCCCCTCTCGTTAATGGGTAGAGCAGCCCTGCTAAAGAGGGTCGTTTTCTCCAGGCTACTTCTTTACCAATGTCCGGCATGACATACCCAAGAGTTTCTTCACGAGGCTGGATACGACATGCAGGAGATTTTTATGGCAGAAAAAGCGATGTAGGCTGGATTTGTCTAAACTCCAGAGACCATACAAAAATGGAGGAATCAGGGTGCCCAATTTTGAATTATATTTTTTGCCCTGCCAGCTGCAGTTCGACACAGGTTAGTTCACGGACGAACCGACTCAAGACACCCCACTGTTACAACTCACCAGTAAACCATTCTTTTTGAAGGAAATACTGTGGGTGCATAACTCCCAAGTACAACATCCTCCACATCTATTGGCCTTTGGTGAGCGACTGTGGCATTGAGCCTGCAAAACACTCAGTATTACAACACCCTTCTCCCCACAGTTTCCACTGGTAGCACTAACGGCAGATAGTCAGCAGGGATGATTAACCATAGGTAAGCACTAGGAGCACAACGGTGTTGCGACTGTTAGTGATCTGCGCCATGAGGGTGCATTAATGGACTTTCAGACTCACAGAACAAACTGGGATGCACAAAGGTAAATACATAATGCACAATACACTCTTTTGAACTTTTGAGCTTATGGTACTGAACTACAAAGACCAAGAGACAGTGGGGCAAATAACAAGCGTATGAGCGGAAGATAAAGTCAAAGTGGTCCTGCGGAGGCCTGTAATAAAAGCCTTGCACATTTGAAAGTCTTCGACTTCCATGAAAGGTCCGAGCCTGACTGAGGGAGACCGGAATTGTGATAAGTTAGTGTTAGGTAAGAACTGATTAGTAACACAGACTACACAAAACATATCTGCTTGGTATTAGGTAACCCACCTTTTGGTATAGGTGTGTACTACACAAGTTAGTAGTGTGATTGAGCAGCAAGGCCCATCTCAAGAGGGGTAATTGCGAGCTGTAGAGCTGTAGCAATGACATTCGCAAATACTAGTATCCAAGTAACACACTCAAGGTTTTCAGTTATAAATATTTCTTTATTTAACATCAATTTTTAAATACGCGTTCTTTAAAAAGGGCAAGATATGTAACCGGTTGTAGATTTCTTGCTGCCCGGAGGATTTCCTCCTTCAGCTTGTAGGAAGTCATTGCCAGTAGAAAGTCCCTAGGTCTGGCTCCCGGCTCTTTTTTTGGGGGGCCAACTCTGTGGCCTCTGGTTGGGCGCCCGGTAAGAGGCTGCTGAAGCATGTTTGCATTGTCTCTTTCAGATCTTTGTCTCCAATTGACTCGGCCAAGCCTTTCACTCATATGTTGGATCTTCGGGATCTATTTTCCAGATCCTCTGCTTGAGGTTCCAGGTTATGCGTTGCTCTAGCAATCTGTTCCAGGAGTACGCTGGGCTGTTTTGAGTCTTTGGCGATTTCTGAGAGCCCCGCTTCTGCTGTGTTTACTCTCTCTCCTAGGTCTGTAATGTCCTTTTTAACTTCCTGTATGGAAGAGCCAAGTTCCTCCCTTATTTTCCCTGGTTGGTCTTGGAGGGACTCCATCATACGGTTCTCCATTCCCTGAAGACATTCTTTGAGTTCCTCTTTATTCAGTGCCATCTTCGTGGCTTCTTCCTTGCACTGCTGGGTGTCGTGCTCTTCTGTGGTCTCACCCTGAGGTTCCTTTGTCCGATACCGTCTCCAACAGTGTTCCAACTGTGTGTTTTTATCTCTATACGGGGCGTCTTTGGACTTAGTTCTTGACATCTGTGTTTGTCCCGAGGGGGGAGGACCTTGGCAGCGCAGGTTTTATTGAGTTTGAGGGATCTGCCAATTTGATTACCACGATCCGAGCGTTGTGGGGGGTGTAACGCTCACCTGATTCTCGCAGAGGCGCCGGTCTTGACTGGGCGACTACCGTATCTTCAAAGGTGATGTGTAGCACCCGGTTGGCTCTTTGGGCTGGACCTCTGTGCACTGTATGCCTGACGTGTAGAGTAAGATGTCTGCAGATAGAAAATATGGGGTTAATGAACTGGGGTTATTGGGGTGTCCCTATCTCTTTCCTCTTCTCCTCTCCTGTAGACCCCCAAAGGTTAACGCTCTCACCTTAGGTAAGTGAATGCCGAGCTCTCCATCTGCCTCGGGGCAGGGTGCTGTAACCAGTTTCTTCACTGGATAGGTAGCGCAGGCCTCTTGACTTCAGAGGACTGCTGTCCGTCGTTTACTGCACGAACGGTAAGTTTCGAGTCATTCAAATGTCTTTAAAGTCTTTAGTAATGATGTCTCTTGTTTTGCAGGGTTCCGGCGATGGCGGATGAGAGGCTGAAGTGAGTTGAAGATGGAGCCCGTGTGATGAATAGAAGCGCCTGGAAGCACGTAAGTAAGCGCTTGTTGCCTGCTTCACGATGCGCTCTAACTGTCTTTTTATTTTGCAGGTACGAGTTCGGAGCGGCTGCAGGGTGCCGGAATACCCACTGGATTAGATGTGGAAAGGAGTAATGGCACGTGAGTATTAAAGTTCCCCAATGTCTTTAAACGCACCTTGTTTTGTCTTTCAGATGCGGGATGCAGCGCCGAAGGCCTCCGGAGCGTGCAAAGAGTTGGTAAGATTTTGCCTTTCAGATGCCGGAATGCTAACCTGTTCTTTCTTGTCTTTATAGGTGTTGCTGAAGACTGGATTCAGGATGGTAAGCCTTTGCCTTTCAGATGCCGGAATGCTAACCTGTTCTTTCTTGTCTTTATAGGTGTTGCTGAAGACTGGATTCAGGATGGTAAGCCTTTGCCTTTCAGATGCCGGAATGCTAACCTGTTCTTTCTTGTCTTTATAGGTGTTGCTGAAGACTGGATTCAGGATGGTAAGCCTTTTTCCTTAGGCCCAGGACCGGATGCAGAAGACACGATGAGCGTTCTGCTGCAGAGGTTGCAGAATAACGCAAAGCAAGATTCATCCACCGGGTGTGGTTTAAATAGCCTCCTGTAGTGCTTAGGTGTCTCCTTCCACAGCCACGCCTAAGTAAGAAAAGAGTTCCTGGTAAGAAAAGAGTTCCTGCCTTCCAGAAGAGTTCCAGTGTTCTGAATCTAGGGAGTGGCTCCAGCCCCACCCAACAGGAAAAGTAGTTCCAAACAGAAGAGGATCAGAGGCTCAACTGGCAGGCAAGTAAGCAGCATGGTCTACTGAAGGTAAGTCCACCCAAGCATTATGAGCCCGGCGCTTCCAGCGCTGGGACTGGGCATATTTATGAGCCTGGTGCCACTGGCGCCAGGACTGGGTCCAAAAGGTCCCAATTGGGACTGGTTGGCACTCGGAACCTGGGTTATGGATCTGCTTCCAAGGGAGTTGGGAAAACCCTGACCTTTTGGAAGCAGAGATCATGACAGGGGGCACCTCTCAGAAGGTTTGGATGTCTGGTCCTTGGATGGGCACCTTGAGTTCGCTACTATGGCTATGTAGTCTTTGCGTCTGCTGCCTGGAGGGCACTAAGTGTTATGAGCGTGCGACTGGTATAGGGAGTAGCTTTTAAAGGTTGGTTTATTGTGCAGGTTGGGGGCCCAGTTTAGTTATCCCCGAAGGGTAGAGTTTCTTTGGTTATGGTGGGCCGGTTGGGAAGAATGTCAGTGGGGGTTAAGTTTGTTGTCAGATACCTCCTATAGTGTATGCGCTGCGGATGATTTCCACTGGGATGCTGCCTGAGAGCTTCGGGGCACCACAGTAGTCTGCTTCTGCGCCGCACCCCTCTTCTCTCCCGCTTACTGTTCGTGGAAGCCTGTCTGTTTCTGTCCTCGTCGGCTCCGCTGTGGTTTGTGCTGTGCTTCCGTTGGGCCCAGACTGCACTTCCTCCATCTCACGTTGGGGATATGATGTTCCTTGAGGGGGCGGGGGGCTTTGGGCAGCACGCACTACCTTCAGCTCTGCTTGATCGCCCAACACAGTGAGCGAGAGCTGGGGCTCCTCTGCCGCTAGTCACCTCTGGGTTGCTTTAGCGGGTCCCGCTCTTTCCCGCTCCTTCCCAGACCGCTGGGTCCAGGGACTGCTTCAAGGCGCTTTGCGGACAGGCCCACCCTGCATGCCTGGAATCCACTATTATTTTTATTATTCTTTTCCTGAATGATCCACGGGGGCTAAGTCCCTTTGCTTTCTACTACTATGTATACTATTTCAGCCAAAGCTCTCTTCTCCGACCCCCTCTGTGGCTGAAGAAAGACCACCCAGTGGGGGGGCGTCTGTGGGGCACAGCTCCGCTCTCCTTCCGTTTGTCCCCATGGAGCCCACTCGCGGCTGCTTGCATTCACACTTACTGTTGTGCTGGGTCTTCTCCTCGCGTAGCCTCCAACCCGGATTCACTTTGCCCTCGCCGTGTCCTGTCGTCGCATCGGGGATCTCCCTTCACCTGTATGTTCACGCCCCCTCCCCGCGGGATATCCCAACTCTTCACATGGATGGTTGCAGTGGGTCTTCAACGCTGCCACCCGAGGCTGGTCCGCGCGGCGTCGGCACTCTCTCCAGGGCCGCCCGCCTATCCGTGGTGGTGGGGCCGCTGTAGTGTCCCGCCGTTCCCGGCAGCACCAGCCTGTGCCCAGGAGGTGACAGGGCTGAGGTGCTGGGCCACCCCCATGGTCGCACTGCTCCGAAATAGTTCCAGGTAAGCCCGCAAGGTGGGGGGGGGGGCGTCTCACCTCACCTCTGGGAGTCCCAGTGAGTTCCGATCAGGCTCACTCGTATTCCCCCTCCAGTAACAGTGCTTGCCGCTCTGCGTTTCGGCGCTCGCCCCTGCCTGCCCCTTGTCGGTCAGATTTGGTTTGGCTTTTCACTCCTTACGAGTGTTTCGGACGTGGAAGGACTTGCTTTCTGCTGCTTTGGACTGCTTTTGAGACCGTTAGTTTTCCCGCTCGGACGGAGCGCGGAGGAGCGCGTCTACCCTAGACAGCGGCCATATTGGAATCTTGGATATGCTTTTACACACTTCCTACGTCCGGACTTCATTTACAATGACAGTAATGGCATTTGTATATTACTAGTTATACTTTGCAAATTCTGAGGTTGCACAAAAGAAAGGTTAAAGGAAGGACACAAAGATTAAACAGGTTTTCAATATATGTGAGGACAATTAAATCTTCCAATGAAATCTAGACAAGCCTTTCCCAGCAATAACAGTCTAAAGCAAGTTACCACCTATGAGAGACAGACATAGCAAAGTCAATGGACTAGAAGAGTCTGCAGGGAGCCAGGACAGCCAATTCAATTGGAGAACAGTCTATGGAGCTGAGGCACTTCTTAAGATAATAAAAAACTCGCAAAATTAGAGAGTTTTGTAGAAATCAATTGTAGGGTCACAAGCTGTGAAATGCAGGGTTGGAATCAACTCTAAGGTAAGCCACTGCAGGTCTCAACTGAGAATGGAATCAACTCTAAGGAAACCACTGCAAGTCTCAATTGAGAAAAGCACAGCTCAAAAAGACACTGAAGTAACTACCCCCAGTCTAAACAGTACCTCTGGTTTGAAGAAGAGTGGTCCAGCTGGATTCTGTCCTGTTGCAGCGGTGCAGACCCCGAGTTCCTGAGCCTCAGTCGTGGGGACAAGAGAGAGGAAGTCTGGAGGGCTCCGGTGGCGGCAATTTGGAGGTCGACAGCAGCACTTTGCAGTTTCAGCACTTGGTAAATAGCACCACCACGGACAAAGGTTGAGCTTTCTTCACTGCTTGGGTCCTGCACTCTGGTAAGGGCACTCGAGCTCTGGTCGTCCTGCTTCTGGAGGGTCCGTAGGAGACTCCTGGAGCTTCTGGCCGGATTTCAGACGTTGCACTAGACTATGGATTTCTTAACCCCTGGCACTCGGTTCTTGCAGCAGCAAAGAAGTGCAGCCAATCAGGGAAGATGGTTCAGTGGGGTTCGTCCCACTAACCCAAGGGAAGAAGTTGTCCCTTCCTGACCTTCTCTTGTCGATTAGAAAAAGGAGTTCCAGCACAGCAGCAGGGCTTCACCAGGCAATTCAAAGGTCCAGGAGGATGCATCAAGCTTCGTTCACGTTTTTATCGTCCGGTCTTTCTCCCAGTGGCCGACTATGCCTCTAGTCCGAAAGCACTCACCTTTTAAGCATGTTTCTCCCATTCAGGCTGTCAGGACAGCCAGCCAGCCAATCAGGACTGGTTGCATTCAGTAATTCCTAGAGGCAAAGCACAGGGGAGTTTCGGGATCCTCCCTCACATCCTGCTTTTTCAGACACACTGGAGGGGGTGAAGCCCGACAAAGGTAAAAACAACAAAGGGCACAACTCTGCCTCAATGCAGAGTAAAATCCAAGAAAGACATCACAAGCAGAGAATGGCAAAAAAGAAGGCCGTGGCCATTTTGACAAAAATGGTCACCCATGGGTGGTATACTGCAGCGGAGGATTCAGCCTGCGGTAGAAAAGCACAATGGTAGGACAATTAAACCACTGCCACCAGCCATTCAAAGTAGTGAGGGTAACATAAAAATGTTACATGAAAATGTAGGATACGGGGCTACTAGGTAACCCCCACCCCTCAGCACTCCACATAAAATGGTGTGAGCTGGACCCACAAAGAGAAAAGGTAAGTAAAGTCAATTTCACTTCACCATTCTTGGGAACAGTAGTTCACACAAGAAAAGTTATTTAAACCTTATGAGAAATCTAAAGGATTCTCAGTGACACTGCACTGAAGGTGCTGTGTGTCACCATAGAAAAAGTAGATGCCTATGGAGTTTGTCAGACTCGGAAAACAGAGGAAACAATCCAAATCAGGGCAAATTACATGAGTGAGAAAAAGGTCTCTCACTGCAGGGTTAAAATGAAAAAGTCCTAAAGTCCAGCAAAAGAGCTGGGGGTCTCTGAGGTTGAAGGGAATTGGCACAGAAATCAGAATTTTCCCTAACAGTTAGGGGAAGGGAGCCTCTAACGAATGTGAATTAAGCTTGGGGAAGGCAAACCCTGCAAGTATTCTGATTGAAAGGTCCGAGCCCGACCGAGGGAGACCTACGTGAACTTTTGCTTTGAAAGGTCTGAGCACGACTGAGGGAGACATACGTGACCCTTTGTTGAATGGTGAAAGTACTTTTGAAAGCTGGAATTATTGAAGGCCTGATCCACGTTTTGAACTGCTTTTGTTTTGAGAACCTGAGCCAGAGTGCGTCATCCTGTCTACGGGGGCTGCCTTACTCAGTGCTGTCCAACGGGGGAGGAGAGCTGACTTAGCCATCTTGAGCCTTTACGTTATAACACTGTTCATACATATTCCCTTTTACACACTTTTTGTATAAGAGGTAGGGCAGGCATTAGGTTTTGTTAGTATAGGCCATTTTGATTTGACAGAGACTGACTAGGACTGTGTCTTCTTTATTATATGTTGGTAGAGACTACTTCCATCATAGCCATAGGGCAAAGTATGAGTTTTTCCAAACCCAGAAAACGAAATAAATGTTTAAAATGTTACCTCTTGTGATACCATGCCTCCCTTACACTGAGCAGCACTTTAAGAAATAGTGCAACACAACATTTAAAAAGGGCATGTCCACTGTGACTGATCTGGAGTTTTCGTACCTTTTTCCTTAGGGGGAGCCACCCCCTTGGGAGTGTAGGTAGGTGGCCCGCTAAGCTAAATATTCCCTAGGGCTTTGGGAAAAGTGGGACCTCACTGGGAGTAGCTCCCCTCAAGGGGACAAGGACTCCCATTCCCACAAGGAACTCCCTATAACCAAAAACATTTTCTGTATGCATGGGAAACTGAGGTTACATTCAACCGTGGGACTCAAGATAATGTCAAAAGTGCGTTTGGATGTTTGGCTCAAGACAACGTTGATTCCGCTGTAAGCTTGACAGCTGAACATCAACACACCCCTTTTATGTAACAGGGCGAGAATAAAAGCACTATTATCCTTGAATGGAGGAGAACGAGAAGAAGCAATACGCAGAGGTGAGCCTCTGGCATACTAACGTGATTGAGGGGCAGAGCTGCGCTGCATAACAGCCAGTTGTGGAGCAGAGAGCCCAGAGAGAAAACAAGATGCTGCCAACGAGGCACTGGCAAGTGCAAAGTCTGAGAAGACAAGGCCGAGCAGAGCTGGCCTTATCTGGAAGTGCAACCATGTGCAGAGGATGTGGTTAGCCTATAACCCAGGAAACAATGCCAAACCCAGAGAGCGGGGGATGAAACACTCCTCTGCTCACACTGAGTAATCAAACAGCAGAAACGCAATCAGACAAACGGAGGAGCAAACCCAGTCGCATCCCCAAGAGAATACCAGGAAGCCAGGGGTGGGGGGTGAGAGACAGAGGAGAAAGAGAGAAAGAGAGAGAAAGAGAGGGGGAGAGAGGGGGAGAGAGTGAGAGGGGGGAGGGGGAGGGAGAGAGAGGAGGAGATGGGGAGAGAGGGGGAGAGGGGGGCAGAGAGCACAATAAGTAACAATAAGGGTTAGGGGAGTCGAAGAAACTCGCATATTTCAATCAGCCAAAGGACTCATCGCAACTCCCAAGTAGTATTAAGAGGGGCTTATATAAAAAATGGGCTTAAAAACCCCTGGGGGATAGGTGAAACATTGAAACAGAGAAACCCAGGAGGAGAGAAAGAAGCAATTAACAATATGGGTTACCGGATTACAAGAAATCTGAAGATTCTAATCCAGAAAACGGCCAACGGCACACATAAAAGAGGGGTTAGCCCCTGGTAGGCAAGTGAGACCAAGATAAAAAAATAAAAAAAAACCTTAGTGGGAGTAAGGGGGACCTATGTCCTAGAGAAATAAAAGGAACATTGAATCAAAGGGATTAAAGGGGGTTCACGGAATCCAAGCGATATACACTTTAAGAAGGCTTCGCAAACCCCTTCCCCTACCAAGTGTTGAGAGAACTATATAGAAAAAGTGGGTTTTCCATAACCCAGAGATAAAATTTAGACAAACAAAAGAGTTCCATATTTTTGGAAACCCAAGAAAGCTAAATAATGTAATCAGCCAAACCCCTTCCAGAAACTACAGAGAAACCTTGATAAAGATGGGGCACCAATACGCCTGGGAGATAAGTGAGACACTGGGACAGAGTAAGCCAAGGGAGTAAGAGGGGCCCAATAAAACAAGTGAGAAACAAATCCAAGGGTAACACAGAAACAAGCAAGATGGGAACATAGTGGAGAGAAAGCCATGTAAGTGAGGGAAAGTGATTAAGGAGGTATCCCTTCACCTACACCAACTGGGACAGTTGATCTTTTTTATAACTTGAGGCTTTACTTTAAAACACCTGGGAAACTTTGGAACTGTGACAAGATGGGCAAGAACTGGTGAACCAGGGAGAACTTTTTTCTACTGACAAGCGTTGGAACTGAAATCGGGAGGGATTGCTGGAAACTCTGAGATTTTGGGTTGAACAACTCTGAAGGCAGAACCTACTGCCCAACTTTCTTTTATGTTTTTTCTAAGTTGTAGGGCTAATTTAGAGAATAAGATTTGGATGGAGGACCATTTTGGTTATTTTGACTATTGACAAGAACCTTTAGTATAGTTTGTTAGGAAGGGAACGCCCCTTCTAGCGAAAGGGTTAGAATAGCGCTTTAAGTTACACAGAACTCCTTAAGAACATATCAACTGGTCTGAGTGCTTTTTCTGGCTTGCCACACCACTAAAAGAATATTATGAAAAACACTGCTACGGTCTGAAAAAGGAACTGAAATGGTATGCAGATTAAAAGGTGAATAAACTAAGTAAGAGTCTTTTCAACATTTCAGTGAGGCTAACCATAAATATCAAGCAGATCATATGGGTACCCAATTAGATGCTAAGTACCTCAGGGATGTCTAGGTATCTAGTTCGTATTCTGCAGAAATGAATGGTTGAGCCATTTTCTGATCGGCATAGCAGGACACTGGTCCTGATGTGGTAGAGCCCATCCAATGCTAGGTATCAGCGTAATGATAAAGACATGGCCCAATCCTGTAGATAGCCTGTCAAAGGATGGTAAGCATAGTTAATCATTACCCCAGGTTGTGTGTACTTGGTTACCTTACAAACAGTAAACAATGGCAGCTACAGTCCCTGTGGTGACATGCAGATACTGCAGGCAAGCAGGTGAAGCGAAGATCTGTGGGGGCCTGGAAGGAAGTGCAGTTTCGGAGGAGATCATCAACTGCAATACGATGCAGATGTGCTGTCTGCTGCACTTTTCCTCAAGCGCCACTCTGTGGTCCAGGTTAGCTGCTTATAATCAGCAGGGCCAGATAGTCTTTCTTCGGTCTGTTCCTCAGGATTGCTATAGCCATCCCACAAAAAAATGCCTCCCAGCAGTACTAGCTGACACTCACCGATGCTCTGTGTCCTACACTCCGCACACCATACTGTGATAGGCATACAGGAAATCTAACGGTTATATATATATGGCCCGACATATCAAGTAAATATTTTTAAAACCCAAACGCTGCATTTAACCTAATGGTATGTTTGTCTCCAAAAGTCAATTAATTGATAAAAATGGGTCCCCATTTTAAGCTTCTATTTCAATACTAACGCATGTGTGCAGCCTTTCGGGACTGGACCCAGAGTTTCTGCAGGAACCTCCCCACTAGTGAATTCTTAAATACATGGTCTCAGCCTCTACTACTAATCATATTTCTGCACTGTACAAAGTGATTAAACAAGAGATTCCTCCAAAAAATCCCCAAAGTAAGCTTAATTGGTAGCGCAACCTGGAGATCCTCTTCGAGGACCAAATGCATCTAAACCTATGCAAATACACTAGAACACTAACCATACCCAGTGACTGTTCCATTCTGCTGCACCTGCTTACTTCATCTTCCTCCTCTACCCTCCCTCCTATGGTGCTCTCTGTTTCTCCCATCTACTCCAACTGCTTCTCTATCAACTATCCCTCCCTTCTCACTAAGTCTTGAAAGAAGAAGTTCAAAAAGGATATCCTGGCCTCTCACCCTGGTCTCCCTATTGCCGGTACCTATTCCAGCGCCTCTTCAAGACAGACCCTCATCAACATCCTTTTTTTCGTTCCTCTGCCAGATCTATGGACCCCGCATATGATCTCTGTGCTCGGTCCTGTCTCCTCCTCTCCCATTAGCGGTGGCACTCGCTGGGATGTCCTCTTGGATTCCTTTTACTCCTCTAGAGTCATCCTTAATGCCCATCTAAATGGCACTGTCATGGTCCAAGGTCCTCAGGCCAATCTCCTCCTTTTTGATAGGCGTTTCCCTAGCCTCTTCAACTTCCTCTCAACTCCTGCTGTCCCTTCCTCTCACTCCTCTGCTATCTTGCACACTCCTCCCTCCCTCTCTCTCTCTCTCTCTCCCTCTGCCCCTTTACAGACTACCTCCTCCCCTCCGCAGGGGGTACCTCTGATTTGTACCCCTCCCCGGAAGGTCTAAGGATAGCAACCTTCTGCATCTGGCCACTCTCAACTCTCGCTCCGCTGTTAAACATTTCTCTGACATCTGTCACCTCCTCGAAGAACTTGACCTTGATGTCCTCGGTCTTACTGAGACAAGGTTCACGGCGAGCTCTGTCACGAGCTTTCACATTCTCCTCCCTGGCGGCTACAAGATCCTCTCCGCACCCAGACTCACCCGGCACGGAAGTGGTGTAGCCTTGATCTTCCCCGAGTGAATTCCTGCCACTATCATTCCCACTCAGATATACCCGTCCTTCGAATGCCTTGTCTGCAGGCTCTCTAGCTGTCCTAACCACTCTTACTATTGCTACTCTCCACCAGCCCCCAGGTCAAATCACCTCTTTTTCTCTCAGATTGGGCTGACCTCTCCTCCCCCCTCCTGGCCGCAGCCACCCAACTCCTCTTTCTTGGGGACCTTAACATCCACCTTGATTCTCCCTGTCCCTCATCTTTGCTCTTCAATGACCTCTGCGATTCCCCCTCTTTCTCCGCCCTCCCCTCTATCCCTAAGCACTCTGCAGGACACACCCTTGATGGCTTGATCTCCTCTGGCCTCCCTCTCTATCTCGCTGACTACCCCACTCTCATGGAGTGATCACTGCCTCCTCTCCTCTCATCTCACTCTCTTCCCCCAAGCCAGGCCTACCCCTACCCCTACACTGCCACCTGCCTTCACGGACATCTGGCCCATGAAGCGCATGTCAGTTGAGGCTTTCGCTGCCACCTTCTCTCCCCCCAGTCCCCTCACCCCTCTGGCTGATTCACACCCTGACACAGCCCTGGCCCTTCCCTCCTCCTCTATTTCTGATACTCTCAACGCTCTTGCCCCTGTCATGAGGATCCATTTGAAGCCCAAAGCCAAGTGCAACTCTTGGTTTGACTCCGACCTAGCCACACAAATGTAAGTGTAGGGCGACTGAGAGGAAATGGAGGACTTCTTGCTCATCCTCTGACAAACTGGCCTGTCGCCTGCTCCAAAGGCAATACCGACTCTCTGTTCGCACTAAGAAGAGAGCACACATTCAAGCCCGTGTCTCTGCGGCATCTAACAACTCGGCTGAACTCTTTAAAATCTGCAAGGAGTTGGCCAACCCTGCTGCAGTACCTACCCCCCCCATTGCCTCCCAGGCTCTCTGCAATGCCCTTGCCTCTCACTTTATCTCAAAAACTCAAGACATCCTATCCACCCTCTCCTCCCTAACCCCTCCGTTCCCCTCTACATCTGTATTTTCTGACCCTCCTTCAGATGTCCCCCACCCACCCACCTTCTCGTCCTTTCCTCTATTCTCCCCTGATGAGGTCACTAGACAAGTCTGATCTATGAAAGTCTCATCAAAACAGGTTCATTCCTGTTCCTCCAAAACCATCAAGGACCATATTGACACCCTCGCTCCGGCCGTTACCAACTTCTGCAACCTCTCCTTTGCCTCCGGATCCTTCCCTCCTCGATGAAGCACTCCCTTGTGCATGCTCTTCTCAAGAAACCCACTGCGGATCCTTCCGATCCCGCTAACTATCGCCCAATTTCCATCACTCCCTTTCTTGGCAAAGTCCTGGAAAGGCTGGCCATCTCCAAGCTTAACCCTTCACTCTGATTCTGTTGGCTGTCTCCACGATCACCAGTCTGGCTTCAGAGCAGCCAGAAGTACGGAAACTGCTCTCCTGAACATCTGCTCTCCAACCTTGACTCTAACATTCCCTCTGTCCTCATCCTCCTCGATCGCTCTTCTGCCTTCGACACAGTCAACCAAATCATCTTGCTCAACCGTCTCCGTGATAACTTGGGTATCACTGATCAGGCTCTGGCTTGGCTGACCTCTTTCCTCTCTGATCGACCCTCCCAGGTCCAACTTGGGTCCTTCCAATCTATCTTCCTCTCTACCTGTGGTGTCCCTCAGGGGTCTAACCTCTCACCCTGGCTTTTCAACCAATACCTGGCAACTCTTGCCCACTGCATTGCCATCTTCTGCTAAAATGTCCAGTGCTACGCTGACGACACTCAGATAATTTTCAGGCTGCCCTCGGCCACCTCTTCTCCCTCTCTTATCTCTGAATGCCTAACTTGCATTTAAGATTGATGTGCTGCCAATGATCTTTGTCCGAATGCCAGGAAGACGGAGATCCCCCTCATCGGCACACATTCACCATCCTTTCCCCTCACTCTGTGGCCTGCTTCTGTGGGCCCTCCTCCCACCCCCACCTTTGAGGCTAAGAACCTCGGGGTCATCTTTGACTCCACCCTTTCCTTCTCTGCCCACATCTCCGAGGTCTCTAAAAAGTCAAACTCCCTACTGCACCTCCTCAGAGGTACTCTACCTTTCCTCTCCTTCCCCCAGAAGCTCATGGTATCCCAAGCTCTGGTTCTCTCTAGGTTGGACTATGGTAACAGCCTCTTTCTAAATCTACCTTCCTCTACTCTCCACCATCTGCAACTAATTCAGAACAGGACTGCAAGACTTGTCCTTGGCCTCAAGCCCTGGGATTGTATCTCTCTTGCCCTGAAATCTCTTCATTGGCTCCCAGTGGATTCAAGGATTACATTCAAAACCCTCTGCATTATCCACAAGGCTTACTGGGGCCTGGGTCCAAGATACCTTCAGCTATCCCTCTGCAAATACCTCCCCTCTCGAGCTCTCTGCACCTCTACCTCCAATTCCCTCAGGGTCAGTCGTTTTTCTAAGAAACAAGCTAGGAGTCTATCTCTCTCTTCGACTGGGGACTCCCTCTGGAACAGCCTCCCTACAACCCTAAAACTTGAGGAGAACCACCTCCGGTTATGGAAGCACCTTAAGACCATTCTCTTTGCTTCTGCTTTCGCCCTCCCCTCTCCTCCACCGATTATGGTCTCTCTTGGTACTGTGCACCTGGCCACCCTCTGTCCACCGGGCCCAGGCTCCTGCTTATTTTTTCCACCCTCCCGCACTGCCTCCTGGCCATCCTTTGCATTGGGGTCTGTATCTGTACCCACACAGTGCCCCCTCTTCCTCCCTTACAGTACCGGACCTACCCTGTCTGCTTCCCCCAACTAAGCACTTGCTGGATGCACTACTATTTTCTGTGTTTGCTGTTTTAATCATGTATTTATCAGTATTTATTCCTGCTCTCCTCTTGCTCTACACTTTCCACTTCTCCCCCCCTCCCTTGCACTTTTTCCCAGCCCCCCTCTCCCATGCACTTGCGCGTTCTCAATGTCACTGGGCCTAGTAAGATTGTTGTTTTGTTTTCTCCCCTGTTCCCTCCCTTGCCTTGTCTCACTCTGAAACACGTGTATGAGCGCGATATAAATAAAATATCAATCAATCAATACATTAATTCAATGTAAGATTCTGCATCAGGCCAGCCGCCAGAAAAGATTTGATGCAACACATAATGGTGCAATGCCCTGAATGTCATTCAGAGGATGCCGACTTGATTCATTTGATCTAGTCATGCCCAAGGTTATCTGCACTCTGGCAGGACATTTTATCTCTTACCTCGAATATGCTTGACACTGACATCCCTAATGACCACCGGACCCATCCGTTTGGCAGAATGCCCAACATGTCTAAACTGAACCATACACTTATATCAATGTGTTTCTTGGTTGCTAAGTACTGTATTGTTAAAACCTGGATTAGTACCTCAGTTCGGGCTGCCCGAGTTTATATGATATGCCCGAGTTTATATGATATATTTATAATGCGCCTATACACAGGTTTTTCAAGGCGCGACGAGGCAAGAGAGGGGGAACAGAGGGAAGACAGACAACGTTCCTACTAGGCCAGGTGTCCTCAGATCGTGCAAGTGCATGGGAAGGGGAATATAAGTGCGAGGAGGGAAGTGGGAGAGGACAGTGCAGTATATGGGATAAGACAATAATAAACAGTAAGTAAAAGTACGGCCAGCAGGCGGCAAGTGAAAGGGTAAGTGCAGACATTGGAAGTGGGACTGTAGGGATACAGAAACAGTCACCAAGTGTAGGGGTTGCCAGGAAGGCAGTGCAGGAGTGCGACTGGCCGGGGAGTGGACCTGGGCCCGAGATCAGAGGGTGGCCAGGTAACCAGTGGAGTTACAGTATCAGCCAGGAAATCAGCAAGGGAGAGGAGGAGAATAAGCAGACACAAAGAGAAAGGTTTTGAGGTGCTTCCGGAACCGAAGATGATTTTCCTCAAGTTGCCCAGGAGACCTAGCCTGGGCATGTGATATGGATTCCACTTACCGGGACTTAACTGCAGTTAAAGCGGAAGTTCACTCAAAAATGTTATTGTCTCAAAAGATGGGCCATAATAAAAAATATATATAAAACATTTTGAGGAAATGAGGCTAAAAGTCAAACATTTTAAGCACTAGGAGGCATCCATTTTGTGAAATGAATGAGCCTCCTGTGCTTGTGTTAAGCTCTGCTCTCGCAACAACAATGAATTAAAAGCCCACTGCTGGGATCTTTTGCTCATTACAGCCGGAGAGCAGAGAATGCTGCTGTGCTCTTTCCTGCCCTGTGCTGATGAATTTACAAGCAATGTTAGGTTTTAGGCAATTACATAACTTGATAGATTCAAAATGTGTATATTAAGAAAAATATAACTAAAGTTAAGGTTACATTAGACTTATTATGGTAAATGTAATAAGACACGATTAAGATAATACAATATGAATAAAATAAAGGGGGCTAGTAAGACAAAGCCAAGAGAGAAGGGGGAGGTGATGAGAAGAGAACTTATATCTATAATCCATTACTATTCTAGATTAATGTAAATCTATTCCATTTCCTATTACATGTATGCATACAATCAAATAATGTGGAATGACAATGTTCTATTCAATGTATGGAGCATATAGAGTTCCACCATAGATTGTATGAAAGATTGGTGGCATTTTTCCAATTACACGTAATATTATGAAAGGCAATGTTAATAAACAAGTTTAGCAGAGAGGGTGTATTGCATTTGTGACCAAACTTTAGACCAAAAAGTATGAACATATTTACAATTGAAGATTAAATGAGTGAAATCAGCATTTCATTCATGACAAGACCAACATTTGTTAGATACACCAGCAATACTTTTGGCAATGCGGGAAGGAGTGAGAAAAGCTTGGTGAAAAATAAAGCAAGTTTAGGTGGGATTAGCAACAGGACAATTGGATTTGCATATCTTCCAAATTTGTATCCAATTATCTACGGATGGCTGAAGGTTCCAATCCGTTTCCCACCATCTAATGGTGCTGAGGTTAAGTTTACTAGGGGAAGGAGGTTCAATCAGAAACAAATAAAAGTTTGCAGCCTTAATAGAAGAATTGTTAATTAAAAGATTTAAAAGAGGAGAAGGGGATTTTTGTTTAAAGGTAGAAAGATATTTAGTGATAGATTTGATTAAGGAAGTGTAAAAGGAGAGATCAGAAGTGGGAATACTGTATAGTGAGAAAATCAACAGAAAAGGAATGGCTACTGAGTTTTGTAATAGCTGTTTAATGAATTTAATCCCCCGATGTGTACCAGCTGTATATAGTCAGAAGGTTAGATTTAGTGGAGTTTTGTTTATTAAACTAAAGAAAAAAAGTCTCCTAGATTGATTTTATTGAAAGAATTAGCAGGGAGTTTATTCCAAATAGTCGTAAAAAATGTAAGAAGTAATGAGCCAATTATTTTGTAAAATGAGGATTTAATTTTTATGTTTTATTGTTTTATTGGTTAAATCAATTGTCAACCTTTAACAAACATGTATTGTTCCTTTCCACATCAAAATGAAAAAAAAACACGAAGAACGAACAGAAAAAGTCTTTCACCAGTTCCTTCAGTTTCCTACTTCTTCCTCCAATTCTACGGCCAGGTTAAGCTCGATGTCTCCTTTCCTTATTTCTGTGTATATCCGTTCCACTAACCTAAGTACGTCCAATGTCTGACCATTTTATCAACCGTCATTAAGTGTTCCCACCACTCCTCCTCCATACTATGATCCGTTCTTGCAGGTGCATTTTTCAAATGTTTACTTCTCAGTCTTTGAAGTTTTGGACAGGACAACGTCAAATGTCTTGTTGATTCCATTCTTTCCCAATTTTTACAGAAGCGGCATGTTGCCTCTTGTTCACTAATCTGTTTCCTTAAGAATTGCACTTCCTTCGATGGTAATAAATTTAATCGACATTGCATCAACAAGTGACGGTAATGTGAAGACGGAAATCTTCTAATGTACGGAGGTAAATGATTCAGGGATTTTCTTTCCCATACGAGGTTCAGACAGTACCTATTCTCTGCCTTTAGTGTATCAGTTTCTAACCAGTCTCTTTCTTTTAGACGTCTCTTAGCCTTTTCAGGATTTGTTTTAAGTGTTTCTAATTTGATGTTATTGTGCTGCAGTTGGTCAAGACATTTCTGCTTCCATGCTCCAAAGAATTTATCACCCTTAATATTCGGAGGAGTTACCAAAATCTCAAAGGGGTTTGGCGGATTATCCAAAAGGCATTTTCGAAAAAGGGAGATTGCTTTCCAGAGGACTATCAATCCCATAGATTGTAGCCTCAATTCATGTCTGATTGTTGACATTTTCAGACAATTCGGTAGTCTTAGAATTTTCCGCCAGAAGTAACTCTCTAAGTTTCCCCAAGTTTCCCATGGTAGATTTAAGAGGGTCTTGGCACCATCTGTTAGAATAGGTGTTACCTTTTGTTTCCAAAACATTATAATGGGAATCATGGAATAGACTCAGTGTCTCTGATGCAAGGCTCTCCTCTGATTTGTTAATTTGAATAATCTCTCCTTGATGAAGTTCAGTTGTGCTAGTTCATTGCTGTTTTTATTTATCTTGACCCCGAGATAGATGTACTGTCCACTACCTTTAATACCTGTTTTTCAATTGACCAGGTAAAAGGGATCTTCTTCCTTGTGCCTGTGGCTCGTTGCATTATAAGAATCATAGATTTTTCTACATTAATTTTCATTTTGTTTTCATCAAGGTATTTTTTAAATTCCACAATTCTTTTCTGGAGCCCTATTGCTGTCTGATCAATAAAAACAACATCATCCGCATATAGGACCCAGGATAGCTCTGATCCTTCCAATTTCGGTGGAAATGCTCTTCTATTTTCTTGTGATGTTTGCATGTCCGCCATGTAAAGAACAAATAAGAAGGGGGCTAGAGCATAGCCCTGTTTAATGCCCTTTGTCGTCGAGTTCTTTTCCGTTGTATCACCCCCCCTTTGATACAATTATTTGAATTGTTGTGTTAGAGTACAACTCTTGGATTGCTTCCAACAGATCTTCCGGGCAATGCCAATTCTTTAGTTTTGTCCAAAGACACACTCTATTAACTGCATCAAAAGCTTGCTCGAGGTCTATAAAGCCTAGATATACATTCCCTTTTGACTCCAGAACCCATGATTTTAATAGGTTTAATAGAAACAAATTCAGAGAGGTGCCCACCCCGTCATAAAGGCAGTTTGGCGTTTGTCCAGTATCCCAGTCTTCAGCGCCCAATTTTTTAGGTCTCTTAGCAGGATTGATGGGAATATCCTGCCAATGGAGTCCAAAAGAGATATTGGCCTATAGTTCCTGGGGTTGGTGTGATCCCTCTTTTTGAAGATTGGGACTATCAGTGCTTATTTCCAAGATGAGGAACAAGTTACTTACCTGTAACTGTTGTTCTCCAGCATGGGTCTGGCATGGATTCACATGCTCATGAATATTCCCCGTCAGGCTGGGAATCCTTGGTAAAGAAAAAATCAGTATCAGTTTTGTTTCTGATCTGTCTTTCTTAGTAGTAACCAATCACAGATCTCTGGGTCATACTGCCCCCAGCCAATGACTGCCCTCTCCCTAAGCCCCGCCTCTGGCAGCCATCCTCAGATTTGGTAGCACGCCAAGTGGCAGTATGACCAAGTGAAGAGCCTCAGAGGGGTAGGTGGGAGGGTTCGCATGTGAATCCATGCAAGACCCATGCTGGAGAACAACAGTTACAGGTAAGTAACTTGTTCTTCTCCAGCATGGGGTCTGGCATGGATTCACATGCTCATGAATAAAGGAATACATAGCAGTATACACATGCACAATCACGGGAGGTGGCAAAGGCTCAACATTAAGCATTACATACAACTCAACATTAAGCAATTTTTACAGGCTCACCTTAGGCAAACAGGTTGCGCAGCACTGCTTGGCCGACCCTGGACTCCTCCCTGGAGTCCCGATCGACGCAGTAGAATCTTGTGAAGGTGTGCGTCGACCTCCACGTAGCAGCCCTGCAGATGTCCAGCAGGTGCACACCAGACAGGAACGCCGTGGTAGCAGCGATTTCTCTGGTCGAATGGGCTCTCGGACAGCCGGGCAGTGGTCGGTTTGCCAACCGGTGACAGTGCATGATGCAGCCAGAGAACCATCTGGAAATGGAAGTCTTCGAGAGAGCCTTCCCTTGATTCACAGACCCAAAGTTCACAAACAGTTGTGACGTCTTCCGAAAACACTTCGTGCGGTCCACGTAGAACTTCAGCGCTCTAGCTACATCCAGCGAGTGCAAAGCCCTCTCGGCCGGCGTCGAAGGCGACGGGAAGAGAACTGATAACACCAAGTGCTCGTTGAGGTGGAAGTCCGACGGCACCTTGGGCATGAAGGAGGGGTGCGTCCTCAGCACCACCCTCGCGTCATGAAAAGTCAAGTATGGAGGCTTGCAAGATAGGGCCTGGATCTCTCCTACTCGTCGTGCAGAGGTGATGGCCACAAGGGACGCTGTCTTCCATGACAGGAACTTCAAAGGGGCCGAATGAATAGGCTCGAATGGGGCCCCCATGAGCCTGGTCAGCACCACATTAAGCTCCCACGCCGGGGCAGGAGCCTTCACCGGCGGGAACGATCGGAATAGTCCCTTCATAAATTCCTTTACCAAGCGATGAGACCACAAGGACGCCCGTCCCATAGTCCTGGTATATCGGGAGATGGCAGCCAGATGTATTTTGATGGAGGCGTGAGCCAGTCCAGCTTTGGCCAGCGACAGTAGGTACGGCAGTACTTGAGGGGCCGTACTCCGCAGAGGGTTAATCTTCTGTGCACAGCACCAGACAGAGAACCTCTTCCATTTATGACTAACACTTGAGAGTTGAGGATGCCCTGGCCTTTGCAAGAACCTCTCTGCAATCAGCCGGTATATCGTACCCTCCAAACTCTAGTGCTGCAGGAGCCAGGCCTGCAAGTTCAGCGACTGTGGGTCGTGATGGAGAATGGCGCCTCCTTCTCTGGAGAGAAGATCCACGTCCGCCGGCAGCTTGACTGATGGGGACGCTGACAAGTCCAGAAAGTCCGGGAACCAGATCTGCCTCGGCCACGCCGGTGCGACAAGGATCATCCTGCACCCGGACTTCTTGAGCTGGTTGATGAGGCGGAGAAGCAACGTCAAGGGAGGGAACGCGTATACAAACAGGCCGTCCCAGGGGAACGATAAAGCATCGCCCATGCTCCTCGGCTGTGGGAACCTGCTGGCGAACCTCTGGCACTTGGAGTTCATCGCCGTGGCGAACAGGTCGATCTGGGGTTTGCCCCATCGTTGGAAGAGCTGATCCACTTGATCCTGGCACAGTTCCCACTCGTGGCACAAGTGCAGCTCCCTGCTGAGTGAGTCGGCGATGGTGTTTTTTATTCCTGCCAAGTGGAAAGGAACCAGAAACATCCCCTGGGCGACGGCCCAGTACCACAGATCCTGGGCCTCCTTGGATAGGGCTGGGGATCTGGTGCCCCCTTGCTTCCGTATGTAGAACATCGTGGTGGTGGTGTCGGTGAAGATCCTCACACCTTGTCCTTGAGGGACGTAAGGAACGACTTGAGAGCCCAGAACACTGCTCAGAGCTCCAGAATGTTGATGTGGAGAAACGGCTCCTCCGGGAGCGGAAGGCCTCTTGCGTGGAGATCTCCGGTGTGGGCCCCCCAAACCACCAGAGAGGCGTCCGTCGTCACCGTATCCTGAAACGCTGGGGTTTGAAAGTCCGTGCCTGTAGTGAGGTGAGCACGGGTGCCGCCCCACTAAAGGATCGCCAGACGGAACTCCTCGTCGAGAGGGATCCTGTCCTCGAAGCAGCCCGTCGCCTGAAACCAGCAGGCGTCGAGGAACTCCTGTAGCAGACGCATCCGAAGTCTGCAAAGGGGCACAAGATAGATGCATGAGGACATCATCCCGAGAAGGGACTTGATGGACCTCACCCTGGCCACGTCCGTGGCTAACAGGCGCCGCACCTTGCCCAGGATGGTCTTGATCCTCTCCTCTGAAGGGGAGGCCAATTGTCCCACTGTATCGAGCTTCGCTCCCAGAAACAGTGCTACTTGCGATGGAATCAGGTGGGATTTGGGGTAGTTGATGGCGAACCCCAGCTCTGTGAGCAACCGGACGGTCTTCGCTGTGTGTTCGACGGCAAGTTCCCTTGTCCTTACCCGGATTAGCCAGTCGTCCAGGTAGGGGTAGACGTGGATCCCCTGCAGGCGCAGCCGCGCCGCCACTGGTGCCAGGCACTTGGTGAAAACCCTGGGTGCCGACTTTAATCTGAACGGTAGGGCTCTGAATTGGTAGTGGCGTCCCTGAACCACGAACCTGAGGAACTTCCTGTGCCATTTTAGAATGGGGATGTGGAAGTAAGCATCCTCCAGGTCCAACGACGATAGGTCGCCTTCCTCTAGCTGTCCCAGCACGTGCTGGAGGGTGACCATCCTGAATTTCTGCACCTTGATGTATTTGTTTAACTGGCGCAGGTCCAGGATGGGGCGCCAACCGCCTGTCTTCTTTGTGACGAGGAAGTACCTTGAGTACACTACAGAGCCCCGGAGCCTCCTGGGGACGAGCTCGATGGCACCTTTCTTGAGCATCGCCCTTACCTCCAACAGCAGTTGAGGGATGTGATTCTCCATCCTGCCCACGGGAGGAATGCGAGGGCACTTCTTTTGGAATTCCAGCGAGTGCCCGTTGGCCAGGGTGTCCAACACCCAACGGTCGGTGGAGATGGATTCCCACACGCTGACGACTTCGTCAGCCGGCCTCCCACCGGGGAGCTTCGGTGGGGGCCCGACAACATGGCCGGGTCAGTCTTGCTTGGAGGCGGCCTTGCCGCCTTGGCCTACTTGGCGACGACGGCAGTATCCCCCTTGCATGCCGCGACCTCTGTAGGCCCCCTGGGAAGAGGAGCGGGCCGCCTGGCGGTAAGTGGAGGAGCCTCCCATGGATCCTTTGGAGGCACCCTGTCTGCCTCCGGAGCTCTGAAAGGGCCATCGCTGTTGAAGCACCCCTAGGGCCGGGCCGTCTCCGAGTCGGTCTTGATGGCCTGTAGAGACTCTTCCACCGCCTTGCCAAAAAGGTTGTTGCCGTTGAACGGCATGTCCAACACCCTGGTCTGGACGTCCTGGCGAAAGTCTGTCGCCTTGAGCCATCCTCGTCGCCGGAGGCAAACTCTGTTGCCCAGTTGGCGAAATCCGGTATCGGCAATGTCCGTTGCCCCCGTTATGGCGTGATCCGACGCCACCTCGCCTTCCTGCAGAATTTCTCAGGCCTCCGCCCTCTTGTCAGGTAGGAAGTCTAGCAGGGGAGCTATCTTGAACCAGAGCTCCCTGTCGTAGCGGGCCATGATCGCTAAGGCATTGGCCGCCTTAATCGTTGTCGCCGCCGATGAGATGACTCGTCTTGGAGTCCAACTTCTTGCCCTCGCTGTCCGGCAAAGAAGTGTAAGTTGAAGCTGCCGCACCCACTGCCTTCTTCTTAGCAGCTGCCGAGACGACCGAGTCCGGCGTGGGCTGGGCCCTAAGGCACAAGGGGGCAGCATCGGGGACTCGGTACTTCTTCTCGTACCTGTCCCTCTTGGCGGGTGTCGTGGAAGGGTTCTTGAGGACAGCAAGCCCGTCGTCCCAGATGTCGTCGAGCAAAGGCACTGCGAGGACAGTCTTCCTCTTAGCCTCTCTTAGTCGTTGGTACAGAAACCCTTCCTTTTTTTGTTCTTCAGGGCAGAGCTGGATGAGCTCGGATGCCCTGGTTATCATGGCATGGAAAGAGCCAATTTCGTCGGCTGGAGAAGCCTGCGGGGGGGGGTGATGACGGGATGTCCGCTGTGTCATCGCCGCCGCCATCGTCCGTCCCCGTCGCCGTATCCTCTCTAGGGTCTGGCGAGGGGGATGAGGGGTCCACAGGTTTCGCAGGCACGAAGGGCGGAGCGGGGTGGACTCTCCTCCGCTTGTTCAGGGGGCTTCCCGACGGGCCTGGTTCTGGATCCTCCGTCGGGGGCCCGTGGTAATCTCGTCCTTATCTCGGTACATAAGGATTGGATTGCCAATAAAATGGCCGTCGAGCTATCCTGGGGATCGGGCAATGGCTGCGACGGACGGGATGGCCGCTCTACTGGGCCCTCTTCGTCGCCATCGTCGCTATCTTCGATCACGTCAGCAGGGACCGCCCCCTGGGATCGCACCTTCTCGAACCTCTCGTTGAGGCCTATGAACCTCTCGTTGAGGCCTATGCATCTCTCGTTGAGGCCCTTCTCGGTTTCCACCAGCTCCTTCTCAGAGGCTGATTCTGAGTCTGTAATGGCCACTGGCCTCCCCCCCTCTTTCTCCGCCGGGGACTTCACGGGGGTCTTAACGATGGGCTGGAAAGAGGATTCCCTCTGCGGTGGCAAGAATACTCTGGGCCCAGAGGCCGTTTCCACTGGCGTAGTCTCAGCCGGCTTCGCCAGGGTCGCAGCGACCACTTCGATAGAGGCCTTTGCCGGCTGGATCAAAGCCCTCACCACCTTAGGTGCGTCCTGGGCCTTCGCATTGGGGGGAGGGTCAGCACCTCGCTCCCCCTTCGAGATCGACCGGGTCCGCTCCAGCAACTTACCTGGGTTCTCGGACTTCCTCTTCCCCGAACCAGAGTGCTTGGCCTTCTGTTGGGCCTCCGTCGCCGGGGCGCCCTCACAGGACTTAGAAGCCCGCTCAGACTTTTACTTCGCCTTCTCACCTGCTGCGCCCTTCTCCAGCCAGGCGGCGAGGCGGGAACGACGATCTTGTTTGGTCCGTTCGAAAGATTCTTGCAGAACGCACAGTCCTTCTCCACGTGCGTCTTGTCCTCATGAAGGCAGTAGAGACATTGCGAATGCTTGTCCTCCTTGAAAACGTTTTGCAATCCGCATCCAGGGCAGCACCTGAACAGCTTGGATCCGGGCGTCGAGCTTCCCTTGTCCTGGGCCATGTCCGTTGAGGTAGGCCGCAGATCTTCCGGAAACCTCCAAGAAGTGTAAACTTGACGAAAGCTTCACCCTTGAGGGGCATAGAAGAATTCCTAAACTGGTCCCCTTTGTCGGAAGTAGAAACGGTGGAGCTTGAGGCTCGATTAAACTGAAAAAGTGAGAAAATCTCCTGAAAAAGCGTGAAAACGCAGCAAAAAACTTGAGAGCTAAGCACGAGGACTCCGAACACTTGAGCGTGCGGTAAAAATCTGAGGATGGCTGCCAGAGGCGGGGCTTAGGGAGAGGGCAGTCATTGGCTGGGGGCAGTATGACCCAGAGATCAGTGATTGGTTACTACTAAGAAAGGCAGATCAGAAATGAAACTGATACTGATTTTTTCTTTACCGAGGATTCCCACCCTGACGACGGGGAATATTCATGAGCATGTGAATCCATGCCAGACCCCATGCTGGAGAAAGGTATTGTTCTTACTCGTAAGATCTGTTGAAAGAGGATCAGGATGAAAGAACAAGTTACTTACCTGTAACTGTTGTTCTCCAGCATGGGTCTGGCATGGATTCACATGCTCATTAATATTCCCCGTCGTCAGGCCGGGAATCCTCGGTATAGAAAAAATCAGAATCAGTTTCGTTTCTGATCTGTCTTTCTCAGTAGTAACCAATCACTGGTCTCTGGGTCATACTGCCCCCAGCCAATGACTGCCCTCTCCCTAAGCCCCGCCCCTGGCAGCCATCCTCAGATTTGGTAGCACGTAAAGTGGCAGTATGACCAAGTGAAGAGCCGCAGAGGGGTAGGCGGGAGGGTTCACATGTGAATCCATGCCAGACCCATGCTGGAGAACAACAGTTACAGGTAAGTAACTTGTTCCTTCTCCAGCATGGGGTCTGTCATGGATTCACATGCTCATGAATATAAGAATACATAGCAGTATACACATGCACAACCACGGGAGGTGGCAAAAGGCTCAATATCAAGCAATACAACAACTCAACATTAAGCAACTCTTACCTCCTCACCAGGCTCACCTTAGGCGAACAGGTTGCGCAGCACTGCCTGGCCGACTCTAGACTCCTCCCTGGAATCCCGGTCGACGCAGTAGAATCTCGTGAAGGTGTGCGTCGACCTCCACGTAGCAGCCCTGCAGATGTCGAGCAGGGGCACACCAGACAGGAACGCCGTAGTAGCAGCGATCGCTCTGGTCGAATGGGCTCTCGGATGGCCTGGCAACGGTCGGTTTGCCAACCAGTGACAGTGCATGATGCAGCCGGAGAGCCATCTGGAAATGGAAGTCTTCGAGAGAGCCTTCCCTTGATTCACAGGTCCAAAGTTCACAAACAGCTGTGATGTCTTCCGAAAACTCTTCGTGCGGTCCACGTAGAACTTCAGCGCTCTAGCTACATCTAGCGAGTGCAGAGTCCTCTCAGCCGGCGACGAAGGCAACGGGAAGAAAACTGGCAACACCAAGGGCTCGTTGAGGTGGAAGTCCGACGGCACCTTGGGCATGAAGGAGGGGTGCGTCCTCAGCACCACCCTCGGGTCGTGAAAAGTCAAGTATGGAGCCTTGCAAGACAGGGCCTGGATCTCTCCCACTCGTCGTGCAGAGGTGATGGCCACGAGGAATGCTGTCTTCCACGACAGAAACTTCAACGGCACTGAATGCATAGGCTCGAATGGGGCCCTCATGAGCCTAGTCAGCACCACGTTGAGCTCCCACGCCGGGGCAGGGGCCTTCACCGGCGGGAACGATCGGAACAGTCCTTTCATAAATTCCTTCACCAGTCGATGAGACCACAAGGACGCCCGTCCTGTAGTTCTGGTGTAACGTGAGACGGCAGCCAGATGCACCTTGATGGAAGCGTGAGATAGGCCAGCCTTGGCCAAAGACAGTAGGTACGGCAATACTTGAGGGGCCATAATCCGCAGAGGGTTAATCTTCTGTGCACGGCACCAGACAAAGAACCTCTTCCATTTATGTCCGTAGCACTTGAGAGTTGAGGATGCCCTGGCCTTTGCAAGAACCTCTCTGCAGTCGGCCGGAATGTCATATCCTCCAAACTCTAGTGCTGCAGGAGCCAGGCCTGCAAGTTCAGCGACCCTGGTTCGTGATGAAGAATGGCGCCTCTTTTTCTGGAGAGAAGATCCGCGTCCGTCGGCAGCTTGACTGGTGTGGACGCTGACAAGTCCAGAAGGTCCGGGAACCAGATCTGCCTCGGCCACGCCGGTGCGACGAGGATCATCCTGCACCGGGACCTCTTGAGCTGGTTGACGAGCCGGAGTTGCAACGGCGGGAACGCATAAAGGAACAGGCCGTCCCAGGGAAACGAGAAAGCATCGCCCATGCTCCTCGGTTGGGGAAACCTGCTGGCGAACCTCTGGCACTTGGAGTTCGCCGCCGTCGCGAAGAGATCGATCTGGGGTTCGCTCCATCGTCGGAAGAGTCGATCCATTTGATCCTGTCGCAGTTCCCACTCGTGGCACGAGCGCAGCTCTCTGCTGAGTGAGTCCGCGATGGTGTTTTTTATCCCTGCCAGATGAAAGGGTACCAGAAACATCCCTTGGGCGATGGCCCAATGCCACAGATCCTGGGCTTCCTTGGATAGGGCAGGGGATCTGGTTCCGCCCTGCTTCCGAATGTAAAACATCGTGGTGGTGGTGTTGGTGAAGATCCTCACCACCTTGCCCTTGAGGGACGGAATGAAGGACCTGAGGGCCCAGAACACTGCACGGAGCTCCAAGATGATGTGGAGTGTCTTCTCCTCCGGGAGCCAAAGGCCTCTCGCGTGGAGATCCCCGGTGTGCGCACCCCAACCTTCCAGGGAGGCATCTGTCGTCACCGTCACCTGGTGGGCCGGGGCTAGGAAACCTGTTCCCGCCGTCAGATGAGAGCGGATACCCCACCATCGTATCGCCTGACGGAACGCTTCGTCGAGCGGGATCCTGTCCTCGAAGCTGCCCGTCGGTTGGATCCAGTGGGCGTCGAGGAATTCTTGCAAGGGCCGCATCCGAAGTCTGCAGTGGCGCACCAGATGCAGGAGGACATCATTCCGAGGAGGGACTAGATAGACCTCACTCTGGCTACGTCCGTGGCCAGCAGACATTGCACCTTTCCCAGGATGGTCCTGATCCTTTCCTCCGACGGTGAGGCCAGCGCGCCACTGTGTCGAGCTGAGCTCCCAGAAACAGGGCGACTTGCGACGGGACCAGGTGGGATTTTGGAAAGTTGATGGAGAATCCCAGGTCCGTGAGCAGCTGGACGGTCTTCGCAGTGTGTTCCACGGCGAGCGAGCTCCCTTGTCTTTGCCCGTATGAGCCAGTCGTCCAGGTAGGGGTAGACGTGGATCCCCTGTAGGCGCAGCTGTGCCGCCACCGGTGCTAGGCACTTGGTGAACACCCTGGGTGCCGATTTTAATCCGAACGGGAGGGCCTTGAACTGGTAGTGCCGCCCTTGGACCACGAACCTGATGAACTTTCGGTGTCTCTTTAGAATAGGGATGTGGAAGTACGCATCCTCCAAGTCCAACGACGACAGGAAATCGCCATCCTCCAGCTATCCCAGCACGTGCTGGAGGTTGACCATCCAGAATTTCTGTGCCTTGATGTATTTGTTCAGTCGTCGTAGGTCCAGGATGGGACGCCATCCTCCTGTCTTCTTTACGAGGAAGTACCTTGAGTAAACTCCCGAGCCCCAAAGCCTCTTTGGAACGAGCTCGATGGCACCTTTTCTGAGCATCGCCCTTACTCCCAACAGCAGTTGAGGGACGTGATTTTCCTTCCTGGCCACGGAAGGAATGCGGGGGCACTTCTTCTGGAACTCGAGGGCGTGCCCCAGGACCAGGGCGTCCAGCACCCAACGGTCGGTGGAGATGGACTCCCACACGCCGACGAATCTTGTCAGCCGGCCTCCCACCGGGGTGCTTCGGCGGGGGCCCGACCCGACGGTCGGTTCAATCTTGCTTGGAGGCCGCCTTGCCTCCTTGACCACCTTGGCGATGACGGTGGGATCCACCTGAATTGCCGCGTCCCTTGTAGGCCTCCTGCAATGAAGATCTTGCCGCTTGACGGTACGTAGAGGAGCTGCTGCCGGATACCGTGGAGGCACCCTGTCTGCATCCGGAGCTCCGAAAGGACGGCCGTCGCTGTTGGAGCACACCCAGTGCACGGGCCGTCTCCGTGTCTGTCTTGATCGCCTGAAGGGACTCATCAACCGTCTTGCCAAACAGGTTGTTCCCATCGAAGGGCATGTCCAAAACCTTGGTCTGTACGTCCTGGCGGAAATCCGTCGCCTTGAGCCATCCTCGTCGTCTCAGGCAAACGCCGTTGCCCAACTGACAGAAACCGGTGTCGGCGATGTCCGTAGCCACCATAATGGCGTGGTCCGAGGCAATCTCACCTTCCTGTAAGATTTCCAGGGCCTCAGGCCTCTTGGCGTCCGGAAGGAAGTCCAACAGAGGGGCGATCTTGAACCACAACTCCCTGTCGTAGCGGGCTACGATGGCCAGGGCGTTGGCCGCCTTGATGGTCGGTGCTGCAGATGAGATGACCCATCGTCCCATCGCATCCAGCTTCCTACCCTCGCCGTCCGGCGGGGAGGTTGAAGTCGAGGCTGATGCCCCCCCTGCTTTCTTCTTGGCCACTGCCGAAACGACCGAATCCGGGGTAGGTTGCGCCCTAAGGCACAAGGGGGCAGCGTCGGGGACCCGGTACTACTTCTCGTACCGGTCCATCTTTGCAGGCGCCGTGGCAGGGTTCTTGAGGAGGGCGAGCCCCTCATCCCAGATGTCATCAAGGAGTGGTACGGCGAGGACCGTCTTCCTTTTAGCCTCACGCCGTTGGTAAAGGAACCCTTCTTCCTTCTTTTCTTCGGGGCAGAGCTCGAAGAGCTCGGATGCCCTGGAAATCATGGCATGAAAGGATCCAATCTCGTCGGGTGGGGACGCTCGGGCAGGGGGTGACAGGGGACACGTCCCGTCGTCACCCCCGTCGTCATCTGTACTTGTCGTAGTAGTGTCCTTGCCTGTATCATCCCCGTGGGTAGTAGCCCGGGGGGAAGGCAGAGAAGGCCGCAGAGGCGGGAGAGGTGGCCTAGGATGCGTCCTCCTCCTCTTAAGCGGTGGACTCTCCGAAGGTCCTGGCTCCGGTTCCCCCATCGGGTCTGGCTCAGGTACCTCCGTCGGGGGGAGGGGCAATCTAGTCCTTATCTCCGAGCATAAGGACTGAACCGCTGACAAAATGGCCGCCGAGGTGTCCTGCGGCGCCGGAAACGACGGGAGCGAGGGCTCTTGAGGAGCCTTGTCTGCGACACAGTCGCTCTCGTCGTCGCCCTCGTCGGGGTCTCTCCCGATGGGCTGGGCCTCTTTCACGACTTGGATGAGCTCCTCTTCAGAGGTCGTGTCCGTATCCACAATGGCCACCAGCCCCACCCCACCTTTTCCAACGAGGACTTTGTGGGGGTCTTCTCAATGGGCCTGAAAGACGACTCCCTCCGCGGTCGCATGGAGACTGAGTCCTGAGGGCGGCTCCACTGGTGTAGCCTCCACAGGCTGAGCCAGGACCGCAGCAACCTCCTCAATCGAGGTCTTAGCAGGGTGAATTAAGGCCATCGTCACCTTCTGTACGCCTGGGGCCTTCACCTTGGGGGGAGGGTCCGAGCCTCGCTCCCTCTCTGCCAGAATCTTCGAGATCGACCGGGGCCTCTCCAGAAGCTTTGCCGGGTTCTCGGACTTCCTCTTACCCGAGCCAGAGCGTTGGCTCGTGGTTGATGGCGCCGGGGAGGATGCGCCCTGCCTGGCAGCCAAGGAGCCCGCGGACTCGCAGTGCTTAGCCTTTTGTTGGGCCCCCATCGCCAGAGCACCCTCACAGGACTTTGAAGACCACTCGGACTTCTTTTTCTTCTTCTTGCCTGGCGGGCTCTTATCTTCCAACCAGTTGGCGAGACGGAGGTGGCGATCCTTCATGGTCCGCTCCGACATGTTCCCAAAAAACGCACAGTCCTTCTCCTTGTGAGTCTTGTCCACATGGAGACAGTAGAGGCATAACGAATGCTCGTCCTCCATGAAAACGTTCTGAAGCTGGCATCCAGGTCAGGTCCTGAACAGCTTCCCGGGTGTCGAGCTTCCTTTCTCCTGGGCCATGTCCGGGGTAGGCCTCGAACTTCTGGAATCCTCCAAAAGCGTAACTCGACGAAATCTTCACCCTCGAGGGGCGTAGAAACTCCGAAACGGATCCCCGTTGATCGGATGTAGAAACGGTGGAGCTTGAGGCTCTATTTGACCAAAAAAATGAGAAAATCTCCTGAAAAAGCGCGAAAACGCAGCAAAAGCTCGAGAGCTACAGCACGAGGACTCCCAACACTTGAACTTGCGGTAAAAATCTGTATGACCCAGAGACCAGTGATTGGTTACTACTAAGAAAGACAGATCAGAAACGAAACTGATACTGATTTTTTCTATACCGAGGATTTCCGGCCTGACGACGGGGAATATTCATGAGCATGTAAATCCATGCCAGACCCCATGCTGGAGTAATCTGCCCACTCTTCCCGATTTTCCTTTAGCATTTTGTTCGATATACCATCCGGGCCGGCGGCTCTGGAGGAGCTTAGTTGAGTTAGCCTTAATGATATATCTTCCCTATCTATATCAATGGCCCAGGACGTTGCTTTTTGGACGATGCTAAGGTCATCTCATCTTTGAAGAGTGTTGTATAGTCATTCACCCATTCTTCCTTCGATACTTGGTTAATGGTTAGTGCCGATTGTATGTCATCTACTTGGTTTATTATTTCCCACAGTGATCGCGCATTAGCAGTTGTAACAGCTGCTAACATCTGTTCTGCATCACTCGTGCTCTCCAGATTTTGGACGATTTTAACCAGTTCTTATAGCTTTGTTTTCTTATCCTCAACAATTCTATTTTGTCTGTCAAATTACTTGGATGGACTCTTCGTAGTTCAGCTCGATGTTCTCTTTTCTTCTTAACCACATCAATGCTATATGCATGTTTCCTTGTAATTATGGTAGATTTATTGATATCGCTCCTCACCTCGAATTCTTTCAGCAGCCATCTATTATACTCTACCACGTTACCATTATTGTTTTTTTTAATGTTATTATCCAGATTGGCCACCAACTGAGGGATGTTGGAGGCTTGGAGACGTAACCGATTCCTGCACCATGTAAGTTTGGTTTGTTGCTTCATGGTATTGGTCTGCTCCTTAGTGTACCAAAACAATTCAACTTCCAACAGTGCGTGGTTTGTTTCTTTACAGATTGTGTTTTTATCCATCCAGTTGTATTTCCTGCCACAAAACAGTAATCGAGGCATGTACTCATGTTGTTACCAAACCAAGTGTTTGCACCCGGAATATCGCCTGGTGTCTGCCCATTTAACATTGTCATATCCCGTATATTCATTTCCATAATCCATCTCTTTTCCGATGTTCCTAGATGTATTTTTTGTTTCAACCTTCCCTTAGGGTCCAAAAGCTTTAAATTCAGATCTCTGCATACTATGATCAGTTGACTTGGGTCTTCATACATTAATCTGTCAAGGATTGAATTGAGATGGGAATCATAGAAAGTGGATATAGGATTATGGGACTAATCATCATTTTGATAGTGTCTAGACGACTCCACCACAAGAGAAATAGATGCGACCAGCTTTCAGTTAATTCAGTGACTTTCTCAATTAAATAGTTAGTGTTCAGATTAATAGTGGTATAGACGTCCTTAGCAATTAAAAGACCTAAGTATTTGATATGTGATGGTTGCCATGATAGACCAGATAAGGGGGTATTGGCACTATTACACATGTACGTAAGGGGCAGAACTTCTGATTTATCAAGGTTTAATTTGTATACAGAAACGGCAGAGTGCTCATTAATAGTGGAAATTAAATGTGATATTGAAGAAGCAGGATCAGAAAGATAGATTAGAATATCATCTGCGTAAGCAGAGAGCTTGGCTTCTATATTGTTTATAGATATTCCTTTAATGCAAGAGTTTAGTCTGGTGTTCTGAAGAAGGGGTTCCAAGACAGGATTGAACAATAAAGGGGATAGAGGACATCCTTGACGAGTACTTCTTCCAATTTTAAAAGAGGACAGGGAATTATTCATAAGAATTCGAGTAGTAGGTGAGGAGTAAAGAATGTTAACTAAATTGATGAATTGAGGGGGAAGGCCATGCCATGTTAATGAGTGAAACATGAAAGACTAGGATACACGGTCAAATGCTTTTTCTGCATCTAGTGTAATAAGAACTGAGGGATCGTTTGAGAGTTGGGAGTGTGCTAGAATGTTAAACAGTCTAGAATTAGATGAGGCATGACGTCCTTTAATAAAGCCAGATTGATCAGGATGTATAAGTTTGGGAAGGAAGGTTTCTAAACGTTTAGCAAGAATTTTAGCATATATTTTTGAGTATGAATTAATAAGAGAGATGGGTCAGTCATTTTTGATAATTGAAGTATCTTTATCTGGCTTGGGGAAAAGAATAAGAAGAGCTTCACTAAATGATCCAGGGCTTTGTCCTATTGTAACAAAGTGGGAATATAAGTCTAAGAGTTTAGGAGCAATATAATCAATGAAGGATTTGTAAAAATCTAAAGTAAATCCATCGGGACTAGTGGCTTTGTTAAATTAAAGATCAAGAATGGCCTGTTTGATTTCAGAGATAGAAATGGGTGGGATAAGTGAAAAAAATCTATTATGTCAGTGATATTATTGTTTTTACTAGTAAGGAGGAAAGATTTGATATTTCCATGATCGATGGAGGCGTCATAGGAATATAATTCAGAATAAAAATTAAGAAATGCGTTATTAATGTCCTTAGGGTTAGTCAGTCTGGCACCTTCAGGAGAATTTATATTGGTTATGAGTTTTTTTTCTTCTTACGATACGAAGCTAACATTTAGCCAGCTTTTTTGGAATTATTATAAAGTTTAGTTTTGTATCTAAGAAAGGAGTAAGCAGCTTTGTCTGTACAGATTTTATTAAATTCGAAGCGTTTAGTCATTAGGGTTTTCAGGAGTGTCAGAGTTAGGATTTGCATACATTTGATTGCTCAAGCTCTTTAATTGACGTTAAAAGGGAATTATGGGTATGTTCAGATTGTCTCTTTTTGATAGCTACAAACTGGATTATGAACCCTCGGAGGGAAGCTTTAAAAGCATCCCAGTTGTGTATTTATGTATGTTCCGGGAAATTGCTAAAGAAAAATTATTTAATAAAGGAGTTGGTTTTATCAGTAAAAGATTGATTGTTCAAAAGGTATGAATTAAATCTCCATCTAGGTGAAAGTTTATAGATAGGAGACCATTCAAGAACAGTGGAAACAGGGGCATGATCTGAAATGGTAATGGGATCAATATTGGAGTTTACAATGGAGGCAGCTACTGGTGAATTAACAAAGATATAATCAAGTCTAGAGAAAGATAGGTTAGGAGGGGAATAAAACGTAAAGTCTGATGAATCAGGATGACAGAAACACCAGGAATCAATTAGGTTAAGATTTTGTATTAGATTCATGAAGTTGGATGGAGATTTAGAATTAATAAAATCAGATGAAGACTTCCGATCAAGTGCAAAATCGACAATTTGATGCATGTCACCACATACAATTAAAATGTCTGAAGTTTTCTGTGCAAGATTAATAAGAAGAGAGAACCAAAAAGGAGGGTTAGGGGCATTATGGCCATAAATGTTGATAATAGTGGCAGGAAGATTAATGACAGCTTCTACAATGATCCATCTGCCTTCTGGATCTTTTTCTTCATTGACTAAAGTGAAATTTAAACTCTTATTAATTAAAATAGAAACACCAGCTTTCTTTTCCAAAGTATTTGCAAAAAAGGTATGGCTAATCCAGGGGGCTTTAAGCTTTAAATTCTCCTGATCTGAACATAAATGGGTTTCTTGAAGGCAAATAATATCAGATTTTTGTTTAGTCAGAGAAATCATTTTGTTACGCTTTATAGGGTGGCCTAGTCCTTTAACATTCCAAGTAGTGCGTTTAATAGTCATAAGAAAATGTTAAGTCTTAACTGTGGTAATATATAAGATTAAAATATGATCATAAACATAACTTCTTGTGTACAGTAATAAGAATGCTAATACACAAGTGGAATAGATATTGAGGAGTTCGATTGAGAACCTGGAACAAAACTGAAAGAACAGAAAGGAGGGAAGATGATAAAGAAAATATATCCGGAAATGTAGGTGATGAGTAGAAGATAATATATATAGGGGATGTCGAGAGTGAAGATGGAATAAGCACAGCTGAGAGAGGTGGGAGCAGAGGAGAGATTAACAATGCAATAAAAGATTTAAATACACCGAGATCTATCGTATTATAAAACATGGATCAAACTAGGTAGAATGTGAAATTAGATGAAACATACACACCAAGAATATGAACAGTGAAAGAGTAAAGCAATCAGGTTTGTAAGGAAGTGAATGCAGGATCCAATGATTTTACTGGGGTTCTAGATTGGTCTCTCATATGACTTCAGGTGTTGGGAATCTCCAATGGGATCGACAAAGTTAATCCACTAAGTTTGGGAGAATTCATGTTGGTTTTTAGGAGTTCTCAAGGTTGACAACAGAATTTGTGAATCCAATAAAAAAGGTTTAGCCATGTTTTCTGGAGAGGGTGTATCCATCGGAGTAGATTGTAGAGCTTGGAGTAAGTTATAAAGATTATCTGGATCTGAGAATTCTTTAGTAGGACCGTCAGGAATGGTGATAATCATTCTTGCTGGGTCTAACAGACCATATCTGATAAGAGTGGCTCTCAGGTCAAGGAATCTCTTTCTTGTATCTTGCGTGGCACTAGAGAAGTCAGGAGAAACAAAAATTATTTTATTTTGAAAAACAATAGGAGAATATTTCCTGGTTGCTTGAAGAATCTGCCGTGCCTGTGATGTCGAAGAAAGCATGCTATGAAGGGCCTTGGCAAGGAGTCGGTTCTGGTAAAGCGAAGTCTGATTCTATGAGCCCGTTGTAGCTCTAATGGTGGAGATAAAGTGATACCAAAAGTGGAAGTGATCCAGTCTGTTAGGAATTGTATGGGATCATCACCTTCAAGTTTTTCAGGAATCCCATAAAAACTGAGATTGTCTCTGCGGTTTCTGTCTTCCAACTCTCTGACTTCACTTTCTAATTGTAGAATTTTGTTTTGCATGCTTTCCAGACCTTCTGCTCTATCTTCCACAGTACTTATTCTTTTCTTCTGCTTCGTCTATCCTGCCAGAAAAGAGTTTAATATCATTCTTGAAGCCTTTGAGTTCAGTCCGAATGGAAGATGAACAAGAATCAAGAGTGGAGATAGAGAAACGAATGTTACCCAATTCTTCCAAGATCTTTTCCATACAAACATTGAAGGGCGTATTCTCTGTAGAAGACATCATTCTAAAAGGTCTATGCAGCTTGAAGAAAGTAGAAATAAATTGGGTTGGTGCCAGGTGAACTCTCACAGGATATGTATTAGTTTGTGGATTGCGCAATTAGCAAGCTGAATAAAAAATGTGCGTGTGAAAAGTGATCCAATTGTATGAGACTCCAGTAATGTAAGGAAGTGCCGTGGAATATTTAAAGGTAGGTCACTGGCAAATGAGAAAAATAAAGTACCACCTCTGAAATAGATTTATGACAAGAAAGAGAGGCCTGCGTATTTAACAGCGCAATCGATCACAATTGACGAGTAAAGCCTTCTCTGGTGATGATATAGTGCCTCAGATCCATAAAACGTACGTGAATTGTTTCAAAATATGTAATAAAGGCGGCAATCTTTAAGAGTTCTCCAGTGAAAATTACATGACATGAGCCAAGCTGTAAAAAGCCCAGATATGGCAAGTGTTCCTTACAGTCCAGGGAGGAATTGTGGAATCTGGATAAAAGTAATCAATTAAGAGTAAGCCGAAAGATCATAAAGCGCTTAACACATTTTATAAATTATAATTCTTGTAAAAAATAAACCGTTCCAGAAGCAGTAGAAGGAACAAGTTACTTACCTGTAAACTGTTGTTCTCCAGCATGGGTCTGGCATGGATTCACATGCTCATGAATATTCCCCGTCGTCAGGCTGGGAATCCTCGGTAAAGAAAAAACCAGTATCAGTTTCGTTTCTGATCTGTCTTTCGTAGTAATAACCAATCACTGGTCTCTGCGTCATACTGACCACAGCCAATGACTGCCCTCTACCTAAGCACCGCCTCTGGCAGCCATCTTCAGATTTGGAAGCACGTGAAGTGGCAGTATGACCAAGTGAAGAGCCGCAGAGGGGTAGGCGGGAGGGTTCGCATGTGAATCCATGCCAGACCCATGCTGGAGAACAACAGTTACAGGTAAGTAACTTGTTCCTTCTCCAGCATGGGGTCTGGCATGGATTCACATGCTCATGAATAAAGAATACATAGCAGTACACACATGCACAACCACGGGAGGTGGCAAAGGCTCAACATTAAGCATCACATAAACTCAACATTAAGCATCTTACCTCCTCACCAGGCTCACCTCAGGCGAACAGGTTGCGCAGCACTGCTTGGCCGACCCTGGACTCCTCCCTGGAATCCCGGTCGACGCAGTAGAATTTCGTGAAGGTGTGCGTCGACCTCCACGTAGCAGCCCTGCATATGTCCAGCAGGGGCACACCAGATAGGAACGCCGTGGTAGCTGCGATCGCTCTGGTGGAATGGGCTCTCGGACGGCCAGGCAGCGGTCGGTTTGCCAACCGATGACAGTACATGATACAGCCGGAGAGCCATCTGGAAATGGAAGCCTTCGAGAGAGCCTTCCCCTGATTGACAGGTCCAAAGTTCACAAAGAGTTGTGACGTCTTCCGAAAACACTTCGTGCGGTCTACGTAGAACTTCAGCGCTCTAGCCACATCCAGCGAGTGCAAAGTCCTCTCAGCCGGCGACGAAGGCGACGGGAAGAACACAGGCAACACCAAGGGTTCGTTGAGATGGAAGTCCGACGGCACCTTGGGCATGAAGGAGGGGTGCGTCCTGAGCACTACCCTCATGTCGTGGAAAGTCAAGTACGGGGCCTTGCAGGAAAGGGCCTGGATCTCTCCCACTCGTCGTGCGGAGGCGATGGCCACAAGAAAAGCTGTTTTCCACGATAGAAACTTCAACGGGGCCGAGTGCAGAGGCTCGAACGGAGGTCCCATGAGCTTGGTCAGCACCACGTTGAGCTCCCACGCCGGGGCCGGGGCCGGAGCCTTCACCGGCGGGAACGATCTGAACAGTCCCTTCATGAACTCTTTCACCAGACGATGAGACCACAAGGACGTCCGCCCCGTGGTTCTGGTGTATCGGGAGATCGCAGCAAGATGAATCTTGATGGACGCGTGTGCCAGACCAGCTTTGGCCAGCGTCAGCAGGTACGGCAGTACTTGGGGAGCCGTAATCCGTAGAGGGTTAATCTTCTGTGCGTGGCACCAGACAGAGAACCTCTTCCATTTGTGTCCGTAGCATTTAAGAGTCGAGGACGCCCTGGCCTTTGCAAGAACCTCTCTGCAATCGGCCGGTATGTCGTATCCTCCAAACTCTAGCGCTGCAGGAGCCAGGCCTGCAAGTTCAGCGACTTCGGGTCGTGGTGGAGGATGGCGCCTCCTTCCCTGGAGAGTAGATCCGCGTCCGCCGGCAGCTTGATCGGCGGGGACGCTGACAATTCCAGAAGGTCCGGGAACCATATCTGCCTCGGCCACGCAGGTGCGACGAGGATCATCCTGCACCGTGACCTCGAGCTGGTTGACGAGCCGGATTAGCAGAGGCAAGGGAGGGAACGCGTAGAGGAACAGGCCCTCCCAGGGGAACGAGAAAGCATCACCCATGCTCCTCGTCTGGGGAAACCTGCTGGCGAACCTCCGGCACTTGGTGTTCGTCGCCGTCGCAAACAGGTTGATCTGGGGTGTGCCCCACCGTCAGAAGAGGCGATCCACCAGATCCTGCCGTAGTTCCCACTCGTGGCACGAGCGCAGCTCCCTGCTGAGTGAGTCGGCGATGGTGTTTTTTATCCCTGCCAGATGAAACGGCACCAGAAAAATCCCTTGGGCGACGGCCCAATGCCACAGGTCCTGCGCCTCCTTGGACAGCGCTGGGGACCTGGTTCCGCCCTGTTTCCTGATGTAAAACATGGTGGTGGTGTTGTCGGTGAAGATCCTCACCACCTTGCCCTTGAGGGACGGAAGGAAGGACCTGAGGGCCCAAAACACTGCACGGAGCTCCAGGACGTTGATATGCAGGGACTTCTCCGTCGGGAGCCAGAGTCCCCTTGCGTGCAGATTTTCGGTGTGCGCTCCCCACCCTTCCAGGGAGGCATCCGTGGTCACAGTCTCCTGGTGGGCTGGGGTCTGGAAGTCCATGCCCGCCGTCAGATGCGCGTGGGTGCCCCACCACCGTATCGCTCGTCGGAAACTCTCGTCGAGCTTGATCCTTTCCTCGAAGCTGCCCGTCGTCTGGATCCAGCGCGCATCCAGGAATTCTTGCAACGGGCGCATCCGGAGCCTGCACATGGGAATGAGGTAGATGCAGGAAGACATCATCCCGAGGAGGGACTTGATGGACCTCACCTTGGCCGCGTCGGCCACCAACATCCGTTGCACCTTGCCCAAGATGGTCCTGGTCCTCTCCTCCGACGGGGAGGCCAGAAGGGACACTGTGTCGAGCCTCGCTCCCAGAAACAGTGCGACTTGCGCGGGCACCAGGTGGGATTTGGCGTAGTTCACGGAGAATCCCAGGTCCGTGAGGAGTTGGACGGTCCTTGCCGTGTGGACCACGGCGAGCTCCCTCGTCTTGGCGCGGATGAGCCAGTCGTCCAGGTAGGGGTAGACGTGAATCCCCTCGTGGCGCAGCTGCGCCGCCACCGGTGCGAGGCACTTGGTGAATACCCTGGGTGCCGACCGTAGTCCGAAGGGAAGGGCTTTGAACTGGTAATGACGCCCTTGGACCACGAATCTGAGGAATTTTCGGTGCCCCTTTAGGATGGGAATGTGGAAGTAGGCATCCTCCAAATCCAACGACGATAGGAAGTCTCCTTCCTCCAGCTGACCCAGGACGTGCTGGAGGGTGACCATCCGGAACTTCTGCGCCTTGATGAACTTGTTCAGACGTCGCAGGTCTAGGATGGGGCGCCATCCTCCCGTCTTCTTCTTCACGAGGAAGTATCGCGAGTAGACTCCGAAGCCCCGAAGCCTCTTTGGGACGAGTTCGATGGCGCCCTTTCTGAGCATCGCCTTTACCTCCAGGAGAAGTTGAGGGACGTGAAGTTCTTTCCTGGCCACGGGGGGGACGCGCCGGCACCTTCTTTGAAACTCGAGCGCGTGGCCCCGGGCCAGGGCGTCCAGCACCCAACGGTCGGTGGAGATGGACTCCCACACGCTGATGAAGCCCGCCAGCCGGCCTCCCACCGGGGTGCTTCGGTGGGGGCCCGACCCCACGGCCGGTTCAATCCTGCTTGGACGCGGCCTTGCCGCCTTGACCTCCTTGGCGACGACGGCGGGGTCCGCTAGACTTGCCTCGTCCTCTGTAGGCCTCTTGCGACGACGAGCGGGCCGCTTGACGGTAGGAAGCGAAACCGCCGCCGGAACCTTTGGAGGCGCCCTTGCCTCCGCCGCTCCGAAAGGGCGTTCGTCGTTGCTGCAGGACTCCAAGGGCCCTGGCCGTCTCAGTATCCGCCTTGATGGCCTGAAGGGAATCGTCCACTGTCTTCCCAAACAGGTTGTTCCCGTCGAAGGGCATGTCCAGGACTCTGGTCTGGACGTCCTGCCGAAAGTCTGTAGCTTTGAGCCATCCACGACGTCGAAGGCAAACGCCGTTGCCCAGCTGGCGGAACCCAGTGTCGGCGATGTCCGTCGCCACGGTGATGGCGTGGTCCGACGCCACCTCACCTTCCTGCAGGATCTCAAGGGCCTCCGCCCTCTTGTCGTCCGGCAGAAAATCCAGCAGGGGAGCTATCTTGTACCAGAGCTCCCTGTCGTAGCGGGCCACGATAGCCAAGGCGTTGGCCGCTTTAATCGTCGTCGCTGCCGACGAGATGACTCTACGTCCCATAGCATCCAATTTCTTTCCCTCGCCGTCCGGCGGGGAAGTTGATGTGGAGGCCGCACCCCCCCCCGCTTTCTTCCTGGCTGCCGCGGAGACGACGGAGTCCGGGGTAGGCTGCGCCCGGAGGCATAGGGGGGCCGTGTCCGGGACCCGGTACTTTTTCTCGTACCGGTCTCTTCTAGCTGGCGTCGTGGAAGGGTTCTTGAGGAGGGAAAGGCCCTCATCCCAAATGTCGTCCAACAGAGGCACTGTGAGGACCGTCTTCCTCTTGGCCTCGCGCCGCTGATAAAGGAAGCCTTCCTTTTTCTTCTCCTCAGGGCAGAGTTGGAAAAGCTCGGAAGCCCTGGAGATCATGGAGTGGAAAGATCCGATCTCGTCGGGCGGAGAAGCCCTGGTGGGAGGCGACGACGGAAAATCCTCGTCGTATGCCTCGTCGTCCGTACCCGTCGCTGCCGTGTCAGTCCCCGTATCATCCCCTCGGGTGGACGGGGAGGAGGGCTGGACGGGGCGCGACGGTTGAAAAGGAGGTGGTGGATGGATCCTTCTTTTCTTGGTAGGGGGAACACCAGAAGGTCCCGGTTCTGGATCCCCCGACGGGAGAGGTTCCTCCGTCGGTAACGGTAGCCTCGTCCTTATCTCGGAGCATAAGGACTGTATGGCCAACAAAATGGCCGCCGAGTTGTCTTGCGGCGCTGGCAGAGGGGAATCCGACGGGCGAGCAGGGGCCTGCGTCGGGGTCCATTCCGACGGGCTGGCCTTCTTCCACGCCTAGGCCGTGGCTTAAGACCTCAATCAGCTCCTCTTCTGAGGTTGAGGCCGAATCTACGACGACGCCCTGCCCCCCCTTCTTCTTCCCCACGGAGGGTTTCACGGGGGTCCTATCGATGGGCACAAAGGAAGACTCCCTCCGCGGAGGCAGGGAGATTCTGGGCCCTGAGGTCGCCACCACTGGTGTAGCCACCACAGGCTGAGCCAGGGCCGCCGCGACCGTTTCGATAGAGGGCTTGGTCGGATGGATCAAGGCCTTCACCACCTTAGGTGCGCTCACCGCCTTATCCTTGAGGGAGGGGGCACTGCCACGCTCCTCCTCTGCCTTAGAGCTCGACCGGGGCCTCTCCAGGAGCTTCGCCGGGTGCTCGGCCTTCCTCTTACCCGACCCAGAGCGTTGGCTCGTGGTTGATGGTGCCGGGGAGGGTGCGCCCTGCCTGGCGCCCGTAGAGCCCGACCGTTCGGCGCTCCCGGTGCCAGCGGACTCGCGGTGCTTGGCCTTATGTTGGGCCCCCGTCGCCGGGGCGCCCTCAAAGGTCTTAGAAGACCGCTCGGATTTCTTCTTCTTCTCGCCAGACGGGCTCTTCCCTTCCAGCCAGTTGGCGAGACGTTGATGGCGGTCCTTCATGGTCCGTTCCGACATGTTGCCGCAAAACGCACAGTCCTTCTCCACGTGCGTCTTGTCCTCATGAAGGCAGTAAAGGCAGAAAGAGTGTTCGTCCTCCTTGAAGACGTTCTGCAGCTGGCATCCAGGGCAGACCCTGAACAGCTTTCCGGGCGTCGAGCTTCCCTTCTCCTGGGCCATCTCCGAGACCGGGCCTGAGAAGCTTCTGGAGTCCTCCGAAGCGTAGCTCGACGAAATCTTCACCCTTGAGGGGCACAGATGAATCCGACACGGGTCCCCGTTGATCGGATGTAGGATCGGTGGAGCTTGAGGCTCTTTTGACCGAAAGAATCGAAGTTTTTTTGTGAAAAAGCGCGAAAAAAGCACTAACGCTCGAGAGCAATAGCATGAGGATCCCAACACATGAACGTGCGGTAAAAATCTGAAGATGGCTGCCAGAGGCGGTGCTTAGGTAGAGGGCAGTCATTGGCTGTGGTCAGTATGACGCAGAGACCAGTGATTGGTTATTACTACGAAAGACAGATCAGAAACGAAACTGATACTGGTTTTTTCTTTACCGAGGATTCCCAGCCTGACGACGGGGAATATTCATGAGCATGTGAATCCATGCCAGACCCCATGCTGGAGAAATACCAGTAAAACATACTAAAATATGAATGTTCACTTGAAGAATTTTCAAATTGCTTTCTTCAACCTTTAATTAGATTTACTTACATTTTGTAGATGCATTAGTGACAGTAGATAGCAAAGTACATCCGTTTAGTTACCGTAACATTGTGTGACCTTGTGGTAGCAAAGACGTGTATCCCACTTCAAGCGGAATATCAGCAATGCGTTAACCCGACCAGCTGACTGGACGCATCGGATTACACTGTACGCAACGCAACGGCAGTTGGCCTTATCAGCGTTCCTTCCGTATCTGAGCACTTTCTTATATACACAGAGCTGACAGTGAGCTGAGCCATGAAGTCGAAGAATACATCTGCTCGGATGTGCTACGCTGGATGGCTTGAAAGGTATTTAATATTCTTAAATACCAACAACGTATCCATGAGGCATATTTATTCTATGTGGCTGCGAGGGTTGAGACAGACCGAAACGGTCCGTGGTAGTTGTTATCAATTCCGAAAATAAACTCCCACGTAAATACGAATGAAGATCATATATTAATAAATATTGCAAAATGCAGTTGTTCCATAGTGCGTTCAAGAGAATTATATCTCCCCAGCTCCGGAGCTCTCCAACTACGTAGCCACCACCCCCTACCCCCGTGGCTTTCTTTTTAAGTCTAGGGGAGCCCGGGATCTGTTCGGCATGACTACATTGATTTTGTGGTTTACTTACCTGTATGCACTGCGACTTCTCATTAAATAAAGGATAAAGGTTTATTTTATTTATTTGATACTTATATAGCGCACAAAACCCAGAGGTATCTAGGCGCTTTTAACTTAAGAATTGAAGTGCAGAAGATAAGTACATGGTGCTCATATCCATTGAGCCTGACCCCATGTTGCGGGGTGGCAACAGCACACAGATACAAAGTCAAAATCAGTGGGCAAGTACATGGTGCCTACCCCATGTTGCAGGGCTGCGGCAACCCACAGATGCATAGTCAGATAAATAGGCTATATGGTGCCTACCCCATGTTGCAAGGCGGCGGCAGCACACCTATGATGCAGAGTCAAAATCAGTGGGCAACTGCATGGTGCCTACCCCATGTTACAGGGCGGCAGCACACACAGTTGCAAAGTCAAATCAACAGGTAAATACATGGAGCCTAACCCATGTTGCAGGGCGGCAACAGCACACAGATGCGAGGTCAAATCAATGGGCAAATACATGGTGTCTACCCCATGTTGCAGGGTGGCAACAGCACACAGATGTGAGGTCAAATTGATGGGCAAATACATGGTGCCTACCCCAGGTTGCAGGGCGACAGCAGCACACATATGCAAAGTCAAATCAATGAGCAAACACATGGTGTTTGCCCCATGTTGCAGGGTGGCAACAGCACACAGATGTGAGGTCAAATTGATGGGCAAATACATGGTGCCTACCCCATGTTGCAGGGCGGCAGCATGTATATGCAGAAATTAATTGAGGGGTATAATCCAGTTTTGAGGGTAGGATCGGGAGGAGTGGTGGGGTGCACACAGCATCACAGGCAACCAGGTGGGGGGGGGGGGCACACACAAAATCACAGGCGGCCAGGTGGGGGGCACACACAATATTACAGGCTACCAGGTGGTGTGGGGGGGCACACACATCACAGGTGACCAGGTGGGGCTCACCTCACGGTCCGGGTAACGAACAGGGAAACAAACAGGGGCCTTAGAAGGTGGGCCTTTCACTTTGTCTAGTAGTAATACTGTGAGTCTATAAACACTAACTTGTACAGAGGTTTGGGCTTTTAAATGTATTTACTGTATATGTAGGGCCTATTAAAGTAATCATGGTGTCATCACAGAACATTTTGAGATGGCAAAGTCACATGTTTGGGCTTTGAAAAGTTATAGACACATCGACACACACACCTTTATTTATAGGCCTAGTGTAAAAACGTGTGTCTACCACAATTAAGCCTTTTCACTAGGTCTACTGGTATACTATCCATAGCAATTGGGCTCCAGCAAGGCCAACCAGAAAACATAGGGACAGCGAGGCTATATTAGGCACAATCTGCAGGCCTAGTGTGTGAAATCTAGAAGGGCTCTGACTAAGTTCGGCGGTTACTATCGAAGACCACTAAGCAAACCATTATTTGCCATATTCACTAAAGGAGTAGTGACGGTTATTCACATCCATTAAATATTCTGTGACATACTCCCCTGCTAATATAGATCGCAACTCACCTGGAGGGAGCTCATGACGCCATTTGCAAGGACAGCCATTTTGCCAGCTACTGACTTCACTCCTTCCTTAAACTGGGCAATGTCCGGAGAGGGCAGAGAATTTCCGATGGCTATAAAGAAGAAAATGTTTAAGAAACAACAACAAAACTTGGGAAACACTAACCACAGTTACACATCCATTGCAGACAATGCATAGGTTTGTGGAGTGTGTGGAAATGTGCGTTTTTAAGTGTGTGGAAGTAACCAGGCACAGAATCCAATGAAGGATGCAGAAAGGCACATCAAAGAAAGAAGTAGTATCATAACAGATGTTAGGAATGATGTTGACTTCTTACTGCTTTCCCTACCTAAGTCATCGACAACAAAAAAAGAGTTGTTATTGTTTAGAACCTTTGATGACTTTTGAATGTAAGTGAAGCCCTCTTGCTCCACTAACCTTGCTAAACTCATCTGTTTTGGGGGCACTGATCAGTCCACAAGGCTATCAGTTGAGGACAACTGTGTTCTCCATTGTAAAGTTCTTGATTTATTTTTCCTGCACAGATCACCTTCAGTGAAGTGTGGTAGGGACACTGTGTCCCGGCAACTTTGTTTTTAGCTACTTTGTCTTACTTGCATTTAATTTATTTATTGCATTTAATTATACGCCCAAACCCAGAGGTATCACGGCATAAATTACAGTTTTGTAGTAGAAAGCTTTCTGGTTACGGGGAAAAAGTCAGGTAATAAAACAGAAACAATGGCATTGTGGTTACAGAGCGAAAGGTTGACAGAATTATACATGAACAGTTACAGTAAATCAATTACATCAACCATATAGTTGTGGGCGAGACTTGGGATGCGGTTGGGTTACAATTTATTAAATAGCCAGGTTTTTAGAAGTTTCTTAAAGTGGGTGTGGGATGGCTCATTGCTTAGGTTTTCAGGTAGTGAATTCCATATTCTGGGGGCTGCTACAGGGAAGCTGGACTCTCCTGTTCTGAAATGTTTGGAATAACAATGAGTGCTAATGTTGGATCTAAGGAGTCTGGTTGAAGTTTTCTGAGTGAGATATTTATTCAGGTAGATGGGGACGTTTTGGGTAATGAATTGGTGTGTGGTGTTGAGTTTTGTGCTTTAGTCTTGCTTGTATGGGTAACCAGTGTATCTCTCTCCTAAATTGTGATATGTGGTCATGATGCGCCCAGGATGGGCTAGTGGCAGAGAATACTTACACAGCCTTTTCTTTTTTAGTCTTGTGCACTTTTGTATTTTACTGCTTAATGATAGATATATATATATATATATATATATATATATATATTACACACACGACAATGCATTACTTACCGTAAAAGCATTTCTGATGGTTGTATCTGCTTATATTCACATGGTGTGCATAGTCCGACATCCAGTGGTCACTGGGGAGTATTGCATTTTGTTTTTCGTAGTCGAAAAGGGGACGTCGACAAAGCGTGTCTGTAACACTATCCCTATAGTGATGTGCAGTGTACCCACAACCCCTCACGCGTCGAGGTCCCTCTGTTTGTATTTTTTCTGCCCTGAGGGAGCCTTCTATACGTGAGTGAGTACAGAAAAGAGAGAAAGAGATGTAGAAAGATGTCTATGTTCCTTCCATCCGAGCGGGGAGGAAGGGTGGGAGCATGTGAATCAAAGCAGATACAACCATCAGAAATGCTTTTACGGTAAGTAATGCATTGGCTTCTGATGTTTGTTAATCTGCTTAGAATCACATACTGTGCATAGACTAGCGAGCAGTACCCGGAGTTGGAGGTGAGTTGTGAGAATGAACAGTAGAGAAAAGATGTCTTAATACTGCTTGTCCCACCTGGGAATCAGATCTAGAGTGAGCATCTAGACAGTAGTGTTTTGTAAAGGTGTGTACAGAACTCCAGGTTGCCGCTTTGCAAATGGACTAAAGGGGAATGTTTGCAATGAATGCTATGGATGCCCCAGTGCCTCGAGTAGAGTGTGCTCTTGGCTTGAAGGGTAGTTCTCTCTTAGCAAGAGTGTAACAGAGAGTGATGCATTGAACAATCCATCTAGATATAGTGGACTTTGAGACTGCATCTCCTTCTCTTCCTGCTGCCACCGAGACAAAGAACTGATTGTCTTTCTCAGTGGCCTAGTTTTTTCCATATAAAACCTGACAGCTCTGCGCACATCAAGTGTATGCAGGCTATTTTCTCCCAAATTGGAAGGGTTTTGAAAGAACGTTGGTAGTTCTACTGACTGGTTGACATGGAATTTCGCTATGAATTTCGGTGCAAACCTTGGGTGTGTGCGTAGAACCACCTTATCTTTGTGAACTGTTACAAAGGGGTCTAGAATAGAAAGAGACTGTAGTTCACTTACTCTCCTAATGGAGGTGATAGCTATTAGGAAAGCAGTCTTAAGAGTGAGGTCCTTAAGAGTTGCCTTGTGCATGGGTTCAAAGGGTGAGCCCATGAGCCTGGTAAGTACCACATTAAGGTCCCAGCCGGGAGCTGGGTTTGCTATCGGAGGGTGTATTCTCTTTATCCCCTCCATGAAGGCTTTGATAACTGGGACTTTCCACCATGACACCTTAAGTTGAGAGGTGGTGTATGCAGAAAGTGCCGCTAGATGGACTTTAATAGAATTGAACACTAGACCTGAGTCCAGTAAGTGGGTCAGGAAAAGGACAATTTGTGTGGGAGAGCAGTGGACTGGGTTGATGCTCTTACCTCTACACCAGATGACAAATCTCTTCCAGTTGCTAGAATAGCAGTGGCGAGTGTTGGGTTTTCTTGCTTCTCTGAGAATGTCCATGCATCTTTGTGGGAGTTGTAAATGGCCAAATGCTATGACCTCAGGAGCCAGGCTGCTAAATTCATGTTCTGTGGGCATGGGTGTAGTGTCTTGCCCTTGTCCTGTGACAGCACGTTGTACGGGCAGGGCAGTTTCACCGGTGGGGACAGGGATATTTCCATCAGGTGCACAAACCATGGTTGGCGGGCCCACAACGGGGCTATCAGTATCATGGTGACTGGTTCCTGGTGCATCTTGTGCACTATCTTGTTCAGCAGAGGAGTCGGGGGGGAAAAGCGTAAACAAATTTCCCTGACCATGGTATCCAGAGACCGTTCCCCTTGGAGCGGTTCTGTGGGTATCTGGAGGCGTAATCTAGGCATTGTGAGTTCTCCAGAGTTGCAAACAGGTCTATTTCTGGGAAGCCCCATTGTGTGAAGACGTCGAAGACGATGTCTTCGTGTAACCGCCATTCGTACTCTGAGGGCAGAGGGAAGTCTCTGCTGAGTTCATCTGCTAGCAGATCGAGTTCCCCTGGTACATGTTGTGACAATAGGAACATGTGTCTGAGAGCCCACTTCCAGATGTTCTGGGACAGCTTGGACAGTCCTGGAGAGTGAGTGCCCCCTTGCTTGTTGAGGTAGTACATGGCTGTGGTGCTGTCCGTGAGGACCATCACTGTTTTCCCTTGCAGGTGTGTCTGGAAGGCTTTTAGTGCCTTGAACACCGCAAGTAGCTCCAGTAAGTTTATGTGCTTGGAAGCTACGCTCGGAGTCCAAACTCCGTGAGCAGTTTGATGGGATAGGTGAGCCCCCCATCCTGTGAGGGATGCGTCTGTGGTTAGAGTGGCGAATGGTTTCCCTATTACCAGGTTTTCCTTCGACCACCACCGTAGCGAGAGAACCAAGGCCTGCGAGACCACCACTAGATCGTCCCATTGTCCACTGGCCTGACACCACTGGCTGTTGAGCCACTCTTGCATTGGGCGCATGCGCAGGCGAGCGTGAGGTACCAAATAAATACATGACGCCATCATTCCTAGCAAGCACATTGCTTTGCGTACCGTCACCTCTCGACCGGCCACATATTGAGGGATCTGAAACAGCATATTTTGGACCCTCTCGTTGGAGGGGAAGACGAGGCCGTCCTTTGTTCGAATTAGAGCCCCTAGGAATTGTTTGATTTGGCTGAGGTCAAAGCTGGACTTCTTCTCGTTGATGGAGAAGCCCAGTTGGAACAAAAGGTCTACTGTCTTCTGAGTGTTTGAGAAGCATGTCTCTTAAGACTCCCCTGTTATGAGCCAATCGTTGAGGTAAGGGTATACCGGTATGGACAACCTGCGCAGGTGGGCCGCTGCCACTACCTTTGTGAATACCCTCGGTGCAGACGCTATGCCGAAGGGTAGCACTTTGAACTGGTAGTGTTTGCCCTCTATCATGAACCTGAGGTATTTTCTGTGCGCTGGCAACATCAAAATATGAAAGTATGCATCTTTCATGTCCAGTGCTTTCATGTAGTCCCCCTGAGATAGCAGGGGAATTACCTCCTGTAATATTATGATACGAAATTTTTGTGGTTTTACAAATTTGTTCGCTGGGCGCAGATCTAGTACAGGGCGCATGGTTAGGTCCTTTTTGGGTACAAAGAAGTACACTGAATAAATACCTTCCGTTACCTGAGATAGGGGCACGACCTCTATTGCTCCTTTCTGTAGCAGCTGTTCTACTTCTTGCAGGAGGATGACAAGGTGTTCTGGTGACAGGCGTCGTCCCCTTGGAGGTCTGTATGTGGGGGACCGATTGAACTCTATACAGTACCCATGGGTTATGCTGTTATTCCCTCCCATGCTGATAGGTACGATGTTATCCGGCCCCCAACCGGAGACGCATAGGAGGGGACACAAACCTTCGGGTCATTTGGTGTTATTTGCCGGGGTGTCTCTGGGGCTGGAGCCCCGGCCTCTGCCCTTGCCACGGTGTTGTCCTCTTTGGTTATACTGGTTACCGGTACCCTGATTAGAGGGCCAGTTGCCTGCAGTGTAATGCTGTTGCTGCTGCTGCTGGCGTTGGCCACCAAAAAAGCGCTTGTTGCCAAATCCCAGCCTGTTTGGAAGCTTTGAGATTTGGTCTAAGGTCTTTATGGTGTTGAATGCTTTCTTCGCATTTTCCAGTGCATCGTCCACTGCCCTTCCAAAGAGATTGGACTCTTCTATTGGCTTATTAATGAGTGACGCCTGAATTTCTGCCTTGAAACCAGAATTGCGAAGCCAGACGTGACGCTTCAGCAGAATTCCCTGCACCAAAGAACGGCCAGCAGTTTCTGCCGCATCAAGAGTTTTCTTAATGATGCTCTGGGTTGACCAGAGCTCCTTCTGTAACTGTAGCCGATAAGCGAGTTCTTAGAGGTTCAGGGGCTTCTTCGATGTCCTGCTTAAGCTTTCCCCATTGAGCATCAGCATAGCTTTCCAGCAATGTATTATTATTGGCAATCCTAATTGAAAACGCTGCCGAGGCGGTAATTCTTTTGCCCAAGGCATAAAGCTTTTTCCCTTCTTTATCTGGGGGTGCCTCGCTGGTTGACAGTGGAACCCCAGCCCTCTTCCTTGTGTTAGTCACCACTAAGGAGTCCGGGACTGAGTGACCCCTGATATATAATGGGTCTGACTGAGAGGGTGAGAACAATTGCTTGATTCTTGGATTGACCCCTCTTACCAGCGCGGGGGTGGACAGCGATGGGGGGAGTTGTCTCTTAACCGAGGCGAGGATAGGAATAGTTTGACTAGTGGGAGGTTTTTCTTTAATAATCCTTTCAACAAAATCAGTATCTGGGGGTGACCGCACCCAGTTTCAACTTCAAAATGTGCTGCTGCCTTCCTTAGTAGCGCATTGAAGGTGGGCTGATCGTCTACTGGAGATGGGTTCCTGACCGGTGTGGTCTGAGAAGAAATATCTATAATGTTGGGGTCTGTAGACCCTGATGGCGACTGCCAGGGCTGTGAGCCACCTTCACCTGGGTGGTCTTCGTAGCCCTCCTCACCTATGTTAGTGTCATCATGAAAACCTTCTTCCTCTTGTTGGTCTTCATTATTCACAAACTCATCTTCTCTTTGGAAGTGAGCGTCCTCTTCAGTGTGGTCGTAAGAGTTCATTTCTTCCTGTAGGGGGTTAAAGAGCTTCGGGTATTTGGCCTTTGGCCCCTCCTGGAGTAACTCCATTGGCCTCTTGGGTGTCCTATTTTCTGGGATGGCCATGAACCTATCTAGCTTGTCCATACATGACTGGAACCTCTCTACAGTCCAGTAAGGTACGCCAGAGCGGTCTGGGAGTGAAAAGGGAGTTTCAGCTCCCTGTAGTTGCTTAGTTCTGCCCCATAGCGTCAAAGATAGGGTCGCTTTGCCTTCTGAGAAACCTCCTCGCTGGCTAGGGTCTTCTGTCGACGGTGGGAACTGTCCCAGCCTACCCTCCGGCGTCCTCGGCATTTCTTTGGCCTTGTGAGCGGTTTTCGACGTGTCACCCGCCGTCCGTCTCTGGCCATCTTTAGAAGCTATACGCGCGAGGCTTTCGGCGATCAGCTTCTCTGTCGAGGGATCGCTCGCCGTCGCGCTAGACAGTGCCGAGTCTTTAAAGTTTTGGGTTTAAGTAATTTACAGGCCGCACAGCCGTCCTCTTTGTGATCGAGGGGCAAGCAACGGTTACACCGTTTATGCTGGTCTTTACAGGTAAACTTGCCCTTGCAATGCGGGCAAAACCTAAAGGGCGTCCTCTCCATAGCTGAGGGCATGAAATGTGATTACGACCTCGAAAGAGAGGGAGGGGAAAGAAAAAGGCATTCTCAGAATGTATTCTCAAACAAAGTAATGACCACACAACCCCACTCTCCCTACTGCGTTAGGCTGGCGAGGCCAGGCCACGTGTTCGGCAGCGCCGAAGGATCTCCTCCGCTCGTCCCTCCGTCGAAGATCTTGCTCGGCTGAGAACAGCTTGGCAGCTACGTCGAGGGAGGGATCTATGTAATAGTTAATAATAAACGACCAAGGGTCGAGGAAATGATTTTGCAATGTCTCTCGAGGAGCTCTGCATAAAGGCGACCAATATCTGGGCGGAAAAAAACAATCTGAGGGACCTCGACCCGTGAGGGGTTGTGGGTACACTGCACGTCACTATAGGGATAGTGTTACAGACACGCCTTGTCGACGTCCCCTTTTCGACTACGAAAAACAAAATGCAATACTCCACAGTGACCACTGGATGTCGGACTATGCACAGCATGTGATTCTGAGCAGTTTAACAAACATCAGAAATATATATCAATCATAGGACTCCAGTACTATGTTAAGTGGAGTATTGAGTTCCATAGGAAACCCATAAAATGTATTGCTAATGTTTTATTCGTATGACTGATTTGGCTGAAATGTTGCAAATAATATTGTACTCATGGCCCCCCCCACCAGATTGGAAATGTTGACAACGATCTGTTAAAAAATTAAAGAGTTATTAGGAAGTAAACAATAAAAAGCTGTTTCTGCCTAGTCCCTATACATTTTCCCAAGATAAAAAGTCACATTTTTGCTCAAGTACACGCCGAAACCGCTGGACGGAACTGGACCAGGTACAAAATGACTTGGGCACAAAGCGTCGACTATTTCCGGGAGGGGTCTAGGGTTATTGCATCTAGTAGTTTCTTAAATATTTGAAAAAGCGTCTGCCCCCTTCTCCCAAAATGATAGCTTTATCTTCCCTGGTGCATTGCAGCACAGACGCTGACAGAATTTTCAGAAATTAAGAAGCAGTCATGTTTTCCCAAAATTCTATTGCTAATAACTTTTGACTCGTTGGATCGATTTGGATGACATTTTCCCCAAAATAGTTTTTCATGAGCCCAACTGAACTATGAACGACTTGTTACAAACTGAAAAAGTTAAAAAAAAACATAAAAAAATGCTTTTTTCAGCCAAATCGCATTCATTTTTCATTAGAGAAAGTGCAGTTATTGAACAGCCGTAGCGAGAAAACCACTTGGCAGATTTGGACCAAATAAACAATCTGGGCAGAAAGCGTTCACTTAATTTCCTTGAACGGGGTGCCCTCTGCGCCTTTAAACCTTTATATCGGTATTGGTGCGTTTCAGCAGAGAAGCTGAGAAGGTTTAATAGCTTTTGACTTGCAGGATGGCTCTTGATGACATTTTCTGAACCACAGATTCTCAAGGGCCCCCTCTCCCCCCCCTCCGCCGGACAGGAACTGTTGGGAACTATTTGTCATAAAATGAAAAAGTTATTAAGAATGGTTTGAATGGTGTATAGTGCCACAGCATGAATAGTGTGGGTCCAAAAGAAACCTATTGGTCGAAGGCCATGGCTAGTGGCCTGGTAGTGATTTCAAATATACACTGGGTGCGGGTGAAGGCTGTGCTCACTGGCCAGGTCTAAAGACTTCAGCCATGGCCACCTATTGGGTGTAAAATATATATATTGGGGAACATATACAATGGACACGGTCGAAGTCCTTTGCAAGTGCCCCGTAAAAAAAACTATGGTCAGCACTACAGATAAGGGGTGTATCGGCCACTTTTACGCCCTAAAAACAGACAAATACTTCTAAAGAAATAAAATTAGGGAGTAAAAATGCTCCCAACAAAAGGGAAACGGAGCATGCCCACTGCGTTCATCCACACAGCCCCATGGATATGGTTTTTAGGTAAAAATGAACATTTCATGTTCATGAATAACTTGATGCAAAAAAAGATTCTTACAAAACATTTCTGTTTTATCTGTAAGATAAAAGAGGTGATGGCTGGAAAGTTTAGAATTACTCTTAACATTTGCCATTGGTCTGGGCAACCCTCTAGACCATCGTTCTTCATTTGCCAAGCCATTACAAAAGGGGAAAGACCATATGCAAATCGAGCTTGGTCCCACCCCAAAAGGGGCAGCCCAAACTGCTTGGCCACATCCCTTCTGCATGGACCACAACCATCCCCCAACATGTTTCAGCCTCATTGGGCCTCATCAGTGAGGAGTAGCTTGTGTCTCTAGGCCCAGCAGGCACGGGACCCACGTCTGGGCATACCCGTCTCACTCTGGGTGACTACAGCAAAACAAAAGAGGCGATGGCTGGAAGGTTGACAATTACTCTTAACCTTTGGAATTGCTATGGGCAGCCATCCAAAGCACCGTTCTTCGCCTGCCAAGCCATTACAAAAAGGGAAAGACCATATGCAAATCAGGTTTGCCCCCCCCCCCCCAAAATGGGCAGGCCAGCCCAAACTGCTTAGTCACATCCCTTCTGCACCGGACCATAAGCATCCCCAAGCATGTTTCAGCCTCGTTGTGCCTCATCAGTGAGGGGTGGGTCTCTAGTAAAATTTTACTCGCTTATTAAATACTGCCACTGGGAACGGGTCTTACTTTTTTTACTCCCTAAAAAATAATTTTACTCCCAACTTTAAAAAAATAGGGAGCAAAATACTCCCACTTCAAAATCTGGAGCACCGACTATGGTATAACAAAACCCTTGAAAGTCACTGAAAAAAAGTTTAGTTAAAGTGCAGTTAAGTTGACCAGATTTAATGCACCCAAACCCTTGAAATTCAGCGGATGTGGGAAGTCATGACCAGTTTAACTCGGTGTGTTCCCTTTGCAAAGCCAGTGAGCGCATACATATTGTAAAAGAAAGGATTCATAATGACATACAAAATGGCATTATGAGGACATAGCATTATGGGGACATCAATGCGAGCGTGCCGAGTTAAGCTGCCCACATCCGCTGAATTTAAAGGATTTTGTTGCATTAAATCTGGTCAACTAACTGCACTTTAATTAGCATATATTTTATTTATTTTCGCATTTATAGCAGCGCATTTAACTCAGAGCCATCTAGGCACTAGTTACAGTTACATAAAGGTTACCGTGAAGTACAATACTTTAAACTTAAATCTTTCAAGACATGCCCCACTTACTGGGTCCATATGAAAGCACAATGGGCATGCAGGGTCACAGCCAAGAATATGTGGGGAACAGTAACACACTAGGCCCCATAGGGACATTATTTCACTAGTCCAGGATTTGACATATACAGTGTGTTCAGTGAACATGGCCAAACCGCGCAAGCCAGCAAAGCCGCAGCCGATGGTGCCAGGGGCCACATCAGCTGTGTGGGGCATTGGAGGCTGTGCTCAGAAAATGTTTGTCCTCACAGCTCCCTCGCTGATGGTGATAGTGATCCATGGCTAGCAGCACTCTGGCATCTGGTCATCCAGCTCGCCTGCTCTGCCAGTGCGTTTGTTGTGCTTGGTGTGCGTAGCGACCCCAGGGTAAGCAGCAGTGTCTGCCTAGCTATGGTTATCTAGCTTGGTCACCTTTGCTGACTCCCTGCTGCCGCTTAGGTTTTTCACTATCTGAAGTGGTATTGGGTCTTTTGCTGGGTACACCATCCTTCTTTCGCTCAGCTCACCCGCAGAGGAAGCAGCTTCTCTGCTGCCTCACCGCTGTCAGGGTCACAGTCCTCAACCCATCATCAGCTCAGCTCAACCGCAGAGGCTTCTCTGTTGCCTCCCGCCGTTATTGCCGCCAAGGGCTGCTATCCTCGGCTCAGCATTAGCATCCGTCTCTCAGGAGGCGGTTTGGGTGGATGCCCGCCATCTTGGCCACGTGGCCCAGCGGGCCCTAGCCCCCCTCCCTTCTCTGCCTTTCCTCTCTTCTCCCCCAATGAGGTTTCTAGACAAGTCCGATATATGAAAACCTCATCTAAACAGGTTCTTCCCTGTTCTTCCAAAAACGTCAAGGACCAAATGGACACCCTCGTCCCAGCCTTGGCTGACTTCTGCAACCACACATTCGCCTCCGGTACCTTCCCCTACCCCTGAAGCACTCTTGTGCACCCTCTTCTGAAAAAGCCCTCAGCCGACCACTCCCTTCTGGCTAATTATAGCCAGATCTCTATCACTCCTTTCCTGGGCTAACTCCTGGAAAGGCTGGCCATTTCAAAGCTTAATCTTCACACTGAATCGGTTGGCTGTCTCCATGACCATCAGTCTGGTTTCAGAGCAGCCAGAAGCAAGGAAACTGCTCTCATGAACATCCATGAAGACTTGCTCTCTAACCTGGATTCTAATCTCCCCTCTGTCCTTGTCCTACTTGATCCCTACTCTGCCTTTGACACGGTTAACCATGCCATCCTGCTCAACCGGCTCCTGTGATACCCAGATTATCACGATCAGGCTCTGGCCTGGTTAGGAACAAGTTACTAACATGTAACAGTTGTTCTCCAGCATGGGTCTGGCATGGATTCACATGCTCATGAATATTCCCTGTCAGGCTGAGAATCCTCGGTAAAGAAAAAAATCAGTATCAGTTTCATTTCTGATCTGTCTTTCTTAGTAGTAACCAATCACTGGTCTCTGGGTCATACTGCCCCCAGCCAATGACTGCCCTCTCCCTAAGCCCAGCCCCGGGCAGCCATCCTCAGATGTGGTAACATGTAAAGTGGCAGAATGACCAAGTGAAGAGCCGCAGAGGGGTAGGAGAGAGGGTTCGCATGTGAATCCATGCCAGACCCATGCTGGAGAACAACAGTTACAGGTAAGTAACATGTTCCTTCTCCAGCATGGGGTCTGGCATGGATTCACATGCTCCTGAATATAATACATAGCAGTATACACATGCACAACCACGGGAGGTGGCAAGGCTCAACATTAAGCATTACATAAACTCAACATTAAGCAACTCTTACCTCCTCACCAGGCCCACCTTTAGGCAAACGGGTTGCGCAGCACTGCTTGGCCGACTCTGGACTCCTCCCTGGAATCCCGGTCGATGCAGTAGAACTTTGTGAAGGTGTGCGTCGACCTCCACGTAGCAGCCCTGCAGATGTCCAGCAGGGGCACACCAGACAAGAACGCCGTAGTAGCATCGATCGCTCTGGTCGAATGGGCTCTCGGACCGCCAGGCAACGGTCGGTTCGCCAACCGATGACAGTGCAGATGCAGCCGGAGAGCCATCTGGAAATGGAAGCCTTCGAGAGGGCCTTCCCTTGATTCACAGGTCCAAAGTTCACAAAAAGCTGTGATGTCTTCCGAAAACTCTTCGTGCGGTCCACGTAGAACTTCAACGCTCTAGCCATATCCAGCAAGTGCAAAGTCCTCTCAGCCGGCGACAAAGGCGATCGGAAGAAAATTGGCAACACCAAGGCCTCATTGAGGTGCAAGTCTAATGGCACCTTGGGCACCACCCTCGTCTCGTGGAAAGTCAAGAATGGAGGCTTGCAGGGTAGGGCCTGGATCTCTCCCACTTGTGGTGCGGAGGTGATGGCCACAAGGAACGCTGTTTTCCACGACAGAAATTGCAACAGTGCCGAATATAGAGGCTCGACTGGCGGCCCAATAAGCCTGGTCAGCACCATGTTGAGCTCCCACGCCAGAGCCTTCACCGGCAGGAACGATCGAAACAGTCCCTTCATAAATTACTTCACCAGGTGATGAGACCAAGCTACAAAACCATTTTATTAAAAATTACACAGTCAAAAGCGGGATGAGGATCATCCTGCACGGGACCTCTTGAGTTGGTTGACGAGTCGGAGCAGCAACGGCAACGGAGGTAACGCATACAGGAACAGGCCGTCCCATGGGAACAAGAAAGCATCGCCCATGCTCCTTGGCTGGGGAAACCTGCTGGAGAACCTCTGACACTTGGAGTTCGTCGCCGTGGCAAACAGGTCGATCTGGGGTTTCCCCATCGTTGGAAGAGTTGATCCACTTGATCCAGATGCAACTCCCACTCATGCACAAGCGCAGCTCCCTGCTGAGTGAGTCGGCGATGACGTTCTTTATTTCTGCCAGATGGAAGGGTACCAGAAACATCCCCTGGGCGACGGCCCAGTGCCACAGATCCTGGGCCTCCTTGGATAGGGTTGGGGATCTGGTGCCTCCCTGCTTCCGGATGTAGATCATCGTGGTGGTGTTGTCGGTCAAGATCCTTACCACCTTGCCATTGAGGGACAGGAGAAACGACCAGAGAGCCCAGAACACTGCTCGGAGCTCCAGGATGTTGATGTGGAGTGACCTCTCCTCCGGGAGCCAAAGGCCTCTCGCGTGCAGACCTCCGATGTACGCTCCCCATCCCTCCAGGGAGGCGTCCATCGTCACCGTCTCCTGATGTACCGGGGTTTGAAAGTCCTTGCCCGCCGCGAGATGCACCATCGAATCGCTTGGCGGAAAACCTCGTTGAGTGGGATCCTGTCTTCGAAGCTGCCCGTCGCTTGTATCCAACGGGGATCGAGGAACTCTTGTAGAGGACTCATCCGTAGCCTGCACAGGCACACCAGGTAGATGCATGAGGAGATCATTCCGAGCAGGGACTTGATGGATCTCACCCTGGCCACGCCCGTGGCCAACAGGCGCTGCACCTTGCCCAAGATGGCCTTCGTCCTCTCCTCCGAAGGCGAGGGCAATCGCGCCACTGTATCAAGCTTGGCTCCCAGAAACAGTGCGACCTGTGATGGGACCAGGTGGGATTTCGAGTAGTTGATGGAGAAGCCCAAATCCGTGAGAAGTTGGACGGTCTCCGCTGTGTGTCCTATGGCGAGTTCTCTTGTCCTTGCATGGATGAGCCAATCGTCCAGGTTGGGGTAGACGTGGATCCACGCAGCCGCGCCGCCACTTGTGCGAGGCACTTGGTAAACACCCTGGGTGCCAACTTCAGCCCGAATGGCAGGGCCTTGAATTGGTAGTGCCGCCCTTGGACTACGAACCTGAGAAACCTTCGGTGTCCTTTTAGAATGGGGATGTGGAAATAAGCATCCTCCAAGTCCAGCGCCGATAGGAAGTCGCCCTCCTCCAGCTGTCGCAGCACGTGCTGGAGGGTGATCATCCTGAACTTTTGTGCCTTGATGTACTTGTTTAGCCGCCGCAGGTCCAGTATGGGGTGCCAACCGCCTGTCTTCTTTCTGACGAGGAAGTACCTTGAGTATACTCCGGAGCCCCGGGACCTCTTCGGGACAAGCTCGATGGCACCCTTCTTGAGCATCGCCCTTACATCTAACAGCAGTTGAGGGATGTGATTTTCCTTCCTAACCACAGGAGGAATGTGGGAGCAATTTCTTTGAAATTCAGAGTGTACCCGTGGACCAGGGCATCCAGCACCCAACGGTCGGTGGAGATGGACTCCCACACGCCGACTAACTTCGCCAGCCGGCCTCCCACCGGGGTACTCCGGTGGGGGCCCGACGCTACGGCCGGTTCAGTCCTGCTTGGAGGCGGCCTTGCTGCCTTGGCCTCCTTGTCGACGAGGTCCTCCTGACTTGCCGCGTCCTCTGTAAGCCTCCTGCGACGAGGAGTGGGCCGCCTAGCGGTACGCCGAGGAGCCGCCACCGGATCCCTTGGAGGCACCCTGTCTGCATCTGGCGTTCTGAAAGGGCGGCTGTTGTTGCTGCAACACTCCCAAGGCCCGAGCCGTCTCCGTGTCGGTCTCCATGGCCTGAAGTGACTCATCCACTGTGTTTCCAAACAGGTTGTTCCCGTCGAAGGGCATGTCCAAAACTCTGGTTTACACATCCTGGCGGAAATCAGTTGTCTTGAGCCATCCCCGCCGTAGAAGGTAAACACTGTTGCCCCACTGGCGGAATCCGGTGTCAGCGATATCCGTGGCCACCGTTATGGCATGGTCCAACGCCACCTCACCTTCCTCTAGGATCTCCAGGGTCTCCGACTTCTTGTCGTCCTTTAGGAAGTCCAGCAGGGGAGCGATCTTGTACCACAGCTCCCTGTCATAGCGGGCCACAATCGCTAGGGCGTTGGCCGCCTTAATTGTCATCGCCGCAGACGAGATGACTCGTCGTCCCATGGCATCCAGCTCCTTTCCCTCCCGTCAGGTGGGGAGGTCGAAGTTGAGGATGATGCCCCCGCCGCCTTCTTCTTGGCCGCCGCTGAGACGACCGAATCCGGGGTCGGCTGTGCCCTAAGGCACAAAGGGGCGGAATCGGGGACCCGGTACTACTACTCGTACCGATCCCTCTTGGCAGGCGTCGTGGTCGGGTCCTCCAGGAGAGCAAGTCCCTCCTCCCAGATATCATCAATCAATGGTACCGTGAGGACCGTCTTCCTCTTGGCCTTGCGCCGCTGATAGAGGAAACCTTCCTTCTTCTGTTCCTCAGGGCAGAGCTGAAAAAGCTCTGATGCCCTGGCAATCATGGCGTGGAAGGAGCCAATTTCGTCGGGCAGGGAGGGCCGAGGGGGTGGTGATGGAAGGCCCATCCTGTCGTCACCACCGTCGTCATCCGTCCCCATCGTGGCCGTATCCGTTACCGTGTCGTCCTTAGGATCAGGGGAAGGAGATGACGGTTGAGCGGGCCGCGAGGGCTTGAAAGGTGGGGGTGAGGGGGAGGTATGAACTCTCCTCTGCTTGTTTGGAGGGCTTAACGACAGGCCTGGTTCTGCTGGGTCATCTGTTGGGGTGAGGGGCAATCTTGTCCTTATCTATGTCCATAAGGTTTGGATTGCCATCAAAATGGCCACCGAGTTGTCATGAGGCTCGGGCACTGGTTGCGACGGGCGCGATGGTTAGCCTGGGGGAGACTCGTCGGCGCCACCCTTGCTCTCTTCGTCCGCCTCCTCGGTGTTCCTCCCGTGGGATCGGACCTCCTCAAACCTCTTGTTGAGGCCTTTCACGACTTCAACCAGCTCCTCCTCAGAGGCTGTGTCCGTGTCCGTAATGGCCACTGCCCCCGCCCTCTTTTTCCTCCGGGGTCTTCACGGGGTCTTATTGATGGGCTGAAAAGAGGATTCCCTCCATGGTGGCAGGGAAACTCTGGGCCCGAGGCTGCCTCCACTGGCGTAGCCTCCACGACTCCCTCGATTGAGGCCTTTGCCGGGTGAATCAAGGCCTTCACCACCTTGGGTGCGCTTGAGGCCTTCATCTTGTGGGGAGGGTCACCGCCTCGCTCCCCCTCGGCTGTCTTCAAGATCGACCGGGGCTTTTCCAGAAGCTCACCCGGGTTCTCAGATTTTCTCTTCCCCGAGCCATAGCGTTGGCTCGTGGTTGATGGTGTCGGTGAAAGCGCGCCCTGCCTGGCAGTCAAGGAGCCTGACCCTTCGGCGCTCCTGGTGCCCGCGGACTCGCGGTGCTTTGCCTTCTGTTGGGCCCCCGTCGCCGGAGCGCCCTCAAAGGACTTAGAAGACCGCTCGGACCTCCTCTTCTTCTCACCTGCTGGGCTCTTTCCTTCCAGCCAGTTGGCGAGGCGGATACACCGATCCTTCATGGTCCGTTCTGACATGTTCCTGCAAAACGCACAGTCCTTCTCCACATGCGTTTTGTCTTCATGAAGGTAGTAGAGACATCTCGAATGCTCGTCCTCCTTGAAAACATTCTGTAATCCGCATCCAGGGCAGTTCCTTAACAGCTTGGATCCGGTGTCAAGCTGCCCTTGTCCTGGGCCATGTCCACGAGGTAGGCCTCAGATCTTCTGGAAACCTCCAAGGAGCGTAGCTCAACAATACTTCACCCTTGAGAGGCGTAGAAAACTCCGAAACGGGTCCCCGTTGATCAGAAGTAGAAACGGTGGAGCTTGAGGCTCGATTGACCGAAAAAATGAGATTTAACTCTTTGAAAAATCGCAAAATGCAGTAAAATCTCGAGAGCTAAAGCACGAGGACTCCCAACACTTAGGGAGAGGGCAGTCATTGGCTAGGGGCAGTATGACCCAGAGACCAGTGATTGGTTACTACTACGAAAGACAGATCAGAAACGAAACTGATACTGATTTTTTCTTTATCGAGGATTCCCAGCTTAACGACGGGGAATATTCATGAGCATGTGAATCCATGCCAGACCCCATGCTGGAGAAACTTCTTTCCTCTCTGACCGACCCTCCTATGTCTAACTTGGGTCCTTCCTCTCCTCTAGCTCTCTGTCCACCTGGGTTGCTCCCCAGGGGTCAAACTTTCTCCATGGTTGTTTAACCAATACCTGTCACCTCGCCTACCGCATTGCTGCATTCTGTGCCAACTTCCAATGCTATGAGGATGACACCCAGCGCGCTTTCAGGCTCCCCACTGCCGCCTTTTCTTTTCTCATCTCGGATTGTCTCTCTGCAATCGAAGAGTTGTATGCCGCCAATGATCTCTGCCTGAATGCCAGCAAGACAGAGATCCTTCTCATTGACACACCTGCACCCCTTTTTCCCCCTCACTCTCTGGCCGCCCTCCTCCTGCTCCTACCTGCGAGGCTAAGAACCTCAGGGTTATCTTCGACTCCACACTCGCCTTCTCTCCTCACATCTCTGACGTCTCCAAGAAGTCAAAATACCAACTGCACCTCCTCGGAGGTATTCTCCCTCTCCTCTCCTTCCCCCAGAAGCTCACTGTTTCTACAGCTCTGGTTCTCTCTAGGCTTGACTACTATAACAGCCTCTTTTTAAATCTGCCTGCCTCTACACTCCGTCTTCTGCAACTCATCCAGAACTGGGCTGCAGGACTTGGCCTTAGGCTCACGCCCAAGGATCGAATCTCTCCAGCACTGAAATCGCTGCATTGGCACGCAGTGGCCACAAGGATCAAATTCAAGACCTTTTGAATTGTCCACAAGGCCTTCTGGGGCCTGCAACCAAAATATCTGCAGCTTTCTCTTCTGAAATATCTTCCTACTGGATCCCTTCGCTTCTCCACCTTCAACTCCTTGAAGGTCAAGCGCTTTTCCAAGCAACAAGCTGTGGGCAGATCTCTGTTCGGTGGTTGCCTTCCTATGGAACAGCCATCCTGCCTCTCAAACTTGAGCAGCACCGTCTCTGGTACCAGAAGCAGCTCAAGACTTTCCTCTTTGCTTCTGCCTTCTCTCCCTCTTCCCTGCTGATGGAACAAGTTACTTACCTGTAACTGTTGTTCTCCAGCATGGGTCTGGCATGGATTCACATGCTCATGAATATTCCCCGTCTTCAGGCTGGGAATCCTCGGTAAAGAAAAAACCAGTATCAGTTTCGTTTCTGATCTGTCTTTCGTAGTAATAACCAATCACTGGTCTCTGCGTCATACTGACCACAGCCAATGACTGCCCTCTACCTAAGCACCGCCTCTGGCAGCCATCTTCAGATTTGGAAGCACGTGAAGTGGCAGTATGACCAAGTGAAGAGCCGCAGAGGGGTAGGCGGGAGGGTTCGCATGTGAATCCATGCCAGACCCATGCTGGAGAACAACAGTTACAGGTAAGTAACTTGTTCCTTCTCCAGCATGGGGTCTGGCATGGATTCACATGCTCATGAATAAAGAATACATAGCAGTACACACATGCACAACCACGGGAGGTGGCAAAGGCTCAACATTAAGCATCACATAAACTCAACATTAAGCATCTTACCTCCTCACCAGGCTCACCTCAGGCGAACAGGTTGCGCAGCACTGCTTGGCCGACCCTGGACTCCTCCCTGGAATCCCGGTCGACGCAGTAGAATTTCGTGAAGGTGTGCGTCGACCTCCACGTAGCAGCCCTGCATATGTCCAGCAGGGGCACACCAGATAGGAACGCCGTGGTAGCTGCGATCGCTCTGGTGGAATGGGCTCTCGGACGGCCAGGCAGCGGTCGGTTTGCCAACCGGTGACAGCACATGATACAGCCGGAGAGCCATCTGGAGATGGAAGCCTTCGAGAGAGCCTTCCCCTGATTGACAGGTCCAAAGTTCACAAAGAGTTGTGACGTCTTCCGAAAACCCTTCGTGCGGTCCACGTAGAACTTCAGCGCTCTAGCTACATCCAGCGAGTGCAAAGTCCTCTCAGCCGGCGACGAAGGCGACGGGAAAAACACAGGTAACACCAAGGGTTCGTTGAGATGGAAGTCCGACGGTACCTTGGGCATGAAGGAGGGGTGCGTCCTGAGCACTACCCTCGTGTCGTGGAAAGTCAAGTACGGGGCCTTGCAGGAAAGGGCCTGGATCTCTCCCACTCGTCGTGCGGAGGTGATGGCCACAAGAAAAGCTGTTTTCCACGATAGAAACTTCAACGGGGCCGAGTGCAGAGGCTCGAACGGAGGTCCCATGAGCTTGGTCAGCACCACGTTGAGCTCCCACGCCGGGGCCGGAGCCTTCACCGGCGGGAACGATCTGAACAGTCCCTTCATGAACTCTTTCACCAGACGATGAGACCACAAGGACGTCCGGCCCGTGGTTCTGGTGTATCGGGAGATCGCAGCAAGATGAATCTTGATGGACGCGTGTGCCAGACCAGCTTTGGCCAGCGTCAGCAGGTACGGCAGTACTTGGGGAGCCGTAATCCGTAGAGGGTTAATCTTCTGTGCGTGGCACCAGACAGAGAACCTCTTCCATTTGTGCCCGTAGCATTTAAGAGTCGAGGACGCCCTGGCCTTTGCAAGAACCTCTCTGCAATCGGCCGGTATGTCGTATCCTCCAAACTCTAGCGCTGAAGGAGCCAGGCCTGCAAGTTCAGCGACTTCGGGTCGTGGTGGAGGATGGCGCCTCCTTCCCTGGAGAGTAGATCCGCGTCTGCCGGCAGCTTGATCGGCGGGGACGCTGACAAGTCCAGAAGGTCCGGGAACCATATCTGCCTCGGCCACGCAGGTGCGACGAGGATCATCCTGCACCGTGACCTCTTGAGCTGGTTGATGAGCCGGATTAGCAGAGGCAAGGGAGGGAACGCGTAGAGGAACAGGCCCTCCCAGGGGAACGAGAAAGCATCGCCCATGCTCCTCGTCTGGGGAAACCTGCTGGCGAACCTCCGGCACTTGGTGTTCGTCGCCGTCGCGAACAGGTCGATCTGGGGTGTGCCCCACCGTCGGAAGAGGCGATCCACCAGATCCTGCCGTAGCTCCCACTCGTGGCACGAGCGCAGCTCCCTGCTGAGTGAGTCGGCGATGGTGTTTTTTATCCCTGATGTAAAACATGGTGGTGGTGTTGTCGGTGAAGATCCTCACCACCTTGCCCTTGAGGGACGGAAGGAAGGACCTGAGGGCCCAAAACACTGCACGGAGCTCCAGGACGTTGATATGTAGGGACTTCTCCGTCGGGAGCCAGAGTCCCCTTGCGTGCAGATTTTCGGTGTGCGCTCCCCACCCTTCCAGGGAGGCATCCGTGGTCACAGTCTCCTGGTGGGCTGGGGTCTGGAAGTCCATGCCCGCCGTCAGATGCGCGCGGGTGCCCCACCACCGTATCGCTCGTCGGAAACTCTCGTCGAGCTTGATCCTTTCCTCGAAGCTGCCCGTCGTCTGGATCCAGCGCGCATCCAGGAATTCTTGCAACGGGCGCATCCGGAGCCTGCACATGGGAATGAGGTAGATGCAGGAAGACATCATCCCGAGGAGGGACTTGATGGACCTCACTTTGGCCGCGTCGGCCACCAACATCCGTTGCACCTTGCCCAAGATGGTCCTGGTCCTCTCCTCCGACGGGGAGGCCAGAAGGGACACTGTGTCGAGCCTCGCTCCCAGAAACAGTGCGACTTGCGCGGGCACCAGGTGGGATTTGGCGTAGTTCACGGAGAATCCCAGGTCCGTGAGGAGTTGGACGGTCCTTGCCGTGTGGACCACGGCGAGCTCCCTCGTCTTGGCGCGGATGAGCCAGTCGTCCAGGTAGGGGTAGACGTGAATCCCCTCGCGGCGCAGCTGCGCCGCCACCGGTGCAAGGCACTTGGTGAATACCCTGGGTGCCGACCGTAGTCCGAAGGGAAGGGCTTTGAACTGGTAATGACGCCCTTGGACCACGAATCTGAGGAATTTGCGGTGCCCCTTTAGGATGGGAATGTGGAAGTAGGCATCCTCCAAATCCAACGACGATAGGAAGTCTCCTTCCTCCAGCTGACCCAGGACGTGCTGGAGGGTGACCATCCGGAACTTCTGCGCCTTGATGAACTTGTTCAGACGTCGCAGGTCTAGGATGGGGCGCCATCCTCCCGTCTTCTTCTTCACGAGGAAGTATCTCGAGTAGACTCCGGAGCCCCGAAGCCTCTTTGGGACGAGTTTGATGGCGCCCTTTCTGAGCATCGCCTTTACCTCCAGGAGAAGTTGAGGGACGTGAAGTTCTTTCCTGGCCACGGGGGGGACGCGCGGGCACCTTCTTTGAAACTCGAGCGCGTGGCCCCGGGCCAGGGCGTCCAGCACCCAACGGTCGGTGGAGATGGACTCCCACACGCTGACGAAGCCCGCCAGCCGGCCTCCCACCGGGGTGCTTCGGTGGGGGCCCGACCCCACGGCCGGTTCAATCCTGCTTGGACGCGGCCTTGCCGCCTTGACCTCCTTGGCGACGACGGCGGGGTCCGCTAGACTTGCCTCGTCCTCTGTAGGCCTCTTGCGACGACGAACGGGCCGCTTGACGGTAGGAAGCGAAACCGCCGCCGGAACCTTTGGAGGCGCCCTTGCCTCCGCCGCTCCGAAAGGGCGACCGTCGTTGCAGGACTCCAAGGGCCCGGGCCGTCTCCGTATCCGCCTTGATGGCCTGAAGGGAATCGTCCACCGTCTTCCCAAACAGGTTGTTCCCGTCGAAGGGCATGTCCAGGACTCTGGTCTGGACGTCCTGCCGGAAGTCCGTAGCTTTGAGCCATCCACGACGTCGAAGGCAAACGCCGTTGCCCAGCTGGCGGAACCCAGTGTCGGCGATGTCCGTCGCCACGGTGATGGCGTGGTCCGAGGCCACCTCACCTTCCTGCAGGATCTCAAGGGCCTCCGCCCTCTTGTTGTCCGGCAGAAAATCCAGCAGGGGAGCCATCTTGTACCAGAGCTCCCTGTCGTAGCGGGCCACGATAGCCAAGGCGTTGGCCGCTTTAATCGTCGTCGCTGCCGACGAGATGACTCTACGCCCCATAGTATCCAATTTCTTTCCCTCGCCGTCTGGCGGGGAAGTCGATGTGGAGGCCGCACCCCCCCCGCTTTCTTCCTGGCTGCCGCGGAGACGACGGAGTCCGGGGTAGGCTGCGCCCGGAGGCATAGGGGGGCCGTGTCCGGGACCCGGTACTTTTTCTCGTACCGGTCTCTTCTAGCTGGCGTCGTGGAAGGGTTCTTGAGGAGGGAAAGGCCCTCATCCCAAATGTCGTCCAACAGAGGCACTGCGAGGACCGTCTTCCTCTTGGCCTCGCGCCGCTGATAAAGGAAGCCTTCCTTTTTCTTCTCCTCAGGGCAGAGTTGGAAAAGCTCGGAAGCCCTGGAGATCATGGAGTGGAAAGATCCGATCTCGTCGGGCGGAGAGGCCCTGGTGGGAGGCGACGACGGAAAATCCTAGTCGTATGCCTCGTCGTCCGTACCCGTCGCTGCCGTGTCAGTCCCCGTATCATCCCCTCGGGTGGACGGGGAGGAGGGCTGGAAGGGGCGCGACGGTTGAAAAGGAGGTGGTGGATGGATCCTTCTTTTCTTGGTAGGGGGAACACCAGAAGGTCCCAGTTCTGGATCCCCCGACGGGAGAGGTTCCTCCGTCGGTAACGGTAGCCTCGTCCTTATCTCGGAGCATAAGGACTGTATGGCCAACAAAATGGCCGCCGAGTTGTCTTGCGGCGCTGGCAGAGGGGAATCCGACGGGCGAGCAGGGGCCCGGTCGGTATCCTCGACGATGTCGTCGTCGTCACCTGCGTCGGGGTCCATTCCGACGGGCTGGCCTTCTTCCACGCCTAGGCCGTGGCTTAAGACCTCGATCAGCTCCTCTTCTGAGGTTGAGGCCGACTCTACGACGACGCCCTGCCCCCCCTTCTTCCCCACGGGGGGTTTCACGGGGGTCCTATCGATGGGCACAAAGGAAGACTCCCTCCGAGGAGGCAGGGAGATTCTGGGCCCTGAGGTCGCCACCACTGGTGCAGCCACCACAGGCTGAGCCAGGGCCGCCGCGACCGTCTCGATAGAGGGCTTGGTCGGATGGATCAAGGCCTTCACCACCTTAGGTGCGCTCACCGCCTTATCCTTGAGGGAGGGGGCACTGCCACGCTCCTCCTCTGCCTTAGAGCTCGACCGGGGCCTCTCCAGGAGCTTCGCCGGGTGCTCGGCCTTCCTCTTACCCGACCCAGAGCGTTGGCTCGTGGTTGATGGTGCCGGGGAGGGTGCGCCCTGCCTGGCGCCCGTAGAGCCCGACCGTTCGGCGCTCCCGGTGCCAGCGGACTCGCGGTGCTTGGCCTTATGTTGGGCCCCCGTCGCCGGGGCGCCCTCAAAGGTCTTAGAAGACCGCTCGGATTTCTTCTTCTTCTCGCCAGACGGGCTCTTACCCTCCAGCCAGTTGGCGAGACGTTGATGGCGGTCCTTCATGGTCCGTTCCGACATGTTGCCGCAAAACGCACAGTCCTTCTCCACGTGCGTCTTGTCCTCATGAAGGCAGTAAAGGCAGAAAGAGTGTTCGTCCTCCTTGAAGACGTTCTGCAGCTGGCATCCAGGGCAGACCCTGAACAGCTTTCCGGGCGTCGAGCTTCCCTTCTCCTGGGCCATCTCCGAGACCGGGCCTGAGAAGCTTCTGGAGTCCTCCGAAGTGTAGCTCGACGAAATCTTCACCCTTGAGGGGCACAGATGAATCCGACACGGGTCCCCGTTGATCGGATGTAGAATCGGTGGAGCTTGAGGCTCTTTTGACCGAAAGAATCGAAGTTTTTTGTAAAAAGCGCGAAAAAATAGCACTAACGCTCGAGAGCAATAGCACGAGGATCCCAACACATGAACGTGCGGTAAAAATCTGAAGATGGCTGCCAGAGGCGGTGCTTAGGTAGAGGGCAGTCATTGGCTGTGGTCAGTATGACGCAGAGACCAGTGATTGGTTATTACTACGAAAGACAGATCAGAAACGAAACTGATACTGGTTTTTTCTTTACCGAGGATTCCCAGCCTGACGACGGGGAATATTCATGAGCATGTGAATCCATGCCAGACCCCATGCTGGAGAACTGTCTGATACTGCACTGGTTACCTGGCTACCCTCTGAACCACGGGCCCAGGTTCCTGCCCTCCCAGCTGCACACCTGCACTGCCTCCTGGCATCCCTGCGCTTGGGGCTGTATATGCAAACCTACAGTCACCCTACCTGCACTATCACCTTCTGGCCGCACTTCTTGTTTCTTGACGTTTAGATCCTATGTCCTGCATTTGCTCCTCCTCCCCTTCCCACGGCACACTTTCCCTTTCCTCTCCCCTTCACTTGCGCGATCTCAATGTAACTGGTCCTAGTAAGATCGCTGTCTATCCCCCCTCCTTTTCCCCTCCCCGGCCTTGTCACGCTTTGAAACACTTGTTTATGGTTGTGCTATAAATAAAATATATCATATCATGTATATCTGAGAGGGACCTTTGAATATCGGGGACCCCTTAAGGTGCAGGCCAGTAGAAGTAGGAGGTGGAGTGGTTGCAGAGACTCTACGTCGCAAGTGCAGCAGAAGAAGGGAAACAGAGCCGCAACTATTTACAGAGTGGATGATGGTTCCGAGAGGGTTTCCACCTTTAAAGACTTTGAATGCAGAGGTATTGCGACAGGGAGCATTGCTGTGAAAAGCTTTCCCAAGGGGGAGAGGCTGGCATACGAGCACTGGCTTGTTTCACGAGCAAGGAACGCTCCTTTCCTGACTAGCGCGGGAAGTGAAACGAAGCAGTTTGCCGCGCAAGAGGTGGTGGAAGAAACAGAAGGTACTGTGGCAGAGAAGCGAGCGGACGCGTATGCAGCAAACAGTGGGTTCACCACTGTTTTTTAACCCTACTGCGTAATTGCCCGCTGGCCTCTAATAGTACTTTTTAATACCTAACTGAAGAATTTGAAGTGGCCTAAGAACGTTGTGACCAGACAAGAAAGGAAAGGTTATCATTGTAATTATAAAAGGTCAACGTTATTGCCAAAGCCAAGCAAGGTCAATACTAAATCAAGCCTATTATAACCCTTATTGCCAGCACGAGGAAGAGGAAATAGTTGAGAAGGACCTGAACAACCATTGTTTGAGCCAAAGAAGAAACGTGTGAGAGATATGGTCAGCATTTGTTTGATGTAAAAGTGGGAAAACAAGAGTGGCAGGAAAGAAGCCCCCCTGATAGAAAACATTCAGGAGGAGAGGAGCATAATCTGGATTGCATAAGGCAATCAAAAGAGTGGAAAACACAGCACCAATGTGTATCATGTCTTCGCAAAAGTAGTACATTTTGATGTTGAAAGTCAAAAGACTTTACTAAATTGTTTGAAGTAAACTTTACCACAGAAGTACTTGTAGCAGTGTCAGGAGCATTTTGGCCTGGTAAGTATACCAGGATTGGGATTGTGTATTGGTACTACTGGCAGGTTAGTGGACCAGGAAGACATCATTGAAGTGCTGTGTTGTGGCTAAAAGTCGTGAAGTAGTTGTAAGGCCACTAAAGTGTTTCATGAACAATTGTGGAATCATCCTGAAAAAACATTATTGTTAATACAAATGAATTGTGAAAGTGTTTTGTTTTCTACAGGGAACAAGTCTTGAACTTTTTGCTACAAGTGGAGGATAAAGCTTGTCGTTTATTTGAGCTGTTTGTCAAAGTCCAAGTGAATGACTTTTGGAGCAAGAAGAAATTTATAATCGGAACTTCGGTACAAAACTGAACTTTCTTACTTGAACTTGCAATTGAAAATCTGGCTTTGAATCTAGGGAAGGGATCCAACCCAGGTTACGACGATCTACAGTTATTAGGTTTAGGTTGAACATAACTGTGATTTCTGTTGTATTTGAATTGCCATATATTCACTTTCTAGTTTTGATTTATGTATAAGTGTGAGGGACAGATTCCTCTTGTTAGAGTGTTTCCATTAGTTTATTTTGATAGGCAGGGAAATCCTCTTTTGGTTAGGGATAGTGAGGCGTTTATCAAACTCTTTTGAGTTAATAAAATGGCAACTTGTGAAAAACCTTTACCAAGTTGTCCGTCTCACATTTCTGACCCCTCGCAGTACTCCATAAGCATATTGATGAGGTTTGCCTTAGTTTTAGGCTTAAAGCCAGAATTGCAAAGCCATGAATGACGTTTAACCCCTTAAGTGCTAAGGAAGCGCTCTCTCTTCCTCAGCACTTCGTTTGCAGTGCTGAGGATGAGATAGCTCGTCCTTTTTTAGCACTTTTGTTTGTGGGATCACTCCAAAGCTCAAACTTGAAATCCAACCTCTGGGTTATGTGAGGAGGAGGTTCCTCCTCATGTCCCAGGGGTTGGATTTCCTTCAGTTTCACGTCAGCGTGCGTAATGACTGCGACAGTGAAATGGAAGGTACATACCTCCCTCGATCTCCAGCATTTCTATGACGTTTTGATTGAGGGAGATGTCATTGGAACGGGGAGACCTTCCTTCAAGCATTGCTTAGCGTGGATAGCTCGATCCGCGCCCAGTAATGCCACTACACCACCAGGGATCCTTTTTTGAAGTGGGGGTTAGGGAGCCGCTTTTTATATAAGTAGCCCTGTCACACCCCTAAAGCATGGGGCAGTACGTTTAGGCCACCCTGGGGGCTGATGGGACCATTAATGTGTCCATAAGTGGATGGGGGCATGTCATGTAGCCCTCCATTGGGGCAGATTGGCAGTGTAATCGGAAAATCTACCCCTAGGAAGGGGTACATTTGTGTTTACTGGGGTCAGCAGGGGGGGGCACTAGACCACCAGGGATGGCTTTTATGAAAGGGGGAGTGGCCCTCTCCCCTCCTGCCCCAAAAGGATGGGGCATGTCATTTAGCCATCCCTAGGGGCAGAGGCACGACGTTCATTCATCACCAGTTTTATTCCCGCAGCACTTTTTGCCGAAAAAGGTTGGCAGAAAAAAACATCAAAAAATATGGGGCCGTGAGCGTATAAGCAGTAGGATGGTGTGGTGTATAGGGTACATAATAGGGTAGGGGGATTGGGGAGGACACCCCACCCAAAAAAAAAAAAAGGCGAAGATTGAACCGGGGCAGATTGCGAGTGTAATCTGCCAATCTGCCGTTAGGAAGGGGCAAATGTGCTTTAACTGGGCGGTGAGGGTCACTAGACCAACCAGGGATGGCTTGAAAGAGGAGCAGTGACCAGAGCGTGATAGTTATGATTTGATTTTGCTGAGCTGCCCACAGATAATTAATGTTTTTTCAGAGTGATAGTGGGGAAAGTATGGCGCAAAGAATGGCTGAAAAGGTCTATAATGACTTAAAACCACAAATCATGTCGGTCATCGGAATCCCTCTAGTCCCATTAACCAAACTATATGAGCAATTCCACGAAACATACAAGGACCAAAACACCATGCTGGAGCTCATGATCTCCAAAATGACTAAGATAGAGATAAACATGATAGTTTGAGAGCAAGAAGTGAAAAATAAGCAAAAAAATGATGATGCAAACAAAACTATTAAAGAGCAATTAAGAAATAACGCTGAGGAAAAGAGGCTCTTGGCTGAGCTTGCAAGAGAAGCAATGACAATATTGAAACAAGCTAAATATATGGAAGAGGCAAAAAAGGAGAATGAAACGAACAGAAGGAAAAAAATGATAAATGAAACTAAGTGGTCAAGGAGAAATCCATGACAAGCGAGCCGAAGAAACTCCAAGGAACCCAACGAAAGGAAAAAGCGAAACAGCAAGGAATCCGGACTAAAGACACTTGGTTTGAATTCGTTTCAACTTTTTGAAATGCCAGATTTGGGTGTGGTGGATCGAACTGTAGATCAGGACAAACAAATCACCCCCAAAGAGCAAAAAGCTCTAACCCCCGGAGAAGCTGAAGGGGTCATTGAGGGCCCTAATCAAGATGCCAAGGTCGATGATACCAAGAACAGAAAGACGAGCGAACTGTACGAAATTTTTGAAAAAGGCAAGAAAATCGACCCAATTGTAAATCCAAATGGGCCAACAAATAACGGAAAGAGTAAAAAGAAAACAAAAAACATGGTGCAAAACAAAAACAAAATGTCCAGAGGATCTTGAAAGTTCTTAAGGAATTTAAAGGCATTAAATGTAACAATTTGTACTGAGCAACCTGTAAACAAGGAAGCCGCTAGGCACGATGAAAAAAACATCACAAGCAGCTCCACAAAGACGAACTTGAACATAGATGATCTCGGTGGAACTGAAGATAAGGAAGAAGAATTTACCGCTGACGATCTGCTGAACTTCTCAACATACGAAAATGAAGAGGGTGACGACTCTGTGCAGAGTGACCATATACCAGACTCGAGATCTGTGATGCTTGTAGAATCAGAGACCGAAGGAAATTGGTCTCCAGAAAAAATGGCCAAAGAGCACCTCAGAAAAAAGAGTTTGTGTTTTTGCCTCACCCCCAAAGAGTGACCCCAAAAATCTAAACCCGGAAGCGAGTAGAAAGGAACCTAAAGAACTATCCATGACAATAGAAGAAAGAAGGGAACAAAAATCTGAAACTGGTAGAGATCAAGAAATCACAGGGGAAAAATAAATATATACTTTTATCTCACGACAACAAAGAGAGAAAGATCGAGAAACAGCAAATGGCCAAAGAGAAAGCAAATTGGCGCAAGGAAAAGAGAGTAGCTTGAAGAAAACTTATGACTGCACTAAACCAAGTACAATAAGTTTAGTGCTGGAACGCAGCAGCTCCAAAAAAGATGGATTGGTCCTGAATAGGTACAATGTGATGCAATTGTTGCATCACATTCCACACTTAAAAACAATCTCCTCGAATGATGTGAAGATAGTTGAATTTGTGGGAGGGGACATACTGGACATGGTTCGAATCCATCTTTACTCAACGATAATAAAGGAAATCCTAACTGAAAGCTGAGATGAGTTGAACACTCTAGGCTTTGACATAAGAGAGGATAATGGGTCAATGAACAGTGAAGAAGCGAAGAGACCTAATAAAAAAAGAGAGATAGACTCCATGGAACGTACAAGAGAGAAGAAAGGTGGGAAGAGGGTAAACGCTGAAAGAAAGGAGCGTAGCAAAGCCGAGGAACCAAATAACCGAGAGGAGACTTGTGTGGTAAATGAAGACGAGAGTCTCAAAAAACATAAGGATAACATTTGCTGGTAACACCCTAGATCCAGGTCTGCAAATTGTAGCAAAAACATCTACAGATGAGGGAGCAGAAGAAGAAAACGGGTCCTGAATGTCAAGAGCCTTATCGTCACATCAAAGCTAATGCCCGAATGTGGATAGACAGAGGATAGAGTGCGGGACATGGAATACTAGGGGACACGTGCACCTATTCTCTAAAAACTCGGAGGCGCTCTGGAACTTGGATATTATATGCTTACAAGAGACCTCATTGGTAAATATTCCTTGTGTGGAAGGGTTCGAGATTGCATTTAATCCAGCAACAAAAAGGGCCGCCCGATGTCCGGCCTAATGACCCTAGTAAAAAGAAAAAGTGGAATGCGGATCAAAAAAGCAAGAAACATCAACGATTATAGTCAACTGACAGATTATTCACGCGGAGGAAAGTGGAGGGTTGAAACCATGTCTCCACATACTTCATATATATATTGGCACCACAAGCATGTTGGTGGAACAATATTTGCAGACATAATGTGCGACATTCTCGAACCAAGAATACTGAATCCAGAGGATGAAGTAATTATTTGTGGTGACCTAAATATAAACATGACATTTCAAAGTGGAAAAAGATTATCCAAGACCTCTCAAACGAATAAAAAATCTGATTTGGGTAAAATATGGCTGGAAGAAATTGAGGTGAGACAAATTAGTATGCTGAGCGGAAGCTTACAAGTAGATATCGCTCCAAAAGTGACATCGGAAAGAGGGTCTCAAATCCGTATTAAACAATTTCTCTGTCTGCAAATCGGTTTTGAAAAAAATGCTAAGTTTGGAAGTGAAAAGTACACGCGAAAGCGATCACAATCTCATCAAAATAACTTGGGAAATAAGTGAACAAGTAAAGATTGAAAAATGGAAAAAGGCCAGAGAAATTGAACTGGCCCAAAACAGAATAAGGCTGAACAAAGCGAACATTGAGGAGCTCACAAACATACTAAAAGTACAGGACCAGGTTTGCGAACAGTTGGCCTATGATGCCCTTCTCCAGAAGTATTCTAAAACCTGCACTAGAGGCAGAAAGAATGGCTGTAAACTCCATGCATACGATTCAGCGATAGTGTTGGAAAAGAGGGAATTGAGACAACAAATAAGAGCCCTCAGAGAGTTGGATCCAACAGTAGCATGGGAGGAGAAAAATAAATTAAAATCACGCTACAATAACTGGATCCGGAGTCAGACATATTATGCAGCAACAAGATGAAGAGAAAATGATGACGATACTGGTAAGCAAAAACTTGAGACTTCTGGACTCCAATTAATAATGAAGGTGTGTCGCAAGGGGCCTTAATAACAAACATGGTCTTGGACCAACAATGGACAGAGCATTATTCAAAGCTCTTTGAAAAACAAGGCGGAAAGGCAAAGGAACTAGGGAATACTCTTTCTAGTTGGGACATTGAAATATCTAATGAAGACATTCTACAAACAATAGAAAATAATAGTTCATCAAGAGCTCCAGGACCCAACGGCATTACGAATTTAATGCTAAAAAACATCCAAACGAATGGGAAGACTTCTGCAAAATACTATTTAAAAAAATAATGAGGGATGCCACTATTCCAACATCGTGGAAATCTGCAATTACCGTCCCTATTTTCAAGAAAGGCGAAAGATCCGATCCAAAAAACTACCGACCTATAGCCCTGCTTGATGTGATAGGAAAAGTGTTTGCTACCCAAATACTACATCGTTTACCATCATGGATCACACAAGCAGGTGCCTTTGATCGGAGACAGACTGGCTTTGTAGGAGGAGTTGGCTGTGGTTTGAACCTACTATTACTAAATCTACTAAAGATGGAAGCCTTAAGGAAAGGAACTAAAATCTATGCAGCATTTGTGGACTTAGCTCATGCTTTTGACGGGGTGGAAAGAGATCTACTAGGGGAGAAGATGGCAAAGCTAAGATGTCCCCCTAGTCTGTTGCAGGCCATAAAGGCACTACATTCAGATACAAATGTTAGGGTTCCTTGTTGTTCAAGACGGATTCTAACGCAACAAATAAACACCACGAGAGGCGTAAAACAAGGGTGCCCGCTGGGATCCACTCTTTTCAAATTATTAATCGCAGATGTGGGTGAAGCACTGAAAGTAATTCCAGCATTCCCTCCAAAAATAAACGGGAACCACATAAGCTGGTTAATATATACAGACGATATCGTCTTGCTGGACCTAACCCCAATATGGCTTCAGCGAAAACTAACCGTGCTTGCAAACTACATACAGAAGAACGGGCTTGAAATAAATGTTAAATAAAACTGAGATTGTACAGTTATCTGACCTGAAATGGTAAAAAAGATCAAAGAAAGCCCAACCGAAATGGAACTTGGGGAGCAAGACACTTAGGAGTACTTCCCAAGTGACATATCTGGGAGTGCAAATAAGTGCAAGCATCACGGATGAACCAATGAGGAGGAAAATAAAAACAAAATGTAAAGCCTTGGCAGTGCAAGGAGCGGTGCTGCATAAAAAATATGGGAAATTCTCATACCAGCCCATTGTAAACTTCTACAAAGCCAAAGTCATCCTGGCCCTAATACATTGAGCCGAGGCAATGTTTGGATGTCCATTTCTCCTCGGGTCACAGTGCAAAAACATGTTTTGGAAGAGGATCCTCCAAGTGCCCCAAAGTACACCAAATGCATGTATAAAGTACGAACTGGGCCTTCTGTCAATTAATGCTAGACTACTATGGAATACTCTATCCATGTACAGAAAGATCATTGAAACAGAGGGCATGCTGCAATTTGAAATACTGAGATCAGAGCGAACGAATAACCCAAATGAAGTCTTTGAGATCTGGAACAAGAATTGCGAAAAGATCTTGATACAATTGTCAACAAATAAAGAGACGTTGCAGAAAAACCCTAATGCAGTAAAGAAAAAACTATGGGAGACGGATTGGATTGAAACTGTTGAACAGCGTGCAAATCATGTGTGCATGAAAGACTACTCATCCAGAAACGGCGCTAAAGGAAATACCGAAGTACTTAAAAAAAATTCCCATGACCGAGGAGAAGACAAATCTTCCTAAAATTAAGACTAGAAATTATTCCATACGATGGAGATCAAAAATATGAGAAAAAGGAAGGAGGAGACAATGGACACCAATTGTCGACTTTGTAACAGCGAAACAGACGCTAAATCATCTGGTGACCACATGCCCGAAATTGAGGGACCTAAGAACTAAATTGCTGGGAACGGAACTTCAAAAATTCTCAACCTATACTGTGGAAGAATGGTGGAATAAAATGCAAGAGGGGGAGGACGGGAAACGTACCTTTGCACTAACCTTCTTCTTGGAGGAACTGGACCTCTTATTGAAAGAGCTAGAGAAGTAAAAAAAATGGAGTAAATGTTATTTTAAAAAGTTTGTAATAAACTGAACTAAATAAAAAAAAAATGTATTTTGTTTACAGGGTTTTCTTTACACTACAAGCATCTACTTGGATATGCAAGTCATTTTTTTAATTCTACGGTTATGGCCCATTGTCAGTGGGGTGGGCGGGACTGGGGCTGGATTGTTGGTAGTGTGGGCAGGAGTGGGCGTCCTGGGGAGGTATTTCAGTGTGCTGGGACACAATTGCAGGGTCAGATCACAAATTGCCCCCCATGCCAGTAGAACATTGCTGTTTCTCTGGGAGCGGCTGTCTCCCATGTGGATCGACCATCCTCAAGTGCAACGGCCATCCCAGGGAGCCCCAGCAGGGTCTGCATCCCTCCCCGGAGGGAAAAGCTGTAATGCAGCCTGTTAGGACAGTTTTTCTGAAGCCTGACTAAGGGCTTAGTAAATCCACTCAACTGAGGCAGTACAAGACTCCACTCCTAGTATAAGGCCATACCACCTGCATTCAGGGAAGCGTAGACGGAGCAGTCAGGCCTATTTTAGGCGGGAGAGAGGGCTGTAGAATCAGTACAAAGAAATTGTATTATACATATGGTCCAAAGAAACACTGAAATGTATTGTAAAAATAAATGTTTTTTTTAAATACAAGTAGGCCCAGATAAATATTGGGGGCAATAAATACTATCACATTATGTATAACCACAATTTTAAAAACACAACAATATGCTTGAAGGTGCACAGACCAAAGCATATAACCTTATTTGGAACACCTAACAGTTCTAGGGAAGTCAAACCAATGTAGGCACATTCAGTATAGGGCACACCTATTCTTGGGGGTTACAACCATGAGTTACTTTCAGATTACTTTACAGTAATACAAGGGTAGTAGACCTTATCAGTTGTACCGTGACGCTCAGCAAGAAATCACATAGTAATATCATCAGGACAATATACTTTTCTGATCTAGTGAAACACAGATTCTAGGAACAGTATAAACGTATAACTCTGATTCAGGGTAACAGAGTTATTCTAGTGGAGTTGGACCTTGGGGTGTAATATTCAATTAGAGTTGCTCTTCGGTTCACAGACTAAGGGAAGCAATAACTCTGACTTATTTTAGGATAACACAGTTATACTCAAGGCAAGTTAAACCTATATACCTTTGTAAAGAGCTACCAACAACCTAAAAGGTAAGTATGACCTAGGCAGACTTATTCTGGACAGGGTAACAAGTCTGGGGAAGCAAGACCCAATTGGTGAAACTCATAGAATTATCCTAACACTAATAAGGTGAAAACAACAGCATTACTTTTGGGGAAGAGGCACAACCAATTCACAGTTGAGTAACCTAACCTTACATATACACTTTTCAGAACAGTGCAACACACATTCAAGGTAATTAAGGACTTTAGTAAATGTAACTCCCGAGAGTGCACAGTTACAAATCAACTTATTATACAAGTAACTTTTGCACACTTGTTATTCTTTTCAAGGCAGAACCCTTTGCTTATCCAGTCCTTCCCATATTCTATAGCATGAGTTAACTCAGAGGCAGCAGAGGGACCTTTGGGGTCTAGGTGCCAGCGGTAGGCCGTGTGAGATATGGTTCAGTTGAAGGCAAAGTCAGAGTTCCAGAGAAGGACTGTTCAAACAAGTATTTCACTTTAAAATGAGTCAAGGGTCCAGGGACTTCAGAGAAGACACCCTACGGGGATTCCGCACGGGACTGTTTAAACTGGATGAGTGGCCTCATAATTACAGAAAACACCCCAAAGGTATACAGAAATCAAAGAGGCTTAAGGTAGGTAAAATACAAACAGCAACTGCTAGAATAGCGCCAACTGTAACAAGAAAGAAAAGGAAGCAGCTACTGGGAAGGCAATAGAGGGGACGGGAACACCTTTTCCCCTAGAGAAGGATTCGTCATGCAGTGATAACTAACGGCTGCCCACAGGGACAAGATAATCTGGGTAAGCCGGGATAAGAAATAGGAAAGGAACTGAAAGAAAATGATAGATGTTTATCTAACTGGTCTTTTTCATATTACCATATAGAGACACCCTATAAACGGCTATGAGATGGTTCCTTCCCTAAATCGACCTATAACATGAACATACAGCCCTAAGGTCTGGAGGACACAAGGCAGACATTCCCTATGACACAGAATGGTGAGTGGTTACTACCAGCACACTGGGTAACTAGTGAGCACCATGTAGTGAGAAATTCACCTAAGGGACACTCAAGAGTGGAAGCGATCAGTAAACCACTAGAAAAAGTGACTATGATGCTTTATGGATTAAAAGCATGGTGCATGTATGATATTATGGATAGAACCCATAGAAAAGAACCTCCACTGCCATTTGTAGAGGGCTGATAATGATAGGCTGGAGTACTTTTCCAGCATTATGATGTCTTTAGATGAGAAGCCGAGACTCCTGGTACTATGCAACAGTTGTCTGAGAGCTGAGCAGAACAAATAGGTCACTGATACTTCAATTTTTTGTTTATTGCTGCCTTGTAGGAGGAGAATCCCCTCTCTGTAGATTGACCACAGGGCATTCTGAGCCCTTGGACGAAGGACATAACTGCAACTATGAAGAACGATTATTACATTTTGCAGTTGTGACTTCTAGATTTTTTTATGCTGACAAGTGTTGCATGCTTCACTAACCTCTGACCTTAGCCCCTGAAGAATTTCCGAGTACTAAACACATGACATTACTATCGGAAAGAAACATGTCGGGCACACTATGTGTTTGTTGGTTGTGAAAGTGGATGAATAATTAAGTGAATGGAACGTGAGTTTGAGTGAGATGTGTATATCAAGGTATGGCCTAGTGTGGCGAGTTGCACAGCACAAAACACTTTAAATAGACAAGTAATTGAACTAACATACTTACTTGCAGAGGAGGTAGAGTTTGTGCTTGCATGACTTTGATCTTGATATTGCGAGATTACTTGGGTACAGTATTACACCAAAGGTTTTTTTTTTTTTTAAATTGTATGCATTTGATAATAAAATATGTATATTTCTGCATAAAAATTGCTTTTTGAGAATGTTCTTTTGATGCCCAAAGTGATTAGGGCTTTCGAATAGGAGTCTCAATGACAAGGTAGCAATCATAACCACAAGCTTGTGTTTCAAAGTATCAAGGGTCAATCGCTTTACTCTAGAGGGTGTGCTTGCTGGTTTCACCCTCTACCTCTCTTTGTTGTTTGAAAATACCCCAGTCAACACAGTACCTCAGCACAGAAGAAGAGTTGCAGCAGGATGACTTCAGGATCTGCAGCCAAAAACCGGTCTTTTGGAAGGACTTTTGCAGCACGGATCACAGAAGAAGGCTCCAGGCAAGAGTTTCCTCGTGGCTGGATGTGGCTGCTTTGTGGATTTGGTGCTTTTTCAGGAGCACAGAAGCAGACAGAATAATACTGGTTGGATTCTTGTCATTTGCACAGTGCAGCACTCTGGTGAGGGAACCTTTTGGACTGGAAGCGTGCCTCTGGATATCCAGCAGGATGCCCACGAAATTTCAGTGAGATTCTGAAGACCGTTCACCGCACAATGGCTCAAGGTCCCAGGATATTGCAGCCCTGCAGGGTCACAGCACAACGTGGGATGGCTCCAAATGCAGTTCTTCTTGAGTCTAGTGGGTCTCACCAGGCTCTGGGTCGGGGTCGCCATTTTCTGAGTCCCCAGGATGGACTGCGTTGCAGCTGCTCCCACCAGGAAAGGACAGGACCCTGCCGGGGAACTTGGAACCACCGCCAGGCTTGGGGAAGGTCAACCCACATGGGAGACAGCCGCCCAAGGCCAGGGACATCAACCCAGACCATCCTGGAGCACAAGCTGATCTGTGTTACAGCTTTTCCCGACAAGGGAGCACTGGCAGTCTGCCAATACCTCCCTGGAGGGAAAAGCTGTAACGCACCCCAGCCAGAACTCCAGGACGGTTGGAGGTGATGTCCCCGGCCATGGGCATCCGTCTCCCATGTGGGTGTACCGTCCCCTAATACAGCAGCAGTCCCAGGGAGCCCTGGCCTTGGGCAACAGTCTCCCATGTGAGTTAACCATCCCCAAGCCCAGCGGCGGCCCCACAGAGCCCCAGCAGGGCTCCCATCCATTCCCAGAGGGAAATTCTGTAATGCAGCCCAGACAGAGCTCCAGGATGGTCAGGGATGATGTCCCTTGCCTTGGGCACCCCTCTCCAAGCCCAGATGGAGCTCTGGCTGGGCTGCGTTACAGCTTTCCTCTCCGGGGAAGATAGGGACCCTGCTGGGGCTCCCCGGAACTGCCGCTGGACTTGGGGACGGTCGACCCACGTGTGAGACAGCTGCCCAAGGCCAGAGACATCACCTCCAACCATCCTGGACATCTGGCTGGCCTGCATTACAGCTTTACCCTGTGGTAAAGGACGAGGACCCTGCCGGGATCAATGGAGCCGCAGCTGGACTTGGGGATGGTCAACCCACATGGGAGAGCTCCGCCCAAGGCCAGGGACATCACTCCTCACCATTCACAAGCTCTGGCTGGCCTGCGTTACAGCTTCTCCCTCTAGGGAAAGGACACAGACCGTGCTGGGGGTCCCTGGGACTGCTGCAGTGCTTGGGTATGGTCGGCCCACATGGGAGACAGCCGCCCAAGGCGGGGACATCACCCCCGATCAACCTGGAGCTTGGGCAGACCCGATTTACTGTTTATTCACACCAGTGAGCCCTGGCAGTGTGCCAATGCCTCCCCAGAAACAAACCATCTGAGGGACCTCGACGCCTGAAGGACAATGGGTACAGTACACTATGGACACTAGTATTACTAACACGCTCTGTCGACGTCTGTTTGAGTTTCAAAAACAAATCTTGTAATACTCTACGAATTCCACTAGATGTAGGACTATGCAGAGCATATGAATCTAAGCAGATACAAGCACCTTCGAAATTGGAAAAGGGTCGGTCGTCGGGGCGTGCCAGTAATACTATTCTTAGTGACGTCTACAGTACCCATGGTGATTCACACGTCGGGGTACTTTGATTGTTTTTTTTCCCCGCCATCATAGTCGGATCCATATCGCAGAGTTCCTTCTTGGCCATCGCCATTATTTAGAAAAAGTTTAAACTATGGTATTTCTTTGTGTCCATTCGATAATCTGTCTACAGCGAGATCTTCAATGGCAGCATCGAGGATGAATTACTATCGTCGACGACTACAACAGCCAGTCTCGACGATCCTTTGTCATGGCCTCAGAAGGCCTCAATGGGCCTCGCCCTTCACAGTAGGCAGAGTGGAGGGAGCTTCATACTTTAGTCTCGTTAAGAGAAAGCATATTCCCCTTTACTCCCACATATTTTGCCAGGCTGCCACCCCCATACATAATGGAAAAAACACCTTTTAAGTTTTACCCTTCTTGTAATAGAAAACTCCCCTTGAAAGACTTGCACCGGGTGTGTAAACTCTGTCTCCCCTGCAAACACCTATGGGAAGCAACAAAAATTCTGCATGTCACTGCAACAGGAAGTAATCCCACTGCTGAAGCAGGAGGACTACATGGCAACGTTGGATATGAAAGAGGCATACTTTGATATTTCAATGTTCCCAGCGCACAGAAGATTATTGCACTTCAAGCAAAATACCCACAGAACAACCAATCTCCTGTTCCAATTGGGTTTCTCAATCAACAAGAAAAAAGATCATGTCTCGTACCAAGCAAGACCAAACAGTTCTTAGGAGCTGTCATAAAAACATAAGGGGGTCTAGTCTTTCCATCAAATGAAAGAGTAAAAAAACATACTGCTGCAAATACCTCAGTATCTAGACGGTTGCCAAATAAACGTACACAAATCAATGGGTTTACTTTGGATGATGGCATCATGCATTTACCTAGTTCCACACGCACAGCTGTGCATGCGCCCAATGCAAGAGTGGTTTGCAAAACAGTAGTCTCAGGCAAGTCAGTGGGATAGCATAGTGGTAGTTTCGCCAACCCTAGTACAAGCTCGGCACTGGTGGACAAAGGAGAACCTGTTAAAGGGAAAGCCCTTTCCCAACCCTTCAGTTAAAGCGGTTGTCACAACAGACGCATCACTCGCCAGGTGGGGAGCCTATTACCTTCATCACACAGCGCACAGTCTGTGGACACAGATCACATCCCAGAATCACAAATCTTCTGGATCTACTAGCAGTGCTCAAAGCACTGCAAGCCTTCCGAGTACACCCGCCAGGTCAGACAGTACAACTACTCACAGACCGCACTACTACCATGTTTTACAAAAACAAGCAGGGTGGCCACACACTCTCCGAGTCTGTCAAGGCTAACACAAAGAATTTGTAAGTGGGCATTAAAGTGTGGCATGTTTCTAACATTGCAGCATGTTCCAGGGGAACTCAATTCTCTAGCAGACTCACTAAGCAGAGATCCTCTACCAGAAGAGCATGAGTGGCAGCTCGACAAAGATATTGTAGAGAGGATCTTCGCACAATCGGGCTACCACCCTCTAGACTTTGCAACAAAACATGCAATGCCCAGACTTCACATCCAGGTTTCCCCAACATGATTCCAAAGGTAACAACCTGTAGATGAACTGGTCAGGGAAATGTGCCTAGCTTCCCCCTGTCCCCCAAATCCCCAACTCCTCTGATGAGCAAAGTGGTAAACAAGATGCACAAGCAACAAGTGACAGTAATCCTAGTTGCGATGTGCGACCCAATAAAAATTCCTGTGCCCCTTCAACATGCTTACACAGCATGGGGGGACAACGTTACACCCTTAACCTCAGTCTATGAACTTGGCAGCTTGGCTCCTGAAGTCATAGAATTTGGTCATTTTAATCTACCTCAGAGGTGTATGGACATCCTCAAGGAGGCACGTAAACCAAACACTAGACACTGTTATTTTAACAAGTGGAAAAGATTTGTAATATGGTGCCAGTCAAAACAAATAAACCGGATAGATGTACTCCATCACACATTCTTCATTACATGCTTCACTTACTAGACTCAAGGCTAGTATTTAACTCAAAGATCACCTGACGGCTCTATTTGCGTACACCACTTCTCAAAGTAAGGTGTCCTGGTGGAAAATCCCTCTCATTAAGGAGTTCGTGGAGGGAGTAAAAAGACTCCACCCTTCCATTTCAAACCCGCTTCCAGGGTAGGACTTAAATGTAGTACTTGCAAAGCTCATAGGACTCCCATTTGAGCCTATGGACAAGTCCAGCTATAAACACCTCACATATGAAACAGCTTTTCTGGTGGCTATCACCTCCACAAAAAGAGTCGGTGAATTACAAGCGTCAGTGCAAAACCCTTTGTTATCCACAAAGACAATTTGGTATTAAGAACGTACCAGTTCATTTCCAAGTTCCATGTCAAACAGTCCATCGAACTACCAGCTTTCTTCTAAAATCCATCAAGCTCAGCTGAGAAAAAACTCCATACACTAGATGTAAGGCGGGCAGTCCTTTACTACATAAACAAGACCAGACTGCTAAGGAAAACAGACCAACTGTTTGTCTCCATAGCTCCAGGCAGGGAAGGAGACCACGTTTCCAAAAATGCCATCTCCAGATGGATAGTCACATGCATACAGCTCTGCTACTCCGTCAAATAAAACTCTGCCTTTCACACCAAGGGCTCACTCCATCACCAGGGGTACAGGAGTTACCTTGGCCTTTATCGCAAACATCCAGCTGGACGCCATTTGCAAAGCAGCTACATGGAGCTCTAGCCACACTTTTACTCAGCACTATTGCATTGACACTCAGCCTAAAGCAGAATCCCAGGTGGGACAAGCGGTGCTAAAACATCCATTTGCCGCTGTACCTTCTCCCAACCCACCACCTTCTCCAAACACTGCTCGCTACTTTATGCAAAGCATGCGATCTAAGCAGATTCCACAAGCCTCAGAAGGGATACATTAAGGGATACAATCGTATTTCTGATGCTTGTATCTGCTTGGATTCACATGCGCCCACCCTTCCTCCTCCCTGTGGACTAGAAGGTGCAGAGATGTTTTCTGGGCTTCAGCTGTTATAAATATGCTTTGCTGATCCCCTGTCCTAGCCTGTCATTGCCTGATCACTGCCTTCTGCCTAAAACCCTGTCCCATGGCTCACTCGAGAAGACTCCAATAAGGTACGGTAAACTGCACTTTCACCAGAGTTACACTGCCTCACAACTGCCCCCACGAGTCCTGCCTGTCTCGCGGCTATGTCATCACGTTACCTCGACCTCTAAAGCTAATGCACGCCCCTCCTACCTAGCCACTATGTTAACTGCCTGTCTGCTAACGGAAACACATGTAGTTTTACTGTGCCTGCACCCTTGCAGCTATATTCGACTATGCTCCTTCTCTTCTGTTAATGTAACATGTATTTCCTCTTGACTCCCGTGATGTTTGCTTATTATGCCTGACCACTTGCCTTCACATCTACATCATGCTCACCGTTAAGCTCTGCATCATTACCAGATCTTAATGTGTCCTAACCTGCATCTAATGTTATCTGAGTGCATGCACATGATACCACAAGGCATAGCAAATGATTGTTCCTGCCCCTTGCTTTAAAACTGCAGACTTGGCTGGAGTTGCTGTGGGGTCGCCTGGCTGGACTGCTGGAAGGCGTTGTTCCAGTGCACTGATGACTTTCGGAGACTGAAGTGTCCAGTCAATTAGCCCCGGCTTGAGAACAAAAGATTGCAGATTGGAACAGCATGTTCTCGCTGGGTGCTTTAAAAAGAAGACCCTGAGCCACTTATCAGAGGCGACCAGCCAGGAGATCGCGTGTGGGAGAGCTACAAATAGCTGGTAAATATACAAATGGAGTGAGTTTGCTGTGACGGACAAATGATTTATTATTAGGCAGGCAGTGTAGCGATAGTCACTATTGGGGAGTCACCGTGTTTAAATGCCACATTCTAATGTTGCCATCTAAATGCAAGTCAATTGATGTACTGTTTTTTTTATTGTTGCAAAGAATTTAATGAAATGCCTTGTATTTTTGCAATTGTTTCTCCTCTGTTTATTCTAGAAAAGACTGCCTCGCAAAGCTGGTAATGTATGATTTTGAAATGAAACTGGTATAAATCACAACCTGTGTAAAGGTTTTTTTTTTATTCTGTCTTTCTCTGGTGCATTTAGCCCATATCACATAATAAAAGAGGAGGTTATTAGGTAATATATGTGCCAAACTGCCTATGTAGATAAAGTAATGTTATGAGCAATTATAAATAGCTGTGTGCATGGTTCCACTCAGTGTATATATGTATGTGTGTGTCTACTGAGTGGAACATAACACAATAGTCTGCTGGACGTACATGAGTCAGCAGAGAGAGGCCTCTGGAAATACAATCTCACTAATGTAAATAAATTAGTGATAATACCACATGTTATTGTGAATACTTTGTGGAAGCATAGCTCACTGGTGTAGATAAATCAGTGATAACAGCCATAAGTGGCAATCCATATGAAAATGTGGTGTTATTGAATAATGTAGAAGCCTGAGGCCTCTAGAGATCACAAGAACAGTCTAAACAAAAGAAAGGGGTTTTGTATGTTGGGGCCACAAATAAAACAAATAAATTATGCTCACCACTATACCACAACAAAATGTATACCAACCAAATGTATCTGTGTACTGAAATAATGCATAGCCACTATACCACTATAATACCAAACCCAATCTAAATACAAGGAGTGGTTATTATTAAACTATTTTTGTTTTTGGCGGTAAGAAAATACCGCTACGTCCCAAATCTACAAAAAATACCCAACATATTTATGGTGCGTTGCAGGCCGGGAAAGTGATCATAGAGCACCTACTGGGCGTGGCAAGTGTGCCTCACACTTGCCATTAAAGGGAAACCATTTCATAATAGCAGTGTGTCACTAAAAACAAATTTCAGAATGTCTCAAAGGGAAGCCACATTATCAGACCTAGTGCAATATTTAGAGGCAAAATTATTTGCACATGGGACGTGGTCATCGAATAGTACCTCAGAATGGCATGACCGCATTCATGGTGAGGTGCAGAAAGAAAAACTAGACAATATTTTTGCAGAAGGCAGTATAATTCAGGTCTGCCTTTTAAGGTTATTAAATGCAGCCGATAAAAATGCAGAGAAAGATAACCAGCTAATTAACAGGTTAAAGACTGACTTAGATGGGGCAAGTAAGAAAGAGGAAATGTTAAGAGCGGAATTGGATGCATGTCAAAAAGATATGCAGTTAAAATGCAGAGATTTTGATATTCAATTGTCCAAAAGCAAGAAACAGTTTGAAGACAGTGAGCAAGAATTGGTACACTTAAAAGCATTGGTGGACCACATTAGACAAGATAAAGATGAGATGGTTTCAGAAATGCAAGTTTTACAAAAAGAACATTTTGAAAAAGAAAATGACCTCCAAAATGCAGAAGAAATGATTAAAATGCTTCAAGAAAGAGACAAGAGAAATAAAGAATTTAATGAATGCCAAATACATATGTGTGACATGCAGGAGGTAATTAATAAAATGTGTGATGAAAACAACTATTTGCAAAACGAAGCAGACAGGCTCCTTAAAAAGTGTAAGGACTTGGAACAGCAAATGTGCATTCCCAGGTCCCAGGAGAGGCGGCAGGGCACCACATTCAATGGAGTTGAGGTGAATTCTATTTCTACCCAAAGAGCTAGTGCCCCAATGGATGGGCCGGTGACTGAACTTGGTTGCAGCGCCTTTGGGGGATTTGATACTCCCATTGGGGGGCGCCAAGTAGTGCAATTCCATGCACTGCAACAAGTAGCCCCATAAAGATAATGAAATCCATTAAAGCCCTGATCAAACCATTTAAAAAGGGAGGGGAATGCTGCATAGAGGATCACTTTGAAGCGGTTCATGACATTTTTAAAGCCCTCCAGATATCTAAGGAACAGTACAGGCAGTATTTTCATTTAACTTTAGATGCTACAACAGCCAGTATCATAAGGGGATTGAATGAACAGCAGAATATGACATGGGCAGAGTTTGAAAAAGAGATTGAGCGTAAGTTCTCTCCTTTCCAGTCATTGCAGGAGGAAAAGAAAGTTGCTTACATAATCACTGCTGGGCCTAATACATCCCCTCACCAGTTTTTACAAGACTTAAAAAGAGCATTTTCTCGCTTTGATGCATCTTTTGACCCCAATTCCAATGAGTTTAAAACTGCCTACTTCTATGGGCTACAGAAAGACATCATATCCCAATTGGTCCGTGAATTTGACCGTGACAAGTCCCTGGAATGGATTGTACACCAAAGCACAAAACTATATGGAGGTACTCTATTGTCAGGGTAGAGAAAGTGATAAAATCAAAAGATACTAGAACTAACTCTAAAAAACCCACAGCAACAGTGATGGAAATCAGGTCAGCCAAAATGTCCCTTGAGTCTGCTCAAAGTCCAAGTAAAAATAATTTGGCACCTGAACAGAGGGGTAATCAACAAAGGTCATCACACCCTGCACCAATGTTTCAATCACATGATCCTAGTAATAGGGAGAGCTACATTAGCCCCAGGTACTTAGGAGATAGGCCCCAGGCAGGCTATCGACCTGATATGTCAGGTATGAACAATAACCAGAGACAAAATCAGGATCAAAGAAATGATGGTCCTTATCAGACATTGGGGACACAAAGCAGATTTGATCCCAATACCATGATATATGGTAATCAGGATAGACCCCGATATGTGGATCGATTTGCTGATAACGGGAATCAACATAGGGGCCAGTACCCACAACCTAAGAGACAGGACATGAGGCAGAACATGAACTACACTCCACGTCAGTACAATGATTCCCCACCAGGGGACTACAACCAAAAGGATGGGCGCACCCCGCTCCCCCACACATAGATCCAATCAGGGGGAAAACAACCAATATCGATCTAGGCAATGACCGGGGGGCTTCTGAAAAGTGACTAAGTACTTATGATACCTGCAGTGCCAAAAAGACAGTTTGCTCTGATGTAATTTTGCATAATGACTCTGAGATGCCTAATGATTTAAAAGTGAAAATACCAGTAAATGAACATGTAACAGAAAATGCAAATACTTCTAAAAGAGAGGTACGGTTTAACCTAGAACTAAATCAAATATTGGAGATTTGTAGGAATGAAATAGGAAAACCTGAAGATCCAAAAGAACAAAGACAGATTTAAGAAAAATGACTCATGCATGGGGAATACCAGTGAACCGGGAGTAAGTGGCGATGCTATAACTCCTTCCCTGGGCAATCAAAACAATGATCAAACACAGGCAGGAAAAAGAAATGCTCAAAAGGAGGGTACAGGTCAATCACCTGAAGAATTCTTTGAACCACATATTTTTGAAGAGGTTAAAAGGGCTGGTACCATACTGAATAATCACAAATGCACAGAATTAGACAATGACACATTGCCAAGTGATGTTGTTACACATGTTCAGTTGGAGGGTGTTAGTGTGACCTCTGATGATACCTGGATGGATGGGCGAACGGTGGCCACACTCCAAAAAACCTCTGAACATGGGGAAATTAATAAAGTCTCTCACACAGGAATGAGCAAAAAGGAGGGAAAAATGTCTTTCCATTTACCAATGTGCTTAGCCAAAAGTGAAAAAGGCCTGAGAAAGGTGAGCCCTGAAATCAGTAAGAATTTGCATTTCTTATGTGTGTTAGAGGAAACTGAAGACCGGTATTATGCGCTCCCATCACTGTAGAAGAAAAATGCCATACATTTGCAATGATGGACACTGGCGCACAGGCCAAAATTATGTCTAAAGAATTAGTGAAGAGTATCAATGAAGAGAGATCCCCGCACAATCAGATCACAGTGAAGGAAAATCAAGGTCCAGTGCATAATTTTAACGGGGAGGAGGTGCCTATTATAGGCGTCACCGAGGTTGACATAAAGATAGGTAAACACAGAATGAAACAGGAGGTATTGATCACATCCATTTGTGAAATACCATTTCTGATGGGAACAGATTGCCTACAAAGATTGTCTCCTCTCATAGATGGGGGTATTGTGGTCCTTAACTAAAACACCATTGAGACCTAAGAAACTAAAATCACAAAACAGCAATATAAATGAATGTCACACCGTTGCCAAAACAAATGATGCAGTGGAGATGTATCTCCAGAATAGTTGCATACCTAGCGTCATTTATATTAATGTGTCAAGCACTTATATTAATGTGTCAAGACAGAATGCAGAGTGAAAATGAAAAATTACCTGTACAAATATACTTAGACCCAAGGAAAGAATGGCAAACTGCCATAGATGAGCAACACCTTACGTTTTTATTTAAAAGAGAAGACATGCAAACAGAATACTGCTCCTAGAGCAGGTTCAGAAAAACACATTACCACTCTTGCTGAAATACACATGGAAGATGAGCAACCATGGGTTCATGTTTGGATAAATGACTATTCTAAAACAATAAAAACCACTTTAGCGCTTGAACAGGAAAGGAGCTTCATTAATGTGAAATTGTTGCAAAAAATAATGGAAAGGGATGAGATCTCGAAATTTAGGATTAAAAACCAGTATGTCTCTGGTTTGGACGGTCCAGACTTTGAAAACCGAATTGCAGGTAGATGCATGCTGAAAATTAGCATTGGACAAAAAACAATTTACCATAATGTTTGGATAGTGAGTGGAACACAAAATGACTTTTACATGGGCAATGACATGCATAGAATGTGTATGCTGTTAGATTTCCTTAATCAAAAGATATGGTCACGCATAGGTGGGCCGGCACCTGAATTTGAAGACAAAAGAAGGGCTTATCATTGCGCACAGCTGGTCCCTTATGCAATTGAATTACAAATGAGGAAAGATAATATTATCCCTGCATTCACAAAGCAGTTTCCAATAACACTGAAATGCAAAAATGGACAGCAGATGAAAAATTCTGATGCATTTGTGTGTCTGAATGAATCCATAAAACAGCAAGGCCTGGATTATGAATGCATTCCATTGGTAGATGTGGATGAAGGGTCTGTAAAAATGATGGTGAATAATAAAGGTTGTCAGGATATTCATTTAGAGGAAAACTCCCCATTAGGAATGGCCATACAAAAATCACATTACACAGCAGATCTAAATAACATGGTGATTGGAAATATCCCTGAAAAGTATGTAGATGCTAAGGGTGAATTGCCAGAATACCTGGACTCTCAGCTCAAAGGGATATTTAAAATTCATTCTGTGTACCCTTATGATTCAAGCGAGACAGTGTGCTGTCATCAAGAGGATTGCATAACATTTAACTTAAATAAAAATGAAATAGAAAATCAGCCCATTGAAGTGGAAGCTGATATGCCAAAAAATTTAAAAGTGGCAGCTTTACAAAGAGACACAGCCACACAATTAGAGGAAAGTGCCGAGATTCCCATGCCAGAACATTTTCCAGAACTCTCCAAAATGGTAGAGGAGCAGATTTCATCAGTGGATGCATGTGACAACGATGAGGATAGAAATGAACTGAGGAAGATATTTATGGAGTTTAAAGATGTATTTGCAAAAGATGCTTATGATTGCCGTCTAATACGTGTCCTGGAGCCGATGGCATACAGAGGCTGAATAGCCGAGCTCTGGCCGAGACGCCGTTTCTCGATCCTTTTTACCGGCATAAGAAGTGCCTATGACCACGAAAAGCTGATGCAGAGGTGGGAGAAGCTGACCCCGACACAATCTGCTTGACCAGCTGGGAAATCGGACCCTCTGGTCGGCGAAATTGTCCTCGAATCCTACTCCCTCCCCCGCTTCCATACGCATCCAAGATGGCGCCCCGCGCCACTTAGCGGAAACTCCGAGAAGGAAGCCGCCATCAAACGGCATCCGGGGATTAAGGTGGCCAGATTGAGCAGAGACAACACGACGGAGCACGATCGCATGCAGAACATCGGAAGGGAGAGCCCTCATCCTGCTTCTCACCGCTGGTGAGGCCCGCCACAGCGGCACCTGTACACCGCTCCCGTGGTACACTACGCGGGCTCAGCCGTCGCTGAGGACGGCCTGCGGAGGGCGCACACTACCACCGGAGGTTCCTCCCCAGCGTCGCCCCGGGGCACAGGACAGCGAGAACCAGCTGCAAGAGCACAACTACGGCGCCCCCAGATCTCCCTGCCCCGGGGAGTCGGACGTTCAGAGGTAAGGGCAGCGACGGCGACTTCACAGATATAGTGGCGGCACCGCTACCCCCCTGCAGATTCGGATTCATTGACTTTTGACACCTTGGGAACATCACTCTATACACGGGGAGTCGGCTGATGCCCCCACTGGTAACTCATCCAAAGTGTCCCAGGGGCAGCATCACCGAAACTCCAAAATGGCCACCAGGAACAAAGCGAAAGCAGCGACCATGGACTCATTTGTATCCGCCAAGCCAAAAACCCCTACACAGGCTCGCTCTTGTGCCCCAGAGATTACCCATACGAGAGAGGGGGAAACCACAAATAAGCACACCCAAATATTGGAGGCTATTGCTTCATTGAGGACACACATAGACTCTAAGATCGACGAATTTAAAATGGACATTCAACTCATGAGTCAGGACGCCCGCAAATTAACCAAGAGGGCGACAAACACAGAGACTTCAATAGAAGAAACGGCTGGGGCCACAGCAGCCTTGAAGTCCAAGGTTGCAGACCTAGAGAAGAAAGTGGCTATCCTAGAGGAGAGGTCCGAGGAGGCCGAAGGTCGGGCTAGACGGGGCAACATTAGGATCCTAGAAGTACCAGAAGGAAACGAAGGCCCAAACACTATAGCCTACGTAGAATCCTTGCTACAACAGGAGATTGGGGCTGGGAAACTGCCGCAAGGATTCGCGGTCGAGAGGGCCCACAGGTCCCTCCAGAAGCGGCCCCCACCTGGATCATTTCCACGACCAATAATTGCTAAAATTCTAAACTTTCAGGATAGGGAAATTATCCTACGGCACTCCAGGGAAGAAGGTCCCATCGAACGTGGCGACTCTAGAATAACCATTTACCCCGATTACACTCAGAAAGTGCAGAGGGGGAGGAACTCTTTTGTCCCGGTAAAAGCAAGACTTCAACAACTAAACCTGAAATACAGGCTGCTCTACCCATCACACTTGAAAGTCATCTTCAACGGGCGAGCCATATTCCTAGAAAACCCAACGGCCGCCAACATGTGGCTGGAAGATAACAACCTTGCAGATGGCAAAGATGCTCCCCAGATGGAAGATTGAGTCTCTCAGGCCGTCGGCATACAACACACGCTGCCATAAATGGCCATAACAAGCACAATCAACCGGACCTCAGAAGGTAATCCAACTAACAGCTACATAGAAACGGCCCTCGTTCGGCCTCTCCGCCAGACACCAGCCCTATCCCCCGCAGACAATCCGGGTCGGGACAGCCACCTGCCCGACCCAGCTCGCACCCGATACCCGGATGGGTCTGGACGGCTCGAGAGCGCCCGAGCACCACAACGAAGATGTAGTCGCTGGGCGCACCAGTTTGAGTTTTGTTAACAGTTTTGTTAGTTATACAGTCTTCATACCACTATCGCTGAAGAAGCACAGGATGGGTGCATGTCACAACTTGGGGGGCGAAGAACCAGATTACTCCCGTCAATGGTCTCATAACCTCAGACTGGCATTACTACAGGCTCCAGAGGAGGAGCTGCCAGCCGGCCTCAAAATATTGATCCGATGGCGTCACAACTCAAAGTGATGACGTGGAATGTGAGAGAGATGAGCTCATACCGGAGACGAAACCGAATACAGTCCTATCTCCGCAGGAAAAAGGTCTTGATTGCGATGTTGCAAGAGACGCATTTTACGGAAGACACCATGTCCAAATTAACAGATCGATGGGCTGGGACCGGGAGAGGATCCCCCTACTCCAAATACTCAAGGGGGGTGTTCACATGGGTGAACCCGAATGTGCCCTTCCAATTGCATGGATTCGAGTCCAATAAAGAAGGAAGGTATGTGATAATGTGGGGCACTATCGAACTGACTCCAATTTGCCTAGTCAATTCGTACTTCCCGCAACACGGAATACCATCACACCTTAGAGCAATATGCTCACGGATGGCATACCACCGAAATAGGCCCTTTATATGGGGGGGGGAATTTCAACTACATCATTGATGGCTCTATGGACAGGTCAACACCACCCCCCCCTTCCAAGTAACCCCGCAACATGTGCTCTGACAGAAACGCTGCAACAACTCGACTTGGTGGATATTTGAGGGAAGAACATCCTGTTGAAAAGATCTATTCCTATTATTCAGCCCCACATAAGATCCACACGAGAATCGATTATCTGTTCATCGACAGAGAACAAATACCATTGGCAGAAACCAAGGCATATTTAGGAAGATCAATCTCACACCACTCCCCACTGATCATGCAATGGCATTAACGGGGCCTAGACCACCAATCCCCATGTGGAGGATGCCCACTGCGGCCCTCGCCGACCCTGAGTTCAGAGAGGACTTCGCTGAAAAACTAGAAGAATACATTGACATTAATAAAGGCTCAGTATCTACCTGGAGCACATTGTGGGAAGCCATGAAGGTGGTGGCTAGAGGAGAAATAATATCAAAAGCTGGAGGCACTCGCAGGCAATTGAGGACTGAACTCGAAGCACAAGAAAAAGATCTCCCGTCTAGAATCCACCTCAAGCATTACTCCAGAGGTTCAAATGAAGTTGAAGGAAGCCCGCGAGAAATGCCAATCTTCCTGGGACAGATTAGAGAAGTTTGACTTTGCAACATACACTACAAGCTCTCACAAGGAGTCCGACAAACCCGGCAGACTGCTGGCCTGGCTGTGTAAGCGTGAACGCCCCAGGCACCTCCCAACTGAGATACTGGATGAAAACGGGACATGTCACAAGACACAACTAGGAATTAATGAAGTGTTTGCCAAATTCTACTCCAGATTGTACTCCCACGAATCACAAATAGACAGAGATGAAATCAAAGAAACACTAGATGAGATAGACCTCCCCAAAATATCCAGCGAACAGAGAGAGGCACTGGAGATGGAAATCACAGCAGAAGACGTGACAGGGGCAATCGGATCGCTGGCCACCTGTAAGGCTCCCGGAAGTGACGGACTACCACCTGAATTTTACAAAACATACGAATCCATCCTTACCCCAATTCTCCACGAGGTCTACCTAGAGGCCTACGAAAACGGGGTCTTACCTAACACTATGAAAGAGACAATATTATTCCCATGCTCAAACCAAACAAACCACCCACTGACTGTGACTCTTATCGCCCTTTGGCCATGCTAAATTATGACAGTAAGATTCTCACCACTATACTGGCCAGCAGACTCGCTAGGGTGGTAGGGTCCCTAATCCACAAAGACCAGAATGGCTTTGTTCCAGGACGCAACACCACAGCCAATCTGAGAAGGCTTCAACACATTAGGCCGAAACCTATGAGAATGAAGAAGACCTAGCAGTACTATCACTCGATGCCATCAAGGCCTTTGATTCTATCTTCGGGGAGTGGCTCGTCGAGGTGCTGAGGGGGTTCGGGTTTGGCGAGGCCTTTGTCAGATGGATCACAGTACTCTATAATTCTCCTGTGGCAAGAGTAAAAACAGGCAGAACAGTGTCTGAATCCTGGAAAATACAAAGGGGCACCAGACAAGGGTGCCCACTGTCGCCCATGCTATACATATTGGGCCTGGAGCCGATTGCCATATATTTTAGGAAACAGTTCTTTGACGCTGACATCAAAGTGGGCAACGAACATAACATAATATCCCTATACGCGGACAATGTCCTTTTATACTTGAAAGATCCCCAGGTCAACGCACCAATCACATTGGATGTACTGGACAACTATGCGAAATACTCGGGGATCAAATTCAGTAGACTGAAATCCTCTGCCTTTCCCTTGGCTAGCCTGAGAGGCTTAGAAGAAACTGACCTCCCGGACATTGGGATAAAGTGGCAACTCGACATGTTCCGGTACCTAGGAATTAATGTGAGTCACACCCCGATGCTCTCACACGAGCACAACACGGAAGTAGCAATAACCAGCCTTCGCAGATCCATGAAATTTTGGTCTAGACTCCCACTTGCAATTTTAGGCAGAGCAGCAATCGTTAAGATGATAGTCCTCCCCCGATTTCTGTATTTCTTCGTCAACATATGCCACTACGTCAGACCGCCTTTCTAAATTAGAGGCACTTATCAAGGACTTCCTATGGGGACCTACCAGGCATAAATTGACTTTGGCTACCCTATCCCTCCCATACAAGGAAGGGGGAATACAACTCCCAGACCTCTAGTTGTATTATCTCGCGGCACAGCTTAGCCACGTGACGAAGTGGCTCTCGGACGATCCATCAGCCGAGCTGGGACTATTGAGACAATCTCCCTCCAGAATATTCCCCAGGGAAACTCTTTGGAACCCTCTACGACAATCCCCAGATACCCCCCTGATCGTCGAACTTGGCAGGCAGATTCGGACCAGAACCTGCTACATCAGGCAGGTGAAACACCCTTACTCTCCAGACAACCCCATTCTGGTTGACGTGTGCAAGACAGAATCGGATCTCTCCACAGCTAGGAGGTGGGAGGACTCCGGAATTTACACATGGGGGATATGTTTGAGGAGGGCGAATTCAGGGATTTTGAGTCGCTGCAGGCTAATGAAGGGCTATCAAGCGGCCAGGTCCTCTGGTATCATCGCCTCAAACAAACCGCCAAGAAGATCTGGTGCAGCTGGCCGGAGGAACCCACCCCAGACCCACTGTTACAAGAGATGCACAAGCTCACGGATGGCTGGAAACAGGTCTCTCGACTCTATAAGAGGCTCATCGACAAACCCAACCCCAAAAGTGCGACACTGAAGGCGAAATGGGAAACAGATCTTGAAACTACGCTTACAGACAAGGAATGGGAAAGAACGTTACTATACCCCAAGAAGGTGTCGAGAAACTCCAGATTCAGTCAGATACAACTAAACGTCCTGTATCGGACGTATATGACCCCACACAGGGTGGCCTCCTTCAACAAACAAGCCTCCCCGGCTTGCCGATGGTGTGGGAACGACAAAGCTGATCTGATCCACATGTTCTGGACTTGCACCAGGACAATGGCGCTGTGGTCCAAAGTCAAACAGACCTGCACTGATGCCGGGATAAGCAGATACGAATGGACACCCGGGGAATGCTTATTAGGGGTCTACCCCAGACCAAGCAAATACAAACAAGTTGTTAGGTTGATGGACATTTCATGTATCCTTGCAAAAATAACTATAGCCATGGCATGGAAGACACCAGGGGGCCCTAGACATGAACGCTGGATGAAAGAACTAGAGAGATGGACTGCAGCCGAAACCAGAGCCTGGCAAGATGGAATCATCTCTAGCGGAGACATTGCGAGTGGCACTCTGGACTCTTGGAAGGCCCTCCTGAGAGATATACACTTCAGTTCAGACCATAAACCCCCCTGATAAACCCCTTCTACCTTGCCATAACTGATCCCTCGCACTCGCCTGGATATGGTGATCTTCTTGACCGAGATCCCTCCCACTTCCCGAGATGTTGGAACCCCCATTTGCACCCATGCCCACCTAAGTAAGAGGAATTGTTTCCCATGAAGACTGTTGTTGTTTATGTTTATTGTTTTACTTAATTTTCTTGTATTTGTATGCATCCAATACAAATGCCATTAAAATACGTTTAAAAAAAAATGATTGCGGTCTAACTGATTTACATGTGGCCACGCTACCGGGAGGGTGTAACAGAAGTCCAATATTTGTGCGTCAGTATAGATTATCACTGGCATGTTTGGAGTCATTGGCAGAGATTATTAAAAATTTGAGTCACGGGGAATCATCAGGCCCATTCATAGCACATCCAATACACCTATTTTAGGTGTGTTAAAGCCAAATGGTCAATGGCGACTGTGTGCAGATTTGAGGGAGTTACATAAAAGAGTGCCAGTACACAGATGGCCACTGCCATTCATTGATCAGGGATTAGCTCAGGTACATGGTTCAAAAGTATTTACCACATTAGATCTCACCTCTGGATATTGGTGCGCGCCATTGGCAGAGGAGATACAGAATTTATTTTCCTTTTCATTTGATAAGACTCAATACGTATGGGTTAGAACTACATTTGGGTACGTCAATAGTGGGAGTGAATTTGGCATATTTTTGAGAAAAGCTATGCCTGATGCAGCAGAAAGAGGAACCATAGATTATGTGGATGATGTGCTGATAAAAAATGAAAGCTTGAAAAGCCATTTTGATGAAATAAGACATGTGCTTGGCCAATTGCAGAAAGCAGGTGCCAAAGTGTCTTTACAAAAAGCACCATGGTGCAAGAAAAAAGTGAACTTTCTAGGCCATGAAGTGACTGAACATGAACTAAATCCACAAAAGAAAAAAATAGAGGCCATACAAAAACTAAAAGACCCTAAAAATGTGAAAGGGGTAAAAAAGTTTATTAAGAATGACATGCTATAACAGAACGTTCATTGAAAATTATGCTGCAATCACTCAACCATTGACTAAACTGCTTAAACTGAATGCACCCTGCAAATGGGAAAAAGAACAGTCTGAGGCAGTGGCTAAATTAAAGGAATGTCTTGTAAAGGCACCATGTTTAGCATATCCCATAAAGGACAGGGATTTCTTTATAGAAATAGGTTTCTCTGAACATTGTATGTCAGCAGTGTTATCACAAAAACATGATTTGAATCACAAAACCATTGCCTATGCAAGTAAGGCGTTTTCCCAAGTTGAAATTAAATTCAATGATGTGAAAAGGCCCTATTAACCACTGTGTGGGCGCTACAACATTTCCGCCCCATTGTTCAGGGAGAAAAGGTGATTATTGAGACAAATCATCAACCTTTGCAGTTTTTAGAGAGTAAAAGAATTAGGTCAGGTAATCTAGCACAGTCCAGAATCACTTTATGGACGCTGGCATTACAGGGTTTTCCTGTAGAAGTGAGATAGGGCCAAAATAAAAAAAAGCCCAATTGCTGAAGGTTTAGCAGATTTACATGACTGTGCAGCTGAACAAGTATCAAACGAAATAGAAGTGGAACCTAATTTACAGGAATTTGAACAATCATCACACAAAGCTTTTGATGAAGACATGCAAGGACTTGCCAACTGTATATGTTGATGGTTGTGCTTTTCACACAATTAGTGTCAAGAATAGGAAATGTCTGGTTGAAATGTGAAGGCGTCCCTAGTATAGGCATGAGAAATGGAGCTAGGAGCAGTCAAGTAGCGGAATTGGCAGTCATTTATAAAGCAATTGCTACTGCGGTTGATAATAAATTCAGTGAAATTGTCCTGGTGACTGATTCTGACTATGCACGAAATAGCTTTGTGGAATATTTACCTGGCTGGAAAGCGAGAGGCATGATTACATACAACAAAAAACCACTTAAATATGGAAAAATGATACAAGCCATAGACAAATTGGTGTCAGAGAATGACTTAACAATATACTGGAGGAAAATTCGTGGGCATCTAAAAACTACAAGAGAAGATAAGGAGGGGAATGAGAAGGCAGATCAACTTGCTAAAATTGGGGCTGTGATGGGAGAATACCTCATTTACTTGGTGAAATACAAATTGATGCAGTAACACGTTCTAAAGCACCAAAGGAGGTAGATCAACCAGTAGCACAATGGAGTTATGATACACCATTCCAAGATCGGATTGAGGCACAAAAGGATGATCTAATGTTGGAAATATATATTAATAATCTTTTGATAGATCCTGAACAAAACCCTTTAACAGAAAATGATTGTATAGGAAAAGAAGAGTTGAGGGTGCTATTAAAGAATAAAAAACGAATTAGACTACAGGATGAACTCCTGATTAGAGAGCCCATAACAGGACAGATACAGTGGGTGGTACCCCTTTCATTCAGAGGGCTAATGCTACACCATGCACATGATGCAATAACTGCAGGCCACACAGGTTCACAAAAAACATTGGAAATACTAAAGGATTATGCTTACTGGCCACATATGTCCCAAGATGTGGAATTATATACTAGAGGATGTCTAGTATGCGCCCAATTTAAACCTGTTTCACCAATGCATAGAGCTCCATTAATGAAAAGAGGCCTAACGCTTCCATGGTCAGATTTGCAAATAGACTATGTAGGGCCTGTAAAGAGGTCGAGCAGGGGGAACAGTTATATTTTAAGTGTGGTGTGTTTGATGTCGAAATGGATTGAGTGTATTCCTGCACCAGATTGTAGTGTGCAAACAGCAGCCACATTACTGGTGAATCATATGTTTTCAAGGTTTGGGTTGCCACAAAGAATAGAATCAGACAGAGGAAGTCATTTCACAAGTGCTCTAATGAGTAAGATATGGCAAATACTGGGTGTGAAAAGAAAATTACATATTGCATATCGGGCAGCTTCTTCGGGTGGAGTTGAACGCAGTATTAGGTCTGTTGTGGACATATTAAAGAAATTTGTGGCAGAAGCAGGTTCCAGCTGGGATTTACGTTTACCTTTGGTTTTAATGGCAATCAGATCAACTCCTGCCAAAGCAACAGGTGTTAGCCCACATGAGGTTTTGACAGGTAGGAAAATGGTGTTACCACAACACCTGCTATACAGAACACATGAGCAGACACTTGTGAGCGCGTCCACAGTTCATGAATACATTGATGAACTGAGGAAGCATTTACAACATGCATTTGCTTTTGTACAGAGAAAAAGAGCTGCTGACAGTGCAAAGTCATATTATGATAAAAAGACATCAGTGAAATAGTATTGTGTGGGCGATCAGGTGTATACATTTCATTTTGGAAAAAGTAAACAGAAAAATTCCAAATTTTTGGCAGCCTGGCAGGGGCCATTTCGAAATATATAATAAGATATCTCCCGTAGTGTATTATAAAATTTTGAAAACTGAAGTCACTTGAATACATGAAAGAAAACAAATGAGTCTATTGGACAGACAGTAGCAGAGAAATAAAATAGGGGTGATTGATTATTATAGTGGAACACATTGTAATGTAGTGTTCCATTATAATAATCACTTTGGCGCCTGCTTTCTGCAATTGGCCAAGCACATGTCTTATTTCATCAAAATGGCTTTTCAAGCTTTCATTTTTTATCAGCACATCATCCACATAATCTATGGTTCCTCTTTCTGCTGCATCAGGCATAGCTTTTCTCAAAAATATGCCAAATTCACTCCCACTATTGACGTACCCGAATGTAGTTCTAACCCATACGTATTGAGTCTTATCAAATGAAAAGGAAAATAAATTCTGTATCTCCTCTGCCAATGGCACGCACTGTGACATGTGTATATATATTTAAAAAAAAAATCAAAAAGAAATGGAAGCTGAAATTAATGGCGTTGGTTTGCAAAATGAAAAAGTATTAAATGTTGAATGCTATTTTATGTATGTTTGTTTTCTCTTTAACATGTGCTTAATTTCAGAAAGCGAGAGGAAGAGGGCAAAATGATTTTTGAAGTGCATGGATATATATATAATTTTATTTTTGGAAAAAGGGTGAAGTTAGTATTGTGCCAAGTACTTAATTTGTTTCTTTTCTATTTGATTTAGAATATTAACACATTTTGGATTGGAGGTTACGGGACTGGAGGACACGGGAGGCGATGGAGTACTGGAGCCCACGCGGATGGATTCCAGAGAAGCCCCGGAAGGGGGCGAAGACCAAGTCTGCAAAGCAATCAGCATTGATGATGACGCCAACAATATGGATAATTATGATATTCGGATGGAACTTCAAAAATTTAGAAGCACAGGTTGTCATTGAGCCTGGACCAGCATCTGGTATTGCGGTAGAAGGAGCACCAGGATTCATCATGAGTGATAGAAGGATGATTTTCCAGAACATTTACATACCATTGAATCCTGATACTCTGATAGAAAAACATTTTAACAATACTGGAATTAAAGCTGAGCAGACTAAAGAGTGGCTGGAACTAAGAAAAGAGGACGCTAAGCAGTCAATAAGAGATATATTGATGCAATTGGAGAAAACATTTGTGAATTGAGCAGACATTAAGAAGAGGAGAGGAAAAAGAGGAGCAGTGATGCTTGCGATCTCATTGGTAATGTCTATAGTTGGAGCCATAATAGGTACTACAATATCAACAGCCAATGCCATTTCAGTAGGGACGCTGAGTACTAAAGCACAACAACTGAGTGTTGACCTGGAAACAATACAAAAAAACATTAGATGGGATTAGATGAACAAGTAAGGTTCATAAATGAAACTGCGGTCATATTGACTGAACAAGTGGATGTAATGCAACGAGCGACTAAATTGATTATTAAGCATGAAAGAACACTTAGTGAAATCTTGAATATAATGAGTAGTGTTGATAGACTGCTAACGAATTATATGAGAGAAGTTCAAACTGCAATTTCACAATTGATTCAAGGACATATACCAGTGTACTTCGTTTCACAGGATATTATTCATCAAATGATAGAAAGGTTGACCAGGAGGGAGATTGATGTGGTACAGGTAAAAATTGCATTTGAAATGGGTAATGCAATGCCATTATATGTGGACTTGGAAAGATTGGAAATAGGGTTTTTACTATGCATCCCATACGTAGCTCCTGAACTCATTTATCAAACCAAGTGGGTACACAATGTGGGATTTTGGCAAGAGGACAAATTTATTAAGATTAAGACTCCAGAAGTGGTGGCATTTCAGTCATGGGAGCCTGAGGTTTACTTGACACCAAATTTGGAAACGTGTGTCAAATTTAAAGAATAAAATTATATGTGCCCAGGTAAACCGTTTATCCCTGATGCTACAGACACTATTTGTGGTTTGAAATCTGACCCAAGTATATCAGAAGGATGTGAAGTAATTATTAGAAATATGGGGAGTGAAGAATTGGCACAAGCTAAAATGGATAAAGGTAAATGGTTGGTCAGCACCTGTTTAAAAAACTTGACAGCAGTACACTTGAATCATGGAACATTTGTGGTCAAACAGGTGAAATATAATGTATTTTACTTACAGGTTCCAAAGGACACAATTGTATCGATTGGAGGATTAACATTATTTCATGTTACGAATGACATTTGGGAAAGCCAAGTAGAAAATATTGAATGTTTTCAAAGAGATGCATTTCCAATAGATCCAGATCTGGAGATCTTATTGAATCATAAAGAGAAGCATGTAGTGAAAATGAATCTAAGAAAGAACAATATTACAATTAGTAACTTGGGTATAATAGAAGTGGAAAAATGTAATTGGGGGAACGCTCTATAGTGGGTATAGCTGTCCTGGTGCTTATAATGAGCGGATGGTTGATTGTTTTGTCAGTGAAGATGAAGATGTTGATCATGTTAGTAGATACAACGGGGAGAGAAAGATATCCCAATACGCATACATTTTAAAAGAAGAAAGTGAGCAAGTTGGGTTTCTTCCAATTGTGGCTTGGACCATGGCCAAATTCTCAGAAAAAGGAGGGGATATGTAGTATTATTTAGCGTGTTTTGGGAGCGCAGCACCACTGCATGGGATCAATGTATTACTATAATGGGGTACAGCAAGTCATGTGTTGCCAGTGTAACATATGGACATGTAAATGAAGACAGGTTACACATTGTAAAAACACATCATATGTTGTGTTTCAGTTAGTTTCAAAGCAAATCATTTTTTCTTTTCTCACCTGAAATGCCTCTATTGCAGGAGACACATTAGATACTTAATTAATGTAATTAACAAATACTAACACGATTCTAACTTCTTAATAATATGTGTTCTCCATGTACAAAATGAGGCAGGCTGAGATTCATTTTAAACGGGTGTGCAGATTTTTTTTTCTTCTCTCTTTGCTCTGTCCACGGTCTTTGCAGGAAGCAAAAATTCGAATAGCAGGAAATCAGTTGATACAGTTTCGTACTGTAAAAGTGAGCTATTGTTTGAAGAAGGAGGGTATGACATGATGGACTTTGATTGGGTATACATCACTTTAGGGGCTGTAACAGAGGTTTCTTGGAACATCTCGGGGAGGGAGAAAGGCAGTGGGCATTTTGCAGAGCTTCAGTGAAGACTTGGCTGGAGTTGCTGTGGGGTCGCCTGGCTGGACTGCTGGAAGGCGTTGTTCCAGTGCACCAATGACCTTCGGAGACTGGAGTGTCCAGTCAATTAGCACCGGCTTGAGAACAAAAGATTGCAGATTGGAACTGCATGTTCTCGCTGGGTGCTTTAAAAAGAAGACCCTGAGCCACCTATTGGAGGCGACCAGCCAGGAGATTGCGTGTGGGAGAGCTACAAATAGCTGGTAAATATACGAATGAGTGAGTTTGCTGTGACGGACAAATGATTTATTATTAGGCAGGCAGTGTAGCGATAGTCACTATTGGGCAGTCACCGTGTTTAAATGCCACATTCTAATATTGCCATCTAAACGCAAGTCGATTGATGTACTGTTTTTTTTTTATTGTTGCAAAGAATTTAATGAAATGCCTTGTATTTTTGGAATTGTTTCTCTTCTGTTTATTCTAGAAAAGACTGCCTCGCAAAGCTGGTAATGTTTGATTTTGAAATTAAACTGGTATAAATCACAACCTGTGTAAAGGTTTTTTTTTATTCTGTCTTTCTCTGGTGCATTTAGCCCATATCACATAATAAAAGAGGAGGTTATTAAGTAATATATTTGCCAAACTGCCTATGTAGATAAAGTAATGTTATGAGCAATTATAAATAGCTGTGTGCGTGGTTCCACTCAGTGTATATGTATGTGTGTGTCTTCTGAGTGGAACATAACATAATAGTCTGCTGGACGTACATGAGTAAGAAAAAAATATCTCACTAATGTAAATAAATTAGTTATAATACCACATGTTATTGTGAATACTCCATGGAAACAATCTCACTAATGTAAATAAATTAGTGATAATACCACATGTTATTGTGAATACTTTATGGAAGCATAGCTCACTGGTGTAGATAAATCAGTGATAACAGCCATAAGTGGCACTCCATATGAAAATGTTGTGTTATTGAATAATGTAGAAGCCTGAGGCCTCTAGAGATCACAAGAACAGTCTAAACAAAAGAAAGGGGTTTTGTATGTTGGGGCCACAAATAAAACAAAGAAATTATGCTCACCACCATACCACAACGAAATGTATACCAACCAAATGTATCTGTGTACTGAAATAATGCATAGCCACTATACCACTATAATACCAAACCCAATCTAAATACAAGGAGTGGTTATTACTAAACTATTTGTTTTTGGCGGTAAGAAAATACTGCTAGGTCCCAAATCTACACAAAATAACCAACATAACACTATTCGTAGTGTGACGTGTACTGTACCCATGGCCCGTCACATGTTAAGGTCCCTCAGATAGTCTTTTCCCACCATCGTGGTCAGTCAATTCTTTGCAGAGTGTGTAGGTTACACTACTTTAATATTAATAGGTGTATTACTTATATGTGTCTTGCGCCTTTTGACAGACGCAACCTCGAACGTTCGTCAAGCAACATTCAACATCCAACAGCTGCAGATTTTCAACAAATTCATCGAGCGCACGATGATGGGCTTTAGCCTTGCAGTAGGAAGCGTGGGGGGACTGAATATTTACATTTTAGAGAATACATACTTTCTGTTTCTGCTACATTTGTCTACCTGCCTTTAAATCTATAAACAAATATGGAAAGAACTCCATTTAAATTCTGTCCATCCTGTAAAAATGGCATTTCTGTGAAAGGACACTCATCAAGTGTGTAACCGCTGCCTTCCTTGTGATCATCCAGAAGGGCGTTGTTCGTCATGTAAGCTCTTTAAGCCCAAGACGCTCAAGGAGAGACGTACCAAATAGTTGGCAGCCTATGCTATAATGGGCAAATCTGAAACTCCCACTGGTGCCTTTGAATCCTATTTAGAAGGCCAGGTGTCGGGGACATCAGGGGCCAGGTGGGTGAGGTTGGGCATAGTACTAGAGTTGGTGTTGCTGGTTGTTCTTTAAAGCAGGTGGGGGGTGACTTTGGGAGCAAAGGGAAAAGGTTGTCAGTTTTCCTTAATCTCTTTTCTCAGAGTTCTTCTGAATTCAGTGCTCAAAATGGAGGATTGGGCTTGAACCCACGCCAAGATGGATGTTCATTGCAGCTGGGTTCTAATTCAGAATGTTACGTGCAGATTGGCTTTGCTGCCCATTTTCAACTGCCTTTCATCACTTTACCTTAGAATGTGTAGTCAAGTTTCTGTTAACTCCCTTAAAGCCTACCAATTTGAACCATTCAAGTCTGAAGCAGCAAGCAAGAGTAGGAGAGATCTTCAGTCAACAAAATCTGGTGAGAGTGCAGCATTTTGATTAGCTAAATGCAGAATTAACGTAGTCAAATCTTGAAATGTGTTTGGGGTTTAATTTGTTGCGCAGCTGGTAATGTGGGACAGGTAGTGAAAAAAGGAACAACATTTTAAACTTGCAAAGTCAAAGGAAAGAACACTGTATTGGTTTGGTAATGTAAGTGTAAATACTTTTGAAAAGCTTCTTTGAGATTCGCGTGAGGCAGCGAGTGAAAGTGTAGGGGCGGAGTCATTCTATGGCAAGACAGGAGGCTCCTATTATGTAAAACAATCTTTACTCCTGAACCGTAGCAGCAAAGAAAAAAACTTTAACAAAAAGTTGCAAATATAAAAAACATAACAGTTCCAACAGTGTAAGGGAATCTCCCAGTCCAAAATGGAGGGCAGGTCATGCTCTGGAGGTAACCAATGGTCTGAGAGCCAATCCCATAAAGGTCCATTCCTCTAGCACCAACTCCTCTTTCTTTGCTGCTGACGCCACAGCTAAGTTACACCTTGTAGTTGTTTCCTTAGGAATGCTAGTCTTGCTTGCTTCAAGCCGGCAACGGGCGAGAGAGAGTTTTCATGTCAGGAATGTATGTGTTTCATTTGAGGTATGCGACATTGTTCAGGCCCGGTGTACTTTTTTCTTGTTCTCTCACTCGTCAATGTGATGCACGCGTCCCGTGTGGAAGCTTCGTTTATGGCCTGCCGCGTATGGCAGCTGTCTCCATTCCTCATGTTTTTCTTTTCTTTTGTTTCTGAATTCCCAAGGGTACGCTGCTCGCATATTATTGCCTGCTAGGCGTCAGGCAAGGCCTGTAAACTTCGGCAGGGTTGACATCCTTGCCTGCTGCTCCTCCTTCACCCTGCTAGGGTGTGCAGCGTTAAAGTGAGCCTGCTCGGCTGGTTTTTGTTCCCCTGTGAAGCAGTATAAACTGTTCTGTGGTGGTTGCATTCATTGCTTTATTATAATGTTTTCTTTATTTATTAAATATTTTTTCCCTGCTATTGTTTTAGTTTGTGTTGTCATGGAGCATAAAAGTGTAGGGGCCCTCTCTTCTGCAGATGCCAGCACTCAAGTACGCCCTTCCAAGAAAAGTGACAGGTTGGAAGAGGGTGTGGGAAACCAGTGTCCCTTCATAGTCAGTCCCTTCATGGCCAGCCTTCGGTGGCACAGGCAATTCAGTTAACATGGGACACGGCCTTAACCGACCTCAATAGCACCATTGCTTCGGCCTTTGACAGGCTAATCAATCGCATTGCTGATTTTCACCCTTCCCAAGAAGCTGGTCTCTGTCAAAGTGCAGGCCCCTAAAAAATGCACGAGTAAGACCAAACACATTCAAGGACAACTCAGTCCTTCCCCTGTTCCGTCTCCTGTTTCTTCCCCAAGGATGGGTCAGAAACGCAGGTTGGAGGAATCCCAACAGCCTCTCTCTGCTACACTTTGGCGTGCCCTCTTAACACTTCCCACTGCTGCGCCCCAATTTCTATTTCCACCTCTGACAGCTCGGAGGATTACGTTTCGCCTCCCAAAAAGGCACAAGAGGAAGGTGGCCTCTGCCCCTCCACATAAAGGTCCAGTCCTAGATGTTAATGGGGTCCTATTTTTCGATTCTGCCCTCATCCAGCACCCCAGATCTGCTGAGTGGCATCCATCAGTGGTGGTTTCCTCGTTTCTGCAGTTTTGTGTCAGGCGTCCCCTGCCTAAGGAGGACAGGAATAAATTACGCTCAGAATGGCCTAGGCCGGTGCTTCCCGACAAGGTGCCCCTTACGCCTGAAATCGACCAGTCCATGGCCGCTTTTTTCTCTCAGAAGGGGAAGGACCCCAAGAAAAGGGGTTGACAAAGCTTGGCGTAGCTGCCAGGATAAACTGTTGGACGTCTTGGGTCCAGTCACACAAATGTTTTAATTGGCCGAGGAGGCGGCGTCCTCTAATACTCCGGTGGAAGTTCACGTCTTGAGGGGGTGGATCCAACAAACGGTTTGCCTGCTCGGCAATGCAAATGCCTCTATCGCCAAGGAGGCGCGTAAATCTTTACTCATGAGGTTGGATCCTAAGCTGGCAGAAATGTCATAAAGGGAAGGGGGTCCTTCGGGCCCAGGGCAATTTGTTCGGAGATTGGTTTTTTGAAGGATCTCTCCGCCTATGTCCACACATTCACGGCTCTGGATAAGGCGCAAGCTAACATCAAGAAAGTATTTGCCCCTAGGGTTTTCCACAAGGCTGGGAGAGGTAGAGCTTGCTCCTCTGGCCGTTTTTCCCAGGGCTCCTCCCGTCCCCGCCAGTACACGTCTAGAGGCGCGCACAATTCATCCTCTGCTCGGGGAGCAAATACCCAATTTTACCCTCAGCAAAATCCGAATTGGAGAGGACGTGCCGGCAGAGGTGCCGGGAGATCAAGAGGAACATCAGGTACTGTCTCATGTGTTAAAAGTTTTTTCCCCACAAAAGTTGAGGGGGGGGGGGGGAAGACTGGTCAGGTTCCTTCCGCAGTGGGAGGCCCTCACCTCAGACCCTAGGGTTTTGCAGACAGTTCAGGGTTTTCGCATAGAGTTTTACCCCCCTCCCCGCCAGTTCTCCTATCCCCTTCCTTTGGTGTTCGACAAAGTAAAACAGTCTCTGATAGATGTGGAGGTAAGGGACCTCATTTCCAAAGGAGCGGTAGTCCCAGCCTCCTACATAACCTCTCAGTTTCTGAGTACCATTTTCCTGGTTCCGAAGCCAGAACAGGGGTTTCGCCCGGTCACAAATCTGAAGGCCCGCAACTCTTTCGTGGTATACCACCACTTCAAGATGGAGGAGATCCATCTACTCAGGGACACCCTTCTTCCGGTGGACTGGATGGTCAAATTGGACCTCAAGGTTTGTATATCTCCTCACCAAGAGTTTCTTCAGTTCCAGTGGGGGGGTCGAATTTGGCAGTTTGCCTCCCTTCCGTTTGGCCTGTCATCAGCCCCGTGGTGTTAAGTTAATGAAACCAGTGATGGCTCTCCTCAGGTCCAAGGGGATACGGATCATAATATACCTAGACGATATGTTCCTATTAGCCCAAAACCCAAAACTCTCATCTTCGCGGTCATCTGGAGTTTACAGTGGCCCTTCTACAGGGCTTAGGTTTTGTCTTAAATGTCAAAAGTCCATATTGAAGCCTACGCAATGTATTCAGTTTCCGGGCTTCACTATAGATTCAAAGCTTTGCATCCTCCTTCTTCCAGACAGCAGGCTCTCCAAGATAAGGAAGGAGATTCACTTGCTCCTCAGGAAGGGGAAGATCTCCCTCAGGTAGTTGGCCAGGGTTGTAGGGATGTTGTCAGCGTCCATCCAATCTATCTTTCCAGCCCCCCTACATTACGGAGCGTTGCAGCGTCTGAAGGCCATGCATCTGCGCAGGAGTCTGTCTTACTCGCAGTTAGTGTCCCCCAAGGCCAGGTTAGAGCTCCTTTGGTGGCTCAGGCACATGGATGCCTGGAATGGCAGAGCAATTTTTGGTCCCTATCCGGATGTCATCCTGGAGTCAGATGCCAGCAGAGCGGGCTGGGGGACCAGGTTGGGTCCCCCAGCCCGCTCTGGGAAGTGGACCGATTTAGAGAAAGAACTGCATATCAACTGTCTGGAGTTGTTGGCGGGATCCTTTGCAGTCTGAAGCCTCCTCAAGGATCAGGGGAATAATTGTTGTGTCCTCCGCATGGACAATGTCTCTGCTGTGCGATACATCAATCATCAATTGGAGGGCACCAGGTCCAAGGCCCTAGCGGATCTGGCGAAGGAGTTTTGTCATTTTTGCCTAGACCGGAATATTGTGTTGAAAGCGGAGTATCTTCCAGGGGTCAGCAATGAGGTTGCGGATTAGAACTCCAGTCATCTGCAGGACAGAAGTGACTGGATGTTAGACAGGGCACTCTTTGCCAGGATAGAGTCTCTCTGGGTCCGTTTGCCGTGGATCTGTTTTGCCTCGAGGCTAAACTGCCAGGTTCCAAGGTTTTACAGCTGGAGACCGGATCCCTGTGCTCTAGCTACCGACACGTTCCTCCAGGACTGGTCGGGTCCACCGGCGTATGCCTTCCCTCCTTTAGCCATGAAAGCCAGGGTGCTGGTTCAAGTACGCAGGCAGGCAGCAACTCTGGTGCGGATTGCCCCCTTTTGGCGTTCTCAGGTGTGGTTCCCTGCCCTTTTGGAGTTGGCAGTGGACATTCCTCGTCTTCTTCCTCTCTATCCCCAGTTGCTGGTAGATCGGGGGGGGGTCTCCCTCACGAGCTGGTCCTTCAGAGGCACCTCTCCCTTATGGCTTGGAAGATTTCAGCTGTTCCTGGTGCATCCGAGGACTTTCGTAAGATTCTGTGTCGGTCATCAGGGACTCCTGGGCGGCCTCTACGAAGTCAGGATACTCTTCAGCATGGAACCGATGAGTTAGCTGGTGTGTGGCTAGACACCTCGATCCCGTTTCTGCCCCTCCAGAAGAGGTGGTTAATTCTGGTGGAGTTGTTTAAGGAAGGGAAAGCTTACAGGACCATAAATGGATTCAGATCTGCTATTTCAGCGGGACACCTTTTGATTAAAGGGGAGCCCGTGGGTAGACCAGTTTTGGTGCGCAGGGTCCTAAAATCCATTCGTATTAAGGTCCCACCGAAACCGAGGTATTTGGTTCTTTGGGATGTTAATATGGTGTTGGATCTCTTCCGAGCCTGGCCTCCTACCCCTCAAGGGATTACCTTCTTTATTTCACAGAGAACTAAATGCTTGACTTCCTCAATTTCCTATCCAGCCTTTCCAGAAGATTGTAAACTATGTGTTATCAAATGTTTGAAATGTTTTGAGCTGAAAACTGAATGTTTTAGGCCTCCAAATACCTCTCAGCTACTGATTTCCTACAGGAAGCCCCATAAACCGGTATACTCTTCCACTTTGGCCCAATGAATTAGGAGGGTTATGGGGTAGGCGGGGGTTGACACTTCCTCCTTTGGTCCCCATTCGGGTCGGGGCACTATGGCCTCTAAAGCTGCTTTTCTCGGGGGTAGTTTAGAACAAATACTGAAAGCAGCTGATTGGTCAAGGGAGTCGACTTTCAAAATGTGTTATCATCCGCGTATTGCTCATGTTGGAATTGATGTAATGCAAGGGCTTTGAACTTGCATAACAGGAGCCTCCTGTCTTGCCATAGAATGACTATCCCCACACACTAGCATGAGAAGGGGGTTTAGATTCTATTAAAGACAAGGAGACGAGTATTATCCTTCTCGCCCTCCCTGAACTGTTTTTGGTTCATTCAGCTTTCGGCAAGGTCCTGGTCAAAGAGGAGCTTCGTTACAGTTTCAATTTGCGGAGAGGTTCAGATTCCGCCTGTTTTCGTTGGACACTTGCTCTTCGTGCTACGCAGTTGGATTGTGCGGTGGGCGTTTGAGGCAGGACAGCTACAGAAAGAGGAGTTGGTGCTAGAGGAAATTACCTTTATGGGGTTGGCTCTCAGCCAATTGGTTACCTCCAGGGCATGACCTGCCCTCCATTTTGGACTGGGATGATTCCTTTCACTGTTGGAACTGTGTTATAAGTTTTTTATATATGCAACTTTTTGGTACAAAAGTTTTTCTTTGCTGCTGTGGTTCATGAGTAAAGATTGTTTTGCATAATGCTCGCCTCCTCGTCTTATAGAATCTAAACCCCCTTCTCACGGTAGTGTGGGGGATTATTCATGGTGTATGGAAACGTCTCTCTGCATCGGAGATCGAGGTAAAGCCTCGTTTCATGAACAGCTGGCAATTCCTTTGGTGATTTTCTCTCCGTCACGCTCTGCTTCATTTTATGAGCACCTACAAGTGAAGGTGTGAGAGTCACTACGCAGTTTCTACAAGCAGAAGGCCAGCGTCGGCAATGGCATTTGGTGCTTGAATAATAACAGCTGTTTATAGGTTGTGAACTGATATTGTGCAAGTACCTTAAAACGTTGGAAAGTAAAAACACGCAGTGTTTTCATAAGCCGCGTTCGGCCCGAAGATGAACATTGGTCTTTTCAACTTCAGAGTATGCGCATGCACGCTCAACGTGAGGCAGTCACTCTGTTTCTTGGGAAACCTAGTCCAAATAAGTAATTTGCAGAGCTTTAGGTATTTAGGTTAAAAGTAATGAAAACTAAAGTCACTGAAGCTATTTGCATTCAACGTTCAAGACGTGTTATTTTGTGTTAAAGTGAAAGTAAGAAGTTATATTCAGACTTCAACTAAGGTTTTGGTAAAAAGGCTGGCTATGTAAGGAGTATATTGGACAATTTGAGAATAAGAGAAGTCCTGATAAATTATGAACTACTGATCAGAAAAAGTAAGAGAGAAATAAATAAAGACAGTACAGAAAAGATACTGGGAGCAATTTGAACTGCATATGCAGAACCAATTTGAAATAACCTTTCGCCAGGCGTTTTGTGGAGGAATCACAGGTACATAGAGTTTAAGTTAAAGTTAATTTTAAATGGACATAGAAATGCAATGATGTATTAACCCCTTTAACTCCTATGCAGGGTGCAAGTAAAGAAGCAAGAAGAGCGTCTGTGTCGTTTGCTGTTTTATCCCATTTCCCCTTTCCCCTCTATATGAAATGATGTCCACTTTAATTTTGTAGGTGGGGCACTGTGCAGCTGGTGAGGGACTGTGGAGCCCAGCAGCTCCTACGGAAGGGCAGCGACGGCTCCATTTCGAATGCTGAAGACATTTTAGAGGAGTCGATGTGTCGATGTGTCGGTTCCCAGCCCCGAAAGGCAGGCGCCAAGCTCTGCTATGGGGAAGACTCCTGGTGGCAGACACACATACACAAAAACATTGTAAGCACACATTTTCCGAGCTGATGCTCAATGGGTACGTCGGAGAAGGACCACACGGCAGTTGAAGGCACTTTCAGGCCTACCGATTTCATGTGCCAAAAGCCTACTGCACTTCGGCTCTCGCGCCCTGCGCATCGCAGTAGTAAAGACTAACAGACATTGATGGCCATGCAATCTAAGCCATTCGACAGACCATGTTTCGCGTTCTCGAAACAGCCGTCAAAATAACTAAAACATAGTTCTAAAAACACACAGATACTTCTCAAGGGCTCTCCAAAGACACCTTAGATTCTACTCCAGTTACCAGTTCTATAGTAACACACTCTACACTATCACAGAAAACCCCAGAGCATGCTAAACCCACTTCTCCCTAGGCTAAATCATTGCAAAGGATAAGGCAAAGTGTAGACCATGGAAGCTATTGTGTTTCCACTTCCAGAAACCCCCAAAACAGATACATGGACCAGGGAATGATGCGAAGAAACAATGGATAAAGTTGCATCATTTGTAACTTTTATGGACAAATATCCGTAAGACAAAAGTCTTTAAAATTAGGGTTACCGCCAAATAAATCTCCTAGAGTACGCATAACAGACACATCTCCAAGACAGCATCATTGACGTCACTGAGCAGTCACAACAAGACTTTCTCCAGGATGATCAAAACTATTTTGAAGACCAAGACATCAGTGAAGATCAGGGTGATAATCAATGCCAGGGTGATGATGACCAGGGGAACTGGTACTATGACCCTAATGATCCTACCAGCTATGGCCTAGATGACCCAGATAACGCAGACATATCTATTTTACTGTAGGCATAAGTACCGAACCTGGACACCCATGCCCCTATTGACAACCAGCTTCTTTTCAATGATCGCCTTAAAAAAGCAGAAGATTGTTTTAATATCCAGGCCCAAGAAACTGTAGACGACACAGATTTTGTGAATGACATTTTAAATGAAAAGAAGGCGGTTAGACCGTATATACCTCTTCTTCACTCAAATAAAAAAAGAATTGCTCCATCACTAACTACACTATCTCGCATGTGCAGTTAATGTTAGAGTGGAGCTTTTAAGCCCGCTTCTTCAGATACCCTTTATTATCAGGGGCCATGAGAAACCGGATTTACTTGTTACCACAACACGAAAAGGACAGGCGTGCCTTTGTCGAACGCTGAGGCACCGCCTGTTAGAGTGTAAAAGGCTGCATACCCTAGATAAAAGAATAACCAAATCTGGTGCTTTCTAGCAAACAATACTACATTGCTCACCAGTTTTAACAATGCCCAGTGGGATTTGGTACAAAGTCAACTAGATTCAGTTCCAGAACCAATTAAGTCTCAAATACTTAGTTGTTAAAGAGGGAAAACAGGTAGCCCAAAATATCCTTAAAAACTCCCTAGATACGGCGGAGATCGCAGGCAGGGTTATGGCTGAGGGTACCTTGCTTAACCCCATTACTGCTGAGGGTTGTCCCTCCCAGTGCTGAGCTCTTTTTTGGAGATACTGTACTAAAACATATTTTTGCCGCTGTACCTTCTCACTCCCCAACCCCCCCTCCACCCCCCATCTACCTCCTTCTCCAGACACTGCTCGGTAATCTATGTAGAGCATGTGATCTAAGCAGATCCCCAAGCTCCAGAAGGGATACATTACTCACCGTAATCTTATTTCTTCATGCAACCTGTTAGGCACAATTGTATGTAGTAACCCTGTGGGAGACTACACCAGCCTTGTCCTCTTGGCAATGGGTAACACAACCTTTGGTATAGGCGTGTACTACACAAGTCGATAGAGTGACTGAGCAGCCAGGCTCATCTCAAGAGGGGTCAATGTGAGCTTTAGGGTTGTAACAGAGATTTGCAGTGACATGTATTCAAATAACACATACTCAAGGTTTCTTGGTTAAAATAATTATTTATTAATTTAACATTCAGTTTTAAAATAAGCCTTCTTTAGAAGGGGGCAATATGCAACACTTCCATATACTTCAACAATACACTCCTTCAGTTCAGTTAAGTAAGTAGATACCCTTTTGGGATGTCACACTCACACACTTCCTACACCCCGAGGCTACTTCAATAACTAGGACACTGTGGACATTAATATATCACTTTTACACTTAAATGCACGACTGCAGTTATGGCAGAAAGGAAAATGTTAGGGAAGGAAACAAAGGTTAACATGTTTCTCCACATATCTAAGTACTTCACAACCCCCCAATGAAATGTAGGTTAACCTTATTACAGCTAAACAAGTAAGGTATGAATGACTGTGAGGGACAGTTGAACACAAAGTCAGAGGGTAAGAAGAGTCTGCAGAGAGCCAGGACAGTCAGTGTCAATTGAGCAAAGTCTAGGGGAGCTGAGGCAATTCATGAAGATAGCACAAAAGTCTTGCACAATGTTAAAGAGAGTTTTGGTAGTAAAATAATCACTGTTGGGCCACAAGCTGGGAGGCTTGTGAAAAGCGAAGATGCAAGCAACTCTACAAAGGGCAGCAAATGCAAGTCTTCAGTGAGAGCAAGCAAGCTACACACAATAAGAGGCAAGTACCCCTAGTTACACAGTACCTTGAATTTGAAGAAGAGGTTCCATCTGGCTTGTGATCCTGTTGTAGTCCTGCAGATCCTGTTGTTCCTGGGCCTCAGTCGTGGTGACAAGAGGAAGGACGTCTGGGGACTCCTGCACTACGGTTTCAAGTTCGGTGGCAGTAATGGGCACAAATCAGATCGGCGGCACTTTGCAGTTTCAGCTACTCGCAAACAGCACCACTGTGGCTCTTTTACACCTTGTGGACTTTCCTTGCTTCTGGGGTCCAGCACTCTGTTGAGGTGGCTCAGGCTTGGTTGGTCCTGCTTCGAGGGAGTCTTGAAGATCTTCCTGGAGCTCGGGTCTGGCTTAAAGGCGATGCACTTGATTCTGGTGTTCCTGTCCCCTGGCACTCGGTTCTTGCAGCAGCAAAGAAGTACAGCCAGCAGAGAGAGGGGTTCCAGTCGAGTTCGTCTTGGGGCTTATTGGTCCCACCAACCCAAGGGGAGAAGTCGTCCTTTCTGGGCTTCTCCAATTGATTAGAAATTCAGAGATTCAGCACTGCAGCAGGGCTTTATTGGGCAAACCAATGGTCCAGGAGGGTGCAGCAAACTTCTCTTTCAGTTTCTTCTTCGGTTCCTTCGCCCCGTGGTCGACTCTGCCTGCCCTCACCTTTTATGCAAGTCTCTCCCATTCATTTGCAGACTAGCTGTCCCTCACAAAGCAGGGTAGCTGTCCTCCAAGGACAGCTAGCCAGCCAATCACCTTTGGGTGTATTCCTGTAACCAAGGAGACTAAGCACAAGGCGTTTCTGGAACCTCCCTTGCTTCCTGCTCTGCCAACCACGCTGGAGCCAGAGGCGGGCTTCACCACTGAATCTCGCCAGAGACAAAACGAACAAAGGGACCATACATGGTTTGGCGCCGAGAGTAAATCTCAAGAAGGACCTTTCCAACAAGAAATGGTGAAAAAAGACAACCGGGGCCATTTTGACAAACTGCAGCTGCGAATGCAGCCTGCGGTAAAAACGCACAATGGTAGGAAAAAGTAAACCACTGCCAGCAGCAGTGTTATTTATTTATTCAGATTTGTAGAGCGCATGTCAGCCCGGGGGCATCGTGGCGCTCGTTACAGACAATATCTTAGTTACATAGGATACAGTAATTACATACAATACAGAATTTACAGTAGACATGCATACATTAGAAATGCAGTATATTTACATGGATTCCTGAGAGTTTCCTAATTATTTTGCAAAGAATGAGGTTTTCAGTTTCCTGCGAAAAATAGGGAGCGAGTTTCGTGGTGTGTGCGGATGCGGAAGTGATTGCGCTGACTTGTCTAGTCATAGATAGTGAAGAGTCAAGGTATACTCCCAGTGTCTTTACGGCTGTGGATACGGGGATGATGGAGTTGTCAATGGGGAAGTTAGTGTACAGTTTGTCAAGTTTGTCTAGGGTGTTCCGTCGACCCAATATTATGATTTCAGTCTTGTCACCATTGAGGCAGAGGCCATTAACTGCCATCCATGCCTTGATGACGGAGTAGATTGTGTGGAGTGCCTTGGCATCTTCGTTGTATGATCCTGAAAGGGGTAGAAGTACTTGTGTGTCGACCGTGTAGTTCGTGTATGTGATGCCGCATGAGTCAAGTTTGTCAAAGAGGGGCTTGGTGAACAAGTTCTAGAGTGTGGGTGCAGTGCAAGATCCTTGAGGGACCCCGCAGTGGATTGTCGTGGGAGTGGCGTTGGCGATGTCCGAGAAGACTTTCATGGCTCTTCCCTCTAGGAAGCAAGGGATCCAGAGGGCTGCTTCTTTGGAGAAGTTGGCCGAGTGTGTGAGGTGTGAAGTGAGAGTCTTGTGATCAACCAGATCGAAAGCGGCTGAGAGATCTAAAAGGAGCAGAAGAGCAGGCTTGCCTTTGTCCATGATTTGGGTGATCTGACTCTTCAGATCTACCAGGGCTGTTTCTGTGCCATGTCCTTTCCGGAAGCCTGATTGCCTAGTCCCGAGGATGGAGTGGGTTTCCAGAAAGTGCTGGATTTAGCAGTGTGCCGCTTTGTCCAGTAATTTCAGTAGGAATGGCACAGTGGTTATTGGTCTGTAGTTGTTTGGTTGTAAGGGGTCGAGAGTAGTTTTTTTTATAAGAGGCCGGACCCAGGCCTCTTTGAGGTTAGCTGGGATGATGCCTGTTTGAAAGGACGCGTTGATGAGTGCTGTGAAGAGCGGCGCAGAGCAGTCTGCGCAGTCTTTGACGAGTTTTGGTGGGCAAATATCACTTTTACAGGGGGAGGGTTTGAGATTTTTTTAGTAGGTTAATAACTGATTCAGTGATGTCTCTGAAGGAGAAGTCAGGCATGGTGGGCTTGGACGAGGTGGGTGGGGTGTTGGTAGGTTTAGTTCCTGTCTGTTGAGGAAGTGCTTTGCAGTGGTCTTTGATTTTCTTTTGGAGAAGGTCAATTTTGTGTAGCATGGCAGCTTGAAAGCTCGTACACCAAACTTCATCTTTGATTATTTTGTCTGGTGTATTAGGGGGGAGGGGAGGGAAGATGAGCTCATTAAAAATGGCGAAGATCTCTTTGGAGTGTGATTTGGCATTGGAGATTCGTGTGTTGAAAGCGTTGGCTTTGGCATCGGTGATAGCTATCTTGTATTGGTGAGAGATTACATTGAATTTGTTTTTGGTACTGGTGCAGGGGTTAGATTGACAGTTTATTAGCGCTGCTCTTTTGTGGGATCGCATTGAGTGCAGTTCTTCAGTAAACCATGAGTTGGTGTGTAGGGATTTCTCTTTTTTCCATTCGAGTGGTGCCATTTCATTGATAGCTTTGGTGATGACATCTTTGTAGATGTCTGCTAGGATATTGGGGTCATTAGCGAACGGGGGAGCTAACGCGGGGGTATTGAGGTATGGGCGCAGGTTATCCTCTGAGTTTTTTTAGAGCTTCTGACTTGTGCAGCGCTAGCAGGGGTCAGAGTTTTGTGGTTTTTGGTGATAGGAATAGAGAACTCGATGCAGTTGTGGGCAGTCCAGGGCAGTGAGGAGTTAGAGGTGATAGTGGAGAGGCAGTTATAGCCTGCAATCCAGTCAAGAATGCGGCCTTTGATGTGAGTAGGACTTTCTACTTTTTGGGTGAAGCCCAGGTCATTGAGTTCCTTGGTGAGAGTGGCTGCAGATTTGTCCTTAGTATCGTTGAATCCGAGATTGAGGTCTCGTAGCAGAAGGGTTTTGGTGGAGCTTTTGACATTATTGCTGAGGATGTGAATGTTGTTGTCCTGGGAGTCTGGGGTGTTGCCTGGGGGGCGGTATAGTAGGTGAATGTTGATGGTGCTGTTGGGTGACAGTGTGAGTTTGGCCGATAAGAGGTCAGAGTTGTTGGTCGAGGGGTGACTGACAGGTCAGAGCTGGAGGTTCTCTTTGTAGTTGAGGGCTACTCCGCCTCCTATTCGATCTGGCCTATCTTGTCTGAGTATGGTGAAGCCAGGTGGTAGTGCAAGTGCGACGGCAGGGCCTGATGCTTCATGTAGCCATGTTTCAGTGATGGTTAATAGGTCAATGTTATTGTTGGTTATGAGGTCATGAATTTCAGATGCATGAGCTGGGAGTGATTGGACATTGAGGAGGGAACATTTGATGTGAGGTGTGTGTGGTTTGAAAGGGTAACATAAAAAAATGTTACATGAGAAGGTAGACAAAGGGGATACTAAGTAACCCCTCCAGCACTCAATTTTACTTTACTACTCTTGGAAACAGTGGTTTATCCAAGAGAAGGCACTTAAACCTTAGCAGAAATCCAAAGGATTTCTCTGTGACAGTGCACTGAGGGTGCTGTGTGTCACAATACAAAAAGATGATGCCTGTGGAGTTTGCCAGACTCCAAAACCAAAAGAAACACTGAGTTCAAATCAACGAAAAATACATTAGCGACTGGGAAAAAGGTCTCACTCTCTCCAGGATAAAAATGAAAAGTCCTAAAGTCCAGCAAAAGAGCTGGGGGTCTCTAAGGTAGAAGGGAATTAACAAACACAGAATTGAGAATTCTCCCTAACACAAACTCATGTCAGAAACAAACAATCTTGTCCCACCTGTGAATCTGCTTTAGAGTGTGTGTCAATGCAATAATGTTGTGTGAACGTATGGATGCAACTCCAAGTAGCAGCTTTGCAAATGGCGTCTAGAGGGACGTTTGCTATGAAAGCTAAGGTAGTTTCTGTACCTCTGGTAGACCGGGCCCTGAGAGTGAAAGATAAGACTTCATTGGATAGGGAACAGCACAGCTGTATGCAATTGACTATCCATCTCGAGATGGCGTTCTTTTATATGTGGTCGCCTTCTCTTCCAGTTGCTATGGAAACAAACAGTTGGTCTGTTTTCCTTAGAGGTTTAGTTTTGTTCACATAGTATAAGACCACACTCCGTACATCAAGTGCAAGGAGGCTTCTTTCTGCTGAATTAGATGGATTTTGAAAGAAGGTAGGAAGTTCTATGGATTGATTTACATGGAACTTTGAAATGAACTTAGGTGAGAACATAGGATGTTTTCCGAGGACAACCTTGTCCTTGTGTGCAATTAAAAAAGGGTCTTGCACGGACAAACCCTGTAGCTCACTGACTTGTTTTATGGAGGCCATAGCTACTACGAATGCAGTTTTGTAAGTCAGATGTTTTAGACTGGCCTTGTGCATAGGCTCAAAGGGTGGCCCATGAGCTTGGAGAGCACACCATTGAGATTCCAACCCGGGGGATGGTTGGAAATTGGGGGGGGGGGAGGCATAGCCTCTTTAACCCTTCAATGAATGACAGGGACTTTCCACCAGGACACCCCGTTTGTGAAGAGGTGTAAGCTGAAAAGGCCACCAGATGCACTTTGATGGAATTAAATACTAGGCCGGAGTCTAGTAGATAAAGCATGTAGTGTAGAATGTTAGCTGGAGAACATTCTGTTGGGTTTAGTGTTTGATGTGCACCATATCACAAACCTCTTCCACTTATTGAAATAGCAGTGTCTGGTGTTGGGTTTTCGTGCCTCTTTTAGGATATCCATACACCTTTGTGGAAGATTTAAGTGGCCAAATTCTGACATGAGGAGTCAAGCTGCCAAGTTCATAGACTGAGGGCGCGGATGGAAGGATGCTCCCTTGTGATGTGTAAGCATGTTGTACGGGCACAGGAGCTTGATTGGGTCGCACATCACCTGTTTAAGCAGGTGTGGAAACCAAGGTTGTCTCGCCCACATAGGAGCAACCAGGATTACAGTTACTTGTTCCTGGTGCATCTTGTGCACTATTTTTCTCAGCAGTGGTGTCGTGGGAAAAGCCAAGTAAATATCCCTGACCAGTTCATACCCCAGGCGTTCCACTTGCACCCTGGCTGGGGAAACCTGGATGTGACGTCTGGGCATTGTGCGTTTAGGCTTGTGGCAAACAAGTCTAATGGGGGGTGACCCCACTGTTAGAATATTCTGTCTAGGATATCTGTTGAGTTGCCACTCATGCTCTCCTGGTAGTGGGTATCTGCTTAGAGTGCCTGCCAGAGAATTGAGTTCCCCTGGAACATGTTAAGATGTTAGGAACATGTTCCGCTTGATTACCCACATCCAGATTTTTTGGGATAGCTTGGACAGACTGAGTGTGTGTGCCTCCTTGCTTGTTCAGGTAGAGCATGGCAGTGGTGCTGTCTGTGAGGACTTGCACCGTTTGACCTGTGAGGTGTTGTTGAAAGGCTTGAAGGGCCTTGAGGACTGCTAATATTTCCAGTAAGTTGATGTGTTTTTGTGTCGTGGCACATGTCCACTGGCCGTGGGTTGTAAGGTGGAGGAAGTGAGCCCCCAACTGGTGAGCGAGGCGTCTGTAGTCAGGACAGCTTGTGCTGGTGGAACGCAAAACTGTTTCCCTTTTAGTAGGTTGTCCCTGGGCCACAAGCGAAAGTTAGCAAAACAAATACTAGATCATCCCACTGACCGCTTGCCTGAGATCATTGTTTTGCTAACTATTCCTGCTTTGGATGCATGCACAGGCGTGCGTGTGGAACCAAGTGAATGCATGAGGCCATCATCCTGAGCAAGTGCATTGCTTTATGTACCGTTATCTGGTGACCGACCTTGTAGTGAGGTCGGTGCAAGAGCATGTTTTGTACTCTCTCTGTTGAGGGGAAAGCCAGAAATAGTTTTGTTTGGCTGGGGGACTAAAATTTATTTCTTTTCGTTGATGGAGAAGCCCAGATTGAAAAGAAGGTGTATTGTCTTTTGCGTATTTTGTTTGCAAATTTGCGGAGATTCCTCTGTGATTAGCCAGTCATCGAGATAAGGGTATAATGGGATGGAGCTTCTGCACAGATGTGCCGCCACTACTGCGAGCACCTTTGTGAATACTCTTGGTGCTGAGGTGATGCCGACGGGGAGTACTTTGAACTGGTAGTGCACTCCCGCTATCTTGAAACGCAGATATTTTCTGTCCGCAGCAGGCATTGAAATATGAAAGTTTGCATCTTTCATATCCAATGTTGCCATGTAGTGCCCCTGTTTTTGGAGTGGAATTACCTCTTGGAGCGTGGTCATGCATAACTTTTGGGGTTTATTTGTTTAAAGGGCGCAGATCTAATACTGGGCGCATAGAAAGGTCTTTCTTTGGCACAAGGAAGTACGTTGGATAAATATTGTTGTTTACCTGGTTTGTTGGGGCAATCTCTATGGCGTCCTTCTCCAGCAGTGCCTTTACTTCTTCCAACAGAATGTGTCTTTCTTCTGTTGATATTTTCATGTTTCTTGGTGGGCAGTAGGGCAGTTTTTGTACCAACTCGATACAATACACACATTAACTTACCAAAAGATGGCGCCCAACTAAGGAAACGGGATCAGACACTAAGAAGGGACTCTGCTGCAGAGGAGGCAACCTTTCTACCAAAAGTATATATCTTTTTTGCTTTACTTGTCTGGCTGGGCCTCTGCCGACGCAACAGGGGTCCCTGCCCTCTTTCTGGTGGTGGCGACCACTAAGGAATCTGGTTTAACATACAGGGGGTCAGTGGGTGCTGGTCTGAATAGTTTCTCTATTTTGGGGTTGACTGCCCTTGTGAGACTAGGTGACAGTACGGATGGCTGGATGAGTCTTCCAACAGACTGCAGGAGCGGAATAAACTGGGTGGTGGACATTTTGTCCCCCAGAATGTCTTCCATGAAGTCTTTGTTAACCTGTGCCTCCTGAGTGTCAATTTTAAAAATGTTGTGCCGCCTTTAGTCATTGTACTGTAGTTGATTGGCAACAGGCGAATCTGCTACCAACTGGTCCTGGTGGTCTGGCGACTTGATCATGTAAATGCCACCGTCAAAGTTGGTATAAAGGTCCCCTTGAGACCCTGGGTCATGTGAGGGGTCTTGGTAGGTGCCTAGAGCAGATGTGCTGTGTCCCCTGGCTGTGAGGCATCTTTAAGGGTTGAAAGATGGTCTGGGTGTCTGTCCAATCCATAAAGTCTACGAAACTTGACATCCTCCTTAAGAGTTTATTGAACTGTTCAGGTGTGTACTCATGTGAAGTTGGGAAGCCTGACAAGATAGGGGTAGCCTGGGAGGGAGTTTTTGTCTTTGTGGTGGATAGCTCATGAGCGAGAGAGTCTAAAGGGGGTGGGGGTTAAATGCAGCCGGTGTGATTTTCAGGGCCGAAGGCGGCAACATTTTGATTTTTTTTTCCAGTGACATTGCTTGAAGCTGGCAAGCACGGACGTCAGTGACGTTGCTTTAAGCTGGCAAGAACTGACGTGTTTCTTAATCAGCTCCTGCATTTTCAGCATTTTCTTGGGGTATGCCGAAACGCCTTTCGTCGCCTGTTCTTCGGCGCACAAAAAGGAGATCTTTTTTATGTTCGGCATCCAAACCGACTTTTGGTTTTGATTTTGGAGGCCTGTCGTGAGGCGAAAGCGTATGCGATGGCCCAGAGGACAGTGAAGAATTCGAGGCGCTCTCTTTGGACACCACATGGGCTTCGACGCTCGACTGTACCGGCGAGAGTTGACCGTGGGGTATGTTCTTAGTGCTTGTGTGTGCCCTGGTCGTCGGGTGTCTTCTCCATCAGCGAGTCGGGGGGGGGGGCACAAATTGGATTCTGATGAACCCTGCTCGCCATCAGCGTCACTCATGACCCCAATACTGCCCTCAATGGAGTCTTCGATCATGTCTGTGGAGGCCTCGGCCTGCATGCTGTGAGCGGCCCAGCATTTGGTCCGCCGATCCTTTAAGTTTTTCGGTCGAAAAAGTTTTCTGGGTGATCCCTCAGGAGACGGTAATTGCTCACTTGGTGCGTGTCCTTCCACAGAAATTTTGGGTGGCAGTTAGGGCAAATTTTAAAGGGAGTTTTGTACAAGCATCAGAAATACGATTACAGTGAATAATGTATCCCTTCTGAGGCTTGTGGAATCTGCTTAGATCACATGCTGTGCATAAATTAGCGAGAAGTGTTAGAAGAAGGCGGTGGGATGTGAGAAGGTTCATGAGTGAACAAATGTCTTAGAACCGCTTGTCCCACTTGTGTACCTGTATTGGAATGAGTGTCAATGCAGTAGTGCTGAGTGAAAGTATGCATTGAGCTCCACGTAGCTGCTTTGCAAATACTGTCTAAATGGACATTTGCAATGAAAGCCAGGGTGGCTCCTGTGCCTCTTGTGGAGTGAGCCCTGGGTGTAAAAGGCATTGTCTTATTTGATAGGGAATAGCACAGTTGGATACATCTGACTATCCACCTTCAGATGGCATTTTTTTAAAAATGCGGTCGCCTTCTCTGCCTGGCGCTATGGAGACAAACAGTTGATCTGTCTTTCTAAGTGGTCTGGTCTCATCTACGTAGTAGAAGACCACCATCCTCGCATCCAGTGTGTGGAGTTTTACTTCAGCTGAGCTTTTGGGTTCCTGGAAGAAGCCGGTAGCTCGATTAACTGGTCTACATGAAATTTGGAGATGAATTTAGGGGAGAACCTAGGGTGAGAAGGTAAAACCAGCTTGTCTTTGTATACAACAAAGAAAGGATCCTGCACTGACAATGTTTGTATTTCACTAACTCTTCTTATGGAAGTGATAGCCACTAAGAAGGCAGTTTTGTAAGTCAGTTGTTTGAGGCTGGACTTGTGCATCGGCTCGAATGGGGGGGCCCATGAGTTTAGCGAGTACAAAATTGAGATCCCCATCCTGGTGGCGGGTTTGAAATTGGAGGGTGGAGTATTTTTACTTCCTCCATGAATGCTTTGATGACAGGTACCTTCAACCATGAGATTTTATTGTGGAATTGGTGTAAACTGACAAAGCCGCCAGGTGGAACTTCAAGGAGTTGAACACTAACCCTGCATCCAGCAAGTGGAGCATATGTCAGGATGTGGGAAGGAGTACATTTAATGGGGTTAATTTGTTTAGACTGGCACCAAATTATGAATCTTCTCCACTTGTCAAAATAACAGTGTCTAGTGTTAGGTTTTCTTGATTCCTTCAAGATGTCCATACATCTTTGAGGCAGGTTAAGATGACCAAACTATGAGCCATGCTGCCAAGTTCATTGAGTGAGGTAGAGGGTGCACATTTAGGCCCCGGTGCCATGAGAGCAGATTGTAAGGGCACAGGAGTTTGATGGGATTGCACATCGCCAGTTTGCGCAGATGTGGATCCCAGTGTTGTCTTGACCACATAGGAGCAACGAGGATGAGCGTCATCTGTTCCTTGTGGATCTTGTTCACCACCTTCCTCATGAGAGGTGTTGGGGGGGGGGGGGAGCGTAAGCAAATTTCCCTGAACAGGTCATCCATAGGGTGTTCCCCTTGGATCTTGGCTGGGGAAACCTGGACGCGAAGTCTGGGCATTGCTTGTTTTCGCTTGTAGTTTCGAAAACAACAACTAATATTCTGCAGCTTCGACTAGATGTCGGCCTATGCAGAACACGTGATCTAAGCAGATTCCACAAGCCTCAAATATATGTGTACACACACACACACACACACACAACACACACACACACACACAACACTACGGATAACAAGCACCAGGTGTTTGTGCGAAACGCATAGCTTTTTCCTCCCTGGTTTTGGATATTTTATCCACAATACAGATATTTTATTGGACTAACTTTGTCCATGCTTGGTGCTTATTGTTTGCTGCACTGCAAGTGTGACCCTAATCTCCTCAGGTGTTCTTAGTGCCATAGAGTGCCAAATACTATAAAGAGGCTGGGCCACAAGAGTTTCGCCTGTCCTTTGGCCACCTTGTCCTTTGATCTTCTTCATGCACTGGAGTGGCTGGACTTTCTATATATGGGAAGCTATTTCCCAGGGAAAAATTCAGCTTGCGTGGGCAAAGTGGCTGTCTGTGTGTGGCGCCGGTTGTTGGGGGCTGGGTCTGTTTGGACCAAGTCCACACCCTGGCCAGGTGTATCTGTTGAGCAGATGCAGAGGGCCAGAAGCTGTCCAGGATTGGACAGGTGCTGCCATTGATGCGCTAGGGGCAACTCCAGCCCAGATCCTGGATAAAATTAGGACTCCTGCAGCCGATCTCCAGATCATTTTTGAAGCTAAAACCCCTACGAATGACAGCAGCCCACAAAAGACCATGAACTAGTCATTGGAAGATTGACAGCAGCTCCTTCCTTATTTTTCCGGCGAGCCCGGTTTCTCTGCAGATCTCCTGAAGGCCTTTCATCAGTACTTTCACCCCTGAAACAGGTAGGAATAACCAGTTCTGACCTCTGCTCGAAGATCCAGAAGCTGGAAGCATTTGGAAAAGTGCCAGAACCATCCCGTGGGGCTAGCCAGACATCCTCTTGGGCTACTTCACTGCAACGGTCGCTGTCCCAAGTTGAGCTTTGGGACACTGCAGATCCCCAGCTCATGGAACAAGAAGCATTTCCCTGAAGTTGCAGCTCTCCACCACGAAGAGGGGCCTTAAGGGACCAATCTCTTGGTCCTCGCCACACAGGTCTTGTTCCGCAATTTTGATAAAGAGGCCATCGCTGCTCAGTGCCTGCATCACGTCCTGGGGTCCTCAGAGGTCATCACTAGAGTAGTGGTCCCAAAGTCAGCATGTCCTGAGTCTCCAGCATTCAGTCCATCAGAGCACAGAACCACAAACTAACCAGACCCAAGAACCCAACCCCTGAAGTGACCTCTGCACCTGCAACCCCAGGGCTTCCTCTGACAGAACAGTGGCACGTATCCAGAAGGGCCAGCGATTTCAGGAACCTATACGGCTGTCCTTGAGTGAATCCGAGTACAGGGGTGAGTACATATTCCTGTTTTGCTCCATCCCAGTCTCCATAGGCTTGAAAGGGCATAAAGCCCTAGCCCTATCTCTGCCTTAACTAGCCCTGAATGGTGGTGTTGTAGCCTGGTATTCTCCACTGGGTCTCCCATAAGGTGTTTGGACTGGGAGAGGGTCTTTTAAAGATTTTTCTCTTGTTTTTTTACTGAACTTTGAAACACTCACAGCTACTTGTTATTTCAAGCCAACACTTGTGCAACTTCCTAAAAGAGCCTCCAAGCATCTTGAAAAGACTTTGATTGGGACCTGTGACTTTAAGGACACTGGGCTACTTCTTTTCTAGTTAGGGAAGTACTTTCTCAGGTTAGAACCTTGGTTGTAAGGTTGTGTATGGTGTTTGACAACTCCTTTCTTCTCAACCACTTAGTTCTCAACTTTGTGATTACATACCTGGTTCCATTTCTTTATTCAATTGCTTTACAACACTATATTGAGCATTATTTCAAAATGTGTTCAAAAGTGAAGTGTTAGTGCTCTTAGCAGAGCACACAAAAGTGAGTGAGTGAATGTATGTATGTATATGACAATGCATTACATACCGTAAAAGCATTTCTGATGGTTGTATCTGCTTTGATTCACATGCTGTGCATAGTCTGACATCCAGTGGTCACTGCGGAGTACTGCATTTTGTTTTTCGTAGTCGAAAAGGGGACGTCGACAAGACGTGTCTGTAACACTATCCCTATAGTGACAAGCAGTGTACCCACAAACCCTCACGCGTCGAGGTCCCTCTGTATTTTTTCTGCCCTGAGAGAGCCTTCTATACGTGAGTGATTACAGAAAAGAGAGAGCGATGTAGAAAGATGTCCATGTTCCTTCCATCCGAGCGGGGAGAAAGGGTGGGCGCATGTGAATCTAAGCAGATACAACCATCAGAAATGCTTTTACGGTAAGTAATGCATGGTCTTCTGATGTTTGTTAATCTGCATAGAATCACATGCTGTGCATAGACTAGCGAGCAGTACCCGGAGTTGGAGGTGGGTTGTGAGAAGGAACAGTAGAGAAAAGATGTCTTATGTTGTTTGTTTGTTAATCTGCATAGAATCACATGCTGTGCATAGACTAGCGAGCAGTACCCGGAGTTGGAGGTGGGTTGTGAGAAGGAACAGTAGAGAAAAGATGTCTTATGTTGTTTGTTTGTTAATCTGCATAGAATCACATGCTGTGCATAGACTAGCGAGCAGTACCCGGAGTTGGAGGTGGGTTGTGAGAAGGAACAGTAGAGAAAAGATATCTTAATACTGCTTGTCCCACCTGGGAATCAGATCTAGAGTGAGCATCTAGACAGTAGTGTTTTTTAAAGGTGTGTACAGAAGGAACAAGTTACTTACCTGTAACTGTTGTTCTCCAGCATGGGTCTGGCATGGATTCACATGCTCATGAATATTCCCCGTCGTCAGGCTGGGAATCCTCGGTAAAGAAAAAACCAGTATCAGTTTCGTTTCTGATCTGAAAGCTGTTCAGGATCTGCCCTGGATGCCAGCTGCAGAACGTCTTTAAGGAGGACGAACACTCCTTTTGTCTCTACTGCTTACATGAGGACAAGTCGCACGTGGAGAAGGACTGTGCGTTTTGCGGAAATATGTCGGAGCGGACCATGAAGGACCGCCATCAACGTCTCGCCAACTGGCTGGAAGGGAAGAGCCCGTCAGGCGAGAAGAAGAGGAAGAAATCCGAGCGGTCTTCTAAGACCTTTGAGGACGCCCCTGCGACGGGGGTCCAAAACAAGGCCAAGCACCGCGAGTCCGCTGGCACCGGGAGCGCCGAACGGTCGGGCTCTACGGGCGCCAGGCAGGGCGCACCCTCCCTGGCACCTTCAGCCACGAGCCAACGCTCTGGGTCGGGTAAGAGGAAGGGCGAGCACCCGGCAAAGCTCCTGGAGAGGCCCCGGTCGAGCTCGAAGGCCCCATCGGAGGGGGAGCGAGGCAGTGTCCCCCCCCTCAAGGATAAGGCGGTGAGCGCACCTAAGGTGGTGAAGGCCTTAATCCATCCGGCCAAGCCCTCTATCGATACTGTTGCGGCGGCCCTGGCTCAGCCTGTGGAGGCTACACCAGTGGTGGCGACCTCGGGGCTCAGAGTCTCCCTGCCACCTCGGAGGGAGTCCTCTTTTGTGCCCGTCGGTAGGACCCCCGTGAAACCCCCGGCGGGGAAGAAAAAGGGGGGGCAAGGCGTCGTCGTAGATTCGGCCTCAACCTCAGAGGAAGAGTTGATTGAGGTCTTAAGCCACGGCCTTGGCGTGGAAGAAGACCGGCCCGTCGGGATGGATCCCGACGCAGGTGACGACGACATCGTCGAGGGTGCCGACGGGGCCCCTATTCGCCCGTCGGATTCCCCTCTGCCAGTGCCGCAAGACAACTCGGCGGCCATTTTGTTGGCTATACAGTCCTTATGTTCAGAGATAAGGACGAGACTACCGTTGCCGACGGAGGAACCTCTCCCGTCGGGGGATCCTGAACCGGGACCTTCTGGTGCTCCCCCGCCCAAGAAAAGGAGGATTCACCCTTCACCTCCTTTTCAGCCGTCGCGCTCCGTCCAGCCCTCCTCCCCGTCCACCCGAGGGGATGATACGGGGACTGACACGGCAGCGACGGGTACGGACGACTAGGTATACGACGAGGATCTACCGTCGTCACCTCCCACCAGGGCTTCTCCGCCCGACGAGATTGGATCGTTCCACTCCATGATCACCAAGGCATCCGAGCTTTTCCAACTCTGCCCTGAGGAGAAGAAAAAGGAAGGATTCCTTTATCAACGGCGCAAGGCCAAGAGGAAGACGGTCCTCGCGGTGCCTCTACTGGACGCCATTTGGGATGAGGGCCTCGCCCTCCTCAAGAACCCTGCCACGACGCCAGCTAGAAGAGACCGGTACGAGAAGAAGTACCGGGTCCCGGACGCGGCCCCCCTGTGCCTCTGGGCGCAGCCTACCCCGGACTCCGTCGTCTCCGCGGCGGCCAGGAAGAAAGCGGGGGGGGGGTGCGGCCTCCACATCGACTTCCCCACCGGACGGCGAGGGAAAGAAATTGGATGCTATGGGACGCAGGGTCATCTCGTCTGCAGCGACGACGATTAAAGCGGCCAACGCCTTGGCTATCGTGGCCCGCTACGACAGGGAGCTATGGTACAAACTGGCTCCCCTGCTGGACTTCCTACCGGACGACAAGAGGGCGGATGCCCTGGAGATCCTACAGGAAGGCAAGGTGGCGTCGGACCACGCCATCACTATTGCGACGGACATCACCGACACTGGGTTTGGCCAGTTGGGCAACGGCGTGTGCCTTAGGCGGCGTGGATGGCTCAAGGCTACGGACTTCCATCAAGACGTACAGACCAGAGTCCTGGACATGCCGTTCGATGGGAACAACCTGTTTGGGAAAACAGTGGACGATTCCCTTCAGGCCATTAAAGCGGACACTGAGACGGCCTGGGCCCTTGGGGTTCTGCAGCAACGACGGACGCCCTTTCGGAGCAGTGGAGGCAAGGGCGCCTCCAAAGGTTCCGGCGGCGGTTTCGCCACCTACCGTCAAGTGGCCCGCTAGTCGTCTCAGGAGGCCTACAGAGGACGAGGCAAGTCTGGCGGACCCCGCCGTCGTCGCCAAGGAGGTCAAGGCGGCAAAGCCTTGTCGAAACAGGATTGAACCGGCCGTGGGGTCGGGCCCCCACCGAAGCACCCCGGTGGGAGGCCGGCTGGCGAGCTTCGTCAGCGTGTGGGAGTCCATCTCCACCGACCGTTGGGTGCTGGACGCCTTAGCCCGGGGCCATGCGCTCGAGTTTCAAAGAAGGGGCCCGCGTGTCCCCCCCGTGGCCAGGAAAGAGCTTCACGTCCCTCAGCTTCTCCTGGAGGTAAAGGCGATGCTCAGGAAGGGCGTCATCGAACTCGTCCCAAAGAGGCTTCGGGGCTCCGGAGTTTACTCGAGATACTTCCTCGTGAAGAAGAAGACGGGAGGATGGCGCCCCATCCTAGACCTGCGACGTCTGAACAAGTTCATCAAGGCGCAGAAGTTCCGGATGGTCACCCTTCAGCACGTCCTGGGTCAGCTGGAGGAAGGAGACTTCCTGTCGTCGTTGGATTTGGAGGATGCCTACTTCCATATTCCCATCCTAAAGGGGCACCGAAAATTCCTCAGGTTTGTGGTCCAAGGGCGTCACTACCAGTTCAAAGCCCTCCCCTTCGGACTACGGTCGGCACCCAGGGTATTTACCAAGTGCCTTGCACCGGTGGCGGCGCAGCTGCGCCGCGAGGGGATCCACGTCTACCCCTACCTGGACGACTGGCTCATCCGAGCCAAGACGAGGGAGCTCGCCGTGGAGCACACGGCAAGGACCGTCCAACTTCTAACGGACCTGGGATTCTCCGTGAACTACGCCAAGTCCCACCTGGTACCCGCGCAAAACGCACTGTTTCTGGGAGCGAAGCTCGACAGTGTCCCTTCTGGCCTCCCCGTCGGAGGAAAGGACCAGGTCCATCCTAGGCAAGGTACAGCGGATGTTGGTTTCCGACGCGGCCAAGGTGAGGTCCATCAAGTCCCTCCTCGGAATGATGTCCTCTTGCATCTACCTCATTCCCATGTGCAGGCTCCGGATGCGCCCGTTGCAGGAGTTCCTGGACGCGCGCTGGATCCAAACGACGGGCAGCTTCGAGGAGAGGATCACACTCGACGAGAGTTTCCGCCGAGCGGTCCGGTGTTGGGGCACCCGCGCGCATCTGACGGCGGGCATGGACTTCCAGACCCCAGACCACCAGGAGACAGTGACCACGGATGCCTCCCTGGAAGGGTGGGGAGCGCACACCAAGAATCTGCACGCGAGAGGCCTCTGGCTCCCGACGGAGAAGTCCCTCCATATCAACGGCCTGGAGCTCCGTGCAGTGTTCAGGGCCCTCAGGTCCTTCCTTCCGTCCCTCAAGGGCAAGGTGGTGAGGATCTTCACCGACAACACCACCACCATGTTTTACATCAGGAAACAGGGCGGAACCAGGTCCCCAGCACTGTCCAAGGAGGCGCAGGACCTGTGGCATTGGGCAGTCGCCCAAAGGATGTTTCTGGTGCCGTTTCATCTGGCAGGGATAAAAAACACCATCGCCGACTCACTCAGCAGGGAGCTGCGCTCGTGCCACGAGTGGGAACTACGGCAGGATCTAGTGGATCGCCTCTTCCGACGGTGGGGCACACCCCAGATCGACCTGTTCGCGACGGCGACGAACTCCAAGTGCCGGAGGTTCGCCAGCAGGTTTCCCCAGCCGAGGAGCATGGGCGATGCTTTCTCGTTCCCCTGGGAGGGCCTGTTCCTCTACGCGTTCCCTCCTTTGCCACTGCTAATCCGGCTCGTCAACCAGCTCAAGAGGTCACGGTGCAGGATGATCCTCGTCGCACCTGCGTGGCCGAGGCAGATATGGTTCCCGGACCTTCTGGACTTGTCAGCGTCCCCGCCAATCAAGCTGCCGGTGGACGCGGATCTACTCTCCAGGGAAGGAGGCGCCATCCTCCACCACGACCCGAAATCGCTGAACTTGCAGGCCTGGCTCCTGCAGCGCTAGAGTTTGGAGGATACGACATACCAGCCGACTGCAGAGAGGTTCTTGCAAAGGCCAGGGCGTCCTCGACTCTTAAATGCTACGGACACAAATGGAAGAGGTTCTCTTGTCTGGTGCCACGCACAGAAGATTAACCCTCTACGGATTACGGCTCCCCAGGTACTGCCGTACCTGCTGACGCTGGCCAAAGCTGGACTGGCACACGCGTCCATCAAGATTCATCTTGCTGCGATCTCCCGATACACCAGAACCACGGGCCGGACGTCCCTGTGGTCTCATCGTCTGGTGAAAGAGTTAATGAAGGGACTGTTCAGATCGTTCCCGCCGGTGAAGGCGCCGGCCCCGGCGTGGGAGCTCAATGTGGTGCTGACCAAGCTCATGGGACCTCCGTTCGAGCCTCTGCACTCTGCCCCGTTGAGGTTTCTGTCGTGGAAAACAGCGTTTCTTGTGGCCATCACCTCCGCACGACGGGTGGGAGAGATCCAGGCCCTTTCCTGCAAGGCCCCGTACTTGACTTTTCACGACACGAGGGTAGTGCTCAGGACGCACCCCTCCTTCATGCCCAAGGTACCGTCGGACTTCCATCTCAACGAACCCTTGGTGTTGCCTGTGTTCTTCCCGTCGCCTTCGTCGCCGGCTGAGAGGACTTTGCACTCGCTGGATGTGGCTAGAGCGCTGAAGTTCTACGTGGACCGCACGAAGTGTTTTCGGAAAGACGTCACAACTCTTTGTGAACTTTGGACCTGTCAATCGGGGGAAGGCTCTCTCGAAGGCTTCCATTTCCAGATGGCTCTCCGGCTGTATCATGTACTGTCATCGGTTGGCAAACCGACCGCTGCCTGGCCGTCCGAGAGCCCATTCCACCAGAGCGATCGCAGCTACCACGGCGTTCCTTTCTGGTGTGCCCCTGCTGGACATATGCAGGGCTGCTACGTGGAGGTCGACGCACACCTTCACGAAATTCTACTGCGTCGATTGGGATTCCAGGGAGGAGTCCAGGGTCGGCCAAGCAGTGCTGCGCAACCTGTTCGCCTGAGGTGAGCCTGGTGATGAGGAGGTAAGATGCTTAATGTTGAGTTTGATGTAATGCTTAATGTTGAGCCTTTGCCACCTCCCGTGGTTGTGCATGTGTGTACTGCTATGTATTCTTTATTCATGAGCATGTGAATCCATGCCAGACCCCATGCTGGAGAAGGAACAAGTTACTTACCTGTAACTGTTGTTCTCCAGCATGGGTCTGGCATGGATTCACATGCGAACCCTCCCGCCTACCCCTCTGCGGCTCTTCACTTGGTCATACTGCCACTTCACGTGCTTCCAAATCTGAAGATGGCTGCCAGAGGCGGTGCTTAGGTAGAGGGCAGTCATTGGCTGTGGTCAGTATGACGCAGAGACCAGTGATTGGTTATTACTACGAAAGACAGATCAGAAACGAAACTGATACTGATTTTTTCTTTACCGAGGATTCCCAGCCTGACGACGGGGAATATTCATGAGCATGTGAATCCATGCCAGACCCCATGCTGGAGAACTCCAGGTTGTCGCTTTGCAAATGGACTCAAGGGGAACGTTTGCAATGAATGCTATGGATGCCCCAGTGCCTCGAGTAGAGTGTGCTCTTGGCTTGAAGGGTAGTTCTCTCTTAGCAAGAGTGTAACAGAGAGGGATGCATTGAACAATCCATCTAGATATAGTGGACTTTGAGACTGCATCTCCTTCTCTTCCTGCTGCCACCGAGACAAAGAACTAATTAGTCTCTCAGTGGCCTAGTCCTTTCCATATAAAACATGACAGCTCTGCGAACATCGAGTGTATGCAGGCTCTTTTCTCCCAAATTGGAAGGGTTTTGAAAGAACGTTGGCAGTTCTATTGACTGGTTGACATGGAATTTCGATATGAATTTCGGTGCAAACCTTGGGTGTGTGCGTAGAACCGCCTTATCTTTGTGAAATGTTACGAAGGGGTCTAGAATAGAAAGAGCCTGTAGTTCACTTACTCTCCTAATGGAGGTGATAGCTATTAGGAAAGCAGTCTTAAGAGTGAGGTCCTTAAGAATTGCTTTGTGCATGGGTTCAAAGGGTGAGCCCATGAGCCTGGTAAGTACCACATTAAGGTCCCAGCCGGGAGCTGAGTTTGCTATCGAGGGTGTATTCTCTTTACCCCCTCCATGAAGGCTTTGATAACTGGGACTTTCCACCATGACACCTTAAATTGAGAGGTGGTGTTTGCAGAAAGTGCCGCTAGATGGACTTTAATAGAATTGAACACTAGACCTGAGTCCAGTAAATGGGTCAAGGAAGGACAATTTGTGTGGGAGAGCAGTGGACTGGGTTGATGCTCTTACCTCTACACCAGATGACAAATCTCTTCCACTTGCTAGAATAGCAGTGGCGAGTGTTGGGTTTTCTAGCTTCTCTGAGAATGTTCATGCATCTTTGAGGGAGTTGTAAATGGCCAAATTCTATGACCTCAGGAGCCAGGCTGCTAAATTCCTGTTCTGTGGGCATGGGTGTAGTGTCTTGCCTTTGTCCTGTGACAGCAAGTTGTACGGGCAGGGCAGTCTCACTGGCGGGGACAGAGACATCTCCATCAGGTGCGCAAACCATGGTTGGCGGGCCCACAATGGGGCTATCAGTATCATGGTGACTGGTTCCTGGTGCATTTTGTGCACTATCTTGTTCAGCAGAGGAGTCGGAGGAAAAGCGTAAACAAATTTCCCTGACCATGGTATCCAGAGACCGTTCCCCCTTGGAGCGGCTCTGTGGGTATCTGGAGGCGTAATCTAGGCATTGTGAGTTCTCCAGAGTTGCGAACAGGTCTATTTCTGGGATGCCCCATTGTGTGAAGACTTCGAAGACGATGTCTTCGTGTAACCGCCATTCGTACTCTGAGGGCAGAGGGAAGTCTCTGCTGAGTTTGTCTGGTAGCAGATTGAGTTCCCCTGGCACATGTTGTGACAATAGGAACATGTGTCTGAGAAACCACTTCCAGATGTTCTGGGACAGCTTGGACAGTCCTGGAGAGTGAGTGCCCCTTGCTTGTTGAGGTAGTACATGGCTGTGGTGCTGTCCGTGAGGACCATCACTGTCTTCCCTTGTAGGTGTGTCTGGAAGGCTTTTAGTGCCTTGAACACCACAAGTAGCTCTAATAAGTTTATGTGCTTGGAAGCTACGCTCGGAGTCCAAACTCCGTGAGCAGTCTAATGGGATAGGTGAGCCCCCCATCCTGTGAGGGATGCGTCTGTGGTTAGAGTGGCTTCAACTGCGGGGGTGGCGAATGGTTTCCCTATTACCAGGTTTTCCTTCGACCACCACCGTAGCGAGAGAACCAAGGCCTGCGAGACCACCACTAGATCGTCCCATTGTCCGTTGGCCTGACACCACTGGCTATTGAGCCACTCTTGCATTGGGCGCATGCGCAGGCGCGCCTGAGCTGAGGTACCAAATAAATACATGACGCCATCATTCCTAGCAAGTGCATTGCTTTGCGTACCGTCACCTCTCGACCGGCCACATATTGAGGGATCTGAAACAGCATATTTTGGACCCTCTCGTTGGAGGGGAAGACGAGGCCGTCCTTTGTTCGAATTAGAGCCCCTAGGAATTGTTTGATTTGGCTGAGGTCTAAGCTGGACTTCTTCTCGTTGATGGAGAAGCCCAGTTGGAACAAAAGGACTACTGTCTTCTGGGTGTTTGAGAAGCAAGTCTCGTAGGACTCCCCTGTTATGAGCCAATCGTCGAGGTAAGGGTATACCGGTATGGACAACCTGCGCAGGTGGGCCGCTGCCACTGCCAGTACCTTCGTGAATACCCTCGGTGCAGACGCTATGCCGAAGGGTAGCACTCTGAACTGGTAGTGTTTGCCCTCTATCATGAAGCTGAGGTATTTTCTGTGCGCTGGCAACATCAAAATATGAAAGTATGCATCTTTCATGACTAGTGTTGTCATGTAGTCCCCTTGAGATAGCAGGGGAATTACCTCCTGTAAAGTTATCATACGAAATTTTTGTGGTTTTACAAATTTGTTCGCTGGGCGCAGATCTAGTACAGGGCACATGGTTAGGTCCTTTTTGGGTACAAGGAAGTAAACTGAATAAATACCTTCCATTACCTGAGATAGGGGCACAACCTCTATTGCTCCTTTCTGTAGCAGCTGTTCTACTTCTTGCAGGAGGATGACGAGGTGTTCTGGTGACAGGCGTCGTCCACTTGGAGGTCTGTAGGTGGGGGACCGATTGAACTCTATACAGTACCCGTGGGCGCCGGTTGACAATACCCACCGGTCTGATGTTATTCCCTCCCATGCTGATAGGAACAATGTTATCCAGCCCCCAACTGGAGACACATGGGAGGGGACCCGAACCTTCGGGTCATTTGGTGTTACTTGCCGGGGTGCCTCTGGGGCTGGAGCCCCGGCCTCTGCCCTTGCCACGGTGTTGTCCTCTTTGATTATACTGGTTACCGGTACCCTGATTAGAGGGCCAGTTGCCCGCAGTGTAATGCTGCTGTTGCTGTTGGCCACGAAAAAAGCGCTTGTTCCCAAATCCCCGCCTGTTTGGAGGCTTTGAGATTTGGTCTAAGGTCTTTATGGTGTCGAATTATTTCTTCGCATTTTTCAGCGCGTCGTCCACTGCCCTTCCAAAGAGATTTGACTCTTTTTTTGGCTTATTAATGAGTGACGCCTGCGTCTCTGCCTTGAAACTGGAATTGTGAAGCCAGACGTGACGCTTCAGCAGAATTCCTTGCACCAAAGAACGGCCAGCAGTTTCTGCCACATCAAGAGTGTTCTTAATGATGCTCTGGTTGACCAGAGCTCCTTCTGTAACTGTAGCCAATAAGCGAGTTCTTGGAGGTTCAGGGGCTTCTTCGATGTCCTGCTTAAGCTTTCCCCATTGAGCATCAGCATAGCTTACCAAAAATGTATTATTATTGGCAATCCTAATTGAAAACGCTGCCGAGGCAGAAATTCTTTTGCCCAAGGCATAAAGCTTTTTCCCTTCTTTTTCTGGGGGTGCCTCGCTGGTTGACAGTGGAACCCCAGCCCTCTTCCTTGTGTTAGTCACCACTAAGGAGTCCGGGACTGAATGACCCCTGATATATAATGGGTCTGACTGAGAGGGTGAGAAGAATTTCTCGATTCTTGAATTGACCCCTCTTACCAGCGCGGGGGTGGACAGTGATGGGGTGATTTGTCTCTTAACCAAGGCGAGGATAGGAATAGTTTGACTAGTGGGAGGTTTTTCTTTAATAATTCTTTCGACGAAATCAGTATCTGGGGTGACCTCCCCAGTTTCAACTTCAAAATGCGCTGCTGCCTTCCTCAGTAGCGCATTGAAGGTGGGCTGATCGTCTACTGGAGATGGGTTCCTGACTGGTGTGGTCTGAGGAGAAGAAATGTCTATAATGTCGGGGTCTGTAGACCCTGATGGAGACTGCCAGGGCTGTGAGCCACCTTCACCTGGGACCTCCTTGTAGCCCTCCTCACCTATGCTAGTGTCTCCTGGAGTACCTCCCTTGGCTTCTTGGGTGTCCTATTTTCTGGGATGGCCATGAACCTTCCTCTCCCTGTAGTTGCTTATTTCTGTCCCTTAGCGTCGAAGATATAGAGTCCCTTCGCCTTCCGAGAAACATCCTCGCTGGCTAGGGTCTTCTGTCGACGGTGGGAGCTGTCTCAGCCTACCCTCCGGCGTCCTCGGCGTTTCTTTGGCCTTGTGAGCGGTTTTCGATGTATCACCCGCCGTCCGTCTCTGGCCGTCTTTATGAGCTATCCGCGCAAGGCTTTCGGCAATCAGCTTCTCCGTCGAGGGATCGCTCGCCGTCACGCTAGGCAGTGCCGAGTCTTTACTGTTAAGGTACGCACTCTTGCGAGGCGCGTCGCCTGAGGATTTGGGGTTAGCGCCCTTATCTACAGAAAGCCCAGTCGCCGGTCGTAGAAGTGGTGGCGGGGAGGGCTTGCGACCCTTACGATCGGCGGAAGACGCCGGTAGACCCGACGCCTCAGTTGACGCTATGGCTGCCTTCGTCTTCGACGAATGCGTGCCATGGGGTATGTGTTTATGTGTTTTTCTGTGTGCGTCCTTGTCGCCGGGGTGTTCATCCCAATAAGCGGGGCGTGAGCCGGGCTTGTCGGGGCCGGGGACGGACGAAGAGGAGCGGGAACGCTCCTTCGAGAGGTCTGCAACCTCCATTGCGGAGGCTGTGTAATCACTGTCCTGATCACATTCGGCGGCGGCGGCAGCTGGCGAGGAGTCAGACCAAGACCTCGCATAGGCTGCCCACCTTTTGACCCTGCGGTCCTTTAAAGTTTTGGGTTTAAGTAACTTACAGGCCGCACAGCCGTCCTCTTTGTGATCGAGGGGCAAGCAATGGTTACACCGTTTGTACTTGTCCTTCCAGGTAAAATTGCCCTTGCAACGCGGGCAAAACCTAAAGGGTGTCCTCTCCATAGCTGAGGGCATGAAATGTGATTACGAGCTCGAAAGAGAGGGAGGGGAAAGAGAAAGACATTCTCAGAGTGAAACAAAGAAATGACCAACAACCCCACTCTCCCTACTGTGTTAGGCCGGCGAGGCCAGGCCACGTGTTCGGCAGTGCCGAAGGTTCTCCTCCGCTCGTCCCTCCGTCGAAGATCTTGCTCGGCGGAGAACAGCTTGGCAGCTACGTCCAGGGAGGGATCTATGTGTTAGTTAATAATAATAAACGACCAAGGGTCGAGGAAATGATTTCGCAATGTCTCTCGAGGAGCTCCGCATAAAGGCGACCAGTAACTGGGCGGAAAAAAAACAATCTGAGGGACCTCGACGCATGAGGGGTTGTGGGTACACTGCACGTCACTATAGGGATGGTGTTACAGACACGCCTTGTCGACGTCCCCTTTTCGACTACGAAAAACAAAATGCAATACTCTGCTGTGACCACTGGATGTCCGACTATGCACAGCATGTGATTCTAAGCAGATTAACAAACATCAGAAATATATATATTAGAAGTGGATGCTTTAGTGCATTACTTACCTGTTATTTAAATTGATATGAACTCTCCAAGGCCTAAATAAATAACGGTATTTGGATACATTCTGCCCAATTTGTATTATTAATATTATTTAAGAGTGTGCGGTGTGCCGTTAACTGAACCCCTCACCACTCGCACACCCTCCTAAGTCTAAGACTTGCTGTTAAGTCACACTACCTAATTAGAGTTTGGCGAAACACTAGTGTTCTTCAGAAAAGGGTGGCCTCTCACAATCTGTCCACAGGACGGATTCTGAAAATCCATCTGAACAGCAAAGTATGAAATGGAGCTATAGCAGGGGTCTGCAATTTTCAGCTCCCCAGATATTTTGGAGTACAACTACCACCAGCTCAAGCAAGCTTAAGTCAATGGAGGGGTCATGGGAATCACTGTCCAAGTCATCTGGAGAGCTATCGGGACCCGAACTAGTGAGACCCAACCACTAGTAATAGCCATTATACTATCCCATCCCTCGATGTTAGCACTTCATAGCAGTCACTGCCTCTCAGACAGGTTGGTCCCACATCAATGTACAGCTATAAGTAAAGAAATGTTACACACCTGCTTCTGATGTGTCATCTTCTCCAAAAAGGTCTGCAGAGCTGATGGAGTTACTACCCGACAACTGCTGAAGGCGTGACTTTGCCTCATACTGTAAGAGATAAAGCAGGACAGCAGTTCATCACAATAAAACAGTAGCAGGTTACAAGCTGATCCTCCTCCATAGCCCCCCAAAAATATTTTACATGTGGTGGTGATAAAAGAGGGGAAGGAAGGTCAGACGTGAAACAAAATCCGAAGACAACCCTCTCCTCCCAGACACACCACCAAATAATAGGCAATGAAAGAAAAGAGACAAACCCTCAATCAAAAAATAGTTGCCCCTGTACTACAAATGCATAGGGGTCACAAGGGGAGTCAACGGTGGGTACAAGAAAGGAGCTGAGGACAAGAATAGGTGGCAAGTCAGACAGGAATTGAGAGCATGTATCTTCTACCCCTCACACAACACAGATTATGGATGTGGAGAATGCAGGGATAAACTGAGTGAGACAGAAAGCAGGAATTTGCGGAAAAGCACTGGTCCTTTTGCACCTTTTTACACAAAATATGCTGTAGGGGTATTCCATTTTGGCTAGCACTCAGCTGCAGTGCTCTTATGCTATTTTATTTAATTACTAGCCTCAAGTCGCTTGCTTAATGAAACTGGGATGTAAAGGTCAGTACCAATGCTCAGACTAACATACATACTGTCTGGTTTGCCTGGGTAACCTCAGTGTTGGTGAGTTACGCGAAGTCAAGCTTTCGATCACCTTTTGTCACTTTCATCCGACATAGGCTAAATTGGGAGCGATTTCAGAGCTCCAGTGAAATTTTACTTGTTGCTAACTCATGTTTTATATAGTTTTCAGAGAGCTACAGTAGAGTTTCTTTCATACAATTTATTTCGTTTTACTTGTTAATCACTTCAATTATTTTGGCCTTTTGAAGGCGTCATGGCAGTGAACCTTTTTCCTGACAGATACAGGAAGCCAAGGCAATTCTCTAGCAAATGTGTAACCATCTCCCTTCCCTTGCATGGTGCCTCCCATCTTGCCTCACCCTCTGAAGGAACAAGGAAGTTGCACTAGCATGTTAAAAGCATTCATAAAATAAATGTTATGTTAAATGTTATTTGTAGTTCGCCTGTCACCACTGTCATGGTTTTACAGCATTTGACCTTAGTCTGAGGGTAAGAAGGAGGGAATGTTGGTGAGGGAGGATTAATGAAAGCTACTATGAGAGGAGAAGTTGGTGTAGGGAATAATATAAAGGAATTATGTTTCTGGTAATATGGATGTGTGTTGTGGTTGATTATTGGTCAGTTTGAAGTAAGACTAAAGGATTGTGTAGCTTGTTCTAGAGAAATGTTTTAATGTGATGTCAAAATCTAAACCTGTAACATCATGGTCTCAGATATATATGCTGTTTGGATGCATGATGGACTTCAGATGCGTGCAAGCAGACGCTTTTAGTTTCGGGTGGTTCAAAGTTATATAGGGGGTCCCAAGTCCCAAATTCTTTTTTTTTTTCCATAGACTGAATGAGCAGTGGCTTGGTCCCGCAAGCGTGCTTTTGTAAATTTGGTGGAAATCCGTCTAGCAGTTTTTTTTTAAACAACCAAAAAATAGGCTCAAAAATATTAGTGATATCTGGGTTCGATCGGCGGACCCATTTCCCTGTACGGCCGCGGACAGAGCTCCGATTGGCTTAGAAGGCAATGTGGTGTCCGCGGACATAGGACGCGTCCACTGACTCGATGGTGAAAAGCGTGATGTGTGTCAGTTTTTGGAAACGCCCGCCATCTTGGATTCGCGGACAGCAGCTGGTGTCCGTGGACATCAGGTAAAAACATATTAAAAAACACAACATTGCACTTGTCAAAGTTATCAAATAATGTCTGGGGCGGTGAGGGGTGATGAGGATGAGATGGGATATGGCTACAAGAAGCAAAAAAAAAAGGGTGTTTTTCACTGTAAAAGTCAGCGGACAGTTCGGATGTTCACTAACAGTTCTGTGAAGTTCGCGGACACCTCTGTATTAAAGGGTTGGTGAAAAGCAGTTCTTGGGTGGCTTATAACTTTGGCGCCACTTAATGAAGCTGCATGAAAATGTGCAATTATATTCTTGACCGGATACCAAATGAGTCTGAAGAGTTTGGTGGGATTTTATCAAGAGGGGGCAAAATTAGAGGGGGGATCTGAAAATATTGTAAAGGCTTATAAATGTGGTGCAATTTGATGAATCTACACAAAAGTTTGCAAAAAGATTTTAAGCTAGATATAAATGTTTTTGTAAAGTCTTAATGGATTTTTTGTCAAGTAGGGGCCGAGTTATATGACTATTGTATGTGCATACATTTGACACTTTTGAAAAAATAAAACATGGGTGGATTTCCAGGAAACTTGTGTAAGGAGCATTGGCAAAGACCTTAAAGCCCCCCGTTGCATGGCTGGAATGGGGTGATAATGGTCCAGGGACCTCGTTATCCACCCTCGCTTCGATTAAGCTGATAACTTGGGCTGCCGGGCTGGTATCCACTGTTCCAGTCCCTGGAAAGGGGGATGAACGCCACAATATTACATTAGCATAACACAACATGCTAATGAGAATGTTGGAAACTCTTATTGGGTCTATGTACTTTACTGAGAAACGTAAAGTAGATGGAGTATACGTTTTTATTTTAGTTCTATTTTTTAACTGTGAAAGGTGGTTCCTAAAGGAACATTTCTTTTGTTGTTTTTTGATGTATTTATTTTTTTGGCAGGAGAGCTTAGAACAAAAAGGTGGGGAGGGGAAGCGGGAAGAGGCACCGAGCACCAATATGGAGGGGCAGGTGGACAGGGGAAGATGTTGCACATGTGTTACTTATAAGGTAGGGGGCAGTGTTTCTCATGCTCCTTGATTAACGCTTCTAACCGTAGTGAAAAGATGTCTTCGTACCGCTTGTCCCATCTGAGAATCAGACCTAGAATGAGTGTATAGGCAACAGTGTTTTGTAAAGGTGTGTACAGAACTCCAGGTTGCCGTTTTACAAATGGACTCTAGGGGAAAATTTGCAACAAATGCTATGGAAGCCCCAGTGTCCTGAGTAGGGTGCGCTCTAGGCTTGAAGGGAAGTTCTCTCTTAGCATGAGAGAAACAGAGTGTGATGCATTTAACAATCCACTTAGAGATTGCTGATTTAGAGACAGGATCCCCTTCACTACCAGCTGCCACTGAAACGAAAAATTGGTTTGTCTTTCTCAGTGGTTTAGTTCTGTCCAGGTAAAACATGACAGCCCTATGCACATCTAATGTGTGTAGGCTTCTCTCAGCCATGTTAGTAGAGTTCTGGAAGAAAGTAGGCAGTTCTACTGATTGGTTCACATGGAACTTGGAGATAAATTTAGGCGCAAAGCGAGGGTGAGCACGCAGAACCACCTTATCTCTGTGAACTGTCACAAACGGGTTTAGAACTCAAAGGGCCTGTAGTTCACTAACCCTTCTTATAGAAGTGATAGCCACTAGGAAGGCTGTCTTAGGGGCAAGATCTTTTAGACTTGCCTTATGCATAGGCTCAAATGGAGCCCCCATAAGTCTGGTTAATACCACATTCAGGTCCCATCCAGGAGCTGGGTTTGAAATGGGGGGTGTGAATCCTCTTGACCCCCTTCTAGGAAAGCCTTCATAACTGGTATCTTCCACCATGACACTTTTTGTTGTAACGTAGTGTAGGTTAAGTGAACCTTAAGGGAATTAAAAACTAGGCCCGAGTCAGGTACTATACAATGTGAGTAGGAGAGCAGTCAATGGGATTGATGCCCTTGGTATTGCACCAGATAAAGTGTTTCCATTTACTCGAATAGCAATATCAGATGTTAGGTTTTCTCGCTTCCTTAAGTATGTCCATGCATCTCTGAGGGAGTTGTAGATGTCCGAACTCTATGACCTCAGTAGCCAGGCCACTAAGTTCAATGTTTGCAGGCATGGGTGAAGTGTCGCCCCTTTGTCCTGAGACAAAATGTTGTACGGGCAAGGTAGTTTCACTGGGGGAGATCGAGACATCATCAGATGAGCGAACCAGGGCTGGTAGGCCCACATGGGGTCCACCGATATCATTGCGATTGGATCTTGGTGCATCTTGTGCATTATCTTGTTGAGTAGAGGAGTCGGGGGGTAGGGGAGAAGCATAAACAAATTTCCCCGACCATGTCATCCAGAGTCCGTTCCCCTTGGAGCGGTCCTGTGGGTACCTGGAGGCGTAGTCTTGGGATTGAGCGTTCTCCAGAGTTGCGGACAAGTCGATCTCTGGGAAGCCCCATACTTTGAAAACACTGGAGACTATGTTTTCGTGTAATCACCATTCGTACTCCATGGGTAGTGGGAAATCTCTGCTGAGTACGTCTGCCAGAAGATTGAGTTCCCCTGGAACATGTTGTGATAACAGGAACATGTGTTTGAGAGCCCACTTCCAAATGTTCTGGGACAGTTTAGACAGCCCTGAAGGGTGAATGCCCCCCCCGTTTCTTCAGATAGTACATGGCCGTGGTGCGGCCTGTGAGGATCAGGACCGTCTTCCCCTGCAGTTGTGTCTGAAAAACTTTCAGTGCTTTGAATACTGCTAACAGGTCCAACAGGTTTATGTGGTTGGATGCTACGTCTGACGACCAAACTCTGTGCGCTGTCTGTTGAAGCAGGTGAGCTCCCCACCCTGTGAGATATGCGTCTGTAGTAAGAGTGGCCTCCACTGCGGGGGTGGTGAAGGATTTCCCATTCAAGAGGTTCTCCCTCGACCACCACCATAGTGAGAGAACAAGGGCTGGACAGACAACCACTAGATTGTTCCATTGTCCACTGACCTGATACCCCTGGCTGTTGAGCCACTCCTTCATTGAACGCAAGCGCGCGTGAGACCCCAAATAAATGCATGATGCCATCATTCCTAACAGTCGCATAGCCTTGCTTACCGTCACCTCTCGACTGGCTACATATTGAGGGATCTGAAACAGCATATTTTGGACCCTCTCATTGGAGGAGAAGATGAGGCTGTCCTTTGTTCGAATTAGAGCCCCTAGGAACTGCTTGACTTGATTGGGGTCTAAGATGGACTTCGTCTCGTTGATGGAGAATCCCAGGCCGAATAAGAGGTCTGTTGTCTTTTGGGTATTTGACAGGCATGTGTTGTAGGAATCCCCTGTTATGAGCCAGTCGTCGAGATAAGGATAAACCAGGATGGATAACCTGAGCAGGTGTGCTGCTGCCACTGCCAGTACCTTAGTAAACACCCTTGATGCTGAGGCTATGCTGAAAGTGTAGTACCTTGAACTGATAGTGCTTGTTCTGTACCATTGAGGTTTTTTCTGTGCGCCGGCAACATTGAAATATGAAAGTACGCATCTTTATTGTCCAATGTTGCCATGTAATCCCCCTGTGTGAGCAGGGGAATTATTTCCTGCAGAGTGACCATGCAAAACCTTTGGGACTCGACAAATGTGTTTGCTGGGTGCAAATCTAGTACAGGGCGCATGGAGAGATCCTTTTTGGGTACAAGGAAGTACACTGAATAAATACTGTAGTTTACCTGTAGAGGAGGCACGACTTCTATGGCACCCTTTTTCTGCAGGGTCTCGACTTCTTGTAGCAGGATGCCAAATTCTATATAGTACCCGTGGGCAACAGTCTTGAGTACCCACTGGTCTGTAGTGATCCCTCCCAGGCTTGAAGAAATGCTTGAAGAGCCCTTTCCTCCCCCGGCCCCCGACGGGGAGGCATGGGAGAGGACCCGGATCTGTGGGTCATTTTTGGCCTGAGGCCAGGGAGCCTCGACAGGTAGAATTCCGACCCCTTCCTTTACCACATTGTTGGCCTCTTGGGGATACAGGGTGGTGTAGGTGTTGGCTCCTTGGGTAGAGGACCAATTATTTCCAAGCTGTATTGGTTCTGAGGGAAACGTTAACCACGAAAGGAATGTTTAGACACGCTCCCCCTCCTTGGAAAGGGCCTCCGGGTGATCTGATCTAGGGTCTTGAGGGTGTCATGCTCTTTCTTAGCAGTTGCGAGTGCTTCGTCAACCGCCTTTCCAAATAAATTGGCTTCCTCCACTGGCATATTTATTAATGAGGCTCGAGTCTCTAGTTTAAAACCAGAGCTGCGTAACCATGCATGCCTCTTCAGGAGGGTAACTTGAGCCAAGGATCTGCCAACTGTCTATGCTGCATCCAAAGTATTTTTAAGGATACTCTGATTAACCTGCCCGCCCTTCTGCAATCGTGGAGAGCAGGCAAGCTTGCAGTGGTTCAGGGACTTCTTGAAGGCGCTCCTGTAACATGGCCCATTGTGCATCGGCATAGCTGGCCAACAAGGTTGTATTATTTGTGATGCGGGTGGAAAAGGCCGCAGCCGCCGTGACCCTTTTCCCTAGAGCATATAGTCTCTTACACTCCTTGTCAGGGGGTGCCTCCCCAGTTGATGGGGGAAGAGAGCAGGGGTTCACCCAACAGTAAATCCGGAGTAGCATGACCCCTGATGTAAAGGGGGTCAGAGGAGGGGGGGGGGGGGGACAATTTTTCTACCCTAGGATTTAGTGCTCTAGTTAGGGCAGGCGTCAATAAGGAAGGGGCCAAACGCTTCTTGATCGAATTTAACAGAGGAATAGCTTGGCTGGCTGGCGATTTTTCTTTTAGGATATCCTCCACAAAATCAGCTTCTGGAAATATGGAAATGTTCCGCTGCTTTCCTCAATATGGCATTGAACGCCATTTGGTCGTCGACCAGGGAGGCTTGTCGAGTGGGTGTGGTTGGGGAAGAGTCCAAGCACAAGGCATCAAGGTTCCGGTATTGGTGTAATTGACTGCCAAGGGCCAGGATCAATTGGGTCGGGGTTGTCTCCCCAACCCTCTGTGGAGTCCAAATGAACATCCTCAGTGTCAGCAAAGGGATCTTCATCTTGATTGTATAGGTCCACAGGAGCCTCCTCCTCAGTGAGGTCATAAATATATTCTTCTTGCTCTTGAGAAGGGTCCAAGACTTTCTGAAGCTTAGCCAAAGGGAGAGGGGAGGGTTCTCCTCGCTAGGTCTTTTGTGTGCAGATTTTTCAGAGAGTTCTACAAGCCTCTCTAGCCTATCCATACATCCCTCAAATTTCTCTCTGGTCCAAATAGATGAACCAAAGGGGTCCAGGGGTGGAAAGGGCTCCTGTAATAGATCTTCTGTCTCCAAACGTCGAGATTTCTCCTTTAACGCCGAAGAAATCCCTCCAGTGCCTTCCGAAAAGTTCTTTCAGGGGACCGACTGTTGACGCGTGTCCTTCTATTTGTGTTTGTTCTGCTCCGTGGGTTCCGATGACTCCTTCGGCCTATCCCTAGATTTCGAGGAATACTTGGACCGTTGATTCTGACCATCCGCCGAAATAATCCTAGCGATGCTTTCAGTAATCACCTCAGAGTCGGGAAGTTGTAAAGTTTGGACCTGCGGTTGCATGGTTACTTTTGGTGGAAGCGGGGCCTTCTCGGCCGTGGACGCTTTCTTCCGATGCGTCTCGACGGACTACTGAATATTGGGGGCAGCGCCCTTCAATTAAGAGGGTCCAGTCGCAAGGCGCACCTGCGGGGCGGGCTGCCGAGCCAGACGATCGGCGGGCAAAGCCGAAGTTATCAGTGTGCCTATTGGCGCTATGGACCGCTTCGACTGTTCCGTCGAAGACATCCCTGGGGTTGTGTTCTTAGTGTGTGAAATGTGTGCGTCTGTCGCCGGGGTGTACAGTCCCCATAGCAGGACCTGAATCTTGCCTAGTGAGGCCGGGGACAGATGACGCAGAGCGAGAATGCTCCGCCGAGAGGTCAATCGTCTCCGAATCGGAGGCCTGTTCGTCACTCAGACCCTCGTCACAATCAGCGGTTGTGGCAGCGGGAGAACTAAACTCGGCCTGCGACATTCCGTAGGCCGCCAACCGCTTAACACGGCGCTCCTTCGGTGTCTTCGGACGCAGGAGCTTGCAAGCCGCACAAACCGTCTCATCGTGATTAAGGCGCAAACACAGATTACACTTCGTGTTTATCCTTCCAGGGGAATTTGGCCTCACAAGAAGGACAAAACCTAAATGGGGTACTCTCCATAGCTGAGGAAATAAATAGTGACAAAAAGACCCAGGGAACAAAGAGGAAGGGGAAAGGCATTCTTAGAAAAGGAAATGTGTAGCTCAACCCTGTTCTCCCTACTGTGTAGGCCGGCCAGAAGGCCCGGACACGTGGTCGGCAGTGCTGGCCGGAACACTGTCCGTCTAAGATGCGTGGAACCGTCTTCGGCGGAGATCTGGAAACAGCCGTCGATGCAAGGGATGGTAGGATAATATTCAATAACTAATAACATACAACCAAAGGTCGAGGATAACAATAGCAATGTTTCTGGATGAGCTCTGCATAAGGCGACCAGTATACTGGGCATAAGAAAACAATCTGAGGGACCTCGACGCGCGAGGGATTTTGGGTACACTACACGTCACGTAGGGATAGTGTTACAGGCACGTCCATGTTGACGTCCAATTTCGATTCTCGAAAGACAAGAGGCAATACTCCACGGACACCACTGGATGTCGGACTATATGCACAGCATGTGATTCTAAGCAGATTAACAAGCATCAGAAATATATATTCAAGGAAAAAACATTAGTTGCAGGGACGTTTAGGTGAGAACTAAATGCAAAACATGTCTGAAATTATGCTAAAGCCACCTTAGCCTTGCGCCCCCGTTGTGCAGCCTTTGAACACAATGATGAACTGGTGACATCACCAATTGCATCATCTATGACATTACTAGTGACACCACAAATGACATCATACAGGACACCACTGATTACAACTGTGATGGCATCAGATATAACATCATTTGTGACTTAGCTAATAAAAGCTTTGATTAAGTAATAACAATTTAGGTTGTGGCCTTAGCCGTGGCCTTTGCTTGGCTACGGCTAGTGGCGAGTTAGTGTTGTACAATATACAGTGGTCATGGCTGAAGGCTGTGTCACTGGCCATGGCTAAAGGACATAGGTAGCAGCCCTTTAATGTGATAAAATATACACTGTGCATGGACGAAGGCCGTGACCACTGGCCATACCTACTGCTCAGTTGTTGTAAAATATACAGCCATGCCCACTGACCATGGACGAAGGCCATGTCTAGGAGTCCTTTAGTGTTTGAAAATATACAGTAAGCACGACCAAAGGCTGAAGTCACCGACCATGGCCGAAGGCCATGTCTACTTTCCCTTAACATGCTAAAATATACAGGAGGTATAGCTGAAGGCCATGGCTAGTGGATGGTTAGGGAGGTGAAATATACAGTGGACACAGCCAAAGGCTGTGGCCAATGGCCATGGATGAAGTCCATACCTAGTGGCCTCTTAATGTGTTAAAATATACAGTGGGCATGGCTAATGGCCGGTATCCAGTGATAGAGAATACAATTACAGAAAAAACTATAACAGAAACAAAAACAGAGAAAAAATTATTGAACTTTTAAAAAATAGATATGGTTGGTGGGGAAAGGGGGTAAAATGGGTGTAAATGGGGCTGGAGTTGGTTTAAGCACATAGAGAAACGTTATTGTGTTTGCTGAAAAAACATTCTCTGTTATGTATTCTCTGTAATCTTATAGAAGCCCAATGGCCGTGGCCACTGTCTAGTTAGTGTTGTAAAATATACAGTGGATACGGCCTAAGGCCATGCCATGGCCAAAAGCCATGGCTAGTGGTCCCTAAATGTAATTAAATAAACATGAGGCATGGCTGAAGGCTGTGGTCACTGGCCGTAGCCAAAGGCCATGGCTAATGGCTCCTTAATGTGGTAAAATATACAGTGAGCACAGCTAAAGACCGTGGCCACAGGTCATGACTGGTTAGTGTTGTAATGTAATCTGTTATGTCACCAGAGATGATATAGATGTAATTAGTGATGTCACCAGTGAGGTCATCTGTAATGTCATCATTGTGGACAAAGGCTGTGCAACAGGGGTGCAAAGTTAAGGTGACTTTAGCTAAATGTCAGGTTATTTTCGTGTTACGTTCTCACCTTAACGTTCCTGAAACAAAAGATTTTAACTTGAATTTCAAAGTTTTTTATTTTTTTTTTTACAATGTATTGCTTTTATTGAATTTCAGGGGTTTTGTTATTCCATAGATTCTTTGCGCACCAGTGGCCATGGCCTTTCAGCCTTCGGCAATTCCCATTGTATATTTTAGAAAACAACCAGCCCACTAACCATGGCCTTCGGGCGTGCCCAGTGTTCATTTTAGAACACTACCAGACAACTAGCTATGGGCTTGGGCAATGGCCAGTGGCCACGGACTTCAGCTATGCCCATTGTGTATTTTAGAACCAGACCACTTGCCATGGCCTTCGGGCATGCCCTTCGGCTGTGCCCACTGTCTTGTGTTTTACGGCCGGTCTCCTGGTGACTGTTGAGATACATCGCACAACCCCAACTAACTGCATTCAAGCAGCACGGAAAAGGGAAAACAATGTCTGGCTGCAAGAACAACATACGCCCAGGTACTTTTTCCCCCATAGAAAAAATCCAAATCTGGCATAAATATATGCACAGTAAGTGAACATATATATCCTAAAGTGAAATATGCCAATGTAGTTCAATTAACCTTACCCTTAAAAGAAAGTGCACAAGACAAAATAGCATTGGACTTTAAAAAAAGTAATGAACACCAGAAAAATAACTGCGCCCAAGTTGTTTCAGACCCGGTCCCAATCTAATCAGCAGTTTGGGCTTTGAAGGCCGGCAAAAGCTGACCTTTTTAGTCTATGGGAAAATTAATGGGGCTGGCCCAAAACAGCATTTTTTTTTCTTTTTGTTTTCTTAATATTTTTTCTTTTTATCAAATCCTTCCCAAAATATGCAGTCTGGGAAGGGGAAGGTGGGGGGTGGAGGGATGGGCAGGCTGAACTAGTTGTCTTCAGAATTTCGACCAAATCCGTCGCACGAATCAAAGGCTATTAGCAATATATTGTAGCAGTGACATTTACAGTTAAGATGTGAACCTAGTTACACAGAAAACCGAAAATGTATTTGATACTAACTTTTTACTTGCAGGACTGATTTGGCAGATTTTAAGCAAACAAAACGGAAAAATACATGCAACATAGTACTTGAGGGCACGCATGTTAGGCAAGATTGTATGCAGTACCCTGTGGGAGATTTCACCAGCCTTGTCCTGGCAATAGTTAACCAAACCTTTGGTATAAGCATGAGCTACACAAGTTGGTAGAGTGACAGAGTGACATCATCTCAAGAGGGGTCAATATGAGCTGTAAGGTTGTAACACAGAGTTTCACAATGACAGTTATTCAAATAAACACTTATATACAAGGTTTATTGATTAAACAATTATACATTTGTCAGTTGAATAAGCCTTCTTTATAAGGGAGCAATCATATAACAAAATATACTTCAATAAATACATCCACTCAGTTTCACTAAATTAGTTAATACCCATTGGGGATGGCACACATACACTTCCTACACCCTCAGGTGACTTAGAAATAACTAGGACACTGTGAACATTGAGTTATAACTGTTACGTTTAGAGCAATACTGAGTGGGAGATCAAAGGAAAAGTTTCAGAGGAAGAAAACTATGGTTAACATATATTCTTAAACGGGTAAGTACTGTTTGAACCCTCCAATGCAAAGTAATGTAACCCTTTCCTGGGGGAAAGGTAAAGCACAAAGTCAGAGGTAAGAAGAGTCTTTCAGGGAGCCAGAAAAGCCAATGTTAGTTGAGAAAAATTCTAGGTGGGCTGAAGCACTTCTTGTAGGTAGGTAAAACGTCTTGCACAATGTTTTAGAAATCTTTGTAGAAAATGAAATCACTGTAGGGCCACAAGCAGGGAGGCTCCTGTCGAGGGACTCCAAATCACAGAAAAACACATGAGAGTGGAAAAAAGGTCTTGCTCTCTCCAGGTTAGAAATTAAATTTCCTAAAGTCCAGAAAAAAGAGCTGGGGGGCTATAAGGTAGAAGGGAATTAGCACATTTCTGAGAATTCGCCCTAACAGCGCACCACGTCCAGCATGTGCAGTGTTCGCTCCGCTGGAGACGTCGGCATGCCAAAGAATACGGGTAGAACCACTTGTTGATTGAGATGGAAAGGGGACAGCACTTTAGGCATAAAAGTTGGGTAGTGTGCAGAATAGCATTTTCCTTGTGAAACATTAAATAAGGCGGTTTGCAGGAAAATGCCTGGATTTCACTCACTCAACTGCAGAGTTAATGACCACCAAGCAAGCGGTTTCCCAGGAAATATGTTTGATGGACGTCTGGTGCATAGGCTCAAAAAGGCAGCTTTCATGAGCTTTGCAAGTAGCACATTTAGTTCCCACGCTGGAGCTGGGCGACGGACAGGTGGGAAAGACCTTAACAGCCCACGTAAAAATTCCTTCACCACCTGATGGGACCACAGGGATGGTACCCCTGCAGAGCGGTTGTACCTGGAGACTGTAGCGAGGTGTACTTTTGAAGAACGCTTCAAGCCTGACTGAGCCATAGACAACAAATAAGGTATGAGATCTTGTGGCCGGAGGGCCTTAGGCCGCAACAGATTGTTCCTGCACCACATCTGAAAACATTTCAACTTGCTTTTGAGGCACTTCAAAGTGGACGGGGCTCTTGCACGGGCCAGGTCTTCTTGGCAGTCTTTTGGAAGGGACAAGGATCCAAATTCTAAGAACACAGGAGCCAGGCCATCAGATTGAGTGAGGTTGGTTTGTGGTGCAGCACCACCCCCTGGTTCCTCAGGAGAGCCTGGTGTGGATGCAGCTTGAGTGGGGGAGCTGACGAGAGGGAAAGGAATCGGTGTACCAAAACTGTCTTGGCCACGCTGGGGCCGCTAAGATCAGTTTGCACTGATACAGTCTGAAGGTTTGGATGACCAAGGGCACCAGCATGATTGGGGGGAAAGCATACAGGAACTTCAACTCCCATGGAAAGGCAAATGCGTCCCCCAAGCTCTCCAGATCGGGGGAAATCGGCTGGCAAACAGTCTTGCACCAACTGTTGTAGGTGGCAAAAGGTCAATCTCCTGCGTGCCCCACGTCTGGAACAACAGGTGAAGGAGTTCCTTGTGCAGCTCCCACTCGTGGCAAGAGCGCAACTCCCTGGTGAGGGAGTCCGCTAGGGTATTCTGGTTCCCTGACAGATGAAGGGGAATGAGAAACATGTGCTGCAACTCCCGAATGCCAGAGAGCCTGAGCTTCATTGGATAGCTGCAGGGACCTGGTTGATCCTTGCTTGTGGACACAAAACATTGATGTAGTATTGTCTGTGTAGATCCGTACCACCTTCTGCGCTAGCTATGGTGGTTGCTGGGGGGCGGGAAGGGGACTTTAGGGCCCAGAAAATCGCCTGCAACTCCAGCAGGTTGATGTGCAGGCTGTTTTCCTCCTCAGACCATAGGCCACGTATGTGTTAGTCCCAACAGTGGGTGCCCGAGCCTTCCAGCGAGGCATTCATCGTAACGGTGGCCTGATGGTCTGGCAACCTTAAAGCAGCATTCTTCACCATATGTTCTCACTGACCACCAGTGAAAGCTCCGCCTGAAAGTGTGCGTCGGAGTGATGCGGTCGTCCTAGGAACCTGAGGCTTGTATCCACCGGGCACACAGGAATTCCTGCACTGGCCGCATGCGTAGCCTGCAGCGAGTGATCCAAGGGATGCATGATGAGAACATCCCCAGCAAAGACTTGTAATTGTGGACTGGGGATCTCCTGCGCACTCCTGAGGCAGTGCACCTTCACCAGAAGAGCCGCTACCCTCTCGTTCGAGGGCCTGGTGGTGCAGGTTTGAATGTCGTGTCTTGCTCTGAGGTAGAGTGCCTGTCTGGATAAAACTAGGCACGACTTTGGGATGTTTATGGAGAATGATTGCTGCTGCAGACACTGGGTGGTGGCCGCAGTGTTGACTTCTGCCAGCGGGTAGAAGGGGGCCATTACCGGCCAGCCATCTAGATACGGGTATACATGGATGTCCCTATGCCACAGGTGAGCCACCACTGGCACAAGGCACTTGGTAAACACTGTGGAGCAGAACGCAGGCCAAACGGAAGGGATGTGAAAATAAGCATCCTTGATGTCGAGGAACGCCAAGTAATCTCATTGCTGTAGTTGGGACAGAACTTGTTGCAGCGTCACCATACGGCGTTTGTACCTTCAGGAATTTGTTGAGCACCCTTAGATCTAATATGGGATTCCAACCCCCTGACTTGTTGTGCGGTGCCTTTTTCTTACCAGGAATTAGCAGGATAATAGCTCAGTGGCAACGTGCTCACCTTGGAAGCAAGACGACTCGGAGCGATACAGGTTTGATCGCCGGATCTGCGCTTAGAAACCTTTTGGTATTAAGCGTGCTATAAATTACTTATCATATCATATCATACTTTGTCCTCTGGCATCTTCTCCACTGCCCCTGTGTGTGGGGGGGAATGTCCAGTGGAAAATCTACAAATACCAGAAAGTGACCCTGTTGAAGAAGGGATAGCACCCATTCGTCAGACGTGATGTTTCTCCATTCCTCGACAAATGACAGTCATCCTACCACCAGGGGTGCTGAAGCGGGAGGATCAGGCTCTGCGCTGGTCATGGTTGTTTGCGGGACGGTCCCCGCGACTGGGAGGAGCCATAGCAGCCCTGAGAAACCCTGTAAAATTGGGACCTCTTCCTATACTGGTTCCCTGAGGATTACAGTGATTTGTAGGAAGTGGAAGGCTGGTACATACAGCGGTTGTCCTGCAAAGTCCTACCATAATGCCCTTTCCCAGAGCAAAAGGATGGGCTCCTTTACTGTAGTGTGCCCAGGGAGCAAGCGGCCTCCGTGTCTGTTTTAATAGACTGCAATGCCTCATATACCTTCTTCCCAAATAGGTGTTTTCCATCTATGGACATATCTACAAACCAGGACTGTATCAGGTAAAAAAGGCATGTGGCCTTGAGTCATCCTTGCCTGGAAAGGACTGCTCCATTCCCGAGCTGGCGAAAACCAATGTTGGGAATGTCCACTTAGACTGTGATGGCATGATCTGACGCTATCCTCCCTCATGGAAGATGTCCATAGCTTCCTGTTTTTTGTCACCTGGCAGAAGCTCAAGTATGGGGCCCATCTTATACCACAACTCTTGATCATACCGTGCGAGGATGGCCATTGCGTTTGCCGCCTTGATAGTTGTGGCTGCAGTGTTGATGACGATTATGATTTTCTTACCAAAGGCATCCCAGTGTTTGCCCTCCTTGTCCTGGGGAACAGAGAAGACGGACAATAAGTTGGCTGACCTCTTCCTGGCAGCAGCAGAAACAAGAGACTGGCTTAGGCTGGGTGCAGAGGCAGACAGGAGCGCTCTCCAGGGCCCAGCACTTTTTGTCGAAATGGTCCTTTGGCGGGCCGTAGGGGTGAGCCAAGGTGACTAGGCCATCCTCCCAGACATCCACCAAGAGTGGAATGGACATCACTGATTTTTTGCGCTGTTCTCTGTGTTGGTAAAGTACACTGTCCTTTCGCTGCTCCTCTAGGGTAAGGCCAAACATCTTGGCCGCTCTGGCCATAAGTGCATGGGAAACCCCTTCCTCATTGGGGGGGGGGGGAAGAGTCTCTGATCCAAATATCATCTGGTTCCCCATCACCCGTGATGAAGTCTTCAAATTCGTCAGTGTGGGACGAGTGTGTGGGCACCACGTCCTCCAGGTGCTCTGGATCGGTGTCCTTCCCTGTATTGGACTGCTGCTGGGGCATTGACTAGCATTCAACCCTCCTACAGGGGCATGGAATGTCATCATTATCCTCCCTGGTTGGCCCAGGGACATCTGCAGGAGGCCGTTGAGGTAGTACCGGGACTGGAGCCGATGCATGGAGCCTTTGTTGCAAAGTTGCCACCAGCATGGTTAAGGTGGATAAAATGTCCAATAACATGCCCCTCTAGGGAGGCAATGGTGGAGCTGGTTGCACAAGAGGCAAGTCGTCCCCCTTAGAGGATGCGTGTAAGGGTGGTAGTTCTGGCAGCCTGATAAGGCTTGCTTCACCCCGTGGAGAACTAGGCTGCCCTCTAGGAAGTGGTGTCCTGTGTGAAGGGGAAGACTGACTTGAGATAACAACCTCTTCATCCCATCCTCTACACCCTCCAAGGAAGAGAAACTTGGCTCGACTATGACAGCCTCTTCCTCACCCTCCCCCCTCCTCAACTATAGCACCTGATAAGGTCACAGACAGTCTGCTCTATGAAAGTCTCCTTCAAACAGGTGCTTCCCTGCTCCTCTATAACTATCAAGGACAACATTGCCTCTCTCGCTCCCTCCTTGGCTGAGATCTGTAACCACTCTTTCGCCATTGGCTCCTTACCCTCACCCCTCAAGTACTCCCTTGTGCTACTACTATCCTATCTCCACTACCCCCTTCTTGGGCAAACTCCTGGCGAAGTTGGTTATCTCCCCAACTAATCCATCACACTGGTTCTGTTGGTTGCCTCCACGACCACCAATCTGGCTTCAGAGCAGCCCGAGGCATGGAAACTGCTCTCCTGAACACCTGTGATGACCTGCTCTCAAACCTTGACTCGAACTCCCTTTACTCCCCTTTTCCTCCTCAATCTGCCCTCTGCCTTTGACACGGTCAATCAGTCCATCCTCATAAACTGGCTATGCAATACCCTAGGTATCACAGACAGGGCACTGGATTGGTTGACCTCTTTCCTCTCAATTTAAATCTTATTTAAAAGTCAATATTTTTTCAAGAATAGTTGAAGAGATTGAGGACTCCTTACACTAACGTGTAGTAAATAATCTGAAGATAGCCAACAGGGGAGGAGTTAAGGGAGGTGTTCCTATTGGCTGTGGGCAGTATGACCCAAAATGACTGTACTAGAGCACATAAGTGACAATGTTTTCAGTTTAAGTTTAAACTGCTCTATGTTACCTAAGATTCCCAGCCTGACTAAAGGGAATATTCACAGCATGGGAATCTATAAAAGATCCAAAGCTGGAGAAACTATGGCTTAACAAAACCCTTGAAAATTCACTGAAAAAAAAATGTAGTTAAGGGAAGGTTAAGGTGCTCAGATTTAATGCAACAAAACTCTTGAAATTCAAACTCAGCACCCCACCTGTTGCAAAGTCCATGAGCACACACCTAACAGATAGGATTCACAATGCCATACAAAGATCGAGGTCAGCAAGATAGTTCAGTGGGTTGCGAGCTTGCTGTTATAACCTGCAGGTCGCAGGTTCGGATTCCGGCAAGGCCAACTCAGCCTTTCAGCCTTCCGAGGTTGATAAACTAGTACCAACTCCTGCTGGATGTTCTATTTAAAGTGCTTAAGCACTATATAAAGAGCACATCATTAGATCCAAGGAGTTGTCCTTGGATCTAATGGGTCGAAAATAAACATATTGGGCGGGGAACATGTATAGTGGAAACGGCCGAAGGCCATGGCTAGTGGCCTGGTGGTGTGCTAAAATATACAGTGGGCCTGAAAGATATGTATAGTGGTAACCGACAAAGGCTGAGGCCACCTATTGGGTCCAAAAGAAACCTCAGGGGAACATGTATGTTGGACATGGCCGAAAGCCATGGCTAGTGGCCTGTAATGAAAACTATGCTATAAAAGAAAACTTTAGTTGAAGGGATGCAACAAAACCCCTGAAATTTGCCACAGAATTCAGGCAAAGCCACCTTAACTTCACGCCCCCTGTTGCGCAGAGTATGACCACAATGGTGACAGAGATTACATCACTGAAGGCCATGGCTCCTGGCTTAGTAGTGTTTTAAAATATACAGTGGGCACGGCTGAAGGCTGTGCTCACTGGCCAGGGCTGAAGGCCCTGCCTAGTGTGCCTGAAAGATATGTATACAGGTCACGGCCAAAGGCTGTGGCCACCTATTGGGTCCAAATGAAACTTATTGGAGGAACACAAATGGTGGACCCACTGAAGGCCATGGCTAGTGGTCTGGAAAAAAAACAAAAAAAGGTATACAAAACCCTTGAAATTCACTGACAAAACTTTAGTTGCAGGGATGTTAAGGTGAGCAATACATTGTAACAAAACCGTTCAACCTTTTTATCAGTGATGTCATACATGATGTAATTAATGAGGTCACCAGTGATGTCATCATGGTCGTAATAAACCACACAACACAGGGCGCAAAGTTAAGGTGGCTTTGCCTGCATCCTGTGATGAATTTCAGGTGTTTAGTTGAGTTAATTTTCAACATAACGTCCCTTCAACTAAATATTTTTTGCAGAATATATATGGGATACATTTCTCACCGTAATCTGATTTCGGGTGCTTGTATCGGCTTAGATTCACATGCTCTGCATAGTCTGACATCTAGTGGTAATCGCAGAGTATTACAAGATTTGTTTTCGAAACTCGAAAAACAGACGTCGACAGGGCGTGTTAGTAATACTATCCCTAGTGTGACGTGTACTGTACCCATGGACCTTCACGCGTTCAGGTCCCTCAGATTGTTTGTTTTTGACATGAGGTTGCATGAAGTGTAGCGTGATTACAGATGATAAACCAGAAAACATCTATGCGCCTTCGACTCCAGTAGGGGAGGAAAAGTGGGCGCATGTGAATCTAAGCAGATAAAAGCATCAGAAATACAATTACGGTGAGTAATGTATGCTTTCTGAGGCTTGTGGATCTGCTTAGATAACATGCTCTGCATAGATTAGCAAGCAGTATCTGGAGAAGGAGGTGGGATGTGAGAAGGTACAGCAGCAAATAGATGTTTTAGAACCACTTGTCCCACCTGTGAATCTGCTTTAGAGTGTGTCAACGAAATAATGCTGTGTGAAAGCATGAATGGAATTCCAAGTAGCAGCTTTGCAAATGGCGTCTAGAGAGACGTTTGCAATGAAGGCTAAGGTAGCTCCGTTACCTCTGGTAAAGTGAGCCCTGGGAGTGAAAGATAAAACTTTTTTGGATAGGGAGTAACAGAGCTGTATGCACTTGACTATCCATTTGGAGATGGTGTTTTTTGATGTGCGATCGCCCTCTCTTCGAGGTGCTATGGAAACAAAGAGCTGGTCTGTTTTTCTTAGGGTTTTATTTTGTTCACATAGCACAAGACAGTCCTCCGTACATCAAGTGTATGGAGGTTTTTTTCAGCGGAATTGGATGGATTTTGAAACGACGCAGGGAGCTCTATGAATTAACATGGAACTTTGAAATGGGTTCAGAATCAATTTGGGGGCTAAGGATCTTTGGGCTGAAAGAGGGATAATTGTCTCAAGATCCTGTCCACAGCCGAGGGAGAAGCAGTTTGGGTTAACTGCGGGCCCCCCACCGTGGTCTCGCCCGCAAAATAAGATCACTGGAGCTCCTCAAGTTAACAACATGTGGGAAATGGTCCCTGAAATAATTTCCCCAAGTCTTTCAGAAAATGGGCCTGCCTCAACAGAGACTTTAGTTAGCTCACAGGTAAAGCTTCTTTCCTGGAACACTCGGGGCTATTCTTCCTTCTCTAAAAACCAGGCAAAAACGACCAACGTTTTGAACTCGGACCTGATCGGTTTCCAGGAAACATGGTTGACTTTTAATCTGGGTATTGATGGGTTTTCCACCTACCAACAGTTGGCGCAGGGTTCGGGAGGAGGCAGACCTGTGGAGGGGGGAGGGGGTGGGAGACCTATTGATCGCCTGTAAGAATGATGACTTAAGCTCTTTGAGATTGTTTTTTGATAATAAACAAGGTATTTTGATAGTGAGAGTTCAGATGAAGGGGGTAGGGGAGTTATGAACTGGTTGGTGGTTAACCTGTATTGGAACCCTTTGGTCACCCCCCTGTCAGAGTACTTGCAAGATCTGTCTGATTGCTTAGTTGAGTTCTCATCCCTTTTTCCCGGTGACAAATTAATAATAGCTGGTGATATAAACTATCAGTGTGTGTGCTCTAAGGATCCGATCTCGGGGAAAACCAAACCTGTGACGAGTAATGGTACTCTTTGGTGTGGTTTTATGAGAGATTGGGACTCTTTGATGCCAAATGGTAACGTGGAAGGGGACATCTTGGTCACTCCAACCTTGCACAGAGGTTTGGCCTTTTCAACAATTGATTATTATTTTGTTTCCAGAGCAATTATGAACAGCTGCACTGAGTTTAGGGTGATTGAAGGGAACAGAGATGATCATGACATGTTGGTGGTCTCTCTGTTCGGGGTTTTTTTCCATACTACGTGTTGTTACACTGAAGAGTTGTCACTTAACTCTGCGGGAATCCAGCTCAGAAGGTTTGATAGAGGGGGACGAACCCTTACAAACAATCTGAATGAACGAGTGTACCAGCTCTAAAGTAATCAGTTGTCAATGTATTGTCAATCTGCTACTTTTCTTCCCTTTCTTTGGGATCTGAGTGCTGAATAGCATTCGCTCCCTAAACAGCGTAAGGCCCATAAACATTTTTTCGATATGCAAATTCTTCAACAGAAAAAGTTTAAACGTTTGGAGAGGGCATGCCTAAAGGGGATGGTATCTGATGAGGAAGACTTGGTTGTACAACTTAAAGCCCTCAATAATAGGTACAGAAACTGGGTACACTCTCATTGGCACCAATTATTGCAGCAAGACAGGGAAACAATGCTGTATACTTTGCTTTCCAGATATTCTAGAAATTTCTGGTCATTAGTAGGGTCTCTGAACAATCTATCCCCCTCAACTCAGGAATCTATCCTACAGGAACAGGTATGGGTCAACCACTTTTCAGAAGTTTATCGCCCATCTGAACTAATGCTTCCAAAAATAGCAGTGGGTGGAGCCTGCTCCCTAGCTTTCTCCTGTGAGGATATAGAGAATCGAATAGAGAAATCTTCAGGCTCAAGGGCAGCTGGTCCAAATGGCTTAAGTAATTTTATTCTAAAAATGAATTCAACACTTTGGGCCAATGTCCTCCAGTCCCTTTTCGATAATATTGTACACTCAGGCAAAATACCAGAATCATGGAGATCATCCATTGTAATAACAATCTATAAGAAGTGGGACCGCCTTGCAGCCTCAAATTATCACCCCATTTCACTCCTTGATGCAGACCGTAAAATCTTTGTGGATCTGATCTTGAGTGAAATGGAGGCTTGGGCCAAATCTAAAGGTATTATTCCTAAGCAGCAGACAGGGTTCAGAAGAGGATTGTCCACAGCCTTGAACAGACTTGTCCTAAACTGCATTAGTCTACCATCGACTGTGAAGGGTGCCCCCCGCCCCTTGTTTGAGGCATGGATTAACCTAGGGTGTGTTCTGAGGACAACCTTGTCTTTGTGGATTATAAAGAAAGGGTCTTGTACAGACAAAGCTTGTAGCGCACAGACTCGTTTTATAGAGGTGATGGTTACTAGGAATGCAGTTTTGTAAGCCACATGTTTTATGCTGGCTCAAAGGGTGGTCCCATGAGCTTTGAGAGGAAGACATTAAGATCCCAACCCGGTGGAGGGTTAGATATGAGAGGGTATAGCCTCTTTACCCTTTCCATGAATGCTTTAATAACAGAACTTTCCACCAGGACACCTTGTTTTGTGAAGTGGTGGAAGCGGACTGCCATCAGATGTACCTTGATGGAGTTGAATACTAGGCCGCAGTCAGTAGGTAAAGCATGTAATGTAGAATGTTAGCTGGGGCACATTATGTAGGGTTTTGGGTTAGTGACATGCACTGTATCACACACCTCTTCCATTTATTGAAATAGCAGTGTCTGGTGTTGGGTTTCCGTGCCTCCTATAGGATTTCCATACACCTTTGTGGAAGATTTGAGTGGCCAAATTCTATGACTTCAGGTGCCAAGCTGCAAGTTCATAGATGAGGGCGAGGGTGGAGGGATGCTCCCTTGTGTTGTGTTAGCAGGTTGTATGGGCACGGGAGCTTGATTGGGTCGCACATCGCCAGTTTGAGTAGATGTGGAAACCAAGGTGGTCTCGTCCCCATAGGAGCAACCAGGATTAGAGTCACTTATTCCTGGTGTATCATCTTGTGCAGTATTTTGCTCAGGAGTGGTGCCTTTTGGGACGGGAGAGCGCCAGCAAATTTCCCTCACCAGTTCATCCATAGGGCGTTCCCCTTGGACCCTGGTTGGGGAAACCTGGACGCAAAGTCTGGTCACTGCGCGTTTAGGCTTGTGGCTAACAAGTCTAATGGGGGGTGACTCCATTGTGAGAATATTCTGTCTAGGATATCTAGTTGCCAATCGTGTTCTTCCGGTAGAGGGTATCTGGTTAGAGTGTCTGCCAGAGAATTGAGTTCCCCTGGAAAGTGTTGGGAGGTTAACGCATGTTCCGCTTGAGTGCCCACTTTCACGATCATTTTTGGGATAACTAGGACAGACTATGAGAGTCAGTGCCGCCCTGCTAGTTTATGTAGAACATGGTAGTGGTGCCGTCTGTAAGGACTTTCACTGTTTGACCTGTAAAATGTTGCTGAAAGGCTTGAAGAGTCTTGAGGAAGTTGATGCGTCTTTGGGCTGTAGACCGTGTTCACTGGCCATGGGCCGTGTGGTGAGGGAAGTGAGCCCCCCCCATCCGGCGAGTGAGGCGTCTGTAGTTGGAACCGCTTCCGCTGGTAGAACGCGGAAGGGTTTTCCTTTGAGCAGGTTTTCTCTGGGCCACCAGAGAAGAGCCTGTACCAGGGTTAGCAAAACAACCAGTAGATCATCCCACTTACCACTTTCCCGAGATCATTGTTTCACTAACCATTCCTGAATTGGGTGCATGTGCAGGGGCGCGTGTGGAAACAAGTGAATGCATGAGGCCATTACTTCGAGCAAGCACATTGCTTTGCATACAGTTATCTGCAACAACATGTTTTGTACTCTCTCGTTTGATGGGAAAGCCAGCTCCTCTTTTGTCTTTAGAATTGCTCCCAGAAATTGTTTTGTTTGGCTGGGGACTAGACTCGATTGCTTTTCGTTGATGGAGAAGCCCAAAGGAAAAGAAGGTCTATCGTCATTTGTGTATTTTGTTTGCAAATTTGAGGAGACTCCCGGTAATTAGCCAGTCGTCCAGATAAGGGCATACAGGGATTGACTGTGCAGGTGTGCTGTCACTACTGCGAGTACCTTTGTGAATAGTCTTGGCGGTCAGGTGATGCCTAAGCGAGAACCTTGAACTGGTACTGAACTCCCTCCATCTTGAACCGCAGACATTTCCTGTGCGCAGTGAGCATTGAAATATAAGAAGTATGCATCTTTCATATCCAATGTTGCCATGTAGACCCCCCGTTTTAAGAAGGGAATTACTTCTTGAAGCGTGGTCATGCGAAACCTTTGGGACTTGACATATTTGTTCGCAGGGCGCATATCTAGCACTTGGTGCATTGAAAGGTCTTTCTTTGGCACAAGGAAGTCAGTTGAATAAATACCATTATTTACCTGGTTTGCTGGGACGATCTCTATGGCGTCCTTTTCCAGCAGTGTCTGTACTTCTTCCAACAGTATGCGCTGTTCTTCTGGTGCAAGTTTCCTGTGTCTTGGTGGGCGGTTGGGTGGCTTTTGTAACAGCTTGATGCAATATCCACCTGTCATGGTGGACAACGCCCACTTGTCTGATGTTATCCCCTCCCATGCATGGTGAAGTGTGAAATTCGGCCTCCTACTAGAGTGGCCTGGGAGAGCACCTGCAGCAGTGCGTCATTGTTTGGGAGGGATAGAGCCTCTCCCAGGTGAGGTTCTGCCTCTTCCGCTAGATCTTTTATTTCCTCTTTGAAAGCCAGAAGAGGAGGATTGTCCTTGCGATGGTCCCCAAGTTGAAGACTGTACGCCCTGAGTGTATCCGGAAGAGCGTTGTGAACCCTGACCCTGAAACCTTCTGGAGTTTGAGGAGCCCCGTTGTACGTAGGGTGGGTTTGTTAACTGGCCAAGGGATTTAAGCACGTCATACTCCTCCTTTGCGCTCTTGTGGGCGTCTTCTACAGCCTTACCGAAAAGTACATTAGGTTCCACCGGCATGTTCAGGAGGGTGGCCTGAGTTGCTAGTTTAAAACCAGACTGTCTAAGCCAAGTTGGTGCTTGATGAGTGTGCCTTCTGCGATGATATAGCCTGCATGGTCTGCTGTATCAAGATTATTTTTGAGGATGCAGTTTGATACCTGCGTTCCCTCTGCAATAGTGCGGCTCTGGAACCACTTCAACCTGGTGTTCCAAGTCATCCCACTTATGGGAGCCATAACTGGACAGGAGCGTAGTGTTGGTTGCGATTCTAGCTTGGTATGCCGCCGAGGATGCAACTTTTCTTCCGAAAGCATAGATTTTCTTGCTTTTGTCTGGCATGGCTACAGCCGACTCAAGAGGAGTGCCAGTCCTGTTTCTGGTAGTGGTGACTAGTAGTGAAACAGGTTTTAGCTGATCCCGAATATACAGAGGTTCCGTGGGCGCTGGTCTGAATAATCTCGATTCTCGGGTTAACCGCCTTTGTGAGGTAAGGTGCAAGTAGGGAGGGTTGTATACGTCTTTGTACAGACTAACAGTAGGATAAACTGAGTGGTGGACATTCTGTCTCCCAGAATGTCCTCAACCAAGTCCTTGTCTACTTGTGCCTCTTGGGTTTCAATACTAAATTGTTGGGCAGCCTTCAGCGGCAGTTCATTGCATTGTATTGTATTTGATTGTCTACGGGAGAATCTGCTACCAGGTGGTCTTGGTGGTCAGGCGACTGGATGACGTAGATGTTGTATTGATCTGGACTGTAAATGTTCCCTTACGAGCAGGGGTCTTGTGAACCTGAGAGATCCACCTCATATTTGACCTGAGAGGGGTCTTTTAGCAGAGGGATTTTGAAAGGGGGTTGCTGTTTTGAAGTCCCTGGCTGTGAGGCATCACTAAGGGGCATTGGTTCTTCTGGATGGTTGTCTATGAAGTCAACAAAGCATGACAATCTTTTAATAATTCTCTTAAATTGTTCAGGGCTATAGTCACATTAAGGGGAGAAGCCTGACATGAAAGGGGTGGGTTGGGTGGGTGCTTGGTCCTTGTGATGCACAGCCCCGGAAAGTGTCTACAGGGGAGGAAGAATCAGTAACCGGAGGGCTTTTGGAGGACAAAGGCGTCAAGGTCTTCCACTTTTTCGTTGACCTTGTTTTTAAGAGTGTAGCAGGGATGTGTTTTTTTATTAGTTCCTGCGTTTTTGGCATATGTTTAGGGGATGCCGATGCGCCTTTTGGCGACCTGTTTTTCAGTCTTCGAAAGGAGGGCCTTTTTTTGTGAAATATCCAAACCGACTTTGGGTGCTGTTTTCGGAGGCCTGTCGTGAGGAAAAAGCATAAGCGATGACCCAGAGGACATGGAAGATCTAGAGGATTTTTCTGCAGACACCGTGAGGGCCTCAACGCTTGACGATTTGGTAGAGTGTCGGCTGTGGGTTATGTGCTTAATGTTCTTGGACGTGTGCGCGATATGGCCGCCGGGTGTCATTTCCGTCACAGAGCCGGCGGCCTGCTTATTGGAGTCGGGGGACCGCACATGAGGTTCGACAAACTCTGATCGCCTATGGCGTCCATGAGGACACCGATACTGCACTCACTGGAGTCCTATCTCACGTCAATGGAGGCTTCGGGCCTGCATTGCGTAGACAGCCCAGCGCTTTGTGTGACGATCTTTGAGAGTTTTCCGGAGGAAAAGTTAGTAGGAATTGCAAAGCTTTTTGGGGTGATCCCTAGGGAGACAGTAATTGCACACTCGGTGCGTGTCTTTCCACAGGAATTTCCTATGGCAGTTTGGGCAAAATTTAAATGGTGTTTTGTCCATTATAAATGGAAAGAACAGTCAGGCAAGGAAACAGGAAAAGGTGTGGCAGAATATGCATTCTCTAAAAGAAGTGAGTATGAAAGCCCCCCCCCCACTACTGTAAGGGCCGAAAAGGCCCGTGAAGCCTGCACCTGGTCGTCGATTCAGTCAAGTCTTTCGAAAGAGTTGTCCATCGAAGGCCGTCTACCAGTTAGATGACGCTGCAGCAAAAGTGGACAATAAACAAAGAAGGAGAACCTTTAACTAGTCAGCATCAGCCTGGGGGTGGAGGGGAGGCGCTGTTGCGCGGCTGAAGAAATGGCTGCGGCCTGAGAAGGCTCCGTCGGTGGCTGCCATATCTTCCGGCTACATCCTGCCTTGTTCCATGTGTAGGTGGTCCAGAAGTGAAGTCTGGGGCGCCAGACAGTCTTAGGACCATCATAGCGCAACTCTTGGCTGAAAGGACCCTCCCCTGACTGAATTTTGTTTCAGACCTTTTGGGGCTTCAGAGTTGTGGACCTGCCGAGCTGCGTGGCATACCATTCAGACGTTCGGCGAACCTGGGGCCCTGTGCAGAGACCGCCCCTCAGCTGCAAGCCGATGCAACACTGTTCCCCGACTGCTGGCTCATTGACATTCCCCTTGCCTGGGGACCTCCTGGACTGAGGTGGGGGGCGCAGATTGCACTCTCTGCAGGTTTGGCACGTACAAAGCCATCCCACACACAGACATGCCCCGGAGAGTGATGTGATGGCAGGAGTGCTGGGTCCCTATGTGTGGGGGATGCATTCATCTGCAGGCCACCCTGGCCCCCCCACCCACAGGTGTGAGCTGCACCGGTCGGGTGAGTAACACGGGAGAGCTGTGCACAGGGGGGGCAGGCTGCAAAGCTCCCCCTCCCGTGCTCTCCAGCGGTTGTGCCAGAGCATTTGGAGTTTGGCGGTCCTGGAGGGCTGTCGCCACTGACCCACATCAGCCTCTGTGGCAGTGACATCTGTGGTTAGTCTGAGCTGCAGAGGCGAGTTGGGGGGCCAGTAGTACTTCATCCTCCTTACCCCCACCGCAGCGGTTGAGTCTTTGAAAGTACGTACCCATATCAGCCAAGATTCAGTTGTGCTCCCCCTCCATATTGAGCAGACAGACTGCTGTGGTGCCTCCGCCGGTATATCAGGCTCAGCTGCAGGGCTCTCGTTTCCTGTAGCAAGCGCACACATCTAAGCAGACAGATAAATCCATTGGGGCCATTGAATTATAAACACTCCTACCCTGGCCTCTACTCCGAGAGGAAACCAGCCATTGGAGCCTGCAGTTGTCAAGCACACAAACATAAATAAAGTGAGTGCAAGCTAGCTGTCCCATTGTGCCTACCTGACCTTGAGGATGGTGTGACCCACCAAGCCCTCCAGCTACTGGAACAGAACTGAAAAGAAGACGGAAGCATTCACTGGCGCAAAAGCGAAAGGGTTTATACAATAGGGCTACAGAGACCCTCTGAGGGGAATTAGGGTCAAGTGCGCCTCCGCTTCTATTCAACACTGGACTGCGTGCTACTGGGGCCCATGAACTCTCAGTCAGCCAAGTCTAGTGGGCAGCCACAAAGCCTGTACACCAACCCCTCCGGTTTCCCTGGGAAGAAGCAGTAGGACCCACCCCGGGTAGTGGGTCAAAGATCGGGTGGCACTGGAGTGGAGGGTACACCGAAAGGGCGCCTCAGGATCAGCAGGCTATCGCCACCACAAGATGGTTAACTCCAAGAATGGGAAAGATGGGTTCAGTTCCCCAGGACTGATCAGAATCCTCCTGCACCAGTGGAACTGCGAGGTACATCTCACCTTGATGTTTCAGCCCTGAACCAGACGCTATTGGCATTAAAGAACAGCACTGACAACCCCAGGGCCAAAATTGATGCCCTGACTTGCAAGGTTGATGCATCTGTGATCCAAATCGATAAGTTGTGTGGCCGGATGAAGGAGGCTGAGCAGCGGATCGGCGAGGGGGAAGATAAGGTTGCAATGCTCCAACGCGAACTGGTCAACCTGCAACATACAATCAAGAAGGTAGTGAATAAGAACGATGCTCTCGAGGGGAGATCCAGAAGGAATAACATCCGGATAACGGGAGTGGCGGAAACCACCCCCATAGACAACATGGAGGTGTTCGTGGAGAAATTGCTTCTACCAGTCACTAATATGTTTATGGTAGAGCATGCACATCGCTCCCTGGAAGCCGGGCCTCCTCTAGGTGCCCCGGAGAGGGCCAAAATAGCACAGATCTTTAGCTATAGAGACAGAAGAACAAGTTACTTCTTACCTTGTAACGTTCTTTCGACGGGATGTTCCTCCGATATATTCCTCATCTTAGATATCTCCTTCCAGCTCTGCTGGCCTCGGAAATTTTTTTCTCTCTCTAGAGGGCGCTGCGCGTCAACGTCCTCTGAGTCGATGTCCCTCGACAGCCGCCGTATCGACGTCATCCTGCCTATAAAGGCCGCGCGCAGCGTCCGTTGCTCAGTTCCGTTTTGTAGCCCACAAGAATACTTTCTGGACTAAACTAATCACCCTGAAGGAGCGTAAGCTGCAACAACAAGGGAAGTAGAACTGCAGGGATGGATGGGAGGGTCGATGAGGAATACGTCGGAGGAACATCCCGTCGAAAGAACGTTACAAGGTAAGAAGTAACTTGTTCTTCGAAGGGATTGTGTCCTCCGACGTATTCCTCATCTTAGATAGGCTCCCATAGCAGTATTCTATTATCGGAGGAGGGAGTACTGACTTCACGCTGTCTTCTATTGATGAATAGAATGCAGTACAGCCCTTCCAAACCTAGTCTCTTGACTTGAGGAGGAATCCAAATTGTAAAAACGTGTAAAGGTATGGACAGACGACCATGTAGCGGCCGCACAGATGTCTTTAACCGGCACGCCTCTTTTGAGGGCCGATGAAGCTGCAATACCTCTGGTCAAATGAGCCCTAAGGTTTTGAGGGGGCTCTTTCCCTGTCAGTTTATAACATTCCAGAATGGCTAGAATGATCCATCTGGAAATGGTCTGCTTAGTTATTGGTAACCCCAGCTTGTGACCTGCGTAACCTACAAACAGCTGGTCTGCCTGTCTTATCCTGGCTAGTCTACTTATGTAAAAACTTAAAGCCCTCCTAGGGTCTAGCCTGTGTAACCTCTCTTCCTCTTTCCCCGGGTGAGGAGGAGGGTAAAAAGATGGTAGGGTAATCTTCTGAGTGATATGGAATTCAGAAACCACCTTTGGGAGGAAATTAGGCTTCACTTGCAGGACAACTTTGTCTTTGTGACATATTGTGTGAGGGGGTTTACAAGAAAGAGCTTGTAATTCGCTCACCCTTCTAGCAGATGTAAGTGCTATTAATAAAACAGTTTTAAGGGTAAGGAATCTTAACGAACAAGAATGGAGAGGTTCGAAAGGTGTGCCCATCAGGAAAGTTAGTACTAAGTTGAAATCCCATAGGGGAACTTGGAATGGTCTTGGGGGATAAACATTGGTTAACCCCTTTAGAAACTGTATTACCAAGGGTAATTTGAAAAAGGATGGTTCTTCCGCAGTACGCTTAAAGATGGATAGCGCTGCGAGATAGCCCTTAATGGTGCCAACTTGAAGTCCTGAATTTGCCAAATATAGTAGGAAGGACAAAACCATTGGTGTACCACATGAAAAAGGGTCGATATTCTGTTCTCTACACCAGCTGCAAAATCTGTTCCAACGGCAGCGGTATAAAGACTTTGTTGCTGGCCTCCTAGCCGAAAGCAACACCTCCATAACATCATCAGGGAGGTCCCAATCCTTGTACCTCAGCCTTTCAGAAGCCAAGCGTGAAGGTTGAGGGTTTTGATGTCTGGATGGAGAACCTGACCTCCCTTCTGTGAGAGTAGGTTCTCTCTGAGTGGAAGTCGAATTGGAGGGCAGATGGACAAGTCTAGAAGGTCCGGGTACCACGTTCTCCTGGCCCAATCCCGGGCAATTAGGATCATGGTTCGCCGGAATCTTCTCAACCTCCTGATTATTTGAGGAATGACAGGGACCGGTGGGAACGCGTACAGAAGCGGAAACTCCCAGTCCACTATGAACGCGTCTCCCAGAGCTCCTCTCGGGGGAAATTCCCTTGAGCAGAACAGGTCGCATTTCCCGTTTAGGCTGGTGGTGAACAGATCTACCTGAGGGGTTCCCCAAAGGGCGAAGATCTCGAAGTACTTCCTGAGCTAGCTCCCACTCGTGGGAGACTGTGTTCTGCCTGCTCAGAGCGTCCGCTGTCAAGTTCTTCTCTCTGGCTAGGTGAACTGCCGATAGAGAGATTCCTTCTTGGATTGCCCAAAACCAGAGCTGCATCGCCTCTCTGCACAGGGGTAGTGATCCTACGCCTCCTCTTTTGTTGAGGTAATGCATGGCCACCATGTTGTCCGTCATTATCAGGACGTTCGTCCCTTGTACAGCTGGCAGGAACGCCTTCAGCGCAAGTCTGATGGCTCTCAGCTCTAACAGGCTGATATGTAGTCTGGACTCCGATGGAGACCAATGACCGCTGATGGTCAAGTCGTTGGCGTGGGCTCCCCACCCGGTGAGTGAGGCATCCGTGACTACTGTTATCTCCGGCCAGGGTTGCCAAAACTGTTCTCCTTTCAGAATGTTCTCCTGACAGGCCCACCACTGAAGGTCTCGAGCCACCCTGCCGGGAACCTGAAGAAGATCTGTCATTCTCCCTGAGAATTGTGACCACTGAGTCCTCAGTGACCACTGGAGGGATCTCATTCTCAGGCGAGCCTCTGGCACTAGGAAAATGCAGGATAACATGAGGGCTAGCAACCTCAAAAAGTCGAAGGCTGGGAGACCTTGGGCATGTTGGAACTTGGTAAACATCTGTAGAATATCTTGAGCCCTCACCTCTGGTGGCGAGGCTTTTCCCAGGGAAGTGTCCAGGATCGCTCCTATGAATTGGAGTCTCTGCGATGGTATCATTTGTGACTTCTTTAAATTGAGGGAGAAGCCCAGTCTGTGAAGGAAGTGCCACACGTGATTTAGCTGGATCTGAGCTTGTTCCGAAGAAACAGCCCTGATCAACCAATCGTCCAGGTAGGGGTAGACGTGAATCCCTTCCCTCCTTAGACTTGCAGCCACTACCGACATTAACTTGGTGAAGACCCTCTGGGAGGAGGTCAGCCCAAATGGCAGCACTCGAAATTGATAGTGAGAGTTGCCAATTGCGAACCTCAGGTATTTCCTGTGTTTGAGATGGATAGGCACATGGAAATAAGCGTCCTGAAGGTCCAGAGATACCAACCAGTCCTGGAACTGAAGGGCCTGGAGGATCTGAGAAAGAGTGACCATCTTGAATTTGTCTTTTCTGAGGAATTTGTTCAATTCTCGCAAGTCCAAGATGGGTCTCAGTCCTCCGTCTTTCTTTGGAATGAGAAAGTAAGGGGAGTACCAGCCCTTGTTCCCCTCCGCTACAGGTACCGGTTCTATGGCATATTTCTCTAGCAGGTCCAAAATTTCCTGCAAGAGGAGCGGACCTGGAGCTTTCTGGGAGCTGATCCCCGGTGGATGACTCTAAGGTATACGTAGGAAAGGCAGGCAGTAACCTTGGGCAACTGTTTCCAATGCCCAAGCATCTGACGTGAAAGCCTGCCATACCGCCAGATGTTGAGTCAACCTGCCTCCTACAGGTGTCCTGTGAGGGAAGTCCTCAGAGTGGTTTTGGGGCGGCTGATGCAGATGCCGATGGTAAAGAGGCACCTGCTGTTGCTGCGGCTTTTGAATATCTACCCCGTCCACCTCGGGTAGTTCTTCTTTGTCCCCTTTGAGCCGGACGTCCTCTACCTCTTCCGAATGCGGAGTAGAAGCGAAAGGACTTGCCCCTTGCAGAGGTTCCTGTGGGACGAAAAGGAGTCTGACGGATTGCAGCTCCTAGGGATTTTGCTGCTGCTTTTGAAGTCTGCAGTTTCTCTAAACTGTCATCCGCCTTTTTCCCAAACAAAGAAGAGCCATCGACTGGCATGTTCAAGAGCCTGGCTTGCACATCTGGGGCAAAACCAGACTTTCTCAACCAAGCGAATCTCCTGGTTGATGTACTTGCCGCCATTGCTCTGCTGATACTGTCAGCCGAATCAATGCCCGTCTGGAGGGATTCGCACATAGCGTCTTTACCGTCCTGTATAATATTCAGGAACGCATCCCTTTCTTCTCCCTCCGGGATGCAGTCAGCCGCTGTAGAAGCACACTCCCAAAGTGTATGGCTGAACCTAGCAAGGGTGCAAGTAGCATTAACAGATTTTAATGCCATGCTACATGCTGAAAAGACTTTCTTTGCCATAGCATCATATTTTTTATCGTCCCTGTCCTGTGGGACGGTAGCATAAGCCGTCTTGACATCGGTAGAGGATGCTGCCTGTACCACCAGACTCTCTGGGGATGGGTGTTTAGACAAAAACTCCGGGTCTGTAGAAGATACCCTGTACTTTGTAGACAGTTTTTTATTTACTGCTGGTACGACATCTGGGGTTCCCAGTTTGTCATGATCTTCCTCTGAAGAGCTTTATGAAAAGGCACCACAGGATCCTCCTGTGGGCCTTTGTCAAGAATATCCGTGAGGTCATCTTGTTGGAAAGATTGTGAAGGTGCAGACCACCCCATGAACTCTGTGATCCTGGCCATTAAGGCTCTATAGGGGGTTTCAGCATGCTCCCCCGGGTCTGGCCTAGCAAACGCCACCTCAGGGGAAGTGTCTAACCCACTTGCCTCCTGTAAGGAATCATGAAGATCCTTTAACCTGCGTTCTTCAAAGGAAAATTCCTCTCTAATTGGGGTTACAGGTCCCTGCAACTCAAATGTGTCTTCCTGTTCAGACAATTCACCCTCTTCCAAAATTGAGGACATAGTTCTCAATTGTTCTGAACTCATAAAGGGAGTAAATCCCATTTCCAAGGCAGAGGGTGCCGAACTTGTCATTATCGGCCTCGAAAACGTCAATGTCGTCGACGTCGAAGGCTTCGAGCGTGGCGTCGAAAACAAAGGCGGAGGCCTCGAAGACCTCGACAGAATTGGAATTCTACTCGACAATCTCGAAGCCATCGACGTCGAGGACCTGGGGATAGTCACTGGGTGTGTCGTAACCGTGACTTTTCCTGGCGTCGACGCCGGTGTCGAAGCTGGCATCGAGTCGACAGACCCGTGTGTCGAAGGTCCCTTCGACAACGGCGTCGAAGACATCGACCTCGGCGTCGACGGAACCCTCGAGGAAGGTTTGGAGGTCATAGTCCTACTCGAGGGTTCGAGACACGCTCGAGAGGTTTCCTTCGCCGGGTACTGCGACTCGCAGCGTTTTTGACCTTCGGGTCTTTCGACCAGAGCATCGCTCTCGGCAGTCTTCGAGGGGGTCGAGGCCGCTTTCTCGAAGACGCTCATATTTTTGCGGAATTCCTCCCATTCAGCCCGGGAACTATGTTTCGTGGGGCAAGGGATTCTTTTTGGCGAAACAGAGGAAGAGGAAGACGGAGAAGGGGATCTTCGACGTCTTCTCTTCGAGTGCTTCGATCTCGAGGAGTGATGAGACCCACTCCGGGACCTGGAGTGCGAATGGTGACGAGGAGACGAGTGTCTCGACTTCGTCGACGAAGAAGAAGCTTTAAAAGTCTTACCTTTCTCCAGCTTCCCCCTACGCTCCTTCAGGGCCTTAGCTGTCATGGACATACAGTCCTCGCACTCCGAACAATGGTGTTCAGCTCCCAAACACCACAGACAAACTCTGTGAGGGTCAGTCAGCGACATCTTTTTCCCACAATCTCGGCATTTTTTGAAGCCGGATCGAGGAGTTGTCGGTTCCGACGAGGAAGCAATCGAGTACGGATCGAATGACTCGAGGTAAATAGGATTAATCTGACAAGAACTGAGCAACGGTATTCCGAGGCACTGAGTAAGCGCGGAAAAACGGAACTGAGCAACGGACGCTGCGCGCGGCCTTTATAGGCAGGATGACGTCGACGTCGATACGGCGGCTGTCGAGGGACATCGACTCGGAGGACGTCGACGCGCAGCGCCCTCTAGAGAGAGAAAAAATGTTCCGAGGCCAGCAGAGCTGGAAGGAGATATCTAAGATGAGGAATACGTCGGAGGACACAATCCCTTCGAAATGTATTACTTCGAGCAGCAAGAGAAAAGAAAACACTACAGTGGGGGTAGGCGACAATAGGTCTTTTTCTGGACTTCAGCCAGCAAGTTCAGGCCAAAGAAAGACCTTCCAGGCAGTAAAGAACTTCCAAAGAAGGAAAGAGATACGTTATTCAATGATATTCCCTGCCAAGCTCAGGGTGGTGTACAACGGCAGGGTCACTTTCTTCACGTCTCCGGAAGCTGCTGAACCTTTTGCTATGGATATTCCGTCCCCGAGGGCCTCCCCACACAGGTCTCCATGAATCCTTGCAATACGTACATTGCCTCCAAGTGATATGTTGGAATGCAATAACGCTGTTATTTGGTATGGTCTCCTAATGGCTACCCAGTGGTGTGGTCACTGTCAACCATTTTATTATGCAAGTTTCATGATGGTAGGCCCTCCGACGTATGGAGTCAAATCAGCCGCTGGCAGCCCCCTGTGCCGAGTGGCATAGAAGGATTCGACTGGGTAGTTCATTATTTTGTTAGGGTGGGGGGTGGTTCTGGAAGGCCGGTACTTTTGTGTTTCTGGCATGGGAGGGGGGTTGATGGGGAGTGGGCTATTTATTTACGACTTGTGTTGTGGGATTCGGGTTGGAGGGGGGACAGGGTTATTTGGGAATGCCGGGTGTGAACTGACTCACCCGTCACAGACGGGTCTCAGAGCACTAAGATTACTGTATAGATTTGACTGGGAATGTTTAGAGATCGGGCATGGGCATTGCAGACACCTAGATTGGCTCTTCTACTCGCTCATAACAACGAAGGGCTATGACATACATTCAAGAATTCAAGAATAGATGGATACCAGGAGCAGTGACATCACTCTCCTGATCTGTAATATACGTGGTTTCACAAATTGGAAGAAGGCACGCTTGATTACAAACTATGCTAGGAACCATAAAGTTAATATATTGTGTTTACAGGAAACTCAAATGGACAAGAGGGGTAAACTCCCTAACCTTACGGGATGGGGAATTCACTGGTATTATTAATCTTTCTCCACACACACTCGGGGGGCGGGGGGATGCCATTTACATACACCGCTCCCTGGAGTTCATACTTCCACGATCACATGGAGGACAGGGAGGGACAGTACCTCCTGGTGGCGGGACCTCTTCATTAATGTGTATGCCCCTAACATTGATAGCCTGGAATTCTTTCAGGGGTGCGCCGACCACCTGCGTACCTTTCCGAACTATGAGGTGGTATGGGCCTGGATAGGTCCTCTTCTACTCAGACTACCCTCACAAGAGCTGCCCAGAAAGGGGCGATCATAGCGGAATATCACAACCTCATTGATATAATATGGCGGCTCCTTCACCATAGTAGCAGAGAGTTTACTTTTTATTCTGGGGTCCATGGTAGCTCTTCCAGAATTGATTATGTAATGCTACCATCAGAGCTAGCCTGTGCTACACAGAGCATTCATATTCTTCCTAGGACATTGTCCGACCATTCACTGGTATTGGTGAGCTTTGTAGGCCCCGTCCATCCGTCCCAGGCAGCTACGGTGGCGATTGATAGCCAGCCCACCGGAAGGATACAGTATTTCGCGAGGAAATGCCCCGGGATATCTTTACCTTATTCCAGGTGAATGTGGGTGCAGTCCCTGACCCCAGGGTGGTATGGGAGCCGTTTAAGGTGTACCTTCGGGGATGCTGTATATCCAAGGAGGTTATATACACCACTCAGGCCGTCGCAGGCCATGACGTAATCATGCAGTATTTAGACAGAATAGCACTGGGTTGGCTAGAGACTGAGCAGGGCGCAATGTTGACTATTCCCCCCCCTCAGACTAGGAATTTCTCAAGGCGATCCAGTCACTCCCCAATGGGAAGGCCCCAGGCACAGACAGGATTACCACTGAGCTGTACAATGCATACTCTGATTTACTAATTCCCCGCTAGCGAGAAATGTATGAGGCAGGCCAGTCCTCGGGGACACTCCCGGAGTCTACCAGAACCGCTCTGGTAATGGTTCTGTTGAAACCTGAAGAGGACCCCCATTAATGTTCCTCCTATAGGCCCCCTCTCCTTAATACCGATAATAAGATCCTGGCCAAACTCCTCGCCGATAGGCTCCTCCGGCATATTCCCAAACTGATTCTTCTGGATCAGGCCGGCTTCATCCCGGGGCGCTCCACCCAAACAATCTCTGCAGACTCTTTATGATGATGCACAATGTGAACCCAGAGATTCCGATAGCCGTGGCCGCCCTAGACGCTGAGAAGTTGTTTGACTCAGTGGAGTGGCCATTCCTTTTCGAGGTCCTTTGTCGAACGGGCCTAGGCACCTCCTTTATACAAAGGATATGTCTTGAGTATTCTGCCCCCAAAGCACTGGTGTACACCAACCACCTGCAATCTGAAGTGATCTACCCCACAGGGATGCCCCTTCTCCCCTATACTATTCGCCGTGGCGATCGAGCCCCTGGCATGTGTGCTGTGGAAGAGTACCATGCCCACAGGGGCGTGAGTAGTCACACTTACAACTCTGTGGTTTCCCTCTACTCAGACGATATGCTGCTGTACATTAAACACCCCAAGACGAACCTGCAACCCATGGGGGAGGAGATATCCCGCTTAGGGGAACTCTCGGGTTTGCGTATCAACTGGCCTAAGTCTGAGGTCCTTCCCCTGAACCCCAGCGTCGCCCATGGTGACGTAGGCGATGCGTTCAGCTGGTGCCCACAGGGTATTCAATATCTGGGTATACGTGTTTCCATATCTCCAAGCTCACTGTACAAGGATAACTATATTGCCGCCCTAGAGGGCCTGGAGCACAACGTTGATGCTTGGATCTGCCTGCCCATTTCACAAGCAGCCAGGATCTTGCTGGCCAAGATGGTGATCCTACCGAAATGTCTATACATCTTTAACAATGTTCCGATCTGGCCTCCCACAGGATTTTGGGCACAGCTTAAGGGTATGTTACACAGGCTTATATAGGCCGGCGGGCAGGCACGCATGTCCCTCGACACTATGTGCCATCCATGTTTGCAGGGGGTCTTGATTTTCCAGACTTACACCTGTACTTCTTGGTCGCTCAACTCCAGTACTCGGTATGGCAAGTGGTCCCCCTCGATTGACCTCCTGCATACTTACCAAGAGAGGGAATTGCTTTTCCCTAATGATGTGGGGAGCTGCTGTGGGGTCCAACGGAGAAACAGGAAAGATCGGCGGTACAGCCCGTGGAGATAACAATTAGGGTCTGGGACACCCTGGCTCTGCAGAATCAGTGGTACTCCCCACCCTCATAGCGATTTACGGTGTCAGAGGCATCCCCCTCACACACAAGAAGATATTAAGACAACACTTCATTAAATGAAATGTTCATACCCTGGCGGACATGGCGCTTAACGGCAGGTTAATCTCATGGAGTGAACTGAAGGAGAGTGGGGAATTGACTCCCATTACTATGCTCTTATACTACCACCTCCGTCAGGTGATACACTCCAGATGGCCCGACTTCCCAATAGCCCCACCTGTCTCCCCAATATTGCTGTTTATAACTTCCCCTCGCCCCACAAGCAGGCTGGTCTCCTCCTTGTACAAAATATTCTCCTCGAACAGCACCACTCGCCCAGACCCACACAGGGGTAGGCAGGAAAACTCCTTGGGGAAGACACGAACAACGGAACAGTGGGACATTGTGCGCTCGCAAACAAGCTCTATATTGATTAACGGCCGACTCTGCCTAATACACTTTAAATTCCTGCACCAGATGTACTATTCCCCAGCTTTCCTGCACAAATATTAACCTGCCAGGTCCCCATATTGCCTGAAATGTGGTCAGATCCCCGCAGATTTCTTTCATATAGCTTGGTCATGCCCCCGGGTACAAAACCTGTGGAACAGGGTGGAGGCTGCCGTTCATCCAAAGGGCGTTCCCCCTCAGAGCCTTGTTGGGGGAACATGGACCAAAGTCTGGGCATTGACGGTTTTCGCTTATAGCAAACAAGTCTATTGTGGGGAAACCCCATTGAGAGAAGAGTTGCTCTACAACTTCTGAGTCTAGTAGCCATTCGTGTTTCTTTGGTAGGGGATCTCTGCTCAGAGAGTCAGCCATAGACTTGAGTTTCCCTGAAACATGCTGAGATGATAGTAATATTTTCTGTTTGAGTGCCCATTTCCAAATTTGTTGCACTAGATTGGACAGATTTGGAGAACGTGTGCCCCCTTGTTTGTTGGATGTAAAATATTGCTGTAGTGCTGTCTGTGAGGACTTGCACTGCCTGGTTCGTCAGGTGTATCAAACGTTTGAAGGACTTTGAACACTGCTAGTAATTTCAGCAGGTTGATGTGGTTCTGCGCCGTAGCATGAGTCCACAGACCATGAGCTGTGTGATGAAGGTAATGAACCCCCCCATCCGGCGAGCGAGGCATCTGTTGTGACAACCATCTGTACTTCCAGATCATGGAAGGGTTTTCCCTTCAACAGATTTTCTTTTCTCCGCCAGCAAATGGTTTGTATTAGTGTTGGTGAAACGACCACTAGATCGTCCCACTGACCGCTTGCCTGAGACCATTGTTTCGCCAACCACTCGTGCATAAGTTGCATGCGCAGGCGTCCGTGTGGTACCAGGTAAATGCAAGACATCATCATGCCTAGAAAACACATAGCTTTGCATACGCTTAAATGGCAGCCGGCTTGATAATGTGGAATTTGCAGTAGCTGTTTTGGACTCTTTCCTCTGATGGAAAGAATAACCCCCCTCTTCTGAGTTTGTTACAGCTCCTAGGAACTGTTTTGTTGTGCTTGGCACAAGACTTGATTTGTTCTCATTTATTGAGAAGCCCATTTGAAAGAAAAGGTTGATTGTTCTTTGAATGTTTTGCCTGCAAACCTGGCGAATCTCCCCCATAATCAGCCAGTCGTCCAGGTAAGGGTACACTGGGATTGCCTCGCTGCGCAGGTGCACTGCCACCACCGCCAGTACCTTTGTGAATATCCTTGGTGCAGATGCCATTCCGAAGGGTAGCACTTTGAATTGGTAGTGCTGGTTTGCTATCTTGAACCGCAAGAACCTTCTGTGCGCTGGGAACATTGAAATATGAAAATAAGCATCATTCATATCCAATGTTGCCATGTAATCCAACCGCTTTAGAAGAGGGATTACTTCTTGTAGCGTAGTCATGCAGAACTTTTGTGGCTTGACATACTTGTTTGCAGGGCATAAGTCTAATACTGGGCGCATTGTTAGATCTTTCTTTGGCACAAGGAAGTAGGTTGAATAAATACCCCCGTTTACCTGGTTGGCCGGGGCGACTTCTATGGCGTCCTTTTTGAGCAGCTCGGCGATTTCCTTGAGGAGGATGTGTTTGTCTTTTTTGGACTGAATTTTCTAGCACAGTGGATGGTACGGGGGTCGCTCGAGGAGCTCCACACAACAACCGCCCGCCACGGTGGACAGCACCCATTTGTCTGAGGCGATTCCCTCCCATGCTTGGGTGAAGTCTGAAATACGCCCTCCTACTGCAGAGGCATGGGAGGGCACCCGGAGCAGGTACTGTTTTGAAGGTGTGTTAGCACCTCTAGAGGAGGAGCCCCTCCCCCATCTGCGAGATCTGCACAGACCCCTCTGGTAACTCAGAGGCTTGGCCTTGACCGTTACCCCATGATGTACCTTGATTTGAACTGTAGCTTGAACCTCCTTGGGAATTCTGTCCACGTGAGAGACGAAAATTACCATTACCCCTTTGGCCAGTGGGTTTATTGGTTAATTGGCCCAAAGATTTCAGTGCATCATATTCTTCTTTAGCAATCTTTAAGGCTTCTTCAAATGCCTTTCCAAAGAGTACGTTAGGCTCTATGGGCATATTGAGAAGAGTAGCTTGCATCTCCTGCTTGAAGCCGGATTGGCGTAACCAAGCATGACGCTTAATAATGGTTCCTTCTGAGATTATCCTTCCTGCATTGTCTGCAGCGTCAAGATTAGTTTTCAACATGCAGCTTGAAACCACCCTGCCTTCTGCTGCCACAAGATCTAATTGTGACCTGAGGGGTTCAGTGGTCGATGACAAGGCTGAAAACTCGCCCCATTAATGGCAGTCATAACTTGCTAAAAGAGGCGTGATTAGCTATTCTAGCTTGAAAAGCAACCGAGGATGCCACTTTCCTCCCCATTGTACAAAGTGTTTTGCTCTCCTTGTCTGGAGGTGCTTCAGGAGGAGGCCAGTGGTGTCCCTGCTCTTTCTCATTTTAACAACTAGAGAGTCAGGCTTAAGATGTCCTCTTATATAGAGAGGGTCGGATGGGAACTCCTTGATCTTGAGACTTGAGCTATATTTCAGGAGGCAACTGTGTCTTCTTTAGGGCTGAAGACAGGGAATCATGTTTATGTGTGGCTTTATCCTTGTGAGAGGACCTATCCCTCTGTGACCCTTCTTTATGTGGGGTCTCAGAAGTCTTTTTTCTAGACTCCCTAACCTTTAATAAGCCTTCTGGGACGTGTTTCTTTACCAAATGGGCTAGTCCCGCCTGGATAGGGTTTTTTACTGATTTCGGCTGAGAACGTCGAACTTCGGTAGTTGAAAGATTCAACGCCTCGTCTACAGACCTGCAGCTTTCGGAGGTGGATTTACTCACGACGTCCGTTTTGTCTTTCGACAGTCGGGATTTGTCATGTGGCGACCTGGATCTGGAGTGCTCAAAGGACAGAGATTAAAGTGACCTTTCCATAGACTTCGTGCGTTGGGCCTTCTTCGACGGTCATGTCGCGTCTCTGCTGTGGGTTGTGTGTTTAGTGGAAGGGGTTGTGGTAGCGCCCTTGCCGCCGGATGCCGTCCCCGTAACACGGCTGCCGGCCTGTCTGATGGGATCGGGGGCATGCGCTTGGGAGACCGGAGTATCCCTTTCATTGTCGGATACCGCATCGTCGCTGAAAGTCCCTTCCACGTCCATGGTGGCCTCAACCTGCATGGCGTGGAAGACCCAGCGCTTAGTTAAGTGGTCCTTTAATGTCTTGGGTTTGAAGAGCTTACAAGCCAGACAGGTCCCTTCGACGTGGTCCTGAGGGAGACAAAGGTTACACACAAGGAGTTTGTCGACCCGCCGAAACTGTTAGTTGCACTTAGGGCAACATTTAAAAGGGGTCCGATCCATAACGGAATGACACGGCAGCTAGGCGAGTGTAGTGTACGAAAAGGGGCAAATACATTCTTAAGTGCCCCCCCCCTTCTAGCCCTACTGTGTGGGCTGAAGCCCAAAGCAGCCTTCTAAGCCGAAAGAATCCACCGGCGGGAGTCTTCGCTGGTCGTTTTTTCACCGCTGTCAGATCTCGATAGCCGGTGATATTGAATATAAAGGATATTAAGAAAAACTATAATTAATTTGCAAAAGTCAATGGCGATGAGCCGAAAGGAGAACTCCACGAAATAGCATCCGTCTACGATGGTGGAAAAAAACAATCTGAGGGACCTTGAGGCATGAAGGACCATGGGTACAATGGACGTCACACTAGGGATAGAATTACTGGCACGCCCTGTCGACATCCCTTTTCAAATTTCGAAAACAACAACTGTCATTTATAATGCGCCTGTACACAAGTGTTTCTAGGCGCGACAATACAGGGAAGGGGAAACAGATGGAGGACAAAACCGCAATCTTACTAGGCCTTGTGTCATTCAGATCGCACAAGCACGGGGAAGGGGAAGGGGAGAAGTGCAACGGGGGCCAGGGAGGCAGCCAACAGGTGGCTCATAAGTGTAGGGAGAGGGGACAATAGGGTAACAGATACAGCCCACAAGTGCTGGAGGGAGCCAAGAGGCAGTGCAAGGTGCAACTGAACAGGCAGGGACCTGGGCCCAGGTTCATAGGGTGGCCCGGTGACCCATGCATGGAACAGAATGGGTCATCAGCAGGCAAAAGGAAGAGAGAAAACGGAAGCAAAACGGATGGTCTCGAGTTGTTTCGGATCCATAGATGGTTCTGCTCAAGTTTGAGAGAGGCAGGGAGGCTGTTGCAGCGGGAGAACCCAGCCGAAGAAAGATCGGCCCCCAACTCTCTGCTTGGAAAAGCGACTGACCCTCAGAGAGTTGGAGGTGGATGAGCGGTGTTACGCAGAATTCTGTGCGGTGCCCATAGGGACCACTACACACAATTAAGACCACTGGTGGCAATACAAGTTTTACCTTTGGTACAAGCCCGTACTACTATGTCAGAGTGGTAGCAGTGGCGGAGCAGCCAGGCTCATCTCAAGTGTTTATGAGCAGTAGCAGAGATTACACAAAGGGACCACAATTACTGTGACTCAAGCAAACACTGACTCAAGGTTTCAGGTATAAAAATATAAGTACATTTATTTTTAAACCATTCGTTATAAACACAACACTTCTATGAAACTTCAATAAAAACCACACGTTAAATATACTACAACTAACCAATTCACTTTGTACGGTAAATCTCAAGGTAAGTACCCTGTGTTGGAATGAACCGGTGTTAGGCACAAAAACACGTTACCGCAAATACGATTGGGATCACTTTTTGACAGTTCGGTCTAAACAAACGCGTATCCGTGACATGAAATGCTACCGGGGAAAAAACACACTTAGCACTTGAGATACCCCGATGGAGTTGGAGGCAAAAATCACAGGCAATATTTTGGTTAGGCAGGCAGAATCAAGAAACACTCAGACAGGAGTTCAAAAGTCGAAGGACCGGAGCCAGGGTCGAAAGACACCGGGGCCAGTTGCCGAAGATCATACGGTCAGACAGTTTAAGATTCAACGTAGCCAACAGTACTTGGATATTGTCAATGTTCGGAAGCAAAAGTTATAAGAAGGAGGGAAGACAAGAGCAAGCCTTGGAAATGAAGAAAAAGGGATTCACCCAGTTTCCTCAACAGAACACAGTACCTTGTTCCAGTGGTGCAGCTGGTGCCCTGGCAGTTGTTCCTGTTGGTTTCCCGCAGACCCACGATTCCTGGAGCTTCGTTGTGAAGGAGGACGTCTGAAGGGGGTCTGCACCACACAGCGAGGAAGGCCGCAGCAGCGACAAGGAATAAAAGGTGCGCTCCTTAAAAACAGGAGAGGCTCTTCAGGTGGCTATCCGGACCACTACAGTAGTGTGCAGCGATTTCGAGCAAAGAAGAGGATCCTCTGGCTGTAGAAGATGAGTTGGTTATCCCCACCAAGCTCAAGGGAAGACAACTCCGGACTGGATCTTCTCTAAGTCGTTGAAGGGAAGATAACTCGGGACTGCAGAAGGGCTTCACTGGGACGGGGTAGTTGCAGCAGCCGTCGTTTTCTCCGCTTCTCTTCGGTTCCTTGTAGTTCCAGTGGCGACTGACTTCTAGCCCAAGAGACCTGCCTTTTATGCGAAAAACCCCCATTCACACAGCCTGGCTGTCAATCTCCCAGCAGGGGGGTTGTCCAGCCAGGACAACTACCCTGGCCAATCATGACAAAGTGCGACTTGGGTTTCCTAGGATACCCTGTGCAGGGGGTGACTACACCCCTCCCTCACATTCAGCCCACCTAGTCACCCAGGCGCCTGGTGGAAGGCTTCTGAACAGAAAGCCCGCCAAAAGACAGTGAACAAAGAAGGCGAACCTAGTTTGCCGCGCAAAGTAAAACACAAGAAGGACTTTAACAAAAAGAAATGGCGAATAAACCCAACCGGAGCCAAAAGAAAGACAATTTGGTCAAGCGGGTTTATGTTCGAGGCTAATATAATAGCCAAGAACAGTACCACGTTTATCTAATATAATAGCGGTAGAAAAATTAGGGTAAATACCACTGCCACCAGCCAAGTCTAAATGTTAAAAGAGCAAAACAATGCTCTAGGAGGTACAGATAAAAAGGGATACGAATTAACCCTTTCCAGTACTCCATGGAAGATGGGGTGTACTGAATCTGTGGTAAATTGACTAAGTAAAGTTAATGGTAACTTTACCCTTTTCTGGGGGACAGTAGTCGCCTCAGAAATGGAGTCAAGGGGAGTTTTAAAGACAACCCTGTGCCACGGCACTGAAGGTGCTGTGTGACACACAAAAAGAAGAGGGCTACTGAAGTGGTGCACTTCAGAGTCCACAATCACAAAAACAGATAGAAACACATAGCAAAACACAGGTAAGAGTGGGTGAAAAGCTCTCGCTCTTACCAAGTGGAAAAAAAATAGACTCCAGAAGTCCAGAAAAGCTGCTGGAGGACTCACGAGGGGAGGGAAATTAGCCATAGATGAGAATTCTCCCCAACAAGCAGCGAGCTTGAGAAGAGAGATACTTAGGAAGAGAGTTGGAGGTAGTGCTATCCCAGACCCCAAAAAGCCTTGTGGACAATGCAGAGGGTCCTTGCTGCCACTGGGAGCCAATGAAGAGATTTCGGAGCTGGAGAGATACAATCCCTGGGCTTGAGGCCAAGGACAAGTCTTGCAGTCCTGTTCTGGATAAGTTGTAGAGGACAGAGAGTAGAGGTAAGAAGATTTAGAAATAGGCTGTTGCAGTAGTCCAGCTTTGAGGGGACCAGAGCTCTGGAGACAGTGAGCTTCTGGGGGAAAGTGAGGAAAGGAAAAATACCTCTGAGGAGGTGCAGCTGATAGTTTGACTTCTTAGAGAAATCAGATGTGAGGAGAGAAGGATGGGTGGAGTCGAAGATAACCCCAAGGTTCTTAGCCTCACAGGTAGGAGCAGGAAAAGGACCCAGAGTAGGCGGGCCGAGAGAGGAAAGGAGGGAGCTGGTGTTCCCATGAAGAGGATCTCAGTTTTACTGGCAGTAAGGCAGAGATCACTGGTGGCACACCACTCATGAATTGCAGACAGTCAGGAATGAGAGAAGGAGTAGAGGTGGCCAAGGGGAGCCTGAAAGAGCTGGGTGTCATGCACATAACACTGAAAGTTGGAGCAGAGAGCAGCGATGCGTGGGCAAGAGGTGCCAGATATTAGTTGAACAGCAGGGGAGAGAGGTTAGACCCCATGGGGAACACCACACAGAGAGAGATAGTAGAGAGGAAGTACCCCAGTTGGGCCTGGGAGGGGCGGTCAGTGAGAAAAGAGGTCAACCAGGTCAGGGCCTGATCAGCGATAACCAGGTTATCACGGAGGCGCTTGAGCAGGATGACATGGTTGACCATGTCGAAAGCAGAAGAAAGATCAAGGAGAATGAGGACAGAAGGATGGCTAGTGTCAAGGTTGGAGAGCAGGTCATCACAGATGTTCAGGAGAGCAGTTTCTGTGCTTCTGGCCGCTATGAAGCCAGACTGATTGTTGTTTTTGTTTCTCCCTTGTTCACCTCCCTTCGCCTGGTCGCGCTCTGAAACACCTGTGTACGAGCGCGATATAATTAAAATATCATATCATGGAAACAACCAACAGATTCAGTGTGAAGGTTAAACTGGGAGATGGCCAGCTTTTCCAAGAGGTTAACCAGGAAAGGAGTGATCTAGATTGGGCGATAGTTAGCTGGAGAGGAAGGACCGGCAGAGGGCTTCTTTAAGGGGGGGTGCACAAGGGGAGTGCTTCAGGGGGGAGGGGAAGTTTCCATTGGCAAAAGAGTAATTGCAGAAATTGGCCAAGGGTGTTGATGTGGTCCTTGATGGTTCTGGGAGAACGGGGAAGAACCTGTTTTGACGAGACCTTCATAAATCGGACTTGTCTAGAAACAACGTCAGGGGTGAACAGGGGAAAGGAAGAGAACGGAGGAGGAGAGGCGGCCACAAGAAGGCCGGGAGTGGAGTAGGAGGAAGAAGAGGAAGAGAGGGTGAACAGGATGTCCTGAGTCTTAGTGATGAAATGAGAAGGCCGTTCAGAGGACTGGGAGGGAACAGGAGAGGTAGAGTCTGCAGCAAGATTGGCCCGCTCCTTGCAGATTTTGAAGAGTTCAGCTGAGTTGTTAAATGCTGCAGAGACGGGGGCTTGAATGAGCGCTCTCTTCTTGGCGAGGACAGAGTCTGTAACGCATTTGGAGTAGGCGGCAGGCCAGTTTGTCAGAGGGTGCACCTGTTGCCCTCCATTGCGTTCAAGGGTGGCAAGGTCAGAGTTGTACCAGGAGTTCCACTTGGAATTGGGTTTCAAGCGGATCCTCATGACAGGGGCAAGTACATCAAGAGCGTCAGAGATAGAAAGATGAAGGTTGGCAAGGGCTGTATCAGGGTGAGAGTCAGCCAATGGTGCAGAAGGAGAAGAGAAAGTAGCGGCAAAAGCCTCCACTGACACATGCTTCATGGGTCGAATGACCGAGAAGGTAGGTGGCAGTGCTGGAGATGGCTTGGCCTGAGGGTTAGATAAAGAAAGATGGGAGGAAAAGAGAAAGTGATCACTCAAGGAGAGACGAGTGGTGAGACGGTTGGAGAGGGGGGAGGTATGTGGAGATCAGAGCATCCAGGGTGTGCCCTGCAGAGTGAGTCGGGCCAGAGGGAAGAATAGAGAGAGAGAGAGGGGGGGGGAAGGGGAGTCGCAGAGGTTGCGAAAGAGTCCTGCAGAAGGACAAGAAGCATCCAAGTGGATGTTAAGGTCTCTGAGGAGGAGAAGTTGAGAGGTAGAGGCAAGGAAGGAGGAGGAGAGGTCCGCTCACTCTGAAAGGAAGGAGGCTACCTGGCCTGGAGGCCGGTTGATAGTGGCCACAGTGAGAGAAAGGCCAGGAGAGAGAAAGAGCCTCCAGACCAGGCATTCAAAGGAGGAGTAGTCCTGCATAGGAATGATAGAAGCAGGGATCCACTCCAGGAAGATCAAGGCTACACCCTCAACCGGGACGGTTGGTTCTGGGCACAGAGAGGATCTTGTATCCATCAGGAAGGAGTGTGTCAAAGCTTCTGACAGAGCTGACAGTGAACCACGTCTTGGTCAGACCAAGAACATGCAGATTGAGTTCTTCCCGGAGACGGCAGATGTCAGAGGAGTATTTGACAGCTGAGCGAGAGTTGAGAGTGGCAATGTGGAGCAGGTTGCCCTCTTTGAAGGGCATCCGTGGAGGGGTACAGGTCAGAGGTGCACCCTAGGATGAGCAGAGGAGGCATGAGGAGAGGGCAAGGTATCCAAAGAGGAGGTGTGAGAGCCAGAGGGGTGTTGGAAGAAGGAGGCAGCAGGGTGGCCGGGGAAGCAGCAAAGCCAGCCGTAGAGATGGCAGAGGCCGGAGGAGCCAGAGAGGGGAAAGAAGGGACAGCAGGAGAAGAAAGGAAGTTGAGAAGGCGCAGGAAGTGTCTATCAAAAAAGGAGAAGGTGAGAGAGGCCACCAGGGGGCGCAGGCAACATGGCTGCCTGAGCCGAGAGCTCCGTACCCAGCCCCGGGTAACTGCTGGCAGCGAAGAAGAGTGGGGGCCCCATCCTCCTCGAGACCCCCCCATGAGATTGTGGGAACCCTCGGCCCCCAGCTGGGTCCAGCTCCGACGCTCGGCCGTGAAGGCTTCGCCGAGTTCGGCCGCCCGAGGGATTCGCCGGCCCCTCGCCCCGCACCCTGGAGTGGAGCTCTTTTGTAGGCCACGGCAGCCGCGCCAGACCCGGAGAAGGAGGGACCCGATGCGACGTGGAGAGTGAGGAGCCTGAAGCGGAGATTGGATGCGGGACCTGCGGTTGAGCGAGGAGATAACCTGAAGCCCGGACCCTCAGTGCAGCGCGTCGGCCCGGCGCGAGAGGTGAGATCGCCCGTGGCACATCCACAGACCCGGAGGGGCGACGCAGGAACGCGCCCCCCCCCCCCGGCTTCAACTTCCTTCCCTGAGGACGGCCGGGGCCCGACGTGGGACAGCGACCCCAGACACCCCCACGAACCCGGGAGGCCGACGCGGGAGCGCGGCCCCCCCCTGAGCCTTGACCCCCCCCTCTTGGGGGACGAACGGGGCCCAAAGCGGGTCCGTGGCGGCCCTAGCCCCCACCGCACCAGTGAACCCCGGGGGGCCGACACGGGAGCGCGCCCCCCCCCAATCTTGACTCTCCCCCTCTGGGACAAGCGGGGATTGAGGCGGGACTGCAGCGGCCCCAGCCCCCAATACACCAGTGGATCGGGGGGCCGACGCGGGAGCACGCCCCCCTCCCCTCTCTCGCCCCGGCTTTGGCTCCCCCTCCTCCCCCAATGACAAAGAGTGCAAATAAAGGAAGTGGGCCCAGAGTGGCGGCCAAGGTGGGACCCCGAGAGGTGAGACCTACGACAAAGAGGCCAATACACAGAGGAGTCCAAGGGACCACGGACTATTGGCGAGAGGTCAATCGGACCATTCCCCTCACGACCACCCCACCAGAGCAAGACGCCGCGAGCACACTCTGGGAGGAGAGGGCACCGGAGGCACACTAGAGGACCTCATCGACACCAGACCCCCACTTTCTCGACTGGGCCACGTTCCACACACGAAAGCTTCGGCCTGGCTGCGCCCACCGTTCGGGATCGTCACCGGGGGGGCATTCGTCCACCAGGTGTCTACCCGTCCCGCCTCCGGGGTTGCCAACTATACACTGCATCCTCCCACGATCAAAATTGTGGGTTAGACAGGTCACACCAACTAGAGCCCACCGGAGTGCTCTTCCCATGAGCTGGAGGGAGACCCTCGCCAAATACCAATTTGTGGCTTCTGAGGGCGAAATGGCGGCAGGGGGCACCTCTACCCCTCCCCCCGACCTGGGGGCCAGACAAAATAATATCCAGATAATCCTAGAGGAGATACGCGGGATGAGAACTGACATGGGAGCCAAATTGGCGGACCTTACCACTAAAGTCACCACCCTCGAGGACCGGATAGAGGGGGTCGAAAATAACCAGCTCTCTAAGGCACTTCTCGAGACCCAAATGGAGGCCAGATTCCAGGACATGCAACGGCGGGAGGAGGAACTTCGGTTCAAAGTGGACGACATGGAAAATAGAGAAAGGAGGAACAACCTACGCATTTTTGGGCTGGTGGAATCCGAGGGCGAGACCACACTAGGCCTGGAGGGCAAAGTACTGGATATCATAAGGATTGCTCTGGGTGAGAGTGCTGGAGGCGAGATCAAATTTGATAGGGTCCACCGGGCGGGCGGAGGGGGCAGGGGCCCGCGCTCGGTGCTGGCTCGACTGCATCACTACAAAGACAAAGCCAAGATCCTAGAGAAGGCAAAGAACCTAGGCAATATCCAATACGGGGACTCGAGGGTGTCTATATTTCAGGACCTTTCAGCCCTCACCCTACTAATGAGGAAGAAATGTGGCACCCTCACAAGATGGCTACAGGGGAAGGGGGTCAGATACCGCTGGGGCCACCCCTTTTATCTATCGTTTGAATGGCAGGGAGAGCAGTACCATCTGGTCTCGGAGGAGGACATCCAGACGGCCACAGATGACCTGCTTGGCGACATGCCCGCTCCCTCGGGCGGCACCCAAGATCTCCCTAGGGGCCCGGACGGTCTGGGAAAGCTCAGCGGCAAGTCTAAGGTCAAGGGTACTCGCAAATTCCAGAAAATAAGACACCCATCAACGACCTCCGAGGACCGCCCGAACTCATGACTATACCACTCTTTCGGGGGTTGAGGAACCCTACTGATGCTCCTTCATTCTAAGCTTTTGCAGAGCTGGAAATTGGGGCCTGGCCTCACGAGGCCAGGGCCGGGCGCCACGTTGGCGCGAGGTTTGACTCGCCAGGTTGAAGGGCGGGAAGCAGTTTGATGCAATGTTAACGGTTTGGTTGCGTTTCCCCCGGTGTCGGGCTGAGTTTGAACCTTAGGGTGGGTGTGGGGGCCGGGGGGTTCTTTGGCTCCTGCGCTGAACACCTCCACCGAGGTAATGGTTGGGGTCGATATATATGGGAAAAACAAGAGATGGGGATCCCTAACCTAAGAAATACCCGGGGCTGGGGTAAGAGTCCTTGGTGGTTCGTTGACCAACCCCGACACCAGTTGGGGGGCATGGACGAACGCCTTACAATGAAAGGGAAAAGGGAACGGGGGGAAAGGGTGGGAGGGGAAGATTGGGTGGGGGAAGGTGGGTGGGGAACACAGGGGAAGGGAGGGGGGAATAGCCGAATCGAACTAGGGTTTACAATGCGGAAACAGACTATAGGGCAACACCGCGACACAGGACAAACAGATGAGGCCTCCCCATATGACAATGGTTGAGGGCAAGATAGGCACACTTAATGTCAAGGGCCTTAACTCCCAGAACAAGAGATCCCTGACGAGTAACATGTTTCGCAAACAACTAATGGTACTCTTCCTCCAAGAAACTCACTATAGACAGGGCAAGGAATCACCCATAAGGGGAAGGGACATTGGATCCAATTACTGGGCCTCCCACAGAAGTTCAAAGAAGGAGGGGGTAGGGATCCTCCTGAATAAAACGTTCCACCTCTCCAATAGTGAAACCAAGAGGGGCTTTGGGGGGCGGTTCCTGGCAATCAAGGGCACCCACGAGGGCGAACGCATCACTCTGGCTACCCTTTATGCACCCAACTCTGGCCAGATTAGGTTCCTAACCCAAATTATGGGGGTAATCGATGAATGGGCGGAAGGGGCCATGATTCTCGGGGGCGACTTCAATCTTATAATGGACCCCAAACTAGACTGGTGGACGGCCCGAGGGGTTGAACCCAAGGCGACATCTAAAGACAATATCTCATTCCAGACCCTCCTGAGGGAACACTATTGGGAAGACGTCTGGCGGGCGAAACACCCAGAACCGGGAGGCTATACATTTTTCTCCCCTCCACACTATACATACACCAGAATTGACCTGCTCCTGACCTCTAAGGAGGGAGGCGGGGTGGCCACGGACCCGCGAGTCGAGGCAATAACCTGGTCCGATCACGAGCTTCTAGTGGCAAGCTGGTTTCTCCCAGTCTCCCCCCGATCAACCCACTGGAGGTTCAATGATGTGCTTCTCAGAGACCCAGTCTTTAGGGACTTCCTGAGAGGCGAAATGGCGGCATACTTCGAAACAAATGATAATGGGGAAACAGACATGCCGATGGTGTGGGAGGCAGCAAAGGCCATCTTTCAGACGTAAACGGGAAAGAGGGCTCATCGAAGCCAGGATACGGGCAGACCTTGGAATCTTGCGGGGTAGGCTCAATCAGGGGGGGACAGACAGGGAATCCATCTTAACGGAAATGAGCGAGAAACGACAGGCCCTACACACGGTTCTCATAGGAGAGGTGGTTAAGAAGCTGAGATACACACGACAGAGGTACTATGAGAGGGGAGACAGGGTGGGAACGCTGTTGGCTCATAGAGCCAGGGGATGTCGACTGGAGAGAAGGGTTGGCCCCATCAGAGGCCGGGAGGGCTCCATGCTTAACAACAAGGCAGAAGTTGTGGGCTCCTTCGCAGATTACTATAAGGAACTGTATACAAAACAGGGGGGAACATCACCAGAGGAGATGCGGGCATATTTGGAGGAATACCCCCTGCCCCGCTTGACGGAGGCGGAACTACAGGAACTAGAAGTAGACATAACTGTTGAGGCGGCCATCAAGAGGCTGAGGGTGGGCAAGGCCCCGGGGGGAGATGGCTACACAGCTGATTTTTACAAGCAGTTCTCACCCTCGCTGGTGGAGCCCCTAGCCAAGCTCTTTAACCAAATCCGAAACGAGGAGACGCTCCCACCCTCCTTCCTGCAGGCCCTCATCACGGTTATCCCGAAGCCAGGAAGGGACCTGAGGGAATGTGGTTCCTACAGACCCATCTCCCTCTTAAATCTTGACGCCAAGATATTTACTAGAATCCTGGCATCTCGCCTAGAAAAGTGCCTTCCCCGACTGGTTCACCCCGACCAGGCTGGTTTCATACTTAATAGACAAGCCTCGGACAGCATGCGTAAAGCCCTCCATGTGCTGTACTCAAGGGAGATCCGGAACGAGGGAGCTCTGCTCCTATCCCTAGACGCAGAGAAGGCCTTCGATAGGGTGAGCTGGGAATTCATGGGAGAGGTCTTGTCTGCGGTGGGGAAGGGCCGGAGGTGGTTGGGCTGGATGGCGGCACTGTACTCCTCCCCAACAGCCAGGGTGGTAGCCAATGGGACGAAGTCAGAGTCTTTCCCCCTGGGGCGAGGTACAAGACAAGGATGCCCACTATCCCCCCTGATATACGCCCTAGTTATGGAACCCTGGGCAATTTCGGTACGCAACAACGAAACCATCACAGGGGTCCGGTTGGGCGACTCCCATTGCAAGATTAGTCTGTTCGCAGATGACGTCCTCCTGTATGTTACTAAGCCATCGCAGACGATCCCTCATGTACTACAGGCCCTGATGCGCTATGGTAACCTCTCTGGGTACAAGGTCAACTTAGGCAAGTCTGTGGCTTTCGTGGGAGGTCGGTTGCACGAATCGGAGGTACAATATGTAGAAAGTCTCCCCTTCCAAGTGCAGAGAGAGGGGTTCCGATACCTGGGAATCCAAATCCCATCCACTCCGGGTGACCTCTTCGCGCGCAATTTTACCCCATTATGGACAGCTGTTAAGAGATATTGAGAGGTGGGGGGCGGCGGGGTTTTCATGGATGGCACGGCTCAACCTGATTAAGATGGTAATACTCCCTAAGTTCCTATTTCTCTTCCAGATGCTCCCCACCCAAGTGCCGAAGCCCTTTTTCGACTCAATGAAGCGGGTATTGCTTGGGTTCCTCTGGGCGGGAAAGAAACACAGAATCTCCTACGATGTCTTGACAAGACCGAAGGAGGATGGAGGGGTGGGGTTCCCCGATTTCGATGCATACTACAGGGCATCCCAGCTAAGGATTCTTGTTGACCATTTCAATCCTGGGACGGAGAAGCAGTGGGTGGCCCTGGACAATAGACTTCTCGCCCCAGTCACGATCGACAAGCAGCTATGGGTCCCAAGAACACACATTCCCAGGAGGGTACGCGAACACCCAGTGTTGGGGGTTCTCTGGTCGATCTGGAAGGAGGGGAGCTATTTCAGGTGGCTCACGACCTGGCCCTCCCCGCTGAGTTGCATTTGGGTGCCACCATTCCTGGCCAAAATAGCAGAACCAGCAGCATACCAGAGTTGGTACGAGGCGGGCCTAGTTAGGGCCTGCCATCTATGGGTGGGGGGATCCTTCATGCCCCTTCCTGACCTTGAGGAGGCTCTGGGTCTGGGTAAGCTGTCGCCATTCCGCTACCTTCAGCTTAAGGGAGTTCTCTCGGAACCCTCATGGGGGGACACTCTTAGGTGGGACCTTACAGATTTTGAGAAAATGATCATCTCCACCCGGGGCTCCAAAGGGGCGATAGCTCGGTTGTACAGACTCCTCCTGTTTTCAACACCAAGGGACCCCCCCCCAGCACGAACGCAATGGGAAAGAGACCTTGGCGTGGCAATAGATGATAGGAGATGGACCAAGATGTGTATCCGAGCCCACCGCTCAACTACGTCCCTCCAATACAGACACCAGGCATTAAAGGTCCTACATAGGTGGCACTATCCCCCCCCAGAGAATATCCAGAATGCTCCCAGGCTATGACCCACACTTCTGGAAATGTCGAAACACCACTGGAGACTACATACATATGTGGTGGTCATGCCCCAGGGTACAGATGTATTGGGGTGAGGTCCTATCCTGGATCCGGGGAGTTGATGGGATAGACAGACCTCTTTGCCCCTGGTTGCTCCTCTTTGGGATTGAGGTTGGGGACGATCAGGAGGACACTCAGGGTCACATGCTCCAGGTCATGCTTGTGGCGGCCAGGTGTTGCCTGGCCCAAAAATGGAAAAACCCGAACATGCCACAGGAAAAGGAATGGGTCACCAAGATTCGAGCGATTTATGACATGGAATTCCTCACGCACGTTCTTGATGAATCTAAAACCAACATCGAAGAACTCTGGCTTCCATTTTTTGAAAAATATGAGCGCAGTGCATAAGGGGTCCAGTCCTCACGGTGGGCCCGGTTTTGTCCTTTAGACACTGTGAAACTGTAAAGTCGGGGACTCCAAAGGCACCCATTAACTGGGACATGTTTTTCCCCCCCACAAGGGGGTCTTAATAGGTTGAGCCCGAGGACAAGTGTGCAAAATGTGCTCATCACCTGTGCTCTAGGACTGTGCATTGTGTTCTGAAGTGTTAAATCCAGATTCTACTTTGATTAATCGGCTAGGAGGGTGGGGGGGGGGGGGGGGGGATAAAAGGGTTATTGGTGGGAACGCTTTCTATAAATGTAAATCTGTTTTGTGGTGCAATGTTTGCAGTAATAACCTACAAAATGTCAATAAAAATATATTTTCAAAAAAAAAAAAAGGAGAAGGTTGGCCTGAGGGCCTTGGACCAAGACAGTGCTGTTTAGGTAAACATTAATTATGGTCTTGGAGGAGTAGAACGGGTGCCACCATTAATGGGTGAAGAGGAAAAAAGGAGAGACAACAGAGACCATATGGGGGTCCATAGGCGTGGAAAGGGAACGACAAAGGAATACAGTAAGGGTCTGTCTGGAAGAAGCACTGGTGCAGGTATCAGCGATGGGGAGGTCTGGGTTGGGGACTAGGATATCCCTTTTGAACTTCCTCCTACCAGACTTAATGAGAAGGATAGGATAGTCGATGGAGAAGCAGTTATGTTATTTTGTTATGTTATTTGGAATTTACATAGCGCTCTATATGTCACTGGTATGACCTCAAAGCACTGGTAGGTTGAACACCCTCGAGAGAGTAAGGTGTAATTTGTTGCTTGGGTGCACCAGTTATGGGTGTAGCTGATGCAATTGCCTGATGGCAGCTGCATCATAGCATTAGGTGTGGTGGTATTAATGTGTGCAGTCTGATAGGTGGACACCAAGACTGAGATTTGGCTGCGTAAGCCTGTGCAGGACGCTTATGTGTGCAGCTAGGCCTGCTTGTCATGGGATGCAGCTGTGTTTTATTAGAATGACGTGTTCACGGTGTAGAGTTGTTTGTATGTGAGCAGCTAGGCCAAAATTGATCGAGGGGTGTAGCTGCACTCTAATTGTGGGATGGTGTGGAGTAAAGAGTAAAAATAGTGAAATGGGAGGTGAGTGTTTAGGTGGAAACATGATCTAAGGAGTTAGCTGTTCCGGATTTCAAGAATGCGATTGCTAGTGACATAAGCGTACAACCAAGGAGATACAAAAACGCCAAAAACAGAACACTACCAGAGAACCTAGACGAAGGAATGAACAGCAGGAGTCCAGGCAATACAATGTAGGCAAACAACCAGGAGAAACAGAAGCGTGAAAAAAACAGATCAACCAGACACCCTAGAAGAAAGACTGAACAGCAGGGAATGCAGGCAGTACGATGTAAGCAAGCAACCATCGAAAGTAAAACATCACAGAGGCAGAACAGACTACCAAGAGACCCTAGAGGAAAAAATGCAGCAGCCAAGGAGAACAAAACACAGAAGTACACAATAGGTAAGGGGAAGGGGGTTATGAAAGGGGGCAGGAGAGGGCCCACAGGGGATGCATAAGGCGCCACGACCGAGTGGTGAAGAAGGCCTCGAGTTGTGAGGGAGTGCATGCAGTCTAGGAACAGGAGGGAACAGAGCGAAACGTAATTTGGATTGCAAGAGAATGCACACGGCCTAAGATAGGAGGGAGCACGTGTGGCCTAGGGTGCATGTAAGCGCACGCAATCAAGGATTGCCAGGGAGAGTAGTGAGCAGGGGAGGGAGGTGGGGCAGGGACAGGTCACAGAGGAAACAAAAACAACAAAAGTGCAAGAGTGAAAAGGGGCACCAGGTCAGGGGGGTTAAGTGGAGTGAAGCAAGCTAAACTCTCCCTGCAGCTTCTTACCTGGCGCAGCAGAAAGGAGTGTGGGACGTCCGCACTCTCTGTCTACGTCGCAACCCCATTGTCGCAAAAACACCTGTGTCGCTCAACACCGCAGCGTTGTCCTGCGAGGGCTTTGCCACAGAGGGTCCGCACCTTGGTTCTTATAGCAGCGGAAGCATGGACGTAGTAAAGTGTGCTACGTTTGTCAGGCAGCGTCTCCTGCGAACCTGCGTCGCTCAACTGCAGCCTTGTCCTGTGAGGGCTTTGCGGCAGAGGGTACAGGTCCGTGCCTCGGTTTTTATAGGTAAGGAAGCGTGGACATAGCAAAGCGTGCTACATATCGTTGGGCAGCTTCTCCTGTGCACCTGCGTCGCTCAACACCGTGGCCTGGTCCTGCAAGGGCTTTGCCACAGAGGGTCCACGCCTCGGTTCTTATAGGCGTGGAAGCATGGACATAGCGAAGCGTGCTACATATCGTCTGGCAGCGTCTACTGCGCACCTGCATTGCTCAACACCGCAGACTTGCGAGGGCTTCGAGTGAATATATAAAAGTAAACATTTATTCACTACAGAAAATTTATTCACTTCTATATAGTGAATAAATTGAAGTAAACAGCCGGCGAGGGTTGTTTGAAGGATGAACATGATATGCAGTGCTGACTGGAGTGACAGTGTTGATTAATGAGTTCTTGCTAGAGGATTGATAAGAATAGTGTATGAATTCGATAGCCACTTTATCAACCGATAAAACAGATTAAAGAAGAGTTGTAATATTGATAATTAACTTTCTTGTTCATATTTATGATATTATATATATAGAGGTTGTCACCCATTTACTATCTTTAGGGATGAGAATTTAGCAAGAGCAAGTTATCAAGTTGAAAATCAAAAGTTTTATTTCAACACAATGTCATAAAAAGTTAGTGGAGCAGAAAATCTGATTTCAGAAGAATGAGCATGCAAATCAATAAAATACAGTACATTATAAATACAATACAAGTTCAAGATGACTTATTTATCCTAGGACTATTTATATATACACAGGAGGAACATGGCTGTTTCGATCACAAAAGAATGGAACAGTCATCTGGGACAATACATAAGTGGACATAGATAGTTCAAGGACAACCAACATTGGACGTTTGAAGTGCAAGTAGGCGGTACGGCCAGCTGTGCTTGGGATGTGACCATGATGGGTGAAGTGCTAGAGTGGAAGCAGAGGAAGTGAAGGAAAGAGGCAGGTTAGAGGCAAAACATTTTAGCTAGCAGACAGATTGGAGGTTAAGAGGGCAACTCAAGATGCGAGGAGGTAGACTTTTAGTTTGGTTTTGAACACATCTGTGTGGACTGTTTCTTGGATGTTCAGGGGGAAGAGAATTCCATGCAAGTGGAGCGAGAAGAGCGAAAAAGCAGAAGCTAGAGGAAGCACAGGGATGTCAAGGAGCCACAAGGGTAGTCGAGGAGGCAGAGCAGAGATTCTGAGACGGTTTACAGAGTTGGATAGAGGAGGATATATACAGCAGTGCTTTACCGTTGTTAGATTTGTGAAAACGAAGAATACATTTAAATCTGGCCCTGTTTTGCATCATCAACCATCCACCCTTGTGACCGTGTGAGGAAGTAGGTGTGAAGTGAGGGAGTTCAAAGAGAGCTCTTATAGTGACGTTAAGGAGAGGACAGAAAGCATATTTGGAGAGACCGAAGAGGATGCCGGCACAAGTAGGTCAGTTTAGAGAAGACAAGCGTGGTTAAGAGATGCTTGGCAGTGTTGACAGGAAGGATGTGCCTGATTTTCCTAATATTTAGGAGGTTGGGACAAGCTGCTGTTCCAGTTTGAGAGAGGAAAGTAGAGAAGGTGTCCAGTTTTAGAGATGAAAGTAGAGAAGGTGTGCAAAGGGTAATATAAGACGCAAAGGTTTCTAGCTGAAAAAGAGTAGGGGAGAGTGTCACGTGGGAACTGGATAGACTGAGGAAGAGGAGAGAGTGTTTTTGGCAGGGAAGAAGAGCACCCCTGTTTTGGTAGAGTTTACCATCAGAGTGAAAAGCCATCCAATATTTAATGGCAGAGAGACAGTTGGACATTTTGATAGCAAGAGCCGAGGAGAGCTCAGGACAAGAGAAGATGATTTGGGTGTCGTCCGCCAAGAGTTGGTACAAAAACCCAGAGGAGGAGATTCGTGTCCCAAGAGGAGAGGTAAAAAGAGGAGTGGACCCAAGACGGAGCCTTGTGGAACACCACCAGTTCTAGGAGTGAGTTGAGCAGTGTTGTTGCTCCAGGAGACAAAGAATTGGCGAGGTAGGATTAAATCCAGGCAAGGGCTTGATCGGGAATCCCAAGAAGAAAAGAGTATTAAGGAGATCAGAGTGATCGACAGTGTCAAAGGCAGCAGACCGGTCAATGAGAATTAGGATAGAGGATACGTATTTACTACAAATAAGGTAAGTACGCCGACAGTGTCATCACTCCTTGCCCAGTGTTGATGTCTCCCCATGTGGCCAGGGAATGGCAGCCGCTACCTGATCCTGACACTGCGGGCGGCTATATTAGGGAGGTTCACATTGGGAGAGGCAACCCTCTATGAAGTGGCACAAACTCATTGGGTGAGACGCAGTATCCCTTCCAATTAATGGACCTTAGACTCCCCTTCCTGCAACCTTAAGAACAAGCTCTTCCCTAATGGACTCATGGGGTGTATGTATCCTACCATTCCCCTAAAAAGTACTGGGATGAGGAAGAATAGGAGTATCCTGAATGAAGATCACTTTCCCAGTACTGTAACAAGAAAGATTCCCAATGACTCACAAGAGAGTTACAAGATCAATACTGCGACAAGGGAGAGTAATGGAGAAATGAGGATTACATGTAAGAAATCACATACAGCAGTCTAGTCTTTCCCCAAATCCTATTGGCCAGGGTCAGAATAAAAGCAAGGAAAGACTTGCCTCCCTGGAGGACCTGGCTGCACGATTTTTGTTTGTTGCATAGAGGGGGCCTTGGACTGCTGTTCCAGAGGAGAGAAGGGAGAACACTTGCACCCGAACAGCTTTTGGAGAACAGGGGACCACTGGGGGAACCTCGGGAACCGCTGTAGCCCCAAAAAAGGGAGTGAACCCATGGGCACCAGCAGTGTGCCAGAGGGAAGCTGGAAGCTCCCTCACTTGGAGAGTTCTCCAGCCGACAGCAGAGGAAGATGCTGGCTGGGAGAATCTTGTCCTCTCTGTGCTGACTGAGGGACCGCTGTGTTACTGAGAAGATCGCAGAGCCAAACGTCTACAGAGAAGGCCAAGGGAAGAAGACGGCAGGTGCCGGTCAGCCGCGAAGACGCCAAGAGAGGAAGAAAAGGGAAGTCTTCCTGGCATACGCAGATTCCGGAGCGCAGCCCACGCACCACTATAGCACAGAGAAGTACCTTGCAGACACGCAGGAACCAAGAGAGACGCAGAAGCTACAAAACAAGGTCGGCAAACCCAGGGAGAAGGAACGAGACGTTGAAGAGCCGCTGTATGCTTAACACGGAAGAACCGAAGCACGCCACAAAGAGCCAGTGAGACCACAAAGTGAAAGCAGGGAAACCGGGACAATTCGGCAAGCCTACCGAAGGCAAATAGAAGGTAATAAAACATATGAGATAGAACGAGAGACTCAATATCTCTCAGAGAATCATTTTTGGGAGGCAAAGCGCGAAAGAGGTCAGGGGAGGAGCAGGAAACGCCTCACTGCGTGAAGTTTTGCAAAACCATATTAGTATTGTGTTTAGTACCTGCAGCCAAGGCAGGCAAAGCCAGAGAGAGGTCAAGGGGGGTGAGAAGAAAACCCCTCACCTTGTAAACCTTTGCAAAACCATTACAGTTACGAGTCTGAGACCCGTAACACAAGGGGAACAAAGCCAAAGAGAGGTTAAATGAAGAAAAATAGAGCCCTTCACCTCACAAACTTTGATGACACCACAAGTCTGCAAGTGTGCCCAGTGCGCCTATGAGAGAGTGCTGGCAGGCATGTATAGCGGGCAGATACAAGTTACAAGTGTGTTCATATGAAAGTCCTGGCAGGAGAGTATACCAGGCAAAGTCAAGTTGAAAAGTGTGAAAAGTACATCTCATATAAGAAAGCCTTGGCAGTAGAGTATACCAGGCAGATTCAAGTTGCAAGTGTGTTCCTATGAGAAAGTCCTGGCAGGAGAGTATGCCAGGCAAGGTCAAGTTGAACAGTGTGTAAAGTGCTTCATATTTTTTTAATTGCGTCACCTCGGTTTTATTTTTTTTACACATTTCCAATAATAAAACCAAAGTACATCATATGATGAAGTCCTGATAAGAATACATCCGGAATAGCCAAATACTATTGAAATCATATAAAGAGGCGATGAAACCTGCCAGGAGAGTACATCAGGTATCCTACCAAGATTAAAACCAACAGCAAAGTTATTTTGCACCCCAGTTGTATTGTTGAACAAGAGAAACTCAAGGAAACTGGTGCCTATCAAAGTGTAAAGCACAGTGAAGAGGAATCATAGGGGAAGGGAACAATCCCCTGCAACTGTGAACTTTATCCATTGGGAAATGTTATGTAGGAGTTAGGACTTTCCTTTTTAACTTATACATTTGTGCACTTTCAAGACCAAAGACATTACCCTTTTCACCTTAGAGTTAATTTAGTTAGAATCCGAGGGCCTGAATAGTACTTTGGACACAGGGCATTTTTACTTCAGACATTCTGACGTCCGACAGACCCTTAGTTTTGTTTGAGGAAGGGAAACACTTCAGAGTAGGGACAAAGGCATTTTCCAACTCCTTTTGTGTTTCAATAAAGGTGTATGGCCAAAATCATGAAACCCCTATGTCTGCGTCTCATTCCTGACCCCACACACCCACTCTATCCTTCTACAAAGTTAATTCTTAGAATAGGATCCTTGACCCAGGTTTGACCACCAAAGGCCAGCCCAGAAGGAGTTTAGGGACAATGGCTTTCCATCCAATGTTACCCTATGGGAGACAGGAGGGGGAAAGCGGGGAGGGGCAGAAACAGGCATGTTCACTTACTCCCTGACTCTGATTCTTCCAGGTGACACTGCAGGTCCCAGAGAATTTGCTGGGGCTCCCATCTTCTGTCTTTGGTTCAGGTGAGGGTACCTGAGAGGTCTGGGGTGCAGAGGTCACTTTGCGTGTCAGGAGCTGGTTGTGGTTCTCACCAAATGGTTCCAGGCAACTTCTTGAAGAAGACACCCTAATGAAGAAAAGGTGCAGACCTTGGCTGTGCAGACCCTTCAGTACACCTCATGGGATTGCAGAAGGATGGTCCCAGCAGCAGGCAATCTTCCAGCAGTGAACAAAGAGGCAGCTCCAGCTCAGCTTCACTTGTTGTGAGAAGTCTGAAATGGTGAGGACAGGCAACTTATGGCATAAACTGAAGATCCTGCGCGTCCCAAGGCTCCGCTCGGAGCGCAACTGCTGCAGAGCAGTAGCCCAAAAGGGAGCTGGTTAGTCCCCTGGGTCGTCCAGGGACACTTCAGAAGACTTCCAAGGCATGGATCCAGGAGCAAGGTTGGAGACTGGTTGATCCCACCAGACCAAGGATAGAAGCACCAATGAGGGTCTTCTAAGATCAGGCAGAGGAGCAGGGCTTCACGGGGCAAATCACTGAAGTCGATGCTGGTCAGCTGCAGAGTCATCAATCATCAGGTCTTCAGCAAGCTGCTCTTTTCAGTAGAAGTCTTGGTTCACACAATGATCTGTTGGATAGCTGCATGAACCCTCCCTTGATCCAAGATTCAGGCTGGGAGCTATCCGAAGCCCACCAACGGTAAGGATCAGCAACATTCTAACAGCCCAGGGTTGTCCAATCCTGGACAACCACTGGTCATCACCTCTGTCCAGCAACAGATTTTTGGCGCCAGAGGATGTGGACTGGGACCAGACAGTCCCAGCCCCCTCCGCTGGCTCACACACACCAAGCCCACTTGCTCATGAAAACGGAAGCTTGCACCAGGAAAGGGTTTACCATACATGACCTTCCCTAACTTGAGAAGGCAGGAAGATGGCAAAAGGACAAGCAAAAGTCTTGTGGCACAGCCATGTTAGGATGCTTGCTGCCTTTAGTAGCCACACGTGATAAATGCCAAAGCGCACGAGAACAATTATCACAAATGGTAAAAATAACAGCTGCCACCAGCTTGTCTTAGGCACATTGTCAAAGTAACCAAAAAGCCATCATGTAAAAAGGTATAAGGAGTATCATAACTGCACTTCACTGTAAGGTGATGTGTGCAATTGTAAAAATACAAGAATTCCAAAAGAGAGACACAGGGCGTCACTAGCAGTGTGCCGGTCCAGTAAAACATGCATGTAATATCGGCTGTGGCATTTTTACTGGCTCGGCACACTTCGACTTTGCCGGAAGGGGCAGTGAACTACTGGCAGGCCTGAAATGCCAGGAGTTCAGGCCCCCTATCGGGAAATAATTCCTGTATCACTGGCACCAGTACTAACAGTGATTGCAGCAAACCCATTCCATGGAGTCCTCTAGGACCCCATGGAATGTGAGCTTAGAGCTGTTGCTGGCAACGGTAAGGGGGTTTGCCGGTAACCCATCGGAATCACTGGCAAACCTGTAACGACCCCGAAGGTCTGAGCACTGACAGTCTTAGGGACTAGTCGGTTTCCATATACAAGTGAGCAAAAATAGGCAAGGGATGTAAAGCAGAAGGCTTTATTGACCTCCAAAAGTCAGGTCAGGGTTAAGAAAAATAGGCAAAAAGACTAGGGCACCCATAGGAATCTATGGAGGGTGAGGTGCAAAAAGAACATCTTTACCAACACCTGTGATTTCAATTGCAACGAATGTGTTTCAAGGCCTAATACATATTACTATATCTTTATACATTCCGCCTTCCTTAAATTATTAAGAGTGCTCGGTATGTGCTTAACTGAATCCTTCACTAACCACACACGCCCCTTACTCCAAGTCCTACTGCTCAGTCATACTAACTAAACAGAATGCGTCTACACATTGGCACCTTTTCCTGTACACCAGAATAGGATGGCCTCTCAGAATCTTCCCACATGGTTGATTCTGAAAATCCATCTCAACGGTATCCCAATGGCTACCAAAATGGTATGTTGGGCATTAATGGGTAGAATGGCTTGCATACCCAGTGAAGTAGAAACTAAAGTATAGCTGCCATCAACCTACTCTCTAAAACCTGTGTAGAGTTATAAAATCACCCAGCGGCATAAAAGGGGAACCTGAAAAGAACCCCTGCTACTGGGCACCTTAGGGGCAACACAATGCCATATACCTTTCGTAGAGTATAAAGTGACCTAGTGGTAGGGGAAGTTCCTCTGGCCACTAAAAATAAGCCAAGTGACCAGAAGGAGAAAGAAAAAAGAAAAAGGTTGAAGGACCCCAAAAGGTTGCCCAAGAATCTTCAAAGTTGGCACTACCTTAGTGTGAAGGGGGTGGCTACCATTAAGATGGCAAGTCATTGGGACCCCACCAGAAGAGATATGCCCAGGTTTTAAGACCATAGGCCTGTGAACCTGAAGGCTGCATAGGTGACCACCACCTGTGAGAAACCAGAGGGTATTCTCCCAAGTAGACCTCAGAAGACCCTTATTCAGGTGGCCAGGGCAGGAATGGTGCTCTCAGATCCCAACCCTGTGGGTGAACGAGCGAGGATCACCTGGGTAAGGGAACACGTGTTATGCTCATGGGATTACCCAAAGGGAGACGCGGTATTATACCGAGGTGGAGGGTGAGGGGGACGAAGTCCCTGAGCTCTGCCTTGGTTACTCCACATCTACTTCCCTTCCATCCAAAGAAGTTCCCTAAACAACATCCTACCACCCTGTTATCCTCCAAACCCAGAATCCTTGTTTCACCAATCTCTAGTCAAATACTCCCAATCATTCTTCTTCAAGACCCTCCGATTATTTCCTGCACTCCCAACCTGCCCAGATAAAATACTACAGTTCCCACAATTCCCCCTTGTTCATTTCACAATCCCATCTATTCCCGTTTGCCCAACAAACCCTACCAATCCCGTCCCCTTTCCGAACTCAGTCGAAAGTGACCAACAATTACAGTTACCACAAACCCTCTTACTCATTTCGAACACCCTCCAAAACCCACCCTTCCGAGATCACCAAAAAACCCTCTAAACCGAAGGTTGTAATCCCATATGGCACTGTTTCCTCATCCTATCCCGTATGACAAACTGACACTCGAACCCCTACCCTTTCCGACATGAACACTGTTTTACCCCATGAAAGACAGCAGTCTTATAATAAAACTGTTTACCTGACATGTCCCGACACAAGAGCCAGACAAAGTCAGGCCAATGACCTAAATCACTCACACCCGAGTGATTTATCCCAACAGGGATAAAGGGTGGAGTAAAAAGCACAGTACGAGCAACACAATGAGACAGTTTCCCAGGCCCGGCAGTTCAAGAGGAGGAGAAAGGCAATGAATATCGACAGGCTAACAAGGCGAGACACAACCTTGCCCTTTTCAACGCAGGTGCGCAAAACCTCTGCAGAGGGAACCATAAAACCGAGGACAATACCTCAAGTGTGCAGCAACAGATGTCAATCGTACACAGAGCCTGTCAACGCTGATAAGCGGGAGCGAGGGGGGACTCCTGCTTCCGTGGTACCGGCCTTGACTCCAGTTACAAGGAAATCCCAGTGGTTCATCACAGCCGGTGAGCCGAGGGGAGAGCCGATAAGAGTCGGACAGTGGTAAGGGAAAGACACAAAGTAGCAAGTTGAACTCTGTTCAAAGAACTGTAATACTTTTCAGAGGAGACCAGATGCATAAGGAACCGGCACCACGTGGGTGCTAAGTCGAGAGACTCTTGTCAATCCCCGTCTGAGTGAAACTACAGATACCAGAAGGCCGTAGGAGAGCCGTCAACTTAGGTCAAAGTGGTCATACAGGAGGTCAAACAAAATCCCTGTTCAATCAAAACCCTTTGACCTAAGAACTGTAGAGAAAGGGAAGTGAATCCCGCATCGTGAGAAAGCAAGAGCAGTGAATCCTACAAATCATTGAAAGCAAAGTGAATGTGAAGTCAGCAAGAGTGAACCCGGAAAAGGAATGCGCACGAAAAGGGGGCAAAGTCTAAAGTCCCAAGAAGCAGTTTGTTGACAACGGTGAACCCGACCAAGAGCTGTCCACTGGTAGTTTAAAAAGACATTAAGGCCTGTAAGTGAGAAGACAAGCCATAGTGAACCCAAAGGAGGGAGGCTGAAAGTAAATAAGGGATACGAACATGAACGAGGGAGATTTGAGAAGGGTCTGCACCCAGAAGAGGGGGATCCAGGGGAGGAAACTATCACTCGTATACAGGGAAGAAACCCTTGTGAAAGAACTTTTTGTTTTGATACTTTGGAAGCTATCAGGCCCTCGGAACTGGGAGGCAAAACCACTGAAGGCCTTGATACTGATAGGAACTGTTCTTGAAGGGTCCGAGCCCGAACAAGGGAGATCCAGGGGTGAAGACATCACCCAATGTGAACTGTGGAACTTTCATTTCGTGAAGAGGAACTTTATGTTTGTTTGGTTATTTGAAAACGTCAGTCCCTCGAAGGCAAGAGACTTTCAAGAGAAACGAGACTTGGCCATTGACAAACCCAATAGCTGCAAGTGGAACTGTAGTCTCATACTGAGGAAGCTTGAGACTGTACTGTATGCCAAGATCCCACCTTACCCCGTGCATAAAACATGGGGAAGGGAGACCCCAAGCTACCGCATCATGACATTATTTGCGAACACTTCTTTCTTTTCTTTAAAATTATCCCACACCCTTTTTGTATTAGCTGTAAGCTTTGGCAATACGTTTCTTAGTCTAGGCCCTTTCATTTTGACAATGCCACTAGGACTGCCTAATTTTCATTTGGTGTTCAAAGCTTGCTCCCATCTTAGTTTTAGGTTTAGATTAGGCATTTAGCCAACTTGCATACAGTTTAATAAACACCTGTGTACTGTGATCACTTGTGTAGGTCTTTACTGTTGCCACCATGTGTTCCTTACACAACCCACTGAAGAAAACCATCGTACATATGCAGGTGGGTAGGGCATGAAGGAGTACTGCACATAGAGCCTAGGGACTCTGAAGATGAGGACCAGTGAGAGGGTGGGAGTTGGGCAACCCGAGAAAGGCTAACTGAGCTGATGGATGCGGCATAGAAGAGCCACGAAGGGCGCAGAGGTGCTTTTTCTTGTACGGATTGGGTCTGGCTAAGTGCCTGGTTTGAGGAGTCAGTAATGTGACACTCATGACTATGTTTAGTTTTCTCAGACATTTTCTTTTACACAAAATAGAAAATAAATCCTAACTAAACCTACTCTACCAGGGGATTCCATACCTAGTGAAGGATCCAAGGGAAAACCTCCTAGCATACACAAACCTAACCCTCACAATAAACAGAAATATTCAAAGTAACAAACAACATAAATAAAAGGTTACCAAATGACCAGTGTCTTGGATGACCTCTACTTGTCCTGGGCAGCACTTCCTCCCCCAGGAATGTCCCAAAGTCAATTTTCTCCAAGGAAAAGGAAGTCTTAAATCAAGGCTTGAAAAATTCTTAAAAAAACAAAAGTTCACAAAAAACCTCCTTCCAGGAAATAATAGGTACATTTTAAGAAATAAAAGACCACTTCTGCAGAGTAATGTGAGAAACCTGAAGTTGTCTCTCGCTAATCCACGGGATCCGCTATCCAGGTGGCCAGGACACGGCCATGGCTACTGGATCCACTTCCTGGGGGTGGACCAATGAGGGAGGATCACCTGGATGGGGGGTTCTCAAGGAGTGGTACACCGACGGGTGAGATGCGGTATCCCCTTCCTTTGACACCTTTTCCCCGTTCTCTCACGCAAGGCATTCAAAATAACTACCCCCCACCCTTTCCCTACACAAACACTTTCGCACAACGCAAAAAACAACGGACTAACACCAGAGCCATTTACCTGACATGTCCCACTACAAGGGTCAGGCAAAGTCAGGCAATTAACCTGCATCAGACACATCAGACAACCCTTTCCCTTCCCCACAGGGATAAAAGGTGGAGCCCGAGAGCACTGTACGTGCATGGCAGACAGCACGACGAGACAGCTAATCAAGCCTGGCAGCTGAAGAGAAGGGGAAAGGCTGCCGGAATCAAGAGGGTGGCGAGGAGTGAGGTGACCTTGCCCTTTTCGTCCCAGACCCACAGAACATTTGTGGAAGAGAGCCTAAGACTACGAACAATAGCACCAGTGTCTTGTAGCAGATGTCAACGGTACACGGGGCAAGCCTATGCCAATAAGCAGGAGTGAGGGAAGCTCCCACGACCGTGGTACCGACCTTGGCTCCGATGAAGAAAATCCAAGCGTGGTTCATCACAGCCGGTGCGTCGAAGGGGAAACTATAAGAACTGGGCTGTGTTGAGGTAGAATCGCAAAGTGACAAGTTTTGAACCAAGTTCGATGAACTATGAAAGAACTGTAAAGAGTGTAAAAGGGGAGACCAGCTGCAGAGGCAAATCGGCACAACGTGGGTGCTAACTCAAGAGACTAAGGTCGATCCCTGCCTGAGCGAAACTACAAATACCAGCCGTAGGAGGCCCAGCAAAATAGGTCAAAGTGGTCATACAGAGGGTCAAGAAAAATCCCTGTACAATCGAAAGACCGATCTACAAGCAGTGTGAAAGAAAGGGAGCTGATTCCGCAAGTAATTGTGAATGTAAAGTTTGCAAGAGTGAACCCAATCAAGGGATGCTGACGGGAGGGGTGAAGTCATCACCCAAGTACTAAAAGTCTAGAAGGGTCAGCGCCCAGAAGAGAAAGACCCTGGGGTGAGACCATCAGCCTACATGAACTGTGGATTAAAATTGAGAAAGGTCAGAGCCCAGAAGAGGGGGGCCCAAGGGAGAATCATTATCACCCGAATGAACTTTCAGTTGGATAAAGGAACTTTTGTTTTTGTTGAACACGTCCGGCCGCGAAGGCAAGAGACTTTCAAAGGAAAGGAGACTTGGCCATCAACGGTCCTGATAACTGCCATTGGAACCATCGTCTCATGCGGGAGAAGCCCGAAAATGTGCTGTGCTCCAAACTCCCATCTTACCCTGGGCTCAAAAAGTGGGGAAGTGAGACCCAAGCTACCGCATCCTGAGCGATTATTTGAGAACACTTCCTTCTTTTCTTGAGAACTATCCCACACCCCTGTTTGTATTATTTGTAAGGTTTGGCAATAGGTTTCTTAGTGTAGGCCCTTTTATTTTGAAACAACGCCACTAGGACTCCCTTATTTTTCATTTGAGGGTTGTCACTTGCTCCCATCTTGGATTGAGGTTTAGATTAGGTGTTTTTCCAATGTGCATACAGCATGCATTGTTCAATAAACAACCTTGAACTGTGAACACTTGTCTCTGTCTTATCTGTTACCATGCGTACCTCACAGTGACAACTCTTCTTCTTGTTCCTTCTGCAGCATCTATGAATACAGTATATCAGGATGTTTCTTCTTAGGGCTCGTTTTCTCTCTAGCAACTCCCTTCTGCCACTGATACTGTGAGAGCAGGCTCCTTGCCCCACAGTTTGCTTCTGCTAAATGTTCTGAAAAAAGTACTGACAACCACAGTTCTACTGCGACTTTGTATTTAAGGCAACTTCAAAAAGACTCTTCAAAACTCTGCAGGTTGGCAAGGAACTCTTCTCAAGTGTATGGTGTTGGGGAGATGTCTCATTTTTGTGCTTCATCTCCTCTCCTAGTGAGACTCCCAGCACTTTTTTCAGGACCTTTTTCTTTCAATCCTGAATGAGTGGAGCATTTTTCCACTCATTCAATCTTGTGGGCTCTGTCTTTTCGGAACTCTATTCTTGGTAATGTACCTGTACTATGGAGTCTGTCTGCTCCATAGCTCTTAATGGCATCTGTGTTTTACTACTGCAGCACACAGCTCCTTAAGGCAGTGTTGCTGTGGACCGTTAGGGTCCTCCTTTAAGATTATTTTTCTATATCTTTAAATAAACTACAGCTCTTATCGATGGAGAGAAACTTAGCATCTCTCCCAAAACTCTACAGTCAGAGATTGGCACACACCACCTTCCGTGGAGTGCCAAAGAGGTACTTAGCACACCGCTTCTCTCTGCTCCTGTGACTTTTTAGTCACATAGACAATCACCTAGTTATGGCTGGTGGCAGTGGACATGTTCTACCAACTATTGTGTATTTTTTATACTGCAGGCAATGCACAATAGGGGCACCCAAGTACCAACTTGGGGCATCCCTTCTTTTTTCGCCATTACTAGCGTGGTTCTTTTCTAGCCCTTATTCGACCAATCTGGGAGGGGTGGGGGAGGTCTGTGTGCGTGTGCGTTTTGCCCTTGGTGGGAACCAGTAGGTATCCCTGCCTGGGCTCCAGTGTGTCTGGGCAGGCAGGAAGTGGGGGAGGAGTCTTCCACCCCCTGTCCTTTATCTGCCAGAGTGCCTGAATGGGTCCAGCTCCGACAGGGGATCTGGCTGTCCTGATTGCACAGCCAAACGCCCCTTTCTGTAAAATGCTGAGAGAGACTGCAGAGGAGTGTGTGCTGTAACTGTATAAAAAGGTGAGGCTTCTGCAGTGCAAAACAAGTTGACCAAAGGAAACAGAAGTAACCGAAGAAGATGACCAGAGAGGCCTGCAGACCCTTTGCCAGACTGAAGCGACACTGCTTTCCTGACCCAGTTTTACATGTGACAGAGGAGCTCCGAAGAAGACTCCTTCCCCTCGGCTGGTGGCAACAACCAGTCCCGTGACTAACTTTGAAACAAGTCATCTCCAGAGGTCCTAAGCGTTTCCAGAGCTGCGGAACCCCAATATCAGGGGACCTGCTGCCCATTTCTAGTGCATCATCGTGGAAAGGCAGAACCTGCCCAAATCTTTTCTGAAACCATAATAGCACTCCAGAGATCTGATCCAACTCACCCAGACCCCCTCACCAGAGGGTGGGACTGCAAGAAGCGAAGAAGATTGACCTGGTCGATCCGTGCCCTTTGCTGGCGCTGCTGAAAAGGCGCCAAAACTGCAGAGTGAACCAAGAAGTTGCTGAAAGTCGTGCTACAGGTCCTTTCTCAAGACTGCTGATGAGACACCATCCACTGTCCTGCCTTTCGTCACCAAACCAAGGAATACAGAGGTCGGGTCCAGAGCTGCCACATCACGGAGGAGCCTACACCAACACTTTCTTCAAACCAAGGGTACTGTGGGGAAAAAGGTATTGCTTACCCGATTCCATGAAGTCGCTCCAGAGCGTTGGAGGGTACTTTGAGGTGTCCAGGACATCCCCCTCTTACCTCTGACCCAAGCCGCTACTTGTGCCACCCCCCATCCCCTCGAGTCAATTTTAAGGTGTCCTTTGTTAGTTGATAACTTGCTGCTTCAATAACTTTAGACACTGGAAGAAATCTGCAGGAACTCTTAATTATTTGCTGTTTGTCAAGACTGAAAGCCCTCTCCGATCTGCTTTTAGCTAGGGTTGCGGTTTTGGGCTTTAAAGACTTGCCAGGTGACGAAAGTCTCTAGAACATTGAACTAAGCTCATGTTGCACTGACCACTTATTTTCCTCCCTTTAAGTGACTTTTCTATATGTGTTTGCAGAGTAAATGCATTACCGTATGACATGTTGAAAACCGCATGAGTGCACAATTATTGATAATACGGTAACCTTGTCTTTTCCCTTTCTAACGTTGCTACAAATGTAAACGTGATCAAACACAAAAGTGAAAGGGACCTTTAAAGTGTATTATCTAGTATTCCTAAGTGTTCTACTGTAAACGTCTTAAGTATTTAAAGTGATTCTCGTGTAAATAAAATAAATATACATCTTTTATATAAATATATGTGCGCGTGCTTCTTTGCTGTGCCTGTCTAGCTAAGATTCAGAGTACTTACGTACAGTTCACATCTTCCTATTAGGATAAGCCTTACCGCTCTGCCACACTACCAAGGTCCTGAGCAGGTACAGACTGATACCAAGAGTTGGGGAATCTACAAACCACTGGGATAGCTTACTGAAGTCTTACTGCCAGTAGGACTTTAGGAAAACTCCCCTAACATATGGCAAAAAAGGGTGGCTTAATTTGCCTTAACCTTTCTGTCTTGCAGCTACCACAAAATCTGTCTTTAGCTCCCAAACTGCTTCTTCTTAGCTTGAACAGTCCCAGCTCTACAGATTTGAACGAGTTCTTTGTAACAAGTAACCAGCTCCCTTCCCCAGCTTCATATACACCATGTCTCCAGTAGTTACCCCAAAGCTGTACTGCCACTCTTCCAGTCTTATGTCTGTCACCCTTGTATCACAGGACTCTGGGTTTACAACTTCTTCAGCATCTTTAAAACAACGGTGTTCAGTTCACAATTGGTCTGGTTTCACTTTAACAGGGTTTGATCTTACTAGGGTTGGGTAATACGTGTTCTCCATTTAACTTCAGCAACTTCTACGACTGCTACATATTCAGTATGTTACAAGGAGTCCGTTTCCATGTGGAAACTAAATTAGGTACATGCGATTTTCTTTTTGAGAAGGAACTACCACTTTAAAGATGAGTGTTCGCTCTTTTTGGTCAGCGCTATGCTTCAAAAGAAATTGGGAAACCGTTTCATGGGTGTGACCTCTTTTGAAGTTAAATGGGCTTGTAACATTGCAGGAAAGTCCGCTTTTACTTCATAAGATTTACCAGCAACATTCTCCTCTAACAGGAGACACTCAACTGTTCTGCAACAGTTGACAGCTAACAATGGAGAAAAGACAAGCTTTCCCTTCACCCGGGTACTTTAGCTTTTGTTAGGCAGAATCCTGTGCAGTTCCCTTGGGGACCACTGCAAGAAGATTAAGTCTACAGGAGTAAGCAGTAAACCCAATTAGTAGCAGTCTGTACCACCCAGATTTACCTGGTAGCTGTGGCTGAGCAGTCAGACTTCTCTCAAGAAGAGTTAGGCAGTATACAGAGGATACACAATAGGGCCAAAAACACAGTAGAACAAGCAAAGACTAACCAGAGCTTTGTAACAAAAGTATATATTTATTTAACACACACTTTAGAAAATACACTAGCACTATTAATCAAAGCAAGTTCAAAACATAATCAGAAAAGTATACACACCTCCCTTAGCAATTATCAGACAAGTCTAAGTCAAAACAGCACATTATGTCAAAGCAGAGGTGAGCGCGTAACTTAGATGGCAATCCAATAATTAAATAAAAGGGAGAGAAAAAGGCAGGGCATAAAGATAAAACAGTTCCCAACACTTAAGAGACACAAACAAGTTAGTGAAGGCAGAGTCTTCTGTAGAGCCAAAGTTCATAAGCCAGGCCCACTTTAAATGGAGAAAGGTGAAATGTGCCCAAGATCACACAGTTGCGAAATGCATTCAAGTCTTTGTAGAAATGTTCAAAAGAGGTTGGGGTGGTTCAAAAGATAAAGTTAGAAGGTCTGGGGGCCAACCCAGTTGGAAAGCCAAGGATTTAAGGGTCACCTTGAGCAAACCGAAGAAAGGGAGGGGAACACAGTACCTTTAAAATTGAGGAAGCTCCAGCGGTGGTAGTTGTTCCTGGCAGCGGGTGCAGTTTGTGGTTTCGACCAGGGAAGACAGGATCTCGTCGAGGAGGAAACTTGGAGTCACTGCACTGTCCAGGGAAGAAACCAGTTGCGCAGTTTGTCGGTGAAAAGGTGTGTTCCTGATATTCGCGGTCACAGTAGTGAAGCTTGGCTATCCGGCCGCCGGGGTGCTGGGCATGGGCGATTTGACCAAGAGACGTTCTGGAAGGCGAAATGGCGAACTGGTTGATCCCACCAGCTCAGAGGAAGAAGACTCTTTCATCAGAGGATCTTCTCTCGTTGTCGGGAAAGTGGCGAGGTTGTTGCAGCAGGGCTCCACCTGTGGTGTCGTCGTTGCAGATGGCTCAGTTTCTCCCCTCTTCGGATTTCTTAGGTCCTGTGGCGACTTCTGAAGTTCCAGTCCCAAAAGCCCTGCTTTTATGCAGAAAACCCCCCATTCAGCAGCCTAGCTGTCACTCAAACATGCTAAGTGGTGAGCCGGGCGGCTCACCAGTGGCCCAATCAGAACAGAGTGCAACTTGGGTTGCTAAGGCAACGCAGTCCAGGGTGCCAATTCTCCCACCCACACATCCTGTGGAACCCAGACAGAGTGGTACCAGTTGGAGGGCTTTTCTGGAGAAGCCAGCCAAAAAGTGGAACAAAGGGCCCGACCTTGGTTGGTGTTACAGAGACGGACACGAACGCCATTTTAGAAAAGAGTTCTGGCAAAAAGACCCAACCAGTGATTTAATATTAAATAAATAAACCGGCGGTATCTTTAACATTGCACCAAAAAGTGGTGTGTTTCAAATCAATGGGAAAATCCCATAGGTAATATTCCAGTGGAATATTTTGCGTGGTAACCACTGCCACCAGCCAGAAACTCGACAAGGGGGGACTGGGCAGTGCCTCCTTGGAAACAGACCCAGGGGCAATCGAATTAACCCCTTCCAGTACTTCCACAATATGATGGTTTGTACTGGTTCTGTTCACAATTTTGGACTAGTAAAGCCAATGGTGACTTGACATGCCCTGGGAGACCGTAGTCAGTCCCAGGATATGGAGTCTATGTTTGGGGGTCACTATGACACCCCTGTGTTACTGCACTGAGGGTGCTGTGTAACACACATACCAAAACAGATGATCCCTATGGAGTAAAAAAAATAAAAAAATAGCCAATAAGCAAACAAAAAGTCAAAAACATACCTCAAATCATGCCTAAGAGTGGGAGGAAGAGAGTCTCACTCTTAGCAGGAGAAAAAAATAAAAAACCCAAAAATCCAGCAAAGCTACTGGGGGACTCACTAGGTTTGGGAAATTAGCCTTATAAGCGAATTCTCCCTAACACTCGCCCCCCCAGACTAGGCGACAGGAGGATTGAATCCACTCCTGGATGAATCTCATACCTCTAGTCGGTTACAAACATCCTAGAGAGACCATCAGCATTTTGGTGGTGACACCCTGACCTGTGCTCAATGGTGAAATCAAACCCCTGGAGGCAGATTGACCATCTCAATAGTTTTGGGTTTTCCCCTTTCATTTGCATCAACCATATCAAGGGTTGGTGGTCAGTCTGAATAACAAAAGTAAAACCATAAAAGTATGGCCTAAACTTCTTCAGAGCCCACACAATAGCAAAACACTTGCTTTCAATGGTTGCCCACCTTGTCTCAGGTTCCTTCAGTTTTCTACTGATGAAGCAAATGGGGTGCTCCCTGCTTTTCCCATCCAGTTGACTAAGGACTGCACCTATAACTGCATTTGAAGCATTGGTCTGTACAATGAATGTTTGGTGGTAGTCAGGAGCTCTTAGCACTGGAGCTTGAAAGGGCTTCAGGTTTTTAAATGCCTGATTGCACTCCTCACTCCATCTGACCTTTTTAGGGAATTTAGGAGAGGAGATCACATTCAGTGGAGAAGCTATGGTCCCATAGTTCTCTATGAACTTCCTGTAGTACCCAGTGAGGCCTAAGAAGGCTCTCACCTGGGTCTGAGTAGTAGGTGTTGTCCAATTTAGCACAGCTTCAATCTTACTGGGCAAATGCCTTATTTCTCCACCTCCTACCTCATGTCCAAAGTAGACCACTTTACTCTGTCCAATCTTGCATTTACTTGCCTTTATGGTAAGAATGGCCTTCTCAAGAGCCTGCAAAACATGTCCTAGGTGGTCAACATGCTCTTCCCAGGAGTGGCTGAACACTGCAATGTCATCCAAGTATGCCACGCAGAAGTCCTCCATCCCAGTCAGAACCTGATTTACCATCCTTTGGAACGTAGCAGGTGCATTTTTCAGTCCAAAAGGCATAACCTTAAATTGGTATAAGCCAACTGGGGTAGAAAATGCAGTTTTCTCCTTGGCATGGTCGGTCAGGGCTATTTGTCAATAGCCTGACGTCAGATCAAATGTGCCGAGGTACTTGGCTGAACCAAGTCTATCCACCAACTCACCTGTTCTTGGCAAAGGATGAGCATCATTCTTGGTGACTGCATTAAGAGCTCTATAGTCCACACAGAATCTCAACTCTTTGGATCCTGCCTTTGGTACTAACACAACTGGGCTAGACCATGGACTAGTAGAGGGTTCTATTACCCCAAGGTCAAGCATCTTGCTGACCTCTCCTTTGATGTGGGTCCTTACATTCTCTGACATTCTGTACCCTCTGCTTTTTACTGGCAGACAGTCACCAGTGAGTATATCATGCTGGCCCCAAGGGGTCAAGCCTGGTGAAAGTGAGAACAGGGAGGCAAACTGATTTAACATAGATTTGCACTCTTCTTGTTGCTCAGGTGTCAGACTTTAAGAGAGATTAACTCCTTCAATCTTTTCATCCAAGGGTAAGCCTCTGAGGAGATCAGGAAGAGGTTCACTCTCTTCTTCTTCCTCTTCTGCTGAAGCTAGAAGCAAGACTCCTACTTCAGGTCGAGAGACATACGCCTTTAGTCTGTTGGTGTGGAAGACTCTGGGAGCCTCCTAGGGATTGCCCAAGTCCACCAGATAGTTCACCTCTCCAAGTTTTCCCACAACCTTGAAGGGTCCCATCCATTTGTCTTGCAAGGCCCTCTGCCTTGTTGGTATCATAACGAGAACTAGCTGGTCTTGAGTGAACTCAACCATGTTAGCCTTTTGATCATGCCAGTGCTTGACCAAAGCTTGACCAGCCTTCAGGTTATCACTAGCTTGAGCCATCATCTGTGACATTCACCTCTGGAGTCCTATCACGTAGTCAGTCACTCTGACTGCCTTGGGGGTAGGAGCACTCTCCAACCCCTCCTAAATCAGGGCCAATGGACCTCTGACTGGATGACCATAAAGAAGTTCAAAGGGACTATAACCTACTCCCTCCTGAGGGACTTCTCTATAAGCAAGGAAAAGGCATGGCAGTAGAAGGTCCCACTTTCTCTTAAGGGGTTCCTCTAAAGCACCTATCATGCTCTTCATGGTCCTATTAAACCTTTCAACTAACCCATTTGTCTGAGGGTGGTATGCGGTCGAGAACTTGTAGGTAACTCCACAGTTTTTCCACATGGCCTTCATGTAGTGGGACATAAAATATGACCCCCAGTCAGAGATTACCTCCTTAGGAAACCCAACCCTGGTAAAAATACCAAGGAGGGCCTTAGCCAAAGCCTGAGCTGTAACAGTCCTCATAGGAATTGCCTCAGGGTACCTAGTAGCATGGTCTACTACAACAAGGATAAACCTGTTGCCTGAGGAGGTTGGAGGATCAAGGGGGACCAACAATGTCGATCCCTACCCTCTCAAATGGGACTCCCACTACTGGGAGAGGCACTAAAAGGTGCCACATTCTTGGAACCACTCTTACCAGAAGTTTGGCAGGTGTGGCAGCTCTTGCAGAACTTATGTACCTCAGCCCCCATCTTTGGCCAATAAAAGTAGAGCGAGAGCCTTTCTTTGGTCTTCTTGAAACTCAAGTGACCAGCAAAGGAATCTCATGGGCTAGTTGCAAGAACTGGAGTCTGTTTTCTTGAGGCACTACAAGTCGCTTGTAGTCTCCAGGTGCAGACTCAGTTGGTTCACTGTAGAAGAGGCCATCTTCCCAGTGCAACCTATACTTCCCAGGCTCTTGCCCATCAGCCTGAGAAGCTGCCTGGGGGCGAAGACCTTCCAGAGTTGGACATTCTCTTTGTCCCTTACTGAAGTCTGCCCTGTTGGGTCCACCTTCTGCCAGTAAAGACTGCAGCTCAGGATGGTCAACAGGATCCAGATCTCCAATAAGTTCTTGGCCTTCTACTAGCTCTGTCTCTCCAGAGTCTAGTTCAACCACACATGGTTGTACCTCCCTCTCAGCCTCAGCTGGAGGTGGAGTTACAGGTGTAACTTTGGACAACCGAGGGGAAGTCCTAGTTGGAAGCACTGGAGTGCTTGCTGCTGGTTTCCTTCTAGAAGTCTTGGGTTGCCCCTTTGCTTCTGGTTGCTCAGATATAGCAGAAAGTAGCTCCAGTGGAGTAGGAGTGATTTCTTTCCTCATCATCTCCTTGGAAGAACCTCTCATGGTTTTCTCCCTTGCAGGTCTGGTTAGCTCCTGTAACATTTTACTAGGAGGTCTGGGGGTATGTGACACTACTCCAAGAGTTTTCAGGTAATTTCCAAACAGAACTCTTCCTGGTACCTCACCTTATACACTGACATGCATCTTCACAGTCATATCATTCCACTGGATGAGAACTGGTAATTGGGGGAAGCATCTGCACAGGCCCTCCAGCTAACTTGGTGAGGCGTTTGGGTGCCTTAGCAACATCCTCTACCTTGAAAAAAGATTAATCCACCACAGTTATGCTGGCCCCAGTGTCCCTAATGGCAAGAGTCTCCTGACCATTCACATGGACACTGTCCTTAGAATACTCTTTAGTATTATCTGGGATAGAATTATAGATATCTAAATTCTGTTGTTCCCACAACCCCAGGAACACTAAAGAAACACTGGCTGAGACTCCTATGGGTTCATCAACAGGTAATAGAAAGTTTCCACTGGCCACCTGTACTTCCTCCTCTGGAGCGAAGGCTAAGAAGACAGTGTGGACCCCTGAAGGTTTACCCTTACATCTGGGATCCTCTTTCACATGGTGAGTAGAGCCACAAACATAGCATTTTCCAAATGCCTTCACGAATGGTGGCTTGTTCTGACCTCCTTCTGGTTTGGGACCAGAAGGTACACTAGCCTGATTTGGTTTCCCATGTGGCTTACCCTTATGGTTCTGTTTGGGGCCCTCTTTGGATTTGGAATTATTGGAATTCTCTTTGGAGTCCTTTTTAGGCTGTTTCCCCTCATCCTTTTTCTGAGTTAACCCAGAATCCTTGTGAGTGGCCCTATTTGCAACCCACAAGTCAGCAGCCTTAGCTAGCTTCATGGAATCTATTTCCTTTGAATCAGCCAAGTGCTGTCTGAGCTCAGGAGAGCAGGCATCATAAATTGACTCCAACATTACAAGAGCTTTCATTCCTTCGTAAGTGTTCACTCTGTAACTCTTAATCCATCCCTCTAAGTTCTTCAAACTTTCTATCACCTAAGGAGCCCAAGGGGTACCATCATGCTTTTTGAGGGTCCTAAACCTCTTAAGGTACAGGGAAGGGGTCTTCCGAAATCTAGCTATTAAAAGCTAGCTTCACACATTCATAGTCCATCCTATCCACCTCCCCAAACTCCATTACCACATCAGATGCAACAGGGGGGAGCTTAGAGAACAACCAAGGAAGCAACTGATTCCCTGTGATGTCCTGGAGCCCATGATTATACTCAAACATAGCCAACCAATACAACACCTCCAACTTAGGTTTATACATACCCACAATCTTTTTAGGCATCCGGGGTCTTTTGGGACTGGAACTCCTAGAGGATCCGGGGAGAGAAGCATTTTCCACAGACAATTTCTTCATCTCTAGCTCATGTTTGAGCTCCATTTCTCTGAGCCTTAGTTCTTGGTGCTTTTGTTCAGATTGGGTACTAATTCTTTTGAACTCTAATTCAAGCCTCTTTTTTTCTAGTTCAATGAATGCAGGACTTAATGTGGGACCTAACAAAGGTCCAGTAGACACAGCTTGAGATGCTAGAGCAGGCAGAGGGCCAGCGGGGGCAGTTCCATTGGCCTCACCTTCCTCTTCCAACTCTATAACATTACTATCAAAACTTTGATCCATGTTAGCTCCATTACTGTTGTCTACATTTGCTGGTAAGGTAGGCTCATCTGAACCACCACCCAGATTTTGGTTTTCTAACAATCTTTCTATCAATTCCATTTTCTTGCCTTTTACATGAAGATCCTTATGTCTATAAAGAACTCTTAAACAATCACCAGTTTTTGCAGAATGGGACTCCTGGCTGTAACTTTCCATAGTTGACTTGTTAGAAAATAAACTTTTTTCTAGTGCTAAGCTTTGTGGTTAGTTGCACTAAAGTATTAGAAGCACTCTACAATGTATCCTCAATACAAATCCCACTGCTGCCACCAGTGTTAGGCAGAATCATGTGCAGTTCCCTTGGGGACCACTGCAAGAAGATTAAGACTACAGGAGTAAGCAGTAAACCCAATTGGTAGCAGTCTGTACCACCCAGATTTACCTGGTAGCTGTGGCTGAGCAGTCAGACTTCTCTCAAGAAGAGTTAGGCAGTATACAGAGGATACACAATAGGGACAAAAACACAGTAGAACAAGCAAACACTGGCCCGAGCTTTGTATCAAAAGTATATAATTATTTATTTAACACACACTAATACACTAGCACTATTAATCAAAGCAAGTTCAAAACATAATCAGAAAAGTATACACACCTCCATTAGCAATTATTAGACAAGTCTAAGTAAAAACATCACTTTTTGTCAAAGCAGAGGTGAGCGCGTAACTTAGATGGCACTCCAATAATTAAATAAAAGGGAGAGAAAAGGGCAGGGCTTAAAAGATATCTTGTTTTCCCTATGACCCTGGAACATTTATTGTTATAATTAGAAGGAATACGAAAGATAAATAGGCAATTATCCACGAATTAATTTGGGCGACTTTACAGCCCCCCCCTTGCTTCTATTTTTACTTGGGATTTATTACAAAATACCCATGCATTCATATTAGCATGTACATTGTCATATAATAAAGGAAACTATTGAGATCTATCTGTATACTAATCATACAGTATTCTATGTTCACCTTGTTGTATATATTACACCTCTTTTGTTATTTGATGTCACTGTGAATTGTTATTGTTTTTGCATATGTATGTTGCAATTTCCAGCATTTTCTTACATTTTATGTACTACATGTTTGTTTGTATTAGCAAATAAATCATTGCTTTCTAATCTTTGTATTCTTTAACACAGTGAGCGGTTTGTACATTTTGACCCCTTGCTTGGATCTGCCACTTAGCAGACCAACCCTCTTATTAAACTTGAGGACCAGCCTAAACTCCTGTATCGGTCCAACTAAACAATTGCCTTGAGCATTGTTCACTAGTAACGGTACATTCATTTGTTTTCAAGAGTCTACTGTAGAGCCAAAGTTCATAAGCCAGGCCCACTTTAAAAGATAAAGTTAGAAGGTCTGGGGGCCAACCCAGTTGGAAAGCCAAGTATTTAAGGGTCACCTTGAGCAAACCGAAGAAAGGGAGGCCAGGTGGAACACAGTACCTTTAAAGTTGAGGAAGCTCTAGCGGTGGCAGTTGTTCCTGGCAGTGGGTGCAGTTCATGGTTTTGTCCAGGGGAAGAGAGGATCTCGTCGAGGAGGATACTTGGAGTCGTTGCACTGACCAGAGAAGAAATCAGCCGCAGAGTTTGTCTGTGAAAATGTGTGATCCTGGTATTCGCGGTCACATTGGTGAAGCTTGGCTATCCGGCCTCCGGGGTGCTTGGCACGGGCGATTCGACCAAGAGACGTCCTGGAAGGCGAAATGGCGAACTGGCTGATCCCACCAGCTCAGATGAAGAAGACTCTTTCAGCAGAAGATCTTCTCTTGTCGTCTGGAAAGTGGTGAGGTTGTTGCAGCAGGGCTCCACCTGTGGTGTCGTCGTTGCAGATGGCTCAGCTTCTCCCCTCTTCGGATTTCTTAGGTCCTGTGGCGACTTCTGAAGTTCCAGTCCAAAAAGCCCAGCTTTTATGCAGAAAAACCCCCATTCAACAGCATAGCTGTCACTCAAACATGCTAAGTGGTGAGCCGGGCGGCTCACCACTGGCCCAATCAGAACAGAGTGTGACCTGGGTTGCTAAGGCAATGCAGTCCAGGGTGCCAATTCCCCCCACCCACACATCCTGTGGAAGCCAGACAGAGTAACACCAGTTGGAGGGCTTCTGTGGAGAAGCCCGCCAAAAAGTGGAACAAAGGGCCCGACCTTGGTTCGAGTTACAGAGACAGACACGAACACCATTTCAGAAAAGAGTTCTGGCAAAAAGACCCAGCCGGTGATTTAATATTAAATAAATAAACCGGCGGTATCTTTAACATTGCACCAAAAAGCGGTGCGTTTAAAATCAATGGGTAAATCCCATAGGAAATATTCTGGTGGAATATTTTGCGTGGTAACCACTGCCACCAGCCAGAAACTCGACAAGGGGGGACTGGACAGTGCCCCCTTGGAAACAGACCCAGGGGCAATCGAATTAACCCCTTCCAGTACTTCCACAATATGATGGTTTGTACTGGTTCTTTTCACAATTTTGGACTAGTTAAGTCAATGGTGACTTTACATGCCCCGGGAGACAGTAGTCAGTCCCATGGTATGGAGCCTATGTTTGGGGGTCACTATGACACCCCTGTGTTACTGCACTGAGGGTGCTGTGTAACACACATACCAAAACAGATGATAACCTATGGAGTAAAAAACAAACATAGCACATAAGCACACAAAAAGTCAGACATACCTGAAAAATAATTTTTTATGTATATGTATAATAGGTCTAAATTGTGCATGTATGTAAAGTTTTGATTTGATCTGTTTACTATATATGATTTGGGAGTCACACAACTTAATGACCAACGGGAAACCTTAGCCAGTATATATAACCTTGTTTGCAAGTATATACTACTATAGCTTAAAATTTGCTATATAATTAGTCTACACAGAATATGTCTATGTAAAATGTAAATAGAGAAATATCAGTGGATCAGTGATATAATAGAACACTAGAAGAGTAAAACTTTCAGGCAAAATGGCCTATTTGAGATAATAAACACTATTCTAAGTTAATGAACAAAAATGGTTATTGCACAACAAAACACGAGTAAAATGGTATATTTACCATTTTAAAATGGCCGCTGGCACGCTAAGTACATACTCGAAAACATTAGCCTTTTGAAACAACTATCTGTTGTTTTAGATGTTCATTTAACATTAATTCAATTGAGAATAGTTACATTTTTAGGTAAAATGAACCATTTGAAAATAATAACTAGCAGGCTTTGATCTATTGATCAAACACGGCCATTTATCAATAAGGTACGAGTAGAATGGCATATTTACCATTTCAAAATGGCCGCGGAACGTTGAGAATGTACGTGATGACGTCATCGCGTCACGTTAGATCATGTGGACGTCACAATGGCACTTTTTCAGCATAAATAGCGGAAAAAGCGATACAATATCATCCATTCAACCAGATGCTTTTCATGGCAGAGAATCGTTGTACCCAGAACAACTAAGGTAAGAATAATAACATGTAGAATACATATTAATATAACTAAGTAGTGATAGGAAAGTATTTTAAATTGCTATCCTTTCTCCAAGCATTTTAAAAAGGAAATATCCTTTTCTCTCTATTTTTTGTTCACCTGTTTCCCTTTAGCTACAACATTGGAACAAGCTGCAAAAAAGGCAATCTCTATAAATCTATAAAACTAGAATTATCAAGCTAAATTGGTGAACCATCTGAACCTGTTAAAACTAGTTGGATGAATACAAAAAAATTCAGAATGGGTGAGTCCTGGGTGACATTTAAAATTACACTTTAGGTATGAAAAAACAGTACATTTCAATGTGTACTATTTAGCATTATTTTAAATGCAGTTTTTTGGTTCTTTCTTCCCTTAGAAAACATTTCCTCTCCTGATGAACCATTGTTAGCTCAATGGGGAAACACATGTTGAGAGAGTTGCAATGAGAGAAATGCAGCAAAATATCTGCAAAACTAAGAAATGCAGCAAAATATCTGAAAAACTAAGGTTTAACAAAAATCATTTTTTGAAGAGTTACTAAGAGAGAGATGCAGTCAGGTATCTGCAAAATTTAAGGATTGGGTGTGGAGGAAACACCACATATTAAGCTGTATAAAGGATTAAGCAAATCACGTGGGAATTCAACATTTGTTTGTATTAAGGATCTGTGAGCAAGTTACATGAACATTATAAGGTGTGAAGAAAACACCTAATTTGGAGGACTTTTTGTTTGTATATTTAATTAAAAAATTGTGAAAAATAAAAAGAAATGACTGACTCACCTTAAATAATTTATGAAGGGTTGGCGCATGTGAGTAACTTCTCTAAACATTTTTTTCTCTTTTCTATATTGCATCGGTGTAACAGCCACACAGTTTTGGAGAAAAACTCATGCTGACAACCTAGCACAATTATTTAGAATTGTGCATCTGGCTACTTTTGTTCTGCACGAAAAATAGTGGTCGCCAAGGGCATGTTTCTTTATTTAAGGCTATTAAGGTTTGTCCTACCTTAAATCATGCCTAAGAGTGGGAGTAAAAGAGTCTCACTCTTAGCAGGAGAAAAACAACAAACCCCAAAAATCCAGCAAAGCTGCTGGGGGACTCACTAGGTTTGGGAAATCAGCCTTATAAGAGAATTCTCCCTAACAGCTTTGATATACGCGCATGATAAAGTGACGTCCCACTTCTGCAAACAACATTTACCCGCTCACACTTGCATGCAAAGTACATCTTAAGCTGGCTAAAGTTACCAGAAAGGTATTCTGAAGGATTGGAGTACAGAGCTTCCTTCACTGACTCCACAATCACAGTGGCTGCAGGCTGTTTCTGCTCCATGACTTAATTTCGTCTGCTGCTACTGCTACAGGCACTCTTGGGACCCACACCCCTCTGCAACACGGGTGTCCCCGATCCAGCCTCATTAAAAGAGAGTCTTCCTTTTTCCAGCTTCCCTCGGCTTGCTTCTGCACACAGGCCTTGGGTGGATGCACGACTCCAGCTCTGCATTCACAGCAATTAGGCGCACTGGAAAGACTGCCCGTTTCTCCCAGTCCCTTCCAATGCTGCCACAGCCAAACAGGGTTTATGAGCGCAGGACCAACTCAGAGCCTGCAGGTGAAATCTGCTCTTCCTCTGCTCCGGCGTCCCTTCTGTGGTCACACTTCCTAGTGAATTGCCAGCCGTGTGCTCCGCTGCTACCTCTGCCGACCTTCCAGCTCCTGCTCCAGCCTCTTTCTACGGCTCATTCCTGCTGCAGCCTTTTATGTCCCTAAGGTGTGTTAATTGGTTTCAGGTAAAGGCCCTTAGGACTAATTGCCTAACCTTGGCTCCAACATGCCTCTACAGCCCTCTTCTACGTCACTTTCCCCGAGGGATTCTGGGATATGTAGTCTACCTCAGAGAAATTTACTTTTCTTACTTCTTTAAAAGGTTTAAGGATGATTTTTCATACCTTGATGTTATTCAAAGAGGAGTTCTAGGGTTTAAGCTTTTGAGAGACAGATGGGACAGGAAATGTCACATGTTGGCCATTCCTTTTGGTATTGTGGAAGATATGGGGATTTAGGGGTAAAAAAGATTGGTTGTCTGGGTTCAACACTATATTGAATCACTTATTTAGAATCTACCTTTCCATCCTTAGTAGGAGGTTGAGATATATCAAATTGGCAATAAGCCAATTCCTCCTCCAAGTCTGTTGTAAGAGTATTCCTCTCCAGGGAGAAATATAATGTTTAACCCTGCGAAATCTTCCCACAGCCGTGGGCCTCGTTTCCACCGAGGTGATCCTTCCGCAGTACACCACCCCCAGGATTGGGATCAGGAAGCATCTGGCCAAATGGGAGGAGACTTTAGGCAGGGTTTTAGTGGTGAATCCGCAGGATTCTCCATACTGGATAGGAGATCTGATTTGGTACTTGGAGCCTCACGCAGTGGCAGGATCAGAACCACAAAATACACAATGATAGAGGAATCTCTTCAAGCAATGCACAAAGAAGAGAGCATGGCAGATTTGAATGAATGGTGAAGCAACAGCAAACCACCTGGGTACCAGGGACACCCACTTCATTCAGGTGAGTATCACGACAACAGTAAGATTCAGGGAAGCACCAGAAGAATACAGACACAGGGGTTCCAGTGAGGATCACCAGCAGGAAGAAGGAGCAGAGCTTGAAGGAAGATGTTTCTGCATGGATAGGCAGAGATTTAGGATCAGGATGTTCTGAGGTACAGCACCCCAGCCCGCACCAAGATCCTTGAGGACATCCCATCTCCAGCAATCTGAGTTGCCGGAAAACATCTCTCAAAAGACCTGGGGTGACCTGAGTTAGAAAAAAATAGGAGAAGGGGTTTAAGCGTGCCAACCAATCCACCACAATATAGAGGCAGGTGGTTACCAGCGTGGCAAAAAGGCTACTGGATGATGTCAAAAATAGACTGACACCAACCTACTCCCCCAACACACATTCTGGGTGAGAAAACTCACCCAGCAACAAAAGGGTGTATGGGCGCAAGGAGCAGCCTTGCCCAGGGAGTTACATAGGTTTCTAAGAGCAGCCCATCAGTAATAAATTGCATTTGCAGGGCACATTAGCAAAAGTCTAGGAGACCAAAAAAAAGTCTAGGAGACCAAAAAGCTAGCTAAATGTTAAGGGACCCCTCAAGTAACAGAAGGAAACTAGGTAAAGAATGTCTGACTGACCAATATATTGTGTGTTACGCCACTATAACAACAAATATGTAACCACAAACCTGTGGAGCTCACATGGCCAGTCAAGTGAGAAGACTCAAGCAAGGGTAAACCTAGGCAGGAATAGAAAAAAACATTTTTAAAAAATCAGGGATTGTCGTAGCACATGTGGTGGGGAGGCATACGATACTCTGAGGAACACTTTGGAGAGGTAGGCCGCCACAGTCGATCAATGAGGAGGGCCCTACTGGATGGCTGAGTGGACCAGCTGCTGCATCACCCTTGTGTTTTCTCCAAGTTTAACAACAGAGAACCCCTTATTTAAAATACATTTGGATATGTAGACGAAGCAAACCAAGTCATTTATTTTGATCTGCGTTTTACTTTCCATGGGGCAGGCCTCCAGATAAGGTTTGTAACAAGGCCTTTTCACGCATGACTATCTTGTAAATACAACAGCTTTATTATTTTCCTGTGTACATTTAGGCACAGGTTTAGAGTACAGTGCTGTGAGTACAAAAGTCAGGTTACTTGACAGAAACCAGAACGCTTCTTTCGATTTTTATCTACATGGATGTAATTGCAAGCCATGGAAAAAAGCTTCTGGAACAGATTTTATTTCTCTGAAGCCTTTAAAAAAACAAAAAAAAACTGCACACTGTGATAAAAGGAATGGGTTCTTTCCATTCAACTTCTGTTGTGTGTAGATGTTCATGGGGCAAACAGAAGCACTGTGCATATTTATTTTCTTAGCATTTTAGGATTGTATAATTAATAAGATGGAAAACTAAGTTGCAATTGAGAATGAATCTGTTATAACAAATTATGCTTTTTCCCACTGAAAGCAAACAGGTATTGCACACTTGTATTTTCCAAAGTTCCTCTGCTATGTGCATAATCATGCAGAGGCAGATCATTTTTAGACTTATAATTTAATTTACACTCTAATTATAAAATCAGTTTGTAAAATGATGAGTATGTACGGTCTAGTATACATCCATTCAACCTTGCAGTCAATGGGGTACATTACTATAAATGGTTAGTGGCAGCAGAGTCGTTGCTCAAGGGTGAGTGATTGTCATTACACCAGTCACAGATGTTACAGCCTCTCAAATCTTAAAGACTACAATTAAAAAATCCAAAACCTGACTCTCCAGGAAGTACAAGCACTGTTCAAAAACAAACAAATGAAAGTTACATTTGTAGTTGAAATAGAAGCTCATCAAAACCTGTCCCCGTGATAATCCAGATGTGTTTAACTTTATGTAGCGCTTCATACATGGTTCCTGCAACATCTATGCACTGCGATTATTATACCTGAGTAGATACTCGGTTTACAGCCCTCAAAAGGATGTTAGCGAATAAGATAGCTTAGCCAGTTGATCGCTCATTGCTGCGATCTGTGCGTGATCTGTAGGTTGTAGGTTCAAATCCCGGGAAGGCCAACTCAGCCTTTCATCCCTTCGTGGTCATTAAAGGAGTACCCACTTCGGTTTGGTGATAATTTTGATAAATATGTTCCATGTACAGCACTTTGCCAAAAGCGCTATATAGTTAACCATTTGACCATGAGATTAGGTATAGAATTTAGCATGGAGTCCTTGCCTCTCTGCACTGCATTGGCATACCATTAGGTAGTAATAGCTCCAGGAAATTAAGGACTTTCATTAAACACCAAAAGACAATTCTATCGAATCTCAGAAAACACAATGCAATTCCTGTTTGCTTTACTATGTAATTGACTAGGTTTTTGTGTTTTCCACATTTAAATATATACAGGAGAGATCAAATGGCCAGAGCTTAAAGAAATAATGAAAGGTGTATTCTGTCACAATGCATAAAGCTGCCACATGGTAATGATTTCCGTTTTTGCACACATCGGCTGGATGTCACATACATTTTACTTTCTTGCAAAAGAGAAAAGTAATTTTGACTCTCTTGCAATCATATTTACTCTCAAAGTTTAAAAATAGGGAGTAAAATACTCCCAACTCAAAATCTTATCTGGAGCACTGCGCCTAGGGGCATTATAATGTTGGTGTGAAAAAGTTTTCCTGCACTGTATAGGAAACAAATAGCAAGAAGTGATAATTGCACTTTCCCACTTGTGGTGCATGAAGCACGGCTGTGTGTTTAGGTCAGGGAAGTATGAGGAAAGGGGATGTTAACATTCACGTAGGACCCACCTTCATAGAAAAAAAAAGTGTTGAATGTCAAGAAGTAGGCTTATGACACTGGACTTTAGAAAATGAGAGCTGTTATGAGAAATGTTAGGTGTTGTGTTGGCAGTGGGCCAATTTGGCGAGAGCTAAAAAAAAAATAAAATAAAAAAAAAAAAAGGGGGTATGGAGGTGGAAAAGGTGGTAAATGTGCCCCAACCCATCCACTCTTGCTACTCACCTCAGCATCGGACTCCCTCCCGAAGAACATGTCTGACGAGATGGCTTTGGCACTGGCAAACTTCTGACGTGCTTCACTAGATTCAGCCACCGATGTACTGCTCTCCAACTTCCGCCTGCTGGTGGGACTAGGCATGAAGAGAGGGGGACAGGTGAGAAAAGCAAAGTAAACAGGAAAGAGGCTAAATAATGTTTTAACCGCAGAAGGGCGACAGGCCAGCATAGGGGAGCAACACACAGACATTTCACTGCTGCGGCAAAGGAGCCAGAGAGCAACCTTTGACTATAGGAGAAAAGGGGCAGAGGATGACAAGAACAGACAGAGGGTGCTTCTCTGCATTAGGGAACAAAATATACAAGAGATAAACGGGAAACACCATTCAAAGTACAGCAACAGCATCTCAACCTTTCATCACATGAGGTGCAAGAGCATACATGAGAGCAGCATGGGAGATCTGTGTAGCGGAGTGGAAGAATGGCTATCACCTGCAAAATAATGGGGGCCAGAGCTTTAATAGTATTTTAATATATATCCTTACATGATAACTGAGCTGAACAAAAAAAGGACACTGAACCGAAGCCTCAAATCAAATTTCGAATACTTGGAGTTTATTTATTTAGGAAAAATGGTTGTCAATATGAAAAACTGGTTTCAGACCAGGTCTGTTGTGTGGAAAGATTAGACTTCGGTCTAGTCAGGAGCAGTCGCTGTGGCTTGTGCTGAAGCCCCCATATTACCAACCTCACCTAAGCGAGCTTGGAGCGCTTTCCTCTTGTTCATCTAAGGAGCACGTCATCGAGCAGTCATGGCACACTTATCCAGAGGGAATGTGGGGCAACATAAACATGGTATAGCAATCTATTGTTTCATATAAAGGATAATGAACAGAAAGTTACAGTGGTGTACATATTTTATCTACTAATGTAAGAGCTGCCACTGGTATTCACAGAGCCACCAACACATGATCCTACAAGGTTATCCCCTCTGCGAATGTTTCAGCCAGTTGGTTCATGGCAAGTCCCAGGACAGGTTTTCTCTTAACCACAACTGCTAATTGCAGCGGGACATAAAGCGGATAGCTAATTGGTTTGCTAAATATAGTCAAATGATAGCCTATGTAGTGGGAACATTTTGCATGGTTCAGTTTGTGGGTTTTGTGAAGTTCCAGAAGTAAGGCTCGGACACAAGGGTGGCATCTTTTGGGCATAGACTTTTATGGATTAAGCAAGATTGAGAAAAAGGCCTCTCTAGCCCCAAATTTAAGAGGGGTTTCCCTACCTCAAAAAAACTAGTGAAAACCGCCAGGATGTCCAAAAGCAAAAAAGTCTGTCCCAGTCACGTCTCAAAACCTCTCTGTCCCTCACCCTACAAACTTACAAAATGGTGTACAGGTAATCTGGCTCTAAAGAAACCAGTGTTCACCAATGTAACATACAAGTTCTCAACCAGTCAGGCTTCAAACAAATGCAAAACAATGTTCAAGAAAAATAGTAATCCCATATTAGGGCGTGGCTCCTTTCCCCTAACCTTCAAAAAGGGCAAAATGTCTCAGGTTCCTTCATAGACTAAACACAATGGTTTCTCCAGAAAGTGTAACACTTTCTCAGTCTTCATGTTCTAAACCCCTTGGGTTTGCAAATGTTGATTTGGGTGCCAGGCTTGCAATACTCGAGGCATCTGGGCGTTGTGAGTCAGGCATGGTATCAAGAGAAACACAGACTCAAAGGATACATTTTCAAAATCTGTATTTCTAAATGTTCCTGGGTTGGGGTAATGCCTAACTGGCCCTAACTCCAAAGTGATGGTTCCCTTAACTGATGTTTCTAAGAGCCGCCAAAGTCTAGAAGTCCAACATAAAAATCTGTCTAGTCTACACCTGTGCTTGCCCTCACGCTGACAAAAATGTGTTTACAAAGTCTTTCAAAAGAAAAAGGTGGTGGTTCAACAAAAATAGGAAACCAGGATTGATTTCAGGGGGTCTTCTCACCAATGGTAGGTTGGACAGCTTCAAAAGGATGAGTTCAATCAAAAGGCACTGTTCATAGAACAGTCTCCATAGTCCAAACAATATCAATGGGCCTCATTACGACCCTGGCGGCCGCGGTATGAACTGTGCCGGTAAGGTACTGCCACCGTTCATACCGGGACGCCACATTACGAGTCTGCTCGCGGGTGGCGGTATGCACATCTGGTCTGGCCAGACGTGCATACCGGCACCCACGAGCAGACCAGGATGCCAACAACGGACCCGTCATTAACGGGTCTGTTAGCATCCTCCCCATTCCATTCCCATGGTCCCAAAAATGGGAATTACCAGGCCTGCAAAAGTCAGAATGGCCCGGTAATTCCCTTTTTTCGGGACACAGGCACGAGTTTGGAGGTAGCCATGCCGGTAATGACAGCATAGCTACCTCCAAACTCGTAATGAGTCCCAGTGTCTTTAATGTCACAAGGGTTCCCGTCCCCAAGCTTCAGCTCCTTCAATAGCACAAAACAACCAAGCTTCCACTTTGGTAGGTTTTGCATGGTTCCCTTCCCCAAGCTGAGGCCTCTTTCCAGTTCAAACAGATCCACTTCATCAGCCTCTCGGTATTCCCTTCCCCAAGTGTATGCCCCTCTTGAGTTTAATAGAAAACACAAGTTCAATTTGTCAGGATGTGCCTTGTTTTTCATATACAGTTCTCTCAATGGGTTAGCATCTATTCTATTAGATTTTTATAAAGCGCCAACTTGCCCGCAGACCTCACAGTGCTCACAAACATTACAAATAACTGGGGAGGGAGGCATCAGGGGCTTTCGAAAAATGGCAGCTTATTTTCTCCTCCTAAGCGCGACCACTTCGAGCCTTAACCCACCTCTTGGATTTTCCTGATCTTGACTTTCCTTCTTGTTCCCACTGGCACCTCTCTTTTCTTTGCTTTCACACTTGCACTCTCCTATCGTGCCCACTGGCACCCCTCGTCCTTTCCATGCCCACTGGAACCTTTTCCACTCTGCCGGGTCGCTTGCACCCGTCTCTCTTTTCGGGTCGCTCGTGCCCTCCCTTTCCCAGTTCTTTTCCTTTACGTCTCTTGCACGCTACGCTTTTGGACTTTCTCTCAATCGTATTACTTTTCTCTCAATCTGCTTTTTCCATAGTTTTCTTTCCTCTTTTCTGCTCTGTGCCACTGCATACATTTTCTTCAGCCCGCTCTGATGCAGTCAATCGCATGTTTCTGAGCCGCTCTCAATCTCTCTCTATGCAACTCACCAGGGCAGCAGTGCGTTGACAAGCGGTTCCTCCTGGTTGTGCGGGCCGGTGGCCAGGGTCTCACCACCTGTCTCTCAGACACCTTTGGGGCTGGCACAGGTCCCAAGGGAACAAGCAAGGTTGTACCCGCCAACAGCAGCCTGCAAGACTCTCTGCTCCAGCTCTCTGAAGACACTGCAGCACCTCAGACACAGAGAGCCAGCGTCTTGGCACGCCGTTCTCCCTTGAGCCGTCGATCCTGCTGCTCTCTGCTCCGTAGCTTCTTTGGTCCAAACAATATCCCCAGCTCGCTCATTCACCTGTGCAGAATCATACCTTTTATAGTTCGAAAAGTAGTCAAGTGGAGTCGGGTGTGTGTGACAATTAGGGAATGCCTGACTCTGCCCGACTTTTATTGGGATAACAAGTTCTTTCCCTTACATTTCCCATGTTATTCGTATGGGAAATCTTCACTACTCCCAGTTGCCTCTTCCTCATCCCAGCATTTGTTGAAAATCGGGAGGGGGTGATGGTATGAGTTTAAAAAGATCCCATAAATGCTGGGGGAAGGGGTTTTCAGGTGGAATGGGAAAGAGGATAGGTGGGTGAACCCGGTCAGGTTTCTCACAGCATACATCCCTGCCAAGTCACTGTTCTTCATTTTGCTTTTTTCTTTCTCGTATAAGGCTTCAGCCCCTATTAGTTCTGATTAGTTTTAGTGTTTCAGACCCTTCTGTTCTTGGTCTACCCTCTGGGTGCGGGTCCCAGAATCGCAATGTAACTACGTTTGTTTGGTTTACTCCCCTGCCAAACATGTTGTTCCTTGTTTTCAAACTGAGTATGACTCCCTTATATATTTTATTTCATTTGGGTGCGGGTCGCAGACTCTCAATATTGGTTCCAAATAGTCTGGTTCACTGTCCTGCCAAGCTAGGATTTCTCTTGCGTTCACTTGTCATGCATTCATTGTTGCCTGGGGTATTTACCCTCCTGCTTTTCTGTATTTCTCTCAGTGTATTAGACCAAAATGTTCTCTGACCCTTATGCAGTTCTTTGTGCTTTTCCGGGCTTCCCCAGACCTCCTGTTACTTCCCACCAGCCCGCGGACCTTTGTTGTTGGTCGCGTCTTCCGGGCTGTGGAATCCCTTCATGAGCCTCTGGTAGCCGTTGGTCTTGTTTCGGCTTAGGTTTCTGGTCTGCAGCGTTCCGCTTCCTCCTCGCTGACAGCTTTCGTCTCAGCATTGCTGTGGACATGGTAAGACACTTCAGTGCCTATTCGGTATGCAAGCCTCAGAGTGCCCATCTCCCCGGCTACGTTAGTTCTCTCTCCTGTCTCTGCAAACTGCATCTTGATTCTGGGTCGGTGCCATATCTCAGTGCTCTCCTTTTCAACTGACAGCCTGCCTTCTCCAGTCATAGCTACCTGGAGGGATTCTCCTCTGATTCTCAGCTGAGATACATTTAAACTCCTGCGTTGTCAAAGGGAGTTGTTCTGAACTGATCAGATTTGTTAAAGAACTAGACTGCTCACTTCGGTTCACCCGAGTGATCTTCATTCTTGCAGTCCTCTTCTTCGTCTCAGTACATGATTTCAAATCTGAAGAGCTGAAGACATTTCCAGTTAAACTTTTAGTTAAAATGAATGAAATAGTTTGAATGGCTTTACAACAGAACATTTTAGTGTTCTCAGGACAAGCGAGGGAGGAATTTGACACCGATATGGGGTGAAAGGCCTTTCAGCGGTGTAATACCAAGTCTCCTGAAGATGGTCGTCCCTAGTCCCAAAAGGGGTTTCCCTTTCCAGGTGGCCCTCCCCCTATTGTATTGTGGATGCACTGCCCTGTTCCCCTGTAAAATGTCTCCCAGTAGGGGAGAAGGGACAACATCCTCAGATTCGGTTCAGTTTCCAAAGGTCAACTGCTTTGTGTACTTTGGAAGCTGGTGGCAGATACAATGTTGAGGTTTCCAGAACTGCAGTAAGGCATAGTACCACTGGTGAATGCGGAATAAAGAAAGAAAACAGTCTGCTACCGCTAAGGAGTTTTGGGCCTGGGTCGATCCAGAAAACATACTTTTTATGGCAGTAACTGCAACGATAGTAACCGATGGCAGAAGATAAGCATATATACCTTTCCTTAGTCGCAACATTGTTTGTGAAGCCAAACGGCTCAATGTTGTAATCAGTTTGCATTATCATCAGCTTGCATGGTAACCGCAGTCTGTCAACTTGCTAGTGCTCTCGTGCCTTTTTCGTCAATGTCTAAATATCCATGCAGAGTAGTGAATCCCTAGAGCAGGCGACTCAGTTGGTCCAGTAGGAACAAGGCACCACACATGGCCCTCGTTTGGTTTTCAGAGGCTTTGGCATCTGAAGCCATAGCAAAGCTTTACCATTAGGGCTGGTCTAGAGTGGGCTGCAAATCCACTGCAAATACAGCAGAGATTCAACACAGTCACTCAGCTGAGAATTCCACATTGTGCTTCATGGACTTGCCCTAGCAATGGAACAATGTAGCAGTGCAGAGCCACTCTTTATGGGAGGTTTAGACCCGAGTGTGACAGTATGCCTCCAATACTAAGAAAGCATACTGTGAGGGGTCAGAAATTATAGACGGATAAACCGATATCAATCTCAATATTAACAGAAAGAGGCTTGGATAAAGGCCTAACTTCCCTATTCTAACACGATTATCCCTTCCTATGAAACTAAAACTAAAGCAGGATGACCTTCTGTCCAAACTCAATCTGACCCTCACACTAATATATACAAGGAAAATGTGCAAGTTAAATGTTTCAAAGTTCAATTCAATAGAAAAGTGTAATAACTCAAACACAACTTCAACAAAAACACTTCTTGTATCCAAGGGTTGGCTCTCTTATCATGGATTATTTCAGGCAAACTATTCAAAATGTTCTGTGTCAAAACCAGTGTTAAAGTTATTACAAATGTCTCTTGTACCAAATACTCTCCTCAAGATAACAAAACAAATGTACCTTTCATGATTGGAAAAGAGGAAATATTTCAGAATGTCAAAACAAAGTATCTTTTCCACATTGTTTCAGGATTGCAAATCAAATGTCTTTTTCACAACAGATTTAATTACGGCTTAAGGCAAGTCTTTTCCAAGTTTCTGGTTGACAATGGTTGAAAGGAAACTAGAACTTAATAGGACCATGTCTCGTTTGAAAATACCAATTCAAAATCAGTTTCCGGTACACTCTCCTGTCCGAAAACTCAACAAATGAAAACTCTTTATATCCTGGTTTACTCTTCTGCCAGGAATATCCCCCTTTCGGCTCACTTAGATCTTCTGGTGTACTCTCCTGCCAGGTCTCCTTGTCCAAAAAGATTTCACTATCTGATATCCTCATCAAGCTTCATTGCACATTCACTTTCTCCTTAAGTATCACACAACTGTGCTTCTTCACTAGCACACTTTTGTTGACTTAAAATATGACTTGTACCAATTTCCCCCAAAGTGACATCCAATATCTGAGGGCTTGTTCAAGCATTGGCTTTCAACTTCTCTTTCAATCTCTCTTGACTACTGACAATGCTTGCTCTAGGTTTCTCCCAACTGATCTCATAAATCAGGAGAATTGCATCATATTTGTCATTGTTGTTCTTTTGGCTTAGGCAAAGCTGGTCCCAGATTTACCCCAACTGTCAGAAGAATTGCACCACATTCACCTTTTCCACTTAGTTCCATTAGGTCGGTATTCAAAGGTACTTATATTTTTTTCTTCATATCTGACGTTCCAGGGCCCTCTGTGCTATAATTGTTTGTTTTATTATTTGTAATGCGCACCAGACCCAAGGGTATCAGGGCGCAGCAGATACAAGAATATGCAAAGCTTAGTTACAGTGAGTCACAAGTTTACAGGCAGTCATGCAAAGCAATACATTACTATACATTATTATACAAACAGGATATACAGATATTTACAGATATTATATGTATTGTGCATAGAGCTGAGGTTAGCGCCATGGGATTAGCAGACAGTTTGGTTACATAGTTGTGCAGTTAGTGGTCAGTGGATTTTAGTCATAAGATAGTATTGGTTCTGATATTCTGGTAAGGCTTGTCTACTCTTAGGGAGGGAGGCGGGGAGTTCCATAGTTTAGCCACTTTAACAGGGAAGCTGTTGCCACCAATCGTCGATCGTTTGAATTTGGGGATGGACAAGCAGTCCAGGTTTATAGATCTAGTTGGTCTTGAGGATGTCCGTTTGTGGAATTTCTCAGAGAGGTAGATGGGTGTGGCGTTAAGAGATTTGTGAGTGAGGGACGTAGTTTTTAATAGGATTTTGTCATTTGTCCGGAGCCAGTTGGTTTGTCTACTCTCAGAGATGTGCTCTCTTCTGTAGATACCTAGGGATGCTCTAAGGGCATTGTTTTGTAGGGTTTGGATTCTGGTAATGATGGATTTGTTGGAGCCTATGTATAGGGCGTTACAATAGTCCAGACGACACAGGATGAGGGCTCAGGCCAGGTTGGTACAGCTATTATTCGAAAGAAATGGCTTGCCGTTTCTAATGAGTTTGCACGTGTACGCCGTGGAGGACACTAGTGTGTTGACCTGTTTAGAGAAGGATAAGGTGGAGTCGAGGTAAAAACCTAATGGTTTTACCTCTTGTGCTACCTTAATGAGATTGCCGTCAATTAAGAAGGAAGTGTAGTCGGGTCCTAATTTTGTTTAGGTTAGTGGGGGTGCCCAAGATGAGGATTTCTGTTTTATCATCATTCAGGCATAGACCATGATGATGTTGACTCTCTTTACCAAGGCCAAATCCTTGTCGTAATCCCCTGTAAGTGGGAGGAGTATCCGAGTATCATCTGCATAGTTACTGTAGGTGATACCGAGATTGTCCAGATCGTCGAAAAGGGGCTTGGTAAAGATATTGTACAGTGTGGGCGAGACTCAGGACCCCTGTGGCACCCCCCCCCGGGGTTGATAGGTATGGGATCTGCCGCAGCTGAGGGCGAGAAGACCCTCATTGTTCTTCCACTTAGGAAGGATCTAATCCAGGTTATGGCATCTTTGGAGAAGTGTGCTGCTGTGTCGAGAGGTTTGCATAGGACCGTATGAGCTACCAAATCGAAAGCAGCTGAGAGGTCTAGGAGTAGCAGTAGAGCTGATTTGCTGCTGTCTCTAAGCTCATCAACTTGGGTTTTTAGGTTGATGAGGGCGGTCTCAGTTCCATGTTGCGGGCGGAAGCCTGACTGTCTGGCTCCTAGCAGGTGGTGTAGTTCCAAGTATCTTTGAATTTGCATGTAGGCCACTTCATCTAGTATTTTTAGAAGGAAATGGACTGTTGTGATTGGCCTATAATTGGTGGGAGTTAAGGGATCAAGAGTAGGTCTTTTGAATAGTGGGAGTACCCATGATTTTTTGAGGTTAGTAGGGATGGGGCTGGTGGCAAAGGATGCGTTGATGAGCTTGGATATGAATGGTGACAGGTCTCGAGCCTCATCCTTGAGTTGTGCTGGGCAGAGATCACCCTGGCAGTTGGTTGGTTTGAGAGATAGAATAATTGTGGTCGGTCCATGGTAGTGGTGAAGTGGAGAGGAGAGGATGATGGCATGGCAGTTGTAGTCTGCTACCCAATCTAGTATTCTCCCTTTGTTATGGGTGGGGGTGTTGCTTCTTTGGGTAAGGCCATATTCTGATCGGATGTTTGCAGTTGCTAAGGCAGACTGATCCGAGAGGTCATTGAATCCCAAGTTGAGGTACCCAAGTAGTAGTACTTGCGTGGAGCTTTTGAGGTTACTGGAGAGTATAGTGTGGATGTCTTCCTCAAAAGTCTCGGTCGGACCTGGGGGGCGGTAGATCAAGTGGATATTGAGGATCTGGGAGTTGATCAATGGTAATTTGACAGAAAGAGTTTCACAAGAATGGATGTCATAAGGGGGTGCTAATCTCAGAGAGGGTGCATTTGCAGATAATGGCAATGCCTCCACCTCTGGTTCCTTGTCTATCTTGTTTTAAGATTATATAACCTTCTGGAACTGCTAGCATGAGCATAGGGCCTGCTGCAGCGTGCAACCATGTCTCAGTGATTGCGAGGAAGTCTAACTTATCGCTCAGGATCAGATCAGCAAGAGAACCTTTAATAAGTGGGCTCGTGAGAGTTGTAGTTGCTAGGTCGGAGGTTAGATCTTTGCGTTTGGGGTGTGCATTTTTTTGTCCTAGGATTGCCGTTATATGCTGCCTTTGTAATTGTGGGGGTTAGGTTAGGCAGGGTTTTTAGGGTCCTCTTTCCTGTGAGGGCGGGTAACGAGCTGATGGAAGGCTCGTATATTTTGGCTAGTCTCGCTCTGAGGCGCGAGTTTCTTGCTTCCGTTGTGCAAGGATTGCTCGGGATTAGGCATTGAAGGACGTTCATGGCTATGGGGCAATTAATTATAGTATTGTTGGTTAAAGCGGGGTGTGGCAGGCTTGTAGGGTCCCAATGGATAGTGTATGGGGTTCTGTAAAGCAGAGTGTAAAACTCGATGTGAAAGAGATACAGGCAATCTGGTAGGTGGCTGTAATGAGCATTTTAAGACTTCGCTAAGTACTCAATGCAATAGTCAAATGGTAGGGCACAATAGACTAGATGCATAGGTCAAATGGTAAGGCACAATAGCCTAGATGCATGGGTCGAATGGTAAGGCACAATAGCCTAGATGCATAGGTCAAATGGTAAGGCACAATAGCCTAGATGCATAGGTCAAATGGTAAGGCACAATAGCCTAGATGCATAGGTCAAATGGTAAGGCACACTAGCCTAGATGCATAGGTCAAATGGTAAGGCACACTAGCCTAGATGCATAGGTCAATGGTAAGGCACAATAGACTAGATGCATAGGTCAAGTGGTAAGGCACCGTGGTGATCTGCGGGTTAGGTGCAATTTATGGCATGAGATGGGCAGGGAGCAAAACATGGAATACGTGCATAAAGTGAGATGGTTAGAGCGGGGACCATGATCAAGCATTACAATAGAGATGGTGAAAATACAATGAATTGGTAGGGGACATCCGTGGTCAGGTATCTGTGTCCAAACTTGCGAGTCGGAATCGATGCATCCGACAGCCATGGAGGTAGATGAACAAGTTACTCTCTTACCTGGTAACGTTCTTTCGATGGGATGGTCCGACGACGTATTCTATATCTATGACAGTAATCACCACAGCTGTGCTGCTTTCGAAAATCTTCGGCGTCTGCGTCGATGACGTCGATACGCTGCCCTCCGACGGCCGACATCACTGGATGTTATAAGTAGGACGCCCGACGCCCGTAGCCTCAGTTGTAGTTTTTTCCCAGAACGTGTGCCACCAGTCTTCTGCCAGTCTGACACACAAAGCCTTGCGGAAACATAAGCTGCAATCGCGTAAGAAATTCTGTAGCGCGGCAGGGATGGAGCGATATGGAATACGTCAGACCATCCCATCAAAAGAAAGTTAACAGGTAGGAGAGTAACTTGATCTTCGAGAGGATGGGGTCCCCCGATGTATTCCATATCTATGACAGACAGACCCCCAAAGCAGTACCAATGCAAGGAGGTGGGAAAAGAATTTAGAAAACAGAAATTTAGAATGCCCAATCAAATTGCGGAGTAAAGGACCGCCTTGCCAAAGGCCAGATCCTGCCCACGGATGGAATCGAGGGAGTAGTGACGTACAAAAGTATGGCCCGAATCCCAGGTGGCTGCATCACAGATGTTACGAATAGGAAAACCCCTCTGTAGGGCAGTAGAGGCAGCCATACCCCTGGTAGAATGGGCCCGCAAGCCGACCGGTGGGTCCTTACCCACCAAGCAGTAACACTCAGAAATAGCCAGAATAATCCAGCGAGACAAAGTCTGTTTCGTCACAGCTTGTCCCAAACGCTTTCCAGCGTAACCAATGAAGAGTTGATCGACCACTCTGACCCGGGAAATGCGTGAAATATAAAAGCTTAGCGCTCTCCTAGGATCAAGCCTATGGAGCCTCTCTTCTTCCTTACCAGGATGTGGAGGAGGATAAAACGCTGGAACAACCACCTTCTGGCCTAAATGAAATTCGGACACCACCTTCGGAAGAAAGGAAGGACGAACTCTAAGGACAACCCTGTCCTTATGAAACACAGTGAAGGGTGGCTTAACTGAAAGTGCCTGCAACTCACTCACTCTGCGAGCGGAAGTGACCGCAACCAAAAATCCAGTTTTAAGAGCTAACAGTCTCAAAGGGCATGAATGCAAAGGCTCAAACGGAGCACCCATCAGAAACTTGAGAACAAGGTTCAAATCCCAACCGGGCACCTGGAAAGGTGACGGAGGGAACACATTAGTGAGCCCTTTCAGAAACTGAGAAATTAAAGGAATTTTAAAATAGGAACACTCTTCAGACGAGCGCTTAAATATGGACAGCACTGCCAGGTAACCTTTAATGGTGCCCACTTGCAAGCCCCTGGGAATGTCACATGCAAAAGGATCCACATTCTTAACCCTGCACCAGTCGCAGAACTTACGCCAACGGCAACGGTACAGGGACTTTGTTGCTGGCCGTGAGCAACACATCCATCACGTCTTCAGGGAGGTCCCAATCCTTATACCTCAACCTTTCAGAAGCCAAGCGTGAAGGTTGAGGGATCTGACCCTCTGGATGGAGAACCGGACCCCCCCCTCCCATGAGAGCAGATCGTATCGGTAGGGAAGACGACGTGGAGGGCAGATGGACAAGACGAGAAGTCCGGGTACCACGTCCTCCGGGGCCACGCCGGAGCAATGAGGATCATCCGGGAAACCGAACCTCCATAACCTCCGCAGTACTTGCGGGATGACGGGGACTGGAGGAAACGCGTACAGCAGTGGGAATGACCACTCCACCACGAACGCGTCCCCTAAGGCTACTTTTGGAGGTAAATCCCGCGAGCAGAACCTCTCGCACTTCCGGTTGACACTGGAGGCGAAGAGATCCACTTGAGGGGTCCCCCAAAGGGCGAAGATCTCCAGGAGAATCTCCTGAGCCAACTCCCACTTGTGAGAGATCGCGCTCTGCCTGCTCAGAGCGTCCGCCGTCTTGTTTTCGTCTCCGGCCAGATGAACCGCTGAGATTGAAACTTCCTGCTGGATTGCCCAGAACCAGAGCTACATCGCCTCCCTGCACAGAGGAAGTGACCCCGCCCCCCCCCTTTTTGTTGAGGTAGTGCATGGCCACCATATTGTCCGTCAGGATCAGGACATTCTTCCCTCGCACAGTCGGCAGAAAAGCCTTCAGGGCTAGCCTGACGGCCCTCAACTCCAACAGATTGATATGGAGTCTGGACTCCGGAGACCAACGACCGCTGACTGTCAACTCGTTGGCATGAGCTCCCCATCCCGTGAGTAATGCGTCCATCACGATCGTCACCTCTGGCCAGGGTAGCCAAAATGGAGCCCCCTTCATCAGATTGTCTTTGACGGCTCACCACAGAAGGTCCTGGGCGACCGAGGACAGCACCTGAACAGGGTCTGACATCCTGCCAGAGGTCTGAGACCACTGGAGCTTGAGTGCCCATTGCAAAGATCTCATCCGCAACCTGGCCTCTGGCACCACAAGAATGCAGGATGCCATGAGGCCGAGAAATCTCAAGAACCCGAACGCTGGGAGACTCTGGGCAAGCTGAAACTTGTGCACCATCTGCTGAATGATATGAGCCCTCACCTGGGGAGGAAAACACTGCCCCAGGGACGTGTCGAACACTGCTCCGATGTACTGGAGCCTCTGAGTTGGTGTCAAATGGGACTTCTTGAAGTTGAGGGAGAAGCCCAGCTTGTGGAGGGAGTGGCATGTGACTGACAGATGATCCAGGACTTGCTCAGGAGAGCGCGCCCTGATCAACCAATCATCCAGGTAGGGGTAGACGTGAATCCCTGCCTTTCCTGAGGTGCGCTGCCACCACTACCATGAGCTTGGTGAAGACCCTCGGGGCGGAGGTCAATCCGAACGGCAGGACCCGAAACTGAAAGTGCGAGTCGCCAACCGCGAACCTCATGTACTTCTTGTGCTTTGGATGTATCGGCACATGAAAATAAGCGTCCTTGAGGTTGAGAGACACCAACCAGTCCTGAAGTTCAAGGGCCTGGAGGACTTGAGAGAGAGTAACCATCTTGAACTTGTCCTGCGCCTGAGGAGTTTGTTCAAAACGCGCAAGTCCATGATGGGTCTAAACCCTATCCCCCATCTTTCTTGGAAATCAAAAAATAAGGGGAATACCATCCCTTGTTCCTCTCCGCTACAGGCACCAGTTCTATGGCGCCTTTCTCCAGCAGGGATTGAATTTCCTGCGCAAGGAGCGGATCCGGACTCTTCAAAGAGATTCCCCGGTGGATTGTCTTGAGGCCTCTGCTGGAAAGGAAGACAGTAGACGTGGGTTATGATCTCCAGAACCCACACATCTGAACTAATGGCGCGCCACTCTGCAAGATGCTGCGCCAGCCTTCCCCCAACCGGCGAACCATGGGACATGGCCTCATGACTGAGCTGAAGCGGCTACGGCGTTGCCTGAGGGCAAAGAGGCAACAGCCCGAGCGGCCTTGGCACCTCAAGTACCTTTTCCACCTCTGGCACTCCTATGGTGGACCCTTTGACTGGCAGCTCCTCTCGTTTTACCAAAGGATGTGTAACGAAAGGAACCTCCCCTCCATTGTTGTCCCCTAGGACAAAAAGGCAGAGGTTGGCGAACTGCAGCGCCCAACGACTTCGCTGCAGCTTTGGAGGTCTGCAACCTCTCAAGGCTCTCGTCAGCCTTGCTGCCAAAAAGATGTTCCCCGTCAAAGGGCATGTTGAGGAGCCGAGCCTGCACATCAGGAGCAAACCCCGACTTCCACAACCACGCAAACCTGTGTATTACGGTGCTCCCCGCCATGGACCGGCTGACGCAATCTGCCATGTCCAAACCCGACTGAACGGCCTCACACATGGCATACTTGCCATCCTGAACCATGGCAAGGAAACCATCCCGTTTGTCCCCTTCGGGAATATGTTCAGCCACTAAGGAAACAGTTTCACAGAGTGTGCGTGAAACGTGACAGGGCACATATGGAGTTGGCCGCCTGAAGCGCCATACCCCCTGAAGAAAACACTTTCATCGCCCATCTGCCAAAACGCTTGTCGTCCCTATCAGGAGGGATAGTAGGATACAATGCCTGCATTGCCGGGGCCGTAGCCGCCTGCACCACCAAACTCTCCGGAGTGGGGTGCTTGGTCAAGTAGCAAGGGTCTCTACTGGCTGGGCGGTATTTTCGCAGCAAAGACTTGCCCACTGCCGCAAGACTCTCCGGAGCAGTCCAAGCCGCCGCCACCCTCCTCTGTAGAGCAATGTGTTTTCATTTCACAATATCAACATGAAGACTGAATGGCTTTTTGTTTAAACAGAGTATTTCTCATGGTTTTAGAATCAGATGGTTTTGAATAATGGCAGCAAGCCATCAAAGATCTTGGAATTAATGGATCTTTACAATATAGAGAAGTATATTGATTCTCTCCTTGTGGAGTGTGAAGGCATCATGTAATAAGACACAGACAACAGATTCAATTTTCTTTCGAAAAATATTTTATTGGACTTTATTTGTCAGCATGGATTAATGCTCAACTTGCCCTAAGCTAATGTGGGATTTCCCTACCTAAAGAAACTAAGGATAGTCTGTCATTAAGTTCAACTCAAAAGTCAGTCTGTGTCCAAAACCTATACTAGCCCTCACAACTAAAGGTATACAATGTGTAGGGATGTCAGCACCAAAAGTAATAGTGTTCAAAATAAAGTTCTGAGCTTTTCCAGCTCTGGCTTGGTTTCAGCATCACCTTTCCCAAGTTCAACAATAGTTCTTAAAGGTCTTGTGGCTCCCTGCCCCAAGTTCAACACAGTACCAAAATGTCTCAGGGTTCCCTTCCCCAAGCAGGCAGCTCCTCCACTAGAACTGCTGTGAACCTCTTGAATGCCTTCAGTTTAACTTTGTAATCCTCTAGGATCTTAAAATGGCCGAAACGAAGGCCTTCTTTCACTTCAGTAATTATCATGTAGCATAACCTTTATATCATGGCTTTCTTTGGTTCTTCCTCCAACAGGGCTACGCCGTCTAGGCGCAGTTGTCTGACCACGCAGCCCACCCATTAAAGGTAACGCAACCGATAATCGTTGGCACTCTTTGATGCTCTAGGTTTTCACTGCCAACACAGGTTTTTTCCCTGGACACTTTGCAGTTTGTTCCATATTCATTATTCTTCCCTTAGGGTTCCAAACCCCGCTCTTTGGCGCTTTAGCTGAATTGCTACTTGCAAATGTCCAATTCCTGCCCCTGGAGGACCCTGATACGAGTGTTCCCTCGCTCACACTCACTGGTACTCAGCTGCTCCTCCGAGCGTCTCTGCAGTCTTCTACAACTTGCACTTTCTGTCCGGGTAAGCGATGGGTGCTCCAGCAAGCAGCGCTAGGTATCGGCGAACCTTGTTGCAGCGGACCACAGCATTTAGAAGTCTTTTGTATTCCCCAGCTTCATCTGGGAAAAATGCAGCTTTGGACCCGTCGCGGCACCTCTCTCACCCGCTCCAGCCTGCTCCTCGCCTCTCAGATGCCACCTTTTCACCAGGCCTGTACTCCCTTCTCCTTTCTTGGTTTATCATTTAATGCACCTGTGGCCTGTCAATTGGTCACAGGTGCAAGTCCTTTGCCTGACCACAATTATTGTAATTAATGGGACATGCCTGACCTTCCATAGTCCTCTTCCTCATCTCAGTATCATAGTGGTGAAACAGACTAGAAGTGTGCATTACTCCTAGTTGTCTCTTCCTTGTCCCACTTGTAAAGGTATGTGAATGTGGGACAGTGGCTGCGTAGGGAAGGGCAAAGGACTTGCAATACCCTACAAAGGTCGGGGAAGGGTAGGACTCATTCTCAACAGGGAAAGGGGATACCATGTCTCACCTGCAGACATCCTCTCCCCACTCTACAAAGAACCCTCCATCCAGGTGATCCTCTCTCCCATCTCCACCCCCAGGGTCAGGGTACAAGAGTGAAAGGCTTTCCCTGGCTGCCTGAGAAGAGGATCCACAGGGAGTAGATGGGAGGATGCCCTCAGGTTCCTCACAGGAATCACCACTCCCTCCTTACAGCCATCCCCTCTCCCATGTGACCGACCCTCAGAATACCACCGCCAGGTGTAACGGTTACACGATACCCTGGAGAAGCATCTGGATCTCTCGTTGCGTGTCCCACACCACTCACCACCCCAAACCCATGCAGCGTTGTGTGATGACACACTGCTGTGTTTAAGGTAGAAGGGGCTGGAGTGCTGGATGTAGGTGATGTCTCGGATGGAAGTGGTGTCAGCAGTGGCTGACAGTTTCTCTAGAACCAAAAGCACAATTACTTCTGTGATTACTAACCCCCACTCGTGCCTGGTCTCTTGTGTAACCTAGGGGAAGGATGGACTCACCTTTGGTGTGTGTGTGCGACTGCTGGTGTACTCGGGCTTGTTCTAGTTGCACCCGTTTACAGTTAGCTCACTGGCTGTTGCTCGCCCAGACCGACTGACTTTCTAGGGTGCTTGACGAGTGAAACTCAATGTCTTATGTTGCATTCCTCCCTTCTGCTTATGTGTACTACTCTGCTATCTGTTTTTTCTCTGAACTTAACTGCTTTCCTTTTTCTTCCGTAATGTCTTTTGCTCTGTTTTCTTGCTGCCCAGCTTAATCAGTTTCTCAGTGACTTTTTTCCTTTGCTGCCTGCATCCTCTACCTTTCTGCTTAGTGCCTTTTCTGATGACTCTAGTTTTGTGGCACTTGCAGCGCTAACAACCCTGCATTCCTTTTTTCTGCTAAACGCAACGGCGAAAGACACTTCTACCCTCTTGTAGCTGTGTAGAGGAGTCATCAAATACCCCTACCAGAAGCTCCGCCCCCATGTTGCCTATATGTTGGGAACCGGAAATTGCAACACGTGCAGTACCAGTAAGAATCCTTGAAACAATGTATCCATTGAGAAATGCATGCATGAAGAAATAACGTTCCTTTGGAAGAAGTCCCGTAAGAAGCATGAAAATTAGTAAGAAAGAAGATTGGTGACATCATGCGAAGTAGAGCTGACGCACCTTGGAAAGATACGAAAGAACAAACATTCTATAAGATCTGAAGAGGTGTCGAAGATGAGCAACATTTTGGGCTTGAGAAGAAGATGCTCATGCAAAGATACACTCAAGAAAATGCGGTATACCGTCCTTTGATCGTGGGACTTTTCATAACAGGGTCTTTTACTGCAAATTTATTTTTTTTAAAAAACTCATTTTTTTGGGGGGGAGAGGGGGTGTTAAAAAATTAAAAAAATGTGTGGAAGGGAATAAAATAAATAAAGTGAACGGGGGTTTGGAGGAGTAACCCCCCCCCCAAAAACAAAAAAAAAAAAATCCCAAAATTAAATAACGTAGAACCGAAAATGCAAGGTCATTTTACACTTGTACAGATGCAGTAACGCAAGTAGACAAAGTGATCTTAAGGCTGGCTACCAAGTGAATAGTTGGCAGCAATGCGACAATGTATATACATAAGAATGTATAGAACCTGGATGTTCCACGATGCACTTTAGCAAGGCTTGAAACACAGCGATTAGAAAGGGGTTTTTATATGGCGCAGTTGGAAAACAGCTAATGGCGAAGGAGCAATTCAAGAAAGGCGTGGCTGGCCCAGCACCATGAGTCGAGGCCACTGTGAGCCTGGTTGTCCTTCAAGTAGTTACATGAATGTGAGAAAGAAACAAACATCTGTTTGAGGTGAAATGGAAAAACACTGAAGGTGCCAAGAGTTCATCATTTAATAGTATATGCAGCAAAGAGTTTCAGAAACGTGGTCTCCAGTCACGTGGTCTGATGAAAATAGACATTGGGTCGAGCTACACCGAAACCAGAAGATAAGACCATGACATACTCCCTTTAATTCTCAGGCACAGAGACCCTCTGAAAGGCCAAGTTCAAAGCCTTAATTGAATGGCAAATGGCAAGAATGATGACCGATGTTGGGCTAACTGGGTGGGGAGGCATGACCACGACGACCCTTGATGCACCTGGAGTGTTAGCCTGCATGCTGCTAGCGTGTGGAATATTCCAGAAGGGTACAAGCGTGCCAACCGATTGTAGAGGGCCATGTATTAAGAGAGCCCTATAGTTTGTGTAACCAATGAATCGTCGTGTATTTTATGACAATGAAGATGACTTGTACTAGAAGAGAGGGGTGTCTGGGAATCTCTCTACCAGCACGAACACAGCACAATGACCTGTTCTTGGGTGAATAACCCCTGGGAGAGACTCTACCAAGTCTTTAGCTGCTCACTGTCCTTTTCACAGAGAAGAAAGTTCCCCGCATATCAGCCTTTGTCCTGCCCAGGGGCAGTCCAGCGCCGAAATGCTAGGCAATTCTACTCTGAACAAGAGTAGCATCAGTAACCCCATACACGTGTTTCAGCCTTGTTGGGCATCATCAGTGAGGTGAAACTGTTGCCTCTCTAGGAACAGTGAGCAAGGGGTCCACGTCTGGATTGCCCTGTTAACTTAGGGTGAAACCCAAAGTTAATGTATGCAAACAAAGGGGGGTCTGGGAATCTCTCTACCAGCACGAACACAACCCAATGACCTGTTCTTGGGTGAATAACCCCTGGGAGAGACTCTACCAAGTCTTTAGCTCACTGTCCTTTTCACAGAGAAGAAATGTCCCCGCATATCAGCCTTTGTCTTGCCCAGGGGCAGTCCAGCGCCCAAATGCTAGGCAATTCTCCTCTGAACAAGAGTACCATCAGTAACCCCATACACGTGTTTCAGCCTTGTTGGGCATCATCAGTGAGGTGAAACTGTTGTTCACCCTAAGTTAACAGGGCAATCCAGACGTGGACCCCTTGCTCACTGTTCCTAGAGAGGCAACAGTTTCACCTCACTGATGATGCCCAACAAGGCTGAAACACGTGTATGGGGTTACTGATGGTACTCTTGTTCAGAGGAGAATTGCCTAGCATTTCGGCGCTGGACTGTCCCTGGGCAGAACAAAGGCTGATATGCGGGGACATTTCTTCTCTGTGAAAAGGACAGTGAGCTAAAGACTTGGTAGAGTCTCTCCCAGGGGTTATTCACCCAAGAACAGGTCATTGGGCTGTGTTCGTGCTGGTAGAGAGATTCCCAGACCCCCCTCTGTTTTTGTACTAGAAGAGGGCTTAGTTGTCCATCTGATGTTAGCGACCCAATCACTACCCCCGTGAGTATGGAACATATACTTAGATGTTCTCTGAAAGCCTATCAAACCCCAAGTAGGTTTTTGTAGTTTGCCATGTAGTGTGACGTCACAGATGACAAGTTTTGACTATAAAAGTTATGTTTCTTCTGAAATGCATTGAGAGCTCAAGCGAACATCGGATGATGTCTGTTGTAATCTCCCAGTTTTAGATAATTGCAAATAAAACAGAATAAAGTTTGCCAACTTCCTGAGTCGGTTTTGATTATTGATGTTTGAGGACATTCTGCATCCCCATCTACCTCTAAGTATTGCTACCTTATCTTAAAGGGCCCTAGGTCTATTGGTTCAGCTGCACTAAGTAATACCTCGGTTTGTATCTTGCAGGCTCTGTGGCGGCGTATTCGAGAGGGTGGATTGGATCAGCTGTGAAGAGCTTGTTGAATGCAGTTATCAGTAAGCATCTTTCCTCAGGTACGGAAACTGGAAATGGAAAAAAAAAAGGACTTCTGTCTTGGGCGAATGGTCTTTTTCTCCTTGCGGGTCGTTGAGAAGATCAGGTCTGGTCCGGTCCTAAACACGGTAAGCGCTCTGTTGCTTCAGAGGCAGAAACCACGCATAACAAGGGTGTGGGCCTCAGGGTGCGGCCTATATAGCCCCGGGTCCCTCCCTTGGTGGACTGGAGCTTGTTATGTAGACTATGGTTGTGGGGACACCGAGCTGCCATGTTGGGTATCCGACAGCCTTAGCACGGTGGCAATCTTGGAAGCGTGGCATGATCCTGATAACTGAGTGATGCGAGCGCCAGCAGCGCACCAGTACAGTCCAGCCTTCTCCTGTGTAATGGTTACTACTGATCCTACATGTGAAAGGAGTCCTAATAGGGGCAACATGGGTCTTGGAAGGGGTCCTGGACCCTGTGATCATGACTCAGGGTCAGGATCAGTATGCCAGTGATTGCGATTCAAAAGTCAAAAAGGTAAGTAAAGTTAAGTAAAGTCACTCAATCCCAGACATAAGGATAGGCCTAGGAAGGGATCCTTGACCTGGCCTTTACTGACAAAAGTTAGGAAAGAATGATTTAGAGACTGATCTTCATGCCATGCCCAGGATTTAGTTTTGGTCAGTTGCAGTGCTTAGGAATCTGGTTCAAACACCTTTCAGCTGAACACCCAAACAAAGAAAAGATGAAGACTTCTTCGAAGCAGTTGACCTTAGGCCACCTCTAGGATGCAAAGAAGATGGACCACGGTCAGGCGGCAACAGGCGATCTTCCAGGGTCGAACAAAGGAGCAGGTCCTACACGACTTCTGTTGATGCAAGAAGACTGAAAATGCAGGAGCAGGTGTCTTGTAGTACGAGTTGAAGAATCTACAAGCTCCAAGGATGCGCTAGGAAGGACGGCAGCTGCAGCAAGGTAGCACAGGAGAAAGCTGGTCAGTTCACCGGTTGGTCCAGGGACACTTCCGAAGGCTCAAAAGACACAGATCCTCAAGCAGGGTTTGAGACTGGTTGTTCCCACCGGTCTGGGTGTCGAAGCACCAATGAGGATCTTCTTGAGATCAGGCAGAGGAGCAGTGCTTTACCGGGACTTCCCTGGAGTTGGTGCTGGTCAACTGCAGGGGCCATCCTCAGGTCGTCAACCGGCTGCTCTTCTTCATAGAGGACTTGTCTCCAACGATGATCTCCAGGAGCCCTCTTTTTATTCAAAATCTGCACTGGAAGCTCGCGCATGTCCACCAGTGGTAAGGATCTGGACCACTCAAATTGGCAGTGGATATCCAATCATGGATATCCACTGACAGCAATATATGCAAAGCAACATGCATTCAGGCACAGGATGTGTACTGAGAGATAGTCCCAGCCCCCACAAACAACCTCTTTGCCCAGTAAAGCAGCAGATGTCACCAGGAAAGTGCTTCCAATGTACACGTCAATTTCGAACCAGAGAAGGCAGAAAGAAGGACAAAGAACAATATGACTAAAAGACAAGCATAAAGCTTAGGGCACTGCCATTTTAGGGTGCTAGCAACCTCTAGTAGCCATTTGTGGTAAATGCAAACATGCACAAGTAAAAGGTTTAAAACACAGAGAAAAAATACTTTGTAAATGTAACCAAAAAGCCACTACAGAAAAATGTATACAGGACACAATGTATCCTAACCACACTTCACGTTCGGGTGAAGAGTGCATTTGTAACAATAGAAGAAATTAACAAAGACAGTCTCTCAGTACTGATAGTCGTACAGACTGATTAGTTTCTGCATAAGAATAAGTAAAAAGATAAGGGGAGTAAAGCACACGGCTTTACTAACCTCCAAAAAGTCATAACAGAATTCAAAACAAAGCAGAAAGAAAGGGTTCCCATATATGTCCATGGGGGGAAAGCAGCAACAAGAAAATATTTCCTAGCAGTGAACCAGCCCTCTCCTCTTGTGCTAAGAATGAAGCCAGACTGCTCTTTCAAAGCTAGCTACCACTGTGAGTCAGGAATAGCTCAAGGGAAGCCCTGCCTAACACTAGAGGTGGTCTTCACAAGCCCTCAACAGTGTACTTGTGGAAAATCTCAACGGTTCAGCTCTTTTGAGGCCCAGGTTCTACAGATGCTAACCATCCAGGCGAGATTTGAAGTCCCCGACTACTGACACACAGCTCTTCTATGCAATCTCCAGTACAGACAGCTAGCAAGATGTTTGAGGTCTGGATCTCTCTAATTGGGTCCACTTCTCCACCTCAAGGTCTTCCTTTGGGGCTTCAGTGTCCCGTGGGACTCCAGGTGCAGACCTTGAACTAACTGCCAATGACTTGAATTGTGCAAATGACTTATTTGGCCATAGACTAAACTTGGGACTGGGAGCTATTGTAACTAAACAGGCCTGTGACCATCAGGTCCATTTGGAATATATATATATATATATATATATATATATATATATATATATATATATATATATATATATATATATATATATATATATATATATATATATATATATATATATATATATATATATATATATATATTTTTTTTTTTTTTTACAGTTTGTTTTTCGAAACTCGAAAATGGGTGTCGACACAGGGCGTGCCAGTAATACTATCCCTAGTGTGACGACCACTGTACCCATGATCCCTCATGCGTCTAGGACCCTCAGATTGTATTTTTTCTGACATGAGGTAGCATGAGGAGTAGCGCTAGTACAGATAATCCAAGCAGATAGATAAGACTACAAGCATCCATGCGCCTTCTCTCAGAGGGGAGGAAGGGTGGGTCGCATGTGAATCTAAGCAGATACAAGCATCAGAAATACGATTACGGTGAGTGATGTATCCCTTTTGAGGCTTGTGGAATCTGCTTAGATCACATGCGGTGCACAGATTAGCGAGCAGTGATAGAAGAAGGAGGTGGGATGTGAGAAGGGTCATGAGCAAATAAATGTCTTAGAACCGCTTGTCCCACTTGAGTATCTGTCTTCAAATGGGTGTCAATGCAGTAGTGCCGAGTAAAAGTGTGAATAGAGCTCCAAGTAGCTGCTTTGCAAATGGTGTCAAGGGGTACATTTGCAATGAAAGCCAGAGTGGCCCCAATGCCTCTTGTAGAGTGGGCTCTTGGCGTGAAAGGCAGAGTTTTTTTCAGAAAGAGAGTAACACAGCTGGATACAGTTAATCCACTTAGAGATGGCACCTTTAGAGACACTATCTCCCTCTCTGCCTGTAGCTACGGAGACAAACAGCTGATCTGTTTTCCTTAGCGGTCTGGTTTTGTTTACATAGTAGAGAACTGCCCTACGCACATCTAGGGTGTGTAGTTTCACCTCAGCCAAGCTGTGTGGGTCTTGGAAGAAAGCCGGAAGCTCGATGGACTGGTTCACGTGGAATTTTGAAATAAACTTAGGTGTGAACCTAGGGTGTGTACGTAAAACCAGTTTATCCTTATGAACTGTAAAGAATGGATCGTGCACTGACAGAGCCTGAATTTCACTGACCCTTCTTATAGATGTTATTGCTACTAAGAAGGCCGTTTTATAGGTCAGGTGTTTGAGACTGCTTTTATGGATGTCTTCGAATGGGGGGCCCATGAGTTTAGATAGCACCACTTTAAGGTCCCATCCTGGTGGTGGGTTTGAAATAGGAGGGTGAAGTCTCTTTACTCCTTCCATGAAAGCTTTAACCACTGGTATCTTCCACCACGACACCTTGTTATGGGAGGTGGTGTATGTTGACTGCGCTGTCAGGTGTACCTTCAGTGAGTTAAATACCAGTCCGGCATCCAGCAGGTGTAGCATGTATGACAATTGTGGAAGGAGTGCAATCAACTGGGTTGACTTGCTTATTCCGGCACCAGATAACGAATCGTTTCCATTTGTCAAAGTAGCAGTGCCTCGTGTTTGGCTTCCGAGATTCTTTTAGGATGTCCATACATTTCTGTGGTAATTTGAGATGTCCGAACTCTATGACTTCAGGAGACATGCTGCTAGGTTCATTGAGTTGGGTTGAGGATGCACCGTTTGACCTTGGTGCTGGGACAGTAGGTGGTACCAGCACAGGAGTTTGATTGGTTAGCACACAGCTAGTCTCCATAGGTGTGGGAACCACGGTTGTCTTGCCCACATGGGAGCAACTAGGGCGAGCGCCATTGATTCTCGGTTCATCTTGTTGACCACCTTCCTGATGAGGAGTTGGTGGAAAAGCGTACGCAAACATCCCTGACCAGTTCATCCACAGCGCGTTCCCCTGGGAGTCTGGCTGGGGGAACCTGGATGCAAATCCTGGGCATTGTCTGTTTTCGCTTGTGGCGAATAGGTCTATAGTGGGGAAACCCCACTGAGAGAAGATATCTTCTACGATTTCTTTGTGTAGACACCATTCGTGTTCCTCTGGGAGGGGATCTCTGCTCAAAGCATCTGCCAGAGAATTGAGATCCCCTGGAACATGTTGAGATGACAGGAAGATCTTCCATCTGAGTGCCCATGTTCAAATTTTCTGGGCAAGCTTGGACAGATTTGACGAACGAGTCACTCCTTGCTTGCTCAGGTAAAAAACATGGCTGTAGTGCTGTCCATCCAGATCTGCACTGACAGATTCAGCAGGTAGGGCTCAAACGCTAGAAGCGCTCTGAATACTGCCAGAAGCTCTAGCAGGCTGATGTGATTCTTGGCCACTGAGTGAGACCAGAGACCCTGAGCTGTGTGGTGGAGGTGATAAGCTCCCCACCCTGTCAGGCATGCATCGGTTGTGACTACCGCCTGTATCTCGGGATCATAAAAGGGTTTTCCTTTGGACAGATTTTCTCTTGTCCACCAGTGAAGGCTTTGTACAAGTGTTGGCGAAAGGACCACTAGATCGTCCCACTGACCACTTGCCTGATACCACTGTTTCGCCAACCATTCCTGCATGGGACGCATGCGCAGACGCGCGTGGGGGACCAGGTAAATACATGACGCCATCAAGCCCAGCAAACTCATTGCTTTGCGTACCGTTATCTGGCGACCGGCCTGATATTGCGGAATTTGCAGCAGTATATTCCGAATTCTTTCCACTGATGGAAAAGGTCAACCCCTCTTGTGTGTCTAGGATAGCTCCTAGGAACTGTTTGGAGGTGCTTGGCACCAGACTTGACTTTTTCTCGTTTATTGAGAAACCCAATTCAAAGAGGAGGTCGATCGTCCTTTGAATGTTTGTTCTGCAAATTACTGGGGTCTCCCCCGTGATGAGCCAGTCGTCCAGGTAAGGGTACACCGGGATTGCCTCCCTGCATAGGTGTGCTGCCGCCACCGCCATACCTTGGTGAATACCCTTGGAGCCGAAGCTATCCCGAAGGGCAGTACCTTGAACTGGTAGTGCCGACTGTCCACCTTGAAGCGCAAGTACTCTGTGCGCTGGAAACATGGAAATATGAAAATAGGCATCTTTCATGTCCAATGTTGTCATGTAATCCCCCTTTTTTTTTAGGAGGGGGATTACCTCTTGGAGCGTTGTCATGTGAAATTTTTGGGGCTTGACATACTTGTTTGCAGGCCGTAAGTCCAATACTGGGCGCATTGTCAAATCTTTTTTTGGCACAAGGAAGTAAGTTGAATAAATACCCTTGTTTACCTGCTGACCCGGGACGAGTTCTATAGCGTCCTTTGCTAGAAGATTGACGATCTCCTCGAGGAGGATCTTCTGGTGGTCCAAAGAATGTATTATTTGTCGTGGTGGGTGGTTTCGGGACTGCTTTACAGTTCTATGCAGTATCCTGCAGACACTGTGGACAGCACCCATCTGTCCGATGTGATCCCTTCCCAAGCTTGGGTGAAGTTGGAAATGCGCCCCCCTACTGGGGATGCGTGAGAAGGGACCCTGAACGGAGCGTCACTGTTTTGGTGGAGGCGTGCCGCCGCCTCTACTGGGGCTGCCTCTACCTTTACCACGTCCTCTCTTATTACCCCTGCCATAACCCTGGGTAGACTGCTGCTTGTTGTTCCATTGTGTACCCTGCCCCTGGGAATAGTTAGACCCTCTCTGGGAATTTTGTCCACGTGGGCGACGAAAATTGCCATTCCCTCTCTGGTTTGGGGGTTTATTGGTTAGTTGGCCTAGGGATTTGAATGTCTCATACTCGTCCGTGGCATTTTTCAGCGCGTCCTCGACCGCCTTTCCAAACAATAGATCCGGCTCCACCGGTTTATCTATCAATGATGCTTGGGTTTCCGCTTTGAACCCAGACTGCCGCAACCAAGCATGCCTCTTGATAACAGTACCTTCTGCTATCAATCTGCCGGCGTTATCCGAGGCATCAAAGGTTGCTTTTAATATGCAACCGGACACGGCTCTTCCATCTGTCGAAACTTGCGCCAATTGGCTTTTTAAGGGTTCTGGGGCAGAATCTATGAGTGCCACGACTTCTTCCTACTGGTGGCAGTTGTAACTCGGCAGCAGGGTGGTGGAGGTGGCAATCCTTGCCTGGTAGGCGGAAGTGGAGGCTACTTTCCTGCCCAAGCCATAAATCATCTTGCTCTCCTTGTCGGGAAGAGCTTTGGATGATAAGGGTGTTCCCGCCCTCTTACGGGTGTTTGTAACTACCAGGGAGTACATTTTCAGATGCCCTCTTATGTACAGTGGGTCTGTCTGGGCTGCCCTGAAAAGCTTCTCAACTCTGGGGTTTACCACCCTAGGGAGATTGGGATTAACAAGGGAAGGGTCTATCCTTCTTTGTATTGATTTAAGGATAGGGATGGCCTGGGCAACACTTCTCCTTTCTCCCACTAACTCCTCTGCAAAGTCCCTCTCTTCCTGAGCACCCTGGGTGTCAATGTGGAAGTGTTCGGCTGCTCTGGACAGAACTTCATTCAAGAGATGCTGGTTGTCAACAGGGGAGTCGGTAACCGGGGGTTCTTCATCTATCTGGGAATCTACCCTGTAGGTTTCTGGGTCGTCATCCTCCTCCTCTTGGTCCTCATCATCCCCATAGTAGCCCGTCCCAGTTTGTTCTTCCAACATGCCCAAATCTGGATCCTCACAAAAGGATGGATCTCCCCGATATTGAGAATAGGGCTGTATACAGAATGAGACTGAAGTAGGAGCTTCAACCCGGGACTTCTTACTTGGGGGTATAGGATCCTTAGAGCCTGAGGGAGTTGACCCATCTGGGGTATAGTAGAGAAAGTGTTCAGGGTTTTTGGCGTAGAAATCTGCCAATGATGACATCCTTGACATGACTCTGTCTATGTCATCAGTAGACTATTCTCTTGAACTGGGAATGATTCTTTCCTGGAGGGCTTTCCCTGTTTTATCTTGACTAGACCTACTGGTCTAAACAGGGGTCTTTGGGATAAGAGAATACTGAGACTTGTCTATCTGTTTATGTGGAGTAGAATGCTTTTGAGGTGTGGAAGGAGGCTGAGACTGCTTCCTTTGTTGTTTTTCCCCTTCCCCGTGAGTGGAGGAGTGTTTACCCTGTTTTTTCGCCACTACGGAGCCTTTCGACGCCTGGCGCCGAGGTTCGGGGGTAGTGTCCCTATCTCTAGAGTGTGGAGGTTGGGACTCGGGAACAGCCGTTACCGGCCTGTTGACGCCGACTCCTGGAGTGCGGTCTGGGGCTAGAGGTTGGCTTCATCTTCTGACGATCAAACCTCTGTTACCTTGGGGAGCGTGGCACTCTTGGCAACAGTGGATGGTTGCCTGGAGTCATGCGGCGACCTAGATCAAGAACGCCCAGAGGACACCGATTCGGAACGTTCTCTTATGTGCCTCTTTCCGAGTACTCGACGTGCGCGTCGAGTCTCGGTTGGACTTCGTGTGTTTTGTGGAAGTGCTGTGGGTAGCGCTTGTGTCGCCGGGGGTCTTCCCCATAGCCGCCCTGCCGGATGACCTTCCATGGTCAGGGACTTGCGCTTGGCTGTCAATTGACGCCACGTTGCCCTCGCCGTCCGAAAGCACGGCGTCGCTGCCATCTCTGAAGGCGCCCTCCGCTGCCATGGCCTCTAGATGCCTGGCGTGGTGGGCCCAACGCTTGATCGAACAGTACTTGAGTGTTTTCGGTTTGGACCTACTACACGCTCTGCAGTTAGCCTCGGGGTTGTCCCTCGGTAAGCAGAGATTGCACATGGCGTGCCTGTCAACCCAAGGGTACTTGCGGTTGCACTTGGGGCAAAATTGGAAAGGGGTACCCTCCATACGCACCTTGTGGCAGCGGGCTAATAAGTGTAGGAATATAAAAGAATGTACCTAGATACCAAAAGAGTGTAGAGTATGTCCACTCCCCACTCTCCCTACTTGCAGGGGCGTGGCCAGAGGCCTTCCAAGGCCCAAATCCGTCGTGCAGCTGTTGACGGTCGTTTCTTTCTCCGGGCCGGCGTCGAGTGTGGATGTTCGGTGACTCGACGTTGGGGTGGAGAAATGGGGAAATAACAATATTTTAGCAAAAGTATGTCTAAGGCCAGGGAACTCCGCGGAATGCTTCCAACCAGTATGGCGGAAAAAAACAATCTGAGGGTCCTAGACGCGTGTGGGATCATGGGTACAGTGGACGTCACACTAGGGATAGTATTACTGGCACGCCCTGTGTCGACGCCCATTTTCGAGTTTCGAAAAACAAACTAATACTCCGCAGCTTCCACTAGATGTCGGCCTATGCACAGCATGTGATCTAAGCAGATTCCACAAGCCTCAGAAAAATACATATATCCTTATCTGGTCACATTTTGGTGGGCATTCCTTTATTGTGTGTTTTTGTGTTTGTGTGTTTATTCAAAGTGTGCTGTTAGGATGCTTTCTTTTGGCTGTTTTCCCACCATAGACATCTATGGAACCCGTCCAGCTTTTTGCACCCGAGTTGACTTTTGGAAGTAAGTAGAGCCTTTTGCTTTACTTACCTTGCTAAGCCCCACTGTTTCGCAGTCCCTATGGCCAACATTTCACAGGGACTCTCCTCCATTACAGAATTCTGTGTTTGTTTTACACTATACACATCACCTTACTGTGAAGTGAGGAGGGGATACTTTGTAAACCTTTCTCTTTTTCTTAAGTAATTTATGGTTACTTTCATGATGTGCCCAGCATGGCCTGGTGGCGTGGATATTTTTCTACCGTATTATTTTTGCATTTGCACATGCACTTCTGAATTTTACTGCATTACACTGTCTGGAGTACCATGTATTCTAAAATGGTCATACCATGAGATTCCGTCCTATCCTTTGGCCATCTTGTCTTTCGTCGTCCTTCCTGCCCTCGCTTGATTGAATTTGCCATGTATGGCAAGCTCTTTCCCAGGCAAAGATGCGTTGTGCATTTGTGGCCGGATGTGGGGGCTGGGACTGGCTAGTCCCAGTCCACTTCCTGGCCAAGTGTGCCTGGTTGCTGGGCAGATGTGGTGGCCGGTGGCTGCCCAGGAATGCACAGCCCTTCCAGTTTGAATGGTGTGTTTCTTTAGCATTGGTGGGCTCGGGGGTGACTCCAGCTTGATTTTAAGATAAAAGGAGGAGTCCTGCAACCATTCTTCACAACGTCATTGGAGCCAAGACCCCATGGAAGAGGAGTGTACTGCTGTAGATCCGGAACTTGACGAAGGCAACCAGCATAGTCTTCTCCAACCGTCCTGGTGAAGCCATGCGCCTTTGTTGATCTCCTGAAGGCCTTGATCAGTGCTTTGACCACAGAACCAGTAGGAACAACCAGTTCGACTCCTGCTTGAGGATCCTGGCCTTAGAAGCCTTTTTGCAAGTGTCCCAGAACCACCCTGTAGGTACTTCATTGCATCGTCGCAGTCCCAAGTTCAGACTTAGGACTCCAAAAACCCTCGACTTGTAAAATAAAGTGGCCTCCTCCTGCAGTTGCAGCTCTCAAGGAAGAAGAGGGTCATTGAAGGACCAGCTTGTTAACACCAGGTCTACTTCTGCCTTTGTCGCCATGGCCATCACTGTTCTCTGGCTACATTGTGTCCTGGAGGTCATTTGAAGTCAGCAACAATGTGGCAGTCCTTATTTCATCATGCCACGGGTCATCCAGCTGTCCAGTGCTAGAAATGGTCTTGCCAGAGCATGGAATCACTTACTAACCGGACCTAAAGCCAAAAGTAACCTCTGCACCAGCACCTGGAGCCTCAACCAACGTAACCAAAGCACGAAGTAAGAGGGCCCAGCCAAATCAGGAGCCCCAGAAGTGATCTCCGAGAAAAATCACAGTACAGAAGGTGAGCTACCATAACTGTTTCTACTCCCCAACCGCCATACGGTTAAACGGGCTTGAAGTCCTAACCCTACCTCTCCCCCTGCCCAACAATGATCAGTGGAGTTTTGGTCAAGGATCCCCCTCCCGGCTTCCCTTTGACCTTTACATCCACTTTCTTAACTTTTAATACACTTAAAAACTGCTTGTTGACATCGCCAACCCATGTTCAGCCTACCTAAAAGAATCCCAACTCCCTACAAAGAGTTTAATTAGGATTTATGACTTTAAGGGCACTAGGACCGATCTCTACTAGCAAGGGAAGGACTTTTAAAGTGTAGGCACTTATTTTCATAAGGCTCTGTATAGCGTTTCAACTCTTGTTTTTAATTATTAGTTCTCAGATTGGTTTAATATCTTTTTATTCACATACTTTGCTGTACTATAGTGTTCTTATTCTGTTCCTACTGTGTTTAAAAGTAAAGTATTGGTACTCTATAGTCGAAGCACCCCCAAGTGAATGTGTATATTTCAGCAGTGCATGTTTAGTGTTTTATCAATCAGAAATCACAGTTAAGGCCTACTAAGTAAACATAACTGTATTTTAATACATTGCACCTAGCCTGTATTATTAAGAGTGCTCTCTGGTGCTTAACTGAACGGTTGACTATTCTCCTTAAGGCTTACTGTTCAGTCACATACCTTGGTAAGAGTTTGGCTAGATATTATATTTCCCTGTTTATCAGAATAGGGTGGCCTCTCAGTCTGTCCACAGGGGCGATTCTGAAAATCCATCTTAACCTGTCTGTTGTAAATCACATCAAAATGGCCTACTACCATTAACGCTACTTCTCAAAATTGGCCATGGGATAATCAATCAGCCAAAACTCGCACTTCCTTTTCTCAGTGATCTACTAGGATATAGCTCCACTTTCCTAATGAAAATCACTGGTGTCGTCCTAGCCACACAAGCCTGGTCACAAATAAATAATACAAGGGGACCTTCAACCTCTGGGTGGCCTCACCAAACTAACATTTGAAGAAGTCCACTTACTCTGGTCACCAAGTTTGGCCACAAATCTACGTATAAACACATAGCCAGACAAACTCTAGATATTGTACTCACCCGTGGCATAGAAACATTTAACTCAAGCACGATCTGGATGGACCACTGCCTGAGCTCAAAGAACAGGGGGAAATTTAGAATTGTCTACATACAGAAACCTGAGGAAAATCTGAAACAGGTTGCAAGAAAGCTTTGATGCTCACTATCATCCCCATGAATTCTGTACCCCAACGATGATACACACTATGGAAAATGTCTAACATTTTTAGGAAATTAGTATGTATACACCCTGTTCCCAAAACGCAAATCAATGATGTGAAGTTATTGCTTATTATTAGTAACATGCACTTGTATGATACAGTCATGCAACCAACCTCAGGAACTCGATCCCGGCATCGGCTCTGAATGCTGCCACAATTATCCAATTCTCTCAAAACATGGCTCTTTCAACAACATTTAACCAAGGACTAATTCCAATGGATGCACTGTGAGAAACCTGTCGGTGTCTCCCTAGTTAGTCGCCAGGGATCTGTCATCCAGGTGACCAGGACACAGCCATCCCTGTTGGATCCAGTTCCTGGGGGTAGACCAGTGAGAGAGGATCACTTGGATGGAGGGTCCTTGGGGAGTAGGAGTGGGACACTGACTGGTGAGACGCGGTATCTCCCTTCATTCAACACCTTTTAGCCATCCTACCGCATAGGATATTCCAAAACACTACACCCCCCCCCCCTTTCTCGACACGAACACTTCGCACAACACCAAAGACAACGGACTAATACCAGAGCGGTTTACCTGACACGTCCCAATAAAAGGGTCAGGCCAAGTCAGGCAATTGACAAGAATCACACACACCAGACAGCCCTTTACCTTCCCCACAGGGATACAAGGAGGAGCATGAGAGCACAGGACGAGCAAGGCAGACCGCATGACGTGGTCATACAGGGGTCTTGTAAAATCCTCTGTACAGCGGAAAGTCTTTGACCGCCAGATTGTGAAGCTAAGCGAAATGAATCCCGCATGGTGAAATCAGTACATTAACTGTGTGTTGTAAAAGTTGGCAAGAGTGAACCCGGCAGAGGGATACCAACAAGAGGGGACTGTTAGAGAGAGTTCTCATAAATGTACTCATTTCCCTCGCCTTAGAGACCCCCAGCAGCTTTGCTGGATTTTGAGGACTTGATTTTTGTACCTAGAGAGAGAGATAGCCTTTTTTCCCCACTCTCTCATGTATTTTGATGTAGGTTTTACTCTTGTGTTCTTTGATTATGGAGTTTTAGACAACTCAATAGGCATCATCTTTTCATCTGTGTTACACAGCACCCTCAGTGCAGTAACACAGGAAAGCCTTTTTAGGCTATCCCAAGGTGTGAATACCTTCTCTGGGATAAATGACTCTTTCCCAAAGAATGTAAAGTTAAATTGACTTCACTAGTCTTTTTAAATTCCTAGACCCAGCACACACTATCTTACAATAGAGCGCTGTATCCTTACCTAGTATCCCCTATGTCTAGAAACGCATGTAGCAGTCAAATGATACCCTTTCCTAGCGAAATGGCTGGAGGCAATGGTTTTACAACGAACTACCATGATTTTTTCTGACCGCGAACACCAGTAGCTGAAAATCGCAGAAGCCATGTTTTTCAAGAGGGCGCCTAATCCCCCTTTGTTTAAACAGGGCCTGGTCTTCTTTTTTGCCATTTATTTTTGTAAAGGTCCTTCTAGGTTTGGTCCCTTTGTTTCTATGTTTCTGGCGGGCTTCAGGACTGAAGACTGCCTTTGGCGCACAAGTGGGGTGTGCAGGAAGTGAGGGAGGTGCCCGAAACTCCCTGTGCTTAGTCTCCTAGGAGACCCAAATGCACTCTGGCGTGATTGGCTGGCCGACTGTCGGCAAGGACAGCCACCCTGCTGGGTGAGTGGCAGCTAGGCTGGAATGAAAAGGGAGAAAACTGTTTAAAAGGCGAGTCTCTTGGCTTGGAAGGCAGAGTCGACCACTGGAACGAAAGAGCCGAAGACGAGCTGGAAGAGGACGGCTGCAGCAACTACTGGACCGTTGGTTTGTCTGGTGGAGTCCTGCTGCAGGTCCGAATTTCCAAGTTCATCTCAACTGAGAAGCCCTTCAAGGACGACTTCTTCCTTTGAGTTGGTAGGACCAATCAACTCGTCGTTACGCTCACCTGGTCTCTGTGGAGGCTTTGGGGCACGGTTGCAGCCCTTGCAGGGGTGAGATCGCTCGGGTCCGACTTCGCCCTCCGTGCTTATGTGGTGACTGGTGGCAAAAGGTGATGCTGCTCGGGACTGCTGTGTGGAGAATAGGTGGCATGAGTATGACAGCTTGTGCGCCCGATCACCTTCCAGACCCCTTCTCCCAAACCGTGGTACCCGTGGGATGCGCTGTCCCTGGAAAGCTCACCTGTTGATTAGTTTTGGTGAGCACTCTGTCCTGCTGCTTCTGGCAGGGGCGCTTGTATGATCTGGACCGAGTTCCTTCACTGGTCCCTTGCACGGTTCTAAGTGATTTGGCCGCGGTTGAAACGTTCGTATGAGAAAGGTGCGAACTACCAAAAGTTTGCACCTTTCTCATGCGAACACACATACATACTCACACCCACAACATAAACAAACCCCACTTACCTTAATCTTCACGCTGGGTTCCTGCAGCGCCAGTTCCCTTTCACTTCCGTGATCGGCAACCGGAGCCACAGGGTCCATTTCTTTTCTTTTTAGTTTTTTTAACTGAAGGCTGCGGGGGTGTCCCCCACAGCCCCCTGCTCACTATACCATAAAGTATTGTGAGCAGGGCGATGCGGGGGACAACCACACAGCCCCCCCTTTTTTTTTTTTTTAAACGGAAGGCTGCGGGGATGTCCCCCCGCAGCCCCCGCTCACTATACCATAAAGTATAGTGAGCAGGGCGATGCGGGGGACACCCCCGCAGCCCACTTTTTTTTTTTTTTTTTTAAACGGAAGGCTGCGGGGGTGTCCCCCGCTCACTATAGCATGTAGTATAGTGAGTGGGGCGATGCGGGCGACACCCCCGCAGCCCCCATTCTTTTTTTTTACAATGCTACCACCAAAGGTTCAAAATTTTGGTGCCCGAACCTTTGGTGGTAGCAATTTTAGAACTTTTGGTCATTGGGACCATTTTTTGTCGGTACCCTTGCACGTGGTAGTACAGTCCTGCTGCGACTACGCCACTATACTTCAGGTAAGTGTTCCTGTTTGCCTTTGTCTTTCCTCGTCTTTTTTTGTTGTATTGTAAAGTTTGTTGTCTTGTATTGCTGTCAGTTCCACTTTTGATGTTTTCTCTTTTGATTTCTTCCCTTGCAGGTGATGTTTGCGGACCGGCAGAAGCTGGGGAGCTCGAGGCGGCAGCCGGAGGGAACGAGGAACGAAGCTGCAGCGGTACAGTTGCTGGTAAGTTATTAACTAGGGGGCGCGTGGGGTTCAAATGTGGCACGGCCCTAGGGCATATGTTCTAACATAGTCTTTCTTCTTCTTCACAGGGTCCGAGTTTGTGGATGCAGAGCGTGGTGCTGCGGCTTAGGAATCAAGATCACTGGATGTCAGGAGATGAGTCTGCAGATGAAGCCATGAAGCACCGGTTTCCTGGAGGTGAGTATGCAGGAGAATGCCTGGTAAAGGTAAGTAAACTGGTCCAAGCAGCAGTGAGTGTCACGTTGCATGCGAGTGCACAGTAACGCGAAGCACCAGCCTTAAGGATGGAGCAACTTATATAGCTGAGCTTATGAAGCCACGCCCACAAGGTTCAGCCTGCCTGCCACACCCGATGAGTCAGCACATGAGGATGTATCAGCTCCTGGAAGGTTCTTGTAAAATAAAAGCACTCCTGTACTGAAATAAAGTAAACGCACTCCTGCACTGAAATAAAATGTTCCTGCTCACATCTCTATATGAGCCTGGCGCCAGGACTGAGTCCAGCCAGGGCCCCTCTGTTTATGGGTCCCAAAGGGAAATAAGTGAGTCAAGTGGCCCATTGCCCCCATCACTAGATGGTGTGGTTTTTGTGCTCTGGGGCCTGTGGCCATGACACTCGTAAGCCACCTGGATACCATTCTCGGAGCTGATTAGGATTAAACAGGGGGGAGGACAACAGCTTGTGTGCTTGAAGAACAACAAACGGAATCGAAAATTTGCCAATTTGCCATCTTTGTGATCCGTCACGTGCAGTGCAGGAGTCCCCCGACGTCTTCCCTCTTGTCCCCACGACTGAGGCTCAGGAACAGCGAGATTTGCAGTAACTGCCAGGAACAGAAGTCTTCATCTGCATCTTTTTCTTCAATATAAGGTACTGTGAAAACCCGACCGAGAGAACTTACCTGTCACTGCCAAAGTTTGTGGAACTTTGGCAACTTGCAGGCCTAGTCAGCTTGTGAACCGGCATATGAACCTTTCTTCCGTGAACTACTTCTAATAACCGTGGCAAGCCTTTTCTGCTTTAAATACCAGAACCGTTTTTACTTTTACAAGACACTAGCCCATTGGCTCTGGCCTACCTATTGCATTGAATCAACTCCTCTGCTGAACTCAAACTATTTGGACTGTTTTAGAGTAACTGTAATATTCGTTTTTATTAACCTTTATGCCTTTTTGCTCCTACTTCAAGGGAGCTCAACTGCTTAGTAATCAGCATTCCAGTATATTTTTTTTGTGATATTGGTTGCCTCATTTAGTGAATGCTTTATAAATGATTGTGTAATAAATTAATAAGTGTTTTTACCAAGAAACCTTGAGCATAAGTGTCTATCTGAATACTTGTCATTGTAGACTTTTGTGTAACACCCTTACAAGCTCACATTCCCTCTTGAGATAAGCCTGGCTGCTCAGCTTGCTACCAAAAACTGTGTGGTACAGACTTATACCAAAGGTTGGATTTGCTTACACCTGTAGTCTTAGTTGTCTGTAGTGGTCCCAAAGGGTACTGCATACAAACTCTGCCTAACAGGGAGGAAGTCTAAAGTACCGAAATACAGTGAACTGTCTGTACAAGTTGGCGAGAGTGAAGCCGGCAGAGGGAAGCCGACAACTGAAGAACTGTTTAAAAAGACATTAAGATTCGTAAAGGCAAGAAGTATTCGAAGACCAGGGGAAGTGAATTGTCCCCCTCGTCAGTGGGGTACAAGCCCGGGCAAGGGAGACCAGGGGGTGAACTGTTATCACCCAAAGATCATTGAGAAAAGGAACTGTTTTGTTGTTTTGTGGATTACGACTGGTGAGGGGTCTGCACCCGGAAGAGGGAGACTCAGGGGTGAAGCAGTCACCCAAAGTGTATATGGAACAGAACTTTGTGTGTGTTTGTTAAAGGCAAACGGCTCTCGAATGCAAGAGACTTTTATTGAAAGACTTAACCACCTATGAACCTGATAGCTAATACAAAACGGTCGACTCGTGCTGGGAAGGCTCGAGTGTGTACTGTGCTCACGAGATCCACCTTGTCCCGTGCTCAAAACTTGGGTAAGGGAGACCCCTCGCAATCATATCCTGACATGACTTATTATTTGTGAACACTAACATTATCCAACACCTTTTTGTATGAGTAACGATTGATAATAGGTTTTTCTTAGTATAGGCCCTTTTATTTTGACACAATGCCCCAAGGATTGCCTTACTTTCCTTTGATGGTCGAAGCTTGCTCCCATCTTAGATTTAGGTTAGGCATTTTTCCACCCTGCATTTACAATTTAATAATTAGCCTTGAACTGTGATCACTTGTGTCTGTCTTTACAGTTGCCACCACAAGTTCCTTACAGCACATACCGACGCACAGACCTCACAGTTCTGCGTCACTGTTAAAAGATGCCAGCCTAAATGCTGGCTACTCACACTCTGTACAGCACTCTGCTGCTCTCGAGCTAGGTCCGTGCTTTAAACAATAAAATAGTATTTCTCAAACTATAAAATACACTGCTTTGCTCATTATGGGAATTATGGGAGTAAAAGTTACATTTTACTTTTCAGCACATTGTATTGCCAATCTTCAGATTATTATCATAGTTTGTGCGCAACACAGTAATTTTTCAACTTAAATTAGTGCATTAGCTTATTTGTGCAGTAATATTAGCCTTGTAGTTTCCTTACCAACACGTGTTTGGACCACTAAGGTCCCTTTCAAGGCTATCAATTAGCAAATCAGAAGTTCAGATATATACAATAATGAATTTCATATACATTCGGTAACACGACGAAAAATAGGATGCACAAAAGAACCTATCCAATATATTGAACTGGAGAGATTACATCGGCGATATGAACTGGAAGATGCTGCGTGGAACAATATATTTAAAAAAATAGGAAAAATAATTGAAATTAATACATTTATATTGTGCACAATAATCAGCAAAGCAGCATTTTTTAGAGTTTGAGAAATACATATAAGTGCATACTAATAAGCAAGATCACATTGATTTGCGCATTTGGGCACAGGTTGTATGCATACTCATTTCAAATATAATGTAGTTAAGGGCATAAACACTTTAAAAAGTACATGCAGCATCCAAATATCATCTTTATAAACCCTTATCTTGGCACAGCACACTATGATTTTTTAACATAAATTTGTGACCATTAACATTTTTAGGACTCTTGCACACCAATTTGTCTAAAAAAAACTCACATTGACTGATAAAGTAGCCAAGAAGGGATTTGGGCCAGAACTAGCAGAGCCAAAAAGATTGGGTATGAAACTTGCCACACTACAGGAACAAATCATCTGACCTGAGCGACAAAGCTCACATGAGAGGATGCCATGGATCGAAAATACTAGGGGCTCCATAGCTCCTGGTTGCACTCTACAGCAGCCTGGATAGTTTAACACAAACCTCTACCCTGAGCTCCTTTGGACTGACCAGAACAAATGGTGTCATACAAGTATACCTAGCCTATATTATTTCTGTGCGTTTGGGAACATGTACAAAGGGACATTCAGGAATATCTAAAAGATGATAACTTTTAGAAGTTTAACACTTTTTATGCTCCATTTACTTTGTTTGCAATGTCTATCCGGATTATACTTTTATATATGTGTACTGCTTTGTCTGTGTATGAGGTTTGAACAAACCAACACAATAAAAACATTTATTTTAAATTAGTCTTTATTAAAGATTTTGTTCACAGCACATTGAACAACTTCGCAAGGCAGGTGTCCACTTCACATTGACAAAGTTTATGAAATAACTTTCCATTTTACTTATACCTTCCCTTGCAAGTCAACATTGACCAACTGCCACCCCCCGTACTTTTCCCACCCACCCCTAAAACATCATCTTTAATTCTTAGGCTCCTAAAACACTCTAAAATGTAAACTCATGGTGCAAAGTCACCTCATCGGCACCCTAGGTAACCAATTCTCCTGCCATTTCAGACCCAACTGAAGCTTACATCCCCCGGGGACTCATCCACTCTCATTCTACTGTGTCGTCCTCTACGTCCTGTGTGCCTGGCCTCAGATATATTTCCACAAATCCACCCCATTCCGATTCCAGAGAATCTGCCCTATCATGCAGCCCTGCAGTGATTTGTTCCATCACGTATAGGTTTTTGGCAACATGAACCCATTCTTTTTTGTCTGGGGTGTGCGCTCTTTTCCATTTCGTGGCCAATGACGCTCGTGCTGCCAGTAGTAGTTCCGCGGCCATCCTAGGTAGTCTAAGGAGGTCCTCCTATTGTCTCTCCAACCCAAAAAGAACCATCAAGGGAGATTTGACCCAGTGAATCCCATCCACTTCTTTAGTACACCCCAAGACTTTGTCCCAGAAGAACTGCACCTTAGGGCACCCCACCACATAAGTCAGTAGTTGTCCCTCCCCCCACATTCCTGCCAACAACTCGGGCTGACCTCCTGATACATTTTAGACAGTCTAGCCGGGTCATATTGCCAGCTATGTAGAAGCTTAATTGCATGTAGTTTGTATTGACATGAGATTGAAGTCTGCGAGGCCCCCTTGCTGAGTCTCCTCCACAGGGCGGGTTCTATTTCCTCTTCTAAGTCCCATTCCCACCTTCTTTTCAATTTTTCTGTGGCCCCACCCCTGGAGTCCACAAGGGCTCCATACATCGCCAAAATCAGGCCATTCCTTTCTGTCCTGGTGTCTAGAATTTTTTCAAAGGGAGTGAGGTCGCACCGTTTCTGATCACTCCAACCCCTATCGGTCAGTGCCCCACCAGTTGTAGGTACAGGAAGACAGAGTATGCCTAAGGCTTTTTCCAGCTCGGTTAGGTCTATAAACCTATCCCCCTTCCACAATTGACAAACCCTCTCCAGTCCTGCTTCAAACCATTTCTGGAATCTTTCTGGGTTTGGCATTAAATCCCTGACCCCTGGGCCCCAGGGGTGACCCAAGGGGGAAGGCCATGTCGTGACTCCCTTCATTTCCACTCCCTTTATCCAAATGAGCCAGATAGTCGCCACCAGAGGATGCTCCCGAATCTGAAGGTGGAGCCTATCTCTTGGTACCCAGAGCCATTCCCCCACTGTGGCTGGTTGCAGGTTGTCTAGTGCCACCCATTGAAGGTCCTCTGAGTGCTAAGGTGGGGTATTAAAACTTTAAGTCGGGCAGCCTTGTAGTAGCATTTCACATCTGGAAAGCCCACGCCTCCCTTTTCTTTGGGAAGTATCCAAACGTCCCACGCTATCCTGGCCTTCTTCCCCAGCCAAAGAAATTTCAATAGGGGGCTTTTCACCTCCTGAAAGAAAGATTCCGAGACACAGATGGGAAGCATCTGAAACAGGTACAGAAGTCTAGGGAGGAGGGTCATCTTTAGTGCATTGAGTCGACCCAACCAAGACTCTAAGTTTACCCACTTCATCAAATCCTCCTTAAGCCTGGCCATCAGGGACGGGTCTGTATAGGGGTGTGGGGGGAGGGGGGATTTTCCCCACACAGTTCTCCCATTTCCCTTGTGAGATTGATTCATAGGTATCTCAATGTCCCCAGACTAACCTGCATCCCCAGCGGTGTGAACCTCCTTGTTTCCCAGTCTCTGTCCCTGTCTAAGGGGAAGAGAACAGATTTAGACGCGTTGATCTTGAAGACCTCCAGGAAGCCGTACTGCTCGATCTGGTGAACCACCGCTGGTATAGACATCAAGGGGTTTACTTCGTGCAACAGCATATCATCTGCATATAATGCGACTTTGTATTACACCCCTCCTACTCGGAATCCTTTTACTTTATCGTCTCCTCTAATCCTCTGTGCAAGGGGTTCTAGTGAGTGCCAACAGTGAGTATGAGCATGGGCAGCCCTGCCTGGTCTCCCCCTACCCAAATCAAACCAACGGGGGTATTCCCCCATTCACTGCTACGCATGCCTTGGGGGAGAAATACCTCTGCTATCCCATATTTGACGAGCACTGCTTTGAGGAAGTACCACTCTACCCTATCAAAAGCCTTCTCAGCGTCGACTGAGAAGTGTGGGGTCCCCATTTACCCCCCCGGACCTCATGCATTAGGTGTATGGTCTACCTCATGGTGTCTGACCCCTGGCGACCCCTGATAAAACCCACTTGATCTGGGTGGATTAGGCATGTGAATTTCCAGTATAGCCGCCAGCACCCGGATGCATATTTTGGCATTTATGTTGAGAGATAGGACGGAATCCGCCACATTTCGTAGGATCGCTCCCCTCTTTGGGTATCACCATGATGAGTGCCTTTGAGAAGGACTCCAGGGCCTTACCCATATTCAGTATGTCATTGGAGAGCTCCGTCATAAATGGTAACAGTACATTGAGGAAAGATTTGTAAAACCCTGCCATGTACCAATCTTCCCCTAGAGCTTTCCCCTTCGGCAGCCTCCTCACTGCTGTCTTGATTTTGTCGGCTGTTATAGGGGCGTCCAATATGGTGGACTCCACATCTGTCAGACTGGGTACGTGGGTGTCCGCCAATTATTCCTCAATCCCACCAATGAATCATATGTAATGATAAAAGAAAAACAAAAAATGATGGAAATTGAAAATAAACACACACAATACAACATTCAGATGTTGAATAGAATGGGGAATGGAAATGAAACAACAAAATAGGGGCGCATTTGTACATAAAGCCCATTTTTTTGGGGGGTTTTTTCGGTTTCTAATTGGACATTTCGGCTTCTCTGTATGTGCTGTTACAGTCATTTCCGTAGATGCATGCTAATCATTGCACCTTTGTTCTGTTTATTCTGTTTCATCTGCATCTTCTTACATTCCAGCTCCAGGGATTCTCCATTCTATTCAACATCATCTGAATGTGGTATTGTGTGTGTTTATTTTCAATGTCCATAATTTTTTGTTTCGGTTTCTTTTATCATTACATAGGATTAATTTAATTACCTACACCCTTGCCCCTGTGTATTATGCCTTGCTTTGTTTTATAATTTTGAAACTGATGCCTTTTTCAACCAATCATTTACTTAATATGACGCATAATTTGCTTATTTTGTAATGTATTATGCTTAGCCTCAGATGAAGAGCCGGTTAAGACTCGAAACACGTGTCAGGCTACTTCGTGATTTAATCCGTTGGACCTCAGAATCCTCTCTCTTCTTCAATTATTTGCAACACATGCTTATATTGCACACCTTGGCGCAGCGTGACTGAGAATTGCCCGTGGTTAATTTGCACTCACATCGGTGGGTGGCATTTGGCAGTGCTCCCACACCTCTCAGACACCTGCTGCCTATGTGCTTTCTCATTATTGACTTATACAAGGGCTGTGGCCAGTGACTTTTTCTGCAAAACCTGTGTCTTTACAAACAAAAACCCCAACCTTCATCACATATCATGATCTGACCAGGTGATCGGGGGAGGTGGGGGGGGGGGTTGGAAGAGGATCTCAGAGTTCCTCCCGTGTAACATATACATAATCAAACCTAATAAAGGTTCTGTCAGTTGGGGGGGTGTCAGGGGGTATATCCCACAGCCCATATATCTCCTGGACCTCCCCACAGTCATATCTCACCCAGTCCTGATCCCTGTATTGCAACCCCGGTCTGTCCAAGTTCACATCAGCCCATATATTAAAGTCCCCTCCCAAGATGAGGTGACCTGCAGTCTCCACCAGTATTTTCGGAAGAATATTTTTCAGGCATCTCAGTTGAACCTGGTTGGGTGCAGGTGCAAAGCACTTTTCTAACAGTGCCGGAGACTATCAGGGCCCTCTCCTCCACATCCAACCAGACCTTGGTTACCTTAAACTTAAGCGTTTTGGTGAATAGGATACCCACTGCTACTTTCCACACGGGACCAGAGCCCCAGTATTCCAGACCAGCCAAGCAACCGGGAATTCTCTGTTCCTCACCCTTACAAAATGTCAGCTCCTAAACAAACAGAACATCCAACTCAGCCCCCCCGAAATTCCCTTGCAATCAGAGATCTTTGTTGGGGAATTCAGCCCCTTGACGTTAAGCGTGCGAATATGCAGTCGGCTACCTTGGACCACTTTCCCTGTGGTTGTCATCATGTTACCCCACTTTGAACTCTTCCTTTCCGCTGCCTGGGAAACCTTTGCATACTGATTCTAACTGTCACAGTAAGAAAGCCAATTGAAAGCATTTTGTACCAGGTTCCCCCACCGAACACCTACCTTCCCCCAACTCCCAACCCCGAGCGGTGCAAGGTTCTCCCCAGTTACCATCACTAGGTCGATACCGAGCCACCAACAGTACCCAGGCACTCCGGTCCCCACCTCACACACCACTTTCCTCCATGCTGGAGTTGCCGTACATCAATGGACCGCTCTTCCTCACTTTCTCCAGAATCTTATGCTTGTTCAGGTAATTGTGGAATGGGCCTAGGCCCCTGCTGGCTCGGCAGGGGCCTTAGGGTCCCTGCCGAGCCGGCAGCCCACTGTATCCTCTGTATTTTAGCTTTGTCAATGGAGTCTTTCTCAAAGATGAGCTTCGTAACTACATGGAGGATTCTCCTTTGGTCCATCTCACCCTCCCTATCCGCGATACCAAAAAGTCTTAGGTTGTTCTGCCTTTCTTGATTTTCCATGTCGTCCATCTTCAGCGTGATCTCACCCTCTCTCCTTTCCATTTCTGCTATTCTCACATCCATTTGGATCTACAGGGCATCCAGGGAGTACTGGTTATGTTCCACTTCTTCCATCTTGTCCAGCCTCTGTGTGATTTTGTCCACCCTACCCCCAATGTCAGCTCTCATATACCTAATCTTCTCCATCATTGTTGTGACGACATTTTTTGTTGCCATGGACTTCCCTTCTCCAACTGACATGGTGTATCCGCGCCCAGCTTCTCCCCGGCGCTCACTTCAGATGTACTCAAAGCTGGCTAGCTTAGACCTTGCATCGATGTGCCTCCCTTCGAGAGGGTAGGTGTACCATTGGTTACCGTGGGTCAGCCTGTCCCTCAGGTGTGTGCCTTGCAAAGTACCTTGCAGTCAATCTACCAGCACCTCATACACATCAGATGGTAGTCCCTGGGTAGCTGAGGACGCCCAGCCTGTAGTGGGGGCAGAGAAGTCCTCAATTCTGTTTCTTATGTTAACCTCTCCTCCTATTAATATTCTTTCTTTTGGGTGCACATACCAGAATCCTACAGGAGGTGGGCGGGGGTGGGTTTGTCACTCAGTCCTCTGACCCCAGTCTCCTGTCCCTCCGGGGGCCCCAGCTTCCTTTGTGTGGAGCCCACAGTGAACCGTGGGGGCTGAGGGGGAGGCGGGATTCTCCAGGAGTCTCCTCTGCTTCCCTTCGGGGGGGGGGGGGGGGGGTCCTCCCCCTGCCCTGGCGACCCAATGTATCCCAGCCGGACTCCAGCCTGAGGTGTCTTCACAGGGAGGCCACAGGCTTCTTCCTCTGTCCCTCCGGTGTGGGCAGCTGATCCCCGTTAGGGCCAGGGAGACACCAACAGCTCAACGCAGGCCCAGGCCTCCTCCACCACAGGTGATTCCAAGACCTCCCCTGGGGTCCACTATCTCCGTTCCTGGAGAGGGGTGGGGGAAGGAGGAAGAGGAAAAGTTACCAACCTCCACGGGCCTCTGCCCCTCTCTCCGTCTGGTCTCTGCGGGAAGGGGCACCACCGGTCCCTCGTTCAGTCTTGGACACCCCTCCGGTGGGGGCGTTCTCCTCAGTGATGCGGCGTGAGTCCCCTAGTGTATAGTCCCAGTCCTGAGCTTCCAACTGCTCCATGCCAGGCCAAAACCACACGGGAAGCGATGCAATCCTCACCTCCCAGACAATCCTTTTTTCCTCCAGCTATATCATGCCCCAGAACAGGCGGCTTTGCCCCAGACTTCATCTGGATGTGCCCTCACCGTTCCCCTGCAGTGGGCTCTGGTGGGATATTCTCCAGGGGGGAGATCAGAAGGGGGGGCTCTGGTCCCCTTTTGACCCAGTGCTTGGGGAGCTCCGCGCTTAGGCTGCTCCCATCAGTGCGCACCCTGGTGGTCTCACAATTTTCTTTTTAAAAAGACTTCAAGCATAATAGCTCATATATAATAGAAATTTCAGGTAAAAGGTAGATTTGGGGTACGCTGTAGATTGGCTTTTGGTTCTCCAGAGGTGTGAGCAAAAAAGGCCTAAACTGCAACTCTGTTGAGAGCCCCTTGAACGTTTTTCTTTTTGCTGAATGGGGTACTGACCCTTTTCCCAGAGGTGCTTGAATCAAAGAACTCATCAACTCAATGACGCAACTCTAATGTGCCCCCAAAGAGGGCCAGGTCGGACTAGTAAATGAATAGGATGCCTGGAACTCCTGCGCTAAATGAATGCCCCAAAGGTAAGCACAGGCAAGTATGAATGCGTTGGATCACAAGCGAGTGTGCGGCCAGCAAAACTTTAGACACCCAATTCATTAAAAGTAGAGTTTACACTCTGTTCCCAATTTTCCTGTATAATTTGGGAGCATGCATCTTTACCTTGCCAAATCTTGGGACAAATACAGAAGCACAAAAAGTTCACCAATCAAAAAAGCGGTTGAGGAGTAACAGGTCCTGAGACTTACCTAATGCCAACTAGGTAGAACTTTGGCTCTGGCTGCACTTAATTCCTAGGGTCACACTGTGGTAACTCTGCACAGAAAAAGGTGCTAAGTTGACGTTAACAGAGGCATGTTAAAGTAATAAATACCTCCTTACTTTACAACATTCTGTTAACCCACTAAAATACATAATGTACATGTGTCCAGTCAAAGTTTTGAAACAATAGTTTCGAATGTCAATAGTTCCGACACAAAAGTGGCGAAAAAAAAGGTTTTGAATGAATTTTTTTTATATTAAAGGGTTTATTTTAATATTGTAAAATAAGTGGTTTGAAAAAAAGGGGGGTTTTGGAGTAGGACCCCCCCATTTAAAAAATAAAAAAATTAAATGTAAACTTTTTTTCAGGACTTTTGTGTCAGAACTTTTGGCACTCGAAACTTTCACTGTCGAAACTACCACTAGGAACCAATGTACATATAGAACTGTAACCATGTGTGGACGTTGCTTTATTTGAACAAATATCAAGTTATACTGCATTGGAGAAGATCAGACCCAAAAAACTATAGGCCCATTGCGCTCTTGGACATAGTTGGACAACGTTTCACTGCACAACTGTTAAACCATCTAACAAAGTGGTGCAAGCAAACAGAAACCACAGATATCCGCCAAACTGGTTTTGTAAAAGGTGTGGGTTGTGGGCTCAATAGTCTAATGATTAACTTGTTAAAAATGGAGGCCATTAAGAAAAAGACAAAAATATATTTGGCCTTTGTCGACCTGGCGCACGTCTTCGACAGTGTTGACCGGGAGTTAGTCTGGAAAAAACTCACACAGAGAAAATTCCCCGCAAGTCTCCTGAGCGCAATCCAAGAGCTCTATTCTAGTACAGAAATAAAGATCAGGCTCGATCAAAAGGGTTCCCTCTCAGTTGCAATAAGTACATCTAGGGGTATAAAGCAAGGTTTCCCACTTGGAGCTACTTTGTTCAATCTATTTATTGCAGACGTGGGTAAAGAAATTGAAGAAATAAGAGCTTTTCCACTGAAGCTCTATGGGAGCCCACTGAGCTACATGCTGTATGGTGACGATATTGTCTTGTTCCGATCGGCTTGCAGCATAAGCTGTCAGCCTTGAAACAATATATTGAAAGAAATGGCCTGGTGATAAATGCAGCCAAAACTGAGATCTTAGTTCTGCTAAATCTAACGGGAGCAAAAACCAGAAAAGCAAAAAAATTCAAATGGACAATTGGTCATGACGAAATAAAACACACAAGACGGACACAATACCTGGCAGTGTTGATTAACTCACAACTAATGAGCCAATGGTTCAAAAAAATCAAAAGGAAATGTAAACTGTTGGCTTTGCAGGGTGTGTCAATAAACAAACAATTCTGTAAATTTACCTTGAAACCAGCTATTGAGTTTTATAAAGCCAAGGTGGTACCATCCTTGATTTTTAGTTGTGCAGCCATGTTGGGATGTGCATACTCAAATTGGTCATGGTGTGAAAACACACATTGGAGCAAAATCCTACAATTGACAAGAGGAACACTGATTGCTTGTATTCAGTATGAGCTAGGGCTCATTTCCATTAATGCTAGAGTTATGAGAAATATGCTAGGATTATTCAGAAAAGTGCATGGGACCGATGACCTCCCACAATTCAAGATCTTGAACGTATCCACAAGAAACACAAATTACAAAATCCTTGACAAACAGAAAGTTGTGAATTCATCCTGAGCCAATTAAACACCAACACAGAGTCCTTGATACAAAATCCTAACTCTGAAGAAAAAGCTGTGGGAAGAAGATTGGCATGAAACGTCCGAACAAAGAGCCATGTACAGATCTATGAAATACGCTGCTCCCGAAGCAAAATCTATGAACTCAATTCCTAAATATCTGGAAGTGTTTCCATGTAGTAACAAGAGGAAAATATACTTGAAGTTCCTTCTAAACTTATTTCAAACTAAAGAGATCATAAATCTGCGACAGCAGTAGATAAATGCAGTAGATAAATGTTGCAGATTCTGTGAAGTGACGGATGAAACATTGAAAAACCTTTTGCTATATTGCAGCAAGCTAAGAGATCTGTGAACTGCATATTTAGGGAGCTTGATGGGGAAAAAAGACCTAATTTAAGTGGAGAAGACTGGTGGAGTCTGATGGCGGAGGGAAACGACAAGATAATCTTTGCATTAATACTCTACCTTGACCAACTAGAAATCAGATTAAGTTCGGTTATCTGTAAGAAATTTCTAAATAATTGTGCGTGTGGATGCATAGCGGGACTATGAAGGAAATTTTAATTTTAAACGTGTCTCATGGTAAATGAATAGAGTGTACAAAAATGTTTTGTTTTCCTTTTTTTCTTGATTTCACTTTTCTACATTTTTGAGTTTGCAAAAAACAATATAATAAATAAATACTGCATTTCTCGCACAACTCATCCATCTAGAAAAGAGGGTCTTGGCTACTCAAACAAGGACACTTTGAAGGATGTGTATGCTTGCTTATATCCGGATTGTTACCTATGGCATGACATTCCTTAGGAGATTCCTCCTGACACCATGTAAAGAGGGAATGTATCCATACTTGTTTAAGTCACATAGGTACCCACACACATCTCATTGAGAGCGTAGGATGGAAAGGGGGGCACTGGGGGTAGTACAATAATTAATTTAAAAAGCACAGCAGGAAATACACTGGATTCTACAAATGTTGGATGGTAGTAGTATTCCCCAACTTTAACAAAGGAGATGTATTGGGAAGGATGCGCCTCATGAAATTGAAAGAGGCAATGTAGTGCTATAGGTGTAGCGAGAGGTATCAATACAATGATTCAAATAAAGACAAATGGAGTCATTACGAGTATGGAGGTAGCCATGGTGCTATTAGCGCCATTGCTACCCCCATATCGCATACCGAGTCCGGGTTCCCTGAATGGGGAAATACCGGGTCCTCCATAGGGCTCAATGGGAATGGGGAGGGAGCCAACGACGGGCCCGCCCTGGTCCTTTAGCGGCTCCCACTAAGGGGACCTGGTAAAACCAGCCGCCCTTAGCGGGACCCGCTAAAGGACCTTGTAATGCGGCGGTAAGGAGTTAACGGCACCGGCACCCTTACTGGCGCGGTTAACCCCCAACCGCCATCCTCGGAATGAGGCCCAAAGTCTTAATTTTCCCAGTGCTGCTTCAATGCACTTTCAAAGGTATCTGCGCTCCTCGGGATACATTTTGCAAGCAAACATATATCGCCACCATTCCAGTAGTGCCATAAACTCCTGCCCTCCCATTCTTACCGGTCTCTCACAGGTTGAATACTGGAGATTGTTACTTCGGCCTCCTTCTCCTCCCTTTTCTCCATGGCCCCCCACGATGAGCTTTCAGTGTCCCAGCGAGACCCAAACCCATCTGCTAGTGTGAAAGGGTTATCCTTGTACCTGGTGGGGAAATAAAAATATTAAGCAACATTGTACACAAGGCAAGTCTCTGGTTAGTGACTTATTGGGGATGGTGAGCATAATTTAAGAAGGATGCTGCTGTGCATGAGAGAGGAAAACTTTGGAGTGAGGGAGAGGAGACCCAGTACAAGAGGGAAGGAAAGAAGTGTGTTTGCGTGTGGAGGGAAAGGTTGGGTGCAAGTGTGTGTGTGCGTCTGTCTGTCTTTTGCAGGTGCAGTACCAGGGTAAGAGAAAGTGCATCACTGGTGCTAGAATGTAGTATTACAATGTTATGTAGTGAGAGGAGTAAGAGAAATCTTTGACCCAAGGAGAAAGCGTAGGGGCATTTTATGTATTTATTGGACATTTCTATGGCACCTATACAGCAGAAGGTGTTTCCAGGCACAACAAGACTAAAGGGGAACAGAGGAGGATAAACAGCAGTAAACGGTCCTACTCGACCTTGTAACATTCGGACTGTGCAAGTACAACAAACAGGAAGTGCAAGGTGGGTGGGGCAGGTCAGGGAAAAGGGGAGGGGAGATGCGGGAGGGAAGGTGCCCCAGGGGCTGGGTAAGTGCTAGCTGGAGCCCTCTCATCAACATTTTTTACCCCCTTTAACCAGTTGATACACTTTGGGGACCAGGGATGCCTCCCCGCTAAGCGAGGAGATACCTCGAGGAGGTATACATGGGATTCCCAAGATACTCTTCTCGTGACGCATGTCTTACCATTTCATGACACCAGGAATAGAAGTTGTTCTGCAGCTACAGCCCAGGTATAGCTTGAAGGAGGGTAATTACGTCAAACCCTGCATTCTCCATCAATCCTTTAACCTTCACCATCCATTAAGCCCACTCGTGGTTTAGCCACAGAGGAAACTAGGTTCGTAAATGCCACACACCATCAACAGTCTTTGTGGGTGAATATTTTGGGAGAACAGGCAGCGGTTCCCAAAAGCCGAGGAAGCACCCGAGCGCACACCCTCTGGCATTGGCTCACAATAAAAAGAAAAGACTCCCTGTATGTGCAAACAGGTGTTGCCCATCCCAGAAGCAACAAAGAAGACACACAGAATGGATAAAGGGGGGGACCATTTGGTTTGGGTGTCATCATCCCTTGGTCCACCACAGCAGACCCTAGCCACGTGGCACAAGCTTGTTATTAGGGCCAAACCAATGACACTGGTTTTGTAAGAGAACTGTATGCCCCTAAAGTAACTGCTGGAGCCACCACTTTCCCATTGTCAAGTGAACTCCAAAAGATGTATTTTGCTAGTAAATAACGAAGTAAAGAACACATACACTAGTCCCCAGCGAGTCAGATTAGATGTAATAGCTCTGCAGCTTAGAGAATGGTGAGGGCAGTGAAATAAAGTGAGGACAGACATGAGACCCTATGCACGTATGCAAGCTCCAAATTACTGAATGTAGCGAACAGGGGAGTGATGACAAGTCACAAAGCATCAGACTCGCACAAAGTCACTCATTCATACAGGGGCACACTCTGGAGGCAGTCAGGTGTGGGGTACAAGCTGCATGTGACCAATCCAATGAAAACATTAGAAATCATGAAAGTATTTGACAGGTGCTCCAACACATATAAAAAGGGGTCAGTAGGACCAGAGGGGTGTGGGAATGGTGGAGCGGAGCAGGATCAGTTTAGAAACAAAAGGAGTTGGAGAGGAGGAGGCTAGTGGAGAAGGCGCAAGAAAGTGAAGTTTGAGGAAAGATAAGGCTCTTGGGGAGAAAGATGGGGAAGGCCAGAAGGAGGTGGTAAGAAAGAAAGAGGTGGTGGTACTTCAGAGAAAGGTGGGTGGGACAGGAGAAGGAGGCACTTAGGCAAGTGATAAATGAGAAAAACGGAGGAAGACGAGGAAGAATGTAAGCAGGTGGAAGGAGAATTAAAGAAGGAGAGGAAAGATAAAGATGTGGGAACAAGTTAAAAAAGAGAAATATACATAGGAAAGTGGAGGAGGAGGAGACAAGTATTCAGGAGTGTCATAGGAAGGAGAGAGAAGAGACTAAGGCGGGCCTTACATCAAAGACTAGACTGGAGGAGGGTAGGTGGTAAGAGCACATGGTTCAGCACCAAGGAGGCATTAGGAGTACTAAAGATATTTTTGCACAACCGTCTGGTGAGGGTTGAGTAACCATCTAACCTGAATGTGAAATTGTTCCTCACCAAAAGGAAAGACCAGACTTCCAAAAGTGGTAGTGTGGCAGAGCAGTTGGGCTGATCTTAAGTAGGGCTGATAGGACAGTGCAGTTATTCCACAGTTAACACCCACACAGGTATATTGAAAAATGTACACGATTATAAATCACACACAGAATATCTATCAGATAAAATAAGTACTAGAAGTTAAACATATCGCACAGTAACAACACAGTGCTGGTATACATACAGTAATGGTTATTTATGACTCAACCAACTCCTTAAATACCTGTGTTGTCCACTACCTGGTGAGTAAGAACATCACAGGGCTAAGTGGAGGGAAGAATATAGGACCACTAGACAATCAAACCACAGAGTAATCAATGTCACAGTGATCTGTATAGCTCTAGAAAACAGTAACAAATGCTAGAAATGCACAGGACACCGTAAATATAGTTATAAGAGGGAGGAAAAGTATTAATACTTTTGGAAACCACAGCCAGAGGCAATCAAAAGTCAGAACACTTTTATAGAATTATAGCAGCAGGCCCATTACGATCCTAGTAATATAGATACCGTAAGATGTAGATAGTAAAATCTCATTCTACATGAGTTGGAGACGTGCGCCCTAAAAACCGGGCACTTGAATTTATTCCAATCCGGTTTTAGGAAATCTATAGGTCATACTCTGAACAGTCTGTTTTTACATCTTCAACTGGAAACATGTAGGCAGACTCACTAGACGTGTTCCTCGGTTTTGTGAACTTCACGTCCACTTTTGATTCAAGTAAGAGAGGAACATTGTGGTTTAAGCTGGCTAACAGGGGGTTCCCAGAGGGCCTTTTAAATATTTTGGTATACTTGCACTGTAATACTTCGTTAAAAATTAGATTCGATCAATTGAGATCACGTTCAAAGGATTGCAAACAAATCGGAGTCTGCACCAGGGCTGCATTTTAGATCCTTCTTGATTCAATATTTATATTTCATTTTTTGGTGTCTGCTTGGAGATCTGTGGTTTAGCATCTCCTAAAATGGGCACACACCATGTCAAGTGGTTAGCATATGCAGATGATCTGCTATTGCTTGACTATACGGCTTTCAGAGACTGATTGGGGCATCCAAGAGTATGCAACCTCTAACGATCTGATTAGCAAAATAAGCAAAACAAGGACATGAGATTAGCTCACCTGCGGAAGCCTGTCAAATTTACGTGGACCCTTAATTCAACTGATCTGGAAGTGGTAGACCACTTCATTTATTTGGACATCCTGATATTTCAGCATCTGAATAAAGCAGCATTAAGAGTACTTGCGCTATAAAGTCAAAATATTGAAAGCAAGAATTCAAAAGGTCCTGGGTAAATCGGGCCGCTTCACACTTGAGCCTGTAGTTAAATTGGACATTTCAAAAGCTATACATAAAATCCTTGAACTTCTAGAGATGATAGATTGCTTTGATTGGTCAGAAATAGAGGTATTAGAGGCTGGCCTTTGGAGAAATGTTCTAGGTTTTTTCCTCAACAGTGTTCGGTCTAATTTCATTAAAAGCGAGGAATATTTGGAGCACCTTGAACCTTTTTGGTAAAATCTTATGCCCCCCCCCCCAAAATGGCTCACCACTTTCCGACTTACAGGCTAAGCAGGATAATGTGTTCTTAAATCACTGGCAGGAGAAATGCAGTAAATTGTTGAAGATTTGGGATTGATCGCATGAAATGTTATCGAATCCCGTTAAGGTATAAATGAAGCTATGGTCATGGAATTGGACCTTAATGAGAGAATTGGTGGGAAAACATAGTCTATACAAATGTAGCTACGGTCATGAGATTGGACCTTAACGAGAGAGTTGGAGGGAAAGCATAGCTTATATACCAGGACCTCCTCCTTGAACATAGGTTGTGGGGTTGACTGCCGGCTAATTTAAAAAGTTTGCCAAATATGCATTGGGGAGATCAAGTTCTGCATTTGAGTTGAACTTCGTTCACACACGAGAAATCCTAGGGACTAGGTGAGAAACAATAGTCTATTTTTATAATAATCAAGGCTCATTGATTAGTGCCTTCTTTTTTCTTTTCTTCTTTTTTCTTCTGATTCTCTTCTCCTAGCTGGAAAGTTTAACGGGAAGTGTTGTAAATATTGAAACTCTATTTTAACTTCCGTTTAATTCAGAGAAATAGTTTTGATTCACTGTGGTTTCATATTGTGGAATTGGTTTTAGAAATTGTAGTGTAAATTAATTGTGATAATGTGTTATAATAATGATATTTGATGAATGCGATGAACTGTTTGAAAGGTTATTGTTTGAACTAAAGTAACATTTTTTAAAAAAGATACAGTAAGACTTTGCAGTAATACATTGTACCGACACATTCTTTATAGGCAAGATTGTAAAGTAAGAAATGAAGGCAATTTTGTACCAGCCTCTGCTGAGTATGCTACAACTAAGCTTATGGCAGTGGTCCACTAAAGGGGCCGGGGTGGTCTAAATCGCCGGACATGAAAAGGAAGCCAAATCTTGCTCTCGTTGGTAGCCTGGACAGAACGACAAGGATGAACTCTCAGGTAGGGGTTGTAGGTTGACAGAGATACAATTTGCCCACACAGATAAACATAGAAAATACACCACACTGATGTACTGATAAATATATACTTTAAAACACACATATAACCCTACCTGATCAAATAAGTGTTGTAGAGGATATTACACAGTATTAAACAAATACCATGTAGGTTTAAAACGGTAATGCCTATCTAAGGACTGTCCTAACCCCAATGTCTATATGTGGGTCTTTGTCAAGGGCAAGCACCCAACAAAAAACAGCAGGTAGGTAGAGAGAAACAGAATATCTTACAACCTAAAGTAAGTACCTTGAAGCCTGCACATCTAAGATTACTGTCCTAAAGAAATATCCTAACCCTAGTGCATGTGGAAGACCCTAGACCTGGTGGCCAGCACAGAACACATGGCAGGGTATAGGATTAAAAAGGGATAACAGTTGTTTTCCTGAGGACAAATAGTTGTACACTCCCTAAGGCCTAAACGCAATTCCCTGTCGATGTATACCTCCTAGGCCTTACAACAATGTTAATGCTCAGTTGCCCAGAAAAATACATTAAGGCCACAGAGGGGATGGAACCACAATAAATTATATCCTCTGAAGACGCCCAAGCTTTACTTTCATGTGCCGCAGACTTTATAAATCTCGGGGTTGCCATCTTTGCTCAAAAACCAAAGTTGTTAACCATTGACCAGCAAGGACCAACAGTGGAAAATGTTTCTATTGCCAAAATAACGACCCCTTCAAGTCAACAGTTAACAGTACAGACAGCCATTTGATCCCAAGGAATCAGTAAAGTCCATGCAGACAAGGACACTTCCCATTTATTTTCCCTGCTGCCAGACATTATAACCATGTATTCCAGCGTTTAACCGCCCTCTATAACCATCTCTAGACTGATGCCATTCTCAACATAGTGAGTTGTAACTCTTGTGGTCCCTTATTTCAGCACAAGACCAACACTGACATTCTTTTAAAAAAATGATGTCATTTTGTTGCAAGAAACCTGGCTCACCTCCTCACTTTGTTTCTATGGTTTCACCGTACTTCATCTTCATGCAATCTGTCAAAGGAGAGGACGCCCTTACTGGTAGCAGTTTGCAACTCAATATTTAGCAACGTGCAATGCATAAGTGATGATATACAGGGAATTCTGGGGTCTCGTAGTTTCAAATGGGGTGATGTGACAAGAGGGTTGTTGTTGATAAATGTCCATTGGAATCCAGCTGTCAGTGATCTGCCAATGTTTCTTGAACAGTTATCAACCATTCGCACTGATTGTAATGTCAAATAGCCTGATGACTTGATATCAATTGGTGGAGATTTAAATGCCACTCGTACATCAGACGATAGGCGCCTATCCCAATCAGTGATTAGTAACACCAATGGTGAACTATGGGAGCAGCTATTCCTGTTCTGGAACCTTACTATCCTGAATGGTAATATCAATTCCGGCTGTCCAACTGCAGTAACTTGGATTCATGGTAAAAGTTCATCCACGATAGACTACATCACAGTGTCATCAGATTACATATGTCAGAGATTCAAAGTTGTTCCCCTTACCCATAGTGATGACAACTCACTCAAGGTTTCCTTTAGTATAGAAAAGCATGAAACCATGAACAAATACGATCATAGGGTCCTGATTAACACACAAGGAACTCGCATTTTGCGTTTCCAGAATAGAGGACACATGCTAAACACAAAACCCCAAAACCTGGTTGAACATGGGTCGGATTAACAGTTTGAAAGAATTAGCTGCCCCGGCAGCTTTATAGAATTTATATGGGAGTTAAATCCCCCTCAATCTAAAAAAACTGTTCCCAGAAGAAAATCTCACTCAAATACCTTTGATGAAATAACTCATTTGCATAAGAAGCATCTTAAAAAAAAAGTATCCGTGAATTAAAAGCCCTGTACCTCTAACACTTCACTTTCATTGCTGAAAAGTGCAAATTGCAAAATGCTTACAAATACTGGTCACAAGGACACAGAGAATTGCGACATATTAAAAATGGGCAAAATATGCTAAGAGAAACTTCTACGATCACAAACAAAAAACTGTTGGCCGTTAATAATCAACACTCTTCCCAAACCCTCTGTCAAACAAATACTCTGTCTGCCACCACATGGGAAACATACTTTAACAATTGACAGACAATGTACATGTCCACTGATTCTTTAATAAAAAATAACACAGAATGGACATTACATATAACAAAGCGACATCTTAAGCCTCATCTTGTCATCCTCAATGTCGCGAGCAGGTGGACCAAACGTTCTAACCAACGAGATGTTTAGATTTGACCTGGGCCACAATTTTTAACATCCTTTTCAAAAAAATGATAGAAACTAAAATAAATGCCCATGTCATGGAAAAGAGCTATAATCATACCTATCCAGAAAAAAGGCGATAAACTCGACCCGGATAATTAGCGACCTATCGCCTTAATGGATTGTGATTCCAACGTCTTTACATGCTTGGTCCTACACGATCAGGAAAAATGGGCTGACACTCATCAGATCTTATCTAAACATCAAGTAGGATTTCGCAAAGGGACCAACAAACTTCCTTGAGGTGCTAATGCAAAGCATCATTGCTCTAAATGAATTGGATCCTTGATACTAATATATGTTACAGTGTGTTTTAATTGAAATTGTAACCTAATCATCATTGGCTGAATGGTGTATAAAAAAAAAAATCTGTATGAAATGTTTTTGTAACATTGTAAAGGTTCAGTAATGAATCAAACAAAAAAAGGGCTCTAAACATTCTTGAATGGTGTAACTCTCAGTACCCTGCAAGCTCAAAGTAAAAAAAAGTCCTCCCTTCCCACATATGTAGCTTTAATTGATCTGTCTAAGGCTTTCGACTTAGTCAACAGAACAAAATTGTGGACAAAATTACAATCTTGGAATATTCCACTGGGTCTACTGCAAATCATTATTGCTCTCCATGAGCAAACTCCCATACAAGTTAGACTGTATTTACTGGGTGATCTTTCTTCCACTATGCCTGTGAATACTGGTGTCAGACAAGGGTGCATATTAGCAGCACTTTTATTTAATCCATCTCTCGTTGATTTTGCCCCGAATCTACTAAAACATACTTTTGCTTCACCTGTAATTGGGAAATCTAAAATTCATATGTTGGCATCCGCTGATGACATAGCCCTCATCGAGAACACCCGTATTGGGCTAACTCATCTTATCACAGCATTAGAAACCTATGCCAAGATGAACGATTTGGTAATTAACCCGACTAAAACTAACAATTATTTATGGCTCTTCAGGAAAATAAGATCTTTGTGGAAAATCGACATATAAGAAATCCAGATAGTTAAAAAAGTGAAATATCTGGGTTTTACTCTTAGAGCCAATACATCATTACATGCCCCCAACATCAGAATTGGACTGTTAAATACATCAATATATGTGTCAATTAAAAAAATTGCTAAATTCGTATTGTCATTTCTCACTGATGCCATTAATAACATTTTACAAGAGTAACAATATTCTATCTCTCTTGTATGGAATGGAGTGTACTCCTTGCACACGCAACGCAAAGTTAATTGGGACCGCCTAGAAGTGCGATTGTGGAAGCATACTCTAACTCTTCCCCATTCGCTGCCTTTCTGTCGTCTGAGATATGAACTTGTTCTACACTCACCACAATCTCACTATTTTTGGAAAGTGTCATCACTCTATAGATCAATTTTTGTCGCTTTGGAACAGTCGTTTTATTCAGACCTTCATGCTCTTACCAACAGAGGTTCCAATTCCTTTCTATTTGCTCTCTGTGAAGATGCAGAAACTATGCTTGCACAATGTGATTGTACACAACAGATTCTTATATAGAATCCGAACAAAGCTCAGCTACTACTGATGAGACAGGACTGGATTAAACCCAGGTCATCTCCAACTTAAAAAGTACCCATTAATTTCCCCTGTGTGAAAGGCCCTGTTCATATGTTCTCCCATATATCAGGTGATTTCCAAATCCATCTTGGCAACAAGAGTTGTTTATGGTTTCGTCTAAACTTAACAAAGACCAATGAGCCAAACCGTATATGGGACCAACTAGACTCTTTTGCTGGAACATGTAATCTATGTGCAGTAGGCTTCACCCAAGATTTGAAACATTAGCCGTCTGTTCCGCCACTCTAGCATTGAGGGAAAAACACTTTGCAAACTTTGTGCACGACATCTCACACATTTCCACACAAGAATTTTGGCGAATATTATCTGCTGGAAAAGAAATTGCACTGTCAATTGCACTGTTAAAACTTCTAAACAAGTTGAATTTGTGTCCCGATCCCGTTTCTCCAATTCGAGTTGTGTGGTTGTTTTCAATTAGTTTTGATTAATTTTATTTTGTATCTATTCGCAAATCCTCTGTTACATAATCAGGATGGTTTTTTACACTCTTTTTTAATCAATTTCGTCTTTTGTACAATTTTAGTATGAATTCTTTTTATATTTCATAAATATGTTATATGTAAAAAGTCATTTGTATGTGACTAAATGCACAATATAAAAAAATGTAAAATTATAAAAATAATGATAGACAAAACTTCTGTGACTGAACGACCTTCTCAGGACCAGAATTTTCTAGTTAGATTTCAGGTGGAAATATAGACTGTTACTAAACGCAGTCAGTGTTTCCAGCACATTTACCAGTACAGAACTTAAAGGGACAACTTTAAAAAAGGAGTATAAAATCATAGACCAGTACTGAAACTGTGAATCTTGGCCGAGAGGGGCAGGTAAGTGCCTCAGAGCCTTTTTAAGGAGAGTTCCAGTGCTATTTCAAAGTTCCATAGGATATAATGGGAAATGTTCAAAACCCACCCACACACACAGTGAAGGAGTTCCATTCTACCCCACAGGTGCAGATGCAGTCAAGATAGCCCCATGAGAGGCCACAGGAGACCCCTTGGGAGGATTTCAGAGGTCAGAAGATGGACTCTCAGAGACAAAGTTGCAGAACATGAGGACACTGACCCAATGTAAGTCAATGTGGAATTGCAGTTCGGGCTCACCTCCCGCCAATCACTACCATGAACCCGGGGAACACCCAAGAGTGAATATTGTGAATAATCACCACTCCTGTCCTAGGACCCCAAGGTAGATACTAATGTCAGTGGATTTGGCAGAAACAGCTCCAGTAAGTAAAGGGCTCTTTTCAGGGTCCGGTTCCCAGAGCTTGGCACCCTGAACCAAATATGACCCCAGCAATACAGGAGATCAACAGAGGCGCTCCCTAAAACATTCAGTTCCAAGCAGCAAAGAGAACAAAAGGCAGCAGCATGGCGGCAGTAAATGGTCCCAAGACAGACAACAGCTGGTGGCAAACTCTGGCATCCCAAACTAAAGATCCAGTTCAGTTATGAACTCATAGCACCTCCCTGCATGGCTGCAGCAGCCCAAAGCCAAGCAGAAAATCTTGGTAGTGCATGGCGGTAAAACGCCCAGAAACTGTCCAAAAGTGGAAGGTTTGACCAAGCAGATGTGGGCAGTCATCTGGACACTCCAAGAAACCCAGACTGGATTTCTGGCAATAGAAAACCCAGCCTGGGATAAGGCCACTGTACTTCGCATGTATTAACAATTATTAGCTAGGGAGGATAGCTCAAGGGCAACGTGCTCGCCTTGGAAGCAAGACGACACAGAACAACACAGGTTAGATCCCTGTGACAAGCTTAGAAACCTCTGGGTGTTAAGCGCATTATAAATAACCAATCATATCATATCAAGTGGGGTCTTTAAAAAAGTTTGGAATCATCAGGAAAACTCCTTCCGCATGTCGACAAACGTGCCACCTCCAAGTTCTAGGAACACAGCAACAAAAGAGTAAGTTGAGGGCAGGGCAGAATATAAACCATCCACAAAAGGTGTCTGGTTGGCCACTCGGACTGCCATTCAGCCAAAGGCAACCACACAAGAAGTGGACTTCTTCTAGCATGAACCAGGTCATGGTGGGAACGGCCATTGTGAGGCCACTTCAAGGGATCCCATAGAAAACAAAATGATGGGAGCAGGATTTAAAAACACCCATTGGTACCCCACTGGCTACCAATAGGGTGAATTGGTCTACCAATGTGATAAAATGGCTTGAAACATTGGTGAAACCAAAATTACAACACAGGCAGCACTAACCTATTCCCTAAAACCAAATTACAGCAGCACGATCGCTCTAAGGTAGAAATGGGGTGCCTGGATCTCGGCATTTTAGGGGCAACCAAATACCATATAACCCATACAACGTATAAAAGGAATATACTGGCAGGGGGTGGGTATCAGGAGAAGTCCCTCTGGCCACCAAAAAGATATTAAGGAACCAAAATGACCGGGGTAAGGGGTACAAAGTAAAAAGTCGAGTACCCCCAAAAATTGCCATTCTGGTTTAATTTACAAATACAGATAAAAATCAGTGGCACTTTCTAAAATTCTAGTCTGAGTCCTAAAACCCATTTGAAAAAGCGGATCCATGATAAAAACAGATAAGTCCCTCCCCAAAGTCACTTTTGGAGAGTTTTGTAGAAGTACACAAACACTCTATATTAATTAATGGGACAAAGTCAGTAGGCACAGTCGCAGTTATGGGAAAAAGGAAAGTAGGTTCCAGTTCCACTCCACTGGTGAAGAGAAAAGGATGCCTGGGCAAACCTTCTTGAAGAGCTTCTGTGCCAGGTGTGAGACCCGGAACCTTCCAGAAGCCGAGAAGCACAAAAGGATTTAGGCCAACACAAGACATAGCAAAACACAGTAGAAAAGGGTCTGCTTACACCTTATAACATGGAGACCCCTAAGGGTAAGCATCCCAAATAATCCAGGGTCCGGAGGCAAGTACTCATGATAGTGGTTCCCAAAATCTCAGACCAGAAATAGCGAAAACAAACTCACATCTACAGATCTATTACAAGCGTGGTTTACAGGATCCGGTCACCCATTGACTGGAACCCCAAACCAACGATGACCCAGGCGGACTTGAGGAAGAATTGGTCTTCCCAGGAGTGGGACCCGTTAGGAAAGATTTCTCTTTATTGCACCTTTCCTTCCATCTTTATGGACCCCAAACTTAGTGCTTTTATTTTGGATGCTGACCTGCTCTTTTTACAGTACAGTGAAGCCTTAAACTTACTGGCTTTTGCAAATATGCTATGGGGGAAACTGGCATGTCCTTCAGACTGTCATTACTGAGAAACATTGTTTCCCTTAGTGGTGTTATAGTGCTGCTACTTGTGGTTACTTTTGTATCACTTGTGGTAACTTTCTATCTGTGTACAATGCAGCTTACACTGCAGTACAATGGGGTACACTTTTTGTTTTTCCCTAGACTAACACTCAGGATTTCTGGTTCTCTAGGTGTGCTAAAAGGATAAGCTGGTGGCAGCAGTGATTCTTTCACATTTGTTTGGACCTTTCGTTTTAACCTTACTGCGCTTGCCACGTTTTGCAACTAACTGTGGCTACTGGTCAAACATGGCCGTGCCACAAGATTTTTCGATTGTCCTTTGGCCATCTTGTCTTTTAGCCGTCTTCCTGGCCTGAAAGTCCTTATAAAGACTTCCAGTGCCCCGGAAAGCAGAAGCAATTGGCGAGCTACTGGAGGGTTGTGTGCGTTTGATGGCAGGATGTGGGTTGAGACTGTCTGGTCCCAATACACAAACTGGTGTCAGTATGTCTGAGTCATATGCATGAGTGTTCGGCCAGTGTTCCTGATTGGAACCCTGGAAGAGTGTGTGTGTGTGTGTGTGTGTGTGTGTGGGCTACTTCTGCTGTTGGGAGTTTCAGCTCTTACCTAGCTTTTAGGATATGAAGAGGACCCCTGCACCCATTCTTCAGAGATCCTGAAGGAGTGAAGACTTCTATCCAGCTGTTAGACCTTCGAAGAAACCAGAGACCTGTCGAAAGGAGGCCTGGCTACAAACTTCTGCTGCTGTCCTGGAGGAGCCCCGTCTTGCTGAAGATTTTTAGCAGTTGTGCGAAGGAGCTGCGACCGTGGGAGTGGAGGGATCATCCATTCCGGACGTCTGCTCGGTACAATGCAAAGAAGAGCCTTCGGAAGGGTCCCGGGACCGTCCTGTGGCTGACCAGCTCCGAGTTTGGGCTACCGTGCTGCCGACGTCACTATTCAGAGTTTCCACCTGGAACTTGGGGGGTTCTCAGCTGGCCTCAAAAGACTTCCCACTGTGAAATATCTGCATCCTCCCATCAGGGGGACCCGAGATAGGAGGGAAAGTCCCTTTGTGATGCCATACTGCAGCGACCACTGTCCGAAAAAGCTTACCTGACCAGAGTCCAGTTCTGAGAGGGGTCCTCCATCGAGTTCTGCTGCATTCTTCATTCGAGTGTCCTTGCACCAGTGAAAGACTCAAGGACATCGACCAACGGCGAGAAAAGCAACCTCAGCCCCTTTTCCTTTATCTTGCCAAGTCTTGGGAAGAATCAGGGTAAAGGGGTACGTTACAGTGGTTCTTACCTACCCCTAAACTCCCATTATAAGTCGATGGGCTTATAATAAACTTTATTCTAACAATATTGGCTTTGCCATTGCTTGCTCGTGCAAGACTTCTGAAAGTTGGGGCTGCTTCTGTCAGCTAGTTTAACTTGTACTCTGACAAATTAGAACACTTCACTTGTCCCCAGAGACCCTGCCTGAATTTGTTCCTGCCTTACAGATTCTGTAGAACTTTAACTGAACTATTGGGCAAAAGGCCACAGACAACTTAGAGCTGGACTTTTTAAGTTAGGGATCATTCTCTGTGGGCCTAAAGTGCATAATATAACCTTACCTTTCCTTTGCAGGAGTTTGAGATGTATATTATTCCCTCTAATACGTGAATGTATACATGTAATCTACTTTATCTAGTGTTGTATGATAACTACCTGCAAGTAGTCACTTTTCTATAGTGGGTTTGCCCAATAAATTTAGTGTAATCTGTTATTCCTATTGTGTGAACTCATTGTGGACCCTTTAGAAACTCACCACCTCTGAACAACTTAGCCTAGACCGCTGGTCACTACGACCTGAACAGATTTTGCTACAGCTATCCAGAGTAGTCCCTGTCACAATATAGGTTGGCCTTCTATACATCTGTCCACCAGGCCAAAGTATAGAAAATCAGTCCTAACAGGACCCACCAGCCAGAAGTGAAAGCAATGATTAAGAGGGCTCCTAGAAAACGTAGGAACCCAGTTAAGCAGAGTGACAACTTGATGGAAAAACAGGGGCAGCTAGCAAAACACTGTCCCGCAACAAAGATCACAGTAGGGGTGACCCATAACAGCCCAAGCTAAGATGAGAGGTGCAGTATTGGGTGCCATGGCCTTTCTGGGAAGCTTCAACACCAGGATGGACAATCAATGCAGGAAAACAACAGGAAAGTGGTGGTAAATCAGCTCTGAGACCTGTTGCAGTCCAGTCCACAAGAAAGACAAAGGGGAGGAAGAGGACAGCCCAAGAGTAATGTATAGCAGCCAATAATCGAAACCGTAGCTAAGCGTACGATACGAGCAATGCCAGTATGGGCAAAAATGGTCTCAAAATTGGAGCAGCTTCAAGGGGGAAAAAAAACCTCATCAGGGAAGTAAATTTGTAACCTTCCATGAAAGATGAAGCAGAATTGAGGTAGGGTCCTGGTTTCTCCTAGATAAACCAATATGCACTCATGGGCTGGGCCTTGTTAGGCAGAATCCTGTGCAGTTCCCTTGGGGAACACTGCAAAAAGATTAAGACTACAGGAGTAAGCAGTAAACCCAATTGGTAGCAGTCTGCACCACCCAGATTTACCTGGTAGCTGTGGCTGAGCAGTCAGACCTCTCTCAAGAAGAGTAAGGCAGTATGCAGAGTATACACAATAGGGCCAAAACACAGTAGGGCAAACAAACACTGAGCAGAGCGTTGTATAAAGTACATAGTTATTTATTTAAAACACACTTTAGGCAATACACTAGCACTATCAATGAAAAGTAAGTTAAAACACAGTCAGGTAAGTATACACACCTCCCTTGTAACTATCTGTAACGCTCACCTGATTCCCACGGAGGCGCAGATCTTGACTGGGTTGTTACTGTGTCTTCAATTGTAAAGCGCAGGACTCGGCTGGTTCCCTGGGCTGGACCTCTTCTCACGGTATGCCTGACTTGAAGAGTGAGGTGTCTGCAGGCAGAAGAGCAAGGGGTTAATGAACGGTGGTTGGGCGGACTTCTCTTCCTCACTCTCTCTTTCCTTGAGGCCCAAAGGATAGGTGTGCTCACCTTAAGTAGGTGAATGCTGGGCTCTCCATCCTGCGACTGGTGCAGGGGCGCGGGTACCAGTTACTCCACTGGTGATATTGTAAACCTCTTACTTGCAGAGGACAACTTTGAGCGCAAGGCCGTCGTTAACTGCACGATCGGTTCCTTATATGTATCTGAACACCTTTAATGAAGTCCTTTTCTCTTACAGGCTTTGGATGCGGTAGGCATTGGTTCATGGACGCCAAAGTTCGTGCAAGCGCGTAAGTAGGAAGATGGCACGCATGAAGGCACGTAAGTAGAATGGCGGCTGATGGTTTTAAAAGCACTCCTTACTGTCTTTCTTTATTTGCAGGTGTGGGTATGCAGCGCTTGTTGGAATCCGGAGCGTGCGTCCCACAGGTAAGCAGATCAAAATATGCAAAATGACTGATCAATGTTCTTTGCCTTTACAGGGATCGATGGACTGCCAAGGAATGCGGCGTGAGGATTGGAAGATGCCGATGGATCGGGTTAGTAAAAATGCTGGCTTTTGGCTTTAAGTTGGCTTTTGCTAACCTGTTGTTTTTTTGTGCTGGCAGGTGCGGCTGAAGACAGGATCCCAGGAAGGTAAGAGTTTGTTCCCACAGGTGCTGGAGCTGGAGTTTTCACTGGAAGACTGGAGCTGACTCGGTGAGCGTCCTGCTGCTGATGCAGAATAACGCGAAGCACGTTGCATCAATCGGGCGTGGTTTAAATAGTGTGCAGGAGTGCTTAGGCATCTTCTTCCACTGACTCGCCTAGGTAAGGAAAGAGTTCCAGTTTCCAGAAGAGTCCCAGTGTTCCTGATCCAAGGAGTGGAGCCTGCCCCACCCAGGTAAGAAAGTAGTCCCTGTCAGAAGAGGATGTGGACGTCATCTTGTTGGTGAGTATGCAGCATGGTCTGCTGTAGGTAGGTCCACCCAAGCACTTTTACACATCTTATGAGCCCGACGCTTCCAGTGCCGGGACCGATCTTTATGAGCCTGGCGCCACCGGCGCCAGGACAAGGTCCAAAAGGTCCCAATAGGGGCCGGCTGGTGCCCGGAATCAAGGTTATGAGCCTGCTTCCAAAGATGTTGGGCAGGTCCTGCATTCTTGGAAGTAGTGATCATGACAGCATCCCCCCTCAAGGTCCCTCCCAAGCTGGTCTTCTCCGGGGGTTTTGGTTTGTCGGGGAAAGTTCGATGAAACCTTTTGATCAGCCGAGGTGCGTGGACATGTTCTGAAGGTTCCTAAGACCTTTCCTGGGGACCGTAACCTTTCCAGTCTATCAGATAGTATAGCTTTGAGTTGGAAATCTTGGAGTCCAGGATATTTTTAACTTCGTATTCAAGTTCTCCATTAACTTGAATAGGTTCTGGAAATCTGGTCAGTCGGGTCTCAGGTTGCATAGGTTTTAGGAGAGATACATGGAAAACTGGATGTATCTTCTTGTGGGAAGGTAGGCCCAATTTAACTGCCACTGGATTTATTATGGCTGTGATAGGATAGGGTCCCAGGTATTTCGGGTTGAAGGTGCGTGGTCCTTTTAATGGTAAATGTTTAGTCGACAACCAGACTTGGTCTCCCACTAGATATTGGGGGGCCTCTTTTCGATGTTGGTCTGCTCCTTTTTTGTATTGCTCCTTAGCCCGTTGAAGATGAGTAGTGGCTTCCTTAAAGGCTTGAGTGATAGCAGAATGTAGATGGTCTACGGCGGGCGTTCCGAGATCCTGGGGTGGATCAAGGTTGGAGGTTCGAGGATGGATTCCATATAAGAGGAAAAAAGGGGTCTTTCCGGTTACAGAATGGATTGAATTATTATAAGCGTACTCGGCGATCCAAAGGATGTCCTTCCAAGTGCCTTCTGACTGGTGCAGCATGCAGCGTAAATACTGTTCCAGAGTTTGGTTAGTCCTCTCGGTCTGTCTGTCGGTCTGGGGGTGGTGGCTGGTTGAAAGCCTTACGTCAATTTGAGCTAGTCGACAGCAATTTCGCCAAAAGTGGGAGATAAACTGACTTCCTCTATCAGAGACCAACACTGAGGGGAAGCCGTGCAACCGAACGATGTTTTTGAGGAATTCTCGGGGCAGAACTTAAGCTGATGGAAGACCGTTCAGTGGGATGAAGTGAGCCATCTTGGAGAATAGATCCACAACTACTAAAATGGTGTTATATCCGGAGCACGGAGGTAAGTCAGTGATAAAATCCATGGAGAGGGTATGCCAGGGACATGGTGGAATGTCTAATGGATGTAAGAGGCCTGCTGGTCTTTCCTTCAGACTCTTATTTTGGGCGCACACACCACAGGAAATTAGGAAGTCTCTAATGTCCTTCCTCCAAGACGGCCACCAGAAGTGTCTTTTGATTTTCGCAGAGGTTTTGGCAATACCGGGATGCCCTTCCATTAAGGAATCATGATAACAAGAGATTACCTGTTTTTGTAACTCTGGACAAGGTAGATGTAGTCGTCCTTGGAAGTACAGTAGGTTCTTATTCACCGTGAAGCTTTCTCCTTTAAGTGGCCAGTTCTGTAAATCTGCCGGAGTTACGAGTTGTTTGACTTTTGCTTCAACATCTTCAATGGATTGCGCGACGACCAGACCTAGAATTCTTTGTTCGGGAATTATAGGTACGGGTTCAGGATTGACCATGTGTTCATCAACTCCCATCCGGGAAAGGGCATCAGCTTTGCCGTTCTTGTTGCCTGGTCGATAAGTGATCACAAAGTCAAACTCAGCGAAAAATAGCGCCCAGCGGAGTTGTCTCGAGGATTGAGCTTTGGCGGTCTTTAGATACTGTAAATTGCGGTGATCTGTGATTACTGTGACTGTGTGTTTGGCTCCCAGAAGGTAATGCCGCCAGGCCTTGAAGGCGGACTTAATAGCCAAAAGTTCTTTATCTGTGATGGTGTAGTTGCTTTCGGGAGCCGAGAACTTGCGGGACCAAAACGCCACGGGGTGTAACTGGTTAGTTTCTGGATCTCTCTGCGATAGCACTGCCCCCATTGCAAGACTGGAGGCGTCAGTCTCAACGATGTAAGGAAGCTCGGGCGGGGATGTTTTAAAACCGGTGCGGAGGTAAACTTGGCTTTTAGTTCCTGAAAAGCTTGCTCCGCTTCTGCAGACCACTCGAAACGTTTGTTCTTTCTTAAAAGGGCTGTAATGGGCTGGACTACTCGGGAAAAGTCTGGAATAAATCTGCGGTAGAAGTTGGCGAAACCCAACATACTTTGGACTCCTTTTACAGAAGTTGGTGAAGGCCACTTGATTGCGTCAACTTTTCTTGAATCCATGTGGACTCCGTTGGGTGATAGAATAAATCCCAAAAATTCGACCTCAGTAACATGGAAAACGCACTTTTCCAGCTTGGCAACAAGTTTATGTTGGCGAAGCCTTTCAAGAACTGCTCTGACGTGTTTCCTATGGTCTGCCTCAGAGGATGAGTATACAAGGATGTCGTCAATGTAAACAACTACACACACGTCTATAAGTTCCCTAAAGACGTCATTCATGAAGTACTGAAAGGCGGCCGGTGCGTTGCATAAGCCAAAGGGCATTACTTGATATTCAAACAGCCCATACTTGGTGCGAAAGGCCGTCTTCCATTCATCGCCCTCTTTAATTCGTACTAAGTGGTAAGCTCCTCTGAGATCTAACTTCGTATAGATACAGGCGCCTTTAACTTGGTCAAGGAGTTCAGGGATCAACGGCAGAGGATATCTGTTCTTTACGGTGATCTGGTTCAGGGCACGGTAATCTATACAGGTTCTAAGGTCCCCTTCCTTTTTCGGGACGAAGAACAGAGCTGAAGAGGCTGGGGACTTTGAAGGACGGATGAACCCGTTAGCCAGATACTGGTCCAAATACTGTCTCAGGTGAAGATTTTCTGGCTCGGTAAGGGCATAAATTCTACTGCAAGGAGGAGTGGATCCGGGTATCAGATCTATTTGACAGTCGTAAGACCTGTGAGGAGGTAGAGAATTAGCTTGATCTTTCTGAAAGACGTCTTGGAATTCCCTGTAGTCTGGAGGTAGTTGGGGATCCTCGGAAGTAGTTGCTGCCAGCTTAATGTCGAGCCTAGGATAACAAGTGGGGACACACTCTGGAAACCGAATTGTCTTTGCTCGCCAATCTATTTGGGGATTGTGTTTCTCTAACCAAGGAACTCCCAGGATAACTTGAAACTGAGGGGCCTTGATCACATCAAACACGATCACCTCACGATGTCCATCTTGGCTTAACGTCACTTCCGAGGTGGTATGAGTTACTGGTCCGGAAGCTATTTCCGTGCCATCCACTGTGGTAATAACGTCTTTAATTGCCTTTGGACAAAGAGGCAAATTCATCCTGGATGCCATTTCGCGGTCCACATAATTACCGATTGCTCCGCTGTCAATGTATGCTTTAATAGCATGCAAACGATCCGGTCGCTCTGGGCTTATGAGGACCATTGACACTATGAAATGCGAGGTCAAAGAACTGGTTTTTACGCTCGGCAAGCGGACCTCTACACTTGTCGGGCGAGGTCGTTTCCCGGCTCTGGCTTTTCGGTACCTTTATCGGAAGCACCCACGGTCTTCTTCGAAGGTTTCACTGGGCATTCTCGAAGGAAATGTCCTGAGTTTCCGCAATAGAGGCACAAATGCAGTTGTCTTCTTCTGTCTCGTTCCTTTTGGGTTAATGGTCCTTTTACGACCCCTATTTGCATAGGTTCTACGGTATCAACTCCTTTGGTGGAACTCTGTGGTCATGAAAAAATTCGAGCTTCGAACCTGGAACGATCTGCTTTCCTATTCTGTAATCTGTGGTCCAGTTGCACCACCAAGTCAATATATTCAGAACAGTCTTGTGGAGGATTCACTACCTGGGCTAGAACATCTTTGAGTTCTCCACGCAAACCTCTGTAGAAAAGCGTAATCCTCTTATCCTCGGGCCATCTGGTTTCAACTACTAGTCTGTTGAATGACGCAATATAAGCCAGGAGATCCGGATTACCCTGTCGTAATGAAAGGAGTTCATTATCCAAGGCCTGCCTCTGTGAGTGTCTTGCAAACAGTGTCTCCATACTGGTCTGGAAGGCCTGGAAATTACGGAAAATTGGGTCATCCTGTGTTACCAGAGGAATTGACCAGTCTGCAGCACTGCCACTAAGATATGAAAGCACGAAAGCTACCTTAGTCTGGTCCGTTGGAAAAGCAGCTGGTCTACACAAAGTGCAAGCGGCACTGATTGATGAACACTGCAAACTTTTTTGGATCACCTGAGAAGCGTTCGGGCGGAGCCAAAGGCACATTTCCGGGTAGATTAATTTGTACCGGATTAGGTGAGGTTGCTGAAGTATAACTCCCCCCCCGAAGCAGGCAGGGGTGTTTGACCCGCTTGCGTTTGTAACAGCTGTCTAGCGAGATCATCTGTTCGCTCTTTGGATATAATTAACTCTCTCCTCAGAGCATTTGTTTCCTGACGGGCTGCCTGTACTTCTGCTCTTAATTCCCCTAATAACTGGGCTAGTTGGTCAGTGTCTGAGGTTTCCATTGCGCCCGGGTGGGAGATTTGCGGTGGGCTTCGCGTTCTGTAACGCTCACCTGATTCCCACGGAGGCGCAGATCTTGACTGGGTTGTTACCGTGTCTTCAATTGTAAAGCGCAGGACTCGGCTGGTTTCCTGGGCTGGACCTCTTCTCACGATATGCCTGACTTGAAGAGTGAGGTGTCTGCAGGCAGAAGAGCAAGGGGTTAATGAACGGTGGTTGGGCGGACTTCTCTTCCTCACTCTCTCTTTCCTTGAGGCCCAAAGGATAGGTGTGCTCACCTTAAGTAGGTGAATGATGGGCTCTCCATCGTGCGACTGGTGCAGGGGCGCGGGTACCAGTTACTCCACTGGTGATATTGTAAACCTCTTACTTGCAGAGGACAACTTTGAGCGCGAGGCCGTCGTTAACTGCACGATCGGTTCCTTATATGTATCTGAACACCTTTAATGAAGACCTTTTCCTCTTGCAGGTTTTGGATGAGGTAGGCGTTGGTTCATGGACGCCAAAGTTCGTGCAAGCACGTAAGTAGGAAGATGGCACGCGTGAAGGCACGTAAGTAGAATGGCGGTTGATGGTTTTAATAGCGCTCCTTACTGTCTTTCTTTATTTGCAGGTGCGGGTATGCAGCGCTTGTTGGAATCCGGAGCGTGCGTCGCACAGGTAAGCAGATCAAAATATGCAAAATGACTGATCAATGTTCTTTGCCTTTACAGGGATCGATGGACTGCCAAGCAATGCGGCGTGAGGATTGGAAGATGCCGATGGATCGGGTTAGTAAAAATGCTGGCTTTTGGCTTTAAGTTGGCTTTTGCTAACCTGTTTTTTTGTGCTGGCAGGTGCGGCTGAAGACAGGATCCCAGGAAGTTAAGAGTTTGTTCCCACAGGTGCTGGAGCTGGAGTTTTCACTGGAAGACTGGAGCTGACTCGGTGAGCGTCCTGCTGCTGATGCAGAATAACACGAAGCACGTTGCATCAATCGGGCGTGGTTTAAATAGTGTGCAGGAGTGCTTAGGCGTCTTCTTCCACTGCCTCGCCTAGTTAAGGAAAGAGTTCCAGTTTTCAGAAGAGTCCCAGTGTTCCTGATCCAAGGAGTGGAGCCTGCCCCACCCAGGTAAGAAAGTAGTCCCTGTCAGAAGAGGATGTGGACGTCATCTTCTTGGTGAGTATGCAGCATGGTCTGCTGTAGGTAGGTCCACCCAAGCACTTTTACACATCTTATGAGCCCGACGCTTCCAGTGCCGGGACCGATGATCTTTATGAGCCTGGCGCCACCGGCGCCAGGACAAGGTCCAAAAGGTCCCAATAGGGGCCGGCTGGTGCCCGGAATGAAGGTTATGAGCCTGCTTCCAAGGATGTTGGGCAGGTCCTGCATTCTTGGAAGTAGTGATCATGACACTATCAGACAAGTCAGGGTTAAAGCACAACTATTTGTTAAGACAGAAGTGAGCACTTAACGGGGGGGCGCTGTTGAGCGCCGAACAAGATGGCCGCCTGAACGTGACTCTCCGCGGCGGGCAGTCACAGCATCCTATTTTGCGGCACCTTCCTTGATCCGCACCGGACCCCCGAAGGGCACGACACGACCGAGGACGATCCGTGCTCCATCCGGATCGAACCCCGGCGCGAAACGGAGCCGGGGACCCCGAGATCCAGTTACCTCCCCGCCCCTCCCCCACCTGCGGAGCGGCCTCGGGCCGACGTCCTTCCTCGGCCGCGGGACGGGCCGGGCTTCTCTGACGGCTGGAGCCTCCACAAGCTCCGGAGAGGATCATCGCCTACTCCCGCCGGGAGGCACTGACTGCGCTTCTGTCTTCGCGGGAGGGCGGCGCACACACACGGCCGCGGCGGATCCGGCGCCGCCTCGTGGTGTGTCCTCACCACCGCTGTGGCCTGGCCCTTTCCGGACGGTGGACCTGCTCACCGTGGGGACCGACGGCTGGAGTCCCCCCCCCGGGGACACCACTACGGAGGGGTTGAGCTGCGGTGCCTTCCTGGACGCCTAGCACCGCGCTCCCCCTGCTGACACACACTGTAGGGCCCCGGGCCCAGTAAGGTACGTGGCGCGTGGGGGTAGCGCCGGCCTCATTGCCTTGGGGTCCACCTTGCTGTGTGCTGGCGCTGTTGCTCAGCGCAGCCGACCGCGCCCTGGAGTTGCACCGCCTGGGGGCCCCTCTCTCCTGCGGATCTGGCAATTGTCCCAATTGACCCAGTCACCCACAGCAGTATTGTCATCCACATTGAGGGTCCTCATGGCCTGAAAAACCTCGGGACTTGGTACACTTTACTTGGCTTTTCTGGAATCTCAGCCTGTCCATCTCGCTGGGGGGCCGGCCGGGGCTCCGGCCGGGGCTCCTCCCTACCCCCCTATAGACCCGCTTGAACTACCACCCGGCTCCCGCGGCGACCACTACTCGCCACTGCTCTCGACCCGTGGGTCGCTCTCACCTGATCTCTCCGGGCTTTGTCTTCACGGGCCCCACTGACCGCCACGTCTCCAACATAACGGGCCTGCAGGCGCTGAACTCCCCTCTGAAAATCATGTCCCGCGAGGTTCCCATACCTCCCTCTCTCGAACTGCTGGAACCCCCCACCCACCCTATTGGAACTCCAATCTAGCCAAGATGACCAAGGGGGCCTCAAAGAGACAGAGCTCCATCAATCTGTTCGCAAAGTCATCGGTGAGACCACCGGAGGGAACCACCGAGCAGGCTCCAGCGGCATCATCATCCACCACAGCACCGGAGTCCCAAAACATGATGGATTTTATCCGAGAGGGCTTTACCGCACTCCACTCAAAACTAGATGATATGAACGGCACAATATCCTCCATCAAGGCTCATATTGAAAGGACGGATAGCCGGGTGGCGGAGGTCGAGACAAGGGTGGGCTCCGCTGAGGATGCATTGGGTGCTCTGCGCTCCGAGGTCAACGCCCTTTCCAATCGGGTCCTCGACGTGGAAAAGAAGAATGAGGACTTGGAATCCCGATCACGGCGCAAAAACCTTCGTATCATCGGCGTTCCTGAGAATGAAGTTCATGAATCAATGGAAGACTTTGTTGAACATACATTGCTGACACTCCTCGATTCACCCAAACTTTCCCCGCAATTTTCCATAGAGCGTGCGCACCGAGCCCGAACGGCTAAACCCAAGCCCGGCGCTCCTCCTCGGCCCATCATAGCCCGTGTGCTGAATTTTCGTGACCGCGATGCCCTCCTCAGGGCCGCGAGGCTCAAGGGTGCGCTCTCGCTGGGCGGTGCGAGGATTCACCTCTATCCAGACTTCTCGGTGGCTGTTCAACGTGAGCGCAAGACTTTCCTGGCGGTAAAACGCAGACTGCGTGATCTTTCAGTTAAATACGCCATGCTCTACCCCGCCAAACTCTGTGTAGAACACGCCAACCGGGTGTTGTTCTTCACTCTTCCAGAAGAGGCCTCCAAGTTCCTGGACGAACATTTCCCAGGCTAATACCCCCTCTTTGTCCAAGATCCTACTGCTACCCTCCTGCCGGGTCAAGGAGGGCCCGCATCCAGCGACCTTGCTATACTGGAGCCACACTGTTTTTATATTCTGTAACCTGCTTAAAATGATCATTCTCACAAATACGTGCCGCACTAACATGTGCAATATCTCCGCCCAAGCTACGTACAAAGTTCTCACTGTTGGCACTTTTCATCTCACTTGCCCTGCCGTGCCCGGAGAGACACGGCCAATACGGCCCACAGGCCCCCAGGCGCTGATGCCGTTGGTTTGGTTTTTGTTGGGGGGTTTTGGGATTGTCATCCCTCTGTTTGGGGGGGGGTGTGGGTGGGGGTGGGACATGTTGGGGGTTATGTTACAAAAAGCTTGGCGTTGGCAGCAATTACGGACCGCGATGCGGTACTCTGCGACTGTTACTGCAGGATGGTTAAACTGGCCCATTGGCTATTGGTACTTTCTCTGATATATTTACTTTCACATCAATGTCTGGGAGCGACTTGACTTTTATGAGCTGGAATGTTCGGGGGCTGGGTAACTACAAAAAGATGAGGCAGCTACTGCTACTGGCCGAGCGTCATGGATCCAAGGTTCTCTTCTTACAGGAGACACATGCCAGCACGGAACAGTGCATAAGATTTGCCAAATCATGGGGCCCCCACAGATTCTCCACTGATTTCTCTTCCCAAAGCCGCGGGGTCATGACCCTCATCCATAAGAGTCTCAAGTTCACTCTCATCTCCTCACACATAGATTCTCAGGGCAGATATGTACTGCTTCATGCTATGCTTCAAAATAAGGAGATAGTCTTACTGAACATATATGGCCCCAATATAGATGATCCAGAATTCTATGTACAGGTCTCGTCTCTTCTCAATACCTTTCCCCTTGTCCCCATCCTCTGGGGGGGGGGGATTTCAACACAATTTTCGATGTAACCCTCGATAGGTCTGGGTCCAAGCCTCGTCGGCTCTCTAGAGCAGCCTACGCTGCACTATCGTCCCTTCCCCGGCTCGCCATGGTCGATGCATGGAGGTTCTTTTACCCGGATTCCCGCGTTTATTCTTTCTATTCCTCGGTCCATGACTCTTACTCCCGTATCGACAGGTGGGTGATCTCCAATGTCCTGGTTAAGAATGTCATACAGCTACAGATTCTCCCCAGGACCCTGTCTGACCACTCTCCAGTGACCATTACCATGAAGTGGGGGCCGGACCCGGGCTGTACCCGACGTTGGAGGCTGAAGCCTCTTTCCCTGCTAGACCTGGAGTTCTGTTCTGAGCTTGAGCTATCTATCGAGGAGTTCTTTGAGACAAACACAGGATCGGTAACATCACAAGCCACTCTATGGGAGTCCTTCAAGGTTTACATTAGAGGGATGGTGCTGTCGAAGGAGAACGGTGTTCTCAAATCGATCCGTAGAAACCTTGCAGAGAGCGAATCCAAATTATCGACCCTTGAGGCTCAATGTTCACTTCACTCCACTCCGGGAACCCTGGCTGACATCGGGGCGGAGCTGGATACGTTCCGATCCCTGGCGGAGCGCGAACAAAAATTCCTGGACAACCCTGGCATGGCGAGGAGATACGGGGAGGGTGAGCGACCTGGCCGATTTCTGGCGAGACTGATCCGTCACGAGACGGGGTCCCCGCATATACTTGGGATTGAGAGACCGGACGGCTCTATGGCTGTCGCCTCACAAGACATTAACAACGAATTTTTCAAGTTCTATGAAACTCTATATTCCAACTCTGATGAGGTGCCGGCAGAGGAGATCGACTCCTACCTCGATACCCTTCCCTTGACGACTCTCTCTCCGGAGTCCGCGGGTTCTCTGGATTCCCCACTCACGCTTGAGGAACTCTCTGATGCAGTTGACTCCTTATCCTCGGGGAAGGCCCCTGGCTCGGAAGGTATCCCAGTTGAATTTTATAAGCGCTATAAACAACTTCTGCTCCCTCACCTATTAGCTCTCTGGGAGGAGTCGGTTGACGCTGGGGTATTTCCCCCCTCACTCCGTACGGCCACAAGCCGTAATTACAGTACTTCTGAAACCTGGCAAATCCCCCTCACAATACGGTTCATACCGCCCGCTCTCACTTATAAACTGCGATGTCAAAATATTTGCTAAGGCATTGGCACGCCGGTTAGCTCCCCTCTTGCCATCTGTCATACATCCGGACCAGGGGGGCTTCATCCCCGGCCGCTCTACCTCCCTGAACCTTAGACGTCTCTTCAACATAATTAACAGAATAAACCCTGAGACACAGGCGGTAGCGGCCACCCTCGACATGCAAAAGGCGTTTGATTCGGTTTCGTGGAGGTACTTGTGGCGGCTCCTTGAGAGCTGTAGGTTCGGCCCCTCTTTTCTCTCCTGGGTCAGATTGCTTTACTCCGACCCCGTGGCTAGGGACCCCGTGACCACTGTTCCCCCCCCCCTCTTCGGGATCGCTAGGGGAACGAGACAGGGATGCCCCTTCTCTCCCCTGATCTTCGCTATAGCAATAGAGCCCTTCGCGGACATGCTCCGTCAATTCCACGCACGTAGGGGACTCCGTACTGTGGGCCGGGCGGACATAGTGTCTCTATACGCCGACGACGCCTTGCTGCTTATACGCTCTCCCTCTGTCAACTTATCCCCAATACTGGAGGACGTCAAGCACTTCGGCCGAATCTCTGGCCTCAAGGTGAATTGCTCGAAATCTACACTATTCCCTCTTACAGAATCCACTCTCCCCCCCCCCCGGACACCTTGGGGTTCACATGGGCTCAGTCTACTTTCACTTATTTGGGGATCGAGAACGCGCCATCGAGCGCTGACATTCAACGAGAACTATCAAAAGTATCTCACACATTTGTCATCTAAGGTCCTAGCCTGGGACAAACTCCCAATATCCCTCGCAGGCAGGATAGGCTTACTGAAAATGGTGGTGTTACCCCAGTTACTCTACAAGTTCGCTAACATTCCCCTGTGGCCGGGGGGTGCTTTCTTCCGGGAGCTGACTCGCACGGTCAATTCCTTTCTCTGGCATTCGGGCGCGGTCCGCCTTAAACTGGACACTTTATCTACCCCTATGGCTTACGGAGGCTTTAGTGCCCCCGACTTCTTTAAATACTGGCTGGTATCCCAAATTCAATATACATCCTACTGGTTCGACGTAACGGACCCCCCCCCCCCACATGTCAAACTCGAGAAACTTGCGGTCTGTGACCGTGACATTCGCTCCCTGTTGATACAGCCCACCCCTCTGGAGCTGGACTCACAGAGCCCGGTTGCCTGCACATCCTTTGCACTGTCCAAAACATGGAAATTGTCTGGTACTGCTCACGCCTTCCATGGTAACCTCCCTCTTTGGAACTTCCTACCCGGGGTCCCACGGGTGCCATCGGCCATGGTCCAACGCTGGGCTGAGGCGGGATATGAGCTGCTGCGAGATGTGTTCGATCAGGGAATATTTGTCGAATGGCCCGACCTCCCATTGCCCTTGAGAAGAGGCCGGAGTGTGTGGCTCCAATACTCATCTCTTCGCAGGACCCTTAAGCGCAATTATCCGATGTTCCCGGCTCTACCACCGGATGACCCTATCATCTAGGAGCTCACCTCACCCTCACCCACTAGAGGTAAAATATCTAGACTATACACCATGCTGCAATCCAGATCTATTCCAGAATTCACTAAGCTGAGGCGGGCATGGGAGGTGGACCTGGGCGTTGAAATGTCTGATGAGCGTTGGGCGCACTTGTGCGATCGCATACACCGGGTGTCCTTCAACTCCCGCTTTAAATTGATACAGTTTAAAATCCTACATAGGTTCCACTACACCCCGATCAGATTGCACCACATGTCCAGCGATCACCCCTCTAACTGCCCTAGGTGTGGCCATGATGCGGCTGATTACATCCATATGATTTGGTCCTGCCCCCGTCTTTCACAGTTTTGGGAGACGGTCTGCTCGACGGTGTCGGCCATGCTCGATTACCCCATCAATCCTTCCCCGGTGGTATGCCTATTTCACGACCTCCCGGGCCTTCCTCGGAACTCCAGAAAACTAGCGGGCCTCTGCATGCTCCTTGCTGTCCGCTCCATCCTATTGTGCTGGCTTCGCCCCTGGCCTCCCACACACACCCAATGGCTGAGAGCGGTCACGTGGGCTTCGGACTCGGAGGAAACTTGGTCTCGCCTACAACCCACACACTCTAGGCCCAGGAATATCTGGCTCAGATTCCGCTCTTATATGTCAGATCTGAATGTGACACCAGCCACACCTCCCCTGGTCGCCTCTCCCCGCCGACCAGAGTTCACACCTCCACCATAGCCCCGGGACTTTTTGTTGTTTATGTTATAAAAGTGCTCAATGGCTATGCTCATCTGTGTTGTAACTCCTGATTACATGCACTGTATACTTTTTGTACTTGTATTGTACCTGTCTGGCGATGTTCGCCTGTCCCTTTCTTGCTGCCACGCTAAATGAATAAAAAGAAGAAGTTTAAAAAAAAGAAGTGAGTGCTTAACCTAGATGGCACTCCAATAGTTTAGGTTAAAAAGGGAGAGAAAAGGCAGAGCATAAAATAAAACAGTTCCCAACACTTAAGAGTTCAGAGCAAGGGGAAAAAGGCAGGTTATACTGTAGAGCCAAAGTTCATAGGCTAGGCCCACTTTAAATGGAGCAAAGCGAAATGTGCCCAGGATCACACGGTTTAACGTGCACTGAAAGTCTTTGCAGAGTGTTCAAAAGAGGTTGGGGTGATTCAAAAGATATAGTTAGAAGACCTGGGGCCAACCCAGTTTAGAAGCCAAAGATTTAAGGGTCACCTTTAGCAATCTGTAGAAAGGGAGATCAGGCAGGACACAGTACCTTAAAGAGAAAGGAAGCTCCAGCGGGGGCAGTTGTTCCTGGCAGTGGTTGAAGTTCGTGTTCCAACAAGGGGAAGAGAAGAGCTCATCGAGGAGGGGACGTGGAGTCGTTGCACTGCACAGGGATGAAACCAGCCGCAGAGTTCCCAATTAAAAGGTGCAGTCCTTTTATTCGTGGTCAAAAGTGGTGAGCTTGGCTATCCGGCCGCCGGGGTGGTTGGCACGGGCGATTCGACCAAGTGACGTCTTTGGAAGCGAAAAAGGGCGAACTGGTTGGTCCTACCAGTTCAAAGGGAGAAGACTCTCCAGCAGAAGATCTTCTCTTGTCGTTGGAAAAGTGGTGAGTTTGTTGCAGCACGGCTTCACCGGTGGTGTCGTCGGTTGCAGGTGGCTCCGCTTCTTCCCTCTTCAGATTCTTAGGTCCTATGGCGACTTGGCCCTGCTTTTATGTAGAAAAACCCCCATTCCTCAGCCTAGGTGTCAATCACACATGCTAAGTGGTGAGCCGGCCGGCTCACCACTGGGCCAATCAGAGTAGAGTGCGACTTGGGTTGCTAAGGCAATGCAGTCCAGGGTGCCAATTTCCCCCCTCCACCCTTCCTGTGGAACCCAGACAGAGTGGCACCATTTGGAGGGCTTCTGTGGAGAAGTCCGCCAAAATAGTGGAACAAAGGGCTCGACCTTGGTCAGAGTTACAGAGACGGACACGCACGCCATTTTAGAATCGAGTTCTGGCAAAAAGACACAACTGGTGATTTAATATTAAATAAACCGGCGGTATCTTTAACATTGCACCAAAAAGTGGTGCGTTTAAAATCAATGGAAAAATCCCATAGAGAATATTCCGGTGGAATATTTTGCGTGGTAACCACTGCCACCAGCCAGAAACTCGACGAGGGGGGACGGGACAGTGCCCCCTTGAAAACAGACCCAGGGGCAATCGAATTACCCCTACCAGTACTTCCACAATATGATGGTTTGTACTGGTTCTGTTCACAATTATGGACTAGTAAAGCCAATGGTGACTTTACATGCCCTGGGAGACAGTCCGTTCCAGGGTATGGAGTCTATGTTTGGGGGTCACTGTGACACCCCTGTGGTACTGCACTGAGAATGCTGTGTACCACACATACAGAAAAACAGATATTACCCTATGGAGTAAAAAGAAACCCCATAGCCCATAAGCACATAACAAGTCAAAGACATACCTCAAATCATGTCTAAGAGTGGGAGTAAAAGAGTCTCACTCTTAGCAGGAGAAAAAAACAAACCCCAAAAATCCAACAAAGCTGCTGGGGGACTCACTAGGTTTGGGAAATTAGCCTTATAAGAGAATTCTCCCCAACAGGCCTACACCAGCACTCCAATCAACAGGACACCTAAACAATGTTTTTTTGGCAGCCAGCCAGTCAGGTTGACCCCCCAAAGACTCCGGTCTACCTACTGTAAGAGATCAAGAGTAAGACTCTGACACAGCGGCATGTTGGGTGCTTGCTATGGACTTATTTAATCAAAATAATAAGAGGATTGGGGGAAATCCTACATACCCCTAATTTTAAGAGGGGTTTCCCTGCCTCAACAAAACTAACGATCGTCTGTGTCATGAGGTTAAACAAAAGAGCGTCCACCATCCTGTGTCCAAAAGCCCTAAAATGACCCTTACATTCTAAACTTAATATCATTTGTACAAGGGGATTTCTGTAAGCTACGCACTTATTGCTTTTCTTTCAGAGTTCATAAATATACAGTTTTAAGGTGCAGAAAAGAAAAGAATGAAGTTCCACCAGGAAAGGTGTCTCCCTTGTCGTAGATTTCTTATGGTAGTTTAAGTCACTTTATCACAGTTCAAATTTGTCCATGGGGGATGAGTCTTCCATTGAGCTTCCTTTTAATACACAATTGTCTTAAATGTTCAGTTTCTCAACAGTTGTACTTCAATTAGCCTCTATCTCCCTGGTATACTATCCTGCCAGGGTAGTGGCGACTTTCTCACTGATCCTTAAAAGGGGGATGATTCTTCCCTTTTATAACGGTTTGTCACCGTTTCACCATTTCAGGTTTAATTCCCTTCTCACTCCTGGTTTATTCTCCTGCCAGGATGTCACATTACAATTTCGCTTCATCTTCCTGTATGTATATGAGTCCCAAGTGTTAGGGAGAATTCTCAAAAATGTGCTAATTCCCTTCACCTTAGAGACCCCCAGCCACCTTGCTGGATTTTGAGGACTTCATTTATTTACCTGGAGAGAGTGCGACCCTTTTTGCCCCACTCTCTCATGTATTTTGATGTGTGTTTTACTCTTGTGTTCTTTGATTATGGAGTTTTAGACAACTCCATAGGCATCATCTTTTCATGTGTGTCACACAGCACCCTCAGTGCAGTGACACAAGGAAGCCTTTCAGGCTTGCCAAAGGTTTAAATACCTTCTCTGGGACAAACGACTGTTTCCCAGAGAAAGTAAAGTAAAATTGACTTTACTAGTCTTTTCAAATTCCTAGACCCAGCACACCCTATCTTACAACCGAGTGCTGGAGGGATTACCTAGTATCCCCTGTGTCTAGATACTCATGTAGCAGTCAAATGCTACCTTTTCCTATCAAAATGGCTGGTGGCAGTGGTTTTACATTGAACATGATTTTTCCCGACCACAAACACTGGTAGTGTTAAATCGCAGGAGCCATGTTTTTCAAGATGGCGTCTGAGCCCCATTTGTTTAAACAGGTCCCAGTGTTCTTTTTTCACCATTTCTTTGTGGAAAGGTCCTTCTAGAGCTTTGCTCTGCGTGCCAAACTAGGTTTGGTCCCTTTGTTTCATCACCTTTGGCAGGCTTCAGGACTGAAGACCATCTCTGGTGCCCGAGTGTTTGGGCAGGAAGTGAGGGAGGTCCCCAAAACTCCCTGTGCTTAGTCACCTAGGAAACCCAAATGCACTTTGACGTGATTATCTGGCTGACCGGTCGGCAAAGACGGCCACCCTGCTGGGTGAGTGGCAGCTAGGCTGGAACGAATGGGAGGAAACTGGATAAAAGGGGTCTCTCTTGGCTTGGAAGTTAGAGTCGACCACTGGAACGAAAGAACCGAAGACGAGCTTAAAGAGGATGGCTGCTGCAACGCCTGGACCGTTGGTTTGCCCGGTGCAGGTCCGGATCGCCAAGTTAATCTCGACAGAGAAGCCCTGCAAGGACGACTTCTCCCTTTGAGTTGGTGGGACCAATCAACTCGTAAGCCACCTGGATACCATTCTCGGAGCTGGTTGTATTTTCCTCAGAGTGCTGCAGGAAACCGAATAGCCAGGGAGAGGGACACCAGTTTGTGTACTCGTCTACAGCTACCAGAATTGAAGATTTGCCAAGTGCCAGCTTTGACCAGGCCCAGTGCAGGAGTCCCCCAACGTCCTACCTCTTGTCCCCACGACTGAGGCTCAGCAACAGCGAGATCTGCAAGAACTGCCAGGAACAGAAGCCTTCAGCTGCATCTTTTTCTTCATTGTAAGGTACTGTGAAAAACCGACCAAGAGAACTTGCCTCTCACTGCGAAAGTGCTTGGAACTTTGGCAACTTGCAGGCCTCGTCAGCTTGTGACTCAACATTTGAATCTTTATTTTACAAACTACTTCTGAGAACTTTGGCAAAGACTTTTCTGTTTAACTACCAGAACTGCTTTAGCCTATACAAGACTTTAGCCCTTTGACTTTGGCCTAACCTATTGCATTGAATCAGCTCCTCAAGTGCACTCAGACAATTTGCACTGTCTAAAGAAGAACTATCTTCTTTTCGTTAACCTATGCCTTTTTGCTCCTACTTCGAAGTACTCTGAATGCCATTTTGCTCCTCCTTTAAAGTAGTTTAAATGCCTCAGACACATACAGTGTAAAGTGCTGAAGTATATTTTTGTGTGATATATATTGCCTCCTTCTAGTGAAGGTTTTATAACTGTTGAATAAATTCATAAGTGTTTAACCAATAAACCTTGAGTACAAGAGTTTATTTGAATACTTGTGATTGTAGACCTCTGTGTAACATCCTTACAGCTCACATTCCCTCTTGAGATGAGCCTGGCTGCTCAGCTCTGCTACCAAAAGCTGTGTAGTACAGACTTATACCAAAGGTTGGTTTTGCTTACACCTGCAGTCATAGTTGTGTGTAGTGGTATACAAACTCTACCTTATTCTTAATGTGGTTTCAAAATTGTTTATCAGTTGGACAAACGATTTTAGGAGATAACTGAAATCTGTAGCTTGGTTTTGACATCTATTCATGCTCTTTTCATTTTGGACTATCTTGAGACTGCATTGCACAGTATCACTTGTTTTGTGGCACATACCTTCCAATCGTCATTGGTGGGCATCCCGCAGGTAGGACAGAATCACACCAGCGCTCATTTGTGCCTGTGAGTGAGGGCCAGGCACATTGCTCACAGCTCATACTAAAGTAATATCCTCGGTTCTGGTTAGAATTTGTTAAGATTTACTGTTTCTGATTATTCTTTTTTCCAATATGTCATACTCCAAGATTCAAGATATCCTTAATGAACATGTAGCACTTGCAACCATTTGCCTATTGTGTCACAATTGTTTGGTTCTTCCTTCCTCTTTTTTACTTTACTGTTAAGGATGGATTTTCAGAATGAACCCCGTGGACCGACTGAGAGGCCACCCTAGTGTGGTCAACAGGAAAAAACACTAATGTCTAGGCAAATTATGAAGGTAGTGTGACTGAGCAGTTAGACAGAACGTACACAAATAGAGTTCTATTTATTTAGGCCACAAACAACTTAGCAATAAAATATCATAGGTAAGCAAATCACTAAACCTAAATTAACATACGTACATTCACTTTGGGCGTGTGTTCTGGCCGTAGAGCACCAACAGTTTAATTTAAACACAAAAATATCATAGAACATTTTAGTATAGCAACAAAGGAATTAAAAGCACATAAGCAGCCTTATAAAAAATAACGTCCTAAACTTTAAAAGTGCTTCCCTTGCTAGAAGAGATGGGAATGGTGCCCGCAAAGTGACAAGTCCCTATTGAACCTTTGCATGGAGCTAATAGTCTTTTCTAGGCTTAACAAGTATTGGCAAAGTGTCTCTAAAAGTAAAGAAGAAAGGAAGCAAAGTTCCAATTCCACCACTTTAGAAAACGTCCAAGGAGGATCCTGGACCAGAATGTCACCTATAAAGTTCAGGCAAGAGAGGTTAGGTCAGGACTTTGTGTCTGTTAACCCATATGGGAGGGGCAAGGGGGATAGAAGAAATGAGTATGTGTACTCCCTCCCCTTTACTAAAATATATTCAGGGACCACTTGAGAGGCTCCTGAATCCACAGGACACAGTTACTTTGTGTTGTGGTTCCGTTGCAGGCTGCCCAGGGATTTCTGGTGCAGAAGTCGGTAGTCAGTCAAAATCTCGAAAACAAAATATCGAATACAAAAAGACCGAAAAAAAAAATATCGAATTTTTTATTTATTTATTTATTTATATATGTTTTTGGGGTCAGGTAAGTAAAAAAAAGGGGTAAAATAAAAAAAAAAATGAAAAAAAAGGGGGGTTGGGGGGGGGGGAACCCCCCCATTTAAAAAAAAAACACATTGAAAAAAAAATTCGATATTTTATTTTTCGGCCTTTTGTATTCGAGATTTTGGTTTTCGAGATTCGTGAATTCGATATTATCACTATGAACCGCAGAAGTCACTTTCAGCTTCAAGCTTTAGGTCCGGCTAGTCAGCGATTGCACTCTCTGGCAAGACAGTTCCTGATAGCTGGAGGATCCTGGAACGATCAAGCAAGGACTAGCACTTTCTCAATGACCATGGAGAACGCCTGGGGCACAAAGCAGGCAGGAGACAGCAATGAGCACACAGATCAAACCGCCAAAGGAAACTCTAGTGGTGAAAACAAAGAGGCTGAGTCTGCAATAACCCTCTTTTTGCTATAGGGCTGGAACTGCAGGGGCAGGCCTCTGGTTTCAGGGTCTGCAATGTCCCAAGCCCGAACTCGGGATGATGACCAATGCAGTGAGGTACCAGAGCCAGTAGCTGGTAAATCCACTGGATGGTCACAGGGCACTTTCAAAGGCTTCCAGGAGCAGGTTCCTGGAGCAGGGAATGAGATTGGTTGATCCCACCAGCCCAGAGGCTGAAGCACTGGTGGAGGCCTTTTTGGAGATCCGCAAAGGAGCAGGGCTAAGCAGAGACCGTTGTAGAAGACAATGCTGGCTGAGGAATGGCTGCAGGAGTCCTTTTATTCTAAATTCAAGTCACCCCCAAGCCCACCAATAGTAAGGATCTGCACCATTCAAACTGGCAAGGACTGTCAAATCATGGATAGCCTCCGGCCACCACATCTGCCCAGCAACAGACACTTCTGCCGGGGTTGTGGCTGGGGTCAGACAGTCCCAGCCCCAGCGTCCAACCACAAACACACTGCCGCTTTACCCAGGAAAGGGCATATCATATATATGGCAAAGCCAGCTCTCAGAGAGCACGAAGAGTTCCAAAATACAAGCTGGTCAAAGGACTGTTAGGGAGAATTCTCCGTTTAGGCTGAATTTCCTAACCTAGTGAGTCCCCCAGCAGCTTTGCTGGATTTTTGGGTTTTATTTTTTCTCCTGCCAAGAGTGAGACTCTTTTACCCTCACTCTTGTACATGATTTGAGTGTGTTCCTTTGACTCTAGATGTGTTTAATGGGCTTTGGAGTCTTTTACTCCATAGGGCTTCATGTGTTTTTGTGATGTGTGTTACACAGCACCCTCAGTGCAGTAACACAGGGGTGTCATAGTGACCCCCCAGTATAGGCTCCATACCCTGGGACTGACTACTGTCTCCCAGGGCATGTAAAGTCACCATTGACTTTACTAGTCTTGAATTCTGAACAGAACCAGTACAAACCATCATATTGTGGACTTACTGGCTGGGGCAATTCGATTGCTTCGGGGTCTGTTAGTCGAGGGGGCACGTCTCCGCCCCCCCTGATCGAGTTTTGGCTGGTGGCAGTGGATACTACTTTTTATATTCAACCGCAAATATTTCTCTATGGAATTTTCCCATTGTTCGAGGCTACTATCTTTATTTATTTAGTTACGATAGCCTCAAACATACCGCCGGTTTATTTAATTATTATTAATTCTCCGGTTGGTATTTTTTGCCAAAACTCGGTTCTAAAATGGCGTTTGTGTTCTCTTCTGTGACTCCAACCCAAGTCGAGCCCTTTGTTCCACTTTTTGGCGGGCTTCTCCACAGAAGCCCTCCAAAGTGGTGCCACTCTGTCTGGGGTACTTAGGAGGGGTGGAGGGGGATTTAGGCACCCTGGACTGAGTTGCCTAGGCAACTCAAGTCGCACTCCGTCCTAAATGGCCCATGTGGTGAGCCGGCCGACTCACCACTTAGCATGTTTGAGTGACAGCTAGGCTGAGTGAATGGGGGTTTTCTGCATAAAAGCAGGGCTTTGGGGACTGGAACTTCAGAAGTCACCACAGGACCTAAGAATCCGACGAGGGAGAAGCTGAGCCGACCTGCCACGACACCACTGCTGGACCGTCTCGCCACTTTTCCCAACGACAGAGGAGATCACCCGCCGGAGAGTCTTCTTCCTTTGACTGGTGGGGATAACCAGTTTCACCGTCTTTTTGCCTTCCTGACGCATCTCGTGGCCGCCTTGCCTGTGCCAAGCACCCCGGCAACCGGAATACCACATTTTACCACGACCGCGAAATAAAGGGTAATACCTTTAACCGGAGAACTCAGCGGCTGGTTTCTTCCCTGGCAGTGCAACGACCTTCATCTTTCCTGTATGGAGGGCGCATCACCACCAGGAGAGGCAGTATTCGCACTACGCAGCTCCACAGAATTTGCACACCTGATTGGATTATATGTTTGCCACGCAAGATTTAAATGATTGAGATAACGGAAACGGAATATAAAGCGAGGGCCCTCTCGGACCACTCTCCGCTAATCCTGAGATGGCAATACCGCCCCCAAGGGCAAAGATCCCGACATGGCGCCTCAGAGCAGAGGCGCTAAAAGACACCATCTTCTGGGAGGATATGAGGGAGGAAATAGTAAACTATTTTGAGATAAACACTGGCAGTGTAAAGACAGCAGGCATGCTTTGGGAGGCCTTTAAAGTGATGATGAGGGGAGTAGCTATAGCTATGTCCAAAGGGCTACAAGGAAGGATCCAGGCTGAACTGCAAGATACGGAGAGGGAACTAGAAAGGGCACTAAGGGAAGGAGGAAACACCAAGGAAGATAATGAAAGAATACTTAAGCTGCAGCAGAAATGCGCGGGGCACTGGGAGAGATTGTGCAATCTTAATTATAAGAAGTATGAGGAGAGACAGCATGCCGGAGGGGATAAACCAAGGAGGGTCCTGGCATGGCTATATAAGAGTGAGACCCCCAGGCCCACAATAAGGACAATAACGAGGGAGGATAAGAACTTAGTGGACACCCAAGAGGGAGTTAACCAAGAATTTGTGGAGTATTATCGACTCCTGTATGGAGATGAGGACAGTGACTGCACAGAAATAGCTGAAACACTAGAAGCTATAGGACTGCCGCAGATTAGTGCCAAAGAGCGGGAGGAGCTGGATGCCCCGATTATCTTAGAGGAGTTGGAAGAAGTAGTGCGACAGTTGCCTACTAGTAAGACCCCAGGAACTGATGGACTCCCAAGCGAATTTTATAAAACATATAAAGATGAAGTGCTCCCTCCGCTTTTAGAAATGTTGAATGAAGCGTATGAAGTTGTTAGGCTGCCAGAGTCCCTCAGAGAAGCGACAATTATACCACTGCCCAAAAGTAATAAGCCCGGACACAACTGTGGATTATACAGACCCCTGTCAATGCTTAACCAAGACAGCAAAATATTGACGGCTGTATTGGCAAACAGAATGAAGAGGGTTATACATCCCGACCAGACTGGCTATGTCCCGAACAGGAACATATCCGACAATCTCAGGCGCCTCCACCGAGTTTGAGTATGCAAATGAGGATGAGGGCGAACTGGCAATTGTATCGCTAGACGCAATAAAGGCCTTTGATTCGGTCAAATGGCCGTGGCTCATGGCGGCCCTGGCGGGTTATGGGATAGGGCATGGGTACTTACGGTGGGCTAAAATGCTACATAGCGCTCCGTTGGCTAGAGTTCAAACAGGGTCAGTAATATCAGAGAGGTGGCAGCTTCAGAGAGGTATAGGCAAGGATGCCCGTGGTCTCCTATGTTGTATATTCTTGCCCTGGAACTCTTGGCCATATACCTGAGGCAACAGTATGACCCAATAGGCATTGCTGTAGGAGGGGAACCACATCTGATCTCTCTGTATGCAGATGACATGTTGTACTTAAGGCACCCATACGAAAACTTCCAGTACATGGAAGTGCTGGAGAGATGTGCAAAGCGGTCTGGTATAGCCGTGAACCCCCAAAAATCTAGCATATTTCCACTCGGCAGGTACAAAGGGACCCCGCTGGAACAGCTACCGGTACTACAGATACCATGGGCGTTGCACACGTTCCGATTCCTTGGAGTAGACATATACCATACGGTAGAGGAAGAACACCAAAATATTACAGAGGAGGCGATCTGAAAAATTGGAAATAGTATGAAGTTCTGGGTGAAACTACCTCTAGCGATGATGGGTCGAGGGACAATGTTGAAAATGGTGGTCCTACCGAGACTCTTGCATTATTTTGGAAATATCCTGTATCTTATAACAAGGCGGACCTTTGACAATATAGGATCATGTGCAGGGACTTCCTCTGGCATGGGACGAGGAATAGGGCAGCCCTTTGGAAGCTGCAAAACTCATACGAAAAAGGGGGTATAAAATTGGCGAACTACGAAATTTACTATATAGCAAGCCAGCTGCAATATGTAGCCAGGTGGCTCTCTGAAGAGTCAACCACGGAGTCCAGGCTGTTCTGACGGGACTGCGCCCCATAGTTCCTCAAGTAAATGATGTGGCTTCCTAAGGCAGACATGGAAGGGCGCCCAAAGATGATGGTACTAGGGTGGAGGATATGGCGCAGTGCCTGCCAGCTGATGGTGAATTCATTCCCATGCTCACCGCAGGTACCACTAGTGGCGTTGACCGGCAAAGACAAGCAATTGAGGATGATGATCAGGAAACACTGGAAACCGGTGGGGATAGCAACCATGGGCAATATATGGCAGGAGGGGCACATAAGTGATTTTGCGATATTGGAGGAAGAAACTGGGTTACACATAGGCCAGTATATTACATACCACAGGGTGGTGCGGAAAATTAGGGAGGCATGGTCCGAATTAGCACTAGCAGAAGAACCGGACACTACTATTGACACAATATATGACATTGCAGAGGGGGGACATGAGATATCTAGAATATATAAGATGATGATGTCCAAAGTGGGGGAAGGAGGTGGCGCAGCGGAGATGGGACTGGGAAGAGGAAGTAGGAGGCCCAATGAGTGATGGGATGTGGGAACGAGCCCAAAGGTACCACAAAAAAATGTCGAGAAATGCAAGACTGCAACAAATACAATTGTACATAACCCAGAGGGTGTATATGACGCCCCAGAGAATAGCCAAATTTAAAAGTGTGGGACGACAAGCATGCCCCAAATGTGATGAGGAAAATGCCGGAATAGTGCACATGTTCTGGTCATGCCCGGTCATTGAGCGTTTTTGGGGCGAGGTGGCTCACAAGTTGGCTGAAAAAGGAATTAAAATTGTAGTGGATACGGTGTGGGCTTGTTTGATAGGAGGGTTCCAGAGATCACAAACTCAAGCATGTGAGTAAATTAAAGGACTTCGCTTATGTGCTTGCAAAGAGGAGAATTGCTATGGGTGGAAGGCATGCCAGAGACCACGAATAGAAGTATGGTGGAAATATCTACAGAAATGGCCGAAGTGGAAATTGTGGTATGGCAGGATGCAAGTAATGTTGGGGGGGAGGAAGAAGCCAAGACCCTGATAGCCTGGAAACAATGGATAGCGGAGCTATTTGGGTCACCACGAGACCCAACGGAAGACATGGAGGAGGAATCCTTATCACAAGAGGCAGAACCAGAACACGGAAGGGAATAGGCTTGTAAAGGGGGGAGGGAAGGGGAGAAGCAGTGGACATGTTGCAGAGATGTACGTTTATAATGTTATTGGTTGCACTGCAAGTTTAGTTTGTATTGTTTGTTGAAATAAAATTAATCAAATTATTATTTTTTTTAAACTATAAAAAAAACAGTCAAGGACTTTCAACCAAACAAGATTGACAACAATACTACCCAGGCATCTCAATTGTACAGTGACCAGGAACCTTGAGTGGCCGACAACATGGGACCATCTGACTGATCAGTTGTTCGGCAGAGATGGAGATGTAGCATCCACTCTCCTGTCCACATGCTTATAAATATGTGCTTCAAAAGGACAACAGTGTCAAGGCCTTTTTTAATAGGATGCAAAGAACAAATTACTTCCCTCTAGTAATGTTTTTCTGATGGATGTTCCTCCCGCAGATTCCTTATCGTCGATATATTCTGTGGCAGCAGCACAATTTCAGAGGTTTTTCACCACCGGGGTACACAGTGAAGGATCAGCGTCAAGAGCCTCTCGACATCCGTAGGCCTCGGAGCCAAAAGTGACATCAATATAATAAGCTGGCTCTGCGCCCCGTGATCTCAGTTTACTCATTTATTTTCCCCTTGGTCAGCGGTGTTGGAGGAAGTGGGTTTTTGTACTCCTCAATAAGCAACCAGTTGACTGACATGAACCTTTCAACAGAGAAGGAGGGACGTGTAACAAGCAAGTTAGTTCTCTGAATTGAGGGGAAGGCCAGGAGGGCGATAAGAAATCTGTGGAAGGAACAACCATCAGAAAGAACATTACCAGAGAGGTAATGTGTTCTTCTAATGGATCTGCATCCTCCCATGGATGCCTCATTTTAGATAGACTGCCATAGCAGTACTTTGCCCTTTTGGAGGGGAGAACAACAGTGACTCATGTTGCAATCTCTCACAAAGCATTTTGTAAGACCACTCTGCTGAATCAGGCATCCTGACCATCCTAGGTGTCTCTGCAATAATGCTTAGCAAACATGTGGAGGGATGCCAACATAGCTGCTTGGCAAATGTCCATGATTGGAACTCTCCTCTGTAGAGCTGACGAAGTTGCCACGCTTATAGTGGAGTGCGCCCTCAGTCCCTCTGGGACCGATTTGCCTGCCATATTGAAGCATTCTGAGATTGCCAGTACAATCCAGCTGGAAACTTAAGTAATCACCTTCAACATCTGAGGCCCAGAATACCCTACAAAAAGCTGGTCCTCCAGTCGAACAAGTTACTTAATTTATCTGGTAATGTTCTTTCGATGGGATGTTCCTCCGACGTATTCCACATCTATGACAGCTAATGACCACAGCTGTGCTGCTTCGGAATTTTTTTCGACGTAGGCATCCTGCGTCGATGACGTCGATACGTTGTCCCTCGAGGGCCTCTGTCGAGGGTCGACGTCACCAGATGTTATATATAGGACGCACAGCGCCTGTAGCCGCAAGCTGCAATCGCATAAGAAATTCTGTAGAGGGGCAGGCTAGGAAGGCTCAATGTGGAATACGTCGGAGGAACATCCCATCGAAAGAACGTTACCAGATAAGATAAGTAACTTGTTCTTCGAGGGGATTGTGTCCTCCGACGTACTCCGCATCTATGACAGACTCCCAAAGCAGTACCAACTTATGGAGGTGGGAAAAGAATTTACAAATTTATAATTTTAGAATGCCCAATCAAATTGCAGAATAGAGGACTGCCTGACCAAAGGCCAAATCCTGCCCATGGATGGAGTCCAAGGAATAGTGTCTCACAAAAGTATGGCAGAGGCCCATGTGGCTGTTTCGTAAATATTGCGAATTGGAACGCCCCTCTGTAGAGCAGTGGAAGCAGCCACACCCCTAGTAGAGTGAGCCCGTAAGCCTACTGGAGGGTCCTTTCCCGCCAAACGGTAACACTCCGAGATCGTCAAAATGATCCATCTGGACAAGGTCTGCTTGGAAACAGCCTGACCTAAACGCCTTCCAGCATAACCAACAAAGAGCTAATCGTCCACTTTGACCTGGGACATCCGTGAGAGATAGAAACTCAAAGCTCTCCTAGGATCCAACCTATGGAGCCTCTCCTCTTCCTTACCAGGATGTGAAGGAGGATAAAACGCCAGAAGAATTACCTTCTGGCTCAAATGGAATTCCGAAACAACCTTCGGAAGAAAAGAAGGCTGCACCCTAAGGACAACCCTGTCCTTATGGAGCACAGAGAAGGGTGGTTTGGCGGAAAGTGCCTGCAACTCACTCACTCTGCGTGCGGAAGTAACCGCAACAAAAAATACAGTTTTAAAAGATAAGTCACAACGGACAAGAACGTAAGGGCTCAAACGGAGCTCCCATCAGGAACTTTAAAACCAAATTCAAATCCCATCCCGGCACCTGGAAAGGCGACGATGGAAACACATTAGTTAGCCCTTTCAGAAACTGTGAAATCATAGCTAGATCGGGACTAATCGGAAGCGACTGCTGGGCGTTCTGTGTGCAGTGCAGCTTGACTGTCTCGTTGGCTCATTGATCCCTTTGGGTCCTTTCCTCGAACACGCCGAATGCGACGAGGCCCTACGCACCGGAGTTGGAACTGGTGCGGGCTCGGAGGAGCCTGACCGCGGGAGCATTCTGCTGCTTTCTCCCGTGTGACCGCTGAGGAGCTTGGACCGCTGGACCACGGGAGCATTTTGGAGTGCGGACACCGAGGACTTTTGGACCGCGGGAGTCTCATGGAGCGTGACCGCGGTGCTTTTCATGCTGAGTCTCCCTTTGGGTCCAGTACTGCGTTGAATGGCATAGCAGTACACAGGGTGAGTCGGGCTTGAGCAGTGGAACGTGGGAATAACCTGCATAGTGCCCACGCCATTTGAAGTAGTGGAACTGGAACCACTGCTAGCATTAGGTCGCTCTTTATGGGCGCTGCGACTTCAAGCACTAAGCCAGAGCTGTGAGCAGTGGAGGTGGCACTCCTGTTGTCTATGGCCTCCCCCCCACCCCTCCTGCTGTGTCTTTGCAGGGATACCGAGTACTTGCCACAGCGCTCTAGTTACTTGTCCCAAGGCACTGCGATACAGTTGGAGGCTTAGGGACTGGTGAGTGGAGCCTGGCGGGACTGCGAAAGAGAAAGAACTCGTCTGGTATCTCGCGTCTAACCATCATCTCCCGCCCTGTATTGCTCATACTATAACCTTTCGTTGGCACCTGGTTGGGCAATTGTGGGCTCTGTCTGGTCCTGCAAAGTAAGATCTACGGCCCGAACTGACGGAATATAACTCTGTGCAGGTGGCCCATTAGCGTGAAGAGCGCTCCCAAGGTTCAGATAAGAGTGCATTGGTGGAATCCACTTCATACTGTTAGGAGCGCCTGTGATAATTGGTGAATATAATCTAACTTCTATTCGGAACAAACTTTCTATTTAAAATGTCACCAGGGAAAAAATGGACAAAATAAATATAACCTACGCAAGACAAAGAAACAACCAGAAGTAGATGCCTTGCAGAGTGAAAAGATAGGAAGCCCTAAACTAAACAAGAAGAAACCCAAAAAGCCTACTCTTTTGGGTCAAGGAGCAATAACTGTTTTCCCCCCCTTCCTGTACCAGAAATGAATTCTACAATTATCAAGGAACCTGTACTCCCTGGAGATGGGAGGGGAGACCCTATGAGTTCCACCAATTTCGATGAGATCGACAATAATTCACTATTAGAACTCTGAGTATTCAGCGAGGAATAACCCCTCAGATCCCGAGACTATCTGGAGATAAATGCCTGCCTCAGGATAATAACCCTTTGTCTTCACCAGTCAATGCTGTGGGCCATCTGGTTCCTATGAGTAGGAAGGAAGAATTCCTACCTTGGATGAATTGGAGGAACAGGCAGACGAATGGGAACGACTTGAGAACGATGATCAAATGGCGGAGGAAATACAGCCCAGGTGACCTGAAATATTGTCCCAATCTCAGCCAGCTTCTGCAAGTAATCTTACCACTAGATCAGCTAAGGCCGGAAGTGATCTTACAGCAAACAGGATCTGTTTGATCAAGAACCTGTATAAAAATGGCGAACGCAGGCGGCTACCACACTCTGAGTTTCTAATCCGACTACACTCAGTCCCGGAACTACGTGTCTCAAGTCGGATGACTTTCAGTTCCTGGAGCCACTAAAAGGCCTTAATCCCGGTGTTTCTGCCCTATATTGTAAGTTCCTATCCACTGCACAGATTACGAAATATTGTGATGAGCTATGGGCCATGGATGTTGAAATCGATGCAGACCTGGATGAAGTTGACCCCAGCGTCGAATACGAGGAAACAGGAGGGTTGGTTAACCCGATGGCATGCCCCTTGATTCCCAAGGGAAAGAAGTAGAAGTTACAGATGTCCAATTGGTCCTAAAATGGCTAGTGGAATCTCTCCCTGAGGTGTTACCTAAATATTGAAATCTATCAATATTATCTTGGAACTGTAGAGGGTTTGCACATATACTGACTACGGAGGGATCTGTAAACTTTGTGGCTAAACATAGTCTAATATGCCTACAAGAGACATGGGCAATGGACATCCTTCTACTTGATGGTTATACGAACTATCAATCCTTTGCTAAAAGGGGTGAGAAAGGTAGACCATTTGGCTTCTGATAGGAGTGGCTAGCTCTTTGACCTCGAGGCGGATTCCTTGCAATCAAGACAACAACTTGCTGGCAGTTGAGGTCGAGTATGGTCCTAAAGCAAAAAGGGAAATATTTTTATTAATAAATGTATATAATCCTCCTCACGCCTTGATAAGTGAACCACTGCAAAAAGCCCTTCATGAGCTATTAGCCTATTGGTCAGTCCTACCTGGAAATAGAGCGATAATTGTAGTGGGTGACTTCAATTGCCGCATGCGTGCTGAGGGATGGAGGCATCCACAGAATCCTAAGCTAAGAGGAACGTCTACCGATTCATACTAAAACTGACATCAAGGGGCGCGTTGGCGCCAATTGTTTGATGAATGGGACCTGGAAATGTTGAATGGTTATACTATCAGTGACTACCCTGGGAAACACACTTGGACTAATGGACAGTACAGCAGTATACTTGATTATATATTCATGTGCCCAAAAATGCTGCTTGATGTTCATGATATGATTGTCTCACCGAGTAAATGGAGTGATCATTCTGCACTTCGATGCGTATTAAACATCCAACAAAGAGTACCTGAAAAAAGCAATATGGGCACAGTATATGTAAACAAAGAAGGTACAAACATAAGGTGGTCTGCTAAGAATATAAATCATGCCACATTAGCACTTGAGATTGACAAATGGCCCAATTTACCTGATTTCAACTATATGTCTATTGAGTCAATAGAAAACTGGATCAAGGCTTTCTCTCGCACACATGCCAAATCCCAACTAGGAGCATGATTAGACCAGAGGGTGGGCTCCCCAAGTTTAACAAGAAGATTAGAGATGCCAAAAGGGACATGAGAAGGGAGCTGCGTATCAGCAAGAAAAAGCTTGGCCCTTCTGAAGAATTAGGTGTTATGGTGAGGAAAATTAAAAACAAATACAGAGCCAATATCAAAAATATAAGATACGCTGAAAAAACCTTAACTCACCAGAAGCTAGTGCAGATCATTTGCTCTAAAAATGTGCGTAGCATCTGGTCACTTCTTGGTGAAGCCAGGGAGAAGTCAAGGGCCAATTGGTTAACCCTATCAAAGCAGAGGAATGGGTACATTTCTTTAAAAGTAGTAACGCTATCTTACAGAAAGGGGAGACCTGCCCCAGATAGCCTTGACACCCATCAAGCCCTTTGATTTATCCTATACGGTTATAATTAGCAAGATAAAGACTCTTAAATCCTCCAGAGCACCGGGGCCTAACGGTCTAGCCAACATAGTCATCAAAAATCAGCCCGAATTTTGGGCGAGCCTGTTGGCTATACTGTTCAAGAAGATAATGGCGCTGGGATCAATACCAAGCACTTGGCAGACGGTCGTATTGATACCTGTATTTAAAAAGGGTAACTGGTTAGATCCCAACAATTATCGACTTCTCTCCATGCTGGATACAACAGGCAAATTGTTTGCCTCCTTATTGCTCAAGGAGCTCCAGTCATGGGTAGATGTGACTGCTATTCTGTCCAGATTCCAATGTGAATTCAGGAAAGGCTTTGTTGAGAGCAAGGGCCCGTGCTAGGGACGAACCACCGCTATATGCTCTATATATCGATTTCAAAGCAGCCTTCGATATGGTCCCTAGAGAACGATTATGGGCTAAACTCACTACCCTAGGCTGCCCTGCTGGCATCTTGTATTGCCTTAGACTGTTGCACTGTAATGCCTCAGTCAGGTTGAAATTAGATCAAGAGAGACAACCGACTGATAAAGTGCAACAGAACAGGGGGGTGAAGCAGGGTTGTGTGACTGCCCCGCTAATATATAATCTATACATCCACGATATACCGGTGGCTCCTGCTACCAATTGTCCTCCTAAAATTGGGGAGGTAGCCTGCCCTATTCTGGCATACGCAGATGACTTGGTCATTTTCGATCATACGATCAGTGGTCTGCATAGATCGGCTTCGGCACTGTGGGACTATGCTAAATGTAACAGTCTCGCCATTAACCTTGATAAAACTAAGGTACTAAGATTCACCAGCAAAAGAGTATCTTGGGTTAACCTTATGGTGGGCAACATCATAATCCCCTACGCACCACAATATCGTTATTTGGGTATTGATTTTGAGCCTAGCGGGGAATATGTGGCATGTACACTTTCCCACAGCATGTGCGCAGCACAGGTTACAGCTTTAATGGCCAGCTTTACAAACAAACAAGGAGGCTTCACATTATGGGGCACACACCAACTCTATCTGCAAGTATTTATCCCCATGATGACCTATGGGCTAGAGGCGCTATTTGATCTAGATCTCAGCTGGCTTCAAGTCATTGAAGGGAAATTTTTGTGGCGGGTATTGGGCCTAGCACCAGAAATTCTAATGGCCATTTGTTACGCTCACCTGGCTCCGACAGGGGCGTCGATCTGAACTGGACAGCTGCAGCCTCCACGAATGTGACGCGTAGTGCCGAGATGACGGACTGGACTGGCCCACCTAGCTTTGTTTGCTTAGCCCGTAGGAATATTCCTCTGCAAATGGAGAAAGGGAATTAACCACCCGTGGAGTTGAACGTTAACCCTCCCCCACTCCCACTGATCACCTTTGATGTCCCCTCTTATAGTCTCACCTAATGGTTTGGAAAGATGAGCTCTCCATCCTGCATTGAGCGCAGGGGCACGTTGATGACCAGTTGCTTCACTGGCTCGAAGGAATTGGCGAGTTCCAGAAGAATATTGACTCTGAGACGCCATAAGTATGTAGTTCGTAAGAGTTCAAATGTCTGACTTTCACTCTTGTCCGATTCCTTGCAGGTTGCAGCTTGGCCCTAGCGAAGAGTTCCTCGTGGCAACCGGTAATATTCAGGTAATACACAGTTTGATAAAATAACGTCAATATGTAACCTGTTGCTTTCTCACTTATTCAGGCACTGAGAGAAAATATGAAGTCTCGGGGAATAATGCCTCCGGCGGTAAAATCAGGTAAGTCTATTGTGGTGAGGAGGCTTCCCCTTGTTTGTCCCTTTGTTTCACCTTGTTGTCCTTGTGTTTCCCCTTAGGGGCCAGGGTTCGGCGAATATGCAGTGGAAGCTGCGCCGACCCGTGAAGAGGAATAGTACCCCCGGTGGTAAAATCAGGTAAGTCTATGGGGGGTAACTAATATTGCCTCTGTGTATTCCCTTGGCTCACCTTGCTGTTCTCGTCTTCCCCTTAGGTGCCAGAGTGCGGCGGGAGCATGCAGAAGGATGCAGTGGAATGTGAAGGCCGGTGAGTTCAGCGCGGCGCTGCTGCAGACGAGGCGACGCGCATAATATAACTTCTTTCTTCTAGCTCGAAGGCGTGATGGATCGGGAATTCAGGTAAGGATCAAAGGTATTGCTCTTGTTCTAACCTTTTCTCCTTCTCTCCCCTTTTTCTAGGAGCTCCGGACTCGAGGCGGGCGTGGCAGAAGCCTGGATGCAGACTTGCAGGCACGGTGAGCGTTACGCTGCTGGATGCAGAATAACGCGAAGCGTGTGCTGCTCTTCGGGCGTGGTTTAAATAGCCTCCAAAGTAGTCCCAGGTAAAGCAGTCCCTTCCAAGCCTCCTTTGGCTTGGAGCTCTTGCAGCATGGTCTGCATCAAGTGAGTTTGCAGCATGGTCTGCATCAGGTAAGTTTTAATCTATGAGCCTGGCGCCTATGGCGCCAGGACTGACTCTCCATACGAGTCTGGCGCCATAGGCGCCAGGACTGCACCCAAATAGCCCCTAGCAGGGGTTGTTTGGTTTGCTTAGTATAACTTGATGCCTGCTTCCGGGGTTGCTGGACTTGGTCTGGGTTCCCGGGGTAGGCATCATGACACCATTATACGCTTGGAACTGGGAATACCTGCATTAAAAGCCATCGTTATGAAAAAGAGGTCTGGGCTATTCCTGAAAATGCGTAGTGGCACAACAAATCCTCTTCTGACAACAGTCAATCAGGAACTATGCAAGAAGCAAAATTGCCCTCTCACCTGCAGGTAAAATGACAAAATATCTTGCAGACATAGGATGGTCTTGGCAAGAAGGGGGGTACTCTAAGCAGGTCCAGAATGCTCTTGATAAGCGAGTCGAAATGTGGGATTGGCTTGAGAACTTTGCCCACCTCAGTTCATTGAAAAGCTATACATTTGTGCAATTTAGGCTATATTCATTTATGAAACCGCAACACTACCTTAATCTTTGCCCTTCAAAACGACTGTGCCACTTTATACTTCTATTAAGAATGGATCAGCTCCCTACCTTATTGCTCACGGGTAGAAGAGTGCAGTTACCTATGGAACAACGTAGCTGCTGGTTGTGCAAAGTAGCCAATGTTCTGGAGTCAGGTCAACATGTTCTGACACAATGTGGAAGTATGATAGACGTAATCCATCACCACATTGATAAGGATACCCATGATTTGGCTACAATTTCTGATTCATTATTTTGGCACCATTATATAAATTCGGAGAGTATCCATGTTCGGACTGCTTTTTATAATATATGGCTTAGGGTTGAGGAAATACTGGGCATTAAGATTTGAACATTATGTCCAGGCTAAATATTAGACTCTGCATAGGATGCAGAACGTTGCAGATTGCTGTGTGATGAGAACTACAATGTCTTGATACTCTGATCAATGTTTTTCATTTATGTTTACTCTAGTTTCTTTGTTAGTTAAGGTGGCATATTTTATATATGTTTTGAGTTATGATTGTTATTGTATTTCTCATTTTACTAAAAGTGGATATCTATTGCTATTTGTAGTGCTGTTATCTTATGTTATGCTAAATTATTTGCTATCAGAATTATTCTATATCTAATTGTTGTTGTATGTTATGTGTAAAGTTTATTAACTAAACTAACATTAAATAAATTATTATTAAAAATAAGAACATTCCTCAGACGAGCGCTTAAATATAGACACCGCCGCCAGGTAACCCTTAATGGTACCCACTTGCAGGCCCTTGTGGGCTAAGGAAAGCAAAAAAGACAAAACCAAAATAATGGAACATTGGAAAGGATCCACATTCTGTACCCTGTACCAGTCGCAGAACTTTCTCCAACGGCAACGGTACAGGGATTTTGTTGCGGGCCGTCTGGCCGAAAGCAACACCTCCATCACGTCTTCGGGGAGGTCCCAATCCTTATACCTCAACCTTTCGGATAGCAAGCATGAAGGCTGAGAGACCTGACCTCTGGATGGAGAACTCGACCCTCCATCCCGTGAGAGCAGATCATCTCAGTGTTAGGGAGAATTCTCTGTTTAGGCTGAATTTCCTAACCTAGTGAGTCCCCCAGCAGCTTTGCTGGATTTTTGGGGTTTATTTTTTTCTCCTGCCAAGAGTGACTCTTTTACCCTCACTCTTGGACATGATTTGAGTGTGTTTCTTTGGATCTAGATGTGTTTAATGGGCTATGGGGTCTTTTACCCTATAGGGCTTCATGTGTTTTTGTGATGTGTGTTACACAGCACCCTCAGTGCAGTGACACAGGGTCACCATTGACTTTACTAGTCTTACTAGTCTTAAATTCTGAACAGAACCAGTACAAACCATCATATTGTGGACGTACTGGCTGGGGCAATTCGATTGCCCCAGGATCTGTTAGTCGAGGGGGCACGTCTCCGTCCCCCCTGATCGAGTTTTGGCTGGTGGCAGTGGATACTACTTTTTATATTCATATGGCATTTCCCATTGTTTTAGGCTACTATCTTTATTTAATTATTTACGGTAGCCTCGAACATACCGCCGGTTTATTTAATTAATATTAATTCTCCGGTTGGTATTTTTTGCCAAAACTTGATTCTAAAATGGCGTTTGTGTTCTCTTCTGTGATTCCAACCCAAGTCGAGCCCTTTGTTCCACTTTTTGGCGTGCTTCTCCACAGAAGCCCTCCAAAGTGGTGCCACTCTGCTGTCTGGGGTACTTAGGAGGGGTGGAGGGGGATTTAGGCACCCTGGACTGAGTTGCCTAGGCAACTCAAGTCGCACTCTATCCTGATTGGCCCAAGTGGTGAGCCGGCCGGCTCACCACTTAGCATGTTTGAGTGACAGCTAGGCTGAGTGAATGGGGGTTTGCTGCATAAAAGCAGGGCTTTGGGGACTGGAACTTCAAAAGTCGCCACAGGACCTAAGAATCCGACGAGGGAGAAGCTGAGCCAACCTGCCACGACACCACCACCGGTGGAGCCCTGCTGGACTGCCTCACCACTTTTCCCAACGACAGAGAAGATCTCCCGCCGGAGAGTCTTCTTCCTTTGATGACTGGTGGGGATAACCAGTTTCACCGTCTTTTCGTCTTCCCGACGTACCTCGTGGCTGCCTTGCCTGTGCCAAGCACCCCGGCAACCGGGATACCACGTTTTAACACGACCGCGAAACAAAGGTACCACCTTTAACCGGAAAACTCCACGGCTGGTTTCTTCCCTGGTAGTGCAACGACCTTCATCTTTCCTCCAAGTCGAGATCTTCTCTTCCCCTGGACGAAGACGCAACTTGCACCCACTACCAGGAACAACTGCCACCGCTGGAGGATCCTTCCCACTTAAGGTACCGTGTCCCGCCTGGCTTCCCTTGCTACCGACTGTACGGGGTAGATTTAGCCCCCGGCTTTCGAACCTGGGTTAGCCTGGGACACCCTGGCTAGACTTTCCTAAGCCTCTCTAAACTCTTTTTGAACCCTCTGCAAGACTTTCTAAGCCTAGTGTAACTATGTGATCTTGGGCGCATTTGTGCTCTGCTCTCTCTAAGAGGGGACCCAGCCTTTGCACTTTGGCTCACCAGTGACTTTTTGCTCTTCTGCCTTGCAAATAGTGTTCCTGAATCTTAGAGTGGTATACCTTTCCATATTCTGTCTTTTTCCCGCCCTTTCTCACAAACTTATTGGAGTGCCATCTAGTTAAGCGCTCACCTCTGTATGAAAATAAGTGCTGTTTTACAGTGACTTATCTGATAAGGAAAAAGGGGTGTATATATTATAATAGTAACTGTGTTTAAAATATTTTACAATAAGAGTGCTGGAGTGTTTTCCACAGTGTGTTTTTAAATAAATAATTATATACTTTGATACCAAAGCTCTGGTCAGTGTTTGCTTGTATTATTGTATTATTGTATCTGAGTGCCTATTGTGTATACTTTGCATACTGCCTAACTCTTCTTGAGGGAAGTCTGACTGCACAGCCACAGCTACCAGGTAAATCTGGGTGGTACAGACTGCTACCAAGTGGGTTTACTGCCAACACCTGTAGTCTGAAATCTTTTGCAGTGGTCCCCAAGGGAACTGCACAGGTTTCTGCCTAACACTCGGTAGTGACGACGGTGTGGAGGGCAGATGGACATGTCTAGAAGGTCCGGGTACCACGCTTTCCTGGCCCATGCTGGAGCAATGAGGATCATCCGGGAACCAAACCTCCGTAACCTCAACACCTGCAGAATGACAGGGACTGGAGGAAACGCGTACAGCAGTGGGAAGGACCACTCCACTACGAACGTGTCTCTAAGGCTCCTCTTGGAGGAAATTCCCGCGATCAGAATCTTTCTCACTTCCGGTTGACACTGGTGGTGAAGAGATCCACTTGTGGGGTTCCCCAAAGGGCAAAGATCTCCAGAAGAACTTCCTGAGCCAGCTCCCACTCATGAGAGACCGTGCTCTGCCCCCCTCAGAGCGTCCGCTGCCGCATTTTCGTCTCCGGCCAGATGAACTGCAGACATCGAAATTTCCTGCTGGATGGCCCAGAACCAGAGCTGCATCGCCTCCCTGCACAACGGGAGTGACCCTACCCCCACCTTTTTTGTTGAGGTAGTGCATGGCCACTGTATTGTCCATTAGCCTGACAGCCCGCAGCTCTAACAGATTGATGTAGAGTCTGGACTCCGACGGAGACAAACGGCGCTGCCAGTCAACTCGTTGGCATGAGCTCCCCAGCCCGTGAGGGATGTGTCCGTCACGATAGTCACCTCCGGCCACGGTTGCAAAAACAGAGCTCCCTTCATCGATTTCCTTCGACGGCCCACCACAGAAGATCCTGGGCGACCGAGGGCGGGATCTGAACGGGATCAGACATCCTGCCGGAGAACTGCGACCACTGCATCTTGAGAGCCCACTGCAGAGATCTCATCCGCAGCCTGGCCTCTGGCACCAGGAAAATGCAGGATGCCATGAGGCCGAGCAACCTCAAGAACTCGAATGCCGGGAGACACTGGGCATGTTGAAATTTGTCCACCATCTGCAGAATGTGATGAGCCCTCACCTGGGGAGGCGAACACAGCTCCAGGGATGTGTCGAGCACAGCTCCGATGTATTGGAGCCTCTGTGTAGGTGTCAAATGGGACTTTTTTAAATTGAGGGAGAAGCCCAACCTGTGAAGGGAGTGGCAGGTAACTGACAGGTGATCCAGGACTTGCTCGGGAGAGCGTTCCCTGATCAACCAATCGTCCAGATAGGGGTAGACGTGAATCCCCCCTTTCCTGAGATATGCTGCCACCACCACCATCAGCTTGAAGACCCTCAGGGCGGAGGTCAATCCGAACGGCAGGATCCGAAACTGAAAATGCGAGTCGCCAACCGCGAACCTCAGGTGCTTCCTGTGCTTGGGATGAATCGGCACATGAAAGTAAGCATCCTTGAGGTCGAGAGACACCAACCAATCCTGAAGTTGAAGGGCCTGGAGGACTCGAGAAAGTTACCATCTTGAACTTGTCCTTCCTGAGGAGCTTGTTCAACCAACGCAAGTCCATGATGGGTCTCAATCCCTGTCTTTTTTCGGGATAAAAAAATAAGGGGAATACCATCCCTTGTTCCTCTCCGCTCCAGTCACCAGTTCTATGGCGCCTTTCTCCAGCAGGGATCGGAGATCCTGCGCAAGGAATCTGAAGTAATGGCACGCCATTCTCCAAGATGAGTCTGCCCCCAACCGGCAAACCATGGGACATGGCCTCACGACTGATCGGCTGCGGCAGTGCCTGAGGGCAAAGAGGCAACTGCCCGAGCACCTTTGGCACCTCGAGTACCTTGCTTTCCACCTCTGGTACTCCTATGGTGGCCCCTTTGACTGGCAGCTCCTCTCGATCTACCAATGGAAGAGTAGTACTGAAAGGAACCTCCCCTTCATTGCTGTCCCCTAGTACGAAAAGGCAGAGGTTAACATACTGCAGCGCCCAAAGACTTTGCTGCAGCTTTGGAGGTCTGCAACCTCTCAAGGCTCTCGTCAGCCTTGCTGCCAAACAGATGGACCCCATCAAAGGGCATGTTGAGAAGCCGGGATTGCACATTAGGAGCAAACCCCGACTTCCTCAACCACGCAAATCTGCGTATCACGGTGCTCGCAGCCATGGACAGACTGACAGTCTGCCGTGTCCAAACCCGACTAAACGGCTTCGCACATGGCATCCTTGCCGTCCTGCACATGGGCTAGAAAACCATCCCGTTCCTCCCCTTCGGGAATATGCTCAGCCCACAAAGATGCACAATTCAACAGAGTGTGAGTGAATCTCTCCAAGGCAAAAACAGAGTTGGCTGCCTTCAAAGCCATACCCCCAGATGAAAATACCTTCTTCGCCCAACCATCAAAGCGCTCATCGTCCCTATCAGGAGGGATGGTAGGGTACGCAGCCTGCTTTGCGGGGGCTGTAGCCGCCTGCACCACCAAACTCTCCGGAGTAGGGTGTGTCGACAAATAGCATGTGTCACCACTGGCTGGACGGTATTTTTTCGGAAGCCACTGGCACTGGAATTCACTGCCGGGAGACTCTCCGGAGCAGTCCAAGCCACCGCCACCCTTCTTTGCAAAGCCATATGAAAGGGCAACACCGGGTCAGTGGGTGGACCTTGGTTCAGGAGATCAGTCAGATCATCCTGCAGAAAATCAACAGGTGGAGAAGACCACCCCAAGTATTGAGTCACCCTCGACATGAGATGCCAATATGAGGACTCGGCATGCGTACCAGGCTCAGGCCTGCCACTCCACCTCCGGAGAGTTGTCAAGCCCACTGGAGACATGCAAAGGACTGACTGAGTTCTTCCATCTGACTGTGACCAGACAGGTCATCAGGGACATCAGGGACATCAGGAGGCAGAACCACCTCCTCATCAGATCCTTCTTCCACCTCCGAAATGTAATCCAAAGGTTGGAATAAATCCAATCTGGGTGGAGGAACAGAGAAGGGCTCATAAACAGGCCTCACAGACTTACTGAGAGCCTTCCTCAGAGTTTCCACATCCCTACGGGGCACCTCCGGTAAATCCTGCACAAACGGCGTCGAGGGCGCCGATGGAATCGGCGTCGACCGAGGCGCCCATGACTTCCACAACTGCTTCGAGGCCGGAGCCCTGAGAGTGTCCTTCGACGGCCTCGGCACCGATGGCCTCGACGCCTTCTTAGAAGGCTTCACAGGTTGCAATGGTATCTATGGCGTCGAGGACCGGGACCTGGATCTGGCACGGCTATCGCGCTCAACCTTGTCCGATCGGGACCTCGACTGCTCCCAATGATCGCACCGACCGCTGAGCCCAAAGGCGTGCGAGTGGTGGACCGAGCCCGTTCCTTGCCGGCTTCTCTCGAAGGAGCGGACGGAACAGTGCCTTGCGATTCGAAAATCCCCATCTGCTGGCGGAATGCATCCCATTCGGCCAGCAATGAAGACTTGGTGGGACGAGTCACCCCGCCTTCTGGTGGAGTCCTCTGACGAGGACAGGGAAGACGACCAGTGACTGCGCTTCCGAGAATGCCTCGAAGAGGCAGAGGAATGGCGGGAACCACTCAGAGACCGAGAACCCCTGGACTTTCGCGAACGCAGAGAGTTGCCCCTCGAGTCGTCGGTCGAAAGCCCAGCGGATTCCGACTTATGGGGCTTAGACACCCTACCTACCTTTAATGTCTTCTTTCGTTCCCGCAAGGCCTTCGATTTCAGGGACTGGCAGTCATCGCAGTCGTCGGTGGCATGACATTTTCGAACTGCAGTCCCATCATTTTTTAAAGCCCGACTTCGGGGTAGAAGAAGACGAAGACATCGCTTTCGAAGTAGAAGAATCGAGCGTGCCGAGATTCCGAAGCAAACACGTTTACGGAAAAAAAACAGAACTGAGGCTATGGGCGCCGTGCGTCCCATATATAACATCCGGTGACGTCGACCCTCGCCGGAGGCCCTTGAGGGACAACGTATCAACGTCATCGATGCAGGACGCCTACACCGAAGATTTTTCCGAAGCAGCAAAGCTGTGGTCGTTACCTGTCATAGATGTGGAATACGTCGGAGGACACAATCCCCTCGAATTAAGCTCTTTGTTCTAGCTACATAAAAACTTAAAAACTCAGAGATTAGGGTTCAATCTGTCCAGTGTGATGAATCTAGGGTATTCGTCCTTTCTACCCAAGGGGGAGCCCACCCCCTTTATAGCTACGGAGGTGAGCATGCTCAGCAAGACCCTCCCTAGGTCTGGGCAGATGGGACCTCACTGGGAGTGACTCACCTCTTTTGGACAAGGACTCCGATTCTGATAAGGAACTCCCAGTCTGGAATACATTGTCTGCCTCCAGTGACATTTATCATCTCTTCTTCAAATGCTGGGTCTCGCCTGAACTTCACAATCAAAGAACAGAAACACAACCCTTTCATTAGTGCTACTAGTTTTGATTCACTAAATCGTGCCATTTCTTCCATCTCGTTGGCTTCGGGCAATGCTGGGTTTCATTCAGGCACCACAGTTAAGGAAGGAAGAAGGACACCCCCCCTTTTTTATTGTGATGACATACTTCAGCAGAGGAGGAACTGTGAACAGAGGGAGATCTACGCACGTAGGAGAGGAAAACTTACTCCATGGCGAACCTCTGTAGAGGCGACATCCTTGAGAGGTTGTTAGGGAGAATTCTCAGAAATGTGCTAATTCCCTCCACCTTAGAGGCCCCCAGCAACTTTGCTGGATTTTGAGGACTTGATTTCTTTAACCCGGAGGGAATGAGACCCTTTTTTCCCCACTCTCTCATGTATTTTAATGTGATTTCTGAGCTTTGCGTTTCATTTGGTTATGGAGCCTGACAAACTCCATAGGCATCATATTTTACATTGTGTCACACAGCACCTTATGTGCAGAGGCACAGGGAAGTCTTGCAGATTTCCCAAAGGTTTAAAATACCTTCTCTGGGATAAACTACTGTTTCCCAGAGCAGTAAAGTGCGATTGACTTTACTTCCAATTTTAACTTTCTAGACCCAGCACACACTATCTTACAATAAGGTACTGGAGGGGTTACCTAGTATCCCCTTTGTGTAGCTTCTCATGTAACATTTTTATGTTACCCTTTCCTCACTGAATGGCTGGTGGCAGTGGTTTCGTTTTAACTACCATGTTGTGCATTTACCACAGGCTGCGTTCGCAGCTGCAGTAAAGCACCCAAGGGTGCCATTTTTGTCAAAATGGCCCTGGTCGTCTTTTTTCACCATTTCTTTGTGGAAAGGTCCTTCTTGAGATTTACTCTGCACGCCAAACCAGGTTTGGTCCCATTGTTCGGTTTGCCTTTGGCGGGATTCACAGGTAAAGCCCGCAGCTGGCTCCAGGGAGTCTGGGGTAGGCAGGAAGTGACGGAGGTGCCGAAACTCCCTGTGCTTAGTCTCCTAGGAGACCCAAATGCACTCTGTAGTGATTGGCTGGCTGACTGTCCGGCAAGGACAGCCACCCTGATGAGTCACTTGACAGCTGGGCTGGAATGAATGGGAGAAAACTGAATAAAAGGCGTGGCTTTTGGCTTGGAAGGCAGAGTCTACAACTGGACAAAGGACCGGAAGAAGAACTTGAAGACCCCTGCTGCAACTCCTGGACCGTTGGTTTGCCCGGTGAAGCCCTGCTGCAGGGCTGAAACTCCAAATTCGTATCGACAGAGAAGCCCCTGCAAGGACGACTTCTCCCCTTGAGTTGGTGGGACCAATCAACTCCAAACTAAGCCACCTGGACAGCCTTCTCGCAACTGGCTGAATTTCCACAGAGTTGCTGCAGGAAACCGTATAGCCAGGGAGAAGAACACCAGATTGTGTGTGTTTCTTTTAAGCTGGCCTAGAGCTCCAGGAAGCAGGACTGACCGAGCCGAGCCCCCTCAACAGAGTGCGGGATCCCAGAAGCAAGGAAAGTCCATCCCGACAGCTAGGAACCGCAGTATTGCTATTTGCTGTAGACACGAGGAGCTGAAACACTGAACAGCCACTGATTTGAAGATTGCCGGTTGCGAGCCTTCACCGTCCCATTGCAGTGCAGGAGACCCCAGATGTCCTCCCTCTTGTCCCCACGACTGAGGCCCAGGAACAGTGAGATCTGCAGAGCTGTACAGGAACAGAAGTCATCTGATGCATCTTTTCTTCCATTCAAAGGTACTGTAAAAAGTCTGAGAGAACTTACCTCTTGCTGTAGAGTTGCTTGCATCTTCTACCATTCACAAATCTAACAGCTTGTGCACCTACATTTGATTCTTATTTTCTTCAAAAACTTCTAAAACATTGTGCAAATACTTTTCTACTTACCCACCAGAAGTGCTTCATCCTATATAAGACTTTTGCCCATTGACTTTGGCCTAGCCTGTTATACTGACAGACTCTGCTGTGGGGATCCAAAAGTATTTGCCTGCTTAAGAATATTTGTGGTCTCTTGTTGTTCTAATAATCTTTTCCTTTTACCAACTCACTGATTCTCTGTATAACTCCCCTACAGCTCACAATGACCCCTCTTGAGAGAAGCCTGGCTGCTCAGCATACTACCAAAATTGTAATGATAATGATGTGTTATTTATATAGCGCCTTAATCCAAAGCCCTTTACAGAGCACATATTTACATACAATATTATTGTTAACAAAATTGTGTAGTACAAGCTTATACCAACGGTTGGGTTTCCTATACCTGTAGTCAGAGTTGTTTGTAGGGTTCCCAGAGGGTACTGCATACAAACTTTGCCTAACAGAGGTGAAGCCACACTAGACCGCAGAGCCGGCGGTAGTATGGAAAGCAAGCCCAAAGATAGCCGGATGCCGAGAAGCAAGGGTCAGAGTTAGAGGCAGAGACAGGGAAGCACCCGTTTCATCTGGTGGCGCGACCATGAGCCCAACCACCTGTGGTCGGCTTGGGGCCCAGCAATCAACGCAGAAACCAGATAGCTGGAGAGAGCCAGAATCCCCAGGCTGCATGTCTGAAGGACATTGGCTGCAGAGAGCAGCAGCACCAGGGAGTTAACTCTTCGACGGAGAGACCACCGCGGAGAGGAACCAATATTGTGAATCAAGGCTGGGGAAGCCTACAAGGTTTCGGAAGCCTGAGAAACCTGAATGGGAAAGCGCCCTTATGAATCAGAACGAAAACGATAGGAACCCTTTGAATCAAGGTGGGGAACGGCAACAATGTTATGGGACCCTGAGAAACTCAAAGGGGGCAAGTGCCCTATGTGAAACAGCTCATATCGATGCAAAGACTTTGCATCGAGGCTGGGAGAACTAGCGAGATTACGGAAACCTAAAAACCTGTCTGGCCCAGCACCCTATGTAAAGTACATGAACTAAGTGCAAACAAGTCTGCCAGAGAGATGAAGGACCTCCGGGATTCCAAGAGCCATGGACTTTGTATCAAGCGACTTGTTTCCAGAGGAAACAGCACCCTGGTTATCTCATATATTATTGAATAGTCAGTGCCTCTTCATCGGGTCTTCCAGGCCTTGTATAGTAATCTTTCTACACGTAAGGGTGGCCATCTCGGATCATATATTTTGATTCTACAGTTCCCATAGGTCAAAGACCCCTCTGTGTCTCCAATCTTGTGTAACAAGGCGTATTGGATGTAGATCTACATCCGTGCATGAAGGTCGCTATACATAATTCTGCAGATGAAGTAGTCTACCATCGTACCCTACCGCCAATTTCAGTATATATCTCCTGGTGTTGTGCCATGACCAACATGTACCTGGCTATCACCTAATGAAGTGAGCCCTTCCAGTGGTGTTGCTAGGTCTGAAAACGATCCGGGGCTAGGCTAATGTCAGGACTGTCGACACTCAGGGCTAGCTAGCTGTTTGGTTGTAGCCCATGAGCTTCTATTGGGGGCTACAACCAAAAGACCCGGGGCTACAGCCCCCTCAGCCCCCACCCCTGCAGCAATGTCTCTGAGCCCTGTTATATAAATGCAACCTAGAAACCCATAAACATTGGAGTCTATTAGTAGGTCCCCAATAAAAAAAAAAAAACCCATGCTAGAGTTGGGGGTGAGGTCCAGAAGGATAGCCCCCTTACTCCATACATACGAAAAATTGTAAATATGTACAACAAATAAACAAAGCAAAAATAACAGTTGTTACGTCTGAGGAAGGCAGGCGAACCAACCTGCGTAGTTGTGCTCAACTGTCCAAACTGTCCATCACGTGACATGTGAACCTCTCGCATTGCGATTGCCACCATCTCCATTTCATTGTAGGCTTGGAGCATGTTCAGACCTTGTATCAGTCCAATCTGCCGCAGTGAGAAATCCGGAAGCCGCAGTCCAGAAGCAAGTCTTGCCTCCGATACAACCCGCCATTGTGGTCGCTACCAGTGTTTATATCGCGAGACATCCCGTCAGGTTGCTCATTTGACATCTCAGCCAGTGCCAGAAGAGTAGCAGTCATTGGTAAAACTTCACTTCTTAAGCCTTTTATCTGTGTCTCTTCTCGGGCCTGATGATTTCGGTCATGATTTTATACAGTGGCTTTGCGAGTTCCGATATCTTTGCAGTTGGTGGCTATTGTCCTGTTGAGTACACTAGTTCTCTAAGTGCGGAATGTGCCCATCAGTAATTATCTTGTACCGTTGCAGGAATTGTCACACGTCAGTCCGGTTGTCAAAGGAGCGTCACTGATGCATATGTTGGAAACACCACACCACAGGGCATTTCAGATAATAGCAGCAGACCGATCCTTTCAGCACCTCAAAAACTGTGTTAAACCCTTTACACCGTCTGAAACTTCAATTGATAAGTCATGAAATGGGCATACCGTTGCCCCTGTCAGTTGCAATACCCCTTTTGCACAATATGCTTTCATCATGGCAAGCTTATGCAGAAAGTTCAGGAAGCATAGCATTATTATACGCAAGCTTTCTCCTTTGTTAGGTTTGCAAATTGGTGCTCTGTGAGCCCTCTCTATGATAAGGACGCATGGGCTTGGGAGGAGTAGACTGTCTTCAAAGAACGCATACAGGAACCCTTCCATATCTGCGCCTTCAAGGTTCTCCGGGATTCCCACCAGGTGAATGTTATTACGCTGAGATTGGTTTTCTTGGTCTTTCATTTTCTCACCAAGTCTCTGTACTTCTTTTATTGCAGAGTTTAATTCCATGTGGAGGGATTCGTGATAGTCCTCTAGTGCACCGATTCTCCTTTCATTTTCATTGGTACGCTCGGCTTGTATATTTATGTGACCATCTCCATCATCTCTTTCATGATGTCCTGCACTGTATCATTAGTCTCTAGAGTTTGTTGATTTATGGAATTAATTCGATGATAACGTGGAGTTGGGTCGGTATGTCCATTTTTTTATGTCTTCTAGTGGATCTATGCAGCTTAGAAGTCTCTGCTGTGTTCCCGCTGGGTTGGTCCGATTCAGAGGACAAACGTACATGGTATGCTTGCCAGTAAACCGCCAAATCTGGCTTATAGGGCAATGCTAGGGGCTAATGTTAGCCATTCTGTTCCTGGGAGGATCACAGGGAGTCCCGAATGTATGCAAAGGCTTATCAAAGAGCCTCAACCATATATTGCATGCCTACATTCCCTGCTGTTTTTGTACACCCACTTCCTATCCTAGCATCCAGACTGCGCAAGCATCTCAAGAGGGGCTAATTTTAGCTCTCAAGCCTTGAGAATGTGCACAGTTCAAGTACCAGTGGCGCCATGTCTGTTGTCAGTTCCTGTATTGTATATCTTTCCTGTGGTTATGCATTCCTCAATTTCATATTTCTCATCTCCCTGCCCTTCCCAGCAAGGGGATACTGAAACTTGACACCTATAAGAAGGGATTGCCGATTACCTTTTTCCGCACAAGCAGACAACTAGCTGTTCCACTTCGACATTGTGATCGCGGGTAGGCCCGACGCCTTTGCATTGAATAGTCACTCTCCATTCATGCCTTTTTGCACTTGTAGCTCGTCAGCTGTGTCTTCTCATTAGCTCTGACCCCATGATGTGCCCGCTTTTCACAGTCAACTTGGTGAGACGTCACCCACTGCTCGTCGTAGGGTGCGTGGTGCTAGTGTACAGTTGTCGTTTCCAGAGGGTCAATCCACCTGGTTCATAGAGTACAGAGGTGCACCAGCTGTCCCGCTCTGGCCGATATCTCCGCTGTAGCTGCTCAGATTGGGTTCTGCTCACAGCAACCAGCTCTCGGCTCCCACAGTTGCATCCCGTGGGGAAATTACGCTTCGAGATAGGGCAAAGGATGCCCATTCACATAGTTTTTTGGAGCTCCTCTAGAAGGCGCCCATCTTTATCGGGCTCTCAAGTGCCACCCCAAAGTGTGAGGTTCTTTACAAGTCACTCACTGAGAGTCCCAATTTCTCAGTGCTCAAAAGATGCATCCCTCCTGAAGAGGTGGGGTTGGGACATTCGCCCTCATTATGAGTTTGGCGGGACTGGCAGTAAATCCGCCGAACACTGCCAAACAGAATTACCGTTACAGCCACATGGTTCCGCGGATTTACAGCCGAATTACATTTGGTGGTAGGCAGAGTTTGTCCCCATTTTTTAGACTCCATGGGGATTTCGGCGGAATTACCGATTTTTCAGTGGAAAGTTAAAGGATTTACGTCCAGCATGATGGAGTTAAATCCTCCACTCCAAGTCCAAACTAGAAATATGGCAGAGCAGTAAAGTGGCAGCAGTTCCATTACCGCCACATTTTTACCACTTTGCCATACTCGTAATGAAAGCCGTGGTCTTTTGAAGTACCAAGACAAACAAACTGGGATTCCAAGTTAGTGACTCGCCCACCGATCTTCACCAGACTGTAGACCCCTAATTAGATTCCTGAGCCACTCTCAGAAACACCAACACATGCCGAGGATGTGCGAGGCCATTAGGGAGACCTGTTGCATGTGTTTCAGGCGGAATATGGCTGTGTGAAAGAAAATCTCCACATTTATCAAGAGGTTGAGGTTCATAAGCCACGGGCGCCAATGCACACGACAAATATTAGTAATGTCTCCCTGAACATGGGCATTATTTGCCTAACAAACACTGAAAATAATCACAATCTTTGTAACAAAACTAGGTTTATAGGCTAGCTGGCAAAAACCAAATCAAAAAGAGGAAATGTTCCTCCTGATGTTAATGGCGTTGTCATACAAGCGTTACGCCATGTACATTTTCAGACACGTTTTTAAATTTGATTTGAAATGTTATTGATTTTAAAATATAACCAAGAAGATGCAATAACAGCATCAATGCAATAACAGCATAATTTCCAACCCAGCACTTAACAGCATATGTTCCACTGTTTTCAACCCTCCCCACCGCCACTCCTGCAGCAATCACATCCATGGTGTGAGTCCACAGTCCACATCCTTTATAGAAACATCCCCCTCAAATCCAGCGGAATCCACTGGTGAGGCGGGTGGGGGGGTGGTGGACAGATCTAATCACAACATCTCAGGGTCTAAATTATAATTATTAATACAGTCCAACTTCAACCCCCAATAAGAATTCTTCACACCTCCATGTATTTGCTAGTAAACCCCAACCATCCCATTTCTGCGTCAGCACTCCCTCCATGGAGGGCCGCCATGATCCTTTCCATCAAGTAAATGTCTTTGATATGATATATTTTATTTATATCGCACTCGTACACAAGTGTTTCAGAGCGCGACCAAGCAAAGGGAGGGGGAAACAAGGGAGAAACAAAAAAAATAAACAATCTTACTAGGCCCAGTGACATTAAGAACCCACAAGTGCATGGAGAAGGGAACAGGGGGAAAGTGCGTGGAAGGGGGAGAAGTGGAAAGTACAGAACAGAGGAGAGAAAAGAATAAATAATAAGTGAAATAAATAAATACAGGCAATGAAAAAGGTGGTAGTGCAGCCTGCAAGTGCATGATTGGTCAGATAGGGTATAACTGATGAGTGCAGAAGAAAGGTGGGGGACTGTATGGAGGAGAGAGGCATGGTGCACAGGTACATGGGCCAGAGGGACAGTGTGTGGCCAGGTGCACAGTGCCAAGACAGAAAACAGGTCAGCATGGGAGAAGAGGGACAAAGGAAGAAGCGAAGAGGAAGGTCTTGAGGTGCTTCCAGAACCAGAGCTGGTTCTCCTCAAATTTCAAGATGACTGGGAGGCTGTTCCACAGGGAGGCCGCTGTCATGAACCATCGAACTCGCCCCTTCTGGGCCTCAGGGTCCCTGACACGTCAGGCCTTACACTCCATAATACTACCAACATGGCGGCAAGCTCAGAACGCTGCTCGCCAGTCTTCACGTTCTACGCAGCGTCCTCTATAAAGAAGCCACACCCCTGTAGCCCCGCGCGTCTCAACGCTGCTATTAGCTGTGATAGGACCTGTGCTCCGAACCTTCTCTAGTGCTACTTGCTATCCCCTGGCCCCTGGATTCCCTTCTCCCGACTTCTTCCCTCTTTCCTAACTTCCCGGAATCCCTGCGCCGCTTCCAAGTGGCCCCAACTCCTCCTTATATACTCTTGGAGTTTCCCGTGATCCTGGACATCGAAGCTGAACGTAATCTGGAAGCCGAGGATGGCCGAGCGGGCTTATTTAAGTCCCGAACCATACGAAAGAAGACTCCACCTAAAGAGGACATCAGGCAACATAGACAGGTGAGAAGGGGGGAAACCTGTGACAGATTGAGACGCCACCTGACCGAAGGCGATACAGACATGGAGGCAGCCATCCAGGATCTTATGCGTGGCATGCAAGAACTATCTACCGAAGTACAGAACTTGAAAGCGGAGAACGCCGCGCTGAAACAATTGGTACTTTCACGCGACTCTGCCTCAATGACAGCTGTGCAAAAACCCTCCGAGGATTCCTGGATTCTTGTTTGGTCCACTTTACCTTTAAACCTTATTATTTTTCCACCACCAGGGCTAAAGTGGGCTTTATTATTTCTCACCTCTCCGGGAATGCCTTAGCCTGGGCCACACCATTAGTTAACACCGGAGATTCTCTTTTGGATGATTATGATGGATTCATTCAAGCACTAAAGACTATGTTTGACCGGCCAGAACAGGTCTTTAGTGATCAAGAACGTTTACTCGATTTCCAGCAAGGCTCTCAGGACATGCTCACCTACGTAACTCGATTCAAGCAATTGGCTAAAGAAGCGGGTTGGCCTTCTGAAGCTTGCTTCACCCTCTTTCGAAGAGGGCTAAATGAAGATGTTAAGGATGAATTAGCCAGGGTAGCGCGTCCTAGTTCTTACCAGACACTTATGGATCTTGCTCTACAAATTGATTTCCGCATCCAGGAAAGAAAGGCAGAGAAAAGGAAGACCAAGTCAACCATCCAAATAAATCCTCTTGTGAGCCCTTCAAAATCCGAAGATTCTCCTGTTCCTACAAATGAACCCGAACCCATGCAGCTAGGGGCCTTCCGTGGACCCATATCTCTCCCCCCCCCCAAAGAAAGGCGGAGAAGGATCCATACTGGCTTATGCATGTACTGTGCCTCGGACAAGCATTTAGTCAGAGAATGTCCCTTAGCCCCTCCACGGCGTTCGGGAAACGCCAGCTCCCGATCCTAGATGGAGCTCAGTTTCGGGAGAGAGATGCAGGCTCCAAATCTATACCATCCGTGAACTCCCCTGGACAAAACTCCCTGGTAGTCTTACAGGCTTTTCTATTGTCATCTAAGAAGGAATTCTACCCCATTCTGGCACTAGTGGACTGTGGGGCCATGGGAATATTCATAGATCAGGAATGGGTCCTTAAACATCATATTCCTTACGAATCCCGGAACGTCCTGCAACCTGTAGAAGCAATTGATGGAAGACCTCTTTCTTCTGGACCCATAACCAGTCAGACTAAGGAAATTGAGTTTGCTATAAACCATCACCGAAAAAGGATAAAGTTTGACATCATAAAATCTGCCCATTACCCAATGGTTTTGGGAATGCCCTGGCTACAAAAACACAACCCATACATCAATTGGACAGCTGGTTCCCTGTTCCTAGGTTCCGAATTTTGCATGTCCAATTGTCTGCTCCAGGATCCTTCACCGACAACATCAGAAGAACATTCAACAACTCAGCAAGATCCAAAACGGCACCATACGCCCATCCAAGTCTCCGGCTGGAGCTTCATTATTTTTTGTTCCTAAAAAAGACTCCAAGGAACTCAGACCTTGTCTTGATTATCGAGGTCTTAATCAGTGCACCCTTAAGGATCGTTATCCATTACCCTTGATCTCGGATATCCTGGAAGCCGTAAGAGGAGCCGTAATATTCACCAAATTGGATCTCAGGGGTGCTTATCACTTGATTCGTATTAGAGAAGGTGACGAATGGAAGACAGCCTTCAGAACACCCTTTGGTCATTAGGAATACTTGGTCATGCCCTTTGGACTCTCGAATGCTCCGGCAATCTTCCAACGCTTCATGGACCGGGTGTTTTCGGATATGCTATTTCTTTTTGTCATCGTCTACTTGGACGATATTTTGATATTCTCTAAGGATCCTCCAAGCATGAAGAACATGTTAAATCAGTGTTACAACGGCTACGTGAACACAAGCTTCTAGCAAAACCTGAGAAATGCCTTTTTCATGTTTCCACTGTTCACTACCTAGGATTTGTCGTTAGCCCAGATGGCATAGGCATGGATCAATCCAAGGTTAAAGCCATACTATCCTGGCCAACTCCGACCTCCGTAAAACAGATCCAATCTTTCCTGGGCTTGGCCAAATTCTATCGGAAGTTTATACCATCCTTCTCTAAGATTGTTCAACCGATCATCTCCTTGTTGAAGAAAGATACTCCCTATCATTGGACCCCAGCCCAGGAGAAGGCCTTCCAATGCCTGAAAACAGAATTTACACAAGCCCCCACCCTGGTTCAACCTGATATAAATCGACCATTCCTAGTGGAAACAGATGCCTCTAACTATGCCATCGGAGCAGTTCTGAAACAGGAACTAGATGACGGGCTGGAACATCCTATTGCCTATCTTTCACGGACATTGACCTCCAGTGAAACTCATTACTCAGTCTTAGAAAAGGAACTTCTAGCTATCCGTCAAGCCTTCACCGAGTGGCGTCATTTACTTCTAGGAGCTAAACATCCTGTCCAAGTTCGGACGGACCATCGAAATCTCCAAGTGTTACAGGCCCTGGAATGCAGGAACAGCTGTCGGGTCCGTTGGGCGTTCTTCTTTGCTCAATACCAGTTCCAAATTCACCATGTTCCGGGAACTCAAAACGTAATTGCTGACGCCTTGTCTCGGCGCCCTGACTATGAACCTCGTGATGACCGAACATTTCCCAAGATGTTTACCCACACAATAATTGTAGCCCAGGCGACCAGCCTCCTAGATGAAGTCCGCAGTCAGACTCAATCCTCGGAACTCTGGAAAGATATCTCGGACAAGAACCAGTGGAAACTGAAGACTAAATATGGATACTTGTTCAAAGACAATGCCTTGGTCATCCCAACACAAAAACTACAGCAAAGGATAATAAATCTCTGTCACGATACTCTTTACTCCTGGCATCGTGGTATTAACAATACCCTCCGATTAACACAAAGGCAATTTTGGTGGCCTGCAGTGAAGGCTGATGTACAAAGGTATATCCAGGCATGCTCTGTCTGTAATCAAAACAAACATGACAACAAGAGACCAGCGGGTCTATTGCAGCAACCTCCACTTCCAACAAGGCCTTGGGAATTCATAGCAACAGACTTCATTGTGGAATGACCACCTTCCAGGGGATACACAACCATCATGGTCACCATTGATTTGTTCACCCATGTGGCCCATTTTACACCTCTGTTTAAACTGCCATCCTCGTCAGAACGCTGGAATTTTCCTGGAACACATATTTTGACTGTATGGACTTCCTTCCAAGATCATATCAGACAGAGGGCCCCAATACATTTCTCAGTTCTGGAAACATCTTTGCCAAATACTAGGAATCCAACGCGCTCTTTCCTCAGGATATCATCCCCAAACCAACGGAGCCACAGAGCGTGTAAACCAAACCTTGGAACAATACCTCCGTTGCTTCGCTACCGAGGTCCAGGACGATTGGTCCCCCTTAATACCAGTGGCAGAATTCGCCTATAATAATTTCAGACCACTCTGCTATTAAGACCAGTCCTTTTTTTCTGTAGCCAAGGATTCCACCCTTCGGTTCTACCCTCCATCCTTCCTCATCCAACACCCGTTCCAACAGTCGATTCCTGGATTGAAATGCTCATTAATGTTCAAAGAGAAGCCAAAGAACAATTAGAAAAGGCCAGGACCCAGACAAAACTGTATGCGGACTCCAAACGAAGACAAAGCCCCTCCTACACAATAGGGGATAAGGTTTGGCTGTCCTCGAAACTGCTACCACAGCATTTGCGACCAAATAAATTGGCTCCTCTATATTATGGGCCATTCCTTATAAAGGAAATCATCAACCCAGTGACCTACCGACTCAAGCTTCCAGACTCCTGGAAGAAAATCCACCCAGTCTTTCACACGTCCTTAATTAAAGCCATATGTTCAGACCTCTCGAACTAACCTTCGGCCCAAACCACTACTCAACAATGACCAACTGGAGTATGAGGTCTCCAGGATTTGCGATTCTAGATATAGACGTGGCAAACTCCAGTACATGGTGGAGTGGAAAGGATATCCCCCCCCAGTGAATGCACTTGGGAACCGATCTCAAATCTAAATACCCCCAGGCTACTCAGAAGGTTCCATCTCATACACCCGGGCAAACCCGGTGGAACGAGTTTCCGGAGGAGGCATGCTGTCATGAACCATCGAACTCGCCCCTTCTGGGCCCTGACACGTCGGGCCTTACACTCCATACTACTATCAACATGGTGGCAAGCTCAGAACACTGCTCGCCAGTCTTCAAGTTCTACACAGCGTCCTCTATAAAGAAGCCACACCCCTGCGGCCCCGTGCATCTCAACGCTGCTACTAGCTGTGATCGGACGTGTGCTCCGAACCTTCTCTAGTGCTACTTGCTATACCCTGGATTCCCTTCTTCCCTCTTTCCTAACTTCAACTTCCCAGAATCCCTGCGCCGCTTCTGCGTGCCCCCAACTCCTTCTTGTATACTCCTGGAGTTTCCTGTGATCCTGGACATCGAAGCTGAACGTAATCTGGAAGCCGAGGACGGCCGAGCGGGCTTATTTAAGTCCCGAACCATACGAAAGAAGACTCCACCTAAAGAGGACATCAGGCAACAGACAGGTGAGAAGGGGGGAAACCTGTGACAACCCCAGCCGAAGACAGGTCTACCCCCAGCTTGTTTCTTTGAAAAACGACTGATTCGGAGGGAATTTGAAGTAGAGGAGCGAAGGGCACGGGAGGGGCGGTATTTACAGAGGGATAGTTGAAGGTATTTTGGACCCAGGAAGCCTTGGTGACAATGCAGAGTGTTTTAAATTTAATCATCGCATCCACTGGGAGCCAAATGAAGGGATTTCAGAGCTGGAGAGATATGATACCAGGGCTTGAGGCCAAATAAGTCTTGCAGTCCTGTTCTGGACTAGTTGTAGAGGGCAGAGAGTGAAGGCAGGTAGATTTAGAAAGAGGCTGTTACAGTAGTCCAACCTGGAGAGAACCAGAGCGTGGGAGACAGTGAGCTTCTGGGGGGGAAGGAGAAGAAAGGGAGAGTACCTCTGAGGATGTGAACTAAGAAGTTTGACTTTTTAGAGACGTCAGAAAAGTGGGCGGGGAAGGAAAATGTGGAGTCAAAGATGACTCTGAAATTCTTAGCCTCACATGTATTATTAGGAGGTCGGCCAAGGGAGGCCGGCCAGAGAGTGAGAGGAAAGGCTTCCTCGCACCCCGGCAGCCGTTCTCTCGTCCAATGGATTGTTGAGCATTCTCAGGCCGGCAATAGTAGGAAATTAACCATATTCGACAAGCCCCTCCACCCCCACCCCCATCAATATCCTCCAGTCCAAATAGCACTAACATAGGGTCAAATGCTGCGATATCCCCTCCACTTCCTTTATCCATCCAAGCACCTGCAACCAGAACACCTGCACCCTCTCACATGACCACCATATATGCCAATTTGTGAATCTCACTCCACAGGCATGCCAGCAGTATGGACTAACCACTGAACAAACTGGGTCATACTGCCATCTATGAAGTCATTTAATACAATTAAGCTTGAATTGGTATGATATTGACGTTTTAAAAGCTCTACAACACATCATACGCCACAGCCCATTATCTATTTCCCTACCTAGCTTGGGTCCCCATCTAGCCCAAAGCCCATCTGTCCTGCTTCCACTTGCTTGTATCAATGAGGCGAATAATAGGGAGCTCAAGCCCCTCATTTCTAAATGTGTGTCCAAAACTCTCCATCTGATTAAGCTCCTGTAACGCTCACCTGATTCCCACGGAGGCGCTGGTCTTGGCAGGAAGGTGTCTGTGACTCGAAAAGTGATGTGCAGGACTCGATTGGCTTCTGGGGTCGAACCTCTTCGCACTGTGTGTCGAACTCGTAGGGTGAGGTTTCTGCAGGTGAAAGAATATGGGGGTTAATGGTCTGGGTTGTTGAATGTCCCTCTCTCTCTCTCTCTCTTCCTAGCTTCTCCGTAGAGCCCCCAGGTCAACGTGCTCACCTTAGATAGGTGAATGCTGGACTCTCCATCTGCGTCTGGTGCAGGGTGCCGTTGCCAGTTCCTTCACTGGTGAAACATAGGCCTCTTGAACTCAGAGGATCGTTACCGTCGTTAACTGCACGAGCGGTGAGTTTCCAGACACCTTTTTAGTCTTTATAGTCTTTAGGTGCGTGGCACGTTAATATTGAACAGGACTCTGTATAATGCTTTTCCCTTTTTGTCTTGCAGGACTCTTGAGATGGAAGATGGAGTGAAGCGCCTGGAAACGCGTAAGTAAATGCAAGCGCTCTGTCTTTTTCCCTTGCACCTTAGTTCGTGCTGAAGAGACGCCAGAGTATTTGCAGGCGTTCTATTGCGACGAGCGCGATGGGCGTAAGTAAATACCTGTCTAATGTCTCTTCTTTTGTCTTTCAGAAGTTGGGTTGCAGCGCCGGAGTCCGCGGAATGCCCGTAAGTAATAACAATGCTTTTGTCTTCACAGGCGGCGATGCAGTGTGAAGAAATCCGGAATTCGTGGAGTGCCGGTAAGTAATAACAATGCTTTTGTCTTCACAGGCGGAGGTGCAGCATGAAGAAATGGCCGCAGCCGATGGATCAGGTGAGTAAGCACTGCGAGTAAAGGTTGCCTTGCTAACCTGCTGTTTCTTGTCTTTGCAGGTGCTGCTGTTGACTGGATACAGGAAAGGGAAGTATAATTCTTGCAGGTTCAGGATCGAAAGAAGAAAGGCTGGAACAGACTCGGTGAGCGTTCTGCTGCAGATGCAGAATAACGCGAAGCACGTTTCATCTATCGGGTGTGGTTCAAAAATAGCCTTGGAGTGATGAGGCGTCTTCCTCCACGGCCCCGCCTAGGTAAGAAAAGAGTTCCAGTTCCAGAAGAGTTCCAGTGCTGTATCCAGGGAGTGGAGCTTGCCCCACCCAGGTAAGAAAGTAGTTCCTGTTCACAGAGGACTTCTAAGTGGCTGGTAAGTAAGCAGCATGGTCTGCTGCAGGTAAGTCCACCCAAGCATCTTCACACATATTATGAGCCCGGCGCTTCCAGTGCCGGGACCGATGGTTTTGATGAGCCTGGTGCCACCGGCGCCAGGACAAGGTCCAAAAGGTCCCAGTGGGGACCAGCTGGTGCCTAGGTTTAGGGTTAGGGGCCTGCTTCCAAGGACGTTGGGCTGGTCCTGGCTCCTTGGAAGCAGTGATCATGACAGCACCCCCCCTCAAGGCCCCTCCTAAGCGTGTCTTCTCCGGGGGTTTTGGCTTGTCGGGGTGATTCAGATGGAATTTCTTGACCAGACGAGGTGCGTGGACATATTCTGAGGGTTCCCAAGACCTTTCCTGGGGGCCGTATCCTTTCCAATCAACCAGATAATATAACTTAGATTTGGAGATTTTGGAGTCTAGGATGTTCTTTACTTCGAATTCAAGTTCTCCATCTACCAAAACAGGTTCTGGGAGTTCAGTCAATTGGGGTTCTGGTTGTACTGGTTTTAATAAGGAGACATGGAATACTGGATGTATTTTCATATGCGCAGGTAATTCCAATTTGACAGCCACCGGATTAACTATGGTAGAGATGAGATAGGGTCCAAGGTATCTCGGGATGAAGGTGCGGGGTCCTTTTAGAGGCAGGTGCTTAGTGGATAACCAAACCTGATCTCCTACTGCGTAGTGAGGGGCCTCTTTACGGTGTCGATCTGCTCCTTTTTTTAATTGAGCTTTAGCTCTTTGCAGATGGGCAGTGGCTTCCTTAAAAGCACGGGTGATCTCCGAGTGCAAGTGATCCACAGCAGGTGTTTCGAATTCTTGGGGAGGATCCAGGTTAGAGGTTCTAGGATGGTGTCCGTATAATAGGAAGAAGGGAGTCTTCCCGGTTCCAGAATGAGTCGAATTGTTGTAAGCGTATTCAGCGATCCAAAGAATATCCTTCCAAGGGTTTTCAGTTTGTTGGAGCATGCAACGTAGATATTGCTCTAGAGTCTGATTTGTCCTCTCGGTTTGTCCGTCATTTTGGGGATGGTGACTGGTTGAAAGTCTTACATCAATTTGGGCTAGACGACAGCAACTTCGCCAAAAGTGGGAGATGAATTGACTTCCCCTATCGGAGACTAAAACCGAGGGAAAACCGTGTAACCGAACGATGTTTTCTAAGAATTCTCGGGCCAATACTGAAGCTGAAGGTAGGCCCTTCAGGGGAATGAAGTGAGCCATCTTGGAGAATAGATCCACGACTACTAAAATGGTATTATACCCCGAGCATGGAGGTAAGTCCGTGATGAAATCCATGGACAGGGTATGCCATGGACAGGGAGGAATGTCTAGAGGGTGTAATAGGCCGGCTGGTTTCTCCTTCTGACTTTTATTCTGGGCACGCACACCGCAGGAGATTACAAAGTCTCTAATATCCTTCTTCCATGATGGCCACCAGAAATGTCTTTTGATCTTTTCCATGGTTTTGGTAATGCCAGGGTGACCCTCCATTAGAGAGTCGTGATAACAGGAGATTACTTGTTTTTGTATTTTCTCACAGGGCAAGTACAATCGTCCTCAGAAATATGGTAGGTCTTGATCCACTGAGAATTCTTTTCCCTTTAACTGCCAGTCCTGCAAATCGGCCGGAGTTAGGAGTGATTTGACTGTAGTCTTGATGTCTTCAAAGGATTGAGCGCTGACCAAACCCAAAATCCTTTGTTCTGGGATTATGGGTATTGGTTCTGGATTGGTCAAATGTTCATCTACTCCCATCCGGGAGAGGGCATCTGCTTTTCCGTTTATACTGCCTGGTCGATAAGTAATTATAAAGTCAAACTCAGCCAGAAACAGAGCCCAGCGAAGCTGTCTGGAAGACTGAGCTTTGGCCGTCTTCAGATATTGTAAATTGCGGTGATCAGTCATTACGGTGACTGTGTGTCTGGCTCCCAAAAGATAATGCCGCCAGGCTTTAAAGGCCGATCTGATAGCTAAAAGTTCCTTGTCTGTAATTGAATAGTTGATCTCGGGAGATGAGAATTTGCGGGACCAAAAGGCTACAGGATGTAATTGGTGTGTGACCGGATCTCTTTGTGATAAAACTGCCCCCATAGCAAGACTAGAAGCATCCGTTTCCACGATGTAGGGGAGTTCTGGGCGAGGATGTTTTAGAACAGGTGCAGAAATGAATTTAGCTTTTAAGTCCTGAAAAGCTTGTTCTGCTTCAGTAGACCACTCAAAACGTTTGTTCTTCTTTAACAGAGCGGTGATGGGCTGGACTATCCGAGATAATTCAGGAATGAATCTGCGGTAAAAGTTAGCGAAGCCTAACATGCTTTGAACTCCTTTTACAGAGGTTGGTGATGGCCACTTGATGATTGCATTGACTTTCTTTGAATCCATATGGACTCCGTTAGGTGACAATATGAATCCCAGGAACTCAACTTCAGTTACGTTGAAAACGCATTTTTCAAGCTTAGCAAAAAGGTTATGTTGACGCAATCTCTCGAGAACCTTTTTAACGTGTCTCTGATGTTCCTCTTCAGATGATGAATAGACAAGGATGTCATCAATGTAGACAACAACACACACATCTATGAGTTCTCTAAGGACATGGTTCATAAAATACTGGAAAGCGGCAGGAGCGTTACAAAGTCCAAAGGGCATCAACTTGATATTCGAATAGCCCATACTTGGTTCGGAAGGCCGTCTTCCATTCATCGCCCTCTTTTATTCGTACCAAGTGGTAGGCTCCTCTGAGATCCAACTTTGTATATATACATGCGTCTTTGACTTGGACTTAGGCCTCCTAAAAAATCATCGGCAGGTGAGTGCTTGCGGCCCCCGACCTCCATTTTGCCCCGCTGACCCCCCCCTTCCCACCGCATACCGCATCCCGCATCCCTTCCCCGAGCGTGTCCCTGCTCCCTCCCGCCTCCCAACCCGCCCACCGCCCGTGATTGGTTACTGGGCTTCCGGGCCCAGGGTCTAGCGACCCGCGCTGCAGCCGCCCACTGCCTCCTAAAAAATCATCGGCAGGTGAGTGCTTGCGGCCCCCGACCTCCATTTTGCCCCGCTGACCCCCCTTCCCACCGCATCCCGCATCCCTTCCCCGAGCGTGTCCCTGCTCCCTCCCGCCTCCCAACCCGCCCACCGCCCGTGATTGGTTACTGGGCTTCCGGGCCCAGGGTCTAGCGACCCGCGCTGCAGGCGCCCACTGCCTCCAAAAAAATCATCGGCAGGTGAGTGCTTGCGGCCCCCGACCTCCATTTTGCCCCGCTGACCCCCCTTCCCACCGCATCCCGCATCCCTTCCCCGAGCGTGTCCCTGCTCCCTCCCGCCTCCCAACCCGCCCACCGGCCGTGATTGGTTACTGGGCTTCCGGGCCCAGGGTCTAGCGACCCACGCTGCAGGCGCCCACTGCCTCCTAAAAAATCATCTGCAGGTGAGTGCTTGCGGCCCCCAACCTCCATTTTGCCCCGCTGACCCCCCTTCCCACTGCATCCCTTCCCCGAGCGTGTCCCTGTTCCCTCCCGCCTCCCAACCCGCCCACCGCCCGTGATTGGTTACTGGGCTTCCGGGCCCAGGGTCTAGCGACCCGCGCTGCAGGCGCCCACTGCCTCCTAAAAAATCATCAGCAGGTGAGTGCTTGCGGCCCCCGACCTCCATTTTGCCCCGCTGACCCCCCTTCCCACCGCATCCCGCATCCCTTCCCCGAGCGTGTCCCTGCTCCCTCCCGCCTCCCAACCCGCCCACCGCCCGTGATTGGTTACTGGGCTTCCGGGCCCAGGGTCTAGCGACCCGCGCTGCAGGCACCCACTGCCTCCTAAAAAATCATCGGCAGGTGAGTGCTTGCGGCCCCCGACCTCCATTTTGCCCAGCTGACCCCCCTTCCCACCGCATCCCGCATCCCTTCCCCGAGCGTGTCCCTGCTCCCTCCCGCCTCCCAACCCGCCCACCGCCCGTGATTGGTTACTGGGCTTCCGGGCCCAGGGTCTAGCGACCCGCGCTGCAGGCGCCCACTGCCTCCTAAAAAATCATCGGCAGGTGAGTGCTTGCGGCCCCCGACCTCCATTTTGCCCATTTTGCCCGGCAGCCCCCAGCGGCTAAGGGCCCCGAGGCCAAGGGCGACTCCAACAGAGGCAACTCCAGGAAATGTCAGCAGGTGTCTGCAGGGGAAGCCACCCCAGTGACCAGCCGTCAACCAGCGACTACAAGGACCAGTAAGGTAGGAGGGCCGGGGTTGGGAGAGGTACAGCTTTACACCAGATACCTAACCCCGTTGCCCCAAACTGCATTTGATAGAAGGGCCGCCGCGCCCAAATTGCATTGTCTATTCTCCAAACTGCATTGATGGGCTTTTCTCCCACTATACAGGTGTCTCAAACTTAGCAGGGCCGCCGTGCCCAAAGTGTATTGTCTGTTCTCCAAACTGCATTGATGGGCTTTTCTCCCACTACACAGGTGTCTCAAACTTAGCAGGGCCGCCGTGCCCAAAGTGTACTGTCTGTTCTCCAAACTGCATTGATGGGCTTTTCTCCCACTATACAGGTGTCTCAAACTTAGCAGGGCCGCCGTGCCCAAAGTGTATTGTCTGTTCTCCAAACTGCATTGATAGGCTTTTCTCCCACTATACAGGTGTCTCAAACTTAGCAGGGCCGCCGTACCCAAAGTGTATTGTCTGTTCTCCAAACTGCATTGATGGGCTTTTCTCCCACTATACAGGTGTCTCAAACTTAGCAGGGCCGCCGTGCCCAAAGTGCATTGTCTGTTCTCCGGACTGCATTGATGGGCTTTTCTCCCACCGTACAGGTGTCTCAAACTTAGCAGGGCCGCCGTGCCCAAAGTGTATTGTCTGTTCTCCAAACTGCACTGATGGGCTTTCTCCCACTATACAGGTGTCTCAAACTTAGCAGGGCCGCCGTGCCCAAAGTGCATTGTCTGTTCTCCAAACTGCATTGATAGCCCACTCCCACACCGTACGGGTGTCTCAAACCTAGCAGGGCCGCCGTGCCCAAATTGCATTGCCTGCTCTCCAAACTGCACTGATAGGCTTTTCTCCCACTATACAGGTGTCTCAAACTTAGCAGGGCCGCCGTGCCCAAAGTGTATCGTCTGTTCTCCAAACTGCACTGATAGGCCACTCCCACACTATACAGGTGTCTCTCAAACGTAACAGATAGAAGGCCGCCTTGCCCAAATTGCACGGTCTGTTCGCCAAGCTCCATTGACGGGCCTCTCTCCCACTATACAGGTGTCACTCAAACGTAACAGATAAAAGGGCCGCCGTGCCCAAATTGCATTGCCTGTTCTCCAAACTGCACTGATAGGCCTTTCTCCCACTATACAGGTGTCGCAAACTTAGCAGGGCCACCGTGCCCAAATTGCATTGTTTGTTCTCCAAACTGCATTGATAGGCCTCTCTCCCTCTATACAGTTGTCTCAAATTTAGCTGGGCCGCCGTGCCCAAAGTGTATTGTCTGTTCTCCAAACTGCACTGATAGGCCACCCCACACTATACAGGTGTCTCAAACCTAGCAGGGCCGCCGTGCCCAAATTGCATTGTCTGTTCTCCAGACTGCACTGATAGGCTTTTCTCCCACTATACAGGTGTCTCAAACTTAGCAGGGCCACCGCGCCCAAATTACATTGTCTGTCCCCCAAACTGCATTGATAGGCCCCTCTCCCTCTATACAGTTGCCTCAAATTTAGCTGGGCCGCCGTGCCCAAAGTGCATTGTCTGTTCTCCAAACTGCACTGATAGGCCACTCCCACACTATACAGGTGTCTCAAACTTAGCAGGGCCGCCGTGCCCAAATCTGCATTGTCGCTAAGGGAGACGGAGACTAAAGAGCCACTGTTAGAACCCAACTACATAACTATACAACCCTTAACTCCACCCTTACACCCCGACCAAGACAACAACTAAACTAAAACAACTCAGAATCGTACAATGCCGCGCAAACGACCCACCCAGAGGGAAAGAAGAGAAGAAAGAACAAACACCCCGAAACTTCAACTAAGAACCGCAACAACAGAACACACCCCCACAGACAGGTTCAAAGATCGGACCAACACTGAAAGAAGAGAAATCCCTTTACCTAACTCCATACCTCACTGAGACCTACTCACCAGATCGAAACAACGCGACGCCAAAACCAACTACACTGAACAACCTACCAACATCACGAAGAATGACAAACTCCACCAGATACAACATGCGCACAACTGAAGCGATAACACCATACATCACCAAAGCAAGAAGAACCCCCAACCCACAACCATGTCCCCTGGAAGACGAACCAGATGAAAACAAAAACCCTAGGCTAAACCTAGAAGTACTACTTGAGAACGCTGACAACCCGAAACCTGCTCCTGAACAAGATCAGAAAACGACCCTAACAAAAAAAGGCAAACCAAGCTACACCTCTAAACTCCACTGCAATCTAATAAATGCAAGATCCATGTCAAAACACTCTACAGAGATCTTCGACCTACTTGACGACAACGGCATCGACATCCTCTTCATCACAGAAACTTGGCTAGACGACAACTACAAAATCACACTCCAAAGCTGCCTCCCAGCAAACTTTAAATGCCTTCAAATAAACAGGAAAAACAGAAAAGGAGGAGGCATCGTAATAGCATTTAAAGAGCAGCTAACAATAAGAACAGACGAACCACTCAACATCCCCAACTGCGAGTCCATGGTCATACACCTAACAACTAGCCCAAAAACCAACATAACATTCATCCTGGTGTACAGACCCCCAACTTATGATGCATCCTTCGTCGACAACTTCATAGAAGCCATAACCAACATAGCCATCAACCACGAATACCTAATCATACTGGGGGATTTCAACATCTGTTTCGAAGACAATCATGCCAACTCCCAAAACTCACTGATTGAACAACTCGCCACCATGAAACTACGACAACTAGTAAAAGGGGCAACTCACTCGGCAGGACACACCTTGGACGCAATATTCGCAGAGGAAAAACTCATCACCATGGCACCGCCGATACAAATACTGTGGAGTGACCATCTCATCATCCCATTCGTAATCACTCTGCCTACTCAAGTCTACATCCAACCTCCCAAACTCACAGCCACCACAAAAAGAAACTGGAAAGACGTCAAAAAAGGCAACCTATTCGAACAACTGGAGTTAACCAAGCCCTCAACAACAGAACTAGACCTAGCTGACCTAGACGGGAAAGCGGAGATACTACACAAATGGATTGCAGATACAATCGACAAGATGGCCCCAGAAAAACCATTCACACCATCAAAAAAAAGAGCAATGGCAAAATGGTTTACCCCACTACTAAGCACCATGAAAAAGGAAAACAAAAAGATGGAAACTGAATGGTGGAAAGATTACAATCCAGACAAAAAAACAATGTTCCAGAAGCACATTCGCGCATACAAGAAGGAAATTCAAAAGGCAAAGAGAAAGCATTATGATGACAGAATCACAAATGCCACCAACACACAAAAAGAAATGTTCCGTATCATTAAAGAAATGAGAAACCCACCAGGCTGTGACAACACCCCAACCCCCTCGGAGAAACTATGCAACAACCTTGCAGACCACTTCAAAAAGAAGATCAATGACATCCGACAAACCATCCAACAGAGACCAACCAGCAGCGACTTACAACCAAACGAACCCAAATCAGAACCGCAGCACAAACTCAATAACTACCCTCAAATATCAGCAGAGGCATTCGCAATGCTAATAAAACACAGCAAGAAAGCGGGCTCACCGATGGATCCCTGCCCCCCGGACATCTACAAATCAATCCTCGGACAAGGAACACCAGCAGAATACTTCAGAAACCTTCTAAATCTATCACTGGCAACAGGGACAGTACCAAGGATCTTCAAATCGGCTTACATCAAACCACTTCTGAAAAACACAAGCGGGGACGTAGATGACCTCTCCAACTACAGACCAATCTCCAACATCCCCTACCCAGCCAAACTCCTCGAAACCTACGTATACAAACTAACCCAAGAATACGTTGAAGAACACCACCTGCTAGACCAAGCTCAAGTCGGCTTCAGACCCACAAGAGGTACAGAAACAGCACTACTATCCATCTGGGATGACCTAAAAACAAACGCAGACTCCAACACAACATCTGCCCTTATCCTGCTCGACCTCTCAGCAGCCTTCGACACAGTTAGCCATGACACTCTAACCAAAAGACTAGAAGACATAGGCATAACAGACACAGCGCTACGCTGGACTAAATCATTCCTAGCAGACAGAACTGAAACCATCTGGATCAAACCCTTCAAATCCACCCCACGAGTCAACAACTGTGGAGTACCACAAGGATCCTCACTATCTCCATTGTACTTCAACATCTACCAAACCCCTGTAATCAGAATCTTCAAGAAACGCAACATCAAATGCTACAACTATGCAGACAACACTCAAATCATCTACAAGATCGAAGACACCCAATGCGATCATTCAAACCTAACCGACTGTCTAAAAGAAGTCTTCAACTGGATGAATGCCAACAACCTGAAAATCAACCCAGGAAAAACAGAAATCATGATCATATCCAAAGACCAAGAGAAGGAAACCGCCATCCCGTGGCCAACAGAAATGGGATCTATACCATCACCATCTAAGGTAGTAAAAAATCTGGGAGTCCTGATGGACAACGCCCTAACCTTAGAACCGCAAATAAACGCAACAGTCAAGAAATGCTTCTTCCTCCTCCACACGGCAAGAAAAATACTACCTTTCCTCTCCTTCACACACAAAACACTCACCATCGTCGGCCGCATCATGTCAAGTATCGACTATGCAAACAGCCTCTACCTCGGTATACCGGAATACCTACTGAAGAAGCTACAACGGATCCAAAACACTGCAGCCAGACTACTCCTCAAACTATCCAGAAGAGACCACATCACCCCGGACCTAAAAACACTACACTGGCTCCCAGTAAAACAGCGTATCATCTTCAAAACAATGTGCATAACGCACAGGGCAATCAGCGGACAAGGAGCCGAATTCCTACAAAAAACAATAACAATCTACAAGCCAACGAGACCACTCAGGTCAACCAACGAAATCCGACTGGAACAAAAACCTTACATCAAGAAGAAACTCGGAGGCACCGCTTTCTACCACTTAGCCGCGAAAACCTGGAACAACATCCCAAAATTGATAAGGAACACCAAAGACCACCTTAAATTCAGAAAATTACTAAAAACCTACCTCTTCAACACCGGAGACTAAAACCGAAACAACAATAAGACAAACGAATCATCAAAAAAGGACAGTGACAAACCGCTAGAACCGACAGAAGTACCCTGGGCACCAGCAGGGCTGATGCTGGACACAGGTGTCCACCCGCGAGACCCAGAGAAACGGATACAACTACTCCAGCCAACCCTTACCATCCCCCACCGCCCTCACAGCCACAACTAGGTCCCACGAGGCTGTGGAACAGACAAGATACCACCAATCACCACACAACCGGGTGTATGGACAATAGCAGCGGCGCTAGTCATGTGGAGGGGGGGGAGGAGCATGCAAGGTTATTAAGGGAGCGGGCGGAGGGGACAGCTAGATCCTCAAACGGCCTCGAATGGAAAATCGGGCCTGTACCTCCTGAGGCTCAGGGTGTACAAGCATCCCGTCGGGTAAGATTACACGAGCCCAACCGGTTTCAGTCCAGGATAGAGATGACTAACGAATACCATTAACAATTTCCTTCTCTGCATACACCTCTCAAACTCCAAACCAAACACAACCACAAACCTCTAGCGCAGCAAACCGCACAAACTTCACTACACTGCAACAACAAAACAAAAAAACACAGACTCGCACATCAGCACACGACGACTACCGGCCGCATACACCCCAGGCCCAGCCGACGGAACCACCGGGCTGAGGCTGCCAACAGCACATCACTGCAATCTTGCACTTTTCCAGCCTCCACCCACTAACCCACCACCCCCCCCTCTTTCAGAGCCGCCAGAGCGCCAGGGGACCACTCCGGTGGTGATAGTGCGCGGTACAAATGACCTTTAACATTAACATTAACATTGGTCCAGGAGTTCAGGGATCAAAGGTAACGGGTATCTGTTTTTAACAGTGATTTGATTCAGGGCGCGGTAATCTATACAAGTCCTAAGGTCATCCTTCCTTTTTCGGAACGAAGAACAAAGCCGATGAAGCTGGAGATTTTGAAGGACGGATAAACCCGTTAGCTAGGTATTGGTCCAGATATTGTCTGAGGTGAAGATTCTCTGGCTCGGTGAGGGCATAAATCCTACTGCAAGGAGGAGTTGTTCCGGGTATCAGATCTATTTGACAGTCGTAAGACCTATGAGGAGGCAGGGTGTTAGCTTGATCCTTCTTAAAGACATCTTGGAATTCCTGGTATTCGGGAGGTAATTTGGGAACCTCAGAAGAGATTGCCGCCAGTGAAACATCAGGCCGAGGATAACAAGTGGTAAAATATTCTGGAAACTGAACCGTCTTTGCTCGCCAATCGATCTGAGGATTGTGCTTCTCTAACCAAGGGATTCCCAGAATGATCTGGAACTGAGGGGCCTTGATCACATCGAACACGATTTTCTCCCGGTGTCCATCTTGGCTCACTAGCGTCACTTCTTGGGTGGCGTGCGTTACTGGTCCGGAGGCTATCTCCGTGCCATCCACTGTAGTAATGACGTCTTTTACTGCCTTAGGGACAAGGGGTAGATTCATCCTTGATACCATTTCACGGTCCACATAATTACCGATTGCTCCGCTGTCGATGTAAGCTTCAATTGCATGCAAACGATCCGGACGTTCAGGACTAATGAGGACCATGGGCACCACGAAATGCGAGGTCACGGGACAGATCTTAACGCTCGGCAAGAGGACCTCTACACTTGCCGGGCTAGGTTGTTTCCCTGCTCAGAACTTGTGGTACAGGTATCTGCGGCTCCTACAGCCTTCTTAGCTGGTTTCACTGGACAGTCTCGAAGAAAGTGCCCTGAGTTCCCGCAATAGAGGCATAATTGCAGCTGTCTTCTTCTTTCCCGCTCCTTTTGGGTTAAAGGACCTTTCATGCCCCCTATTTGCATGGGTTCCACAGTGTCAGCTCCCTTAGTAGAGGTCTGTGGTTTAGAAAACACTCGGGTATCAAATTTAGAACGATCAGCCTTCCTGTTCTGTAATCTGTGGTCCAATCGGACAACTAAGTCAATATAGTCTGAGCATTCTTGTGGAGGGTTCACAACTTGAGCTAACACATCCTTGAGCTCTCCACGCAGGCCTCTGTACAAAAGCGTTATTCTCTTATCCTCGGGCCATTGAGTTTCCACTATAAGTCTGTTGAATGAGGCTATATAAGTCAAGAGGTCTTGATTACCCTGTCGTAATGAAAGAAGTTCATTGTCCAAGGCCTGCCCTTGTGCATGTCTTGCGAACAGTTTCTCCATGCTGGACTGGAAGGCCTGGAAATCATGTAAAACCGGATCATCCTGGGTGACTAAAGGATCGACCAATCTGCGGCGCTGCCACAGAGATAAGAAAGCACGAAAGCCACCTTGGTCTGGTCTGTTGGGAATGCAGCTGGTCGACATAAGAAGTGTAGGCGGCACTGGTTGATGAACACTGCAAATTTCTTTGGGTCACCAGAAAAACGTTCGGGCGGAGCCAAGGGCACATTACCGGGTAGATTGATTTGCACTGGATTTAAAGATGATGCAGAAGGATAACTTCCTCCTGGAGCGGGCAGAGGTGTCTGTCCTGCCTGCGTTTGTGGCAATTGCCTAGCGAGGTCCTCTGTTCGCTCCTTGGAAATTATCAGTTCTCTTCTTAGAGAGTTTGTTTCCTGACGAGCTGCATGTACTTCTGCTCTTAATTCCCCGAGCAACTGGGCTAATTGATCAGGGTCTGAGGTTTCCATTGCGCCTGGGTAGGAGTTTTGCGGTGGGCTTCGCGTTCTGTAACGCTCACCTGATTCCCACGGAGGCGCTGGTCTTGGCAGGAAGGTGTCTGTGACTCGAAAAGTGATGTGCAGGACTCGATTGGCTTCTGGGGTCGAACCTCTTCGCACTGTGTGTCGAACTCGTAGGGTGAGGTTTCTGCAGGTGAAAGAATATGGGGGTTAATGGTCTGGGTTGTTGAATGTCTCTCTCTCTCTCTCTCTCTCTCTCTTCCTAGCTTCTCCGTAGAGCCCCCAGGTCAACGTGCTCACCTTAGATAGGTGAATGCTGGACTCTCCATCTGCGTCTGGTGCAAGGTGCTGTTGCCAGTTCCTTCACTGGTGAAACATAGGCCTCTTGAACTCAGAGGATCGTTACCGTCGTTAACTGCACGAGCGGTGAGTTTCCAGACACCTTTTTAGTCTTTATAGTCTTTAGGTGCGTGGCACGTTAATATTGAACAGGACTCTGTATAATGCTTTTCCCTTTTTGTCTTGCAGGACTCTTGAGATGGAAGATGGAGTGAAGCGCCTGGAAACGCGTAAGTAAATGCAAGCGCTCTAACTGTCTTTTTCCCTTGCAGCTTAGTTTGTGCTGAAGAGACGCCGGAGTATTTGCAGGCGTTCTATTGCAACGAGCGCAATGGGCGTAAGTAAATACCTGTCTAATGTCTCTTCTTTTGTCTTTCAGAAGTTGGGTTGCAGCGCCGGAGTCCGCGGAATGCCCGTAAGTAATAACAATGCTTTTGTCTTCACAGGCGGCGATGCAGCGTGAAGAAATCCGGAATTCGCGGAGTGCCGGTAAGTAACAATGCTTTTGTCTTCACAGGCGGAGGTGCAGCGTGAAGAAATGGCCGCAGCCGATGGATCAGGTGAGTAAGCACTGCGAGTAAAGGTTGCCTTGCTAACCTGCTGTTTCTTGTCTTTGCAGGTGCTGCTGTTGACTGGATACAGGAATGGTAAGTATAATTCTTGCAGGTTCAGGATCGAAAGAAGAAAGGCTGGAACAGACTCGGTGAGCGTTGTGCTGCAGATGCAGAATAACGCGAAGCACGTTTCATCTATCGGGTCTGGTTTAAATAGCCTTGGAGTGATGAGGCATCTTCCTCCACGGCCCCGCCTAGGTAAGAAAAGAGTTCCAGTTCCAGAAGAGTTCCAGTGCTGTATCCAGGGAGTGGAGTTTGCCCCACCCAGGTAAGAAAGTAGTTCCTGTTCACAGAGGACTTCTAAGTGGCTGGTAAGTAAGCAGCATGGTCTGCTGCAGGTAAGTCCACCCAAGCATCTTCACACATATTATGAGCCCGGCGCTTCCAGTGCCGGGACCGATGGTTTTGATGAGCCTGGTGCCACCGGCGCCAGGACAAGGTCCAAAAGGTCCCAGTGGGGACCGGCTGGTGCCTAGGATTACGGTTAGGGGCCTGCTTCCAAGGACGTTGGGCTGGTCCTGGCTCCTTGGAAGCAGTGATCATGACAGCTCCCTATCAACTTACGATTTCTGTTTCTCTGACGAAAGGACTCCTTTTACATGTAGGTAGGAGAATACTGACAAAGACCCTATGTGTAGGGCCTCCTCCAGGTCCTGGATCAAAATCTATTTACCACCCTTCCATAGCTGACCCACTGGGGCCAACCCAGTCTCAAACCACTGCTGGTATCTATAAAGATCCGAGATCTCCTCTCTTATCCCCGGCACCCACAAATGACCCATCAGCAATGGCCAAGAGGTGACCCCTTGCATCCCAGTACCCTTATGCCAAATGTTCCGTTGAACTACCAAAATGTGGTGTTATCTGATCCTATGCAGTATTTTCTCCCTGGATACCCACAGACACTGCCCTACTGTAGCCGGAGGCAGGTGGTGATTTTCCAGGGAACCCCTTTGCTTATGCACATGCTCCCTCAGATGAGACACCAACACCCACAACATGCGCTGCCTTATATTTGTGAAGGTCCTGAAATCCCACACACCCCTGCTCCATGGGCAGTACCAGAGTATTATAGGCTACACATGGTTTCTTCCCTTGCCACAATAATCAAAGCGTACACCCTTTGGCCTCAGTATGTAGGAGACCAATTTTGGAAGCATCTGAAACCGATACAACATCTTGGGGAAGAAGTTGATCTTTAGCTCCCGAAGACGGACCATCCACGGCATAGTGAAGTTTCCCACCAATTCAGCATTTCACTATACAAAGTTCTAAGCAATGGCGGATAGTTAGCCTCACATAGCCCACTTAACTGGCTGGTAATAACTATCCGTAGGTGCTGGAACTTGTCTCTTCTCACCTCCATCCCCAGCCGCTAGAGTATTCCTGTATCCCTGGCACTCTCCTCGTCGAAAAGGAACAGAACACACTGTTATGTACAAAGGGAGGCTTTCACATAACCAGTAGTTTAAAGGTAAAGAACCTTTTATTTGCAAGTTGATGACATAAGACGACCCCCAGCAGGAGGAGTACAATCTTCCCACTAAGGCCCTGCTTCTTCACTGGCTCTCCTTGGAACCCTGCTACATAAGATGCAGTTCTATGTTCTATAGTATCTAAGTGACAATAGACATAGTGAAGGAAATATTATACACTCATGGTTTAACAGGTAAACATTGGAAACACTGCACATCCTAACACCTCTCCTCCTTAAACATAACAAGTAACTGTGTGGGTGAGGACCCACTAAAATTGAAACCTGTAAAACACATATTGAACAACTGAAATTGAAACCTGTAAAAAAAATATTATACACTCGTGGTTTAACAGGTAAAACATTGGATGCGCTGCAAGTCCTGGCACAAATCAAGAGCATAGATATATGACATCTAGTGGTTGATTAGGTAGAGTCACAAGAAAGTCCCTGTCTCCAACTAACTGAAGACAAATTACATTGAAACGGAAAAGCCACCCTTTCCTTATTCCAAATAGCTCCTCCTTTGACCAACACTGACGAACCCAAGTCTTTCACAACTTGCTTGGGTTCAGAAAACAACGAGGCTCCTTTACGAACTTTGGTGGGGAGCTTGACTTTAATCCAATCACCCTCTTTGACCTTGAGTTCCCTACAACAATTCTTCTGATCATACCTCTCCTTGGATCTAACTCCAGCTTCAAAAATTCTCCTTTTTACACTCTCTAGATCCACATCCACCATTTTTGATTTGCCCATCCAACCTGGACATAAATGAGTATTTGGTTTTCTTCCTCTCAAGATCTCAAATGGACTCACGCCTGTGACACTATGGGTAGTTAGCCTATACTGGAACGTGCGTTCCATCACTGTTCTCACCCAATCTCCTCCAGTAGCCACCGCTATCCTAATAGCCTCCATCAGAGTCCTATTAAATCGTTCCACACACCCATTACTCTGGGGATGATATAAAGAAGTATTCACCTGCTCAATCCCATGATTCTCTAAGAATTCTTTAAACTCTCTGGAAACAAGTTGGGTCCCATTGTCAGACAAACACTTTCTTGGAAACCCTTCTCTCCAAAACAGTTGTTCCAAAAATCTGATTATACTACTACTGGATATGTCCTTGAGTACACATACCTCCGGCCATTTTGATAATAAATCTATGACTACTAATAGGTAGCTATCTCTGCCACCACCAATATTAAATGGACCGAGGAGATCCAACGCAATTTCGTCCCAAGGGACACGCGGGGACTCCCTCACTACCATGGGAACTTTTTGCACTTTCAAGCCTTTGTTTCCCTCAATACATTCCACACAGTCTTTGACTTGTTCCTCTATGTCCTTGTCGATACCAGGCCACCAAAATTCAGACCTCACAAGTCCCTTCGTCCTGGCCAGACCTAAATGCCCAACATGGGCCAACTCCAAGACAGACTTCCTCATACCGACTGGCACAACCATCTGGTGACCCTTGTATAAATAACCATCCTGAATCCATAGCTCCTCCCTCACTTTGGCAAAACCATTCATCTCGCCCCTGTGGCTCTTAATTTTACCTTCTGCAACCAGAGCAAGTACTCCTTGATATACAACATCCTCCGTGCAAGACACATCCCACTCACTTTTCTTTAATGTTTCATGCACCTGGAATATTTCTGCACTCTCCTCTGAACTTGTAAAGTCACTATCGTCAGAAATTTCCCTCTGGACAGATCTAGACAAGGCGTCTGCAACCACATTAACCTCCCCCTTTACGTGGAGCATGGTATACTGTAACCCTTGCAATGCCGTGACCCATTTCATAATGCGTCTTGACACTCCCTCCAAACCACCTTTTGTAAAAATTCCAACCAAGGGTTTATGGTCAGTGCAAATGGTGAAACTCCTCCCCCACAAGAATCTTTTAAATTTCTCGACACCCCAAACGCATGCTAGAGCCTCCTTCTCAATAACTGAATATCTAGATTCTGGGCCCTTCAAAGACCTGGACGCAAAAGCCACAGTCTGTAAACCTGTCTGATCCTCCTGCATCAGAACAGCCCCAACACCATAATCACTGGCATCAACAAAAAGCAATGTGGGTTTACTTTCCTCAAATATTTTCAAAATGGGAGCATTGACAATAGCCTCTTTTATCATCAAAAATTCTTTCTTGCACCGGTCACACCATTTAAAAACGACTCCCTTGCGAGTGAGAAATCTCATATTCCTCGACATTTCTGCTAACCCCTTGACAAATTTGCCGTAAAACTCCACCAGTCCCAAAAATGATAGTATGTCCCCTTTAGACTTAGGCTCCTCCATTCTTTTTATGGCCTCAATAGCCTCCTCCTTGGGTCTAACCCCTTCCCCAGTGATCTCATGACCCAGGTACACCACTTTGTTGGCTTTAAAAGTACATTTTTCCAAGGCAACGGTGAGGCCTGCCTCCTTCAAAATATCCAAAACTCTTTTCAAACGAACATCATGCTCCTTCTCATCGCTCCCACATACAAGAACATCATCCTGATAACACATCACCCCTTTTTCACCCCCAAGTAATTTATGCATAATACTCTGAAACACACTTGCGGCTGAGACCAAACCAAATGGCATGCGAACACACCTGAACAATCCAATCGGGGTGATGAAGGCGGTGAGATCCCTGGAATTAGGGTGCAATTCAACCTGATGGTAGGCCGATTTAAGATCTAGTATGGAGAACACTTTTGACCCAGCTACTCCCACCATCAGATCATCTATTCGGGGAAGGGGAAACCTGTCTGCCACAACCATGCTGTTTAGATGTCTAAGATCTATACAGAGCCTCAAAGACCCATTGCCTTTTCTGACTACAACTATAGGACTGACCCATTCAGATGCTTCTATCTTTTCAATGACACCATCTCTTTCCATTCTCTTGAGTTCTTCCTCTACATCTCCTCTAAGAGCAAGAGGAATAGTTCGCAGTTTTGCAATCTTAGGGACAGCTCCTTTCTTTAGGCGAATTACATGTACAAAGCCCTTGAGACACCCCAATTTCCCAGATAACGTGGTTTGTATCTCTGTGGGCTCTCCTCCCGCAACAGACATTACCTGCTCGGGATGACTTGCCTCAAGCCTTATCTTCAATTCAGCTTGATCACTCCATGACAACAATTCACCCCCTCTGTTGGTAACATACACACAACCTTTGGCCTTCCTGTCCTTAAACTGTAATTCAGCATCAAAGCAACCTATAATATCTATGGGAACATCTCCATAAGCATTTGCTTTAACAGTATTTTCCCACAGAGTACAACTATCGAATTTGTTCCTCCACACTTCCGCACTTATCAAGGTGTAGTCAGCACCACTATCCATTAGCATGCGTACGGGTACACCTCGAATTACAACCTCAGCATAAGGTTTCTGCATTTTCACTCTGCCATTGACAGCATTCACTGTAAATACCACTTCTCTGCCATCCTCACAATATGACTCATCTTCATAACTTGCACTTATTTCATGCACTTGATTTGACCCAGCATTAAAATTTCTACAACATCGGGCAATGTGCCCTCTCACACCACACTCATTGCATATGATATGAATAGCAAAGCAATCCTTATCAGAGGCTATATGCGACAACCTGGGGCAGTCCAGCACCGAAATGCTAGGCAATATTTCTCTTCTGTGAAAGGATGGTGAGCTAAAGACTCTGGTTGAGACTCTAACCCGGGTTATAGGCCGGTAGTAGAGAAACTCACAGAACCCCCTGCCGCCCCCCCTTGTTTGTACACTTGCACTGCAGGCCAGTGCCAAAGATCCAGCACCAAAATACATCCCAGAGGTCCAGCCAATGCTGCTATGGGGGGGCGAGGGATCCACAAGTATGTCCTACACTAAAGACGTCTCTCAGACCTCCTCCTCTGGAGGCCACTGGCAGAGCCAACAATTTCCTGCCGGCTCCACAGTGTTCCTGCAGGCAGTAGAGAGCCCGATTTCGGAGCTATTCCACTGCCGCCACTCCCTGCTCCAGCCGCCTCTGCCCTGCATGTGCAGGGCTGCACCGCCTCTCGATGCATCTCTGTTCACTAAGGCCCCGGAAGCTGTGATAACCGCTGGTCTCCTGCACCAGAAGGGCCCCCAACATTGAAGTCCTTCTCCTAGCCATATTCCGACCTCACAAAAAATAAAACCATCTCATGAGCCTTTCACATTTCGGTTATTAAGTCCTGCAAAGCACTGTACGTCGTTAGGCCTTCCAAAAGGGACAAGGGTGACGGAGCACGACTTCTGCAAAGCCATGCTTGTCCGTGCCCCTTGGTGGTCTCCATAAAGTGTTTTTTCATGTGGGTTCAGAGCCAAAGCTATCCATGTGTGACTGACACGGTCACCAGCATCAACATTAAGGTTCACTTACTTCAGTGTTAGGGGAGATTTCCTAAAGTCCTACTGGAAGTAAAACTTTATTAAGCTATCCCAGTGGTTTGTAGATCCCCCAACTCTTAGTATCAGTCTGTACGAACTCAGGACCTTGGTAGTGTGGCAGAGCAGTCAGGCTTATCTTAAGAGGAAGATGTGAACTGTAGGGAAGTCCTCCAAATCTTTGACAGGCAGAGCAAAGAAGCGCTTACAGGTACAGGTATATATGGGATACATTACTTACCGTAATCATATTTCTGATGCTTGTATCTGCTTAGATTCACATGCTGTGCATAGGCCGACATCTAGTGGAAGTTGCAGAGTATTACCAGTTTGTTTTTTGAAACTCGGAAAGGGGCGTCTAACTAGTGCGTGCCAGTAATACTATCCCTAGTGTGACATCCATTGTACCCATGATCCCTCACGTGTGTAAGACCCTCAGTTTGTATTTTTTCTGACATGAGGTAGCATGAGGAGTAGCGCGAGTACAAAGTATCCAAGCAGATAAGAAGATAAGACTACAAGCATCTACGCGCCTTCTCTCAGAGGGGAGGACGGGTGAGCGCATGTGAATCTAAGCAGATACAAGCATCAGAAATACGATTACGGTGAGTAATGTATCCCTTCTGAGACTTGTGGAATCTGCTTAGATCTTATGCTGTGCATAGATTAGCGAGCAGTGTTAGAAGGAGGTGGGATGTGAGAAGGGTCATGAGCGAAAAATGTTGTAGAACCGCTTGTCCCACTTGAGTATCTGTCTTGGAATGAGTGTCAATGCAGTAGTGCCGAGTAAAGGTGTGAATAGAGCTCCATGTAGCTGCTTTGCAAATGGTGTCAAGGGGTACATTTGCAATGAAAGCCAGAGTGGCCCCAGTACCTCTTGTAGAGTGGGCCCTTGGCATAAAAGGCAGATTCTTATCAGAAAGGGAGTAGCACAGTTGGATACATCTGACTATCCATTTAGAGATGGCACATTTAGAGACACAATCTCCTTCTCTGCCTAGAGCTACGGAGACAAACAGTTGATCTGTCTTTCTTAGCGGTCTGGTCTTGTCCACGCAGTAGAGGACAGCTCTCCTCACATCTAGTGTGTGGAGTTTCACCTCAGCAGAGCTTTTGGGTACTTGGAAGAAGGCTGGTAGCTCAATGGACTGGTTTAACATGGAATTTAGAAATGAACTTAGGTGAGAACCTAGAGTGAGTGCGTAAAACCAGTTTATCCTTATGAACGGTAAAGAAAGGATCCTGCACTGACAGAGACTGAATTTCACTGACCCTTTTTAAGGATGTAATGGCTACTAAGAAGGCTGTTTTAAAAGTCAGGTTTTTGAGACTAGCTTTATGCATGGGTTCGAAGGGAGGTCCCATGAATTTAGCAAGCACCACATTAAGGTCCCAACCTGGTGGTGGGTTAGAAATTGGAGAGTGGAGTCTCTTTAGCTGTTCCATGAAGGCTTTGACTACTGGCATCTTCCACCATGACACCTTGTTATGAGAGGTGGTGTAGGCTGATAGCGCCGTCAGATGTACCTTGAGTGAGTTAAATACTAACCCTGCATCCAGTAAGTGGAGCATATATGTGACAATATTGGAAGGAGTACAATCAATTGGGTTGATTTGTTTATTCTGGCACCAAATAACGTATCTTTTCCACTTATCAAAGTAGCAGTGTCTTGTGTTAGGTTTTCTGGACTCTTAAGATGTCCATGCATCTCTGGGGTAAATTGAGATGGCCGAACTCTAGGACTTCAGGAGCCATGCTGCCAAGTTAATCGAGTTGGGTTGAGGATGCACTGTTTGGGCTTCGTGCTGTGAGAGTAGATTGTACCAGCACGGAGCTTGATGTGGTCGCAAACCGCCAGTTTGCGAAGATGTGGAAACCATGGTTGTCTTGCCCACATCAGAGCAACTAGGACGAGCGTCATCGATTCCCTGTGAATCTTGTTGACCACCTTCCTCATTGGAGGTGTATGTGGAAAAGCGTATGCAAACATCCCAGACCAATTCATCCATAGAGCGTTCCCCTTGGAGCCTGGCTGGGGGAACCTGGATGCAAAGTCTGGGCACTGTCTGTTTTCGCCTGTGGCAAATAGGTCCATAGTGGGGAAACCCCACTGAGAGAAGAGGTCTTCTATGACTTCTTCGGGTAGTCGCCATTCGTGTTCCTTTAGGAGGGGATCTCTGCTCAGAGCATCCGTTAGTGAATTGGGATCTCCTGGAATATGTTGTGATGACAGGTAAATCTTCTGTCCGAGTGCCCATTTCCAAATTTTCTGGGCAAGCTTGGACAGATTTGGCGAACGAGTGCCCCCTTGTTTGTTTAAGTAAAACATCGCCGTCATGTTGTCTTTTAGGATCTGCACTGACAGGTTGGATAGGAGGGGTTCAAAAGCCCGAAGCGCTCTGAAGACTGCCAGAAGTTCTAGCAGATTGATGTGATTCTGAGCCACGGTGTGTGAGACCAGACACCCTGAGCAGTGTGGTGAAGGTGGTGAGCTCCCCACACTGCCAGGGATGTGTCTGTTGTGACGACGGCTTGTATTTCTGGATTGTAAAAGGGTTTCCCCTTTGTAAGATTCTCTCTTGACAACCAGCAAAGGCTTTGTACTAGTGTTGGCGAAACGACAACCACTAGATCGTCCCACTGACCACTTGCCTGAGACCATTGTTTCGCCAACCATTCCTGCATGGGTCGCTTGCGCAGGTGCGCGTGGGGAAACCGGTAAATGCAAGATGCCATCATGCCTAGCAAACACATTGCTTTGCACACCCTTATCTGGCGACCGGACTGATACTGAGGAGTTTGCAGCAACAGATTTCGAATTCTTTCCTCTGATGGAAAGGCCAACCCCGCTTGTGGGTCTAGGACAGCTACTAGGAACTGTTTTGAGGTGCTTGGCACCAGGCTTGATTTTTTCTCGTTGATTGAGAAGCCCAATTGGAGGAGGAGGTTGATTGTTCTTTGAATGTTGGATGTGCAAATTACAGGGGTTTCCCCTGTGATGAGCCAGTCGTCCAGGTAAGGGTACACCGGGATTGCCTCCCTGTGTAGTTGCGCCGCCACCACCGCCAGTACCTTGGTGAATACCCTTGGAGTCGAGGCTATTCCGAAGGGCAGCACCTTGAACTGGTAATACTGGCTGTCCACATTGAAGCGCAAGAATCTTCTGTGCGCTGGGAACATGGAAATATGAAAATATGCATCTTTCATATCCAATGTTGCCATGCAATCCCCGTTTTTTAGTAGGTGGATTACTTCCTGGAGTGTAGTAATGCGGAATTTTTGTGGCTTGACATACTTGTTTGCAGGGCGCAAGTCTAATACTGGGCGCATCATTAGATTTTTTTTGGCACAAGGAAGTAGGTTGAATAAATAGCCTTGTTTACCTGGTTGCCTGGGACGAGTTCTATTGCGTCCTTTTCAAGAAGAACGACAATCTCCTCAAGGAGGATTCTTTGGTGCTTCAAGGAGTATCTTCTGTCTTGGAGGATGGTTGAAGGGGCGTTCTAGTAGCTCTATACAGTATCCCGCAGACACTGAACAGCATCCATCTGTCCTTAGTGACCCCTTCCCATGCGTGGGTGAAGATGGAAATGCGCCCCCCTACTGGGGATGCAGGGGAAGGGACCCGGAGTGGAATGTCACTGCTGTTTATTGGGTGGCGTAGTGCCTCTACCTGGGCTGCCTCTCCGCCTACCGCGGCCCCTTTTTTGACCTCTGGTGAAACCTTAGGTAGCTTGTTGATTGCCGCCCCATGAGGTTCCTTGACTCTGATAGTAATTGGACCCTCTTTGGGAGTATTGGCCGCAGCGCAACGAAAATTATTGTTATTTCCCCTTTGACCTGAGGGTTTATTTGTTAGCTGGCCAAGGGACTAAGGTTTCCCCATTCGTCCTGGGCTGTCTTCAAAGCTTCCACCACTGCTCTCCCAAATAGGACGTTCGGTTCTACCGGGATGTCTATGAGGGTGGCTTGGGTCTCGGGTTTAAACCCCGATTGTCTTAACCAAGCATGGTGTCTAATAACTGTGCCTTCTGCTATTAGTCTCCCTGCATTATCTACTGCATCGAAGTTTGCCTTAACAATACATCCAGACACTGATCTTCCGTCTGATGCAATTTGGGCCAACTGGTGCAGGCAATGAGGGCAGCGGTGGCAGTTGTAGCTTGCTAACAGAGTGGTGGTGCTGGCAAAGCCTGCTTGGTATGCTGACGTGGATGCCACCTTCCTCCCCAGAGCATATATTCTCTTGCTCTCGTTGTCTGATGGTGCTTCAGAAGAAGCTAGTGGTGGTTCCCGCCCTCTTTCTGGTGGTTGTAACCACCAAGGAGTCCAGTTTTAACTGACCCCTTATGTATAGTGGATCGGAAGGAGCGGCCCTAAATAATTTTTCTACTCGTGGATTAACCGCCCGAGTAAGATTAGGGGTTACCAGATAAGGATCGATTCCGCGCTGAATTGATTTTAAAATGGGGATAGTCTGGGCAATGGATTTCCTGTCCCCTAGAATTTCCTCTGCAAAATCTCTCTTCTTGGACACCCTGTGTGTCAATTTGAAAATGGGCTGCAGCTTTAGCTAATACCTCATTAAGTAAAGGCTGATAAGTAAAGGCTGATTATCAACTGGTGAGTCATTCACAGAGGTATCTTTGGGAATAGGGGAGTCAAGAATATAGGCCTCCGCCTCATCTTCCTCTTCCTGATCCTCATCGTCCCCATAGTAATCGACCCCTGCCTTGTCTTCCAGCAATTCTACTTCCGACTGCTCACCATAGGGCTGGTAAGGCTCAATTATAGAAGGGTCTGAAATCAAACCCTGAACTGGAGTCTCAGAACGGAACCTCTTAGTAGGAGGTTGAGGGTCTTTGGATCACGAAGGGGCAGAGGTAGCTGGAGTACTACGATAGCTATGAAAGTAATTTGTTTTTTTTTGTAGAAATCTACATAAAAGGACATCCTCCTCATTACTCTACCAATGTCCTCAGAGTTCCATTGCTTGGACCTGGGGATAACCCTCTCCTGTTGTGGTTCCTCCTCCATGTCTATATTCTGAGGAGTGGGAGGAACAGTCTTTCCCTTGGTGGCAGGGTCAGGGACCTTGGACTTTCCTTTGTGTTTTTCCTTCTGAACCTGATGTTCTGAGGCTCTCTTATGTTGTTTTTCCACTTTCACGTGACTATAGGAATGTTTACCTGAATCCTTGGGGTTCGCTGAATGTTTCAACGCTTGCCGTCGAGATTCGGAGGTGGTGTCAAGAGATTTGGGAGTCTTGGAAGAGGGGCGTTGAATCTCAGAAGCAGACGAACGTGCTACAGAAGTAGACATTGAACGTGCTACTTGGGGGAAGAGGTCGGATTAGTCGGACGACCGGGCCACAATTACTTTAGGTAATGTGGCACCCTTAGCAACCGTGGACGCTTGCTGTGTTTTGTGAGGCGACCGTGACCTGGAACAGCCAGAGGACACCGATTCGGAGGACTGCTCTCTTGATGCCTTCTTTTGCTGATCGCTCAACATACGCGTCGAATATCGGCTGGGTTTAGTGTGCTTGGTGGAAAAGGTGTGTGTTGCGCTCTGACTGCCGAGTGTTATCTCCATAACTGAACCGCTGGTCAGTCCTCCAAGGTTGGGGGTTTGTGCGCGCGTGCCTGACGACACCCCTGTGCCCTCGCCGTCCGATAAGGTGGCGTCGCTGCCTTCGCTGAAGGAACCCACTGCGGCCATGGCCTCTAGCTGCCTGGCGTAGTGGGCCCAGCGCTTCGTCGAGCGGTCCTTGAGTGTCTTGGCCTTGAAGAGCTTACAAGCTCTACAATTAGCCTCGGGATGGTCCCGTGGGAGACACAAGTTACACGTATTGTGTTTGTCTACCCAGGGAAACTTACGTTTACACTTTGGGCAGAATTTAATTTGAGTACTCTCCATATGTCACTAATTGGCAGCGGGTGGGTATATGTAGGAAACGAGTGCGTGTGTGAGACCACCACCCCACTCTCCCTATTTGCACAGGGCCGAGGCCAGAGGCCTTCCGAGGCCCAAAGTCTGTTGTGTAGTCTCGACGGCTGTTCTTCCTCGGTCTAGAGTACCAATGTCGATATTCAGCAAACTTCGACGTAGGGTTGGAGAACGGGGAATTTTTGTAATTATAAAGATAAATGGCTAAAGCCAAGGGAACTCCGCGATATGCTTCCGACAAGTATGGCGGAAAAAAACAATCTGAGGGTACTACACGCGTGAGGGATCATGGGTACAGTGGACGTCACACTAGGGAGAGTATTACTGGCACGCCCTAGTACGACGCCCCTTTTCGAGTTTCGCAAAACAAACTAATACTCCGCAGATTCCAATAGATGTCGGCCAATACACAGCATGTGATCTAACCAGATTCCACAAGCCTAAGAAATGTTAAATAATATATATATATATATATATATATATATATATATATATATATATATATATATATATATATATATGTATACACACACACATTAATATTATATTTACACTTGAATCACTTTAAATGCTTCAGACAATAAACGGTAGAACACTTCAGAATACTAGATAATATATTTCAAAGGGCACTTTCACTTTTGTGTTTGTTCGCAGTTACATTTGTAGCAACATTAGAAAGGGAAGAGACAAGGTTATCGTATTATCGGTAATCGCACACTTATGCAGTTTTCAACAGGTTATAAGGTAATGCATTTACTCTGCAAACACATATAGAAAAGTCACTTAAAGGGAGGAAAATAAGTGGTTAGTGCAACATGAGCTTACTTCAAGGTTCTAGAGACGGGTTCTTCGCCTGGCAAGTCTTAAATCCAAAAACTCAAACCTATCTAAATGCAGTTCGGAGCGGGCTAAAAGTCTTGGCAAACAGTGAATACTGAAGAGTTCCTGCGGATTTTGTCCAGTGTCTAAAGTTATTGAAGCAGCAAGTTAGCAACTAACAAAGGAGACCGAAAAACAGACTTGAAAGGGGACACTAGCAGCAGCTTGTGTCAGAGGTAAGAGGGGGTTGCCCTGGACACCTCTACGTGTACCCCAATGCTCGGGAGCAACTTCTTGGAATCAGGTAAGCAAAACCTTTTTCCCCACAGTACCTTGAGTTTGAAGAAAGCGTTTGTGTTGGCTCCTCCGTGATGTGGCAGCTCTGGACCCGGCCTCCAAATTCCTTTGCTCGTGACGCAAGGCAGGACAATGGCCGGTGTCCCTCAGCAGTAGTCTTGAGGGAGGACCTGCAGCACGACTTTCACCAACTTCTGGGTTCACTGTGCGGTGTTGCCACCTTTTCAGCACCACCAACAAAGGACACGGATGGCCTAGTCAATCTTCTTCGCTTCCTGCAGTCCCACACTCTGGTGAGGGGGTCTGGGCGAGTTGGATCGGATCTCTTGAGTGTCCTTACGGGTTCAGCACAGATTTGGACGGATTGGGCCTTTTCACACCAAGGCACTCAAAATGGGCAACAGGTCTCCTGGTATTGGTGTTCCGCAGCTCTGGAAACTCCTGGGACCTCGGGAGATGGCTTGTTTCAAAGGTTTTCTTGGGACTGGTTGTTCCCAACAGCCAAAGGGAAGGAGTCCTCTTCGGAGCTCCTCGGTCTTCCTCGGAAAACTCCGGACAGCAGTGGTCACTTCACAATCTTGCAAAGGGTCTGAAGGCGTCTGGTCGTCTTCTTCGGTTACTTCTGTTTCCAGTGGTTGACTTGCTTTACACTCCAGAAGCCTCACCTTTTATACAGTTCCAGCACACACATGCCTCTGCAATCTCGCTCAGCAAGTTACTTACCTGTGGTAAAGTTCTTTCGACTGGATGTTCCTCCCACGTATGCCTCATCTTTGATATTCAAGTCTGCTTGCCGCTTGCTTCAGAATTTATTTTATAGGGTCGAGCGTTGTGCAGATTTAAATATTGGTCGTCAACTGTCTCCGTAGCATCCCACGTGGCACAACGCTGGCATATAGACGCACGCACGATGACCTTCACCTCAGTTCTTGGTTTTTCCCCCTTTAATTAGCATGCTGTGTCACAGGAGGGGATAGTCTTGACGTTGCGCGAAAGGAAGGTGTAAGACATGGAAATTCTAGGCAAGAGGGGATGGATGGGAGGGAGATGAGGAATATGTGGGAGGAAAATCCACTCAAAAGAATGTTACCACAGGTAAGTAACTTGTTCTTTGAATGGATTATGTCCTCCCATGTATTCCTCATCTTGGATAGACTCCCAAAGCAGTTTCAGTTTGGAGGAGGGTACTAAGAATTTACTTTGTTAATATTTTGGAGGACAGCTTTGACAAATGTGGCTTCCTCTCCTGAAAAAGAATCTACACCGTAGAATTTACTAAATGTATGCAGGGACTTCCATGTTGCCGCTCTGCAAATGTCCCTCGCTGGTACACCTCTCTAGAGCTGAGCAAGTAGCCCCTCCTCTAGTGGAATGCGCCTTCAGGCGAATGCTTTCCTGCCAATGAGTAACAACCAGTTATACACAACAATCCATCTAGAGATGGTTTGTGACAGCCAAACCTAATCTTTGACCAGCATAACCAATGAACAGCTGAGCATCTTGGAAAATATTTGCAGTTCTTGTAATATAGAAACTTAATTCCCTGTTAGGGTCTAAGCGATGTAGTCTCTCTTCCTCCTTAGATGGATGAGGAGGAATATAAAAAGATGGTTGTGCAATACGTTGTGCCAAATGAAATTCTGACACTACTTTTGGTAGGAAAGATGACTTAACCCTTAAAACTACCTTATCCTTGGAGAAGGACGTGAAAGGTTGTTTGGAAAAAAGAGCTGTAGCTTACTTATCCTTTGGGCAGATGTGATGGCTACCAGAAAGGCTGTTTTTATGGTAGGGAGAATTCTCATAAATGTGCTAATTTCCTTCACCTTAGAGACACCCAGCAACTTTGCTGGATTTTGAGGACTTGATTTTTTTACCTGGAAAGAGTGAGAGCCTTTTTCCCTACTCTCATGTATTTTGTTGTATGTTTTACTCTTGTGTTCTTTGATTATGGAGTTTAAAGTGCATTGACACAGGGATGTCTTTTTAGACTTCCCAAAGGTTTAAATACCTTCTCTGGGATAAACTACTGTTTCCCAGAGAATGTAAGTTAAATTGACTACTAGTCTTTTTAAATTCCTAGACCCAGCACACACCATCTTCCTAAAGAGTGCTGGAGGGGTTACCTAGTATCCCCTGTGTCTAGAACGTCATGTAGCAGTCCAATGCTACCCTTTCCTATCAAAATGGCTGGTGGCAGTGGTTTTAGAACAAACTACCATGATTTTTCCCGACCGTGAACACTGGGAGCTAAAAATCGCGGGAGCCATGTTTTTCAAGACGGCGCCTTAAGCCCCTTTGTTTAAACAGGTCCCGGTCTTCTTTTTTCGCCATTTCTTTTTAGAAAGGTCCTTCTAGTGTTCGTCTCTGCGAGCCAAACCAGGTTTGGTAGCTTTGTTTCCACGCCTTTGGCAGGCTTCAGGACTGAAGACCGCCTCTGGCGTCTGAGTGTCTGGGGTGGACAGGAAGTGAGGGGGTGCCGGAACTCCCTGTGCTTAGTCTCCTAGGAGACCCAAATGCACTCTGGAGAGATTGGCTGGCTGACTGTCTGGCAAGGACAGACTCACTGCTGGGTGAGTGGCAGCTAGGCTGGAATGAACTGTTCAAAAGGCGAGTCTCCTGGACTGGAAGGCAGAGTCGACCACTGGAACGAAAGAACCAAAGACAAGCTGAAGAGGACGGCTGCTGCAACTTCTGGACCGTTGGTTTGCCTGGTGAAGCCCTGTTGCAGGTCCGAATTGCCAAGTTCATATCAACTGAGAAGCCCCTTCAAGGACGACTTCTTTCTTTGAGTTGGTGGGCCAATCAACTGGTAAGCCACCTGGATACCATTCTCGAAGCTGGTTAGGATTAACCAAGGGGAAGGACACAAGCTTGTGTGCTTGAAGAACAGCTACTCGCACTGAAGTGACTCCATTTTGTCAGCGCTTCCCGACGGTCCCATGCAGTGCAGGAGTCCCCCAACGTCCTCCCTCTTGTCTCCACGACTGAGGCTCAGGAACAGTGAGCTCTGCAGGAACTGCCAGGAACCAATGTCTTCAGCTGCATCTTTTGCTTCATGCTAAGGTATTGTGCCAACCCGATTGAGAGAACGCTTCTCTCGAGGTGAAAGTTGGTGGAACTTTCCCAATTTACAGGCCTAATCAGCTTGTGACCCAACATATGATCCTTTTTCGTACAAACTACTTTTGAGAACTTTGGCAAAGACTTTACCGTTTACTTCAAGAACTGCTCTTTCCTATCCAAGACACTAGGCCATTGACTGAATCGAGTCCTCTAGTGAACTATAACTATTTGCACTGCCTAATAAAGTATTTGTGATCTATTCTGCTAACTTGTGCGTTTTTGCTCCCATTGAAAGTAACTGAAATGCCATTTTGCTCCTATTTCAGGGGAGTTTAATTTGTTCAGAAACTTATTGGTTTGCTATTGAAGTGTGTTTGTGTATAATAAGTTGCCCCCTTCTAGTGAATATTTTCTAAATGATAGTGTAATAAATTAATAAGTGTTTTACCAAGAAACCTTGAGTATAAGTGTCTACTTGAATCACTGCGATTGTAAGACCTCTGTGTAACCTCTTGTACTGCTCACATTCCCTCTTGAAGTAAACAGGTAAGCCATGTGAAAGTGAGCAAGCGCTTTATTTGAGGCCCACGGAGGGTTCGACGGCAAATGGAAAACTCACAGAAGCACTCGAAAACAGAACACGGGGTCATGGGGATTCTGAGATGTCTTGTGGGGGATTCTGAGATGTCTCGTGGGAGATTACACATAACATCTCCCTTCCATATGGTGAGAAAAGGAGGTGGAAGGAAGGTGGGGGGGGGAGGAGCTGAACTGGGTAGGAGAGGGGAGGGCAGAGGGGAAACAGAACAAGGACAAAACTTAAGCATGCTAAAGGAATAACTTGTCAGGGGTGGGTGCGTTAATAATAAACAGTCGTTGTTGAAGTTTTGGATGGTTTTGCGGTTTCTTTTGGAAAGTCTTCCAACAGGGGCTCCCTCGTGGTCGGCTTGAAGTTTGTCACTGTCCACACGTTCACGAAAGGGTTTTCCAGAGAAGCAAGAAGAGTGTTGTGATGGTCCATCGAGGATTTTGCCCTTGGATGTGCTGGGTTTGTAGAGGTCTTATTTTTAAAAGGTCATCTGCAGACCATCTTTTCCCATCGTCCAGGGTGACAGACTTTCCATGGCAGATCACAACTCTGTGGAGGTCTAAAGATGGATTTGCCCTTAAGTGTTTTCTGCGGTTCTTTGACACAAACCCAGTCCCCTTCTCGAATCATCATTTCTTTTACTCCATGTCTGGAGTCATATTGCATTTTGCTTGTTTTTCTCTAACTGTCTTCTGAAGCAGATCCATGTTCACTTTTGCTTCTCCCGTGTTCAAGAACAACCATGCCGGCCTAAATCGGCTAGTAGCAACTCTACCACGCATCAGGGTGAAAGGCTCTGTGTTTGTGGTGGTATGTGGGGTTGTTCTATATGCATACAAGGCTTCTTTGAGGGTTTCTCTCCATGGGAGGTTATTGGCCATGGCTAGTTGAACCACGCTCTTCACAAGTCTATTCATGCGTTCCACGAGTCCATTAGAAATTGGGTGGTACAAGGATGTCGTTATGTGGTTGATGGACCCGTCTGAGGAAATCACGAAATTCCATTGACATGAATTGAGACCCATTGTCCGAGATTAATTCTTTGGGGTCCCCCTCTCTGTTGAAGAGCTCTGTCAAGAAGTCTGCAACTTTCTTTGAGGTTACATTGTCATCAGCTATTCCCCCATTCCGTCCATTTTGAGGTGTAATTGACGAGCACTATGATATATGTTTTGACTGCTTCGAGGTTCTCAAACGGACCCATGATGTCAATTGCCAGTTTAGACCATACGTTTTTGGGAGGTTCTATAGGCTGTAGAGGGGTCTTCCTCAGGATCTTGGATTTGTTGCTCATGGCGCATGTGGAGCAATTTTTGACAAGTTCTTCTGCTTCTTTCCACATTTTTGGCCAACAGTAGTTGTTTCTTAGCTTGGTCTTCGTCAAACTCCTTCCTAGGTGACCTTCATGTGCCAATTCAATTAGTCATTTCCTGAGCTGAATGGGTGGGATCACTCGATCGCCTCTAAAAATATGCTCTTCATCCATGGATATTTCTTCCTTGAAAGGAATGAAACTTTCCAAGACCTCTCCAGATTCTACCCAGTCATTGGCTATTGCCTTTCTGATTTCTCGCTGTTCAGCATCTGTGCTGGCGCTCCTTTTCCATTCATCTCTCGAGATGGCAGGGTTTATGACGGCTATGATGTCCTCGTCTGAAGATACAATCTCAGCGTCATGGTTGGTCGATAGTCTGGAAAGGCAATCGGCTACGTGGTTTTGCGGACCAGGTGTGTAGCATAGATGGAGATTGTACTGCATGATGTCGAGGAACCAACGTCTGATTCTAGGTGAAATGAGGCGAGGTGTTTTAGATTGAAGTAGGTTTACTAGAGGTTTATGATCTGTTTTCATTAGAATAGGTAGACCCCAGATTAAGTTCCTGAAGTGTTGTAGAATCCACCTCACCCCCAGAGCTTCCCTCTCGATGGTGGAATAGTTTAGTTCTGCTCCTCTCAGCACCCTCGATGCAAAGGCGATTGTCACAGTGTTCCCGTCTTGTTGTTGTTCCAGGACTCCACCAAGCCCGGTTTTGCTTCCATCTACAGATATGATCGTTTTGGCCTTACAGTCGAACATTCCCAAAGCTGGGGCTTGGTTAATGTGGGATTTGACTTCTTCGAATTTGTTTCTGCATTCAGCGGACCACACAAATTTGGTTGTCTTCTTCAAGAGGTTCCTCATGCTTTTAGTCTTATCAGCATAGTTGCTTATAAACTTGGAGTAGTCCTCCGTCATCCCGAGGAAGCTCCTTAGTTGATCTTTGTTCTCAGGTTCTGTGATGTTCAATATGGTGTCCATGAGTTTCTTTTTGGGGCTGATGCCATTGGCATCAATGGAATGACCAAGGTATGAAACTTGGTTGCATTTCATATTGTACTTCTCTAATTTAAGCGCGAGACCACTTTTTGTATCACCTGCAAGACACCCATAAGTTTTGCGTTGTGCTCTTCTTCCATGCTGGCCGAGATGAGAATATCATCCTGAAAACAGTGTACGCCGTCAAGCCCTCCAAATAGGTGTCACATTAGCCTCTGAAATACTGCCATGGCTGAAGCAAGTCCGAAAGGCATTCTGTTGAACATAAATGCCCCCAGAGGTGTGACAAAAGATGTTAAGTTCCTTGAGCTCTCCTCCAAATCAATTTGGTGATAGGCAGAGGAGAGGTCTAGAGTGCTAAAATACTTTGCAGGTTTCATGGTCGATAGGAGCTCAGATATGTTAGGAAAGGGGTGTCTGTCGACCCATAAATGTTTGTTCAGGTCTCTCAGGTCGACGCACATCCTTATGGAATTGTCAGGCTTTTTTCTAAAACAATTGGGGCAAGCCATTCTGAACTCTTGATGGGCTGTATGATATTCTCATCGCAGAGGCGGGCAAGTTCTTTTTTTAGCGCTTCCTTTGTTCCAAAGGGAATTCCACGGACTCGATGGGCTATGGGGACGGCGCCCCTCTTGAGGACAATCCTGTGTTGGAAACCCTCAAAGAGCCCAATCTGGTCACAGAACACCTTGGGAAATTGTTTTGCTAGAATAGACTTGATATCGGCATCGGTCTTAAGCACACTCAGCACAGGGATTTCTTCCCAGGGTGTATCCTCACACGAAGGACGGCTTGCTCTTCCCAGCCTACAACAGAGGAGCCATTCTTAGCTACGAAGAGTTTGCAATATGATTCTCTGTCATGGAACTTGAGGTTCACCCACACGTATCCCATAATGTCGATAGGGGTCTTTCCATAACCGGTAGCCCGCACGTAAGTGCTCCGCAGGTCGTGCATTTTGCCAGAAAGTACACTCAAGAAGGTCTCACGATCCACCATGGTATAGGGGGAGCCGGTGTCCACCATTACAGGTAAGGATATGCCGTTGATTTGCATGTTGACCCAGGGACCCTTGCACTGTTGGAGAGAAGTGACGGTGAGTATTTGTACTGGTGGTTGTGTTTGATTGATGGATAGCATGTCATCGTGCCCTTGGTTACTTTCGACAACTCTCACAGAGGCTGATCTGATGAAAGGTCGCCTGGTGAAACTGCCATATCTGGTTGACCATCCTCGCGAATTCCTGCAGACTTTGGCAAAAAGCCCAAGCTGGCCGCACTTATAACACTCAACAGCCATGGCGGGGCATTCTTTGTCAGGAAAGCCATGCTTGTACCATCCGCACCTCTGGCAGCGCGTTGGGTTCTGGGAGCTGTACTCAGATGGCCTCCCCCTGTTTGAGCTTAATCTCAAACCTTGTGATGGCAGAGCCTCTCTCACTACTGCTACTAAAGGCTCGATAGGCTCAAGCTCAGGACTGACGGACTTTATCTCCACACTAGTCGCATGGTCAAGTCTTTCATTCATGCACTGATCCCCAAAATCCATGCTCCTCGCTATCTCGGTGTCATGGTCCAGAGTGGGATTTTTGGTTTGCCATAGTTTCTGTTGGATACGTGGATCAGCCACATTCAGCACAAGTTGGTCTCTCAAAGATTCATCGCCGACGCCTGTGAAGCTGCAGGTCGACATAAGTGCCCTAAGAGATGCTATGTATGAATCAATTGACTCGCCTTTGAGCTGTTTTCTGGAAAAGAACCTGTATCTTTCCAGGACTACGTTGGTTTTGTTGCCAAAGTGACTGGTGAGTTTGGCCAATGCAACGTCAAACTTGCGGTTGCCATCCCCTACTACATAGTCAGGTTCGGGAAGTGTTCTGAACAGTCTCAGGGCTTCTGCCCCTATGCAATTCAACAGGGTCACTTCCTTGAGGTCATCGTTGAACTTACTGCCTCCAATGGCCCTGAGGTAAACATGGAAGCCATCGATTCATTGCTCCCAGGGACATGTCGGGTTTCCAGGGCATGGGAGGAACTTGGTGGGAGGCGGAACACCTTGCATAGTGGATGTGGGTGATGAATATGCCTAGTGTTTCAGGGCACCACTCACAGTACATCAAAAGCGTTGATGGTATGGCAAATGGTAAAAGATGCTTAGTATCTTTGAGATTGCAGTTCGATGGTTGTCCAGGAGCGTTGACTTTGATTCAGCTCGGATGTGGCGGGGGGTGGAGGGGCGCACAGGGGACAGTAGCTGGTAGCTTGGCAGTCCAAGAAGAATGCCAAGGCGTGATGTATGGTGATTGTACACAGGGCCAAGCAGGTCTGGCAATAGTTGTTGTGTTAACTTATCACAACTTGTTGTGGCAGCTGATCGGGCCCACTGTGTCGCTTTGATGACTCTTCCGATAGCTGAGGAGTGCTTCGATTGAGTTCGGGCAGGGGATTTGCAACATTAAGCGAGAATCCGGGCCATGGAGAAGCCGAGTAGCACGGTTGTCATGGCAACGTATGCTTCAATGTTGCCGGCAGGCCCAGGGGGTATGTGCAGGCACTCAAAATGGCTGCACGCAGGTCCACGCACTAGGGTCCTTTTTTTGAATCACCGTTGATGGGCGATTCATAACACTCACTCGGCAGCCTCTCAGTATTGATCGCGTGACCACGCAAAATGGGAAATGTGCATAATCCCAACTTTGCTCACCGATAACTGTCGCCGCGGGCTGTTCTCTGCATCTCCTTCTGAAGTCGGCGGTCGCCGGATGGGGGCTGCTGCGTGCACTAGCGCAGGAGTCTATGGCTGCATGGGGCGCTGCGCTCGCTGGTCGGGTGGTGAAGCATGCTCCCGGGGGCCTCAGGGGTACGGCGCCTCGTCACCAAATGAAGTAAACAGGCGAGCCGTGTGAAAGTGAGCAAGCGCTAAGGGTTCAACAGCAAATGGAAAACTCACAGAAGCACTCGAAAACAGAACACGGGGTCATGGGGATTCTGAGATGTCTCGTAGGGGATTCTGAGATGTCTTGTGGGAGATTACACATAACACCTCTTGAGATGATCCTGGCTGCTCAGCTCGCTACCACAAAACTGTAGTACTGCTTACACATGTAGTCCTAATTGTATGTGGTGGTCCCAGAGGGTACTGCATGCAATTCTGCCTAACATATTCTTAGAGGACACGACTGTAAGGGCTCAAAGTGATCTCCCATAAGAAAACACATTTGTTAAGCCTTTCAGAAATTGAGTCACAATCAGTACTTTAAAGTATTATCCCTCATCCGAAGATCTTTTGAAAATTGAAAAGGCTGCTAAAAAGCTCTTTACTGTGGCAACTTGCAAGCCAGAATGGGTCAAATGAAGTAAAAAAGACAAAACCTGGGTAAGTGTACATGAGAAAGGATCTAGTTTCTTTTCCCTGCACCAGCTGCAAAATCTGTTCCAATGGCAGTGGTACAGGGATTTAGTTGCTGGTCTTTTTGCTGAAAGCAACATTCCCATTACATCTTCCGGAAGGTCCCAATCTTTATATCTCACCCTTTCAGACACGAGACGTGATGGTTGAGAGCGCTGCTCTCTGTATGAAGAATGCAACCTTCCTCTTGCGAGAGTAGGTCCACTATTTGGGGAAGACGTATTGGAGGGTAGATGTCCATTTCCAGAAGGCCCGGGAACCACGTTCTCCTGGCGCAATCCGGAGCAATGAGGATCACGGTTTTCCTGAGCTTACTCAACCTCCGTATTACGTGAAGAATGACAGGGACGGTCAGAAACACGTACAGAAGTGGAAAAACAGTCCACTACAAACGCATCTCCTAGAGCTCCTCTTTGGGGATATTCCCTGGAGCACAACAGCTAGAACATCCGGTTGACACTGGTGGCAAACAGATCCACTTGAGGGGTTCCCCAAAAGAAAAAGATCTCATGATGCACTTCTGCCGGAGAATTGAGACCACTGGGATCTGAGAGCTCACTGAAGGGAGCCGGTCCGATACACAGCGAGTAGAGCGCTCGCTTAGACATCTGTGCAGAGCCTGCTGACGCAAGTTCGTATCCTGGCAGGGCCAAACTCAGCCTTTCATCCTTCAAGGTCAATAAATGAGCACCACACACCATGGGTAATAAGCAGCGCTCAGATACCTGAGGGTTCCTAGTGCAGTAGAAATGCTAAATTATTATTATTCTTATTCTTAAACAGGCTTCTGGCACCAGAGAAATGCAGGATGCCATGAGGCCGAGCAACCTCAAAAGATGTTGAGCCTTTAACTCGGGTGGTGAAGCTTTTTCCCCCTGAGGCTGAATCCAGGACTGCTCCAATAAATTGAAGCATCTGTGAGGGTGTCAAGTGGGACTTATTGAAGTTCAGGGAGAAGCTCAGCTCGTGGAGGAGGTGGCAGGTGCGACAGAAGATTCAGAGACTGTGCCGGGGAAACAGCCCTGATCAACCAGTCGTCTAGGTAGGGGTAGATGTGCATCCCTTCCCTCCTTAAACTTGCTGCCACTACTGCCATAAGCTTAGTGAAGACCCCTGGGGCTGAGATGAGCCCAAATGACAGAACCCGGAACTTATAGTGGGAACCGCCAACTGCAAACCTCGGGTACTTTCTGCGTTTCTGGTGTATTGGCAAATGAAAGCAACCATCCTGAAGGTCCAATGACACCAACCAATCATGGAGTCGAAGGGCCTTAAGGAACTGCAATAGAGTTAACATCTTGAACGTGTCCTTCCTGGGGAACTTGTCCTTCCTGAGGAACTTGCTCAAGCATCTCAAGTCCAAGATGGGTTGCACTCCTCCGTCCTCCATGGGTATTTAAGTGGAGTACCAACCTTGGTTCCTCTCTGCTACAGGTACCAACTCTATCGCACCTTTCTCCAACAGGGTGAGAATCTCCTGTTGGAGGAGGGTATCTGGAACAAAGGTTGATCTTGTTCTTGGGGGGGCAATCGGGAGGTCTTTTCAGGAACGGGAGGTAGTAAAATATGCATTACTTACCGTAAAAGCATTTCTATTGGTTGTATCTGCTTAGATTCACATGCTGTGCATATAGTCCGACATCCAGTGGTAACCACAGAGTATTGCATCTCGTCTTTCAAGAATCGAAAGGGGACGTTGACATGGGCGCGCCTGTAACACTATCCCTAACGTGACGTGTAGTGTACCAAAGATCCCTCACGTGTCATGGTCCCTCCTATTGTATTTGTTATGCTGAGAGGGAGCCTTATGACTATCGTGAGTACAGAAAAGAGAAAACGGTAAAACGTCTATGTTCCTTCCATCCGAGCGGGGAGGAAGGGTTGGCACATGTGAATCTAAGCAGATACAACAATCAGAAATGCTTTTACGGTGCATATCTTATGATGTTTGTTAATCTGCTTAGAATCAGATGCTGTGCATAGACTAGCTAGCAGTACCCAGAGTTGGAGGTGGGTTGTGAGAAGGAACAGTAGTGAAAAGATGTCTTAGTACTGCCTGTCCCACCTGAGAATCAGACCTAGAATGAGTGTCTAGGCAATAGTGTTTTTTAAAGGTGTGTACAGAACTCTAGGTTGCCACTTTGCAAATGGACTCAAGGGGAACATTTGCAATGAATGCTATGGACGCCCCAGTGCCTCGAGTGGAACGTGCTCTAGGCTTGAAGGGCAGCTCTCTCTTAGCAAGACTGTAGGATTGGCAATCCACCTAGAGATAGTGGATTTGGGGACTGCGTCTCCTTCTCTTCCTGCCGCCACTGAAACGAAAAACTGATTCGTTTTTCTTAGTGGTTGAGTTCTTTCCATGTATAACATGACAGCTCTGCGTACATCCAGTGTGTGCAGGGCTCTTTCTCCCAGGCTTAAAGGATTTTGAAAGAATGTTGGTAGTTCTATCGATTGGTTCACATGGAACTTGGAAATTAATTTGGGCGCGAACCTAGCGTGAGTGCGTAGAACTACCTTTTCTTTGTGAACTGTTACAAAGGGATCTAGAATTGATAGTGCTTGTAGTTCACTTACTCTCCTAATGGAGGTAATAGCTATTAAAAAGGCAGTCTTATAGGTGAGATCAGACTTGCTTTGTGCATGGGCTCGAAAGGGGCCCCCATAAACCTAGTCAACACCACGTTTATTTGTATTTTTGTATTTTATTGAATTTATATAGCGTTTTAATCCAAAACGCTTTACAAAAGGAACACAAAAGATACAGAAAGCATTACATAACAACTGAATTAAATCAGAAAAACGTACAAAAACAATTTACATTATGGAAGGGGAAGAAGAGTAGGGAGTGGCCAAGAAAGATGCGAGAAGAGGTAGGAGAAATGAGCAAAGGTGAGAACAGATGTAAGAGAAGAGGCAGAGAGATTAAGGGAGAAGGAAGGTAGAGATGAGGATTAAAAAGTGCAGGACATGGGGTAGGAGGCAGTAGAGTGAAAGGAGAGAAGGAGGTGGAAGGGAAGTTGGAAAAGGAGTAAAAGGTGTGGGTGGGAGTACTAGTAGAAGAGAGGAAGCAAAGGGTTTTAAGGAGGTGAATGGAAGAGAAGATTTTAGAGAGGTACGAAAGTAAGTGAAAGAGGAAGTAGAGCGGATGAAGAGAGGATGGCGTTCCAGAGGTAAAAGGCAAGAAGTTGGAAAGAGCGGAAGCGAGAAGGGGCACATGGTGGTGGTGGAGTAGAGAATTGGTAGAGATCGGCAGAGCAAAGAGAATGAGTGTAGAAAGTGAGGAGGGAGGAAAGGTTGGGGGGGTAAGACCATGGATGGATTTGAAGACTAGACAGAGGAAATTGAATTTGAGCTGGGAGTGAAATGGGAGCCAGCCTAGAGAGGTGAGGGAAGAGGAGATGGAGTCACGAGGAGAGAGAAGGCAGAGTGGTAAATAGATTTGAGTGGGGAGAGATGAGAGGAGGGGAGTCCAAAGAAAAGAGTAGAACAGTAGAAGAGTCTAGAGAAGATGAGGGAGGAGATTAAGAGTAGTCGCGTGAAAGGTTAGGAAGGATCGAATTTTATGGATGTTGTAAAGGGGAAAGCGGCAAGATCTGGCAGTAAGAGAAATATGGTGAGATAGAGAGAGGTGGGGATCAACATAAAGACCAAGGTTACGTGCGTGGGGAAAGAAGGAGAGTTTGGAGGGGGGAAAGAGAATGAAAGGGGGAGGAGGGAGAGTGTATGCAGGGAAGAAAAGGACTTCAGTTTTATCGGTATTGAGAGTAAGGAAGTGAGAGGACATCCAGGATTTAATAGCAGAGTGGCAAGAAGAAAGCTTCAGGTGGATGTCAGGAGAGAAAGAGGAGAATGAGAGGAAGAGCTGGTTATTATCCACGTAGAAATTATGTGAGACACGAAGGAGGAAATGATGGGGGCTAAGAAGGAAGTGTAGAGCGCGAAGGGAAAGTGTCCAAGGACAGAACCTTGGGGAACGCCGTGGTTGAGAAGAAGGGTGGGAGAGGTGGAGCCACCCCAGGAGACGGCAAAAGTGCGGTTAGAGCGATAAGACGAGAACCATAGAATGAAAGAGTCTTTGAGGCCAAATGAGGAGAGAATTAAGGAGAAGAGTATGGTCAACAGTATCAAAAGCAGCAGAGAGGTCGAGAAGAATAAGAATAGAGGAATGTTCAGTGTAGCGTGAGGAAAGGAGAAAGTTGAGGACAGAAGTAAGGGCAGTTTCAGTGGAGTGTAGGGGGCGAAAACCAGGTTGGGTAGCAGGGAGGAGAGAGTGGTTGGAGATGAAGGAGGAAAGTTGAAAATAGACAATTTGTTCGAGAAGTTTAGAGAGAAAGGGTAGGAGAGAGATGGGACGATAATTGGACGCAAGGTGGGGGGTAGCAGAAGGTTTTTTGAGTATAGGAATGATAGTTGCATGCTTGAAAGGAGTAGGAAATGTGGAAGACATTAGACAGGTATTGAAGAAAGAGGTGAGATAGGGTACGAGGAGGGGGTAGATTTTAGGAAGGGCTCTCAACCCGTGGCTTTCTTAGTGTGGCTTGTTCTGAACGGGAAACAAACCTGTCCCACCTTTCCATGCAGTTTTCAAATTTCTCTCTAGTCCAAACTGCAGACCTAGAATGGTCTAGAGGTGGAAAAGGGTCCTGAACACGCTCTTCCATCGAAAAACTTCGAAATGTATGTCTAAACGTTGAAGACAGCCCCTTCTTCGCTCCTGAGGGACCAATAGAGGTGGGACGTCCCTGTGCCTCTCTTTCGACTTATGGGTGGGTTCCGGTACTCCCCTTAGGCTATCCCTGTATCTCGGCAGATCCTTGGCTCTTTCCGTAAGCCTCGAAGAATCCCTTAACTGCCGTCCCTGAGAATCGGCAGAAACAATCCTTGGTAGTCTGTCAGCGACGTACTGCGCAGACGGGAGGCACGTAGCTTCAGCCGGCGATTGTGAGGGAGTCTTTTTCGCCTCGTCTTCGGCAGCCTCCCTTTTCGGCGTTGCCGGGATCTTGTCCTCAGCGGCTTCCTTTATCGGCGGTGCCCGGCCCTCGTCTTCGGCGGCCGCACTCGTCGGCGGAACTGGAACCCTATCGTCGCTGGACGCTTTCTTGTGATGCCTCTCGACGGAACCTGGTATTTTAGGGGTAGCGCCCTTTGTTTCAGATGGCCCGGTCGCTAGGCCCATATGTGGCTGTGGGGCTGCCGATCCCAGCGTTCGGCGGGTGCCGCCGGAGCATCCGGTTTACCCGTTGGCGCTGAAGTATTGTTCAACTTGGCCGAAGATTGGCTTGGGGTTGTGTGTTTAATGCAGCGTACGTTAGTCTTTGTCGCTGGGGTGTGACTTCCCCATAGCAGTGCCTAAACCATGCCTAGTGGGGCTGGTGACAGAGGATACGGAACGCAAGCGTTCCATCGAAAGGTCAACAACCTCCGGTTCGGAGGCCTGACCGTCACTCTCAGCACTTCGGCATAATGTAGGCCGCCCACCGCTTGACTCTAGGCTCCTTTAATGTCTTAGGACGGAGGAGCTTCCAAGCCGCGCATCCTTCCTCTTTGTGATCGAGGTGCAAGCATCGGTTACACCATCTGTGCTCATCTTTCCAAGGAAATTTGCTCTTACAAATGGGGCAAAACCTAAATGGAGTCCTCTCCATAGCGGAGGATGGGTAGAGTGACTAAGACCAAAAGGGAAAGAGGAAGGAAAGGGAAAGGCATTCTCAGTATGCATAGAAATGTCCACCCCAACTCCAGTCTCCCTACTGTGTAGTCCGTCGGAAGGCCCAGCCATGTGGTCGGCAGCGCCGACTGAATCACCGTCCGTCAAAGTTTTGAAGGTCTTCGGCGGAGATCTGGAACAGCCGACGAAATAAGGGACGGATAGGGTGATCTGAAATATTTTATATAACTATTCGACCAAAGGTCGAGCGGACAATAAGCAATGTCTTTGACGAGCTCCGCATCAAGCGACCAGTATGCTGGGTGGAAAAAAACAATCTGATGGACCTTGACGCGTGAGGGATCTTAGGTACACTACACATCACATTAGGGATAGTGTTACAGGCACGACCATGTCGACATCCCCTTTCGATTCTCGAAAGACAAGATGCAATACTCCACGATGCAATACTCCAGGGTCACTACTGGATGTCGGACCATATGCACAGCATGTGATTCTAAGCAGATTAACAAACATCAGAATTGTCTGCTACTGTTTGTAGGACGCATGCATCCGAAGTTAAGCTTTGCCAACTCTTGACATGGTAAGACAGTCTGCCCCCTACCACAAATTTGTGGGTGAATGAGCCATCTTGCTGTTCCACCTGCAGCTGAAGGTAATTCTGCGGGTGTAGAACGGGGAGTCCTTCCTCCTCTACCTCTTCCACGATATGGTCTGCTTTGACACCTTTGTGAAAATGTACCTCTTCCTTTACATATGGAGGAATAGAAACGAAAAGAACGACCTTTCCACCCTTGAATCATAAATTGAGGGGGTCTTATTGCTGCTCCTAAAGATTTTGCTGCAGCCCTAGAAGCTTGCAGTTTTTACAGACTGCGATCAGCCTTCTCACCAAACACAGAAGTACTGTCAAACGGCATATCTAGCAGACGTGCCTCGACATCTGCTAAAAAACTGGAACTTCTTAGCCAAGACATATGTTTAAGTACTTTGCTGGCAACCATGGATCTACTGACGAGTCCAGTGTATCCAAACTAGATTGTAGGATTGCCTCATGGCATCTTTGCCATCTAGTATCAGGCTTAAAAAGCCTTCCTTCTTCTCCCTCTGGTATATGCTCCGCAGCTAGAGCAGCCACACCCCAAAGGGTATGTATGTATTTTGCTAATGCACTGGTAGCATTGGCAGATTTTAGTGTCATACTTCCTGCAATAAACACTCTTTTACCTAAACAGTCAATCCTATCTTCTTTATCTGCCAGAGCAGAAGGATATGCTGCAGCTTTTGAAGAAGCTGTTGCTTCTTGAACCTCCAGGCTTTCAGGCGTTGGGTGCCTGTTGAAAAATTGAGCGTCTATCGAAGCAGTCCTGTATTTCTTTGTTAATAACTTATTAACCGATGGAAAAGACTCTGGCTACAGCCAGTTCTCCATTCCCCTTACTCTCAAGGCTGTGTGAAATGGTAACGCAGCTTCTGTAACTGGCCCACTGTCTAGGATATCAGTGAGGTCATCAGTCTCATCTGTAGCTGCAGGTCTTGACCATTCTAGATATTCAGGTACTTTACCAATTACTGCCCTGCAAGAAGGATCAGTATAACCAGCTTTCAGCATTATCACATTCTGTTTCTGGTGATGTTTTCCCCCAACTACTGGTTTCCTTTAATCTTTCTACAAGATTCTGCATCTTGAATTCATTTGAAATGAATTCCTCTGGAATGTTTGGTGTCCCATATTCATACCCAAAAGGAGGGTGATCCTCTTCAAAGATTGAACCCATTTGCCTAAAGAAATCGGGTCTAGCAATGGGTTGGAAGAATTTCGGATCATCGGGAATAGATTTGACAGTCTTCAAGAGCAAACAATGCTCCGACGAAGCTGAAGGCATTGAAGGTTTCGACGGCTTATTCAAAACAGTAGACGGATGCCTAGGCACCGTTTCTTTGAAGGCTCAATATTTATTACATGCCTCGATGGTTCGGGTGACAAACACACATTTTTTGATTCCTTCGAAGAAGGCTTTGATGACGTTAGTAAATCGAGGTAACAGACACAGGAATCTTCTTGTGCTTCGAAGATTCCTTCGACTTATGTCGAGGGACCTCTCTTCTCGGGCTGTTATGCACACAAGAAGGGTACACACAAGACTCCCTAACAGTCTTGGCAGACACTGAGGGGGTGGACACTTTCTGACTCCTTTAGAGGAACACTCGGAGGAGCATGTTTCTTAAAAATGTCCAACATTTGTAAAATGAAGTTTTCTAACTCTGCTGGAGACCAGTTCTTTTTTGGAAAAGTAACTCTTTCTGAAGAGGAAAACGTAGACAACGACGAGGACCTGCGATGCCACTTCTTACCCTTTTTATGGGAAGCGGACGAGCGTAGTGAACCGGACCTCGAACGTCTATGTTTTGAACGTTTCTTTACAGGAGAGACATCTCGAGTCACAGGAAGATTTCCTTTTTAAAGGGGTAAGGGCCTGGGATTTAGGGGGAAGGCTTACGTGCATCGAGTTTCCCCTTCCTTTCCCGCAAGGCCTTCAGTCGATTGACACGAGCCACAGTCGTTGACCTTGTGGCCAGATCACAAGCATCACAGACAAACGTGATGCGGGTCTGTGATCGACATCTTGGCCCCCACACTATGTACACCGCTTGAAGCCCGTATTCGGTGTGGAGGCCATTTCCAAAGAAAAACGCAATTTAATTAGCTGAGGCGAGTAGCTCCAAAGCATGCAGCAATGTGGGAAAATGTAACTGAGGCAACGGTCACTGTGCGCGCTACTATATACCAGCGTCGACATCATGAGGGACGCTACGAAGACCGTCAAGGACCAAGATTCGAGGCTGCATGCGCCCGACCCTATAAAAAAAATGTCTGAAGCAAGGTGCAAGCAGACTTAAATATCAAAGATGAGGAATACGTGGGAGGGTACACTCCATTCAAAAAGGGGCATTTGGCTGTCCAATCAGGACAGCCAGACCCCCTGTGGGAGCTGGCCTATTCAGGCATTCTGGCATACAAAGGACAGGGAAAGACTACTCCCCCACTTCCTGCCAGCCCAGACATACTGGGAGCCTAGGCAGGGATACCTACTGGTTCCCGCCAAAGGCAAAATCACACACACAGACCTCCCCCTTCCAGAATGATAGAAGGGCTAACAAAGAACAACCACGCTAGTAATGGCAAAAAAAGAAAGGAGGTCCCAAGTTGGTACTTGGGTACCCCTATTGTGTACTACCAACTACCGAGGATATAGACCTAGCATGCAGTTAAAAAAAAAAAACACAATGGTTGGTAGAACACGTCCACTGCCACCGCCATAACTAGGTGATTGTCTATGTGACTAAAAAGTCACAGGAGCAGAGAGAAGGGGGATACCAAGTACCCCTTTGGCACTCCACTGAAGGAGGTGTGTGCCAATCTCTCAGACTATAGAGTAGTTAACCTAAGGATATAGGAAAATTAATCTTGGAGGACCCCAAGGGTCCCCAGCAACACTGCCCATAATGAGCTGTGTGCTGCAGTAGTAAAACACAGATGCCTTTAAGAGCTATGGAGCAGACAGACTGCATAGTACAGGTAGAATACAAAGAATAGAGTTCCCAGAGACCGAGCCCATAAGAATGAATGAGTGGACAAAGGCCTCACTCATTCGGGATTAAAACAAAGGTCCAGAAGTCCAGCAAAAGGTTCTAGGGGTCTCACTAGGAGAGGGGATGAAGCACAATAATCATACATCTCCCTAACATTCAATGACTAGTGAAGATGTAGAACTTCACTGTTCCAGTCTCTCTCCACCCACTCACTAAATACATTAGCTGCCTGAAATGCTGCTATTTCCCCAGCTTTGCGCTCAAAAAGGGTTCTTTCCCCCATCCCCATGTCACAAGGTTATTTCTCAGATGGCTCAAGGTGAAAATACACACAAGACATGGTGATGGGGAACGGAAACCTCTGGAGCACACAAGACAAAATCCGACAGCATTTGAGCAAGTAAAGCGGTTACATGTAAACGCATTGCAAGCTTAAAATAAACTACACACAATACGCATGTGAAGCTCCTTGATCTGCATATTGGGTATACTTTGTTTATTGAGACCAACACCACACAACAGATTTCACAATTCTGATAGCAGTGCTCTCCAGTCCAACATGAAGGCACGCACGACTATAGTGTCCCTACTAACCTTATCTTTTGAAGCACTCTTACTAACTAACTCATTGTCCTGAAGAACGTCTTCACCTCTTACCGAATCTGTGTTGCTCGCTGTCAGTCACAACAGTGGATGATCTTCTGCCTTTCAGGCCCAGCAGCAACCTGCTGCTTGCGCATGGCAGGTAGCAGCACACAAGCGGTTTGCTTCCTTCTCACGAGCAGCAGCACAATTCCTCCATGTGGTCCACCATGATCCAAAAGTCCCTCTCCTGACCACACCTTGGCTCAGACACGGCCCCTTGCTCAGCATGTGCTGCAGTGCACGCAGTGATGCTCTTGCCCTCCCCAGCACCTCTGTACCATATTACATTTCATTGGCTGCTAAATGTAACTTTCTACGACAGACTAATTTACACACTTAACAATACCTCGGGGCCATACCTTGGGCGCACTGCCAGAAATCCAAATCAAAACAATATGCTGTCTGCAGAACATAAAACCTCCATTGACTGGGACACATTCCTGTGCGCTATGATCGCACCCCATGTTCTGGCGACTATTTTTTGCAACTTTCCCTCCATAGTTTTCTATAGAACATCATTCTATATCCTTTGGTTTTTGATCCTGACCTGACTTTTTGAAGGGAAGTAAAGTCTTCAGCTTCACTTCCCTTGTCCTGGGCTCATTTGGTATGGGGAATCTGGCGAGTCCTTCCGACTATCAGTACTGGTAAACTTTGTTTACCTTTTGAATTCTTGTATTTTTACAGTGCAGTGCAATGGGGATACTTGTGTATCACCCTAACCTTTCAGGGCATTTTTTGTAACTTGTACACGTGCCTAAAGGCAAGCTGGTGGCAGCAGTTACATTATTATAATTTTCCATTATTTTCCTTATGCACATTTGCATGTACGGAATATGGCTACTAAACTTGGATAGTACCAAAAATCGCTGTGCCGCGACTTGCTTTCAGCTCCAGTTTTGGATACATGGAGGACACCTGCAGCGATCGTTCAGATCTACGTTGGAGCCAAGAAGCCTTGTAAGAAGAGCAGCTTGTTGATGACAAGAGGACATCTTGTGCAGTGGACCAGCATCCCCTCCAGCGATCGATCCAGTGAAGTCCACTCCTTTGCTTGCCTACGAAGAGACGGTCATCAGTGCTTCAGTCATTGGACTAGTGGGACCAACTAATCTCAACGTCTTCGAGGTTGCACACCCTTTGAACCTTCCGAAGTGTCCCAGTGGACTGACGGGCTCTCTCGCCGGAATAATCGAAGTTCTGCATTCAAGCCTGGAACTTTGTTGGTTGGCAGTGTAAGGAAGGCATGGTATCAAACAGTGAAGACAGACAAGTGATCACAGTTAACGGGTGTTTACTGAACTTCAATGGGTCGGTAAAACGCCCATCTAAACCTAAATCTAAGGATGAGCGCAAGTTACGACCATCAAATAATAACGCAGTCTGCCAAATTAAAAGGGCCTGTACTAATAAACATATTCCCAATCCTTACTTCTAAATACAAAATAGTGTGGGTTAATGCACGCAAAAGAAAATTGTTAAAGAAATGATATGTCGGGATAGTTGAGCAGTTAACTTCCCTTCCCCACGTTTTCAGCACTGGGCAAGGCGCTACGTGCAGGCTTCGCAAACACTGTTGCTTCATGGCCACGAGGTAACAGTTCAACACATAGGCATCAGAGCCTTCCGCCAAAGTCTTTATCACAATGACAGTCTCTTCATGCAGAGAGCCTGATGCAGCAAACAAAACACAAAAGTTAATTTCCTTTGTCCGGGTTTCATTTTCACAAGTTCAAGACTGGTCTCCCTCCATCAGGCTCGGACCACAGGTCCCCCTCATCGGGGCTCAGACCCCTTTTCTGCAATGTTCACAGTTTGGTCCCCCTCATTCGGACCCCCTTGTTCAGGTGCAGATCCCCTTTTGATACCAGAATCAAAAGACATTTTCGAATGTGCGATGCGTTTTGCTTAAACCGTTGCAGGACCACTTCGATTCACTTCACACAATTTACACTTCACATTGATCATCTGCTTTCGTTTCCTTTCGTCAAGATATCGTACAGAGACCTTTCGATTGAGCACATTCACAATGCCACAGCAGTCTGTCAATGGTATTGTATCCTTTCTTCTAAAGTTCAAAATATTCACCAGCAATTTAGGTTCACTTGCATCTTTCATCACACGTGTTTAACAATGTTCCTTCCAGCACTCACTTTACAATGTCGTTGCTTGCAACCTTGACTTCAACACAGACCGGTCTCCCCAAATCACTAGCTGTGTTCTCGGTCGCTTCTTTGTTCTTGGAGCCAAGGACAATACCACAGCGTCTGCTGCTCCTCCTCGCCTTGATCAGTTACGTGGGAGGACCCTAGATATCTGAAACCCAATGAAGGATGATTGTTTAGCCTTGTTTCCTGGTCTTCCATTTTCTACCTTGAAGGTTTCTTGAAAGTAACAGCTTCCTGTCAACGAGGTCAAGGGTGTTACCCCACTCACAAATCTCTCGTGCCTGGCCGGCTTTCTCCTCGCGTTCAACTGCCAACTCAAAACTGCTGCACCTTTGTGTTTTTGGCCTCGCTCAGAGTGTACTCTCATGCTCCACCTTTTATCTGTGTGGGGAACTGTAATGGAAGTAAGGTGTGAGTGATTGTCGATAATTGCTTGACCCAGCCGGACCATATTATTGGGACATGTCATGTACACGGCTCGGGTGGGAGTCTGTTTTCTCCCAGAGCGGGCTGTTTGTGAGAAAGTGTTCACGCAGAAAAGGGTAATGGGGGGTTGAGTTTCTAAATATCCCATCGAATAGGATGGGATAAAGGTGTTACAGGGAAGGGAGGGATACTGCGTCTCACCATCCGGTGTCACTCCGCCTCACCCAGGTGATCCTCCCGCACTGGTCCACATCTAGGGTCTGGATCCAAAGGCAATGGCCGTGCCCTGGCCACCTGAGAGAGAGATCCGTGGGGACTAGCGGGCGAGACAACTTTGGGTTTCTCATAGCAGCTTGTGCCATAAGCTGCCCCTTCCTGGCTTTTCAGCTTCCTAGCATCAAGGGAACCTGTCCTGGAGCTGCTTCTTTGACAGTGGACGCCTGTCGTTGCTTACAAATGGTAATCATCGCTGGAACTCACCTTTCCTCCATCCATGTCATGAAGAGTTCTACATCATTGGAATCTGCATTTCTTCATTGACTGTGCTTGCATCTTCCAATTGCACCTAAAAAGATGCTTTGAACCTCCAAATCCCTGAGCACCTCTCACCCGAACAAAGGACAGAAGACTGCTCTCCCAGCGACCCATTGTGATCCCAGGAAAATCAGAGTCAGAGGGCTAAGTAAGCATACTTTTCCCATTCCTTCCTCCATAGCATAACATCGGGTCCAAAGCCCTTTGTCTCCTATCTCCCTCTTACTTACCTTTGGTTTTCTAACCTGGGTCAAGGATCCTGCCCGTGGGTTAGCCTTGGGTCTGGAAGAGAGAGGAGAACTTGGCTGTCTTCTGGTGGCGATTCAGAATTTCAAACTAATTGAAAGTTTAGCAACAAAAGTCCATTGCATCCAGTTAGAGCGCCTTTACCGGTGAGAACCCGTATGTTGGAACCTGTGACCTTTGGGCACCAGGACCCATACATTTTAGGGTTGGACTTCTAAAGTATAGGGAATTTAACTTGTGACTGCTTTTCATCACTTTATCAACATCTGAATTACTTACCCGTTTCACCTGGTTAGTTATTTAATTATATTTTGTAAGTGAACCTGGGAAGAAAGGCTCTGGTAAGAAAGGTTGTAAAAAAGCATTGAAAGTGCAGAATGCAAGTGACACTGGGGGGCATAGTTAGGTGGTGGCAAGACAAAGGGTAACGATATTGGGTAATATTTATCGAACTGGTAGATTATTTTTCCCTATAACTCAGCGAGTGGAACCTTTTTTGACACTCACAGATACTTTTATTCTTTTTATGGGTGTTATTTCTCCATAGTGTCCTTTTAATTTTATCCTCTTAGACAATTTTTTAGTGCATACCTTTTTATTGTTACTGGGTTGCCCTTTGGGCTCCGCTTTTACTTTCTCTGGCTAACCTTGTGAGACCTACAGTTCCCATGAGTAGAGAGGATATTTGTATCCCTTCTACATTTTGTTAGGTGAAAACCAGCATACCCCACCTTATTTAGAGTGCTGGGGAGATGCAATGTATTCCTTTCTCACTAGCACTGTAACAATTCTGTTACAGGGGCAAGCTTACCTTAAATGGCTGGTGGCAGTGAACCTTTTTACAAATTCTGTGCACCTTTATCGTGGGCGGTTTTCGGCTGTTTCCATTCAGTGCACCTGTACTGTGGGCACGTTTTGAAAAACGACGACCCTGACCCAGAGCCTGGTGGGATCCATTAGACTCAAGGCCACCTGCATTTTGACCCATCCCATGTCGTGCTGCGAACTTGCAGGGCTGCAATACCCCGATACAATGGGACCTCGAGCCATTGTGGGGTGATGGTGGTCCAAATCGAGCTGACACTTTGGTGGCATTCTGCTGGACCTCCAGAGATGTGATTCCAGTCCTTGGAGTCCCATCACCAGAGTGCTAGACCAGATTAGCGACGCACATCCAATCAGCAATATTCTATCTTCTTTGGGACCTGGAAAGTGCACCAAAACCACAGAGCTGCATCCAGTCGCAAAGAAACTCTTGCCAGGAGCCTTCTGTGATGCTGGAAATGCATTGGAGGGACAGGGCCTCCGTATCCTTGTCCTTTACTGCTTTTTATCGTGCGTTCTGTCGTTTTTCCCACGCAGGAGTTCATGTGGGACTCCTGGCGGTGCAGCTCTTTCTTTTGGTTTTGGAAAACAGACCCCTGGGATACCCTTATGGCACCCATGGGTGGGGGTACAACCCTGGGCCCCTAGTGTATGTTTTTGGGCACCTGTCATTGGAATTGGTAGATTCCTGATGGAGACAAGATGGCCCGCGTGGCCTCTTGCCTTCCATCGCCTGTTACGTTGATCTTCCCGAAGTCCCGGGAAGCCCTGACTCCGTCCCTTCCCCCTGACTGACTGTTGGGTGAGAGGTTCCATATATGGTAGTGTGGGGGAAGTGCCGACCAGACTGGCTGGAGTATGTTGTGGGTATGCCTGTGGGTGGGACCTGGGTGAATGGAGTGTGTGACGAATATGCACTTCTTGTTGTGGATGTCTAGTTTCTGGTTTTTGACACAATGACTGAGGCAGCCCTGCCCGAAACTGGTATGAATGCAGTGTGTAGTGTTGAATGGCGTGGTACTTGTCCGAATCCACATTCTGTGTTGTGAGTGTCTGGATGGAGAATGGCCTGAATGCACGGTGCGCCTGATTGGCTGGCAGACTGCTGAATGCCCTTCGTAGTGATTGGATGCTCGACTGTGACCCAACGGAATGAATGGGAGACCAACAGTATATCTGGGGACCTCTTACCGCTAGGAATCGTGTTCAGAAGTGTTCAGAGCTGAGGAAACTGACGATTGACCTTGAAGCCCTGCTGGATGAGAAGAATTGCTGTTGCTCTCCATCAATCTGAAAGCTGCTGTGTCTCCAAGGACTGACCCAGAGAGGACCTGGTAAGGCGCCCTCTTCCAGAGCTACGAGGGACCATTGTGCACCAGCTGCTCTTTGCCAAAGCTCCCTGGTAGACACACCTTCGACAGGCTGCCAACCCGATACGGGGACTGCTGCGGAATCCCAAAGAGAAGTGCCCGGACTGTTGTCCACCACTGTCGACGACCGCCGTCGCCGACCGGAGCCGCAGTGCTCTCGTTGCCTAAGAACTTTTGATCCAAGGATGCTCGTCTGCATCATCACCAGTCAGATCCCGCTGGAGAAGGCCAGGCCGTCGACGTGCTTAGGAGTATCCGCCGGTGGGTTTCCCGCCACTCAAAGACCACAGAGACGCCGACGACTCTACGCCCTTGCTCGGCCACAGTTCTTCAAACTCCTTGAGGTCCAGAACTATCGACATCGAGGTGCCCCGCATGCCTCTTCCTGTCAGGACGTTTACGCTTCCCCATTGACGAGCACCGCTAGGAAAGATGCTGCCACTTCACCGTTGTAGCTCACCCAGTTCTCTGCCGGACGTTTGACGACCCGTGACAACTGCCTTAAAGGGAGGGCACTCAAGAAGGGCTGTCGATACCCTGACGAGGAACGCTACAACGCCAGGTACTTTGGGGTTGCTGAATTATTGGGAAGTCTCTGGTGAACAATATATGGACTGGGCCTGTGATACATCTTTGTTCTACAGGTTGCCCAGGTGGGGGGGGGGATCTCCACAGAGAACTGTCTAGGTAGGGGCCAGTATTCTGCCAATTGTTCCAACCAACTGCTTTCCTCTTACCTCTCTTGTTGCTTTCCTTTACAAACTGATTTCTGTGCCATTTAACCGTACAGTTGAGTAATTGTGGTACCACGTAGAACTGTATATTTGCCATTATAGATAACTGAGTACAAAGTGAGTTATTGTTATATTGTACATAGCTTTGAATATTAATTATATAAAGACTGTTTTACCTAATACATTGTGCAGACATTCCTTTGTCGGTGGGACTACACTGTACTTAAGAACCACCCCGCATCACCTCCTGAGAAGCTAGGCCTTGATTGTTCGTCCATTGCTACCTTATAGAGAATCTTGGCAGGGTTCCTCTGTGCCTCTCCTCTACCAAATAGAAAGCGGAAGTACAGACCCCCACCAGACCCCTCCCTCTGACATCTTCACACCTTCCCCTTTGATCCTTGCTGTAAAATCCCTTCCAAAGTCTGGTCTTCCATCTTCATGACAAAGGAATCCATCAACCAGGTTTTTGGCTTTGAAACACAATTTACTTGATGTATATGCACCTTACAAATGCACAATAAATACATTTGCTGCAGATCCTGAAGTCTCCCACGCTACAACTCTTCTTCCATGCTGAGGTACTGTGTTGGCTGGAGTATCTACTAATCTTAAGCAAGTGTGATTTCTGTAAAGCTTTGTGGTGTTTCTTGTGATTGGGAGTCCTCTCATCCAGTTCACCCAGGCCCACTGCTGGAATCTTCCTAGGGAGTCTTCTCAGAAGTCACTGGACCCTTTGAACCGGTCTAAAGTGTAATACTTACTTGTTTGAGCAGTCTTCCTGAGGGACTCTGACTACTTGTGTGCCTTCCTGAACTGTCTGTGGGACACTAGAGACCTAGTGACCCCCCCTTCTGCCACTTAGAACACTCATGCTCCAAGAACGATTGGGCCTGTTGCCTAGAAAAGAGAACAAATGTTTAAAAGAGTACTTACTTGTAAAGGATTTGTTTGGTAACTAACTCTGAGAGTAGGGGGGGGCGCTGTTGCGCACGGACGGAAAAGGCAGCCTCTGTGTGAGCTCCGGCAGTGTCCAGGCCCGAAAAGCCTAAAAAAATCTGTTTACTTGCCTCAGTTTGGTGCGATTTTTACACAGAACGTGTAACTATACCTCTGGATAGCCCACGTGAAATCCAGACCCGAACGGTGAAGAGTGAGCCGACTTGTGGACCCAGGAGTAGCCCGAGGCGGCGAGGGACGCGCCTGCCGCGGCGGGGAGGAGCGGTGGCAGCAACTGTCAGGCCGCCCGGCCAGGAAAGGGAGAATGGCGGGAGCCCCGATCCTCGCTGAGCACCTGCGGACCCCATTCACCAACACCACAGCAACGACACATGTGAATGGAGGAATCGCCCTCTCCCCCTGGCCCATCGGCCCACGGCGGCGAGGGTAAGCCGGGCCCGGGCCTGGGCCGGAATCTGTGGCGGGACTTGCGCCCTCCGCTCGGCTCGTGAGCGGCTCTGCAGCCGCAGGGGACAGCGAATAGGGCGGGCGACCACCCCTCCAACAAACATATTCCGCTCCACCATATACAACAGAACGTTGGAACATGCGAAAGGGGGCTGACAAGAGCCGAGCGGACCCCCCCCACCCCACTTAATCCACCATCGATTGGAGGGAATACTGGAAGACCGGGTCCTGGCCTCAGAAATATAGTGCAACTACAAATCAATTGGCGAAGGCATCCAGAGGAAAGTGCACTCGCTCCAGATCCGGAACGATGCCCAAAAACTTTGGCCATAAAAGGAGCAGAGGAATTATCCTTAAGTTTACGACCACAATGCAGAAAGATACCGAGCCTGAAAGGGAGGGAAAAACGCCCGCACAGGCAGAACAGATTCCCTCTGCCTCCATGATGGATCCTCAGGCTATTTTCCAAGCTATGCAGCAAGGTTTCGCAGCGTTGACAGACAAGCTGGATGGTATCACGGCTAGTGTCGAGAGTATAAAAACGCAACTCGACAAAACAGCTCGCATGACAGAGGCCGAAACAAGAATATCAGGCACAGAGGACGCTGTGGAGACCCTTAAGACAACAGTGTCAACGAAGGCCATCGAGCTAGGGACAGTGAAATCCAAGTGTGAAGATTTGGAAGCAAGATCCCGAAGAAATAATGTCCGTATTATTGCTGTTCGGAGGGGGCTATTAAAGGATCAATGTAAAAAGCGGTGGAAGACCTGCTGCGCACACTACTGGGGGAGCCGGGATGGTCGCCTGGGTTTATGGTGGAAAGCACACAGGTCCCTGGCTCCAAAGCCGAAACCCGGGGCATACACCAGACCCATTATAGCGAGCATACTAAACTACAGAGACCTGATCCTAAAAACAACTAGGGAGAAACAAGAACTGAAATGGGAAGCCAACACTATATGCATTTTTCCGGACTTCGCCTTGGCGGTTCGACAGGAAAGGAAACTATTCTCAGGAATCAAGAAAATGCTACGCGAGCGACAAGTACAATATGCAATGCTCTACCCCGCAAGGCTCAAAATTCAACATCAAAATAAATCATACTTCTTCACATTCCCTGAAGAGGCCGCAAGCTTCATAGAGACACTTATCCCCCCAAATAACGGACAAACCTGAAAGAAGAGCTACTGAAACGTCTATAGGGCAAGACAGCCACCGCGGCGTACAAGATGTCGGAAGGAAAGGCAAAGACATAGGCTTCCTCGGGAGCCGCCACATTGCAGAGGATGTAACCCAGGGCTCAAAACACATGGAAAACGTTCATCCAAAGACGTCAGAATAAATGAGAGTAACAAGCCTGAACTGGAGGTAACGCCCATACACGATAATGGCTTGGGCACTGGAGACGCCGCAGCCCCCCCTGTAGCAGGTGCTCATGTTGTTGTTGGGAGGGGAGGGGGGACTCAAAGGCACAGTTGAAGTTTGGGGGACTGTGAGGGTGGGGGGTGTTACAGATACAGGGAAGTTGGGTTTTTGTTATGGGAAGAAGGTTGGTAACACAAAAAGCACACCGGTTCTAGGCACGGAAAAATGTAAGCATAATACAGAGCTACATTGGTGTAAAGACACATACAAACTCCCCATAGATAATGGCTAAACCGGACAAAGATGGTATTAATGTGCTGAGCTGGAATGTGAGGGGGCTAGGTTCCAAGATCAAGAAAAGGAAGATCATGGCCTACCTTAATAGACAGGCTGCTAAGATAATCTTCCTCCAGGAGACCCACACAGGACCCAGACAGAGCGAACAGCTGATACCAAATTAGGGGACTCATCAATATTTCACAACTTACTCTAGCAGAGCGAGAGGGGCTGCAATACTAATACATAAAGCGCTGCCATTCGTCTGCATCAAAGCTGAATGTGACCCAGATGGGAGGTTCGTTTTGCTGCATGGTAAGATCTATGACAGGGAAATAGTGTTCCTCAATATCTATGGGCCAAACATTGACCACCGAGACTTTTACTCCTCAGTATTTGAAAATCTAGCGAAGTACCCTACTGCACGAGTGCTTTGTAGGGGCGACATCAATACAATTCTGAATGTTCAATTAGATCGCTCATCAACACAAAATAGAACACTAACCAAGGCAGCATGACAATACTTACACAAATGGCAGATCTACAGTTATAGGAAGTCTGGAGAACACTAAACCCCGGCAGGAAAGAGTACACATACTACTCCACCGTCCACGACACACACTACAGAATTGACCTATGGCTGATACACAGACAGCATGGCATGGGTTACAGATACACACATACATCCTAGGACCTACTCAAATCATTCTCCGATACAATTGACATTGCACATCCTGGACATGAGCAGAGACCGACCACCTTGGAGATTCAAACCGGCAGCCTTAAGGGATCTAGTATATAAAGACTATGGTGCAATACATACAGGAATATTTCGAGAACAATGAACACTCGGTATCAAGTCAGGCTACACTATGGCAGCCATTTAAAGTATGCTTAAGAGGTCAGTCGATATTTATAGAGGGGGGAATTCTCAAAGACATTCGGGCTAGACTGGCTAGGTTGGAAGCACAACTAACATCACTGCAGACCCAACATGCACTGTCCTCCTCCCCTCATCTGGGTACAGAAATAAAGACTAAGCTAGATGAGTTTCGGGAAGCAGCAGACCAAGAGATCAGATACTTTGACAGACCCACGGCGGCGCGTAGGTATGGAGAAGGGGGACGCCCAGGGAAACTATCAGCCAGAATGGTGCGCGGAGAGAGAGGCCCCACGAACATACCTTGTATTCAATTAACAGATGGCACAATGTCCACAGATCATGAGAAACTGAAAGAAACATTCTACACGTTCTGTAAAGAATTATATTCCCCCCCCAGTGCTCTGTCACAGAGGCTGAGATAGAACTATACCTCTCTCAGATACTGACAACACTTATAGCAGATGAGGAAGGCTTTTGACACAGTCTCCTGGCCCTTTCTCTTTGGAGTGCTACGGAACTGTGGGTTCGGTCCAGAATTCATAAAATGGATCCAGATACTATACACAAGACACTACGCTAGGATTAGAATCAATGGATCCCTCACAGACATACTGGAACTGTTGGGTGGCACCAGACAGGGTTGCCCACTCTCCCCATTACTCTTCACGCTGGTGATAGAACCTCTAGCGGACATACTTCGGTCACGTTACAGTACGTTTGGGCTAATGCTGGAGGGCAAACTCCATATTATAACGCAATATGCGGACGACATTTTACTATATCTCAAGATCCTGGATCGCACACTTGGCAGGGTGCTGGCAGAGGTGGGAAGGTTCGATGAATACTCAGGGCTGCGCCTGAACCCCAATAAGACAGAGATATTCCCGCTCACAGACAACACCACACAACCCCAAAACCTACATGGGCTTTTATGGAACCCGGTACATATTGTTTATTTAGGAGCTCATATAGCCAGAACTCCCCAACTGTCCCGTGCTCTGAACTACACGACACTCGCAGATGCACTCTGTGCCAAGATGAAACGCTGGAGCGTGTTACCCATATCACTGGCCGGGAGGATAGCCTTGATAAAAATGGTAATATTGCTGAAGCTCTTCTACCTTTTTAGCACAGTGCCAGTGTGGCCAGGCCGCACCCTGTTCTCTAGAATTAATAGCGCCTGCACAACATTTGTATGGGGAGGGCACCCAAGACTGAGTTGGGAGGGTACTAACAGACACACACTCCAGAGGCGGACTGATGGCACCAGATATGGAACTATACTACCTAGCAGCGCAGGCGCACCATGCGGCTGGGTGGGCCACATCCTTTCTCAACCCCGCCCCCTCACCCCCCACACTGAGGGAGAGCGAGGCGATACTGGCTCTGCATGGGATAACAAAGCCTAACCCTAAAAAGTACAATTCGACAAACCCATTCAGGGTCACTATCACGGCATGGTCCAGGATTGTCGACATATACGGTGCCAATAAACTATATCACCCAAGTATGCCTATATGGGGGGACCCACACACACCCTTCGCTATCGAGTGTGAAATGGTAATGCACTAGAGGTGTCACCCAGTGGGGACGGTTGTTCCCAGATCATAGCTTTCTCCAAGGGGAGGACATAAAAGATGTAGTAGGAAACACAAATACACGCAAGCAACAATACCATAGGGTGGCAGCCTTCGCACAACTTATGTACCCAACATTCCCGCAGGAACCTGAGATAAATGTGGCACTAGGTTATATACACACGGGAGGGACCCAGAAAATAACTGCATCCACTCTATATAAAACCATACTGCAAACACGCCCAGAGGCGACTCACACAGCTAAGGGCAAGTGGGAACAAGACCTGGGGCAGTCGATAGAAGACCAGGAATGGTCCCGGATCTGCGCAATGACCAAATGGATACCTTGTAATTCACGATTCAAACTGATTCATTATAAAATAGTCCACAGGACACATTACACACCGTCCAAACTTAAGCAAATATAACCCACCTTGGCTGGTACCTGTCCGAGATGTAACTCGGAGAATGCAAACATATTTCATATGCTATGGGACTGTGCTAAGTTGAGACAATACTGGGCAGAGGTTTGTGGAGCACTGGATAAGATGGCAGACCAACTGGTGAAATGGACACCACGGATCTGCATGTTGGGGGCAGAAGGGAAAATGAACCCGATGTGGCGGTAACTATTGAATCTAAGCCTTCTAATAGCGAAAAGGGTCATTTTAATGAAATGGAAGAATGTGCAATCCCCCACACTAGAAGACTGGAACAGAGATATGGTGTGGGTCAATGATACTGAAGAACTTTACATAGACTCAGTTATGGCCCCCTGTAGACCCAGAAACATATGGTCCCGATATAAACAATATCTGGCGGAACTGACAGGCCTCGATAACCTAAACACTGAAGAGAATTGACCTGTATATGTATTTATGCTTGATTAATCGAATGGTATAATTGTAAGTGGATAACCTGTGTGCAAATATAAATAAAGTTAAAAAAAAAAAATAACAAAAAAAAAATAACTCAGAGTAAACAGTTACTAAAGTTTTTAATTACCTTGAATGTGCGTTGTGCCATTCTGAAAATTATATGCAAGGTTATTTCACTCACCTGTGAATTGGTTGTGCTTCTTCCCAAAAGTAATGCTGTTGGCTTCACTTAATTATTTATCACAGAATATTAGTGTGCAAGCTCACCAACTGGGTTTTGCTTTCATTGGTCTGTTTTATACAGATTCTAAAACAGTCTCAGGTGTACACCTTCCTTTAAGTTGCTGGTAGCTCCTTTAAAAAAGTATATGATTTTTACTTACCTGGAATAGCTGTGTGCAACTCTTAGTAAATTTACTGTGAGTTTTACTAACCACTGATCTGAAAAGCAACTGTAATAGTATTTTACAACATGTCCCTTAAATGAGTATTCCACTATTCAGAAAAGTACACTTGCAGGTTGGTTTGCTAAGTGATTCCTTAACAGAGTGTCACTGCACAACTGCTAGGGTCTACTACCCTTGTATTACTCAAAGTAATCCAAAAGGTAACTTATGGTTTTATAACCCATGACTAGGTGTGGCCTATACTAAATGTTTATGATAATGTCTGACCTCCCTAGAATTACTGTTAGTTATTATGAAGACTGTGTATGCTTTGGTCCATGTACCTTCAAGCAGTGTGTTGTGTTTTTATGTGTTTATGACTATGACAAAGCCCGTACCCCCCCCAAGACTTAACTGGGCCTAACTGTATGCATAATAAATCTTTATTTTTTATAATACTTCTGGTTGTAAGGGTTTCTGTTGAACCTTTGGTATACTAAGAGTTTTTTGTACCTTCCTACAGCCCTATCTCCCTCCTAGGATAAGCCTGGCTGCTCCATCTATGCTACCATATACTCAGGTGGTACAGCCTTATACAAGAGTGGAGTCTTGTACTGTCTCACTGGAATGGTTTTACTAAGCCTATAGTTGGACTTCAGAAAAACTGTCCTTACATAAGTGTTGGAATAATGTTAGAGAAAATAATAATATTGTATCGGAAAATGTTGGGAGGGTGACAACGGAGACATACATCATATGATAGTCCACACCTTTCCAAACTTGTCTTTTTCAAGGAAGCATAGTTGTATTGGCAGATTACAATCTGTATCAGCACGATGGGATCCTATACTGTGTTTGCAAGTCACGTAAGCATCTTTTATGGCCCATAAGGGCATGTTGAAAACACATCTAAATGGGTTGGATATAGTACGTGCAATAATTGAATTAGTCACAAAAGCCAATAGTGGACTGTTTCTAAATGATCTATTAGATAAGATGTGTTCTCCAAGTATAAAGTGACATATCCATGTAGCTACATTGTCAGACACTACATGTGTACAAAATTCAAAATACTGAATGTTTTAGAAATTGATGGTGCGCAATAAAGTATACCAAGGGAGGACCGCTGCTTCAGATTGTGTGGCGAAATCACTATAGCATCCATCAAGCATTTGCTTATGGAATGTGACAGTGTAGATATGCTTCAACACTGTTAATTGAGACAATATAGGAGGAGTAACGTGTCAGATTTCAATATGTGTAATATTTGGGATAATTTTATGGCCATGAACAATTGCAGTTTTATATTGTGAAATTATGTGATGGCTGTGTTAGAGGAATTAGCTATTTAATATTTTATTGAATGGAATTGTGTTGTGGTAACGAAGATTTAGAACTTGTGTATGAGGATTGAGATGATGCTTTTCTACTGTGTGTGTTATCTATTATTGTGCATTATGTCACTGACTGTATGTATGCAATTTATAAAAAGAAAAAGGGCACCTTCTGGTGAATGTATAGATTTGTCTTGAATGGTACTGTGTGATTTACTACCTGCTAGTTTAATTTTTCAGCGTGTTCTAATGGCCTAAATAAATAACTATTTTTATAACCTACCGTCTACGCTGAATTATTGTGCGTTATTCTAGGACGACTCATTGAGGGCCCCTGACCACACTCACACACTCCTGAGACTAAGCCTTGACTGCTCTCCACTCAACTCCACTTTGATTGGGTTATGGCTAAACTCTCAGGGGCTCACTGCTCAGCATAGCAAGGGTGGCCTCCTAAAATCTGTCCACCAGGGATGATTTTAGAAATCCATCTTAACACCAACTACTTAAGTTACAGAGTGCAGGGTCACAACGTATGCAGTCCATACTTCCTTCTCGGAACTCTGGGGACTGGCACCCCTGCCCATAATAATAATAACCAGCATCCCCTTGCTCGCCAGCAAGTACCAGAACCCAGCAAGTGACTATGCGAGCGGGTGAGATTATTTTGCAAGCCCTAAAGTAGTGCATGGTGTCCATCATGATCAGGAATGTTTTGCCCCTGTATCAAGGGCAAAAAGGCCATCAGTGCTAGACTCAACTTCAAAAAGGTGTATGCAGAATTTCACTTCTACCAGGAACTACAGCCTACTCATCATGAGTTTGCTCAGGTGTGCGCCCCAGCCCTTTAGCAAGGCATCCATCATTATTGACAATTCCTGCCACGGTTGCCAAAATGGTTCTCCTGCCATCAAGTTTGCAATGCTGGACCACCACAGGAGGTCCTGTGAGTCCCTGTTCAGGATCTGTAACAGATCTGTCATGTTGCCCAAGAACTGTGACCACTGGCATATGAGGGCCCATTGAAGTGATATTTTCAGCCTGGCCTCTGGTAGCAGGAAAACAGAGGATGCCATGAGACCTGGCAACCTTAGAAAGTCCATGGCCAGCAAAGCTGGGATGCTCTGGAATTCTAAGACCATCTGCTGAATGTTGGAAGCTCTGTCCTCAGTGGTGGAAGAAAGCCTTCCCCTTTGATGAGTTCAGGACCGCCCAGATGAACTGAAGCTTTGGTCATAGTGTCATCTGGGACTTCTTGAAATTGAGGGTGAAGCCCAGTTTCTGCAGGATGTGGCATGCACAACTCAGATTTTCTCGGGTAAGCTCTTGCGATCAAGCCCTGATAAAACAATTAAAATATGGGAAGGCATGAATGCCTTCCCTTCTCACACTAGCTGCCACTACCAACAACAACTTGGTGTAGACCCCCGGAGTGGAGGTGAGCCGGAATAGCAGTACCTTCAACTGGTAGTGTGCACTGCCGATCACGAATCTCAGGTACCGCCTACACTTGCGATGTATTGGCACATGGAATTAAGCCAACCCTGAAGCTCTGGAGACTGCAGGATCTGCAATAGAGTTATCTTGAATTTGTCTTTCCTGAGGAACTTGTTCAAGCGCCTCCGGTCCAGAATGGGTTGTAGTCTGTCCTTTTTTGGGATTTGGAAATAGTGGGAGTACCATCCTAAATTCCTCTCTTCTAAAGGTGCAGGTTTTATCGCACCTTTCTCTATCGAGCAAGCAATCTGCTGCTGGAGTAGCAGGTCTGGAGGTGTTGGTCTATGGGGAGGGGGAAACATAGGGGGGCATTTGATGAATGGAAGACAGTACCCTGGGAAGACCATCTTCCTGGCCCATGTGTCCCAAGTAATGCTTTGCCATTCTACATAATATTTGGTCAGGTGCCCTTCCACTGGCGAGGGGTCTAGGGTGCGATTATGAATGTTTTGGTACCACTGCATTAGTTTGAGGTGTAAAGCTCTAATAGTTGCATGATGAGCATGCCGAAACAAAAGGCAATGAGGTAATGGGGCATGGTGCCAGCTATTTATATCGGTCACGTAGGGACCAGAGGCCGATGATTGTCAAGAGGCTCTTGACGCTGATGCCGCACAGCACCTCCTGGTGGTTAAAAATTTCTGAAATTGTACTGCTGCTGCAGAATATATCTAAGAGGAGGAATCTTTGTGAAGAACCAATCCATTAGACATACATCAACTCAGTCTGTCCATGAACTGCATAAAACACTGGCAAAAAAGGCCTGCAAGACTTATCCGTTCAAAGTGCATAGATCAATCACTTGCTGCCCAAGTACTGAAAATCACCTGCCTAGTGCAGCAAACATGTGCAGATTTCAGGCTTCCCATGCAATGTTACTCTTCTGCCAGTAACTTCGTTCTGACATAAGGCAACATTCAATGAATAGGAGGAATCCTCGATTGAGGAGCGTGGATAAACGGGCCTCTGAAGTGACAGACTGTGGGAAGAGAATGTTAGACTGCTGGGGTAATGAAAAGAAAGTGCTATAGTAATATAGAGAGTGGAAGCTGGAGGGATGAAAAGAGCAAAGGCTACCTGAACTAACTGGGAACAGACAAAGAAGGCCTAATCTAGTGATAAAAAAGGAAGTTAAGTGTGACAAAGGAAGGAATTTCTGTTTTGGTGTAGGGAGAAATAGATGCTGGAGTGATGGGAGCGACAGAAAGGGATACTGGAGTGATGGAAGGTGCATGATACAGATGGGATTTTAAAAGGAGCAGAGGTATTGGGAAGGGACCGAAGTGTATTGTACAGGTCACGATGCATGTGCCACCTGGGTCCTGAATAGTAGACTTACTTGGGAGGTCCAGAGGTGAAGCTGGAGTCATCAAGAAGGTCTAGCTGCGAGCGGGATGATTTTGCTGCCACTGGCGTCTCTTGTTCTATAACCTGCATCTCAGAGAGCACAGAGTGCGACACTGAGCTAGGAAAAAAAAAAAAACACAGGGTGAGTGGAGACTAAAGTACACAACAAGAGAATAAGTGATGGAAGGTTAGCAGGATGGAGAGGACAACAATTAAGGGACATCTGATTACAGAGTATAAATCCATGGAAGGAGCCAGACGAAGTGAGAATACAGCGATCATGGGATTGGAAATGGTTAAATGAGAATGAGACCCACTCTGAGCTAAGAACAAAAGAGGGAATAGAAAGATAGCAAAAATATAAGGGAAAAAAGAATAGCAAGGGTTTAAACAGGTAACAAAAAGAGCTGGAAAACCAGACAGACTAAGGAGACAGAGCAACATTAAAAGTGATGACATTTTTAACAACATTAAATACTGATCCCTTTAACAGGCGACTACTCCACTGACCTCACTGCTCTCAACAACATTTAGTATATTATCCAAGAATGGATGGCCAAGCACGGCCTATGCCTCAAAGACGACAAGACTGAGCTTCTTCTCCTAGGATCCCAACCCAGACTTAATAAACTTGACAAACTATCAGGCATTCACTATAGACGGCAATAACATCATTGTCTCCAACAGCGTCAAAACTTTAGGAATCTACCTCGATTCCTCCCTCACACTGACAAGACAGATCAATTCCATCTCATCCGCCACTGCTTACACCTGTAAGCTCATCAATGCTAGCAGACCTTATCTCACACCAAAAAACAAAGCACACAAGTGAATAGGTTCAAGAACACCATTGCTCATACACGCGAAATCCCACAATTCTTTGTGTAAACTCTGCCGTTTCTTCAATGAGACAATACTCAGAGGTTATATCGTAGAGAAAAAAATCTCTCAGACACAATTATTTTATATTGGAACTGTGTGAGTGGTATACATAAAAGCACAATTCCAGGGAGAAACAGACCTCAAAATGGTTTCTTGGACCACAACAGAACAAACAAGAATATGTTTTCAACACACTGTATCAAGGCGTTTTTCAGGCAAAAATAAAGACAGTGTGTGTATAAAAACCCAATCTGTGTGAGGGTTTGTCAAAAATGCACAATTCAATGGTGTGAAGTTACAAAACAAGGTTCTTAAAACAACATAAAACATTTACAAGGACACAAAAGAGAAATTTGCATGTGTGGACAGCAATATATGTGCTGTAGTTTCAGGGAAATAGTGCATCTACACCAGGTGTTTCGGCCATTTAGAGTTGAGCTAGATGAGCCTCATCATTCATATGGCCATCATCAGGACGGGTTCTGTGTGAAATGACGTCTGTGCTGCAGGGGAGGGAGACCACAATCAGACGGGTTGCTCATGCTCCCTTTTATTGCATGTTGCTAGGAAAGAATTCCTTTATTTTGGTTGAAAATTGTAATTTATTAGGCTATTTCTGAGAGGAACCAACATTACAATATACCATTTGGTACACAAAAATCCTAGTAATATTCACGGCAATATGCAAAATAGTCTTGCAGTGGCACCTTGCACAACAGTCTTGCAGTGCCACCTTGTAGTAACTCAAACATAGAAATGTACATATGAACGTTACTGTACCTGTCAAGCCCCTCCTACCCTTCTAACGCCTTCCCCCCCCCCCCTCCCATCCTAACCCTCTTGGTGGAACAACGAGATTGGGTAATGGACGAGGAAAAGCCATCAAAGAGATACTACGGGGATTGAAAACCGGTTTTATAATCCTTTTACACTTGGAGGTTAGCCTGGCCCAATATTTAGTATTTTTAGGTCCCTTTAATGCTGACATAGCTTAGTCCTTCCCACTGTAACATTCGAACCTTTATCCATGCCTACGACCTGTAATACTCCAAGAAGGAAAGCCATTCCACATGGACATGGGATTCCAGTAGTACAGCTGTCAACTTTCAATATCGTACAGTTCATACGCCTTGCTTATCGATTCCTTACGTGTTGGCAGGTGGCTTCTCTTCCAGTAGATGGTGAGGCAGACTCTTGCTGCCAATAGCAGATTGCTTGGCATATGAGATAATACATATCCATCCTCTTGATTTCCAAGGCTAAATAGTACCAATAAAAGGGGATAGTGTCCTGTTAATGCCGCCTATGTCTTTAATTCATGCTCAAACCTCTTTCTATAATTGCTGCAGTAGAGGACATTCCCACCACGTGTCAAAGTTACTTATATTATTACAGTTCCTCCAACAATTGGGGCTCACATTTAGATACATTTTTGAAAGCCTAAAGTGGGTGAGGTGCCATCTAAATAAGTCTACTGTTATGCCTTTTGTATTGCACTGCTATGGTGGAAGACCAAACTGCTCTATAGATTGTCCGCCATATATGTGTTACTTCTTGTAGTTTAATGTCCCTCGTCCATAGCTTCTGTGTATTAGGGGTGTCTAAGTGGCCACTAGTCAAAAAAGAGGTATAGTGCCTCAAAATGATTCGCTTTGATCCCACATGTGTGGGAAGCACTTGTTCAAACAATGTTAGCAGGCATTTCAAGGCGTTCACCCATTTGCGGACCATTAGAGAACCTTTCAGGTGTTAGTATAATGAAGATTGTCTTTATTCTATTAAAGACACGGAGGCGAGCATTATGCTTTGTCTCCTTTATTACTGCTTCCAACAGCTTTTAAAATCTTTTCTTTTTTTTTTTTTTTTTTTTTTAACCGTTTGAAAGAGCCAAACAGGCATTAAACCCATAACAAAAAAGAAACATGCTATGAAGGGGTATCCCAACTACATCTCCCATGAGACCTAGCAGCATAGTAGTCTTGAGCCACAGTCCTGTTGCCCAATGAGAGCTCCCCTGCTGATACAAATCCTTGCTGCTCTAGGTCCCTTCCTCTTCTTTTTCCGAGTTGTTTCAACATGTACAACAGTCTAAGTAAACAGTCTTAGATAACTTGTTCTGTCCTCGCTATACTGCCGTGATTCGCATCTCTCCTTCTCAATTGGATCCTCTCTCCATATTCTCCCTGCTGATCTCATGGGCAATCAATCTCAAGAGTTCTTTTGCTCGTCCCCTATGTCGAAAGATCGATATCGTTAGGGAGGGGAATGCGCTCATATAAAACTTAATACATAGTACATTATACATTTCATCATTCAGCGAAATTCCCAGTGGGAGGGATAATGCTTGCCTCTGTGTCTTTAGTTTAGTTTATTATTTGATAATGCACTGCAAACCCAGGGGTAGCCGGGCGCAGCAGTTACAAGAATACTTAGGCTTAGGTTGCATACATAGGTGATATATAACAAATGCAGTACATGTATTATTGATGAATTTGCATGAATACAGGTATACAGCATGTACAAGTGAATACAAAGATGCAAAGTACGGGTCCCTTACATGAGATAGTCTATTGAGAAGTTTCAGAGGTGTCAGTTAGATAAGTGTGCTAGTCGATCCAAGGCTAGCGCAGAGGCGTCAATTGTAGATCATTAGTCCATAGCCAATTTTTCACATTACATCTAAATCTAGGGTAGGCTGGCGCTCAATGCGGTGGGGAGTGCATTCCAGGCACGGGCAGCTCTAACCCGGAAACTTGCTCTACCCGCTTTAGATAGTCTAAATCTGGGTATTTCAAGTAGGAGGTGGTTGGCAGCTCTAGTGTGGTGAATAGAGGATTTTCTAGTCAGTCTAGCCGAGACATAGGGGGGCGCAGTATTATTCAGGCCTTTATAGGTAAGGGATAGCGTCTTGAGGAGGACTCTGTCCCTAATTTTTAACCAGTGATGGTCTTTCCTGATGTTGGATATGTGGGCTCTGCGGGGTATGTCCAAAGCTGCCCTAAGAGAATTGTTCTGAAGTATTTGCATTTTATTTATGACAGTTTTACTAGCGCCTACATAGAGGGCATTACAGTAGTCCAATTTAGACATTACTAAGGCATTAGCTAGTGTAATGCAATTATTTGGAAAGGTAAGGTCGGCAGGCCCTTATTAATTTGCAAGTGTAAACTGTGGAGGAAGCTAGGGAGTTAACTTGTTTTTTGAGAGATAATGTGGAGTCGAGGTAAAAACCTAGTGTTTTTACCTCAGTTGCCACTTTAATTATACTGCCATATATGTTAAAGGCACGATAATTAGGGCTACGTTTTTTGAGGTTAGAGTCGGAACCCAGGATCAGTATCTCTGTTTTGTCATCATTCAGGCAGAGGCCGTGGGAGGCCATCCATGCCTGAACGATGAGGTAAATCTTATTTACTAGAGCTGTGTCTTCGACAAAGTTGCCAGATAGGGGTAAGAGGATCTGCCTGTCGTCCGCGTAATTAGTGCAAGTTACCCCCAGTCTGTCCAGTTTGTCGAAGAGTGGCTTAGTGAAGATATTGTACATAGTAGGGGAGACACATGAACCTTGTGGGACACCACAGGTGATTTGTATTGGGTCCGCTGAGGCTGAAGGGGAGAAGACTCATCGTACGGTTGGCTAGGAAGGATTGTACCCAGGCTATAGCTTCACTTGAGAAATGGGCGGCAGACGCTAGGTGGTTGCATAACACTGCAAGGTCCACAAGGTCAAAGGCCACCGATAAGTCAAGGAGGAGCATAGCTGTTTTACCTTTATCCTTCAACTCGTCGATTTGTGTCTTAAGATCGATAAGGGCTGTTTCAGTGCCATGTAATGGTCTGAATCCAGATTGGCGTGATCCTTGTAGTTGGTTCATCTCCAGGTAGTTTTGATCTGGAGGTAGGCTACTCTATCGATGATTTTAAGGAGGAATGGGACCGTAGTAATAGGCCTGTAATTGGTGGGGATGGCTGGGTCAAGGGTCTGTTTTTTTTTAGAAGAGGCAGTACCCAGGATTCTTTAAGGTTCGTGGGTACGGTGCTGGATCTAAAAGAGGCATTGATTAGTTTCGAGATGAAGGGTGCTAGATCTCTTGCAGCGTCCTTAATGACTTGTACTGGGCAATTGTCCCCTTGGCAGTTAGAGGGCTTCAGTGATGAGATCACCTTTTCAGTTTCCAAAATGGATATGTTAGTACATCTGAAAGGTTTGCAATTACTTTGGGTGGCTGTTCTGGGTGTGTTGGTTGAGTAGGTGGTATGGGTTCTTGTAGGGCTCAAGGATACTTTCTTATTTGCGGTTTTGGTTTGTAGAGTTACAATTTTGTTAGCTAAGGCATTTTGGATACTAGTGCACCATCATTTGTCCTTGGGGACGTTGTCTGTGGGGGCAATGGGATTTTCCATTTCCCGAAGGATGGAGAAGAGTTCTTTGGAATTAGAGTTAGCTTTACTAATTCTTTCATTAAATGTGTCTTTTTTGGTTTGGATTATTTCCTTCTTATATTTTTTTGCAAGGTTGTCAAGACGGGTTTTATTCTCCACCGAGGGTGTATGCCTCCAGATAGTTTGGAGTTTATGTTTTTGGCTTCGTAGTTCTTTGAGTTGCGGGGTGAACCATGAGTTAAGATGAGATTCTCGTTTACCTTTGCGTAATTTGATAGGGGCAATTGTATCCAGGGCTGTGGACATAGCATTGTTAAATGTTTCAACTAGCGTATTAGGATCAATGATAGTGTCGCTAACAGTAAGGGCTGGTAGAAGGAGTGGGAGCACATTTTCAGCCGTAATATCTTTTTTGCTTCTAGTTGGCATGGGGGGGGGGTACTGATTTCTGATTCTTTGGTTTAGGCGGCTCTATAGTTAATGAGAAGCAGATGAGGTGGTGGTCAGTCCACGTTTGTGGTAGAATGTTAGCGATGGTAGAGGTACAGTTTCGGTTGGGTATCCAGTCTAATATCCGTCCTTTTGAATGCGTAGGGGCTAGAACTTTTTGGGTGAGGCCATGATCAACTAGGATTGATTGAATGGAGTAAACTTGTTTGTCCTCATCATCATTAAAGCCCAGGTTAAAGTCACCTAATAGAAGGAGCTGGGTAGAGTCTTTGATGTTATTGGTAAGGAGGCTGGATAAGTCTTCCTCAAAGTTACCTAGTGGTCTATACACCAGGACGACAGTTGGTGTACTGTTATTAGATATAGGTATTAGCCGACAGAAGTTTGCAGGATGTTATTTCCGGGTGAGGGGTAAATCTTACATCTAGTTTAGTTTTAGCAATGATGGCCATGCCACCTCCTCTAGAGTTAGGCCGGTCGACTCTTAGTACGTTATAGTTGTAAGGTACGGCAATCATGAGTGCAGGACCTGTGGCATCATGGAGCCAGGTCTCGGTGATTGCTAGGAGATCTAAGTTGTCCATGGCAAATATGTCGGCAATCTCTGTGTTGTGTTTGTGTGCTATAAAGGATCTTGCATTAACGAGGGCTCCTGATAAGGTGGTGGTTGTAGTTTTTTCTTGGGTGAGTCTAGGATTGGGAGTGTCGGACGTGGGTGGGATTGAAGTCAGACCTAATGGTTTAGTTCTTTTATTTTTGACATCATAAAGGCGTGGCAGTCTCGCTCTAAATCGAGTGTTTCTCTCTTGCAATTTGCAAGGTGTGGAATTAGTGTGGGCTATTGTTATGGTGATGGTTAGAGGAGTCCAGACTATGTATGCGAGGCCAGTTTTAGAGGTGTACATGTTAGGAAACAGGTAGCGAAGGGGCATCTGTATTTGACAAACCCAACAGTGGCTGGGATGCAAGCAGCATAGTATAATTAACTTCGACCCAACCCTATTAGCGACTAAGTTGCATATATCAGAGGGTACCTAGATTTGACAATCCCTTCAGCGACTAAAATATGCATACATCAAGGGCACCTAGATTTGAAAATCCTGCCAGCGACCAAAGGGTGCATACATCAAGGGCCCCTAGATTTGACAATCCCATCAGCAACTAAGAGTGCATGCATCGAGGGCACCTAGATTTGATAATCCCAGCAGCGACTATAGAATCAAGACTTCCTGCACTAGGCGCTTGGGCAATCTTCATTCTATGACAAGACCGGAGGCAAACATTATGCTTGTTCAAAGCATTGCACTACTGCTGAGGCAATGTTGGATACTGGCTTGAAATGAAAGGTTCTGAAAACCGAGTCGCTGGACCAGTCTGCTGCCTTCATGATCTCTTGCAGCGGAACTCCAGCTGCAAAAGCTCTGGAAGCCATAGCCCCTCTGGTCGAGTGCGCTCCAAATACGGAGGTATCTATTCCTGCCAGCTCCATAACTTCTTTTACCCATCTCGCTATAGTGACAGGCGCTACTGCTTTATAAGGCTTCCTGCACGCTATCAATAGCTGAGTCACATACTGTAGCCTTATCGCGGATGTTGTGCCTCATAGCATTTTCTGCACTGTGCTATGCCAAGTTTGCAGTTATCTGGAAAATACGGGTATGTAATAACCTTAGAGTTGGTCTTAGTACGCTGCGCGATGTTAAACGCTACGCCCCCTGGATAAAATATTTTTCTGTCCATTTCCAGGGCTTGGACATCTGAAACCCTTCTACATGACACTAGGCAGAGTAGTGTGGCTAATTTTCCCGACAGTTGTCTCCCTGATTGTAGGTCATTTCTTGGCCATTGCTCGAATAAGTGGAGGATCTTGTTAACGTCCCAAAGGGATGAGTATCTTGGTAGAGGGGGCTTGCTTACTTGAACCCCTTTGAGAAGCCTAACTACTGCAAGGTGCTTTCCCCCCGGGACTCCGTCTACTAGATCGTGCCCGGCTGAAATAGCTGACCTGTACTCTCCCACTGTCCTAAACGCTCTGCCTGTAGAAGGTAGGGACGGTAAAAAATTTAAGACGTGAACTATAGGAGCTGAAACAGGAGGAATACCCCTCCCCCTGCACCATAGTTCCCAGGCTTGCCAAACTGAATTATAGCTCTGAACCGTGTAAGGGGCCCATGAAACTTTGATAAACCTGTAGCTTCCTCTGAAAGTCCTGGCAAACACCATCTGTGCCTGAAATTCTGCAGGCTAGAAGGGTCAGCGTCCGGGTCCTGTATCAGCAGATGCGTAGCTCCCGCTCGATCGGATAGGAGATCCGATCTGTGAGAAATCCTCTGGGGGAAATCCATGGAAAGTTCCATCAGAACTGGAAACCACACTTGCGACTTTCATTCTGGTGTCACCATGACCAGATCCGCCTTGTCCCTGCGTGCCTTTGCTAGTACCCGCATCACGAAGGGGAGAAAGGCATATTGAATGTGGTCTCCCCCGTTGTGTAGGAACTCATCTGTCCCTGCTGCTTCTGGATCTAGTCTCCAGCTGAAATATCTCAGCAGGTGAGTGTTTAGCCTCGAGGCAAATAGGTCCGCATATAACGGTCCCCACCTCTGCTGTAATTTGTCGAAGAATGAGCTGTGTAATTTACAGTCTCTGAAGTCTGTTAGAATTCGGGAGTTCCAGTCTGCTACTGTATTCATCGCTCTCAGAAGATACTCTGCTTTGAAGAAGAGCTTCTTTTCTAGGCAAAAGGGCCAGAAATCCTTTGCTAGCTCTGCTAGAATCTTGTACTTCATGCCCCCAAGCTTGTTGATATACTCGACAGCTGATATATTGTCCATCCATAGTAGGATGCAACATTTTGCCCGGACCTTGGTAAATGCTTTGACAGCGAAGGATCCTGCGAGAAGCTCCAAGCCATTAATATGGAGAGCTAGTTCTTCCTGAGACCATTCTCCCCCCCCGTCGGATTGTGGCTGCATCTGGCTCCCCAGCCTGACCTGCTGGCATCTGATTCTATAATAAACTCTGGCACGTCTCCGAATATGGCTCGGCCGTTCCATACTTCCATATTGTGGAGCCACGAGAAGCTCCGTTCTACTGTCTTCGTCCAGGGGTACTTGGTGGGGATATCTCCATCCCTTCTGCAAGTATTTTATCTTGAGCCTCTGAAGAGCTTGACAATGTAATGGGCCGGGGAAGATCACCAGGATAGAGGCTGCGAGCAGTCCAATTATCCTGGCTAGATTGCGTAGCGATATATCCTGTCTCCGGAGCGCTGTTCTCAGATCCTTCTTTATGGACCTTATCTTCGGCGCTCAGAGCTCTAGCGTGGCATTCCTCATATTGTAAAGCCTAGAAAGTCCAACCTCTTGCACGGAGTCAGTGCCAACTTCTCTGTGCTGACCAGAAATCCTAACCCTGACATCAAGGATGTTGCCCATTGCACTTGCTTCTGCAACCTTTCCTTGTTTTCTGCCAGGAGGAGTATGTCGTCCAGATAGACTATCGTTTGAATTCCCTGAAATAACATGCGCTCTCTTTTTTTTTTTTTAATACTAATTACGCTGTGCGCTCGTAATTCTACATTTTCGCTGCTTTAATAACAACAGTGGACTCTACGCGCATTCTGTAAGATAATGAGCATGTATATGTAAATAATGGGGAAAGCCACCAAATGGTACTTAGCTTGTTGGACAAGAGCAAAAAAAGAAGAGGAAGGGACCTAAAGCAGCAAGGATTTGTATCAGCAGGGGAGCTCTCATTGGGCACAGGACTGAGGCTCAGGACTACTATGCTGCTAGGTCTCATGGGAGATGTAGTTGGGACACCGCTTGATAGCATGTTTCTTTTTTGTTATGGATTTGTTTTTTATGCCCGTTTGGCTCTTTCAAACTGTAAAAAAAAAAAAAAAAATGAAGATTTTAAAAGCTGTTGGAAGCAGTAATAAAGAAGATAAAGCATAATGCTCGACTCCGATCTTGTCATATAATAAGTGGGGTGGGGGTTAATAGGTTATACCTGCAGGGCTTCTTCTAGTACCTCTATTTTAGGAAACAACCCTCTTTCCAAGCCTGTCCTGCTCTAACAAGCCCTGCCTCATAATATGGCTGAAATCATATGGGGTCCACTATTTTATTTCTAATGGTGTGAGCCCATATACAGCTAAAATGAGACTGTCGCAATGTGACGCCTTCCATTTCCTTGTATTTCCTCCATAAGTCCCAGAATACAGACAAAATTGGGTGGGTTCGTATTTTGTATAAGTACCTATCAAGAACCCATATGCATTCCCCAAAAAAGGCAGTTTTTCAAATCTATCCACTGCTTATTTTTGTCTTCCCTTAGGTGGTCCACCAGTATACAATACTGTGTTGCTTTTAAATATTCACAAAATGTCTGGGAACCCCATCCCTCCTCCGGCTGTATCAAGGCATTCTATTCTATTTGCTGCCTTTTCCCTGCCAATAAGAATGCAAGGAGTGTTTAAATATTTTTGTGGAAAGTATCTGGTAGTGTTGTGATGGGCCTGAAACAAAAACAGCAATCTCGGCAGAATATTCAGTTTTATAGACCCGAGACGTGCCACCCACGATAACATGATCTCTGATTGTTTTTTATGTCTTCAAAAAAGATATCCCATAACAGTGGGTAATTTGTTTTATAAAGGTCATTTATCTTCCCAGTGATAGTTACTCCCAAATATTTAATACCATCAGCTTGCAGGAGAATTCTGTGACTTGTCAATTGGTGGCTTATCTGAGAGACCTTTTTCAATGAGGCTAGGGCCACTGTTTTATTCAGGTTAATTTTAGAACCTGACATCTTCCCATATTCTATGATAGTTGTGGTAAGTGTCGGTACCAAGGTCTCCGGGTGTGTTACATAGGCCAGTAGGTCATCTGCATATAAGGAGAGCTTGTATTCCTGGTCATACCTCACTAGAACCTGTAACTGTGCCCTCAAGTGTTTAGACCTGGCCGCAGGCTCCAGTGCCAGTGCAAAAAAAACCAGGCACAGTGGGCACCGCTGTCAGTTCCCGCGACTCATTTGGTATTCCGTTGACGCCACCCCGTTAGAAATCACTTTGGCCCTGGAGTTTCTGTAAAGAGTCATTGCGCCCGTGAGCCATCTGGGGCCAATGCCACCTCACATATAACCACCTCCATAAAAGGGCATTCAACCCTGATGAAGGCCTTTTCAGCATTGATGGAAATCAAGATGGAGTCCACATCAATGTCACTAATCTCTGCTATAAGATCCAGGGGCTTACGAATATTGTCCGCCCCTTGCCTACCCCTTATAAAGCATACCTGATCATTGTGTTTTAATTTAGGTAACACCATACGCAATCTCTCCGCCAGGACATTAGAGTATATTATTGCATCCACATGGAGCAAGGGAATAGGGTGATAAGATCCACAGTCTAATTGGTCTCTCCCTTACTTAAGGAGTACTATTATTCTTGCCTGTGTAAATATGTCAGGGGCGCTCCCTTTATCCAAAATTTCATTGAAGAACTTTGTTAGGAATGGTGCAAGTAAAAGGATGTGTGTCTTATAGAAAACATTGGTAAACCCGTCCCAACATAGGGCAGGTTCTGCTTTCAACTTTGATATTGCTTTAAGGATTTAGTCACTGTGTCAGGGAATCTCCTCTGTTGATAGTGCCAGAAGGGTAAGATCTGTCAGATATTCATGTATTTCACTCATCCTACACTCATTTTTGGTTGTGTACAACTGAGCATAATATTAGCCAAACAGATGCGCAATTTCTAATGGTTGATTTAGAATCGGGCCCTTTTCATCTTTAATTTTATAGATCGCTCTCTCAGGCGTGGAGCTAACTTTGTATGAACTTTGTCGCATTTTTCATAATACCTCCGTTTTAGATAGTGAAGCTATGCTACTGCTTTTCCCCTTGCAAATATCATTGAGCTCCTGTCTCAATTCCCCGACTTCACTGAGCAATTCATTGTTTAGGTCAATCCTGCTTTCCATGACCTTTGATCGCCTGTTTCAACTTAGATTTGTGTAAGAGCCATTCCCTGTTCTTTGCTGCCCCCTCAGAAATCAATAGGCCACGAAAGGGGAGTCTGGCCGCTTCCCACACCGTACTAAGTGGTAGTTCCCCGAATCATTCAGATGAAAGAAGCCTTTAATTTCCTTAATGAGGGTGTCTTTGAACACAACATCACTGTATAGCGTATCATTGTAGATCCATAGCTTATCTAGTGGCGCGCGTGCGCGGAGATCTAAATGTTGTCCACAAATCGTGATCTGACCAACCTGTTATTTGTATATCGGCCCCAATGATGATATGCTATTGGGTGCCTTCTAGCAAAATATTATCTAGTCTGAAAAATGTCTGATGCAGAGGGGAGTAAAAGGTGAATGTTTGTGCCTGTGGATAGATCGTTCTCCATGTGTCTATGGGATGGCGTTACAACAAAAGAGTGTGTAAGTCATCTCTCTTGTGAACAGGTGGCAGTGTTGCTCTCACCCTCAATGATGTCCAGTCCTGTGTTGAATCTGCTACTATGTTTAGATCACCTCCACAAATAAGCAGTCAGGTTTTCCATGTGTTTAGGAATGATATAACTGTGCTGCAAAAAGGGAGTTTTTGTTGGTTCAGTGCAAACAGAGCATAGTTTTAGCTCAGTGTGGTTGATTCTATCATTCACTCGCCCCTTCATGCCCCTGTGGCCAAGAGTTTTTGAAACAGCACACCCACACTTGCCTTTTTTCTGGGACCGGATGACTCCTCCTAATTCCATACATCGAGGCGTATATTTCTCTCCGTTCTTAAAACAGGTCTCTTGCATAAAGAGTACATCCACTCCCGATTGCTTGAATTCTCTCAGTATCACTGATCGTTTCTATGTGGAATTTCAGGCCTTTTACATTTAGGGACCTGAATCGTATCCCATTATTACACATTATCATACATCATTTTGCTCCTCATTCCTGAACCCCATTCCTTGAACGTACTTTCAAAGAGCTCCCAACATCCATCCCCCCCATTTCTTCAACCTATCTTCTGCCTCCATGTCTTCCCCAAACTAGTGCACAAATAAATGATAGGGATATTCGTTCAGTACCACCTATTTCTGTTCCCTTCCTCTATCTCACCCGCAACCCTAACATCTCAACAGGTGTTGTTTCCCTCCCCATTCTGAGACGCCCTAAGAATCTAGGGCCACCCAAAAGAGACCCCTAGCACATGAAAATATTTATACAAATTTAGAAAGCAAAAACTCCAGTGCTGCTCTTACGTGGCAATAGTGTCATGGCAGCTAATAAAAACCTTGATAACATCTTTTCCCTTTAGGTGAAACCAGAACAATTCCCTGTTTCGTGGTACCGACACCAACGATACCTCTATATTTCAATAATCCAGGCGAAACTGAAATCCATGCTCTTAATCAGGGCGTGTTGAACCTGCAAAATTTCCTCAAGCGTGTTGGGCGACCTCTCCTTGGTTGAGATGTCTGGCTCCAATCCTTCGGGCTTGATTTGCAATATATGTCTCATACTGAGCTGCAATTAGGTAAGATTTGAATATCTATGGCCTGTGTCAACCCCAGCACCTTTTGCTTGGAGTTTGTGATCATCTTCCCTTGTCCCTAGGGCAAGAGAATCTTTGTCCCCTCTCACCTAGTATTTTACTCTTTTTATGGGTGACCTTTCTATGTCTCGCATAGTTTATGGCTGAATTTATAGTTTCCTACAACTTTTGGGCTTTGGCTGGGTTGCCCCTATGGGCTTCCCTGTCAATTTATTTTTATTGTATTGGGTGAATTACTGTTCCCAAGGGGTAAAGAGGGATTTTACATAATGAGCCAGCACATCCCACCTTATGTGGAGTGCTGGGGGGATACAATAGATCACTCTTGCTTACTTACCTGTAGCATTTGTCTTACAATTGCAAGTTTTCTTGAATGGCTAGTGGCATTTTTCTTACCTTTATGACTTTGTGATTTTTACTCGCACGCTGTTAATTCCGCCTCGGTAATACACAGAAGGGCCACTTTTTCCTAAAATGGTGGGATCCTTTTTTTACGCCATTTCTTGCTTGCTTGTAGTCTCCGAGGTCTTCCCCTGCCATTCTAGGCGGGAAGGACTTTAGTGGGACTTGTCTTCGATGGGAATCCTTTTTATTCCCAGCCAAGGCTCCAGAGTGTCTGAGAAGGCAGGAAGCGAAGGGTGGGGAGGGGGGGGGGGGGTCAAAACTCTGCATCCCTTTGTCTTTCACCTTGCCTGAAATGAGACCAGTCTCAACAGGGGGCTGGCTGTCCTGATTGGATTGGACAGCCAGACAGCCCTTTTCTGTAAAATGCAGGGAAAGATTGCAGAAGTTGTGCTGTAATTCCTGTTAAATGCTCCGAACCTGGAAGCTGCTGACAAGCCGACCACTGGAGCTGAAATGGAAGAGGAAGATGAAGAAACAACGGCTGTGGTGATTTCCTGCGGCCAGAGAGCCTGCTGTGTAACCGAAGCCTGCTGTAACCCCTCCTTCCAATCGATCTGGGGATCCCGAAAATGAAGTCTCTGACCCAGAGCCTGGTGAGATCCACTAGACTCAAGAAGACTTGCATTTTGAGGCATCCCACATCGTGCTGCGACCTTGTGGGGCTGCAATACCCCAATACCCTGGGACTTTGAGCCATTGTGCAGTGCATGGTCTTGCGAATCGAGCTAAAACCTTGGTGGTCTCCTCCTGCCTCTCCAGAGACACTATTTAAATCCTTGAAGTCCCCTGGACCAGATTACAGACGAGAATATGATCAGCAATATTCAGTCTTCTCCTGGCTCCTGAAAAGGGCACCAAAACAACAGAGCCGCATGCAGCCATGAAGAAACTCTTGCCTGGAGCCTTCTCCGTTGATCCCTGCTGCAAAGTCCCTTCCAAAGCCCTATCTTCCATCTTCATGACAAAGGAATCCGTCGACCAAGTTTTTGGCTGCAGATCCTGCTGCAACTCTCTGTGCTGAGGTACTATGTTGGCTGGGATATTTACTTATCTTAAGCCCAAGTGATTTCTGTTAAGCTTTTGGGGTGTTTCCTGTGATTGGGAGGCCTCTCATCCAGTTCACCCATGACCACTGCTGGAATCCTCCAAGGGTGTCTTCTACGAAGTCCCTGGACCCTAACTAACTCTAAAGTGAACTACTTACTGGTTTGAACAGTCTTCCACAGGAACTCTTGACTTTTTCAGCAACTGAAACTTCTCACCCTGGCTAGAGCTGGGTCCTAGACCACTGGGGGTCCCTCTTCTGCCTCTGAGAGAACTCATGCAATAGACCAGGAAAGGACTGGATAAGAAAAGGATTTTGCATTGAAAAGTATAACAAGTGTTTAAAAGTTACTTACTTGTGGAAAGAGTTGGTTGGTAACAGCCCCTCTGAGAGTGAGCGGTTACAAAAGTTCTTACATACCTGGAATATTTTCTGCTATATTGAAAAGTATATGTAAGGTTATTTTACTCACCTGTGAATTTGTTATGCCTCTTTCCCAAAAGTAATGCTGTTGGCTTCACTTAACTATTTCGTTCAGAATATTAGTTTATAGGTTTACCAACTGGGTCTTGCTTCCCATGACCTGCTGTATAGTCTGCCTAAAATAAAATAAGTATGCCTTGGGTTTTACTTACATTGAATAGCTGTGTGCCATCCAAAAATAAATTAGAGTTATTGCTTACCTTAGTCTGTGTTTCACTGATCTGAAAAGCAACTGTAATTATATATTACAACAAAAGGTCTTACTCATCTGGTAATATTGTGTGTCATCTTGAATGTAGTTACAGGTTTGTACTGGTCCTTGAATCTGTGTTACACTATTCAGAAAAGTATCCTGGTAACAGGGCTGTTTTACTAAGCAATACCTTAAACCAAGTGTCGCTGCATGACTGACAGCGTCTACTTCCCTTGACTTACTGTAATCTAAAAGTAACTGATGGTTTTACTCCCCATGAATAGGTGTGTCCTATATTAAATGTGTTTGATAAGGTCTGACTTCCCTAGTATTACTGTTAGTTTTCTGAACAGGGTTTATGCTTTAGTCTGTGTGCTAGAAAGCATTGTTTTGTGTTTTTATAATTGTGGTTACATACAATGTGATGGTACTTATTTTCCCAGGATTCCTCTTGGTCTGCTTGTATTTAAATAAACCCTTTATTTGTACAATATAGCGTTTCATTGTTTCTTTGGACCATATGTATGCTACAATTTCTTTGTACCAAGCCCTCTCTGCCTCCTAAGATAAGCCTGGCTGCTCGGTCTATGATACCAAATACTCAGGTTGTACAGCATTATACTAAGGGTGGAGATTTGTACTGTCTCAGTTGTATGGTTTTACTAAGCTTCAGAAAAACTGTCCCAACAGCAGCGATCTTCCAACATCAGTTTCTTTAAAAAACATTCAACTTCATCTTTCACTGCGACTATATTAGTCTCCCTGACCCTCAGTCCAGTGAAAATGGGAATCCCCATCTCTACCTTATGTCCCGCTCTTGCTGTCATTAGGTCAAAGGCCAGTACCCTTTCCTTTTTGGCAGGGTCATTGCCGATAAGTCTTGATATATACGGATCTGTGAGCCCTCAAAATCTATCTGCCCTTTCTCTTTTGCCTGCTGGACAATATCCATCATGTGTTGTCCATCGTGTGTTTGTAATAGTGCCAGCCTGTCCCAACCCCTACATGAGGATCCGTGCTTGTTGAGCCTTTCCAAAGTGTCCCTGGATTACTTGGTGGAATGAGCAGCTGTCTCCTGTGTTATGAAGAATTCTCATAAATGTGCTAATTCCTCTCTACCTTAGAGACACCCTGCTCTTTTGCTGACCTTTGGGACTTTGAACTTTTAATTTCAATGTGTTTTCTGTTTCTTTCCTTTTTTTCCAGTTTTAAGATCACTCCATAGGCATCATCTTTTCATGTGTGTTACAGAACATCCTCAGTGCAGTGAACACAGGGAAGCATTTTAGGCTGTCCCAAGGTTTAAACACCTTCTCCGGGATAAACTACTCTTTCCCAGAGAATGTAAAGTTAAATTGACTTTACTAGTCTTTTTAAAGTCCTAGACCCAGCACATACTATCTTCCTATAGAGTGCCGGAGGGGTTACCCTAGTATCCCGTGTCTAGAAACTCATGTAGCACTCAACTGCTACCCTTTCCTATCGAAATGGCTGGTGGCAGTGGTTTTACAACTACCATGATTTTTTCCGACCGCGAAAACCAATAGCTAAAAATCGCGGGAGCCATGTTTTTCAAGATGGCGCCTTAAGCCCCTTTGTTTAAACAGGTCCCAGTCTTCTTTTTTCGCTGTTTATTTATGGAAAGGTCCTTCTAGTGTTTGTCTATGCACACCAAACTAGGTTTGGTCCCTTTGTTTCTATGCCTTTGGCGGGCTTCAGGACTGAAGACTGCCTCTGGCGCCTGAGTGTATGGGCTGGGCAGGAAGTGAGGGAGGTGCCTGAAACTCCCTGTGCTTAGTCTCCTAGGAGACCCAAATGCACTCTGGCATGATTGGCTGGCTGATTGCCTGACAAGGACAGCCACCCTGCTGGGTGAGTGGCAGCTAGGCTGAATGAAAGGGAGAAAACTGTTTAAAAGGCGAGTATCTTGGCTTGGAAGGGAGAGTCGACCACTGGAACAAAAGAACCGAAGACGAGCTGGAAGAGGACGGCTGCTGCAACTCCTGGACCGTTGGTTTGCCCGGTGAAGCCCTGCTGCAGGTCCGAATTGCCAAGTTCATCTCGACAGAGAAGCCCCTTCAAGGACGACTTCTTCCTTTGAGTTGGTGGGACCAATCAACTTGTAAGCCACCTGGAAACCATTCTCTGGGCTGGTTAGGATTAACCAGGGGGGAAGGACACCAGCTTGCGCGCTTGACTACAACTACTCGAACCGAAGATCTTCCATTTTGCCATCTTGTTTAACCAGTCCCCGTGCAGTGCAGGAGTCCCCCGACGTCCTCCCTCTTGTCCCGATGACGGAGGCTCAGGAACATCGAGATCTGCAGGAACTGCCAGGAACCAACATCTTCAGCTGCATCTTTTCTTCATATTAAGGTACTGTCCCAAACCGATTGAGAGAACTGACCACTCGCGGTGAACTTTCCCAACTTGCAGGCCTAATCAGCTTGTGACCCAACATAAGATTCTTTTTCGTACAAACTACTTCTGAGAACTTTGGCAAAGACTTTACCGTTTACTACAAAAACAGCTCTTTCCTATCCAAGACACTAGCCCATTGACTTGGGCCTAGGCCTATTGAACTGAATCGAGTCCTCTAGAGAATTAAAAACGATTTGCACTGCATAAGAAAGTATTTGTGATCTATTTTATTGACTTGTGCCTTTGTACTCCTATTTAAAGTGACTGAAATGCCATTTTGCTCCTATTTCAGCCTAATTTATTCAGAAAAGTATTGTTTTGATACTGAAGTGTATTTGTGTATGATATTAAGTTGCCTCCTTCTAGTGAATGTTTTCTAAATGATTGTGTAATAAATTAATAAGTGTTTTACCAAGAAACCCTGAGTGTGTCTACTTGAACCACTGTGATTGTAAGACCTCTGTGTAACATTGTTTACTGCTCACACTCCATCTTGAGACGAGCCTGGCTGCTCCGCTCACTACCAAAAACTGTGTAATACAGACTTCTACCAAAGGTTGGTTTTGCTTACACCTGTAGTCCTAATTGTATGTGGTGGTCTCAGAGGGTACTGTGTGCAATTCTGCCTAACATCCTGCTACACCTAACTGCACTGGTTGCTGTTCCGAGTCCAGCCTTGGAACTTTGCAGACCTTCAACTGGTGAGACAAGACACCTTCCCGTGCATTTGAGCCTTGCAGGGCCTGTTCTGTTATTTTCGCCACAAGGATCGCCTGCCGGATCGTGGTGACCATCACTGCAACCCGCCTTCTTCACATCTAAAAGGTCCCCTGTGGTCAACTGCTCCATGGACATCTTCATCCTGTCATGCCAAAGGTGTCCAGGTGTCCAGTCTTCAGTACTGTGTCGCCAGAGCACAGAACCGCTGATGAGCTGGATCCAAACCCGATGACCTCTGCACCCACATTCCTTGGACCAAAAATATCCTAGGAGTAAGCAGGCCCAGTGGAAGGAGTAAGCAGGCCCAGTGGATTGAGGACCTTTTGAAGCAGTAGCCGAAGAAATAAGAGTAAAGGGGGCATTGAAAATGTGTACCTATTCCCGTCTCCCTCCCACCGTAGGGTTAAATGGGTGTTAAGTCCTAACTCTACCTATCCCTTGCCTGCCCATGATCGGCGGTGGACTGGTCAAAGAACCACCCGTGCTTCCCCTAGAATAGTGGAAGTGGGAGAGCACTGTACACACACTTTACTTACCGTCTTCCTGTTTCTAGAACATTTCCTTTCAACCGTTCGCTTTGCCAACTCACAAAAACACATTGTGAACTCTCCTGGCTCTCTGCAAAGTGATTTTTGTGGAACTAGTGACTCTTAGGGCACTAGGCCTCATTTACTAGCAGAGCAGGATTGATTAATATCTCGGGCATTAAAACTAGGTTCCATTGTGGGTGTTCTGACTGTTTTCTAACAATTTACTTACCAGCCTCCAACTGGCTCTAAATTGCTATTTGTTCTCTTCTTCACTGGTTTTATTCCACACAGTTGCTTAAAGAATTGCTTTTAGTATTGCTTACAATTTTCTAACCTTTTCAAAAGTACAGTGTTGGTGTTCTGCCAGCAGAACCCCAACCCCCCCCCCCCCCGCCATCAGTGAATATTTGAGATACATTACTCACCGTAATCGTATTTCTGATGCTTGTATCTGCTTAGATTCACATGCTGTGCATAGGCCGACATCTAGTGGAAGCTGCAGAGTATTACAGTTTGTTTTTCGAAACTCGAAAATGGGCGTCGACACAGGGCGTGCCAGTAATACTATCCCTAGTGTGACGTCCACTGTACCCATGATCCCTCACGCGTCTAGGACCCTCAGATTGTATTTTTTCTGACATAAGGTAGCATGAGGAGTAGCACGAGTACAGATAATCCAAGCAGATAGATGAGACTAAAAGCATCCATGCGCCTTCTCTCAGAGGGGAGGAAGGGTGGGTCGCATGTGAATCTAAGCAGATACAAGCATCAGAAATACGATTACGGTGAGTAATGTATCTCTTCTGAGGCTTGTTGACTCTGCTTAGATCACATGCTGTGCATAGATTAGCGAACAGTGTTAGAAGAAGGAGGTGGGATGTGAGAAGGGTCATGAGCAAATAAATGTCTTAAAACCACTTGAGTATCTGTCTTGGAATGGGTGTCAATGCAGCAGTGCTGAGTAAAAGTGTGAATAGAGCTCCAAGTAGCTGCTTTTCAAATGGTGTCAAGGGGTACATTTGCAATGAAAGCCAGAGTGGCCCTAATGCCTCTAGTAGAGTGGGCTCTTGGCGTGAAAGGCTGAGTCTTTCCAGAAAGAGTAACACAGCTGGATACAGTTAACAATCCACTTAGAGATGGCACCTTTAGAGACGCAATCTCCCTCTCTGCCTGTAGCTACGGAGACAAACAGCTGATGTGTTTTCCTTAGCGGTCTGGTCTTGTTACATAGTAGAGGACCGCCCTACGCACATCTAGGGTGTGTAGTTTCACCTCAGCCGAACTTTGTGGGTCTTGGAAGAAAGCCGGAAACTCGATGGACTGGTTCACGCAGAATTTAGAAATAAACTTAGGTGAGAACCTAGGGTGTGTACGTAAAACCAGTTTATCTTTATGAACCGTAAAGAATGGATCCTGCACTGACAGCCTGAATTTCACTGATCCTTCTCATAGATGTTATTGCTACTAAGAAGGCCGTTTTATAAGTCAGGTGTTTGAGACTGCTTTTATGCATGGGTTCGAATGGGGGGCCCATGAGTTTAGATAGCACCACGTTAAGGTCCCATCCAGGTGGTGGGTTTGAATGAAGCCTGGGTTTCGGCTTTGAAACCAGACTGTCGCAACCAAGCATGCCTTTTGATAACAGTACCTTCCTGCTATCAATCTGACTGCGTTATCCGCGGCATCAAAGGTTGCTTTTAATATGCAACCGGACACGGCTCTTCCTTCTGCCGAAACTCGTGCCAATTGGCTTTTTAAGGGTTCTGGGGCAGAATCTATGGGTGCCGCGACTTCTTCCTACTGGTGGCAGTTGTAACTCGGCAGCAGGGTGGTGGAGTTGGCAATCCTTGCCTGGTAGGCGGAAATGGAGGCTACTTTCCTACCCAAGCCATAAATCTTCTTGCTCTCCTTGTCGGGAGGAGCTTCGGACGATGACAAGGGTGTTCTCGCCCTCTTACGGGTGTCTGTAACTACCAGGGAGCCCAGTTTCAGATGCCCTCTTATGTACAGTGGGTCTGTCTGGGCTGCCCTGAAAAGCTTCTCAACTCTGGGGTTTACCGCCCTAGTGAGATAGGGATTAACAAGGGAAGGGTCTATCCTCCTTTGTATAGACTTAAGGATAGGGATGGCCTGGGCAACAGGTCTCCTTTCTCCCACTAACTCCTCGGCAAAATCCCTCTCTTCCTGTTCACCCTGGGTGTCAATGTGGAAGTGTTCTGCCACTCTGGACAGCACTTAATTCAAAAGAGGCTGGTTATCAACAGGGGAGTCGGTAACCGGGGGTTCTTTATCTACCGGGGAATCTAGCCTGTAGGTTTCTGGGTTGTCCTCCTCCTCCTTCTCCTCCTCCTCTTGGTCCTCGTCATCCCCATAGTAGCCCGTCCCAGTTTGTTTTTCCAACATGCCCAAATCTGGATCCTCATAAAGGGATGGATCCTCCTGATATTGAGAATAGGGCTGTATACTGAAGGGGTCTGAAGTAGGAACTTCCACCCGGGACTTCTTACTTGGGGGTATCGGATCCCTAGAGCCTGAGGGAGTTGACCCGTCTGGGGTAAAAGAGAGAAAGTGTTCAGGGTTTTTGGCATAGAAATCTGCCAATGATGACATCCTTGACATTACTCTGTCTATGTCATCAGTAGACCACTCTCTTGGACTGGGAATGATTCTTTCTTGAAGGCCTGTCTGTCTTATCTAGACTAGACCTACTGGTTTGAACAGGGGTCTTTGGGATAACAGAAGACCGAGACTTGTCCATCTGTTTAAGTGTGGTAGAAAGTCTTTGAGGTGTGGAAGTAGGCTGAGACTGCTTTCTCTGTTTTTCACCTTCCCAGTGTGTGGAATAGTGTTTACCCTGTTTTTTCGCCCCTCCGGAGTCCTTTGACGCCTGGCGCCGAGGTTCGGGGGTAGTGTCCCTATCTCTGTGTAGTGGAGGTTGGGACTCGGGAGCAGCCGTTGCGCGGCCTGTTGACGCCGACTTCTGGAGTGCGGACTTGGGATAGAGGTCGGCTTCGTCTTCTGACGATCAAACCTCTGTTACCTTGGGGAGCGAGGCACTTCTGGCAACAGTGGATGGTTGCCTGGAGTCATGCGGTGATCTAGATCGAGAACGCCCAGAGGACACCGAATCGGACCATTCTGTATGTGCCTCTTTCCGAGTACTCGGCGTGCGCGTCGAGTCTCGGTTGGACTTCGTGTGTTTTGTGGAAGTGCTGTGGGTAGCGCTTGTGTCGCCGGGGGTCTTCCCCTTAGCCGCCCTGCCGGACGACCTTCCGAGGTCGGGGACTTGCGCTTGGCTGTCAATTGACGCCACGTTGCCCTCGCCGTCCGAAAGCACGGCGTCGCTGCCATCGCTGAAGGCGCCCTCCGCTGCCATGTCCTCTTGACGCCTGCCGTGGTTGGCCCAGCGCTTGATCGAACGGTACTTGAGTGTTTTCGGTTTGAACCCACTACACGCTCTGCAGTTAGCCTGGGGGTGGTCCCTCGGTAAGCAGAGATTGCACGTGGCGTGCCTGTCAACCCAAGGGTACTTGCGGTTGCACTTGGGGCAAAATTGGAAAGGGGTACCCTCCATACGCACCTTGTGGCAGCGGGCTAATAAGTGTAGGAATATAAAAGAATGTACCTATATACCAAAAGAGTGTAGAGTATGTCCACCCCCCACTCTCCCTACTTGCAGGGCCGAGACCAGAGGCCTTCCTAGACCCAGGCCAGAGGCCTTCCGAGGCCCAAATCCATCGTGCAGCTCTCGACGGCGATTCTTTTGTGGATGTTCGGTGACTCGACATTGGGGTGGAGAAATGGGGAAATATAACAATATTTTAGCAAAAGTATGGCTAAAGCCAGGGAACTCCGCGGAATGCTTCCGACCAGTATGGCGGAAAAAAACAATCTGAGGGTCCTAGACGCGTGAGGGATCATGGGTACAGTGGATGTCACACTAGGGATAGTATTACTGGCACGCCCTGTGTCGACGCCCATTTTTGAGTTTCGAAAAACAAACTGTAATACTCCGCAGCTTCCACTAGATGGCGGCCTATGCACAGCATGTGATCTAAGCAGATTCAACAAGCCTCAGAAATATATATATATATATGTGTATAAGACATTGTGTGACAATACTTACCTGGGGGTTTTCATTGCGTAGAATGTATTTAAGGCCTAATAAATAATTGTATATTTGTGTACATCTTCTGTCTAACTTGAATTATTGGACTCCTCTGTGTGTCTCATTGTAGCCCTAGACCAGCTCCACACCCTCCTTAGTCTAAGCCTTACTGCTCAGCTACGCTAACTTGATAGAGCTTGGCTAGACAACAGTGTCTTTTCCCTGTTCACCATCATAGGGTGGCCTCTCAGAATCCACTACCAGGGTTGATTCTGAAAGTCCATCTCAAGACTCGACAAGAGATTTGAGAGAGGTGAATACACTTTCAGGCGAAAGGTAGCAGCTGATTCTTCTGCTAAACTCCTTTTATGCAGGTTGCAACGGAAGTCGGAGACTAATCTTGGAGACCAGAACAACAGGACTGGAAAAGCATGCATGGGAATGTTTACTTAAGTGCTGTTGACACCCATTAACATTTTTTCTTCCTGGTGCAGGTTTCTCAAGAAGCTGGGGCAGTGGCGAAGAGTCCAGGCATGTGCCCCAAAATTAGTGGCACATGGTCAACAATGGCCTTAAACATCCAAGTCATTTTCAGTGACGATTCTCGTCATTTCAAAAAAGTCTCATGTGATCACTGAAGATATCTTGGTTTTGTAGTGGATATCTCCTGCAAATAAATGGTGGACCCTGAGCCCCAATCCCTCTGGCTGACCCCGGGGGTAATATCCATTTTTCTGCAGTCTTTCGCCGATTGTCATGTTTAGGGTTCTGGCTATGGTTAACTAAACCTACCGCAACTGTACCCAACATGTCTGTAAACCAGCGCCTAGATGTCCCCGGGCTTTCCGCACTTATACAAAAGGAAAAATAAATAAATTAAATGGTTGCCAAGACAGGCAATTAAGATCATGGTTCTTGCCCTTTTTTGTTACAGTATGATATTTACTTTAGATAGAGGAATTGGTGAAAAAGCATAGTCTCTAATTAGTCTATCAAAATGGCATTCTCCAATGACCTGGCCTCCTGATATCTGGAGACAAGGTTTTGCCATTTTTTGTTTTTGGCTGCAGCAAAAAATAAAAATCTAATGAGAGTCCCCGAACCTAGGAAAGAGCTGGAACAATCTTATAATTTAGTTGACCCGCTTATGGCATCTGCCAGAGTGTTTTGAACTTCAGGGTTGTGTACATGATGTTTAGGTTCCTGACGAGTAGTCAATGCCATATTGTTTGTGCTACCCTTAAGAGAAACCACCATGTTACCTTGCTACTGGTTCAATTTGTGGTCATGTTGTCTATTATGATCAACAGGCAAGTCCAATGTTATAGACGGGAGAACAGCTTTTAAGCCAGGTAATACATCCTGAGTTCCAGCACATGTGCAAGCCCTGAGCTCCAGCACATGTGCATGCCCTACTGCCTTGAGAACCAAAGGCCCTGAAAAAACCTGCGCTCCCATCCCTCCAGAGATGTCTCCATTACGATCAACTGCACTGCTGTGCTAGATTAGAAAAGCACTCATTGGGTCGTGTTCAACCTCTTATAACACCAGTGCATTGAGTTCTGGCTATGTCCTTCAGGATCAGCTGGTCTTGCCAATAGCATTGTATCCAACCAACAGTGGTTCCTCCAGGCATTTCGGTGGGGAACGCGTGTGCAGTCTCATGCTGGGAACAATACATTTGCCCAGAAGAGAAGACATCTTTCCCGGTGGGATGAAATCTGCAAATCTTTATTTTTCCAGGAAATTGAGGACAGTCCCTCCTCCAAAGAAACACTCTTGCGTTGGTGATAACATAATTGCTCCTGTGTACTGAATGTAGGAGTCAGAGTAGACTTTCATAGGCTCACATGGAGTCCCAGATCTTGATGGACTAAGAACGTCTCCTGGAAGTCCTGTCTTGCTTTATGTTGGGCAATGCCTTGATCAGCCAATCATCGTGGTATGAATAAACAAAAATCTTTTTATTTTCCTTAGGTTAGCTGCCACCATTGCCATAGATTTTGAAAAAACATGTGGGGACAATTTAAGGTGGAACAGTAGCAGTTTGTACTAAGAGTACATCTTTACACCATAAACCTCATGACATTTCTGTGCTGTTTTGTAACCTGGATGTGAAAGTATACGTCCTGGAGGTCTAATGAGAAGAGCAAATGCCCTTTCTGGAGTACCGGGAAGATATGATGTTCGGCCTGCATCCTGCATTTCAACTATTTTGCTCATTTGTTTGCCACCCTGAGATTTATTATCAGTCTCAACTGTTGTGAATTCTTATTCTGGATGAGGAAGACAATGCTTCCTCCTTGTGGTTTTGTTACATTTTATCATGATATTTTTCTCAAGTAGGATGTTCACTTCCTGAATCAGCCGATCTTTGTGTTTCGAGAAAGCTTTCTGGGATGGGCTGCTGGGAGGAGAAAAGGAGAAACCGATTCTGTATCCACGCTTGCCCATTTTCAACACCCACTGGTCTCTCGTGATGTTTTCCCAGGTGACGAGGAAATTTGAAATGTCTCTGCCCATTTTGGCATTGAGAAGTGGGAGAGTAAGAGGTGTGAAGGTATCATGAAGCAAGACACAGACAACAGATTCAAAGTTCAGACAAAAATGATTAACTCAAATGTCAGGATGGTTGAAGGCTTAACTTTCCCAATACTAAAGGTGGGATTTCCCTACCTAAAGAAACTAAGGAAAGTCTGAGTCAGAAAGTTCAACTTAAAAGTCTGTCTGTGTCCAAAACCTATACTTGCCTCCACAACTAAAGCTAAACAATATGTAGGAATGTCAGTAACACAAGAAATAGTGTTCCAAATACAGCTCAGGGCTTCTTCCAGATCCTGGCTTACTTTTCCCCCGCCCTTCCCCAAGTACAAGACATTTCCACAAAGTCTCTGGGTTCCCTTCCCCAAGTTCAAGAAAACAGTTCCAAAAAGCTTGAGGCACCCATACTCAAGACAGCACCAAAATTCATAAGGTCTCAAGTTTCCCTTTTCAGCTTGCAAACTTGTACCTAGTCTCAATCTCTCAATATTCAAAACAGTTCGAGGTCACTTTATACTCCTTCTGGTTTCTTAATAGTTCATTCAGAATGCTTTCTTCCATTTCACTTCAGCAAACTCTTTGGCTTTCACAAAATAGGGTATCTCCAGTCTAGACGCAGTTGTCTGAACACACAGTCCACCCATTACAGGTCACGCAACCAGGAACCGTAGGCTTTCTAGCCCACACAGGCTCTTCTGTATCTGTACATGGCTTTTCCTTGCCAGCCTTTGCAACAATGTGTTCTTTCATTTGCCAGTCTCTTGACCTTGCCACAATGTGTGTTTTCTCATACAGTTCATGGTGTGGTGTTCTTGTTCCTTCACCACACTGCTTTCATACTTTCTGGCAATAGTCTATAATTGCTTTCCACTGTATTTCATACAGTTCGTACTTTTCTTTCAATATATGGTTATTTTTCTTCGCAAACTTATCAGTTCATAGCTTTGCCAAAAGACTTCATTTAGTTCAGAATTCAATATCTTTGATCATATACTCTGCTGTTCACACCTTATGGTGTCCTCATTATTCTTCACAACCCATTGCCGTGGGTTTATTTAATCTTGGCACATACTTTTCCATTTATTCAACATCTATTTGGGCTTCCCAACAGCGCCCCAGAGCGCCCCAGTTCGCATGCTCTTCCCTTTTCACACATTGGTTCCCTGCATCTCCTCCGGGAGGCTGTCCTCTCTCTTCCTGTTCTGCCGATAAGGTTTCCTCTGACCACAAGCCCTGCTCACACTTAGCCTTCTTTCTGCTTGTTGCTGGCAGGTCCGCTTTCCTCCCATAGATACTGCCGGTGACTCGCAGCTTGCAGATCTCTTCTGCCTCTGCAGCGCTGGCTACTGTCTTCTGACCAATGAGGCTCCCACCTCTGTGGCCCGCCCAGCCCTTGGCTTTATAGCTTCTTGGGATAGCTTGCCCGCATCCTGTCTCTCCAGCAGGACCCACCTCCAGCAGGACCCACCTCAGCTGCCTCCTGGTACGCAGGATACTCCCTTCAGGCATGCAACTATCGGCCTGGCTTCTCTCATGCTGGTTGTTCGTACACACTGGTCGGCTCCACCTTTTATACACCTGCAACCGCTTGACAGGTTGCAGGTGTAAGTCCATAATTTCAATTAGCTGGTCACAATTAGTAGACCCTTTCAATAATCTGCAGGCCTCTTCCTTATCTCAGTACTAGTGTCAGTCTAGAAATACGGATACCTCTACTTTGAGACCGCAAATGCATTTTGGTGGCCGTGGGCCAACCGTCTCATGCACGATATGACAAAATATAGGTTTTCGATTTTGCCAATGAACGGTCATTTTGATGTAACAAGAATCGCCATTTTGTTTTCTAACCATTGCTCACTGCTTTCTGTTCCTATTGCTTTGCAGTATATTTTCCGCTTACACTGCTCGACTGTGAAACATTGTTGTCTGTATGTGAAAAGGACAAGGCCGCAGGGCCGGGAGGATAACAAGAGTTCGCTGAAACACAAACGTAGGCAGCGCCAGGAAGAATGCCCGGCTCCCTCCGAATATAGCCTTGAAGCAGAGCTGCAGGGCATTAAATAATTTCACAGCTGCCAGCCAGTCTCGTTATATGGTAGAATATGTTAGAATAATACCGCTAAAGGCTTGAATTTATTGGGTGGGGGTTGTGGGGGGTTTCCCCCCACATATATGGTACAATTGACCTTCACAATTCGGTCAATTGTGAAAAGGTCAATGGTCATTCGAACAGTTGTAAAACTAACAATTTGTATACAACCTACAAAACAAGGCCCAAGATCAGAAGTAAGACCAGACACGTCAGTAGCTATTGCCCAGACCCCGCCCGTAGCTCAAGCCCACCCTCCGGTAGCTCAAGCCCTCCCGCAGCCACAGACCGTGCGCGTAACACTTCCTATTAGCCAATCAGGCCCACAACAGACACTCCCCGTTCCCATTGTCCCATCCGCACCTCCCGCCTCAGGCACAGACTCGGTACCGCCCGTTCCTCCCGGGGTTGAAGTTGAAACCACGGGGGCAAGAGGCGGGACTGACCAACGGGGGTGCACGAGGGTAACCCACAGCGCAATCAGCAAAGAAAGGAAGGTGGAATTGCAGCAACAGGCAGAGAAGTATATAGATGGGAATGATGGGACGGCAGCAGTGGCCTTGATATAGGACTTCCGTAGAAGCAACGAAAGATAGGTAGTTTTTGGAATGCATGGGTGAATATTTGGTGGAGAAATGGAAACAGCTAATTGGGAAATTACCACCGCAGCGATTGTTAGATTTGAATGCATTAGCACGATGTAGGGAGAGGGATGAAGAAGTGAGAGAACATGTATATAGACTTTTTGAGCTTAGAGATTAATTGGATAATGATTATGTCGAAATGTTTACTGCACCAAGTGTTTACTACACCTGCGTACAGGAGTAGGGATATCGGGAGACCTGGGAAGGGGGAAAAGGGGTCGCATAATGAGCGGCAGCACTTACCATTGCCAGGGCAGAAGGAGATGGTGAACGAATTATCGTTGCTAAAACAGGTGGGGGCAGACTTGAAAGAATGTCTAATAAGCACACAGGTACTATTGCAGCAAGTAACCGGACATAATATAGGGTGAGGGAACGCACAAGGAAGGAGTAATTCGAATATGCATGGGGGAACAGTGGGACCGAATCAGTGTACATATTGTAAAGAGGAAGGACATTGGCGAGCGCTATGTCCGCATCTACAGAATAGAAATGGGTCTGGTCAGAGGAGACAGCATAGACGACACCCAGGAGCGAATGGACGAAATAGGAATAGTATGCAGCAGCATCACAATAACAGAGCTAATCAAAACCAAGGCCAAAACCAAAATGCCCCAAACCAGGGTCAAGGACAGAAAAATCAACAATATGGAAATCAGAGTGGGGGAAATAGGGGGAAGAGTGGAAATGTTTTCGATACACAGCCAAACACCTATTACAGTAATAGTAATGAATGCACATCGGATGATGTGTTATTTCCCCAATAGGACAGCCCAGGACAGGGGTCGGAACCAGTGTCTATTCCCGTGAATCAGAGAGGACCCTACGTAGAAATGAGTCGGGAATGGGGAGCACCGCTTTCTTGTAGATACAGGAGCACAGAAGTGTTCAATAGACCATCACTTGTTTCCGGATATACCACTGTCAGGGCAAAAGAATATTTCCGTGGGGTTCGCAGGTACACCAGTCATAAAGCCAGTGTCCAAACCAGTCCCAGTTTCCATAGGACCATTTACTGAACATTGTCCTTTCCTTCTAACAGAAAATTGTGGGGAAAATTTGTTGGGATTAAACTTGTTGAAAAAATAGGTTCTGTTATACATTGCACGGCAGACGGAGTGTTTCTAACGATATGGCCACACGATGCCCCCGTGTCAGAATTCATGTCCGAAGCGTTACCAGGGGAACTAAGTAAAGTACCAACCTGTACATGGGCAATGCATGCCAACGATGTAGGATGTTTAAAGATAGAGCCAGTAAAGATTATTTTGAAAGAAGGTGTTACCCTACCGCGAATACCCCAATACAAAATTTCGGTTGAAGGTGAGAAAGGATTGAAGAGTATTGTTACAGATTTGGTGAAATTAGGGGTAATCGAGGAAATTACAGGCAGTACATGCAACAGCCCAATTCTTCCGGTTTATAAAAAAGGAGGTAATGAGGTACCATACCGTTTCATAATTGATCTACGCGCATTGAATAAGGTAGTAGATCCACAATTTCCTCTAGTGCCAGACGTCACTACAATATTGACAATGATACCTGTTTCAGCAGAATATTTTAGTGTAGTAGATTTGAAAAACGCATTCTTCAGTGTTCCAGTGGATAAGGACAGCAGATATTTGTTCGCGTTCACATTAGGAGGACGATCATTTACATTTACGCGGATTCCGCAAGGTTACACGGAAAGTCCAAGTATTTACAGTAGAGCATTAAAAGAGCAGCTAGACATGCTGGAATTACCCGTGGGTTGTGTACTTTTGCAATACATAGACGATCTATTGCTAGCTGCAGACACAGAGGAGATTTGTAAAGAAAGCACTGTATTACTACTGTCACACCTAGCGGCACATGGCCATAAAGCTAGTATGAAGAAATTTCAGTATAATCGAAAGGAGGTGGCCTATTTGGGCTACCTACTTTCGAAAGGAGGGAGAAGACTAACGCCAGAACGCATAGAAAGTATTTCTTGTATGCCTATTCCAAAGACACAAAAAGGAGTCAGAGTCATAATAGGCATGGCTTCATATTGCCGACAATGGATTGGTAATTTTGCGTTAATTGTGAAACCATTAGTGAATTTAACTAGAAAGGATGCAGTTATGCCTTTGCAGTGGGATGAGGAATGTCAGAAAGCATTTGATGGATTGAAAACTGCATTATGCTCGGCTCCAGTTTTGGGTACAGCGAACTATGAGAACATTTTTAGACTATTTGCGGTTTTGACACAGGAACAAGGTGGAAGAAATAGGCCGTGCGGCTATTTTTCTTCTGCGCTGGACCCTGTAGTGCGCGCACTACCACGATGTTTGCGAACTGTCGCGGCGGCTGCTGCGTCAGTGAAACAAACGGAAGGGATGATATTGGGGCACACTTTAATTCTGATGGTGCCACATGCCATAGACGTTCTATTAAATAGGACACAGACGCAACACCTAACCTCTGCTAGATTGACAAGATATGAGATTATCTTGTTCGCGCCCCATATCCAAATTATGAGGTGTAGCGCTTTGAATCCTGCAGAATGAATGCCACTAACCATAAAAGAAATTGGGAAGAATGAATCACCCCCCCACGATTGCTCAATGGTCACTGAGGAAGAAACCAAGGGAAGAGTTGATTTAAGTGATATCCCACAGAAAGAGCCAGATGGAGAGTTATTTTGTGACGGCTCATGTTTTAAATTACCAGATGGCACAACAACTGCCGCATATGCTATCACTACCCTAGAGTGTTGTAGATAGTAAAAGAATCCCCTATAATTCAGCACAAGCCGTGGAAATAATAGCATTGACCAGAGCCTGCGAGATTTCTGAAAATTTGAATGTGAATATATATACTGATAGTCAGTATGCTTTTGGAGTGGTTCATAATTTTGGTCGACTCTGGGCTGAGAGAGGGTTTCTGACATCACATGGTGCCAGAATTCAACATGGCCCTTTGATTGTACGATTACTGTCTGCACTCACGTTTCCAAAGCGCCTAGCAATAGTGAAATGCGAGGCACATAAAAAAGTAACATGCAAAGTAGGAGAGGGAAACAAGTTTGCAGACAGAATTGCGAAACAAACTGCCACTGATTTGAATACCAAAATGATGATGGTTCAGACAGAGGAAGTACCCTGTATGATAGAAGATGGAGTTGCCACTGTCAAAGAAATGCAGGCCGAGGCTACGGTCGATGAAATGCAGGGGTGGGCAGAGGGATCTGGAGGGTTGTTGGGTGGACAAGGGAACTAGAAACTGGATGTTGCCAAATTAGTATGTGACTGCAATGGTCACAATGGCCCACAGCCCTACGCACATCTGTGCGAAGAAAATAATACAGCACCTTTCTACAGTTTGGCAGAATGTAAACATAAAAAAGAATGCAGAGAGGTTGGTGCAGAACTGTATCACATGTTTGCAACACAATGTAGGGAAGGGAACAGTGACTCCAACAGGCAGTTTTGGCCCGCCCTCCATGCCATTTGAGGTAATTCATTTTGATTTCATAGAGATGGAGGTGCCAAAACTTAAAATACGTCTTGGTGGTGATCTGTGCATTCAGTAAGTGGGTGGAGGCATATCCTTTGAAAGACTGCACAGCAATGAGCACAGCAAAAGTAATGTTGAAGGAGTACTTTTCCAGATTTGGCTTGCCCCGAGTCATATGGTCTGATAATGGACCACATTTTGTGGGTGCAGTGGTATTACAGGTATGTGCTGGTCTCCAGATTGATAAGAGATTCCATAGTTCAAGGCTTCCGAGTTCTGCCGGTCTTGTGGAGAGGCACAACAGGATTCTTAAATCAAAGATTAGCAAGATTTGTGCGGGAAGCAAATTGAGTTGGGTGGATGCATTACCAATATCACCATTATGCATACGTACGTCTATACAGGCTAAAACTGGGCTCTCCCCGTACGAGATCGTAATGGGGAGGCCGGCAAATGTTTGGTGCGCACCTCAGCCAAAGCGACTAAGTGAGATAGAACATCCTGTGCTTAGTACTTATTGTGGCCTTTTAATGCAGAAATTGCGTTTAATTCATCAGCAGGTGCAGGAGGCATTACCAGTGAGATACACCGGTCCGGGGCATGCGCTGGAGCCAGGAGACTGGGTGCTGCTAAAGAAACTTCTTTCAAAGTCATCATTAGCACCCAGGTGGCGCGAGCCCCATCAAGTACTTTTGGCAACGCAGACGGCAATACGGTGGATGGAAGGAAGTCGTGGATCCATGCCACCTATGCCAAGAAGATTCCAACTGCACTGAAAGACTTGCCTGACACTTATGACCAGAAAGAGACAGCGGTTCCAGAAACTAAAGAAACTGTTGCCAGTGAGCAGCCACCTAATCTGCCAAAACGAGAAGTGAAACTCGAAACAAAGCCTGAGACGATAGCCAAAGAGGGGAAGGGCAAAGAGTGCACCAACGTTGCACAGCAGAATCGACATCACTGCTGACCGACGCGAAATCTGCCTTGCAAATACCAGCAAAACCAAATCGTGTACCCCTTTGGCGCCCATCAGCACTTGCCAGCACGCCAAAAAACGGATCTGCATCATTGGCGTGGCGCACACCAGCACCTGCAGTAGCGCCACAGGCTGACTTCGAGCCTGAATCTGGAAGTGCACCGGCACTGTTCACGGATCATACGATACCAGGAGTAAGGCGATTCAACCTGCGGCCTCGGAAGACAAAGTGATCCGCAGTTCTTTTTGGCGTTTATGTCAACCTCTGGTTCAGCTCATGGACAGAGAAGGAACCAGAGGTGTAGAGGAGAGAAGTGTGAGAATTGTGCAAGTCGGACAATTCAAGATTCGTGGCTCCTCGGTGCGATCATAAAAAGTACATGTGTCCGGAACCAGAGCGGACAAGCTGGGCGCACATGATACTAAGGCGATAAGATAACTGATCAATGGTCCTCTGAGCAGTATAAGAAGGGACAAGTGATCTCGCCTAAAAACGAATAATCGAATCCAGGCTAAAAAGGACAGGCAGAACTGAACTGTGACAATTCCATTGAACTTATTAACATCAGAGCAAGCGCGACGAAGAGAGCTATCCACAACGAACTGTGATAAGGAAGAAGGACGACGAGAAACATGCCGGGACCGGTTCCAGCCTCCTCCTGCACCACCATCGCTGAGAATGAGTCAATTATAAAGACTATAAGCTTAAGAAAAACGTATGGTAAAACAAATTGTATGCTGGTACTAATGATAATAATGTGCTTTATTGACGTGGTAGCACCAATATCGACAGCCCTAATATTATGGTGGGTAGAAACAATACACCCATTAGAAATGTTTTTACCAATAATTAATATATCCACTACTGAAAGCCCGGTTCAGGTGATCACTTATAACCTACCCCAAATGGAAGAAAAACACAGGGAAGGTTTTGGAACACTTTGCTGTTGATCATGAACATGACACATACAATCCTGAAGAAAACAAATTGCTGGGTATGTGCCCATTTACCACAGCATGCTGGGAAAGGGATAGGGTGGTATGTGCAGCCATTACCATTAAGTTCTGCATGTAGTGCATCTTTGGGTGCAATGTTCTATGGGAAATGGAATGAGAGTAATACGGGTCAATTAGACAGAACCAACATGAAGGAGTTTGAGGAGATAATGAAGCCTGTGGGTTGTTCCATTTTCCATAAAGCACAAGTAATAGCCCCAGAGCCCATGAGGAAAAGTACACGAAAGATAACACGACAAAATAGACGAGATAGATTGCCCCACCAGAAAAAACATCTGTAATGACGTTTCGTGTAAGAACAGAAGGGGACAAAGATGCAATTCCCCCATCTTACACAGTGAATTATAGCCCAAGAACTGTCCCTTTTTGTCTAAAAAAGAAAGGCTCTTTTTCAGTCGGAACATATGCTGGTTGTATGAATACAGTGGTACTAAAATGGGAAATAGAACCAGTATACGTAGGTGATCCAGTTTATTTTATATGTGGAGAGAAAGCATACCCTTGGTTGCCCAGAAACTGGGGAGGTACATGTTACCTAGGGCTACTGTTCCCAGGAGTATTCCTCTTAGAAACAGCAGCCATGGCCAGATTATCCAGAACTAGAGTCAAAAGGACTGACAAAGGTGTTTTAATAGCAACTGATGTAGCAAAATCAGTCATTCCATTCTTAGGGCAGATGGTGAACTCCTATAATATAAGGCAACTGTCCAGAATCCTAAAAAATACAATAAACACAACAGATCTATCAATTAACATGATGTTGGAAGAAAGAGGAATCAGGTTAATTACGCTGCAAAATAGAATGGCTCTCGATGTGATCCTGGTTGATCGTGGGGGAATTTGCAAAATAGTGGGATCAGCATGTTGCGTTTATGTTGATGATTATTCCCCCACGATCTTTGAAGCAATAAAGAAAATGCACGTCCTAAGCTCTGAACTCCCTACTGGAGAAGGGAGCTGGGGAATAGAATCTTGGTTTTGGGGAATATTACGATCTTGGGGATGGAAGTTGATCTCAATATTAGTAGTGGTGTTTGGAATATTCCTAACGTGCTGTTGTTGTATACATTGTTTACCCATAGTTTGCGCTGAGCTAACTGAGGGATGTACGGAAGGATGTATGCATATGGTAAAGAAAAAACAACCTCATGATCGAACTGGCCCAGACCGAAATGAGATGAGAGCAGTAAAAGAGTTGATGGCAATAGATATTGATGAAGACAATGATGTCCACGATAGCATGCAAGACTCAGACATAAGTACTTCAGATTCATCATCACTAGAGGAGGTTTCAATAAATAGATGAGACGTTTGGCATACGGCCAAAGGAGGGTTTGTCAGTCTAGAAATACGGATACCTCTACTTTGAGACCGCAAACGCATTTTGGTGGCCGTGGGCCAACCGGCTCATGCACGATATGACAAAATATAGGTTTTCGAGTTTGCCAATGAACGGTCATTTTGATGTAACAAGAATCGCCATTTTGTTTTCTAACCATTGCTCATTGCTTTCTGTTCCTATTGCTTCACAGTATATTTTCCACTTACACTGCTCGACTGTGAAACATTGTTGTCTGTATGTGAAAAGGACAAGGCCGCCGGGCCGTGAGGATAACAAGAGGATAACAAGAGTTCGCTGAAACACAAACGTAGGCAGCGCCAGGAAGAATGCCCGGCTCCCTCCCGAATGTAGCCTTGAAGCAGACCTGCAGGGCATTTAATCATTTCACAGCTGCCAGCCAGTCTCGTTATATGGTAGAATATGTTAGAATATGTTAGAATAATACCGCTAAAGGCTTGAATTATGCTTTTCTTACGGCCCCCCTTTGCTGAATTTATGATCACATTTAATCATTTGTACAATCTCTAGCAGGCAGCAGTCGAATAATGTATTTTTGCATTTTTTGCTCCTTTATTAGCCAATTGTCCTGCAGTACTGTGTTTTGCGACTCAACAGTGGTGGATAATTCCCCCAAACTAGGAATACTGAAGTCGAGATCTTGAGCAAATTCGTCAGTCAATTGCGTTGATGCCTCAGCCTCTTATTACAGGCTGCGATATTTCTGCATGAATTGGAGAAACTGATAACATTGAATGTTTGATGGGTGGACATTTTTTTTAGAGGGTGTAGATTGTGTCAAAGGGTCTGCAAGCAATTGCAATGCATCTTCATGGTCTTCAGTTTCATATGGGTGATTTTCCACAATGTAGCAATGGTCCATGGTAACTTTGTATGGTTTGCAAGTGAGATTCCATTCATTTTCTGGCCACTAGACATGTGCATCACGAGTCTGAATATTGACTGGACCATGCTGTGCCTCAAATAGTAGTTGCTCTATTTTGAAATCTGTTAGATAACAACTACAACCAAAGATGTCGCTTGTCAAAGTCTTTATACTCCTCTTCCTTATTGTCCTCTAACAATTCATAGAAAAATGTATAGCACACATACAGAACATACGATTTTCCATCTAAAAACATAATATGACTAAAACATCTGCTTAAAAACTGCTCCAAAACCGTTTGTTCATTACCATTGTTTCCTTAATTCGCTTCACTTACCGCAACATCAAGCTGAAAAAAAAAGTGTGTTTTGATATGGTTTAAATCAAACAAATTTCTTTTAGCCTCAAACACATGTACATATCTACAAACACAACCAACCTGACCGACTTCAAAACATTACAAATTATAAAAATGTAATTCCAATCCAATGTGATGCTCAATTGTATTTCATATTAGATTATGTATAGTTCTGGTCCATGTGCCTCTTCAGAAATCTACATCTTCAATACATTCCTTGGAGAGAGTAATCATTAAAAAAAGTTAAATGGAAATCGAAGTTAAATGTAAAATCTTTCATTTTACAAAGCACTTCCTCACAACATAGTTTAAATGATTGCGAACCTTATACTATAAGGTTTGTTGTTGCAACACAAATAGAACATTCGTATGAACATACCCTTGAATACTGTGTACGTCATTTGGTCATAGCACACATTTCAGACATCACCTGATAACTTCCGAGATGACACATGGACTTGATCTGAGATCACCCTGCAAAACAGTGATTATAATGTTGCCTTCAAAAGTAGATTGCTTTGTAATGTTTCCTTTCAGATCTATTCTGCATTAGGGAGGAAGTGTAATGTTAGTACCAAAATCAGAAAACTTTGAAACAGTGCAAGGTTACATGTTTTTCAGTCTTAAAGTATATCTTTTGTAGGATTTACTTTCATTGTAGCAAGGAAACTAAGTACGCATAGCTCATACTCTGGACCTGTTGTAAATGAGGAAGTGATTGTAGTCGAAGTTCCAGCATCCCCCTATAACATAGTACTTGTTTTAATACGAACTAAAAGAAAAACTGAAAAGATAAGATGCAGACGATGGCACATACTGAGAGACACCCATACATACCACTTTGCGTAAATAACTAATACTATATATGTGTGATGCCAAATAGTAACTTTCTATACAGCCTGATCAACAGAGCAATGGGACTCAAACTGTGAAATGTTAAAAACTTGGAGAAATTACAATATAGCACTTCTAGAAGCAATAGTGAGTGGGGAGGAGGAATTAATCAAGAATCCCACAAAAATGTTAAAAAAAATTAAAGGAACTGGACTGGATTGAGACCTTAACTCTGGCTGAAAGTAAACTGAGGTCCCATCACCATCCAAACTTGAAAAATGTAAATGAACTTCAGGGATATATCAAGAAATTTCCCAGCAGACCGGCGAGAAACTTTATATTTTTTGGATACAAATGAAATTCGAGCAATTAGGGGTCTCTCTAAAATCAACACTTGCAGAATATGTAAAGACACAAATGAGAAAGACAATTCGCCATCTCCTCCTGTCATGTCCAGGTACTGAATGGGTGAGGTCCCAATACATCAAGCACTTCTTCGTTCACCCGTTACTGGCGGACAAAGAAACCTGGTGGTGCAAAATGATTAGTGGAGACAAAGTTTCTTGGCAGACAGCAACTTTTAAAATTCTACAAAATTTAACGGCAACCCTGGCAATGGCACCTCTACAAGGTACAGAGTCTTAGCTGGCCTGAAATATCTACGAGTTGGCCAACAAGGAAAAAAAAAAAAACGAATACTTTACATAATATATTTCAACATGTTTAAATTCCGAGCATAACACATGCATGTATTGTTCATTTGCATATAAAGGACTCGTACAATATAGTTACTTGATAGGCGAGTGAGGTTGATGTTAACTCCGGAAAAGTAATTGATAAAGAATCTTGCTCCTTCATTTTCAGTACACTGTCAGAAAAGAGTACAATGGAAAAGGTACATTAGTATTCGAAATGTGGCCACATCGAACCATCTAAAATATCACTTTGTGCATGACGGTTGGGCTTGCCAATGGGATACTAGACAGGTTGATGGTTTCATCACTGGTGAGGGTCTGTACTTCTATCAGTGAGCTCTACGTAAAGAATGACATGTCAACCAACACATTTCGAAAACATAGGCGACTTTTAAAAGGCACTATGGAAGTTTTTACTAAGGGTCACATTTCACTGATTTATTACATTGTCCCGAAAGCGGGGATAGAGAAAGTAGTCTAAAGTGAAACATTTTAAAAGTTTGGTAATTCTGGTAACTAGGGAAACTTGAGTAATACAACACTGATGTTTCCATCAATGTTTCCATTGATGGAAACAAACACCGAAAACTCTAAACCGTTCATGAAGTTATCTTTTCAATACACCATTTTAAATTTATCGAGAGATCATTGAGATGACATATGTATACAGACCGCTGTCCTACATAACAAATATAAGAAATTAATCGTCCATGACTCACCTGAGCCAGAGTGCGTCGAAATTCAGTAAATTGCATTCTGAAGCATTTTACGAAGAATTCTGGGTCAAAGCTTTTTTGTGTACTTTGATTGTTCGTACATATTGTCTGTAAAGTGCAGGCTGCAGACAAAGAATCGATTGGCCCTCACATCTCCCAAGACAGCCTGGGCTCTACTCTCAACCTAGTCCACTGGAAATCCGCAATTTGTAATCCATCTTCTTATTAAATCAATATCCTTTGGGAATATATGCAGGACTGTGCCTGGAGTTTTGACATGGCCCACAGAAGGGCAACCCGAAAACGATACATGAAGGCATTCTTGAAAAGTCTGTCAGATCTGTAGAAAAATACATTACAAATAATGTATAAATGTGAAAAGCAACTATTACACAGCTTTGTCTGTAAAGTTTGTTTCAAATAAAGAAAGAACACCTGTGTAACCTTGTCAAATTAACATGGCTATCACTTTTGCCAGAACTGACTGTTATATCGCAAATTGTAACATATTACTGGTCCACTGATTGATTGATTGTGTATAGGCGCTATATAAATAAAGAATCAATGTGTTTCAAAGCGCTTAATTGAATTAATTTTCAAGCCCCAAAATAAAACATTGAAAGAGAAGGGTTTGTTGCTCCCGGCTATCTTGCTAATAGTTTATGAAATAAATATTTTCAACACTTTGGTTGGTACGAAGTTAATTCGTTTATTGTTCGGTGTTTTCCGGTGATTGTTTCTAAATACATGTGTTTATGAGAAACACTATTAAGAACTTTGTCAAGCAAGTTGAGGTCAGCCGACACGTGTTTCGACCTTACGGTCGTTCTCAAGGCTGAACAATATTCAATTAGTGATCAGGTAGTGACATATTACAATTTTTCAGTCGTGGTGTTTTAGGTGATGTGCAAACATAGTGATAGGTAACAACATGACATCAAAACACATTGATGTGTCGATATATAGACATTTTGAAAAGGGAAGAAAAACATTGGAAGAAAAGGAGAGAGGAAGAGACGAGAGAGGTAAGTAGCTGGTTAGAATTGGGCTTGTGGTGAAATAGATTGAGGTAATTGCCTCTTACCCAGTTGCGGTTTGCTGTGTGCCCTCCGTGGGGTTCTGTATTATAAACTGTCCTTTACGGCAGTCCTGGCTCCTGTTGGGCCCTGAGAGAGAAGGAATTGCAAGGGGTTGAAGGGATAGGTGGGATCTTGAAAAGGGGAAAGATCCCCCATGGTGCGTCACTGTTCCCATTCGTTTATTTTAAGTTTAAGTTGGCTGTGATCATTGCACAGGAAACCGGTGGAAAACATCAAGGGCTTTTCCTGAATAGCCCTTGTGTAGTTTCACCTGTTGTGCGCGTTGGCAGTATTAATAGTAGTAATATCTAATTGGATGGTCCTAGATGTACATCAGGGGCCCTTTGGACGAGTGCTCCTGTGTGTACCCAGCCATAGATAGATCGCAGTTATCTTTCTGTTGTTGAAAAATGAGAAATAGGGAATTTTTTAAAAAATAACCTGCGCTAATGCTCAACATTGTCCTTGGGTGAGCAAGGATGCGTGCTGTCCCCATGTTGGGAGGCTCACCTGTATGCTTTGTCTGGCGTCCCCGGCGGTGCTCTGCTGCTTCTGCACACCGCGCCGGGCGGCGCCATAAGAACTGTTTGTTGACTCACGTTGGTCTCCGGCCGCGCATGCGCGAGGGGTAGTGTCTTGGTGCTGGTCCCGGCGCATGCGCGTGGTAGTAAGCGGATTGCGCATGCGCCGCGGATCAGCGAAAGACCTCGAGAGTGCTTATGAGTTGGAATTGGGGATCGAGGGTGGGTTGGTCCTAGCCAATGGCTATGTAGCAGAAGGGATCTGGGTGGAATGACTTGATTGATGGTGTATTGAGAGTCTCTGGGGGTCGAAAAGTGGAACCTGAGTGGGTAATACCTTGGAAGAGTGAATATCGATTATGCCCATTGGTGAAGTGCATAATTGTGAATAAGCGCGTATTGTGGCATCAGTTGCTAGTTGCCCAATTGTGGGGTCAATTTGGATTATGGTGTGTGTGGCATGGTCGCTTATTGGGCCGTGTTGTGCCCATGACTAGGATCAATGGTCCCTGTGGGGGTTGGAGATTAGAAGTCAGAAGTCAGAAAGGATGTAGGAAAGGAGGAGCATGATTTTGGCAAGGATCTCTAAGGTGTGCATAGTGTCTCTCAGGTAGCTCGGTATTTTCATGACCAATGGCTGTATTACATTATTGATGTAGCGGGCTAGTGTTTCCGTAATTCCTCCTATGCCACTCAGGATTGGTCTGCCTTCTGGAATCGTGTTGAATGCTTTGTGGACCTTTGCACACATTGGCAAACCACTGGCAGAGGAACCACCAAATGGAAAACAAAAGTGACATAAGGTTCATCGGACTAAAGACGGTCCGGCTGGGCCCAAGAGGAGGAGACAGAATCCGAAAACTGAGACAAGAGGAAGCACGTTTAATTTGTCATTTCAGATGTGTGAAAAATGGCCTTAACAAAGACCATGATTTAAATGTCTTCCTGTAAACTTCATGCTCCTCCTTTCCTACATCCTTTCTGACTTCTGACTTCTAATCTCCAACCCCCACAGGGACCATTGATCCTAGTCATGGGCACAACACGGCCCAATAAGCGACCATGCCACACACACCATAATCCAAATTGACCCCACAATTGGGCAACTAGCAACTGATGCCACAATACGCGCTTATTCACAATTATGCACTTCACCAATGGGCATAATCGATATTCACTCTTCCAAGGTATTACCCACTCAGGTTCCACTTTTCGACCCCCAGAGACTCTCAATACACCATCAATCAAGTCATTCCACCCAGATCCCTTCTGCTACATAGCCATTGGCTAGGACCAACCCACCCTCGATCCCCAATTCCAACTCATAAGCACTCTCGAGGTCTTTCGCTGATCCGCGGCGCATGCGCAATCCGCTTACTACCACGCGCATGCGCCGGGACCAGCACCAAGACACTACCCCTCGCGCATGCGCGGCCGGAGACCAACGTGAGTCAACAAACAGTTCTTATGGCGCCGCCCGGCGCGGTGTGCAGAAGCAGCAGAGCACCGCCGGGGACGCCAGACAAAGCATACAGGTGAGCCTCCCAACATGGGGACAGCACGCATCCTTGCTCACCCAAGGACAATGTTGAGCATTAGCGCAGGTTATTTTTAAAAAAATTCCCTATTTCTCATTTTTCAACAACAGAAAGATAACTGCGATCTATCTATGGCTGGGTACACACAGGAGCACTCGTCCAAAGGGCCCCTGATGTACATCTAGGACCATCCAATTAGATATTACTACTATTAATACTGCCAACGCGCACAACAGGTGAAACTACACAAGGGCTATTCAGGAAAAGCCCTTGATGTTTTCCACCGGTTTCCTGTGCAATGATCACAGCCAACTTAAACTTAAAATAAACGAATGGGAACAGTGACGCACCATGGGGGGATCTTTCCCCTTTTCAAGATCCCACCTATCCCTTCAACCCCTTGCAATTCCTTCTCTCTCAGGGCCCAACAGGAGCCAGGACTGCCGTAAAGGACAGTTTATAATACAGAACCCCACGGAGGGCACACAGCAAACCGCAACTGGGTAAGAGGCAATTACCTCAATCTATTTCACCACAAGCCCAATTCTAACCAGCTACTTACCTCTCTCGTCTCTTCCTCTCTCCTTTTCTTCCAATGTTTTTCTTCCCTTTTCAAAATGTCTATATATCGACACATCAATGTGTTTTGATGTCATGTTGTTACCTATCACTATGTTTGCACATCACCTAAAACACCACGACTGAAAAATTGTAATATGTCACTACCTGATCACTAATTGAATATTGTTCAGCCTTGAGAACGACCGTAAGGTCGAAACACGTGTCGGCTGACCTCAACTTGCTTGACAAAGTTCTTAATAGTGTTTCTCATAAACACATGTATTTAGAAACAATCACCGGAAAACACCGAACAATAAACGAATTAACTTCGTACCAACCAAAGTGTTGAAAATATTTATTTCATAAACTATTAGCAAGATAGCCGGGAGCAACAAACCCTTCTCTTTCAACTTACCAAACTGGGGCTTAGGCTAAACCCCAAGACCGCTCCTGTGATCTTGCCTAAACTTGCAACAACAATATAATTGGAGCTTAGCACTGGCAGGTTCCACTCCTAGAGCCTAAAACCCACCTTACCAAAATAAAACATGCTTTCAAACATGGACCAGGAAACATTCCATTCAGTTACAATGCACAGTAATGCAACATGCTATTGATCGAGAACAAAATACATCAGATAATCGATAATGGTGAAGTCTTTGAGATAAATGAAAATTAGAATACTGTGTACATTAGGTGGAAATCGATTAAAACTTTCAGAACAGTGATCGATGAACATACAGAACCAAATAGGTGACCTACCCTTACTTGGACAAACAAATGAGCTGATTCAGCAAGCTGGGGAACAAGTAGCCGTGGAACAGGTAGCCGGGGAACAGGCAGCTTGATGACGATATACCTTGCAGAGATGTTCGGCTGGTAAATGTCAAGGTGTCTAAAAAGGCTTAGAAAAGTGGGTGTGTATGTGAATGTGCGACATTTTCTTTGACACCCACTCAGGCTCGATGCCAATGTTTCACATCTGCCATACCCACCCACCTAGCCCCCTTTGTGAGCGCACAGGCATGGGCCTGCTTGTACTACCTATAGGGCATTAGGGCCAGGGCTGAACCAAAAATGCAAAATGCATGCATGGGCAATTTCTTTGTATCAATGTGGCCCACTTTTTTGGGCAATGTGGGCCAGTTTGATGAGTTATTTCAACATGCGGCTAGTAGTAGTGAACACGGTTGCTGAATACATTTGCATCACCATATATTCAAAATTCTCCCCCTCGTGTACTATTCAAACCGTGTCTGAAAAGGAATGAATAGCGACATCCAACTGTGAGCCACGTTTCCTTTGGTTCCCCATGACAATCTTATGGCCCAGTATGACCCTGCTCATAGGTGTGAACTACCATTGATACTGGAGGGGGGATGGATGAGGCGAGCGCAAAAGGCCCGGAACACTGCTCAAGGGAAATAAACTTATGTTGATTGCTAGGGCGTGGTCTGGAAAGGGGAGTCTGGAGACAACAGGTCTGGGTGGGTCATGTGGACAATGGTCACAGTGCAGAAGATCCCTTTGAGTCGTACATGGTGTTTGGCACCTTAGGCGTTCCCACCCAACCATTCCCCTCGGAAGTGCATGGTAATAGGTGCGAACTGCCATTGATACTGGAGGGGGGATAGATGGGGACAAGGGAAGCGCAATAGGGCACCAATCATTCTTTCTTGACCCTCAGATGATTGGGGGTGTTCTTGATTCACTGAAAAATTCAAACAACTATTTGTATAAGCTAATTTCCATTTAGTTTGGTGATGTTGATGGCACAAACAATTGCATACAAGAGGTTGTGGCACAGTGTTTGAAAATCCTCTGTACTGTCCGCTATCACTGGGGAATTTGGTGCAAAAGGCTCGAATGACACAGGTGGGTATTACTTGTCGAATGCGGAATCCAAGCATCCCATGAATCCACCATGTAAACCAACAGTAAGCCATCACCCTGTACCACCTGTGAAAGAGGAACAGGCATATTTTAATTGAATGAACCATATAAGTACCAATTTACTTGAAAAAGCATCCTTAAAAAAGTAGCTTTCTGAAAAAAATTTACTTGTGCTTTGAAGTATCGACACATTACAAAAGTGAACACCCATTCAAGCCAGAACAGTTTAGGCCATAGAGAAATATTGTTTTTTAGTCGAAAGTGAAAGGCACGTAAGCAATAAACAATCCGATTTGCAAAAAGTGTGAGAAATGTATTCAATTTACAGACTAAATTCATTCGTCAGTGATCTATCGAAGTTACGACAATGTAGGAGAACATGAAATGTGGTCAAAATTACATCACATCTAGAGTATACTTACTCGTTACTTGGATTCCGAGGGCAAACTGTTGCACGAAGTTCATGCATAAGCACCATCATAACTCACAACACAGACCTTGTGAGGCAGGCTGCCCCGAAGTCAAGCAGCTCGGTAACGCATAGCAGTGGTGTGCCTTCTTCGGCTATGTAGGCCAAGCATCTACAGATTTCTTGGCAGCAGTTCTCCACCTCGGTTGGCATGACCTCGCAATGCATGCATGTATACCAGTTTGAAACGTCTTCCATGCGACTATATCAGGCGATTCATCTTCCCAACTATTGTCCGATTCCCCATCGTTTGTGCTTCTTTCTCTTTCAATTCGTTCCTCTTCAGAATATTCAGACTCGTACTGGTAGGGCTGTATTGTTGCCGTAGTTCCTGAAAAGGGAATAAGTACAAAATCCACAGTAAGGAATAAGTACAAAATCCACAGTAAGGAACAAGTTACTTACCTGTAACTGTTGTTCTCCAGCATGGGTCTGGCATGGATTCACATGCTCATGAATATTCCGTCGTCAGGCTGGGAATCCTCGGTAACGAAAAAATCAGTATCAGTTTCGTTTCTGATCTGTCTTTCGTAGTAGTAACCAATCACTGATCTCTGCGTCATACTGACCACAGCCAATGACTGCCCTCTATCCAAGGCCCGCCTCTGGCAGCCATCTTCAGATTTGGTAGCACGTGAAGTGGCAGTATGACCAAGTGAAGAGCCGTAGAGGGGTAGGCGGGAGGGTTCGCATGTGAATCCATGCCAGACCCATGCTGGAGAACAACAGTTACAGGTAAGTAACTTGTTCCTTCTCCAGAATGGGGTCTGGCATGGATTCACATGCTCATGAATAAAGAATACATAGCAGTACACACATGCACAACCACGGGAGGTGGCAAAGGCTCAACATTAAGCATTACATCAAACTCAACATTAAGCAATTCTTACCTCCTCACCAGGCTCACCTTAGGCGAACAGGTTGCGCAGCACTGCTTGGCCGACCCTGGACTCCTCCCTGGAATCCCGATCGACGCAGTAGAATTTCGTGAAGGTGTGCGTCGACCTCCACGTAGCAGCCCTGCAGATGTCCAGCAAGGGCACACCAGATAGGAACGCCGTGGTAGCTGCGATCGCTCTGGTGGAATGGGCTCTCGGACGGCCAGGCAGCGGTCGGTTTGCCAACCGATGACAGTACATGATACAGCCGGAGAGCCATCTGGAAATGGAGGCCTTTGAGAGAGCCTTCCCCTGATTGACAGGTCCAAAGTTCACAAAAAGTTGTGACGTCTTCCGAAAACACTTTGTGCGGTCCACGTAGAACTTAAGCGCTCTAGCCACATCCAGCGAGTGCAAAGTCCTTTCGGCTGGCGACGAAGGCGACGGGAAGAAAACAGGCAACACCAAGGGTTCGTTGAGGTGGAAGTCCGACGGCACCTTGGGCATGAAGATGGGGTGCGTCCTGAGCACTACCCTCGTGTCGTGAAAAGTCAAGTACGGGGGCTTGCAGGAAAGGGCCTGGATCTCTCCCACTCTTCGTGCGGAGGTGATGGCCACAAGAAACGCTGTTTTCCACGACAAGAACTTCAACGGAGCCGAGTGCAGAGGCTCGAACGGAGGTCCCATGAGCTTGGTCAACACCACGTTGAGCTCCCACGCCGGGGCCTTCACCGGCGGGAACGATCTGAACAGTCCCTTCATGAATTCTTTCACCAGACGATGAGACCACAAAGACGTCCGCCCCGTGGTTCTGGTGTATCGGGAGATCGCAGCAAGATGAATCTTGATAAACGCGTGCGCCAGTCCAGCCTTGGCCAGCGTCAGAAGGTACGGCAGTACCTGGGGAGCCGTAATCCGTAGAGGGTTAATCTTCTGTGCGTGGCACCAGAGCGAGAACCTCTTCCATTTGTGTCCATAGCATTTAAGAGTTGAGGACGCCCTGGCCTTTGCAAGAACCTCTTTGCAGTCGGACGGTATGTCGTATCATCCAAACTCTAACGCTGCAGGAGCCAGGCCTGCAAGTTCAGCGACTTCGGGTCGTGATGGAGGATGGCGCCTCCTTCCCTGGAGAGAAGATCCACGTCCACTGGCAGCTTGATTGATGGGGACGCTGACAAGTCCAGAAGGTCCGGGAACCATATCTGCCTCGGCCACGCAGGTGCGATGAGGGTCATCCTGCACCGTGACCTCTTGAGCTGGTTGATGAGCCGGATCAGCAATGGCAATGGAGGGAACGCGTATAGAAACAGGCCCTCCCAGGGGAACGAGAAAGCATCGCCCATGCTCCTCGGCTGGGGAAACCTGCTGGCGGACCTCCGGCACTTGGAGTTCGTCGCCGTCGCAAACAGATCGATCTGGGGAGTACCCCACCGTCGGAAGAGGCGGTCCACTAGATCCTGTCGTAGTTCCCACTCGTGGCACGAGCGCAGCTCTCTGCTGAGCGAGTCGGCAATGGTGTTTTTTATTCCTGCCAGATGAAACGGCACCAGAAACATCACTTGGGCGACGGCCCAATGCCACAGATCCCGCGCCTCCTTGGACAGGGGCTGGGGATCTGGTACCGCCCTGCTTCCTGATGTAGAACATGGTGGTGGTGTTGTCGGTGAAGATCCTCGCCACCTTGCCCTTGAGGGACGGAAGAAAGGACCTGAGGGCACAAAACACTGCACGGAGCTCCAGGATGTTGATATGGAGGGACTTCTCTGTCGGAAGCCAAAGGCCTCTCGCGTGCAGATTTTCGGTGTGCGATCCCCACCCTTCCAGGGAGGCATCCGTGGTCACTGTCTCCTGGTGGCCGGGGGTCTGGAAGTCCATGCCCGCCGTCATATGCGCGCGGGTGCCCCACCACCAGATCGTTCGTCGGAAACTCGTCGAGTGTGATCCTCTCCTCGAAGCTGCCTGTCGTCTGGATCCAACGCGCGTCCAGGAACTCCTGCAACGGGCGCATCCGGAGCCTGCACAGGCGGATGAGATAAATGCAAGAAGACATCATTCCGAGGGGGGACTTGATGGACCTCACCCTGGCCGCGTCCGCAGCCAGCATCCGCTGCACCTTGCCCAAGATGGCCCTCGTCCTTTCCTCCGACGGAGAGGCCAGAAGCGACACTGTGTCGAGCTTCGCTCCCAGAAACAGTGCGTCTTGCGCGGGCACCAGGTGGGACTTGGCGTAGTTTATGGAGAATCCCAGGACCGTGAGTAGTTGGACGGTCCTTGCCGTGTGCTCCACGGTGAGCTCCTTCGTCTTTGCTCGGATGAGCCAGTCATCTAGGTAGGGGTAGACGTGGATCCCCTCTCGGCGCAGCTGCGCCGCCACCGGTGCGAGGCACTTGGTGAACACCCTGGGTGCCGACCTCAATCCGAAGGGAAGGGTTTTGAACTGGTAGGGACACCCTTGGACCACGAACCTGAGAAACTTTCGGTGTCCCTTTAGGATGGGAATATGGAAGTAGGCATCCTCCAAATCAAACGTCGACAGGAAATCGCCCTCCTCCAGTTGACCCAGGACGTGTTGGAGGGTGACCATCCGGACCTTCTGTGCCTTGATGAATTTGTTCAGTCGTCGTAGGTCCAGGATGGGACGCCATGCTCCCGTCGTCTTCTTCACGAGGAAGTATCTTGACTAAACTCCGGAGCCCCGAAGTCTCTTTGGGACGAGCTCGATGGCGCCCTTCTTGAGCATCGCCTTTACCTCCAAGAGAAATTAAGGGACGTGATGTTCTTTCCTGGCCACAGGGGGGACGCGCGGGCACCTCTTTAGAAACTCGAGCGCGTGACCCTGAGCTAGGGCGTCCAGCACCCAACGGTCGGTGGAGATGGACTCCCACACGCTGACAAAGCTCGCCAGCCGGCCTCCCACCGGGGTGCTTCGGTGGGGGCCCGACCCCACGGCCGGTTCAGTCCTGCTTCGACGAGGCTTTGCCACCTTGTCCTCCTTGGCGACGAGGGCGGGGTGCGCCCGACTTGCCTCGTCCCCTGTAAGCTTCCTGTGACGACGAACGGGCCGCTTGACGGTAGGTGGAAAATCCGCCACTGGAACATTTGGAGGCACCCTGTTTGCCTCCGCCGCTCCGAAAGGGCGGCCGCCGTTGCTGGAGAACCCCAAGAGCCCGGGCCATCTCCGTGTCCGCCTTGATGGCTTGAAGGGAATCGTCCACTGTTTTCCCAAACAGGTTGTTTCCGTCGAACGGCATGCCCAAGACTCTGGTCTGCACGTCCTGACGGAAGTCAGTAGCCTTGAGCCATCCACGCCGCCTAAGGCACACGCCCTTGCCCAACTGGCGAAATCCAGTGTCAGTGATGTCCGTCGCAATCGTAATGGCGTGGTCCGACGCCACCTCTCCTTCCTGCAAGATCTCTAGGGCTTCAACCCTCTTGTCTGGTAGGAAGTCCAGCAGGGGGGCCAGTTTGTACCACAACTCCCTGTCGTAGCGGGCTACGATAGCCAAGGTGTTGGCCGCCTAAATCGTCCTGCCGACGAGATGAGACTGCGTCCCATCGTGTCTAATTTCTTTCCCTCACCGTCCGGCGGGGAGGTGTAACGCTCACCTGATTCCCACGGAGGCGCAGGTCTAGCTTCGAGTGCTGATGCTTCTTCAATGGTGAAGCGCAGGACTCTGAAGATGGACAGGAAGGGCCCTCTACTCTTGCTTCTCCGGCTCGCAGGAATATTCCCCTGTGCGTGAAAAGGGAGTATTACCTACTGACTGAGTTATGATCAAGCCTCCCACTCTCTTCCAACCCTCCACGATACCCTGCCACGATTCCCCGTGAAGTCTCACCTTAGGGTCAGGAAGGATGAGCTCTCCATCCTGCTTCTGATGCAGGGGCGCGTTGAAACCCAGTTACTTCACTGGATTGAGGATTGATGGGAGTTCAGGTAAGCTTGACTATTCAGGTAAAGCTCTGTAAAAGTTCTGTTGCAAGTTCAAAAGTCCAAGCTTAATAATAATGTTCATTGTCTTTTTGCAGCAAGCGCTAATGTTGGTCTTTTTTCCCCTTAGGGGCCGGGGTTCGGAATGCCGGAGATATGGCACCGACCCGAAGTGAAACGTGCAGTTCCAGTAAATGGCAGGTTAGTTCTTGATGAGCGCTCAGGAACTGACTTTGCATACGCTCATTCAATGTCTTTGTCTTTTTTCCCCATAGGGGCCGGGGTCCGGAAAATGCCTGGAAGCGGCAAGACCTGAAATGAAATGAGGTAAGTCTTATTCCCTTCCTTCTCTCACCTCTTATTCTTGTCTTTTTCTCTAGGCTCTGGGAAGTGGCTGTGTATCTGGATGATCGCTGCTGAAGATGGAGGAAGCCAGGAAAGGCGAGTGAAATGCAGCGCTGCAGTGATCGTAACGAAATGCTTTTAAAAATAATGTCTTCCCTTTCAGGATCGTCGGTGATGTCTCCGTGGTGCAGATTTAGCTGGTAAGGTCTCTTGTCTCCCTTTGCAGGTGACCCAGGATGCTGACAGGCGTGGCTGAAGTCCAGAAGCAGGAGCTGACACGGTGAGCGTCCAGCTGCGAGGAGCAGAACAACGCGAAGCGTGAGTTGCTAATCGGGTGTGGTTTAAATAGCTTTGGAAGAAGTCCCAAGTGTGTATCCTTCCTCCGATCAGGTATGTATCCTGCCCCGACCACACTGGGTGGAAAGTAGTCCCACAGGTAAAGTAGTTCCATTCAGGCCTCAAGAGGGCCTGGATGTGGCAGCATGGTCTGCATCAGGTAAGTGCACATGAAAACACTTGCACACATGTCTAGCTTTATGAGCCTGGCGCCTAAGGCGCCAGGACTGCGTCCAAAGGGCCCCAGCTTGGGCCCGCTGGCACTCCCCTGGGGGAAATGATGCCTGCCTCTGGGGTCGCTGGGTCGGACCTGGCTCCTTGGAGGTAGGCATCATGACAGTACCCCCCCTCAAGGCCCCTCCCAAGGTTCTTCCCTCCGGGGGTTTGGGCTTGTTCGGAAATCTCCGGTGAAACCTTTGTACTAATCGAGGTGCGTGGACATGGTTACTAGGCTCCCACGATCTCTCTTGAGGTCCATATCCCTTCCAGTCAACAAGATAGAAGAGTTTTGACTTTACCACCCTGGAGTCTAAAATGTCTTTAACTTCGAATTCTAATTCCCCTTCAATTTGAACTGGATCTGGAGGCTTGGACAATCGGGTTCCTGGTTGTACTGGCTTCAAAAGTGATGCATGAAAAACTGGATGAATACGCATGTTGGACGGTAGATCCAGTTTAAAGGCCACTGGGTTGATTATAGCTTTGATGGGATAAGGTCCTATGAATCTGGGATTGAAGGTTCGCGGGCCCTTGAGGGGTAAATGTTTTGTTGATAGCCATACCTGGTCTCCGACTTGGTAAGGAGGAGTTCTACTTCGGTGCAAATCAGGTTTTCTTTATACTTTGTCTTGGCTTGCTGTAAATGAGTTGCAGCTTCTTTGAAGGCTCGGGTTATTGTGGAATGCAGATGATTTACTGCGGGCATTTCCAGGGTCAGAGGTGGATCTAGGTCTGAGGTCCGAGGACGGTGACCATACAAAGTATAAAAGGGGGTTTGTCCGGTTCCAGAATGCACTGAATTGTTGTATGCATATTCTGCGATCCAAAGGATGTCTTTCCAATTTAACTCGGATTGGTGTAACATGCACCGAAGATATTGCTCGAGAGTCTGATTGGTTCTCTCGGTTTGTCCGTCGGTCTGGGGGTGGTGGCTGGTGGATAACCGCACATCTATTTGTGCTAGTTGGCAACACTTCTTCCAAAAATGTGAGATAAATTGACTTCCACGATCCGAGACCAATATGGAAGGGAAACCATGTATGCGAACTATATTCTCCAGGAATTCCTTGGCCAAGGTGGAAGCTGAAGGCAAACCCTTTAAAGGGATAAAGTGGGCCATTTTGAAGAATAGGTCCACAATTACAAGGATTGTGTTGTAACCAGCACAAGGAGGCAGGTCTGTTATAAAGTCCATTGACAGGGTGTGCCATGGCGCCGGTGGAATATCCAAGGGCTGAAGTAGGCCGGCTGGCCTTTTCTTTTGAGCCATGTTTTGGGCGCAAATTCCACAAGACAGTACAAAAGACACTATGTCTTTTCTCCAAGAAGGCCACCAGAAGTGGCGTTTGATTTTTTCCTCCGTTTTAGCGATACCAGGGTGTCCTTCCATTAAAGATTCATGATGATGGGCAATAACAAGTTCTTGCAATTCTTTACTTGGCAGACACAACCGCTCCTGGAAGTAGGGTAAGTCATCCTTAACGGTGTAATGAGGACCCTTTTGACTCCATTCCAGTAAGGTTGAAGAGTCAAGAAGTTGTTTTACTTGCGTTTGGATATCCTCAATAGTTTGCAATGAAGTCAAGCCTAAGATTCTTTGCTCAGGTATGATGGGCACAGGCTCTAAGCTCGAATTAGGTTCTTCCATGCCAATCCGGGATAAGGCGTCCGCTTTTCCATTCTTGCAGCCAGGGCGATAGGTAATTACAAAATCAAATTCCGCAAAGAATAGAGCCCATCGGAGTTGTCGTGAAGATTGAGCTTTGGCCGTTTTTAAATACTGTAAGTTTCTGTGGTCCGTAATTACGGTGATGGTGTGTCTTGCCCCGAGAAGGTAGTGACGCCAAGCCTTGAAAGCAGATTTGATGGCCAGTAACTCTTTATCGGTAATTGCGTAGTTGATTTCAGGAGGAGAACATTTTCTGGACCAAAAGGCCACTGGGTGTAGTTGGTTAGTTTTTGGGTCTCTTTGCGACAGGACAGATCCCATGGCCGAACTGGATGCATCGGTTTCCACTATGTACGGGAGATCTGGGTGCGGGTGCTTCAATACAGGTGCAGAGGTGAATTTGGTTTTCAGGTCCTGGAAGGCTTGTTTGGCCTCAAGAGTCCATTCAAAGTGTTTGTTTTTCTTTAGGAGAGCGGTGATGGGTTGGACCTGTTCGGGAAAATTCCGGGATGAATCTTCGATAGAAATTGGCAAAGCCGAGCATGCTCTGAACTCCCTTCACAGAGCTTGGAGATGGCCATTTGAGGATGGCGTCCACCTTTCGCGAGTCCATTCGGACTCCTTGAGGCGTCAGGATGAATCCCAGAAACTCAACTTCTGTGGTATGAAAAACGCATTTTTCGAGTTTTGCAAATAATCTGTGCTGGCGCAGTTTCTCAAGAACTGCCCTAACATGTTTTCTGTGATCAGATTCTGAAGAAGAGTACACCAAGATGTCGTCAATGTAAACAATGACACAGACATCGATAAGTTCCCGAAGAACATCATTCATAAAATACTGAAAGGCGGCAGGTGCATTGCACAAACCGAAGGGCATCACCTGATATTCGAAGAGCCCAAACTTGGTGCGGAATGCAGTCTTCCATTCGTCGCCTTCTTTTATGCGCACCAGGTGATAAGCTCCTCGGAGATCTAACTTGGTGTACACACAAGCGTCTTTCACCTGGTCGATAAGCTCAGGGATCAAGGGCAGAGGATAACGATTCTTAATCGTTATTTGATTTAGGGCGCGATAGTCAATACACGTTCTAAGGTCGCCTTCTTTTTTCGGCACGAAGAACAGAGCTGAAGAGACAGGAGACTTGGACGGGCGAATAAAACCATTGGCTAGGTACTGATCTAAATACTGACGCAAATGCAGGTTCTCAGGTTCCGTAAGACCATAAATCCTACTACAAGGTAGTTGAGCATTGGGTACTAGATCGATTTGGCAATCATAAGACCGATGGGGAGGTAACGTGTTAGCCTGTTCTTTCTGAAAAACGTCTTGGAATTCTTGGTATTCTGATGGTAGCTGTACAGGGGTGGAAGTTGCTGAGGCTAGACCCAAAGCTGGATTTCTTGGATAACAAGTTGGTTCACAATCAGGAAAACTTATCTTCTTTGCTCGCCAGTCAATTCTGGGATTATGTGTTTCTAACCAAGGAATTCCAAGAATTACTTGAAATTGTGGGGCCTTGATAACATCAAACACGATTGCTTCCCGATGTCCATCCTGACCCACCAGTGTCACTTCAACAGTGGAATGCGTTACAGGCCCCGAGGCTATTTCAGTTCCATCTACTGTAGTAATGACATTTTGGGTTACTTTCGGGCGGAGAGGAAGCTTAATCCTGGAAGCCAATTCACGGTCTATGTAATTTCCAATAGCTCCACTGTCGATGTATGCTTTTATAGCATGCAACTGCTGAGGCTGTTTTGGGTCCACGAGCACCATTGGCATGACAAAATGCGAGGTCAAAGAGTTAGTTTTCAAGCTCGGCAAGTGGACCCCTACGCTTGCCGGGCTAGGTCGTTTCCCGAATCAGGTGTCACTAATTTGTTATCAGTAGCTCCAACCACCTTCTTAAGTGGTTTAACTGGACAATTTCGAAGAAAGTGACCGGAAGTCCCGCAATACAGACAAAGTTGCATTTGCCGCCTTCTCTCTCGTTCTTTCTGCGTTAATGATCCTTTAACACCACCGATTTGCATAGGTTCAGATACGTCGATACTCTTGGAGTTAGCGTGGGTTTTGATCGGTGCTCGGTTTTCATACTTGAACCAATCTGCTTTTCTATTTTGAAGTCTGTGATCAAGTTGAACCACCAAGTCAATGTAGTCTGCGCAGACCTGGGGTGGGTTTACTATCTGAGCTAGAACATCCTTAAGCTCTCCGCGCAGGCCTCGATGAAACAATGTGATCCTTTTATTTTCTGGCCATCCAGTTTCCACAACCAGTCTGTTAAAGGTGGCTATGTAGGACAGAAGATCCTGATTACCTTGTCGTAAAGATAGCAGTTCGTTATCAAGGGCCTGTCCTTGAGTGTGTCGAGTGAACAATCTTTCCATGCTGCCCTGGAAGCCCTGAAAATTCTGGAGAATGGGATCATCCTGATTTACCAATGGAATAGACCAATCGGCAGCACTGCCACTGAGGTAAGATAGTATAAAGGCTACCTTGGTCTGGTCGTTAGGGAAGGCTCCGGGTCTGCATAGAAAGTGTAAACGACATTGGTTCATAAAGACGGCATATTTCTTGGGATCCCCCGCAAAACGTTCAGGCGGGGCCAAAGGCATGTGTCCAGGTAGATTAATTTGTACCGGGTTACTCAAACCCATTGATGTGGAAATGTCTCTGGAATTAGGTAAAGGAGTGTGCCCTGCCTGGGCCTGTAATAACCTTTTGGCTAGGTCATCAGTTCTTTCCTTAGATAAGATCAGTTCTCTTTTGAGAGCGTTAGTCTCCTGGCGGGCTGAGTGCACCTCTGCCCGTAATTCCCCCAAAAGCTGGGCCAGCTGGTCAGTCTCGGAAGTCTCCATAGCGCCTGGGTGGGAAATTGTGGGTAGGCTTCGCGTTCTGTAACGCTCACCTGATTCCCACGGAGGCGCAGGTCTGGCTTCGAGTGCTGATGCTTCTTCAATGGTGAAGCGCAGGACTCTGAAGATGGACAGGAAGGGCCCTCTACTCTTGCTTCTCCGGCGCGCAGGAATATTCCCCTGTGCGTGAAAAGGGAGTATTTCCTACTGACTGAGTTATGATCAAGCCTCCCTTTCTCTTCCAACCCTCCACGATACCCTGCCACGATTCCCCGTGAAGTCTCACCTTAGGGTCAGGAAGGATGAGTTCTCCATCCTGCTTCTGATGCAGGGGCGCGTTGAAACCCAGTTACTTCACTGGATTGAGGATTGATGGGAGTTCAGGTAAGCTTGACTATTCAGGTAAAGCTCTGTAAAAGTTCTGTTGCAAGTTCAAAAGTCCAAGCTTAATAATAATGTTCATTGTCTTTTTGCAGCAAGCGCTAATGTTTATGTCTTTTTTCCCCTTAGGGGCCGGGGTTCGGAATGCCGGAGATATGGCACCGACCCGAAGTGAAACGTGCAGTTCCAGTTCCAGTAAATGGCAGGTAAGTTCTGGATGAGCGCTCGGGAACTGACTTTGCATACGCTCATTCAATGTCTTTGTCTTTTTTCCCCATAGGGGCCGGGGTCCAGAAAATGCCTGGAAGCGGCAAGACCCGAAATGAAATGAGGTAAGTCTTATTCCCTTCCTTCTCTCACCTCTTATTCTTGTCTTTTTCTCTAGGCTCTGGGAAGTGGCTGTGTATCCGGATGATCGCTGCTGAAGATGGAGGAACCCAGGAAAGGTGAGTGAAATGCAGCGCTGCAGTGATCGTAACGAAATGCTTTTAAAAATAATGTCTTCCCTTTCAGGATCGTCGGTGATGTCTCCGTGGTGCAGATTTAGCTGGTAAGGTCTCTTGTCTCCCTTTGCAGGTGACCCAGGATGCTGACAGGCGTGGCTGAAGTCCAGAAGCAGGAGCTGACACGGTGAGCGTCCAGCTGCGAGGAGCAGAACAACGCGAAGCGTGAGTTGCTGATCGGGTGTGGTTTAAATAGCTTTGGAAGAAGTCCCAAGTGTGTATCCTTCCTCCGATCAGGTATGTATCCTTCCCTGACCACACCCGGGTGGAAAGTAGCCCCACAGGTAAAGTAGTTCCATTCAGGCCTCAAGAGGGCCTGGATGTGGCAGCATGGTCTGCATCAGGTAAGTGCACATGAACACTTGCACACATGTCTAGCTTTATGAGCCTGGCGCCTAAGGCGCCAGGACTGCGTCCAAAGGGCCCCAGCTTGGGCCCGCTGGCACTCCCCTGGGGGAAATGATGCCTGCCTCTGGGGTCGCTGGGTCGGACCTGGCTCCTTGGAGGTAGGCATCATGACAGGAGGTCGACGTAGAGGCCGCGCCCCCCCCGCTTTCTTCCTGGCCGCCGCGGAGACGACCGAGTCCGGGGGCAGCTGTGCCCGAAGGCACAAGGGGGCCGCCGGGACCCGGTACTTCTCGTACCGATCCCTTCTAGCCGGCGTCGTGGATGGGTTCTTGAGGAGGGCGAGGCCCTCATCCCAAATATCGTCCAGTAGAGGTACAGCGAGGACCGTCTTCCTCTTGGCCTCGCGCCGTTGATAAAGGAAACCTTCCTTCTTCTTCTCTTCCGGGCAGAGCTGGAAAAGCTCGGATGCCCTGGCAATCATGGAGTGAAGCGATCCAATCTCGTCAGGCGGGGAAGCCCGGGTGGGAGGCGATGACGGGAGATCCTCGTCATAAACCTAGTCGTCTGTACCCGTCGCGGCCGTGTCAGTCCCCGTAACATCCCCACGTGTCGTGGACGGGGAGGAGGGCTGAACCGGGCGCGATGGCTGAAAAGGAGGTGGAGGATGAATCCTTCTCTTAGGGGGAGGGCTCCCAGAAGGGCCCGGCTCCGGGTCCCCCGTCGGGAGCGGTTCCTCCGTTGGTGGTAACGGCAGTCTCGTCCTTATCTCCGAGCATAAGGACTGTATAGCCAACAAAATGGCCACCGAGTTGTCTTGCGGCACTGGTTGAGGGGAGTCCGACGGGCGGTCAGGAGCCCCGTCGGCACCCTCAACGTTCTCGTCGTCTCCTTCGTCGGGGTCCCTCCCGACGGGCTGGTCTTCTTCCACGCCAACGCCGTGGCTTAAGACTTCGATCAGCTCCTCCTCAGAGGTTGAGGCCGAATCCACGATGACCTCCTGCCCCCCCTTTTTCTTCCCCGTCGGAGGTTTCACAGGGGTCCTGTCGATAGGCATGAAAGAGGACTCCCTCCCTGGTGGCAGGGAGACTCTGGGCCCCGAGGTCGCCACCACTGGTTTAGCCTCCACAGGCTGAGCCAGGGCCACCGCGACTGTCTCGATAGAGGCCTTGGCCGGGTGGATTAAGGCTTTCACCACCTTAGGTGCGCTCACCGCCTTCTCCTTGGGGGGAGGGTCACCGCCTCGCTCCCCCTTCGATGGGGCCTTCGAGCTCGACTGGGGTCTCTCCAGGAGCTTCGCCGGGTGCTCGGCCTTCCTCTTACCCGAGCCAGAGCGATGGCTCGTGGTTGATGGCGCCGGGGAGGATGCGCCCTGCCTGGCGCCCGTAGAGCCCGACCGTTCGGCACTCGCGGTGCTTGGCCTTCTGTTGGACCCCCGTCGCCGGGGCGCCCTCGAAGGTCTTAGAAGACCGCTCGGACTTCTTCTTTTCGCCTGACGGGCTCTTTCCTTCCAGCCAGTTTGCGAGACGTTGATGGCGGTCCTTCATGGTCCGCTCCGACATATTGCCGCAAAACGCACAGTCCTTCTCCACGTGCGTCTTGTCCTCATGTAGGCAGTAAAGGCAAAGGGAGTGTTCGTCCACCTTAAAGACATTCTGAAGCTGGCATCCAGGGCAGACCCTGAACAGCTTTCCGGGCGTCGAGCTTCCCTTCTCCTGGGACATGTCTGAGATGGGCCTGAGAAACTTCTGGAGTCCTCCAAAGCGTGGCTCGACGAAATCTTCACCCTTGAGGGGCGTAGACGAATCCGACACGGGTCCCCGTTAATCGGATGAAGAAACGGTGGAGCTTGAGGCTCTTTTGACCGAAAAAAGAGAAATTTTTCTGAGAAAAAACATGAAAAAAGCACTAACGCTCGAGAGCAATAGCACGAGGATCCCAACACTTGAACGTGCGGTAAAAATCTGAAGATGGCTGCCAGAGGCGGGGCTTAGGTAGAGGGCAGTCATTGGCTGTGGTCAGTATGACGCAGAGATCAGTGATTGGTTACTACTACGAAAGACAGATCAGAAACGAAACTGATACTGATTTTTTCTTTACCGAGGATTCCCAGCCTGACGACGGGGAATATTCATGAGCATGTGAATCCATGCCAGACCTCATGCTGGAGAAGAAAAATAAACACTTTTTTTTTTTTTTTTTTTTTTTTTTTTTTAGGTAGGTAGCAACTACTGGTGAAGGAGAAGAAAATACATTGCAATGTTAAAAATACCCATTGAGCAAATAAATGCACAGCACAGACGGACATTTCGAAAATAAATAAGGTTTGGTGAAAAGATTGGTACATCCCATTTTGGTGTGACCAGTGAACAGCCTCAGATCATTGGGAACAGAGGGAATGAGTGTGCACTGTGACACTGCAGTACTGCACAGCCCACAGTTAGCAGCCCAAAGAGGACTGGATGGCAAGGTGAATTGGGACATTGTGAGACAGCGAGACAAAACAAGGGCAGTAACACGACGTGGGGACCATCCGTGCAGCGGTAAAGGCCACTAAGCTGATCAAAGGGAAAGGGAAGCAGCCCACGATGAAGGAATTCACCAAATCCCCACAAACAAAGGAGGTGGAGAAGAATAAAGGACAAACCGCGCAGGCCGGACTAGCCCCAGCGTGGAATGATCACCAGATCCTGGAGGCGATATCAGATCTGGGGAGGCTAAACTAGATGCTGCAATGGCCGTTCTAAAAACTTTGCTGGAATTCAAGATAGATGCGGTGCAGGTGGACGTCAATTTGCTGCGACAAGATGTAAGGGCGCTCGCGGAACGTACGAGCCGACTGGAAAAGGAGGTGATGGCCAATACAACCACTTGCACAGCGAACGCCACGGAAAAACACACTACGGCAGCAAGTGCGCAACCTAAAGAACCGAGCAGAAGAAGCAGAAGGGTGCGCGCAAAGGAACAATATACGAATTGTGGGGCTTCCGGAAGGTGAGGAGGGATGAGACCCGACCAATTATGTCGAAACAATGCTGCTGCAGGAAATTAGAGGAGCACTCACTCAGGGGTTCTCAGTGGAGAGAGCACATAGGGCGCTGATGCGGAGACCGCCACCCGGAGCTCCCCCAAGACCGATCATCGCCAAAATATTGAATTACAGAGACAGGGAGAAGATCTTGGAGCACTTTAGGAAAGGGGGAACGATACATATAGTGTCATTGTCCATTACGGCATACCCAGACTACACCTTCCTGGTACAGAGGCTGATGTACGGGGTGGTCAAGAGGAGGCTGCGCGAAGCGGGCCACAAATATATGTTGATGTACCCAGGGAAATTGAAGGTGTTTCATAAAGGCAAGGCCCTGTTTTTTGAGACTCCGGAGGATGCAGCGGAATGGTTGGATGCACATAACTGCCCAACAGGAGTAGACGATAGGACGGAGAGCAGCACGGATAAGTGAACCTGCGGATGTGGGGATGGGCGGGTGGGGGAGAAGTTGACTTTGGGACTTGAATATAACACTGTAAATGATGGGATTCAGGGCGGGTGGGACGATGGGGGAGAACAACAGAGTGGTAACATGTGTGCCTAAAAGGGGAGATACAACAACACCAGGAAACACATCACCCACCCATAGACAGTTTAGTCGGGACACTGTTAGATCGGTGTCCCCCCTGCAGTGCGCCGAGTATCGTTACTAACGGGAAAGGGCTATATGCGGGAGAGCCTGAGATCCAGGGATGGAACTGGGTGACAGTTGGGGTTGGTCGGGAAGGGGGTTGAGGAAGGAGGTGGGATAGTTTATGTTGGGGAACGGGAGAGGATTTGGGGGGGTGTGGGTCTACAGCTATAAATCACTGCGCATGGAGCGGAAGACAAGGGAGGACAGGAGCGGAACGGGGTATGGATGAGATGGGGGACCTCAAGATAGTGACCTGGAATGTCAGGGGGCTTAATTATTTGAAGAGGAACAAGGTCATGATGTATTTGAAGAGACAGAAGATTGATATTGCTTTATTACAGGAAACTCACCAGACAAAAGAAAAACAGGAGGTGGTGGGGAGGAAATGGAGAGGGACCACCATAGGAGCAACATATTCGGCATATGCCAGTGGGGTAATTACATGGATAGCACTGCATGTCCCTTTTAAGCTGTTACAGTCTACTTTAGAGCCAGATGGGAGGATGGTGCTAACAATAAGACTAGTAGAAAACAGGGAGCTGAGTATTATCAATATGTATGCCCCAAACCAAGATGCTACCGGCTATTTCAGAACTCTATATACAGCAAGATCAGCCCATATATGGAGGGAGGCAGTTATATGGGGAGGGGACTATAATTGCACGCTAGATCCCAGAGTTGACAGATCAGATGAGAAGATGGAGAAACCCACCCCGGTAGTGAAAGCTCTTAAGACACTAATGAGTGATTTTCGACTAGTGGATGTATGGAGGATGCACCACCCACAGGATAGGGAATACTCTCACCACTCGGCCCCACAAAACCTGCACATGCGGTTAAACTACATATTTGCTGCATCAGAGTTAACAGGGGAACTAGTGCAGTCGGAATACAAAGCGAGAGTCCTCTCAGACCACTTGCCGTTGATTATAACATGGCAATACTTGCCGCCCAGAGCATGGATCCCGATGTGGAGGCTTGGGGCCAAAGCTTTGAAAGACACAGTGTTCAGGGAGGACCTGAAGAAGGAAATAAAGGAATACTTTGCACACAACACCAGGAGGGTAGAATCAGCTGGTACACTATGGGAGGCATTTAAGGTGGTGGTGAGGGGGGTGGCAATATCTAAATCCAAAGGCCTACAAGGTGGAATAACGTATGAGTTCCACAAAGCAGTAAAGAAACGAGACAATAATGCATAAGGGGGGGGCATTCCCCAGAGGAGGCTTGCACTATACGACAATTGCAACAGGATTGCAGGGAGTACTGGGAGAGATTATGCAACCTGAACTATAGAAAATAAGTTGAAAGGCAGCACGCGGAGGGAGATCAGCTGGACAGGTAGTTAGCCTGGTTGTACAAGAGTGAGACACCCAGACAGACAATTAGAGCGGTAAGGGGAATGGATGGGCAAATATTAGATACCCAGGAAGCTGTATATGGATGTTGACGAGGGAGAGGAGATTGATGTGATGGAAACATTGAAAGACATCCGCCTTCACAAACTGGAGACAGCAGCGAGGGAGACCTTAGAGGTCCCAATTACGCTAGAGGAATTAGAAGCAGTGATCGAGTTCTTACCTACTAGTAAAGCTCCAGGGGCGGATGGTCTCCCTAGCAAGTTCTACAAAACGTAAAGGGCGGAGTTGCTCCCCCCACTACTAGCAATGTTAAATGAGGCACTAGATAGGGGGACGCTGCCGGAGTCTCTGAGGGAGGCAATTATCATTCGACTCTTTAAGCCTAATAAACCATGCATGGACTGCGGGTCATATAGACCGCTATCCATGCTTAATCAAGATAATTACGGCAGTGCTGGCGAATAGGCCAAGACCGGTTATTAATAAACTCATACATACTGACCAGACCGGGTATGTTTCGTGCAGAAGCATATTCGACAATCTCAGCAGGCTCCATCACGTTATAGAACAAACGGTTAGGGACCCCAGGAGGTTGCAGTAATCTCATTAGATGAAGTGAAGGCCTTTGACTGTCAAATGGCCTTGGCTGATGGCGGCCTGGAACGAATATGGGGTTGGGCCCACATACTTGAGGTGGGTCCGGATGCTGTACAGTAAACCACTGGCTCGAGTCAAGACGGGTACTAGACAGGGATGCCCGTGGTCCCCGATGCTGTTCATCTTAGCACTGGAACCCCCTAGTGATATACTTGAGGCAACAGTATGGAGCGGTGGGGATTAGCACGAAGGGAGGGCAACATCTGATATCAATGTATGCTGATGATATGCTGTTGTACTTGAGATACCCTGAACCTACAATATATTCTGGACGTAATGGGGCGATACACGGTGCTGTCTGGCATAACAGTGAACCCCAAGAAATCATGTATATTTCCCCTGGGTAGGTACAAGGGACTACCACGGGAAGAACTGCTGGTATTACAAATACAATGGGAGACCAGGACCTTTAGATACCTGGGGATTGATGTACATCACACAGTGTTGAGGTCGAACACAAACAGAACACAGAGAAGGCAGTGGCTAACATTGAAAACAGCATGAGGTTCTGGGCCAAGCTCCCTTTGACCATGATGGGGAGAGTGGCTCTGTTAAAGATGGTGGTGCTGCCTAGGCTGTTGCACTTTTTTGTGAATATACCATACATGATACCCAAGCGATTCTTTGTCAAAATCCAAGGTATATGTAGAGGGTTCATATGGCACAACTCTAAAAACAGAATAGCATTTTGGAAACTGAAAAACACGTACGATCGAGGGGGAATTAAATTGCCCAACTTCGAGATTTACTATTTGGCCAGCCAACTACAATATGTGGTGAGGTGGTTATCGGAAGACTCCACACCGGAGTCCAGATTGCTGAAGGCTGAATGAGTCCCGTTGTTCCTGAATGAATGGATATGGTTGCCAATATCACAACGAGACGGGGGGACAAGAATGTTAGATTTGGGATGGAAGATATGGCAAAGGGCTTGCCGTGTCATGGAGAACCCGTTCCTGTGTTCCCCACAGATGCCGCTAGTGGCACTGAATGGAGTGCATGAGCAATTGAGGAAGACAGTCAAGAAGCATTGGGAACCGATCGGTATAGCAACGCTGGGGGATGTGTGGCAGGATGGGAAGGTGGTGGAGTTTGACACACTGGTGGAAGACACCGGTTTACACCGGGGACACTACATCACTTATACTAGGTTGGTGTGGAAGAAAAGGGCACTTGGTCAGAAATAGTGCTGGAGAGTCAGCCCGACACGGTCATAGAAACATTTCATGATGTGTCAGACGGAGGCCATGAGGTCTCCCGAATCTACGAACTGCTGATGTCAAGGATGGGGAAGGAGGTGATTCAGTTGAGACCGGATTGGGAAGAGGAAACTGGATGGATGACGGGCTGTGGGTGAGGCTACAGGGATATCACAAGAAACTGTCCAGGAACGTGAGGTTGCTACAAATCCAGTTATATGTTACCCATAGAGGACTCCTCAGAAGATAGCCAAGTTTAAGAATGTGGGGAATACACACATGTCCTAAATGTGGGTAGGAGAATGCGGGACTAGTGCATATGTTCTGGGCATGCCCAGAAATAAGGAGATTCTGGAGGGAGGTAGCCCACCTTTTGGCAGGGAAAGAGATCAGTCTGGAGGTGGAATCTATGTGGTCGTGCATGGTAGGGGGGGTTCCATAGGCTGCGTAGAATGAAAGACATAAGTAAACTCAATGACTTGGCTTACATACTCGCCAAGCATAGAATTGCTATGAGCTGGAAAGCGAGCAATAGACCGAAAGTAGAAGCCTGGTGGCAGGATCTTCAGAAATGGGCAGATGCGGAAATGGTGGTGTGGAGCCAAGCAGTAAATAGGGGTGGAGATGAAGAAGTGGAGATGCCGATAGCCTGGAGGCAACTAGTAAGCCATATTGTCGGGGTCTGACCAGAGAGGTCTGGAAGACTATGGCTCTTCGGGGGGGGGGGGGGGGGGTAGAGGGAAGTGAGGTGCCCCCAGAAGGGGTGGTGGAAGGTGGTGATGCGGAGTAGGCTTGGGATAGGGTATGGGGGTAATGGGAGGGCGGTGGACACATCATGAAATTGTACATGAGACATGGAAGGTATAATTGCTGTTAACAGTTTGGTTTTTTCTTTAGATTTTGTTGTTAAAAATAATAAAAATTGTCACAAAAAAAAACTATCACCACCGCCCAGCGAATACACTCCAAAATCGAAAAAGAACTAAAATTGGAGGAGGCCAAGTTCTTGAGTAATACCAGCCTACTGAACACGCGTGAGAAATTAATATAGCTCTGGACCAATTCATGTCTGACACTTTTGAGAAAAAAAGACAAAAAACGTGCTAAAGATATAAAGAATTTTATGATCAAACAGGTCAACCCATGCCTCGCACCAGAGTTCAAGGACAACAAAGAGAGGGCGAGTGCAGGAAATCAGACAAGTGCCACCAGAAATAGACGGAAATGGGTGTCATTTTCTGACACATCAAGCTTGGACTCCTCCACTGCTGACCAGTCCCAAAATCGAGGAAGGCATCCATACCAGGGACAACACCAACCTCCACCACCCCTGGTTCCTTTTTTACAGAAAAGTGGCCCCAGAGCAGGGTACTAGGGTCTGCCACCACCACAGCATGTGCATCTCTACCACTACCCACAATGGAGACAACCCCACGGGAGAAGCCACAACCAATGGAGGTACTAAATGAGATCCCCATTTTTAATCTCTCAGGAGTAACGCTCACCAAAGAAGAGGCATCAGTACTTGTGAAAGGACTGTCTTTCATGCCGACCAGTCCCACTGATTGGTTTAAACTTGACCAAGAACTGTCCAACTTCTTCAGAACATTTCAACGTGCATCATACTTCAAGGAGAACAAGTTCTCGGAACAAGGAGGACTCTGGTCTTAGAGTAAAAACCAACTTCAACCCAAAGGAGAATGAAATACCCCATCCATAGTCTCATTTGAAAAATGCATCAAGCAAGAAATTAAGAAACTCCAAGAGACATCACAAAATCTGAGACACAACTTGACCACGGAAGAACAGAGCGCCTTGAAGAACCTAGAGGGAAACAAGGAACTAGTTATTAAAACGGCGGACAAAGGTAGGGGGATGGTTATTCAAAACGTCAACCAGTACAAAGAGATGGTAATGAATCTTCTCAATGAGGAGTTGAACTATAAAAAACTGAAGAAAGACCCCACAGCAGGGATTAAAGTGAAAATACAGGAAATGACAAGATTCTCCCTTGAACATAACTTGATCTCAGAGAAAGAAAAAACCTTCCTGAACACTTTGGAAGGCAGAACTCCGGCTTTCTATGCCGTCCCCAAAACGCACAAAGACAGGACAAACCCCGCCGGGTAGACCTTTTGTTTCAGGCTGCAGGTCTATTTTAGAATCGATATGCACATTCGTGGACTATTTCCGGAAACCCCTCAGTCAACACACACCCACATACTTATGCGATACCATGGCCACGATAGCAAGATTTGAACATCAACCATTCATCCAAACTGAAGAGCTGTTGGTAACCATGGATATTAGAAGTCTCTATACCAGCATACCCCAAGATGCAGCACTGGAATGTATATGGCGCTATTTAACACACCACATGACTCAGAGATGGGTTCACACTAACTTTATTATGGAGTTTTTAGAACTAGCTCTGCCCCACAATTACTTCACATTTGATTATGTATTTTTCCAACAAACCTGCGGTACCGCCATGGGGGCAGCTTCGCGCCAAGTATGGCCGTCATCTTCATGTCAGAATATGAACACAACTATATAGCCGGTCCGATAGCACAGCGAGTAGAGCGCTCACTTTGACATCTGTGCAGAGCCTGCTGATGCAGGTTTGAATCCCGGCAGGGCCAAACTCAGCCTTTCATCCTTCCAAGGTCGATAAATGAGCACCACACACCGTGGGTAATAATAAGCAGCGCTCAGATACCCGAGGGTTCGTAGCGCTATATAAATGACAAATTATTATTATTATAACTATGTTCTGAATACCACCAATCCTTTTGTGGATAAAATCTCCCAATGGTATTGTTACATTGACAATATCATTTTTATCTGGAAAGACGACAGTGACACTTTGGACAACTTTCTGAAATGGATCAATTTACAGACCCAGGAAATAAAATTCAACCTTAACAGGAGCAACCTGGAGATCAATTTCCTGGACCTCTCCATCCGGCCTAGAAACAACAAATTAACTTGAACTCTTTACAAAAAAGACACAGGCCGCAATACCCTTTTGCATTAAAGGAGCAATCATCCCAAAAATCTTAGGAATAATCTAACCTATGGGCAGTTCCTAAGAGTGCTCAGAAACTGCACAGACCTGGACCAGTATAAACATGCCACGGAACTGCAAATGAGACACTAAACCAGAGGATACCCAAAAAAACTCTTGAATAACACCAGGAAAAGAGCTTGTTACACACCTAGAGAATCCCTACTTCTATCTAAAGTGCACAATACAGAAAAAGAAAAAATGATGACTTGTGTCACCACCTTTGGCCCAACCACCACCAAACTGAAAGGACCGATTAAAAAATGTTGGCCATTAACACAACTTAGCCTTCCGGTAGAGACACTACCCAGGATGGCACTTAAACGTGCAAAAAATCTTAAGGAAGTCCTTACACATGCTAGTTTAGTTTCTTTATGTACCGCACGCCGAACCCTGAGGTAACTGGGCGCCAGAGAGCATTTTGGAAGAGCAAACAATACAGTAAACAAGTGCAGTGGACCGTGTTCCATAGTGGTCGCAATAGTGATGTTACAGACATAATAATCAGACAGTAGAGCATTTATGGTTAGCAAGCCAAGATTTTGTTTTTGCTCTGAACGACCAGAACGAGGGTTCATTACTGAGGTTGTGCGGAACAGCATTCCATTGTTTCGGTGCTAGAACAGGGAAGCTTGACCCTCCTGCTTTTTTTAAGGCGAATTTGTGGATGTTGAGGCAGTGAGAGTATCTAGTTCTGGTGGGTCTGGCCGATGACCGTTTGTTAAATCTGTCTGCCAGGTACTTAGGAGCGTCGATTGAGAGACATTTATGGATGATGACCAGAAGGCAATTCGTCCCGTACTGGGAACCAGTGTGCATTTTGTCTAAAAGGTAGAGATGTAAGAGTGCCGCGGGATGCTCAATGCTGGTCTAAGCACGTTGCTCTGCAGAACCTGGAGTTTGTTCAAATTACGTTCCGAGGTGCCCAAGAAGAGGGTGTTGCAATAGTCGATTTTTGAGAGCACAAGTGCCCTGGCTAGGGTGATGCAGCTGGTAGGCAAGAGGAATGCTTTACAAGCATTGATGAGCTTGTTTGTGTATGCTGTGGAGGAGGTTAAGGCATTTACTTGCTTTTTGAGTGAAAGAGTGGAATCTAGGTGGACCCCTAAGGTTTTGATACTCTTGGCCACTTTGATCAGGTTACCATCCATGTTGATAGATGTGTAACGGGGTCAAGCTTGTTAAGGCGAGGTTGTGGTCCGACGAGAAGCAGCTCAGTTTTCTGGGGCTAAATAAGAAAACCACGAGGACTGAACTAAGGAACATGAGGGAGATCGGAGGACACCATCCATGTGGCACCTGTTCCGTCTGCAAATTGACGAAGATGACATCATTCATGGTGGATAATAAGGAGTGGCACCTCAAACACTTCTCAAACTGTGAGAAATCCAAAGTAGTCTATGTGATGGAATGCCCATGTGGACTATGTTATGTAGGGCAAACTAGGAGACAAACAAGAGATTTGGAGAACACAGATCCCACATTCGCTGCAAAGCGCACACTGCTCCTTTAGTTTCCCGGTATCTGGAGCACCAACACGGACCATGCTGTGGTGGGTAATAGATAAAGTTCTTAAAACTACCAACACTACAAGCGCACTAAATCATAAAGAATCATGGGGGATCTTTAGACTCAAATCTACCATCAGGGACCTCAACGAAGCACAACCTACAGGCCCGTACAATTGGTGACCCGTGCCTTTAGTCCACAACATGGACGACAGACGTGCCTGCAGTTCAACTCTATGGCCCAACACCCATGATGCCAGCCTCCCATTCTGCACGTTCCTGCAGCTGACTAAGCAGACTCCTGTGACAACATGCATTTTACACAAGACACCATGCCCATGTTTTTGAACCCTTGTTACCAAGAGGTCGGGGACCCGGCAACCGCTCCTGCGCCAGCTGCCCGAGGCCCCCTTTGCCACACCAGACCGCTAGCAACATTACAAGTGATGGTGCATGTATACTAAATCAAGCTAGCGTCATCATCTGACACCGGTCCTTCCAGGCCATAATCCGAACGCTAGTGCGTTCCACAACAATAATTTTTCACATACTACTTACACTTGGCCACTGTTGCACAAGCCCCGTCCCGTCCTCCCTCGCTCCACCAGCTGAAAGACAGCGCCCTGGTTGCCAAGGACAACGAGACGCGCCGGCCCAGACCCATGCGCACCAAGTTGAGACGCCACTTTCCAGCACATGCACAGTTAATAGAATGCACAGCTCGGAACACCTCCATTACCCGAGACGCCTAAATGTAATGGATACAGCAGACGCTGTGGGAATGTGAAGGCGCCACACTCAGATTACCCCATCGTTCATCTCATTTGCAAACTGCACCAGGTAGGCGGTTCATGTGGCACACTAGTCATTATGCCGAATACGTTTGGCACCACGTTGCACTTGCAGATGACAGCGATAAGCTCTCCAACAATAGATATGTACCCTTTTTAATACAGCCGCTTTGCATTTTTTAGGGAGTCGTAGGACCTGATGTCTCTCAGGAAATAGAGACCAGCTCCACTGAGTGCCAACCTATGAAAGCTAATTCTACACAAGCCAATAACAGGTAATGGCATACCCTCCAATCTATAAGAAATGCAGTGACAAGACAACCACTGTGGTCTTCAGGCTAGGGAATGCTGAGAGCGAAAAGGAAGAGAAAAAAAAATGTGGCTTCTATTTCTCCCTTTCTTCTTTTCCCTCTCAGAGTACCACGGCAGTACTCCTTGTTAGAAGTCTCATTAGAAAAACGTGAGACACACCATGAGCTACCCCGCTACCTCCACTACAGAGAGCATTTTAGAAAAAGACAGTTAAGGTCAGTGAACTACTGGCGTGCACATGAGAATTATCCTCTCTTGATATGGTTTTAATCTTTCACTTGTTAACACCCTTGTGTACATATGTAGTTACTAATTGAGTTTATTTGTATGTTCCTCCTATAGGGAGTCCTTGTCTATGGCCCAGAAGAAGGCTATTCCACTCAACAGCCGAAACGTCACTGGACACAGCACCCTGTGTGTTTTAACAGTCCTCATTAAGAACTCTCCTTTTCTGATTCATGTCTTGGCGTAGACCTATGGTTAGGTCACCCTTCTGCCTGGCATTTCAGACCTCGGAAAAGTCTAGAGTAAGGAGTTTGACATAGAGCACTCTCCAGAATAAGCATAGCTCCAATTACATTTCTTTACATGTAATGATTTGTGTTGCACTACCACGGTACCTAGATATGTGAAATTAGAACATGTAATATAACCTATTTTTGTGTATATGTAGATGCACGGTCTTAGGAACTGTTCATTGTATGGTTCATTAACTATGACAAAAGTAAAACGTCAAATAGAAAACAGAAAAATGTCAAAATATCTACAGAGATAGATTCACAAGCCAAATAATAAATGAGGTGTGAACTCAATCCAGTATAGTGTTCTTCTATCTGCATGATAGCAATAGTAGACACAGAGATACCCTTGTCAAGACTAATATGATAAATTAAAACATTTGCATGAATGAATGTTAATACCCAAACATATGTGGCAGGACGTCCCCTTTGTTTCAAACGAGCAATGAAAAAGGCATCCAGTCACACCGTAGCAGAGAAAAGGACTTGTGGGCAAAGCCGCAGGAGATGGTGCTGAGCATAAGCTGTCAGGCAATTGCTCCAGCTTGGCCAGTTCTCTTTTTAAGAACACAGGGGTTTTCTGTGTGAAAAGGCCCTGGTCCGGTACCGCATGGAGGAAGGAGGTGCTAGAGATTGATCTATACAAGCAGAAAGGTGGTGTTATGTCAAAAATTGAACAGTCTCTGCTTCAATGTATCACAGATTATATGAAAGATAAATCTCCCCTTCAATCTTATTCCTTGAACTAACAAATTGCTAGCAGCCAATTCTCTCAAAGAAAAAGACACAGGCGACAACAAATGGCCCATGCTCACAGATATACCACCAGATAAATGTGTACCTTCGGGCCACTAAACCCATGCCCAATCTCTCTGCCTGTTCACGCTTCTTGCCTTCTAAGGTCTGCAGTTTCTGTTCATCTTTCTTGCGATCGATCTGCAGCTCTTGATAGGCCAATCGCATGGAGGTTACCCTGCAGAGAACAAACTCAGTATGGTCAGAATACTGCTTGGCAACAGTCCCCACCCCTCATCCTTGCAAATCACACAGGTGTGACCCAACAGTGTTATTCCAGAAATAAAGGCAGACCTCAGACAGTGAATATGCCCTTCATTAGTGCTTCCTCCCACCAGTACATTCCAGGATTAGCTTCACAATCTGGTGCATGAAGATGACGGGCCTCTCTGATCGGTTTACCGCAATCTCTACATCTTCACATGTGATGGAGATCCCATTGTATATAAGTCAGAAAAAATGCCTGTAAGTATGCCACACATGCATAATCCTCAGAAAACGTTATTATGCTGGCACTGCATGAAGTTACTCTGGCATAAACTACTGCTAGGTCCTCATCTATCCCCATCTGCCCCCAAAATTCTTTACAGCTTTTGCAAAACCCATAACAAAAGTCACTAAAATGGAGTCTCTGTGCACCAGTACTGGCTTTGTGTTGCTTTCCCGCAAAGGAACACCTCATTTAATTATCTTCACATCAGAATCATGAACATTAAAAATTAGCAAGAGGTGAGAACTCACAAGGACTCATTGGCTTCTTTTCGGGCTTCCTCTGCCTGCTGCTCTCTCAGCTTTTCGGCCACTTGTGCCCGTCTCTCAATTTCACTGAAGCTTTGGCTGCTCACTTTCTGGGCACCAAGCCCTTTCTTGGCACCCAACTACAGAGGAAAACAGAGCAGATCCCCCTGTCAAACAGAATTCAAATAACAGGAGCAAAGCAAGCATCCAAGTGGCCGGCCGTCTTAGGCTCGCTGCTCGGGACCAGCCTTTAACTCTCACTTTAATAAAAATGTAAAATGAATGCATAACACTTGCCTATTCTACTGTGTACAAAAGTACACTGGAGCGATGCACACGCATGGCCAACACTTGCATACTCCAGGCATTCCAACGTGTACAAACATGTGTTGGTTAAGCATTTCAAATTAAAACCGCAATGAAAATAATTCACCTTTTTATGGTCTTGATAATGCTTACGGGGATATGTGCGTAGGTGTTAAGAAGCACTCCCATAACTACTAACGAGACATTGTGTGCAGTTGATAAGATTTCTGGTAATGACTCAGTTGCACTTCTGAAATGCTTTATTACCCATTTCCCCCAAAACACATTATGGATAGATAGGTTGCAGAGTGCAGAATCAAGCAGCAAGACTCACCCATAACATGTAAAAACATGATCACAACAAACCCGCTTTAAAGTCACACGATTCCAATTATTGCGGACAAAATTTAAAGTATTATGTAACACAAGGACCAACGCAGGCAACAGAAACCAGCAAAGCGTTAACACACAAACTAGAATTGTGTGTTCATCACGTTGGTAAACGTGTAGCGAAATCTGTAAACTAACCAGAAGCACTCCACACCAAATGATTTCTCCCACCCCCTAAAAGCTGCTGAGTTTAGACGGAATCCCTGCCTACCCTGATTAAATATGTTTAACGTTCTCTGTTTTTTCCTGTTGTATACCTTTCTTGGTCTCAAGCATAAGAAGAGCGCTCTGAAGTTATGGGAAAGCTACATCGTGGTGCTACAGTATAGATAAACCTCTGAAATAAAAACTGTTCAGCATGCAATGAACTGAATCAATGCCAAGATTTATGTTCAAATTTGAGCATCAACATTTCTGATGCTTCTCCTTGGAAAAGAACAAGTTACTTCTTACTTTGTAACGTTCTTTCGATGGAATGTTCCTCCGACGTATTCCTTATCTTGATAGATTACATTCCAGCTTTCTGGCCTCGGAAATTTTTTCAGTAGCGGGCGCTGCGCATAGACGTCCCTCGAGCTGGTGTCCCTCGACAGCCTTCGTCTCGGCGCCGACGTCATTGTGCGTATAAATAGACTCACGCAGCGGCCATTGCTCAGTTCCGTTATGAAGCTTGAAATTAGCTGTGCATGAATTGGTTATTGACCTTGAAGGAGCGTAAGCTGCAACTACAAGGGAAGTTTTACTGTGGGGATGGAAGGGAGGGGCGATAGGGAATACGTCGGAGGAACATCCCATCGAAATAACGTTACAAGGTAAGAAGTAACTTGTTCTTCGAAGGGATGGTGTCCTCCGACGTATTCCTTATCTTGATAGACTCCCATAGCAGTGGTGTGAAAAAGGAGGTGGGAGTCAAATTGGAATATTTCCCTTTAAGAATGAACAGAATGTAACACAGCTTTGCCAATTCTTGTCTCCTGGCTAGAGGAGGAATCCAGTCTATATAATTTTGTAAAGGTATGTGCGGACAACCATGTGGCAGCCGCACATATGTCCCGAATCGGTACCCCTCTTTGGAGAGCCGAAGAGGCTGCGATACACCTGGTTGAATGAGCCCTAAGGTTTTGAGGGGGCTCTTTCCCTGCCAATTTGTAGCATTCTAGAATGGCTAAAATAATTCATCTTGAAATGGTCTGTTTTGTGATTGGCAATCCTAATTTGTGTCCTGCATAACCTACAAACAGTTGGTCTGCTTGCCTTATTCTAGCAAGTCTGTTGATATAAAAACTCAAGGCACTCCTTGGATCCAGCCTATGTAGCCTCTCTTCCCCTTTCCCTGGATGGGGAGGAGGATAGAATGAAGGTAAGGTTATTTTCTGAGTGATGTGGAACTCTGAGACCACCTTTGGGAGGAAATTAGGCTTCAATTGTAAAACAACTGTCTGTTAGAGCCACTAGGAAGACTGTTTTAAGGGTGAGAAATCTTAATGAACAAGAATGGAGTGGTTCAAAAGGAGTACCCATCAGAAAATGTAAGACTTGATTTAAGTCCCACAAGGGAACTTGGAACGGCCTTTGGGGATAGATATTAGTTAACCTTTTCAGAAATTGGATTACTAGCGGTAATTTGAAATATGATGGCTCCTCCGCAGTGCGCTTAAAGATTGACAGTGCTGCGAGGTAGCCCTTGATCGTACCAACTTGAAGTCCTGAATTTTCCAAATAGAGCAAAAAAGATAACACCATTGGTGTACTGCATGAAAAAGGCTTGATCTTCTTTTCTCTACACCAGCTGCAATATCTGTTCCAACGGCAGCGGTATAAAGTCTTTGTTGCTGGCCTTCTAGCTGAAAGCAACACCTCCATGACGTCATCCGGGAGGTCCCAATCCTTGTATCTCAACCTTTCAGAAACCAAGCGTGAAGGTTGAGGGTTCTGATGTCTGGATGGAGAACCTGATCTCCCTTCTGTGAGAGAAGATCCTCTCTTTGTGGAAGACTAATCGGAGGGCAGATGGACATGCCCAGAAGGTCCGGGTACCATGTTCTCCTGGCCCAATCCGGGGCAATTAGGATCATAGTCTTCCGGAATCTTCTCAACCTCCTCATCTGAGGAATGACAGGGACTGGAGGAAACGTGTATAGAAGTGGAAACTCCCAGTCTACTACGAACGCGTCCCCTAGAGCTCCTCTCGGGGGAAATTCCCTTGAACAAAACCGATCGCACTTCCTGTTGATACTGGTGGTGAACAGATCCACTTGAGGGGTTCCCCAAAGGGGGAAGATCTCTTGAAGGACTTCCTGAGCTAGCTTCCACTCGTGGGAAACTGCACTGCCTGCTCAGAGCGTCCGCTGTCAAGTTCTTCTCTCCGGCTAAGTGAACTGCCAATAGAGAGACTCCTTCTTGAATTGCCCAAAACCAGAGCTGCATCGCCTCTCTGCACAGTGGCAGTGATCCTACGCCTCCTCTTTTGTTGAGGTAGTGCATGGCCACTGTGTTGTCCGTCACTATTAGGACATTCTTCCCCTGTACAGATGGCAGAAAAGCCTTCAGCGCTAGTCAGATTGCTCTCAGCTCCAACAGGTTGATGTGTAGTCTGGACTCCGATGGAGACCAACGATCACTGATGGTCAAGCCGTTGGCATGGACTCCACACCCTGTTAGTGAGGCATCCGTGATTACGGTTATCTCTGGCCATGGTTGCCAAAAGTGTTCTTTCAAGATGTTCTCCCGACAGGCCCACCACTGAAGGTCTCGAGCCACTCTGTCTGGGACTTGAAGGAGATCTGACATTCTTCCGGAGAATTGCGACCATTGGGTTCTTAGAGCCCACTGGAGGGAGCTCCTTCTCAGGCGAGCTTCTGGCACTAGGAAGATGCAGGATGCCATGAGGCCTAGCAACCTCAAAAAGTCGAAGGCTGGTAGACGTTGGGCATTTTGAAACTTGGTGACCATCTGTAGAATATCTTGAGCCCTCACATCTGGTGGCGAGGCTTTCCCCAGGGAGGTGTCCAGGACTGCTCCAATGAACTGGAGTCTCTGTGATGGTATCATTTGTGACTTCTTTAAGTTGAGGGAGAAGCCCAGCTTGTGAAGGAAGTGGCAGACATAATCTAGCTGGATCTGAGCTTGTTCCGAAGATACTGCTCTGATCAACCAATCGTCTAGGTAGGGGTAGACATGGATCCCTTCCCTCCTTAGACTTGCAGCCACTACAGACATTAGCTTGGTGAAGACCCTTGGGCGGAGGACAGCCCAAATGGCAGAACTCGAAATTGATAGTGAGAGTTGCCAATTGTGAACCTCGGGTATTTCCCGTGTTTGAGATGGATTGGCACATGGAAATAAGCATCCTGAAGGTCCAGAGATACCAACCAGTCCTGAAGCTGGAGGGCCTGGAGGATCTGAGAAAGGGTTACCATCTTGAACTCGTCTTTCCTGAGGAATTTGTTCAATTCCCTCAAGTCCAAGATGGGTCTCAGTCCTCCGTCCTTCTTTGGTACTAGGAAGTAGGGAGAATACAAACCTTTGTTCCTCTTTGCTACAGGTACCGGTTCCATGGCACCTTTCTCTAGCAGGTCTACAATCTCCTACATAAGGAGCGGGTCTGGAAACTTCAAAGAGTTGTTCCCTGGTGGATGACTGAGGGGTGTGTAGGAAGGGCAGGCAGTAACCTTGGGCAACTGTTTACAATACCCAAGCATCTTATGTAATAGCCTCCCATTCTGCCAGATGTTGGGTTAACCTGCCCCCTACTGGTGTCTTGTGAAGGGAGACCTCAGAGGGGTTTAGAAGAGGCTGACGCAGATGCTGAGGGTAAAGTGGCACCTTCTGCTGCGGTTTTTGTACCTTTTCCCAGTTCACCACGGGTGAATCGTTTCTGGCCCCTTTGAGCTGGGTGTCCTCTGCCTTTTCCGAATGCGGAGTAAAAGCGAAAGGACCTACCCCTCCAGGAGGTTCCCGAGGGGCGATTCGGAGTTTGTCGGATTGCACCCCCAAGAGATTTCGCTGCTGCCTTGGATGTTTGCAACTTCTCCAGGCTGTCATCAGCCTTCTTACCAAATAAAGAAGTGCCGTCAAAGGGCATGTTCAAAAGTCTGGCTTGTACATCGGGAGCAAAACCAGACTTCCCCAACCACGCAAATCTGCGGATTGTGGTACTTGCCGCCATGGCCCTGCTGATACTGTCAGCAGAATCAATGCCAGTTTGAAGGGACTCACATTGCATCTGTCCCATCTTTGATGATGTTTAAAATGCTTCCCTTTCCTCTCCTTCCAGGAGACAGTCAGCTGCAGATGAAGCACACTCCCAAAGTGTATGGCTGAATCTTGCAAGCGTGCAAGTGACGTTAATAGATTTAAGCACCATGCTACATGCCGAAAAATACTTTTTTTGACATAGCATCAAACCTTTTATCGTCCCCGTCTTGTGGAATAGTAGGGTATGCAGATCAACTATTTGATGAAGTTGCTGCTTGTACAACCAAACTCTCTGGAGTTGGATGTTTGCTCAAGTATTCAGGATCTGTAGCAGATACCATGTATTTGGCAGATAGTTTCTTGTTAACTGCAGGGGTTTCCCAATTAGCAGAGATCTTTCTTTGCAGAGCAGTATGAAAAGGAACAACAGGATCTTCCTGTGGACCTTTAACTAAAATGTCAGTAAGGTCATCCTGCTGAAAAGAAGGTGTAGGTGTAGACCACCCCAAGAATTCTATTATTCTTGCCATCAGAACGCTATGAGGGGTCTCAGCATGCTCCCCAGGGTCTGGTTTAGCAAACTCTACTTCTGGAGAAGTATCTAAACCACTTGCTTCATGTAAAGAGTCTTGAAGATCTTTTAACCTGTTCTCTTCAGAGATAAATTCCTCTGGTATAGGTGTTGTGGTCCTTTGTAAACCAAAAGGTCTCATTGTCGGAATCCTCCCCTTCCCCATATATAGAGGACAAAGCTCTAAAGTAATCAGACCTAGGGCATGGTTTAAAACCTATTTCTAGAGCAGAAGGGGCCAAAATGGTTGTCACTGGTTGAGAAAACGTCGAAGTGGTCTACGTGGAAGTCAAAGGCTTCGACAACCCCAAAAAGGGTGTTGAAAAAGTTAGAAGAGGCCTCGAAGTACTCGAGAGGATCGGAATCCTACTCTGAGTCATCGGGGTTGTCGACGGCATCCTCAAGGTAATGGTCGAGGTCCTCGACACCTCTACTGCCCGAGATGTAGCGACAGCTGTAGGTCTGTCTTTTATCGGCGTCGAAGACTGTCGATGCAACCGATTTATGCGTCGACGGAACCTTTGACAAAGGCATCAATGACGCAGATTTATGAGTCGAAGAAACCTTCGACGACAGCGTTGATGATGCGGATTTACTGCCTTTACTCGAGGGTTCATGACGCTCTCAGGTAGTTTCTTTCGCCGGGTGCAACGACGATTTTTTGGGTCTTTCACCCAGGGTATCACCTTTAGCCGTCTCCAAGGGGGTCGAGGCCGCTTTCTCGAAGACGCTAAGCATTCTCTTACGGAATTCCTCCCACTTAGCTGGAGAGCTGTGTTTCATGGGGCAGATGACCCTTTCCGTGGAAAAAGAAGACGACGAAGAAGAGAGAGTGTTTCGATCACGAAGACTGATAGGAATTTCTTTCGAGACCTTGAACGGGAATGTTTCCTTTGATGGCGAGGAGACGAATGTCTCGACACTGCCGAAGAAACTTTCGAGGGAGTAGAAGTTTTAAGAGTCTTACCTCTTTCAAGCTTCCCCTTACAATCCTTCATGGCTTTCGACCGTCATGGACATACATTCCTCGCATTCCGAACAGTGATGCTCCGATCCCAGGCACCACAAACAGATCCTGTGAGAATCCGTCAATGACATTTTCTTCCCACAATCACGACACTTTTTGAAACTGGACCGTGGGGTCGATGGTTCGTATGAGGAAGCCATTGAATAAAGATGATATCTTCGAAGAATAAGTTGAATCTTCTTGAAGAAAGAACTGAGCAACACGATTCCGAGGCCCACGAAGCACGGAAAAATGGAACTGAGCAACGGCCGCTGCGCGAGTCTATTTATACACACGATGACGTCAGCGCCGAGACGGAGGCTGTCGAGGGACACCAGGTCAAGGGACGTCGACGCGCAGCGGGCTCTACTGAAAAAATTTCTGAGGCCAGCAAGCTGGAATGTAATCTATCAAGATAAGGAATACGTCGGAGGACACAATCCCTTCGAAAGTATTTTACATGCAATGTGGGTTATTCGTTTATTTAACATTTTTAAAACTGAACACCTCAACCAAAGTGCTGTACAACAATATACAGAAGTACATGTTCAATGCACAAACCCAAAAAAAATGAAAAAGAAACCTACCTAAAAACAGGGGGGAGTGTGACAGAGGCGGGGAGACTTGAGAACTCTGGAGGTCAGGGTTTGCCATCCTTAACTGTGATACAACCCCTGGAAAGGTCCAAGGGGTTTCTCTTTCTCAGCAAAGAACATTGAAGTGACTGGGAGATCGACCGCATACTTGCTCCACGGGTCACCTCACTTAACTGGTGGATTCCTCTGGCCCCTAAAGATCCATAATTCCCCCTATATTTGCCACCATGCATTCTTTTTCTAATGTAATGCAGCTCTACATCATGCTAACATTCCTTCCCCTTGAAATTTCCAAATTATGGAAAAAAGACTATGGACTGCAGCAATCACCACATTAAGTAGCTTGTATGCAACCCACCCAGCTAAATGTGGAGCGATATGTAACATCTCTATACACTCACCACCAACTGAGCTGCAGAGTAAACAGAGTTTTGAATAGCCAAAGAAGACCATAAACAGTTGCATTTACCCAAATCAATGGTCCTCAATTTATCAAGACTGAATGGATCCAGGGCTGAATCAGAAATGTAGGGATAGAAACCGGTGACCAATGGTTAGAGGCCAATCTCTAAAGAAAACCCTTACATCAGAGATTTAGCAGTTCGTTACGCTCAGATCGGAGAAAACAAAAAAGTGCCCGAATACAAATTTGCCCAATTATAAAAAAATTCAGAACCAAGCTGTTCAGCTGAACTTTAGCCTTCATAGAAATGACCCAGTCTCTCATTGACGACAATCTTTACATTGGGTCCTGTTAGGAAAGTTTCATAATTGTATAATTTTCCCTCCATGTGTCAACCCCCAAACTTTTTGCTGCTGTTTAGACACCATTGACTGACTGCCAGAGAAGCACAGCCTTCTGCTGCACTCCTCTGGGCTTTTGCTCACTTTTTATGGGGAAACTGACATGCCCTTAAGACAGTCAGTACTGGGAGACTTTGTACCCCTTAGTCCTTTCCTCATGTTGCAACTCTTGTGCAACATGTAACAAGTGTGCAATGTATTTTACCATCCAGCACACTTGGGTCTATAGTCATTTCCTAAGGCCCTAGAAACTCTCGCTGGGCGTTTTATGAACTATGCAGATATGTCATGGATTGGACTGGGGCAGCCATCTTTTCGCATTATTTTTAACCCTTTCCTGCCATGTTAACCGTGTTTGGCACCAATAGGTAGCCTAGCTCCAAAATGGCCATGCCACGAGGTTCTTTGTCCTGTCCTTTGGCCATCTTGCCCCTTCACCTTCCCCAGGTCGAGTCAACCCGGGTCAGTCCTTATTTGCTCATGCACTTTCCCACGAATCCCAATGCTTTTGCGGGCTTCTGCATGCCTTGTGTGTGTGCCTCCAGGATGTGGGCTGGAATGTCTGGTTCCAATACACATCCTGGGTGCCAGAGAGTCTGGAGTGCCATAAATGACTGGGACCACTGTGGTTTGTGATTGGCCCACGTATGGAATGTGTGTTTGTGACCAGATCTCCCATTGGGTCCTCTCTGTTTTGGCGCGAAGGGAACTTTTGATAAGAGGAGGCTGAAAACACCACTACCATGTCGATCTCCCGAGTTCTCACTGAACAAAGGATAGGATCCAAGTATCCTGCAACACAAAGCCGAGTCGAGGAACTGCTGGTGACCCGCTGGAAGGTTTGGCACCCTGAGCCCGCTGTCGACCCGTGGGACCCCTTCGCATCTGGTCATCCTAGAAGGTCTGCAAAGACGCTTCGACCCATTAGAATAGTGGGACCAACTATTCTCAGCACCTTCATCAAACTCTGCAAGTAAGCTTTCTCGAAAGTGTCCCTGGGCCAACCAGTGGGCTGACCAGCTTACAGAGTCACTTTGTTCGGTCACCGCCGCCGTTTCGAGGAGGCCCTCGAAACTTGGTATACTGCTAGCTCTGTGTCCCCGGCACGCTCACACCGAATTTCGTACACTTGGCCTTCCCAGCTCTGAAGTGAGACGAGTGTGCCATCACCGGAGTAAACATTGTTACTGTGTTGCCCTGCAGCGGCAACGTCCTTTGCAAGTCTGCTGCATTTGTGACCCTCTTGCCCCTGAAGCCTGCTGCAATGAAACTGGGTCGATTCATCCACCCGGAGCGGAGAAATAGTCACCGTCCCGTTTGGGAATCATCGCTGTATCTCAGGAACTAAAAAGGTGCCGAGACGTCCTTTTTGCCGCATTTGAACCTTCAAGCGAAGTGGACTGACTGTTTCCTTGCCATCTAGGTTGACATATTTCGTGAATTTCCCTCTTTGGACCCCAATGGTCTTGTATATACATTGTATTGATAGTGATGTGTTGGTTAGTGTTACTGTAATTCTTTTGCTATGGTCTATGTTACAAAGGCCTTGCAATAAATGTGTCTATATTTTTGATAGAACACCTGTCTGGAGTAATTTGTAAGTGTCCTTGCTCTGTGTGCTCATTGAGGTCCTTCAGTCACCCTCACCCCTCCTGAGACTTAGTCTTGACCGCCTGCCATAGCTACCCTGATTGGTCTGGCTTGTTCCAAGAAACTAGGCTGGCCTTTTGAACCTCTGCCCCTCCAGGTCAGAGTTCAGAAATCCACCTTAACAGGTCCCGGTAACATGTTTAAGGTATCAAGTCTTGTTTTTAACTGCGTACACAGTTTTGCTCCACAGCACCTACAAAATAAGATTCAAGAATAAAAGATTTCCTGACATTTACGACCAATTGATCAGCGTCTACTGTCTATGCGTTGAACATTTAATCTAAAGGTGACTGCATAATTGACATCTCTGGTTTGAAACTTTGGATCTTTCTTCCTCTTTCGAACTTCTAAATATCAAATGTTTTACAATGAAATAAAGCTCTTATAACGGGGCTCTACTGTTAACTATTGCTAATCCTGAAATCTTGGTGGCAGCTTCTGTTTACCAAGTGCCTTGGTTTATGGCGCCTGAAAAAATCCCACAAAACAAATGAACTTCCTCATTACGAATTTGGAGGTAAATCAGTAGAATTACTGCCAATATCGTTTACCATTACTGCCACTCGGTCCCGTGGGTTTACCATGGGATTACGAGTGGTGGTAGGACTAGATGGGTATTTTGAAGATTACTGTGAGCGGTAAATGTGTTATGTTATGTTGTCTTATAATGACTACTGTTCCCACTGGGACAGTTGCCAGGCGCTCGCGTGGCTCTGCAAGAAAGAGGGTGGAGTGTGTTAATGAGGGTAGAATGATGGGACAGGCCCAGAAACAGGAGGAATTGGTGTCTGTGTGTATTGGCGTGTAGGTCAGTTGGTTCTGTGCACTAGCGTGTTGTATCCTCAAGGGTAAGACTCAATGCTTTGATTGGTTTCTATATTTGAATGTTATGTTGGGTGTGTGTTTCATGTGTGGTTTTGGGGATAGTTTGATCATGTGCACTGGCTTGCTGTATCCGTAAGAGGAAGGTCCAGTTACTTCTTGTATGCAGTGTGAGAAACCTGGGTAAGGGAACCGAGGGGTGTGCTTATGGAAATGCCCCACGTGAGACGCAGTATTATAACGGGCGAGGAGGACAAAGTCCCTGTGGCTTTTATAGGCTACTCTACATCTACCTCCCTTCCGCCCAATAATTCTCCCTTACTAGAATACAACAACCCCTCCGCATCTGGTAAACCCATCAAAAACTACAACTGGATACTCCCAATCATTCATTTTCACATCCCTCAGATAATTCATGCCTGATCACCCAATCTCCCTTGACAAAACACTACCATTCCCACAATCCCCTCTGTTCAGTTCACAATCCCGGGTATCACTGTTTGCTTCATGAACCCTATGAATCCCATCCCTCTGTCATTTTCCGACTTCCCAGTCAAATGTGACCACAAACCCTCTTACTCACTGCACAGCCCCTACACAAACCACCGTTCCGAGATCTCCACAAACCCCTCTAGTATGAGGGTTATAATCCCATAAACACTTCTTCCTCTCTATATCCCATAGGATATTCTAACACTCTAAACCTCCCCTCTTCCGACAAACACTTTTCTGCACCAAGGAAAATAACAGACTAATTCCAGAGCTGTTGCCCTAATGTGCCCTATACCAGGGGCCAGGCAGAGTCAGGCAATTGACCAGAATTACACACCTGACAGTCCTTTCATTTCCACTTGGGGAATAAAAGGTGGAGCACGAGAACACAGGACGAGCAAGGCAGACCGCACGTGAGAGCTAACTCAACACGACAGTTCAAGAGGAGACAATGGCGCATACCGAGAGGCTGACAAGGAAGGAAGCAACCTTGCCCTTTCTGCCCAAGGCCTGTGAAACCTCTGCAGAAGGAATTGTAATACCTCGAACAATGCTTTTTTTAATTTAATTTTATTGGGATTTAGCTGCAATCGAAGCTTTTTAGCCATTTACAGTTTACAACAATTCCAAATAACAATTGAATAAATAACAAACAACCCACACAAAGCACTAAAAAAAGGAAAAAAAAAAGAAAAAAAAAACAGGCCTGAACATGTCAGTTATTCAACCACATAAAATCACTTGTTCCTTCAAGCTTATTGATAATGATTTACACTAACTCTAATAAAACAAAAGTCACAGATAACCTGGATCCTTGTAACCAAAGTATCCAAATGTCTTTTTTTGTAAAAATGTGATTGTTCGCAAAACATTTACATAGCAGAATTCGTTGAGGGTCATTCACACCATGACAGCTCATTATCAAATGGTGAAGCGACTCCCTTATATATGTCCACAAAGTCTACAAGCATAGTCTCTTGTGCCTTTTGGTTTCCTAACTTCAAGAATTTCTTTAGTTGGGAGAAAGTTGAGTCCTAGTCTTAGGAATTGCTGACGCAATGCTGCTGAAGGAAACTTACTCAGATATTTGAGGATTGTACCACGCTTATTGACTGAGACACAATAATTCCCATAAAGTTTGAACGATTGTGTGGCCTGCAGGGTCTCAATCCAGTCATTCGTACAGGTGTTTTTTTTTTTTTTAACAGTCTGGATTTTCAATAAATAAATTCTGATGTATCAATTGAATTCAACAAATGCAGACATTTGTTGCCCCATTTCACAAGTAAGGACTCTCTTTCAGTCTCAAGCGCCAGCTCAAGTAGCATAAAACCACTATCAGGTGGTGGCAGTTTCATTTCCGATTTGAAAGATAGTGTTTTCCAACTCACGTAGGTAATAAGAGAGGTCAGCCCTAACTCTTTCCTCATCACTGCCATTGGAAAAATTTGGGAGCCCAAGAACCAGTCGCCAGAAAAGGCCCTCTAAAATTTGCCATAGCTTCCAATTTTGCTGAACTGAACATTCATCCTCATAGGTTAAAATAGGAACAATCTTCATGCTGTAGAAAGTCATCAGAGGCGTCCGATAAAATTAGCAGTTTCTGAATTTAATCAGTCTTGACTGGGCGGTAAGCATCTTTAATTTACGTCTCAGACATACTTCCCTTGGGACATCGCTATTACTTGCATTAATAGGTAGCCCCAAGTAGGGCATTTCTGTTTCTTGGATCCGGTCACCATTTATGTACCAACCCTTAGATTTAAAGTGCTTTCGTTTAGTGTTGCCGAAGATCAGGACTGCAGATTCAGCAGCATTTACACACAGGTCATTCGAAGATAGAAAGCACGACAAGGCGTCCAATTGGTGCTGAAGCCCAATCGAAGTTTCATCGAGGAGGGCAACATCATCCGTATACAGCAGTCTGACTGGAATTCCGGAAATAGATGGTGGGGAACATCTAATGCCCTCAAACGCATCAGAGATATACAACTTAAAGATGGCCGGAGCCCAACGGCACCCCTACTTGAGGCCCACTCCTGTTTTTATGGGGTGTGTCATATCTCCCTTTTATTTGATTTAACCTGGATGCTGGTATCGGAGTGTAAAGCTTTAATTGCCTCATGCAAGTCAGCTGAACATCCCCAATATTTTAGTTTGAGCCAGAGCTTTTCTCTGTTGACTGAATCAAAAGCTTGCGATAAGTCCACTGATGCCAGGTATACATTCTCACTGCTCTTCTTTATAGTTCTCAATTTTAAGTAGTTAATCAAGAATAAATTCAACGATGTTCCAATTCCTTTCTCGAAACCGGCTTGTCAGCGATCACGGTGTTTAGATTTCAAGCTCCAGTTAACAAGATGGTCCAAGATCAAGGCTGCAAACAACTTGCCAATAACATACATGAGGGCGATAGGTCTGTAGTTCGTTGGAATGGACCTATCACCCTTCTTGAAAATTGGAACAATTATGGATTTTGTCAATGAAACCGGAATGACACATCTTGCTTTGATCAGTGAAAACAGATGGTACAGGAAGGTCGCCCATTCCTTGGGGTTCTGTTTTAGTGTCAAATTTGTGAGGCAATCTGGTCCAGCAGCTCTTGAACTACTGCAAGTTTTAATTAGTGTAACAAAGTCCTCCCTCTCTGTCTCAAATGCCCAACTCTGACAAGATTTCTCTTCAACCAAGACATTTGGTCTGTAGCCCTTGAAAAGAGAAGGGAAAAGTGGTCCGTCCAATCCTTTGCTGAAATTGGGTTCATTGTGAGACTCTTGTGGACCATCCAGTGAATTAAAAATTTGCCAAATCTCCCTTGAATTTTTGGAAGCAATGAGTTTCAACATATGTTCTGCATTTGATTGCACCAGCGAGTGTCTATGTTGTTTCATCCAATTATTATGAGCCGTTTTGCTCTTCTTAACAGCTTCATATGACGTCACTACAGGATTTTTTTTATAAGCTCTTATTAGACACTTTAAGTTCCTTTTCCGCTCATCCACTTTATGATCACATTTATATCTATGGCTAAATCTTTCATTTCTCCCTGGGCCCAAGCTCTCATGATAAACAGCTAGGTGCTTCGTTTAGTCTATGTCATCCGGCCTCCCAGTGTTCCTTAATTTCCTTGTTAGGTCCAATACATTATTACAGGATAGACTCAATCTATTTCTTCCAGGGTGCAGTTCCAGAATGTCTGTTTCCATAGCAGGAGTTGTTTGGGCACCCGGAGAGAGGCATAACTTAAATATATTGTGGGGCGTGGCTTGGACAGCCATGTAGAGGGTCGTGTTCGTGTGGAGCTCCGTTGATCCTGAGATGATCCTGTGGGAGCGGTGAGCGTGCGGTGACCAGCTGGTGCTGGAAAATTACATCCATGCGTGTGAACATGGAGGCGACACCCGTTGAAAGTCTGGTGGGTGTAGAACGCTCGGATCCCGAACTATCCCTACATGTCTGCCACGGGTCCCGGATCGGGGACAAGGACAAAATGGCAGCTGTAACAAAGGAGATGGCAGAGATCGCAAGAGTGCCGCTGCAATCGTCCGTCTAGGACTGGCAAAGCCCCCGTGGTGAACTCCGCGATTATCGCCCGCGGGTGGACTGGGAAGCGGAGAGAGAGCGCTGGGAGAGCGCACGACGGAGGATGCACGAACCTGAAGCGGATTTAACCCACGGGCTGTAAGGGCACAGGATCCTGCCGAGCGAACTGCCAGCCGTGACTGGGCCTGCGGCGGAGTCGTTGGAACGCCGCTGGCGCCCAGGAAGACACATTGTGGCAGCGCCGGAGGGGAAAGGCCGCGTGATTGTTGCATCGGCAACAAAGTAGCCGCGGACCCTGTGAGCGGTGAAATCGTGGGCGCGGCTGCTGCTGCAGGCCCCTCGGCACTGCGAACCTACTCTGAGAAGGGAAAAACCCCATTGAGACTGCCGACAGACTGAGGCTGATCTACAGTGCGCTCTGGATACCCTCGGGCTGGGTTGCCTGAGAGGAGGGCAGTCGTGGGCGCTGTGGGGTGCGCTGGGCCCCCCCTTGGAGACACGGAGTGAAGTGGATGCTGTGACACCATAGGGTCCAACACGGACACAGCACACCATATGAGTGTGCATTGGCCTGATCACGCCGGGCCTGCGCCTTGGAACGTCAGCGCGGAATAGGCCGAACGGGCTGATTTAAGACTTTTTGTTGATCCCTTGATGCCTACTAGGGCCCCCTCTGAAGCACACAGGGGCCCCCTGAATATGGGTGCGGGAGTGCCACATTGGTGACCGCCCTATACACCGGATGGCCTTGTGCCTGCGAAGCGAAGGCACGAAGGGGATGGGTGAGCGCTCTTGAGCGCTGTTCATGGATGATGCACGGCGGAGCCCGGTAACATAACACCGAGGGCGCGTGAGTACGTGGGAGGACACAGCCCACTCTGGGCGCGTGCGGTGGACAGGCGCAGGTTTGGACAGCAGTGGGTGGTTTGTGACCACGCGGACAGTGGTGTGAAGAGAAGCACGGCAGGGTCTTACCCAACTGACGCAGCAGGATGTCCTCCAAAGTGGTGCGACCCCGGATCAAGCAGCCCACGATGGAGGCCTACGCCAAGTCGCCCCCGGACGTGGAGGGGGGCAAAAGTAAAGAGACCCCTGTGGCGGAACCTGATGTCCAGATGGAAGCGGCTGGAGGTAAGTAGCACGTTGCGGAGGCACCCATGGTGCCATAGTCATGACACTGGGAATGGAATATAGGATGGTATTGTGCTTGTGGGGAGGAAGTCACGGTATCTGCCGGCGGGTCCCGTTGGACGCACTTCTCCTAAATAGATGACGGGGAGCTCCTGGGAAGCACCTTCTGAACCCAATAGGAGTATACTTAGTTAGGTCACTGTTAGATTGGTGACGCCCTGCGGGGTCCTTGTTCTCGGATACGAAACCGGTCCAGACGTGGGTGGGCCTGAGATCCAGGGATGGAGCTGGGCAACTGTTGAGGGTTGGGGGGGGGGGGGGGGGGTGGGGGGAGTTGTGTGCTGTGGTGTGGATTTGGGGGATGGGGGGTTTTGTTTGTAAATAGTAGGGAGAGAGCCGAAAAACAAACTAGCAAGGGGAGCATTAAGGGAAGGGTTAGGATGGGGATAGTCCGAACAGATGGCAGTGGGTAATCTCAAAGTTGTGACCTGGAATGTACGGGGCCTTAACAGCTACCTGAAACGAAATAAAGTGATGCTGTACTTAAAGAGGATGCGTATAGACATAGCCCTGCTGCAGGAGACCCACCTCACTAGGGAGAAGCTGGAGGTGGTTAAGAGGAAATGGAAGGGCAATGTTATGGGTGCTGCGTACTCGGCGTACGCTAGAGGGGTTATTACTTGGGTGGCGCCGCATGTGCCGTTTCGGGTGCTTGGCTCTACGGTAGACCCGGAGGGTAGAATGGTGGTGGTAACGGGTCTCCTGGAAAACAGGGAAGTGCATATCATAAATTTGTACGCCCCCAATAACGACACAGCGGCTTATTTTAGGACCCTTTACAGTAAACTTGGCCCCCTGGCAGGGGGTACGGTTGTGTGGGGGGGGACTTTAATTGTACTTTGAATCACAGGATAGACAGGTCAATGGACAGGGCAGGGAAAACGGCGCCGGCGGCTAAAGCTGTGGGAACCTTACTGAAAGACCTAGGCCTAGAGGATGTGTGGAGAAGGTTGCATCATATGGATAGGCAATATTCACACTACGCAGCGCCACATGTTTTGCACACAAGGCTAGATTATATGTTTGTAACGGCCGAGATAGTGGGAGACATAGTGGGAGCGGAATACAAGGCCTGAGTATTATCTGACCACTCGCCCTTGGTAGTAGAGTGGAGACACCAGCCCCCAAGACCGCAGATCCCAACATGGAGACTCAGGACCGAGGCTCTGCAGGACGAGGGGTTCCGGGAGGGTCTGAGGGATGCCATCGAAGAATATTTTGATATAAATACGGGAAGCGTACGTTCTGTGGGCACACTGTGGGAAGCGTTCAAGGTGGTGGTGCGTGGGGTAGCCATTTCCAAAGCTAAAGGACTCCAGGGGGGTATAGGAAAGGAACTCCAAGAAGCGGAAAGGGAGCTGGAAGGTCTCACACGTTGCGAGAACACTGCCCATGATAACAGAACCAAGATAAAAGAGCTACGGTTGTCCTGCAGTGCATTTTGGGATAGGCTGTGCAGACTCAATTATAGGAAATATACGGAGAGGATACACGCAGGGGGCGACAAGCCGGGCAGATTGCTGCCCTGGCTATATAAGAGTGAGACCCCCCGCTCAGTGATCAGTGAGATTATAGATGAGGGAGGTTGCCTCTGCAACACCCAAGAGGGGGTAAACAAGGAGTTCCTCAAGTTTTACAGACACTTGTACGAGGACACAGGGGAGGATATGTGTCAAGACATACTGGACACATTGTAGGACAGAGTTGCCCACCCAAGACGACCTAGAACGCGCGGAGTTAGACGCACCTGTCACCTCGGATGAGCTGGAGGTGGTGATTCAGAATCTGCCCACATGCAAGGTACCTGGTTCGGATGGGTTGCCTAGTGAGTTTTATAAAACATAAGCAGGAGCTACTCCAGCCACTGCTTGCCACTTTCAACGAGGCCTATGAGCAGGGGGAACTCCCATTGTCCCTCCGCAAGGCTGTGATCATCCCACTCTTGAAACCAGGTAAGCCGGCCGTGGAGTGTGGGTCTTACAGACCGTTGTCCATGCTCAACCAGGACAGCAAAATACTTACAGCAGTGCTGGCTAATAGGCTGAAGAAGGTGATCGGGAAGTTGATACACCCAGATCAGACGGGATATGTTCCAGGCAGGAACATCACCGATAACCATAGGAGGCTACACCATATCATTGACCAAACTGAGGAGGATACGGGCGAGTTGGCCATAGTGTCGTTAGACGCCGTCAAAGCCTTCGACTCGGTAAGATGGCCCTGGCTGAAAGCGGTCCTGAGGGGATACGGAATGGGACCTGGATACCTCAGGTGGGTCCAGTTGTTCTAGAGCACCCCGATTGCGAGAGTCAAAACGGGGCCCACAGTCTCAGACACCTGGCAACTTAGCAGGGGTACCAGGCAGGGATGCCCCTGGTCACCCATGCTATATATACTAGCATTAGAGCCATTGGCAATATGCCTGCGACAACAATATGGGGAGGTGGGCATAAGTACTGTAAGTGGTAGGCACCTGATATCACTATATGCGGATGACATGTTTCTTTATTTGCGTTATTATCTGGAAGAAAATCTGCAGTATGTGCTGGAGGTAATGGAACGGTACGCCATCCTTTCAGGCATATCTGTGAACCCTAGAAAGTCTAGTCTGTTTCCTTTGGGCGGATATAGGAATGTCCCGTTACAGAGGCTGCCTATCCTGCCAATACCGTGGCAGATTGAGACATTTAGGTATTTGGGAGTAAATATTTACCATAGGATCGAGGCGGAACACAAACATAACACGGAAAAAGCGATAGAGGGGATCAAGAACAGCATGATGTTTTGGGCTAGATTTCCCCTGACTATGATGGGGAGAGCGGCCTTGCTCAAGATGGTGGTCCTGCCTAGACTCTTGCACTTTTTCTTGAATGTCCCGTTTTTGATACCCAGGAGCCTATTTGTGAAACTTCATAGCGTGTGTAGGGGTTTCGTATGGGGTAACTCCAGGAACAGGGTGGCTCTGTGGAAGCTCCAGAACCCGTGTGACAAGTGGGTATAGGCCTGCCAAATTTTTAACTCTATTACCTGGCAGGGCAGCTGCTGTATGTGGCCAGGTGGCTTTCGGCCAAAGACTCGGTAGAGGCTAGGCTTCTGCGTGGGGACTCAGCCCCATACTTTTTGAAGGAAGTGGTGTGGTTGCGTAGGGACAAGCTGGTGGGCAGGGGGCGGCTGCTGAGGCTGGGCTGGGAGATCTAGCAAAGGCCATGGAGGATGATGGGGGATTCGGAGCCGTACTCCCAGCAGGCCCCACTGGTGGCGCTGTGCGGGAGAGACTCAACTACTTGAATCGGTCCGTAGATACTGGAACAGGTATGCCTGGCCACCCTCGGAGACATATGGCAGGAAGGGGAGGCATTGGACTTTCAGAGGTTGCAGAAGAGACGGGGGTGCATGGTGGCCAATATATAACTTACGCTAGGCTTGTGAAAAAGACTAGAGAAAGATGGCCTGAGACAGTGCTTGCAGAGGATCCTGATGCCTCCCTGGAAACTATGTATGATGTATCGGAGGGCGGGCACAAAATATCGAGGATATACGAGCTCCTGCGAGTAAGGGCTGGGAAGGAATTGCTCCAATTGAGACAAGATTGGGGAGAGAGGTGGGAGGACCCATGACAGACGGGCAATGGGAGTGGGCCCAGAGATACCATAAAAAGGTGTCCCGGAACGCGAGATTCCAACAACTTCAATTGTACGTTACCCATAGGGCTCATCTGACCCCCGGGAAAATTGCAAAGTTTGGGGGAGCGGCTACGCAATGCCCCAGGTGTGGGGAGGTGAATGCGGGGCTGCTACACATGTTTTGGGCTTGCCCGGAAGTGCACAGGTTTTGGGATGAGGTTAAAACGAAACAGGCTGGTGGGGGAGTGATGTTGGACGTAGAATCGACCTGGTCATGCATGCTTGGGCTTTTTCCTAGACCCCGACATTCAAAACATAAGCAAGATGAAGGACTTGGCTTATGTTTTGGCCAAGCGCAGGATTGCCATGGGCTGGAAGGCGGCCCACAGACCTAGGGTGGAGCTATGGTGGGCGGACCTCTTAAAATGGGCGGAAGCTGAATCTGTGGTCTGGTTTGAAGCGGTCACTAGGGGGGGCGAAGAGGAAGTAGGGCCCCTGCTGGCCTGGCAGCAATTGGTGGCCTCTATGGCAAATCCTCACCAGGGTAACAACAGAACAGAGGACTCGGATGATGACCGCTTAAGTATTGTGCTACCCGATAATGCTCCAGTAGACGACATGTGAGAACTCGCTCTAGTTCAAGGGGGGGGGGGGAGGAGTTGGGGAGTTCAAATGGAAATGTGATGGTCTAATGATGTTTTCTTTGCGTATTGAAACAGTTGTAATGTGTGTTTTGTTTGGTTTTGAAAATAATAAAAATATATATTTTTTTTAAAAACTTCAATATATTGTAGCCGCTTTGTAGGGTTTCAATGACTGTCATGGCTACTACACTTGAATGAAGATTATCGGAGGCGAAGAAATAGTCCAATGTGTAGGACTCTTTCCCCCTCCTCCAGGTTGGCCCTGGCGGTATGTCTCCTATTATGGCGCCATTTAGTAAAGAGATGTTCCTCAATTGTAGTTCTTTCCTCAACAGTCCTCGTGTTTCCGGTTCTTGTAGGTTACTAGTTTGATGATTTATTAAGGCATTGGATCTGTCAAAGCAATATTTAGGTGGCCGCACAGAATAATGTTCAAATTGGAGTTTGCCATCATTGCAGTTTCCAGCTCTTCCAACAACTGTTCAATGAACCCCTTTGCTGCCGGGTCCTTGATGTTGCAGTATAAATTACAGAGTAAGATCGTCCTTGTAGTATCCCCCTCGCAAGACTGGTATTACAGCAGAAGGATCTGGATCAGAGGTGAAACTTTCTTTACCCATCTGACTCTTAGGCCACAGCTCTCTTTGACCACAGTCAATAGGCCAGCCATAGGTCTGCCCTTTAGCCCCTTAGTTGCTGGGTTGGGGATGGTGACAAAGCCTTCAAGAATGGGCTGGGCCCAGAGCCACGTCTCTTGAAGACAAACAATATCAAAGTCATCAAATCGAATACTCCCTTCTCCCAACAAATGTTGAAAGCCACGAGTGTTCCACGTACCCAGTAGAACATAGGGAGCGGTGTTGGTGTTTCCGAACTTTTGCCATTATGATCTGTGCCCATGTGTGCTGGCCAACCAATCCCAATTTTCCTCAATCTTGTGGACCCGAGTCCTCCCGGTTAAACCAGGAGTGTCCTTAAGTGACTGAGTTATCACTATTCGGAATTTATCAGTATTTTTTTTTCATCCCTTCATCCTTTCAGTTTGGGTTTATTCTTGGAGTCCATTTCGCCTCGGTTTTGCTACCTGCATGTTTTGCATAGAAGGAGGATTTGGCATCTGTTGTGGGCTTGCTGCTGTTAGTTTTACCCCGCTTAGAAGACAGGTAGGCATCAGAATTATACTCATCGTTGATTCCTGAGTAAAACTAGTAACTGCAGTTATTGCAAAGCCCATTGTTTTCAGGGGGTCTGTAATTTGTACCAGCACTTTTTTAACTTCCATTGTGGCAAGGTACAGTATCACCCTATCGTTTCTCAGTTCATCTGAGAAATCTACCAAAATTAGATCCTCAGAGTTGATCCCGGCGAGTGAAGAGATGCTATGAAAGAGCCTTAAGATGTTAGCCCTGTTGAGAATGAGATTGTCTTTAATGCACAGAATTCTACTCAGTTCCAGGCAAATAGGATATCCAACCCATTCATTAAGGGGGTTCTTGCCTCGTTTGACATTTTCCGATTTGGGGCCAACTGAGTCATGATGGTTCTTAGTCCATTTTGGCTGTTTGCCTATGGCCCATCTGTTGTCTTCACGAATCCTGAAGCATCTTTCCGCATCAGAGGACTGATCATCTCGCGGGGATCTATTCCTGTGCACTCTTGATACCACCCTTGTTTTATATCGGGGGTTTGCATTTCTTGGCAAAGTCGAACTCTGTTCCTTGAAATCCGATGAGCTCGATGTATCACCATCAATACATGTAACGCTCACCTGGTATCCACGGAGACATCACTCAGCCTGTTCTGACCTCTTACGACCTCGAACCCTTCCCTGGAGTCTACTCGACTGGAGACTGGGCCTGAAACACAGGATTGGTAGAGTTTAACTCCCTATTGTCTCTGTGTGCTTGAACCCCTTCTTCCCCGGGTTCCAACCTTTCCCTTTGATCCACAGCTCACCTTGTTTTCTTGGAAAGTGTGCTCTCTGTCCTGCTTTCAGCGCAGGGCCGTGTTGATTGATGCAGGCTCGTTGCTGCCTAGTTACTTCACTGGCAAGAGTCTGACAGGTAAGTATAAGGAGTCTTTTGAACAGTTCTCCAACTTCTTTCCTTTCCTTCCTTAGATGATGGCCGGCGTCCGGGGATGGCGACGTGCTGCTGAGATGAGTAGGGCTGAAGGTGAGTGAGAGCGCGATGCGCGATGCGACCCTTTCGTATTTGTATTGAACTGAGTTCTTTTTCTGTGTCTTTTAGGTGCTGCAACATTTTCAGCATGGATGCCGGTTATGAAGAAGAAATGCGGTGAGTAAGCGCGGTATGCGGCGCCTCTGGATGTTTCCACGCTAACCTGGAGTGTCTTTTCCCTCTTGCAGATGGATGAGTCGTTCCGGAGACAGAGTTCCCCCAGAGCGGCTGGGATTCAGGTAAGCGTTGAAGCTCATACAGTCTGTAAAAATAAGCGAAGATTTGCTGAATGCTTACTAATGCCTTTTTTCTGTTCTTTTCCCTTTTCCTTAGGAAGCGGCGTACCGGGATGGGAATGACACCGCTGAAGATGCCCGCAGAACAGAAGGAGCGATGAATGATGGGCAGAAGCGCCGCAAGGCAAGGCTGTTCCTAACTGTGTTCTTGCAGGAGCTGAGCGCAGAAGAAAGATGCAGGCCTACTGGAGACCGATCTGACAACACGGTGAATATCACGCTGCAGGTGCAGAAAACACTAAGCATGTTTCTCAGCCTGGGCGTGGCTTAAATAGTCTCTGGGTATCCCAGGTGTCTCTGGGCTGAACCACACCCAAAGGACTAGACTGCACATGCAGTTCTGGGAACTGAAATATGTGGGGGCATCCATCATGTCCCCATCAATGCACTACAAGTCCAATCCCCAATGTTATCCTATGGGAGTGAGTGAGTGAGTCTGGTGCCACAAGCGCCAAGTCTGACTCCAAGTGGGTCTTTGGAGGGATGGAAAGGCCCTTGAGGGCCATGTAGGTGATCGTGGCCTGGCTCCAGCCTGACATCCTAGAGGGCTGGGGAAATGAGGGGCAGGAATCATGACAATACCCTCAAAGTTAGTGGCCTCCAGCAAAATGCTCAGGGAGGATACCCAGGCATCATTTGCTTTCAAGGCCGTTAAATCGATCCCCAAAACCTCATCCCAGTCTGCTGAATAAACTGAGCGGTTCATCAAGTCCTCCAAATCACTCTTAGAGACTGACGTTCTCGGGGTGTACTTGTTCCTTATTTCCTTTACTACCTCAGATCTTTGGTTCCTCGTACAGATCTTCATCAGAGTCCACACTTATGTGGGATTTGTCATTTTGCTTCTTAGATGACCCGGAAGCATGCTCCTTTTGTCTTCATGGATGACCTGTTTGAGGGCCAAGTCCCTAAAATTCTTTATTGCTGAAGGTTGGCGTCATTGTACAGTCTTTTCAGATTTGGTAGTAAAGTTTACTTGTTTAATTTGTCTATTGGGCTTGATGGGTTTGCTCCCAGGACAAGTCTTACTGATGGTGCCCTTTTCCGTATCACCACCATTCGCGAAGATGTCAGATTCTTGAGGAAGATGCCATGGGTTGCCTAATGTTAACAGTCGGAATAAAGGACCCCATAAGTTGGCGGCAATACCCAGCGTGTCATGACCCAACAATGGATTCCCCTTGTCACAACTCCCTCCGCCTGGCCTCCCAGGTGGAGCGTTATCGAGGGGCCGGGTATCTGGTTATCTTGTACCCCTACATGGTTCCACAGCCCCCTTGGGGGCATTGTTGCCTCAGAGTAGACTCTCTTATGGGCACCATTTCTATTTGATTTTAGAATTTCCTTGTCTCCTTTGCAACTGGTTCCTTGTCAGCCAGGTCATCCACTAGTGTAATATTTGTTGAAGCCAATAGATGGTTTGTGGATCCCAGAATAGTTTCACTTGATCCAAAATGTCCACTGTTCCAAAAGTCTGGACCCAAAATTGGACAACTATGGATATTACTCGACAAGGATAATCCTTTTTCTTCATCTTTGATCAATGGATCCAAAATAGACTTCAGGAAATTTGTGATATGTTCTTCATGTTTGTTTTTATTATTACTAAGTGCTGAAATAAACCCTTCCACAAAAAACATTTTTGTGTGTAGCACTGCAATCAAGGTAGATTGGTCTTTTAATTGATCTGCTATAGACTCGTACAACTTCATGAATGGAGTCATGGTAACAGAAAATGCAGCAATCATATTGGCATCCAATGTTGCACTTGATGACGGTTTTTCCTCCACCTGGGCCGCTACCATGTCCAGTAATCGGTCATTGATCCTCAATTCTGCCTCTACCTGTATGGAGAGTCTACGTCGTTTACGGGGGCAGCCCACTGAAGCCCTCCATGATGATTGATGTCCCTTTGCTGTACTTCTTCAATAGAAGGAGAGGTATATATTGTAGCACTTGGGTGATTAATAGTTTCATGGTCAATAGCTCCCGTTTCTGCATAACAAATTGGACTTTTTCACGTTGGGTCAATATCAATTGACTCACCAGAACTAGTTACCTCGAACAATAGCCAGTGTGTGTTGCAGCATATGCCAACGGTACACGAGACCCTCCTCCGCTGATTACTAAGCCGGGGAGAGATGATTGTCTCTGTGGTACCAACCTTAACTCCAAAGAGAAAGAAAGCCAATCGGTTCATCCCAGCCGGTGAGTCGAGGAGAAAGTCAATAAGAAACCAAACTGTGTTGAACGAAAAGTAGCAAACAGCTTATTTGAACTGTGAAAGGCTTAAAGAGCTATTGGTGGAAAAGGGGGAAAACCACCAACAGAGGATTGCAGCACCACGTGGGTGCTCACGCAGGAAATTCTGGGCGATTACCCGATGGTAGAAACAACTTTAACTGAAAAGAGACTTCACCAGAGAGCTGGAACGGAACGGTCGTCTCGTCCACCTTGCCTTGTGTTCAAAGCGTGGGGAAGGGAGTCCCCTGGCAATCACATCCCGACTTATTATTTGTGAACACTTCTTTCTTTATTGAAAACCCTATCCTACACTCTTTCTGTAATTAGTTGTAAGGATTTGGCAATATTTTGTTTTAGTACAGACCTTTTTACTTAGACAAGACGCCACAAGGACTGGCTTATTTTTCATTTGATGGGCGAAGCTTGCTCCCATGTTAGATTTAGGTTAGGCGTTTTTCCACCCTGCATTTACAGTTTAATAAACACCCTTGAACTGGGATCACTTGTGTCTGTTTGTCTTTACTGTTGCATCAGTTCCTTACAGCAGGTGAATGTTATGTTGGGTGTGTGTTATAGTGTGCTTCATGTGTAACGTGGCTGGTAGTTATGTTTGTGTGCACTGGTTTGTTGTTTCCGTAGGGGTAACGTCCAGTGTCTGGGTTGTTTGTTGTGTGCTGGTGTTATTTAGGTTTGATGTGTGCTTGTGTGTGTGTACTTTGGCTAGCCCACAGGCATGTATAGTATTTGTGATGTATGTTGCAGTTTGGCTAGCCCATAGGCGTGAATAGTACTTGTGCAGTATGTTGGAGGGGAGCAGGGTGGTTAGTACGTTGGTTACTTACAAAGGTCTTCTAATTATGTCCCCAGAGCTCATCCAGCTGCAACTCAATAGTACTCTTCATTTCTTCCCGGTGCGGTACACTGGCAGCACACACCACCCTCCAAGCTCAATACACAAGCTGGTCCCATAAGTTCCTTTGAGTGTAATACAATGGCTAGTCCTATAGGTTTATCTCTGTGCAGCATGCATTGCCAGGTGCAAAGTTTGCTTCTGGGTGCAGAAGTGTTCGTATTAGTGGTTGGTGGCTTTCCTTCAGTCCCTTTTGATAACGCGTGTATTGTCCACTTTGTGCTGGTCATTGTGAGTTGAACAGCCAAGTTTTCAATCCTTTTCCAAATGTGAGATGGTCTTCCAATTGTCCCAATTTCCTTTGGCATTGTGTTCCATAAGTTGGAAATCAGGCGCAAGAATGCGATTTCTCAATTTCCTTTTTTCCCTGTATGGTTTCCTTTCGATTTGGAGGTCGTCGCTGGATCGTAGGTAACTTCCTGGAAGGTAGCAGTTGATTTTGGCCTGGAGGAATTTGGCTCTTTGACCATGTAGTGATTTGTGGGCAACGCATAGGGCTTTAAATTTGACTCAGTTTTTGACCAGGAGCCAGTGAAGGCTTCTTAGCGCTGGTGTTATATTATCTCTTCTGTTTAATCTCATCTGTATTCTTGCTGCAGTGTTTTGGATGCGGTGGAGTTTTTTGGTGAGCTGTTCTGGAATTCCAATGTAGAGGTTGGTTGCATAGTCAATTCTTGATAAAACTAGGGAGATGAAGTGGGAGCTCAAAGTGTGTGAACAATAGATAGGGTAGCATCCCTCTGATTAATCTCAGGCGGTAGAAGCATTTCTTTGTAATAGCATTGACTTTTGGTTTCAGTGGGAGTCTGTTGTCCATTAGTATTCCCAGATTCTTTACCACATTTGATGTCTCCGATTGGGCTCCCACGACAGGTGGACAGTTCAGTTGTGAGTTGGTTGTGGAGTCCCCTGTATGTGAGATAATTATTTCAGTTTTGGCCGGATTTAATTTGAGATTGTTGGTTGTCATCCAACAGTATATTTCGGTGAGGCACTTATTGAGGTTGCCATTTGGATTTTGATTTGTGGCAATCTTGACAATCAGTTGCGTACCGTCTGCTTAGTTGTAAGCAGTCAATCTGTGGTTCTGAATGATTTTCATCAATGGGGACATGTAAAGGTTGAAAAGGGGAGCGTCTCAAGCCTTGAGGCACTCCGCTTGAGATGATTTTGGAGGTTGCTGTAAAGGGTGGTAAGTAGGTTCTGTGTGGTTTGTGAGGAAGGATTTTAGCCATTTTAAGTCTTTTACACCGTATTCTTGAAGCCTTTCAATTAGCACTGTGGCTGATCGTGCTGAATGCTGCTGATATGTCTAAAAGTATAAAGGAGAATATGGTATTGTTGTCTGCAGTGCCAGCCTTAGCGGCGGCAGCGCCCGGGTAGTTTAAGCAGGGAGTTAATCCCTGGAATAGCGCCCTATTCTAATGAAAACTGTATTGCTCCTGCGTCGGAGCGGGGAGGTAATCAGCTTAATATTATTAAATGTGCCCTGCCACCGCAGGTGCATTTGATAACAAAAGGGCACCTGTCGCGCCTTCTCCCACTATGCAAGCTCGGGGAAGCCCTTGAAAGACTCCCCCGAGCTGGCGTGGCGGGGGGCTACGGCGCCCCGGGCAGTAGCCCGGCCTGCCCTAAGGCCAGCCCTGGTTGTCTGCGTTTATTTTTAGGTCGTCTTATATTGTGCCGGGTTTTGGAGGAGCTTTTGGCTGGAGGTGAAACCTCCCCTTTCCCTCCAAACTTGGAATTTGGTGGTGTGGTAAAAACGGCAGTAATTCCGTTACTGCCAAAAACGAGAATTACTGCCACTTTTTTACTGCACAGCCGTACTCGTAAGGAGGCCCTTAATCTCTACATGTACAACCCTTTGTCCAAAATCAAGATCTAATGCCTACTCTTGACACCCCTTTGCTGGCTTTGTGTAGGTAGCAGGATCAAATTGGATACCCGGTAATCCTTACTCAACTCGTAAATAGAAATGCATCCCATTAGGTTGAAAAAAAAATAGGCCATACCATCCTTCAGAGTGTAATAGTCAATGTCGATATGAATTTGAAAGAGCCCCACGTGCATGTTTCACGTTTCACTTCAAACTATTGCCGTTATTTCTCAGTCACATGTTTGCTACTCCGGAATGTGCCATCTCCGTCTGAAGTAATGCACTTCTAATTTCCATGTATGTGGCACTGCCCTGGGATTGGAACCGAGTCACCTATAGGTATGAAGTGTGCCTGGAAAAACATCCCAAAAAGAAAACCAGCCCTGGGTCCACACATGATGCGTACATACATACCCCTTTTTTGGCAGCTGCTGGCTTCTTCTTTCCAATGAGTGAGGGTTTTAAATCTGTGAGGAATCAGAAAAAAATAAATAAGGGAGCTGTTCATGAAGGTTCACAACGAACAGCAGTGGCGCAGCTACGGGAGTCCACAGCCCGTTAGTAACACTAACTCTTCACTTTCACAATTACATGCGTTATTCTTGAGTTTGTAGTTATATTTAAAATGAAACAACCGACAGTAAAAGTCACAGAATTCAAAAGAAACGCCCGACCGTTTTCATGCAGGTAATTGAAAGCTCTGAAATACACAATCGAGCAGAAAGTTGCACTTTAATTCCGGCATTAGGAGGGGGGGGGGCGGGGTATACTGCATTGTAAAACACATATGGCCGTTATCGAGTCCACCAGACCAAATGTAGTGTGTACCTCGGACACAAGAAAACGAACCCCAGACATTTCAGAGAGCCCAGCGAAGGAGCCTCTTCCCTGGGGAGCAGCAGGAGAGTATGTATTCATGCGCCACAAGAAGTGCACCAGACAAAATACCAATCGCTCTCACATCCACAGCTTTAATCTTGCTGACGCCCACAACATGCGCTGAATAAACAAATCCTGCTAGCACAATCATGGCTATATCCTATGTAGAGGAACACATTTTCAACATGCGTGCAGGACTTGGTCAGAGGACGATCAGACCCACCCTCCCCACACAATAAAGCAGAGGGTAATGCAAAAAGGCATGCAAACCAACAGTACAAGATGGTGGAGGGATGGTTAAATGTGATGGGGGAATATGGTGGGTCTAGAGGGCGGGAGTAGTGAATAAAGGAAGCAGCTCCCATGGGAAGGAAAATAATTAAGGGGGGGGGGTGCACCAGGAGGGGGAGGCAGTGAATAGGGAGCCAGTCGCCTCATAAAGGAGAGAAAATAAAGAGAATGACAAGTTGCCCTGTGAAGGGTATGGGGCGGGGGGGGGGTGGGGGTCAAAGACTGGGGGGCGAGATGGAACAGGAGCGAGAGAGAGGAATTGGAGAAGTAGTTATGTTTCAAGCCAAGTGGAGGGGTAACCCAGAAATTGAACCAACACAATAGCAGCCCTGAGGGAAGGAGCAGAGTCGGCACCATTACCACGTCACCGCAGCAACATCCACCCCCCACACCCATGTCCACCCCCCCCATTTATAGAGTGGATGGAGTGGGCAAGTAGGCCACTACTATTTGAACAAGAAAGAGCACTAGTCAACTACCGCTCAAGTAAGTGGCAGGAATTTCACTAGCTAAAAGCAGGCCAAGGCTAAAACGACGAGGTATGTCCATTCAAACCCAAAGCAATCAACATGCCCATCTGTAATTAGGCACCTGCTCCTGTTAGGGACCCCTGGATGGAGAGACACATGGACTGATCTGAAGGAGAGAAACGCACAGTGAGAAGAGAACACTTCACGCTAGTCAAACAATTTGTCCAGTTCATATTGGCATACTAGGCTATGCACTTATCACAACATAGACTACATCGAAATAAAACAAATAGATGAAAAAAAGACCACACGAGACGGTTAGGTCCAGTACAAATGTACCACCAACTTTGGGCACCAGAATCAAGAACGGACAGCAGTCGTGCGTCACGAGACTGGCCCTTTGTGCTGAGAACTAGCATCAAATGGGTACCACAAGACCATCCACCAAAAGCGGGCACCCGCACCAACAACTATCAGAATCCATGCATTCCGATACCAGGCAGCCAGCCGCAACGGGCACCAGTTGTCAGAACCGATAGGTAAATAAGCGGATGACAGGCAGTAGTTAATGAAACAGATAGCAACCAAGTGTCCTCAGATGGAACATTTGTGCAGGGAACTAGAAGCAGGTCACTCTCGTAAGACTGCATAAGCAGCAGGCTATTGCGTCAAAAACGGGCAATATCTAGCTATCATTAAACAAGAGTCCAGTTTCTAGAACTATCAACAACTAGTTATCTAGAGATTGGACACCAGAATTAAAAATAACAAGTTACCAGTGACCTTGCAGCAGTGTCACACACTTGCAGCAATCAAGTATGTAGTGAGTAGGCACGCGCATCCGAACGGTGAACAGACCTTCACAGAATGGACTAAGAATTACCGCTGTCCACTGCAGTAACCAACTCAAATGAACTAATCACCAGCTAATGGCAAAAACATTATTTACAAAGCCCCTAGAAGAGGGTTGTCGAACTCCAGGCCTCGAGGGCTGGACCCATGTCGGGTTTTCAGGATACCCTTCATTAATATTCATGAGTTATATTTGCATACAATGATTCTAAATGTGTGCACATGTTATCTCATGAATATTAATGAGGATATCCTGAAAACCCATCAGGATCCCGGCCATCGAGGCCGGGAGTTGGACAACCCTGCTGCATTCCTGCTCTCACTGGAAGGATTTGCCATGGTGCTGCTGGGCATGCACTGCAAATGGACAGAACGATGGTGCTGTACAGGAGTGCAGTGTCAGGACTCCACAAGAGATCATGGGCAGCACGAGTCTAGGGACGGTAGTGCCCAGGAGGTGCAGGGAGGCACGATTCAGGGGTCAGTGGGCTGGAACTGCACAAGAGATCAGAAAACCAGTAGGTGAGGAACTGTGCTGAAAAAGTGTAGGGCTGCGGGAGAAACTATACAGGACAGGAGAGAAGGAACATTGCAACAGTGAAGAGCACGGTGTCACGACTTAAGTGACAGCACAGAACCAGAATTAGAAGCAAGGCGGCAGGAGTGGAGGGATGAAGTAAGTAATCAAGGAAAGTTGAGTACAGCAATAGGAAGACTACCAACAGTGACCCAAGGTGGAAGGTGGTTGGGTGGGTGCTGCTGCACAGGAGTGAAGGGTGGTGGAGGAGAGATGGAGATCATGGCCTTCGGGTGGCAGTAGAGAGAAGTGGTACTCAACAAGCACCCAAGGGCGAGAGGGCCAAGCCTGGCATTCCAGTGTGGCTCCTTGGGGCAATGTCCCTTTTAGGCATGCCTTGTTGGCCATGGCCAGCAAGGCGCCAGGATATTAAGGTTTTCTTAAATACTAATGCAATGCTTTGGATGTCAATATTTGTAAGCAAACACTAGCCGTTCAGTACATGGAGCTGTACCGTGAGTGAACACTCCAGGTACAAGTAGGTTGCTGTGTACCGCATGTCATGTTTTTTTCTCTCTTCCTCCCTCCCCCATCAAACAAACATTGGTGGTTTCTTGTACAACTTAATCAATTTGCTCTGTGACTCTCGTCTGCGAGTTAGTCTGCCCATTCGGGGACAGTTCTCCCAATCCTCGAGTTTATACTTGGCATATCACCATTTTGGGCATTGGTCTGTTATAGCATTGGACCCTTATCCGACCGATCGTTCTGGACCCTTCTTATTCCGGGGAACTCCCCTTCCTTTATCTTGCCACAAGGAGCAAGTTACTTACCTGCAACTGTTCTCCAGCATGGGTCTGGCATGGATTCACATGCTCATGAATATTCCCCGTCGTCAGGCTGGGAATCCTCGGTAAAGAAAGAATCTGTTTCAGTTCAATTTCTGAACTGTCTTTCTCCTAACAACCAATCACTAGTCTCTGGGTCATACTGCCCCAGCCAATGACTGCCCTCTACCCAAGCCCCTCCTCTGGCAGCCATCTTCAGATTTGGTAGCACGTAAAGTGGTAGTAGGACCAAGAGAAGAGCCGCAGAGGGGTAGGCGGAAGGGTTCGCATGTGAAACCATGCCAGACTCATGCTGGAGAATAATAGTTACAGGTAAGTAACTTGTTCCTTCTCCAGCATGGGGTCTAGCATGGATTCACATGCTCATGAATGCAGAATACATAGCAGTACACACATGCACAACCACGAGAGGTCTCAAGGCTCAACATAAGCATCTCTTACCTCCTCACCAGGCTCATTTTCGAGCGAACCGGTTGCACAGCACTGCTTGGCCGACTCTGCACTCCTCTCTGGAATCCCTGTTGACAGTAGAATCTTGTGAAGGTGTGCGTCGACCTCCACATAGCAGCCCTGCAGATGTCCAGTAGGGGCACACCAGACAGGAACGCCATAGTTGCAGCGATCGCTCTGGTGGAATGGGCTCTCGGACAGCCAGGCAACGGTCGGTTCGCCAACCAGTGACATTGGGTGATGCAGCCGGAGAGCCAGCTAGAAATGGAAGCCTTAGAGAGGGCCTTCCCATGATTCACAGGGCCAAAGTTCACAAAAGTTGCAACGTCTTCCGGAAACTCTCTGTGCGGTCCACATAGAACTTCAGAGCTCTAGCCACATCCAGCGAGTACAAAGTCCTCTCAGCCGGCAACAAAGGCGTCGGGAAGAATACAGCCAACACCAAGGGCTTGTTTAGATGAAAGTCCGACGGCACCTTGGACATGAAGGAGGGGTCCGTCCGTAGCCCTATCCTCTTCTCGTGGAATGTCAAGTAAGGTGGTTTACATGAGAGGGCCTGGATATCTCCCACTTGTGCGGAGGTGATGGCCATTAGAAAAGCTGTTTTCCACTACAAAGATGTCAGTGGCGCAGAATGCACAGGCTCGAACGGAGGACCCATGAGCCTAGTCAGCACCACATTGAGTTCCCACGCAGGGGCTTGAGCGTTCACCTGCGGTAACAAACAGAACAGTCCTTTGTCGAACTCCTTAGCCAGATGGTGTGACCATAACGACGACTGTCCCGGAGATCTGGTGTAGCGGGAGATAGCCGCCAGATGGACCTTGATGGAAGCATGGGCCAGTCCAGCCTTGGCCAACAACAGAAAATATGGCAGTACCTGCGGAGCCGTGACTCGTAGAGGATCGATCTTCTGTGCACTGCACCAAACGGTGAACCTCTTCCATTTATGTCCATAGCATTTAAAAGTAGAAGATGCTCTGGCCTTGGCAAGCACTTCCTTGCAGTCCGCTGGGAGACTAATGCTATACTGCAGGAGCCAGGCCTGCAGGTTCAGCGATCCCGAGTCGTGGTGCAGAATTGCGCCTCCTTCCCTGGCGAGAAGATCTGCGACTACTGGAAGCTTGACTGGAGGGGATGATGACATGCTGAGAAGGTACGGGTACCATATTTGCCTCGGCCACGCCGGTGTGACAAGGATCATCCTGCACCAGGACCGTTTGAGTTGATTGATGAGTTGGAGAAGCAATGGCTGCCGAGGGAACACATACAGAGACAGGCCATCCCAGGGGAATGAGAATGCGTCCCCCATGCTCCCCGGCTGGGGAAACCTGCTGGCTAACCTCCGGGACTTGGTGTTCGTCGCCATCGCAAAGAGATCGATCTGGGGATTGCCCCATCTGCGGAACAGGTGATCCACTTGGTCTTGCGAAGTTCCCACTCGTGGCAAGAGCGCAGCTCCCTGCTGAGTGAGTCGGCGACTGTCCCGTTTCATATGGAAGGAGTGAGGAACATCCCCTGTGCTACAGCCCAGTGCCATAGGTCCTGCGCCACTTTGGAGAGAGACCGGGATCTGGTACCCCCCCTGCTTCCTGATGTAAACCATCGTGGTGGTATTGTCTGTGAAGACCCAAACCACCTTGCCGTTGAGAGACAGAAGGAAGGACTTGAGGGCACAAAACTGCTTGCAGCTCCAGAACGTTTATGTGCAACATCTCCTCCGGCAGCCCCAGGCCTCTTGTGTGAAGACTTCTGGTGTGAGCTCCCCAACCTTCCAGAGAAGTGTCCGTCGTGAATGTCTCCTGGTGCGGTGGGGTCCGAAAATCCGTGCCGCCGGACAGATGTGGGCAAACTCCCCACCACAGTATTGCTCAATGGAAGCGCTCGTCGAGCCAGAGCTTGTCCTGGAAGCTTCCTGAAACCTGTATCCAACGGTCGTCGAGGAACTCATGCTCTGGACGCATCTGCAGCCTGCATAGTCTGATGAGGTAGATGCATGACGACATCATGCCGAGCAGGGACTTGATGGTCCTCATTGTGGCAACCTTCAGTGCCAAAAGCAGTTGCACCTTGCCCAAGATGGCCGCTATCCTTTCCTCCGACGGAGACGCCAGGCACAACACTGTGTTGAGGCCGTGGTGAGGCAGGATCCCAGCAACAGCACGTCCTGCAGGACTTTGCATAGTTCACCGAGATCCGTCAGGAGGTCCTCACCGTGTGGTTGACGGCGATGTACTTTGAGTTGGCCCGAATGAGCCAGTTGTCATGGCCACTGGGCAAGGCCCACTAGTTCCATCATCGAAAGGGTCCAGGTGGACCCAGTCCTGGCGCCTCTGGCGCCAGGCTCAAGAGAAAGTGTGGTCTGCACACTTTATTTCTGGTGCACGTGTTATTTCCCCACGTGCATCCAGGGCGGGCGTGGCTATAGGAAAACATTGGGCTGCATGTGCAGCATCCTCTGGGAGTGGCAAGGTGGGGCCACAAGGCAGAGCCAAGGGGGCATGGCTGGGACCAGGCTATTTAAGCCTGCCCTGCCCGCACGCAAGCGGTTCACGTTAGTCTGCTTATAGCAGCGTAACGCTCACCGCTGCCTGAAGTGCTCTTACCTGATTCCAGCAATACCAACATCTGACGCTCACCTTACCTGATTCCGGCAATACCATCGCCTGAAGCGCATCTTACCCGACTACCGCAATCCCATCGCCTGAAGCGCATCTTACCCGATTCCAGCAGTCACTGCAGTCGACCATCCTCACCTGTTTCGGGCGTCTAAGCTACGCGGGAGCTCATCTCGTCCAGCATCCTCGCGGATCCATCCTTTCAGCAACCACCGGCAGGTCTTCGGATAGATCAGACGTCGCCAGGCCATCCCTGCAGGAGAAAAGGACAAACAAGGTTAGTAACAACAAAGACTTTACGCTAAGGTCACGTGCAACACATTCCTCGCGCTTGACCTTAGAACCAAACTTATCTTCTACTGGGGACATCGTAAATTCCTCTGGCCCCCATTTGGACTCGATTCCAACACCACGACTCCGCTGGGCTCTTCACGACCTGTTGGGGAGAAGGAAAGATATTACAAGGGTTATGGACAATAATCACGGAAAAAAGACATTGCAAAAGGATACGGACAATAATCATTGTTGAGAAACACTTACCTTTGAAGTGGATCAGCCACAGCCGGTCTGGGCTGCCACGCACACGGACCAGTGAAGAAACTAGGTCCATTAAAGGCGCCCCTGCAGTAGAGAAGCAGGACGGAGAGCTCATCCTCATAAATAAACAGGTTAGACTATATGGGTAGACGCATACTCGCCTCATTCTGGGAAGAAGGGTTTGAGGGAAATCACAGTCCAACCACAGCATTCTCACGGCCTCTCGTATTCTCTCAGGGGCAGTGTCAGCAACCAGCGCAGTCCACACTACAGGAGCAGGGGCAGAAGTCTGATCCAGGGGAGCCAAGTCCATGGAGGGCTGCAACCGTGCCCCAACACCCCCGCAGAGACCAGGTGAGCGTAACACCAGTCGTCCAGGTAAGAGTAGACATGGATCCCTTGTAGACGCAGCAGCACCGCCACAGGCGCCTGGCACTTGGTGAAAACCTTTGGCGCCGACTTCAATCCAAAGGGAAGGGCCTTGAATTGGTAATGTTGCCCTTGAACCACGAAGCGCAGAAACTTGCGGTGTCCCTTGTGGATGGGGATGTGGAAGTAAGCATCCTCCAAATCTAGCGACGATAGAAAGTCCCCTTCTTCTAGCTGTCCGAGCACGTGCTTAAGAGTCACCATCCAGAACTTTTGGGACTTGTTTAGACGACGGAGGTCTAGGACGGGCCTCCAGCCGCCGGTCTACTTTTTCACGAGGAAGTAACGAGTGTACACTCCGGAGCCCCAGAGCCTCTTTGGGACAAGCTCGATTGCACCCTTTTTTGGCATGGCCAGCACCTCCAGCAGCAGCTTAGGGACGTGGTTTTCCTGCTGGGCCACCGGTGGCATTTGGGGACACTTCAGTTGAAATTCCAGGGTGTGTCCGCGGGCGAGAGCGTCCAGCACCCAACGATCGGTGGGAATTGACTTCAACACGCTGACTAAGTTCGCCAGCCGGCCTCCCACCGGGGTACATGGGTGGGGGCCCGACGACACCGCCCGTTCAATCCTGCTTGAACGTTGAAACGCTGCCTTCCCTGGTGATGAAGACGTCCTCCAGATTTGGCACGGCTCCTGTTCTCCGGGGCCGAAGAGCAGGAGGGTTGACGGTAAGACGAGGCACCTCCACTGAAACCTTTGGAAGATCCTTGGGATTTGCCGCCGGAGGTCCGAAAGGACGGCCGTCACTGTTGAAGCGTGCCCAAGGCACAAGCCGTCTCCGTGTCCGTCTTGATGGCTTTAAGAGACTCATCTACGGCCTTCCCCAACAAATTGTCCCCATCGAAGGGCATGTCCAACACCCTTGACTGAACGTCCTGGCGAAAATTGGTGGCACTAAGCCAGCGCCTCTGACGAAGGCTAACGCTGTTGCCCAGATGACGAAACCCTGTGTCAGCGATGTTCGTGGCCACCGTGATGGCGTGGTCCGACGCCACCTCGCCTTCCTGCAGAATCTCCAACGCTTCTGACCTCTTGTCGTCGGGCAGGAAGTCCAGGAGGGGCACGATCTTGAACCACAGCTCCCGGTCCCAACGTGCCACAATGGTTAGAGCGTTGGCAGCCTTGATGGTAGTCGCCGCTGATGTGATAACTCGTTGCCCCATGGCATCCAACTTCCTCCCCTCACTATCCGGGGGGTGGAGGCCACCGAAGAGGAGGAGCCCGAAGACAACTTCTTGGCTGTTGCCGATATCACAGAGTCCGGTGACTGTTGGGTCCGCAAGCACTTGGGCGTAGAGTCTGGCACCCTGTACTTCTCATAATGGTCCCTCTTTGCCGGGGCTGTGGAAGGGTTCTTCACGAGGACCAACCCTTCTTCCCAAATGTCATCAAGGAGTGGGACCAAAAGGACGGTCTTCCTCTTGGCCTCACGGCGCTGGTATAGGAAACCTTCTTTGTTCTTTTCCTCAGAACAAGCTGGAAGAGCTCTGAAGATCATGCCGTGAAACAAGCCTATCTCTCAGGTGGTGAAGATCTGTGCGGTGGAGACGGGAGGTTCCCCCATTCCGCCGTTGTGCTCCGTGCCTGTTGTCGCCGTGTCAGGGTCCGTCTCATCCCTTAGTGGGTGGTTAGGGGGGAGAGGCAAAGGGTGGCAAAGAGGTGGAGGGTGAACTTTCCTCTTCTTGGTCGGCGGTTCCCCTGTCGGCACCGGCGCCGCGGGAGGGGCCGCCAGTGCAACTGGCATACTCTTCTGGATCTCTGAGACCAGAGTATGCAAAACTGAGATAATGTCCACCGAGATTTCTCCAGGTGTCCGCTGAGGTGGCTGTGGCAACAGAGGTGAAGGTGAACCCAGTGACTGCGGCATAGGCTGGTCGCCCATGCCCTAAACATCCTGCTGTTCCTCATCGGTCTCATCGGCATCGCCTTCATCGTCACCCTTGTCTGAATCCTTGCCGTAGGGCCTGCTCTCGACGCACTGTTCCTCCTGGATGGTCTGGAGGCAGGTAAACTCCTCCGAGGAGGAGATATCCGTGCCCTGGAGGACTAAAGCACCCCTCCCCCTTTCTCTGCGACCAGAGGGGACGGTTTCGTTGAAATGATTGGCATCATCTTCTCCGGTGTCTTCTCTATGGGCTGAAAAGATGACTCTCTCCTGGCAGGCAGGGATACTCTTGCCTTCGGGGGTGCGTCCTGCGGTTTCGCCACAGCGTCCTTTGTGAGGGACGCCACCACCCCCTCAATGGAAGGTTGGGTCTTTGTCGGATGCACCTCAGCCTTCACGGTCTTGGTCAGACCCACGGCCTTCTCCTTAGGTGGAGGGTCAGCGCCCCGGTCCCCTTTGGCCTTCTCCGGCGGGCCGGTCTTGGGCTTCTCCGAGTTTGCCCGGATGGTCCGACTTCCTCTTAGACGAAGATCCCGAGCGTTGGCTGGTGACGCTGTACTCACCCTGGCCGCTGAGGAGCCCGTCGCAACGGTGCTCCCAGTGACAGTGGACTTGCAGTGCTTAGCCTTTTGTTGGGCCCCCGTGGGAGGAGCACCCTCAAAAGTCGTAGAAGACCGCTCAGCTTTCTTGGTAGCAGGGGAGGCATGCTGCTGGGACCCACTCAGAGCAGGGGCCTTAGCCTGTAGACACTCCTTGAGCCGCCTTTGCCAATCCTTCAGCGTGCGGGGCACCATCTCCTGACAAAACACACAGTCCTCCTCCACCTGCGTTGAGTCCGGGTACAGGCAATAGAGGCACTTGGAATGCTTGTCCGAAAAGACATTCCGTAAGCCGCAGTCGGAACAAATCTTGAAAAGGGGAACTGAATCCTTCTCCTCCGACATGTCCATGCAGCATAGGCATTGAAGAAACTGCTGGAATCCTCCACGAAGAAACTCGACGAAATTAGCCCTTGAGTGGCGCTGAAGAATCCGAAAAACGGGTCCCTGTTAATCGGGAGGAATATATCGAGGCAGCGAGGCTCGAATGACCAAAAAAAATAGAGTAAAACTCTTCCAAAAACCACAAAACGCAGTAAACGCTCGAGCTAAGCACGAGGACTCCCAACACTTGAACGTGCAGTAAAAATTGGAAGATGGCTGCCAGAGGAGGGGCTTAGGTAGCGGGCAGTCATTGGCTGAGGGCAGTATGACCCCAGACACCAGTGATTTGTTGTTAGGAGAAAGACAATTCAGAAAAGAGACCGATTTTTTCTTTACCAAGGATTTCCAGCCTGACAATGGGGAATATTCATGCGCATGTGATTCCATGCCAGTTCCCATGCTGGAGAATTTTGTTCCACCACTACCCCCTTCGATGAAGGGTCAGAATCACCTCTCCACTAATGCACATTGCATCCCCATTTCTGTCTGACCCCATCCAAAGCTGCCCTGAAAGCGCCCAACTATCATTCACCATTGCCGTCAGCGTATCCATCAAAAACATTTTTCAGTTTATTCAACCAATCATTCTTGTTTGGGATTATTGCACTCTTCCACTTCTAGGCCAGTGCCACCCTCCCAGTCCGCAAAATTGTCTCCCACATTCTGGGGTACCTATACGTTTCCAAGTCTTTTTGTGGTATCCCCAGTAACATTTGCAGAGGGTCTTGCGGGAGTAATACCCCCCCAATGACCTCTGCCATCCAGCGCCATAGGTTCTGCCAATAAGCTTGTGTAAGTGGGCAGTACCACCACAGATGTCCTCTCAAACCAATCTGGCCGCACCCCTTCGGGCACAATGGGGATGCCCCAGCAAACATCCTAGATATCTTGAGGGGTTCTCTATGCCATCTAAGCCATTGAAATTGTGTCCATATCGGCCGTGAAAAGATTCCCATGAAATGCTATCTTGAATATCTTTCCCCACACCTCTTCTGTTAGTTCCTACCCCGCTAGCTCATTCCAGTATTGTTTAAACCCCTGCCTATTCTTTTTGTCGCAGACATTTATAACCTTTTACAATTTGGACACCATCCCTTTCCGCGTATTGGCTGAATCTAATATTTTCGCAAACGGGGTAAGCGACCGCTTCAATTTAACTCCCCATTTTTGATCGGTCAGGAGTCCTTTCAACCGGAGATACTCAAATACAGTGATTTTACCAACTCCCAGAACCTCTGCCACTGCCTCATAATTTAGGAATTCTCCCTCTTGGAACAGCTGTCCCACCCTTTCCAGCCCTTTATCCGACCAGTCTTGAGAGTTACAGAATCCCCTGTCTCCCAATCTTATAACTGGACCTCAGAGTGAGGACATCGGGAAGGACCATGTTGGATAGGCTCTATGTGTGTTTATCCTCCCCTCCACAGGGACCACAGCACTCCAAGGGTGGGGTGGCCGAGCAGTCTGCTCGTTATGTCTTTATGGGGGGACCATAACAGATCCCTCACTTTGACCGAGTGTGTTTCCATGTCCTCTAAGTCCAGTTCCCAAATCGTCCTGCATGTGTTCCAGGAGCACTCCGAGTTGGGCTGCTTGTGGTATAATGGGAAGTCTGGAAGACCGAAGCCCCCCCTCCTCCCTGGGGGGGGTACGAGTGGATTGCTTGGTCCTTGGGGTCTTGTCCTGCCATATACATTTTTGCACCGCTGTCCGGAGCTCTTTAAATGTTGACCCCGGTACCTTTGTGGGTAGGGCTGTAAACAGTTATAAGAGTCTTGGCAGAACGTTCATTTTTACCACCGTCATACGGCCATACCATGATAAAATCATGCCGCCCCAGCGGTTCAAATCCGCTTTAATGGTTGACATAAAAGGGTCTAAATTAGCTGTTGCCAGCGCCGCTAGGTCGCTGGTCAATTGCACTCCCAAATATTGGATTGCTACTTTTTCGACTTTGACCCCTAAGAAGCTGTTCACTGGGTCTAGGTCGACTGCTTGAAGTGGCAACAGCATAGATTTCGATTGAATAATTTGTAGGCCTGAGAAGGCCACGAAAGTGTCAATTAGAGAAAGCAGGACCGGAAGGGTCGATGGGGCATCTACAAGGTACCCCAGGATATCGTCCGCAAACAGGGAGAGTTTGATTTCGACCTGTCCCCTTCAAATACCATGTATTCTCTGGTGGTGCCTCACTGCTATCGCCAGAGGTTCAATCGTAAGGGCGTATATTAGTGGGGATTTACTGAACGGGGCCGACAGCTCCCCATTCACTTGCACTCTAGCTCGAGGTGCCCTATACACTGCTCACACCCACTTTCTCATATGTTCCCCAAATCCCATTTTCTGTAGGAGAACGGCCATATACCTCCATTCCACTCTAAGGTTTTCTCTGAGTCAAGGGAAAGCAGACTCGCATTGAGTTTGGTCCCTTGTGCATGGTGCATTAGATCAATTGTCATCCGGATATTATCTGACCCCTGTTGCCCTTTAATGAAGTCAACCTGGTCTCTGTTTACCAGGGTAGGCATAATCCCCTCCATCCTCTTACCGAGCACCTTCGCTATGATTTTAACATCAGCAGGGAGATGAGCACTAGTCTTTACCCTCCTTTGGCAATACCACTATAATGGCTCCCATATTGTCTCGGGCAGTTTGTTCCCCTGGAGGACTGCATTAAAAGCCCTAGCTAGGTGTGTGGCCAGGGTGCACCGATACAGCTAAAAAAAACTTCACTGTGAACCCGTCCACCCCCAGCGTCGTACCTCCCTTCATGGCCTGGACAATGTCTTCCTCCGATATCGAAGCCTCCAGTCTTTCGGCAACGTCTTGCGTTAAACCCTTTATAGGTAGCTTTGCTAGGAAGTCTTCTATAAGGGCATCATCTCCGTTAAATTCCGATTTATACAACCGTTCATAGTATTGCTTAAAGGTTATAGCTCAGTGTCCCGCATCGACTTTCATGACTTTAACCACTTTGCTTTTCTGGGCCTCCCTCAGTTTCCACACAAGTATCCTATCGCCCTATCCCCCTTTTCATAGCATTTTTGTTTAAGGAGCAAGCGGTCCCTTTTGGTTTTACTCAACAATAAATCCCTAAGCTGGGTTTTATACTGGTCAAGGGCCGCAGCCTGTTCTGGGGCGATAGAACTTCTCGAAATCATGCATTTGCAGGGCCCTCTCCTCATCCTTCTTTTCCAGGAAGGGCAGTCTGGTGTCGATCTGTGTTTCTAAGATGTCAATCGATGTTTGGTTGGCCTCCATTCCCTGTAGCCAATCCTCCATTTTATCCACTCTTTGGTCAATTATTTCGAGCCTATGACCAATGTCTGCTCCCATGTCTCTAATTTCCTGCAGTATGGCTGCAATGTCTCTCTTTGTGGACATGGGAGTCCTCTGCATGGTCTACTGCTCAGTCAGTCATTCTGCTTGGGTTTGGTCTGCCTCGGCTCCCTGCGACCTCCTGGTAGCGAAATTCCTGGAGTGTCTCCCTCCAGCTCATTCAATTTCGTCCCACAGGTCGTTGGTGTCTCTGAGGGCAGGCGGGGAGGGATGCTTTTGCCCGCATGGGTAAGGGAGATTGGAGCTCTCACCCCCCCTTAGTCCAGTTTGTTGGTTAGCTCACTCCCTGTATATTTTTTCGCTGCTTTTACCCCCAGGGAGCCCCGTTTCCTTGTTTCTTAGTCCATCGCCCCACAATCCGGGCGGGACAGGAGGTCACCCACTCGAGCCGGTCTCAGTATGGTGTCCCGTTGGTTTCCTCCCAGACTTGTGGTGCACTGTGGCTCAGGGGAGCTTCAGTCGGCCTGGTCTGTGTGCTTGTCCCTGGATCAGTTGCGGGGTTCGGGCACAGGTTGCTCTCCAACTGCCCCCACGTCCAATAGTACCCCTCCTTGAGCCACTGCAGTCCCACTCGCTGTGACTGCCTCTCCTGGCTGGTCAGGTTGGTCTTTCTCCCTTTTGCTTCTCTTCCTCTGTATTGTTGTCTCTTTGGCCTTAGTGCCACTCTAGGGTGGTGTGTACAGGGTCTATAAGGGGGCAATGTTAGGTGTACCCTCAGGCCTCCAATTGGGCTCAGTACCAAATGTCCCTCCCAGTTGCGCGTAGGGCTGCGGTAAATGCAGGTAGAGCGTGAAGGGATCCATTATCTACAGCCTTGCGCTTTAGGTCTTGGGCCTCTGCCCCACTATTCACCTTGGTCCGGCTCCTCTGTCACTGGGGGCTTTAGACCATCTAATGGGTCATTTGGGTGTTCCCCATGCCTGTATCTGCCAACCTGGAGAGTCCTGTGTGGGACTCAGAGTCTTCCTCCCTCACCCTCCGAGTACTGCAGGTTTCTATCTCTGCGGGCGTTCCTGCTTACTTCTACTGGAAGGGGGAGTGGTCCCGGGTGCTCCCACACAGTGGTGTTGCCGCCGTGGTCCCAGCATGTCCTGCAGGAAACTCTTCCCACCATCGGGGCAGCCCTGCCCTGATGCGGTGTAGAGGAGGCCTCACCTCGTCTCTTATGTTGAAGAGGGTCTGCTGAGCCTCCGCCGCGTCTGTCGGCGTCATCGTCTCCTGTGCGGTCCCGCCTCCAAGGTCGCAGGACCCCTCCAATGCCTGGTCAGTGTCTTCTCCTGCCGGAGGAGGTCAAGGGTGAAGGGCAGCAGGGACGCCAACCACCACAAGCTTCGCTTGGCTGCTGCTCTCCGTGCAGTGCTGTTCTTCCCACTGCTGGGCCACGGTCTCTTTCCCCTTTTGTCCGGTGTTCTATGGCCACCCACTGAGGCCGCCACACACTGCCTCCACTGCCCTCACACATTTCTCCTCTTCCCCGGTGTCTAGAAAGACCGAAACAGGACCAGCCAGTGCAGGGGTGGGGATTGTATGTCCATCTAGAGACGATCTGGGGCAGGGGTGCTCAACCCACTTTTCGTCCCGTGAGGTGAGGAAACCGACAGACGTTACATCATGTGCGCCCCCTGACGGCCACCAGCATGTCAAGTTTAAGGGCGCAGCAACCTATTAGGTCATGCAACTGGGGGATGGGTTTGAATATGTTAATGTTAAATGATTTTATACCGTGAACCGATGCCACTTGTGTGGTCTCCAGGCGCTCCGGCGGATACGAAATGCAAGGCGGGAGGTTAGCAGGGATGAGCGGGAGAAGAGCAAGAGCAGTGATGTGCTGTTAGCCGCTTCAGAAAAACTGTTCACCGAGCATACATGTGATTTTCAGAGGTTGGCCACTGTGCGCTGTTGTGTGAAGATGTGTGGTTTGTTTTGTTGTTGTGGTGTTGTGAAGTACATGCGATTGTGGTGCTGTAGAGGTCTGGTTGTGTTAAGTCCAGAGTTTGAGAGGTGTATGCAGAGGGTGAGTTTATTAGTACTGGTAATTCATCTAGGTGTTCCAAAACTCCCACCCCCAAATTCCACCCAGGTGCACCACATCCCAGCTCTAGGATTCCATCCAACTGCACACCACAACCTCCGAGAGACCACCTGTGTGCATCACTCCCCCCCCCCTATCTCTGGAATCGATGCAAGTGAATCATACCCCCCTCTGAAAAATCTATCCGTGCATCACACTTCCAACTCCTGAAGTACAACCAGTTGCGCTGCAACTCCCCCCTGCAATTCATCCAAGTGCATCATACCTCCCACCCCGGGAGTCGATCCCCGAGTGTGTCACACCTTCACCTCTCCCCTTTAAAAATCCATCCGAGTACATCACATTTTTACCCCCTAAAGCAACCTAAATGCGTCAGATTTCCCAGCCCTGACATCCATCTAAGTGCATCACAATTCCCCCTCCTGAAATCTGTCCAAGTGCATAACATTTCCTACCCATGAAATTCGTCTGAGTCACTTGTGGCAGTCGTGATATTTATCTCCCTCCTAGTTGCCCTTTCCGGGTTTGCTTTGATTGTCACCTCAAATTCCTAAGCTTCTCCGGCATTTATTATCTTGTTTTTTTGTTGGTACAGGCCCTATTTCAAGCTAAGTGATGTGTTGACAGGTCTACCGGGAATCTGCAGGGAACGGTTAGTCTTTATCTTCTATACTCTAGAGGCGTTGTCGGTTATCTATTGGGGAGGCACTGGTGGATTACTCCTGTTCACTTGTTGGTCCTCAGTGGGGGTACACCTAGGCTGAGAGTTTCCAGTCCCTGATCATCACTCTTCTGGTTTCCCTCAAACCTCCTTCCCTGGCCTAATTGTATATGGCCTGCCAGCTTCTCTCGTTTCTTAGTAGCCCCTCTTTAGTGGTGGTGGAGGGGGTGTCTCAGTTTACCGTTTCTCTTCCCAGTCCTGGCCCTCATTCTTCTATTGCTTGAGCTCCTTTTCTGTCTTCTCAGTGCTTGACCGCTGTTACGAGGTGTGTGTGCACTGTTCAGTCAGTATCATTGTGTTTGGAGCTGAAGAGCCAGGTTTTAAGGGGTTTCCTGAATTTTGTATGGTCCTCCATATTTCATATTTCCCTGGGAAGGGAGTTCCAAAGCAGGCTAAGCAGGAGAATGCTGATCACCCAGTGTTTTCTTTGTCAATTGTTTGGGTTCTAGGCAGATGTCGTTGCAGGATCTCAGGGTTCTGGTTGATTTGTAGATGGAGTTTATTTTGAATGAATTCTGCTCCTTGGCGGTTTATTGCTATGTGTGTTATGCACATTATTTTGAAAGTGATTCTTTTTTTTAACCAGGAGCCAGTGTAACATCCTAAGTGCTGGTGTTAAGTGGATTGTGAAGTGGTCTGACAGTGGAAGGAGGATTTCTACAGTGTTTATTGCTGGAGTTGTGTTCGACTTCTCTGAGCAACAAGCGTTTCAATTAAAAGCTCAGAATACCACGGAACGCAGAGCGGTTAAGTGGAGTCTGATGGTGGTCCACTGGGGATCATGAGGCAGCGACATCCATCTCTGCGTACCCACACCAATAAGGTACAGACTCCCAAGAGTTTTTCAGTATATTTAGTGCTAATTGCCAATCTTTGATTTTATCGGCATGGCTGTGACCACTGGTTGCTATTTTCCACGATTCTGTGGTGCATATTTTGACATCACACCATGCCGGGCAAGACTTCGCAAAGCTAAATTATGTGTTGATTCCCTTAAGGAATGGGAACTGGTCCTATTAAATGGAGGAGCTAGAGGAGATACGCCTGGTGCGTGGACCTGAAGGAGTGGTCAAAGTGAGGCAACATTGGACTACTTTGTCAGTAGTAATGCTATATTGGAATGTATTCTGGAATTGGAGGTATGCTTTCTGCACCTTGCCCCTTCTCACACCTGCTGCTGCCCTCCCTTTGCACACTGAGCATATTTCACAGATGTCATTGAGTCCAAATATATTTCCTGACACTGAAACAGTGCAACTTTCCAACGATGCAGCGCATGTCAAGCATAGTACCATGGAAAACACAAGCATCAGCAGTATCCTTCTGGACCTTAACACCGGTGCACTACATTTCGCAGTAAAGATCCTCCTTAATCTTTGCGGATGTATCCATGAGGATCTGAAACAGCAGGGTGCAATGGTGCAGCACTTGATGTCTAATTTAGAGCAGTATCTGGCGGCTACTGACCACCGTCTGCAAAGTCTACTGTTAATAGTGAGGTGGCAATTTGCACAGGTGATGTCCCTATGCATTGTCGTGAACTACCTGGAGGCCCCAGAAGTGGAAGCTTCCCCTCTTACCTACAGGTCTCAAAGAGCAACGCGTTCAAAGAAAAGAACTGAGGACTCAGCAAATCATGCTTCTATATTACAGTCATCTGAGGTGGAAGTGGTAGATACCCCTCTAAACTCTAGAACAGTAGCAATTTCGGAGAAGGGAGATAGGCCTTAAGGCAAGGAAGCTAAAAAGCATTAAGACACTTACTAGTTGGCTAGTTAAGGAGGCTCTGTAGCATCAGTAGCGGGGAAAAGGCTTTGCCCACTATTAACATACCACTGGCTAATCCTGTTGTAAATTAACAGATAAGTAATGTGGTGCAAATAACTGACCGCGGGGGTATGCCCTGTCGATCCCACGAGATATGGGGTACAACAATACAGTTAGATTAATCCATCTAATCCTCTGACTTTGGATCCTCTAATTCTCTCCATTGCTCCAGTGAAACCAACTCGAGGTGTAAAATATTTTAATCGGCCAGAGGTGTTGAAGCACCTGGCTAAGATAGCAACGGTAAGGATCCTTAACACCACAGACTTCAATTTTATTGAGCAGCTAAATGTAAACTGTGGAAAAGTGACTTGCCTTCACTGTTGCCTCCCGGACACTGCTGCCCTAATACCCCTACACAAGTAGACTTTTGTTTCATTGGGCTATGAACTTCATATTAAGGTCCCCGATTACCTTCCATCTAAATGCTGTGATAAATATATGAAGGAATGCAATATGATGCTTGAAGCAAAGAGTATGGTGCCTGTACAATCACCCAAGTCCATTGCAAATTTGCAAGGGTAGGAATGGGTAAAACATTTCTTACCCCAACAGTGTTATGCTTCCAATTGAGGCTTAAAGCTCCTTAGTTGGAACACCAGAGGTCATAGTCATCTACTTTCTGAAGTAGGATCCATACCTTTAGCACTGGAGTACGATATTTGTATGTGCCATGAGACATGGTTAATGGACAAAGTATGTATTAAAGGTTTTGTAATACACCAGACCCTGGCAAGAAAGGGCATTCGACGTAGGCGGTATGGTGGGTTGCTGATTGGGTTATGCAAACTATGGGCTCAGAACTCCTATCCACTAGTACCCACAGAAATAATGGTATGGCTGTTGGAATTAATTTGAGGGGCAAGGGTGGCAGTAAAAAACATGCTGTCGATAAATGTGTATGATCTCCATGGTGGACTTGGCACTAACAATATCCTCACATGCATCAACGAAGTATGTGTAGATTGAGGGGGGGGGAATTGATGACATGATCCTCTTAGAAGGAGACTTTAACACTTAAATACACATTGTCTGGACAGATATTTCTGCCACACCTATGGAACATCTGCCCCGAGTCTAAACTATTACAGCAGAGGGCTAATGCTCAAGGCCAATTATGTGTTGATTCCCTTAAGGAGTGGAACTGGTTTTATTAAATGGAGGAGCATTGTCAGTAGTAATGCTATATTGGAATGTATTCTGGAATTGGCGATAGCCTGGAATGCGTATAGTCACCACAACACCCTAAGCTTAACATTACAGCTCCCTGTGAAGACACCCATGGGGTCCAAATTAAAAGATCTCACAAAAAACCACTCAGGTAATCGTATACAGTTGACTGGGGCCAGTATAGACAGTACTACGGGGGCTGTAAAGCTGTTGGGCAGGCCGGATGGCAGACGTACCTAGCCACTACTGCAGATGAGATGGAGAACTGGTTTAGTTTTCTCACTGCCGCTGTGGCATCAGTTGGCCCTAAACAGGCTTTGGTGGCGGAAAACGCTTCCAGGAAAGCTTTTGATATCGTTATCCGAAATTCTAAAAGAAACAGGCACAGAGATGTTAGGGAGCTGAGAAAAACTGTTCTGCCTGGCCCTAAGCTCCACTGTGATTTTAACAAGATCAAGATTTGTTATCGACAGTGGCTTGGGCATTGGAAAAGCTTGGCTTTAAACATACAGTGGCAACGGATGATTGGAGCTCTTGGGAGTGGTGAATCGAAATCAATATGGCAGGTGCCGACTGCTGCCAAGGTACCCAATGAAAAACAAATTCTTAATCCTATTAGCCAGAATACATGGTTGAGTTTTGTGGGCGCAAAGATGAATCCAACACTAGTGCCTTTGGCCCTGTGCGACCCTGGGAATAGGGAAATATGGTCATTAGATACCTCTACTGAGGCCATATTGGCAGCCATTAAAAATGTAAAGTCCTCAAGGGCCGCTGACCCAAATGGATTAGCCAATGTGGTCCTCAGCAGTGATCCTGAGGCTTGGGTACCCTATTTGAAGGCCTATCGGGTTTGTCATGAGCACACCATTCCGTCCACATGGAGGCTGTCTGTTCTTGTCCCCGTCTATAAGAAGGAAGACAGGGCCATACCGGAAAATTACAGACTGCTTTCCTTGTTGGACGTGACTGGGAAGCCATTTGCAGGCTTTGTCCTAAATAGAGATTCAGGACTGGGTCACAACTGAGAAGATCATGTAGAATCTACAGACCAGTTTTCGGCCTGGTTCATCAACCATGCATAATATACGCCTGCTTGATTGTCTTATTCTAGAGGCTGTACAATAAGACACCCCACTTCAGTAGATCACATTTGTTGACTTCAAATCAGCATTTGACCTTGTCAACAGAGCTAGGCTCTGGAATAAAATGAAGTCGTTGCGGTGTCCAGGATGTCTTCTAGATAGAACCCGGAAGCTCTACGAAGAAACGGGAGCAAGAGTCTTTTTGGATAATGACGGAGGTTTGGCCTCATTCGCGCAGCTCAGCAAGGGAGTCAAGCAGGGCTGTGTGCTGGCTCCTCTGCTGTTCAACATGTACATTTCTGACCTCCCTGAGAGGATGTTGACTGCCTCAAAATGCCCTCCCAGGATTGGCTAAACGGGAGTCGCAAGCATGTTATATGTGGACGATCTTGTTATTTTTTTTATCATACCCTTAGTGGTTGTAGATCTATGTTGAATTCCTTGGCCGAATACGCTAAGGAAAATGACCATGAAATCAATAACCAAAAAACCAAGATCCTCCTAATATCTGGAAAGGTAAGAGAGGGCCGCTCCCTAGTGAGCACCGACAGAGCACCCCTAATTAATCCTGAAAATCACTGTTTCCAGGAGTTATTTAGCAGGCCGTCAGCATAAAAAGCATCTGCGGGAATCCAGCGCAACGATCAGCCCGACCTTGACTCCGGGGGCCCAGCCGGGTGACCCGGGCTGTGCAGGGTCCACTGCATGGGAGGCCGACGTGGAGATCTCAGAGGCAACCACGCAGCCCTACAAGCTACGCAGAGTAACCAGCGATCCACAGACACGGCTTGCACCCGCCGCAGGTTCCCACGGGTGCCCTGCGCCCCCCTGCACCCACCCCGCAGATCGAATTGGCAAGCCAAGCGGAAGTGGACCGGGAACAACATCCACATCGCCCAGCCCAAGATCCACACGCCGGAGGCAGTGGGGGGAGCCCGGCGGCAACGTCATCTCCAGAGGCGAGTGGGATTCAGACCCACGCCGACAGAAGCGAGCTGCCCAATAGTGTGGGACACGCTAACATCCGCGGACATCAGCAAGATATTCTGCCTGCGTCCCAGCGGGGCAGACCAACCCCCCCGGAACACTCCAGTGACCAGCGGGCAAGCGGATGAGACAACCACTCGAATGGCAAACTTCGAGGAGCCCCCCCAAGGGGCTTCCATCCAAACAGTTTGCAACACTGCAATTCGCTGCACACTACCAGCCCGCAGCACATTCCGGAACACCGACCGGACAGGCAACCAGCCACTGGCACAATCAGAGGTGAGCCAGCCCAGGCGCCGCCTACTCCTCCTTGGACGCAGCGACTGGGGGGGTGCACATCAGGCCTCAGTGGACGAGCAGCGGGTTCTGGCCGTGGGCCCCCTCCGCATGAATGAGCCTTATAGGGCCTAGGCCCATGCCTTCCAGTGAGCTGGGCTAGCTATTGCAGCCCAGACCCAAAGACCCTGCAACCAATTAGGCCTCCCAAAGGCAAACATAAGGGGGCGGCTAAGCTCCCACCACCGGGCCAAAAAGCATCAAGACCCCACCATGGCATGTCCCCGCACGCCTCGCATGGGATCCGGAACCCGCTAGCCCACAGACATTAGCCTTGGGTTCTGCCGCACACGGTAACACCACCAAGCGGCCCTCTGGCCAAGAAACAACACAACTCGATCCGTGAGCTCGGCCACACAAAAAGTCCTCAAAGCATCACCTTGGTTGTTTCCCGGCAGGGGCCTCCGGAGGCCAGAGACCACCTGTGACTCCTGCAGCCGGTGACACGCTCCGAGCAATCCCCACCCGACCACACGTGAAGCAGAAGATAAACAAGGATGAATAACCAGACGACAAACGGCGAGGCACCCAGGATGGGAAAATCAGACAAAGCACAGAGGAAATTAACATTTGAAACAAGAGTGGTGGTCAAGACCCCCAAAGTAAACGCCCGGCCAGACAACCCCGAAACGACAATGGCCCACGGCAGCGAATCCGATGAAGCCATAGACATCAGAGGGATCCTCCTCGAACTAAAAACCAGTATAGGCAATATAGACCGCAAGCTCAACACCCTGTCCACCAAAGTTGATCAGATACACCACCTAGATAAGCACGGAGACAGGCTAGACTCAGCCGAACAGAGGATCTCCGACGTTGACGATAACAAGCACTCTGTCAACAAGGATGTCAACACTAGACTCCCAAATGAAGACAGTGATAGCCAAAAATGAGGATCTTGAAGGGTGCTCCCGCAGCAATAACATTAGGCTCATCGGGGTAAGAGAACACAACTCCACACTAAAAATTGAAGACTTCGTAGAAACTGTCTGCAAAATGATATTCGGAGACTCCGCGCTGTCAAACAGGTTCGTGGTGGAGAGAGCTCACAGGGTCCCTACCAGCCGATCATAGCCAAACTATCAATTTTAAGGACTGTGACACAATCCTATGCCTGGCAAGGGAGAAAGGAGCCCTGAACTACGAAGGAGATAACATACAGTTCTTCCCAAACTTCTCCTCCACAGTCCAAGCGCAACGCAAGACTTTTACCGGAGTAAAATGGCAGCTACAAGAAAATCAAATGCTATATTATTATACCCAGTCAAACTGAGGATCCAACACAACGGAAGCCCCTATTCTTCAGTACGCCGGAGGTGGCTAATTCCTTCCTCGACAGTCTGGGCTGCAGACAAGCCGGCAACAATCTGAGACATCCCAGAGGCGACCAGGCGTGAAGGGACCCACCGTGAAGCCTTCTCTTGATCGCCAACAACTGGCTCCCAACTACATAACTGTACTCCTGGAATCGCAAAAAAAGTAACTTGCGCACAGGGTGCTCTGGACCTCGGGAGGACATTAGCGCCCCAGGCGCAGCTTCGTTATGTTTCGGGGTTCAGGGTGGGAAAATTCGACAGGCATGTTGGGGGTTGCCTGTGCTGGGGGGGGGGGGCACGGGGGGGAGTTGTTTTAAGTTCAGGAAACGCGCCTACAAGGGGTTCGCGCCTCGCCACCCGCCTTCACTGTCTTTCAATGACTGCACCCTAAGAGCTCTCTGCGGGAAGGGGGCTGATCCCAAACGCCAATCCGATAACCAGTGGTCCAATACCTATGTCAACTCCACACAAAAGCAAGGCAAACAAGACATTGGCCTGCTGCATTCAAGCTAGCCACCTGGAACATTGGGGGGAGAGGGGGCAATCACGCAGCCAAAACGAGAAGGATGACCCAATATCTCCGGAGGCACAAAGTTGACATCGCACTGATCCAGGAAACCCATCTCCTCCCCTAAACTGAGAATCGCTGGGCACGAGAATTGGGATGCCATAGATACTTCTCTTCGTACTCCTCATACACCAGAGGGGTAGCCATCATGATAAATAAAACCCTGAAATTCAAACTGCTACCATCCAGTAAGGACACAGAAGGCAGAGCAATCCTGGTGCATGGGATCCTGGAGGGAACGGAGGTCATCATTGTAAATTTCTACTGCCCAAACACAGACGGGGCAAACAACAATGACTGGGTAATGACGCACTTAGCGGGAAGAGAGTCAGCAACAATCATTTGGGGTGGCGATTTCAATACCACGCTAGATCCCACGAAAGACAAATCCCACGCACCAGCAACGCCCATCCCAAAGGCAGCACTTCAAATTCTAGAAATCTGCAGGCCTTTCGGCCTGGAAGACACCTGGAGAGGTCAACATGGGCACACCCGGGACTTCACGTTTCATTCCTGGGTCCACAAAACAAGCTCGCGACTCGATTACTTCTTGGTGTCCGCCCGTAGCCAACTGCAATGGAATCAGTGCCACATCCTTCCGAGAACAATATTGGATCACTCGGCAGTCACACTCGAATGTGCCCCAGCTGACTCATCGGAGGGGAGACGTCATTGGCGATTCAAACCGGGTGCACTACAGGACCAAGTATTTGCAGACCAACTCCATACAGAGATCATTTCCTTTCTCGAACTTAATCAGGGCTCTGTCTCTTCTGCTGGAACTCTAGGGGAAGCCCTAAAATATTACATAAGAGGGGTATGCATAACTAAAGAGCATGGAATACTGAAACTCATAAGACAAGAACTTACCCAAAGGGAAACCCACCTAAAAGAACTTGAAAGGCAACACTCCACATCAACTGACCCGCACACGACTGCAGAGATGAAAAAAGAATTGGACAAATTCAGGGCGACAGCAGACCGCGAAATAGAATTTCTATCACACGGCCATCGTGTCCAGCAATACGGGGAGGGTCAGAAACCGGGAACCCTTCTCGCTAGACTGATAGCAGCCAACAGGAGGCCCCCGGAGACAGAACAGATACAAGACCCTCTTGGCACCCTGGTACACACAGAAAGAAATTGCGGAAATTTTCCGTACCTTCTACCAAAAACTGTACGAGTCCAAATATACTGCAAGCCCAGAAGAGCTTACTCGTTACCCGAACGACATCGAACTATTGGGTAAACACCACGCTAAGAGAGCCACTAAACCAACCCATTACGTCAGAGGAGATCCTCCAAGCAATAAAAGAGCTGCCCGAGCACCAAGGCCCCCAGCCCAGATGGACTGATCGGTGAGTTCTATAAATTATTCGCCCCCCTCCTTGCCCCCATACTATTGCAGGTCTTTGAGGAGGCGCTCGAGACGGGATCTTTACCCCCGACTCTTCGGGAAGCTAACATGATCCTGCTGCACAAAACTGAGAAACCCCCTGAAGAGGGCAGCTCGTATAGACCAATCTCATTGATCAATCTTGATAACAAGATCCTAGCCAAAATCCTCGCCACCAGACTGCTCCCCCTGATGCCCGCACTGGTTCTGGCAGACCAAGCTGAATTTATTCCTGGGCGAAACACATATGGCATAAGGCGTATGTTCAGAGTCATGGAAGCACTAGACCCTTCACATCAAGATGTAGTGACCCTACTGGATGCAGAAAAGGCTTTTGATTCCATCAAGTGGCCCTTCCTCTTCGAGGTCCTGAGGCGTATGGGCCTCAGTAACCACTACATCAGGCTGAGCTCCCTTCTTTACAACCAACCCCGTTCACACATAACCCTGGGAAAGACCAGATCAGCGCCCATAGACCTGCAGAGAGGGACCAGACAAGGATGCCCCCGTCTGCCATTCTATTTGTGCAAGTGATGGAACCCCTTGCCTCCGACCTTCGCGCTCGACACCTACACAGAGGCCTCTCCTTCGGCCCACAAACTGATAATCTCCCTATACGCAGATGACATCGCCCTCTATATCCGTGACCCCACCGAGAACCTAAATCCAGTAATGCGGGACATAATTAAATTCAGCACCCTCTACGGCCTGATCATAGCAAGTCAATATTTCCCCTGACCCCAGAGACCTGGGAATTCCCGGATGACTACTGTTTCAAATAGGAACACTCCAACGTCAAGATACCTAGGCATCCAACGGTGCAGAACTCACCAAAACCTCTTTCAAGACAATTACAGCAAAGTAACTGAGGTGCTCCAAGGAAAAATCGACATATGGAAAACACTACCGCTCACCCTTTGGGGCCGGGTATCGCTGGTCAAAAAGGTGATCCTTCCCAAACTTCTAAATCTCTTTGGGAACCTTCCTCTACTGGTGTCTCAAAAGTACTTCCAACACCTACACAGCCTGGTCCTGGAACTACTTTGGGCAGGCCCACCAGTTAAAAAAGCATACAAGGCTCTGATCCAACCCGTAACAAAAGGGGGAGTCGCACTCCCTGACCTGGAGCGATATTACTGGGCAGCACAGGCCCAGTTCTTGGGCCACTAGTACGCCACCTACTTTATCAAACCTCATGTCCAGCTCGAGCGAGCCCTCGCGTCACCTATTCTACTGAGAGCAGTTATTAGCGACCAAACACACACCACCCTAAACACGATGCTATCCACTTTTGCAATCTGGAAGAAAATAGCGCAAAGATGCAACATTCAGGTCAGATTCTCCCCCCTCCTTCCGATAAGATTTATCCCTGGAATCCCTCTGACCTCGGCGAAAGTCTACCTCAACTGGGCCAACAAGCTACAGCTGCACACCATGGGCGACCTGTTCCACGAGAGCTTCATCACGCCGGAATAAGCCAGAGTCCGTGGGGCCACCACTGCCCTAGATAAATTCATCTATTTCCGTCTCAGGGCATTTCTCCAGGCCCTCTTCCCCTCGTTTCCATAACAACCACCAACATGGCAACTACTACACGGGGTAATCCAATCACAAGGGGAAGAGACTTGTGTCGTCAATCTACAAATCCCTGATATCCGACACGACCCTGCAACCCGCAACCCCAAGCGCAAGATGGGAGAAATCCCTACAGATGACAATACCAGATGGGGACTGGGACTACATCCTAGCCCAGACACAGAAAGTGTCACTAAATACGCGATTTAAACAAATACACCTTAAATACATACACCAGGCATATCACACCCCCGCCAGATTATACCACCATCATCCCGCCACCCCACCATCTTGTAGTCGCTGCAACACCCCACTAGCAGACTTCGTCCACCTCGCACGGTCGTGCCCGTCTATACACCAATTCTGGAAGACGGTGCTGGAGAAGACAGCAGCAACTATAGATACAACCCTCAAGCCTGACCCCAAGATCACGCTCTTTGGGCTCACCAAACATCTATCAATGCTGATCTGCCGCACCCAGTGCGCAAGTTATGCGGGCTGCTACTGATACTAGCCCGTAGAAGGATTGCAATGTCAGGCGGAAAAGGACCCCTTCCGATAGTACGGCAGTGGCTAAACGACATAACATATTGCCAGGATACGGAATCGAACTTCAGTATACCTCCTACTTAATGTCCATCTCGAACAATAACTCCTCACGAGACTCATCCCCAAGACCCACTGCACATAATGCAGACCATGACAGCGAGGGGATCGACCACTAACCGTGGAAGCGCAGCAGATCTGGATCATCAACAGGGCGGTGTTGCGAGGGCGGTGGAAGTGCGGACACTAAGGCGCAAGTTATAACGTTTCCTGTTGTGTGTATTATTGCATAACCTGTTGAAAATACCAAAAATAAAGTTTTTAAATATCTGGAACGGTAAATAGGGTGAAACTTGACTCTTCTCTGGGAAACACAGAATATGTATATTGCTCTCCTCATCTTCAGCTAGAAATGAGTGCAGAGGCGGCCTATCCTCATATTATTGCATATAAAAAGAGGAAAGCTACACAATTGACCCATGTTTCATATCCTTTATAAGCAGCGCTTCTGTCTGGCTATGTTATATGGCTTTGAGGTGCTGAGGATGAAGGATTTGAGATGGTTGAACTGCCTCGATGTGACTTTCTGAAGAAAGCTCTTAAGATTGAGAATCTCCAACTATGATACGCCAAGAGCTGAGGTTGATCTCCTTGGGAGGACAAGTTGTAAGATAAAGGGTAGAATTGTATTTGAAGGCCAAAATGTCACCAGTATGCCCTATTTTGAAAATTGTGGGTACGAATTGAGAGAGAAGTGGACACTTAAATGACATGTTCGATGACCTTGTGATATCGACTTTCCAAGCAATAGACTGGTACCCAAATTGGAAAATCAGGGGTGGTTACCAACGATTAAAAGCATCATTCAAAGCCAATTTTTATTTATGTGATTGTAATAAAAAACATTACGAACACATTGCCACTTTAAAGAGCTTGAGCAATGTATCCCACAGTGGTACATGGCTATAAAAGACCTCAACAGTATATTATACCGTGTCCCAATCCAGAAGTGCGTTGACTTATGCTGCGCCTTCAAATGAATCAACTCTGCCTGTTATCTGTATTGGGCCCACAACTGAAAACACTGCTGGAAGAAAGATACTGTTGTATATGCAAGAATAAAGGCAGCTTGGAAACGTCAAGGCACTTGTTCACAGAGCGTCCCAATTGGAGCAGAGTTTACATGTACACTTATGAGCACGTTGCGCACAGTTATGGTGCTATTAAATCTGATGACATTTGGGCTTTCTGCTTGAACCCTCCCTCAGTTTTAGTCCACACTGTATTACATAGGGTTTGGTGTAACATAGTAAAGACACTGGCTGTTTGTACTGTCTCATTTTGTTTGTGAAAGAGAAACAGAATTGTTTTAATCGTTTGTAGGTGGAAGAAGCACTTCTGGATTATCGCATTAACTTGGGGTTCTAGTGTTAACTCTTTGTCCATGATGATTCCAAGGTTTCCTACAGTTGAAGGTGGTGTCAGTGGAATTTCCAGTTCTATGGGCCATGCGATCCGTTGATTGGTTCTGCTGTCTTCAGGTGTAAACAGGATTTCAGTTTTGTCTGGGTTAATTGAGTTTGTTGATGTTCATGTTCATCCGTTGGTAGAGCGCACAGACATTTTATTAGGGGTGCCTTCTCTTCTTGTAAGTGCGTAGTTATAGCATGTTAGTCCATGTTTGTTGATGAGGTTGAATAACAGTGTCATGTAAATGTTGAAGAGTAGCAGTGATAATGATGAGCCTTGGGCTACGCCGCAGTGGTTTCCCGTGGTGCAGGCTTGAAAGGTTTTAACCAAACTGTTTGTTCTTTCCGAAAGGAAAGATTTGATCGACAGCAGCACTGCGTTAGTGAACCCTTTCTTCCAGTCTTTATTAGGATGTTGTGGTTGACTGAGACAAAGGCAGCTGAGAGATCCAGTAATATCAATGCTGATTTGGTGTGGAGTCTGCATTCATCTTTGGATCATCCCATATTGAGATTAGTGCTGTCTCTGTTCCTCTCAAGGGTCTGAAACCTACTTGTGCCTGGTCCAGTAGATGATTTTCAACGTGCTCCAGTAGTTGTTCATAGATGTAGGTTTATAATAGATTTGCCGGGTATGGGATGTTTGAGATTGGTCTGTAGTTTGAGGGGGCTTCCACATCGCCTGTTGTGTTCTTGAGCAGAGGCTTCATGTAGGCCGTTTTGAATGCTCTTGGTACTCTCCCTACTGTAAGTGAATGACTGAAGAGGTTTAAGTATTATTTGGATGGTGTGTCCTGTATGAGGATGGATTTATACATGTCTGGGGGCAGGGTTCGATTGGGGGATGGATTATGGCTGGAAACGAGTGCAAAACAGTTTGAGTCAAGAGACTAACAAGAAGGATAGGTTTTACTTTTGGCCTTTGTTTAGACATGGGATACGCATTTACCAGGCCCAGCCATAATCCTGCTATCTGGTCATAAGATGGCGACAGCTGGAAAATTGTGTGATTACCTCGGTATATGATAGCAGTGCCTGGTAAATGCCTATCTAACACAATACACCAGATAAAGCGGTTGGCTTTGTTAATGTTGGTTTTAAAAAGACTTCACGGCAAGGAACCAATATAAATCAAGTGGCTGAAGGCACACTTAGTTAAGAGATTTCTATTACACTAGTAGCACATTTACAAATGCAATTAAGGAATTAACTCGCAGAAGAATGCCTATAAATAGCACCGCAGGTCAAAGTTAGGTGTTACTGCTTGATACTGCTAGCTCAAAGATATCCTAGGAGAATGTGTTTAGGGTGGTAAGAGGCAGATAGGTGGTGGGAATGGCCACAGCTATTAGAATAGACATGATCAATCAATGGGTAGGTCAATAACCAAAACACCCACAAGCCTCGTGTCCCTTTAAGATGTCATTTCTCTCCTAGCTTTACTCCAATGCAATAGTTTTGGAATATACTAAAAACAAAAGGTGAAACAGAGAAACACCGCTGAGCGAGGCAGGAGACTTGGAGGATGACGAATCATGCTAATCGGAAAAGTTTGGACAGTGTTGAACAGCACCGCAAGGAGCATGAGTAGGGCCCAAGTACACAAGGAACAATGCTGAACAGGAGAGCACAAGGTCAGCTTGATGTTTCTGAAGCAAGGTGGATGAGATGCACTGAAAGGGAGCCCAAGATTCAGTGGGACAGTGCTAAGCACGCATGCAGGGATGGGAAGACAACCTTCAAAACAGGGGAATCAGGTTGCTTAACAGGAGTGTATGACGAAGAAAGGATAGTGCCTGGCATGTGAAGTAGTCCTTACCGAGGGCAGCTTTTGGAGAGGTACTCAGGCCATCAATGCTGGGTCCTTGTTCAGGCTCTGTGAACAGAAGAAACAGTAAAACCACATATAATTGACCGGTATAGCCTGTATTAAGCTATTATGAAGCAGCTTTAGATAATGTGAATGGTCCGCTCCTTTGGCAGAAGCTCCATAACTGGGGTACTCCGGATGGATTGCTGAAGAGGACAGTGGCTCTATATAATAACACTTATGTTGCTGTCTGGCTCGACACAAAAAGGTTGCCTATCTTACCCAAACGGTCTTAAACAGGGTTGAAAGTGGGTCACTCACCCAATTTATTTAATCTATATCTCCCAGGCACATTGAATATACTCAACACACTGTATGCCTCACCACTGCGATTGGACAGTGTAATAGCTGTGGTACGCAGATGATATAGTGCTGCTTGAATCCGCAAAGTCAGTCTTACAACTACTGCTAAATGCCTATGATGGATGATCTACATGTTTTAACAGTACATTTTGCAAAAACAAAAATCATGGCTTTTTTAAACATCTCTTTGTTACAATTGGATTATTAATCATACCAATATAGAAATTGTTACACAGTATCCTTACCCTGATACATCATTATTGACCACCAACTAACCCGGAAACCTCATACAATTATTAAAAAGTAAATGCATGTAATTGAAGACAGTATTGAAAAAACAACTTGAGCAGTACGGAGGCTACAGCTTGAGACCACTAAAGGAAATCTAGAACGTTAAATTAACTGCAGGTGTGTTGTACAGCTATGAGATTTGGTCTGTAAAAGACAGCGGCCATTTATAGATTAGAGAGAAAATGTCTAAAAAGGTTGATTGACATGCCTAAGCAGCTTGTCGATGGAATGTATAATAGAGTTGTGGCTGAGATCAATGTAGTCTAGAGTGTTCCAGTAAATCCACCTATCGTATTCTGAATTCAAATTGACACACACCGTCAGACTAAGAAACTACATTAAGGAATTATTAACCCAATTGCATGACAAATTAAAGTATTTTTCCTACTTTGGCCACACACTGCTCTATAAATAACAAATTAGTGTCTATGCATGAGATGAATATATACAAAGCCTCTATTAGTTAAATCAAATGTTCATTGAGGGCTGAATTCATTGTATTAGATTTCAACCAAAACATGATAAATTTAAGTACCAGATCTCTTGCTTGAAACTACTTACCGCTTATGCCTGAACTGGAGACGATTCCAAAATAGGCAAATGCGGAAGTGCCTGAAAGTGGCTGTTAAGCTGTGTGGTATGCCGTTTCCAGTACTTGTGAATCCTGAGACCTCACCGTGAATCTTGGAAGTTTTCCTGCAGTACACTTTACAGCCGACTTATAGACTGCCGCATACAGAAATGGACACTAGTTTAGTCTGTACTCCTGGTCTATTACCGTGGCTACATGCTTTATTTTATCCATTTATATTTAACAGGCACTTGTTTGTGTGGCTGCTCCCCTAACCCTCGTGAAGACTACTTACACAGCCGTGCGCACTGCGGAAGTGCCTGAAAGTGGCTGTTAGCTGTTCGCTGCTCGGAGTGAGGTCGACAGTGCCTGGTGCACAATTTTTGATTTATGGTATTGTGCTCCCACTCGTATTGCAGTGCAGGTACTTGTGCAAGTCCTGGTGTGAATACCACTGTGTAATTGAGTGGTGAAGAGGAGAAAGAAAGCGTAGCTACAGTGAGGTTTGAACTCACAAGCTACTTTACACCTTGACCGCGTAAGCTGCGAGTCCGGTTGTAGCGGTCACAGCGGGCGCTGTATTTCCACTCTGCATTTCCATTTTATTCCTACTTTGTATTATTCCTTTTTCATAGGTTGCAGTCGCGTCTGTATGGACCATCTTAGAAACGGTTGAATTGCATTGGTTTTGAGAGTATTGAGGGTGTGTATTTATTTCCCTCGCATTTATTTGCAGAGTCAGAATTGTCCATGATATTAGTGAGGCCTGTGACGTTGATTACCGTGTCTTAGACGCTTTTGACATCCCACTTATTGTATCATGGAGGTATCTAGCCCCTTGCACCAACAGGACGGCAGCACGCCACTTGAACATGGTAATGAAGAGGATAAGCCAAAGCGGCATTGCCGTCTTGTTTGCCCAACAAAAACAAATTCTCAACCAGAAAAACAAGTTAACACACGAAACATGACCAATTACTTTCAGAAAGTTCCAAAACAGGAAGTTCCGACACTTTACCCTGTTGACATTGATGATGCTGCCTTGGTAGTGACAAATGAGCTTTAGGGTTCGCTAAATTGCCTGGGCTCTAACCTAGTCAATCCTCTTCTCTTACCTGCTAATGTGTCAGAGCCGGATATTTATTGTACGGTGAAGAGACCAGTGAGCTGCAACATTTGTAGACCTGTGCTCCTCACCAAGAGCTTGTATGTCAGTAGATACTTTACCCATACAAAAGAACACAGGGTATCTGATGCATATCTTCCCCCTGAAACAGTCGAATCCCACACAGGCTCCTGCCCAAGCAACCACACCGACAACGAGTTCACAAATCCATGCTCCCCTACCATGTGCAATTAGCCTGCTCGCCACCTCCAACTTCATTTGAGTATTGGTGATGCGGACATCGAATTCATTGGGCCCCTCATTAGATAGCTCTGTTCCCCTATTGAGTGTTCCAGCTCCTCTCAGGTCTCCATCAAACCAAATCAGAATTTAACCCCGACTCTGCAAATGGTAGAGTAGGAATTATAGATGAAGACATTATACAAAGTGACTGTCTTCCCATCCTTCATGGTCCTCTGGTCACCCTCCCCTGTTCCCCCCCCCCACCCTCCTCCAGTTCAAGCCTGGAAAGAGGCTTTGAGTCACCCCCTGTTGCCACCACAAGCAGTGTGGCTCTAGGCTCCAATATTCCCCACTGTATTACCCCCCGCAATAATAGTAATGCAAGCACTAGTAGTATGACTTCTGATTAAATGTTTTTAGCTTTCGAGCTCTTACTCATTACATAGATGGATAAGTGAAAAATTCAATAATAAAATAGACCTGCAATCACTAGTACTACACAAGAGCATTAACCGAGGAAGGAAGCATGTACAAGATCAATGTACCAATACTGAGTCATCTGTATTCTGTTCACCTGCTAAAACAAAGACATTAAGCTCATCTAGTAATATAAACATAGCCAAACGGTAAAAGAAAGTTGTTTCGCAAGCTTTGATGCATGCCAAACGATTACGGATCAGCCAGAAAGCTAGTGCAGCGATACCTGTTCCTGCTATTGTAACCCAAGATGACACTGTGGTTTCTAGTTCTATCCGATTCCACTGGTCCCCCCACTGTCCTCTGCAGGAAACTGCAAGTATGTAGCATCTGATGATGGGATAGCTTCTAGCCCCTTACCCAAACCAATTAAAGGCGTGATCTTGGGTAATCGGTATGAAGGGCGGCCTGACCAAACGAGTCTCACTGATTTGTGGGCACCAAGGAGAGGTAAGGATGCTGTACCAGCTGCCACCAAAACTAAGGCGAATGCAAATCCGAAAGGGGCGGATATGCTTAATGTACTCCAGCTGCAAGCTATTCCTACAAATGGACTTGCCCCCCTCTAAATCACGCTGCAGTCCTGAGTCTGTTTCATAACATTGCCCCACTATGCGTTCTACTGTCTGAAGATAGCGTACTGGTTGATCAAGTTGATCACAGTTTAACCAACATCTCCAACATTTGGGTCTGACTCCTTGTTGGATTACGCTACTTTATACCAAGATGCCATTTTTAAAATGGGTTAGCAAAGTTCTATTGTTCAGATTTCTAATACTAAGTCACAGAATGTTGGAACTGCTGGTCCACCCAATACCATTTTAAGAACACCACGATTAGATAAGATACCTCATCCAAGTAGGGTAAAAGGCCAGAGTATCTTATATCATTCCTGATGTCAATAAAAATGCAGTAGGATTTGCCAACCTAGGTCTACACCTGATGCAATGGTACAACTTCCTCTTATTAATTTGGCAGCTCCCATTGCACTGGGTGCTCCTATCTGCCCCCAACCATTACCCCCAAAACCAGCCACCAATGATGTAGAGATTGGATACTGGCAATGGTTCCCTGCGATTTTTACAACCCATTTTGTCCAGATGTCACAGTGACCTTCAGATCATGATGTTCTGGAATATCCACGGATTTGTCCACATATTCAGTGATGGTGGATTGGTAGCCCATTTAAATAACATCTCGATCATCGCACTATAGGAGACATGGCTCTGTGAACCAGTCTAATTTGATGGGCGTGCAACCATCCATAAAGTGGCGCTTAAAGGCCCTAAAGGCTGTCCAAGAGGAGGACCGATGATCTTGGTGGCCTCACCTTGGTCTATGTGGAAATTCACAGCTCAGTATCAACTGTGCTAGCAGCTGACCTGTGCCTTCGAGTGAGTGGTCTAGTACTGATAAATGTGTATGATCGTCCTAATAATAGAGCCACCAATGCAAATGTGGCAGCAGTCAGTACCATATAGAAATGTTATCACATATTAGTCCCACTCATACTAGTAGGTGATTTCAATGCCTTGATTGACCTCACTAGTCTATCCCCACTGTGAGAATCCCTCCTCAGAGCAGAGCACTGCTTATAGTGCAGCCAGCCGCCATGGGGAAAAAGTGGGTGTCACTATTGGATAAGTACGGTATGATGCGCCTGAAGGAATGTTGCCTGGTGACGCCTCCATGGCTTACACCTGTGTAAGTGGTAAATCGGCTTCTACCCTCGATTACATGTTTGTAAATACACTGGGCTTGCAATTTGTTAAAGACAAGGCAATTCTCCTATGTGCAGAAAGTGATCACCTCCCCCTTTGTCTCCTGTTGACACCCCTTACCAGCTGCAAATTGCAAAACACAAAAGCTACTGAAAGTGAAATAACCACAAATCAGCAGGGTAATAGAATCCAATGGAATGAATCCAAAATTGAAAAAGCAACCATAATTACGCTTATGCTGTCATCAGCCTTCAATGGACTTAATGAACTAGCATCCAATTATCATTGCGAAGCTATAGTACCAGCTTTCGCTAGGATGGTTCGCCAGATTAAAGATTCTTTGATGGAGCATCGCACATACAAAAGCGCTGCTGCGAGATCCAATAGGAAAATGGATAAACGGGTGCCATACGACCCTGTTATAGCAACGGCAAAATGCGATTTAAGAAAATCCATAAGTAACTTTCTCTTATCACATTAGGCCTCCTTCACTCAGTGAAGTTAGTTGCCACATCAGAAGTCTCAAACAGAGATATTGTAAATGGCTGTCTGATTATCAATACATGTGCAATCTGAACAAATGGAAAGATTGCTCAGTCAGCATTACAAAAAGATAACATTCGATTTTGGTCAGTCCTGCATGGTTCTCAACCACGCAGACTCTTAACCATCGGAGCCACTGAACCTGACTGGAGGATGTACATCGCAAAGACGCTTGGGGTAAACGAGCCCGATGATGCCCCATCATCTCTTCCTGATGTAGTCTGGAATTGCAAGTCATCCATAAATGATATCGCCAACATTATCAGGCACTTTAATAACTAGCGGGCCGTGTGCCCTGATGGCATTTGCAATTCCCTGGTAAAAACTGAACCTGACAAGTGGGCTGCTTGCTTACACTTACTCTTTTCAAAGACATCTTGCCTGTGCACAAAAAAGAACCTGGTGTCTAATTAGCGCATGCTTGCAATGCTGGACGTGCCGTCAAAGATATTTGCTAAGGTGCTTTTAACTGAATTGAATTATTGGATAAGTATTAACAAGATACTGCCCCCTAATCAGATGGGCTTCATAAAAATATCCAATACTGGCCACAACTTGTAGATACTAGTCTCATCGAATGAATATGCGTGGATGCGCAGAAACACAATGGTCTATGCTGCCTTTATAGATTTCCAAGCTGCTTTTAATTCGGTCCTTAGAGGCAGACTTTGGAAAAAAACTTATATCATGGAGCATTCCTTTGGGGCTACTGAAAATGTTGACGCTACTATACACTGATACAACTGTTCGGATTAGGTAAGATGCAGAAGGCAGCCTATCCGCCCGTATATCGACTCAACGAGGTGTCAAACAGCGGAGTACAGTTGCTGCCTCCCTCTTCAACCTCTACCTCTCTGATTTGGGTCTTGCATTCACTGGTTTTACAATATGCCTTGTAAAGATGGGTCGGCATTTCACCAGCTGGTTGGCTTATGCCGGCTATTTAGTCTTGAAAGACCATACACCCAGAGGATTACAAAGCATGGTGAACGAGCTAGGCAAATATGCAGAAGCTAATGGGTTAGCCATCAACTTCGAGAAAAGTAAAACAATGCAATTTGCTCCTAAAGCTCTTAAGAACCATAATCTTGCTTGCTCTCTGAATGGGGTGTATCTAGAGAATATCACTTGTTATAATTATTTCGGCGTCCACCTACAAAATAATCTGAATTGGGACATTCATTGGCAAGACATCAAAGTAAAATGTAACAAAACAGTCAACGTGATTAGGCATTTTGTCGGGAAACAATCTGGAATGTCTATTGATACCATCTTGCTGTTGTACCACACGAAAGTTAGATCGATAATGTTCTATGGAATTGAAATTTGGGGTGGCACATATGGGACCATACTAAGAAGGTATGCAGCAGTCCTTTTGCATAGGCTCCTAGGTTTGCCACTGTCACTTCCAGTTGAGTACCTGTACCTTGAATTCGAATTAGGTGGAATCACTTTTGATGCTACCGTGAAATCCATTTTGTTTTGTGATAAATTGTTAAAATCAGAGTCTGACACTATGATAGGTGCATTTGTAAAGGCATTTTGTGAAATTGAAACTTTAGGGATGATGCTCAGGCTTTGCTTAAAATGGCAAGAAGGATGCTGTGGTATGTTGCCCAATGAGGCTGTGTATGTGATAAAGACCAGACTTAAAACAAAACTACTGCAGCATAGTAAAGAACAGTATCTTGTCAACTTACTGTCTGGTAATCATAACACTGATTTTTGTGAGTATCTCTCTTGCCATGACACCAAACCTTCATATATAGCAGCATTTCCTAATAGTGTGATTGCCAAGCAATATTTGGGAATTACATTTAACGTAAGCATTGCACTTATGACTCGAGGTGCTCAGTTAGGAATTCCCCGCCATGCGTGCTATTGCAATCTCTGCGGTACTGACGAACTGAAAACACTCAAACATTTACTAGTTGGTTGAGAACGTCTTGTTGGGCTACGATCAAGCTATTAGAAGGCATATAATAACAGTATTAACTTGGATGATCTCACTTTAACATGGGCTGCTTTTTTACATTCTACTGAAGTGTGTGGAAATTATGAGCAGTGTAGCCTAATAAATATGTTATTCGTTGTTCTGAACATATCCTTTTAACTTGTACATTCTTATTCTCTTTTTATAGGTTTTAGTGTTACCCATATAAATGAATGTTTCATTGTGATTGAAATAGTTTTTACCCAACAGATACTTTTAAGATTATCATGAATTTCATATTCAACTTAGTGATTGATTTTAAACGGTGATATTGTGTATTGTAATGTTGTTTGTATGTTCTCTATGTTGTGTATGAAAAGCCATTTGGCATATTTTGAATATTAATAATTCAATAATAAATTAATAAATAAAATAGGCATGGCTTGATTATTTATTGCTGAAATTGGCGAGGAGCGGATTTGCAGATTATGTACCAGTATTGGTTCAGTGGAAACAAAAAAACATCTATTAGATTGTACGTCGGATCGAGCCGAGTCATCGTTATATGAATCTTGATGCAACAAGTAATTTATGGTATAGGTTGATGAAGGGGGAAGATCCATCACTTATAATAAAAATGTGGTGTAAAATAAGGAAAACAAGCTGTTCCCGGCGTAACATATGCCTTTCTAGCATATCTTGAAGGTCAATATTGGTCGGTAATTCATAGTCACTTGTGCCCCCTTCTTAAATATCGCAATTACCACTGATCGCTTCCAGGAAGGGGCCCTAGGTCCCTGTGACTTATTAATGGTAATTGAAAAGGCCACACGTATCAGATAGAATGAGAGGTATGAACAGTATCTAAGTTCTAACGATCACAAGGGCCTCTATGATGCGTCTTTCTAGACGCGCAGTTGTCAAGCTTGTTCCATTGAAGAGTCCCTGTGATGGCATAAGATTGCGTAGTAGCATAATTACAGGTCCTGTCTGCTACCCATTTGGTGGCAGCAGTATAGAAAATCTACATTTGCCTGTTTGGCCACAGCTCAATATTCAACTTTAAAGGAGTGTGGTTTTAGGGCCAAAATCCATCCTTGGACACAGGGGTTGGTGTCCGTGTGTCTTGCCATGCAGACTAATGGGGTGTGACCTGTAATAAGTTTAAACTGTGAGTCAGTTGGATAATAAATATCATGAGCTGAATACGGCCGATTGGATAATTAAACATTCCAACTTGACCAATGAATAGTTCTTTTCCTGGGAAAACAGTTTCCTACTGATGAACATTACAGGCTTTTCTTCTACCTCCTGCACTTGTGATAATACTACCCCAAGACCAACAGATGAAGCATCAAGGATTAATTATTTAGAGAAGTCAGACAGGCGAGTACTGGGTTTTTGCAAAGAGCATCCTTCAAATGGTCTAAGACCTTTTAAGAGCTTGCAAACAATTTGATGGTGTCTGGGTGGCTTTTACCAAGTTTGTTGGTTAAGGACCCAGCTTTCTCTGAGAAATTCAGTATAAACCTCTGATAGGAGCCTACTATGCTAAAGAACGCCAAGACATATTTTTTGTAATGGACAATGGTGCTTTCTCTACAGCAGACAGCTGCAGACAGGTTCAGCATCACCAATAAACAAGGCTCATTTGAATCAGTTTAATGGAGACGATCATCCACAATTTGCTGCATAGCGCTTTCTGTGCTGCAGAAAGTACAAAACCTACAATGATAATCCAGTTATAGATAAGCATCAATGTGAGTGTCTAATTGAAGGGAAGCCCTTTTTTCCAAAGGTTTACCCAAAAAGGGAACATTAATGACCAGGCAATTAGTTATGAACATTGTCAGGATCCAAGAATGGCTTCTTCTAGTCCAGTCTTTAAAAGTAAGGGATGGACATATAATAAAAAAATATTAATAAACGCACTTATAAGTCCAAGGGATTCAACCAGTATTTTCTTACTAAAGAAGGTAGCTATGGCATTGTCAGCATAACAGGTTGGTGTTAGTGAAGTTAATATTTTTCTACAGCTTAAGGAGAAACCAATTTGAAATAATGCCAAGAAAAGCAGGTTCTGGGTTGACAAATTAGTAATGGATCATGAGCTTTAGCCAAAAAGGAAGATTTTAGGAATATCACTTATTGAAAAAAAAAGGAAACGTTAGCACATTTCTCAGTTGATAAGTCACATGGTGAGAAGACACTAGGGTGAGCACAGTGTTCAATGGTTCTATAGAAGTTTATTTACTGCATATGAAATATGCTGCACATAGAAAAAAACTTTACTCCCATAATACGATTCCTCCTCTTAATACAAGCTTGAAATAAAGTGGTCTCCTCCGATCTCAATACCAATTATGTTTGAGTTGTTCAATCTTCTTATTTAGCCTAGGATCATTAGAATACCACAAATGCGCCTTAACTCAAAGTTTCCGAAAAATGTATTGGGGCAAAAGCCAACGATTGAAAACTCAAAAAATCATCAGGATCTCTCAAGCCAAATAAAGGGCTCAGAGAAGCAGGTCCTTGCATTTTGAAACTTAGAAATGGACACTGAACAAAAATTATGTATTTTTTTTAAAAAACGTTTTAGTTGGCCATGATTGATAATGAAATGGTCAGAGCCAATCAACCTCAATCAGGACATGACAGTTAATCAACTTTTCTATATCTATAAATCAAGTCATGAATATTATCTAAGTGATGTGTCAAATCCATCACAAACTGATGTATTAGAAAAACCTAAAGCAAATCCTGAAATTTGTTAATGATGGCACAAATATTTCTGATTCTTGAAGGTTAAAATCACCAAGATAGATATTATTCTCATGGCCCAACACAGAATGGTGCAACATGTCAGAAAATACTTGTAAGAAATGTTGACTAGGCTGAGAAAGCATTCGACAGAGTAAATTGGGCTTTTAGATTTTACATTGGAGAAAATGAGGTTTGGTGATACATTTCGGAGAATGGTTCATTTTCTTCAGGGCTGTGTTTGGGTTAATGGTGAATTATCGGATCCTTTACTCTTACTAGGGGGACGAGGCAGGGGTGTCCCTTGTCGCCTTTTTTATTCAACATTGCTTTGGAGCCCTTAGTTGCAATAATAAGAAATGAGCAGAGAATTCGGGGACTGAAATTTGGGGCAAAAGAGGTGAAAGTGCTTTCTTATGCTGATGATATGGTACTAGTACTCTCGGATCCGGAGAGGGGTAGTGTCTTTCTTAGGGAAGTACTTGAGAGAATGGGTAAGTTCTCAGATTATAAAATAAACTGGGAAAAACTGAGGTGTTTCAACTCTCGACAGCTGTAAGGAGGGGTGACTTTGCAGATTGGAAATGTAGCTGGTCTGCAATGCATGTGAAATATTTGGGGATCTTCCTTACGAGTGATATAAAGAAAATGGTTAAATTTTTTTTTTTTTTTTAACTTCTTTTTATTGTTTTACAACATAAGAAAAAAGGGAAAGAACAAACAAAAAAACAAGAACGCATTCCCCATCTCTCCCTTCCCTCTCCCTCCCCCCACCCTCCCTCAAAGGCCGCCGCAGTATGTTCATATTCCGTCGCCTCCTCGGGCGTGGCTCTAACAGTTGTCGCATTTATGGCAGAGGGACCAGTCCCTCTGCAACCTCCCTCCTCTCATTGGGAGTGTCCCCTACTCTCGTCTATGCATATATATGTTGGCCTTCCCAAGTAGGATTTGCACTGTTCAGTGTCTGCGCAGGCCTCGGCCTGGCCTTCCTCTCCTCAGTCCTTCCTTTCTCTGAATTATGTGGTGCCTTCCGGCGTGGGCGGGCCAACGTCTTCGTTACCGGAGTTGCCCGGGTCGCTCGCGTCATCCCCGCTTCTGTTGCCGAGCAGGTCTTGTACTAAAGAGTTCCATGCCAATAATCTGGCCCCATTGTTACTCTCCCCCCTTTGAGTGGTTCTCGTCCAGACTGCCGTCTCTGCTATTGTCCATTTTTGTAGGTCGGCCCACCAGCCCTCCTTCGAGGGGCCTTCGCTCTTGTTCCATGCCATAAAGAAAATGGTTAAATTTAATGTGAATAAGTTGTTGGAAACCTTATGGAGAGATGTAAGGAAATGGTTGAGATTAGATTTGGGGATATGAGCAAAGATTAACACGATTAAGATGTTGCTTCTGCCAAAGGTTTTGTATGTTATGCAGTCTATACCTCTTGCATTCACTAAGACAACTTAAGGAGATTGATCCTGTTTTCTTGGATTTTCTCTGGGGTGAGCAAAAGGCCCCCAAGATTCCAAAGTTTATTTTACAGTGGGGCACTAAAGATGGGGGTTTTGGTTATCCGAATCTGGAAAAGTACTACAAGGGATTTATTTTGAAGGCGGCGGCCTTGTATGCCTTGGCAGAAACGAAAGAGCCAGTGTGGTTAACAATTGAGAGGGAGGCCTTGTTACAATTTCAATTGGATAATGTTTTTTTTCAATGTGGAAGCTACCAAGGGGTTCTGCTAAGCTACTAACTGTTAAACTTGCGAAAGACATGATGCTATGGTAGTTGTTTAATTTTGATGGGAATGCCTTTTTGAACTATAAGGCATCTGTTTGGAATAATCCTGCAATACAACTTGATAACAGGACATTGTGTTGGCGAAGTTGGATTTCGAGGGGGATTTTGTCATTAGGGATTAGATGCAGGATGGGCGTTTGAAAACTTTTCAGGAACTTCAGACCTTGTTCAAGCTAGAAAGGACAGAGATAAGTAGATATAAATATCTGGAATGTCTTTTGGTCAGTGTTTGGTATGTTATCCAAACCAGTAGAGCAAGAACCAGCAGGATGGAATGTGTTTTGTTTATCACCACAAAATGTTTCCACGTATTTAAAGCTTATGCCCGAGAATGATTCTTTTTTAGACTCATGGAATATTCTGAAACGAAAATGGGATTCAGATTTGGGCTGTGTTATTACTGATGAAGTCTGAAAAAATGTATGGTGTGCTGGACATAGTAGTAAAATGGGTCTTAAATTGCGATTAATCCATCAGAAAGTTTTGGGGAGATTATATTAGACTCCTGAGCGTATGTGCGCCTTATGATTGGTAACTGATGATTTGTGTTATGGATGTGGGAGGGAAAAAGGGAACTTACTTCATAAGTTGTGGAATTGTCCCAGGGTAATTACCTTCTGGTGTGAAGTCCTTGACAGAGTAGATTTGACCCTTTCCATTAAGTTTCCAAGAGGATTGTTACAGATCTTGCTTTTGACAAATACTGGTCGGTGTGTAACGGCTCGTTTATATGGTTCATGGATAAATAGAATTTTGGTAATTGCAGTGAAACGGATTTTGAAAGTTTGGAAGACGAGGAAAAAGTCAACGGTAGAAGAATGGATTAATGATGTAGTGATTTTATCTGATTTTGCATTAGTTATGTATAAGAGGAAGGGTAAGGAAGAAGCTTATTGGGTTCTATTGGAATCTTTTATTGACTTATATGGTAATAGTTCATTGCCTGTATGATCAGCAAGTCTAGGTGAATAAATATTTGTATTAGTGTTCATCTTGTCTGCTGTTAGTGAGTAGATGATTTGTCTAGTTTTGGGTGTATTGTTTTTGTTAAGTCTTGTTTTGTGTCAATATGTTGGGAATTTTGGATAATTTTTTATTGTATAGGATTTATTATTATTAGGAAATGTTTTATGACTTTTGTATAGAAGTTTCCTGAATTTTTTAGGAGTATTTCTTTATTTGATTACTTGGGGTATGGCGATTTTAATGGATGTATGTGTTCATATATGCTATATTTCATGTTGATTTTGGTTGTATTTTATCTTACATGTACTTGTTTGAATAAGAAAGTTAATTAAAAAAAAAAAATTAAAAAAGAAATGTTGACTAGGGCCCTGTTGTTGAGAGATAGGATGTACAATATTATCTTAACGCTCACTTAAAGAAAGTTTACAAGTGGGGAGACAATTTTAGCATTTGAGATTGTGTGCATTGCCGAAATTATTTAAGAATACAATTTACTCCTCCCTCCTACGTTTCCAACTCAGTCTTCATGGACCAGAGAGAAACCCTGCGGCACACATTCAACAGACATAACTAATAAGGGCCAAAACCATGTTTCTTTAAGGAAAATAAATAAATCAAGAGCTATATTCTGAATAGTTTCACTAATTTCTAAAGAGAAAGCCGACACACTGACAGTGCCGAAGAGGTGCTCTGGTGCTGAATATTTTGAGGGACCAAATGAAATCTGGGAAATGAAATGAGATTCCTTTTATTTCTTCTTCCAACACAACTGTAACTAGCAAACTAATTTTGTATGTGAACAAGGACCGGTCAAAATAAGAATATAACACACTATAACATCTGCCATACAAGTAATAGCAGGGGACAAAGTTTGCTCACAGGACACAACAGTCATAGGGAACTCATTAAATATGCAGTAGTTTAGTGTTAATCTGGCCATTTAGTCGTTTGTGGCCCGACACAAAACAATGAACACTCTGAAATACAGAAGGAAAGACTATTTTCAGCTACCCAGAAAACATTTAAGACTAGCGCCCAGTTGCCTCAGGGCTCGGCTTGCGCTCTACAAATAAATAAAATACAAAAACAAATACAGGTGCCACCTAGGAATGGTCCTTTAGGGCCCTTCTCCAGTGCATCATGAAATAGTAGGACAAGGAGTAATGCAAAGTTAAATCTCAAATCTTTAATAGTAACATGCTAATCAACGACAGGCATACAACACCGAAAACACTAAATCCCTATCATTTAGTAAGATCACAAATCAAGTAAAAGGTTGTTCGCTGTAGTGGCTATTGTATTCCTAGTCCACAGTCTGCTTTCCTTCATACTTCTGCAAAGTCAGCCGTGGTAAAAGGAACATTCTCAAGTATACTGCAGAGCAGAGAAACATTAGAAAGGAGAAAAAAAACACATGATGCATGCATAGGCATAGCCCACACAGAACCTGCATTACAGGCACATCTCTCACAACTGCTGGTCCTTATATCACTATGAGGTTCAATTGTACTCTTAGTAGCAGGCATGGGTAGGACTCAGACTACAATAGTCACTATGCTGAGTAACTTGCACTTACCCCTACATCCTTAAATGTAGGGATTTAAAAAGCACCCCAACAAACAGTGAGCCAGGAGGCAAAAATAGAGACAAATCCTGAAAAACAATGAATTATGTAATTCATCCAAATGTCACAGATGACCTGAAGTACACTCAGATTCCCAGAGATGTTTCAAGGGTTTTTATTGTAATTTTCTTCAGTTTGCTAAGGGCGATCCCTCTCTCTCTCATCCAGTTGTAGAAGTTCTGATCTTAGCCCAGCACTCCCTAATCGCTAGGTTAGTAGGCAAAGCGTGTTAACCCCTACTATCTAATCTCTAGATAGCTATACGTGAGATCCTGAAGTCAAACCGCCTCATCCATCTAAGGCTCTGTTAAGATAGATTTCTCAAATCAGCCCTTGGTGGGAAAATGTTTGTGAGGCCACCCCATTTAAGTAAAGTAGTAAGGCACTGAGAGGTTAGTAGAAACCCAATCACGGTAAGGTAGCCGAGCAGTCAAGCCTTAGTCTCAGGAAAAGTGTGAGCATGGTCTAGGGATACAATGAGTCCACACAGAATACCACCAATAATTCAGGTTAGACAGTAAGTATATAAAAATAAAGTTCTTTATTAGGCTTTTAATTACACACTAAGCATATACAAATCACAGCCAAGAATTGCCACACAAAACCTTATAAACATATATACACATTCGCCAATGAGTGAATATAGTTGCATATGAATTAGTTACCAGTGTTAAACAGGTGAGTAGTTGGATGCAAGGAAAATAGGTAAAACCAGTCAAAATAAGCACAAGTGCAGCATCCCTCAATCCAATGAAGTCCAACCCTAGGATGATATGGGGCCTTGTTCCTAAATGTCACAAGTTACAATATGATATATGATATGGCATTTATAACGTGCCTATACACAAGTGTTTCAAGGTGCGATGAGGCAAGGGAGGGGGAACAGAGGAAGACAGACAACATTCTTACTAGCCCAGGAGACATTGAGATCGCGCAAGTGCAGGGGGCGGGGGCCGTGCAGGGGGAAGGGGCGCAGCGACAGTGCAGTGCATAGGATAAACAGTAGATAAAGACAATAAATTAAAGTGGGGGCAGCTGGTGGCAAGTGCAAGTGCAGACATCAGGTGTCAAGTGCTGGTCGGGGGGCTGAAGGGATACAGAAACAGTCCCCGAGTGCAAGGGTTGCCAGGGAAGCAGTGCAGGTGTGCAACTGGCGGGTGCAAGCCTGGGCCTGAGATCAGAGGGTAAGCATTGCAGTTTCAGTATCAGCCAGGAGATCAGCAGGGGCGAGGAGGAGAGAAAGCGGAAGCAAAGAGGAAGGTTCTGAGGTGCTTGCGGAACCAGAGATGGTTCTCCTCAAGTTTCAGGGAGGCAAGGAGGCTGTTCCAGAGGGAGGCCCCAGCCAAAGAAAGGGATCTACCACCAACTCGTTTCTTGGAGAAGCGACTGACCCTGAGGGAATTGGAGGATGATGAGTGAAGAGCTTGAGAAGGAAGATATTTAGGAAGAGAGAGTTGAAGGTATTGAGGCCCTAGGCCCCAGAAGGCCTTGTGGAAAATGCAGAGGGTTTTGAACTGAATTCTTGTAGCCACTGGGAGCCAGTGCAAAGATTTCAGTCCAGGGGAGATACGATCCCTGGGCTTGAGGCCAAGGACAAGTTTCGCAGTTCTGTTCTGGATGAGCTGCAAAGGGCGAAGAGTAGACGAAGGAATATTTATAAAGAGGCTGGTGCAGTAATCCAGCCTAGAGAGAACCAAAGCTCTGGAGACACTGACCTTCTGGGGGAAGGAGAGGAAAGTAAAAATACCTCTGAGGAGGTGTAGCTGGTAGTGTGACATCTTAGAGACGTCAGAGATGTGAGGAGAGAAGGAGAGTGTGGCGTTGAAGATGACCCCAAGGTTTTTAGCCTTGCAGGTGGGAGCAGGAAAAGGGCCAAGATGGGCCGGCCAGAGAGCTACAGGAAATCACAGTAAAGTATTGGAGAACACAGGATTTTAGGAGACACGCAAACTAGGAGTCTAATCGGAAAAAGCAGTAAAACATGGTAGTAGTAGTAAACACAATGTATTTTGGTATAATAACCATAAAATGGACAAAGATAAAAAGACAAATCATCATCACAGTCACCATGAAATCCTGAATAATGGCCCTCTAGAACCCCACACAACAGTTCACCTAACAATATTGCTTAAATAGGTTTCAGAAGACACAATGTTTACATGGTCAAACAATCATAGCACACTTAAGATAAAAAAAGTTCTTCTAAGATGCCATGCTTTCCTTAAAAATGTCGATGGGCCCAAAAGCTACAAATATTCTTCCGTGCTTAAAAAGAAATCAAAAGCCTTGCCAATACACCCCCTGTATTGCAGATTTTTTGCATAAAGGCCAAAGAAATAAAACATTTCTTAGGTCTTCCAGCCCTGCTTGACAGAGTTTAACGACAGGGGTGTCACCAAATCCCCAATTGATTGTAACTATATCCAATGGCAACACACCTAATCTAGCCTTTAGATTCAAAATGATGGCCTCCTTATCTTCGATCGAGTTAAACTACTTCTCAACACTATAAAATTGGTTCAGCGCAAGATGCTTTGCCTTAATGCCAGTGGGCCCCATCAATGAGAACTTTGCTTTAGAGTACCAGTCCTTATATTTCTGCTTGATATGCTCTTTCAGGTTTGTAGTGTCTCGATTTACAAGAGTGGAAACAGGGGTAGTCCCAATGTTGTTTCTAAATCAACTACATAGCTGACCCAAGGAAGCATTCTTGTCCCATTTTGTGTAAGAACATACATAAACACGAATGTATAATTCATCAAGGAAGCCGCAGTAATTAATTATGAAGTACAGAAGGAGTTTCAACTTCGTCTCATAAGCGACACCATCCATTCCAAGCTCAAGCCTTAAGGAGATTGAGGATGTGGCCATTGGGAGGGAGAACATAATCTTCACATCGCCCACTTCCTTTTGCTCCAGCTTTCTGAGATCAGAATATCCCAGATCATGCCTTCAATATTTCCAGACTTTGCAGAGCTGCCTTTCTCCCCTCCGTGCCCCCCATATGGTTTCAGAAAATGCTGTGCTGTTGGCTGTCCCTCGTCTTGTTAAATTGAGTAAGGACCGATCAATATACTTACCCCATCAACCTTTTTCATAAAGACGGACCTCCCAGATGGTCATAAAAACATACCCGCTCAACCTCATTGCTTCCCAGGCGCATTGCGGATTTCTGCTGCATTTAGACCATACCAATAGCTTGATTTTTGGGAGGTTAATTTCAAGTCCCATACTCACAGATAAACATTTAACAGATTCAGTACGATTTGGATGCCTGTCCTTGTTTTACTAATCAATGGCATACACCTCTCGCACTTTATTCTGTTTTATCTGCAGATACACCACATTGTGCTCTTATCGATACCCAGCCTACTAGAACGCAGTAACCTAATACAGCTCTTGGAGTAACTGTATACTCCACGCCTAGCAATAACAGTCAGGTAGCTAAAGAACCCTCATCTAGCATTGTGCGGGAAGACCCACACAGTCCTTTCACCCTCCAATACCGACCATGGCAGGCACGCCCCATATACAGTCCCACTGCACCTCTCTCTCCTTAATACACGCTCTGTGATGCGCCATGGGGCTAAAGTCCAGGGCTTACTCATGGATAAAGCACCAGATGCTCGGATTGTTACTGAATCTTGGCTAAACGAAGCAACACCCACTAGTGCCACTCTTGCCCTCCCCACTTACTACTTGATCGCCCATGCTGATCGTTCAGGCGGCGTAGCTGTTTTCTTCAACATAAACCTTAACTTTCATGTCATTACACATGACGCCCCAGCTGTTGACCAAAATAAAAATGAATGAAAATACTTCCCTTACCATCCTTGCGATCTATCACCCTCCCAGAGATATGCCTTTGTTTGAGGAGCAGTTCATTAAGCTGCTCAATAACATCTCCAAACCGAACTCCCCTGTGATTGTTCATGGGGATTTTCAACCTCTGAGCCAATGACCCTCATGACAAACTCGCAGTATCTTTTCTTGAGGCTCTGGGCACCAATGGTTTCCCACAAACGGTCAGTGTGTCCACTCACATAGGTGGTCACACCTTGGATTGGATTCTCACCCACCACTTATCTGCCCATAACATCACAGTAGTACCATGCCCCTGGTCTAATCATCTTCCTGTATATAAGACCATCTCCCTCCCATCTGTCCCTCAAAGGCGCAATGCTGGACAAAGACTTCTTAAATCCACCGGGAAGACCAAAAACTTTACAGTTCGGACTGCATTGTTTCCAGGCTCCCCCACACTTTCCCCCGATTCCTTCTCTAACTCCGATGACTTTGCTAGCCATCTTACCACTACTATCAACGAGGCCATTACCAACCTTCCCCCCAAAAAACTTAGTTAAACCGGAAGCAAACAGAACCCCCTGGTTTAGCAAAGACATCCTGCACCGAAGACACATTAAGATCTGCTGAAAAGGAATGGCGAAAACACCCCTCCCTCCATGGTCTCCAATCATATAAAAATGCAGCCAAACTATTCAAAGCAGCAATCAAGGAGGCAAAATCAACAGTAGAATTGACTCAGCCAAATCACGCTCTACAGAGCTCTTTTGCTCTTTTGCTCTTTTCAATCCTTAAAGAAATTTGCGGAAAATAACACTTGTAAACCAGCACCTGCTAAAGAAGCTGCCTGGTGCAAATTTATTCATGAGGATTTTTCAAAAATCTCTGGCCATCAGCAAGCTATTCTAGCCAAACCACTCTCTTTCCCCACAGACACGAACGTGCCGCTCCCCCGCCCAATGCCCCTGCCAATAAAAACTCAATCTTTGGCTGGGGGGGGGCGTTGTTGCGCTCGGAGAAGATGGCTGCCTGATTGTGTGCCCCGTTCCGTGAGGCGTCTTCCTGCATTTAATTCCGCTTCGGTGCCCTTCCAAACCCTTGGCCAGCTACCTCATCCAACTGCTGGAAGCCCGGGGCGTGTGCTGCCCGAACGTGCCTCCCAGATCAGCCCTGCTGCGGAGATCCAGCGCTCTGAAATCGGGCCAGGAGCTGGCGCTGCTCCGCCCAGTCTCCTCGCTCCACAGCTGTGCCCCTGTGGCTCCGTGACCTGCTGTGGGGGAGGGGCGCTGTGCAGCGCGGCGCTGCCCTTTCCCCCACTCCTCGTGCGACTGCAACAGCCCGTTTGGCGACATCGGCCCCGTAACACGTGGGGGCCACCTCCGAACTCAGAGCGGTCTGCTCTGCCGCTGCCCCAGGGCGGCATGCTGTCTCCTGGTACCCTTGTAGGACAGGAGCGGGAGGTCCTTCGTCCAGAGGCCTGCTCGGGGGACATCCCAGCTCCTCACAACTGCGGCGAGTCTACTTGAGCCCCCGGTCACTCTGCCCACCCGCCCTGTAGTGGCGCCGGCTCTGACTCACACCGCCTCCCCCTATGAGAGCAGGAACGGCATCTGGGCCCTTATCTACTGGCATTTACGGCGACGAGCGCCGCGCTCTATCGCCCTTCAACTCTGCCAGACACCCTGGGCCCCACCCCCCAACGTAGCCTGGTCGACACTACTGGTGGGACACGGTCGGGCACAGACTCTGCTATCCTCTGTAGAAACACCAGCGTGGGGACCTCAGTGTGGTGCTACGCCTACTCTTTCCTGCGTCCACATACACCAGCTGATCTCCCGGGCCCCCAGGCCCTAACAAACTGCGGCCGGAGGTGCTCCACGTTGGTCTCTTCCACCGTGGCGTGCGCCAACTGGATCCCCTGCCCTACCTGGGTGTCCTGGGACTCACGGATCCCCGCATTGCCTGCTTTATCGCTGCCGGGCCCCGGTCGCCCTGCTTGCCTCTCAGCGACCCACATCTACTGTGCTGGGTGCCTTAGCCGCCCTACCATCCGACACGAGGAGTGGACTCCCCAATTCACTCAATTACAACAGTGCCCATATAGTCACTGCTTCCTCCACCTCGGTTGCGGTACACTGATCCCCCGGTCCTTGGCCCTCGCCCAGGATTATCAAGGCGATCTACACTGGTGGATTTACTCTCTAGCCACTTTGTGCCCTCACACTCCCGCTGGTCGGGGTGACCCCCCCGGTCCTCGATCCAGCAATCAACGGTGACCAGAAACCCTTCAACCTGCTACAGCACTGTATTCCACTTTGACACTGAGGTCTTCTGTGCGCCCATAACACCTCGAACAGCCTGTCTGACCCTCCTTTGTGGCCTATCCCCCCCCCCCCGACCTGCCCCGGCGCCCCCACCGCCCTCCTGGGCCCCTGGGCCTACCCTTCATCTGGCATCATGACCAAGGGAACTGGAAGGAAAGAAACAATGCTCGATCAACATGTTTACAAAGACCCCGGCGGGACCGATGGGGGAGGCGTCCGAACAGGGACCATCCAACTCGTCAACGTCAGACCCGGCAGACTCAAAAAATAATGGAATACATCCGGGAGGGGTTCACCACACTCCACAGCAAGCTTGACGTCATGAACGGCATTATATCATCCATCAAGTCCCATATAGAAAGGACCGACGGCCGGGTTGCTGAAATCGAGACACAAGTGAGTACCACTGAGGATAACGAGCTCCCTTGGGGCAGAGGTCTCTACACTCTCTGGCCGAGTCACTGAGGTTGAGGAAAAGAACGAGAACCTCGAATCTCGCTCGAGGCGTAACACCCTCCACATTATCAGAGTACCCGAAGATGGCATAAAGGAACCTATGGAGGACTATGTCGAGCGCATGCTATTACAATTGCTGGATTCTCCAAAGCTCTCCCCACAGCTTGCAATCGAGCGAGCCCATCATGCCCTCACGGCAAAACCCAGACCAGGCGCACCACCACAACCCATTATAGCTAGAGTCCTAAATTTCTGTGATCATGACGCCCTCCTCAGAGCGGCGAGAGCCAAGGAAGAACTCCTTCTGGGCGCTGCCAGGATCCACCTATATCCAGACTTCTCGGTGGCGGTCCAACGGGAACGCAAAACCTTCTTTGCGGTGAAGAGGAGGCTGCAAGATCTGCAGGTCAAATACGCCATGCTATACCCCGCCAAATTGAGAATTGAATACTCTAACCGGGTGTACTTTTTCACAGTCCCTGAGGAGGCCTCCAGATTCATCGATGAACACTTCCCTGGCTGAATCTCTTATGCAACACACATTGTTACTGCTATGTTCCTTAGCTGTTTGTTTGTAATATGGGACTCTTGATTTACTACAGTAATTCGTAGCTGTTGAATGAGTGTTGGTAGGGGCCGCTCTCCTAGTTGCCCACGACATGCACGCTCTGGTCCCTAGATTGGCCTCAAAGCCCCAGGGGAGCCCCTCGGATTCAACGTTGAACGCTTATCCAATTAGACTCCCCTTAGCAGCGTTCTTCCACCATTGGTATATTGCTCTGCAAATTATTGTTAAAAACAGTCACCTCTCTGTCGGGGACCTCATTCGCTACTGTAATGTCCTTTGACCGATTGTGTTCTGCATGGGACACTCTCTGGCTCCAGAAACGTGCAATCAACAAATTAATGTGTGGCCTCACAACCTGAGGGTGGACCTTCGGGACCATTGCTAAGCGCTTCGCTAGCCCAATTCCTCTCTCCAGCGTTCATCCACTACTACAATGTCCCTTTAACATGTGTTGTTAAACCCAGATACTGTCATGATCTGGTCGATTGAGAGGCTACTCCTCCCAAGCTTGAGCAAATACTTTTTTCTATTGTGCGGCCATGTCTCATCCACCCGGGTAGGGCCCTGCCCGGGTAGCGCCCGATACCATCACTAGGCACCATATTTATCCTTACATTGCCTTCCGGTCCGGAACATCGCCTCCAGGCCAGTTCACAGGCCCCCCAGGCGTTGATGCCATTGGTTTGGATTTGGTTGTTTGGGTATGGGGTTATCATTCCTCTGTTTGGGGGAGGGATGTGGAAGGGGGTGGGCAGGGTTGGGTTTTATGCTAAAAAAAGGCTTGGTATTCACAGGGGAGGTGGTGCATGGGGCAATATTGATCTGATGATGTTGCAGGTCTAGACATGCGGTGAACCGACCATGGGGGTTACCACCCTATTCACCCGCAATCTCTAATAAATACCCCTGATCTGCTAATTGAGGACACCTTGACATTCATGAGCTGGAATGTGCTTGGTCTGGGAAACTATGAAAATGAGACAACTACAGCTTCAGGCCGAACGCCACGGGGTCAAAATCCTGTTTCTGCAAGAAACGCACACCTGCACTGAGTATTGTGAAAAATATGCCAAAATGTGGGGCCCTCAAAGGTACTATACTAACTACTCCACCCAAAGCCGTGGAGTTATGACCCTAATTCATAGGAGCCTTAAGTTTAATTCCATAGCTACACAGATCGACCCCCAGGGGAGATATGTGCTACTCCATGGTATCCTACAAAACAAGGAGGTGGTTCTGTTAAATATCTATGGTCCCAACATCCGGAGTTCTATTTACACCTCACGTCCCTCCTTGACAGTTTCCCGCTGTTACCAATCCTCTAGGGAGGGGATTTTAACACAATATTTGATGTGGACCTGGACAGATCCGGCTCCAGACCCCGCCAACTTTCCAAGGCTGCCTACACTGCACGGTCATCTCTCCCCCACCTGGCCCTGGTGAAGCATGGATGCTTCTCTACCCAGACTCCCACTCCTTCGGTACACGACTCCTATTCCCGAATTGATTGATGGCTAGTGTCTGACATACTCATAAGGAATATATCTCGCCTAACAATCCTTCCCAGAACTCTCTCTGATCATTCACTGGTGACTATAACCCTGTGTTGGGACCCGGACCGCGACCGAACCAGACACTGGAGAATGAAACCTCACTCCCTCCTCGACCCGGTCTTCAGCTCTGAGTTGGAGACAGCAATCGAGGAGTTCTTCGAAATCAACACCAACACGTGTCCTCACAAGCCATCCTCTGGGAGTCCTTCAAAGCTTATATTCGAGGTATCGCCCTGTCCAAGGATAACAGCATCCTTAAAACAATTTGCAAAGATATTGCCGAGAGTGAAGCTACGCTGTCTGCACAGGAAGCCCAATGCTCCCTACATCAAACCCCTGAAATCCTAGCGTCAATCGGTACGGAACTTGACACCTTCCGCTCTCTTGCGGACCATGAACTGAGGATTCTGGACAGCCTGGGCCTTGCGAGGAAATACAGCGAGGGTGAACGCCCAAGCCGCCTCCTGGCCAGGCTCCTCCGCCGAGAGTTTGGCGCTCCACCCATCCCTGGAATAGAATGACCTGATGGAACCTTGGCCACGTCACCACAAGATATTAACTCCGAATTTCTCTCCTTCTACGAATTCCTATATGCCAATGCGGACAGCGTCTCGACATCGGAGATTGACTCCTATTTAGATAATCTCCCCCTCTCGATCCTTTCCCCTGAGACCATCGGCTCCCTTGAGAATCCATTCACACCAGAGGAATTTTCAGACGATATAGACTCACTCTCTTCCGGCAAATCTCCAGGATCAGACGGCATCCCTGTTGAACTCTACAAACACTTCAAATCACTCCTACTCCCTCGCTTAATGGCGCTTTGGGAAGAATCAGTGGGAACAGGTCAGTTCCCCCCTTCGCTCCGAGAAGCCACAATAACCGTCTTGCTAAAACCCTGTAAATCCCCACTCAATGTGGCTCCTACCGTCCACTTTCACTTAACGGTTACGTCAAGATCTACGCCAAATTACTAGCCCTACACCTTGCCCCTGCATGCCACACATTATTCACCCTGATCAAGCAGGATTTATTCTGGGACGCTCCACCTCCTAGAACTTGAGGCGCCTCTTCAACATTATAAGCAAGGTTAACCCAAATGTCCATGCGGTAGCAGCGACACTCGATACGCAAAAAGCTTTCAACTGTCACGTGGAAATATCTCTGGCGTGTTCTCAAAAAATGCAAATTCGGCCCCTGCTTCCTCTCCTGGGTCAGGCTGCTCTACTCCAACCCTGTAACCAGGGTCCGCACTGAGGACTGATGCTCCCCCCTCTTCCAAATCGCTAGGTGCACGAGACAGGGCTGCCCCTTCTACCCCTAGTCTTCGCTATAGCGATGGAGCCATTTGCGGACATGCTTTGCCAATGTCATTCACACGGAGGCTTGCGTACCGCTGGTTCCTCGGATATAGTGTCCCTATATGCCGATGATGCCCTCTTTATCCGTTCCCCCCCCCCCCTGACACCAATTTGGCCGCGATTTTGGAAGATATTGTACTCTTTGGTTGTGTTTCTGGTCTCAAAGTGAATTGTTCTAAATCCACCCTTTTCCCGCTCACTGCCGGCACACCACCCCCTTGACACCCTGGGATTCACATGGGCCCAGTCAAACTTTACCTACCTAGGCATTGTGGTGTCTCGTCACACTGAACGGGTTTGTGAAGAGAACTACCAAAAATACCTCACAAACCTTATAGCAAAGTCACTGGGCTGGCACAAACCTCCGATTTCACTTGCGGGCTGGATAGGGATACTGAAGATGGTAGTTTTAGTTTAGTTTAGTTTATTATTTGATAATGCGCTCCAAACCCAGGGGTAGCCGGACGCAGCAGTCACAAGAATACTTAAGCTTAGGTTACATACAGAGGATACATACAGAAGATGCATTACATGTGTTAACGTATTTACAATACAAATATACAAGAGATACAGGATGTGGGTCCCTCACATCACAAGGGGCAATGAGAGTCTATAGTCCAGTTTCAGAAGTATCAAGGTAATTATATGCAATGATTGATCCGGGCCTAGAGCAGAGGATCAGTTTGTTGGTCGTCATTGGTCCAGAGCCAGCTTTTCACATTACATCTAAATCTAGAGTAGGGTAGATTAGCTCTCAATGCAGTAGGGAGTGCATTCCAGGCACGGGCAGCTCTAACAGGGAAGCTTGCTCCACCTGCTTTTGTTAGTCTGAATCTGGGAGTTTCAAGTAGGAAGTGGTTAGAAGCTGTAGTGTGGTGAGTAGAGGATTTTCTGGTCAGTCTAGCCGAGATGTATGGGGGCGCAGTATTGTTCAGTCCTTTATGGGTGAGAGAAAGCGTCTTAAGGAGAACTCTGTCGCTGATTTTTAACCAATGATGGTCTTTCCTGATGTTGGATGTGTGTGCTCTGTGGGGTATGTCCAAGGCTGCTCTAAGAGCATTATTCTGCAGTATTTGCATTTTGTTTATGACAGTTTTACTGGCGCCTGCATATAAGGCGTTGCAGTAGTCCAATTTAGACATTACTAAGGCATTGGCTAGTGTGATACAATTGGTTTTGGAAAGGTAGGCTCTGCAGGCCCGGATTAATTTGCAGGTGTAGGCTGTGGAGGAAGCCAGGGAATTGACTTGTTTTTTGAGTGTTACGCTCACCTGGTTCCCACAGGGGCGTCGATCGGACCCGGATAGCTGCGGTCTCCCCCAACGTGATACGTAGTAAAGAGATGACAGTCTGGACTGGCCCGCCTAATCTTGTTTGCTGGACTCGTAGAAGTATTCTCCTGCAAGTGGAGAAAGAGATTTAGCCACCCGTGGACTTTAGTGATGGCCCCCTAACAGTTCTCCCCACTAATCACCTCCGATATCCCCTTTTGGTAACCTCACCTTATGTTTTTAAATGATGAGCTCTCCATCCTGCATGGCATGCAGGGGCGCATAGATACCAGTTACTTCACTGGGTTGTAGGTACTGGTGAGTTCCAGAGGAATATTGACTCCAGTGTCTATAAAGTTCAAAGAGTTCAATATGTCCGATGTTCACTCTTGTCCCATTCCCTCATTAGGTTGCAGCTGGGTCCAAAAGAATATTGCCAGGAGGCAGCTGATGGCGTTCAGGTAAGAGTCTGTATTACCAAACGCTGTCCGGTGAAAGTTGCAAGAGTTTAACTTTCTGTTTTATCTCCCTTTATAGGTGCAGCATAGGACGATGCAGCAAATTAAAGAATAATACCTCCGGTGGTTAAGCAGGTAAGCCTATGGTGGCAAAGAGATTGTCTTTGTCGGTTTTCTCGGCTCACCTTGTTATTCCTTTTGTTTTCCCCCCAGGTGCTGGATTTTGACGAAGAAAATTATGGAGGCAGCGCCGAGTCGAAAGATGTGGTGGACTGGTGAGTATAACGCGGCGCTGCTGCTGGCGAAGCGGCGCGTGCTGAAATAATGTCCTTTCCAGGCTCGGAGATGTGCTGGGTCCGGAATCAGGCAAGGAATCAAATAATGTCCGTGATCTAACCTCTTCTCCTTTCTTTTCCTTTTGTCTAGGAGCTCCGGATTCGAGGCGGGCGTGGCAGAAGACTGGATGCTGACTTGCAGAAACAGTGAGCGTCACGCTGCTGGATGCAGAATAACGCGAAGCATGGGCTGCTGTTCGGACGTGGTTTAAATAGCCTGCAAAGTAGTCCCAGGTAAGAAGTTCCCCAGAACCACACCCGAGTGAAAAATAGTCCCTGCAATAAAATAGTCCCATCCAGGCCTCACGTTGGCTTGGACTCATTTGCAGCATGGTCTGCATAAGGTAAGTAAAGTCTATGAGCCTGGCGCCCAAGGCGCCAGAACTGAATCCAAACAGCCCCCAGCCGGGGCTCTTGGGGTTTTAATGAGTATCTGGATGCCTGCTCCCGGGGCTGATGGACTCGATCCGGATGCCCGGGGGTAGGCATCATGACATTGAGAGATAAAGTGGAATTGAGGTAGAAACCTAGTGTTTTTACCTCAGTTGCCACTTTAATTATATTGCCATCTATGTTGAAGGCGAGATAATTAGGGCTGAGTTTTTTGAGGTTAGAGTCGGAACCCAGGATCAGTATCTCTGTTTTGTCGTCGTTCAGGCAGAGGCCGTGGGAGGCCATCCATGCCTGAATGAGGAGGTAAATCTTGTTTACTAGAGCTGTGTCTTTGACAAAGTTGCCAGATAGTGGTATGAGGATCTGCGTATCGTCCGCATAATTAGTATAAGTTACCCCCAGTCTGTCAAGTTTGTCGAAGAGGGGCTTAGTGAAGATGTTGTACATTGTGGGGGAGACACATGAACCTTGTGGGACGCCACAGGTGATTTGTATTGGGTCCGCTGAAGCTAAGGGGGAGAACACTCATCGTACGGTTGTTTAAGGAGGATTGTACCCAGGCTATAGCTTCGCTTGAGAAATAGGCGGCAGACGCTAGGTGGTTGCATAACACTGCATGGTCCACCAGGTCAAAGGCTGCCGATAAGTCATGGAGGTGGAGCATAGCTGTTTTACCTTTATCCTTCAACTCGTCGATTTGTGTCTTAAGGTCGATTAAGTCCCTTTCAGTACCATGTAGTGGTCTGAATCCAGATTGGCATGATCCTAGTAGTTGGTTTGTCTCCAGATAGTTTTGGATCTGGAGGTAGGCTACTCAGTCGATGATTTTAAGGAGAAATGGGACCGTGGTAATGGGCCTGTAATTGGTCGGGATAGCTGGGTCGAGGGTCTGTTTTTTAAGGAGAGGCAGTAGCCAAGATTCTTTGAGGTTTGTGGGTACAGTGCTGGATCTAAAGGAGGCTTTGATTAATTTAGAGATGAAGGGTGCTAAATCTCTAGCTATGTCCTTAATAACTTGTGCTGGGCAGGTGTCACCTTAGCAGTTAGATGGTTTCAGGGATGATATCACCTTTTCAGTTTCCAATATGGATATGTTGGTAAATCTGAATGGTTTGCAGTTGCTTTGAGTGACTGTTCTAGGTATATCTGTCAAATGGGTAGTATGGGTTCCAGTGGAACTCAAGGATGCTTTCTTCTTTGCAATTTTGGATTGTAGGGTTGTGATTTTATTAGCTAAGGCATTTTGGATGCTGGTGCACCATTGTTTGTCCTTGGGGACAATATCTGTGGGAGCAATCGGGTTTTCCATTTCAAGGAGGATGGAAAAGAGTTCTTTGGAATTAGAGTTGGCTTTACTAATTCTCTCATTAAATGTGTCTTTTTTTGGTTTGGATTATTTCCTTCTTATATTTTTTAGCAAGGTTGTCAAGTAGAGTTTTATTCTCAACTGAAGGTGTATGCCTCCAGATAGCTTGGAGTTTATGTTTTTGGATTCGTAGTTCTTTGAGGTGAGGGGTGAACCATGAGTTGAGATGAGATTCTCGTTTACTTTTACGTAGTTTGATAGAGGCAATTATGTCCAAGGCTCTGGACATAGTGTTGTTGAATGTCTCAACTAGCGTATTAGGGTCAGAGTTAATAGCGCTAGCAGTGAGCTGGTAGGAGGAGTGGGAGTAGTTTTTCAGACGTAATTTATTTTTTGCTTCTGGTTGGCATAGGTGGTGCTATTTCCGGATTATCTAATTTAGGAGGTTCTATGGTGGATGAGAAGCAGATGAGGTGGTGGTCGGTCCAGGTTTGTGGTACAATATTAGAGATGGTAGTGACACAGTTTCAGTTGGCTATCCAATCTAATGTATGTCCTTTTATATGTGTAGGGACTAAAACTTTTTGGGTGAGGCCATGATCGACTAAGATTGATTGGATGGAGTGGGCCCGTTTGTCCTCATCATCATTGAATCCCAGGTTAAAGTCACCTAGTAAAAGGATCTGGGTGGAATCTTTGATGTTATTAGTGAGGAGGCTAGATAGGTCTTCCTCAAAGTTACCTAATGGGCCTGGTGGTCTGTAGTGTACTGTTATTAGAGATAGGTATTTTAGCAGAAAGAAGTTCGCAAGATGTAATTGCTGGGTGTGGGGTAAGTCTTACAGCTAACTTAGTTTTGGCGTTGATGGCCAGGCCACCTCCCCTGGAGTTGTGCCGATCGACTCTTAGTATATTGTAATTGTCTGGTATGGCAATCATGAGTGCGGGACCTGCGGCATCATGGAGCCAGGTCTCATTGATAGCGAGGAGATCTAGGTTGTCAATGGCAAGTATGTCTGCAATTTCCGTATTGTGTGCTATGAGGGACCTCGCATTGATAAGGGCTCCTGATAAGGTATGGGTTGCGATTTTTTCTTGGATGAGTCTAGGATTGGGAATGTTGGGTCTCTTCTGGTTATGGAGGAGGTCGGTTTGTATTTTAGGGCGCCTTTCTGCAACTAGGGCAAAAGGGTTAGGGTCAGAGGCAGTTAGAGTTAATATAGAGCCTGGTGGTCTAGTTCTTTATTTTTGAGGTCATAAAGACATGGCAGCCTCGCTCTAAGTCGCGTGTTTCTCTCTTGCAGGTTGCAAGGTGTGGAGTTGGTGTGGGCCATTGTTATGGTGATAGTTAGAATAGTCCAGAGTAGGGAACAGAGTGTGCACATAAGGCAAGTCTTAGTAGTGCACATGTTGGGAGACAGATAGCAAAGGGGCAACTAAATTTGACAATCCCAACAGTGACTAAAATGCATACAGCAAAGGCACCTAAATTTGACAATCCCAACAATGACAAAAATGCATACAGCAAAAGGCAACAAAATTTGACAATCCCAGCAGCGACTAAAATGCATACAGCAGAGTGCACCTAAATTTGACAATGCCCTCAGCAATTGCCTCAGCTCCTGTACATGTTCGCCAATATTCCCCAGTGGCCGGGCAGCAGGTTCTTCCAGGCGTTGACTCGCACCCTTAATACCTTCCTCTGGCACTCATGCGCGGTCCGGCTTAAACTCAAGACCTTAGCCACCCCAATTGTAACGCTCACCTGGTTCCCTCGGAGGCGCTGGTCTTGGGCTGGGCGCTGCAAACGTCTTCAACGTTAGTCGTAGGGTTCGTTTGGCTCCCGGATTTGGCCCCTTCCTCACCGAAAGCTTGACCTGCAGAGTGAGGTGTCTGCAAGTGGAAAATCAAGGTATTAGTGGCTGGAAGGATGGGAGAAGTTCCTAGCCCCTCTCTCCCTTTCTCCCCGTAGTACTCAGATGATTGTTGTGCTCACCTTAAGTAAGTGAATGCTGAGCTCTCCATCCTGCGTCTTGTGCAGGGGCGCTGGGTCCAGTTACTTCACTGGATGTGAGTTCCGCCTCTTGATTGCAGAGGGTAGGTGAGAGCGATGCCGCCGTTTGCTGCACGAGCGTGACTTGTAAGTATTAAAGTTCTCTTTAGATTGCTCTCTTTAAATGTCTTTTTCCTTATGTATATGTTTTTTGCCTTTAGGATGCTGTCGATGCCAAAGATGATGCTCTCCCGGATTCGTGGCAGAGAGCGTAACAAGAAGATGGTGAATTCGAAGGCACGTAAGTAGGAAGACTGCTTTAGGGCCGTAGAATGCACCTTAGTGTCCCCTTTTGTTTTTACAGGTGCCGGAATGCAGCGCGAACAAAGTTGGAGCAAGCGCTACACAGGTAAGCAGTATTGTAACTGAGCGTTACTAACCAATGTTCTTTGTCTTAGCAGGCCCGAGGCCGGATGCGGAATGCAGAAAAGAAAACGACTTGGATGCTGCCGATGGATCGGGTGAGTTGAAGCGCTAACTTTGCCTTTGTCTAACCTGTGCCTTTTGTTTTGCAGGAGCTGCTGAAGATTGAAGATTGGTTCCCAGCAGGTAATTTTCGTGACTACAGGATCCGGAGCTGAAGATTCGCTGGAGCTGACACGGTGAGCGTCCTGCTGCAGATGCAGAATAACGCGAAGCATGTGGTACCAATCGGGTGTGGTTTAAATAGCCCATAGGAGTACTTAGGTGTCTTCTTCCACAGCAGCCGCGCCCAGGTAAAAGAGTTCCTGCTTCCAGAAGAGTTCCAGCCTCAGTGATCCAGGGAGTGGTGCCTGCCCCACCCAGAAAGAAAAGTAGTTCCTGTTAGAAGAGAGTAAAGCATCATCTGGCTGGTAAGTAAGCAGCATGGTCTGCTTCAGGTAGGTTCACCCAAGCACGTTTACACTTGATATGAGCCCGGCGCTTCCTGTGCCGGGACGGGTCCTTACTATGAGCCTGGCACCACCGGTGCCAGGACAAGGTCCAAAAGGTCCCTATTGGGACTTGCTGGTGCTGATAAGGCATGTTATGAGCCTGTTTCCAAGGATGTTGGGTAGGTCCTGACTCCTTGAAAGCAGTGGTCATGACAGCACCCCCCCTCAAGGCCCCTCCCAAATTTGTTCTCTCCGGGGGTTTTGGTTTATCAGGAAAAGTTCGATGAAACTTCTTAACCAGACGGGGTGCATGAACATGTTCCGACGGTTCCCAAGATCGTTCCTGGGGGCCATAACCTTTCCAGTCAATCAGATAGTATAATTTAGATTTGGAAATCTTGGAGTCTAATATGTCTTGTATTTCGAATTCTAGTTCTCCGTCCACAAGAATAGGGTCTGGAGATTTTGTCAAACGGGTTCCAGGTTGCATGGGTTTCAGTAGTGAAACGTGGAAAACTGGATGTATTTTCATATGAGCAGGTAGGCCCAATTTAACCGCCACTGGATTGATTATGGCAGTGATTGGGTAAGGCCCCAGATATCGTGGATTGAAAGTACGCGGTCCTTTTAGGGGTAAATGTTTGGTGGATAGCCAGACCTGATCTCCCACAAGATATTGAGGAGCTTCCTTTCGATGTAGATCCGCACACTTTTTATATTGCTCCTTGGCCTGCTTAAGGTGAGATGTGGCCTCTTTAAAGGCTTGAGTGATTGTCGAATGCAGATGATCTACAGCGGGTGTTCCAAGAGTCTGAGGTGGGTCAAGATTTGAGGTGCGAGGGTGTATTCCATATGAAAGAAAAAACGGAGTCTTTCCTGTTCCGGTGTGGACTGAATTATTATAAGCGTACTCCGCAATCCAGAGAATGTCTTTCCAAGTGCCCTCTGATTGTTGTAACATGCAGCGTAGATACTGTTCCAAGGTTTGATTGGTCCTCTCGGTCTGCCCGTCAGTCTGGGGATGGTGGCTGGTAGAAAGCCTTATGTCAATTTGGGCTAGACGACAACAACTCCGCCAGAAGTGGGAAATAAATTGACTCCCTCTATCTGAGATTAAAATTGAAGGAAAGCCGTGCAACCGAACGATGTTTTCGAGGAATTCTCGGGCCAAAATTGGAGCTGTAGGTAACCCTTTCAATGGGATGAAATGAGCCATTTTCGAGAATAGGTCCACAATCACTAAGATTGTGTTAAATCCGGAGCATGGTGGTAAATCCGTGATGAAGTCCATGGAGAGAGTATGCCATGGATATGGAGGAACGTCTATTGGATGTAGGAGGCCTGCTGGTTTCTCCTTCTGGCTTTTGCTTTGAGCGCATACGCCACAAGAATTAATGAAGTCCTTAATGTCCTTTCTCCAAGATGGCCACCAAAAATGTCTCTTTATCTTTTCCAACGTTTTGGTAATGCCGGGATGTCCTTCCATTAAGGAGTCATGGTAACAAGAGATCACCTGTCTTTGTAAATCGGTACATGGTAGATATAATCTTCCTCGAAAGTATAATAGGTTCTTATCCATTGTGAAATCATTTCCCTTGAGTTGCCAGTCTTGCACTTCTGCTGGAGTCAGAAGATCTTTAACTTTAGTTTCAATGTCTTCAATGGATTGTGCATCTATTAAACCCAGGATTCTCTGTTCCGGAATTATAGGTACGGGTTCAGGATTGGTCGTGAGTTCATCTACTCCAATTCGGGAGAGAGCGTCTGCTTTACCATTCTTGTTGCCTGGTCGGTAAGTTATCACAAAGTCGAATTCGGCGAAAAACAATGCCCAGCGAAGTTGTCTAGAGGATTGAGCTTTGGCTGATTTAAGGTACTGTAAATTACGATGATCCGTGATGACGGTGACTGTGTGTCGGGCTCCCAAGAGATAATGCCGCCAAGCTTTAAAGGCGGACTTAATCGCCAAAAGTTCCTTATCTGTAATGGTATAGTTGATTTCAGGAGCTGAAAATTTGCGGGACCAAAATGCCACTGGGTGTAACTGATTTGTTTCCGGGTCTCTTTGCGAAAGCACTGCTCCCATTGCGAGACTGGAAGCATCAGTCTCTACGATATAGGGAAGTTCCGGGCGAGGATGTTTTAGAACTGGAGCCGAGGTGAATTTTGTTTTTAGTTCCTGAAAAGCTTGTTCAGCCTCTGTAGACCACTCGAAACGTTTATTCTTTCTGAGGAGGGCTGTAATGGGTTGGACAACTCGAGAAAAATCTGGGATAAATCTTCGATAAAAGTTAGCGAAGCCCAACATGCTTTGAACTCCTTTCACTGACGTTGGTGAGGGCCACTTAATGATAGCGTCCACTTTTCTTGAGTCCATGTGGGCTCCATTTGGTGACAAAATGAATCCCAAAAATTCGACCTCCGTGACGTGAAAAACGCATTTTTCCAATTTCGCAAAGAGTTTGTGTTTTCGGAGCCGCTCCAGTACTGCGGTGACATGTTTTCGATGTTCCGCCTCAGAGGACGAGTAGACCAGAATGTCATCAATATAGACAACTACACATACATCAATGAGCTCTCTGAGGACGTCATTCATAAAATACTGAAAGGCTGCCGGAGCGTTGCAAAGCCCAAAGGGCATTACTTGATACTCGAACAGTCCATATTTAGTACGAAAGGCCGTCTTCCATTCATCGCCCTCTTTTATTCGTACTAAATGGTAAGCTCCTCTGAGGTCCAGCTTTGTGTAGATACAGGCACTTTTAACCTGGTCAAGAAGTTCAGGGATCAATGGTAACGGATATCTGTTCTTAATCGTAATCTGGTTCAGGGCACGGTAATCTATGCATGTTCTTAGGTCTCCCTCTTTTTTTGGCACGAAGAACAAAGCTGAAGAGGCTGGGGACTTCGAGGGACGGATAAATCCATTAGCCAGGTACTGATCCAAATACTGCCTTAGGTGAAGATTTTCAGGTTCTGTGAGGGCATAAATTCGACTGCATGGAGGAGTGGATCCTGGAACCAAGTCTATTTGGCAGTCGTATGATCTGTGAGGAGGCAGTGAATTAGCTTGATCTTTCCGAAAGGCATCCTGAAATTCCCGGTATTCAGGAGGCAGGTGAGGACTCTCAGAAGCAGTTGCAGCTAGCTTCGTGGGGGGCTGTGGGAAGCAGGTAGGTGCGCATTCTGGAAACCGGATTGTCTTTGCTCGCCAATCAATTTGAGGATTGTGTTTTTCCAGCCAAGGGATTCCCAGGATAACTTGAAACTGTGGAGCCTTGATCACGTCAAACACGATTTTCTCTTGATGTCCGTCTTGGCTTACCAACGTCACTTCCATGGTGGTGTGAGTAACTGGTCCGGAAGCTATTTCCGTACCATCCACGGTGGTGATGACGTCTTTCACCGACTTAGGACAAAGAGACAGATTCATCCTGGCGGCCAATTCACAGTCCACGTAATTGCCGATTGCGCCACTATCAATGTATGCTTTAATGGCATGCATACGATTGGGTTGTTCCGGACTCACGAGGACCATGGGCATGGTAAAATGCGAGGTCAAAGAACTGGTTTTTACGCTCGGCAAGCGGACCTCTACACTTGTCGGGCGAGGTCGTTTTCCGACTCAGAACCTTTGGCACCCTTATCGGAAGCTCCTACTGTCTTCTTCTTTGGTTTCACTGGGCAATCTTGGAGGAAATGCCCCGAGTTCCCGCAATAGAGGCACAATTGTAGTTGTCTTCTCCTTTCTCTTTCCTTTTGGGTTAGAGGTCCTTTCACCACCCCAATCTGCATGGGTTCCACGGTATCATTTCCTTTAACGGAGCTCTGTGGTCTTGAAAAAACTCGATTTTCAAACCTGGAACGATCGGCTTTTCGATTTTGTATTCTATGATCTAATTGCACCACCAGATCAATGTATTCGGAACAGTCTTGTGGTGGATTCACCACCTGGGCCAGAACGTCTTTAAGTTCTCCAAGAAGGCCTCTATAGAAAAGGGTGATTCTCTTATCCTCAGGCCATCCGGTTTCAACCACTAGTCTGTTAAATGATGCAATGTAGGCCAGAAGATCTTGATTGCCCTGTCGTAGTGAAAGAAGTTCATTGTCCAGAGCCTGTCCCTGAGAATGCCTTGCGAACAATCTTTCCATACTAGCTTGGAAGTCCTGGAAATTATAAAGGATAGGGTTATCCTGAGTCACTAAAGGAATAGACCAATCTGCGGCGCTGCCACTAAGATATGAGAGCACAAAGGCTACCTTAGCCTGGTCTGTTGGAAAAGCGGCAGGTCTACACAGAAAGTGCAAACGACACTGATTGATGAACACAGCAAACCTTTTCGGATCACCTGAAAAGCGTTCGGGCGGAGCCAAAGGTACATTTCCTGGTAGATTAATTTGCACCGGATTAGAGGAAGCCGTTGGGGCATGGCTTCCACCAGGGGTAGGCAGAGGAGTCTGTCCCGCTTGGGCTTGTAACAATTGTCTAGCCAAGTCGTCTGTTCGCTCCTTAGAAACCACTAGCTCTCTCCTTAGGGCATTTGTTTCCTGGCGTGCTGCGTGTACTTCTGCTCTCAACTCCCCGAGCAACTGGGCCAATTGGTCTATGTCTGAAGTCTCCATTGCGCCTGGGCGGGAAGTGTTTGGGAGGCTTCGCGTTCTGTAACGCTCACCTGGTTCCCTCGGAGGCGCTGGTCTTGGGCTGGGCGCTGCAAACGTCTTCAACATTAGGCGTAGGGTTCGTTTGGCTCCCGGATTTGGCCCCTTCCTCCTCGAAAGCTTGACCTGCAGAGTGAGGTGTCTGCAAGTGGAAAATCAAGGTATTAGTGGCTGGAAGGATGGGAGAAGTTCCTAGCCCCTCTCTCCCTTTCTCCCCGTAGTACTCAGATGATTGTTGTGCTCACCTTAAGTAAGTGAATGCTGAGCTCTCCATCCTGCGTCTTGTGCAGGGGCGCTGGGTCCAGTTACTTCACTGGATGTGAGTTCCGCCTCTTGATTGCAGAGGGTAGGTGAGAGCGATGCCGCCGTTTGCTGCACGAGCGTGACTTGTAAGTATTAAAGTTCTCTTTAGATTGCTCTCTTTAAATGTCTTTTTCCTTATGTATATGTTTTTTGCCTTTAGGATGCTGTCGATGCCAAAGATGATGCTCTCCCGGATTCGTGGCAGAGAGCGTAACAAGAAGATGGTGAATTCGAAGGCACGTAAGTAGGAAGACTGCTTTAGGGCCGTAGAATGCACCTTAGTGTCCCCTTTTGTTTTTACAGGTGCCGGAATGCAGCGCGAACAAAGTTGGAGCAAGCGCTACACAGGTAAGCAGTATTGTAAATGAGCGTTACTAACCAATGTTCTTTGTCTTAGCAGGCCCGATGCCGGATGCGGAATGCAGAAAAGAAAACGACTTGGATGCTGCCGATGGATCAGGTGAGTTGAAGCGCTAACTTTGCCTTTGTCTAACCTGTGCCTTTTGTTTTGCAGGAGCTGCTGAAGATTGAAGATTGGTTCCCAGCAGGTAATTTTCGTGACTACAGGATCCGGAGCTGAAGATTCGCTGGAGCTGACACGGTGAGCGTCCTGCTGCAGATGCAGAATAACGCGAAGCATGTGGTACCAATCGGGTGTGGTTTAAATAGCCCATAGGAGTACTTAGGTGTCTTCTTCCACAGCAGCCGCGCCCAGGTAAAAGAGTTCCTGCTTCCAGAAGAGTTCCAGCCTCAGTGATCCAGGGAGTGGTGCCTGCCCCACCCAGAAAGAAAAGTAGTTCCTGTTAGAAGAGAGTAAAGCATCATCTGGCTGGTAAGTAAGCAGCATGGTCTGCTTCAGGTAGGTTCACCCAAGCACGTTTACACTTGATATGAGCCCGGCGCTTCCTGTGCCGGGACGGGTCCTTACTATGAGCCTGGCACCACCGGTGCCAGGACAAGGTCCAAAAGGTCCCTATTGGGACTTGCTGGTGCTGATAAGGCATGTTATGAGCCTGTTTCCAAGGATGTTGGGTAGGTCCTGACTCCTTGAAAGCAGTGGTCATGACACCAATGGAGGTTGGCGGCTTTGGGGCTCCTGATTTTCTCAAGTACTGGCTGGTGTCACAACTCCAATATACATCATATTGGTTTAACACATCGGACCCCCCACACCATGTTAGACTCGAAAAGCTATCGGTAAGCAACCGAGATATCGGCTCCTTGATTGTCACAGCCATGCCGATGGTATTAGACTCACTCGTCCCGGCGGCCTGCACATCTCTGGCCCTATCTAAAACATGGCAACCACAAGGCATCACCCATCCCTTTCATGGTAACCTACCGCTTTGGAACTTCCTCCCAGAGGTCCCACACGTACCTTCCCTCATCGTTCGCCGGTGGGCTGAGGCTGGATATGAACTGCTGCGGGACATTTTTGAACAGGGCAATTTCATAGAGTGGCCTGATCTCCCACGGTCCCTGAGACGGAGCCCATCCGTTTGGCTTCAATACTCATCCCTCTGGAAAATCCTTAAACAAAAATAACCCAGTTTCCCGGCGCTAACGCCTGATGAGCCTGTAGTTGCGGAGCTATCCTCTCCCACTCCCATGAGGGGCAAAGTCTCCAGACTCTATACTCTGGTGCAGGCCAGATAGGCCCCAGTATTTTCCAAATTAAGACATGCTTGGGAGGACGACCTCAGGCTGGAAATGACTTATGAACGGTGGGCCCATATGTGTGCACGCATTCATGGGGTGTCCTTCAACTCCCGCTTCAAACTGATCCAATTCAAGATACTCCACAGGTAGCACTACACTCCGAACAGACTGCACCATATTTCGAATGACCTCTCCCTGAGGTGCCCCAGGTGTGGCTGTGACGACGCTGGCTATATCGACATGATCTGGTCCTGCCCCCGCCTCACCCAATTCTGGGGTGCAGTATGCTCTACTATGTCAGCAATCCTCGAACACCCTATCACTCCATCCCCAATGAGGTGTCTTTTTCATGATTTTCCCAAACTCCGCCGAGACTCCAAGAAACTGGCTGGCCTCTGCATGCTACTTGCAGTACGCTCCATCTTACTCTGCTGGCTCCGGCCTACCACACCTACCCATGCACAGTGGCTCAGGGCGATCACTTGGGCTTACGACACCGAAGAATCCTGGGTTGTACAACAGCCTGCTCACTCAAGACCTAGAGATATCTGGTTAAAGTTTTGTTCATCATGTCTCCCACTGACACTGCTTCACGTCCTGCATCTCCAGCTCTCTCCCCCCACCATTCCTCCTCCTCCTGAATTGCCTCCCTCCCAGCCCCGCACCCACCTCGGATGTATCCCTCATGTGTATAAACTGTTTTTTGTACTTCCTATATACATCTGTACTGCCTGCATTGTTCTTATTGTACATGCCTTGTATGTAACTCACCTGTTCCTGTGTTGCCAAGCTAAATAAATAAAAGTTTTTAAAAGAAAATCTTTTGCTGAATTCGAATTTAGACAATACTCTGAAGTCAAAATCTCTAAGATCGAGGCCGATCTCAAACCCACTGTTTGCCAAGGAAACAGCTGTCCCTCTAACTCACGGCAGTTTGGCTTCAGAGCCAAGCATGGCACCAAAACTTCCATGCTAGATCTCAAAGCTAATCTGGCAATATTATCAATCATGGTAATCCTGCCCGTCATATGCTCTTGGATCTATTGGCTGCATTCGACTAGGTCGATCACGCCTTACTTGTGACCAGGCTACAGGTTCATGCCTACTGCACGGATTCCGTTACCCAATGGATCTCCTTTCTTGGACCTAGGTCTGCCAGAGTGGCTGTTGATGGCATCTGATCCACACCATCAGCAATCACCTGCGGGGTTGCACAGGGGTCCTGTATCTCCCCCTTCCTGTTTAACATCTATGTTATGCCCCTGCTTGCCCATCAGGATGACTTAGGTGTCCGGTATACCAACGACTCTGATGACACCCAGGTCATCCTGGATCTGTCAGGCATTCCTGCCCAGGATGCCCTTGCGATCAAATCAATCTATGACACCATCAAGATTTGGATGGCAGCAAATTCACTTGCCCTCAACACAGGCAAAACAGAGCTCCTGATCATGGCCTGCCCCCAGCGAACTACACACAGACTAGAAATTCTTTACCATTGCGGGCAGCAGAATCTCAGTCACCAGCAGTGTAAAGACCTTCAGGGTCACTCTTGACGCTGAGCTCTCCAGGAAACTCCATGTGGCCCATGTCCGTGCTTCTTGTGGGTACATCACCAAACATCAACTATATTTGCCCCCTACATCTCCTTCAGCAACCTCTCCCTTCTGGCCACCGCCCTTGTGAATTCCCGCTTAGACTATTGCAATAGTCTATTACTGGGCACATCACAGGCCAATGTCAAAGCATTGCAGACGGTCCAAAATGGATCCGTTAGGGCCATTCATGGTCCGTCTCGGAGAGACCATGTCTCCAAAGAACTAGCTCCCTGTTCATCATCGCGTGACACACAAACTTCTTACCCTGACCCACAAATGCCAGAACCGTGAAGCACCTTAATACCTCATTGACCGCCTCAAGGTCTCCTGCCCCAGTCGTGTCATTCGGTCTCAAGATCAGGCACTGCTGGTACACCCTAGATACAAGCTGACCAAATTTGGTGCAACCATCTTTGATATTCAGGCTCCTGCCGCCTGAAACAAGCTTCCCCCTGCCCTTAAGTCAACACAATCTACCAAAGACTTTAGATAATTGATCAAGAGATATCTGTTCAATCTTAAACCTGGTGAAGACGTCGTGTCCTCCCGGCCTGCCTCTCCCCAAACCACTTACTGACGTGTTGTCTGCATGGTCTCTGTACTTTGTACGCCGTGAAGACCATGGGCGAGCAGCACTCTATACCACAATAAATAAATGCTGTATCATTGACGTATAGTAAAATTCCTGTTTTTTCTCTCCCAAAAGAGAGGTTTCTATATCGCACCTTCCAAGTTCTATTGCAAATCTGATAATATAGAGGCTAAAGTGTGTAGGGGCTATAACACAACCTTGTCTTATGCTCCTTTCATCCGGGAAGGGCCATGCCAAGCCACCATTTGCCAAATGCACCTGGTCCTAAGTGCCGGTGTACAAGCTACAAATTGCAGCTAACAGATTTAACGAAACACCCAATCAGAGCAGATACACCGATAACTGCTCTCTGGGTATTGAGTCCATTGCTGTGTGCAGGTCAATAGACACTAAATATAACTTTTGGTCTCTTAGTTTTACATACTTGTCAGAGCAGGGTTAGCCTAAAGACCTGCTCCAATGGGCCAATGTCTGCTTTAAAGCCTGCTTGCAGATCAGAGAGTGCTTCATTTTGAGACATCTACTTCTCCAGTCTCCTTAATATTCTCCTAGAGATCTTTGAGGACGCATCAATAAGGGATATTGGTCTATAATTCAGTGTCCCCTTTTTTAAATATTGGAACTATTATGGATCCTCATCATGACATTTGCACCATTTGGGTGCTCTTAATATTGATAAATACTTGCCTGGGGACATGGCCCAATACTCCCACTTCCAAAAGATCTGCTGGTATTGCATCTAGCCCCTGGGCTTTACTTTTCTTCTGGGCAAGGACTGCCTCTTCTACCGCCTTAAGGGATATATAAAGCAAATACTACAAGGGCACTCCCATACACGGGGGCCCATCTCTTAACACTGAATCCACGCCCAGATATTGGTAGAGTGTACTAAAATGAGTGTAAAAGACTTTATGAAATCATCGGCGTGGAAGATCGAGAAGGGAGGCTTCATTATGGGTGGAGGCTAGTTTCCAAAAGGCTTTAATATTTTTCATTTAGGAGACTAATTTAAGCTCATCCCATTTGTTTTTTTCATATGCAGCTTTTTTTGCACCACTAAGTTGGGGCCTAACCTGCCTTAGTTACTGGGTATTTCTTTGCCCCTTTGATTTCAGGATTGCCAAGAGTTCAGACTTCTTAGTGAGACATTTTCCCCCCAAACATGGAGTAGATGGGCTGATGAATCAATAGTCAATCCGATGACACAAATTTAAGCTGAAAGGGCCCAAACAATCACAGACATTGCGGTACTTGAATCAGTAAAAGCGTACAAAAGGAGGCTGTCATTGTGACGTTATGACATTGTTGCAGAGGGTCAGAGTGTACACCGAGTGAAGAGCAGAGCGAGTGTAGCAGGAGAGATGCGTAGTTAGCTGAGCCAGCCAATCCAGTCCCTCAGACAGACAAGGCACCAAGGAGAGGTTGGTGTAAGGAGCGCGCTTGGACCTTTTGCCCAGACCCTGGCCACAGCTAGAAACCATTCAGGAAAGACAATGATTAGCTGTAGGCCAGAACTAGTGGGAGCCTTGTGACCACCTGAACGAGACTGATTATTACAACTTTCTGGGTTATGATATAATATGATATGGCATTTTCAACACGCCTATACACAGGTGTTTCAAGGCGCGACGAGGCAGGGGGGAACAAGGGGAGACAGACAACGATCCTACTAGGCCAGGTGTCATTCAGATCGCACAAGTGCAAGGGTAGAGGGGAAGGGAAAAGTGCATGGGGGAAAGGGAGAGGGGAAAGTGCAGTACAGGGTTATTAGCATACAGCATACAGGATAAATAAGAAGAGCCATCTGGTGGCAAGTGCGAGGAAAGTGCAGACAAGTGCTGGGAAGGGGGGCTATAGGGATACAGACAGTCCCGTAGTGCAGGGGTTGGCAGGGAGGCAGTGCAGGGGAGAGTGGCTGGGCCAAGGACCGAGAACGGTGAGTGGCCCAGTTGCAGATTCAGTGCAGGTTCAGTAGTATTAGCAGGGGAGAGGGGGAGAGAAAGCGGAGGCAAAGAGGAAGGTTTTGAGGTGCTTCCGGAATCGGAGATGGTTCTCCTCAAGTTTCAGGGAGGCAGGAAGGCTGTTCCAGAGGGAGGCCCCTGCAACGGAGAGAGATCTGCCCGCAACTCGTTGTTTGGAGAAGCGGCTGACCTGAGGGAGTTGGAGGCGGATGAGCGAAGAGCTCGAGAAGGAAGATATTTAGGAAGAGAGAGTTGAAGGACGGCCTTGTGGACAATGCAGAGGGTTTTGAACTTGATCCTCGCAGTCACTGGGAGCCAGTGTAGTGATTTCAGTCCTGGAGAGATACGGTCCCTGGGCTTGAAGCCAAGGACAAGTCTCGCAGTCCTGTTCTGGATGAGTTGCAGAGGGCGGAGAGTAGAGGCAGGCAGATTTAGATAGAGGCTGTTATAGAGTCCAGCTTCGAGAGAACTAGGGCTCTAGAGACAGTGAGCTTCTGGGGGAAGGAGAGGAAAGGAAGGATACCTCTGAGGAGGTGTAGCTGGTAGTGTGACTTCTTAGAGACGTCGGATATGTGAGGAGAGAAGGAGATGGATTCATCCTGGGTTGAAGCCTGGAAGGAGTTGGAACACGGAGAAGCTCATCAGAATCAGTAATAGGCTGATGCCCAGGAGGGTTACCCTTGGCTGGTGGAAGACAATAACTTTAGTCTGAAAAGTACCCAAGCAGGAGGGAGCAATTCCTGCCGATTGTTATGGATAGCCCACTAAGACCATGAGGAATCATACGTTATGGCTGTTGGGCCTCTGCTGAATCTACAAAGCCCTTAACAGATACAACAGTCAAGGTCAAGAAAGAAGCATGCTATGATTCCTTAAATAACCTGAGCATGAATGAAAAGAAAAGAAGCCTCTTAAGTGCATCAACCCTGGACACTTGTGGATAACCTGTCACAACTGGGACACTAGGTCCTCTTGGTATAAGAGCCAAGCACATGATTTTGTTCTCCTGCATCTCAATAACGTTAACCATAGATCCTCCCCTCTTGTGCTTTTGGTGCACCCTCCAAATCCTTTCCAAAAGACAAGTAAATGTGTTGAACTATTTTCCAGTCTCTCATGTCCTGTGCGGCACCCACATTGTGACAAAAGCAACACACCTATATAGTCAGGCACAATGTTTAGAGTTAGATTAGTCTAAACGTTTGCCCATATAGAAACAAAATGCAAACAAAACAACAAAGTCTGTAGGCAGGTCGAGGTTGGATGAAAAGAGGGTAAAGTGTTGCAGAGAAGGCAATCTTTGGGCTGGAAATGCTGAGGGGCCAGTCCAAAGCCTAGAATTTGAAAAACAGGCCCTTGAAGAGCAATTGCAGAAGAGACTACATGAATCGGATAAAGAGAGTGACTCGACCAGTACACAGTAGAATGTTCTGCAGAAGAAATCCATGTGTACTGAAGATCGAAGCCAATGAGGGAGTCATAGTCTCAATTGACAATTCTGCTAGAGCTCAAAAGACAAAGTCCAAGGAGCGATGTGTGTGGGAAAAGATGGATCTAGCAATGCTGACTAGCTCAGAGGACCCATAATAGAGAACCTTCATGTCAGTGTACAAAAGGGTTTCAGGTAATAAAATCGTGGCAAAAATGTCACCAGTAAAAAAAAAAAGAACATCGTGGCAAAAATGCTGTGGTTTGACCCGGTAAAGGTGTACCACATTATTCCATTTAAGAGGAGCGGGGGATTGAAGGGGTGTCCACGATCCCCTAAATGGTATAATAGGTCCGGGGGTGTCCCCTGCATCCTTTACATGATTGTGGCACAAAAAAAACACATTATTTTGCTGCAATATTTTGTATTCACTGCCATTTTTGCCACGATTTTAAGGCCTGTAACCATACAAAAGAACAGCGGCTAGGTAGACTGATAATGGCCCTTCGGAAGTCAGTGGATTCTGTGGCTAGACCATAGAACTGCAGGAGAGGCAAAAGAAGGGTTCCTCAGCTGAACATTAGGATCCATCCTGATGAATCCAGCAAAATACCAGCACTTGAAGACAGCAGAAGCAATGATGTCTGGTCTGCAGAAGTGCAGCAGAAGCTCCCACTTGTGTGAATAATGCACACAGCCCAGGAACTTCAGGGACACACAAAGATTGCAGCATAGAAAGATCAGACTATTTCTGCTGAATCAAGAAGAGAAACTGCCTCAGAAAGGTTATCTCTAGTCGGAAAAGAGTAGAACTTCCCCGTTCTTGAAAATCATGAGTCCAATTATACAGCTCCTCCTTCAAACATGCTCTAATCATTCCCATCTCAGAAAAGCGCTCTCTGAATCCTTCTGTATCAAACTGTCATCCTATTTCCCCTCTTCCATTTCTCTTGAAACATTTTGAAAGGGTTGTTTACTCTCAGGTTTCATCATATCTCAACCATCACTCTTCTTCCCCTGACCAAATGTGGCTCCCTCCACAGAAACCGCTCTTCCTGTCACCAACTCTCTCCCCGCTAAATATTCTTCAATACTCCTCCTCCTTGATCTATCTGCAGCTTTTGACACAATGGACCATCGTACTCGGTTTTCTTCACTTTCTACACTTGTGATTTTGACTTCTGTCATTAACCGATTCTGCTTGCATCTCTCCAATAGTTCTTTTACCATATCCTGGGTTGGGCATACTTTTCCACAACCTCTTCAATATGGTGCCCCCCCCCCCCCCCCCAAGGCTCAGTCATGGGCCCTCTACTTTTTCCATCTATACTTTACCCCATCACTGAATCGTTCAACCTTAATTCTCATTTCTTTCCAAACCATTCACAAATCTCATTTTTCACATTTTCGGACCCCCTTCCTGCCTCAGTGTCATCCTGCCTCTCCACTATCGAGGGCAGGATGCACTCCCACTTCCTTTACCTCAATCCCTCAAAAACATTCTTTATTTTCCACCCGTTTCTCCCACTCCCCTGCCCCACCCACGGGTCTCCTCTTTCCCTCTTCAGTCCTCCCTTTATCCAGCTATGCTCGCAACCTCTCACCTGTGACCCCATCTTTAAGCTTTACCTCTCAAATATCTTTTTCCGCACCTGCTGCTTTCTTCTTTGCAAGATCCACAAAAAAGATCCTTCGCTTTCCTTTCACACTGCTAAAGGAACAAGTTACTTACCTGTAACTGTTGTTCTCCAGCATGGGTCTGGCATGGATTCACATGCTCATGAATATTCCGTCGTTAGGCCGGGAATCCTCGGTACAGAAAAAAATCAGTATCAGTTTCGTTTCTGATATGCCTTTCCTAATAGTAACCAATCACTGATCTCTGGGTCATACTGCCCCCAGCCAATGACTGCCCTCTCCCTAAGCCCCTCCCCTGGCAGCCATCCTCAGATTTGGTAGCACGTAAAGTGGCAGTATGACCAAGTGAAGAGCCTCAGAGGGAAAAGGCAGGAGGGTTCGCATGTGAATCCATGCCAGACCCATGCTGGAGAACAACAGTTACAGGTAAGTAACGTGTTCCTTCTCCAGCATGGGGTCTGGCATGGATTCACATGCTCATGAATATAAGAATACATAGCAGTATACACATGCACAATCACAGGAGGTGGCAACAGGCTCAACATTAAGCAACTCTTACCTCCTCACCAGGCTCACCTTAGGGGAACAAGTTGCGCAGCACTGCTTGGCCGACCCTGGACTCCCGATCGATGCAGTAGAATCTCGTGAAGGTGTGCGTCGACCTCCACGTAGCAGCCCTGCAGATGTCCAGCAGGGGCACACCAGACAGGAACGCCGTAGTACCAGCGATAGCTCTGGTCGAATGGGCTCTCGGAAGGCCAGGCAACATCGGTTTGCCAACCAGTGACAGTGCATGATACAGCCGGAGAGCCATCTGGAAATGGAAGCCTTCGAGAGAGCCTTCCCTTGGTTCACAGGTCCAAAGTTCACAAAAAGCTGTGACGTCTTCCGAAAACTCTTAGTGTGGTCCATGTAGAACTTCAGCACTCTAGCCACATCCAGCGAGTGCAAAGTCCTCTCGGCCAGCGACGAAGGAGACAGGAAGAACACAGGTAACACCAAGGGCTTGTTAAGATGGAAGTCCGACGGAACCTTGGGCATGAAGGAGGGGTGCGTCCTCAGCACCACCCTCATGTCGTGAAAAGTCAAGTAGGGGGGCTTGCAGGATAGGCCTGGATCTCACCCACGCGTCGTGCGGAGGTGATGGCCACAACAAATGCCGTTTTCCACGACAGGAACTTCAACGGCGCCGAATGCAGAGGCTTGAATGGTGGCCCCATGAGCCTGGTCAGCACCATGTTGAGCTCCCACGCCTGGGCTGGAGCCTTCACCTGCGGGAATGATCGAACAGTCCCTTCATTAATTCCTTCACCAGTCGATGAGACCACAAGGACGCCCGTCCCGTGGTTCTGGTGTATCGGGAGATCGCAGCCAGATGTATTTTGATGGTGGCGTGAGCTAGTCCAGCTTTGGCCAGCGACAGTAGGTACGGCAGTACTTGGGGGGGCCGTAATCCTTAGAGGGTTAACCTTCTGTGCACGGCACCAGAGAACCTCTTCCACTTACGTCCGTAGCACTTGAGAGTTGAGGATGCCCTGGCTTTTGCAAGAACCTCTCTGCAATCAGCCGGGATATTGTACCCTCCAAACTCTAGCTGTCAGGGCTGGGCGGATTGGCAGCATGTCATGTAAGAAACTAGTGTCCCACAGTCACCAAAGCCTTGTGAACCCTTTCTGTAAGCCTTATACACTGTACATAAGGAGGATGTTTCATCCCTATTGTAGGCAAAGTATGCAGGGACTAAGAAACATCAAGAGACCACAAATCCCAGCAGGCCGTGTGCTTCACAAGCCAGCTGGGAGGAAAATATCTGCACGCGGGCAACGCCCAACGAACAGCGCATGCGCGAACCGCGCCCACGCTTCCCCGCTTGCTATTCCGGCTTCAGTGGAGGACGGACGTGTTTCCCAGCGCTCTGCTCAGGGCCAGCCTTCGCGGGGCACTTCGCCCACCTGAACTCACAGGCCCCGCGCCAACTTGAGATAAGTGCTTTTGCTTCTACTATTAAATCCGCGTGCGGGGAGAAAGACTAACGAAGCGGCTGAGGTCGCGGTGCATGCTGACTTAGACTTAGGATTCAGGCGGTTTGGACCGCAACGTATGGCTGAACAATAACCCGCATGCAGAGTGCTTATGTGGGGGTGACTGAGGAAAGCGTTCGGGTGAGGCAACCCGACTCGTACAGTTTCAAGTCTCCTACGGAGGCACGTGTGCGGAACCACGGGTGAAGATAACCCGATCCGAGCATACTCTGAGGGTAACGTTCTGGGTGAGGCAACCCGCACGTACAGTTGCGAGTCTCCTACGGGGCAGGGCAGGAGGCACGTGTGCAGAAACACGGGTGAAGGCAACCCGATTCGAGCACACCACCGGGTCACGTAGTGCTTTGGGAGCACAAGTCAGCGCTAGAAGGTGTAGTCAGATCTCGCACGTGCTCATTGTATTTTTTGGTATTTTCCAGCGGAGCTTGCTACGAACTTTTGGGGACTTCCCATGCCACGTCAAGGAGAACAAGCTCACGACCCGCAGCTAAGTACATTTCTGGTTCCTTACTAAAGTATTGTCTAAGCTGCCAAGTACCCTGTATGACAAGAGAATGACAAGAAATATCGTGTAATTGCGCACGTTAGCACGGGCTTTTGGTAACTGCAGAGAGAAGGCAGTGAGGAATATAAAGCCCATGCTAACATTGTTTTGGTGCAACAGTTGTGGTTAGAGCTCCAAGCAAAAGCTCCTGCAGTGGTTCCAAGCTCCACTACAAAGGCTCCTAATAACTGGTTATGGTATGACTGGATTGAATGAGTGGGCGGAGAACTCACCACGAGAACGACCAGTGGATGGGGCGGCAGGAGCTGAGGAGCATTTTTCCCTATAATTCCCATTCCCATCCAGAACCTCTCCCTAAACCTTTTCCCGGTGAACCTACAACCCCTTACCCATCCATTCAACGGACCCTAACCCTCTTTCCCCGGCGGGTTGCGGTAGCCTGAGTTTCCTATCAGGTCCAGGTGCCAAGACCCTACGGGGAGGCAGGAGTTCGTGCTGCCTCTGCGCCGGGCAAGTTTGAAGACGCCTTGACACTAGCGCTGCAGGAGCCAGGCCTGCAAGTTCAGCGACTCTGGATCGTGATGAAGGATGGCGCCTCCTTCCCTGGTGAGAAGATCCGCGTCCGTCGGCAGCTTGAATGGAGGGGACGCTGCCAAGTCCAGAAGGTCCGGGAACCAGATCTGCCACGACCTCTTGAGCTGGTTGATGAGTCGGAGCAGCAACGGCAGCGGAGGGAACGCATATAGGAACAAGCCGTCCCAGGGGAACGGGAATGCATCTCTCATGCTTCTCGGCTGGGGAAACCTGCTGGCGAACCTCTGACACTTGGAGTTTGTCGCCGTCGCGAACAGGTCGATCTGGGGTTTGCCCCATCGCCGGAAGAGTCGATCCACTAGATCCTGTCGTAGTTCCCACTCATGGCACAAGCGCAGCTCTCTGCTGAGCGAATCGGCGATGGCGTTTTTTATCCCTGCCAGATGAAACGGCACCAGAAACATCAGATGTTGGGCTTCCTTGGACAGGGCTGGAGACCTGGTTCCGCCCTGCTTCCGGATGTAGAACATTGTGGTGGTGTTGTCGGTGAAAATCCTCACCACCTTGCCCTTGAGGGATGGAAGAAAAGACCTGAGGGCCCAGAACACAGCACGGAGCTCCAGGATATTGATATGGAGCGACTTCTCCTCCGGGAGCCAAAGGCCTCTCGCGTGAAGATCTCCGGTGTGCGCTCCCCACCCCTCCAGGGAGGCATATGTAGTCACCGTTTCCTGGTGGACTGGGGTCTGAAAGTCTGCACCCACCGACAGGTGTGCGCGGGTGCCCCACCACAGGATCGCTCGTCGGAAAGTCTCGTTGAGGGGGTCCTGTCCTCAAAGCTGCCCGTCGCTTCGATACAGCGGGCGTCGAAGAACTCCGGCAGAGGGTGCATCCGAAGCCTGCACAATCGCACAAGATCTATGCAAGAGGACATCATTCCGAGGAGGGATTTGATGGACCTCACCCTGGCCACATCGGTGGCCAGCAGACGCGGCACCTTGCCCAGGATGGCCGCCGTCCTTTCCTCCGACGGCGAGGCCAGACGTGCCCCTGTGTCAAGCTTGGCTCCCAGAAACAGTGCGACTTGCGAGGGCACCGGGTGGGATTTTGGGTAATTGATGGAGAACCCCAGATCCGTGAGCAGCTGGACGGTCTTCGCTGTGTGTTCTACGGCGAGCTCCCTTGTCCTTGCTCGGATGAGCCAATTGTCCAGGTATAGGTAGACGTGGATCTCCTGCAGGCGCAGCCGCGCCGCCACCGGTGCCAGGCACTTGGTGAAAACCCTGGGTGCCGAATTCAATACGAACGAGAGGGCTTTGAACTGGTAGTGCCGCCCTTGGACCACGAACCTGAGGAACTTTCGGTGTCCTTTTAGAATAGGGATGTGGAAGTATGCATCCTCCAAATCCAACGACGACAGGAAATCGCCCTTCTCCACCAGCTGTCCCAGCACATGCTGGGGGTTGACCATCCGAAACTTCTGTGCCTTGATGTACTTGTTCAGTCGTCGCAGGTCCAGGATGGGACGCCATCCTCCTGTGTTATTCTTTACGAGGAAGTACCTTGAGTAAACTCCGGAGCCCCGAAGCCTCTTTGGGACAAGCTCGATGGCACCTTTGAGCATCGCCCTTACTTCCAACAGTAGTTGAGGGATGCGATTTTCCTTCCTCGCCACAGGGGGAACGCAAGTGCACTTCTTTAGAAACTCGAGAGCGTGCCCCTGGGCCAGGGCATCCAGCATCCAACGGTCGGTGGAGATGGACTCCCACACGCTGACGAACTTCGTCAGCCGGCCTCCCACCGGGGTGCTTCGGTGGGTGCCCGACGCCACGGTCGGTTCAGTCTTGTTTTCAGGTCGCCTTGCCGCCTTGGCCTCCCTGGCGACGACGGCGGGATCCACCCGACTTGCCTCGTCCCCTATAGGCTTCTTGCGACGAAGAACAGGCCACTTGACAGTAGGTAGAGGAGCCGCCGCCGGAACCTTTGGAGACCCCTTGCTTGCCTCCAGTGTTCCGAAAGGACGGCCGTCGTTGCTGGAGAACTCCTAGGGCCCAGGCCGTCTCCGTGTCCGCTTTGATGGCTTGAAGGGACACATCTACTGTTTTCCCAAACAGGTTGTTCCCGTCGAAGGGCATGTCCAACACCTTGGCCTGTACGTCCTGGCGGAAATCCGTCACCTTGAGCCATCCTCGCCGTCTGAGGCAAACGCTGTTGCCCAACTGGAGGAAACCGGTGTCAGCGATGTCCGTCTCCACCGTTATGGCGTGGTCTGACGCCACTTCGCCTTCCTGCAAGATTTCTAGGGCCTCCGCCCTCTTGTCGTCCGGTAGGAAGTCCAACAGAGGGGCGATCATATACCAAAACTCCCTGTCGTAGCAGGCTATAATTGCCAAGGCGTTGGCCGCCTTAATCGTCGTCGCTGCCGACGAGATGACCCGTCGTCCCATCGTGGCCAGTTTCTTTCCCTCGCCGTCCGGCGGGGAAGTAGATGTTGAGGCCGATGTCCCCCTGCCTTTTTCTGGCCGCCGCAGAGACAACCGAATCCGGGGTCGGCTGTGCCCTAAGGCACAAGGGGGCCACGTCGGGGACCCGGTACTTACTTCTCGTAGCGGTCCCTTTTTTCCGACGTCGTGGACCAGTTCTTGAGAAGGGAAAGTCCCTCGTCCCAGATGTCATCCAGCAGAGGCACAGCGAGGACCGTCTTCCACTTGGCCTCGCGCCGTTGGTAAAGGAACCCCTCTTTCTTTTCTTCGGGGCAGTGCTGGAAAAGCTCGGATGCTCTGGCGATCATAGCGTGGAAAGATCCAATCTCATCGGGTGGGGAAGCCCGAGGAGGGGGAGACGACGGGAGGTCCGTCCCGTCGTCACCGCCGTCGTCGTCATCCGTACCAGTCGTGGCCGTGTCCGTACCCGTGTCATCCCCATGGACCGAGGACGGGGAGCGAGGGTTGAGTAGGCCATGAGGGTTGAAAAGGCGGTGGAGGGTGTGTCCTTCTCTTCTTATGTGGAGGACTTCCCGACGGGCCTGGCTCTGGCTCCTCTGTCGGACGTAGGGGGCAATCTCGTCCTTATTTCCGTACATAAGGATTGTATTGCCATCAAAATGGCCGCCGAGTTATCCTGCGGCACTGGCTGCAACGGGCGCGACGGTTGATCTGGAACCTCGTCGGCGCCGCCGTCGCTCTCGTCGGGATCCCTCCCGACGGGCTGGGCCTCCTCCATGCCCTTGTTGTGGCTCTCCAAGACTTCGATCAGTTCCTCCTCGGAGGCTGTGTCCGTATCCACGATGGCCACCGCCCCCCCGGCCTCTTTTTCCGCCGGGGACTTCACGGGGGTCTTCTGGATGGACTTGAAAGAGGATTCCCTCAGCGGTGGCAGGGAAACTCTGGGCCCCGAGGTGGCTTCCATTGGTGTAACCTCCACAGGCTGCGCCAGGGCCGCCGCGACTTCCTCAATCGAGGCCTTAGCTGGGTGAATCAAAGCCTTCGCCACCGTCTGTGCGCCTGAGGCCTTCACCTTGGGGGGAGGGTCACCACCTCGCTCCCCCTCTGCTGGAACCTTCGAGCTCAACCGGGGCCTCTACAGAAGCTTAACCAGGTTCTCGGATTTCCTCTTACCCGAGCCAGAGCATTGGCTGGTGGTTGATGGCGCCGGGGAGGATGCGCCCTGCCTGGCAGCCGAGGAGCCCGACCGTTCAGCGCTCCCGTGGACTCACGGCGCTTAGCCTTCTGTTGGGCCCCCGTCGCCGGGGCGCCCTCACATGATTTAGAAGACCGCTCGGACTTCTTTTTCTTTTCAACTGACAGGCACTTTCCCTCCAGCCAGTTGTCGAGACGAAGATGGCGATCCCTCATGGTCCGCTCCGACATGTTCCCACAAAACGCACAGTCCTCCTCCACGTGCGTTTTGTCCTCATGAAGACAGAGGCATAAAGAATGCTCGTCCTCCTTGAACACATTCTGTAGCTGGCATCCAGGGCAAGCCCTGAACAGCTTCCCGGGCGTCGAGCTTACTTTCTCCTGGGCCATGTCCGAGGTAGGCCTCAGAAACTTCTGTACTCCTCCAAAAGCGGAACTCGACGAAATCATCACCCTTGAGGGGCGTAGAAAAATCCGAAACGGGTCCCTGCTGATCAGATATAGAAACGGTGGAGCTTGAGGCTCTATTTAACCAAAAAATGAGAAAATCTCATTGAAAACGCAGCAAAAGCTCGAGAGCTTTAGCACGAGGACTCCCAACACTTGAACGTGCGGTAAAAATCTGAGGATGGCTGCCAGAGGAGGGGCTTAGGGCGAGGGCAGTCATTGGCTGGGGGCAGTATGACCCAGAGATCAGTAATTGGTTACTACTAGGAAAGACAGATAGAAACGAAACTGATACTGATTTTTTTCTGTACCGAGGATTCCTGGCCTGACGACGGGGAATATTCATGAGCATGTGAATCCATGCCAGACCCCATGCTGGAGAAATACAAATTACTTCTTCCATCCTTTATCGTCTTGACTACCAATATGCCGTGCTTTTTGGACTACCTTTCTCACACCTCACTCCTCCACGCTTGGTTTTCAATTCCGCAACTCGCTTTCTTTTTTCACATCCAATAGAAGAGCATGCAGGTTCTATGTTCTTACATTGCCAGGTATTTCTTCGTGTAGTTTTTTGCGAAAAAACAAATCACTTTTTTTTATATTGGTGGCAGGGGGGTCCCCTTACAAGCCTCATTTTCCTATTATCTAGACGCTATTCCCCACCCTTACATCCCCCTTACGTCCCTCCCCAATACTTTTTTCGGTTGGACATTTTCAGCAAAAAACGCTGGAAAAAAATACCTGTCGATCTAACAAAGTTGTCCTTTCTATTACACCCTATCTTCTCTCCATCTCTTTTCTCCATTACGACTCTCTTCTTAATTTTCTCTGTATCGTCTTCGTGCTATCATGGCCTTGGCTCCCCTATATCTTGCTTCTCTTGTTTCCCTCTACTCTCCTTCACATTGTCTTTGCTCTCAACATTTTCATCCCCTTACCTCTCAAACCTCCTTGTGCTCCCTCACGCTTACGCTCCTTCTCCCTTCTAGCCCCCAAATACTGGAATGCTTTGCCACCCGACATCCGTGCTTCCCCCCCTCCCTTCACAAATTTCATTTGCGCCTTAAGGTTCATCTTCCCTCTTCTCAGTCATCCTCCTAAATACAGATTCTCACGCTGATTGTTATTGGGTTCATTATTTTGTACCTTATTTTGCTTTTAGGCCCATAATACATTTAAATAAATAGCTTCCAGGAGAATCTTAAGCATCACCTCATCCTCCAGGTACTTCCGGGAAAGCAGAGTATAGTAGGTCTCTACAGGTACACACAGTGCTAAGTGGTTTCAAAGAAACAAAAAGGTTGCTTGGTAATTTAGGTCAACCTAATTTTGGTATTTTGACATTTTGATCTTAATGGTGTGTTCCTTTATTTCCCACTCCCTGTATGCCGAGATATATTTTTATTTTAGGTCTACAACCAAACGTACAGTTATCTATTCGGTTTCTATGAAATCACAGTATTTTAAAAAAATACACACGCAGAGCTATGAGTGACCCACATCGCATCCCAAGCACCTTTTGAACATTTGGTGGTCTCCCAATAAGGAGACGCCAGCGCCCCACACAAAACAATGTGGATTGAGGTGTCTGGCATACCCAGATCTCATTGATACAGGAAAAAGCGTGTAAACTCAGTCAGAGCTCATGCGGGAACCCCTGGCAAAATGTTCATTACCACAATTAAACATGAACCAAAATATCTACCAACACAATGGCCAGGTCAGAAACATTTTTTTTAAAAAATAGCCATTCTGTTCCTGGTCAGGGAACAAGTGGCAGCCATCAAGATAATAAAGGCTAAACTGCGAACAAACCACATCAACACTGAAGAGCTAAATTGTCTGGATGAGAAAACACATCCAGGGAGAAAAATGTAGCACTTTGTCAGGATACTGCTCCAGTATTCTTTTGGGCAACTAATGCAGCTGCACATGTACACATTAATTACAATCTCTAGGGATGCTTTACATTAAAACTTACTGGAGAGAAAAAGAGTTAAGGACACCAACAAGTAATTTGTACTTTTGTAATTTGGTATTTATAATGCGCTTAATACCCAGAGGTTTCTAAGCGCAGACACGGGGATCGAACCTGTGTTGCTCCACGTCGTCTTGCTTCCAAGGCGAGTGCATTGCACCCGAGCGATCCTCCCGGCCCAAAGTCAGGGAAAAGGTTACTATGACATCAAAATTTGTCAAAAGGAGCCGAAAAAGATTGCATGAACTAACAGGTTTGATGTTTTGGGACTCTTGGTCCCCAAAGTTGTAAATGTTAACAATGTCAAGTGTTAACATGCATAAAAATACTATGCATTAGCAACATCATACATGTGCTGGTGAACGCTCAGGCGAGGCTGCTGCACACGTAACTCCCACGTGCTATGTTTTGAATTGGACATTGTAGAGAAGCATAATTAATTTAACTTTTTCTCTGGAAGTTGTAATTTGCTTTGTGTGTCCAAGCCCAACATTTGTTTTTAATATCCCACCTAAAGAAGATGTAATACCATAAACATTGTAGAGGCAGTGAAGGGCGGCACGGCTTCACACACTAAAACATCTCATGTTATTGGAATAAAATGGTAAAGTAGCTACTTCTTCGAGAAAGACACGTACAAACTATATAGGTCAGCATTTTTTAAGGAGTCTGGGCCCTCTGTTGTGCAATGCCCATAACATTTTTGGCAAAGAATAAATCACTGGACAAGACTTACTGAAGCATAGGCTGGCTGTGGCTTAAAGGCATACTCTAGTAAAAAATTTTATTTCAAAAATAGATAGCCCACATTAAAAAAAAATACTAACATCCTCCGTTTTAAAACTTCCTATGTAAAATTTTGAGATATTTAAGCTCAAAAGCAAGCACAAGGGCGCCGCCATTTTGTGAAATGGAGGCCCTCCTGTGCTGGCTTTTGCGGCACTAATGAAGGAAAAGCCAGCCAGCTGTAGTAAACAAAGTCTCCGGTCCGCGTCCTACGAGTCTCGGCACTAATGAAGGGAAAGCCACCCAGCGGTAGACTTTGTTTACTACAGCTGGCTGGCTTTTCCTTCATTAGTGCCGCAAAAGCCAGCACAGGAGGGCCTCCATTTCACAAAATGGCGGCGCCCCTGTGCTTGCTTTTTCGATAAAAATTTTACATAGGAAGTTTTAAAACGGAGGATGCTAGTATTTTTTTTTTAATGTGGCCTATCTATTTTTTAAATAAATTTTTTTACCAGAGTATGCCTTTAAGGTAGGTGAAGGATAGACCAGGACTCTGAAAGCCTCTCTGCAAGACAACCAGGTCAGACAATGGGCCAGAATGAGATGAAAGGATGGGCCCAGGAAAGGATGAGAAGATTCGGGTGAAATGATGAAGCATTGTTTAGTACTGACAAGGCTAGAATGTGGTCAAGAACAGAACGGACATTTGCTCAGGATCAAAGAATGTGTGACTACACCACACTTACGTGAAGGATCTTTGTTCTCTTCAGGTTTCACCAGCCTCTCAGACTCCCCAGAAGACGGCACAGACACTGAATCTGTGCAGGGTGCAATGTCCCATGTGCGTGAAGGCTAAAATACAAAAAAGTCAATTTAGATCCAAAATTAGCATTTTGTAATGGATCCTTAGCAGCCACCATTCCTCTAGTCATTATCGGCAAAGAAGTGTCTTATTATCAAATCAAAAACCACAGGTTCCTGATTTTCAAACAGTCTTCTAAAAGACAATATTCTAATGCGATTTTTAACAAATATGTTTTAACCTTCCCACAGAGCAAAACATCATTAGACAAATATTACTTACTTATAACAGTATTTCTGCAGCTTGTATGCATTTTACATTCACAGGATTTATATAATCTGACACCTACTAGTTGGTCCAGAATATTACACCTGGCTTATTAAAATGTAACGTAGTGTTATGAAGAAATCTCGGATTTCCTCAATTTTTCCTTCCAGGATGGAGGAGGGAAGCAGAGAGAAAGTGCTAGTGGCCTGGGAGCCTAGGAGGAGGACGAGTCCGCCCACAATGCTTTATCTATGGAGGGAGCCGAAGTCCGAGTGCGTTACTACTCCGCTCCAAAAACGCACTGCAAGTTTGTTTCTAGAATCTTGTAGAATTTCTCCTCTATTCCTGGTTGTGTTCATCTGTTCTTGGGAGGCTTATTCATCTGTTGCTTTGTGATGTTTGGAATGAGCATCCACTAGTTGAACGGAACGCTTACAAAGTTTGGGAAGCTCTGTTTACTTACAGCTCTCTGAGAAGGCTCGGAGGCGGGTCCTGGTAGACGAGGTTCCCAGCGGTTTTCTTAGCAGAAGGCGCCAAGGAAGGATTAGCCACGTTCAGAGGCATTTCGGTATTTGTAGGGGGCATTTGTACTAATCTTTTCAACTTTCTTTTTTCTATTCTTTATTCTTATTTCACATGTTTTTTGCTTGCTGCGACAGGCGATTGCTCTTGTTTTTCTGATTTGTGGCCAGAGTGCTACGGATTTGGACAGCTGATTGCTTAGGTAGGAAAGGAAAGGTAGATCCTATTTCTAGACTTTTCTCCTTTTCCTCTTTTCTGTAGGACTGTCTATAACACTGATCCTATTTGATACTTCAGCAGTGATGAGAGATCGGCAGCAGTATTTGAAGACGGAGAGACTAGAAGACTTCATTGATGGCTGACATCTGGGTATTAGATGAAGTTATTTCCGAGGGGTTCTTTTTGGGATCTGTAGATTCCAGCCCGCAGCCAACAGGATTTTCTTCCCCAGAGGGTTTCCCTGGGTTTCTTTTTCTCTCAAGCAGTTTATGTTGCTGGAGGGGTAAGGGTGACCCTGGAGAGCTTTCATTTGCGTTTCAGTTTTGCTCTTCTGACCAGGTTAGTGGAGATTGCTTTTTGATGAACTATTGGTACAGTCAGTTATTGTTGGGAGAAATTGTAATAGTTAGTAACGCCTAAAAGAAGGGGCTGACATAGGGAGACATACTTCCCAAACATGGATCAGACAAAGCAATTGTTTGCGGCTGTACAGTCTTTGACGGACAAAGTGCAGGCTTTAATACAGGAGAATGCACTGATAAGACAGATGGTGAGATCTCCTAGTCGTTCCGAATTACCACCGGGACCTCTATTAGGAGGCCGGTATGATGGAAACCCTCATAAATTTAAGGCGTTTTTAGAGGCATGCACGGTACAGTTTACCTTTAAAGCAGCCTTTTTTCATAATGATAGAGATAAGGTAGGACATATGATCGCCCACCTTACTGATCCTGCGTTGGCATGGGCTACACCTTTATTGACTTCTAATAATCCTATTTTAGATTCCTATCAGGCATTTCTTAATAGTCTAACGACCATGTTCGGGCGACAGGAAATCACTGTCAGCTCAGGAAAATCTTTTAGATTTCCATCCGGGGTCTCAGGATTTATTAACCTACATTACCCGTTTTTAAACAGTTGGCTGCGGGAATATCTTGGGCTGATGATACCCTTCTTACTTTATTTAGAAGAGGCTTAAATGAAGAACTGGAAGATGAGATTTCACGAGTACCTCGTGCTGCAAATTTAGCAGAATCTATCATCATGGTCATGCAGATGGATTATAGACTCAAAGAAAGACATCAGGAGAAGCAAAGGCATCGGGGGTTTCGAAGTGGAACGGATCCTCTACCATCAACTTCTAAAAACCCTGTTGTTGATGAACCTATGCAGGTCGGAACAGCACGAGGTCCCCTGTCTCCAGAGGAACGCAAGCGACGCCGCTCCTTGGGACTATGTATGTATTGCGGCTCGAAGGAACATAGGATTTCAAATTGTCTGATTACTCCTCTTAGATGACAGGGAAACGCTCGAACCCGACCGGTATAGGAACCGCGGTTCGGGAATCAGTAAGAGGTTCCTCCAAGTCTTCTTTACATCTTTGGTGACAGAGGAGGATGGATTCCCTATGGTGGTTGTGATGATCACCTTTACTTGGAATTCAACCACCTCTTTACAAGTTCCGGCCTTGGTGGATAGTGGAGCCGCTGGAAATTGTATCGATGAACTATGGGCTATCAGAATGGAATACCAAGGGTAGCCAACACTGTGGCGATTCCAGTGGAATCGGTGGATGGTAGTCCCTTAACATCAGGTCCGATTCGGGAACAAACCACACCGATTCAGATGAACATCAAATCCCATGGTGAGACTTAGATGCTAGACATTATCTATACTGCCTATTACCACGTCATTTTGGGGTTGCCATGGCTTCAGGTACACAACCCGTATATCATTTGGACCGCGGGAAAAACATTTCTGGGTACAGACTACTGTCTAGAGTACCGTCTGGATAATAGAGCAATGGATTTTCACTCGTCGACCATGCAGTTAGAGCATGCGCAGACAATTACAGTTCTAAATGAGGTTTGTGAAATTCCAGAAACCTATCACGAGTTCCAGAGAGTGTTTTCTCATTCCGAATATGCAGAGCTTCCTCCACATCGTTGAGATGATCGTGTGTTGGAATTAGTTCCCGACCAACCTATTCCTTTTGGACAGAGGTATGTTTACTCAAGAAGGGAGTAACTCTTTTTTTGGACAGTTGAAGCACAGGAGACATTTGATTCTCTCAAGACTCGTTTTACTGTAGGCCCTATTCTTCCTACTCCAGATCAAGGCAATACATTTATTGTGGAGTTGGACGCGTCCCATCATGCCTTGGGCGCCGTTCTCCTTCAAGACAATGGACAGGGAGTGGAATGCCCTGTGGCATATTTGTCCAAGACACTGTCTCCATCTGAATTGAATTATACAGTGCTTGAGAAAGAGTTGCTTGCAATCAAGCGAGCCTTTGAAGAGTGGAGACATTTACTGTTGGGAGCTTCATATGCGGTAGAAGTCCATACTGATCATTACAATCTTCGGGCATTACAGTATGCCCAGACTAGAAATAGTAGACAGGCTCGATGAGCCCATTTTTTCTCCCCGTATAACATTGTCTTCACGTTAATCCCTGGGAGAGTCAATCTTAAGGCAGATGCGTTATACAGGAAGGAAGTGCTAAAATTGTCTACTTTTAGATCTGAACCCCTCTTTCCTAAAGCCCGGTTTATTCATGATATTTCGGACTTCTTGAAGTCCGTTACTGGTGCTACCTTTGTACTCCGAAAGAAGGACTCTCTGGTCTTTGAGCGATTGGGGTTAACTATTATTGATGGATGTGGATATTTGAAATGCAAGCTATTCATTCTAACTGATACACTTCGGAAGGTGGTGTTAGCATTCTGTCATGATTCTCAAACAGCAGGCCATCGGGGTATTGCAAACACCATAGAATTGGTGGAAAGACATTTCTGGTGGGCAGGACTCTACAGATGTGAAAGAACATGTGTCTGCCTATGATATCTGTTCACAATCCAAGACACCTCATCAGGCCCCTTCTGGACTTTTGTCCAGGATGCCGATCCCAGATAACCCATGGCAGATCATTTCGACCAATTTTATTGTAGATTTGCCGATTTCCGACAAATGTACGACAGTGATGGTTACGGTTGATTACTTCACTAAAATGGCTCATTTCATCGCCCTTTCTAAAATCCCTACTGCAGCACAAATGGCAAGGATTTTTGTCAAATCTATCTTTTCCGTGCATGAGTTACCTGAGACCATTGTATTGGATAGAGGACCACAATATATTTCCCGATATTGGCAGCAGGTATGCAAGTATTTGAATATCAATCGAGCCATGAGTTCTGGATTCCATTTACAAACCAATGGCCAGACAGAACGCCTAAATCTTTGGAAGGCTATCTCCAGTGCGATATTTAAGCTGCACAAGACAATTGGACAGAACTGTTAGCTCAGGCGGAATTCACCTATAATAACACTCGACATGGGTCCCTTGGTACTAGTCCTTTCTATTGTACCTATGGATTTCATCCTGCTAGTTTTCCCTTTGGATTAGGATCAGGCTCTGCATTTCCTGATGTGGATGCCTTGATTGGAGAAACACAGGAAAATCATACAAGAGCTCAGTCTAGTCTATTGGCGGCTCGGGATCGGATGAAACGCTTTGCGGATCGCCATCGAACATTGGCACCTAAAATTACCGCTGGTGATCAGGTTTGATTGGCGTCTAAGTTCCTTTCTCGACATCTGGTTTCTTCAAAGCTTTTGCCCAAGTACTTTGGTCCCTTTGTGGTGGTACAGAAATTGGGAGCCGCAGTTTAAAGATTACGAATACCTTCTTCTTGGGCACGGATCCATCCGGTCTTCCACATTTCCCAGTTGAAGAAAGCCGTGGTGGACCGATTTAGGTCGCCAGATACATGCACATCCACCGCCAGTATCGACCACTGAGGGCCTGGAATTTGAGGTGGCCGGAATCTGTGATTCTCGATACCATCGAGGCCGACTACAGTATTTGGTGGATTGGCAAGGATATTTTCCAGCCGACCGTTTCTGGGAATCAGCTACCGCAGTCCATGCTCCTGGGATGATTCGACAATTTTATTGTTGTCATCCGGATAAACCGGGTGGGGTTGCCCTTGGAAGGGGGCATACTGTTATGATGAAATCTCGGATTTCCACAATTTTTCCTTCCAAGATGGAAGAGGGAAGCAGAGAGAGAGTTCTAGTGGCCTAGGAGCCAAGGAGGAGGATGGCTCCGCCCACAATGTTTTATCCATGGAGGGAGCCGAAGGCAGAGTTCGTTACTACTCCGCTCCAAAAACGCACCATAAGTTTGTTACCAGACTCTTGTAGAATTTCTTCTCTATTCCTGGTTGTGGTTGTCTCTTCTTGGGAGGTTTATTGATCTGTTGCTTTCTTTTGTGATGTTTAGAATGAGCATCCACTAGTTGAACAGAACGCTTACCAAGTTTGGGAAGCTCAGTTTACTTACAGCTCTCTGATCTGAGAAGCCTCGTAGGCGGGTCCTGATAGATTGAGGTTCCCAGCGGTTTTCTTAGCAGCGGGTGCCCAGGAAGGATTAGCCACGTTCAGGGGCATTCCAGTATTTGTAGGGGGCATTTGTGCTAATCTTTTCAACTTTCTTTTTTCTATTCTTTATTCTTATTTCACGTGTTTTTTGCTTGTTTCGACAGGTGATTGTCCTTGTTTTTCTGATTCGTGGCCAGAGTGCTATGGATTTGGACAGCTGATTGCTTCAGTAGGAAAGGAAAGGTTGATCCTATTTCTAGACTTTTCTCCTTTTTCTCTTTTCTGTGGGACTGTCTGTAACACTGATCCTATTTGATACTTCAGCAGTGATGAGAGATCGGCAGCAGTATTTGAAGACGGAGAGACTTCATTGATGGCTGACATCTGGGTATTAGATGTAGTTATTTCTGAGAGGTTCTTTTGGGATCTGTGTAACTTGCACTTTATTTATATTTTTCTCTGTTACCCTGATTCTTAGTTGAAACTATCCTCTCCGCCTTGAGACGAGCATTACATAAGCTTTTGTCCGTGAGTTGAAGAGAGTGGAATCTGGACCATCATTTGTCAAAGACGCAGAAGTAGATTCCAGCCCGCAGCCAACAGGGTTTTCTTCCACAGAGGGTTTCCCATGGTGTCTCTTTCCCTCAAGCAGTTTATGTTGCTGGAGGGGTAAGGGTGACCCAGGAGAGCTTTCATTAGCGTCTCAGTTTTGCTCTTCTGACCAGGTTAGTGGACATTGCTTTTTGATGAACTATTGGTACAGTCAGTTATTGTTGGGAGACATTGTAATACGTAGGTGCTGACAGCGGTGGCTCAGTAAAAGTATTCACGTGTGAGGAATTTACTAGCAACAATTCGCCATCCAGTCAGTGCCCTCCTCAGATTATACAATGCTTCTATGCATTGATGTTTAGATGATATATTGAGAGAACTTTTATAATATTGAAATACCTTTATAAACGTGAAGGGATCAATTTCACACAAAATATATGCTAATGGTGCAGACTATTAGAGCAGAATTGCATTTCTGGGAGTTCTGCAGTCTCATTCCGTGGGACCCCTACTCTTTAGCTCCCCTTTATTGCTTAGGGTTTTCAGATTTATTTTGGAGGTTCTGCTGAAGTCCCCCCCTCTTTATCTCCATTTTGTAGAATATGGCCCACATGTCTCGTATGACAGGGGTTATTTAAGTTCCACCACTTTTGTACTAGGGCGAGTTTATTGCACAACATTGGTTTTGGGGGGTAGGCTGGGCAGATATTTCATTTTGGCTTCACCAGGGGTGCAAGGTGATGTACTGCATTGGTAGCCCAATGTATGGTAGCCATTGGGGTACTAACGGATACTATAAAACGTACATTGAGCTACTAATGAGGTACATCACCTTGCACCCCTGGTGAAGCCAACACTAAATATCTGCCACCAGCCTACCCCTGACCCCCAGTGGGGTACTAAGAGCAAGTTACTTACCCTATCTGGTAACGTTCTTTCGATGGGATGTTCCTCAGACGTATTCCACATCTATGGCAGGTAATGACCGCAGCAGAGCTGCGGCCATCACCTGTCATAGATGTGGAATACGTCGGAGGACACAATCCCCTCGAATAGGTTTTTTATGCCTTACTCTTGGCCATTTTGCTCTAGGGGCTTCCTTTCTTCTAGGCAACCACAAAGCATGCCTAAAATAGCCATTCTGCACACATGGGCTCTTAGCGAGCCCACATATGGCAGCCTTCATATTGGTTTATGATGGTTTAGACATGTATCCGCACCATGGGTGTTCCTCTCTCATCCTCTTGAGTTGGATTGGCCCGAGTGGCAAGTTGAGGGGAACCGGACTGGCTAGCCGCCTAAATCTTTGCATTGAACCCTTAACAGTGATTGGTAGGCTGCCTTCAGCCAGCCCCAGTGAGCGTGGGTACTGTGGTGGGGCGGAAGAGGGGTTGGACACAGACTGGATATTTCTATCACGTTTACTCAAAATAATAAATAAAAAAAATGCCTATCCTACCCTGTTGCTATCGGTGTGTTCCATACCTATTGAAACTAACTAAGGTGCTCGTCTGTCATCGGGAAGACAAACAAAAAAAATAAATACCTCTGCCCAAAACCTAATCTACCTGACCCTGCCACTAAACCCAATCACTAAAGTTTGCCGAAAGAATGTTTCTCCCTTGGCTGCTTCAGAGCACTTTTTGGGCGGCTTATAACTTCGCTCCACCCTGGACGAATCCTCACCAAACTTCGCAAAAAAAAAGTATATGGCCCACTCTGAATTGTTTTGCAAACTTTGGTGAGGTTTGGTCCGAGGGGGCAAAGTTATAGGGGGGGTTCGCAAAATCTTTTTTCTCATAGACTGAATGGGGGCAAAACTTTGCGCACGGCTACAGGGGAAACCGCTAGATGGATTTTCACCAAATTTGCGGCAGGAGCAGCGGTTTGGTGAAATCCATCCAGAAGGCCATGCACCCAAGACCAAATTTATTTGCACTGAAGTTATAAACCACAATGGGTGTGATATGCTGCGTTGGTTGTGGCCAGGACCTAGCGTCTTGCCGAAGGCCATGCACCCAAGACCAAAGTTATAAGTACTGAAGTTATAAGGTAGCATGGGTGTGATTTAGTGCAGTGATTGTAGCCAGGGTTTATAGTCTTGGGTGCATGGCCGCAGGCCGTAGGTTATACACCCAAGACTCTAGGCCCTGACCACAACCGCTGCACCATATCACAGCCATAGATCACACCTATAGATTCGAATATCTATCACATGTTTGAAATTATACTTAGTTTCATTTGTTGAGATTCGATATATTTTCCACATGAGTTTGGTACCTGGAGGAAATATTCTTTTTCAATTTCTGTGATAAAAGAAAAGAGCATGTGAGTGTATGTATTCTATAAAGACTTATTAGACATTTCAGCTTTTTTTTGGAGCCTCATATTTGGTTTACAAACCAGTGTACTGTGCATTTTGCTCAGTGTGTTTGTTTTTCAAATCATTGGGTCTAGAGGAAAAAAAAAAATCCTTGTCGGATAAAAAAAAAAAAAAACTTTTTTTTGTTATGTTACAGTCCATTTGTTTGTTTCCTTTCAGTGTTCACTTGTTTCTGGTTAATGTTCTCTCTGTTGGATTGTTGCAGATTTCTGAAGCAGTTAGATACCTGTTGGCGTATTCTAACTGTTTATAGTTTATTTGAATATTTGTTAATGTTGAAGTACCAATTAGTTATCAAATTTTGGTCTTAAGAAGATTAAATAAGCGTTTGTAAGATTTGCAGCTAATCTCTGCTTTAGAGTAATGGTACGATCATTACATTCGAACCATCCACATTTCTTTTTAATGTATGCATTGTAGTGACCTGCATTGGTTGTGGCTCCTGTGTGGTAGATTATACCTATTGTTGTGGAGGTTTTCTTACCAAGTGATACTTGACCGTGTGTGAATCCAGTCAACTTGTAGTTGTTTTTGGTGCCATCTGCATTGTAACGTAGAAGAATTAGTATTACGTAGTTACTATGTGTTTGTATTAGTAAGGTGGAGCGATTATCTGAATTGCAGGTAGTACATAATCTGCCATGGTTTGCATTTTGTACAAGTTGCTGAAATGGAATGGATTCACAATTAGGTATGGATACATACACGAAGCGCTCATTAGGGATTTGTTCTTGTGTCACATTGTTGCAGAGAGTGCATGTATGTTTCCACATGTATGAAATATGGAGGATTTCACTTATAGGTATGTTTTTGTTTTCCAGTACTTGTAGTAAGTACATTAGACATTCTTGTGGATATTCTTGTGAGTTTATAGTGAATTTCACCATTCCAGCACAGTAGTCCAATTCTTGTCTTATTCCATGAACACTATACATGTTGTCAGGATCGTTTGTTGCGTTTCTATGAAGGACTAACATTTGCAAACACAATTGGTCTGTACTGTGTAAGTAAATGTTGTCAACAACTGATGGCAATTGAAATAGAATATTCATTGCTACATTTGCGTAACAACTTACACCAGTTACATTTGAAAATTTGAATGGACCAGATAGTTCTGTGTCCAAGTTATTTTTTCGGAGTGTGTGTTGCTCCTTTGAAGAAGTACCCGAGTTACTTTGACTAATAGGTTCTTCTTTGGTTATGGTAATTGATGAAGTATTAGCTTCTTTTACTCTCTTTGGAGGAGTTGCAGTCAGATTCTGTTGCATTTCAGTTTGAATTAGTTTTCTTTTACAACGTTTTCCTTCTTGTGGAACAGGATATGCTTTTAGGTGGGGGGTGTATAGTGAACGTAGTCTATTGTATTCTAGAATGCAAGGAATATCAGCGTTGACTTTACTTGCATCAAAGTTGATTAGAAATAGACTGTCAAGTGTACGCAAGTGTGATAGTGCTACGTAGGTCATGTCTTCTTTAAAGACTGTTACCAATATCTATCAATGCTTTGTCTAGGATAAGACTTTGGGATTTATGAATGGTGACTGCATATGCAAGAGTTAGAGAAAATGGTTTTCTGCGTACAAACATGTCTTTGAAGAGAAGGAATCGAGCTGTTGAGAACACTATCCTTTTTACTTCTGAAAGTTTGTCGAAGAGAATATTGACAAACTGAATGCTGTTGTCACGTGGATATGTTTGAAAGCCAACAACTGTACCCAGTGCTCCATTAACTAGTCCTTGTTGCACGTCAAGGTTACGTTTAAGCATTACTGTACAGTTTAAGGATAATATTTTCTTCCAACCCAGCTGTGTTGAAGAAATAATTTTCTAATGTATTTAGTCTTGTTGTGGCTTGTTGACACATTGGTAGTGTCATACCATGTACGTCCAGTGTCTGTGGAGCAAATTTCAATTATTGGTTGCATTTCTTTTTTTAACAGTTTTTTGAATTTGGAACAACTTGGCATTAAGGCCATACAATTGACAACTGTGTGCGTTAATTGTTCCATAAGATCAGTAGCACATGAGTTATCGCCATAAAGTGCATGGATGTGCCGGGTTTTTAATATTGTTTGTGCTTCTTGAGATAGTACACCAACTCTAATACTTTTTAAAATGTTGGCGTAGGTGAGGTCTGCAGATTGGCGCATGTTTTCTGTTAATTCTTTGTATTGGAAATGTTGCCAAAAGGTTGACATTTCCTATGCTGCCAACAGTTTTACGGTAGAGTTTGTGTCCTAAGGTTTTAAAAATAGGTTCACCTTTCACTGGTGTCAATTGAAGATCTCCGAAAACAATGTTTTCCTCCAAGGAGTTCTTCGTACTTTGTTTCAAGTACTTCTTGCAATCTGAGTTGAATCAAAGCCAACATTAGGTTGGAGACCATGCTCACTTCATCTATTAGTAGCATTTTCATTTGTTTTAATACTCTGCGTAGTTCCATTGCAGCTTCTGTAGAAAGTTTGTAATAGTCCAATTTGTTTTTGTGTTCTACTGGAAGGAGTAGTACTCGGTGTAAAGTGACACCGTCTATGTTGTAGGCAACTAAACCGGTGGGGGCAGTTACAACAGCTGACTATTTGTTGTTGGTCAATTGTTGAAGGAACTTGCTGATGATTTTGATTAAGAATGTTTTTCCTGAAACAGCTTCACCACCGACGTATAGCAGTATAGGTTTGTAATTTTGGCATTCTTGAATTATTTCAGTTGTTCCTCTTAAGTTTTCTTCAATATTTATTTCTTTGTAGTACTCATCATTTTCTTTTAGATATTGCAAGGCTTGTCTAACTTTATGTAAGTCCACAAGTTGTTGCCAAATTTTTTTGTCTTTTGTTGGTACACCATTTACTAAGACAATCAAAGATTGCTCTATTGGACGTTGCACTCCTAGAGTGTGCACATTTTCTGTCAGATCTAACGGTAAAAAAACTACTTTGCCAATTCAGAGGGAGGTAATTTTGATGTTTTTGGTTGAAGGCGTATTATTGCTTGAAATGGGTGTACTGTTTGAATTATGATCCTCTCATATAAATTGAGTTGTTGCAGGTGTTTTGGTAGTGGTAATAATTCAAAGTTATTTGTGATAGCACGTGAAGGAGTTTGGTTGTTGACAAGTTTTGTAGTGCAGTAACTGCAAAGTATTAAGGGGTCATTTATTTCAGATTTGTTTTCTGCTAAAAGGTAGAGAGCCAATTCAAACCATTTGGAATCTTCATTTTCTTCTATTTTGTATGTTATGTCTATAGTTTTTGTGTTACTTTTGTAAAAAGTTCTGCGGCAACACACACACACACGGTTTGGTACTTCAGCGGATGTACTTTTACATTTTAGTATTTCCTTTTTGTATGTGTGTAGTAGAAGGTTGCCATGTGCAGAATTGTTGCTAGTCTGTTCTAAAGCTATTGCATTTTGTAAGTGGCTTTCACTTCAAAAATATTTTCTCTGGATACGGTCGATTTCTTCTTGTAGGTCTTTGGGTGTACCATGTAGAAGAGTGTTATTTAAATTGGCTAGTTCTAAAGCAGGACTTTTAGCATAGTACAGTTTATAGACTAGATTTCTTATAGTTGAATGATGTGTTGATATAATTTTGATATAATGGAAGGTGCTTTCGCAAATAGGCCCTGAAATGCAGGCTAATGAATGGCCTTGTAGTCCTGTGTATTTGCGCACTGGACAGGTATCCATATTTTGCAGCACTTTCATTTTGTCTTTACCTTTCACATACTGATTGAGGAACTGGCATAAAGATTTTAAAGATTTGTTGGGAATGTTACACATTGACGTGCACGGCCATTTGTATACTGGACGTTCTGGTTCAGTCGAATGGAGAGGTAATTCTGAGTTTTCTGGGGATATTTTTGTAAGCAGTGTTTCTTGTTCCATGATGGTATTATTCATTTTTTCATAACCTCGTCCACTGCTATGGATGGCAATTGTGTTTGTTTGGTTTTGTTTGTATGCTTCTTCATTAAAATATGGTTCTGTGCTTCCGGTTTGACTCCATTCACCTCCACAGATATTTAAGAAGTTATTTTTGTTGACATTGCGTTTGAGAAGTTTTTTTTGTAGTTTAGTACTTAGTTTTATTAGTGGTTTCATCCTGTTTAAAACTAAAATAAATAACTTCCTTTTGAGAAGGATTGCACTGTCTACGAGAGCTTCTAGAATTCATTTTCTACTGTAAGTTTTAAAGGTTGTGCATGATTTTGCTCCTGTTTTTATCAGATTCTGAAGGACTCTGTGGCGGAACATTTTTGCTAAAATACTTTTTTGGTATGGTTACTTGCCACTACATCAAGATTTATAGGAGCAGTGTTAGCAGTAGTGGTAGTTGAATTCTTGTTAGTCACTTTCTGTTTCGTTTTACATTTTGATAGAGGAAACAACGTTTCTGTACTAGAAGCTTCTTTTGTTTCGTTAAATGACTGCATTAGCTGTTTTGTTTGAACGTTTTGTAAAAACTCTGGTAAAGATGGACGCTTATTTTGGACACTTATTTTCATTTCTGCGTTGCTTTCTACAGACTTGCTTTTTGGTAGGCATTCTTTGGGGAATGTTGAAAAAAAAAAAGAAGGTATGGGTTGGTTTGTTTCCAATGTATGTGTGCTGTGTGTATGAGTTTGAGGGGAAAGATGTATGTGGTGGTGTGTGAATGTGCATTGGGCAGTTACAATGAGTTGGGAAGGCTATTCTTCTGTTTGTATGTTACTACACTGCGGTTCAGATAAGAGTAGAAAGTGAGCTAGTGGTGAGCAGAAGCATTAATAGTAAACGTAATGGTATAAAATTAAAACAGTTCTTTGTTTTGTAGTACTAATATTCTAAAGGTTGAGTAGGTTATTTGTGTTCCAAAAAAACGGGGATTTGTGTGCCATTCTGCCTGCTAATCCCCGTTTAATAAATGCGGATTTTGTGGGCAGAATGGCTCAGAAATCGATGTTATTTTTGGTGCGCCAATTACATGAATCAACCACACTGTCTTTGAGGAACAGTAAGAATATAAAGGTAGTATTGTATGTACTTTTTTTGTGGAATGAGCAGGTTTCTTCGGATATGTTGTTTGTAGTTTAGATGCTGCTGATTTTCAGGAGAGTGGTCTTCACTGCAATTGTAAAAGGAAGAAGTTAGTAATTTTGTGTGTTTATAGCACTGATGTTAATGTACACGTTGATTTTTATGTTTTTGTGGTAGTATTCTTGTTTGATATTTGATCAGTGTATGCATGCATTTCATTTGACTATGTGCAGTCTTTATATGTTATTTACAGTATATTAGTTGAACATGCTTTGCAAATGAGTAGAATTTTAAATTCATGAAATTCACTTGATTTTTTACAGCTGTGTTATAGATAGCAGAGAGGTTTGGAAGTGATAGGTCATTATAGTAGATGAGAAAAATGTGAATAATGTCATATTATAACTAGACATGTGAAAAATTGGGAGCACCTGAGAGGGAGATTTCACCACAGCAATCGGGAACATTTATTTTTCTCATAGGATTGCATTGGGATTAGCATTAATTTAGGCGGGAGACAGTAAAAAAATTGTGACATTTTTTAACGAAAAATCGAGTCTTGCACGTAAATCGGGAGGGTTGGCATGTATGTATAGGTTATGCGGGAGTCAGTAAAAAATAGTGTGATTTTTCATTGAAAAATGGGGAGTCTCGCGATTAAATCGGGAGTGTTGGCATGTATGTATTGGCTATGCAGATTTAGTGGCATTACTTTGTTTATATGGAATCATAAGAGTTGTACGTGTACTCTGAATAAAATATGCATACCTGTACTTTGTAATCATGCATGTGGATAAGCACGGAGCTGTAAGTAGAAATCTTCGAGCCTTGTACAGTAGTTTTTGTAGTAGGTGCTTTCCAATGATATGAGACTTGCATTCAGAGTGATCAACGGTACATTTGAAGTGCGGAACTCTGATGATGGAGTTTGATGTAGAGGTCTTGAATGTGATTGGTTGATGGTTGTGTGACTGCTTAGCTGTATCCAATGAGGGAATGGAACAGAGAGTGATGTGGAAAGGGTACAAGGGCTGGCTAAGAGTTAAGTGCCGCGCGGACACCGCAGCTGTCCGCGGGTAGGGCATGCCACATATAGGGTTTTCCAGCAAATCCAGCATGGAAAGGGGACTGTAGGGGTCAGCCAATCAGATGTTGACGTTGTTGATTTGTCTAGAAAGAGAGTGTGTGTGTAGTGAAGATGGCAGAGGTGTAGAAAGTCAGGGTGTTGGTGCTCGGAGATATGTTTGTGCATGCTTTACAGGAGTATTCTCAATGCAGGCACGTGGTAAACAATTTCGACGTTAGAGGAGTGGAGATGGTGTGGAGCGCGGTGACTGACAGCAATGTAGAGGCAATTCTCCAAGTTTATAGAGATATGTGTAGGATGAACAATCCCCATGTGGTAGTTTTGCACTATGGTGCTTTCCATTTGGGCTACGCGAGTTCCCCTACTTTGTTGGCAGATTTGGAACAGTAGGTTCAGGCAGTAATCAACATCATTCCAAATGCGAAAGTAATTTTTTCTGGATTACTTACTACAGCAAAATGGGACAACAGTTCTGTTTTTTGTCCTGATCAAAGCATTGCTAGGTGTACATTCAATCGAGGCATGCATGCTTTCATGCTAAGAGCTGGTATGTTTTTCGGTAACAATGAGAATATTGTTTCGAGTAATGCTGCTTATTTTGAAGCAGATGGTGTTTATCTTTTTTGGGAAATGCCATGTTCTTTTGGAATGTAAGGGTTGCTTTGGAACAGGTTATGTGAACATTTTAGGAGTAAAGTAAGAAGAAAAACCCCAAAAAATACAAAAGAACAGGTGTCTGTCAGGCATCTGCAAAAACAACAAAAAAACATCTCTTTACAGAGCCCACCTTAAGGGAGAAATGGGGAACACTATTTACATGTACATTCACCACGCTCAGATCTTCTACATGTCCGCGGACATGGCGGTAGTCTGTGGACAGCGCGTATTACATACGGGCATTCTGGGGTGGAGAGGCATGCAAAAGAGAATGAGCGGAGCTAGGGATTGGTCAGTAAAGTTTAGTGAGTGTGTTGTGTAAAGAGAGATTTAGTGAGGACATCTTTTTCCTGAGAGAAGAAGAGATAGCTATGGCTGTGGGTTTTCGAAAACAGATCATCTGGATTTTAGGAGACTCATGGATACATTGGTTGGAGGAGCATGCAGAACGTTGTGGTGTATCTGCAGATCTTGGATTCCCTCATGTGGAAGTGCACTGGCATGGAGTGCGTGGAATGAAGTGTCTGGACTTGGTACCTCTGTGCTACTTTATAGACGGAGCGTCATCCTGACATAATTAGAATTCATTGTGGAGGGAACAGTTTAGGACATGTGTCTGGAATTTCTTTGCAATTTGCAATGAAAGAAAGACTTGAGAAGGTCATGGACATGTTTCCAAATTCCCAAGTAATTTTTTCTCGTATTGCGCAAAGACAAATGTGGCTGCATTCTTCCTCATTTGGTCCACAAATGGAGAAAGCGAGGTGCAATGTCAATAAGGCTGTTTGTGCCTTTCTAAGAGATGTTGGCATGTCCTCTTTGCACAATGAAAATATTATGTTTCGAAGAACATTCATTTTTTGCAGAGATGGAGTCCATCTTACATATGCTGGCAATCGGATTTTGTCTGAGAAATGTACAAAATGCATTGTGACCTTTTTTGGAATTACAGTCCTATTTTGCAGTAGATGTTGACGATTCCAAGTTTTTCAAACACACAAAAACACCACCAAAAGGCTCTTTTCAGAGCCACCACTTAATCCCAGAGAAAAGTGCATTGGTTTTGCTAGGGCAGCACCCCAAAAATGTTTCTGTACTAAGACTGTCCGCGGACTTTTAAAAAATGCACAGGGACCTGCACTTTTTATTGGAAAGTTCTATTTTTAAACTGAGAAAGGAGGCTCTGAAAAGAGCCTTTTTTGGGGGATTTTTGTTTTATATTTTTTTGGCTTTTTTTAAAATGTATTTATTTATGTTTTACACACAGCACACTAGGAGAGGAGGGCAAAGGAGGTTAAGGAAGGGACACCAACCACGGGGATAAGAAGGGGCAGGTGGAGAGAGGAAGATGTAGGTTGGGCCTTATTTAGGTAGGTAGCATATATTCTGGTGGTCCGTGACCGTAGTCTCGAAAGCACTTCGAAGGCTCTCCCCCCTGCAGAGTACTGCGTCGCAGTACATACACAATATTGTGACCCTTGAAAGGTAAGGGTCAACAGCATCGCAAATGGCCTGTGAAGCAGCTGGAGGGATGCGCTCTCCCACAGGAGTGTCTTTTGTGGTGAGAGGAGCGGAAGTGGAGGATGCTGGGGAGGAACTCAACCTACTACCTTTATCACAAGGTACAAGCTTGCGAATGTCCGCACCGTGGAACGAAGTTAGGTGTCGCTTCATGGATGTAGTACCAAAGCTGTATGAACCACGTCTTCCACGACTCAGCACTAATTTGCACTGGTTACAGGTGACCTTGTCCGCACGTGCTTTTGGTACGTTACCATAAACGGTAAACAACCGCCACACCCAAGACTCTTGGCGAGTGCTGGTAGTAGGGCGTTCCTCCACCTCATTCTCTTCATCCTCGTTCTCTACATCCTCACGCATGTTCCCCTCTGCAGACCCTTGGGGAGGAGGTGGTTGTGGGTTTGGGGGTGGTGCTGAGGCTGATGTAGCAACAATGAGCCAGAAGCACAATGAAGATCAGCTCTGGGGTGTGGCTTTTTATAGGGGTGGAGGGGTGCGCCTCGAGAAAATATCAAACACTCAAAAGCGTTCAAAACGTTACAAAAAATATGTGGAAAGCCAGGGTCATTGTCTAGGACATGTGAAATGGTGATATTTTACTGTAAAATAATTTGGATTGTCTAAATAGGTTCTTTTAAAATGTTGAGCATCCAGACAGAGTCCGCAAATTAGGACACACGCTCAGCGTGGGTGGGATCCGCCAAGGGAACGGGGGTATGCGCAGAACAACAAATGCACAGGAGCGGTCGTGCACATGGGTGTTCTACGGACAGTGTTCGGGTCCTGAAACTAATCAAAAGAGCGACACAAGTGAGACGGACAGTTACGGACAGGTGCAATGTTTGCAGGACGTATGGGTATGTGAGAGAGCTGGGTATGGGTGCACATGTGCGTAGATGTTCTGCAGACTGTACAGCGGGGTATAGTGTCCTTAGGACACCTCAATTTTGTTTATATACGGACATCCCGCACACTGCGCCTGTTCTACGGACAGTTCCATCTTAGTTGCGAACGGTACAGACAGGTATAGTGTCCTTAGGACACTTCCATTTTATTAATTACGGACAGGCCAGACAGGCGCGCTGTCCGCCGACATTTTAATGGCTTTTAAAAAATAAAACATTTTTTAAAAAAAGAAAGATTTTCATAACAAGAAATTAGGTAATGATTATTAATTTCCTTGTATTGACAAGTGTCTACCATTATTATCACTCTCTTCAGACATTTCCTCATGTGGAAAATGTTGTTCCAGCCACTCCAAAGTACTGCACATTTCTGTGTGAAAAACAAAAATATATTAATTATACTTTACCTCACACACAAAGTAGAGCAATATATAGAAAAAATGAAGTTTACTTTCTAGTTTCTGGAAAGTTGTGTTGTGTAGGTCTACTGTTGCTTCTAGCTCTGCAGTTTCTGTGAGGTAATTATGTTGGAGGTATATCTTTTTTGTTATAGTATACTCTATTTGATTACACATCATATTTCAATGGCTGGTTGATGTGTTAAATATGTAGGTTCCACTGCTTACTTATTAATATATATAATGTGTATATGTGCTGCTTTTTCAACTTCCGTAGTGTTTATATGGTATGATAGAACAATTTCAAATACCCCCTGCTTGTTTGGGTAGTGTTGATGTCGTCCGTGACCGTCCGCAGACATCAAAATCATTAGCGGGGACTCGGTATGCTCCAAGTTAATTGTATATAAAGTAAGGGAACCCTAGTACACATCTATCAAATTTGCACTATGAAAATGTATATCCAGTAAAAAAAACTTTGTTAAAAAGAGATGTTATGGTTAAGTTGCGCTACTAAAAACCTATGAAATTCAGTAAAAAAAAAAAAAAAACTGTTCAAGGGACGTTATGGTTCCAAGTAAAACCGAAAAACCCCTGAAATTTGCCAGTTATGGTAAGCTAAGCAACCATACCTCGCGCCACCACTGTGCACTGCTAAAACTTTACTTGTAACCATAACGTCCCTTAAACAAAGGTTTTTTTACTGAAATAAATATATATATATATATATATATACACACACACACACACACACACACACACACACACACACACAGCTTGAATTTCACGGACCCTTCTTATGGATGTAATGGCTACTAAGAAGGCAGTTTTATAAATTAGGTGTTTGAGACTAGCTTTATGCATGGTTTCAAAAGGAGGTCCCATGAGTTTATCACGCACCACATTAAGGTCCCAACCCGGTGGTGGGTTAGAAATTGGAGGGTGGAGTCTCTTTACCCCTTCCATAAAGGCTTTCACAACTGGCACTTTCCACCATGACATTTTGTTATGGGAGGTGGTATAGGCTGACAGCGCCGCCAAGTGTACCTTGAGTGAATTAAATACTAACCCTGCATCCAGTAGGTGGAGCATATAGGTGACAATATTGGAGGGAGTACAATCAATTGGGTTGATTTGTTTATTCTGGCACCAAATAACAAATCTTTTCCACTTATCAAAGTAACAGTGCCTTGTGTTAGGTTTTCTTGACCTTTAAGATATCCATACATCTCTGGGGTAAATTGAGATGGCCGAACTCTGACTTCAGGAGCCATGCTGCCAAGTTCATCGAGTTGGGTTGAGGATGCACTGTTTGCCCTTCGTGCTGGGAGAGTAGATTGTACCAGCACGGGAGTTTGATGGGGTTGCACACCGCCAGTTTGCGTAGGTGTGGAAACCATGGTTGTCTCGCCTACATAGGAGCAACTAGGATGCGCGTCATTGATTCCCTGTGTATCTTGTTGACCACCTTCCTCATCAGAGGTGTTGGTGGAAAAGCACAGGCAAACATCCCTGACCAATTCATCCATGGGGCGTTCCCCTTGGAGCCTGGCTGGGGGAACCTGGATGCGAAGTCTGGGCATTGCCTGTTTTCGCCTGTGGCGAATAGGTCTATAGTGGGGAAACCCCATTGAGAAGAGATCTTCTACAACTTCTTTGTGTAGTCACCACTCATGTTCCTCTGGGAGAGGCTCTCTTTTCAGAGCGTCCGCTAGTGAATGGAGATCCCCTGAAACATGTTGGGATGACAGGTAAATCTTCTGTCCGAGTGCCCATTTCCACATTTTCTGGGCAAGCTTGGACAGATTTGGCGAACCAGTGCCCCCTTGTTTGTTTAAGTAAAACATTGCCGCTGTGCTGTCTGTTAGGATCTGCACTGAAAGGTTGGATAGGAGGGGTTCGAATGCCTGAAGCGCTCTGAAGACTGACAGAAGTTCTAGCAGAATGATGTGGTTCTGAGCCACTGTGTGAGACCAGTGACCCTGAGCTGTGTGGTGAAGGTAGTGCGCTCCCCACCTTGCCAGGGAGGCGTCTGTTGTGAGGACGGCTTGTATCTCTGGATCATAAAAGGGTTTCCCCTTTGTAAGATTCTCTCTTGTTCACCAGCGAAGGCTCTGTACTAGTGTTGGCGAAACGACCACTAGATCGTCTCACTGACCACTTGCTCGAGACCACTGTTTCGACAACCATTCCTGCATGGGTCGCATACGCAGGCGCGCGTGGGGAACCAGGTAAATGCAAGATGCCATCATGCCTAGCAAACACATCGCTTTGCGTATCCTTATTTGGCGACCAGACTGATATTGAGGAATTTGCAGCAACTGATTTCGAATTCTTTCCTCTAATGGAAAGGCCAACAACCCCTCTCAGGTGTTTAGGACAGCTCCTAGGAACTGTTTTTCAGTTGCTTGGCACCAGGCTTGATTTTTTTTCTCGTTGATTGAGAAGCCCAATTGGAAAAAGAGGTTGATTGTTCTTTGAATGTTTAATCTGCAAATTACGGGGGTTTCCCCTGTGATGAGCCAGTCGTCCAGGTAAGGGTACACCGGGATTGTCTCCCTGCGTAAGTGCGCCGCCACCACCGCCAGTACCTTGGTGAATACTCTTGGAGCCGAGGGTATTCCGAAGGGCAGCACTTTGAACTGGTAGTGCTGGCTGTCTATCTTGAAACGCAAGAATCTTCTGTGCGCTGGGAACATTGAAATATGAAAATAGGAACATTGAAATATGAAAATTTAGTAGGGGGATCACCTCTTGGAGTGTAGTAATGCGGAATTTTTGTGGCTTGACATACTTGTTTGCAGGGCGCAAGTCTAATACTGGGCGCATCGTTGGATCTTTTTTGGGCACAAGGCACAAGGTTGAATAAATACCCTCGTTTACCTGGTTGCCCGGGACAAGTTCTATTGCGTCCTTTGCAAGTAGAATGGCGATCTCCTTGAGGAGGATTTTCTAGTGCTCCAAGGAGTGTACTCTGTCTTGGAGGATGGTTGCGGGGGCGTTCTAGTAGCTCTATACAGTATCCTGCGGACACTGTTGACAGCACCCATCTGTCGGAAGTGATCCCTTCCCATGCGTGGGTGAAGGTGGAAATGTGCCCCCCTACTGGGGATGCATGGGAAGGGACCCGGAGCGGAACTTCACTCTTTATTAGGTGGCGTACCACCTCTACCGGGGCTGCCTCTACCCCTAGTGCGGCCCCTGCCTCAACCTCTGGTGAAACCCTGTGTAGCCTGGGACTGATTGGTGCCCCCATGAGGTTCCTTGATTTTGATAGTAGTTGGAACCCCTCTGGGAGCTTTGGCCGTGAAAGCGATGATAATTATTTCTCCTTTGACCTGGGGGCTTATTTGTCAGTCGGCCGAGTGATATTAAGGTCTCGTATTGGTCCTCTTCCACTGCTTTCCCAAATAGAACATTCTGCTCTACCGGCATGTCTATGAGCATGGCTTGGGTCTCGGGATTGAAGCCGGACTGTCTTTAATTGCCCCCTAATGTACATGGGGTCAGAGGGTGCAGCGCGGAATAATTTTTCAACTCGTGGACTAACAGCACGAGTAAGATTAGGTGTTACCAGCGAGGGATCAATTCTGCGCTGGATGGATCTTAATATGGGCATAGCCTGAGAAATGGCTCTTCTGTCACCTAAGATTTCCTCTGCAAAATTTTTATCCTCTTGGGCACCTTGTGTGTCTATTTGGAAATTAGCTGCTGCTTTCGCCAGTACCTCATTGAGGAGTGGCTGATTATCAATCGGTGAGTCGTTCACCAGGGGGTCTTTCGGAGTAGGCGAGTCGAGATTGTAGGCTTCCGCCTCATCTTCCTCCTCCTCTTCCTGGTCCTCCTTGTCCCTGTAGTAAGAAAGCCATGTCTGATCTTCCAGCGTGTGTGTTTCTGTTTCTTCACCATAGGACTCTGGATGGTAAGTTTGCATTAGCAAAGGGTCTGAAAATAAAAACTGAGCTGGAGCCTCAGAGCGGAGCCTTTTAGTAGGGGGTTGAGAGGACTTGGACCCCAAAGGGGCAGAGGTAGCTGGAGTGCTGGTATAGCTCTGGAAATAATTAGGGTCTTTCTCATAGAAGTCTGCCATAAATGACATTCTTCTCATTACCCTATCAATGCAATTTTTTGAACTAGGAATGATTACAGGATCCTCTTCCTCCAAGTCCATATCCTGAGCAGTGGGAGGAACAATATTTCCCTTGGTGACAGGGTCAGGGACCTTGGATTTTCCTAAAGATTTAGGGTCTTTTTGTTTTTCCTTTTGAACCTGGTGTTCTGAGGTTTATGTTGTTTTTTCCCCCTTCCCATGACTAGAGGAATGTTTTCCTGAACCTTTGGGCTTTCTGAATGTTTCGACGCCTGGCGTTGAGATTTGGAGGTGGCTTTCGACACAGTGTGTCTAGGCTCGGAGGTGGTACGAGATTCGGAAGTCTTTGAAGAGGGGCGTTGAATCTCGAAAGTAGACGTCAAACGTGCTACTTGGGGGAAGAGGTCTGATTCGTCTTCTGACGTCCGGGCCTCATTGACTTTTGGTAAAGTGGCACCTTTTCCAACCGTGGACGGTTGTTGTTTGTCGTGAGGGGAACGTGATCGAGAACGCCCACAGGACACAGAATCAGTTGACCGCTCTCTCGATGCCTTCTGCTGCCGATCGCTCGACATGCGCATCGAATCTCGGCTGGGGCTAATGTGCTTGGTGGAAGTGGTATGTGTGGCGCTTTTGCCGCTGGGTGTTGTCCCCATAACTGAACCGCCAGTCAGTCCTTCAAGGTCAGGAGCTTGCGCGTGGGTGTCTGAAGTCACTCCTGTGCCCTCGCCGTCTGATAAGGCGGCGTTGCTGCCATCGCTGAAGGATCCCACGGCGTCCATGGCCTCTAGCTGCCTGGCGTAGAGGGCCCATCGCTTCGTCGAGCGGTCTTCGAGTGTTTTGGGCTTGAAGAGCTTACAAGCTCTGCAGGTAGCCTCGGGATGGTCTCGTGGGAGACACAAGTTACACGTATTGTGTTTGTCTACCCAGGGAAACTTCCGGTTACACTTCGGGCAGAATTTAAAGGGAGTACTCTCCATATGTTACTATTTGGCAACGGGCGGTTATATGTAGGAAACAAGTGTGTGTGTGACCACCCCCCACTCTCCCTACTTGCACAGGGCCGATACCAGAGGCCTTCTGAGGCACGGGCCAAAGGCCTTCCGAGGCCCAAAGTCCGTTGTGTAGTCTCGACTACTGATTTCCTCAATCTCGATTCACCAAAGTCGATCTTCGGCATAGGGTGGGAGACAGGGGGAAATTTAATAATGATAATTGATAAATGGCTAAAGCCAAGGGAACTCTGCGATTTGCTTCCGACAAGTATGGCAGAAAAAAACCATCTGAGGGTCCTACATGCGTGGGGGATCATGGGTACAGTGGACGTCACACTAGGGATAGTATTACTGGCACGCCCTTGTTCGACGCACCTTTTCGAGTTTCAAAAAACAAACTAATACTCTGCAGTTTCCACTAGATGTTGGCTTATGCACAGCATATGATCTAAGCCGATTCCACGAGCCTCAGAAATATATATACACATATATCAAATGAAAAAAAAGGTCATCTCTTGAAACAAGTTCATTACAATGCTTTCTCCAGTTCTTAATATCCCATTTATGAGTTCCTGTAGCTCCTGCCAACTACTCAGAGGTTTGGTTTCTCTGATGGTGTATTGCGTATCAGTATTCTCAATGCTTTTAGTAGTTTTCTTAAGATAGTCTCTTACAGTCCTTCCTCTGAGTATTTCACTCTCTCTCCACTCGATCCTTCCGGTGTGTTTTATATCTTTGTTATAGGTGGGACAACACCACTCCTGGGTTTTCTCTGCTAGGCTGTTTCTCTGAGCCCTGGGCACAACATATATCCTTGAGGCACATAGCTTCTCAAAGTCTTTCGTTAAGGGATTCCCCATTCTTTAACGTTTAGCTTTTGCTGCTTCTTCCATCCGTCATACGAAACTCTTTTCCAGCTTTCTGAAAGTCTCATGCTTATTATTTCTACTCACACTCCTTGGAATAGGTGTGTTTATGCTTTGTCAATGTCCCAACCTTAATACTGTAGTTTTCACAAGTACCTTTAGTTAAGATATGCTCCCCCGGCAGCCTCCCCCTTCGTCATTTCAACCCGGTACCTTTGTTCATCATAGGTGGCATTTTGGGGGGGGGGATTTCGCGCTCACAGGGGTCTCCTGCTTTGGTCGGTCGTCTCTGCGCTCCAGACTTCCCAACTGCTACACTCTGTGCTTCGGTTGCTTGCTGTGCTCTCTGAGTATTTGCCGATGGGAGGTTTCTGGTCTTCCGCCTATGTGGATTTCGTTGAACGGTCCCCCAGGCCCACCGCGGTGCTTCCGTGGTCACGCCACCATGTCGAACGGTCCACCACACTCTGTTGTTACGGGTTGCTGTGTCTCCAGCATCTCAGTCTGGTGTTCTCTGCTTCTTGAGTTGCCGCAGGCTCCGTGACTCCACTCTGCTCCGCCCCTCCAAGGAGTAGTTATGTCAGAAGGCTTCCCCTGCGTATTGCTCTCGATCCGCTCTTCTGTTCCACTCGTCTTGGTTATAGACAAGTTAATTCTTAAAGGAATATTTCTTTTTCCTACAGGCGTTGTGGTTGATCTAGCATTGCCTGGAGCCAAACAAAAGGGGGGTATGTTTTCTATTACCTAAGGCAGTCCTGTATATGCAGATAGATAAGGTTGCTTGCAATAGGGAGTTCCCTGTGGGAATGAGAGTCCTTGTCCCCTAACAGGGGTGGAGGGGAAAGGGGGTGGGTGTGGGGGGGGGGGATCGGGGGAGTCACTGAGGTTCCACATGCCCACACCCCTAGGGAGGGTCTTGCGGAGCTGGTTCACCTCCCTAACCTCAAAGAGGGCAGCTCCCCATTGGGGAGAAGGGACGGATACTCAGTCACAGTACATACAGGGGAAATTCTGTTTCCCACACTCCGTTCTGTCAGATTTTTGGAAGAAAAGCATGTTGACTTACTGGCTGGGAAATTCTGGTGCCGAAAACCATTATAGATATTTTGAGATCCGGTCTGGCCATTCTGGTGGGACTGGTCTCTCACCTGTGCTTCAGTTTACATTCTCAAGCTCTGGGCATCCTCCACAGGCTGGCTCCTTCCTGCCGCTGGTCCTCCACATTTGCCTGGGTCAGGCCTTCAATCCTGGGACCATTGACTGAACGGTTTTACTTCCATTTACTGCCAGGGGCTGCACCCACCTGGAAGGGTGTTGAGACCCCAAGACCCCACCGCATCTTCTCAGGGCCAAGGTGGGACGGGACAGCCGTTATACTGCTGCAGGGTGTTTTTTTTTTAAGTCATGCAATACATGTTTGCCTGCTGAGTTGTCAGGGTCTATCTTGTGCAGGTTCAGATGTTCTTCTGGCGCAATCTCCATCACTGCTTTTTCCTCTCGGTGGTGGGTCCCACTCCAGAGGAGGTCAAATATTCTACTTTTGAGCTGTAAGGGTCACAAGGTCATCGTTGGCTCAGGGCTTAGTACCCTGGGTAACTGGATCCTTCATCTCACCCTCCTGGGACGAAAACACAGCACTGAAACTCTACTTGAGGGTCTCCAATGGTGTCCTATGGGGTCAATGGATTTCTTCTTTGTACCTGTGCGGGGAGGGGAGGACCGAGACTTGCCTTGCTTCTCAGAATACCACAGGACAGCCTACAAACTTTGAGCCGTTTCCAAGGGGCACTTTCTACACTTGAATTCCTCCATGTGTCACTTAAGGACTAGAACGGTCACTTTCTGTAGGATTGGGAGTTCTCCACAAAGCCTAGCAGCCAGCAAGAACAAAGGGTATTTGACCAGATCGGTCACATGGATGTGGTTAAAGGTTTCCTGTGCACCCTACATATCTTTTCTATTATATATAGTAGCAAAAGCTTGTATTTGGTTTGCATACATTTGTAAATCTCTCCAAACACCTTTGAAGTAGGTTTCAATGCCCAAATTCAATGTCCTCAGGAGGCAAACTGCAAGCTTCAGAGTATGTGTATTGGGTGTGTGATCACTTGTTCCTGTACGAGAAGATATCTGGATATATTTTCAGTCGAGGAGATAGCACCATTTGTAGTATGTGTGGATGCTATGTTTGGCGAGCTCAGGTTGGTGCCATTAGGATGAAAAACATGGAGTATCTTTATCTTTCTCACAACTTTTTGCATCAACGGTACCAATAAAAAAGCACAGGCAAGAAGGTACATAATGCATGGCCCATAGCCTGTGGTTGAGGGTACATGGAGGCAAAGATGTGGCATTCTACGTTCTCCCATGTTGCAAATAAATTCAAGCCTGAAGTGCCCGGTTATGTATAAATTGCATTACTGTAGTCTGAACTCGCATAGGTGTTTTTGCTGTAACAGTGGAAAGATAATCTGCAAGGTGATTCTTAGTGCTGGGTACAAGTTGTGCCACATGGATGTTTCTCCTTCGGAGACACCATTTCCAAATCTGCTGTAAAATCGAGATGCTGTAGAAAATCCCTGTCCCCCGGTTGAGTGAGTAAATAAATAAACGTGATATGCTGATCATGGCAATTTGGAGAGAATTATGAAATATGGGGGGAGGTCCTGAAGGGATTTCCTTGACAAACGAAAACAAGGAAAGTAAATCTTTTTTCTGCCAGTCATGACGTCACATCTATAACGCTAGTGTTTATTATTTTTCCTTAAATCTTAGTGGACTTTGGTTAGGCTACCCCAGTCTTTATTGGCACCAGGCATTGCTGATAGATACCATTTGGACTGTGCATGTGCACTCAATTCGCTGACCAAATGTTCAGGACCAGCCTAGGGTAACTGCGGCAAGGACAGCAGCTCTGTGCCAATTGTCCTGCTGGTCTAAGCGCCCGAGGCATCAGTTCCGTTTTTACGAAAGAAGGATTTATCCTATACCGGATGGCTACTCCTCCTGAGAGAGCACAGACTGTAATTGCAAGGGAAATTCTACTGTAGGGTAGGTTAGGAGGGGCGATAAGGAATACGTGGGAGGAACATTCAGTTGAAAGAACAATACCAGGGGTAAGTAACTTGTTCTTCAAATGGATGGTTTCCTCCAATGTATTCCTCATCTTTTGATACACTCCCAAAGCAGTTTCTAGTTTTACTGGAGGAGGGAGTCAGAATTTACATGACAATTTAATAGCTTTCATGGTGGTGTGTGCACGGAATGCAACACTGCTTTACCAAAACCAGTTTCAGGAAGAGTCTGAACTATAATGTTTGGTGAAAGTATGTACAGACGACCATGTGTCGGCCGCACACATTTCTCTTATTAGTACTCCTCTCTGTAATGCAAAGGGTCGAATGACCCTGTAGGCCTTTTGGAGGATCTGTCTGTAGCATTCTGATATTGCCAATATAATCCATCTGAATAATATCGGTTTGTGATAGCCATACCCAATTTGTGATGCGAATAGCCGACAAATAATTGATCATGCTGTCTTAACTTTGCCATTCTAGTGATATAGAAGCTAAGTGCACGTTTAGGGTCAAGCCTGTGAAGCCTCTCCTTCCTTCACAGGGTGAGGAGGGGGGGGGTAAAAGATGGTAAAGTTATCTTCTGTGTGAGATGAAATTCAGAGAACATTTTAGGTAGAAAGGTAGGTTTTATCTTTAGTACCACCTTATAAAAATAATACTGTAGGGAGGCTTGCAGGATAAATCCTGAAGCTCACTCACCCTTCAGGCAGATGTAATAGCTACTAAAGATGTTTTTCAGGGTTAGTAGCCTCAAAGGGACAGGAGTGTAAAGGCTCAAAAGGAGCACACAAACTTCAACACCAAGTTGAGATCCCAAATAAGGACTTGAAAAGGGATTGGAGCGAAAACATTTGTCAATCCCTTTAGAAATTGGACTATTAGGAGGTAGTTTAAAGTAAGAAACTTCTTCTGAAGCGTGCTTAAATATAGAAAGCGCCACCAGATATCCCTTAATGGTACCAATCTGGAACCCCTGATTAGCTAGGTGGAAGAACATCTTGCAAGGCAAACATGTCCAGAGAGAAAAGTAGTGACGGACGCCTCACTCATGAGGTGGGGTGCCCACACCAACGATCTGACAATCGGCGGTCGTTGGTCTCCATCAGAGCCCAAACTACACATCTCCTTGCAAGATGTTCTCCCAGCAGGCCAACCACTGAAGGTCCTGTGAGAATCTACTCAGAATTTGTAGGAGGTCTGACATCCTTCCTGAGAAATAGGACCACTGAGTCCTGAGAGCCCATTAGAGAGATTTCATTCTCAGGCGAGCCTCTGGCACCAGAAAAATGCAGGATGCCATGAGGCCAAGCAACCTCAAAAGAAATCTAAGGCCGGTAGATGCTGGGCATTCTGGAATTTGGTTACCATCTGCAGAATGTCCTGAGTCCTCACGTCTGGTGGGGAGGCTTTTCCCCAAGGATGCATCCAGGATTGCTCCAGTGAATTGAGCCTTTGAGATGGTATCATGAAAGACTTCGTGAAGTTGAGGGAGAAGCCAAACCTGTGATGGAAGGGACGGGTGGAGCAGAGATGTTCCAGGGCCTGTTCGGAAGAACTGGCCCCGATTAGCCAATCGTCCAGGTAGGGGTGAACGTGAATTTCTCCAGAGACTTGCTGCCACAACCGCCATCAACAACGGCGAACCTCAGGTACTGTCCGTGCTTGTGATGGATCGGCAAATGAAAGTAAGCATCCTGAAAGTCCTATGATACCATCCAATCCTGAAGCTGGAGAGCCTGAAGTATCTGAGAAAGAGTTACAATCTTGAACTTGTACTTTCTGAGGAACTTGTTTAAGTCTTTGAGTCCACTCAATCCTCCGTCCTTTTTTGGAATGAAGAAATACGGCGATTACCAACCCTTGTTCCTCTCCGCTACAGGTACTGTTTCTATAGCATCTTTCCCTAGCAGAGTTTGTAAATCCTGCATAAGGATGACTCATGCGTTTTTAGAAAGGGAAGGCAGTACACCCCGGGGCAACTGTCTCCAATGCCCATGCATCTGAAGTAATAGCCTGCAATTCTTGTCAGATGCTTTGACAGTCTGCCTTCCACTGGGGTCTTGTGCACTAAGTTCTCAGAGGTTTTGGGGCAGCTAACGTAGTGTCTGATGGTAAAGTAGCTGCTGCTGCGTTCTTAGTACCTCTTCCCATCCACCACAGGGGAATCTTCTTTGGCCTCTTTGAACTGGTTGTCCTCTGCCCCATCCAAATGTGGAGTAGTGACAAAAGGATCTACCCCTCCAGGGTGTACCTGTGGGCGACTTGGAGGTTGTCTGATCGCAGGACCAAGTGATTTGGCTGCTGCCTACGAAGTCTGTAGTTTCTCAGAACTTTCGTCAGCCTTGCTTCCGAATAAAGGAGTACCGTCAAAAGGCATGTTGAGCAGTCTGGATTGAACGTCTGGAGCAAATCTCGACTTTCTCAACCAGGCAAACTTGCGCATAACTGTACTAGCCGCCATACAGGACCAGTCTGGAGGGATTCGCACATCGCATCTTTCCCATCCTTGACTATGTTTAAAAATCTGTTTCATTCCTCAGCTTCGGGGATATGGTCAGCTGCCATGGATGTACACTCCCAAAGGTTGTGAGTGAACCATGCCAACATGCACGTAACATTAGCCGATTTTAGGGCCATACATCCAAACAACAAACCTTTTTGGGCCCAGGCGTCGCAACGCTTGTCATCCCCATCAGGTGGGATGGTGGGGTAGACATTTTGTCTATTGGTGGAGGTGGTAGCTTAAACCACCAGACTTTCTGGTGTCAGGTGTTTTGACAGATAATTGGTAGCCACGCGATTTTGCAAAGCTGCATGGAATGGCACAATAGGGTCTTCTTGAGGTCCCTTGTCCAAAATATCGGTCAAGTCATCTTGCTCAAAGACTGACCTTGGCCTAGCCCAACCCATATACTCTACAACCCTTGACATCAACTGTCTGTAGGTAAACTCTGCATGATCACCAGAATCTGACCTGCCGAACTCCACCGCTGGTGAGGTGTCTAGCCCACTGGCATCATGCAGGCATTCTTGCAGAGTCTTTATTCTTGCCTCTTCAGAAATAAATGCTTCAGGGACTTATGGCGTACCATATTGGAGGCCAAAAGGCCTAGATTCATCTGAAGATGGTTCTGCATCCTCATAAATAGAGGAAAGTGACTTAACATATTTAGCCCTAAAGAGGACATTAAAACAATGCCAACCTAATGATTGGATCTGTTGTTAATCCAACTATAAGTCAGATTGATTCCCCTTCCTGGTTTAATTTGTTCATAAGCATTGCTTTTCAGAACATTACATATAATTGGAAAAATGCAACCAACCTATCATATAGTATTTGTTGGAACTCTATTTGCTCTGCTCACCGAACAGAAAAATGGCATGCTTCTTCTTTTGATGATATGCATAAGATTAACAACAAATTGAATATTTTTGTTCAGTACCTTTTTTTTGTAACATATTTTATTGACATTTCATTATTCATATTCAGGTGTTATTTAACATGAGTTGGATTGCGTACATGTTGATAATGCCATTTTTCTTCCATGTAACAAATAACTAACGAAAAAACAACATAATAAACAGATAACTATTACAGTCTTCTGCTTGCGTCGTGATGACCTCAAAAAAAGTTCGACTCGGGTTGGTTGTGTAAAGGTCTGGCAGATTCTGGATCATCGGGGGCCTGCTTCAAGTACTTTGTCTTCGTAGGTGAGTTTCCACTTTCTGGGGCATACCAGTGAGAGTAATGAATTCATGGTGGCTTGGGGTCAGCGGTAAAACGAATGTCCCGCAGGAGGGCCTTCCATGATTCGATAGTGTCATTCATATTTTCATCTCCTGTGCGGGCCCCTTCTTGCCAGGCCTTGGTCTCAGCATCTGTCCACCTTTCTAGTTCTTTGATCCATTGTTCATGTCTCGGGGCCCCCCCGGGAACTTCCATGCCATTGCTATGGTTCACTTTGCCAAGATGCAGGATATGTCCATCAACTTAACTATGTGTTTGTACTTGGCCACCCTAGGGTGGGCACCTAGTAAACATTCTTTGGGGGCCCAGGTATATCTGGTTATCCCCGCTTCTGTGCAGGTCTGTTTCACTCTGGACCAAAATGGCATCGTTTTGGTGCAGGTCCAAAACATGTGGATCAAATCCGCTTCGTTGTTGCAGCACCAGGGACATGTTGGTGATGCTTGCTTGTAAAAGCTGGCCACTCTCTGGGCAGTCATATAAGTCCTGTATAGAACATTCAGTTGATTTTCTGAATCTGGCATTCCTGGATACCTCTTTGGGGTAGAGTAACACTCTTTCCCATTCATCCTCAGACAACGAGATCTCAAGGTCCGTCTCCCATTTTTCCTTCAGTGTCGCACTTTTGGGGTTAGGTTTATCCATCAATCGGCTGTAGAGCCTGGTTATTGGTTTCCAGCCATCTGTTAGGTCATGCATCTCTTGTAGAAGAGGATCTATGATGGATTCCTCTGGCCAGTTGGTCCATTTCTTCTTGGCTATCTGCTTGAGTCTGAGGTACCACAAAAACTGGCCACTCGATAGTCCTTCGACTGTTTGTAGTGATTCGAATTCCCTGAATTTACCATCATCAAACAAGTCCCCCCATACGTAGATCCCAGCGCTTCACCATCTTCTCACCGCTGCGAGGTCTGTTCGGTTTCTGCATGCATCCACCAGTATGGGGGTATTAGGAGAATAAGGGTGTTTGAGGCGCCTCTCTGAAGAGGCTTTGGACCATATCTGCCTGCCTAATTTTGTGATCATGGGGACGTTCTGCGTCTGGTTCAGCGGATTCCAAAGTGTTTCCCTTGGGAATAGCAATGAGGGTATTCGACTCAGTAGTCCTGTTTCAGCCGTGGGTTCGTCTTGGAGCCACTTAGTTACACGAGTGAGTTGTGCTGCCAGGTAATACATCTGAAAATCAGGTAGTTGTATCCCCCCCCCGCTTTGTAAGGTAGTGCAAGTGTCGATAATGAAAGTTTATGCCTGGTTTGTCCCCAAAGAAATTCCTTGAGTAGTGTTTCTAGTTTCTTAAAGAAGGGTGGTTTAATATAGTAGCAGATGTTTACAAAGTAATATAGAAACCGGGGTAGGATGATCATCTTGGTGATAGCTGCTCTGCCCATCATCGAGAGTGGGAGTTTTGACCAAAATTTCATGGATTGGCGCAGCCCCTTCATTACAGTTTCCCTGTTATGTTTGTGTGTGAGTTCTGGGGTATGTTTTATGTTGACGCTCAGGTAACGTGACATTTCAGATTGCCATTTTATCCCAACTTCCGGCAGGTCTTCTTCCTCCAAGCCTCTGAGTCTAGCTAGCAGAAAAGCGCAGGACTTCTACCTGCTGAACTTGATCCCCGAGTAGGTTGCATAGTTATCTAGGATGTCTAGGGCGACTTGTGCGTTGAGATGAGGATCTCTTAGGTATAGAAGCACATTGTCTGCGTATAATGATATTATGGAGTGTTCATTGCCCAGTTTTATGCCCGCATCAAAGTACTGTCTTCTAAAGTAGATAGCGATCGGTTCCAGGCCCAAGATGTACAACATCGGTGATAGCGGGCATCCCTGCCTGGTGCCTCGTATCGCCCAGGGTTTTGACATTGTTCCTCCAGTTTTCACTCTAGCCACAGGCGAGTTGTAAAGCACCTTAACCCATCTTACAAAGCCCTCACCGAAGCCAAATTTTCTCAGTACCTCAACCAGCCATTCCCAGAATATGGAATCAAAGGCCTTGATGGCATCAAGTGATAGCACCGCCAAGTTTTTCTCTCTCGCGAGAGTTTCTGCCATGATGTGCTGGAGCCTTCTAAGTTTGGACGTGGTGTTACGTCCTGGGACAAAGCCGTTTTGGTCATCGTGGATTAGGGTTCCCACCACCCTTGCGAGTCTCTTGGCTAGTATAGTGGTCAGGATCTTGCTATCTTAGTTCAGCATCGCTAATGGGCGGTAGGAGTCGCAATCGTTGGGCCGTTTATTCGGTTTGAGCATAGGGATTATGATAGTTTCCTTCATGGTGTTGGGAAGGATTCTGTTCTGGTATGCTTCCAGGAAAACTTTGTGTAGTATCGGGGTGAGGGTTGATTCATAAGCTTTATAGAATTCCGGTGGCAGGCCATCGCTGCCGGGGGCCTTGCACGTGGACAATGATCTGATCGCTTCCGATACATCCTCTGGGGTTATCTCTAGGTCTAGTGCCTCTCTCTGGTCAGTAGTTAGTTGCGGGATCTCTATCTCATACAGGGTGTCTATGATTTCTACTCTGGGTACTTGTTTTTTATGGGAGTACAATTTGGAGTAGAACCCTGCAAATGCATTATTAATATCCTGTTGTGTCTTGTGCGTTCTTCCTCCTTCATCCATGATCTCAGTCGGGAGGTGTCTTGGGTGTTCACGCCTGCACAGCCATGCTAGTAGTCTGCCAGGCTTATCTGCCTCTTTGTGTGATCTGGCAGTGTGGGTTGTGAAATCGAAGTTGGCTAGTCTGTCCCAGGCCACTCGACAGCTCTGCCGGATTTCCCTCAGGTGTGGCATCAGTGCAGGTTTCCAGGTGTGATTTCCGCCTCTTGTGCCTCCAATTCTCTCTTCAGTTGTTTCCGGATGCCCCCAGCTCCTGAAATCACTTCGCCTCGAGTCACCACCTTCATGGCTTCCCATAGTGTGCCCCAGCTTGCAACCGAGCCCTTGTTGTGGACTACACAATCCTCTAATTTGGTTCCAAGATTCTCTCTGAATTCTTGATCAGTGAGGGTTGCTATGGGCATCCTCCATGTCGGGATCAGTGGTCTGGGCCCTCTGAGTTTCCACTGCATAATCAGAGGTGAGTGGTCTGAGATCGAACTGCTGAGGTATCCTGTGGTCTCTGCCATCGAAATGTGTTCCCTGTCGACAAACAGGTAGTCTATCCTCGTGTGGACCTTGTGCGGGGATGAATAGTAGGAGTAGTTCCTCTCGGCGGGGTGGTGTTCCCTCCAAATGTCCACCAGGTTGAGGTGCTCAAGTGTGTCTTTCAGTGCCTGGGACGCAGCGGTATTTGGGTGTAGAGGCGGTTCAGACCTGTCGATGGATCCATTACTGACACAGTTAAAATCACCCCCCCCCCCCATATGAAGGTTCTCGCTCTGTGGTGCGCTATCTTGGTGCACAGTATTTTAAGAGGAGAGAGTATTCCGTGAGTGGGAAAGTAGGAGTTCACAAGACACACTGCAATGTGTTCGATGGTACCCCACATTATTAGATATCTGCCTTCTTTATCAGCCTCCAGGCCCAGAAGTTGGAATGGTACATTTGGATTCACCCACGTGAAGACGCCCCGTGCGTACTTGGAGTAGGGTGCCCCTCTTCCTGTCCCACCCCAACGTTCAGACAGTTTGGATGAGGATTCTTCTGTTAAATGGGTTTCTTGGAGCATCGCGATTGAAACTTTCTTCCTATGGAGATAGGATAGGATCCTATTCCTTCTAAGGTAAGAGCCCATTCCTCTGACATTCCTCTGTCACCATTTAGGTGTTGTACTGGGTTCAACCCTTCGGTCCCTTTTCACGTTCTGGGATGGTCCCTGCTGCCAGCAGGGGGGGGTTTCCTGTTTGTGTTCCTGAGTCTGCCAGATCTTAATTCTTGAGGTCGTCTTGTTCCATGTCTCATTAGTTCTAGTGAATCGAAGACTGTAACTAACTGAAATGATAACATAACTGTAACTGGTGCGCCCAGCAACTGCAGTTTCCATGCGGTGCTTGGGCGCTCTCGCGCCATCTGGGCCCATCCGGGTATCGCCGCGAGCAGGGCCGCACAGGCAACTGGCCTGTCCTAGTCTGTTCGTGGGGGTAGCGCCCCGAGTCCAGTGGGAGGCCGAGCGAGGGCCGCTTCTGTTTAGCAAGCTGGTGTGTAGGTTACCTTCTTGGATTTTGGTCGAGTGTATGTTTAGGGTGTTGGATGGGGGTGTTCGCCCATCTAATGTGCTGGTTCTTGTTGTGTTTCAATCTTCCCCAGGGTGGGTTTCTCTGCCTTCTGCCAGGTTATCATGTTCCATCCACATATTGGTGGCTGCTGGAGTCTCCAGGAATATCGCACGGCCTTTGTAGATGACCTTTAGTCTGGAAGGGTAGAGCAGCATATATTTCAAGTTCAAATGTCGGAGCCTCGCCTTAGTCGGCACAAAAGAGTTTCGCTCCCTTTGGACATTCGGGGCATAGTCCGCGTAAATAGTTATTTTGGAGTTGCCGCGTTCTATGGTTCCCCCCTCTCTGGAGTATTTTAGGATAGTTTCTCTGTCCTGAAAATTAAGTATCTTGGCGATTATAGAGCGAGTATGGGAGCCAGGTGGGGGTTTCTTTTGGAGGGACCTGGGCGCCCTCTCCACCGCGAAACCGTGCGTCAGTTTTCCTGCACCCATCTCTTGTTGTAGAAGAGTTTCTATGTAGGCCGTAGGGTCGGGGCCCTCGGATCCTTCCGGTACTCCTAGTATTCTGACGTTGCCCCGTCTCGCCCTTCCTTCGGCATCTTCGGATCTCGCTTCAAGCGTGGCCACTTTCTTCTCTAGGTCCACTACCCTGGCCTTCAGATCTGTTGTGTCTTCTGATGTCTCTCTTATGGCTCTCTCACCATTTGTCACTCTCTCAGTTAAGTTACGGGCATCTTGACGCATGAGTTGCATATCAGATTTGAATTCGTCGATCTTAGAGTCTATGAATGTTCGCAGTGAAGCTATGGCTTCTAGCATTTGCGTTGGGCTCTGCTTCCTTCGCCTGCATCGTGGGCGGAGGATTGGGGTTGTGGTGGAGTCTGGTTCTTGGTGGTGACGAATATTTCCATGGTGATTGGTTTCCATTTGACATGGTGGTATTTTGGTGGTGCGGTTCCCAGATTTAGCTAGGGGGCAGTGTGTTGCAGTTCGAGATGTCGTCCAGGGTGAGGGGTGTTGCCAAGTGTGTCCAGGTTCAGTGTGGCGACTAGTTAAAATGGGAACCAACCCCTAGGGTCGCCTTTTCTTATGGTTCAGTGTTGTGATGCCTTGAGTACTTGATTAGCCCCCCCAGTCCAGTGTGCTGGGTACTCTTCTAGGGCGGAATGTCACTTTTCAGCAGGCTCTCGGTTTAATTACTAGTGCCCTTCTGTGCCGTTCAGGGGGGTGTGGGGGGGGGGCTTCAGCAGCACAGTTGTTGTTTACTAGTGCTGTATCTGGTGAGGTGGGTTCATTGTCATTGTTAGTAATTGGTCAGCCCCACAGCCCTTCTCACCTCAGGTATAACTGCTGCCTCCTCGCTGATACCTAGTGTTCCCTAGGTTGTTCAGGGGACACGTTCTTCTCGCTTTCTTCTGGCTCCCCCTCGCTCTCGTGTGCGCCTTTATCAGTCTGACGGCCCCCAGCTCAGCGGGCGGGGGCCGAGTCTTCTTCAGCGAGCGGTATGGAGCACAGTCACAGGCGGGGGATCCCGTCTGCTTCACTTCGCTGCGGTCGCGGATCGATGAGTGGAGCTGCCCTCCTCCCACGCGACGTGCCTCCAGAGGCGATACGTCGCCCAGTGCCCTCCTGCCCAGCTCCGCGCCAGATCGCTTCGCTTGTGTCAGCGCTGGAGGGGGGAACTCTGCAATTCCCGCAATCTTCAGGTCCGTGGGCCCGACCAACCACGCTTATGCTGGCGGTACCTGCCGCCGGCGGCGGCCGGCCTCTCAGCTGCAGCCGAAGCTGGTCTCAAGATGCGGCGGCCATCTTGGATGCGGCTGATGTCAGGGGGGGTGGGTCGAGTGGTATTGCGTCTGCATCGGGGTCCGATTCTGCTGCAGATTAGGTGTGCTGTGATGGGCTCCGCTACCTCCAACCCTAGAGGCTGCGTTCCTCGTTCAAAGGTGATCTCGAAGCCAGCGAAAAGGATCAGGATGCGGCGCCTCGGCCGGAGCTCGGCTACTCAGCCTCTTCTCACCATGAGCTCCAGGCCACGCCCCCTTGTTCAGTACCTTAACACACATGACTAAATCTCATTAGCTTGTTGATACTTTAACCCTACCCTTGCCTTTCCTTTTGTTTTCCGTCATGTCGTTGTGTCTCTGTCCTCCCCAGTTTATTCTCATTTATTATACAATTTCAATAAGATTATTGATCCTAACTTGATCAACATGTTCTTGACCAACTGTTTATTTGGTTTGTAATCTTTCCGACTATCTAATGTTCAATAACCGTATACCTGTTTTTGTTAGTTAAACTAATAATAAAAATCTTTAAGGAAACAAAAAAATATATTAAGCCCTAGGCAAAGGGGCATAGGTCTTCTCCACGGTACTCGATGGAGACATAGTGTTTGTTGACAAAGGAGACGAAATAGTCGAAACTGTCAACATCGATGGCTTCAATGGCTGCGTCAACAGCTTCGACACCTGTGGCGGCGAGGAGCTCGAAGTGTCAATGATTTTTCATAACTTTTCGATGCCAATAGAATCGATGACATCTTTCAACCCCAAAGGCGTTGATTTAGAGTCTCTTGGTGCCGGAGGAGTCGACGACTCGGTCCTCAAAGGGACTTTTCCTCGACTCGAGGAATCTTTAGACCACTCTCGAGGAGTTTTGCCTGCCGGGCCTGAAAACGCACAGCTTTTATGCTTATGAGGTCTTCGACCGGAGCGTGGCTTTTGGGTGTAGTCGAGGGCGTCAAGGCCGCACTTCCGAACACCTTTAACATTTTAAGCCTAAACTCTTCCCATGGAACTGGCGAAACATTCTTAGTCGGGCATAAGACCCGTTCCGGAGAGGAACTTGAAGACAAGGAAGCTGGTGATTTATGGCGCTGTTTCTTTCCATGTCTAGACGATGACGAGTGGTGGGAACCACTACGCGATCAGGATAGTTTATTTTTCTTAAGGCAATGAGAAACAGTTCTAAACTTGTCCGAAGTTTGTTATTTCGAGGGAGTCGAAGGGGATCTATGGGTCCACCCTGCCGCAACCTTCCCTCTGCGCTCTCTCAGGGCTTTCGATGTCATGGACAGGCAGTCCTCACACTCCAATGAAGTATGAGCGGGTCCCAGGCACTACAAGCATATTTTGTGGCGGTCCGTGACTGACATTCACGAACCGCAGTCACAGCATTTCTTGAAACCCGATTTGGGAGTGGAAGATGCTGATGACGAAGCCATTTTATTTGAATATTGCTAAAAAAAATGAAGCCAACGGTGATGCGCGTGCTCTACATGCCTTTGGTGACGTCGACATCGAGACGGAGGCCTCCGAGGGACATCGAGTCAACAGGCATCGACGCACAGCGCCCCCTGCTGAAAAAAAATTGGATGTTGGAAATATCAAAAGATAAGGAATACGTGGGAGGACACAATCCATTTGAAAGGCACAGCTTCACCTCACTGATGAGGCCCGACTAGGCTGAAACACGTGTCTGGGATTGCTGATGGTACTCTTGTTCTGAGAAGAGCTGCCTAGCATTTCGATGTTGGACTGCCCTTGTGGGTGGGACAAAGACTATATGCAATGGATATTTCTCCTCTGTGGCAGGTGCAGTAAGCTCAAACGTGGTTGTAAGCCCTTCTGAGTGAAAGAAGCTCCATAGAACAGGGTTCTCCGTAGAGGGGCTCCCACACTCCTTTCTAAAATACATTTACAATTGGAAAAAATGCAGAGTATGACTTTAAAAATGCATTATAAATCGGAGGTAAGTACTAAAAGTCTAGTTCTTGGTCCAGAACTCAGTAAACCCTTTCTGGATACAGGCAAAAGGTCAGTGGCAAGGCACATACCCCCCCCACAGTCCATTTAGGAGAGCTTCAAGACAGGGTGACAAATCCATGGAATTCGTCTCTTTTCCTTAAAGGCGAGCACCCCCCCCTTTGGGACTAGGGAGGTGAGCCCACCACACTTAACACCCCCTACGGTACTGGGTAAGCAGGATCCCACGTGGCGTGATCACCCCTTTGGGGACAAAGGATCCCCAGACAGGCTTTACGAAACATGACCTCTAGTCCACCTCCTGAGTCTGACTTACCCCAAGTGGTGTCAGAAGTGTGATGTGTATGACCCGATGGAGCGAGTCCCGATCAACATCTTCATGTCCAGCAGGCCAACTGACAAAGTAGCCCTTAAAGGACAGTTTGGGATTAAGCACTTCTTTGTTGCAGCCAGAAAAGCAACCTTGGGGAGTACTGCTGAGCAGCAAGGAAAAATCAGACTTGACTTTGAGCTCCGACCCGGGCAAAATCCTGAACAATATTATATCCTTGTGTGTACCTGCTTATTGAACTTTCTGTCGATGCAGAGATAGCTGTCGCCTTGGGGCAGCAGCTGACCGAGTATGATGACCAAAGGCGAGTTGTTGACAGACATCCTGTTTGCTGGAGGTCTTGGCGGCACAGCGCTGTGGCGACGCTGGCTGGGTCGACCAGGAGCGATGGCGAAATCCTTACTGGAGCTTGATGCCGGAGAAGACTGTGGGGGAGGAGCGTTGGAGCCAACAGCTCCAAGCGGATAGAAGCACTCCTTAAGCCTCCTGAAGTTGCTCTGAACGACGTGTGGGAGCGCGGTGCCGGTACGGAAAAACGCCAGCGGGAGCAACCATTGGATATCGATGGCAGGGGCCATGGATGGCGTGTTGGCATTTGTATGCGAGGGGGGGAGGGGACTGCATCGCCGGTGTGGCTCATAATTGAACATTGGTTCCTGGACCCTCCTGATCGCATGCGGCCTGGACCTGCACCCCGGATAGAATGTGCATCTGTTGTCCCGTTCCCCAGTGCTCTCCATGCCACAGCGAAACGAGAGAGCAGAGGTGGTGTGATCCGGGAGACGGCACCAGGTAAGGTTTGGAGCCGCACCACACAGGATGCCACTCTGCTCGAAGGGGAGACTGTGAGGCCGGTGCAGTCCCCCCACCGGCTGGAAGCCCAGCCACAAGGGACCAGCTGATGGAAAGACTGCATGTGATTGACTTGGGCTTGGTCCGGCATGCCGACAGACCTGGAAAGGTTGGCGGCCCAGCCAGATAATATTTTGGCGCACTGTTGGCACACCATTACCCTCTGGCACTGCATAGGGCACTACTGACACTGTGGGTCCAACGTCTGCAGATCCGGACCACTAATATCACATAAAGGCACCCGAAGCCCAAGCAAAATTAAAGTGTGATCCTATACGATCAAAGTGAAAGCATATCATTTCACATGGTTTCTTTCATCTTCGCCTAAGCGATGTAAAACAAGATCAGAAATTGGGCTGGCCCCCGGAGCTGAATGGACACTGAGAAGAAATACATGGTGTCTCACCCCTGGCATTTTTGTGAGAGACGCTGCAGCAAGAGACCCCTTATGAGAGCTGGAGTACGGCTGGGTCCTGGGCGCTGCAGTGTTTGACTGAAGAGCTCAGTGGGCGACTAGCACAGATGGGAGGAGGGGCCCGAAGACCCTTGGGCGATTAAAAAGGTACATCTGAATCCAGGGCCGAGCAACATATGAGAGGCATGGATACGGGCAGACACTAACAAACAATTGTGGCATTAGTGGGACATGATGACCTCGCATTTGATTGGGCTGTGCAGCTAAGTTAAAAACACCATATAGGTGAAAGGCGGTCCCGTGGGCAAGCCCTGGGGGACTTTGTCTGGCCTTGTGCACTGATTGAGGTGAGGTGAAGTTCCTCATCACGCTGCCCCTTCCGGGAGACGCCGTTTGCTCCGGAGAGCATCATGTACTACAATACGAGTAGGTCTATCTGGACAAGTACTGTGAACAAACTGCCACATGGAAGAAGAGACAACTAGCAAAACCCCTTCCGACTGAACTGTAGTAAATAAGTGACGGCTGGGGGCGCAACATGACTAAGGGAGCTGCAATGAAACGTGGCCCAATGGACTAATTCATCCGCAACCATGTGTCAATCACCGGGCTGGCAGCCCCGGAGCAAGTGGGAGGCTCTGGTATCCCAATTGGGGAGGCTTGTGATGTTCAACTGCTGATGTCAATGCAAAACGACTTCATGGCCATAAATGTCAAATTGGATGATATTGTGGCAACCATTGGCTCTCTAAAATCCAAACCCGAAAAGGAAAGCGCCCTATTATTGAGGCTGAGACCAGGATAGGTGAAGTGGAAGACAAGGTGAGCCAACATGACCGTGATATTGCAACACTGAAGGAGGACCTCACTAAGACGCGAAGGAAATGCGACGATCTTGAATCATGTTCGAGGTGGAACAATGTGCACATTGTCGGAATGCCCGAGGCTGCGCGCAAGGGACCAATGGAACCATTTAAGGTCTCCTTAAAGCTTTGTTTGGCACAGATCAGTTCTCTACACACTTTTTCATTGAGTGCACACTGGACTCTGGTGACGTTTCTTAGACCAGGGGGCCCCTCCATGCACCGTTATTGCAAATATGCTCAATTATAGAGACAGAGACCTAATTCTGAATTTGTCCAGAGAACAGGGGACGCTCAGTTACGAAGCCAACAACATTTACATTAACCCTGACTTTGTGGCTGGGGTCCAGGCCCTGAGAAGATCTTACAACCCAGTGGAGGGATTGAGGCCTAGACATGTCCTGTATGCACTTATGTTTACCGCAAAATTTCACATCCAGCATGGGGGAAGAACACACTTTTTCGAAAATCCTGCGGAAGCTCCAGCTTATGTTGAGACGTTGATCCCGCTATCAGCACCAGAGTGCGGGTGAGAGCCAAATCGAGACCCAAGAGAAGGTGCCAGACAGAATGGCATGGAGGACTGATCAGGATGTTTTACTTTGGTTTTGGTAAATACTGTGACATACGCAGGCATGAGTATTGTTAAAATGTAGCCAGGGTGAGTGACCACCTGCCGACAGACATGACTGCTCACAGCACAACCCAGGAAATGTCCATGGTTATGCAGGAGCGACATCATCAAGTTGAGGCAGATGGTGAGCGTGGGGGGTTGAAAAGGAAGTTTATGAGACATGTTAGGATATCAGAGTGGGGGCCTTAGATGGGCGGAAGCGTTTAGGGTTCGGGGGGGGGGGGGTGGGGAGTAAAGAGGTTTTCAAAAGCAGGCGGCAATGGGTGGGTAGTTGGATATGGATTGTACTGCGTGCCAATTGGTTTATCGAGAGATGTGCATGATCTTCATTTTTGCTTTCAACTAAATGCCAGGTGAAGTGATGGGACTGATATCGTGGAATGCCCAGGGCCTAAACAATCCTATTAAAGCTAGGAAGGTTATAACATACCTGGACCGCCATTCTCCCAAAATAGTAATGTTGCAAGAAACGCAGGCACTAGGACCGTTACATGACATATTTGCACCCAAATGGGGGCGACAGAGATATTACACAACCTATTCATCTCAAGCTTGAGGAGTGCTTACTCTAGTGCATCGATCGCTGCATTTTCAGGCAGAGGAGAAACAGGCAGACCCCGAGGGCCGATATGTTATAATGAGAGGGGAAAGCGTCACATTGGTTAACGCGTATGGTCTGAATATTGACGACCCAGGATTTTATAGCCAGGTGTCTGAGATTCTGGTGAAAATGGCAGACGCCCCCATCATATGGGGTGGCGATTCTAATACAATCTTAGATCTCCTTATGGACTGATTGAGTACCACACAGCGTGGACTGTCTGCAGCAGCTAAAATGATCAGGCAGGTGATGGGCCAACTGGGGTTGGTCAATGTATGGATGAACGAACACCCGAGGGCAGCTGAATATACTTATTATTTTACGGTCCATGATGCTATGTCAGGGATTGTTCTCTGGCTGCTCTCGCCAATGTGGCTAACATGTCTGCGCGGCAGCAGAATTTTACCCTGTACCTTGTCAGATCATTCACCGGTGGTGACGTCACAACCTGTGGCTCCCCACCGCCCCGCCCCCTATGGATGATGCCACAGACCATGTTAATAGATGGCGTGCTGGTAGAGAATTTACGGGAGATGATGGATGGGTTATTTGAGTCGAATGAGGGCTAAGTACCGAGATATGCCATGATATGGGAAACCTTTAAATAGTCCCCGTCTCCAAGGAGAAGGGACGCGTTAGTGGCAGCCACCAGCACACAGGTACGGATACCTGCATGGCAACCGCCTGTCCAGACACCGGTGGGTGATGCCATGGCCCAGTCCACCAGTGCTCCAGCCCCTACTGACTCAAGTGGTCCCAGCCACTCGGGGTCTGCACCGTCTCGCAAGATGGTAAAGCGTGCAGTAGGGGGACATGCTCCAACCCAAGGCACGGCACAGGAGACCCAAACGTCGAGGAAGAGGAGCTTCAGTGATGCAGAGACCAAGATTCTCGTGTACTACGTGCGGGAACACGAACGTAACATGCTGGTGCGGGCAGGGAGCACACATACGCATGCTCAGCGTCTGGCCCACCGGCAGCGCGTCACTGATCTAATCAACGCCTTGGGCAATGAGAGGCGCACAGCTTCTGAGGCATTGAAGCGTTGGAATGACCTCCGACGCTGAGCCAAAGAGAAGCTGGGTAGCGCCATGCCTCTACTCTGGTGACTGGAGGTGGGCCACCAGAAGAGAACGATGAGCTCACTCCCTGAACATGAAGAAAAAAGTCAGTGACATAATTGATGTGGAGCAGATCCAAGCTATTGTATTGTATTTGTATTTATTTACTTTATATAGCGCTTTACACCAAAGCGCTGCACATTTTAACAACGGGATACAGTAACAGAGGAAGCAATTTACAATTGAGAATCAGACCAACAAAACAATAAGTAGAGCAATTAACTTGAGTGGAGAAAGAGTAGTGCAGTAGAACTGAGAGTGAGAGGGGGGAGGGAGGAGGAGGGAAAGGATGGGAAGATGGTGAGAATGGGAGGGCGATGAGGGGGAGGGAGATGAGCAAGGAGGTAAGCAAGAGGGGGGGCGGGGAGGGGATTCATGGTAGGGGATGGAGAAGGAGAGATTTGAGGGAAGATCGGAATGAGGAAAAGGTATAAATAGAGCAGAGCGAGAGAGGTAAGGAGTTCCAATGAAGGGGGGCTAGGAGATGGAAGGAGCGGAAGCGGGATGTGGCACAAGGGGAAGGAGGAACAGTGAGAAGGAAGTGGTCGGCTGAGCGAAGGGAGAGGGAGGGAGTGTAGAACAAGAGGAGGGAGGAGAGATAAGGGGGAGCAAGACCATGGAGAGATTTAAAGACTAGGCAGAGAAATTGAAATTTGAGTTGGGAGTGAAAGGGAAGCCAGTCGAGGGAGGAAAGGGAAGCAGAGATGGAGTCACGGGGGGAGAGGAGACAGAGGGTGCGGGCGGCAGAGTGGTAGATAGATTTAAGGGGGGCGAGATGAGAAGTAGGGAGTCCAAAGAGTAAGGAGGAGCAGTAGAAGAGGCGAGAGAAGATAAGGGAGGAGATTAAGAGTTTAGTAGCATGGAAAGTGAGAGAGGGGCGGACTTTGCGAATATTAAAGAGGTGGAAGCGACAGGCGAGAGAGATGTGATGGGAAAAGGTGAGAGGGGCGTCATAGTGAATACCTAGGTTGCGAGTGTGGTCAGAGATGGGGAGATTGGAAGGGGGGAAATGAATGAAAGGATGAGGAGAGGGAGGGGGAAGAGTTGGAGGGGGAAGAAAACTACTTCTGTTTTATCGGTGATAAGAGAAAGGAAGCGAGAAGACATCCAATTTTTAATTGCAGTAAGGCAGGAAGAGAGTTTGAGGTGGAGGTCAGGAGAGAAGGAAAGGAAGAGCTGAGTATCATCGGCGTAGAAATGGTGAGAAATGCCAAATGAGGAGATAACTGGGGCAAGGAGGGAGGTATACAGTGAGAAAAGAAAAGGGCCAAGTACACCGTATTCCAGAGGCTGGGTAGGAGAGGAGTGGCCTCCCCAGGAAACAGCAAAAGAGTGGGAGGAAAGGCAAGAGGAAAGCCAGCTAAGAACAGAGCCTTTGAATCCAAAGGAAGAAAGAGTGTTGAGAAGAAGGAGGTGATCGACAGTGTCGAAGGCAGCAGAGAGGTCTAGGAGAACAAGGACAGAGGATTGCTTAGAGTGGCGAGTGGAGAGGAGGGAGTTAAGGATGTAAGTGAGAGCAGTTTCAGGAGAGTGTTTAGGACGGAAGCCAGATTGAGAGGGAGGAAGGAGAGAGAGATTAGTGACAAAGGTTGAGAGTTGCAAGTAGGCCAGGCGCTCGAGGAGTTTAGAGAAGAATGGAAGAAGTGAGGTAGGACGGAAGTTAGAGGTGAGCATTGGGTCAGCAGAAGGTTTCTTCAGAATAGGAATGATGGTGGCGTGTTTGAAAGCCGAGGGGAAGATAGCAGAGGAAAGGCAGATGTTGAAGAAGGAAGTTAAGTAGGGAATAAGAAGAGGGTAGATCTTAGGTATAAGGAGGGAAGGGAAAGGGTCAGTAGGAGCAGACGAGGGGTGGGCTTTGGAGAGGAGGATGGAAACGTCAGAAGGGGAGAAGTCAGTCATGCAGGTAGAGGGGGAGAAGGGGGATGGGGGGGGAGTAAGAGGAGCAATTGATTATTTTCCGAAGGGCAAGGATTTTGGAATAGAAGAAGTTTGCGAAGTCAGAGGCTGAAATGGTGGAAGAGGATGAGGGATCAGGGGTGGGAGGAGAGAGAAGACGAGAGAAAGTTTGGAAGATGCGGCGAGGGTGGGAGGCTTGGGATTGGAGAAGGTTGGAGTAGTAGGAGCGTTTTGCTGAGGAGAGGCAAGAGTCATAAAGAGAGTGGTAGGAGAAGTATGAGGTTTGGTTGGAAAACGAAGGAGATTTGAGCCAGAGTCTCTCAAGACGTCGGAGGAGACGCCGCATGGAGAGAAGTTGAGGAGAGAGCTAAGGTTGAGAGGGTTCCAGGGTTGGACGGAAGAAGGAAAGGGGTTGAAGTAGATCAAGAGAGGAGAAGATAGAGGAGGAGAGAGTAGAAAGTGCATCGTTGGCCGATAGTGAAGAGAAATCTTGGAGAGAGGGAAGAGAAGAGCAGGTGTCGAGAAAAAGGGAGGGATCAAAGTTGCGAAGGTCGCGTCATCAAAAGATAGAAGGGAAAGGCTTAAAAGAAGAAGGGTTGGGAAGGGGAGTGAGAGAGAAGGAGAGTAAAGCATGATCGGAGAGATAGATTGGAAGTGTGGAGACAGTAGAAGAGGGGTAGGAAGAGTTGAAGATTAGGTCAAGAGTGGAGCCAGAGGAGTGAGTAGGAGAGGAAGGAAGAGGGGAAAGGAGGTAGGAGTCAAGGATGGAAAAAAGGGGAGAGGAGTGAGGGGGAGAAGGGAGGTGAAGATTAAAATCGCCAAGTACAGTAAGAGGAGATGGAGAGGGAGAGATGAGAGAAAGGAGATGATCGAGGTCGTCGTAGAAGGATAAAAGAGGGGCAGGTGGGCAATAGATGATTAGAAGGAGATGGGGTGAGGATAGGAAAAGGATTTGTAAAGAAATTCGAAGCAAGGGAAAGAAGGAATAGATGGAGGGGACTGGGTGTGGGAGACCTGCCTAATTATGAGGACATGTCCGGTGAGTGGTGATGCATGTGCGTCGATGACATGTGTATGTTGCTTGAATGGATTGTTGCGATTGTACGGCAGTTCTGGCTGTATTTACTTGACTGCCATGGGTGGTCATGTCAAGGTGGACTGACACACGTTTGTCCTGTAGACTGCATGCATAAGATGTGGTGCACACCGTAACACTCATCCTCACCACACATTATCATTCCTTCCATGTCGCTCTCTGTGCAGCCTCTCGTGGCCCTCTTCCTGCTACAACCTGTGATGGCGGGTAGCCTGTGACATCTCTGAGAGGTTACCTTGCTAGATGTACCTCCTCAGAGGTATTCTTCCTTTCCTCTCATTACCCCTGCAGCTCACTGTCTACAAAGGACTAGTCTTACCTATGTTGGGCTACTGCAACAGACTTACTAGATTTAGGTGGTTGAACTCTTGGCTCTGCTACTCATCCAGACCAAGACTGTGGGAAGTGTCCTTTTGTGTTGGGGCAAGGGATTGTGTCTCCCTCGGACTGTGATGAGGCCACTGTCTCCCAGTGGCTAAGACTGGTCTTTTCTGAAACCTGTTCATTGTCCACAAGTCCTTAGGCTGTTATTACTTCAACTCCATCTTCAAGATTTGCTTGCCTGTCATAGTCTTCACTCATCCATTTCCCATTCACTCTTGGTCAGTAGCTCCTCATTACAATGAGTTGGTCGTTAATGTTTGTCTTTGTCTGGGTCCTCCCTCTGGTACAGCTTCCCTGCCTCAATGGAACTGAAGGTGAACCTCCTCCAGATCTGTAGGCACATCTGATGCTTCCTCATGTGTGGGACTTACTCTCCTCCTCTCCCCTGCTGTAGTCCAGGATGACTGAGATGATGCACTAGTGATCTGGCAACAATCCGATCTCCCCAACATTTTCACCCATGCACTGCATCCCCCGCACTTGATGTGTGTTTACTGTATCCCTACAACCCACTACCGCCACTATGCACCTGATTTGTGCATTTGCACTTCCAATGCCAACAGGCCACAACATTTGCATTACTGGTGACGTATTTATGTTTGAAATTTAGGCCGTTCACATGTTCTGCTATGCCCCCTCTCACTTCAAAACCCAGGTATCCCCTTCAACATGCCTAATCACTGGTGCAACATCAATGTGACCTCACATCATGGTATCAGTGTGCATGTCTTCACTCGATTCCGACACCCTAGCATTGTTGGGCATTGTGACACTTGCATATTTTTGCTTTGTGAGTACAATGTAATGTAATCTCACAACTATTGTAAATGGCTCTGGCACTGTAGTCATCAGGTTCCATCTCCTACCGTTTGGCAGTTCTTGCATGGCTATGCAGCATCTGTGTATTGCAAGCCAAGTGCTTGTGTGTAAAGCAGGTGCTAGGCACCATGCACTACATGTGTTGTTGAGCCCTTGATCAGACATCCATGGCTGCATTCATAGTTCCCTTCCCTTGTAGTTACACTGCGTATGAGTGACATGGCAGGTAAATGTGTTGCATGTGAACATTGTGGTGGCTGTGTGTGTGTGGGCTATGCAATTGACGGATCTGCGTCGTGATCTGCCCGCGGCTGCATTTCCCGCAACGGAAATGTTCGCATGGGAAATGCATGAACACAAAATGTTTCATATTTCCCCCACAACCCCCGCTCACTATACTGTGTAGTATAGTGAGCGGGATGTTGCGTGGGACACCCCTGCTTTCTTTTTTCCTTATTCTGTTGGGAGAGCTCAGGGGTGTCCCCCGGAAACCCTGCTCACTGTAGTGGGTGGGGTGTTGCGGGGGATACCCCCCAGTACCCATCCCATCCACTCGACACCCCCTCCCCCCCGGAAACTTTCTTTTGTTCACACTGACCCCACCAAAACGCCTGAACACATACCACGAAAAGTTTTAATTTTTGGTAGTTAGAACATTTTGTGGTGCTTGTTTTAGGTTTTTTGGTGGGGTCAGTCATTTTTATTCAGACATTTCGTCCTATTCCCAATTGACATGGGTCTTCATTTCCTTTTCTGTCCATGTGCACGTGATGAGGCACTTGATGAGGGGGATTTGCTACAGGATACTGAGCAGCTACCAACCACCAGTGGAGGACGTGGTGTGGCAGCCGATGAAGATCCACTGGTACTACAATCCATCCTGGCCCTGACTCAGTCGGACTCCACCTCCGATGATTCCTTTGGATCTGGTGGTGAACCAGTATATGGCTTCCTCAACACTGTTGGAGGTGAGTAGATCAACTGTGGGTGCTGTTGTGTCAAACATCTGCAGGGGGTGAAGACCCCTCACAGGGCCAGTCAGTGTTGGTACCTCATGTCTGTGGTGGTTACGGATGCAGGGTCACGCTCCACAGTGTTGGCTCCTGGTCCTGGGACAGCTGATCAAGGGAGGGATGCAGTCCTGCAGCCACAGACAGGCCCATCACATCAAGGGCCAGGTTCCCTTGGGCCTGCCAGGCGTGGGGCCCGCCAAAGCTGTGGCTGTGTGTCAGCTGGGAATACTGTGTGGGAGCAGTCCATGTATGGTGTTGCATGGCAACAGGGGGTTTCCTATGAGATATTGGCTCAGGGCATGGAAAGGGTGGCCAATTCCATGATGCCCCCATAAAGACAGGTGGAGCTCCAGCTGCAGGCAATGCTGCCTACATGCTGCTCACACAGGCTGTACATGGAGGCCAGCAACAGGAGCCTACGGACAGAACTCAGGGCTCAGCGTGCATCCCTGGTTGCAGGGGTTCGTGCATACAGGAACGCCCTGAGGGAAGAGTATAGGTCCCTCAGAATTACACCGACTGCACTTGAGGAAGTCCGCAGTAGACGGTCTGAACAGCAGATGCAACAGTTGACTCATACCGTCACAGAGGAACTGCGTGCATCCCGTGAAGTGTTGCATGGGGACCTCCGAGCCATCATGTTGCAGGTGCGAACATATCAGTTGTGCATGGCCAATGCCATGGAGGAACAGGCCAGGGCTATTTGGGGGATGATAATCCCTTAACACTACCACCTTCTAATGCTACACCAGAGGGTGGTGACAACAGTGACAGCTCTCCCAATTCATGATAGCCGTGTGGCCCATGAAACCATGGAGGGTATTTTTTTCTTCTTCTCAACACCCGCAAATGCGGGTGTTGACGTGCACCCTGCCCCTCCACCCTCCTGGGTGGGCCCGTGGGCCCCACCCCATCTACCATGTGCTTTTTCTTTTTTTTTCTATTGTGCAGGTATGCAACAGTGTGTTACTTTGTGTGGCATCTGAGGGCATCCACTGTAGGTTCCAGCGGGACCCATAGAGGCTTGTCTTGTGCTGGTGTTTCTGCCTTGGGTCCAGACACATGCCACTCCTGCTTCCCCTTTCCATGGGCTTGAAAAGAGGGTAGCGTGTGAAAGTAACTTACTCAGGCGCATTGGGCTTCCTTTCTATCTGTGGACAGTCAAGTCCGGCCTGTGTATACACCCCTAGTCGGAATCATGATTGTATGTCCAAGTGCATGGTTGCCATCCCTTTTTGTTTGTACATTGGGATCCATCCTTTGATTATGTTCCATCTTCATGTATTGGCTTGCCCATCTGTATTGTTGTAGGCCTTCTGTCTGTATGTGCTTCCCTGCCCACTTTAGTTATCAGGGCCACCCAAAATGATGGAAGGGTAGCATGTGCAAGTTACGACACGTTGAGGCACTTGTGCAATTATGATTGGTCATGGTCAGACACATTTACTATTCTGGCCTGTGTATCTGGTATTTTGTACTGCCCAATGGGTGTCCCTGTGTACATTTATAGTTTGATGTGTGAGAGTGACTTGTTTATGACCTGGTTCTGTTGATTGTTGAGCACTTTGTGACAGTGGAGTTGAGTGATGGCCTTTGATTTACACTTTTGACATTGCATACCATGGAAAGGTGTGGCGACCAGGTGACATGGAGTGTGGGATGGTTTAGGTGTACTTTGCCATGGTGTTCGTGACATGCTACATCTTCCATGAGTTGGTTTAAGTGCTAAGGGATGCACACAATGTGGCACTTCCAAGGACAGGTTCTCAGGGTGGTAAGGTTGGGACAGGCGATTGTCCCTTTGTCATCATTGCTCGTCACCTGGAATGTGCCAGGGCTGTGTGCACTCTGCAGGGTATGGATTTTAGGTGAAAAATTGTGCCATAAGATGGGTACGGGGAGCCTCGCCACGTGCCCTTTCCCCTTCCATGTGCAGCCACTGTGCATTTGGTTGGGGATGTGGGGGCACCACCATGTCCACCGGTACGCAACGCTGTACAGGACACATGCTACCACGATGATCCTGCACACTACTGGTGGTGCATATAGTAGCTCACCACCAGAGTGGTCAAGGGAGCGGAAGCGTGACTTTAGCACTCGGAATCTGCACTCCACTATGGCATTGGTACAGTATGGGCTGCGTTGTATCTTACCTGGGGTGGTGTGGTGATGTTCCGTATTGGCGTCATCATGTAGGTGCTCAGAGGGTAGGCACTGTCCCCTGTGGAGGTGAGATGTGTGGTTTTGTCTGTGTGAGCCATGCATGCATTCGCAGGGCCATTTGTACTCACCAATGAGCCATGTGTTGCCATGCCTCCCAGCTTCCAAGGGCCCACTGTAGGGGTGACATTCTGAATATGAAACTGTCACGGGTGGACCCTGGATAGTTTGTATATACAGAGGTAATGATTCCCTTGGCATCACATACAACCTGCACGTTGATGGAATGCCAGTGCTTGCGATTGCGATAGATGTGCTCTGTGGCCCTAGGTGGACGTAGGGCCACGTTGGTGCAATCAATGGCACCAAGCACTTTGGGGAAGTGCGTCACCGGTAAAAGTCCTGGACCACGGCCTGCCTTTCTGCAGGTGTTCTGGGCATGTATATGTGCCTGCGGACTGAGAGGCATGCAGTCATGATAGCCAACACCTGGTGTAGGCAGCGTGACTGCGTGGCCTGTGAGATGCCCCCGACGATGGCAGTTGTCCACTGAAATGACCCAGTGGCCAAAAAATGCAGTACATTGAGCACCTTCTCCAAGGGGCTCAGTGCTTGGGAGCACAGGGTGGGTGATGCGAGGTCATCTTTCCACTCCGTGACCAGGTCTAATATGATATGAGGTGGAAACCTATACCTGGCATAGACCTGGTCATCAGGCATCCCAAAAAGGCAGGTCCTGGGTAAAAAAATGCATGCCCTGGCTATCCCCCTCCTCCTGCGGTGTCCCACGATCACAGCTGCGAAAAATGGTTCATTCATCGTAGCTGTATACGCGCTTTGGCTTTTGCTCGCACTTTTTATGCATTGTTTTTGTGCGCGTTGACGCTTACGCCAGCTTTCGCCAGGCGGACGCGTTTTCCGGATTAGCGTGTCTATTTGCCCCCTTTTTAGGTGACTGCAATAGACGGTATGCGTCTTCGCTGGGCGTCTCGCGCAAGGCCTTCGTGGTGTCGCAGTGACGTGTTGCACCTGCGAAGATTTAGCGCAAGTCTCCGGTAAGCCACACGCAATATGTTCTATGAATTGGCAAACAGGCGCTTGCGCGCGTTTTTGCACGCAAGTCCCCTATTTTTAGCGCAATTAATTCCATGAATCAGACACTATATGCAATTTAATGCCTTTCTTCTTCTGTACAAAATTTCACATCTTTATGTGAGATTCTCCTATCTGCAGGTTTTGAGTGCTCCACACTTCCATTATGTTTTCGGCTGCAGAGAGCTGTGTATTCATTTTACCAGGCTCTTCAGTTACATTTTCTAGGGCAAGCAGAGATATTTTCGGTGGGCTGCTGATCATGCTCGGCCAAGTGTTTTCTGCTTTTGAAATATGCTCTTTCCACCCTGAACTGAGATGTCACAGGGACATAGAAGTGGCTGATTGACAAACCGTCAGCATTATTGTTAAACGTGTTTGAGCGAAAGCCACTGATTAAGTTTTGAGGTCAGACGTTATTAATGTGGTGGAGTAGGCATCATTCCGTACAAGTCCGGCTTCTCTGTGTGCTGCTCTACTGACACAAGCAGATTACCTATATCACAGTAAGGTGATTTCAGAATATCCAGTGTTTATGAACGGCTGGTTGGGATTGGGAGTTTACATGTTGCTGATCCTCCCCCAGTCCTACTGATCTCACAGAGAGATGTCGCCTGGCAGCATTTATCTCCATTTCATAAAGGCCAGTAACAATCTGTAAGAATCATGATTAAACTCCATAATGCTAAATACTTCCTCCCAAAATAAGGGCTCAGGGAAGAGGCTGCCATAAAAGGCAGAGAGACAGCGGCTGCTACAGAACCCCTTTCTCTCAGCACTGAATGCTTCACTTGAGGCTGTGCTGTACAATTTCGAATAAGATCCAAGCTATTAGCTCCAGCAAATAGTGTTATAAAATAAGTATTATTCCAGCTGAACCGTCTCAGTCAAACAAGGGCTGCACGCACTGTGCAGTGCTTTCATAAGGAGGCAGACATTTTATGTAGGACTTAAAAAAAAAAATCTACAATCAAAAATAATGCTGGGGGTGGAGGGGCACTGTTTATTTCTGGCACGATGCACTACGAACATTTCCAGGTTCTTAACAGAGACAGCAGTAAAATGCCTACAATATGAATATTTACAGGTAAACTGCAAGGTCCTTCTATAGTAGCGAGGATTATCCTAGCAGGGACAGGGGTTTAAATAAAAGACTATACAATCGTATGAAATTAATAGTTAATTAGCAATCGGGGCCCCTCTGTAGCATATGCCAAAGGCGAAGCCACACACAGGTCTTTGGCTTCCCTGCACGGCCCACTGCCAGAGCTCTACCTATCCTGAGCGGTCAAGTTTAGAAGAGGGCGTAACTTCATGACATCACATACATGATAGACAAATTTTGGATTGGCATTCTACCGGACTACAAAACTGACCGAGTACTGTTTGAATTTAAATGAACATAAGCAATGAATTGACAAATTGAACATTCAATGCATTTTTTTCCGCCCTAATCTAATGTGCCGCCCTAGGCCAAGGCCTACCTGGCCTTATTGAAAATACGTCACTGAATAGGATGGCATGGAGGGACTGGCCAGACAAATTGCAGAGGGAAATACAGGGAACTTTTGGGAACATCATGAAGGAGGGGAAACACTCTGCAAATGCCATCATAGTTTGAATACAGCAGAAACAGCGGGGCGATAGATAGCAGGTGCAACTGTTGTCAAGAGGCATGCGTAGTTTAGGAGTATGGTTTTAAGACAGCAAAAGGCTACTCTTATAGATGAGCAAATGGAGGAGTCACACCTATTTGGGGGAACAGGTAGAGGAGGCTGTAGAGCGAGCTAAAAAGGTCATGGCACCCTAAAAACCTTAGGTCAGATCACTGGAAGAACTGGTCAAAACAGAGGGTTCCTTACAAATTTCAGACAGCACAACAGCCTCAAACACAAACAGGCTCCAACTACTGCTTCACGGGATCTCAAGCCAAACAGCTCATGTACCATGCACCCTCACGAAATATGTGAAGAGGCAAAACTAGGGTTGGAGCACAATCCACTCAAGGGTCGTCCTCCACTCAGAAACAATGACTCAGAGGCTCGGGTCACCTCCCGTGCACCCCACCAGTTGGGGTATGCATAACATAATACACCCATGCATTGGAGGGCATAACATCAGACCAGTGGTGTTAGAGACAGTGTCCCAGGGGTACTGTATCAAGCTATTGAAGAATCCCGCAGCCTACCACCGCAGAACAGAGAAATGACAACAGAACACAAGGAATTATTACAGAAGGAGGTGGAGGCACTACTACTAAAGAATCAGTTAAAATTTATTCTCTATTTTTTAGACCCTAAAAACGACAAAACAAAGACCAGTACTAGATTTGCACCCAGCAAACAAGTATGTAAAACCACAAAGTTTTCAAATGATCACTCTGCAGGAGGTCATTGAACACCCAGTCACAGAAGATTTCCAAGGTAGAAGCGCAACATTTCCAGTTCAAAGTTCCCCCTTTTAGAATATCATCAGCGCCACATGTGTTCAGAAAGTTTCTCAAAGTAGTAGTGGCACACCTACACAGAGAGAACATACCAGCAGTGGTCGAAGTGGGCAGGATCGGTGCCACTACTTTTTTCTATTAAATGGTACTGTTCCTATACTTTTATTTTAAAGAGAAACCGTTCCGGAATGGTTTCGTTGTTAAAACTTGCACTTCAGTGCACTGCACTCAAAGTTGCCTTAAACAGAAGGTACATTTGTTTGGAGGGTGGGGGGGCTGTAATGTGCGTGGGAGAGGGTGTGGCGATGAGGTTTGTAGGGAGTAGGGACACAGCAGTAGAAATGAACATAGTTCCACTACTACCTTTCATACACTTTGACCACTGCAAACCAGTCTATGCCTATCTAGACGATTTGCTCATAACAGGCGAGACTCGCCAGTCATGCCTAGATAACACACAAACAGCAATAAACCTGTTTCACACACTAGGGTTCACCATCAACAAAACAAAGGAAAGCCTAGTACCATCTCAAAATAAAGAGTTTCTAGGTGCAAAAATAGAATACGAACAACCACTAACTTACCCAGCGGAGGAAATAGTGCAACCGATTCTAGCCCAGATACCCACATATCCGATGGGAACAAAATTATCAGTAAAGAAAGTTGTGCCTCGGCACAATGGCATCCTGCATATAAATGGTCCCACACGCACGACTAAACATGCGTACACTACAGCAGGGGCTCACAGGTCAATGCTCTCAGAAGGGCAGCGATTCGGACTCTCTAGCGATGAGAACAAAGGAGGTCATAGTGATTCTGCAATGGTGGACAAGGGAAAACCTATTAAAAGGAAGACCGTTCAGACAAGCACCAATACAGAGAACAACAACCACAAATGCATCACTGCTCAGTGGGGAGCAAATTGCCAAGAATTAACAACCCAGGGGGCATGGTCACAACAGGAAAGGAAGTACGGCATAAACATACTGGAACTCCAAGCCATCAGAAAGGCATTGCTATCTTTCCAAACAAGATTAAAAAACAAAGGTGTGTTGGTCAATACTGACAACACCACAGCAATGTCCCACATAAACAAAAGAGGGAACACACTGTAGTTCTGTCCTTCTTGGGACAAAACATATCGAGTTGGATATAAATGTGTATTTTCATGCAGCAAGCACATGGTCCCAGGGAGAACAACTGTCTAGCAGACAGCCTAAGTAGATTGTTGCAACAAAATCTCAAGAGGGAGTTGAACACAGGCACACAGATTTTCAAGGAATGGGGTTACCACATAGTGGACCTTTTTGCAAAAGCACAAAAAACGCAAAATGCCCAACCTTCACATCCAGGTATCCAGAAAAAGGGTCACTGGGGAACAAACTATGGATGAACTGGCCAGTGAGATTTGCTTACACTTCCCCTATCCTGTCCCCCTCACCCCCCACGTCCCTACGCCTAAACAAGATGGTACACAAATTGTTACACAAACAGCTCACCCGGATACTAAAAGCACCAATGTGGGCATGACTGGCATGGTATCACATAGAATGAAAATGGGCATGCTACCCCCTAACAAGTTACATAGCAGACAACTAGCTACCACAACAACACTGGTAACCAACACATCCTTGCCCGTATACTTTGAATTTGGCAGTTTGGCTCCTGGAATCGTAGAGTTTGGACAATTAAAACTCCCAAGCAGATGTATGGAAATTCTTGGCGCGGCAAAAAAACTAAACACATTTATACTCCACTAAATGTAAGTGTTTGGTTATTTGGTGTAAAACAAAACAGATTGACCCCATCAACTGCACACCAACAGATCTAGTAATATATTGATTACATTTATTAGAATCAGGGCTGATGTACAACTATCAAGGTACATCTCAGAGCATTAGCAGCCTATTCTACCGCACAATAAAAAACATTCTGGTGGACCGTTCCAGTGGTTAACGCATTAATGGAAAGGATCAAATGCATATACTCCTCAGTGGCGCATCCAACTACAGGGTGGAACCTTAACAGTTCTCCAGAGACTCATGTGAATACCTCTCAAACCAATCCACAAGGCTTCCCTAAGGTTTTTAACATATAAAGTGGCTGTCCTAATAGCAATAACATCAATTATAAGAGTGTGTGAACTACAAGCACTACCGGTTACAGAACCCATCATAGCCATACACAAATAGAAGGTAGTTTTAAGGACTCCGCCACAGTTCTCACCTAAATATATATAAGAATTCCATGTTAACCAATCCCTTGAACTACCTTGTTTCTTCCCCAATCCTCAGAGTACAGGACAAAAGGCATCACACACCCTAGATGCACGTAGGGCAGTTAAGTTCTACCTTGACAAAATGAAGCATATAAAGAAGAAAAGTCAGTTCTTTGTCTCATTTGCAACAGGCCGAGAGGGGAATCCTGTTACTAAGCACACCATTTCTAGATATTGTGAAATATATCCAACTGTGCTACATGCTAGCACATAAAGCACTTTTACTTCAGGAGCTCACTCTACAGGCAGCACTGGGGCACCCTTAGCCTTCATTGCAAAATTCCCTTTAGAAGACATTTGTAAGGCTGAAACATGGAGCTCAACGCATACATTTACACAACCCTATTGTATAGATACACAAACAACAGCAGATTCACAAGTGGAACACACAATTCTTAGACACCTATTTGCCTCTGTTCCTACTTCTAAACCACCACCTGCTTCAGGTACTGCTAGCTAATTATGCATAGTAAGTGCATCTAAGCAGATTCACAAGCTCCAGAAGACAAATATTACTTACCCAGTAATCCTCTTTCTGTAGCTTGTATCTGCTTAGAATCGCATGTGCCTACTCTACCTCCCTGCAAGAGAACAGATGAGCAGTGGGTTGTTTAAAGAACCTTACTCAGTTACAGAACAAAACATACCAAGGGCAGGAAAAACAATCTGAGGATGTTAACGCATGAAGGATTGTGGGTCCTTGTACATGTAGGATAGGGATAGTGTTAAGGGGATGAACAGTTTTTCAAATAAAAAAAAAGATGTAATACTCTGAGGCAACCACTAGATGGCAGACTATGCAGAGCATGTGATTCTAAGCAGATACAAGTTAAAGAAAACCTATTACTGGGTAATATTCATCATATAACAGTAGTGATTTTTGAGTGTTACTTGTTTTTCATCGATAAAAATTTGTCTAAGGCCTAAATAAATAACTTTTTTTACATCCACATGGCTGATTCTGACAATACATTTTAACATGTCTGTCCTACCACATATATGCACTCCGAATGTCCAATTTTATGTATATTGTTTGAATACTATTATCTATGCCCTATCAATACTGTACTATTGTCTTTTACCTGTAACCTGATGTTCAAAGCGCATATATACCCCCGGGTCAAGAGCGCTATATAAATAAATAAACAAACAAACAAACAAAGAGGAAGCCCCCAATATTTAAACAGGGATTCATGCCTTCTGGGTCAATGTTAGGATAGATCTTCAGAATCAGCCCTGTGGACAGATTCTGGAAGGCCACCCTATTCTGATAAACAGGGAAATACATGGATACCTAGCCACATTTGATATGGCTAGTGTGATTGAACAGCAAGGCTTTCGCATAGGAAGGTGTTAGAGTGATGAAGGGTTCAGTTAAGCACACACAGAGCTCTGTCAGCAGAAAGTAGGCAGATTGAAAAAAATACAGTTATTTATTTAGGCAATAGACAACTTTTATCAATTAAATATCACCTGTAATACACTAAAATATTCACTACTAATATAGACAAATTCACCTTTGGGTGCTCTGTTAAGGGCACTACCACTTGACTTTTAAACACAGTTAGAAATACTTTTTAAATGTACTGTAGTAAAACAAGTGAAATAAAGAAATAGAACTGTTAAGTATTCAAGACTTTGCCAACTTCCTTTTTCACAAACTATTAGCTCTCAAACCCATACAAAGCCTAAGAACCAAGGTTCCAATCTTACAAAGTCCTTCTCTAGCTAGAAAGGAAGGGGCTTACTGCCCTCCGAATCACAGGTCCCAATAAAAGTCTTTATTTTCAGGAGGCAAGGGGTCTCTTTTAGGAAGTTGAACAGGTGGCGACTTGAGCCAAAAAGTAGTTGTGTTCCAATGTTCAAATAAAATTAAGAGGACATTCTTTAAAAGACACTCTGCCCATCCAACCACCTTTGGGGAGTATCAGGAAGGATACCAGGGCAAAACACCACTGGTCAGGGCTAGGCAGGAAGAGATAGGTATAGGACTTCATGCACATACAACGCAAAGGAGAGGGAGGAGGCCCAAAATAGGAAGGTATACTCACCCCTTTACTCCCATTTACTCATGGTCTGAGTTCCTGAAATTGCTGGGCCTTCCAAATGTGTGCCTTGGCTCCATTAGAGGAAGCCCAGGGGTTGCGTGTGTAGAGGTCTCTTCAGTCATCAGGTTCTAATCAGGTTCTTAGGGTCTGGCAAGTTCACGATTCCGAGTTCCGATAGACTGGATTCTGGGCAGCAGGACAAACCAACTTTGGGACAAACACTTCTGCAGCGACTTCAGAGAACTCGCATGACATGACATAGGTGGCAAGCAGCAATGGTCGTGTTCAAAATGTCAAAAGACTTCCCTTGTGGCGAAAAACAAAGAAGCTGGTCCTGCAAGCCTCCTCTATGTGGGGGAGAGCTGCAAAGTAAGGGAAATGCTTATTGTTCAATAAGCTGGGAATCGGCAGAGTCCCAAGGCTCAACTCGGGATGGCGACTGCTGCACCAAAGCAGCCCAGGACAACATCTGGCTAGCCCACCCGATGGTTCTCAGAATGCTCAGGGCACTTCCAGTGGCTTTGATCTTCGAGCAGTGGTCACAGCTAGTTGTTCCCACTGGTCCAGGGGTCTCAGCACAGACAAAGGTCTTCTTAATATCTGTAGAGAGACAGGGCTTTGCTGGGCAAGTGAAGAAAGGGCTGCTTGTTATCTTCCAGCGATGAGTTACGGGTCTTCAGCAGACTGATCTCGTTCATAGGGGTCTTGGCTCTAATAATGTTCTTCAGTGTGGCTTCAGGAGTCCTCCTTGTATCCAGGATCCGGGCTGGAGTTGGCTCAACACAAATGGCAAGATATGAAACATTCAAACAGCAGGGGCTGTACAATCCAAGTAAGTCTCTGGTCACTGCATCTGCCCAGTAATAGACACATTTGAAAGTGATGTAGAATTGGTCCAGACAGTCCGAGCCCCCCACATCCAACCACACACACAGACCGCCACTTTGCCTGGGAAAACAGGCACTTTCCTCCAGGAAAGGGTTTTCCATACATAGCAATTCCAGCTCTTCGAGAGCAGGAAGAAGGCCAACCATGATGGTCAAAGGACCGGAAAAATGTTCATAGTACAGCCATTTTAGAGTGCATGGTAAACTATATAGCGTCAAGCGGTTAAATGTAAAGTGCACGAGACAACAAAAGGGAAAATGGAAGAAAAGTATCTGCTGCTACCATCCCACTCTGGACACATCAGGTTAGTAACCAAAACATTGGTTATTAACCCCAAGTGTCCCGTAAGCACTTTACAGAAGGTGATCTGTGCAGGGAAAAACAGAGAATTTTACTTTGGAAAACTGAATTTGGAAAGGCTGCATCTTTTGTGATATAAGCCTACAATCTAGGTTTTTCATGCAAAGTAAACTAGAACACTTTTCTGAAGCAGCAATTAGCAATTACACTGCAAAGCGACAAGGACAGACTCCAGATGGAAATTAAGATTGTTTATTAATTAGAATTGTAGATTCATAATTGTTTTAGATATTGAAAAGGTTTCATGTTTGGGGCTAAACTGTCTACTTAGCCTTTTGGTTGTGGGAACATGGGCAGAGGGTAGGCTATACTCTTAAGGCGGGGTGTGAATGTGACGACAATAGCAACGAAAAAAGCAATAGTTCAAAATAAAGACATGTTTAATCAAGGTTCTATAAAAAATATATATTATTTTCAACACCCCATTTGCAATATAACTACTATAAAAAACACCAACAAAAACCTACCCCTATGGCGAGAACACAGATTATGCAGACCCTGTGGAGAGAACACAGAATATGCAGAATGTAGATGGTGAACGCACTATGGGTAATGGAGGGGGTGAAAGGCGATAAATCACAACAATGTTACCTAAAGGATATGTCTTTGCTGAAAAAGGTTAGCTTAGCATTCTCAACTGTCACAAAAGTGGACCAATGAGGCTGGGGGCTTGCAACAGTACCTTTCTCAGTTATTGGCAGTTCAGCAGTGTCAAAACAGGCTTGCAGGTCGAACCAGCAAGCTGGTTGTTCAAGGTGAACCAGTGACTTGTGCTGCCTGCTACGATGCAGCAGCAAGCCGGATCGATGAATGAAGCAACAGCAGTTCAAGAGGATCCCAAGAAGTGCCAAAAGCAGCATTGCAGGACATGGCGATTCATAGACATTTTAACGCAGTCGTACCATGGTTGGATGACTGTTCAAAACTGCAGAACGCAGGAACCCAGCTGCTCTGCTTCTCCTGATGCAGTGCTTCCAAATCTAGGGGCTTGGAGATAAGATAGGTCCCTGTTCCCTCTTTTCTCCAAACCAGGAGAGGCTAGCTAGCACCTGCAGGGGTCCTTCACCTCCAGTGAAGGGCTGGGGTTCCAGTGCAGCAGGCAGAGAGGAACATGTGTTCCCAACAGCAGGTCATCCCTAATGTGCCATGGGGATGTGTAGGGAGCAGGGCTTGCCTCTGCCCTGGAACACCTTCCTTCACCTCTGGTAGAGGACTTAGAGGAGGACTGCTCTCCAAACAAGGCCCAGGTGAATTCTTCCCTTGAAGGTGACCTCCTGCCTTAAAAAGGCAGCCAGCCACAGCCGATTGGGCAACAGCAAGCCTGCTTTAATGGGTCCAATCCTGGTTTAGGTAACAAGTGATTCTTGTCTTCATGCATCACATCCAAAGTGCTTTGCTGTGCAGCGACAGAGGAAAGAGAAGTCCACAGAAAACCAAGATGGCAGATTCCTTCCCCCCCATGTGTTTCTGCTCATCTAACCCCACGCATTGCCCAAGACTGCAACATCCAAGGCGCTTTGGTACGCAACAGCCTCAAGTAAGGCTGGCACTTTTGCTTAAATTGTGCCCTTAGAAATTCAGTTTCCAGAAATCGCCTGCTGGGCAGTTCCTGGGTTGCACAGAGGTGTTAAGCGACCTCACAAAGGATCAAAGAGAGGCACAATGTCCTGCCATTGTTCTACAGGCTGAGCAGGGACTGCAGTCTCACTAGAATACAGAGCCCTTCAACAGCTTGCCTGTGCTCACAGTGATAGGTGCATGATTCAGATCTGCTGTGGCTGCAATAATTATGTGACCTACCAGCCATCATACCAAAAGTCAGATAAGGCATACATTTCCAGGTTAGCCTGCAACCAGAGAATAGTTTATCATAACTATTAAGGTTTTGGATCAGAGGTATGGATTTAAAAAACAGCCTCTGTACTGCACTGACTTTGCTGTCACACCAGCTGTTAAACATGGCACGAGTGACCTTTGAACCTGCTCTGAGTCGCAGGAGCTGCAGATCAGGATAATAATGCAGCAGGGCACATGTGTTCCCTTTGCTTTTGCCATGGCGTGTACTGATGGGAAGGAGGGTCTGTGCAGAAGACCATCCTTTCACTAAAATGGAATTACATGGATACTTTTTATTATTTAATCAACATAAAAAAGCCAAGGAGTCTACACCCTCGGCAGATGGCAATTCCTCACACTGAATTAGAATAATTACTATTCTATTGTTATGACTGCATAACTATTATAAAAAGGATATATAGTTTTCAGTTTACACGCAGCTTCATTACGAGGATGCCGGTCCGGAAAAAGGTGCTGGTAACGTCATGTACCAGCACCTTTTCCAGAGCGGGATACTCCCGAGCCTGCTGGTAGTTCAGGCCCCTACCAGCAGATAATTCACTGAAGAACCGGCAGTGTTAACAACGCTGCCGTTACTTCAGTGGTTCCCATCCCATGGAGTCCTACGCGATTCCACTGGAATTTACCGTTGCTTCGACCGCCCGCAATATCCCGGTAATATTGGGTGGCAGAAACGGTAAGCAGAGATTGCTGATAAGCTACCGGCAAATCTCTTAATGACCTTGAATGTGTTAAGTGGAATAAACTGTACCTTGATATAAGCTCTCTTGCCTCTTAAGGGTGAAATCAAACAGCATTTTCAAAATACCATGGAGAGGGTTGGACACACTTGGTTGACATGCTAGGTATACACCATAGGCCCAATTCATGAAAAGTTTTGCGCGGTTTAAAGTGACTTTGCACTGCTGAAAAGTGACTTTACACTGCCGACTCAAACCCTTATTCATGGAACTGTGCAAGTCACTTTTCAGCAGTGCAAAGTCACTTTCAAAAAATTCCATGAATCGGGCCCTATAAGTTTAGTCTTCTGGAACCTCGCACTAGAAGGAGTCATAAAAACGTTCCCAAGACAATGCAGATGGGGAGAGAACATTTTCATCATTTTGCTTTCAGGTCCAAGCAGATATTGTTGCCAATTTGCTAATGCTTGCCCTCTCCACAGATGCAGTTCCACAGATTTTCAAAACTGCTCCAGATCATTTGGAGGTCTACAGAGGCAATTGATTAGAAAAACAGTCCATCAATGGTCTAACACAGAATGCCACTTTGTGTCGCACTTTCTTCCAGCTGTCCCCTAGAGGCACCTTAGCAGTTAACATTAGCAAATCCAACACTGAAAAATACACACAAAGATTGAAAGAAAGACTTTTACCTGGCAAAGTTCTGTAAAAAAATCTGGCGCTTTTTTCTCTGGAGATTGCTGGAAAGTGCTGCCCATTGAATCTATCCAGAGCTGAATGGCAGAAAAAGAAAGAGCAGCCAATCAGGACCAAGAATAAACATCTGATCAATACCTTGATATAACAGTCAGCCAAGTATGACAACAGACGTTTAGAAAATAATTATTATGTTGGCAGAGGACAGCACAATCAAGGTGCAAAGCTCCCACTCGGAAAACTAGACAAAAACGCACATTCAATCTCACGGCTTTTACAGCTCTGTAGATAAACTACCTTCATAGTACATACCCAACTGAACATCACCACACCTTTGCACCAGAATGGTAAAAGCCTTAGCCTCACTGAAGATATAACAGTCCAAGTGATGGCAGTCATTAATCTCCCCCATCCCAAACTCCCCCACGAGGCTCCAGTCTTCTGTAAACCACCAGAGAAAAACCAATTGGAGCCTTTGCTCTTCTGGGTCACTGGTGACCCAATATCCTGAAATCATACACCTTTGCTCACAAACTGCCTTTCTTCTGTGTCACAAGAAACCCTGCTGATTTGAGACCCTCTCCCCCAACACTAAGCTGCTAGCAAAGCCCACATTCCAAAGTGATGCTCCTTCAATTCTCCATATTTCTCTGCTGCAAGATCAAGAGTACTCACATCCGTGCCATACTTTGACATGGCGGCATTGGCATGCTGACGGATCTTCTCGCGGTACATCTGAGCAGCTCGGCTGTTGTACTTGGCATTGGTGTCGTTTGTTGTGCAGCCATGATGGCGAAAGAATGCAGTCTGTAAGCGGATATAAAAAATCAAAGTCAATTCAGCAAGTTAAATTGTGAGTGAAAAATACAAACATCAATTGTGATCAAGGTATAATCCGGGGAAGAGCCAAGGCACGGAGGTATCAGAATTATCTGTGGATAGTGAGGAGCATAGATCCCAAAAGACAGAATGGCCCAGGTAATTAAAAATTTGCTGTGAGCAAGAAAATGGTTCCCCAAAAGAGCTTGGAGATTGTGAGGACACTAGCATCAACAGAGGAAGAGACAAATGATTATGCATCTGTAACCAGTATGGGGACCAGATGTAGCTTCCCTAGAGCAGGGGTCTGCAACCTGTGTGTAACCCCATGCCAGAGGAAAGAAACAAAAACAAAATGGAAGGGACCACCCATGTGTGTGCCACGCAGGGGACTCATCAAACAAAAGCCAAAAAGAACAAATTGAGCACTGCGCAAGTAGAGCCCCGCAGTGACAACCGGTGGTCGAGCCTGTGCTCTACGAAGTGTCGTTTGAAAAACCATTAACTGGTTGATCATGCTTCGAGTCTGCAGCACTGTGTTCACCGGTGTGGGCCTGGGGACATTGCTTGGTGCTCTCCATGGAGGCAGGGAGTGCCCAACTTAACTGCCACCACCTCAGATGTTCCTCAATACGTGGCGCAGCAGGGGGAGTGCCCTGTGATTGGTGCTGTGCCCACCCCCTGCACAGGCGGGCCCAGCGAGACTCTCCGGACCTCTGCTGGCAGACATGGCCCAGGTGGAGAAACCATGAATGGGGACCCCTGCTGCTGTAAACAATGCCGGGCTTCACTTGAAATATGCAGCCTGGACAAAATTCATAAAAGGGGACCGGCCCCCCATGCTGCAATCAATGCTGGGCTTCACCTTGCAGAAGCAGCTCAGCTAGGACTCACTTAAAGAACCCACCATGCAGCAATCAACATTGGTTGCCCCTGGCATACGCAGCCCAGCTGAAAGGGACTTTGGGTTCCACCCACACACACTGCTGCTACCTTCCTTTCCCAGCAGACCACCCAGGAGCAATGGAACTCCTCACCTGCAGCAGAAAATGACCCTGAGAAACCCCCCCAGGCCAGGCTATCTCCCAAAGTAAGACTTTTTGTATATTGTTTTAAAAGCCCCCTTTATATGGACTTTCTTTTATAATATTTGTTAAGGATTCAAAACATATTTTGAAAGAACTTTATTTTTTAGTTTACTGCAGCTGCTTAGGAAAGTATTAGTGTGTATATAGGCTGCAATTCACCTCTTTTGTAAACAAAACATCAATATCTAAAACAATAACTAAAGAACCATACACTAGCATTCCTGTGCGCCTTTCCTGGTATGTAGTTTATATTAACCATGCGTTTCTTCTTAGGGCTTTGGGGAATCCCAATACCCATCACCTTTCCCGACCATGTCCCTTTCCTACAGGAGGTGCACCCAAGATGATCTGGACACTCAGGTAAGCGGGATTGCCGGAGATAGTAAAGGAGAGGATTAAGTATTTAAAGTAAGAACATAATTTGTGTGCCCTTCTACAGCTGTATCCCACCAAGTGCATTAAGTCCATCCCCCGTTACATGTGGCTCTCGAAATGTTTTGGACTACAACTGACATGATCATTGACCATGCTGGGTGGGCCTGATGGGTGTTTTAGTCCAAAACATCTGGAGAGCCAAAGGTTGCAGACCTCTGCCCTAGAGCTACCACAAACCTTAAGACACAAACAGCATTTGACTGTTCAAGGCCTAATCTTCACTGTAGGATGGTGTGGTGCATGCAATGGCAAGTTTATTTCACCTTTATTTGATCAGGTATGGGTTACTCAGTCTCGAAAGTCTAAGGAAGACCCATACTCAAGTATAAGGTCCGGAAAACAAACAGGTTCTTCTATAGCGCGACCCCTCTCCCCCCCACTGATTTTGCAGGCCCTAACGTGAGACCAAAATGCCTATGCATACATCTCCTGAGAGTATGGGGCCCTTGAGTCTCTGCATTTATCAGGATAAAACCACATGTCACTCTCCAAAGCCGAACACATGTGCCTCTACTTCTTCAGACATGAATTTGATTCATACCCAGAAGCAGCTCTCCATTGTCATTCCCATGACCCTGAGTGGGAACTACATTCCTTTCCCGATCCAGAGGGGCCCTTCCTCTCCTTGCCGGACTGAAACGGGGCTTAAAGGCCCTACTCTGAGACTCACATCTTACCATTAAGCCAAGTCCCTTACCGCATTGGCATTGCCTCCAACCTGCATGCACCGCAGCTGAAACCAACTCCAGTTGGAATCAAGCTCTGTGGACCTGAACATAAGAATATAGACAGTCACATGACAGCAAAATAACAATGCTTTACCAAGACAGAGACTCCTCAAACACAGCACACAATTGAAGCATTTTATTTTTTTTAATTTAATTTAGTTGAAAGTCAACTTTATAAATATTAACACATCACGATTACTTCTTTAAAATCCTAATGACTTACAAAATTACATTTTAGATGTGAAGTTCAAAAATATCGTAGAATAGCCATACTTGGGTTATTAATAGATTTGTTTCTAACTATTGTTAGAATTGCACCATATCTATATACCAATAAAAATTAAAAAACAAATTGAAAGAAAGCATGGCCTCTTTATAGGTAGAATATTGACAGCTTTAGTATTATCCCATCCTTTGATCTCACATTTGATCTTTACTATCTTTCTGCTTTGTCATTCTGACTACCAATTACTTCACATACCAACAAACCACTTATCTCACTACCTCTCTCTCTCAGATTCATTGGATTGCATAGATTTGTGTGGATTCTATAATTTTCAGCTTGGTTAGGTACTGAATTATGGCTATGTTCAGTGATATCCGCTGTGCACTCGCCATCGCAGCCCATAAGGTTTCATGATTAAGTAATATGCAATCCATGAAATGTTTCTTAAAGATTTCACACCCAAATATGGATATCCGGATCAGTACCCCATTTAGCTGTAATTACCCTGGTCGGCATCAGATTGAACCTGAATCTCATCATCTCCATTCTATATTTTTGGTTTAGATGTTTCAACGTAAACATTGGTATTTCATATAATTGTTTATGTGAAAAGACTCCATTCAGAAAACATTTGCACTTTTCACAATCAGTTCTGGTTTTAATCCAATCTAAATTCCAATATTTTTCTTTTGCCTTAACCGGATTTTCCAACAATAACTCTTCACTGATGTCGGCTTGAAACATATTTTTCCTACATGTTCCTTGCCATTTATTTGAAGGTTCTGTCGCCTCCTAAGTTAAGGTTTGCTTGACCAAGGCAATCACTGTTTCTATAGCGATTCTCCAATTTAGATTTTGCATAAAGATTCAGAGAATTCCAATAAACAATAGCTTGGAGAGATGTTAGGCCTAGTTCAAATCGTAAAACCGACATAGGGACGCTTTTGGGTAGTCTCAACAATATCTTCCAAAACACACCCTCTAGTTGGGCCCAATTGAGTTGTTCCTTCACGGATTTGCATGAGTCACCATATGTTATAATAGGGATAACTTTTTGCTGATATGTGATAATAGGCTTCTAGTAAATTTACCATATTTTTGTTGAATTAGTTTTGCCTCTGAGCAGAGCATACTCATTTTTGCCTTACGTTCTTCTTGATATGGAGCCTTTTCATGAAGTCACCACCAATTTGTCAACTTTTACTAAATTTGAGTAGTTGGCTGCCACCAATGATCACGATGTTAGATTTTCCCAAATTAATATGGAGGTTGTTGTCTCTGGCATGTTTTTCTACAGCAAGAAGCATTCGGCTAAGGCCTACAGGAGTTAAATCTATGATGACTAAGTAATCTGCGTATAACATATATTTGACTGCTTTTAGTTTGAATCTAGGGGGATTGGACTTGATCTCAGCAAAGTGGTTGCTTATCTCGGAAATACAGAAATTGTACAGGGTGGATGCTAACAAACACCCTTGCTTTAACCCTATATTAGTTTCTATTTCTGTCATCAGCAACCGATCTCTGTTCAATTTCACTCTGATAGATGTCCCCTCATACAGCTGTTGTATTGCATACAATAAATGTCCCGGGCCCCCAGCCATTTTGAGTTTCCTCCAGAGGCGGGCTCTAGATACCATATCAAACGCTTGCCGGTAATCTATGAACGCTATTTAAAAATGAGGTCTTTTTTCCAGTATCGCTAGATTTTTTAAAGTTTGCATTATATGCAAATTTGGTGTGGTTCCCAAGCCGGTAACAAACCCGGCTTGATGAGGATCTAATAAATTATTTAGTTTTAACCAATTATTTAATAATATTTGTGCATATATATTTCTTGCTGCATCCATCAGTGCCAACGGTCGATGGTTGGCAGGGTTCAAGCGATTTGCATTTTTGAATACAGGCAGTACAACTGACTTTTTTCCAGGATTCTGGTATCACTCCAGATCTTTGTGTTTGGAGGTATATGTAATGAAAAATGTTAGCCCATTTCTCCGGATGTTGTTTAAGAGTAGCGTTCGATATGCCATCTGGCCCTGGGGCTCTGGCAGAGCTCAGTTTGCTAATTATGGTTTTGATGTATTCTGGCTCTATATCCAAATGTTTATCACTGGTGATAATAGAAAATGCCCCTAACTATGGGACATACCTACCTATGCCCGAGGCCAGGTTACATGCCTGGGCCAGACTTCCACCTGCGGTGGTGGGCCGTGTGGCACTTCTTAAAATTATTATACTCTCCAAGCTATTGTACTAGTTTTCTAATGTCCCGCTGTGGTCTGGGAGGACTTTCTTTGACATACTAAAGAGGGCGATTAACAACTTTTTGTGGCATGCTGGTACTGTCCAACCTATGTCCCAGGTGCCACACTCAGGGGGCAGGACACCTCCACATGCAATGAGGCTGCCCTGGATTGGGGGATTTTACTGGAACAGAGTCTGCAAGGTCATGTCAGTGATATTCAACCGGGTTATCAAACCCATCCCTTCAAATTGTCTGTTCCATCCACGCAAACAATTACCTTGCAACTCCCGTAAACTGGCTAACCTCTGTTCGATTTTGGATGACCGAGAAGTACTGCTGCTCTGGCTGCGCCCCACCAGCCCTACGGTGACGCAATGGCTGCAGGCCGTCACATGGGCCTCATATTGAAGAGCGTTGGTCCTCTCAGCAAACTATCAACTGTAAACCCAGAGACATATGGCCCCCCTTCCGCAGCTATTTGCGGTCAGCTCAAGGCCTAGACTAAATAACCCAAATTCATCCCACAACTGAGGTTTTGTTTTACCCGGGCCCGACATGTTTTGGTTTGGTCCCTCTTCCTCTCCCTCCCTCCCTCCCCCCCTCCCCCCCCACCAGTTGGTGGCACACCTCGTTGTGTGCTGCCAACTCCTCCATCCCTCTGCAACGCCGGTTCCCTTCACCTAAATTTTCACCGGTTTGAAATGTTCATTCAGCCAAAATTCTAACAAATATCTGCTTTTTTTATTCAAAAAATTCAACAGGTATCAAGCTGGACATCACTTGCCAACACCCATAAGCTTACTTTTCTTTATAAGGGCTTTTATTCCCACTTGTCTGGATTCCCGGGATTCATCATTGCATGACCCTTTGATTAAAGTGCAGGCTTTCCCTTTTGTCGGTTATGTTTCTTACTGTGTATTGCCTAACAAGGGTGGGGCTGTATCACTATACGATGGCTACTCCTCCACCAAATTCTGCTTCAGCTCTGTTATCGGCTCGGTGTCTGCTCATCACAGCAACAGGCCTCCGATCACTTCTAGGCACGAGTAGTATAGCTCAGTGGCAACACGCTCGTCTTGGAAGCAAGACGACGCAGAGCAACACAGGGTCAAATCCCGGGTCCGCGCTGAGAAACCTCTTCCGTATTAAGCCCGTTATTTTTTTCTTCCGGTCCTGCTCCCCCATCCAGCACTGTGCCAGTAACTACCCAGGCTGATATTTGCACAGTTGGAAATACTGCGCACAATGAACCTAGTAATAACACAGTGCACTAAGATATTTCCTTCTCGGGATTGACAATAATCACTACCCATTGGCTTTATGTTAGTCGCTGCATGACTGACACCTGAGCCTACTACACAGACCCAAGGGGATTCCCTTCAAGTTGCAAATGACATTATACCTGGGAGACTCAACAAAGAAGTTGGAAGCCCTTCTGGGGCCACTATTACATCTAATAAAGATAATGATTCAGGCCCTAGGTTTTCTGCATCCCCCAATATGAATCCCCTTGACGAAGTAGCAATTTTAGGAAAGTCTAATTCGGATGATACGGCACAGCATTGTGATCACCAAACTAAAAATGTGTGGCAAAACTTTGGAGGAGATATCTACCCTCTCTAACAACATTGCCCTAAAAATCAGACGATGACCGAGAGCTAGATAAGCTCATCAAGGCTGCGGTTCCTTTCACCTCCGATTATTTAGATCAGCACAATGCTATTGCCTAGCCTGTGGATGACAGTATCATTGATGCGGATCTGGTGGTGGATGAAACCGCTGAATCTATTAGTGACACCACCACTGTTTTCCTTACTAGGTAACAACATAGAAATAGAAAGAGGCTGAACAAGCGCAATGTGCCCAAATATGGTGGATCTAAGGGTGCCATTAGCCTAGATGATGATCATGAAGCACAAGAGGTGGTGAATGGTAATACTAAAATAGCGAAGGGTAAAAGAAAAAGGGTAACCAAGGTTAAAGATACTTTAACTAGTTGGGCCTTATGCAATAGACCCCAGGCCCCGCTCTTCCTACTGCCAATAATGTTAACCTTGAGGCACCCTTGGCGCAAATTATTAATACTGACAATAGCCACAACCCTCATCGGCAGACAAATCGTCCCCTGGTAACTGTTGATGGGTCTTCTGCGAGAGAACGAAGTCTTAATCTGGTCTCTGATAACACCTTAGAGGCTGTGTCGCAGGTGCCCCCCCCCACTCCCTCTCCTAACGTTTACCATCAAAAATAATAATCCAGATAAAACTAAGGCCCACCCCCATAACAATCTGACAGAATTCTTATCCTTGACTCGGAAAATCCTACCATTAAGGATTTTAGATGCCCAAGATTTTGACTTTATTGAACCAATTCGGGACACTAAGTCCCAGTTTAGCAGAATTCACTGAATTCACTGTAACACAAATGAGACAACACAACTGATGAGGCGACAAAAAAAAAAAAAGACAAAAAAAAAACAGTTTGTGGACCTTGGCTATGAACTTGATGCTGCTGAGGAGCACCGGCTTTCTCTCCCTCCACAAAACTAGGAGTTTAATGTGTTGAAGGACAAAATCGATAGGAAATAAGGGTATGGGTGCAAACTCTAATTGTGCCCTACAAACAAATATTCTGGGTATTTTTAATTGGTTGGTTCTGAATAATGATAATACACTGTAAAGTAAAACTTGATATCTTGCAATATCTTCCTGCAATACTCGTGGTTTCTCCCATATGACTGAGCCAGGTGGATCCGTGGACTTGATCACAAAAAGTGGTATCTTCCTGTTGCAGGAGACTTGGCTGCTCACAGATATTTTATTTGATGGCTTCCAAATTTTTCAAACATTGCCCAATAAAGGGCCCAGAGCCGCCCTTATAAAATCGGCGTTAAAAACCACATGAGCACGGTAAGAATTAAAACCTGCGTTGACCAACCATATGTAATTGGTGTCAGAGTGAGCACAGCTAATCCTAGTAACGCTATTAATATCATCAATATTTATGATCCACATGGCTAATCTAAAACCGAGGATATTACTGAATTCATAATGGGTCTAATTGGAGACATAAAAAGCGCTAATGGAAAAGATCAGATCTATGTGGGAGGGGATTTCAAAGCCCATCGCTGGTGCCATAATGAATTAATGGAGACCGAATTTGTAAAGATCAGGTCCCTTTTTGATAAACCAGTAAATAATTCCCCTAAGGGAGATGCCTGGTTTGATATTCTAATTGACTGGGACCGATTTATGCTGAATGGAAGGACTGTGGAGGATGTCCCGGGCAAAACTGTTTGGAAATCAGGCTCAAAATGCTCAATCCTCGATTACTTCTTCTGTAATTCAGTGGCCGTCACGTTCGTTAGGAAGTTAGAAACTTTGGAAACCTCTTATAGTGACCATGCTATCCTTACCTTAAGGATTCAGTACCCACTTGAGAAGCATCATCTGGGAAGTGTTGGGGAAATAGATAGTAAACAGGGAGGCAATAGGATCCGAAGGACTGATAAGAGTATAAGCAAGCCCATCACTTTTTTCTCAAAACAAACATGTAGTTTGCCACTTATGGGAAACTGCACTTCTGCAGCCGAGATTGAGAGGCTGATTAAAGACTGCCCCTCTCAATTGGTGGCTCAAAGGGGACATCAAAATACCTTAAATCAAACCATTAAAAAAATATTGATTCGATAAAACCATTTGAGATGCTAAAAGGATACTTGGAAGGGAGTTGTGCATGACTAGCAAGACTTGCAACTCCATAGAGGCCATGACAGCTGCTAAGCAATTGGAAAAAAAGCATCATCGTAGATGGGTGAGTGACCGGGTCTCCACTGGTAAAACCGCTCAGTGGCAATATCTGGAAATGGTGTCTAAGGCTAGAGATCCTAGAAAATTGTGGAAACTACCGAGTACATTTAACTCCCATGTCAATACCCCTGAGATTTGTGTGATTGGGGAGCAGGAATGGACCAGGCATGTGACTGAAGTTTTTTATGATCCACGTTCCCCCTTGGGAGGACCACTTGGGACCGGGGAGAAGTGTACTCTTAATTTTTCACATGCTGGGATCATGTTAAAACATCTGCATTAAAATCTTCTACAGCCCCTGGTCCTAATGGACTTCTAATGTAATTCTAAAAGATAACATGTCATTCTGGGGTAACCTCATACATTTATTATTGAAAAGGGTGTCGGAGAAAGGGACTATCCCCCCAACTCATGGCGCTGTTAGATTCTGGTCCCAGTATATAAGAAAGGACCTACAACCTGTCTTAAGAATTTTCGCCTCTTGGCCATGTTAGATTCGACAGGTAAAATCTTCGCCTCCATGTTACTTGACAAACTAACTCATTGGGTGCAGTCAATTGGCCTATTGAGTCATTTCCAAATGGGATTCAGAGCAGGTACGGGAACATCCGACTGTATTTGGCTCCTTGACTATCTGACCAGTAGGGCTAACACAAAGGGACAGCCTGGTTTATATGTTATGATCTATTTCCGGGCAGCCTTCGATACTGTAAATAGAGGTAAGCTATGGGACACAATCTATAAACTAGGCTGCCCGAGATATTTATCGCTGACCACTATGGGCCTTCACTCATATAGAACTGTCCAGGTAAGGCTAGACTGCAAGGGTATGGTAACTGCACCTATAAAAACGAATCTTGGAGTAAAACATGGATGTGCCTTGGCCCCCTTGCTTTTTAATATATACTTATCAGAAGAGAATTGCTGCACATGCTTAAGAAGGTGCCCAATTGTCCACCAACAATTCTGGGAAATAAGGTTAACTGCCTCTCATATGCAGACGACCTGATTGTGTTTGACCACACCTTCTCGGGATTGAAAAGATCTACGTAGGTATTGTTGAACATTTCTAATGAACATGACCTTGTTTTTAATTATGACAAAACAAAGGTCATGTTCTTTTCTCATAATCGGGTCAAGGTACCCGTTCTGGTCATCAATGGGAATGTCATAGAACAAATTGACAGCTTTTAATACCTGGGAGTTGAATTTACAACCAAACATGACTATTCAGGTCTTGTTGAAGCCAGGAGAAGGAAGGCAACAATAAAGATGAGCATGATCCATAGATGCGTGAAGGCATCATCTGGCTTCAGTTTTCTAGGGATACTGACATTATACAAACAATGTTTTTGCACATCTGTGTTGTATGGGCTGGATGCTATAGGCATGAAGGACTTTTCCTGGCTAAACGTTCTTGAGGGCAGATACTGGAGCAAAATGTTGGTGCTTGGCACGGTGTACCGGTCGAAATCATCCGATTAGAACTAGGCCTTATATCCCTTGCATCTATGGCACGGAAAAGAAGAAACTTGCTATTCCTAAAGGCTCATAAGTCTCCAATCTGTCCCCTTTTAAATCTGTTGGGTCAACTACCTTCTGGTAGTACTCCTTTGACAATGACAGCCTTGAGTCTAGCTAGCTTTGATACTATTGGCTGGAGCCCACATTGGGACGACACGTTATATGCTTTGACAAAAAATGTAACCGTTAAGTTGGCCCAATGAGATTGGTGTTCTAACTATATTCACCTCTCTGCACTCAACAGTTACTGCCCTCTTATCAACTCTGTCACATAGCTTCATGACTGCCCAAGGATACATTAAACTGTCTCCTTCCCCCAGAGCTGCGCAGGTTTGTTCTTCTGTTACGTATTGGCAAACTGCCAGTACTAAACTCCACTGGACCTGAACTTGGCATACCTAAAGAAAAAAAGAATCTGTCGATCGTGTGGTGTCATGGATATATTGCACAGCACATTCTGACCCAATGTGGCTGTATTGCTTGAATTCTGGGCACAGAACCATGCATGTAGCCCTATTTGACATCTGCAAGTCCATTCTTAGATTGGGCAAAGTTGGGAATAATGCCGTAGGTCCCCAGTAATCTTGCGGTGGTCTGGTTTAAAAACGTAAACTTTATACCGTATACTTGGTCTAATCATCACTATGCACTTTAATTTTATTTTTTCACTATAAACTAGTTACTGAATTGCTTCAATCATTAATGCAACTATTTTTGCTTTTAGGGATTCGTGCTAGACTAACATTGGTATTTGAACATGCAAACATAATTAATTGAATATGCCCATCTTTTGACACGGCTGATTAATTGTATAATTGTATTGCATTGTATTTTATTACCATTTTATCTAATTAGGTGTAACTAAATTTGTCTTAAATTCTAATTGTAAGTGTTATGATAAAGCTCTTTTGAGCTATAAAAACGATAAAATAGATAAAAACAATTATTATAATAATAATTCTACACCTCACTTTTCACTTCCACCTGTCTACTCCCACTTTCAATGAAACGTTACTGCTCAGCAAATAAGCCTTTTCAGAGTTGGGCTTACTTTGCCATCTCTTCACTACAGCTGAACTCCTCAGTACTGGCTAAATCAGATTCAAGAACTCAGCTTTCTGGCCCTCTAGACTCGAGCTTTTCTGTAGATGGGACAGTAGACTACAGTATATATAAGCCACTTCTTTCTGGATGCCAGTATCTCATTCTTCCACAAGTCCTGTCACAAGAGCGCAAAAGAGGAAAATATACTAATGTTCTTAGTGTGGTTACAAAGGCTCACTTTGTCACGGTTTGTAAGTGCCATTATAGGTAGGGAAATTAGCTAACCAGAAAAAAAAACAGTGACCTCTTTTAGGCCGCATCAAATTTCTAGGAGTGAGTTATGACGGGTGCCCAAAAATGCTTGCAATTATGCACATGCATAAACCACTAAACATACAACATTCCTTACACATGGCTCCCACTTCCTGAGCGGTCGTGCTCTAGTCGGAATCCCATTATTTTACACATTTGCAATGTTACAGTGTTCTCAAGCACTCTGAAATGGCTCATAATGGAATGTTGGTAGTATGCAAAACCAATGAAAACACATTTACTTCAGATATTTTCCTTGAGTTCCCACTGTTCCAAACTTCTTCAATTCCACCTTTCCTCTTCAGACCCATATCAGCTTTCAAACCATTCCCTCAACTTCTCCTGCACTTTGAATATTTAATAACATCTGCTCACTTGTCTTTTGGTCTCTTTAGACACCTCTACTCCAACCCTATCCCAGTTCCCTGCACTCTTTTCCCATTTTCCTAAAAAAGGTTCAATGCACTGTGAGGTGGTTGAAAAGCAACAGGTGAGTGCTGGACAAAAAAAGGAAATAATATAACTTCCAATCTTCGCTGGAGGCGCTTCGCTCATCCGCCTCCAACTCCCTCAGGGTCAGTTGCTTCTCCAAGCAACGAGTTGGTGGTAGATCTCTTTCTTCTGCAGGGGCCTCCCTCTGGAAGCACCCCCTGCCTCTCTGAAACTTGAGAACCATCTCCGGTTCCGGTAGCGCCTCAAAACCTTCCTCTTTGCTTCGGCTTGCTCTCCCCCCTCTCCCCTGCCGAACTCCTGGCTGAAACTGCACTGGTTACCTGGCCACCCTCTGATCTCGGGCCCAGGTCCCCTCCCTCGCTAGTTGCACACCTGCATTGCCTCCCTGGCTACCCCCGCACTTGGGGACTGTTTTCTGTATTCCTACAGTCCCCACCAGCACATGACACCTGATTTCTGCACTTACCTTAGCACTTACCACCAGCTGGCCGTATTTCTCTTATTGTTATTTATTCCATTTATCCCCATGTACTGCACTGTCCCCACCCCCCTCGCACCCTGCATTTTTCCCCTCCACCGCACCCCTGCACTTGCGCCATCTTAATGACACCTGGCCTAGTAGGATCATTGTCTCTGTCTTCCCCTGTGTTCCTCCCCCCCCCCAGTCCACGTCGCGCCTTGAAACACTTGTGTATAGTCGCGCTATAAATGCCATATCATAGCAATCATTGAATCTTGATAAATGTTAACAATGCCTCACATCTCAAATTTTACTAGAGGTTATCACCATCATCATGGAAGTTCACAATGGCAAACATCATTACCAGCATGTACCTATGAAGCTACACACCTGATGAAACTGAGATGAACACCGAGCGAGCGGTGAGTCCCAGAACAGTCGATGCACAGGAAGACACCGTAGGGAATGCTAGCCCAGCTGGGATTCTTAGCGCTACAGTCAAAGCAGGCCTAGATGAAGAGAGAATGCATGGTTAGAGGCCTACCAAAGGTTCAATGAGTCTCAATGTAAGCTTTAACAAGTTAAACTCTTTCGATAGCATATACATAGTTTGCGACCAGAAACTCGGGTTACCCATTTTAGCTCTGTTAATACGTTTCAGGATAAGGGGCCTAAAAAGCAGTGGAGAGCCTCAAAACCATAACTCCTATAAACATTTAAAGATCCATGATGGGCTCAACCAAAACTGTAGAATAGGAAACCAGTCAAACAGTCTGCTTAGAATGCATACTTGGAAGCTCAGAGGATTAAATAGAGATTTTATGGCCACAGCGGTGGCAACTTAAATTTGTAACTGTTTTTACTTCAATACTAGCAACAAAGTGGTCACAAATAAATGGAAAACAAAATGATAGGCAAGAGCGTAGGAAAAGTAATAAAATTAAACCAAATCTGTCTTTACACGCAACAACCACCAGTTTCTTATCTGCTAAAATGAATTTTCTTGATCATTTCCTCCTTTGCTGCTGTCACACAGTTGCTCATTTAACTTTTGTTGCTGTGTGTCAAGATATATATGTATACAGATATTTGTAGAATTCATCCATATGATTAAGCTCAATTAGATTTGACTGGCATGTTACACATTAACTTCTGCCCTGCAAGAGTACAAGGATGAGAAGAGGCTAAAGCGCCTAGTCAGTTCTCACACTTCTATAAACCAAGAGCGAACACAATCAAGGTAAAACAGGAACATTTCAGAGATATACCTCCTTCACCTTTTGTGTCAACATGGGCAGATGGAAGGCTGTACTCTAAGGAGGGGTGCAAATGTGGGTCAGTAGCAACCCAAACAGCGAAGTAGAACATTCTAAAATAAAGGAATGTCCTACCAAGGTTCTATAAAAATAAATATACTTTAACTAAACAAACCATGCACAATAACAAGTAAAATAGAAAAACACTACACAAAACACATCCCTGAGGATAGAACACAGTAAGCAAAGATGGCAAGATGCAGCCCTGGGGAGTAAAGAATCAGGGGTGGAAGGCAAGTAATTACCACTTTCTATTAAATGTGTTCTTGCATGCAAAAGGGATACAAGTCACCTAACCAGTCTCTATGGTGCAAAAATGGACCAAGGGGCAGTTAGCAGTAAATAGTACCTTTTTGCAGTTCTTGGTGGCAGGGGCGGACCAGACATCTTGGTACTGTGCAAGAAATGTGAAGATTGGGAGAGTGCAAAAGGCAGCACCGGAGGGTGCTGATGCTTTGAATGATTCAAACGGTTCTTAAAGCAGAGCCCCAAGTAGTTCAACAGCAAAAACAATAGGATCCCGGATGTCTTTCCTCTCAGGGTGCTGTGAGCCCCAATCCAGGGGCTCAGGGACAAGAAGAGTCCTTTTGTCATGCTCCCCAACAAGGGGGAGGCTGTGACACAACTGCAGGGGTCCTTCAACACAGTGAGGCCCTGGGTATTGCTGAGGCAGGTCTTGTTCCAGCAGCAGGTTCACCCCCCAATGGTCTGTGGGGGATGGTTAGGGGACAGAGCTTGCCTCTGCCCTGGACCACTTATCTTTACCTCACAACGGAAGGGCTCTGAAAAGCCTTTCTCTCCCAACAGAGTCCAATAAAATCGTCAAGGGTTGAAGTCCAAAAGATGATCTAAAGAAGTGGTGGGAGATCCCTTCTTTTAAAGGTGCAAGTCCACAGGTGATTGGACTACAGCTTGTCTGCTTTAGGAGTCCAATCTCTGCCCTTGAAATAAGTGGACTTTGCCTTCTGACATCACACCCAAAGTGCTTTGTGCTAAAGAAAGTGGAAGTGACCGGAAGGAGAGATGGAGCCAGAGAGAAACAATATAGCCGAACCTTCCTCCAGCTGTACAGAGCCTCCCTATCTACACTAACCCCATCCTCTTCCCAATAGAATCAAAGGCCTTTAAATACGCAGCACTCTGTCTGAAACCAATACGTTTGTTAATGGGTGTGGCCTTCGATTCCTGTCCCCAGGTCCAGCTTCCTGTGTAGTGGCTGTCCCTGCGAAAGGGTGTTGCCTTCCCATACAAAGGAGCAAAGGGAGGCAATACCCCAAAGCTACAGTCCTGTCAGTGGGCAGGGACAATCTGGAAAGAAAACACAAACACAAAGCAAGGCCAAAACCTGGTTGTCTGCCCAAGGCCTGCCCCCGATTCAGACCACTCGTTAGCCAACTCGTATGCTCTGCCTACGGCTCACTCCTGTGTAAATATGTAAATTAACAGTCCTACACAATCTGCCTATGTATATAACTTTGTAAATGTTTTTGTTGTTGCTTATACTTTGTTGTAACCTAAGTAATGCGCCCGGATGCCTTTGGGCCTGGGGCTCTATATAAATAAAATACAAATACACACTAGGGATTGTAATACTGGCACACCCTGTCGACCTCCCTTTTCGAGTTTGTTTCTAAAACAACAACTGTAATACTCTGCAGCTTCCACTAGATGTCAGCCTATGCATAGCATGTGATCTAAGCCGATTGCACAAGCCTCAGAAATGTATATACTCATCTAAACCTAATTGTATCTAATAAAATAACTGTTAGCAAATAACATAGGGTCTGGACATTCCTTATGTGGTGCTTGGGGATTCACTGTACATAAGAATCAGCCTGCACTACCTTCCTTGTGTCTCAGCCTTGGTTGCTCGCCCATTGCTACCCTTTGATTGATTGATATTTTATTTCTATCGCGCTCATACACACGTGTTTCAGAGCACGATCAGGCAGGGAAAGGGAACAGGGGAGAACAAAAACAACAATTTTACTAGGCCCAGTGACATTGAGAACGTGCAAGTGCAGAGAAGGGGGAGAAGTGCATGGAAGGGGGAACAAAAGGAGAGTGCGGAGCGAGAAGGAAAAAAAACTAAAATAATAAAATAATAAATAAAAAGGCAACAAACAATGGGATTGCAGCCAGAAAGTAGCAAGTGCTGGGTTTATGGCAGCAGGCCGTGTAGGTCTGAAAGTGCAGGAAGAAAAGGGGAGGGCTGTATGGGTACAGATACAGACCCCAGTGCAGGGGGTGGCCCGGAGGCAGTGCGTGAGGGTGGCAAGATGAGCAGGTACCTGGGCCCAGAGGACAGAGGGTGGCCAGGTGCATGGTGCCGAGGGAGAGTAGAATCAACAGGGGAGAGGGGAGGAGAAGGCAGAAGCAAAGAGGAAGGTTTTGAGGTGCTTCCAGAACCGGAGATGGTTCTCCTCAAATTTTAGAGTGGCAGGGAGGCTGTTCCAGAGGGAGGCCCCAGCCGAAGACAGAGATATAGCCCCAGTTTGTTTCTTTGAGAAACGACTGACCCTGAGGGAGTTAGAGGTAGAGGAGCGGAGTGCTCGAGATGGGAGGTATTTGCGGAGGGATAGCTGAAGGTATGTTGGACCCAGGCCCCAGAAAGCCTTGTGGCCAATGCAGAGGATTTTTAATTTAGTCCTTGCATCCACAGGGAGCCAATGGAGAGATTTCAGAGCTGGAGAGATACGATACCAGGGCTTGAGGCCAAGGACAAGTCTCGCAGTCCTGTTCTGGATAAGTTGTAAAGGGTGGAGAGTAGAGGCAGGTAGATTAAGAGGCTGTTGCAATAGTCCAGCTTAGAGAGAACCAGGGCTTGGGAGACAATGAGCTTCTGGGGGAAAGAGAGGAAAGAAAGAATACCTCTGAGGAGGTGCAGTAGGAGGTTTGACTTTTTTTGATACATCAGCGATGTGGGCAGAGAAGGAGAGTGTGGAATCAAAGGTGACACCAAGGTTCTTGGCCTCGCAGGTGGGGATAAGAGGAGGGCCAAGGGAGGCTGGCCAGAGAGTGAGGGGAAAGGAAGGCGATGGTGTGCCAATGAGGAGGATCTCTGTCTTGCTGGCATTAAGACAAAGATTGTTGGCGGCACACCAATCTTGGATGGCAGTTAGGCAATCAGTGATGAGAGGTGGAGGAGGTGGCCGAGGGCAGCCTGAAAATGAGTTAAGCGTCATCTGCGTAGCACTGGAAGTTTGAGCAGAAAATGGCATACAGCGAGCGAGAGTTGCCAGGTATTGGTTGAAAAGCCAGGGCGAGAGGGTAGACCCCTGGGGAACACCACAGGTAGAGAGGAAGACAGATGATAGGTAGGACCTAAGTTGGACCTGGGAGGGTCGATCAGAGAGGAAAGAGGTCAGCCAGACCAGAGCCTGATCGGTGATGCCCAAGTTATCCCGGAGACGGTTGAGCAGGATGGTATGGTTGACCGTGTCGAAGGCAGAGGAGAGATCAATTAGGATGAGAACAGAGGGAATGCTAGAGTCAAGGTTGGAAAGCAGAACTTCACGGATGTTCAGCAGAGCAGTTTCCATGCTTCTGCCAGATCTGAAGCCAGTCTGATGGTCATGGAGACAGCCAACAGAATCAGAAGGAGTTTGCCTAAGAAGGGGATAATGGGAATTGGGCGATAGTTGGCCGGACAAGAGGGATCCGCTGTGGGTTTCTTGAGGAGAGGATGCACAAGGGAGTGCTTAAGAGGGGAAGGGAAGTATCCGGAGGCAAAGGAGTGGTTGCAGAAGTCGGCAAGGTCCGGAGCAAGGGTATCAATGTGGTCCTTGAGAGTTTTAGAGGAACAGGGATGAACCTGTTTTGACGAGGCTTTCATAGATCAGACTTGTCTAGCGACCTCATCAGGGGAGAAGAGAGGAAAGGAAGAGAAGGCAGGTGGGGGGGGTGGCTGGAGGAGGGTCAGTGAGTACCGACGAAGAGGGGAGAGGAGAGGAGGTGGAGGAGAGTGTGGACAGGATGTCCTGGGTTTTTGAGATAAAGTGTGAGGCCAGGGCATTGTAAAGAGCCTGAGAGGCAAGGGGAGGGGTAGAGACTGCAGCAGGGTTGGCCAGCTCCTTACAAATTTTAAAGAGTTCGGCCGAGCTGTTCGATGCCGCAGAGACACGGGCTTGAATGTGGACTCTTCTTGGTACAGACAGAGAGACGGTATTGCCTTTGGAGAAGGCGACAGGCCAGTTTGTCAGAGGATGAGCAGGAATCCCTCCATTTTCTCTCAGCCGCCCTACACCTACGTTTAAGTGTAGCTAGGTCGGAGTCATACCATGAATTGCACTTGGCTTTGGACTACAGGCGGATCCTCATGACAGGGGCAAGGCAAAAACATCAAGAGTATCAGAAATAGAAGAATAGAGAGAAGACAGGGCTGTGTCAGGGTGTGAGTCAGCCAGAGGAAGAGGGGGTGGGGAGAAGGTGGAAGCAAAAGCCTCGACTGACACACGCTTCATGGGCCGGATGTCCAGGAAGGTAGGTGGCAGTGTTGGGGTAGGCTTGGCTTGGGGGGGGGGAAAGAGAGAGAGATGTGAGGAGAGGAGGTAGTGGTCACTCCAGGAGAGGGGAGTAGAGAGAGGAATAGGGGAGGCTAGAGGAGATCAATACATCAAGTGTGTCCTGCAGAGTGCGTTGGGCCAGATGGGAGGATAGAGAGGGAGAGGGACTCGCAGAGGTCGCGAAAGAGCAATGTTGAGGGATAGGGAGAATCAAGGTGAATGTTGAGGTCACCAAGGAGGAGGAGTTGAGTGGTTGAGGCCAGGAGAGAGGAGAGGTCAGCGCACTCAGAGAGAAAAGAGGTGATTTGACCAGGGGGGCGGTAGAGAGTGGCAACAGTAAGAGAGTGGCTAGGAGAGATTGAGAGCCTGCAGACGAGGCATTCGAAAGAGGAGTAGATCCGAGTGGTAATTATAGTGGCAGGAATCCACTCAGGAAAGATCAAGGCTACACCCCCTCCAGGGCGAGTGGATCTGGGTGCGGAGAGGATCTTGTAGCCATTAGGGAGGAGAGTGTCAAATCTTGTGATAGAGCTGGCCGTGAGCCATGTCTCTGTAAGACCAAGAACGTCAAGGTCAAGTTCTTCAAGGAGGTGGCAGATGTCAGAGGAGTGTTTGACAGCAGAGCGAGAGTTGAGAGTGGCAAGATGAAGAAGGTTGCCGGCCTTAAAGACCTTCCAGGGAGGGGTACAAATCAGCGGTACGCCCTGCGGAGTTGTGGAGGTAGCCAGAAGATGGGCAGAGGAGGAAAGAGTGGGCAAGGTAGGCAAGGAATGAGAGGAGGGGACAGCCGGAGAAGAAAGGAAGTTGATGAGGCGAGGGAAATGCCCATCGAAAAGGAGGAGATTTGCCTGGGGACCTTGGACCATGACAGTGCCATTTAGGTAGACGTTAAGGATGACTCTGGAGGAGTCAAAAGAAGCCATGAGGATTTTTCCAGCGAGTGCCACCATTTATGAAAGAGGAGGAGACAGGACAGAGCACAAAGATCATATGGGGGCTCCATAAATCAGGCGAAGGAACAACAAAGAGGATGTCGGTGAGGGTCTAACTGGAAGAGGCACTGGTATAGGTATCAGCAATAGGGAGACCAGGGTTGGAGGCCAAGATATCCTTTTTAAACTTCTTCTTTCCAGACTTAGTGAGAAGGGAAGGATAGTTGATAGAGAAGCAGTTGGAAAAGATGGGAGAAACAGACAGTGCCATGAGTATGAAGAGAGGAGGAAGGGGGGGAGAAAGCAGGTGCAGCGGTATGGAACAGTCACTGGGCTAGCAGGATTACAATCAATGGGCAAAGTTATATGCAGAATTACACCCAAGTTTGACTTTCAAGTTAAATGCAGAATTACACCCAAGTGTGACTTTCAAGTTAAATGCAGAATTACACCCAAGAGCCTTGGCACAGGTGCTTCTGTTGCTCTACACCAACCATATAGAAGGTAGCAACACAGATACCCCCTTCCAGTCTTTACACTGGTGGCATAGTGGTGGGATCACTGATTTTAGGGCTCAGTGTTTAATCTTGCCATCTACAAAATATCTACATCTTTGTCTTGTGTTTTAAGGTTTAGGTGGTATATACTGAAAAGGCATCACTCCAAATAATGGAACCTATTGCTAATGGTAAACTAACTAGAAGGAGTTTGGAAGCTCTACAAGATTCTAGTAAATTGGGCGAGTTAGACTTTGAGGATATGGTTAGGGCAGAGCTGATAGCTGCCCTTGTGGATTACCAGGCAGATTCTGATACTCCTGCTGAAATTGGGGAGGGGTCTAGTGGGCATCCTGCCTCTGAAGATATGGCAGATTCTACCAATGGGGCCGCCACCTCTCCTGCCACTTCTAGTCAAAAACCCAGTACTGCTCTTCAGGGGGATACCATGAGATTTGACTATTGAAGTTGGAGCTACAAAGAGAAAAGTTAGCCTTTCAGTACAACACATTAGAAACATAAGCTTGAGTATATGCAGGCAATGTGGAAAGAATCAGGCGTGACCTACAAATTCTCTACATCTTACCACCCACGGACCAATGGTCTGGTTGAGAGATTTAACAAAACTCAAAGGCATGCTGGGTGCTTTGAAAATGTGACCTCCTATTGCCATTCCTGCTGTTTGCCTATAGAGCTATATAATTTGTGCTCCTTACCACTCCTCGGCTCCTAATCCAACAATGAACCAGACTAGCTCGACTCACAACCAATCATGGATCAACCTAAATGACCATGTGAAATCCCAACAGCTTCCTACCCGGGACACCCGACCTTGTAATACCACCACTAGAAACGAAAGACTTCGTTCAAGACTAGACAAACTTTTTGAACCATTAGCCAGATCTCTCCCCACCTCAAAACGTAGGAAGGTCACTCCCTTCACCAAAGCCTTCATCATCAGTGAAAAAAATCCATACACCCCGCGGTCGGTATACAGGCCACATACTTGCACCACCCACAAGATCCAACCTACAGCAATTTCCTGCACCCCAACTGTCACCAGTTCAAACATTAAAGGCGCTTTAATAAATGCCAGATCCCTGGTTGCACATGCCACCGAGATATCCGATGACTTGTGGACCACAGGGTCCTCTGCAGTCATCTGGACTCAGCTGCTCTCTTCTCTGAGGAAGCCATAACATGGATACAATCCTTTCTAAATAATAGAACTAGGAGGGTCTTCTCCCCTACCACGGCGGCTAACCCTATCCCCATCACTTGCAGGGTCCCCCAGGGCTCATGTGTTTCACCTACTTTATACAACATTTTCACGAAGCCCCTTTTCAATGATCTGGATAATCTTGGTATCACCTACACTAACTATGCAGATAACCCAGATTCTCATACCACTTACTGGGGATTATGAAAAGGATTTGGCCTTGGTGAATAAAGTTTGTCTCATCATCCAGGCATGGATGGCCACCCATGGACTATGCCTGAATGATGACAAGACTGAGATCATGATCCTGGAGAGCCCCGCAACCCTCAAAAAATTGGGACCCATTTATTTCACATTTAACATTGACAATAACACCATCACGACTGAGGTGAAAACCCTGGGTTTCTACCTGGATTCCACCCTCTCCTTCAAGAAGCAGGTCAATGCGATGGCATCTCCCACTGCATATACCTGCAAACTTATCAGAGCAGGCAAACCCTTCCTGTCCAACAATAGTTGCATTACCCTAGCCAGAGCACTTGTTCTGTCGAAATTGGATTACTGCAACGCTCTCCACTTCGAAGCCAACAAGGAAACCATCAAAAAAATGCAATCCCTCCAAAATAATGCTCTCAGAGCTGCTCTTGGGATTGCTAGGAGAGAACACATCTCCGAAATTAGAAGAGCAAACAATTGGCTGTCAACACATGATAAAATACAGCTCAAAGTTGCCCCACTCACATACAAATGTTTGAACAAGGCTGCTCACTGCTATGTTACAGCGAGACTCACAAGAAAAATTCCCACTAGACTCACCAGACTACCTAGCACTAATTACTTAACAGTCCCAAGATTTAAAACTCTCTAGAGTCGGGGGTCGTACCTTCCCGGTCAAAGCAGCCCAACTCTGGAACTCACTGCCCCCGCCTCTGCGAGAGGATCAATCCTACCAAAAATTATGTCAGAACCTCATAAAATGGTTTAAAGACTCTGACAAGTAATGCCCTGGCCTATTCGGTATTCTCTCTCTTCCATGCTCATAGCCAAACGAATGCAGCGAGAACGCCTTTCTAGTACCATCCACCCAAACTACTCTAGCCAACTTCCGGCTAATCCTGGCTCACTTGCGTATTTAGTATATTTTTGCTTGCTGTTATGCTTCACCTGTTTATTTAGGATCTACACTGTTGCCATCCTGAATTAAATTTCATGTATATGATCGGTTCTGATGTATAATTAAGTTGTAACTTGTATATATGATTATGATGATTATGTTATGTGACCTGTTCTGGTGTATAATTAAGTTGTAATTTGTATATTTGGTTATGTTATGTGTAACTAAGATGTAAGTTCTCTTATGCAATGCGCCCTAATACCCATGGGTCTGGTGCGCAATACAAGTAATAATAAAACAAGCTGAACTGGGCCCACAGGGATGAAATGTGTGTATTGTGGTTAGGTTATCAGAGATGCTGCCACCATACCCTACCTCAGGTATTGCTTACATCTACAGTTTAACTTGCTACCAGGACCACATCCTCAGAGTTATGTAGTTTTGTAACAGGGGTGCATATCTTTATTTACATTTTTTTTACTTGAATTGGTTTATATTAAACCTTTTAGCAATTGGTTTAAAATACATACATTATAAATATATTTGAGGCAATTCCATTATATTAAGAATACAAAAACAGTTTTAATATTACAATTTCCCAAATGATCTATACAAGATCCATTCTGCTAAAATATTTAAAATACATCAATCAACTTTAATTCCTTTAACCCCTCAAGTGCTGAGCGTTTTCCCTCCCAATGCGGTGCCCTTTTTTGGACATTTCGGCATATCGATATTCAATCCCTTGTAATTTTTTGTTACAAGTGATATTCTGGGCAAATTTGCACCTTTTTCTTCCTACATGTAGGCAGTCCTAGCGCCACCAAGGATTTGCGGTTTGCTATGGGGGAGTGAGAAAATAACCAAAAAGTGACAAAATGTGTTTTTTCAGAAAATGCTAATAAAATGATGTACAAAGAAACCTGCGTTTTCTTTTCTTGAAAGAGCTAGGAACAATAAGGTTTGCATTTTTGAATTCATCATTTTCCAAGCTTTCAATAACAGGTAGATTTGAAACAAGAAATTATTTTTCTTAAGTGTACCTTTACTTTTGTGAGAGGTAGGTGATTTTTCCGTATTTTTTTTTTTTATTTTTTTTTTTTAATCGGACATGCTTGCACAGAATGGAAGAGGAGGGTAGACCATCTCAATTGGAACACAGAAAGGCATACATTTCAGAAAAACAGATATAATTCAAAGTTCAGGAATGGGTCAGGCAACCATTCCAATATGGCTAAAAATTGGAAAGAAAAAAAAGTATGTGCTGGACATGTTTGCACTTGTTAAGTAATGGCTCCCATGTATATTCATAAAGCAACGCACTGCTTCATTCCCCAGACTCTCCTAATTAGGAAATCACACATTTTTCAAAATGTTTTGTAAAACAAGCAATACCATAAGCCAGAAACCAAGCCATGGTAACAGTATTTATATGCTAATGGCATAAACTGACTTACTTAGCATTTGAAAATAACGAAAACCAATGTGGTGAAGAATGCTAAGCATACATTTTTGGAAAGGGCATAGACTGACATTGTGAAGGATAGGCGACTTGCACAGGTCACAAAAGCGTACAGTGCCTAAAGCAGCAACTAAATGTAGAGCATATTTAAGAAATGAAAGGGTTGTGTAACAAACCGCAATAGGAAACGTATAAAAACGTTATCACAACCAAGAGAAAACAAAGGGCCTACCTTCCCACATGTGTCCCGCTGAAAACGGTTCCTCACATGTGTGGGTGCACTGATCTGGGTCCAAAGGGAAAAGGCTAAACCACTGGTACACCAAACGCCCTGGGAAGAGAAAATGTACAGTGGATTTGACCTTTTGGACAACCCACGGATTTGGCCCTGGGGTGTTGCAGCCACCAAGAAAAATGGGGAACCCCCTGCATTCCCGAAAAGAAGACACCTGAGGGAATCCAAAGAGGTATAATTTATTTCCCAGAATGCACTGTAAAAATGTAAATGTGACAAAAAAATACACTATTTTCACACATTTCCCAATGGGAAAGGACCGAAATGCTTGCAAAACACCACATGTCCTACCTTCCCACATTCACACAGCTGTACCGATGAAAACCAGACCTCGATTACCTGGGTGGAAAACAAAAAAGGTTGAATGCCCCCATCTCAGCAGCAGTCATGGGGCGACCCAGCAGGGTCCCCATCACTTCACAGAGGGAAAAGCTCGAACGCAACCCGACCAGAGCTCTAGGATGACCTGGGGGGCTGCCCCCGATCTTGGGAGTCTGCCTCACAGGTGGGCCGACCACCCCATAGCACAGTGGTCAGTCATGGGGGGCCCCGGCAGGGTCCCCGTTCCTCCCCAGAGTGAAAAGCTCTAACTCGACCAGAGCTCAAGGATGGCCACAGGTACTGCCCACAGCCTTTGGTGTCTGTCTCCCATGTGGGTTGACCGTCTCAAAGCCCAGCTGCGGTTCTAGCGAGTCCCAGCAAGGTCCCCATCCCAGAGGGAACGCAGCCCAACCAGGGCTCTAGGACAGCCAGGGGTGCTACCTCCGGCCTTGGGCATGAGCCTTGCACGTGAGTCGACGCCCCAAGCCTAGAGGCAGTCATGTGAAGCCCTGGTGTGGTCACTGTCCTTCCCCAGAGGGAAAAGCTGTAATGCAGCACGGCCAGAGCTCCAGGACAGCCGGGGTGCTGCCCCGGCCTTAGATGCCCGTCTCCCATGTGGGTGGACCATCCCAAAGACCAGCAGCAATCACAGGGAGCCCCAGCGGGGTCCCCAACCTTCCCCCAGAGTCAGAGCCCGAGGACGGCCGGGGGGGGATGCCTCATGTGGGTCAACCAGTCCAGAGCCCAGCAGCAGTCATGGGACACCTCAGTGGGGTCCCCATCCCTCCCCAGAGGGGAAAAGCTCGAATGTGGCCCAGCCAGAGATCCAGGAAGGCTGGGGGTACTGCCGTCTGCTTCCCAGGAGTGGTAAATGGGGCCACCCCCTAAATTATGCCCCCCCAGGAAAGCAGAAAGGATCTGCCCCCCCAGATGCCCCCAAGTTTGCCACTCTACATATGGAGTGGAATGTTGTATTGCCTTCCTTTGGGGGCAAATCGGTGCAAAACAGCACCAATGTGTACCCAAAAACGGCAAAACAACATTGTGCCATCTTGTTGGCATTTTTAGGGGTGGAGCGATTTGCTCAAGGGGTTGCATTCCCACCCCCAAAATAATTTCCCTGGTGGCCTAGGACCCCTTTCTGTTCCCAAGTATCTACCCCTCCTTGGGGGATTCCTAAGAGGGATGACCGCACAAGAACAGGGCTAGCCCCCTGATGCCCCAATTGTGCCACTATTTTATCTTACTTGGGGCAAATGGTTGCAAAACAGAACCCATCTGCCTCCAAAGAAGGCAAAAACATGGTACCACCTTTTAAAAAATATATATATTTTGTGTGGGGATGGGGGACTGTTTGGCCTGGGTGGCTCCCAACCCCCAAATCAATTGCCTGGTGGTCCAGTGGGGATTGCTTGTCGAGGATCGAATTATCCGTGACCAGCAATTGTGCTTGGAATGGAGGATCTCCCCTTTCAAACAAGCACTCCCCCATGCCAATCGGAGAGGAAATGCCCATGCAGCATGAAAAAAACGCACCTGCACAATTTACATGCTGAAGCCTAAAGGCTTCAGCATATACATTTCACTCTCTGATCACGTCAGTGCATGTAGCGTGCGCCAATGTGATCAGGTATCTCGTCCTCCGCAATGGGAACGAACAGCAGAGGACGAGAGACCTTGTCCTCTGTAGTTAAAGGGTTAAAATGGTTACTGCCGAGGTGCGTGGCCTGGCTGGAAGCTAATGGTGCTTTAACGAGAGTAGCTCCGCAGCCCCGAGCTTATTGAATGGCTTTTGCAGCCTCATAACGTCGTGTCTGACTGATATGCAGCCGAGGAGAGAGTTCCGAATGTGTGGGCTACTGGAATCCTGAATCGCACACCTTGAGATGCCTGGCTTTGGCCAGTGTTTTAAACTGTCGAGGATCTGGGGCCTGGCCCGCTGCGGCATAACATGGTGGCTGCCAATGGTAACGCAGCCCCGAGGCTTTGGTTGGGTGGCGCCCGAGACAGAGAGTAAGGTGAAACGGGCCAGCGTAGACAGCGATTTCCAGCAACTGGACCAGCCCAGCGAGCGAGCGAGCCCTATGCCCGTGCGACAGTGTGGGGGAGAACCGAGCGCAATTGACAAGGAGAGCGCTGGGGCAGTAAAGTACCTGTGCTGAACCAAGGATACAGCGAAGAACTTGTCCAGCTCTCGCCTCCTCTCCAGCCCCGGAGCAGTGCTCTGCTGTGGTGACGGTTCAGAACTCGCATTGGAAGCCAGATTACAGCAAGAATCCTCTTTACTAGGAGCTGTGCTCCGCTCTGGAGAGCAATGCCCGTGGGCACCAGAATTGAACTTATGACTTAATATAAAGTGGCTCGAAATAGCGGTGGCGCTGCAACCGCTTCCACAGTAACAGCCCCTTGCGCGAAACACACCAATACCCCTCACAGGGTCAAGGAGAGCAGGGTAAGCAGTGGCCCCATGGATGCAGGATTGGCCCGGGTCCCGAGGGGAGCTTAATTATTTGGCAAGCCTGAGGTCTTCAATGGCAAGTGCATGAGCACTGGTGAAATACTTATCTGATTTGAAATGAGGTGCACTGCACCCGGATTGCACGCATGATTCATTAATTGCATCTGAACCACCTGCAAATTAGTGAAGATTGGTCTAGCACTCAACTGAGAGGGCCTGGGGGAAAGGACGAGTGCAGCTTGAACAGAACTGCTGCTTCTGGTCATCTGTGGAGTTGTCTGTTGGCTGACCCAAAGTCCAGACTGGTGACTGTCTCGGAGTTGGTGGGTCAGTCCTTGTCTGGCTGCTCCTTAGCCCATCCTATAACGCTCTTCAGTGGCGCTACCCACTTCTGGCCCTGCAGGGTTGCAGCCTGGCACCCAGCTCTGGGTCTTGGAAGCTACAGTCCCCAGTGAAGTGGGCCTGCATGGGGAGTGCGCAGGGCCAGCGGCTACTGGGGCAGGCTGGGTTTTGGGAGAGCCTGGAGGATCCTGGTATTCCTGGCACATATTCAAGGTGAACGCCATTGTAGAGATCTGCCGTGCTAGTTCACCACACTAAGCAGACCCACCTATTCGCAGGATGAAATCCATGACCACCATAAAGGACATGCTCCAGCAGCCAAGGCAGGTCCCTGATCTGGCATCCGCAGTTAAGGAGGAGGCGCAACCGCCCACAAATGGAGAAATCCTCTGCCTATTCCTATCGATACAGAAGGAGATGGCGATGGCAGTGAAGGAATAAAAAAGCGCCTTTCAGGAACTATCTCAATGTGCAGCAGAACAAAACCAGGCTTGGGGAATTGGAATCGGACTTCTGTAACCAGGCACACTCCCATGAGCAGTTACAACAGAGGGTGGCAGCACTCCATGCTTATCAGCACATTGCAGAGAAGAATAACCAGGTTACTCACCGTAGTGACCACCTTACTCCTAGTCCATAGTCCCCTTTCCTCCATACTTATGGACATCTCTCCTTCTTGTGGGACGGGAATGGAGCACTTTGTAAAAAGCATCCAAAAAATGTTTTAAAAAGTGTGTCCTTCCTCTCTTTCTTGCGCGGGGCCCGGCATGCGGCCGGAACCACGTCCACCTTGGCTGCACCCCGTGCATCGCCCATCAGTCCTTTTCTATCGCCAGGTCAAAGACCTATTAGCAATAACAGAGGAACCTTATTAGAGGGGACGGCGGGCGTGCGTATGGAGGAAAGGGGACTATGGACTAGGAGTAAGGTGGTCACTACGGTGAGTAACCTGGTTATACTCCTACATCCCGTACCCTTTCCTCCATACTTATGGAAGATTCCCAAGCACTCCTTACAGGAACTACGGGTGGATGGAAATACCCCTTACTGAAAAAGGTTCTTCAGCACAGCCTGATCAAACCGAGCATCAGCTCTTGAGCTCATGTCAAGACAATAATTCTTACAAAAAGCAGACGGGGAGGCCCAAGTAGCTGCCCTAGCGATGGACTCCCAGGGGACATATTTCTGAAAAGCAATCGCGGCTGCCTTGCCCCGCACTAGGTGTGCATGAATACCCTTAGGAGGCTTCAGCCCTTGGACGGTGAAAGACTCCGTAATGCAGGCGGCGATCCACCGGGAAATAGTCGCCTTAGATGCCTGCTTACCCTGAGGGTTACCAAAGGTCACAAACAGTTGAGAAGAACTCCTAAACTCGGATGTTCTGTCCAGATAGAATTTAAGAGCCCTTCTGACATTGAGACAATGCAGAACCCTTTCTGCCTGTGAGGTAGGGTTCGAGAAAAAGACCGGCAGGGAGATCGACTGATTCAGGTGGAACTCAGATACCACCTACGGCAGGAACGCAGGATTTGTCCGAAGGACTGGGAAAGACCAAAAAGGGTTGCTCCACCGACAAGGCCTGGAGCTCACTCACCCGCCTTGCTGACATAGCGGCGACCAAAAAGGACACTTTCCAGGATAGGTACTTGGAGGTCCACCGTAGCCATTGTTTTGAAAGGCTTATGGCACAACGCCGTCAGGACTACATTTAAGTCCCACGACGGATGCGGACTACGAATTGGAGGATAGAGGCGTGTCAAGCCAGAAGGGAATAGTTTCTTACCTGTAACTCCATTTCTCCAGCATTGGTATCTTTCATGGATTCACATGCTTAGAATATTCCCCGTCGTCAGACTGGGACCCCTCGGTACACATATATAGCCTTTTCCAATAGGAAAACTTCCGACACTTTTGTGTCCTATCTACGTCCTTTTAGGACCCGCCTACGCATGCTCCGTAGGCCGTCCCCGTATAAGAGGCCCACCCCCGCGGTTCCCCTTCAGATTTCGGCCCCTCCAAAGTAGGAAGGGTTAAATTTATCAATCAAATACATTACATTCCGGGGAGGTTGGCGGGCGCATGTGAATCCATGAAAGATACCAATGCTGGAGAAATTGAGTTACAGGTAAGAAACTATTCCCTTCTCCAGCATTGGATCTTTCATGGATTCACATGCTTAGAATAGATTGTATAGCAGTAACACTTGAGACGGCAGTGAGAATGTAATGTAATATACCCTCAACATACTACACAATGCATATGTACAGTAGGAATAAGTTACCTCATATAACCTTACCCACATAAAATAAACTGTCATTAAAAAGGTAGACAACAGATTCTCCACAGCGTGGAGTTTACCTTACTGAAACAGATGGCGCAGGACACCTCTTCCCATCTGCACCTCGTCCGCATGCTGCCTGGCAAGGCAGTAGTGGAGGGTAAACGTGTGGGGCACTGACCATGCCGCAGCTTGGCATATGTCCGTCAACGGAATTCCTGCCCATAAAGCTGTTGAGGAGGACATCTATCTTGTAGAATGGGCTCTAGGATGTCCTTGCAGTGGCCTTCCGGCCTTAGAGTGACAAAACGCAATCGTCGATGCGACCCATCGAGCCAATCCTTGTTTAGAGATTGCTTTTCCTCTCGTCGACTGACCATATGCGACGAACAGTTGTCTATTAGACCTGAATTCCTGTGTACGATGTAGGTAAAATTTCCGAGCCCTCTTAACGTCCAGGGTATGAAGAGCTTTTTCTGCTGCCGATGATGGTGTGGCGAAGAAAGTAGGGAGAACAATGGACGAGTGTTTGTGATACACTGTCGGAACTTTTGGGACGAACATAGGATTAGTTGCCAGGACTACTTTGTCCTTAAAGAATCTTAGGTATGGCGGGTCTACGACCAGCGCTTGCAGTTCCGAGATTCTTCTAGCTGATGTGATAGCAATCAAGAATGCCAACTTCCACGAAATGAATTTTATGTCGGACGTGGCCATAGGCTCAAAAGGCGGTTTCATTTAGCCTGCCAACACTGTGTTGAGACTCCAAGTCGGGGGGAAACGTTTTTCCGGGGGAAAAGCTCGAAATAAACCCCTCATGAAGTGTTTTACAAGTCTGTCGCTAAATAGAGGAGACGACTGCCTTTTCCTTGTGAACCTCGAGATGGCCGCCAGGTGCACCTTTATCGATGTGAAGGATAATCCCCTCTCTGCCAGAGGAGCAGGTAAGGTAGAACTTGTTCCGGCGTCACCGACAATGGTTGTAGGCCCTGTTGTCCCCTACACCATTCACAGAACCTCCGCCACTTATAGGAGTAGGATTTGTTTGTAGAAGGGGCTCTAGCCGCCTGCAGAATTTTTTGACAATCCTCCGAAACGTCTAAAGCACCAAACTCCGAAAAGTCAGGAGCCAGGCTGTAAGGTTGAGACTGTCCGGGTCGTGATGCCACACCGTGCCTTTGTCCCGGGATAGTAGGCTCGGGACTTTCGGAAACCCTATGGGATGTTCCAGCGACAGGTGAAGCAGGTCGGAGAACCACGGTTGCCTTGGCCAGTATGGTGTCACTAGAATTACCCGGCAATTGTATCTGCGTATCCACTGTATTGTCCTCCGTATGAGGGGGAACGGGGGAAAAGCATAGAGGAACATGTCCGTCCATGGGAAGGAGAATGCCTCCCCCCTGGAGCCTTCTTGAGGCCATCTGCTTGCGAATTGCTCGCATTTCTTGTTGTCTTTGGTCGCGAAGGCGTCCAGAGGGGGGTGACCCCATTTCTCGAACACTTTCATCAGGTGAACTGTGTCCATTTCCCACTCGTGTATTTGGGCCATGCTTCTGCTGAGGGAGTCTGCTTGGGAGTTCCTCACTCCTGGAAGGTGATGAGCCACGATGGAAATTTCGTGCTTTAATGCCCAATGCAATGTTTTCTGGGCTTCTATGGAAAGAGTTCTTGATCGCGTCCCTCCTTGTTTCCTCAGATAAAACATGGCCGTTGTATTGTCGGTCAGTATTCGTACTCGCGAGCCCTTGATGTGTGGTACGAATGCCTTCAAGGCCCATCGTACTGCTCGGAGCTCTAACACGTTTATGTGTAGGAGTGACTCCGTTGGAGACCAGCGACCTTGCGTTTGGAGAGCACCCATGTGAGCTCCCCATCTGGTTAGGGACGCATCCGTGACTATGGTTCGCTGAAACTCCGGCTCCTGTAGGGGTACGCCGTTGTTCAGATTGTGGAAACTCTGCCACCACTGAAGGGTCCGAAGCAGCTTGTCGTCGTCGATGGTTATCTTGTCTGACCACGATCCTTGAGCCTGCGTCCATCGGTCCGCGAGGAATTCCTGGACTGGCCTCATGAATAGGCGACAGTTTTTGTAACGCTCACCTGATTCTCGCAGAGGCGCCGGTCTTGACTGGGCGACTACCGTATCTTTAAAGGTGATGTGTAGCACCCGGTTGGCTCTTTGGGCTGGACCTCTGTGCACTGTATGCCTGACGTGTAGAGTAAGATGTCTGCAGATAGAAAATATGGGGTTAATGAACTGGGGTTATTGGGGTGTCCCTATCTCTTTCCTCTTCTCCTCTCCTGTAGACCCCCAAAGGTTAACGCTCTCACCTTAGGTAAGTGAATGCCGAGCTCTCCATCTGCCTCGGGGCAGGGTGCTGTAACCAGTTTCTTCACTGGATAAGGGGAGCAGGCCTCTTGACTTCAGAGGACTGCTGTCCGTCGTTTACTGCACGAACGGTAAGTTTCGAGTCATTCAAATGTCTTTAAAGTCTTTAGTAATGATGTCTCTCGTTTTGCGGGGTTCCGGCGATGGCGGATGACGGGCTGAAGTGAGTTGAAGATGGAGCCCGTGTGATGAATAGAAGCGCCTGGAAGCACGTAAGTAAGCGCTTGTTGCCTGCTTCACTATGCGCTCTAACTGTCTTTTTATTTTGCAGGTACGAGTTCGGAGCGGCTGCAGGGTGCCGGAATACCCACTGGATTAGATGTGGAAAGGAGTAATGGCACGTGAGTATTAAAGTTCCCCAATGTCTTTAAACGCACCTTGTTTTGTCTTTCAGATGCGGGATGCAGCGCCGAAGGCCTCCGGAGCGTGCAAAGAGCTGGTAAACTTTTGTCTTTCAGATGCCGGAATGCAGTGTGAAGACCTCCGGAGCGCACGAAGAGTAGGTAAGCCTTTGCCTTTCAGATGCCGGAATGCTAACCTGTTCTTTCTTGTCTTTATAGGTGTTGCTGAAGACTGGATTCAGGATGGTAAGCCTTTGCCTTTCAGATGCCGGAATGCTAACCTGTTCTTTCTTGTCTTTATAGGTGTTGCTGAAGACTTGATTCAGGATGGTAAGCCTTTTTCCTTAGGCCCAGGACCGGATGCAGAAGACACGATGAGCGTTCTGCTGCAGAGGTTGCAGAATAACGCAAAGCAAGATTCATCCACCGGGTGTGGTTTAAATAGCCTCCTGTAGTGCTTAGGTGTCTCCTTCCACAGCCACGCCTAAGTAAGAAAAGAGTCCCTGGTAAGAAAAGAGTTCCTGCCTTCCAGAAGAGTTCCAGTGTTCTGAATCTAGGGAGTGGCTCCAGCCCCACCCAACAGGAAAAGTAGTTCCAAACAGAAGAGGATCAGAGGCTCAACTGGCAGGCAAGTAAGCAGCATGGTCTGCTGAAGGTAAGTCCACCCAAGCATTATGAGCCCGGCGCTTCCAGCGCTGGGACTGGGAATATTTATGAGCCTGGTGCCACTGGCGCCAGGACTGGGTCCAAAAGGTCCCAATTGGGACTGGTTGGCACTCGGAACCTGGGTTATGGATCTGCTTCCAAGGGAGTTGGGAAAACCCTGACCTTTTGGAAGCAGAGATCATGACAGTTTTCCACCAGATGGATGCAGGATGCCATGGCCCCTAGGACCGAAACGTATTTTCTCACTGAGATCTTGGTGTTTCGTCGTAGTCGGCATGCTTGTTGATTGAGTCTTGAGGTTCTGTCGAGAGAAGGTTTCACTAGCCCTAACTGGGTCTCGAACGGTGCCCCCAGGAATACCAGCGATCTCGATGGCTGCAGAGAGGATTTTTCGAAGTTTATGGCGAATCCCAGCTGTTGTAGAAGCTGCATGGTGGCTTGTAAACTTGTGTTGGTCGACGCTGGGGAGGATCCCCTTACCAGCCAGTCGTCGAGGTATGGGTATACATGGTGGCCTTGCTTCCTTAGCCAGGCCGCTACTGGAGCCAGGCATTTCGTGAACGTTCTGGGGGAGGTCTTGAGCCCAAAAGGAAGAACCGTGAATTGGTAGCGAGTCCGCCGTATTACAAATCTTAGGAATTTCCTGTGTTTCCGACACATTGGAATATGGAAATCCGCGTCCTGTAAATCCAGGGACGCTAGAAAATCCCCCTCTTGAACGGCGCGGATCACTTCCTGCAGAGTGAGCATCTTGAATTTTAGGCTCTTTAAAGACTTGTTGAGATTGCGTAGGTCTAGAATGGGACGCCATTTGCCGTTCGGCTTTTTTACGACGAAATATCTTGAGTAGACTCCTTGACCTCTCTGTGATGTTGGAACTAATTCTATCACGCCCTTTGCTAACATGAGTGTTACCTCTTGTTGCAGTATCTTCAAATGGGAATGAGCGGTGAACGCAGGTGGAATTTGCGGAGGGCTGTGTTTGAATTGTAGAGAGTGTCCGTTTCTTATAGTATCCAGCACCCATTGATCCGTCGTTATTCGTTCCCATTCGTCGACATATGCTGAAACTCTTCCCCCCAGAACGGTGTGTTGTATGTCACTGCTGATCTTTATTTTGCTCGTCTCTCGACGACGACAGATATGATGGTCTTTTCCTGGAAGTCTGGAAGTTCCGTCGACTGTTTGCCGTTTGGGAGGCACGTCTGTATCCCTGGGAGGGGTAAGCTGATCTGCCAAAGGATCTGTCTCCAGATGCAGAGAATCTTGAATTACCTGAAGCCCCTCTAAAGGGACGAAAAGACTTGTAGTTTCTGCCACTCTGGAGGGCACCCAATGAACGTGCCGTGTCCGAGTCCTCTTTCATTCCCTTTAGGGCTTCGTCCACCTTCTCACCGAAAAGAAGGTCTCCCTCAAAGGGCATATCTAAAACTTTGTATTGTACTTCTGGCCTGAAGTAGGTACACTTAAGCCATGACTGTCGACGTAATACGACCCCATTATTGACTTGCTTGAAGCCTGACTCAGCGAGGTCCACCGCAATGTTTATTGCGTGATTTGAGGCTTCCTCACCTTCTCGGACGAGTAACATCGCTGCCTTCCTATGCTCTTCCGGAAGATGATCAAGCAACGGAGCTAGCCTGTGCCACATCTCCCTATCGTATCTGGCAACAATTGCCAGAGAGTTTGCGGCCTTTACTGTGGTCGCTCCCACGGATAGCACTTTTTTGCCAAAGGCATCTTGGCGTCTCGCTTCGTTCTCAGGAGTCGTCGTGCACTTGTGCTGGGCCTTCGCCTTCCTCGCCGCTGCCGCCGACACCACAGAGTCTGGCGTTGGTTGGGAGGATAAACACTTGGGGGTAGACTCTGGAGCCTTAAACATTTTTTTCCAGGCGTCCTTTCACTGCCGGCTCTGAAAACTGGTGACGCATTGTCTGCAACCCCTCCTTCCATACATGGTCTAGTATTGGTATCGAAAACACAGACCTCCTTCTCTTACCCATGTGGTCGAACAAAAAACAGTCCTTTTTCTGCTCTTCCTGGGACAAACCAAATTCTTTGCATGCCTTCTCCATCATAGAATGGAATGACGCAATGTCGTCCGGAGGGGACGGGTGAGCTGGGCTTCTAGGGGTTTCCAACTCCACCTCTGACTCCCAGGATGGATCCCTGGAGGGGGGTGATGAGATATCCGACATGGCTCCCCAGTCAGACTCCGAATCTGGCAGCTCACCTTCCTCTTGTGCCAGTGCTGAGATTGGCGTGCGTAGGTGCGTCGGTTGACGGGACGGGCCTGGCTCGTCGACGGGTGACTGTGGCAGGTTTGCCTGAGGTAGTCTCTAGTCCAATGACTGTAACCACGACTGAAGCGTGGACAGAATTTCCAACGACAAAACAGATTGAGGATTGAGAAGAGGGGCAGATACCGGTATAACGGATCCCCTCGTCGACTTGTCAGCCACTCGTAGCCCTAGGTCTGCTGGGCCAGCTATTCTTTCATTCTCGTCCTCCGAGGACAGCAACACAGCCTGTTCTTGTAGTAAAGTATCCGGGGGGGGTCGGATCAAAAACTTCAGGCCTCCAGGCCTCCTGTAGAACCCCCGTCGACGAGGCCATCGTCGACGTCGTCGTCGGTGGGAGCCACCTAAGTGGCAGGGTGGAGGCCGATGACTGGGCCGCCGTCGACGACGGTGACTTAGCAGGTGGTTTTGACTTGCTTTTACTCGACTCTCGACTCGTGGTCGATCGATGATGATCGCCCGAGGAGGATTTCCTTTCCTTTTCATGCTTTTTTGATGAAGATGATTTCTTTGACGAGGAGTCTCTTCCAGACGACTCTTTTTCCGTCGGTCGAGATTTCTTCGCCGGTGGTTCCGACGAGGTAGCGCGGCGTGATGTTTTCGCCGATTGTGTGGAGCCTACCTCCGAAGGGGGGTATGCCCCCGCTCCATCATTCAGCCATGCCACCAGTCGTCGACTGCGGTCTTTGAGGGTTTTTTGAGAAAACCCTTTGCATATGTCGCAGTTATCCGCCGAATGATGAGGGTGGAGGCAATATATACAATCCATATGTCCGTCCCCCTCGTAAACTTTTTTCAAGCCGCACGTCGCGCATGGGTGGAACAGCGCTTTTCCTGACACGGAGGACATTTTCTGTACTCAAATTCCAGTAATGCAACCTTGTACAAAATAGTAAGACAACGCGAGGAGATCCCACTACTTTGGAGACGGTTGAAATCTGAAGGGGAACCGCGGGGGCGGGCCTCTTATACGGGGACGGCCTACGGAGCATATGTAGGCGGGTCCTAAAAGGACGTAGATAGGACACAAAAGTGTCGGAAGTTTTCCTATTGGAAAAGGCTATATATGTGTACCGAGGGGTCCCAGTCTGACGACGGGGAATATTCTAAGCATGTGAATCCATGAAAGATCCAATGCTGGAGAAAAATGCCTCTTAACCACTGGGTTACACAAAGAGTAAGAGCATTGGTCCGTAGAAAGGTAAGCGGAAACTGCTGAAAGGCAAGTTCTACATCACAGAACATGGACACCTGACTCTTCTAAGACGGATATAAAGGACAGCACAGTGTCACTCGTAGCCCCCCTTGGGTCCAACTGCTTGCTTAAACACCAATGACAGAACCTGAGCCATTTGCTCCTGTACTGGGACCTAGTCGAAGGTTTCCTGCCTGCCTGGATAATACGCATGTTATCCGCAGACAAGTTAAGATGTTCTAAAGACTTGAACTCAGGCACCATGCCGCCAAGCTGAGCGATTGTGGGGAGGGGAGAAGATCGGGGGTCACTGGTAACCTAATCGGAGGGTACACCGACAGGTGTTGAAGTTCTGAGAACCAAAACCTGGCCGGCCACCACAGAGCTATGAGCAGAAGGGAACAGTTCACTGAGTTCTTCAACTTGCAAATTGCTCGGTGAACTACAGGCAGAGGAGGGAAGGCGTATGCTCTCATGTTGTGCCATGGAATCTCGAGAGCATCCCCCAGAGAGGAGGCTCCCAGCCCCCCTCTGAAGGCATACTGAGGAAGCTTCTTGTTTACCACCGTAGCGAAGAGGTCCACTTCCGGTGTGCCCCAATGCAGGAAAATCCATGAGAGGACCTCCGCATTCAACTCCCACTCGTAGCTGACCACTGTCCGCCAGCTAAGGGCATCCGCTGTGACATTCAGCTGGCCCGGGATGTGCACTGCAAGCAGCCAGACCCCATGAAGTACAGCCCACTCCCAATCTCTGGATGGACAGGTCCACGAGAGGGGGAGACTTGGTTCCCCCTTGTTTGTTGATGTAATACATCGACACCACATTGTCTGTGCGTATGCGGACCACTTTGTTTGCAACGATTGGTCTGAACGCCCCGAGCGCTAGGAAGATCGCCAGAAGCTGTAGATTTATGTGGAGGAGCTTGTCCTGAGGCAACCATAGATTCGAGACCTGAAGATGATCAACGTCGCACCAAACCCCAGAAGGGAGGAGTCCGTCGTGATCATCACCGTAGGGGCTGGGTCCTGAAACCCTGCACCCACCAACAGGTTGCTGGGAGATGGCCACCACTCCAGGTCCACTCTCATGGAAGCCGGAATCGTTATCAACTTGGAATCCGGATCCACAGCCTGACGCCAAGAACTTCGAAGAGCCGTCTGAGTCTGCCTCATCTTGAGACGAGCAAGAGGAAGAGCCAACACGCACAAGGCCATGAGGCCCAGAAGCCTCTGGAACCACCAGGCCGACATGCTTTCCGACTGCGCAAACATCTGACAAATGGTCAACAGATCCGCCATTCTGTCCCCGGTCAGGTACACCCTGCAGTCGATTGTGTTCCAGCGAAAACCCAGGAAAATCAAGTCCTGTGAGACCGTCATGGAAGATTTCCGCCAGTTCACCGACGGCCCAAGATGGAACAGGAGCTGAAGGAGAGACTGAAGATTGCACGCAGCTTTCAACGGGCAAGGACTGCGTAAGAGCCAGTCGTCCAAATATGGATACACATGGATACCCTGCAAACGAAGATAGGCCGCAATCACTGACATCTTTGTGAAGACACGCGGCGCAGAGCTGAGGCCAAAAGGAAGCACTCAAACTGGAAGTGCTCCTCTCCCAAAGAGAAACGGAGATATCTCCTGTGTGGATTCCATATCAGGATATGCATGTGCGCATCCTGAAGATCCACCACGCTGAGCCAATCGCCCATCTGCAAGGAAGACCGTATCTGGCTGGGCGTGATCATCTTGAATTTCTCTTGGGGTAGGGAAAGATTGAACTGGGAAAGGTCTAGGATGGTGCGCAGGCCAGCCTGGTTGGGTTTGGGCACCGTAAACAGCAGGGAATAGAAGCCCTCCCCTCGCTCCCCGTGAGGAATGGGTTCTACAGATCTGAGGTCCAGAAGTTTCTGAACCTCGGCTTTCAGGGAGGGCGAGCACGACAGCTGGAAAGGAGGGTTGAAGGGTGGGGTAGAGGGTAAAGATAAGCGGAAGCCCGCCTGAACGACTGACAAGACCCATCTCTCTTCTGTGATGGTCTGCCACGCCTCCCAATGAGACGCAATGCGTCCTCCCACCGGGGTCTCGTGCGAGTGCGGAAAACCCTCATTTTGCAGGTTTTCAGTGGCGCTGCCACCTGAACCTGAGGCAGAGGCTGAGGAGCGGGAGAAAAACCGAGTCTGTTGTTGCCTTCGGCGGTTATTCCCCGAAGGGGTATCCACCCTACGAGATTTCCGGTCAAGGAGCCTCTAAAACCAGAGGAGGGCCAACTCTGCGAAAGCGGTCTCTGGGTTTAAAGGGGGTCTTTACCAGGACTGACAACGACTTAGCTGTCTGTGTGCTATCCTTCGTCTTGGTCAGCTCTAAATCTGTTGTAGAATGAAAGAGCGGAAGGGGCATCCAAGCATTCCAGTCATAGACTGGCCGAAAAGGATGCGCACAAGGAACTCTAGGTTCACCCACAGAGCCAAGTCCTACACCTGAGGCGATGGCGTAGTTGTAGGAGTAGTGCCCAAAATGGCTGCCACGGTCGTGGCGGGAACGGGCGCCATTTTGTCATCATCTGAGGGGAACTGCGGCACGTGAGGAAGTGAGTCAGGGGTCCCAGTCGATGGATCAGGGGTCTTAAGTTTAGCCTTAACGTAAGGAACCTCGGCAGAGCCGGTACTATGAGACCTGGAATGTTTCTGCGACATACCAACCGCCAAATTAGCCTTCCCAGGAAGGACCTCAGCACTGCCGGTAAAAGAAGAATTTTTCTTCTTTGCCCCTCAACAGATCTGGCATCGCCGCAAGAGCGGGAACAGTGATAAACAGCCTTCACCGGTAAGGCCTTGCTAGGCCTCTCAGAAATGTTGGTAGCCTTAGCCTCTGTACGAGGGACTGCGGACCCAGGTACGGTAACAGCCTTATTAGCGTGGGCCTCGAACATTCGTTCGGTAACACCAAGCCCGAAGAAGGCCTCGGGGCGAACCCCGGTGTTATTTTTGAGGGAAGCTGATAAAGAGGCCTCAGAGTGAGCTCCGGTACCCCACGACTCAGTAGAACTGTGTCTACAAGCAGCCCCCACAGGAGGGGCCTCGGAGCATGCTCTGGTATCCACAGGCACCTTACGGAGACCCTCGGAGAAAACTCTGTTACAATTATTAGGCCCAACGGGCACCTCGGGGCAATCCCTGGTGACCGAGCGATCAATGTCCCTCCTGGCCCGGGAGGAACCCGGAAAGGTATCCCCCCGGCCGGGGTGCTCTGAAAAGTAAAGAACTAACCGGGCATTTCTTCTTTTCGTCGATGAACGCCTGAAGATGCAAAGGAGGAGTTTGTGGGAACACCTCCTCCCACCGCTCCAAACGACGTTGAAGTGCCCGGACCGAAAGGGAGTCACAGTAAAAACAAGAGCCCCAACGGTGATCCGGACCCAAACACTCTAAACAAAGAGGATGGGGATCTGCCCTCGCGAAACAACGGTGACACGATGAACAATCTGGAAAGTCTAGTTTGAACGACATAGACAGACTAGTACACGATCGCTAGCGAGAGCCAGAGAGGAAAAAGGGAATAAAACCTTCCGCGCATGCAAGTGCGTCCAGTCCCGAACAAGCGGAGCAAAGGACTGATGGGCGAAAGAGGAACATTTTTGGATGCTTTTTACAAAGTGCTCCGGTCCCGTCCCACAGGATGGGGAGATGTCCATAAGTATGGAGGAAAGGGGACGGGACGTAGGAGTAACAAGAAGACGCTGAAAACCAATCCCGCAGAAACAATGTTTGGAACAGGGAGCTCTCCAAGAAAGCGGAAGAGTGTGCTTTCCAAGCTAGTAAACCTTAGAGCTGACATTTCCCTGCTCCATGAAATCTACTTGTTACAGGGGGACTCGTCGAGGATGCAGTCTCGCTGGTTCCCTCATCGGTATTTTGCCTCCTCATCTCAAAAAAGCAGGGGTTAAAATCCTGATTGCGAGATCCTAACATTTTGAACAGGGGACGGTTGTAAAAGATGGCCAGGCTAGGTACATTGGGCTGAATCTAGGTATAGCAGGGAAGGATTTTACTGTGGTGTCTGTATATGGGCCTAACCAACAACAGGACCAGTTCTATGCCCGGCTGTTCCCTCACATAGCACAGCTCCAATGGGGTGAGCTAGTGGTAAGTGGGGATTTTAATGTAGTACCCGATGGAGGGTGGAATAGGAATGGCCCGGGGGCCCCGGCTGAAGCCTCTTAAACAGGCTATGGCCGACCTGCATCTGGATGTGTGGCAGCATCTTCACCCTCATCAGCTTGACTACTCCCATTTCTCACACGTTCACTGCAACAGCTGTGTTCAGGAAAAAGATAAAAACCTGGCTCTTTAAATAGGGAGGCTCAGCTTTTTGATCAGGCAGTCTGACCCGAGTATTCTCTAGGATGAATCGGTCTGTGTCGAATAGTCTGTTGTGCGTTTGATGATGTGCGCCCTTACGCCTCTGGGTCCTCTGGTGCACCAAATAAATATATTAAAGTAAACTTACTCCAGGATTGATTATTTTCTGGTATCTCGCCCTTTACTTGTGGGGATCGGCTATGGCCTGGGGGGCAGGAAGTCCACAGGTGGGAAACTGAATGATTTCTTATTGGCTGACCGGTTGTGTGCACCACTATCTCAGATAGGATTACTCAGTATTTTCAAGTGAATCTAACAAGGGAGGTCTCAGGGTTTTGGGAGGCCTTTAAACCTACACCGAGGGGAGAGCTAATTAGCATAGCCTCAGCGTGGAAAAAGCTTCTTTCAGCCCATAGGATTCGAGCTGAAAAAAAAAAAAAAGAGTGCATGAGTGGGAGGCTTAATACAAGCGGAATGGTGTCAGAAAGACACAGGCAGCTTCAGGTAGCAAGGGCAGAGTTGAAGGTGCTATGGGCCGATGATATTTCACACAAACTACTTAGAACAAAACATTTTTATTATAGTACATCTAACAAAGCGTCCCGAATTTTGGCCTAAATGCTCCAGGCACAGAAGAACAGCAACACGGGTTTGCGGGATGAAGCAGGCACACTACACGTTTACGGCAGACACACTCTATAGTCTGCAACAAAAGGCATTTATCCGGGAGGCTCATCTTTCCCACATTTCAGAAGACCAGAGACAAATTTAGATGCACCCATGGCAGCATAGGAGGTTGCCCAAGCCATTCGCTCTCTCCCGGGAAACAAAGCTGCAGGCCCTGACTGATTTACTGCCCTTTTTTTTTTTTACAAAACATTCTCTGGAGACCTCTCCCCTTGATTGGCCTAACTGTTCAATTATTTTGCTTATACAGGGTCTATCACGCCTACAATGGGTGAAACCACGTTGATGTTACTCCCTAAACCTGATAAGGATCCCGCCCGGTGTTCCTCTTTCAGACCAATTACGGTCCTCAACTATGACTCAAAAATATACTCGAAAAATCCCAGCCACGAGGTTAGCTGCAATATTGCCTGTACTATTAACATCGGAACAGACTGGGTTTGTGCCAGGACGCCAGGCATTCGATAATATATGAAGCACGATAGACATCTGTGCCTGGGCACAGAAACACAAGAGCCAATGGCTTTATTGTCGGTCAACGCTGAGAAAGCATTTGACCGCATGGACTGGGCAGATCTGTCCAGGGTGCTGGAGGGGTTTGGTTTTGGCCAGAGGTTTCTCAGATTAGTACTTGCCAACTTTGTGCTTCCGTCTATGCGGATAGAAGTGAAGGGAGTCCTCTCGGACATGGTGAGTGTGCATCAGGGCACCCGCCTGGGATGCCCGCTATCCCCACTCCTGTTTGCCTTGTCTATGGAGCCCTTGCCCTGTTTGTTGTGCTGATCGGGGGATATCCATGGGTTAGACATAGCAGGTTATCAACACAAATTTGCGTTATATGCAGACAACCTACTGTTTTATATGCGGGATTCCAATATCACATTGCCCCATATTGTCTTGCTGCCGGAAAGATTCCACCAAGTCTGTGGCTTTAAAATTAATTTAACGAAGTCAATAATCCTTAACATATCGGAATCACCTGAAACAGTGAGGCTGCTCAAGGCGTCTTTCCCTTCCTCGTGGGCTTCGCGATATCTGAAATATTTGGGGGTGAACAGCGCATTACAACGATCTCTACGTGGGCAATATTTTGCCGCTCTTTGCCAGAGCCAAGCAGCACCTGGCATGAGGGGACACCGAAACCTCTTGGCTGGGGAGAACAACAGCGGTCAATATTACCCTGTTGCCACGCCTGCTTTACATATTCCAAAGCCTTACTGGTCTGGATTCCGAAGGCGCTGCTAAAGTATTTGCAGTCGCATGTGTTTTGATTTGTATGGTCCAGAAAGTTTCCAAGAGTAGCTGGACACACACTAATGGCAGCCAAGAGAGCAGGGGGACTAGCGGTGCCAGATTTGAAAGCTACTTGTATGCAGCTCAGTTGGCTCCCATTCTGGAAAGTCAGGCAAGTGTGAAAAATCCCAAGCTCTGGGTGGCTATCAAAAAACTGGACACACTACAAGCTCTCCTGCATCGTAGGTGTTGGCACTCCCAGAGGTTCTGGAGACAGGGAGGGGGGGGGGGGGACAACTTCCGACATCTAAACCTACAGTGGAGTACTGGGTCAAGGCAGCGCGTAGATATGCCAGAACCACATTCCCTTCAACTATGACGGGTCGCTGGGATAATGCAGAGTTTCCTCCAACGATGGATACTGGGAAGTTCACCTGAAGGAAGGAGGTTTGTATAGGTTGGGCCAGTTGTTTAGGGACAACCATCCACTCACGTTTGAAGAATGCAAGCAAGCCTACATGGTTGAGGAATGGATTTGGGTAGTTGCAGCTGCGGCACTGGTGTCTAGGTTGAATGTAGACACCAGGGAGCCGGGACACAACTCACTTTGATGATCTATTTATAGATGGCCCACCAGCAGCCAGTTGGACACCCTATTCCTGAGGAAGGAGTCCAACCATTTAATTACCGCTTCTGAGCAGTGCCCTACTTCTACAAGCCTTTTTATTAACAGATCATGGTTCACCAAACCAAAGGCTGCTGATAAATCCAAAAGCATCAGCAACCCCGATTTACTCTTATCTATGACAGCTAGCATTCCTGTCTGGAGATCCATCAAGGCACTTTACGGTACCGTGGTGGGCTCTAAAGCCTGACTATTTTTGATGGAGTCGACTCCAGATACTCTTGCAACTTTATGGCTGCCATTTTATCAATAATTTAAAGCAAGAAATATACTTTGTAATGGGTTTCAAGTTGTTATAATTTCTGCAGTCTTGTCATGGGTTTTTATCGCAGCGGGATAACCACCACCTTTTACAGCAGTCAGGAACTTCCTTGTGTTCAAACGATGCATTTGTAAAGTGCACTAAGAAAGGCGCGAACATCTCAGCCTTGTTCAGAATGACCTTTACAGGAAAGGCATCTCCAGGGCACGACGTAGGCCTCATATTCATAAGTCTAAGAATCATACTAGATATATCTACCTTCTGAAACCTAAAAGAAGGTCCGGTAATATTTACAGGTTTCTCCCTTTGGGGTTCCTTATTTTTCCTCTTTGTTGTTGTGCGACTTTCTGCAATTTTGATTTGAGCTAGCTGTATTTTATTAGCAAAAGCTTTCAGAACTGCAATGCAGTCTTCTTTAGTAGGAACAAAGGGATTAAATTGGACCTTAGGTTTTTCAAAGTCTTTGAATATTTCAAAATCACCAACATCACAGACTTTTTTTTGTACTATTTTTGGAGTTCTTTATCTGGGTGTTATAATAATTACGTTTGGCCTCACACATTTCCCTTCTATAAAGCTTAGATAATGCTTTCCAGGAATCTTTGTTTTCGGGAGTAGGATTTTTCTCCCATATCCTTTCTACTCTCAGTCTTTCCCGTTTACGTGTCATTAAGGCGAATTAGAACCATTTTTCATTGTTAGTATATTCTCTGACGGTTTTCAACCTAAGTGAGGCTATACCGTCTAACATATCGGTCAAGGCCATATTATATTTAGATGCCAGTAAATTTGGCACTTCGTCATTAGACATAGATGCCATGTGTGTCTTCATACAACTTTCCAAGTCGTTATCACGGATTTTCCTAAAATTTCTCCTCACCACTTTTCTTTGTACATTCCGTTTCTGTATAAATACAGACGGAAGTATACATTCCAAATTAGCAAAGAAGTAATCGGACCATGGGCATGGTGTTACTTCAGACAGTGTAACTGAAAGATTTCTAACCATCACCCAGTCCAAAATGTTTCCCTTGCAGTGAGTTGATTGTTTTACAATTGACAAAGCCAAAATCCTTGAACAATTGCTCCAGACTTGTGGCCTCAGGGTCCAAAGGATTCCCTAATCACCTATTAAAGTCACCCAATACAAAGGTAGAATTGAAAGCCTTATTCATGTCCATCAGGATGGTTGACAATTCCTTGTAAAAGGATTGAGTGTATTTAGGGGGACAGTAGAGTACTAAAATATTAACACAGTTATTAGGGGTAGGTGTTGTTTTCACCATTACCGCATCACAATCGGTAAATGAAACTTGTGTTTGAAAGCAACCCAATTTCTGTCTGGCTAAAATTGCCACCACACCTCCCATATTATGTTCTCTATTCGGATTTACAAATTTATAATCTGTTGGAGTAGCAAGTTCAATATTCGGGCCAATAGCCATTTTCAGCCACGTCTCTGTAAGACACATGATGTCCACTTCATGATCATGTCATCCTTTACATTTATAGCATGTTTATCCAAAGATCATGTATTGAGAAGTACTATTTTAACCTCCTTCCTTTCTCCATTCTCCTCACCAAAAACTATTTTAGCCATGCTTATTAGAAAAGCACCTCTAAACAAGACACTGGCCGAAATTACTAACTCCTTAGTACACACGTATCACACACACCTTTAAAGGAGCAAGTCCGTAAGAAGGTACAAGCACTTCCTGAACACAGGTTTTTGTCAACTGGCTGGGACCAGGCGCGCTGGCGCTTATACGCGCCTGACAGAAGGAATACACCGGAATGCAAAACAGGAAACTGCTTTTTGTAGGTAAACCAGCTCGCAAGCAAATTCAAATCTATCTCATGCGACAATACATAAAGAGCTCAATAACATAAGCGTCCCTCTAAATGTTTTCCGGAAAATACACAATACTAAAGTTAAAGGCAGCAGTATTAAAACAGCATGTCACTAAGAGTTAGGTATGGAGGTTACAGGCAAAGGTGCGTGCTAATGTCTCTTCTAGAATAATATGTTCTGCTAATACTAATAATTATCAGTTACTTACCCCTGTGACACAGAGTTCACAGTCAAAGGGGATATATGAGGACCGCGAAAAATTAAAAGCAGCTCCACAAATGACACGGACCGACACAGAGCGGCTAGTTGCTCATGCACCGGCACTCACAAGCCAGGTCAGCAGGATAAAGGGCCTAAAGAACTACAAGAGTATTGAGAGTTGTAGTTCACAATAAGCAGGCTAAAGTAAATATGTCATGAAGCATTGCTGAAGTCAATTTCACAATTTCAAGACTAAATAAAAGCTAACAAAGCTACCAACTGGCTACCATGGAACCTAAAACAGTTCTAAGCAAGTTTACAATACATGAAGAGCAATTAATAACAATGTTTAAAAACGAATAATTTAACAATGGTATTTAAAAAGCAGTGGAGCTAGTCACACATATGCTATTTACTGGTATTGTACCAGCGGAGCCTTTATGATTCTTCTCAAGTTCTCTGTGATAGTATGGCCCCGTGGCTGTTTCTGTGTGTCATGATGGTTATGTACGGTCATCCTTTTTTGGTACAATGTTGAATAGGTCTCAATACATTTTAAATGGCAAAAAAAAAAAAAAAGGAAGTTACTCTCCTAATTAATAATGGCAGTGGTCGGCCCCCTAGACTAGGATGCCAAAATAAGGGAAAACGATACATCATGCACATAATCCTTTAAGAATTGTATTTGCTTATCTTCCAACATTGGTCAAAATATAAATACGTGCTTAAGTGTTTATCACCCCCCATACAAAATCTGCATGTTTTACTTGCAATCTGATCTCTAATGTAAAGTATTTCTCTGCTGTGGATAAGATTCAATCTAACCCCTAGAAAAGACATGATTCTTCGATCTGATCAAAGCATCAGATAATCTCGCAAAGTTCCTAATTTTTTGTGCTCCATCCAGAGATCCCCATACATCTTATAAACCCTTCTTTTGTTGCAAGTTTCACTCCAAACTAGCTCTAAACAATTATCCAATGTTATATCATATTTACATATTTACATTGTTATATCATAGTTACAAAGAATTTCAAGGCTTCTTTTCATAAAATGATTTAAGAATCCCACTTCAGATTTGTTCAGGTGCTTATACATTAATAATACAATGTCTGAATTCCTGCATCGATGAAATTTTTATACAAATCATTTTCCAATGTACAAGACACACCATGGATACAAGACCAAGTTTGTATTGTACAAGAACTTTGTTGGGCAGTGTGAAAAACCAGAGGGTGTTTCACAACCTAGTCCCTGGGGATCCCATACTCGGGTGGCCAGGGGAAAGCGAGGGAAAAATCACCTGGGTAGGGGGTCCTCGGGGAGTGGGGGATAAACACCCAATGGTGAGATATGGTATCCCCTTTTTCCACAACCCATCTAACCCCTATTCTCACTTATTTTATGGGAAAACTACACCTCCCATAATTCCTCCCCACTTCTCCCTGACAACAGTACAGCACCAAAGAAAAGGAGGAATAAGGTTAGAAGGATTTCCTCCTCCGACTTGCATTGGCCCCGTCCCTGTAATGAGGCTAGGCAGAGTCAGGTATTTATCTCCAACAGTGCACACCTGCCACTTATTAGCACTCCCCATGAAGATAAAAGGTGGCGCACACAAGCACAATTTGAGCAAAGCGGAGTACAGGAAGGAACAGCTCTTCCGAGGCTGTTGCGAACCAGGATGTGGAAGGAGGAGGGCCAATGGGCCAATCGGGAGTGGAGCAGATCAAGAGAGAGCCAGGCAAGATTTCCATGCTTTCGAGAGGCCACGAGCGTTCGAAAAGCAAAGCTGAGCGAGCAGAGAAAAGAAACCCTCAAGCTGTCAGAAAGCGGTCTGCGACCCTACCTGGTGACCGGCGGAGTTGAGGAGGGGCAAAAGAGGCCTTGGTAATGGCCTTATGCAGCAGAAACGAGATGCAAGAAAACCAATTAACATAGCCGGTGAGTTATCAAGGGAAACAAAAGTCTGGTTGATGGGAAAGAGACTGTAATTTGTAAAGTTGAAGGTTGCGCGTGTGCCAATATTACGCGAATGAAGAGGACAATTGTTAAAAGACAAAAGATACAAAATAGCAGAGTGGTCCTGCTAGAGGAAGTCACACATTCGAAATTCTCTGTGAAATATTTATGGAATTTGAAAGATATTGCAAGCGGGGGGAAAAGGAAACCGCAATAAGGAAAGAAGATTGAATAAGAGGAAACGGATGTTTGTGAACTTTAAAATATGCCAAGATGGCAAAAGTAAAATAAGAAGAAAGTGATATTTGTGAACGTCAAAAGTAAAAAAGTAAAATATAAGAACCCTGGAGAAAGGCCAAGAAGGCGAGTGAAAGAGAATGAGAACAGCGAACTATGAAGAACTACAAGTAGTACCAAGAGGAAATTAGTGTTGAATATGAACTTGGAAATTAGAAGAGAAAAGAACTACAAATACCAAGAGGCATAGGTATTACATATGAACTTTTGAAAAGGCCAAGGGGGCAGGGGCAACTCGAAGAGTGAGAATCAATAGGACCAAGCAGTATTGGTGCCGAAGATGTTGATTACAAATTGAAGGACTGTTGAAAGAAGTCGAAATGGTCATGAAGAGGTTTATGTAAATTCCTTACAGTCTCGAAAGTCTTCGACAGTGAAAAGGATATATGACAAAAAAAACAGAGGGAAGGGAGCCCCCTATGAAAGAGAGACAGGCTCGAGGCCGGCAGAGGGAATCGAGCCCGGCAAAGGGAAGCCTGTGCAGAAACATGAGAAACTGAGAATATTTGAACAGAGTATTGATGGCAAGGCGGGCGAAGCCTCAAGAAGTGATTGAGCTACCGGATGTTGAAAGCCCAAGCGTGAACAGTTCAATTGTACTGGCAAACCAAAGTGTGCAAGACTGACATAACTAGTGCTGAAGCCATTCTGACATTTCTTTTCGAGACACTATTTTTATTTTGTATGCCCGTAACACATTTATTATTCTAAGAAGGAGGGTATGGTTAGGTTTATACCGTCCCAGTCAAAAGTGCAAATAAAGTTTTCCAAACTTGTATCCATTGTGTCTGTCTACTATTGATACCATGCCTTCCTCATAGAAGGTTTTAAAACTTTCCGCCAAATGATGCCTTCCAATTTATTCAAATAAAATTTTTCCGATAAGGTGCAGAATTCAGATGCGTATAATAGAACTGGAATTACCCTCAGATTGTAAAATGCTATCCGAGGACGTATAGTTAAAAAACACAACGTTAAAAAAAAAATTAAAAAGAAATACAAAATTCATCAGTGCTCTCAATTGTATATCTACCCAAACTGACCAATGAAAAATGCTTGCAAGTAAATATCCTAGATATTTCACAGACTCTTACCATTCGAGTTTCCCCATCCAAGGACCAAAAACAATTAGGGATTTTCTTTTTATTACTACTGAAAGACATATTAGTTTTAACAGGATTAGCCCTAAGACTGTTTATGGTAGTATAGTCTGCAAACCTCTATTAACCGGTGCAAGCCTATCTGGGTCCCATCTAACAAAATATAGTCAGCATAACACAACCAAAATAATTTCTCCAAGTACAAGAGCGGCAGCACCAAGGAAGCGGGAGCTAAAAATTCATCTAAATCCAAAATATAAAAGGTTAAAAAGACAAGGGGCAAGTACTCATCCTTGTTGAAGGCCCTTGCGTATCTTAAATGCAGCCCCTGTGCTGCAGAGACTTGGCTATCACTGCAGTTGTCAAGAGGGTACCTGTGACCCCCCCTGAACCTGTGTTGTGTCCCTGTAGAGCGGGTGCTGCAGATCAGGCAACTGATGCAGCAGGGCACAGATACACATTATGCTTTTGGCATGGAGCTTATGAAAGGGGAATCCGATTGGCAGTTTACCCGCTTTGAGATGAAATTACCAGCATAATTGTATACATTGATAAAAATAAAAAAAGCCAAAGCTTCTACACTTTTGTCAGATGGCAATTCCTCACATGGCTGGGGTTCTTAGTATTGATGACAAAGGTGAATTTATTAAGTCACATTTCTGTTAAAAAGAGCTGCGGTTTAGAGATGGGTTCAGTTAGACACTAACAGGATAAGTTACATTGATTTTGTTTGGAAGCTGTTGGAGGAGGCTGCAGTAACGTTGCGAGTTTTCAGCGTTACGTGACATGCAGTGCAGGGCGGCCTGGCGGCACAAGGTTCACTCCTCTAGCTTTTTCAGAAACCTTGGTGGAACGCTGGTGCGGCGCAGCAGTGCCACGAGCACAGACAGAATGTGGGCAGAGCGTTCGTGAGTGACAGTGGCTGCGGTAACCTGGAGGAAGCCGGTGTCTAAAGACTAGCTTCAACAGAAACCCATAAGAGGGTAGTGGGGAGGCTTGTAACCTTGGTGATGACGGGAATTTTGAAAGGACGCTAACAGCGAACTTCAGTAAAACAGTCAGGTTTTACTGTTTTCCTCAAACAAGGAGGAACTAGAACACAGTGAGCAGAGTGTTGCTGGTGCCTTTAGTTAGCTGCCCCACTTATACCGCGCACTGGTCTTCGTGTCTTTTGGCCTGCTGGACCACGGGCACATACCTATATGAAAAACAAGATTCCACGGTTATTGTTGCCATGAATAACTCCAAACAGCACTGCTATGGTCTGCGTAGTAGGTCCAACCGTATTGGAAAAGGACCTTGCAGTCCCTCTGGCCGCAAAGCAGTTATCAGAAAGCTTCTGTGCGCAAAAAAAAAAAGAAACTATCTTCACTTGAGGACCAAACAAAAAATTACTGTTTCTTTGGAGAGTAAAACCACCTGCTGAAGTGGGGCAAAAAACACCAATTATACTTTGGGGGTGCGTCAATTTCAGGCAAAAATATTCTTTCTGCTTCCCAACAACGAATCTCTATTGAATCTCTGTCTAACTCTCTAGAGAAATTCACTAGGAATTTCTGAAGTGGGTCAAGTTGATTATGACAATATAATCAGTACTAACCTCTCCGCTAGTCCTGTTCTTGAAGTTCTGGTCCTTCTACAGAAGGCTCAAGAAGTGAGTGTGATAATGACAGCAATACTGAGAATCCCATTTATGCCAGCACTATGTTGATCTCATCCAAAGGGGATATACCCCGAGTTTCAATGCTTAATGTTATTCTTTCCAAGTTGGACGCCCTCTTACAATTATGCATCATTTGGCAGAGGACCAATGTGACCTGAAGGAAACCCTGGTTAGGGTGGATGATGTCTTCTTAGGTTGCAATCCTGATCTTATCCTAACGTCGGGGAGCTTGGAGTCCCCTAATAGCCCAGGATCATTGCCTAGAGTTGCACTAGATGCAGTTCCTCCTGGCGATACTCAGACGGACCAAGTGACAATAAAAGCGGAAACCGAAGAACATGCCATTGCTGCATTATGCAATGAACTGTTGATGATTGAGAGGTCCCCCCCCCTGTGAGGGCATTAAAAAAGAACAGATTAAGGTGCCGGCACCGACCTATTAACAGGCCACTTTAAGCCAATTGCCCAGACTAAAATGCACTCACTGTTCCTCGGCCCCATTCTGACCCAGTTCCTTGTAAACTCCCCCTATCCCTTTTAAATATACCTTAGTTACCAGGGACCAAGGTGATGGAATGACTAGACAGGTGGTCCTGCATGGGCCCATGGACAAATGGCTTTGTCCCAATGTCTCTACTGCCGTCCCCTCTGAGATGGCGCCTCCCCAATTGGTTCTAGATAATAGAAAACCCTTGCCAAATCAGGAGACCCTATTGTGGGTTCCACCCCAGCCCTCTATCATGCCAACCTGCACAACGCAAAGTAGGGATGTACTCCCCCCCCCCCTTTAACTCCATGCATCATTTTGAATTCACCAACTAGATCCTCTCGCATCGATTTTGGACAGGTTTCACTGTGAGGTTGAAATTGAGGAAATAAACTTGACTGGTGAAAGCCTATTTTTAAATGGATCGTTCTTATTGACTTTATGGAAGCAGCTCCGGGTCTCTCGGCTATTACTAGTGAAGACATTTTGCAGGTTGAGCTCCCGGCTCTGTATTGCCCCACGAATTGGGTACTCCTAGAATTTGCATCATCTGCAGTGATTTCTCTATATGTGTTCCAGTCTGTTGTTCTATTTGGGTTTCTAACTTATTGTGTTTCGCAAAAGATCGATCAAGCTCCATGATGTTAAGTCTTTGGGCCAAGAAAGTATTCGACTTGAACCCAACTCTACCTACGCTCAGCCGTTTAAGAGCCAGCCATAGGTTGGAGTTTCCATTGGGTGAAACTCCCATCAATCTACACACGACAAGAGCGGCCATACGTTGGGTCCCAGAAACCGCCTGTTCCGGACAACCAACGACAATCTACATCAGATTTCGCACATTGGGGCTGATATTTTTCCTTTTTTCCAGATCAGATTGTTGGCATCCCTTGTGCCCTCTCAAGTGGGATTCCCCCTCATGTAGAATACTCTTCCTTTGACTGATTCTCATGCGGATGATCATGCTATCTGCCACCATTACGATACCCAGGGTCCTAGAGTCGGCCCTGCGCATCTTGGTGGTGGGGCTTTGGATGTCATCTTTGTGCCTTTTGGGTGTTTTAGACTGCTTTCGTGGACCATTGCAGGGATTTGTAAACATCTGGATGACCAGGATGGTGATCCTTTATTCGCAGGTTCCACGTAATAGTCTTTCAAGCGACTTGGGCGGTCGACCCTATAGTCTTAAAGTCACCTTCCTTTTTCCATTCCAGCAACCAAGGGCCCCAAAGAGAGACCGTTTGGAGACCTCCTGATCTGGATTGATGTGACACTGGGCTGGCAGCCAGAGGTCGTGCAAACCAATTGCACTGACCTCCAAATGCTGCTAATCAGGATTGGCGACAAGGCATTGTTCGGTTTAATTAACATCTACAACAGGCCATGGTTACACCTCATGGCTTATCAACTCTTAATAAACTTCAAGAATTAATTAATATAAAGTTTGCACTGATAGTGGCTAAGTAAAAATTTGTCATAGTGGCAGGAGACTTTAATCTCCAGATGGAACCCATTAGAGAGCCTGCAGGGTTTTGGGATGACCAGGTCTTAGCCTGGGCTATACCTCCTTTAAAGGCTAAAACACTGACCCGAAGACACCAGCTTGGTGCTGAATCTGCCTGTACGATGTTGAATTTAAACCTTAGGGCCTGTAATGGACGATTCCCAAATGATCAGCCTGCATGACCTACTTTTAATGGCCATAATGGCAGTTAAACCATTGATTATATTTTTACTTCTGCTAAAGACTGGGTTAGAGCCAAAAATGTTGCGATACATCAGAATGGAAAGCGATCATGTCCCTTTATAACTTTCCATTCTTATGTCCAATGTTTTATATCCTGATTTCTGCCCGCTTTTCCCCTACCAACAGGCTGTGATAAAAAGTAATGCTTGAAAGCCATTGCAATGGGCTAAGTTAAATGGCCACAATATAAAACCAAACGTTTATGGTACAATTCTGCCCATTATGGAATCAATTGTGGTAGCCAACACAGAGGGTAGTGTAGTTTTGGCAAGATTTGATGATGGCCAAGATCCACTCACTGGTAACCACTCCCTGGTAACCAGTCCCTGCCCTGTTGTATTAGTGACGAATTGTGGCAATCCCATTTTTCAGGCTTATATCGTTATACCCTGTCTCCCATGTCTGTGGGTCCCCTTCTACCTCACCTGAATGAAGTAGTTCCTCTGTCTTTTACAGTGAATGAGGTGGATACAATCACATTGAACCGGCTGCTGGAGTTGACATTGGAGCCCAAGCAGCACGAATGCCTGGTGAATGTAGCGACTGCAATAGCAGCATTAAACACAGCTGATGGAGGGAATTGCGAGCGTGCGAAGATAGTGAGCTCCTGTGGACGCGAGGGTCAAAATGGCGGTGTGATGGGAACAAAGAAGGTGCCGGGCTGTGCAGTCTCATAGGACCGAAGCAGTGCGTCTCCCTACATTGGAAGAGGAGCCGGAGCGGGTGTGCAACGCGGCGAACAGCTTATCATAGCGGCCGCGTAGTGGATAGCCGGCGGCCCATACAACGGGAAATAAAAAAAAAATTAAAAAAGAATGAGGCAGAACGAGCCCAGAGGAGCATGTGCGCGGTGACAATGGAGGGAAATGACACAGTGAACGGCTATCACAGCGACCGTGTAGCAAATGGGCAGCGGCCCATGCTGTGAGGAAGAATAAAGGCAGAACGAGCCTGGAAGCTCGCAAGAGCGGCCCTGACTGATATTGACAAGAGCCGTGCGTGCCTGGCCGTGGAACAATAGGGGTTGCTACATTGTTGTATCCCAAGACTGTGCAGTGCGCTTGCAGCAAAACAGAGTGACACTGACATCCGCACGGAGAGAGGTATTCGGGTATGCAAAGGTCATTTGATTTCCTCACAACACGTGCAGTTGGGCCAAATCAATGGAATTCAGGCAGAAAACAAGGAACCACTTGTGCAAAAGAGGCGCAGCTGGCCAGACATGCTGAGAGATGCGATTTGGATGGCTCTTTGGGCTCACTATTGATTGTATACGGCCCCCGGTATAAGCAGAACTGCATTGGGGGATAACAAGAAACAGACTGAAAGACGCACCCACTGCAAGAGACAATCACACGCAGGCCTCCTTCCAGAACTATAGTAACAACACCGGAAGGTCGGGTGAGGTCCTGCGCAAAGAGCCTTTGCTGGACTGCAGGTCCTGGGGGACTAAGCAACTGGGACACCCCATAATACTTGGGAACAAGCTGGCAGCATCCACCTAGCCTGACCACAAGGAATTTCCCGAGTTGGATGATAAGTGCTAGTGAAGAACAGCCTCACACAGTGGGTGGCCATAACAGAGGGGTTCACCAGGGTCTCCGGATCTCGCCTGGCGAGGCACGGCGCAGTGTGGTTGCTTTGGACCCACCTACGACTCAACACGCCAAGCAACACAAGGATGGCGTCCAAGGTGCCCAAGACAAAAGGGAAACAGCCAACAATGGAGGACTTCATCCGAGGGAACTCGAAACAGAGAAAAGAACCCGCAAACAGACACAGCATCAGCGCAAAATGACCAACAGATCCTAGACGCAATTGCGGACCTGAAAATGGCATGGGAAACCAAGCTGGAGGCAGCTATGGGCGAAACCTTTATTTATTTGTTTTGGTTTTAAATGAAAAACCTTTACAAACCACAGTTATACATAAAACAAGGCAACTCAATATAATACATACAAAAAAAAGATAATAAAACAGATGCTAAGAAAACCAGGGGCTACAAGGGGGACCGATCAAGGCACTGTTACGTTCGTCTAGGAGGCAGAAGACTTACACTTATAAAAGTATTGAAAATATTTTAAAATGTTTTACTATTGTTGCCGTGAGCATAATCTCTTGACCGGCGATCAGCCTATCCCAAAAAAAGTCATGCGTTAGGCTCTCTTCTTTATCCACAAATCTAAGTAGCAACAGACTTGTTTCCCCAAGTACCTTCGCACTCCATTAGCAAATGTCTTAGGGATTGTTGGTTTGGAGTGTCTGCATAACCTTTCTTGCTTGGTCCCCCAGATTTCTTCTAGCCAAAATTTCCCCAGTGTGGGCTAAATTAAGTCTCAGTCTCAAGAAGTTATTTCTAACTCCCTCCTCAGGAAACTTTTGGAGATAGCGAGGGAGAGAACCAAGTTGTTTATCCACCTTTAAAAAAAGATTTGGGGGATTAAGGTTCCTTACTCCATCAATAGTAGTAATCCAGTCTCTTTTTCCAATGACTTTTTTACTTTCATGGGGTTGGAAACTAGGATTTCTGATGTCAGGATCGAGCCTGAGCAGGATACCTCTCACTTTTTTCTCCAAACCAAGGAGTAGTTTGGACTGCATTTTTCAGATGTTCTTTTACATCGAAATAAAGGGAGGACTGGCCTGCTGTTATTAGTTCACGGTATAATGATATGAGTTTCCACTCAGCTCGACAACCAAGGGAAGTCAAACCCAATTCAAACCGAAGGCTCACGAGAGGGGTGCACATTGGGAGAGCTAAAGATTTGTTCCACAGGAGACCCTCCAGTTTGTTCCAATCAAAGTGCCAAAGCAGAGGCTTTGCTTCCAACCCATACAGAAGGACTGGGACTGTTTTGCCCATGTAATACTTGATAAGCGGGAGTAATCAGAATTTACAAAATTTTCCATTCAGTTTCTTCATATGAGGAATGATTTTAGTGGCTTTTTCCAGGATGGCTGTACTCACTTTGTTCTGAGCGGGAGAGGCAAACATTTCATAGCCAAGATAGGTAAGTTCTTCAACGCGGGGGACTGCTTTTCCATCCAAAACCCAGTTACCAGAACCTAGTTTCTTCTTAGGATGTTTAAAAGTAAGGATCTTGGATTTTGAAGGGTTGATTGAAAGCCCATTTAGGGTAGCATATTCCCCCAGTTTGGCCAGAAGCCGCTGAAGACCAATCGCTGATCTATCCAACGTGACTAAGTCATCCGCTTAAGCAAGCCAATGTATTCTCCTCCCGTTGATCACGGAGCTGGCCAGTGATGATGAAGCCAGGAAGTCTCCCAAATCTGAAAGGAAAACATTGAAAAATAGGGGGGCTCGTAGACATCCCTGCCTCACCCCTTTAAAGACCTGCATGATATCTGAGAGGTGACCCTGGTCGTCCAGCCTCAATCGTATGGTGGTATTCTTATGGAGCTCAATGAGCCTTGCTAGAAGTGGTGCTGGCATCCCCCAGCTGTGGAGTTTCCGCCAAAGGAGAGATCTGTCCACTAGATCAAATGCCTTGCACAGATCAACTCAGGCCCCATAAAGGGGGGGTACCCTCTTTCTTGTTTGACTTTTCGTCGAGGCTGGTGGAGAGCCCTTTTCTAAATCCTGTTTGGTTCTGTGAGAGGATCTGCCTCGAATCCACCCAAGATGTAAGTTTTCTTAGCAGCAGCCGCATAAAAAGTTTACTGTCAATATCAAGGAGGGCGATTGGGCGATAGCTTGCCGGACTTAATCGATCACCCCCTTAAAGAATGGAATAACTAATGCATTCTTCCATGATGGAGGAAAAACCCTGGTGTAAAGGATTTCATGAAAAAGACAATTGAGCAACTTGGCCCACAGTTCCGGATTGTTTTTTAGGACGTGATAAGTTAGGCCATTAGGGCCAGCAGCTTTCGATGAGGAGGAGGTTGATATTAGTTCCACGATATCCTGTTCATCAAAAGTGAGGGACCAAAGCGGCTTTCCTGGCATGATGAAGTCTGTGGACCCTGTTGATCTGAAGTTCTGACAAATGTGCAACCCATCTATGCTCTGGGACTAGGTTACAAAGCGAACTGCTAAACCCGGTCTCTAATTGTCCCAGTGCTGGCCAGAAGTTTCTGGAGTTATTTGCGTTTAATAAATAAAGCATTCTCTCACCCTCTTCTTGCAGTTATTGATATTTTTGATTTTTCGACCAGTTTCTATAGGTCTGTTTGACCCTTCTTAATTCATGCTTGCGAGTGATGGGATCATCATGCTCATTTTTTATATAACACAATGTTTGTCGCAGGATTCTCTTTCTTTTGTGTTTCTTCAAAGATATGCAGATGTTCTTGTTTACCAACAACCTTTGTTTCACTTGGAGGATATATAGACCAGATAAAGTTCCCAAATTTCTCCGGATGGAATGCATCGTTCCAGGTTGAGGGAGAAATTGCTTCAAGTCGTTTGTTCAGCCTTTTTCCCCCTTGCTTATATTTTACAACTCTCAGTTTCCCCTTGAGACCCTCCAGTTCTTGAACATTTTTGACATGTCGATACTTTTGCATCTCAGGAAACGAGAGTTCCAGGCTTGCATGGTCGCTGCCCCCCTCTCAATTTATAGTGAGGCTGGAGCAGAGACCAGATAGACCACAAGAAACAAAAATATATTCTAGGGTGGACTCTAGGGTCCCTTGACGCCAAGTTGCTCCTGCTTTATCCGCTTCCTCAAGCTTTCTGTGAAGCATTTCGAGATCCCAGGATGTCAGAAAGTCCCTCCACAATTTTCCTTTTCGCAATGAGCTCCACTTTGTTTGCCCAGACTTTCCACTGTAGTGGATAATATGATCTGCATTAAAGTCCCCTGCTAATAAGATGTTTGCTCCTTCATACTCTGTCTTCACCACCGTTAGGAGGGAATTCAATATTTCTAGAAAATACTGGAGTTTTGAGCTGGCAGGATTCCAGTAGATATTGACGATTACCACAATAGAGTATGCGGTGTCCATTTCCAATTCAACTTTACAGGCTTGGATTCCCATGTCGTCGTTACATAGTTGCGTGATCTTTTTAATACTGGAATTTTTGAGGGCAATTATCAACCCTCCCGCTAGTCTTCCTTTTAACTTTTGCATAGCCCGTAGGTTTTGGATTGTAAAACCCTCTAACTCTATAGGATTGACCAACCACGTTTCCTGTAGTAACAGAATATCATTCTGCCCCAAACGTTCCTCTTTCAGTTTTTTCTTTTTCAGGAAGCTTGGGCCTCTTGTGTTCCATGTGACTAAATTCAGGCCCCTTTGACAAAAGGCTATTTTCCTCCACTCCTAATTTAAGGAATATTTGGGAGATGATCTCTGGGAGTTTTGCTATTAGGTTCCCATTTATGCTTGAACCTGCAGTCGTGTTCTTATCTAACTCTCTTGTTTTCCCAGTGACACCGTCATTTGTAACACCTTCTTCCGCCTCCAGTCTGCCCTCCTCCCCGGTCTTAAAAACCATCAGGCCATCTCCAACCAGCTCATTTTTGTTGTCAAATAAGGCTTGCTGGGCTCTCCGCGAGTTGAGTCCAATTTCCACAAAGAACTTATCCCCTTTAGTCGGGAACTTCACAAACTCAATATACTCAGATGTGAAGAGAAACAAATTATGATTTTTTTTATCTTGGTCAATAACACTGATCTGCAGAGTGATTGTTTTTGTTTTGTTTGACTAGCCTGAGCCAAGCCTTAGGAATTGTAAAGTCAGACACACCAGGTTCGTTCTTTCCAGTTGACATTATTATCAGGTTTTCATCTTACCGCTCTACCCCATTCCCTGAGGGGAGTGATACCAAATTTCTGCTTTTCCCCAGGCCGTCCAGCAGTCGTTCTTATTTGGAATGGGCCTTAATTATACTTCCTCCTGGGTAAGAGTGGGTTGACAAGGGACACTCGAGCCCAGGAGAGGCACAGATTTTGCATTTGGTTTAAAAAAAATTGGCGCCAGTTTCACAGAGGTCTTTGTAGCCACTTTTAGAGACGCAGGCGCTACGTTGACTTTGAGCATTTGCGAACCATTTTTTTTAAATATTGGGGCAATTTGATACTGGGTTGGCCCATTTTATGGCATTGATTGTTCGATGTCTTTTTTGGTGAGATTACTGAATCTGTTTGCAGGCCAATACTTGATGTTTGCACCTTGGGACCCATATTTTGAATCTGAAGGCTCTTTTTTTCCGGAGACTAGTTTAGATGGGCTATTTTGGTTTGTACTAGAACTCCGAGCTGATTGAGGAGCTGGTTTGGCAGGTGCGCTGGATTACAACGGTTTCTCAACTGATGGTAAAGCCAGGTTTTTCAAAAACGAGTTTGTTCCTGTGTTCTTTGTACCAGGATTTTTCTGGTTTTTGACTTTTTTTGAATTCTTCTCAACTGTGGCAGCGGAGTTCTAGACTTCAAAATCCGCCCTTTCCGTTTTAGCCTCCTTCTTCCCTTGTAGTTTTGACAAGCCGCTGGGGTCCAGCTTGCTTCACTGGCAGAGGGAGCTTGTGAGGCCTTGTCCTTAATTATTGATGAGTTCTCAAAGACTCCCTCAGCCTCATCAATGACTACATTTGCTAGTCTCCTAAATTCTTCTAAGGTTGATTCGGATAACGGAGTATCATCGAAAATTGGATTGTTTTCAAGGACCTCTTCGATGGGGGGCGGGGGGGGAGTGTGCAGGGATTTGAATATTCAAGACTTTCATTGAAAGGTCTTTTAAGAGCTCCTGTGACACAGCATTTTCCTTTTTCCCCTCTTTAAGTAAGCTGAAAATGTGCGTAATGTCCAGCCCTTGTCTCACTCCTACTTGTGTCTCCTTGAAGAGTAGGTATTAGAATAGTGTTCATGATGTTACTTAAGGCCACCGTTGCTGATTCACTTTTGGTCATCTCATTTGACAGTTCCAGTAGTAAGCCTGCTTGAGTTTGTACCTCCGATTTTAAGAGTTCAAATACTGAGACCAAGGAGTTTAACACAAAACTTAAGGCTGCCAATGTGCTGTCATTAGCTTGGGAAGAGGCACCTGTAGAGGCTATGGCGGATCCATCTAGGCGGTCCCGAGTTGTGGACAGCCTCACCTCATTTTGTGTATTGGTATTTGATGCAATGGTTTCCCTGTGCACACTTTCTAGGCATGGTAGCCTTTCTTCACCCTCTTGAGTCCGATCAAGGACTTGCCACGCATAGTCTGTTAAATCTGCCACATCATTCACACTTGTTTCTTTTCCTTGAGAAATGATAATTAATTCTGCTCTGAATTTTCTTCATCGTGATCGTGTATTCCAGACCCTGCTTCCATCCTTTCTGAATAATGGAGGTGGGAGCAATTTCCCCCATTGTTTGGTCACCATGCATGTGAATGAGGGCGTGGACGGTAATAGGAGCTGGCTGAGTAGGAGTTGGGGTGGGGGGTATTAGAGGCAACTAACCCTGGTTCCTCCCCTCCGCCCAGATATGAGCCTATCAGGCAGATCTTCTGACAAGGGGGTACTGCGAAGTCTCATTTGTTGCCCCAGTAGCGATAAGATTTAATGAGAATGCCCCGAACCGAGCAAAAGGTTACTGCCAAATGTTTGTTTTTCTTAACACCCCTAACTTCTGCTCCTGTGAGGGACCCCCCTTATCACTAGATCGCCCCCGAGTCCTTTATCTGAGAATGTACTAGGGGACCAGGGGAACCGCAGCTATGCTGATGGTGCAGCTAGTAGCCTTTAACTCTAGATACAATTTGCAAAGGCTACCGCACAGTTATCTTCGATGCACGCTCCTTCTTTGCCCTCCAGAGCAAAACAGCAGACAAACAGTACTACAGATGCTGCGCCCTTCTCCCCGATGCGGGCTTAACGCCGCAAGGGCGGTTGGGTTTGCACTATATGCCTGGAAAGGGTCACGTGATCAGTCACGTGACCGCGGGCAAACTCCGCCTCCTCCAGGAAGAGAGCGCTGCTCAGCAAGAGCCTCTGGCAGCTCGAAGTGCTGAGATGTAGGCAACAGGCAAATAAATGTTTTTTCTGTAAAGCAGTCCTTCTCAGGTTCACAAGTATGGGTGAAATCAAAACAGCACTGGATTTGAAAATTGGGGCGGTACAAGAGGACGTTAACCTATTGAGGCAAGATGTAAAGAAAATAGCAGACCGCACAGGTGAAGAAGGAAGCAAACTAACACAGTTGCATGCACATCACACGCCTCAGAGATCCACACACTACGGCAACAAGTGGGCAATTTGGAAAACAGAGCAGTGGAAGGACAGGCCCGGAGAAACATACGCATCGTGGGGCTCCCGGTAGGAGAAGAAGGACCGAACCCTACTGACTACATCGAGACCATGTTACTGCAAGAAATAGACGGAGGAGTACTCACCAAGGGGTTTGCGGGCGAGAGAGCGCACAGAGCCCTGGCAAGGAAACCTCCACCAGGACTACCCCCCCTTTGCTTCCCATGACCGCCCCCCTGCCCCGAAGAGACCCAGAATTGCAAAAGTCCTAAACTACCAGGACAGGGAGAAGATCCTGGAATTCTTTCGGAAAGGGGGTACAATACAAAGGGCATCCACGTCGATCACAGCGTACCCAGACTATACGCTCATGGTGCAAAGAAGGAGACTGAATTATGGGACATTGAAGAGGAGGTTGCGAGAGGCGGGCTTCAAGTACATGCTGATGTACCCAGCGAAGTTGAAAGTGTTTCATAGTAACTGGGCCCTTTTTATTGAAAACCCGGAGGAGGCGACAGAGTGGCTGGATGGACAGAACTGCCCGGTGGGGACAGATACGCAGAAGGACGGCACAGTGAAATGAGGCAGAGGCTCCAGAGGCTGAGGTGCTGTAGAACTATGACATTGGGACTTGAATATAAGATAAAGCAAGTGTAAACAGAGAAGAAGCAGGTTTACGTATGAAGAATGGGCGCATATAATTTAATGAGGCGTGATTGTGGGAGATACAACGGACCCACTCCTACACCCCAATAGTTAGTTTTGACAGGTTACCGGTAGTGCGGTAACCTCCTGCTGAGTTCCTAGTACCGGCAAGCCGAGATAGGACTAAATGCGGGATCACCTGAGATCCAGGGATGGAGCTGGGCAACAGTTGGGGACGTGAAGGGCAGGGGGCGGGAGGGGAGTTGGGCGATTTGCAGTGTTAGTTGTTGGGAAACAAGCTTACACAAATGCGCACCTGCGCTTAAAGCAGAGGACTGGGAGAGACAATGGGGAGGGGGGGTAAGGGCGGTTGGACTCGGTTGAAATATGGGGGACCTTAAGATAATTACCTGGAATGTCAGAGGTATCACCAGTTACCTGAAGAGGAAATAGATTATGATGTACTTGAGAAGGCAGAAAATAGATATCGCTTTAATACAGGAAACACATCTTGCGAGAGAGAGAGAGAGAGAGAGAGAGAGAGAGAGAGAGAGAGAGAGAGAGAGAGAGAGAGAGAGAGAGAGAGAGAGAGAGAGAGAGAGAGAGAGAGAGAGAGAGAGAGAGAGAGAGAGAGAGAGAGACACAGAGGTGATTCAAAGGAAATGGAAAGGCACCATCATGGTGCAACGTACTCGGCCTATGACAGGGGGGGGGGTGATCACCTGGGTAGCGCTACATGTCCCCTTCCAATTGCAGCAGACCACAGTAGAGGCGGATGGAAGGATGGTGGCAATACAGGGATTGATAGAAAATAGAGAAACATGCATCATCAATACATTTGCCCCGAACCAGGACACAGTGGCTTACTTCAAGACCTTATAGAGTAAAATGAGCCCATACCTGGGGAGGGGGGGGGGGCGGAGATATGGGGAGGCGACTTCAACTGTACATTAGACCCTAGGGTAGACAGGTCAGACAAGAAGTCAGACAAACCTGCCCCCTCTGCCAAAATCCTAAAGACCCTGTTAACAGACTTCCGGCTAGAGGATATGTGGAGGTTACACCACCCGCACGATAGACAGTATTCGCATTATTCTGCCCCACAAAACTTGTATACAAGGTTAGATTATATGTTTGCCCCACAGGAGATGATGGCGGAAATAGTGCGATTAGAATACAAGGATTCCAACGTGGCGACTCAGAAGAGAAGCATTAAAGGACACTGTGTTCAGGGAGGACCTAAGAGAAGAAATTATAGAATATTTTGAAAATAACACTGGGAGTGTGTTACGCTCACCTGGTATCCACAGGGACGCCACCCAGCCCGGTTACTCTCTGGTATGCTTCTCAGCTTTGCCCTGATGTGGTCTGCGGGGAAGGTTCTGGCTGAAAATACAGGAGGACTGTGTTCAAGACTAACCGACTGGAGGAAGTATCCTCCCTCCACCCCGTATGATTTCAGTCCCTCTGGCGCCCTCTCCTCACCTTGTGGTAGAAGTAGGCGTGCTCTCCGTCCTGCCTTCTTTGCAGGGGCGCGTTATCTTTCATGGGCGAGTGTGGTCCAGTTACTTCACTGACGCCGGGCTGTTTGATATTGTTCAGGTAGGTTTTATTGCTGTTCTTTAGTTTTGTTGCTATCCTGCATGCCTTTCTTTGTTTAAAATGTCTCTTTTTTCTCCCTTAGGTATGCAGAGCTTCAGCGCGGCGAACTGGCTTGGTTGAGCCCCGCTGGTAAATGATGGCGCATTATGAGCGCTATGATGCGGTAAGTAAGCGCTATGCGCAGCGCTGCAAGTCTTGCCTTTGCTAACCAGTGTTTTCCTTCCTAGTAGGTCGCGGTGTTCTTATGCACGAGTGGAATGTCCTGAGTGGTGCCAGACGAAAGGCGACCAGCCAGGTAAGCCTTTTGAGCAGTTTTTAATTTGTAAATGTCTCTACTGCTTTCTTTAATGTGGTCTCCATCTTCCTCTTTCAGGACGTTCTGTCCGGGAGGCGTGCAGATACGAGGAAGCTGTTCTCAGTAGCTGCGAGTGTTTAAAGATGAAGACTGCAGGTAAGATGCTGCTGCTAATGATGTTCCTTTTGTCTCCTTGCAGGTTCTGCTTCTCCGAGGTTCAAGGGAATAGCTGGACACGGTGAGCATCACATTGAAAGCTGCAAAGTAACGCGAAGCGTGTGGTCTTGCTCGGGTGTGGTTTAAATAGCCCCAACAAAATAGTCCAGGTAAAGTAGTCCCTAGGCTACCACACCCAAAACACTAGGCCGCATAGCTTGGTTCTTAGGAAGCAAGCTATATGGATGCCTCCATGTTGGCTGACAATACAATAAAGTAGTTCCCAAGCACATTGTTTTTCATGGTGTATGAGCCTGGTGCCATAGACGCCAGGACTGGCCCCATGAGGGATTTTGAAGAGGATGCCAGGCCCTAGAGGCCCGAGTCCTGACTTCACCTGGCCAATGGGTTTGCCAAAGGGGGTTTTGGGCGAGGGTTGTCACAGAGTGCCGAATCGGCAGGCACCCTATTGGAAGCATTTAAAGTGGTAATGAGAGGATCAGCTATAGCCAAAACTAAAGGGTTGCAGGGAAGCATACTAAGGGAACTGCAGAAGGCAGAGGCGAAACTAGAGGCAACTTTGGGCAAAGGAGGCAACTCCCAGGAAGATGCCGAAACCATAAGTCAGCTGCAGCAGGAATGTGCGGGGCACTGGGAGAGATTGTGCAACTCAAACTATAAGAAATACATAGAGAGGCAACACGCGGACGGAGACAAACCAGAGAGATTGCTAGCATGGTTGTATAAAAGTGAGACCCCCCCAGACGAAGGATCAGAGCAGTGATGGGAGAAAGTGGACAAATACTAGATACCCAAGAGGGCATGAATGGGGAGTTCCTTGAATTTTGCAAACGACTGTACAGGGACGAGGGAGGGAGTGATGGTAGCGAGATAATGGAAACACTGGAGGACATTGGCTTACCAAAAATAAGTGCTGAAGAGCGGGAGGACCTAGATGCCCCAATTACATTGGAAGAATTGGAAGCGGTGGTCGAGCAATTGCCCACTAGCAAGACTCTGGGAGCTGATGGACTCCCCAGTGAATTTTACAAAATGTATAGGACTGAAGTGCTCCCTCCACTGCTTGCAATGTTAAATGAGTCGTTTGTAACAGGGACGTGACCAGAATCCCTAAGAGAGCGATCATTATCCCATTCACTAAACCCAACAAGCCAAGCACGGACTGTGGGTCGTATAGACCGCCGTCGATGCTAAACCAAGACAGCAAGATACTCACGGCGGTGTTGGCAAATAGAATGAGACGGGTCATAAGCAGATTAATACACCCCGATCAGTCCGGATATGTCCCGTGTAGAAGCATATCAGATAACCTCAGAAGACGTTCACCGGGTCGTAGAGCACACAGAAGGGGACTCGAACGAGATGGCAATTGTATCACTCGATGCAGTGAAGGACTTTGATTCTGTCAAATGGCCTTGGCTGATGGCAGCTCTGAGACAATATGGGATGGGGCCTGGGTACCTTAAGTGGGTGGAATTACTGTATAGTTCACTGTTAGCCAGAGTTAAGACGGGAGCAACAATTTCTGAAAGGTGGCAACTCAGTAGGGGTACCAGACAAGGATGCCCTTGGTCCCAGATGTTGTATATCCTATCATTGGAACCCAGCGATATATTTGAGACAGCAATATGAGGTAGTCGGGATCCACACAAAAGAGGGCCCTTACTTCATTTCATTATATGCAGATGACATGTTACTATACCCGAGATACCCTGAGGAAAACCTCCAATATGTTCTAAAACTAATGGAGCGATTTGCGTTGCTCTCTGGCATTGCAGTTAATACCAAGAAATCGTGTATATTCCCCCTAGAGAGGTATGTAGGGATCCCGAAAGAACAATTGCCAGTCTTACAAATACCATGGGAGATCAACACTTTCAGATACCTGGAGATTGACATTTATCACAGGGTGGAAGCAGAATATAAGCACAATACTGAAAAAGCGGTAGTGAATATAGAAAATAGCATGAGGTTCTGGACGCAGCTCCCCTAAGCCATGATGGGAAGGGGGGCGCTGTTGAAGATGGTTGTATTGCCTAGGTTATTGCATTTTTTTGGGAACATACCACACATGATCCCAAAGCGCTTCTTTGCCAAACTTCAGAGCATATGTAGGGGCTTTATGTGGCATGGAACTAGGAACATAATTGCTCTATGTAAGTTGCAGAACAGGTATGATGAAGGGGGGATCAAAATGCCTAATTTCGAGATCTATTACCTGACTAGTCAACTGCAATATGTGGCCAAGATTCAACCTCAGAGTCCAGACTGTTGAGATCAGCGTGCGCCCAGTTTTTCCTGAAAGAAGTGAAAAGGACGCCCGGGGATGTTGGGATTGGGATGGAAGATGTGTCGCAAAGCTTTCCAGGTCATGGAGAACCCAACCCTGTGTTCTACGCAAGTGCCGCTAGTGGCATTGACGGTGGAGACGTACAACTAAGAAAGATGATACCCCGGTGGGGATCGCAACAGTGGGAGACATATGGCAGGAGGGGGAGGTAAAGAAATTCGGGGGGGTTGGCAGAAGAAACAGGCCTACATGTAGGACAGTATATCATCTATACTAGAATGGTATGGCGAATCAGAGAGACATTGTCTGAAATAATACTGGAAGATCAACCTTACGCGGCCATAGAAGCGATATATGATATAGCAGATGGAGAGCATGAGATTTCTCGAATCTATGAGTGATTGATGTCCAGGGTTGGAAAGGAAGTAGCTCAATTAAGACAAGACTGGGAAGAAGAAGTCGGGGAGCCCATGAGTGACTGGTTATGAAACGGGCTCAAGGGTACCATCAAAGTGTCTAGAAGTGCGAGGCTACAACAAATACAGCTATATGTAACCCACAGGGCATACATGACCTCCTCCCCCACCCCCCAAGAGGATAGCTCGGTTTAAGAACGCCGGACGACAAACATGCCCCAAATGCGGGGAATAAAATGCAGGGATGATGCACATGTTTTGGGCATGTCCAGAAATTGGGAAGTTCTGGGGGGGGGGGAATAGCCCACCGACTAAACGAGAAAGGGATCAAGATAAATGTGGGATCAGTGTGGGCATGCATGATAGGGGGTTGCCTAGACCGTGCCAATTGAAACATGTGAGCAAGCTTAAGGGTTTGGCATATATACTTGCCAAGTGCAGAATTGCCATGGGGTGGAAGGCGTGCAATAGACCGAGGGTGGAAGTTTGGTGGAGTGACCTTCAGAAATGGACTGTAGCTGAAACGGCAGTGTGGAAAAAAGTGGGTATTGGGGGAGGGGAGGAGGAAGCAGACACCCCGACGGCCTAGAAACACTTAGTCGCTACGTTGTATGGGCCCGCCCAGAACTGCTAAAGCGACCAGGAATCTGTTGAGAATACAGAAGGGGAGGTCCCCCTGGAAGAAGGAGAATCAGAATCTGAAGTGGAGTAGGCTCGAGTTGGGGGGAGGGTAAGGGGTAGATGGCAGATACTTAAATGATATTTACAAGATGCTAAAGTATTATAATAAGTACTGCTGGTTTTGTTGAATGTTGAAAAAACCAATAAAATGGTTTAAAAAAATAATAATAATTAGGTGGAAGTAGCTCAGGATATGTCTAAATGGGGCAAGGCTCCGGGCCCCGATTTGATATCCCTGGATTTATTTAAAGATGAATTAAAAATGTGGGCCCGGTCCTCCTAAAAGTTTTCAATGCTATACTTATTACAGGATTTATTCCCTACTTCAGGCGTAGAGCAAACCTTGTCCGAATTTATAAAAAGGGTGGTAAGGAGAGCCCTGCAAACTATCGCCTGATCTCTTTATTAGATGGTCTGGGAAAACATTTGGCAACATTATCTTAAAGTATCTCCAGGATTGGGTGGTTTGAGGAACCTAAGGGGGTTCTCCCAAGTAGCTCCTGTAAACCCCTTATTCAGGTGGCCAAAAGGACTAGCCCTCTCTTACCCCAACCCTGAAGGCAAACAAGCAGGGAAAGATCACCTGCATAGGGGAACCCAGGGTTATGCTTGGGGAAATGCCCCAGGTGAGACGTGGTATTGTGCCAGAGGAGGACCAGATATCTGAGGCTTTCATGGGATGTATTACATCTGCCTCCTTTCCTCCCATTAGATCTCTATGGCCCATATCCAACAACCCCTCTGTACGAAATCAATCCTTTAAGTTCCCAAAACCGGTCACATCCAAAAAGCATAACTCCCAGAATCGTTCTCTCACTGGTATCCATTCGAATACTCTGCATCCTTCTTCCTGTACCTTTGATTATTATTTTCCGCACTCACAACGTGATCAGACAAAACACTACGATTCCCGCAATTCCCTTTGTTCAGGTCACAACCCCAGCTATTCCTGCTTACCCCACAAACCCTACCAATCTCGTCCCTCTGATGGTCATCTTCCAAAATCTCAATCTACTATGACTGAATACTACCGTTCCCATAATCCCCTATGTTCTGTTCTTCATCCCGGTCATTCTTATCCATTTTGCAAACTTTCCCCATAATAGCCTGTAGGATGTTTGAATTCTTTAACTTCCCCCGTTTCCGACACAAAAACCTTTGCACAACGGACTTGTAAACTGTTTACCTGAAATGTCCCGACACAAGGGTCAGGCAAAGTTAGGCAATGGATTAAAATAACACACACGGACGACCCTTCCTTTTCCCCACACGGATAAAAGGTGGAGCAGGAGAGCACAATGCGAGCAAGAAGAGCATGGCAGACAGCACGGTGAGATGGCTAATCAAGCGTGGCAGTTCAAGAGAAGGAGAAAGGTGGCAGGAATCGAGAGGGTGGCGAGGAGAGAAGTGACCTTGTCCTTTTTCATCCCAGACCTGCTGAACCTTTGTGAAAGAGAGCCCAAGGCCGCAAACAATAGCACCAGCGTCCTGCAGCAGATGTCAATGGTACATGGGGTAAGCCTATGCAGAAAAGCAGGAGCGAGGGTAGCTTGTGCATCCGTGGTACCGGCCTTGACTCAGAGAGAAAAGCCTAGTGGTTCATCACAGCCGGTGAGTCGAGGGGAGAACCGATAAGAACCGGGCTGTGATGAATGAGAATCGCAGAAGTGGCAAGTTTGAACCATGCTCAATGAACTTTGAATGAACTGTAGAAAGAGAAGGGGAAACCAGTAAAAAAGGGGGAAACTGGCATCACATGGGTGCAAACAAGAGACTGGTCGATCCCCATCTGAGCAAAACTACTATTACCAGAAGGCCGTACGAGGGCCAGCAAAACAAGTCAAAGTGGTCATACAGAGGGTGTAGCGAAATTCCTCTACAATCGGAAGACTGATCTACAAGCACAGTGAAAGAAAGGGAAGTGAATCCCGAAAGCACTGAATTGTGGAAAGAGAAAACAATGAAAGTTAAGAGGGATCAATGCCCAAAAGAGGAGGACCCACGGGTGAGCCGCTACCGCTCTGATCTAGAACCACAGTAAACTCGGTGAAGGGAGGCTAAGAATCGAGAGGGGTCGGAGCCCGGCAGAGAGGGATCCAAGGGTGAAAGTTGTCTGCTCGAAATTGAGAAAATTGAAAGCAAGAGTTAAGAACCAGCAAGAGTGAACTCGAAGGAGGGATGCCAGAGAAGAAGGGTATGAGCCCAGGAGAGGGAGATCCAGGGGTGAAGCCATCACCCGAGTATTGACAGTCAAGAGGGGTCTGAGACCGAACAGGCAGCTCCAGGGGTGAAGCGATCATACAAATTTCTAGTAACAAAAGAACTGACATATAAATTAAGAAATACGATACGTGAAGGGTCAGCGCCCAGAAGAGGGGGACCCAAAGGTGAAACCATCACCCTATCTGAACTGTGGATTAAGACAGTTGCAGATATGAAGAAAGCAGGGAAGAGTCCAGTAGAGAGAGAGAGAGAGAGAAAGAGAGAGAGAGAGAGAGAGAGAGTTTCAAGAGGTCCGAGAGATAAGGGCAAGAGATTGAGACCAAGTCTGACCATTTGAGGAGCAAAAGAGTCTATAGGAGTGCAAGATGGTTAGGATGGGTGCTAATTCAATAGGAGAAGTAGAGGAGAAGTAGCAGAGAGAAGAAGCAGTAAAAGGAAGGGACGGTTGACAGAAGGAGTGTTTGGGGGCGAGAGAGAGTAGGGCTTTGAGAGTGTGATGAATTTGAAAGATTTTAGAGGAAAAGTAGTGAGCAAAGTCATTAGCAGAAAGTGAAGGGGCAATGGCTACTGGCTTGGGAGCTGAGAGCAGAAATTGAGGTGAGGTGGATGAAAGTTTTTGGAGGTTATTGTGAAGGGGGAAATTAGGTTTGTGAAGTAGGAGGGTTTAGCTCAGTGATGTAGAGGACCTGTTGCAGAGGGGCTGTGTATTCCAGAGGCAAAGTGAAAGAGTTACAGGAGGTTGGGGGAGTGGCGCAGGTATTATGTGGTGGCCAAGGGAAGGATAGATGAGGTTGCGGGTGTATGGGAGTGGGGGGAGGGGGAGGATCAAGTTGAGGTCTGAGAGTACTGCAGAAGTTACACCAAATTGGAGGTTGAAGCTATGAGAGAAAGGAAGAAGAGTAAGTAGGAAGAGGAATGGAGCAAAGTCGAGATGCATGACCAAGGGTAGAAGAAATAGTCAAGTGAAGACTATGAAGCAAAGATGCAGCCCAATAGGGAGACCGAGTGTAGGTGGGTGAGCAGAAAGGGAGGGGCTAGGTGGTGGGCCAACTATCCTTTTAGTGGGTCATCAGGAGGTATCAACTAGCCACTGTTTTTTTACATTTGTCCTTTGTTGTGCTTAGTCAAGATAGATTAGCTGGTGAATTGTCTTAAGGGAAATTGTATAGCTGAGTTGGGGGCACAAGGATGCAGTGGTTTACTTTCCGTCCCTTACTGCGCTTTCGTGTTCAATACTTTTTGGTCCCTCCGCGGGTGCCTCTCTTGGTTGGTCTTTTTTTGTTTGTCCCCCTACCAAAGGTTCTTGGAAACATACTTTTTTTTTTATTTTGTGTTGTCTTGTATCCTTTTCAGTAGCATTTTATTTCTTCTAAAAAAACTGTACCCCTTTTCCAAGATGGTATTTCTACTGGTTGCTGCCTCAGTGTTTGGTTCTTCAGTCTGATTAGTGCTGTTTGGTGATGTTTCGTTGTCACAGTCTACTTCTGCGCTTGCTGTGAGCTGTTTGGTGTGCTCTCTCGTGAGTTGGTTCGGTAACTGCCGTCGTATTTTCGTTGGAACGTATGCACACGATTGTCCCCGTGATCTCGTTCATCACGGGAGAATTTGCAACACTGAGTTTGACTTCGTCTTGATGGTTTTTGAGGATTTCGTACATGATTTTGTAGTTGCGTTCCTTGGTGTTGGTCTGTGCATTACAGTTGTCTATTTTGGCTTTGAGACGGTCTATCTCTATTGTGAGTCTCTGGTTTCCCTTTCCGCATGCTCGATCAGAAGTTTAAGCATGGTTCTTGATCCATGTTTCAAGTTTTCCTCCCATTGTGTTGCCAAATCTGCATCCTCTAGGTTACTGGATTCTGAGGCCTCTTGATATTTTCTCTTGTTCTATATAAGTTTATAAGGTGAAGATTTCCCAAAATGTGTTTATTTCTTTTGTACAGCATCTTTCCAATTTTATTAATTTTTGACGTAGGTTCTCTGGTGGGTTCAAAAACATGGCAGGGCTTCTTACATGACTCCAAACTTTTTTTACAGAAACTGGCTGACAGTAGCTCTTTCAAGAATTCACCATAATTTTCCACAATAAAGGTCAAATGTTGCCAGTATGATGAAGTAATTGATAAAGAAGTCGAAGCAGTTTCATTGCCCTGACCTATAGAGGTCTCGTTCCATGTAACTCGCGCTCCGGCGCCACCAACTCTAATATTAGGGTATTTGACGGGTGGGTTTATTTGAACGGAGGATGGCACAGGGGCAACACGCTGGTCTTGGAAGCAAGAACACGCAGAGCAAAAGAAGGTTCGGATCCACGCTTAGAAATGAACTTAGGTATGGTATAAGGCATGTCATAAAAGAAAATTAAATAAATAAGAGCTGGAAAAATAAAAACAGAAAAATAACTATGATCGCTAAAATCATTAGGTATAACTGACAAATTGCTACATCTTTCAAATAAACCAAAGCTTACAAAAATATAATCAAGAGTAGAGTTCGAAGAGCCATTTTTTAATCAAGTCCACTTGGTGGGAACATCCCCTCCTACAGGTCTATTTAGCATAGATAAACCAGGACTCTCAAACATCCTCATCCAAATTTGGCCATGCCGTTTCCCCAAGCTCAAAGTGGGAAGAACGGTTTCACATTGAGCCGGGAGACTAGCACTATTAAGGTCCCCCATAATCAATAGTTTGCCCCACTCCCTCCGCCCCCGCGGGTATTCCAGTTGTCATTCATTAATGGAGTTTCACATTATTTCAAGGCATGTTTCTAACCTGCAAGATATCCTGAAGCCAGTATATATTAAGAACTAGAAAATCCAGGGGAGTGTCATAAATAAGCTGTAAATGAGTCTCCAGTACACCAAATGTTATCTCCATGAAGTAATCATGCTTAAATGTGGAGAGGAGCGTACCAATGTTAATAGTCCCCCAGATGGGCGGACTAGATCGCACCTTTTAGCTGAATGGAAGGATATTGAATAGCCTTCAAATGCTGGGGACACCATCATCCAGGTTTCATGTAAGGCTAGGACACAATGATTTCTCAGCAACTCACCAACCAATGGGTTGGTCTTCAGTGAATTGTGACCCTGCATGTTCCAAGTTAATAGAGTTAAAGAAAAATTACCCGAATCAGTGTTGGAGATACCGAACTGGAGGCTGAAGACGTTCTAAAGAGCGTGCCACCAAGAGCCAAGACCATTCAGGATTTTGCCACAATGGAGTGGAAATACTTTGACTGTTGGAGGTCAAATGAGGGGGGACCATAGTATCTACTAAATTGCATTACGGTCTTCATTGGAGATGTGCTACCTTCACTCTCAACAGTCCTCAACCCGTTGATTAATCCATTAACAGATGTAGTCGCAGAGTTATGAAACACAGTGTGAGGAGCAAGGAATGAGATGCGGACATAGAGGATTCATGTTTTTGGTTAGACTTTTATTAAATAATACTGGGGTGGTACAATGCCTCACTAGTCGAGATGCACAAAGCAGAAATGTACAGTGTCCGAAACCCTAGCCTAGCCCTCACATTCTAAAAAGGTAACTCTAAGGTGTATAGGATATTGTCTTTGGCCTTGAAAGTACACAAAATGTTCAAATCCAACAAAAAGGTATAAATCTCAAAAAAGCCTCAACAGGTGACTCCCTTCCCCAGGTTTCACCCCTCAAAAACAAAAGTAGAAAAATAATCAAGTTCTTTGTAGGCCAAGAAGATAGCTCCCTCCTCTTGGTGTTGCAATCCACTCTCTGGAAAATGACTCCCTTCCCCACGATTCCTTCCACATGCAATGTAATTCACAATCCTAAGGGCAAGTGGCTTCCTTGGGATTCGCTCTTCACAATACTACAACTTGGGTGCAGGCCCCCAGACTCGCAGAACACCTGGTAAACTCCACTGTCAGGTTCTCTTCCGCATTCAATATATTTCAAAATCCTCAGGCATGAGTCTTCCTTGGGATTTCCTTATGCAGTTCATTCCCCACACTTGGGTTTGAATGGTATACTCTCCTGCCAGGACTTTCTCGTGCAGTTAACTTCATACACTTGGCTTTTATACTCTCCTACCAGGACTATCAATTCAAACTCATGGGTGCGAGTTCCAATCTCATAGGGTACCCATTATATTTTCTTGACAGGACTTCTCACATGCAGTTTCTTTACATAGTGTGTACCCAGTTCTCTTAAATTGTTCATTCACTTGGATGTACAAAAATATCTGGTACTCTCTTTCTCCTGCTAGGTCTCGATATACAATGTCTCTCTGATCTTCCCTTCTTGTTCTTCCCCATGTTTGTATGGTGTGTCCCAGTCCACTATCTAGGGTTCCCATTACTTTGTCCAACAGTGCTTCTGAGTCCCAACCCTGGGCTCACTGGTTCTTTTCCTGCAGTCTCTGCATTCCCAACTCCGAATTGTGTGCTTCTCCGGCTCGCATTGCTCTCTGACCTTGCAGGCATCTCCGGCAGGTGCTCGGTCCTCAGTCGGCATCGCAGCTCCCTCGGCTGTTGGTAAGCACGGCTTGCTTCCTTCTGCTTTGTCACAGCCTTTGAGAAGCTTCTGTGAGTATTGCTCAGTGGGCTGCCTTCTCGCTCCATCTTGCCACCCCGTCTGCTGTACTGCTGCTTGTTGCTGCATTCACGGTTTCTCCGCTCACCTGTCAACGTGACAGCTTGAGTTCACCGGCCCCACCCAGCTGGTCGAATCTCCATTTCTTGCGGCATCCTCCAACTGCACCAGGATGAAGAAGATGACGAACTCCATACTTCCCTTCCCGGCATGGTTTTAAACAGTGTCGGGCCAATCAAATCCTTACACTGCTGTTGTTGGTTCTCATTGGGAGTAATTATCATTGCTCCTTGCCGCTTCCTCGTATCATTTTATGTCACTGTTTGTGCTCTACTATTGAAGAGTAATGTCAGTGGACTTGACAGGTTGTCGAGGGGGACTATGACAGTATGCCATCAATGCATGAGAAATGAGGGAATATCCCTATAAGGAAAAGAGGGAGACCATGTCTCACCTGACAGTGTTGATGTTGGACACTGAACGGAAAGTTGACACTAGTGTTTCAGCCAATTCGTAGCTGGTCCATTGTGCTGAAAGGTAAATGGCCTTCATCAGGACGGAAGTAAAACTTCGAGCCAAAGTCCTGTTTCTCTCGTGTTCACTTAATTAGACACAGTGTTGATCTAAAAAATCCACTTGTGATGACTGGTGGATAGATGGCGGTGTAGTTTGTTTTCTTGCTTCCTGAGTCTCGTGTGTCCCAGACTTCGGGAGAAAATGCATTCACAGTACGGCTATATATCAAAACTGGATCGAGATCTCCAGACATTGTGTTTCACTTGTGGAATTCAAAGAGCACACACTGTGAGCGGCGGGGGGGGGAACAACTGTTGCGTGTGTAAGAATGGACAGTTGTTCCCCGCCGCTCGCAGGCTTTGCTCTTTGAATTCTAAAAGTGAAACGCAACATCTGAAAAACTCTATCCAGTTTTGACATGTAGCCGTACTGTCAATGTAATGATACTTGGATTTTGATACTATTCAGGGCTCGAAAAATCTACTAGCCCACTAGCATTGGCGAGTAGTTTTTATGAAGGGTGAGCACCATTTGCTAGATATTCGACTTTGCTGGCTAGTATGGGGATGTTAGAAACTAATTTTGTATTTACTGCAAACACACTTTGGAGAAACTGGCAAATGCAAGTTTCACTGTACATGCTTGGCAGCGATGCACCAAATATGAAGTGTTCTTATGGCGACATGCACCATTTTACAAAAAGCACTAGTAACTATTTTGTCACCCGTCACCTTGAGGCGAGTGCATTTCTCTTAGGTTGAGTATGTAAACGAAGGAACTCGCCCTGCAGGTCTAGTGGGATTTTTAATACTTTTTAAGGCTTGCTATTACCACCACAGGTTATCAAGGAATGAACCACCAATGCAGAAGAACACAGTGCCAAACTGTCATGCCACCGCCTCCTTACTTGTACAAATGTCTGTACACCGGCTGGGGGCCTATGACGCCTAACTCGCTGGCCCGTTCACAGTCCTGCCACACCCAAGATGGCGACCGTACTTCATGCATGCGCGTAACATCAGGAGACGTTTTCCAGATCATGGCAGGAGCTTCATTAACCGCTGTGTCGCAATGCTCAGGAGTTCACCTGTGGAGACACAGGGTTCTTTGTGCGCCTTGTTCTTTCCATGTTATTTCCCTTGGTTCCTCCTCCTTCTCTCCCGATTCCTCATCTGCTCTTCCTTTCCCTTGAATGCAGATCTGCACTGCCTGTGCTAAATCTGCTCGGCGATCCTCTGCCCTGCTCAAGACCGCTCCGGATAGAGGGTTTTTACAGTAAGCGTTTTTTCCCTGGTTGTCACCTGGACCATACATGCCCCCTGTTCCCATCAGGTGGCATGTGCTGTTTGAAGATGCTCCCACAGCCTTCTTACAAGACACACCTTCAGGCCAAAGGGCCCCCGCAAACAGCCAAGTCTATGCACCTGATACAAAAAAACAATAGTGTGGCAGTCCAAGTGCTGTTGTGTGCAGAAAATGCAACTGCCAGTTCCCACAAAAAAGAAATCCCACTCATAGATGTTTTGACAGCTTAAAACCAGAGAATCGATAACTCAGGTAACCTTTCACATGGTGTCAGAGCACTGTCAATAGGAAGCGGCCACAGTACTACCAAACCACCCATCATCCACAGAGAAGTCATGATTAGTGTTGGACGGTACTAATCCACCTAATCTAACAATGTAATGTCCCATTTCAAACTAAAGTTGAAGTTATGTGTTCTCACCCATAGTTAGACAAGAGGTGTGCTATGACTCTTAGTTCATACAGCCCCACAGTCCATAAGGGGTGCACCGAGCCAATCCATGCCCAACTAAGTAATTAGACAATTTGCCCCTGGCAAACTATGGCAAACTACAGTGAGCAGAATTCCTTGCAACTATGTAATGGGATTTAACCTTGCACACTTGAAAAGACGGATCTCTCTGATGATTGCCGAGGCATGGGCGAGCACTTGTTGGGAGGACTTCACTGGACTATGAGGGTGTACAAGCTGGGAGCCAGAGTTCGACCCTACAGCTCATTTTAAAGACTGGATTGGAAGTCTGCTCTGGAAGTGGCTTATCCCAGTTTATATTGTAGAGAGAACCGAGCCAATGGGTTTGGAGAGCGGAAAGGTGAGAACTTTTCTAAGACTCCAGCTTCAAGGTTGCACAGGAAGAACAAATCAACACGGTTATGTCCATAAATCAGGGTAACTTGTAAAGGATACTCAAGTAGTCAGCAGTAATCTTCATGTGGCTTTAATCAGGTTACATCAGATACATGCCAAGGAGATAGGAAGTATAGTCATAGGGGAGCCCACTGGCTCCCACCGCCCAGGCTACATCACCACCAACTGCCCTGGATGGAATCTCATACACACTCACAAGTCCAGTCAGTCATACTCCTGGCATTCCATTCATGACCTCATACCTGCAGTCACACACCATGCATTCAAGGGGAAGGAAGATTCTAGGAAGACCATTCCTAACACCACCCTTTCTTCCAAACCACCAGACACATACCTCACACATCATAACTGCACCTCAAATGACACGCACTCCACCCAATTCCAAAGACAAGAAATGGTTATTCAAACAGGCATAACTAACCCACTGGCAGCAGGACCACACCAACAAAACTACCAACCAAACCAACAAAACAAAACCAAGCACCTTCAGCGCACCGCTGCCACCGGAGAGCCTCAAACCTGCCACGTTTAAGCACTGCCTGCCCCACACACACAACCAGAGACCCTAACAAACCCAAAACACCTTCTATCCACAACTGCCACTCGTGGATCTTGGGACTGCCACCCTCCAAGCACATGCTGTCCCTATTCGGACTGGCTCGTGGTCCCCCCTGCACCAAAACCAGAACTAACCTCTGGATAAAACCAATCCAAGTAGATCTAACCGGGAACTACCAAAACGTGCAACCCACAAGCACACATACACATCCCTGGCAACAATCACACACAGTAGACTTCCAGTCATAAGAAAAACCCTCACCAACCCCAGTTTGCTGGCCACACAAACTGAGCCAGAAGATAACTAAGATCACAAACAGAATCCTACACTTCACTACACACCAAGTGGACCTCCGGTGACCTGATGGAAAGGAAATAATGTTGAGACATTCTCACAAGAAATACACAAGTTTATTGGCATTCTGTGTGTGAACAAAAAAAGAATAATAGATCAGAAAACCTACATTGAGATGGCAGGGCTAACCCTTCCCTCCACAGAATGAGGTCCACCACCTGGGACACAAACTCTATCCATCTCACTTCTGAAAACTCCATCCAGATCACCTACCACTGCACCTGGATACTTAATACTATAATAGGGAACCTATTCCCGTCCAGCAAAACCCAACAGTCTCTTCCCACTGGACACTGTGAAACACTAAACACAACGGAAACGGGATGTGGAGGCCTCCCACCCACACAAGAATCACAACTGCATGCGGGCAGGGCCCTGCCCCACATCTGTTAAATCCACCAAACAACATTAATGGGTTACTCTTCTCACCCATACTCACAACATCATCCACCATACAACATCAATGGGTCACTATTCTCACCCATACTAAAATGACACGAGCATGCAACTCCTACACAACATCAATAGGTAGTCACACACACCCATACTGGAACTTCAAAAGCATGCTTAAACTCAAAGTGTGCATTCAACTCACATTATGCCATGCTGGACCACACATGGAACATCAACTACAAAATGACATTTATTATTATTCAGCTAAGCCAAAATACCCCAGCATATTTTTCTAAAACACCCTTCAGTGACCTAAGACATTTCATCACTGTTCCACATGAATATTAATGCACACCTACTTTATAGGTGAATGACCTATAAGTTAATGTTGCATACTTGGAAGATGCAACCTGCACATCCTGCAAAGACTCAAAAGCATTAAACTAGTCATCCAAAACAACCTCCCGGGGTGACCTTAATCCAAAATGCATCTTTATACTGAAAAACTCAATACTGTACATCATCACCTCACAGACAATATGAAAGTACTCTCTTCTGCGGACACCCTCTCATGCAACTGACACATATGGCTGTAATCTACTTTCTGGAGCCAACACTCTAGCATGAGCAAAACAACACACTCATCACTTAAAATCAACTTGTTGCAACAGTTGTAATCTCACCCTGAAATTCCTCAAAATTAATAAATTAGAGCATTGCCTAAACAGCTTAACCCTCGGAGGTGACTCCAACAGGTGCAACATAAGTGAACTCAACCTTTGTATGTAACCCAAACAATTACATATGGGTGCCACCCCAACCAGAGAAACAACAGGGATCCCTCAAAATTACATATATAATGTTTCAGCCTCACGTCAATCCATGGGCCAAACCGCCTTGTGTCCAACATGCTTCGCAACTAACATCACTGCTTACACTGCAAAAGATTATCTTCATGGTGACACATGCACCTTCGGTGGACCAACGTTCTATGGGAGTGTATGTCCGGAGCCTCCAGTATTGCCCGTCTGAACTTTCCCCATGGCAATCCTTTTTTCATCACTGCATTGTTCAATCTCCCACAGCTCCTGAAAACACCTCCGAAATCATGCTGTCACTCATGGCCTCTGCAGTGTCCGTGATCAGCTCCCGAACGGCCTCCTACAAAGCAACCACAAGCTCCATCCCTCACTTTGTCCCTCATGTCTGCTCACGCTGGGCACGTCACTGGGTACTTTACTCGAAGCCTCGTAGATCCAATCATCTCAGCTATGACTGGAGAACACAAACAGCGCCAGCATTCTAAACAATTACCAGCTCCCCCAGCGGCCGTCCTGACATCACTAGTCCCACGAGGGATACAGAGCCGACATGAGCTCTGCAATCCCAACTATATCACTGCAGCTGGCTAAAGGATACTCGAGTAGTCAGCAGTAATCTTCACGTTGCTTCAATCAGGTTACATCAGATACAGGATAAGGAGATAGAAGTATAGTCATAAGGGAGCCCACTGGCTCCCACCGCCCAGGCTACATCATCACCAACTGCCCTGGGTGGAATCTCATATACACTTGCATTCCGGTCAGTCACAAGTCCTGGCATTCCATTCATGTCCTCATAACTGCAGTCACACACCATGCATTCAAGGGGAAGAATTAAACTGTGGATAAACCGATCCTAGGAAGACCATTCCTAACAAACACCTACTTGGGTTTGGGCAGTGAACGATTCGCCCAGGAATAATCTGAAGACGTTTGGGTGGATCCTCAGTCAGATTGAGAGGATAGTTTGGCAGAGTGCCCAAGCAGGGCGTTTTAAAGAGACAGGGGTGCCAAAATGAGCCAAGTATATCATACAAAAGAGGAACGTGTGGGTGAAGGACAAGGTAAGCCATCTATTCAAACAAACCACAAATTTGAATCATTATCTGAATGGGATATGGGGAGGCAAGTACTACAGCAAACTTTTTTTGGAAAACGGTTGATGATGCACACACAGGGTTCAACACATCAAGCAGGCCATCGAGTATTTCTGGTACTCCATACAACAAGAACATTTTATCTATGAATACCGAAATCAGATTTTATTTAAGGTCCCTGCGTTGATATCCTCCCGAAACAGTAGGGAAGACAGTTAAACTGAATATGATCTGCATCTACTTTATTGTGTTGAAGAAATAGTGCCCTTTAATGTTAAATAACTTGGACTTTACCATTTTAGAGACTTCACCTGCTATTTTTTGTTGTTCCTTCAAAATAAATGTATAGATCCCATCTCCATTCGTATGTTTATGCAGGGAATCAATAAGTGGGGGCAACATCAAACATGTATGATCCCAATATAATGTATTCCAAATAGTAAACAAACTAAATATAAACTAAATATATGTATTATAAGAATATATTTTCCAAACATTCATGCATGAACTCCAGCTATAATTCATTGCTTAAAAATATGATATTCACATCATGGATACGTATCAATTTCCCAGTTTTTATCACCATCCCTTCCAATCATACTTCTATAGACTCACCGCACCTGCACTCATTCACCAAAACAAACATCCATATTCGACTCAAATGTCGAACATGCCAACATACAATTGTCTCCCAAAAGTCAAGACTGAACGTATGGAAAAATGCAAGCTCTAAACAAGCATCATGATGCGCTGATTACTATGTTCAGGGAATGGTGCCCAATAGGGATGCTGTATCTTATCGGTTTCATGCTAAAGCACTTATGGTGCTGATACATTCATCTGGATGATGACAAGGAACAAATGCATCCTAAACAGATTCAGAATTGTACGTGACTATATCTGTAGCTTTTAGACTTTGATTTCTTAATAATCCCTGCTAATAACAAAAGACACCTAAAAGGTTAATAGGATAGAATAGCCGTAAAAATACAGTTGCTGAAAAATTAAGCTGCTCCTCCTACCGGGTGTATAAAAAAACAGTCTCTTAGTCTATAAATTAATGTGCCAAAACAAGCAAAAGTGATTTTTGACTAGACTGAAACACTCATACCCAATATGAACATTCAATATTTAAGCAAGACTCCTATGTAGTGCCAAGAGTGCTGAATCTACACAACACAGTGGGCCTTTAATTTCACAACATTAATTTCATATTAGGTTTAATACTATCATGATAGTATTAAACCAAATATGAAATACATTAAAGTTGTTGTGAAATTGATTAATTATTGAATCTTTATATCAGATATATTTTTTAAGTCTAGTCAAAAATTGTTCAAATCACTTTTCCTTGTTTTGGTTACATGAATGTATGTGTGGTTTTATAGATTGTAGTTTATCCCAGCTTTTCGTGTAGATTCAGGGGATGCTGGTGTTGCTCCGCTACTCCTACCTGGCACACTGTTAGACAGGTAGACTTATACTAAGGGCAGACTGCCTTTAGCACAAACCAAATACAGCGGAAACCTTAACCTTTAGATCGAACACAAAACAAAAGGAGGAATCAGTACCCCCTATCGCACTACCCCTACTCAGTGACCACAAGGCACAGAAAAACACACCTGAAATCAAAGTACAACTTAAACTCTACCTCATATAGTGGGCACAAAGCACAGACACAGAAGTGTGTCCAAAATAATTAAATCACTCTGAAAGACCCATTCTAACTTATGAATGTAACTCAATACACATCATAACATTCCAACACGGAAGAATCCCAACCTGGCTTTAGATGTCCCGTGTGACTTACCCTCAAGCTCATAATGATAAAACACCATGGAAGCTTGTAGGGATAAAGAAAATGAGTGAACCCTCCTTTGATCGTCTTACCAGGTAGACTAAAGAAAGCATTCCTTTAATCCTTGCATGGCATACAGATGAGCAGTCTCCACAGGCCACTGGTCTGACAAAAGTCAGAAACACTGCATCAAGCAAGCCAGGTTAAATACAATTATTGATACCCAAGAGTTAATTCACTCTCTCGCCAGCATCAATTGGCCAGAGAGTGATACTGGAATGTTCAACTGAACAGCAAACGATGAGTAGTGAGACAAGGTAAATCCGATGTTATCACAAGGGGATCGGATCCCTGCTCAGCCTGGAGTGGATTGCCTACCAGGGTGGAAGCCAGAGCCAGTCCTACCCTAAAGGAGGATGGGGGCAGTTGAGAGGGCTCCAGTTGCTGTCCCCTCCCCAAGTGTCTGCTTGTACATGTGCAATATCAACTTGCATCACTCCTTGCCTCTTCTAGAAAGTGCTGGACAAGTTTGCTCTTTCTTTCCTAAAACAATAAGTGAGACTGCAGCAGTATCAAGAGACCACCCACAGGACTACAATCAATCAGCACCCCACACTGCTGGTCTACAGTCATCTGCATCCCTGAATCAATAGAAAGAGAGAGACTGCCAACAAGTACCTGGAGAGCAGATGCAGCTGCCAGAGACGGCGTGCAACTCTCCCCAGAGTCGGTGCATACAGTAACCGAACCGCTGTGCCAAACTTATCTCAGCATGGACTTGTCACAGAGAGGTGAGAGTTAAGAGAGGGTAAGAGGAAAGAGAAGGTTGTGGGTTGTTTGGGGGAGGTCAGAGGAGGAGGAGTTGGTAGACCAAGAGACCAGCAGGAGTAAGGACTGGATTGGAGTGTGGAGGCAAATTTGGAGAAAAGGTGAGGTATTGGTTGGTGAGAGCAAATGGTAGGGTGTGAGGAATGTACATGCAAGGTGAGAGGTAGAGTGATTGTAGGGGTGAGTGAAACCAGAGTATCAGAGTGAAAGGCGGGTGACTGGAAAAAGGTTTGGATGAAGAGGGTGTAGCAACTCTGAAGGGAGGAGGCAGGTAGGAGAGAGACGTTGATGGAACAGAAAAAGAAGACGTAGAGAGGAGAGAAGGCGGGAGGACTTGGAGGCAGCAGATTAGCAAGGGGGGTAGCAGTCAGAGACAGGGAGAGGAACATAAGTGTGTAAGAGGAAGAAGACAGTCAGATATCTACTAACCCGGGAACTAGGGATGCCTGGGCTAGGATCGACAACAATGATTTTAAATGAGAGTGAGGGATGGCCCTAGCTCCCGGCCAAAGAAATCAATTAATATTCTTGAACTTTCTTTGTAAAGGTGGAGTTTTCCCTAAGTCATCTGCCACACCAGGCAAGCTCACTCAGCTTTACATCTCAATACAACAAAGTCTAGTTTGTACCACAAATGGTTACTGCCGGAGTTTAGGAATGAGCATTACTAAAAGTTACCGTTAGAAAGTTTAAACAAACAGATACATCTTCCATTCCCCGAATTTCTGACTCAAAAGAACATTGGCTAATAATTCACAATATAGGCTTTTGTTGAACGTTCGACCTGCACCAGAACCAATTTGATATTCAAAACAGTAAACAAACATTACAACTTTTCCATCACGTAGGAATTTATAACAAGCTTCATGCCAGACTCATGAGACCAGGTAACGAAACAGACTTGCTTGGTAGGACCTTATTCCCAAGACAAACACTTTACCCCCGAGCTATCCTTCCGGCCAGCCAGGATATGCTTGGATCTTATAAAATGCAGGGGGGACAGAACATGTCCCTGCTTTAAACCATTATGTGTCCTTCTGTTTTGTTTCTGTTCAGACCACCTCCTCCGACTTTGCACCAAAGTGAGTTATGCAAACCTAAACCAACTGCAAACCTGGCAATTGAAACCCCAACTAGCGTAGCCTGCCAAACAATCTACTCAATAAAATGCAGCATCAAATAGACCAACATAAATTTTATATCGTGTTGTTTCTGGTTCGCCCAATGTATCAGGTATGCCAAGACAACGCAATAGTGTTGTGTGGATACCTCAGCATTAAAACTTGCTAGTTTAACTGGTAAGAAATTCACCTCCTCCACTCATCAATTACATCACTCCACAAATATTTCTGTAGCATGGAGGATCAACATCACTTTCCTCCAACGTCTCACAATCAGCTCCACTGAATAGTAAATCTCTCAAAAAGTGTTCTTTTGGGTTTGGTGCACTTGGTATTCTCTAAAAGAATGACTTCTGTTTCACAGAGAAAAGGCACTCCAAAAAGCGACCTTGTTATGCAAAAGTGTTTCCTGCCCAGGTCACTGAATAGAAAAGGCAGTCCCTTAACGCCAGCAAAAAACAAAGATTAGGTAACAACCGAATCATACAGCCGCTCTCTGGAATCCCATTTTGGGTTCTGTACTAGTTGTAATTTCGCTATGTATAGTTCCTTTGATCCAATTTTTGGAAAAAAATACAAAAGTCAAATATATAGTGATTTTTCAATGTTGGTTTATCTATCAAGTAGAAGATTATTATATAGAAAAAAGTGACAAGTAGCCACCAATAATGTTCTTCGTGAGGAAGAGATTGCCATAAATCACTCTATCCGTAGACTTATATTGTGCCAATGCATTTCGGAATACAACAAATTCCTTCATCAGGGCAAGTCTAAAACAATAAACACATAACATTCAAATATAGTTGTTCCAACCATTCCAAGGTAAATATCCATATAGAATAATTCCCATATTTCGAACAACGTAAGTATACAAATATCAATATGAACAGTCATCATCCAAATAGTTGAAAAAATATGAAGGTAAACACATACCCGACAATGTAATGAGCCGGATCAGAAGGCAGGTCAAAAAGATATAAAACAAAAAAACAAATCAGTACAAAGGTAAGTAAAGATCTCCTACAACAAAATGGAGGGAATTGGGTCCATTACCTGATGTAGGTGAGTAATGGCGAAATCTATGTTTCAGAGACCAGGCTGCTCCACCGTGTACGGCGAGCAGGTGCTGTGAATGGTAAAGTAAATATATATGAAGGACCTATCCAAAGTGTAGCTAATCACTAATAGAAATAAACAAGCGTGGATTGTAACTCACTGTATGTAGAGAACGAATGAGAGAAGTTCTCTCTACGTCTGCTCAAAGCAGACTGTCTTCGTTGCATCGGCGCGTTGCCGAGCAACCTAGTTTTATAAGACACGTGATTGAAAGCAGAATGTCTTCTTTGCATCGGTGCGTAGCCGAGCAACTCAGTTGTGTAAGACACGTGATCACGGCTCTATGAACACGAGCCGCGACTCGTGTCCAAGAACTGGTCAATAAACTTAAGTTTTGTGTATCTAAACAGCATCGACCAGAGGGTACAGTTTACTAGAGAGATCTCGTATGAAATCATAACATTCCTTGATGTACAGGTCAGAAAGCAACCCACTGGCTACAGCACTTCATTGTTTCGGAAAGTGACTGATCGGAATAATCTCCTGCACCGACTCAGCTTCCATCAGCCGAGCCTACTGAGGAATCTACCATACAGTCAGTTACTTAGGGTCAAGAAAATAGTGAGTGATCCTGAAGACTACAAAATGCAACAGATGGAAATGAAAGAAAAATTTCTTGTGAAATATATCTGACCTCAATTCGGCATCGGATATACCACGACACCTAATATTAGGGACTGGGTCATTGTTTAATATATTAAATGAAGGGAAATTATTTCCAATGCCCATTGATGCATATAACACCTTGGGAGCTCTTATTGTGTGAATGTCTGAATGAATTTTTGGATGTGGCCATGATTGTTGGTATGAAATTGTTTTTTTTATTAGGTTTGATATGTAGATGATTTTTCTTGTGTAATGAATTGATGTAATACATTTTTTTTGAATATGTACTAAAAGAGTGTCATCCCATTCTTCTAATCGATAAGAGAGAAGACAAAGTAGACGAATAGAAGAATTATAGATTGATTTTAGAGGGGCAAGACGAGAGCTCAGGAGACCAAAAAGAGTGGTGGAGCAGTAGAAAAGATTAGGGAAGAAATAGAATTTTGGAAGCTTGGAAAGTGAGAAAGGGACTAACTTTGCAAATATTATTAAGATGAAAGAGACAGGAACGAGAGGTTAGCGAAATGTGGTGGCCAAAAGAGATTAGAATCAAAATAGAGGCCTAGAATCAAACTAGAGGCCAAGATTACGAGCTGTGGGAGAAACAGAAAGATTGTAGGGAGGGAAGGATATAAATGGGGGTGGAGGATGAAGAGTGTTAACAGGGAAGAATAGGACCTTTGTCTTCTCTGCGTTAAGAGTGAGAAAGTGCGAAGCCATCCAGGATTTAATAGCAGAGAGACAAGCTGTGAGGGTATGGTGTATTTCCGAAGTGATGGAAGAAAAGGATAGAAAATGTTGTGTGTCATCAGCGTAGAAGTGATGAGAGCCCAAAAGAGGAGATTATAGCCACGAGTTGTTTGTTGCTATTTGTTGATGATCGTTGAGCATCATCAGTGAAGAGTAGTTCGAGTCTATAGGCCCAGCAGGCTTGTGACCCATGTCTGGGCATACCCGTCCCACTCTGGGTGACAAAAGTGGTTGTCTCCACTTCCATTCTGGGGAACCTGGACTAATGAAATGCAATCCTTTTTGCTCAGCCTAAAACTCTTCTCCATTGTTTGCAGATTGTCCAAAATTCAGGTCCCCATCTGGCTATGGGAATGCCTAATGCTCAGGTCTTCAGCAGCTCCATTGGCTTCCGATTGCCAGTCGGATTACATTAAAAATCCTTTGTTTGGTTCATCTGGCATTTTATGGTCTTCGAGCTGTTTTTCTCTGTCAGAAAATCAAACATTACTGTCCATATCAGGACCTTCGGTCTGCTAACCAATTATTTTTATTTATTTAGATGTTTTCAGTTCATTAAACTTTACATACATTCATCAATCACATTTTAACTAATTATACAAAAAGATAAAAAGCAGTAAAACCGAATAAATACTCACTCATTCATACTTCAGTGCAACAATACAGTGCAAAAATGGGAATTCATAATAATAATGTATAATAATGTATAAATAAATTATTGCTCTAGGTCCGGTGCTTTCAGAATTCTACTGTTGTGGGTAGAGCCTTTTCTTAGGCTACCCCTACGCTGTGGAATTCTCTTCCCTTGTATCTTTGGAATATTGAGGACCACCTGAAACCTTTCCTGTTTAACCAGTGATTTTCAGATCCTGCTGATGGGTTTTCTTTCCTTTTCTTCTACTGGTTGTTGGGCCTTCTTTTTTTCCTAATGGCCCTCCGATTAGCGCCAGGCTACCCTCTAGCTGCTGTTGCACTTGACAAGTAGTTATAAGCAAAAACAAAAGTTGATGGCTGGAAGATTCTTAACAAACCATAACCACAGGTCCAGCTCTGGGTAACTCTACAGACCATTGATTTTCTGCCTGCCAAGCCATTACAGAAGGGGCTATGTCTGGGATGCTTGTGGTCACGTGCAGAAGGGATGTGACCAAGCAGTTCGGGCTGGGCCTTTTGGGATGCTTGTGGTCACGTGCAGAAGGGATGTGACCAAGCAGTTCGGGCTGGGCCTTTTGGGGTGGGACCAAGCCTGATTAGCATATGGTCTTTCCCCTTTTGTAATGGTTTGGCAGGCAAAGAACAATACCAGAGATTAAAATTAATTGTAAACCTTCCAGCAATCACCTCTTGTTTTGTAGGAGCTATACAAGAGCCAGGCATAAAAAGTTCAAGATTCTATAAGGCATATTTTAAGAGTGGGATTCAAAGAACAAAATAAAATGATCAGTAGTGGACGCAGGAGTCACTGAAATGTCAAATCTATACCATAACACAGCAAAGCACAGATCTCTCAGTTGAAGTCTACACTATAAGGCATATGTAGCTATTGTAGAAGAACGCAGACCCGGATCGATAAAACAAAGAAATTAAATATTTTAATATATTAAATATTAATCAGGGGAGTGAAAGAAAACTAAAGGAGGGCTGGGATGGAGGGCTTTTCTTTTTCAGCTCAAAAACTTAATCCTAACATGACATCACCCGGTATCCCCGACTGTAGTATTTATTATTTTCTTTTCCCTCCTAGCAGACTGTTTGGAACGTCCCTTTCCCCCTATTGGTGTCAGGAAGTACGGGTCCATTATGAACTGGATTGCGCATGTGGGCCATTGCTGTGGATTCTGAGCTGTGCGCCCGGCAAAGGGCTGTCAAACAAGGCTGAGGCCAATGGATCACTCCGGTAAAAACCAGCCAGCATAATAAGCCTTTCGGTGGGACTGGAAGATGTTATGGGGGTGGGGCCCTGCGCCTGAGGAGAATGAGACCAGAAGCAGACCTGAGCGGCCATATTTACCCATAAGAGGATCAGAACGTGGTGTCTTTCTGCATGAACACTGTTGAAAGACTATTTTCGGACAACGGGTTGCACTGTTTTAGGTGGGAATAGCGTGCCAAAAGGCCTGAGAAGTGCTACTAGAGATTAAGGGTCAATGGCCCTGAAGAATATAAAAGTGGCAGGGCTGGAGGGCAGGTTAGTCGGTTGGAAACTGTTTAATGGATAGGATGCAGCCCATCTGTCTTGCAAGCAAACTAATACATCCTTTTGCTTAACCCTCTCCAAAATCTAAGACAGTGGCAATTTTGACATCCACAGAGTAACAACGTGGTATAACACTGGGCCAGTGGGCGACCGCCTCACGAAGACTGCATGAGCAGAGAAGGTAACAAGTCGTACGTAAAAACTCCAGGGGGGTTTATCGAGGAGAGGTCTGCACATACAGTGCATTCGTAAGTCACCAAGGGGAGCCAAGGGTTTTATCACCTTGGTTGGTAGGATGATTTGCTTAGGGGCTATGAAAACATGGGCTGAAATTCTGGGTTGGTTATTGTATTTAGCGCCCTGTCTCCATTTGTATGGCCTCAATGCACTTTGTGGTTGGAACGCCCTTTGGGACCGAAATCCATATATGGGAGATTCCAAGAGTTATCTTTAAAATGCGTGTGTGCCTTTTGCCAGGTTAGGGCTGGCTAGGTTCCAGTAAGCAGCCCGGAGGTGAGGCGTGTGGGCGGGTGTTGGTGGTGGTTTAGGATACAGCACTAGTGCCGGAGACTCAATGTGTGCCCAGCTAGACCGAAATGCTTTGTAGGTTTTCACTGTATACTAATGGCAGAGGTGTTGAGGCACGTCCGGGGTTTCAGTGTGGACGGCTATGCGAGCTGCTAGACCAGATTTTTCATAGCCATAGCTGCATTCTATTGTGCATGGATGGGTGGCTGTGCCTGCGGCTTGTGTCCACAGACGTGGTGCAAGTTATACATACCTTTACTTGGATGCAGTTCATGTTTGATGTTGCTTTCCTAGACTACAGGGGGTACGGGGTTGATGTACGATCATATGGGAGTGAGGGTGGTGGGGGGTGAGTTTATCAAGCTGTGCCGCTGCAAATGCTGCCGGCATCTGAGGAGGTTTTGGGGATCGGTGTGTTGTCGGGTTTGGGCCAGTGCTTATCACAGCATAGAGTGCAAGGAGATTTGAAGAAGAGGAAGGAGACAGGCTTTGAGGGCCTTTCTGAATGCCAGGTGTTTGCCCCTCCACATCTTCAAAATTAACAGAGTTGCAGATGATCAGAGCTTGGACTGAGAAGGAGGGTCTGCCCAGTCTGACACAGTTATAATGGGGGACAACTGTGAGAGATGCTGTGCCAAATCCGAGTGTCCTGGAGGAGTAACAGCAAGTGAGATTGTCTTGTAGGAATTCTGGGCCGTTGTTGTGGAAGCCACAGTGAGTGATGCACATGGCTTTAAAGGTAGATCGTCGAACAATAGGAAGCCAGTGGGGGACTCTGTGTAGGGCTAATATGTTCTCTGTGAGGGAGGCCAATGAGCAGGCAGCCCACTGTTTTCTGGATTCTTTGGAGTTTTCTTAGCTGGAACGCCGGTGCTCCTAGATAAAGGCAGTTTGCATACTCTAAGCGGGAGAGGATAATGGCAGAGAAAACATTAGAAATTAGAACATGTGAGGTATGGGAAGATATGCCGGAGAATGCCTAGGTGGAAGAAACCGGTTCTGGATTTGGAGTTCATGTGTTGGGAGAGGGATAAATCGGTGTACAGTGTGCATCCAAGGTGACATTGTGGGAGCAGATGATTGCGGGGAGTGAGTTCAGCTAGATGTTGAAGAGGAGGGGAGAGGGGGATGTCCCTGTGGGACCCCTTTCGGTACTGATCGGGATGTAGAAGTGAAAGGGTGGAGTAGAACCTGAGCGATTGGAGATGAAGGAGGAGATCCAAGTGAGGGCAGTATCTTTGATTCCTAACGAGTGTTTAGGAGAATGGTGTGATCAATGGTACTGAAGGCAGCAGAGAGGTGAAGGAGAATGAGTACAGCGCATCCCTCAGCAACTGCTGTTTTTTTTAGGTTGTCCCAAATGGACACTAGGGAGGACTCCGTTCCTCAGCGTTCTGAAGCCAGATCGGGCAGGTTCAAGGAGGTTTTTGGCCTCCGTGAAATAGCCGGTTTGCTTGTCTGCTGTGCGGTCCACGAGTTCAGCCATGAAGCGTGTGTTGGAAATGGGCTGGTAGTTCTGGGGAAGGAGAGGGTTGAGCGTCTTATTTTAGGAGGGGTTTGATGTAGGAGGTTTATAAGGCTTCTGGGAACATTCCCGATGTGAGGGGGCGGTAAATGGTTGAGCGTGCGATACTGCCTGCACAGGTTGAGGCTAGGATGTTTTTGAGGAGGGAGAGTGGACAAGGGTCTAGGGGAACCCGACGGGTGGCTTTGTGTTAGGAGCGAGAGGAACTCCTGGTGTGAGATGGAAGAGGAAGAGGCAAAAGGTTTGTATCAGGAGGGAGTTTGGATGGGGAATGGGCAGGGGCATTATTTCTATTCTAGAGATGATGGCAGAATGTCTGTCGATAGCGATTTTGTGGCAATGTTCTGACAAGGCATCGCATATGGTTTGGGAGTTTGTGGGGGGCGTGCGGGTAGAGCAACCTGCAGAATTGAATTCAGCGATGATTCTGCGCAGTTCCTTGCTTGTGTTGGAGTTCTTTTCCCAAAGAATGCTTTCTTAGTTTCTATGATTTCCGATCTGTAAGCCCTTGTTAGTCCTGCTAGGGGGGTTTTGAGCAGATGGGTTATTTCTCCAGGTTCGTTCCAGACAGTGCTCAAGGGCTTCTAGCGATTTGAGGTTGGTGGTGTACCATCTTGGTGTGGGGCCTGATCTCTGAGAGGGCCGATTTGTTGAGGTGGGGGTGTGAAGTCGCTGGAGAGCCAGTGGTCAAAGAGGAGGGAGTTGGCTCAATCCAATATTGAGTTTGTTCCAGAGTGGGGTGAGAAGTGTGGAGGTTCGTGGTGGCCGGGTGTGGCATGAGGCAGGGGCAGCGGTTGAAAGTGGTATGGAGAAGAAGATTGCTGAGTGATCTGTCCATGTTAGGGGGCGTAGAAGCACTGTGGATATGATGTTTGGCGTACTGAAGGCCACATCAAGCGTGTGGGCTTCAGCGTGATTGGGCAGAGAAATGAGTTGTCAGGTTGTAGGCTTCTAGGTTGTCTGTGAGAGAGCGGCTCATAGGGTTTGAAGAGGAATGAAATCAGATGTTGAAATCACCTAGGCTGGTGAGCGCTGGATATAAGTTGAAGGTAGTTGTCAAGAGCGTTGCCAAGTGTGTCTGCAGAGTTTTTGCTGTGGCATAGGGATCTGTAATTGAGTAGGAAGCTGTGGGAAGTGGATGGTGAGAGTTGGGGTTTTACAAGAAGGGATTCATAATCTGTGGTGCTGGCTAAGGTGGCCTTGATGAGCAGAGGAAATTGGAGTATGTGTAAGATTGCTAGTGCCCAACCTCTTCTTGATCTATTCCAACATTCTATGATTGAGTTAGTTCTGGCAGTTATGGATTATTTCTACCCTGAAATAGATCTGGCAGAATACTGGGAGTGATAAATTAGTTAGGCTGGTTTGGTAATAAACCCTACAGGTTTCAGATATATATCTGAATTGGTCTGATTACATTCAGATTCTGTTTAGGTCCAGATGCTCGGAGACTTGTCTGTTATTGGCATTTCTGCTTAGATAGGGAAATGATAAAACAAGAATGGGTCAATGCAGGCTATATGCCACTGGGGGTGACCCCACCTCTGGGGAAAAAGAATGCCTAAATCAGGGGTCCAGCCCCTCTCCCTTCCATTCCAAGACCGCTAGGTTTGTCGTTTATATGGGAATTGAACATGCTAATGGTGTACAGGAGCCCTTTAAAGTGGATGGACTGGTTAATGACCTGCACTCGTTACCACATCTTGGAGAAACCGATGACCAATTAAATTCCCTTCTCCACTCCAGGGATGACCTTAAGAACAGCAGGTAGACATCGGAGAGGTAGAGAATCCACAAGAGAACAATGAATGCCAGCAAGCGCAACGACACAGAGGAGGGAGGCGGTGACTCAGACAGATTGAGAGCCACGCAAAGGACATGGTGGGTGGAGACCAAGAACTCAACAAGGAACGCTACCTCTTTGAAGGTAGAGACCCCAACCAGACCGGGCCGCTGAGGCACAAAGCAAGAAAAGAAGCAACCAGAAATACCTGCCTCCCATTGCATAGACGTCGACATCCCGAACGGGGAGAGGAAGCACCGAAGAGCTGACCGTGCAGTCCAGAGAGAAGGTGAGGGAGCAGACCCGCAGGTGCCAGAGAATCCGACTCCATCCAGCACTGGGTCCTGCCGCTGGAAAGAAGATATGCAGCTGCAGATGGAAACTGCTTGGCGGACGGTCAGGCCGATGCTAAACAGAGTTGAATGAGCCTGTAGCATATCTGGGGCTGAGAAGCAAAAGACTGTAGCCCACTTGGGGATGAAAAATTGAAGACCCAATAAAGGGGTGAAGGACAAATACCAAACAGGGCTGAAAGAGGTTGTGGCCTACAACAGGCTGAGAAAGCGGACACCCCAGAAAGGGGTTAAAGGATGACAGACACAGCAAGGTTAAGCAGGCCTGTGGCGCTACCTGGGGCCGATCTATCAAACACCCCTCGATGGGTTGAGAGAGAAGATAGCAGGGTGGAGCTGGCCCACTACCTACCGGAGGCTACAATTCTGAACAGCAGAGGAATGACGAAGATGAACTTGGTTTGTTTTAGTCTGAATATCGACATACTCAGGTCAGCAGAACACATCCCAGAAGAAAGTATAATTTGGCCACTATTTGGACTACTTGACAAGGATATTTTTCAAAAGCTGAGGCACATTTCTTTTTTTGATTTGAGCCATGGTGACCAGTTTATGAATCCAGGGGCTGGAAGAAACTGATAACATCGCGAGTGCCATCAGAGAACAAGCCACCACTAATATTCCCCAGGGGGAGAAACCCCTACACTAAACTGAAGCTTAGTTTCTTTCTTTGTGGTAGGGTAGAGATAGCTTATCATAATTTTGATAGACTATCACCCGTTTATTGTTGTCTAGTGTAGGGAATTCAACATAGAAGTAGGGCCTAGAGTAGGTTCTCTGAGTTGGTTAATAAACTACCTTGTTCAAATATATCCTCTACATCCTCAGTTCGGTCTCCTATGTCTGATTTACCATAGTGGGTGAAAGCAGAACGGCCCGGAGATACAAATTGTGGCCAAAACATGGGCAAAGGGCAGCCCACACATGCATAAGCTCCTCAAGGGGTTGACTGCATATTTCATAGTCACCAACCTTAAAAGTACTACTTGTGAATGTTTAGACTACTGGCATTATCTGATGCGACTTGGCAAACAAACTCCGTTCCCGATAGAAGGAACGTTTAATTTAGACAAATTGGGAGCGCTAAGACAAGATTTGGAAGAAAAGAAGGGCAAAATAAACCTGTGTAATGGGGGGCATTCGTGACTTGGTTAGCAGAAGCAACAGCTAGATGCAATGACGGCAAGATTAAGTGGCTGGTAGAAGTTAACAGATGTCAGCAACAGATCAAATACTTAAGGACGGGGGGGAGGGAGGAAGGCCAGAAAAAGATACACACTTGTCCCCACAGAACAGAGGGGAAGACAGACAGGGAGAGGAACAATCAGGATAATGAGATTGCAGAAGGGATTATAGACTTCTTTACCACTGTGTGCACAGCAGTGAGAACAGGCCAGCAGCATGACACGCAGGCGACGGGAGCTGACCAGCTCCCCACTGCTGGGCTGCCTCAAACCAATGGACCCTCGCCACAGACACTGCCGGACATAGCAACGTGGGTGCCCAAGGGGGGGCCCTGTTGCCTGATTCACCTCCCTCTTTTACAACAAGTCAGTGACAAGAGGCAGCATGCCATACAGGCGAGAATCTTTGGTTCCCTGCTCAAGCATCCGTTAGACAGATGCTGGAAGTTAACGAGGAGGAAAGAGGCCACATCAACACCACCTCATTACCGTACATGTTCCATGTACACCAGGCAATGTGCAGAGCCTAGCTAAAGAATTCCCGAATATTAGGGAGGAACTGCAACAGTTCATAGAATAGCTGCACACAGTAATACAGTGCTATAATCCTGCTTGGGCAGATATGAACCAGCTCATGAGAGTGTTGACAACGGCTGAAGTGAGACAGTGACGTACAGAAAGCGCTACTTGGCCAGACCAAGAATGTGGAACTCTGGATGCCCGTATTCAAGCTAGGAAAAGAATAGTTACTGTTATCACTGTGATTTGCCCCAAAAGAATGATGATTGGCCGAAGACAGGAACCTGTAAACAAAACAAGGGAGAATCCCCCATAAATCATTTAGATTGATCCAAAGTAGTATTCGCCCCAACACTCTGGCATCACTAAGCCAGATGAGACAGTGCAAGAGGCTATAACCAACTCCTTTGTACCCGGTCTGCAAGTTGCAGGCACAACTAAAGAATGAATGCATTGGTTGATGGACTAAACCCTTTGCATAGCTAATGGCAGTGGGGACTTACTGTGTAACGTTTCCGGAACAAAAGAAAGACTTGAGAATAAACTGATGTGCATTCAAATGCAGAATTGAATACAAAATAAGCAAAATGTCGCCCTGAGGGGAGGTCAAAGTCGAAATAGACAGCAACATCCCAAAAGATACCTCAATACCGGTAGTTCAGGAAAGCCCATATGTAAAATGAAGAAGGTATATCTGTACTCTGTCTAGTAGGGCCAGGGACTAGTAAATCATCTCTATGTACTGACAATTTCCCAAATGTGCCAGTGTCCAAAGGCTTGAAGGCAGTAGGAATATACAATACCCCAGTCATGCACTCATTCACCAAAATCGTCACTATCACGTTAGGACCCATTATGGACACACATGCATTACTCCTAAGCTTTTCAGGCCCAGCTAATTTTAGGGCTTGAAACATTGAACTAGTAGACCTGCAAGTCGAGTAACTTAGTGTATCTACTCGACCTTAGAGAAACGCACTCGACCCACAAAGTGGATGGCCATTTTCTTTGTAATGAAGAAACATTACTAGGGCTGTATATGGGCATTTTCATGCACATTTGATTTTTTTAGTGGATGAACAGGGCGAGGCAAAATAAACAGTAATTTTGAAATCTGTGATATTGATCACATGTAAATAGGTATTTTTTATTTACAGTATTATAGTTAACAAAAGTAAACTTTGAATACTACACATTTCTATAACATAAATCAACAATTCATAACAACCAGTCCCAGACACAAGACAGAATTTAGGCGTACTGGCATGGATCATTTACACAACTTCATAAACACAAGTCACCAAGCCAAAATAGCCAAAACCTGGCTGATCTTTTTCCACAACAGAGTAAAGTGTGCAATGCAGGCTTTGGGGCACCCACCTCTGAAGGTATTCCATAGTTATTCACTAGTGTTGTTCCCCTCCATGCCTGCAGAGCGCAGCGCCAAGAGACTGAGCTTGAGAAGAGAGGAGCATTCGGTCAGAAGATGCTAAGCAGACTCCAGATGCTTTTCACCAAACCAGCGGCAATATTTGGCATGCCCAGGAATATTTCTCCAGGCACCAAGTATCTCAAGAATCTTAGCCACATTAAATTTTATTCTGAGGTAATCCCAGACCATGGAATTACCCAAGAAGTGGTGAATATGTGGGCAACATTGATCCACACTGCAGAATTTCCATCCATAACCAAGTTGCGCTTCTGCAGTCAACACCACCATTGCATCAAAACTGCATTTTACAGCAATAAAATGATGGCTGCACCATCTTGCCAAACACCTATTGGGCGAGTTGGAACAGGGAGCACACAGAGAAAGGTACCAGCATGTGTTCATGTGTGCACCAAAAGAAGCGTATTGAAAAAACAGCGCTGCTCTGCCGTTTGCTAAAAAGTTCCCATTGAAAAGGGAATATTTTACATGAAAAAGAATGCTGCCCTGACGCGATGTTCAACTGTTCATCCTCACAATACTTTATCAGTAAGACCCTGCCATGCCCATCCATATTCACATTGTGTTTCAGCAGAAAGAGCATTATCCCTGAATGACAGACTGTGTCAGCCAAATCTGAGAAATCAAAAGAAGCTTTACCTTCAGCCGCATGGGAAAACGCTTGCCTTTTGAGTTACAAAGTATCAAAAATCAATGCTTCAAAGAAACCAAAGCTCCCTGGGCAATTGTCAATTTCAGTGTATCTGTGTCTTAAACAGATTGATGCGAAAGAGAAACTGACTGGGGCTGCAGAACAATGTGGGAAATTCAGATGGAACCTTTTGAAAGGAACATGCCAGCAGGCTTCATTACGTGTTTAAATGTACTTTTGCAAATAAGAAAAATACCTGTTTTTAAAAAAGTGTATGTTGGATAAGGCCCTGTCCTGGCCTAGCAATGTAAAGGTGTTTGTGCTGGGAAACACAAGTGTGATGTTTCATTGAACAGGCTTGCTTCCGATGCAAAACAAAACAAAATAAAGAAATAATGGCATTGGTTACACTGGGGAAATCTGCCCGAACAGGTTTTTCTGACATGGCTCAAGGGACATTTGGCTGACAACAGAAGCGGCCTAACCCCCGAAAGAAGGAGCCACAATAGATTCTAGGTCATATGCATGTTAATTGCTACCTTTGGAAAACTGAATGGGCCAGAAGGCAGCACATCACAGGCTCATCAGACTTTTGCCTGGGCTGAGGCCTCTTACAATAGAGATTCTGGGACACGGACATGTGAAATAGGAAAACACACGTCCTCACAACTTTTACTGGGAGCTTCAAAGACAACTCAAGAGCAGCCTTGTAACTATGCCCTTATATGGTGAGCAATGCTGACAATTTTGGCTCTAGAGACTATTTTATTAATAAACTTTTAAGACTTATCTTTGCAACAGGACTTCGCAGGAATGTAAAAGTTGTACAGTTTAAACGTGATTTCTGTGGCTTTCAAACAAGATATCGTGGCTGTCCATACCATGACACAAACACCAGAAGAATGTGAATCATGGGGAAAGGACATATGATGCAACGTAAAACAATTAATGGAAAGATGCTTTATGATAATCTATACACATCTCTGAAGTTGTAGAATTTTAGGTCGAATATTTCTCACTAAAAGTTATGAGATGGGCGAAACAAAGTCCTACAAACGTGAGAATTGGACTGCCATGCTCTGCGTAAAATATGTAATCTGCCTATGTAATTTGGTAAGATGCCACAACTGTAAAAATCTGCCATTTATGTCAAAACTGGGTTGGGGCAAAATTGACTGTGGGAGGTTCTGGACATAGTAAACCCACATCATAAAGCTGATGTCATGTCTCTAAAAGTCCAACCAGCTGACAGGAAGGCAGTAACGATCACCCCTGTTCAATCCAGTTGTTAGATGCGTGCATAGCTTAAGCCTGCCCCACCATATAAACCTATGATGTCACCATGCCTTATAAATAAGGGAGCCTGACAGAACTCTGGACACTTCTGAATTTTCCAGTGCCTGCGTATCCAGATATTCCACCTTCACTCTGGAAGATTCCAGACCCCACTGCCAGAAAAGGGATAGTTGACATAGGCCTTCCTATCCAGACAGAACCACCCTTCAGCACTAAAACCCCATAACAAAATCCCACTAACATCAGGCAGAAAGGGGAAGGGTGGCTGAACCCGCTTTGGGATTCTCCAGTGCCGCCTGCTTACCCGCTCCATCCAGCGGAAGCGTCGCTGTGCCGTGACCAAGCCAGACCTTTGCCCAGCTGTCTTTTGCCAGGAGAGCCGGCTATCCGGTGACCAGAACCTTTTGAATTTGGTTGGTTGTCCCAAATTCCAAACTCCAGCGCTGATTGGGAGTATTTCCCCATCCCATAACACAAAGCATACCCCATCTTGACCCCTTTATCTTTGTCCTATTTTCTAAGTAATCCTATCCATACCCTGATAACTTGTCTAAACTGTTCCAATTCTCTGTGCACCCTGTCCTTGTTTTTCTAGTGTTAGCGCCATTCTTTCATTCACCCCATCTTGTAACTCCTTAGCAATATTTTGATTAAATAAATAAATTTTCCCTAAAAAAAGGGATACATTGCAGGAAGGGTTACAAATGCAGTGTAACTTTTCTATTCACGGGTGGCATTCCTCTTTTCTAGCCATTAAATCTTGTGTAAGTAAAATATTTCCTTTCAAACCGATTTTCGTTTTTTAACTGCGTTATTTTTCTAAAAATTGAACCTCATTCCACCTTTAAAATCTCATTCAATTATTCAGCTATAGCCATCCTTTCATCTCTCTATTGTCTCTGTGATGTGCCTCTATCCCCCAGTCCAAAAACCGCATTCCAATTCGGAGTATTTCACCAATTTTTCTGAAAAAGCGTTTTTGACATTTAAAACTGAAAACTAGAAAAATGCAACTTTTCCATGTGTGATTTGACTGCACTGTGTTTTCAATTTCAACCTGCTTTGTGAGCTGTTTGCCTTTGGTGATACCTTAACTTATAGTTGCTAGTGATATGACATCCCTGAGACTGTGATAAAACATATCTACATCATTATTTAATTACACATATGATTAATTGTTAAAATCCGAGTGTCATTTTAGGCCATTGCAAAGGGTTTAAAATATGTTTTTGACTCTTATTTTGTGAGGGGAAGGTCGGATTTTGATTCCGTTTGCTGTCACATATCCCTGACTACCTGCTGCTTCTTTCCATCTACTCAGAATTAGATTAATTGTGGGTTGCGGGAACATTGCATCAATGGGAATGGGGAGGTTCGATGCACTGGCACCATTCAGAATGGTGTTGGTGCATCAGACATGCTGTGCTCGTGGGTGCCACTCTGCCCGCCAGGTTAGACCTGGTGGGCAGAAAGGCACCCGCGAGCACAACTAGTAGTTTGCTGGTCCGGGAACTATGATACCGGCAAGCTTATCGGTACCGTAGTTCCCGGCCCGGCAAACTTGTAATGAGGCCCAATGTGTAATGTAATCCAGTATCTAGTCTCACCCATGTGTGATAGATAGAACAACACTTTAGCAACCATGATTTTTCACTATGTCCTTGTCTGAATTTCAGGTCAAGACACAGTTTACCAATTGCACCGACAGGGCCTCTATTCAACTGCAGAAGCTGCCTGACTAATTACACAGAGGTAGAAAGAAAATATAAGTATCCAATCAAATCTGGGATGGGGACAATTTTGCCCTTACAGCTTGGAGAGTATATAAGTGGCAAATGCTATATGGTTATTTGGGTTGCTTAGAATGAACAGGAATGTATCTGGTGCACAGCCCATCAACAGAAATACGAACATAGGAGAGCTGCATATATGCTCAGTTCACTCACAATATGCACTGATAAAGCTGATAAACAACGTGATGTCCTTTGGACAGATGCTTGATTGATTGATTATTTAATATGCACCTATACACAAGTTTTTCAAGGCGCAACCAGGCAAGGTAGGGGGAACAAAGGGAGGATAAAACAAAATCTTAATAAGCCTAGTGTCATTTAGATCATGCAAGAACATAACAAGAAGTGCAGGTGAGAGGGTACAGGGCAGAGTGCACCCAGAGAAGCAGGGCCCCGAGTTAAGTACAAGGAATGCTGGGACTACAGGGGGCAATCCCAGCCCAGTAGTGCAAGGTTAGCCAGGCGTCAGTGGAAGGTGGGCCAGGGGGCAAGTGCAGGAGGACTGGCCAGAGGGAGCATGGTGTCCTGTAAGACACAGAGCAGCCAGTCAGAAGATGGAGCAGAGTAAGGGAAGGTTAGCAGGGGTGAGGGCGCGAGAAAGAAGGCGTAGAAAAGGAAGGTCCGGAGGAGCTTCAGGAATTTAAGGAGATCCAGCACAAGGCGGAGAGAGGTAGGGAGGCCATTCGAGAGAGAGAGATATCTACCCCCATTCTCTGCTTGGAGAAGCGACTCATCCGCAGAGAATTAGAATTAGACGAGCAGAGGGTTCTGGAAGGAAGGTACTTAGGAAGAGAGAGTTGAAGGTAGTGAGGGCTCCAGCCCCAGAAAGGCTTGTGGATGATGCAGGGGCTGTTAAACTTGATCCTTGCAGCCAATGGGAGCCAGTGGAGGGACATCCTCAGTGTTACAGGAGGAGGGAGAGAAGGAGGGGGGGGGCAGCCAAGGAGGGCCTGATAGAGGTAGAGGTAGGGAGAAGAGGAGGAGAGTATGGACTAGTGGTAAATTGAGACGCCAGAGCAGTGCAGAGGGCCTGGGTAGGTGTAGAAAAGGTAGATACTGCAGTAGGATTGGACAGCTCCTTGCAGGTCTGATGTCCTCTGGATGGATGCTGCAATGGAACATTGGCTGTGAAGAGGTGCAAGATCATCTTAATTCCCAACTCCTGAATATCTGCAGATTTGAGGTATAACAATTGGCTGAGAATCCTGGGAAACTATTGAGTAATACCGGAAGACACATGGCTTGGAGAAACCTCTGGTATTACAGCTGATGGACCTGTAAAACTGAGAATGCACCTTCACAGCAAAGGGGCCAGTGAGAGGTGTCTGGGCTCCCACTAGTAGAATCGTGCTTCAGCCCATAGGCTGGGTGCAACTGGGACTGGATTATACACCAAGAAGTATGGGAAGTGCAACCACCTGGCAATTTGGCCAGTTATCTGACAAATGACCCACGGGTAACACTCGATTTATTGTTAGAAATGGGTTCCACTTGGAAAAAGTGTGGCCACTACAGCCAATGCAGCTGCAGTTTCTTCAGGTGATAGAAAAAGGTCAATTGTTGTTGGTAGGTAACAGGATTCACTGGTATGGACAAACAACTGGGATATCACCGACAAGTATTTCAGTATGAAGACCTGTGTGTTGAATTAGTCTCCATCTATATCACATATGCATTTCATACTGCAGACAGGAACAAGATAGTCTAATGTGTATTTGACAGCAGTAGAAAGAAAACCAGTAAGTCTTCATATAGACATTTTTAAGGGATTGCCCAAGATAGCGGCAAGAGGTTTTGGGAACCTAGAGTCTAATTTCAAAGGTAAAGAAAATAACAGACACACAGAAGAACTTTCAGGTGTTAGAAGTAGTCTTTAACAGAGAAAAGGCATTTGGGGTAGCGCACCATATAGCCACTCTTTGTGCTCCGATGACAACCGGGTTGAGCGCTCGCTGCTGCGATCTGAGTGTGATCTGCAGGTTGCAGGTTTGAATCCCGGGAAGGCAAACTCATCCTTTCATCCTTCCGAGGTCGATAAAGGAGTACCAATTTCGGTTGGGTGATATTGTATGTAAATATGTGCTCTGTAAATCGCTTTGGATTAAGGCGCTATATAAATAACACATCATTATCATTAGTAATGAAGTCTCTGAACAACCCTATATGTTAAGTTTAGAGGTTTGGGACAAAGAATCTGAGTTTCTTAAACAACTTCTTTCAGCATGCGTTTGGTGGTGATGGTGCTGCTGTGTTAAGGAGATGTTTCAGGCTTGCACTGTTTTTTAGTCAGGGACTTTGTTTTTTCTAGTTGTGAAAGACAAGCAATATTGGTGTTCTTTTGGATTAACCCGTTTCAGTAGAAATGTGAATGTTGTCAGGTTGCTGCACTTTGTGGCGTTTTACAAGTAAGCCTTGTGGGATAGTGTTGTAGACTTTAACTCCAAAGCTTGGACTGCTCTGCCAGGTGGGGCTTGAAGGGTGCGTCTTTAATGCTTCAGTTGGAATTCCTGCTTCACCTTTTTGGTCAGGGTGTGTGATCAAATATGGAAAAAGGCATCGGTGGTGGCATAGTAAATGCCAACTACAGTATCCATAACCACCACATTACAACTAGGAAACTTATTAGGTTAGTGCGAAAAGAGATTTACATGCGTGATCAGATCAAATGGAGTACTGTAGCTGCTTTGAAAACAAAATATAAAAATGGAATACATTGTCACAAAAGCTCCTTATCCAATGCACAATGGCAACTCATGTATAGCATTCTGAAAACTAATAAGGCAACATTTTGGAGGATAATCAACAATTATCGAAAGCATCAGATAGGTCAAACATTGAACCCGTTGGTGAACATGAAAGGAGAAATAACTTGGAACGGATGTACTGTACCGTATCCAGTCCTGCATCTTGTACTGATATGCAGAGATGTGGTCTTAATAAGTACCCCTATGAAATCGAGGATATAATCGCTATATCAAGGTGCTACAAGCTACAGGGGCCCTGGGACAAGATGGTCTATCAAATAAAGTAATAAAAAGCAATCTGGAATCTTGGGCAAATGTATTAAACGTAATGTTCAAACAGGTTTATGAATCCCATATAACTCCTGATGCCGGGGGGTCTATCTTATTATCCGGATACATAAAAAAAGGCTTTAGGATGGATCCAAGCGATTACAGGTTACTTGCAATGCAAGACTTTACCAGAAAAATCTTTTGTAACTTGCTATGGCACGAGATTTTACTGTAGGTGGAAGAGGAGAGCATATTATCTACATATCAGACAGGTTTCAGGGCTGGATACAGAACCCTTCATAACATCTGGATGTTACAGTTCTTAATTGATAAGGCGAAGAGAAATGATTGCGAAGGATTATACCTGGAGTTTGCAGATTACAAGGCGGCTTTAGATACATTAACAGAAGTAGGCTTTGGATGAAATTGGTGACACTTGGCATGCCGGCCCATTTACTATCATGTGTTGGACAGTTGTCCGAGGAGACACGTTAAGATCCGGCTAAATCATCAAGGGGAACTGTTGGAAAGCTAATAAAAACAAATAATGGTCTAAAACAGGTGTGCGTGTTGGCACCACGGTTTAATTTTTATATCTCAGTCTTGGACAACCATGTTAAAGGGGCCACAAATTAACCTAAAATAAATTGTAAGCAAGTGTTTTGGTCAGGTTATGCCGACGATATTGTGATCCTAGAGGATTAAAAAGGTCTCTGGATGCATTGATCGACTATTCTAAAGCAAATAAGCTCTTAATAAATTTGGTTAAGATGCAAATTGTGTGTGTTGGAGGGGAAAACCCTAAAATCTAACTATTTTAAATGGGAAATTGATGATCGTATTTTACAGCAGGTAGCTTGTTTCACTTATGTGTGAACACTATTGTGTTCCCAAAATTGGACTAAACCTCATTCATCATGAAGACACTTAATATTAAACTATTATCAACCAACAGTTTTATTAGAATAGCAGGTGGAAATGCTCTAGGGGGTTTAATAAAACTCTACACAACTTGTATTGTACCCAGTATAATTTACGTACTAGAACTGTACACAGAAAAATAACTAAGTTGGCTAAAGGCATTAGAGGGTAATTTATGGTGCTGAAAATTAGGCTGGAGCATTCCAGTAGAGGTAATGACAGTGGAATTACCTTAGTTAAATATTAATTATACAATTAAACAAAGTTTATGGCTATTAAGGCTGATTTCTGCTGACATAATTCTAGAATGGGAGATGTCTGCACATTATTGAATAATGCTTGCTTTAAGACATTGAAAGCCCTGAATGATTTGATCAAGTTCTGCAATGAGTTTCAGAAACAAATAAAGTGTCTGCTAATCTGCAAAATAATTATTGGGTAAATGAAAAAAATAAAATAAAAAAAAAAGCTCAGTAAAAAGGCACAGGTATGGGATTGGTCGAAAAATAGCAGTCACGTTAAAATAAAAAAGATCTGAATATGGAAGCAATCATTTAAGTGTCTATTGTTACAAAACTATGTCAAAGCCATACATAATAAAGACCTGTGTCGTTTTTCATAATTCAGTTACATCTGCTTAGCCCCACTAGCGATAACTGGGGCGTGGCGGGATATCCCGTGCCATACGAGGATGTGCAGGCTTTGCCTCAGATATGAAGAAACAACTCGACATTTATCAACAGCATGCTGGATTCTTGAACCCGACTATGAAGTACAATATGGGAAATTTGTTCAAGCTATGAGGTCTATTAAAGAGGACCTGTTTTGGTCATATCCGTCATCCGCACAGTTGGTTGTACTCTCCAATTCCACTTATAATATATGGAAAAGAGCTTTGAGTACAAGCCATTGTATGCTTTTTATATTATAATGGTGATATCATTATTTATTGATTGTAGTGAGCTCTTTTTAAATGATTGTATTGAAGTTAATGGGATTAATATTGTTTGTTTAAAATGTATAGTGTATGCAATGGAGTAGTATTAAGAAATGGCAATTTAGAATATGTAATTGTCTTATTTTGTTTGTATTGTGTTTAAGGTTGAATTTTCAACCATATAACACCAGTACAAAAATATAAAGGTTTTTAAGGGATTGGCCAAGATAGTGCCTAGAAGCTTTGAGAGTCTAATTCCAAAGACAAGACAAGAAACATACAGAAGACCTTGCAGCTGTTAGTAGTTTTAAACAAACAAGAGGTAGCTCACCATATAGCCACTATTTGTGCTCAGATGATATAATGTGTGTCATTAGTAACAAAGTCTCTGAACAACCCTATTTAAGTTTGGAGGTTTGTGACAAAGAATCTGAGTAGCTAACTGAGTTTCTTAAGCAACTTCTTTTGGCATATTTCTGGATGTGGTGATGGTTCTGTTGTGTTAAGGAGATGTTTCAGGCTTGCACTGTTTTGCAAACGGGGACTTTTAGTTGCCTTTTCTGGTTGTGAAAGCAAAGGTATATTGATGTTCTTTTGGCTGTACATGTTTCTGTAGCAATTTACAGGTCAGGTTGCTGCAATTTGTGGTGTTTTGCAAGTAAGCTCTATGGGATAGTGTGCAGACCTTAACTCCAAACCTTGCATTGTTGTGCCAGGTGGGGATTGCAGGGTGTGTGGTTGAGTGCTTGGCTTGGAATTCCTGCTTCACCTTTTTGGTTAGGGTGTGTGATCACTTGGAATTGCATAGTGACATTGGCCCTATATATATATATATATGCCCCCAGGATTTATAATCTACACTGGATCCGGCCAGAACACTGCACAGTAAAGGGGAAAGTTAATTTAATGTCTATGTCCCTTATACTACAGGAAAAGGTCAGTCAATGATTCTATTTTTTTACCACACCGACCATCTCCCCTCCACTGGAAGCAATAGCGTATGGTTCAGGGTGGGGAGATTCTTTGTCATATTGCCTTTTGTTTCACCCAACTTTTATTCAGCACACAGCCAATTCTTGGCTCTGACACCGGTCAGTGGGCTCAGTATTACCATGCCTCTCGAGTACTCCCCTATTAGGGAACTTACTACGAAGACCTGCACTACACCTCACAGTAATTCTTGAGCACATCTCAAGGCAATTACACATACATAACTCAATTTTAAATAATGCTAATACCACATTGCACTGCTAACAGACAAGATAATTGAACATCTTTTCATGAGATTTTATAGGCTAAACCCATGCTACTGTACATGCATTCCAGCAATCACTATCACTGAACCTTATGGTATCTTTCCCTTTTTGTTGTGATCTATGTCGCCCTGTTATGTTCACCGACTTTCTCCCCCTTAGCCATTGCCCCTTACCTTTTGCCAGGTTTCCTTTTCACCCCACAGATAAGTCTGCGTCACACCCGAGGTAGGGTCAAGGTTTGCTGTTTTCGGATAAGGTTTCACCGCTTTAAGATCACTTCGGTGGACATCTGTCCAGTATAAAAGCGAATTAACATAACATATTTAATCAAGTCTCCTCACTTGCACAGTAAAGTATGTCACAAGGCCTAGTACAACCGTCACTCTTTGTTTCCTGTCACCCCCCCCCCCTTAATGTCTTATGGCGCCTGGAAACACTTGTGTATAGGTGCCATACAAATGTACATTAAATAATATCAACACATCCATGACAAGGCATAAATGAGTTTTCAAAAATTGATTAGCAGAGTTTGCTAATTAAAATTGTATTGATTAGCAAACAGACCCATTTGATTAACAATGTTATACTAATATTGTTAATGCAACCATACGTTATTTGTAGCGAAGACATGAAATGCGCAAAAATACAGCATTTTTGCATACCCCTGAAATAAGACATTAGTGAGAACAGTTAGGACTGGCAAATTCAGCTAGACCTGCAGGTCGGTTTACCTATTCGTCCTAAGAGAAAAGCACTCAATCCACAACTCATAGCAACAGATGACAACAAATTGAAATTAGATTTCTGTGAAATGGTGCATGTCACAGCAAACACACTTTATGGTTGGCACACTGTTGTCACCCAGAGGCCAGCCGTGCGCAGTGAAACTTTTATTTGACATTTACTGCAAACAAAGTAAAGGTTAAATAAAAGTTTCGGGGAGGCCACCAGGGGGCACAGGCAAGATGGCTGCCTGAGCCGAGCGCTCTGTACCCAGCCGATGGAGAGCTGAGGAGATACTGTGGAGAATGGGGCACGACCCCTCCCATTTAAATGAGATTTGGGTGTCAGAACCGGAGCCCCATCCGCAGGTGAAACCCCGGGCTCCAGAGGTGCCCCACTGCTTAGAACGGACGTGGAGACTTTATTGCCGGCCCTCCCCCCTCTCGCACTGTACAAGGCTGCAGAGGAGAGTGAAGCAGAGCCCGGGCTGCCTCTCCGAGGACGTCCCTTCAGTCTGCTGTCTGCTTCCCCAGGTGGGGACGAGCACCCACCGGCAGAGGAGGAATCCCAGACGCCTGGTGGGGAGACCTGTGCCTTGGGGGTACCCTGCCTCTACATCTACTGGACAGTTGGCGGCGTGCAGGCTGCGACGCTCTGACCCCCAGGCTGCAGTGGAGGACCCGTACAGAGCCGGGTGACGGACACACTGGGGTCCAGAAGTCAGGGCCCACCGCTCCGCAACACTTGAGGTACCGGGAAGCAACGCGGGCCATTCGCAGCATCAACCCAACCTGTGTCTCGAGGCAGGGGTAAGGTGCAGGTCTGATGGAGGACACACCATCACCCAGAGGGAGGGACCGCCCCCTGCTTTGCCGTGTCTGGGGAGGCACTTGGATTTCCTCCACGGCCTGGGCCGACACTGGAGCGCGCCCTCACTGGCCAGTGGGGAAACCAAGCAAGATTGGAGCAGCACGCGGGGAGAAGAGGTGGTGAGTGGCAGGCCCCTTCTTCCCCCGGCACATCACGGAAGGGCTGTGGCACCCACAGCATGTGCATGGAGGCCAGTACAAACTGAATAGGTGGCTGCCGCCAGGGGGAAGGGACGCACTGGAGGGCTAACAAAAGGACCCAGCTGGGGACAGGGAAGAGGATTGCACGGCAAGGATTTACCTGACCCCCAAGACTCCCACACCCTGGGGCAGAACCCGTTTGGTGAGACCACCTCCCCCCGAGGGCAACACAGGACCACACCAGCAGTGGGCTCTATGGAGGGGGGACCCCAGGACAACGCGCCCAGCAGCACGAGGACCCATTGAAAGCCCAATGGAGTAGGGAGTGACAACTGTGAGAGTGGGAGAGATACAGCTGGATACAATTGCAACTGGCCACACCAGTGGTCCAGGAAACAACTCCGAGTGGGTGCCGGGTGGATGGTGACCCTCCATTTGGAGATAATCGAGGGGGCACAGCGAGCTCACTGGAGTGTTCACCCATGCAAACTGGTCTGCCTTGACAGCGCACCCTGTATGAGTATGGGCCCTGCTGAAGTGGGGGGTCTACCCCCTTGGGGTGATAGACGCGCCGGATCCCTTCGGCGCCCACGCGTCAATCCTTATCACGTTGGCCCCTCCATCTGCTGGCAGTGAGACCCTGCAGAGGACCTGGACATTTACACTTGGTGCGGAAGACCACTGTCCCAAGCAGACGCGGGAACTCGCCTGGGTGCCATGCCTATGAGGAAATAAAACTCCCCTTAACAATCAAGAAGTTGCTTAAAAGAGCTGATTTTGTTGTAGGGGACTACAAGTCCCATAATCCCACAAGTACTGAGACGAGGAAGAGGACTAAAGAGTTCTGCTTAATTACCCGATTACTGCTTCAGCATAACATCCCATACCTAAAGGAACCTGCGAGGCATACAATGCCCCCTCATGTGTAGGCAATTAGGAGGAGCTGGAACTGTGACTGGAGCGTGTGTTGTAGTAGCAGAGGCAGAAAGAAGAAGACAATGTGTTGACAATCCAGGCAGAAGTGGGAGAAACAAAAGGTATGCCAGAACATTGATGCAGCAGATTTCACATGCTTGTTCTGTGAGGGTCTTGTTCCCCCAAACTCTGAGTTACAGAGGCAGTGCAGGGGATGGTGTGCGAGAAGGCTGCCTTTCCCCACGTGAGCCTGACTGCAAAGATTGCCATGCAAGAAGGGCGTCGGAGACTGAGGCGAGGAACTGCGAGCAAGCTGTGGGTCTCCGAAGCGAGAGGGGCTCCTTAGTAGAGTGGCCGGACCAGAGCCACCTTCAGCGAGGAATGGTCTGGGTCCCTGTGAAGCCAGAAGCAGTAGAAGGTGTGCCTGAAGATGTGGAAGTTGTATAACCCGCAGGACAAGGATCACAGAAGTCAGTGGGTCATACCTGGCGTACCGATGACTTGCGCAAGCACTGCCGGCAGCAACATCCTAAGCAGAAGAAAGCTGAAGCTGTTAGTTGAACTTTTAACAATTGGACAATGAGAAAGTATCACTTACGTGTGGTGTGAGCAGTAATTTCTCATTTCAATCGCGTGAAGCTCAAACGCTGCAGAAAGCCATTGTTGAATACTTCAAACATTGTAAACTATATGAAGAAGTGGTCGCTTGACTAATTTCACTTTTCCAAGGAAGGTGTGATCTTTATTCATGCAAACCTTGAATGATCATATAAGTAAAGCATTTTAACATTGTATCTACAATTGAAGGGAGAGCAAGCAGCATTTCTTAAAGCCAGAAAACAATCTAAGCAAGACTATGGGCCCAATTGAAGTTCAATCTTGCAAGCATTACCTGGAGCCAAGAGAGTGGAACCAATGTTTGTGGGTAATTATTTCAGCTAACAGTTGGCAGAGAGATGAAGGCAAAATTGGGAGAAGGGAAAGTTGCTGCTCATTAATATTATTTGAAGTTGACAAAATCTAAATTGCCAAAGACTTTAAGCAACAGAGGGAAGTGGGTTATACAGGCAAACTTAAGTTGTTATTGTGACAGACAGATGAGAGGCAGATAGGCTGCCCCTTTTGAAGAGAGATATTCAAAGGAAGAGTGCATTGCCTGTTGGAAGGTGTTGAAGGGCATGAACCTAAATCTTGTCAGAACTAAAACCTGTTTTGAATCACAAAATAATGAAGTTGTGGTGGCATCACAAAGTACTGAAGCTGCAGTGGAATATCGGGTTGTCAGTAGATGCAACATTTCAGTAGCCCAAGCAAAGTCGAGTACTATGAGACAAAGGAGAATGTTCTCATGGTAAACTTGAGAAGTGAAGTTGAAGTAGAAGCAGCAGCACTGTGAAGTGATCCTGACAAAGATACCATCCTAATCTTGTAATTAATGACATACTAATTTAACCAAGAACTGTGTTTCACTGACAGTTGTAGAAGTTGCATTTCTTTTGAACTGTGGCAAGTCTTTTCGGATTACTGGAAGTAGTGGCAGAGCATCATGGAAGGGAATACCATTGGTCCTGTTCTGAGGAAGTGGAAAGTAGATATTTCACCAAGAAGATTTGCTATTGTTGGAACTTTGGTTAACAGAACTTTACCTTGACATTGAAATATCAAGAACTGATCTGAGACTATCTTACCTACAGGGATTTCTGCGTTTCTTTCTTTTGTTGAACATTGGAGCAGAATTCACTTTGAATCCTGGGTAAGGGAACTCACCCTGGTTATTGAGAGGTCATCAATGAACTGTGAATGTTGCTGATGTTATTTGATGCCATAGATTTTTCTTTGTATTTCATTCGTGTGAGGGCCAGACATCCTGTATTAGAGTGTTTCCCTGCCGAGCCAAAACTAAAAGGAAACAATCAGCAGAATAGGAATAGTGAGGCATTGAATATCATGTATAGTTTAATAAAATGGCAGGTTTTATTATCATCAAACAGTTGTCTGCCTCGCATTGCTGACCCCTCACAATATCTTGAAGCGCAGTCCTGTTGTGTCCCTGGCTGGGCTCCTCTGGTGCCCCTTTGGAGATTCTATCTATTGTGCAGCAGTTTGTGCTCCCCTGGCAGGTCTGGGGTGAGACATCAAACACGACTATGAAGTCTAGCAAATCCAAGGAGAAATCTGCTACCTCTATTAAGGATTTGTTGCAATCCTCTAAATTAGCCTCATCTGGGACGACAGGCGTGGATCTGTTTCCTGCATTGGATTACAATTCACAGCCACCTACTAAAGGGGACATTGCGAGCTACAGCAATCTATCCAAAAGGAGACGGCATCCACCCTGCAGGAGTGGAAAGGCTCATTTCAAGAACTAGCGCATAAAGTCCAATGGGCAGAACATCAGCTGAATACATGGAGACTGCTTTCTGCGATCAAGCTAATTCCCATGACTAGCTTCAACAGCATGAGATGCCTACGGCGATCACAGACGAGCAGCAGGAAGATAGCAAGAACCGTTCTAGAAGAAATAATGTCAAGATCTGCGGAATCCGCCGTGAAATTATAGATCGGGACTTGGAGGCATTTGTAAGCGACAGCAACATCTTGGGTGAAAAACCCGACATTACTTTAGATCGCACACAGAGTTTTGTCAAATTTTCAGCAATGTCAGAATATTCTCCCGAATGAGCTGTCAAGAGTTATTTTTTTATGGACCAAAGAACACTCCCAACAAACCAGGGCGCAGCACAGCATCATGTTCAGAGTAGTCGAACTGCAGATATTCCAGGATTTAGCACAGGGGACTATCCAGAGACGCTGGCAGATGAGACTGCTTACTCAGTTGCTGATGAAGAAGGACATCCAGTACAGATGGGAGTGCCCATTCCGCATTATGTTTGGATATGACAGAGTCAGCACCAATTTGTATCTCTGGCCGCTGCATTGGAAGTGTTAAAGATCCCTCGGCGGAGCATCAACTACCGAAGGCTTGGAGCAGGATGCTCCCAAAGAGGATTGGTCAAAGCAGGCACAGGTATTGTAGAAGGCCCTCTATGGACAGGTGAGAAAGAAGTGGGGGTTCACAGGGGCCTACATGACTGTACGAGATGGCCTGAACATTTATTTTTTATCACTGGTTTGCAATTTCCTGTTGTAGCCGTTTTCACTGTTGCTTCCGTTATTTTCTATTGCTTTATGTTAGACTGATTCAATGGCATCCACAAAGCAGCTTGATGTTTCGGCATTCATGTTTATATGGGCTAGGCAGCAGGAGTACCATACAGGATGGCTTTTCTCTCTTTTTTGTTTTGATTTCTTTTTAATAATGTTTTTCATAGCACTGGGGCTCTTTCTTTAGTGTCAATTCCCAATCAATCCCACAATGCATGTTATGCCCAAACGCTCACATGTATCGCTCATTTGCAGGTGGCTGAACTTATATTTGGGGGGGTGGGCGATTTTAATGTCGTGGGTTGGAGGATAGGTCTGTCTTGGTGGGAGGGTCTGACATAACCAGGTCTGAATCTCTTAAGAAAGCTATAGTGGACTTACAATAGATGGACATTTGAAGATTGCAACACCCTCTGGAGGGAGATTATACCGATTTCTCCCATGTGCATCATAGTCACTCTCGGGCTTAACTTCTTTTTGGTTTCCTGTTCCTTGATCCCGAAAGTGTCCGACACCAACATTGGGTCGGCGGTGGTTTACGCTCCAGGTAGATACACTTGCGTTAGGGGCCAGGAAGGCTACTTTAAGGAAAATATGTTGCCTTATATTTTCAGGAAAGTCTTTACAGGGGATGTGCCAATTGCAACCGTTTGGGATGCTCTTATTAGCTTGGCCTCCGCTAGGAAGCAGCTGTTAGTGTCTCAACGGTAGGAAGTGGAGAAGAGTGTGAGGAACTTAGTCCTACAATACAAAAGGGGAGGTGCTAGACAACTCCAAGTAGCTAGATCTGAACTCCACGTCCTCTGGGCACCCGATATTTCCTATAAACTACTCCAGGCTAAGCAATTTTATTTTAGCACTTCCAACAAGGCCTCATGTCTCCTTGCATACAAGTTGAAGGCCCAGAAAACTAAAAATATGATTGCCAAGCTGCAGGATAGTGCTGGCCAGATGAAAGATGAAGTCTCTAAAATGCGCATATTGGTGGGGTACTACACGTCACTCTTTAGCGCAGACAGATGGGCTATAGAGGCTCAGAACGCGTTATCAGGGAGGTAAATGTACCTTCCATTTCTGCAGATGATCGGCAGAGTCTAGAGAGCCCGATCACATTGGACGAGGTAACCAGTGTTATACAGTCCCTGCCTAACAATAAGGATCCAGGACCTGACGGCTTCTCTGCTTTCTTTTATAAGAAATTTGTCGACCTCCTTGCCCCCCAGCTGGTTACCTTATCGAATAGCTTTACCAACACTGGGGCAATCTCCCCTACTATAGGCAAATCCATAAGCTCACTTATTGGTAAACCTGATAAAGATCCCACCCTCAGTACATCATACCGACACAATGCAGTTTTAATTCCCGATTCCTGAATTTATGCCAAAGTCCTCGCAGCCCGCTTGGTGGGTATTCTTCAAGGTATAGTCCAGATGGACCAAACAGGTTTCGTTCCAGGGCGCCAGCCATTTGAACCTTAGATGCGATAAGAGTATGCAAGGCGACATGACCAGGAATTGGAACTATTATCTATAGAAGTGGAAAAGGTATTTGACCGCATAGACTGGGCGTATCGCTTTGGGGTGTTAGGCTGGGTTTGGTCCAATTTTTATTACAAGAATACAGGCTAATTTTGTCCATCCGACCACTCACATAAAATGACATGGAGCTTTGTCTGAACCGCTTGCCCTGTCTAGGGGAACCCGTCAGGGATGTCTGTTGTCCCCTCTGCCATTCGCACTGTTGATGGAGCCCTTACCAAGTAAGGTTTGACTGGCAGATAATATTTGTGGAATCAATATAGCTGGTATCACATAAGGTCGCACTCTATACCGAAGACCTCTTCTTTTTTATGTACTGGTCTCAGGCAGCTCTACCCCACATAGCCTCACTACTACCCTCACTAATTACTCTAAATCCATTATTCTTAATGCTTCTGAAAGACCAGAGACAAGGCAAGAACTTTAGGGGGTGTTTGAATTTCAATTGACAGATTTTTCTTAGGTATTTAGGGGTTCACATCACAACCTCTCACTCTCAGTTGTACGCTAAGAATATCCCTGACCTTTTCTATTCAGCCAAGACAGATTTGCTCTGATGGCCTCAATCTGATATTCGATGGCTAGGACGGGTTGCAGCCCTTAAGATTACTTTACTACCATGTTTACTGTATGATTTTCAAGCTCTTCCTATTTGGATTCCCAAACAGGCCCTTAAAGATTTGCAAACTTCCATCTTTAGTTGTATCTGGGCTAAGAAATCTCAGAGGGTTCCGCGACATACTCTGATGGCAGCAAAAGATAAAGGTGGCCTGGGGGTCCATGATATAGAGAGTTATCTTTATTCGTAGCATCTTGCCCCCCTGTTTTATAGTACTAATGTGGCCCTGAACACTGGTTGAATATTCAGCAGTGTAAGATTCAGACTCCTTTACATGATTGGTGTTGGAGATCGCCTATGGTCCGTAAGTCTAACCTCCTCCCGATAGCTTGAATTCTAATGGAGCTTGAATTCTGATGGAATGCTGGGACAAAGCAGCCCGCAAGTTCTTGGGGACTATGTTCCCCTCCCCCTTGACCGAATATGGAACACGCCTGAATTTCCAGCAAGGTAGGTTCACTGGATGGGTTGAGGGAGGTTTGGAACAGTTGGGTCAACTATTTGAGTCTGAGCAACCCCTGACTTTTGACAAGTGCAAACAGGTCTTCAAGGTTCGGGACATTGACAAATATACTTAAATACAACTTCGTCATTGGGTATCCAGTGCAAAGGTGTCCTAACATGCTAAACGTGATAAGACTCCATTCGAAGATTTCTTTGTTGGGGACCCCCCCTCTCGTAAGGTTTCATCATTATATCATGTCCTTAATGCTTGCCGCTTTAAGCCTCCACATGCTTATATGTTACAATGGGGGTAGGAGATTAATATTACCATAGGGGACCCGACATGGTACAATGTGTGAAACAGGGCCGGTAAGTCATACAGGTGTGTGCTGTTGAAAGAGTATAGTAATACCATTGAAATAAAGTATCTCACCCCTGCATGGCTCCATAAGATGGATCCTGCTATCTCGGACAGTTGCTGGCAGTGTGCACGGGCTTCAGGGACCCTATATCACATGTGGTGGTCTTTTACGGTGACCCAATCCTATTGAAAGGAGATGTTGGCTCAAATTAAGAGGATCAGTGAGATAGAGCTTCCAATGGCCCTTTAGTGGTGTTATTAGGGGACGAAGACCTTGAGGAGCACTACAAGTTGTCTGCCAAAAAATTACTAACGCATTTCCTGGTGGCTGCCAGAATAGTGCTAGTGTGCAATTGGAAGTCCCCCACCGCGCCTGACATAAGGGAATGGTGGGTGAAATTGTGGATTGTTTTAGCCATGTGTAATATTGAAGCCACCCTTAAAGGTGAAATGTCAAAATGTCTCGCAGAATGGGAGCCTTTCATTCAGTTTGTGGCCCAGAATGGTAATCCCGGACTCCATCATAAGCCACATGATATGATGGCGTTTAGGTTATTATGATGCCCCTCTCCCATACGGTCTCCGTTTACCTGTCAATAATGATCATTGGGCTGTTAATTCCCCAGTGCTGAACAATTTGTGTTCCTTAAAACAAATGCCTCATCATTTTCCTTTTTTCTGCTTTGACTTGTTGTTTTACCATGGGCTGTAACAGGCCTGATCTTTTTTTGTTGTATTTGTTTTCAAGATATTAAGCAAAAAAGCTATATATTGTTTGATGCTGTTGTGCATTTACACGATGTACCTGTGTAGATAATGCTTTGTCTTTCTTTTTGAATAAAATTTGAATGATATATATATATATATACACACACACACACACACACACACACACACACACACACACACACACACACACACACACCCCCCCCCCCCCCCCCCCCCCAAGTTATGGTGTGTTTAAAAAGGTTTGAAAAAAAAACCTTCACCTGAAATGTGAAAGTATGAAAGTCCATTTTAGCCAAGTCACAAATTCCACGGTTGATTAAGCTACGTATACAGCAGCACTGCCCTCTTAGATAAAGAATTTCCCAGAGAAAAAGGTTTGCATTTGAGCTAATTTGCATACCCACAGTGCCTTGCTGTTGTGGCTCTGAACTGGAGGTGAACTTCCAGCAATGGCTACTAGGTGGAGTTGTGGAACGTGTGACTTGGCTCAAATGGACTTTCCTTAGTTCACATTTCAGGTTAAAGGGTTTTTCCAAACCCTTTTAAACCTACCATAAAACTTTCTTGGCGTTGTGAAAACATGGCCAAATGCTCCAACCACAAGGCTGTCAGCAATATATTGCACTGATGATCCCTAATAAGGGTGTAACCAGATATGTAGTTGACCTGGCAGCTTTGCAAATGTGTGTCTTGGGTTGACTACGCTATGCAGGGCTCCAGATAAGGCGAGGAGCATGAAAATCTTGTAAATACGCCAGCTTTATTATTTTCCTGGGTACTTTTACACCCAGGTTTGGAGCAGAGGGCAGTGCAAAGGTCTGGTTACTTGACAGAAACCAGAAGGATGCTTGTGATTTTTATCTACGTGGATGTAATTGCAAGCCACCTCTGAAATAGTATGTATTTCCTTGGAGCCTTTCAAAAGAATAAACTGCACACTGATAAAAGGAATGGTTTCTTTTCATTCAGCTTCAGAAGCACTGTGCATGTTTTCCTAGAATTTTAGGATTGTTAAATTAATAAAATCGAAAACTAAGTTGCAAATGAGATTTTTTTTTTATTTTTATTTTTTTTTTTAAACAAACAAGTTATGCTTTTTTCCCCCAGTGAAAGCAAACCAGTATTGCACAATTGTATTTTTCAGAGTTCCGGTGCTGTGTGCATAATCATACAGGGGCAGATCATTTTTACACTTCTAATTTAATTTACAGTCTAATTATAAAAACAGTGTGTAAAATGATGACTATGCACAGTCTAGTTTAGGATAGTTTAGGACAGTTGCACTAAAAGTAAACAAAAAGGGGTCTGTGGAAGATTGAAGCCCTGAGTCAACAAAATGTAAAAACAAAATATTGATCAAGATTAAACAACAAAAAATAACGAAAGTAGAGCTTTTCTTATTGTGGTAAAAAACGTTTTTTTTTTTTAATTATTATTATTCTTTTTTTTTTTTAAAAAAAGGAACCCACCCCCATCATGGAATCACACTATATTGCGGTTCCTGGTGTTTATTTTTTAATCCCTCTTAGCTCACTTTGGCTAGAACGCCCCTTTACCCCTTTTGGTATCCAGTAACTATAGTCTATTATAAACTGGGCTGCACATGTGCATGTGCGCCATTTCTGCTAACTCTGAGCTTTGCACCCTACAAAGAGCAGTGGGACAAGGCCGTTGAACTGAGGATCTACAAACCGGCCGGCACAATAATCCTTAAAGTGTGACTCATGGGGTGGGCACTACAGACCTCGCCTGAGGACAACCAAACTGGAAGCAAACACGAGCAGCCCCATTTACCTGGAATTGGATCATCATGTGGTCTCTTTTTGTATGAGCACTGTTGACGGGCTATATTTTTGGATTAAGTGTTGCATTGTTTTAGGCTGGAATAGCGTGCCGGAAGCCTGGGTAAGTGCTATTTCGAGGGTCATGGGCCCCAGAAGAATATAAAAAGTGGCGGGTCGAGAGTACAGAATGAGTTAACGACTAGGATGCCATCGGTCTTGAAAGCAAACTAATAAATGCTTTTGCTTCACCATCTCCAAAATCCAAGACCATCTCAATTTTTAACTTCACACCATTTACTGCTGGAAACCGATACATACAGAAAAGTGCTTAAAGTTGCATTTGCATTGCTACGTCATCATGCATGCAAAAAGGTATCCAACTTGAAGACAATACCCCAAGTTCAGGAAGACAACAACATACCAATACATTCCTGTAGGTACATAGAGAAGTCTACAATGCCAAATTAACATTGATCAATATAGTAGGCACGTATACAAAAGCAGGTGCATCTATGTTATGAGGCTTGAAAATGCCACTGCATATCTGCCTGCCATCCAATATTTGGCTACTTTGATTTTAGAACACCTGTTGACTCAGGATCCATCACTTGGTACTGGCGCAGCTTTTTCAACCCTCTTCTGATCACTATTCCCAACCTTCTATAGGAAGAAAACAGTGACCCAAACGTCTTGATACTTTGTTTGGTAAGGGCCAACTCGGGTCCATTTCCATGTGCTATATTGTCAATGTAATTGGACATTCTATAAATAGATGATATGATATTTACAACGCGCCTATACACAAGTGTTTCAAGGCGCGAGGAGGCATGGGAGGATAAACAAGGGACGGACAAGACAAGGATCTTACTAGGCCTAGTGATATTGAGATTGCGCAAGTGCAGGGGAGAGGGAAGTGCCAGGGAAGGAGAAGTGCAAGACACATGATCAAACATCAAAGAACAAGTTGTGCGGCCAGCAGGTGGCAGTGCAAGGTTAGGTACAGACAACAAGTGTGTAATAAGTGCAGGTAGGGCATCTATAGGGATGCAGATACAGCCTCAAGTGCAGGTGTGCAGCTGGGAGTGCATGAACCTGGGCCCGTAGTTCAGAGGGTAGCCAGGAGACCAGTGCAGTATTGCACAGGCGATCAGCAGGGAAGAGGAAGAAAAAAGGCAGAAGCAAAGAGAAAAGTCTTGAGATCAGCAGAACCATCTGCAGTTCCGGAAGCAAGTTTCAGAAAGGCAGGGAGGCTGTTCCAAAAGGAGGCACCAGCCGAAGAGAGAAATCTGCCCCCAACTCGTTGCTTGGAAAAGCGACTGACCCTCAAGGAGTTGGAGGTGGAGGAGCTAAGAGCTCGAGTCGGAAGGTACTTCCTAAGAGAGAGTTGGAGGTATTGTGGTACCAGGCCCCAGAGGGCCTTGTGGACAATGCAGAGGGTCTTGAACTTGATCCTTGCAGCCACTGGGAGCCCCGAGATTTTTGATAGTGCTCCGAATGTGGTACAAATAAACGTCTAATATTTGCCATCATATTTGGTTAGCTATATGACTATTTCTTCATCCCCAAATTTCTGTTCCATTAAGACCGACACGGTTCTAATAAGACTGGCACATTTGTGCTCATTAATGCTTTTCTGAACCCTTCTAGTTTTCTACAGAATATTCCTCCACACAAGGCATGCATTTAAACCCTGCAATACAATAATAGCACAAATGATCCATTCAAAAACAAATTACTGGCCAGTTCAACCTCAAATTTACAAAACGATTTCCTCGAATTGGTGGAAAACCAAATATATACTGGTGTGTAAAATAACCACAGCAATGGTCCCAAAGAGGTTGATTACTCTCCTGCAAACATGGCACCTATGGGGATAAACTAAAGTCACCAGAAGACTCCATGTCACCAGGGACACCATGTCCAAGCCTGTACTTTCATTTCACCATCAGCTGCATTTGGGGAGTTGAATTCTTGATTCACTTCCATTAAATTTTGTACTAAAGTAAAAGTAAACAGAGACATGGTGCTTCATTACATGGAGTCCTCTGCTAATATAGTAGCTAATACATCCATTCCTCATTACTTACCGCATCACAGGGCATAAAAGCATTAACACAGATGTTAGAAGAAAAGTAATTAATGAAATGCTACATATACTGACACAATATGTGCAACAGCTTGTCAGTTAGGGTACCCCGTGTCTTATAAAGTTAAGAAAAATGCTGCTGGCAAGGAAGAAAGAAGGATTTCGAGGAAAAACAACAACAACAAAAAAGAATATACAATTGAAAAAACAGGACTATCACAGTGCCATTCAAAAGGAATAACTAGGAAATCAAGCATATGTTGTATGAAAGCATGACAAAAACGTTATGGTACCCCACCCTTCCTACACCCGGGTATGAGGCCAGTCAGTAACAGCCCATGAATTAACAAATATCTATATGGCACTGAACAGCAAACCCTCAGACTATGGGCCTCATTACGAGGTGGGCAGTAAGGGGGTTACCAGCGTCGGTAAAGGAGCTGTTAACCCCTTACCGCCCTATTACACGAGGTCCGCTCGCGGGACCCGCTCTGGACGCCTGGTTTTACCAGACGTCCTTAGCAGGTCCCATAAGCGGCCCAGCATGCTAACAACGGGCCCGTCATTAATGGGCCCGTTGTTAGCATGCTCCCCAGTCCCATTGAGCCCTATGGGGGCTCGAATGGGGATGGTCCGGGTTCCCCGAATGGGGAAATACTGGGCCCTCCATGGTCTGAATGGCCCGGTATTTCCCCATTCAGGGAACCCGGACCCGAGTTTGGAGGCAGCCATGCTGCTGCCTCCAAACTCGTAATGAGGCCCTATGGGTCCAAAATTCAAACACATTGAAATACCACTTTAAGAAAGTAGCGAGATGAGTAATGCTGCTAGCAGTGGGAAGACTAACATACTACAGACAAAGGAAGGGTATTACAAAGTGAAGGCTTCTTGGTACAATTAAAGCCTCCTGTATAAATGTACTTAATATCTGACTGGACTAGCTCAGGCATGAAATAACTAACTAGTGCTGGTTGGCAGATGTGAATCATGGCTTTACGTAGGCTGCATCGGTGCGAGTACCGATATGAGAAGTGGCAGGTACTAGTAAAGGCACTAAAATAAGAGAACCAATAGTAGCTGCATACAGCGAACATTCTCTACTAATCAGAAGAGGCCTTTGCCCCTTCTCCACATGCTCGAATCTAGCTGGAATAAACAGGTAGCATTGAAATAACATCAACACAATTGCCAATTTAAACTCGCACACAAACGCAACCACTGTGCCCAGTGATAGTCCAACCCAGATAATCAAAATGAAAATTCTTAATGCAAGATAACTAAATGAGACTGTATGTGCATTCTGTTCAAGTACCACTGCTGAAAGCATAGGTATCAATAAAAAAAAGTCAATGTCAGCAATCAGGGGCAGACTAATTCAATATAAATAGGTGCAGGACAGTACAATCACCATCCTAAATGTCATCACAACCAGAAGGCATAAATCCTGCGAGGCTCTTCTCAATAACACCTTGGCCTGGCCGAGTCTGTCCTGGTGTGGTCTTGAACAACAATCTGACTTTATTTGGGGGTTCACATTGGAAACTGGAGTTCGGAAAACGAACTTATAAAATGTAGGTTGGGGAATAACTTTCAAAGACTTTGTAAAAAAGTGAGAAAGGAAACTTCAACAACAAAGTAGTGCAGCGCAAATCTTCAAATAAAGATCCAAACACAGCGCTTCAATGAAAAAAGAAAAAAATCCAAGAACGCGTATATATCTGCAATGGCTACTTAACTATCACATTGTTTTCTTTAAAACATCACTCACCAATGGCTTTACAAATTCCTGTCAATTTTTTAAGCTTCATACATGGATTCACTTTAAAATATCTCAAGATTTTTGTGGGAGACACAGTCTCGCGAGGATCCGCAATGGAAGCAGTTTCGCGCGAGAGTCATGAGCGATGTGCGCAAGCCCAGCAGGAGACAGCGAAAAGACGAAGTTGTAAGAACAGTGGCCTCCCCGTGCTCCTCTTATACGACAGATCTTTAGACACTAAGGCAAATAACCATTGCCTTATTGATTAACATTTGAAGCAGTGAACAAACTGCTTCTTGTTTATAGTTTTGCCAGCAGCTGCCAATAAACCTGTTGCAGCATCCACTGTTTTAAGCTTCCTCATTACACAACATAATTTCATCGCATGGAGAGAGAAGCCAAACAGCTTCATCAGAGTGGACGGAAATGAAACCAGAGTCATGGACGACTCGAGTCATATTTGCCCATCCTGCCGATCCGAATTTAGGACATGGTGGGCCACAGCAAGGTTGAAGTCAAGAGAACGAAGCATAACAGTGTTTGGCGGAGCGTCCATTCATCTAATAGGGTACATCAACAGCAACGTTGAACCCGCACACAATAGTGTATTTTCGCAGAACAAGGTCCAGCTGTGCTGGGGTGGGATGGCCAAGCAAACAGAAAATTAAACTAGATCCCAGCACGGAAGATCAAGTCTTGGCAGTGGCAGTAGGAGAACTGCCAGGATTGATAAAGGATTTTACAAAGCTATTGTCAAATGTTCCAGGGAGAATCAAAAACTATGTCCAAAAAGTCTTACTATGGCAGAACGCGATTGCTGTGAAGTATAAAGTAAAACCAGTGCCAATTAAGGCACGGCAAGCATTACAAGTACAGTTAGAGAAAAAGAGGGCACCACAGAGACAGTAGAGTCATTGGAATGGTTGAGCTTGGTAGTACCAAGTAAGAAACAGTCCTCAAATGATCTAAGAGCTTGTATCAACTGAACCTCGAAGTAATCACAGACAGCTATCCGCTGCCCAGCATTAATGAGCTCATATTGATGATTAGGGAAGCAAAAGTGTTCTCTAAGCTGGAAATGTGGGATGCGTACCATCAGATTCCCCTACACAAAGAGTCGAGACCATTGACAGGGTTCATCACCCAGTTTGGTGCTTTCCAGTTCACCAGGACGCCAATTCGGGTTGTGCTCAGCCACGTCGGCATTCCAGGGGATGATGGATTAACTATTGGGAAACATCGGAAATGTGTCTTATTTTCAAGAGGATATTCTCATTTATTTAGAGAATGTGGAAACGCATGACAGCGTGTTGAAGAAGGTTCTACACAAACTGCAAAATCCCGGGGTGCAGCTACGGTTTGAGAAATGGGCAATCCAAGTGCAGGAGGTGGAGTACTTGGGTTACACCATATCATCAAATGGAATCAGTCCCAAGATAAATGTGCTGCAGGCCATAGTGAAGGCCCCCACACCAACGAACAAGGAAGAGTGAAAATCCTTCCTAGGTATGGCTGAATATTACGTCAAATTTGTGCACAGATTTACCGAAATTACGGCTCATCTGAGGAAACTATTAAAGAAGGGAGCCGAGTATGAGTGGCGACAGGAACAGCAAAAGGCATTTGAAGAAGTGAAGGAGATAATTCTGAGGGCACTGTGTCTGCAACCGTTCAATCCACAGTGGAAGACTCATTCATCACCACTGACGCCAGTGCATATGGATTGGGAGCAACTCACCCAGATGAGGGGTGGCACAGAACAAGTAGTAGCATTAACATCGAAGACGATGTCCGACGCTGAAAAGAATTACTCAACGGTGGACAAAGAAATGTTGGCTTGTGCCTGGATCGTGGATTATTTTAGGACATATGTATGGGGTACCAAATTCAATATCCTGACCGACCGCAAACCACTCGTACACGTTAAGCCCCAGCGGAACAACGACATCAATTTACAGGCTAGCCTGCATATAATTGGTTATTTATAACACGCTTAATACCGAAGAGGTTTCTAAGCGCGGACAGGGGATTCGAACCTGTGTTGCTCTGCGTCGTCTTGCTTCTGACGAGTGCATTGCCACTGAGCTATACTAGCTGCTAAACTACAGAAATACACCTATGAAATAGGACACATTGCTGGCTGGAAAAACTCCCAAGCTGTGTGTTGAGGTTGCCCGAGATAAAAAGGTCAGTGACGACCTTCCTAAAATATAAATGCGTGGTGGCGTTAATCGGTGACCCGAGTAGCCAGGTGTATATGGAGATGGCTGAAAACCACTGGAGAGAGGAGTCGGATAAGGATCCTATGATGCAAAACATAAATGAGTGGGTCAGAAAAGGATGGCCCAATGTGAAAGCTGTTCCAGAGGGGCTTAGACCATATTGGAAGGTAGCAGAGGAGATATAGGAGTCAGATGGTTTACTAATATGAGGCAACAAGGTCATTCCACCGAGGGGAATGAGGAAAGTAATTCTCTGCAGAGTGCATTCAGGAAACCTTGGGCGCAACATTACACAGCGCAGTCTGAGAGATGCTTACTGGGGGCTGTGTAGGGATCATGACATTCGCATAATGTTGGAGATGTCAAAAATGTTTAAACAGTGATAAACGTTTGAAAGTGAAACAGGCACCACTCATTCTCACAGAGATCCCAGAAGGGGCGTGACACAAATTGGGTCTAGACTTGATTGGACCATTAGAAGCCATGTGAAAAGTAATGATTGGATATTTGTCCAAATGGGTGGAAGCAGAATTTCTATCGGATATCACCACAGCGACATTGATAGAAGTCCTCACTGCTGTATGTTAAAGAGAAGGCTTGCCCAAGAAGATGGTGACAGACAGTGGGCTCCAGTTGGTATCTAGAGAGATGGAGACATTCTTAAGGGGCAATAACATTAAACATATTAAAGCCTATTAATATCACCCCAAGGCAAATGGTTGTCTAACAGATTCATTAAAAAGGTTTGACCCGTTCGAAACAGTAGAAGAGACTATTGCGTCTCACCTACTTATCCCAAACGGGACCAATAATGTGTATCCATTTCACATGCTGCGGGGCAGAAGGGCAGCATCCACTTGGTGCCTCCCTGGCTAAACTGATTAAGGAAGGATGAAGTTGTGGACATCTAAGACGTGTGGAGACTGCAATGGAGCAAGGCAACCCTGAAGAGAAGGTGTGACGATACCAGCAGATCAACCCACAGAACAGAAATACAAAAAGGAAACTTAGTCAAGATTCGTCTATCCCACAAGGATCAGGTTACTGGGTCAAGATTCAGCAAACCGATCAGAGTTATGCAGAAAGGTTTGAATCATGTATGCACTCAAGATGGAAAGAGATGCAACCTGGAAAGGGTTGCTATGTATGAGAGAAGGGCCAGTGAATCAAGAGAGTGTAGCATGAGAGATCAAGGGGCACAAGAAAATGGTCTTGGCATCACGTCTGACATCAGCACAGCGGATCCGGTATTGGAGTGGGTGCAAGGCAGGAAGGAGAACCAAGTCAGCATGGGTATCGAGAGCGAGGTTCGAAGTGAAATGAACATTGTAGATGCAAAGAAGGACAGCAGAGTGACATCTACTCCCGGGGTGCCCAGCAGTGCAAACTACAAAGGTCGCCCACATCAAGAGGAACACAGGCCAGCAAGGTATGAGGACTTTGTGACAGAGTGGGACAAAGCATCTCAATGAAAGGAGGTATCTGGAGACAGAGTCTCGAGAGAAACCGCAATGGAAGCGGTCACACGAGACTCTTGAGCGATGAGTGCAGCAGCAAGGGGACCACGAAAAGCCATCGCTCCTCTTATATGAAAGACCTTTAGACACAAAGGCAAATAGACACTACCATTACCTCATTGATTAACATTTGAAGCAGTGAAGAAACTGCTTCTTGTATATAGTTTTGCCAACAGCTGCCAATAAACCTGTTGCAGCATCCACTGTGTGAAGCCTCCTCAATACAACTTCCCTTTCATGGTTACCAACTCCTTTCCCTTGACGTTTCCCAACCCTTCTACTTTCATATCGTTTGAGTGACCTGTCTCCTTCCCCCCTCGAGAGATGTAATTTACTTTGCAGATTCAAAACAGGTGCCACGGTTTTCCATTATCACTGCTTTTAATCATGTTTTCAAACACGCCAAAGGCCAAGTTGATAAACCGTTCCACATTTTTTTTTACCAGTTGAGCGTCTACATTTATGGGGTCATGAATGAATTGGCACCTAGGTCCTTTTCCCAATGTGGAGCGCCACTAGCTAGATTTGCAATCCGTCTGCAAAAACAGAGTATTTAGACAAAGGAGTGCGGTCAATTGAAACCTGAGATTTCATAGATATTCTACTACTAGCCCATTATTACTCCCCTTTAGTGTTCTACTCCGAGTTTAAGTCCACTGAAGTTATTTTATATGACCTGGACTATAGGTGGAGTTAGAACTCAATCGCTCAAATACATATACAACAAACAGCAGGAACTATAGCTACCCATAAACGCAGAGGTGATCTCAATAGCCCGCCTATACATGGTTACAGCCCGTAAGGGGGGAACGAACGTCTATCTACAGGTGGACGGCCACCTATAAACACAGACGTAGTCCTCACTGCTGGTGCTCATAAGGAGATTCCTACAGCAACGCGACAGAGACACCGGCTCCCTCCTATAGGCGTAGGGCCAGCGGTTCCATAGATAGACTCACTCAGTCTTACAAAAACAGAGATTGATCACCCATTCCGGCTCCCACGCCCGAGAGCCACATCCCCACGCCCCACTCAGCAAAGTCACTTCTCTTCTCACCCGGTTGGTAGGAGCCGCCCGCAGCCTTTTGAAGACGCTCTGGAGCTCATTCTTGCTCGGCTCAGCTGCCATCATTACTCTATTTCCCAGCAGCCACTTGGGCACTTACAGCCTCACTGACAGTGCCTGTAGATGCCATTAGAGGAACGCACCTAGCAACGTCCTCAATGCTTTCCTTACACGTTACGTTCCACTGCACGTATGTCATACCATATCGCGTAATCTAAATCTCTATAGCCCGAAGCTGCGAAAGTTGAAGCAATTAAGTAAGCCACGAGCATTATTACCTGTTTGTCCCTTCATTTTTACACCCATGTGCAAGGCCATTATAATATACTATTTGATCAAACTGAGAGACCTAGAAGCCCTGTCAAACAGTCCGCTTATTATATCATTTATTTATTTTTGCATTTGTAGAGCTCATTAGACCAGGGGCATCAGTGTGCTTTTAGGAACCAGTTACGCATGTAAAACGTTAGTTTATGAGTTAAACATTAGGACATATGTTCATCCTGCATTGTCAGTTAGGCAAAGAGCCAAGTCTTTAGAACCTTTTCGGAAAGGCCAGTAGGATTCAATTGTTCTCATTTTGGGTAGGAACGCAATGATCAGGGGAGGGACAATGCGGTGGGCGTGAATCAATCTTACTGGTTCTTACTGGTCTTATAGAGGTGGGTCTCATAATTCTTTGGGACAGGTATTTAGGGGCAGTGTTCGTCAGGCATTTATGGGTGATGGACATAGCTCTGAAGATAATTTTTTCCTTGATGGGAGCTTCCTGTGGTGTCACGTGTCCTGACAGACAGGGTCACGTGACACAGGGAAAAGAAAAGAGTAGAAATAAAGGTATCACCGGAACTGGCGTGGTTACGCCAGTCCGGGTTTATGCATCCGAGAGAGTGGTCGTGTCTTATGTCCTGCGCCGCCCCCGCGCACTGCGAACCAGCGCGAACCCTGGCCGAGGCCTTAGCTCTGCCTCACACATCCGCCCGTGCCCTGGCGGATGGGAGTATCACACTGGCGACGAGGCGGTAAGTGGTCCGCGAGCCCTGACACAAAAGGGAGCCGTCGCATCCACGGACCCGCGTCCGAAGACATCACGGAGCCGGCAAGCATTGACGCCGGCCCCGCCCATCATCAACGGAATCCACCCGCGGCGGCGGGAAGTGTTTCTAGTAATTCAGAGCCCCAGCAAACACTCGGACATATTACAGCTTTCTCAATAGCCCTGGCAGCTGCAACAAGCAGTAAGCATCGCCCACGCTACGCGTGCAGTACAAAGTCACACGAACAACACGCGGCCCATCCTGCCATCATACGCGGCCCGCCCTGCTGACGACACCGCACGTGGGACCACGCGCCTGTACACACACAGGGCCCAACTGCCACAACACGGCAAGCTGCAACACAGCGCTACAACACCGCGAGGCACAACATGTCCGACCCGACGTCCAGCCCAACAGAAGCCGGCACTAGGTCTTCGTCAAGGAGGAGCCTCACCGAAGAGCGCACTGACCCCTCGCTCACAACTTTCATGCCACCATTCGACCCGTTCACCAATGGAGCGGCCATCAGATGGGAAATATGGCTACAGCAGTTTGAGATGCACCTAGATGCGAGAGACATCACTATGCCCAAAAAGATGCGCACTTTTCTCCTACTCAATATAGGATCAGCCGCCCTGCGCCTATTCAATGCCACGCCAAACCGAGGAAGCGACGCCAACTACGCCGCAGCAAAAGCCGCGCTCACCAACATGTTTAAACCAGACCTCAACCCGGACTACGAACGCTTCCACTTCTGCATGGCGAGACAACGAGAAAAAGAAACAGTGGACAAATTTCACGCTCGCCTTCGCGAAATGGCAGTAGGCTGTGAGTTTCCAGACGAGGAGTTCGCCATCCGCCTCCAAATCATCAATGGGATCTCCTCCGAGAAACTGAGGAGGGCGATACTCTCGGAGAAAAATGTACGGCTATCGCGCATCCTCGAGATGGCGCGACTCCGCGAACAAACAGAGGACCAGGTGGCAGTAATGGAAGCAGCCATCCAGAGACTACCGCTGGACAACCCTGGACCAGCAGAAGATGTAGCAGCCATCTCCCGACAACAAAGCACTCGCCCTAAACAGAACCTGAGACCGCAACCATCACAAAGACGTGATCAAACCTGCAAATGGTGTGGAGGCCCATGGCACAAAGGTGAATCCTGCCCGGCGTGGGGATCCACGTGCAGGAAATGCAACCGTCTGAATCACTATGCCGCAGTCTGCCTGAATCCGCCGAACAAGAACGACAAGGACCCAGACCCGCGGCCAGCACAAGAACCACGAAGGAGATTCGCGCCCAAGGGATCCCGCCAACAAACGCGGAGAGGAAAAGCCAGGGCGGTCGATGAATCACAAAGATCCCCAGCCACGAGTGACAGTGATGAGAGTGACAGCGACTCATCCCCCGAAAGGCAAGGCAAAGAAAGGAAGAAAAAAGGGAAGAGACGAGTACACCGAGTGCACCTAATAGCAGTTGACCCACGAAAATCACGACGGAAGAGGAGACCATCATGCACAATCCTCTCCAATGGGGACCCACTGAAAGTAATTATTGACACGGGTGCCACAGTAAACGTCATGCCCGTGACGGCATTCAACAGACTTAACCCAAGACCAGAACTCCTCAAGAGAAAAGTCAGGCTATACGCCTATGGATCAAAGAAACCCCTGCCAGTGCGAGGATCGTTCAAATCAGACTTTGCTCACAATAACGCCAATTGCCATGCCCGAATATACGTGGTAGATGCTGGGTGCGAAACCCTCCTAAGCTGCAAAACAGCCGAAAAGTTGAAGTTGATACACTTCGCATTCAGTGCGCAACATGATGAACTACACGACCTTTTAGGACGACACAAGAAACTGTTCCAGGGCATCGGACGCCTCAAAGGGAGAACTGTCAAGCTCCACATAGACCCCACTATCGAACCCAAGGCAGTGCGACACAGATGAATCCCCTTCCATCTGAGAGAGGCCGTAGAAAAGGAACTACTCAAGCTCGAAAACGCAGGGATCATCGAGAAGACGTCGGGACCAACCCCGTGGGTTACACCGATGGTAGTAGCCCAGAAACCGAAACAACCAGGCGCGGTAAGGATATGTATCGACATGCGACTCCCCAACATAGCTATCGGCCGTGAACGCCACGTCACTCCCACCATCGACGAGCTCATCGTAGACCTCACGGGAGCGACGATCTTCAGCAAGCTCGACCTCCGGTCCGGCTATCACCAGCTGAAACTATCTAAAGAATCCAGATACATCACAACGTTTTCGTCCCACCTTGGCCTGATGAGGTACAAGAGACTCAACTTCGGGATATCGTCTGCTGCGGAAGTGTTCCAGCATGAAATCCGCAAAGTCATCACAGGACTCGAAGGGACCAACAACATCAGTGACGATATCCTCGTATATGCATCGAACAAAGACGACCACCACCGACGCTTAGCGGCAGTTCTAAAGAGACTCGAAGACGCAGGCCTGACCCTCAACGCAGAAAAATGCGAATTCAACAAAAAGGAACTATGCTTTTTCAGATACATATTCAGCGCAGCAGGAGTATACCCAGACCCGTCCAAGGTACAGGACATAAAAGAATTTGAACCACCACAATCTGCCTCGGAAGTGAGAAGTTCCATGGGAATGGCCACCTACTGTGCACGTTTTATTCCCGGTCTCGCAAGCATTGCAAGCCCACTTAGAGAACTAACCAAGAAGGACCAGAAATGGGAGTGGACGGAGGTTCACCAACAGGCTTTTCAACAAATAAAAGACACCCTGTCCGCTTCCACCACCATGGCATTTTTTAACATAGACCGACAGACCGAGCTTCTCGTCGACGCCAGCCCAGTTGGCCTAGGAGCAGTGCTGACCCAAACGGACAAGGACGGCAGAATATTCCCAATCGCATTTGCCAGCAGGGCCCTCACCAAGCCCGAACTGAATTACGCACACATCGAAAAGGAAGCCCTGGCCATTCTGTGGGGATGTCGCCATTTCAAAGTATACCTGCTAGGAAAACAGGCAAAAGTCTTCTCCGACCATAAGCCCCTAGTCCCGATATTCCGGGGCTCCGCCCCGCATCCTCCAGCCCGCATAGAGAAGTGAATGCTGCAGCTGCAACCTTATAACATCGAAGTAGAATACCGCCCAGGATCAGACAACCCGGCAGACTACCTGTCCCGCCATCCGGGGCCAGCCACGGACAAAGAACAACACCATGCGACAGAAACGGACGAACACGTCTGTCACGTAATAGCGTGTGCCCGACCACGAGCTTTCACACTGCAGGAAGTGGTACAGGAGACAGAAGACGACACCGTCCTGAAACACACGACCGCTGCCATCCAATCAGGAAATTGGAAGAACTACCTCGCGTCAATGACTCACCGAACAGCCCAAGCCAAACTCAGGGCCCTGTTCGGTATCAGACACAAGCTCTCAATAGCTCCAGAAGGGGTAATATTGAAAGGACACCGGATCATACTGCCAGAATCCCTAGAAGACAGAGCACTCAAGCTGGCCCACAGTGGACACCAAGGGATCGTTAAGTCAACCGCCTACTTAAAATCCCGAATGTGGATGCCAAACATGCACCAGAGGATAACCGAGCTCGTAGAATCCTGCGCAGCCTGCCAAGCGTCACGGAGACCAGCAAACCCAGAACCAATCAGCTGCGCCCCACGAAGCCGAAAACGGTGGGACGCCGTCAGCATGGACCACTGCACCATCGCCGGAGAAGGATACCTGCTAGTAGTAATCGATGAATTTAGCAGATACCCCGAAGTAGAACACGTCGCCTCGACAAACGCAGAAACCACCATCCTCACACTGGAGAAAGTGTTGGCCACACATGGCATCCCGAGGAAAGTAAAAAGCGACAACGGGCCATCGTTCACCAGTCAAGAGCTACGTGAGTTTTTCAAAGAGGTCAACGTCAAACATCAACGCATCACCCCAAGATGGCCTCAAGCAAATGGTGACGCGGAGCGCTTCATGGGATCACTGAACAAAATCATCAGGATTGCCAAAGAACAAGGACACCCCTGGTTGAAGTCTGTATATCGGTTTCTGAGAACACACCGACAAACCCCACACTCGGCCACGGGAGTCAGTCCAGCCGCCCTCATGTTTGGAGTACCCATCCAGGCAGAACTACCTGTACACCCCAACTAGACAGCGCCAGATCCGGACATCCTCAAAATGGATGCAAAGCGGGAAAGACACAATGAAGGAGAAAGCATCGCCAGACGAGCATACCACAGAGAACTAAACCCTGGTGACACAGTCCTCGTCAGGAACCGGGCACCGCCGAAGAAAATGTCCCTCAACTTCGAAGTTCGCCCATGGACCGTCAAGACCACCAACCATAGCATGATTACAGCAACCCGAGGGGAAGAAACTGTAACCAGGAACGCCTCCCACTTCAGAAAAGTGCCCCAAGAAATGTGGGAAGAGCAACGGTCACCCCAGAGAGGAGAAGTGGCACACTCACCCCAAAGACCCACACCACAGCAGAGCATAGAGGCGCCACAAGAAGAAGAAATTGAAGCAGAGGCCGCCATTGAAGACACACCCCGGGAAAGAAGCTCCCGATACAGTCTGAGAGAAAGACCTAAGCCATCATCCCGCCTCCAGGGATATGTAGTGGACGGAGTAGCAGAGACAGAGACATTTACCTGTTCAGAAGTAAGATTTAACATAAGTACTGTTGTTAAACCAGGGTGAATTTGCCTCCAAGTTGGGGAGGAATGTGGTGTCACGTGTCCCGACAGACAGGGTCACGTGACACAGGGAAAAGAAAAGAGTAGAAATAAAGGTATCACCGGAACTGGCGTGGTTACGCCAGTCCGGGTTTATGCATCCGAGAGAGTGGTCGTGTCTTATGTCCTGCGCCGCCCCCGCGCACTGCGAACCAGCGCGAACCCTGGCCGAGGCCTTAGCTCTGCCTCACACATCCGCCCGTGCCCCGGCGGATGGGAGTATCACACTTCCTTTCTAGCGCCTGTGAAGTGAGCATTTCTAGGAATGTTGAGCGATGGGTGCACAGGGCATTGTTTTTGAACACCTCTATTCTCCTGATGTTGTGTTTCGAGGTTCTGGCGAATAGGGTGTTGCATTAATCGAGCCTCGTGCCAGTGATTGCTCTGGCGATGGATGGTGAGGCAGCTGGATGATGTGAGGCAGTGTCTGGAGATGTTAATGAGTTTAGCTGTGTATGCCGCAGAGGAGGCAATAGCGTTAACTTGTCTGGTGAGGTTTAGGGAGGCATCTAGATAGACACAGAGAGTTTTGACTGATGTTGAGATAGCTATGTGGATGCCATCAATGGTGAAGGCTGAGTATTGGGGATCTAGTTTTTTTAGCCTGGTCGGAGATCCCTCTCTGAAGATCTGTGTTTTGTCGTTGTTGAGGCAGAGATGATTCATGGCCATCCAGGCTTGAATAGTAGCATAGATATTGTTGTTTGTGTGGGAATCTGTGTCATAGGTGCCGTTTAGAGGGAGAAGGATGTGAGTGTCATCAGCATAGTTGGTATAGGCTATGCCAATGGAGTCGACGAGGTCAAAGAGGGGTTTGGTAAACATTTTGTAGCGGGAGGGGGAGACGCTGGTGCCTTGATGAACCCCACAAGGGATAGGTGTGGGAGGTGCACTGGTAATGTCTGAGAAGACTCTCTTGGTTCTTTCTTCAAAGAAGGAGGCTATCCAGGTTGTGGCCTCTTGAGAGAAGTGTGCGGCAGATTTAGGGTGGTGGCAGAGGGTGTTGTGGTCCAACAGGTCAAATGCGGCAGACAAATCGAGGAGGAGTAATAGGGCTGGCTTTTTTTCATCTCTGAAAGCATACAGCTGTTTTTTTAGGTCCAGCAGTGCCGATTCCGTTCCGTGACCTGGTCTGAAACCTGATTGGCACATTCCAAGGATGTGGTTGAATTCCAGGAAATCTTGGATTTGCTCATAGGCTGCCCTATCCAGAATATTGAGAAGGAAGGGGACCATAGTGATGGGGCAGTTGTTGTTGGGATCTAAGGGGTCTAGCAGAGGCTTTTTTAGTAGGGGGAGAATCCATGATTCTTTTAGGTTGCTGGGGACTTTGCCTGTGTAGAAGGATGCGTTTTTGAATTTGTTGATGAATGGATGAGGGTTTCTGAGCAGTCTTTGATGATCATGATAAGTCTGATCATGATCTGACATGACATGATCATGACTGACATGATCATGATAAGAAGATGCAAAATAAATACATACATGAACATGAAATATCCTCAGATAGGGCTATACAAATAGCCAGAACAGTATAAAAGACTGCACAAGGCAGTCATGAGATAAGCAATGTTCACCATCAAAGCACCTGGTGGGAGAGTTTGTTACAGAAAGCATGAGAAATGAATTCTCCCATAGGATTGCAATGGGGTTAGAAATATTTTAGGTGGGAGAAAGTGAAAAATAGAAGCTAAGAAGGGAAAAAAGGAGCTCTAAAGCCATGAGGTCTCTCAGGTACTGAAGCCATTTTCCACATGGCCAAAGATATCACATGTCCAGCAGAGCTCAGAATATTCCTGCTGCGGCAAGCAAGGGATCTGCGTGAAATGACTGAGTTTAAAAGTCCGACCACCAAAAGTCAGATTTTTGTTTTCTTTTTTCCCCATTTGTTCGCATATATATATATGTGGGGGGAGACCCCCCACGGCCCTCCACCTTACGCCTATACATTTTATATTTCCTTTACCCCCCACATATATTTGTGCGAAGAAATGAGGGTCAGACTTTTGGTGCTCGGTCCTTTTAACCTCGGTCATTTTGGCCTAACCCAGCAAGGTCTCAGCTTGCAGTGGAGCAAACATTAGACTCCTAGATACTTCAAGTGCAAGGTAAACTTTAAAGGACAAGCAGTTAATACCAGAGTATACTTTCATGAGAGCAGCCAGCTGGTCTGGCACGCTGATGTGATGGTATGCGCCCTGTTATACAAAGGAGAGCCTGACTTCTCTGGATGGAGATGGTTCAATTTATGGATAAAGCCAGGAGCATGAACTATGTCCAGCATGTTCCTAGGACCAGTGGCATGGTCCATACCTCATATTCTGGCCCATCCTCAATTCACACTTGGGGAGGCAGATTGGTGTGGCAACCCGGTTGTCTTGGTATTTCTTGAGTGGAGACACATGCAAAATAGGGTGAATATGTGACCATGCAGGGGGGGGTGTTTCCAGGCAAGCATGACCGTGCTGATCCTTGGTCGTTTTTTAAACAGGCTAAAGTATCTAGGAGAAAGCTTGGACAGGGTTAGTTGCTGTGGTAAACAGCAAGAAGACAGTTGAACTTGATCACCATCTTAAAGTAAGGAAGTTTACAAATGACGTGTGTCTGCATACTTGCCTGGATACATCCATGGAAAGGATAGGAGCAAAAAAAAGTACTATATTTGCTTGTGGTATAAGTGGTGTTATGAGTAAGAGATCCACCCAATAATCCACTGTGGCTGAGTAGAAACACAGGAGGCATTACTCAAGGTTTTTCTTTAGGCGTTCTGTTTTACCATTCGACTGAGGATGATAATGAGAGGATATGGAACAGTGGGGCTCATTTGAAGTTTGGCAGTCTATAGTAAAAGTTGCGGTGACAGAATTACTGCCACTTTTACCACACCTCCAATTAAGGAGTTGGCACTAATTCCACCGGGGGAATTAGCACCAGCAGTACCGGCAACATCGGGCGGATGTAGCGCCAATGGAATTACCGCCAAGATTGAAAACAGTATTTCAGCTGCATCACAAGTCAAAATACTGCTGGAAATAGGCGATAATTCTGCTGAAAACACAGTGCAGTTAGCTCCACCTTAAATATTGAAATATTATCAAGAAACTGAAGATGTTGCTTTTCAGATAGTCTTGTACTTTTGCCATTATGTTATCTTAATCTGTATTTTTCCTCTGACCTTTATACTTTTGTTGTCGGTCTTGCGCCCATAGGCCTACTGGTCTCCAGGTGTACGTTACAAATATGTAAAGTAAAGTGGAGGTAAATGCATACAGATAACGGAAAACAAGTTACAGGTGCACCCAATTCACTCTGAAAGACTACAAAAGGCTTGCACTTGACCCAAACACACTTTCCAACATCATGCTATCTCTAACTGGGACATGCAGCTTGTGCTGCTCTAAATTGAGCTGCAGAGGCAGGAACAGCAGCACAGGGTGCAGAGAGGAGGAGGAGATGCTATTGAAGGCAAGTGCACATTCCCTGGGTCGGGTCAGATCCTCACCCTGGCCATTAACTGATAGCCAGCTGATTACCCTGCACCGGATGAACAGAGAGACCATTGTAGAGCAACTCTCCCTGATCCATGACAACATACATAGCAGGATTAACATAAACACTGCCTTACCCCTGCTGCTTAAGCTTGTGTCGGTCCTTCATTTCCTTTCACCTACCAGCACACTGTGGGAATGCTGCATGGCATGTCTTAGCTCACATTTTCATTTGTGCTTGGGCAGGTGCTGGAGGTGTTCTGCGCCATGCCTCCTGACACATCTCCCTGCCCTCGACCCTGGAAAAGATGAATGCCACAAAGGCACGTTTCTACTCAGCAGCCCACCGGCCCAACATAATTGGCGCTCTGGACTGCACCCTTCTGACGTTAGTCTCCCCCACCTAGGCATCCGAAGGGGCATACCGCAACAGGAAGCAGTTCATTCCATGAATGTCCAGGTCACTTGCGATGATAACCTTGTGATCACACACTACTGTGCCGCTTCCCTGGTTCCACCCACAAAGCTATACAGCACACTGCCAGTATAGACTGAGAGCCACAGAGGCCTAAAGGACATGGATACTCATTGAGTACAAGTGCCACCATACAAACTCGCAGCACTTGTGAAATGCAATGTGAAAGGGGTGTGAGGACATTACCGCAACTGATCAATTCCTGCCGATCAAGGCCCTCTGCGTGCAGGACCTGCCCTCTGTGAGGAAACTGAGGGTGTCCTCACTTCTTTTCCTCCAGAATCCTCCTCTCAGGTGGCCAGGGAAAGGTCATCGCTTTTGGATCCCGACCCTGGTGTTGGATATGCGAGGGAGGATCCCTGGGTGGAGGGAATAGGGAGAGGACGTCATTGAGTGGGACGTGGTGTCCCCCTTTCCATTTCACAATGAGCCCTCTATTCCTAAAGACTTTGTGGGATATTGTCAACCCCTTCCCTTCTGTTTCTTTCAGTCTGTTCCACAGAAACAGCATCTTAGTACTGGGATGAGGAAGAGACCAACTAGGAGGACACATCCTCATTTCATGGACACTATGAAATACCTGAGGGTATCTCACATAGCGAACCTCGAGAAACCCTTATTCAGGTGGCCAACGAATGGGCTGCTCCATTCAGATTGCAACTCTATAGGTGAACAAACGAGGAAAGATCACCTGGGTAAGGGAACCCTGAGTTATCCTCAGAGGAATGCCCCAGGAGAGACACAGTAATATGCCACGGAAGAAGGAGAGGTGAACAATATCACTAAGGCCTTTATAGGCTACAATACATCTGCCTCGCCTCGTCCCATTAAATCTCTCCTACCCAGATCAAATGGCCTCTCCATCCAGAGTCAATCCCCTGAGATCTCCAGCCCGCTTGCACCCGAGGATTATTCATCCCAGAATCCCTGTTTCCCTACGTCCTCCCGGAATACTCGCAGTCATTTTCTTTCCCGTCCCCCTGATTATTATTTCCAGCACTTCCAACGTGCTCGAGCAAAACACTACCGTTCCCACAATCCCCCTTGTTTATTTTCTGATATTCCGGTCACTCCCGTTTGCTTTCCCAACCCTATCAATCTCATCTTTCTGACTTAATCAACACCCCTACGACAAATAATATAATTTCCCATGACAAACCCTTTCTTCCTGACACAAACACTTGCTCGCACAGTGACTGACAAGGCGGTAACATTAAAGCTGTTTACCCCGTGGGGTTCTGCAGACAGACTGAGCCTCAGCTGTTCGGTCAATGAAGTGGACAGATGTGCGCCCCTTGAGAAGCAAATTTATAATGCCAGGGGATGCCCTGGGAAGTTTCAGAAGGTCTGGGGGAAATGGACAGGAACCGTGTGTGCACTTAACACTGGAATGTCTTGGTGGGGGGGCTGACTACACTACGTACTGAATGAGCAGTAACCTGATGCACTCATTCCCCTGCTAACCCGAGTCACCCATGTATTCTTTGTACTATCTCATAACCATTTAGTTCTGTTTTCTTATGTGTCTTTTACTTCAAAATAAAAACAGATTTATAAAAAAAAAAAGTTTACCTGACATGTCCCGACGCAAGGGTCAGGCAAAGTCAGGCAATTGACTTAAATCGCACACACCTGATGGCCCCTCCTTTTCCCCACAGAGATAAAAGGTGGAGCAAGAGAGCACAGTACGAGCAAGGCAGACCGCACAACGAGATAGCTATCCAGACCCAGCAGTTCAAGAGGAGGAGAAAGGCGGTAAATATCGAGATGCCGACTGTTAGGGAGAATTCTCTGTTTAGGCTGAATTTCCTAACCTAGTGAGTCCCCCAGCAGCTTTGCTGGATTTCTGGAGTTTGTTTTTTCCATCCTGCCAAGAGTGAGACTCTTTTTCACCCACTCTTGGACATGAATGTGTGTAATTCCTTTGAATGTCAATGTGTTCTATGGGCTATGGGGTCCTTTGCTCCATAGGGTCTCATATGTTTTGCTATGTGTGTTACACCGCACCCTCCGTGCCGTAACACTGGGGCATCCTAGCGGACCTCCATCATAGACTCCATACCCGGGGACTGACTACTGTCTCCCCGGGCATGTAAAGTCACCATTGGCTTTACTAGACATACATATACTAACAGAACTAGTACAAACCATCCTATTGTGGACGTACTAGTAGGGGTAATTCGATTACTCCTAGGTCTGTTATTCGAGGGGGCACTGTCCCGTCCCCCCTCGTCAAGTTTTGTCTGGTGGCAGTGGAAACTACTTGTTATATTCGACCCCGAATATAACCCTATGGGATTCTTCCCATTGTTGGAGATTGATACTTTTTCTCGTTAGTCTCTAACATACCACCGGTCTACTTATCTTAAATAAGTCTATCAGATAGTATTTTCTGCCAGAACTCGGTTTTTAAAATGGCGTCTGTGTTCGTCTCTGTGACTCCTAAACCAAAGGTCGAGCCCTTTGTTCCACTTTTGGCGTGCTTCTGTACAGAGACCCTCCAAAGTGGTGCCATTCTGTCTGGGTTACCACAGGGGTGTGGGAGGGGGTTTAGGCACCCTGGACCGAGTTGCCTTGCCAACTCCGGTCGCACTCTGGTGTGATTGGCCCAAGTGGTGAGCCTCCCCGCTCACCACTTAGCGTGTGTTGATTGACAGCTAGGCTGAATGAATGGGGGTTTTCTGCATAAAAGCAGGGCTTTTGGGACTGGATCTTCAGAAGTCGCCACAGGACCTAAGAATCCGACGAGGGTAAAGCTGAGCCGACCTGCAACGACGACACCTCCGGTGGAGCCCTGCTGAACCGACTCACCACTTCCCGATGACAGAGGAGATCTCCCTGCCGGAGAGTCTCTTCCCCTGACTGGTGGGAACAACCAGTCCCTTTTGCTTTTTCTTCGCCTCAGGACGCAGTGGTCGAATTGCCCCTGCAGAGCACCTCGGCAACCGGATAGCCATTACCCCTGTACCGCGACCAAAAGGTGGTGCCTTGTGACGGAGCACTCCGCGGCTAGTCTCTTCCCTGGTGGTGCAACGACCTTCAACTTTCCTTCGACGACAAGATCCTCTCTTCTCTTGGCAAAGACCGGACGTGCACCCACCACCAGGAACAACTGCCCCCGCCGGAGCTGCCTCTCCACAATCAAGGTACTGTGTCCGCTGGCTTCCCTTGTTGCCGGATAGAGTGAGGTGTCTTAATCCTCGCCTCTCCATAGGGTCGCCTCCAAGCTTTCTCTAGCGTGTTGTTCTGAACTGGTCCAATCTGCCGATAACAATTTGCTACAAAGACTCGAACCCATTTCCACTAAGATACTTTTTGGGACATATCGCCTCGCCTCTCTCCAAGTGGGCCTGGCCTCTGAACTTTATGATCTACCGTGGTTTTTGTCTTCTTGCCTTGCATTTGTCCGTTAAGTATTAGAACTGTGTTGATTTCGTAACCTGCTTATTTTTCTCTCCCATCCTAACGAATACTAGAGTGCCATCTAGGTTGAGGCATACACCTCTGTCTGCAAATAAGTGATGCTGGTAAAACCTAGACTTGTCGAACTATTGTTAGGGGGATTGATCTTTTTCTTCATAGAGTAATTGCAATTGAAGTGTTTGCCGTAATAGTGCCAGAGTGTTTTCTATAGATGTGTCGTTATAAATAAATACCTTTATATCTTTACACTGAAGCCTTGTTGCGTGTTTGCTTGTCTTACTGTGAAGAATTGCCCTATGTTGTATACTCCACATACTGTCTAACTCTTCTTGAGGGAAGTCTGACTGCTCAGCCACAGCTACCAAGTGAATCTGTGTGGTACAGACTGCTACCAAGTGGGTTTACTGCCAAACACCTGTAGTCCTAAATCTTTTGCAGTGGTCCCAGAGCGAACTGCACAGCTTTCCGCCTAACACGAGGAGGAGAAAGGCGGCAAATATCGAGATGCCGACGAGGAGAGACACGACCGTGCCCTCTTGGACAAAACCCTACGAAACCTCAGCTGAAAGAATCATAAGGCCGAGGACAGAATCCCAAGTGTGCTGCAGCAGATGTCAACGGTACACAGAGCGTATCATCACTGATAAGCCAGAGCCAGCGAGACTCCTGATTCCGTGGTACAGGCCTTCACTCCAGTTAAGATGAACGCAAAGCGGCTCATCACAGCCGGTGAGTTCCGGGTAGAGCCGATAAAAACCGGGCTGCGGTAAATGAAAGTCGCAAAGTGAGAAAAGCTTAAAAGACTGTAGCATTATAAAGGGGCGACCAGCTAGAAAAGGGGACCGGCACCACATGGGTGCTGCTCCAAGGAACTCTGGTCACTACCCGTCTGAGTGAACCTACAGATACCAGAAGGACGTAGGAGTGCCGCCAAGATAGGTCGAAGTGTTCATACAGGAGGTCAAGCAAAATCCCCCTACAGTCGAAAGCCTTTGACCTAAGAACTATGAGAAAGAAAGGGAAGTGAATCCTGTAAACATTGAAAGTAAATGTGAATGTGAAGTTGTCAAGAGTGAATCTGGAAGAGGGATGCTGACGAGGTGGGGCAAAGTCTAAAGTCCCAAGAAACATTGTGTTGATAAAAGTAACCCCTGCTGAGGAATGTCCACTGAAACTTTTTAAAAAGACACTGAGAATTGTGAAGGAAAAACCATAGTGAACTCATTGGAGGGAGGCTGAAAGTAAAAGAAGGGTCAGCGCCTGGAAGAGGGGGACCCAGGGATGAACCCATCACCCGAGAAAGCCAGAGTGAACCCGGCGGAGGGAGGCAAAAAACAAAGAGGGGTCTGCGCCCAGAAGAGGGGGGCCTAGAAATGCATAGAACAGAACTTTCTGTTTGCTTGTTTTTTTTATGGTAAACCTATCAGGCCCTTTGGACCAGGAAATCACAACCACTGAAGGCCTTGATATTGATAGGTACTGCTTGGGATCCAAGCCCGGAAGAGGGAGATCCGGGGTTGAAAACCTATCAACCAAAACCACGAGGAACAAGGGTCAGTGCCCGAAAAAGGGAGACCCAGGGATGAAAAGTCCTCACCCTAAGTAAAACCAGGAAACAAACTTTCATTGTTTTTGGTTATTTAAATACATCAGGCCTTCAAAGGCAAGAGACTTTCAAGAGAAACAAGACTTGGCCATCAACGACCCTGATAGCTGCAAGTGGAACTGTCAGCTCGTGCTGGGAAAGCTCGAGTGTGTGCTGTGCTCCAAGATCCCATCTTACCCTGTACTCAAAACGTCGGGAAGGGAGACCCAAGCTACCGCATCCTGACATATTATTTGGGAACACGTCTTTCTTTTCTTGAAAACCATCACACACTCTTTTTGTATTCGTTGTAAGGTTTGGCAATAGGTTTCTTAGTATAGGCCCTTTTTATTTGAAACAGCGGCACCAGGACAGCCTCCTTTTCATTTGATGGTCGACTCTTGCTCCCATCTTAGATTTAGGTTTAGATTAGGCATTTTTCCAACCTGTAGAGAGTTTAATAAAAACCCTTGAACTGTGACCACTTGTGTCTGTCTTTACTTTTGCCACCATGAGTTCCTTACAACACACACATACATCAGAAACCAAACAGAGGTGAAAAGGCTTCTTTTATTAAATCAGACAATTTCAAACACCCATCTGATACTGAGACGATGAAGAGGACTATGGAGGCATACCAGAAGAACAACCAGGCATGTCTGTATAAAGGAGGCCTCCAGAGTCAGGCACGAGAACTCAACGACCCACACCTGGGGTTGATTAACACACCTCAAGGATATAAAAATGCCTGCGTTCTGAGGGAAGACAAATGGGCTGGAGGAAAGGAAGCTGAAGACCCAGGAGGCTGGAGCAGTGCTGCGCAGGAGAAGGAGACACCCCAGCCGTGGTCAGCTGTGTGAGTGACTGGCGGTCCTGCCATCCATTAAAGCTGGTCTGGAGGGGAGAAGCAGTGGATCTCCCCGTAACCGCAGCCACCGCTTAGAGAAGCCAGAAAAGCGGGTGGTATGAGTGGTGCAGACCGCAATAGGAAGGTGGAGCGGGGAGAAGCCGTGAAGCAGCAGAAGCTTGGAGGAGCCCGTTGCGAAGGATCCCAGGAGAAAGAACACTGCCATGTGCGACTGGTGAGTGTAGAATCAATATATTCTCTGACCGGGGTGCTTCGGTAATGTTTAACAAAGCCCTTTGCAGCTTCTGAGTGAAAAGCAAAGTGTTTAAAAGTCTTGTTGAATGCTGGAACAAATATTATTGAATTATCGAATGAAGTACAAACAATTGAAGGCACTTGTGAATACCGAACAGCGTAAGAATGATTGGAAAGCATTTGTGAATACCATACAGTATAAAGTATTGCAAGCAATTGTGAAGGCCGTACAAAGTAAAAGGTATGTGAAAACACTTGTGAATGCCACATAAAGCCACAGTCGATTTCTCAGGAATGGAGCAAAGGCAAAGTAGTTCATGAAACAAGAGGCAAGAAGTACAGTGTGTGAAACAAGTAAAGGCAAAGTTAAGAGAGTACTAAGGAGGTACGAAGATGGAAACTTAAAAGTGGCCCAAAGTCCAGAGGGGCCCAGGCATGGCAAACTGAGACTTGTGTTGGCAAGAGTCAGAGTTGTGTTGGCAATAGACAGCGTTGTGGTGGCAAGAGCCAGAGAAATGCAAACAAGAATACTAAAGTGCATGGTGACTAAAGCATCAACGGGAAAGTGTCTAAAACCTGTGACACTGAGGAATCATCTAAGCATCACTATCAGATGGAACCAGTGGCTAGGTCTTAATGGAAGCAGTAAGAAAGGGTACCAGGTGCGTGACCTGTAATGGGTGGACGGTGTGGTCCGACAACTGCGCCTAGACTGAGTGCCCCATATGGAAAAAGCCAATGAAAGGATATTTGAAGTCAAGATTATGTGTCGCTACATCTTTGTCTAAGAAATTGAAATTGAGAAACAGAAATGTGTTGATTTTGAAAAGCCAATGAAAGTAGATTTGAAACTTATGTGTTACTACATTTTTGACTGAGAAACTGAAATTAGGAAACCAAACTATTAATTTTGAACTGCCAGTGAAAGCCAATTTTAAGTCAAGCTTATATCTTCGCAAAAAAACTGAAGGCGAAAAATAGAATTGTATTAGCTTTAAGAACTGGGAGCTTTTGAGCTTCGAACAGAAGTAGTACCAGACTGGGAAGAGTCCTAGGCAATTGTGGCAATTTTGAAAGTTGTAGGTTTTGAACCTTTGGGGGAAGGATACCCTGACTTGGGGAGCATCCCAAGGAACTGTGGTATTTTGTAAGCAAGTTGGTCTGGAAGTTAGAAATCTTGGGGGAAGGAATCCCCGACTTGGGAAGATTTCCAAGGAACTGTGTTATTGTGGAAGCAAGAAGGTTCGAACTCTTGGGGAAGGGAATCGCACTGTTTTGAGAACTATTTTGAACTTGGGGAAGGGGAAGCTGATCGAAGGCAAAGGCTGGAAGAAGCTCTGAATTTTTCTGACATCCCTACACATTGTATACAGATAGTTGTGAGGGCAAGTATAGGTTTTGGACACAGAGACTTAAGTTGCACATCCTGGCACGGACTATCCTCAGTTTTCTTTAGGTAGGAAAAGCCCACCTTAGCATAGCATAGGGCAAGGTAGGCTTTACTCCACCCTGCCTTTTAAAGTAAATAAATTTACTTTGAGTACGAATTTGAATCTTTTGTCTGTTTCTTGCTTCATGATGCCTTCACAACTCTCACCCAGCACATGACAGCCACTAACCCACAGCATTAGGCTATGCAGAACAATGCAGTAGTATGTCGGTGATGCATATTGCCCCAACAAGTAAGCAATACACACACAGAGGACTGCAGGAACCACAATGCAAGTGAACTGTGATGAATCCTGCAGAGTCCTCACAAAAACCCTATCTAAAGTCTACTCCTAGGTGGCCCGGGAAAGGCAGACGCTTTCTGATCCTAACCCTGGAGATGGGATTAGCCGGGAGAATCACCTGGGAGGAGAAGGGTCCTAGGGGAACAGGAAGACTTTGTGGGATGAGATGCAGTATTTGTCTTCCTCGAAGGAAGTATCATTGATACCAGAATATGTAATGGCTTGCTGTCAGAGAGAGCTGTTGTTTTTTCAAACTAACTGTCGGAACATAGATAAAGATAATGACAAGCAGTCATGTACTGGGAGTAAGAAAAACCCTTTCAAAATCACTGACATGAATTGACATGAAAGCCTTTATGAATCCCAGGGAAATAATAAAGAGAAGTCTTTAAATGTTACCAATTTAGACATTGAAAACCCCAATTTTCCAGTAAAGCCAAATACTGCATTTAATCCTTATGATATTCCTTTAGGAAATAGATATAGTATAGAGCGAGAAGTGAACTTGGTGATGATATTTGCATTAAGAAAGACAATTTTCTTAATGTGGACTTAAAGTCCCACAATTCCCAAAGTACTGGAGCGACGAAGAGGACTGCAGAGGCACCAGACTGCAAGTTGCAGCCTATTAAGAATAATGACCCAAACCTGAGGAGGACTGAGAGGCATTGGCATTAAAAGCCCCCTCCGTTGCATGCCAGGAGGATGAGCAGTAGCAGAAGGTGGAGTTGTTTTCATACCTCCACGTGGCAGCTGAAGTTAGATGTAAGCTGAGATGTCGAGACCGCAGTAAATTAGATGCCGGTCCTCAGTGGGTCTTTTAAGCTCAAGACCGTAACTGTAGTGCTTGCAGAGTGGGAAGCGTTGGGAGAGACGTCTTCACCTCTGTGGATCGCAGCTGCAGAGGTCGCACAGTGGAAAGCAAACCATTTAAATGTTTTCGCCATTGTCAAACAAGCACCGGTGGCAGGCGAGCACCGGAGCATTGTGGGAGCCAGGAGAGCCCTGCTGGTGACAGACACGGGTCGCAGGAAGCTGTGAAGGAGAGGTTGCCAGGCCGCGTGGGAAAACAGAGGCAGAGGACCAGGAGGCAGCGAGGGGAACGGACACACACGGCAGACTCGGCGAGTTCACCGTTAGATTGTGACCGAGGAGCGCTCTGTAACCGCCTACTGGCCAAGTCCAGGGGCCTTAACCTCAGAAATGTGATAGATGTAGTAAAGTTGAAGAAAAGGAAACTTTTTGAATATCAAACCAATTTAAAACAGGTTAATTCTTCTGTTGTGAACCAAGCTGATTTAAAGAGGCACAGAGGGCAGAATGAGAATCTGATTATCGTATCAGAAGAGTGTGATTGTGATATGGTGGGGCCAGCAACAAGAAAGGGCAATTTCCATAGAAGAAAAGATAAACCAGAAATGCCCAAGCCAAAAGAAGGAAGTTGAGAATTTCAATGTTGGTAAAACTATTTCCCATATGAAAAGGAGGTCCTAAGAGAGAATGGGCCTCATTACGAGCATGGAGGTAAGCAAAAAAGGAACCGGTCCGGGCCATTACGAGCCGTAAACCCGGCATTACAGCCACCGCCTGTACGATGCCGCTAACAGGAGGACATCACAAGTCACGCGGCCACGCACCTACCAGCATCCCGAAGGTGGTAAATTGGGCCTGGACGATGGCGTTATTACAGGCATCGCGGATCACCCGTAAATAGCAACCTTCTGTGTACCCAACTGCTACAGGTGCACACAATCACCAGAGGTGGAGGCAATGGAGTCTGTCCCAGCAGAAAAGGAGCACACCCACACACCACACCCCTTCCTACACCAAAATGATCCCACTTGCTGTTGCAATCCTGGGGTTGGAGGACATGCCTGTACTGCTACACCAGCAACAACAACAACAGGCAGCACAGAGGAGACACAGGAGGAGAAGGAAGGTGAGACAGGCCCAGCAAGTCCCACCAGTGCAGGCAGTGGTACCACATAGGCAGCCACCAATCCCTCACCCTGTGCAGATCCACACCCTGTACCGGTTGGACCGGGACACCATCACCACCTTAGTGTACACAATACATGACGACATCCTCAGCCTGATAGAAATCTGCACTGCCATCCCCCCTCTACTGAAGGTAGTGTCTGTGCTGCACTTCCTGGCCAGAGGCACATACCAGCACACAGTGGGCCAGCTGCATGGCATATCACAACCCCTCTTCTCATGCATGCTGACCCAAGTGCTGGATGTCCTCCTGAAGCACGCAAGCAACCACATATCCCTACCACGGACTGCCCAGGAGCTCACTGACACTAAAGTTGGCTTCCATACAGTGGCAGGCATGCCCAATTGCATCAGTGCCCTCGACTGCACCCATGTAGAATTGGTGGTCTCTCATGCCATGGAGGTGGTGTACCGCAATCGTAAGTAATACTACTCCATCAATTTGCAGATGGTATGTGACTCCAGCATGATGATCACACATTGTGGTGCCCGATTTCCCGGATCCACACATGATGCCATGGTGCTGCAGAACTCCTTGCTTCCCGCTACATGGAGCGACATGCTGGACGACGTGCCTGACTGCTCAGTAAGTTGCCTGACAGACCCATGGCAGTGCAGTGGGGGGGATGCATACTCCCGCTGGGTGAGATTGGGGGGGTGCATACTCCAGCTGGGTGAGATTGGGTGGTGAGTGGGCAATACACATACAGCAAAACACTGTGGCCCTAAACATCCTGACCTGAACATGACACATCAATGCCATACATAAGACCAATGCTGCACACAAATGACAATAGGCCAGACATACAAGCAGGCCACTTCCCTCAACGCGTCGACTGCACATCAACTGAGAATACCCTCTGCGACACAATCCAGCAACATGCAGTGACTATGCGTAACAGACATGACTGCAGCAAAGCACAACACAGGACATGCACCCATGAGTGGTAACAAAGAAACTCCACCGAGGGAATATACTGAGTGTCACTGACCCACCACCACAGTTGTACTGTATGCCACCATGGGAATGGCAACCGATGGATGACAAATCATGATCACACCTGTGCCAATGCTGCTAGTGGGAATACATACAGAGTACTATACATCACCAATATGAGTGCAAATACATTGTTCCGCAATACATTGTTCCGCATCCAAAGTGCATCTGCAACAGCATGCAAGTGAACACCCTGCATCTTCTGGACAACGCAATCCACACCTGCAGACCATAGTACAGCACACATTGCGACAAATGAAACTGTGTGCATACATCCAAGGACATGTGCATGTCAACACCAAACAGCTGCATCCATGACAGTGATTTCTACAGGTGTCATGTCAGATATTGGCTCACACATACCTCATTGTGCTCCCATGCAGGTGATGGTGGCTATCCCTTGAAGCCGTGGCTTCTTACCCCTGCACGGAACCCGCAGAACAGGCATGAAGAGGAGTACAGTCGGGTTCACACCCGTACACGTGTTCTGATCGAGCAGACCTTTGGCCTGTTGAAGGCACGGTCCCGCTGCCTCAGCAGGTCTGGTGGAGCACTCCTTTACGAGCCTGAGAAGGTGGGAAAGATCACCATGGTCTGTGCCATGCTGCACAACATGTACATCCGGAGAAATGTACCACTGCCACCTGACATTGACCTGCATGCACCGGGTGAGGATGAAGATGATGATGGAGGAGAAGCAGCACCCCTGCCAGTTCGCAATGCACAAGATGGCCGTGCTGTGCGCCAATCAGTGATTGACGATTTCTTCTGAACCACTGGGATGCTGATGGTTCTGTGTTAGTACTACACTGGGCACAGGGATCGTGTGCATATGGACACAGGGTGTGTGGGGAGTTGGGCACTGTGCGCTGTCATGAATTGAATAAACACACACGAAATGAACAATGTCCAGTCATGATATGATTTTAAACACAATGGGTGTATTGGAAATTAAACATTATAGTGGTTGAACCCTCCACCTCACACAAACCCTCCCCACTCCCCCCAATACCCCCAACACCCATACCCCCAACACCCCATACCCCTCCCACCTCCCCCCAACACCACCTCCCCCAACACCCCATACCCCCTCCCCATTAACATCCCACACATGATGTGCCAATCATGGTTTTCCTCAGGATGCAGTCAGCACATGCAAGGTGGCCCTGCTAGTTGTGGTTTCTCTTTGGTTTTGGGGGCTCCATGTCTGTGTGGCATGCGCTGCGCCTGGTCTGGCGCACAAGGCTTGTCGGAGCCGAGCTGGCAGGTGTGCTTGATGGGGTAGAGGTGGCTGCCTGTGCAACGGTCGGTGCAGGTCGTTGCTGCTGCAGTTGCTCAACAATCCTCCCAGGACCTGGGTCACTGCTACTAGATTGTCATGGATCACCATAGTGTTATTGTTCATGGCTAGGATGTTTGCTGCATTGACATCACGTATTTCCCGGTGGGTCAGTTCCTCCTCCGCCACGTACTGCTGGACCAGCTCAATCATATGATCCTGGCGGGCCTCAATCTTCATCATGCGGGCCTCCATGTTAGTGGTGGCTGTGGAGGTGGACGGGGCAGTGGCAGGGCGGGCCAATGCTGGACTGCCCTCTGATGGGGACCACAGATGTGGACTCCCCAGTACTCCGGCCTGTTCTTGCACGGGGCTGACTGGTGTGCCCTGTGTGGAGTGCAGGGGGTGAGGGCTCAGGGTTTGTGGACATTCCACATGTAGGTGGCCGTCCATGTCGAATTGTTCTTCAACGTGGCCCTCCACATCGCTGAGGGGGGCTGAGGCAGCTACCTCCCCAATTGAACTGGTGGCAGCAGACTGTGCCATCCACTTCAGCCTCAACAACATTGGACAAATCCGGTGTGGCTGTTTCGTCGGGTGGTGTCTCACATGTTTTTTCCTTCTCCTGTACTGCTGGAGCTGGCCTGTGTTGCAGTCTGGGTGTTGGTGTTGCCCTGGAGGTAGATGGTCCTGTGCCTTCTTGGCTGGCCCTGGATCCCTTGGAGGATGTTGTGGCCTGTGCAGCAGGCTCCTGGCCTTCACTGTCAGCATCTGTGCCTGTGGAGGACCAAGAGATGCAGGGCATCAGTGAGGGTGGTACGTGCAAGATGCATACATTGGTGTTGTTCAGTAGTTCACATTTCATGTATTGCATACTTGTAGGTGTGATGCACAGGGGGGGGACATATTGGCATACATCGTGGACTCTCCTTTTTGAACTGATGTGTGCTATGTGGCATACCGATGTGTTGCGGTTTACGTGATGTGTGACATGTGATGTTTTACTGTGTGTTGGGTGTCTGTTGGTAATGGGATTGGCACGCAGCATGCATATCAATGGCCCAGGGTTTGGGCCACCATCTGGACATGGATCTGTTTATGTGTGTATGATGGGCCATGCATTGACTTGGTTCACTTTCACATCAGTTGTGCTACGTCATGCTTTGGTTCTCTGTGGTTTGTGGGGACACTCACCTCCATCTGCCAATGACGGCACACCCGCCTCCATGTCTCCGAAACCCTCTATCGACTCCATGTTGATGGTGGTGCTACACGTCTCCTCCCACCTTGTCAGTTTGGTGGGGGAGTGGTCCCCGCCACCTGTTGCCATGGCCTCCCTGCAGTTGGCAGACAGGATGTTGCAAACGCAGAGACGTAGATTGTCCCACCTTTTTTTAACATCCTTCTCTGTGCGGGTGGTGGTGCCAACCGCAGTGACTTTCCTCGCCACCTCCTCCCAGATTTCTTTTTTCCGCAGTTGTGCTGGGCGCTTCAGATCTGTAGCAAAGACTTCCTCTGCATGTGCAACCAGCATGTCGGCTAAAATATTTAGTTCTTCGTCCGAGCACCTCTTCTTGCGCAAGCGGGGGGTGGATTTCCTTGTTGCCGTGGACATTTTCTGGTGATTTGCCCTACTCCCAACTCAGTACCAGTGCTGTGTTCGGAGGATCGCGATGGATTGTGTTTTTTAAGATGACCTCCGCTGCATTTCCCGTTCCGGCGCGATGACATTACTTGTGGGTCCGGTATTACGAACCCGGTATTTGCATGATGGTATTGCCGGGTCCGTTATTAAGGGGTTACTCATGGGCGGAGGCGGTATCAGCGGGTTCCGTGATGCCGCTATCGGGGGTTGGGGGTCTTTAGCGGCATGGCAGTGCATCCATTACTGGCATGGGGGCTGGCGCGTGCTCGCGCTCTCGTAATCCGCCGCTATTTGCAGGGTTGAGGGTACACGGACGCACTATTACCACCATGCCGGTAATTACTGTGTTTTTCCCGCAATTCTCGTAATGAGGCCCCATGGCTTAAACCCACATTGCCAAAGCCAAAGAAGTGTGAAAGTGAAACAAAATCCTCATCAGCAGTTGGTTAGTGCGAAAGGGGAGAAACCAGAGTGGCAGGACGGCTGCCCTTCTGAAAGAAGATATTCAGAAGGATTGGAGCATAACCTGCGGAGAGTGTGGCAATCAAACAGGTGTAACAAGCTGCACCAGTGTGGTTGTTGTTTCCCTTAAAAAGTGTCTTATACGTGATATTGTGGAGCAAAATACATTGCTAATCTGTTTGAGCTTAACCTTTACCACAGAAGTACTTGCAAGTAATATTTATTCTGGCCTGGCAGGAGAGTACACCAGGGCAGAGAACGTTGTAGTATTTTGATCTGTTCTGGCAGGAGAGTACACAAAAGAAGAGAACTTAGTCTTGGTAGGCCTGGCAGGTGAGTGGACCAGGTGGAAGCCATTGAAGTACTGTGGTGTGGTTAAAAATCTTGAAGAAGTTGAAGAACAACTAAAGTGTTTTTGTGGGTTAATGCAGAATCATCCGTACAAATGAGTATCACTGAAGCAAGTGTTGTGTGAACTGCTGCAGACGTATTTAAAATGGCCAAACAAGGGGTGGTGCTGTTGAGTGCGCACAGCGATTGGTGCTCTTTAGTGGAGCTCCAACGGCCGGAGACGGCCTATACGCACTCCTGGGGCCATTTACACCATGTTGCGAACACCTAACGACGCGGTCTGCAAACCGATAGTGCTGAGTTCTCCCGATTTCTACCTCTGAGCCATCGCAGAGAGAAGGGGAAGATGGCAGCCGTCACTCGAGTGCTGCCTTCGAAGGAATGATGACTTACCGGCAGGCGCTCTTCTCCAATGAAAAGGTGAGCGGAGAGGGGGGTGATGGCCCGAAGCCCAGAGGGGGCCCAGGAATTGCAGGCTAAAAGCAAACCTGGGTTGGCAAGAGCCAGAGGAATATGGAAAAGGATAACAAAGTGCATAATTGTTGTGGAAACCGTAAGAAGGGGTATCGGTTGCGTGGCCTGTAATGTGTGGACAGTGTGATCCGAAAATGGCACCTAGACTGAGTGCCCTACATGGAAGAAGCCCAATGAAAGTATGTCTAAAGCAGTTTATGTTTTGCAACAGCCTGAAACAGGACATTGAAGTTAAGAAACAGAGCTGTCTAAGTGAACTGGTACAAGATACTAATCTTAAAGGAACTGGGAAGTGTCGCAAGGGACTGTATTCTTTTGAAAGCTGAAAGTAAATATAAAGAAGCTTATGTTTCGCAACAGTTGCTTGAATGATTTTGAACTGAAGAAACAGAACAATCTGTATGAACCAGTAAAAAAGCATTGATGACAAAGGATATGAGAAGTATCCCTAAGAACTGTATTAGTTTGCAAAAACTGGAAGATTTGAACTGATATTGGTTTTGGAAGATTGGAACTCTTGAGGAAGGGAACCCTGAGACTGTGTGAACTGTGTTGAACTTGGGGAGGGGAAGCTTAGAACAAACCAAGAGCTGGAAGAAGCTCAAAACTTTATTTTGACCATTATTCATTTTCTTGCTGTTATTCTTGCACATTATATACTGTTAGTTGTGAGAGCAAGTATAGGTTTTGGACACAGACAGATTTTGATTCAGACTTCCTGACACAGACTATCCTTAGTTTTCTTTAGGTAGGGAATTCCCACCTTAGCATAGGGCAAGTTAGGCCTTACTCCATCCTGACATATAAGTGACATAAACCTTTTGAAACTGAATTTGAATCTGTTGTCTGTGTCTTACTTCATGGTGCCTTCAGAGCACATGCATGAGAGCAATGGACAGGCCTGACACAGGCAATATGCACTCTGCAATGCCAATCACAGACTATGTAAGTGACAACTTCTGGTTGTAAGCTGTGTGCATGGTGTAACGCGGCAATGCATATGATCCCCCATAGTAAAAGACTCTACATTCTATTACTAGGATGGAAAATCATGTTGTACTATAATTTAGGAACAATGCATGCTTAAAGTGTCCATCAACATGCCTGTAGAAAGACAACACATCCAGAATACATTGTGACTGACACCTGTGACCTTTGCCCATGCAGGTGAATCTGGACACCCCCAGCTGCCATGGTTAATGATACCAGTCCACGTATGCCACAGGAGGTTGCCTACAATAAGGCACACGTCGGGAACCCGGCTGTGCATAGAGTGGACCTTTGGCCTAATGAAGGGTCGTTTTCAGTGTCTATACCGGACCGAAGGGGCCTTGATGTACAGGCCTGAGAGGGTTGAATGAATATTTCTTGCCTGTGCGAGGCTGCACAACATCTGCCTCAGGCAAAATGCTCTCCTGACCCACGATGAGTACCTGCCACCCCCAGAAAACAATGATTCACTATCTGCAGGTGCAGTGCTGCCACGTAGTGAGCGTGAGGATGGAAGGGATGGTCGTCTGGTGCAGCAAAAACAAATTGACTATTATTTTTTAACACATCAATAATCACTTGCTAATCACCTTTGTATATAGCCACGTCTTGTATACATCACATTCACACAAAAAGGATTGTCCTAGCATTGCTTCAAGTGAACTAGTAGTTAATAGTGAAATATATTGGGCCTCATTACACGTTATGCGGTAAGGGATTACCGGCACCGGTAAGGGTGCCGGTAATCCCTTACTGCCCTACTACGAGGTCCCTACTATGAGGTCCCTCAGCAGGTCCCGTCCTTAACGTGTGGTCAGACCACACATCAAGGACGGGACCCGCTGAAGGACTTCAGAGCAAATAACAGTATCGCTAATTGCGGTACCGTTATTTGCTCCTTCCCCATTCCCATTGAGCCCTATGGGGTCTCAAATGGGAATGGGGAATGGTAATTGGCATGGGGACTTAGCGTAAGTCCCCATACCGCCTACCCGGACCCAGTCATTTATTTATTTGCTTATTTATTATAACATTTGTAAGGCGCGCCTAGCCCTTGGGCATCTGGGCGCATAACAATCTTAAGAACATGGTTACAGAGACAACAACTTAAGAGATTTGTTACAGGTTTGACTTAAGGAAGTAGTTACATGAAATGCAGATACTAAATAGGCATGATTAAAGAATATGGTTGCAGAATCAGTATGCTTAAGAGATTAGTTCTGGATTTTGTTTAAGAATATGGTTACAGGTAACAGATCATAGAGAGGCATGCTTAAGTATATGGTTGCAGGATAGCGTGGCAGAAGTGGGTCTGGGCTTAGTGTTGCCACATTGTGTCACTTTAAGCGTATGGTTGCACGTCTTGTGGAGACTTACGTGGGGTGTAGGTCCTTGTGCAGGTAGGTGGTTACCGGTCATAATGGGTTACTTACAGGAGGGAGGGTGTAATTTGATGTCTTGAGTAAAGAACCAGGTTTTTAGTTTTTTGCAAAAGGAGAATAGGGCTGGGTCCAGTTTTATCTCCAGTGGCAGGGTGTTCCAGTATTTGGCTGCCATTACAGGGAAACTTGAGCCACCTGCTCTTTGTCTTTTGTATCTGGGCATGGTTATTTGCCCGAGGTTGCAGTGCGGGTGGGTCTGGAGGTGTTACGCTCACCTGGTTCCCACAGGGGCTTCGATCGGACCCGGACAGCTGCGGTCTCCACCAACGTGATGCGTAGTGAAGAGATGACAGTCTGGACAGGCCTGCCTAATCTTGTCTGCTGGACTCGTAGAAGTATTCTCCTGCAAGTGGTGAAAGGGATTTAGCCACCCGTGGACTTTAGTGATCGCCCCCCCAACTGTTCTCGTTCTCCCCACTAATCACCTCTGATATCCCCTCTTGGTAACCTCACCTTATGTTTTTAAATGATGAGCTCTCCATCCTGCATGGCATGCAGGGGTGCGTAGATACCAGTTACTTCACTGGTTTGAAGGTACTGGAGTAGTTCCGGAGGAATATTGACTCCAGTGTCTATAAAGTTCAAAGAGTTCAATATGTCCGATGTTCACTCTTGTTCCATTCCCTCGTTAGGTTGCAGCTGGGTCCAAAAGAATATTGCCCGGAGGCAGCTGATGGCATTCAGTTAAGAGTCTGTATTACCAAACACTGTCCGGCTAAAGTTGCATGAGTTTAACTTACTGTTTTCTCTCCCTTTATAGGTGCGGCATAGAAAGATGCGGCAAATTAAAGGATAATACCTCCGGTGGTAAAGCAGGTAAGCCTATGGTGGCAAAGAGATTGTCTTTGTCGGTTTTCTAGGCTCACCTTGTTATTCCTTTTGTTTTCCCCCCAGGTGCTGGGTTTCGATGAAGAAAATGATGGAGTTGAAAGATGCTGTGGACTGGTGAGTATAACGCGGCGCTGCTGCTGGCGAAGCGACGCATGATGAAATAATGTCCTTTCCAGGCTCGGAGATGTGCTGGGTCCGGAATCAGGTAAGGAATCAAATAATGTCCGTGATCTAACCTCTTCTCCTTTCTTTTCCTTTTGTCTAGGAGCTCCGGATGCGAGGCGGTCGTGGCAGAAGACTGGATGCTGACTTGCAGACACAGTGAGCGTTACGCTGCTGGATGCAGAATAACACGAAGCATGAGCTGCTGTTCGGGCGTGCTTTAAATAGCCTGCAAAGTAGTCCCAGGTAAGAAGTTCCCCAGAACCACACCCGAGTAAAAAATAGTCCCTGTAATAAAATAGTCCCATCCAGGCCTCACGTTGGCTTGGACTCTTTTGCAGCATGGTCTGCATAAAGTAAGTAAAGTCTATGATGAGCCTGAAGCCTATGGCGCCAGGACTGATTTCTATGATGAGCCTGGCGCCTAAGGCGCCAGGACTGAATCCAAACAGCCCCCAGCCGGGGCTGTTGGGGTTTTAATGAGTATCTGGATGACTGCTCCCGGGGCTGATGGACTCGATCCGGATGCCGGGGGGTAGGCATCATGACAGGAGGATTGGTTCCTATTTATCATGCTGGATAGGCAGCGTGGGGCTGTATTGGAGAGGCACTTGTGTGTCAGCATGAGTATTTTAAATTTAATCCGGTCCTTCACTGGTAGCCAGTGAATGTTTCTTCTGGTGGAGGAGAAATGTTCTGATTTGGGAATGTTTAATGCTGCTCTTATGGCATTACTCTGCACTGTTTGGAGTTTCCGGATGTTTTTGGATGTGGAGCCTGCAAAGATGGCATTGCAGTAGTCAACTCTGGAAAGGATAAGTGCTCTTGCAGGGTGATTTGGTTTTCTACTGTGACGTAGGGTCTACAGGCCATGATAGGTTTGGCTGTGTAGGCAGATGCTGATGTGATAGCATTGGCTTGCCGTGTGAGAGTGAGTGAGGAATCGAGACTCCTAGGGTCTTAACGTCTTTGCCGGTGGGGATCATGTTTCCATTTATGTTAAAGGATTGGTACAGTGGTGAGATATTTTTGAGTTTTGCTTGGCTGCCCAGAATGAGGATCTCTGTTTTGTCGTCATGAAGTCATAGCTCATTCTGGGCCATCCATGCTTGGATTGTGTGGTAGATTGCATTTAGGGCATTTGCATCTGTGACATAGTCTCCTGTGATTGGAATACGTATTTGGGTATTGTCCGCATATTTTGTGTATGCGACGCCCAAATAGTCCAGTTTGTTGAAGAGAGGCTTCGTAAAAGCGTTGTACATGGTGGGAGAAACGCATGATCCTTGGGGGACTCCACAAGTGACTGGTGCGGAGCTAGCAGCTGCTATAGAGGAGAATACTCTCATTGTTCTGTTAGTGAGGAATGATTTAATCCATGCTATGGCATTGTTGGAGAAGTGGGCATTGTTGGCTAAGTGATGGCATAGGATGTTATGATTTAGAAGGTCAAATGCCGCTGAGAGGTCTAGAAGCAGGAGGATTGGTAGATCACCTTTATCTCTGATGAGATCCATTTGTGCTTAGGTCAACAAGAACTATTTCCGTGCCGTGACCGGACGGAAACCTGACTGTCGAAGGCCCAGTAGGTGGTGTTTTTCTAGGTAATTTTGGACCTGGACATAAGCTACCCTGTCCAAGATTTTTAAAAGAAATGGTAGCGTCATGATAGGAAGGTAATTAGTAGTTTCAAAAGAGGCATTGCCCAGGCTTCCTTGAGGTTGTCTGGTACTTTATTAGAGACAAAAGAGTTATTTATAAGAGAGGTGATGAACGGGGCCAGGTTATCTGCGCAGTCTTTGATTAGGGTCACAGGGCAGATGTCACCTTGGCAGTGTGTAGGTTTGAGACCTTTGATGATTTTAGTAGTTACCTCTATGGTAATAGTGGAAAACCCAAACTTTGTGAAGGGTTTGGGTGTTGTACGTTTAGTTGTAAGTTCTTGGGGTGAGTTAAGTTTCAATTTTTTGTTGTTAATTTTGTGCTGGAGAGTTGTGATTTTGTCCATTAAGGCCTTTTGTATGTCCTCGCACCAAGCTTGGTCTTTGATACAAAGATCCGGCATTTGCAAGGGGGTTTCTCGTTCTCTTTTGAGCTGGAGCTGGCATTTTCAATGCGCAGGTTGTATGCATTACTTTTGGCTTGATGGGTAGCTTTTTTGTAGTCAGAGGCTATGGAGGTGAATTGTTCTTTGTTATTGGTTGAAGGGTTTTTTCTCCAATTATTTTCTGCGTTTCTTTTTTTGTTGCGTAGATCTTTAAGTTCGGTGGTGAACCACTGATTAAGATGTGCTTTTGGTTTAGCTTACAGCTGATTTTATGGCTTGATTATAGGTAGAGACCATGGACGCAGGGTCGGCTGTCTTTTCGATGCATGTAGTGAGTTGTGGGATCAATGGGAGAATGATATCAGGCGTGATGTTACGCGAGTTGCGGGCCTGTGCGGCCTGAGCTATCTTCGTTGGAAGAATAGTTGCTGGGCTAGTGCCGATTGAGAAAAGTATGGTGTTATGGTCTGACCAAGGGCAAGGGGTGTTCTTGGAGATGTCTGTAGAGCAGTTGTGGTCAGCGAGCCAGTCGAGCGTACGACCTTTGACGTGGGTAGGGCCAGAGGATTGCAGGGTGAATCCGTGTGATTCAATGGTTTTCGCTACAGTGGAGGCTTGAGTGTCTGCACTGTCATGAAGGCCTAAGTTGAAGTCTCCAAGGACGATTACCTTGGAGGTGTGTTTAGTGTCTGTGGTTAGAAGGGTGGCTATGTCCCCGTCAAAGGAGGAGATGGGACCTGGGGGTCTATAGATGAGATGTAGGTTGAGTGAGGTAGTGGCACAGATAGTAATTTTAGTGGATATAAGTTCTCCTGATGTAAAATGGATGTTTGTAATTTCTCTGATGTTCAGGTTCAGTTTGGAAATTAAGGCTACGCCTCCCGCTTTTGCATTAGTTCTGTCCTTTCTAATAATGTTATAAACGTCTGGTAGAGTCAGGGCTAGTGATGGGCCAGCTGCAGGGTGCTGCCAAGTTTCTGTTATGGCTATGAAATCGAGGTTGTTTGTTGTGATGAGATCCGAGATGTCCAAGACGTGGGCAGTGATTGATCTGGCATTGATTAAGGCTCCTTTAATTTGATCAGGCATGTTTCCTGCTTTGTTGCTCATAGGTTTAATCTTAAGTGTAGTTAGAGTATGTTTAGGCATATGATTGTGTGTGTTGATTCTTATAATCTTGGTCCGGTGTGTAATGATGGTTTCTTCAGCTAGGTTAGTGGCAGTGGAGCTGCTGGTGAGGTTTGTGAGACCTGTGGGGTGGGACCATAGTGTGGAGTGGTTTTTTGTCCTATTTCTGAGTCTGGCGTTTCTTTGATCACATGTACGTACAGAGGAGGCTGTGATGTTGTAAGGTGAGTATGACTCATCGCTAGCTGTTTGAGGCTTAGGTGCTGATGGTTGAGAGGTGCTAGAGCTGGATGGTACTAGGGCCATGGTTAGGAGGACACTAAGGATGAAGGTGAGTGTGGGTATTAGGTTGGCCTTTATCAGAATCGTAAAGTATTGTGCACCAGTATTAGTGGATAGTGTTGTACAGTGAGTCTTGGGTCTTAGGTAGTGTAGTGGCATATACATTTGGCTGACATTTTAGGCAATTTTTCAAGTATGCAGTAAATCACAGTGGAAGTTTTCACAGGCACGTTTGAAGTTACAGCATCACATTACAGTTTATATAGACTGGAGTAGTGCATTGTGCATATATGGCTAGACCTTTGGGCATTAAATGTGCGGGAGGAGGTGAGGGAGGTTTTCTAATATTGAATAAAGATTTATAGAAAATAGACCTGTCTTCAGCTAATATGCATAGAGGATCATCAGTTGGACACAATATGCTAGTGAAGCACAACAAATGCAATAAATTACACAACAAATCTTACAGGCAGTGCAGTGGATCTTGTAACATGACACAACTGGGGCAGTTGGTTTTCAACTAAGGTTCAAACACGATCAACAGTTGGACACAGTGGGCTAGTGAGGGCACGACAAATGTGCTTGATCACATACTTATCTCACAATGCAGTGCAGTGGATCTTGTAGTATGACACAACTGGGGCAAATGGCTTTCAGCAAATATGCATTGGATGGGCACAGTATGCTAGAGAGGGGAACCAAAGCAAAGGATGGATGCGGTTCAGTGGTTGGTGTGCGCCGTTGTCTAGGGGTAGTGTCATAGAGTTACAGGTAGTCTAATGGGAAGGCTCCCATTGAGTGGGTTGATGCTGATACAGGAGATAGTGGCTGTTGTAGAGGCTCAGGCTGAGTGAGGGCCGCAAATCTTTGCAGGCGCTAATACTAGTGTGCTCTTGGCCACTTTGCGATGGGATCCAGGCTTGGTGATGATGCGTAAATAGGGTGAGCTAGTTGGAGAGAGACGCGCTCACATTACATTAACAAAATTACAATGCAGGGCTAGGAGCAGCATAAAATCAAGTTGAAATGCACGGCTGAGTACAGTATAGAATCCCTTCGCAGAGTTGGCTGGGAACAGCATAAAATCAAATTACAATGCAGGACTCTGGAGCAGCATAAAATCAAATTACAATGCAAGGCTGAGTACAGTATAAGGTTAGTTTGCAATGTAGGGCAAGGTACAACAAGAGAGCAATTTACAATGCTAGGCAAGGTACAACATGAAAGTACTTACAAAGAATGGCTGAGTGTGGCTCGTAAGCAATGGGGGGCTAAGGAGTGCAGTGCTATAACGATTGAACACAGAAGGCTGGATATGGCATGCAGCACAGAAGCAGGACACTGGTAGGTGAGAGTGGCACACAGTCCGATCATGAATCATCTATCAATCGCAAAATCAGATCTCAGAGATGGGCTGATTGACTCACATGGTCAATTCACTTTACAAGTGGAGGCGGAAGGCTTATAGGACACAGCATAGCAGAGTTGGAGATGGCATAAGGCGTCGCCAGATGCTCGGACAATGGGACTTGTGCGTGAGCAAAGGAGGCTATTGGGGTAACCTGTTAGGTTGCGCGTAGCCGCCACGGGCCGGGTGCTTGTATGTATACTTAGTAAGTGAGGCAGGCAGCACGCTTACCTTGGAGACACAGGTGATCGAAGGGCAGCTTCACGGACTCACACCAGCAAAGGATGAACACTGCACCAGGCAACCTTTAATGTAACACTTGGCAGTGTCCTGTGGTAGCAGAGGTCGAAGGATCTTGCTAGGAAGGCAGAGGGATTGGCATGAGGCACGTAAGGCCCAGACAGGCTCAGACAGGCTCAGACCTGGGTGGGCTTTTGCTGGGGGGGCCTTAGGCATGGAAGTGTCAGCTTTCACCGTCCGGTTCCTCTCCTGGCCTATGAGGACAACGTAGCAGGTTGCTAGGCAACTGGTTGTAAACAAAATTGAACATGCGTTGCAGCGGCCATATTAGGGTCCTCGAGGCTTCTTTGTAATGGTCCATGGAGTCACGGCTCCACGTGGGGTAAGGATGGTGTGATGCCAAGTAGATCTGGGCAGTAGTAGGTCAACACAGGTGGGGGAGTGCAGATTAGGTCTTAGCAGGCCTTGGATTTGCTTCCTGGTTGCTCCTGCAGCATGCACAGCTGTGGCTCGGAATCCTAGCTGCTCCTGCAGTGGGGAGGCTCCTGCCCTTGGCCATGAGGAGTGTGGAATATATATTTATATAGCGCCATTTCCCCATTTGTATGGCCTCAATGCTCTTTGTGATTGGAACGGCCTCAGGGACCGAAGTCGAGGTATTGGAAGTTCTAAGAGTTTAGTTTAAAATGTGTGTGTGCATTCTGCCAGGATTAGGATTTAGGAGGGCTTGTTTTGCTCCAGTAAGTAACCCAGAGATCAGGCACATGGGCGTGTGCTGTCGTTGGTTGAGGTAGAGTGCTTATGCAGGAGACGCGTTGAGTGCACAGCTAGACCGAAGGTTTTCGTAGGTTGTCGCATCAACATCTATGTATGCAGCTAAACCGGATTTGTCGTAGCCGTAGCTGCATTCTAGAGTGCATGGATGGGATCCATGCCTGTGTCATTTGTCCACATATGTCGTGCGATTTATACAAACCTTAAACTCGGATGGAGTTCATCTTCGATTTCGCTTTCATAGGTCCAAAGCGATTGGCTAGATTTGCAAACTAATAACTTCCTAGATGTGAGGACAATGAGCAGTGGGATTGACTCCTAAGTCTGAGGCACAACAGCAAGTGGAAGAACACCCAAGTATGAGGCACAACAGCAAATGAAGAACCACCCAGATCCGAGAAACTAGAGCAGCGGCAGGAATGCTCTGAAGTCCGAGACAAAGCAGTAAATGGAAGCATGCCCAAATATGAGACAGCAGTAAATGTTGAATAACCGAGACCTGAGACAATTGAGCAGTGGAAGAAATGCCAAGTTTGAGACACAACATTGGATGGAAAGAAACCTAAAATATTAGGTACTGCAGTGAATGGTGAACCACCTAGATTTGAGAACATTGAGGAGTGGGAGTCATGCCTACATTTGAGAATCAACAGTACATGGTGGAACATCTAAGTTAAGAGTCAACAGTACATGCAGAAACGCCCACATTTTGGACACCTGAGCAGTGGCAGAAAAAAAACGTCCAAACCTGAGACCCAACAGTACATGCATAAATGCCCAACTTTGGGATACCTAAGCAGTGGTAGAAAACGCCTACATTTGAGATTCAAGAGTACATGCAGATACGCCAGAATTTCATATAGCTAAGCAGTGGGAGAAAACGCTTATGTGGTAGGACAGTTTTTCTAAAGTCCAACTAAAGGCGTCATAAAACCATATCTGAGACAGTACAAACCTCCACTCTTATTATAAGGCTATACCACCTGAGTTCATTTGGTAGCGTAGACAGAGCAGCCAGGCTTATCTTAGGAGGGAGAGAGGGCTGTAGCTTGGTACAAAGAAATGGTAGCTTACATATGGGCCAAAGAAACATTGAAACACTGTGGACCTCATTCTAAGTGTGCCGGTCCGGAAACAACAGTGCTGGTAAGCTTACCGACACAGTTGTTTCTGGACCGGCACACTACAACTGTGCGGGCGGGTGCCATCACCTTCCGGCAAGTGAGACCTGCCGATTGGAACGGCACCCACCTCCAGAGTTTTCACGGAAGCACCAGCACTGTTATTAACGGTGCCGGTGCTTCTGTGGTCCCCACTCCCATAGAGTCCAGTAGGACTCTATGGGAATGGGGACTTACAATTTACTGGCGCCTGACTTTCTGATCCACCAGGGTTGTAATCCCCTGGTGTAACCGGGAAGTCAGGTGCTGGTAAATCATTATGGGTTCGGTGGCAACCCGCCGATATCAACAGCACGGTTACCGCCGGGCCCGTAATGAGGCCCTATGTATTGTAAAAATGAAGGGTTTATTTAAATACAAGAAGGCCAAGATAAATCTTGGGAAAGGTAAGTACCATCACATATCATGTAACACAATTATAAAAACCAAATCAATACTTATGGTATACAAACCAAAGTATAACCTTATTTAGATTACAATAAGTAGTCAAGGAGAGTCAAACCTACAACCCCTTCAGAATGACATTAAGCTATTCTTGGGGAGTAAAACCAGGTTAGGTATACTTTCAAAATACATTAAGTAATTCAAGGGCAGTAGGCCATATTGGTCCCAATATGCAGTATTATTCAGTTATAAACATACTTAATCAGACCAGCACTGTTACAAGTATTTTTATCATAACTCAGAGGCCGGCAGCTCTCGCAGTTTCACCTGACACACCACCACATACTGCTCAACAACACGGCATGCCGATTAGAATTCCAGGTAAGCCAGCAGCTTTCGTTGTGGCATTCCTGATCTACCATCAATCCACCGACAACAACATTCCAACCCGACAAGCACCCGAGCTAAGCCAGCAGCCTTCGCCGTGGCTATACTCACATCATACTCACCGCACTCCTACCCACCAGTCCACATTAGAGACAACTAACAGTAAGATAAGTGGCCCTGGTTAGCACATGCACAGCATTAACTATCCACTACCATCTTTAACCCGCATTGCTCATTCTGGGAAGCTCCCAATACCAGCAACCCCCCACCACAAACCCATTTCCTAAGCTAGGTACATCAAACCATTGATGACTGTTACATTACGGAAAACTATTATACAATAGGCAGAAACCTACGACCTTTCAAGCCTAGGCTCCCCTCCACCACACTAACCTAGAGGTTGCCACTTCCATTGCTCGTTATATGTGGAGACCTCCTTCACTGTGAAAACCTGGGCCACCTGCCCACCACACATGATTCTCAATCTTAGGCTTACTATATGACAAATCACACTGCAGGAGATACCCAGGGCTCTCTACCCTATACAGAATCCTCAAATCTAGGTGTAGCCTCAACCTAGGTTTGCCATATGTTTAAACCTCTGGCACTGTGAAGCATAGGCCTTTTCCCCCACTGTACAGGATCCTCTAATTTTGACTCAGTATCTGCTGATCATGCGCTGATAACGGCTACAGTAGGAACCCTAGGCCCATCACTACAGGACTCTCAATTCTAGACCTGGACAAAAAAAACAATCTTGCAGCCTACTGTACGTATAGCTCACACCACTAGCGTGGACACAGGCTGCAGGCATGGCCAAATATCCATGCACGATAGAACACGTCTATGGCTAAGCACATCCGGCCTAGTTTCACATATAGCCATCCAGACTGAAACACCTGATGTACCACAACACCTCTGCCAGCGACCACCACCCAAAAGGAACCTGGTATAGCTGGCCTCACATAAACTCTCTCGACAACAGCACTCTATCTCTAACCTTCAAGAGCACCCACCCACGTGTCTGACCTCCACTGGGCTGCTTAGTCGAGCCTTGTCAGCCACCCAATTCTTAGAATGGCAAATATGCAATCACGCATCTGAGCTAATCCCCTAGAATCTCTAACCACAATGACTACGGTCACCAAGGGCGTTCAACCAAGGAAAAAGCGCATTGAGGCCACATAAGTGGAGAATGAGCACTATATAAATAACAGATACAATACAATACAATATCTTGCAACCTCTGTAACTTTCTTCTATTAATCATGGATACAGGGATGTCATTTAGGGGTCGCCAGAGGTCGCAACTGCGACCCCTGAGGTCTCCCTTGAGACTTCTAAAAAAAAAAAAGTTTACTTTTTTTTTTGTGATGCAGGCTCCTGGTCTGTGGCCAGCACCATGTGACTCTTTACTTCTGGAGTGGCTGGATTTCTTGTTCAGGCCCCTTAAAAAAAGAAGAGAAATAAGAACAGGGGTGCCACAAGTCTAACACTTTCAGCACTGACCCTAAATAAGAAAGAATATGAATACCAAATAATGTGTCTTTCTGGAATTCTATACAATAGTTGCTAGACTCATTAAAGGTTTATTTCAGGCACACTTCAGGGGGTGAGTCACTGATTTAGTCTGTTCTTAAATGCCTCAACTCAGCCTTTCATCCTTCTGAGGTCAATAAATGAGTTCCAACACAGGTTGGGTTATATTGGGTGTATATTTTTTCTATATAAAGCGCTTACGCTTAAGTGCTATATAATAACACATCATTATCATTTGGTCATGGACGTCTGCTTGCATTCACACTAATTTGGTAATATGGACCTATACGATACATATGGCGATCCATTCTTGTATGAAATGTACATCACATTATAGTGATATCGCAACCATATTTTTTGTAGTGTACAACGCTATGTGATGCCACTTCCTGTTTTGTCAACAAGTGAAAGGTCGTGTTCCATCGCTTGCCGCGATATCACTTCGGGTGGGGTCAAATGACATCACTTCCTGTGATGTCATCAGGGGTCAAGGGTCATGTGATGCCGCTTCCGCTACCCCTGGCATTTTGGTGAAATGACGTCCCTTCATGGATACAGTTACACAACCAGTATTACTTTCAAGAACACAGCTCAGTGCTAGTAAAGTAACTCATATACTTTCTAGAGGGGCCTTCAGCTACTCAAGGATAAGTATGAACATATTAAACTATTTTAGAAGTGCACTTAGCAATTCAGGGAAAGCAAAACCCAGTTACAATTTAAGAAGAGCAGCAACTATTCAAGGTCAGTACCTATTGGTATTTAAACCATTACCCTATTTCTGTTGTGAGGGGTTATTAATGTGAGACTCACATGTCATGAACCACTGTATGCGTCCCTTCTGGACTTTGTGGTCCCTGACCCATAGGAGATTAAACTCAACTGTACTCCCAACATGGCCGCGGAACTTGGAACGCTGTCTGCCAGTCTTCGCATCGTACGCTCTACGTTCTACAAAACAGGCACGCCCCGCGGCCTCACGCATCTCAACGCTACCGCTTGCAGTAGTCAGACGTGTGCGGCTGGAGTTCGTACGGCGATTTCCTCTTGTTCCTGGTTCCCGGTCCCCTGATTCTCCTCTCCTAATATCCTTTCCTTTCTTTCCTCATCCTGCACTCCTGGATTGCGAGCGCATTCTCTGAGTGCGCTCTTCATCATTCCTGGACTTATCCTGGACATCTGAACGCTTCCTGGAGTCGAGTCACGAACCACACGCTGGAATCCGAGGATTTACGCGCAGGGTTGCACAAGACCCTAACAGTGCATAAGAAGGCAACTTCGAAGATCCCGAACAAACAATACAGACAGGTGAGAAGGGGGGAAACCTGTGACATCACAACTCTATTGAGTTTTCTCAGGATTTGCCATTTTAGTTCACACAAAATAACAGAAGTCCTAACTAAACCTACTCTACCAGGGGATTCCCTATGGGAAAACCTCCTAGCATTCACAAAACCAACGCTCACACTAAACAATATAAACACTCAAAATAACATATATACTACATAAATAAAAGGTTACCAAACACCCAGTGTCTTGGATGACTTCTCGTAGTCCTTGGCTGATCTTGCTCCCCCAAGAATGGCTCAAAGTCAATTTCCTCCAAGGAGCAAACAGTCTTAACCATAGTCTTGAAAGGTTCCAACGAAACAGAAGATTCACACAAATAAAATCCACTAGCCTAACCCATTTTCAATGAAAAACCCTAAATATTAAACAGCAGATCTGGCTAGATGGCACTTTTTGGGTCTAGCTGTTAACCCTGCTTTTCTCAATGCTCTGGTAACGTGATATAAATGGAACATATGTTCAGACAAGTTCTTACTCTATATAATGATGTCATCAATATAGGTCCCACATTAGTCTTTGAAAAGTAGCAGGAGCCCCACGCAGGCCAAAAGGCACAAAGTTAAACTGGAATAACCCAAAAGGTGTGGAAAAGGTAGTTTTGGGTTTATCTGCTGGATTAACCAGTACTTGCCAATATCCCTTTGTACGGTCCAGAATGGACAGAAATTTGGCATCACCTAACCTGTCAATTAGATCATCTATTTGGGACTGGATAACTATCAAATTGAGATATTTCGTTAATTTTCCGAAAGACTATACAAAATCTCCATTAATTATCTGGTTTTGCTATTAAAATGATGGGGAAAGACCAAGGGCTTTCGGAAGGCTCCATAAAGTCGGCTTATAACATGGCCTTATCTACGCTCTGATGATTTCTTTTCTACTTTCTGGTATTCTGTAGGGTTTCTGATGTACCACTTATCCGGGAGGAGTGCAAATGTATTGATAAACTCCTTGCACTCTACCGGGTTCTGGTCTAAACACATCAGGGAACTATACCAATAGATCTAATAAATCCTGTTTTTGATTTTGTGGTAATACAGGGGATATTAGTTGATTTTCCTGGTTTTCCTCAGATAGTAAACTAGAAGTATCTGTACATGTAGGTTCCTTCCATTCTTTTAGCAGATTAACATTTAATTTTACTATCAGGTTGTGAGATTTTATAATTATAAGGCCCGTCTGTTCCAGGACTTCATAAGGTCCATGCCACTGAGATAGCATTTAATTATCAGATGACGAATGGAGAATTCATACCTTTTGCCCAATGGAGAAGAATCTTGAGACTGCTTTTTGATTCTAGTAATTCCTTAGTTGTTCTTTTGCTTTTACCATGTTGGGATGTACTATTTTTCTGACAGCAGCCATTTGTTCCTTCAATGTTTGTACTGTTTGGCATAACGGGATAGGAGCTCTTTCCCTTTCCTCCCAGGTCTCTTATAACATATATAGCATATCTCTAGGTTCTCTTCCATGCAACAACTCAAAGGGCGAAACTCCTGTAGATGCCTGAGGAGTATTCTAGATGGCGAACAAAGCCCAAGGTATCATAGCATCCCAGTTTTTTACATCTATTTCCACCAGTTTCCTCAAAATATGTGTTAGGGAGGCCACCAGGGGGCGCACAGGTGATGGCTGCTTGAGCGCCCTGCTCCCGATGAGGCTGGGCCATTGACAGGGATTGAGCCCCCGCGGATCCCCTAGGCGGATTCACTCGCCCGACGTGAGCTGGTGAGCCCCCCGTGACGCCCCCGCCAAAAAGAACAGAACTTGAGCTCCCCTGGGAGCCTGAGAACGGGCCGCGTCGGAGGAGCGGCAAAGAGCGCATCTGCGCCAGGGGAGGAGGAGCGGCCCGCGGGAGAGCCTTTTGCCGACGAGCCCGTCTCCCAGCGCCCAAATGCCCCCCCCCTCCCTCGCGGGGGGCCCACAAGATTTCAGGACAGCGGCCCCGGCAGGGGATTCGGGCTTTCACCGCCCCCTCCCTCCACCCCCGGGCCGTGACAAGTCCCCGGCAGGGCGGGCCCCAGCGAACACATCGAGCAAGCCGTCTCGGCCACGGCAACCAGGACCTGATTTAGGAGGTTCCAGGCCCCGACCCCCCCTCGGAGCGGGAGAGCGGGGTCAGGGCGTGTGGGGGGCCGCACAACACCACGACCCCCCCCCTCCCAAATATATAAAAAAAAATGCTACTGGGTCCTGTGGAAACTCACCCCCAGAGCGCAATAACCGCCGGAGCAGAAAACTCAACCCCCCCTCTCTCTCTCTCGAGGGATCCCAGAATCGCTGCAGCCTGCACCCGCATTAAGGACACGCAGAGGGGCCTAGCTAGTCTGCACTGGACTTTTGCAGGTGGTGGCCCCTGGGCCCATCCCCAGGGCGTGTGCCCGCCTGACACCCCCCTGGAGGGGGAACGCAACCTCAGACGGCGACAGTGGGACGGCACGGACGGGCACCCCCCCAAAAAGAAACGCCAACATCTAGAAGGAACCCAGGTGTGAGGCCCCCATCCGGCGCTGGTGGGGCGTGTGCCCGCCTGGGAGCTGCCCCCCCACGGAAAGACACCAGTCTCCCGCGGGTTACCCCGGGACGACACAGCCTGGGGGCCTCAAGCCGGGACCTCGAGGAGACTCCCTATAGCCACCGGACCGCAGAGGTCCCCGTAGTGGGCATAATGGAAGACTGCATGAGCTGGCAAGCAGCGCTGCAGGCATATCGCTTTAAGGGAACGGAGAGTACGGCCAGCGGCCCCACTGACGCTGGGGACATGGCACAGCCGGAGGCCTCAATGCAGTCCACGATAGCGATGGAGAGGGGCTTCGCCTCTATTCTACAGAAAATCAGGGACATGCGTTCGGACATCGCCCAGAAATTCGAAAAGATCGACCAAAGGGTGGACAAGGTCGAGGACAGACTCCTGCAAGTGGAAACCAACCAGTCATCAACGGCAGCCCAGGAGGTGCAAACTGAGATGAGGCTTGCAGCCCTGGAGAGGAGGGACAAGGAAAGGGCTAGACAGATGGATGACTATGAAAACAGGGAAAGGAGAAATAACCTTAGATTTTTTGGGATCCCTGAAACAGAGGGCGAAACGGAGAGTGACTTGATCCAAGTGTTGAGAGACATTATCACACTCTTGTTTTCAGAAGAGATGACCACAGAGCTCACGTTCGACCGAGTGCACAGGGCAGGGGGCCCCCGGTCAGTCCTGGCCCAGTTCCACTACTACTCGGAAAAGACTAAGGTGCTCGAGAAAACAAGGAAGGCAGAGGTGGTGACTTATAACAGCGCTCAGATCACCATTTATCAAGACCTTTCCGCATACACCCTGGCCAAGTGCAGGATGTGCCGTTCCCTAACGCAGTTAGCAGTTACTAAAGGAAAAGGGGGTGCGATACAGGTGGGGGTACCCCTTCTCCCTGGCCTTCAAATACATGGGCCAACGGACAATGCTGATTACGGAAGAAGACATAAGGGGAGCCATCCGGGATTACGTGGCGGAATCCACTCCCCGGAGGCGCCGGCCCTTGCCAGCCGGGTGCCAGAAGAAAGAAAACTAGTTCGAGAAAATTCAAAAAAATTGAACACCCCGCCGCCCGCATTGGAAGGCAAACACGTCGACTCGGAGGGCTGACGGTGGTGACGCCCCGACCCGCAGCAGGTCGGAACAAGGAAGTTCCTGAGGTTTCTCAGAATACACAGTCGCCTTGAACAGCAAGTATAACGGGGTCAACTGAAGGGACGAAGCAGTGGGGGTGAGGGGGGCTCAAAGACACGAGCACTCTACTGATTGCCTAGCCGAGGAGGGTAGGCTGGTGGTCCGGCCAAATACCAGCAATGGCGGAACTAACTGGCTGGATGCCGGGGTGGGGGGAGGGGGAGTACGAACTAGTTGGGGTTTGTTTGTTGGGGAAAGGGTTTGGGGGCAGTTGGGGGAATGTTCCAAAAGTGTCCACAAGGTGAAACAAGGGGAGCAAGAAGGGAGTAATGTTCGATGACATTGGCTAATAGAGAGGAAAACATAGATCATGGCTGATGCCCATCCGGCCCTGGGTGTGGGTACCCTTAACGTGCGGGGGCTGAACACCCCCACAAAGAGGTCCCTGGTTCATAGGGAGTTTAGGAGGGCGAAACTGGACCTGCTCTTTTTGCAGGAGACACACTGGGCAAAGGGGAAAGAGCCTAGAATGCGAGGGGGAGGAATTGGGGAGGTCTTTCACGCCTCCCACAAGGCTAAAAAAAGAGGGGTGGCCATATTGGCGGCAAGGGACATGGACTTCGAGAAGGAGGCCATCCAGAGGGACCCCGAGGGTCGGTACCTGATGGTGCGGGGTTCCCTGCAGGGATCCCCCTTGACTCTAGCAGTAGTGTATAGTCCTAATGAAGGTCAGGCCCAATTCTGGGAGGAGGTAAGAGACAAGCTGAGGTTGTTCGCACAGGGCCCACTGGTGGTTGGGGAGATTTTAACATGGTCCTAGACCCAACTATAGACAGAAGACGGGTTGGCCCCCAGCACCTCATTTCCGCGGATGAAGCCATGGCGCAGAACTTTCAGAGGATTAATGGGGACCTAGGACTGTCGGATACGATGCCAACTCCCAGATTGGGGACCCCCTCCTTTACCTACTACTCAGCCATTCATAACTCGTTTTCAAGAATAGACCACATTTTGGTGGACGAGGTCCTCACTCCATATGTAGCGGGCTATAGGATAGACCCTGTCCCCTGGTCGGACCATGACATGGTCCAAGTCACCTTAACGATGGGTTGGTGTGAAGAACGTAGAGGGCGCTGGAAATGCAATGATGCCCTATTAAGAGATGAGGTACTCGCCCAGGAGATCCTGGACTCCATAGTGGAGTTCTTTGAGTTTAATGATAACGGAGAGGTGGCCATGCACACACTCTGGGATGCCTTTAAAGCAACCCTACGAGGAGTCCTCATAAAAATAGGCTCCATGAAGAAGAGGGAGAGGGAGGCCCAGGAGAAAGCCCTGCGGGGTAAAATAGACCGTCTCCAGCCGGGGGGATCCCCAGACCAGGCTTTAGAGCATGACCGTGTGGCCGCACTGGAGGACTACAGGCTCCAACTGAAAGGGCTGCTCCTACACAAAACTGAGAGGAGCCTCCTAATGGTAAAACAAAAATACTATGAGAAGGGGGACAAAGCGGATAAGATCCTAGCCTGGAAGCTAAGGGAGGTCCAGAGAAGCAGAAGGGTGAAGGAGGTGAGGGATACCCAGGGGCATCTCGGCCGTGACTCCTCCCATATTGGAGAGGCCTTCCGCCAATACTACAAAACCCTCTACTCCTAGGAGTATGACGGGGATGATACCCAGATAGAGGATTTCCTGAACTCCATACAGATCCCATCCCTTTCGCGGGAGATGGCAGAGGGGTTGGAGGGCCCGGTGACTGAGGATGAGGTTGACAAGGTGATAGGTGGGATGAAGGTGGGAACCTCCCCCGGGGACGACGGCTTCTCCGTCTATTTCTATAAAAGATTCCGCTCCACCCTGGCCCCGTTCTTGGCGAGAGTCTTCAACGCTGTACTGGAGGATGGCATCCTCCCCGAGTCCATGATGGGGGCCATAATAGCAGTTCTGCCCAAGGAAGGGAGGGACCCCGTGGAATGCTCCTCTTATCGTCCCATATCTCTGTTAAATATTGACGTCAAGATCCTGGCCAAGGTGGTGGGGAGGCGGATGGAGGGAATTATGCCGAAGCTAATCCATGGCGACCAAGTGGGCTTTATTACGGGAAGGCAAGGGTCGGACAATATACGCAAAACAATAGACCTGCTCCACTTTGCCCAAACGTCGGGGATAAATGCATGTATCCTCTCCCTAGACTTGGAGAAGGCCTTCGACAGGGTCGAGTGGCGATACATGGGTCTCCTCCTCCAGAGGATGGGCTTCGGGCCTCACATCATGAGCTGGATGACCACCCTCTACAGGGCCCCCAAGGCAAGGGTTCAGGTGAACGGGAGGCTGTCCGAACCATTCCCCCTCTCCCGAGGGACAAGGCACGGCTGCCCTCTCTCCCCCCTGATATATGTCCTCAAGATGGAGGCATTGGCAATAGCGATTAGAGCTCACCCGGACATCAGGGGATCAGAAGGGGCGACGTTGAATTCAAACTTTCCCTGTTTGCGGATGACATCTTGGCCTATCTGGTGGACCATGTAGCATCACTTCCCCCCTTCCTGGCGCTGATGGCCTCGTTCGGTCTCTTCTCAGGTCTGAAGATCAACGCTGAAAAATCTGTCTTGCTCCCTATGAGGACAATAGACCCGGGGCTCGACCCTCTGGACTGGTTTCACGGGATTAAAGTGGAGAAGGCCACTGTACGGTACCTGGGGGTAGTCCTCACCAGAGATATATTCAAATTGAGTGCTGCTAACTATGACCCCACGATGGCAGAGATCAAATCAGATTTGAGGAGATGGGACAAGATGATCCTGTCGTGGTATGGCCGAATGACTGCTGTAAAAATGAATATACTGCCACGGCTTCTCTACCTTTTCACGGCACTCCCAACCAACATCACAGCTCAGACTTTTAGAGAGCTACAAAAGGGGGTTCAAGACTTTGTGTGGCAGGGGAAAACCCTGAGAATAGGAAGGACCACCTTGACTCTGCCTAGGGAGGAGGGGGGATTTGGGCTCCCCGGACTTTCACCTCTACTTTTGTGCCGCCCAACTGCGCGTCCTATTGGAGCATATGAAAGAGGGAATGGGGACGTATTGGTCATACTTGGAAGATATGGATGCCCATCCCCTGAATGTCTGAGACCTCTTGTGGGCCCCTCGCTGGTCAATTCCGTAGCACTTAAGGTCCCACCCGACCCTGGCAGTCCTCTGGGACATCTGGAAAGAGGGTCCCCGTACTGCTCACCTTACCACCTGGCCGTCCCCGATGACCTCTCTCTGGGGCCACCCCCTCAGATTGGGAGGCAGAGGGTTCCGGCACTCTCAGGAATGGTCGGACAAGGGAATGGAATGGGCGGGCAGTTGTTCAGAGAAGGGGAATTCCTAACCTACGAGGACCTGAGGGACGCTCTCGGAAGAGACTCGCTATCCATCTTCGAATACCTCTGCCTGAAGGGCACCCTTTGCAACCCGACATGGGGCCCGAACCTGAGGAGACAGCTGACCCCCTTTGAGAACCTCCTCGACCTGGCGACCTCAAGGAAGGGGGCGGTGTCCAGCATGTACACAATCTTAAACACCTACGATCCTCAAGGCAGAAGGAACTTTCGTATGTTTTGGAACAACCTAGTAGGGGAAGAGATCTCCGAGGACTCCTGGGCCAGAATCTTCAAGATAGCATTTCACGAAAATTTGTTTACCTCGGACATGGAGCATCACTTTAAAGTGTTACAGGGGTGGCACAGGGACCCCGCAAAGTTGTCGAGGATGTTCACGGGGGTCTCGCCTAGGTGCCCGAGAGGATGCGGACAGACTGGCACCAGAGGCCACATGTGGTGGCTCTGCCCTAAAGTTCAGGACTACTGGGGTTCAGTGCGGGATTGGATGGCGGAAGTAATAGAAGAACCTTTGCCACTAAATCCCTTAACAATGTTGCTGGGTCTCCCCCCGGAGGAAACAGAGCTATATCGATACCCTAGGATGTGGGAAACCATGCTGAGGGTGGGCAGAGTGGCCCTTGCCCAGAAGTGGAAAAGCCCCGAGCCCCCCTCCAAAGAGGACTGGCTGCTAAAAGTGAAAAATATGTTCTTGATGGACAAACTGACTGTGATGGTGAACAAAGAAAGTAGCACTTTCCTCACAAACTGGTACGGTGTGCAGCAGTCTTGGGGTTGGGACGTTCACTGATTTTGACGCCAGGCCTCCGGACTGAACGAGCTGGGATTGACCCCGAAAGGTGAAATGATACGCCAGGGACCCCACGACCTGGGGAAAAGCGGCATCTAACCAACAGATGATAGGCCACAAATCGCATCATCTCCATGGTACAGACGAAAGACTGAACATTGAAATTCTCCCAAGGCAAATACAGGTTTCTGGACACAGGGTAGGGGGGCGGCCAGAGGTTGGGGTGTGGGGTTGGGAGGGGCCAGGGGGCTCTTTTTTTTTCTTTTTTTCTCTTGTTTCATTTTGTTGGTCTCTTGACTGTGTATGCCAATAAAAACTACAGTTTAAAAAAATATAATATATATATATGTGTTAGGGTTTGGTTGAATATTTCCATCAACCCGTCTGTTTGAGGATGGTAAATGGATATTCTGAGGGTTTTAATTTGGAGGATATTCTTTACTTCGGACATAAATTTACTCGTGAAGGTGGAGCCCTGATCGGTAAGAATCTCTCTGGGAAAACCAATTAGAGAACAAAATGATAACATGTTTTAAAATGTGTTGAGAGGTATTGTTCCTTAAAGGAAAAACCTCTGGATATATAGTGGCATTGTCCAAGATTACTAGGATATATTTATTACCTAATTTTGAGGTCTCCAAATGTCCTACTATATCCATTCCAATTATGGAGAATGGCACATCAAGAATAGGTAAAGGTTTTAAGGGAACAGGGGGAGGAATTGTTGTACTGATCTTTTGTCATAGTTCACAGGCGTTCACATATTTCTTAAAGGCATGGTCTAGTAAAAATTGTTATTGTCCCTACGGGTCGGCCATGTTTTTTTAAGCCTAAGTGGCTCAATTTTAGAAAACTTTCCTATGGACATTACCCGAGTTTTCGTCCATTAAACGCATGCGAAAACAAGCACCAGGGAGCTGCCATTTTCTGATAATCCTATCTTTTCCCCCATCGCCCTGGCTGACCTGCTTTTGCGGCACTAAATCAAATCCCCCGCCCCTGAGCCTGTCATCATCAGACTCGTACCGCCCATTTCCCAACGCCAAAGCACGTCTTGTGTCAACATTCGCTGCGCTTCAGCTAATGATGTGTCGCCATGGAAATGGCAGGACGCCTCTTTCCTCAATAAGTGTAAACAGACCGTTTCACAACACACAGCAGCAGATTTTCGATTCCATTCCTCTCTCTGTGTTACTTTGAGTATTCTGTGACTCGTTTCAGTGCTCTGGTCAGCTACCTTCGCCGCTTGTAGCCCGTGTGAACAGATACCAGGACCACTGCTATAAATTATTTTAGTTTGTTTAACACACAATGGCTACAATAATGCCCTACATGTACGAGCCCGAGTATACCGAGGAGGAACTACTGGAAAGGGAAGCACGCAAAAACGATGGGGATTCGGACGCCAGTTGGCAGGACGAATCAACAGATGAAGAGCCTGGGCCTAGTCGAATGGACGGCGTCTCCACCTGGTGCACATGCAATCGGTGCGAGCTAATGCCGACTGAGGACGAGGACTGCTGCTGCCGAGAAAACTCGGGATGCCTGGCCTACATTTCGGAAGGCGAGCCACGACCGCAATGCATCACCGAGCTGCCAGACTTCAGGGCAGCCTGCCTTACACGGGCCGTGTTGAGAACAGTGATGGTGCTTATGCACGAACTTCGCGCAACTGTTCGTCCTCGTAATCCGAGTAACGAGTAAGTATACTCTGCTTGTCATGCCACTCCTATTTCATGTTCTTCTACTATATCCAAAATTACATCTACATATCATTGTAACGCATGTAAGTCGTTCAATAGTGTGCATTGTCTAGATAGCATGTGTCCGTGCAGAATGCCATTAGTTACAAGAATTGTCATTGACAACACACGTTTATTAAACTTATCTTGGTCATTTAGAAACAGTTTGTTTCATTCCTTTTCACAGGTGGTGCAGGCTGGTGGCCTATCGTTCCTTTACATGGTGGTTCCACGGGAGGCTTGGACACCGCGTTCCAAGAGTGATACCCGCCTGTGCCGTTCGTGCCATTAGAGAAACGTTCCCGAGTGACAGCGGTCAGTACAGGGGATTTTCTCTCGCTGTGCTGCAACCTGACCTGTATAATCTTTAAAGTCTTGTATTTTTGTGTCATGAAAATAAGATACAAAATAAAACACCACATATATTTTAACAATATATTTCAAGTGTGTCTCCATTCAAGGATGGATGTCAGACATCTGTGCTCCGAATGGGTGAAGGTCTGGTCGCTGTGAAGCAGGGTGGTCACTATCTATCTAAGCTAACATAACATATTCTTGATAATGCATGCACTAAATAACACTTGTTCAAAGTCTTTCAGTAGGTTATGTCTCTATAAAAGTCACACATATATCTATACTAACAATTACTATTGGATTATACAGGCCTTAGGGTCTTGACCACTATAATACACCGGTTGAAGTGTGGGTCTGTGCTCACAAGAATCTCCGGTATGTGGCATTTGTTATTGATAAGCAACGATATACTATCATTGATATAAAGTCGATATACTATATATTGATATAAAGGCGGTTTGTGCCAGTGGATGCGCGCTGGCATGGGGGGCTGTCAGGGGCGCGAAAGGCCAAGGTGCCAAACTACATGTACAATTCAAAAGGTATCCCACGCCAAGGGGCCATCGGTCACATGGCCTCCTCAGACCCTGTGTCTCCAGCCAGGCCTCCCCTTCAAGCAGGCCGCCCACCTGCAATCCACATAAGTATGTCTCCATTCAGCAGTCTTCCTGTGCCTTATCTGCACGCCCCAGGCCCATCCATCCCACCCCCCTCTATCAAAGGCGGTTCGCACCCGGGAATGAGCGCTGGCATGGGGGCTGTGACGGCGCAAACGGCCAAGGTGCCAAACAGCATGTACACTTCAAAAGGTATCCCACGCCAAGGGGCCATCGGTCACATGGCCTCCTCAGACCCCGTGTCTCCAGCCAGGCCTCCCCTTCAAGCAGGCCGCCCCCCTGCAATCCACATAAGTGTGTCTCCATTCAGCAGTCTTCCTGTGCCTTATCTGCACGCCCCAGGCCCATCCATCACACCCCCCTCTATCAAAGGTGGTTCGCACCCGGGGATGAGCGCTGGCATGGGGGGCTGTGACGGGCGCAAACGGCCAAGGTGCCAAACAGCATGTACACTTCAAAAGGTATCCCATGCCAAGGGGCCATCGGTCACATGGCCTCCTCAGACCCCGTGTCTCCAGCCAGGCCTCCCCTTCAAGCAGGCCGCCCCCCTGCAATCCACATAAGTGTGTCTCCATTCAGCAGTCTTCCTGTGCCTTATCTGCACGCCCCAGGCCCATCCATCCCACCCACCCTCTATCAAAGGCGGTTCGCGCCAGTGGATGCGGGCTGGCATGGGGGGCAGTCGGGCGCGAAAGGCCAAGGTGCCAAACTACATGTACACTTCAAAAGGTATCCCACGCCAAGGGGCCATCGGTCATATGGCCTCCTCAGAGCCCGTGTCTCCAGCCAGGCCTCCCCTTCAAGCAGGCCGCCCCCCTAAGACCACGACATACATACGTCATTCATTCACAAACACACCCCTGTTTCTAATACTTTATAAACCACTTGATATGTCTCATGTGAACATCTTTGTGCTTTGCAAGTCAACTCCTGAACGTGTTACCTGCCAACCACTGAGATCTATGCTAATCTGCTCGTCGTCTTGCTATCCGTGAACTTCTGTGACCGCTTAGAGCAAACCCATCAGTGTGCTACCTGTGGCCACCCACCTATTCTCCTGCAACATACTGCTCTGCTTGCTGAATCCAACTGTTTGTTGGTCAAGGTAAGGCCATGTATCCTAGTCATATTTCGCCGATTTTTAAATTTCTATCGATTTGCGAGTAGAGTACACAATAGTGCTATGTTCATTGGTCTCATTGCTATTGACTTGAGTTTCCATTGCTATGCTATCAATAGATCTATTTATTTTCATCTGTGTCTATTGTCATCGAATTGCATCCTTCGGGGGTCCAATCTATAATGTAAGCATGTTTCCTTCTCGTGCAAGACAGAACATCCAAGGGACGAGTCACATGTTCAGATTTTAGACACATCATTTATACATTTCTGCAACTTATGCAAATACTAAGCCGCACATAATGAACTGGTATAGTTCCTGCGACCAAAACAAACCTTGCATTGATCATTGTATGATTCATTTACTTTTGTATCAAATCTTTATTCTTGAAGATTATATAATAATGTCGATATTTACTTTTCAGATTTATCAACAATGCCTGCCTGTTCGATTAGCGGTTGCCCTTCGAAGACCCATGCGAAATCTGGAGGCACTACAATGCATGTATTCCCGAAAACTGTTGATCGAATAAGAGAATGGGTCAGACATTGCGGATATCCACTGGATGAGCTGGAAAGTAGAGTCCAACAAGTCTTACAGGACAAGAGGGGTGATCGATACCGCATCTGCAGCCGGCACTTTTCCTTGGACATGGACACAACATCTTGGGTAACAAAGAAGAATAAACGGCGAATGACACGGAAATTGCTCGAAAACGCTATTCCCACTCTATTCGTCCACATTCCGCTACCGGTGAATCAAGTGTCCGGATTTACCTTTAGGCCTTGCGGTAGTGTGTAGGTAGCCGAACGGATTAATTGATATTGTAGGTGTTCTATCCCTTGTAATAATTTCGATATTGATATGAGTGTATAGTTTTTTGAATAATGACATTCATCAATATATTCTTTTTCGATTTCATGACCCACAAACGCAATGTATATATATGGGAACAGGGAACTGTGCTGTATTGAGCATTTTTCAAGTATTTTGTCAACTTACATGGCTATTTTTAATATTGGCATTTCATTATTAATCATTAATTTACCTTTACAACTTCTTGACTATCCCTTGAATCTGAAGCAAGAACATTCTACATCCTTGACGTGGTCGCAGTTATCAACCACTTCTAGCGCGTATCAGGTGATCCTACTAGGCTAATCCGCTACAGACTTGTTTTATGCATGTAATAGTTTTATTTTATCGTGTAATTATTTTACCGAATGTTTGGTTAGTGCTTTCCAATTGATATACACCTTAGTTATCGTCCACTGGTGTTTGTTTTCAGTTATAATTAGTGTTATCCATACTAATGCAAGTACTGTCTTTCAGGGAGATGCTGAAGTGTCCGCCACATCTGCAACATTTCTAGATGTTCTTCACCAGCAGGAGGTATGGATACTGACAGCTCCATCGAGCGTCATCATCAGAGCTGGAATTCTTGTCGTTTGATTGTTCTACACAATGTTTAATTCGTGGTTAGCCGTTGATATGTACCTGTGCTGTCGACCCCAGGTGTGTGTTATGTTTTCAATATTGTAATCCTCACTAATGCAAGTACTATGTTTCAGGCAGTTGATGGAGCGTCAACCCCTGCACTTGATGCAGAGCCTGACATTCAAGTAATTCCAGGGGAAGTGGAAGCGGGACCATGCGTATACGAATCAGCGCAACAGCTTTCGGAAGTGTGCACTACATTTGCAACATCCATAGATATTCTTCAGCAGCACGAGGTATGGATAATGACAGCTCCATCATGCGTGATCATATAACGTGATTCCATTTGCTATACTTTCTTCCCTATTAACGCAAGTGCTGTGTTTCAGGGAGACGACGAAGCTTCCACTACAATCACAACATCCAATTTAGATGATGCATATGTAAATAAATCGGAGAAATAAGTCGATGAAATGTGATCATATTTAGATTTTCCTTGATTCTTTTGGACAATGCATCATTTGCGGTTATCTCTTTAAATGTACCTGTGCGTTCGACCCCAAGTGTGTGTTATGTTTCCAATATTGAAAACCATACTAATCCAAGTTCTGTGTTTCAGGGAGACGACAGAGCTTCCACCACAATCACAACATCTCATTTAGATGATGCAGATGTAAAGGAATCGGAGAAATAAGTCGATGAAATGTGATCATATTTAGATTTTCCTTGATTCTTTTGGACAATGCATCATTTGTGGTTACTCTTTATATGTACCTGTGCCGTCGACCCCAAGTGTGTGTTGTGTTTCCAATATTGAAAAGCATACTAATGCAAGTACTGTGTTTCAGGGAGATGCGGATGCCTCCTCTCCAATACAACCATTCATGGCAGTCCATGCAGAGCCAGAGGTATGGATACTGACAGTTCCATCGAAATAGATCATCACTGGTCGAATAATTGTCGTTTGATTGTTGCACACAATGTTTAAATCGTGTTTGGCTATTGAGATGTACCTGTGTGTTCGTCCTCACGTGTGTTTTATGCTAACAATATTTTGATACATAGGGCCTCATTACACGGATGGCGGTAAGGATTTACAGGTACCGGTAAAGTACCGGTAAATCCTTACCGCCTTACTACGAGGTCCCTTTGCGGGTTGGGGGATTTAACGCCTGCTTTTTGCAGGCTTTAAAATCCAACCCGCAAAGGGACCTCGGAGCTAATTACGGCACCGCAAAATTGCGATGCCGTAATTAGCGCCTTCCCCATTCCCATAGAGCCCTATGGGGCAGAAATGGGAATGGGGAAGGGCAATGGTGGAAGGGGGATTTACCACCCCTCCAACCTTGGAATGGGGCGGTAAATCCCCTTTCCACCAAGGCGGTGCCGGTATTTTACCGGCATGAGCCATGGCGCTAATAGCGGCATGGCTCACCGCCTACCGTGTAATGAGGCCCATAGTAATGAAAGTACTATGTTTCAGGGAGACGATGGAGCCTCATTCCGTGCTGTCTATGCGGATACAGAAAATATAGTCGTTGCAGCGCAAGAGGACGGGAGGACATGCGGAAACGAATCGGAGCTACAGCGTGCAGATGTTGAAGGTCGAGTCAAAAAAGTTGCAAAGAAAAAAAACAAAAAAAGGTTAGTTACAAACAGTTCATAACTTAAAAAAAATGTTTGTGCAGGGGACTATTTTATGTTTTTTTCCAGTCAATTCTACTACACTCCATCTTGTGTTTAAACTGAACATCCCTTTTCCAATCTCTCCTCCAGTTACCCGTGGGTGTCAGAACTATACATACACAGACAGTGAAGCGAATGAGAGATGTGGCTTGCCAGACCGTGTACACTATGGAGGAACTATTAATTGAGGCGAGGCATGTTCAGGCTCGAGATGCTCATGTCCAATGGCCAGAACATGTTTGGAGACTACAGCAAACTTGCATTGGACCATTGCTACAGTGCGACCGCACCACCACAAGAAGATGTTATTGAATGTATTGAAGATAGCTCTGAAGTAGTTGCAGATCAATTCACACAATCTACACCCGCCAAAAATTTGCCACCAAAAAACCTGTCGACATTGTTGTGTTCTCCCATCAATGTTGAAGTAATAGATGTCGAAATGACAGAGAATGAACCAGCCGCAACATCCATAGACGCATCAGAACTTGATATCAGCGATATTACTTTCCAATGTGTTGAAATCTCCACAACGTCACAGGCCGAAACAACGTTGAAGCAGGATGACAGTCTAATGAAAGAGAGCAAATACTTTGTATTCGACAGTTGTTTGATGGAAATTATAAGTATGCTGAAATGTGTGCATTCCATTAGAGGGAAAGTATGTGGGAAGCCATTGATTAATGTGACTCGTCAAATAAAAGGCAGTAACGTCAAAATAAATGCCGCCCTGTAGATTAAATCATAGGTTCTCATGGTCTGCACAACCGATGCTGGGGAAACTGCCAGCAGGCAATCTACTGTGTGCAGCTGCATCACTTTTTAGTGGCTCCAGTTTTAGAAAGTTAGAGGCTTTCTTTCAGTTAGTGGGACTACATTTCATTTCTAAAGCGCTGTACTACATATACCAACGTGATTATCTGTTTCCGGCCATTGGTGATGCTTGGAAAATTGAACAATTGTCTCTAGCAAGTACATTCGAAGGCAAACGATTCAGGCTAGCCAGCGATGGACAGTGCGACAGCCCTGGATTTTCTTCCAAGTACTGCACCTACCACTTTCAGGACATGGATAGTAAGAAAATTGTGAGTTCGGTGGTCTTGCAGGTAACACAATGTACATCGTCAGTGGCCATGGAGAAACTAGGATTTATAAAATCAGTGGAATATCTACAATCAAGGGGAATGCACATCGACCTCACAGCCACGGATAGACACGTTTCAATTGCCAAGACAATGAGAGAGCAGTTCCCACATATTAAACATCAATTTGACGGATGGCATCTTGCTAAATCAATCAATAAGAAAATCTCGGCTGCAGGGAAAAAAAAGGTTTTGAAAGTATTTTGCAGTGGTCACATTCTATCACCAACCATCTTTGGTGGAGCTCAAAAACTTGTGAAGGGTCAGTGGAAATACTACTTGAAAAATGGCGGTCACTGATGCACCACTGTACCAACGTTCACCGCTGGACAGCAAATCAACATTTCCACCAATGTGAACATGGCCCTTTGACCCCAGAGGAGGCACGGAAGAAGAAGTGGTTGATTCCATCTTCACCGACACACAAAGCCATTCAGAAGATTGTTTTCGACAAAACTCTATCAAGAGATTTGAGAGGACTGACAGAATTCTGTCACACAGGAGATTTGGAGGTGTTCCACAATATGTGCCTAAAGTACAGGCCAAAGCGCTTGCATTTTAGCTTTCGGGGCATGAAACATCGCACTCTACTAGCGGTCTTGGCCCATAACAGCAGTGTCGGACGTGAACAATCTAGGACTAGGGGTCAAGTAAGGATGCCTCGCTACACTAAGGTGTTTTTAAAACGAAGTAAGCAGTGGGTGATCAAACCAGTCTATGATGAAATGCAGTTCGACTTTGTGAAAGGCCTTATTGTTGCTGTGTTAGAGAAGCACAGATATGGAATTTTGGACGTTTCTGTGCAGAGCAGTGATCCATTGCCACCGAACATTGCGACTGTGCCATGCCCACCCGAAGCACAGCTGATTGTGAAGTACAAATCCCGGTTTAAATAATTGCAATACGATTGTCTTTTTGTAAATAAATGTTATTGTACAGTGTACCTGTAAACCTAACCCCTACCTTCACCATCATGGGTGGCGAACAAGCTGGGTGTCATCTTTGAATTCTCTCTATTCACCTCATATATGTGTATGTATATATTTTTCTCATGTCTCATCTCATGTAAATGTAAATGCTGCACACTGTTAACAGAGGGGAGGCTTGCGTATTGCAAATAATAAAACAAACAATAAATCTCACTTTTAACTCAACTCCTGTGGTACTTTATACTTTCCCTGACCTTCCGCCAAAAATTAAATGTCTCAATTTGGGCTGCAAAGCTCGCAGACAACGGGGACAAATTTGGGGCACTTAGAATGCGCCAGCCAAGCGGGCCGTGGCATTTGGGAGAGAAGCCAGTTCGCATTTGCACATTGAGGCGCACTACATAGTCGTATTCTAAACTTCAAGTTCTCACAGATGCCTATACTACGTGATGTTGCAAATAAAGAATGCGAAGGACAGCGGCTTTGATTTTCAGCTCGCGCCCAGATGAGGCCCACAAGTCGCACTGGAAGTATAAGGGTCTATTGTTTTTTGACCTTGAGACAGGGACCATGCCGAAAGACCTACATTTGAAGGGGGTGCGCAATAACGTAAGAGACGATAAGGCAGAAAATTCAGAAACTAGACCGAGTTTCATTTTAGTTCAGTATACGAAAAATCGTTGTCAAGAGCACGGTCCGTTTTACAGACTGCATTACGAAGAGACACAATGGAATATTTCAAATATAATGTAAGTAAATCTTTACACGCTTTTATACCGGAATGAAGATTTAATGAATGGATGCATGAATAAATGAATGAATGAAGAGCTAGGAAAAGCAAGTAAAACGTGTTCGTAGTGGGCACATGGGCATGCAGGTCCACTGGTCTCACCGATCTCGGTCCTTGGCCCAGCCACTTTTCCCTGCACTGCCTACCTGCACTACGGGACTGTCTCTGTATCCTTCAGCCCCTTCTCCCGGCATTTACCTTGCACTTGCCACCAGCTGGCCCTATTATTTAATTTGTATTCAACTAACCATGTACAGCCCTTCGCCATGCGCGATCAGAAAGACACCTGGCCTAGTAGGATTGTTGTCTGTCTGCCCTTGTTCCCCACCTGCCTCGTTGCGCCTAGAAACACTTGAGTATAAGCGCGTTACAAATGCCATATCATATATCATATCATTCCTCACGCATGTAGACTAACTGTCGTTTATCATTGTGTGTTGGCCTCGATTTATTTTGTTACTTTTCGCATTGATTTTAGAGCCGAACATACTCCATTGAACTATCCTTGCAAGCAAATAGTTTCTGATCGGCTGTAATAAATAAAATAAGTAATATTAATGAAGATCGGCTGGCGAGACTAATTATAATTTTTTTGTTTTCATAACAGGTATTTGCTCCCCTTCTGCTACTGCCATCGGTTTGAGACACCAGCAGATGGCTTTTACAGTAGACACCTGCAGCTTTGTGTGAACAACTGGAGCACACTGACAATTTTATGGGACGATCGCCAAGGGCCCACATGCCCTTACGCTGTACTAGTGGCTAGAAGCAACATATCAACCTTTACGATGGACTAGTGCCTAGTTGATGGAACAGCCTTGCGGTTCACCGTGCTTCCAAAGTGCTTCTTTTAACGAAAAGCAACACCCTGTTTACCATGGCGGATACAGATAAAAGAAAATAAATGGCTTTCGGAGTTCATATGGCAATTGCTGAATATTCTCTAAACATTTAATGTAAAATAAATGTACTTTACCAAATGTACCGTGTTGCTGTTTGATTTCAAAGTACAGTTTCATATTCCGAATTGTGGTGCGCTGTGTTGTGAGATGGTCTGTGTTGGTTTCCGGGTTCTGTGTGGAGTCGCGTAGAAGACGACTGGGCGCGTTTGCCTACGCAGCACAGTAACGTCACGGAGAGAGGCGGGGAATATGAATGTTTTGATAATGTCAGCCTCAGGGGCGGGGGATTTGATTTAGTGCCGCAAAAGCAGGTCAGCCAGGGCGATGGGGGAAAAGATAGGATTATCAGAAAATGGCGGTTCCCTGGTGCTTGTTTTCGCGTGCGTTTAATGGACGAAAACTCGGGTAAGGTCCATAGGAAAGTTTTCTAAAATCGAGCCACTTAGGCTTAAAAAAACATGGCCGACCCGTAGGGACAATAACATTTTTTACTAGACCATGCCTTTAATATCAGCAGAAATGCTGGGCCAGTAAAATCAGTTCACAATGTCGGCTTGTGTTTGATTAATACCTAGATGTCCACCTGTTAAATGGGCATGTGCCATTTGTAATACTATGGGCCTCATAAGGACCCTGGCGCTCCCGTAATGAATGGTGCCAGTACGGGACCGGCACCGTTCATTACGGGATGCCCTATTACGAGGCCTGCTAGCGGGTCCCGCTTTTCACGTCTGGCCTGACCAGACGTGAAAAGCGGGACCCGCTAGCAGGCCAGGATGCTAACAACGGGCCTGTCATTAACGGGCCCGTTGTTAGCATCCTTCCCATTCCCATTGAACCCTATGGGGCTCAAATGTGAATGGGGATTGATTTTTACTGGGTCCAAGAAAAGGGCAATTACCGGGTCCGCCAAGGACGGCATAACCCGGTTATTGCCCTTTTCTTGGACCCAGTAAAAAATAATTACCGGTGGCAGCCGTGCCCTTAATAAGGGCACGGCGTCCACCAGGGTCGTAATGAGGCCCTATGTCTTTATGACTCCTTGGTACTGCAATCTGGGATCAGAGTTTAACCACCTGCATCTACATCACCTCTATAAAATAAGACATTCTTCTGGAAAAAGAAAGTACCCTCTTTTCCTCTGCCTTCTTTTTCATCGATAACCTGTTTAAATGCCTTGGCCAGAAGAGGATTATTATGCTGGGCGAAAGCTACGTCCGGGATGATTTCTTCTTCTTTGTCTATATTCAAGGGACTTTTTGGTTGATGGTCTGCTTTGCCAAATCTTTGAGTCGCCCGGGTAGTGGTTCATGATTTCAGAATTTCTTTATTCTTTGGGAATAAGATGCACTCCAGTATGCCTTGTGCTGTTCTTTCCCCGGCTTTAACTTGACAGTTTTATTTCTATTATTTTGCATTAGAACTTTTATGTCACCTCAGTAATCTGGATCAATCGCCCCTGCCAACACATCTAGGCCATATTGCCAATCTAAGCCAGATTTAGAGGCAAGGCAAATACAAGTACCCATAGGGGATGTAAGATTTAAATCTGTGGGGATCAACGCTCTTTCCCCTGGTTGGATTAATTCTACCCTACTACTACAAATGTCAAATACAATAGAGTGTTCCATAGCTATAGTTGGGCGCAAAGCTCTTTTACTAAGTTTTTCAAATCGCAGGGTTCCGCAATTTGTATCAATAGATTCACAACCCACTTCTGACACCACATGTGAGGGGTCAGTAATGTGAGGCTCACAACTGTATTGAGGTTTCTCAAGATTTGCCACTTTATTGCACACAAAATAACAGAAATCCTAACTAAACCTACTCTACCAGGGGATTCCCTACCTATTCTGAGATCTATGGGAAATCCTCCTAGCATTCACAAAACTAACCCTCACACTCAACAATATAAACATTCAAAATAACATAAATACAACATAAATAAAAGGTTAACAAACACCCAGTGTCTTAGATGACTTCTCGTGATACTTGGCAGATCTTGCTCCCCCAAGAATGTCACAAAGTCAATTTCCTCCAAGGAACAAAAAGTATTAACCAATGTCTTGAAAAGTTCCAAAGAAACAAAAGGTTCACACAAATAAAATCCACTGGCCAAGTATTTTCTTTGTTTGGTGAAAGACTTCTTTCTTTATAATTCCACAAAGAAATAACAGCACCAATGGACGTCTCCCTTCCAGGAAAGAAGAGATGAAATTGACAAAAGTACCTCTCCCACTTTAGCAACAACTTCTCCACTATCAGCTTCTGCAGTTTCTTATGTACAGATTGTCTGGATATTCTCACTTGAGATCTGCTCTTCTCCCAGCAACCTCTTTCTGCGATATAACTATGAGAACAGGTTCCTTAGCCCTAAAGCTACCGTCAACAGTTCTGACAAATATTGACAGCCACAGTCCTGCTACTACTACAACTTTTAGTGCTGTGTAATTTGCTGCTACCACGGCAACTTCAAGGATGGGCAATTCTGCAAGACATCTTCTATCACCACAGGTTGGCAAGGCACTCGTCTTTCTATACCATAAGAAAAGGCAGCCTCTTTGCCTGTCTTGCAGCTACCATAGAACCTGCTTTGTGCTTCTAGACCACTTCTTATTCTTGCAAACCTTTGTTGCCATGCAGATACACTTTGGTGAACAGGTACCCAACTCCCTTCCCCAGCTTTGTATACACCCTGCCTTCAATGGTTACCCCAAAGCGATTGGGCCACTCTCCCCACTGTGGATAAAGACTCTTAGTTAACAGCACATTAATCAGTCAACTTCAAAGCACTGGTGTACATGATTCACTTTCATAGAGATCCCTCTATGAGCTTGTGTAATGCTTCAGCTTCTACTACTTCTACACTCTCCTGCCTCAGCCTTTGATGTATTGCAAGATGACTATCTTCAATTGAAACCAACATTGGGGACACACGATTGCGTTTTAGTATTGAACTGCCACTTCAAATAGATAAGCGTTCCCACCTTTCGGTTATCCCTCAGCCTCCAAGGTATTGGGAATCATTGGCCGTCATTACTGGTCCAGCGGTAACCGTGATAGTAAACCTAGCAAGTAGCCACGGGACCGTAATGATTTACCGGCGCCTGACTTGCCGGAAACACTGGGGCATTACAACCCTGGTGGTCCGGTTGATCCCCATTCCCATAAAACCCCATAGTACTTTACGGGAGTGGGGACCACGGAAGCACAAGCACTGTTAATAACGGTGCCGGTGCTTCCATGAAAGTCTGCGGCCGGTTGCCATTCCGTCCGGCAAGTCAGACCTGCCGGGCGGAACGGCACCCGCCACGCAGTACTTTGCCGGTCTAGAAACAACTGTGCCAGTAGGCTTACCGGCACCGTTTGTTCCGGAACAGCAAAGCTGTAATGAGGGCCATTGTCTCATGCGTGTGGTCCCTTTAAACAATACCTGCAACTCTTCAGGAAAGTCAATTCAACTTCAATTTGGCTACCAGCAGCTTTTTCCATGTTACCCAGAGCCACGTGGCCGCTCAGCAACAAAGTATTGCTGATATTTGGGAAAGAATGGATTTTCATCACATGCAAGTGTTTCAGTTAAGCACATGTTACTTTCCCATTGATAAAATGACTTCCCACATCTGCTGCTAATTTCTACTCGCTCATATTTCAGAGCGAGTGCAATTAAAACCTGGCTACAGTTACCAGCAATGAACGTCTGCTTCTCAGGGATACAGACCTTCCCAGTTATAACGAATGCAGGCTGCGGCAGCTTCTCGACTTTGTCTCCTCTCCTGCTAGTATTGCGGGCACACTTGGGATCCACACCCCTCTGCTGCACAGGTGTCTCCGATCCGGCCTCATTAAGGGAGCGTCTCGTACTCCAGTTTCCCTCGGCTTGCCTCAGCACATGGGCCTTAGGAAAAACTGCAACTTCAGCTCTGCCTTCAAAGCAATGAGGCACATCTGGAAAGACTGCCTATTGCCTCCTTTTCTTTCCAGTCCTTCCACAGCTATTCAGGTTTTTTTAGCACAGGACCAACTCAGAGTTTGCAATTGGAAGTTGCCTCTCTACTCCGGCGTCCCTGTTGTCACACTTCCTTGTGATCTGCTGGCTAAGTGATCTGCTTCTTTTGCTTCCCGCTCCTGCCCCGGCTTCATTTTACTGCTTCTCCCCAGGCAGCCTTTTATGCCCCTCAGGTAGGCTTGTTAGGTTCAGGTGCATGCCTGTTACGCTCACCTGGTATCCATGGGGCGCCACCCAGCCGGGTTGCTCGCTGGTATACTTCTCAGTGGTTCCCAGATGTGGTCTGTGGGGAAGGTTCCGCCTGAAAATACAGGAGGGCTGTGTTCAAGACTGGCCGATTGAGTTAAGTATCCTCCCACCACCCCCTATGCTTTCAGCCCCTCTGGGCCCTCTCCTCAACTTGTTATGATATGATATGATATGGTATTTGTAACGCGCCTATACACAAGTGTTTCAAGGCGCGACGAGGCAGGGAGGGAGGGAAACAGGGGGAAGACAGACAAACGATCCTACTAGGCCAGGTGTCATTCAGATCGTGCAAGTGCAGAGGTAAGGGGAAAAGGAGAAAGTGCAGGGGGAGGAGGTGGGGGGGAAAGTGCAGTACAAGGTAAGTAGCGTAATAAAATAATAAATAATAAATAATAAATAAGAGGGCCAGCTGGTGGCAAGTGCGAGGTAAGTGCAGAGCAAGTGCTGGGAAGGGGGCTGTAGGGATGCAGTGACAGTCCCACAGTGCAGGAGGAGCCAGGGAGGCAGTGCAAGTGGAGAGTGGCTGGGCCCTGGACCGAGGTCACAGAGTGGCCCAGATGCAGGTTTAGTGCAGACTTCAGTGGGGAGTTTAGCAGGTTTAGCAAGGGAGAGGGAGAGAGAAGGCAGAAGCGAAGAGGAAGGTTTTGTTGTAGAATTAGGCGTGCTCTCCGTCCTGCCTTCTTGGCAGGGGCGCGATGTCTTTCATGGGCGTGTGCGGTCCAGTTACTTCACTGACGCCGGCCCGTTTGATGTCTTCCAGGTAGGTCTTATTGCTGTTTTTTCGTATTGTGTTGTTATTTCTGCATGCCTTTGTTTAATAATGTCTCTTTTCTCCCGTAGATATGCGGAGCTTCAGCGTGGCGAACTGGCTGATTTGGGCCTTGGCGGTAAACGATGGTGCGTAATGAGCGCTATGATGCGGTAAGTAAGCGCTATGCGCAGCGCTGCGATGTCTTGCCTGTGCTAACCTGTTTTCCTTCTTTTCTCGTAGGTCGCAGTGTTCTCCCAGCACGCGTGGAATTTCCGGAGCGCTGCCAGTCGAGAGGCGACCAGCCAGGTAAGCCTATTGAGCAGTTCGTAGCTTTGCAATGTCTCTAATGCCTTCTTTAATGTTGTCTTTACCTTCGTCTTTCAGGTCTTTCGGTCCGGGAGGCTTGCAGATCTAAGGAAGCTGTTTACAGGAGCTGCGAGCGGATAAAGATGGAGATTGCAGGTAAGATGCTGCTGCTAACGATGTTCCTTTTGTCTCCTTGCAGGTTCAGCTTCTCCGATGCTCGTGGGTATAGCTGGACACGGTGAGCAAGGAAAGCATCAGGATTCATTGTCCGTTGAATTTCATTTCATAGTTCTGCTTGTGTTAAGGCTGTCCTGATACCCAAGAGTTTGTCTTGTCTTCAGGTATAATGGGTACTGGGTCTGGAGTTGCATATACCATTTCATCAATGCCCATACGAGTTTTGAAATATTGCAGGTTTCGGTGGTCCGTGATGACTGTAATGGTGTGTCTGGCCCACAGAAGGTAGTGCCGCCAGGCTTTAAAGGCGGATTTGATAGCCAGGAGTTCTTTGTCAGTGATGGCATAATTAATCTCCGGAGGTGAGAATTTCTTTGACCAGAAGGCCACAGGATGTAGCTGGCCGGTTTCTGGGTCTCTCTGTGAAAGGACAGCCCCCACTGCCATACTGGAAGCATCAGTTTCAACAACATAAGGGAGGTCTGGACGAGGATGTTGCAGGATTGGAGCGGAGGTAAACCTTTGTTTAAGTTCCTGAAAAGCTTTTTCTGCTTCTTCGGTCCAAGCAAACCTTTTATTGTTTTTTTGTAACAGTACTGTGATCGGGTGCACAACCTGAGGGAAGTCTGGGAAGAACCGGCGGTAGAAGTTTGCAAAGCCCAGCATGCTTTGTACCCCTTTCAGAGATGTCGGTGATGGCCATTTCAAAATGGCGTCTACCTTGTGCACGTCCATTCTGATGCCTCCTGGAGTAAGGATAAACCCAAGAAAGTCTACTTCGGTGACGTGAAAAAAGCATTTCTCAAGCTTTGCATATAAGCGATGTTGGCAGAGCTTGGTAAGGACTGAACAAACGTGCCTGATATGATCTTGTTTCGAGGCTGAGTACACTAAGATGTCGTCTATGTACACTAAGGCGCAGACGTCAATTCTCTCAAGACGTCATTCATGAAATATTGAAACACTGCGGCAGCGTTGAATAACCCGAAGGGCATGACTTGATATTTATACAAGCCGTATTTGGTTCGGAAAGCGGTTTTCCACTCATCTCCGCTTCTGACTCGGACCAGTTGGTATGCTCCTCGAAGGTCCAATTTGGTATAAATCTGGGCATCTTTGACTTGGTCTAGCATTTCAGGGATAAGTGGCAAGGGGTAGCGGTTCTTCACAGTGATCTGGTTTAATGCGCGGTAGTCAATACAGGTCCACAAGTCCCCTTCCTTCTTCGGTACGTAGAACAAAGGACTGGCTGCCGGAGACTTCGATGGGCGGATAGATCAGTTTGAAAGTTACTGGCCTAGATAGGTTTTCAGATTAAGGTTTTCTGGTTCTGTGAGAGCATAGATCCTACCGCAAGGGATTTGTGCACCAGGAACAAGGTTGATCTGACAGTCATAGGGCCAGTGCGGCAGCAATGTGTTTCCTTGGTCCTTTCGGAATACATCCTGGAAATTGTGGTATTCACTTGGTAAGGTATTAGTTACCTCCAGGGTTCATACTGTCGCTCCGGGAGTCATGGAGATACAGACGTCAGGTTTCTGCTCTTGATAATAGCAGGCAGGGGAGCAGTCGCCGGGGAAGGTTAATTTCTGTGCCCGCCAGTCTATCAAAGGGTTATGAGCAACTAACCATGGCATCCCTAGTATTAGCCGGTACTGAGGTGCCTTGATGAGATCGAACGAAATAGACTCCCGATGTCCATCCTGGCACAGCAAGGTTACCCCAGCTGTGCACTGGGTTACTGGTCCTGAAGCGATTTCTGTCCCATCCATCATGGTTACCTTTTCCATGGTCAGCTTGGAACATAAAGGAAGCCCCATCACTGCTGCCAGCTCTTGATCAATATAATTTCCAACTGCTCCGCTGTCGATGTATGCTTCAACGGCATGCATCCTTGATGACCGTTGGTGGTTAATTAAGATCACTGGTATTGCAAAGTGCGAGGTCAGCGACTCTTTCTTCTCACTCGACAAACTGACCTCTACGTTTGCCAAGCTTGGTAGTTTTCCAATTCCTTAACTTCATCCTTTTCTGTGGCCCGACTATTCTCCTTGGGGGTTTAACTGGGCAGTCCTTCAGGAAATGTCCTGGTTTCCCGCAATACAAACAAAGTTGTTGTTGTCTTCTTTTATTCCGCTCTTGTTTTGTTAATGGAGGTCGTATCCCAAAGCCATGTAACAGTGGATCATCATGGGTCACCAACGGCACCGACCAATCCGCTGCTCTACCACTCAGGTATGACAAAACAAAAGCTTTGTCATTTGGAAATGTGCCAGGCCTACAAAGAAAGTGAAGGTGACACTGATTTATGAATGCTGCATACTTCCGTGGGTCGCCTGAGAACCTTTCTGGTGGTGCCAGGAGAACTGTTCCAGGTAACGTGATCTGTACTGGAGTGGGTGTAGTGGATGATAAGGTGGGGTTTTGCATTAGTGGATTGCTCCCAGGCAGAGGAGTCTGTCCTGCCTGTGATTGTAAGAACTGCCTACCGATCACCTCAGTGCGATCCTTGGTCACTACTAGGTCTCTCCGGAGAGCATTAGTCTCTTGTCATTCAGAATTAACCTCGGCACGAAGTTCCCCTAACAATTTGACCCATTGGTCCATTTCCGATGTCTCCTTGGCGCCCAGGTGGATTACTTATGGTAAGTTTCGCGTTCTGTTACGCTCACCTGGTATCCACGGGGACACCACCCAGCCGGGTTGCTCGCTGGTATACTTCTCAGTGGTTCTCAGATGTGGTCTGCGGGGAAGGTTCCGCCTGAAAATACAGGAGGGCTGTGTTCAAGACTGGCCGATCGAGGTAAGTATCCTCCCACCCCCCCCGTATGCTTTCAGCCCCTCTGGGCCCTCTCCTCACCTTGTTGTAGAATTAGGTGTGCTCTCCGTCCTGCCTTCTTGGCAGGGGCGTGTTGTCTTTCATGGGCGTGTGCGGTCCAGTTACTTCACTGACGCCGGCCCGTTTGATGTCTTTCAGGTAGGTCTTATTGCTGTTTTTTCGTATTGTGTTGTTATTCCTGCATGCCTTTCTTTGTTTAATAATGTCTCTTTTCTCCCTTAGATATGCAGAGCTTCAGCGTGGCGAACTGACTGAGTTGGGCCTCGCCGGTAAACGATGGCGCGTAATGAGCGCTATGATGCGGTAAGTAAGCGATATGCGCAGCGCTACGATGTCTTGCCTTTGCTAACCTGTTTTCCTTCTTTTCTCGTAGGTTGCAGTGTTCTCCCAGCGCGTGTGGAATTTCCGAAGCGCTGCCAGCCGAGAGGCGACCAGCCAGGTAAGCCTTTTGAGCAGTTTGTAGTTTTGCAATGTCTCTAATGCCTTCTTTAATGTTGTCTTTACCTTCCTCTTTCAGGTCTTTCGGTCCGGGAGGCGTGCAGATCCAAGGAAGCAGTTAACAGGAGCTGCAAGCGGAAAAAGATGGAGATTGCAGGTAAGATGCTGCTGCTAAAGATGTTTCTTTTTGTCTCCTTGCAGGTTCGGCTTCTCCGATGCTTGTGGATATAGCTGGACACGGTGAGTGTCACGTTGCAGACTGAAAAGTAACGCAAAGCGTGTTGTCTGGTTCGGGTGTGGTTTAAATAGACCCAACAAAGTAGTCCAGGTAAAATAATCCCTAGGCCACCACACCCAAAACACTATACCGCATAGCTTGGTTCCTAGGAGCCAAGCTATGTGGATGCCTCCAAGTTGGCTGAAAGCCTCAATAACGTAGTTCCCTGAACACATGTCTTTCACGGTGTATGAGCCTGATGCCATAGGCACCAGGACTGGCCCCAAGAGGGCTTTTAAAGTGGATGCCAGGCCTTATTAGAGATCCGAGTCCTGATTCCACCTGGCCAATGGGCTTGCCAGTGGGGATCTGGGACGAGGGTCGTGACAATGCCCTCATGATTAATTGCCTGACCTTGTATAGAGTCATTGGGCTTGCCTGCCTGACTTGGACTCTTACCTGCCGCTTTAGCCCTCTTCTTCACAGTCCCTGAGGGATTCTAGGACTTGTAGTTTGTTTTGGAACATTTCTGTTCCACTTCTCTAGAATGGCAAAAGGCCATAAAAAGGGCAGGGTTACAGGGAAAAGTAAAAAGGGCAGGACGACTGATCGAGGAAGTAGGGTAAACGGTAGAGAATCCTGAAGTTCCCCGCAGGAGGTTGTTGCCTCCAGGAAGCCATGAAGGAGACGTGGAGAAAGCCAAATCCCAGAGAAGAAGAAACCTGCATTGTGTTGCAAGGAGGCCAGCGACCCTCTCGGGTGAAGGACATAGTTGGGGAAATGAGGCCAAGCCTGTGGTATTACCCTTGACTCATGAATCAAAATCGCAGAGACAAGAAAGGAATGCGCACAAACAGCGAGTTAGTGAAAGACATGAAAGGCCGGTTTTTGTCAAGATGAGATTGAAGCCGCAACAGTGTATCTGTGAAGGATGCGCACATGCTGATGAGACGCAAAAGAAAGCTAACCAGTGATGAATTTTTAAGAGGCTGATATCTGTGAAGCCAGTGATACAGAGTAGCGGAGTGGTCCGGCGAAAGGGAGTAGCCTCAAGCGGCAAAGTGAACGAACACCGAAATGCGTAATGGTCAAGATCATCCCCAGCAAAAGGGGAAATTAAAAGGTGAATGCTTGAAGGGAAAGATTTCTTTTGAACTTTTGTGCTTATGGTACTGAACTACCAAGATCAGTAGAGACACAGGAGCAAATAACACAAGAAACACAGGAGCAAATAACACAAGAGTGTGAGCTGAAGAGAAAGTCAAAGTGGTCCTGCGGAGGTCTATAGTAAAAGTCTCGCACATTCGAAAGTCTTCAACATCCGTGAAAGGTCCGATCCCCACTGAGAGAGACCGGAAGTGTGATAAGTTAGGGGAAGGAAATCCCTAACAAATGTGAAGAAAGCTTGGAGAAGAGAATTCCTGGAAGTGCTGTGATTGAATCAGGTACTTTTTGGGTTGAAAGGTCCGAACCCAAATGAGACAGACCTACGTGAACTCTTTTGCTTTGAGAGGTCCAAGCCCGACCGAGGGAGACCTGCGTGAACTTTTGTTGAACGGTGAAAGAACCTTTGAAAGCTGTAATAAGTGACTTTAACGTGGAAGGCCAAGCGTGCCTCAATCCACGTTTTGAACTGCCTTTGTTTTGGGAACCTGAGCCGGAGTCATCCTGTTTACAGGGGGTGCCTTACTCCGTGCTGTCCAACGTGGGAAGGAGAGCTGACTCAGCCACGTTGATTCTTTATGTTATAACACTGATTTTCCTTTGCATACATATTCCCCCTTACACACTGTTTGTATAAGAGATAGGGCAGGCATTAGGTTTTGTTAGTATAGGCCATCTTTGATTTTACAGAGACTGACTAGGACTGTGTTTTCTTTGTTATTTGATAGTAGAGACTACTCCCATCATAGCTACTGGGCAAAGTAGGAGTTTTTCCAAACCCCGAAAATTGAATAAAGGTTTTAAAAATTGTAGCTCTTTTGTCAGTGTCCAACTTGTGATAACTTGCCTCCCTTACAGTGGGTAAATCCTATTGGAAGGCTTTTACACTCATTTACTTTAGAAATTATAAAACACTAACAACTCAATTCAAAGCTAGTAAAATAACTTCTATACTTTCTAAAGGAGCAACAAGCAACTTAAAAGTAAGTATACACTTTTAGACAGTGTGTAACATTTTCTATTACAGAACCAAAGTTATTCAACAACTCATTTACAATTAAATACTTTCAATACTTGTTATAGATTTCAAGACAGAAGCCTTATCATCAAAGTCCTTCCCTATTTCTAGAGCATGAGTTTTCTCAGTGGTAGAAGCGTGGCCCTAGTGGTCTATGAGCCAGCTGTAGGCAGGTCAGGAGAGGGTTCAGTTGCAGGAAAGTCCGCGTTCCAGAGGATATCTCTTCAGACAAGTAAGTATTACATCTGAGTTAGTTGAAAAGTAGTTGGGTACTTTACAGAAGGCTCCCTCTATGTGCTCCAGCATTAGGCCTGGGCAAACGGTATGGGCAAACTCCCAAACACTTGAATCACCCACTCAGCCTCACAGCAGTCATGCAATACTTAAGGTAAGTATTACCCAAGGCAACACAGTACTTCAGCAGAAAATAAGAGTTTTAGGGTGGATGCCTTCAGGATGCAGCCGCACATGATCCAGTCCTTGTTTCGTGGTCTGGAGACTGGAGAAATGGACACTGAAGGAAAACTGGTGACAGTCATCAATGGGGGAGGTTTCCAACAAAGGATTCTTTACAGCTTTTCACAGCTCTGTGGATTTGGCACCCTTTTACAGGTACCTGATGAAGAACGAATATCGCCAGTCGGATTCTCTTCACTCTCTCAGACCTGCACACTGTGACAGACTCACACCAGAGCTGTTTACTTGACATACCCCCATACAAGGGTAAAGCAAAATCAGGCAATTGGTCAGAATTACACACACCTGACGGTCCTTCCGTTTCCCCACAGGGATAAAAGGTGGAGCAAGAGAGCACAGTATGAGCACAGCAGACAGCACAATAAGACGGCTAAAGAGGCACAGCAGTTCAAGAGAAGGAGAAAGGCACGGGAAGCAAGTGGGTGATGAGGAGAGAAAGGACCTTGCCCTGTGTAAAAGGACATAAGGCCACAAACAATAGCACAAGTGTCTTGCTGCAGATGTCAACGGTACACGGGGCAAGCCTACGCCAATGAGCAGGAACGAGGGAGAGGCCTGCTACCTTGGTACCAGCCTTGACTCCAAAAGATGGAAAGCCAAGCGGTTCATCACAGCCGGTGAGTCGAGGGGAGAATTGATAAAAGCTGGAGTGTGGTGAATAAAAGTGGCAAATTGAACTAAGTTCAGAGAACTGTAACAGTGTAAAGGGAAGACCAGCTGCAAAGGGAACCATTACCACGTGGGTACTAACTTGAGAGACTGGTTGATCCCCCGTCTGAGCGAAACTGCAGATACCAGAGGGCTGTAGAAAGGCCGCCAAGATAGGTCAAAGTGGTCATACAGGAGGTCAAGCAAAATCCCTGTACAATTGAAAGATTTTGATCTACAAACTGTTGAAAAGCAAGGGAAGGGAATCCCAGATAGAGAAAAAAACAAGGGAAGCGAATCCCACAAGCATTGAACTGTGCAAAAAAGCTTTGTTAAAAATAAAGAGGGGTCAGCGCCCAGAAGAGGGGGACCCAGGGGTGAGCTACTATCACCCTAATTGAGAGCCAGAGTGAACCCGAACAAGGGATGCCAGTAAAAAGAGGCAAAGTCCAAAGTCCCAGGAAACAGTGTGTTGACAAGAGTTAACCCAGTAGAGAATTGTCCACGTTGAACTGTTAAGAAAAGGGCATTAAGTTTTGCGGAAAGCAGAAGAGCCATAGTGAACCCTGAGGAGGGAGGCTGAAACAATCAAGAGCGGTCAACGCCCAGAAGAGGGGGGCCCAAGGGTGAAGAATCCTCACCCTAAATAAAAAGAAAGATACAAACTTTCAGTTGTTGAAGCAATTTTTGTTTGTTTAGTTATATTGAACATGTCAGGCCCTCAAAGGCAAGAGACTTTCAAAGTAAACAAGTCTTGGCCATCGACAGTCCTGAGAGCTGCCATTGGAACTGTCGTCTCGTGCTGGAGAAGCCTGAGACTGTACTGTGCTCCAAGGTAAAGTGTTACCCCGTGCTTAAAACCTGTGGAAGGGAGACCCAGGCTACCGCATCCTGATATATTATTTGAGAACAATTCTTTCTTCTCTTGAAAACTTTCCCACACCCTTTTTGGTATTAGTTGTAAGGTTTGGCAAAAGGTTTTTTAGTATAGGCCTTTTTATTTGACTCAACGCCACTAGGACTGCCTTATTTGTCTTTTGATGGTCGACGCTTGCTCCCATCTTATATTTAGGTTTAGATTAGGCGTTTTTCCACCCTGCATTTATTGTTCAATAAACACCCTTGAACTCAGATCACTTGTGTCTGTTTCCTTTTTGCCACCATGAGTTCTTTACATGTGGATAGACATCTTAGCAGGTGTTATTGACCCTGACTTTCGGGGAGACGTGAAGTTTCTCTTCCAAATCATGGCAAAGTCCCTTTTGAAGTACGTAGGGGAGACCAAATTGCACAGGGAATCTTTGAGAAAGCTCTGTTCCCTCAATTCAAAGAAAGTGAACTTGATAAAACAGAAAGAGGTAACTTAGGCTTTGGGGAAGCTGATAAATCTCTTACCAAAGAAGAAAGGAAAGGAGAAGGACCCACCCTCTATCCCGACCTAGCCTTTGCCCAGCAAAATAATCCAGCTCTCGCTGAAGCTTTTTTACAAGCAATTCCAGAAGAAGAAGGCATAGAAAAGGGAAGTCCCTTTTTCTTCTTAAAACTAGGGTTACTTTACAGAAGAGAAACCTCCCCAGAAGGTTTCATAAAAACCCAGCTAGTGATACCTAAAAGCCATCGAAAGGTTTGGCTAGAAATCGCACATTCCCATCTCACAGGAGCGCGTTTGTGTAAAGACTGGAGGGGCGGTCTGTACTTCTGCTCTCTATATGGCACAGGAGAGGCACAGAGAACCCCAGCCATGATTCTCTATTATTGGTATCGTGGTCGAGCAATCAAGGTCTAGCTTCTCAGGAGGTGATGCAGGCTGGTTCTTAAGTACAGTGTAGTCCCCAAGCCCCCACAATAGAAATGTCCACACACTGTATTAGTTAAAACACAGTCTTTATATAATTAAGTTCAAGGTTATATACAATCACAATAACTCATTTTCTGCTTAGTTAACATATAATGGCAAATATATACAGTTCTAAGTGGTACCACAATTATTATCAGATCTCATTAAAGTGCATCAACTATACTCTGGTGAAATGTCACACAGATCACTCAATAAAGGAAACCAACAATAGAAATAGGAGGAAAGCAGTTGGTTAGAACAATTGGCAGAATACTGGCCCCTACCACTAGACAGAGTTCTGTGTGGAGATCCCCCCACCTGGGCAACCTGTAAAGTAAAGATATCTCACAAGCCCAGTCCATATATTGTTCTAGAAGTCTTATTTCCTTCTAAAATAGTTCTACAACCCCAATGTACGTGGAATAGCAGAGTTTGTCGACGGGTCCTTCTTGTGCGGCACCCTTTAAGGCAGGAGCCATGGATCGTCGAGATCCCACGAGCAAAAGGGTTGAACGACGACAGTGAGGTGGCAGCTTTGTTCCTAGCGGTGCTCGTCGGCGACGGAGCGTTGGCGTCCTGCAAGGAAGAGGCATGCGGGGCACCTCAGTGACGATAGTTCAGGACCGCAAAGAGATTGTGAAGAACTGGGGCCCAGCAAGGGCGTCGAGTCGTCTGGCGTCTCTACGGTAGTCAGGTGGCGAGAAACCCACCGGCGGATGCTCCTCGGCGCGTCGGCGGCCTCGACTTTCTCCGGCGGGACAAATCAGTCGACGATGCAGGCGAGAGTGTCCTTGGATCAAATTTACTTAGGCAAAGGGAGCACGGCGGCTCTGGTCGGCGACGGCGGTCAGCGACGGTGATGGACAACAGTGTCCGGGCGCTTCTCCTTGTGATTCCGCGGCAGTCCCTGTCTCCGGTCGGCAGCCTGTCGTTGGTCTGTCTACCAGGGAGCGCTGGCAAAGATTAGCAGTGCCCAATGGTCCCTCGTAGCTCGGGAAGTGGACGCCTAAGCAGGTCCTCTCTGGGTCAGTCCTTGGAGAAACAGCAGTTTTCAGATTGGTGAAGTAGAGCAGCAGCAAGACTTCTCTTCCAGCAGGGCTTCAAGGTTAAGCTTCAGTTTCTCTTCAGCTTCTGAACACGAATTCTAGCAGTGAGAGGCCCCCAGATATACTAGATGATCTCCCATTCATTCTGCTGGGTCACACTCACGCAACCAATCGGTCAGAAGGGCATTCATGCAGGCAGGCAGCCAATCAGGTGCATAGTGCATTCAGGCCATTCACTTCTCTCCAGACACTCACAACATGTTATGTGTGTTGGGACAAGTACCCAGCCATTCCACACTCCACACTGCATTCATGCCAGTTTTGGGCAGGGCTGTCTCAGTCATTGTGTCAAACACCAGAAACTAAACATCCACAACAAGAAGTGCATATTCGTCACACACTCCATTCACCCATGTCCCACCCACAGGGTGTACCCACAACACACAGTCACTGGGAATGCTCCAGCCAGTCTGGCCTGGACTTCACAACAACACCATATATGGAACTTCCACCCAACAGCCAGTCAGGGGGAAGTGCCAGAGTCAGGGCTCCCCAGCACTTTGGGAAAACAAGGTAACAGGCAATAGAGAGCAAAAGGCCACAGGGGCCATCTTGTTTCCTATCAGGAATCAACTGATTCCAATGCAAGGGCCTGGGTATCCCAAAATGGAGGATACTCAGAGCACTTGTCAAATTCAGCACGTAGCTGCCACCAGCCCATACCCTGCTATCTGGGCCACACAAAGGTGCCCAAAAACATACACTAGGGGCACAGCGTTGCACCCCCACCCATGGGTGACATAAGGGTACCCCATGGGTATGTACACCAAACCAAAAACAGGAAGAGCTGCACTGCCAGGAGTCCCACATGGACTCCTGGGCAGAAAACAATACAGAACACAAATGAAAAGCAGTAAAGGACAAGGATACGGAGGCCCTGTCCCTCCGATGCATTTCCAGCATCACAGTCGCCCCCCCCCAGACTGAGGTTAGGGTGCCTAATCTCCCAAGAGATAAACACCCTCATCCAGACGGCCAACATACCTTCTGGAAAAGCCATCTGCATTATCGTAACTCTTCCCTGGTCTATGCTCTATGGTGAAGTCTAGCCCTTGCAGGCTAATGGACCACCTGAGCAGTTTTGGGTTTTCACCCTTCATCTGCATAAGCCACTTCAGGGGCTTATGATCTGTTTGGACCTTGAAGGTGGACCCTGTAAGGTAGGGCCTAAAACACCTAAGGCTCCAAACTATACTAAAACATTCCTTTTCAACAGTAGCCCTCCTAAGTTCTCTACCCTTGAGTTGTCTACTGATGAATATGATAGGATGTTCCCTCCCTTTGTCATCTAACTGGGACAAGACAGCTCCAATTCCGGTGTTGCAGGCATCCGTCTGGACGATAAAGGGTTTGCTGTAGTCAGGCGCACACAACACAGGTGCCCTACACAGACTTTCTTTCAAGCCATGAAAGGCCCTCTGACATTCTTCAGTCCAATTAATCTTCCTAGGCTGTTTGGGTGAAGTCAAAGCTGTCAGAGGTGCAGCTATGGTTCCATAGTCTGCCATGAAATTGCGATAATACCCAGTGAGGCCCAGAAAGGCTCTCACCTGGGTTTGAGTAATGGGAGTCTCCCAGTCATGTACATCCTGTACTTTACTGGGGAGAGGTTGGATTTGACCTCCTCCTACCTCATGACCAAGATACGTGACTTTCCCCTGAGCTATCTGGAAATTGGTGGCCGTGATAGTGAGGTTAGCCCTATTTAAGGCCTGCAACACCTTATCCAGATGTGTCAAATGCTCTTCCCAGGTTGAACAGTAGACAGCAGTGTCGTCTAAGTAGGCCACACAAAAGGCCTCTAGCCCACTGAGTGCATGATTGACCAATCTCTGAAAGGTGGCAGGGGCATTCTTCAACCCAAAACGTATGACCCTAAACTGGTAGAGTCCCTCAGGTGTTGAGAACGCTGTCTGTTCCTTGGCATGGTATGTGAGATCTATTTGCCAATAGCCTGAGGTAAGGTCAAAGATGCTCACAAATTTGGCAGCACCTATGGTGTCCACAAGCTCATCAACCCTAGGCAATGGGTGCGCTTCAGTTTTGGTGACGGCATTGACTCCACGGTAGGCCACACAGAACCTCCAATCCTTGGTACCTGCCTGGGAACTTGCATTGGGGACAAGGACTACTGGACTGGACCAGGGACTGGTTGAGGGTACATTAACACCCAGATCCAACATCTTGGCGACCTCATCCTGGATGTGGTTAACGGTATCTGACATACGGTAGCACCTGCTTTTGACAGGCACACTGTCACAGTGTCAATTTCGTGCCTACGCCAAGGTGTAAGGCCTGGTGTCAGTGAGAACAGAGAGGCATACTGCCGGAGCAAAGCCCTGAAGGCCTTCTGCTGCTCTGTCATCAGATCGGGAGAGAGATGCACTCCCTCCACTGAGCCATCCTGAGGGTTGCTATGAAGCAAATCAGAAAGGGGCTCACTCTCATTCTCTTCTTGCTCTGAAGCTAGCAAGAGACATGAGACTTCTGCTCTCCTGTGGAAAGGCTTGAGCCTGTTAACATGGAATATCTGAGGGGCTACCCCAGGGACTCCCATGTCAACCAGATAATTGACTTCGCCCATCTTGGAGATAATCCTGAAGGGTCCCGTCCACTTGTCTGCCAAAGCTCTAGGCTTGGTAGGTTCCATCACAAAGATTTCTTGTCCCGGAGTCCAATCCACTTGTGAGGCTTTAAGGTCATGCCAGTATTTATTCAGTTCCTGGCTGGCCTTGAGATTCGCTGTTGCTTGACCCATCATCAGTGTCATCCTCCATCTGGGGCCTAACACATAGTCCCCCACTTGCTTGGCGGGACCTGGAGGGGTGGCTTCCAAACCATCTCTGATCAAGGCAAGGGACCCCCTCATGGGATGTCCAAAGAGTAACTCAAAGGGGCTGAAACCAACACCCTCTTGAGGTACCTCTCTGTAAGCAAACAGCAGGCATGGCAGGAGGAGATCCCATTTCCTCCTTAGGGGCTCTTCCAAAGCAACTAGCATGCCCTTGAGAGTTTTATTAAATCTCTCAACTAGACCACTGGTCTGGTGATGGTAAGAGGTGGAGAACTTGTAGGTCACCCCGCACTCTTTCCACATGGTTTTCATGTAACTAGACATGAAGTTGGATCCTCTGTCAGAGACAACCTCCTTGGGGAATCCAACACGGGTGAAAATGCCCAGGAGAGCCCTGGCAACCACCTTGGCAGTAACAGTCCGAAGGGGTATAGCTTCAGGGTACCTGGTGGCATGATTAACCAAGACCAGGATGAACCGATGTCCACCTGAAGTGGGAGGGACAAGGGGACCCACAATGTAGATGCCCACCCTCTCAAATGGTGTGCCAACCACTGGCAATTGCTTCAGTGGGGCAATGACACTGCCTCCAGTCTCTCAAGACAACTGACAAGTTGGGCAGGTCCGGCAGTGGGACTCCACCTCTACTCCCATCTGAGCCAGTAGAAATGAGCAGAGAGCCTCTGCTTAGTCTTCTTGGTACCAAGATGACCAGCTAAGGGCACCCCATGCGCCAACTACAGCAGGAAAGGTCTGTAAACCTGGGGTACCACCAACCTCTTGTCTTGATTCCTGCCCCTCATGTCCCCAGCCCTCCAAGATGTCAGGCTGGAGCCAGGCCACGATCACCTACATGGCCCTCAAGGGCCTCTCCATCCCTCCAAAGACCCACTTGGAGTCAGACTTGGCGCTTGTGGCACCAGACTCACTCACTCCCATAGGATAACATTGGGGATCGGACTTGTAGTGCTTTGATGGGGTCAAGATGGATGCCTCCACATATTTCGGTTCCCAGAACTGCATGTGCAGTCTAGTCTTTTGGGTGGGGTTCAGCCTAGAGACACTTGGGATACCCAGAGACTATTTAAGCCACGCCCAGGCTGAGAAACATGCTTTGTGTTTTCTGCACCTGCAGCGTGACACTCACCGTGTTCGGATCGGTCTCCTGTAGGCCTGCATCTTTCTTCTGCGCTCATCTCCTGCAAGAACAAGAACACCGTTAGGAACAGCCTTACGTTGTGGCGCTTCTGCCCATCATTCATTGCTTCTTCTGTTCTGCGGGCATCTTCGGCAGTGTCATTCCCATCCCGGCACGCCGCTTCCTAAGGAAAAGGGAAAAGAACAGAAAAAAGGCATTAGTAAGCATTCAGCAAATCTTTCCTTATTTTTTAAAGACTGTATGAGCTTCAAACGCTTACCTGAATCCCAGCCGCTCTGGGGGAACTCTGTCTCCGGAACATCTCATCCATATGCAAGAGGGAAAAGACACTCCAGGTTAGCGTGGAAACATCTAGAGGAGCCGCATACCGCGCTTACTCACTGCATTTCTTCTTCATAACCGGCATCCACGCTGAAAACGTTGCGGCACCTAAAAGACACAGAAAAATAACTCAGTTCAATACAAATACGAAAGGGTTGCATCGCGCATCGTGCTCTCACCTTCAGCGCTACTCATCTCAGCAGCACATCGCCATCCCCAGACGCCGGCCATCATCTAAGGAAGGAAAGGAATGAAGTTAGAGAACTGTTCAAAAGACTCATTATACTTACCTGTCGGACTCTTGTCAGTGAAGTAACTAGGCAGCAGCGAACCCGCATCAATCAACACGCCCCTGCGCAGAAAGCAGAACGGAAAGCACACTTTCCAAGAAAACAAGGTGAGCTGTGGATCAATGGGAAGGGTTGGACCCCGGGGAAGAAGGGGTTCAAGCACACAGAGACAATAGGGAGTTAAACTCTACCAATCCTGTGTTTCAGGCCCAGTCTCCAGTCGAATAGATTCCAGGGAAGGGTACGAGGTCGTAAGAGGTCAGAACAGCCTGAGTGACGTCCCTGTGGATACCAGGTGAGCGTTACACCTCTTGAGGGCACCAGGTTCAGGCTTAGTGGGCTCACTAACAAGGACCTCACCCTCCCAATAGATCCGGAATGTCCTAGGCACTTCTCCTTGTGCCTGGGACAGGACCTATTTCCTCAGACCCTCGAGAGAGTGGCACTCTCTCTGTCCCTTACAGAAGTCCGCCCGGGAGGGTCCCCCTTCAGCCAACAGGCATTGAAGGTCGGGGTGGTCCTCCGGATTGAGAACCTCTCCCACAGGAGAGCCTTCTGCCTCTTCTCCCTCAGGCGTTGCGTTTGGGTTTTTCACTGGACCCAGCCCGTCTGGAGCATGAATCCCAATGGGTGCTGTAGGAACAGCAGGAAGAGAAGGAGCCCCCTTCACAGAGGTGGCCTTCTTGTTCTTCCGTCCTCTTGCCTTAGGCCTCGCCTTTGGCTCGGGTACCTGTCTCACAGCCAGACCCTGTGTCACCTGTGACCTAGTGACTGCAGCAGCAGCCATGGTGAGACCATCCGAGATCAACCCCAACTCTACTAGATCATTACCTAACAGAATGTTAGCAGGGACATTGTCCTGAACCAGGACAGGAAGCTTTGCTGTCTTGTCTCCAATCATGAGTGTGACTAAGCCTACAGGCAATAATTTGGGAGGCCCACCAGCTAACCTGGTGGTACTCAGAGGAGCACCTACATAGTCCTCTAGCTTGAGCAGGGTCCTGTGCACCACTCTCATGCTTGCCCCAGTGTCTCTCAAACCAGTAGAAGGCTTGCCATTCAAGAGGACACTTCTCAAAAACCTACGGGTGTTCTGTGGGATAGTCGCCAGTACTTCTGCATACTGGTCCCAGGCCCCAAGGGACACTAAGGAAATCTCTACAGAAGCACCAAATGTGATTCCTGTAGAGGAGGGGAGGACAGTGGCCTCCACCTCAGACATGGGGTAAGGGTAGCTCAGGCTGACAGCCTGTACTCCAAGTACCTTACCTTTACACTTAGAGTCACCCTTCTTGTGATCAAGAACCACACATTCCCAACAAGTGCCAGGAATGCGGGGTACGGTACTGGAACCACCGGGAGCCTGCCTTGCAGCAGGTGTACCCCTACTCTTATTCCCACCCACAGATGACTTATCCCCACTAGATTTTGGGGTCTTAGGAGAGGAAGGTTTTGGTTTACTCGACTGTGACTGCTTCTGGGACTCCTCAGCTTTCTGAGAGGTCCCCTTTTCTTTCTCCTGGAGACCCACTTGTCAGCCAATTTAGCCAGCTTAAAGGGGTCCAAAACGTTCTGGTCAGCAACATACTGACACAGCTCTGGTGAACAGGCTTCAGAAAAATGCTCAAAAAATAACAGGTGGGACAATTCAACAAACTTTTTCACTTTGTAACCATCAATCCACCCCATCATGTTCATGTGCGCAGCACTCACCCAGTCAACCCAAGACACATTCTCTCTTTTCTTAAAATCCCTGAACCTTTTAAGGTATTGGGTAGGTGTCTTGCCAAACTTGGGATCAAATCAGAGTTCATGCACTCATACTGATCCCTTTCTTCCACACTAAGTTTCAGAATACAGTCATATCCAGTCTGAGGCACTCTGCTTAACAAACACTTAGCCCAATCTCTTTTATCAACATCATGAATTGCACAAGCCATTTCAAACGCATCAATCCATTGGAGGATACCTGAACCCTCCATAAACACACCAACCAAATCTTTCATAAACTTGGTGGCTGGGGACCTGCCACTCTCAACTGGTGTAGCTGAAATCTCCACTCTAGCTTTCTCTAGCTGGATTCTCTAGTGCTCAGTGTCCCTATCTTTGAGTATCACTTGCTGTGCCAACTGCTCTTTCTTCAACTCAGCTTCTGTTGCCAACTTTTTGTATTGAAAGGCTAACTGTTCCCGTTGTAGCTCCAATTTTAAAAGTTCAATCTTAAAGGCTTCCCCCTGAAGAGCAGTGCTGGGGTTTGGAACAGAGGCAGCAGGAATGGTGGCATTCCCAGAATCAGATTCAGCAAAAACCCCAAGGGCAAAGACCTCAGTGGTTGCACCCCCCCTTCGAGAGTTTCACCATCAGTCTGGTAGTCCATCAAGGTAGCTATCAGCTCAGCCCTAGACTTTTCCACAAAGTCTAACTCCCTGGCTTCACAAGCACTCTGGAGAGCCTCTAAGCTCATCCTAGTCACTTTACCATTTACAATAGACTCCATTGCTTGTAATGCAGTTATCTTGTACACAACTAAACCTCAATTTAACAAAGTGCAGATATATTGTAAGTGGCACGATTATACACGGATTCTTAAAACCATAAGCATTCCACCGCTGCCACCAGTGTAAAGACTGGAGGGGGGGTCTGTACTTCTGCTCTCTATATGGCAGAGGAGAGGCACAGATGACCCCAGCCAAGATTCTCTAGTATTGGTATCGTGGTCGAGCAATCAAGGCCTAGTTTCTCAGAAGATGATGTAGGCTGGTTCTTGAGTACAGTCTAGTCCCCAAGCCCCCACAAAGGAATGTCCACACACTGTATTAGTTAAAACACAATTTTTATGTAATTAAGTTCAAGGTTATATTCAATCACAATAACTCACTTTGTGCTTAGTTGATCTATAATGGAAAATATATACAGTTCTAAGTGGTACAACAATTATTCTCAGATCTCATTAACGTGCATCAACTATACTCTGGTCAAATGTCACTTAGATCACTCAATAAAGGAAACCAACAATCGAAATAGGAGGAAAACAGTTGGTTAGAACAATTGGCAGAATACTGGCCCCTACCACTAGACACAGTTCTGTGTGGAGATCCCCCCACTTGGGCAACCTTTAAAGTAAAGATATATCACAAGCCCAGTCCATATATTGTTCTAGAGGTCTTATTTCCTTCTAAAATAGTTCTACAACCCCAAGGTACCTGGAATAGCAGAGTTAGTTGTCGTGTCGTCGACAGATCGTTCTTGAGCGGCTCCCTTTAAGGCAGGAGCCACGGATCGTCAAGATCCCACGAGGAAAAGGGTTGAACGACGACAGTGAGGTGGCAGCTTCGTTCCTAGCAGTGCTCGTCGAAGATGGAGCTTTGGCGTCCTGCAAGGAAGAGGCGTCCGGGGCACCTCGGTGACGATAGTTCAGGACCGCAAAGAGATTGTGAAGAACTGTGGCCCAGCAAGAGCGTAGAGTCGTCCGGCGTCTCTACGGTCGTCAGGTGATGGGAAACCCACCGGCAGATGCTCCTCTGCATGGCAGCGGCCTTGACTTTCTCCGGCGGGACAAATCGGTCGACGGTGCAGGCGAGGGCATCCTTGGATCAAATGTTACTTAGGCAAAGGGAGCACGGCGGCTCTGGTCGGCAACAGCGGTCGTCGACGGTGATGGACAACAGTGTCCGGGCGCTTCTCCTTGTGATTCCGCAGCAGTCCCCGTCTCCGGTCGGCAGCCTGTTGTAGGTCTGTCTACCAGGGAGCGCTGGCAAAGATTTAACCGTGCACAATGGTCCCTCATAGCTTGGGAAGAGGGCGCCTAACCAGGTCCTCTCTGGGTCAGTCCTTGGAGACACAGCAGCTTCCAGATTGGTGAAGTAGAGCAGCAGCAAGACTTCTCTTCCGGCAGGGCTTCAAGGTTAAGCTTCAGTTCCAACTCCAGTTTCTCTTCAGCTTCTGAACACGAATTCTAGCATTGAGAGGCCCCCAGATATACTAGTTTATCTCCCATTCATTCTGCTGGGTCACACTCAGGCAACCAATCGGTCAGAAGGGCATTCATGCAGGCAGGCAGCCAATCAGGTGCAGAATGTATTCAGGCCATTCACTTCTCTCCAGACACTCACAACAAGTTATGTGTATTGGGACAAGTACCCAGCCATTCAACACTCCACACTGCATTCATACCAGTTTCGGGCAGGGCTGTCTCAGTCATTGTGTCAAACACCAGAAACTAGACATCCACAACAAGTAGTGCATATTCGTCACACACTCCATTCACCCAGGTGCCACCCAAAGGGTGTACCTACAACATACAATCACTGGGAAGGCTCCAGTCAGTCTGGCCTGGACTTCACAACAACGCCATATATGGAACTTCCACCCAACAGCCAGTCAGTGGGAAGGGACAGAGTCAGGGCTTCCCAGGACTTTGGGAAAACAAGTTAACAGGCAATAGAAAACAAGAGGCCACAGGGGCCATCTTGTTTCCTATCAGGACTCAACTAATTCCAATGCCAGGGCCTGGGTATCCCAAAATGGAGGATACTCAGAGCACCTGTCAAATTCAGCATGGAGCTGCCACCAGCCCATACCCTGCTCTGTGGGCCACACAAAGGTGCCCAAAAACATACACTGGGGGCACAGGGTTGCACCCCCTCCCGTGAGTCCCATAAGAGTATCCCATGGGTCTATACACCAAACCAAAAACAGGAAGAGCTGCACTGCCAGGAGTCCCACATGGACTCCTGGGCAGAAAACAATACAGAACACAAATGAAAAGCAGTAAAGGACAAGGATACGGAGGCCCTGTCCCTCCGATGCATTTCCAGCATCACAATTTGGGCTAAGCTAAAACCCAGGTGCATATTAGTGGAAAGTTATACTGGCCACGTCTCCACGCCGATATAAAAACTTTCATACAGACAGACGAACATCCTATCTGACAATCTCAAAAATGTATCACAATGCCTCATTTTAGGAGACTTTAACCTCGGCTTTAGCGACCCTTTAGACTCTAATGCCACACAGATTAACAACTCCTTAGAGGAACTAGGATTCACCCAAAAGATCACAGGTGCTACCCATATCAAAGGTAGGACCCTTGATTGGATTGCTGAGCATAACTGCCCAACCACTGTCACCTCTATAATGCCACAGCCTCGGTCTGACCATCACTTAATATCCTTCTCCTTAGAGGCCACACTTCCCCTGCATGCTGATAGCATAGCTCCAGCTGCTCCCACTAGAAATAAAAGAAATATTACTTCTGAAAGACTTATCCCCTTGATACTATCTACTCTGAATTTAATTTCTGCCCATACAGACCCATTTACTATGGTAGACGCGTACAACAAAGTGATGCTATCATCCCTTGATACCATAGCACCACTGAAAACTAGAAAGATTAAACCTCAAAAACACGTGGTTCTCTCCTCATCTGAAAGCCATTAGACAAGAGAAACGTCAAAGTGAAAGAATCTGGAGACTAGATCCTTCAGATTCCAATAAGAACAACTTCAGCAAATTAGCCTCCCTATACAAAAAAGAAACCATCTTAGCCAAACAAACTTCCTACAACCTTCGTATTTGTCAAGCCAAATCCGACACCAAAGAGTTGTTTGCAATCCTCAAAGAGATGGAATCACCCATTTAAGCCCCAGACTCCCATCTCAAGGATAAAAACTGGTGTACAAGCATACAAAACGCTCTGGCCAACAAGATAACAACCCTTCAGGCAAAGATAAACGACAAAAAAGACACTCTCCTCCGTGCCCCGAGTCTCAGCAAAACTGCTGTGTCAATGCCCCAGACCATCCCGCCTCCACCACTATCACTCATACCTCGCTTTAACTTTCATAAAGTATCTATCAAAGAGGTTGAAAAAGTTATCCTCACCCTCAAACCCTCCAACTGCCATGGCGACCTATGCCCAGCACAAATCATAAAAGATGCAGCTCGTGAACTCTCCCCTTTCATCACCAAACTCATAAACGCGTCTTTCACCTCAGGTACCATCCCTAATAATCTGACACAATCCTGGGTCCTCCCACTTCTCAAAAAACAAACACTAGACCCATCTATATCTACTAACTACCGTCCCATCACCACAGTGCCATTTCTACTAAAGATTTTAGATAAAATAGCATATCTTCAAATCCAATACTTTCTGCCACCTCCTAGGAGTATGACAGTCAGGTTTCAGACCCCAACATGGAATGGAGACGGCACTCATAGACCTTTAGGTACAAATAGATACGCTGAGAGATGAGGGTAAGACTGCACTATTGCTGCTACTTGATCTTTCAGCAGCATTCGATTTGGTGGACCATAAGATTCTCTGCAACCACTTGGACTCCACAGCCCATTTCTCTCAAGAAGCAGTATGCTGGATCCAGTCCTTCCTCAACAACAGAACAATGCGTGTCTTCTCACCTCTAGCAGCTGCCGACCCCATGCCCATTTCTTGTGGTGTCCCTCAGGGCTCCTGTGTATCCCCCACTCTGTACAACAACTTTACAAAGCCCCTTTTCAATGATCTAGACGGCCTGGGTATCACCTACACCGACTATGCCGTTGATACACAGATCCTCATCCCGCTGACGGGAGATTATAGTAAGGATTTGGCCTTTGTGGATAGAGTGTACCTCATCATCCATGCATGGATGGCCTCTCATGGACTATGCCTAAATGATGACAAAACGGAACTTCTTATTCTTGGCACCACCTCCAACATCAACATAACATCACTGTAGCCAAGGAAGTCAAAACCCTTGGTTTCTATCTAGACTCCACTTTAACCTTTGAAAAACAAGTAAATGCTGTGGCTTCCGCTACTTCCTACACTTGCAAATTAATCAGAGCAGCCAAGCGTTTCCTCTCATCGAACAACTATATTACACTAGCGAGAGTCTTGGTCCTGTCCAGGTTGGACTATTATAAGGCCCTATATGTAGGTAGCAACAAATTCATTACAAACAAGATTCAGATCCTACAAAATAACACCCTTAGAACAGCCTTAAGTCTTCCTAAGAAAGCCCACATCTCAGACCTTAGAAGATCCGTCAATTGGCCATCTACGAAAGATAAGATCCTCCTCAAAACAGCCTCCTTGACTCATAAATGTCTTCACCAGGCCGCCCCTCACTACCTTACAGCTAAATTTACGAGATAAGCTTCCAACCGTCCTGCGAGAAAGGTTAATTCCATCCTCCTACTAGTGCCTAGATTCAAACGTACTAAGACTGGTGGAAGCAGCTTTCCTGTCAAAGCAGCACAATAGTGCAACTCCCTCCCTCCCACCCTAAGGGAAGACCTTCCATACTTACAATTCAGATCCAACCTTATCCACTGGATTAAGGAACACAACATCTAATATCACACTCTAATTACTAGAGCTTCACTATACACATACCCTCTTACTGCACCACAGCACGACATACTGTATATACTCGACTTTATAGTGTTTACTAATTCAGTAGTGCATAATTTACCCCTCTACTGCTTGATCCTTGTACATAGTGCACACCTACTTTCTGTATATATCTATTTCTGTTTTGTTCAATGATGATGATGTGCACAGCATTGTAACCGATGCTGTACTAGAACTTTGCGTAGTAATTTAACCTAACCTTAACCCTTTAAGTGCCATGGATATTTCTCCCCAGTGCCAGGGCCTTTTTTGGTGATTTTGGTATGTGGCCATTCAATGGCTTGTAACTTTTTTGTTACATGAGATATCTCTGCCAAATTTGGCTCCTTTTTTTCCTACATGTAGGCGGTCGTAACGCCACCCAGGAATCCTAGGTTGCTGTAGGGGGGTGAGAGAAAATAACCAAAAAGGGGGGAAATTTTGGTTTTTTTCAACAAATTCCAATAAACTGATGAACAAAGTAGCCTGTGGTTTTTTCCTTGTAAGAGCTAGGAACAAATGGTTTGCTGTGCTGAATTCCCCAATTTCCTGGCTTTCAAGAACAGGTTGAGTGGAAACGGAAGAAAAATATTTTGATGTGGTTATCAACCGTTTTGTGAGAGGTAGGCGATTTTGGCCATTTTTGCCAATTGGACATGCATGGACGGAATGGAAGAAAAGGGTAGGAAAGCCGATTTGGAGGACGGAAAGGCATATATTTCTGAAAAGTAGACAACATTCCAAGTTTAGGAAGGGGTGATTTGCGTAGGTCAGGCAACAACTAGGTTGGGGAAACTGCCGTATATTGGGGGAAAAGCGGGAAAATGACAGAAAAAAAAGGTATGTGTTGGACATGGTTGGCTTGGTATGGCAATGGCTTCTATGAATTTTGAGAAAAGCAGTGCTCTGCTACATTCCCCCGACTCCTGCAGTTAGGAGAGCACACATTTTTTGTAGTGTTTTACAAAACAAGCAATACCACAAGCCAAACACTGAGCTATGGTACACAGGAGTTTTACGCTCACGGACTGAACAGACGCACTTAGCATGTGTAAATCGGGAAAACCAATGTGGTGAGGAACGGCAAGCATACATTTTTTGAAAGAGCACAGGCAGACCTTTTCAAAGGTAGGTGACTTGTGCAGGTTACAAAAGTGTATGGTGCCTAAAGCAGCGACTAAATGTAGGTCACATTTGGGAAATGAAAGGGTTGTGTGACAAAGGGCACCAGCAAATGGGTCAAAATGTTATGAAAACCACACAAACACAACACATGGCCTACCGTTCCACGTTCCCACAGGTGTCTTGATGAAAACGGTACCTCACATGTGTGGGTGCACCTACCTGGGCGCCAAGGGGAAAGCCTAAAACACAAGTAACCCCAAGTCTGTTTTCAGACCGGAATTTCAGACTCTCTGCCGACCGGCACACCATACAGATATGGGCCTCGGGTGTCCAAGCCACCAAGGAAAACAGGGAACCCCATGCATTTCCAAAAAGAGGACACCCGTGGGAATCCGCAGAGGTACGATTTGGGCAAATTGCCCCAGAATTTAGTACCCAGACACCCCTGCAAAGTCCGAAATGTGATTAAAAAAAAGCATTTTCCGCACATTTCGCTCGGCTCACCCATCGAAACACGCCCCCAACAACACATGGCCTACCATCCCACGTTCCCACAGGTGACCCGATGAAAACGGACCTCACATGTGTGGGTGCACCTACCTGGGCGCCAAGGGGAAAGCCTAAAACACAAGTAACCCCAAGTCTGTTTCCAGACCGGAATTTCAGACTCTGTGCCGACCGGCACATCATACGGATATGGGCCTCGAGTGTCCAAGCCACCAAGGAAAACAGGGAACCCCATGCATTTCCGAAAAGCGGACATCCGTGGGAATCCGCAGAGGTACGATTTGGGCAAATCGCCCCAGAATTTAGTACCCAGACACCCCCGCAAAGTCCGAAATGTGGGGAAAAAAACTGATTTTCCGCACATTTCGCTCGGCTCACCCATCGAAACATGCCTCCAACAACACATGGCCTACCGTCCCGCGTTCCCAAAGCTGTCCCGATGAAAACGGTACCTCACATGTGTGGGTTACGCCTACCTGGGCGCCAAGGGGAAAGCCTAAAACACATGTAACCCCAAGTCTGTTTTTAGACCGGAATTTCAGACTCTCTGCCGACCGGCACACCATACAGATATGGGCCTCGGGTGTCCAAGCCACCAAGGAAAACAGGGAACCACATGCATTTCCGAAAAGAGGACACCCGTGGGAATCCGCAGAGGTACGATTTGGGCAAATCGCCCCAGAATTTATTACGCAGACACCCCCGCAAAGTCCGAAATGTGGGAAAAAAAATGCATTTTCCACACATTTCGCTCGGCTCACCCATCGAAACACGCCCGCAACAACACACGGCCTACCGTCCCGCGTTCACACAGGTGTCCCGATGAAAACAGTACCTCACATGTGTGGGTGCACCTACCTGCGCGCCAAGGGGAAAGCCTAAAACACAAGTAACCCCAAGTCTGTTTTCAGACCGGAATTTCAGACTCTCTGCTGACCGACACACCATACAGATATGGGCCTCGGGTGTCCAAGCCACCAAGGAAAACAGGGAACCCCATGCATTTCCCAAAAGAGGACACCCGTGGGAATCCACAGAGGTCTGCCTTGCGCAAATTGCCCGTTTTTATTAGCCACAATCCCCGACAAAGTGTGATATTTGGTGGGGAAAAAACACAATGTTCACTTTGTCTGGGGTTCTGGGTAATAAATTATGGGCCGCTTAGCGCAAGTCAGACCACTGCGCATTCCCACGGGTGTCCTCTTTTGGGAAATGAATTGGGTTCCCTGTTTTCCTTGCTGGCTTCGACAGCCTAGGCCCATATCTGTAGGTTGCCCACATGAACAAATTGTGCTGTGGCAAAAGGCTTGGGGTTACCAGCGGGTTACCCTTTTCCTTTTGCGCCCCCGGTAGGTGCACCCACACATGTGAGGTACCTTTTTTGTCGGGACACCTGTAGGAACGCGAGAAGGTATGACATCTGTTGTTGGCGACGTGTTTCGGTGAGTTGACACAGGGAAATGTCTCTGAAATTGGCTGGAAATGCAGACAATTCTCAGACATTTCGCTCTGGCCACCCACCGAAACACACCACCAACAACACGTGGCCTACCGTCCCGCGTCCCCACACGTGTCCCGATTAAAGTGGTACCTCACATGTGTGGGTGCACCTACCGGGGGCGCAAAAGGAAAAGGGTAATCCACTGGTAACCCCAAGCCTTTCGCCACTGCCCATTTTGTTCATGTGGGCAACCTACAGATTTGGGCCTAGGGTGTCGAAGCCAGCAAGGAAAACAGGGAGCCCCATGCATTTCCCAAAAGAGGACACCCGTGGGAATCCACAGAGGTCTGCCTTGCGCAAATTGCCCCAGTTTTTATTAGCCACAATCCCTGACAAAGTGTGATATTTGGTGGGGAAAAAACACAATGTTCACTTTGTCCGGGGTTCTGGGTAATAATTTCTGGGCTGCTTCGCGCAAGTCAGACCTCTGCACATTCCCACGGGTGTCCTCTTTTGGGAAATGCATGGGGTTCCCTGTTTTCCTTGCTGGCTTCGACACCCTAGGGCCAAATCTGTAGGTTGCCCACATGAACAAATTGTGCTGTGGCAAAAGGCTTGAGGTTACCAGCGGGTTACCCTTTTCCTTTTGCGCCCCCGGTAGGTGCACCCACACATGTGAGGTACCTTTTTCGTCAGGACACCTGTGGGAACACGAGAAGGTATGACATCTGTTGTTGGCAACGTGTTTCAGTGAGTGGACACAGGGAAATATCTCTGAAATAGGCTGCAGATGAAGACAATTCTCAGACATTTCGCTCTGGCCACCCACCGAAACACACCGCCAACAACACGTGGCCTACCTTCCCGCGTCCCCACACGTGCCCCGATGAAAACGGTACCTCACATGTGTGAGTGTACCTACAGGGGGCGCAAAATGAAAAGGGTAACCCACTGTTAACCCCACGCCTTTCGCCACTGCCCATTTTGTTCATGTGGGCAACCTACAGATTTGGGCCTAGGATGTCGAAGCCAGCAAGGAAAACAGGGAACCCCATGCATTTCTCAAAAGAGGACACCTGTGGGAAACCACAGAGGTCTGCCTTGTGCAAATTGCCCCAGTTTTTATTAGCCACAATCCCAGACAAAGTGTGATATTTGGTGGGGGAAAACACAATGTTCACTTTGTCTGGGGTTCTGGGTAACAAATTCTGGGCCGCTTCGCGCAAGTCAAACCTCTGCGCATTCCCACGGGAATCAACAAGCTTCAACGCAGCGAACTGGCTTGGTTGAGCCCCTCTGGTAAATGATGGCACACTAAGAGCGCTATGATGCGGTAAGTAAGCGCTATGCGCAGCACTGCGAAGTCTTGCCTTTGCTAACCTGTGTTTTCCTTCCTTGTAGGTCGCGGTGTTCTTCAGTGCGAGTGGAATGTCCGGAGTGGTGCCAGCCGAGAGGCAACCAGCCAGGTAAGCCTTTTGAGCAGTTCGTAATTTGTAAATGTCTCTACTGCTTTCTTTAATGTTGCCTCTATCTTCCTTTTTCAGGTCGTTCTGCCTGGGAGGCGTGAAGATTCGAGGAAGCTGTTCTCAGTAGCTGCGAGTGTTTAAAGATGAAGACTGAGGGGGCGATGTTGAGCGCCGAACAAGATGGCCGCCTGAGCGTATCTCTCTGTGGTTTGCAGATCCCACGATCCTTTTTTGGGCACCTTCCCGATCTGGTACCTTGCCCTGGAGGGCACGACCTATCCTCTGAGGTGACCTGGCACCACCTAGTCCTACTCCTGTTTGGATTGGAGCTGGGGATCCTGAGATCCGGGCGCCCCTTCGCCCTTCCCCCATCGTCGGCGCGGCTTCGCGCCAATACCTGGCCTGGCTGGGGAAGACGCGCCTGCCTCCCTGCGCTCCGGAGACTGCTGGCCGCTCTGGAGAGGGCCTGCGGTGCGCCCCGGGGCCCTGGCCCCCATCGCCTGTTCCTGCTTGGTCCCACCGTGTGGGATCGTGCCCCCCGGGGCCGCAGACCCCTCGCTTGCCCCGGGGCCGCCTCCTGCCGTTGCGGGGGTGCCGCAGCTGCGGCCGCTGCTGCTGGGCAGCACTTCGCCTCCCCTGGACTGGAGGCCCTCCCCCCCTGCACATCGTGGACTGCCGACCGCTCCGGGGGGGACCTGTGTTGTGATCCGTGGTCCCGGCCCCCACCGCCTGCTTCCACCTGGGCCCGTCTTGCGTGAGCGGACCCCTTGGAGCCGCGGCCCCGCGCTGGCCCCTGGACCGCCTCCGGCTGCTGCGGGGGTGTCGCGGCTGCGGCCGCTGCTGCGGGCTGGCTCGGGCCTCCCGGAAGGACTCCCTCGGCGCTGCCGTGGCCGGGCCTCCTCCGGTTTTGGGCCGCATCCTGCTGGTGGCCCCCCCACCCTGTTGTTAGGCCCCAGCGGCGGGGTGGTGCTGCGGCACGCCCTTGGACGCCGGGTGCCGCGCTCCCCTGCAGGCTTGTGTGACGGAGCCAGGAGAGATAAAGGTACGTCAAGGGGGGGGTTCTGCTGCGGGCCCCCCCCGCTTGGCTCTGAGACTCTGGGGCAAATCACAGACACTGGTCCTTTCCTGTGCTGGCTGTGCTCGGGCTGTGGGCCCCTCTGCTTTGTGGTTCCATCTTCACCCGACCGCCCTACTGGGGGAGCCCTAATCTTTGCTGGCCGCCCGCATCCCTGCACTGGGGGGTGTCCTATCTCCTGAGTGGGCCGCAGCGCTCCTGGGGCCACTACTTCTTGCAGGATCTGTTGTTTACCTGGGGCCTGCCTTACCCCACATTGCTGACCTCGAGGCCGCGATCGGCCCGCCCTACCGCCGGGGCATTGTGCTGGGGGGCGCTCCTCTCTACTCACTGCACTCAGTCATTTACGCCTGGACCCATGCATTCACAGCGACCGCTGGACATCGCCACCCCTGCCCTTGGGGTCTCCTGCACCTGTGCTCCCCTGGCGTTGTCCCCCAGCTCTCCCTGGGCTAGCTAAGCTTCCACATTCTGCTCTGGCAGCCGCAATATCTCATACTCATTGATCCACAGCCTCTGGTTTCTTCGTACTACCTCCTGTTCCATACCATACTTTGCACACTGTGTTACGAGGTACAAGGTCCGAGCTCCCCCCGCCTTCTCCTTGGGCTGCTGGGGATCCCCCCTCTCTCCGCCCGACCTCCAACATCACCAGGATGACCAAGGGGGGCGCGAGGAAACAGAGCTCCATTAACATGTTTGCGAAGGCGGCGGTGAGATCGCCGGAGGAGGCTGCTGGGCAGGCTCCTGCCGCCTCATCTGACGCAGCTCTGGAATCCCAAAATATGATGGACTTTATCCGAGAGGGCTTCACCGCACTTCACTCAAAATTAGATGACATGAACGGCACTATATCCTCCATTAAGGCCCACATCGAGAGGACTGATAGCCGAGTGTCGGAGGTCGAGACACGGGTCGGCTCCGCTGAGGATGCGCTGGGTGCCCTCCGCTCCGAGGTTGTCACTCTCTCCAGCTGAGTCCTCGAGGTGGAAAAGAAGAAGAGGACTTGGAATCCCGCTCAAGGCGCCACAACCTCCGCATTATCGGGGTTCCCGAGAATGAAGTCCACGAGCCAATGGAAGATTTTGTTGAGCACACATTGCTGTCGCTCCTTGACTCACCCGAGCTTTCCCCGCACTTCGCTATTGAGCGGGCACATCGCGCCCTGACGGCTAAACCTAAGCCCGGTGCTCCACCTCGGCCCATCATAGCTCGTGTGCTGAACTACCGTGACCGTGACGCCCTCCTCAGGGCCGCAAGGCTCAAGGGTGAGCTACTACTGGGCGGCGCAAGGATTCACCTTTACCCAGACTTTTCAACAGCCGTCCAACGGGAACGCAAGACATTCCAAGCGGTGAAACGAAGGCTGCGAGACCACTCAATCAAATACGCTATGTTCTATCCCGCCACACTTCGCATAGAACACGCTAACCAGGTCTTCTTCTTCACGATCCCAGGGGAGGCCTCTAAGTTTATGGACGAACATTTCCCTGGCTGATCTCCCTCCTCTGACCACGGTTCTACAGTTACCCTTTGTGCCCGACGGGGAGAGGCCAGGCCCAGCCGCCTTCCTGCATCGGGGCCACACTGATCCTCTATCCCGTAATCTGCTTGTTCTGCTCATCTTACAAATACGTGCCATATCACCATGTGCAAGTCCCTTGCCCAAGTTACATGCGATTCCTACTGTGGGCACCTTTTGTTCTACTGGATCTGCCGTAGCCCGGAGTGACGCGGCCAGTCCGGCCTACAGGCCCCCAGGCGCTGATGCCTCTGGTTTGGTTTTGGTTGAAGGGGGTTGGGATTGTCATCTCTCTGTTTGGGGGGGGGGATGTGGGTGGGGGTGGGACATGTTTGGGGTTATGTTATTAAAAAGTTGGCGCTGGCAGCGAAGGCGGACTGTGGTGTGGCACTCAGGAACTGTTGCCGCAGGGCTGCGAATCTGACCCACTGGTTATTGACATTTTCTCTGTTTCAAACGCCACTGCATCTGTGATGGAGAGTGACTTGACCTTTATGAGCTGGAACGTACGGGGGTTGGGTAATTATAAAAAGATGAGGCAGCTCCAGTTGCAGGCCGAGCACCACGGGTCCAAGATTTTTTTTTTACAAGAGACACATGCTCGCACGGAACAGTGCATGCGCTTCGCCAAAACCTGGGGCCCCCATAAATTTTTCACCAATTTCTCTATTCAAAGCCGTGGGGTCATGACCCTCATTCATAAGAGTCTCAAGTTCAACCTCATTTCCTCACAAATTGACCCCCAAGGTAGGTATGTACTGCTTCATGCCATGCTCCAACACAAGGAAGTGGTTCTGCTGAACATTTACGGCCCTAACCTAGATGACCTGGTTTTTTATGTGCAGGTCACGTCCCTCCTTGATGGCTTCCCCCTTGTCCCCATCCTCTGGGGGGGGTGATTTCAACACAATCTTTGATGTAGCCCTCGATAAATCTGGCTCCAAGCCCCGTCATCTCTCCAGGGCAGCTTACGCTGCACTATCATCCCTACCCCGTCTGGCCATGGTAGATGCATGGAGGTTCTTTTACCCGGATTCCCGCATTTACTCTTTCTACTCCTCAGTCCACGATTCATATTCCCACATTGACAGATGGGTGATCTCCAACGAATTGGTTAAGAACGTTATACAGTTAATGATCCTTCCCAGAACCTGTCTGACCATTCTCCAGTTACTGTTACCATCGGTTGGGGTATAGATCCCGGCCGGACTCATAGCTGGAGGTTGAAACCCCTCTCCCTACTGGACCCGGAGTTCTGTTCCGAGCTCGAGGTGTCGATTGAAGAGTTCTTCGAGACAAATACGGGCTCGGTAACATCTCAGGCCACTCTATGGGAGTCCTTTAAGGCTTATATTAGAGGGATTGCGCTGTCCAAGGAGAATGGGGTCCTTAAGTCGATCCGGAGAGATCTTGCCGTGAGCGAATCCAGACTTTCGACCCTGGAAGCTACATGCTCACTTCACTCTACCCCGGGTAACCTGGCGGACATCGGGATGGAGTTGGATACGTTCCGATCCCTTGCAGAGCGTGAACAAAGGTTTTTGGATAATCCTGGCATGGTGAGGAGATACGGGGAGGGTGAACGCCCTGGTCGATTTCTGGCGAGACTGATCCGTCACGAGACGGGGTCCGCACACATACTTGGAATTGAGAGGCCTGACTGCTCTATGGTTGTCTCCTCGCAGGACATCAACACGGAATTTTTCACATTCTATGAAACCCTATATTCTAACTCAGATGAGGTGTCAGTGGCGGAGATCGACTCCTTTCTCGATGCCCTTCCTTTGTCAACCCTATCTCCGGAGACCGCGGGTTCCCTTGACTCCCCACTCACACTGGAGGAGCTGTCAGACGCTATTGACTCCTTATCCTCGGGGAGAGCCCCTGGCTCGGACGGTATCCCAGTCGAATTTTACAAGCATTATAAGTCACAGCTGCTCCCTCACTTGCTGGCTCTTTGGGAGGAGTCTGTGGAGGCTGGTGTATTTCCCCCTTCACTCCGTGAGGCCACAATCACAGTATTACTTAAATCTGGTAAATCCCCCTCGCAATGTGGTTCATATCGCCCGCTCTCACTTATAAATTGTGATGTCAAAATATACGCCAAGGCTCTGGCGCTCCGGTTAGCTCCCTTGTTGCCATCTATCATCCATCCAGATCAGGCGGGCTTCATCCCAGGTCGCTCTACCTCCCTGAACCTGAGGCGTCTATTTAACATAATTAACAGAATCAGTCCCGAGACGCACGCAGTGGCTGCCACACTCGACATGCAAAAAGCGTTTGACTCAGTTTCATGGCGGTATCTATGGCGGGTTCTCGAGAGTTGCAAATTCGGACCCTCCTTTCTCTCCTGGGTCAGATTGCTTTACTCAACTCCTGTGGCTAGGGTCTGCACCGACGACCGTTGCTCCCCTCTCTTTGAGATCGCCAGGGGGACGAGACAGGAGTGCCCCTTCTCTCCCTTGATCTTTGCTATAGCAATAGAGCCCTTTGCTGATATGCTCTGCCAATTCCATGCTCATAGAGGCCTCTGCACTGCGGGCCAGGCGGACATAGTGTCCCTATATGCGGATGCCGCATTGTTGTTTGTACGCTCTCCCTCCATCAACTTACCCCCAATACTGGAGGACATCATTCAGTTTGGCCGGATCTCAGGCCTTAAAGTGAATTGCTCGAAATCCACACTCTTCCCACTCACGGAATGCACTCTACCCCCTCCTGACACCCTGGGTTTCACATGGGCTCAATCCACATTTACCTTCTTGGGGATAGAGGTAACGCGCCAGCAGGCGCTGACCTTCAAGGAGAACTATCAGAAGTATTTTACACACCTGACGGCTAAAGTCCGGGTCTGGGACAAACTCCCGATTTCCCTCGCAGGCAGAATAGGGCTGTTGAAGATGGTGGTGTTTCCCCAGTTGCTTTACAGGTTCACTAATGTACTCTTGTGGCCAGGGGGGGGCTTCTTCCGTGATTTGACCCATACAGTTAATTCCTTTCTTTGGCACTCAGGTGCGGTCCGCCTAAAAATCGATACCTTGTCTACCCCCATGACTAACGGGGGCTTCGGTGCCCCTGACTTTCTTAAATACTGGCTGGTATCCCAGATCCAATATACTTCCTACTGGTTTAATACAACGGACCCTCCCCCGCATGTCCGACTTGAGAAACTTGCGGTCTTTGACCGCGACATCTGCTCCTTAGTGATACAACCCGCTCCCCTGGCACTGGACTCACAGAATCCGGTCGCCTGCACATCCCTCGCATTGACGAAAAAATGTGGAGGCTGACCGGAACTGCTTACGCCTTCCATGGCAACCTCCCTCTTTGGAATTTCCTCCCAGGGGTCCCACGGGTTCCACCAGGCACGGTTCGTCGCTGGGCTTATGCGGGCTACGAGTTGCTGCGTGATGTGTTTGACCATGGTATATTTGTTGAATGGCCCGATCTCCCATTGCCCTTGAGCGGCCAGAGTGTATGGCTCCAATATTCATCCCTCCGCAGGACCCTTAAGCGCAATTACCAAATGTTCCCCGCATTACCACCGGATGACCCTGCCATCGAGGAACTCACCTCCCCATTGCCCACGAGGGGCAAAATTTCCAGGTTATACACTATGTTGCAATCCAGATCTGTCCCAGACTTTGCTAAACTGAAGCGTGCGTGGGAGGTAGAACTTGGTGTTGAAATGTCGGATGAGCGCTGGGCACACCTATGCAAGCGCACACATCGAGTGTCCTTCAACTCCCGGTTTAAACTTATTCAGTTCAAGGTATTACATAGGTTCCATTACACCCCGATCAGATTACATCGCATGTCCAGTGATCACCCTTCTAGCTGCCCTAGATGCGGTCAGGATGATGCCGACTACATTCACATGATTTGGTCCTGCCCCCGCCTCTCACAGTGTTGGGAGGCAGTTTGCTCGACGGTGTCTGCTGTGCTCGACCACCCCATTGTCCCTTCCCCGGTGTTATGCCTCTTTCATGACCTCCCAGGCCTCTCCCGGAACTCCAAAAAACTAGCTGGCCTCTGCTTGCTTCTTGCGGTGCGATCCATCCTGCTCTGCTGGCTTCGCCCCTCACCTCCCACACACGCCCAATGGCTATGAGCGGTCACGTGGGCCTCGGACTCTGAGGAAGCCTGGTCTCATATGCAACCCACCCACTCCAGGCCTAGGAACATCTGGCTCAGGTTCCGTTCTTACATGTCCGACCTCAACACGACACCGGATGCCTCTCCCCCACCTACTTCCCCCCACCAGCTCGGGTCCTCATCCCTATCATAGTTCTCTGTCACCCTCCCCATGCTGTAAATGTGCCTATTGATTGTGTTATTATGTGAAGGAACCTCTGCACACCTACACTGTGTACATTGTATTCATATTGTATTTGCCTGACGCTGTTCGCCTGTGTTTTGCTGCCACGCTGAATAATAAAAAGAAGTTTAAAAAAAAAAGATGAAGACTGCAGGTAAGATGCTGCTGCTAATGATGTTCCTTTTGTCTCCTTGCAGGTTCTGCTTCTCCGAGGTTCGAGGGAATAGCTGGACACGGTGAGCGTCACGTTGCAAGCTGCAAAGTAACGCGAAGCGTGTTGTCTTGCTCGGGTGTGGTTTAAATAGCCCCAACAAAATAGTCCAGGTAAAGTAGTCCATAGGCTACCACACCCAAAACACTAGACCGCATAGCTTGGTTCTTAGGAACTAAGCTATGTGGATGCCTCCATTTTGGCTGACAATACAATAAAGTAGGTCCTAAGCACATTGTTTTTCATGGTGTATGAGCCTGGCGCTATTGGCGCCAGGACTGGCCCCATGAGGGCTTTTGAAGAGGATGCCAGGCTCTAGAGGCCAGAGTCCTGACTCCCCCTGGCCAATGGGTTTGCCAGAGGGGGTTTTGGGCGAGGGTCGTGACAGTAGAATGGTCTTTGTCCCATACCGGTGTGAATGGAGTTGTTTTATGCGTATTCTGTTAACCAAAGTATGTCCTTCCAGGTATCCTCGGTTTGTTGCAGCATACACCTTATGTATTGCTCGAGGGTCTGGTTAGTCCGTTCGGTCTGGCTGTCGGTTTGGGGTTGATGGCTTGTAGATAACGAGAGGTCGATTTTGGCAATTTTACAACACCTTCTCCAGAATGCAGAGACAAACTGAGTTCCGTGGTCTGATATCAATATTAATGGGAACCCATGTAGCCGGACAATCTGTACCAAAAACACGGTAGCCAGAGTAGAAGCAGTTGGGAGACCTTTCAGGGGAATAAAGTGGGCCATTTTGGAAAACAGATCTACAACGACTAAGATGGTATTATATCCGTTACTGGAGGGAAAGTATGTAATAAAATCCATTGATAGCGTATGCCAAGGTGCTGGGGGTACTTCTAAAGGACGTAGCAGACCTGCGGGACTTTGTGTTTGGGACTTGTGTTGTGCACAGGTGCCACAGGTTACGATGAACTGGGCAATGTCCTTTTGCCAAGTTGGCCACCAGTAATTTTTCTTTATTTTAGCTTGGGTTTTGGCTATTCCCGGATGCCCTTCTACTAATGAATCGTGATAGTTTGCGATGATTTGATTCTGTAATTTCTTATCCGGGATGTACAATCGTCCTTGGTAGTATGGTAGGTTGTCCAGGATCATATACCGGTCTCCCTTCCCTAGCCATTCCTGTTGCGCTGGTGGATTCATCAAGTGTTGCAGGTCAGATTTTAAGTTGTCTAGAGTGGTGGTTGCGGCAATCATGCCTTGGATTCGTCCTTCAGGGATGATGGCCACGGGGTCTGGTGTAGTGAATGCCTCTTCTCCCTCACTCGTGCGAGACAGGGCGTCCGCTTTTCCATTGCGTACTCCGGCTTTATAGGTGATGACGAAGTCGTATTCCGCAAAGAAGAGAGCCCAGCGGAGTTGGCGTGATGATTGCGCTTTAGTGGTCTTCAGATATTGTAGATTGCGATGATCCATGACGTTGGTGACTGTTTGTCTAGCTCCAAGAAGATAATGTCTCAAGGCTTTGAATGCTGCCTTAATTGCTAGCAATTTTTTATCAGTGATTGCATAATTCAATTCAGGGGCTGAAAACTTGCGAGACCAGAATACCACTGGATGCAACTGACCTGTTTCGGGGTCTCGTTGTGACAGGACTGCTCCCATTGCTATGTTGGAAGCATCAGTTTTGACCACGTATGGTAGTTGTGGTCGAGGATGCCGTAGAATTGGTGCTGTGGTAAATGCTTGTTTTAGCTCCTGGAAGGCTTTTTCTGCCTCTGCGGACCAATTAAATTGTTTATTTTTCCGTAGTAAAGAGGTGGTTGGGTGGACGATCTGGGAGAACCCGGGAATGAACCGGAGATAAAAGTTGGGGAACCCGAGTACACTCTGTACTCCCTTTATGGATGTCGGTGAGGGCCAGTTAAGGATAGCGTCTACCTTGCACGTGTCCATGCGTATGCCCCGTGGTGTGAGAATGAAGCCGAGGAATTCTACCTCTGTCACATGAAAGAAGCATTTCCCCAATTTGGCATATAGCCGGTGTTGCCGCAGTTTCTCCAAAACTGCCCGGACATGGTTGGCGTGGTCCTCCTTGGTGGTCGAATAGGTAACAATGTCATCAATATAGACAAGAGTGCAGACGTCCACCAGTTCGCGGAGCACGTCATTCATGAAAAATTGGAACGCCGCCGGGGCGTTACATAGTCCAAAGGGCATAACCTGATATTCATAAAGGCCATATTTTGTGCGAAAGGCCATCTTCCACTTGTCTCTTTTTTTGACTCTTACTAGATGGTAGGCCCCTCGTAAGTCTAGTTTTGTATATATCTGAGCGTTTTCGACTTGATACAAGAGCTTGGGGATAAGCGGTAACCGGTACCGTTTTTTTACCATGATCTGGTTAAGTGCTCTGTAGTCAATGCAAGTTCTCAGGTCTCCCTCCTTTTTTAGGCACAAAAAAGAGGGGCGAAGATGCAGGGTACTTTGACAGACAAATTAAGCCATTTGCCAGATACTGATTGAGGTAGGTTTTTAGATGCTGGTTTTCCTGTTCAGTTAGGGTGTAAATCCAGCTGCAGGGAACTTTAGTTCCAGGTACCAGATCAATTTGGCAGTCATACGGTCTGTGCGGAGGTATGGTGTTTGCTTGCTCTTTTTGAAAGACATCTTGGTAATCCAGGTATTCAGGTGGTAGTGAACTGGTGAGGCCCAGTATGGTTTCTTTCTTCGACGAACCTGGGTTGGTAAGACCTTTTAATGAGAATCCCTTGCTATAACAGGTGTCGGCACAGACTTGGGGAAAGGTCAGAACTCGTTTACGCCAGTCAATCCGGGGATTGTGGGTCCCCAGCCAGTGCATTCCCAATATCATCTGGAACCGAGCAGCACCAATGAGATCGAAGGTGATGTCCTCTTGGTGACCGTCCTGACACAGAAGCGTGACCTTCTCGGTGTAATGTGTCACTGGGCCGGATGATAGCTGAGATCCATCAACTGCTGTGATGTTTTCTGAAACCTGCTTCTGTCAGAGAGGAAGGCCTATCCGGGTAGCCAGATCTTTGGTCCATGTAATTTCCCACAGCCCCACTCTCAATGTATGCCTCCAAGGCATGTATTTTCAACGGTTGCTTGTGGTTTACCAGGAGCACAGGGATGACTAGATGTGAGGTCTGTATAGGTTCCTTTTCACCGCTCGACAAGTGGACCCCTACGCTTGCCGGGCATTGTAGTTTCCAGAGTCCTGTTCTTCTTCACCCTTGTCAGTTGCTACAACTGCTTTCCTGGGTGGTTTTACCGGACATTCTCGGAGAAAGTGACCTGCCTTACCACAGTACAAACAAAGCTGCTGCCGTCTCCTTTTCTCGCTTTCTGCCTTGGTGAGTGGGCTCTGCAAGCCTCCGATTTGCATTGGCTCAGACTGATCGTGTGATTTGGTTTGATTCTCACGGGGTCGTACGTAGACCGACCGCCCCTTGGCCTTGGCCCGATCCATCTTCCGATCCTGCAATCTGTGATCGAGCTGCACTGTCAGGTCGATGTATTCGGCACATCTTTCTGGGGTATTTACTACTTGGGCTAATATGTCCTTAAATTCCCCTCGCAAGCCTCGATAAAAGAGCATAGTTCTTTTCTCTTCTGCCCAGTTAGTTTGTGCTATCAGACGATTGAAGGGAGTGATATATGTTAGTAAGTCTTGATTAACCTGCCGTAGTGATAATAGTTCATTGTCCAGAGCCCGCCCTTGAGTATGCCATGCAAATAGTTTCTTTATTTCACTCTGGAAACCTCTGAAGTCTGGAAGCAAAGGATCATCCAGGTTTACCAAGGGTATTGACCAGTCCGCTGCACTACCTCCCAAATATGAGAGTATAAATGCCACTCTTGCTTGATCGTTGGGGAATGCCCCAGGTCTGCACAAGAAATGTAGGCGACATTAATTCATAAAGATGGCGTACTTATTCGGATCGCCTGTGAAGCGTGCTGGTTGGTCCAGGGGAACCCCCCCTGGAAGAACCACTTGTACTAGCATGGGCTGTGGAGGTGCAGCAGGAGGGGCGGGGCATACCATGGCAGTGGGACCTGGCATGCCTGTGCCTGGAGCATTTGGCTTGCTAGTTCATCTGTCCGCTCCCGGTTCACAATTAGTTCCCTCCTTAGGGCATTGGTTTCCTGTCTTGAGGCATGAACTTCAGCCCGTAACTCTCCCATTAATCGGACAACTGGTCCGTTTCAAAAGTTTCCATAACGCCCAGGCAGAGATTCGAAGAAGCTTTGCGTTCTATTACGCTCATCTGGTCTCTTCGGAGGCGTTGAGGCACGGTTGCAGCCTTCCCAGGGTTGAGGTCGCTCGGGTCCGACTTCGCCCTCTGTGCTTATGTGGTGACTGGTGGTAATCGGTGATGCTGCTCGGGACTGCTCCTGTTGATTAGTTTTGGCGAGAACTCCTTCCTGCTGCCTCTGGCAGGGGTGCTTGTATGATCTGGACCGAGTTCCTTCACTGGTCCCTTGCACGTGATAGTCCAGTCCTGCTGCGACTAAGCCACTATACTTCAGGTAAGTGTTCCTGTTTGCCTTTGTCTTTCCTCATCTGTTTTTGTTGTATTGTAAAGTTTGTTGTCTTGTACTGCTATCCGTTCCACTTTTGATGTTTGCTCTTTTGCTTTCTTCCCTTGCAGGTGATGTTGCCGGCCCGGCAGAAGCTGCAGAGCTTGAGGCGGCAGCCGGAGGGAATGAGGAACGAAGCTGCAGCGGTATAGTAGCTGGTAAATTGTTAACTAGGGGGCGCGTGGGGTTCAAGTGCGGCGCGGCCCTAGGACGGATGTTTTAACCTTGTCTTTCTTCTTCTTCACAGGGTCCGAGTTCGTGGATGCTGAGTGCGGTGCTGCGGTGTCGGGATCAAGACCACTGGATGTCAGGAGATGAGTCTGCAGATGGAGAAGCGATGAAGCACCGGTTTCCTGGAGGTGAGGATGCAGGAGTACGTCTGGTTTCAAAGGTAACTAAACTGGTCCAAGCGGCGGTGAGCGTCAAGTTGCACGCGAGTGCACAGTAACGTGAAGCACCGGCCTTAAGGATGGAGCAGCCTATATAGCTGAGCTTCTGAAGCCACGCCCACCAGGTTCAGCCTGCCTACCACACCCTGCCACACCCGATGAGTCAACATATGAAGATCAGGCCTAGGGAGCCACAACCGATGAGTCAGCACATGAGGATGTTCTCTGGAATAAAGGCGTTCAGCTCCTGGAAAGTTCTTGTAAAATAAAAGCACTCCCGCACTGAAATAATGTAAAAGCACTCCTGCACTGAAATAAAGTGTTCCTGCTCACATCTCTATATGAGCCTGGTGTAAAAGGCGCCAGGACTGAGTCCAGCCAGGGCCTCTGTGTTTATGGGTGCCAAAGGGCCATAAGTGAGTCATCTGACCCATTGCCCCCATCACTAGATGGTGGGGTCTTTGTGTTCTGGGGCCTGTGGCCTTGACACCTGTAACGCTCACCTGGCTCCCACGGAGGCGCTGGTCTGGGTTGCTGTGGCCTCTTCAAGCGTGATGCGCAGAATTCGGGCCACCGATTGAACAGGACCCCCAAATCTTGCTTGTCTGGCCCGTAGGAATATCCTTCTGCAGATGAGAAAGGGGATTAACTGTCTGCTGAATAGTGTGCTTGCTCCCCCCTTCGTTCTTCTCTGACTTCCTCCAAAACCCCCGGTTTAACCTCACTTTATGGTTTGGAAGGATGAACTCTCCATCCTTCTTCTGGTGCAGGGGCGCGCGTTCGTCCAGTTAATTCACTGGTTTTCAGAATGGCGCTGGCACATCCACTTCACTTTTCTGAGCGATACGCCGTAAGTATGAAGATGCAAAAGTTCAAGTGTGAGCTTCCTTTTATGTTGTTTTTTCTGTCCTTTATTTCAGGTGCAGAACAAAGGCGATGCGTTGAGGGGTTAAATTGCCGGTGGTAAAATCAGGTGAGTTAGTGATGAGGGCGACCCCTCTAAATGTCTTTATAATTCCCCAGTAATGTCTTTTGTCCTTTCCCCATAGGGGCCGGGGTGCCGTACCTGCCAAAGATGCGGCGCCGACCCGAGATGTGGAATGGTTCACCAAGAAAAGCCGGTAAGTAATATGGCTGAAAATTCGCCTTTCCTCTTGTGTTCCCTTGCTCACCTTTTGTCTCTTCTTCTCTCCCCTAGGTGCAGAGATGTGGTGACCGGTGCTGAGAGCCGCGATGGAGCCGGGCGGCGTCTCGGGAACAGGTGAGTGAAGCGCGGCGCTGCAGCGAGCAACACGGTGCTTTTAAATGGAAGTCTTCCTTCAGGAATGCTGGCGTGAAGATTCCGGATGCAGGTAAGAAGGTTGAATAAGTTCTTGGTTTTCACCTTTCTCTTCTCTTATTCCCTTACAGGTGTTCCAGGTTCGAGGCGGCCGTGGCTGGAGTCCAGGTGCAGACACGGTGAGCGTTCAGCTGCTGGGATGCAGAACAACGCAAAGCACGTGTGGCTGTCCGGGCGTGGCTTAAATAGCTTTGGAAGAAGTTCCAGGTGAGTATTCTTCCACAGCCCCACCCAAGTAACAAAATAGTTCCTTCAGAAAAATAGTCCCTCCTAAGCCTCATTTGGTTTGGTTCTTCATGCAGCATGGTCTGCATCAGGTGAGTGTGCAACATGGTCTGCTTCAGGTAAGTGCACCAAACACTTCCCCTTATGAGCCTGGCGCCTATGGCGCCAGGACTGATGTCCAACATGAGCCTGGCGCCAACGGCGCCAGGACAGAGTCCAAAGAGCCCCTATAAAGGGCCGCTGGGCTTTTACCCGGGGGCGTGATGCCTGCTCCCGGGGGTGCTGGGCCTGGCCTGGTGCTCCGGGGGTAGGCATCATGACAGCACTCACCCCCAAGGCCCCTCCCAAGGTCGTTTCCCCAGGAGGTTTCGGTTTGTTCGGGAAATTCCGGGAAATTCCGATGGAATCTTTTTACTAGCCGAGGTGCATGTATGTGGTTGCTGGGTTCCCAAGATCTTTCCTGAGGCCCGTACCCCTTCCAATCAATTAGATAGAAAAGTTTTGATTTTGAGATCTTAGAGTCCAAAATGTTCTTCACCTCGAATTCAGGCTCCCCATTTATCTGGATTGGTTCTGGTGGCTTTATTAATCTGGTTCCTGGTTGCACTGGTTTAAAAAGCGACACATGAAAAACGGGGTGAATCCGCATGTTAGCTGGTAGATCTAGCTTGACTGCCACTGGGTTAATTATAGCTTTGATTGAGTAAGGGCCTAAATACCTTGGATTAAAAGTCCGAGGTCCCTTGAGCGATAAGTGTTTGGTAGCCAACCATACTTGATCCCCTATTTGGTAGGGAGGCGCCTCCTTTCGATGCAGATCCGCATTCTTTTTGCATTTCCCTTTCGCATGGTGTAAGTGTGCAGTAGCATCCTTGAAGGCTTGAGTAATCGTAGAATGCAAATGGTCCACTGCGAGGCTCAAAGGTGAGTCCAAGTCTGAAGTACGAGGGTGATGTCCATATAGGGTATAAAAGGGGCTCTGACCAGTTCCAGAGTGTATCGAGTTATTGTATGCATATTCAGCCTCCCATAAAATATCCTTCCAATTACCCTCCGATTGGTGCAACATACATCGTAGATATTGTTCAAGGGTCTGGTTCGTTCTCTCCGTCTGACCATCGGTCTGTGGGTGGTGGCTGGTGGAGAGTCTTACGTCGATTTGTGCAAGTTGACAACACTTTTTCCAAAAATGAGAAATAAACTGGCTTCCCCGATCGGAGATTAGTATGGACGGGAATCCATGCAGACGGATGATATTTTCGAGGAATTCCTTGGCAAGAACAAAAGCTGAAGGTAATCCTTTCAATGGAATAAAATGGGCCATCTTGGAAAATAAATCCACCACAACCAGAATAGTTGTAACGCTCATCTGATTCCCACGGAGGCGCTGGTCCCGGCTGAACTGTTATAGTCTCTTCAATTGAGAAGCGTAGAGCTCGGATGACTCTCTGGACTGGGCTTCCTCTTATTGACCGTCTGGCTTGCAGGGTAAGGTTTCTGCAGGCGGAAGAAAAAAGGGTTAATGACCGTTTGGCTGGACTTCCTCCTCACTAATCGCCAACTCTCCGAAAGTCCAATGTCCTGGTGAGCTCTCACCTTAGGCGTATAAATGCTGGGCTCTCCATCCTGCGACTTATGCAGGGGTGTGTGGGTTCCAGTTACGTCACTGGAGGTCCTCAAAGTCTTTTGTGGCCTTAGACGTGGCACAGGTGCTGAGATGCCAAAAGGTGATGCCGCCGTTACTGTACGAGGAGATGCCAGTATGTATAAAGAGTTTACAGTCTTGAAGAGATGGGCACCTTTAATGAAGTCTTTGCATTGTCTTTTTCAGGTGCCTGGATGCTGAGGGCGTGGTCACTGAGAGCGCGACACGTGCGGTTGTACGTAGGTATGGGAATTTCAATGACACCTCAATAAAGTCCCTTGTTTTCTGTTTTCAGGTCTTGAGATGTTGCGGGCGTTGTTCATCCGTTGCCGTTGCACGTGCGAAGTACGTGAGTATAATGATCTGTGACCTTATTATAGCACCTCTAACAATGTTCTTTTCTTATTTGCAGGTTTCGGGACCTTGCGGGCGTTTTCCCAGTCGTGGATGCACGTGGGGAAACACGTAAGTGTTAGGCTTTCTTGCAGTCTTTAATGGCACTTAAATAATGTCTTTCCTTGTTTTCAGGTGCCGGGCTGCTGCGGTTGAAGAGATTGTAATACGCGCACAAAAGCAGGTAAGAAAAGTAAATGCGGCCGCCTTCACCCGATTCCTACTTAACAATGTTCTTTGTCTTTACAGGTGCCGTTAGGCTGCTGAAGAGAAGGCCGCGAAGAATCCGTGAAAGCACAGATGGATCAGGTAAGCGAGCGCGGCTGCGAACGTGTTGCAACTTGCTAACCTTATGTTTCTTTTGCTTGCAGGTTCTGCCGGTGTCTGGATTCCTGGATGGTAAGTATAGTTCTCGTGTCTTTCTTCCACAGGTTGCTGAGCTGAAGCTGGAGATGTCACTGGAATGATGGAGCTGACTCGGTGAGCGTCCTGCTGCAGATGCAGAATAACGCGAAGCACGTTTTCCCAATCGGGTGTGGTTTAAATAGTGTTGGAGTGATTGGATGTCTTCTTCCTCAGCCTCGCCCAAGTAAAAGAGTTCCTGTGTTCCAGAGCTAAGGAGTGGCACCAGCCCCACCCAGGTAAGAAAGTAGTCCCAGTTCAGGGAATAGTTCCTCCCAGCAGAAGGCTGGGGGCTTCATCCTGCCAGCATTTGCAAAGGTGAGTATGCAGCATGGTCTGCTACAGGTAGGTCCACCCAAGCACCTTTGCAAGAATTATGAGCCCGGCACCCCTGGCGCCGGGACTGAGGTTCCTTATGAGCCTGGCGCCAGAGGCGCCAGGACATGGTCCAAAGGGCCGCAATAGGGGTTTGCTGGAGACAGGGACGAGGGTCGTGAGCCTGCTTCCGGGGATGCTGTGCTTGACTTGGCTTCTCGGGAGCAGTGCTCATGACAGCACCCCCCCTCAAGGCCCCTCCCAAACTTGTCTTCCCCGGAGGTTTTGGCCTATTGGGAAAAGTTCGATGGAATTTTCTGACTAGACGAGGAGCATGGACGTGGTCAGAGGGTTCCCATGATCGTTCTTGAGGTCCGTAACCTTTCCAGTCGATCAGATAGTATAATTTTGACTTGATGATCTTGGAGTCCAGGATGTTTTTAACCTCAAATTCAGGTTCTCCATTTACTTGAATAGGCTCTGGAGGTTTCTTCAGTCTGGTTCCAGGTTGCATAGGTTTGAGTAGAGATACATGAAACACCGGATGTATTTTCATGTGGGATGGCAAACCCAATTTGACAGCCACTGGGTTTATTATGGCTGTAATTGGATATGGTCCCAGATATTTTGGGTTGAAGGTGTGAGGTCCTTTAAGTGATAAATGTTTGGTGGATAACCAAACTTGATCTCCAACCTGGTATTGAGGGGCGTCTCTTCAGTGTTGGTCTGCTCCCCTTTTGTACCGTTCTTTAGCCTGTTGTAGGTGGATTGTCGCTTCTTTGAAAGCTTGAGTGATAGCATTATGAAGTTGATCCACGGCAGGCGTTCCAAGATCTTGGGGCGGGTCGAGATTGGAGGTTCGAGGATGAATCCCATATAAAATGTAAAAGGGACTTTTTCCGGTTCCTGAATGGATCGAGTTGTTGTAAGCATATTCGGCTATCCAAAGGATATCTTTCCAATTACTTTCCGACTGCTGTAGCATACAACGTAAATATTGTTCCAGAGTTTGGTTTGTCCTCTCAGTTTGTCCGTCGGTCTGGGGATGATGGCTGGTTGAAAGTCTCACATCGATTTGAGCTAAACGACAGCAACTTCGCCAAAAGTGAGAGATAAACTGGCTCCCCCTATCTGAGATCAAAACCGAAGGGAAGCCGTGCAATCTTACAATATTTTCAAGGAATTCCCGTGCTAGAACTGAAGCTGAAGGTAAGCCCTATAGTGGAACGAAGTGGGCCATTTTAGAAAACAAATCTACAATTACTAGAATAGTGTTGTATCCGGAACAGGAGGGTAAATCGGTGATGAAGTCCATGGAGAGGGTATGCCAGGGATGTGGCGGGATGTCTAGCGGATGCAGGAGACCCGCTGGTCTTTCCTTCTGACCTTTGTTTTGGGCACACACACCACAGGACATCACAAACTCCTTTATGTCTTTTCTCCATGATGGCCACCAGAAGTGTCTCTTGACTTTTTCCGAGGTTTTGGCAATGCCCTGGGTGGCCCTCCATCAGGGAATCATGGTAGCAAGAGATTACCTGTTTTTGTAAATCGGCATGTGGTAGGAATAGTCCACCCTGAAAATAAGGCAGGTCTTCTTTTTGTAAAGAAGTCCTTTCCCTTCAGTTGCCTGTTTTGTAAGTCCGAAGGGGTCACAAGTTGTTTAACTTTTGCTTCGATATCTTCGATGGATTGTGAAGAAATCAGGCCCAGGATTCTCTGTTCTGGGATTATTGGCACAGGTTCAGGATTGACAATATTATCTCCCATTCCAATCCGGGAAAGGGCATCCGCTTTGCCATTTTTGTTGCCGGGGCGATAAGTAATTACAAAGTCAAATTCGGCAAAGAAAAGTGCCCAGCGAAGCTGTCTGGAGGACTGAGCTTTGGCGGTTTTCAGGTATTGTAGGTTTCGATGATCGGTGATTACCGTGACAGTGTGTTTGGCTCCAAGGAGATAGTGCCGCCAGGCCTTGAAAGCGAACTTAATTGCTAAAAGCTCTTTATCTGTGATGGTGTAGTTAATTTCAGGCGCCGAGAACTTGCGAGACCAGAATGCCACGGGGTGCAATTGGTTAGTTTCCGGATCTCTCTGTGATAGAACCGCCCCCATTGCTAAGCTGGAGGCGTCGGTCCCAACGATGTAAGGGAGGTCTGGGCGTGGGTGTTTCAGTATGGGTGCTGAGGTGAACTTGGCTTTTAGCTCTTGAAAGGCCTGTTCTGCTTCTGTTGACCACTCGAAACGTTTGTTTTTTCTTAAGAGGGCGGTGATGGGCTGCACCACTCGTGAAAACTCTGGAATAAACCTGCGGTAAAAGTTGGCGAAACCTAACATGCTTTGGACACCTTTCACAGAAGTAGGTGATGGCCACTTGATGAAAGCGTCCACCTTTCTCGAGTCCATGTGGACTTCTTTGGGTGTCAGAATAAAGCCTAGAAATTCGACCTCCATGACGTGAAAAACACATTTTTCGAGCTTAGCAAAAAGCTTATGTTGGCAGAGTTTTTCAAGGACGGCTCTAACATGTTTCCGATGATCTGCTTCTGAAGATGAGTACACAAGGATGTCATCTATGTAGACGACTACGCAAACATCTATGAGTTCTCTGAGGACATCATTCATAAAATACTGAAAAGCGGCTGGTGCATTGCATAGTCCGAAGGGCATCACTTGGTATTCAAATAGTCCATACTTGGTGCGAAATGCCGTCTTCCATTCGTCGCCTTCTTTAATCCGTACCAAGTGGTAGGCTCCCCGGAGATCTAGCTTTGTATTAATGCAGGCGTTCTTAACTTGGTCAAGGAGTTCCGGAATCAGAGGTAGGGGGTATCTGTTCTTTACCGTTATCTGGTTCAGGGCACGATAATCAATACAGGTTCTAAGGTCACCTTCTTTTTTAGGTACGAAGAACAGAGCCGAGGATGTTGGAGACTTTGATGGGCGGATAAAACCATTGGCCAGGTACTGGTCCAGATACTGTCACAAATGAAGATTTTCAGTCTCGGTAAGGGCGTAAATTCTACTACAAGGGGGAGTAACTCCGGGTATCAGGTCTATTTGACAGTCGTAAGATCTGTGGGGATGCAGGGTATTAGCCTGTTCCTTCTGAAAGACATCTTGGAATTCTTGATACTCTGGAGGCAATTGCGGTCCTTCGGATGTTGCTACCGCTAGGCCAATACTGGGTCGAGGATAACAAGTAGGTGCACACTCTGGGAACTGTATCGTCGTTGCTCGCCAATCAATTTGAGGATTGTGTTTCTCCAACCAAGGGATCCCCAGAATTATTTGGAACTGATGGGCCTTGATCACATCGAACACGATTACCTCCCGATGTCCATCTTGGCCTAATAACGTCACTTCTGTGGTGGTATGGGTTACCGGTCCGGAGGCTATTTCCGTACCATCCACTGTGGTAATGACGTCTTTAATTACCTTAGGACAAAGGGGTAGGTTCATCCTGGAAGCCATCTCGCGGTCTACATAATTTCCAATCGCTCTGCTATCAATGTATGCTTTAATGGCATGCAAACGATCCGGTCGTTCTGGATTTATGAGGACCATTGACATTATGAAGTGCGAGGTCAAAGAACTGGTTTTTACGCTCGGCAAGCGGACCTCTACACTTGTCGGGCGAGGTCGTTTCCCGGCTGGGGCTTTTCGGAATTCTTATCAGAAGCTCCCACTGTCTTCTTCGGAGGTTTCACCGGGCAATCTCGGAGGAAATGTCCTGAATTTCCACAATAGAGACATAGCTGCAATTGTCGTCTCCTGTCGCGTTCTTTCTGGGTTAGGGGACCCTTTACGACCCCTATTTGCATAGGTTCTATGGCTTCAACTCCTTTGGTGTGAGTTAGTGGCTTAGAGAATACTCAAGTTTCGAACCTGGAGCGGTCTGCCTTTCTGTTTTGCAGTCTGTGATCCAATTGGACCACTAAATCAATGTACTCTGAACAATCTTGAGGGGGATTCACGACCTGGGCTAGGACGTCTTTGAGTTCGCCACGCAAGCCCCTGTGGAAAAGCGTGATCCTCTTGTCCTCGGGCCATCTGGTTTCTACGATTAGTCTGTTAAATGATGCAATATAAGCCAGAAGATCCTGATTTCCCTGTCGTAGGGAAAGGAGTTCGTTGTCCAGGGCCTGCCCCTGGGAATGTCTTGCGAAAAGTCTTTCCATATTGGCCTGGAAGGCCTGGAAATTGCGAAGAATCAGGTCATCCTGTGTAACCAGAGGGATCGACCAATCAGCGGCGCTGCCGCTAAGATACGAAAGCACAAAGGCTACTTTAGTCTGATCAGTCGGAAAAGCAGCTGGTCTACAAAGAAAGTGCAATCGGCACTGATTTATGAACACCGCAAACCTCTTAGGGTCACCAGAGAAGCGTTCGGGCGGAGCCAAAGGCACATTTCCGGGCAGATTGATTTGAACAGGATTGGCTGAAGCCGCCGGGGTATAGGTCCCTCCTGAATTAGGTAGAGGGGTTTGCCCCGCTTGTGTTTGTAATAACTGTCTGGCGAGGTCATCAGTTCGTTCTTTGGACATAATCTATTCCCTCCTCAGGGAATTTGTTTCCTGGCGGGCAGCATGTACTTCAGCTCTTAATTCCCCTAGTAACTGGGCCAGTTGATCAGTGTCGGAAGTTTCCATAGCGCCTGGGTAGGAGGCTATTGGAGGGCTTCGCGTTCTGTAACGCTCACCTGATTCCCACGGAGGCGCTGGTCCCGGTTGAACTGTTATAGTCTCTTCAATTGAGAAGCGTAGAGCTCGGATGACTCTCTGGACTGGGCTTCCTCTTATTGACCGTCTGGCTTGCAGAGTAAGGTTTCTGCAGGTGGAAGAAAAAAGGGCTAATGACCGTTTGGCTGGACTTCCTCCTCACTAATCACCAACTCTCCAAAAGTCCAATGTCCTGGTGAGCTCTCACCTTAGGCGTGTAAATGCTGGGCTCTCCATCCTGCGACTTATGCAGGGGTGCGTGGGTTCCAGTTACGTCACTGGAGGTCCTCGAAGTCTTTTGTGGCCTTAGAAGTGGCACAGGTGCTGAGATGCCAAAAGGTGATGCCGCGCCGTAACTGTACGAGCGGATGCCAGTAGGTATAAAGAGTTTATAGTCTTGAAGAGATGGGCACCTTTAATGAAGTCTTTGCATTGTCTTTTTCAGGTGCCTGGATGCTGAGGGCGTGGTCACTGAGAGCGCGACACGTGCGGTTGTACGTAGGTATGGGAATTTCAATGACACCTCAATAAAGTCCCTTGTTTTCTGTTTTCAGGTATTGAGATGTTGCGGGCGTTGTTTGTCCGTTGCCGTTGCACGTGCGAAGTATGTGAGTATAATGATCTGTGACCTTATTATAGCACCTCTAACAATGTTCTTTTCTTATTTGCAGGTGTCGGGACCTTGCGGGCGTTTTCCCAGTCGCAGATGCACGTGGGGAAACACGTAAGTGTTAGGCTTTCTTGTAGTCTTTAATGGCACTTAAATAATGTCTTTTCTTGTTTTCAGGTGCCGGGCTGCTGCGGTTGAAGAGATCGTAATACGCGCACAAAAGCAGGTAAGAAAAGTAAATGCGGCCGCCTTCACCCGATTCCTACTTAACAATGTTCTTTGTCTTTACAGGTGCCGTTAGGCTGCTGAAGAGAAGGCCGCGAAGAATCCGTGAAAGCACAGATGGATCAGGTAAGCGAGCGCGGCTGCGAACGTGTTGCAACTTGCTAACCTTATGTTTCTTTTGCTTGCAGGTTCTGCCGGTGTCTGGATTCCTGGATGGTAAGTATAGTTTTCGTGTCTTTCTTCCACAGGTTGCTGAGCTGAAGCAGGAGATGTTACTGGAATGCTGGAGCTGACTCGGTGAGCGTCCTGCTGCAGATGCAGAATAACGCGAAGCACGTTTTCCCAATCGGGTGTGGTTTAAATAGTGTTGGAGTGATTGGGTGTCTTCTTCCTCAACCTCGCCCAAGTAAAAGAGTTCCTGTGTTCCAGAGCTAAGGAGTGGCACCAGCCCCACCCAGGTAAGAAAGTAGTCCCAGTTCAGGGAATAGTTCCTCCCAGCAGAAGGCTGGGGACTTCATCCTGCCAGCATTTGCAAAGGTGAGTATGCAGCATGGTCTGCTACAGGTAGGTCCACACAAGCACCTTTGCAAGAATTATGAGCCGGGACTGAGGTTCCTTATGAGCCTGGCGCCAGAGGCGCCATGACATGGTCCATAGGGCCCCAATAGGGGTTTGCTGGAGCTGGGGACGAGGGTCGTGAGCCCGCTTCCGGGGATGCTGGGCTTGACTTGGCTTCTCGGGAGCAGTGCTCATGACAATAGTATTGTATCCATTACAAGAGGGCAGGTCCGTGATAAAATCTAGTGACAAGGTGTGCCAAGGTGCTGGTGGAATGTCTAAGGGTTGAAGAAGACCGGCGGGTTTTGTTTTTTGACCTTTGTTTTGGGCGCAAACTCCACAGGACATCACGAAAGATTTAATATCCTTTCGCCAGGACGGCCACCAGAATTGTCGTTTAATTTTTTCCTCTGTTTTGGCAATGCCAGGATGTCCTTCCATCAGAGTATCGTGATGACGGGAAATAACCAGTTCTTGCTATTCCTTTTCTGGCAAAAATAAACGTCCTTGGAAGTAAGGTAAGCCATCGTTGATTGAAAAGGCAGACCCCCTTTGGATCCAATCCTGCAAGGCTGAAGAGTCCAGGAATAGTTTTACCCGTGCTTGAATGTCTTCAAGGGTTTGTAAAGTGGTTATCCCCAAGATTCCTTGTTCGGGAATTATCGGCACAGGTTCTGAGTTGGTGTCCATTTCTCCCATTCCAATTCGAAATAGCGCGTCCGCTTTGCCATTCTTACAGCCGGGACGGTAGGTGATTACAAAATCGAACTCAGCAAAGAATAAAGCCCATCAGAGCTGTCGTGAAGACTGAGCCTTGGCAGTTTTTAAATATTGTAAATTTCGGTGATCAGTGATCACGGTGATGGTATGCCTGGCGCCAAGAAGATAATGCCGCCAAGCCTTAAAGGCGGACTTAATGGCTAATAATTCCTTATCGGTGATTGCATAATTTATCTCCGGCGGCGAGAACTTTCTGGACCAAAATGCTACGGGGTGCAGTTGGTTGGTTTCGGGGTCTCTCTGAGACAGGACAGCTCCCATGGCTAAGCTGGATGCGTCGGTTTCGACTATATATGGGAGATCAGGACGCGGGTGTTTCAAAATAGGTGCGGACGTAAATTTAGCTTTTAATTCCTGGAAGGCCTGTTCAGCTTCCTCGGTCCATTCAAAACGTTTATTCTTCCGCAAAAGTGCCGTGATGGGTTGCACCACCCGTGAAAATTCGGGGATAAAACTGCGATAAAAATTGGCAAAACCAAGCATGCTTTGGACACCTTTCACCGAACTAGGTGATGGCCATTTCAGGATGGCATCCACTTTCCGTGAGTCCATTCGGACCCCTTTAGGTGTCAGGATGAATCCAAGAAACTCAACCTCGGTGGTATGGAAAACGCATTTTTCCAGCTTTGCAAACAGTTTGTGCTGGCGCAATTTCTCAAGGACGGCCCTGACATGTTTTCTGTGATCAGATTCCGAAGAGGAGTACACCAGAATGTCATCGATATACACGACAACACAGACATCGATGAGTTCCCAAAGGACATCGTTCATGAAGAATTGGAAGGCAGCAGGCGCGTTGCACAACCCGAAAGGCATCACCTGGTATTCGAATAGTCCATATTTTGTACGGAAGGCCGTTTTCCATTCGTCGCCTTCTTTTACTTGTACCAGATGATAAGCCCCCCGGAGGTCTAACTTGGTGTATATGCAAGCATCCTTCACCTGGTCAAGGAGTTCAGGGATCAAAGGCAGAGGGTAACGATTTTTAACAGTTATCTGGTTCAATGCGCGGTAATCGATACAAGTTCTAAGGTCGCCTTCTTTTTTTGGCACGAAGAACAAAGCCGAGGATGCCAGAGACTTTGACGGGCGAATGAAACCATTGGCTAGGTATTGATCTAAATATTGTCTCAAATGCAGATTCTCCGGCTCAGTAAGGGCATAAATCCTGCTACAAGGGGGTTGTGCATCGGGCACCAGATCGATTTGGCAATCGTACGATCTGTGAGGAGGTAACGTGTTGGCCTGTTCCTTTTGGAAGACGTCCTGAAAGTCTTGGTATTCCGGAGGTAGTTGCATGGAGACAGAGGTTACTGATGCTAGACTGATCTTCAGATTTTCTGGGTAGCAGGTTCGTGCACACTCCGGAAAGGTTATTCTCTTTGCTCGCCAATCAATTTGAGGATTATGTGTCTCTAACCAAGGGATTCCGAGAATAACCTGAAACTGTGGAGCCTTGATTACATCAAACACAACTGCCTCCCGATGGCCGTCCGGACCTACAAGTGTCACCCCAGCTGTGGAATGTGTTACCGGTCCCGAGGCAATTTCGGTTCCATCAACTGTGGTGATGACATCTTTGCTGGTTTTAGGACGCAGGGGAAGGTTAATCCTGGAGACCAATTCACGATCCACGTAGTTTCCTATAGCCCCACTATCGATGTATGCCTTTATTGCATGCAACCGCTTAGGCTGTTCCGGATCTACGAGGACCACTGGCACAGTGAAATGCGAGGTCTGAGAGTTTGTTTTCAAGCTCGGCAAGCGGACCCCTACGCTTGTCGGGCGGAGTCGTTTCCCTACACAGAGGTTTCATGGATTTTATCAGCGGCTCCTACCACCTGCCTGGGCGGCCTTGCCGGGCAATCTCTTAGAAAGTGTCCAGAGGATCCACAATAAAGACATAAGTGCATCTGCCGTCTTCTTTCACGTTCCTTTTGCGTTAAAGGTCCTTTAACTCCTCCGATTTGCATTGGCTCAGAGGCTTCAGCCCCCTTGAGGATAGCGTGGGTCTTGACTAACACCCGGGTCTCAAACCTGGACCGATCTGCTTTTCTTTTTTGCAGTCTGTGATCCAATTGGACCACTAAGTCTATATATTCTGAGCATTCTTGGGACGGATTTACAACTTGGGCCAGGACATCTTTAGGTTCTCCGCGTAGACCTCGATAAAATAACGTGATTCTTTTATCCTCTGGCCACCCAGTTTCCACAATTAGTCTATTAAAGGTTGCAATGTAGGAAAGGAGGTCTTGATTGCCCTGTTGCAGAGATAGAAGTTCGTCATCTAGAGCCTGCCCCTGGGAGTGACGAGCAAATAACCTTTCCATGCTTGCTTGAAATCCTTGAAAATCACGAAGAATCGGGTCATCTTGAGTTACCAGTGGAACTGACTAATCGGCAGCACTGCCGCTGAGATATGACAATACAAAGGCTACCTTGGTCTGGTCATTAGGGAAGGCCCCAGGTCTGCACAGGAAATGCAAACGACACTGATTCATGAATACGGCGAATCGTTTGGGGTCCCCAGCAAAGCGTTCGGGTGGGGCCAGGAGCGGGGTTCCCTCCGGAACCGGGTAAAGGAGTTTGTCCAGCTTGACCTTGCAAAAGCTGTCTAGCCAGGTCATCAGCTCTTTCCTTTGTTACAATCACTTCCCTCCTGAGAGCATTAGTCTCTTGACGAGCGGCGTGTACTTCGGCCCGTAATTCCCCCAGTAGTTGGGCCAACTGGTCAGTCTCGGAAGTTTCCATAGCGCCTGGGTGGGAATTTGTAGGAAGGCTTCGCATTCTGTAACGCTCACCTGGCTCCCACGGAGGCGCTGGTCTGGTCTGGGTTGCTGTGGCCTCTTCAAGCGTGTTGCGCAGAATTCGGACCACCGATTGAACAGGACCCCCAAATCTTGCTTGTCTGGCCCGTAGGAATATCCTTCTGCAGATGAGAAAGGGGATTAACTGTCTGCTGAATAGTGTGCTTGCTCCCCCCTCCCCCCCTTCGTTCTTCTCTGACTTCCTCCAAAACCCCCGGTTTAAGCTCACCTTATGGTTTGGAAGGATGAACTCTCCATCCTGCTTCTGGTGCAGGGGCGCGCGTTTGTCCAGTTACTTCACTGGTTTTCAGAATGGCGCTGGCACATCCACTTGACTTTTCTGAGCGATACGCCGTAAGTATGAAGATGCAAAAGTTCAAGTGTGAGCCTCCTTTTATGTTGTTTTTTCTGTCCTTTATTTCAGGTGCAGAACAAAGGCGATGCGTTGAGGGGTTAAATTGCCGGGGGTAAAATCAGGTGAGTTAGTGATGAGGGCGGCCTCTCTAAATGTCTTTATAATTCCCCAGTAATTGTCCTTTCCCCATAGGGGCCGGGGTGCGGTACCTGCCAAAGATGCGGCGCCGACCCGAGATGTGGAATGGTTCACCAAGAAAAGCCGGTAAGTAATATGGCTGAAAATTCAGCTTTCCTCTTGTGTTCCCTTGCTCACCTTTTGTCTCTTCTTCTCTCCCCTAGGTGCAGAGATGGGGCGACCGGTGCTGAGAGCCGCGTTGGAGCCCGGTCGCGTCTCGGGAACAGGTGAGTGAAGCGCGGCGCTGCAGCGAGCAACGCAGTGCTTTTAAATGGAAGTCTTCCTTCAGGAATGCTGGCGTGAAGATTCCGGATGCAGGTAAGAAGGTTGAATAAGTTCTTGGTTTTCGCCTTTCGCTTCTCTTATTCCCTTACAGGTGTTCCAGGTTCGAGGCGGCCGTGGCTGGAGTCCAGGTGCAGGAGCAGACACGGTGAGCGTTCAGCTGCTGGGATGCAGAACAACGCGAAGCACGTGTGGCTGTCCGGGCGTGGCTTAAATAGCTTTGGAAGAAGTTCCAGGTGAGTATTCTTCCACAGCCCCACCCAAGTAACAAAATAGTTCCTTCAGAAAAATAGTCCCTCCTAAGCCTCATTTGGTTTGGTTCTTCATGCAGCATGGTCTGCATCAGGTGAGTGTGCAGCATGGTCTGCTTCAGGTAAGTGCACCAAACACTTCCCCCTATGAGCCTGGTGCCTATGGCGCCAGGACTGATGTCCAACATGAGCCTGGCGCCAACGGCGCCAGGACAGAGTCCAAAGAACCCCTATAAAGGGCCGCTGGGCTTTTACCCGGGGGCGTGATGCCTGCTCCCGGGGGTGCTGGGCCTGGCCTGGTGCTGCGGGGGTAGGCATCATGACAACACCATCTTAGATACTACCTATTGGGTCGGAATTTCACATTGGTAACAGACCACTCACCCTTAGTTTGGATTAGCCAATGTAAAGAGCCCAACCCTTGGGTCATGCGATTGTTTCTAGACCTACAAATCTATTGTTTCACAGTGGTACACCAGAAGGGAAAAGTACAGGGAATCGTAGATTTTCTTACCCAGTTCCCCTGAGAAGCAAATTTGGCTAGGAGGAAGGCTATTTGAGAAACCTGAAAGTGTCTCCATAGCTAGTCCCCGGAGATCTGTCATCCAGGTGGCCAGGACACGGCCATCGCTATTGGATCCAGTTCCTGGTGGTGGACCAGTAAGGGAGGATCAACTGAATGGGGGTCCTTGAGGAGTCGGAGTGGGGCACCAACGGGTGAAACGCTGTATCCCCCTTCCTTCAACACCTTTTCCCCCCTCCTCTCATGTAGGACATTCAAAAACACTGTCCCCCCTTTTCAGACATGAACACTTTCACACAACACGAAAGACAGCGGACTCACACCAGAGCCGTTTACTTGACGTGTCCCCATACAAGGGTCAGGCAAAGTCAGGCAATTGATCAGAATCACACACACCTGACAGCCCTTTCCTTTCCCCACAGGGTTAAAAGGTGGAGCAAGAGAGCACAGTACGAGCATGGCAGACAGCACAACGAGATGGCTAAAGAGGCACGGCAGTTCAAGAGAAGGAGAAAGGCGTCAGGAAGCGAGAGGGTGGCAAGGAGAGAAGGGATCTTGCCCTTTTCGTGCCAGTCCTGCAGAACCTTTGTGTAAAAGACCATAAGGCCACAAACAATAGCACAAGTATCTTGCAGCAGATGTCAACGGAACACAGTGCAGGCCTACGCCCATAAGCAGGAACGAGGGAGATTCCTGCCACGGTGGTACCAGCCTTGACTCCAAAAGATGGAAAGCCAAGCAGTTCATCATAGCCGGTGAGTCGAGGAGAGAACCGATAAGAGCCGGGCTGTGGTGAATGAAAGTGGCAAATTGAACTAAGTTCAAAGAACTGTAATAGTGTAAAGGGGAGACCAGCTGCAAAGGGAACTATTGGCACGTGGGTGCTAACTTGAGACTCTGGTTGTTCCCCGTCTGAGCGAAACTACAGATACCAGAGGGCCGTAGAAAGGCCCCCAAGATAGGTCAAAGTGGTCATACAGGAGGTCAAGCAAAATCCCTGTAGAATCGAACGACTTTGATCTACAAACTGTTGAAAAGCAAAGGAAGTGAATCCCAGAAAGAGAGAAAACAAGGGAAGCAAATCTCACAAGCATTGAACTGTGTAAAAGAGATTTGTTAAAAATAAAGAGGGTTCAGCGCCCAGAAAAGGGGGACCCAGTGATGAGCTACTATCACCCTAATCAAGAGCTAGTGTGAACCAGAACGAGGCATGCCAGTAAAGAGGGGCGAAGTCCAAAGTCCAGGAAACAGTGTGTTGACAAGAGTGAACCCGGTAGAGGATTGTCCACATTGAACTGTTAAGAAAAGGACATTAAGTTTTGCGGAAAGCAGAAGGCCCATAGTGAACCCGGAGCAGGGAGGCTGAAAGAATCAGGAGGGGCCAATGCCAGAAGAGGGGGACCCAAGGGTGAAGAATCCTCACCCTAAATTAAAAAAAAGATATGAACTTTCAGTTGTTGAAGGAACTTTTGTTTGTTTAGTTATATTGAACATGTCAGGCCCTCGAAGGCAAGATACTTTGAAAGGAAACAAGACTTGGTCATCGACGGTCCTGAGAGCTTTGCCTCGTGCTGGAGAAGCCCGAGACTGTACTATGCTCCAAGGTACCACTTTACCCCGTGCTCAAAAGGTGGGGAAGGGAGATCCGTGCTACCGCATCCTGGCATATTATTTGAGAACACTTCTTTCTTTTCTGTAAAACTGTCCTACACCCTTTTTGATATTAGTTGTAAGGTTTGGCAATAGGATTCTTAGTATAGGCCTTTTTATTTGACTCGATGCCACTAGGACTGCCTTATTTTTCTTTTGATGGTTGATGCTTACTCCCATCTTAGATTTAGGTTTAGATTAAGCGTTTTTCCACCCTGCATTCATTGTTCAATAAACACCCGTGAACTGTGATCACTTGTGTCTGTCTTACTTGTTGCCACCTTGAGTTCCTTACAAGGTCCAGCAGGAATCCACCAATGTTTTGGACGAAATTGGACTTTGGAAGATGTTGCACTGCACTCAGGCTTGAGGTCCCCTGGTATTGGTGTTTTGCCGCTCCAGCAAGGTCACAGCACGCACATCGAGGGATGTCTCATTTTGCAGGTCTTCATGAAACTAGTGGATCTAACCAGCTTCTGGGTACGAGTCATAGTATTTGGTACCGCAAGGTCAATTGGAACGTATGGTTACTTCATGCTCCGGTTGCATCGCAGGCTCTCTGGTTACTGGAAATGGTTACAGCCATCGTTTCTTCATCTTGCCCTTCGGATTTGGTTCCAGTGGTTGATTTGTCAGCAGCTTACAGGATCGGAGTATTTATCAGGAACTACAGCACAACTTCTGCAACCTCCCTCTGCATTTTACAGAAAGGAAAGGGGCTGTCTGGCTGTCCAAACAGGACAGCCAGCTCCCCAGTGGGAACTGGTTCCTTTCAGGCAAGGTGAAAGACAAAAGGCTGCCGAGTTTCGGATTCCTCCCTTGCTTTCTGCCTTCACAGACACTCTGGAGCCTCGGCAGGGAATACAAACGATTTTCTCCGAAGCAAAACTTCAACCAGGGTCTTTCCCACTTTGAATGGCAGAAGAATACCCAAGAAACAACAAGCAAAGGAGAAATGGCAAAAAAAAGAAGTAGCCCACCATTTTAGCAGAATGGTGACCCTCATGTCATTACCGTGGCTGATTTGACAGACTGTGAGTAATAATGACCAAAAGTCATAAAAGTAGTTTCACTGCCACCAGCCATTCAAGATAACTTGTAATTGTAACAAAAATGTCACCAGGTAAGTAAGCAAGAGGATATACTGCATCTCTCCAGCACTCCACATAAGGTGAGGTGTGTTGGCTCACTAAAATAAATGTAAAGGAGATGGGAATCCCACTTTACTTCTTGGGAACAGTAGTTCACGCAAGAGGTTATAAAAGAAATTAACAGGGAAGCCCAAAGGTGCAACCCAGCCTAAGCCCAAAAGTTAAAACTTCAATCACACACCATGGAGAGAAATAAAAAGGTCACCCATAAAATGAGTAAAATACTAGGTGAGAAGGTAAAAGGATTCCCACTTCTTTAGGGACAAGGAACAATAATCCCCAAGTCCAAGCAAAATGCTCTGGAGTTGACACAGCTCAGGATGATTATTCACATTTTGAAAATCTTACCTAACACTCGTCCATCCCAGACTAAGGGACAGGAGGATCTAATCCTCTCCATGATGGATCTCATGTCGCAATTGGTTTCACCTACTGTGGAGTCCATTAGAAATCTGTTTGTAACCCTTTTTCCGCCCTCCAAGGCGGAATTACCACTGTATTATCAGCAAACTCATAAGGAGGCCCAGTGTTTCCTCAAGTCTTGCAAAGCGCTAACCAAAATCGTGGTCCTCATTCGAATGTGATGTTGGTAAGTAGGCCGTGTGGATGAAACATATCATGACAGAATCATCAAATCAATTCTCTGCCAGTAGGGTTTCCTTCAATTGGGGAAAAATAACCAGTTTTTATAAAGGAATCAATGATGAACATTATAGTCGTACACTTCTTGAAGTTTCACAATGAAATCAATGCAAGTAGTCATTAAGGTTGCCAGAGTTTACTAACCGGTTTTTGTTGAGGTATTTTCAAAAGCAGATATAACATACATGATGACAGATAGTCCTGCACATCCCTTCCCAGGGATGGCCACCAGAAAGGTAATTTTACGGTGTCCAAAGTGGAATTAAAACACCTCTATGACCCACCATCCAGCTGTCATGACAGAACATAGTGTTTGAAGTTGCCATTCCTTCATATGAACCTATAGCTGGTTATCATGAAATAACAACCAATCTTGTGTCCTGAGATGGTAAACACTGTTGCCTATGTTAATTTCTGTTGAATCTCTTTTGATCTCCTGTTGGAAGGTATATAATGGCATATCATTAGCTTCTTCAGTATGATATAATCTAGTAGTACAAGGGATTTTCGACATGTATCTTTCTGAAACTGGAAGTTAGCAACTATGTTCTGAGTTCCTGGCAAATATGTAAAGAAATAGCTTTTTAGAAAGACCGCCAGGGCATTAGACAACCCAAAAGCCATCACACGACATTCATAATGCCCGAATAGCGTTCACAATGCCGTCCTTCACTTGTCTACAGGATTAATGCTGCTGAGATTATAGGCTCCACAGAGATCAAGCTTGGTAAAGAGGTAACATCATCTCACCATATCGAGAATATCTGGAATCAAGGGCAGTGGTTATTGTATTTTATGTATTTGTTGTGCTTATACATCAAGTAAATTGTGTTTCAAAGCACCCACAGGGCAACAGCGAGGGAACATGGGAGCGAAAGGCAAAGATAATAACAATGAAGAGAAAGAAAGAAACAGTCCTACTAGGCCTTGTGAGCATTCAGAATGTGCAAGTGCAGAGCGAGAGAAGGGATGAGGGGGGCAAGTGCTAGGGGTTCACGGAGGGAAGTGCTAGGGAGTACGTTTGGATGCAGCTGTTAAGTACCTGGCAGAGATCACTTGGTAAGATTGGTCAACTGCCAGTACCATAAGTGCAGGCCTGTGAGACAGCCAAGTGGGCACCAAAAGGCAAGTGCTGGGAGTGAGCCGAGGCTGAAGGCGATTGGGGGCGGAGGGGCAGGACACAGAAAGACACATAAGGGCCCTGTTCACCAATCTCAGCGACTGAGAGGTTTAGCAAGGGAGGGGGTGGGAATGAGGAGGTGAAAAGCAAAGTCTTGAGGAGCTTCTGGAATTAGAGGAGATCCGGCTCAAGACGGAGAGGAAGGGGGAGGCTGTTCCAGAGGAGGGAGCCAGCCGAGGAAAGAGATCGGCCACCAGCTCGCTGTTCAGAGAAGCACTTGACGTGCAGATAGTTGGTGCTGGAGGAGTGAGTGTAGAGTTCTGGAGGGAGAGTATTTGGTGAGAGTCAGTTGTAGATAGCGTGGTCCCCAGCCCCAGAAAGCCTTATGGATGATGCAGAGGGATTTGAATTTGATCCTTGCAGCAACCGAGAGCCAGTGGAGAGATTTTAGGGTTGGAGAGCTGTGGTCCCTGGGCTTGAGGCCAAGGATAAATCACACAGCCCTATTCTGGATAAGTTGGAGGGGAAGTAGAGAGAAAGAGGCTAGATTAAGGAAAAGACTATTGCAGTAGTCCAGCCTTGAGAGTACCAGCGCTCTAGAGACATTGAGCTGCTGGAGAATAGTGAGGAAAGGAAAGATTCCTTTGAGGAGGTGGAGTTGAAAGAGGGCTGTTTTGGCAAGGTCCTGGATGTGAGGTAGGAAGGAGAGAGAGGAGTCGACGATGACTCCAAGGTTTCTGGCTTCAGATGAAGGAGAAGGGGGAGAGCCCATAGAGGGTGGCCAGAGTGAAGGGAAGACAGAGGGAGCAGGAGTCCCAATGGGAAGTATCTCATTCTTGCTGGGGTTGAGGCAAAAGATTAGTTGAGGCACACCAGGACTCGATGGCAGATAGGCAGTTTGGAAGGATGGAGGAAGTAAGGAGAGGATCAGAGGGAAGTTTGAAGAAGAGTTGTGTGTCATCTGCATAACACTGGACGTAAGGGGAGAAAGTGGAAATTAGGCGTGCAAGCGGATCAAGATAGATGTTAAAGAGCCAAGGAGAATGGTTGGAGCACTGGGGAACCCCATAGGTGGAGATAGAGGTGGGAGAGGAGAAAGAGCCTAGGATACCCTGGGAGGGACAGTCAGTGAGGAAGGAGGTCAGCCAGTTCAGTGCCTGCTCCGAGTATCATGGAGCCATTTTATGAGGATGTAGTGGTTGACCGTATTGAATGAAGAGGAGAGAGCAAGTAGAACAAGAACGGCTGGAGGGTTTGAATCAAGAGATGCAAGCAGTTCTTCACGGGTTATCGGGAGAGCAGTTTCCATGCCTCTGGATGCTCGGAATTCAGATTGATGGTTGTGAAGGCAACCGACAAGCTCTGTGCGTTGGGTCAATTGGGGGAAAACCAGCTTTTCCAAGAGTTTCCCAAGGAAGGGTGTGATAGATATGGGGTAGTAGATAGCTGACACGAGGGGTCGGTGGACGTTTTTTTCAGGAGTGGGCGCACAAGAGAGTGCTTGAGGGAAGAGGGGAAAGACCCAATAGCAAGAGAGTGATTGCAAAAATCTGCAAGTGCAGGGGCAAGTGAGCTGATATTGTCCTTGATAGTTCTGGAAGAACATGGGAAGACCTGTTTGGAGGAGACCTTCATAGAGCGGACAATTCTAGTGACCACATCAGATGTGATAGGGGAGAAGGCGGAGAGAAAGGCAGAGAGACGGTGAGAGGCCATGGGTGGCAGAGGCATGGAGGTCTGGGGAAGGAAGAGAGCGTGCTTAGGTGTGTCCTGAGTTTTTGCACTGAATTGTGTGGCCAATACATTGCAGAGGGCCTGAGACGGAAAAGGTGGGATGGAGCTGTGGAAGGGTTGACTAGTTCCCTGCAGATTTTGAAGAGTGCAGCCGTGTTGTTAGATGCACCAGAAACACAAGCCTGGATGTGGGCCCTTTTCTTGGAACAAATGGAGCGTTAGTATTGACTTTGGAGAAGGCATGGCCTGTCGGAGGGTGAGCCTGAGGTGTGCCACTTCCGTTCAGCAGCTCTGCACTTGCGTTTCAGGGCTGGAAGTTCAGAATCGTACCACGTGTTACACTTGGTGCCATGTTTCAGGTGGATCTGCATGACTAGGGCAAGAATGTCGAGAGTGTTAGTGATAGCAAGACAGAGGTTGCTGAGAGCGGAATCAGAGGGAGAGGGGAGATGAAGGTGGATACAACCAGCAGCTGACACTCGTGCCATGGGACGAATGTCTGCGAACGAGGTTGGCAGAACTGGGGGGGTGCATTCAGATGGCAGAGAGGTCCCAGGTGAGAGGAGAGGAGGGAGTGGTCGGCCAGGAGAGTGGGGTGGTGAGTGCGGCGGAGAGCAAAAGATCAGTATGGATCAAGGCATCGAGAGGGTGTCCAGCCGAGTGGGTAGGACCAGTGGGGAGAATGGAGAGGGAGAGGGAGGTGCAGAGGTCACGGAAGACAGTGGACATCGTGATTGGGGAGTCAAGGTGGATGTTGAAGTCACACAGGAGAAGGAGTTTAGAGGTAGATGTGAGGAGAGAGGAGGAGAAATCAGTCCATTCCGAGAGAACAGGGTGATAGGACCAGGTGGTTTGTAGATGGTGATAATAGTCAGGGAGGAAGTGGGAGAGATGACCCCCTTGCAGACCAGGCTCTCAAAGGAGGAGTATGGCTGGGTGGGTATGAGGGAAGAAGGGACCCACTCAGGGAAGATAAGGGCAACCCCACCACCAGCACGGTTAGGGCGAGGCTTGGAGTTGATCTTGTGCCATCGGGGAGAAGGGAGTCAAAAGCAGGGACTGAGCTGGCATTGAGCCACGTTGCAGTAAGAGCGAGGATATCGAGATCAAGGTCTTCAAGGAGGAGGCAGATGACAGCAGAGTGTTTGATAGCACAGCGAGCATTAAGCATGGTTAGATGCAGCAGGCCACTGCCTTTGAAGGTTTTCCAGTGAGGGTTATATGGGCGTGGTACACCCGTAAGAGGAGTGGGGACAGAGAGAGTGAAAGAAGGAGTAGCAGGTGTAGGAAGGAAGCTTATTTATTTATTTATTGTGTGATTTAGTTAAAGTCAAACTTTACACACATGTAAACAATTCATCACAATGGTTAACACATTTAAACAATTAATCGCAAGTTAACACACAACTAAGTCAAAGAAATATCATATAAGGGTAAAAGCAAATTGAAGATAACCGTAGTCTCCACTATGCCCTACAAGACTCACTCAATCACATTACAGCCAAGTGACATAAGTTGCTTCACACACCTTCATTCCAGACACTCTGCTGGGTCCATTGTCCAAATTAGACCGGCTAGATGGCTGCAGCCACAATAAATGGTTAACCCGGGCCGATTCTGACTGTGGTGACCTGAAATATACGGGGGCTGAACAATCAGAAAAAGACACGTCTGATAGCTAACTATAGCAGGAATCACAGGATGAATGTACTATGCTTACAAGAGACACATCTTCCCTGGGACACCGCTCTTCCCGGTAAACCTGGATGGGGCACCCACAGGTACGACTCCTCATATTCATCGCACTCCAGAGGGGTGGCCATCTATATCCACAAGACGTTGCAATACAGGTTACATGAACAGTTCCAAGATGAAGAGGGGAGATATTTCATTTTGGCTGGTGAGATGCTTGGTCTCGGGCTAATCGTAAATATTTATGCACCAAACACTGATTGCCCTGAGTTTTTCTGTCAATGCGCTAGACACCTCCATAGATTTACAGGGTATGAGACGATATGGGCTGGCACCTTTAATTTGGCCCTGACGTTGGACATGGATAGGTCCGCAACATCACACCTAACCCTCCCGCAGGCAGTCAAAGCATGGTCTAATATTTCACAGTGCTATGACCTGCATGACGTATGGCGTAGTCTCCATCCTGCTGAGAAGGAATACACGTTTTTTCAGGGGTTCATTGTAGCTCCTCCAGAATTGATTATGTGATGTCCACGACCCCTTTCCTCAGAGCGGTAATAGATGCCACCATCCTTCCTAGGACCCTGACTGACCATTCACCAGTATTAGTTCGAATCGGGTCCACAGCATGCCCCTCCAGCCAACTTCTCTGGCGCTTCAGAGCCTCTGCCCTGCAGGACGTGGTATTTCGCACGGATATAGAAAAAGATATAGAAACATATTTTCAAACCAATGAAGGATCGGTTCCAGATCCAGACATAATTTGGGAGGCCTTCAAAGTGTATATACGGGGATGCTGTATCTCAAGTGAAGGGGGTGTATTGAAGGCGCTTAGGGGATCCATGAGGAGGCTGGAGGAGGCCTTACGAGAGGGAGAAAAACGGCAAAGTGTCTTAGACACCCCTGAGCTCCGACAAGAGCTTAGAATGCATAGGAAGGCACTGTATGAGCTGGCCAATAACGAGGAAAGATACCTAGGCGACCCAATTTTAGCAGCCCGGTACGGAGAGTGGGACAGACCTAGTAAAACCCTGGCATGGGCCATCAAGAGGGAGCACCCTTCCACCAACATAGCGGAAATTGAGGATAGACATGGAGCCCGTATAAGAGACCTTAAGGGGATTAATGATACATTTAGAGCATTTTACGACCAGTTGTACGCCTCGCGTCTCACTCCCGGACATGACATATTGCTACGTTACCTAGATGAGGTGGCGTTGGGATGGTTAGACCCTGAACAAGGTAGCGCCCTCAACGACCCTATTACCGAGGATGAAGTCCGTAAGGCTATAAACTCGCTCCCCAATGGAAAGGCCCCCGGCCTAGATGGTATCACAGCCGAATTTTATAAGGCTTACGCAGATCTGGTCACCCCACACCTGCTCACAATGTATGACAGTGCCCTTTCCAGTGGTGCCCTCCTGGAATCCACCAGATTGCCGTTAATAACGGTTTTATTAAAACCCGGGAAAGATCCCCTACAGCTTTCCTCTTACAGGCCACTCTCGCTTATCAATACTGATAATAAAATATTGGCTAAAATTCTTGCTGATCGATTACTCCCGCACATGTCTGCTCTAGTCCTACCAGACCAGGCAGGATTTATCCCCCGTCGCTCTACCCAGAATAACTTACGGCGCCTCTTCACCCTTATGCATAACGTCAAACCTGAAATACCAATGGCAGTCGTCACCCTAGGAGCCGAAAAGGCATTTGATTCTGTCAAATGGTACTTGCTCTTTGAGGTGCTCCAGTGCTCTGGTCTAGGCTTGATGTATGTATATCAAATGGATTAAACTTCTATACACGGCACCACAAGCGGCTATATATATATACAAACGGCTTCACTTCTATACATAAATATCCTACACGTGGCACCAGACAGGGATGCCCCTTCTCCCCGATTTTATTTGCACTTGCGATGGAGCCCCTGGCCTGTCATATTCGAGAATTGCATCTGCAGCAAGGGATCCGCACGTGCACGCACCTATCCATCATATCTTTATATGCAGACAATGTCCTTCTCTATGTTAAACATCCCCACCAAAAACTTCCGCCACTGATGCAAGAGGTGATTAGATTCGGGGAACTCTCCGGGCCAGGATCAACTGAGGGAAATCTGAAGTTCTCCCCCTAACTCCTGAAGTTCAGAGAACTGATGTGGGCAATGAATTCCGATGGTGCCCACAGCGCTTAAGCTACCTGGGTATTACAATATCCACAAGTAGAGAGACAGTGTATAAAAACAACTATGTTATGCCGTTAGACAACTTGGAACAGAAAGTGGAAGCATGGATCCTGCTCCCAATATCTCAGGCCGCTCGCTTAGCACTGGCAAAAATGGTAATACTCCCGAAACTTGTATATGTATATAATAACGTCCCGATATGGCCTCCAGTAAGCTATTGGTCCCGGGTCAGGAGAATGTTGACGAGGCTGGTGTGGGCGAGTAGACAACCTAGGATAGCATACGACACCCTGGCTGGACCTTTTGAGTTGGGTGGTCTGGAATACCCAGATATGTACCTCTATTTTCTGGCCGCTCAAGTGCAATATATATCCAGATGGAGTTCTCCCTGCCCTGAATCCCCCCACGCTCAGATGGCCACGGCCATCGCATATCCAGATGCTTTTTTTTTTTACACATGTGTTTATTGATTTTACATAACAAAATTTTAACAGATTAATCAACTAACCCCCCTGGGGCGTTGATGACCAGTTTTCCGGGGACTTATTCAAGCATTGAAGAAGTCCGATACTTTTTTACGTTTTGGGGACACCACTGTTCCATGAAATCCGACTGTAGGTAGTCCAGGACCCCTTCCCATTCCTTTGTGAACTTGTTCCTCGTGCCTTGAAGTGTGTGGGTGATCTTTTCCATAGTTATTTGGGCCCACACTTTTTGAAGCCATGTGAAGGTAGGTGGGGTGTCCTTGTTTTTCCAATTCTGGGCGATGGTTGCCCATGCTGCTATGAGAAGCCCCATGAATCCTCTCCACTGCGTTTTATTGATTTTTTTTGCTGTTTGGTCTCTCAATCCGCTCAGCCAAACTCCTTCTCCTAGTTCCCTCACTTCTGGAAACATCTTTCCCATCTCTCCTTTAATTTCTTCCCAAAATGGTTTTATCCCTATACACTCCCACCATATATGCCTCCACGTTCCTACTTCTTCACAACCTCTCCAGCACTTGTTTGGAGTGTTGGGAAACATGGCGTGTAGTCTCTCTGGGGTGAAGTGCCATTGAGTCACAATTTTGGTCAACATTTCTCTGGTCTGTGCGGAGCGTGTCATTTTGGGGATTAATTTCCATAAGTCTTCCCATTGGGCTTTCGACGGTTCTTCCCCCAGTGTTTTGCCCCACTTGATCATGTATGACCATTTGATTTCCTCGTCTTGTGTGTTTATGAATGAGTACAGCATCGACACCCATTTCTTTGACCCAGTGTTGGAGATGACATAGTTTTCAAATGGGGTAAGGTTCCTTGTAGCCGCTTTAGTAATTTCCGGTGTTCTCAGCCAGTGTTTGAGTTGTTCATATTTGTATTTATCTTGATTGGAGCTTGATGTTGTTAAGATGCATGAGTCAAGTGACCTGATTTGATTGTCACCAAACATTTCCCCTATCTTCTTATTCGCGCATCTTCCCATTTTTCATATACCCCTTGTTCCATGCCTGGTGGGAATTGGGGATTTCGGCAAATAGGTGTAAAGGGGCCCAACGACGTGGACATTTTTCCTTTCCGTATTTGGGTGTCCCATGTTTCTAATGTGGTTTTCATTATTTCGCTTATCCCTAGATTAGGGTGTCTATGTTGTTTTTGCTTCCAAAGTAATTCCACTAAGGGGGTCCTTGCTACTGCCCTGTCTTGTTGTGCCCATATCGGTTGTGGCTTTTCCCCCATCCATTCCCTCAGTACCTTTAATTCAGCAGCTTGGTAATACTTCTTAAAATGGGGAAGCGCCATCCCCCCTTCCCTGATTGGTGCTGTGAGGGTGGCCCTAGCTATTCTCGGGGCCTTTCCTTTCCATGTAAAGGTGGAGGTAGCCTTGGAGAGCGATTTGAAGAAGGTGTGTGGGACGCCCACCGGGAGAGCCTGAAAGAAGTATAATATCTTTGGGAGAGTGGTCATCTTGACCGATTGTATCCTGCCCCACCATGATATATGTAGGGGGTTCCATCTTTCTAGATCCCTGCGTATATCTGCCAGGAGTTGCGGGTAATTTTCCCCATATATGTGCTCTATCTTTTGTGTTATTCTGATTCCCAGGAATTTTATGCTTTTCCCGCACACTTTTAGATCTAATAGGTTAGCTGCCCTTACTATCTTCTCCTCGTCTCCCGCCAGGATCAGAATTTCCGACTTTTTCCTGTTAATTTTCAGTCCTGAAATACTCCCGAATGCTTCTAATTCCTTCACCACTGCCTGTAAAGTAGCCTCCGATCTTCCATAGCTATCAGCATGTCATCTGCATATGCTATTACTTTATGCTGTGTTCCTGCCATTGCTATCCCTTTAATGTGTGCGGTCTCCCTTATTTTTATTAAGAATGGTTCCAGGAATATAGCATACAACAGTGGGGATACTGGGCAGTCCTGTTTCGTGCCCCTAGATATTAGAATCCTATCCGTAACCTCTCCATTGATAGCTACCCTACTGGATGGGGAGTTGTAGTTCGCCCTTATCATAGCTATATATTGTTCCCCAAATCCCATGTGGGTAAGAACTCTGAATAGCATTGACCATTCTACCCGGTCAAACGCCTTCTCGGCATCTACAGCAAGTAACGACGCTGGGGTATGTGTTATGCCTGTTTTTTCCACTAGGTGGATTAGTCTCCTGAGGTTATCATGAGTTTGTCTTCCCGGGATGAAGCCTGATTGATCTGGATTAATTAGCTTCGGGAGGAGGGGGGATAGTCTTGCTGCTAGGATCTTTGTGTATATTTTCGCGTCTATGTTTATCAGGGAGATCGGCCTACAGGACTCGGGGAGTGTCGGATCTTTCCCTGGTTTATGGAAGACTAGCACCTTCGCCTCATTCATTGTGGGGGTCACATTGGCGCTATCTTTGAATGTGTTTAGGAGCTAAGTGAGAATTGGGGATATCTGTTCCACATACTTTTTATAGAAAGGGGCCGAGAATCCGTCTGGACCCGGTGCTTTATTTACTGGGAGATCTGCTATTGCTTTTATTACTTCCTCTTCCCTGATTGGACTCTCCAGGGATTGTCTATCCTCTTCTGTGATTCGCTGGATGGGTAAGTCTTTCAAATATGTGTCTTGTGCCTCTGCATCTGGGAAGTCTGAGGTGTATAATTTCTGATAGTATTCTCTAAACACCCCTCCTATAGCTTGCGTTCTAGTCTGAAGTTCCCCTTTGGAATTTCGTATGGCTTTAATCGTTATTTCTTTCTGCTTTGTGCGGAGTTGTCTCGCCAAGAGTCTATCTGCTTTATTAGCTTTTATATAGTATCTCTGTCTCAGGTACAATAGGTTCTTTTCTGCTCCTTTTGAGCGCAGTTGTTCCAATTGGCCCTGTATGTGTTTCAGTGCTTTCTTGTTGGCCTTAGTGGGACGGGTCAGGATTTCCTCTTGCAGCTCTGCGAGGGACTTTTCCAGTTCCTTTTCCCACATATATATTTGCTTGTCTTTCGTACTTTTCAGGGCTATGATCCTCCCTCTCAGTACTGCTTTAAACGCATCCCAGATTGTGGCCATGGAGACCTCCCCTGTGACATTTTGTGCAAAGTATTCTTCGATCATTTCTTTTATTGATTCCCCTGTTATCGGATCTTGGATTATGTCTAGGGGTAGTCTCCACCTCCACAGGCCATTCGATTTCCCTGGTAGGTTTATGTCTAGCCACAGCGGGGCATGATCCGAAAGTGCTATCACTCCGAGTTATATCCCTTGTATCATTCCCAGTAAGCCCATCGAGACCCAGAAATAGTCGATTCTTGACATGGAATTGTGAACATGCGAAAATTATGTGTACCCCTTTCGTTCCCCCTTCAGTTCCCTCCACACATTGTTTAGGGCCAAGTGGTCCATCTGCTGTTTGAGGCGTTTTGATGGTGCTCCCTGGCCTTGGGCATTGCCTGCACTTCTATCTATTGAGGGATTCCATGCCATGTTGAGATCACCTCCCAAGATCAACTCTCCCCTTGCAAATTCTTCTAGTTTTCCAAGTACTTCTCTAAGGAAGCCATCTTGCCCCTGGTTTGGAGCGTATATCGATACTAGGGTAATGCGAAAACCATTTATATCCACATTAGCCAGAATATATCTCCCTTCTTTATCTACGAGATAATCTACCAGAGTAGCCCCTATCCCTTCCCTTATCGCAATTAGCACCCCCACTTTTTTCTCTGTTGTTGTTGCATGCGCCCATATTTTATACCCTCTGATGCGAGTTTTCTGCTTATCCCTTGTCCTGACATGGGTCTCCTGGAGTAGCAAAACGTCTGCCTTCTCCCTTTTTAGCTGTTTCTCCAGCTTCACCCTTTTGTTGGATGGTTTATGCCTCTCACATTATAGCTTAAAATGCATAGTGTCCCCATTATCTACGTGTTCATACCAGTTTTTCCAGTCCCCTTGCGTGCCCAGAGTGGTTTATGCCCGCCCCATTTCCCCTCTCCCACCCCCATTAACTGTCCCCCCAACAATAAACAAAGAACCAAACTTTTTGCCCCCGAGTTGGTCGAGGGTTCCTAATGACACTAGGGTGTTGCGCCCATCGCTCCCTGCCCATCTTATCCTCGGGGGTTTAATTTGTGGGGAATTCTAAACCCCACAATTCCATCATCACCACTAGGATTCCAAGCCCGTGGGTCCTTCCCGGACCGCCAACCCATACTGAAAGTGGCTATTCATATCATATCTCCTCGCTCACCCCCTGCGTGAGCCCAGATTTAGCTATTCCCCTTATTCTAGGTCTCAGTGTTCAGTGTCATCTCTTTCACGTCCGTTATTTCCTACGATTCTCTCTTCCAGGGTTCGTTCGTCTCTGCTTGACCGTTTCCCAGCCTCTCGGCTTTCTTGAGTTTCTTCCCCCTGACGTGGCTTCCTCCGAGTCTGCCTCCTCTTCCTGCAGACCCATCATGCTAAGGCCTTCTTCCCATGTGGTAGCTCGCCTTTGCTTCCCTTCCCAGGTGAATAGCAAGCCAAAAGGGAAAGTCCACTTGTAGCGGATTTGTTTCGCTACCAACGTCTTGACAAGGGGGCCCATAGCTCTCCTCTTTTGTAGTGTCACGAGGGCGAGGTCCTGATATAATTGTATTTCCTGCCCATTCATTTTGATGTGTTCCATTTCTCTCGCCCTCCTCCATATCTGTTCCTTCTGTGGGTATGATGAGAGAGCTGCCAGGACGTCCTTTGGTCTTTCTCTGGGAGCTCCCAACCTCTTTGGCCCTAACCTGTGGACTCTGTCTATTCCAATTTCGTCCGTATTTTGAGCACCCAGGACATCTCTGAAAACTTCCATCACTGCGAGCTTCAGGTCCTTATCTAAAACGGTCTCCGCCATATTTTTGATGCGAATATTAGATCGACGAGATCGATTTTCTTAATCTTCGCACTGGATTTCCAAGTTGTGGGTAAGTCTTACTAGGTGTTCCTGAGTTTCGCTGAGTTGTGTCGTTTCTTCCTCCACCTGTTGGATTGATCTCTCCATTATGTCCGTTCTCTCCTCTAGTTTGGCCATGTCTATTTTCAGGTCTTGCACCGCCTGCTTCATGTCATCCTTCATCGTGCTAAATTGTTCCTGCACCGTGGACATAAATTTTTCTTGCAAGTCCTGAAACCATGTTCTCATGTCCTCTCTCGTGGGTGGCTGTTTTTCCCCCCCTTTCTGGGAGTACTCTTGTGGGTGATTTTTGTTTTCTGTCATCTCTTCTGTCGACCACATTTGTAAAATGTTTGCGTCTTGCTTGGAGGGTTGCGGTGTTTGTTGCGAGGTGTTTCCTTTCCCCTTGGCTCTTGACATAGTACCCTGCTTTTCTGGGCTTATCAGCTCTTCCCACGGGCCTGGGGAACTTGTTTACCTGTTTCACCTTCCTTTGGTCCCACTGGATTGTAACTCTTTCCTATCCCCTAAAAAGCAGGGGCAGTCTTGTCTGGTCTTGCTGGAGCCGCCCTCTTGCGCATATGGTGAATTGGGTGCTCCTGATCCGCTTCCTAGTAGGATGCGCCTGCGTTCTCTGTGGGGGTTGAGAGGGGGGGGAAGGGAGCCCCATTTTATCTCCTCCACTCGAGTGTCAGATTCCCCCCTCTCCCAGTGATGGTTCTGGCCCCTTTAATGAGCCTCTCACAGGTATCCGACCTGCTTTTGGTGAGCTTTTGTTGTTGTGTTGCACCCACCGCCAGCCTTGTTTACCGTCTGGTAATGGAAGTCCTTATAAGGGTCTCACCCTCCCAGGGTGTCCCCGCAGCGTGTGGGTATGCAGAGTCTCTCCTGGGGGTTCACCTCCACCCCTCCGTTCACCTTTCTCCTCTCATCCTGGGGTCGGCACCAGAGTCCCTCCCATCCGGACTCACCTTGTGGGCCTGCAGAGCCTTTGTATTTGCAGGGTGGCCCCCGCTCTGGGATCCTAGCGGTCCGCCCCGCGTGTCGGCTTCTGGAGTCTCCCTCCTGTGCTCCCCACCTTCCGCCTATGTGGGCCCTCCGAGGGCGTCGTCCCCCACTCCTGTGTATTCGCGCCCACCCCGCCCGCCGGCTTCGTCCAGCAGCGGCGATCCGGGGGGGGTCCTGTCCTTCGTGGCGGGGGATGGGGGGAGAGTCCGCGGGTCCCTCTGCTCCGGGTAAGATTCTCTGCGGCCTTCGGCTGCTCCTGCGCACGCCTCCGAGTTCTGCTGTGGGGGAGGGGGAGGTTGCAATGTCTCTCCCGCTTTGGTTTTAAGAGCACCTCCGTTCTCCTCAGGTGCTGATTCCTCCCCGGGGCGGGGGGGGGGGGTTCCGATGTCGCTGGGGCGATCAGCAGGTCTGGCCACTTCAAAATGGCTTAGTCCGTGCTATATTGCATGGCGGTCCGGGGGGAGCGCAGTTCACATGCGACTCCTCACCACGGCGGCCATCTTGGAATCCTCTGCATATCCAGATGCTTTGATGGGTATGTTGTGGGGCGACAGAGACTTTGTCCCTAGGGATGAGATCCAACCCAATGCTATAACGTGCAGGGCATGGGAAAAGATAAATCAAATAATGCAAACCTCTCCCTTCTTTCTACCGGAGTTGCCAATGTATAATATAGTAGGAATCCCACTCACGTACGACAGGTCCTTTAGAGAGCGGTTTAAATCACTGGGAGTGCATACCATGGGGGACCTAATAAAAGATGGCCGCTTTGTATCATGGGACAAACTGAATCCTAGAGGTGAACAGGATGCAGTTACTCTACTTCATTACTACAGATTGCGGTGTACCCTTAGGATCAAATGGCCCGATTTTCCACACGCCCCATCCCCACACCCAGCTCAGAGCTACATAATACACCACACATCCTCTAAGAAGTTAGTATCCACCATTTATAAACTGGTAAGGGGTGGGAAGGTGGTGCAGAACCATGCCTACAAAGCCGCATGGGAGGCATCCCTGGGGAAAACATTGAATGAGGAACAGTGGAAATCTGTTTGTGTCCAGTCACAATACATTTCTCTAAACTGCCGATACAGGCTGATTCTCTGTAAGTATGGGCACCAGGTTTATTACTCTCCTTTTACACTAAACAGATTTTAACCTGAGAGCACTTTGTCTTGTAAAAGATGCAACGCAGAACGGGCTGACTTCTATCATGTAAATTGGAGTTGTCCTAACATTGGGACCTTCTAGGGTAGTGTAGAGGAGGCACTGTCTGAGATGCTAACCTCACCGCAAACATTTTGACCAGAACTATGGCTCCTGGCTCTGATTGAGGGAGGCACCCGCACAGAAAAGAAGCTTCTGGGCATGGCCTCGGTAATAGTCAGATATTTAGTGGCCAGAGCCTGGGGGAAGATCAACCCTCCAACTTTTGCGGGATGATTGGAATGTATGGCCCTCTGTGAATGTAAAGAGACTATGTTTGCCTCGACACTCCCGAGTACTAGTAGCCCGTTTGATTATTGGCCTCCCTTCAGGCAGTACCAACTGGACAAAGCGCACGCGGCGCAGATCCCCGGCTCCTCCCCGGGCCGCATTGCCAGGTGATTAGTGCCTGAATTGAATAGCCAAAGCGTACCTAAAGTGACTTCTTAGTACCGCTACGGACTCTGCATACAATTAATTCTGCATTGTGTTTGTTTCTGGAGTGTATATGAGTTTTGACTGTGCAAACTAACGTTGGATGTAAATTGTGAGTCTTTTGAGAAGGGTTGTGGGATGGATGGGGACACGGTGGGGGGAGTTGAATACCCAAGTGGGTATCTGTTTAATGGAAAATAATAAAGAACGTTTTTTTTATAAAGCAACTTAAAAAGTGTAAAACAAGAATTAACAGCCTGTCATTAGGATTATTCAGCACATGAAACTATAAATCATACCAAGATAAAAACAGGCGAGTACTAAAATATACTTTAAAACTCTCTTCACGAATATCTGTTAAAATTAAACAATCAACTAATAGATGTTTCAAAGTTTCAACTCCCAACCTACAACAATACAACCTACAACAACAGCATACACGATCAGCTTGAACGACTCCTTTTAACATCATTAGTTAATAGAAGATTCAGTTCAATCTGCAACCAGAACATTCTGAGGAATGGTGAAGCATGTTTAATCAAGCATTGCTGTGCAACGTTTTAAGGTTTAATATCCATTACGAACATTTTCAGATATCTTATAAAATACAAGCTTAGATCTAGTTTTAGATTAGGCGTTTTTCCAACCTACATACAGTTTAATAAACGCCCTTGAACTGTGATCACTTGTGTATGTCTTTACTGTTGCCACCATGAGTACCTTACAGCGGTTACTGATTTTCACCTTGACCAGATTCATATAATCAAGATATTTACAAAGTAGTGCCCACCTCCTCTTCTTCTTTTACTTTTCTACTGGGATCACAATATATCCGAGCAATAAGTTATGCAACTTTGATTAGCGATGAAGGAGCGGGCTGAATGGAAGGGCATCCCATTAGATTACCTATCAATTACACTGTTCAGCCCATAGCACTGAAACTCTGTAGGTTGCCATTTCACTTGAGCTACAAGGTGAAGCAAGGTAAGCTATTAGCCCTAGACATCATTGAAGGGGTTGAAGGTCCTACCCTATGGGCCTTTCCGATGGTGGTGGCCCATAAACCAATCAAGCTGATTCCGTCAGAATTTGTGTGGACACAAGGCTGCCCAATAAAGCTATTAAAAGAGAGAGACACATAACACCTATGATTGATGATATAGTGTCAGACTAACAGGGTGCCGCATTTTTTTCAAAACTTGATTTAAGAGCGGGGTACCATCAACTCGTATTGCACCGCTCTTCCAGATACATTACCACCTTTACTACCCATAAAGCATTGTATCGCTATGAGAGATTGAGTGTTATCATCTCCTCTGCGGCAGAAGTATTTTGATATGCAGTCAGAGGAGCATTAGCTTTCCTCCTGGGAGCGATAAATATCAGTGACAACATTCTTATGTTTACCAAGACAAAGGCGGAACACCTGGATGTTTGGAAAATGTCTCTGAAAGGATAAAGTCAGTGGGTTTGACACTGCACAAGGAAAAATGAGTGCTCCTTGAAAGAAAACTAGAGCTCTTTGGTTATGTTTTCTAAGAAGATGGTATACCTGCTGACCGTAAAATAGTACTGGACATATGCGAGACCCAGACACCCACAAGTGTGTCAGAAGTAAGATGTTTTCTGGACCTGGTCATGTATTGTGGCCGGTTCATTGAGAATCCGGCAATACTGTCTGAACCTCTCAGATACTTGACTAAAAAGTTAACTTAATGGCTATGTACTACACTTGAGGAAGCAGTATTCAAGAAGTTTAAAACTCCTCTGATATCAGAGCAGACAATGGCTCTTTTCGATCCGGAATGGCATTTGGGGGGGTGGTTGACGCAAGTCTGTTTGGTTTCGGAACTGTTCTTTTGCAAGCTGACCCGGTGGCATATGTCAGCAGGAGATTTAGTCCGCTGAACAACACTATTCACAGATACAATGTGAGACGGTTCCATGTGATAATTCTGTATTTTATATGCAGCACACAAAAAACATTTTTTGCCTGATTTTGTGTGGCCTTCAAAAGCAGAATTATCACTTTTTCTGGAGGTAGAGGGTTTCGCACCCTAGGATGCTGATCGCCTGCCTAGACGCTCTCCTGCGTTGGCTGGATTAGTTAAAATGTGGGGGTTTGCCCTAAAAAAAAAACTTTGCTCCGCCACTGCCAGCCTTTTCCAACTCAAATCATTCCCTCTGAACCTCCCACCACACTTACACAAACATAAACGTGCAAAAAGTCTCACTCACCCACCGCTCCACTGCCCCCTCACATTCCTATTACAAACATTTCCCCTCTTCCCCTAAACACACACACACACATAAATATACAGACAGAAACACACACACACAAAACACTTAGCTTTGAGGCCCACAACTTCCCTGTTCGGGCCTGGCAGCCACTGTCAGCCCCTATGCACACTTGTGTGCATCCAGGGGTGTGATAGGTTGGTTTAGAAAGACCACTCTCTGAGCAGTCTTTCTAAGGTAATGTTTTTTTAATTTCAAAAGAAAAGAAGAGATCTAATACCCGTGAGGCATTGGCAGTTGGGGGGGGGGGTGTCGCCACTAGCATCTGTAAGTATATGGAGACCCATTGCAGTGATTGCAGATCATAAACCATTATTACCTATCATATTGGGGTCGTCATTGAGCCCCCCAGCAAGAATTGAGAAATGATTGCTTGCACTACAAGACTACAATGTGACACTTTCATATTTCCCGGGTTGGGGGGTGATAATCCAGCAAATTACCTATCAAGCATCCTTCTTTCCAAGAATCAGGTATACAAACGGAAGAAAAAGATACAGAAAATTACCTATGTCTAATAACTGAAAATGTTATTTTGAGATCTATGTCAGTGAAGGAAATTTTAACAGTGTCAAAACAAGAGGAATGCTTCCAAATCATTGATCGGGCCATCATAAATGGAGATTGGAAACAGGTCCTTCACTATATTGGCAAGAGGACACAGCAAGTCAAGAATACACTTGAGAAGCTATGAAAAGTAAAACATGAACTAATCTTGACTTCGGATGGTCTATTGCTTTCGGATTCCAGGATAATGGATTTCTGCCAGCTGTAAGGAAGGCATGGTATCAAGAATAGACAGACACAAGTGATCACAGTTCAAGGGTGTATATTATACTGTATATACGCGTTGGAAAAACGCCTAATCTAATCCTAAATCTAAGATGGGTGCAAGCTACAACCATCAAATAATAATAAGGCAGTCCTAGTGGCGTCTTGCCAAATAAAAGGGCCTATACTAAGGAAAATCCTATTGCCAATCCTTACCCTAAATTCAAACAATGAGTGTGGGATAAGGTTCACAGGAAAGAAAGACGTGTTCACAAATAATAAGACAGGATGCAGTAGTCGGTCTCACCTGAGTCTGAAGAATATGAGTCCTTGCAGGATGTTTTGGCCTTTCCTTTCTTTGGGCCTCATCACGACTTGGGCGGTAACCCTTAAAATCGGCGGTAACGCTCTTAGCGCCGATTTTAAGGGTCCGTCGGATCACGACTCCAAATACCGCCGGCGCAATAACAGCCGGCGCAAGGACAGCCGGCTGTACAAGCGCCGGCCATAACAGCGCCAGGAACCATTCGCGCTAAAACATCATCAATCACGAGTCCGGCGTAAGCGTTATTAGCGCCAGAAAAGCGGCGGATAATCCGCCGAAAATACCTCCAGCAAAAAGCTGGAGGTAACAGAACACAGGTCACAGCAATAAGGGCCAGGTGGAATCAATGCAAATCAGAGGCCTACAAAGGACCCACCCATGCACAACACACCCTCCCCAACCCCATTACACCAGCAGGAGCAGGAAGGAGACAGCAATGAGGGCCCAGGTGGAAGCAATGCAAATCAGAGGCCTACAAAGGTCCCACCCATGCACAACACACCCTCCCCAACCCCATCACACCAGCAGGAGCAGGGAGGAGACAGCAATGAGGGCCCAGGTGGAAGCAATGCAAATCAGAGGCCTACAAAGGACCCACCCATGCACAACACACCCTCCCCAACACCATGCTGCCATCTGGAGCCGGGAGCCTTGATGTCGACTTCTACCACCTGCGTCTGGAGCTACAGAGGCCAGTCAACCAGGCCAAGTCCCTGGGAGTGCAGGTGGCAGTGGGGATGAGGAGAAGGAGGAGGAGAGCAGCACCAGCAAGGCGGCCAGCCATCCCCAGAGTCAGGCCAACACCCTGGGCCCTAACTGATGGTCAGTTGGTGACAGAATATCGGCTGGACAGCGCAACCATCACCCAGTTGCTGGACACAATCCAGAGTGACATATGCAGCCGCATAGCCACCAGCACGGCAGTACCTCCCCTAGTGAAGCTTGTGTCTGTGCTTCAATTACTTGGGACTGGCAGCTACCAACATACCGTTGCCATGATGCATGGAATGGCCCAGTACACATTCAGTGCCATGCTGGGACAGGTGTCTGATGCACTGTTGAATCATGTGAACTAACACATTGCATTGCCAGCCACACAGGCACAGGTGCACCAGTTTAAGGGTCAATTCTATGCCATTGCCCAAGTCCCGAATGTAATAGCAGCCCTGGACTGCACACATGTGGCACTTGTACCACCCCAGGCACATGAGGCTGCCTACAGAAACCGTAAACAGTACCATTCCCTCAATGTGCAGATGACATGTGGCCCTGACCTCACCTTCAGCCACTGCTGTGCCCGCTACCCAGGATCCACCCACGACTCCATGGTCCTACGCAACAGTACCCTGCCAGGGTACATGGAAAGGCACCGAAGCCAAAACACATGACCACTGGGTGAGTACAAATGTATCCCACAAAGCATGTCAATCCACAACTGATGGTGCCTGTCACAGAATCCATCATTCCCAATAGTCAGCAGCATCACAGCAGCATACACATTCAAGCACCTTGCACGATGAACCTTGGACATGTCCTACACAGCAGAACACACCCATGCAGGATGTAAGACATGTGGCGGCACAGTGACATATGGAATCCCCACCACAACAAAGCCTCCTGTGTGAGTAGCACCATGGCTCACAACACTGACACAGTCGAGATATCCCACCCTGGCCATCCGACAGTAATGTAATTCCAAACCATGAGCTGGCACATCCACGAATGCCCCACACATAAGTAGGCCGAGTAATGACAATGCACATCCCACAGACACTGTTCCCAAAATGGCCATGGAAATGCATGGAGAACAGTACAGAATAGTGAAGAGCAGCAAACGCAACTGCAGCCAAATGGATTTGCAATGACACATGAGGCAGCCACTTCTGTCAAGCAGAAGTAGATGGAAGGGCCCCCTCATCCTGCGACAAGTGAATGAGTACTGTTACATACAGAAACATAGGTGTACAAAGTGGAGAGTACCCCATTGATTCAATCGTGCCCGTAGGACAGCACACTCCACAATGTTATAGGCCACATGCCAAATATGGCAAAATCACACTGATGACAGGGCTCTGTACACCCACTGGACTTACCTTGTCCCCATACCGGCTTCCTCTCCCCTGCAGGTGATTCTGGATATCCCCAGTACACGTGGCTCATGACCCCTGTGCGTCACCCACACACGGCGGCGGAGTGGGCATACAACCTTGGCCATGCCCGTACACGGATCTGCGTGGAGAAGGCATTTGGACTGCTGAAGGCACGCTTCCGGTGCCTCGACCGCACGGGAGGGGCAATGATGTATGCACCAGAAAAAGCTTGAAAAATTGTACTGACATGTGCCATGCTGCACAACATCTGTTGTCGCAGAAAATGTGCCACTGCCCCCTGATGCACATGTGCAGCCACCTGATGATGGTAGTGAGGGCGATAAAGTGCCAGAAGGTGTTGCACATGCACAAAGGGTTGGGCAGAGGGAAGGGAGGTCGGCCAGACAGGGATTGATTGATGGATTCCATTATAAATGGGTATTAGGTAAATTGTGAACATGTCACTTCAACATCAAATTGCATTTGTTACAATCACTACTGTCCATGCATTGTGTTTTTTGTAACGTGATTTATTTCCCTCCAACAATCCCCCCTCCCCCCAGTGAACACCCAACAATCCCCCCTCTCCCCAGTGAACACCCAACAATCCCCCCTCCCCCCAGTGTACAACCCCCAACTGTGCAGTTGCCTCATCAGGCCAACAACAATGTTGCCATGCACCACTAGGATGGCCGCGGGCGCTTCCCTCTCCCAGGACCCTCCGGTGTGCGTGCCCTCAGGTGGCGCATGGACCGGCGCCTCGGAGATGGGTCTAGTGAATCCTCTGTGGGTGTTGTGGAAGTGGAGGGTATGGAAGCGCTGGCCATCATGTGCTGGCGCATGAGGTTATTGGCCTTGCGTTGCTGTTCTGCCAGTGCTGACACTGCCTCCGTGAATTCACGGACTCGTTGCCCAAAGCCTGTCAGGGCAGCGGTGCATTGTTGCACAACTTGCCGTGTGCGCGCATTGTCCCGCGCAATGTACCTGCACCCATGCCAGATGGATTTACTCACGGCCTTTATGTGCCGGCTCTGGACCCTTGCCATTCCTTCCACCCGGGCCTGTTTTGCCTCAATGATATCCAGTCGGCCCATGACTGCTGCCTCAGTGACAAAGGGCTCTCCTGGTGCGTCAGGTGGTGGACCGCGAATTGGGTGCTGTGGTGGGGGGGGCTGCATGGCGACATGCCACCAGACTGGACTGGGCTGCCTGGCTCAGATCGCTGGCCCTCTGAACTCCCATAGGACGGAGTGTCCACATCGGGCTGCGGTGTGCTGCAGCGACGCACAGGCACATGGCGACTCCCTGCCTGGTGTATGCCTGGGCTTGGGCTTCCATGGGGTGTTGACACCCCTTCTCCATCACTACTGCTTTGCGAGTGTTGTGCGGCGGCATGATGCCCACGTGGAGGTGTTGCTCCCACGTCGGGCTCCACTTCAGGCCTCTCTCCCTCGGCATCGGGGCTGTGGATGGTGGCTTCTGGTGAGCTGCCGGTCGCCTCCCTGCGGCCATGTGGCTGCCGCTGCTGTCTGGCGGGGCTGCGTTGGGGTGAGGTGGGTGTTCCCCTGTGTTGTCTCCCATGGGTGCGGCGTCTTTGGGGGGTGCTGGTGCTGGTGGAGGCACGGTGTTGTGGGCGCATTGTCGGTGTGGCCTCATCGCCATCATCACCAGGCTGTTGGGATCGACGTGTGCCTGTGGGGTACATAGGGGGTGGTTTGAGTACAATGCTACATACATTTGTTTGATGCAGGTCATGCAAACAAGTGTGAATGAACACAGTGACAATGACGCAGTCAACTTGCATTCCGTTCAGTCACCATGTGGTGCTTGTTGTGGATGTGCATGGAGGTACACTGCATGGGAACGCGTGGTTGGGGTGGACTGCGCTCAGGCTTTTGTGGTTGTGTTGATGCACAGTACCACGCTATGTAGCTGTCCCATGGGTATGGGAGTCTATCCCCTGCCCCTGTCATTCATGCACTGCACGTACAGGGTCGTCTAGGCAGCACTACCGTTCTAGGGATGTGGCCCTCACTTACGGGTGTATGCAGTGCCTCAGACACATGTCTTCACTGTCATTCAGATGCATGTATTTGGGGATGGGACTCACCTGCCGTTGGATTTATGCCAGTCCCTGCCTCCGCTCCACCAATGCCCTCAATGGTTCCGATGTCGATGAGGCCCGTCAATTTCTCCTCCCATGGTATGAGGTCGGGTGGGGGGGGTGGCCCTCCTCCTGTGCCCCTGCTTGCACTCCTGTGCTGGGACAGGATGCCTCGCACTCGCACGCGCAGGTCATTCAGCCGCTTGCGGCAGTCCTCCCCATCCCAGGGCACGTGCCCCACTGCACTGTCCCTTTGTGCGACGGATCTCCATATTTGGCCTCTGCGCTGGGCGCTGGTTTTACGCTGCTGCAGCTCATTGTGGTACGTCAGTGCCTCCTCCACAAGTACCTCAAGCTCCTGGTCACTGAACTTGGGTTTTCTGACCCTGTCCAGTGCAGACTTGCCCCTAGTGCGCTCTTGACTCATTTTCAGGGTTCAGATCGCGTGGATGGCTTCCAGTGGCTGTGATATCCGACGGATTGTGATTTCCAAGATGGCTGCCGCTTTATTTGTCGTTCCGGCGGTGACGCGTTCCCCGCGCGCTATAAGCGCGAGGTGGCGGTAGCGCACGGTGCGCCGGATTTAAGGGTTTGCGCTAATCGCGCTAACGCCTTGGACCGGGGCGCGTGCACGATGACTCGTGATCTGGCGGATTATCTGCCGGGTGCCTTGGCGTTAGCGCTATTTAGGTCCGGCGGATAATCCGCCACATTTACCGCCCAAGTCGTGATGAGGCCCTTTGTCTTGGTCTTATCTCAAAGCCAATCTTGGAAGAGATAGGGCCTATCCTCGCACGATGCCACAGTGACTCCTATAGATTACCACTGGTCTGAAACTGTTTCGACCTGGCAGGATGTGTCCAAAGTATTGAGAGGAAAGCCCAGTAGGCACAAAAACCCTCAATCCCAACAAAGTGTAGATTGCCAGCCGTTCAGTTTGCTTGCACTGAACAAGGTTGTTTGAAGATGGAGTTAGAAATGCAAGCCGTTCAGTTTGCTCGCACTGAATGAGGTTGTTTGACTAAGGAGTCAGGAGATGTAAGCTGTTCAGTTTGCTAGCACTGAATAGGTTGTTTGAAGGAGTGAGGAGATCCAAGGAATACAATATGCAAACCCAAGCAATAAGACAATGGGGTGTCAAAATGAGGGGGGATAAAGAGAAGCAGTACAAGAGCGGGAGCGTAGCCACAGAGGATGGAATACTGAAGGCAGGGTCCAGATTGCAGGGATACGGAAGGAGGGAGAAGAGCAAGAGTCAATGCTGGAACACGGATGGAGGTAGCAAGCAATGTGTGTTGTGTGTTCACTGTTAAAAGAGGAACACCAGAGGTATGGTGGCCATCTTGGTAATACAGTAGACAGTTGCTGAAGCTTGAGCAGGAACATAATGTAGCACTCGTACATCTGATCCCTCATACGAAATGCAGCATTACGCGTCCTCTATGCCATCGATGCCAAAGGAACCAGCTGGCAGCTGTGACAGTCAGGGTCTCCCTTCCCCACGTTTTGAGCATGGGACAAGGCTTGACTCCTGAGCACAGCACACGCTCTAGCCTTCCCAGCACGAGCCAACAGTTCTGCTTTCAACTATCAGGGCCTTCAGTGGTTAAGTCTCTTTTCTACGAAAATCTCTTGCCTCCGAGGATCTGATGTGTTCCAAAAATAATAAACAAAAGTTCCTCTCTGCTTGCACGTAGGGTGATGCCTTTTCACCCCGGATCCCCCTCTTCCAGGTGCAGATCCCTTTTGCTCATCAATCTCCCTCCATCGGGTTCACTATGGCTTTTCTTGTTTTCATGAGTCTTAATGTCTTTTTAAACAGTTCACTGTGGACATCCCTATGCCGGGTTCACCTTTGTCAACACACTGTTCACCGGGACTTTAGACTTCGCCCTATCGTCGGTGAACCTCCGATGGGTTTACTCTTGCCAACTTTTGCAATTCACAAAATGCAGGATTCACTTCCCTTAATTTCACCTTCACTTTCCAAAGACTTTTGACTGTATGTAGGGTTGTGCTAGACCCCCGTATGACCACTCTGACCCAAGTCTCTTGCGCCGTTCCCAAGGCCTTCTGGTAACGGTAGTTTCAACCATAGAGTATTCATCCAGAGTTTCTCAAGTAAGCACCTGCATGGTGCCTGACTCCCCTGTAGCTGGATTTCCCCTCTCGTATGGAAATAACTGTTCTTTGTACTTTTCTTCAATTAGCTGTTTGCTACTTTTGTTCAAACACAGTCCGGTTTCTTATCAGTTCTCCCCTTGATTCACCGGCTGTGATGAACCGTTTGGCTTTTCTTGTCTCTGGAGTCAAGGCTGGTACCACGGTGGGAAGCGTCTGCCCTAGGCTTGGTTGTCAGCCGAGAGGGCCCTGTGTACCGTTGCCCTCTGCTGCAACACACGTTGCATATTGTTCATAGTCTTACAATTCCTTCTGTGGAGGTTTCACAGGCCTTTGTAGGAAAGGGCAAAGTCACTTCTCTCCTTGTCACCCTCTCGGTTTGCGCCGTCTTTCTCTCCCTCTTGAACAGCTGTGCTGAGTTAGCTCTGTCGTCGTGCGGTCTGCCTTGCTCATCTTGTGCTCTCGTGCTCCACCTTTTATCCCTGTGGGTAAGGGAAAGGGCCGTCAGGTGTGTGTAATCCTGGTCAATTGCCTGACTTTGCCTGACCCTTGTGTTGGGACATGCCAGGTAAATGGCTTTGGTGTTTGTCTGTCGTCATTTGTGGTGTGTGAAAGTGTTTGTGTCGGAAAAGGGGGACGGGGTAGAGTTTCTGAGCAGGATGGGGAAAAGGCATTAGTAGAAGGGGAATACTGCATCTTCCACTCCCCGAGGACCCCCCATCCAGGTGATCCTCCCTCACTGGTCCACCCACAGGACCTGGATCCAATAGCGATGGCCGTGTCCTGGCCACCTAGATGACAGATCCCTGTGGACCCGTCAGGGGGACACCTTCAGGTTGTTCACATACCCTTCCTCCATGCGATGTAGCCACATTTGTTTCACAGGGGAACTGGGAAAGACAATCTACATTTCCCTCGTCTTTTCCTTGTCTTTATTCCACACTGAAACAATAGGGTTTTAGGTCTAGAAACCATTACATGACCCGAGGTTGGAGTCTTTGCGTTGGCTAATCCAAACTAGAGGTGAGTGATTGGTAACAAGTGTGAACTTTAATCCTAATAGGTAGTATCTAAGATGGAGTATGGCCCATTTGATGGCCAGGGCATCTAGTTACAACACAGAGTAATTTCTTTCACGTGGGAATAGTTTACAACTAGTGAATAATATTGGGTGTTCCAATCCATCACAAACCTGGGGCAGGACTGCTCCTAACCCTGTAACGGAAGCATCCATCTGCAATACGAATTCTTTAGAAAAGTCAACTACCTTCAGGATTGGGTTTTGGCAGAAAGTTTATTTCAAGGTGTTACAACATAATTCGTCCTCGTAATTCCAATGTAGTTTCTGAGGTTTGACATTCTTAAGTTTATCTGTTAGCCAGGCTGTTTTATCCAGAAATTTGGGGATAAATGTCACGCTCACCTGATTCCCACGGGGGCGCTGGCCTGGTTTCGAGTGCTGATGCCTCTTCAATGGTGAAGCGCAGGGCTCTGAAGATGGATAGGACGGGCCCCTCAACTCTGGCTAATCTGGCTCGCAGGAATATCTTCCTGTACGTGAAAAGGGAGTATTACAATCTGGTGGAATAATGCTCGAGCCTCCCACTTCCTTCCAACCCTCCTCGATACCCTTCCACGATTCCCCGTGAAGTCTCACCTTAGGGTCTGAAAGGACGAGCTCTCCATCCTGCTTCTGACGCAGGGGCGCGTTGAACCCAGTTACTTCACTGGATTGAGGTTGGATGGGAGTTCAGGTAAGCTTGATTATACTGGTAAGGCGCTGTAAAAGTTCTGTTGCAAGTTCAAAAGTTCAAGCTTTAAATAATAATGTTCATTGTCTTTTTTCAGATGATGAATGAAGATTCCTTTGGAGACTTCTTGCAACAAAGCGCTAATGTTGATGTCTTTTCCCCATAGGGGCCGGGGTTCGGAATGCCGGAGATATGGCGCCGACCCGAAGTGAAACGTGCAGTTCCAGTAAAGATCTGGTAAGTCCTAGATGAGCGCTCAGGTAATGTTTTTGCATTTGCTCATCTAATGTCTTTGTCTTTTTTCCCCATAGGGGCCGGGGTCCGGAAAATGCTTGGAAGCAGCAAGACCCAAAATGAAATGGGAATGACCCAACATGTAAGTCTTAGAAGGAAACTGAGCTTTTCCTATTCCCTTCCTTCTCTCACCTTGTGTTCTTGTCTTTTTCTCTCTAGGCTCTGGGAAGTGGCTGCGGATCCAGATGATTGCTGCTGAAGATGGAGGCGCCCAAGAAAGGTGAGTGAAATGCAGCGCTGCAGCGATCGGAGCGAAATGCTTTAAAAAATGATGTCTTCCTTTTCAGGATCGTCGGTGAAATTTCTCCGTGATGCAGGTTTAGCAGGTAAGCCTTCTTCCTCCCCAATTCTCTTCTTATTACCCTTAGCAGGTGTCCCAGGATGCTGACAGGTGTGGCTGAAGTCCAGAAGCAGGAGCAGACACGGTGAGCGTCCAGCTGCTAGGTGCAGAAAAACGCGAAGCACGTGTGGCTGTTCGGGTTGGGTTTAAATAGCTTTGGAAGAAGTTCCAGGTATGTATCCTTCCACTGATCAGGTTATGTATCCTTCCCCGACCACACCCGGGTGGAAAGTAGTCCCACAGGTAAAGTAGTCCCATTCAGGCCTCAAGAGGGCCTGGATGTAGCAGCATGGTCTGCATCAGGTAAGTGCACACTAAAACACTTGAACACATGTCCAGCTTTATGAGCCTGGCGCCTAAGGCGCCAGGATTGGGGTCCAGCATGAGCCTGGCGCCTAAGGCGCCAGGACTGCGTCCAAAGGGCCCCAGCTTGGGCCCGCTGGAACTTCCCTGGGGGGAATGATGCCTGCCTCTGGGGTTGCTGGGTCGGACCTGGCTCCTTGGAGGTAGGCATCATGACAGTACCCCCCCTCAAGGCCCCTCCCAAGGTTGTTCCCTCCGGGGGTTTTGGCTTGTTCGGAAATCTCCGGTGGAACCTTTGTATTAATCGAGGTGCGTGAACATGGTTACTAGGCTCCCACGATCTCTCCTGAGGTCCATATCCCTTCCAGTCAACAAGATAGAAGAGTTTCGACTTTAGCACCTTTGAGTATAAAATGTCTTTAACTTCGAATTCTAATTCCCCTTCAATTTGAACTGGGTCTGGAGCCTTGGACAGTCGGGTTCCTGGTTGTACTGGCTTCAAAAGTGACGCATGAAAAACTGGATGAAGACGCATGTTGGACGGTAAATCCAGTTTAAAGGCCACTGGGTTGATTATAGCTTTGATGGGATAAGGTCCTATGAATCTGGGATTGAAGGTTTGCGGGCCCTTGAGGGGTAAATGTTTAGTTGCTAGCCATACCTGGTCTCCTACTTGGTAAGGAGGAGTTTTACTTCGGTGCAAATCAGCGTTTTCTTTATACTTTTTCTTGGCTTGCATTAAATGAGTTGCAGCTTCTTTGAAGGCTCGGGTTATTGTGGAATGCAGATGATTTACTGCGGGCATTTCCAGGGTCAGAGGTGGATCTAGGTCAGAGGTCTGAGGATGGTGACCATACAAAGTATAAAAAGGAGTTTGTCCGGTTCCAGAATGCACTGAATTGTTGTATGCATATTCTGCGATCCAAAGGATGTCTTTCCAATTCAACTCGGATTGGTGTAACATGCACCGAAGATATTGCTCGAGAGTCTGATTGGTTCTCTCGGTTTGTCCGTCGGTCTGGGGGTGGTGGCTGGTGGATAACCGCACATCTATTTGTGCTAGTTGACAACACTTCTTCCAAAAATGGGAGACAAACTGACTTCCACGATCCAAGACTAATATGGAAGGGAAACCATGTATGCGAACTATATTCTCCAGAAATGCCTTGGCCAAGGTGGAAGCTGAAGGCAACCCTTTTAAAGGGATAAAGTGGGCCATTTTGGAGAATAGATCCACAATTACAAGGATAGTGTTGTAACCACCACAAAGAGGCAGGTCAGTTATAAAGTCCATTGACAAGGTGTGCCATGGTGCCGGTGGAATATCCCAGGGTTGAAGTAGGCCGGCTGGCCTTTTCTTTTGACCCTTGTTTTGGGCGCAAATTCCGCAAGACAACACAAAAGACTTTATGTCTCTTCTCCAAGAAGGCCACCAGAAGTGGCGTTTGATTTTTTCCTCTGTTTTAGCGATACTAGGGTGTCCTTCCATTAATGATTCATGATGATGGGCAATAACAAGTTCCTGCAATTCTTTACTTGGCAGAAACAACCGCTCCTGGAAGTAGGGTAAATCATCCTTAACGGTGTAATGAGGACCCTTTTGACTCCATTCCAGTAAGGCTGAAGAGTCTAGAAGTTGTTTTACTTGCGTTTGGATATCCTCAATAGTTTGCAATGAAGTTAAGCCTAAGATTCTTTGTTCAAGTATGATTGGCACAGGTTCTAAACTCGAATTGGGTTCTTCCATGCCAATCCGGGATAAGGCGTCTGCTTTACCATTCTTGCACCCAGGGCGATAGGTAATTACAAAATCAAATTCCGCAAAGAATAGAGCCCATCGGAGTTGTCGTGAAGATTGAGCTCTGGCCGTCTTTAAATACTGCAAATTTCTGTGGTCCGTAATTACGGTGATGGTGTGTCTGGCCCCGAGAAGGTAGTGACGCCAAGCCTTGAAAGCAGATTTAATAGCCAGTAACTCTTTGTCGGTAATTGCGTAGTTGATTTCAGGAGGAGAGAATTTTCTGGACCAAAAGGCCACAGGGTGTAGTTGGTTGGTTTCTGGGTCTCTTTGCGACAGGACAGCTCCCATGGCCGAACTGGATGCGTCGGTTTCCACAATGTAAGGGAGATCTGGGTGCGGGTGCCTGTCATGATCTCTGCTTCCAAAAGATCAGGACTTGCCCGACTCCCTTGGAAGCAGACCCATAACCCCGGTTCCGAGTGCCAGCCAGTCCCAATTGGGACCTTTTGGACCCTGTCCTGGCGCCAGTGGCACCAGGCTCATAAAGATGCCCAGTCCCAGCGCTGGAAGCGCCGGGCTCATAATGCTTGGGTGGACTTACCTGCAGCAGACCATGCTGCTTAGTTACCTGCCAGTTGAACCCCTGATCCTCTTCTGTTTGGGACTACTTTTCCTGTTGGGTGGGCAGGAGCCACTCCCTAGGTTCAGAACACTGGAACTCTTCTGGAAAGCAGGAACTCTTTTCTTAGGCATGGCTGTGGAAGGAGACACCTAAGCACTACAGGAGGCTATTTAAACCACACCCGATGGATGAATCTTGCTTTGCGTTATTCTGCATTCTCTGCAGCAGAATGCTCATCGTGTCTTCTGCTTCTGATCCTGGGCCTAAGGGAACAAAGGCTTACCATCCTGGAATCCAGTCTTCAGCAGCACCTGTAAAGACAAAGAAAGAACAGGTTAGCACTACGGTCTTCAGTGGCAGTGCATCTCTTACCTGGTCCATCGGCTGTCACCAACGCCTCGCGCTGCATTCCGGTATCTGAAAGACAAAGGCTTACCTACTCTTTGCATGCTCCGGAGGTCTTCGCACTGCATTCCGGCATCTGAAAGACAAAAGCTTACCAGCTCTTCGCACGCTCCGGAGGCCTTCGGCGCTGCATCCCGCATCTGAAAGACAAAAGAAGGTGCGTTTAAAGACATTGGGCAACTTTATTACTCACGTGCCATTACTCCTTCCCACGCCGAATCCAGTGGGTATTCCAGCACCCTTCAGCTTCTCTAAAGCTCCGAACTTGTACCTGCAAGATAAAAGGGACAGTTAGTGCGCATCGTGAAGCAGGCTACAAGCGCTTACTTACGTGCTTCCAGGCGCTTCTATTCCTCACGCGGGTTCGATCCTCAACTCTCATCAGCCCGCCATCTGCCATCGCCGGAACCCTGCAAAACAAGAGATATCATTACAAAAGACTTTTAAGACATTTGAAGTGCCCAGAACTTACCGTTCGTGCAGTTAACGACGGACAGCAGTCCTCTGAGGTCAAGAGGCCTGCACCCTTATCCAGTGAAGAAACTGGTTACGGCACCCTGCCCCGAGGCAGATGGAGAGCTCGGCGTTCACTTACCTAAGGTGAGGGTGTTAACCTTTGGGGTTCTACAGGAGAAGAGAAAGGGAAGAGGAGAGAGGCATCCAATAACCCCAGTTCATTAATCCCATATTTTCTATCTGCAGACATCTTACTCTTCGAGTCAGACATACAGTGCACAGAGGTCCAGCCCAAAGAGCCAACCGTGTGTTACACATCACCTTTGAAGATACGGCATTCACCCAGTCAAGACCGGCGCCTCTGCGGGAATCAGGGGAGCATTACAGAACGCAAAGCCTATCGCAAAACTCCCACCCAGGTGCTATGGAAACCTCGGATACCGACCAGCTAGCCCAGTTACTTGGGGAACTAAGAGCAGAAGTGCATGCAGCCCGTCAGGAAACAAATGCTCTAAGAAGGGAACTGATTATTTCCAAGGAGCGAACAGACGATCTCGCTAGACAATTGCTACAGTCACAAGCCGGACAAACTCCGTTACCCGCATCAGGGGCAAATCTTCCTTCAACATCCTCTACGAACCCAGTGCAGATCAACCTACCTGGGAACGTACCTCTGGCTCCGCCCGAACGATTTTCTGGTGACCCAAAGAGGTTTGCAGTATTTATTAATCAGTGCCGGTTGCACTTCTTATGCCGGCCAGCAGCCTTTCCAACTGATCAAGCTAAGGTAGCTTTCGTGCTTTCGTACCTTAGTGACAATGCGGCAGACTGGTCGATCCCTCTAGTTAATCAAGATGATCCGGTTCTCCATGATTTTCGAGCTTTTCAGCTCAGTATGGAAAAACTGTTTGCAAGACATTCACAGGGGCAGGCCTTGGACAATGAGCTCCTTTCATTGCGACAGGGTAATCAAGACCTTTTGGCTTATATTGCGTCTTTCAACAGACTGATAGTGGAAACTCGATGGCCTGAGGACAAAAGGATTACGCTGTTTTATAGAGGTCTACGTGGAGAGCTCAAAGATGTGTTAGCCCAAGTAGTGAATCCCCCGCAAGACTGTTCGGACTATATTGACTTAGTCGTTCAAATTGACCACAGACTGCAGAACAGGAAGGCCGATCGTTCCAAGTTTGATGCTCGAGTATTTTCCAAACCACCAACTCCTACCAAAGGAGTAGACTCCGGGGAACCCATGCAAATAGGGGGCCTGAAAGGACCACTAACACAAAAGGAGCGGGAAAGGAGAAAACAGCTGCAATTATGCCTCTATTGCGGAAACTCGGGGCACTTTCTTCGAGACTGTCCGGTGAAACCAGCCAAGAAGGCAGTAGGAGCTGCAGTTACCAGGGTCACAAACTCTGAGCAGGGAAACGACCACGCCCGACAAGAATAGAGGTCCTCTTGCTGAGCGTTAAAACCAGTTCCGTGACCTCGCATTTCGTGATACCTATGGTCCTCATTAGCCCTGAACATCCGGATCGATTACATGCGATTGAAGCTTACGTCGACAGCGGTGCCATCGGCAATTATGTGGATCATGAAATGGTTTTGAGGATGAATCTGACTCTTTGTCCAAAGGCTGTAAAGGACGTCATTACTACGGTGGATGGTACGGAGATAGCCTCCGGACCAGTAACGCATACCACCCAAGAAGTGACGCTAGTAAGTCAAGATGGACACCATGAGAAGATCGTGTTCGATGTGATCAAGGCCCCCCAGTTCCAGATTATTCTAGGAATTCCTTGGTTAGAGAAGCACAATCCTCATATCGATTGGCGAGCAAGAACGGTTGAGTTTCCAGAATGTGTCTCCACTTGTCACCCTCGACCTGGTGTTGCACTGGCAGCAATTTCCTCGGAGGCTCCTCAGTTACCTCCTGAATACCTAGAATTCCAAGATGTTTTCCGGAAGGATCAGGCTAACCCTCTACCTCCTTATAGGTCTTATGACTGCCAGATAGACCTGATACCTGGATCTACTCCTCCTTGTAGTAGAATTCATGCCCTCACCGAGCCTGAGAATCTTCACCTCCGACAATACCTGGATCAATACCTAGCAAATGGGTTTATTCGTCCTTCCAAGTCCCCTGCTTCCTCAGCTTTGTTCTTCGTTCCAAAAAAAGAAGGGGACCTTAGAACTTGTATAGATTATCGCGCCCTGAACCAGATCACTGTTAAGAATAGATATCCGTTACCTTTGATCCCTGAACTCCTGGACCAAGTCAGAAAAGCATGCATATATACAAAGCTGGATCTTAGAGGAGCCTACCACTTGGTACGAGTAAAAGAGGGCGATGAATGGAAGACGGCCTTCCACACCAAGTATGGGCTATTTGAATATCAGGTCATGCCCTTCGGACTTTGCAATGCCCCGGCCGCCTTTCAATATTTTATGAACGATGTCCTCAGAGAGCTCATAGATGTGTGTGTTGTTGTTTACATTGACAACATCCTCGTTTATTCTTCATCGGAAACTGAACATCGGAAACACGTGAAAATGGTCCTGGAGAGATTGCGTCAACACAAACTTTTCGCCAAGTTGGAAAAATGTGTTTTCAACGTGACTGAAGTTGAATTCTTGGGATTCATATTATCACCTAGCGGAGTGCGTATGGATTCAAAGAAGGTCGATGCAATTCTCAAATGGCCATCGCCATCCTCCATAAAAGGTGTTCAAAGCATGTTAGGCTTCGCTAACTTTTACCGCAGGTTTATCCCCGAATTCTCTCGAATAGTCCAGCCCATCACCGCCTTGTTAAAGAAAAACAAACGTTTTGAAATGTCTACCGAGGCGGAACAAGCTTTCCAGAATTTGAAGACTAGATTTATCTCTGCACCGATCTTAAAACATCCTCGCCCAGAACTCCCCTACATCGTTGAAACTGATGCTTCGAGCCTTGCCATGGGGGCAGTTCTATCACAAAAGGACCCAGTAACCAATCAGTTGCATCCCGTGGCATTTTGGTCCCGCAAATTCTCGCCTCCTGAAATCAATTACACTATTACTGATAAGGAACTTCTAGCTATCAAGTCCGCCTTTAAGGCTTGGCGGCATTATCTTCTGGGGGCCCGACACACCGTTACTGTGATTACAGATCACCGAAACCTGCAATATTTGAAAACCGCAAAAGCTCAATCCTCTAGGCAACTCCGTTGGGCACTATTCTTTGCCGAGTTTGACTTCATAATTACCTATCGACCTGGTACAAAAAACGGTAAAGCTGATGCCCTTTCTCGGATGGGAGTGGAGGAACACTTGACCAACCCTAAACCTGTACCTATCATTCCCGAACAAAGAATTCTGGGTGTAATCGCCACACAATCCATAGAGGAAGTTAAGGATAAAGCCAGGCTACTGGTAACTCCAGCAGACATACAGAATTGGCATCTGCAGGGAAAGGACTTTACGGTGAAGGACAACCTATTATATTTCCAAGAACGGTTATACCTGCCCAGCACAGATTTACAGAAAAAGGTAATCTCTTGTTATCACAATTCTTTAATGGAAGGACATCCCGGTATGACCAAGACCTCGGAAAAGATCAAGCGCTACTTCTGGTGGCCGTCTTGGAAAAAAGATATCAGAGACTTTATAATGTCCTGTGGAGTATGCGCCCAAAACAAGAGTCAAAAGGAAAAACCAGCCAGCCTCTTACGCCCTATTGACATCCCGCCTCGCCCTTGGCATACGCTTTCTATGGACTTCATCACCGATCTACCTCCATGCTCCGGATACAATACGATCCTAGTAATCGTGGACCTATTCTCCAAGATGGCGCATTTCATTCCACTCAAAGGCTTACCAACAGCAGCAACTCTGGCCCGAGAATTTCTCGAAAACATCGTCCGACTGCACGGTTTTCCTTCAGTTCTAATTTCGGATCGAGGTAGTCAATTTATTTCTCATTTTTGGCGAAGTTGCTGTCGGTCGGCTCAAATTGATGTGAGACTTTCGACCAGCCACCACCCTCAAACCGACGGACAACCCGAGAGGACCAATCAAACTCTGGAACAGTATTTGCGCTGCATGCTACAACAAACTGAAAAAACTTGGAAAGATATCCTTTGGATAGCCGAATATGCCTACAATAACTCTGTCCACTCGGGAACTGGGAAGACCCCGTTTTTTCTTTTATACGGTAGTCACCCTCGAACCTCGGAGTTGGATCCACTCCAAGATCTTGGAACACCAGCAGTAGACCACCTGCATTCTACAATCACCCAAGCCTTTAAGGAAGCCGTTTCTCACCTTCAAAGGGCTAAAGAACAATACAAGAAAGGAGCAGACCAACATCGGAAGGAAGCCCCCCAATATCAAGTAGGAGATCAAGTCTGGTTATCCACCAAATATCTACCTCTAAAAGGACCACGCACATTCAACCCAAGATACCTTGGTCCCTATTCCATCACTACCATAGTAAATCCAGTAGCGGTCAAGTTGGACTTGCCCCCTCACATGAAGATACATCCGGTCTTCCACGTCTCTCTATTAAAACCTGTGCAACCTCAAACCCGACTAACTACATCTCCAAAACCTATTCTAGTTGATGGAGAACTCGAGTTTGAAGTCAAAAGCATCCTGGATTCCAAGATCTCCAAATCTAAACTATTTTACCTGATTGACTGGAAAGGCTACGGTCCCCAAGAAAGATCCTGGGAACCTGCAGAATATGTCCACGCGCCTCGTCTAATCAAAAGATTTCATCGAACATTTCCTAACAAACCCAAACCCCCGGAGAAGCCTGGTTTGGGAGGGGCCTTGACGGGGGGTGCTGTCATGATCTCTGCTTCCAAAAGATCAGGACTTGCCCGACTCCCTTGGAAGCAGACCCATAACCCCGGTTCCGAGTGCCAGCCAGTCCCAATTGGGACCTTTTGGACCCTGTCCTGGCGCCAGTGGCACCAGGCTCATAAAGATGCCCAGTCCCAGCGCTGGAAGCGCCGGGCTCATAATGCTTGGGTGGACTTACCTGCAGCAGACCATGCTGCTTACTTACCTGCCAGTTGAACCCCTGATCCTCTTCTGTTTGGGACTACTTTTCCTGTTGGGTGGGGCAGGAGCCACTCCCTAGGTTCAGAACACTGGAACTCTTCTGGAAAGCAGGAACTCTTTTCTTAGGCGTGGCTGTGGAAGGAGACACCTAAGCACTACAGGAGGCTATTTAAACCACACCCGATGGATGAATCTTGCTTTGCGTTATTCTGCATTCTCTGCAGCAGAATGCTCATCGTGTCTTCTGCTTCTGATCCTGGGCCTAAGGGAACAAAGGCTTACCATCCTGGAATCCAGTCTTCAGCAGCACCTGTAAAGACAAAGAAAGAACAGGTAAGCACTACGGTCTTCAGTGGCAGCGCATCTCTTACCTGGTCCATCGGCTGTCACCAACGCCTCACGCTGCATTCCGGCATCTGAAAGACAAAGGCTTACCTACTCTTCGCATGCTCCGGAGGTCTTCGCACTGCATTCCGGCATCTGAAAGACAAAAGCTTACCAGCTCTTCGCACGCTCCGGAGGCCTTCGGCGCTGCATCCCGCATCTGAAAGACAAAAGAAGGTGCGTTTAAAGACATTGGGCAACTTTATTACTCACGTGCCATTACTCCTTCCCACGCCGAATCCAGTGGGTATTCCAGCACCCTTCAGCTTCTCTAAAGCTCCGAACTTGTACCTGCAAGATAAAAGGGACAGTTAGTGCGCATCGTGAAGCAGGCTACAAGCGCTTACTTACGTGCTTCCAGGCGCTTCTATTCCTCACGCGGGTTCGATCCTCAACTCTCATCAGCCCGCCATCCGCCATCGCCGGAACCCTGCAAAACAAGAGATATCATTACAAAAGACTTTTAAGACATTTGAAGTGCCCAGAACTTACCGTTCGTGCAGTTAACGACGGACAGCAGTCCTCTGAGGTCAAGAGGCCTGCACCCTTATCCAGTGAAGAAACTGGTTACGGCACCCTGCCCCGAGGCAGATGGAGAGCTCGGCGTTCACTTACCTAAGGTGAGGGTGTTAACCTTTGGGGTTCTACAGGAGAAGAGAAAGGGAAGAGGAGAGAGGCATCCAATAACCCCAGTTCATTAATCCCATATTTTCTATCTGCAGACATCTTACTCTTCGAGTCAGACATACAGTGCACAGAGGTCCAGCCCAAAGAGCCAACCGTGTGTTACACATCACCTTTGAAGATACGGCATTCACCCAGTCAAGACCGGCGCCTCTGCGGGAATCAGGTGAGCGTTACAGTGCCTCAATACAGGTGCAGAGGTGAATTTGGTTTTCAGGTCCTGAAAAGCTTGTTCGGCCTCAAGAGTCCATTCGAAGCGTTTATTTTTCTTTAGGAGAGCTGTGATGGGTTGGACTGTTCGGGAAAATTCCGGGATGAATCTTCGATAGAAATTGGCAAAGCCAAGCATGCTCTGAACTCCCTTCACCGAGCTAGGAGATGGCCATTTGAGGATGGCGTCCACCTTTCGCGAGTCCATTCGGACTCCTTGAGGTGTCAGGATGATTCCGAGAAACTCAACTTCTGTGGTATGAAAAACGCATTTTTCGAGCTTGGCAAATAGTTTGTGCTGGCGCAATTTCTCAAGAACTGCCCTAACATGTTTTCTGTGATCGGATTCTGAAGAAGAGTACACCAGGATGTCGTCAATGTAAACAATGACACAGACATCAATAAGTTCCCGAAAAACATCATTCATAAAGTACTGAAAGGCGGCAGGTGCATTGCACAAACCGAAGGGCATCACCTGATATTCGAAGAGCCCAAATTTGGAGCGGAATGCAGTCTTCCATTCGTCGCCTTCTTTTATACGCACCAGGTGATAAGCTCCTCGGAGATCTAACTTGGTGTACACACTAGCGTCTTTCACCTGGTCGATAAGCTCAGGGATCAGGGGCAGAGGATAACGATTCTTAATCGTTATTTGGTTTAGGGCGCGATAGTCTATACATGTTCTAAGGTCGCCCTCTTTTTTCGGCACGAAGAACAAAGCTGAAGAGACAGGAGACTTGGACGGGCGAATAAAACCATTGGCTAGGTACTGATCTAAATACTGACGCAAATGCAGGTTCTCAGGTTCCGTAAGAGCATAAATCCTACTACAAGGTAGTTGAGCATTGAGTACCAGATCAATTTGGCAATCATAAGATCGATGGGGAGGTAACGTGTTAGCCTGTTCTTTCTGAAAAACGTCTTGGAATTCTTGATATTCAGACGGTAGCTGTACAGAGGTGGAAGTTGCTGAGGATAAACCCATAGCTGAATTTCTTGGATAACAAGTTGGTTCACAATCAGGAAAACTTATCTTCTTTGCTCGCCAGTCTATTCTTGGATTATGTGTTTCTAACCAAGGAATTCCAAGAATTACTTGAAATTGTGGGGCCTTGATCACATCAAACAAAATTGCTTCCCGATGTCCATCCTGACCCACCAGTGTCAATTCAACAGTGGAATGCGTTACAGGTCCTGAGGCTATTTCGGTTCCATCTACTGTAGTAATGACATCTTGGGTTACTTTCGGGCAGAGAGGGAGCTTAATCCTGGAAGCCAATTCACGGTCTACGTAATTTCCAATAGCTCCACTGTCGATGTATGCTTTTATAGCATGCAACTGCTGAGGCTGTTTTGGGTCCACGAGCACCATTGGCATGACAAAATGCGAGGTCAAAGAGTTTGTTTTCAAGCTCGGCAAGCGGACCCCTACGCTTGTCGGGCTAGGTTGTTTCCCGAATCAGGTGTCAATAAATCGTTATCAGTGGCTCCAACCACCTTCTTAGGTGGTTTAACCGGACAATTTCGAAGAAAGTGACCAGAAGCCCCGCAATACAGACAAAGTTGCATTTGCCGCCTTCTCTCCCGTTCCTTCTGCGTTAATGGTCCTTTAACACCGCCGATTTGCATCGGTTCGGATACATCGGCACTCTTGGAGTTAGCGTGGGTTTTGATCGGTACTCGGGTTTCATACTTGAACCGATCTGCTTTTCTATTTTGAAGTCTGTGATCAAGTTGAACCACAAAGTCTATGTAGTCTGCGCAGACCTGGGGTGGATTTACTATCTGAGCTAGAACATCTTTAAGCTCTCCGCGCAGGCCTCGATGAAACAATGTGATCCTTTTATTTTCTGGCCATCCAGTTTCCACAACCAGTCTATTAATGGTGGCAATGTAGGAGAGGAGATCCTGATTACCTTGTCGTAAGGATAGCAGTTCGTTATCAAGGGCCTGTCCTTGAGAGTGTCGAGCAAACAATCTTTCCATGCTGGCCTGAAAGCTCTGAAAATCCTGGAGAATGGGATCATCCTGATTTACCAATGGAATAGACCAATCGGCAGCACTGCCACTGAGGTAAGATAGTATAAAGGCTACCATGGTTTGGTCGTTAGGGAAGGCCTCGGGTCTGCATAGAAAGTGTAAACGACATTGGTTCATAAAGACGGCATATTTCTTGGGATCCCCTGCAAAACGTTCAGGCGGGGCCAAAGGCATGTGTCCAGGTAGATTCATTTGTACCGGGTTATTCAATCCCATTGATGTGGAAGTACCACCGGAATTCTGTAAAGGAGTGTGCCCTGCCTGGGCCTGCAATAACCTTTTGGCCAGGTCATCTGTTCTTTTCTTCGGATAGGATCAGTTCTCTTTTGAGAGCGTTAGTCTCCTGGCGGGCTGAGTGCACCTCTGCCCGTAATTCCCCCAAAAGCTGGGACAGCTGGTCAGTCTCGGAAGTCTCCATAGCGCCCGGGTGGGAAATTGTGGGTAGGCTTCGCGTTCTGTCACGCTCACCTGATTCCCACGGGGGCGCTGGCCTGGTTTCGAGTGCTGATGCCTCTTCAATGGTGAAGCGCAGGGCTCTGAAGATGGATAGGACGGGCCCCTCAACTCTGGCTAATCTGGCTCGCAGGAATATCCTCCTGTACGTGAAAAGGGAGTATTACAATCTGGCGGAATAATGCTCGAGCCTCCCACTTCCTTCCAACCCTCCTCGATACCCTTCCACGATTCCCCGTGAAGTCTCACCTTAGGGTCTGAAAGGACGAGCTCTCCATCCTGCTTCTGACGCAGGGGCGCGTTGAACCCAGTTACTTCACTGGATTGAGGTTGGATGGGAGTTCAGGTAAACTTGATTATACTGGTAAGGCGCTGTAAAAGTTCTGTTGCAAGTTCAAAAGTTCAAGCTTTAAATAATAATGTTCATTGTCTTTTTTCAGATGATGAATGAAGATTCCTTTGGAGACTTCTTGCAACAAAGCGCTAATGTTGATGTCTTTTCCCCATAGGGGCCGGGGTTCGGAATGCCGGAGATATGGCGCCGACCCGAAGTGAAACGTGCAGTTCCAGTAAAGATCTGGTAAGTCCTAGATGAGCGCTCAGGTAATGTTTTTGCATTCGCTCATCTAATGTCTTTGTCTTTTTTCCCCATAGGGGCCGGGGTCCGGAAAATGCTTGGAAGCAGCAAGACCCGAAATGAAATGGGAATGACCCAACATGTAAGTCTTAGAAGGAAACTGAGCTTTTCCTATTCCCTTCCTTCTCTCACCTTGTGTTCTTGTCTTTTTCTCTCTAGGCTCTGGGAAGTGGCTGCGGATCCGGATGATCGCTGCTGAAGATGGAGGCGCCCAAGAAAGGTGAGTGAAATGCAGCGCTGCAGCGATCGGAGCGAAATGCTTTAAAAAATGATGTCTTCCTTTTCAGGATCGTCGGTGAAATGTCTCTGTGATGCAGGTTTAGCAGGTAAGCCTTCTTCCTCCCCAATTCTCTTCTTATTACCCTTAGCAGGTGTCCCAGGATGCTGACAGGCGTGGCTGAAGTCCAGAAGCAGGAGCAGACACGGTGAGCATCCAGCTGCTAGGTGCAGAACAACGCGAAGCACGTGTGGCTGTTCGGGTGGGGTTTAAATAGCTTTGGAAAAAGTTCCAGGTATGTATCCTTCCACCGATCAGGTTATGTATCCTTCCCCGACCACACCCGGGTGGAAAGTAGTCCCACAGGTAAAGTAGTCCCATTCAGGCCTCAAGAGGGCCTGGATGTAGCAGCATGGTCTGCATCAGGTAAGTGCACACTAAAACACTTGAACACATGTCCAGCTTTATGAGCCTGGCGCCTAAGGCGCCAGGACTGGGGTCCAACATGAGCCTGGCGCCTAAGGCGCCAGGACTGCGTCCAAAGGGCCCCAGCTTGGGCCCGCTGGAACTTCCCTGGGGGGAATGATGACTGCCTCTGGGGTTGCTGGGTCGGACCTGGCTCTTTGGAGGTAGGCATCATGACAATAAACCTGCAGTAATATCCCATCAACACAAGATATTCTCTAAGATCTCTTTTGGTCTTGGGTGTTGGTGTATCTAAGATAGCTTTTACCTTTTCATGTTGAGGTTTAGCTTCCCATTTCCAACGAAGAAGCCAAGATATTTTACGGCTAACCGGGCTAGTATGCATTTAGCTGGATTAGCAATTAGGCCCGCGTTTCTGAGGACTTTCATGATGGTATAAAGGTAGATGAGATGGTCCTCACAAGTTTTACTATAAATGACGATATCGTCAATATAAGCTCCACAGACATTGGAATAAGGTTGTAGGATTTGATCCATGAGGCGTTGGAAAGTGACAAGCACCCTGTTTAAGCCAAAAGGAAGGACTTTGAATTGAAACAGTCCTAGAGGCGTTGAAAACACGTCTTTTTCTCTATCTGGCCCATATATAGGAACTTGCCAATGCCCCTTTGTTAGATCTAGGGTGGATAGATAGGTGGCTGCTCCGAGTTTATCAATTAGGTCATCCATGCGTGGCATGGGATAGGCATCAAAGTCCAAAATAGCATTAACTTGACAGAAGTCTATGCAGAATCTCCAGGAACGGTCAGGTTTAGTGACCAACACGATAGGATAGGACCAAGGACTTGAAGAAGGCTCGATAATATTGGCTTTCAACATTTTGTTGACTTCCATAATCGCTATCTGTTTACAGGGTTCTGGAAGTCTTTAAGGTTTTAAATGTACCACTTTACCTTTGGGTGTTTTAATGTAGTGGTAGGTGCCTTTTAGTCTTCCTGGCTTTTCTGAGAATACATCGGGGAACAAGCCCACTACATCTTTTAGGTCTTCTTATTTTTGGACAGGTAACTCAGGAGGAATTAAATCTGAGTTATCTATTTCTTCAGGAACCAGGCATGCTAGTACTTTGGCATGGGTGTCCGATGGGTTCTCCCTCTACTCTTTCAAGAGATTTACGTGATACAAATGTACTTTCTGTTGTCTGTCCGGTTGGGCTACTTTATAAGTACAGGGTCCCGTTCGTTCTACAATCGCATAAGGTCTGTGCCACTTCGAGACCAGTTTGTTTTCTGAGGTGGGTAAGAGGACCAATACTTTTTGTCCTATAGAAAATGTTCTTAAACTAACTTTTTTTATCATATGTGGATTTTTGTCGGCTCTGGGCCTTTTCCATGTGAGTGCGGACTAAGTCACAAACCAATCTCATATGTTCTTGCATTCTGGTGGCAATCTGCAAGATGGGAATGGTGGCCTCCTCTCGTTCATCCCATGTTTCTCTGAGCATGTCTAGGACATCTCTTGGCTCTCTCTCCCATAGAGTAGTTCAAAAGGAGAGAAACCTGTGGAAGCTTGAGGGGTTTTTCTTATGGCAAATGGTGTCCATGGTATCATTTGGTCCCAGTCTTTCCCATCCTTATCTACTAGTTTTCGTAAGATCAACTTCAGGTTTTTATTGAATCTTTCTACCAAACCATCGGTCTGAGGATAGTACACAGAAGTTTGCAGGGTGGTAATGTGGAGTAGCTCTTTGACTTGGGCCATAAGCTTACTCATAAAATTTGAACCCTGGTCGGATAGTATTTCCTTGGGAAAGCCGACCCTGGAGAAATATGGTGGAAGGTGCTTAAGGATCTGCTGTGTGGTGTTGTTTCGCATTGGGAATGCCTGGGGATATCAGGTTTTAGTCTGGATGTTTCTAGCGGTCCAATTATATCCATACCAATTCTTGAAAAGGGATTTCAATGATCAGAACGGGTTCAGAGGGGCAGGTACTGGTATGTGCGGACTGGTCTTTTGACATATTTTGCATGCCTGGATGAAGGTCTTTATATTGGAGTGGATACCAGGCCCATAAAATGTGCCACTAATATGCGCCTGGGTTTTAGCTTGTCCTAAATGCCCCCCGGTAAGATGGGAATGCACGATCTCCAGTACAACCTTTTGGGGGCTTTTGGATATTAGCAAATGGGTTTTGATTACACCCTCTGTAGATGTCTCTCTTCTATAAAGCAACCCCTGCTTTCAGAAGAAAAAGAGATTTCCCTTCTCTAAGCCCTCTTCTTCCGGAATTGCTTGTAGCAAAGCTTCAGCTAGGGCTGGAGCATTTCGCTGGATGAAGGCTAGGTCCGGATAAGTGGTAGGTTCTTCTCCCTTCCTTTCTTCGATGTTAAGCGGTTTGTCAGCTTCTCCAAAGCCTAGGTTACCCCGTTCAGTTTTGTCTGGTTCACTTTCTTTAAACTGAGGAAATAGAGCACTTTCCAAAATTCCCTGGGCAATTTGATCTCCCTGTGTACCTCAAAAGGGATTTCACCATGACTCTGTAAAAGAACCTTTACATCTCCCCGGAAGTCGGGATCAATAACGTCTGCTAAGACATCTATACCGAACTTCCACACGAGGCAAGATTTGGGGGCCAGTCTTATGTAGCACTCCGGAGGGGATATCAAAACTAGATTTGTAGGAATCATCCCTCTCTTCCCCGGGGGAATAAAAGCTTCCCTACTGCTACAGATGTCAAATCCTATTAATTCCTTGGTGGCGATGGAAGGGTTATAAGCTCTCTGACTAAGCTTTTGAAACTGTAGGGTTCCCCAATTTGTTTCAACTGAGTCACATCCCAATCCTGACAACATATGTAAGGAAGGCATGGTATCAAGAATAGACAGACACAAGTGATCACAGTTCAAGGGTGTTTATTAAACTGTATATACGGATTGGAAAAACCCCTAATCTAAACCTAAATCTAAGATGGGAGCAAGATACAACCATCAAATAATAATAAGGCAGTCCTAGTGGTGTCTTGTCAAATAAAAGGGCCTATACTAAGACAAATCTATTGCCAATCCTTATGCTAAATACAAACAATGAGTGTGCAATAAGGTTTACAGGAAAGAAAGAAGTGTTCACAAATAACAAGTCAGGATGTGGTAGTCAGGGTCTCCCTTCCCCACGTTTTGAGCACAGGACAAGACGGAACTCCTGAGCACAGCACACACTCGAACTTTTCCAGCACTAGCTAACAGTTCCACTTTCAAGGCCTTTGGTGGTTAAGTCTCTTTTCTACAAAAAATTCTCTTGTCTCCTAGGATTTGATGTGTTCCAAAAATAATAAACAAAGTTCCTCTCTGCTTGCATGTAGGGTGATGCCTTTTCACCCCTGTATCCCCCTTTTCCGGGTGCAGATCGCTTATGATCATCGGCCTCCCTCTGTCAGGTTCACTATGGCTTTTCTTGTTTTCACAAGTCTTAATGTCTTTTTAAACAGTTCACTGTGGACACCCCTGTGCCGGGTTCACCTTTGTCAACACACTGTTCACCAGGACTTTAGACTTTGCCCCTTCGTCGGTGACCCTCCGTTGGGTTTACTCTTACCAACTTTTGCAATTCACAAAATGTGGGATTCATGTCCCTTAATTTCACCTTCACTTATCGGTGAAAGACTTTCGACTGTACAGAGGATTTTGCTAGACCCCCGTATGACCACTTCAACCCAAGTCTCTTGCGCCATTCCCCATGCATTCTGGTAACGGGAGTTTCAACTATAGGGTATTTGGCCAGAGTTTCAAGTAAGCACCTGTGTGGTGCCTGACTCCCCTGTAGCTGGTTTTCCCCTCTCGAATGGAGATGTGTTCTTTGTACTTTTCTTCAATTAGCTGTTTGCTACTTTGTTCAAACAGTTTGGTTTCTTATCGGTTCTCGCCCGGCTGTGATGAACCACTTGGCTTTTCTCGTCTCTGGAGTCAAGGCCGGTACCACGGTGGCAAGCATCTCCTCTCGGTTTGGTTATCAGCGTAGGAGGGCCCCATGTATGACATCTGCTAAAACACATGTTAGCTATTGTTTGTGGTCTTAAGTTTCCTTCTGTGGAGGTTTCACGGGCCTTGGTAGGAAACTGCAAAGTTGCTTCTCTCCTTGTCACCCTCTCGGTTTTTGCTGTCTTTCTCCTCCTCTTGAACTGCTGTGCCAAGTTAGCTCTATCGTCGTGCAGTCTGCCTTGCTCATCTTGTGCTCTCGTGCTCCACCTTTTATCCCTGTGGGGAAGGGAAAGGCCGTAAAGTGTGTGTAATCCTGGTCAATTGCCTGAATTTGCCTGACCCTTGTGTTGGGACATGCCAGGTAAAAGGCTTTGGTGTTTGTCCGTCGTCTTTCATCGTGCACAAAAGTATTTGTGTCAGAAAGGGTGGGCGGGGCAGAGTTTCTGAGCTTCCTATATAGCAGGATGGGTAAAGGTATTAGAAGAAGGGGGATACCAGGTCTCACCCATCGGTGTCCCACTTCCACTCCCTGAGGACTCCCCATCCAGGTGATCCTCCCTCACTGGTCCACCCACAGGAACTGGATCCAATAGTGATGGCCGTGTCCTGGCCACCTGGATGAAAGATCCCCGGGGACTTCAGGTTTCTCACATAGGTAAACACCCAAATACATAGGACTTGCTCACCATGGTCACCAAGGAGAGGCTAAAACAAAAGGCAGACAAAAGGCAGACTGCGACAAAAAGTTTGGTTTCTGAGGTTGGAGGAAAAAGTAGAGCGACTATGTCAAAAACTTCCTACGGTGTCAGGCTACACCCCCAGAAATATGGGTTATTCCCAGGCAGTCAACGACGAGGATTTGCAGTCCCTGGGAAAATACCAGCATTGATTCTGGGCCCACAAGTGTCCAGAGAGATTTCTTTGTAGTAGCTGATCAATGGTCACAATATCCTGAACTAGAGTTTGTACCTTCCACAGCGAGCAGCCGCAGCCGATGTGATGTCTACCTCGGAGAACATATTTGCATCTCATGGATATCCGAAGGAGATATGCTCAGACAATGATCCAACCTTTCATGGTGATGTATTCCATCATTCTCTGAAAGAAAGAGGAATTCCCCAAAAGAAAATCAAAATAGCTTAGGTGCAGGGTATGAGTATGGACCAGGCCCTGTTAGATTATTATCTGATGATCCACTCATCCACTGGGGTTGTGCCACCTGAGGCGTTGTTTGAATGGTGGCCCTGTGACTTATTCCCCATCGTGTATCTTGTGAGCCATTACAAATTGAAAATGACACTGTACAGAACGAAAGAATGAGGAGTCATGAACATGAGTCTAGGCGCAGAGGCTTACATGATCAAGAGCTGGTGATTGGTGGTGCGAGCACGCCAGCCATCCGGCAAGTTAAGCCTTAAGTATAAACCTCGTCCATTTCATGTGGTTGATAAGGAGTCAATGTTGACGTATCAGATGCATGTGAAACTTTTCCATGAAACTCTAGCTTCTTCAAGAAGTTTCGAGATTCTGCAAATGAGCACGATGACGTTGCTACACAAAGGAGTGGATCCGAAGAAGCATGGAATCACCATGATAATATTGAAGGACAGGCGTGTTCTGAAGACTCGGATGATGCGGAACAGCAGGAGCCGAGGGAGATACAGGGCATGATTTCGAATGACTGGAGAATCACACACTGCAAGGAATTCATTGCATAGGTATCCCCCCGGGAATGTCCAGGAGAAGACCAATGTACTTGGAGGAGCTTGTTCCAGAATCTTAAGCGGAAATATGAATCAGTAATGCAATGTCCTGTAATAATACTATGTGGGTTAGTACACACAGGTGCTGATAAAAAGAGATAGTCCTCTTCTACCAATCCCATTCGCAGCCATTAGCATACATGCTTACATTATCCATTACATTCGGGATACACTAGTCCAACCCCGAGTTTAACTTTATTCTCTGGGACTTGTAGTCCTGGGGTTATAGTGGGGGAAATACAGGACTAAAAGCCCCAGAATGCAAAGGTAAAAATAGGACTGGACTAAGCCTCCCGAATGAAAAATGTGATGTTGGCAAATATGCCTTGGCATATATACCAACTGGGTACCTGTGTGGTATTCTGGTGCAGATATGTAATAGAGTGTCACAACTTCATATTCTTGCGTGTGTGTGTTTATCCACAATGTTCACTAGATCTATAATGCAAGCGGATGACCAAAACATATATTGTATTGTCTCTGCCATTGTACAGGTACATAGCGTGCACAGGCTCGGAGGGCGGGCCATCGTCCTCCACTCACTTCCTCCAAATTCAGGCCAACACCCCCTGTGCGTCCTCTCTCACTTCCTAGTGATGGGGGGCTGAGGGGGCAATAAAGTATCCACAGCTTAATGAGGACACAGGCATAGATGTACTGTGACATGTGTGTCTGCTCGTGCTCTATCCATCCGCGATGCCCTATTTATTCTCCTTACACCATGACGTACATGGCGACTCTCTTTTTAAAGGAGTATGCATCATAACACTCCTCCTTTCCCATAACAAAACAAACAGAATAACATTAACTGTGACAGTAACTTGAAAACCAGATCAAACTGCAAGGGTTTATTTGAACACATAACCTGTTTTGTAAAGAGTAATTTTATGTTTAAGTTCTTCACTCCATCTCCCAGACTGATGTTTGCATTTTCTCGTTCGCCTCCTAATGTCTTAGAGGCACTTTGACATGTTCAATACGTTTCCAGAATGCAGCATCACGTCTCCCATTGCCTTTATACCCTCTGGTACTGTTATAGCAGAATTCCACTTCGTAAACGTTTTGCTGGTTTCCATAGTTTTACAGTTTCCATTTTATGACTAGAGGGAGTCTACCAAAGCCCAATCACTTCCACCTTTTTCTGATGCCCTGCACTTAGTAACACTTGTGGGTATCACAGTGATTCTAAAGTATGCTGGGGAGTAGACCAGTGGCAGGTATAATTTACCTTTACCTACACCAGGGTTGTAGCAATGTATGCATTTGGCGCACAATGCACCTATATGGCAACCATTTGGGTACTTATGAATTTATTGAGTCTTACCAGAGCAATTTTGTTTTGTGACCTTCAGGGGTGTACTGGGAATCAAAGGAGACCCTGGAAATAATCTTCAAAGTGACCCCATATTTACAAATTTTTAGCCAGCTCAACCCCTTTCCTATGGAAATAAAATAGGTTACAACCCAGTTACCTATAGGCCAGTTCATCCGCGGTAGCCTTGTTTGGTGTGTAAACTACAAGGCTTGGGCAAAATGGATGTTTTCCTAATGTAGGTTCATCTCATCCTGAGTTCACAAAGGCTCCCTTCATTTAGCTCTTATGCATACTCCACCACAGTACACATAGCTGACTTCTTGTAATTATTTGCAATCAGGAAGAGGAGCCAATGCAATCGCAACTTGAGCAATCTGCCCCCCCCCCCCCTTTGGTGGTCATGTGAGCCCAGCCATAGGTCTGAAGCTGCAAGAAAAAGGCAAAGGAAGAAAAGGTTTCTTGAAGGGAGGAGGAGGGGGATGAGGAAGTGGTTCAAGAGAAAGTGGAGAAGGAGAAGAGGGAGAAGAAACTGAGAACACGTTCACAGGCGAGCATTATGGGAGACCCAAGCAATTCCCGTCAAAGAAGAAATCCCCAGGCAGCAATAAGGGCGAGAAACCCACCCTGTCTGTGTCTGAACCAAAAGCCGGCCACAGGAGAATAGCCAGAAGGAAGGAATAACACTAGCACTCTGTGTATGTAGGGTCACCAACGAGCGTGGACTGGAGAAATCTGGTGTGGAGTCAGTGGGACTTCAAGTGAAGACACCAGGCACGAAGGGCAGGTGAGACTGCTCAGAAGGGCCAGTGAAGTGATTCTGGTTTGAGAGGGAAAGATGCAGAGAGTAAGGCTGCAATCCGAAGGATAGCCCTCAGTAACAGTGTTGCTAGGAGGGGTAGAAGTGAAAGGTCTGAGGGCAAATGTAGGTGGGAGTAAAGAGAAAAACTGAAAAAAATAATTGCGGAGAAACTGTAGCAAAGTTAAATACCAAGGCGCAGTTTGCTATCGCTGGAGAATTTGTTAAGGTAAAATATGTAGCAAGTTTAAATTGCATGTTGTTGAAAATGTGGTTGTGACAACACTGGAGAAAACATTGAGAAGAACCTGTTGTGGGTTTAAATTCCATTTCACAGAAAAATCTGCTGTAATTCCGTGGGAGTAATTCATGGAGCAGAAACCGTTGCCAAGGCAAAATGCCATGCTACTGAGATTGCAGAACCACAGGAGAAAATTACTGAAGAGAAAATGGTTTCCTCTAGAAAATATACTAGTGGAGGTGAATGAGAAATCCTACCGAAAGAGAGAGAGAGAGAATTACAGTTGTTAGATTCAATTCTTCCGTTGGCGAGTCCATTTCAACATTACTTTGTAGAATAGAGGGACCCAGGTTGAGCAAGGACTTTAGGATTTTGAATACACAAGGTGTAAACGATCAATGCTGGTAACACATCTTTAACCCAGCCATGTGACTGTTTTTCTTAGAAGCCCCTTATCATTGCTAAATCCTACAGGCATTCCGACTCGTTCTATTCCGTCTCGTTCTATTCCGTGTAAATAACACCGAAATAATACACTTTTATGACAATCATACACATTGTGTCTCAAGCGTATCGGACCTGTAGTGAAGCAAATTACAAAATCAGTGCCATACAAACCTTGATGGCACACGCATGCTTTACAAAAACCTTATAACAAAAGGAACTGTGAATAAGAAAATCTTGCATGCTAGGTCATGTAGTGAAGACGTTCCTAGTGAAATATGAAACCAGAAATAAAAGACTTGGCATGTAAAAAAGAGAAGCTTTTATCCAACATTGTGGTGATCCCACACCAAAGATTTGCAATACAAATACTAACCATTTTGACAACCTATTTTAAGTAAAAATCAGAGAAATGTATGTTGGGGCCTTGATGGCAGTGACAACAGAGAATGACCCTCATGGAGTTTGAAATGCAAATGGATTTTATGTACTAAATTGTTGTCCCCAACTGGGATGAACTTACATAATTAACTCTTCACATTTATTGGTGAATGAGTACTATAAAATGTTATTGTCAAGGGGGGGCGTGGCTAGGCAGCACACAATGAAGACGTGTCTTCTGTGAGCTCCGCCGATGGGCCCCCTTCTTGGTGTTATTTAAGCAGCCCTGTGCATTGGTATGGCCTCCAAGTACACGAAACTGGAGAGAAACTTGGCAGGACCCCATGGAACGCAGTTTTGAACAGAAACGGAGAGCGGGCGTGGGTGAACTCGCCGCAACACGGTAGAGTCCCCCTGTGACAATGGCTGCAGCCAAGATGGCGACGCGCGCCATTTCGCCACGCGGCCAGGGAGACTCCGAGGCCCGGAGCAGTGACCTTCGCGTTGGGACAGGGAGACCTTGAGAGCCCCCCTGCCTCTTGACGAGCAGAGCGCCTGCGACACAGCCTGGACTCGGGCCACTGCTGGGCTCCATTACCCCTGGGGTCTTTGTGCAGCCGCCCGCCCGTGAGCTTGACGGAGAAGAGATCCTCCTCGTCCTCCGACCATCGGAGAAAGAGCGGAGTGAGCCCTATATTGGTGCAGGAAGACGGATGAGGTGAGCGACCTCAGACGAGGAGGTGACCCGAGAGACCCGGTGCCTGCTGGTGCTGGGAGGCGTTGCGGAGCTCCGGGCTTTGCATCGGACCCATGGAAACAGTGGAGCTGACGTTCGCCTTGATACAGCGGGAGTTTCTGCCCGCCGGCCCTTGTGAAGGGGAGACCAGAGGGGCGCCGCGGCGACCCAGGAGAGTGACGGCACTGTCCCAAGACCCGAGGTGAGCCCCCGACCTACGGGGAGGGAGACAAAACCACGGCCGTTGTATTCGGGGGAGGGGGGCCGTAAAATCCAGCGCTGGGCTTCTACTCTCCGCGATACGCAGAGCAGGGGGTACCCGCGGGGCCCGCTGGGCTTTCTGGGCTCTTCCTGCAGCGGTTATCTGAGAGCCTTACGGAGGCCCCCGCCTCACCGCGAGTCCCAGCGCTGGTCCTTAATTGAACATTTAATGCTAGATGCTTTCCCCGGACAGCACTGTAAAGCCTCACTGACTTTAAGAACACTCTGCCCTTTTGCAACGTCCTATCTGGAGCTTTGAGATTCGCCGCCCCAGCCATGCCCAAGGCGGGTTCCAAAAAGAGAGATCAAGTACACGACATAAAGGCTCTTCTGACATCCCAAGCGGCACCTAAACCCCAGAGGCATACAATAGCAGTAGGCATTCACCCGGCTCCTGCTAAAGACCCTATAGCAGACATGGCCCTCTCCAGATCAGACTTGGAAGATATGCTGAGAGCACTTAAGCAGGAGATCACTCAAGACATCAAGGCAGAGATAACTACCTCTAAGGACACACTGGCCAGGTCTTTAGCGGAACTCACCTCCCATTTAAATGACATTGAGACCAGAGTGAATGACCTAGAGGACACTACCTGCGAGTTAACACATGACACAGAGGTGCTCTCGGAACGGGTTTGAGTGATCAAGGACCATCTCAAGAAGATCTGGGCCAAACAGGCAGACCTCGAAAACAGATCTCAGCGCAATAATGTAACGCTCACCTGATTCCCGTAGAGGCGCCGGTCTTGACTGGGCGTATACCGTATCTTCAAAGGTGATGTGTAACACACGGCTGGCTCTTTGGGCTGGACCTCTGTGCACTGTATGTCTGCCTCGAAGGGTAAGATGTCTTAGGTAAGTGAACGCCGTGCTCTCCATCTGCCTCGGGGCAGGGTGCTGTAACCAGTTTCTTCACTGGATAAGAGGTGCAGGCCTCTTGACTTCAGAGGACTGCTGTCCGTCGTTTACTGCACGAACGGTAAGTTTCGAGTAATTCTAATGTCTTTAAAGTCTTTAGTAATGATGTTTCTTGTTTTGCAGGGTTCCGGCGATGGCGGATGATGGGCTGAAGTGAGTTGAAGATGGAGCCCGTGTGATGAATAGAAGCGCCTGGAAGCACGTAAGTAAGCGCTTGTTGCCTGCTTCACGATGCGCTCTAACTGTCTTTTTATTTTGCAGGTACAAGTTCGGAGCGGCTGCAGGGTGCCGGAATACCCACTGGGTTAGATGTGGAAAGGAGTAATGGCACGTGAGTATTAAAGTTCCCCAATGTCTTTAAAACGCACCTTGTTTTGTCTTTCATATGCGGGATGCAGCGCCGAAGGCCTCCGGAGCGTGCGAAGAGTTGGTAAGCTTTTGTCTTTCAGATGCCGGAATGCAGTGTGAAGACCTCCGGAGCGCACGAAGAGTAGGTAAGCCTTTGTCTTTCAGATGCCGGAATGCAGCGCGAGGCGTTGGTGACAGCCGATGGACCAGGTAAGTGAAGAGCTGTCACTGAAGACCGTAATGCTAACCTGTTCTTTCTTGTCTTTATAGGTGTTGCTGAAGACTGGATTCAGGATGGTAAGCCTTTTTCCTTAGGCCCAGGATCAGATGCAGAAGACACAATGAGCGTTCTGCTGCAGAGGATGCAGAATAACGCAAAGCAAGATTCATCCATCGGGTGTGGTTGAAATAGCCTCCTGTAGTGCTTAGGTGTCTCCTTCCACAGCCACGCCTAGGTAAGAAAAGAGTTCCTGCTTTCCAGAAGAGTTCCAGTGTTCTGAATCTAGGGAGTGGCTCCTGTCCCACCCAACAGGAAAAGTAGTTCCAAACAGAAGAGGATCAGAGGCTCAACTGGCAGGCAAGTAAGCAGCATGGTCTGCTGCAGGTAAGTCCACCCAAGCATTATGAGCCCGGCGCTTCCAGCGCTGGGACTGGGCATATTTATGAGCCTGGTGCCACTGGCGCCAGGACTGGGTCCAAAAGGTCCCAATTGGGACTGGTTGGCACTCGGAACCTGGGTTATGGATCTGCTTCCAAGGGAGTTGGGAAAACCCTGACCTTTTGGAAGCAGAGATCATGACAGTACCCCCCCTCAAGGCCCCTCCCAAACCGGGCTTCTCCAGGGGTTTTGGCTTGTCAGGAAATGTTCGGTGAAATCTTTTGATTAGGCGAGGAGCGTGGACATATTCAGCAGGTTCCCAGGATCTCTCTTGGGGGCCGTAGCCTTTCCAGTCAATTAGGTAAAATAGTTTAGATTTGGAGATCTTGGAGTCCAGAATGCTTTTGACTTCAAACTCGAGTTCTCCATCAACTAGGATAGGTTTTGGAGATTTAGTTAGTCGGGTTTGAGGTTGCACGGGTTTTAATAGAGAGACGTGGAAGACCGGATGTATCTTCATGTGCGGGGGCAAGTCCAACTTGACCGCTACTGGGTTTACTATGGTAGTGATGGAATAGGGACCAAGGTATCTTGGGTTGAATGTGCGTGGCCCTTTTAGAGGTAGATATTTGGTGGATAACCAGACTTGATCCCCTACTTGATATTGAGGGGCTTACTTCCGATGTTGATCTGCTCCTTTCTTGTATTGTTCTTTAGCCCTTTGAAGGTGAGAAACAGCTTCCTTAAAGGCTTGGGTGATTGTAGAATGCAGGTAGTCTACTGCTGGTGTTTCAAGATCTTGGAGGGGATCCAACTCCGAGGTTCGAGGGTGACTGCCGTACAAAAGAAAAAATGGGGTTTTCCCAGTTCCCGAATGGACAGAGTTATTGTAGGCATATTCGGCTATCCAAAGGATGTCTTTCCAAGTTTTTTCAGTTTGTTGCAGCATGCAGCGTAAATACTGTTCCAGAGTTTGATTGGTCCTCTCGGTTTGTCCGTCGGTCTGAGGGTGGTGACTGGTCGATAGTCTCACATCAATTTGAGCCGACCGACAGCAACTTCGCCAAAAATGAGAAATAAATTGACTACCTCGATCCGAAATTAGAACCGAAGGAAAACCGTGCAGTCGGACGATGTTTTCGAGAAATTCTCGGGCCAGAGTTGCTGCTGTTGGCAAGCCTTTGAGCGGAATGAAATGCGCCATCTTGGAGAATAAGTCCACGATTACTAGAATCGTATTGTATCCGGAGCATGGAGGTAGATCGGTGATGAAGTCCATAGAAAGCGTATGCCAAGGGCGAGGTGGGATGTCAATAGGGCGTAAGAGGCCTGCTGGTCTTTCCTTTTGACTCTTGTTTTGGGCGCATACTCCACAGGACATTATAAAGTCTCTGATATCTTTTTTCCAAGACGGCCACCAGAAGTAGCGCTTGATCTTTTCTGAGGTCTTGGCCATACCGGGATGTCCTTCCATTAAAGAATCGTGATAACAAGAGATTACTTTTTTCTGTAAATCTGTGCTGGGTAGGTATAATCGTTCTTAGAAATACAATAAGTTGTCCTTTACTGCAAAGTCCTTTCCCTGCAGATGCCAATTCTGTATGTCTGCTGGAGTTACAAGTTGCCTGGCTTTATCCTTAACTTCCTCTATGGATTCTGTGGCGATTACACCCAGAATTCTTTGTTCGGGAATGATTGGTACAGGTTTAGGGTTGATCAAGTGTTCTTCCACTCCCATCCGAGAAAGGGCATCAGCTTTACCGTTCTTTGTACCAGGTCGATAGGTAATTATGAAGTCAAACTCGGCAAAGAATAATGCCCAACGGAGTTGTCTAGAGGATTGGGCTTTTGCGGTTTTCAAATGTTTCAGGTTTCGGTGATCCGTAATCACAGTAACGGTGTGTCGGGCCCCCAGCAGATAATGTCGCCAAGCCTTAAAGGCAGACTTGATAGCCAGAAGTTCCTTGTCAGTAATCGTGTAATTGATTTCAGGAGGCGAGAATTTGCGGGACCAAAATGCCACGGGATGCAACTGATTGGTTACCGGGTCCTTTTGTGATAGAACTGCCCCCATGGCAAGGCTTGAAGCATCAGTTTCCACGATGTAGGGGAGTTCGGGGCGAGGATGTTTTAAGATTGGTGCAGAGATAAATTTAGTCTTCAAATCCTGGAAAGCTTGTTCCGCCTCGGTAGACCATTCAAAACGTTTGTTTTTCTTTAACAAGGCAGTGATGGGCTGGACTATTCGAGAGAATTTGGGGATAAACCTGCGGTAAAAGTTAGCAAAGCCTTACATGCTTTGCACACCTTTTACGGAGGATGGTGATGGCCATTTGAGAACTGCATCGACCTTCTTTGAATCCATACGCACTCCGCCAGGTGATAATATGAATCCCAAGAATTCAACTTCAGTCACGTTAAAAACACATTTTTCCAACTTAGCGAAAAGTTTGTGTTGACGCAATCTTTCGAGGACCATTTTCACGTGTTTCCGATGTTCAGATTCCGATGAAGAATAAACGAGGATGTCGTCAATGTAAACAACAACACACACATCTATGAGCTCTCTGAGGACATCGTTCATAAAATATTGAAAGGCGGCCGGGGCATTGCAAAGTCCGAAGGGCATGACCTGATATTCAAATAGCCCATACTTGGTGCGGAAGGCCGTCTTCCATTCATCGCCCTCTTTTACTCGTACCAAGTGGTAAGCTCCTCTAAGATCCAGCTTTGTATATATGCATGCTTTTCTGACTTGGTGCAGGAGTTCAGGGATCAAAGGTAACGGATATCTATTCTTAACGGTGATCTGGTTCAGGGAGCGATAATCTATACAAGTTCTAAGGTCTCCTTCCTTTTTTGGAACGAAGAACAAAGCTGAAGAAGCAGGGGACTTGGAAGGACGAATAAACCCATTTGCCAGGTATTGATCCAGGTATTGTCGAAGGTGAAGGTTCTCACGCTCGGTGAGGGCATAAATTCTACTACAAGGAGGAGTAGATCCAGGTATCAGGTCTATCTGGCAGTCATAAGACCTATGAGGAGGTAGAGAGTTAGCCTGATCCTTCCGGAAAACATCTTGGTATTCTAGGTATTCGGTTGGTAACTGGGGAGTCTCTGAAGAAATTGCTGCCAGTGCAACACTAGGTGGAGGGTGACAAGTAGAGACACATTCTGGAAACTAGACCGTTCTTGCTCGCCAATCGATCAGAGGATTGTGCTTCTCTAACCAAGGTATTCCTAGAATAATCTGAAACTGAGGGGCCTTGATCACATCGAACACAATCTTCTCATGGTGTCCATCTTGACTTACTAGCGTCACCTCTTGAGTGGTATGCGTTACTGGCCCGGAGGCTATCTCCGTACCATCCACCGTAGTAATGACGTCCTTTACAGCCTTGGGACAAAGAGTTAGATTCATCCTCAAAACCATTTCATGATCCACATAATTGCCGATGGCACCGCTGTCGACGTAAGCTTCAATTGCATGTAATCGATCCGGATTATCAGGGCTAATGAGGACCATAGGTATCACGAAATGCGAGGTCACGGAACTGGTTTTCACGCTCGGCAAGAGGACCTCTATTCTTGTCGGGCGAGGTCGTTTCCCTGCTCAGAGTTTGTAACTTTGGTAACTGCAGCTCCTACTGCCTTCTTGGCAGGTTTCACCGGACAGTCTCGAAGAAAGTGCCCTGAGTTTCCGCAATAGAGGCATAATTGCAACTGTTTTCTCCTTTCCCGCTCCTTTTGTGTTAGAGGACCTTTCAGACCCCCTATTTGCATGGGTTCCCCACGGAGTCTACTCCTTTGGAAGGAGTTGGCGGTTTGGAAAATACTCGAGCATCCAACTGGGAACGATCGGCCTTCCTGTTCTGCAGTCTGCGATCTATTTGAACGACTAAGTCTATATAGTCCGAACAATCTTGTGGGGGATTCACTACTTGGGCAAACACATCTTTGAGCTCTCCACGTAGACCTCTATAAAACAGCGTAATCCTTTTGTCCTCAGGCCATTGAGTTTCCACTATCAGTCTGTTGAAAGACGCAATATAAGCCAAAAGGTCTTGATTACCTTGTCGCAACGAAAGAAGCTCATTGTCCAAGGCCTGCCCCTGTGAATGTCTTGCGAACAGTTTTTCCATACTGAGCTGAAAAGCTTGAAAATCATGGAGGACCGGATCCTCTTGATTTACTAGAGGGATCGACCAGTCTGCCGCATTGCCATTTATTATTATTTTATTTATTATTGCCACTAAGGTACGAAAGCACGAAAGCTACTTTAGCTTGATCAGTTGGAAAGGCTGCTGGCCGGCATAAGAAATGCAACCGGCACTGATTGATAAATACTGCAAACCTCTTTGGGTCACCAGAAAATCGTTCGGGCGGAGCCAGAGGTACATTCCCAGGTAGGTTGATCTGCACTGGATTCATAAAGGATGTAGAAGGAAGATTTCCCCCAGATGCGGGTAACGGGGTCTGTCCGGCTTGTGACTGTAGCAATTGTCTAGCGAGATCATCTGTTCGCTCCTTGTAAATAATCAGTTCCCTTCTTAGAGCGTTCGTTTCCTGACGGGCTGCATGCACTTCTGCCCTTAGTTCCCCAAGTAACTGGGCTAGCTGGTCGGTATCCGAGGTTTCCATAGCGCCTGGACGGGAGTTTTGTGGTAGGCTTTGCGTTCTGTAACGCTCACCTGATTCCCGTAGAGGCGCCGGTCTTGACTGGGCGTATACCGTATCTTCAAAGGTGATGTGTAACACACGGCTGGCTCTTTGGGCTGGACCTCTGTGCACTGTATGTCTGCCTCGAAGGGTAAGATGTCTTAGGTAAGTGAACGCCGTGCTCTCCATCTGCCTCGGGGCAGGGTGCTGTAACCAGTTTCTTCACTGGATAAGAGGAGCAGGCCTCTTGACTTCAGAGGACTGCTGTCCGTCGTTTACTGCACGAACGGTAAGTTTCGAGTAATTCTAATGTCTTTAAAGTCTTTAGTAATGATGTTTCTTGTTTTGCAGGGTTCCGGCGATGGCGGATGATGGGCTGAAGTGAGTTGAAGATGGAGCCCATGTGATGAATAGAAGCGCCTGGAAGCACGTAAGTAAGCGCTTGTTGCCTGCTTCACGATGCGCTCTAACTGTCTTTTTATTTTGCAGGTACAAGTTCGGAGCGGCTGCAGGGTGCCGAAATACCCACTGGGTTGGATGTGGAAATGAGTAATGGCACGTGAGTATTAAAGTTCCCCAATGTCTTTAAAACGCACCTTGTTTTGTCTTTCAGATGCGGGATGCAGCGCCGAAGGCCTCCGGAGCGTGCGAAGAGTTGGTAAGCTTTTGTCTTTCAGATGCCGGAATGCAGTGTGAAGACCTCCGGAGCGCACGAAGAGTAGGTAAGCCTTTGTCTTTCAGATGCCGGAATGCAGCGCGAGGCGTTGGTGACAGCCGATGGACCAGGTAAGTGAAGAGCTGTCACTGAAGACCGTAATGCTAACCTGTTCTTCTTGTCTTTATAGGTGTTGCTGAAGACTGGATTCAGGATGGTAAGCCTTTTTCCTTAGGCCCAGGATCAGATGCAGAAGACACAATGAGCGTTCTGCTGCAGAGGATGCAGAATAACGCAAAGCAAGATTCATCCATCGGGTGTGGTTTAAATAGCCTCCTGTAGTGCTTAGGTGTCTCCTTCCACAGCCACGCCTAGGTAAGAAAAGAGTTCCTGCTTTCCAGAAGAGTTCCAGTGTTCTGAATCTAGGGAGTGGCTCCTGTCCCACCCAACAGGAAAAGTAGTTCCAAACAGAAGAGGATCAGAGGCTCAACTGGCAGGCAAGTAAGCAGCATGGTCTGCTGCAGGTAAGTCCACCCAAGCATTATGAGCCCGGCGCTTCCAGCGCTGGGACTGGGCATATTTATGAGCCTGGTGCCACTGGCGCCAGGACTGGGTCCAAAAGGTCCCAATTGGGACTGGCTGGCACTCGGAACCTGGGTTATGGATCTGTTTCCAAGGGAGTTTGGAAAACCCTGACCTTTTGGAAGCAGAGATCATGACAAATAATGTGCGCATTCGAGGTATTCCCCGCCAAATTTCTGATCAGGAATTGCCTGCCTATATTAGCGACCTGTTCCGAGGCCTTCTGGGTCTCGCCTCCTCTGACGCCCTGCTACTGGACAGCACCCACATCGTGTATTCTTCCAGACGTCCTGATCAGAGTCCACTACTTCTGCCAAAAAGAAGAGATTATGATGGCGGCCAGGAAAACAGAATCTGTTCAGTTTCGGGGGGGTGTCAGTTCGCCTACTTCAGGATCTTTCCTCATATACTCTAGCCTGCCGTCGCCGCCTGCAAAAAGTCACCATATGGCTCCAGTCACAGAAAGTCTGCTACCGCTGGGGGTTCCCCTGTAAACTACTCTTTGACTTTCGCAACCAAACTATGCAATCTCTACAGTGCTGGAAGCAAGGGAGCTGATGGCGGAGACTGCTGAGACTTCCGCGTTGGATCCGGAGGCTCTTCCAAATGAAGATTCCAGCCTCCGCCCTGCCACACCGGACAGAAGAAGGAAGCCTAGGGGTTGGAGACGAGTAGGTGGTCCCACCTCGCACAACAAGCGAGCTACGGTTGAAGGTCAGTCTCGCCTGGCCCTAGCTGCCCGGGCGGCCGCTCTAATTCTTCTAGCCCCCTGCGGTTGGACGAAGTCCCTGCCTGAAGGCGAATGGGAACGATTCTGAAACGAGAACACATCCTCAGCTTTACTGAAGAGAACATGGAGGTAGAGTTGTAACTCGAATGATTGTAACAGCCTGGAGGGGTTTAGAATTCTGGCAGACTTGAGAAATATTAATGGGCCAGCTTTTGCGAGATAGACCTGAGGGCCATGCGGCCTGCTGCGGGTCCCCTGATTGGACTTGAGTCTCCGGATAATCGTAAGAGAGAACACTTTTGAGGGGGGTTTGAGCAATGTGCGGGGCTGCATGTGGTTCTTAAAGTGGGGGCACCTAAATCGGAAAGCGCCCAAACTTGCTGAGGTTAACTGTAGTTTCAATGGAAGTTGAGATTAGCGAAAACTACTTGCGACTTCTGGTTATCATATTTCAAGATGTTGCAGCATATTGTTCAACAGCACAACCTGTTTTTTCACTTGTTCTCTTTTTCGATTTGGTTGTCTTTCAAAATGATTTCTATAATTTTTTCCTATTTTGGTACACTATGATTGGGTCGGCCTCGGATAGAGGCTGTCAGCGACGGAGTAAATCTCATAATGTCGGTTTTAAACCTGCAAGATTGACAGAGTACTTTGATGGAGGGGTCAGTGGGGAGGAACTGCATGTCTTACTGAAAATTACCTTCGGGGATTCTCAGACCTGGGCCGGGAGGGAGCTGAAGGGAGGTTGGCATGTAATAGCAATCTATGTCAGATATACTGCACGAGGGAATTCTGAGATCATGACACCGAATATAGTCTGTTTGACTCTCAATGCCCAGGGCCTCAATTCCCCGGTTAAGAGAAGGGCGTTATTTCACCGGCTGGCAACATATAACCCGACAATAATATTCTTGCAAGAAACCCACCTGTTGCCGGGGGATGAATTTCGCCTGAATGATAGACTCTACCCGACCAAACTCTGCGCCTCTTCGGGGACGAAGAAATGTGGTGTGGCCATTCTCATTCGAAAGTGGACCCTGTTGACAATTCATAGAACTTGGTTAGACAGAGGGGGAAGATATGTCCTAGCGATAGTCACACTATATGGAAGGAGGGTGACCCTATTATCACTGTACGCACCAAATGTCAATCAACACCAGTTTTTTGCTGCAATATTGGGAATGCTGAATGAACATGCTGAGGGTGACCTTAAAATGAGGTGATTTTAACGCAGTAGTTAACCCTTTGGAAGACAAGTCTCTCCCTCCAACTCCGACAGACAAGAAGAATTTTGTGGCCTTGACCTCTCTCCTTAGAGAACATTCCCTGATTGAGGGATGGAGATTTTTCCACCAGGGTGAGCAGGATTATACTTTCTTCTCCCCTGTACCCAGAGGGTTTTCTAGGCTGGACATGTTTTTCCTTTCTGATTCCCTGATCCCCCATGTCACAGAAGTAGAGATCCTTCCAAAAGCTCTATCTGATCATGCCCCAGTACTGGTCTCCATGTCTCCGCCTAATGCGTCTCCAGCACCTCCTCGACCCAGGCGACTGAATGAACTGGTGTTACTAGATCCTCAGGCTCGCTCCTGCATTGCTGAATGCATGGATCACTACTTTGCAGACAATGATAGGGGGGACCTGGAATATGCGATAGTGTGGGATGCGGCGAAAGCTCTTATTAGAGGTCATGTCATAACTCAAACAATTGAACGTAATAGAGTCCATAGACAGACCCAGACACATCTGGAGACGCAGCTCTGTGAGGCGTAAGAGACACACAGAAGGAAGCCTTCTAGACGGGCACTTAGAGAGGTCCGCATGGCACAGAAAGCTCTTGAAGCCCACCATATGAGCCGAGCAGCCCTGGGTATAATGCGTACAAAACAATACTACTATTCTAAGGGGAACAAGGCGAACCGATTGTTGGCGGCCAAACTTAAACAACAGGCAAAGCGCAACCATATAGACTCTCTAAAAGACGCAGAGGGGAGGCGGATCTTCACTGAATCAGGAAAACTTCAAATTGTGGAGGAATTCTTCAGAAACCACTCTTCTGTCCATGTGACTGACTCACAGCCAGGGAATTTATTCAGAAGGCTGATCTCCCACAGATATCTATAGAGTTTCGGGAATGTCTTGAGGCTCCCATAACCTTGGAGGAGACAGACAGGGCAATTTGCTCCCTCCCAGTAGGTAAGACTCCAGGACCGGATGGTTTTACTAATAAGTTTTATAAAACCTTTTGGGAGGAATTAACCCCTCATCTAACGAAATTATTCAACTCAGTATGGAGGGTGGGGGTGGTCACAGCATCCATGGCAGAATCAGCCACGACATTAGTGTTGAAACCGGGGAGGGATCCTACAGATTGTGCCTCCTATAGGCCTATTGCACTATTAAACACGAATGCTAAATTGTTAGGGAAAATAATAGCGAATCGCTTAGACCCGGCCCTTCCACTATTGATAAATAAAGACCAGACAGGCTTTATACATAATTGATCCACCTATGATAACATACGCTGTGCCATCAACCTAATTGCCCTCGCCCCGAAGACCCCGGGAGACCTATCTATCCTGTCCCTGGACGCCCACAGGGCTTTTGATAGTATGTCTTGGGGGTACCTGGAATTAGTGTTAAAGGGGGTTAGGATTTGGCCCGGAATTCTCCAGACTAATATTCCCAAATTTTCAAATTCCCTCAACTAAAATTAAAGTTAACAAAAATTGGACCCCTCTAATTGAATCAGCCAAGGGTACAAGGCAGCGCTGCCCTTTGTCCCCGTTGATATTTGTCTTAGCGATGGAGCCTTTTGCCCAGCACATTAGACTAAACCCAGGCATTCGGGGTTTTGAGGTAGAGGGGCAATCCCACAAAATCGCGTTATACGCAGATGATTTACTTTGCTTCTTACGAGACGCCCCCCACACACTTCCGCCCCTTTTAGATCTTTTAAACCACTTCGCCATGATATCTGGCTTCAAGATAAACCCAGCTAAATCGGTGGGTATGCCTCTGTCCGATGACTTGGGTAGACTAGAAGAATTGCGAGCACTAACGAATTCTCCCTGGTCCCCAACGTAGATTTCGTACCTGGGAGTGAAACTGACCCCAACATACGCGGGCCTCTGCAGGGCAAACATTCCCCCTTTATTTAAAGAGTTGAAGGAATGGTTGCAGCGATGGGACTCCCAGGAAATCTCGTGGCTGGGCCGCATTAATGCGGTTAAGATGACACTTCTCCCGAAGCTATTGTACGCCTTTCACTCCTTGCCAATAGCCATCCCAGAATTTGAGCTTATACACCTTCAAAAGTTTATCTGGAGGAAGAAGAAACCACGTATTCCTGGCAAACTCTTGACAAGGGGAAAACCATTAGGAGGACTAGGCCTTCCCTCAATACCACGCTATTATAGAGCTGCGCAGGTAGCCGTAATGCTTTCCTGGAGAGACTCCCCAGACCCTCCCAAATGGCTAGAGATAGAACAAGCCGCTGCTGCGCTACCTCTGGCGCATCTTCCGTTCCTTCAGTAAGGAGCGCATAATTTCAGGATTGGAATACTACCAACCACCTTGTCCACCCTGACGAGCTGGGATAAGGCACAATCGCAGAGGGGTATCCCATCAGGACTAGGGCCACTGTCCCCTATCACCCAAAACCCGGCTTTCACCCTAGGCCTTGCACCCGCAGCATACGGAGCCTGGTGCAGAGACAAACCTCTGTGCCTGAGAGATCTATACGTAGATCAGGAACCATTGACTTTCCAGGCATGTAAAGAGAAGTTTGGTCTCCCAGAAACCACTGGCTCACTAATAGAGACACCCGCCGAGCAGCCCAAAGAACCCCCCTGGGCATAGAATTGAAAATCCTTGAGAGTCACCAATCCCATAAGATTTCACTATGTTATAAACTCTTAGAAAAAGTCTCCATAGAGGAGAAGCTCCATATATGAAAGCTTGGGAGAGAGAGCTCGGCCTGGAGATCTCGGGGGAGTCTTGGTAGCGTATCTGGCACCGCACCCAACCAGCTCTCGCTGTACCCTAATAAAAGAAAACGCTATCAAAATCTGCTTTAGATGGTACTTCCCCCCCAGCAGACTTCACTCCATTAATCCAGAATATCTGGACACATGCTGGCACGGATGTGGTGAGCGAGGAGACATGGCTCATGTGTGGTGGCATTGCCGGATTATTCAGTCATATTGGCTGGAGGTGAGATCTAGAATCAAGGAAATCACGGGTTCCCTGCTCCCCATGGACCCTAGGGTGTTCCTGCTCGGAGATGCCCCAGAGGATGGGTCCTTCCCTATGTCAGGGCATAAAGCAAGCCTAATCTCCCACTTATTGGTGGCGGCCCGCATTACTAGGGCTAGATTTTGGAAAACGATAGAAGGCCCACATCTAGCATAGTGGTGGTAGGAAATTATGGGAATTGTTAGGTCTAGAAAATCTTTCAGCGGTAATGGAAGGGAAACTCTCGAGATTCCGGAAGATCTGGCATCCCTTCCTAGACTTTGTCTCTGACAAGGAGCAAATGTACTTCCGACCACAACTCTTAAAGCACTTCATGAATTCTTGAATTATCCATGGTCTCATTAACTTTGCATTTGCACACTTCGAATGGAAGAGATACAGCAGTGGTAACTATGTTTACGAATTCTTTGACATCCTCTACTCCACAATGAACTGATGGTTTACTCTGGTTAAAAGAGAGATGATTGACCCAATGAACTCAATTTAGTGTATTAATTCCCTTATCTTTCGTTCCCCCCTCCCAGCTTCTTTTTATCACACAAAAAGAATGAACTGAAGAAATAACGCATTGTACACTTTATTACTTACCGCTAACATCTATGTTGAGCAGATGAAATGTGGAAGAATTGTTGAGATATAAATGTTCTATCGAGTTGTACAAAATTAAATTCTGGAGTGTTAATGGTTATGTTGTTTTATATCAAAAATCAATAAAAAGATTTAAACAAAAAAAATGTTATTGTCAGTAATTTGGTAATGTATTGAAATGATTGTGTAATTTTCTTCTGTTAACATATCACATTAGAAATATAATTACATGCCATGACCTTTAGAATGCCACTGTTGGTGCATTAGCTGAACGCCTATGATTTTGCTTTTGAAAGGTTTTTGGTATCAGTTTGTATAACCTTTTGATGAATTATGTTTAACACCCAGGGCAGGCGCCGCAGCCAATTAGGTTTCTCTGATCGTGGGCTGAATCTCAGGATCCAAGCTTGTGTTCCAAGCAAACTGTAAGCTGCTCGCACCCACCCACAATCTCCCACTAACCTCCCCTTTTAGCCGCTACCTGCCTCCATGGCCCCCCACCTGGCCCCCACTCCCGCTTACCTTTTTTCCACTAAGCTGCTCCAGCATCCCCAGCAGCCATTGAAATGGGGCTCTGCATGGAGCCCTGCCTCCCAGTTCCATAGTGGTTAATCTTTTAATGATTTTAAAGGGAATTAATATACCCTTAAAATCAAGAAATTGCTCAAAAGAACTAACTTTGTTGTTGGGGACTAATAGTCCCATTATCCCATGAGTACTGGGACGAGGAAGAGGACTGACGAGGCATGCTGTACTAGTAGTCAGGCAATTAAGCCTAACAGCCCACACCTGAAAGAACGTGGGAGGCATAAAAGGCCCACTCAGGTGTAGGCAATGAGGAGGAGCTGGAACTGTGACTGGAGTGTGTGCTGTAGTAGCAGAGGCAGAAAGAAGAAGACACAGTGTTGGCAATCCAGGCAAATGTGTGAGAACCAAAGGGACTCTGGAATGTTGATGCAGCAGATTTCCCCTGCTTGTTCTCTGAGGGTCCTGTTCGCTGTGAGGAATCTGAGGCATCCTCCCATCTATTCCCCTTGGATCTTCCTCTCAGATGACCAGGGAAACACCATCACTCTTGGATCCGGACCCTGGTGGTGGATATGCGAGGGAGGATCACCTGGCTGCCGTGACCTTTGGGAGTGGGAGGAGGCTGTCTGCATGTGAGATATGGTATCCCCCGTTTGCTCATGAGAGAATGCATCCTCCCCTCCCCCTGCCTTTTTAGGGTATTGTAAGTCTTTTTCCCTTCCATACACACCGACTGCCCTACAATCATAAGCCTTTAAGACTGGGACAAGGAAGAGGCAACTAGGAGTGATGCACACTTCTAGTCAGTTTCACCCCTTTAGTGCTGAGACGGTGAAGATGATTGATAGGCCGGCAGAGAGGAATGGAGAACCTGCCTGGTGAGAAGGATGCAGCTGTGAGGCAAGGAGCAGGCTGAAGAGGGGCCAGAGGAGAGGACACTGTACTGCAGAGGGGTGAGTGAGGCGCTGCGACTTGACCTGAGCGGGCCAGAAGGAGGTCGGAGCCCCTGCATTCCCCTATACTGCTTTTCCCAGCTGGAGCTGGGGAACACAGAACACTCTGAATCGCCATGGGCTGCAAATGCGAGGCTCACAGGTGGCGAGTGCTGCTCCCTGAAGCTTCCGACGGGACCCGGGAAGCAAGTGGAAGCCAGAGTGCAAAAGCAGGATGCCCGGAGGAGTCGACAAGCCCCGGTGAGTGTAAGACAGGGAACACTCATACCAGGGCGCTCCAGGGGCAGGAATTGACATTTGATAATAGCGATCGAACTGAAACTGCTTAGAAGGGGGTTGTGAAAGGAGTGAAAACCGCTCAGAGACATTATTGAACAAAGTGAAAGCCTGTAATGAATACTTATGAATTAAGTGCAAAGCAAGTGTGAAAGACAAGTTTCTGAACTTGCATGGACAATGTGAAAGCAAGGTGGTGGAAGAGAATATACACCACAGAATGAAGTGAATACAAGTTGTGGCAAAACCAAAAGACTGCCAAGATATATGTTGCGGCAGAGCCAAAACTCTGCCAAGGAGAATACACGACAAACGTTGATTACTGACACAGGTTCAGAGAGAGAAAGCCTGTGTTGGCAAAAAGACTTGACAGAGTGTTTCAAATACGAATGGTATCACGTGTGAGAAACCTGAGGGTATTCTCACTCCTACTCCGTAGGATCCTCTGCGCATGTGGCCAGAGAAAGGCCATTGCTATTGGATCCTGACCCTGGGTGCTGAGAAGCAAGGATCATCTGGGTGGAGGGTCCTTGAGGATTGAGAGTGGAGTGCCCCGGGGTAAGACATAGGGGGTCATTCCGAGGTTGGAGCTAGCCATGGTGCTCTTAGCACCATGGCTACCCCCATATCGCATACCGGGTCCGGGTTCCCTGAATGGGGAAATACCGGGCCATTTCAACCTTGGATGACCCTTTATTTCCCCATTCAGGGAACCCATCCCCATTCCCATTCGAGCCCCCATAGGGCTCAATGGGAATGGGGAGGGAGCTAACAACAGGCCCGTTAATAACAGGCCCGTTGTTAGCTCCCTGGACTGCTAGCGGGACCCGCTAAGGGCACCTGGTTTTACCAGGCGCCCTTTGCGGGTCCCGCAAGCAGACTCGTAATAGAGCGGTAAGGGGTTAACAGTGCCGGCACCATTACCGGCGCTGTTAACCCCTTACCACCCAGCTTGGAATGAGGCCCATCGTATCTATCCCCCTTTCCCTATTGACAACCAACCTAACCCTCTCCCAACCTTTATGGGCTATTATAAGCTAGTTTTCCTCCATCTTCCGCATGTAACACTTGACAGTACTGGGACGAAGAAGAGACCACTAAGAGCAGTGAAGATTTCATTTTTTCACCACTTTGGTACTCGGGCGAGGAAGATGCCTACTAAGAGTTGAGGTTCAGGTATGTCCCTTTGATTGACATGCAGGGCTAATTGGACATTCCCACCTGAAGTCTGTCAAAAGGTTGCAGGTGTATAAATGGAGATCAGCCAGACAGAGAAAAAGGGAGAAGAGTGCAGCACAGGGAGCAACCATGGTGGGACTAGAGCCGCATGAGCCAGGACGCCGGCACCAAACCCAGTGGACTTGGGGGACCCGATGTGACTTCCCCAAGCCTGGGAGATTCCAGACCACTGAGTGAGCAGAATGAGCTGCTACTGAGCCAGAGAAAAGAGGATGCTGCTCATGTGCCGGCAGAAGCACAGAAGCTGTCGGTGTGCGCAGAGAGGTACAAGGCAGGCAGCTATGCCCGGGCTGGTAAAGCACAGAAGACCAGTGAGTGTTGGAAGGGCAGAGAGGCTCCAGGCACTCCAACAGGACAGTGAGGGAACACTGGTCCGTAATATGATATGATATGGCATTAATAGCACGCCTGCGCATAAGTGTTTCTTTGGAAACAACAATGTGTTGTTTGAATACCGAACTAAAGGGAAACTTAGCTTTGAACAATTAAATGCTCATTGAATACCGGAACAAAGAACAACTAAATGCTCATTGAATACTGAACCAAAGGGAAACTTAAACATTGAAACCAAAAGATGCATATTGAATATTGAACTGAATAGAACTTTAAATCTGAACAATAAAAGTGCACATTGAACACTTAACTGAATTGAGCACATGTGGCAAAACAATTTAATTCAAATATCACAGTCAAGAGTATTAAAAGTGGAAAAGAGTCAAACAATGAACTTTTATAAGTGAATGCATTGTGGCATGGTCACAGCACGACAGGAGGTGGGTGAAGCATGGTGGCATGGCCACAAGGCTAATAAGGAGAAGCCAGAGAAGTGCAAGAATACCCACAAAGGCAAGAGGCCAATAAAAGGAGCTAAGTGAAGGTGACTTGGTGCAGAGGAGAAAGGGCCAAGGAACCTGTGGGTGTGTGCTAAGGAGTCCCAGCGCCCCGGTTATGCAACCTGTAATGGGTGGACTGTGCGGTCTAACAACTGCGCCTAGACCAGAGAGCCCTTCATGGTGAAACATAAGGACACAGAGCAACGGCCTAATGAAACCTTTGCATACGCGCTGGCAAAGTGGGCCAGAAAGAAGTTCAGGTTGACCTGGTGTTTTGTTAAAACTCTTCTACTATAAGAGACAGGATTGAAATCTTGGGGAAGGGAACCCTGAGGCTTTAAGGACGCACACTGGTTGTCTTGAGAGCAGTCTCAAGGCCCCTTTTGCTTTTGGATTGTGTTACTTGAAACATGGGGAAGGGAACCCCAAGGATTGGTTTGGAATTATATCACCTTGAACTGGGAAAAGGTCAACTTTGAGACTTTTTCATGGAACTTTCTTATGCTTGGGAAGTGAAGCTGAAAGTAAGCTGTGAACTGAAAGAAGCTCGGAACTTCGAGTTAAACACTATTTCCTTTGACACCCCTACACATTGGTTAATTGTAGTTGTGAGGGCAAGGATAGGTTTTGGATACGGACAGACTTTTAAGTTGACTCAGACTTTCCGTAGTTTCATTCAGGTAGGGAAATCCCACCTTAGCATAGGACAAGTTTGGCATTCAACCCCCCTTACATTTAAGTTAATAAATATCTTTTGTTTTGTTAGCCAAGTATATTACGGACCTTAACAGAAATGTACTGGTGGGGGAAAGAAGAGTCGGCGAAGTAGAAACAACAGTGGCAGAACAAGGGCATGAACAAGATGAATTGGCTAAGAGGGTGTTGGCATTGGAACAACAGATGGATCGGGTCCAATGCAAACAAGAGGAAGCCGACAACAGGTCAAGGTGGAACACAATTTGCATTAGGGGGATACCAAAATCAGTAACGGATGAAGGCCTGCAGCACTATGTGGTGGACCTTTTCCGTCACGTTTTGGGCTCAACAGAAGAGAAAGAAATCATCCTCGATCACACCCACAGGGTATACTCCTCATATCAGCTAAGCAAAAACCTGACCCCTGATGTGCTGACGAGGGTTCACCTCTTCCAACCGAAAGAAGACATCATGAGGGCAGCCAGGAAAATGGAGCTGGTTCGCTTTCAGCAAGCATCCATCCTACTTTACCAGGACTTAGCCCAAGCCACCCTACAAAAATGGAAACGCCTGAGGGTTGCCACAGACTGGTTGAGAGCTAAGGAGGTGCGCTATCGGTGGATGTTTCCGAGCAGGCTTTGATTCGAATGGAAGGGCCAGCGATACACTATTTCAAGGGAAGAGGGAATGGAAGCGCTTATGATGAAGATGAAGAAACTGGGGCAAGTGACCTGGAAGGACCCTCGGAAAGGAATATAGGGAAGGAATCACGACCAGAGAGGGAGAAGTGGAGGCCAAATCGCCTTTGCCCGAAAGGGCGTAGTAGAGAGACTAAGACTTCCGACCCTACCTGAGCAGATCTTTGCCAAAGGAGGGACTAGCGATTAGGATCCGACCACGCATAATGTATTGCCCGGATTGTAAGGAGGAGTACCGCTGGTATGGTGGGGCGGCCGCCGCAGGCTGGGTCTGCTCCTAATAGAAGTGGCCAATTTGGGATAGTAAAGTGGTCAAAGTCATGGGAGTGAGGGGGATGGGTGCGGGACTGGGGGATTCAGACCCTTTTTTTCCCGGGTGCGGTCTGAAAACCTGGTGAGTCACTGTGGTGTTGCTACAGTATCAGTTTATTTTTTCTTTTCTTTTTCTGTGTTGGTTTAATGGGGAGTTGAAAGTTGGGATTTCGGGGGGGACTTACAGTTGAAATGTGCAATGGTTCAGGGAGTTCATAAGGCAGTTTTGATCTTCAGGGGAAAAGAAGAGTTTAGAGGGCATGCAGCTAGCGGGACACAAGACCTCGAATATGGTCTGATTTGACATTTGTGACGGTGAATGTACAAGGGCTGAATTCTCAGGTCAAAAGGAAATCGATTATCAGGAGGTTGACGGAATTACAAGCCTCAGTGGTATGGGTACAGGAAACACACTTGTTACTAGGGGATGAACACAGATTAAAACATAGAGCCTTTCCCACGCAATATTTGGCCTCAAGTGTGGTGAAGAGGAAGGGGTGGGCATATTGTTTGCAAGAGGGGTCCAGTTTGAGAAGCAGTTTATAAGGTGGGATCCAGAGGGCCACTACCTAGTGCTGAGTGGACGGTTGATGGGTCAACCGGTAACCCTGATAGCAATCTATGCCTCTAATAAAAAACAGGATAGCGTATTGCTGGGCCTAATACCTAAGGTTGCAGAGTGGTGTGTTGGACAACTCCTAATCGGGGGGGACTTCATGTTACGCTCACCTGGTCTCTGCGGAGGCGTTGGGGCATGGTTGCAGCCCTCCCTGAACTTGAATCACCCCCTTCAGGTCTCTCCCGCACTAGAAAAGCTGTGTGCGGTGGTACATGGTGATACTGCTCATGTGTGGAGATAAGAGTGTGTGAGTGCGCCAATCTGTGATTGTTGTACCTCTCTAACCCTTCACCCCAAAGTACAGTTTCTGTGAGCATACGCCGGCCCATAAAGCTCACCTGTGAATTATGGAAGATAAGCTCTCCGTCCTGCTACTTCTGGCAGGGGCGCGTCGAATGGGATCTAGTTCCATCACTGATCACTGATAAGGATTAGTCCAGTGCAGCTGCCACTATGCTTATCCTTATGATTGATAAGTCTTTCTTGAGCTCTTGTGATGCTGTTCGTTCTCTTTAATGTCGGTATATGTTGCTCCTATTTATGCCCGCAATAATGTCTCTCTTCTGTTTTCTTCCCTTAGATGGAAATGCGGCCTCAATGCAGCTCTGAGACGCGGCTGAATGGAAGATGGATGCAACCGCAATGCCCGACAGCAGATAAGTGATGATTTAAAGGAAAGCGTGAAGTATGGTGAAGCGCAACCTTAAACTGACTATTTTTTCGATGTCTAACCTTGTCTTCTGTTTTTCCTTGCAGGCGCTGCTGTCGACAATGGATCATATCATGCTGCGGTGCCAAGATGAAGATTTTGGCGTTCCGGAAAGTATAAAGATGAATACTTGGTTTACCGAAGAGATGTACAGGTAAGAACAGCTTCTCCAAGTTGGTAAGTATGCTGGCAGGAAGCAGGATGTCCAGGAAGCAGGATCTTCAAAGGTAAGTCTGACCTCGGGATGGTGAGCTTTACGCTACTTGCAAGTGCAGAATAACGCAAAGCTTCTGTCTTGAGGATCGGGGCAGCTTATATAGCTGAGATCGTGGGCACGCCCATTAGGGCCGGTCTACCAGCCACACCTAGAGAGTGAGCATGTGTGAAGGCAATCCATTAGCAGCCACACCCAAGAATACACTTGGGGCTGCTTAATGGATGGAATGTTCAAGGTTAATGCATCCTGCTTAATGGATGGAATGTTCAAGGTTAATGCATCTGAAGTGATATGCCCATAATAAAAGTCTTTTGGTGTTAAATGGATGTTCTTGTTTACTTTGAGAATATTAGGGTTGAGGCCGCTTTTGAAGATCTTTTTGGGCCCACCTCAATTGTGGACCATTTATAAGATTCTTGGTGGCCATATGTTCTGTTTTGCACACACATTTTTTTGTGTATAATGATTAACTTGTTGATGAATTGTTTGCTATAAATGTGTAATAGTTTTTTACCTTGTATTTTTATCTTGTACCTATTGATGCCTGGTATGAGTGGTTTAATGTATGAAGAATGAGTGTGTAGGAATGGTTGGATGAGGGTATAGTGTGTATTGAATTAAATTGTTGAAACTTCTGTGATCTTAAAAATCTTTTTTCCTGCTATGTAAAATTATTGCCTGAGTGCTGATTAAATCGTGATTCAATTCACAAAAATAATGAATGTATCTAGTATAATAAAATTCTGGATACTACTTTTTTGAAATTGAAGCCTCTGGATTTTCTTTCCGAGATCAATACTTTATTAATACCCTAATCTAGAGTGTGGGGTTTCCTGTGTCTTTCAGTAACATATACTTCTGTTCATGAGCTTGGCGCCAAAGGTGCCAGGATAGTGTCCACCCAGGTCTCCTGTGCATGCAACCCATGCATGCCTGTGCCCCTGACTTCATGACCATGACACTTCAAATGTGTGATGGATGCCATAATGGATAAGACCCTCCACACCACTCCTAATGACAACAAATATAGGCAGGCTTTAGCTCGCTTTCTCAGAGAACTGCATCTAATAGAGAACTGGCTTTTTTTTTTATCTGCAAGACAAGTCATACACCCACTGTTCGGCTGCACACAGGGGATTCTCGCGGATAGTTATGATCTTGGTCTCGGACACTCTGGTTCCTCAGGTCAAGGGGTTGTAAATAGGGGTCAGATACCTGTCAGATCATGAGCCTGTCTCCCTTAGGGTGGACCTGTTAGTCCCCCTTTCGCAGACTCACTGTCATGCTGCCTACCCCCGGGGACTCAGACTAGGTCCAGCAACCCCGGTACCAGGCATCAAGTTATTTTGAGCAAGCCCAAAAACCCCTGCTAGGGGCTGTTTGGGTGCGGTCCTGGCGCCTATGGCGCCAGGCTCATATGGAGAGTCAGTCCTGGCGCCTATGGCGCCAGGCTCATAGAGTAGAATTTACCTGATGCAGACCATGCTGCAAACTTACCTGATGCAGACCATGCTGCAAGAGCTCCAAGCCAAATGAGGCTTGGAAGGGACTATTTTACCTAGGGACTATTTTTTTACTCGGGTGGGGCTGGGGAGGAATACTTACCTGGGACTACTTTGGAGGCTATTTAAACCATGCCCGAAGAGCAGCACACGCTTCGCGTTATTCTGCAACCAGCAACGTAACGCTCACCATGTCTGCAAGCCTGCATCCAGTCTTCTGCCAGGCCCGCCTCGAGTCTGCAGCTCCTAGAAAAAGGGGGAAAACAGAAGGAGAAAAGGTTAGAACAAGAGCAATACCTTCGATCCTTACCTGAATTCCGGATCCACCGCGCCTTCGAGTTGGAAGAAAGAAGTATTTTACGCGCGCTGCCTCTCCTGCTGCAGCACCGCGCTGAACTCACCGGCCTTCGCAGCATCCTCACGATCCACTGCATCCTTCTGCACGTTCCCGCCGCACTCCGGCACCTAAAGGGAACACAAGAACAGCAGAGGTGAGCCAAGGGAATAAACAGAGGCAATAGTAACTACCCCCATAGACTTACCTGATTTACCGCCGTGGGGTACTATTCCTCTTCATGGGTCGGCGCAGTCTCCATAGCATCCTCGCCGTACCCCAGCCCCTAAGGGGAGCAAAAGGACAACAAAGTGAGACAAAGGAACAAACAAGGGGAATCCTTCTCACCACAATAGACTTACGTAATTTTACTGCCGCAGGCATTATTCCCCGAACTTCATATTTTAACTCCGCACCTGAATAAATGAGAAAGCAACAGGTTACATTCTGGCCTTATTTTATTGAACTGTGTTGGATAAGACAAATCCTTACCTGAACTTTGTCAGCTACCACGAGGAACTCTTCGCTGGGGTCAAGCTGTAAACTGCAATGAATCGGACAAGAGTGAAAGTCAGACATTTGAACTCTTACGAACTACAATGTTCTGAAACTCACCAATTCCTTCTAACCAGTGAAGCAACTGGTTATCTACGAGCCCCTGCGCTCGATGCAGGATGGAGAGCTCATCCTTCCAAACCATCAGGTGAGACTTTAAGAAGGGACATTAGAGGCGATCAGTGGGGAGAACAGCAGGGGGAGGTGGGGGTTAACTCTCAACTCCACGGGTGGTTAATTCCCTTTCTCCATTTACAGAAGAATACTCCTATGGGCCAAGCAAACCAAGCTGGGTGGGCCAGTCCAGTCTGTTATCTCGGCACTACACGTCACATTGGTGGAGACCACAGCTGTCCAGTTCGGATCGACGCCCCTGTGGGAGCCAGGTGAGCGTAACAGAACGCAAAGTCAACCCACAAATTCCCACCCGGGCGTTATGGAAACCTCAGAAACTGACCAATTGGCCTAACTACTAGGGGAACTGAGGGCAGAAGTGCATTCCGCCCGTCAAGAGACCAATGCTCTTAGGAGAGAGCTGATTTTGTCAAAGGAGCGAACTGATGATCTTGCTAGGCAATTACTGCAAAGCCAGGCTGGACAAACGCCCCTACCAGGACTCGGAGGGAATCCAGCTCCTGTTTCATCGAGTAACCCTGTGCAAATAAACCTACCAGGAACTATTCCATTAGCTCCGCCCGAACGCTTTGCCGGGGACCCTAAAAGGTTCGCCGTGTTCATGAACCAATGCCGCTTGCACTTTTTATGCAGACCTGGAGCCTTCCTAAAAGATCAAGCCAAGGTAGCCTTTGTATTGTCATATCTCAGTGGCAGTGCTGCTGATTGGTCAATTCCACTAGTTATTCAGGATGACCCAATTCTTCAAGATTTTCAGGGCTTTCAAACGAGCATGGAAAGACTATTTGCCCGGCACTCCCAAGGACACGCCCTGGATAACGAACTTTTGTCCCTAAGACAGGGTAACCAGGGCCTTCTGTCCTACATCACAACCTTTAAAAGGTTGATAGTGGAAACTGGATGGCCTGAGGTAAAACGAATCATGTTATTTCATCGAGGGCTTCGAGGAGAACTCAAGGATGTCTTGGCTCAAGTTGTGGAGCCACCTCAAGACTGCGCTGAATATATAGACTTAGTGGTCCAGTTAGATCACAGACTTCAGAACAGAAAGGCTGATCGAGCCAAGTTTGAGAATCGGTGTTGGTTAAAACCCACGCTAACCCCAAAGGAGCAGATGCTTCAGAACCCATGCAAATCGGAGGGGTTAAAGGACCCTTAACCCAGAAGGAAAGAGAAAGGAGACGGCAAATACAATTGTGTCCATATTGTGGAACTTCTTGGCATTTTCTACGGGATTGCCCTGTGAAACCACCCAAGAAGGTGGTAGGAGCTGCGGATAAAAGCCATATGGAGTCAGACTCGGGAAACGACCAAGCCCGACAAGTGTAGAGGTCCGCTTTCCGAGCTTGAAGAAGGATACTCAGACCTCGCATTTTATTATATCAATGGTCCTCGTAGATCCAGGGCAGCCATCGCGTATGCACGCAGTAAGGGCATACGTTGATAGCGGGGCCATAGGAAACTATGTGTACTACGAATTGGCTTTCAGGATGAATCTACCTCTCTGCCGAAAAACCACCTCAGATGTCATCACCACAGTCGATGGAACTGAAATCGCCTCTGGGCCTGTGACTCATTCCACCGCAGAGATGACACTATTGGGTCAGGATGGGCATCGAGAGACTATTGTGTTTGATCTAATCAAAGCCCCACAGTTCCAAATAATACTGGGGATACCTTGGTTAGAAACACATATTCCTTGTATTGATTGGCGAGAGAATAACCTTCCTGGATTGTGCACAAACCTGTTACCCAAAGAAAAATCTGACCGCAGGCCTGGCCACAGTAACCACAGCAGTCATGCAACTACCTCCAGAATACCAAGAATTCCAGGATGTCTTCCAAAAAGAACAGGCAAACACCTTAGCTCCTCACAGATCGTATGATTGTCAAATCGATCTCATACCCGGTGCACAACCCACTTGCAGCAGGTTCTATGCCCTTACGGAACCTGAGAACCTTCACCTACGACAATACTTAGACCAGTACCTTGCCAATGGCTTTATTCGCCCATCCAAATCCCCTGCATCTTCAGCTTTGTTCTTCGTGCCCAAAAAGGAAGGTGACCTCAGAACGTGCATAGACTACCGCGCATTGAACCAGATAACTGTTAAGAACCGATACCCATTGCCTCTGATCCCTGAACTACTGGACCAAGTGAAGGACGCTTGCATATACACTAAATTAGATCTCCGGGGGGCATATCATCTGGTACATGTAAAAGAGGGCGACGGATGGAAGACTGCTTTCCGCACTACGTATGGGTTATTCGAATAGCAGGTGATGCCTTTCGGGTTGTGCAATGCACCAGCAGCCTTCCAATACTTCATGAACGATGTCCTTCGTGAACTCATTGACGTTTGTGTTGTCGTGTATATCGATGATATTCTAGTATACTCCTCTTCAGAATCTGACCATGTGAAGCACGTCCGAGCAGTCCTTGAGAAATTGCGCCAGCCCAAACTATATGCAAAACTGGATAAATGCGTTTTTCATGCCACAGAAGTTGAATTCCTTGGGTTTATCCTGACCCCAAAGGGAGTCCGAATGGACTCACGAAAGGTGGACGCAATCCTTAAGTGGCCATCACCAAGTTCAGTTAAAGGATACAAAGCATGCTCGGCTTTGCCAATTTCTACCGCAGCTTCATCCCAGATTTTTCACATGTCGTACATCCCGTCACAGCCCTCTTGCGAAAAAATAAACGCTTTATGTGGACTGAAGAAGCTGAAAATGCCTTCCAAGAGCTGAAAGCGAAATTCACGTCTGCACCTGTATTAAAGCACCCGCGCCCTGAACTTCCATGCATAGTGGAAACTGATGCATCCAGTCTAGCCATGGGAGCTGTCCTGTCTCAAAAGGACCCTGAGACTGGCCAGCTTCACCCAGTAGCATTTTGGTCCAGAAAGTTCTCGGCACCCGAGTTAAACTATGCGGTTACCGACAAGGAGTTATTAGCCATTAAATCCTTAAATCTGCCTTCAAGGCTTGGCGGCACTATCTTCTCGGTGCCAGGCATACCATTACTGTGATCACCGATCACCGGAACTTACAGTATTTAAAAACAGCCAAGGCCCAATCATCACGTCAACTCCGATGGGCATTGTTCTTTGCCGAGTTCGATTTCGTGATAACCTATCGACCAGGTTGTAAAAATGGTAAAGCAGACACCTTATCCCGAATAGGGATGGGAGAGGCAGAAGTGAACCCAGAACCAGTACCTATATTTTCCGAACAAAGGATTCTTGGCATGACTACTCTACAGACACTAGAGGACATTCAGGTAAAGATCCAGCAACTCTTTGATCCTACAGCCCTGCAGGACTGGGTAAAGAAAGGCCCGGACTACTCTGTCACCAATGATCTGCCTTATTACCAAGGGCGGCTATTTGTGCCACACAAGGAACTACAAGAGCTAGTCATTTCCCGCTATCATGATACCCTAATGGAGGGGCACCCAGGTATTGCAAAAACTGAACCTAAAATTAAAAGACAATTCTGGTGGCCCACCTGGCGAAAGGATATTAAATCATTTGTGATGTCTTGTGGCATTTGCGCCCAAAACAAAAGTCAAAAGAAAAAACCAGCTGGACTCTTACAACCTTTAGACATTCCGCCTACACCATGGCACACCTTATCGTTAGACTTTATTACTGATCTACCACCTTGCAATGGATTTAACACCATTCTAGTTATTGTGGATCTTTTTTCCAAGATGGCCCACTTTATTCCTTTAAAAGGATTACCTTCAGCCTCAATCCTGGCCAAATAATTCCTCGAAAACATTGTTCGCATACATGGATTTCCGTCCGTGTTGGTCTCTGACCGGGGCAGTCAATTCATTTCACATTTTTGGAAGAAATGTTGTCAATTGGTGCAAATCGACGTGAGATTATCGACCAGTCACCACCCCCAGACCGATGGTCAAACGGAGAGGACCAACCAGACTCTTGAACAATACCTGCGTTGTATGTTACATCAGACTGAGAGTAATTGGAAGGATATTCTTTGGATCGCCGAATATGCATACAATAATTCAGTACATTCTGGAACTGGACAAAGCCCCGTTTACACCCTATATGGGCACCATCCTCGAACCTCAGACCTTGACTCACCCCAACACTTAGAAATGCCCGCAGTGGACCATCTACACGCTACGATTACACAAGCCTTTAAGGAGGCAACTGCACATTTAAAACAAGCGAAGGAGAAATATAAGAAAGATGCTGATCGGCATAGAAGTGATACTCCACAGTACCAGATAGGGGATCAAGTATGGTTGGCCACAAAACACATACCTCTCAAGGGAACGTGGACCTTTAACCATAGATATTTGGGACCTTACTCTATTAAGGCCATTATCAACCCGGTGGCCCTCAAGTTGGACTTACCTACTAATATGCGAATTCACCCCGTCTTTCATGTGTCACTTTTGAAGCCAGCGCAACCAGGGACAAGACTAACCAAGCCACCAGACCCCATCCTTATAGACGGGGAACCCGAATTTGAGGTTAAGAACATCCTAGATTCCAAGATGGTGAAGTCAAAACCTTAGAGGGGACATTAGAGGCGATCAGTGGGGAGAACAGCAGGGAGAGGTGGGGGTTAACTCTCAACTCCACGGGTGGTTAATTCCCTTTCTCTATTTACAGAAGAATACTCCTACGGGCCAAGCAAACCAAGCTGGGTGGGCCAGTCCAGTCTGTCATCTCGGCACTACACGTCACATTGGTGGAGACTGCAGCTGTCCAGTTCGGATCGACGCCCCTGTGGGAGCCAGGTGAGCATAACACTCACAAGCCATGGCGACTAAACGAACTGATCCTGAGGGATCAGGTCCTTAGGTCACAAATGGAAACCACTCTGAGAAACTACTTCCAAGAGAACGTGACTCCAGGTTTAGACTGGGGAACGATCTGGGATGCCAGTAAGGCAGTAGTAAGGGACGAGTTTATCGCACAGACCACACACTTTTTGAAAGGGAAAGAAAATACGAGGCAAATGCTAGAAGCAGAGGTGGGGATAGCGGAGGCAGAACACAGAAAGAAAGGTTCACAAAAGGCCTGGAGGGACTTCAAGAGGGCTATGGCGATATTGGATGCACACCGAGGGGATAAGGTTAATTGGTTTTTGGCGGCCAAATTGAGAAAACGTAAGTCCCAGAACTATGTTAGCCAACTAATGAATAAATTGGGATGTCCAAGAAGTTTGCTTGCCGCACTCAAAGAGCTTTATTCAAATACCACCATAAGAGTTAGATTGGACCAACATGCAACCCTTTTGCCGCCAATTACAATATCTAGAGGGGTGAAACAGGGGTGCCCTCTCGGGGCAACCCTATTCAGTATGTTTATTTCGGATGTTGGAAGTTCGTTTGAGGCAATAAGAACTTTTGCCCCAAAGATAAATGGAAACAGACTGAGTTACATTCTGTATGCTGACGACATCGTATTAATAGATGTCACTCAGATAGGTCTACAGAGAAAATTGTCGGCTTTAAAACAATACACAGGAGCAAATGGACTAGTGATCAATCTGACAAAAACAGAGATATTGGTGCTCAGAAATCTCACAGGCTCTACACGAAGAACGTCAGAAAAATTCAAATGGGCAATCGTCAAAAAACCGATTCAACTTACGTTGGAGACCCAATATCTAGGAGTAATCATAAATTCACGCATCAATGCAAATGGTGCAGAAAATTTGTCGGAAATGTAAATCCTTGACAGCCCAGGGAACTGCAATAAATAAAATGTATGGGAGTTTCACCCTGAAACCGACAATCGAATTTTACAAAGCGAAGGTAATTCCAGCATTGATTTTTGTTGGGGAAGCGATGTTGGGATGCCCGGCTTCAACATGGTCATGGTGTGAAAACACATATTGGAGCAAAATTCTACAGCTGCCAAGAGGGACACCACTTGCCTGTATTAGATATGAATTGGGTTTAACTTCGATGAATGCAAAGGTGATGTGGAACGTGCTCTCAGTATATATAAAAATACTTGGAGCGGACGATCTACCGCAATATCAAATCTTGTGAACAGATGTAAATATCCAAGACGAATTAATCCTGAGTAAGTGGAAGCAAAACAGTGTTAACATTCTAAAACAACTGCAAGTCGATCAACAAACGCTAATTCAAAATCCTAATGCAGTTAAAAAAAATGTGGAATCAGGACTGGTGCAGAAATCTGGAGCAGAGAGCTAAACATAGGTGTATGGGACAGGTTGCACTGGAGGCAAGAGCTCTCAATACTCTTCCAAAATACTTGGACATTTTCCTGTACAGCAAAAAAGGAAAATCTTTATGAAATTCCGCCTGAACCTGTTCAAAACCAAAATTCTAATGAATATTAGAAGCAAAGCTAAGAATCGTGATGACGGTTGCAGGTTCTATGGGTCAGAAAAAGAAACACTGAAACGGTATGAAATTCACCGATATAAGAACCGCACACTTAGGGGCTGAAATCACAAAAAGACCACATCTGAATGGAGAGGATTGGTGGAACATGATGGCGGAGGGAACCGACAAAAAATTAACCTTTGCCCTAACATTCTATTTGGAAAAATTACAAGGTATTTTGGCAGAAAAGGACTGAGGAGACTACTGCCGGTTCGAACCTTAAGATTAACGTGTGAATACTTCACAAGTTCAGGAATAATATGATGTAAATGTTGAGTTTTATTTCTGTATATACAAGAAGTCAAATTGTATGTTTTTTCAGTTATTATGGCAGATTTTTAACACATGGAATGGAACGGTTCATGAATGCATAATATTTTAAAAGTTTGTAATGTACTATAAAAAATAATAATAATAAAAAATAAAAGAAATTGGCAACTTAAACACTGGGGGGGGAGTTGGGAAGAGGGGAGGCTGAGGTGACCAAGTTCATGCACACATATTTCAAGCAAAACCTGGCAGGGGAGAACTTAGAGAGGGAGGCACAAGTGGCATTTCTAGTAAAAGTGGATTTACCGCAGATCTCAGAGGCAGATAGGCAGGCACTGGAGGCCCCGATAATGGAAGAAGAGGTGTGAAATGCTATAGGTGCCTTGAAGGGGAACAAATCTCCAGGCCGTGATGGGCTTGGAAATGGGTATTATAAGACATTCAGGACTATTCTAGTGGGCCCCTTGACAAAGCTTTTCAATTAAATAAGGGACACAGGGCAAATATCTGGGGATATGGGCCCATTTACCACAGTGATCTTGTTAAAACCAGAGGGGGATCTGGTGGACTGCGCAAGTTATCGCCCCATCTCCCTACTTAATGGAGATGCAAAATTGTATAAAGCAATTTTGGCACAGAGGTTAGCCGGGGTTCTCCGAGCGATAATTCACCCAAACCGTGCCGGATTTGTAAAAGGACGCCATACTTACGATAATATTCACAGAGCCATAAATACTATTGAATGGGGCCGGAAAGGGGGACAGGGCATGTCGGTACTAACCTTGGACACTACCAGGGCTTTCGATAGCTTGGATTGGAACTTCGTACAGTTGGTTTTGGGTAAATTTGGGTGTGGGGCAGTATTTTCCCGCATGGTTTTAGCCAATTACGGTAACCCGACAACTAAACTAATGGTCAATGGGCGGTTCACAGATAACATTCCCATATGGAAAGGGACCCGCCAAGGGTGTCCATTGTCCCCGTACATTTTTGCTATGGCCATGGAGCCACTGGCACAGGCGATCCGGTCGTAGAGGGAGGTTCAAGGGGTGTCTACAGCAGTTAGCAGTACTCAGAAAGTAGCCCTCTACGCAGACAATGTTTTATTGTTTCTCAGGGACATGTCGCAATCTCTCCCCAGGATCCTCACGCTGTTAGACAGCTTTGCGAGGGTCTCAGGATTCCATGTCAACTATACTAAGTCCAAGGCACTCTGTCTCACAACGCAGTCCATTAAAATGGGAACCGAAAACTATGGCATACCTGGGAATAAACCTGACACCTACTTATGGGAAGCTATATGGGGCCAACATCACGGAGGTACTGAAAACTTTGAGAGAGGACCTTAGAATGTGGGCCATGCAGGAGTGGTCCAGGTTCGCACGCATTACGGCCATAAAGATGTCCCTGCTGCCTAGGTACTTGTATGTGGTAGGAGCGCTCCCATTAAAGATCCCGAGCCTAGCGATTAAAAACCTGCAAAGGGAGATTATGTCCTTCATCTGGAAAGGGAGGAAGCCTAGAGTCCCTAGAAAAATGCTTTCCTGCTCACAGGTAATTGGAGGGCTAGGGGTACCAAAATTCGGCAGGTATTTATGGGCGGCTCAGGTGGCACCAATGCTCCAATGGGCTTCCCGGGACAAGCAGAACCGGTGGGCCTCCATGGAGAGGGAGGCGACAAACATGCCGCTGGAGAGCTTGGGCTTCCTGTATCCAAAACAGGGGGAAAGGGGCATGCTGCTGGAGACTACAAAAGCTACCCTATGGTACTGTGATAAAGCTCTACGGGCGAAGAAAATAAAATTAGGAGGAGGCCTGCTTGCACCAATGGCCCACAACCCAGTTTTTACACTGGGGATGCAACCCAACTTCTGTCTTCAGTGGGGGGATGGGCAGGCCCTGGCCTTGGGGGATTCCTATGTGGAAGGGAACCCTGTGACATTTGAGGATTGTAAAAATAAGTTCCAAATACCTGAAGGCGAGTGCTTTCGATACATCCAAATTAGGAATTGGATCTTAAATACAAGGGTAAAGGAAGGTGCCAACAGAAGTCCAATAGGCCTGGAGCTCACGGTAAAGGAGGGGGTACCGGAAAAGGGGGTGTCATGGCTTTATCGATTGATGGATGGGGCAGATCCGGAAGAAATCTTGCCATACATGTCGAAATGGGGGCAGGACTTTGGAGAACCTATCACTGGGGACACATGGGCCCAAATATGGAGACGGGCAATGAAAAGCTCGAAGTGCGTTTCAATTAAAGAAGCAGCATACAAACTATGTCTGAGGTGGTTCATGACGCCACAACGCATGCACTCCATCAACGCGAATTACCCCGTGCATATTGGCAGTGATGTGGGCAGACTTGGGACCTGATTCACATGTGGTGGGGTTGCCCCGTGGTGGAAACATATTGGAAAGAAATTTTAAGCCACATTAAAGACCCAGTGGTGGTGTTGTTGAGAGCGACAGTTGAGGCAATGTATGCAGCCACATGAAACAGTGCCATTCTTATCACCTATATGCTGAGCGCGGCCAGGATTAACTTGGCACAAGCATGGAAGAACAAGCAAGGGCCGGTGGTGGCCATGTGGTGGGTGAGGCTATGGGGAGTGATGGCCATGGAAAAGGTGACAGTGTTGGCAGATGGTACTTACAAAAAATACTTAGCCACATCGATGCCCTTTCATGAATTCATGGTAGACAGGGAACAAATATACTTGAAACCAAATACGCTCTGCAAGGTTTCGGTCCTCTGAGAGGTACTTGAGTGCAGGGTGGCAAGACCTACCTGACAAGCACAACGGACATACACCAGTGAAATGTACTCTATCTCAACTGCATATCAGCATGTTAAATGGTCCGGGAGAGAGGGGGGTTACAAAAAAAGTTAAATTATGAACATGTACACAACAAAGCGGCTTGTTGAAATGTTACTGCACAAGTAAGAATGCATAACGTAGATTTGTATTGTTGGCCTGCTCTAATAAATAATCTGCAACATCCTCTCGGTCAACAGGAGCCAGGCCATGTCAACTGGCGGAGGAGCAAGCTCCCCCATAAAGCTGTCCCGGTGGGAGGACATATGTGCTAGCCTGATTGGCATGGAGTCCATAGAAGGTGTGGGAGACATGGAGTGTGGTGCCACGTCATCGGCGGACAGAGGTGTTGACCTAAGAAAACACTGTAATGCAGAGTCTGATGATAGTCCACCAATATGTCTGTCTAAAGAGGCGAGCCATGGCCCAATACACACACATTCCCAGCAAAGTTGTCATACGCAGCACAGACACGTGCAGATGCCTGCAGCAAGGCAATGCCATACCGTACACAAACCACACTAAGAGGTCAATGGCATGAGTCACACTGCATGCAGGCCCCAAGAAATATGCATGTCACATACCATACATCTGCCCCAACATGAGTAAACCCGACGTATGCCTGCTTTACCCACCCATGTAGCAAGCAACATGCTCATCCAAACTGAACTGCCTATTACCCTCTATTGTGTAGATGAGCAATGACACAAATGTATGCATGATGCTTATCAAGCCGTCCCTCTCTTCCACCCCCACAGGCTCAGACCATGACAGCGAGACGCGGGACTCACCCCCAGAGCCAACCACACCCCGGAAGAGGGCTCGGGATGAGAGCGACCTCAAAGGCCCAAAACAAGGCCCGCCATGCACCACCAAGGAAACCAACTCCACATGCCACGGCACTGGTGCCGCCAAGGGCCGTCGAGACGGAACCCACAACTCCTTTCACACTGCCACAGGACACAGCTGAAGCTCCACACTCAGCAGAGTCCAGTTCAGTCAGGGAGGTGGCAGCCACAGCACCCCTGGCTGAGGAGGAGGCGCAGAAAGAGGTGTGGGTGCCCGTGGAGGATGACTCCTCCGAACTGCCTCGCACACCGAGTCCAGCACCATCCCCCAGATCACATCTTTAGAGTCCGACCATGCCACCACCCCGGAGCAGTTTGGGGGGGGAGTACAACCTAGGGGCCATGAGTCCCATAGTGGAGCCCATAGAAGTCGTACATGACACCCAAGCACCCTCCACAGGTGTACCGGCGGGGCCGCAGCGACATAAGGTGCTGACTGCCCTTGTGCGTCAATTTGTGAGTGACAATGCCCAAGTAAGGCAGGAGTGGCGTGAAAACACTGCCTCTCTGGGCAAGATAATTGCCGACAACACTGCCTCCCTGGGCAAGATCTTTGCAGAAAATACAACTCGCCTGTGCGAGGAGGTATCCGCCCTGCGGCAGGTCCTCAGCCACATCGCAGAAGCAATGGAGGCTGAGCGTCCGGCCCCCCAAATGGAGCTGGCGGCCACCCCATCATCCTCCAGCTCAACACAGACCAGCCCACTCCGCAGGTCGTCGCACACACTGGGCCGGCCGGCCATGCCGCCACCAGGTCCAGGGAGTGGCAGGAAGTAGACTGGCAAGCCTGATGAAGGCAATAGACACTTGTTGGGACATGTGTGGGGGAGTTCTGGGGGAGGGGGAAGTGGGTGAGGGTGTGTGGAGAAGTTGTGGGGGGAGGCATAGGGAGGTAAGGGTGTGTGGGGGAGTTGTGGGGGGAGGCGGATGGGGGTGAGGGTATGTGGGGGAGTTGTGGGGGGAGGGGGGAAGGGTGGTGGAGGGTTAGTGCACTTTCATCTTCATTGTAAATTTCAATACACCCGTAGCGTAAAAAGAATGACTTGATTGGACATTCATCATTGCGCATGTGTCATTCATTCATATGCAGTGCATAGTGTACATGTACCCCCACACCCAGTGCCCTCTGTCCAACTATCATATCACCCTCTGCAGCCATGTGTGTCAGAAATATTGTGCAATCACTGACTGACGCACAGCACGTCCCTCCTGTGCATCGGCACTACGATGATTTGCAGCCACATCTTCTTCATCCCCTTCATCATCACCAGGTGGTAGCAGTTCAATGTCAGGGGGCAGGGGCACGTTGCGTCGGATACACATGTTGTGCAGCATGACACATGCCATGATGATCTTGGCAACCTTCTCATGCCTGTAGAGGAGTACTCCACCCGATCGGCTAAGGCAACGGAACCGTGCCTTCAACAGGCCAAAGGTCTGCTCAATGACCACTCGGGTACAGGTGTGGTATCGATTGTAGTCCTCCTCGTGCCTGTTCAGTGGGTTTCGGACAGGGGTGAGGAGCGACGGCTTCAAGGGATAGCCACTGTCACCTGCAAGGGAGGCAAGGAAAGGTATATGTCAGTCGATTCATGATGGACAGCTGTACTAGTCACACATGCCTGCAGTTTACCATTGGTCACATGCACATGTCCCTGGTTGTATGCACGCCATTTTTAGGCCCTCAATTTGTCCTGTGCCATGAAATTATGGTGTGGGTTGCATCTTCAATATGACACACGGTGTGCTCTGACGTCTTGTTGCTCATGCATTGTGTATGCATACAGCTGTGTTCATGTCAAATTTGTGATGTGTTGTGTTCTGTATGATTTTCTTACTGGGAGCGTTGGCAGTGGTCTCTTCAATATTAGGCATTTAGCACTGAATTTTCGCATGGTGACATGCAGCATTCCTGTGGTTGTGGCGGCCCTGTGACAGACAGTGGATTCCCTTGGTGGTTCAATTCAATGCATTCCCAAGGATGCTTGTCCTCTGTGGTGATTTGCTGGAGACAGCAACATAGTGCATTTACACTGCATGTTGCTGGATGGTATTACGGAGGGTAAGGTCTGCTGATGAGTGGTGCATGTGTTGTGAGATGTGGGGTGGTTTACTGTTAGTCATGTTATGATAGTTGTCGACCTTACTTCATTCCTATAGGATTTGGGTGTCAGTTTCCGTTTGGGATGCTTTGGGGCACAGTGTTTGGTGATGTGCACATTGTGCAGTCACATCGACATTGATACCATGATGGTGTGTGCATCTCTCCCCCCATGTCAATACCATGTGCTGGTCATGCAACTTACCAAGCAGCCAGGCACATCGTCCAGCATGTCGCTCCATGAAACGTAGTAGCGTGGAGTTCCACAGGACCATAGAGTCATGAGTTGATCCGGGATATCGGCCACAACAATGTGTGATGATCTTGCTGGCCTCGCATACCATCTGCACATTGATGGAGTGGTACTGCTTGCGGTTGCGGTGCACCACCTCCATGGCATGTGGGACCACCAACTACACGTGGGTGCAGTCGAGGGCACCTATACAATTTGGCATGCCTGCCAGTGCATGGAAGCCAACTTTTGTATCAAATATCTCCTGGGGAGTCCGTGGTAGGGATATGTAGTCCCTTGTGTGCTTGAGGAGGGCATCCAGCACTTGCAATGTGAGAAAATAAGGGTTGTGATATGCCATACATGTGCCCCACTGTGTGCTGGTAGGTGCCTGTGGCAAGGAAGTGGAGCATAGACACTACCTTCAGTAGAGGACGGATGGCGGTGCGTATTTCAATGAGGCTGATAATGTCATCGTGTATCATGTCCACGATGGTGGTGATGGTGTCCCGGTCCAGACGGTACAAGGTGAGGTTCTGCTCAGGGGTTAGATTGAAAGGACTGGCTTTGATGCAAGGGATTGGTGGCTGCCTGCGTGGTAATGCTGGCTGCACTGGTGGGGCATGCTGGGCCTGTCTCACGCTCCTTCTCCTCCTGCGTCTCCTCTGTGGTGCCTGCTGTTGCTGTTGTTGTTGCTGGTGTGGCAATGCAAGCATGTCCTCCAGCTCCAGTATTGCTACTACTATTGGAATCATCTTGGTGTGGGAAGGGGTGTGGTGTGTGGGTGTGCTCCTTTTGTACTGGCCCAGACTCCATTGCCTCCACCTGTGCTGATTGTGTACACCTGTGGCAGTTGGGAGCACTGCACATAGCATTTTACGGTGGGCTTGCGATGCCGGTATTAACGGCCTGCCGGTATCCACTGTTATCGCCTTCATGATGCCGGTATTTGCTTGTCCGCCTGACTTGTGATTTCCTCCCTTCAGCGACATGCTGCTATTGCCGGTATGATGGGCCGCGTGCCCGCGCTCATATCGCTATTAGCGGCACCGTTATTAGCGGGGACTTAGGTCGGAATAGCCTGGAGCTGTATGCGATGCCGGTAATCCTTTACCGGCATTGGTTTTCCATTACCTCCAACCTCGGAATGACCCCCATTGTATCTAAAATTGAAGAGAGAGCAAGCATTGCCCACACCAAGAGTATTCCCCTATTAAGACTGAAAGCAGCCTTTCTTAAAGTCAGAAAACAACTCTGTGAGCCCAATATAAGTTTAACCTTGCCTAAGATGCAAGTGTGCAAGCATTACCTAGCATTACCTAGAACCATGAGAGTGGCACCAACGCGTCTGGGTAAATATTTCAGCTAACAGTTGGCAGAGAGAAGACAAAGTTGGGGAAGGGGAACTTGCTGCTCATGAATATTATTTGAAGTTGACACAATCTATATTGCCAAAGACTTTAAGCAACAGAGAGAAGTGGGTCATACAGGCACACTGAAGTTGTTGTGGCAGACAGACAAACAGGAGAGGCAAAGAGGCTGCCCCTTTTGAACAGAGATATTCAGAAGAAGAGTGCCTTGCCTGCTGGAATGTGTTGGAGTGCCTTAACCTAAATCTTGTCAGAACTATAAACCTGTTTTGAATTACAAAGTACTGAAGCTGTGGTGGTATCACAAAGTACTGAGGCTGTGGTGGTATATCTGGTTGTCAGTAGATGCAACATTTCACTAGCCCAAGCGAAGTGGAGTACTATGAGACGAAGGAGAAGGTTCTCATGGTAAACTTGAATAGAAGTGAAGTTGTTGAAGTAGAAGCCGCAGCACTGTAAAGTCATCCTGACAAATATACCTACCTTGAATCCTAATCTTGTAGCTAATGACATACTAACTGTTAACCAAGAACTATGTTTCACTGACATTTGTAGAAGTTGCATTTCTTGTGAACTGTGGCAAGTCTTCTTGGATTACTGGAAGTGGCGACAAAGCATTGTAGCTGGGATTACCACTGGTGCTGTTCTGAGGAAGTGGAAAGTCCATATTTCACCAAGGAGAAAAGATTTGCTATTGTTGGGACTACAGGGATTTCTGTGTTTCTTTCTTATGTTGAACATTGGAGCAGAATTCTCTTTGAATCCTGGGGAAGGGAACTCGCTCAGATTATTGAGAGGTTATCAAGAAACTGTGAATGTTGTTGATGTTATTTTAATTGGCATATATTTTCTTTGTAAATTTGATGTTTAGTGCGAGGGCCAGACATCCTGTATTAGAGTCTTTCCCTTTAGCTTTGATTAGGCAGGGAAATCCTCAGCAGAGTATGCATAAGGAGGAATTTTAATTAATTTATACTTTAATGAAATTGCATGTTTTGAACAATCATCAAACAGTTGGCTGCCTTGCATTGCTGACCCCTTGCAGTATGAAGCAACATTAGTGGATCGCCTTCAGTTCCTTTGAGAGCACATCAGATCTCCTGTTATGTCCTTGAGCTTAGCGCAGGAGTGCTTCATCCTGCAGGGCAAGTGTTTGCACTTTTGGGTTGAAATATTGATGAGCAGACTTCTTTGCAGGATACTGCGACCTGCAAGTATAAAGAGACTGTTGGTACCTGCGTGGTGGCTCCATGTGGAGGTGTTGTGTAAGAGGTGTGAGACACAGGAACAGCCATGCTAGTACCGGTCTTAGTGTTTGCACATGAAGGTCGGTGCCGGAAGAGGATGGCCAAACCACTGAGGCTGTTAATGACCCTTGCTTTTACATACAAGCAATGAACACTACTAACCCTAGCCTGTCTGAGACAACTGTATGTGGCTTAAAGGTGTGGATCAGGATTCAGCCTTTTCCTAATAAGACTTAATGGTACGGCTGGAGGGTCAAGAATGGCACCGGGCTGGAGAAGGGAACAGGACAGTAACTTACGAGGAAGAGGGTATGCAGGTATCAAAGAATAACAATGAAGGCCATAGTTAATGAACAACAATTATTAGTCTTATCAATGGTGAGGGCACCCTTGGGTTGGGTGGGTTTTTACTAACAATTGTGACTAGAACCTTTGCATCATCCACAAGGCTGTCTGGGGCCTGGGACCACGCTACCTGCAACTCTCTATCACTAAATACTCTTCTTCCAGATCCATCCGATCTTCTTGCTCCAAGCCTCTGCTGATCAAACGTTTCTCCAAGCAGAAAGCTGGGGCAGATCTCTCTCCTCAGCTGGCTCCCTTCTATGCAACAGTCTCCCTCTCTCTCTCTCTCTCCATCTTGAACCATGTCACCTCAGGTTCTGCAAACATCTCAAGACCTTTCTCTTCTCCCCCTCCCATGCTAACCGTCCCCTCTGTGCTGAGATTGGCGGCCTGGTCCCTCAACAGTCCAATAGTGTCCTGGTATTCTGCCCAATCGTCCCCAGCACCCCCCCTTGCACTGCCTTCTGAGCCCACACCCGCCTGTCGGGCGGTTTGCCTCTGCCCTGCACTTACCTGTTGGGCGGTAGACCTCCCTCTTTGCCTGGGATGTCTCCGCCCAAGCACTTTCCTGTTGCCTCCCCAATGGGCACCTCTGGCACTTCCTCTTGTAGGGAACCCTAATAGCACTTACTCTCACCCCCCTTTTTCCTTTCACTGCACTTGCATGCTCCGAATGTCACAAGGTCTAGTAGGACCGCTGTTTGTTTCTATTTATAAATTGTCAATTCCGTTGTTTATTTGCCGCCTTGTTCCCTTCCCTTGTGGCGCTTTGAAACACTGTCTTGTTGTATAAGCGCCTTATAATTATCCAATAAATACAAAAAAATAAAAAAATAAGTGAGGGGTTTAACCTCACCCCTATGAATGTGCAGAGATGTCTCTGTACTCCTTCCCCCTTTTACCCTTGACCTGATTACACAGGTCTAAATATATTGTGGGAACATGAGCATAAAATAAACTTAGTCTACCTAGCTATGAAGATATTTGGTCATCTTGACTGGCCATAAGTCTAATTATACCTTACTTCTCTGATTCAGGGTCTGAATGGTGCTGCATTTCTCTCTGGAAATCACGCTGTTCCAAGGACGCAGAGTCAAGCACCGTCTTGCCCTTTTTTCTGTGTGAACAGTAAGACGTCTTCCTGACTTACAGTTCGGCGTCCGGGAGGTTTGCCTGACTAATATCAAGCGATCAGCCTTCTTGAGGACCAGCGCAGGGAAAGTCGCCAGTCGGGGCTACTTCTGTTAGTTCAGAGCGTGTCAGGTAAGTGTGGGAGGAGGGATGGGTCCTGCAGGTGATTGAGGTTATTGCATGGTGCTTGGTCATGTGGCACCCGTACACAGCAGGTTTCTTGCTTTGCGTGGGATGCTCAGATCAAAGTGTTTGGCTACCAACCCACCAGCATAGGCCACCGATAAAGCATGGATCTTGAGATACAGTTAGGACTCTTCAGGATGTGAAACTGGCTAGAGACAGGTATTTCACTAGGGAGTACCATGCTGCTACCCATATATGTCGACAACAACGATAAAGCATGCTGCTGGTCTTCACATAGTTCTTTTAGCACCTCCAGTTGAACTGTTTTTTGCTGTTTGCCTGAGATTTTTGTCAATTATTGGGGAAAAATGTAGGCGCACATGAAGGGTTAGTTTAGCTTTACTTCCCCCTGTTTGGGATGGAAGAGGCCTCCCAGTCACCAGCACCATGGCATGTGTTTAATCAAAGACCAGTCTAGGTTGGTTGAGCTACCTTTTGAAGTTGGAGATATTACTGTGAATAAAAAAACTGACAACCAGACTCAAGAGAGCTTCCCTACTATGTTGGGCAGATTAAAAAAGTTAAACAAATTAAACAGAACACTCTCAAAGTAGTGGAAGTTCACCAGCCTAACACATATGTGGAATGATGTAAGAGGAGAAGAATGATGTATTTTTGGTAGAATGAGAACAAGGGTTCAAAGTCTGTTCTGAAAACATGCTATGCCTTTTTATTAAACATGATAAACTGAACTATGATGAGTTTAAGAAGGATTTAGCTAACTAAGCTCACCTCTGACAAGGAGAAGAAAAAGAAAAGAGACATTCACCAAAAAAAAGGCAAATAATATAATTTAATCTACATTTCAAGGCAAACTAAGTCTTAGTACTGTGTTTTAGGGATGCCCATACATTTTGTCTAATCAACCAGGTACTGCACCTTTCTACAGGGTCTGTTGTGTCCTCTCAAGGACAGAGAATTGTAGTTGGAACATTTCTAGTAGGCTAACTCTGGATGCCAGAAGCTTGGTGGGGTGCTGGACTCCTGGAGCTCGGTTAAACCCAGAGTGTCCATATACCTATCAAGATCTGGGATACATCTTTCTTGCTGTCCCTTTTCCTTTGCAATCCTGCTGTAACATCTGTGGCATGCTGGAGGAAGGAGTCAGACAAAGGGGTTGCATGATATGAACGCTTCTTTATTAAACAATAAGAAGAAAATCCTTACTCTCCCTATTCTAAAGGGCATTTCCTACCTAACTAAGGAAAACAGTGGTGCTCGCCGTCAGTCCTGTCCATTGTCCAAAATTACCTAACTTTAGCCCTACCACTATATACACAAACAACATAATGAACACCAGTAGGATGACTCCCTTCTCCTGGTTCACTGGTGTCCACCTTGGGGATTGTGTTTAAAAGTCTTGACTAAGAATTAATGTTCCAAAAAGATAAAGAATACCAGGGAGATGACTCCCTCCTCCTAGTCCAATAGTTAAGTGTCTTTGACCATATCTTTGGCAACCTTTTGCCCTAGTATCTGAATCAACAAAACTGTTTGGGAGGCCAGGAGAATATCTTCCTTCTCCTGGTTCACCTGACTCTTCATGACAATATTTCTTAACAATTCTTATTTGGCTTTGTACTTCTCTCCAGGGTTTCTACAGAGTTGATTTAAGTGTTCCTGCTTCACTTTGTTTGCTGTAACCCCAATTATTGTTGTGAGGGTGACTACTCCTTAGTCCTTGGCTATTTTTACTAGAATCCCTGAGATGCAGGAGATCGATCCCAAGGCTTTGGTAGGCTTTGCACCAATTACTGAGACAAGGGAGATCACTCCTGAGGCGTTGGTCAGCTTTGCAACAATTTCCGATGCTTATTCCACTTTGCTTCCTCTTACCACAAGTACTGCGACGAGGGAGATAAGTACAAGGTTTTCGTCCATCTTGGCTACTTTTAAAACCATGACTAAGATGACTGAGATGTCTCCTGAAGCTTTGTTCTCTTTGATCGGTTTTAGCACAATTAATGAGATGAGGGAGATCACTGCAGATGTCTTGATTAGGTCTGCAAGAATTACTGAGATGAGGGAGATTACTCCCAATGTTTTCATTAGCTTGGCAAGAATTACTGGGACCAGGGAGATCACTTGCAATGCGTTGGACAGTTTTACAACAATTACTAAGATGAGGGAGATCCCTCCCGATGCTTTGATCAGTTTTACAACAATTACTAAGATGAGGGAGATCCCTCCTGATGCATTTGTTACTCTCCCTCAAACCCCTACAGGGTCTACTGTGGATTCTGTTACCTCTTTCATCCTGGGACCACGTTGCTGGTTCTTCCTGGGACGTTAGGCCATCTCTTCTGCTTTGTCCGTTCGCTGCCACTCTTTCCTCACTTCTCTCGGCCCAGCTTCGGTTCTGCAGGGTGTGAGAAACCTGAGGGCATTCTCACATCTACTCCCTTGGATCCTCTATACAGGTGGCAAGGGAAAGCCATCACTTTTGTATTCTACCCCTGGGGGTGGACAAGCAAGTGAGGACCACCTGGATGGACGGTCCCTGGGAATTGGGATACCCTAAGGTAAGACACAGTACTCCACAACCTCCTTTCAGGAAGGAACCCCTAACCCTGAAGTGGTTATGGGCTATTGTTCACCATGTTCCCTTGTCACTGCGAAGGACAGGAGGTATTGCCACCCTAGTCATGTTAGAAAGAGAAAGAGGAGGAGAAGGATTGGGGATGAGTTACCCTGGGACAAAACACAGTACCCCCTTTTTGATAGTGACCACCAACCTAACCCTCCCTCAACCTTTGTGTGTCATTGTAGAGCAGTTCCCCTTTATTCCCCTGTTGGGGTACCTGACAGTACAAAGACAAGGAAGAAGCAACTGAGAGTAATAGACATCACTTATTATTAAGCAATGCATCTCGCTGGCGATGCATACCTGGTTTTCCAGATGATTGTGCCGCTGGCGCCTGACTGTCTTGTGTTGTGAAGGTAAGGCAACGTGAGAAACCAATTCAAGACCCACCAGAATTCGACTGGGGAGTCCTACATCAACTCCCCACACCACGGGACGGCTCTTCCCAGATTTACATAGCGCAGGAACGTTGCAAGCACTGACTGGGAAAGCCAGACTGAGTTCAGATGTCCAAAGTTATATCTCTGAAGAGGATGTTGATGGAAGGCAGGGACTTCCGGAGGATGTCAAGGTCCCAAGCACAGTCTTTACAGAGACAAACAGGTGGAGCTGGCAGGGAACAGGCAGAAGATGGTACGGCTGAAAAAGGCAGAGTAGAACCAAGGAGGCAAGACAAGATGACAGGAAGAGGCAGGGGGGAGCAGGGCAGAACCATTGGGCAAAAGGACGGGGGACCCACAATGGGGACATTGGAGTACCAGGGAAGGAAAGCTGGATTCCTGGAGCGCAACATAGGGAAGAAAACCAAAGCGTTAAGACGTGAGGCATCAAACATCTCTGGATCTTTTTATGGCACCAGTACCACAACGAGGCTTGGACAGCAAGCCGTCATTGCCAAGTACTCTGTACACTACCTATGCGCAGAGCAAGGACAGTCCACACATGCGCAGTGGACCCACAATGGCAGTGCCCAAAGAATGCTGCAACCTCACGGAATGGAGCCGGAGAAAGCGCTAGCATGGATAGAGACGCCACAAGCAGCAGGAAGGCCCCTCAAAATAAGTGGAGCCTGGACGGAAGCACCTCACAGGGAGAACTGTGTGACACTTACTCTCACCATTTTGGTACTGGGACGAAGAAGATGCCTGAAGGTCAGGCATGTCCTTTTAATCAGAGTGAGGCAGCATTGATTGATGGAACACACCTGAAGCGCATTGAAAGACCACAGGTCTATCAAAAGTGGAATGCAGAAGCACATGGAAATAGCATGGGAAGAGGAAGCAGCAGAAGGAGGAAAGACCTGGGGCACTTGGGCAAGGATCATTTTAATATCCAGGACCATGCCGGAAAGCAAGAAGCCAAGATGCTGAGACACGGACAAAGATCCCGGGAGTCCTGCCTGTGGAACTGTGTAGGATGGGGAAACCTTGTAAGGGAGGGTAGGCAGCAGGCACTGCGGTGGAGGCAGAGCTGAGCACTGAGGCCAGCGTGTGCTGAAGGAAGGACCCGGCGAACAGGCTTTCCCACTTGGGGAGAAGACGCCAAGAGGAGCTGCCAGGAAACTAAGTTGGATGAAGGACTTTGACCGCGGAGTTGAAGTCAAGACTGAGCAAGTGCTTGTTGTAGAGCTGCACTCCAGAGACCACTTATTTGAGAGACCACTTGTTTATTGAAGTTGTGGAGCTGCATTTGTGGAACCACTTGTGTAGCTGAATATTGAACTATTCAAAGAGAACTTGAAGTTCCTGGTTGCGTGACCTGTAATGTGTGGAACGTGCAATCCAATAACTGCGCCCAGCACATAGAAATTCCTACATGTTGAATAATTAACTGCTGAAAGAGAATGCAGGTTCCTGGTTGCATGACCTGTAATGGGTGGACCATTTGGTCTAACTACTGAGCCAAGACCAGAGAAACCCTATTTCCTCTCTTCTGCTTTAGTTGGGCCTCCAAGTTCCAGAGGCTTCCTCCGACCTTCCAGCCACATCCACTCGACCGAGGACTAGCTTCTCTGACCCGCATCTTAGTTGCTGGGTTTGAACTTCCCAGGCAGGTGTGTCGTCATGCTGGATTCTCTTGGGTTTCCCTGGTTCACCTTTAGGCAGCCCTCTGTCTATTTTTATAGTCAGTAGCTGGATATTCCCCAGCGCAATGTGAAAGTCCCATGTCTGTATAAATGATGCACTCTTCAGGCCTCCTCGGGGCCACCTCTTCTCAGTACTTTGGAAGTCACATGAAAGAGTAGTTTGCATAACTCCTGGAATCTTCTACTTCACAGCATTTTCATAAGACAATGCATTTGACTTTATAGGAAGAAAGGGGGGTGTGTCACAATAGCATACAGTGGTACTATCAGTGGCTTTGTTTCCAGACCTTAAGGATTTTGGGGACTCAAATGTAAGAGGGTTAGGGAGTTCAACCATGGAATGGGAGTCACCATCCCCATGAGGGACGTTCCTCCCTGTGAGGTCCTCTCACTTTTTACCAACCCTAGGGGGAATATCGGGTAGCAGCCTCACCTCCCTAGTCTCACAGGGAAAGGCTCCCCATAGGGAGAAGTGAGGTGATCCCACGATTCATCACATACCCTTCCCGTAGAGGAATTACCTTCTCCATCTTCAGTGAAAGGAAACCTGGATAGGAATTCTACGTTCCCTTGTTCCTTCCCTGATTGAAAAACCAATGCATAATGCAGGGATTTGTGTCTTTTCGCAACCCTAGCCAAATTAAAGGGGAATGGCCGGTTATGAGTCGAAATTTCCGACCAGTAAGATAATATTTCAAATAAGAACCAGTCTACTTAATGGCTAGGGCCTTCAATTCAATAGTAGCATAGTTGGGCTCCCTAAGGAGAAGCTTTCAGTTGATATACAGGACAGGGTGCTCTATTCCTTTATGTTCGTGTGCCTAAACTGTCCCAAGACCTACTTTGGACGCATCCGTCTGGAGAATAAACCTCTTATTAAAATCGCAAACTTTAAGGACAGGCTCACTGCAAAATATATGTTTTAGCATATTGAAACTGTACTGATCTTGTTTTTCCCATTTTAATTTCTGCGGTTCTGCATTTTTAAGTTTATCTGTGCGATTGGCAGTGATGGTAGAAATTCTCTGTCTAAAGCAGCAGTAATATTCAACAAGCCCTACAGTTTCCTTTTTGTTTTTGGAGGGGATGTTTCCTGAACGACTCTAACCTTTTCCACTTGGGGCTGTACCAAACCGTTCCCTACTAAGAACCCCAAGTACTTAATGGCAGACCTTAGAAGATGGCATTTCTGGGGATTTGCAATCAGTCTCGACTTCATTTTTTTATTTGTTTATTTCTTTATTGTATTTTATAACATTCAACATAAAACAACAGCAATATAACCAACACCACAACATAACATACAGAAGGCACTGCTTGCGGGGAGTCTCTCTCAATTATGACAATCATGTTGCTTTTTCTTTTTACCATGCGCTTTTCTCAGGTGTTCATTTTTTAGCTTTGTGCCCTTTCGCCCAACCCGATGAGCTAATGTTCGGATGGCACCCACAGCTGGTTAGACGTATTCTGTAGGGCTTTCCACTTGGTCCATCGGGTTCGTAACCTCATTGTCTGACCCTTCCGGGTCCTCAGGGTCTCTGTCCTCTCTGGATCCCAGCATATCCTGTAGGAGTGTGTTCCACGCCAATAAGTTGTCGCTACTTTCTCCCGGTCCTCTCTGTACTGTGCTGGTCCATACTACTGTCTCTGCCAGTGTCCAACGATTCAAGTCGGCCCACAATGCTTCTATTCTGGGACCTGTGTCGGTCTTCGACGCCATAGCGATCCAGCGTTTCGCCAAGATGCACATCAAGTCCTTCATCTTGGCTATATGCGTACTTTGTTTGCCCCCCTTGGGAATAGTCCTAACAAGTAGCTTTCTGGTGTCTATTGTTGTATTTGCACTCTGCCTGTAGCCACCCTTGCCTTAATATCCTCCCAAAAGTGTTTGCATTACTGGGCACCGCCAGAACATGTGGAGCATGTCTGCGTTTTCCGTGGCATATCTTGGACAAGATTGAAAGTCTTTGTTTCCCATTTTAGATAATCTTTTTGGGGTGAGGTATGCCCTGTGGGTAACAGAGCTGCGTCTGCTTAAATCTTGCATTTCTGTAGTCCGTTCTCGTATATGTTTATGTTTATTGAGTTTATATAGAGCTTTACTCCAAAGCGCTTTACAAAATAACAACAAGGTACAATAATGAAAGAAGCATATTTACAAACATGAAACAAACCAGTGGTACAGTATGTAGAACAATTTACTCAAAAGGAAGGGAAGAGAGGGGGAGGGGAGAGGAGGTAGGTGAAGGGGGTGTCAATGTCTGATTTGAGGTCAGCGGGAGTGGGAGGAAGGGGGAAGGAGGAAGGGGAAGGGGTGGGGGGAGGCCCCAGGTGACCTCCTACGCCCCCTGGTGGTTACAGTATCCAATATGAGGTCATCGGGAGGAGGGGGAAGGAGGGGGGACAGTGGTTTGAAGGGGGAGAGGTAGGGAAGGAGGGTCAGTTGGGAGTGGAGAAGAAGGGTTTTCAGGGAGTAGCGGAAAGATGAGTAGGTGGGGGTGGAGCGGATAGAGAGAGGTAGGGAGTTCCAGTGGAGGGGGGCCAAGAGTTGGAAGGAGCGGAAGCATGAGGAGGCACAAGGGGCTGGGGGTACAGTGAGAGGGTAGAGATCAGCAGAGCGGAGAGAGCGGGAGGGAGAGTAAAATGAGAGGAGGGATGAAAGATAGGGGGCGAGGTCATGGAGAGATTTGTAGACAAGGCAGAGGAATTGAAATTTCAATTGTTAGAGGAAGGGAAGCCAGCCGAGTTGAGAGAGTGGGGTAGTAATAGAGCATTGAGGGCCAAGAAGACAGAGTACGGATAGAGGAGTGGTAGATGGATTTTAGGGGAGTCAGGTGAGAGACAGGGAGTCCAAAAAGAAAAGAGGAGCAGTAGAAGAGACGGGAGAAAATAAGGGAGGAGATTAGGAGTTTAGAAGCGTGAGAGAGGAGCGGATCGTACAGATGTTGAAGAGGTGGTGCCGACAGGCACGAAAGGTTAGAGGGATGTGGTTGGAGAAGGAGAGAGAGGAGTCAATATGGAGGCCAAGATTGCGGGCATGGGTCGAGATGGGGAGATTGGAAGGGGGAAAGAGGATGAAAGGAGGGGGGAAGGTGAGAGAGTGTTAGGAGGGAAGAAAAGCACTTCAGTCTTGTCAGTATTGAGGGAAAGAAAATGGGATGACATCCAGTTTTTTATGGCCGTAAGGCAGGAAGAGAGAGTGTGGTGGAGGTCAGAGGTGAAGGAAGAGAAGGAGAGAAAGAGTTGGGTATCATCAGCGTAGAAGTGGTGGGAGATGCCGAAAGAAGAGATGACGGGGCGAGAAGGGAGGTATAGAGAGAGAAAAGAAAAGGTCCAAGTACGGATCTCTGGGGAACGCCATAGTTCAGGGGGAAGTTGGAGGAAGTGCGAGCGCCCCAGGAGACAGTAAAGGATCGGTTGGAGAGGTAGGAGGAGAGCCAGGAGAGGACAGGGCCTTTGAAGCCAAAGGAGGACACAGTGCTAAGGAGTAAGGGGTGATCTACGGTGTCAAAGGCTGCAGAGAAGTCAAGAAGGATGAGAATTTAGGATTGCTTAGCCTAGCGAGCAGTGAGGAGAGAATTGAGTACATAAGTGAGAGCAGTCTCAGTGGAGTGTTTAGGGCGGAAACCAGACTGAGGCCTGACCTATATCTGAGGACCCTTGACCATTCTTGATCCGTAAAGGGCTTCTGGAGCTCCGACTCCCATTGGTCTCGCACCTGCAGTTTCTTGGTATTGTTAGTTTTCCTGAGCTGTTCATACAGCCTTCATGTCGTGTGTCCTCCATTCGGAGATGTCGTACCATTTATCTAGGTCTTCATGTAGTTCCCTGTGCCCGGTGAGGTCCGCCCACCTTCTCTTGATAGTTTGGACCATGCTATTGTGCAGCATGAACTGTCCTTTGTGTATTCCATTATCTTCTGTGAGGGTGTTGAAATCCACCCATTTACCTTCCTTCCACAGGTCTCCGACTTGTGCCACTCCTTTAGCTTCCCAGTGTGTCCTGTATGTAGCCAGAGCTTATGATCTGGGGCCCACAAGTCCCGCTAGGAGGATCTGCAAGCAACATGGGTCCTGGCTTCCCTGAATCTTCCATACCCTCTTCCATAACGTTAGCCCCAGTTTGAGCATGGAGGCAGTCCTTTGGCCCAGGATTTTTCCATCCAGATAATTTCTCATAAGTAGCAGTTCTGCAGTGCCGGCTGGAATAGTAGTGAGTCTATGGGCCTCATTACGAGGTATGCCGGTAATGGAAAAACGATGCCGGTATGTAAATACCGGCATCATTTACCGTTCTGTAGCATTCCGACCTTGAACCCCGGTATTAGCGGCATACCAAACAACGTGCCGCTAATAGCAGCATAGGCGCGTACACGCGCCTCTTCAGGTAGTAAATACGGGCATGCCGGTAATAGGGGGTAATTTCAACCCACGCAAACATGCAAATACCGGCATTGCGAACCCGCTAATAACGGGCTGCATGATGCCGGCAAAACAGGCATCGCGGACCACCCGCAAACAGCAAGCAAGATACAAGGCAGCTGCCACAGGTGCACACAATCCCCACAGGTGGAGTCAAAGGAGGCTGTGCCAGTATGAACTGAGGACACCCACATACCACAACCCCCCGCCCCCGGTGTAGGCAATGCAGAGTTGCCCAGTACAAAAGGAGCACAACTAAACACCACACCCCTTCCTACACCAAAATGCCACCACTAGCATTTGTAAACAAAACGCAGGAGGACCTGCCTATACTGATACAACTACAGCAACAACTGCAACAACAACAACAACAGCAACAAGAACAGTCAGCACAGAGGAGACAGAGGAGGAGAAGGAGGTTGAGACAGGCCCATCCATTACCACCAGTGCAGCCACCAGAGCCTCGTAGGCAGCCAGCAATACCTTGCACCAGACCCAGCCCATTCAACCCTACCCCTGAGCAGATCCACACCCTGTACCGGTTGGACCGTGACACCATCACCACCATAGTGCACATGATACAGAATGACATTGCCAGCCACATACAACTATGCACTGCCATCCCCCACTACTAAAGGTGGTGTCTGTGCCACACTTCCTGGCCACAGGCACCTACCAAGACACAGTGGGCCAGCTGCATGGCATTTCACAACCACTATTTTCATGCATGCTGAACCAAGTGCTGGATGCCCTCCTGATGCACGCAAGCACCCACATATCCCTACCATGGACTGCCCAGGAGATAGCTGAAACCAAAGTAGGTTCCCATGCACTGGCAGGCATGCCCAATTGTGTCGGTGCCATCGACTGCACCCATGTGGAATTGATAGTCCCCCATGCCATAGAGGCCGTGTACCGTAATTGCAAACAATACCACTTCATCAATGTGCAAATGGTATGTGGCTCCAGGAAGATCATCACCCATTGCTGCGCCCGATTTCCTGGATCAACACATGATGCCATGTTACTGGGTAAATCCACGGTACCCCATCAAATGGAGCGACATGCCGGACCACGTGCCTGGCTGCTTGGTGAGTTGCACAACCGTCCCATGGCAGTGCTTTGGGGTACTGATGTGTGGGGATGCATGGGGGGGGGCAATACTGCACCTGGGTGGGAATAGCCGGTGATTGGAGAATGCAAGCAGAGCCAAACATTCCTGACCTGAACCAGTCAAACGGTACATGACACTTCACTGGGCCACATATCACAAATAATGCATATCAATGAGAACAAGTAAGAGGCACAACCAGGGCACCATGGTTATGGCAAGCAATGCATGAATGAACAGGACGGCAAGTGTGGCTATGTGGGCAGTGGGACCATGCATAGTAAATAATGAACAGCATGAATTGGAGTCAAAACATTGTTGCACTACCACAGCATATCTGCCTCAGCATGCATGATTACACCCTGCATCATCTATTGGATGCCAACCAGACTACCACACCTCATGACAGTACAGATTGCACCTAGATAACATTTTTTCATGCTTACAAGGACATGTGCATGGCCACACCAAATAGCTGGCGGCATGACTGTGCTCCCTGAATTACGGGAGTTCAGAGTGACACACACCTATTTGAATCTGCTTGCTGGTGATGGAGGATATCCCTTGAGGCCGTGGCTATACACCCCTGTGCCTAACCCGCAGAATGGCCATGAGGAGGAGTACAATCGTGTACACACCTGTACCCGTATTGTCATTGAGCAGACCTTTGGCCTGTCGAAGGGGTGGTTCCGCTGCCTCAGCAGGTCTGGTGGGGCACTCCTATATAGGCCTGAGAAGGTGGCAAAGATCACCAGGGCCTGTGTCATGCTGCACAACATGTGCGTCCGGAGAAATGTAACATTGTCACCTGACATTGACATGCATGGGCCGGGTGAGGATGATGAGGACGGAGACGGAGGTGAAGTAGCCCCAATGCCAGTACGTGATGCACGGGATGGCCATGCTGTACGGTAAGCACAAATTCATGTATACTTCTGAAACACAGGGACTATGAAAGACTTGTGTCAGTCAGACACTGGGCCAATATGAACATGCACACAGGGAATGTTGGGAGTTGGGCACTGAACACCGTAACACATTAAATGGATACACACGAAAAATAACAATGTCCAGCCATGGATTTTTCTTCTCACAACTTGTGTATTATTTAAAACTGCAAAAATGTGCCCACTCCCCCCTCCCAGACCCCCCCAACAAACTCCCGTCACCCACCACACAAACCCCAGAAAATACCCCAACAAACTCCCTCACCCACCCAACAGATCCCAAATGTCCCCATGTGTGCAACAAACAGTGTTCCCTTCACCAATGTAGTTCTTCACATTGTCATTGGCCATACTGTTATTTCTTTGAGACTTTTGGGTCTGGGGGGTGCCATGGCCGAGCGCCGTGCGCTCCTGCGCGTTAACTGCACAGGGCTCGATTGCACCGAGGTGGAAGGGGTTTTTGTAGTGGAGGTGTCTATTGTCAGTCCCATGGCTGGGCCAAGGTGTGCCGCTGCATTTGCGGGATGTTTGCAAGAAGGGCCTGTGTCAGTGACCCCATGCACTCCCTGAATGCACACGTAGATGCCTCCACAGCAGCTGTATTAGCTGCAATGGCCGTGGCAATGGCCCTCATGGCCTCATTCCCAGCGTAGACCTGTCAATGCATGATTTGCAGCATTGACTCTTGGCAGGCCTCTACCCTTGCCAGGCGAGCCCCGAAGGAGGTGTAGGCCGCAGGTGTACTGGTGGCTGGCAGGGTGGTGGCTGGCAGGGTGGTGGCTGGCAGGGTGGTGGAAGGCACCTGCGTGAGCTCCTCATCCTGGGCACTGTCCTCCTGGAAGATCCCAATGTCTGATTCTCCAAGGTCAGAGTCATGGAGACACGGATCGTCCAGGCTCTCAGACTCCGCAGGTGGGTGGGGGCTGGCAATGGGGCTTGGGGTGGGTATTCCAGACATGATTCCAGCCTCATCATCCACCTCGGTGGACACAACGTCCGTGGTGGCTGTCGGAACGGCTCCCACTGTTGTGGGTGCCTGCTGCCGGTCTGTCGCTGCAGGTGCCCCCTGCAGGGTTGATGCCTTGCGTGGCACACTGGGTGTTGCTGCAGGCATTTTCTTTGACGGGGGGGTGGTGGTGGCCCTGGTCCCTTTGCGTGCACTGGATGTACTCGCACCCCTGTCCTGTGTTCCACCTTCCTCATCAGTGCCTGGGAGATAGAAGAGATGCAGGTCATCAGTGATGTTGTCAAATGGCAGCGATGATGTATTGCGGTGTGATATGTTCATACATTCAGGCATCATTTCATTTCTGGTGTGTGGCATTTGGTGTACTGAGGGGCAATCAATGCATGGCTGGTGGCATAGCATTGGTTTGGTGTCTGTGTGGTGGGTCCCATGGGCATGGTTGGGTCATGTTGCACCTCTGTTTGGATTGGGATTTTCACTCAGCATGCGTGTGGTGCAGGGTGTGGCACTCATTGTTCTATGGATGTGTTGATGTAGCCTTGGAACATGCATTGCCTTGCCTAGTCTAACTTCCACATCACTTGTGCCACATCATGATTTGGTATACGTGGATGTGATGGTTCACTCACCTTCCTCTGTGGTAGTTGCAGCGCCAAACTCCTGATCTCCTATTCCCTCTATGGATTCCGGGTCAATGAATGCACTTGCGGTCTCCTCCCATGCGGTGAGCTTCACAGGGGAGTGTGGGCCACCACCTGTCGCCATTGCGGCCCTCCTGTTCTCCGCCAGGATCTTCCTGACCCGGAGGCGGAGGTCGTCCCAGCGCTTCCGGCAGTCACGTACACTCCTTGGGGTGCTCCCCACTGCCGACACCCTCTGAGCGACCCCCTGCCAGACCTGATTTTTTTTGTTTTGGGCCGCATGCTTGAGGTCTGTGCTCCTGATTGTGTCTGCATGCTGTTTGAGGGTGTTAGCAAGCATAGTCAGTTCAGCATCAGAAAACAGCTGCTTCCTCTTCCTTTGGGAGGATTTACTGGTGGCCTTCGACATCCTGCTTCAGTTGTGGCACACAACAACACGAGTGTAGTGGTGGTTATGGAGGATGGCAATGGATTGTGTTTTTAAAGATGGCCGCCGGCTCATTTCCCGTTCCTGCGCGATGACATAATTTCCGGGTCCTTTTTTGCGACCACGGTAATGCCGTGCCGGTATTACTGTGCCGGTGTTTAGTGGTTGTTATGATGCGGTTACGGAATGGGCGGTACCCGCAATGCCGGTATAGGGGGGTTGGTGGCCTGTTACCGGCAATGCGGTTTTGCCACTACCGGCATGGGGTAACACGCGTACTCGCGCACTCGTAATCACCCGCTATTAGCGGGTTCATACGAGCACGGACCCGCTCATTCCGGCATGCCGGTAATGAACCCGGTTTTACTGGGCAACTCGTAATGAGGCCCTATGTATTCTTCATCCCCCAACCATCGGACCACAAATTGCAGCTGCCCTCCCAGATAGTATTTCTCATGATCCGGTACATTGATTCCCCCGGACAGGTAGTCCCTTTGTAGACCGTGTAGAGCCAGTCTGTTCCACCCTCCTCCCCACAGGAATTCTCGCACTATTGTGTTCAATTTCTTAAAAAATGTCCCTCTTATGTTTGTGAAATAATATAACAGATGGGGTAGGACCGTCATTTTTAACAGGGCTGCTCTCCCTATCATCCCCAATGGCAACGTCCTCCAGAACTCCATGGACTTTGTTGTTTTTTCTAGGGCCACTTGGGTGTTGGCAGTGTGTGTTTGTGTGTGGGGTTGTGATGTATGTCTATACCTAAATATCGGAAGGTGCGAGGTGCCCATGTGAGACCCAGTTGTGGCAACTGCTCTATGGGAACCTGTCTGAGTTCCGGGAGGGGGTATATGATGGATTTTGCTTTGTTTATGAAGATGCCCGAAAGTTTGGCGTAGATGTCTATTGCCTCCAGTAGGTCAAGGAGGTTTTCGTGAGGGTTCCTGACAAACAAAAGCATGTCGTCGGTGTATAGTGACAAGAGATGTGTGACATTATCTATGCATATCCCCATGTCTGCATATAGCGCTCGCACGAAGACCGCTAAGGGTTCGAGGGTCAGTATGTAAAGCATTAGGGATAGCAGGCAACCCTGTTTCGTGACGCTATATATCCTCCATGTTTCCGAGATATGCCTCCCTGTCTTAACTCTGGGCTTGGGGTCTTTGTACAGTAACCTGATCCATCCAAGAAAGCCCTTGTCCATACCAAAGTGGGCCATCATCCTTAGCAGCCAATTCCAATGCACAGAATTGAAGGCCTTAACTGCGTCTAAGGACGCTATTGCGCATTCGCCCTGCATATCTTTGGTTTGATCCACCATATGGTGTAGCCTCCTCAGGTTCCACGAGGTGATACGCCCCAGGATGTAGCCCGTTTTGTCGGGGTGCACTAGCGTATGTATAATTCATTTAAGCCTGTTGGCTAGGACTGTCACAGGTTTCCCCCCTTCTTACCTGTCTGTATTGTTTGTTCAGGATCTTCGAAGTTGCCTTCTTACGCACTGTTCGGGTCTTGTACAACTCTGTGCGTGAATCCTCGGATTCCAGCGTGTGGTTCGTGACTCGACTCCAGGAAGCGTTCAGATGTCCGGGATAAGTCCAGGAATGAGGAAGAGCGCACTCGGAGAATGCGCTCGCAATCCAGGAGTGCAGGATGAGGAAAGAAAGGGCAGGATGTTAGGAGAGGAGAATCAGGGGACCGGGAACCAGGAACAAGAGGAAATCGCCGTACGAACTCCGGCCGCACACGTCTGACTACAGCATGCGGTAGCGTTGAGAGGCGCAGGGCCGCCGGGGCGTGCCTGTTTTGTAGAACGTAGATCGTACAATGCGAAGACTGTCAGACAGCGTTCCAAGTTCCGCGGCCATGTTGGGAGTAAAATTGAGTTTAATCTCCTATGGGTCAGGGACTACGAAGTCCAGAAGGGACGCGTACGTTGGTTCATGACAGCATGCCTCCTCCATGCCTGGCTTCCCTTCTCTCCCCCCCTGTCGAGCTCTCCTCACCTCAACTGCCGGAATTGCTGTCGGGGTCCTGCAGATGCCTTCGAGTCAGGTAACCTCTCTCCTTTTTCCGAGGAGCTTGCTTGTCACGGAGGGAGGCCACCGTGACCGCTGAGGCAAACAGCTGTCCGAGGGCCCCCCTTCCGGAATCAAGCCGGAACAAGGAAAAAAAAAACAAATGGGGAAAAACCCTTGTGTCTCCTATGGTCCGCAGCAAGGAAGGTGTGTCCCAACGGAGAAATGGGATTCCAGGTGAGCCGGAGGAAGATCTTGCACAGGATCCGTCTGGTAGCTCTGTAACCAATACTGCCGGGAAGTACAGTACTGCAGCGTAGGAGTGGAGAGCCCGAGGGCCGGACACCCCGGAAAACACCCACCAGCCAAGGCAACCAGAGGGTGGAAGGCCAGCGGTAAGATAAGCAGCAGAAAGAGGTTCCCGTAAAGAAAAAGAAGAGGGAAACGAAGAAAAAAGATGCAGCGCCTATCCGCGAGGACGGGGCCGCAACAGCAGAGACCAGGAACTGCCGCAAGGCAGCGAGCATAGAAAACTGGAGGAGAGAGCAAGGTAAGTGACAGGGAATTCCGCTAAGAGCGAGAGTAAACAAGGACAACGAGAGACAGGAGCGAAGGAACCCGGAAGAACGAGGGCTTCCGTGGTAGTTGCAACGCAGGGACCGCTGGGTAGGGAGGAAAGATATACTCCCAGCGGCCCCGCGTTACCAGGGAGGATCACGGCATAGACACAAAGGAGGGACTAGAACCTCCTACCTCTATGTCCCAAACTCCAACGCGAAAGAATCCGCCAGTTGGGACGCCTGCGGATGACAGTATGCCCCCTTCCTGTCCGCACCACCCCAGGCTTCCCTGGGTGCAGGCGGTGGAATCTGGCAAGCAAGCGAGGGGCATGAACCTGGCAGGCCGGTTCCCAAGAGTCCTCCGACTCCGGATAACCCTTCCAGGACAAAAGGCATTGCAACCTTCCTTGGTAAAACCTAGAGTCTCGAATGTTGGAGACCTCATATTCCGCTTGATCAGGTACCTGTGAGGGAGTGTGTCTGGGCACCGGTCTGTGATGGGGATCGGAATAGAATGGTTTGAGGAGAGAGGAATGAAATACAGGGTGAATGCGATTCAGAGAGGGAGGCAGTCTGAGGCAGTATGCCACAGGATTAATTTTGAGAAGAATGGGAAAAGGTCCCAAAAAGCGAAGGGAGAGTTTAGAGGGCCGTGTCCATCTGGGCAAAAACCGGGTGGACAACCACACCTTGTCGCCTGGCTTCCATTCTGGGCATTCTTTGCGATGTTTGTCTGCTCCAATCTTCGTCTGTCTCCTGCTATTCTCCAGGCTCCGCAATGCAGTGGTATGGGCATCCTTGATACAACCCAAGACCTCTTCAGCTGCTGGGGAGTTGGTGAAACTGGGTACCTCAGGTAGAATGGATTTAGGGTGAATACCATAGGTACAAAAGAACGGTGAAAGACCAATGGCACAGTGTCTGGTATTGTTATAGGAGAATTCCGCCGTAGGGAGTAGGGAAACCCAATTGTCCTGATGCTGAGTGACGTAACATCTCACATATGATTCGAGAGTGGCGTTTAGGCGTTCGGTCATACCATTGGATTGGGGATGGAAACCTGAGGAGAGTGCTCTCTCAATTCCCAATCGGTTACATAGGGCTGTCCAGAATCTTGAGGTGTACTGGCTCCCTCGATCCGAGATTATTTTGTCTGGTAGACCGTGAAGTCTGAAGATGTCTCGTGCAAAATCCTCAGCCATTTTAGTAGCTGTAGGAACCCCAGAGAGAGGGGAGAAATGTGCCATCTTGGAGAATGCATCTACGGTGATCATGATGCAAGAATATGATTCGGACTCAGGAAGGTCTACGATAAAATCCGTAGAAACAAGCCCCCAGGGGCGGGTAGGCATCTCAACTTGAGTCAGCAGCCCCAAGGATTTTCCTGTCGAATATTTGGACCGGGCACATATCGGACAGGTTTTCACAAAGTCCAGGGTATCTCTTCTCACGGTGGGCCAGTAGAAAGTTCTCGAAATGAGCTCCAGAGTGTTGATTCCCCCACGGTGACCCGCAAGGCAAGAAGTGTGGCACCAATCAAGAATCTTCTTCCGCAATGGGCCTTCCGGAATATACAGCCGCTTTTTGTAGAACAGCCAGCCATCTTTCTCCTGATAGGGAGAGTTGGTGTGTAATGGCAATTGGGGAAGTCCCTGAACCACTGCCGTTCTTACCTCTTGGAGGAAAGAACCCACTAGCGCCAAAAACCGATTGCGATGAAACATGGGTTCGGCAGATATCGAAGCCTTTTCCTTGCTGGAGTCCTTGTGTGATAGCGCGTCCGCCAGACGGTTGAGAGACCCAGGAATGTAGGAGATCTGAAAATCATATTGCGAGAAAAGATAGGCCCATCGTGCTTGCCTGGAATTAGAACACTCCATTTCCTGTAGGGCTTTCAGGTTTTTGTGGTCTGTTCTGATAAGAAAGGGATTACGGGCACCCATAAGCAAATGACGCCATTCATCGCAAGCCAATTTCATTGCTAACAGTTCCCTTTCTAGGACGGAATAGTTCAATTGACTGGGTGAGAGTGTCTTGGACAAGTAGGCTACCGGATGTTCCACACCATTGACAGCCTGGAGCAGTACCGCTCCAATTGCAATGGGCGAGGCGTCGGTCTCCAGGATGAAAGGTAGAGTCTGGTCAGGGTGTTGGAGAATCGGAGCTGAGCAGAAGAGGGTTTTGAGCAGCTTGAAACTGTTCTCGGTATCGGGCGACCAACAGTACGGGGAGGCCTCCTTCTTAAGTAAGCGAGTAATAGGGTACACTACTTCAGAGAAGTTAGGAATGAACCTTAGGTAATAGTTAGAGAGCCCCAGGAATCTCTGCACCTCTCGGACAGAAGTGGGAGCGGGCCATTCGAGAATGGCCTTAACCTTCCTCTGATCCATCTCTATCCCTTCTTCTGATAACTGGTAGCCAAGGTATTGCACAGAAGGTACCGCAAAACTGCATTTTTCGGCTTTGACTAATAGCTCATTCTCTTGTAGGCGTTCTAGTACTTGAGTGACGTGAATGATGTGTTCCTTCAGGTTGGAAGAGAAGATGAGAATAGCATCCAAATAGATGATGACGGACGTGGAAAGCATGTCAGAGAACATTCTGTCCATAAATCTTTGAAATGCTGCAGGGGCGTTTACCAGTCCAAATGGCATTACCTTATACTCGTGTAGGCCGAATGGGGTGCGAAATGCCGTCTTCCACTCGTCACCCTTGGTTATTCGGAGCAGATGGTATGCATTCCTGAGGTCGAGTTTAGTAAATATCCTGGCTCCTTGTACAGCCTCAATGATATCGGAGATCAATGGCATGGGATAGCGATCCCGGATAGTCACCTTATTTAGGCCCCTGTAATCTATACAGGGTCTAAGATCGGTAGAGTCCCTTTTCTTGATGAAGAATAAGGGGGCTCCTGCAGGGGATTTCGAAGGCTGAATAAGCCCATTCTTCAGGTTTGTGTCCAAATAGTTCCGCAACACCCGCTTCTCCATGTGTGTCAGGGAGACCGTTCTTCCGAAAGGAACTAGTGCGTTGGGTTCCAAATCTATGGTACAGTCTTCTGGCCGAAGAGGCGGCAGTTTGGAGTGAAGGCTTTCTTGAAAAACTTCAGAGTACTTCGAACAATAGTTAGGTAGTGCGTAAACCCCCACATAGTCAGAGGTGAGAGTAGTAACTGGTTGAAGGTCCTTCTGACTCTTCTGCGGAAGACAGTGTTCAGTGCAATATGAAGAACAGAAACTCAGCTGGTTTTTTGTCGAACCAATTTGGGGATTGTGTCTGCGAAGCCATGTGATACCTAATATTATGGGAAAATGTGCAGCCCTGATGATGTCAAATCTTAGTTCTTCAGAGTGTTGGAAAACTGTTAAGGATATGTCCTCCGTGGTATGAGTAATGAGTCCGGACGATAATGGAGAGCCGTCAACTCCTTCTATCTTCTGACCTTCCTTCCGGGGTATCCTGCGTAGACCGACCTGGTCGGCCCATAGAGTATCAACAAAGTTCCCTGCTGCTCCACAATCCAATAATGCTAGAGTCTCCACTTGCTTGTTGTCTACCTTGAGGATCGCTGAAACAACCATGAGTCTGGAGTCTTCCTTGGAGTTGGAGGACGAAACGGTAAGAGAAACATAGGGACGAGTACACAGAACTGGAAACCCCCGGACACTAGTCCCTATTGATGCCGAGGGTGTTCGTTTCCCTGCCTCTTGCTCGGCAGTTCAGTGCAGTCTTTTAGAAGGTGTAGATCCGACCCACAATAAGCGCAGAGCCCCTTTTCTCTTCTTCGCCGTCTTTCGGCGGCAGTCAGAGGTGCTCTAGTGGAGCCGATCTGCATCGGTTCTTCTGAAGCTGCAGCAGGAGAGCGACCAGGGGGAGAATATGATTGAGAATCTGAGAGGAATCCTGAGCCTCGTTGCTTGCGTCTTTCCGTCTTCCTTTCTTGGAGGCGATATTCGATGTGTAGCGCCGCAGTGAGTAAATCCGAGAAAGTAGGAGAGCAGGGTGATCTGGCTAACTCATCCTTGATTTCCTCTTTCAAACCCCTCCTAAAAATTGCATATTGTGCAGGTTCTGGCCAGCCTGCGCCAGAAGCTACTGTTTTGAAAGACGAGATATATGAAAGGACGTCCAAAGAACCCTGCCTTACATCCATCAACTCTTCAGATGCAGTAAACGACAACTCTGGACGTTCAAAAGTCTGCCTCAGCAAATTTTAGAACGCAGCGTAATCTTGAAGAATAGCGTTGTTGTTTGTGACCAGTGGAGTGGCCCAGGTCAGCGCGTTTCCGGTCATGTTAGAGATTAAGAAGCCGACCTTCGCTTGGTCTGTAGAGAAAGTGCAAGGTCGGAAAGTGAAGTAGACCGTACAAGCCTCTAGAAATTCCTTCACCTTCTTGGGGGCACCATCAAACTTTCCCGAGGATAGTGCCGTAGGCGGTAGTTCTGGAGGAGGGGGCTCCCTGGCTGATACCATTTGTCTAAGAAGGGCGTTCTCAGCCTTGGCCCCCTGGAGTTCCTGGGACATTGCTTGAATAGCCTTCCAAAGTTCCTGCACTTGCCCTTCGGCCGACATCGTGACTTTCTTTGGCGTTGCAAACTGTGATAGGTTAAGTGCCTGGCTTCCCTTCTCTCCCCCCTCTGTCGAGCTCTCCTCACCTGAACTGCCAGAATTGCTGTCGGGGTCCTGCAGATGCCTTCAAGTCAGGTAATCTCTCTCCTTTTTCCGATGAGCTTGCTTGTCACGGAGGGAGGCCCCCGTGACAGCTGAGGCAAACAGCTGTCAGAGGGCCCCCCTTCCGGAATCAAGCCGGAACGAGGGAAAAATCCCCAAATGGGGAAAAACCCTTGTATCTCCTTTGGTCTGCAGCAAGGAAGGTGTGTCCCAACGGAGAAATTGGATTCTAGGTGAGCCGGAGGAAGATCTTGCACAGGATCCGTCTGGTAGCTCTGTGACCAATACTGCCGGGAAGCGGGAGAGTACTGCAGCATAGGAGTGGAGAGCCCGTGGGCCGGACACCCTGGAAAACACCCACCAGCCAAGGCAACCAGAGGGTGGAAGGCCAGCGGTAAGATAAGCAGCAGAAAGAGGTTCCCGTAAAGAAACGGGGAGAGAAGAGGGAAACGAAGAAAAAAGGGGCGGCGCCTATCCGCGAGGACGGGGCCGCAACAGCAGAGACCAGGAACCGCCGCAAGGCAGCGAGCATAGAAAACTGGAGGAGAGAGCAAGGTAAGTGACAGGGAATTCCGCTAAGAGCGAGAGCAAGAGTAAACAAGGACAACGAGAGACAGGAGCGAAGGAACCCGGAAGAACGAGGGCTTCCGTGGTAGTTGAAACGCAGGGACCGCTGGGTAGGGAGGAAAGATATACTCCCAGTGGCCCCGCGTTACCAGGGAGGATCACCGCATAGACACAAAGGAGGGACTAGAACCTCCTACCTCTATGTCCCAAACTCCAACGTGGAAGAATCCGCCAGTCGGGACGCCTGCGGATGACACCCGGGTGTATAAGGTGGTACCTTCGGAGCAGTCTGGGGGCATTTATGTTTGAGACTGGTTCCCAGGTGCGTTCACTTGGAGGATACCCTTTTCATTCGACCAGATACTGTAGCTGTCCACGTCTGTACCTGGAGTCACATATTCTGGAAACCTCGTATTTTAACTGATCATTGACAACAGAGAAGTGTGAAAAACTGGGTGGATTCTTTTCCAGGATTCTGGTAGTTTGAGTCGGAAGGCGACTGGGTTAATGACTTCCTTTATGGAGAAAGGTCTATAATACCGGGGAGCCAATTTATTTGGTCGTAAGTGTCGAGGCAGAAGTTTCGAGGATAGCCAGACCTTATCACCTATTGTTTATGATGGCCCTAGTCTTCTTTTGGAGTCAGCATAGCGCTTGGTGTCTGTTCGGGCCTTTTCGAGGTGTTCTTTGCTTCTTTGTATACGTTAATGAGGGTTTCAATCCAGGAGATGACTGTAGGTACAGGGGTAGGATGCGGGAGAATGGATGGTAGAACCGAAGGGTGGAAACCTTGGCTACAGAAGAAGGGACTGGTCTTGACAGCCGAGTGATCCGAGTTGTTGTAGGCGACCTCAGCCACAGGTATTAGGAGTGACCAATCTTCCTGGACCTTGGTGGCAAAACAGCAAAGATATTGTTCCAGAGTTTGGTTCACGCGTTCAGTAGCCCCATTGGTTGTGGATGATAACCGGAAGATAGGGCACGTTGGATACCTAGTATGCAACATAATTGTTTCCAGAACTGAGATATGTACTGGGGTCCTCTGTCAGATATGATCTTGGAAGGTAGTCCGTGAAGTCGGAATATGTGTTCCAGGAAGATTCCGGCAAGTTCAGAGGAGGATGGTAGTTTATATAAAGGTGTAAAGTGAGCCATGTGAGTGAATAGATCAATGGTAACCATAATTGTTGTGTATCCCCTGGAAGGTGGTACTTCCACAATAAAATCCGTAGCGATGATTTCCCAAGGTCTTGTTGGCAGCGTTGGTTGGAGTAGGAGACCTGCCGGTTTCTGGTTGTCATGCTTGTTTTGAGTGCAGATTGCAAGATTTGGATGTAATACTAGAAGTCATCCCTCATTTTCGGCCACCAACACTGCCTCTGTAGTAGACAGAGGGTGTTGGTGATGCCACGGTGTCCTGAATGAAGGGTATCATGACATAGGCTTGTGATCTTTTGTCGTAGTCTCTGAGTGGGGATGACCAGACAATTGTCCTTGAATAAATATCCGCCCTTCGTCTTGAGGTTGCATTGATTCTTCCCACTATATTGCTTCCAGATTTCAGAAGACTGAGTTTGAATCCGAATGTCTTCTAAGAGACTGATAGCTTGGGCAACGAATATTGTATGGGGAAACATCTTTGGAAAGGATCGGTCTTCAAGAATTTCGTAGTCAGGAAGGGCATAACCAAGTATTCAAAATGACCAAAAGGTGTTCTAAAGGCTGTTTTCCATTCGTCACCTTCCTTTATACGGATCAGATGGTAGGCACCGCTGAGATCTAATTTCGTGAACTCTACAGCTCCTCTTACCGCTTCCAGGATATCCGAGATTAGGGGCAATGGGTAGCGGTCTTTGAGGGTGCATTGATTAAGCCCACGATAATCCAGGCAAGGTCTAAGCTCCTTGGTGTCTTTCTTAGGAACAAAAAACAATGAAGCTCCCGCCGGGGATTTGGGTGGTCGTATAGTGCCATTTTCTAAGTTGGTATCCAGGTATTCTCGGAGGGCTCTTTTCTCAGGTTCTGATAAAATGAACATTCTTCCAAAGGGAATCACTGCTGAGGGTTCAGTATCAATTGCGCAGTGTTCAGGTCTGTGAGGAGGAAGGGCTTGAACTATGGCGGTTGAAAACACATCAGTGTAGTCCTGATAGGCCCTGGGAACCTGGATGATGTTCGAGAGAGTGCGTGAACCTTGTTGGTTAGTTAGCGTATCTTCAGGGGGGCTTGAAGAGGAATCTAGGGATAAACAGTGGGACATACAATGTTCTGAACCAAGAAACAAGGATCCTGCTGCCCAGTTGATAAAGGGGTGGTGCTTCTGTAACCAAGGCATACCAAGTACCATTGGGTAATGGGCTGATCTTATGATGTCGAATTTGATCTTCTCTTGATGGTGGTTTATAGAAAGCAGGATCTCTTTGGTTTGGAGGGTAGTGGGTCCTGAAGAGAGAGGTCTTTCATCGATAGCCACTACAGGTTGCATGATGTCTCGAGTTTCATAAGGGATGTTATGGGTAGTGACCCAATAATGATCTATGAATATCCCGATAGCCCCACAATTCACTCATGCCAGAATGGGATAAGATTCTTTCTTGAAAGGCGATCGAAAGGCCTGCAGAATCACAAGATTGTTTTCTCCAGGAGAGTTCAAGGATGGAATAGATGTGGAGCAAACATCTCTCTCCCGAAGCTTTGCTCCATCCAGGATCGGGAGCTGGCGTTTCCTGAACGCTGTGGAGGGGCGATAGGGCACTCTCTCATAAGATGTTTATCATAGGCACAATACGTGCATAGACCAATGTGAATCCGTCGCATCCTTTCTTGCGGAGTTATGGGTCCGCAAAAGGCTCCTAGTTGCATGGGTTCTGGGTCCATGGTCGGGGAAGAAGCAGGCTCAGGTCTAGGGGAAGGTTCTGTGGAGGCCTTTTGGTAGGATACTTTATTCTTCTTCTTCTCCGCCTTTCTTTCCTGGATACGAAAGTCAATTTGTAAAGAAAGATCCGTGAGAGCCTGGAAGGAACTTGGGCGAGCTACCTGGCTAGCTCGTCTTTTATCTCTTCATTCAATCCTCTTCGAAAGAGGGTGAAACAGGCCTCTGAGGACCAGTCTGCTTCCTTGGCTAGTTGCTTAAAGCATGTCACATAAGTAAGCATATCCTGGGATCCTTGTTGGAAGTCCAATAAGCGTTTTTGAACACTGTAAACTTGTTCTGGGCGATCGAAAATGGTTTTCAGCGCCTGCACAAACCCGTCATAGTCATCCAAGAGGGATCTCCCGAATTAACTAGGGGAGTTGCCCAAGTTAATGCATTCCCGGAGAGATGTGAAATCATAAAACCCACCTTTGCCATAGGGGTGGAGAAGTAGTAGGGCTTAAAGGTGAAGTGCACCAAACATGAGTTGAGGAAGCCACGAAGGGTCCTTGAAGAGCCATCATATTTATCCACCACTCCGCCCAACAACACACTTTCCTTGGTTGCATAGTCACGTGATAGGACCAGTTGTTTCAGTGCAGCATTTTCGGCTTTAAGGTTTTGGACTTCTGTTGTTAACTCCTACATGCCGCGCATGAGGTCTTGAACTGCGGCCTCTATTTCCGTAACTGTATCAGTTTGTTGGCGTCTCAATCTGTCACAGGTTTCCCCCCTTCTCACCTGTCTGTATTGTTTTTTCGGGATCTTCGAAGTTGCCTTCTTACGCACTGTTCAGGTCTTGTACAACCCTGTGCGTGAATCCTCGGATTCCAATGTGTGGTTCGTGACTTGACTCCAGGAATCGTTCAGATGTCCGGGATAAGTCCAGGAATGACGAAGAGCGCACTCGAAGAATGCGCTCACAATCCAGGAGTGCAGGATGAGGAAAGAAAGGGAAGGATGTTAGGAGAGGAGAATCAGGGGACCGGGAACCAGGAACAAGAGGAAATTGCTGTACGAACTCCGGCCGCACACGTCTGACTACTGCAAGCGGTAGCATTGAGACGCGCGGGGCCGCAGGGGCATGCCTGTTTTGTAGAACGTAGAACATACGATGTGAAGACTGGCAGACAGCTTTACGAGTTCCGCGGCCATGTTGGGAGCACAATTGAGTTTAATCTCCTCTGGGTCAGGGAAGTCCAGAAGGGACGCGTACGGTGGTTCATGACAAGGACTGCCATTAGGATTTTACAATCTTGATTTATCAATGAGATAATGAGCCTGTAAGAGCTGGAGTCTAGGGGGTAGTTTACCCGGTTTGAAAATGGGTATTATTAAAGTTTCTCGCATGCTGTCCGGCAATTGGCCCATTTCGAACGCTACTTGATACACCTCAAATAATTTGATAGCTACAGTGGTCTTATACACCCTGTAGAACTCTCCAGGTAGCCCATCGGGTCACGGGGTCTTGGATGCCGGGAGGCTGTCTATGACCGCTTCCACTTCCTCTACCATTAAGGGGGCCTCAGGCATCTGAGCGTGTTCTGCATCGAGCTTTGGGAGGGCAATCTGGTCTAGGGCGTCTGTAATATCTAAATCATGTGCTTTGCGAGTGCTTGAATATAGATTTTCATAGAATTTTGAAAAAAACTGTTTTATTCCCTCTTGTGTCCTCTCCTCTTCCCCAGCATTATTTCCGATTGCGTCGATCGGGAGTTTCTTAACCTCCTGTCTGGTTAGCCAGGCCAAGAGCCTCCCCAGTTTATCCCCTTCAGCATGTAGTCTTTGCCTGTATTTCGCATGATTTAGATTGCCTAGTTTCTCCCAGGTTGCTTTGCACTGTATTCTAAGGGATACCCGTTCAGGCGGTTCCTCCCCAAGTGAGCACGCTTGCAATTCCATCCTCTCTATCCCCCGTTCGATCTCCCCAAGTTCTGTCAGGGTCCTCCCTTTAAGTACCGCTGTTTTGCCAATCGCTGCACCTCTAACTTACACCTTAAAGGCGTCCTAGACTGTTGCTGATCTATCTACGCTACGTGTGTTGAGGTGAAAGTAATCGTCTATTGTATCTTGTAGATGCCCTTGGACCTCCCCCTCTAGCAGAGTCTCTGCCCTTAATCTCCAGGTCGGTATTGGGGCCTTCCTGTGCGTGTACGCCCATATTGCAGTCACTGGGCATGATCTGAGAGTGTTCTCGCTCTGTGATGCGCGCTAGTGAATTCCCCTAGTGTCTCACTGCCAGTGAAGAGATAACCTATGCGTGTAAATGTACCGTGTGGGGCACTATAGTAAGAATATCCCCTCTTGTCTGGATGCAGGTTCCTCGAGATGTCCTCCAGTTTTAGCTGCTCCAAAATGTTCTTGAGTGCTCTTTGATCCTCAATTTGTTGAGCCAGGTATGCACCCTCAACCTCTTAACATACTGTTTTGCTTTTGTTAGTCCAAATGAGGAGAACCTTTATTCTTACGTTTTCCCGGCCCCTGGTAAAACAAGTTGGTGGACTCAGATGGGCACAAAATCACACTTAGACTAATCGCTATAATAAACGATAAAAATGGCTCGTTATAGGCCCTTTATTCACTCAATATACATTTAGCGATATAAGCTTGGCATACATTGGCAAACATATAATCAAACATAAAAACATATTAAAAGAAAGCATCACTGTTAATAAGGACATAGAAGACATCTTCATCTTGGCCATTACAACATTGCTTAGTCCCAGAGCAGGCAGGCAAAGAGATCACTCTTACTAACGGGGTCGGAGGCAGAGCGTCCTTCCTTTCAGCGAGACTGCATCACCCGGGGGTTCAAGTTCTAACTAACTTTGCCACAGAATGCCCTCTTCTTTATGGGGGCATATCCCAGCCCCTCTAAGTTGTGTCTGCCCACGGCCGAAGAGCAGTTCACAAGTTGAAGGGACAGAGTGTGGAAAAAACCAGTCAGAAGTGGAGAAACCGAGCGCCCCTCTCCTCGCATTCATTCCCAGAACCCCTTATCATGTACCTGCTCCGAATCCCTCTGTGTATTCATTCTTCAGTGGACAATACAACAACTATTCTCCACAGTAAATCCACTCAGCAATAATATTTATGTAGCTATGTGACCTTGCTCTGCTTTCGCTACTGAAATGCTCATTTATTTTCTGAGGCCTGTGGAAACGCAGGCTTTATAATAATGATGGGAGATGAGTGTGCAAAATGGCTGACGCCATGTTGTTTTAACTCGTATTTCGCACAAGCATTACACTGTTATGCCTGGATTGGATTTATCCAATCTTTCAAGCAGGATATCAAAATAAACAGCAATCAGGATAATTGGTGCCACTATCCTGGTCCAGATGGTGCGGCTAGAAGAAATGAGGATTCACCTGGTCACCTCTCTGCGCTCCTGTATGTGACCGTAACAGAGAGAGGTTTCCAGGGAAACCCTTGTGGGGGAGAAAACCCTTGGCTGGGCTGCTAGGGATTGAAGGATGCAGGCATGTGGTGAAGACTGTGAGCTCTGAAGCGGAGTTTCCTTTGCAGCGTTACCCAATAGCCAGCTACAAGGTAAGACAGGTTTTAGAGGCAATTCCCACTTAGAAACCTTGATTCTTCTAGCCACGCACAGGAAGAAGAGCCTTATCCAGACTACAAAGCTCTTCCCGGCTCCTTGGGAGAAGGAGCAGGAGTTGAAGCCTTGTTCCGCACAGAACTGACAAAGATTGCCCTTAAATATTAAGGATAGATCATATGAGAGGTAAGTGGGTGGTGTAAAAAGACTTTCAACCCCCCCTCCCTGCGTTTGGTCTACGTACTGTGTTTGAGGCACGTAAGCAATATGAAGAATGTTGGGATAGCACTGCCGAGGCTTTCTGGGAGATGCAGTCCAGAGAGAGAGAGGCGGTTTTTGTGCACAATGCCTAGGGAAAAGGTAGTCGTCACTGTGTGTACGAAACTCCCTCACACACGAATAGTGAGCACGATAGAACCTAAACCTACCCACTGGGTTTGGGCGCACCGGCTGCAGGTGAGAGCGGGACGTCCTCAATAGCGTGTTCTGTTCTGTCAGCGGTGTTGTGAGAAACAGAAAGCTAAGGAAAGAGAGGGAGAAGAATCTAACATAACCGCAATGTCAATGAGCAGTGAAAGGTGTAGAATACCTGTAAGAGGCTGAAATTAGAACAAACCTACCAAGCGCGAACAAACTCAGAGAGTAGCAACGCACAGCTGCGTTGTTGTCCAGGACGCAAATACCCTCTCCGGTGTTGGGGGCGTGGCCTGATGAACAAGTATCGGCTGCACGGCTGGAATGTTACAAGGAAAACGTGGCACTATTTTGAGAAAACTTCTGCCCAGCCCAGCACACATCCGACGTGGCAGGCGTCCCGGTACCTGGTGACGGCGCTGAAGCTGAGGCACCATCATAGTATGCCCACTCCTAGGGGGACACACCCCCGGCTTCCCCAGGTGACGGCGATGGAAAACCTGCACCAAGCGTGGTGCATGAACTGCAGTTGCCAGCTCCCAGGTGCATTCCGCAGGAGAGTAACCCTTCCAATCGATAAGATATTGTAGTACCCCCCTGCAGTAATGGCAATCACAGATCTGCGCAACTTCATATTCTGGTCCTGACGAGGTGAGTACCAGAGGGGGTTGTGTTGTAACCCTTGGATGGAAGTGATTACGTACATCTGGCTTCAGTTGAGAGACGTGGAACACTGGATGTATGCGGGCCCAAGAATCTGGGAGTCAGAGTCAGAAGGCTGCAGATCCAATCCGATGCAGAACCCGGAAGGGACCAAAGTACTTGGGTGACAACTTGGGTGGAATCAAGTGATGCTGCAAGAACCGAGAAGTCAACCATATGTAATCCCCTACCCTGATCACAGGGGCTGGAGTCCGATGACGATCAGCAAACTTCTTAAGCCTCTCTTGAGCCCCCTGCAGGGCGTCTCAGGCCAATTTATGGCCTTGTTGGATGTCATCTATCAGCATGTCAACACCGGGAAATGATGTAGCCGGGGGAACCAAAGTAGGGAAGAATGTTGGGTGGTAACCAAAAGTACAGAAGAATGGACTGGTCTTGATGGAAGAATGCTATGAGTTGTTGTAAGCGTACTCAGCTATGGGCAAAAGGTCTTTCCAGTCATCCTCAGCAGATGAAACGTAACAGCGGAGGTAGCCTTCCAGTGTCTGGTTCAGTCGCTCAGTCTGCCTGTTGGACTGCGGGTGGTACCCAGAGCTGAAGGCGTGTGAGATGCCAGGAAGGGAGCAAACTTGTTTCCAGTAGCACAAGGTGTATTGTGATCTGTGATCCGATATGATGTCTTCCAGCAGACCATGAAGAGAGAAAATTAGTTCTATAAAAATCTGTGCCATACGTGTTGCCGAGGGGAGTCCCGGCAACGGGATGAAATGAGCCAGTTTGGAAAAAGAATCTATGGTAACCATGATTGTAGAGCAACTCCCTGACAGCACTAGTTCCGCATTAAAATCGGTGCAGATGATCTGCCAGGGTTTGGTTGGAATCGGCATCTTGACTAGTTCTCTGAGAGGAGATGTACGTGGTGTCTTGGATTGAAGGCAAACAGCACATGAGGCTATATAGTCTTGAACATGCTTGCTCATAGAAGGCCACCAGAAATGCCTCAGGGCCAACTCCCTGGTATTGGCAAATCCCCTGTGTCCTGCGGTGTGAGAGTCATGGCACAAACACAATACTTCTTTTTGCAAAGTCCTCGTAGGGACGTACACTCTTTGGCTCTGAAAGAAACATCCTCCTCCTTTTGTAAGATGGAGATCCTTGAGGAAGGAGGCTTGTTGGGTTTCCAAGTCACCTGAGGGTTTCTTGATCTGGGATAAGAAATCTGAAACCACTTGAACTACGATGGTCATTTGGAAAATGTGCTTGGATTTAAACCGAGTGTAGGTGATGGGGTCCTTCCGTGACAATGCGTCTGCCCGTAGGTTCATTCTTCCCGGAATAAATGAGAAAGTGATCCTATAAGGAGAGAAGAAATGGGCTCAGCAGGCCTGTCTGCTGTTGCGTGTCTGGGCGTATTGCAGGGCTCGAAGATTATGATGGTCGGTTCTCACCTCGACTGGATATTTGGCTCCAAGTAACAGGTGACGCCACTCCTCAAAGGCTTTCTTAATAGCTAAAAGTTCCTTTTCCAGAACAGTGTAATTCAATTCAGCTGGTGATAACGTCTTGGAGAGATATGCTACTGGACGTTTCTGACCATGCACATCTATTTGTAGGAGAACTGCCCCTAAGGCGTGTTGGGAGGCGTCTGATTCCACAATGAATTTGTAGTTCTGGCCGGGTGTAATGAAAATCAGAGCACTTGTAAATAATTTCTTTAGCCTTTTAAAGGCCTGCTAAGTATCCACTGACCAATGGAAAGGAACCCCTTTCTTCAGGAGAGACGTCATGTGCTGGGCAAGGGTGTAGAATTGTGGAATTAAACGTCTATAGAAGTTGGCGAATCCTATGTAATGCTTAATGTCCTTGACCGAAGAAGGAGTAGGCCAAATCAGAACGGCTGAAATCTTTTCTGGGTCCATTGCTATGCCCTCTGCGGACAAGACATAACCTAAATAGACCACCTGAGGTTGATCAAACACATACTTCTCCAGTTTACAGAACAGGTGATTTTGCTGTAACCGACAAAACACTTCTCTCACATGCTGCACATGCTCTTGGGACGAGGAGGAATAAACCAGGATGTCATCAAGGTAAATTATTACATAGTGTAACAAGATGTCTGCAAATTGCTGGTCCATAAAATGCTGAAAGACAGCAGGTGCGTTTGATAAACCAAAAGGCATGACTCGATACTGGTAATGCCCAAAAGGGGTACGAAAAGCCGTTTTCCATTCATCGCCCTGCTTAATCCGAATTAAATGGTAGGCCCCACAGAGATCCAGTTTGGTGTAGATCTTAGCCCCGTTGACTGCCTCTAAGATGTCCGGTATGAGAGGCATAATTTTGCCACGCCACTTTTACCAGGCTTGGCACGATCCTGAATGTACCATTTCCATTTAATAACACTAGCCTCCTGTATATGACCAATTATGTGTGTCTTTAGGGAACTCAGTACCCATTGCATAATCAGTATTTCAGGTCGAATCACTATATCATGGCCCATCGTCATTTGTTCAGTATCTATGAGCTCCCAGTAGCATGCTAGTAATTGTTTCTCAAAGGGAGTATCTGTCACCCGCATCAGGCAACTCTCTACTCCAGAATCCCAAGGGTACTCGCTTTCTGTCCGCTTTCTGACGTAAGCTCCAATTGGCATAGGCATCCTGTGTGGACACGTTCAACTCCATCTCACCATCCCCTAATGGCCACAAATCAAGCACTTTTTGAATGGTGTCTTTCGCTAATTGGAACGCTGTTTCTTGTTCCTCACCCCATTCGAAATCAAACTTCTTGCAAATCACTTTGTAAAGGGGCACCAAAATCTGCCCCAGATGTGGGATGTGCTGCCTCTAAAATCCGAACAGCCCAATAAACTGTTGCGCTTGTTTCTTAGTCCTCGGAGTTAAAAACTCGAGGATCTTCTGTTTCACGTTCGGCATCATCTCACGGTGCCCATTATGCCATTGTATCCCCAGGAAAATCACAGTTTCTGCCGGACCTTGAGTTTTAGCATCATTAATTTCCCATCCCTCTATGCGCAATCCTTCTCTAATGAGATCCAAGTGTAATGGCACACTTTGTTCATTTTTACCTTGAATCAATATGTCATCAATGTAATGCACGATCTGTACATGTGGTTTGCACAGAATTTTGTCCAAGTGTTCCGCCACCAGCCGGTGACAGATCGTTGGACTATGCATGTAGCCCATTGGCAAACGATTGAACGTATACTGCCTCCCATTTCATGAAAATGCAAACTGCTCTTGGCATTCAACCGCAATTGGTATGGTGAAGAAGGCGTTAGCCGAATCCAACCCTGCATAACAAGTACTTTCAAATTTCTGTACATTTTCCACCAAAGTCACTGCATCCGGTACTGCCGGTACTAGCGCAGGAGTGTATTTATTCAACTCACGATAATCAATTGTCATTCTGAAGCTACCGTCTGGTTTTTTAACTGGCCTGATCGGATTGTTCCAAGCCGTGATTACGGAACGTAACACACCTGCTTCAACCTACCCTTTGATGGTTTCTGAAATTTCCTTCCCCCGCTGAGAATCCGATATTGTTTCATGGACACCCTTTTCGTGGCTATCGGAAACCTGCACCGGGGACATTCTCAATTGTCCAACAACTATGGGTGTACAAGTGAATGCACTCATCCAAAATTGGTAAATCTTACCCCCTAATCCCTGGGTCAATCCTTCCAAAATATCAAATTCTATAATATATTCAGCAAGGGGAACAATCAATACTTGATAAGTGTCTCTTTTCAATTGCCCAATTTTCATGTCAATTTCTGCCTGGACTGCTGAGCTTTCCTTACCTCCCAATCCATAATCATAAAATGTTTACCCTTAAATCTGGAAGGGTCGTTACCAGAGTTTGACCCTCATCCTATTTGTTTTTGGAGTGCATGTTTTTAGCTTCTGTTTCCACCATTTCAGTCACCATTTTCCTCAAGTCAGCATAAGTAGGCTGGGAAGGAACCAATTTGTCGGAAGACTCATTGTCTCCCCTATCTGGAGATGATCCAAAAGGATCCACCTCCTTCTTTGGCTTATGTACATCCTGTTGTTTCAGTCGTTTGTAACGCTCCTTCCCATCTAGACCTCGTTTTTTATACAACAAGTACATTTATAGCATTTCAATCCCATCAATATCCTCTCGTGGCACACCATCTTTCAATAAAGCCAGGAACATGTCCTTTCTAGACACGCGAGAATCTCGGCTGTTAAACCTTCTGCCAGGAGTGCGTTTTTCATTTTGCCGCTCCCACTCTCTAGATCGTTCTTCTGGCCTGTCCCATTCTTCTTAATCTGCAAGTTGCCTAATTGTATCAACTACTTCATCAGTTATCTTACCCGTCATACCCACCAATAGGGTCATCATGATGCTTTTATATGCAGGAGGGGGTGTTCGAACTAGGGTGTTTCTAGCAGAAACTGGTAGGTTTACCATCCCCATATGCTCCGGAGTTTCCAGATGAATGGCCTCCTTCATAGGATGTTCCGTAACTCTTTGAAAAGCTTCTTTCAATGTGTACCACTTCTTATCATCAGTCGGCCAATCCGAGGTAATGGGGTATTTATGACTACATCCCTGCGCAGCTAACTGCAGAAGAGACATTTGTCCTTTGTCACCATTACCATCATGAGGAGGACCTGCACGCAGGGTCTCCTGTAGCTGAACATCATGGGACAAGGGCAAAAAACCTAGAAGAATCTATTGCTTCTACCAAGAGACCCGCCGCCCCCGCATAAAAGTCTAACCATCCAGACTACCTAAGATTCACCAGTTCTCTGTTTCAATCGGTTAATTAGTTCACCAACCTCCTGCTGTGAATAATCCTCAAGCGCTGTCATATCCACTACACCTCCTCCCGGATTCATTGGATGACGACCGATCTTTCTGCGTATTATGGGCTTAACCGTCACCTCTTTACATGTCGGTTCCGGTTTGGATACAAATTCTGGTTCAGAACCACTATCAGTGGTAGTACTATCGAACACATCACCATCCCACTGATTGAGGTCCCAATCTACACCTGCGGAAGCAATTACAATTGCCACCATATGAGAATTAACTCTTCCTCTTCTCTTCCGATACTTATAGCGAGCCACCCTTACCGCAGCTCGTTCAGCAACCGCTTGATATTTGTCCGCCTTATCATTATAAAATTTCATTTGAAGCTGCTGCATTAACGCAATTTGTTTTTCAGCAGCCAGTTCTTTTTCAAGTTTTTCAACACTTGCTTGTAATTCCACATTCTGTTGATGCATTTTCCAAAAAGCATGCAACAGATTCCAACCCCTTCTCCCTACAGCCGAACATTCCTTCCCCTTCTCCACAGAGACGTGCTGTAAATATTTTGTCACTTCGGCCAGACTTGCTTCTCCTATACTCGTATCCCAGGTCTCACTCAATCCCGCACCACATGCCCAAGTTTGTGCAATTTTATCATGTGGGCCCTTTGTCCACTCTGGGATAGTCACCTCTGGACATTCACTGCCTGTGGAACTACCTTTTTTCCTAAATAGGGAACTCATCGTATCAAATGGATGTTTCACTTCCCTATCGTCAATACCACAACACAAACACGCTTATATATTAGTTTTTTTTTCTTTCAACACGAAGGGACAAAGGAAAATAAATTATTGTCGTTCCGAGTCCAAAACGTTTAACTTCAATTTATTAACAGGATCCTTTGGTATCAATATCTGCACAAAGACCCTGCGCACATCACTAACATGTTTTGCTTTTGCTAGGCCAAATGAGGAGAACCCTTATTCTTACGTTTCCCCGGCCCCTGGCAAAACAAGTTAGTGGACTCAGATGGGCACAAAATCACACTCAGACTAATCGTTATAATAAATGATAAAAATGGCTCGTTATAGGCCCTTTATTCACTCAATATAGATATATTGATATAAGCTTGGCAAACATATAATCAAACATATAAAAACATATAAAAGAAAGCATCACCATTAATAAGGACATAGAAGACATCTTCATCTTGGCCACTTCAACACTGCTTAGTCCCAGAGCAGGTAGGCAAAGAGATCACTCGTACTAACGGGGTCTGAGGCAGAGCATCCTCCATCTCAGCGAAACTCCATCACCCGGGGGTTCAAGTTCTAACTAACTTTGCCACAGAATGCCCTCTTCTTTATGGGGGCATATCCCAGCCCCTCTCAGTTGTGTCTGCCCTCAGCCGAAGAGCTGATCACAAGTTGAAGGGACAGAGGGTGGAAAAAACCAGTCAGAAGTGGAAAAACCCAGCGCCCCTCTCCTCGCATTCATTCCCAGAAACCCTTATGCACCTGCAGGACGCTCCGACTCCCTGCTCGTATTCATCCTTCAGTGGACAAAACAACAACTATTCTCCACAGTAAGTCCACTCAGCAATAATATTTATGTAGCTATGTGACCTTGCTCTGCTTTCGCTACTGAAATGCGCGTTTATTTTCTGAGGCCCACGGAAACGCAGGCTTTATAATAATGATGGGAGATGAGTGTCCAAAATGGCTGCGCACCGACGCCATGTTGTTTTAACTCGTATTTCGTTCAAGCATTCCACATACACATTCAGCCCCCGGACGTTCCAGGTTGCTATTGGGAGTTCTTCTGGGTTCATATCACTGTGTCTTATGTGGGCCCTTCCATTCCCATGGGCCTATGCTGGCTCTCCTGCCTGTGCCCTGGACTCTTTTTTTTTTGTTGAGCGTTACTCTTGCTTCCTTGGGCGACTCTTGTGCAGTCCCCACCGCTGGGTGGCATGAAGCCCTGCCTTCCTCTTCTTACCCTTGTGCAGCATTTGTTTCTTGCGCCACCATAGCATCTTATCCTTGTAAAGTGTTCTCCCCTTCTTGTGCCTCGTTCTGAGACAATAAAACATGAACTGTAAACAAATGCCCAGCCACCCGCCCCCTTGCTCGGGCTCTGTCGCTTCTCTTGCACTGCCCCACTAGTTAGGGCAGGCCCGCAGCAGCATGATGCCTTAGAAAAGGCATCTGAACTTTTGGAAATCGGTTGGGTTTCGTGTCCTGTCATCCTCTGCGGCAGAACCAAAGCACGTCGCTCCTTTATGTATATTACTTCTGGCTTGTGTCATATTAATGGTGTCTTAATGTTATTTTCTTTTTATTTTGTTTTTCACGTGTTGGGTCCACACGAGTTGTCACAGGGATAGGTTCTCGCTGTTATTAGCATTTCTGGCTCTCTGTTGCAGCATGCCTTGTTGGTCCATCCATGTGTGGGCCTCTTCCGTCGTTTCAAAGAAGTACAATCTGCCTTCTTGTATCACCTTCAGTTTGTTGGGGTACACCAGCATGTAATTTATGTTTGCTACTCTGAGACGTTCTTTAGTTGGGCCAAAGTATGCCCGTTGTCTCTGGACCAGAACAGTGTAGTCTGGGTAAATTGTTATTCTGGAGGAGTTTCTGGTTATCACCCCCCTTCCCTTGAGAATGTCAGTATTTTCTCCCGGTCTTTGAAGTTCATGATCTTAGCAATCATCGATCTTGGGTGGGCTCCCGGTTTAGGTTTCCTAGTCAGGGCCCTGTGTGCTCTATCCACCGTGAAGCCTTGGGACAGTACCCCTGGCCCTATCACCTAAAGCAGCAGATTTTTGACATAATTCGTGGGGTGTCTGCCCTCTTCCCCCTGAGGCAGTCCAACAATCTGGATATTAATTCTTCGAGCCCTCCTCCCTGCATCTTCCGCCCTGTGCTCGAGGATCTTCACCCGTTGTAATACATCTGACATTTGGGACTGGGTGGTGACAATGTCGGTGGTGTTGTTCTGTACCTGCTGTTCCGCCGTACTCACTCGATCTGCCAGGGTTCTTACATCCTGCCGAAGGAGGCCCATATCTACCGTAACCGCATCCAGTTTGTTTTCCAGGGACGCCTTCAGGGCCGCTATAGCCTCCAGTATAGGGGACTCACCTCTGCCTCCTTCCTGCTGTTCAGAGCTGGTCGCAGCCATATTTGCATCCGATGAGGTGGGTTCGCTTTTGTCTGAATTCTTGGCAAAAGATTCCATGCTGGTCTGTTTGCCTCTTCCCCCTTTCGATTTATCTGGCATCCTTCTCCTCGTGGCCTTATGCAAGACTCGGGTGCATCCTCGGCACCTACAGCGCAGTCCCCAACCCCCCCAAGTGATGCTATCACGAGGATGTCTGAGGTGTCCCTCTGCTGTTATGGTCTCTTGCGAGACTTTGTGGCATGGGTTTAATGCTGTCGGCTCTGACTGGGGGGTCTTCTCCTCCTTTTCTTCTCCGTGGGCCCAGAGGGCCAGTTCCAATGCCCCATGCAGTTTCCTTGCCCTCGGCTTGCGCCTATCTTAGGCCTTGCTTTGTGTTTCAGCGTGGGGGGTAAATGCCCGCGAGGTGCTATTGTCTGTAGTCTGTTGGGTTAGGCAGTGCAGCCTGCCTCAGTGTGGGTTCTGGCAGACCCGATGGATTGGGCCCTCCCACGTATCAGGTTTTCTGTTTATCACGCTTGTTTCAGGTGTAATGCACAGCCTTAGTCCGGTGGGATACTGCCCTAGGTTTCTCCCACTCACGCCGACTTCCGCTGGATTACTCAGCAGGTGGATTGTGCTCTCCCATGTCAACAAGTCGTTACTGGCTGTTGCCGTTACTGCTGCAGCTTGTACTCTTGGGAATCTGCCTCGTGCTTCTGTAGGGGTCTGCTGTGTCAACAGAACAATTGGACCCATGGAACCAGGAATAGCCTCTCAACACATTTATTTACTTCATAAATACCAATAAATGTTCAATTTTCAATTTATAAAAACTTTTATTTGCATATCATATTCATATAAAATACTAGAACATTTCCACAGACAAATATCTACAAGTTCCACTTATACTCAATCACTCCTACCATTCATTCAGTTTTTGCTTTTTCGTATGAAATTTTTTGACATGTAAATATAAGTGGCCTCATATATGGACGGCCTCCGACCCTAACTCCAGATTACACAAAAGTCCTCCATTCGATTATCTGATGGTTCCGTCTGTGTGTTTCTAATAACACCGACATTAGTATACAGGTGTTTCGGTTGTCTTTTTCGGGACATCAACATTCATCGGCCCTTTGTTCATACAACCTTCTTCAGGACAAAATTAGGGGAGTTTCCTTATTCCCATACGCATCGAGTAGGGTGAGTATCACCACTCAACTAGATTGTGTATTCCCTTTCTGTGTCTTTACAGGATATTCAAAAACTTTCCTCAAGAGGGATTCTTCGCAGCTCAGTCAGGAGGGACCTATTAATTATCATTGGTCCAACGACTATGATCTCGTAGTAAACCAATTTTAAACGCGTCTTAATTCGCCAATGTGCACGACGTACACCAATTCTTAACGAATAACCAATCTCTTCTTGTAGTTGTTATATCATTAGACACGGTCTTGCTTCCTCTTTGCAGGTCCCACCTACATGCCGTCTCGTTTATCGACTTACTCTGGAGTAAGATGTCCCGAAAAAGACAACCGAAACACGTGTAGACTAATGTCGGTGTAATTAGAAACACAGTGGTCGACCAAAATCCTCAGTTGGGAGGCCCTATAATATGTATCGAAGTCCGGAAATCCCACCCGCCATCTTCCTTAGGTCTCGTTAGGACATCGTAGGAGATCCTGTGTTTTTTCCCTCCCCAGAGGAACCTGAATAGGGTGCGCTTCATGGACTGTAGGAACGTGGCCGGGACCTGGGTGGGGAGCATCTGGAAGAGGAATAGGAATTTGGGAAGTACCACCATCTTGATCAGGTTGAGTTGTGCCATCCACGAGAACCCCGAGGCTGCCCACCTCTCTATATCTCTTTTGACCTCCGTCCACAAAGGGGTGAAATTACTCGGGAAGAGGTCCTTTGGGTCCGGTGTTATTTGGATTCCCAAGTGCCGGAATCCCTCTCTCTGCAATTGAAAGGGAAGGCCCTCCACATACTCCGTCTCAGTGTCTGGTAATCGACCCCCCATAAAGGCCACATATTTACCCAGGTTGACCCTGTACCCGAGAGGCTCCCGTAATGCTCCAGTGCCCGCAACACATGAGGGACCGTCAGCGTCGGTTTGGTAACAGAGGAGAGCGTCGTCGGCGAACAGGCTGATCTTGTGGTGGGAGCCGCCCATCTGTACTCCAGTGATAGCCTCGTTGTTACGCACCGAGATCGCTCAGGGTTCCATAACAAGGGCGTATATCAGGGGTGATAGTGGACAGCCCTGTCTCGTACCACGCTCTAGGGGAAAGGCTTCCGATTACATCCCGTTGACAGCCACCCTAGCCGTGGGGGCTGAATATAGTGCAGCCATCCATCCCAACCATCTCTGACCCATCCCTATTGCAGAGAGGACCTCCCCCATGAAGGCCCAACTCACCCGGTCGAAGGCCTTTTCTGCGTCCAGGGACAGCAGGAGGGTTTTACGCATATTGTCCGAGGCTTGTCTGTTTAATATAAAGCCTGACTGGTCTGGATGGACCAGGCGGGGCAGGCATCTCTCCAGGCGAGTGGCCAGAATCCTGGCAAATATTTTAGCATCTAGGTTCAAGAGGGAGATGGGCCTATAAGAGCCGCGCTCTGTGGGGTCTTTTCCTGGCTTTGGGATCACCGAGATGAGTGCCTGTAAGAATGTGGGGGGAATCGTCTCTTTACTACGAATGTGGTTGAACAATTTGGCTAGGGGTTCCGTCAGAATGGGTTAGAATTGTTTATAAAAATCAGCCGTGTATCCATCACCTCCGGGGGCCTTCCCTGCTTTAAGTCTCTTGATGGCTGCCTCCACCTCGTCCACCGTTATGTCCCCCTCTAAGCCCTGCAGCTCGGCCTCCGTTAAGCAGGGTGGCCGGTGTTCTTCCAGATAAGCCCAAATCTCCTCCAGAGATTCCCCCTCCTGTTTTGTGTACAGGTCCCTGTAGAAAGTTGCAAAGAAACCCACTATCTCTGCCTTTCTGTTGAGAGCCCTGCCCTCCCCATCTTTAATAGGTCCGACCCTCCTCTCCAGTCTACAACCCCTAGCTCTACGTGCCAATAGGGCCCCCACCCTGTCCCCCTTTTCGTAGTACCGTTGTCGAGTGTATCTCAACTTCTTGATCACCTCCCCAATGAGGACCGTGTGCAAAGCCTGACGTTTTTCGCGCATTTCCGATAGGAGGGACTCCTTTTCAACCCCCTCCTGGGTGAGCCTACCCCGCAGGCTCTTGAGTTCAGCCCGTTTCTTAGCCTCAATGAGCCCTCTCTCCCGTTTGATCCTAGAACCCTCGGCTATAAGGAGACCACGGAAGGTGGCCTTCGCCGCCTCCCACACTACCGCCATGTCCGTCCCCCCATCGTCATTTGTCTCGAAATATGCCTCCATTTCACCTCTGAGGAATTCCCTGAAGACTGGGTCCCTTAGGAGCGTGTCATTACACCTGCACCGGGCCGACCTGGGGGACAGGAGAAGCGACCAGTCCGCCACCAGAAGCTTGTGATCGAACCATGTTATTGCCTCAACCCTCGGAGCTGTAGCCACCCCGCTCCCCTCTTTGGAAGTCAAGAGGAAATCGATTCTGGTGTAGGTGTGGTGTGGGGGGGAAAAGAATGTATATCCCCCGGGCTCCGGGTGTGTCTTTCGCCAGACGTCCTCCCAGTAGTGTTCCCTCAGCAGGGTCTGGAGCATTAGGTTGTCCTTGGTGATCCCTCTCGGTTCAGTCACCCGTGCCGTCCACCAGTCCAGCCTGGGGTCCAAAATGAGATTGAAGTCCCCCCCCAGTATCATGGCCCCTTCAGCCCATTTATCCATTACCCCCAGGATCTGGGTTAGGAAACCTATCTGGCCCGAGTTGGGAGCATAGAGGGTGGCCAGGGTTATGCGTTCCCCTTCATATGCACCCTTGATCCCCAGGAACCTCCCCCCAAAGCCTCTCTTGGTCTCTGTGTTGGTAAAATGGAGTGTCTTGCTCAAGAGAATCCCCACCCCTTCCTTCTTCGAGCTCCTGTGGGAGGCCCAGAAATTGGCGCCGATGTTACTGGTCAGGGACCTCTTGTTTTGTGAATTAAGACCCTTGACATTGAGTGTGCCTATCTTACTTCAACCATTATCGTCTAGGTAGACCGCCTCTAGATTCACCGTAGTGTAATGCTTGCGTTTGGCACATTGAAAAATATAGGATTCCTCTTCAAGCTGGCTAGTCCCCCCAACCCCCCGTGCACCCCACTAAACGTTCCCATTTTGGCCTTGATGATGGTCGTTCTCCCCCCTACCCCCCTGCTCCTGTCCCCCTCCCCCTCCCCCCTGTCTTGAGGCGTTCGTCCATGTCACCCGATCTTCTTCGGGGACGGTCAACGAACCACCAAGGACTCTACCCCAGCCCCGGGTAGTGTAAGCATGTAGATAACCCATTCTCTATTAAACCAGAATGAACGCGTGTGAACCTTCAAACAAAACTTATGAGACGTAACTCTATTCCCGTGGTCCCCCGTGTCCCCAGGCACAGGCCCGGAACAGAGGTCCGTTGAACCAATCAACCAACATTATAAAAAGTTACAGTCACTTCAGGTGATCCTCAGAGGCCGATGATGGGTGCCTGGTTTTTTGGAATTTGCGTGCCCCCTTAACCTTGGTTTTGCCGCTAGGTTGACCCAGTTTGTCGGGGCCCCGCGGTGGGTTCCTGGTCTCGCCCCCCGCTCCGCCGGACGGGCCTGCACAATCTCCCACCAGGTCGTCGGTGGCCCGCACAATGTCCTCCTCTGTCACCAGGTGGTGTCTTTCCCCCGACCACTCGAATGCCAGGTAGAAGGGGTGATCCCAGCGGTACCTGACCCCCTTATCCTGCAACCATCTGGTTAGGGCCCCGCATTTCTTTCTCATTGCGAGGGTGAGGGCCGAAAGGCCCTGGTAGATTGCCACCTTAGAGTCTCCGTATTGGATATCGCAAAAATGTCCTCGCCGTCTCCAGGATCCTGGCTTTGTCTCTATAGTAGTGTAGTCGAGCCAGCACTGACCTCGGGCCCCTGCCATCGCCGCCGGCTCGATGCACCCTATCAAATTTAATCTCGATGTCGGCCTCCTCCCCCATGACGATTCTTAGGATGTCGTGGACCTTGCCCTCCAGTGCCTGCGGGCTCTCCCCTTCGGATTCCACAAGGCCAAAAATGTGCAAGTTGTTCCTCCTCTCCCTGTTCTCCATGTCGTCCACCTTGAACCGTAGTTCCTCCTCCCTACGGTGTACCTCCTGAAATCTGGCCTCCATTTGCGTCTCCAGGATCGCAGTGGAGAGCTGATTGTTCTCGACTCCCTCCACGCGATCTTCCAGGGTGGTGACCTTGGTGGTAAGGTCTGCCAACTTAGCACCCATGTCGGTTCGAATCCTGCGTATCTCCTCCAAAATCAACTGGATGTTATCTGGATGGCCCCCAGGTCGGGAGGCGGCACCGATGGAGACCCGGCGGCCATTTTGTCCCCACCGGCTGCAAACTGATACTTGGAGAGGGCCTCCTTCCAACTCATGGGGTGTTGGTTGCGGCTGAATGTATGAGGAGGGACGCCGGATGGGGGGGGGCGCTTATGGTTGCGCCAGCCGAATAACTCGAGAGGTTCCATGCCAGTGGAACGGCGGCCTATACACGAAGTCCTGGCCCGAGGGCCTCTCACTTGGCGTGTGTCGGCCGGGTCCGGTGTGGGCGCGCTCCCGCGACGGCCCAGGATGGGGAGTTGTGGCGTGCAGTTGGGTGGGCCTGATATACCCCGTGTGTGGGTGGGGTGTCAGGGTAATGCAGTGCTCTTGCGGCACCTCCGGTGTCTTCGTTCAGTGTCAAGCGCGGCCTCACGCCGGTTCCGCACTGCCTCGGCCCTTCTGGGGACAGGGTACCAGGGGTCCCAGGGTCCGGTGGAGCCTCCGAGGTCCCCCCACCTCTGGCCTCTCCTCGCTCCAAGTAGGTACTCCCTCCGTAGGTGTCTCCGCTCCTGTGCTCTGCTGCGGCCTCGGCGGGCCTTGGCGCGCACCACCTGCGTGCTGTTCAGGACCACGGGGTGAGGGGCCGCGGGGGCGTCGTAGAAACTCCTGGTTTGGACCCCCTGGATGGGCAGGGGTTCACACAGCCTCTCTTGCGATGCTTGCGAGAGATGGGCACCTTCTTCCTGCTAAACTCTGCCAAGTTCCCGGGGCTGGGTGCAGAGCTGTCGGCTCAGGTGGCCATCTTGCCTGCGCCCCCTGGTGGCCTCTCCCAAAGAAAACACTTTTGTCAGGATAGCACAGCAATTACTTTTGGTAATGCAACAGTTTATCAAAAAAGTTGATCAAATTATCGAGTTCTTTCCAACACACCTTTTTATCACAACCACATTGCTTTAAATGATGTTCTTCTCTCCTGGTATACTTACCGGCCAGGGCTAACTACTATTGGTCCCTTTCCTGATTTACTCACTTGCCAGGATGAAAACTCGTACAACTACAATTGGCTTCAGTGGTAATGCCTGTTCCAAGATTCTCCTATGTGAGGAGGTTTGAACAATACCTGCTTCTCTTCATAGTCTAATGACAATGTGGGTTACAGATCTCCCCATATTGGTATTCCATAAAAGGGAAGTTGCACCCTTGTTGTCTCTGCATTACTCTTCTATAGCCTTTTGGCTGCTAGCAATGCAGGTTACAAATATCCCCAGTTGGTACCCCATATAAGAGGAATTGCACCCTGGCTGCCTTATTTCACTTGTTCAGTATTCAAAATCATTAGTTCTGATTAAATGTCTCATTCAAAGCACCCCAGGGTCACCTGGTGTCCCAGGCCAACACACTGGTCATCCCTTGTGTCTCCTTCTCACTCGCGGGTACTGCAGCAGATCTCCTCAGGTCTGTCTGCACTGCTGCCAGCTCTGGTATGACTGGTAAGCAAAGTCCTTCAGTGGAGTTCTGACAGCTCCGTGAGGTCTCCAGTTCTGCTTCCTTATGGGAGCGGTTCCCAGCGTGTTGGGAACTTGTCTCCCACACAACATAGCTTTCCTCAATGCCGCTTCCAGCTGCACTCTTCTATGCACTGCTGTGCGTCTTCTCCCACGTCGGCCCCAGCTGGTGCGTTTTCTGCTTCCATAGAGTATCCCGCATTCAGTCCTGCTGCCATCTCTGCTACTCCATCAATGTCTCCTTCCTTCTCCTGAATCTCATGTCCCGCTCAGGTGCTTCACACTACAACAACTAGACTCCTCATTATGTTTCATGGTACCTTTATTCTTCGTCAACTCTGAGTCCCTCTTCCTCATCACAGGCATTATGGGTACTGTGAGACAGGTGTGGTATAAAGAGATAACACAGACAACAGATTTCCAATTCAACAGTCAAAAGTTTATTAAGTATCAGGTTGGTGTAATGCCAAACTTGCCCTATAACTATGGTGGGAATTTCACTACTGTGAAAAACCTGAAGGGGTCTCACCCGCTAGTCCCCAGGGATCTATCATCCAGGTGGCCAGGACACAGATCTAGTTCCTGGGGCTGTACCAGTGCAGGAGGATCACCTGATTGAGGGGTCTTCGGAGAGTGGAAGTGGGACACCGCAGGGTGAGACGCGATATCCCCTTCCTTGTAACACTTGAAACCCTTGTGTATAGGCGTGTTACAAATGCCATATCATATCATATCATACTAGGTAGGATACCTAGGAACTCAACCCCCCTTTCCGGACACAAACACTTTCAAATGGACAGTTCACCGTGAGCAACAACGGACTAACACCAGAGTCGTATGCCTGACATGTCCCAACACCATAGTCAGGCAAAGTCAGCCAATTACGGATCATTGCATACACCTGACTTTCATCACAGTTCCCCACACAGATAAAAGGCAGAGTACGAAAGCACACTCTGAGCGAAGCAAAACACACCAGGAAACAGCAGTTCCAATATGGCAGATTAATAAAAGGAGAAAGACGGCAAGGACAGAGAGGGTTGCGAGGAGGGAAGCACCACCCATGACCTGTAAAGACCATTACTTCCGTGAACATTGGAAAGTAAGAAACCGAAGTCCAGGAACTAAGGCTGATCAAACCTGCACAGTGTGTCGGAGGTACCCAGGGCTCTCCCGCATCGATAACAAAGGTGGTGAGGAGCAATTGCAGCTGTGGTACTGTCCTTGGCTCCTACAACAAAGCAGCGTCAGAAAAGACAGCACAGCGGGTGAGTCGGAGAGACTGATACCAAACCAGCTTGTGTTTTGAACCAAGGTTGCAAGAGGCAACATTGTATAAAGAGAACAGTGTGTGAGGCGTTTGGGATGAGCTATGCAAATACAATTGGAAACCAAAGGAAATAATTGAACTTTGTAATTGAACTTTGGGAGGCCAAGAAAAGGTACCATACACAGAGTGGTCCGGCGCCACGGGAGTGCTCACTTAAAAGTCTCTGTTAGGTATCCAAGTGATACTGCGTGTGAGAGAAAGAAATATTGAGATCGAAGTGGTCATGCAACTGGTCAAGCTAAACCCTGTGCACATTCGAAAGTCTTCGATAGTTTAATGTACATCACAATTGCTCTAAGCCCAGTTGAGGGGGACTAATTGAACAAAAGAAAGGGATCGGAGCCCGGCAGAGGTGGATCCGGGGTGAACCTAGAGTCACCCGAAAAATAATTCTCAGAACCATATTTTGAAAGGGATCTGAGCCTGGAAGAAGGGATCCAACATTGAAATTTTTGTTTGTGAAAAGGATCTGAACCTGGTTGAAGGGGATCCAGGGTGCACAACCAAACTGAATACTGAACAGAACGTTTCTATGTGGTTCTGGTTCAGCAGGCCCGCTCGTCAAGAAACTAGCGAGAAGTAAAGAGACTTGGACACAGAAGGCCCTGAAATGGGAAAATTGAACTGTATCCTTGTGCCGCAGAATCCCGAGTGTGTCCTTTGTTCGAGTGACCCGCCTTGCCCCATGCTGAAAATGTGGGGAAGGGAGGCCAATGGCCCGAGCATCCTGACATTATTTTCATGACCATTAACCCACATTATTTGTAAATTAGTCATAAGGATTGGCAATAGATTTTTTTAGTATAGACCCTTTTATTTTGACAAGACTCTACTAGGACTGCATTATTATTATTTGATGGTCGTAGCTTGCTCCCATCTGTACATTTAGATTTAGATAGGCGTTTATCACAACCTTGTGCAAGTTCAATAAACACCCTTGAACTGTGGTCACTTATGTCTGTCTTACTGTTGATGCCATGCCTTCCTTACAATTACCTAAAGAAAACAAAAGGAATTCTGTATCTGTAAGTTCAAACCAGAAAGTCTGTCTGTGTCAAAACCTATGCTTGCCCTCACATCTCGAAATAAACATGGCATGGGGTTCTCCACAATTAACAAAATAGTGTTCAAAAATAAAGTCTTGGCTTAAAGTTCTTCTTGGGCTCCCTATCACAAGTTTAACACAGTTCCAATAGTTGCTTGGCTCATTAATGTTCTGCCGGTTCATGAGGTACCCTTCCCCATGTACAATATACCACAGTTCACACAAAAAGATCGTCTTGAGGTTCACTTCCCCAAGACAGCGTTTCTCAGTTCCTTTGATTCTTAGGGTTCCCTTCCCTAAGATTTCACGGTAGCACTTACACTAAGTTCAAATGTTCAATACAAGAAAACAATAGGTCCACTTGACCCACCTTCCGGCTTGCTTTAGTATTCAATTCACATTTCTCTGTGGTGTATTCACAAGTTCTTTTGCCCATCATCACTGAGGGCTCTCTAGTCTTGGCACAGTTATCAGACCACACAGGCCACCCACCACAGGCTACCCTTGCCCAGTTTTTCTGTTTTATTTTTTATTTATGTTTGCTTGTTAGGCACTTATACAATAAGAAAATACTCTTTCAAAGCGCCCACAGGGCAGGGAGGGAGCAATGGTGGGAAAAAATACATTGAAAACACAATATTTAAGAGCAGAGGAGGAAAAAGGTAGAAGGGACAAACCTACTATGCCTTGTGAGTATTCAGAACGTGCAAGTTCAGCAAGGAAGAGGGAATAGGGGGTAAGTGCTGGGGAGGCAGAGCTCATGGGTGAGCCTAGGAATGTTGAGTGCTACACGAACTGGGGCTGCAGGAGGTGTAAGTGCAAACCTCCAGGGCAGAGGGTGTGCAGATGCAAGTGCTGTGGATAGACAGGAGCTGAGCAGGATTGGTGTGGGAGGTCAGGGCCTTGAGGATGCATAAGGGCCCAGAACGCCGATTGCAGCAACTGTGGGATTAGCAGAGGAGAGAAGAAAAGAAGGAGGAAGAAAAGAGGAAAGTCTTAAGGAGCTTCCATAATTTGAGAAGATCCTTCTCAAGGCGCAGAGGGAGGGGGAGGCTATTCCACAAGAGGGAGTCTGCTGAGGAAAGTGAACGACCACCTACTCTCTCTTTAGCAAAATGCTTTACACACAGAGATTTGGTGCCAGAGGAACGTAGTGGTCTAGAGCAAGAGTATTTAGTGAGATGAAGTTGAAGATAGGGTGGTCCCCGGACCCAGATAGCCTTGTGGATGATGCAGGTGGATTTGAATTTAATCCGTGCAGCAACTGGGGACCAGTGAAGACTTTTTAGTGTAGGAGAAATGCCGTCCCTGGGCTTAAGGCCAAGGATACGTCTTGCTGACCTATTCTGGATTAGCTGAGGGGGTCGCAGATTGGAAGATGGTTGATTCAGGAGGACGCTATTGCAGTAGTCAAGCCTAGAGAGAACTAGGGCTTGGGTCACATTGAGCATCTGAGGGAAAGTGAGAAAAGGTAAAATTCCTTTGAGAAGGAATAGCTGAAAGTGGGACTTCTTGACAATGTCCTGAGTATGAGGGAGGAAGGAGAGAGAGGAGTCGAAGATGAATCCAAAGTTTTTAGCATCAGTTGAAGGCGCAGGGGGAGAGCCCAAGGAGGAAGACCAGAGTGAGGGGAAGAAGGAGGGAGCACAGCGATCCCGATGGGAAGGATCTCAGTTTTACAGACATTGAGGCAGAGATCATTGGAGGCGCACCAGGAGCACCAGGACTGGATGGCAGATAGGCAGTCAGTGATGTTGGAGGGTGCAAGAGGGTCAGCAGGGAGTTTGAAAAAGAGCTGTGTGTCATCTGCGTAACACTGGAAGTTGCATTCACCAGAGTAGATAGCTCCCCAAAATTGATCTGTTTCAACACTTTCAATTTTAGAAACAAGGGAGCTATAAACACTGTTGTAATTGGATATAATCAAAGAACACTTAGTGGCTATATGGCAGATAGTTTCAAACTCAGATTCACATAATCAGCAGGGTCTCTCAGCCAGAGCAGAGGAATAATCTTGCATTCTCTCAATATCTCCATGGTAGGCAACTGATTAAGGTGCAAACACAACATAAAATCCTGGGCCCTCTTATTATTGCATTTACCAGATAGTTGACTTGATAAAGAAATGTAAACCCTTGCCTTACGTACAACAAATATTTAGATTTAGCTGACAGATGTTGTATAAATTGACATCTATCCCAGAGTTTTGCTTTCTCTTTAAATTCCCTTATGGCTATCGTTAAAAGGCTCTGCTACCATAAAATCAATATCATCATAACAGTTTCAGATTTCCAATTCATAATCTTTAAAACGTTTTAGTTTAGTCAATTTTCCTTTAGTAATAAGAGAGAAATATTTTAATAAATGATTGCAATTAAAATCCAGACCCAGCAATTTAAGGTAAAACACCCTGTGGTTTTTCTTCCAAAATGTTTTCAAAGAGGTTAAGCCCAGTTTGCAATTTATAGCCTCTATCGATACACATTTTGGCAATCCCAGAAAGTATTTCTGAAATTTCCCATCCAATGTGTGTAGCGACAATACTTCCCTTTCCAAAAGAGTTCGAGTCCATATAATATGCCCGGTATAACAACTTTTATATAGTTTGACAAGACCTGCAACTGACTAGCCTCCTTTATAAGTTGCAAATACTTTAATCAAGCATGCTTTTTCATATTTTTATCTCAACATAGCTTTGCAGAATGTCAACGTTTAGCCCAGAGAAACTAGGAATTCCCAAATATGTATATTCCTTGACTGTTTCAATATTACGATCAACTAATCGCCAGGCGAAATTGCGTCTTTTTCTAATTTTGCCACCAATAACCATTATTTTTGTCTTAAGGGGATTAATAATCAGACCATTTTCTCTTTTCTCTTGAGTATCTACCAATGGCCTCTAAACCACGTTGTAATCCAATTTCTGTATGATCCATAAGCAGGGTATCATCAGCGAAGGAGAGCCACCCTAATGGTCTGTCCTCCAGTTTTAGTAGAACTAAAATTGCACTTGTTCCAACAAAATTGCTTGGCTGAATTGAAAAGATTGTATAGCAGGGGTGCGAGACCGCACCACTGTTTAACCCTGCAATTAGTTGCCATGTCAAATGAGACACCCCTGTCATCTTTTCTGATATTCACAGATGTTCCTTCATATAATTATCTGATAACCGCTTATATTGAACTAATTGCAGTCCCACTTGGATAGCTTTTCCCAAAGCAACTCCTGCGATATTGAATCGAAAACTTTGCTATAATCAATGAAGCATATATAAAGTTTGCTATCCTTAGGTTCTATGGTGGTGTGAATAAAATGGATCACCATAAATATGTTATATAAGGTTTCCATGCCCTTTTGAAAGCCTATTTGTTGGCTAGATATAATGTTATATTTATCTGACCATGCTCTGAGCCTCTCTACAAGGCAGATTTCGAACATCTTTGACATACTATCTGAGAGATAATAATCTATAGTTATCAGGGTCTGTGCATAGGCCCTTTTTAACTATAGGAATTAAGCTCGCCTTTTTCCAAGATGGAGGAACTGAACCACTATTCAGAATATCAATAAAAAGTGTATAGAACAATGGGGCCCACAGTGCAGGTTGCGCCTTAATTGCTATATTAGGTATGTTCCATAGAGGATTTGATTCTCATTAACATTTTATATATGATCCTCATTATATGAACACCAGCTAGTTTTTGGGATACTGTTTTTATTGGTTGTGATTTCTGTATTTATTATCTTAGACACAGCCATCCCTTCCCTAAAGTAAAGGGCTTTGATATAGCTCGTCCATATTTCCTCAGAGATAGGATTAGCTATCACAACTGGCCTTTTGTTCCTATATTTGTTAACATAGTGCCAACATTTTGTATCGTCCTTTAAGGACAACACTTTAAACATTACCATCCATTGGGCATTGGATTGAGACTGTTTATAAAAAAACGCACCCAGTTTTTATATTTAGTTCGTAATTTGATAATGGCTTTTCTTAATGACAGCTCATCATGAAAGAGATCTTTCTGAATTCCTCTTGTAGCAGTCTTTCCTTCTTTTGACAATGTCTGCATAATATGATACATTTGTCTTGTTACCTAGATGGACTGCCCTTTTTGACTTGTTTCTAAATTTCTCTTTTAAGTCATTTATCACGTTTTTCATAATTTGCAAATAGACTAGATAGTCTTCAACATTTCCATCCCTAATATTATTCCCAAAATACTGGATTAGTAAATCATTAAATAGCTCCACATATTTTCCAGACCAACTAAGTACGTTCATCTGATAACTAAGCCCTACCTCTCCTAGCACAATGTTTTCTCTTACAGTTTTATTTATATTAAATGTACATCCAATTTTAACATGGTCACTAAGATCAGTGAAGACTGAGTTATACAAAATTAAAAAGGAGCATTGAAGCCCCTCTGCTGAGAGCGAACATGGGTCAAATACCCTGTTGTATGGAAACAATTTTCACTCAAAATGGTCTACAACCACGTTTTAGCTCAGAGTTATACTCATTAACCATATGTTCGAGGGAGTGTGACTTCTGAACACCTCTTTTCCAAGTAAAGGCATCTATTTCATTTGAGTTTCCTTAGGGTTCAAAAACTCCATATGCCACCCATCCATGAATATAGACCAATTCCTTACGTCTTCAAATTCATTTATCGTTATTTTGGAATAATTTCTGTTAATGTCATGGCAGACCGAATTAAAATCTCCAGTGATCACATTGTGGTGTCCCATATCCTCTTCGAGCCACTGATTTAACAGATTATCTATATAATATTGCAACTTTAGAGTTTTTACATCCCCAGGAGGGCTACACAAATTAATCAACACCATCCTGCTATGAGGGCTATCTCCAAATCCTGAAATAAATACTGAGATTGCATTATCATTTCTCCATTGAGTAGCATATTCTCTGACTTGGAGATTAGCCCTCACTCCAATTATCAAAACGTCAGGAAGTCTGCTCAAAGTACCATTAGTGGCTGCTCTTTTAATTTTAATTATTGTATAACCATCTATGAAACCATCTATGAAACATGCATGCAATAACAAAGTCTCCTGCAACCAGGATACAATGGTAGAGCTAGTCACCAAGTCCAGGCCTTCCTGATGGTATAAAAAAAAGCGGAATCCACGTAAATTCCACAATGTTAGGCTTATCTTTTCTAATCTGTGAGGCCTGGATAGGTATCCGTCGTTCATTTTTGTCTGCCTGTTCTAACCACATGTGGTCTACCATTCATCGCGTTTAGTAAAGTTTTGAGGACATCAAGTTTAGCTTTCAATTATTTAACACCGTGGGCCAAATCTGTTTTTACAATTTTAAAAATATTTAGATCTTTTACATTCCAGAGTGAATCAGCCTCCAGGTCAGCCACAATTGTCTGAAGGGGAGTAACTTCAAACCCCATTTTTGAAAGCTCCCCTGCATGCAAAAGTATGTATTCAACAAATAGAGGCAAAGTGAGGTGCACTATAGCCCAATTTGTCTCACTATCATTTTCAGGTATCTCAATGTGCAAGATATCATTGGATGTGATCGTAACCAATTCAGGGATATCTTGCATAATTTGGATCACCATACTTCTGTTAATGTGTGGGCTATAGCATTAGCTGGAGGTTTTAATACCTTTCTCTTAGAAACATTTAATTTAATTTGTGTCATAGGTAAGAGACTGTCTCAGACCTGGGATTGTTATTCCAAGCCAATGATATGATATGGCATTTATAACGCGCCTATACACAAGTGTTTCAATGATCCGTAGGCCCCTATTTATCACTCACAATCACCCTCTTCTTGCTTTGCCTAATAGTCATATATTGTTCAGGCTTCTGTGTTTTGCGAGCAATTTATCCACATGTATATTATTCTGGGTATCTCTTATAGAGTTGTCAATAACTTCATTGGAGATTTTTGAGAGCCTACATCGCTGTCATTTACTTTGTCTCTGTAAGCGGTTTTTATTTTATTTCTTGCGTAAAGCCAAATTTGGCCAGTGGTTTCCATAGCTACCAATGACAAAGGAAGACTCTTTTTAATGGGTATAGATACCTCGCTATGTTCCCCATCATAGATGTCTGCATGCTCTAGTATAATTAGATCCTCAACCTGAGGACAATTTTCAAATTGGGAAATAGCACTAGGAATATGAAGTATGCTAATTAGATCGTTTTCTGGGGTGTGAGACAGGCATGGTATCAAGATAGACTCAGACTCAAAGATGTTAGTTTTAAAAAGCTTTATTTACTAAGGTTCCTTTGTTGGTGTAATGCCTACCTGGCCCTAACTCTACAGGGATGGTTCCCTTAACTGAGGTTTCTAATGGGAGTCAGTGTCTGAAAGTCCAAAACAATAATCTTTCTGTGTCTAAACCTAGGTTTGCCCTCACTCTTTACAAAAATGTGTTAGGAAGTCTTGAGAAAGGAAAAATAGTGGTTCAAAGAAAAGTAAATGTAAACCACAGCTGGTTTCAGATAGTCTTACCAATGGGTTTAGTTCTGCCAGTGCAAAATTGTTCAATTCAAAAGAGGAGCCCTTAGGACCTTCCACGAAGGGCTCTTGCAACAAATCAACAAAGATCACAATATCCTTGGGTCTCTTGGGGTTCCCTTACCCAAAACTCTTCCAGTTCTAAACAAAAAAGAAAACACAGTCCCGGTCAGCCCTCTCAGGGGTTCGCTTCCTCAAGCTTTGGCCCCTTCCATCTTTTAACAAACAAGGTTCTCCTAGTCAGGATGTATCTTTCTCTGTACAGTTCTTACATGGGGTAGTATCAAAGACTTTCGAGAACGCAGGGCTCTTTGCTCCTCCCAAGCGCGACCACTCTGACCTTTAACCTCTCTCCTTTTTCCTTGCTCTTCCTTTTTAATCTTTTCCCTTCAGGTGCTTCCAGCACCCCTTCTTGCTCTCCTCTTTTCCCTTGGCTTTATTGTGTATTCTTGCACCCATCTGTTTCTTTCTTTCCAACCTGGCACTTTCCGGTGCTTCGTGCACCCTGTCTTGCTTTCCTTTATTTCGCTGTGCACACTTGCACCCTTTTGTTCGGAATGAACAATTGACCGAATTTAAAGGGTCACAATTGACCTTTTCACAATTGACCGTATATATAGTCTGTGTGTGGATTTATTGAAGACATCCAGCCTTTCGCTTTGATCACAGCCGGAGTGCCGATGTAACCCGGATTGGTTTCCAGTCCTTTTTTCTACATATATATATATATATATATATATATAAGGGGTTTGGGCGGGTTTAGGTTGGGTGGGGGGTTGCGGGGGGTTTCCCCCCGCATATATGTTACAATTGACCTTCACAATTCGGTCAATTGTGAAAAGGTCAATTGTCATTCGAACAGTTGTAATACGAACAATTCGTATACAACCTTTTCTTCACTGTGCACACTTGCACCTCCCTTGGTTTCTTGTCTTTATATCGTGCCTCTCGCACAGCTTTTTTTATCATGCACACTTGCACCTGTCCACTTGTATCTCATGCCTCTTTCACACTTCACATGCCTTTACTCTGCTTTATTTCCTTTCAGCGCCATTAGAGCTTTTTCCTTCTTTCTGTTTTTCCTCTTTCTGTTATTTCTTACACTTTCTGAACTTCTTATGCTCTCTCTCCCTCTTTACGCTCCGTTGCCGCTTTGCAAACTGTGCCTTTCACCTGCTCCGCTTCAGTCCAACGCACGCTCCCGAGTTTCTCTCTCAGATTTTCACGCAACTTACCGGGCAGCATCGTATTGACAGGCGTGTCCCTCTGGATACGGGGGGTTGAGGTCATGGTCTCACCACCTGCCCTTCAGACACACCTGGGACTGGCACAGGTCCCAAGGGAACAAGCAAATCACTGTCCATTGCCAACAGGATGCAGGCTGCTTCATTCTGGCTCCTTGGAGGCATGGCTCCCTAGCCATGCTGCAGCCCCTCACCAACAGAGGACCAGCGTCTCGGCCTGTCGCTCTCCTCCAGGCTTCAACTCCTGCTGCTCTCTGCTCCTGGACTTCTCTGGTCCGGACAGCCTCCCTAGCTTGCTTGCTTATTCTGGCAGAACTCCACCTTTTAGAGTATAGGGAAGAGTCAAGTGGAGTCAGGTGTGCACAGTTGGGATAAAGTGCCAGAACTTGCCTGACTCTATTAGTGGGACAGTCAAGTGGTAGGTTGTAATAGTAGTAGGCCTTGTGTTGTTTCCCAATGCTTTTCCTATGGGTAATCCTCATTGATCTTAGTTGCATCTTCCTCAGCTCAGTGTTTGTTGGAAATAGTGAGGGGAATATGGGTTATGACTGAAAATACCCCATGAACATTGCGGGAAGAGTGGTTTGGGGTAATATTGGGAATGGGGAGAATACCATGTCTGGCCCTTGGGAATTCTCCTCCCAATCCCTTGTGACCCTCCGCTCAAGGGATCCTCCCTTGCTTGTCCACTGCTAGGGTCAGGATCCAAAAGCGATGGCCCTTCCCTGGCCACCTGAATGGAATATTCCGAGGGAGTAGGTAGCAGAATACCATCAGGTCTCTCACAGGGGACATACCACCATTTGTTAATATAACATCAGCTATTTTGCTAATCACAAACATTTTCACTTTTTGATCAAAAGCTATCTTAGACCATAGAGCCAACAATGATTTTAAAACAGTTATCTCAGCCAGCAGTATATCCGCAGTGTTAGTTGTACTCATTATCTCAGATCTTCTCATTGCATCCTCTGCAATTTTTACTAAACTGGAGACTTAGATAGTCTCTGATTCATTGTACTTAAAGTATCCTCTATATTCTTGGTAGGTGGGTGGTCAGCTTGTGTTATGATCTCCCGTCCCCCCAGAGAATCTCTCTGTAATGAGTAGCACAAATTCAGTAAAGAATTATTATTATCGATAGCGAGAGTATCAAAGATCCCCTCTCAAAATACATATTAGGCAAGGAAGTCACCACCCTTTCTTATCTTACATCATGTTCCACAGGCTGATCCTTAGCAGCGAAAAAAGCTGTGATTTTACCAGCATGGGATGTACTATCAGCTGCATTATCAGTCTTGGTGCACAAGAGAGGATTTGGTACTCCTAGAGCAGTAGCATCAAGTGCATTCCCACCTGCTTTAGTGATTGTATAGGGTTTGGCAGCTTCTTTCCAGGATGCACTTTTTAATAGGTTCTTTCGTGTGGGTGGAAGCATGGTATATGCAGAATATTTGTTATTAATGTACCCATTAGCGCCCAGATGCCTCCGGGTTAGGTGCGCTATACAAATGACAAAATAAATAAATAAACAAACAACACATCACTTAAACCTGGCTAAACCAGCTCAAATATGTCAAATACACAATTTACCAAATCTCTTCAGCAAGTCATAGAAGATAAGCAGGTTATAACAGTATACAGCCAGGTCCACCGACCAAGCAGAATTGAGAGGTGTTCAGTGTGTGCTAATGTATGCAGGGCATGACCAAAACCAGCCAGAAGACAATCTTTAATATCACCAAGTGGATATAGCTTTTCAACAGTATACCTACCACACGCAGACTCACGCTGAGTTTGGCTTCATCATAGTATAATGCATAAGCATAACTCAAATGTCTCTTACCACATTATAGTGATGATTTTAGTTAATCTTTAGGTGCCCTGATGCCTTGAACTGCCTCAAACTGCTTTAATTTCAGCACTTGACATGCGCTGCATCGCTCCGCTCCTCCGGCAGGATTTATAATGTGCCGACATCACAATGTAACAAGTACAGCGTGAGGGCATTCTACAGCGTTATGGTTCTTTTCACACTGCCTCAAACTGCTTTGATGTCAGCACTCAACGTGCTCTGCTCCTCAGGCATTATTTATAATGAGTTAGTGTCACAATGTAACAACTACACTGTGAATGAAGTCTACAGTGTTATGGTTCCTTTCATGCTGCCTCAAACTGCTTTGATGTTAGCACTCAATGCACTTCCCTGTTTAAAATCCACCTATCCAACACTCTGCTCACCGTCTGTCCTTCTCTTGGTCTTTCTCCAACTCCACCTTCCCAACAGCAGCACAACTTGCAGTCTGTCACACAAGCTGCCTCCTCAGGTTCTCCAGTAGTGAAAACATTTTAGTTCACCATTTTCAATCCAGACCATGCGGAGTATTGCTGATGATTGTCTGTATCTTGGATCCTTCAATATGTTCCTAATGTGATACAAGGGGCAGTAACAGCTTAGAATCATAATAGTCAAAATGTTTTGTGGGAGAAAAAGTTAAACCAAGTTGTAAAACATAATCTTCTGGTGGTCACCACTGCCTCTTCATCCTCAACATAAGCCTCATGGTATGTCTGATATCTAGATGGAGTAATTTGAATTCCTCTAATATGTTATCTCCAGTTAAATTAGGTTTTTGCAAAGGTGTAGGTAGTCCCTATCAGGATTTTAATTTATAATCTAATAGCAGCTAAATCATTAAACAGGGAGTGCTTTATGTAGTTTTTCTGGACCTGCCTATAGCCGTTGATTGTAACATATTATGGTCCTGTTTATTTAAACAAGGTATCCCAATAGGTATACCATCTGTTTTAATTTCAGTGCACCAGAATAATTATTCTAGAGTCAGTGATTCTCATCAGGGTAGGATGACCAAGTCATTCTCAACTACCTGTGGGGTACACCTAGGTTGTGTCATGGCACCGCTCTTGTCTAATTTGGTCACAAACTCCCTGTATGCCATTTTTTGCCAAACACATGCAGACACCTGTGTTTTGGAAATACTAAGATTCTGGTATTAGCCTATGGGGATGACTATGTTTTGTTCACCAGTACTCCTAAATTGCTTCAAATTTTATCGGACACCTATACTAAATATATGACAGAGTGATGCCCAACTATTGGTGCTAGTAAGTCTGCAATAATCTTCTCAGCAAAAACATTTTTTGTAATCATTCTTTTTTCACTGAGGCAGAGAGGATTTTCACAGTCAATACATTTGTCTATCTAGTAATGAGGTTTTCTTCGACTCCAATGTGTATCAAGTTACAAAACAATCATGCTGTTTGAGAACCAATTGGGGGCTTCTAATTGGGCCCCTACTTTTAATGTTCACCAAGTAAACCTGATGCTTATGATTTATGAGGCCAACGTTCTTACAGTTTAACTTTATGAGTCTCAAGTAGGTGGTTTTAACAATAATGGGGGAATATGCTACAAGAGTACTGGCTTTGCATATGCCTGCACTGAACTTGACCAGTCACACAGAACTCGGTCTTGTCCATGTTTCTGACCAGATAATTGCTAATCCTAATCCTAAAGCCTTTCTTACCCATCGTATAACTGAAGATCTATGGTGTAGTGGACATGCTCAATATGTACCCTGGATTGGACATATTAAGACTGATCACTATAAAATCAATTCATCCCTAGATTAATGTATGAATATATTGCTTAGCAAACCAATGATTAAAAAATGTAGGTCTGATTGTTAGGGAGATTTATCAGTTTTATGCCTAATCCCCTCTCCTAGTGAGACCCACAGCACTTTTTACTGGATTTCTGGATCACTTTCTTGTTCTCCTGAATGAGGAGAGCCTTTTTCCCCCATTAATTCTTTCTTGCTCTGATAATGATAACCCTGTTCTGTACGTTTTACTTTATTTTATGGAGTCTTGTCCTCCATACCTTTTTTTTTAAGGAATCTGTGTTTCACTTTTGCATCACACAGCACCCTATGTACAGTGTTGCTCGGAGCCCTTTGGGCTCTCCTTTTTATATTTTTATTTTCCTTAAGAACTACTGTTCTCAAGGATAGAGGGATACTTTTGATCCTTTTTAGCTCATCCTTTTGAGAGATCAGTACACACTACCCTATGTGGAGTGTTGAGGGGTTGCCTAGTATCCCCTTTCTCTCAGCTCGTGTAACATTTCTGTTACAGTAACAACCCTATATTTATGGCTGGTGGCAGTGGACATGTTTTACCGACCTTTGGGCTATTTTTCACTGCAAGCTGTATCCACAGCTGCAGCTATGCACAGGAGTGTCACCTTTGTTCTAAAATGGTGGCTCATTTCTTTTTTCACCATTTCTTGTCTGGTTGTTCTTTCATGGTCCTTCTTCTACCATCCTGGGAGGAGGAGGCACTGACTTGAGTGTTGTTTTCGGCAGGAACCCTTTATGTAGCCAGCCGAGGCTCCAGTGTGTCTGCGAGTACAGGAAGCATGGGCGGATACCAAAACTCTGCTTTCCTTTGTCTTCTGGTGTGCCTGAAAGGAACCAGATCCCATTGGGGGGCTGGCTCTCCTGATTGGACAGCCACCCACCCCTTTCTGTAAACTGCAGGGGGAGTTTGCAGAGGATGAGTGAGATCATGTCATAAACTATCATATCATATCAAATCCTGATATATGGTGAGGTTCCTGTGGCTGAAGGCAAGTCAACCACTGGAACAGAAAATCCAAAGAAGAAGACAACCAGAAATGTCTGCTGCCCCTTCCAGTAACCGTGAAGAGACCACTGCTGTCCAGACCTGTTTTTGAATCGACAGAGGAGCTCCGAAGAGGGTGACTCCTTCCCTTTGGCAGGTAGGACCAACTAGCCATATGACAACCGGCAGATTGAGCCATCCTCCGATGTGCTGTGACCTTCCTGGGATGCAAAACCACCAATACCAATGGACCTCCGACCCAATTGCAATTCATCGTCTTTCCGTGAATGAATCCTCCCAGAAATTTGGTGAGCTGCAGTTGGACCTCCAGAGACAAGACCCCCCCTCCTCAAAGCCCCCTTCACAAGAGTGTGGGATCGAAGCATCGAGTCAGATTGACCGGCAGTAATTGTTCATCCTTGGGGCTTTTAAAAAGGCTCCAAAACTGCAGACCAATGTGGGAGTACAAAGTATTCCTTGCTGAGAGTCCCTTCTCTTGACTGCTGCGGCGACATCCCTTCTTTCGTCACCATGACCAAGCAACAGGAGACCGGGTCCACCGCTGTTGCATCGTGAAAGAATCCAGCTGCATCTTCTTCATCAATCCTCACGTACTGTGGGGCTCTGGGTAGTACTCACCTCCAGCCAATGTGTTGCTCCTGTGTTACTGGAGTGCTGAATCTGGTGTTTGGGTGTTCATCCATACCTTTCGCCCAGGCCTAATGCTTTTGTGCCTATAGGGAGTCCTTTACAAGGCCCCTGATAACTTTTCAACCAACAAAAGCATTCCACTGACTAATAATCAAAGTCTTCATTTGCTGCTGTGCCTTACCTGCATTCCCTCCAAACTGACTCTGAAGAATCAGTTAGGGATGGACTGCTAAAGCCTGGTAGCCTATGAAAAGTATTATAAGTCAATGAAAGTATTGAATTGCTGTTGCTGGTGGTAAAAAAACCCTTTTTATTCCTACAACAGAACATTTTCGGAGTGACTATTATAAGGGATTTTACTTACTATTGCACTGTGTTCATGATCTGTACTTTCCCTTACTATTAGTTTACTCACCTGAATTATTGCTGATGTTTTCTATTGTGTTGATTAGTTTAAATAGTACTTACTTGTATATAACTTTGCCTTGGGTACATAAAATAAATATCTATTTTACTATTACTATAAGTGTGTGAGAGTTTCTTTGGGTCTTTGTATTTACTGAGTTCAGTGTACTTCCCTACAGCTCACATCCTCCTCCCAAGATAAGCCTGGCTGTCCTGCCATTCTACCAAACATTTGGGTAGTACAGACCTACACTAAGAGTTGGGCCCTGTATACCAAGGGATAGTTTTATAGAGCCTCACCTTATGGTAGACTTTAGGAAAACTCCTCTAACACTGATCTTCTGCAGTTATAGGCCCCAGCGAGAAAATAAAAGTTGACCAAATTGATGAACAAAATGCACAATGGGATCACTTATTGCTCAGGCATCCAGCCGTATTTGCTCTGATCTCACCATGCCAATCCCTAAATGCAATCACCAAAGGAAGGTTTAACTGTTTAGGTTTAAAATGCAGCTATATCATCATGGAAAGGGAATAAGGGCAGATTCAAAGTATGTACCTTTTGTGCGAATGAGGTCGAATCTTTGACGGAAAGGGAAAAGAAAAGAGAAAATGCATCAATCAAACATAATATACTGTTTTTGTCTGTGCTTCGGAATTTACTATTAGACATTGCCGGTTGACCCTGCTGTACTTCCTTAATGTATGTGGTCAATTTTCCACGTGCCCTTTAATGCACTTGACCCGGAAAGCACTTGTTAAGAGAACATAAAGTCTTACATTTCCAGTTACATCATTTTTGCGTTTCAATACTACTGGAATGTTAACTTTTTACTGCATACTATTACTTTTTTAGGTGTGGCTTGTTTGCATTTGTATTTATTGTATTGATGGTACTGATTTATTAATTCTTCATTTCTATTTTTAGCGGTAACACAAAAATAAAGTAATTTGAATTAATTCCTCCAAGAACTTTTAACATAATGGTCATGTTCCTGGATCAGATGATTCTAGCCTGGAACTGGAGGAGTTATTAACATTTGGTGTAATTTGACGAATTCCTTTCAGTGAAGGACTACAGTCTTCTAAATTCATAATCACGCATTTCTCTCATAGATGTACGCTGCTTGTGTAGTCTATTGGCTCTAAAATGAAACTTCACTTTCAACTGATTCAAATTGTGCAGCATTCTTTCTAGGTGAACAACATGAATGGCATGCCTGCGACTGGCATATCTAATTGGAATTTGAGTGCAAAATAACTGGGCAAGAGTGTGTGTGTGTGTGTGTGTGTGTGAGTGTGAGTGTGAGTGTGTGTGTGTGTGTGTGTATATATATATATATATATATATATGTATACATATAGTGAGGAACCTGAGGGCATCCTTACTTCTTTTCCCCCGGGATCCTCTTCTCAGGTGGCCAGGGAAAGTCCATCGCTTTTGGATCCGGGGAGGATCGCCTTGGGTGGAGGACACTTGGGGAGTGGAAGAGGACATCCTTAGGTGAGAAATGGTATCCCCCATTTCCCTTTCACAATGCACCATCCATCCTTCAAGCCTTTACAGGTTTTTGTCAGCCCTTTCCCTGTGATTCCCCTGAAGTATTCCCCAAAATACACCAGTATGCTACTGGGACGAAGAAGAGGATACCTAGAACAACACATCCTCACTTTGTGAAAGCGAACACACATCAATCTATCGACCCCAGCTAAGTACTGGGACAACAAGAGAAAAGCAGGACCACCACTTTAATGGTGAACGGTCGAGTCCTTTTTGGAATGAGAATGGAGGCCGGAAATTTAAAAGCAGGAATTCCAAAGTCACCTTTGGGAGAACACCCACAAACTGCTGGGTGAAGGCAGACCTCTCTGGTGTGGCAGGAGGAGCGCTCGAGGCCCGTGGAAAAGTGCAGAACGTATGCAGCGGGAAGCAAAGGTACAGGAGGCTGGAGGCTGGTGGCAAGCTGTAAGGGGGAGGCTGGCGAGACCGAGGGAAATGGTTGTGTGAGTCCTGCGTAACAGATGAAGCACTGCTGGGTGTGCGCGAGCCACAGGCAACCACGAGGAGAAGACGCAAGGGACCGCACACCTCTGGTGATGGAGGACCTCGCAAGGAGCCGTAGGTCTGACCAGTGAGAGCCACCAGAAGGGGGAACACCGGGCTGGCAGGTGTTCATAGAAATCAAGCTATGGACATTGAAATAAATACAAAACACGCATTGCTGAAGTTAAAGCCGTTTTAAAGCATTTTGAATACTGAACGAAATGAAAGCAATTCAAAGCAGATATAAGGCATTTTGACTACCGAAGGAAATGAAAGCAAGTTGGGAACACTCTTGCAGCTTCAGAGGAGTGAAAGAAAGATTGTGAATCTTACTGAAAGGAAGTTTTTGAACCGTACTGTGACACATGTGAATGATGCAAGCCTTACTGCTTAGGAGAAGCAGGGGATCTGGTGTTAATGTAAAAGCTGCAACTTAACCATAACGTCCCTTTTACAAAGTTTTTTCATTGAATTTTATATATATATATATATATATATATATATATATATATATATATAAAAAAAATCAATTGCAAAGTGAAGGTTACAATGATTTATTCATGGAGTTTCAGAAAAGAAATCCCAACAACATTTTTACTACTGCATGGAAAAGTTTTAAAAATGGCCACAGTACATTTTGCAGGTACCTGCCCCTGCATAAGAAATATAAGAATTTTTGATTGACTGCTTCATATTGCTACAAAAACATTGTAATTGTGTTTTGAGCACTTTTTTTAACATAAGGTTTTCTCATCAGATAAAAAATATAAATGTATTCAGCCCAAATATCTCAATTGTCTGCTTCGATTTACGCATGCACCCTGATCTCATTAGGACCTATTATTAAGATTTTAAGATTGATCTATCTCACTCATTTGCAGAAGGAGTAAATCTTATATACGAACTGTACATGTAATATCGGAGTTTGATATGAGTTTATATATGTATAGGAAACATTTTGTACACTACAACACGCAAGACAGCTAACATCAAACTCGGAGGGCGAGTTTTACATTTTTACATTTTGTACACTATTATATGCATGATAATTTAGAAAAGTCATGATGATTATTTGTATTGTTATTTATTGAGCACAGACCTAGCTTCAGAGAACAACTGAGCGCTTTACAATCCCAGGGGGAGAACAAGGTTAGGGAGCAGAGAAACAAGGAGATAGGGATCTAAAAGGGGAGTGAGGGCAATGATGTGGGTTTTATATACGCAGGAGGTGTAAATTGTGTACTTGTACAAAATGTAGAACCTCTATGACGTCCTATGTATTAAAACTGACAAAGTGAGACCTCACTTTAAAGTGAGTTTTTAACCGTATAGGACATGTGCGTTTCATATGACTTTATACCATATACTCCACATGCCAGGAATTTACACACCAAACAATCATAAAACATTTTTTGTAATCCTTCCTTTTTCACTCAGGCAAGGAGTATTCTAACAATGAGGTTTTCTTCAACTCCAACGTGTAGCATGTTACAAAACAATAATGCTGTATGAAAAACAATTAGGGTTTCTAATTTGGCTGTAATGTTCACCAAGTAAACCTGATGCTTTTATTGTTTTTGAGGCCAAAGATCGCAAACTTTAACTTTATGGCTCTCAAGTATGGGGTTTTAACGATAATGCCTGATGCCACACATGCCCTATGCCTCACACTCTCATACACTCAAACCATACTAAAATTAAAGAAGTTCTCTCAGAACTGTTAGTGGCCCAATGGAAAGAGCATGTATTTTTGAGCATATATCGATCAATCACATTCTTCTCCAATACATCTTACTTTCGATTTTTGGACATTTAGACATGCAAACCGAACCATACGCGTCGCACACCGCCATTTTGTGATAATCTTATCCATTGATCAATCGCCCTAAATTCGAGTGTCCTGGCGGCAGTAAATCATACTCTTAGATCAGGTTTTTTCATGTGCCCACATTTCCAGCTTTGGGCATATAACATTTGTCTTTGCAGTATGGGTTTTTATAACATGTCTGTCTTCTCTCACTTTTCTTATACGTGTAATTTTAAAAAGAACCATCAATGCATTCATTTATTTAAAAAAAAACATTTTATTTTCTCCCACAGTTAATTTTCTCTGCCATCAATACCATAATTATGGCCGGAATTCAACCATTCCTTAACGAGCCAGAGTACAACGAAAAGGAAATGTGTGAGAGAGAACGGCAGTGGAAATATGGTGAATCGAGTGATGACTAGTCGCAGGCTCCTGGCCCTCGGTGCATGGAAGACATTTCCACTTGGTGTATGTGCCATTTATGTGAAGTAATGCCAACTTTGGTGGAGAACTCTTGCTACTGAGAAAGCTCTGGCTGCTTGGCCTACACAGCTAAAAAAGAACCTTCACCACTATGCGTGACCCAGCAGCAAGACTTCAGGGCAGCCTGCCTTACTAGATCCGTGTTGAGAATGATGATGGTGGTGATGCACACATTTACTGCAAAAGTTTGCCCTTGTGTTCTTAGTAATGAGTAAATATTGTGTATATTTGTTTTATCTGTGCCAAATTTGCCATATCGCCTTTCATGTTGTTTTCCAAGCCCATTGTGATATCATGGGTTCACTCACAACATATATTTGATATATTGAAAAATGTATTGTTGTTTTTTCATGCTAAACGATTCCATCTTGTATTCTGAGGGTCAACAAAATAATTTTGATCATTTACAAGCTACGTGCAAATTATCATCCTAGCTCATTTCTTTTCAAAGCATGTACACATTTTTATAATTGCAATTAATATTTGATTGTGAACTCCTTAACTCATAAAGTATCTTTTTCTTAAAAGTAATTTTAATTGTCATTTCGCATTTTACAATGAAACATTTCCCCTCTCCTCGCCCTTCCCCATCCATGCTCGATACCCACCTCCCTACCCCCAAACCCCCTTGATACAGATTAAAATGTTCATAGAATCACTGAATCTGTATCATGCAAGTGGTTTGGCGGTAGTGAGGTATTAAATAATTTGTACCGCATTGGTTCGCCCAAGCCAGGAGGTCGTTAATGGACCGCATTTCACAAGTTGGTTCGTAATTTCTTTCAATAGAGGAGCATAATTGGCCTCATACATACCGGCTATTTCAGGGGTTATAGTGACACCCAATAGTTTGATTTGATTTTGTGCCCAGCCAAATTGTGTTTGAGTTTGCAGAGACTGTACTTCATTAGGGGAAAGAGATACATTTAGGATTGCTGACTTAGAGAGATTCATTTTTAAAAATGCCACCAAGCCATACCTCTTTAACTCGCGTTCTACTGCAGATAGTGTTCTTGCCGATTCGGATATAACAAGCAACATAGCGTCTTCATATGCCATAATTTCTTGCCCTATTTCCCCAATCTTTATTCCTTGGATGTCTTCTGTTTGTTGAACCCTAGCAAGAAATGGCTCCAAACATATGGCATATAATAAGGGTGACATCGGACAACCCTTTTTAGTCCCTCTTTGGAGAGCGACGGGCAGAGAAAGTTGTCTGTTAATCAATAAACGGGCTACCAGCGATTTATAGTTTACCTTTATTTTCCCTAAACACTGCGGACCAAAACCCATCCTGGCCATGGCCTGAAAGAGAAATGACCACTTGACCCGGTCAAAAGCCTTTTCGGCATCAAGTAACAGTAGAACTGCTGTAATATGTTTTTTCCCGACCTTCTCTAAGATATGACAGGTGCGCCTGATATTGTCGTGAGTTTGACAATATTTTATGGAGCCCGATTGGTCTGGGTGTATGATTGTGGGGAGTAGGTCTTCTATCCTATTGGCCAACATTTTAGAATACATTTTAGCACCAAGATTGACCTGGAGATTTATTTGGAGTGAGAGAATTTATAACCCTAATGACTTCTTCTGGGATGATATACCTCTCGAGGTATTCCCGATCTTCTACTGCTATCCAGGGGAGGGTAACTGCTTCTAAATACGTCACCTAAATTTGTCACTTTAAAAGTGTCCCAGGTTACATTCGCAGAAGTTTCTTGCATCAGATTGAATTAAAAAAACTCACCAATTTTTCTTTCAATTTTTTCCTTTAGTACAGAGTCCTGCAAAATTTCAGATGGAAATCACCAAGCTCATAACCTCTGCTTTGCCCCCACCAGAGGTGTGTTGTCCGAAAACATGATTGCCTGGCAATAGATTTCAGTGACCATTCCGAGGAGTGGTTTTGAGACCCAGGCGTAATCAATGTGTGAAAAAGATGGGTGTACATGTATATCCTTTTGTTTTCCCATTAATGTTGGCCAGGCATCCGCCAATGTTAAATTTGCAAAAAAATGTCTTAGTGTTTTTGAAAACACCAATTGCGTTGAATGTACAACTGCACTCCGATTGCGTAAGGGGTCCCAAGCCAAATTAAAATCCCCTAGCAACATTATTTCTCCCTCACTAAAAGCTTCCAATAATGTGATAACTGATTTTAAAAAGCCTTCCTGACCAGTATCAGGAGCATAAATCGAAGCCACTGTTACTCTCTTTGGGCCTATTCCCAGAATTGTAATAAAATAGCATCCATCCCTCTTTGTGGGTTTTTGTTCTAAGCACTTTAATATGGGGAGCGAGCCTAATTGCTTTCAATACACCTGCGGCCTCTCCCAAAGCATTTGCCTTTATCACCACTGGGCATCATCGGAGGCGCAATGTATATCTATCTGCCAAGCATGTGTGCGCCTCTTGGAGCGCCACCAAATCTGGTTGGTAACGCTCCAAGAGAGCTTCTAACTTCCTGCGTTTCGCCGGCGCATTTATGCCCCTAATATTTAACATCAAACATTAACTATCCCAGTAATTTACTGACCACATTAAATCAGAAGATCGAATGAACACTACCATTCTTGAACTTACTATCGAATACCATGGATTATGACCCCTACCTCCCCCCTTTTTCAGCTTCCCCCTCACTGTTACCTCCCTAACCCCAACCTCCCCAACTAAGTGTTATGCTCACCTGGTATCCAGGGGGACGCCACCCAGCCGTATGGACACTGGTATCCTTCTCAGCGGTTGCCAGATGTGGCCAGTGGGGAAGGTTCTGCCTGTAATACAGGAGGGCTATGTTCAAGACTGGCCAACTGTGGTAATTAGCCTCCCACCACCCCGTATGCCTTCAGCCCCTTTGGGGCCTCTCCTCACCTTATTGTTGATCCAGGTGTGCTCTCCGTCCTGCCTTCTTGACAGGGGCACGTTGTCCTTTGTGGGCGGATGCGATCTAGTTACTTCACTGATGCCGGCCCGTTTGATGTCTTTCAGGTAGGTCTTACTGCTGTTGTATAGTGCTGTTATTCCTGCATACCTTTCTTGGTTTAATAATGTCTCTTTCTCTTCCTTAGATATGCGGAAGTTCAGTGGGGTGCATTGGCTGAATTGGGTCTTGCCGGTAAATGATGGCGCGTAATGAGCGCTTAATGCGGTAAGTAGGCGCTATGCGCAGCGTAGTGATGTCTTGCCTTTGCTAACCTGTTTTCTTTTCCCATAGATCGCAGTGTTCACCCAGGGTGTGGAATTCCAAGGTGATGCTGGTCGAGGGGAGACCTGCCAGGTAAGCCTTTCGGCACAGTTTTATTTGATTTGGTTTGATTTATTGATTTATAGAGCGCTTTACACCAAGGCGCTGTACAGTGGAACAACATTATACATAATAACATCAACAATGTAACAGATGAAGCAAAATGATATCATGAATCATTCGATAAAACAATGACAAGAGCAATTGACTGAAGGGGAGAGGGAATAGGGAGTGGGATTAGGCAGGTGGGGGAGGGCGTGGTGGAGAGTTAGAAGAGGGAAATTGAAGAGAGAGAGAGGAGGGTAGGAGAGGGGAGAGGTATCTTGTTTCTTTCCTTTTTTCAGATCCTTCGGTCCGGGAGACGCGCTGATCGTAGGAAGCTGTTGGCAGGAGCTGTGGGCAGCTAAAGATGAAAATTGCAGGTAAGAGGCTGCTGCTAACAATGTTCCTTTTGTCTACTTACAGGTGCTGCTTCTCCGAGGTTTGCGGGTATAGCTGGACACGGTGAGCGTCACGTTGCAAGATTGCAAAAGTAACGCGAAGCGTGTTATCCAAGTCGGGTGTGGTTTAAATAGTTTCAAGAAAGTAGTCCAGGTAACGTAGTCCCTAGGCTACCACATCCAAAACACTATACCGCATAGCTTGGTTCCTAGGAGCCAAGCTATGTGGATGCCTCCATGTTGGCTGGCTGCTTCAAAATAAAGTAGTTCCCCAAGCACATGACTTCACTGTGTATGAGCCTGGCGCCACAGAGGGCCTAGGCAGTGAATGCCAAGGTTTATTGGAGACCCGAGCAAGACCTCTTCTGGCCCAAGGGCATGCCAGAGGGGTTTTCGGATGTGGGTTGTGACACTAAGTCCCCAAACAATGTCCCTTGGTGTGAGCCACAGTACCTAACATAACCTGGGGCCCAAAACCCCAGCCGTGAGTCAACTTTACTCCCAGGGCAATGTGTGGGGTATCCTAGTACCCCCATCTGTTACTTGAACAGATGAGTTCCAAAATGTTGTGCCCCGTTCTTCCTCCAATTATGATCATTAGTTCAATGCTTGATTCATTTGTTACTAGCTAACTTGATTGAAGTTTCCTTATTCTGGTGGTTTAGTGATGGGTCCTCTAAGTCGCGCCTTCCAGTCCTCTTGTTGTTTCACTCTCTGCTTCCTCCCTCAGCGCGATGAGGTTGACCACTCACCTCCCAGTTTCAGATGGGCCTTCCACCTCCTCCTCCTCGATTTGTAATAGGACCATGCCTGACTCTAGTGAGGTGATCCTGTGCTGTCTACCTTCTAAAGAAAAGATCAATCCGAAAGGGCAAGTCCACTTATACTTGATCCCTCGTGATTGTAGTGTTTTAACCACCGGCTGCATCTGGCGTCTTTTTTGGAGGGTGGTCTGAGAGAGATCCTGAATAAGTTGGATCTCCTTCCCATTGTAAGTAATTGTAGACTTCTCCCATGCCTTACTTAGGATTTGCTCCTTCTGTGAGTATGACATGCAGGCTGCTAGGACATCGCGTGGACGAGGCCCTGGGTCATTTCTTTTTGGGCCAGTTCTGTGTAAGCGGTCCAGTAGGACTGTGGGAGTCTCCTCACCCGGGATTAAGTCTGCAAAGATATGGGTTACAGTGTCCTATAAGTCAGAGTCCATAATCAACTCTGGCAGATTTCTTATTAGAATATTAGAGCGTCAAGATCTATTCTCTAGATCCTCACATTGTAATTCAAGGTTGCGTGTTACCCTGGCCAACTCTTTAAGTGCAATATCCGATTGATTACTGTGTCAATTCCTGGAAAGCCCGGTCGTTAGCATCAATCCGCTCGCCGAGGGTATCGATTTCCTTGCTGAAGTCAGATAAGTATTTCCTAATTTCCGTGGTGAGGAGGTAAACTGTAGCTGAAATGAGGCCGAAAACGTATCCTGAAATTCCTGCCAGCTCATTGCAAAGTCCTCTTTAGAAGCCACTATCTCTAAAGTTGGGACCGCTAGTTTCTTCACCAAAGGTAGATGTCCCTATTTCTCAAGCTAGAGTTGTCGCCTGGCCCGATGCCCCCCATTGTTTTTGTAGCAGATTCTTTTTACTGTAAGGGTCTTTAGTGGTGCCCATCTGGGTGAGCTTCTTTTCTCCCCTCGGCATGTTACGTGAAAGATGCTGGACTGTATATCCGGAGATCGCACAGTAACGTTCAGTGACTGGGAAGGTTGTTGCACGGGTATGTGGATGAAGATAAAGACCAACTGAGATCCACCTCCAAGCCTGGGGTGAAGATATCTTTTTCTTATTGAAACTTTGCCCACAGCTCTGCCAGATTATTTTCAGATGCAATGGATGAAAGATCACTGACCACTGTCCCACCAGTTATTCCTTGTGCTGATTGCGCTGTGTCATAACGCTTTTATTGCGATGCCCCCTCCTCCTTCTCCAAAATGCTTGAGGAATCCCCCACAATGAGGATATGCTTCCCTGAAAGGGCTGGACCCGGGAGTGAGCGCTTCTGTTGGAGCAAGACTTATTTCACAGGTGGACACGCGCAAATTAAGGTTTCAAAGTATTCATGCCCTAATAGCTTAATCTGGAGTTCTTGTTATTGTCGTGTGCCCTGCTGGTGCTAGACATCCACACTTGCCTGGCCTTCCCAGTACACAGCGAAATCCGGCGGGCCATGCCCTGAGAGGGCAAGCCTTCTACACGTTTCTTATGTGTGGTCACAGCTGCCATATGGGCACACTTCGCTTCTCCGCCACCCCGCTACTTTGGCTTGACTGTGATGCTCCCAGCTTCATTCCGCAGTTCAAAAGTCACAGTGGGAAGGGGCTGCTCCTTTGATGTTGGAGGAATCAATCGGAGCACACCGCACGCACATCCTCAAGGTGCGGCGGCCATCTTGGAATCACACATTATCTTTTTGAATTCATATTTATACCTTATTTTTTCAAAGATATGCCAAAAAAGATCCTTTCAATTATTTGATCGATTCAGCAAAACTATTTCTCTATCGTTTAAACAGATGGTACAGGCTTGTGGCCTATAGAGCGTTTACTTGGTGGATTCATGAAGACTGGGAATCCATGTTAACCATGTCATAACTACATGTGTCATTTGTGTGATCCATAAACAATTTCCCAATGCCTTCGGACAATACACTGTATTTATACAGATAGTAATACTACCAGACCAATGTAATCTGTAGTTTGTATACAACTTCACACATTCTTTTTTAAATGCACTTTTATGCACTTTTTATTAAAATATGTTCATTTCAATTACAAAAGATGTCTCTAGTAACTTGGTATTGCTTACTTTCTAATTATTTAAAATTAGTGTATTTAATTTCATTCAAGTTTTTAGTTTTACTAACAACTTTCGTGTTTTTCGCATATGTTCCCCAACAACATAGAACAAGGCACATATCCTAAATTCACAATACCAAATACTCAGTACTTGCATTCTCAGGTGGATTGCATTTCTTATGCTTATTATTTCTTCAAGTGCTACTCTTTGTTTCACGTACTCTAAATTTCATTCAATTGTATTTATGAATACACAAGGCCTTTATTAAATGTTAACAATCCACACTTTTACAGTCATAGGAAATAAAAGTAATGAAGTAATATAAGAAGTGAATGAAAGGGTTTGTCCAAGTCACCAACACTAACAATACATATCAGTCTACTTATAAAAATGGTATGCTACACCAGTAAGATCAACAAATGTTATTGGGACAGTCTTGAATATGTGACCAATACTAATCAGACGCAATTGTAATATAGCCAAACACTTTTCCCTTATCAATGCACTGTTATCAGTTTGTCCATGCCTTCTCATTTGGGGTGTGTTTTGGGCCAGCAGGTCCACCGGAGCGAAAGTCAATGTACAACCCAACATTTACCTGCATCTATCAACACCTGTCTATCCCCAGAGAAGGGGTCTGCATCTTTGAAGACCCTGTACCACCAATCATCATATGTATGTGACCTTAACCTCCATTACCAAAGCCTGTTCTCACCATACACTCACATTCGGTGTCGGTGGGCCGGTGAGCCCACACAAGGTGCTGAAAACCATGTACAACTCAAAGGTTTTTTTTTGCCTGGGCACCATTGGCCACATGTACACCCCAGACCTGGTGTCTCCATACTCCCCTTTGAAAGCCCCTGCCCTGCAAACAACATATACATGTCGCAGTTGACAAGTGCCAGGACCGATTGCGCTCGCTTCATCCTACTCCCCTCCCTTAAAGTCATTTCTCACTTGGGCCATGTGCTTGCAATGGGAAGGTGTAGGCACGTACCGGTTGCCGAACAACATGTACAACCCAAAGGGGATCTTCCGTCTGGGGACCCTTGTTCACATGGTCACCCTAGACCCGGTGTCTCCAAACTCCCCCTTGAAGACCCTGCCCCACTCCATCAACATGTGTCCTTCGACAAGATGCCGGGCCTATTGCTCTCACTCCCTACTTATCCATACCCTCCCTTAACAAAGCCAATGCACATTTCGGCCACGCGCTCGCAGTGGGGGGTGGGTGGGCGTGCACTCACAAGGTGACAAACACCATCTACAACTCAAAGAGGGTATTCACTTTATGGACCCTTGCCCACATGCCACCTGATACCCGGTATCCATACTCCCCTTTGAAGATCTCGTCCCTGCAATTAAGATATGTATATGACTATTCACAAAGCCCTGTGCCTTTTACGCTTAAATCATCCTTATTCACCCCATACATAATCAATGGCAGTTCTCACTTGGGCCATGCGTTCGCAATGGGGGTGGGTGGGGGTGCACTCACAAGGGGAGGAACACCATCTACAACTCAAAGAAGGTCTTCTCTTGAGGGACCATTGCCCACATGGCCACTCAATATTATCATACTCTCGTTTGAAGATCCTGTCTCTCCAATTAAGATATGTATGCAACTATTCATGAGGCCCTGGACCTTTTACGCTTAATCTACCCTTGTTCGCCCCCTTCATAATCAATGACAGTTCTCACTTGGGCCATGCCCATGTTGTTTTATGAAATTGTACATCATCAATTCTTCACCTTTCATGCTTTTTATACATACCCACATATGGATTTGGCAATATACAATACCACACCAGGCACTCCTTCCATGCAACAAAATCACATAAATAAAAACCCACTTTTCAAAGTGTTTATAAATTACTTTAAATCCTTAGCAAGAAAACATCCCTGCCGTCTGCTACGATATCATCCTTGCATGGCTTATCTTCAGTGTAGAATCTGCTCGTAGATTTTCCCAACTACAGGTAATTGGCATCTTGGTTATTACCGTTTTTATGTTTTCAGCTTTGTACATTCAAAGTGCATGTTACCCAATTTACATCCAAATGTTCCTTTTATGTATCTCAATTACTTCTCCATTATCAACCTTTTAATGTATTATTACATCTTGAAGTACATTACATGTTATTTTTTTTAATATGCAATATTTTGTTATCACCCTTATCTTTTGTGGCACCATGGATGATCAAACTACCAGAAATACTTTTCTTCATGTGAGAAACCATTGACATATAAGCGAGTGGGTAGGCCTGGTGCATCAGACTTGCTTACAGGGCAGTTACCAAACTCTAAAGCACTTTGTATTTGAGAGGTTTTTATTGTTGTATAAACACTATCATACTTTAACAATTATTAACTTTTTGGCATTTTCTTACTAGATCTTCCAGAGCATAAAACAATGCCTTCTTGTATAGTTTTGGGCTGCCCTAATATCAACCATGATAAGACTCCTGGTACAGTGATGCACATTTGCCCTAAGGATATGTCGTTGATACAATCATGGTTGCTCAACTGTGGCCTTCCAGTATACAAGATTGACCGCAGAGTCAAGGATGTCTTGGAGGACGTAAAGGGCAATCAATTCAGTGTCTGCAGCATGCACTTCTTGGAAGATATTAACATCTAAGTTTACTTTAAAGTGTCAGCTCAGACTCACTTTTAAGCTACTTCTCAATGCGGATCCAAGTGTGTCATCACACACACATTCATGTGAGTAGTAACCATGAATGATTAATGTATGTGTATGTATGCACTAATATATGTTTATAGAGAAATCACACAATCTCTTCAATATCTGGGGCAACTGCAATGATAGCATGGATTTCTTTAACAAAACATTGTATTATATGTTTTGTCAATTTTTTTATTATGTTTGAATTTACACGTCTTTATATTTTAGACTTTGAGCTACAATATATTCCTTATTTTTGGATACACAAAACGTTGACTGCAGTGTGACGCTTTTTGTCAAATGTTAAACACAGTATCTGTACTTTGGCTTATTTTTTATGATTTATTGATTACAATGGGCCTCATCACGAGTTGGGCTTTATCCCGGCTGTAATACAGCCTGACTATAATAGCCCTAGCACTGACCGGTACGGCGGTATTACCGTCGGATCACGGGTTGGGTGTTAACAGTAAATCCCCATTCCCCATTTGGTCCTTTGGATTCAATGGCGCATTTTCAGCGCTAATTATGCGGGCTAATACAGCCGGCGGTAATACAGCCGAAAACAGGGGATTTTCACCTCCAGAGAAAGGCTGGAGGTAAAACAGCCCATTTAGCGCCCAACTCGTGATTGGGCCAGCCCTTAAATGTGGCAGTAATACCGTTAGCACCACATTTAAGGGCTACAGCCAAACTCGTGATGAGGCCCAGTGTCTTTAATTACATAGACCACGCTGATGGAAGTGCAGACTGATACCTCTGAAGAAACGACAGACACTTCCAATAACCAAACGGTGTACCCTACTGACATGCACAGAAACTGCTATATAGTGTATTAGATTGTCAATGTTTTATAAATAATATATTTCCTATTGCCATGAAACTATCAATTGAATAAATGGTTAAGCTTCATCAACAACTATTTAACTTACAAGCAATATTTTTAAATTCTAAATTTGTCTGCAAGTATACTATAGGTTAAGTTCAACTTTGAACTCATTAATGACTATAATCTTTTTAAAATCTTTTTGGCAATGTTTGGAATGCCATAACTTTCAACAGTTTTGCTTTTCTTTTTAAGCTATTTTATATTGCTATACTTCTCTTCAAACATTATAATTGGAAATAACCACATTTTATATACAGGAGGATGCTGGTACTTCAGCAACATACTTCTCTCTCTTCATTGGAACTGGTCACACGGAGAAGGTATGATACATGATAAATCAACAATATTGAATGATATTCCGTTAACTTTGAACTATTATATTCCAAATAATAACATGCATGTTAAATTAATCAAAGTTTTATTGGATTAAACAATTAATTAAATGTTCGACATGCTTACAATGAACAACAGTTTGGAAATATATAATTGCTTGCAATCGTCAATGTAGTGTCATGCACCTTTCAACATGCAGGATTGACAGGGACCCCTACATAAAACTATGAATATAGAACAATTTATGGATTCTGTTATTCTTCAAATGCTCTATATATGTTTTTATATACTGTGGAACTAAAGAGCACTAAATGAAAATTAACTTTATAATACTATATATTTTTTGTATAAATAGTTATTTTTCATTTCATTTAAAAGAGAGTATTGTGCAAACTCTAACATCAAATCCTTTTGACACCAGTGAAGTTCAACAGGTATTTTTCATAATAATTGTTAAACATTTTTGAATATAATGGTTGACTTTTTAAAAGAAAAATGAAATGTTTTTTCAATTATAAAAATGTGCCTCTTTTTCAATATCTTTGACTTGTCTTTGATCAGTTGTTGCAATTAGTTATGCGTAAAAGGTCACTTATCACAATATAATATGGTTTGACATTCAAATAGCTATTTATTATGCAATATTTATTGCATGTGTTTTTATGTGAAAAGTCTATTAATGAAGCAGTGGTGATGGAAGAGACCCAAGGATCACAATTATAAAAACAATAGTGGCAGTTATCATTTATCATCCATTGGGCTTTAATGTTCCTTTTATTGTGCAAAGTGTTCATCAAACGGAAATAGTGTGCTTGTTGTAATTGTATTTGTGTTTCTTGGTGCTGAAGATATAACTTTTTAAAGTATTGATTAATTGAAACACAATTAAAACATTTTATTTATTTCTTATTTGTGTTCAACTCATATTTTTCTTTATCATTTGCAGGAGGCTACATTAGTGGAATACCTTCCATCCATTACCCATGGCACTTGTCATGGTCACAAGGTATGTAAATCAATGTTTTAAAATACATTTTACCAACGGTAAACGTAATGAAAGGTAAAGCAATACGTATCTTTTCTACTGAAAAATATTGTCTTATCCTTACTTTGAGTAAGTATTTGTAATATTATAACTTCATAATACATTTATTTTCTAGTATAGTATACTTTCTTAAAAGTGCATTCTAAACATAATGACATCTTATGGATAGATTCATAATGACTTGATTAAAAGTATAAACAGCAAATTACAGAGGTGTCAGTGTACATAGCTACGATATATAGATCCAGAATATTCCAAATCTTCATAATATCACAAAGTATCACAAGTAGTATATTAAACTGAAATGTGACAAATACTAAATCAAATGACAAATACGTTGCCAATATTTTTTATGCTTTGGAATGTACATGGATTTAAACACTCATGTAGTTGACTGCCAATCAACAGAAGGAGGAAAGGTACCACATATTCAATGTATGGTTGTTTACAATATATTGTGAATGTTCTGTTACATAAAGGGGATGAACTCGGCACATCAGGACTGACTGTTTCAAAACGCATTAGGAAAACTAGGTTAAATACGATGCAGGATTTGAAAAGTGGTTCAAAGTCCTTATTTGGATATTTGTTCATTGGTATTAGATTGTAAGGTTGCTATGCATATGTTTTGTAAAAGGGAAAGAATGCTTATTGTATTAATCAATTAGAGACCTAGGAAGAAGAACAGGAAGACTCAGACCACAACACAAACACATGATGTTGCTTGCCAATCCGATGTCACTTGGGAGCAACTATTGTTTGAGGTTGCAAATGCTCATCCCAAGGTTCAGAATTATGATCCACTCACCCAATCTATGGCTTTGAAACTATTTATGTCAGAGATAATCTTCCATATTTTCCCAATCGTCTAAAAATCTAGAAATATCACAGATTGAAATCACTGAGGCATTTTCTGAATTAATCGACAATCTACATGAACCTGACTACACCACGAGTAGTGCAGAGAAATTATCCACCACCACAAAATCTAAAACTAGATCGCAGAACAATTGGCTATTTAGGGAACAAAAATACATTGTTTTCCACAGCTGCCTTATTGAGATTATAAAAATGATGGTTCCTAAATCATGAAAAACTTCCTACAAGCATGGCCTTTAGGTATTTAGGATATCCGGTCTTTGGAGACAAAAAAAAGCTAATTTTAGAACCTTACTGGATGCGAAGGCTGTAACTTTGATCGCTCAAGTACGTAAAATAGACACTAAATATGGTAAATTCTCTTTAAGTATAATTGTGGCCCAATTCCGTTATGGATTAGAACTAGCCCCTTCCTGGTTGTCATGATCTCTGCTTCCAAAAGGTCAGGACTTACACAACTCCCTTGGAAGCAGACCCATAACCCAGGTTCTGAGTGCCAACCAGTCCCAATTGGGACCTTTTGGACCCTGTCCTGGCGCCAGTGGCACCAGGCTCATAAATATGCCCAGTCCCAGCGCTGGAAGCGCCGGGCTCATAATGCTTGGGTGGACTTACCTGCAGCAGACCATGCTGCTTACTTACCTGCCAGTTGAGCCTCTAATCCTCTTCTGTTTGGGACTACTTTTCCTGTTGGGTGGGGCAGGAGCCACTCCCTAGGTTCAGAACACTGGAACTCTTCTGGAAAGCAGGAACTCTTTTACCTAGGCGAGGCTGTGGAAGGAGACACCTAAGCACTACAGGAGGCTATTTAAACCACACCCGATGGATGAATCTTGCTTTGCGTTATTCTGCATCCTCTGCAGCAGAACGCTCATCGTGTCTTCTGCATCTGATCCTGGGCCTAAGGGAAAAAGGCTTACCATCCTGAATCCAGTCTTCAGCAACACCTATAAAGACAAGAAAGAACAGGTTAGCATTACGGTCTTCAGTGACAGCGCTTCTCACCTGGTCCATCGGCTGTCACCAACGCCTCGCGCTGCATTCCGGCATCTGAAAGACAAAGGCTTACCTACTCTTCGCGTGCTCCGGAGGTCTTCGCACTGCATTCCGGCATCTGAAAGACAAAAGCTTACCAACGCTTTGCACGCTCCGTAGGCCTTCGGCGTTGCATCCCGCATCTGAAAGACAAAAGAAGGTGCGTTTAAAGACATTGGGTAACTTTATTACTCACGTGCCATTACTCCTTCCCACGCCGAACCCAGTGGGTATTCCGGCACCCTTCAGCAGCACCGAACTTGTACCTGCAAGATAAAAGGACAGTTAGTGCGCATCGTGGAGCAGGCAACAAGCGCTTACTTACGTGCTTCCAGGCGCTTCTATTTCTCACACGGGTTCCATCCTCAACTCACTTCAGCCCTTCATCCGCCATCGCCGGAACCCTGCAAAACAAGAGACATCATTACAAAAGACTTTTAAAGACATTTGAAATACTCGGAACTTATCGTTCGTGAAGTAAACGACGGACAGCAGTCCTCTGAGGTCAAGAGGCCTGCACCCTTATCCAGTGAAGAAACTGGTTACGGCACCCTGCCCCGAGGCAGATGGAGAGCTCGGCGTTCACTTACCTAAGGTGAGAGCATTAACCTTTGGGGTTCTACAGGAGAAGAGAAGGGGAAGAAGAGAGAGACACCCAATAACCCCAGTTCATTAATCCCATATTTTCTATCTGCAGACATCTTACTCTTCGAGTCAGACATACAGTGCACAGAGGTCCAGCCCAAAGAGCCAACTGTGTGTTACACATCACCTTTGAAGATACAGTATTCGCCCAGTCAAGACCGGCGCCTCTGCGGGAATCAGGTGAGCGTTACACTGGTGTAGGGGAGAGGTGGCAATATATGAATCCAAGATACTAAGAGCAATGGTCAAATGCCTACCCAAATGTGTACCGTTAATGGCGATCCGTTATGAGCTTGGTCTGCACTCGTTGAGGAGTGTCCTTGAATGGCGTAGACTAAGTCATTATCGGAAACTGTTAATCAGCCATGAATCAACACTATACAATATCAAGGGGAAGGGCATTAGGAGTGGCGCTCCCGCATCAAAATACCTGAATGATATGATACAGGAAGCTAACAATGTACTGGATCAATTGCGGGTACAGAGAGATCTGTTAATCAGTAACCCAATGAAAGTGAAATTATTACTGTTACATGCAGACTGGAACCTTACTGTGGCCGAGGTACAGAAGACAAATTTATACCATCAAATTATAAATGTTTACAAAAAAATGGGGGAGCCGGCACCATATTTAATTAAATTTCCGAATAGGGAATGGAGACAAGAATTTATGAGATTCCGTTTTAACGTGTTGGGCACTGAGGAAATACTGGATATTCGAAATGGTATGACTAGGGCGTACTCCCTTTGCAGGTTTTGCAAGCAAAAGGAGCATTGTGAGACATTGCAGCACTTATTGACTATATGTGATGGTGTAAGGAAGGAGCGCATAAGTTATTTTAGTAACTATGTACCCAATACTGAATGCGTGGACCTAGACCTTTTGTGGCGGGATATGCTTGATGGTAAAAGAGTTAATCTCTAGATTGCAGTAGTGAGATTTCTTAAAGTATGTTGTGGTCTATGAAGCCAAGCTTGCTAAGGTACTGACTGATAGTAACTTTGGCCCCAATCCCCCCATATTTTAAAAAACAACATAACTTAACAAAAAATTAAAATATGAATAAAAACGGGGGTACGTATCATAACGGGATTAATGACTCTAGATTTACTTGTCGCGGTAACGGTAACCCTCTGGCGGCACAAGTGAATCTGTGCCCCCCACTACCCAGTCTGCACTTGAGTTAATGCAATGTGGATCAAAAAGAAAACTCCAAAACACTTTTCGGCATGCGCTCCAATGTGGGTTTATTGATTGTAACTATAGACAATTATCCTCTACACATGTTTCACCACTTTTAAATGCAGTGGCTCATAAGGAGGTATGAACATTTTGATCTCTGAGTGTACTCAGATGTATTGTGATTCTTTCTTTCAGTTATTTAGATTTGAAGATTTTACAGTTTCCTGTAGGGTTTATTGTGGATCATTTTTTACAAGTGTTTACTTCATACTTTTCCTTGGGACAGTCCCTAATGGTCTGTAGCTCCTCGATTTCGATGGATTCAGGTATGGATTCCGAACTGCTCCCTAATGGAATGTGGAAAAGAAGGGGATCCCTAAAATTAACTGTTTTTAAAATCTGTTATACGGGATGAGTTTTGAAGATTGGAGCTTGATGCTGCCTCATGTAAATGTGTACACCACTATGATAACCAGAGTGTTTTTATTCTTTTAGTATGTATCATTGCAAGATTTTAATCCTTTAATGCAGAACATTTTTGGGTTATTTTAAGTGTTATTTCTGTGTGAATTTCTTTTTCTAAAATTGATTGTCCTTTATGTATGAAAACTGAAAATCTTGTTTTGTAAAAGTTACTTTGTAACTATAAATAAATAAAAAAAATATTAAATGCAACTATGGGAAATGTAAGAGGATTTGGCGTTTACTTAAGAAGTCAAACGAACTAACCTGAAAATCAAGCGGGGCTGTATGCAGGAGCATTCACCATTTCTGTGGTCCGCTCAACCCATTCTTGGAAAAGCACCAGCTGGAAATGTAGTTTGTTCTTGTGCTCTGTTATTCTGTGGATCAACATTTAGTAAGATCTCAAGTTTCTGAACACGTTTAGGGCTTAAGTTTATTGCTAAAACAGCGTACTACAAATATCAGAGAATGTTCTTGTTTCCTGTTATTGGTCAGGTCTGAAATGTCAAACAGATAGCCATTGACAATGCTTTTTCAGGCAAACAGCTCAGGCTTGCTGGTGATGAACAGTGTGACAGTTCTGGATGTTCAGTGAAGTCCTATGCTTACCACTTACGGGACATGGACACCCAAAAAATAGTGAGTTCTCTTGTGGTGCAAGTTTCAGAATGTACATCCTCTGTTGCCATGGAGAAATATGACATCCAGTGAACTTCTGCAATCAAGGGACTTGTAAATGGAATTCTGGTTGAAAAGTGGCATCCACTGCTCCATCACTCCATCATAGTTCAAACATAACTAGCACCATCACGTGTGTTCATCAACCTTTGAGTGAGGAGCAGGAATATTAAAAGAAAGAAAAAAGTGGTTGGTGCACAGCTCTCCTCCTCACATGGCCCTTCAAAAGATAGTGTGTTACAAATTGTTTACCAAAGATTTGAAAGGCCTCCCTGAATTGTGCCACACTGGGGATTTGGAGGGTTTCCATAATAAGTGCCTAAAGTACAGGCCTAAAATGTTGCATTTCAGCATAGACGGCATGGAAGCCAGAAAAAGGCTGGCTGTACTTGCCCACAAAGAGAACGCTGGCAGGGAACAAGCAAGAACATTTCATGCTTTTGGTATGCTTTGTTACACCATGGCTTCACCAAAAGAAAAAAAACAATGGGTGGCTCAGCCAATATTAGAGCAGATGTAATTTGACTTTGTGAAAGATCTGACTTTGTGCTAGCATGCAACCACACAGACTGACAATAAATTATGTTGCGAGGGGACAGTCTATGCCGCAGAACATTGCTAATGTGGTTCGTCCTCCAAAAACTTAAATTGTGGAAAATTTGACATCAAGATTCAAGTGAAGTGGTCTGGTATATAAAATGTTTTCCTCTTTTTGTTGAAATCATTATTTAAGAGCAAAATATTTGTTTTTTAATCATGTCCTTTAAAAGAAGTAAACATTTTTACTGTCCATATTTTTTATGATAGTAAATGTAAGTTGCTTTTTATTTCGTCCAATTGTTTTAAATACATTTGTATCTATTTTTCTTAGTCAATGTTTCTTTGAAGTAATACTATTTCTTCACCAAAATGCTTTTTATTTTACTTATATGTCTGTATTTCTTGGTCACATACATTTATAGTGTATATTTATCTTGAAAATGAAACATACATTTCTGTATTTATTTTTAAATGTTAATTGTTTCTGTTCAATAGTCAAAAATGAGTTTCTTAGAGATCAGGGCCCCAAGGAACCCTCCACACATAGCAAAAGTAGTAAATATGTCACCAGGACATTGCCTTAGGGGGAAAAAGCCAATACATGATGTAGCCTCATGTCCCATTTTGCTATTTCACAGAAGGTTACATGTCCTCCTATCTCACTCCATTAGACTAGAGATTTGCTTCTAGACCAATAGAAAGGGCAGAAAGGCTAGAGAATTGATTGACACAGACTATCCACGGGGTCTGGCGTCTCTGAAAGAGTCAAACATGGGCAGGAACGTCAGAAGACAAATTCTATTGCTTCCTACCTCCACACACCACAACCCAAAACCCATACTGGCTCCCTGTCAATGCAACTCTCACAAAATATAAGAAACTCACTTGCCATCCTTCCTTCCCATTAACATGCATTAGATAAATGTTTAATATTTATTTGGTGATTTACACTACAATTTATAATCACATTTCCCTGGCTTAAATGCAGAAGGTAAACCACTTTCATTTGATAGTGACCCTCAGCCAGACAGGACAAGAGGCATTAGTTGTGGTGTTGCTAGTAATAGTAGGTCTGGGTCTCTTCTTGGACAATGCAGACCAAAGAGGCTGAGGGTTCTTGGCTTTTATTATGCAACAATAATGCATTTTATTGGAAAGTAGACTGCAGATTGCAGTTCCTGGAAGCAAAGCCAACTGAGAGTGGAGTGGACAAAGGCCCAGTTTAATGGAGAGGATGTAAGAGCAACCTAATCATATTTATTTTTTCAAGGAAGGTGGAGTGCTGTCATGGGCGCTACTCCCGAGGGGCCAGGACTGGCCCAGCGCCCTCGGAAGCAGACCCGTCTTCCACTACTCCGGACCCAGCAGACCCCTACAGGGGCCCTTTGGACCGTGTCCTGGCGCCTTTGACGCCAGGCTCATGAAGGGTTTCAGTCCCGGCGCCATAGGCGCCGGGCTCATATTGATAAACAGTGTAATAATGCTTGGGTGGACTTACCTGAGGCAGACCATGCTGCATATTTACCCAGAACAAACCAGTCTGGTTGAAGTCCCCAGCCATCAGGGCTGGGAGGAACTATTCCCTCCATTCAGGAACTCTTTTCTTACCTGGGTGGAACCGGTGGAAGAACACACACTGGAAGCGCTTCTCTGCTATTTAAACCACGCCCGATGGAAAACACGTGCTTTGCGTTATTCTGCAGCAGCAGCAGGACGCTCACCGAGTCGGCTCCTGCATTCCAGGTCCAGAGTCATCTTCAGCTTCCGCGCAGCAACCTGTGGATGAAGAAAGACACAGAACAATACTTACCAGATCCCGGAATCCAGTCACCGGCAAAACCTGCAAAGAATAAACATAAGGTTAGAAAAGTACAACTCGCTCGCAGCCGCGCCCGCTTACCTGATCCATCCGTGATTGCAACGGAGCTAACCGCGGCCTTCTCTTCGGCAGCTTCTCTGCACCTGAAAGGCAAAGGACATAATTAAAAAGGGGTTCGGGTGAAGGCAGTCGCATTCATCTTAACTTACCGGTTTTTGCACGCGCAGTAGCGGCCGCATCAACCTCAGCATCCCGGCACCTGAAAAACAGGAAAAAGACATTATTTGAGGTGCCATTAAAAGCGGCCAACGATCATTATACTTACGTGCATCGGCACGTGCAGTGGCAACGGATATAAAGCCCGCAGCATCCCGGCACCTGAAAACTAGGAAAAGGACATTATTAGAGGTGCCATTAAAAGCGGCCAACGATCATTATACTTACGTGCATCGGCACGTGCAGTGGCAACGGATATAAAGCCCGCAGCATTCAGGCACCTGAAAACTAGAAAAAGGACATTATTAGAGGTGCCATTAAAAGCGGCCAACGAACATTATACTTAAGTGCATCGGCACGTGCAGCGGCAACGGAAAACTACGCCCACAGCATCCCGAGGCCTGAAACAAAGGAAAAGGGACATTATTGAGGTGCCCATCTTTTAAAGCCTAAAGACTACAGTATACTTACAGTCATGCGCTCGTGCAGTAACGGCGGCATCGCTCTTCGGCATCCCAGCACCAGTGCCACAACTAAGGCGGCAAAGGCTTGAGCCTCAACACTGAACTCATCCAGTGACGTAACTGGAATCCACGCACTCCTGCACCAGACGCAGAATGGAGAGCTCAGCATTTATACGCCTAAGGTGAGAGCTCGCCGAGACAAGTAGAAAGCTAGGCTGTGGGAGAAACTGGCGATTGGTGGGAGAAGGAATCCCATCAAACGGTGATTAACCCTTTTTCTTCCACCTGCAGAAAACTTACCCTGCAAGTTCCTCAAATAAGAGGAAGCCCAGTCCTGAGAGTCGTCCGAGCTCTACGCTTCTCAATTGAAGAAACGATAGCAGCCCAGCCGGGATCAGCGCCTCCGTGGGAATCAGGTGAGCGTTACAAGTGCGTGCGTGTCTGTGTTTATATATTTTAGCTCTGACTGACAGTGATATGTTTGATATTTTCCAGGCGTTTTCTATTTTGGTTGCCCTACTCTGGAACTGGCTTCCTTTGCTGCTTCACTGCATGAGGGACTATTTGGATTTCAGGCAGTCTCTAAAAACCTATTTGTTCTAATAGCTATCTCTTGCGAGTTCTTACCATTTGTTTGCAGCGCCAAGATGCCCTTTGGCGAATGTAACACTCTACAAATACCTCAAAATACAAATACTTGTAAATGGACAAAGTAATGTGTCTGTTCATGTGATTATGCATTTTTCTATTTCAATATGATGATTTGAATATGTGTCTTTTCTTGGTCACATAAGACTGTTCTGGACAAAGACATTACATGTAATGCTTGTTTAGTCATTCAGACCTCGGTGGTACTGTTAAAATAATTTGAATTTGAAAACTGCACCAGATTTCACCGTCTGGAAAAGCCTGGGTTTGATCACATACCTCTGACAGTAGTGCACAGAAATAGTTGTAGCAGTATTATAAGTGGCCCTTTTGCTTATTTTTCACTACATCCAAGAAGAGATGGAATAAAAACCAAATTGCCTCGAATTTGGTTTTGTAGGAACTTACTATTACTATATTAAAAACAGTTTTCTATGGGCATCATAAAGTAACCTTGGTGGTTCTTAGTCAAGATTATTCTCGATTTTTTGTGTAATGAAGTCACCAGTGAGCAAGACATTTTTAAAGAAAAGGATGGATGAATCAATCTTAAACAATGATACTGAGAACCAACTAAAACATGCATGGGTTGTTACTTACTTGGCAAGTCAGATGATGACGAAAGAGACCGATAGGATATGGGACAGAGTGGTGCCAATTTGACCAACCATTGTTGCCACTGGGTGCAATAACAATGTGTCTGGGTCATGGCCTCTTCTACATCCGACTCAGTCATTACGGATGCCCATGTGTAGAAGCCGACCAGGTAGACTGGAAACATTGCTGAAATAGAGAAACGTCTACCACTACATCTTCTCAGTAGCCTAGCAAGGGATTGAAGAACTCTGTTCTTTTGAGGCTGACTGAATGCTTTTGTAACTGAACCAGGAAGCAGACCAGTCAGACTGGGGGGCCATTGCGACCTTGAAACCCCTTCCTAGACCACCCCTGCATATATCCATTGTTGAACAACAATCGCAAAATCAATTTATGTTGCCAGAATGTATTACTCATTCATTATGTCTGTATTGATCATTAGGTATTCATCCATTTATACTTATTATTGCCTCTATTTCAATGTTTCAGATATTGTAATTCATTTCTGTCTATCGTTTCAAATCAGACAAATCACCATGTTAAAACGTCTGCGCAAATCTGTCTCTTCCCTGTTTCCCTGTCACATTGACAGACTATACATGGACCAATTATGTAATCTGTTTTTTCTCGCTTGCATGTATTTTATTGAACTCGTGAATAATAATATATTATTATATCAACTGTGGTCCATGTTTACATATTTGACCATATATGTCCACCATTAATTATTTTTCAATATTTAGTACTCACTTAGATATTGATAGGTATTACAAGAATGTGTATCTCTCCATATTTCTTAGCATTTCAATTTTTATTTCATACATACCTGCTTTTACAGCCACACGTCCTTTGACTAAATCAAGTCATGTGTGACTACCGTTTTGGCTTTGTATAACTCTGCCCCTACCAATGCACACCTTGTTTATTCACACTCGCTATCAATTCATCTCACTATGACTCCATTCATAACTGTCTCCCTGACTCTCTCCCTCACAGACCCAATCTGCCTCCCCTCTTCTTCAATCTATATATGACACCCACTGCTTCCACTTGATACATAAACTTCCTCTATAATATCTATCCATGTCTCTCTTCAGCCATCTATCTCCTTTTATCCATATCTATTGATGCATCTCCATATCTCGCTCCATCCCTACCTGCCTTTCAATCTCTCTATACGAATGGCTCCATCTATCCATCTCTGGCTGTGCATCTCTATGTATCCATCTATCTATTCATCTCTATGTCCACACACATATTTATACACATATATCTCTTTCCACCTTGAAATATCCATGAATCTCTCGCCTTATTTATATGCATCTCTCGGACTATATCAGCTCCCTCTATGCATCTCTCCACCTAGCTACCTATCCATCTCTCTCTACCCATCTCTATCTATCCCCATCTATGCATTTATCTATGTCTGTCACTTGTGAGACAGGCATGGAATCAAGAGAGATGACACAGACAACAGATGTACAGTCCCAAATAAAACTTTATTAATGATCAGGATGGTGTACCGGCCTATACTATGGTGGGACTTTCCCTACCTAAAAAAACTAAGGAAAGTATGTGTTTGCAAGTCCAAAATAAGACTCTGTCGGTGTCAAAACCTATGCTTGTCTTGACATCTATAACTAGGATTGTGGGGAATTTTCTCAGAAAAATGTAAGTGCTCAAATGTAAAGGTTAAGCTACTTGCAGCTTGAGTTCTTCTTGAGTTCTCCATCTCAAGTGCAATACAGTTCCAATATAGGTTCACTCTGGGCTTCCCTTCCCCCAAGTTGAAATGTCGCACAGTTCAAACAAAACAGAGGTCCTGGGACCCCCTTCCCCAAGATAATGTTCTCTGGTTGTTTGGCTCTCAGGGTTCACTTCCCCAAGACTTTAACAGAGCATTCAAATGGTTTAACCTGTTCAAAGTTCACCTGAGCATTCACATTGTTTCATCCGTTCAAAGTTAACAAGAAAACACCGGGTCCACTTGACCCACCTTCAGGTTTGCTTCACTCTCAGTCAAGTACCAAACTTCCCCCAAAAACACCATCACCATACACCTCATTTATAGGCCTCCAGGTCCTCCCACATCCTTTGAAGAAGACCTTGCGTCATTAATAGCTGAGAATGCTAAACCTAAGGCACAAAGCATTATCATAGTTGATTTCAACTTAGGCTATAATGACCCCAATGACTTACCAGCCACCTCCCTAGCCAACGCACTATTCGAACAAGGATTGATACAAATTAGCACCTTACCCACTCATGAAAAAGACACAATTCTTGATTGGGTAGCAGACCTCTATTGCAACATTACCCTAAAGGATTCCTCACCCCTCGTAGGGACTGACCACAATCTCTTGACTCTTGAAATCAATGGGAATAACTTAGAGTCTATAAAACCCGCCACTGCACCACCCTGTCCAACCAGAAACAAACGGAACATCACAGCTGAGGCCATAATACCTTTGGTTGTTTCAATACTTAATGCCTTACCAGATACACATGACCTGGACATACTTGTCAACACCTACAATGAGGCCATGACTAAAGCTATAGACACCATCACCCCGCTTAAACAATGCAAAAGCAAACCCAGAGCACACCTGAACTCCTGGTTCACCCCTGAACTCAAAACACTACGATCAGATAAAAGAAAACTTGAGACACTCTGGAAATCAAACCCTTCTATGGAAAATAAAACTAATTTAACCAACATCACAGCCATCTACAAGAGCGAAATAATCTGCACCAAAAAAGAAACATTCAACCTCAGAATCAACCAGGCAAACTCCAGTACCAAAGAAGTATTCAACATCCTAAAGGAATTAGAAAACCCTAATCCACCCCCTAGACACTTGCACCAAGGACAAACCATGGTGCACTAGCATTCAAAATGCACTCGCCAACAAAATCACAGGGCTCCAAACCAAAATAGCCGACAAGCAAACCAAACTCACATCCTGCAACACCTCCATCCCTACCTCACTATTGGCCACACACCCTAACGCAGGTTTCATATTCCACCATGTTACCATACCGCAGGTACAAAAAATTATGGCTTCTCTGAAACCTTCAAACTGTAAAGGGGACAGTTGCCCTGCACAAATCATTAAAGATGCAGCGAGAGATGTATCTCCATTTATTACCAAACTTATCAACCTGTCATTTACCAACAACGCCATCCCTAGCAATCTGAAACAATCCTGGGTTCTCCCCCTACTCAAGAAACAAACATTAGACCCGTCTATCCCCACTAACTACAGACCAATTACTACAGTCCCTTTCCTTCTGAAAATCCTGGACAAAGTTGCATACCTGCAGATCCAAGACTACCTGGAGAAAAAACAACTACTAGGGACCCGTCAGTCTGGCTTTAGACCCCAGCATGGAACAGAAACTGCCCTTGTGGATCCCAAAAGCCAAATTGAAGAAATAAAAGACAATGGTAAAACTGCCATGTTACTTCTCTTTGATTTATCAGTAGCCTTCGATTTGGTTGACCATCATATCTTATGCAACCACCTCTTGTCGGCTGCACATTTTTCCAACTCAGCTGTCAGCTGGATAAAATCGTTCCTCACAAATAGAACCATGCGTGTCTTCTCATCCACAGATGCAGCTGACCCCATCCCTATTACCTGCGGTGTACCACAAGGCTTGTGTGTATCACCCACTTTGTATAATATATTCACAACGCCACTATTTGACAAATTGAACCATCTGGGTGTCACCTACACAAATTATGCAGATGACACCCAGATACTCCTAACACTATCAGGTTCTTATGACCTAGACATCGCTCGGATCAACGAAATCTACACCATCATTCAGGCATGGATGGCCACACATGGCCTCTGCCTAAATGATGATAAGACTGAGCTACTCCGTGTGGGTTCACCCAATAGCTTGGCGAAACTGAGCCACAACTACAGTAGCATCATCATAGATGGCAATAACATTCACATAGCCAAAAATGTAAAGACTTTGGGATTCTATCTTGATGTTAACCCCAACCTCACCAAACAAATTAACATGATGGCTTCTGCTACTGCCTACAAGGGCAAGCTGATTAGAGCCTGCAGACCACTACTATCCTCCAATAGCTGCCTCATACTGGCCAGAGCACTCATCCAGTCCAAATTGAACTACTGCAATGGCCAATACCTAGGAGCCAACAAGACGATAATCCACAAACTACAGGCAATGCAAAATAATGCGCTCAGAGCGGCTCTAAATATACCTAGAAGACAGCACATATCGGCAACTAGAAAGTCTTGCAAACGGCTCTCTATTCAAGAAAAAAACGACCTAAAAACCATCTGCCTCACCTACAAAGCCCTGAACCACCAAGCCCCACCATATCTTACAGATAGATTCACCCTGAAACAGTCGACTAGAACTATAGATCCACTAATACTTCCTGCCTAGTTGTGCCCAGGTTTAAGCTAAAAAGAGCAGGCGGAACTAGCTTTCCGGTACGAGCCGCCCAAAAATGGAACATACTTCCTCAGGACATCAAAACTATCCCAACATTTGATAGATTCTGAAGTCACGCCATCACATGACTACTGAATAAATAGTAACTTCACCCACCCCACATCGGACATCAGTATACCCTGCCCGCACACCACATATTACAACCACAATGTTTATCTATTTTACTGTACTATGTCTGTGTAAACTGTACTTCACCTGTACCAACAACTCTATATTTTGTATATATGTACTCTAACTGTTCCCAATGTTTATATTTATTTTACTGTACTATGTCTGTGTAAACTGTACATCACCTTTATCAACAACTCTATATTTTGTATGTATCATTGTAATCTGTAACTGTTCTTCACTGCAAGCGCCCGGATACCTCTGGGTCAGGCGCGCTATATTAATAAAATAAACAAACAAACCAATAGCTTCACAATTCTTTGCAGCTTTTTGACCATTCAGGGTTGCCTGGTCTAGACGCAGTCATTAGACCACACGGTCCACCCATCAAAAGTCAGAGCAACCAGTAACCCTATATTTTGCCTTTGGTTTGATGCTTGATGTTGGTAACTTTCATATTAGCAGACTTTCTGGTTTGGGCACAGTTATCAGACTGCACAGTTCACCCATCAAGGTCACGCAACCATAAAACTCCCCAAAGCTGCTGTACCCCTTTATAGGCTCTTCTGCCTTGGGTCTTTCATTTTCCACACTTGTATTTCTTGTAACACTCTTTTATACCAGTTCTTGACTTGTCATATGACTCTTTCCCACGTTTGCAGTTATAACTGATATTCTTTATTATTATTCTTTGCACTTGTAATACTCAAAACAACTCTTCAACTTCATCACGTCTTTAATTCAGTTTATATTGCGTTTAACTGACAGCGTGCCTCTTGATATGTCCATTTGAGTTAAAGTGTTCATTCACCATTCAGAAAATCTTAGTTTAGTCAAATAACAGCTTTCTTTCAGTTCAGTATTCGATATATGCAGCATTAACTTGTGCTTGGTGAAATAGCACCTTTCTTTCAGTTCGGTATTCAATAAATGCAGGAGGAAATGTGGACTACTTTTAGCTGCCTCTTCCTCTTCTCAGTACTTGGTGGGGAACTACAGCAATGGAATGGATATGATTGACAATATCCCATGAAGACTGAGGGAGGGTCAGTATTAGTGAAAGGGGAATACCATGTCTTGCCTTCAGGTACCCTCTCTCCAATCCCCAAGGACCCTCTACCCTCGCTTGTCCACCCACAGGGTCGGGATCCAAAAGCAATGGCCCTTCTCTGGCCACCTGAACAGAAGATCCCTGGGAAGTAGATGTGAGAGTACCTTTTGGTTTCTCACACACTGCAAAGATAACTATGTATCTCTATCCATCTACCGTTGTCCATCACCCTGTATGCATCTCTCTATACATCTCCCTCTATTCATATCCTCTTTCTACCTCTTTAGCAATCCATCTCTCTCTATGCACCTGTGTGTATCTCTCTATCCATCTCTCCCCACTATGCACCTTAGTTTTGTGAACTCTGACTTACTCAATAGATATGTCGCCCCCAAGCCAATGTCTGCCTTTATTTATGTCTGTATGAAGTGTTGTGTCTGATTGTATCTATCTCAGTTTGTAACTCTGCACCCTCCGCGTTCGCAAATAGATGGTTGTACAGCCAGACATCATAATACAAAGGTCCATCTATGACTCTAGCCTTTGTTCTTTGTATCGATCAGGTCCAGCTTATGTAGACACATCGTTGCCCCATAGTAACTTTTTATTCCTCCCTGCTCCCCTCCGCCAGTCCACATCTGACTCCATCCATCCCTTCATTATCTCGGTAACAATGTAAGAGAATACTTTGTTTTTGCTATTATCGACCAAGAATACTCAATTTTATGATACTTTAATATTTCATTCAAATATTTAGCAGTAACAATTATATGCTTTCCTAATTGTTAGTATGTGTTTCTTTATTTACTAATTATTGTCAATGATCAGCTAGAAAAAATATAAAATAATAGTTACATTTCAAAAATGTATTATATTATGGTCAGTAGAAAAACAATTGTCTTGCTATTTACCTTACTGTACTAATATAAATAGGAGCATAATATTTTTCATTTCTGCAAGAAAGCGGAGACCGAAAGCTTACAGGACTGAAATAAGAGTTTAATTGTACAGCATCCCTGAAATTGTTCGAATAAACATTTTGAGAAGAATATTTACTTACCCAGCTGAAAAAATATAGAGAACATGAACTTCAAAGCAACAGATTGCCTTAAAGGCAAGTTTCATTTCTCAATAGCTCTTGAAAGAGACAGAACTACATTTTAAATCGCTTCAATGGACAGCCAAACGTTAATGCAAGTACATTATTTTCTTTACTATAATAATTATGTGTGTAGCCACTTCTCTAAAGAAATGTCCCTTCAGGCAGAAGACAGCAGAGAATCTGAACCTAACAGTGGTGCCTGTGTCCCAGATAACAGAGGCTAAGCCAAGTTACTGCTGGGGGGGGAGAAGACACCCGTACTTCGGCTGGGTAAGTCTCAAATATGTTGCTTTTCACATTGCAGGCATGCATGCCTTATTTCTAATCCCTGCAATGTCTTTATTTACACGATGTACTCTCGAGTTTGAAGGAAATGCCCGGGCTAAAAAGGAGGTTGTGCACAGTGTGTTGAGCGAGACAGTGTGAGCAGGCCTCACTCGTTCTGCTAGAGTCTGACTGACCTGTCTACTACTGGAAGGGGACGCCAGCATAGAAAACCTTCCATCCAGCACAGTGTGTTGGGAGAAAGCAGTGTGAGCCGGTCTGACTCATTCTGCTAGAGTTTGACTACCCGGTCTACTACTGGAAGGAGGTGCCAGCATAGAAAACCTTCCATCCAGCACGCAGTGCACACTTTGTGTTGGGAGAAAGCAATGTGAGCAGGTCTGACTCATTCTGCTCGAGTGTGACTACCCTGTCTACTACTGGAAGGCAGCGCCAGTAGAGAAAACCTCCCATCCAGCATTGAGCACGCCTGGTGTGCACAGTGTGTTGAGAGTGTTTGGAGTTGACAGAGAGACAACTCAGCACTTTCCCCACCAGTGCAACTAAAAACCATCAGGAAACAGACTGGGCCTGGGCAGTGAGTGTTGCATTAGTTCAATCTCCTCCTGTGCTGGCCAATTGCGGCAGAGAAATCATGTACAATCCGCGGAGCGGATGCCCCACCCTAACAATGCCTGTAAAACCACTGATGCTGAACTGCTTGCAGCAGCACGTCTCTCCCCTACCACCCTCTCTTTGCGAGCAGGCCCTTGATCAGTCTCAGACTCAGGAACGTCCAGCCTGCAAGGGCCACCCTGTTGAAGGTCAGCCATGCAGATCTAAACTAATTACCTCCTCCTTTACGCCTGTCAGGGAGACAGAGGTCTATTCAGGAACTTTCTTGGAGCCCTTGACAGGGGGGGGTGGGAGGGGTTGGTGGGGGTGGTGGTGGAGGAGGAGCAGGAGGCGGTCAAGGAGGGGAGCATTTTGCAGGCTGATGTGGATCTGCCATACAACAGCTCCTCGGAACTTGATTCAATAAACATGCAAATGGTTGATATACCATTGTATCTGAACCTCTCACCCAAACTTCCATTGCAAAGTCAATCATTTTTCGGGAACAGATTTCTTTGAATCATTACCAGCTCCCTCTTCAACTCCACTCCCGCCTAAAGGCTCTCTGCAGTAATGTGCAAGATGGAGGATGGTACTAAAGAAGATTGAGAGGATGTCTAACTGAGATAAATCAAGTACTCTGTATTTTGGTCTCTCTATATGAGGGACCAAGGCAAACACAGTGCGCTTGGAATCCATTCTCTTTAAATTTGAACACGTAAAGTTACATCTAGCTGCAAAAGAATTCTTGTTCGGCTATAACCTTGCCCAGACAGTGAGTCCGACAACAGTCAACCCCACTGAGGACAGCTCCACCATGAGGGGGGGTTGAAGAAGAAAATACAAGAACATCCAATTGCGTGTCTCTTATACAGGGTGCCACAAAGCTAGTCCCTAAACAACAACTTGATAATCATGCACACAAGCTTCAGACACGAACTGTGATTGATAAGAACCGAGGGATGCATGCAAAACAGCATATGTATGGTGTGGGAGTGGTGTCCCACCCCCCCAATGAGATTCTTCTCATACTGCCGTGCAATTGAGCTTGAGTAAGCAACAGGAGATTACATCAAATTCCCTGATAATAGAACTATCTGGAGAACAAGACTCAATTATAATAGTGGGCACTCAGCCAAAGAAACCTACAAAAGGAGTAAAGAAACATCCGTTCCGTTATTAAAAAAAATCTGGCCTGCAAATGAAGACAAAGAACAGTACTCAGAGGAGAGTAAAAAAACAAACAGCAAAACAATTCATGCGTACAATACTTTCTCAGCCAACGGTTCAGGCAGCGATGCTACAAGCCAATAAAGCCGTAGCTCGGCCGCACCCAAAAAACATTGCTCTCATGGACCCGGTAATAGCAAGCAAAGATGCAAAGATCCAAAAGGAAATTAACCAAGAAAAGACCACAAGTCTGACTTCAGAACAATTAGGGAATGTATCACCTCAATATAAAGGGATTGAGTCCATACAGCAAATATCACAGAGTCAGCAACAAGCATCACTCAGTGACGAACAGGGACAGAGCTTGAGTGCCTCATCTAGACATTGCACAAACTTTGATACCTTTACCTCAAGACAAAATGGCTCCTACAGACCAGTTAGGAGATCAGCCTTGACAGCTTCCTGCAAAACTATTGACCTGGGGACAGGGGCCCACACAGCATGGCAGGAAATTTGGTCTTGGGGAGAGCACAGCGCAACAACGTAATCAAAACGAGTGCTATCCTGTGGGCCCAGCTCCTCTTGCCGCTAATATCCAGAATCGGTCATTCTACCACGTAGGGAAAGAACAATGTTATAATCTTCAAAGAGTGATTCCAGAAACATGCCCGATCACAATGAACAGGACCAACATTCTACACTTGTTACGAGAAAACCCTGCGCTCTCCAGTATCAACTCAGGAGACTTAGCAAGGGTCTTTCTATTTAACCGACAGCATTTGGATCGAGCTGTGATGACTCTAAATTCAAAGATAGTGTCAGGATTCATCGTCCGTGGAAGCTGTGGAACTCCTGGCGCTTACGGGATTCTAAGGAATAGACTCCCCCATCTAGTCCTCATCCAACATGGCGACTGATACTATAAAGGATAACCACGCCCACGTCTCTTGGCATTGTATCTGTTGTTCGTGGTTATCTACTTCAGCGCTTCGATACTTTGCCTCTCGTTCTGCAACCCTTTTTGATTTCCCTGTTCCTTCCAATTCCGGGTTTCCCGGTTGTTCCCTCTCGTTACTGTCTATTGCTTGCTTTCCCGTTCTGTTATTCCTTGTTTTCCCGTTCCCTTCTTTGCGCGACTCACTTCTATCCTACTTTCCATTCCGCCTAATCTTCCTTTCTCAGTGTGGTCTTTTGCTACTCTGATCTTTCTCTTGCTCTCTACCTCCGCCCGTTCGGTACTAGGATTCTTACTTTCATTTTCTTTCACACATCCTTTACTAACCTTTACTTACCTGTCACTCACGGTGTTGCTCCTTCATCTCCGGTACGTGGACTCATCTTTCGGCATCTTCCCGCATCTCCGCTGACTATATTTCACTCGCAGTGTTTCTCCTTCATCTCCGGTAAGTGGACTCCACTTGAGGCGGTTTTCCGCACCCCCCCTGGCTATACTCCTTTCTTTCAACTGCATTCTGGGTACTGTAGTTTCAGTAGTTTGAGACCTCTATCCAGTACTCCTCATATCCCTAGTTCACTTTTATCTTTAGGGATAGTACTCTTCTGTCCTCTAACTTCATTCAGTTATTCTCATCATTCAGACTGTTTCAGCCTGAGAATCTATTTCCTTTGCCGATTCTTGATTCCCGCTCGTAGTCCTGTTCAAGACTCCTACAGACTTATTTGGGAACTGTAACTCATCATCCCATAGGAACACCAAATCGAGGAACCCCAAATCGGCCACTTCTTCCAGGGTTTTTTATTACTCCGAGGCTTTTTCGCTGTTCTTGGGGTCTAGCTCCCCGGGGTTCCCCTTACACTGGTTCCAGTCCCGGTCAAGGTGGCCTCTGGAGAAGCTAGACCCTACTTGCACGACAAGAAGAAAAAGAAGAAGTCCAAAGAAGGTGAGCCCACTGAACTCAAGAAATTAAGGAAGAAGACTCTAACCGAGTCCAAGGACAGCTCGTCAGAAGGTCCAGGTGAGGAGGAGGGTGGAAAATTCCTACAATTGCTTGACAGATGGTGATGGACATCCTTTTGAGTGAAAAGGACTCCCTGTGAAGAATGGGTTTTGATCTGACAACATGCAGCAACCGAATCTTTAGGAATGGAAATCCTGCCCTGAATAAGACGCCATTGTCACAGAATACACAATTATGCCAGACGGGAAATCGTGAAACAACGGAGGAGCCGATTTTGAAGTTGAAAAGGAATATCCTTGCCTCAGAAGAAACCTGAGTGAGACTGGCCTTAGCTCCAGAGTATGGCATCAGCCTAGATCCCGGGGCAGTGGTCCCAGGGGAATTCATGCGAGGATCATAACTGCCTTTCACTTCTATCTTTCAACTCTAGAGGCAACTATCATCTGCTCAACAACAATGATCTATGTGGACGACTCAGGCAACATAGCCTTCTTTTTTTGCAGGAAACCTGGATAAAATCACAACCTTCGTTTGATGGCTAATTAACACTCACAATCAGCTCGCCAAGTAGAGAGCGGATGCCCGTACAGGGGTCTGTTGACAATGATAAGATCAGATTCAAACATATCAATGATATGCAATTCAACAATCTTTTTCGGAGCAATGGTGACTCACATTGGAGTGGGCACCCAGGGCGGCTCAAACATCTTACTTGTAAATATCTACTGGCCTCAGGGTACGTGTCAGCTCACTGAGGCCTTCGATTTAATAGCCTTTATAATGAATTGGTATGACCACAAGTCCAGCGGTCACATTCTCCTGGATGGTGATTTCAATTCAGACTGTGTGCATGGACAAGAAAAGTTGAGCTTGGGAGCTCCCACCACCACATCTGGACATAAGCTAAAGTGGGGACAATTGTGGAATGAAGAACTGTTGGGCTTGGGGTTACGGATAATCAACAGAACAGTCAGAGGAGATATCCCCCAATGTTTCACCTGGTCCAATGGAGCCTCCAGGTCAACAATGGATTATGTGCATTAGGAAATGGTCACACGACCATTGTACCTGGTTTACTGTGGAGGGATCGACTGCAAGTGATCATGCAATGCCCATAGCATATTTTGACATCTTAATATGAGTAAGTATTTCAGTGGCAAAAATACCCAGAAGCACCCTAGCATCCAATATCAGGGTAATCGTATTGCCTGGACTTACAATCAGGCAAGGTGGGTCAACAACTACGTCGCTGGCTCCCTGGAAGATAAATCCATGGAAGACAGGTATGACCTCCTTGCATTGGGCTACTTTAATTGCTTTATTAAAGAGGCAATTGATGCTACCGTTCGTCCAGGCAAACTATGCATTGCTCCCAGGATCCATCAACATGCATATAACATCGCCCTTGTCCTACGGAAGAAAGAACTCGGAACCCAAGTACGGAAGATCAAGTGTGATTACAACTTCACTCCAAGTGAGAAGATCAGTCTTGAGAAAAGAGCACGACAGTCCTACAAAAACTGGTGGCAAGCCTCAAAAGCTCACATAACACAACTGGATGCCGAATCAATGTTGGCTGCCCTAATTAACAAAAATTCAAAATCATTTTGGATGATGATTAATGGGCAAACCGAATTGCGGACGGGGAGACTATTAAATGCTGTCCCTAAAGCAGACTGGTTTGCCCATTTTGAAGAACTGTATGCATCAGTGAAAACTTCTGAATAAGTCTTAGCCTCCGCGAACACCATCTGGAGAGCGCTGGGGTAAATAGAAATCAACTCAGAAGTCCTCCAGAAGATCATTCAGGGCATGAGTACTTCCTGGGCCCCGGGTCCCAACAAATTGTTGAATTTTCTATTCAAATTCAACTCAAACCTGAGGTGTTAAAACATTATTTACAGACATAATAAAGACAGAAAGATGTCCGCCAACATGGAGCCAGGCACTGGTAATCCCCATATATAAAAAGGGTGCTAGAGCCCTTGCTTCTAACTACCATCCAATTGCCCTGTTGGATGCAGATTCCAAGGTATTTGCATCACTTCCGCTTGATCATCTAGAGCAATGGGCCACAAGTAAGAGAATTCTAATCAGATGGCAGACAGGATTCCTTAAAGGGATGGGAACCCCTCTAAACAGCATCCTTGTAAAATGTATTCAACATCAGGTCAGGGCTAAGGGTGGCAAATCCAGTCTAAGTAGCCTCGGTGGACCTGACGGCAGCGTTTGACGCAGTTAATCGCTCCCTACTGTGGCAAAAACTGCGGTTGCGGTGCATTCCGGAGGGTCTGTTGAGGCTTTTGATTGGCTTGCATGAAAATGTATCAATTCAGGTGTACCTGGATCAGCAGGGACGTTTATCACGGCGAATGAGTGTGGCCAGAAGAGTCCACCAGGGGTGCGTACTTGCACCGTGTTTTTACAATCTATACATGGCAGATGTTGCACACTCTTTACAATCTTGTGCCTTGGCCACCCCAAAACGACAACATCTCTGTGCCTCGTGGCTTGCTTATGTCAATGACTTCTTGTTATTTGATAGCACACCAATTGACCTCCAACGACTACTGGATGGCTAACTTCAGTTTCTGGACGCTCCTTCAATGACAATTATCCCAGCCAAAAGTAATTGAATTCTCCCATGTAAGGAAAAGGTCAACTTTCCACTGGCATGTGCCAGGGGAGAGGATTCAGAGGGTGGATATCCTTTACTTGGGATTCCTGATTAATCAGAACAAATCGGGCATGACAACTCAGAAAAGCTCCAAGCTAAATCAGTAAACTTGACAAATCAGCTACTAAGAATTGACTCTAAATTTGGGAAATTTTCACTCAAACCCTGTATATGTTTTTTAGCACTCAAAAATAGTTCCCAAAATACTGTATGGTATTGAGGTTTACAAGCTTTTGGCCCTTAAACATCTGCTCATCTTGGAGTCCCACGTATGGAGGGGTGCCCTCCGTCTCCCGTCCTCACTTCCTGTGGTCACAGGTATTATGAATTGGGCCTGACCTTTACCCTGGCCAGAGCTCAGTGGAAACTATTGGCCCAATACAGAAAGTTCTACATCTCAGAGAGAGCTTGACTGTATTCCGATCACAAAATGATCCTCCAGGTGAAAGGATCAAAGACACTGATCGAGCTAGAGGCCTACTGTGCTCACCTCCTACTGGAAATGGCAGCTCTCATTTGGAGTTGGTCGGTAATCTGTGCAGGTCCAAGAAATTATTTGACAGAGACTGGACCTTAACAGTTGATGAATTTCACAAATATCCCTCTCTGGCACATCTTCGTAAAGATCACAAGAGACGGGGTACTTTGGCACCTTACTTAACAATATGTCATGATTCGACGTTTCAGTCACTTTTGGACTTTGTGGTCCATAAGACACTGCTACATCCCTTCCAAAGTACATCCAAATGGCCGACGCTAGTGCATCACTACCGCTCTAGTGTTTCCAGGAGTTCGCCAGTCCCTTGAAAAGAGACACACCCCCGCGGCACTGCGCGTCTCAACGCTAACTTCCCGAACTTCGGCAAGTGTGGTCTTACTTTCCCTTGTGCTTAGTACCTTCTCCCTTCCAGGTTTTGTTCAAGCCCCCTTCTCTCCCTTAGCTTACTTCTAGCGCTTATCCTTCCTGGGGCCTTCCCGTCCGTAGCGCTTATCCCTTAGCCTTTAGACTACAATTACCCGGCTCATGGAAAAGGATCGATCCTGTTTTTCATACATCCTTGCTGAAACCTTATTCACAAACCACTAGGACCTCTCCTCGACCTACTCCCGTGCTCAACAATGAACAAGTTGAATTTGAAGTTTCCAGGATTTGTGACTCCAGATATAGGAGGGGTCGTCTACAATGTTTGTTTGAATGGAAGGGATATCCACCCAGTGAACGTACTTGGGAACCAATGTCCAATATGAATGCCCCTCGCTTGCTACAACGGTTCCACTTGACCCATCCGGGCAAATTGGGAGGATCGCAGTTTAAGAGGGGGCATGCTGTCATGATTCGACGTTTCAGTCCCTTTTGGACTACGTGGTCCATAAGACACTGCTACATCCCTTCCAAAGTACATCCAACATGGCCGACGCTAGTCCATCACAACCGCTCTAGTGTTTCCAGGAGTTCGCCAGTCCCTTGAAAAGAGACATGCCCCCGCGGCGCTGGGCGTCTCAACGCTAACTTTCCGAACTTCGGCAAGTGTGGTCTTACTTTCCCTTGTGCTTTGTACCTTCTCCCTTCCAGGTTTTGTTCAAACCCCCTTCTCTCCCTTAGCTTAATTCTAGCGCTTCTCCTTCCTGGGGCCTTGCCGCCCGTAGCACTTATCCCTTACCACCTTTGTACGTGTCCTGGTTCCTTCCTGGCTTCCCTCCTCCCAAGACTCTGCAAAATCTTCCTCATCCTTCCTGGAGTTGAACGCATACTCACCTCGGTCGGATTTCACCTGCACGCTGGCGAAGGAGGACACGCGACCGTGTCTCTACAAGACCCAAGCCGTCCGGAAGAAGGAAAAACCCTAGACCAAGACTTCGAAAGATAAACAGGTGAGATTTCAGGCAAAGTGTGACACAATATACCGTAGGAGGAGCATGCAGAATACGCTCTTAAGATTTCATATTAAATCTTGCATACCAAGGAAATCCTGTCACGCTACAGCTGTGTGAATTCTGACCAGTCATATTGTAGGTTTTGCCAAGTTAGGACCCATAGAGAGACGTTAAAACATCTGCTTATTGACTGTCCCTCGTTGTTGGGAAAAAGGGGGCAGGTCTTTATTAAACAACAAGAGCATTTACAAGTCATGGATCCTGACACCATATGGGAAATATGTTTGGCTGGCCGAACCACCGACACTGTGTTAGCAGTAGTGAACTTTGTTAATATTTTAAACCTGGGCCACAGCGTTGATGAATGAACTTTTCTATGTTTTTTTATTTTCTCTGCTGATGAATAGACAGGGTTTGTTTTAATTGAGGAGAATTATGTATGTTGATTACAAATCATTTTAGGTGTTGGAGTTATATTCGTACTCCTTTAAAATATACTCTGTTAAAGGTTATTTTTTCAACCAATCTATATAAATAAAAATGTAAATGTTCATTTGTTCAAAATCTTAAATCTCTGAAAGTTCTTCACTGAATGCTTTTAAATTTTGACACAACGTTGCATTTGAATATGCATGTGTTTTTATATACCTACCATACATAGATGTCACACCTGTGACAGGTAAAAACATGCTTTTTCCCAAAAACAGCACCATCTGTTGGACGTAAAAGCAACATGAGCTATACTAAATATTTTACGATTCCATTTCAATGTTTCCAATTTAGAATGGCTGCAATACGTGCCGTGGAAGCAGCAGAGTGACATGCAGCCAGACTTCAGGATGCACAGTTGCGAACACGGCGATCACGTTCTGCAGCTTTAGATCTCCTTTGTTCTCAACAGAATGAACGTGACAGGCTGTGAGTGGCTGAAAGACGTCAACGGGAAACAGCAGATCAGCGTCAAACATGACTCCGTGCTCAGCAATCGCGCGATTACAATCGCCTTGCATTACGGTACAACCCAACTGATGATTATAGTTTGAGCAGGCATGTTCTCATCGGCACTATGATTGGCGAAACGAGAAACGAAAGGAATGTGTTGTGCTGCCAGGAAAATTAAACTGCCTCAACTTGGAGAACTGCCAGAGACATTAAAAACTTTGCCGGATATACCGAAGAATCAAAGCATTTCCTATCTGGCATCAGGAAATACAACTCATGCTTCCAAATGACGTTGTTCAGCATAGAAATCGTAACAGCTCAATTCATGCCAACTTGCGTTTGCAATTACCATCAACAAAGCTCAAGGACAATCTTTAGAATTGTGCGGTTTAGATCTAGACACGGATTGCTTCTCAAATGGACAATTATATGTTGCGTGTTCTAGAGTCGGCAAACCAGACAATCCCTATATCCGCAGACAATAGAACAACAAAAATATTGTATACCCACAAGCATTGTGAAATTAAACATATTAGAAACGGGCGCTCTTTTCTTTCTTTTCCATTTAACCAGACTGAGCCACAGCAACGCGTGGCCGGGTGCAGCTAGTAAAACATAAAAAATAATTTTTTAAAAAGGAGTATTTTATAATTTGCGAACTAATTGGATTTAATGGTTTTCTCATCTCTGGGTCGTTCTTTTTTTCACCAATCCCTTCCCTTCCCTTGTTGTCTCTGGGGCGATTTCAGCAGTCCATTCCCTATTCATTTTGGGCAAAAGGCATCCACACATACCTTCAACTCACTATCTGCACAGGACTTCTACTGGACAGATGGAGACAGTTTATGGGAAGGACTCAATTACATTTGTGTCTAAATGGCACAAACACACTGCTGCGGCTTCACAGGGGACTAAAGAGTATCCACAGATGGGCATAGTTCAGGTGGGGGAATTGAACTCTGTTCATGTTTTAATGGACAGCAAAGGGTATAAACTGCATCCAAAAGAATGGTTGATTTTTTATTTATTACTTGATTCAATTGATAAAAAGAAACAATTTTTACAAGATACCTTTTTGACAATCCGTCACTCCGTTTGCAGTCAAAAAGATTTATCCTGATCATGTCAGCCTCTGTCATTTCAAGGAGAGATTTGTTTGCCTCCGGTTGTAGGGTTTATTTGTTCAAGTTCCGGGTGTTTTAATAGACCTAGGTCTTCGTCGAATCCTGCCATGGCTATGGTCTGTGTGGTGTTTCCTCCACTCATCAAGTTGTTCCATCTCTCCTCTTCGTCAAAGCATTGCTGAATAGGCGGCCCAAGGGGAGGGTGCGCGCCACATCTACCCCTCTGCATCTTAGAAGCAAATGCTTTAGTGTTTCGATCGTGTCTGGTTGAGAGCAGAATCGACAGAAGTTGGTATTTACTTGTTTCCGCCTGGCCAGTATTTCATTTGTGTAAAGAATGTTCAAGCAGATACGCAAAAAGGTTTTGCAGAGCTTCCTAGATGGGCACATTAGTAGGTAAGCTCTGGTTCCATTGACTTTCGCCAGGTTAACCGGCCCGTCCTTTGTGGATTTTACTAGTTGCGCTTCACCCAATGTTTGAATCCAATCTCTCTCCATCACTCGCCTCTTTACTTTTCCTGGGTTATTGATGAGGTCATCCTAGGAGCATCCTGCCCAGTCAAGGCATGGTTTATTTTTCTCCTTCCTTCGTAGGAGCATCTTACCAGGGAGTTCCTGCCCTGGTTTCTTGCTCTATTGCCTTTAGTATCAGTGGTGGATGTGGTAGGAGCATCTTTCTATAGAGCAGGAGCTCATTCCGTGTTACTATGGAGTTCAGTGATGGGAGTGTTAATTCTCTCCTGATTAGCACCACTGGTGTAGACTGTGGTAAGCTTAGTACAGATCTTCTACTCTCTGCCAGAAGGATGCTGGAATGTAAGGCATCGCTTCTGCTCCATACGTTATTGTGGGGATAACTTTCATCCTGTAGAATGTTATTACAGGTGACAAAGAGAAGCTGCCGTACTTGTTGGATAGGATTCTAGTCTGTGTTATTAGAAGACGTAGTTTTTTCAAAAGGATTTCGCACATCGGGATTTTTTTCGCGTTTTTGTTCAGTATGACTCCGATGTATCTGAACTCATTCACGATCTCTAGAGTCTCCTCTTGTACCTTCCAGGCAAAGTTCTCTCTTTTTCTCGTATCCTTTCCCAAGATCAACATTTTAGTTTTTTCTTGGTTCATCTGTAAGTAGTTGGCTTGCAGGTAGGAGTCAAGGTTCGTTAGTTGTCTTTGCAAGCCTATGGCGTTTGGTCCATCAAGATGATGTCATCAGCATGTAGCATTCTTGATATTTTCTCTTCACCCAATTTTAGTGGGAACATGCAAACTTTGGTCTCATGTTCTTTGTAATCCGCTATATATGCATTGTAGAGAGCCGGGGCGAGCAGGCATCCTTGCATCACTCCTCGGTTGGTTTCTATCCAAGATGACAATAGGCCTTGCTGGTTCAATCGTGCGCACATTGATGTTTTGCTGTACAGTTCCTTGATGGGGTTCAGGATTGCCAGTGGGCATTGGTTGTTTTCCAGTTTTTCCCATAGAAGTGTCCTGTCCACACAGCCAAAGGCCTTTGTCAGGTCGATAAATGCCATGTAGATTTTGGGATGGCCCTCAGTAACTTTGGCCTTCAAGGTGCTTATGGCTAGAATGTTAGCTGTCGTTCCTAGGTTTTTAGCAAAACCTGCTTGTGATGGGTCGCTCATGCTGCCCAAAGATGCCCAGCCTTGGAAGCTTTCCCGAATGAATGAAGCAAAGAGTTTCCCAATTGAGTCTAGTAAGGCTATGGGTCGATAGTGGCTTGGGTTGTCTCTTGCGCCTTTTTTGAAAATTGGAACGACAATGGCCTTCTTACAGGACGGTGGGATGACTGCCGCTGTGTTACAGTTTTTGAATACTTCCCCAGCAAACGTGGCCCAGCTTTTGGCCCTTTGCTTTAGATCGAAGTTTGTGATGCCATCCGGCCCCGCCGCACGTGAGCCGTTGAGTTTTTTGATCTTGCTGATGATGGTTTCTTGATCCGTGGGGATCTCGTATTTTACTTTTGTTGTTGCCAGTGAGTGTGTTGAGGATTTCTCGGGGGCTTTATTCAATTGCTCAAAGTGTTTAACCTACCTCAATTCGCCCACTGCATTGGTTAGTGGCTGGTTGTCACTCTTTACTTTGGAGTTGATTAGCGACCATAAATCCTTCGTTTTCTTACTGCATATTATGCGCAACATCATTTCTGCGTTGTCTTGGTTTCTCTGATGTTTGGTTGCTTTCAGCCAAAATTGGTACTGTTTGATTGCTTTGGTTAGTTCCTCTGTTTGAGTTTTGAAGCCTATTTGCTTCTCTTCTTAGTTTTCTGATGTGCTTCTTTCTTTCCACCAGTTTTTTGTTGAAGACGTGTACTGTAGAAGTTGAGCGTTGAGCTCCCTTTTTTGCAGTGGTTTTAAAGACTGCTATGGCTGTCGAATAGTCTGCAATATTTCCGGAGCTTGAGTTGTTATGGATCGTACGAGCTACATAATCTTGTGTCAGTACGTTGATAGCAGAGTCTGGGAGACAAAGACGGGTGCCATAGGTGTTGACTTCTAGGATTCAGTTCATTGCCCATTTTTCCTTTCTATTTGTGTGCCACTCAAAGGACAGTAAGTTGTGATCACTGTTTGCTTTTCTTGTCACTTTGAAAGAAACTAAATATTGTAGCAGACATCTGGACACGTAAATATAGTCTATGGCTGCTCCTTCCCCGTTTTTCTCCCATGTTGGAGTGTGACTGAGCTCTGAGTCAGTTATGAGATGCAAGTTGTGTGGATCTCTAGATTCCGTTAGTTTGGACCACAACGCAGCTCGACCTCTCGGATTAACCTGACGTGCAAGTAGATTGACATTCAAGTCTCCTGTGATCATTTTATGTCTGACGTCTTCCTCAGTTAGGGCAGAGTCGATAGTCGATTCCAGTTCCATCAGAAATTTTTCGGTTGGTATTCGCAGCGGATTCCAGTAAATGTTTAGGAGTGAGATTTGTTCTTGCGTCTCTTTCTTGCTGCTTGGAGAGGGCGTGGACCAACTAATGATAGTTGCTAGAACGAATTGAGTTCTTTTGGTGACTTTTATCAGGGTCAAGGTGCTTCCTGATTTTATCGCTGTTATTAGTCCTGAGCGGGGTCTACCTTTAGGGCCCTTGTGGGCAGGGGAGTGGGCCAACTCGAATCCGTCCAGAGAGGGTTTTCGAATGAGCCATGTCTCCTGCAGACATAGTACATCAAAGCTGGGTAGGTGCACATCAGATTTTGCGGTCAAATGGGAGAAGCCCCTAGTGTTCCAAGATGCCAGTGACAATGAAGATGTAATTTCCGATCCCCGAGTGGTATTCTTGTGCCACTGAGCTCGGGTTTCCTTAAGTGATGGCTATTTTGTTCTCAGCCTGTTAACTTGTGTCTTGAACCAGTCGCTGTTATTTCCATTTGGAGTTGTGAGCATATGGTCTCCAAAGTCCCACCCTTTCTTGCTTTTGGCGTCCCAGCTACTTTCGGTCGTGTTGTATGATTTTTTGCAGTCATATTTATCTTTCCGGTGATGTATAACCGATGAGTGGTGTTGCTTTACTTTTGTCTGGTCTCGTTGCTGAAACTGCGTATTATTGGTCCAAGTTTCCTTTACTACGGTTTTATCTTTTTCTCCTCGAAATATATTTGTTCTCTCTGGAGGCCCTTGTGGTAGCCTTGCAGAAGTTCTTGGTGTAGGCGATAAGGAATTATACAGCCCGCTCGTATTTCTTCCTCTCAATGTTAATCATGGACTTTGGGGGAGCTTCTCCCTCGTTCCTTTTTCGACATTGTTAGGCGTTACTTTGGTTGCCAGGCTTAGCTCTAACCCAAGGTTGCTTAGATCATCTTTCGTGCTCCATAGGAGTTTTTGAGCTTTGATCGAATTGATGTGTAAATAGGAGCTTTCTTTTCTTCCATTAGGGTTGGGTTCCAGTATGTTGATGATGTTTGGCGAGGAGAACTAAAGGGATTTGATTTGCTTAAAGATGTTTGTGATCGCCTTGTAATTCAGGGTCCAGTTGTCCCGCTCTTCCCGACTTCTTTGAAGCTTAAATGTACGGGTTGGTATGGGTGTATGACTGTTGTTTTGGTTACCCAGCCAAAGTTTTTCTTTCCGAGGATGCGGGCTAAGGCTCTCCTTAGAGTTGTGGACACGTAACCTGTAATGTGTTTTAGGTTTGGTGAGTAGGCGACTAGATTCCCTTCGTCCACTTGATTGGTGGTGAATCTCTTCATCTTTTTCTGGTTTGTCCATGCGTTCCTCTTGACTTTTTTTTTCCCTTTTACATAGGACTTAGGTGAGCATGAATCTTGCGCCCACTCCAAGTGTCTCCGCTTAAGTCCTTTAAGGTTTGTTGAATCTGAGCATCCTTGTGTACTTTTGGTCTTGGTTTCCCTGACCTGTGAACAAAGGGGTTGTGGAGAGTGCTTGGTGCCTGCGAAAAGCACCCTCTTGTTTCCATTTGGCATCTGGCGAGTATCTGCTGGTTCCAGTTTTGTCCTTTTTTGTTGCGGGGCTTCAGGAATCTCTGATTCAGAGTCTTCGACTGTATATAGACTCAAGTTCATTAGGTCGATTGACTCCTGTGATGGCTCCTCTGATGGTGGGTCCCCGTCTCCTTGATCACTCTGGGTCTGGAGGAGAGGAGAGTTTTTCCACATAGAGGTGTTATGGTTAAGTTCAGTAGTTTTGTGGTTAGCTCTTGATTTTGCATTAGTTGCTCTTCTCCTGGCCTTTAATTTCTCACTTTGGTCGTTTGTTGTATTATTTTGACTTGGATCAGTCTTTTTCTTTGCTTCCTTTTGGGTAGATCCCTTATGCAAGAAGATCTCGAATGTAGGAAAAATGTGGTCTGCCGTGAAGGTGAAGATTGCTGAAGTTGGTTTCTGTTTCGTGCTTGTGTTCACGCTGTTTGCCATCACCTTTTCTTCTTTTGTCTCTAGGGTTTGGCTGAATGCCACCAGAGTAGCCAATCTGTAGGGACATCAGTAAGGAGGTGATGAGTGAGTGTGGATCTTCTTTTTGGGATCTGGCAACAGGTCTTGATACAGCCAGTGGCACGGCGTTCGGTGCTTTCGGTGTAAAGCTTGGCGTGGAAGCCCCCATGGCATCTGTTTGGGTGTGTAGGGATCGTGTAGCCTTTGCCTCGTGCTTTCTGGTGTTTAATTCGGTGCTTGGTTTCACCGTATTTTGACCTTGGTCTGTAGTAGATGATTGCTCCCAGTCTGGGTTTCTTAGCTTGGCCGTCACGAATCCCTCTAAGAAGGTTACCTTGGTATGCATCATGGCTATGAGCGTGTTTTGGTCTTTCAGCGAATCATTGAGAGATTCATACAATTTTCCGAATGGTGCCAATGCAATTGTCACTGTGGAAAGAATTGTCATCGGATCTATTTTCTTTTGGGGAGAGTCCTGCATCGGTTTGCTGGAGATCTTGCTCATCCGTTTACTTGGCATTGGAGAGTCTCCCCTTGAGTCTCTTATGCTTGTGGACGTGCTTTTAGCAACTCTTATCTTTTCCTTGGCTTCTAATGGAGGCGAAATGTCAATGATATGTGTCGACGATGGTTGTCTTGTCAGAGGCGTGTTATTAGTTGTCTGTCTCTTTCTAAAGGTCCCTCTCGTCTCCGTGAGATGAGTCTCTTGGATCTCTTTGGAGAAGTCTGGGTTCTGGTGTCTCTGCAGCTGGTTCAGGGCCATGGCCTTCTCCTGAACTGTGTTCAAGCAAGTGGGGCTTACGAAGAGTCTCTGGCTGGATTGTGGGTTCTTTTAAGAGTGAAGCGGGAGTCTTGTTGATATCGTCCCCTGTTGTCATAGGTGGGGGTGGTTGCCCCTCAGAGGCTTGTGTACCAGTAGGTTTAGACCCTGCTTCAGGTTTGTTTAGTACGGAGGTGTTTTTTTTCCTCGCTAGGAGCATTTGAGGAATATTTAGGCCTGTTAAGTGTATCGCAGTGTCTTCCACGATCGCCAGAAGCTCGGCGTCTGTTATATCTTGTTGGGGGGCTCCCCTTTGTTGCCCTTTTTGGGCAAAGTACACTCTGAGCGTGTTCATAGAGGTAGCTGCATTGGAAGCCTTCAGTTTACTTTTGTTTTTGCATGTTCTTTTGTATGGTGCTTTAGAACATATAGGGCCTCATTACGTGGTAGGGGGTAGCCATGGTGCTATTAGCACCATGGCTACCCCCTTACCGCATTCCGGGTTCCTGAAATAGGGACTTACCGGGTCATTCCAATCTTGGAGGACCCGGTAAGTCCCTATTCCGGGAACCATTCCCTATTCCCATTCGAGGGGGCTCAATGGGAATGGGGATGGAGCTAATAACGGTACCGCAATTTGTGGTACCGTTATTAGCTCTGAAGTCCCTTAACGGGTCCCTTCTAGAACGCCTGGTAAAACCAGGCGTTAAGGAAGGGACCCGCTAAGGGACCTCGGAATAGGGTGGTAAGGGATTACGGGCACTGGTGTCCTTACCAGTGCCGGTAATCCCTTTCCACCTACCTCGTAATGAGGCCCATAGTCTTTCGGGCTGATGTTTTGTGGTTATTGCCCACTATTTTGAGTGTTGAGAGCTGTCCTACTGGAGTTTGTTCCTCCTTGTTTGGCGAAGTCTCTACTGCTGCAATTGACAATGCACTCAGGCTGCCTGTGTCCAGTGGTATGACTGATGCCAATCAGTGCAGAGGCCCCTCCTTCCTCCCCGCCCCTCTTCGGGCACGCCTCCTAGTCGCGTAACGAGGGAGAGACGCTTCAAGTCTGAGACCCCTCTCCCCGCAAGGCTGGCGGGGGCTTGAGTGGCGAAGGCAGGAGGGGCGAGACGAGATCGCTGATCTCCAGGTGCGTGTGGACTGTGGCGAGCATACACAGAAGAGGAGCCACGTGAGCCGCCTCCTCGTGGGCCAGAGCCGCCGCCGCTGGAGCTTCCGAATCATCACACGGGGTGAGGTATCTTGGTTGCGTGGTTTCTCTCCCTTGAGTCTTGATGATAGGGAGTGTAAGATCAGTGGGCGGCGGTCCTACCATGGACTCGGGAGACCTGGGGGCTGTTGTTTCAGTTACCACAGTATCAATTCGATACTGTGGTAACTGAAACAACAGCCCCCAGGTCTCCCGAGTAAATTCATTCATAAATTGGCTTTATTGCCTCTAATTTTTGGAACTGTGTGTTTGGAAGTGTTTGTGACATTAACATTTCAGATGTCACTTCCTGCTCAGTGCGGGTATCTGCCAGCCTGTGCGGGAAGTTCTCAGCTGTGGCTTCTGAAGGCATGACTAACTTCCACTGCGAGTGGCAGGGCTTCTCCTGCTAACTCGCCACTGGCGTCCTTAATAGGCTGTTGACAATTATATTGTGCTTGGTGCTCATTTTGCAGTTCTTTATTCAGCTGGTTTGGTGGGGCCGTATGAGGGTCCAGTTGTGAGGGCAATGGTAAGGGCATTACTGGGTGCCTACTCTCTGCCAGGCTTTCTCCTGCAAAGCCTGGTAGGCGTGCTCTTTTACTTCTGGTGCTTCTTCCCTCGCCCTCAACTTCCAGGGGGCGCGGTCACTGCCATAAACTGCAAAGACTGCGCTCGACTCTGCAACGGCTCTGCGACCGATCCGCGGTCTGAATGGGTTTTTATATCCTCCCCCAGTAGAAAGTAAGAATAGACTCAGGTACAGGAGATTGCTGAGTGGAGCCTTCACTGCAGAGACTGCACTTGACTCTGCAACGGCTCCGTGACCGCTCCGCAGTCTGAATGTGTTTTTGGATCTTCCCCCAGTAGAAAGTAAGAATAGACTCAGGAACAGGAGATTGCCGAGTAGAGCCTTCACTGCAGAGACTGCGCTCGACTCTGCAACAGCTCCGTGGTCTGAATGGGTTTTTGTATCCTCCCCCAGTAGAAAGTAAGAATAGACTCAGGAACAGGAGATTGCCGAGTAGAGCCTTCACTGCAGAGACTGCACTCGACTCTGCAACGGCTCCGCGACCGCTGTGCGGTCTGAATGGGTTTTTATATCCTCCCCCAGTAGAAAGTAAGAATAGACTCAGGAACAGGAGATTGCCGAGTAAAGCCTTCACTGCAGAGACTGCGCTCGACTCTGCAACGGCCCTGCGACGGCTCCGCGGTCTGAATGTTTTTTTGTATCCTCCCCCAGAAGAAAGTAAGAATAGACTCAGGAAAAGGAGATTGCTGAGTAGAGCCTTCACTGCTCTAAACAATCATCCCGCTGATCTACCCTATGAGGAAGTCAAACAGGCCAAATTAAATAATGCTATATCGCAAGCCAGACTTCTTAGAGTGAAATTCTGTAAATTCTCAATACAACCCCTGCTAGCATACTATAAACAGAAAATGACACCAGTGCTATTATATGGAACAGAAACTAAAAAATGGCGTCCTTACATCTATTGGGTCAGAATTGAAGGAGCCTACTGGAAAAGAATATTACAACTACCCAATTCCGAGCCATTACCATTGATTTGTTATGAGCTAGGATGAATATCTTTACATGGTAGATATAAATGGCAATGGTGCTCTTTATATTGTAAATTCATAATGGGTGATCTCCAAAATGGACTAGCACGACTGATAGCAGTGTATGTTGCAGATGAAATGCATGATGAGTTCATAAGAATGTGGAGGCTTAGAGCGCTCAAACTGCTTAGCGATGCTGATATATCCACACAATTGCTGATCAGAAATCCCTGTAAAGCTAAGAAAAAAAATGTGGCAATATGATTGGAATCAAACATATGCTCAATGCATACGTTACAAAAAATTCCAAGAGATCCTTTTGAATTAAAAAAATATGGTCAAACAGCCCGATACTTAATAGTGTCACCTAATTCTCAGCAACGCTTGGCGTTTTTGCGCTTCAGACTTCATTTATGCCCTACGGCAGATCTTCAATATAAACGCAATATGTTGCCTCAAGAAAAAGCTAATTGCCGGTTCTGCCAAATTGAACCTGAGACTCTACGGCACTTATTGGTTGACTGTGTGAATCTGTTAGCACTGAGATGTAAACTATTTAAGCCTTTTTTTGAAGGATACGTCAATGTCATGCATGAACAACTATGGTGTACATTATTTCATACAAACAAAAAAAAAATCGGTGCAATACGCAACAATTAACTACTTAAATGCCCTAAAAGTGTAGAAAGTTTTATCAGGATTGTTTGTACAGAGTATTCTTGTCTTTACTCAGATCAAGAATTTGCAGATGGTTATTTTATAATAAATCTGCTTTGCTGATTTTTGTACTTTGGACTAAGTAGTCTGCAGATAGGGCACAACAACTATTGCACAGAAATCAGAAAGAAAAACTTAAGTTAGAGAAGAAATTATATGATAAGCAACAGAGTGATAAAGCAGAACACACCCTTTACCCTGTCCCAGCTCCACTGATAAACTGTCCAGTAACTATGACACTGACCCCTCCTCCAATATACTACCCAGCTACAGTGCTGCCACGTCGTACACAAATACCCTCTGCCGCATCCCCACCATTGCTATACTCGGAAGTCGCTTTCCCTGACGCCACTACTACACTCTCCCAGCACAGCCTCTCTCACACAAGCATTACAAAGAATACAGAATCACCTGGCAAGCCCGTCTAGGGACCAATCCCCCTCCATAATGAGTCGGCAACAGCTGAGGGACTTCAGAAGGAAAGGGGGGGTATAGGTAGTTATAAAACAATATGACCTACAGGAAAGTGTGCCACTACTAATAAAGGGTTAAGACAGTGTTTTGGATGAATTACACAAAGATTATTGGTTAGGGCATACACCACCCTTATGGGAAAACATACCACCCCTAGAAGAAGTGGGAATGGAAACACATGCGTACCCTACCATGATAAATCCTGCACCTGAGGGATTTCACACTGTGCAGAACCATGTGGCCTGAACACCAGATCAGGTACAGTCCTTTAAGGAAGCATTTCCACCACTTTGTACAACCCCTAGAAAATGTGTTAGAGAACTAGAAAGCATCGTAGATTCCCATAACCCCACCACTGTAGATTTGGCAGGATTACTCAGGAGCAACATGTTGCTCGCAGCACCCTAAAATGTTACTCGCTAGCTGCTCTGCACTATTGTGTGGGGGCCAAGAAGGAGGTGGTGCTAAAGAGATGCTAGAAGAATGGCAGTGTAGGATGAACCAAGAAAGTTATGAAAATCTAGCTAAACAGCCTGCTCTGGCACATATACATGACATATTACTTGTTGTGGATGCATAATCGTGGTGGGTTCAGCAGAAGGAGGCTGGTAGGAAGCACACGTGAATATTGAGGCTGTTGATTAGGAAGGTGTGAAAAATCCCTTGATGTTGTCACGTCTCTGCTCTGGGAGGGCTCCCTTCCCTTTGGGCCAGGGAGGTGAGGCCATAACCCGATAGTCCCGCTGGGGGTGGTACTCAGTGGGAGGATCCAATTGGAGGGGATGCCCTCTGTGGGAGAAGGGAAGCCTATCAGGGGAACACGCTGTATACAAACCACCATTCTGCCCTGCATTATTCACCACACAACAAGGATAGGACTCAAGCACCCCCATTCTCTGTTTCTCCTCTTTCTTATGTTAGTTGCTTCATGCAGAGTAGCCCGGTCTATAAAAAAGACAGAACTAGGCAGAGGAAGGAAGTGGATGGCTCAACAAGTACTGACACAAAGAAGAGCAGGACAATGAAGAGCAACGTGGAACCAAGACAAACATACTAGCTATTCAAGAGCTACGAGCCAACTGACCATAACAACGGACGATTGTCTCTCCTCGTTGCGAGTCCTGCCCCAGATGAGCATCGTGCTAGGAAGCAAGGCTGCGCAGAGAGGATGCGCTGCAGAGAGCTGCCAAGAGAAGACTGCAAGAACCAAGGGGAAGCCAGACAAGCTTACCATTCTCACAGGGATCGTGGCCACGCGAAGATCTGAGCTCCAGCTGAACTGAGGATCGAGGGATTAACCCGGGACAGATAAGCGTGTAAATCCAATTTACTATCTTGCATGAGGCAGCTCTTGAATGTTTTCAGTCCTATTAGGCTTTTGAAGAAGAGGAAATGCCTCGAAACGCATCAGCCATTGACATTGGACTATTGGATGTGCTTTGCTTATATACTGTTTCATGATTAAATGTCTTTGTTTTAGAATATCCGCTTATATGTATTCTTTTTTGAATGGGCACTTTGTAACATTGGATTAATGAAAACTTGTTGATTAATTTTCTAGTTTACTCATTAACCACCACATTGGCGGATGTAGATAGTGTGCAGGGGACGGGAGGATTCCAACTTTGGATCCTTTTCCTTTTCTCTTAAGCTTACCAGAGTCGCCAAGGACCAGAACCATTGCAGATCAAGTTGGAAGGTACACTGAGGGAGACCGGGAAGTGTTAGGCAGAGTCCTCTGCAGTACCCTTAGGATACACTACAGACAACTCTACAAGTGGTAGTACAATTTCACCTTTGGTACAAGCCTGTACCTCACAGTTCTAGTGGTAGCCGTAGCGGAGCAGCCAGACTTATCTCAAGAGCAAATGAGCAGTAATAGGGATTACACAAAGGACCACAATTACTGTGACTCAAACAAACACTGACTCAAGGTTTCTGGTTAAAAACATATAAGTACATTTATTTTTAAACCATCTGTTCACAAAACACTTCACTTCTATTAAACAAAACCACACTCTAAATATACCACACACAACCAATTCCTTTGGCTCAGGTCGATTCAAGGTTATGGGGTTTGACAGACCGGTGTTGCAAAACAAAAGACGTTACCGGCGGTTTAAGCAGTGCTCACTTTTTGACAGTAATGACAGTTCGGTCTTACGAAAGAAAAGCGTACCCGCGGGAAGAATTGTAACCGTAGTCAAAACACATTTAGCACATTGAATAAAAACCAAGGAAAAAGGGATAAAAATCATAGGCAATACTTTTGTCAAGGCACTTGAATCAGAGGACGTATTCTAAAAGACAGATAAAGTTAATAGGCCTGCGCCAGTGTCAAATGGAGCAGGGCTCTGTTGTCGAGGATCACACGATTAGAACAGTTCGAGATTAACATTGCCAGGAGTACTTGGATATTGTCAAAGGGAGGCAAAAGTTGATGAGAGGGAAGGAAGAAAGGACAAGCCTTCGGCAAGGAAAAGGGATCACCCCGATTCCTCAAGGTCGGACGGAGAGAACGACCAAATGGATAGTACCTTATTCGAATGAAGAAAGCTGGTGCCATGGCAGTTGTTCCTATTAGTTCCTGCAGACTCACGGTTCCTGAAGCTTCAGTCGTGGGGACAAGTAGGACGACATGTGGAGCGATCTGCACTACCCAGGGATGAGGCCAGAAGCAGCAAAGCAACGGTGAATAAAAGGTGCGCTCCTTTAAAACAGGAGAGTGCTTTTCTGATGGCTATCCGGACCACTACATGTTCGTGCAGCGATTTCGACCCAGGAGAGGATTCTCTGGCTGTAGAAAGGTGAGCTGGTTGATCCCACCAGGCTCAAGGGAAGAAGACTCCGGACTGGATCTTTTCTGTCGTTGAAGGGTAGATAGCTCAGGACTGCAGCAGGGCTTTACCGGGACCCGGGAGTTGCAGCAGCCGTCTGCTTCTCATCGGTTCTTGTAGTTCCAGTGGCGACTCTGACTTCCAACTCAAGAGTTCTGCCTTTTATGCCAAAATCCCCCATTCACACAGCCTGGCTGTCAATCACACAGCAGGAGGGTTTGTCCAGCCCGGACAACCACCTCGGCTCTGCAGGGGGTTACTAAACCCCTCCCTAACATTCAGCCCACCTAGACACCCAGACGCCAAAGGAGGGCTTTTTCGCAGAAGCCCGCCAAAGGACGGTGAACAAAGAAGGCAAACCTTGTTTGCCGTGCAAATTAAAACACAAGAAGGATATTAACACAAAGAAATGGCGACTAAACCCGACCAGAGCCAAAATAAAATGTATTTGGTCAAGCGGGTTTATGTTCAAGGCTAATGCAATAGCCTACAACACTACCACGTTTATATAGTATAAGCGCGGTACAAAGGATAGGGTAGATACCACTGCCACCAGCCAAGTCATAGTGTTAAGGGAACGAAACAAGGCTCCAGGAGGTACAGACAAAAAGGTATTGGAGTTAATCCTTTCCAATACTCCATATAAGACGGGGTGTATTGGGTCTGTAGGTTAAATGACTGCATAAAGTAAATGGCAGCTTTACCTGGTTCTGGGGGACAGTAGTCAGCCCCAGAAAAATTGAGTCAGTGGGAAGTCTTAGAGACAAACCTGTGTCACTGCACTGAAGGTGTAACACACACAAAAAGTTGGGCTCATGGAGTGGTGTGGTTCCAGAGCCCAAGATCACACAAACAGTAGAAATACACATGGAAAACACATGCGAGAGTGGGAAAAAGGTTCACACTCTTACCAGGTGGAAAAAATAATCCAGCAAAGCTGCTGAGGGACTCACTAGGTAAGGGAAATTAGCCATAAATGAGAATTCTCCCTAACAGGAAGGTGCTGGGAACCCCTTGTGGCTGTGGTTGGGAGGAAGAGTGGAACCATCTTCCTCGTCCCAGTGGGACTGAGCAGAGAAAGGAAACAGACATACTGGTTGAGAGGGCACCCGAACAGGAACCAAAGAGAGAGGAGTCTGGGACCCATATATTGAGAATACTGGTGAATTGCACGTGCAAGAGAATGCCTGGCAAATTAGTGAACTGGGCCTTATTAAGAGACCGTATGAACCTGAGACGAGGGTCTGGGAACCACCCCATGAGAAGAGCAGACCTGGGGAAGAGAGAAATATCCTTTGGCAAAAGTAAAGAGAAGACCAGGGCAAGAGAGATATATCCTTTGGCAAGAGAAGACCAGGGGAAGAGAGAAATATCCTTTGGCAAAAGTCAAGCGAAGACCAGGAGGGGAGGAATACCTCCTCTGGTAAAATCAAGATATCATTGAACTATTTAAGGAGAGCATAAGGAGGCCTGGGGAAGGGAGAGCATAAGGCGGCCCTGGGAAGGGAGACATTCCCCCAACTTTCCTGTGCGGTCAAAACCGGCCTAGGCCCCCAACTTTTTTGTATTATGGAAACAGGCCTAGAAAAGGCCAAACAAAGGAAGATATTCCCCCATCATTGATGAACTGCCTAAATACCATCCAGAAGGAGGCAGCCATCTGTCTGGAACCAGTATATTGCTAAGTTTGTAGTTTTCTTTGGAGTGTACGGGACAGAAATAGGTTTGGGAGACAGCCACTGTTCTCTCTAAGCTGTGCGCATGTGCACTTGCCCACCTTGCTTCTGGGTGCTGCTCAGAAGATTGTTAGCATCGCACACGGACAATTCTCACCTAACTAAAAAGATTGAATAAGGTACAAGCCACAACAATTATCTAACATTTGCTTTTTCTTAAAATGACTAACTAATCTTAATATTCTGGTATAGCTCATTTGCATTACCCTACTATGTAAGCATGACCTTAAAAAGCTACAAACCCCAACAGGATAAACCCACAAGAGGTTAAATCCTAATATGAAAAAGTGGCTCCATGAATAACAGAATCTAACCAAGATTTGCATGGACACATTAACCAAATAATGTTCCCTCCCACCCATGACTCCGATACTTGGCTCTACAATACTTTAACCTTATGACTCTAACTTGTGCCCCAGAACACATTTAGATATCAACCTGGACTCTTCCTCTTTTGGCTCTATGAAAGGTTACCAGACTTGTACCGACATCCACTTGTTTTATATTTGTTGTAATATGAATAACGTTCAAGTACCAGAATTTCTGTTGCTCCTGTTGCCTCGCCAAATGTGTCACCCACACTATGTAAACCAACTATCAGCCAAAAATCGGTCACTGGCTTCAAGTAAGCAGTCTGCTTGGATGTGCAGCCTCATTCAATGCTTCTGCTTCTTTGTACATATGTCACGCAAGTGTTTTTCAGCGGTTCCCTTGCAAGTTAACACATTATGAAACTCAAATAATAACTTGCAATCTAAGGATTTTGAGTAGACACATGTTATGCTCAGCATCTCCTACTTTAACAGTGCTAACAGTACCCTATAGGTGAAGAGCAACATTGCAATATCATTTTCTTGGCCTGCAAGGGAAAATCAACTATGCCCAGCAGTGCTCCAGATAATATTTTGAGGTTGGAGTATTTTACGCATGATTTTTCAAATTAGAGAGTAAATGCAATTTCAAGAGAGTAAAAATTAGTTTTCTCCTATGCAAGAGAGTAAAACTTATCCAACACATACACCCAATTCATACGTAAAATCAGACCCATAGACCAAAAGCGTTGTAGATCAAAGTGGTCTGGCTTGTGCAGAGTCCTTCACTCCACATGCAAACGGCACATCCCGTCTGGGCACATAGTAACAGTACATCACTCCACTTGATAATGGCATATATCCTCCCTGAACATATTAGCTACGCCTCTCCTCTTGATGCATACTAACGAGTATGCCACGTACTCTGTGCACATGGTAAAGGCACATCTACTTTCAGCATTTTCAGAGATGTGCTGTTAGCATTTGAAGAGCAAATGTGTCATTTGCATGTGTAAATTGCACCTTTACACAATGCGCATGCTAACAGCACATCTCTATCATATGCTAATGGCAGACATTGTTTTCATTTATTGATAGAACATGTTCTGTTTAGCAAGCCTGATATTTGGACACGTTAACAGGACATATCTCTACCCCATAGTGACCTCCAATCTCTTCTCTGCGCATGCTATTGGCACATCTCTTCTTGTCTGTTAATGGTGCATCTTCTCTGCGCACATACTAGTGGGACAACTCTCTGTACATGTGTGATAACTGCGCCCATGTGCACAGAGGATGTGCATGCTAACGACATGTCTTCTACGCAGATGCTAATGGGACGTATCCTCTCTTCACATGCTAACTGCACATCCCATGCCTGCACGTACTAACTGCACATCCTGTGCAGCGACGGGATGTGCAATTAGCATGTGCAAACTCCACATCCTGTCTATGCAGATGCTAACAGCACATCTCAGCTCTGCATGCTAACAGCACATCTTGGCTTTGCATGCTAATTGCCCTTCTGTTCCATGGCACGTGCAAATGACACATCTTTACTAAGTACGTACTATGGGGACATTTCTGCTCTGTGAGTGCTAACGTAGCATCTCCTCTGCCCATGCTATAACAGCACATCTCCGCTCTGCCAGTCTTAACGGCAGGACTCCCTTCTGCACAGGCTAAAACGTTGCATCCAAAGAAAGGGTGGAAAGCTACTGGGCAGGAGGGCGGCCTGCACTTCCCAAGTTCCAATTACGTGACGCAGCTTTGATGGGTGTGTGGCGCAGAGGGAAGACCACAGATGAGTCGCTTCTTTCTTACAAGAAATGCTATAATGAAGAATGACCGTTCACACAAGTTACTATCAGTGCTGGGAATTGACAAAATGTACTGGGGCCAAATGTACCCCATTTTCCCCCTCCCCTTTCCTTATTCAGCCTGACTCGAAGATGTCCTCGCCAGCCCCCACCACAATGCCCAACAGTGCTCCCCTGGCATTCTGTTGTGTTTTGCTGTAATAAATTAAGTACCATTCGAAATGGGGTAATAACCGCTACCACAGTGCTTAAAAGCAGAAGGAATTTGGCTAAAAGCGCTATGTAAGAACACATACTCCCTTTCGACCCGTTATTGGCATAGCTTCCGTACACATACAGCAGCACATCTCCTCTCTGCAAATGCTAACTGAGCATCTCTTTTCTGCAAGCGCCAGTGGTACATGGCCTCCCTGCATGTGCTATTGGCAAATATATTCAGTTCAGGCCAATGGAACCGTTCATCCCTGCATGGGGTAATGGCCCATCCCTCGTGGTATAGCCCAACAGCAAGCGCACGTCTTAATACAACCAGCATAACTTTATAAATTATACATTACAGAGCAGGTTTACAACAGGCAGCAAGTAAAGGAATAATTGCAGATGTGTTGGATCCTGCTCCTTTATTTCAGCACTTTGAGACTCCTCTCAAAGTGCTGAAATAAAGGAGCAGGAGCCAACACATCTGCAGTGTGTACGTGGGGGTGGCTTGTGAGAGTAAGCCGAAACCTGACCTCTCTCCCATGCAGGGGCACAACAAAACCTACATTTCGATGGGGCATGTGGGGGGGGAATTAAGTTGTGATGGGAGGGGCCACTTCAGAAAATAGGCAGGGAAAACTTGGAGGCTCTGCCCCCACTGTTCTACCCAACTCCTTCCATGGTCTGGTGTGGGGAAGAACTATTGAATAGCATATTTTAAAGCGCAATATGCAGAGGTGATGAAGACTTTCTTGCAAGTAACAGCTTTAAAGTTTTACTGCGTTTGTTCAAGTACATTTTTCTGAGCGCACACAGTAAAACTTGAACACTGCCAGTTTGGGGGAAAGACTTCCCTCACCTCCCTGTCCATCGAAATGCAAGTGCGCACATCCAGAGGTGCACCTAGGCTAAAATGTAGGCTGGGGCTAACCCTTCAAATGTTGGGAGAGGCACTAACTGCGGAGACTGTGGAGGAAAGGCAAACTTACTTGTGTAGGGGCATCTAACTTCATTACTCATTGTAATAAGAATATTCTAGCTTCAATGTTACAATCAGTTAACTGCTCTGTCTTTGAGTTTGAAATACCCACTTCTTGTAGAACCTGAAGGTCCTAGAAAGTGTGAAAATGGCAGATGGTGTGCAATGAAAGACTCAATATCCTAGCATTACGGGGCATTGCAGAGTGTGGGGCAGTGGTCTGGACGGCCCAAGCACCTTCAGTGGCTGGGAGCTACAGGGGAGAAAATGTAATGCTGGGTCTACCACAGTCCGCTATACTAGAATCTCTGGTGCACTGACTGGCTGGTGACACTATGACTGCCTTTCAAACCCAGTGTTACAAGAATGGGGAGGGCCAGTGCAGCAATAATGCAACTCTATGCAGCAGTATTGGAGCCACTAGCAGAGGAGCACCAGTATACACCAATGTGTCCCTACACTTATTAAAACTGTCCTTTTATAAGGTGTAAACTCATATGCACTCCAATTTTTGTAATTGAAGTCAGGGTGAGATTACATTATTTGCCCAGCATCACACACTTACGCTAAACAGCGAAGCTGGGATTTTAACCCGCTCTTTCAATTTGGGTATGGCCACCTTCTTCCGCGCTTTACTTGGAACAAAACTTTTAGTTTTGGGTGTCAAGACCTACAGTAATAATGTCCTATAGAGTTTACTTGCATAGTAAAGCATCATAACATGTAAATCCTTATAGCAGCATTTTGTGCCAAAATAATATCACTGTACCTTTATTTTCCACATTCTGCATGGGAAACTAGAAGATGCAAAAGGCAAAACATCCTGCATTTACCCACTTCATTTTCAGTGCTTTAAATACACCCCAAAAAATAAGTTGTGCCATAAACTCACTTAGGTTTGGAGATTCGTCACAAACTTCCAGCGTGTTATGCATGGTTATTAAAGAATATTCAACTTAGGACATCAAAGCAAACTTTACTTTTTAGCATATCAAGCTATTAGATTTTATCGGTATGAACACATTTTAAAAGGGTGCATGCTTTATTGTGTTGCTCGCTTAGCTGTCACAGATTTGGGGCCTCATTACGAGTGAGACGGTCCGGAAATACGGTGGCGGTAAACCCGCTGCCACCGTTTTTTCTGGATCGCCTGATCTCGAGTCCTGCAGGTGGAGGTGTCATTCCCGCCAGGTCTGACCTGGCGGGTTTAACACCGCCCGCCTGCAGGCAGACGTGGAAACACCGGCACCATCGCGAGATGGTGCCGGTGTTTCCATGGTCCCCATTCCCTTTGAGTCCTATGGGACTATGCTGAGTGCAATCCCCATTCCCATTGAGTCCTATTGGACTCAATGGGAATGGGGATTTACTGAATTCCAATCTGCATCCTTTCCAAGTGTTCAGAGTTCCATTGAGCATAGACCTTAACAAAGTATATGGTAACTTGCTGGTATACACAAACGGCTTCACTGAGCACTTGTTTAATATTATAGGGTTGTAGGCGTGGGGTATGTTGCAAGAAATGTTGTATGCACTGCAAAATAATAATGTACATGCCTGTTACGAAGCAGCTTCCAGCCTTCTTAGGTTGACATGCTAGGTTTATTACAGCTTCTCAGGACACCTTGACAAGCAGTTACATAGTCCTTAAGTAAGTTCCATTAATAGGACAGAAACACTGGCAGCCCATCACCCAGGCTTCAGGCGAACTACCTGCCCAACATAGAACCTTCCCTCAGGCATTCCGACACTCAGACACAAACACTCCACATGACATAACATTCCTTCTGCATTCCCACTACCAAGCTAAGCCAGACACAACACATCTCCTCCCCTTACATTGGTACATTTGCACAGAGCAACAAAACACATACACAACACACCTCCCCTCTTCCGACAACAACACAGACATTACACAACACACCTCCATACACATCAAAATCATTCACACTGACTCACATCATCAGGGCAAGCACACAACATGTGTTCTGACACTCAAACACTTGCCTCATACCCGATGTGCTGGCCAGACACACCAGGACCAACAACTAATGTCACTGTCGCACTCCGGACCCTGATGGGATGAAAAGAGTCATAGAAGGACACACAGTACAGCTAAACACAGCCGCACATGCACAACGAATAGAACAATACATTATTTGTGGTAAATAAACCACAAAGTTGAAGTAATACGTGACCATGCAATGCCTAATACCACAGGCACGCCCAAACCAACCAAAACCGGGGGTGCTACCACCCGTACACACATACCCCTAACCATGCGTGACTTATACTGCAGTCTCAACCCTACACCTACTGGGGGCGCTACCACCCAGATACCAAACCATTCAACTCGGATGACTGACCACAGTCAAGCTCCAACACTTGGTGGCGCTACCACCTCACACGGCCATACGTGGGAAAATCATGCATAACTCATTACAGTCATGCCCAGACATATGGTGGCGCTACCACCATAAACCCACGTACACTGTTTAACTCTGCGCGACTCATCACGATCACGCCCATACTGTACTGGAGGCGCTACCCCCAAACACCACATAACGTGGCACTACCTCCCAAATGCTCTTGTGTATATCATTCCACACCCATACTAAAAATATTATTGAAAGCGCTACCCCCAGAAATCACATTTGGAAGGCACAAACATGCTGACCTGGCATTCACACCATCAGCAAAACCATACTTATATATCACATATAAGCTTCACCCAAAACCAAACACATGGGAGGCGCTACCCCCGCATTCACCAAACAATCATATCCACACCTATACAAGAAACAATTGAAGGCGCTACCCCCAATCTCACTAAATTCCGAGCCAATACAGATTTTCTATACAGTACACAATGCATCACATAAGAGATTATACAGTTCACATTGCATTGCTCTATACATTTGAAATGATGCATTTTTTTTTAAAACACCAGATTCATTGAATTCCGAACCAATCCAATCCTAATAGTCCATGTCGCAATTTAGCGACCTAAACGCTGAAAATCCTCAAGAAGGTTAGTTCTAGACTCTAATACAATACAATAAATGTCATGGGCACATTTCCATATCCAATCCTAAAAGTCCATGTCACTATAAAGCGGCCTAAATGCTGAAAGTCCTCAAAAGGTTAATCCTAGTCTTCTAACATAACCCAGACCACTCACAAATAATCATGAGAAATCCATGCAGCAAACACCCATACCATTACCTGAAGTTGCTAAACAGAAATGCATTTGCTTAAAACAAGACGTCAATGTCACCTCCTATGTATCTACAAATCCTCAAAGTGTAACCATCCACTCTTAAAACACCAAATATCAGTGGCGCAACACACAAGGATAATATCACAAAAGGATACTTTAGTCCCTTCTCCTTGAATCCTAAGAAGATAACCTGTCACCATCTGAGTGGTCTGTCCATCAGTTTTTAGACAAACAAACAGCACCTCGGCCCCCGCACCGTTCTTCCTTGGGTGGGGAGAATGATAGATCTCCAAGTCTGCGTTGCATTTACAATAGATAGACTTATTCCCTCTCCATGCCGCTCAGAATGCATAAGTAGTACTCCAACGGGGCATTGCATACTTTTCCTTCGCTGGGTACACCGCTACCCGAACGTCCCGCCACAGTACAACACAGTGCACACTCAACATCTGTGTGCTGTACTATTCCTCAATGAATGTTACGCTGCGTCCTGAACACGCAGCCTCACGCCTTTGGGTTCCTTACTCGGAAATCCCCATCATTCCTCACCCTTGACGCGATACAGCTGCATTGTTTAAGCCTCCCGATTCTTGCAACTCCTGAAAGTTTGGCTTGTTTAAACCTCACAAGCAACGATTCCTGCATCTCCTGAGCATTCGGCTCATTCGCCAACTCCATTCACTGCCATACTGATGTCACCATTCCCTTGCCAGACAGGGTAGTGAAGATCTCTGCTCACCCAACGGTCACTGTCTCTGGCATCTACTGACTCTGCTTTATGCACCATGATCGCTTTACGCTTTACCAGTAGAAAGGACACATCCCTGCACCCTGGCTTCATTTTCTTCATCATGGGGAGCTTTCCCTTGGTTTGCCTTGTCCCTTTTTTTACCTGCTGGGACATATGATTACACGTAATGGGACAGCTCCGATCTTCCTTTATGGGCAAGCCTCCCACTTTACATTGAAAGCAACTACTTCCCACTTCACTTAACTGGGACAGCATCACTTTTCTCCCTATGGGCCAGCTCCTTTCTACATCCTATGCAGCATGACTTCTCATTTCATTACTGGGACACAGCTTCCTTTCATCTTCTGGCCCAGCTCCCTCTCCAGCCCCCGGGACTCAGCTCTCCCTCCAGATCATGAGCTGCTGGTCCCTCATGCTACGGGGTCTTTTTCCTCCCCCTATGGTGCCCTGGGTGATGGGTCTTACTTGTATTGGGGGCAGTGTTGTCCTTCTTCTTGTCCTTTCCTTTCCTGCACCCCCCACAGCAGGTTTCTTCAGCTTCCTACTTTTTCTTGCACTTGGGTTCTTCTTCTTTAAGACCAACTTGTCGCCAATGTTACGAAGCAGCTTCCAGCCTTCTTAGGTTGACATGCTAGGTTTATTACAGCTTCTCAGGACACCTTGACAAGCAGTTACATAGTCCTTAAGTAAGTTCCATTAATAGGACAGAAACACTGGCAGCCCATCACCCAGGCTTCAGGCTGACTACCTGCCCAACATAGAACCTTCCCTCAGGCATTCCGACACTCCACATGACATCACAACATTCCTTCTGCATTCCCACTACCAAGCTAAGCCAGACACAACAATGCCGATTGATGACATTTTCTTAAAACGCACATAATATCATAATGAGACATTACATACGTTTTGCTTGCAAAGTATTGTTGGTATGCACATATCGCAGTAAATACTTACTACTACAATCCCTCACTTTTTACAGTGCTCTGTCAACTAGTATTGGAGGCTAGCACAGAAGCCGGGGATGCGGGAGTACAGGTAGAAGGGCAGGGGAGAACACTCCTTGGTGATGTACAAATCAGCAAACTTAAAAAACCCAAGTCACACCTTTCAGCAAGACAGGGAAGGAAATATGTTGTTCGTTTGCTGAAGTGTAGGAAACTGCACCTTGTGTTTCTATCTATTCTCCGCTGCTGAAGCTTTTCTATATAATCATGTGTTCTTCCATTTATTGACTCAAGTATCCCCCTGCAACTTATTTAAGTGATAATGAATTACAGAAGAGAGTTCCCTGGTTACAGAAGAAGGCACTCAATATGTTGTAATGATGAGCATTGCTGCTACTAAATTAGAAGGCATGTATATGGGAATTTCTCATTTTCCATTAGAAACCTCAGTAAGGTACTTGTTGAATTTTGTCTTGACTCTGGTGAGGAAGGGAGGGCACAACTATGGGCTGTACTTTGAGCCCTGTCATTTCACAACCCATGTCAGGGTTGCAAGCCGGGCTCTGATAAGATTTTATTCCCTGCTTGGATACAAATGATTTTTCAGAGAGTAAACAAGTTATTAGCTTTGCCATGAAGGATATTTTATGCTTATTAAAATATATTCTTCCCTCTTAAAACCCCTCTTCAGATGAGGCAGCAATCTTATTAAAGTGGTTTCTTATGCCACTGTTCTGCTGGTAACTAACTTGAACACATATCAGTGCAGCTTTGTGGCTAGAAGCAGGGGGTGGGCTCCCATGTGATCATCGTTTCCTATTTTTTGTGGGCACATTTTCCTATTTTTAGGGAGTAAAAATGGATGGTGTATATGTCTCTTAGCTATAAAGCTTGTTTTTGAGTATGTCACAACTCACAGGGCAATGCAATGTTGATAGTAAGCAGAGCCCTAGACATTTTGACCATCATATTCTGAGGTGCAGTTATTCTGATGCATTTATTATGACACATCCTTACACAAACCATGCCATAAACTCGTCCTTGGATTACTTAAAGTAGCACACAAACTCCTATTAGAATGTGTTCTGACACATTCCTTTTTGTTGCCATTATCCCATCTGAGAATATTGTATTCCGCCTGAATAGTTTAACAGCTACATGATTTATGCAATGTGTTTTTTTAATACACATGAGGGTTTTTCCAGTTGCTTAAAAACACCGTTTTCTCTGCACAGGAGTACTTTTTCTAGGTACTGAGGCAGATCTTGAAGTCTTCGACTAGTTGATGAGTGGTCTTTACAATAACAAAATATTTTTTAGCCTATTTGTTTGGAAAAACGTGTTGTAAGATGCTACTTTTACACAGATTTGTAAAGAATTGCAGTGGATGGGAAGCGGACATTCCTTTCCAAACTATATTCAGAGACAGTAGCTCACTAACTTTGCATGCTCAGAAAGTGGTTTACCTCATTAGTCAGTTACGCCCATGGAAAATAATGTGCGCACGACAGCCAACCAGTTCCGCACATGGAGAAAAATAATTAGAGGGAACATTGGAGGTGAAGAAAGCAGAACCTACAGGAAAGAAAGCTGTAATGGAAATGCAAGGCTGGCTAGGCAGCCCATCGAGATGAGCCGACTTTCCGGGATGACAACTTTGTTGCATTGCAGCAGGGACTCTACAAGCTGAAAGATGTGGTAGTGTACATGGTCAAGGTCATCCAAAAAGACTTAGAAACTTTACAAGAGGAACACGCAATTGTTTGTTGAACATCTGAAAGTTAGACTTCCTGGACACATGGTCTACAGGAGTTGCAGACTGGACTCCCATCCCATGGCCAGACCAACTGACAGAACTGAACCTATCAAGAGAAGCTCAGAGACAGGCCATTTCAGAGTCCACCTATACTCTGCTGAGTGCAATTAGAAAGCATTTCTATGGAATATCGGCGTGGGACAAAGACCTTATGTCGTAGAACCTGGATAGGATCCTGAACATTTCTGTGCAAGCAAGTACCCCTCTGCTGTGTGAAGAATTGCAGTCCTGGGGCTACCAGGTAGACAAGCAATGGATACAAACCATCTATGAGGTACCCTATACCCATGCCTTTGTGATGCATGAGGAGTCTAAAGTTCATCTGTACTCCCTGAAAGGTTGTGTGGGAGCGCTTCATGCAAGATGACAGGACGTCGTTACGATCGGTGCATGTGAGCAGAATTTGAACTCCTTGAGTGCAATACAAATGGAAACTTTTAGAAGCAAAGCTGTACTACTACTGAATGGATCCTACATCGTGCAGTTCAATGCTTCACGCTGTGGTGCGTTCATGGGTACTACTAGCCGGATCACGGTCTTGAAGGTGGTAAAATATTATGACATTATCCTTCATTCCCCCAGTGTGGACTGAACTAGTGCTATTAAATTGGCTTGAAGTGAAGCGATCACCTCTGAAGTTCCTGCAATTACAATTGAAACTGGTATCTCTCCTGGATAGGAAGCTACACATCACCAGCAGCACAGAAACCTTTGTGGAAGCATCAAACAGGGCACTGCAATAGTCTACAAATCTACTGGAGAGAACACCAGACTGGCCAAAGGAGATTAAAGCCCTACTGGAAAGCTTCACTCCAAACAATGGGAGCTCTATCCTGCGATCCATTACTGACTGACTGATGAACAGTCTTTTCTTTCAACACTATTGAAAAGCATACTGGACTTTTTTTGGAAACAATCTTGGAAATCACAACTGTGTTCTACATCCTCGCAGCTGGGTTCATCCTGATCATCTTTAAATTTTGTCATGAAAAGTAACAAAGAACTTGTTCAAGGCACCAAATCTGTATTGTGATTGACAGATGAGTATGGTTAGTAACATTTGTGTGTGACTAACAACTACCCATCTCTGATTCCGACTGGAAAATGTTCACTGACCAGTTCCTGCAGCAGCCGGCTCTTCTCATGAAGACATATGTTTATGTTTTAATATTTAGCAATCAGTGAAGATTCTGGGTGACCATTAGTATGTGATGTTCTTCATGTTCTTTTGTCCCTTCACTCTCATTTCCATGACTCCTAATATGCCCCCATGGCTTGTTTTCCAACTCATGGGGGGAGAGGGTTTATGCATTTTTAGTTGTTGACCTTACTTGGGGTATACTCGCTGAGCGGAATTCCCAGCCATGTAGTCATCAACATGTGCACCTAACGTAATGCATTTAATACATTCGGGCAATGAGTAGGATTCACAATTAAGTGGAGAAAATAGCACTGGTCAGGATTTCCAGGCTCCATGCCAGACCTTAGTTCTATTATGATACTTGGAGGTAACCAAGTAACTGTATTCTCGACTTTCTGGGAAGTGTTTCAAGTGCCTCGGTTATAGTAAATAAAACTGAAATAGCAATAACTGAAAGAACTACAGCACTTCTTGCAAAGTTTGTCGATACCCTGCGATATGACAGCGGCTTGTATTATTAGATGAAAGCTTTCAGCAATACGCATGAACCTTGCTTTTAACAGAAACAAGCTTTTTGCCTCTTTGAAAAGATGTTGAACACTGATACTGGGCTGGTAAACTGAACAGCTTTTTGGGCCGTTGGTCTAAACAGGTTTTTGCTTCTGTTAGATATGCTATTAAGGGAAGTTGACACATTTGGTTCAGAAAAGTATAAAAGAACTGACTGCGAAAGGCAGAGCAGGAAATTAGCTATGCACGGATCAGACAGGCGTTGACAGATGAAAACTGACAGAAGGCTGAAAGGACCGTCAGACAGAGAAGCACTGGTATCATCTTCTATGAAGAAGGGAGGGGCCAAGTCCCTCAATTTTTCTTGCCAACCTTTTGAAGACAATAAATTGGATTTTAGGCTTTTTTTTTAGGCATTTGAGTCCTCAAAGGACTGGCTATTGGCTTTTGAGCAGAACTATTATTTTTGACTGAGCTGTATGGAGAATATTTTTACATTTCCACCCAAGGCAAATCACCTCACCACTTATAAACATATCTTATTCTTAAATGGTTGATTTTGGCACCATGGTTGATCCTAAATTGCATTGACTCTTTTTAAAAGCATGCTTCCTATTTTCCTGCTTTTTGCTAGGAAGACCATGGTGATTTGACAGGTGCTTTTTTTATATGTATTGGTATTTTTCTTGGATTGCGCAGACTGCTCCAGGAATCCCGTTTTCTCCAGCCCTCATCTCCCTACCTTCTACAAATAGTGAGTATGAGAAGTTTTACACATCATTCATATCACATTGAGAAAGCTATGGAGGTATTGAAAGGGCAGGTGCGTTTATGAAGATTGCTTAGCAAGATTTGAGGAGGTTGCCTAGCAAGACCTGGTGAGACAGGTAGTGGTTTTTAATGTGGCTATATCATCTCAGAGAAGGTTGATTTGTCTTGGTCTTGAGTAAACAGAGGCAATGACGAGGATTGCTGCTTATTCATTAATGACTGTTTGCATTTTACATGTGTGTGTGTGTAGTGATCAGAATGGTAGCAATGTTCCTTTATTACTAATTTCTCATAATTAAAAGAGTGACATTATACATGAGTCTAAGAAGCATTCGTTGAGGGCTCATTACTGAGAATGTTGTCAGAAGCATTTCAACATGAATGTTAAGAGTGGGCATCTCTTTGAAGTACTGTCTATTGATATTTTATAAGTGGTACAGGTCTATAATACATGTAGAAAGGGTTACTGGAAGGTTTGAGCAGTGAAGTACAATAAAAATATGGGACATTAATAAGTCACTCCTGTGCAGCCAAATGAGAAGCAGCCACCCACTGCAGGGGTTGATTGCCTGCTCTCTTTACTGATGCACAGTGACAGGTATATGCTTTTCTCTATCTCTACCACAGCCCCGGCTGGGGGGAGATCTAGGTCACTCCCCTTGGGGTGGAGAAAAGGCTGTTGAGATAGAGGTGATAAGAATCATACAAAAAAAGGTAGCAGGCACCCCTCTCTAGAAATAACATGGCATGATAACCTGTTCAGTGGTTTTTACCCACATTGTCTGCAGCCATCGCCTTTTGCTTACTGTGCTGGAGAGAGTTCCAGGGCTTTGCTGAAACTAATGCTAAGGAACAAAAGCCAGATTGGGCACAAGGTGGCTTAGGGACAGAGAAGGAAATGGGATTCAGAGCAAAAAGAAAAGGGTGCTACAGGGAATGAGAACAGAGGGGAAAGATACAGGGCTAGACCAGGAGTACTCTTGTAAACAATACAGAGAAAATGGAAAAGTATGCACCGGTCAAATGTTGACCGAAGCCAGAGGACATAGAGATGGGAAATTTAAGAGCGGGGTAAGAGCAGGCAAAGCGTGTCGACAACAGTGTAAAAGATAGACTGCAGAGCTGCAAGCTGGTAGTCAGGTAGACCAATTAGAAGTGAAGAACAGTAGTCAATGTGTGAGAAAACCAAAGGTGAAATTAGTTTATTTAAGTACTTCTTCCATGAAACTTCAATTATTCCTACCCATAACTACTCCCATCCACAAAACACTCCATCTTACTCACTACTACTTCATCCTTCACACTACAGCTCTCTCTCCTCACCATTACCCTCTTCTATAAAATAATTCAAATCCACCCACCTCCTTCTGAAACACCCTCCATTTCAATCACACACACACTTCAGTCACTACTTATGCTAGCTCACCTAACCACACTTGTTGCTCTTCCATGTACACTCTCAGCTCAGTACCACTTGCACACATTAATCAATGACTCACCTGCACCACTAATTGGTTTATAGTGATATCGAATACAAAAATGTCGAAAGTCATAATTTCAAAAAAATAATGTAAAAAAAAAGAACATTGAATTTCTTTTTCACTACATTTTTTATTCGAAAAGGGGGGGGTTCCCCCCAAACCCCCTTTTTTTTATTTTTACCTTTTTATTTTACTCGCGAAACCCCAAAAAAATATATAAATAAAAAAATAAAGAATTCGATATTTTTTTTCAACATTATTTTTTCAAAATGATTGTCTTTCGACATTTCTTTTCTCGATATTATGACTGAACACCCCACTAATTGCCTCCACTGTCCTTCCTGCCACATCTCCCTCTTGTAAACCTCACCCAAACTCCTCACAAATTCCTGTTTCCTCATGGGCTTCTTATCCCCTACCTGGCTAGCAGTCTGTCCCTCTCCAATTGTTAGCCCGGTCTTCCCTGCCCAGGAGGTGTTACAAGTGAAGCAGGATTTAAATAGCAACTTAAGCCTTGCCCACTTTCTTGACAAGGGACAGCCGTGCAACAACAATGGCAGACCATGTTGTATTTTGTCCAAGTTCTGGTTAGGGGCCCTGTTCCTGTATCCCCAGGTAAGTGCAGTTCCAATTGGGTTTTCTTGCTCAAGTCTGTGATGGTCTAGCGGGCCCAGTAGGTACTCCTACTTGGGTGTCCCGCTGGCATGCACTGCACGGGTGAACGCTCTGCCACTTATGAGTTGAGTTCCTGTCTCTGTACCTCCTGCAGAGCTGCCACTGGAGTATGCGCCTATGGAGGGGACTGCAGGGATCACATCTTTCTCCCCAGAGTTGGGCTTTCTCTTCGGGATATCCACTGGTTTGTGTGTGGGGCAAGGCAGCATCTCATCTTTGGATTAGTTCATGCTTCTATATATTTCTGGATGAAGAGGACAATCAGCCAGCAATTTGTTTCACAGGCATTGGGAGATGCAATTCAGTACTGCACACTCATATATAGGAATGAAGGGGTGGGAAGTAGGATGTAGGAATTGGGGCCCTCAACTGCTGCCGTCCTCAGTAGGACTCGCTCAGTATCCCTCCCTGGTAGGCCCTCCTACTGCCGGCTGAGGGGATCCCATCTCCTCTTAACAAGACCAAGTTTTTGGCATGTCACATAACGTTGCGTTTTTCCTGGTACATTTATTAAGGGCAGGGGTCTGGAGAATGAGTTCCAAATTGATGATAGTATTTAGATGAAGAATTTATTTGTCCGTGCGGACCAGGACTCTCTAGTTCCCACCGGAATTGGGGAGTTTAAAAAAAATATTTTTGATGAAATGTGTTTTAAATGCAACATTGTTGGATTTATCAGGTTTGGTAAGAGAGGATTGCACTTTGTAGGCTCACAGGGTGTTTTACATTTCTGCATATCCCCTTCTCATTTATTAGTGTATCATTTTTAATTTTGGCTTGTCCGTTGGTTTGGAGGCATATTTTTAGTAATTACACAGGTAAAATAATGATCCACTTGCAGCCAAATTGTTTTAATCTTTTTTCTTGACAGGTATTTTACACTATGCATTTTTGATTTCAACCTTTCTTATTTCCTTTTTTATGTGCAGTGTTTCTGTGCAAAGAAAATGAGAACCTATAAAGCTTCTTTAAATTAGTCAAATCGGGTGATGAATTTTACAGTGGACTTGGAGCACCACCTTTACATTAAGATGGCCCTTTTAGATTCAAGACACTCCTCCATTTGAAATTGCCATTGAAAACCATGGTTTACTTGAAAAAACATAACAGATATTTGTTGAATAATAACACATGAAGCATTTCTCCTGCAGGTTAATATATTTTTAATGATCAAATGTATTCATTTTTCTTCCTAAACCATTTTCACCTTACTTATTTGCAACAAGTATTTAATGTATCAGATACAATATGTATATTATGTCTAGTTACCTTTTCTACAACTATATAATCATTATCTCCTTAGATTATATTGTGTTCCATTTCTAATGACTATCTACAATCATTATCTACAGGATCTACATTATATGGTGTTCCCTTATGCATGATGCTAGAATTTGTGGTGGCCCATAATTGTCGTTGCGTCTCAGCATTTACTACAGTCACATAAAAAGGTATTCATATACTTCAGACAATATATGCCTATATCGAAGGAGGCTGTATCAATATAAAATTGTGACTGGGGGTGGGAGAGTATGACTTGCCAACACAAGGTGCATCAATTGTCTGTGCAGATGTCTCCGTTTGTGCTATAACAATGTGTGGTGTATGATATGGGGTTTTCCAGGTTTTTAAGGCTTACTTTAGTGATAGTTGGAGATGGGGGCAGGGGGTATGAGGTGGTTAGTGGCCATGTGTTCTGTCGAGACTTCATGTGTGTGCAGTGTTTTGGTGCATGTTGATGAGTTTACAAGATCTACCTAGTTTGTACTTATGGGGGTTGACTCTTTTTAAATGCATCAGGTATATGGGCCAAATGACTGCTGTGGTGGTCTTTACATTTCAGAGGTGTGGGACCTCACAGAATTCTCACACCCTAGAGCCTAGATTCCCTCTTATTACAGATAGGCTGACCAGTGTAGGCATGCATGGCGATGGTGAAGATATCTATTGTGTGAAAGTGTGTTGTGGGCATCAATTTGTTTTGTGATGTAAACATGGAAGACATTTTGGGTCTTAATTTTAATTTCAATTTGTGCATCTAATAGCAGGTGTCTGTAGTAGTTATGGTGGTTAGCGAAGGCATATTGTAAGTTGTGCACAGCATGTAGTCTGTGTTCGTCATGGATGTGAGTGGGTTGTGTTTGTGTCACTTGGACACCTACCTGAAAAACACAAGGTTGTGGAATGTGTTTTATGATTTAGTTCTTGTGGTATTTAGTTTTGTTTTTATGTTTTAATTTATTGAATTTACCATATTCACAATGCACCAATGAGACCACGCTGCCTCATAGAATCCTCAGGGGTGTGGGACTGGAAGGAGATATTTACATGTGTTTTGGACCTAGTTTACTTGATGTTTAATACATATTGTTTTTATTTCTGTCCCTTAAAAACATGAACAATGGTAGTTATCTGCCGATATTATTAACTGTAGATAACTACAATAGTTTTTTTTTTAACCAACACGTTTAAGGTTTCCTTCTAATACTGTAGCGTTGCACGTTTTACTCTTTGCACACCATTTGACTTTCCTGATTTTTCACAGTGGCTCTCTTTCCAATGCCAAGATGTACTAATAGTTCACCAAGTTTGAGTGGTATTTGGACTGATTCTCGGTAGGTTCACACATTCTTCATGGCTTCACATACAACTATTCGCCTCATGCTTGTCTGCTGGTGTTTGGGTTTCTTAATTTTATGTTTTTTCAAATGTTCCTTTTTTCCCCTTTTTTTCTTAAACTTTTTAGGCCACTACCTTAAGTACCCGTTGTTGCTTAGTAAGTTAAAGTTTAGATATTTTTACATAATTTGTTTAGCTGTATTGTAGTCATTTAGGATCTATTTAATGTACATATCTGTTCATTAATCCATATCTGTTCATTAATCCATAGTATAACTTATAATTGATGTTTTTTTTCTTTGCTGGAGGTCTGAGATTTGGCATGGCTGTAATGTGTTGGGTCAATTTGGGGCAGTAAGAAGCTGTGACATGCATGGGTGGTCTGCAAAATGTTTTGTTACTTTTCTTTCCCTTGTATTACATTCATCAATGTTGCAGATTAAACATTGTTGCACATGTGCGTTTTGGGGGCCTTGCATTGTGTTGCATCAGTGAAGTTGCAAATCTCAATTTATTTTACATACCGAGTGGTGTAATATTTCAGAACATGCCAGTAAACCTTACTGGTGCAGTACGTGCAAGTATATTTAGTTGTGGGTCTACTGTGTTATGTATTGCTGCGTATCGTGGGCTAGATATAAATACACACTTTGAGTGGGAACATTCATAGTTTTATGCATTAAATGAATTTGTGTTCGGTTTTTAAGACATGCTAACATGTTGTTTTGACTCTAATGCAATGTTTCAGATCATGTACTGGTGCAGTATGGGAATGACATATATAGTTGTGGGTATATTGCAGTGTGTTGAGGGGCTTATTATCGAAAAATAGAACATATACCAAATCTAATGTCATTTTGAGATCTTGGATTTGGGTAAGGTTCAGAATGCTGGCGGTTTGTTTGTGAGGCGCTGCATCAGTGAAGTTGTGGGCCTGCTTACTGGTAACAGTGTGAACCCTTAAGTGTGGTGGGGTATTTTATACAAGTGCTTTTTTAAGACAAGGTTTGTTTATGATTCAGAGTATGCATGATGTTTTTGCAAAGGATTTTAGGCTTGGCCAAGCAAATTAATTTGCCTTAATAGCCTCATTGTTGATATTTCAGTGAGGGTGAAGGCTCTGTGTGGTAGACATCCTGTCAAACAAAGAAAACATGTTTTTATTGTTGGCAATATATATTTATGGGGCACCAATTAATGTAGTGAGCCCCCTCAATCAAGTGCACCACAATAATATATCCGTTTATACAATTCAATCTAGCCCCATCTGTGAACCATTTTACACCACTTTTAGCCCTCACAAGTTGAGCACAAATCGCTTTGGTTTTTTTAACTAAAAATCACAGAACCTCTTGCACAACAACATATACAGTTTTCATTCAGGTCTCATGAAAAAAACAGGTGAAATGAACACTTCAGATACCTTTGGTAGCTTACAAGATCCCCTAATGTAAAGAATTATGCCGCACCTTGAAACATTACAGGACCATACTCTTGGCAATATAATTGCAGGGGTTTTGGTTTCACTAACATGCAACACTTTTCTGTTGGTAAAAATAATTTAACATACGCAGCACACTTTATTTTAATCTCCCTGCACACTTTGCAATGCCAGCAGTGCTCTAGCACAATTAACAAAACACTTATTTTTAATATATCCACAGAGCAGAAAAGAACTGGAACCCCAATGCTTGTACACAATAATATCCACTTAACAAAATTCAAATCCTGATCCGATAATCAAAAGATGACATGCTCGCAGTGGGTGAAGGTATCTGGTCGAGGAGCCTCTGCTCAGGTGTCCAACAATTGACAAAATGTGAAACAATTAATACAATCACACTACACGTGTGTCCTCCACTTTTTTAATGAGCACAGACACATTCTATTTTTTGCATCAGGCGACACGTGTTTCGAGCTCAGCTCTTCTTCTAGGTCTGAAGAATTAAAAATCATACATAATACAATATAGAGAATTATAAGGTCAACATTAAGAGAACCAGACATACCACAAAGAAGACAATGGGGTGCATTGTCAATCCCAAAAGCCCAAATTATATATATACAGATATGCGATATAAGGATACATTTCCCTCATCTGGTCCATATCCCAAATAGGAATCACAAAGAGAGAAAACATATATGCAATTAGGTAAACATGCATCAATAAATAACATGTGTGTAGTGTGTCACACCAAAAACTGCATTATAATGCCATGCACCCCTACATGTACTTTATATAGTCCCTTGTGTGCTGAATCCAAATTAAAAGTCAAAAACATATTGTATAATTAATGTTAGCTACTTCGTACCGGTCAGGATTTTGCAACTAATTTACACAATGCTAGTCATGCTAAATTAATTGTTTTGCCCACCTTATACTTCCTCCTGAAAATGCACAAATATTTTAAATGTATACCTGAAGGCACACCTATAGTTAGTGGAAAAGGAGGCATATTAGAGCCTTTAGCATTGTATATCAACGAATGCCAAGATATTGTTTAGTAAGTTTTCTGTAAATAATGAGAGAAGGTATCATAAGTTTAGCCCAAACTCTATTGTAGTTTCCCAGACTTTATTTTAAACTTTCTTTAAGGTAGTGGAATTCATGGTTTCCATAAATCTCTCCATGGTAACCAAAGCTATATCTTCTCAAATGAGACAAAAATGAAAACGGAATAAATAAATTAGAGATATAAGTGCCTAATGAAGAATCTAGGTGAGTATAACTAATAAGCAATGTAATCATAATTGCTCACCGCATTTCACCACCACTACTCATGATTTAAATATACATAACACAACTAAAGTTTACTTAATTTTTTTTCTTATTCTCTTTCATATTCTCTTTCTATTCAGTATCTCTCCTGATGAACCACGTGCACAAAACGTGGGGAAACGCGTGTTGAGAGAAAATAAAATCAGAATGTGAATTAATGAATGAAAAAGGAAATTACATGTAAAAAATAAAATATCACTAAAGAAGTCATCCTGTTGATGTGATATATTGTTTTTACCCAAAGCGCATTCCACATAAGTGTCTTCTAAAAAGGAAAATTGAATAAAATATTGCAGCAGCCGCAATATACACTTAAGGGTGCAGCATCCAGGTAAAGTAATAGTTAATTTTTGCACTCAGAAATCGCCGAAATAGGAAGCAAAAGCCGGCAAGGTCTGCAACAAGTTAAACAAAACTTATACAAAAAAGGGTCACTAGACAAGGCTCAGAAACAAGTTAATGTAATGGAGAGTGTCGACCTGTTGACAACTATAGTGAGACAATCAACAAGTACATTTGAAAACATGCGGTTGATCACTAGATACAATGCAGACAGCTACAAGCTATATACAGTGCTTAAGAGATATTGGCACCTGTTGCAATTGGACAAAGATCTGTTAAAACATATTGACACAACACCAAGCATTACATATAGCAAAGCACGCACACTTAGAAACATACTTGGTCCTTCATTTGAGTAATGTAAGTAATCGAGAACATTGGTTCATTGCTTGCAAAATAAAGGGGTTTACAAATATTGTGGCTGCTCCATGTACCCGTATGCATTGGAAACCAAACTGGTTGACTTTGGCACAACGGGCAGGCGCTATATAAAACAATAAATACAAAATTGTAATTCAAAATATGTAGTATATTGCATTATCTGTGTATGCGGAGCAAACTATATTGGGAGTACCATCAGGCCATTGAAGACTAGGATTAGAGAACCCCTTTGATTGCTAGCAAGGATGCCAAGTATCCATTGGCTACATATTGGCAATGTTCTCATCAAATGGAGGATACAAAAGATATACGTTTTGTAGGAATGGCAAAGCTAATATTTCCACTGCGAGGGGGTAATTTATAACTCAAACTACGTAAATTTGAGGCATGTCTAATATGTAAATACCGGACAGTACATAACGGCCATTACGGCCTTAACACAGATCACAAATTATCGGTATTTCTGTGAGCAGGCAGCAAGGCGTTTTATTCATTTCGCTCTATCTGAGCCTTCCATAATTATAATGTTAAAATAGTGGTTGACTATAATAGTTTGGCGCAATTGCAAAATGTGGTGCCATCTCTGTTCATACAAGATGTTTGTGTGACATATAAATCTGTTCAGTCTTTTACCTAATGTGGAATTTGTATATATATATATATATGTAAAACATGATGTGTACTGTCACATCAACAGCACTGCAGTGGTTATTCATACTCCTTATTTTGAAGCCAAGCCTTTATGCCTAGTTTGGAAATTATTTACATACGGGGCTCACCCCACATTAATTAGGTTCAGCCATGGCAATATGTTTTTGAGTATAAGTATGCATACCTTCCATTAGATGCAGCCAGTTTGCTAGAGATTGTGCGTCTGATGTAATATTATAATTTTTATATTTTAATTAATATGATGGCACTCAGTAATGTTGCACAACGAGGTACGTGCATTGGCAAGATTGCGCACGTGTCGTAAACATTAATAAATACCTTGATCAGGATCTATTAATGAATAACAATTAAGGAGATTATTTTTCAGTTTTGCCTATGATGAACGTGCCGTTTCTGTTTAGGTGGGAAAAGGCTTGCTTGCATTCTTTACTCAGTTTCACTATTAGGATAGTGTCAATGTAATGTTCATATCGAGGTAGATGCAGAACCTAGCCCAACAAAGATGGTGGGTGGGCTGGGACATGCATCAGCAGTAGTGTCAGCAGTCGAGAGGCTGAAATCTTAACTAGCCTCTCAAACGGCAGCAGCCACTTACAACTATGAGTCAGTAGCCGAAAGGCTTCATTCGAGTACGGTTTGTGTTTGTAGGTTAACATTAGATATGTGAATGGGCTGTATGTGATTGTGGGGATATGAGTAAATTCCCCCCAACACTCACTCCAGCTGTATGTTTATTTGTGTCTCCATTCATGATCGATCTGGAACACTGTAATACTTCGGCCCGCAACATTTGTCGATTTGGACTTCCAGAATTGAGTTGTCTATGCCGCAATAGCGAGGTGATATATGGTGGCATCTTGCTTGGTAAGGAACGTTTAACGGGGCCAGTGCGTCCTTGAAAACTGTGCCTACTGGGGCAGATACGCCCAGCAGGTCAGACCCTGCTGGGCGCAGAGGCCCCGGCATGCACAGTTGTAGTCTGACGGTCCGGAATGGGTGCCAGTACGTTGAACCGGCGCCCTTAATTCCAGACCGGCAGACTTGTAATGAGGTCTAGTGTGTTTTTAAATCAGTGACTTCACTCTATTTAACTGGGAAAGACACTTTTCTGCCCCCAGCACATATCCAGATATTCAGTTTGCAACCACCCCCCCACCACCGGTTAGGGAATTTTGAGGTTGGTAAGAAGGATAAATGTGGTCCCAAAATTACTTTATATGACTATACCGGTATCCAGACTGCGAGAGATGTTGTAGATGTTGAACTTCCACAAAATCATACCGTGTCTTTTGGGTATATGGAAATTAATTAAATTACTTGGTAAGAAAAGGCTAGCGATCCACTTCTGTACGCCACCCAATATATTAGCAGAAGGTATTAATTCAAACAGATTCCCATAATACTTGGTTCTGTTGGACAGGTTTACTTCTATTGAACATTTCTGGGTTTTGCGCTCAGGAAAAGACATGAAGTCTTCTGGATCATCTCCTGGTAAAGGACAGGGACATGGTCAGACTCCAACATCAATCATGGATAGCCTCCAGCATCCCTCTATTTGCATCTCTTGATTATCAATACCCAGCCTCTGTCTCTTTCCTGGTTTTCCTCTTGCTCCTTCCATCTCCCAAGCAATGTTGGTTCTCCAGCAATTTTTCAGCAGTTCCCACTCAGATCATTTCACACAGCTCTCTCCTATTTCCTATATTGTGTCTACTTTTAAACCGCTAACCACACACCAAAATAGCAACATTATTTGGCACCAGCTTATTATCAAGGCCTCGCCTCTTCTCTCTGATTGGCCCTGAGGTTACTAGGTTCCATTTCTGGGAAGTGTTACTCCACCCATCTGCATTAGTATTTCTGAACCCTCCAGTTATGAACATAAAATCTAAAACATGACAACTGTTTCCAATTTACAAATAAAAGTCAAACTATATATTTTTGACATGGTCCGATCATGCCGATCGTAACGCACTGCATCTCATTTCAGCACGTGGTTGCAAGTGTGAATGGCAGATATTTTAGATTTCTTCAAAAAATATAACCATTATCACAAGATTTTACAGACAGATATCTAATTTAATAAGCTATCATCTTCCTGACACTCTATTCCAACTTTTTCTGGGAAGCTAGCATCACACATATTTAGGGGAGGTGCATTATCAGATGGGGCTTCTCAAGCTTTTTGGGGATATTTGAAACATTTTTCTAAGAGTCACGGTTCTCAAGTTAATAGACGTACGTGATTATGTCATACTATCCAATGAACATTCTAATAGAATGCAGAATATCAATTCAATAAACAGTGCATTTCTTTTTCTTTCCTTAAATGTAGATCCAGAAATCTTTCTTTTGTGGTTCGGCCTGCAATAAAGTAAACACCTTAGCGTTCTTTCTAAGTTAAAGACCCTGGGTCTGCTTATCTCCACATGCAGATGGGATAACTCCACCGCCGGGCATCATGTGGCAGTCTTCTGTTACATGTCATCTGCCAGTCAGCCCATGGAGGGATTACACATTGAATTTGAAGTTCAAATCCATTAGCTAGGTCTTTTGCTTTCACAGTGTGGGTCAAATCACCACCATAAAACTTTGGTCCGGCACAGTCTCCTTCCCTTTCCTGTCTCTGCAAAAGCGTCAAATGAATTTACAGATAAGGGGAAAGACAGTGCTTGGTAAGTGTAAGGGGAAGGTGAACAGTTCATGGTCTTTGAATCTCATGGGAAAGCTTTTTTGAGCTAAGCACAGCTTTTCTTCATGCACAGAAAGCTAGTATTTTTCAATGCTGCAATTCCTTTTCACATGAGGCCTGCTTTATTATTTGACCTCATATCATGTGTAGCTTTCTCCTGCACCATGCCATCAATGTCCATCCTTACAGTTATATATATATATATTTATATATATATATACACACATATATTTACACACACATACACACACACATTACTCCGTCAATGGAGTGTCTTTTTTAAATATTCATGGTTCGCCATTGCAAAATGCACAGGCTTCTCCATGGCAACTTTTATTTTGTTAAACAAAGTTACACTTTAGGCATCAGTCACATGTAATGGAAAGTAGTTTCAGGCCTTTAGCCTAGTCACTCAAATGGAGGGCCCATTTAGTGTTTGTATTTTTCTTTCTCTGAAAACAGCATTTTGAGATTTTCCAGTTGCTAGTGAAATGCTGTCTTTTTGCCTGCCAACAGTATGCCTTTAACGTCCTGCACTTTTGGGCCTCATTCAGCCAGACACATTTTCCTTTTATCTGGGGGTTGAATTTAAGCCCCACAAGTGCCCCCATGCTCTTTTATCACACGTAGAACTCCAGTGAAAGGGAATGAGAGAGTGGAGTTTACATTGGCTTCTCTGGTGATCCAGTCGCTTTGGTCTGGGGCTTTCAAACATCATCCGGATCTCTCCAGGATTCCAGAGGCCCACCAGAACTACCCCTTTCTCCAGTCTGGAAGTAATGAAGTTAATGTTTCTAAAGAGTAGAAAAAAGATTAAGCATTTATGTTTACATATTATTTCCCCGGACAATGATTGCAGAATTAGAACATTTTCCATCACCGACAATATTCATTTACAATCAACAACAGATTACCATTTTAATTGAATTACTCACCAGTTATATATTGTAGTTTCCATCTGGGGTTTTGATCTTACCTTTCATTCCTCGGATAATTCCTCAGCTCTAACTCCACTGGGCTCCTCAATCACCGAGGATGACAGCTTTTTAACGAATTGATATGGAGCCATTTCTCTTCCATCTGTTTTCCTTTAGGGATGCAGATCTTCTAGGCAACAGGGAATATTTTATCCACAATCTTAAAACTACCACGCCAAGATGGGAGGAATTTGTTCCTTGGTTTGGTTTCTCTGAGAGGTGTACAGATAAACCTCGTCACCAACCTCATATTCCTTTTTCGTGGTCTTCAAATCATAGTATGATTTCATTCCTTCAGCCGACTTCTCCAAGTTGGGCTCGACATAAGCAAACGCATGCTGGAGGAGTTTCCTTAGGTTCTGAATGTACTCATGAGTGGTGGAAGCCTTTATCAGCGTCTGCTCCTGAGTTTTATAGAGCAGATGGTGAGGTAACACTTTTTCGTCCGGTTATAAGTTCAAATGGAGACATCTTGGTTGCAGAAGATGGTGTAGACCGAACAGCCATCAGGACAAGTGGTAATCGCATGTCCCAAATGGGTCCAGAGTCAGCCATGAATTTCTTCAGTATGCTCACAGTGGTCTTGTTGTATCTCCCAATCCTCCGATCTAAGCTGGGCGGTAGCTGATGTGGAGTTTTTGTTTTACCCGTAGAATATCCCACATCTTGGTAAAATGACTGCCTCATTCTGACTGAATACTTTGTAGGAGGCCGAAACGTGAAGATGTGGTTGATCATTAATACAGCAACGGTCTCCACCTTACAATTTGGTGCCGGGAAGGCATTCTGCTGACTTTGTAAACAAGCAGGTTACGGTCAACATTTACTTGTTTCCTTTAGAGGAGCAAATCACTGACCCAATGAAATCGACTTGTAAATCTGACCAAGGCAGTGTCATTCCCCTTTTTTGTAGAGGAGCTCTGTCTGTGGGGCAATTTGACAGAAATGGAGCACACACAAGATACCCCCTATAGCCAAGTGTCAAGGTCCTGGTCTATGTATGGCCAGTATGCAACTTCTTGAAAGATTTCCAGTGATGTGTGAAAACCCTTGTGACTAAGTTTGGAAAATATCATCATCAACCCCCAGATATCCTCTTTGCCGGTATAATCCAATTCTGTTACAAGAAAACGCGCTGGGTCTTCAATGTGTTGATAGAATTTTCTAATACTAGGGTCTTCTTTTTGTGCAGTGATCAAATCTGTATCTGGGGCCACTTTACTCCACTGAGCAGTTGAGCGTTCACTGTTGGCACAAGCAGTGCTCCAGATAGGATTTTGGAGTGAGTATTTTACTCCCAATTTTTTGATTTGGAGAGTAAATCCAATTTTAAAAGAGTAAAAATGAGTTTCCTCCTTCACAAGAGAGTAAAAAGTGCCCGACAACTATCCAATTTGGTGTAAAATGAAAAACTTTGTTCAAAAATATTAGTGACAAAACATCTGTATTTCAAAGTGGTTCTAAATAATTGATTGCACCTGTGGAAAACATTTTCCCCACACAAGAACCTTGTAGATGCATACTACCCAGATTTATCTTCATAATACTTGCGCACAAACTCTGTTAAGAGCTACTAGAGATGCGAGCTAGTTACATCGGGTGATTCATAAAGCAAGTCCCTCAATCTACCGGCATCACCGATCTGCCTCTCGGGCCTACCGTTGCTGTCTGGCACTACCTGCTTGACAGCCACACCATGTTTTTGCTCCATCTCTCCTCTTTGCTAGTCGGTTTCCCCTGTCTCTCACTTTGACGCTATATCACTCACCCCTTAAGTGTTGCAATGCCACATTTTGCGGTCTGTTTCTGTCACTCCTCCTCTCCCATCTCAGCATTCTATTGTTGTGGTTTCCCTCCTATATCTCACTGTATCGGTTGATATAACTCTTCTTCCTCTCTCAGGTCATTACTCTGGCCCTATCTGTTTTTTCATGTTCTCGTTGTGGTTGCTACTCCTTTTGATTATCTTTCTTGCACTCTCTCATGATATTGGCCGGCTCTTTTCTAGTCTTGCTTTTCTATTTCCATCCCTCCCCACCTGCTGTTGATCTGTGCTTTACATGTCTCTCTTGCTTGGCTTCTATCCCTCACTCCTTTTGTGTATTTGTCCTATTATGAACTCTTTTTCCCTTCTCACTTTCTTTTTTGCCCTATCATATAGCTAATTGCTCTCTCTTCCTGTTGCTCAAATTCCTATTTTGGATTGTCTAGTATGTTATCTGTCCCTTCGCCCCCACTCCGCCACCCACACCTTTGTTCTCCTGTATAGCTTAGGTTCAAAGTTGCTCTTCCTCTCCTGTTTTTCTGTTTCTCCAGCATGGGGTCTGGCATGGATTCACATGCTCATGAATATTCCCTGTCGTCAGGCCGGGAATCCTCGGTATAGAAAAGAAATCAGTATCAGTTTCGTTTCTGATCTGTCTTTCTTAGTAGTAACCAATCACTGGTCTCTGGGTCATACTGCCCCCAGCCAATGACTGCCCTCTCCCTAAGCCCCGCCTCCGGCAGCCATCCTCAGATTTTTACTGCACGCTCAAGTGTTGGGAGTCCTCGTGCTTTAGCTCAAGCTTTTGCTGCGTTTTCGTGCTTTTTCAGGAGATTTTTCTCATTTTTCGGTTAAATAGAGCCTCAAATTCCACCGTTTCTACATCCGATCAACGGGGATCGGTTTTGGAGTTTTCTACGCCCCTCAAGGGTGAAGATTTCGTCGAGTTACGCTTTTGGAGGATTCCAGAAGTTTGGAGGCCTACCCCGGACATGGCCCAGGAGAAAGGAAGCACGACGCCCGGGAAGCTGTTCAGGACCTGCCCTGGATGCCAGCTTCAGAATGTTTTCAAGGAGGACGAGCATTCGTTATGCCTCTACTGTCTCCATGAGGACAAGACGCACACGGAGAAGGACTGTGCGTTTTGTGGGAACATGTCGGAGCGGACCATGAAGGATCGCCACCTCCGTCTCGCCAACTGGCTGGAAGGGAAGAGCCCCTCAGGCGAGAAGAAGAAAAAAAAGTCAGAGCAGTCTTCTATGTCCTGTGAGGGCGCCCCGGCGACAGGGGCCTAACAAAAGGCTAAGCACCGCAAGTCCGCCGGCACCAGGAGCGCCGAACGGTCGGGCTCCTTGGCTGCCAGGCAGGGCGCATCCTCCCCGGCGCCATCAACCATGAGCCAACGCTCTGGCTCGGGTAAGAGGAAGTCCGAGAACCCGGCGAAGCTTCTGGAGAGGCCCCGGTCGATCTCGAAGATTCCGGCAGAGGGGGAGCGAGGCTCGGACCCTCCCCCCAAGGTGAAGGCCCCAGGCGTCCAGAAGGTGACGATGGACTTAATTCACCCTGCTAAGACCTCGATTGAGGATGTCGCCACGGCCCTGGCCCAGCCTGTGGAGGCTACACCAGTGGAGGTGACCTCAGGACCCAGAGTCTCCCTGCCACCGCAGAGGGAGTCGTCTTTCTGGCCCATTGAGAAGACCCCCACAAAGTCCTCGTTGGAAAAGGTGGGGGAGGGGCTGGTGGCCATCGTGGATACGGACACGACCTCTGAAGAAGAGCTCATCGAAGTCGTGGAAGAGGCCCAGCCCATCGGAAGGGATCCCGACGAGGGCGACGAGAGCGACGGTGTCGCCAACAAGGCTCCTCAAGAGCCCTCGCGCCTGTCGTTTCCGGCGCCGCAGGACACTTCGGCGGCCATTTTGTCAGCGATCCAGTCCTTATGTTCGGAGATAAGGACAAGGTTGCCCCTCCCCCCGACGGAGGTACCTGAGCCAGACCCGACGGGGCAACCGGAGCCAGGACCTTCGGAAAGTCCACCACATAAGAGGAGGAGTCATCCTACGCCACCTCTCCCACCTCTGCGGCCTGCTCTGCCTTCCCCCCGGTCTACTACCCACGGGGATGATACAGGCACTGACACGGCTACGACAGGTACAGATGACGATGGAGGCTTCGACGGGATGTGTCCCCCGTCGCCCCCTGCTCGGGCGTCCCCGCCCGACGAGATTGGATCCTTTCATGCCATGATTTCTAGGGCATCCGAGCTCTTCCAGCTCTGCCCAGAAGAGAAGAAGAAGGAAGGGTTCCTTTACCAACGGCGCAAGGCTAAAAGGAAGACTGTCCTCGCCATACCGCTTCTTGATGACATCTGGGATGAGGGGCTCACCCTCTTCAAGAACCCTACCACGGCGCCGGCAAAGAGGGACCGGTACTAGAAGAAGTACCGGGTCCCCGAAGCTTCCCCCTTGTGCCTTCGGGCTCAACCTACCCCGGATTCGGTCGTCTCGGCGGCGGCGGCAAAGAAGAAAGCTGGGTGGGCATCGGCCTCGACATCAACTTCCCCGCCGGACGGCGAGGGCAGGAAGTTGGACACGATGGGACGGCGGATCATCTCATCCGCAGCGACGACTATCAAGGTGGCCAATGCCCTGGCTATCGCAGCCCGCTACGACAGGGAGTTGTGGTTCAAAATCGCCCCTCTGTTGGACTTCCTTCCGGATGCCAAAAGGGCTGAGGCCCTTGAAATCCTACAGGAGGGTGAGATTGCTTCGGACCACGCCATCACGGTGGCAATGGACATCGCCGACACCGGTTTCCGTTAGTTGGGCAACAGCGTTTGCTTGAGACAACGAGGATGGCTCAAGGCCACGGATTTCCGCCAGGACGTACAAACCAATGTTTTGGACATGCCCTTCGATGGGAACAACCTGTTCGGGAAGGCGGTTGATGAGTCCCTTCAGGCCATCAAGACAGACACAGAGACTGCCCGGGCACTGGGAGTGCTCCAAAAAGGACGGCCGTCCTTTCGGAGCTCTGGAGGCAGACAAGGTGCCTCCAAGGGATCCGGCAGTGGCTCCTCCACGTACCACCAAGCGGCAAGATCTTCGTCCCAGGAAGCCTACAGGGGACGCGGCAAGTCAGGTGGTGCCCGTCATCGTCGACAGGGAGGTCAAGGAGGCAAGGCGGCCTCCAAACAGGATTGAACCGACCGTGGGGTCGGGTCCCTGCCGAAGCACCCCGGTGGGAGGCCGGCTGGCGAGGTTCGTCAGCGTGTGGGAGTCCATCTCCACCGACCGTTGGGTGCTGGACGCCCTGGCCCAAGGGCACGCCCTCGCGTTCCACCCATGGCCAGGAAGGAAAATCACGTCCCTCAACTACTGTTGGAAGTAAGGGCGTTGCTCAAGAAGGGTGCCATCGAGCTCGTCCCAAAGAGGCTTCGGGGCTCCGGAGTTTACTCAAGGTACTTCCTCGTAAAAAAGAAGACAGGAGGATGGTGCCCCATCCTGGACCTACGACGACTAAACAAGTACATCAAGGCACAGAAGTTCCGTATGGTCACCCTCCAGCACGTGCTGGGACAGCTGGAGGAGGGCGATTTCCTGTCGTCGTTGGACTTGAAGGATGCGTACTTCCACATCCCCATTCTAAAGCGACACAGAAAGTTCCTCAGGTTCGTGGTCCAAGGGCGGCACTACCAGTTCAAGGCCCTCCCGTTCTGATTGAAATCGGCACCCAGGGTGTTCACCAGGTGCCTCGCACCAGTGGCGGCGCGGCTGTGCCTACAGGGGATCCACGGCTACCCCTACCTAGACGACTGGCTCATCCGGGCAAGGACAAGGGAGCTCGCCGTGGAGCACACTGCGAAGATCGTCCAGCTGCTCACGGACCTGGGATTCTCCATCAACTTTCCAAAATCCCACCTGGTTCCGTCGCAAGTCGCCCTGTTTATCTGGTGCGCCTTAGCAGGCTTCGGATGCGCCCCTTACAAGAGTTCCTCGACGCCCGCTGGGTCCAGTCGACGGGCAGCTTCGAGGACAGGATCCCTCTCAACGAGACGTTCCGTCAGGCGATCCGGTGGTGGGGTACCCGCTCCCATCTGTCGGCGGGCACGGACTTTCAGACCCCAGCTCACCAGGTGACGGTGACGACGGACGCCTCCCTGGAAGGTTGGGGAGCGCACTCCGGAGATCTTCACGCGAGAGGCCTTTGGCTCCCGGAGGAGAAGTCTATCCACATCAACAACTTGGAGCTCTGCGCAGTGTTCTGGGCCCTCAGGTCCTTTCTTCCATCCCTCAAGGGCAAGGTGGTGAGGATCTTCACCGACAACACCACCACGATGTTCTACATCCAGAAGCAGGGCGGAACCAGGTCCCTGGCCCTATCCAAGGAAGCCCAGGATCTGTGGCATTGGGCCGTCGCCCAAGGGATGTTTCTGGTGCCTCTTCATCTGGCAGGAATAAAAAACACGATCGCTGACTCACTCAGCAGGGAGCTGCGCTCGTGCCACGAGTGGGAACTATGCCAGGATCAAGTGGATCGACTCCTCCGACGATGGGGCGAACCCCAAATCGATCTCTTTGCGACGGCGGCGAATTCCAAGTGCCGGAAGCTCGCCAGCAGGTTCCCCCAGCCGAGGAGCAGGGGGCGATGCTTTCTCGTTCCCCTGGGACGGCCTATTTCTCTATGCGTTCAATCCGCTCCCGTTGCTGCTCCGGCTCATCAACCAGCTCAAGAGGTCCCGGTGCAGGATGATCCTCGTTGCACCGGTGTGGCCGAGACAGATCTGGTTTCCGGACCTTCTGGACTTGTCAACGTCCCCACCAGTCAAGCTGCCGACGGACGCAGACCTCTCCAGAGAAGGAGGCGCCATTCTTCACCACAACCCGGAGTCGCTGAACTTGCAGGCCTGGCTCCTGCAGCACTAGAGTTTGGAGGGTATGACATCCCGGCCGACTGCAGAGAGGTTCATGCAAGGGCCAGGGCGTCCTCCACTCTCAAGTGCTACGGACATAAATGGAAGAGGTTCTCTGTCTGGTGCTGTGCACAGAAGATTAACCCTCTGCGGATTACGGCCCCTCAAGCACTGCCGTACCTACTGTCGCTGGCCAAAGCTTGACTGGCTCACGCCTCCATCAAAATACATCTGGCTGCAATCTCCCGATATACCAGGACTACGGGACGGGCGTCCTCGTGGTCTCATCGCCTGGTGAAAGAATTCATGAAGGGACTATTCCGATCATTCCCGCCGGTGAAGGCTCCTGCCCCGGCGTGGGAGCTTAATGTGGTGCTGACCAGGCTCATGGGGGCCCCATTCGAGCCTAGGCATTCGGCGCCTTTGAAGTTCCTGTCATGGAAGACAGCTTTCCTCGTGGCCATCACCTCCGCACGACGAGTGGGAGAGATCCAGGCCCTATCTTGCAAGCCTCCATACTTGACTTTTCATGACACGAGGGTGGTGCTGAGGACACACCCCTCCTTTATGCCCAAGGTACCGTCGGACTTCCACCTCAACAAGCCCTTGGTGTTGCCAGTTTTCTTCCCGCTGAAGTTCTACGTGGACCGCACAAAGAGTTTTCGGAAGACGTCACAGCTGTTTGTGAACTTTGGGACTGTGAATCAAGGGAAGGCTCTCTCGAAGACTTCCATTTCCAGATGGCTCTCCGGCTGCATCATGCACTGTCACCGGTTGGCAAACCGACCGCTGCCCGGCCGTCCCAGAGCCCATTCGACCAGAGCGATCGCTGCTACCACGGCGTTCCTGTCTGGTGTGCCCCTGCTGGACATCTGCAGGGCTGCGAGGTGGCGGTCGACGCACACCTTCACAAGATTCTACTGCGTCGATCGGGACTCCAGGGAGGAGTCCAGGGTCGGCCAAGCAGTGCTGCACAACCTGTTCGCCTAAGGTGAGCCTGGTGAGGAGGTAAGAGTTGCTTAATGTTGAGTTGTTGTATTGCTTAATGTTGAGCCTGTTGCCACCTCCCGTGGTTGTGCATGTGTGTACTGCTATGTATTCTCTTATTCATGAGCATGTGAATCCATGCCAGACCCCATGCTGGAGAAGGAACAAGTTACTTACCTGTAACTGTTGTTCTCCAGCATGGGTCTGGCATGGATTCACATGCAAACCCTCCCGCCTACCCCTCTGCGGCTCTTCACTTGGTCATACTGCCACTTTACGTGCTACCAAATCTGAGGATGGCTGCTGGAGGCGGGGCTTAGGGAGAGGGCAGTCATTGGCTGGGGGCAGTATGACCCAGAGACCAGTGATTGGTTACTACTAAGAAAAACAGATCAGAAACTAAACGGATACTGATTTTTTTTCTATACCGAGGATTCCCAGCCTGACGACGGGGAATATTCATGAGCATGTGAATCCATGCCAGACCCATGCTTGAGAACAACAGTTACAGGTAAGTAACTTGTTCCTTGTCTTTTAACATAGCATCAATAAATATCCCAAAAGCTGAAAATGCCTTTTCTATTGAAAAATCTAGTGCAGCTTTACCATTGGGTGCTCCTTTGTAGGTGTGGACAACCCTTCTTTTGACCATTATGCTGGAATTATAGAGTTAGACATTTTTCTGACCAGATGCAACACTTGCCTGAATGCATATGCTTTACCACACTGTATGCCATTACAAGTATAAGAGCCCATATGAGCTGTGTGTTCCGAGTCATTACAAGCATAGGAGCCCTGGAGTTCTGAGCAATCACAGGTATAACAGCCCTGAGGATTTCTGTGTTCTGAGCCAATACATGTAAAGCATCCCCGATGACATTTGTGTCTTCTGAATCACTGAATATTTAGTAGTCCTTTTGATAAATCAAACGTTGTCAACTCTGTTACAATTGAATATTACCTGCATCTTAAATGCACTACTCTGATGCAGACTCATTAACTCACCTATCAACAGGATTTGAACAGGTTACACAATCTCTACAGTAGGGTTATTTACCCACTGAGCTACCTTTCCCAACAGGCTGTTGACACTGAAATGCACATAGGGTTAGGGCACTGTCAGTTCCATGTGAGGCGTGCCTGACCTAAATGGCTTGTCAAAAGCTATACGCATGTTTGAATTATCCTACATGAGTCAGGAGATTCATAATTAGACTTTAAAATGTTCTAGATTTTTGGCAGTAGGACTCAGTAATCAGACATGGGAGAAGCAGAAGTTTTCAAAAGTGCAAGACCGAGTAGAAGGGATTGAAGTATATGACACCATTCCATCTTTTCACACTGTTTGCCAGTGTGCATCACACCAGCCCAGGAGGTTGGTGGAAAAAGCTCAGACACTGTTTGTGCTCAGTATTTTAGCTTGCTGAAGAAAATGGCAACACATTTGTGCTTTGTTATTACAGCAGCTCTCTTAAGAAATGCTGGTACTGTCCAAAAACATAGCAGTTCTGTTAAGAAATGTGGGTATGATGCCCGGCTGTGAATATTTGGCATTATCCCATGACATGCATAGAGCCTGAATATATAGCAGTCTTGTTGAGAGTACCAGTACAATGTGTGCCACTGAAAATATATACAGCACTGTTTCTACCTGTATCCATTATACTTGCTTGTGGTGGGTGGTCAGAAAGGGAGTAAAAGTTCAGACCACATACATAGCTATTTGTTGCCCTCTAAGAAAACGGACTATGTCTAGTGCCATTTCATGCACGCAACCACATGCAATCTTAAGACAAAAAAAAACACATCTTCATATAGAACATCCAAACAACTGCTTGCTGGGAGGATCTTTTAAAACTTAAAGAGATCAAGAGGCCCACGCCATTTAATGTAATTGATGTGCTTCTGTGATGAAAAGAAAGCAAATTATGAAATGCCCATGCTGCTTCAACTGTGCTGCCTCTATTAAAGCGGATTAAGACTGAGGAAAATGAGGCAGAAATGCAGCCCTTGTTTAAGACAATATTCATTTTACATAATACATGACAAAGTGAAAAGCATGTTGATGATTGAAGATGCTTTAATAACACTGTGACCTACAAAATGCAAGCAGTTAAAGTGAACAAAACACAAATTCCCTTTTACATTACTCAGAAAGTATTATCTTGATAAAATCATTAACAGGGGAGAGTCTTAAAAAATTACACAGGCCAGTACTCATCCCAGTTGCTTCTTTGGATTGCTAAATGAAAGAGTGGATTTGCAAACAGCTGCTAGCCAGGCTGTCACCAGTGAGCTCCATGATGTATGGGGGTGCTGCCCCCACCCTCCTTTCTTTCAGAGCCACCACAGCACCAGGGGACCATTCCGGTGGTGATAGTGCAGAGTACAAATATCCTTTAACAGTAACATAAATAGCCTGTGTAAGTGGTATGCAAGGAATAATTAAAAGGGCCGTATTGACAATATTTCTGTGTGTAAAAAGGCCTATATGCACCTTATCTGGAGGGCCGGGCACATATCCATGAAACCCCCCCGCAGAACTCCGGTTTTAGCCAGCTGGTCGTCCAAGTCGTTCCCAGTCTCATCCGGCCCCTCTATTTGGAATAACCTCTACTCTTTTTCCAATAGATGGTCATCCCATTAGAGGTCACCAGATCATCAGTTGACTGGATCAGTTTCCCATGTTTTAATGGTTTATTCTTAGCACAAAGCATGCCTCTTTTCTTCCAGTTCATCAGGTGTTCCATAAACCCATTCCTGATGGTCAGAATCAGTGATGATCACCAGTTCCTGGAGTTGATGGTGTACTGCAGCAAGGATGGCTTGATGAAAGGCCAGCAACTCTGCCACCAGACTACTTCAGGGTCCTATTTTGTAGCCAGCAAAGAGCTCCAGGGTATCATTCACCCAGGCATTCCCAATGCCACCCACTAGTTATTTTTCCCCCCATTATTGGCAACATGGTAAGAGCATCCGTCCACAAACTGTGGGTATCCCTGGACACATTTCTTCTTCATAGACCTTGTGTGGTGAAGTGAGATACGCCTCCACATTGTCTTTGGTTATTAGACTTTCGTTACCGAGACAGTTTTGTTGAGCATAATCATGCAAGTCCGCCAATCCTTGCGCTAAAGGACTCTATTGGTTTGGCCATACCTGACCTCCATAGGAAAGCCTTGCACAGACATAATTCATGAAGTAATTCTGGAATTACTTACATTCACAGCCCAGATTCTTTCACTTTTTAAATACTGCAAGGGTTGGTGAGGAGTCTCTACGATGATGTGCTCCCTGGATAAACAGGCGGTAATTTTTTTTTTTTAAAAAAAAATTCTTTTATTGATTTTATGCAAACAAAACAACAAAAACCAAACAAGCAGCATAATCATAATAGTTCAGTTACAAAATCAAGTTATCGTAAGCACTGCTCCCATTATCCCTCCCTCCCCCCGTGCGCCTATTTGTCAATCCCTTTCAATGTTTGGCACGTACGGCCGGGTTTCGTTCTCTTCGGAGTCTGTTGGATCTGGTATTACTCCAAACAATTCTGTTATTAGCGTTTTCCAAGCCAACAGGGTACCCGCCTCCCCTTCATCAGCCCGGCTACTAGCTTCTTGCCATGCCACCGTTTCAGCCTCCGCCCATTTCTGCAAGTCCTTCCACCATACATCCACCTTAGGTTTGTGGCATTTCTTCCACCCCATGGCAATCCTGCGTTTTGCAAGCAAATACGCCAGATTTCTCAGTTTTTCAATATGCTTGAGCTTCCATGGCCTAGGGGACCCGCCCAGTAAGCAGGCCCAGGCCGTGTCTGTGACAAGAGTAACCCCTTTATCAGCCAGTTTCTGTGCCACTTCTCCCCAGTAGCACCTGATAATCGGGCACGACCAAAACATATGTGTCATGTCAGCGTTTTCTAGGTTACATTTAGGACACACTTGTATTCCAGCGTTTCGAAACTTGGATATCCTCAAGGGGGTCATGTATGCCCTATGCGTTACATACAGCTGTATTTGTTTTAATCTGGCATTTCTAGACACTTTTTTGTGGTAACCCAGGGCACGCACCCATACCCAGTCCTCCATCAGGGCCCCCACTTTCACCTCCCAGTCCAGTCTCAGATGTGTCAAATATTTCCCCGCCTTAGCCATCACCATCTCATACAGTCTCGAGATCTCATGACCCCCTTCGGACATATCATATATTGTTTCCAAAACTGCATCTGGTTCTTCTATCAAAACTGTCTCTGGCCAGGTAATCTTAATCATCCGTACCAATCTAACATATTGGCCCGTGTGTAGCCCCACTTCTTCGTTGAGTTCTATAAACTCCTTAATGGATCCCTCTTGCCAAACATCGCCTAGCGTTGCCAGCCCCACTGATTCCCAGTAGGTCCTAACAATCGCCCTCAACTGATCATCAGAGCAACCAGCGGTATCTGCGGGAGGCACGGGCACGGGACTTCCATCAAACAACAAGCCCTACGCCAAATTTTCCATCCAAGCCTCAACATCGCAGGACGCCCCCTCATTTCAGTTTCGGACAGCCAAATCATTTCTTTCAAATAAAACGGGGCGCAGTCCTGTCCAAGCACCCTATGCTCAGGGGTCCCTTCATAAGAAAGCCACTTGGCTACATACTGTAACTGTCCCACCAAGTACTAAACCTCAAAATGAGGCAGTCTGATACCTCCTTTTTCATAAAAGTTCTGCAGTTTCCAAAACGCCACTCTATTTCGGGTACCGTGCCACAGGAAGTCCCTAAACACACTATGCAATTTGCTGAAAAACTTCTTGGGTATTATGTATGGGATATTACTGAAGTAGTGCAGGAGCCTGGGCAGAACTACCATCTTAAGCATGGCCCCCCCGCCCGCTCATCGCCAAGGGCAATCTTGCCCAGAACTGCATGCTGTTTCTAATTTTCTCGACGGCTACTTCCGTATTGTGTTGTGTTCTTCTTGCACCTTGTGATATACATCTACGCCCAAATAGCGAAAAGAGCTAGTTGCCCATGGTACCTGTAGCACCGGTAGTCCTTCTACAGGGATCTCCTTATAGCTACTTAGCGGGAATATGACAGACTTTTGGGGGTTCACCGAGATGCCCGACAACTCTGCGTACCTTTCCATCACTTCAAGTATGTATAAGAGATTTTCTTCTGGGTATTGCAGGTACAGTAACAGATCATCCGCGTACAAGGATATAAAATGTCGTTCCCCTCCTACCTCAATGCCAATCGCATCATACTGTGCCCTAAAGCATATTGCAAGAGGCTCCAGGGCCAAGATATAAAGCATCGGGGACCAGGGGCACCCTTGTCTGGTGCCCCTGCTAAGTTGCCATCTCTCTGATATCACCGCTCCAGTTCGGACCCTGGCAAGCGGCTCGCTATACAACATCTTGGCCCACCTGATATAGCCCGGCCCCATTCCATACCCTTCCAAAGCAGCCAATAGCCATGACCACTTGACCGAGTCAAAAGCTTTAACTGCATCTAGAGACACTATCGCCATCTCACCCTCGTTCTTACTACCCCATTCGACCACCCGGTGAAGCCACCTATGATTGTGTGTTATGTTTCTGCTCGGGACATAACCCGTTGGTCAGGATGTATGAGTCTACCAATCACTTTCTGCAATCGATTTGCTAGGACAGCCGTGAGAATCTTGCTGTCCTGATTCAGCAGCGACAGAGGCCTGTAGGAACCACATCTGTGCTCCGGTTTATTGGGCTTAGGCAGCGGTATTATGATCGCCTCTCTGAATGACTAAGGCAACCGTCCTATCTCAAACGCTTCATTAAGCATGTCTAACATTGGGGGGAGGATTTCCTCTCTGTATACTTTACAAAATTCGCTGGGGAACCCATCTGCTCCTGGGGTCTTACAGGTAGGCAGCTGCTTCACAACCTCTTCTAACTCCTCCAACGTGATTGGCTCATCTAACTCCTCTCTCTCTTCTTTCTCTTATCTTGGGCAACCCTATGTCTTCTAACGTTTCGATTATCTTGCGCTGGTCACCCATCTCATCGTCTCCATACAGCACTTTGTAATATTCCACAAATTCTTTGTTAACCCCCTCTTGTGTGGCCACCTCATCTCTGTCCTCCCTAATAATAGTCCTGATCGGAGGCCTAGGGGTCTCGCTTTTGTATAGCCAGGCCAAAAGGCGGCCTGTCTTGTCTCCCCCCGCGTGCTGCCTCTCAACATATTTCTTATAATTGAAATTGCAGAGTCTTTCCCAATGCCCTGCACATTGTTGCTGTAGTTGGAGTACCAGCTCCGTGTCTACATCAACGCTCTTCAATGCTATTTCTAGCTCAGTTTCCACCCTCTGCAGGTCAGCCAAGACCCCACCTTGTAACCCTCTTAACTTAGCAATGGCCGCCCCCCGCATCACCACCTTAAAAGCTTCCCATAATGTGCCCGCAGAATCAACACTTCCAGTATTCTCTTCAAAGAAGTTAGTAATCTCTTCCCTTATATCTTCTCTAAAGACTGGATCTTTGAGCGCCTCCGCTCGGAGGCGCCATGTATGGATCTTTGCCCTCGGGGGGGCAATATTGCCATCCGAGGATCAGGGGCGAATGATCCGAGAGGACCCTGGCCTTATATTCGATTTGGGTGATCTCAGACATCACATCAGCTGTGGCAAAGACGTAATCGAGCCTAGTATGCAGTTGGTGTGGGGCTGAATAGTGCGAATATTGTCCCTCAGTGGGGTGTTTCATCCTCCACGCATCTGTGAAGCCAAAATCAGTTAACAGCATCTGCAATGCTCTCGCCGCTGGGCTAGGCTTACCCGCCCTGCCATCGGATCTGTCCACCACAGGATCCAAAACACAATTAAAGTCCCCACCCCAGATCACCGCGCTCCCTATACACGTACTAAGATTGGAACACAAGGCTCTGAAATATGCTGCTGTGTTTTGGTTGGGGGCATACGTGTTTACTATGCATATCTCCCTGCTCTCCACCAGCCCTCGCAATATAGCCATCCTTCCATCAGTTTCAACTACCTCTTGTATCGATTTGAACGGGACATGCGGTGCCACCCAGATTAACACCCCCCGGGCATATGCAGAGTATGGCGAGCCCACTACGGTCCCTCTCCAATTTCTCTTAACCAGGTCCAACTTCTCTCACGTCAAGTGTGTCTCCTGTAGTAGTGCAATATTTATTTTCTGCCTTTTCAGATACATCATGATTTTGTTTCTTTTCAGATAGCTGTTAAGGCCCCTGACGTTCCACGTTATTATCCTGAGGTCCCCCATAGGTCATTAATAAGCACCCTCCCGATCCTCCGCCGATTACGCCCCTTCATGCACCGCAAGTACACCATGCTGATTCTTCCAAATATGCTCAAAACAAAACTTAAACTCCCCATAACCACACACACAACTTCCCATCCCCCCACCTTGCACCCACCCACCCCTCCCCCAACAATACCCTCCCCAACCGTTGCCCAGCTCCATTCCTGGATCTCAGGCACCCCCACATCTAGCCCTGCCTAGCACAAGCTTCTACGCAGGGCTCAGTAGGGTTAAGCCACCCTAATGGCCGCTGAAACTAGTAATCTATTGGGGTAGGTCGTCCACGTTGTGTTGCTCCTTTCAAAAAACATTACGTATACAGTTGCTAAACCGTTACCAGTTACACTCACTATATTCCAGTCCAAATAGAGCACCGGGCTCAGATTGCGTACAAAGTTCAGTTAGTTACAGTTTCTCTGTACCATCAGGGTCTTTCTCCTTATGAAATCTTCATTCGGTATGATCCTGCCGGTCACGATCCGCTTCTTGTTCCGGGCAGCCTTGCAGGTCCAGCCATGTGACAACATCCTCAGGGGTATCAAAAAATAGCGCTTTGTTCTTGTGTAGCACTTTCAATCATGCCGGATACAACAGCATATATTTTACTCCCGCCGCCCTCAGCCTTCTTTTGACGGCGACGTAACTGCACCTCTGCCTTTGCACCAGTATCGTATAGTCCGAGTATGCTGTGATGTTGGTGGATGCTCTCTCTATCGTGTCGCCCTTCCGAAAATATTCGAGGATCTTTTCTCTATCCCTGTAATTCAGGATCCTCGCTATGATCGGTCTTGGCGGGGCCCCCGGCCGGGGTTTCCTCATTAAGGCGCGGTGCGCCCTCTCCACCGTAAATCCCTGCGAAGGATTCCCGGGTCCGATCCCTTGTAGGATCATGTTCTCGACATAGTTTGTGGGGTCTTGGCCTTCTTCCCCCTACGGAAGGCCAACCACGTGAATGTTGTTCCTCCTCGCTCTTCCTTCCGCCTCTTCCACACGATTTTCCAGGTTGGCGACCTGTTTTAAGGCATGAATCTCCTTCGCATTGCTCGTGCTAACATCGGTATTAATCTTCACCCCACTTTCCAGACCGCTGGTCCTTTCTGCAAGTGCTCTAACATCTTGACGCAGCAGGGTGAGTTCCGTACCTACAGCATCGATCTTATTCTCTAGAGCTGTGCGCAGGTCCGCCATTGGCAAGACCCATTTTGCGCTCAGGCCTGTTATAGCCTCCAGGATCTGGTGCTGGTCCCCTTCGGGGGCGTCTTCCGCAGGGGTCACTACCATGCTCTGCACCGATGTTGAGGGGGTCCGTTGCGTTTTCGTGAAAGTCTCCATCGTGGGTTGCTTAGTCTTGGTTTTCAACCCTTTCGCCGACATGGCGCTGCCCTCCACTCTTGTACGCCTCCGCCTTAGTGCAGCTATTGCACTGTCCTCGGTCCGACAAAGGTCTGGCTCCCAAGTCTCCTAACTCACATTCGAGATGGCACTTCGAATTGTCTTACGAATGGGCTATGGCCTCACACTCCCCATTCAAGTTCTGTGGGTCTCGTCGCCCAAGCATCCAATGTTATCTCCGCCTGCGGTCCGCTTGCCGAGGCTCCATTAGCGTATGCCAGGCCGGGCGCTCTCATGGTATTAATTCGAACACTCCGACATATCTCCCTGTCGTACTATTCCTCCAGGCAATTTACCGCAGCCTCTCCCGCAGTTGCGGGGAATCAGTGTTGTTTCTCCACGGAGGCCTCTCTTTTGTTAGCCGCCATCTTGGTGTCGAAGCGGCCGCACAGTCGTGCCATCAAAAATGTGTATATGTCACGATTCCCAGGGACTATGAACTTCTCCAGCGAACTTCACTTGGTGTGCGGCTTCCGATACCTGATCCCCAAAGTTCTAGGCGCTCGTTACAGTTTCAACGGGTAACTTTGGCAAAAATAGAGTCGGATCATCAGGAGCTCCTCGCGCAGCACGTCCTATTCCATGGCCAGTTGGCCACGCCCCCCAACAGGTGGTAATTTTTCAATGCCCATACCGTTGCCGAGGGTGCCTTTTGACAATCCTTGAATTTTTCCTACACAGAGGACAAAATTTTGCTCACGTAAGAGATAACGCTGTTGATCTTATTGTGCTTTTGGTACTAGTCCGCTTTTAGGCAGTTATCCGAAAACCATGTCTCTAAGAAGAACTCATTCTTAATGGGGTAAGCCAAACAAGGAGTATGAGAAAGGCTTCTTTTCAATTGTTTAACTGCATTTGATTGTTTCGGACCCCACTCAACTCCGGCCTTTAATAAACCCGAAATGAGACAGATTGACCTCTGCGTAGTCTTCAATGAGCTTTCAACTGTAATTAGTGAGTCCAAGAAGGCTTCTCAATTCTCGCAGAGTGGTAGGGTCTTTTAATTTTAATAACGCACCCACTCTCTTCACCTGGGGTTTGAGACCTTTAGGGGCGATTTCCTGCCTGAGAAAGTTCACTCTGATTTTATACCATTTTGCCTTCTGAAAGACAGTTTTGACTGGCTTTCTGCATCTGGGCCAGAACATAGCAAATTTTCAGTAAAATGTTCTTTCACAGTTGAGCTCTTGATCAATACATCATCTACATAGGCCAGGTTTCCCTTTTCGCCCAAGTCGGACATGTCTTATGAAGGAATATATTGAACTCATTTCTGGAGAGTATATATCCAGCGGGTGTTCAGCTCCATGTATATTGATGCCCTCAAAGGTATAGATAACCTTGTACTTGACTTCCCTACTCACGGGTAAGTAACCGTTGGTTAAATCTAGGGCTCTGTACACTTTTGACCATTGGCTCTGTGCCAGTCCTTGCTCAATGTAGGGAAGTGGCTATCTTGACACGTGGACCAGTTTATTTAACTCCCTCCGGTCTATCGTCTCCATTGCCCATTGGGTTTTCTTATCCCCAGTACCGGGTTATTGAAGGTACTTTGGATCGGATGAATTATCCCACAGGATTCCAAGTTCTTGATAATCTCGGTGAGTGACTCCATGGATGCGAAAGGTAGCTGGTATTGTTTAACGAATACTGGAGCCATCTATGGGTTCGTGGGTATGGTGATTGAGTGAAAAGAGGTACGTCCACAGTCATAAGAATCTACTGAAACAATATCCTGAAGTTCAGGAATAACTATTTCAGCTGCTATTTTTGCTCATCTGTCTCAGAGGCATCAGCTAGTTTGATCTGTTCATCGACCATCTGCCTGAAACCTGGGAAGACCTTGGGCTTCAAAATCTCAGCGGGATCCTCCAGTTGTGTGGAGAGATCTCTTAATGGTGTTCACCTGGACACAAGGTTCCATGGATTTGAGGTAGTTGTGGTTAACTCTAAATACCACCTCCTCCTTCCTGATGTCACAGGTTACTCTGCCATCTGATAAGGGCATGAAGAGTACACTAAGATATTCCCCCCATGACAGGTAAACATCTTTTCTAGAGGAATACTGTCACTGCTGTCATACCAGTTAGGGATTGGTCAGATGATTTCATTCCCTAACTCAGGAGAATAACACTGGGCATAAACTGCCATTCCAAACGAGGTGTCCACACCCAATGTAATACTTTAAGGGTCGCCGTTATCCACCAATATTCAAATGGTGTTAGAACCACTAGAGGTGTTGGATTGTCGAACGGGAAATCAATATTATACCCTCTAGATCGTGTGTATATATTCAGATCTATTGGCCTAGGCCAAGTCGCTCTGCGTGAAAATTTGCGTTGCAAGGTCCTGACCTTAAATCTGTGCTAGCCTCCATTTTAGGTTCATCCACCATTTTAGATTCTCGCTCTAAAGTCACCCTGTGTCCTAAAATGGAGGACAGTGCCATTCCGAATGTAACATGGGCGTCTTGACCTCTGTGTACAAGCTAATGTGTAACCTGCATGCAGGCCAAATGTTAGGGTCATGTACTGAGACCTTGTCCTTCGTTGACCTATGTATAGAGGATTACCTGTGCCAACGAAACTAATCCGTGAGCACATGTTAAACATAATATAGTCAAATACTGAAATTTGAACACTTGTTTAACTGCATTGTATAAAGAAATGTGCGAAGGCCCAACGAGAAATCCAAAGACACACTGTTGCTATTGTAACTTGTTGTTGAATGTATTAAGGATAACCCCTAAATGTATAGATGCATAAATTAAGATGCAAACTCGGCACCAACCCTAGATCCGTGATGTATTAACTTATAGGTGGGCTGGACATCATGTTTTGGACTGTATAAAAGGTGCGACTATTCTAATGTACAGCCCCACTCACTGAGCACACCGAACAGGGCTGGAGTTTGCTGTGTTGTACTGAGGGCCTGATAGCTATCTGTTGCTTAGTCTTTCGAAACTGTTCAGTTATAGAATAAAGATCTCTGTATCTTTCTTTGTAACCCGCGTTTGGTGTATTTCCTTTTGGGGTACTCTGCCTAGATATCCTTTTTTTTGCTTTCACAGATGGCGCCCGAATAGGGACCCTTAAGATTGATGCCAGCTCGTTGAAGGTTGATGAAGGCTATCGGACCCGGGTCGGACTGTGTTGAAAGGGGCCTTTTTTGATTGAGAGCAACACCTCAGCAGTGCTGCACGGCCCGATCCCTGGACGGTGAGCACGTGGTCTGAGTCAGTATATTGACGAGGGTCCACATATTGAGGCGGGCAGATTTGCCAAAATCACCAAACAAAAGGTAAAATTCGTTAGAAAAACTTTCTAATCCGATTGGACCTCCTTATGCTTGATCAGGTGAGTCGTGACCCGATTCTAAAGTATCCTGATAATTTGTTTTGGAGCATTGCACTTGCAAGTACAATTATTGAACAGGTAACACCAGTATTCTGATATGCCTGGGAAATTGTCTGCCTGCTTCAGGGTGTTATTCCACAGCGACAACCAATCTTTGGAATTTAGCCGTCCGGCACCACAGGAGGGGTCGCCTGCTTGTACTATGTACTGTAAGCATGGCATTGGTAGTATAGTGTTTAATGATATTTGGCACAGACAAACCAGACATGCTTCCAAACTTCAGTGGCCAATCAATGGTAGTTTTGAGATACCTCACATAGAATACTTAGAATCTATACTATTAAAGAAAAAGGCTAGACCTGCAGCATTCGCTGTATTACAGAATTGGAAAAAAGAAGCTTTACAGCAGCTTAAGAGTAGAGAAAAACATGTGCGCCGTCATAAGACAAACGCCAAAAAAGCACTGTTATATGACAAAGATAAACAGTCTGAGTCAGCTAGGAATATGGATAGGGCTTTCTTACTCGGCATCCAGAAAATGTATCCTTCTTAAGACTTTCATGTTTCCGATTAACTTATTGATAAATTGTTAAATGAACGAAGGCCTGGTGCCACTGAGCCACCTCCGTATGTTCCTCTTCCTGCTGCTTTGCCTATTCCTGTTATCCCTCCTTCCTGCTCTTGTTGTTCCTCTTCCTCCAGTTGTTCCTCCTTTTGTTGCTGCTCCTCCACTTTTTCCTGTTGTACCAGTGATAACACCTCCGTTGAATATGCCTCCTCTCCCTCTTCCAAGTGGTCCTGCACCGATTGTAGTAGATCAGGGAGCGGGATCGAGGGTTGTCACTCGCAATACTGTACCTCCAGAGAAGAAACGTGAATTGATTGCGTGGGCCAAGCATTGCATGGAGGGGGGATCGAGCGAATGTTTTTGCCACACTTTCTAATATGGACAATTTTCCTGAGAAAAATGTTTTTATTGAGGGATTATGTATTCATTTATGTGTAATGTGGGACAGATTGAACAATTCAGATTTCCCACAAGGGTTGAGGGATCTCAACACCTTAGCATTCTCTAGAGACACTGCGGAGAAGGTACAAGAGCATGTTGAGAGGGTATTTGAGTATAGAAAGGAGTTGGAAAGGTTACAGAATGAGGATGAAGATGGAGATAGTATGTATGTGCAGAAACGGTTCTTTCCTTGTCGCAAATTGATATCTGAGGAAATGCGAATTTGCATGAAGGACGCGATTAGATGGATCTCAGACACATCGATAACTCCAGTTGAAGTATATGACACATATAGTCAGTATACACCAGAAATGCAGAGGAAAGTGATACAGGTAATGATAGAGTACCTACAGGATGAGTGTGTAAAAAGAAAGATTTGTTGTCCTGCAGAGTTATTAAGTATTTACAAGAGAGCTTTTTCACTTGACACTTCTTCGGCTGCTTTAGCGCTCGATTTGGCTTTGTTGCTTAGTAAGACTTCGGAGTCGCCTACTTCTCAGTTGCCTATGAGAGAGGTTCCTCCGACATTCGTCCCAAAAGTTGAGATTCCTGCTAACCCTGCAACGAGTGCAGCTGCTCAGGATATTCCTGCACACTATGTGTCACAGTTCGTTCACATCCCGTTCTCAAGGCAGGAAGTGAACACCATTAGACAATCTATTCCCGACATTAGGAAAAATCTGACAGGGCTCTATAAAGAAATAGAGTCTGTCTTACAATCCTCAGTATTCACTTTAAGTGATATTGATCTGTTATTTCCTGTACTCCTGCCCGTAGATTTGTCGAAACAGGTTAGGACCATAGACGACGTACCAGGGTTATGAGATACATGGGCTAACATAATTAGAATCGATGGAGAAAGGCCAGCTGGCGAAAGACAGCCTCAGGTGATATTAACTTTACCTGACAGAATCATGGCAAAATTAAAAATTATAATTCCTGAGAAGATAATTATTTGGGACAAGCTTACCGCCTGTGTCCAAGGGAGGTCTGATGGTGCTACAGAGTTCTTTAATCGGTTCGAACAGGTATTCTCGGATTTCAGTGGACAAGACTTAGGCAGAGAGTCTGAGAAAAGATTATTTGTAGACAAATTTGTGCGTGGATTGTTGCCCGACATCCAGTCGCAAATTATGCCTTCTGAGAGCGCTTGGCAAGCTAAGTCTCAGTCTGAAGTACTGCACATGGCTCAGTACTATGAGAATCATGGCAATAATGAAAAGGAAAGAGTTGAAAAGAGAAAAGTGTCACGCTCACCTGATTCCCACGGAGGCGCAGGTCTGGCTTCGAGTGCTGATGCTTCTTCAATGGTGAAGCGCAGGACTCTGAGTATGGACAGGTAGGGCCCCTCTACTCTGGCTTCTCTGGCTCGCAGGAATATTCCCCTTAGGGTCTGGAAGGAAGAGGTCTCCCTCCTGCTTCTGATGCAGGGGCGCGTTGAAACCCAGTTACTTCACTGGATTGAGGTTTGATGGGAGTTCAAATAAGCTTGACTATTCAGGTAAGGCGCTGTAAGAGTTCTGTAGCAAGTTCAAAAGTTCAAGCTTAATAATAATGTTCATTGTCTTATTGCAGCAAGCGCTAACGCTTATGTCTTTTTCCCCTTAGGGGCCGGGGTTCGGAATGCCGGAGATATGGCGCCGACCCGAAGTGAAACGTACAGTTCCAGTAAATGACAGGTAAGTTCTGGATGAGCGTTCGGGTAATGTCTTTGCATTCGCTCATTCAATGTCTTTGTCTTTTTTCCCCATAGGGGCTGGGGTCCGGAATGCCAGGAAGCGGCAGGACCCGAAATGGAATGGGAATGACCCAACAGGTAAGTCTTAGAAGGAAACTGAGCTTTTCCTATTCCCTTCCTTCTCTCACCTTGTGTTCTTGTCTTTTTCTCTCTAGGCTCTGGGAAGTGACTGCAGATCCGGATGATCGCTGCTGAAGATGGAAGTGCCCAGGAAAGGTGAGTGAAATGCAGCGCTGCAGCGATCAAAGCGAAATGCTTTTAAAAATGATGTCTTCCCTTTCAGGATCGTCGGTGTGATGTCTCCGTGATGAAGCTTTAGCAGGTAAGGTCTTCTTTCTCTCCAATTCTCTCTTATCTCCCTTTGCAGGTGACCCAGGATGCTGACAGGCGTGGCTGAAGTCCAGATGCAGGAGCTGACACGGTGAGCGTCCAGTTGCGAGGAGCAGAACAACGCGAAGCGTGAGTTGCTGATCGGGCGTGGTTTAAATAGCTTTGGAAGAAGTTCCAGGTATGTATCCTTCCACCGATCAGGTATGTATCCTTCCCCGACCACACCCAGGTGGAAAGTAGTCCCACAGGTAAAGTAGTTCCATTCAGGCCTCAAGAGGGCCTGGATGTAGCAGCATGGTCTGCATCAGGTAAGTGCACATTAAAACACTTGAACACATGTCTAGCTTTATGAGCCTGGCGCCTAAGGCGCCAGGACAGGGGTCCAACATGAGCCTGGCGCCTAGGGCGCCAGGACTGTGTCCAAAATGCCCCAGCTTGGGCCCGCTGGCACTTCCCTGGGGGGAATGATGCCTGCCTCTGGGGTTGCTGGGTCGGACCAGGCTCCTTGGAGGTAGGCATCATGACAAAAAGGTGATTTAAAAACACAAGTATTATTACAGCAAATTGTTAGAGGCCCTAGAGGGGTGAATTCACAAATTAGAGGTCAGTATGTTCCACAAGGAAATGTGCCCTTGGGTCCTATAAACATGAATCAGTGTGCCTATTGTAGGCAAGAGGGTCATTGGCGTGCACAATGCCCGGTCCTTTGACAGAGGTCAAATAACACATTTGGGAATATGGGTAGATGACCCAGAGGTCGCCCAGGTGTAGGGGGCCCTAGTAGAGGTCAGTTTTCACAAGATTCACAGCAACCTTTTTCGCAGGATAATCAGGCACCAAGTGTGGATACTAGAAACATTTTTGATCATCCTTCTGCCGCTTACCTCTCTGAAGAACTTCCGTTCAACGATATTCGGTTTCTCTAGGATTGCCTGAAGCAGGGTTTGGAACCAACGCCTATTCCCGTTGATCAGAAAGGTCCCTATGTTGAAATGTTAGTGGGAAATAGGAAACATCTATTCTTGATAGATACAGGGGCACAAAAGTGTTCCATTGATCATTCACAGGTTCCAAACATTCCACTGTCAGGGTAAACTAACGTTTCTGTAGGGTTTTCTGGCACACCAGTTGTCTGTCCGGTTTCTTCGCCGGTACCCATTTCTTTAGGTCCATTTACGGACCATTGTCCATTCCTTTTGACTTTGAATTGTGGAGAGAATTTGCTGGGGTTAAATCTGTTGAAGGAATTAAATGTCGTAATTCATTGTTCCTCTGATGGAGTGCGTTTGACGATTTCACCACAGCAACTTTGTCTTTCAATTCTTGACTAGACCTTTGCCGCCAGAATTTAGTGAAGTTCCGGAGTGTTTGTGGGCAATTGACAATGATGGCGGTGTTTTGCAAATTGAGCCTGTTAAAATTGTCTTGAAACATGGAGTAAAGCTGCCACGTATTCCACAATATAAGATTTCAGTCGAGGGTGAGCAAGCTTTGAAATGCATCATCTCCGATTTTGTGCATCGAGGGGTGATTGAGGAAATTGCAGGTAGTTTGTCCAATAGTCTGATTTTACCTGTGTACAAAAAAGGCGATAATGCAATTCCTTTCCGTTTCATAATTGATTTACGCGCCATCAGCTACTCATTTTAGTGTTGTGGATCTTAAGAATGCTTTCAGTAGATACCTGTTCGCGTTCACCTTAGGGGGACACTCCTTCACATTTACTCGTGCACCGCAAGGTTACACGGAAAGTCCTAGCATCTACAGTAGGGCCCTGAAAGAGCAACTTGATACCCTTGAGTTGCCCTCTACTTGTACACTGCTTCAATATGTTGATGACTTCCTTTTAGCTGCCGACTCAGAGAACGCTTGTAAGGAGGGCACTGTGCTGTTGCTTATTCACCTGGCTAAATATGGACACAAAGCTTTGCTTAAGAAATTTCAATATTGTTGTCAGGAGGTCGCCTATTTAGGCTATCTCCTGTCAAAGGAGGGAAGAGGATTGACGCCGGAATGGATAAAACTCATTTCTACCATGTCTGTCCCAAATACGCAGAAAGAAGTTAGAGCCTTGATGGGAATGGCTTCTTACTGTAGGCAGTTGATCCCCAATTTTTTCGTTAACAATTAAGCCGATGTTGACTTTGACGAAGAAGGGCATTTTTTCGCCATTGCCGTGGAACATGGAGCACCAGCGTGCATTTGATTTGCTCAAGACTGCATTGTGCTCGTCACCGGTTTTGGGCACACCAAAATTATGAAAAGGCCTTTGTGTTTGTGCATGAATGTGATGGATGTGCTTTGCCTGTGTTAACGCAGGAAATGGAGGGAAGAATAGGCCGTGCGGTTACATTTCTTCCGCCCTTGATCCTGTAGCGTGCGCTTTGCCAAGATGTTTGCGAGCTGTCGCTGCTGCTGCTGCGTCTGTAAGACACAGTGATGGAATGGTCCTAGGCCATGCTTTAACCCTAATGGTACCTCACTGTCGATGTTCTACTGAACAGAACTCAAAGGCAACACCTCATTTCCGCACAGTTGACGAGATATGAATTGATCTTGTTTGCACCACACGTACAAATTAAGAGGTATTGTGTTCTTAATCCGGCTGAACTCTTACCTTTCCCGCAAGGTACTGCTTGCAGTGACAAAGAGTCATATGATTGCCTGTACACTACCGAACAAGAGACAAAGGGTAGAATTGATCTAAAAGATACTCCTTTGAACAATCCACAAGGGGAGCTGTTTTGCGATGACTCCTGCTTCAAACTTCGGGATGGTACATCCACAGTTGCTTATGCAATCACTACGTTGAGCACGGTCGTGGAAACCAAGAGAATTGTGCATAACTCAGCGCAAGCCGCAGAGATCATAGCATTGACCCAAGCTTGTGAACTTTCTGAAGGGCTTACCGTGAATATATATACTGACAGTCAGTATGCCTTTGGGGTGGTTCACAACTTTGGGAGAATTTGGTCAGAAAGAGGGTTCCTGACTTCACATGGTACAAAGATCCAGCATGGCTTCCTGATAGTACGACTACTCTCGGCGCTTGCACTCCCTACTCAGCTGGCTATTGTGAAATGCGCAGCGCATCAAAAGATTGTAGATGATATAGGAAAAAGGAATGCTTTTGCTGATCAGATAGCTAAACAGACTGCCACTGATCTCTCTTCAGACACATGTACTTCAAGGGAAGCCACAAATGCCTTTACTATGGATGAGGGTACCGGTTCCGTGAGGGATATTCAAGCTGATACCACATTAGAAGAGTCAAAGAGATGGGCTGAGGGCTTGGGGAAACTTGATGATGATGGGTGTTGGGTGGACAGAGTTGAAGGAAAATGGCTACTTCCCGATGCGTACATCATGATGATGGTTGTTATGGCTCGTGGTCCCACACACATATGTGCCCGCAAGATTACAAAAATGTTGGAAAATGTATGGGTGAATGACAAAATCTCTAAGGTAGCTGAACGTTTTGTCCAAAACTGCATGATCTGTTTACAGCATAATGTGGGAAAGGGAACATCAACTCCTAGGGGAAGTTTTGGTCCACCTTCTGTCCCCTTCGAGGTTATACACTTTGATTTTATTGAAATGGAACGATGTAATAACTTGAAGTACGTGTTAGTTGTCATTTGTGCTTTTAGCAAATGGGTTGAGGCTTTTCCTATTAAAGACGCTACAGCCATGACTACTGCAAAAACTAAGTTAAAGGAATATTTCCCGAGGTTCGGGCTACCAAGAGTTATCTGGTCGGACAATGGTCCACATTTTATCGCTGCTGTAATTCTGCAGATATGCGTGGGATTACAGATCGATAAACGGTTCCATTCGGCCAAGCACGCTCAGAGTGCCGGACTAGTAGAAAGACACAACGGCATCATCAAAAACAAACTCGCTAAGACGTGTTCCGGCACCAAACTAAAATGGCCGGACGCCTTACCAATCGTGTTGTTATCCTTGCGTACAAACCACTAAGACTGGGCTCTCTCCCTTTGAGGTGGTAATGGGGAGACCTGCTAATATCTGGAACATTCTGAAATGTCGTTCCTTGAGAAATGTTGAGAATGTACTTCTTTCAGATTAATGTAGCCAGTTGACTAAAAACTTGTATTTGATTTATCACCAGGTGCGAGAGGCTTTACCTGTACGATACGAGGGCCCTGGTCACAGCATACAGCCAGGTGACTGGGTCCTGACGAAGGTATTCAAGCGATCCTCTTGCCTTGCACCTCGGTGGCGGGGCACCTTCCAAGCCCTGCTGGTCACGCAAACGGCAGTGCGGGTGTCAGGCAGGAAAAATTGGATCCATGCGACCCACCCCAAGAACATTCCACACCCAGTGCCATACAATACAGAAGAAACAGAACCCCTCTTCAATACTGCAACCAACGATCCCGAAGCAGTAAATAGCATCGAGAGTGCGTCGGAGACCCTCCCTTAGCCCGTGGGGGTCCCAAGGAAACAGCCATTTTGCCTCCACACTCTCCCACAGTTTTGTTTCCGGAAACTGTTCAGGATCTTGCATCCTCTCTTGTTCTTCCAACGGGAAGTGACGACTCGTTCTCAGATCACTCAGTACTAGGAAGCACGAGGTACGATCTGCGACCAAGGAAACAGACCTATTTGTAACTCTCACCTGACTCCCACGGAGACGCTGACCAGGCCTGGGCTGCTGCGGCCTCTTCTAAGGTGATGCGCAGGACTCGGAACACCGATTTGGCCGGACCGCCAAACCTCGCCTGTCTAATGCGTAGGAAGATCTTTCTGTAGATGGGGAAAAGGATTTTAATCACCTGCGGAGTGACGAGTCGAACCCCACCTTTTCCCCTTTTACTTTCTCTTCAAACCACCTCTGAACCTTCCCGTTAATTCTCACCTTAAGATTTGAAATGACGAGCTCTCCATCCTGCTTCTGGTGCAGGGGTGCGGTAGAATCCAGTTACTTCACTGGTTATCGGACGGGCATTCAGGTCCAGTTGCTTCACTGTTTTTTTTGGATGAATAAGGCGCTTTCGTAAGTATATGACTTATCAAGTTCAAGGGTTGTTCTTCCTTCCTTTTTGGCCTTTATTTTCAATGGACTGCTTTTAGTCTTTTAGTGCAGGTGCAGAGCGAAGATTCCACGTAGAGAAGACAATTCGCTGTGGATAATTCAGGTGAGCTTATGTTGGGGTGGTTTTTCTAATGTCTGTATATTCACCCACTAATGCGCGTGTTCTTTTTTTCCCCATAGGGGCCGGGGCGCGGTTCTGCCAAAAGGCGTGCCGACCCGAGATGAGGAAGGATTTTCCCCCACCAATCGCCAGGTAAGCCTTCTGGCAAATCAGTTTCTTCCCAATGTTTTCTCTGGCTCACCTTTTGTTCTTCTCTTTTCCTTCCTAGGTGCTGGAATGCGGTGGAACGTGCGGATGGTCGTAGGAGTACGGAATTCCTTGTGGACAGGTGAGTTGAGTGCAGCGCTGCAACGAGCAACGCGAGGAATCCAAAAATAATGCCTTTTCCTTTAGGATCGTCGGCGTGTTGGCTCCGGATCCCATGCAATATCAGGTAATGTCCTTTATTCACCTTCTCTTCCTCTCTTCTTCCTTTTAGGTGTTCCAGGACTGAAGCAGGCGTGGCTGGAGTCAGGATGCAGGAGCAGACACGGTGAGCGTCCAGTTGCTAGGAGCAGAGCAACGCGAAGCGTGAGCTGCTGTCTGGGCGTGGCTTAAATAGCCTCCAAAGAAGTCCCAGGTATGTATCCTTCCCCAATCAGGTATGTATCCTTCCCTGACCACGCCCGAGTGGCAAAATAGTCCCACAGGTAAAGTAGTTCCTTTCAGGCCTCAAAGAGGTCTGGATCTGGCAGCATGGTCTGCATCAGGTAAGTCCACCAAAAGCACTCCCTTTATGAGCCTGGCGCCTATGGCGCCAGGACTGATGTCCGAAATGAGCCTGGCGCCTACGGCACCAGGACTGTGTCCAAAGGGCCCCTATTTGGGGTTGCTGGACCTTCCCTTGGGTACCTGATGTGTGCTTCCGGGGCTGCCGGTCTTGGACTGGCTCTCCGGGAGTATGCATCATGACACTATTGCGCGGTTCGGCTGTACGATCAAGGAAAATCATCAAGGGCTTGCCTTTTTGGCCCGATCTATTGTCTACACAGGGATTCTGTTGGCTAGGGTTTGTGGAAGGACTAAGAAGATGCTCGGCCTGGAGGTCGCCAGCTAAAAACATTGGCGTGTTCGTTTGAAGATTGCAATGCCTGCCGCCGCTACCGCTCGTAAAGGACTGATAAGTGAACATGTGACCAGCTGCGAAAAAGGACAGTCCGTAACATGGGCCACGAAAACGTACTGCTGTTTTTTGATAATGTTAATTGGTTTTATAATAGTTATTGTTTTAGGCTTCTGATATCTAGAAGAATTACATCCGTTTGAAAATGTGTTACCAACTGAAAATGTACCTACTGTTTCTACTCCTTTCGTGCACCTGCACACTCGATCTCCTAGAGATTCTCAGCATAGACAGAGATATCACAACAATACGCTATTACTCATCATGAATGCCACAAATGCCATCTTTAATAAGTCCCACTGTTGGGTTTGCTCGCATTTACCGCAACACGGGGATAAGGGGCTAGGTTGGTATATTCATCCTTTACCTTTGACAACTGCATGCTATGCTTCTCTTAGAGCACTATTCTTTGGTCGCTGGAACGATAGCATCTCAGGGAACTTCGCTGGGACTAATTTGAATCAGTTTGAGAAACCCTTGGGATGCTCGCTTTTTGCAAATAGGTGTAAGCTCAATGTTGCTTCTATTAGGCCTTCTGATAGATTGTCTCGTCCTTTCCAATCTTTGATTTCCTTTAAAATGGCTCCTATAGGCAATAAGGATGCCATGCCTCCTTCTTACACTGTTAACCATAGCCCCGATTCAGTTTCTTTCTGCATACAGAGGAATGGTACTCAGTCAATGGGTGATTTTAAAGGTTGCGCCAATGTTGCAAATTTGACTGGGGAAGACAGACCTTTGTATGTAGGTGAACCGGTCTACTTTGCGGTAATGTAGCATTTCCTTGGCTACCCAGGGATTGGCAGGGAACTTGTTATTTAGGGATCCTGTTACCCGGGGTATTCATAGCCAGTACTGTTGAGGTTTCAAAGGCTCGTCCACGGCAGGACGAGGATGGTGACACTCCAGCACACGTTCTGTGAGACGTAGCAAAATCCTTTGTGCCATTTTGGGGACAAATAATGAGGATATCAGGAGACTAGCAAGAGTACTGGAGAGAACCATCGACCGGACCACTGACATACTCTATAATATGACTCTAGAACAGAAAGCAATAAGGTTAGTAGCACTTCAGAACCGGATGGCATTAGATGTCATCCTGGCTGAACGTGGAGGGGTATGTAAATTAGTGGGGTCCGCTTGCTGCGATTTTGTGCCAGATTCCTCCACAACTATCTTCAAGGCAATACAGAATCTGCATGTCCGAAGTTCAGAAGTGCATGTTCCCGAGGGAAACTGGGATTTTAGCACTTGGTTCTGGGACTTCTTGCGATCTTGGGGTTGGAAGGTACTTTCGGTCTTGCTGATCATTTTGGGAATTCTGTTGTTCCTTTGTTGCTGTATACAGTGTCTTCCTGGTATATGTTCGATGGGTACGTTCAGACGCAAGGTATACGCCCCAGACAAGAACTCCAACGAATATGTTCTGAAAGAAATTCTGGTAACCGATCTAATGGCAATTGATATCTCTGATAGTGATTCAGAGTGTGTGGGCATTGGGACGTGGAAGTATTCGTAAAGTGATTGGAAGTAGTTTAGCGCTTGGCATAGGCCAAAAGGAGGGTTTGTCGACCAGGAAATCAGATTATACCCTCTAGATCGTGTGTATATAGTCATATCTATTGACCTAGGCCAAGTCGCTCTGCGTGAAAATTCGCGTTGCAAGGTCCTGACCTTAAATCTGTGCTAGCCGCCATTTTAGGTTCATCCGCCATTTTAGATTCTCTCTCTAAAGTCACCCTGTGTCCTAAAATGGTGGACAGTGTCATTCCGAATATAACATGACCGTCTTGACCTCTGTGTACAAGCTAATGTGTAACCTGCCTGAAGGCCAAATGTTAGGGTCATGTACTGAGACCTTGTCCTTCGTTGACCTGTGTATAGAGGATTACCTGTGCCAACGGAGCTAATCCGCGAGCACATGTTAAACATAATATAGTCAAATAGTGAAATGTGAACACTTGTTTAACTGCATTGTATAAAGAGATGTGCGAAAGCTCAACGAGAAATCCGAAGAGACACTGTTGTTATTGTAACTTGTTGGTGAATGTATAAAGGATAACCCCTAAATGTATGGATGCATGAATTAAGATGCGAACTCGGCACGAACCCTAGATCCGTGATGTATTAACTTGTAGGTGGGCTGGACATCATGTTTTGGACTGTATAAAAGGTGCGACTATTCTAATGTACAGCCCCACTCACTGAACACACGGAGCAGGGCTGGAGTTTGCTGTGTTGTACTGAGGGCCTGATAGCTATCTGTTGCTTTGTCCTTTGAAACTGTTCAGTTATAAAAAAAAGATCTCCATCTTTCTTTGTAACCCGCGTTTGGTGTATTTCCTTTTGGCGTACTCAGCCTCGATATCCTTTTTTTTGCTTTCACAGGATGCAAATACAAACCTTGTTGTTGGAGGGGAGAGTTCAAATTTATGGAAGCGTACTTAGGTTTGAGATTCTGTCCTCGCTTAATTTTGAGCAGAATTGTGAATTGTCGCACCTGTCGTGGGATGGTGACCTCTTCTCCCACTTGAACCTCAACTGCATATGGCAGCAATTGAGCTTACCTAAATGCCCTTTGAGCATTGTTAAAGCTCATGGGGTTATCCCCCAGTCGTGAACTAACTTTGTTGTTAATGAGATCTAAGCTGATTTCTAGCATACACCTGCTAGGCAGGAAATGCTTAGAATTAATATTTCCAAACCCACTTCCCATTTATCAATCAATTTAAATGTGGGAATAGTCTGATCTTTTTGGAGTTGGCCGAACAATCCTTTGCTGATGGAGCTTTTTCCCATTACTCAGACATACACTGGCGAGCACTAGCTCCTCCACCCACATTTATCTGAATGGGGAAAAATAAGTTTTCGCTCTTTTTCTGAATGTCGGTCAGACTGAGCTGCTTTTTCCATCTTCCTCTTTCAAGGGATTGTTTCTCTTCGGACTTTTGATTTGTATAAAATCTCAAGGTGTTCCCTTCCAGTGTGGAGTACTACTTATAACTGGGAGGAAGGTTGATTTTCAGTAGTTCAGAAGAGTTTCCATTGCCAGTTTGTTCTCCTACAGAGATGATGGTGATTTCTGGGACTTGGTGGTTCTGGACGTGAAATGCAAATTGATCGGTTTGTCACTCAATCAAATGGCCATTTAAGCTCACATAATTTGTACTTATTTGTTTTTGATGGGCCTGTTTAGTTTGGGCCCAGAGGACCTAGTTTGCGCAGTTGATCAGAGATGATAAACTCTGAAGGAAATCGTTCACCAGTAAGCATGGGGTGCCCTCTGGAGTCACAACCATCACTGGGTGTTTTAAAACAATGTCGCACAATTTATATTTCTAGATACAGAGTCCTTTCTACAGGAATGCTGTTCAGATCAAAGCTTTGGAGTTTTCTGCGAAGAGGTGTGCGGAGAATCTGGTGACTCTCCCTATCCCTAGATTCAATCGGTCAAAAGTTTCTTTGGACAGGAGAGTAGTTTAGGATCCAGTTTCCACCAGATCTGAAAATTCACACTGACCCTGTACCTTCACTAAGGCATAAAATCTGCTCTCTTTTGCCTCAAGTCTACACGCAAAGTGTGAGTTAGTTGATAGATCAGCAGTCATCCTCTTAATGTTGAACTCCATCACGGTGTGATCTTGGGTGATTTTCCGTGTCTGAAGTCGGAAATCTGTGGAATGAATCTAGATTTTGAAATTGTGTGGGTACTAGGGGTGGGGTCCTCTTTCTTCCCAGATTCTTTGCTATCTCTGGGTATTTGAAGACAGTTCTCCGGATCGGTTTGTGGGGAGGATACATTTACAGTCCTTTTATGATTGTCTCGCACGGTTGCGGTCTAGGAATTTCTCAATCTAGGTCAGTCTTCAGCCCTACCCCGTCTGACTCTGGGTCTCTTGGAACCCATTTTTCTTTGGAAGGGATACCCACATTATTGAAATTGAAGATTTCCTTACCTGAATCCTCCAGAGAATCTTCTCTTGTTTTCCTCTTCCTCAAAGTGAGTTTTTCTTCGACCTCTTCTACTTAGCCTCTGTTCCTTGGGTTCTAGCTTCCCGGGGGTAGATGATTCACTATCAGGCTAAATTGTTTCCAGGGGTTCTGTCCTGGTAAGGAAGGAAGCTTCCTCACGGGATTGGCATATTCCTTTAACGCAGACCCCATCCTCAGGAACCTATTCATTATCAGGACTTTCCTTCAGTCATTTCCCCCAGGGGGCATCAGCCCTGGGTGCTGGGGTGTTCTGGGAAGCATGGTCAGGTTCAAGGTTTGACTGAGCTTTCAGCATGTGCCCCAGGTCTGTGGTCAATTGTTGTACTTGTCGCTCCAGTTGGGTAACTTTCTCTTGGTTGTTGTGAGGTCTCTGTTCATACCGCTGCTGCTCCCTAAAAGGGTAACTATACCCCTCCTTCTAGCAAATTAGATCAGGTATTGGAAATTTGCACCGTAATTTTCAGTCCTGGTTCTCCCTTATTCTTGGTTCAGGGGTATGTTGTCCTGGAACCAGGTAGGAGAAGGATTGCAATGAAAATTTAGGATTAGGAAGGTATCAGTTTGAAAAATTCAGGTTTGGAAGTGATTTGGTACTTCTTTCCTGCGGGAACATTTGAGGGAAGTTTCCTAGTGAGCACTTGCCTGGTTTCCCCCCACCCCCTTTGTGCCAGGGAGTATACACATACCCTTGAATCGGCTTTGTACCCTTGTATCGAGGAATTGCATTGGTGGCAAGGTCCTCAAAAAGCCTTCCACCGATCTTACCTGTCCAGCAAACTATTGACCGATCTCCATCACTCTTTTCCTGGGTAAACTACTGGAAAAGCTGGCCGTCTCCCAGCTTACTCTCCATAATGAATCTGTTGGTTGTCTTCATAACCATCAGTCTGGCTTCAGAGCAGCCAGAGGCATGGAAACCACTCTCCTGAACACCTGTGAAGATCTGCCCTCTAATCTTGACTCCAGCTTTCCTTCTGTCCTCATCCCTCTTCACCTTTCCTCTGCCTTTGACACCATCAGCCACGCCAACCTGATCAATTAACTCTTAGAACCTGGGCATCACGGATCAGGCCTCGGAGTGGTTGACCTCCTTCCTCTCCGACGGCCCTCCAAGATCCAACTTGGGTCCCTTCTCTCCACCACCTCCCTCTCCACATGTGGCGTCCCCCAGGGCTCCAACCTCTCTCACTGGCTCTTTAATGTCTACTTGGCCCCTTTGGCCCATCTGATCTCTACTTTTTCCTCCAACTTTCAGTGTTACGCGGATGACAACCAGCTCTCTTCGGCATTAGGTAATATTATCCCCACCAAAAATATCGCCGTACATATGGTCATCGGGAACGGCCATAGGCAATATTTTTGGTGGGGATAATTTATGGGGTAAATGGATGGGGGGGTTGCGGGGGTGTCCCCCGCTCCCTTTTAAAATGGTTCCATGGGGTAATATTGCAGCAAAAATATTGCAAAATTTTTGTATGGCGATATTTTTGTGGCTATATCACATGGAACCCTCTCTTCCATGCTCCCCTGCTCCTCCTATTCTCTCTTGCTTATTCCGGACTGTCTATCTGTGATTCAGGCATCAGACATGTAATGGAAAGTAGTTTCAGGCCTTTGGCTCAGTCATTCGTAAACAGGGCCCATTTAGTGTTATGTTATCTCATACCACACACTGCTACCACCCAGGGGCAGTCTACAGGCACGGTTTGTATTTTTCTTTCTCTGAAAACAGCATTTTAATGTCTGGCAGTTGCTAGTGAAATGCTGCCTTTTTGTCTGCCATTCAACAGTGTGCCTTCAATGTTCTGCACTATTAGGCCTCAGTCAGCCAGACACATTTTCTTTTTATCTTGGGGCTGAATGTAAACCTCTTAATGTTACATTTGTGAGTGATGTAGGTAGGAGGAGGTGAGTTTATGTATGTGTGTGCATGTATGTATGTATAAGTAATCTGTGGGTATGAACAGAAAGCTTGTTTATTAGTTCTGGGTCCAGCTCTGCTGGCTGCAGTGGCTGCAAGAGAGTGGTGCAGTGACTGGATGCCCATGTTCAGGTTCGGTGATTTGGATTACCTTAAGGTGGCACATGTGTGGGTGTCTCCCTATGTGTGCAACTTGTTTACACAGGAACATGGCAATGTGCTTGGGCCTGGTGTTGCTCACATAGTGTAAATTCAGCAAAGTCTTTTTCTTTTGGGAACAGGTTGGGTGTGTTTTGTCACATGGTTGACATTGCCTGGCGCTTTAAAGGCCAAACAAAAGGATGTGCATATTGTGGCGGGTCAGAAGTAGGAGACAGGCAAGAGTTTGCCATTTTTAACAAGTATTTATTAGAAATAAAGAGAAAAGGCCTCATTTACCCTGATCTAAAGGCTTCCTTACCTACAACTAAAACTAGGTTGCTCCTTGTCTGTGATGCGCGACTTGAGTTTGAATCGTCCCTCCCCTTGGGAATTCCTCCCTAGCCTGCCACACCCTGGCCCTGCCTTACAGCTTCTTTTTGGGGGCAAGGGAAATCAGGTATGTCTTTTCAGGCAGCAGGTGTAGGGATTGGTTGGTAGGTAGGTGTTACGCTCACCTAATCTCTGCGGAGGTGTTGGGGCACGGTAGCAGCCCTCCCAGGAATGTGAGTGGTCCTAGGCTCGCCTTAAACTTCTATGCTGATGGCTGCAATGACAAGAAGGTGCTTCTTTAGGGCTGCACCTGCGTGGAGTGAATGAGCGTGAGTATACTAGGTTAAGGCCCTTGTCCAATTCCCGTCCTCCCGAGGTGTGGATTCTCGTAGATGCACTGCTGCGAGGAGCTCACCTGGTGTATAAGGTTTGCGGGCTCTCCGTACTGCTACTTCTGGCAGGGGCGCTTGATTGTCGAGGACCAAGTTCCTTCACTGATCCAATGTCTGTGGGCTCTCCTTCTACTGCTGACAGGAGACAGACTGTCGAGGACCGAGTTCCTTCACTGGTCCTTTAGGTAAGTAGCAATATTCTTGTTAGTCTGTATTGTTCATCTTTTCCTGCTACTGTTGATTTTCTTGTAAAAATGTTCCTTCTAATAGTTTGCTCCTTTCTTCCCCGTTCTTTTGTTCCCTTTCGTGCAGGCGGCAGTGCGGGCCCGTGTAGCTGTTGGATCCGATGGCGGCTGCTGGAGTGATGAACGGTGGCAGCAACTGCCGGTGATTGGTAAATTGACTCGTAGGAATACGCGCGTGTTGAAATGCAGCACGATCGCCCAATAGTGAAATGTTCTAACCTTGGCCTTGTTCCTTTTGTAGCAGGCGAGTTCACAAGAAAGAAGACTGCTGTGCAGCGCAGTAAGAAGCTGGATAATCGGATTCTGGTAGATGAGAGGTAGAGAAGACTGAAGTAAAGCAAGATCAGGATCTCAGGATTCAGGAGGTAGGTACGTGAAGGCTCACGCGGCGGTGAGCGTCTCGTTGCATCAGCGTGCAAAGTAATGCGAAACACAAGTCTTGTGAACAGAGCAGCTTATAAAGCTGGGCTTCTGGGCCAAGCCCATTAGCCTGCCCTACCTGCAACACCCAGTCACACCTAGCAGCTTGCATGTGGAGCTGGCTCTGGAAATAAGCAGCCCAATGGAAATAAAGTAGTCCCTCATTACTTCTGCATATGAGCCTGGCCCCCTGTGTTTGTCCTAAAAGGACTAAAATGGGCCAGTCTTGGGTAGCAGCTCACGGCACCCACTACTTGGGGGGGTTGCATCGGTCTCTTTGGGCCAGTGGTCGTGCCAGCACTCCCCCTTGAGGCCCCTCTCAAGGATGGTTTGTCCACTAGATCTGGACCTGGTTTGGTTGGGTTATTGCGATCGAATCATCTGATTAACTGTGGGGTGGGGACATACTCACTTGGTTCCAAGGTTCGGTCTTGGTGTTCGTAACCTTTCTAGTCTATGAGATAATATAGCTTGGATCAGACCAGTTTGCAGTCTAAGATAATATTGACTTCGAATTTGAGTTCTCCATCTATTATAACAGGATCTGGCGGAGTATTTATCCGTGTACCCGGTTGCACTGGCTTTAGAAGAGACACATGGAACACAGGATGGATCCGCATATGGGGTGGTAACTAACTTCATAGCAATGAGGTTGATCACCGTCTTGATGGTGTAGGGTCCCAAGTACCTGGGATGGAATGCCAGTGGTCCTTTCAGAGGAATGTATTTGGATGCCAAACAAACCTTGTCCCCAACTTGATAGTTTGGGGCCTTCCTTCGATGCTGATACGCAAATTTCTTTTGTTTTTCCTTGGCCCTGGTTAGATGTTCTGTAGCTTCTTTGAGGACCTGGGTAATAGTCTTGTGTAAAGTTGTTACTGCAGGCATTTCTAATGCTTCAGGTGAGGCAAAATCGTAGGTCTGTGGTTGTCGTCCGTACATAATATAGAACGGGCTTTGACCATTACTGGTGTGAGCAGAATTGTTATATGGGTACTCCGCTACCAAAGTATGTTGTGCCAGGTATTTTCAGTTTGTTGCAGCATGCACCTCACGCATTGCTTCAGTGTTTGGGTTGTTCGTTCCGTCTGGCCGTTGGTCTGGGGATGATGGCTCGTGGATAAACATAGATCAATTTTGGCAATTTTACAGCACCTTTTCCAAAAGGCAGAGACAGAGTTCCTCGGTTTGAAATCAATACTGATGGGAACCCATGTAACCGGACTATCTGTTACAGAAACACGGTAGCCAGAGTGGATGCAGTGGGAAGGCCTTTCAGTGGAATAAAATAGGCAATTTTTGAAAATAGATCAACGATAACTAAGATGGTATTGTAACCGTTACAGGAGGGAAGGTCTGTAACAAGGTCCATTGACACGGTGTGCCATGGTGCAGGTGGTATCACCAGAGGACGTAGCAGACCTGCAGGACTTTGTTTTTTAGATTTGTTTTGTGTGCAGACTCCACAGGTTACAATAAACTGGACAACGTCCTTCGCCATGTTGGCCAACAGTAATTTTTCCTGATCTTGGCCATGGTCTTGGCTATTCCCGGATAGCCTTCCACTAATGCTTCACGATAACTTGCTATGATTTGATTTTGTTGCTCCTTGTCTGGGACGTAGAGTCGTCCTTGATAGTATGGTTGATTGTTTACGATTATATGTTTGTTCCCTTTTTCTAACCATTTCTGCTGTGTCAAAGGATCCAAGAGGTGTTGCAGGTCCAATTTTAAATTGTCTAACATGGTGGTTGCGGCAATTTAACCTAAGATCCGCACTTCTGGTATGATGGTCACTGGGTCTGGTGTGGCAAATGCATTTTCATCCTCACTCATTTGCGATAAAGTATCTGCTTTCCCATTGCGTACTCTGGGTCTGTAGGTGATTACAAAGTCGTATTCCACAAAAATATCAGAACATTATCTATGTAAACTAGTGCACAGACGTCCAGTAACTCACGGAGCAAGTCATTCATGAAGAATTGATACGCCGCAGGGGCATTGCAGAGCCCAAAGGGCATTACCTGGTATTTATACAGGCCATATTTTGTACGAAAAGCAGTCTTCCATTCGTCCCCCTTTTTAACTCGTAGAAGATGGTAGGCCCCTCTTAGATGCCCAAATCTACACAAAATTGGACCTAACTTGATTCAGAAGTTCAGGGATGAGTGACAACGGATACCTGTTCTTCACTGTGATTTGGTTGAGTGATCGATAATCAATACAGGTTCTCAAGTCCCCCTCTTTCTTAGGTACAAAAAGAAGGGCGAGGCTGCAGGTGACTTGGACGGGCGTATGATGCCGTTTGCTAGGTATTGATCAAGGTAGGTTTTAAATGTCGATTCTCCTGCTCAGTTAAGGCATAGATCTGACAGCAGGGGACTTGTGCACCCGGTACTAGATCTATCTGGCAGTCGTATGGCCTGTGTGGGGGTAGAGTGTTCACCTGCTCCTTCTGGAAGATGTATAAATAGTCCATGTATTCTGGTGGTAGTGTTCCGGTTATGCCCAGTATGGTTCTCTCCTTCGGTCCGGTTTCATTAAGCCTTGTGAAGGAGATTCCATGCCATAACGGGTGCTTGCACACTCTCGAGGGAAGGTCAGAACTTGTGTACGCAGTCAATCCTAGGGCTGTGAGTCTCTAGCCAGGGCATCCCTAGAATCAACTGAAATTGCAGGGTGCCGATGAGATCAAAGGGAAGGTCCTCCCGGTGGCCGTCTTGGCACAGAAGGGCGACTTACTCTGTGTGGTGCGTCACAGGGCCAGAAGACAGCTGGAACCCATCAACTGCTGTGACGTTTTCCGATGTCTGCTTCTGTTCAAAGGGAAGACCAAGCCGGTTGGATAGATCTTGGTCGACATAATTTCTCACAGCTCCACTGAAAATGTACGCCTTTAAAGCATGTATCTTTGACGGTTGCTTATGGTTGACCAAGAGCCCAGAAATGACCAGGTGTAAGGTCTGTAAAAGTTCCTTTGTACCGCTCGACAAGTGGACGCCTATGCTTGTCGGGCGCTGGAGTTTACAAGGGTCTGTTCTTCCTCAGCTTTGTCAGTTGCCCCAACTGTCTTTCTGGGTGGCTTCACTGGGCAGTCCCGGAGAAAAGGTCTAGCCCTACCACAGTACAGACAAAGTTGAAGCTGTCTCCTTTTCTCCCTTTCTGCCTTGGTGAGAGGGCTGCGCAAGCCTCTGATTTGCATTAGTTCAGGCTGATCATGTTGTTTAGTTTGAGCTTCACAGAGTCGTACGTAAACCGATCGACCCTCTGACTTTGCTCGGTCAGTTTTCCGATCCTGCAACCTCTGGTCTGTTAGGTCAATGTATTCTGCACATCTTTCGGGACAATTTACAACTTGGGCTAACACATACTTTAGTTCTCCTTGCAAGCCCTTGTACAACAGCGTCGTCCTCTTCTTCTCCGGCCAGTTTGTTTCTCCCTTAGCGCCATGGCGAATTTAACACCTGCTTTTAGCTATAAGGAGATTGAAAGAGGCGATATACGTCAATAAGTCTTGATTGCCCTGCTGGAGTGACAACAGTTTGTTATCCAGGGCCTGACCTCGGGTGTGTCGAGCAAACAGCTTCTCCATTTCGAGCTGAAAGCCTCCGAGGTCCTGAAGCAATGGATCATCCCGGTTCACCAAAGGTATTGACCAGTCCGCTGCACTACTTCCCAGATATGAAAGCACAAACGCAACGCTTGATTGTTCGTTGGGAAATGCTCCAGGTCTACACAAGAAATGTAGGTGACATTGGTTCATAAAAATTGCGTACTTATTATTGGGGTCGCCTGTGAAGAATTCTGGAGGGTCCAGAGGGACCGCCCCTGGAAGGACTACCTGCACTGGTGCAGGTTGCAAAACTGCAACAGATGGTGCGGGGCCAGGCAGTGCCGCCTGTCCGGCCTGTGTCTGCAGCACCTGTCTTGCCAGATCGTCTGTGCACTCCCGAATCACAATTAATTCCAGCCTCAGAGCGTTGGTTTCTTGTCTTGAGGCATGCACTTCAGCCCTTAGCTCCCCCAGCATTTTGGCCAACTGGTCGGTTTCTGAGGTTTCCATTATACCCAGGCAGAGATTCTTGGGAGGCTTCGTGTCTGTTACGCTCACCTGGTCTCTGCAGAGGCGTTGGCATGGTAGCAGCCCTCCCAGGAATGTGAGTGGTCCTAGGTTCACGGTCAACTTCTATGCTGATGGCTGCGATGATGAGAAGGTGCTTTTTTAGGGCCGCACCTGTGTGGAGTGAATGAGTGAGTTTTACTAGGTTAAGGCCCTTGCCCACTTCCCGTCCTCTCGAGGTGTGGGTTCTCGTAGATGCCCTGCTGCGAGGAGCTCACCTGGTGTATAGGGTTTGGGGGCTCTCCATCCTGCTACTTCTGGCAGGGGCGTTTGATTGTCGAGGACCAAGTTCCTTCACTGATCCAATGTCTGTGGGCTCTCCATCTACTTCTGACAGGAGACGTTGGACTGTCGAGGACCGAGTTCCTTCACTCGTCCTTTAGGTAAGTAGCAATATTCTTGTTCATCTGTATTGTTCGTCTTTTCCTGCTAATGTTGGTTTTCTTGTAAAAGTGTTCGTTCTAATAGTTCGCTCCCTTCTTACCCCGTTCTTTTGTTCCCTTTTGTGCAGGCGACGGTGCAGGCCCGTGTAGCTGCTGGAGTGAAGAACGGTGACAGCGACTGCCAGTGATTGGTAAATTGACTTGTAGGAATGCATACGTGTTGAAATGTAGCGCGATCTCCTAATAGTGAAATGTTCTAACCTTGTCCTTGTTCCTTTTGCTGCGGGCGAGTTTGCAAGAAAGAAGACTGCTGTGGAGCGAAGAAAGAAGCTGGATCGTTTGATTCCAGAAGATGAGCTGCAGCAAGAAGACTGCAGTGAAGCAAGATCAAGATAAGGATCGCAGGATTCAGGAGGTAGGTATCTGAAGGCTCACGCGGCGGTGAGCGTCTCGTTGCATCAGCGTGCAAAGTAACGTGACGCACGAGCCTTGTGAACAAAGCAGATTATATAGCTGGGCTTCTGGGCCGCGCCTATTAGCCTGGCATACCTGCCACACCCAGCCACACCTAGCAGCTTGCACGTGGAGCTGGCTCTGGAAATAATCAGCCTAATGGAAATAAAGTAGTCCCTCATTACTTCTGCATATGAGCCTGGCGCCAGAGGCGCCAGGACTGAGTCCAGCCGGGCCCTCTGTGTTTGTCCTAAAATGACTAAAATGAGCCAGTGTTGGGTAGCAGCTCACGGCACCCACTACTTGGGGGGACTGGGGGGGTCGCATCTGTCTCTTTGGGCCAGAGGTTGTGACAGCAGCCCCTACCCCAGAGAATAGTTTACTTTCTTATGTTGGCTTTGAGGCCGGCTGTTCCGCCTCTTGGCCAATTCCTTCTCTCATTATCACATCTTGACCCACCCTCGGGGTAAATTCCCTTAGCCTATCTGATCTTACCTCTATGAGTGTGGAGGCCTTGTGCGGTGGCTGGATGCCGGACTCTTGAATGTCCAGTCCTAATTCAGGCTGCTCTCTTTTACTGTATGTTTATATGGCTTTCCTACAGACATGCATCAGGAACCAAGCATGCAGGTACCACCGCACCATTGCGCCTCATCCCTTAAAAGGCCAGGTGTATCTAAGGTGGCAATATGAAGAGTCCTCCATGCATGTCATGGTGGGGGTAGCCGAAGGATCCTTCCCATGCCACCCCCGGGTCCAGCATCACATGGCTTGTGATGGCATCTGACTAACCCCACCCATCACTCCACCATCCACCAATGAGGTGAGGCAGGCAACCTGGTCACAAGTATGCAGTTGTGGTGTTGTGCAGTGTGTAGTTTATTGCATTATGTGTATTGAGCTTTAGGCTCTGCAGTAATGACTTTTTTCTACTACTGTACATTTGCCTAGATTATCATAGGGGTTTGTTTTGATTTTCTGCATGGCCATATTCCCTGCACGTTGTGCATTAAACTGCATATTGTTTGTGATGTTTTTAGCGCCTCATGCTATGAAACATTCTGCCAATTTATCTTGTGCAATGCCATTGCCTCACATCCCTTTTAATCCTAGGGCATGGTGGCGATGGCCAGGGGGAGACAAATATTTATTATGCATTTGCTAGGCGCTTGTACAGTAAGTCAATTCTGTTTCAAAGCGCCCACAGGGCAACAGGTAGGGAACATGGTATTGAAGCAATAAATGCAGTGGATGATGCAGACGAACCTTCTATGCCTTGTGAGTGTTCAGAACGTGCAAGTGCAGCGAGAAGAGGGGAAGTGGGGGTAGGTGTTGGAATGTCTGTGCTCATGGATGAGCAGCACATGAAGTGCATAGTATGGTAAGTGCTATGCGACCTGGAGCCACATTGGGTAGATAGTGCAAGCCTACAGGAAGGAGCCTGTGGGTGCCGAGGCAAGTGCTGCAAGGTGTACAATAAACCAAAATCATTGCGCACCTAATAAGTCTATAGATTATTCACCAAAGCAGTCAATTGTTTAATCAATGTATGGGTGCAGGGGAGGAATACCGGTCCTGACACGAAGCCACAACAAAATATGAAACAATGGTGTCCAATCTAAGAACACCCCCGTTCCCTGCTGTGAGAAACCTGGAGGTGTCTCACCCGCTAGTCCCCCGGGTTCTGTCATCCAGGTGGCCAGGACACGTCCATCACTTTTGGATCTATTTCCTGGGGTTGGAGCAGTGCGGGAGGATCCCCTTTATGAGGGGTCTTTGGGAAGTGGAAGAGGGACACAGGACAGCGAGACGCAGTATTCCCTTCCCTGTAACACCTTTTCCCCATCCTACCAGGTAGGATACTTAGGAACTCAACCCGCTCCCAACACAAACACTTTCTCACAGACAGCTCACTGTGTGAGAAAATGGACTAACACCCGAGCTGTATACCCGACATGTTCCAACACAATGGTCAAGCAGAGTCAGGCAATTACTGATCATTATGCACACCCGACTTCCATCACACTTCCCCACAATGATAAAAGGCGGAGCATGAAAGCACACTTTGAGCAAGGCAAAGCACACGAAGAAGCATCAGTTCCAAGATGGCAGTTTAATACGAGGAGTAAGACAGGAGAGGGTTGCAAGGAGGGAAGTCCCCTTGAAATTTTCAGAGAAAGACTGTTGATTTCATGAGCTTTTGAGAACAAGAAACATAAGACCTGGAATTAAAGCTGAAGGAACCTGCATTGTGTGTCAGAGGTACCCGGGGCTCTCCCGCGTCAATAGCCAAGGCACGGAGGAGCATTTGCCGCCGTGGTACTGTCCTTGGCTCCTACAACAAAGCAGCCCCTGTAAAGTCAGCACAGCTGGTTAGTCGGGGAGACCGATACAAGACCGGTCTGTGTTAGAGCCAAGGTTGCAAGCGGCAACATTCTATGGAGAAATCTGAAGAGAACAGTGTGTGAAGTGTATGTGACGAGCGACGCACATACAAGAACGGCAGATGACTGACAAATTTTGAAGCCAAGCGGATATCATAAGCCGAATGTTCCGGTGCCACGTGGGTGCCGATTCGAAGGTCTTGGTTAGGTATCCAGTTGAGAGGTAGGACATTTAAAAAGGAATTGTGAGATCAAAGTGGCCCTGCAACGGATCAAGCTAAACCCTGTTAACTCTCGAAGACTTTTGAAGGTGAATACGAGAGCCCAGCTGAGGGAGACTAATCGTGTAGGGGGAAGGATCTGAGCCTGGCTGAGGGAGATCTGGGTGAACCGTCACCCAAGAAAGAATAGTCTCTGAACATTGAAAAAGGGGATCTGAGCCCAGAAGAGGGGGATCCAAAGTAACGATTGTTGTATAAAAAGGGATCTGAGCCCAGCTGAGGGGGATCCAGGTTGAAGATTGAATCACCTAAATTGAGTACTTTTAAGAGGAATATAACTCATTTGTTTTGGTACATCAGGCCCTCTGAATCAAGAGACTTTGATAAGTAAAGGGACTTGGACACAGAAGACCCTGATGCTAGTATTTGAATTGTATCCTCATGCCGTCGAAGCCAGAGTGTGCTACGATCGAGTGAACTGCCTTGTCCTGTGCTGAAAACATCGGGACGGGAGGCCAACGGCCTGAACATCCTGACATTTTTGTGAACTCTTCTTTCTTTTTCATAAACACTACCCCCATTTGTATTTAGAGGTAAGGATTGGCAATAGGTTTTTTAGTATAGGCCCTTGTATTTTGACAAGACTCCTGTAGGACTGCATTATTTTTATTTGATGGTCGTAGCTTGCTTCCATCTGTAGATTTAGAATTAGATAGGCATTTATCATACCCTTGTTGAAGTTCAATAAACCCCCTTGAACTATGGTCACTTGTGTCTGTTTTACTGTTGATACCATGCCTTTGTTACACTGCACACCTTAGTGCTAAAGAATCAGCCGAATTCTTGGCTCAGATTAACAAAGTTATAATCAATACAACAACATATCCAAATGTAAGAATTCCATTTAAATCATCCAATGTTCTTTATTCTTTAATGTTCAGAATGGCAACCAAAGGTGCTCAAAGCGTTTCTGGGATATATTCCTGTTCTTGAGGAGCAGAAAACTGCAGATAGACACAGACAGACCCAATTTCATACACATGACTTCCATATATACATATCACATATCATCATGATGATAGTAATGCACCCCATCCAAAATCCATGTGGTTAACATGCCAGGAGGTTTACAGACTAGATCATATAGTATACTGTGAGCATGCCTCAAGCAGTTATAAATCGATGTGAGGGGCCAGGCATCAGAATTTATAATCATCTATACTGTGGACCTGGAGCCGCATTGGGTAGATAGTGCAAGCCTACAGGAAGGAGTCCAGTGGGAGCCAAGGCAAGGGCTGTGAGGTAGGCAGAGGTTGGGGCGATTGGGTGTGGGAGGCCAGGACCACGAAGGATACATAAGGGCCCTGGTCACCAATCACAGCGACTGAGATTAGTAGAGAAGGGGAAGGAGGATGTGAAGAGGAAAGTCTTGAGAAGCTTCTGGAATTTGAGGAAGCCCTGCTCAAGACGAAGAGGAAGGGGGTAGGGGCAGGGGGAGGCTGTTCCATAAGAGCCAGCTGAAGAAAGTGATTGGCCTCTGGCCCTCTGTTTAGCGAAATGCTTTACACACAGAGGTGGTGCCACAGGACCTTAGAGGTCTAGAGGGAGAGTATTTAGTAAGAGAAAGTTGCAAATAGTGTGTTCCCAGGCCCCAGACATCCTTGTGGCTGATGCAGAGGGATTTGAATGTAATCTGTGCAGCAACCGGGAGCCAGTGAAGAGTTTAGGGCAGGCGAGATGTGGTCCCTGGGCTTAAGGCCAAGGATAAGTCTGCTGCCCTATTCTGGATTAGCTGGAGGAGTCGCAGAGTTGAAGAAGGTAGATTCAGGAGAAGGCTATTGCAGTAGTTAAGCCTAGAGAGAACCAGGGCTCGGGTAACATTGAGCTTCTGGGGGAAAGGGAGAATACCTTTGAGAAGTAAGAGTTAAAAGTGGGACTTCTTGGCAATGTCCTGAGCGTGAGGGAGGAAGGAAAGAGGAGTCGAAGAGGACTCAAATGTTTCTGGCTACAGATGAAGAAACAGGGGGAGAGCCCATAGAGGATGGCCAAAGTGAGGGGAAAAAAGAGGGAGCAGGGGTCCCAATGGGAATGATTGTGGTCTTGCTGGCATTGAAGCAGAGATTGTTGAAAGTGCACCAGAACTGGATGGCAGATAGGCAGTCGTGGATGATGAGAAATGCAAGAGGGTCAGTAGGAAGTTTGAAAAAGAGTTGTGTCATCTGCATATCACTGAAAGTTAATGGAGAAGGAGGAAAGGAGGAGTGCCAGGTGAGCAAGCTAGGTGTTGAAGAGCCAGGGGGAGAGGTTTGAACCTTGGGGGACACCACAGGTAGAAAAGGAAGTAGGTGAGAAAAAAGTGCCCAAAATGACTAGGGGCGATTGATCAGTTAGGAAGGAGGCCAGCCAGTCCAGTGACGGCTATGAGATGCCAAGGGCAGATAAGAGATCAAGTAGGATGAGGACAGCTGGAGAGTTAGGAGTTGTTAGGCAGAAACCTCTGCAGTTCCCTCTGGGACCACTGCAAAAGATTTAAGAGTACAGGTGTTTGGCAGTAAACCCACTTGGTAGCAGTCGGTACCACACAGATTCACTTGGTAGCTGTGGCTGAGCAGTCGGACTTCCCTCAAGAAGAGTTAGGCAGTATACAGAGTATTCACAATAGGTCAGAAGAACACAGTAGAACAAGTAAACACTGACCAGGGCTTGGTGTAAAAGAGACATTAGTTATTTAAAACCACATCTAGAAAAACACAAAGGCACTAATAGTAAGCAATTCAAAAACACGGTCACTAAAAGATATACACTCCCTTAGAAGAATATTAGACAAGTCTTAAGTAAAGCCCCACTTATTTTCAGACAGCGGTGAGCGCTTAACGTAGATGTCACTCTAATAATTTGTTTTAAAAGGGAGATAAAAGCAGAGAATAGATTGAAACAGATCCCAACACTTTTTCACGAACACAACAAGAGAGGAAGGCAAAGTAACACCGTGAGTTTAGAGTCAGTAGGCCGGATCCACTTTAAGGGGATCAAAACGAAATGTGTCCAAGGTCACATGGTTGCAGTGCATAAGTCTTGTAAAGGTTCAAAAAGAGTTGGACCAAAGAAAGGGACCAGTTAGAGCAGTGGTCTTCAAACTTTTTGACCCCGAGCCCCCCCTAAGAAAAATTTCTCCGGCCCAGGCCCCCACCCCTATAAACATGGACTGCAAAATTGTACTCGGTTGTGAACGGTTATCGCGCGCTGGAGTAGAATGGTGCCCCTAACGAAGGAGTGAATGCCAAACACCACGTTGGTTTTGGTCCCCCGCTCGCCTCCTCTCCTCCATGCCCCCTAATGTGGGGGGTTGCAGAGGGAGAGGGGCGCCTGGGGGACCGGTGCTGCATTAATAATGCGGCTCCCCCCCATGGCAGATTGCTGGGCTCCAGCAATCTGCCATGGGGGAACCGCGTTGTAAAAAAACACCGGCAGGGCAGTTTCAGTCCCCTGCTCCCCTCTCCTCCTCTGTGCCGCATGGAGGAGAGGAAGCGAGCGGGGGACCAAAACTGCTCTGCCGGTGCTGTATTAATAACGCAGCTCCCCCATGGCAGACAGCAATCTGCCATGGGGGAGCTGCGTTATTAATACAGCACCGGCAGAGCAGTTTTGGTCCCCCGCTCGCCTCCTCTCCTCCATGCCCCCTAATGTGGGGGGTTGCAGAGGGAGAGGGGCGCCTGGGGGACCGGTGCTGCATTAATAACGCGGCTCCCCCCATGGCAGATTGCTGGGCTCCAGCAATCTGCCAGGGGGGAGCCGCGTTGTAAAAACACCGGCAGGGCAGTTTCAGTCCCCTGCTCCCCTCTTCTCCTCCATGCCCCATGGAGGAGAGGAGGCGAGCAGGGGACAGAAACTGCTCTGCCGGTGCTGTATTAATAACGCAGCTCCCCCATGGCAGATTGCTGGGCTCCAGCAAACTGCCATGGGGGAGCTGCGTTATTAATACAGCACCGGCAGAGCAGTTTTGGCCCCCCGCTCGCCTCCTCTCCTCCATGCCCCCTAATGTGGGGGACACAGAGGGAGAGAGGAGAAGGGGGGCCGGTACTGTATTAATAACGCGGCTCCCCCGTGGCAGATTGCCACGGGGGAGCCGTGTTGTAAATAAAGGGTCACTTACCTCTCACGGGCGGCGCGGCAGCAGGAGCAAGGAACACAGGACACCACAACGCAGCCTGGACGCGCGATCCAAATGCAGGAAAGCGCGCGTCCAGGCTGCGTTTATTTCCTGTTTCATGGCCACGCCCCCAGCACATCCCACTGGCTGAGCATGTGCATGGGAGCCAGTGGCTCCCCAATGCACATGCTCAGTTCAGTGCAGGGAAAAAAAAAGCGTTACTCTTCTTCTGCGCCAGGCATCACGCGCCCCCCCAGGCATGGTGGCGTGCCCCCAAGGGGGGCGCGCCCCACAGATTGAAGACCTCTGAGTTAGAGGGTCAAGGTGGACAGCCCAGTCCAGAAGGTTAAGGGGTTATTACCTTTTAGCAATCTTTAGAAAGGGAGGCCTGGCGGACACGGTACCTTAAAGTGGTGAGAATACTCCAGTGGGGGCAGTTGTTCCTGGCAGCGCATGCAAGTCGGTGCTTCGTCCGGGGGAAGAGAGGATCTCGTCGGGGAGGAAGACAGGAGTCCGTTGCACTGCCAGGGAAAAACCAGCCGCGGAGTTCTCAGTTAAAAGGAGCGGTCCTTTTATTCGCGGTCCAGTGATAAGTGGCTATCCGGTTGCCGGGGTGCTTGGCACGGGCAATTCGACCACAAGCCGGTCTGGGGTGCGAAGAGAAGAAGGTAAACTGGTTGTGCCCACCAGTCAGGGGAAGAAGCCTCTCCTGCCGGGAGATCTTCTCTGTCGTCGGGAAGTGGTGAGTCGGTTCCGCAGGGCTCCACCGGTGGTGTCGTCGTGGTAGGTCGGCTCAGCTTCTCCCTCATCGGATTCTCAGGTCCTGTGGCGACTTCGGAGGTTCCAGTCCCCAAAGCCCTGCTTTTATGCAGCACACCCCCATTCACTCAGCCTAGCTGTCAAACATGCTAAGTGGTGAGCCGGCCGGCTCACCACTTGGGCCAATCACACAAGAGTGCGACTTGAGTTACCAAGGTAACTCAGTCCAGGGTGCCTAAACCCCCTCCCACACCTCCTGTGGTACCCAGACAGAGTGGCACCACTTTTGGAGGCTTCTGTGGAGAAGCCCGCCAAAAAGTGGAACAAAGGGCTCGACTTGGGTTGGAGTCACAGAAGAGAACACAAACGCCATTTTAGAATCGAGTCCTGGCAAAAAATACCAACCGGCGAATTAATATTAAATAAATAAACCGGCGGTATGTTCGAGGCTATGATAATTAAATAATTAAAGTTGGTAGCCTCGAACAATGGGAAGATCCCATAGGAATTTGTTTGCGGTCGAATATAAAAAGTAGTATCCACTGCCACCAGCCAAAACTCGATCAGGGGGGACGGAGACGTGCCCCCTCGACTAACAGACCCCAGGGCAATCGAATTGCCCCGGCCAGTACGTCCACAATATGATGGTTTGTACTGGTTTCTGTTAATAATTTGGGACTAGTAAAGCCAATGGTGACTTTACATGCCCTGGGAGACAGTAGTCAGTCCCAGGGTATGGAGTCTATGGTGGGGTGTCACTATGACACCCCTGTGTTACTGCACGGAGGGTGCTGTGTAACACACAGAGAAAACCACATGAGACCCTATGGAGTAAAGGACCCTATAGCCCATAAAACACATTAGCAGTCAAAGGAACACCATAAATCATGTCCAAGAGTGGGAGAAAAAGAGTCTCACTCTTGGCAGGAGAAAAAAAACAAACTCCAGCAATCCTGCAAAGCTGCTGGGGGACTCACTAGGTTAGGAAATTCAGCCTAAAGAGAGAATTCTCCCTAACAGGAGTCCTGAGATGTAAGCAGTTCTTCATGGGTATTCAGAAGAGCAGTTTCTGTGCCTCGGGATGCTTGTAAATCCAGATTGATGGTCATGGAGACCACCAACAAGTTCAGTGTATGAGGAAAGATGTGGAAAGGCCAGTTTCTCCAGCAGTTTCCCAAGGAAGGGGGTGATAGAAATAGGGCAGTAGTTGCCTGGACAGGTAGGGTCTGCTGAATATTCTTTCAGGAGGGGGCACACAAATGAGTGCTAAAGGGAGGAGGGGAAAGATCCAGTGGCAAAAGAGTGGTTGCAAAGATCAGCAAGTACGGGGGCAAGAGAGCCAATGTTGTCCTTGATGGTTCTGGAGGAGCAAGGGGAAACCTGTTTGGAAGAGATCTTCATGGAGCAGACAACTCTGGTGACTTCTTCAGATGTGACAGGGGAGGAGGTGGCGAGAGAGGAAGGAGGGTGTGAAGACGCCATAGGAGGCAGGGGAGTGAGGGACGGTTTGGGCAGGAGGTTAGCAAGGGTGCTCAGGATGTCCAGTATTTTAGTGATGAAGTGTGTGGCTAGTGCATTGTAGAGGGCCTGGGACGAACAAGGGGAGGAGGAGACTGCAGAAGATTTGGCTAGTTGCCAGTAGATTTTAAAGAGTTCAGCGGTGTTGTTGGAAGCACCAGCTACCCTGCCAGGATGTGTGCCCTTTTCTTGGCACTGATGAAGTCTCTATTGTCTTTGGAGTAGGCAGCAGACCAGTTTGTCAAAGGGTGAGCCTGAGGTTTGCCACTTCTGTTCCACAGCTCTGCACTTGTGTTTCAGGGCTGCATGTTCGGAATCATACCAGGTGTTCTGTTTGGAGGCGGGTTTCAGGCGGATCCTCATGACTGGGGCAAGAATGTCAAGGGTGTTTGTAATGGCCAAATGGAGGTTACTGAGAGCAGAGTCGCTAGTGGAGCCTGTGGGGCAGGGGGGGCGGCAATGAATGTGGATGCAAAGGCAGCAGCTGACACGTGTTTTATCGGACGAATGCTCGTAAATGAGGTTGGCAGGGCTGGGAGAAGTACAGTCAGAGGGCTGATGTGACCCAGGTGAGAGGAGAGAATGGCCTGACAAGAGGGGGGTCAATATGTGGGTGTCTTAGATGCTACGGATGATCATATGCATTGTGCAGCATACATCTTAATTTCCTTTGTCCCTCCAACTTTTCTGCATTTATCGCACCTACCTTTGCGCACATGCATTCCTTGTTGGGTGCGATAGATGTTTTGTGGTTTGTGAAGTATAAAGGAGTAGTTTTTTACCTGTAACAAAATTTCTCCAGCGTTGGTATCTTTCATGGATTCACATGCTGTGAATATTTACTGTCAGACTGGGAAGCCTCTGTAACTTAAACCTAGTGTTTTCCTATGGAAAACTTTGACACCTTAATGTCCCATCGACGTCCTTTTTGGGTACTTTAGGCGCTTTAGGCAACCCAGTAGGACGTTCAGTATAAATAGACCCGCACCTGCGGCTTCCCTTCAGATTTTAACCTCCAAATTAGAGGAAACCCGAATCACGGTTTGCCTGCCGGGGGAGGCTGGCGAACGCATGTGAATCCATGAAAGATACAAACGCTGGAGAAATGGAGTTACAGGTAAGAGACAAATCCGTTCTCCAGCATTGGATCTTTCATGGATTCACATGCTGTGAATAGACAACACAGCAGTACAAACAACCCTTGGAGGTGCATGACAAGCAAAACAACCCCATGCCCCCAGGCCATAACCACGAACATATTAGAATAACATCCAACATCATGCATGATAACAGAACCAGCAAGTGATAGAGTAAAACACAAACCCTGGAAGCTGCGGGCTTACTTTATTGAAACCGGCGCCCATCCCACCTGTACATCTTCCACATGTTGCTGACCCAGACAGTAGTATCTGGTGAAGGTATGCGGCACCACCCAAGAAGCCGCCTGGCAAATGTCAATGAGTGGGATTCCAACCCAGAGCACCGCCGACAACCCCGTGGATCTTGTAGAATGGGCTTTAGAAGTGTCCCTCAAGGGCTTGCCAGCCTTCTTGTGACAAAATGAAATTGTGGACAAAGTCCTTGCTTGGAAATGGATCGTCCCTTGCTGCTTGGACCAAACGCCACAAACAGCTGTTTTGACTGCCTGAAGTCCTGAGTACGGGTCAGATAAAACTTTAGCGCCCTATTAACGTCCAGAGAAAGCAGGGCTCTTTCCGCCGGCCTGGTTGCCTTAGCAAAGAACGAGGGCAATGCAATTGTACGTGTTTGTGAAACTCCGAAGGCACTTTTGGTATGAAGTGCAGATTAGTAGACAGGAGAACCTTGTCCCCTCATGAATCGAAGGTATGGTGGGTCAATGACCAGCACCTGAAGCTCATAAATCCTCCTGGCAGATGTGATTGCCACTAGAAACGCAACTTTCCACACAAGGAACTTCAAGGAGGCTGTCGACATGGGCTCAAACAGCGGTTTCATGAGAGCAGCGAGAACCACATTAAGACTCCATACAGGAGCAAACTTTTTCTCCAGGGGAAATGTCCGAAAAGACCTTTCAGAAAATGCTTAACCAATCGGTCACTAAACAGAGGAGTAACATGGCGCCATCTGGTGAATCTGGAAATGGCTGCCAAATTCACCCTGACTGAAGACAACGCCAGGTACCCCTGCACTACATGCAGCAGGTATGGGAGAACCTGGGCCGGTGTAACCTCCAATGGCTGCACTCCCGGCTGCCGTTCACACCAGGCACGGAATATTGCCAATTTTCTACTGTAAGAGACATTCGTGGAAGGTGCCCTTGCCGCCTCCAGGATCCTACAGCACTCCTGTGAAATACCTTGTAGAGGAGGCCCCAAGCACGACTCGCACTCCAACCGTCCATTTTCAAGTACCAGTAACATTCACGCCGAAATATGTGACGTATGATGAGCAAATAAACCAGCAGAGAGCCACAGTGGGGCTCTGTCCAGTACCTATCTGAAGAATAGCACCTGTTGAAGTACCGACACCTAAGAAAACCTGGACAGTAAGGTACCCATTGAGAAAACCATATCGACAAATGAGGCAGAATGAAGATTGTCAGAATGCAATCCCTGAAGAAGCTAAAAAGATACTGAAGGAAGACGAATAGTGACGTCACAAGAACCCGAACTGACTCACATATAGAATATGTAACGACCTGAGAATGATGAAAAGAGACGAAACACCATGGATAAGTGACAGCATGAGGCTTAAGTGAAATAATTGATGTCAAAGATAGCTGAAATGATGCCACATACACGATGAAGATATTCAGTTAGTACATATGCAAGGAATCGCAAGAAGCAAGAACTTGTGAGGCTTGCTTATGCTTAGTAGTAAAATAGATTGCGGCAAGCGCCACTTATACATATCTACCTCAAAAGAAGCACTTTATGTAAGTATACTTCCACTATGCACAAGAGCAGAATCAACCAAAGGTTACTAAAGGTCTCAAGAGGAGAGCTCTGCAGAGAACAAATCGAGAAATAAAGACAGAGAGAAACTCAGACGAAGGCAAATCGTGCCAAGAAGCCAAGGTCTTATCGGCTGAAATAGACCAACAGTGGATACAATTTATGAAAGAAGAACAGAGTATCCTGTTCAGAAAGGCAAGATAAGCCACAAATGGCTGGCAAAATTAAATCAAATACACAAATTGCATGAAGAATAAGACAATTTCACGGTGTGGGAATCACGTGATCAGCCGAGCGAGAAGGGATGAAACTCTCACACCTACGCGTGGACTTGTGCCATGCACAGATGTCTTAACTTTTCCAGACCAAGAAGCAGTCACGAGGCCAACCACAAAGAATTAATTGACACATGACCACTGAGGTGATGATTGATTGTAGCAATAATTGGAGGGAAGCTGGGGGTGCAGACGAACTCCCTGCACCTGGCCGGCTATTCTGCACGCTGTTAGGCAAGTGGAAAAGTATGAGTGGGATTGTTGCCAACCCAATCATAGTGGACCAAGTAATCTAGGGTCCTATAGTTAGTAGAACCAAGGAGACGTCGTACTTTTAGTGACGTTTACAGTAGCCATTTTGAAGGAAGGGCTTAGATGTCCCACCTGACAGTGTTTATCCAATCCCCACTCCCCGTTACCATATACAGATATAGTCCCTATATTAAAGTTACCTTCCTAGAGCCTATAGAATTGCATGCCAGATTTTTAAGTGTTACACGTCAATGCTGACGAGTTTTTAGTATAAATGGTGTTTTTTCTGAAATTAATTGGTGTTGAAGCGAGAAGGAAGATCCAGCGATTGCTGATATTCATGAACTCCCCGTTTTTTGCGATAAATTTCTGTACCGGTTGCATGAATGACCGTTCAGGATAAGGGGGATGCAGGACGCCATGGACCCCAGCAGGGACATGCAACAGACCCCACCATTCCTCGGCCCCATTCGGCCGCTCTGGCCTGCAACTTCACCATTCTCTCTTTCGACGGCTTCACCAGATTGTCCTGTGTGAGAAATTGGGCACAGAGAAAAACCAACTCCCTGGATGGCGTCAGAAAGGATTTTGCAAAGTTTACTGCGCAGCCCAGCCGTTGTTATAAGTGCATCGCGGCTGGGGAGACTCCAACGCCCTTTCCGGCGACAGCCCCCATGTACCAACCAGTCATACAGATATGGGTACACATGATGCCCCTCCCTGCTAATGTTCTGGGTACCGACTTCAGTTAAACGGGAGGACACAGAACTGGTAATGGTCGTCCCCGACCAGAAAGCGCAGGAACTTGCGATGGATTGCCCTCATCGGGATGTGGAAGTAAGCCTCCTGCAAATCTAACGATGCCAGGAACTGCGCCGGCTGCACCGCCCAGATCACATCCTGCAGCATCAGCATCTTGAACTTCAGGCTTTGCAGATTCTTGTTCAACGGCCGAAGATCCAGAATAGGCCTCCACTTTCCATTGGGCTTTTTTTATGATAAAATACCGGGAGTACAGCCCCGGGCCCCGTTCTGACACTGGGACTGGTTCCATCACCCCTTCCACCAGCATGAGTTCGACCTCCTGCCGCAAGACAGGCAGGTGCGGCTGCTCCCCGTGCACAGGTGGAATTGGGAGTTGAGAGAGCCGAAACTCCAGTGAGTGGCCACGACGTACCATATCCAGTACACAGTGGTCTGTAGTAATAAGATCCCACTCGTCGATGTGTAACAACACTCTTCCCCCAAGCTGACTGCCCGCATGGCAGTCATTGGTGAGACTTAGATTGATGTCCCTTAGCCGCTGAGGGGGAAGAATAGCCTGGGCGACTGTAACCTTGGTTGCGGGAGGCAGCAAATCTGGCATTACCAGAGACCCCTAGAAACGCCTGAAAGGAGCGAAAAGAACGTCCCGTTTGCAGAGCCCCTAGGGACTTCGCCGTCCCAGTGTCTTCCTTCATGCCCTTGAGCGCCTCATTGATCTACTCTCCGAAGAGCTGGTCCCCCTCACAGGGCACATCCACACCTTTATGCTGGACTTTCATACAAAAGTCAGTGCAGCGCAACCATGCCTGCCTCCGGAGAACAACCTTGTTATTTGTTTGAAGCCCAACTCCGACAAGTCCATTGCAATGTTGATGCTGTGGTTGGAGGCCTCCACCCCCTCTCGAAACAGCAGCATAGCCTCCTTGCGTTGTTCCGGGAGATGTTCCAAGAGCGCGGTCAACCGTTGCCACATCTGTCCGAGATACCTGGTCATAATAGCCAAGGAATTTGCTGCCTTCACTGTCGTAGCGCTTCCCAAAAGCATAGTGATTCCTGGCCTCACTGTCCGGTGCCGTCACACACTTATGTTGGCGCCTTGCCTTCAGACTCGCCGCCGCGGAAACCACAGACTCTGGCATGGGCGGAGACATGAGGCACTTGGAGGGGTCGAATCAGGTGCCTTAAACAACTTCTCCATACGTCCCTTCATGGCCAGGTACGAAAAAGGATGGCGCATTGTGCGCAAGCCCTCCTGCCACACATGGTCCAAAATGGATACAGAGAAGACTGCCTTCCGTCGCTTCCCCATGTGGTAAAAAATAAAACAGTCTTTCCGCTCTTCCTCAGGAGCCAGGCCAAATTCTTGGCATGCCTTCGCCATCACAGCATGAAACGCCCCAATATCGTCCGGCGGAGACATCTGAGCAGGGCTGCTAGGCGGTTCCACCTCCGGGTCTGTATCTCACCTCTCTCTCCTGGGCGACGAGGACACCGTGTCACGAGGCCTGCTCTCCTGATCCGAATCGATCAGCTCTCCTTCCTCTGGATGACTTCTGGGAAGGCCCAACCCCACCGGTGACAGCAACGTCAGCCTCACTGGAGGCAAATTCCTGGGGAGACTCGGGTAAGGCGCCTCAACAGGCACACTACGCACCACTGGAGGCACCAGGCTCTGAGCCGCTGGAAGTCGTGCATCGAACTGTCCCAACAGCGTCTGGAGCGTACTTAACACCTGCATAGACAGCAGAGAGTGAGGGTTCACCAACGGGTACAGGGGCGCTCCAGCACCTCTCGACGTAGACTGACCTGCCTCCCGCAGATCCAGCACCGACGGATGGAAACCAGGTTCATGCTCCTCCAGACCCAAGGAGACGGAATACGAAGACTGATCCTGTTGGAGAATGTCCACCGGGAGCAACAGCCCGGAGCCAGCCCCAGACTGTCATGGATTTCCGGTCAGCAACAAACCACCATCCGCCTCCAGCTGTGTCGACAGCAATTGCAGACCACTGACAGTCACGGCCGTACACGGTGCTGATGACACCCCCGTCGACAAAGGGAGTGAGGATTGTACCACAATCATCGACGATGGAACCTTCATCGACAACCTCGTCAATGACACCAAGGCCTCCACTGGCCTGGCCTTTCCGGCGACGCGTGGTTGAAGTGCCGGAATGGTGCTTGGACGAGTCTCAGCTGGAAAAGGACTTAGGTCAGTCTTTAGACGACAAGTGCTTCGAAGAGGAGTCTCTCACCTTCTCCTTCTGCACCGATGCAGACTTATGCGCTGACTTCTTGGGCCTATCACTCGACCCCTTGGACTTGTCCGGTCTTGCCGAACACGAGAGCGAAGAGCCACTCGCGGCTCTAGACAGATGCGACTTGGATTCAGAGGAACCACCTTTCCCCTACCTCCGATGCCGGCACCACTGTGCGTTGCTTCTTGACAGGGGTTCCAAGGATATCGCCCTCCGCTGCGTAGATGTCTTCACCGCCAGAGCAGAGGACTTGCTTCCCCGGGACGAAACCTCCGAACCCGGTTAAGTGCCCTCGTTAAGCCAAGCAATCAACCGGCAGTTGCGGTCTTTCAGCGTTTTCTGAGAAAACCCACAACAGATCTCACAGGCAACCGCCAAATTATTTGGGAAAAGGCAATGCAGGCAATCTGCATGGCCATCCCCCTCGAACACCTTCGTTAAGCCGCAGGTAGCACAAGGCCTAAACAGCGATTTTTTCTGTCCCACAGATGACATACTGGCCGATAGTACGAAAAGCATGTGTAGAACACTAAGAGTAGATACAAGGTGATCCCAACTGTTTGGAGACGGTTAAAATCTGAATGGAAGCTGCGGGGCAGGGCTATTTATACTGAACGTCCTATTGGGTAGCCTAAAGCACCCAAAAAGGACGTCGATAGGACACTAAGGTGTCGAAGTTTTCCATAGGAAAAACGCTAGTTTGAAGTTAGCGAGGTTTCCCAGCCTGACAAGGGGAAATATTCACAGCATGTGAATCCATGAAAGATCCAATTCTGGAGAATGTTTATAAACTTATTTCATTAGACCCGCCCTGCCTACTGCACATGTACTGAGATATTCGTTTCCAAGACCTAAAAATTGAATGTGGAGTTTGCCTTGTCCAATTTTAAACATGGTTGCCAGAAACCCTACTTTAGCATTAGCCCCAAGTATGTGCCATAAATCATGAACATTGTGGTAAAAACGTATTTTGGGCTAAATAGTCAATTTTTCAGCCTCTATTGAAATCCCTGTGCTAATTTGATTTTTCCTCTATCATTTTAGGCATAAATACGTTGATAAAACCAATGTGACCGAACTATTTTGATTTGGCGAGGTCAGTTGCATTCCAAATTTGGGGAGTTTTCCTGTACGGGAAAAAAAGTGATAGGAACACATTTTGTATATTCATATGTACATTTCAATGTAAATACGTACATTTCAATTTAACCATAGCCATATAGTTGCTTGAAGGATTCTATAATATACATATATTTTCATTATTCGAGGGATATTTTGCTATGTTTACAAGGTTCTATGTCATATTCCCACATTTTAAAGCATGAACACAAAAAAGACCAATTTGCTTTGGCCGTTTGTGTTTGCTTTAAAATGCGAGATTATTACATACTGATGCCCCCTCGTTCCCCACACTCATTCTCTCGTTACTTTGGAGGGTTTAACTCTCGAACCCTAACCTCCGACTCCCGCAACCACAGATTCCGTCAGCCTCTGTGTGCACTGGTGTGCAGCAGGAGCTGACAGTTGGATTTAGAAAGACTGCTTGGTGGGGTCACAGAGCGGTCTTTCTAAATCGATCTTTTAATTTCGGTACAGTGAAAATGATCTTTTCACTTACTACCGTTTAGGTTCTGTGTCATATTCCCGCATTTTAAAGCAAGAACACAAAAGAGGTGCAAGCTAGAATATGGTATTCAATTGGCATTTCTGCACTGATATGCGGTAAATCCATCCAGCAGTTTTTAAAATATTCGACTTAAGCCTTATGGGCCTTGGTGCTTTTTACAGCAGAGGGGCTGAGCGAGGCTAATAACTTGACTTGCTGGATGGACTTGATAAACTGTTTCTTTGGAAACTGTCTCAAGAGCCCATCTAAACAGGACATTTTGGGAACGATTTGTTTCGAAAATGAAGAAGCTATTAAGAAAACATAAAAACACTGTTTCAGCCTACTCGCATTTTTTTTCCCATAGAGAAAAAGTGTACTTTCTGAACAGTAGCGTGAAAACCGATTGGCAGATTTGGACCAAATAAACAATTTGAGCACACAGCGATGACTTAATTTCCTTGATTTTTTGGGTTAAATCCACTCAGTAGTTTTTAAAATATTCAGAGAACGAGGAGCTCCCTGCCCCATAAAACTGTAAAATCTGTGTTGGTGCTTTGCAGCTGAGAGAGGCTAATAACATTTGGCTTTCTGGATGGATTTGGGTGAAATTTTCTAAACCAAGGGATTGTCAAGTCTCCCCCCCCACCAAACTGGACATTTTGGGAACAATTAGTCAAAAAATTAAAACGTTCTTAAGAATAGTGGATATAGTGGTTACGGCATGTATAGTGGCCACAGCCGAAGACCGTGGCCAAATAGTGGGTGTAAAAGAAACATATTGGGGGAACATAGTGGCCCATAAAAAAATGATTGTATAACAAAACTCTTGAAATTCACTGAACGTTTTTTAGTTAAAGGGAGTCTCCAGCTTCACTTAGCTACCCTCAATTCTTGTTCTGCCATTAAACACTCCTCTGACATCCCTCGCCTCCTTGAAGACCTCAGCGTCCTCGCCTTCACTGAGACATGGTTCAAGTCCAACTAAATCACTGCTTTTGACACTCTTCTTCCGGATGGCTACAAGACCATATCCAACCCCAGACCATCCCGATCTGGTGGTGGAATGGCTTTGATCTTCCCCAAGCGGGTTCCTGCCTCCATCATCCCCACTCAATCCTACTCTTCCTTTGAAAGCCCAGTCTGCAGACTGTCTGTCTCACCTTCTTTCTCTGTGACTCTTGCTACCATTTACAGACCCCCGATCCTTCCTCCCTCCCTCTTCCTCTGTGAATGGGCCAACCTCTCTTCTTCTCTTCTTTCCTCCTCCCCCAAATGTATCTTCCTTGGGGACTACAACATCCATCTCCACTCTCCTGATGTGGCCACTGTTCTCTTCCATGACCTCCGCAACACTCTCCCTGACTTTACTCCCCTCTGGCACAACCCACTCTGCAGGGCACACCCTGGATGCCCTCATCTCGACAGACATCCCTCTTTCTAACCCCCTCACTACCCCTCTCTCCTGGTCCGACCACTCTCTCTTCCTTCCTTTGCCACCCCTGTCCACAGTCTCTTTCCCCGGCACTCCCAGTCGTCTCCTCGTCATTCGACCAATGAAGCGTGTGTCAGTTGCTGCCTTTGCTTCCTCCTTCATGCCTCCCCACACCCTTTCTTTGGACTCCACTTCTGACTCTATCCTAACTAACCTCCATCTCTCTATCACTAACACCCTGGACATCCTTGCCCCGGTCATGGGGATCCACATGAAGCCTACTTCTAAATGCAACTCTTGGTATGACTCTGATTTAGCCGCTTTGAAACAAAAGTGCAAAGCGGAAGTGGCAGACATCTAGCTCATCCCCTGACAAACTGCTGTCTACTCCAAAGGCAATACCGTCTTTCCATCTGCTCCAAGAAAAGAGCTCATGTCCAAGCTTGCATCTCTGGAGCCACAAATAGCACTGCATAACTCTTTAAAAATCAGCAAGGAACTCGCCAGTCTTGCTGCAGTCTCCTCTTCTCCGCCTCCCTACAAGGCCTTATGCTCTGCACTGGCCTCCCACTTTTTCTCCAAAACCTTGACATCCTGTCCTCTCTGCCACTGCTCCCCCCCTCCTTTCACCTCTTCGGACCCCTTATCCCACCCCATATTCTCCTCCCTCTCCAATTGCACAAGATGAGATTGCTAGAGTTGTCCGCTCTATGAAAGTCTCCTCTAAACAGGTGCTACCCTGCTCCTCCAGAACCATCAAGGACAATATCGACACTCTCGCCCCTGCCTTGGCTGACCTCTGTAACCACTCTTTTGCCACAGGCTCTTTCCCACAAGCACTCGCATTGTGCACCCCTCTCCTAAAAAGCCATCTTCTGCCCCTCTTTCCCGGCTAACTATTGACCTGTCTCTATCACCCCTTTCTTGGGCAAACTCATGGAGAAGCTGTTCATTCCCCAACTGACCATCCACACAAACATGGCTGCCTCCATGACCACAAGTCCAGTTTTAGGTGTCATGATCACTGCTTCCAAGGAGCCAGGACCAGCCCAAAGTCCTTGGAAGCAGGCCCCTAATCCTAGGCACCAGCTGGTCCCCACTGGGACCTTTTGGACCTTGTCCTGGCGCCGGTGGCACCAGGCCCATCAAAACCATCGGTCCCGGCACTGGAAGCGCCGGGCTCATAATATGTGTGAAGATGCTTGGGTCGACTTACCTGCAGCAGACCATGCTGCTTACTTACCAGCCACTTAGAAGTCCTCTGTGAACAGGAACTACTTTCTTACCTGGGTGGGGCAAGCTCCACTCCCTGGATACAGCACTGGAACTCTTCTGGAACTGGAACTCTTTTCTTACCTAGGCGGGGCCGTGGAGGAAGACGCCTCATCACTCCAAGGCTATTTAAACCACACCCGATAGATGAAACGTGCTTCGCGTTATTCTGCATCTGCAGCAGAATGCTCACAGAGTCTGTTCTAGCCTTTCTTCTTTCGATCCTGAACCTGCAAGAATTATACTTACCATTCCTGTATCCAGTCAACAGCAGCACCTGCAAAGACAAGAAACAGCAGGTTAGCAAGGCAACCTTTACTCGCAGTGCTTACTCACCTGATCCATCGGCTGCGGCCATTTCTTCACGCTGCACCTCCGCCTGTGAAGACAAAAGCATTGTTATTACTTACCGGCACTCCGCGAATTCTGGATTTCTTCACGCTGCATCGCCGCCTGTGAAGACAAAAGCATTGTTATTACTTACGGGCATTCCGCGGACTCCGGCGCTGCAACCCAACTTCTGAAAGACAAAAGAAGAGCCATTAGACAGGTATTTACTTACGCCCATCGCGCTCGTCGCAATAGAACGCCTGCAAATACTCCGGCGTCTCTTCAGCACGAACTAAGCTGCAAGGAAAAAAGACAGTTAGAGCGCTTGCATTTACTTACGCATTTCCAGGCGCTTCTCTCCATCTTCCATCTCAAGAGTCCTGCAAGACAAAAAAGGGCAAAGCATTATACAGAGTCCTGTTCAATATTAACGTGCCACGCCCCTAAAGACTATAAAGACTAAAAAGGTGTCTGGAAACTCACCGCTCGTGCAGTTAACGACGGTAACGATCCTCTGAGTTCAAGAGGCCTATGTTTCACCAGTGAAGGAACTGGCAACGGCACCCTGCACCAGACGCAGATGGAGAGTCCAGCATTCACCTATCTAAGGTGAGCACGTTGACCTGGGGGCTCTACGGAGAAGCTAGGAAGAGAGAGAGAGAGAGAGAGGGACATTCAACAACCCAGACCATTAACCCCCATATTCTTTCACCTGCAGAAACCTCACCCTACGAGTTCGACACACAGTGCGAAGAGGTTCGACCCCAGAAGCCAATCGAGTCCTGCACATCACTTTGAGTCACAGACACCTTCCTGCCAAGACCAGCGCCTCCGTGGGAATCAGGTGAGCGTTACATTAGGGCAGCCAGAGGCACTGAAACTGCTCTCCTGAATACCCGAGAAGACCTACTCTCTAATCTTGACTCAACGCTCATTCTGTTCTGATCCTTCCCAATTTTTCCTCTGCTTTTGACACTGTCAACCACTCCATCCTCAAACCGTATCTGTGATACCCTAGGCACCAGGCACTGGCATAGCTTACCTCTTTCCTCTCCAGCAGACCCTCCCAAGTTCAAATGGGTCCTTTTCTCTCCTCCACCTAACTGTCCACCGGTGGCATCCTTCAGGGATCTTTCCGATCTCCATGGCTTTTCAACATCTAACTGACCCCTCAGGCAAACCGGATCACCTGCTCCCCTAATTTCCAGTGTTCCACAGATATGATACAGCTCCCTTTCCGGCTGCCTTCCCTTACCTCCTCCTGCCTTATAGCAGACTGCTATTCGGGCATGGTGCTCAGCCAATGATCTCTGCATCAACGCCAACAGGACAGAGATCCTTCTCACTGGAACGCATGCTTCTAGTTTCCCCCTCACTCTCTGGCCAGCCCCCTTAGGTCCCCGCCCCTCACCCAGTTGCGAGGCAAAAAACCTTGGGATCATCGGACTCTTCTCTCCATAAATCACGGACCTTGCCAAGAAGTCCAATTTTCAGCTTCATCTCCTCAGGGGCATTCTACCTTTCCTCTTCCTCACTTCTCTCAGAAGCTCAATGTCTTCAGAGCCCTGGTTCTCTCTAGGCTTGACTACTGCAATAGCCTCTTCCTTAAACTTCCTCTTTCCTCCCTTTGCCCCTTCCAACTAATACAGAAAGACTGCGAGACTTATCCTTGGCCTCAAGCCCACGGACCGCATCTCTCCAGCCCTAAAATCTTTCCAGTGGCTCCGGTGCCTGCAAAAATCAAATGCAAAACCCCTTTGCATCATCCACAAGGCTGTCTGGGATCTGGAACCTCTCTACATGCAGGCAGCTTTCTCACCTGAAATACCTGCCAGCCAGAATCCTTGTGTCTTCTGGCTCCAACTCTCTGCAGGTCAAAGGTTTCTCCAAGCAGAGTGTGGGAGGTAGATCCCTCTCCTCGGCTGGCACCTCCCTCTGGAACAGCCTCGCCCGACCCCCTCAGACTTGAGCCAGACCTTAAGTTCCGGAAACTTCTCAAGATTTTCCTTTTCGCCTCTTATTTCCCTCTCCATCTCCCGTGCTAAACTCTCCACCTGCAGCTGCGACTGGGGCCTGGTCCCTTAAGAGTCATACAGGGAGCAGACCACCCCCCAACAAGTCCCTTCCAGCATTCTTTGCCAGCACTTGCCCTCGGGCTCCCTTTCCCGGACTATCCCAATACCGGGCCTCCTGTCCACCGCATTCCCCCACCCCCTCTCTTTCCCCTGGCACTTGCCGCCTTGGCCTGAGCAGCACTTGCCCGCCGCCCCCCATGGGGATACCCCACTCTTGCACTTCTCCCTCTGTCCCCCCACCCTCTTGTACTTATCACTTTGTCATGCACTTGCACAGTAGAATTGTCACAAGGCCAATATAACAGTTTCTTTGTTGTATTCTTAAGATTCCCATGCCCTCCAACCCCCATCTTGTCTAGTGGTGCCTGGAAAAACCCATGCATAGGTGTCATACAAAAGTCCAATAAATAAAATAAAGTGCAGGTAAGTTGACCAGATTTAATGCAACAAAACCCTTGCAATTCAGCAGACGTGGAAAGTCATGAGCAGCTTAACTCGGCGCGCCCCCATTGCAAAACTCATGAGCACATACATATTATAAGAGGGGATTCACAATGACATACAAAATGGTGTTTGAGGAAGCGAAGTGCTGGTGCCATTCTTACCTTGATGCAATTCTCTTCTGCCCCGAAGCACTGTCGCCAATTTGTAGTGCTCAGCCCTGCTGTGCTGACTGCCAAGACTTCCATACTTCCTGCAATTTTAGGTATAGGCTTTGGAGGGGCCTCTGAGCCTGAGCCCAGCAGCAGTACTCAAAAGCTTCATTCCGCTGCAGAGCAGAAAGTGGGGAAGAAAGTGATCTGCGGTGCCTGCGAGATCCTTGCCGTATTTCTTCCACTTTTGTTTATTTTTCTTGAGAAGGAGGGGTCTCTGAGCCCGAGCCCAGCAGCAGCACTCAAAAGCATCATTCCGCCGAGGAACGCGGAGCAGAAAGTGGGGAAGAACGTGATCTGCAGTGATCTCGGGACTCGAGGGAGCCAAGAGCCGCTCATCGCTACTACTCTGCCGTCATTCTGTCATTTGCAATCTGGACACAGAAAACGTGCTTTAGCGTTGAAGAATCACTATCCGCAACTTGCCCATCACAATAAATCATGGATCAGGGATCCCAACCAAACCACAAAACTAATAAATCCAATGATGAGGGAGAGGGCCGGCGCCTGAGAAGCCACCGCGCACCCACCGAGTCTCCCTCAGAAGACATTAAAAAAAATACTCAAAAAAAATATCCAAACTCACCGTCTGCAGTGGACTATGTGGGCCCTCGAGGTGGGTCCGGGGAGTCCATGGCTCTGGACGGCGCCGAGCGGGATTCCCAGGAGGCGGGACCTACCAGTCGTCCACGGGAGGTGCTTCCAGAGTTGGGGGTGGCACCCGGAGACACTAACGGTCAAACAAGCCAAAGGAGTCAGAAAGACACTTCAAGCGAGACTAGCACCCTCTTCCGATGATATTAAAAGTCAATCTACTAAAGCAGCCTCCGGCGCCGTTTTCGACAAGCACGGCCTTTCAGCTTTTGCCATTTCCCGTAACTAGGGACCGGCCATTGCTACCATCAGAGAATGCACTGCCGCGCCGACTCCTTCCAGGCCACAGAACGGAACAAACATCCAAGGTTCTAACTGTCATGATGCCTACCCCCGGAGCACCAGGCCAGGCCCAGCATCCCCGGGAGCAGGCATCATGCCCCCGGGTAAAAGCCCAGCGGGCCCTTATAGGGGCTCTTTGGACTCTGTCCTGGCGCCGTTGGTGCCAGGCTCATGTTGGACATCAGTCCTGGCGCCATAGGCGCCAGGCTCATAAAGGAAGATGTTTTGTGCACTTACCTGATGCAGACCATGCTGCAAGATTCAGGCCTCCCTGGGACCTGAAAGGGACTATTTTTTCATTGGGACTATTTTTCCACTCGGGCGTGGCCAGGGAAGGATACTTACCTGGAACTACTTTGGGGGCTATTTAAGCCACGCCCAGACAGTAGCTCACGCTTCGCGTTGTTCTGCATCCAAGCAGCTGAACGCTCACCGTGTCTGCTCCTCCATCTGGTCTCCAGCCACACCCGCCTCGATCCTGGAAAACCTGTAAGGAAAGAAGGAGAGAAAGGTGAAAACCAAGAATTTTATCAAACTTCTTACCTCCATCCGGAACCTTCACACCAGCGTTCCTGAGAAAAGACTTTCATTTAAAAGCACCGCGTTGCTTGCTGCAGCGCCGCGCTTCACTCACCTATCCTCGGGAGTTCTTCTGGCTCCACCGCGACTGTCTGCACCGGTCGCCACATCTCTGCGCCTAGGGGAGAGAAGAAGGGACAAAAGGTGAGCAGAAGGAACATATGAGGAAAGCCTAATTTTCCGCCATAACACTTACCGGTCTTCTGTTGGTGGATCATTCCTCATTTCGGGTCGGCGCCGCTTCGTTGGCAGGTACCGCACCCCGGCCCCTATGGGGAAAGGACAAAAGACATTACTGGAGGAATATAAAGACATTAAGAGGGATCGCCCCCATCGCTAACTCACCTGAGTTTACCATCGGCAATTCAATCCCTCAACGCATCGCCTTTATTCTGCACCTGAAATAAAGGACAGATCACAGGTTAGGAAGGCAACAGAAAAGGAGGCTCAACACTTGAACTTTTGTAATCTTCATACTTACGGCGTTCCGCTCGGAAAAGTCAAGTGGATTTTGCCAGCGCCATTCTGAAAACCAGTGAAGAAACTGGACAAACACGCGCCCCTGCACCAGAAGCAGGATGGAGAGTTCATCCTTTCAAACCATAAGGTGAGCTTCAACCGGGGATTTCGGAGGAAGTTAGAGAAGAACGAAGGGGGGAATGGGGGAGCAAGCACACTATTCTGCAGACTGTTAATCCCCTTTATCATCTGCAGAAGGATATTCCTACGGGCCAGACAAGCAAGATTTGAGGGTCCTGTTCAGTCGGTGTTCCGAGTTCTGCGCATCATGCTTGAAGAGACCACAGCCACCCAGACTAGACCAGCGCCTCCGTGGGAGTCAGGTGAGCGTTACACTAACATTGTTAATCCCAGCATAAATCATTCACAAAATGAAACCAATAAAAATGTGTGCGAAATATGAAAACATACGCCGCCGACTCCGATTCCGACCTCAACTGCCTCCAATTCCAAAACAACAAATCCGTACATCGGAGCGGGGGCGTCAAATACACTAAAGGTCACAGCAACCGTACACAATGAACCAGAACCCGAACCAGCGAGGTCCATTGACCCATACGAGCCAAATCGGAGCTCCAATTCTGGAGCCGAACCATTTGGAGACTTCCAAAATGACCTGCAAAATGAAGAGTTTTCCAATTCACTGGATAATGAAGTTTCCTCCAAAGAAAACCCAGAGCGGAACCTAAACCTTGACATGGCCGGCGACTCCAGTCAGTCGATCACCATGAGCTGAAATACCTCTTGGGAACTGCAGCCCCCGAGAACACAGTACCTGAAAGTCACCCACAAAAAAAAAGGCAATAATACATCCCTATCAGGTGAAAAACATTCTAGGAAAACGCCCAGCCCCAGGCGGCGGGAAAAAACCCCTCAAACGGTTCTAATTTGCACATAAGGAAAACAGGAGGCATTAAAGCAAAAATACTACCTACCCCGCACCTCTCAAAAGCATAAAAAAAGTCTTTCAAAAACAATGTAAGAGAAAATTCGATTCTTCCTCAGAACTCTGATAGTGAAATTTTAGACGCCATACAAGACTTACCATCTCCCAAAGAGCGGAGAGTCGAAATCCTACCATCGACGAAGGTTCACTATGACATTACCTGACTATGCTCCTTCCCAGGCTTGCGTGCCCAGTACACCAGAAGAGAGCATGCGTGCCCTGTATCAACCAACTAACAGAGTATCATCAGAACCCTCGATTTGCCTGGACCTCGATGAGTTTCCTTTGGTTTTCAACAGGAGGTCAGGCTCGCTGGGTGTGCAAACCCCAGCCCGCCCCATACACGAGAAGCCCATTCAATCGGCGAGTGTTTCCTTGGGCAAAGATGAAGGGAGGCTATCCACGTCCCGGCAACATAACCCTCTGCGGAGCCCTCAATCGCAGAGGTCACCTGCTGCACCGAACCTAGCATCATGTGAAAAAGGCCAGTTGGTACTGGAAGATGTAGATCCCGAGCAAAGAAATCTCGAACCTTCCCAGACTCGGAGCTCAGAAGTTGCCTCTAAGAGATCGTCCATTCAGGGGAGATCAACTAGTAAAGTACCTCAGACTTTGTTCCAAGCTCACCCCCTCATCGGCCCTTTAGTGGCCCCAGCCCAAAAATCAACAGAAGGATGAGCGACACACAATGTGCAACTCCTAGCGTGACCCCATCAAGAAACCTGATCTTTTGTCGATAATGGCAACAGTAACAGTCGCTCTAGCACCCTTCAGACTCCCCAAAAGACCAAACAACGCTTATTGCGATGACACACTCAAAGATTATCTTTTTGGAGGGCTATATCACCGCTATGGAGTCAAAATCTAAAGAACATCAGGCTGCATTAGAACTCCAAATACTGTCTCTAAAAAACGCTTGCAACGCTACATCACAGTTGACCCAGTCAACAAAAGGCACGCAATGTAACCGGAGCCTATCTGTGGAAGATTCTGTTGGGCATACTCTACCTACAATCCCTAAAACTCAGCATCAGTCCATCAAGCCAACCGCCTCTACTAACCCTACATCAATCGCCCCTCTTCCTACTCAAACTCTAGAGGAAGGATCTTCCAAAATCTTGTCTACAAGTCCAACGTCATCTATCGACCTACCCGCTGGCTACCCAATTTTCGAAAATCCTCAAACTAAAACAAAAAAGGCAAACGCGAACAAGAGACAAGTGGCTCTGCAATTACCAACAAAGCAACTTACAGTCCAAAAAGGGCCCCACTACATCAAGAGCCACCAAAGCCGTCCAACAAATTTACAACTGAAACTCGACGAGGTTAGAAAAGTAGCTCTGTTCCTGTGCTCTTCCACCCTCCCCCATCACAGTAAACGATTTCTTGCAAGACAAAGACTCGATGGACTTAACTATACATTTGGATCCCGATGAAGGCTCCCAAACAGAAAAAACGTCGAGCCCACCAGCAATGAACGCCAATAAACCACATGGGCTTGACCCCGATCAAAGAAAAAAAAATCAGCCTCAAGCCCCGCAGCTAACCATAAAGGCATAACTTCACCTTGAACTGCCAAGGACATCGGCTGAACCATTCTAGAAGCCCGAGACTCTATCCCTGACCAACCCCGAAAGACACGCCTGTATTCCTCTGCGAACATTGCCCAGAGGGAAAGACAGAGATCCTTTTCGAGAGAACAAAGCGGGGAAAAGATGACCACAAGCTCTGAACTTTCGGAGGACCGAACACAAAGGTCTGACCGCCATCAAACAAAAGTTCCCGGCAAAATTACCACAAATATGTATCCCCGTTATAGCTATACGATAAAAACCAAGACTCGACTCTTTAAGCTAGAGCAAACCTCTGCGATAAAGGAAGACTTGATCCTAAATAGGCAGACAATTCTTCATCTACTATCAAAAACAACTAAGATGAAGACCCTGAAAACAGAAGATTTTCTTCCAATAGAACCCTATCATCGCAAAGGGTTGGCTAAGGCTTACCTACACATCAAAGCTTCCTCTCTCAAGGATCTACAGTCAGACGCGCCCCGGGATCTTGAAAGAAGAGGCTATCGGCTGACCGAATTAGTAAACCAAAGTACCAACAAGACGAACCGTAGAGACAAAAGCAGCAAAGGCAGTATCCACAATTGATACATCTCGAAGACAGAAGAACTGTACAAAAACTCAAGAATGGGAAGGCAATTGAGAGACCTTACAGAACCAAATAACGAATTTTCTTGCCACAACCGACAACGTCCTAACCAAACTTTCGTAGATCGACCATGTGTTGATAGCGATTACTCGTGACAACTTGGCACAAATCCCTTGCACAGAAAACATAAGGAGCTGGACCAACCCTCCAACCATAGATCACCATGACAGAATTTGAGTCTGAAGACTGGAAGACGAACTAATAGGGCGCCAGACCCGAAAACCACTGAACCCAAACTTGCTGAAAACAGACGAGGGGCAAGTCCGAGGAAAGGAATATGGGCATGGCTGCCGAAATCCTTCGATCCAACAAGTAAGAGAGAGCAATGATTACAGTTCCAGTAAACATTTTCTACAAACTCTGACATCTCGACCAACCAACCTAGAGCATCAACCATAAAGCTGGGATCATGGAACACCAGAGGCCATCACCATCTAACTAAACCCGGACGAATTGATTTGGGTGCCTTCGATATACTAAGCCTTCAAGAAACCTGGCTGGACAGACACCTCTTCTAGACGGCTTTATGGTAATTGCATCCTCTGCCATTAGAAGCCTTTTGGTGTTACGCTCACCTGGTATCCACAGGGACGCCACCCAGCTGGGTTACTCGCTGGTGTGCTGCTCAGCTTTTCCCTGATGTGGTCTGCGGGGAAAGTTCTGCCTTGTGGTAGAATTAGGCGTGCTCTCCGTCCTGCCTTCTTTGCAGGGGCGCCTTGTCTTTCATGGGCGAGTGCGGACCAGTTACTTCACTGACGCCAGCCTGTTTGATATTGTTCAGGTAGGTCTTATTGCTGTTCTTTAGTTTTGTTGCTATCCTGCATGCCTTTCTTTGTTTAAAATGTCTCACTTTTCTCCCTTAGGTATGCGGAGCTTCAGCGCAGCGAACTGGCTTGGTTGAGCCCCGCTGGTAAATGATGGCGCATTAAGAGCGCTATGATGCGGTAAGTAAGTGCTATGCGCAGCGCTGCAAAGTCTTGCCTTTGCTAACCTGTGTTTTCCTTCCTAGTAGGTCGTGGTGTTCTTCAGCGCGAGTGGAATGTCCGGAGTGGTGCCAGCCGAGAGGCGGCCAGCCAGGTAAGCCTTTTGAGCAGTTCGTAATTTGTAAATGTCTCTACAGCTTTCTTAAATGTTGCCTCTATCTTCCTCTTTCAGGTCGTTCTGTCTGGGAGGTGTGCAGATTTGAGGAAGCTGTTCTCAGTAGCTGCGAGTGTTTAAAGATGAAGACTGCAGGTAAGATGCTGCTGCTAATGATGTTCCTTTTGTCTCCTTGCAGGTTCTGCTTCTCTGATGTTCGAGGGAATAGCTTGACATGGTGAGCGTCACATTGCAAGCTGCAAAGTAACACGAAGCATGTTCTGCAGTCAGGGTGTGGTTTATATAGCCCAGGTAAAGTAGTGCCAGGGAAAGTAGTTCCAGGCCTGCCACACCCAAAACACTAGACCGCATAGCTTGGTTCTTAGGAACCAAGCTATGTGGATGCCTCCATGTTGGTTGACAACACAATAAGTTCCCAAGCACACTGTTGTTCATGGTGTTTGAGCATGGCACCATAGGCGCAAGGACTGGCCCCATAAGGGCTTTTGAAGAGGATGCCAGGCCCTAGAGGCCCGAGTCCTGACTCCACCTGGCCAATGGGTTTGCCAGAGGGGGTTTTGGGCGAGGGTCGTGACATTTGGGTAGACCCTCTTCTGGCCTCCTCTTGGCAGTCCAAAATGGTTCGGGAGTGAATCTAATAAAAAAACATCAGAATCCTACGGCCACATAGCTGCCCTCTTAACCTGGGACTTTTGTGATGGGCTGAAACCGATCACAAGAAAATGCCCGAACTCAAACAACCCGTCAACCTCGAAATTGCAGAGGGCTTCTACCAACGAGAGAGGTGTGGAGTGGCAGGCACTCATGAACTCAAGAAACTTTCATAACGCCTCATCCATCGCCCTTGAAGAGCACTTGTTACCAACATGGGAAAGAACCTCATCTACAGCGACCCTGGACTAGATCTTCGTCTCTTCAGCAATACTCGCCCCACTAACGACATTCAAAGTTCTGAGGACCGACAAAAGTGACCATAACCTTTTGGCCACAAGTTGGATTACTAGCCGCACTCAAAACCCTACATGGAAAGCAAACATCGAACGAAATCACCAACAAACTCGGCTTAAGCTAGCATCTTCCAACATAGCTGAAATAGCAAAAAATACAGTGAACAACGTGAAGTAAACGATGGCGAAGGGAAAGCAGCCGCTTTAGACTATCAAACTCTCCTTTGGAAAGATCGCTTGCCCTACAAAACAAACTCTGAGAAAGGCCACCACTCGTATAGCATAGCTCTCATCGAACAAAAGGCAGAAGCTAAGAAATCGCAAATGGTCAACCTTAAAACAGAACTCTCCCGAAGCATGGTCTCTATGCCAGATGGAATCCAAGAAATATAGATCATGGCCAAGAATGCACAGAATTAATTTATATCAGCAAGATTCTGAGAGAATGCAAAAAACAAAGGATTTCTGGTCACTTATTAGACCTTCAGCCACCCAAGTGAATGAAATCCTAACTAACTCTGTAAGCAAAGAGAAATTGGTAGTCAACTTCAAGGCACTCTTTGCTTCCATCGAAGATACCCCTGGCCTGAGAAGATTTCCTCTGCTCCTTGGGAAGACCTTACAGATGAAGATGATATTATCAGAAAGTTCAAGAAGCTGAAAGCTTCCAGAGCACCGGGCCCCGATGGTCTTACCAAATTTGATCTGAAGCAACATCCTGAAGAATGGGCGTCTTTGATCAGTCGAATTTTTGCACGCTGCAAAGATTGCAAAACAATACCTCTATCTTGGACTTTGGTAATGGTGGTCCCCATTTTTAAGAAAGGCCCCAGAGAAGACCCGTCCAACTATCGTCCGATAGCGTTACTTAATACCATTGGCAAGATTTTTGCATCGTTACTCCTTGAAAAATTCCAACAATGGGCCAAGTCATCTGCCAGTGCAGACCCCTTTCAAACCGGCTTTCTGAAAAATGCCAACACAGCTGCAAATATCATGCTTCTCAACATCTTCAAAAGCAAGGTCAGAGCAGGTGCACGTAAAGTGCATCTAGCTTTTGTGGATCTAATTCAAGCATTCAACCGTGTGGACAGGAACAAGCTTTGGGTGAAATTATCTAACTGGAACTGTCCTCAAACCATCCTGGCCCCTATTGGAGCACTCCACACTGACACACGAATGCGTGTACACTTAAGCCGCCACGGCCTGCTTTCTTCAGAAATACCCTCGTTTGGAGGGGTCAAACAGGGCTGCCCTTTGGCCCCAGCCCTCTTTATTGCCTTCCTTGGTGATTACAAGGAGTCTGCAGTAAGTTTGGGCTTTTCCTCCAAAAATAGGCACCATGGAGGTTCCACATCTACTATATGCTGACCATATGATCCTGGTTGACCAAACCCTGGTCGGGCTGCAAAGAAAGCTCGACCACTTGTTGGCATATCTATCTCTCATATCTATCTCTCAACAACCTAGAGATTAACAAAAGCAAAACTAAAATCCTGACCATGGAAAAAGCCCCAATGAGAAAAGCGAAACCAACATGGTACTTGGAAGGAACCAAGATAGAGTGAGTTGACTATTTCAAATACTTGGGAGTTACCTTCGACTGTTCCAAAACCGAGGCCCATATGCAACGAGTCCTCTGGTCCAAGATCCGTAACCTGACTGCTCAGACAAGAATGATCGGCAGACACTACGGAAGGTTCTCGCTGTTGCTGGCAATCCAATTTTATACAACAAAGGTCATTCCGTCAATGGTCTATGGCATGGATGCAAGTCTGGGAACGCCAGCAATGATTTGGCCTAAGTTGGAGGGCTTCCTTTGGTGCTCTGTTTAGAATATCCCTACATCTTCATCTATCGCAGCCATTCGGCGTGAACTGGGCTTGCTTTCTCTATCAGCTAAAATAGACAATAGTAGAATACAACTCTTCAGAAAACTCCTGCTGCCTGATAGTCTGTGCATCTACAAACTGATCAAAGGGGAAGCTGTTAAAGGGACCTGTGCACAGCTAAATGTCTGGTATGAAAAGAACAAAGCCCAGTTAAAGACTGTAGCATGTACGGAAGAGGACTTGATGAATAACCCTAAGAGGATAAAAACCAAGATGGAAGACCTAGACTGGATTACGACCCTAAACCAGGTCCCAACAAACTACTGTCCTATCTTCCTGTAATAATGTGCAAAAGAAAAGAGGTAGCAGCGTACATAAAGAAATTTCCCAGTAAAACCTTGAGGGACATTTCTTAGAGCAAGGCTCAATCTTCTGCCGACCAGGGAAATCCTGAAAATCAGATCACAATCTGCAACGAGTGATTGTAGACTTTGCCAAGAAACTAACCAGCCGGAAACTATAAGGCACCTAATGATGAAATGTCCTGCCACGCAAAACCTGCGAAAGGTGTACCACTCTCCACTATTCTTCGATACCGACTTTCGGGAAGAAGAGCTTTGGTGGACACGTATTCTCTCTCCGCCGACACCACCAGATGGACCATCGCCGCAGCCAAAATCTAGAGACTGACAATGGACAAAATCTCAAATCTTGAATCTGTAAAGTAACACCCGTGCTAGACCTCAAGAATTTTCTCATTTTACCTTTTTGTCTTGACACCTTCCTACAAAAGCTTTTTTCAACCTTGTAAAAGCCTAAATTAGGCTACAAACAAGTAATAAAAAATGTTTTTAAAAAATGCCATTATGGCGCAACATTGCATAATTGGGGCATCAACGGGAGCGTGCCAATGTAAGCTGGTCATGACTTCCCACATCAGCGGAACTTCAAGGGTTTTGTTGCATTAAATCTGGTCAACTTCACTTTAAAGTTTTTTCAATGAATGAATATATATAAAGTTAAGGTGAGTTGGACTCCCATATGAACCCCTTAAAATTATATTGTTACTTTTGATTCGAGTAACGGATTTGCCAGACATTTTGGAAGTGATTAGGGACACACCGGCCCTCCCAGACTGTAAAGATTCGTAAAGATACGTTAAAAAATAAAACGGTTACTAAGACCAAAGATTTCTTTTCCAAAGTTGCAGCATACTCAGCGCATTCATATTCCCATAGACCAAGAAGGTCGACTTTTTCCAAAGCGCACAGCCCAAACACTGGATGGATTTGGACCAGGTCCAAAACAACTTGGGCACAAAACTTGGGCACGAAGCGTTAACTTGTGATCCATGCTTGGTTTGGGGTTATTTCCGTGCAGTAGTTATTTAAATATTTGATGGAGAAAGGGGTGCCCCCTTCTCAAAAATAGATAGCTATATCTCAGATTTACCCAAAACTGGGCGTTTTTACAATTGAAACAGCTACCATCTTGTTTCTCTCTCAAAGTGAGAGATAGTCAAGGTTATAGCAGAGAATATGGGAAAATGAAACACAGGAAAACATGCAAATACCATCAGGCTAGAGGTGTGGTGGGGTTGGGTAGAGGGTAGCCTCGGCTATAGCCACGAATAGCCAACATCCCAAAGCAAACTGTCACAGAAACAGCGTGTGGGGGGGGGAGAGGGCAGGGGAGGTGAGGAGGCCATCTGGGGTGTGGAGGGAGCTGGCACAGATGAGGGCCTTGGGGGGGGGGGGGGGGGGATTTTCAGAATTTTTCCGATATATTCGTGGCTATAATGGACTAAGGATAGCCGAGGGTATGTGTAGTTCAGTACCCGTGGTTACTATTATTTTTTTTTTTAAGATATTTGTACAGCTATAGTGATGTTGGGGGTGAAAAATCAATGGCCACAGACGGTGACACGATTGCCATTCAGGTCTCCCATCCATACAGTAACCAGGACAGACCCTGCTTAGCTTCAAAGGGAGGAAGGGGCCAGCCTCCTCAGGCCATGTTGCCCTATAAATAAGCCAAAGTTACAAGACCACTTAGAACGGGCTAGCCCTTTCCTTGCTTTGAAGCTAAGCAGGGTCAGTTCCGCTTTGTAGCTAAGCAGTGTCAGTCCTGGTTACTTCATGGATAGGGGACTGAATGGGCATCCAATTTTTTTTTTTAACCGTGCTACGGTCAGTCCTTCAATGTTCTGCACTCAGACAATTTGTTTGCCTTTTGCTGAATTGCATTCTGGTATTTGTAGTCTCACAGTCAAGATATGGGGGGGAAGAATTCCACAATTGTACACTTTGTGCCCAACGTAGTTCTTTAAGGATTTATATATTTGAATGATACTGATTATCTTTATAACGCAGAGTATTGTTGAAAGCCAATGATTTGGGTGTGGAGGGGAAATGAGGGCAAGTTAGTCATGAGTATTTGCCCACGATGTCTCAAGAGTTTGCAATCCTGGACACTGGTGCAGTTATTTTCCCCTAACTGTGGCTGCTTTTCAGGGCAAAAGTAAAGGACACGTAGGTGGACAGCGTAACTTTTCTTCAGATGAGGCGGAAGGTTTATAGTCATAATGTCGAAAAAAAAATGTCGACAGACAAAAATGTCGAAAAAAAAATGTCGAAAATAATAATGTCGACATCCTATACTTATAATGTAAAAAGTCATTTTTTCGAAAAAAAAATGTCGACATTTTTTTTTTGACATTATGACTATAAACCCTTAAAACTATCAACACCTCACCCAACACCCCCCTGCCACCCCCCCCCACACCCCCCCAACCACCCTTTCACCCCTCATACTCAACACATACCAATTATTTATTTATTTATTCAATAATTAAATAAATAAAAATTGTATTTACTATGGGGGGGTCCCCCCCAACCCCCCCTCACCCAACACCCCCCTGCCGCCCCCCCACACCCCCCCAACCACCCTTTCACCCCTCATACTCAACACGTACCAATTATTTATTTATTTATTTATTCAATAATTAAATAAATAAAAATTGTATTTACTATGGGGGGGGTCCCCCCCCAACCCCCCCTCACCCAACACCCCCCTGCCACCCCCCCCCCAACCACCCCTCATACTCAACACATCATATATATATTTATTTAATTATGCATACATTAAATTAATGTCGAAAAAATATCGAATAATGTCGACATTTTTGTTTGTCGACATTGTTTTTCGACATTAATTTGTCGACATTTTGACTGTCGACATTATTGATGTCGACATTATGACTGCACACCGAGGCGGAAATAGCCCCTTGGAGTTTGAGGTTGGCAAGCTTGCTCAAGTATTTGGCTTCCGGTATTTTACTCTGGTTGTCATGTTCCCAGTGAAGACGCTTACTCACAAGACCACAGTCACTTGTTTCGTATTGAGATTTTGTTTTCCAGGGAATATTTCACGACAGATTGTGGGTTTAAAAGGTGAACACCCTTTATACTTTGCCAGCATATTTATTTATTGGAACATTTCCTCTCGGGTTATTTCACTGGTGTTCATTACTTTTCTTTAAAGTCCAATGCTATTTTGTCTTGTGCACTTGCTTCACAGGGGAAGGTCAAATTAACTACATTTGTATATTTAAGATATATGTTCACTTACTGTGCACATACACATGGGTGCCAGCTTTTGATTTTCGCTATGGGTGCAGAAAGTACCTGGACATATGTTATTATTGCAGCCGGTAATTATTTTCCCCTTTCCTTGCTGCTTAAATGTGGTTAGTTGGGGTTGTGCGATGTAGCACAACAGTCACAAAGAGACTGGCCATAAAACAAGGGGCTTGGAGCACACTACTTAACTAAAGTGTTTGGTCAATGGCAAATAACTTAATCTCACTGCGCATTGCCTAAAAACATTTGGACTTCTCAAACCCTGCAATATTTTATACATAAAAATGCCACTGTCAAAACAGGACAAAATCAGTTTGTGATCGATGAATGTCTTTGAGCAATGGTTTGCAAGTGTTTCAAAATATTGAGTGGCCATGCCCAAAGGCCATGGCTAGTGGTCTGGAAGCTTTCTAAAAATCTATGGCATGAGAAAACCCTTGAAAAATCAAGGAAAAAAACTTTAGTTGCAGGGACGTGAAGGTGAGCACTTAAAGCAACAAAACCCCTGAAATTCTGCTAAAGCCACCTTCAGTTCATGCCTCCTGTTGGGCAGCCTATGACCACAATAATGACATCACAGATCACATCACTGATGACATCCCTAATTACATGTTGTATGAGAACACTGATGACATTACAAATCACATCACTGGTGACAACATTACATTGTATATAAATGATTACATCAATAAACATATCATTTATAAGTTGGCATGGCAAAGGCTGGGGTCACTGGCCAGCATCAAAGGCCATAGCTAGTGGTCAGTAAGCATTCAAAAATACCAATGTGCATGGTTAACAGCCATGCCTAGTAGCCCATCACTGCTTTAAAATATACAGTGGGCAACATTGAAAGCTGTAGTCCCCGACCATTGCTAAAGGCCATAGCTAGAATATACAGTTGGCACAGCCAAAGGCCGTGGTCACTGGCTAGTATTGTGTAAAAGACTGTGGCTGGTTAGTGTATATAATATATAGTGGACATGGTTGAAAGCTGTATCCACTGGTGAAGGCCAAAATCTATGGTTAGTAGCCTGTTGTTTTAAAATATTCAGTGCACATGGGTGAAGGTTGTGACCACTATCCATAACTGAAGGCCATGACTAGTACCCATACGTGTGTTAAAATATATTTGGCCATGCACACTGGCCATGGCTGAAGGCCATGCTTAACGTCAGTTACTGTTGTAATGTAATTAGTGATGTCATCATTGGGGTAATAGGCTGCGCAACAGGGGGTGCAAAGTTAAGGTGGCTTTAGCTGAATTTCAGGGGTTTTGTTGCATTAAGTTCTCACCTTAATGTCCCTGCAACTAAAGTTGTTTCCTTGAATATTTATGTATATATTATATATATGGCAAATCACCTCCTTCAGCAGAGAATTTTCTATTTCCCTCTCAAATAAGTGTGGGAAATGTGGATGAAAGTCTGGTTCATACTCAATCCCTATAGAAAAACTGAGGTTATTCATATACATTTAATGAGAAACCTACATCTAGTAACAGCAAGGTGGCTAATCATGAATGCACTATTAAAAACTCAAGTGAAGCATTTTTTATTCGCATAAAAAGGTTCCAGGTGTAGCAAATAGACCGTTTTGTTAAATTGGAAGTCACAAATGGACAGACAGTTTGAGCCTCTGCTCCATTTTGTTTGTAATGTCGGGCTGAACTTGATGTAAAACAATCCAAGTCTTCTACAAAGGTCAAGAAAACGTTGAAATTCATTATGTGTAAGTCTGCTAATGTTGTCCTTTTACACCTTGTGCAAAGAGCTTTGAATGCATCCATGGATTTCTTAACTGTGTGTGCCAGACTTGATTAACGCGGCAAATGGTTTCATCAGGACTCTATTCTCAGCTCTACTGGTCAGAACCTAGGACTCCTTAGTTGTGTTCACCATTTGCAGAGTCATTTCTGTGAGCATCAGTCCTTTTGAACACTGGTAGCACAATCTTGCATGGACTGAAACATCTTAAAGGACTTCGCTTGGACTACGAGATGTGGTCATACTACCATCCTATTCATTGTAGTGAACATTTTATTTAAAACCGGAAGGATGAGTCGTGCTCAAGCTCTACACGTGGAACCACAATACAAATAGCATGGCACACATTTTATTTAATATGTGCTTGCATTACAACAGTGCACTAACCAGTATACTATTTATTACTAGTAGTGGTCTTGAATGGAAGGAGGGTTTTCTGTAAGAATGCTCCAAACACCAGTATTCTGATCAGTGGTATCTTTTGCAGCCTCTGTCAGTATGTTGTGATGACACCACATGTGCTGCGATCTATGGCATTTAAGTCCTTGAGAAAGTCCTTGATGTTCTTGGTCTTACCGAGACTTGGTTCACGGCCCGCTCTGTCACGAGTTTTGACACCATCCTCCCTGACTGCTACAAGATCCGCTCCTCCCCCAGATCCAATCGGCCTGGAGGGGGTATAGCCTTGATCTTCATGAGTGGATTCCTGCCTCTATCATCACCACTCAGACTTACTCTTCTTTCGAATGCCTTGTCTGCAGGCTCTCTCCCCCCCCCCCCCGGACACACTCACTGTTGCAACTCTCTACCGGCCCCCTGGTCAAATTACCACTTTTCTCTCCGAGTGGGCAGACCTCTCCTCCTCCCTCCTTGCCTCAACCACTCAACTCCTCCTTCTTGGTGATCTCAACATCCATCTTGACTCTCCCTGTTCATCTGCTCTCTTTCGCGACCCCTGCGACCGATTCTCCCCCTCTATCCTCCCCTCTGGCCCAATTCACTCTGCCGGTGACACACTAGATGTCTTGATCTCCTCTGGCCTACCACTCTACTCCCCTTACCACTCCTCTCTCCTGGAGTGATCACTGCCTCCTCTCCTCCCATCAGTCCATCTCCTCCCCCCCCAAGCCTTCCCCAAGATTGCCACCCACCTTCTCGGACATCCATCCAATGAAGTGTGTGTCAATCAAGGCTTTCGCTGCCACCTTCTCCCCCCTCCCCCACCTCTGGCTGACTCACTCTGACACAGCCCTGTCTCTGCTCTACTCCTCTATCTCTGCTACCCTTGATGTTGTTGCCCCTGTCATGAGGATCCATTTGAAGTCCAAAGCCAAGTGTAATTGCTAGTATGACTCAGACCTAGCTGCACAAATGCAAGTGTAGGGCGGCTCAAAGGAAATGGAGGGCTTCCTGCTCATCCTCTGACAAACTGGCTTGCCGCCTGCTTCAAAGGCATTACCATCTTACTGTCAGCTGCAAGAAGAGAGCCCACATTCAAGCCTGTTTCTCTGCGGCATCTAACAACTCAGCCAAACTCTTTAAAATTGCAAGGAGCTGGCCAACCCTGCTGCAGTCTCCACCCCTCCTCTCGCCACTCAGACGCTTTGCAATGCCCTTGCCTCTCACTTTAATGCCAAAACCCAGGACATCTTGTCCACCCTCTCCTCTGCCCCTGCCTCCTCTGCCCTCTCTGACCTGGTTTGCAAACCCTCCTTCAGCCACCACCCCGCCCTCTTCCTCCTCCTTTCCTCTTTTCTCTCCTGACGAGGTTGCTAGACAAGTCCGATCTATGAAAGCCTCCTCAAAGCAGGTCCATCCCGGTTCCTCTAAAACCATTAAGGACCAAATCTATACCCTCACTCCAGCCCTTGCAGATTTCTGCAACCATTCTTTTGCCTCTGGATCTACCCCCAGGCCCCCTTGGAGCACTCCCTTGTGCATCCTCTCCTCAAGAAACCCACAGCTGATCCCTCTTGTCCGGCTAACTACTGCCCAATTGCCATTACTCCCTTTTGGGGGAAGCTCTTGGAAAAGCTGGCCCTCTCCCAGCTTAACCTTTTTTCTGACGCTGTTGGCTCTCTCCATGACCTCCAATCTGGATTCAGAGCTGCCAGAAGCATGGAAACGGCTCTCGTAAACATCTGTGATGAACTGCTCTCTAACCTTGACTCCCAACATTTCCTCCGTCATCATCCTACTTGATCTCTCCTCTGCTTTCAACACGGTCAACCATTTAATCCAGCTCAACCGTCTCCGTGACAAGCTGGGTATCACCGGTCAGACTCTGGCCTGGCAGACCTCTTTCCTTTCGGATCGACCCTCCCAGGTTACACTCAGGTCCTTCCTATCATCTATCTCCCTCTCTACCTGTGGTGTTCCTCAGGGGTCTATCCTCTCTCCCTGGCTCTTCAACCAATACTTGACAACTCTCGCCTATCGCATTTCCTTTTTCTGTCCGAACTTCCAGTGCTATGCTGATGACACCCAACACATTTTCAGGCTTCCTTCAGGCACCTCCTCTCCTTCCCTCATCTCCGACTGCCTAATCGCCATTCAAAATTGGTGTGCCGCCAACAATCTTCGTCTAAATGCCAACAAGACTGAGATCCTCCTCATTGGCACTCCTCCACCATCCTTTCCCTTCACTCTCTGGTTGGCCTCCCTTGGCCCTCCTCCTTCCCCTACCTGCAAGGCTAAGAACCTCGGGGTCATCTTTGACTCCACACTTTCCTTCTCCGCACACATCTCTGACGTCTCTAAAAAGTCAAACTTCCTACTGCACCTCCTTAGAGGTACTCTGCCTTGCCTCTCCTTCCCTCAGAAGCTTAGTGTCTCCCAAGCTCTGGTTTTCTCTAGGTTGGACTACTGTAACAGCCTCTTTCTAAATCTAACTGCCTCCACTCTCCGCCCTTTACAACTAATCCAGAACAGAACTGCGAGACTTGTCCATGGCCTCAAGCCCTGGGATCGTATCTCTCCAGCTTTGAAATCCATTCATTGGCTCCCAGTGGATGCAAGGATTACATTTAAAACCCTCAGCATTGTCCACAAGGCTTTCTGGGGCCTGGGTCCAAAATACCTCCAACTATCCCTCTGTAAATACCTCCCCTCTCGAGCCCTTCGCTTCTCTACTTCTAACTCCCTCAGGGTCTGTCGTTTTTCTAAGAAACAAGCTGGGGGCAGATCTCTGTCTTCGGCTGGGGCCTCCCTTTTGAAACTTGAGAACCATCTCTGGTTCTGGAAACGCCTCAAGACCTTCCTCTTCGCTTCTGCCTTTACCCCTCTTCTCCCCGGTTGATCTTCCCTTTCTCGCGGCATGGTGCACCTGGCTTCCCTCTGGCCCAGGTACCTGCTCATCTTGCCTCCCTCCTGCACTGCTTCCGGGCCATCCCTGACACTGGGATCTGTATCTGTACCCATACAGTCCCCCACTCTTATTCTGCGCTTATCAGATAAACCCCCATCTGACTAATCATGCACTTGCTAGCTGCACTACCCTTTTCACGCATGTATTCATTTATTTCACTTACTTATTCTGGTCTCTCCTCGGTTTGCACTTTCCACTTCTCCCTCTTCCACGCACTTTCCCCCTTTCCCTTTTCCATGCACTTGCGCGTTCTTAATGTCACTGGACCTAGTAAGATCGCTATTTTTGTTCTCCCATGTTTCCCTCCCTTTGCTTGGCCGCGCCCTGAAACACTTGCGTATGATTGCGATATAAATAAAATATATCAAGTTATGTTATGCTGCAAATATACTACTTTGCCAATATCAAACGTTTTCCACACCAGAATCCACTTGGATGTTATTGTGCCAATGGCCTCTTTAAGTGCAGAGGGTGTTGTGGTCTATATGCCCAGTTGTTTTTTTAGCTGCAGGTTAACAGCTTCATTGACCTCAGATTGGTTTTGCGCCTCTTTGCGGAATTCAGGCATACATTCATTGGGCTTTCATGAGCTCCTTAGAACCATATTTGGTGAATAGGGGGAATGCCATTGTGGGGATCGCGGTCCCACATGTTCATGCCCTATTTTAGTTATTGCAAACTTTTATAGCCAATTCGCTTCGCCGGCTAGCGAACGCCAGCCCACAAATGGCACAGAAAAAGGCTCTGTCCGCACAATGGCTGTGCTGGTGATGCTGTAAATCATTGCATCTGTGGATACCACGTTCATTACGCCTGACCCCCTCAGATCGATTCACGATCCGCAGAAGTTTCAGGGTAAGATGCTGCCATAAACTCACTGTCATGATGCCTACCTCCAAGGAGCCAGGTCCGACCCAGCAACCCCAGAGGCAGGCATCATTCCCCCCAGGGAAGTGCCAGCGGGCCCAAGCTGGGGCCCTTTGGACACAGTCCTGGCGCCTTAGGCGCCAGGCTCATAAAGCTAGACATATGTTCAAGTGTTTTAATGTGCACTTACCTGATGCAGACCATGCTGCTACATCCAGGCCCTCTTGAGGCCTGAATGGAACTACTTTACCTGGGGGACTACTTTCCACCTGGGTGTGGTCGGGGAAGGATACATACCTGGAACTTCTTCCAAAGCTATTTAAACCACGCCCGATCAGCAACTCACGCTTCGCGTTGTTCTGCTCCTCGCAGCTGGACGCTCACCGTGTCAGCTCCTGCATCTGGACTTCAGCCACGCCTGTCAGCATCCTGGGTCACCTGCAAAGGGAGATAAGAGAGAATTGGAGAGAAAGAAGACCTTACCTGCTAAAGCTTCATCACAGAGACATCACACCGACGATCCTGAAAGGGAAGACATCATTTTTAAAAGCATTTCGCTTCGATCGCTGCAGCGCTGCATTTCACTCACCTTTCCTGGGCACCTCCATCTTCAGCAGCGATCATACGGATCCGCAGCCACTTTCCAGAGCCTAGAGAGAAAAAGACAAGAACACAAGGTGAGAGAAGGAAGGGAATAGGAAAAGCTCAGTTTCCTTCTAAGACTTACCTGTTGGGTCATTCCCATTTAATTTCGGGTCCTGCCGCTTCCTGGCATTCCGGACCCCGGCCCCTATGGGGAAAAAAGACAAAGGCATTGAATGAGCGAATGCAAAGACATTACCCGAACGCTCATCCAGAACTTACCTGTCATTTATTGGAACTGCACGTTTCACTTCGGGTCGGCGCCATATCTCCGGCATTCCGAACCCCGGCCCCTAAGGGGAAAAAGACATAAGCGTTAGTGCTTGCTGCAATAAGACAATGAACATTATTATTAAGCTTGAACTTTTGAACTTGCTACAGAACTCTTACAGCGCCTTACCTGAATAGTCAAGCTTATTTGAACTCCCATCAAACCTCAATCCAGTGAAGTAACTGGGTTTCAACGCGCCCCTGCATCAGAAGCAGGATGGAGAACTCATCCTTCCAGACCCTAAGGTGAGACTTCACGGGGAATCGTGGAAGGGTATCGTGGAGGGTTGGAAGGGAGTGGGAGGCTTGAGCATTATTCCGTCAGTAGGTAATACTCCCTTTTCACGCACAGGGGAATATTCCTGCGAGCCAGAGAAGCCAGAGTAGAGGGGCCCTACCTGTCCATCCTCAGAGTCCTGCGCTTCACCATTGAAGAAGCATCAGCACTCGAAGCCAAACCTGCGCCTCCGTGGGAATCAGGTGAGCGTGACACTCACATAACTACCAGCATATCGAGCGGTCCCGATACTCGACAGTATTCTAATGTGGTCAAACCTGGATGCCCAAGAGACTGACTGTTACTTCGCATACGGAAACACATCTAACACTCGCTAGATCTATATTTATCACAATGAGTAAGGGAGACTAGCCCCGAATTAATGTCACCTGAAAGTGAAAATAGGCTGCTAAATTTCTCGCTTATTCGATTTCTTTTGCCCAAAGATCATACTATTGTAAAGCTCATGTTTACTTAGCTTAAGTTTAACGTTTTGGAGAGTATCTAAGTCCTACTATACATTATACTCTTTAGCCTGTCATAACGGAGGACATTGCCTGGCTACAGACTACCATAGTCCCCCTTTGTCAACTAAGGCGACGGCTTGAAGGCTCAGCACTTGCATTAACATTATAGTGCATCCATCGTTCACGGCTGGGTGTCCTAACTTGATCATTACGTATGTGCCAGGGACTATATGTACATCTGATACTGTTGCCAAAGTTTGAAATGCAGTTACATATGTTGTCTAAATCTAAATTCGGCTCCACTATACAGTAGATTAGGGGGCTTGTTTGTGAACATCTTTAGTTAGACTACTGGTGTCCTTGCAATAGGGGGTCGCCTTGTGTCATGATTGTTACAACTCTGGCTTAGCTAGATCTTTGTTGCCAACTATGCAGGCCATCGCTCTCTTGACTAAGTCGTCTGATAACTATCCTGTTTGTTAGCCTTTCTACCCTATTTGCAATTAGCATGCATACAGATAACCAGATCCCTCAAATCTGGGATGCTAATTAAGACCCTGACCCAAACTATCTCTTCTGCTAATATACCACCCCTTTGGGTTAAGCCAACAAGCTTCCTGCCATCCCTTAACATCTTGCCTACCAATATCAGACCAACTAGGCTTCTACCTCAGTTTGACTTTGAAGTCCATCACCTGAATTTAGGATCCCCTTCTGTTGGAGCGCACTGGGCCTTAACACCTTACCAGGGTATTCAAGCCTCAGATGCCAATCTGACACTTAAATTACCATGCTCAGATATGAAAATAAATGAAAGGCTGGGCTCTAGACTACAATTAACCTACCCAACTCACACCAGCCGACTGAACCAACCTAGCCTTGTCCATTCCCAAAGGATTTCCTTATCCAAGATCTACAAAGCAAGAAAAACTAGAAATATCACGCCTAAACTCAAACTTCCTAGTCACAAACTTCACCAGATTAAAGGTGCATTAATTAATGAGAGATCCTCAGTAGCACATGCAGTTAACATAGCGGACCAGAACACGGATAAACAACTAGACTTCTTAGCAATAACAGAAACACGGCTCCACATAGCTGCCAGGCCCTCTCTTACTTGCTATCCCTGAAATTTACACTATCCTAAAACTAGACAGAGAATCGTCTGGAGGCGGAGGCATTGCCTTTATTGCCAAAGCTAGTCTGGGACTTAGAGTAGTGACAACTTCTGTTCACATCATGCAAATTGTTGTCAGTTAAACTACCCCTATCCAAATCTCGCACACTAAAAGTGCACCTGATTTACAGATCTCCCGGCCCCATTGGCTCATCCGAGGAAGACATTACGGCGATACTATCTGCCAACACTAAACCTAGCTCTCAAATATTAGCTCTAGGAGACTTTAACCTTGGTCTCAACGATCCCAACGATCAGCATGCCCCGACTCCGACCAATACTTTTACTCAGATTGGACTTACCCAAAGGGTCAATCAGCCAACACACGTCAAAGGCAGAACTTTAGACTGGGTGGCGGACCTCAACTGCAATGCAATCATTACATCCATCGCACCTTATGCCTGGACGGAACACTTTCTAGTGAACGTTACCATCCAAGATTCCCCGCCTAACACCAGTACCAATTTTACCAGCCCGCCCCATGCTTCTCGGAACAAATGTAATATTACAGTGGACAAGCTAAGGTCTTTCCTCCGCCCCATCTTAAACCCACTACTGGCTACTTCAGATCCAGCTATGCTAGTAGACCTCTAAAATGCCACTGTCTCCTAAGCTATAGACAACATTGCACCCCCCAAACAGCGCAAAAGCAAACCTAGAGCCCACCAGAACTCTTGGTTTACTCCCAAACTTAAAGCTGCTCGCACAGAAAAAAGGAAAGCGGACGCCCTGTGGAAAAATCACCCCACAACGGCCAACCAAGATAATTTAACGATAATTACAGCTGCCTACAAATCCAAAATAGTACAAACTAAACGTGACACTTCTAATGATAGAATTAGTCAAGCCAGTTCCAGTACAATGGAGCTCTTTATAATCCTAAAAGAATTGGAAACTCCTATCACGTCGTCAGACATCTGTAGTAGGGATAAAACATGGTGTACAAATATCCAAAATACCTTATCCACTAAGACCTCGCTCCTCCAAAATAAAATGGTAGCAAAAAAATTGACCTTGCCTAACTTGGGCACTACTCGGAGTTCCTTATCCATCGCCATGAAACCTGATCAGCAATTTAAATTTGCTCAAGTCTCTAGCCAAGAGGTGGAAGAGATCATAGCTTTGCTTAAGCCTTCGAGATACCAGGGTGATACTTGTCCAGCCTCCATAATTAAAGAAGCAGCCAGAGACCTGGCCCCCTTCATTACCACCTTAATCAACGCTTCCTTTCAATCATGTACCGTGCCTACTAACCTAAAGGATGCTTGGGTCTTACCTCTTCTAAAGAAACTTTCCCTCGACCCAAGCATTCCAACGAACTTCAGACCCATCACTACAGTCCCTTTCAAGTAAAAATACTTGATAAAGCAGCCTACCTTCAGATACAATCATACCTGGAAATCAACAATTTATTAGGACTTCAGCAATCAGGATTCCAACCTCAACATGGCACTGAAACTCCCCTAATCGACCTTAAGAACCAAATTGATAGCAAGACAATGGGAATCCTGACCTCCTACTCCTATTAGATTTATCCACGGCTTTTGATTTGGTGGACCATAAAGTGCTGTGCAACCATCTGTCCATCGCAGCCCACATCTCCCCAGAGGCCACAGCATGGATTCAATCCTTTCTGAATAACAGGTCTATGAGAGTATTCTCACCCTCTGATGCCGCAGACCCCACCCCGATTACATGTGAAGTTCTGCAAGGATCTTGTACTTCGCCAACAATGTACAATATGTTTACTAAGCCCTTGTTCGATGACCTGGACCATCTGGGTGTCACCTACACTAATGACACAGATGACACCCAGATCCTCATACCGATGACTGAGAATACGATGCGGACCTAGCCCTAGTTAACAAAATCCATCTCGTCATTCAGGCATGGATGGCAGCACACAGCCTGTGTCTGAATGATAAGAGAACTCCTACACCCAGTAGCCCCGCCAAGCTTATTAAACTCAGCAACCAATACTGTTCATTCAATATTGACTGTATTGACATTAATATGGCAAAGGAGGTAAAAACTGTGGGCTTCTATCTAGACTCAGCACTGAACCGACGTAAGCAAGTCAACACTACGGCCTCAGCAACTGCTTACACCTGCAAGTTGATCCATGCATGCAAACCTTTTCCTTCCACAGAAAGTTGCATTACCCTAGCAAGGGCATTCATTCTCTCAAAACTCGACTACTGTAATGCATTATATCTAGGTGCCAACAAATACATTATAAACAAACTCCAAATCTTACAAAATAATGCAATTAGAACAGCTCTTAGCCTACCAAGAAGACAACATATCTCTGAGGCCCAACGGAAGATCAATTGGCTTTCAGTTAAGGACAGAATTCCTTGACACACAAATGTCTCAATAACTCAGCGCCAAAATATCTTGAGGAAAAATTGGTAACAAAATCTTCAGCACGTCCTATGAGGACTGTGAATTCATTCGGCCTGAAAGTCCCAAGATTTAAACTAAAAAAGGCAGGGGGGGGGGGGTAGTTTTCCCGTTCTCGCAGCCCATTTTTGGAACGCTCTACCTGTACCTCAGAGCCAATCAGTCTTTCTACAGCTTTAGAAAAACTACCAAAAGTTGGCTGATTATGAAAGACTCAACTGCAACATAGGCCTGCCTTTTGTTCTGTGCAGACCGCTTCAACTCTTATCTTTCTAAATGGTTCACATTTATATTTCTTATGTATTATACTCCTAGCTTTGTGTTAATGATGTAACATGTCCCTGTATTATTCTTGTAACCATTGTATACCTGAAAATGCAAAAAGAAATTGCACACCCGATATTTTAAATAAATTGTTAGTCTAAATTAGAAAAATTCAAAGCTCCAATGGCTTGTGCAGTCGTTAAATACTCTTTAGCGGCGTGGGGGAGAAAAACAACAACCTCGGTATCAAAGGTCAGTAATATCTTGAAAAAACATGGAATTCCTATTAATAATAGGAACTCCCGTCCCCTGCACACCTCTTGATATTGGAAAAAGATCCAACCAAAATTTAAATAAATGTCACAATTCTCACAAATTTTTGTTTTTAGAACAGCTAAATTCGTAACTCATTTCGTTTTGCAATTCTTAATTAGAAAGTAAATTTCAATACACAAATGTTGTACAAAAATTAATCAACATAATATTTTTAGTACTTATTTTCAACAAAAATCAGAGTTCAATTCACTCAAAGGTACATAAAATACAAAACATTCTCGATATGGAGCTCTATGCGTTTCGAGAGTGTGCCTCTTCTTCAGGAGCAATAACTATTAAACACAGTGTTTCCTAATAATACTGATAATTCAAAAATACTCTAAATGTGAGTTTCAACAAATAGTTTCTCTTCCAAACACAAAGCAGTATTTTCTTTTCTTTAGGACTTCAAATGTCTATTTCGATGTGGAATTGTGGAAACGTCATCTTATGAGACAGTTCTCTTGTGTTCTGAAAATAATAGTGATGTGTATTAGATAATGGTTAGATCAAATAGTCACTGTGGTGTTATAAGGGTAAGTATCCTTGTTCCTACCTGTGTATTGTTGTCAAGGCCTGTGCGTTTCCAGATTCTGTAAGGCACTCTGTGTCATCGTGTTTATCCACCGTAATGCCTAGTCAGCTTACATTCTACATAAAATATTATAATATGTGTCAGGCTATAATCAAACGCTTTTCCAATTCTGCAAGTTTAGATTCAAAAGTCAGTGTATTACCTGTGTGTTGCAGTATCGGGTACTAGCGATGTTAACAATCCCAGCACAGAAGTCTATTCTGTTAGTTCTCGAAAAATCTACACGAAAAATAACTTGTCTAAGTGTTTTGAATAATCCACTAAGTACCAGTCATTTTTAGATACTGGTCCATCCACCTTCTTACCTCTGTCAGTGAATTCCCTCGCCTCAAAAGATATATCCTGCAGCCTTCTCGCGGGTAACACGGTTCACTATCTACCTTTGGCTATTTAAAGTCATGTGACGTGAGATTTAATGTCATGTGACATATGATCTCCGTCACGTGATGTCCTAGACTTCTGGGAGTTATAGTGGTCACAGACCTACAAAGACTTCAATGGCTTAAAGACATAGCCTTTGTCATTATAAATGAGTGCAATCATCCTATGAATTTCTTTGTCGCATCTGGCATTCAAATAAGACCCCTCGTTTCAAAATGACAGACGGAGCAGTTCACTAATGTCATGTGACGTACATCACATGATATCCTAAGCTTCTGGGAGTTGGCATACAAATTTGTAAAACATTAGATGATATCAATAAAAAATATGCATTATATCTTTCTAAAAAGGTGCATCTACTTTGGGTATAATCTCTCACTTTGTCAAACATTAACCCGTGTGGTTTAATTAACGCGAGTGGTATAAATCATCTAGCTGTTGGGAATAATAATGTTCAACGGGTGGATATGTCTACAAACACTTACGGACATTAGAGAACATGAGTTCATACGTTATCAAAAGGTGTCATGATCACTGTTTCCAAGGAGCCAGGACCAGCCCAACGTCCTTGGAAGCAGGCCCCTAACCCTAATCCTAGGCACCAGCCGGTCCCTACTGGGACCTTTTGGACCCTGTCCTGGCGCCGGTGGCACCAGGCTCATCAAAACCATAGGTCCCGGCACTGGAAGCGCCGGGCTCATAATTGGTGTGAAAGTGCTTGGGTGGACTTACCTGCAGCAGACCATGCTGCTTACTTACCAGCCACTTAGAAGCCCTCTGTGAAACAGGGACTACTTTCTTACCTGGGTGGGGCAGCTCCACTCCCTGTATACAGCACTGGAACTCTTCTGGAAACTGGAACTCTTTTCTTACCTAGACGGGGCCGTGGAAGAAGACGCCTCATCACTCCAAGGCTATTTAAACCACACCCGATAAATGAAACGTGCTTCGCGTTATTCTGCATCTGCAGCAGAACGCTCACCGAGTCTGTTCCAGCCTTTCTTCTTTTGATTCTGAACCTGCAAGAATTATACTTACCATTCCTGTACCCAGTCAACATCAGCACCTGCAAAAGACCAGAAACAACAGGTTAGCAAGACGAACTTTACACGCAGTGCTTACTTACCTGATCCATCGGCAGCGGCCGTGTCTCACGCTGCACCTGCGCCTGCAAAAACAACAGCATTGTTATACTTACCAGCACACTGTGCATTCCGGATTCTTCACGCTGCATCTTCGCCTGCAAAGACAAAAGCATGGTTACACTTACCGGCACGCTGTGAATTCCGGATTTCTTCATTCTGCATCGTCGCCTGTAAAGACAAAGAAAAAGACATTAAGCAGGTATTTACTCACGCCCATCACGCTCGTCGCAATGAAACGCCTGCGAATACTCCGGCGTCTCTTTAACACGAACTAAGCTGCAAGGAAAGAGACAGTTAGAGCGCTTGCCATACTTACGAATTTCCAGGCGCTTCACTCCATCTTCCATCTCAAGAGTCCTGCAATACATAAGGGAAAAGTATTATACAGAGTCTTCAATATTAGCGTGCCACGCATTTAAAGACTATAAAGACAAAAGGTGTCCAGAAACTTACCGCTCGTGCAGACAACGACGGTAACCATCCTCTGAAGTCAAGAGGTCAAGGTTTCACCAGTGAAGGAACTGGCAACGGCACCCTGCACAGACGCAGATGGAGAGCCCAGCATTCACCTATCTAAGGTGAGCACGTTGACCTGGGAGGGGGGCTCTACAGACACGCTGGGAAGAGAGAGAGATAGGGACATTCAACAACCCAGACCTTTAATCCCCATATTCTTTCACCTGCAGAAACCTCACCCTTCGAGTTCGACACACAGTGCGAAGAGGTTCGACCCCAGAAGCCAATCGAGTCCTGCACATCACTTTGAGTCACAGACACCTTCCTGCCAAGACCCGCGCCTCCGTGGGAATCAGGTGAGCGTTACAAAAGGTATCTGTACCTGATTGTGTATATAAAGATATTCCATCTGATGGTGTGGTATTCTGGGAACTGTGGTCTTTTATACTGAATGGTGTCTCGACATATTAACTGTTCGTACTGCTTTATTGCAGCGATGTGCATAATATATGTAGGTTATTAAGCTCCAGACTGTCTTTCCATTATTCCACATCATTTCACCTTGATTATTACTTATACAACAATATGAAAATGAATGTAAAAGCAGGTATGAAAAACGAATATTGGTAACAAAGGAATATTCATGGGAACGTCAATCAACCTTTCTCACAGCAACAAGTGCTAATCACATCACTATTTTTTTGGTGTTTTTCATAAGAATACTTTCAGGGAATACTCTTCGTTCATGCCTCTAAGTTCTAAGGCATCTAATTTGTGTACCCAAAACATGTCTCTACGGGATAGGATTTGTTGTAGGTTCCCTCATCTAGCTGGTCGTGTGATGATTTATGAACAACAAATTTGAGTTGCGAAATTGTGTGTTTGTGATCTCTAAAATGTCTTGTAACCGGTGACTTAAGATTTCCTGTTCTTATGTTAGACTTATGGTCCGAGATGCGGTCTTTCACCCGTCTCAGCGTCTGGCCAACATAATATTTGCCACATGGGCAAATTAGTCCATATATTACACATTTGTTCTCACAGGTGGCAAAGTGTTGCAAGTTAATCTTCTGACCTGTGTATGGATGTCTGATCATTGGACCTTTTTGGACATTGTTACACTGGTGTAACGCTCACCTGATTCCCGTAGAGGCGCCGGTCTTGACTGGGCGTATACCGTATCTGCAAAGGTGATGTGTAACACACGGCTGGCTCTTTGGGCTGGACCTCTGTGCACTGTATGTCTGACTTGAAGGGTAAGATGTCTTAGGTAAGTGAACGCCGTGCTCTCCATCTGCCTCGGGGCAGGGTGCTGTAACCAGTTTCTTCACTGGATAAGGGGAGCAGGCCTCTTGACTTCAGAGAACTGCTGTCCGTCGTTTACTGCACGAACGGTAAGTTTCGAGTAATTCTAATGTCTTTAAAGTCTTTAGTAATGATGTTTCTTGTTTTGCAGGGTTCCGGCGATGGCGGATGACGGGCTGAAGTGAGTTGAAGATGGAGCCCGTGTGATGAATAGAAGCGCCTGGAAGCACGTAAGTAAGCGCTTGTTGCCTGCTTCACGATGCCCTCTAACTGTCTTTTTATTTTGCAGGTACAAGTTCGGAGCGGCTGCAGGGTGCCGGAATACCCACTGGGTTAGATGTGGAAAGGAGTAATGGCACGTGAGTATTAAAGTTCCCCAATGTCTTTAAACGCACCTTGTTTTGTCTTTCAGATGCGGGATGCAGCGCCGAAGGCCTCCGGAGCGTGCGAAGAGTTGGTAAGCTTTTGTCTTTCAGATGCCGGAATGCAGTGTGAAGACCTCCGGAGCGCACGAAGAGTAGGTAAGCCTTTGTCTTTCAGATGCCGGAATGCAGCGCGAGGCGTTGGTGACAGCCGATGGACCAGGTAAGTGAAGAGCTGTCACTGAAGACCGTAATACTAACCTGTTCTTTCTTGTCTTTATAGGTGTTGCTGAAGACTGGATTCAGGATGGTAAGCCTTTTTCCTTAGGCCCAGGATCAGATGCAGAAGACACGATGAGCGTTCTGCTGCAGAAGATGCAGAATAACGCAAAGCAAGATTCATCCATCGGGTGTGGTTTAAATAGCCTCCTGTAGTGCTTAGGTGTCTCCTTCCACAGCCACGCCTAGGTAAGAAAAGAGTTCCTGCTTTCCAGAAGAGTTCCAGTGTTCTGAATCTAGGGAGTGGCTCCTGCCCCACCCAACAGGAAAAGTAGTTCCAAACAGAAGAGGATCAGAGGCTCAACTGGCAGGCAAGTAAGCAGCATGGTCTGCTGCAGGTAAGTCCACCCAAGCATTATGAGCCCGGCGCTTCCAGCGCTGGGACTGGGCATATTTATGAGCCTGGTGCCACTGGCGCCAGGACTGGGTCCAAAAGGTCCCAATTGGGACTGGTTGGCACTCGGAACCTGGGTTATGGATCTGCTTCCAAGGGAGTTGGGAAAACCCTGACCTTTTGGAAGCAGAGATCATGACAACTGGCTACGGTTTAAACATGGAAATGTTCCTTTTTTTGGTTTCAACAATAACCGTTGTGTTGTACTTGTTCTCTCTGCCTTTACCAGTGAGTCCCTCTTGTATAGGCCATTAGCGGTGGTTTTGGGAACAGAGTACAGAGTTGTGGGTCCAATCTAGTAAATTTTCCAATTTTTATGTAATGTCCTTTTAATTTGTGTACTTTTAGTGGAGTATTGTGACAGGTAGATTAGTGGAGGATTATCCTTGTCTTGTTTAGTTTTTTGAGTCAGGTGATCTGATCTCTTCTTTAGTTGGCATTTTTCTTTAGCTTCTGTTAGAATTCTTTCCGGGAATCCTCTCTCTTCAAATCGTAGAATCAATTCACTCTCTGCTTCCGCATATGTATTTTGATTTGAGACAATCCGTTTAATTCTTTGCAGTTGGCTTAGAGGTAAATTGTTTTTAAGATGTTGAGGGTGATGGCTCGTGAAGTATAACCTGTTATTCACATCCGTGGGTTTCCTGTAAACCGTTGTTTGCAATTTCCCATTATCTGGGTAGATCTTTGTGTCTAGGAAATGTACTGCCGGTGTTCCAATTTCAAGGGTAAACTTAATACGGCTGTTGCATGAATTCAGGTATACAATGAGACTTCCCAATTCTTCTATTGTGCCTCTCCATATTGCAAAAATGTCATCAATATAACGTCGCCACATTATCAGTTTGTCTGACCATCTTGGATTTTCTAGAATATGCTGAGTTTCAAAATAAAACATAAAAGTGTGCATATGCCGGGGCCATGGCTGCCCCCATTGAAGTTCCTGATATCTGTAAATAATATTGACCTTGAAATCTGAAGTAATTGTTATAAAGAATCATCTTGGCAAGTTGAATAGCAAAAGTTTTATTGGATGGAAACAATTCTTGTTGAGTTAACAGCCATTCTAGAGCTTCCAGTCCTCCTTCATGCGGGATTGATGTGTACAGAGATTGTACATCAAGTGTGAACAGTGTCCAATTTTCTTCAACTTGATCTAGCGTGTTCAAAATATTCAATAGGTGAGTGGTATCTCGTAGGTAGGTTGATGTTGCTTGAATAATTGGTTGAAGTAATTTATCCAGGTACCTAGACAGTGGATCAAACACTCTGTCGCTGCCACAATTGGCCTGAATGGAGAGTTTGTTAGATTTTTGTGGACTTTAGGTAATCCGTAGAATACCTGAAGAATTGGATTTTTGTTCAATAGAAAATCCTTGGTTTTCTCTGTGATCCACCTTTCTTCTGCAGCTTTATTCACCACTTCTTCAATCATACGTTGGATCTCTTTTGTTGGATCATGCTCAAGAGTCATGTAAATGTTAGTATCATCAAGTAAGGACAGACACCCTTGTATAAGTTGGCATCCATTATAACTATTGCGCCCCCTTTGTCAGCTGGTTTAATCTCAATCGTCCTGTCATTTGCTAATTCTTGAAGTATTATATGTTGATGTTTCCGAAGGTTTTGTTGTCGAACTTCTGAAAATGTCATCAACCTCAGATCTTTCTTCATTTTCATCTCAAACAGATCTAACGTAGAATTTCTAACATTAGGGATGAAACTACTTTTGGGCTTCTTTTCTAATGTGTCAAATGATGTTGATCTCTCTTGCATTGGTGGTATAGAATCAAAAAATAATTTCAATTTAATTTTCCTTATTAGTTTAAATAAGTTAACTTCCTCATTAAACAAATTCGTTTGGTTTGTTGGTACAAAGGATAAACCTAAACTGAGCAGGTCCAATTGTTTATTGAAAACTTTCGTCAAAATATTTATGATCAGGGGGGAGTTTTCTTTTTGCTCCTTAGCTTTCTTCCTTCCTCTTCGCGCTCGCCGTCTTCTAAAGAATTAGGAGCGTCTAGTTGGATTTCTTCAATCTGGGCTGTTGGAGTTGTTCCTCTCGGGGTAACTCCTGATGTTGATGGTAATTGGTGGTAAGATATTGGGTCTCTTCCCTCACTTGATACGTCACTTGATGGATCTGTGCTTTAACTTCCACTTCTTGGTGTTTTGTGTGGAGGTGTTATTTGTTTTTAATTCTGAAATTGGTGATTATGCTGATGGTAATATTCTTGCCACGTGTATACTATGTCCCTTGAATAATCTAATGTATCTCTGCGGTTCTTTCGTATCCTCCTCTGTTCTATGTCTTTCTTATATGAATCCAATTTCTCATCCGTAAAGGCCAAAACATTCTTCAATTTATCTACAGAGGTTAACAAAACTAGTTGGTCTTTCAATTCTAGTTGGTCTTTCAATTCTGCTATTTCTGTATCTAATTTGGATAATGATGATGCTAGTTATTCAATTGTAAGAAGAATTAGGTCCAGTGAGCATTTATTTAATGCGTTCCCATCTAGCCACAAAATCACTGTTGTCCTTGCAGAGTGTTGGCTTAAGATAAATTCGTAGTCCTCTCAGTATTTTTTGTGCTTTATAATATTCAGTTAGGGTTGTAGCGTGTAATTTCTATGCTATTTCTCTCCTAATGAGTTTTTCTAGATTATTGATGATTCTATCTGGTTTGTCCTGAATTGTTGTTGATTTCCCTGTACTTTTTATTAGGCCCAATATCCGTACAGCTTCCTCTTCTGTAAATGCTAACGTTTTTGCATGTTTACTTGTAAGTGCATTTATTTTAGAAAAGGACATCTTCTGATGAAAAGAGCCAGGGTATTCACTTCAGAGTGGTGGGGTGCTAATATCGTGTTGATACCACACCAAATTAATGGGATACTATACTAGAAAATGCAAAAAGATATTGCACACCCTATATTTTAAATAAATTGTTAATCTAAATTAGAAAAATTCAAAGCTCCAATGGCTTGTGCAGTCGTTAAATACTCTTTAGGGTTGCGGGGGAGAAAACCAGCAACCTCTGACTAGGCATCACGGTGGATAAACACGACGACACACAGTGCATTACAGAATCTGGAAAAACACAGGCTTTGACAACAATACACAGGTAGGAACAAGGATATTTACCCTTATAACACCACAGTGACTATTTGATCTAACTATTATCTAATACACGTATCACTATTATTTTCAGAACACAAGAGAACTGTCTCATAAGATGACGTTTCCACAATTCCACATCGAAATGGACATTTGAAGTCCTAAAGGAAAGAAAAATACTGTTTTGTGTTTGGAAGAGAAACTATTTGTTGAAACTCACATTTAGAGTATTTTTGAATTATCAGTATTATTAGGAAACACTGTTTAATTAAATAGTTATTGCTCCTGAAGAGGCACACTCTCGATACGCGTAGAGCTCCATATCGAGAATGTTTTGTATTTTATGTACCTTTGAGTGAATTGAACTCTGATTTTTGTTGAAAATAAGTGCTAAAAATATTATGTTGATAAATGTTTGTACAACATTGTGTGTATTGAAATTTGCTTTCTAATTAAGAATTGCAAAACAAAATGAGTTACACATTTAGCTGTTCTAAAAACAAAAATTAGTGAAAATTGTGACATTTATTTAAATTTTGGTTGGATCTTTTTTCCAATATCAAGAGGTGTGCAGGGGACGGGAGTTCCTATTATTAACAACCATTGTATACCTGACCATATATAACTTGAATATTCATATGTAACGCGCCCAGATACCTCCGGGTTTGGAGCGCTATATAAATTAAGAAACAAAAAACAAACAAGGACATTATTTTGATGGATGAACCCAGGCTTTGAGTGTGCATGCTGTATTTTGGAGAGCTGTGATTACCCTACTTTGGACACCACCGTCAGGGATTCTCCCAATTCCTACATGGCTCTTCTCAGTCCCAACATTTGTCCCTATGCCACTCACATTTGTTGAATGTTACAGTAGGCAGGATGTTTTTCTATTGACATATGGATATCTGGCCACCCGGATCAGGGGATTAAGGTCATTTAATTTCCACCCGACCCTCTATCACTTGGACTCAGGTAAGTCTTCACGTTTCGTACAGTGGTCTGGGAAATGTCAGCCTATATAAGGTTATTGCTCATAGGCAAAAAGGAACATCAATTACCAGTTAAGCATGATCACCCTGTCAACCAAAACAATCTAGATTAAACAGCTCATAATCAAATGCATCCCGCCAGTGGGCACATGTTGCATCCTAAGTAGGGCACAACTAACTTGCACTAGTTATGAATCATAATATTCTGTGTGTGCCTGTGTGATCGGCCTAGACTCACCTTCTTGCACTCCAGCATTTAACCACTGACATATATCCCCACATGCTCCCTCAGACACAACCTCTGTTAAGAACACAAACCTGTGTGGTCCTCCATTCACTTTATTCCTGGGAGATTAGATTTGTGCTGTTACATCTGTAAAAACGCCTAGACTTGGAGACATCACCCAACTGCTGGCTTTGTGTTTTCCACAAAGCCTCCATAACACCTACAAATTAGGTCTCTGTTGCCAACACGATTCAGCTCTGTCTCATTTGTTGAGGTTTCCTCAAGGTGCTATAGATTCACTAGCATGTACCGGCAAAAACGATCTTAACTGATTCGTATTCTAAGTGGTTGAAACCTGTTACACTACCAATCAATTTTAATAAATAGATCTAAGCAAAAGTGTTGTGTATTGCCTGCTTAGGCAAGAAGGAACGTTGTGATGTCATGTGGAGTGTTGATGCCTGAATGTCAGAATGTGTGGGCGAGGGTTCTAGCCCAGGCAGTTAGGAAGCCCCCTGCGTGGGTGGTGGGTCGCCAGTGTTTGTCATATTCATGTAACTTCTGTAACTACTTGTAAAGGTACTTAGGAAGCTGGTAATAAACCTTACAAGTTATCCTAAGAAGACTTGAGGTTGCTCCATTGCAAAAAGTGATCCGACTTGTCTCAGAATAAGAGGTCTCACTTAAGTAAATCAAAATTCTTACATAAGTTTAAACAAAATTAACAAAAATGGAGCACAAGTGCTCGACTAGGGTGGCCACCAAGAGGATGCTGGGCTCTTTGCCCGGTTGCAGCACCAATGAGAGCAGCACATTCTGCAGGCCTCCATCTCTGCATCCGGATTGAATGGACAATACGTACAAGCAAGAGTTTTTCAAATGCCATCCATCATCCCAGACCCTCCCACCTACAGATTCAAGTTGACCACACGGCCAACTAACTTTTTCATGAATTATGAACACTGTCAATCCAAAAGGGTCACCTCAACTGCATAGGGAGCTGTGCATTCTGTAAGAAAATGTTACAGGTCTGCAAATTTCAGAGCGACACCTGTTCTTCCATCCAATATGCTTATGACAACAACTCCCCATTGTGCTGCAAGCACGAAAAACCACTGCTGCTAAATGCAACTCTGCAATGCGACAGTCTTGTCTGTAAACACAATATAATGCAAGGCTCCCACGCCTTGCCTGTTAGAGTCATTGAAGCAAATAAGGCTGGGACATGCACTGTAGGGTGCCGGCCAGGTGCTTTAGTTCCAAAACCCGGCAACTGGTGACACTGATGAAAATGCTTCAGGTCCAGGTAAAGATATATCTGACACGGCATTGCACATTATTTGACACCCCATTCACTGTGATGTGCATGTTCTAGTGCTCACAAAACAGAAGACGTCGAAGCATTCAATTTCCATATTTTAATAGATTTCACTTACAATCTTTGTTAAAATCAATTTATTAGTTACAATTCAGATCTCTGGCAAGCCACAGATTTTCCCAGCCCAGATCACTTCAGTCAGATTACAAAAATATCTGTGTGCCTCTAAGGCCATTTCTGGTATCCGGAAGCATCAGTCTGTAACAGCAGAGTAGTTTTCAGGTATAAAAATAGTGTGCGTGTGTGTGTGTGTGTGTGTGTGTATCGGGAAAGTTGGCAATTCAGAACTCCCATAGCTGAGCAACCAGCAGGAAGTGCACCAGAGACTCCTATTTAGGTTGAGAAGTCGTAGTCATGGGGAGGAGAGAGCTGGAACTCATTGCTCGCTACCTAAGTTGCCCTACTGCTGAATCTCCGCCAATGTCATTTCTGCAGTCCCTGTTAAATTGACAACACGTTGGCATTCATCATTGAGCCTCTAGTGTGTAAGTATCTGTGTGGGTGTACACGGGGGAGTGTGGGTGTGCAGGGGTGGGGGTGTACGTGTGAGGTGTGCATGTGTCTTTATGCGCATTGTGTAGAGGATGAAAGGGGGGAGAATAGCCCAGACAATGATCAAGAGCCAACAAGAACACCCACTAGACAACTGAGAAGCTTATGTTCAGGAAAGTCCAAGTGAGACAGTGAAGAGACTTACAGTATCATGTACTCATCACAACACACGAGAGAGTCCCTCGGTAGAGGAGGTGTTGGCACTTCCAAGTGACAGTGGTGCACACTACAGGATAAAGTGGTGCAGAAAGTGGAAAACCAGGGTAGCCGTCAGGTAGCCCTCCAAGTCCGCATTCTGGGTTATTCGCCAGAACAGGTGGCCTCTATTTTTGCCACCGCTCTTCTGAGAAGCCTCAACTGTTTCCTGTCTGTTTTTCCTTTGGACAATTCACTACATTTCGGTCGTGCGGGAGGTGCCATAATTTATTTCTGTGCAAGGTCTGTTTGAAGGTAGCAGCAGCTCAGCTGTCGCAGAGATGGTGCTTGAATAGGATGATAAAGAGGCACTCCCACGCATATTTTTTAAAACATTCAAGGAATCACCAGTTGTGGCTTAGAGAACAGCCATAGATAGACTTGTACAATTATCTTAATTAGACCAAGACATGATCTTTGCGGCTTGCTTCTATAGACAGACATTTTACATTGAATCGTCCATAAAGCATCCATAGTAGTAGACTTGGCTTCACTGTACTTCATGGTTGATGAGGGTTTCTGCAAGCAAAGTCTATTATGGCTACTATTGGGTCTCCCCAGTCCTTGTCATTCTATTAAAAAGAAAGCATTGTGTGCGAAAGATTAACTTTAAAATGCCTTACTAAAAGGAGAAAAACGCACAGGCAATTTCTGGGGCTGGTTAGGATAGTTTTATAAGTTTCTTACTGTTCTCCAAGGTGCAACTCTTGAATACATTAAGCTTTTAGGGTTTGTAGATATGAGCTTGATCATAAGGGAACAGCTTCATTTCTCCAAATATGAAAAGCTAAAACTAAAGTTAGTGGGACAAAATGACCCACAAGTACACTATGGAAGCAACACACCCACCGTCAGAATGAAGAAGACTTGGCCATAGATGTGATCTGGGAAATGCCCGCTCCTTTCAGGACCGTGACGTGCAAAGCGAACAGGGCTCTATGGAAAAGGTGTTAAAATTCCATCTGCAGTGCCGATTTTCCTGACCAATCCCATTCCAAAAACCAGACAATGGTCACCCATCCTCTTTAGGATACACTGCCACACAGCTCAGTCTCTAGCTCCCTTTTAGTACCATCCCCCTTATCATAGATCAGTGTATAATCCCACTGTCCAACCTCCAGTGTATCCCCTCTAGTACCACATACCCTGCTGCACGTTGGCTGGCATACTTTGGATAGAATACTCCCATGGGCCGCTATTTCCCCTTACAGTATCACGCATCCCCTCTGGTGTACATCAACTGGCTTACTTGGTATACACTCCACTAGTGCCCTATCTTTGGCTCCTTAACAGTAATCACTCTCCAATTTCACACTAGTTTGTTTACTTCTGATAAACCTCGCCCAGGTCTTAGAGTGGCAGCCTCACTTGCAGTACAGTCCTCTGCAGTATTCAGTTGGCTGCACTGAAAAACTCTTCCTCCAACATGGTAAACTTTATCTGAGATCAATGCTACCTTCAGCTACTTCCAACAGCTTTCCTTGGACTTAGCCATGTAGAACTCTTAGCACCCACAAGAGCCATGTCCTTTCACACACCTACTTGTCTGCATCCATCAAAGCCACTAAAGCGGCAGCAGCGCTATAAAGTCTAGGCTGTACGGAGGCACTGCTACAACATCTCCCAGTGCACATATACTGAACAACTGCAGAGATAGAGTTTTTAACAGAGGGCTGGAAGACACCAACAACCCAGCCTTCGCATTGGTTTCTGAACATTTCCCCCTACTATGACAAGAGGGTTACATTAGGCAAATCACTCCACCATCACACTGATATCTCGGTCTACACGCTGTGCGGTTTCTAGGACCTTTCTCGCTAGAGGTCCATATGAGTCGGTGGGAGTAGCCGTTTAATCTTAACTGTACAGTAGTGTTTATTCAGCCGATTTCTAGTGGGGGCATGTGGAGGGGTGGGGGGTGCAGTGTGCAGTCTTTTATTCTCACCTTTGTGACATGGCGTAGAGTCTCCCTATTTCGGTTTAGTGCTACCCTAGCTCTTCTATCCATTACGCCAGTATGGAAAGCTAGATCTTTCCATTATTTCCATGTTTGCCGAGGTCTGTCTTCTGGCCTATTGGTTGGAGCTTGGTCTCACTTCCCGTCTGCTAGGGTTCCATTTTCTTTGCCCCTCACCGACATGGCCTGAATCTCTTGCTTCCCTCATTAGTGGCACACAGGGTCCTTTAGGGCTAGTCAGTCACTGATTACTCTGTGTGTGGGGGAAGTTGCCATCTCCCTCTTCCTGTGGCAATGGGCTCAGGCTACCTTAATGTTAGGTTTTACCCCATTTCCCTCTACCCTCTGTCGTGTGGTCCCAACTCCCTCTCTTCCTGTGTGGTGTGGCCCAGTCTGAATGGCCCTAGCGTGCTGGGGCCCATCTCTCCATCCTGTATGATGGTACACCAATTCCCTGTACACCCTGTGGTGGAGCACAGTTGCTCGCTCCTTAAGTGTGGTAAGGCATGATCGGTCAGACCTCATTGTAGTGTGGGCATACATTTGAGACCACTCAGAATTTTTTGGGGGCCCAGTCTCTCCATCTCAGTGTTGGGGGGCCTCAATCGTCCCCTCCTGTGTGGTAGGGCTACATTGTTTTGTACAGCGAGTGTTGTGAGGCTCTTACTCTCCTTCTGTCTCATTCTATGCAAAAGAGGCCTTCTCAGCTCTGCCGTAACTTGAGTTTATTGCAGAGGAAAAAAAACAAAGAAAAAAAAAACAAATACTACATCTCTAAAATGTTAAAAGAAGACGGAATATAAAGGCAGTGAACCAAAATGTTCAACCTTGCCGTGTGAAAATATACGTGCAGGTGAGAACTGCAGGGGCAGGCAAGATGGGTCCAGGGACAACCACAGAAGCTCAGCGACTCCCTGCAATTGTCCAGCTACCCCCGCAAGGGTCCACTGACCTCCACAGGGGCCAACTAGCCCAAAAGATGGGGGGCCGGACAGGTCTTACAGGATGCAGGCAACATTAGCAAGATCCACTTCAGAATTGGCTGGCGATTTCTCAGGTCAATAGTTCCAAACAGGTCCATGCCCAGTTTCTCCCAGTCACGAGCCCACCACTTCAACGTAGTTGGCAGGGTAGAGCCCCTCCTTGCCTGTGTGTAGTCGGCCCCTGCACCAGCCCTGGTCATCCTCTTCAGTGATCTTCAGGAGCTCTTCTCCTGTGAGGGGAAGGAGACAAAGATAAATTAAGTCCACATTGGTATGCTACATACTCATTAAGCAGTATAGTAGCAGGGGACTCTGTGGCTTTTCACTCATAGAAGGACAGACCATATAATACCCATCTGTTCATTTATACTCCATACACTAGAGAAGCAGGTAAACAATATGGTGCCAATTAGAAGGTCAGATAATCTAAGACTGGTGGGGTTAAAAAAGGGAAACAAAGGTTAGGGCCTAGGGCACCTTGAGCAACTGGAGATGGACACTGAAACAAGAGGACTCTGTTCAAGTGTTATCATCAGACTCCCAGCTTATTCTTCTCTAGAGAGAGAAGAGGTCCTACTGTTAAAATAACCCATATTTCCTTATGTGGAAAGATAGCTCAGGGGCTCAGCCCAACATAGGTTTGAATCCTGATCCTGTGCTTAGAAACCACTCGCTGGTATTACGCGTGTTATAAAACAACAATGATAATTATGGGAAAAAGTAGATCTGACCCTAGGTACCACCTGTGTATAGAGATCCTATGTATGCAAGTGTTCTACGGCCTTGACATTGCTATGTTTTAAGTCTATGAGCTAGAATACTCCTAATTAAGCAATGCTAACAAGGGTTATAACAAGTCCCAAGGTGTGAAGCAAAACAAAATAGATAAAATAAGGAAGGGGCTGAAGCCAAAATGTTACTCTTGCTTATGTCCCTTGCCACTAGCTGCAAAAACTGTCTCTGGAGCAATATATAGACAATATGTCCTCGAGTTATTTAATGAAATGGAGAAGAAAATAAATTGTATGAAACTGACAAAATGTAGATCTGCCTATATAGGCTAGAGTTGTCTAAATACTTGCATTTCTTATTGGGCCAACATGTTTCAACATATATTGTATGCATTCACCAGGAGCATATTAACTATTCACGTTAGCCATGGTACCTATCTGACAGCAAGCGAGCAACCAAAAGAAAGTCAGTGGCAGCATTCATCGCACACAGCATACATAGGTGCGCGATCATGTGATCAGCTTAATACTCTGCTAACCTTTACTGTGGACAAGAACGGACTTTGATTCACCCGACTCCTCGTCGGTTCCTGGACGTTGTGGCTTTGCCATAGAAGAACAAGTTACTTTCTTACCTGGTAACGTTCTTTCGATGGGATGGTCCGACGACGTATTCCATATCTATGACAGGTAATGTCCACAGCTGTGCTGCTTCGGAAAATCTTTGGCGTCTGCGTCCTGCGTCAGTGACGTTGATGCGCCGTCCCAGAGGACCTCCTCCGACGGCCGACGTCACCCGATGTGATAAATAGGACGCACAACGCCCATAGCCTCAGTTATAGTTTTTTCCCAGAACGTATGCCACCAGTTTTCTGCCAGTCAGACACACAAGGCCTTGCAAGCTGCAATCGCAAAAGAAATTCTGCAGCGGGGAAGGCAGGGAGGGAGCGATATGGAATACGTCGTCGGACCATCCCATCGAAAGAACGTTACCAGGTAAGAAAATAACTTGTTCTTCGAGGGGATTGGGTCCTCCGACGTATTCCATATCTATGACAGACTCCCAAAGCAGTACCAAGCAAGGAGGTGGGAAAGAATTTAGAATACAAATTTAGCATGCCCAATCAAATTGCGGAATAGAGAACTATCTTGCCAAAGGCCAGATCTTGCCCTCTGATAGAATCAAGGGAATAGTGACGTACAAATGTATGTACTGAAGCCCAGGTGGCTGCATCACAGATGTGACTAATAGAACGCCGGAAGAACAACCTTCTGGCTCAAATGAAAATCCGAAACCACCTTCGGAAGAAAAGAAGGACAAACTCTAAGGACAACCCTGTCCTTATGAAACACAGTGAAGGGTGGCTTAACTGAAAGTGCCTGTAACTCACTCACTCTGCGAGCGGAAGTAACCGCAACCAAAAACACAGTTTTCAGAGTCAACAGCCTCAAAGGGCAAGAATGTAAAGGCTCAAACAGAGCACCCATAAGAAACTTAAGAACAAGGTTCAAATCCCAACCTGGCACCAAAAAAGGTGACTGAGGGAACACATTATTGAGCCCTTTCAAAAATTGTGAAATTAAAGGAATCTTAAAATAGGAACACTCTTCAGACGAGCGCTTAAATATGGACAGCGCCGCCAGGTAACCTTTAATGGTCCCCACTTGCAAGCCCCTGTGGGCCAAAGAAAGCAAAAAAGACAGAACCATGGGAACGTCGCATTCAAAAGGATCCACATTCTGAACCAGTCGCAGAACTTTCTCCAACGGCAACGGTACAGAGACTTAGTTGCTGGCCACCTGGCCGAGAGCAACACCTCCAGCACGTCTTCAGGGAGGTCCCAATCCTTATTCCTCAACCTATCAGAAGCCAAGCGTGAAGATTGAGCGATCTGACCTCTGGATGGAGAACCTGACCCCCCCCTCCCGTGAGAGCAGATCGTCTCGGTAGGGAAGACGACGTGGAGGGCAGATGGACAAGTCTAGAAGGTCCGGGTACCACGTCCTCGAGGCCTACGCCGGAGCAATGAGGATCATCCGGGAACCAAACCTCCCTAACCTCTGCAACACTTGCGGGATGACGGGGACTGGAGGAAACACGTACAGCAGTGGTAATGACCACTCCACCACGAACGCGTCTCCTAAGGCTCCTTTTGGAGGAGGAAATTCCTGCGATCAAAACCTTTCGCACTTCTGGTTGACACTGGAGGCGAAGAGATCCACTTGAGGTTTCCCCCAAAGGGCGAAGATCTCCACGAGAATTTCCTGAGCCAGCTCCCCCTCGTGAGAGATCGTGCTCTGCCTGCTCAGAGCGTCCGCCGTCTCGTTGTCATCTCCGGCCAGATGAACTGCCGAGATCGAAACTTCCTGCTGGATGGCCCAGAACTCGAGCTGCATTGCCTCCCTGCACAGCGGAAGTGACCCTGCCCCCCCCTTTTTTGTTGAGGTAGTGCATGGCCACTGTGTTGTCCGTCAGAATCAGGACACTCTTCCCGCGCACAGTCGGCAGAAAAGCCTTCAGGGCTAGCCTGACGGCCCTCAGCTCCAACAGATTGATATGGAGTCTGGACTCCGACGGAGACCAACGACCGCTGACCGTCAGCTCGTTGGCATGAGCTCCCCGTCCCGTGAGGGATACGTCCATCACGATCATCACCTCTGGCCAGGGCAGCCAAAATGGGGCACCCTTCATCAGATTGCCCTCGACGGCCCACCACAAAAGGTCCCGGGCTACCGAGGGCGGCACCTGAACAGGGTCCGACAGCCTGCCAGAGGACGGAGACCACTGGAGCTTGAATGCCCACTGCAAAGAACCCATCCGCAGACGAGCCTCTGGCACCAGAAGAATGCAGGATGCCATGAGGCCGGGCAGTCTCAAGAACTAGGACGCTGGGAGAGTCTGGGCAAACTGAAACTTGTGCACCATCTGCTGAATGTGAAGAGCCCTCACCTGAGGAGGAAAACACTGCCCCAGGGGCGTGTCGAGCACTGCTCCTATGTACTGGAGCCGCTGCGTTGGTGTCAAATGGGACTTCTTTAAATTGAGGGAGAAGCCCAGCCTGTGAAGGGAGTGACAGTTGACTTGCTCAGGAGAGCTCCCCCTGATCAACCAATCGTCCAGGTAGGGGTAGACGTGAATCCCCCCTTTCCTGAGATGCGCTGCCACCACCACCATGAGCTTGGTGAAAACCCTCGGGGCGGAGGTCAATCGAACGGCAGGACCCGAAACTGAAAGTGCGAGTCGCCAACCGCGAACCTCAGGTACTTCTTGTGCTTGGGATGGATCAGCACATGGAAGTAAGCATCCTTGAGGTCGAGAGACACCAACCAGTCCTGAAAATGAAGGGCCTGGAGGACTTGAGAAAGAGTCACCATCTTGAACTTGTCCTTCCTGAGGAGTTTTTTCAAACCGCGCAAGTCCATGATGAGTCTCAATCCCCCGTCTTTCTTTGAAATGAAAAAATAAGGGGAATACCATCCCTTGTTCCTCTCCGCTACAGGCACCAGTTCTATGGCGCCTTTCTCCAGCAGGGCTTGAATTTCCTGTGCAAGGAGCGGATCCGGACTCTTCAAAGAGAGGTTCCCTGGTGGATTGTCGTGAGGCCTCTGCCGAAAAGGAAGACAATAGCCGTTGGTTATGATCTCCAGAACCCACACATCCGAAGTAATGGCTTGCCACTCTACAAGATGCTGCGCCAGCCTTCCCCCAACCGGCGAACCATGAGACCTGGCCTCATGACTGAGTGGTAGCGGCTGCGGCGTTGCCTGAGGGCAAAGAGGCAACTGTTCGAGCTGCCTTGGCACCTCGAGTACCTTTGTTTCCACCTCTGGCACTCTTACGATGGCCTCTGACTGCTAGCTCCTCTCGCTTTACTGAAGGACAAGTAATAGCGAAAGGAACCTCCCCTCCATTGCTGTCCCCTTGGACGAAAAGGCAGAGGTTGGCGAACTGCAGCACCCAACGACTTCGCTGCAGCTTTCGAGGTCTGCAACCTCTCAAGGCTCTCGTCAGCCTTGCTGCCAAAAAGGTGTTCACCGTCAAAGGGCATGTTGAGGAGCCAGGACTGCACATCAGGAGTGAACCCAGACTTCCTCAACCACGCAAACCTGCGCATTACGGTGCTCGCCACCATGGACCGGCTGACACAATCCGCCAAGTCCAAACCCGACTGAACGGCCTCACACATGGCATCCTTGCCATCCTGAACCATAGCAAGGAAACCATCCCGTTCGTCCCCTTCGGGAATATGATCAGCCGCTAATGCAACACAGTTTCACAGAGTGTGTGTGAAACAAGACAAGGCACATATGGAGTTGGCCGCCTGAAGCGCCATACCCCCAGAAGAAAACACTTTCTTCGCCCAGCCGTCAAAACGTTTGTCGTCCCTATCCGGAGGGATGGTAGGATACGACGCCTGCTTTGCCGGGGCCATAGCTGCCTGCACCACCAAACTTTCCGGGGTGGGGTGCTTAGACAAGTAGCAGGGGTCGCTACTGGCTGGACGGTATTTTCGCAAACAAAGACTTGCCCACTGCCGGGAAACTCTCCGGAGCAGTCCAAGCCACTGCCACCCTTCTCTGCAGAGCCATATGAAAAGGCAAAACCGGGTCAGTGGGTGGACCGAGATCAAGGATGTCCGTGAGATCATCCTGAACGAACTCCCCTGGGGGAGCTGACCAACCCAAGTACTCGGTAACCCGAGACAAAAGGCGCCGATATGACGAGTTGGCATGAGTGCCAGGCTCCGGCCGACAAAACTCCACCCCCGGAGAGGGTCCAGTCCACTGGCATCATGCAGTGACTGCCTCAGGTTATCAAACTAACTACGGCCCGAGATAAGGTCATCTGGAACCGTAACCGAAACCAAGCCGCCATCAGAGCCTTCATCACCCTCTGAAATGTACTCCACACGGGGAGAGGAAGACCTCTGCGGACCAAAGCAGTGCCGGACCTTAGCCATAGCCTTTTTAGGGGCAAACCCCGTGCCACGGGGCCCCTCCGGCACCATCGCCTCGAAAGGCGTCGAGGGCGCCAAGCGAGTCGGCGTCGAGGGAAAAGGCGTCAAGGGCGCTGAACGAGTCGGCGCCGGCGTCGAAAGAAAAGGCGTTGACGTCGAGCGAATCAGCATCGACGTCAGCTGCAACACCTCCAGCATCTGCGCGTCGACACAGTCCTCGAAGTCGGAGCTCTGAGCGTGTCTCTCGACAACCTGGGCGCCGACGGCGTCGACGACCCCCTCGAAGACGGAACCTCGAGAGAAATTGTCGACGACCTCGGCGCCACAGGCATCGACGTCTTCTTCGAAGACGGCACAGCATCACGCGGTCTCGAGCGCGTCGAGGACCGTGACCTGGAACGGGCATGGCAAGAACGGCTACCCTTGTCTGAGCGGGACCTCTCCCGCGAGCCGTGCCGACCACCCGAGCCCGAAGGCGTATGGGCGGTGTCTCTCGACCTGTGCCAACCGACCCCACTCGGAGGCGCAGACGGACCGGTGCCCTGCGATTCCAGAATCGCTAGCATCTGCTTCCCGAAGGAAGCCCATTCCTCCGGTGTGGCTTGCATGGAGGGATAAGCGACCCGCCGACGGGCGGAGTCCTCGGAAGAGGATGGGGAAGGCGACCTATGCCGGCACTTCCTGGAATGCCTAGATGAGGCGGAGGAGTGGCGAGACCGACTCCTGGAAGGAGACCCACCGGACTTCCGACGACGACGCGGAGAGTCACCCCTCGAGTCATCGGTCAAAAGCCCCGCAGACCTCGACTTCCGGTGCTTAGACACCCGGCCTACCGACAGTTTCTTCTTGCATTCCCTCAAGGCCTTCTCAGTGAGCGACTGGCAGTCGACAGTCCGTATCGTGGGCCTCCCCGAGGCACCAGAGGCAGGCGTCGTGCGAGTCCATGACCGACATCTTGGACCCACAGTCCCCGCAGTTCTTGAAGCCCGGACGCGGGGTCGAAGATGAGAAAGACATCACCACGAACAGGTCTTCACAACCAACCGAACAGGTTCAACGAACCGAGAATAGAAAACAGCAACTCCAACGAGTCGAGGCGTACCGAGATTCACGAAGCGAACACGTTCGCGGAAAAAACGGAACTGGGGCTATGGGCGTTGTGCGTCCTACTTATCACATCGGGTGACGTCGGCCGTCGGAGGAGGTCCTCGGGGACGGCGCATCGACACAGGACGCAGACGCCAAAGATTTTCCGAAGCAGCACAGCTGTGGACATTACCCGTCATAGATATGGAATACGTCGGAGGACCCAATCCCCTCGAAAAGGAGATGACGTCCACACGTATGCAAAAATCATTGACTGTGCTCCCCTCTCTGCAACTTATTCATTTTGTAACTTTGGTTGGAAAACTCATGGTGCTTCCCAAGATATCCTGAGGGAATGTGATTATTGCACAGGAAGAATGAACTGTTCACTTGACATTCTGACTGCTGGAGCACTTGTTAGTTAATTCTCACGAGTAAAGTTTGCTGATAACCTGATTCTTTTGGTTGCTCCCTTGCTGTCAAGCAGCCAAAATGGCCAAGGTGAGTATAGAGTTAACTATGTGCTCCTAATGAATGCATAATGGTATAGGTGGGATCTGACAGACCTATTCAGATCGAAGGTTTATTGCAGTGTTTTTAATGGATTTACTCTATTTTGTAATGGACTAGCGCAAGCAAAGAATCTCTTGCGTATATTGCTTAAGAGACCGACTCAGTGGATGAACTATAGCGTGCTACTCTGAGTGATTCACACTATCACCAATTGTAGAAGGTACTCTAACCCTAACATCTGTTTTCTCCTTCTTTGCATATGTATGATTTGCACTTCCATTCGGTCTGCCCCTTTTGGTCAGTTGTGAGATACAAGTCTATATTGTAAAAACAAAAAACAAACAAAAAAAAACCTTTTTCTTTGCTCTATGTGAATCATTGTGATATAAAGGCAGAGGGCTCTGTGTGCTGCTGTTCTATGAGCTGTGCTCCCAGAACATCAGAAGGCCACGTGTGCCCCCCATCCACAGGGAGCAGGTGTGTGTATACTAATAGGAGGTGGACTCCCGGGGGGAAGCAATGAGAGGCACCGCTCTCCCCAGGAAAAACAGGGAAGCAGGGACCAAAGCCGAGGTCATACTGACCTGACCATCAAGGGGCAATCTAGGAAAGGATCCAACCATCCCGTGTAACTATCAAAACACAGCCCTTTAACCAGGAGACACCTTAGTTTTGTTTACCAAAATACACGCAACAGTTTTTCTATGCTGTATGGAATAAACTATGTATAAATCCGCATTTGGCTTCACTCCGCAGAATGGGCATTTTTCACTCTATGCTATATAGAATTCAATTCAATATGACTTATTACCCTTAGTTGTCAAAGTGAATTTCGGTACAGGTTATATGCAAACTATAATGGGGACCCCTCCAGTGGTGATAGTGCGCGGTACAAATATCCTTTAACATTAACATTTAGGACAGTGTTTCACCATATATTATATTTAACATAAATCATACTGCGTTCAGTAGTAAGCATAAACATCTCACTATGAAATAACACTCTCCATTACTAGAATATTTATTTTCATTATATAACATTTTCAGTCTATGCCCTCAATATTTCACCATGGAATATCAATGTCCTTATATGACATACACACGTCATCCTGTAATGTATGCTGTTTTGCTATAAGATATATGCGATTCATTATATCACATGTTTTATTACTTTATATACATATTTTTTGTTAATGTGTCCCCAACAGTCTCATCAGTAGGGCGATTTGAATGTATGGATACAACACCAGGGAAGGAGAACCAGTGTCACAGGTCAATAACTTCATTACCGTAACGTCCCTCTTCCCAGTACTAAACCGTGCAGACGATCCATCTTCCCCACCAGTTTCACTTTCAAAATTGGCATATAGGAGACATACACCACCATTTTCTGTGACTCAGGACACTATTTCTGTGGGTGGTGCTTGCCATGCCTGTCCCTCTCGTATCGCAAGGATTGGAAAAAACCCTTCCACAATGGCTAGAAGAATACTCCCTCCCATCTCCATTCTCCATCCTCACTGGCGCCCCCCCCCCCTAAATAGCCACAGAGGCAGTAGCACTTCACGACTAAATAAAAAGGTGGCCCACGCTCCTCCCTCCTCCCCCCCACCCTTAGTAAACAACATGTGTGGTCATTTATTCATGAGGAAAAGCAATTACGTTTATACACACTCGTTCATTACTTTCAGGACTTCCACACAAAATTGTAGGATGTGACAAATTGCTCAACACTATTGGCGGAATAATTCACCAACATATTGAGTTCTTGGTTGGCTTCTGACCAGAAACGCACTGCAAACCTCACAATGGGAATGTCATAGCTGCGAAACAACATATCCATGCGCGAAACTGGTTCACCAACAGGTCAAAAGACGGTGGCTCTCTTCTCCCCTTCCAGGGAGTGGGGCTGTTTGGTGACAAGCTAGAGAATAAAGGGCACAAGCAAGGCAAACCTGGGAACACTGCGAAAGACCACACCCCACTGCCCCTCAGCACGCAAACAGCAGGCTCTGTTAGCAATCCAAATGGAGGAAGCTAATCATCAGTGGATGTCCCATGAGCTCCATCTTTGGCGAAAGTCTTCCACCATGATGTCTTCTTCCGGAGTGGATGAGAACTTAGCCAGAGGTGGGAGGACGAAAGATTCTTTGGCAAACACTGGCTTTCATTCATCAGGAATCCGTGGTTGTACCATTTCGTCAGAGGCTTTACCACCAAGTTCTCAACAATACCCCGGAACTCAGAACCATAAGTACATACTGACCAAAACATGTGTGGAAGAGGACAGTCCTTAAGAAGGATATCCAGACCTTCTCAGGAATGGTGCCCGCACCAGTGTTAAACAAAGTTGAGCCGTCTCAAAAATCACCATTTCGGTTGATAATGGATCACAAGAATGGCTACTGCCTCATTCCAAATCCAAATTTAAAGATGGAATTCCTTCAAATTCACATTTCCTGGACTTCCCATATACCTACCGCCAGGTCCCCATTTTACCAAAGGTTTACAGGTTTCTGCACTTGCAATGCAGGATCATAACTTAAAGTTTACATTAATCTCATTTAAGTTCCCCTCCGCCCCACTCGTGTTCACAAAGATCTTGGCACCACTGGTAGGGATATTCCATGAGCAGGGACTAGCAGTCATTCAATGCGTAGACGACTGGCTCAACTATGGTCCCACTTGAGAAAGTGCAGTATCTCGGTTGTAGAGAAGAGCCGATTAACAAAGTATGGTTTCCTCGAGAATCAGGAACAATCTCCTCAGACTCCAGCATAGGAATGTTTATAGGCATCCTTTTTCAGACACATAGGGTAAGTCTGACTTGGCCTGGATGGGAGTGAGTCAATTACACAATAAGTGTTCATGCTGTGCAAGTAGGCGGAGGCTCTGACCAGGCATTGGCTATGGGTTCAAGGGTTGACGGCAACATGTCTCTGTGACCCCATGGACTTGGCGCCATCTATGCCTTCTTCTGGCTCACTGCCACTGGTCACAATCATCGCTGGACTAAGAAGCCTGCACTCTAACAGCTCCTACAGTGGTGGATGGTGCCGTCCAAATTCCTGAAAGTTTTTCCCTCAACCCGGTCACATAAAATTCCTGACAGATGCCAGCCACTGAGGGAAGGGTGCCTTCCTGGGGGATTCCACCATGAAGGAAATATGGTTTGCTCAGGGGGATCAATGATCTCAAACTGGAAGGAACAGGAGGCCATCTGCAGACCACTGATATTTGGATTTATAAAGCACCAAACGGCCCACGGGCATTGTGGCGCTGTTACAGAATACATGCTTAAAAGAACAAATTAACCATATTGAGCTCACAGAAGAACAGTTTACCTATTTACATATCAGCAGTATATCAGCTCACAGAATAATGGTTCACATATTAACAAAACAGTAGTAGCAGTGACAATGTAAGCATTAGGCAGGGAGGTTTAGCGGGAAAGTTGTGATTTGAGGGCCTTGTGGAATGAAGTGAGGTTTAGTGGAAATGTTGTATTTTGGGGGCCTTGCGGAATGAAGTGAAGGATGTCTCTTTCCTGATGGCGGGTGGTACCACATTCCAGTTTTTGGGAGCTAGGACAGGAAAACTGGAGCCTCCCGCTTTTTGTCGTTTGAAGGTAGGGACTGCGAGTTGGTTGCAGTTTTGGGTCCGCTTGGGTCTGTTTGAGGTGGCTTGGTGAATAACTTGTGATAGGTAGGGAGGTGCTGTTTGGGACAGGCAGGAGTGTATGATAAGAGTGTGTTTTAAAGAGAATGCGTTCTCTTCCAGGGAGCCATTGAGCGTCCCGTCTAGACTGGGAGATGTGCTCTTTCTTAGGGATGCTGAGGGCGGCTCCGAGTGCATTGTTTTGTGTGGTTTGTAGTTTCTTCAAGTTTTTAGCTGATGTGCCTAGGAATAGGACGTTGCAATAGTGCAACTGCCCTAGATTATATCAAACGAAAAGGTGGGAACAGATCTGCATCCTTTGCAACAATCTCTTTCGGGCTGGGTAGAAAATAGCCCGTTGTCCATCTCAGTACCACATGAATGGAATGAAATGCGGAACACACTTGCCAGAATTTCCCAAACTACCAATACTTGACCCTAAGAACGGACATCTGCAGGGAGATCACGTATACTTTGGGAAGGCCAGCCATATATCCATTTGCTACTTAATAAACGCAAGATCCATGTCAAAACACATAACAGAGATCTTCAATCTTATCTGCGACAACGGTATCGACATCCTATTCGTCACAGAAACATGGCTGAACGACAACTACAAAATCAAACTCCAAAGCTGCCTGACAACCAACTTCAAATGCCTTCAGATAAACAGAAAAAATAAAAAAGGAGGCGGCCTCGCAATAGTATTCAAAGAACACCTGAAAATAAAAACAGACGAACCTCTAAACATCGGCAACTGCAAATCCATGGTCATACACTTATCAGCGAATAGAAAAACAAACAAATTCATACTGGTTTACAGACCACCGACATACGATGCAACCTTCAACGACAACTTCATAGAAGCCATCACCAACATAGCCATTCAACACAAGCATCTGATAATCCTGGGGGACTTCAACATTTGGTTCGAAGAAAAACATGCCAACACTCAAAAATCACTAATCGGGCAGCTAACAACCATGAAACTACAACTGGTCAAAGGGCAACACACTCGGCAGGACACACCCTTGATGCAATCTTCGGTAAGAAAAAACATCACCACTGCAACACTGATACAAATACTCTGGAGCGACCATCTCATCATTCCATTTGTGATCACACTACCAACCAAAGTCACCATCCAGCCCCTCAAGCTCCTAACCACCACAGAAAGAAACTGGAAAACCGTCAAATCAAGCAACCTAATAGAACAACTGAAGCTGACCATTCCTTCAACGGCATAACTGGAGAAGGCAGACCTAGACGGGAAAGTGGAGCTACTCCATAAATGGATTGATGATACAATCGAAAACATCTCACCAAAAAAAACATTTACCCCCTCAAGAAAAAGAGCAATGGCAAAATGGTTCACTCCAGTACTAAGCACCATGATAAAGAACAACAAGAAGCTGGAACTAGAATGGAGGAAAGAATATGAACAAGATAAGAAACCCCAGTTCCAGAGACAAATCCGTTCGTATAAGAAGGAAATTCAAAAGGCAAAGAAAAGGCATTATGATAGAATCACCAAAGCCACCAACACAAAAAGAAATGTTCAATAACAAATTAAATGAGAAACCCACCAGGTTGCGAAAACACTCCAATAGCCTCACAGAAACTATGCAACAACTTGGCAGACCATTTCAAAAGCAAAATCAATGACATCTGACAAATCATACAAAACAGACCGACCAAATTTAACACTCAACCAACCAGACCTGACGAGGAGCCAGAGAACAATCTCCAAAACTTCCCAGAAATATCAGTAGAGACATTTGTCGAGCTGGTAAAAAAACAACAAGAAAGCAGGAATCGCCCATGGATCCCTGCCCTCCCCCACCCCCCTGACCTCTACAAATCAATCCTCCCACAAGGAACACCATCCTAACATTACAGAAATCTCCTGAATATGTCGCTTGTGACAGGAACTGTACCACGATCCTTCAAATCAGCATACATTAAACCACCTCTAAAAAAACGTAAGTGGCAACGTGGATGACCTCTCCAACTAAAGACCGATTTCAAACATTCCCTGCCAGCAAAACTCCTAGAAACATATGTATACAAACTAACCCAACAACACGTAGAAAAACACTGGTTGCTAGACCAAGAACAAGTCGGCTTCAGAACCACAAACTGGCACTACTATCCATCTGGGACGACCTAAAAACAAATGCAGACTCCAACACAACCTGGGCCCTGATTCTGCTGAACCTCTCAGCAGCTTTTGACACAGTAAGCCATGACACCCTAATCAAAGGATTTTAAGATATAGGTATAACGGACATGGCACTGCTCTGGATTAAATCATTCCTAGCAATCAGAATAGAAACTGTATGGATAAAACTCTTCAATTCTACACCTCAAGTTAAAGACTGTGGAGTGCCACAAGGATCCTCAGTATCACCATTATACTTCAACATCTACCAGACTCCGTCAATCAGGATTTAAAAAAAATATAACATTACTTGCTCCGACTATGCAGACACTGCAAAAACATCTACGAAATCGAAGATATAAGCCAATCACTCAACCCTAGTAGAATGTCTAAAAGAAATCTATGACAGGATGAACACCAACAACTTAAAAGTCAACCCAGGAAAGACAGAAATCATGATTATATCCAAATACCAAGTTAAGACCTACATTCCCTGGCCCACGGAATTGGGAACCACGCCCACACCATACAAGGTAGTTAAAAACCTGGGAGTCCTAATGGACAATGCTCTAACCTTAGAACCACAGGTAAACGTGAACATTAAGAAATGCTTCTTCCTCCTTCACTCAACAATAAGAATCCTACCTTTCCTCTCCTTCACCCACAAAACGTTGACAATCGTCACCCTCATGTCAAGAATCATCTACACAAACAGCTTCTACCTCGGGATGCCGAAACACCACCTAAATAAATTGCAACGCATCCAAAATGCAGCAGCTAGACTCCTCCTCAAACTATCCAGAAGAGACAACATCACTCCATCGCTAAAAATGCTACATTATCTTGCAATCAAACATTGTATCACGTTCAAAAAAATGTGCATAACCCAGGGCAATCAACGGATAGGGAGAATAATTCCTACAAAAGAAAATCTACAAGCCAACGAGACTCCTCAGATCAAGCAATGAAATCTGCCTGGAACCAAAACCATACGCCAAGAAAAACCTAGGGGGCTCCTCTTTCTCTCACCTATCCGCAAAAACATGGGACAAACTCTTGAAAGAAATAAGAAACACCAAATACCACCTAAAATTTAGAATACGTCTAAAAACCTGGCTCTTCAACACATTGGAACCAGACGGAAACAACTAAAACAATCAAATAGGAAATACAAAAGAACAGACTGACAGAATTATATGACGGCGCAGACAACTAGGACCGACTAAGGGAAACTCCTACAAGAACAAGAGAGACAATGCTAGGTGGAACAGAACACGAGCAACAACCCCATGAGTACAGAAGAATAGCAAACATGCCTAACACAAAGGCACTACCACCAACCTTACCCATTCAGAAAGGGCATCGGGTACGGGCGTAGGTCGCAAGTAAATTGAGCCGAAAAAGACTAGCTTGCACCAACCACAAACTGGGATACGGGGGGGGGGCAAATACAAAGGTAGAAACACAAAGACTAGCTAACTTAACATAATGACCGAGATGAGACAGCCTATTATGCTGGAACTTAATCACTAAAAGGAAGACAACCTTCTCTAAATCCAAAAAGACACTGAATAGGAGTGTGCATTTCTCCTAACAAGGCTACTACTAACCCCACAAAACTTTGAAACAAATCTCACCACTCCTCACACACCTTTCACACTCCAACTAAACACAACCACACCTCTTAAAACCGCAGCAACCTGCATGCACTTTATCACACCACACAGACTCTCACACAATGGCCGACTCGGAACCGAATACCACACCAATAAGCTCAGCGAACCGTGTTAACCGAACTGAAGCTGCTAACAGTACTTCACAGCTCCCTTGCTCTTCTCCAAACATTGTCCTACTAACACGCCCTAACCTACCCCCCTTTTTTTCAGATCCGCCAGGGGACCACTCCGGTGGCGATAGTGCGCAGTACAAATATCCTTTAACATTAACCCAGGAGAACACTTAGCTGGCCAGCATCCTGTCCAATTCCAGGACCTTATGGCCTGAATACTCCTTGGTCTGGAGTGTTCCTCTATGCCCCCCCTCAATCCCCACACTCATTTCTCTGATCTCAAACATTCTCTGCACAATATGAGGGACAATGACTGCAGAATCTTATTGGTCACTCCATACTGGCCAATAGAACCCGATTTCTCCTTTCACAACTGGCATTGGCTCCGATAATAAAGCTGACACAGCTGCCATCACCGGTACGTGTTACATACCCCTCCCAGCAGGTTAACTACTGGAGCTTGGCCATATATAAATTCAGAGCGAGGGCCCGTTCGACAGGTAGACGACATCTCCATGGTCATCCAGGGTGCCAGATGACCTTCCACTATGTGTTCTGGGGACTAGTCGACTTATTCCTCATGGTCACACATAGAAAACAATGTCATAGTATATGGCGCACAATGCTTTTTTTGTCAGGAAAGGGGGGACAGACCATTATCCTTTGCTCTTCACATTGCCCAGTTGACCTGCTAGACTCAGACTGTAATTTTCCCTGAATGGCATTGCCAATAGATTAGCTGATCTTATTATTCCACTGATCAACATATGGTCATCCCTGGTAGGGACACTAGAGTCTATACCAACTCGTAGATGTTGTGGCTACCTAGTACACCTGGTTGTTGGCCCCTCCTTTCAGATTTGTGGAAAAGACCTTATTTTAAATCAAGCAGGGATTTCTTTGGAAAGTGCTTGAAACCATGGATTTTTCTAGAGAATTTCCAAAGGCAATCCTGCCCATATACTTGCATGCTAGAGCAACAGTATGGCTAATAGTGAATGCTCTCATGGCTCGTTTATAGTAGATTTCCTGAATAGGATGCATGTGATTGCATCATAGTGGCACAAGAAAGCTTAGTGTATAACACAAACAGATTTCAAAACGCGGCATATCGCTGGCAGGAATACTTGAGCTCCCTTCATGGAGGGCTGAAAGAGTGACTAGAGGCACAATGGAACAGGTGAATCCAATGCAAAGTAAAGTTGTACAATTGGTTATTGCCATTTAACACACAAGTCAAGGAAGATGGATCATGTCCTGAGATAGTTGCCGATGTTTTACATTTTTCTTTTTTAAGAACAAGAATGCTTTAAATCCTGGACCACTGTATGCCCAGCAAGGGGTTGTCCTTTATTTCCTCTCATTTACCAGTGGCAGTCCGGCCACAACAACGTGAAGAATTTGCAGTTTGCGCAGTGAAGAGATGTCATTCTTGTTTACATTGCCAAGCAAAACCATCAATGGGGCCAGCAGCAGCTGAATAAGAGTGGTTTATTTGCCTCAACCACTGAGCCTGTCGGGACTACAGGTCTGCCTACCTCAATCATAAAGCCAAGATATCCTGCCTTCCAGACTCCTCAGGTCCCCCTAGTAACAGGAAATGTTTTGTGCCATTCTTCAGAAAGAAGTAAACAGTCAGAACGCTTGACGCCTCATTGGATTCCCTCTGCAATGAGCTTCCAATTGTCCTCAGATCCAATAATAATCCGAAGGAGCTAAGAGACTAAACTGTTAAAAAAATATTTTGCTGTTGACCAAGACTGCCTCCCTCACTAAAGATACTGCCCTTGTGGTGCCCACTCTATTGATAACCTGACATCTGACATACGCCCCTTCCCCTTCTATAGCTCATGTTACTATAATTTTTGCATTTGTGGTCCTGCAAACTTTATGCAGCATTTCAGACGGACTATGCAATATACTTGATCAAATATCCTTGTGGCTATATGTAGATGAAACTATTAGGAACACGAAAAACAGAGTTACTGAACCCAAAAGTAACAGCACCAAAATGAAGACTTCTTTATTTCATGTGACCAAGATAATTTTTTAAAAAACATGGCAAGCAAAAATTAGATATATCTTTTAGAATAAAGTGGAGAAGGGCTATCATGATGGTTTTTTATCAACTTGAGCTCCCTTTTTGACCCATGTCACTAAAGACCGCCATGGCATATATTGCCCAGCAAGAGTGCAATCTCTATGATGGTTTGATGTATAAAGCTTACATATCTGCAAAATATGTCAAATTGTTCATTCCCAAGCTCAATCGCATTAAAAACGAAAAGTTGCAGCTCAAGAAAACATGGAGAAAATGACTGTCAGACAAATTGGCCTACCATCGGTCGCTGTGGTAATATAAAGTAGAAACTATCAAAGCAAAACATTTTCATTATTCCCACCAAATCTAATCAGAGGAACATAGAATTATTTTAAATCACCCAAGAAAGTAAAAACCCGGCAGCCTGCAACATAGCTACAACGCCTACAGAAGAACTCTGCAACTCCATGACAACACACTTCAACACTTCAGCAACACAATTCTTCAAATCCAAGACCGCATGGAAAGGAAAAACATGGATGCACTTTCCCAACCAGAGAAATCCTTCACATGGAACAACTTACCCTGACAAACAGCTTTTCATCTATTCACCACTCAGGAATTCTTCTCCACGGTCAAGTTAAGCAACCCAGACAAGCTCACCAGAAGACCCATGGCCATCCACCATTTACAAAAAATTGCTAATTCAGCGACCAGAATTAGAAATGCCTTTTCTAGTCCTGCTCCATGTCTCCATCGAGCATGTGGACAACCCCATCACCTTCAAAACCCTGATAAACCTTGTTTTAAAAAAACAAACAAAAAACAAAGCCAACTTAAACAAACCAGCAAACTGTCTAATCTCCAACACACATTTCATTGTCTCAAGAAATCCATAAAGCAAATATTACTGCAGGAATAAGTCTAAAAATAAAACCTTCACAAGTCCCAACACTGATTAAGTGAGGAACATATTGCACATTATGCTTGATATGGGACAAAATAAAGACACTGACCCACCAAGTGCACTTCTCTTACTAGCCATTTTATCGGCCTTCACCACCATCAGCCATGAAAAATTACTAGAAAGATCGAATAACATTGGAATAAATGTAATCTATCTATTCTCAATTCTCATTCCAGATCAAGTGAATGGAGTACAATACTAATGGCCTCTTTCAAGTCACGTCCTCACAACTTGACATGTGGAGTACCCCCAAGGATTCAGCCTCTCACCTCTACAACATATAACATGACCCCACAAATGGATTTTATTAACATCTCAAGACTCAACTGTTTTAACTACGCAGTTGACGAGCAAATAGTTTACAAAAACTCACAAATAATCCAACAATGAACACAGCAGACCTCAGCACATCTATTGCTCACATCAATTCTTGAAGATTACAGACTTCAGAACAACTGAATTAAAATGAAGCTTATAATCTGCAGCACAATAAGTCCTAACCGGACAATGTGCTACTGTCCACAGCCCATGTCAACAGTGAGGGGCCTTTGAATCACAATAAACAGTAATCTAACTATAACAGGTTAAATCCATTGTTGGTATCAACTTTACTGTCCAATGCACTGGTACTCTCAAGACCAGAGAACACCAGCAATCTGTAGCTTGGACTCCCAGAAAATCTACTAACAGACTCCAAAAGAAACAAATATACAGCAGCAAGATTGTTCTGAAGGCTGAAAAGATATATACAGATCACCCAAGCACTTCACTCTCCCCACTGGCTCGCAACAAAAGGAAGATTGCCTTCACAACTCTATGCATCGCCTACTGTGCCTTCCGCAAAAAGGGCTGGGAATCCAGAAGGAAATTCACACATTACCTACCAGCGAGAACACATCTATTCAGCAACACGGCACCAGTAATCCATGGCAAGCATCCTCGCCCAGTAACATCTGCCACTAACCCAGACCCACAGGGCTTCAACCCATTAGATCTTGGGATATCCCCTTCAGTTATTTCTGATAAACACTAAAATGTCCATCTAGTGCAATAGCCTTGCGCTTGCTTAATTTTTGAGCTAACAAACTTGCTGCAATTAAGACTGCCTCAATGGGTGGTTCTTTATACAAGTTTTGCACTGGTTGAAAAGAGTGGCTCAATTCAATCTGAATAGCCCTAAACAGAGTTCCTAGAAAGAAGGCGGCTGTCTTATTAGGGGACATTTTCTCCTTGCATATTACAATTTTAAATAGTAAAGTCATACTCACAAAAACAAAATAGTTCCACAGTTTTCTCTTTGCACTGTCCAAGAGACTAGCCATTTCACCAAACTCCACCTAATCAACAACTTCATGCTGTTAGATATATAGGAGAGGAAATAGTGCAATTCACACTGCAAAACATCTGTACCAATCAGTACATTTCTTCAATTTTAGGGAATAAGATGGTCTAGTCAATGGTGTTCTAGCTTCTTGCAGCATGTTTATAAAATCAGGGCTGTGATAAATCAGAGGTAATCATCCCAAAAACTCTGACCTGGACCCCTTCTCATATGGCCAGGGAAAGGCAGTCGCTACCCGATCCTGACCCTGGGGGTGGTATTCTGTGGGAGGATCACATGGGCGAACCTTCTGGATAATTTCCCAAATGTTGCTACAATTTTAACGGCTTACCATAAAAGTTGAAGACTTTGTAAAAACTAAGAACATTAAGGACTTCAGGTCCTATAATGCTCTTCCTACTGAGACAAGGAAGAAGGGCACAGAGTTACTAAACCGTAGTGAGCAGTCTAGTTGTCCCAATGACCCACACCTGAGCGGACCTATAAACATTTAAAGGCCCTCCTATTCAGTAGAAAGCAGTGGGAGCAGCAGAAGAAAGCAGAAGTAGGCACCACCGCTGTACATTGAACAGAAAACTTGGCAGAGTTTGAGTTTCCTGGGAGATGCAGAGGATGCGAAATGGGAAGCAGTGTGAGGCCCCGCTGCCCCGAGAGATAGAGCAGCTCTCTGTGTCCTGCATGTCGCCCTGGCGTAAGGTTTTCACTGGAGCGTGTGTGGAGAAGTGGAAGCTCTGTTGATAGACCGTGCAAGCATCAGAAGGCTGACCGGAGCGGTTACAACTCCAAGGAAACCATGACACGTGAAGAAGCAACGAGTCAGAAGGAGACACCAGAAAAGACCAGTGAGTTTGCTTGACATAGGTGACCCTGCGGTACCCTAAAGTATGCTGCATAAGAATACATATTTTGAATACAGAACTTTTGAACTGAAGTAATTTGAGCGTGACTCTGCTATTAAGGGGAGAGGTCGAATACAAGAACATTGTAACCCGCATTGCCACAGCCAAAGGGATGCAACAATAAAGCAGAGGGGATACAACTTGCCTGAAGGGAGATGTCTGACAAGGAGACGTAACCAGCACTGCCAAAGCCACAGAAAGCTAAGAGTGACCACAAGACCATCTGAATGTAACAGTTCCAGAATATGATACCCTTTAGGAGAACGTTGTAAACTGCATGGCCTACAGTAAATAGGTTGTGTAGAAACAGATCAGAGACTGCAGGACAACAGCCCTCCTTATAGAAAGGATCAAGTGGGACAGATTGCCAATATGAGAAGCATTGTCCTATTGTACAATACACATGTGGAAGAAGTTATGTAACAAGTTTGTTGAAAGTCAAAAGACAAACAAGAAGCAGTTGTCGATTCAACCGCATTGTAGATTGAAGTGTGGAAAGTTTGGAACAAACCTCACCTCAGACTACAAGTCGTAGTGATAGAGTTTCTTCCTGGCATGCAAGTACACCAGGAAAGAGACAAATAGTGGTTAGTCCTGGCAGGCGAGTGGACCAGAAGGAATATGATTTGAAGTACTGCAATATGGTTGAAGGTTATGGCGGAAAGGAAGTGATAATTCCACTACTGTGTTTTGATGAAATGGTGTATACCGATCCTTGCAAAGGTATTGTTTATGAAGAAGAAATGCAATGTGATACAAAAGTGGTTGGTCTTCAGAGCAAAGGATATTTACATTGAATTTTGACCTGACATACGAAGAGAGAATATTTTTGGTTTGCCAAATGGAAGACGTATTGGAACTGTTTATTCTACCCGGAGTAGAACATGGCTAGTAAAATGAACTCCCCCAAACTTGATGGTTGGTTTGAAACATCCTGTACTGATCCAGGGGAAGGGGATCCAATCCTGGTCACAAGGATTCTTGTTTATGACTTTTGTGTTTTAATTTACATGTTATTTTTGTGAAGTTTAAATCACCAAGTGATTCCTTTATTCTTTTGTTATGTGTATTAGTGTGAGGGACAGTCATTTTTGGACACTAGGTCATTTTCCTTTAGCCTTGGTAGGGAAAGCCTTGTGAGTCTAGGAAAAGATTGGCATTCATCTGAACCGGTATTATTTAAATAAAATGACAACTGAGAAAACTCCATTTACGTGTCGGTCTCGAAGTTGACCCCTCACAGGACTTGCATTGAAAGATCTGCCATCTGTAATTTCAGACATCATGCTGCCTCTGGTTTGAGGTGTCGCACGCTCCTGTTCATTCAGATCAATGAGACCTACTCGAATGCTATTCTTATATGTGTGCATACTAATATTTGAATCCAACATGGGGATCTTGAAGGCTTGCTGACAGGGGTAATGAGGATCACAAGCGTGCCTGTATTATAACCAAAGTACCAGATGTGGAATAAAGAGGAATAGTGATAATGTGTAAGTAAAGACCGGAGCATTTGATAAAACTGCACTGCTCGAGGACCCTTTAAGTGAGCTAGGATACCCAGGTTCAGATTTCACTATTGCCTGTGCTCATTTGTTACAAACAAAAATATGCCTGGTGTTCCATACTGTATTACAACGTAGCCTACTACTTGTAGCACACAACAAACTTGTAATGGTCTTTAGAAGAGAGCCAGCTCTCTTGCCGTGGCACTTTTTCTTCTCTTTGTCCCTAAGCCACAATATTTGAGCCTCTCTTGATAGTTGTTGGAGTTGGGCTGCTCTTTGCGCCACGATATAATTCAACGCATTTGTGCTAGTCCACATCAAGACTGTTGAGGCAAAACAGAGTGTTTCATTTGACAACCAAATGGACCGTTGAATTCAAGAGAATTCACGCTGAATTTACTCCCCGATTCACTCAAATGGCCTTTAGTTCCCTGTTTGTGTATTTCCCATCCTGATTGAGCTGGTTGTATGATTGACTACCAGCTACAGCCACTAAAACATTCAATCCCATTAGGACTTTCGATTGTTCATCCATGCACATAGCCTGGCTCCTCGTACAGACTGGATGGATTAGCACATCAAGCTCGATTACATTCACTTTCCCCCAATTGGCAGAACTGCACATATTGGGAATGAAAAGCCCCTATGAACGAGCAACTCCCTTTCCTGAGAGAATACTTGTAGCTTGCATATGTACTAGCAGCCAAGAACATCCTATTCTTGGCTAATCTGAGGTTTTCATTTTCCATGTTAATAAGTAAACTGAGGAGTGGTTAGGTGCAGTGCTGCCACGGCTAGAAGATGCAGCTTCTTTGTTCTATGGCAAGTGTTTCGCCTTGTAAGTCTTTAATTAACAGAGCCCTTTTGTTATCAAGATATTTGATGAGTGTACATTTTTCCTACTGTTCCTGAGGGATTCACTTATTGGGTTCTGTGTGATATAATCACTGGAAATAACATCAGGGGTGACTCAATATTTTTTTAAGACACTAAACATTCTTCCCAAACTATTTTAGGACTGTTGCAATTAAATAAAGAAACGGGAGTGTTGGATAGTGCCTTTAAAAAAATATTGAGTCACCCTCGATGTTATTTCCAGCAATATCACCCGATACCCACTTCATCGTGCTGGTTTCATCAAAGGTATAACGTCTTGTAGCACAAGGTTATGTGGGGTTGACTTCCCTTCCTGAATTTAAGATGCCCTTTTATGTGGTGGTCTACTTTCACTCGGTACGTGCAAACACCTCCATTCCTTACTGTGCCTCTGCTCGTCTCTCTCAAGTTTTCATTTGTTATGGAACGTCTCAGGACCCCCACCATCCATGTTGATTTGATCAGAATGTCTCTGACCACGTTCATTTCTGCATCTTTGCGATTGTCTTTATATTGATCACTCTGCAGCCCGCATTCAATTGCTGGTATCCTTTGAATGATAGTTTACTGGATCCATGCACAAGTCTTGGTTACAAAGAGCCCATTGATTGTGGGGTCTCAATTTTGGTCTACTGTAGGTTACATAAGTGAAGGATCGAAAACTTTAGTCAATGAAAGGTATATCGAGTGTGTTGTATGTCCCTTTTAGGACCGTGTGACGCATCAGGTCTTGAGGTACAGAATTAATAAAAAGGGGCCGTCCATTCCACAGGCATATGAACACAAGGAGCCCAGTGTCAAGCAAAAACTGGCTCTGTGTGCTTTTCCAGGTGGGTAACCCTGATACACTGAGGGCCCGACTCCACCACACTGGCGACAAGGCGGTTACCATGCTGGACTTGGTCCACGTGGTCGTGAACCTGCTGTCCTGTTGCCAGCCACATCTCACAGTGCGTGCACGCTGCGCACTAGCAGAGCATCGTTCTCCAGACCCAGCAGTGACGCTGCACGTACGATGCCCACAGGTTCGGTGCCATAAAACAGCCTTATTACTCCCAGAGAGTGTGCAGTGTGCGTTGCATTCCTAATTAGCACAAACTGCCAACACAAGCCTAACCGGCGAAGCGTTTGATGTTTAAACCCCATGCTTCTTGGTTTGCATTTTCAGAGAGGATAAGTTCATTCAGACCACCGTGGAGATCTCCCCATCGTCCTGCATTCACCAAACCAAGAATTGCAGCTACCATCAGGAGTGCTTGTGCGCCCTACATACACCCTGTTGCGGGTGTCCAGCCCTGTACAGTGCCACTCTCTGGGCCACCGGAAAAAGAGTACTCTGTCGCGGAATTGATTGGCAAGGTTTGCAGCTCCTATGCGGAGCGCTTGTGCGCATCGCTGTCCCAAGCGCACTCAAACCTGACATACAACAGCCATCTGCAGTCTGAACAAGTCCACAGCAGTGTGTCAGTGTCCATCTGTGATGCGCCCGACCACAGAGGATGGCAGATGATGCAGGAGGTGCCCTGCAGGTGCCGGGGTACAACGCCAATCCATGTGTGGCACACCCTACAAGGATTTGATGTGTCGGAGCCCTGGGTCCCAGATTGTCTGCCAAGGTGAAGCACCTATAAATGTTCTTGGCAGCAACAGGGGAGGAAAATGACAATACAAAGAGGTCAGTTATGCTCCACTCTGCTGGCCCTGTCGTGTGCAAACTTTTTCAAAACTCCTACCCACTGACAGGTCTTTCGCTGCATTCAAAACAGCTCTGCAGGAGTATTTTGCATCCGAGGTGAACCTGGATTATGAGAGATCCCCAATGATAAAATGCTCTACAGAAAGAAGGGGAATCCTTCCATGCCAACCATTGCAGGATGAGCCAAATGGTTACGACGTGCGCATGGCCAGATGAGAAACACGAGATGCGCCAACAACTAATTCAAGGATGTTCATCAGGTAAACTAAGTAGACAAATACTGTGCGAACCAGATATAACATCCTGGAACTCTGGCACTTCCACGAATTGGCGGATGCCAGAGCAGACATGATGCGTGCCGCCATGAAGCTAGAAGACGCCTGCACCATAGATTGACAACTATTTTGCAAGCCAGACAGACACCCACCAGGTAGTAAGAAGGAGGGGCGAGGAAAGGATACAACAATGTGCCCAAACTGTGGCTATGACCTTGCCCACTCGAACGATTGACTAGCGAGAGGCCACACATGTGGGAGATGCAGTACAATGTCACTTCACCTGAGTCTGCCGCGCGCCAGCACCATCACAACTGCGGGGACAAGCTGGATTGAGGCAATAGTTTCAGAATATTACACAGAAAGTAACCACTGGCAGACCAAGAAACAGATGAAGAGGATGTATTCTTTATTTCCAGCGTGTCAGAGCTAAATGCTTCAAAACAACGACAACCAAAATGTACGGTTCACATTGGATACACCCAGATCCCCTTACTGATTGACACTGGGGCATCCATAAGTGTCATGGTGGATGATCACCACTGCAGCTTGACAAGTGTCCCACCCCTAACAAACACAAGTACAGATATACACATTTGGGGCGAAGGTGCCACTGCCGTTGGAAGGAGTCTTTGTTGCGTCTGCTCGTCATGAGGACACTACCAACAGAGCAAGGTTCATCGTCACCAAAGTCAGCAAACTTACACTACTAGGGATGCGCCGCGGCAGAAGCCTTGCACATCGTTGTAAACTTTGCCTTCAGAATATACGTACAGGACATTTAATACCTACTGACCGGACATGCTAAGGCGTTTATCATTGTAGAGAAATTCACTGGGGAGCCAGTTCGACTACACATTGACCACACAGTACAGTCAACGACATTGAAGCACAGGCGTGCACCTTTCATCTAAGAGTAATGGTTGACAAAGAACTTGAGAACATGGTCAACACGGACATCATAGAGACATTAGAAGGACCAACCCCATGGGTCTCCCCAATTGTGATTGCCAGCAAGCCAAGACAGCCAGACTTAATTCGCATATGTGTGGACATGCAATTATCAAACGGAGCAATCAGGAGGGAGAGACGCATCACACCAACGATGGATGACATTCTAGCCGACTTATAGGGAGCAAAGTTTTTCTCCAAACTGGACCGGAGATCGGGATATCACCAATTGGTGTTGGACCCAGCATCATGTTACCTGACCACATTTACTACACATTGTGTGTTGTATAGGTATAAACGCCTACATTTTGGCATATCCTCCATGGCAGAAGTGTTCCAGGAAAACAAAGTAAGTTCCTAATGGAGGAACTCCATCAGAAAGGAACACAATCCGTGGTGCGCTGGCCAGTCTGAAGCGAGCCATCAACTTAAGTGATGACATCATGGTCTACGCCAGCTCTGAACAAGAGCATTTGGAAAGGCTGGGGAGCATGCTAAGGCGAATCCAACAAATAGGACTCATTTTGCACAAGGAGAAATGTGCATTCTTACAGAAAAATATTGAATTCTTTGGTTTTGTATTTCAAGACTGGGATTTCTCCTCGCCTCCGTCAAGGTAAAGGACATCCAGGCAAGCGGAACACCTACCAATGCTTCAGAGATACGTAGCTTTCTCAGCATGATCCCATAATGTGGGAGATTTATACGTAACTTAGCCACTCTTTCAGAACCCCTTCGCAATCTCACCGAAAAGCACAGCAGTTGGAAAGGGACTGCTCTGGAACAGGGCGCCTTTGAGGAGATCAAGAATGCACACACAGCGAGGGACTGCATGGCTTACTATGACCCAAACGAGAGAGCGGATATCATCGTAGACATCACCCCATATGGTCTTGGGGCTATACTAACCCAGCAAGTAGGGCCCTCTCAGACACTCAACAGAGATGCTCACAAATAGAGCACGAGGCTCTGGCTGTGCTCTGGGGCTTTAAGCACTTCCACCTCTATGTATTTGGCAAATCAGTGACAGCGCTCACTGACTACAAGCCTTTTATCCCAATCATGATGGGGTCGTCTTCCAAGCGACCGGCGAGAATCGAGTGGCTTCTAGCTTTGCAGGAATACGACATCGAGCTGGTGTACAGCCCGGGAAATGCAAACGCTGCGGACTACGTGTCCCGACACACTATAGAGGCAAAGGATCAGGAAGAAGAGGAAGAAGGGAAAGAGACAGAAGAATTTCTGCATACCCCAACATCCTTGGCAACGCCCACATCAATGTCTCTCGAGGAGATATGGGAGGCGTCAGCAAATGACGAGTGCTTCCGCTAGTTACTGACTAGCCGGAACAGGCACACAAAGGACATCAGGGAGTGGCCAAAACCAACGCTCGGCTCAGGATGAAGGTCTGGTTTCCAGGCCTCAAGGATAAAGTGGAAGAATTTATCCGAGCATGCTTGTGCTACCATACCAAAGAGACCTGTACATAGAATCCATGGACCGAAACAACGTCCCCAGGGAAACAATACAATGGACTTTGGGACCACTTGCCGAGATACCCATTTCTTAGTCCTCGTGGACCAATGGTCAAGATATCCAGAAGTTGTAGAATCCACCACACTTGAAGACGTATACCCGTCCTAGAAAAGGTATTTGCCACCCACGGACTCCCCTATCAAATCTGCACTGATAACAGCCCGCCTTTCCAAAGCAGAGGGTTCTCTGAATATCTTTAAGGCCTGGGAATCAAACGCCGGAAAATAACACCAATTTGGCCCTGAGCCAACAGGGATGCAGAAAGAATGAGGAAAACACTCAATAAGGTATTCTGCATTGCACATGGACAGGCAAGATGCCAACGGCAAGCACTATACCAGTTCCTATCTGAATATCGCTCCACTCCACACTGCTCGACAGGAGTACTGCCTGTGGAGGCTTTGTTCCAGAGGGTCCCAAGGGGTTTGTTGCCAGATCATTCGATCTGCAGTCCTGGAGTGATTGAAGAAAGTGTGCTGGAATGTTATTTACGTTGTTCAGTTATGAAAAAGGAGGAGTGTGGTGTATGTCCCTTTTAGGTCTTGTGATGCATCAGGTCACGAGGTACAGAGCTAATAAAAAGGGGCCACCCATGCCACGGGGCACGTGAACCCCAGTGTCAAGCAACTGGCTCTGTGTGCTTATTCAGGTGGATAGGTCCCGACATACAGAGGGCCCTGCCCCACCACATTGAGCACACTCACATGTGCTGGTACCCCTGCTCAAAATCAACACAGCAGGAGAAAAACAGACCTTTGTAGGGTGATGCGCATTCACTGGCGTAATAGGGGGCCCCGCAGCCCTGCGGTGCGGGGGCCCCACCAGCACATGTCCTGGGAGGGGGCCCCACTTGAAGAAAAAAAAAAAGAAAATTATTTCTTTATGAAGGCAGAGTGACTTCAAAAAGAAACTATTTTTGAAGTCATAGGGCTCCCCCCACCCCATGACGCCCTCCAGCCTAGGGTCTTCCATGTCATGGGTTGGGGGAGCCCTCAGACTTCAAAAAGAAAGTTTCAATTTGAATTCACTTTGCATTAATAAAGAAATTATTTCTGCAACAGAACTCATTTCTTTATGAAGGCAGAGTGACTAAAGGTCAGCCAGGTCGAGTCAGCATAGTCCAAAATGTCAGGGGAGAGGGAAGGGCGGGAGCGCTGAAGCCCAGTCAACTTAATGGTGTTGCGCCACTACTTGTGTTTAATGCCTTGATTACTCCTAGCCCTATTCTTCCACGTCCCAGTACTCTGCCTCATACACAAATACTGGGATAAAGTACAGCTACATGGAGGTAATAACTGACTTAGCTACCTGTAATCTTCATTACTCCTAGTCCCACTCTTCCTCATCCCAGTACTTCCTATGAGGCAAGGAGCCTCATGCATAAGCTCTGGGACAAGGAAGAGGGATGTGGAAGTAATTCTTGGCCATGGAGCTGATTCTGTGGGTTGGAGTAGGAGGGGGAGGGGGAAGGCATGTGTGGGGGGGCGGGATTGTGCGATAAATCATAATGTTGTCCATGTCCAGGCTAAGCAGGCATAACGTGGCATCAGTGGCTAGAGAGGCATTTTGGTGCAGCCAGTCTGATCATTCCTCAGTTTGGTATGACTTCCTTTTAACTGGGAATTTGTGATAAAGCAGTCCTGCTAAGTGCAATTACCTGGCTAGATTGGCATTTGGGTGCTGCCAACCTAACCATTTCATTACTGCGGCATTGTATATTTTTCTGGGCATCTGTAATAAAATGATATGATAAAAGTCATTTATAACGTGCCTGTACACAAGTGTTTCTATGCGTGACAAGACAAGGGAGGGAAGATAGAGGGAGGACAAGACAAACGATCTCACTAGACCTTGTGTCATTGCGAGAACGAGAGGTGCAAGAGGAAAGGGAAGGGGGAAGTGCAAGGGAGAGGGGAGGGGAAAACAGGGCTGCAATGCTCTGATTAAGTGCAGCCAGGGCAGCGCGGCTATGGGTAGTGCAAGGAGAACAAGGGGTTGCAGGGTTACAGTTACAGCCCCTAAGTGCATTGTAGGCACGAGACAATGCAAGGGTGAGCAATCAAGAAAGAGCCTGGACTCAGAGAGACTCTGAGGGCATCCAAGCAACCGGACGGTACAGAAGACAGGTAGGTCAGCAGGGGAGGGAGAGAGAAAGCAGAGGAGAAAAGGAAAGTTTTGCTGCTTCCGAAACTTCTGATGGTCTGGCTCAAGTTTGAAGGGGCAGGGAGGCCATTCCAGAGGGAGGCACCAGCATAGGAGAGAGAGATCTACCTGCCCCTCACCCCCACTCTCTGCCGGGAGAAGCATCTAACCCTTAGAGAGTTGGAGGTAGCTGAGCGAAGGGCTCGAGATGGAAGGTATTTTGGAAGAGAGCGTTAGATTAAGTGCAGGCCCCGGCCCCAGAAAGCCTTGTGGACAATGGGAAGGGTCTTGAACTTACAACCACCAGGAGACAGTGGTAAGATTTAAGGGCTGGAGAGATATGATCCCTGCGCTTGAAGCCAAGAATAAGTCTTGCAGTCCTGTTCTGGATTAGTTGCAGATGACGGAGAGTAGAGGAAGGCAGAATGAGAAAGAGGCTGTTGCAGTAGTCCAGCCTAGAGAGAACCAGGGCTCTGGAGACTGAGCGTCTGGTGGAAAGCGAGAAAGGGAAGAGTCCCTTTTGAGGAGGAGCAGCTGGTAGTGGAACTTCTTGATGACATCCGAGATGTGAGGTGAGAAAGAGTGGCATAGAAGATGACACCAAGGTTTTTTCCCTCGCAGGAAGATGAAGAGGGCCGAAGGCGGACGGCCAGAGTGAGAGAGGTAAAGCTGGTGCCGGGGTCCCAATGAGAAGGATCTCCGTGTTACTGGCATTAAGGCAGAGATCGTTGGAAGCGCACCAATTCTGAATCGCAGATAGACAACCAGGAATGAGTTGGAGAGGAGGCTGAGGGGAGCCTGAAGGAAAGCTGAGTCATCCGCATAACACTGAAAGTTAGAGGAGAAGGTACAGATCAGGTGGGCCAAAGGGGCTAAGTAGAGGTTGAAAAATCAGGTTGAGAGTATAGGGTCCTGGGGAACACCACAGGTAGAGAGAGGTGGCAGAGAGATTGGGACCAGGTTGGACATGGGGGGCGGTCCAAGAGGAAGGAGGTCTTTCACTCTAGGTCCTGACCCGTGATGCCCAGGTTCTCACAGAGTCGATTGCTCAGGATGCCGTTGTTGACCATGTCGAAAGCAGAAGAAAGCAAGAGGGTGAGGACAGAAGGAATGCTGGAATCAAGATTAGAGAGCAGATCTTCACGGGTGTTCAGGAGAGCAGTTTCCATGCTTCCGGCAGCTGTGAAGCCAGACTGATGGTCATGGAGACAACCAACAGTTTGTGTGGAGATTAAGCTGGGAGATGGTAAGCTTTTCCAAGGGTTTGCCCAAGAAAGGGGTGATGGAGATTGGGCAATAGTTTGCCGGGCAGGTAGGATCAGCAGACGGCTTCTTGAGGAGTGGGTGCGCAAGGGAGTGTTTAAGGGGAGAGGGGAACGTTCCAGTGGCTAAAGAGTGATTACTGAAATCGGCCAAGGCTCGAGCGAGGGTGTCAATATGGTCCTTGATGGTTCTGGAGGAGCAGGGGAGCACCCATTTAGATGACGCGTTCATAGATCATACTTGTCTAGAAACCTCGTCAGGTGTTGTCAGAGAGAAAGAGGAAAAAGGAGGGGGAGAGGTAGAGATGGCCAAAGGGGGCCGAGAGAGGGAGAGGAAGAGGACAGGATGTCCTGAGATTTTGCGGAAAATTGAAAGGCCAGAGCCGTACAGAGGGCCTTGAAGGGAACAGGAGAGGTAGAGACCGCAACAGAATTGACCAGTTCTCCTTGCAGATTTTAAAGATTTCAGCCATGTTGGTAGAGGCCGCAGCGACGCAGGCTTTAATGTTTGCTCTTCTTGATGAGTTATTGCTTTGACTGGCATTTTGGTGCAACCAGTCTAAGTATGTCTAAATGTGGCCTGGCATGCTGTAATGTTATTATGTGTTTACACTGGTCTACATTGTGCAGCCAGTTCGACATGTTTTCATTGTGGCATGGCATTTTTAATAGCAACGCATTAATGTTCCTGTGCACTGTTGGTGACTTGCATGTATTGGATTGGTGTTAACCTACAAAACAATTGTTAACTGCTAACACTGTGGCTTTATAGCCATTTTTATCAGAAAGTGTGTTGTATGTTGCATTAAAATACATATTTATATCTTTCTCCTAGTACAGTGTGCGGCATACCCCTTCAACAGCACGTTTGTGTATATTGCACAAGCGTGACAATCTAGTCCGGCCCAGAGTGCAGCACGACCCATGATTTGTTGCAGAGTTGGGTGGAGGGGGCCCTCAGCATGGCTTGCAGCGGGGCCCCCACATTGTGTTACGCCACTGTGCGCATTGCTATATGTCATGTTGTGCAGTCGACCACACCAAACACTCAGACTTGGATTTCTCACCTCTGTCCTAATAATTATATTGTGCCAAAAGAGGATTTGAACTGGCCAAGGAAAACAAACAAATTAGAAGATGCACGTTTAACCTTTTTTGTTTTCAGTTTCGCTGTTGTGTCTAATGACAGTGCAGAATTTCTAACTACTGTCAAGTCTGAGGTAGTCTTGAAGTCCCCCAATTATCCAAGATCCTCAGAGCCGATGCATCTTCGAGCCAACTGCGGGCAAACAAGCGTGAAGGATGAATTGTCAGACACTTTATTCCCACTTCTGCAAAAAGAATGATCTCAGGGAATGAGACAAGTGGATCCAAGGAATACAAAACGGCTCCCTTCCAGTAGAAAACATTGCAGAGTGGGTGCAGACAAAGCCACCAAATTGCACATTTGCACATTTTGTAATATCTTATCCATGCAACGTGTGGTGGGTTCCAGGTGCGTCATCCCCTTGTGCCCCCGAATGCAAAATTGAAGGTGGCCAGGCGCCATCCCACAGCATAACACACACCATCCCATCACTGGAGATTTGCCCCAGCAAAAAGGCCAGTAGCACTTACCTGATTGGCACTTAGCAGCCACAGAACACATCCTCTTCCAAATGACAATTTACTCCTGCCCACCCAACCCCCCTGAACAAGGTTATGAAGGCTGTTAATGTTAGGGGAGACATTAAAACATCTCCAGGGTGGGCTTCATGCAGATGCTAGTGGAGGGTGGTTTCACATCACAGCAAATCATCAGTCAAAGGCTGTTAAGGGAGGAAACAGATTTCTGGCTAGAGGCCAGTAATGCCTGCTTTGGGGATCTGAGCGCAGTCCTAGTGCTTTACAGCTAGTTTGGTTGGACTGTAGCCTGCAAGAAGGAACAGGTTACTTACTTGTAACTGTTGTTCTCCAGCATGGGTCTAGCATGGATTCAGATGCTCATGAATATTTCCAGTAGTCAGGCAGGGAATTCATGGTAAAAGAAAAATCAGTTTCATTTCAGAACTGTCTCGCCTAACAACCAATCACTGAGCTCTGGGTCATACTATCCCCAGCCAATGACTGCCCTCTACCTAAGCCCCTCCTCTGGCAGTCATCTTCAGATTTGATAGCCCATAAAGTGGCAGTAGGACCAAGAGAAGAGCCGCAGAGGGGTAGGCAGGAGGGTTCGCATGTGAATCCATGCCAGACCCATGCTGGAGAACAGTTACAGGTAAGTAACTTGTTCCTTCTCCAGCATGGGGTCTGGCATGGATTCACAATCTCATGAATAAAGAATACATAGCACTACAAACATGCACAACCACGGGAAGTGGCAAGGTTCAACATAAGCACCTCATACCTGCTAGCCATGTTCACCTTCAAGCGAACAGGTTGCGCAGCACTGCTTGGCCGACACTGGACTCCTCCCTAGAAACCCCGTCGACGGAGTAGAATTTTCTGAAGGTGTGTGTCGACCTCCAAGTAGCAGCCCTGCAGATGTCCAGCAGGGGCACATCAGACAGGAACGTCGTAGTAGCAGCGATTGCTCTGGTAGAATGGGCTCTCGGACGGCCGGGCAGCGGTCAGTTTGCCAACCAGCGACAGTAGGCGATACAGCCAAAGAGCCACCTGGAAATGGAAGCCTTGGTCATGGCCTTCCCATAGTTCACAGGACCAAAGTCCACAAAAATCTGAGAAGTTATCCGGAAACTCTATGCAGGCCACATAAATCTTCAGCGCTCTAGCCACATCCAGCGAGTGCAAAGTCCTTTCAGCTGGTGACAAAGGTGTCGGGGAAAAACACAGGTAGCACCAAGGGCTCGTTGAGGTGAAATTCCGATGGCACCTTGGGAATGAAGGAGAGGTGTGTCCGCAGCACCACCATCGTCGTCTTATGAAAAGTCAACGGAGGCCGCTTGCATGACAGGGCCTGGATCTCCCCCACGCGTGCAGAGGTGATGGCCACGAGAAAAGCAGTCTTCCACGACAGAAACCTAAGCAGAGCTGAATGCATTGGCTCGAATGCCCCCCCCCGGCACCACATTGAGTTACCACGCCAGGGCCAGAGCCTTCACCGGCGGGAACAATCAGAACAGTTCTTTGATGAACTCCTTCACCAGGCAGTGCGACCACAGAGAAGACTGTCCCGGAGACTTGGTGTAGCGGGCAATAGCCGCCAGATGTACCTTGGAGGAAGCATGGGCTAGTCCCGATTTGGCCAATGACAGCAAATGCGGAAGCACTTGAGGAGCCGTGACCCGCACCAAAATCGCAAAATGCCGTAACATTTCAGAGTAAACTATGCTCTAGCCTTGGCAAGGACATCCTTGCAGTCCGCCAGAAGATCGCAGCCACCGAATTCTAGCACTGCAGGAGCCAGGCCTTCAGGTTTAGAGACCCTGGATCGTGGTGAAGAATGGCACCTCCTTCCCTGGCGAGAAGATCTGCGACCACTGGCAGCTTGACTGGAGGTGCCGCTGACATGCTGAGAATGTCTGGGTACCAGATCTGCCTCGGCCACGCTGGTGCGATGAGGATCATCCTGCACCGATACCGTCTGAGTTGACTGAATACTCAAAGTAGCAATGGCAACGGAGGGAACACATACAGAAAGAGGCCTTCCCAAGGGAATGAGAATGTTTCTCCTATGCTCCCCTGTTGGGGAACCTGATGGCGAAACTCCCGCACTTGGTGTTCGTTGCCGTCACAAACAAGTCGATCTGGGTATTGCCCCATCTGATGAAAAGGTGCTCTGCTAGGTCTTGCTGAAGTTTCCACTCGTGGCAAGAGCGGAGCTCCCGGCTCAGAGAGTCGGCGTCCGTATTCGTTACTCCTGTTAGATGAAATGGAACGAGGACCATCCCCTGGGTGATGGCCTAGTGCCATAAATCCTGCGCCTCTTTGGAGAGCGTTGGGAATCTGGTGCCCCCGTTTCCAGATGTAAAAAATCATGATGGTATTGTCTGTGAAGACCCGCACCACCTTGCCCTTGAGTGACGGCAGGAACGTCTTGAGGGCCCAAAACACTACCCATAGCTCCAGGATGTTGATGTGCAACATCTTCTACTCCGGCAGCCACAGGCCTCTGGTGTGAAGACCTCCGGTGTGGGCTCCCCATCCTACCAGGGAAGCGTCTGCCGTGACCTTCTCCTGGTGCAGTGGGGCCTGGAAATCCATGCCTCCGGTCAGATGAGAGCGCACACCCCTCCACCTGATCGCTCGACGGAAACCCTAGTCAAGCACGATCCTGTCTTGGAAACTTCCGGACACCTGGACCCAACGGGCGTCGAGGAACTCCTGCAGCGGGCGCATCTGTAACCTGCAGAGTCGGATGTGGTAAATGCATGACATCATGCCGAGCAGAGACTTGATGGCCCTCACTGTGGCAATCTTCAGTGCTAGCAGCCGCTGCATCTTGCCCAGGATGGCCGCTATCCTATCATCCGACTGACGCCAGGCATGACACCGTGTTGAGTCGGGATTCCAGGAACAGCGCGTCCTGCGATGGAGTCAAGCAGGACTTCGCATAGTTCACTGAGAACCCCAGATCCATTAGAAGGCAGACGGTCCTCACTGTGTGGTCGACAGCAACTTCTCTTGATCTGGCCCGAATGAGCCAGTCGTCCAAGTAAGGGTAGACGTGGATCCCTTGCAGCCGTAGATGGGCCGCCACTGGCGCCAGGCACTTGGTGAAGACTCTGGGTGCCGACTTCAGTCCAAAGGAAAGGACCTTGAATCGGTAATGCTTCCCCTGAACGACAAAGTGCAGAAACTTGCGGTGTCCTTTGTGAATGGGGATGTCGAAGTACGCATCCCCCCAGTTCCAACGACGACAGAAAGTCTCCCTCTTCCAGCTGCCTGAGCATGTGTTGAAGAGTGACCATTCGGAACTTCGGGGACTTTATGTATTTGTTCAGTCGTCGCAGGTCTTCTTTCATAGGAGGAAGTACCTTGAGTAAACTCTGGAGCCGCGGAGCCACTTTGTAACTAGCGCTATCGCCACTTTCTTTAACATGGCCCGAACCTCCAATAGCAGCTGAGGGACGTGGTTTCCTACAGGCCACCAGTGGTATTCAGGGACACTTTCTTTAGAACTCTAGCGTGTGTCCGTGGGTGAGAGCGTCCAGCACCCAGTGGTCAGTGGAGATGGTCTTCCACACGCTGATGAAGTTCGCCAGCTGGCCCCCCACCAGGGTGCACGGGTGGTGGCGTGACGTCCTGGGCGGTTCATTCTTGCTTGGAGGTCTATGGGCCACCTTGCCGTCCCCGACAACAACGCGTCGTCCTCCGAAAGCCTTGGAGCAGCCCCTGTTGGTTTCTTGGGCCGAGGAGCGGGAGGGTTTGGCAGTAATAAGAGGAGTCCCCGCCGAAACCCCTCAAAGATTGGCTAGACTTGCCTCCCGAGGACCGAAAGGATGGTCTTCGCTGCTGTAGCGTGCTGCACAGGGCACGTACCATCTCTGTGTCTACCTTGAGGGCCTGTAGGGACTCGTCCACAGCTTTCCCGATAAGACTGTCCCTGTCAAAGGTCACATACAAAACCCTTGTCTGGACCTCCTGTCAAAAGTTGGTGGCCTTGAGCCAACCACGACAGCGAAGGCAAACGCTGTTGCCCATCTGGCTGAAACCTGCGTCTGCGATGTCCATGGCCACCGTGATAGCGTGGTCCAACGACACTTCGTCCTCCTGTAGAATCTCCAAAGCCTCTACCCTCTTATCATCGGTGAGGAAGTCCAGTAGGGGGGGCGAGCTTAAACCACAGCTCCCAGTGGTATTGTGCCACTATAGCAAGGGCGTTGGCAGCCTTGACTGCCGTCACCGCAGAGTAGATAACCTTCCTACCCATCGCATCCAACTTCTTCCCATCGTTATCAGGAGGGGTGGACGCTGCAGAAGACATCGAGCTCGACAATTTCTTCTTGGCCGCTGCAGAAACCACCGAGTCCGGTGACGGTTGGGCCTGCAAGCACTTGGGTGCAGAGTCTGGCACCCTGTATTACTTCTCCAGCCGGTCCTCCTTCCCTGGGGCTGTAGAAGGGTTCTTAATGACTCAGTCCTTCCTGCCATAGTCATCCGTGCCCGTCGTCAGCAGAGCGGCCGGCACCGGCGAAGTGGGAGGAGCAGGTGGCGGGTTCACTGGCATCCTCCTCCGTATCTCTGATACCAGTTCATGAATGGTCGAGAGAATGTCCATTGAAAGGTCTCTAGGTGGCATAGACTTTTTCAGTTGTTGGCGATGGTGCGGCTTCTCTCATATTGCATTCTGCGTTCCCTTTTATGTTTTTTATATTTTTATGTAGTCTGTACATGCCATCATGCCTCCGGGTCCATTGTGCGCTATATAAATATAATAAATTAAATGAAAATGAAATGATTTGGCGCGTTGGACCCTCGTCGTCCTGAGGCCCTCTGTCGCCTTCCTCGATGGTATCCTCGTCGTTGTCATTGTCCGCCTGGATGGTTTGGAGGTAAACAAGTTCATCCTCCTTGGCAGAGGAGATATGCGTGCCCTGGAGGACAAACGCCTCCGCCCTTTCTTTGCGTCCAGAGGGGATGGTCTCGAGGAGATGTTCGGCATCCTCTTCTCCGGGGTCCTCTCAATGGGCTGGGAAGGAGGGACACACTTGCGGTCGGAAGGGTACCCTGCGGGTCCGGCCCTGCGGCCTTTGAAAGAGACCCTACCACCACCTCGACGGAAGGTGCCGACTTCGTCTGGTGCACCTGGGCCTTCACGGTCAGGCCGGACACTTGGTCCTGCATGGCCTTCTCCTTAGGGGTCGGATCGGATCCACGATCCCCTTTGGCCTTCTCCGCCGAGGGTAGGCCGGATGCCGTACTGTTTGGCCTTCTCCTTCGTCGTCTCCGGGGCCACCTTTAGCTTACCTGGGTGATCCAACTTCCTCTTGGATGAATAATAAGAACATTGACTGGAGACCGATGCAGCTGGGGATGTCGAACACACCCTGTCCGTTGCAGAGCCCGCCGCAGAGGCTCTCCCAACGGTAGCGGACTTGCAGTGTTTGGCCTTTTGTTGGACGCCCACAGGAGGGGCGCCCTCAAAAGGACTTAGAAGCCCGCTCAGCTTTTCCGGATCCCCTGGGAACTACGCGGTGCAGAGCCCTTGGCCTGCAGCCATTCTTCCAGCCGCTTACGCGGGTGCTTCAACGCGTGTTTTGAGAGATCACGGCAAAATGCACAATTCTACTCCTTATGCATTGGTACAGGCAGTACAGGCACTGGGAATGTTTGTCATTCATGTACACATCCTGCAAACCGCAGTCGGAAAAAAGCTTGAGAAAGGGAAGGGGAATCATCCTTCTCGTCTGACATGATCCACGTGGTGTAGGCCTGAAGAATCTTCTGGAAACTTCCACGAAGAAACTTGACGAAATCCACCCTTGAGGGCCGCTCAAGAATCTGAAAAACTGGTACCTGTTCATCGGAAGGATGACCGATTGAGCACACAGGCTCGATTGAACAAAAAAATAGAGTAAACTCTTCCAAAAAGCGAAAATTGCAGTAAAAGCTCGAGAGCTAAGCACGAGGACTCCCAACACTTGAACGTGCAGTACAAATCTGAAGATGGCTTGGGTAGAGGGCAGTCACTGGCTGGGGGCAGTGATTGGTTGTTAGGAGAAAGACAGTTCAGAAACAGATTTTTCTTTTATCGAGGATTTCCAGCCTGAAGACAGGGAATATTCATGAGCATGTGAATCCATGCCAGACCCCCGGCTGGAGAACCTTAGAGCAATAGCGGGTAAGAATGTAAGTGAAGCTGCAAGACGGGCAAGAGGCAGGTGCTACAGGCACTCAGTCTGTCAACCACGAACAAAGCCTATCTTTGGGGTAGTTACTCTTGATAAATGGTTGTGGTCCGAGTGATGCGTAATGAGCATCACTGGCTGGATGAGTGAACATACTTGAGAGATTGTGTGGGAACTGTGCCATTTCTCCCTTATTTATGGTGTGCCTTATTGTGTGTTAGGCCAGGCCAGAACATCTGTGCCTTGGCTAAGCCACAAACCCCTCTTTATGAAGCTTTGCACTAACCATAACAGTTTCCTTGGTATTAAATCCTGCAAGCTAAAATGGTATTCAGTTTATGCTGCAGCAGGGCGAGGCAAATCCCAAAATAACATGGCAACTCACTTGGTTGGCAACAGATATAGACAGGCAAAATGTTAAGGGTATTCTTCAACGTGAACCAGGGAGTAGCTATGTCCTCTGATAGACTAAGATTTGAACACACTGTCTCCCACTTAGGTATAGTGGGACCTGTACTGTACCTCATCCCCTTACCAAAAGCTTGACTTGACTGAAAAAGCAAAGCTCATCCAAGGAATGCAGCAGCTCTTCACTGCAGGATGAAGAGTTGATTGAGTATATAGTAATGGTAGTGCCTGCATGTGCATCTGTGGCTACGCACAAGTCATAAGGAGCGAAGCATGAGGTAAGCTTGAAATATGTATTGACTTGCCATGCATCATCACTTTACACACTTACTGGTGAATCATGCACACGGACGAGGCTCATGCGCATACTCACTCGAAAGCATGGGACCATGCCCAGTCAGGTCTGCAATCTATGTGCCAAATAATATAGTCAAAGCAAAACAGAAAAATTCTGCGAAGATCTGGATGCCTATTTTGAAGAAACGCCATGCTAACCTAAGCTGCCTCATGCCTTTTTCTTAGCCACACTATCTGAACACCCCTGTCCTGTACTAATCCTTCAAAACCATAATTCCCTTTTCTAAATTCTGCCCTTCTCTCCCACAAAGGAATTAGCTATTCCCAATTCTTGCTCTATTGCACTGTTCTCACTCCCAGCTCATTGTCATTTTCTTTCTCAGTCATACATTATACTTGGGAGTCCTTCACTATCATCTTGCTCACAGTCCATAACTTCTCCCCGCCTCCATTTCCTGCCCTATTCTCTCATTTTCCTTTGCCAGTACTATTCTCTCGCTCAATTTTTAACCATCTTCTTGCTCCCAGTTCCCAAACACAATTTCTGTGCTCTTGTTGCCCTACATCCAGATCTTTGATTTTGATTAACAGTGGTTCTTTAGCCAGCAGTCTTTGTGTGGGTTAGCAATCTGTTAATAATCGGTTAGTGCATACCTGCTGCAAAGCTGAGCTCATCGGCCTCCTGGCCTGCATAATCATACAGAGCCCGCACGTGCACGCCAGCTACCTGAACATCTGCCTCCTGCCCATTCAGGCTAGTGTGCTTCTTGGGGGTCTCCTCGTCTGACCATTCAGAACCATCGTCTTTGGCAACACTGGAGGTAGAGAAAAGCATCATTACAGAAAGTCATAGCAATGCTTCAAAGACAGGACAAAGGGCGCCCATCACCGCAAACATCTGAGGAGGAATTTGAAATTTAATGTGAAGTGACACTGGAGAACAGCAAAAAAGTATGATCAGAGATTCAAAGAGCAGTAACAGGGTGGGAGGAGAGGTTAAGGGTTTGTGAAATGGAGAATTGTGAACTGTACTTTCAAACCGGACCCATGAGATACAGTGGGAAGAGCCATATTACCCCCCCTCCCCACTCTCCTTTACTCCCTTTCCCTGAATGTAGACTCACAGCTACAGTCTGTGAACTTCTATGACACTTCGCATCCTGTAGAACGTGGACATTGTAGCGGTGGAGTTGCAGGATATGACAGCTACCTTCAGCCCCCATGCCAGTAGATCCCTGCATGCTAAACATACCCACATCTTGGCAGGATCCATACTTTTAGGGAGGCACCACCTAAGGGCTTGCAAATCTACTAGCCCACTTGCAATGGCGAGGAGATTTTAAGAAGGGCAAGGGCCATTTGCATGGTACTTTTTCTGGCAAGTTTGGGGATGTTTGGAACTTTTACTTGACATGTGCTGCAATATAACGGTTTGCAGTAAAGGACAAAATGAGTTGTACTATGCTTGGCTGGCCTTTGGGAGGCAGCATTGCACCAAACATAAAGAGTGCTTATGGTGATACCATTCTACAGAAATGTTCTCTGTTCTCACCCATCACCATGAGGCAAGTGCATTTCTCTTAGGTTGAGTATGTAAACTATGGAACTCGCATTGCAGGTCTAGTGGGATTTTAAGAATTTAAAAGGTCTACTCATATCAGACAGTGCCTTAAAACCTATGGCTTGGTTTGGGCCTGAACGCATATCCTTTTTTCAAATTAGGCAACCCTTCCATGGGGAAACTAGAATGTTGGAGTCATCGTATGATGGATGGGTCCAGATGCGAAGGATCTACCCAAACGGTCCTCAAACTTTCTTTTGTAGGTTTTTTCAAAGTCATAAAGGGTGTTTTTTTCTGATGCCAGGGACCAGATTTTCACACAGGGTTTTAGGGAAGCATGTGTATGCTATTGCAAGCCATTCCCCTCCCCCTTAAGCACTCCCTTGTGCACCACCTTCTAAAGAAGCCCTTGGCCGATCCTCCTCTCTCGCTATCGCCTGATCTCCATCACTCCTTTCCCGGGCAAACTCCTGGAAAAGCTGGCCTTCTCACAGCTTAATCTGCATACTGAATCTGTTGGTTGTCTCCACGACCACCAGTCTGGCTTTAGAGCTGCCAGAAGCACGGAAGACTTGCGCTCTAATCTTCCTCTTTCCTCATTCTCCTCAATCAACCCTCTGCTTTTGACACGGTCAACCATGTCATCCTGCTCAATCGCCTCCGTGACAACCTAGGTATCAATGATCAGGTCCTGGTCTGGTTGACCTCCTTTCTCACTGACCGACCCTCCCAGTTCCAACTGGGGTCTTTTCTCTCTTTTATCTCTCTCTCTCTACTTGTGGTGTTCCCCAGGGGTCGAACGTTTCACCCTGGCTTTTCAACCACTGCCTGGCACCTCTTATCCACCCCATTGCTACATTCTGCTCCAACTTTCTTTCAGGGTTATGCAAATGACACCCAGCTCTCTGTCAGACTCCCACCAGCCACCTCTACTTCTTCTCTCATGCCAGACTGTCTTGCCACAATTCAGGAATGGTGTGCAGCCAATGATCTCTGCCTTAAAGCCAGTAAGACCGAAATCCTACTCATCTAGACACCTGCTCATCCTTTCCTCTCTCTGGGCACCCACCCTGGGCTACTTACTGTTCCTGCCTATGAGGTTAAGAACATTGGTGTCATCTTCGATTCCACCCTCTCCTTCTCTCCTCACATCTACGACATCTCTAAGTAGTAGCACCATCTGCTGCACCTCCTCAGAGGTATTCTGCCTTTTCTCACTTTCCCCCAGAAGCTCACTGTCTCCAGGGCCCTGGTTCTCCCTAGGCTGGACTATTGCAACAGCCTCTTTCTAAATCTGCCTGTCTCTACTCTTCAACCTTTACAACTTATCCAGAACAGGACTGCAAGACTTGTCCTTGGCCTCAAGCCCAGTGATTGTATCTCTCCAGCTCTGAAATCTCTTCACTGGCTCCTTGTGGCTGCAAGGATCAAGTTCAAGACCCTTTGCATCGTCGACAAGGCTTTCTGCGGTTTTGGACCACACCACCTCCAACTTTCTGTTCCTAAACATATTCCTTCTCAAGCTCATCCTCCTCCAACTCTGAAGGTCAGATGCTTTTCCAAGCAGAGAGTGGGCGCAGATCTCTTTCCTCGGCTGGGGCCTCCCTCTGGAACCGCCTCCCTGCCGCTCTCAAACTGGAGTAGAACCATCCCTGTTTCTGGAAGCAACTCAATACCTTCCTTTTCGCATCCGCTTTCTCTCCCCCCATACCCCCCTGCTGATGTCCCCGACTGCTCCATGCACTGGTCACCTGGCCACCCACTGAACTCTAGCCCAGGCTCCTGCATGTCCAGTTGCCCTCACGCTGCCTCAGGGCTCCCCCAACACTTAAGAGTCTGTATCTGCAACACTACAGTCCCTTCTCTCTGCACTTATGAGCCACCCTCCAGCAGCACTTATTGAGTTACCTTCACTCCCCCCCCCCCCGGCAATTCTCCCCTCCCTCTTCCCTGCACTTGCGTGATCTGCATGACACAAGGCCTAGTAAAATCATTGTTTTGTCCTCCTCCCGTTTCCCCCTACTTGCCTTGTTGCGCTTAGGAACACTTATATGCAGGCGTCTTATAAATGGCTTATATCATATCACCAAATGGTTTTGGGCACAATAGTAAGCACAAGGTAGGCTTGAGCATATTAAATGTATTGCTTTGCAACACACAGAGGCAGAGGATAAACAGACAGCTCGACTGGTTTCTAGATTGAGGGTTCTGTCGTCACTACAATTCCAAGTGTCAGGTGACTCTTGAACAGGTCAAAGCACACTTGTTGCCTTGGCTACAGGCTTATGGTGATCAATAAAATTGAGATTTGCATACTGCTGGGAATGCTGGATGGTCCTCCATCTTAGGCCACTGCTGTGTGTAATGTCACAGCTTTGGTGAAAAGTGTGCCCTCTCCTTATGTATGTGGAGGATAATGAATCAGCCTTGGTTCATAGTGTTGACAAAAGGGATTTTGTCTTTGTGCATGCTTTACAGAAACCAGGAATGAGAACCAGTGGAAAGAGTAAGGGCCCAGAGACAACTGCACAAAAGTGACTTAGTGCCTGGCCTGATCTGTCCTAGACCCCAAAACTGTTAGGAAAGAAAGCCTACAATGCTTTTGGATACATTTAGGAGAGAAGCTTGAGCTGATGGCATACAAGCACAATGTTAAGCAAGGAGCTGGCAGATAATGTTCTAGATTGGCACAGTTCACACGTACCACATCTCAGGAAGTCTCACTGGAACCTTTCCAAGTTGCAATGATGTGGGATGGAGTCTATGCTCCATCTAATTTCTGCTAGTTTGCAGTTTGAGTTTGGGTTACATTGATTCTCTTCTACGCCAACATTGTAAAAGCTTTGATATGTATCCCATCAGTATGCTGTGGCGATGAGATGTAGGACAGACACGTGGTGCATCGCCTGTGGCTGGAATGGAAGGCAGTGGATGGAGGATTCTGGACAAAACAAATGATCAGATGGGGTGGAGACCATTATCTCCAGCCACCCCCTCCCCCAACCCCCGTCCAAGGCCCTTAATTCTACGTTCCCAGCTAGGCTCCCCACCTCTCCTCCAGGGTTAGTAAACAGACATGAGGAAAACAATAAGAATCATAGTCACCACTGTGAGAAGTCAAAAGTGAGGGGGGGAGATTGGGGCAGGAGTCACCGCTTCCCCCAATGAAGGGCAGAACTGGTGCAGAGAGTGCAGACCCTAGTGTGTGATGACAGAGCTGCCACCACTCTACCCCTAGTGTGTTGTGTGGAAGCCATGGGGGCAATGTACTAACTTGGCCGGCTGATAATCCGTCAAGGCCGCATAGAAATCATCATTGTCGTCATCTCTGTAGGAAAACCTGCAAATTGGCAAACAGGCTCTGAAAACAGGCGCATGCAACTAGCAGAGCAAGCATTGCAAGGCACTTCAACCGCCAGCATAGCAGTGCATTCAACAGTACTGTAAACAACCTGAAACACTTCACCCACCAGCAACATACTGCACCTGGCAGTAGCCTACTTCAACTGCCTCCATAGCTTTTTGCATGCCAAAACATTTATCAGTCAGAAGCATTGCATCCTTTAGCATAGCAAGCAACCTACCACACACCCACCCACACAGTAGAGGTCTGTACCAACACACCAATGCAACCACCAGGTTACCAACATTACGTGCCAATTATACCACCACTTTAACACACACCTGTAGTGCATCCACCAGACCAGCACTGTATCTCCCACAGAACAATGCACCACTCGTCCACATAGACACAAATCAGAACTTCAGCATCCATGCAGTGGCCATGAGACCCACCTATATTGCACTCAACAGCAAAACATTGCAAAATTTAACATTGGTGGTATCATGGGACAAGCAATGAAACGCTTCAGGCCACACCCGCAACCCAGGCCCCCTCTAAACGCATCAGCATCAAGAAAACACAAGTGCACATGATTCATAAAAGATGGCCCTTAATGTAACCATTACAGAAAAGCTAAGCCGCAAGAGTCTTGCGAAAGTTAAGTCAATTATCAATTTCTTGAAAGGTGAATGGGAGCTTGTTCGATAGATGAAGAGCAAAAACAAATCTGCATTTGCCCCAAACTCAGAAGATGATTTCAGCATTGAAAAAAACCGCCAGCAGCACAAGAGGATTGGGAGAGAGATATTCGGCAGGTAGTTTTGCAGTTTACAGAGGCAGTCACTATGCAAGTTGTTTTGCAACCACTGAAAGTTCCAGTGAAAATGACACCAGTGCAGGAGGGAACACAAGATCCTTCAGAAAGATGATTATTCAGTTTCAGAGGTTCATGAGTTGAGGGCTTGAGCCAGAGGACCTAAAAGCTGGAGATGCAGAGTCGGCAGTAACCAGCGATGCAAGTTTCGTCCATTTGTCCTCAGGCACAGGATTCAGCTTCTGAGGCTGGGGTCCATTTAAGATGATCCCAGGGAAGAACAATTATTGAAGATGTTCTTGCAAGGTCACACCAGACAGGAGACAACCATGAAATGAGGACCAGGAGGCATGTTTGTGAAGTTGCAGAACAATGAACAGCACAGGCTGCTGGAGCTTCCCAAATGGGAGAAATTGAATCCTAGGTTGAAGAAACTCATAAGTTCTGCGCAAAGTCTTCACAGTAAGGGCATCGAAGGGGCTCCCACTTCTGGATCCAGCAATGCAGGAACAGTCGGAAGCTTCAGCAAGATTAAGGCTTGAAGAAAGAGCTGTGATGAAGTCGGCCCCACTCCATCAGGGAGAAGGAGCACCACAGTCAGTTTCTTCCAGCCTTCTGTAGAGGCAGAGCTTTGCCATCGCATTACTAACAAGAGAGTGGGTACCCTCTATGGGATCACATTGGTGAATCCCTGCCTTAAGAGTTATTTGGAAGGCAGAGCACACAAACTGAATCACTCCTTAATGCCTTACCTGATATCTTGCAGGAACAGCATGGGCCTTACTAGGGGACGCCAACCAAGGCAGTGATAGTATCCAAACACCTAAGTGGATCTAGGCAAAGGCACTGAGAATAACAGTGCCCACACAGCACCCCCCCCCCCCACCAAGGAATTAGGATGTGGCTAACCTTCTGTGATGTGTTCCGAGCTGACCCCATTGTAACTGTGGTAATAATAGCTGTCGCGTTGTTGGCTATCCAAAGGCTATACGATATTGTGGTGGCCATCTTGCATCATACATTGAAAGTTCTTCTATTTTAGTTGCCTGTTGGAATGCTGGACGTGGATACGGAGTCCATACACCTTTACATGAGCAGTGGCAAAGCATAAAGCTGTTCTAGAAGTTGAGTATGTTGGCATTGAACACACTAGTCTCTAAACATGTGCGGGAGAGTAAAGGCTATACACAGGCTACGCACTTACCCGGTGTCCCTGAGAAGCAGAGGTTTTTGGCTGGCCACTGGAGGGGGATGGGAGTGCAGGGTGTGTTATTTGGCACCTAACCACCTAGCTTTTCAGTTTGCAGTGTTTCTGCTGCAGACCAATTGGTGCTGTGCTTTGCTGGGCTTCCAAGTGCTTGTTTACTGGGTGTAGATGGTATTGATGTCTGCTTGGCGCCAGCTCGGAGGCAGGCGGCAACTTGTTTTTTAGCGTGTTCTCGAGGGTGCCATGTTTGGAGTGTTTCTTTGCTTGCTCTGTGCCAGCTTTGGCTGAGCTCCTGTTATGACCACTATTAGGCAAGATTGTATGCAGTACCCTGTGGGAGACTGCACCGGCCTTGACCTCTTGGCAATAGTTAACCCAACCTTTGGTATAGCATGTACTACACAAGTTGGTAGAGTGACTGAGCAGCCAGGCCGATCTCAAGAGGGGTCAATGTGAGCTGTAGAGTTGTAACACAGAGATTCACAGTGACAGGTATTCAAATAAACACATACACTCAACCTTTTTACCCAGAGCACAAGTTTTTGCTCTCCTTGTGTGGCGGCGCTCCAGAAAAGGCTAAAGGCGTTCCTGCCCTTTTGCGTTTAGTGGCAACTACTAGCGAGTCTTGTTTTATATGCCCTCTGATGTAAAGGGGGTCATTGTAGTGCGTTGAAACCTCTTCTCTATGCGTAGATGAACCACTTTTGTAAGTGTCGGAGCAGTGAGACTACAATAGAGGTATATAGGTAAACAGTGTTTCTAAGGAAAAATAAATAATGACAAACATTTTCAGTGACACCTGAATAATGAAAAATATGTCGACATTTATAGTAAAAGAATAAATGTGCGGCTGGGGTAAGGGATTAAAAAAAAGGCGGTAGGGCTTTGGGGGGGAGGTTAGTAAAACAGGGGAAACGGGTGTGTGGGGGGACCCCCAAATTAATATATGTGAAAAAGACCACATCTTCCCCCTGATCCTCCTACTCATCACTTTGAAGGGTCTTTTTCTTTTTTTAAAAGCCCAGTAATGATAGTGGAACCGCCTAGGTGACTTGACATTTGAATTTTACTAACTGCCACCGAAATTGTTGATTTTGGCACTCAAATGTTCTGTTTTATAGTGTGAATAGCTCATTTTGGAGCAGAATTCTTGCTGAAACATGAGACAATTGAGAGCTACTCAGGGCTGAGGATTTCATTTGGGAAACTCTGATGTTTGCATTAAAACAGGAGTGGAGTGATTTTGTGTGCCGATGGGGTTCGACTTGCTCAGCGTACTTGTGTCGGAGGTCGATCCTGGCCGATCCCTATGAGAATGTTTTATATGTTTGGCTTAATCACCAGAAGAAGCCTCCATAAAGCTTTAACTCTGCCTGTCGGACCTGGGGACTGGCTCAGGGGAATCTGAAGGTTCCCTATCTGATGTCTCCTAGGTGATGCCAACGAAACAGGGTCTGTCCAGCTCTGCCTTGGAGTCCTCCGCTACAGCGTGGATTTCTGTGGATGCCTCTGCCCGCATAGTCCACCCAGTGTTTTGACTGCCAATCTTTAAGCGTCTTCAGTTTGACGAACTTGCTGTCCCTGCAGTTATCCTCCTGGTGATCTCTACAGTGACAATAGTTACACAAGTTGTGTGCATCTTTCCAAGGAAATGTTTCCAGCTTTCCAAGAAAATATTGTATTGCATGTGTGGCAACAATTGAAGAGTATTTGACATAGTCGAAGCTGGTGGACAGGGACCCTTTGTAAATTAAGGGGGAAATAAATGGAGACATTTGCCAATATAAAACTAAGGTGTATGCCTAGCGACATCATAGTCCATCAACAGCTGATCCTCCAGAACCACAAGGCCTGCTATTGATGGATCATCTCAAGCAAGTAGCAGGCTCTGTCGAGTGATCATCGTAAATGAAGACGGTCACGAATAATAAGTATTGCTCAGTCTCGAGCCAAATACTGATCTTTATGAGCTCTGCATAATGCGACCAACTCGATGGTGGAAAGAAATCAATCTGAGGACTGCGACACGTGAAGGATCATGGGTACTCTACACGTCACAGTAGGGATAGTATTGCAGGAGCGCCCTGTCGATGTCCTATTATCGACTTTGAAAATAAATAATGTAATACTCTGCACCAAGCACTAGATGTCGGCCAATTCAAAGCATGTGTTTCTAAGCAGATCCACAAACCTCAGAAGTTGTTCTTACCCTTTACATAACTCTTTTGGTGAACAGAAATTCAAACATGTAGTTTAACTTACTGTAATGGATATGCATATAGACTCTGGTTGGTATGCGACTTTGTAAATTAAAATTATTAGTCACATCTAGCAGTCTATGGGAAGTAGAACTTTGGGTAGTTCTGAATTTGTTAATTTAATGAACACCTATGGTTAAAGTGTTTTATGTCGAGTTGACTGGGTATGACCCATATGCTTCTTTAATGATCCACAAATTTTAGTACCCAAGGCGGGGGGTGCAACCAATCAGGGTTCCAAGTTACTTGGTGGCTGCTTCCACCGCCCAGTCATCTTCACCTCAGTTTTGCTGTCCCTCCCACCCAGAGTCCCCACTTACCAGAATGCTTCAGCGGCAGTGATGCCCCCGCTGCTCTGTGGCCCTGCTGGCAGCCACGGAAATGGAGGAGGGGCTCCACTTGGAGCCCCGTCTTCAAGTTCCTTGGTGGACATTTGCATAAGTGTTTTGTATAAATGAACAGGGAGCCTCGTGGCAAGAACACATGCCTCTCGCCTACGTTATACAATGCCTATACTAAACTTATTTGCAGCACAAGATGCCATGGGAGTTATATAGACCAATTTTGCGGACAATGCTCAGATTCTCATCCCAATCACCAGTGATCACGAGCATGACTCCGCCCTCATCAACAAAATGTACTCTCATTCAAAATTGGATAGCTACAAACAGTCTGTGCCTGAATGGTGAAAAGACAGATCCTCATGATAGGCTCCCCGGCCAAACTAAAAATGCTGCATCTTGACTACATCTCCTTTAACATCGACGTAACGCCCATTCCTATATCAAAACAATAGGTGTGTACCTGGACTCCAACCTCACCATGAATAAACATATCAATACTCTTGCCTCGTCTACTGCCTACATGGCAAAACTCATCGCCCTCAGTCGACAATTTCTCACCCACATAACTGTATCACCCTAGTAAGAGCGCTCATACTCACAAAATTGGACTACTGTAATATACTCCTGCTAGGAACCACAAAGAAGAATTTAGCTAAATTACAACTCTTGCAAAACAAACGATCACGCATAAATGCATCACCCAAAAGGCACCCACATAGCTCAACAACTGTCTCGCCCGTAAAACATCAACTATACCTTTAAGATCTGGCTCTAGTGCATACTTATTCATCCCTCGTTTTAAAAACTCCAGGGTGGGGGGGGCCAGCTTCCCTGTAGCAGCACCAAGAATCTGGAATGCGCTCCCTCTGAGCATCAGCCAGGAGCCATCCCACCCCAGTTTCAAGAAAATAATCACACCTGGTTATTCAATAAGTACTAACCATCTTCGTCGAATCTTCAGTGTACAAATTGTAACCACACTGTACCTGAATTTTTTCGTTTTTTCTTCTTTTTTTCTGAGATCTGATTGTAATCAAATGCCTCACCATGTACTCTGCTTTACAACTGCCTTTGTAACCAGACAAGTAAGCTACTGTTTTTATGTTCTCTTTATGTCCTCTGTAACCAGATACGTTTTGACACTGTAACCATGTAACGTATGCCGTGATACCACCGGGTTTTGGCGTATTACAAATGCCATAAATAAATAAATTACTGTCAGCACCCAGGGGTGCTAATAGCGACATTTTTGAGTGGCCACTTTGTATGCAATCTTTCTTGAAGTTAACACCTTATTTGCTGTTGAAAGCACCAGATCTTTTTTTTCAATTGGTGGCCATAGTGGGCTACTGGTAAGCATACTAGGACACAACCAGCATTAAAATATTCTGAATGCATATTTGAAATTGTGAAAAAAAGCTTAAGCAAGTTCATACATAAATATTACACACCCTATCATACAAGTAGCGTGTGTGTGCGTGTCTTTAAGTTGCCATTTTTCATTGTGAATTATGTCTTGAGACAAAATGGTGGAAAATATTTAGGTGCAGAATGCCTATAATGCTTCCCTTCACCCTCATGTGTTGGTGTGATGTAAAAGCTCATTGTAAGTTAAAACATTTGTATTGCACGTTCCTCGTAAATGTGCGTGTGCGCTGTGTCTCTTTGTGGAGGTGTGCACATGTGTAGTGTGCGTGCATGTATGTGTATGTTAATATTATATGAGTGAGACTCACCCTGTATTTTAAACTCTATACCAAAAGTTTAATTCTCTTCTGACTATTATATTTAGCAGGTGTGTTGCAGTATACGATAATGGAGCTATGCGCAAAACTGGTATGAAAGCTAGCCATTATTAAAGTAATTGCATTTTAGGGCAGCTAAAATGACACCACTCCTTATGAGAGGTCTAAGTGTGTCATTTGTTCCCTGTAGGTTCTTTGCTCCTCTCCCGCCCGTACTACAACTGTACATTTCAGATTGTTTGAATTGTGGAGTTGGGGGGTCACATTCTTGGCCGTCTGTTCTAAACACATCACTCCACCCTTATAGTGAGGAAATCAAAACGCTAGTGTAAGTAGTGAAGCATCAACATATGTTATCACCTGCCAAGCGATGTTGACATTTATATGGATGCTCTAGTGTAGGAGGGCTCTATGGGGAACAGTACACCTAACCTATTGCCATTGCTCACATTAGCATGTACAAAAGGCGGCATCCACTACCAACCAAGTAAACACTGCACACGAAACAGGGACACTTGTATAGCATCACGCTTGCAGTAGCCACAACCAACCAGGCAAACGTAGGAAACGCATGCCAGTGGCCCCAAATTACAAGACCCACAACAAACCAAACAAATATTGCGCAAACCAGACAGACATACCAACATCGCAAAGCACACACAGTGCAGACAGCCAGCACACTTAACCAACAAAGCACACTCCAACAGCGACCAACAGCATGACCTGGACAGTTCTCAGCTGGCGAATCAGACCAGCTAAATCTTGCAAACATTACAGAAGACATTGCCCACAATCAACACAGGACTCAAGCCACAGATCATTGTACCAACAAAGCCAAAAAACAGCATATTAAAGAAAAAACAAGCATACTGCACACAGCAGCGATACCAACATAACGTGACCTAGATTGTGCCCATAAGCAACATATCAAACCATTAAATATTCAACACCAGAATAACAATTCAAGCGCACAGGGCTACCAACTAGCACCCACTTTACTCACTGTGCACCAACAGAGCACTTTGTTCAACGTCAACCCCTTCCCTGGTACTGCACACCGACTCCATTTTCCCACAAGCAGCAGGCATGCTGAGCCACCGCTTGGTTACACTGCCAACCTCCCCTAGCATCGTCATTCTCTACAGTGTGTGCATGCTGCCAAGAATGTTGCATGCATTGGGAGTTTCCACTGCATTCAGGTCGCAAGTGTGTCCCTTCATCCTTTTCCTGCAAGTGGTGCATAGTTACCCTCTGCGCAGCTGCTGTGGGGGAGGGGTATTGGACACACCATCCCCAGTTGGCACAATGCTGGTAAGTGTCACCTCGTCAATACTTTTACTGCTCCGCTCCTTCTTGCTGATTGGTCGTTGTGATTCCATGGACCACTCCTGTACAAGGGAAGCATTGGTTTATGGTTGGTAAGAATAATCCAGAAAAGAGAAATGAGATGGAAAGGAAAGAGCGCAGAGAGATGCAGCAACCAAAGAAGAGACATAGCCAACCAGGAAGAAGCCACACAGGCCCAAGAGATGCAGAAAACAAAAGGGGGTGCAGCAAGTAAAGGGTGGGTATGGAGACCCTGAAATAAGAGGCAGGTGCAAAGGTCCAGGAGTGAATTGCAAATAAGCAGGAGGCGCATGAGGCAAGTATGAGAGAAAAGCAGCAAGCTTGGGCCTAGGTCCAAGGAGGAAGACCTGTCACGCAAGAGAAAGGTGGAAAGGTCTAGGAGGAAGGCCGAGACATTTGACACTGCCCAGATTACTCACTGGTAATAGACATCACTCCGACTCCTCGACTTTCAGGCATAAGTCGTGATGTGAGGTCCTTCACCTTTAGAGACACCCCTTTCAAAGCAAACAGTTTTTACATTTCTTCCCAAATTGATAGTGACCAAGGCCCCCTACACTTTGGTATTGGGAAGGTGAAATACCCCTACACTCTCAGAGCCTACTGTCCATCTTCTAAACTCTCAAGCAAAGGATGGCACAGACGAAGGCGGGAGGAACGAAAGGTGGAGAGAGAGGAGGAAGAGTAGGACTTGTGGTACTCCGGTACGTAATCGGGACATGTCCCAGCCCCATACAACATCCATTTTTGCCTAATAAAACCCAAGATCACAATGATGCAACATATTTGCAGAGAGGATTCTTAATCCGCAGTACCCAAATATTCTCAACAGCATCCTGAATATGAAGGTTGTAATGTTTAATGGACTCAAGTGGCAACCCTACAAACGTCTGCCATAGAGACACTCTAATCAGTCCACAAAGCCGTAACCCTCCCCAACCCCAGCCAAGTCTTAAATAACATTTGGAAAAGAAATTCCCTTTTCCTCATAAGCAACAACTTCAGCATGTCTCACCCATGTATGTTAGGTAGTGGTGGCAGTTTTCCGTTGTGTCCAGCACCAAAGGCCACAAGTTGAAACAGAACAGCAAAAAGAACAAGTTACTTTCTTACCTGGTAACGTTCTTTCGATGGGATGGTCCGACGACGTATTCCATATCTATGACAGGTAATCACCACAGCTGTGCTGCTTCGGCAACTTTTTTCGGCGTCTGCGTCCTGCGTCGGTGCTCCGCCGTCGAGGACCTCCTCCGACGTCCGACGTCATCCGATGTGATAAGTAGGACGCACGACGCCCGTAGCCTCAGTTGTAGTTTTTTCCCCCAGAACGTGTGACATCAGTCTATTGCCAGTCAGACACAAAGCCTTGCGGAACGTAAGCTGCAATCGCAAAAGAAATTCTGCCGCGGGGAAGGTAGGGAGGGAGCGATATGGAATACGTCGTCGGACCATCCCATCGAAAGAACGTTACCAAGTAAGAAAGTAACTTGTTCTTCGAGGGGATTGGGTCCTCCGACGTATTCCATATCTATGACAGACTCCCAAAGCAGTACCAGAGCAAGGAGGAGGGAAAGAATTTAGACTCAAAATTTAGAATTGCCAATCAAATATCAGAGCAAAGGACTGCCTTGCCAAAGGCCAGATCCTGTCCTCGGATGGAATCGAAGGAATAGTGACGTACAAATGTATGTGCTGAAGCCCAGGTGGCTGCATCACAGATGTTGCGAATAGGAACACCCCTCTGCAGGGCAGTAGATGCAGCCATACCCCTGGTAGAATGGGCCCGCAAGCCAGCCGGTGGGTCCTTATCCGCCAAGCGGTAACACTCTGAGATGGCCAAAATAATCCAGCGAGACAGTCTGTTTCGTCACAGCTTGTCCCAAACGCTTACCAGCGTAACCAATGAAGAGTTGATCATCCACTCTGACCCGGGACATGCGTGAAACATAAAAGCTTAAAGCTCTCCTAGGATCAAGCCTATGGAGCCTCTCCTCTTCCTTACCAGGATGTGGAGGAGGATAGAACGCCGGACGAACAACCTTCTGGCTCAAATGAAATTCCGAAACCACCTTCGGAAGAAAAGAAGGACAAACTCGGACAACCCTGTCCTTGTGAAATACAGTGAAGGGTGGCTTAACTGAAAGTGCCTGTAACTCACTCACTCTGCGAGCGGAAGTAACCGCAACTAAAAACAGTTTTCAGAGTTAACAGCCTCAAAGGGCAAGAATGTAAAGGCTCAAACGGAGCACCCATAAGAAACTTAAGAACAAGGTTTAAATCCCAACCGGGCACCAGGAAAGGTGACGGAGGGAACACATTAGTGAGCCCTTTCAGAAACTGTGAAATCAAAGGGATTTTAAAGTTGGAACACTCTTCAGACGAGCGCTTAAAGATGGACAGCGCCACCAGGTAACCTTTAATGGTACCCACTTGCAAGCCCCTGTGGGCCAAAGAAAGTAAAAAGGACAGAACCATGGGGATATCACATGCAAAAGGATCCACATACTGAACTCTGCACCAGTCGCAAAACTTACGCCAACGGCAACGGTACAGAGACTTTGTTGCTGGCCGTCAGGCCGAGAGCAACACCTCCATCACGTCTTCAGGGAGGTCCCAATCCTTATACCTCAACCTTTCAGAAGCCAAGCATGAAGGTTGAGGGATCTGAACTCTGGATGGAGAACCTGACCCCCGTCCCGTGAGAGCAGATCGTCTCGGTAGGGAAGATGACGTGGAGGACAGATGGACAAGTCGAGAAGGTCCGGGTATCCCGTCCTCCGAGCCCACGCCGGAGCAATGAGGATCATCCGGGAACCGAACTTCCGTAGCCTCCGCAGCACTTGCGGGATGACAGGGACTGGAGGAAACGCGTACAGCAGTGGGAATGACCACTCCACCACGAACGCGTCTCCTAAGGCTCCTTTTGGAGGAAATTCCCGTGAGCAGAACCTCTCGCACTTCCGGCGACGGAGACCAACGACCGCTGACTGTCAGCTCGTTGGCATGAGCTCCCCATCCCGTGAGGGATGCATCCGTCACAATCGTCACCTCCGGCCAGGGAAGCCAAAACCGAGCCCCCTTCATCAAATTGCCTTCGACGGCCCACCACAGAAGGTCCCGGGCGACTGAGGGCGGCACCTGAACCGGGTCCGACATCCTGCCGGAGGACTGCGACCATTGCATCTTGAGTGCCCACTACAAAGATCTCATCCGCAGGCGAGCCTCTGGCACCAGAAGAATGCAGGATGCCATGAGGCCGAGCAACCTCAAGAACTCGAACGCTGGGAGCGTCTGGGCATGCCGAAACTTGTGCACCATCTGCTGAATGTGAAGAGCCCTCACCGGGGGAGGAAAACCCTGCCCCAGGGAAGTGTCGAGCACTGCTCCGATGTACTGGAGCCGCTGTGTTGGCGTCAAATGGGACTTCTTTAAATTGAGGGAGAAGCCCAGCCTCTGAAGGGAGTGGCAGGTGACGGACAGATGATCCAGGACTTGCTCGGGAGAGCTCCCCTGATCAACCAATCGTCCAGGTAGGGGTAGACGTGAATCCCCCCTTGCCGGAGATGCGCTGCCACCACCACCATGAGCTTGGTGAAAACCCTTGGGGCCGAGGTCAATCCGAACGGCAGGACCCGAAACTGAAAGTGCGAGTCGCCAACTGCGAACCTCAGGTACTTCTTATGCTTGGGATGGATCGGCACATGGAAGTAAGCATCCTTGAGGTCGAGAGACACCAACCAGTCCTGAAGCTGAAGGGCCTGGAGGACTTGAGAGAGAGTAACCATCTTGAACTTGTCCTTCCTGAGGAGTTTGTTCAAACCGCGCAAGTCCATGATGGGCCTCAATCCCCCGTCTTTCTTCGAAATCAAAAAATAAGGGGAATGCCATCCCTTGTTCCTCTCCGCTACAGGCACCAGTTCTATGGCGCCTTTCTCCAGCAGGGCTTGAATTTCCTGCACAATGAGCGGATCCGGACTCTTCAAAGAGAGGTTCCCTGGTGGATTGTCGTGAGGCCTCTGCCGAAAGGGAAGACAGTAGCCGTGGGTTATGATCTCCAGAACCCACACATCTGAAGTAATGGCACGCCACTCTACAAGATGCTGCGCCAGCCTTCCCCCAACCAGCGAACCATGGGACTTGGCCTCATGACTGAGTGGTAGCGGCTGCGGCGTTACCTGAGGGCAAAGAGGCAACTGCCCGAGCGGCCTTAGCACCACGGGTACCCTGTCGTCCACCTCTGGTACCCCTGCGTTGGCCTCTTTGACTGCTCGCTCCTCTCGCTTTACTGAAGGACGAGTAATAGCGAAAGGAACCACCCCTCCATTGCTGTCCCCTAGGACAAAAAGGCGGAGGTTGGCGAACTGCAGCTCCCAATGACTTTGCTGCAGCTTTGGAGGTCTGCAACCTCTCAAGGCTCTCGTCAGCCTTGCTGCCAAAAAGGTGTTCACCGTCAAAGGGCATGTTGAGGAGCCGGGACTGCACATCAGGAGCAAACCCCGACTTCCGCAACCACGCAAACCTGCGTATCACGGTGCTCGCCGCCATGGACCTGCTGACGCATTCAGCCATGTCCAAACCCGACTGAACGGACTCTCACATGGCATCCTTACCATCCTGGACCATAGCAAGGAAACCATCCCGTTCGTCCCCTTCGGGAATATGTTCAGCCGCTAACGCAACACAGTTCCACAAAGTGTGAGTGAAACGCGACAAGGCACATATGGAGTTGGCCGCCTGAAGCGCCATACCCCCAGAAGAAAACACTTTGCCCAACCATCAAAACGATGTCGCCCCTATCAGGAGGGATGGTAGGGTACGACGCCTGCTTTGCCGGGGCCGTGGCCGCTTGCACCACCAAACTCTCCGGAGTGGGGTGGCCTGGTCAAGTAGCTACTGGCTGGACGGTATTTTAGCAACAAGGATCTGCCTACCGCCGGGAGACTCTCCGGAGCAGTCCAAGCCGCCGCCACCCTTCTCTGTAGAGCCATATGAAACGGCAGTACCGGGTCAGTTGGGGGACCAACATCAAGGATGTCCGTGAGATCATCCTGCACAAACTCCCCTGGGGGAGCAGACCATCCCAAGTACTCGGAGACCCTAGCCATAAGGCGCCGGTGCGAGGCATCGGCATGAGAGCCAGGCTCAGGCCTACAAAACTCCACCTCCGGAGAGGTGTCCAGTCCACTGGCATCATGCAGTGACTGCCTCAAATCGTCAAATTGACTATGGCCCGAGACCATCTCATCTGGAACCTGACTAGGAACCAGGCCATCAGAATCCTCATCCACCTCCGAAATATATTCCAGGTGGTGAAAAGAAGGCACCCGAGAGTGCTTGCTCTTAACCAGAGCCTTTCTAGGGGGTTCCCCCTTGCCACGGGGTACCTTCGACACCCCGGCCTCGAAAGGCGTTGAGTGAATCAGCGTCGAGAGAACAGGCATCAGCGTCGAGTAAATCGGCGTCGACGTCAGATGCAGCGCCACCAGCATCGACGGCGTCGACGCAGTCCTCAAAGCCGGAGCTCCGAGCGTGTCCTTCGACGACCTGAGCGTCGACGGCTTCGACGACCTGAGCGTCGACGGCTTCAACGACTTCCTCGGAGCCGGAGCCTCGAGAAAGCCTGTCGACGCCCTCGACGCCTCAGGCGTCGATGTCTTCCTCGAAGACATCACCGGTGCACATGGTCTCGAACGCGTCGAGGACCGGGACCTGGAACAGGTACGTCGAGAACGAGTCCCCTTGTCTGAACGGGACCTCTCCCGTGACTTGTGCCGACCACTCTTGCGAGCGGTGTCTCGACCTCTCGCGGCCGACCCCACTCGGGGGCGTGGACGGCTTAGTACCCTGCGACTCGATAATCGCCAGCATTTTCTTCCTGAAGGAAGCCCATTCCTCCGGCGTCGCACGGCTGGTGGGGTAAGCGACGTGCCGGGCAGAGTCCTCAGAAGAGGACCTGGAAGACGACCGCTGTCGGCGCTTCCGAGAATGCCTCGAAGAGGCCGAGGAGTGGCGAGACGACTCCTAGGAGACCCACGAGACTTCCGACGACGACGCGGAGAGTCACCTCTCGAATCATCCGTCGAAAGCCCTGCAGACTTCGACTTCTGGGGTTTGGACACCCGACCTAGCGACAACTTCTTCTTATGTTCCCGTAAGGCTTTGGACGTGAGCGACTGGCAGTAGATACAGTCATCCGTGTAGTGGGCCTCCCCGAGGCACCAGAGGCAGGCGTCATGCGAGTCCGTCACCGACATCTTGGGCCCACACTCCCCGCAGTTCTTGAAGCCCGGACGCGGGGTCGAAGACGAAGTAGAAGACATCTTCTTACGAAGGATATTCGCACAAAATACGAACAGGTTCGAAGAAACGAACTCCAAAGAGTCGAGGCGTAACCGAGATTCACGAAGCAAAACGTTCGCGGAAAAAAACGGAACTGAGGCTACGGGCGTCGTGCGTCCTACTTATCACATCGGATGACGGAGGAGGTCCTCGATGGTGGCGCATCGACGTCATCAACGCAGACGCCGAAAAAAGTTTCCGAAGCAGCACAGCTGTGGTGATTACCTGTCATAGATATGGAATACGTCGGAGGACCCAATCCCCTCGAAATAGCCATCTTAGTTAAGTAAACATGAGTGCCTTACCAAAGTGCAGCAAATGGGACAACTGATCCAAGGCAGAAATTAGGAAAAATAGGTTTCTGTGCCATATTAAATTCAGAAAAGAACTTTGGTGTGGAAAAAGATAGCAATAACAAGACTTCAGGCAAAAAGCTAAAACAACGTTCCAATCCATAAGCCGAAATAATGGCTAACAAAAAAGGAACTTATTTTATAAGAACATGCAAGCGAGGGGGGTGTTTGATTGCTGCAAATGCGCCACTGGTTATTACCATCGTGATGGGAGCATGAGATAAGCACGAGTAAGAACTCTTGGATGTGTCTTACAAACCCTGTAGAGACCCTATAATTGACTTGAAATATTGGAGTCCAAGATTCATGCTCTCTCCTCTTGTTTTTGTTTAAGCCTAATGGTTTGGTCATTCAAAGTATTTACAATGCTTTGATCAGTATTCCAAATTGTCATTAAATAAACCTTTGGGCAAGTTAATCTCAAGATATGCTGGTATTATTCATCATTAAATAATCAATTCTGTGACATTCACTGTTCCCCTCCCAAAGTCTAATCGGTATACCAACACCTCACTTTTGACCTTGAGATTCTAGATGAGCTATTTCATATTCCTTGAACCTTTCGACAAGTTAAAGTCTAAGTGAGTCTGAGAAATCAATTTTGTGACATTACCGATGGATGTTCATATGTTTGCTACATTTGGACTCTAAAATGAGTTGTTTATAAGAAATTTAGATCTATTTCCGCCAGGGTGCAAGAGAAGGAGAGGTGACTACAGAAAAAAAAAAGGTTTGGTCAACTGTTTTGGCTTCATCGTTGCTTTTCCCAAATGGCAGGGGTGCCTTTGGTCATAATCAGGTAAGACATTTAACACTATTGGCATTAAAAAGGCATCAAGAGGAGTCTCACGGTATAAGGAATGGGACGAGAACAAAGTTCTAAGAGTACACTGTGAGGGGTCAGAAATGAGAGATGGAGGGGTCAGAAATGAGAGACCGACACAAAGTTGTAATTTTCTCAACATTTTCCATGTTTATTAGAAAGAAAAGTGGGATGGGATAAGCCCGTTTGTCTCTATCCTAACAAGAATGTTCCTGGCTAGCAAACTAAAACAAAATAAAATGTACCTAGTGCCAAAATATATCCGACACTCACACTTAAACAACCAAAAATGTGTCAAGTAAACGTGTCTGTTTCCAGTTTAATCAACAATTTCAAATTATAACTCCAATAAAGTAATCCTCAAGTCAGGAACTCTTTCAAAAGTCTTGTCCCAACAGTGTTTGATTCAGTTCAATTAAACATTTCTTTTATTCACCATGTTCATCAAAATGGCAAACTAAATGTATCTTCCATAGAACACTTGTTAAAAAACCAAAGCAACTGTTTCTTCCACCTAGTATTCTTCTCAAGAGGTCTAAAGGCTTACTTCGGATAGACCAACAGTCTTTTCTGTAGAATACTCTTGTCAGAATGAAAAAACAAATCTCTCTTGTTGTCAGAGTGATAAAGCAAATATTTTCTTTCCACAGCACTCTTTATAATGACAAAGATTTGTCCTTTAAAGCAACTGTTCCTTTCCTGGTTTACTCGCCTGCCAGGAATGGTTTCAACTTCACACAAGATGTTAATGTTCACTGCTTGTGGCAAAGTTTGTTCCAAGACACTCCACACCAACATCCCATATGAGGAGATTTGTACAAGGTTTGCCTGGTTCTTTGCTTATGGCAAAATGGGTTCCAGGTTTCCCCAAACTGACATTTCATGTATGGAGAATTGTACCCTTTTAGCCCTTCTGTCTCCGCTTCAGTCTTTTGACTGATGGTAATGCGGGTTCCACGTTTCCCCAAACTGGCATTTCATTTAAGGACAATTGTACTCTTTGCCCCTCTGGTCTGCGTGGTCGGGGTTTAGATTGCCTCCCCAAGTGTCTGTCAGCTTTACTACACATCCCGGGGCACCCAACTCCTTGTGGTCAACTCACTGGCTTAACATGCGTCTGCCACAAGGGACTGTTACTGGGCTGATTGCCCCAGGTACCCAGAGTCTAACTGGGTTCAAGCATCGCTCTCTCGCGCCTTCCACAATGGAAACTTCGCTGTTCCGCAAGATCGCGTCTCGTCAGATCCTGTAGCAGAGGACTTCTCCAGGAGTCTCTTTCCTGTGGCATGAGACACCTCCAGGCGGGTGCCCGTGAGCGTCGTCCTCCTTCAGCACGGCTCACCTCTGTGGTTCTTCCTTGGAGCCAGTTACCTGCTCCGCAGCTTTCCGTTTCTTCCTTCAGACTGCGACCAGCTCCTCCACTCCTGCCACCCTCCTCTGCACAGTAAGCCGCACCATTTGGAAATCTCCTGCATAGCTGATGATCTTGCAAATAACTAGCTTGCATCTGTAGATTAGGGTTGTGCCTGTTCCACTTTAATTTCTCTCTCCTCTTCCTCAGCCAAGTGCCATGGGAGTTATAGTGATTGAAGTCATAATGTTTTTACACTTTCCAAAGTTATTTTGTTTCAATTGTGTGTAGAACAAGGTTTGTTGAAACCAGAAGATGTTCTGTGAATATCATGTGCTGTAATATTGTGTTCCAGACTGTTACCCAAGACAGAACCCTTATAGTCAGGGGACATCACATGTGACCATTGGCATTCTAAGGGAAGCTTATTCTGTTCAGGTGGTTTCTCACATAATGTTCTTTGGGTTTTAACCTGGGAGTGCCTTGTACAGTGACAGCATGCCATCAGGTATGCAGGGATTACAGAATCTTCGTCCTCAAAAAAGATGTATACTGCATGTCTCCTAAGTGAGTCACCACTTTTCCCCGCCAGCCTCCTACCATGTGATCCACCCTCATGATGCGACACACAGGGTCAGGATCAGGTAGCGCCTGCCTTCCCATTGCCACATTGGAAGAGACTTTAGGCTGGGGATCAGTGATTACCCTGTAGGATTAATCACAACACCCATTAGAGACAATGATCTAAACTGTTCACTCTTCAGTCTCTTCCATCATTTATAGTGAACAAAGTGACATTCACATAGAAACCACTCCACCACTATATGAGGCAAGGGTTTAAAAGCACCAACCTAGAGAAACCCTTGATGTGGGAGCCTAGACTCGTTCACTGAACACTGATCGTCTGTCTTGGTCTAACAAGTAGTGATCTTGGTTGCCATGTGATGCGGGATTAGCGCCCCTAGACTGACCGACTATGGAATTTTAAGCCTGGGCTACATATTCCGACAGATAATGCAGTCAGATCCTTCAAAGTCTCCTCAGGATCTAGTTCCATGTACTCCAAGCACTTATAAAGCTCTTTGCATATAGTTTTTTTGAATGGATTCAACATCTTTCAATTAGACTAAGCACAAGAGTGTAAAAGAACAAAACAGAGCTGCAAATTTACATTTTCAACAAAGTGACATGTGCATTTGTCCATATTTTACATTAACAAATGCATTATATAGTAGCCATATTTAAAGTGTGTCAAATTGTACAACACAACGTTTCTTGAATTATCACCACATGGGAAAGAAAAAAAGAAACCAAAACTAATAGGAGATGATGATCAGGTGGTCAGACCACTTATTCAAGCCGACCCCCCCCCCAGCCCCCACAAGGAGGACAGAACATTGCTTAAACTATGAACTGGACTCTTCGCCCCTCCCCTAGCACTTCATGTTCAGCTTTAGTGATTAAGCCTCATAGTACCCCCACACCTCGCCCAATGCCTGGGGTGAATGGGGGGCAAAAAAGAAGGCAAGCATGTAACATTGTCCTGTGTCCAATCCATGCAGTTTTTTACCCTCATTTTTGCTGGATCATGTTGAACAACATGTGTCTGAAAATGTGTACTTGGTTCCTCCATAGCTAACCTTCAGTTTGACTGGACACCAGGCACTGACAACAGCCCCCACTATGACCCATGCTTTCCTAATGTCCAATGTTTTTCTCTTCACTGTTGTCGCCAGTTAAAAAGGAGAAGCCAACTACCATCTATGCGCATCTTTCATTCTCCTAGAGGAGCACATCTCTGCTGGGGTTATCCACAAGCACTATGATTCACTGTACCAGTATAGGATTGAATTGAACCACTTGCTGTACTTTGAACACGGTATGCTCTTAATAAAACCTCCATTATTGCTCTGCTGAAACAACCACTGGGCATCCGGAACAGACTCCAAAGCTGAAATTAAGTCAGTCTTTTGCTGAAGATGGCGCTCTGGAAACCCGGAAAATTAGCTGCCCCCTCTTTATGTTTTCTATCAGTTCCAGTGGGGAATCCAGGAGCTCAATTGGCGTATTGTCACAGAGTTCAGATGCGCTTTGAATAGATTCCCAAGATTTCTTAGCCTCCGTTTGTAAGTTTGTTTTATTATTGTGTACCTGCTGGAGATCTTTCAGTGGGCTTAATCCAGATGTTCATGGCCTACAATCTGATCTCTGTAGTAGACGTAGATTTCTCCACTCTTTCCAGAGGTGCCACCAACTCTCACAAGCTCTGTGCGCACCATCGTGCTCCACGCTATTGACTATGTTCATATGAACCTCCAGAGATTTGCCCTGACATTGGTTTTACACTCTGATCAGTCTCCTGTAGGCAATCCTGCCCGCCACCTCCCAATTGCTCCAAAACACCCCTATGACCAATGGGAGTGGCCCCATGGGCTGTATCATTCTCAAGGAGTTCCACCACTCCGCTTATAATAAGAGGGCGTCTGCCGCTTCCCCACCAAGAGTCATTACATGCAAGAAAGCTGAAAGCCTCCACTGGCCATCCAAATGCCCAAGAGTGCACGCTTGTTTTATCAAATTAATGACTGTGTGGTTAGTCATTGTTTCCCTCGTGGGAATTAAATGTATATATATTGAAGGATAAAAGGTTTATGGAGGGGTGGCAAAGTGTTGAGCATGAGGTGGAGAGGAAGTGATGAGGGGTACACGGGATGAGGGGGGCTCCACCCATAAACTAAATCTACAAGAAAAAGAAATTAAGTATGCTATTAGTCAGTAATTGATTTTGATGCAACACTGTAGAATCGCCATGGGCTGCTCCTCAGGACTGACTGGGCTCCAACAATTTACGGCAGGATAGTGATCACATTAGGAGCCCCTCTCACTGCTCTCGCTGATCAGGCATGTACCACAGCTTCAAGTTCTGCTTCTATATTGAAAGTATCCAGAGGTACAGGGGTATGTTGCCTCTGTTGGGAAGTCTAAGGGTGATCAAATGCCAAACCTGCTAGCTCTCCATCTGTCTGCCATGTGTGGGATGCTGCCCCCACACACCTCCACATACTGGTGGGAGGGCGGATATCCCTTACAAATATGCACAGGGCATGGTGTGACTTCAGAACTTGGTCACCTTGCCACCACGCCCATATGGCTAGCTGTGATGGTGATTTTTAAGCACCCAGTTTTGGTCCCCCGAAAGTGTGTTGTGGTTTGGGCTGGTGGCAGTAGCAATTTAGTTTTGGCTACACTAGGGTTTTAGCCACTTCTACTGCATTACTAGTCCGAAGCACATATATGCTAGCCGTGGGGTTTATAGTGCATTTTTAAGCCCCGTTCCAGGACATACTTTTCATCTATGTGGACAACTGTGTATGGTCAACACGTCTGTTTTGCTAATGTAGGCTTATCCTGGCCTCACAAAGGCACTCTTGTTTTGACTAAAACATTAAAGTTCCACCCGACTTTGGATCTACATCCTGTTGGAGTGAGTCAGTGGGTTTGGAGGTTTTGAGGGCAGGCCCCATTGGCTGACGTCCAAAACCTATGTGTGCTCACCTGTGATGTGACTGCTGGAGGTCTGGCATAAACCAGTCCCCCCCCCACCCCCAAGTTAATTTATCATCAGTGGGAGACTGCAAACCTCAGATTCTGAACTCCTAGAAGACTACTGATGAGGATAGGCTGATGAGGATCCTGGTGTAGCACACTGGTTGGCTCTGGGTTCCTTTCCAGTAGGTGGAGTCTCTTCCGGGGCAGTAACTTCCGGTCAACTGAGTTGGCTGGATTGGCTATTCCCTTTGTGACCTGGTCCACAGCACTGTCTCTCTAGCAAATCCTTCTGAAAGTCAAGGGACTTGCTGCTGCTGAGCTTTGTCTAAACTCAGTTTCTGGGATGTACAAGGTGGCCTCCTGATTTTGCCCCAGTTATGCGGCCTTTGCTTGCTGCCCTTCCTGTTTCCCTGAGCGGACCAGGAAAGTTGGTCTGGTTCGCCCTTGCACCTGTTGCCGTCTTCATGACTGCTGGGTCTTCTGCCTCGTAGGTCATCCTACCAAATGTCTGGTTTGTTGCTTCTTCTGGTAGTCTGGATTCTTACTGGGGTTGGAGTTTGTTCAGCTTTGAGCCCCCAACCATGGCTAGCCAGACCTAAACTTGGCACCTAAGATCTCTGTTCACCCACAGGTCTTGGGCAGAGTTTGACACATCCAGCATCATGAGTACTTGTCCCAATATCCTGATAGATCTTGATGATGTTGTTAGGTGTCCCTTGGATCTGTGAGTGGTGCCCGCTCTACTGTTGAATCCCATGGCTTAGAGTGGGCTTGTGCCCCCTCTTCAACAGCTCTTCCTGGCCTGCTCGTGCCCTAGGCTGAAACTCTTCTTTGGGTCCCCTCGGGCTGGTCGCCTCTTCTGTTGCACTTGTGAGGTAAAATGAGAACTTGCATTACTTTCCCCTATACGCGGGGCAGACCAGTAGGACTTGGTCCCTTTCTTTGCTGTTGGAAGTTCTAAAGTCCTTTTAAGTGACTTACTAAAGGTTTATGCCGGAACAGCCATTTTTCCTGTCCCCCCGCCCCCAACGGGGACTGGAGTTTTTAGAACAAAGAATGGGGACAGTGATTTAGTATGGGTTTTAATATAATAAATCACTGCAATTCACTGCATGTTACATTGTTTTGCAACTGTTTCTAAAAGGTGAACTGGGACCTCTTAAGGACCAGTACTAGCATTCTGATTTTACTCGCCGTTGTGTTGGCCTTTTGAGCTTGTTTCCTAAAGGGATCCAACCCCTTTCTACCCTCTTTTTTTAAAGCTATCATAGGCCTAACATTCACACATTAGGTCAGTCTCCTATATAGTATGTCTTGGGAGAGTTAGTTGAAACCAATGTCATTTATTAGTTGTTTTCTTTTATAGTACTACATTGTGGTGTATGTTAGGAGTACTCCATTTGACGGCTTGAATCATAAAGCGACAATAAATAAATGTATATCTATTTCTACTGTAATTATGTTTGGAATATTTTATTGTGTCACAGTAATTCTACTTTGGTACTAGGCCACCCCCACTAATGTTACACATTGAAAAAACATTCTTCTAACTTGGTGGAAAACCTCCTTTCTTCCTCAGCATAGGTCTCTTCACACCCCTCATCAGAGGGTTATGAAAACATGTCCCCAACAGATGGACAAGCCAACAAGCTAATAAAACAATGGCACAATCTGAACCGCTTATTCCAGTGCACCAACACCATTCCTCTGCATCAATGATATGATAAGTAATTTATAACGCGCCAATATACAAGTGTTTCTAGGCGCGAAATAGAATTGTTTTCTAGCTTTGTAATTCGTCAAACACACAATATGGTCTGACAATTCTAGCAATCAACAGCTCACATTGAGAAACTCTGTGCCAGGCTGACGGTAGCAGAATGATGCAGCAGTGTGATGGACGATTCTGTGACTAAGCTCCAGAAAGAATGAATGGTGTACAAGACGGACCTCAAAAGGCAATAATTAAGAATGAGGATTTATAGGGGCACTCAAGATGTAACAGTCCTTTGAATGCATGTATCCACACAAATACAAAAAGAAAACAGAGCAATTCCGGAAACTCTCAACATGATGGTCTTTGGGAACCGCAGTATATTGCCATATTTTCTAGTCGACAGGGCTCACAAAGCACCACGCCTGATATACCCTCCTGGTGTTCCCCTACGCTCTATCATAACCTGGACATTTAACTACATGGTCAGAGACGCATCGCTGACGGCTGCCAGAGAGAAAGTGAACTGAGATACCAAAACAACACATTTCAATGTACTTCGATTTTCAAGAGGCACAATTTCACGTGGCTTAACTCACTTTTTCCGCTGAGCTTACATAAGCACTAGACATGCAGAACAATAAAGTGATGGTCTGCATAACCCTTTTGCCAATGATGTTCCAACACGAAGAGATGCTTGCTTGACGTGATGTTTTGTTTTTATAACCCCTGTTGCATTTTATAGTTATAGTCATTATGAATAGGCATAATATTATGCATTACCAATGCTTCTTGCGTTCATGTAGATTCGATCCGCTGGTTTGGAGTAGTAATGGATGGTGATCGGAGTGCTACTGCTAACCCCATAGCGTGGAACACCATCTTATACTATGGTCGTTTTTTTTAAAAGCATTGTGAGGAGTCAGGAATGAGACATGGACACAGAGAAATTTTCTGGCTATAAACATTTATTAAATGATAAAGGGGTTGAAGAATGCATTTCTTTCCCTAGTGTACAAGTGTCCCTACCTCAACCAAAACTAATGGATCTGTCTTTTGTCAAGATGTCCAAACCAAAAATGTATCCCGTGCCCGAAATCGTATCCTGGCCCTCACACTAAAAACAAACTATGGTGCAAAGGATATTGTCTCTGAGTTTCAAAGTGCACAAATGTTCAAATCCAACAAAAAGAATAACAAATTCCTTGTAACTCAAGAGGACAACTTCTTCCTCTTGATGTGTTCACTGCTCTTGAGGAAATGGCTCCCTTCCCCTAAACAACTCACAATCACTTACTATGCACCTAATCTACAGACCTCCCGGGCCCCTTGGGGCCTTTGAGGAAGACCTACATAGTATACTCGCCAACAACCTTAAATCTACCTCCCAACTACTGTTGCTAGGTGACTAACTTAGGATTCAATGATCCAGCGGACAAATAGGCTTTAGAAATGGCCAATACCATCACTGCACTCGGCCTATCGCAAAAAAGTTAACCAACCTACTCATATAAAGGGCAGAACCTTAGATTGGTTGGCAGACTACAACTGCTCAGCCACCATTACCGCTATCACGCCTCAACCATGGACTGATCACTCTCTTGTGTCCTTCACACTATTAACTACCAGACCCCAACAATTGACCCCACACAAGGCTCCACCTTGTCCAACTAGAAATAAAAAGAACATCACCGTAGATAAAGTGATGCCTGCTATCCTCCCTATTTTAAACGCTCTACCAGATAACCTTGACCCACGTACTCTAGTGCATAAATATAATAAAATCATGCTTACTACTTTGGATAGAATTGCCCCACTTAAATTAAGAACAAGTAAAGCTAAAGCCCACCTTAACAAGTGGTTCACTGTCACGCCTCCTCCCTGCCACACCATTGCCAGACAGCCTTCCAATTTCACATCCGCCACCCCTAACCATGCACACTTCATCCGGCGTGTTCCCCATAACACTCACCGCACTCAGCAACTGAATTATCAAGGACGGCTACGACCTTTCCTGCATTGGAATCTGCCATGGCGCTTCTCTCCAGGACGGCGCCCGTCCACGGGCCCCCGGAGACTACGATCCAGCGCACGGAGTGCTTCCGATCAGGTGACCAAACGCCGGCAACAGGCGGCCAATCGCCGGTAGACTCCCCGTGCAGCGTTGAGGGTCACGTGACGCGGATCCGCGTTTCCCTCGTGACTATCACGTGCTCAATTAAATGCAGTCAAAAGGACAGGGGAAATGTGGAACAAACGCTTCACAGCTGCTTTTCGGAGTGATGCACGGCGTTTTTGGATCTTGCTTAGGATTCGGATTTCTTTGACCACGGAACGTTGCATGGATTGCTTTTGGTTTCTTCCTCAGGGTCAGGCGAACTTTGATCTCCAGGCATCACGACCTTTGTCTTTGCATAAACTTTTTGAACTTTGGATATTGGACCTTGGAAACTGTTTTCTTGCCTTTCGACCCTGGATTGTTAACGGATTGTTTATGGATCATCCACTGGCTACCTGACCTACAGGTGTTCCCCATCAAGAGTGCCCACAAGGACCCTCCTGTTTTCCCCTACCCCTTTGAGGTATCCTGACCAGCACATTTGGGTAAGCCCTTTAGCTTCTTCCATCATATGGTATTGTGATCATTGTGACTGTCTGCCCTAATCATTTATTGCCTTACAGTGGTCAGGGGGTCCTTCCGGTGTTCCTGGTTCCAGCTTGACGGCACTCCACACCTGTGGCCTCAAGAATTGCATTGGTAGTGATATTATTCTTACCAGTGTGGTACTTGGGGACGGAGGTATCTTCATCTACACGACCATCAAGATCACAACATTCACTCCACAACTAAAGGACCTTCGCCTACTGAAGAGAAGGTGCAAAATGGACTGGAGACTATGCCCATCCATCGAGAACAAAAAGTAACTAACAACTACTTCTGTGCATTATAAAAATGAAGTTTGCCTGGCAAAACGGAACTCGTATAACGAACGCATTGCCAAATCTAACCAAAGTATGAAGGAATTATTTACCATACTAAAAGAACTTGAGTCACCGATCCCTATACCTGACTTGTGCAACAAAAATAAGATCTGGTGCTCAGACATTCAACAGGCACTAGCTAATAAAATAAATACTCTACAAAAAAAATAAAACCACAGAAAGATTCCCTGAACCTACCACACTCCGCTAATACCCTTCCACTTAGCGTTATACCCACTGACCAGACTAATAGATTCCACTTTACCAAAACTTCTGTCTTAGAGGTAGAAAAAAAATCATATTATCCCTCAAGCCATCCAATTGTAAAGGAGATATTTGCCCAGCACAGATTATAAAAGATGCTGCTAGAGATATCACCCCATTTATCTCCAAATTAATCAATGCTTCTTTTCATCTGGTACTATCCCAGCCAATTTAAAACAATCTTGGGTTCTCCCACTCCTACAGAAGCAAAACTTAGATCCACTTATTGTTACCAACTCCCGTCCCATCACAACAGTACCATTTTTAAAATACTCAATAAAGTGCCCTATACACAGATTCAAAAGCACGTTGAGCTGCATAAACTCCTAGGGGTCAGACAGTCTGGCTTCCATCCTATACATGGGACAGAAACTGCCCTGATAGATTTGAAAACACAGATCGATGAGCTGAGATATAGAGGGAAGACAGCACTGCTTTTATTGCTTGATCTCTCAGCTGCATTTGACTTGGTGGATCATAGGGTCCTCTGTGGGCACCTGGACTCAGCAGCACACTTCTCCACAGAGGCTATCAAATGGATAAAATCCTTCCTGAGCGAGAGAACTATGAGGGTATTCTCCCCATCGGCAGCAGCGAACCCTACCCTGATCCTGTTTGGTGTACCTCAGGATTTCCCCTACCCTATACAATATATTAACCAAAACCTTGTTCGATGATTTGGATCTTCTGGGTATCACCTACACTAACTATGCAGATGATACACAGATTCTCCTCCGGCTTTCTGGGGATCACTCCAAGGACTTGGCGTTGGTGAATAGGGTATATCTCATCCAGGCATGGATGGCCACCTATGGTCTATGCCTGAATGATGACAAGACAGAGCTGATAATTCTAGGTACTCACTCCAACATCAATAAATTCGGCAACGAATATTCATCATTTACCATCGATGGAAACATTATTAAAGTTTCCAAGGAGGTAAAAACCCTTGGATTCTACCTCGATTCTATGTCCTTTGATAAACAACTAAAATCCCTGGCCTCTACCACAGCTTACACATGTAAGCTTATCAGAGCTGGTAAGCCATTTCTCTCTAATGACAGTTGCATCATCCTGTCCAGAGCATTAATCCTCTCTAGGTTAGACTACTGTAATGCTTTATACAGTGGTGCTAACAAAGCAACTATACAGAGATTACAAATTCTGCAAAATAATGCACTAAGAGCTGCATTAGGCATAAATAAAAGTACACATTGCCCCGATTAGACGTCAACACAAGTGGCTCTCTATCTATAACAAAATACAGTTACAAAATGGCCTCTCTGACCCATTAAGCCCTAAACAATGCTGCCCCAGGCGACTTAACAGACAAACTGCTGAGAAACATATCCAGCAGGCCAACTAGAGTTAGCAACTGTAACTGCCTCCTGGTACCAAGATTTAGACTTCCAGGATTGGTGGCAATAGCTTTCCTGTGAAGGCTGCTAATCTCTGGAACTCCCTACCTCACGTACTGGGAGTAGACCAACCTTATCTACACTTTAGAAAGAGATATCACCCACCTTAACCTGATGGAAGGCTAGTCAGACGTTCAACCTGATGGAAGGTTAGTCAGATACGATATTTCTCTCTCCTATGCTGCTCATCACTGTAAATATTAGTTGTAATTGTACTGTATAGATTGAATTGTATATGACCTTAACTTTTTTCCTATCTTCTGCCTGTAATTAAGGTCACCTGTATATCCTTGTGATCACATTGTAATTATTTGAAACTTTGTAAACTTTGCATCCTCGTATTGCTGCGCCCTGTTACCTGCGGGTCTGGTGCGCATTAGAAATAAATAAATAAAACAAACAAACAAACCAGTTAAATAAATAAAACAAACAAGACATTTCACAATCTTATGGGCATGGATCTGCCTTAAGATTCTCTTCTTACTATTGTTCATCATACATACTTGAATTTGCCTGGTATACTCTCCTGCCTCATCTTTGATGCACACTCTTTCACTTTCTTGTAAATACTTGTCCTTTCCTGGTATACTCTGCTGCCAGGACTAATAAACACTTGGCATTACCAACACTTGGTATAGTTTGTTACCAAGTTACACCATACACCTTCTCTCTGGTTTCCATTCTTGGCCTCAGCATGTTTGTACTAAGGGTCCCAGACCCCAGTCCCACTCTATAGGGCTTTTGTTATGCGCCAGACAGTGCTTCAGCATCCCAACCCTTTCCCTGTGCTCAGCTGTTCTCTCCTGTGCTTTCGTGGCGTTCCCAACTCCAAGTTGGGTGTTTCTCCGGCTCTGGCGTAGTTTTCTGCTTTTGCCGGCACCTCCAATAGTCTTTCAGGCTTTGGACGTCTTCCCAATCTCTGCAGTGGTCCGGAAGCATGACTTGCTTCCTTGTGCTTAGTTTCAGTTTCCACAGAGCCTCTTCGAGTGTGTTGCACCACAGCTGGCCCCCTTGCTCAGTGTAACTGCTTGGATTCCGGCACCACCGCCTGTACTTCCCTCTGCCTAGTGCCGGGGAGTTCCATGCTTCTCTTCCCGGCACGGCATGGTTTTGAACCATGTCGGGCCAATTGAATTTCGTCAGCAACTAGACCGCTGATCCTGGTTTGTATTAGGAGTAATCATCATTACTCCTTGCCTCTTCCCAGTTGTTGGCATACTGTTCCTTATCTGATGTTGGGGAAATGAAGGTTGGATCTTGTTGGGAGTAATCATCGCCATCCCCAGCTTCTTCCCCGTCTCAGTTGGTGATACATTATTCTTTGGACGATATTGCGGAGCTCTCGAAGTAGGTTTGGCAGGGGGTTGACAGAGTGTTACAATATGTAATCAAGGCATAAGATAGGAATGAACATCCCTGAAAGGGAATGGGGTGTGTGACTTCATCCGATGACGCTGTGTCCGCCCCATGAGGGTCGCCTCCCCCCACATGGTCCTCCCTCATGTAGCCACCTCCAGGGTCTGGCTCAGGCAGCGGCTGCTGTCCCCATGCCACATGGGAAGAGACTGTCTCAGGAGAAGTGAGGACGCCATCAGATTCATCAGAGCATGCTATCAGCATTGTGCTGGTCAGTTGGGGACACTGGTTAGCGATTAAGTTGGAAATGCAAATTCAATAGGACTATTGTGGACAGACAAGATGGTTGAAGCAGTCTATAATCTAGCAGTTTTTCTTAGATATTGTATAGCACACAATTGCAGTGTGGTTCTAGCTAAACGTATGGTGATATTGAGCAGTGGCATGCTGAAACCCCATCCTAGTGGTGTGTACTTCGGTACATTGACGCAGAATACAAGATACCTCAAAGCAGGAAGCATCAACAAATATCCTTCACTAATGGACATTGTGTAAATATACTAATGCTGCAGGAGACTTGCTTGCAGGAGAGTCAACAACTACTGTCGCCAGCAGGCTGTGGTTTACATAGATATTACTAGCCATGTTCCTTCAATTCTAGAGGGGTTTGCTATATACATTCACAGATTACTGCATTTCAAACACCACACGACTGAGGATGAAAAGGGTTGGTTTTGCTTAGAAACAGGGAGTACAGGTGGTATCAAGACAGTTTTTCGTGGACATGTCAACTAAACGGGAAAACAGAGAGTCCACAGCGAGCTACCTATTAATGTCACACTCTAGGTTGGAGATTCAACATCACATTGGGTGAATACAAGCCATCATCTTTTGTGAAACAAATATCAAGAGATGAAAGAAGGTCGGGATTATAAACATATATTTAATTTTATTCCATAACAAAATAAATAAAAAATGTGGACACCATTGGTCCCTTGTCTAAAAACATAACACATAGCACAATGTGACAGAGAACAAAAGCTGGTTCTGCAGCACAAGTGTGCTTATTCACATATTGGTGTCTCAATAATATACATCAAAACTGAAGTGATGTTAGTAATTTATGGGTGACTTCAAACAATCTGAAATATAATTCAGTTCAAAGAGAATTCCCATATGTGTTGTGCCCAACAAAAGATGATAGCTTGTATTCACCGAATGTGATGTTGAATCTCCAACCTAGAGTGTGACATTAATAGGTAGCTCTCTGTGGACTCCCTGGTTTCCCTTTCTGTATTGCAGTCCTCCCCCAACGAGCCCCTAACAAAGAAAAAGACATTTTGCTCTTTAAGTATTTCTCCATGTCAACTACCAAATTGTTTTGGGCTGGGAACTCTGCACCAACAGAGTTCAATAGATACAGCAACTCAAAGCAATGTGTTCCTAAGGCAGCATTGCATCGGATGAGATTAGCAGAGAACACCAAACTACGAGATTTATGGTTCCACCTACATTTCAGGGAGCATGCTTTTTTCTTCTCCTTGTGATGCTTTATCCAGGATAGATGAGTTAATGGTCACTCGACAGTTTGCCACATCTAGTAAGCAAGTGGCTAGAGATGGCAACATCCTTCCTAAAACAGTCCAATCCCTCCCCAGTACATCTGGTCACATCTGTTGTTGGCATTGAGGCTCCCTGGGCACTGGCGCTTTAAGCAAGGCTTCTTAACAAACCAATCTTTTAGATGGGCAATGGGCATGGATATAGATCCATACTTCAACGCCAACACAGGCGTGGTCTCGGAACCCAGGAGGAACCATTTAAGTTTTGCATTAGAGGGGCTTGCAACTCTAAGGAAGGTGGGATATCGAAAGCTCTGCGACATACATGCAACACTGTAGAATACCAGCTTAAAGAAGTTGAGGAACAATATTCCACTGACAAATCCACTAGCTATGGAGTCAGCTGCCTGCCATCTCTGTGACAGACTTGTTCATCGGGGCATACAAATATACTTCTCGTTGACACTAGTATCGTTATACCAAATGACATGCTGCTGTATGTCATAGAACCAGAACATAACTGTAGAGGGAATCAAAGGATTTGGGAGTGTGTCCGAATTCCAAACTGATTGGACAAAATATAGAGATTCTTCCACTTATGGGCAAACTGGTGAAATAGGAGGAAGCTTAAGATTTAGATGTAAACTGGACAGGATAAATTATTTGGATATAGAAATCTCAATGGACGTGTTCCAGTCGAACTATGTTAAGATGTGGAATGCCATGGCACATAAGGGTCATACATATTAAAAAATAAGCAGTTACCCCTCAATTAAAATATGAATATGGGTTTCCAAACAGCCACGTATTGCATATGTGATCCTTGTCAGCCTTATGGGGCCTACCAGTCCCAGATTTGGAGCCTTATTTTTATATAACTCAATACACTATATGGTGACTCCATAATCAACACACATATCAACTCTAGAAAAGGAGGTTACTGTGGGGGAAGAGTATGGTTCCTAAATCTGAACGCCCAATGCAGCTTTTCTATACTCCCCATCACATGTTATTTACCACAATGCGTATGGTGGTCACTTTTGATATGCAACTTCCATTACACTGTAGTAAACTGGGCATTACTACACTGGGAGATCTATTGTTGATGTTACATTTCTCACTCTGGTCCAGTTGAGGACTAGGTGAGGTTTTGCCTCTCGCAAATTTCTTGTACTTCAGGATTATTGCACTCTGAAATCAAATGTATTGGTCATGGCGGTGAAACCCAAGTGTTATCTGTTTGCTCAAAACATCACTGTTCTCCTGAAACTCAATCAAGTGGTCATCATCTACAAGATGATGCTGACCATGAGACAGTTCCTATGTCCTACTACAGTTGGGCATTAGCGCTTGGCTCCCTTCTTTCAGGCGAGTAAGAGTTGGAAAATACATATGCTCAAACAAAGTCACTGTGACTTAACTAAAGAGATATGGTCTTCATTATACATTGTTGCAACAGTTCTGCTCTACACCCAAGAAATATCTTGTAGCTATACTGGCAGTCAATGAAGCAATTTCCCATTGTGCATCACTGATCATGGTTTCTCTTCCCCTAGCTTGGATCTGCCTTAAGATCACACCATGCTGGGAGAAAGGGGCCGACAGTGTCACTACTATAATTGTTGAAAGCATACCATTGAACCACCAGACAAATATAAAAGTGTGGCAAATTATAGATTTCTCAGTGTGGCTTTGGTGGTGAATAGGTGGCGGATAGTCAGAACATAGTATAGGGGCCCTCTCCCAACATGTGAAGCTTGGTTACTTGATTTCAAAGATCTTAAATGACCGGACCTTGGTCTGAAGAAGGAAAAGGAGTGAAGAAAAGAGGGAAGGAGGGCAGTTTAAGCTTTTGACAGACATTGAAAGGGGGGCGGCGGGGGTGATGTGGCCAGGAAGGGTTGTTTAAATGCAAAGGACACTAATACACAAGAAAATGCTGGACCCTCATGAACAGAGGACTGATGTGTGAGCGAGAACCAATGCACAGATGCATTTCAATCACATGGTTGTTGAATAATGCTTGTTAAGAGGAACTGCATGGGAATGTGATGGGTTCTTACTTCAATGTAACAAAGCTGCACATTAACTAGATATATTTAAAACTACAATACAGATAAAATAATTACAAATGTAAAACACTTCAACTGGCCACTAGGTGGAAGACCATGCAAAACATGTGAAAAGTCAATCCAAAATGTTCGCTAAGCTTCAGAAACCGTGTTGCTGAAAAGTCACTTCTATACCTCAAACTGTGGCCAGTTCATCGCCATGCCGGGCCCGTGCGTGTTCCTCCACCACTTTAGGTCCTCCTGGTCATCGGAGGCCATGATGCCTTGGTACAGGTCCCGATAAAGAGCATGGAACCTGCAAGTAAGAACCGTAGACAGCTTTAGAATACAGCCTGCATCAATCCCATGAGCCTTCAACTCACCGGCCACAGGCTAGGTGAAGCTGCCACCCAAGATCATCAAATGGCACAGATCATTGGAGCCAAAATCATTACCAGGCTGACCTAAACCTTTTACTAAGATTAAATGGATGCAAAGTGCTTCTGGTGCAGTGTCTGAGGTCTTCTCCTCATATCCTTGTCACTGCCTCATTCTCCTCCCACTTGTGCCACACATCCTCCTTTTACCTGCACTGCCTGGAATCCCCTTTTACCTGCACTGCCTGGAATCCCCTGTGTAGCACATCCTCCTGCTCCACCCTTAACATACACCTCTTTCGCCACCCTCCTCTTCTTCAGCCTCCGTCCTTCCAATCATCCAACCAGCACCTCACAACCTCTCATCTATCGCACAACCTTTCACCACAACCTGTATTGCCTCATGCACCAACTCGCATGCATTTTCCTTCCAACACTACTTTGCAAACTCATTCTACTCCTTGCAAACTCATTCTCCCAGCATGTACCCGAGCCCCTCTTGCTCCAATAAGGAATTGCACCCCTCTTGTATCGGCCACCTTTTTCTCCCCTATATGCTACTTCCACCTCTGCACCCCTCCTGCTTCAGCCACCCCTGCTACGGTCCCTGCTTCTCCCACCAAATTATCTCACACACAACTCCAAACTCCTGCACCTTTCATGATTCTTGCGCCACCTTGAAAGTATTCCCTCAGGCTGCTTTGAGCACTCATTACCAAACGACCAGCTAACACAGAAGGCTCTCACCAAGGACAAACCTACCCCAGACTCAAAGAACCAAACTTTCAAACTATTTCACAACTCCATCATACTCTACAGTACACTGCAGATCCTAAAGTATTGAGTTCATTCTACAGTAGTCACCATGAATTTAACAAATTATGTGCCAATAAATTGTGGCACTGTCCCGCCCATCTTCCATATTCCAATAGTTCCGAGCCTAGAGAGATTGCTGACAAAAACAGGATTCTCCAAAGGCATTCCAAGTGCATCCAGACAGCACAATAATTAGGAGGTTGCTCACCTTGGTACAAATTTGGTCACACTTAAAGCACAGTCTCATCAAATTGTCTAGTTATCTAAAATGAAGATGCAATGAACACTGGCACAAGATGCATAGAAGAATGGTTGGATTCAGCTCTACAGATAAGCAGTGTATCCACCACATTTATAGGCAATACTCCCCCAAAAAGTAAGTAGTAAAGAGATTACCAACAAAAAATAGTAAACAGACATACAGAAGCCTGCCCCCACTTCCACAAGCATAGATCAGTGATGTCAACAAAGCAGGGCCTGAATAGCAGCTTTAATGTTATAACATTCTGAAATGAAGAAGCAGTGTATGCGTCTTAGTTTGCATTAATTGCTAGATGCAAAAGGGAATGGGGCTCTAGATGCGATTTAGAGATCAAACCTTTTTACTCTATTAAAGCAATACGCTCATTGGCATTGGAAATTACACCTACCAATAAAATCATTTAACTCCCAACTTCAAAAAATAGGGTGCAAAATATTCCCACTTCAAAATCTTATCTGGAGCCCTGGTTGGAATCACAATCACTTTAACAGTGAAACATAACCCAAGCAGAGCACCAAGTAGCACATTTTGGTCTCTGGATACCACGTGCATGCTCCCAACTCAGGTCATTTTTACCCCTACACCAAAGAGCATCTGCATTCTGAGTAACTATGGGGCAGAGCCAGTGGCAAATGCATAAAAATGGTGGGCAATGATGTAGCTTAATCAGTAATCGTGAATGCAGGGTTGTGATTGTGAGATTTCCCATCAACTAAAGGGGTGTAGCCAACTAAACATACGGCTTAACAAGCAGGAAATTGGCCCATTATTATGAACACAAGGGGCGCTGGCTACATCTTGCTAGAATGGCTGTGCATTTATATCTGCAATTATACTGCCCTGCATTTGCAGGGTTGACTCAAATTCATAGTCAGTCGTGCAAAGAAGAGTGAGGGTAAACTCTAGCCACCTGAACTTTGGGTAATTCAAGGTGCATGGAACTTCAAACTTTTTCAGTGAGTTATGACCAAATAAAAGTTCAAGTGTTCAAAGAAGACCACGATCCGGCAGAGGAGGGCAATCTGCGCAGATCGAGTGTCTGCTCGCACTAAAAATAGAAAACAATTGGGCCTAACCCAGCAAACATTGTAGTGTAAATGTGCTTTTGTACACGGCACACTTAAAAGCCAAGGGAAACAAGAACAACAATGTGAAGCGATTTGCCCAGGATCACATTTTGGTCAAGTGGCAAGGCCGGATTTGATCCCAAGTTATTTGGTTCCACTGGCATTTTGCAATTTAGGCAGTAGTCCATATCCCATCCCATCCCATCTCATCATTAGTTTTGCACCAACATACAATGCTTTCCTTACAGTTACCTTTCGAAAGCTAAAGTAGTATTCTACGTTCAATAAAGCCCTCAGAAAAAAAAGTGTTAAACCAAATGGTAAATGAACCTGAAAACATATAAAACATTTTAAGAAACGTGTTGCAAAATGAATATTAACTCTGATTGGGCAAAGGAGCACAGCTGATGGTGTGCATTGCAAAATGATCGCAAGGTCATACAACAAATGAAGTGCATTAAACATAATTTCCCATAATACAATGTCAGATACAAGGAAGCAAAACAAATGTGTGGCGAGGTTGAAATCAGTGAGCTCCACTAATCTACTACGAGAAGTTGACAAACTTGATTAAAAAAAGCATACGACCTGAGGATTGATTAGTGTAGATTGTTCAGATGTAGCAGTATCTGGGCAGATACCCTAAGAGGGAGGACAATGACGGTAACATAGTTCACTGGGTTAAATGGCCGCTGTAGAGGTGTGTGAGCTATAGGACACACGCTTGCATGTTTGTGAGGCTGACATGGAGTTTCTTCATCCAAGGTGAATTAAAAGTGTCACTTATGTCTGGCAGAAGTAACACCTATCAATCAAATAGGGACACAAAGACTAGGGGTTTTTTTTTAAGGGGCACATTATTATTGCACTGTACACCAGTAAAAGGCACACTTTCCACGAACTGCCTTCTGCTAGATCCAATGCCTTGTGCTCAAGGGAATACACACACAAGGTACATTCTGGTGTGCCGGATTATAAATTACTAACTGCCACCGACATCGCTCAGGAGATACATATGAGATTTCCCTACTAGTAATGTGGAGGCAGCGGAGTACCTTGGCTTGTTTAGACTCACAATAGTAATCTGCATGCCAAGAAACATTTATGAAGGTCAATAAAGCTTATAACTACGACAACTTGCTGCCCACTTTTGTCATGCAATTTAACTCATTCCTTAAAACTCAAGTCTCGAAAATATGCAGAAACAGAGTTCCTGTGTAGCACCATGTATAATATCAGCGCTGGTCTGCCATTCCTGGTGTTTTGGCTCATACAATTTTGCTTTCTTATACAATATTTAAGCTCAAATTCCCCATTATAAATGATAAATTGAAACTAGTGCATCGGCATAGGAGTGAGGAAGCAGGGCATAGCTCAGGGGCAACATGCTTGCCTTAGCAACAAGGCCATGCCATGTGTTTCACGGTCCGGTGCTTAGAAGCTGGAGGAGTTTGCATCAAGTGCAATATAAATCACCAATAAATATAACATTTTTAAAAAGGAGCATGGATTCCAGAAGTGGCTGAGTATTTAGTACTGGACATGGTAGAACCCAAAGGATCTTCAGTGAGGTGTCCAAGTTCTAAACAAGACTTTATCCCTCACTAAGTGGTCCTGTGACCTCTGTTATATCGTGCCTGTGTGTGTTTGTAATGTTTATCAGTAAAGGAAGGTGATGTGCTTGTCTCTGCATGTGAGAGCTGGTGATATCATGTGGAGTGTTGCCTTGTGAATGTTGGAATGTTTACCCAAGGATTCCACACCCAGGGAGTTGGAGCTTCCCAGCCTGGGTGATGGGAGCCAGTGTTATGTCCTGTCCACTTAGCGCCTCCACCAGTGTAATTGAAGGTTGCGTCTCCGCCAGAGTATTTGGTGGTAGTGTCTCCACCAGTGCGATTGGAGATAGCGCCGCAGATGCATGAAGGTGTAGATGGGTGTGTAGGGATAGTGGCCCACAGAAGTAGGGAGAGTGTCCCTCAGAAGTGATATTCCCCATGCTGGTGATGGATGTGAGAAGGAGGGGAATACACTGTGGTGTGCTTGTTCGTGTGGGTTGACGTTTGAGAAGAAGGGAAATATGTTGTGTCTATTTGGTGTATCTGTGTGGGTGCAGTGTGAATCAGTAAAGGAAGGAGATGTGTTGTGATGTGCTTGTCTCTGCATGTGAGAGCTGGTGATGTCATGTGGAGTGTTGCCTTGTGAATGTTGGAATGTTTACCCAAGGATTCCACACCCAGGGAGTTGGAGTTTCCCAGCCTGGGTGATGGGAGCCAGTGTTATGTCCTGTCCACTTATGTATATAACTTAATGTAACTGTGACTTAAGTACTTGTAATAAACATAAGTAATCCCAAGAAGCCTGGAAGTCACTTCATAACAACCTCCCAACACAGGCCTGGTGTGTCATTGAAAATTAGTTTGCATTCTGTAACTTCTAGTTTTGCTTTTCCCATATATTTGGACACAAAAATACCGAAATGCAAAGTGGTGCTGGCGAAAATGCAAAGACCCGTCACATCATCCCCACGAAGTGGAGGGAGCAGGAGCCCTTCTCCCTCCTCACTGCCGCTGCAGGAGCCGCCTTGATGACCGTTGTGCGACTGCTGATTTCTCCGCACTAGTACCGTTCTAATCAAACTGGATGCCGCGTGTCAGCTGATCAACACAAATAAGACCTTCCTTCTGCTTGGGAGATACGGTGAGCCTACGCTGTTATGAAGGCTAAACCCCCGCCCCCGACCCGCAAATGTCCTTTTTGCTGTAATCCGAAATCATTCTGCACGCTGCCTATTCATCTTTAGCAGCCGCCTGATTCCAAAATGGCCGGCGCAATGCAAACCACATATTGAGCATGGTTACTCGGTTGCCTAGCAACGAGGGCCTACTTCTATCCTATCACGACCACCGGCAGGAGAAACAAGCCGGCCCACAGAAGAAGGCCTAAGAAAAAGGCCCCGTCTGCGCTTGGCCCGTGCCCCGTCCCCTAGTTCAAGGCTGATGTGACCGTATACATACACCAACCAAAGGTAAGCCGCACAGTCCTGCACGCCTTGCCTGCGTCGTCCCTCTTCTAAGGGAGCTCGCTACTTTCCGTGTCGCTCAATATAACCACCTCTATACACCACATCTATGAGACTACGAGGCTTCCAAGCTAGTCCTCGCCAGTTCCTCCCAATAAAACGTTGCTCACCGCCCCTATCGACACTCGAAAACTTCAGAGCGTAATCAAATGATTAGCCTCCCCTATTACACTGTCTTCATGGTATACATGCTCTAAGTATACTAATGCGCCTGTTTTTTCACTAAGGTCAGTTTGTAACCTATAATGTAACTACCGAACACCTACAATACCAATTGACCATTACCACTAACACTGTAACCCATCTGCATGCCTCGGTAGACTCTTTACTTTATGCACCCTATTGTTTTATAAAAGACATCTAAATGCAATGTTTTCGACATGGGGACTATATGCTCGTCCTCTGCCATAAATGTTGTGATTACTGTGTTTGACATATCGAGAATTTGCTCCTACCACTAAATTGTCAGCAAAATAACATTTGTACCACGCTACATTGCATCCTATACTGATTAGCCTATGTATTCTACATAATTTTATTCAATTGCACATGACCCACTCGCCTTGAAACATTTCTACAGCCTCAACCCTAGCGCCAGCTGGCTGCTCCACCTACACTATGTATGCTACCTATGCCCGGTCTGTAAATTTACTACTTGCTCTCATTAGTGTCAAACACTATGCCACAGCTTTAGTATCACCTCATACTAAGTGCCAAACCACTACCATGCCCTCCCCCACTTCACCACCACCACCATGGATTAAGCCCACCAAATTCCTGCCCCCCCTTAAGCATAGGCCCTTGACTATGCCCATCAGGCCTACTAAGTTCCTACCACAACTCAATGTGAGCATCACCCATCTCAATACTGCTGCTGTCAACTCTCTTAACTCAGTCTGTACTTTAACACCAGTCCAATGGATCAAACGCTTTGCCACTAGACCACTACCTAACCAACCCTGCACCAATAGTATCAGAAATGATAGACTTGGCTCAAGATTCACTAAAACTCATGCTATACAGACCAGCCTTCCTAGCAAACCTAGTCCTGCCCCCTCTCCAACAACTGTACACCAATATCAACCATATCAGTAAAAATAAAGAAAGCCAGAGAACCCCCCCCCCCCATACCCTACAGCACGACTACTACCCCAACCATCAAAGGTGCCTTAATCAACGCAAGATCTATGGTAGCACATGCCATATACATAGCTGACCTCATCACAGCTGAAAAATTAGAATTCTTGGCCATAACTGAGGCGTGGCTCCACGCAGCTTTGGGACCGTCCATCCTACTTGCTATACCCAATAACTACACGATTGTGAGAAATGATAGAGAAGCCACCAAAGACGGGGGCCTTGCCTTTATTGCGAAGACTAGTCTAGGGCTTAGGGCAGCTACACTTCCTCACATCTCATCTTGCAAACAAACTACTTACTGTGAGACTACCCATCACTAACTCTCCCACCTTAACGGCTCACCTCATCTACAGACCTTGCGGCCCTATTTGCTCCTTTGAGGAACACATCACAACCATTCTATCTGCAAATACTAAACCTACCTCACAAATACTAATGTAATTACACAAATACTTCAACCTTGGTTTCAATTACCCTAATGACCAACATGCTCTGGCATTATCAAACACCCTGACTGAACTAGGTTTCTCGCAAAGAGATAATCAGCCCACGCATGTAAAAGGCAGAACCCTAGACTTGGTGGCTGATCTTAACTGCAAGACAACAATCACCTCCAATGAACCCCAGACATGGAGTGACCACTACTTATTGACCTTCAATATATAAGCAAGTTCTCCGCCCCTTAGGTCCAACCTAATTGCTTCCCCTCTCCTTATCAGGAATAAAAAGAACATTACGGTAGACAAGTTAATAACCCATCTCCAACCAATCTTAATCCACTTGCCTGCCACATCAGACCCAGCTATGCTAGTTGAGTTATAGAACTCCACTAAGACACAAGCCTTAGATATCATCGCCCCGCTTAAAATGCGCAAAGGTAAACCAAGAGCCCATCTGAATTTATGGTTTACACCCCAATTAAAAGTCATGCGGACAGAGAAAAGAAAAGCGGAAGCCCTATGCAAAAAACTTCCCACTGAAGAGAATAAAAAGAACCTACTGAAAACTTCAGCCAAATACAAAGCAGAAATACTACAAACCAAACGCGAGACTTACGACAGGATCAATAAAGCTAGTTCTAGCACCAAAGAACTATGTTATCTTAAGAGAAATGGAAACCCCTAACCCCCTTGCGGATAACTGCACCAAGGATAAAACTTGGTGCACCAATATCCAAAATGCACTGGCTAACAAAATCTCCCTCCTACAGATAAAATCTCAGGAAAAAAAGCTGAACCTTTCTATAACTGACACTCATCACAGAGTCCAAACCCACACCTCTAAACCTCCCCAGCGCTTCAAATGTGCTCAAGTTACTGACCAAGAGGTGGAAAACATCATTGCCTCGCTCAAACCGTCTAACTGCAGGGCGACTCCTGCCCAGCCCAGATAATCAAAGAAGCAGCCAAAGTTCTGGCCCCTTTCATCACCACACTAATGCCTCATTCAAAACTTGCAGTGTCCCGACCAATCTCAAGGATTCTTGGGTCCTTCCACTCTTAAAAAAAAAAAACATCTTTAGACCCCCTACCATCCCAACGATCTATAGACCGATTACCAATTTCTATTAAAGAGAATAGACAAAGCGGCCTACCTCCAGATACAATTGTATCTGGAGACTAATAAGCTTCTCGGCCTTCGGCAATCTGGTGTTAGACCACAACATGGCACTGAAATGGCCCGATAGATTTGAAGAACCAAATCGATGAACTCAAAGACAATAGGAAACTGGCTCTTTTGCTCCCGTTAGATCTATCTGCCGCTTTTGATTTAGTGGATCATAAAGTGCTGTGCAAACACCTGTCCACTGCGGCTCACTTCTTCCAAGAAGCTTCAGCCTGGATTCAATCATTTCTGAATAACAGGTCGATGAGAGTGTGCTCACCTTCGGCCTCAGCAGAACCCACACCTATAACCTGCGGATGCACAAGGCTACTGTGTATCAACCACGATGTACAATATCTTCACTAAGCCACTGTTTGATGATCTGGGTGTGACCTACACCAATTACACAGATGACACCCAGATCCTCATTCCTCTTACGGGAGATTATGGAACGCACCTGGCCCTCGTGAACAAAATATATCTAATCATTCAGGCTTTGATGGCCTCTCATGGCCTATGCATGAATGATAAGATAGACCTACTGATCCTAGGAGCACCAGTCAACCTGAACAAATCTAGCAGCAACTACCTCTCATTTAACAGACAGCATTAACATTAAAGTGGCTAAGGAGGAGGATTCAACTCTGAACTTAGGCAAGCAAGTCAACGCCACCGCCTCAGCCACAGCCTACACATGTAAGCTGATACAGGCTTGCAAACCGTTCTTATCCACAGAGAGCTGAGCAACTCTAGCGAGTGCCTTAATTCTCTCAAAGCTTGATTATTGCAAGGCCTTATACCTAGGTGCCATCAAATATATTACCAAGAAACTCCAAAATAATGCACTCAGAACAGCTCTTAGAATTCCGAGGAGACAACACATCACAGAGCCTAGGCGTAAGAGCAAATCAGCAGGTAGCCGCTTTCCTGTTTTGGCTGCCCAGTCATGGAACTCCCTCCCTACTTCTCTGAGAATCAGCCAGTCATTCTATAGCTTTAGAAAATATCAAAAGCTGGCTAGCCAATAGGGACGCACGATATGCTCCAGGACACCGGCATATCTCAAAACTACACTGAGCTACGCTGCATACTGTTTTGTTGTATACTATTTGCATTACTCTGTTTGATCCCTGTTGCATTAATGTATATATGGACTGGAATTATTCCTGTGTGCAACTTGAACATTTGAAACTTACTTTGCTGTATCACTGTATATATACTGTCTAACTTTTCTTGTGTGTAATATGTTCCCGTCTGCGTTCCGGATGTCAACGCCTTTCCAGTTCCGTTGGGGATCCTCGCTATGATCGCATAGGACGGCTGTTGGAGGCCTAAAAAGGAAAGAGCTTTTTCCATGGTCTTGGAAGAGCACGCATTTTGGCCGCTTCTATGTATCCCAGTGGTCAGGAGGCAGTTGTTAGAACGGAGAGGAGTTTGAGAAGTATTGTCAAGAATACTTTTGATACTTAATTCCTTTATTGCCAACATGGAATGGATAGCCTTTGGATTGAAGCCTTAGCCTTGGGAACTACTACTACAGACTAACTCCAGAGATTATTGGTCCAAAAGTCATACAGTGAACCGATTTGGGTTTGCAGAATTTGTTAATGTTCACCTAGCCTGATGAAGACACACACAATCTGTCAAGTCGAAACTATTTGTCAACCTGGAAGCCCTTCTTTTTTTTTTTTTTTTTTTTTTAAAGAAGATCTATATGTTGGGGCACTGATAGTCGATACTTTGTTTGGAGCGAACTACTGTTAGAAACACAGTAGAAATTAATTGGAATTTTGTCTAAGATCTTAAAATTATGAAGTTTTTTAGAATTTAAATTAGCTTGAATGAATGTATGAATGCATGATGTTAGGATGCCTTTCATAGAATTAAAAATGTTAAGTGATTCCTATATTTTTTTTTATACTTCAATCAGAATGAAATAAAAATAATGATTTAATATTTACAAACTTCCTGTCTTGTTCTTACCTGTTTCTCTCGCTATCCTATTATATGCAATTTGAAACCTACTTGCAAAATGCACCCAGATACCTCTGGGTTAGGTGCGCTATAGAAATAAACAAACAAACTTGGACACTTTCCTACCACTACTAGGTTCAGAACACAAGTAAAGGAGGTGGGTACTAGATGCGCTATTTGTATCATCAAGAGTACATCACCTGCTAATATCATTGTTTGAAATAGATTCAGTTTATTAATGTATTTGGGATTAACACAAAAAAGTGTCACTGAAGAAGAACTTGCACTCCTAGTCCCTTCTCCTAAATTGCCATCTGCTTGGCAGCACTTGACTGTAAAGAAGGCATACAAAGCAACTTCATTGTCAGCTCGCTGAAGGCATGCCAGCTCCCAGGTACCCGACAGGGCTCCACCCTGGAGAGGGTGTGCCATGAAACATCTCCTGTAAGCTACCCTCCTTACAGAGAGGCTAAACATATTCACTGCCACACGTGTTTGACAGAGCGGTAAAGAAGAAAGGGCAGGGATTCAGGAAGAAGAAGAGCATGGTGTACTTTAAGCACAACCCATGATCAGCCTTGACCCATGTCTGAAGCAGTCTTTAATGCAGTGATAGTGGACATGTTAATGACAGACAGCGATTGGGCAAGAAGCAAAGGCAATGGCAGACCCTCCAGCTACTGCAGCCATGACATCTTATGTGCATTCTGCAGTTCTGAAATCACATGGCCATAGAGAGGCTCCGTGACTGTTATCTTTAGCTATCCAAGGGCTCCTCGTATCTGTGCTTAACCAACCTAATTGTGAAGCACAAGGAGACTATGCACCCGCATTCTACTTGTAAGAGGATCCAAAAGTAGCAATATAAACCTGCAAATACCCGAGTTTCATCATAAATGTGTTAGCAGTGTACCCAATGTCCCCACAGCATGCTACATTGCATCACACGGGGAAGCCTTCTCTCTTGTTAAAAGCACATATGGGTGCATATATTTAGTCATAGTTGGTCATCCAAGGATGCTTACAAAGGGGGTCCGGGATCAAGGAGCTGAAGGTGTCCGAGTCATAATTGACTCACTAATCACTATTCATTTTTGTACAGCACAACAATACAAAGCGATTGCTAGGCATGCTCGATGTTTTGCTTGTTTACAGTGCTTCCGATCTAAGTATTTGACTGTTTCTCCTATCAATATTAAGATGAGCCATATGAAGGACAAAGAAATGGCATCCACGTTCATATATCAACAAGCTTGGACCCTTAATCCATGTTTGAAACCTCAAGACTTTTAAGAGACAACTCCTGTACCAAAGCCTGGAGATGCTCCAGCAAGATAAGATGCATATCGCCTACCTAGGAGAAGCATACACTCCTTCCCATTCTGAACCCAGTGGCCAGGTAAATGAAGGCTTTATAAAACGTCATGCATGTAAGGCCGCCTCTGGAAAGAGACAGCAGTGACCTCTCCACATTACTGTAGGCAAGTCTAACAAGTCTCTGAATTGGAATCACAAGTGCCAACACATTCTGCACAAACTGTCACATGCATAGGTAAATTGGTGAGAGCCAATCTGAATGGGAATTGAATAGATCACATCTGCCACTCACCAACAGGATTGGCTCACCATCAAAAGAGTGGGTGGAGAGGACTGTGGCAAAACAGATAGCATGGTGAAAAGATAGACCAAAGAGAGAAAGAAGGGATGGATGATATACCTTTCATTGGTAGAGATATTCAGGTGATTGTGGAAATCCAAAAGGACCTCTTTGAAGAAGCGCAGGCGCTTCTGCTCTGCCTCTTGACAGCTCTCAAACACTTGCTCCATGTCCTCCATGTAGCGAGGGTTGTAACGATTCAGCTCGTCCAACATCTTCTCATATCGGTCCTTGCACTGTTGAAAAAAGATGCGCCAGGACCAGCGTTAACATGGCAATTACCGTTTTGTGGGGTACGCACTGCAATGTGGCAAATACACTTAAGAACTATTTGTATTTTTTTTTCTTAAGAACAAGGATGTCAATTTCTATCAGATGGTGGAAGTATTCCCACAAAGGGTGCCTGTACAATAGTACAAAGATGCGAACAAGTGTGAGCTAGTGTATGATGGTTTGAAAAAGTGGCACATATACCAGGGACAAGACAAAAACTGAAATATATATAAGAAAAAGGTGCTTTACAAAGGCAACGTTAAACGGAGGGTGCAAGTGCTTCAAACTAAAGAGGAGTAACAAATATACAAAATGACATTATTAAGAGGAGGGAGTAGTAGGGTCAGGTAGAGCAAACGGAAAAGGGAGCAGGGGGAGCTCCCTCTTTAGCAAGTAGGTGAAGTTTATGGCGAGCCTTAAAGAGATCCACAACTGGGTTGCCTTTGATTGTGATGGGCAGAGGGTTCCAATGGAGCAGGATGAATAGGAAGTAAGCACAAGTGAGAGAAGGCACGGGGCATGCAACAATTCAATGGAAAGCTTTGTAGACTGGGAGAAGGAACTTGAAAACTGAGTGGTTGTGCATGGAGCGCCAACCAGCATGTTGTCAGGAGGTAGAAATGTAGGAAGGTTGTACAGAGTGTGGGTAGCAATGTTGAGAACTTTGTTCACAGGAATGAAGGAGAAGAGAGTAAGGCCAAGGAGTAAGCTTGAGCAGTGGTCCAGTTTGTGGAGCACGAGTGTGTAGATTAGAATTTTTGTAGCGTGCTTAGTAAGAAATGGACACATTTTCTAAATGTTAATTAGATTAATATGAGTGGTAGGGGTAGTGATGAATTGTTACAGATGGAGGTCACTATGAAAGAGGACTCCAAGGTTGTGAGCCTTGGGTGATGGAGCAAGAAGGTCAGGTGGGAAGGAGAGGAGAGTATAGGGTTCGCGTTGGATTCGGGAGAAAAAGGTCTTTCGTGTCTGAAGAGTTAAACATGAGATAGCAGGGAGCCATCCAGTGACGAATTGCAGTGAGACCGTTGGCAATCCATTCTGAGATGGCGTGTGTGATGGAGGGAAAGGGAAAAATATGATTGGAGTCACATGAGCAAAGAGGTGATAGTGAAAGCCAAAGGACATGATAAGTGTTCCTAAAGGCTGATATATTGAGGTTGAAGAGCAGGGATCCAAAGACTGATCCTTGGGGGACACCAACAGATGGGGAGGGTGAGGAGCGGGGGAGTCAGAGGAAGTTCCAGGAGATTTTAAAGGCTTGTTCTTCCAGGCAGGAGGTGATCCAGGCAAAACCAAATGCCCTGGGGAGTGAGGATGAGAGGACCAACAGGATGAGCATATAAGAGGTTGGAGTGGTCCCTAAGACCTTCAGTAGTGAGAGATTGTCTCCCCAAGTAGAATTATTGTATTTTTAAAACTGCACATATCACCTGATAAAGTAAAACAAATATTGTATTAAGTAAAATGTAGGCACAAGTGAACATGCAGCAGCATTACCTTAAAGTGCAGTGAGGTTAGGATACTTTCTATCCTTATAACTTTCTCTTTTGTACCATTGTGTTACACTTGCAATGTGTCCAGGATGGACCGCTGGCACTTGATATTTTTCTGCCATTTTCTTGACGTTTTACTCGTGCACTTTTGCATTTTACTGCATAATGCCATTAAGAGTACCATGCACTCTAATATGGCTCTCCCATGAGAGTTTCATCTGTCTGTAGGCCATTTTGTATGTTGGCACGGTGCCTGCCCCCCGAAGGGACTGGAATTGCCATATATGGAAAACCAAAGTCTCAGATATTGTGTGTGTGTGTTTGTGTGTGTGGCCAGCTATGTCTGTCTGGAAACAGGCCACGTCAGAGCCAGTGTGTGTCTCTTGCTGGGCAGAATGTTTGGCTATTGGCAGTCAATGATCGGACAGCCCCCATCAGTTTTAATAGTGCAGATCTATTGCATTGGTGCGAATCCAGTACAAATCCTGGATAAAAGGAGTATTTGTGCAGCTATTCTACAGATTATCATTGGAGCCAAGACTCCTACAAAGAAGTGCAGGCCGCTGAAGGCCTGTGGAGTGTTGCAGCTGAGTAGCATTGCCTCCAGCCAAGTCCCGGTGAAGCCCTGCTCCTCTGTGCTGATCTCAAACACCCTTGCCAGTGCTTGGACATCTAGACTGGTGGGAACAACCTGTCCCGACCCCTGTTCAGCCTTCGTAGGTGTCCCTGGGCAACCCAGTGGACTGACCAGCTCTACCCTGGGACAACTCACAGTGTTCAGAGTGCATACATGGACCTTTATGGGCTTGGGAGGATTGAAACACTGAAGCTGGTATTTGGACTTAGCAGAGAATAACTTGGTGTTTTATTTCTATATGATACCCTGGGACTGGACATCTTTGGCACCGGTTTTACATTTCACCAACTGCTCAATTGTCTCTACCCTGAAAGATCAAGGAATCTGTTAGGAGCTTTTTGAAGGAGATGCAAGTTGAGCTTCTCCCACAGCAATCACTCAAAGGTTCATGACCCAGGAGGTAGTGTTGACATGGCAGAGGACAATCCTAAAGAGACTGAGCCAAGAGGTGGATTTTAGGTAGAATTTCCTTTTTGGGTGTAATTCTCCTCACTTGTGAGCCCCCCAGCACTTTTTGCTGGACTCTTGGATTTTTTTTACCAGTTCTCCTCAGTGAGTGGGAACCTTTTTCCACACACACTCAGTCTTTTACTCTAACCTTGGGAACCTTCAACAACACTTTTGGTTGCCTTTTTGGAGTCATGCTCCCCTCCAACTTTCAAGGCATCTGCAATGCGTTACTGCAGCACACAGAACTTACTGTGCAGTGTTGCTGGTAGCTCCTTGAGCTGCCCTTTGTATTTCACTTGTGATAACAAACGTTATCAAGGACAGGGGAATACTTCTTATCCTACCTGACTTTTATACTGTGGAATCAGCACACCCCACCTTATGTGGAGTCCTGAGGGGACAATGTATCCCTTTTTCTACTTATCCTGTAACTTTCTAGTTACAGTGGCAAGTCTTATCTTAGTGGCTGGTGGCAGTGGATATATTTTTCGGTCTTTTGTCCATTTTACACACAGGCTGCTGTCGCAGCTGCGGTAAGGGACACATGGGCACCATTTTAGATCAATGGTTACCAGTCTTTTTTCGCCAACTCATAATGGTTTGAGCCTTCCTCTGCTAATCTGGGAGGGGGCAGTCCTGCTCATTCCTTTGTTTTAGACGGGATCTCAATGAGAAGCCTGGCCGGAGGCGCAAGTGTGTCTGGGAGGACAGGAAGATCACCGAAATTCCTCAGGTCTTTGTCCTCCAGTAGGTCTGCTTGGATCCAGTTTTGACTGGGTGCCTGGCTGTCCCCTCCAAGCCCATGTTAACCTACTTGAAGTAATGTTTGGAGAGGAGAACTAAGATTCAAGTCAGTGTCACCCCCCCCTCCATTAGAGTTACAATAAATGAAGGTATTTACTGTTGATTTTTTGAGTCTCTACACATTTAAGGACTCAGATTTAGTCAAACCTATTTTTCTTTTTAAAGTGCGCAGGTCTTTTTTTTTTTTTAAACTTGACTCAATGTATGACTCAATTTCATCTGTCATGTGCTTCTTGAAGATGTGTTTCCCCTTAACCAACCACCAAAGGGAGAGACATGTCCGTTTGTGGGTCTGGTTGTGAAACCATAGTGTACTGAACTCTGCATCTGTGATTTGTTTCAGTACTGAGAAAGTGTTTTCACAGATGCTTTGTTCACAAAACCTTTCTCACTTGTCAACGGTTTGCATGACACTGCTCTCCAATCCAACTAACCTTTCAGTGAGAACAAATAGGTTGGGGGTGGTGATGACATTGCCAGTCTTAGGACAGGGACAAAGTGAGGGTACCCCTCTAGTTCGAAGGTGTCCAAATTAACTTCAAGGCCAGCCTCACCATCTGACAAAAGAGGGGTGAGAAAGGCTTACTAGCACAAAGTTACCCGCAAATCCCTGTGACTCCCCTAGTGATAAACATGGCTGAACAGGCACTGCTAAACTCTCAGTGTAGAACTTTATAATATTCAGTAAGGGAGTGTCTAAAAAAGTATTCATGAAAATAGGTCCATCCTAATGTAGGAAGAAATGCAATGCAGACAAACAATAGTATAACTTGGTGAAATTGAGTTAGTTCAATGTCTGGGTGGTTGTTAGGCAGAATTGCAGGCAATACCATCTGGGAACACCACACACAATTAGGACTACAGGTGTAAGCAAAAAACCTTTGGTATACGTCTGTACAACACACTTTTGGTAGAGAGCTGGGCAGCCAGTCTTATCTCAAGAGGGAATGTGAGCAGTAGCAGAAGTTACATAGAAGTAGCACAATCACAGTGGTTCAAGTAGACACTTACACTCAAGGTTTCCTGGTCAAAAATACTTAAACATTTATTTACAGTCATTTAGATAACTTTCACTAGCAGCAATCAATTCAATATTAAACACCAATATACTAGTCACAAACTAAGTTGAAAGGACAGTCTGCGCTCCCCTGAAAAAGGAGGCAAATAGCACTTCAATACTTTAAGAATAAAAAGCATAGGTTTGTACAAAGGGTTAGAAAGACACTTCTTTTAGATAATGCAAAGGTTCAATGTACCAGGAGGGTCAGTACGATTCAATAGGCCAGGTCAAAGTCAATAGTCTAGTGTTCTTGGATAGGACAGCACAGTTATGGTACAAGTGGAGAAGTCTTTGTAAAAGTTTTTAGAAGTAGTTTTGACAAAGAAAAATATGCTGGGTCACAAGCTGATTAGGCCTGCGAGTTGGGAAAGTTTCACAAACTTCCACCGCGAGAGTTAGGATCTCTCAACCAAACGGCACAGTACCTTAAAGTGGAGCAAAAAGATGCAGCTGAAGACGTTGGTTCCTGGCAGGTCCTGCAGGTCTCGCTGTTCCTAAGCCAGAGTCGTGGGGACAAGAAGGAGGTCGTCGGGGACTCCTGTACTGCACGGGATCGTCGGAGCAAACAAAATGGCGTCACTTCAGCTTAAGTAACTGTGGCTTCCAAACACAAACTGGTGTCCTTCCCCCTGGTTAACCTTAACCAGCTCTGAGAATGGTATCCAGGCGTTTGCCAAGTTGATTGGTCCCACCAACTCAAAAGAAGAAGCCGTCCTTGAAGGAGCTTCTCTGTCTAGGGAGTTTCAGGCAATTCGGACTTGCAGCAGGGCTTCACCGGGCAAACCAACGGTCCAGGAGTTGCAGCAGTCGTCTTCCTTCAGCTCGTCTTCGGTTCTTTCGTTCCAGTGGTCGACTCTGCCTTCCAGTCCTGGGGACTCGCCTTTTAAACAGTTTTCTCCCATTCATTCCAGCTTATCTGCCACTCACCCAGCAGGGTGGGCGTCTTTGCCGGACAGTCAGCCAGCCAATCACGCCAGAGTGCATTCGGGTACCCTAGGAGACCAAGCACAGGGAGTTTCGAGCACCTCCCTCACTTCCTGCCCACCCCATACACTCAGGCGCCATGGGCGGACTTCAGCCCCGAAGCCTGCCAAAGGCTCACGAACAAAGGGACCAGACCTGGTTTGGTGCGCAGAGTTAAACACCAGAAGGACCTTTCCAAAAGAAACGGTGAAAAAAGATGACCGGAGTCCGTTTTTACAGAGGGGTCATGGGCTCCATATTGGAAAACATGGTAGTTTGTTATAAAAACCACTGCCGCCAGCCATTTCAATAGGAAAGGGTAACATTTGACTCTACAAGAGTGTTTCGACATAGGGGATGCTAGGCAACCCCTCCAGCACTCTATAGGAAGATACTTTGTGCAGGGTCTAGGAATTTAAAAAGACTAGTAAAGTCAATTTAACTTTACATTCTCTGGGAGACACTAGTCAGTCTCAGAGAACATATTTAAACCTTGGGGAGTCCAAAGGACACTCCTGTGCCACTGCACTAAAGGTGCGGTGTGACAACAATAAAAAGATGATGCCTATGGGGTTATCTAAAACTCCATAACCAAAGAACACAAGTGTAAAACACACATCAAAATACCCGAGAGGGGAAAAGGGGCTCACACTCTCTCCAGGAAAAAAAAAGTCTTCAAAATCCAGCAAAGTTGCTTGGGGTCTCTAAGGTGAAGTGAAATAAGCACATTTCTGAGAATTCTCTATAACAGTGGTTACCCCACCAGTTACAGTAACAAGAAGAGTTTAGGGTCAACCCAGCCTCTGGGCCCCAACATCGTCCAGCTTTGTGTTTTTAAGTCCCTCAAGTCCACTTCATTCAAAATGGAATGAACCTCTCCTATAAAGGTAAGGTCAGTTCTAGTGCTGTATAGAATGTAGAGCTTCCCTTGAGGTTATCCCAAACTAACAGTGTGCTGTCAAAACTTATAACAGCATTTAAAAATCAAAGTTCACTACAGATGCTCTTCTCTTATTTGCGGCACAGATTTTGTGCAAGCTGGTTTACTTTGGAGTCACTGGAGGTAATGGTGGGCTGGGGACAAGGTTACTTGAAGTTGGGGTATGGTGCAGCTAACAGGTTAGCTGATAAAGCAGGGTCAGATGCCAGTTAGGTCAAAACGGTTTCTCAGTGTCCCATGGGTCTTTGATGAAGGTTCCTTCATTGTACATTGCCTTTTCTAACCGTAGGGCTTTGCCTCTCACGGTTACCACCCTTAGGTTGTCCGTTGCTTCTGCCTCTATATGCCTGGTAATAGTGGAGAAGCAGGTAGGAGTCTTATGGAAGCAGGGTTCTCGTTGAGACTTGTAAACCAGTTGTGCCCTCTGGTCAAGGGGAAAAAGCGGCACTCATTGTTGCCACTGTTCATTGAGATGGTTAGTAGCCACATATGCCAGAAAAGCTTTGCTGGCAGACTGATGTTGAGCAGATGCTACAGCAGAGCTTCCCAAGTTTTCGTGTTGCCTCTAAGCACTTTGGGCTTGTCCCAGAGATCGACAAAGCATGTGTGCACATTGCCGTAATTTACAGGAAAATTGGAAGTGGCATGTGCACTCTGCTCTAACGTACAATTGTGCATGCTTTCAAACATTTTGTGGCTAGCCACTCAGTAGGTGGGGCACTCACCACAGTCCTCTTTCCAGAGATTATTCCTAGGTAAACACACAGGATGAGGAATCCTGTTTAAATTCATATGCTTCCCAAATCTGGTCTTGTCTGTCCAAGTCTTCCTTGGAACATAGTGGTCAAGACAGTATATAGTAACAGCTGGATCCTTCAATTCACAGAATTCAATTTTTGAGGGTTTTGATGCCTCTTTCAGGGCACCAATAAACCTTTTATTTTTGTCTCCTTTGGCTTTTAGGCTCTCTGACCTCTATTTCTGGTCAAAGGACATTTTACTAGAGTCCCCCTGCCACTTCAACCCTTTTTTAGTATATGGTCCTATGGTAGACAGGACAGGGTTACATTTTTTTTTTTGGACAACTTTATTTAAAGATGTATCAAAAGAAATACATATCATTCCAAAACAACAATTATGATAACAAGAAAACGACAAATAAAACGAAAAAAGCATTATACAAGTTGATACAAATAGTACAGAATAAATAAGAAAAACCTATCAATTATCTCTACTAATCGCAACAAACCTAATTTGAAATGATAACTAGCCAAAAATCAGAGGAAAACAAGAAAAAAAAAACACACAACACAAGACAAACAATAAAAAGAACACAATAGTAAATTAACCACTCTGAAACAAAAACCATCGCCCATCAGCACTTAATTCACACAGAGTTCATTAAAAGCCTCCCACTGTTCCTTATAAAATTCTTCTTTATGTAAAGCATAATACTTAATCCTCTCACATCTTGAGAGCAACAGCACCTGCGATAACCATTCATCAATACTTGGTTTCTTTCTTGTCTTCCAGAGGCGTAAAATTTGACGAGTCGCCACCAAAAACACCTTATTAGCCCAACACAGAGTCGCATAGCTAAAGTGACGAGTGCCCACTGGTGATTTCAAAAGAACTGATGATGGTGTCCTTGGAAAAGAGATGTTCCCGACCTGGTGCTCTAAAAGAGGGTTACTTTTTAACAGCCCCACTGTGGCCTCTACAATGATATGACCCTACATTATTTTTAATGTATTAGAATGGTGGCAATTAATTTAGTTTTGGCTTTGTCATCTTGGATTGCAAGCATATTTACCCCAGTAGCAGCCCAGTGTACCTTATTATTGGTGTACTAATTAAGACCTGCACTTGGCCATTTTCTTTTTGGAGAATGTCTTGGTCTTGGGAAACCACAAGTATGACCAAAATTGGCCAATGTGCACACATAGGCTCTCTTTCACTTTAAGCCCAGCCCTGCCCTGCATCCTCTACTGTGGCTGGGCCTATTTAGACCAAGCCATTACACATCCTGCGAGGCTGGACCTGAAATTCTGGCAGTTTAGTGGCCAACCTGAATGCCCGACTGGACTGGAGGGCTTGCTTAGACCAGGCAATGCATGGGTTTATCTAGGGAGACCAACTCAGTTCCATTATCTCCTAGAGGAGATTCTCCAAGAAGGTGATGCTGGAATTTTGGACAAAGTCTGGCCATTTTGGCTGGGCTTGTGTCCCATACCCTTTGCTCCGGTTTTGATTTTTGACTACTTAACATCCTTCTTGGGCTGTCCTCATCCTCCCTTTGGTCCCCCTTTATTGGCCTTGCTGGGACGGTCTCGGGGCCTTTTTACTGCCGCTCTCCCGTTTTACCCACTTTGTCATGCAACTTGGTGCAGGAAGCTTTCATCACCCTGAAGTGTATTAGAACACCACCTTTTTTTTTGCTTTAGCAGTCTCGAGTTCTCTTTGCCCTTGGAGCCTCTGCAACCTGTTTGGTTGGTTTCTTCTGGTGCCATCTTTGCCATTGTTTTCATTACTGGCTGGTGTGTCTTTATCCAAGGAATACTCCATCTTTTGGATTGTCGTTTGTCCAGTGTTCAAGTCCTTACTTGACTGGGTCCTGTATACCACCTTGCAAAAGAAGAGCCCTACGCATCGGATTGTTTTGCTATTCCTGATCCAACTATTTTACCTCTGGGTCGTGGGTTGGTGGATTATTAGGGATACTGAAGGCCCCCTCCTACAGTGTTTTTCCATACATTTATTCCTGCCGTGCTTCTGGTCCCCAAACCTGCCACTGGTGCTCTAAAAGAGGGTCTCCTATGGTGCCCCCTTACCCTGGGTTTGGTTGACTTTTCCTCTGCACAATTTTCCTGGGTCCTCCTTATGTCAGCGGAGGTTTAGGTCAAAGACTATAATTTTAACAAGTCCCACACATTATATCTGTATTTGTAAAGTCTAACCCTTCATTCATATGAAAAGCACTATTTGTAAGGAGTCTGGTGCTATATGCCTCTGGCCTTGTTTTCGCAAGTATTTGACCCCTTCCCTGCCTATAGATACTACACTGTATCGTATGGTGTGCATTTGTATCACTTCTAATACTTTTTCACAGTGGTTCAGGAATTAACTACACTGTTTGTGCTTGGACATGAGCTCCTGATTAGGACTTTGTTACTGTACATTTTGACTGCCCAGGGTTCCCCTTTTCTTGCCACTGCGATCCTTGTTTCGTGCTGATCACCAGTTAGAGGCAGCACATGTAGTTTAGAAGGGGGTTGGGTCTTAACTCAACATTACTGTTTTTATACATACACTATGTTTTATTATGTATTATGTTTAGCCTAAGTACTTATTTGACCCTATATATTTGTCTGATTTACTAAAACTGTATGTTTGTTCGGAATACCAATACTGTGTGTTTTCTTTGATTAATGGTCTAGAATAACCAAACTTCACTACCAGCCTTCCTCTCATGCTGGAGTTTAGCTGTACTGCCCAGCCACAGCGACCACTTCAGAGGGTCTGGCCTTTCCTTTTGGTGAGAAACACGTTCCTGCTTTTAGGATATATGGTTACGAAGCCTTCACCATAGGTTTGTGCAACAATTCCCTCTAACACATGTTAACCAAGTTTAGAGTAGGCACTCCATCAGCTTCTAATGCAAGAGCACCACCGAGGAGCTGTGTGTGCCAGTGTATGTATACCTAACTGTAAGAATATTACAACACAGTATTGCTGCCAACGTATTTGGGGCAGAGAGCCAACAGAACAAAGTTGCTTGCTCAGTGAAAGCACAGTCGTTTATGATGCACCCCAAACTGAGAATTATATAAGTCTCTCAGCGGGCACAACATGCAGTTGTAGCCCGAGTGAGGCCTTGACTTAGGACATGCTAGTTCACTGACTTTCTTACCTAGTCTAGGACTAGCAAGCAATTTATATGCCACACCAGAGCACAGGACTATCTAATAACTTGCATGGAGAAACTAGATCACTGGTCATGTCTTCTAGCAGCTGCCATGTCCCTAAGTTGGGGGCTGCTTTCTCCTGGAGTCTACAACATATTTGAGAAGCTTCTGCAACGCAACACCATTTAGGGAAAGTACACAAGTGTGAGCAGAACAAAAGGACACTGTGGCACCCTCTCCCAACTCGAATGCATAATAGCAAACTGGATTCCTCCGGTGGCAACAGTACAGTTACCATTCCTGCTGCTCTGATCCTCAAGAGCTCACTCAAAGACCAAGACCTGAGCTGACGCCCCCCCTCCCCTGATAATGGTCAGTTATTTCAGAGGCACACTACTTTTGTTCAAGACTGACACAGCTGATGCGGAAAATCTCTTATTTTTGTGGTGGGCGGGAAGCTGGTTTGTTGAACAAAGTGATACAACTATTTTCTGTAGCTGCTGTCTTGTCACTTACACTTCTTGTTTGAAGTGCCTTGTTTCCTTGTGCCTCCTTCCTCTAGATCTTCATCCTCCCTCTTGAGGTATTTCAGGAAGGTGCTGTACTCTGAAGAATTGAGGTCTGCCAATATGACAACCTCAGTGCCATCTGCCAGGGTTCTAGGACCAATATAAGGCTCATTCTTGTTTTCCTCTACAAACCACTGATTGGTAATTTCATTCTTTGAATCACTTGTGGAAGTCAAAAATGCATCACAACCACTGTTGAGTGCAAAGCAAAGGTCAGAAGTCAGATCTGTTTACAAATATGAACTAGGTGCCAACAGTGGTCTTTACAGCAATGGTTTGATTAGTTCCCTACTAAGTGCAGAAAAACCCTCCTTTTTCAAATGAGCGGATAAATAGCCTTTAAAAAGCAAAGGAGATCAGGTATGTATAGAGGATCAAGATTCCGATGGAATTGGCTTCTGCTGGATCTTCCAGGAATACACACATGGCCAAATCTTAAAGTAAAAAATGTTTCACAAAGGAAGCAAATACCATCAGTTTTGCTGCTTAGATACTATGGGATGGACGGGCAATCAATGTTATCCAAAAATGTTTTCAGTAGGGCAAAAATTAAGCCAACTCTATCTACTCTCTGTTGCATGACATGAGAAGAAATGTAGTAGACATTTCTTTTTACGTTCTGAAAGACAGAGCACAAAAATTATTTAAATTCTTTTTGTCCACGTGAAAACATTTATATATAATACAGATTGTGACAAAACCGGTTCGCACCACTCTCTATTATCTAAGCATTTCATCAAATTTTAGCACTTGTGAAAAAGGTAGATAATGTGGCCCCTGGCCCATTCAAATTTGTAAGTACAACCCTCACCACTACCTCATGGAACCCAATCTCTGCTGCGTGGCAAGTATAAGAACCCCATTTTAAGTAATTAGTCTGAAACAGTACGATTTCTATGCCCAACTTCCATGTTAATACCTTACTGACTGGTACTTTCATGAATCTGCAAAATAGCATGTTAATAGATTTATACTGTGATGTAACCAAGGTGCCATACCCCCTGCTCTACTCGACCCTCTGTTCTGTCCAGAACGCCTAACAACATACCTGTATACCTTGCGTTAAGCATGGAGCTATATGTGACAAGGACTGCTTGAACACTCTTGCCATAGAACACAGAAACCGAGAACTCTCAGACGTTAATCTTTGGAAACAGCAATGTCATGTCAAAGACTGGATTGATCACAAAGTAAAACCCCAAACCACCTCAGAGGTTTCTGAATATACCCATCCCATATAATGTCCATGTTGGATGGAGCCATGCCCACTACAAGCTTGAAGGGAACAGCTACTCATGGGAAATTGCAGTGCCGAACTGCTGCCCACAAAGGTTGAGACAAATACAGGATGTGGGCTAAAGGCTTCAGCTGCCCAGTACCGCCAAGAAGCCTTTCAAGAACCTTTGACCCCTAGGGCAGACAAAGGCAGCAGGAATGAAGCAGAACTGGGTGAACGAGTTATTGACCAGAATGAGGTCAGTTGGCAAGCAGGTGCAAGTGGATCTAGATCACGTTGCCCAAGCCTCACCCCCCTGTCAATCACTGCTAATCTGTTGGCGTCTTCTCGTTTTGCTGCCCCTTTTCCCTACATAACCAGCCCCCAGCCTCTTTTCCTTTGCGATTGGTGATGATCTCGTACCAAAATACCAAAGCTGAAAATCCCGAACACGAAAAACCTTAAATATTGCTGTGCATCTCACCACAATTATATGCGTGCCAGGGGGTGACATGTGCGGAATGTTTTTTTTCAACCTTTTCGGATTTGGAATTTTCAGTTTGTAGTGATCACACAGATCCTTGGTGCAAGTGGATCTAGGTCATGTGGCCTAAGCCTCACACCATCTTCTTAGCCCTGCCTCTTTCTTTCTACTCTCAACTCTTAGATCAAGGCCGTCCCTCGCCCAGGAGTCTAAATTGAAGGGCAGACAGAGAAGAGGGTAATTTCTGTTTGGACCTTTTCAGACTGGGAGGACCTTGGACCAGAACCCCTGCCCCTCTTAACATCAGGTAAAATGCCTTGAATATGCGTTTCACTCCTCTCTTCCCAACAGCCCATTCCTACCATCACCACTCATTGCCAACCACGCGGCTCACCAGCAACATCATGGACACTGCATCGCAGCAAACTCACCCATGTCACCATATACTCCATCACCACTCCATCCACCATTAGACGAAAATTGATCAACAATAAACCATGCAGCTGACATCGCTGACATCATCACACATGACTTGGATGCCATCTTCACTACTGAGACCTGGATGACATCCACCTCCACTAACATCCTAGAGGTCCTCACCCCCAACGGCTACAGAATTCTACAACAAGACTGTCCAAACAAGATCGGCGGTGGCCTCGCCATCATTCACAAGGCATCATGGCCATGCACCCAAGTGGATGTCACAACCATTGGCTCATTCGAAAACCTATTCTGCCACTTCCTCCCGCCCCCCCCACCCCAACGGACACAGTCAGTTTACATCTCATCCACAGACCACACACCCAAGTCCAACACCACCTTCATCGAAGACTTCACAGATTTTGTCACCACCATGTCTCTCAAGCATGCCAACATCTTGCTCTGTGACTTCAACATCCCTAGCAACCCAACAACAGAATAAATGAAGAATGATCTCCACTGCCTACTTGACACACAACCTCACAAAGCACACGAAAGAACCAACTCACAGGAAGGGTAATCTCCTCAACATCATCACCACACTATCCACCCTTTATCACAGCTCTCCTATTCCGCTACCCTTTGAGATTAATCATACCACACCTCTCAAGCAAATCAAGCCTTCAGATCCCTTTCAAAAACTTCCCAGTGGAGGCTCTCAAAGAAGACCTCACCAAACTCCACCTCACATGGGCTAACTTAGCTCTTATGAACCAGGACTGCAACTCACTTCTTCAAAACCTCAACACCACCCTCAAAATCATCACCCACCATGGTCCAGTGAAACAGCGAACCCTCAAACCTAAACCTTTAGCACTCTGGTTCTGTGAGAAACCCAAGGGTGTTCTCCCAAGTAGACCCCAAGAATCCCTTATCCAGGTGGCCAGGACGTGGCCATCACTATTGGGTCCAGCTCCTGGGGGTGGACCAGTGGGGGAGTATCACCCGGTAGGGTAACCTGGGGCGACGATCGGGGGAATACCGCAGGTGAGACGCGGAACCATCACAGGGAAGATGATGAGGAGGGTGAAGTCCTTGAAGCATTTATAGGCTATTCCCACTCATCATCCCTTTTACCCAACGAATCTCCCTTACCTAAAGGTAAATCCAACAAACCCTCTACATGTGTCAAATCTATTAGGACAAGGAGAAGACGGGCAAAAACCAGAAAGAACACCTCGGGAGTAGAAGCAGGGAAACTAAGATGCATTCCTTCACCACAACATACCTGTCCCCACTATCCTGATAGGGATTTGTACGATTTTCCTATGATTTCTACATCAAACTCCAACTCCCATAATCCCTGTTTCCAATACAGAAATCAACCTGTGTTCAATCATTTTGCAATCCCACCTTCTAACAGATTACATTTTTACCCTGAACCAGGGAACTACCTTTCCCAAAATCCATAACATTAAACCCCAACCCCAGTGGTATGGGAAAACTACATCTCCCACAATCCCTATTTCCCTGTTGACCACCAAGTCCTCCCTTTTCACAACACCACACCTATTCTTTTACTAACAGCCAGTTAAATAATTTTCCTACAAATTTGGGAAAACACTACCACTCCCAAAATCCTTACAATCCCACTGTTATGGTAAGGAAAGGGAAAACAGACCATGGGAGCTTTACCTTTTGTGACTTACCATGGCTCAACCCTGCTAACAAGAGTCAGGCAAGTCAGGCTAACCAAGCCCAGAACTCTCACCTGAAGATTGAAATCTCTCCCCACCGGGATAAAAGGCACACTTTTAGCAAGGCCGAATGCACAAGGAAGTAGCTATTCCGGACCTGCCGTTCAAACGGAGAAGAATAGCGGCGAGACAGGAAAGGACAAGGAGGGACGTGCACTTGCCTTTTCCGACCCAGACACGCGAAACCTCTGGGAAAGGAATTATAAGACCGGGAGATACAGGTGACGTGTGGGGCAACAGATGTCAACGGTGCACAGGATTCTCCCGTGCTGATAGACAAGGCAGGGATACGCGCTTGCTACTGTGGTACCGTCCTTGATCCCAGAGAGAAGAAAGGCCAATTAGTTCAACACAGCCAGCGAGTCAGAGAAAGCTGATTGCAACCTTCAGCTCAACAACGCCCGGCTTGCTATCGGCAACATTCTATGAAAGCAAGGATCTTGTTAACAAAGAACTTGTGTGTGTTTTAACTACTCGGGAAGCCCAGTGAAGGGCCATCTGCCGAGTGGTCAGGTGCTGAGGGAGCACCCATTCTAAGGACTCTGGCTGGCTCCCTTTTTGAAACTGCAAGTGCCAGAAGGCCCTAGGGGAGGCTGGCGAGAGGTGTGGTGCTACAAGGGTCACGTCAAATCCCTTGTACAATCGAAAGTCTCTGACCCGTTGCCAAGGAAAGCTAGGGGAAGGGAACCCCCGCTTTCTGATGAGATGAGTAAATTATGAACTGTGTTAGAATGGCTATGTGAACCTGACGGAGGGATGCCTGCATATTGGGGTGAACAGTGATACACCCGTGAACATTGTGTCGACAAGAGTGATCCCAGCTGAGGGTTGTCCACAGTGATTGGTTGTATAAAAAGACATTAAGATTCTTGAATAAGACAAGCTGCTAATAATATGAGAGAAAGGCCGTAGTGAACCAGACGGAGGGAGGCCCACATTGCCTGAAGGATCGGAGCCCGGCAGAGGGGGATCCTAAGACGAAGAGTAGCCGCTTGTTAAGATTATTGAAGGAACCTTTTTGTTTTGTTGATTGTGAAACACCAGGTCCTCCGAGGCAAGAGATTGTGTGAAAGACTTGGCCACAGAAGGCCCTGATAATTTTGGAACTCAACTGTAACCTTGTGCTGACGAGGCCCCAGGAATGGGCTGTGCTCATGTGTCCAGTGCTAGTAATGTGGGGAAGGGTGACCCCAGCCATACCATCCTGACTTTACATTTGGTGAACACTTTTCTTTTCTTGTGAACAAGATCCCACACTATTTTGTAACTTAGAGGTAAGGATTGGCAATAGTTTTCTTTTTGTATTTGACAAGACGCCACTAAGATTGCCTTCTTATCATTTGATGGTTGTAGCTTGCTCCCATCTTAGATTTAGGTTTAGATTAGGCGTTTATCCCACCCATTATACATTCTAATAAACACCCTTGAACTGTGATCTCTTGCGTCTGTCTTTAATGTTGCCACCAGAGTTCCTCACAGTACACTCCAGAACTCTACGTCCACAAACAAACCATCAGAAAACAAGAAAAGAATTGGTGAAAATCTGCAGTGCTTCCGATCTCACCTTGCTCAAGGAACTCTGTGCTACACACAGCAGAGTGATCAACACTGCCAAGGCAAACTACTATCAGAACACCATAGCCAAGGCCAACACTTGAAGCAAAGCTCTCTTCAAAGCCATCAAGCACTGCATCAACCCTATGCCCGACCCATCCGTACCACGCTCAATCGGAAAATCGACAACAATCAACTCTTTCTTCATCAACAAGATCAACATGAACAACCAACATAGACACCAACCCCACAACTGACCACACACTACACATCCTCTCTCGCTAAACCACAACTTCCTTGACACCTTTCAAGGCACTAACTATGGAAAACCTCACTGCCACCTTAGCATCACTCAAGGCCAAATCATATGCAGATGACATCCTCCCTGACACCTTACTCAGGACCCTGCTGACTGATCTGACAATCATTAACAGCTCCCTAACTCAAGGCATCTTCCCCGGAATCCTCAAGACCGGACAAATCCTCCCACTTCTTAAGAAACCAACACGGGATCCTGACAATCTCAGAAACTACTGCCCCATTACCCATTTTCCTTTTCTAGATAAGATCCTTGAGAATGCAGTAGCCGCACAACTCCAACACATCAAAGCCAATGATCTCCTTCAGTCCTACCAATGTGGCTTCAGACCCAGAAGCAGATGCAGCATAGAAACAGCTACCATCAAGGTGATTGACTATGTCAATAAAATCCCTGATGAAGGCATCCTTGCCTCCTAGTTCTCCTTGACCTTTGCCTCCTAGTTCTCCTTGACCTCTCAGCAGCATTTGACACAGTATACCATCAGACACTCCCTGACAATCTACATGGCTGCATGGGGCTGCGCAAGATCATCCTCAGCTGTTTGAAATCCTACCTTGCGAACCACCAACAGTTTGTATATCTTCAGTCTTTACATGGAACCCTTGAACCCTCCTCTCTACAAACATCCACATTCACCAATACGCAGATGACACGCAGATCTCACTCAAGATATACTCCATCTAAGACATCCACCGGCTCAAGGCCTGCCTCACATTGATCCTGGATGTCCAGTGCTTACCTGAAACTCAATACCTCCTAGACTGAATTCCTACTGCTGACCAACACCACCAAACACCCCGACATCCAGACCTGGTTCTCTGCTATGAACCTTGAGGTATTCATACCCCAGCTGGCCCCCTGTGCAATGCTCCTTGGGTTCAACATTGACAGACACCTCATGTTCAAACATCATACAGCAAGGAAGACACAAATGGCCTGGTATCAACTTTCTCTCCTGCGGGAAATCAAGCCCTTCAAATCCGCTGTCCAAGCCTTGGTCCTCTCCCAACTGAATGGTGGCAATGCCCTTTTGGAAGGCCTTCCGGCGACTAGCATGGCACCCTGGAAATGTATCACGCATGCTGCAGCAAGATTCAGTAAAGGACTCCGCAAATTCGACCACATCACCCAGACATACATCTAACTGCACTGGCTCCCGCTGAAAGCCTGCATCATCTTGAAATCCTGTTCCATCATCTACAAGGCTGCCATCCTTAAGTCCCCAAGCTACCTCGCTGAGAAACTCAGCATCTCCGGAGGCCTGTGATCCACCAGAAGTAAGGAAATGTGCAGACTTTATTTACGACATTGCAAGAAGGAACGAAAGAACCAGAAGACAAGCCTTCTCTGTCTACACTTCAAGACTCTGGAACCTCCTCCCAGTCAACATTCGGCTTACCCCATCACTTCTACAGTCAACGAAAGAGCTCAAGACCTTGCTCTTCAAGGAATGGTTCCTCCTTAATACCTAGGTCCACACATCCTGCACTACCCACCCAACTGAGACTCTGATCTGCTCCCCACTGTCCCCCGCCCCCTTTATGCTGCCAAATGCCCACACTCCTCAGTTAGCTCCTCGCTCTTTTTTTCTCTGCTTCCCTCACTGTGTTCTTCCCCCTATGATTGTAAAGTGCTCCATTGGTTCCCAAAGTTAGGTCCACACTCAAATACCCTAATAATAAAGGGCAGTCAAAGATGCAAGAACAAGTCTGATGGGAAGGGGATGGGAGAAAATAACCAGAGACTCCCAAACCCATAGGTGCATGCAGTGCAGCATTGCTGAAAAGTGGTAAAGGTCACAGCTGAGCACCAGGTGCAATGCAGAGAGGAGAGATGTATGCCTACGAAGGCGAGGGCAGTAGGAAAAGTAACCCATTAACGTACCTTCCCTCCCATATTCATAAATATTTACTCCCTCTCAAAGTAAAGAGCCATGTACAAATATATTACTTGAAAACACTGTTTTATTACCCTTCCACCTCTCAGTCGACCAACAAGAATTCAACAGCTTCTTCACAACTATAAACAGACACTAGAAGAGATTAGAACTGCCCCAATCAATTTAACAAACAAATGATAACCCTGCTCTTTAACCCGGCTCCCATCGCCAACAAGCATGCCAATGCCCATTTCAAGTAAATTAACACTGCCCATTGGCTCTCCCGTCTAAACCCTTGGACCAGTCCTCATTACAGTCCCAAAGACTGCACCACCCATTCCGCAAAAAACGTACTCTGTCCATGTGAGTAATGCTGTAAGACAACTGCTCCCAAAACACCCAGCCCTAGGAGGATTCACCCCTCCTGGACAGACCACAACCCCTCCCCGCTGGGAACATTACCGTTCCTGACAACCCACTACACAGGGTCCCAACTCTTCCTGACACATCCACCCTTAATTTGCTCACCCACTGTCCCTCATTGCTAGAATCCATTCCAGTCAACTCACTCCGGAGTTCAGCCTCTTTCCGACTAAACCGCAGAATTTCACAGATTAAAGGAAAAGCGTAAAGATCATATCAATTTCCACTGACAACCTGTCCAAACCCCTGGGCGATCACTCCGTTCAACCAGTTGCACCACATGGCCCTTCTGCAGAACCTCTTCTTCACCAAGCCACTAAACCTAGCTTGCTACTGTACCGATCAAGCTCACTCCTCCTTCCTCTTGCCCACCCAGGCCCAATGCTCCATTGCCCCACTTTTGGCCAAACCTCCCAGCCTCCTGACTTTTCAGCTAAGGACCAGGAACCCTACTTTCCAAATAAGAGCTCAATGGTCCTATCAAAAAGATAAACTATTCACTCTTTCTGATAACTTTCACACAAACATTTTTAAATCAAGTGTTAATGCACCCATTCTTTCTGCTCAAGAAGCCCTTAACCAATCTGGAACCTCTTCTCAACATGTTTCCTGGAACTACTTACATGTTCTAACAGGCTATTCATTGTGGGGGTAATGACCTGAGTTCCTATGTCAACACAACTCTTTCTCATTCTTAATTCCCATCCATTGTGGAATCTTGCTTAACGTGTGCCATGAGTTCAGATCTAGCGCTATAGTGGCTTCCCCTGTCCGTATGGTAAAGAACCCATAAGCTAGTACACCATACTCATTCAAGCCAATGATTACACCAAAGTATACAAAGGACGCATATTGCATATTATTCTCAACTGCTTTGTCCATAACATGACACTAGAATTTTGCAGAACATGATCACACCTCCTTTTAATACTCTCCTGTTTCATTACTCTCATATATGAAGCATTAGTCTTAAACTCTTTCAGTGCCTCTTTAGATACTATTTCTGAACATCAGGAAAAGGCCTTTACTAATATTTGTTGTATATTTGCATGCAGGTATCTTGCATGAAGGATGAATCTTTGTGGGAGATACATACTCTTGTCGGGTCAGAAAAACTGGTTGTATGAAGACCTCCATAGGGAGAAAAACTAACCAGTATTTACATGTCAGGACAACATGGGTTTGGAGGGGAAGAGATGGAATGGCAGAGCCACATTTGGATCGCTATACCTACATGACATGTTCCTCTACACTTCCATATTTCCTTCTCCCTTTTATTTCTTCCTTTCTCTCGTCCAGTCTCATTTCCTTCTTCCTACTCTGATTTCTTGTTGGCTTAGCCAAAATCACTAAGCTGGGGGCCTAGAAGTCGCCACTTATTCTCAGTCTGCAGTCCAGTGTGAGAAACCTGAGGCATTCTCACTCCTACTCCCACTGGATCCTCTGCTCAGATGGCCAGGGAAAGGCCATCACTCTTGTGTCCTGACCCTGGGGGTGGAGAAGCGAGGGAGGATCACCTGAATGTTGGGTCCCTGGGGTTTGTGAGTGGGGTGCCCACAGGAGAGACATGGTATCCCTCTTTCCCTATTGTAGACCAACCTAACCCTTCTCCAACCATCATAGGCTATTGAAAGACATCTTCCCTCTTTTCCCCATCGTTTACCTTTGACAGTACTGGGACGAGGAAGAGGCGACTAAGAGTGATGAATACTAACCTCATTTCACCACTAGTACTGGGACCAAGAGGCCTGTGGAGTGTTTCATAGGTCAGACATGTCTGTTTAATTGTTATTTATTATTATTTATTTGTATTTGATTCTTAAAGAACCTTTACAAAACATGTAATTCCAATTAATAGTTCCCGTTAAAATACTATTAAAAATACGGTTCATCATCATTACCTAAAAGAAGTTCAATTCATACTGGTTAAAACAGAGCAAAGAAACAAACTAGTTAAAAGAACAGAGTAAAAAATGGTACATAGCGTTGGGGCACAAGTTAGCCATATTTAAATGAGCAGAACCCTTATTTCAACACTAAAATTCTTAAACATTACAATTAACACAACACAATTATACATACAATCTCGTAACGGATAAACTACAGGTTGGGCTCTAGGTTTCACGTGCAGGGGATCGTTTGGCCCAAAGGGGTTGCTAAGAAGCCTCCCTGTCTGCAGGTAATAATTTCACAATGTGGTGCCACAGACAATACAACGCAATGTGCAAACTCTCTGACTCAGAGTTTAAGCAATAGTCCCAAAACGCCTCACTTTTTATCGTGTCATAGCTATGAACTTATCTACTAAGCGTAGTCATGTACATTGGGCCCAGCAATTTACATTCTGTAAAGACTTGTGTTTCCGTCTCCATCATTCCTGGCAGTTTACATATGCGGCATACTCTTTAGGCTAGTGGAATCCTGAGGTAGGCACCTCGGGACAAACAGAGTGGGAATTGGTTTGTGCGCAGTCTATGTATTAGGCTGAGCACAGCCGGAATCGAGCTCTGTTGGAGGTAGGTCTGAGTTTTTAGGTAACTGAGTGACATTTGAGATATATCTATAGGATCACAAGGTCGATAAACGTACGTAGTTAGCCTAGTCCCATTGTTCAGGTTTCCTCCTGAATAGGGCTTTCAAGACACTATACTTTGAACCCCCATCTGAAGTTGGGTTGCCAGTTTATAGTCTCATACAGCTTGTTATTCATGAGTGTAAATTCACCTCCCGGCGTTACAGTTCATTCCCGTCAACCCCACTAGAGATAGCATTGGCATTTCGGATTGGAGTTGGCCTTTATGTGGAGCTCTCCCTGCCTGGCAAGCAGTAGGCTCCTCAAAGAAACCAGCGCCAGCTCAAGCCTAAGATATTCTATCTGAACGGAGGGTGGTAGGTGCAGCACCCTGCTCCAGAAATCGCCCTCCAGCTTATCTAACCAATCAGGTCTCCCGTTACATTGAGGCCATATAAAACCATGGGGCAGAAGCTTTGTCTGTAAAGAATAATTATCCCCTCCAGAAGCTTTGTCTGTAAAGAATAATTATCCCCTCTATAGAGCAGCCAGCTGTCTGGCAAATTTGTCAATCATGTTGGTCAGTCATCGAACCTTATTGATTTTGGCCTCTATTATATGTGTGTAGGTCTTACTGGGGCTCATTTCTAAACCCAAATAGGGGCACTTATCCACATATTCAAGAGTTCTCAGACTTGAGAAAGTGGGGCTATTAACCTTCTGGGCTGAGACCAACATGACTTTCGTTTTGTCCATATTGACAAGCAGGTCGTTTTCCGTGGCGTATGAGGTAAGCACTTCAAACATCCCCCTTGCACCGCTAGAGGGATGATTACATTTGAATTATGGTCATGCCAGCCCAATTACAAATCCACACTGCCAACCGGTTGCAGGTGTATGAAGTGAGACTAACATTTCAACAGAGAGAGCAAAAGGGAGGCCTGGGTGGCAGAGAACAGCAGGGGACCCGTGTCACGAGGAGGCAGCCGTGGTGGGATCCGACAGACAGCCAGGATGTCGGCCGAGATCCAAGAGGACCTGTGGAGACCAACACCTGCTGGGCTGGGAAGCTACCATAGGCGTCGGAGCCTCTGCATGGGACGGAAAGCAGCTGGAGCTGCAAACAAGACAGGAGGAAGAAAGGATGCCGTCCGCGTCCAAGCAGAAGCAGCAGGGCTGTCGGCATGTGGAGGACAGCATCCGGAATGCAAGCAGGGCTTGCAGAAGCCGGCCCAGCGGTCTACAAGACAGAGGAGAAGCTGAGTCATTGGAGAGGAACACCAGGACCTGTGTGTGTCAGGGGACGCTCCTAGCGGGATACGCTTAAGCAATTAAGGGCCGCAAATGATTGCATAACAAACTGCATGCAACTTTGAAAACAAAGCTGAAATACGTTTATTGAACGCTGTATTGAATGACATTTTGAAACAGCTGATTTACACATGTAATGTCGAGATTAATTAACACGTTGAAACTGAGCCAAAGTAAGCTTATTGCACACAGAACTGAATAACACTTTATGGACAAAGCTAACAACGGATTACAACCAAAAAGTTTGCAAGTAACTTACTGAAAAGAGCACCAGTGTGAAAGAATACCACACCAAGGTTGGGCAAGGAAAAGACCACCGTAAAGTGAACTTTATAAACGGATACAATATGGCAAAGCCAGGAACTGGCAAGAAGTGTATAACATGGTGACAAAGCCAAGAGGCTAACCAGGAGAAATCAGAAAAGTGTATAACGGCATACAAAGCAGAAAAGGGCTCCTGGTGGCGCGACCTGTGATGGGTGGACCGTGTGTTCTGACAACTGCGCCTAGACCAGCGAGACCTAAGCAATTAAAGTTAAAAGACATTTTGAAATACACTAAGGAGCACTGAGTGAACTGGTGAAGCGAACCAGGAGGGAGGGTCAAGTGGACCTATTTTGTGTTGAACATTGAAAGGTTGAAACTAGTGCAAGTACTACATTGAGATCTTGGGGAAGGGACCCCTGAGATTTGAGAAATTGCAAATGTCTTGAGGACGGAGCCTCAAGGCCCCCTCTTTTGGGGGAACTGTTACAATGAACTTGGGTAAGGGAGCCCTGGTAACTGTGTGAACTGTATTCCCCCAGAATCTCACTGTCTCCAGAGCTCTGGTTCTCTCCATGCTGGACTACTGCAACAGCCTCTTTCTCAATCTGCATGTCTCTACTCTGCACCCTCTGCAACTAATCCCTACCAAGACTGCGAGAGGTATCCTTCACCTCAAGCCCAGGGACTGTATCTCTCCAGCCCTGAAATCTCTCCACTGGCTCCCAGTGGCTGTAAGGATCAAGTCCAAGACCCTTTGCATTATCCACAAAGATTTTTGGGGCCGTGGCCCACACTACATCTTACTCTCTCTGCCCTCTTCCTTCTCAAGCCCTTCGCTCAGTCAGCTACCTCCAATTCTCCAAGTGTCAGATGTTTCTCCAGACAGAGAGCGTGGCATAGATCTCTCTCCTCTGCAGGTGCCTCCCTCTGGAGCAGCCTCCCTGTCCCTCTCAGACTTGAGCCGGCCCATCTGAAGTTCCAGAAGCAGCTTAAGACCCTCTTTTTCTACTCTGCCTTGTCTCTCTCGCTCCCCTAACAACCTTCCTGTCTGATGCATAGATGGGTTGCTTGGTACCTTCACAGTTTCACTGGGTACAGGCTCCTCTACAGCCAGTCATCCCTGAACTTCCACCTGGCCTACTGCGCACGTAGGGGCTATAATCTAATCTCTACAGCCACCTTGCTGACTTGCACCTATTCCACCCAGGGGGAGGCACATCAAGTAGCGGGCGGGCCAGCCATGTACCTTGCAGCCTCAATCCCCACGTTAGAATGGCGAGTTCAGGGAAATCACCACAGATAGTAGCAAAGAAAGCTACCTTATATGCAAGATGTTCTAGTGAGAAGTTATGAATAGGTTCAAATATAGGAAGCAGTTTGTACCAAGACACTGTTTAAATCACAGCTGGGAGCGAGGTGGCAGGTGTATACAGTTAACTCTTTCCAGGTCATGAAGATTTTAACCACTGGTAATTTCCACCATGAAACAATGTTGAAATTTAGTGTATGCCACAAGGGCTGCAATATATACTTTCAGAGAACAGAAAACTATACCAGAGTCTAGTAAGGATAAAAGTGGCAAATGGGAGTGTCTGGTTTGCATGCCTCCCTGAGGATATCTGTGCACCTTCGAGGGGGACTCAAGTGTCCAAAATCTACTGCCTCAGGATGCAGATGCCCAAGTTTAGTTTGTGAGGATTTGGAAGGAGTAACTGCTATTGCATTAATAAAAGATGCATTGGAACAATTTGATGGGCAGTTCTACTGTCATTTTTAGTAGGTGGGAAACCACACACCCGTTGTACCCATGTTGGCACATTCAGGGTTCTCTTCTTGCTTTCGTGTTGTAGTTTGTGGACTATTTTCTGGATTAGAGGTTTCAGGGTGGGTGGACAGCATAGGCAAAAATCCCGGACTGCGTCATCCACAGAGCAGTGCTAAACAAGGACATTTTCTGTGCACCGGGAGTCAAAGCGGTGGCATTTTCAATGTATACACGGTGCAAATAGATCTATATCGGGAGTGCCCCATCTGGCAAAAACAAAAAAAAAGTATTGGTGCTTTTCTGATGAGCTCTCATTAGCATTCTTGTTGGACAAACATTTCTGCTGAGGCTATCTGCTAAACAATTGTCCACTCATATGTTTCGGTGGATGAAGCAGTGCCAAATGTGTTGCAATATCTTGGGTAGTGAGAGGGAATTTGTTTTCCCCATTTGCTGTTGTGTTGTCCATTTTGATGAGAACACTCTTGCTAAGAATTTGTGTTTGGAAGCTTAACACATTTTACGCCACCTTGATTTCCAAAACAAGGGTGTGCATATGTGCTGTCCACCTTCTAAGATGAGTGACATGTACTCTCCACCTTGGAAGGGCAGGGGCTGTGTTTTAACGGTCACGTGCACAGAAAGACTCACAAATGGTCATCATTTTAATAGGTTTGTGGTGTTCCAGCATAGCAGAGCTTTTATGACCTTCTGTATTACAACCACTAGATCTTCCCAGTCTACTGTTGCTTGTGACCAATGTGAACTGAGTCAATCCTAAAAGGGTCTCACGTGAAGTGTTGCATGTGGCACCAGATCCATACAGTGCACCATCATGCCCAACAGTTTCATCACACTTCTTGCTAGCAGAGACTAAGTGATAAAGGGCAACAAGTGCTTGGAAAGCTTGGACCCTTTCTTTTTAAGGATAGCCCAGTGCTTCTACTGTGTTTTATTCTGTCCCTTGAGAAAACGATTTGCGATGAGCCAGGCTCTATTTTGGTACATTTATGGAGAAACCTAACTGATTAAGAAGGGGGGGGGGTTGTGTTCTAGAACCATTGTTATTCATTGTTCCTGGAAGGGGGTGTGGAGGAGTGGGGTTTACACAGTTATCTGGTGGGGGATGTGCAACTGATCTAACCTAATGGCAGAACAACAACTCCAACAAAAGTGGACGCCAAACCTCTCTAAGGGTAGTAGCGAATGGAGATCTGTCCTGCTTCACTTCAGGAGGGGAGGAGAGCTGGCAGGCAATTTCAGTTCGTTCACAAAGATGACGAAAGACAACCCACACTTGCATACTGAATACATATACCCTTTATTAAAGTCTCATATATTAACTATCAGTTGAAACTAAGTACATTTGGTACACATAAGATGGAAGCAGTGCATGTAATAAAATAACAATGGTCAGATAATACACACTCCGCCCCCACTGTGAACAGGTAAATCCACAATAAAGTGATGAGCACTGTACATATAGTCTAAGGGGGCGGGAGGGTCGACAGTATCATTTACACCCACAGGGTTGCTCAAACTAAATTCAAATGCGCCAAAGCAGGAAACCATGGAATCCCTCCCAACACGCGCTAAGAGCAGAGGAATCCTACTGGGCCTTCCGCATAGCCCTCAAAATGCATAATTCAATTCAACATGTGAGCCCCTATCTGAAAGAGGCTCCATCATCATGTTCATTCTGTATGCAACTGCCATGTATTCGTCTAATCATCACTGTGCCTCAAGGTTTGTGTGCGCTATACAAATGCAAAAAATAAATAAATATAGACCTAGAGGGATAAAAGTAGAACTTAGCAACCCTACCCAGAGTACAAAAGTGCAACAGTATCCACACATTAAACGTCTAGGAAGGAGAGCTACAGTAACATGTAACAGTAATACAATGTAACCAAGTACTTCACATTGACAGGAGTGAAATACAAGAAGGAACATGCTAGAAATCATGTCCCTTGAACCTAAAACTCCAAGGACCTAGAGGGAACCTAGGAAAAATGTCTATGTCCAGGTAAGTACCCGTAAAAGCCACTTTTGAATGTGTTTCCGGTACGCTTGTAAAGCTATAATGGAAATTACAGTATGCAGATCTGTGGTTGTGGAAAAGCAAAGTAAGTCACAGTTCTATCCCACAGGTGCATCGATGGCAGCACCCAGCCCAGGGGGAACTGCAGAAGACCCATTTAAAGGGGTACAGGGCCAGGTTTGAGACCAAGCATCCCTAAGGAAGAGATGTATTGGATTGACTCCTGCTTGGAACACAATGTTGAAACACGTCTGCACAAATCCTCGAGCACAGGGAACCCTGGGGGTGTCGACAATAACTCAACAACTCAGGTCCAGAGAGAAGTACTCTTAGTCGCATGTCCCGAAAACAATGTAATGTGAATCAATCCAGTAAGTATGGTTCTTATTTTGCAAGTTGATTAAAAGTATCTGAACACACAGGTACTTAAAAACAGACCAGCAGCAACACAGATGATGAAAAAACAATCACCATTCCTTAGCGGGGGAAACTGCAAGCAGAGGGGACAGGCATTTCTGAGGTGGCTCCAAAAGGATGGAAGTACCCAGCAAACAGGATACGAAGCTCAATAAAAAAATTAAAAAAAAAAAAAAAAAAATGAAATACTAAAAATAAAAAGGTATGCAGCCCACCAACAGAAGACAGCCCCACAAACAAGTCTGTGGTGGGGGAGAACCAGGATAGCCCATACGAGCAAACTAAGTGCGTGCTAGAATGCAAACACCCTTCCAGGTAACTGCAGTTTCCAACAACTAGGCAGGAGACTAAATGGCAAGTGCAAGTAAAACGTTTGACGTCCAGTAGCTGAAAATCTGAAGCAGAGCTAAACCTTAGACAGCGTCCAGATAGCAAGACCAGATATGGCCCTACAAATGCAGAAATAGGGCAAACCTCCTCCAGCAGATAAGTAAACCTGCTTCTTTTCTGAAAACCTGATAGAACAGAATTGAGGAGAGGATCTCTGTCCCCTAGATCTACTCACTCACAGACGCTGGCTTAAGCCAGCCCACCATTCACACAAAGGAATTCAAACAAAGGTTTTGGTGGCCAGCCAATCAACTGGCCCCAAGAAAAGCCATCCCAGCACCACCACCTCCCACGGTCATGGACTGGTCTAGACAAGTTCAATGAACTATGGAGGATGCAGGCCTGGGCTCGAAGTAGGCCTATATGTGCACAATGGCCATTTTGGGACCGTCTCATGGTTTCTCTAGATAAATAGTCACAGAAACAAAAGGGCAGGGGGTAGGCCTAACAAAATACATTGGTGTCCCAATAGCTACCATAAAGCTACGTTGTGCGATAATTAGGCTTAGACCCCTGTTGAAGCCAAAACTAAAATGACAGCTTCCACCGGCCTACTCCATAGGCCCAAACACCCTCGGGCAAAAATGGGGTGTTTAAAAAGCACCACTGGCCAAAGAGTCTTACGGGCTACCAAGAACCATATACTGAAGAAGTGTTAAAGTGGGTAGGAGAAACTGGTAGAAGTCCCTCTGTAGACAAAAAAAGGTTAAGGAAACCAAAAACAAAAAAAGGAAAAGCAAAACTACTAGACAGTAGAACCTCAAAAAGTGAAATTCTGCCATAAAATGTCCAGCTACGAGTAGATTTGGTATGTTTGGTCTGTGCACATACGCAGAAACTACAAGCAACACCTTTTTGAACACACACGGTGCTTATCTTATGCAAAAAGGAAGCACTTTGAACTGTTTCTTCAGCATACCTTGAATTGAAGCAAATTTCAACGGCTTTGGAACATGGCAATACGAAAGTATGCATCTCGCATGTTGGGAGTGTTCATGGAGTCTCTTCTTTACCAGAAGCCAGTTATTATAGATTTGCTATCTTTAAGCATTACAGTTTTATAAACCAGTTTGCTGGTCACAGGTCAAGACAGTCCCATACGCCTCTTTTTTGGAGGGCAGGAAAGTAAACAGAATATATTCTGGTATTCCTTTCATAAATCAGAGCCTCCTCAATGGCCCCCTTTTGTAGCAAATGCCATCAACGCTTCCCTTAACTGTAGCAGACTTTAGTTTTCTGCAGCTATTTTTGGTGGCACTGTGTACAGAGTTTCTTGAAATTCCATGCATTACTACTTTTTTTTTTTTAACTCCAATGACTGACGTGCTCTCCTTCAATGCATGTGTGAGCACTTGTTTGCAACCTCCTACTTGAGTTGTATAAAAGGCCCTTCCTGGGGAGCTGCAGCCATATTATCTAAGAGGTTGCCTGTACTGCCTTTGGAAGGTCTAGTAGAAGGTTGTGCTTTTGGCCACGTCCTTATGTGGACTGGCAAGCAGTTTCAGAACACAAATGCCACGATCATTTCATCAGTGGAGGCCCAAATTTGAAAGAACAGATGGGCAGAAAACTGCCCTAATGCTTTTAGAGTATCAAAATCCCTCTTTGACTTTGAGACCTTCATCAACTCTGGAGGTATTTTCCGTCACGGGGTTTATTAACTGTGCCTACGCCTCAAGCTCAAGTCCTGTCACCCTCAATCAAGCATACATGTTTTAAAACCATTAACCATCACAGTGCACACACGTGCGTTTGCACAACAAATTCCACACCCACGTGGCCCAGCATATTCCTATACAAGCAAATTATGGAGCACTTTAATGCAGGATAGATTGCCAGCACAGTCCCGTACCCACAATGTACACCCCTCAAAGCAGGTCATGGAACTTCCAACTGATCTCGTAGGGTCAGGAGGTACTGCTGAAAAGGGCCCCAAAAGTGAACAGGACAGGCAGTTTCTGCCACCAAGTCACGAAGCACATCTTTTTAAAACTTTTGCAACGGCTGCATTCCACCCACCAGTTTCAGCTGCACCAAGGTTGTGAATAATTACCAGATTAGAAGCTAAGCAAACCCTCTTAAATGATGGTTTGTGCTTTAGAAAGGATACCGTCTGGTAATTCCTAAAGCAGACCCTGCATGGCGTTACACTGAAAGCAGTCTTATTTGCTCATGGGGGCCGTCATGTTTCCAATTCTCACGTTGTGTGGATTATTCCCCCATCTATTCACCAATAAAGTACTTCTTTTGTGTTCATCAGTGGGTGAGTCACTAGTGGATGTTCGCCTGCCACAGAAATTGCAAGCAGTTATGACCAAAGGGTCAGTGATTAACTGCCCCTTGATGTGGGATTCAGAGGGGGGTGGAGGGTGGTTTATAATTGTTAAATCCTGGCATTCACCACTGTTAAGGCAGTTTTTGTACTACCCTCTGTTGTGGGCACTACAACCACTAACCCTAACAAAAGGCTAACACCTTTCAAGGAAGGAAGGTGTGACTAATCAGCAGATGTCATCACTTCTCCCCAAGGGGGAGCACCTTCCCATGAGACCAGGGAGGTGAGGCCGCTACCCGATTGTCCCCCTGGGGGTGGTGCACAGCGGGAGCATCTCATGGGGATGGAGTCACACTCTGGGGAGCAGGGAAAGACATCTAGCGAGAACTCATCCTGATCACCTTCATCGACCCCTCACAGACCCCTACACACCTCTTATTCTGTCCCAATACCTCACTACCCCATGTATGTGTGTAAAGCCATCAGTCCACCAGATACTGAAGCGAGCAAGAAGAGTCCACCCTAATATAGTGAGTCTCATATGACAAAGACTGAGAGGAGGCAGCACAGGACTAAGAAGATTTCTAACACAAACATAGGGGAGCATTCATGTTCTCGACTTGAGACCTATTAGGCACAGTAGTATAAAACGTGAAGGACAGTAACACTTGGCACGCCATCCCAGCAGGAGCCGAGGACCGAGAGGAGGTCCAGCCCAGGAAGAATTGAAGGTGGCAGACCGAAACGCTGTCAGCGGGAAGCAGGTGTCTCTACAGGGTCCAATGGGGAAGGACTGATCCGGTGGCTGGAGAAAGAACAGCCAGAGCAGAGAAAGCAGAGGTACCACGTAGTCCAGAGCGGGCAACAACAATGGGGGAAGCCAGCAGCTGTAGAGCCGCCGACTGAAGGGAGAAGTACACAGAGGCAGTAGGAAGCCAGAGATTGAGTCCCAGGACAGAGCGGAGCGCACCAAGAAGTTCCCTAAGGGTAGAGAAGAAACGGGCCGGCTGGTGGGGACAAAAGAATGTGTTGGCACTTAAGGGGAAGTGTCAGAGAAATCCAGATTAAGAATAGGGGTAATGAAAGACCCCCCCACACCCCAAGTCAATAAAGATACATTGTGATTGGAAAAGGAGGAGAGAGAGAGAGAGAGAACGTCAAGAGGACTTTGTAAATCCTCTTTTTTGCCACAGTGTTTGGCAGGTTAGTGAACCAAGGCTGTACAATAAACTAAGAGTGAACGAAAATAACTTTGTAAATCCTTTCCTTTGTGACAGTACCTGGCAGAATAGTGAACCAGGTCTGTCCAACGAGCTGAATAGAGAAATATAGATCTGCAACCTGTGTTTCAGTCTCCTCCAGGTTCAAGGTTCCATAGGATTTCATGTGAGAAGAGTTAATGGGACATCAGGGTTAGTGTAGCCAAGTCAGACCCTCCCCCAGCCCCCACAGGAGCGGATCCTGCAGTGAGCAACAGGGATCTAAAAAGGCGAGAGAACAACCATCTCCATCGTGGCAGTACTTGGCAAGCCAGAAGACCAAGTGGGCTATATTGGGGAAACCTGGGATTAGGATCATACTTGTGCATGAAAGGTGGTGAAAGAAAGGAAACTGTGAAACAAGGATCACCAGGTCAAGGGAGTCATATTCCCCTGGCTACCGCTGACCGGGACGTGACCGTAAAACCAAGATACCAGGAGAAGGGAGTAATTCTCCTGGTAGTACTCTATCCATAAGAAAAATCTAAGAAGCCTGGGTAAGGGAGTCTTTGCCCCAAGTTAGAGAAAAGCCACATTAAAGAGAATGGAGTCATTCTCTTGACAATTGAGAAAGCTGACAACAGAACCTTCAGTCAGGGGAAAGGAGTCATTCCCCCTGATGTGTGTGAAACAGTGAAAGCCAGATAGCAAACCAAGAGGCTGTGGGATGTTTTTACCCATGCATACAAGCCCTACCATAAAACTGTGCAGTACTGGCATGGAAAACATCATGATGGCCAGAACTCCCCAGAGAATGCACAGGGAAAACATGAAGAACAGGCTGCCACCCAGTTTTGCCTATGTTGTGAGCACAGGAGGGCACTGCCTAAAACCATCATTGGGCTACATCACAGTAGCCTGAAACCATTGGGAATGGCAATGCTGATTGCCAAAAAAGGCAACTCAGAAGTGTGGGGAATTCATTTTCTTAATCCCAAAAATGGTTGCATTACCAGTACTCACCACTATCAGAAAACCAGCGTTTTAAAACCACCAGACTTTTATGTAAAACTGAACAAATGAAACAAAACCAGACCAAGGAAAGACTTCCTAAGAGGTGGATACAATGTAAAACTATATTCTGAAATGACTTGAAGGAAGCAATTATTTAAGGTATATGTAAAAATTGTAAGTGATTTAAACTGGGAACAAAAAGTGACATTTAGCTGAAACCTGGCTTAATGAAACTGGATTCTGCCTGACAACTACCCCCGACAGGAGTTGAAACCTGCTCAGCCACTCTTCCCCTTGCCAAAAGGAGTTGTCACCTATCTGATTAGATTAGGGGTGGAACACCTGGGAACTGGAAAGAACAGAACAATGCAACTTCCTTGACTCAGGCAAATGTTATATTGGGGGCGTCGTAAAATAGCTTCCTCTTGGGAGAAACTGGTGGGCAGCTGTGCCTCTGAACAAGCTGGCTTGGGGGAAGTGGATAAACCAGTTATTCCACCCTGTGATGTAGGAAGCCACACCCCTTTTTGACCAGAGCATAATTTTAAAAAGATAGATAACTCATAGTGCAAACTTGTCAGAATTATATAAGTAATATCATTATTTTTGTGATTTTTCTGTGAACATTTTAAGAGGCGTTAGGACCCTGTGGTGTATTCTGGGGGGTTGCTAGCGGAAAATAGGGTCTCACTCCAAATGTATGCATGTTAAAAATCTGACACTATCATCTGGAATCCATATCCCTGGTGCACATTTGAGTAAAATCTGGAAAGGTTTAGAGGTCGTTATCTGGATGAAAAGGGGAGAATTCTGTCATCAGTGGACACGACATCGTACAAAGACAGGGATCGGATGGTTTGGTGCTACAGAAAATATGTTAACTGGACCTATAATATTAGAAAAATGGTACATAGATAAATATGTATTTGGGTCAGAAATACATTTGTGTGCAATCTGACAAGGGGAGGTTCCTCTGATCATAAAACCTACAGATTCACTCCGACTCACATTTCCTTCCCCCAATCAAGGGAGAGAGGAGGAATTGGCCAATGATAAGTGAGAGGGGCAGGTTTAGTTATGACCAACGCACACACCCACTTTCCAAAACACATAAAAAGAGACTGCTGGGACAGGTAGAGATTCAGTTCCATTTGCTGCGGAGCATGCTGACCGACGACTTCACATCCAGAGATCCAGACTTCAAATCCATCAATCTCCAGAACCTGTAGCAGAAATTATCTCCAGAATTTGTAGCAGAGAGGCCTGAATCCACCAGCTGAATCCTCTTCAGCAGGCCTCAAAACTAACCAAACTATTCAACAGCTGTTTGAAGTTTTGCCGAGAATTTTTGCAAGAACCTGTAGCAGTACCCAGAAAGCAGTGTTACATCCAGAATCCAGAGAGGTTAGACCAGCAGAGCAGAGCTGACCCAGATCGCTGTGAGCAGAACCGGTGCCTGATTGACCCGCCGAGCAGCCAGAACCGCAGCCGGACGTGTTGACCAGATCCGTGATGAGGCCTAGTTCAAAATGTATATTGCGAGTACCTAGCAGAACTGTGCAGAACCAATCTCTTAGTTAAAATAATCTAATCCAAACTATTTTAACCTAAGTAGAACTGCCTCCTAGAAATTGTGTCATCTGTCATTTTTAAAGCTGCACAACTGTCACCTGTCAATTCTGCAGCTGCAAGCTGTCACCTGTCATTTTGAGTTTACTTTAAATCCGAAAACTACCTTTATTAAATCGTCCGTATCTCTGGAACCGTTTGGGCTAGGAACGATATTTAACTTTCATCTGAAAGCTTAGAATCTAGGCTTTCCAACAAGCCTAGAACCAACTTCCCACTCCTTATACTTTTACCGCAATAGTGATTCACGCACTCTCGAAATGTACAGCGATTTGCGATTTTGGCTCAATTTCTCCACTTGTCAAAATAGCAGCTCCATTCTTTCTTTTGTTAAAATCCGTTGCAACTTGGTAATAACTCAAAGCATTGCCAAAGTGAGCCTGAACTAATACCAACACGCATCTTCCACTCACCGTGAATCTCTAGAGGGAATTAAAATCAGTTGGCACATTTCCCATCCATTGCCATCACATTTAAAAAGCATTTTGGGCCTGTGTTTCGAACTCCTACCTGTTTCGTCTAAGCTTGCTGGGGGGGAACTGAATTTCGTATTTTATTTGATTGCATTCCTTAGAACTGTGTGCTCCTCTTTCCATCTCCTTCCATTGCATAGGGGAGGGGGTGAATTGCCAGAGCAAAAGTGATTATCTTATCTTTTGCTAAAATCAGATCAAGTATGTCTGTACTGCATTTTATTCCTCATTGCTTTTCCCTTGAAACCATAAAAGAATTTTTGCTACTTTATCCATCCTATACTAACTCCTCATTGATTGTAAAGAAGCGTGCTAGTGCCAGATTACCCATTGTTGATCAACATCATATGTCTAAGTGTACTATCAGATATTAATTTATCATAAAAGTGTGATATATATATATTGTTTAATTTTTCAAATAAACCTTTTAATTTGCAAAACAAACCTACTTCTTGGCTCAGTGGGGTCAGGGGGATTCTAAGAGGGGGGTGTTATACAAGGGTTGTCATCCAGAGTACTGAACTGGATATAAAAATACATCAATAAGGGTTTTCCTCAGCATCCCAGACTAGGCATTGGCTTAGCTGTAGTGTTGATTGAATATCGCTTACAAAAGTGGGGGATCGGAGCCGGGATATTCTGGGTTAGATTTACCACTTGTGCAGATTAATACAGTGTGCCAACTGACCAGATACACATATCCGGTTAGATCACCACGCTGTTTTACACTGTGAAAGCATCCCTCAAAGGAACGCTCTAAGGAAACGGTCTGTTTTGCAAAATAAAATACAAACCTCTAAGTCAGGAAGGAACTCAAATTCCAGAATGACGACCTTGGTAGATATGAAAATAGCCAGAGAGCACTTCTTACATAAGCTATTTGTGAGAGGTGAGTGGACTCATCAGGACCAAACGGTCTGGTTGCAGGCAATCGCGCAACAGGTCACTGAAACAGGGTCAGATATATGGGGAGATCAGAGTCCCCTACATGTGGCCCTGAGTAAACTACATATGGCCCCTAAAGCCAAAGATGAACATAATAAGATTGCCAGGATAGCGGCATATTTGTATCTATATATGGGAGCCATGCAGGACAAATGTGCTGAAGGCCAAGATCTGGCAAATAGGCAACAGATGGCGTTAGAGAAGGCCCAATCTGATCTGGACTCTTCTGAGCAGAGGCTGCTCAGGAGCCAGGAGTCAGAAAAGGACAGCAGACAGTACATCACTAAAATAAAGGAGGATATGGATGTGCTGCAACAGGAAAAGGCTGACCAGGATACCAGATTTCTGGCCTTGCAGAAGGGGTACCAAGAAGGTTTGGACTCCCTACTGCAGAGCCAGAAAAAGCTGGAGCAACAATTAGACTTCAATAGGGCATGTGCTGAGCAGGTAGTCACCCTGCAAAGCCACCTAGATAGGGAGAAGGCAGAGAGCAATAAACTGATTTTGAAAGACCTGGATACCCAGGCAGAGTTTGATGAAGAACGCCAGAAAGCTGGTGCCTTTCAAAGGCAGAGGGACGACCTGGCGTCACAAATGCAGGCTCTTGGTCAGGAAAGGGATACCTTAGGCCAGGAAGTCTGCCACTTAAAAAGAAAAATTTAAGAAAATCACTTGGCCCTCCAGGGGCTGGGTGACCTCCAAAAAGAGCATCAGGGCTTGCTAGATCACACCTGGAGGCCGAGTACTCCAGGACCAATCAGGAGGCACAGAGAGAAAATGAGGCTCTCTGTCAGCACAATGATAGGCTCCAGCAACAGGTAGCGATGCAGGAGAGACTGATAGAGTCTAGTAAGGCCTTAACTGAGGAACGGAAAGCGCAGGCTCTTGCATTGCAACAGGGAACAGGGGCGGATAGAGATGAGGTTCGCTGGGAAAGAGAAACTCCTGAGCATAACCTCAGGAGCCCTAGTGCCAGAGGCCTTCACCTCTACCAATCCCTGGACTCTGCCACCTGTTCCCTGGCGCACATGAGCACGGGGCTACAGGGATGGCAGATCACTATCCAGCTAAAAGTATGGGGCTCATAGGCCAGTACCACCCAGGAATGGAGGGGCGGGCATCCGGGTATGGGCACCCAAGCACAGTGCAATTTATTGGGGAACCCCAGGAGAGTAGGCCCACTAAGGTCATCCTGAAAACCTCTGCCCAGTTAGGTCAGTGGGGGGGATACCCAGCAAATCCTGGTAGCAAGGAGGGATCTGAAGACTCCTCTGAGCGTCACAGGACACAGGAGACCAGGTCCCCACATTCTGCCAGCCATTCCCAGGCTCGCAGAATCCGGGAAAACCTGGAAGATCAGACGGGCACCTCTGGGAGCCGCGCTTCTGAGTCGGAGGATGAATGGACCAGGGTTACCCGAACCAAAAAGGCCAATAAGGCAAAAAGGGCCTTGCTTAAGGACCCATTGAAACAAATCAAGGCAATAAGGAGTGTCATCACGCCTTATCATAAGAACGCCAAGTATTCTGTTTGGGAACACTTGGAGCTCTATGAACAAATGATGGAGACTTTCCATTTGAAGGACAGCAGTAGCTGCATCCAGTACGTCAAATGGACCTTCTCACCAGAATACTCCAGTTTCTTTGCAGGGCTGGAGGATCAAAACAATTCAAGGTGGTCCACATACAGGGCGGCCATCTTGAAACATTTTTCTGTGCACAGAAATCCTCAAGAGGCTCTCAAGGCAGCCTACAATTTGCAATGTGGGGAGGATCAGGCCCCACAAGAGTTTGTGCAAGAATTAAAGCGTGCTTTCGCGCAGACCACCAAAAGGGTGCGCACGGATAGCAGAGAATTTATCAATACATTTTTCCATGCCTTACCCAAATACATAATGACCCAGCTCGTGAGATATTTTCATGAGAAAAGATCTTTAGACTGGGTCATTAAACAGGCTACCCGGATCTATGAGGTGCAGAAGCCCTTCGAAAATAAAAATAATGCGCCGAAAAACCCCAAAACCAACAGCACCGCTGCTGCTGCCAAGGTGGCAGAGGTAAAGGTCACCCCTGTTTTGGATTTGGAGATGGGGGGGCCTAAAAACCTACCTGCACCTAATAATGCACAGCCCAGAAGGCCCTCGGGCCAGTCACAGACAGGTAGTCGAGGAGGTAGTCCCACAAATGGGGTCCCCCCGCTCCCCTGACTATGTAAGTCCCCGCTACAAGGGAAACCGACCAATCCTGGGTTGTGTGTGGACTCCTCCAGCCCAAGGGGGGGGGTCCAGCCAAGCACCTGACCCGGGGAACTTCCCTCCCAACTTCCCACAGGAGGGCAGAAATTCTCCAAATCCTGGGCAGAACTTTTTCCCCAGGTATCCGCCCAACTTCCAGCCCCAAAATCATCCATCCTTCCTTCCCCAATTCCCTGAGCCCAGACAACCTAATCCGGGAGAGGGGAGGCCAAGGGTGGAGGGGTACCCAAATCTTCCCAATCCTGGGTATTAGCAGAGAAGGGATAGCTACCCTTCCCGGGATCAGCCCGGGGGAGAAAATAGAGCCCCGTATCAGCCTGAGCGGGTTTCACAACTTGAGCGCCAGGTCCAAAATATGGCACAAGATCTGGGTCACATACTGAGGGCTCAACAGAACCCTCAGATGAGCATGCCACCGCAGAATGCCCCAAACTCTGGGTCTGGTGCTCCAGAACAATGACGGGGGCAGCACCCCGATAACCCACCGGTTCCCAGGGAGGAGGCACAAGGGGAAAGGGGGTGTAAAGCCTTGGAAGAAGCTTCCTTCCCAACTTGTAAACAGCCCCTGGAAAACCAGGAACCGGAAACAAAATCTCCAGCCCCTGAAAGCCTGCCTCCCAAGGAGCAGAGGGGGGGTAGGAGAAACAAAGGACCCAAACAGACCCACTTTGTGGAGGAGGTACAGGTCTTCCAATTTGAGGGAGAGTTATCCTCAGAAGATCCTGGGAAAAGGATCTGCTCCTTCAGAGATGGGGGAACTCCTCCCATGGAAAAATGGGTCCCAAGGGATGCCAATTCAGACTGGGGAGATGTGGAGACTGAGCTACCGCCGCCCATCATCTCATCCCAGAACCGACAATACCAAAATCCCATGGGTCAAACCCATCCTGATGATTGCCTCCAAAAAGGGCGGGGTGGCCCAGAACCGGAACCAGGGGAACCCACAATGGCTCTGATCTCCAGTTGCCAACTTTTTCTTTCAGATTCCCAAGGCTCTCCACAGAATTCTGCCCTAATCTCTTCGCTAGCAATGTCCAAAACCAGAAAGTTAGCCCACCAGTTGTCCAAAAATTTGCATTATCTGTGCCCCCTTGAGGAGAAGGAGGGAAGATACTATGCCCCGGTACAAGTACAGGGGCAGGGTACAATTTTGGCATTGGTGGACACTGGATCCCAAGCTACCCTTCTGTCCAAAAGGGCCTTTGAGGAACTAAATGCAGGAAGGGGGGAGAATTACCGAATTCCTCTCACCTCTCTTCCTGGACAACTGCAGAACTTTGACGGGAAGGAAATTCCCGTTGAGGGGACTGCAGACTTGGACATTAAAATTGGGCGACACAAGGTGAAACACCCGGTCATAGTATTGACTCCAGAGGGCACCCCTTGTTTACTAGGGAATGACCTCCTGAGAAGGTTGTCACCCCTAATAGATTGTGTAAACAAGGTCCTCTGGATCCAGACTAGCCGACCAATAAAATTAAAACAGAGTGTCAACCATGTTAGTTTAAACGGCACCTGCCACATGGTTGAACAAAAATCTGACCAAGTAGAATTTCACTTCCAGAACAACCAAACTCTAGACGTGACAGTAATAGCAGTAGGACAACAGACTGGTGATGGGGGGTCCTCTCTATTTCTGAAAAACAACCTTCCTTCCAGTTTAAGGTGGTATTCCACACTGGAAGGAAACACCCTGAAATTCTTTACTAATCCACAATCAGAAACTCCCACTCCTATAGTCCAGAAAGATGTGAAATCAGCTCAGAGACTGGCTGATATTCAGCAAATTGGAGAGCAGTTGTTCATCCCTGTTCAGTTAAATGATGGGAATGACTCTGTTCTCGCTCGAGTGTGTGTGAACAACGGTAAGAGCTTCATCAGCGAAGCCATGTTCCGCCAACTCCCAAAAGATCCAGCCATTCCCACATTCAAACTGATAGACAAATGGGAAATGGACCTGGAAGCACCTAATTCCAAACATCTCCTGCCAAGCAGGTGTATGCTCAAAATCTCCATTGGCAACAAGAGCATAGTCCATAATTGTTGGGTCGTGCGAGACGTCACTGCCGCCTTTTACTTAGGCAGTGACATTCACAATCGCTTTGCCATTAGTTTGGACCTAATAAACTTCAAAGCTTGGTCCCGATTAGCGGATAATCCCATGGGCTTTGATGATCCAGAAAAAGCATTTAGGTCAGCTCAATTGCTACCTTATGCAGTTGAAATTCAGATCAAAGAGGAAGTCACCATCCCAGAAAGGACCCGACAATTCTCCCTGGAAGTGAAAGTTAAAAGAGGACAAAAATTGGAAAACCCTGATGCTTATATCCATCTAAATGCTTCTCTCCAACAGCAAGGGTTAGGGGTAAACCCAACACCATTAGTCAACATAGAACATGACACCATTCCAATAGAGGTGGATAACAACGACTTAAAGAGTATTACTCTCGCCGCAGGCACCATTATTGGAATGGCGATTGATGACCGACATTTCTCCATTGATTTAGGAAATGAACTGTTAGGACCAATCCCCAAGGACTGTTTTGACAGTGACAGTGAGGACAATACAACACCAGACAGGATTTTCACCCGGCATGGGGGGAACTTCCTCGTGTACACCTCTTGCCTTTATGGTAAGGAAGATGTGACTTGTGACTTCAGGAGGGTAAGGTGATTTTCCAGGTCCATGAGGGCTGCCTTTCCCACCTGAAGCCTCCAGTCCAAATCAGCACTCTGACCGGGGACTTCTCCACCCAGCTGGAGGAGGCCGCTGAGATAGCCAAACCAGAAGTCTTTCCAGGCTTCAGACAGATGGTGGAAGGGAGAGTCAACCTAGCTGATGCATGTGTGACTCTGGAACAAAAGCAAAAGTTGAAACAAGTTTTCTTGGATTTTCAAGATCTCTTTGCGGTAGACTCACATGACTGTGGTCGCACCGACATCCACACCACAACAATTCCCACGGACCCTGGAATGACTCCAGTGTTTGTGAAGCAATATCGTTTGCCTCTCGCATCCATGGAGTCCCTTACTGAAATAATTAAGAACCTTAAGTCCCGGGGAATAATCCGTCCAGTACACAGCACCTTCAATAATCCGGTGCTGGGAATATTGAAGCCAAACGGCCAGTGGAGACTCTGCGCCGACCTTAGGGAGCTCAACAAACGGGTCCATACTTCCCGATGGCCTCTTCCCTACATTGACTAAGGGCTGGCCCAGATCCAGGGGTCACAAGTATTCACTGCAATAGACCTGACCAATGGATACTGGACCGTGCCTGTCAGTAGGGAGGACCAATACAAACTGGCTTTTACCTTTGGGGGCCAGCAGTACACATGGACCCGGACTCCCTTCGGATACCTCAACTCCGGCAATGAATTCAACATCTTCTTACATAAGGCCATGCCTGACATGGGTGCGAGGGGTAACCTGGCTTATGTAGATGATGTCGTCATCAAAAGTTCATCTGTGGAGGAACACATAGCGGAGATCCGTTATGTTCTGACGCAGTTGGGGGCCGCCGGAGCAAAACTTTCCTTTCAGAAAGCACAGTGGTGTAGAACCCGTGTTAATTTCTTAGGGCATGAGATTACTCCTCAGGGTCTCTGTCCCCAGGAAAAGAAAGTGGAAGCACTCCAGAAACTGAAGGATCCCACAACTCTGCGGGAACTAAGGAGCCTCCTTGGACTGACTAATTGCAGCAGAAAGTTCATTGAAGGCTATGCAGAGATCACTAGACCCCCGATTCATCTCTTGAAGGGGGCAGGGGGTCAAGTGGGAATGGGGTCCAGAACAATCCGAGGCAGTAAGACAACTCAAGAGAAGCCTCTCACAAGCGCCTTGCCTAGCTTACCCTGTCAGAAACAAGGAGTTCTTCCTGGAGACAGGGTTCTCTAATAGGTGATTGACGGCAGTATTATACCAAAAGCAGGACAAGGTCAATAAAGTAATCTCCTATGCCAGCAAAACTTTATCCTCTGTGGAGGAAAAATTCAACGATTGTGAGAAGGCACTCCTGGCAACGGTGTGGGCATTGAAGAATTACCGCCCGTTTATCCAGGGGGAACACATCATAGTGGAGACTCCACACCAGCCTCTGCAATATCTCCAAAGTGACAGAATCCGGGCCGGAAATGTGAGTAATTCCCGAATTACTTCCTGGATTCTGTCAATGCAAGGCTTTCCTGTGGAGGTCAGATATGGCCAAAACAAGAAGAGTCCCCTCGCGCAAGGTCTGGCTGACTTGCATGATTGTGCCAGAGAAAACTGTCTCGAGGACGAAAGTCTAAAAATCAAGGACAACATGGAGGCATACCTTAATTCCCCACACAAAGTCTTTGAAGAAGACAAGTGTGAGGGAATGCCCACTGTCTATGTGGACGGATGCTCTTACCATGTTAACAACGGGGAGAAAGAACTGGTGGCCGGCGTAGGGAATGCATGGGTGAAGGAGTTTCCAGAACCCTCCGCTGGATACAAAATTGGTCCCCGAAGTAGTCAGGTGGCAGAATTGATGGCTGTGCATCAGGCCATCCTCACTGCTGTCCAACATCAACTCCACGAACTGGTCATAATCACCGATTCGGATTATGTACGGAATGGGTTTGTGGAGCACCTGGTTAATTGGAAAACCAGAGGCATGTTATGTGCTAATAACAAACCCCTGAAACATGGGAAGTTAATCCAAAACATTGATGATCTGGTCACCTCGAATGGGATGACCATCTATTGGAAGAAGATCAAGGGTCATTCCAAAGTAGAGGGACCAGACAAAACTGGAAATGACTTAGCTGATCAGCTGGCCAAAACCGGGGCCATCCAAGGGGATCTAATAGAAACAGAGTCCCTGTTCGGGGAAATCCAAGTCACTGCCATCTCTAGGTCCCAGACCAATGCTCACAATGATCTTTCAACTGCACAATGGAGTAAGGAGAGCCCTGATGCTGATTTGATTACAGCTCAGAAGGGGGATACAATAATTGATAAGTTTTACCACCACATTGAGGACCCTGAGAACTTTCCCCTGACGGATACCGATTACATTGGGAAAAAGGACCTAAGAGTGTTGATGCAAGGTCCAAAAATGTTCCGAATCCAAGACGGTTTGCTGGTAAGGAAATCCAAAGCTGGCCACGATCAGTGGGTCGTTCCTACCTCATTCCGAAGCCTGATGTTAAGTCACGCCCATGATGCGGCCACCGCCGGTCATAGGGGGTTTCACACAACACTGGAAATCTTAAGAGAGGTTGCATACTGGCCACACATGGGGCAGGACCTCGACCAATACTTGAAGGGGTGTCTTGTGTGTGCACAATTTCAGCCATCATCCCTCACACACCGTGCGCCTCTCCAAAAGAGGGGGATGACACTGCCATGGTCAGATTTGCAAATCGACTTTGTAGGCCCCGTGATTCGCTCGTCTAGAGGAAACAAGTACATGTTGACGTTACATGCTTGTTTACCAAGTGGGTGGAATGTCTCCCAGCCCCAAATTGCAAGGCAGAAACAGCAGCTGCCCTGATGATTAACCACATCTTTTCCCGTTTTGGTCTACCTCAAAGGATTGAGTCAGACAGAGGTAGCCACTTCACCAGTGAAGTAATGACAAAGATGTGGGAGATACTGGGGGTCAAAAGGAAGTTACATATTGCTTACAGGCCAGCTTCTTCTGGAGCAGTCGAGAGATCCAACCGAACCACTGTGAGCATATTAAAAAAGTTTGTGGCAGATTCTGGGCCAAGTTGGGATATCCGATTACCTCTGGTCCTAATGGCCATCAGATCTACCCCTTCATCTGCAACTAAAATGTCACCATTTGAGTTGATGACTGGATGCAAGATGGTGCTTCCCCAGCATTTGCTCTACAGAACCCAAGAGCAAACATTGATAAATGCCTCCACAACTCATGAGTATGTGGAGAATTTAAGGAAACACCTTCAGCATGCTTTTGCCTATGCTCAGCGGAATCTAGAAAGATCAGCCGAGAGCATGAAGACCCACTATGATTTGAAAACTACCCGAAAGGAATATAAGGTGGGTGGTCGGGTCTATCTATAGAATTTCCAAAGGAACCAGGCCAAACAGCGAAAATTCTTGCCTACATGGAAGGGACCGTTTGAAATTATAGACAAGATCTCCCCTGTTGCCTATAAGATCTGCATCCCCAAAGGCAGTCTGGCGGAAGGGGAAGACAAGTGGGTACATATAAATCGGCTAAAGTGTTGCCATCTCAGGCACACTCTGCAACAACTGGAGGAATCCACTGGAATCCCAGAGGGGGCCGCTCCAGAGTAATTCAGTTCCAACCCTAAAATATTCCACATATAGCATATCAAATTCTGTGATCCTTGTGTATATATATGTTCTTGTCTCCTAATTTAAACAAGAAAATGTATATGTTCATATCTTCTGATTCATAAAATGTATATGTTCGCCACACCATTAATAGTGGTGAAGAAATGTCTACGAATAGGTATTGCCGCTTTGCTTTATCATCCTAGGAGAGATGAAACCATGGAGACTGACCAAGGAGGACGACTGGGGACCGGGAGCAGAGACTGGAGGGAGGAAAAGATGCTGAACTGTGCCATCCATGGAATTGGAAGAAGAGGAGGCGAACATCCCAGATCTTGTGAGTTCCATCAGCGAAAGGACAGAATGGCCATCGCAAGAGGGGGGGCTTGTGGGATGTTTTTACCCATGCATACAAGCCCTACCATAAAACTGTGCAGTACTGGCATGGAAAACATCATGATGGCCAGAACTCCCCAGAGAGTGCACAGGGAAAACATGAAGAATAGGCTGCCACCCATTTTTGCCTATGTTGTGAGCACAGGAGGGCACTGCCTAAAACCACCATTGGGCTACACACACAGTAGCCTGAAACCATTGGGAATGGCAATGCTGATTGCCAAAAAAGCAACTCAGAACTGTGGGGAATTCATTTTCTTAATCCCAAAAATGGTTGCATTACCAGTACTCACCACTATCAGAAAGCTGGCGTTTTAAAACCACCAGACTTTTGTGTAAAACTGAACAAATGAAACAAAACCAGACCAAGGAAAGACTTGCTAAGAGGTGGATACAATGTAAAACTATATTCTGAAATGACTTGAAGGAAGTAATTATTTAAAGGTATATGTAAAAATTGTAAGTGATTTAAACTGGGAATAAAAAGTGACATTTAGCTGAAACCTGGCTTAATGAAACTGGATTCTGCCTGACAACTACCCCCGACAGGAATTGAAACCTGCTCAGCCACTCTTCCCCTTGCCAAAAGGAGTTGTCACCTATCTGATTAGATTAGGGGTGGAGCAACCGGGAACTGGAAAGAACAGAACAATGCAACTTCCTTGACTCAGGCAAATGTTATATTGGGGGTGTCGTAAAATAGCTTCCTCTTGGGAGAAACTGGGGGGCAGCTGTGCCTCTGTGAACAAGCTGGCTTGGGGGAAGTGGATAAACCAGTTATTCCACCCTGTGATGTGGAAGCCACACCCCTTTTTGACCAGAGCATAATTTTAAAAAGATAGATAACTCAGTGCAGACTTGTCAGAATTATATAAGTAATATCATTTTTGTGATTTTTCTGTGAACATTTTAAGAGGCGTTAGGACCCTGTGGTGTTTTCTGAGGGGTTGCTAGCGGAAAATAGGGTCTCACTCGAAATGTATGCATGTTAAAAATCTGACACTTTATCATCTGTAACCCATATCCCTGGTGCACATTTGTGTAAAATCTGGAAAAGTTTAGAGGTCGTTATCTGGATGAAAAGGGGAGAATTCTGTCATCAGTGGACACAACATCGTACAAATACAGGGATCGGATGGTTTGGTGCTACAGAAAATATGTTAACTGGACCTATAACATTAGAAAGACTGTACATAGATAAATATGTATTTGGGTCAGAAATAGATTTGTGTGCAATCTGACAAGGGGAGGTTCCTCTGACCATAGAACCTACAGCATCACTCTGACTCACATTTCCTTCCCCCAATCAAGGGAGAGAGGAGGAATTGGCCAATGATAAGTGAGAGGGGCAGGTTTAGTTATGACCAGCGCACACACCCACTTTCTGAAACACATAAAAAGAGACTGCTGGGACAGGTAGAGATTCAATTCCATTTGCTGCGGAGCATGCTGACCGACGACTTCACATCCAGAGATCCAGACTTCAAATCCATCAATCTCCAGAACCTGCAGCAGAAATTAACTCCAGAATTTGTAGCAGAGAGGCCTGAATCCACCAGCTGAATCCTCTTCAGCAGGCCTCAAAACTAACCAAACTATTCAACAGCCGGGCAAGCTGTTTGAAGTTTTGCCGAGAATTTTTGCAAGAACCTGTAGCAGTACCCAGAAAGCAGTGTTACATCCAGAAACCAGAGAGGCTAGACCAGCAGAGCAGAGCTGACCCAGATCGCTGTGAGCAGAACCGGTGCCCGATTGACCCGCCGAGCAGCCAGAACCGCAGCCGGACGTGTTGAAAAGATCCGTGACGAGGCCTAGTTCAAATTTATATTGCGAGTACCTAGCAGAACTGTGCAGAACCAATCTCTTAGTTAAAATAATCTAATCCAAACTATTTTAACCTAAGTAGAACTGCCTCCTAGAAATCGTGTCATCTGTCATTTTTAAAGCTGCACAACTGTCACCTGTCAATTCTGCAGCTGTAAGCTGTCACCTGTCATTTTGAGTTTACTTTAAATCCGAAAAACTACCTTTATTAAATCGTCCGTATCTCTGGAACCGTTTGGGCTAGGAACGATATTTATACTTTTACCGCAATCGCGATTAACGCACTCGCGAAATTTACCGCGATTTGCGATTTTGGCTCAATTTCTCCACTTGTCAAAATAGCAGCTCCATTCTTTCTTTTGTTAAAATCCGTTGCAACTTGGTAATAACTCATAGAGCATTGCCAAAGTGAGCCTGAACTAATACCAACACGCATCTTCCACTCACCCTGAATCTCTAGAGGGAATTAGAATCAGTTGGCACATTTCCCATCCATTGCCATCACATTTAAAAAGCATTTTGGGCCTGTGTTTCGAACTCCTACCTGTTTCGTCTAAGCTTGCTGGGGGGGGAACTGAATTTCGTATTGTATTTGATTGCATTCCTGAGAACTGTGTGCTCCTCTTTCCATCTCCTTCCATTTCTTACATTGCATAGGGGAGGGGGGTGAATTGCCAGAGAAAAAGTGATTATTTTATCTTTTGCTAAAATCATATCAAGTATTTCTGTACTGCATTTTATTCCTCATTGCTTTTCCCTTGAAACCATAAAAGAATTTGTGCTACTTTATCCATCCTATACTAACTCCTCATTGATTGTAAAGAAGCGTGCTAGTGCCAGATTACCCATTGTTGATCAACATCATATATCTAAGTGTACTATCAGATATTAATTTATTGTAAAAGTGTGATATATATATATTGTTTAATTTTTCAAATAAACCTTTTAATTTGCAAAACAAACCTACTTCTTGGCTCAGTGGGGTCAGGGGGATTCTAAGAGGGGGGTGTTATACAAGGGTTGTCATCCAGAGTACTGAACTGGATATAAAAATACATCAATAAGGGTTTTCCTCAGCATCCCAGACTAGGCATTGACTTAGCTGTAGTGTTTATTGAATATCGCTTACAAGGCCAGGGAAAGGGAGTCATTTCCCCTGGTAAAGAACTTGCAAGGCAAATCACAACCATTATCTGTGATACCCAGTCTAGGAGAAGGGAGTCATTCTCCTGGACCAAGAACATTGGTGTAACTTTTAGCTTAGTTAGAAGTGTAAGGGACAAAGATAGGGACTGATTGACACAGAACGGTGGACTCCAAGATATAATAAGTTTCTGGCACCCCTTTTAGTACTTACGTTGAGGCAGGGAAACCCCTCTTAGAGATATAGGAAAACTTAGGTTCTCTCTTTATTTTTTTGACTAATTGTCACGCCCTCCGGTTTCCTAGGACATTCTTATGCCCAGGGGAGAAGCCCATGGCGTTTGACCTGGCGTTTACAGCAACGCCGACGCCACCGCCGGTAATCAACTACATCTCCCAAGAGGACCGTGCCTGCAAGGAACCTTTGGAACGTTTTGACTTTCTTTTGCGTGCGTTTCACGCCTCCTTTGTATTCACTTCCTATATTTGGCCACGCCCCCAGTAAGCCGGTGCTCCTAAACCATTGCGTTACGCGAGCTACACTCCTGGGATGAGTTATTCTTTCCTTGCTTACCTGGTTGCTGAATTCTACCTTTGCCTTGGACCTTGTTATCCTTGTTATCCGTTTTCCTGACTCTGTCTTAGACTTACGTTTGATCAACTCCCCTGCTCGACCACGGAACACACATCGGACTTGCCTTGGGTTCTGCTCCTCATGTCTGGCTCCCGGCTCCCTTCAATCCTGTATTCTTCAATCGCTCCTGGCCATCCGCTCCCCGAGCGAAGAAAGAAACACCACTTCTAATCTCTCCCCGAGTGCCGTTTTCCGGGCTAGCAAGTACGGCGCTGTTTAACTTTTTGGGACGCTTTGCTGTGTTGCTCCGCTCCCTTGGATCTTGAGACACTTGGCTCCTGGCTTCACTCCTTGGATTGTGGGACGCTCTGCTGTTTTTTCCCGCTTATTTGCTTTCGGAACATTGGATTTTGCTTTCACTCATTGGATTGGGGGACGCTTTGCTGTTGACATCCCTGATCCATTATTGGGGGAAGTCTTTGGTCCCCCCTTCTTTCAAGCAAGAACACTTCCTCTGACCTTCACTCACTCCCAGTCTTGTGTCTTGTCACAAGTAGGTATTCCGCTGGAAAAAAGGAATACACAGGTAAGCTTGTGGGGCTCGGAGGAGGTAGAGGGACTGGAATTGTCAACAAACGGTATGTAATCTTTGCTTTGTTTGTTTTCTTCCCTCTAGCTCTGCTGTGTATTCCGCCTTTTTGCCTGAGCCCTTGGCCTGACAGGTGTTCTTTTCCCTGCAAGCTGTGCTCTCAGGAAGGAAGTCTGAATTACTTTAGCGGCATCTAGCCCAAGTGATCTCTCAGACTGATCGTGGAACATACGAAGCGCGACACTAATACAAGTCTGTAGCAATCGCTATGCCACCTGTGTTTGTCTCCTTTTGCATTATTGCAGAAGCCAAACCTATCCAGGTAGGTAACGTGTATGGAAGGACAAAGCTGAATTCCATATAGGGGTAGTAGGCCAACACACAGTAACAATTAGTCCATACACATCTCCAGAAAATATACCAAACTGATGTACTGAAATATATACACTGTATTTAAGTAACAACACTATCAGGCCAAAATAGGTACTTAGATAATAAAACACAGTATTACAAATAATCCAAAATGTATAATGAAAACAGTAATGTCTATAAAGGACTCTCCTAACCCACCGTATCTATGTGGGACCACTACCAGAGATCGGCACCCAACATGAAATAACAGGGAGGTGGGGAGAAAAAGGAAACCAGAAAATCTAATAAGCAGGAGAGCCCCACTATGGGCCAGCATAATTGTTTACAGTCCGTGACTAATGACACAACCAACCCTGGTATACATGGAAGGTCCTAGACTAGATGGTCCGCACCTAAAACAGAGGTAGTAGTTGGAAGAAAAAGAGAAAGCTGGCAATTTTAACAGTGAAGAAAATATGCTAAGAATTTCCAAGTCCTAGAACTCAACTCCAAATTTGATTTGGACCCTCCCCCGAGTGTGTAATATCACAATTAATACAAATGCGCACATGATCATAAAACAAAGCCTTAGAGGGTAGGAAACAGTTTAAACCAAAGCCCAACACGTTCAAGCGTTATTAGAACATTTTGGCTTAATCATATATTTCAGAGAAACGTTTTACAGTTACCAAGATTAGCCACAATGTTACTAATAGTCCCATTGAAGAAATGAAGGGCATGACTTTAAAAATGAATTAAAAATCAACTTTAAGTTGCAACATTATAATACTTAATCCAGAACTCACCAAATCCCTTGGGGATCCAAGAAAAATGTCCAGGGGCATGTAAGTATCCTAGAGTCAATATTACAGAGTTCCAGATCAGGTTCAATGTGCCATAGGATTTCATGGGAGAAGAGTTAATGGCCCATCAGTGTTAGTGTAGCCAAGTCAGACCCCCTCCCACCCCCCACAGGAGCGGATTCTGCAGTGAGCAACAACAGGGACGGCCAAAGAGGACCCCAAAGAAGAATGCCAGAGGTTGAAGGATGAAGAGCCCCAGAGGATGAAGTAGCAGAGAAGGACCACCCCCAATCCAAGTCTATAGGAGACTTCTTAAAGACTCATCCTCAAAGAAACTCTACCCCTGACCAGAGGGACCGTTGGGGGCGAGTAGCACCTATCCCGGGGGCAAAAGTAAGTACTCACATGAGTAGTTTTGGCAGAAACGGCTTCAGCAGCACTAAACAACTTGATAAGTACAGTGCTCCTTTTCCACAGCAACTGTGCCAGAGATCCAGGAAAGGAACAAATGCTCTTCTGATGCCATCAACCTTTAAACCAGGAGGGTAAACCTCAGTGAGGAAGGCTCCAGGAAGACATAGAAACCTCTACAGACAGAAACTGCTGTGGACAAAACACGAAGGTAGCACAGCCGCAAATGATGCAAGCACATGTATAACAGCTAGAGGCATCCTCAGACATCCAGATCTGTAAAACAGGTGGGGTGGTGAAGTCTCAACACCCCTGTGGACACAAGCAGTGGCCCACAATCCAGCGGATGATCCTGGCGGGATGAGGCAGTTAACAGCCTACTAAATGGTTCCAGAGTGGAAGGCTTACCCAGCAAATGTGGGGAGTCAGCAGAAGTCTTTAAGAAGTTCAGACTGGACTTTCAGAGGCAGAAAACCCCAACTGGGCTATGCCCAATCCACTGCACTCAGCAAGTGGCGGCTTTAAGAATAGCCCAAATGGCTGGAAAAATCTTTCAGCAGACCTGCGACCTGCACGTTGCAGGAACAAATCAAGAACAGAAAGAAGCAGTGACAGGGCAAAGCCTGAATACACAAGCACAAAGGCGATGGCCAAAGCCTAGCCAGCCAATCACTGAAATGGGCTGGTGGCAAAGCATCAGATAATCAACCATTCTGCGGCTTAGTAAAAGCCACCCCCCACAGGAAGTGAGAGGGAGAATCCAGGGACCTACCCGCTTAAGCCATTTAAGACCAATACAGAGGCTGCCATTGTGGGATCACAAAGAGCTCATGTGGTCAGAACTGCCATTTTGAGCATTTGCGTGATCACCCTGAACAAAGGAAGCCATGAAACACAAAATGGGCTAGAGCAGAATAAAATAAAAAAAAAACCTTGGTATCCCAATGTCTACCTAAATGGTACACTGGGATACCAATGCAGTAAAATGGTTTGTACCATCGTTGAAGACCAAACGTCTAGCTGCCACTAAACTCCCTAAAACCTGTGCCAGGTGATAGAATGATCCTAGGGCTAAAAAGGGGTAATCTTAGGGGGTAACCAACTGTAAACCTTACGTAAAGTAAAAAGGGGTGTAATGGGAGAGGGGCTGCAAGAGAAGTCCCCTGTCCACCAAAATGAAAACGGAGATTAAAAAAAACACATGGAAATAAAGCAGAAAGTTGAGGAGGCCTAAAAAATGGCCATAGGAATTCTGACTTAATCTTAACTTGGTTGCCTCTTTTCCAATTGTAAAATAGGGATATATTAAGCTTTTGGCTTTGGTTCTTCTAAAATGCCCGCAATGAAATCCCTGTCTTCAGTGGCCTGTTGCACATAAATATTAAAATGTTCTGTCACCCTTTTAAGCAATGCACCGTACGTTGGTTGATCAATTGGGGAATCTACTGTGGGGATTAAAAATCATCAGGGCACTCACACAAAATATTCCTGTGGGCTTTTCAATGTTAGGAGTAAGCCCCTGTGAACTACTATGTTTTGCAGATAATAATTCTCTGGCTGATAGTCATACAAAGAAAGGCGTACACTTGTGGACTTGGTAGGCAGAGTGTCTGAGCTTATATGCGGTTTATCGTTTTCCCTCTGGGTCCTCATCTTTTTCTTGCATTAGCAGGTTAACATTAGCTAACGCTTGTGTGATTGCTCTTATCATGGGGGTGTATCGTCAATATTCTATATGCAGTGTCATGAGTCGCAAGCCCCTCCTCAACATCCCAATCACTGTATTCTTCCCATTGTTCCCAAGGATGTAGATGTTGACTTCTCTTGTGCAGAGTGTGAGTTATTGTGTCTGCAGCATGGGTGTCCCCTAAAGTTGAGAGGGAAGCCTTTAAGAAGTCAAAGTTTTTATTTTAGTTTGTTTGGGCCGTGACATGTCAGTGATAGCAGCCCAAATGCAACATTTATGTCAGTTATTCTCTGGTGATGCAACCTAATCCTAGCATGCCATGCAGTGTTTCTCAGAGGCAGAGTTGTACTCCCCTGTCAAAACTTTGTAGTTGGCAGAGCTGAATTATGAAGTCATCTTGCTACTGTCGTTCTGGAAAAAGGTTCACTGTCTCGACACACGTGGTGTTGGTGACATTGATTTCCGCTTCGGCTACTGCAACCAACGGAAAATCTGATGTCGCAGGCACCAGATTGTGAGTGCCTAAAGACACAAGAGACAAATAGTGCAACAAGAAACCCGATTTTACTTTGGAAATAAACCATTTGTAATCCTCCTGGCCAACCACTAGGTGATGGAATATACACAGCATTGAGCCCAAACAGATTCACATGCCCCAGAAACATACATTTCCTTGCAGTGAAAAGAATACAAGGAAATGACGCGTTACCACCTCTTGCTACTCTGCCCAATCACCCACTCATGAGGAGTTACATGGATTCCCACGGAAACGGATTCATTTCAAGTCTGAGTGCATCAACATTGAAGGTATGAAAGTTGATCCTGACATTCACACTACCGAAAAAAATGTTCAGGGAGCATGCCAAAAGCAACTCCCTCACATTAAGCACACATCAATTCTATTACTTAGTTGGCCTTCTGTGACTTGTCTGGTCGATCATCTCACTCTTACTGCTGCTGCACAGGATTGCTACGACATTGGCTCTAGTAATTTTCTGCCTTCTTTACTGCAACAATCTGTAGCAGGAAGCCAAAACTCTAAATAAACTACAAAGAATCCAAAATAATATCAGCCTAATCTTGGACCTCAAAGGCTCATATCACACTTCTCCAAAGATATTAAGACGTTGCACTGGCCAGCCAGGGATGAACATTCCATCAGCTTCAGGACTCTCTGCCTAGTCCACACACCTTTTATGACCTCGCCCTTTAAATCACTTGAGGGCTCCCAGACTACCTACCCAAAAGGCCAGATTCCCGTTAAGAACACATTTTCGAAGCTGATGCATACACTTAAGGGCTCTACTCTCAGGAACAGCCTTCTCGTGCACATCCCACTTGAACCTGACCTGAAGTTCACAAGTGCTCTAAACCCCACCAGTTAGGCTCAACCTATGGGCCCAAACACCAACCAAGTGCCTTTGTTTTTCCCTATCCCCGCTAAATGTATGGATGCTGAAGCAGCAGGTCAGTTGGAGCGATGAATGAAACCCAACAAATAAAATCAAATGATTCTGAATTGCTTTCAACCACACTGCTCCCCTCTTTGCCTTCACAACCCATCCTCTTATACTCAGTAACCTCCCTCACCTCCCATTCCCAACTCACTCCCCCCACTCTCCTTTTTCAAGCGCATGCAACACCAAAATCATTACCCATATTCCACTTTGCTCACTCCCAACTGCCCATGCTCATCAAAGGAGATAACATGTTACATTGGCTCCCTATCCGTAGCCGAATCATCCATCGTACAATATGTATCACGCACAACTGTCTCTCGGGGCAAGCCCCATGTTTCTGGCTAGTCGTGCCTCGCGCCTGCCGGCACATATAGCGTTAAGGTCTAACTCTAGGAACTTTTGGAAACACTAAGAGCACAGCTGGATTACGTGGAACGTAGATCTTTCCCCCACATGCAGCTTCACGGTTGTGGAACATGCTTCAACTAAATGTGAGGTCATGTACCAATCTTCAACTTTTCAAGAGCAGATTGAAAACAAATTCTTTTGAATAATGTTTGACGATTATCTGACTGCTCTCCTGGCTCTGAACTCATCCTTCCATCGTCTGTTGTTGTGCGGCTATTTCTTTGCTTCTACATGTCCGTCTGTTTACCTGGTGCGCTATCATGCCTCCGGGCTCGTCTGCCAGCGTGGTACAAATAAAATAAATAAATCTTAGCTCCCGCTTTGTCCTCTCCTTACCTTCTCGGCTTCCTGGCCACATCGCTCTACACGGTCTTGCAGTTTGCGCAGCTGCTCTTGGGAGACAGAGGCATCCGCTTTGGAGTGGCTCTCTCGGGTTACAGCAGTCTTTTCATCCTTACGGGCTACGTGGTAACTCTTCTTAGCTGCTTCCACCTGTTAGGGAGAAGAATAGATTTAAAGGAGGTAACTAGTACAATGCAGAACCCCTGTAACCTGAGGAAAGCCCATTAGAGTTATACCCAGATATCTTCTTCATGAAAGCAGCCAATTCAGAGGACAGCCTAATTCCTGCACTGTGATGGGATCCTACAATGGAGGAACTAAATTGCTTTATGCAATGGAAGTTCCACTGGGGAGGCTGGGTCCATGAATTCTGCATAGTCAAAGGTGCCCAGTAGGTTAAAAGCGAATGATGACAACATTAGCAAGAGATTTGGAGTTAATGCACATAGGGGTGTCTTTGTGAGCACCAAATTAAAGAAGGGAATTCACTGAGACAAGCAAATTCACAGAACAGTAGGATGTTCAAACATTATGGAGACACCATTCTCTTTTCTACCATTTTAACTGCAGACGAGAGCAGATTCTGCTATTCTGGCCGATCTTTCCTTTTGTTCAAACAAGCACTGTGGGAAATAAATACAAGCGAGCCAATGATTAACACTACTAAAAGAATATTTTACAGGTCCGCGGATATGCTGCACCGCCCATTCCCTTCAGGTTTGGAGTTTTGGCACTGTTTTTTTTAACATGTTCAGCGGTCTGCCATGGAACTCAGAGGGGTGTGCCAGCCTTCCGTGATCTGGAAAAAGGAAAGATTCCTTTAAGTACTGGGGTCTTTGTAGCCCGTGTGTGCCTATAAAAAAAGGAGTTATGGGACATGCTATGGTGCCATTGGGGCCTACATCCAGATAAGGCTTTCCGGGGATGCAAAAGACAAAGATACATCAGGACTGATCTCAAGCCGGTCGTAATCTTGAGAATCCAGGGCTGCAAGGCCCAAAGTGAACACAGGAGTAGGTGTACCCAGTATAGCTACAGTCCTCAGAGGAACTTAAGGAGGAGAAAATATTGGACACAATGATAAAGCCACATCTTGCAAGATTTGCAGAATGCCAGATTGGAATTCTAATCTTGGAATGCCCCCAACATCTTTGCCATGGTTTGTACCTTCATAAGCTTCTTGAATGTATGGCCCATACAAAGGTTAATATAAATGCAATTCTTGGTTATCCTCCACTCACCTAAAACATGAAATGACTGTAAGCCAAGTCTATGTAGGGATTCAGATCAACGTTGCCGAATGACCTTACCAAATTAGGGGCTTGGGGAAGTTCTAGGCCATCTGAAACCTGCAAATTCTATGTTTCAATTCATTGTTAAGGCAGATCCAGCAATTCTCTTAATTCACACAACTCCCTGAAACCTCATGCTGCCCTTTGAATTCCATTAAATTGAGAGCAGCGGTCGGATTTGGCAGTAACAGCTTTTAGCCACCTGTATCAGTGGAAAGTTGAAAATCTTTCACTTCCAGCCACTTCGCCACACTACTCTTCCCCACCCATCACTCTTTATCAAGCAAATTGACCCTCCTCTTCATGGGTCCCCTTGTCGCTAATTCCCTCTCCAGGTGCCCTTGGATACCATTTTGGTCTACAAAGGTGTGTCGTCTACCAATTCTCCTCTCTACCCTAATCCTTCTAGCTCTCCTATTCTCCTCCTATTTATACTGCTTCATGTGCTCCCTCTGCCTGCATCCCAGTCTGTCTACCGGCGGTGCCTTCCCTTGGCTCCACATTCCAATCATCATGCCCTCTTGTTAGTTAGGTTTTTTCACAGCCCTCCAATTAGGAAAAGTGTTCCTAAATTCCTAACTGGATATAGGGTGTCCATCAAAGGTAGTCTAAACACTCTGCGTTACGGAGCAGTGCAGTGCAGTTGGGATCTTCTAAGGGAAGGGGGCACAAGGCTGGCAAGTAGTTACAATTAGGCTCAATAGGTAAAACAAAAGAGCACACTACACAGAAATATTGAAAAATATATACTGTTTAAAAAAGGGTTCCACACAAATGATAAGTTCATAGTCTATCCATCTAAACAATGTATTTTAACTTTGTGTGACTTATGTGTAATCCTTTTTAAAGAGTATACATTTTTTATGCATCAATCAAACTTACCCAGTAATAGTCTGAGGCATTTATCGGCTTATAGTGGCATGCTTTGCAACCTATGCAAACCTAAACACATACACGCATACATATATTTCCATCTCCTCCAACAAAACAGCTTCCACCGAAGCAGGCAGCACTCCAGAAATAGTGCTAGCATCAAAAGATATCATTACCGTAATTGTAAGTCTGATGCTTGTATCTGCTTAGATTCACATGCTTTGCATAGGCAAACATCTAGTCGTAGGTGCAGAGTATTGCACATGGTTTTCAAAGTTCGAAAAGGGACGTCAGCTGGGTGTGTTTGTAATATTACCCTAGTGTGACATCTATATGCCCATGATCCCTCACGCGTCGAGGTACCTCAGATTGTTTTGGTTTCTGACATGTGGGCATATGGAGTGTATGCGTGGAGAATAGTAAGTTGTGATGAGATGTGAAATATCTATGATCTGCCCTAGAACCTTCAACTCCAAGAGGGGAGGAAGGGCGGGAGTATGTGAATGTAAGCATATACAAGCATTAGAAATACAATTACGGTATGTAATGTATGCCTTCTGAGGCTTTTGGATCTGTTTAGAATAGCATACTTTGCAAAGATTAGCAAGCACTACTTGGAGAAGTTGGTGGGTTGATTGAAGGTAGACCGACAACATTGTTTTTTTTTTAAACACCGCCTGACCCATCTGTGCGTGTTACTTTTAGAATGTGTATCTAAACAGTAGTGCTGTGTCAAAGTATGTACAGAACTTCAAGTGGCAGCTTTGCAAATGGCATCTAAGGGGACATTTGCAATGAAAGCTAGAGTAGCCCCTGTGCCCCGAGTTGACTGTGCTCTGGGCTTGAAGGGTAATTTTCTCTTGAAAAGAGAATAACAAAGTCAGATGCATTTGACAAACCATTTTGAGATAGCTGATTTTGAGATATGATCCCCGCTTTCCCTGTGGCTAGAGATACAAATGGTCTATTTTTCTGAGCGAGTTAGTCTTTTGAAGGCAATATATGGCAGCTCTTCCGACATCTAAGGTATGTGGACTACTTTCTGCTGCATTCTTTGGGTTCTGGAAGAAAGCAGGAAGTTCTATGGATTGATTTACATGGAACTTTGAGATGAATTTTGAAGAAAAGTGTGGAAGTGGGCGTAGTACCACCTTGTTTTTGCGAATGACAAAAGGATCTTGCACTGGGAGGGGATTGTACTTCACGTACTCTCCTTATTGATGCGATAGCGACAAGGAGAGCAATTTTAGATGTTAGATGTTTAAGACTGGCTTTGTGCATTGGCTCGAAGGGGGCTCCCATGAATGTTGAGCTAGCAAAGCTCAACATTCAATTTTTAAAATTTGTTTATTGGCATTTGTGGTTATATGCATTACACATTTTCATTGGTCAGGCCTTTAGCTCAGGCTGACTGACTTACTTGCAGGTAACATGCCATTACATTCACAAAAGTTAACAACATTAATACAACATAAAAACATTAACTGTCTCCTTATGGGGGTTAGCTGGAGGTTAGTCCGTCTTCGGAGGGGGGGATGGGCGGTTGGCACGGCTTTGGGGGGGCCATCGGGAATCCTTCTGGGATGGCCTGGTTGACGGGGGGTCGTATTCCAATGTTTATTCGTTTCAGTGGGTCGGTAGGGTGTTCGAGTTCATTATTCAAGGGGGTTTATCATCGGAGGATCGAAATATTTTAGCCATAGTGTCTTTCCATGCCTCCAGTGCCGTGCTTGATTCTTCGGTGGATCTGGCTATGCTGTCCTCCCAGGCTTTGGTTTCAGCATTTGCCCACCTTTCCAGTTCGATGCGCCAGGCTTTACAGCTCGGACCCGCAGGTTTTTTCCATGCCATGGCGATGGTCCTCTTGGCTGTTATACACAACAGGTCCATCAATTTCACAGCATGTTTAAGTTTGGCTAGCCTGGGGTAGCTACCCAGGAGACATTCCGCTGGGGTCCATTTGTATCTCGTGACTTCAGCTGCTTCGCAAGTCTGCTTCACTTTTGCCCAGAGAGTTTGTGTCTTAACGCAGTTCCATAGCATATGGATCAGATCTGCTCCTTCCGTCCCGCACCAGTTACACTGTGCTTGGTTGGTCTTATTAAACTTTGCTAGTTTTCTTGGAGTCAGGTAGGTGCGGTAGAGCACATTGATTTGTATTAATCGGAATCTCTGGTTCCTTGACACTTCCTTCGGGAACGACAGTGCCCTGAGCCATTCGTTGTCGGACATTTCCTGCCTCATGTCCATTTGCCAGCGGGCCCTCATTGCTTCGCTTCGAGGGTTGGGGATGTTGCGCACGATGCTGTATAACTGCGATACTACCCTCCCGCCATCGTTCAGGTTGTATATCAATGTCAGAAAGGGATCTGCCTCCGGTTCCTCGGGCCAGGTGGCCCATCTAGATCGGGCTATGTTCCGGAGCTTTTGGTACCACAAGAATTGTCCGGCGTGGATATCCTCCATCTCCCGTATTTCGGCAAATTCTCTAAATAAACCGTCCATGTAGAGGTCGCCCCAGGTGTATAGCCCTTTCCTTTCCCACGATCTGATGTTGTTCAGGTTAACGTGTGTTTCACCCAGGCCAGCCAATATCGGCACTTCTTGGTAGTATGGTTGTTTCAGATGCTGGATCATCATAGCTCTGTGCCATATTCTCTTGCCTAGGTCTGCCAGGAATGGTGGTTTGCACATAAGGTTTTTAGGGGCCCAGATCAATTCTTTCAGCCGAAGCGGCTTTATCAGCCCTTGCAGCAGGGGGGACTCGGAAGTGACTTCGTCTGCTAGCCATTTGGATACATGGCTCAGTTGGGCCGCCAGGTAGTATTTTTCTAAGTTTGGTAGTTGAATTCCGCCCTGCTCATACGGCAGGACCAGCGTAGATAAGGCCACCCGGTGTCTGCCGTTTCCCCACAGAAATTCCCTGATTATCGCGTCAAGGAGTTGGAAAAAGGGTTTTGTAATGTAGAAGTGCACGTTTTGAAACCCGTACAGGAATCTGGGGAGGATGATCATTTTAACTATTGAGGCCCTGCCTAGCACAGATAATGGAAGCTTTGCCCAGAATTTTATGGATTTCCTAAGTATGGGAACCGCTGCCTTCGTGTTATGCTCATGCATCAGCTCCGGGGTATGCATTACTTGGATCCCAAGGTAACGGAAAGCCGTCGTCCGCCACTCGACGCCCACCTTGGGGAGTTCGTCGGTGCTTCTATTTTTTAATCCTGCTAGTGGGAACAAGCAGGATTTAGTTTTGCTAAACTTAATGCCAGAGTATTTGGCATAGTTGTCAAGGACGTCCAATATTGTCGGGACATTTTTATGGGGGTTGTTTACGTATATCAGGACGTCGTCGGCATATAGTGAGATGATGTGGTCTATTCCTGCCAGCCTGATCCCTGCATCAAAGAACTGGTTTCTAAGGTAAATTGCTATGGGTTCTAGTCCCAGAACGTAAAGCATGGGAGAGAGTGGGCAGCCCTGCCTAGTGCCCCTTTGGATGTCCCAGGCTTCCGACACGTATTTCCCAGTTTTGAGCCTAGCCCTCGGATTATTGTATAGGATCTTAACCCATCTGATGAACCTTTGGCCAATTCCAAATCCCTCCATAACCGCTATGAGCCACTCCCAGTATATGGAGTCAAACGCCTTAATGGCATCTAGAGACAGTAGTGCTAGTTGTTCGTCACATGCGTTGGTTTGGGCTATGATATGTTGGAGCCTTCGCAAGTTCAAGGACGTGCTTCGGCCGGGTATAAAACCATTCTGGTCTATGTGTATGACGTCTCCAATCACTTTGGAGAGTCGGTTTGCTAGGACCGTCGTCAATATTTTGACGTCATAATTCAGCATAGCGAGCGGTCGGTAGGAGTCGCATTTATCGGGAGGTTTATCGGGCTTGAGCATTGGTATCACCAGGGTTTCTCTCATGCTGTCTGGTAGGATGCCTTCTTCGTAGGCTTCTAAGAAGACCTGGTGTAGTAGGGGGGTCAGGGAAGGTTCAAATGCTTTATAAAACTCGGGGGGGAGCCCATCTGTCCCCGGGGTTTTACATGTGGCTAGGGAGCGAATGGCTTCTGATATGTCCTCTTGTGTAATGTCAGAGTCTAGGGTCTCGGATCGTGTTGGCGATAGTCTGGGTAGCCCTATTTCTTCTATGGTGTCCAAGATTTGTTCTTGCGGGACTTTTTCTGTATGGGAGTATAGTCTGGCATAGTAAGCTTTGAAGGCATCGTTGATGCCCTGTTGGGTACCATGCACTGCACCGTGTTCATCCTGTAGTGTCGTGGTTATGTGTTTAGGGTGCTCTCTTTTACAAAGCCAGGCTAGTAGCCGGCCAGGTTTGTCCGCTTCTGAGTGTGTTCTGTTTGTTCTGGTTATGAAATCAAATTTGGCTAGTCTGTCCCATGCCCCTGAGCAGTCCTCCCTAAGAGTTCTGAGGTCATTCTCCCTCCCGGGGGTATCCACTGGTGTGGATTCAAGTGATAATATCTCACATTCTTTCTGTTCAAGGGCGGTTTTTAGGGTTCTCCTGATTCCTCCGGCTTTCGCTATAACTTCCCCTCTCGTAACTACTTTTAGGGCGTCCCATAATGTCCTGGCATGTTCGACGCTACCTGAGTTTTCAGTTATGTAGTTCTCTATAACTTCATGTAGTTCCTCCCTGAAAGCTGGATCTATTAGGGCCTCGGTGGGCATTCTCCACATGGGGATGGGTGGTCTGGGGCTATTGTGTCGCCAGTCTAGCAGTAGGGGGGAGTGATCGGAGATAGTCCTCCCTAGGTATTGCGTGTCACTTACTTGGGGTAGGTGTTCTCTGCTTATGAAGAAGTAATCAAGCCTGGTGTGGAGTTTGTGGGGTGATGAGTAGTATGAGTAGGCCCTCTCGACTGGGTGTAATTCCCTCCACGTGTCGGTCAGATCCAGTTCCTTTAATAAGGTGACTAGGGATAAAGTGGCTGCGGAGGGACCCTTCTGTGGGGACCAGGATCTGTCCAGTTCTGGGTCATGAACACAGTTAAAGTCGCCTCCCCACAAAAAGAGGCCCTCCCTGTACTGCACCATCTTGGAACCCAGTTTTTTCAGGTGGTTGGGGATGTTGTTATTGGGGAAGTATGAGTTAACTATGCAAATCTCTTTGTGCTCAAGGGTGCCCCATATTATGAGGTATCTGCCCTCTGGGTCTATTTCCGTTTTATGCAGGTGGATTGGTGTTCGTGGGTTGATCCAAGTGTAAACCCCTCTGGCGTATTTAGAGTAAGGTGCTCCGAAGCCCTGTCCCCCCCAGTACTCATCAAGCTTTGCGTTTGCTTCCTTGTCACAGTGTGTCTCTTGTATCAGGGCTATGTCCACTTTCTTCCTGCTTAGGTAGGATTTGATTCTATTTCTACGAAGGTAGGTGCCCAGGCCCCTTACGTTCCAGGTCAGTATCTTAATGTGCGTTGCCATCTGGGTTATGTTGGAGGTGCGGGAGGGTCTTGCTTCTCCCTGGTGTGTCTGCGTTCTCATCTGGGGCCTCAAGGTCAGCCCTTGCTCGTGGACTTCTGCCCCTCCCAGCCACCGTTCTGGCCCCCTGGCCCTCCAGTTGTGCTTCTTCATTTGGAGACTGACTAACTACTTCAACTACCATTCCGGGGAATGGATTAACATTACAAAACAAAAAGAAGAAACTGCCCCCAGCAGTTGTTTCAAACTCACAACGCTCGGGGGCTCCCAAGCCTTCCATACCTCTCCAGGTCTTCAGGTTCGGGCGGTGTGTAGCTGCGTTGACTACACCTTGTCTGTTGGGGGGGTTCAGCAGCTGTCTTGTGATTGGGGCTCCTGCTTCCTGCCCAATCTTTCTGTTTCCTCGATGCGGATCTGAGTTCAATCTTTACGTTCTATTTCGCTTGCGTTGGGCTCTTGCGGAGTCAGTTTTTGCTGCTTTTCGCCTGTTCCTCTGTGTCTTCCGCTAGGTTATTATGTTCGAGCCATAAGTTTGCCGCGTCCGGGGTTTCCAAGAAGATCGCCTTCCCTTTGTGTATTATTTTAAGTCTTGCTGGGTACAGCAGCATGTATTTAAGATTTAGTTTGCGTAGTCTGGCCTTTATGGGTACAAAGGAATTTCTTGCTCGCTGCACCACCGGCGTGTAATCAGGGTACATGACTACTAATGCATCGTTTCTTTTAATCTCTCCCCCTTCTCTGGAGAACCTCAGTATAGTTTCTCGGTCCCTGAAATTCAAAATTTTTGCAATCATAGGTCTCGGGTAAGACCCTGGGGGTGGGCGTTTCTGGAGAGATCTGTGGGCACGTTCCACGGAGAACCCCTGGGTGAGGTTGCCTGCCCCAATTTCCTGTAGTAGCAATGATTCTATGAATTCTGTGGGGTCTGAGCCCTCCATGCCCTCCGGAATTCCCAAGATTCGAACGTTGTTCCGTCGTGCCCGGCCCTCTGCTTCCTCGGATCTTGCTTCTAGTCTTGCCACCGTTGTTTCTAGCGCTTTGACCTTCGCTTGTAGTCCCTGCGTCGCCTCTGAGGTCTCACGTGTGGTGGCTTCTGTGGCGGTGACTCTTTCAGCCAGGTTTCGGGCGTCTTGCCTTATTAATTGGAGGTCTGATATTATCTCCCCCCTCATGTCCTCTACCGTTGTTCTCAGTGCCGCGATTGCCTGAAGGATCTGTGAGTCACGAGGGTCTGCCGTCGGTGTTGGCGCCTCGGCCATGTTGTTCTCCGCGTGTGATATCTGTTGTTTCGGTTTGGGGGTAGTAAATGCGTCCATCGTTATGTTTTTTGATCTGCCTTTGGGAGGAGACATTACACCGCCTGATGGTTCTGGTTTTACCGGTGCCAGTTTATGGATAGCCACGTTGAGTTATGAGGATCTCTCCTCTGGGGATCGTTTCAGAGCTGAGTCACACCCTGGCTTGGTGCTCGTGTTCACCCCCGTCGGCCGTGGGGGGTGGTTAGATGGTTCCACAGTCCCGCTATAACCGCGTCATCGGCCGTCCGTGGCGCCCCCCGCGGCGCGACCCTCAGCGGATTGTCCGTGGGCTTGCAGTTCGGGTAGCTGGGTGAATGATAGCTCCCCCCGGGGTTAGGTGGTGTGAAGCAGTTCCGGGCGTTGGTCGCCGCCGCACCCTGCAGTTGATGGGACGGTCGACGGCCCCCGCCGGTGGGTGGCCGTGTATCCGCTCGTAATGGCAGGCACTTACTTCTGGTGTGCTGGTCGGGGATGCGGCTGCCTCTCCTGATCCGGGCCTTGACCCGGGCTGGGTGATCCGTGGGTTTCCAGCTGGGGCCCACACCGATGCTCGGGTGTGTTGCTTCCGCGTGTGCTCTCGCCGGCGGGCCGGCAGGGACAGCTAGCGGCGGTGCCGGGTCCCCTCGCTCTCTGGCTGTCGCAAGGTTCTCCGCTTTCTCCCTCCTCCTTCTCCTCGGGGCGATGCAATCGTCCGCTTCCTGTGCTTGGTGGAGGAGTGTGGCTATGGCCGCAGTCCGCCCTTCGATCCTACGCTCTCGGCAGGCCGTAGCGTCGTGGGTCCCATGGTCCGGCCGCCATCTTGGACGTCTTGGGGGGAGTTTCGGGACGCTTCGTTCTCGGTGTTACCCGCTCCGATTTTCTCCGGTATTTTCGCCGGTCCCCCAGAGGTGGTTCATCTGTGGCTCAGCTGAGTTTCAGCGTCAAAAGTGCATTATTTCGGCCGCGATTGATCGCGCTTCAGGATCATGGGCAGGAGCTTCGTGGAGAGCAGTCCTCACTCCATGCGTGCTGGCCACGCCCCCCAGCAAAGCTCAACATTCAAGTCCCAGCCGGGAGGTGGATTTGAAACTGGTGGGTAAAATTGTTTTTAACACACACTTCATGAATGCTTTCACCACAAGCCCTTTCCACCAGGAAACTTTAATTTGTGATGCAGTGTTGGTTGAGAGAGCCGCTAGGTGCATTCGTAGGAAAATAAAGACTAATCTGGAGATATGTTATGTTACTTTGCATTTATATAGCGCCTTATGTACCATTGGTATGGTCTCAAGGCGCTAGCAGGTTGAACACCCTCGGGAACCAAAGTTCAAGTCAGTAGAGAGAATAGAGAGTCAGAAGGTGCGTGTGAGCACCAGATGTGTGTGCAGCTGGTGTGGCATTCGCGTGATAGCTGCTTCTTAGCAGTAGGTGTGGTGGTTGAGAGATCAAGAGTATGTGTTCATTCTGGCAGGTTGTTATCCAGACTGATTTTGGCTGCAATAGGCCTGAGGAGAATGCCTAGGCTGGAGGGTGTGTAACCAGCAGTGTTTAGTTAGAGTGATGGGGAGTATGAGGCAAATGATGGTATGAGAACAGCTATACCGAATGGTGTCATAGTATCGCTGTGTTCTAGTTGAGTGGTGGTGTAAAGAAGAGAGTAAGCGTGGATATGTGATATGGTGGTTTACCTTAGGTGCTTCAGATCGAGCCCACTCCAATAGTTCCATGTGCTCCATCCATTCTATGTACTCCGATTGTTGCATGCATTACGACCGTTTCAAGCACTCAAAACCGTTCCTTTCAATGCTCTTTCAAACCGGTCCATGTAAGTCACGCCGGTCCATGCACTCCAGTCCCTTCCATGCACTCTAAGCCATTTTATGCACTGCTCCTTTCATTCGTTCTACCCACGTTATCCTTTCTCCATTCATCATCCATCCACATACGTCATCTTTACACGTTCCATCCACTTCACTGGTTCCACCCACTTCACCCGTTCCACCCACTTCACCCGTTCCACCCACTTCACCCGTTCCAAACAGATCACCCGTTCCAAAAAGATCACCCGTTCACCCACCTACTTCATCCTTTCTACCATTTCACCCGTTCCACCCACTTCACCCATTCTACACCAGTTCATCCGTTCCATCCACATACTTCACCCACACCCGTTCCATCCACATACTTCACCCGTTCCGTCCACCCAGTTCATCCGTTCCACTCACATACTTCACCCGTTCCAACCCCATACTTCCTCGTTCCAACCACATTTTTCACTTGATCTATCCACTTCACCCGTTCCTTCCTCATACTTCACCCGTCTCATCCATATACATCACCCGTTCTTCCAGATCCATCCTCCGTTCTTACCACCCACTTCACCCGTTTCTTCCCCTTACTACACCCGTTACTTCCAACCACTTCACCCGTTCCATCCACATACATCACCCGTTTGCTCCACACTCGACACCCGCTTGTCAAAGGTTTCCCCCCGGCTCACCTGAGTTCTCTTCTTGTGGCGTTCCGCGGAGGACTCCTTCTCCCGGCCGGACCGGGACTTGTATAAGTGCGCACAAGTCGAGTCTGACTCCAGCGCGAGCGTTCAAAGTTCCAGGAAGTCGCGTGTTCCAGGACGTCCAGGAAGAGGATCGAAGAAAGGGAAGAGATACTGGAAACAGGGGAAAAGGGAAGAAAGAATAAGGGAGTTGGCCAGGAACTTGGAAGGGTAACGCCGAGCAGCACACACACATCGAGACACTACCTAGAGATAGCGTTGAGACGCGCGGGGGGGGTGGCCCATTTATAGAACGTGCCGTGTCCGACGTACAGGCTAGTACGGAACACGGCACTGGGCACGGCCATGTTGGAAGTATCAAGGAGCACACTCTCCGTCTGGACCAGGACCAGGAAGACCAGAAGGGGCTATGTCCATGGTTCATGACAGCATGCCTCCTCCGAATCCCCGTCCCACCAGGCTTGCCAGGGTGTATGAGATGGAATCTTCTCAGCAATCGAGGGGTGTTTAGGTTGGATAGTGGTTACCATGTTCTCTCGCTAGGAGGATAGCCTTTCCACTCGACCAGGTATTGAAGCCGACCCCGTTTGTACCTGGAGTCACATATTCTGGATACTTCATATTCCAGCTGATTGTCCACAATCATAGGATTGGGTCTGCAGGTTTTCCGGGTGGAGTGGATGTAGGGTTTGAGTATAGAAGTGTGAAAAACTGGATGTATTCTCTTCCAGGAGTCTGGTAGCTTGAGCCGATAAGAAACAGGATTGATGATTTCTTTTATGGAAAATGGACCATAATATTGGGGGGCTAACTTGTTAGGGCGTAGATGTCGTGGTAATAGTTACGAGGACAACCAGACCTGGTCACCAATAGAATAGGAGGGTGCTGGTCTTCTTTTGGAATCAGCATATCGCTTAGTGCAAATCTGGGCCTTTCCCAATTGTTCCTTGGCTTCCTTGTGGATGTTGAGGAGAGTTTCAATCCAGGAATCAAGTGAAGGTACTGGAGTTGGATGTGGTAGAACTGAAGGTAACACGGAGGGATGAAAACCTTGACTGCAATAGAAGGGGCTAACGTTGATCGCGGAGTGATCTGAATTGTTATAGGCAAATTCGGCCAAGGGTATAAGGAGGGACCAATCATCCTGTACCTTGGTTGCGAAACAACGAAGATATTGCTCCAGGGTTTGATCAACACGTTCTGTGGCCCCGTTGGTCTGTGGGTGATATCCAGATGAAAGAGCGCGTTGAATCCCTAGAACACGACAGAGATGTTTCCAAAATTGTGAAATATATTGCGGTCCTCGGTCCGATATGATCTTGGAAGGGAGTTCATGAAGACGGAAAATGTGTTCTAGGAAAATTCCTGCGAGCTCTGAAGAGGAAGGAAGTTTATAGAGAGGCGTGAAATGTGCCATATGAGTAAACAAGTCTATGGTTACCATGATGGTCGTGTAACCCCGGGAAGGTGGTAATTCCACGATGAAGTCTGTAGCTATACATTCCCATGGTCTTGTTGGCAGTGTAGGTTGCAATAGAAGGCCCGCCGGTCTCTTATTGTCGTGCTTATTCTGACTGCAGGCAGTACAGGTCTTGATGTACTCTTGTACCTTGTATTTCATTTCCGGCCACCAAAACTGTCGGTGTATAAGACGGAGCGTGTTGGTTACACCACGATGTCCAGAATGAAAAGTATCATGGCAGAGAGTCATTATTTTATGTTGAAGTTTCGGTGTGGGAATGACCAAGGCATTGTCCTTGAATAAGTATCCTTCCTTGATTCTTAAGTTCCAGGGATTCTTCCTAGAGACGTCCTTACAGAGGTCTGGGTTTTGACTCGAATCTCTTCCAAGAGGTTGATCGCTTGAGCTATAAAGATTGTGTTGGGAAACATTGTAGGATAGCTCCTATCTTCAGTGGTTAAATAGTCAGGACGTCAGGACAAGGCGTCCACAATCACGTTTTGTGATCCAGGAACAGGAGTGATTTGGAATTGGTACTGGGCGAAGAAGTAGGCCCAACGCGCCTGACGACTGTTCCTGCACTCCATAGATTGGAGAATTTGTAGATTTCGATGGCCCGTACGGACCTGGACTGGATATCTAGCACCCAGGAGTAAATGTCGCCATTCTGTGAAGGCTTGGCGGATTGCCAACAGCTCCTTTTCCAGGACGGAGTAATGGGTTTCGCTGGTTGTTAGGGTTCTAGAGAGGTAAGCCACTGGGAGGTCCATCTTGTCCTCAAGCACCTGTTTCAAGACTGCTCCTATGGCATGGTTGGAGGCATCCGTTTCCACTACGAAAGGGCGATCTAAGTCAGGCTGAGCCAGGACGGGGGCTTGCGTGAATCTTGTCTTCAAGCGTTGAAAAGCCTTCTCTTGCGAGGAAGACCAGATGAAGGGAACATCCTTCTTCAGCAGAGCAACGATCGGTTGGACGAGCTCAGAAAAGGTAGGAATGAACTTTCGATAAACGTTAGCAAGTCCCAAGAAAGACTGAACCTGTTTCACCGATGAAGGAGCAGGCCAGGCCAGTATGGCCTTTACCTTTGAAGGGTCCATTCCAACTCCTTCTGGGCTGAGGATGAATCCAAGGTAATGAACTGAAGTCACGTGAAAAAGACATTTCTCAGGTTTGACCAAGAGCTTGTTTTCACGGAGCCGTTGTAGTACCGCCATGACATGTTCTTCATGTTTCAAGGGATCCTTGGAATAAATCAAAATGTCGTCTAGATAGACAATGACAAAGAGAAAAAGCATGTCAGAAAACACCCTATCCATGAAACGTTGAAAAACTGCAGGGGCATTAGCTAATCCAAAGGGCATGAATAGATATTCAAAGTGACCAAAGGGCGTTCTAAAGGCGGTCTTCCATTCGTCCCCTTCCCGGATACGGATTAAGTGATAGGCACCCCGGAGGTCCAACTTCGTGAATATTACAGCACCTCTGACAGCTTCCAGGATATCTGAAATCAGAGGCAGAGGGTACCGATCTTTGAGGGTGCATTGATTTAGACCACGGTAGTCGAGGCAGGGTCTGAGTTCCTTGGAATCCTTCTTAGGAACGAAGAACAATGGGGCACCCGCTGGAGATTTTGAGGGTCTTATGGTGCCATTTCCTAAATTGTTGTCCAGGTATTCTCGGAGGGCCTTTTTCTCAGGTTCTGAAAGGATAAACATTCTGCCAAAGGGAATTACTGCCGAGGGATCTGTCTCAATGGCACAATCTTCAGGTCTGTGAGGGGGTAAAGCCTAGACTATGGCAGTCGAAAAGACATCAGTATATCCTTGGTAGACCTCTGGGACTTGTACAATGTTGGAAACCATGAGTGAGGTTTTTTGCTCTCCTGAATGTTCAATAGCTGGTGTTAAGGAGAGGTCCAGGGATAAACAGTGGGACATACAAAACTCAGAGCCCAGAAACAATGACCCTGCTGTCCAATTAATGTACGGATTATGTCTTTGAAGCCAGGGCATAGCTAGAACCATTGGGTAATGGGCTGATTTGATGATGTCGAATGTAATCTGCTCTTGGTGGTGGTTTATGGAGAGACGGACCTCTTTCGTCTGTAGGGTTATGGGTCCTGAAGAGAGAGGTCTCCCATCAATTGCTTCTACCGGCTGTTTAATGTTCCGTGACTCATATGGTATTTTATGTCTGATAACCCAGTCTTGATCAATGAAAATTCCCATAGCTCCACAGTGCACCAGGGCCAGTATGGGATAGGTCTTGTGCTTGGAGGGCGATAGAAAGGCCTGTAGCACCACCAGGTTATTTTGTCCAGGAGAGTTCAAGGATGTGATTGATGTGGAGCAGACATCTTTCTCCCGAAACATCGCTCCATCTAGGGCCGGGAGCTGGCGTTTCCCGAACGCCGTGGAGGGGCTAAAGGACATTCTCTAACGAGATGCTTGTCTGAGGCACAATACATACACAGGCCGGTGTGAATTCTTCTCATCCTTTCTTGTGGAGTAATTGGCCCACGAAAGGCGCCTATTTGCATTGGTTCGGAGTCGTTATCAGGGGTTGCGACAGGATTGGATTTCAGTGTCGACTCCGGAGGGGTTTGTTGAAAGGCAGTTTTAGCCTTTTTTCTTTCAGCCCTTCTTTCCTGGATACGAAAGTCTATTTGTAAGGCTAGATCTACCAAAGCCTGAAAGGAACTGGGGCGAGCCACTCTGGCTAATTCATCCTTGATATTGTCATTTAGACCCCTGCGAAATAAGGTGAAACTCGCTTCAGGGCCCCAATCAGCCTCCTTTACCAGCTGTTTGAATCAGGTAACGAACGTTAGCATATCCTGGGATCCTTGCCGAAAATCAAGTAGGCGTTCCTGGGCGCTGAACACTTGTTCGGGGCGGTCAAACAGACTTGAGCGCCTGGATAAATGCATCATAATCGTCCAGGAGGACGTCTCCAGAGTTCACTAGGGGAGTGGCCCAAGATAACGCATTCCCTGTAAGATGGGAGATTATGAAGCCCACCTTGGCCCTGGAAGTTGAAAAATAATAGGGCTTGAATGTAAAATGCACCAAGCAGGAATCCAGAAATCCACGTAAGGATTTTGGCGAGCCATCGTATTTGTCTACCACTCCACCCAGTATCACGCTTTCCTTATTGGCAGAGTCACGTGACAGCACTAATTGTTTCAAGGCTGCATTGTCTGCCTTTAAGTTCTGTACCTCGGTTGTTAGCTCCTGCATGCCATGCATGAGGTCCTGGACCGCTTTCTGCATAGCGGTATCAGTGTTGATCGTTTGGCGTCTCAATCTGTCAAAGTTTTCCCCCCGGCTCACCTGAGTTCTCTTCTTGTGGCGTTCCACAGAGGACTCCTTCTCCCGGCCGGACCGGGACTTGTATAAGTGCGCGCGAGTCGAGTCGGACTCCAGCGCGAGCGTTCAAAGTTCCAGGAAGTTGCGTGTTCCAGGACGTCCAGGAAGGGGATCGAAGAAAGGGAAGAGATACTGGAAACAGGGGAAAAGGGAAGAAAGAATAAGGGAGTTGGCCAGGAACTTGGAAGGGTAACGCCGAGCAGCACACACACGTCGAGACACTACCTAGAGATAGCGTTGAGACGCGCGGAGGCGTGGCCCATTTCTAGAACATGCCGTGTCCTACGTACAGGCGAGTACGGAACACGGCACTGGGCACGGCCATGTTGGAAGTATCAAGGAGCACACTCTCCGTCTGGACCAGGACCAGGAAGACCAGAAGGGGCTATGTCCATGGTTCATGACACCGCTCTGCATTCTACACCCGCTCCGCACCCGCACCATACCCTACATCCGCTCAACACCCTACATCGGCTCAACACCACCGCACCCTAAATCTGCTCCAGGCACTCATCCGCTCAATGCACTCATCCGCTCCACGCACTTCATCCACTCCACGCACTTTGTTCATTCATCCTGCATTATCGGTTCAGCCCATGTCACTTGTCGCACGCACTAGATCCGTTCCGTGCTCTCCATCTGTCCCATGAACTACACCCGTCTCATGTACTCGAATCGTCTATTCTGTACTTTCCATTTGTACCATGCACTTTTACATTCCATGCCATCTGTCTGTGCACTCATCCGTCTCCTGTATTCATCTTTCCATCCTTTCACTTTATTCCTTTCGTCCATTTTGTCCCTTTCGTCCATTGCAATCATTTCATCCATTTCATTAATTTCAACCGCTTTACTGCTTTCGTACAATTTATTCTTTTTATCCACTTCACTGCTTTGATCTACTTTACTCATTTTATTCTGTTTGTTATTTTTAGTTTACATTAGAGGTTATTAGTTTTCAATTTCTCGCTTGGATCTTGATGTTGTATTGTTATTTGTTTTATTGTTATTTGTTTTATTGTTATTTATGACCTAGTAGTTTGGGTTAGTTTAATTGTTATCCACTTTATTCCTCACGTCCACATTGATCCTCTTGTTCATTACATTTATTTCGTCCATTTCATTAATTTCAGCCACTTTACTGCTCTCGTACAACTTATTCTTTTTATCTACTTCGCAGGTTTGATCCTTTTTACTCATATTTTGTTTGTCCTTTTTAGCTATCCAATAGAGGTTATTAGTTTCCGATTTCTCGCTCGGATCATGATGCTGCATTGCTATTTATGATCTAGCATTTGGGCAAAAGTCATTGAAATGCTGTTATCCAATTTGAGTTAGTTTGAGTTCGGGGTCGGTTTTAGGGGAAAAGCCACTTTTCAGTAATTTGCGGAAAGACATGAGGTCTTCAGTGAGTCGGATGTGGGGTGGGAGTGCGTTCCACAGCGTGGGGTCCAAGGCTGAGAATGATGATCCGCCTAACCTGACTGAGTTTGTTTTTGGTATGACTAGGAGGCCGGCTGAGCTTGATCTTAGAGTACGTGCAGGGTGATAGGGTTTTAGTTTGTCTTGAAGATATTGAGGTCCGGTTTTATGCAGTGCTCGGTGAGAAATGCACAAGGTTTTGAAGGTCACTCTTTGGGCAACCGGAAGCCACTGCAGAGTTTTGAGGGCTGGGGAGGTGTGGTCTCCAGGGCCAAGCGCTAGTAGCAGTTTGGCTGCAGCGTTTTGTGCTCTTTGTAGTTTAGTCAGTTGGTATGCATGGACTCCGAGGTAGAGGGGGTTAGCGTAGTCCAGTCTTGATATAACAATTGATTGGACCGCAGAGTCTGTTGGGAAAGGAGAGGTATGGGAAAATGCGCCTAAGAGTTTTAAGGTGGTAGTGGCAGGACTGAGACATTGTTGACTTGGCGCGCGAGTGTTAGGTCAGAGTCTAGGGTGCATCCAAGTTTTTTTTAACTGAATTAGAGGGAGTCGGTGAGTTGCCCATGGCAGATGGCCAGGGTAGTGGGTGTGGAAGAAGTTTGGTGTTGCCACATACCAAGATTTCTGTTTTGGAGGGGTTTAGCAAGAGGTGGTTTGTGGTCATCCAGAGCTCTATGTCGAGGAGGCAGGAAGCAAGGTCAGGTCGGCAGTTGTGTTTGGAGTTCAGGAGTTTTAAAATTAGTTAAGTGTCATCAGCGTAGTTGTAGCACAGGAGGTTGTGTGAACGAATTATTCGTGGGAGGGTGGCCATGTAAAGATTGAACAGGAGGGCTGATAGGCATGCTCCTTGTGGAACTCCAGTGTCAACTGGTCAGGCTTGGGAGGAATAGGTGGAGAGTAGGGTCATTTGGTTCCTATTTTTGAGGAAGCATGCTGTCCATTTGAGAGCGGTTCCACAAATTCCTAGGGAGTGGAAGCGGTCAAGGAGGGTTGAGTATGTCGAAGTAAATATTGTACTATATGTGAAGGTGAACAGTCAATTGGGTTGATGTTACGTGCTTTACACCATAACACAACACATTTCCATTTGTTAAAATAGCAGTGCATTGTATTAGGTTTGTGTGCTTCCTTCAAAATGTCCATGCACCTTTGGTTTATGTTTAAATGACCAAACTCTATGAACTCAGGAGCCAAGCTGCTAAGTTCAGCATCTGAGGGCATGGGTGGAGTGTTGTCCCTCGGTTCTGTTACATGTTGTATGGGCATGGTAGTTTCATTGGAGGACAGACATTTTCACGCCCATATAGGAGCTATCAGGCTTAAGGTTACGTGTTCCTGGTGAAGCTTGTGGACTATCATGTTGAGAAGCAGAGTTGAGGGAAATGCGTATGTAAATCTCCCTGACCAGTTAATTAACAGAGCGTTCCCCTTGGATCCTGTTTGGGGAAACCTGGATGCCTAGTCGTGGCATTGTGCATTCACTTGTGTAGAAAAGAGATCTAGGTCTGTAAACCCCCAGTTTGTGAAGACATTGTGTAGGATGGTAGTATTAAACTGCCACTCGTGTTGTGTGCACTTATGCTTAGTATGTCAGAGAATTGTGTTGCCCTGGAACATGTGCTAGGAGAAACATGTGTTTTAGTACCCACAGCCAAATGTGCTGGGCTAGTTTGGACAGCCCTGGAGAGTGTGTTCTTCCCTGCTTGTTTATGTGGAACATGGCTGTGGTGCTGTGTTAGTATGAGCACTGTTTTTCCTACTAGCTGATGTCTGAATGCTTGTAGAGCTATGAAGACTGCTAGCAGTTCTAGAAGGTGGATATGCTTTTTGGTTAATGCTTGTGTCCACACCCTGTGCGCAGTCTGATTGAGAAAATGAGCTCCCTACCCTGTTAGCAATGCATCTGTAGTGAGTGGCGCCTTGATTGCTGGGGTGTTGAACCTCTTGCCCTTCAAAAGGTTTTCCTTTGTCGACCACTGCAGAGATGGAACCAGAGGATGAAAGAACCCCACTAGATCTTCCCACAGACCGCTTGCTTGCGACCATTGTTTCTTTAGCCACTCTTGCATTGGATGCATGTGCAACCGGGCGTGCAACACAAGGTAAATGCAGGAAGCCATAATTCCCAGAAGGCGCCTGGCCTTTTGCACGGTTACCTGAATGGCTATGTATTGAGGGATTTGAAACAGCATGCTTTGTACCCTCTCGTTGGATGGGAAGACATTTGTTCGAATGAGTGCCCCCAGAAATTGTTTTACTTGACTGGGCATTAGGCTTGACTTTGTCCAATTGATGGAGAAGCCCAATTGAAACAGCAGACAGAATGACTGTTGAGTATTTTGCTATCACAACTGATGTATGTCTCCTGTTATTAGCCAGTCGTCTAGGTAAGGGTATACTGGAACAGACTGCCTCTGTAAGGACCTTCGTAAACACTTGTGATGCCGAGGCTATGCCGAATGGTAGCACTTTGAATTGGTAGTGCTGGTCTCCCACCTTGAATCTTAGACATTTTCTGTGCAGTGGGAATATTGAAATCTGAAAGTATGCATCTTTCAACTCCAATGTAATCCCCCTGTTTTAGTAGAGGTGATACCTCCTGCAGTGTTGTCATCCAGACATTTTCTGGCTTGACATAAGTGTTTGCTGGGAACAAGAAAGTATACTGAATAAATACCTTGGATTTATTTCAGAGGTGGCACTAGCTCTGTCGCTTTTGTAGTAGTGTTAAAACTTCTTGTGAAATCCAGTGATGTTCTGACTACATTCTTCTTGATTGAGGAGGATGGTGACAAGGCGTTTCTAGGAATTCTATTGAATAACCTCTGGCAACGGTTGTTAGCACCCAGTGATCGGATGTTATCCCCTCACATGTGTGGGTGAACAATGTTATGTGGCCCCCTACTGGGGAAGCATGGGAGGGTACCTGGACTGGAGCGTCATTTGCTGGCAGGGGCAACGGAGCCTCTAGAGGCTGCATCTGTGCCCCGACCTTTAACTCTCCTAAATCCTCTTTGCCGATTGGTTAGAAAAGAGGCTGATTGGTTATGGGGATGGTACCAAGCAGATGAGGCTCCAAAGAGAGACTATGAGTCCCTTTGGAATCCTTGGCTCTGAGAACAACCCTGTGTATTAAGGGTGCCCTGATGGATAAAGGTTTTATTAGAAATTTACCCTAATGTTTTTAGGGTCTCATGCTCCTTTCTTGGTGGTTTCCAACTAGTCTACCGACTTCCAGAAAAGGCCAGAATCTTCAATGAGCATGTTTATGAAGGTTGCCTAGGTCTCGGGATAGAATCCTGAATCCCGAAGCCATGATTGGCATTTGAACACGGTGCCCTCAGCTAGCACTGTTCTAGAAGAGTCACCTGAAACGAGTCTGTTAAAGAAAATATTCTGGGCTACCTCCGTCCCCTCTGTAGTGATTTGAGTAGGTGGGACCTAACTGGTTCAGAGACAGAACCCAGTTTCTGTATTTCATCCCACAGAGTATCGTTATAGCTCGCAAGCAAAGTGGTATTGTTTTTTATGCGAGTCAAATAAGCTCCAGAGGTGATCACTCATTTGCCCGGTGGCACACCCGCACTCTTCCTAGTGGTAGTGACTAGTGAATAGTGAATCAATCTTTACATGACCTTTAATGAAAAGAGGGTCTGAGGGTGATGGCTTAAAAAAAAATAATAATCTATCCTGGGGTTGACTGCATGAGTAAGTGATGGTATAGTTCGAGATGGGGCAATTCTCTTCCTTGCAGACTAAGAGAGGAATAGCATGACTGATGACTTTCCTCCCATTTAAAATAACTATGAAATCAGTGTCTCCCATGGTTTCCAGAGTTTGAATATTAAAATGATTAGCAGCCCTTTCTAACAAGTCGAATAAAAGCGGATCATCAATGGGGGGAACTTAACCGCCCTCAGGTGTAAGATCAGGTGGGTCTATAATGGTGACTTCAGGGTCATCCAGATCATAGCTATCTGGATCGTCATACCACACGTTTAGATCTTCCTCCCCCTGATCTTGATAAGAGTCATGAGAGTCAAGATGAGGTTGCTCAGTAATATCCACAATAGTATGTGAGGGAGAAGGCTGACGGCTTGGGGTTTTAGCTGAAGGCTGTCCCATTTCTAAGTCTAAGGTTGTTTGCCTAACTGGGTACTTTTCCATGAATGTTACAAAAGAAGAGACCTTATTCATAGTGTCTTCGAAACATTCTCTAGACCATGTTCCTGTCTTGGGTGTTTCAGGTAGAGGGAACACAATAGCTTCAGGGTCTTCCCTAGACCTTTTCTTTTGGAGAGGCTGAGATAAAGGAGTATATTCTGGCCCGTCTTGCGGGACAGTAGGTGTATGAGATCTGTTTGTGAGACTTTTTATGGTGTACTTTCTTGCTAGAATTAGTTTTATGTGATTTCAATCTGTGTTTCGGCATTTGACAAACATCTGTGGAGGGACTGTTGTGCACGACCACTAGTGCCTGTTAAGTGTTTTCGCCTTGCCCTAGATGCGGTTTGGAAGCTCAGGGGTCTTATGGCTGGTAGGCCATGAGGTGTCTTCCCCCTGGCATGTGGCCTTCTTTAGGTGCATCTGTCGAAGAACGACTCCGGGTTGTGTGTTTTTTTAAGTGTGTGTATGTGAGTGAGTGTCTTTGTCGCCAGTAGGGCAGATAGCAGCGCGCTGCGACTGCCTTTCGGGTTGGGGACTGACGCATGGGAGCCAGAAGGTTTTCTCGAAATGTCTTTGGCTTCTGAAACTGGGCCATCGCTGGCTTGGCCCACTATGGCCGATTCAAAGATGCCAGTAGGGGTTCCGGGCTCTGCCATCATGTCATGGGCCTCCCACCGTTTGGTGTGACGTTCATAAAGAGTTTTGGGCCTAAATAACTTGCACTGTACCCCTCTGGGTGGTCTTGGGGAAGGCAGTAGTTGCACACTAGATCAGCGTCTTTCTACAGGTACTTTCTGTTGCAAGATGGATAGAATTTAAAAGGAGTAGAACAAGGTGGTCCAGAAGGCCACTAAGAACGACCAGCGCTAATGCCAATAGTTATAAATATAAAAGGCAGCGTTCAACATTAATTTTTGAGGGTACCTAGACCAAGTGCCCTCGGTAAGAAACAAGGTCAATATAATCAGTGAACTGTGCCAATTTACAATAATACAATGGATACAGTTGTTGCCGGAAGGCTGTCTACTATAATTAGTCGTTGCAATTGCAATTTACATTAAGTCCTGGAATTGTACCCTAGAATTAATCGTACTATTGATTATTCGCCTTCGACAAGCATCAACGCCTTTGAAGAAGAGCTCTGCTCGAAACACGTGTCAGACTGTGGAATGGAATTAAAAATATAACTCAACTGATTGATGTATTATTGTAAATTGGCGCACTGATTATATTGACAGAATTTAAAAGGAGTTCTCTCCATTCTTAAATTTGAGTGGAAAGGCAGCTAGACAAAGGCAGTGTATATGGGAAGTGGAAGTATGCATTCGCTAATAAGGGTAATCAGCCCCCCACTCTCCCTGCTGCAAGGCTGAAGCCTGGTGTAGGCCGAAGCCGGTCGCCGAATCAGAGTACTCGTCAGATTCGGCAATCAGAAGGTCTTCAGGATGTTCATCGGAACGTGCATCGAATTTCGACTGTCAAAATAAGTTAAGGTTATAATTAATAACTCTGAAAAGTATCAGTGATACAGACTATGCGCAACACGTCCGACCACGATGGTGGAAAAAACAATCCAAGAGACCTAGATGCATGAGGGATCATGGGTACAGTAGACGTCACACGAGGGATAATATTACAAACACAACCAGTTGATGTCCCTTTTCGAACTTCGAAAACAACATGTGAAATACTCTGCATCTACCACTAGACGTCGGCCTATGCAAAGCACGTGTTCGAAGCAGATCCACAAGCCTCTCTAAAGTAAATGTAGCATTGACCGGGCATTCCAGACACTAGCTCTCTCCTGTGTGTGCAGGCTACCACAATGCCCCTTTGTGTATAAAGACCTGCAGATTGTTTATTTTCTTTAAATGCAGTCGACTTCGAGCAGGTTGTGTTAGCTCAGAGTGATTTCTATTATGCTCACACAGGTAAAATGGGTGAGTGAAAGGGACCCTAAACAGATACAAGTATCGGAAAACCTAATACTGGTTAAGTAACATCTCTTCTCGGGCTTGTGAGTCTATTTAGAGTCGCATGCTATACAGAGCCGTGTGAGAAGTGTTTGTGTATAGAAGTGGGCAGGTAGAAGGCATATCAGGAAATAGATGACCAATTACTGATTGGCCAACCAGTGAATCTGCTCTATTTTTTTTTTTATTTATGCAATAGTGGTGTGTGAAGTGTGCACTGAACTTCAAGTTGCTACCTTCAAAAAACTGTCTAGTGGTACATTGGCCAAGAGTGTAAATGTAGCACCCGTCATTCTGGTGGAGTGAGCCCATTGGGTTTCGATGTCTTTTGTGCCAGATTTTAATGCTCCTGACAATCCATCTAGCAATGCTGGATTTTTTTAAATTTTCTTTCTTTTATTAAAAGGTTTTCAGTACACATGGTACTTTTTACATTATATTACATGTCACTGAAAATCACTCCAGTAAAATAACATTAAGTAAATAAAAAATAAAATATGCTCAATCAAACCCCCTCGTAACAAATTCGTTAATCATTTTCAACACTAGTCAGAGTACATAAAATACCCTACCAGTAATTTTAGTCCATGTCATTTTGCCGGAGTCAAACTTGGTTAGTCCCCCCTCAGATTCTCCACATCTGCTTCTGCTACCATCATTACCGCATCAATGCTCTCAAAAATCACAGGAAAAAAGATCACATATTGAGGAGCCCGAGCCACAATTCCGCTATGATGCCCGCTGTTGAATTTACAAATGGACCCAGAAAATGAAGCCTTTTTCCCCATTAGCTTTTGACACTCCATTACTAGATGTTTTATGTTTGTAATTCATTCCCAAACTATCTACAGGCTCAACTCCAGTGTAATCCCCCACTTGGGCCCCAATAGTTCAAGGCTTGGGAGACAATTGAGCCTAAACTTTAGGTACCAATTTCCCAAATTTAGCTGAGGGGAACTTTTTCACATATAATCGAGGTTCCCTCGATGGTAGGAACACTGCTTCATATTCCCTTATACCTTTTAAATTGACGTACGTGATTCAGATCCGCAATGTTATCCCATCTTTTTTTTTTTTTTAACTCTTTTTATTGTTCAACGGTGGTCTCAACAGTTACAGCAACTTAACCCATCAAGAAACACAAGTCGACAAGCAAAGATAGCATTTACATTCAACATTATATGGACATTTCATCATCTGAGAGCAACTCACACAGATGGGTACGGAAGGGGCCCCATATGTATTTTGGTCGGCTTGCCCCTGGCAAAGTCAAAACAAATTGTTCCTCACATTCATTGATGTATGTAGGTTCGCGGAGGAAAGTGGTCACTTTTGGTGGCACAGGCATTTTCCAGGCTTGCAGGATACATTTCTTCGCCACAGCACATGCGACATTAAATAGCCTCCTGGTTTTCTCCGAGCACTTGCCAATGTCTCCGAATAAGTATTTTTGGGGGGTTATCTGTGGGGGTATCTGTGTAATTTTGGTCAATATTTCGGCCACCTCTCCCCAGAATCTCAGGAGAGCAGGACACTCAGTACATGTGAAAGGAGTCCGCATGTTGGGCCCCACACTTGGGGCACTCCCTCCCCCTTGCCCCCCTATGTTCCGCAATCAATTTTGCCATTTTAGCTGGCGTGTAGTGTAACCTATTTAGGAGTTTAAATTGTCTCAAACGTAGTCCTGCATTTAATGAAACCTTTTTTGTGAGTGAACAATATCTGCTCCATTTGTCCTCCGGGGTAGGTATTTGCAAGTCTGTCTCCCATTTGTCCTTGACCCGGTTCACCGAGGGGGTGTGGGCCTGTACTGCCCCATATAGTTTAGAAATGCCTAGCCCAGCCTTCATGGTGATGAGTTGTGTGCAGGGGTGTTGGAGGTTCATCGGGAACATTGGCCATCTTTTCTGAAATGCGGCCCTTACTCTGTATTATTGCAGAATTTTGAGTGGCCCACCCCCCCATCGCCCTAGTAAAGTCCTCTCTGGTTGCAAATTTACCATCTATAAACATATCGCCCACCTTCATTTCCATACGTGGATCCCAGCCTTCCTGGATACTCACATCCGACATGGGGGGGTTGCCCGGAAAATTCCACAAGGGGACCTCTGGGTTATATGGTGTTTCCAGCTTCAGTCGTTTAAATAATGCGCTCCAGGCCCTGACCGTGCAGCTGACCGGATCGTAATCACAGGTGTCTTTGTGACGTGAGTTAAATAGGACCAACTTAATGTCTGCTGGGAATATAGTTTGTGCTTCCATCCAGGTGTGTGGTGTTTCCCCAGGTTCCTCGTACCAATACTTTGCAAACTGTGCCTGAGCGACCAGGTAATAGAGCTCAAAGTCTGGAGCCGCTATACCCCCGGTGTCGTAGGGCTCGGTCATTTTCTCCCACCAAATTCTGGCCGCCTTCCCGTTCCATATAAAGGTTACTACCAGCGACCGTAGTTTCGAGAAAAAATCTCTACCCGGCCATATGGGTATATTTACAAAATAATATAATAGTTTGGGGAGGGCTATCATCTTGAGTAGGGCTATCCTGCTGTACAGGGATATAGGGAGGTGTCCCCAGATCTGTAACTCTATGCTTAATGTTTGCAGCGCCTTCTCATGGTTGTCCGCATAGAGGGTTTGCCTGGTCCTAGACACCAACACCCCGAGGTATCTAATATATTGGTCCGACCATTTAAGGCCGCAGGTGCTCTCGGGGCATTTAGTGTGGGGTGCGAGTGGGAATATTTCCGATTTGGTTATATTAATGACGTATCCTGAGTAGTCTGCAAACTCATGTATATCAGTTATAATGGGTGTTATGTTTTTTTCTGGTTTGCGGACGTAGAGTAACGTATCGTCCGCGTAAAGTGAGATTAGCTGGATAGAGCCTTTCATGTTAATTCCCTTGTCCCCGTGTCTCATCCGAACCGCAGCTGCCATAGGATCAATGGTTAGGGCAAACAAGATGGGTGAGAAGGGACATCCCTGCCGAGTTCCTCTACCCAATTGGAACATCTCAGAAATGGTTCTATTAGTGCAAACTCTGGCGCCCAGAGCAGTATAGAGCAGCCTTACCAATCTGATTAACGCGGGTCCCACCCCAAACGCTTCCAAAACCGTGAAAAGGTAGACCCATGATACAGAATCGAATGCCTTTTCGGCGTCTAGGGCTACAGCTGCTGCGCTTCTGCCCGGGTCAATCTGTGCCATTATGCTAAATAGTCTACGGAGCTTCAGCGCGGTGGATCTCAGGTGAATGAAACCATTCTGATCGGGATGGTCTAGTGTGGAGACCAGGGGCAACATTCGATTCGCCAGTACCTTAGCAAAAATCTTGGCATCAAGATTGATGAGCGAAAGGGGCCTGTATGATGACATGTCACTAGGTGGCCGTCGGGGTTTGGGAAACACAGTAATAATGGCTTCCCTCATCGTCGGGGGTAGTATGCCTCAATCTAGGGCTTCCTCCCAGGTCTCCAACATTATGGGAATCGGTTCCGTGCGGAACTCCTTATAGAATTCAGCCTGCAACACGTCAGAGCCCGGTGCTTTGCCCGACGCTAGCCCCATAATTGCCTCACTCATTTCTTCTGCAGTGACCGGTTGATGTAGTGCCATTTTACTCTCGAGTGGGAGTTGTGGGAGCCCCAGTGACGCCAAATATGTTTTAATCTCAGTAGTCGTTTTCCTATCTTTGAGTACAGCGTCTGATAAAATTTGGCAAATTCCCCATTTATACCCTCTTCGCTCGTCTGTACCTCGCCAGCAGCGTTTTCTATGCTAGCGATTAGGTGCGGCTGCCGCTCATGTTTAATCAGGTTAGCCAATGTTCTGCGCGCCTTATTACTCTCACCATATCTACGTGCCCTGGCAGGGGCCGCTATATATTGTATTTCTCTAGTGGCCAGATCATTAAAGGTGTGAATATGTTTAGTAATCTCGGCTAGAACGGCCTTATCGTGTGTACGCCTATACGTCCCTTCAAAGCTGTTCAAGGTATTTTCTACCCCTTCTAGCTCCCTCCTCACTCCCTTCAGCAGGCCAGTGGATTTTGAGATAATTGCCCCCCCTAGCCCAGACCTTAAAAGGTTTCCCATACCGTAGAGACTCGTGCCACCGACCCAACGTTATTACTGAAAAACTCAGTTATTTCATCCCATAGGGCCTCCACTACACCCGGGTCACCAAGTATCCCACCCGGCATTCACCATCTTCTGGCAGGTCTAGGAGCATCTCTCAGCCTGAGCTCCAGTGTAACAGGGGAATGGTCGGACAGTGTGCGGGGCAGGATTTCACAGCTGTGCAGCGTCTAAGAGAGATTCTATGATATAAAGAAATAGTCTATTCGTGATTCACTGTCGTGAACGGATGAGTAGTGGGTATAATGTCTCCATGCATCTATTAATGCCATTTGTGGAAGGAGTTGCCCCAGTGTCAGTGCCATTTTGGTTGGTGTCCTCGTTTTTGTACTGGATCTATCCATCACTGGGTTCAGGGCCATGTTGAAGTCCCCCCCCCCCCATATTATGGAGGAAGCATCTAGTTTGTTGAGGGTCTTATATATGTTTAAATAAAAATCTGATTCATCGATGTTGGGGCCATAAGTATTAACCAAAGTAATTTGCTTTCCTGCTATTTTCCCCCCACACAAGAACAAATCTACCCATCGCATCCACCTTGTGCCCCTCCGCCCGGAACCCCAGCGAGGGATGGATGAGAGTGATGACCCCCCCGGGACTGGGACGAATAGCTTGTGTAATACCGTGTCTTTCCCCATTTGGGTATTATATTCATATTTACTGCGTCCATAGCGTGAGTCTCCTGTAACATCACGATCTGAGGGCAATGTCTAGAAACATAGTTATTGACCTTCCTGGCCTTCATCGGGTTATTTAAACCACTTACATTCCAGGACAGCAGCGGTATTCGCAGCCCCCCTCTGGAAACAGTCCCATGTGTAATGACACTTGCTATACCATCAACCGATTCCAGTATTCACATGACGGGAGCAGCAACCGCAACTGCAAGACCACTTAACCTTCAAACCAAGCTCAATAACAAAGAAACTTACCCCCATCCCCCTTTCACCCGCAGCTCAACGCAGCTAACTGTTGCCTCGCAACCTGACCCCCCCACCCGCATCATCTCCCCCAACTCGACGATGCAGCCCATTAACACTCATAACTCGCCTGGTGGGCTTTCCTATTGAGTTAGTGGACATTTCCAAAGGGGCAGCCAATGTCGCCACTTGGCCGCCCACGCCGGAGGCCCCAGGCTCCGTAAGTCCAGAGATCGGTCCAGTCTAGTTGTATCGCCTTATATGAAGGAAAGTGAACAAAATACAATTGCGGGGATGATGTAGTATCATCCATTTGCCAGATCTCTTCAGTCTTCACCAGGATTGAGTCTCGCATTTTGATCCACATTTCGGTCTCTAGGAGGCAACGGGATGGAGGCCTCCACGTATGCCATAGCTTCAGCAGGGTTCTCAAAGAAATGGGCCCTCCCTCTGTGCTGGATTCTCATTTTATTCGGGGAACATTAAAGCGTAGGGGACACCACGGAGCCGTAGCTGTCTTTTAACCATCTCATAGAACCTGCGCTGTGACTGTATGTTCGCAGAGAAATCAGGATAGATGTGGATTCTATTTTCCTCGTATTGTAGTGTACCTTTTTCTCTGGACAGCCGGAGTATTGTATCCCTGTCCCTGTAGTTGAGGAGCCGTGCTATGATGGTGCGGGGTGGAGCGCCCGGCTCCGGAGGCGGTGCAAGGGCAAGGTGAGCTCTTTCAACAAGGAAGTGGTCCGAGAGGGATCCAGTCCCCAGCACAGACTTTAGCAGTTCCTCCACTTGCCTTTCCATGGAGCATTTGCCGAACGTCTCTGAAACCCTGACTATCTGAACGTTGTTTCTGCGGGACCTAGATTTGAGATCCTCGCACTTATTCTAGGTTTTCCGCAGTTCAGTTTGAAGTAGAGCTATCTCACGGCCATGTTGTGTGAGTACATCTTCGTTGGAGCTTATTCTGTTCTCTGCCTCCGTGATGCACGTGCTTTCCTTTTCCACTCTCGCCTTCAGGGAACCAATTGTAGCCACTATGTCTTCCAACTTGACGTTAACAGCCAGGAACCCATTCTGCACGATTGTTGCCAGGTGATCCAAGGGGTCCGTGTCTCGCTTCCGGATGTTTGTGCCGTCCCCCCCGTTGTCGCCTGCGGTTGGGAGCTGGCAAAGGAATCCATTGGGCCGTTTTTTCCCCCCCCTGCAACCTTCTTCTCATTGCGGCCCAGCAGTAGTTACCACCACTGGTGTGGGGTGGATTGTGTTCTCCCACGTATACGTGATGGGTGCCCCGGAGACCAGATTCTGATGTCAGCAGTTGTATGGGAGGGTGGTGTAGCAGCCTTAGCCCTGTCTGCCAGCAAGGAGCTTGTCGCACCACAAATGAGGGATTGAGGCTTGGCGCGACCCAGGTGTATACTCCTTACCTCGGGTTATTATTGAGCTCTCGTGACTCTCTCCCGTGGGGATCACTCACCGCGCCAGCGGCACTCGAGCCGGGCCTGCACTTCGATGGGGAAGCGCGTCGCTGCAGAGCCTTCGACCGGGTCCAACCTTCCTGGTCCGACACGGCGAGGTCCGCGATCGTGTCTTATCCCAGGTGGGGGGCAGCGATGTAGTGCGTTGCAGTCCCTCAGCCGCGTACGGGTGTTGACGCGTCGCCCCTCCCCCACTCGGCCGGCCCGCGGCTGAAAGCACCGGGCTCACGTAGATGCTGTGTGGAGACCTCGGGCGGCCGCGTTGCAGCCCAGCAATTGCCGCAGCCTCACACCCGGATATCTCCATTGTTTTGGGGTCGCCGTGGCCAGCGTTTTCAGGATTCCTTCCTTGGATCTTCCGCCGCAGTATTTTATGGTCAACCGTCAACCAACTTAGAGCTGGAAGGATGAATTTGTTGCAAGGATTTTGAACGAGCCGGAGCTCTCCACCTAGGCGGCCATCTTGAACGTGCGCAACAGCGCCTCCCATGTTATCCCATCGTTTTAATATTGACCTTAGTATGGAATCCGAAACAGGACCCCTAAGTTAGAACTCATCCATGAACTTCACACACTTTTTTTTCTTAATTTAGACAGGAAGGGATTAGATCCTTAGTCCATCAAGACATTTAAATAGTAATCTACCTGGGTATGTTCTGCTTTTTTTTACTTGAAGTATAGTGTAATACACTGCTTCATCAACTGCGCCCACCAGCTCAAGTCTAATCAGGCTGACTGGGACCGAGGTTGGCAGCCCAAGAGCCCGCTTCAGGATCCTAGCTTCTATAGTGTCATAGAATTTTCTATACCTACCGGTGCATAGCTCGCAACCACACAGGGCCACCGCAGAAATCGTTGCCCGACAGAACTCTATGAAAGGAAGTAGCGAGAATTCACAGAGTACTCCTGACTCTCTTGACCATGGATAGACCTGCTCCGACCCTTCCATTCATCCATCTTACTTTCCTGAATTCTCCTTTTGCTCTTAAAGCAGACTGAGAATCCTAAGTATTGGAGGCAATCCACCTTTGTAATCAGTACGTACTTAATTCTCATTGTATAGCTGGTTTGCTTCTTCCTTCTGCTGCATGTCATTACCATGGATATGGCTGGATGCACCTTAAGGTGGTGGTTCTGCAAATATTTTCCAATCCCAGTATAACAGTGCTGCAGCCCAGACGGAGTATAGACCACCAAGACCAAATCATCAGCGTAGGCTATACAGCCCACCCGCAAATCCCCCCATTTTGGAGCATAGCCACCCCAAGACAATGCTTCCTTCCATAGGTCAGCCAAATACATGTTAAAGAGGGTTGATGCCACTATGCAGCCTTGTCAAACCCCTTTTGTGACCTAGTTATAATCCAGTAGTCTGCCGTGGAAGATGCGTGAAAACTACTTGCAACACATTTGTGAACACCTGAGGTCCAGATTAATTTTTATTTGATTTATTTTCATACAGTTGTATAGCGCGTGCAAGCCCTTAGGCATTAGGGAGCTATAGAAACCAGTTACATAAGGCCCGTAGGCAGCCATATAAGCATACATTTTGTTATGTTCAGTAGTTACATATCAGGCAGGTGGTTCAATTAACAGTTTGAGTTGAATAAATTAGACAGACAGAGTTATAAGGGCTCTGCAGAAGTTCCAGTATGATTCCTCTGCTCTTAGTGCATGTGGGAGCGCATTCCATTGCTTGGCGGCAATGACTGGGAAGCTGGGTGTAGGGGGTTCTGGTAGGTCTGGTTGAGTGAGTCTTGGTGATACTTTGAATGAAGTAGGGCGGGGCAGATTTGGAGATGCACCTGTGGGTGATTGTGAGGTCTTGAAGGAGATCCTATCTTTGTTGGGAAGCCAATGAGCTGCTCTGCAAGCAGCTGAGATGTGTTCTCGCTTAGCTATGTTGAGAGAGGTGCAAAGGACAAAGCATTATTTTGGATAGTGTGGAGTTTAAGTTTTGGGCCGAAGTATAGCAATAATCCAACCTGGCGCCCACCACAGCACAGGCAATCGTTTGGCAACTATCACTAGAGAGGAAGGGTCTGGCTGCATTTATAAACTTAGTTGAGTGGGCTGATGAGGATGAGATGGCATTCACTTGCCTGGTGAGGGAGAGGGTTGCATCAAGATAGATTCCAAGAGTTTTAACAGCTGAGAGACCAGGATCAGAGATCCTTTTATGTTAAAGGCTGCATACTTGAGGTCCAATTTTTTTTAGAACAGCTGGAGAGGGGGGGGGGGCAATGCTGAGAAGTTCAGGCTGTGGGTTGCCATCCAGGCTAGGATTGTAGTGTAGGTAGCACTCAGCGCAGCATTGTTGTTAATTTAGGAGCCGAAGAGGGGGAGGAGGATTTGTGTGTTGTCAGCATAGTTTGTGTAGGCTATGCTGAGGAAATCTAGAAGGTGGAAGAAGGGCTTTGTGAATAGGTTAAAAAGGGTAGGTGAGCCACAGGAACCTTGGGGTACACCACAATTGATGGGGGCCGCCACCACAGAGGCATTCTCAGAGAACCCTCATTACTCTACCTTCACGGAAGGAAGTGATCCAGGATGCTGAGGCGGTTATGTGGGGGCAGGGCAAACTATGGACGACTAAGTCAAAGGCTGCAGACAGGTCTAGGAGGAGTAGTAGGGCAGGTTTCCCTTGGTATCGAATCTCGTCTATTTGGTTTTTCAGGTCGAGGAGAACTGACTTGGTGCCATGTCCTGGGCAAAAGCCAGATTGGCGGGTCCCTAGGATAAGGTTTGATTCTAGATGGTGTTGTATTTGCAAATAGCCTGCTCTTTAAAGCATTTATAGTAGGAAGGGCACTGTGGTAATGGGCCGGTAGTTATTAGGCGACGCTGGGTCAAGAGTAGTTTTTTTTTTATTATAGGAGTGGCCTTCCTTAAGGCTGGAGGGAACAACAGTTGAGAAGGATGAGTTAATGATAGCCACGATAAATGGCGCCAGTGCTCCAGTATAGTCTTTGACCAGGGGTGCCGGGTAGATGTCCCCTTTAAATCTTGATGGTTTTAGGCTTTTTAGAATGTGTAGGGTTTCATGGGTGGAGATGCTGTGGAAGGTGAACAAGGGAATCTCAGAGGGATTGGCGAGAGTCATGTGCATGGCCTTGCTGGAGTGGGTGAGGTTATCTTACTTATACAATATTTCTTTTTTAGCAGTTCAATTTTTAGCAGCATAGCATTTTGTATGACATCACACCAGGCCTGGTCTTTAGTCCAGGAGGCGGCTGGGGCGACTGGGGCTTCAAATTCCCCAAGGATGGCAAATAATTCTTTGGTGTCCGAGTTTGCTTTAGCTATTCTAGCATTTTAGGTAGTAGCTTTGGCATGGAGGATCACTTGATCACTTTTGTGTATTCTAAGGAGAGGTTTGAAAACGTTAGTTTAGCAGTGTCTAAGGGGTTCTTTTTCCAGTGGATTTCCGTGAGTCTTTTTTGTTAGCTCCGAGAGCCTTTAGGTCCTGGGTGAACCAGGAGTTGAGGTGAACAACCGGTTTGGCTTTTTATTAGTGCTAGTGGGGCAATGGTGTCAATTGCATTGGCCAATGTTTTAGGGTAGAGCTCCACTAGATCCTTGGTGTCAGGAGTGTCCAAGAGCACTGGTTTAAGGATCTCTAAGAAGGGGGAATAGGCTGTCTTTAGTTAATTTTCTGGAGCTATGGGCCAGAATGGGTGGTAACATATTGGTGGGTGGTTTGTCAGGTGGGCTGATGGGGATAGAGAAGGAGAGGACATGGTGGTCTGACTACGGGCAAGGGACATTGCCATTGATGGGGATGTGGCAGTTGAGATTCGCAAACCAGTGAAGGAGCAGCCTTTGTCATGCGTGGGGTTATGGATGCACTGGCAGAAACCTAAAGCTGCCAGAGAGTTGGCTAGGGAAGTGCCAGGTAGGTCAGTGAGGTTGTTAAGACCTAGGTTGAGATTGCCTAGGAGGAATGCTTGTGATGAAGGCTTGATATTGTGAGCAATAGTATGAAGTAGGTCTTCTTTAAATGATAGCGTGGGACCAGGTGGGCGGTTGACCGGATGGGCAGAGATTGTGTTTGTGGGGGAGGTCGACAGTTTCAAGGATAGTATGTCACAGTTGTCCTTTAATGAGTTGTTGATTTTGTGCCAAAAGGAAGAACCTTGAACAGATTTCTGTTTTTGGCCTACCTACCATAATGATCACATGTGTCTGCCCTTTTTAGGGGACAAGAAAACAATACGCCTTTGTTTCTTAGCTGGGCTCAAGTCTCTGCCTTAAATTCTGTTACCTCAACCACGCATCTTGTTTTCAAAACAGTTGGACTGGCTGCTTTGCATCCTGCTGAATGACTGCATCAGGAGCTATTTGGTCCTCAACAATAACATTTGTTTGTGCCTTGGAAAGAACAGGTTACTTACCTGTAACTCTTGTTCTCCAGCATGGGTCTTGAATGGATTCACATGCTCATGAATACGATTTAAGAGCAGAATACACAACCACGGGAGGTGGCAAGGGTCACAAAAGTAACAGACTCACCTCAAACTTACAGGTTGCGCATCCCTGCTTGGCCGACCCGGGCCACCTCCCTGGAATCCCTGTCAACAAAGTAGAAACTTGTGAAGGTGTGGTTAGAACATCACTTAGCAGCCCTGCAGATGTCAAGCTGGGGAACACCAGAGAGAAACACTGTTGTTGCTGCGATGGCTCTGGTGAAGTGGGCTCTTGGCCGGCATGGAAGCTGTCTGTTGGCCAGGCGATGACAATGCACGATACAGCCAGAGCGCCACTTGGAGATGGAAGCCTTCAACAGGGCCTTCCCATGTCCCACAGGTCCAAAGTTGACAAAAAGCTGAGAAGTCTTTCAAAGGTTCAAATGTAGAACTTCAGGGCATGCACAACGCCCAGTGAATGAAAAGGGATTTCATCAGGCAAAGAAGGGGTTGCAAAGAGAACTGGTGGAACCAAAGGCTTGTTTGGATGAAAACAGTACCTTTGGCATAAATGAGAGATGAGTTCGTATAACCACTTTAGCTGAGTGGAATGACAAATATAGAGGGTTTACAGGAGGGAGCCTGTATTTCCACAACCCGCCTAGCCGACGTGATCACCACCAGGAAGGTGGTCTTCCGTGACAGAAACTTCAAAGGGACTCGATGCATCAGTACAAACGAAGGACCCATCAGTCTGGACAGTAAGACGTTTAGCTCCCACACTGGGGCAGGAGCCTTCACCAGAGGAAATGTTCTGAAGAAGCCCTTTAGGAACTCATTGACGAGCCTGTGCGACCACATGGAGAACTTGCACGGAGCCCAGGTGTACCGGGACATGGCAGCTAGGTGGAACAGGATAGATGCGTGGGCAAAGTCTTGGCTAGTGAGAGCAGGTACTTAAGAAGCTGCAGCGCTGTCCTGCGCAGTGGAGAAAACTTCCAGAGGCGACACCCCCCTTGTGTTTGTAGCAAGGAAGCGTAGAGAGGACCCTGGCTTTAGTTAGAATCTTCTTCCATTCCAAAGGCAGCGAGAAGTGCCAATATTCTGGGGCTGCAGGAGCCAGGCCGTGAGGCTCAGACACTGGGTCGTGGTGCAGGATTGACCCTCCTCCAGCACGAAGGTACGGCAGTGGAGGCAGTTTGATGGCTGTTGCCACCGACAGCTGGAGAAGGTCCAAGTACCAGATCTGCCTGTGCCACCCTGGTCAAATGAGGATTATCTTGCAGTTGCAACGTCCGAGTGTGTTGATCACACGTAGCAACATGGAATCGGTGGAAAGCGTACAGGAAGAGGCTCTCCTAAGGAAACGAGACGGAATCCACTAGACTACATGGCTGAGGGTACCTGCTGGCAAACCTCAGATACTTGGCGTTGGTGGCTGTCACAAAAAGGTAGATTTGAGGGCAACTCCACTCATTGAAGAGACTAGACACTTGCACCTGCTAAAGCTCCCATTAATTGCAGGACCGCAGTTCCTTGCTGAGAGAGTCCGTGATGGTGTTCTTGACACCTGCCAGGTGAAATGGGATAAGGAACATGCATTGAGCATTGGCCCAGCACCACAGATTCTGTGCTTCCAGGGAGATCGCGGGGGAGCGTGTCCCGCCCCCTTTTTTGTATGTGAAACATGGCGGTGGTATTGTCCGTGAAGACTTACACGACCTTCCCATGGAGTGGAGGCTGAAAAGAATTGAAGGCCCAGAAGACTGCCCGCAGTTCCAGGACATTGTTGTGCAGCTCCTTCTCCAGGAGCCAGAGTCCTCTAGTGTGAGAATGGTCCTGTGTGGGCCTCTCTCACATATCTTGACTGCCGCCTGATATGCCGGAATCAGGACGGGATCGCGCTGCGAGAGATGCGGGCAAACTGACTGCCATTGCAGGGCCTGGCGGAATGCCTGATTGAGGGCGATCTTGTCGGACCTTGTGCTAGTAAACTCTTGAAGGGATCTCATCTGCAGTCTACAAAAAGCAACCAGATGGATGCAGGACATAATTTCCAGCAGGGACTTGTACTAGAGGGTTGCAACAGAAGCTGGCGATAGCCGTTGGAACTTCCCCAGGATGGCCTCACCCTCTCCTAGACGAGTGTGTATTGAGGTGTGCCTGCAGAAATAGTGTGTTCTGAGATGGCAGTACGCAAGACTACTGATAATATATCAAGAACCCCAGAGATGTCAGGGATTGGGTGGTCTCAGCCGTGTGCTGGATTGCCAGCGCGTGAGAGCGAGATCGAATGAGCCAATCGTCCAGGTAAGGATAGACGTGGATTCTTTTGCAGCGCAGATGCGCTGCCACCAGGGCCAACCATTTGGTGAACACTCTTGTGGCGATTTCAGGCCAAAGGGAAGGGCCTTGAATTGGTAATGGCGTCCCTGAACGACAAAACGCAGGCACTTCCAGTGTTTTTGATTAATTAGCACGTGAAAGTAAGCATCCTCCAAGTCGAGGGTTGCCAGGAAATCACCTTCCTCCAGTTGGCCAAGCACATGCTACAAAGTAACCATCCTGAACTTTTGGGATTTGAGGAACTTGTTGAGGTATCGCAAGTCTAGAATGAATCTCCAACCACCTAACTTCTTCCTTACCAGAAAGTATCAGGAGTACACTCCAGAGCCCCGGAGGCGCTGAGGGACAGGTTCTATTGCCCCTTTGCGTAGCATGGCTTGAACCTCCTTTAGCTGTTGTGCTCCATGCAGCTCTTGTCGTGGAAAATGAGGAATGTGAGGGCATTTGTCCTGGAATTCCAGAGCTTGCTCCTATTCAAGGACATTGAGCACCCATTTGTCTGTGGAGAGCTTTCGCCACTGGTTAACAAATTGCGATAACTGGCATGCCACTGGGGTGTGGAAGTGGGGGCGTGGGTCCTGGGCAGGTTTAGGACCTGCTTTGGCATCATCTGCACCCTGGATGGAGGGCGACGACAATGTTAGGGGCCACTGCCGTAGGACTGCAAGCATACCCTATAAGCCTCCTGGGTGGTGGAGCGTGAGGGCTGACGATGGGGGGGACGGGGAGGGTGTAGCCTTTGAATGACCTTGAGACTCTCCCTTTAGAGGAGCAAAAGGACATCCTCCTTTGCGAAAGGGTGCCCAGAGAGCGCGCGGTCTCTTTGTCGGTCTTAATGGCCTGTAGAGTTTTGTCGACCGCCTTTCCAAACAGGTTATTGCCATTGAATAGCATGTCAATTACCTTGGTCTGCACAACTGTGAGGAAGTTGGTTGCCTTGAGCCAACCCTGGTGGCGGAGAGGCACATTACTGCCCATCTGGCGATAGCCGGAGTCCACGATTTCGAGGGTGACGTGCTCACATGGTCGGAAGTTACCTCCCCTTCCTGGCACAAGACTAGAGCTTCGGATTTCTTATCAGGGAGGCAGTCGAGGATGAGCCCCAACTTATACCAAAACTCCCGGTCATACCTTGACAGGATAACAAGGGTGTTGGCAGACTTGATTATTGATGCTGCTGTAGTAATGATGTACTTTCCTGCTGCATCTAGCTTTTTCCCCTCCTGGTCAGGAGGAACCATAGACTAAGACGAGAGGGCGGGAGACTTCTTCCCAACGGTGTCCGAAAAACACTGAGTCTGGCAAGGGCTGGGTACTGAGACACATAGGGGCTGAGTCTGGAACCCAGTACTATTTCTCAAACTAGTCCTTTTTGGCAGTAGTAGTATTAGGGGCCTTCATGACAGCTAGGCCATCCTCCCACATGTCATCCAACAGGGGAACTGAGACGTTGGTCTTCTTGGAGGACTTCAGTCATTCAAAAAGGACACCTTCCTTTTTCTCCTATACTAGGTTGAACAGCTTGGCAGCTTTAGACATCAGAGTGGAATGAACTGATCGAATCCAGCGGAGAGGACCTGGAGGGTGTATCGACATCAGGGGATTCCCCATCCACGGGAACATAATAAAATGTGTCCGTTTGTGTTCCTCTGACACACAGGGCAGCGCCATCGGCAATGGCTGAGAGGTAACAGGGGCCTTAAGAGGCAGAGTCAGCAGAGACTGAGACGGCGCCTTGCTAGAACAGAGACGAGAGCAGTGGTCAGTTGCTGCTGGATTTCAGCCATCAGTGTGTGCAAGGTGGTCAAGATGTCCAGAGACATATCCATTGGTGCAGGAGTAGGCGCAGCATGTGCAGGGACCAGATGTGGGCCCCGTGGAGGGCTAAACTGCTGAGTAGGTCGGTGACCCCTGATGAGGCATTGGCAGAATGGGATCGGGTTCCCATTGATCCCCTTACGGATCAGAGTAAAAACCCTCTGGCAGGTCTTCTTCAGACCTGGTGTGTATTGCCGGGGAACTGCTGGCGGATCCCTGAGGTGCTAGCGTGAAGAGAGGTGCTGCCTTGGTGGTTCTAGGTAGAAACTCCTCATCTCTCACCAAACCAGAGCCATTAGGCAAAGAGGTGACCACGGGTGCTTTCGGTGCATGAAAAGGGCCAGTCGTTGATTGAGCAGTCGGAAACGCTGACAGTGGCCCAAGCAGCAAGGAAACCCTCAGCATGGTAACCTTTGCAGCTGTAAAGGTGACGATTGTGGATGATCCCTTTGGTGTTGCAGCCGCTGAAAGAGCAGTCTTCATAGACAGGGAATATTAGACCATTTCAGCCTAAAGACAGGGAAAATTCATGAGCATGTGAATCCACACAAGACCCCATGATGGAGAAAAGATGCTATCGAGCAGATGTTATCTAGCAAACCATCAAGCAGGCCCTACATGTCATGCCACTTTAAGCAGTTTTATCTTCTCAACACTGTATGCCACAGCATTAATCATCTTTTTGGCCATTGAGAAGATGGGCGTGTGTGTGTGAAATCACTGGAGTTGGGAGTGCTGCATCAGTTGCAGATAGTTCTCTCTGCATAGTCTGATTAATTGCCCCTTGGTGATGCCCGAGTTAAACTGGCATTCTTTTCTGCATTCACAGATTTAGCAGTAGCTGGTTTGTTGTTTATTTACCAGTCGTAAAATCAGAATTGATTGAGCATTTATCTTTGGCTTTTCAGAAATGTCCACAATAAAATCCCTCTCTTTAGCATCCTGCTGCGCGTCAGTATTAAAACGCCCAGCGCCCTGTTTAAGTGATGCCTCAAGCAGTCTGGTCTTCATTTGAGGAATCGACTAGTGGGGGATTTTGCACAGTTAGGACTCATCAGGTACTCTTGGGGTACCTCCAGGTCAAGGGTAAGCCTTAGTGAAGTACTGTGTGTGCCAGAGAAAATGCTGTCTGGCTGAGCTTTAAAAATAATATTGTACCTTACGTGACTTTGTGGGCAGGGTGTCTTGGCCCACATGTGATATTTTTTCCCCCTTTTTTCCCTTGTCCCAGAGAGGATATTTAAACCTTTGGGAAATCTGAAAGACTTGCCTGTGCCACTTGAAGGTGCTGTGCGACACATTGTAAAAGATGCCTATGAGTGTGTCAGACTCCATAACCAAAAGAAAAACACAAACCCCATAGAATTTAAAAGTTTAAAGTCCCAAAGTTTAGCAAAATTTTAGCAAAGGAGCTGGAGGTCTCTACCAAACAAGACTGATCCCAAAATGGGAGCAACAGTTGGAGGCGGCCCAAGATGCTGCAAGACAGCAGAGGCAGAGTGGCATCAAATCACTAACTTTCCCCCCCCCCCTCCCGAAGGCGCTTTGTTCAGGAGGATTTCACAGGAGCGCAGCACTGCATTAGCCGGGACGGACAGATAGTACAACCAGCAAGGAAGACTTGAGGGGGGGCGGTAAGGAGATTTAGGAAGAGTACAGTATGTGTTTCTGGCAACTTTGGATGAAACTAGGATTAAGGACAAAGAAGCCAGGGTCTAGCCAGTGTGGCAAAACCAGGTCGTCGGAAGCAGCCTCCAGCATTTCATTTAAGACTGGGTTAGGCACAGGTTCTCCCCAGTAGATTCACTCAAGGGCTGGCCAATCACCATAGGGCAGCACACAAATTCTTAGGGCCAGCCAACTGGGCTGGCCCTAAAAATCAGCAAACATATTGGCCCATCCTCCCAAACGATGTAAATTGGACTGTCTTTGGACGAAACCCATGCGGACTCCCTTTAAACTATTCTGAGGGTGCATGGATGGGCTCAGAGGAAGAGTTTATCAGCACAAAGGCCATTTTAAGCCCGTCTCATGGTCCAAAAAGCAAGGGATGAATACATGAGTACACTATTGCCCATCACATTGGTGCATTGGCAACTAAAGATGTAAAAATTACTGCACCCCTAGTGAAACCAATACTAAAATTACAGCAGTAACCAGCCTACGCCACAAAACACATGTAGGGTTACATAATCACTCAAGGACCAAAAACGGGGGTGCTTAGGAAGCACCCATGTCCTGGTAGTCAAATTGGCTACTAGGACAGTAGATCACAAAAAGGGCTGCAGTGACAGAAACTTAAGTAGATGTTCCTCTGGCCACTAAAGTAAAGGAAAACATTAGTAACACAAGCAGAAAGTTTAAGGGGGGATAAACAAAGTGGACCCAGATAATCCCAACAATGGGTTGGTGGCCCCAATACCCCTCTATGCATGCTCACCCTCATATCTTCTTCTGACTCCCTGCTTCCTACTCCCATTCTCATCTCCTTTCATCTGGCTGCTTAACCTGCTCTTTGTGCCCCTTACTACCTTCATACACCCTCCCCCCCTTCCCTGCTCACACTCTTCCACACCATATCCATGTATTCATCCCTGTTCCTCATGCTACTACTCACATCCTTCAGTTTCTTCACCCAGGGCTTCTGCGCCTTCTGGAATCCATCTTCGGCCTCCTTAGTCTCCTTGAAGCCACCCATCATCTGTTTGTGGAAGGCTTCCTTCTGCCAGGACCGCACCTTCTCACTGTCTGCACCCGCCAGGTGGTCCCTGAGCTCCTGGTGAATTTCACTCAGTTTATCGGCAGCTGTTAGGAATGCATGCCAGGCCTTTTCCAGGGTGCCATATTGGGGGCCTAGAGCAGAAAGAAAAGATTAAATGGGAGAGGTACAAATTAAATAAACATGCTGCCAATCATCACAGCAGTTCCACCACAGAAGAGATCACGCTGCCCTTACCCATCATGGAGAACAGCAGCTTAATACACACACATGCCAATAGCATGGTTCCCAACCATCATAGCATACCAGTTACCACCCAAGGATGACATCCTAGTTACTACAGAGCGAGGAAACCACGCTAGCATCCCAAATCTGTTGCCAGCCATCATAGAATATCCACCGCAACGCAAACTAGTTCATACCCACAGGTCATTCTTAGCTAGCACATCCTTTTACCACTTCCTTTCCCCATCCGCAGAGGTCCCTAAAGTTTCCACACTGATGTTTTCAAAGACTGGGAAATGTTTGAACCGAGGTTAATGTAATGCAAAAGGTGAACTTGAAATCAAGTAAGTTAAAACCTTTTCAACAAGTAAAACTTCAAGTCATCCATGAAAAATTATACTTGATAACATTTACAAGAACAAGATGACAAACTAAACAATGTTTAAACAACTAAATTGTGGTGACACAATTATCGCCAGGGCAGGGTTTTTAGTTTTCAAAACAAGTATGGGTCCAACCCTTAGGATAGCCAAGTATAGCGAATCAATGACTACTACGTGAACAACGTTCAGACGCGGAAACAGGGACAAGTAAGAAGGGATCTCAACAAGCACCATCAGACTACCGACAGAAGTTAATATTAGGGGATCAAGTGCTTTTTCAATGAAAAAACAACGATCCAAAAAAAAAAAAAGGGGGGGGGGGTCTTTGCCAAGGAAAAGGATTACAATAGCAAAAGACAAGAGTTGGACCCAGGGGAGGAAGATACTTAAGCTAGATCCAACAGAAACCGCAAACTGCCAAGAGAACCTCCAGAACAAACCAAGACCCAACAACAATAACAAAGGCACCCCACAACCAAAGACTTTCAGTGACAAATCTTTCAAAAGGAAAACTAAGGAGTACTCCACATTGGGATATCCATTACGAGTTCAGGTTTCTTCCTTTTGGGATAACAGTGGCACCAGATGCATATAAAAATGTACTAGCCATGGTGGTCACACATGTATGCTGGAACGAGGTAAGCATATATCGGGCCAATGGGAGATCACGTCAACCTCATGTTGTGTGATGGTACTAGGTAATAATTTCCCAGAATTAGCATGGAACATGAAACCCCTCTCTAATGACCTGTAGAGAGATCGGACAATCTTGGCATCACTGTGTTCTGCTATCTAATTTGGACGACAGCAAGTTTAGACAATCCCAACGTTGAATTTGTATATGGCTATGGCCCTGTGCCGATTATGAGACCTCTAAATTGTTAATGGCAGTCGAGGGATCTATTGGACAAATTGCCATTTCATTTGCAAATGATAGAATTTAAATGCTTTCACTTTCGATAATTAGCCGGATGGCTTGACAATTCATGATGAAATGCATTAACAGTGTTGCGTATGCAAGGAAGGTGTAAGGGAGAGAGTAGACATCCCAGTATTGTGCCTGTGGTTGTATGTGGTAGAACATTTCCTATTTGCAAAGATATATGCCAAAGAGATCATACAGACTGCATGGATCCAGGAAATACATTTTCTTCAGCGGCCCATTTTCTCTATGAGGCGCCATAGAAATCTCCACAAGTTCCTGTTGAATGCCTTCTCAATGTCCATCAGTAGAATAGGGAGAATTAAAATGATCAGTTTCTGTGACAACAAGACGTTTAAAGAGTGCATTAGTAGATTCAGTTGTGCCAATACCAGGAACAATGCTGAATCGCCTGGGACATGCTAATATTGCAATACCTTTATTCAATCTATTACTAGTTGATTTTGTCTATTCACGTGTTGTGGAGATATTGGCTGGTATGAACCAGTGTTTTTTTTTTCCCTTTAAGATAGCCATTTATGCTTCCTTCAATGTTTGAAGTATGGTTCAGTTAATCATGAGATGGACAAACAGAAAACACAATATTACTTTTATATAATGTGTTCGGTATGCCATTGGGACGTACAATTTACTTTTCACTGGTGCCAATGAAGGCCTGTATTATGGCTTATACTAGGCGGTATTTAGAGTTTGAGGTGACCCACCATCAACAATTCATGAGTAGCATTTAGATAATCTTGGCTAGTGGCTATATCCACTAGAGAAATATCAATATATAATCTACTTTAGTATGCTTTATAGACAACCAGAATACCTTCGATATACTTTAAAGTCCTCCCATTGTTAATTTCTACATCTTTAACATGGGTCCTCACTTGCTGTTCCCTTACGTTTAATGCTAAAATCTTCCCCATTTTATTGGCATTGACTATTAAGGAAGAAGTTTCCTCTGAAACTATTGTGTATGTATGTGCAATATTCAGTTCTCATCACAAGATTATTTCCAGGTGATAGGACCAGAGGCAGTGGGACGACCCTGCAAGTAATAGCCCGCACAAAGCTAGTGTCCCTTAACGTAGGCGGATGTGCAGTTAGCAGCATGTTCGGCCCAAAGCAGAGGGTCATATCGCCATTAGCACCCATGAGTAACCACACGTGGATGCGAATGGCTAAGGACATTTAAAAAAAATGGAAAACTTACCTTTCTTCTGTCCTGCAACGCTGCGTCTGCAACAGGTGTCTGTTTTCAGTGTTGATTACGCTGATGTAATGAAGACTGAAAGCAGACTGTATCAGATGCCTTGTCACCGGACAGGAGAAAGATGGTTTTTCCCCTTTTCATAGCATTTAGCACCAATTGCGTTTAGTCACAGGTGGTAAAGGCTGCATGGTGGGTGCAGGGGGAGTAAGGGAGGCACAGGGTGAGGGACGCACAGCCACAGGGAACTCGGAACACAGGTTTATACCAGGAGCTCAACCCCAGCCCCCACACAGGGTCCTAATGTATAGTACTTTCTTTGTATTTCCACGTTAACCACACCTGAAAAGTGCATCATGTTCATTTTTTATGATTTGCCAATGGTATTTGTGTACTTGTTTCTTTGTAGTTCTTCCAACAAGGGTGACATTTAAATAATGCTATACCGCCCCATTAGTTACTCTATCAGATGAATTGATCCAATGATGCGGTTATTGTATTCAAAACGTTTTATTGCAGCATGACCATTTACACCGGATTGTGCCTGTTCTTTCTCCTTAACATTATTGCCTGTGTATATTTGGTAGGTTGGTAGAAAAACTGTACATACGGCAAAAGGCTGCAGAAGCAGTCTCTCAGTAGGGGGGCCTTTACAAAGATGCATTGGTCATATTGGTAAAGGAAAGACAGTTATGTAGGGGTAATACATAGGTACATAGAAAGGGGAGCCAGGGGGACAGTCAGAATTACTTAAATACAGTGTATATTAAGGCAAGGGGCCTTTGTGTAAATTAGTACAATTTACATATATTCAGTTGTCTCACACTGGGGATGAGATGGTGTTTGGGGGTATGAGAAAGGGGAGCCGAGTGTCCCTTCACTGGCGAGCAGGTGAAGCTCAAGTCCACTCTTAAATACTACCATTGATGGAATTGCTTTGATGACTGTGCATTCTTGTGATGGAGGCAGTTAGGGAGAAGAGGTAGTGCATAGGGGTAGGAGACAGATTATGGAGAGGTGTGGAGGACCAACAAGGGGGTGACGGAATTAGAGGGATGTAGTGAACAAAGTTGTGGGGGGCTACTGTGTTAATAGCTTTGAAAGAAGAGGGAATGATTTTGCATTAAAAGCCAAGTAATGTGGTAGCAGTACACCGAGAAAGAGAGAGGATCTAGGTAGGTTGTATAGACTGTGTAACAGAGTTAAGTTCTTTGCGTGAAGCTTGAAAGTAAAGGGGAGTAATCTAGTTGTTTCAGGACAAGTGTGGAGATTAGAATTCTGCAGAGTGATGGGTGAGGTACATTGAGCTCTTCTTAATATTTAGATGGTTAAACCTGGCCACACCGCCACTAGTGACCTTCAATGCCATTTCATCACAGAGGATCCTGAAGTTAGCAAGCATTGGGTGATGGACTGAGGCAATCGGGAGATATGGGGAAGGGAGAATAGGGCTGACAATGAAGGCCGGAAGAAAGACGACTTCTGTCTAGGATGAGTTAAACATGTAGTAGTGTTGAGCCATCCGGAAAGGTGGCAGAGGGGCAGCTGGTCATAGGTTCTTAGACGTCATGGCTGAAGGGGGAAAAGAGAAAATCTGGGCATCAACTGCAAAGAGGTGGCAATGAAAGCCAAAGGATATACCTGATTCTCCTAGGGAGGAGGTACATTGGGTGAAGATGAGTGGGCCCAAGATTGATCCTTGAGGGACGCCCACTGGAAATCATTCAGTTACATGAAAAGTTGAAGGAGCGATCATGGCGATGGGCTGCCACCCAATTAAGTATGATGTCTGCAGCCTAGGCAGGAAAGAGTGGTGCTCCTGAGCATAGAGAGGCTTAGCAGAATGAGGATGGTGGCAATTTGGAGTGGTGAGCATTGGTGAGACCTTTTTACATATAGTTCAGAATGGTTTAGGCGGATTGTTTACTGCAAAATCCAGATTGGAGAGGGTTGGATAGGGTGGGTTTCAATAGTTTGTTTACTATATGGTTAAATATCACTTTGTTGATGGTTTTAGCATTGTGGGCATCGGTAGAAGGAGGGATTGTTTGGGTGAGCAGTATTATTTTTTTTTAAATGCCTAGGACTATCAACTTTGTAGCATGTTGGGAAGATGGCAGTACATTTAGATTGAAGAGGGAGGAGTGTGGCAGATCAGAATCAGGAGGCTGACAAAATGGCATTTTCGTGAAATGTTCCTTTATTAGAATGCACAAGGACTAAGCTATACCTCACACTAACATTCTCTGCCCATATCTATTAAGAAAGGAAGTTTAAAAGGGTGCTAATCAGGATGTCGTAGAAACAAAAGTACTCTGTCCAGTATCCTATGCGAACCTTAATTCGGTCCCTACTGCTAAAGTAAAGAAAAGAGCTACAATTAGGGTGCTCGCCCAAAAAATGAATGATAGCTGGTTTGTGACCTCAACCCTGGTATCTCTTGGTCAAAAGAATGGCCTTCTCGCCCAGATACAAAGTTAAGGTGAATGTCTCTTCGCTTCTTTCCCACTTTGGAATCCCTGGTTCCTATGCTCAATCTAGGTTTTCTTCTGGGGTTCCCCCACCAAGAAAAGTCCTAGCGCTCTCTCAAGTTTGGCACTTCTGGGACTGTACCCCGCCTTGGGGTTTCGTTCCTCTCAACACCTTCTTGGGGTCTCGGCTCCCTCTCCCCGCCTTAGGAACATGCCATGCTTCTCTTAACCCGCCTTGGGGTCAGGTCTCTCTCACCCACCTTAGGGTCTTTGGTGGTATCACCGCTCTCCTCCCGGTTCCTTGGAGCCAGCATGCAGCTTTGATCTCCCGGCGGTGCCCATCAGGAGACCGGCACTATTCTTCGGCCTCTTGACTGTGCCCCAGGGTGGGTGCAGTTGGCATTTTCTTTCTGCAGGTTTTTGGAGGGAGTTTGGTCCGTCGCTTCGCTGTGTGCCAGTTGCCTGGGTCTTGTTTGGAGTCTGTTCTCGGGCCCTTTTCTCAGCCAAGCAATTGCATCATCTGTCCCAGCAGAGTCGTAAGTGTTCCACAGGCTTCACTGCTGCTCAGTCAACCATGTTTGGTTTATGCGCTCTGCGTGTCTTTCTGCATCCCCATCTCGCTCTCGGCACCTCTCCTGTGCTGATTGGCTCTTTATCCCCATGTCTGCTAGTGGGTGGGACCATCAACTGTTCTTCTGTCCCAGGCAAGGACGGTGTGTACAAAGGGTCAGTAACCATATCAACCATTTGTATAGGAAGTTTCAAGTGATCATACAGTAACTCCCATATATCCAACAAAGATATTGGGATCTTGAGACAAGGGGGGATAACTTGTGACCCTTTCTAGGGATTTCGTGTCCTTTAAGGGGAGGGGTCACACCCACTGAGATCCTGCTTGCCCCCTCGATTTGGGAGTGTAAAGCTTAACACCCCCAAAAGGGGTACCAGGTTTCGAAAATAAAAATAAAAAGATAGGCCAAAAACATACAAGTAAGACTAGCATCCCAGGCCAATTCAACCAACTCCCCCGCCCCCCCCCACCCCCTCTCTCTCTGTCGTGCATCCATGGGATTACGCAGTAAAACAAATATTACCAGCACTTCTCCGATATATTATCTGCAGAGTTGCAAAAATATATGTCACTATAGCGCTTTGAGGAGCTTTATCTTTTTATGTTGTTACAGGCTTTGCTATGCTTGTTTTTTCACCAATCTTCATGGAGCAATCAGTAAATGCCTATGGGTATGAAGAAAAAGGTTGTTGTTTTGGTGTTGCCTTAGAGATCTGACAAAGGTTATAACTGGAAGGTGCATAGTATGTATATTATGTACAAATATCCTCTCAAATTGTTGGATTTCTGCAGTGCTATCCAGGAAGCTATCTGAGCCACCTAATCTCAACATTTTGCTGCACGGATTATATCAGCTTCATGCCCAGCATGAGAACCTTTCAAAGTAGCAAAAGAGCTTTCATCTGTGACCCCTTCTACTGATCCTTTGTGCTCACAAGCACAGTGACATCTCATTAGTTCCTTTTTTGATGATAAGATCCAGACTATTCATAATTCTATTGTGGGTAATGAGACCGATGAAATGGAAGATAAGTCTTGGAAGCAGCCGTGAAACACAAGAACTATTCCTGGGATCGAACAGGTTGTCACAGATGATATGGTCAGGGCGGCCCTTTAGAGGCTGAAATCATGCTCACTGGTTGACTGGATTCCTCTCTGGGTGCTTCGATCGCTTGCGGTGGTCATTCCACTTTTCACTGCAGCATTGCAGTCTTCTTTTTCTTTGCTCTCTATCCTGGAGGCTTTGAAAACATGCACTTGATTCCCCTCTACTTAAAAAGCCACAGCTAGATCCAGTTCTGGCTTCCAATCACCAGCCAATTTCACTTTTACCATGTGTTAGGAAACTTATGGAGGCTATCGGGACTACTCAACTCTCACGCTCCATAGAATCTAGAGCATTGCTGCATTAGTTTCAATCATGTTTCCGCCCCATGAGGGGTACGGAAATGGTTATGATTTCAGTCCTGGATTACTGGACATGCCTCCAAGACCACGGGGAGTTTTGGAGTTCTGATTTTGCTAGACCTCTCTGCGGCCTTTGACACGATCGACCATGGTATACTGTTGAAGGGCCTGGAGGGAATAGGAATCTCTGGGGCACCACTTGCCTGGTTTAAGTCTTTTCTTGTGAAGCGTACGCAAACAGTGTCATTATTTCCTTTTCAATCTTTCCCAAGGTCGGTGACCTGTGGTGTCCCCAGAGATCGTCACTGTCTCTTTTTAATTTATATCTACGCCCCCTGGCAGATCTAATTCAGGACCATAAGGTAAGGTTCTGTACCTATGCCGATGACACACACAGCTACTTTTCCAGCTTGACACTCTGGAAAGTGATCCCCTGTCGCGATTGAGGAACTGTTTTACAGCAGTGGGGTATTGGATGGCAAATAATTGTCTGAAGTTAAACGGTACAAACGCTGAGATTATGGTAACGGGTGCTGCTGAATCGCAGGCAGCCTGGACCACTGACTTTTGGCCAGATTCTTTTGGCTCATGTCCGGCCCTGGTCAATTCCGTCGAAAGTCTTGGTGTTAAAGTTCAATCCTCAGACTCCAGGGAGCTCCAGATTGCATCCGTATGCAACTCCTGGTTCTTGAAGCTTAACATTTTGAGGAAGACTGACATTTCTACCCTTTGAGTCTCGAGCAAAGGTTCTCACAGTCTCAATTCTTGGTTCTATGGATTACTACAATGGACTTCATCTTGGCCAGCCAGTTTTCATGGTTCAAAGACTGCAGCTCCTTCAGAATGCTGCAGCCCGGCTGGCTCTTGTAGTTGGTTGAATGTCCCACTCTCAAGATCATTTTCATCAATTGCATTGGCTTCCTGTGCCTAGGTACATCGAGTTTAAGACTCTCTACATTTCTCATCGGGCCTTCTATCAGTTGGGTGCTGAGTATCCCCAGTTTGAAACTCATTCTGTACACTCCTTCAAGGTGGCTCCATTCGGAGTCCCAAAACCCTCTGAGGGTCCCTCGCTTCAAAAGGAGCTTGGGTCGGCGGTCAGGCTTTTTCCACTCTCGCACTTGGCTTGTGGAACGCGCTACCTAATTATTTATGAAGCATTAATGACCATTTAGCATTTTGGAAGGCTAAGACTTACTTTCAGTTCCTTGACATTTTCGGAAGATTTCCGTAGGGGACTTTGCTACTGGCTGTTTCTTAGCACCTAGATGCCTTCTGGCCGTGTTGTCGCGTTTTATATATATTACTCCATTACATTACAGTGGACAATCCCCCCTAGCCCTCCCCAAACCCCCCACTTTGCAAACCGGGATGTGGTTTTTAAATCAAAAACCCTCTGGACTGGAGGGGTGGGTGGTTTTGGGATGACAGAGGCCTTAATTCCAGGATGGTCCCATCAAAACCGGGGCGTCTGGGCACCCTAGCTTAACAGGCTCACCTCCCTAGTCCCAAAAGGGAGGGCTCCCTGTTGGGGAGAGGGGAGGAATTCCCTGGGTTTGTCACAAGAAGTAGGAAAAGGTTACAAGAGCACGCCTTTGATCATTTGGGTTTTAAGGGGCACAATGAAAGTGCACCATGACCTGCCAGAGTGAAGTACAAAAGTTTGCTCAGCTGGGGTTGCAGGAGCAAAATGAGAATGAAGTGAGTGGAGGGGGGGGAGGTCAAAAAGGGTGCAGAGGAAAAAGAAAGGGGGAGTGATGCAAGGGTGGACATGGTGTCTCCTATTTTGGTGAAGTAGGAGGGGTGGACAGTTGAGGAAGTAAGCTATGGAATGAAGATTATTTTGGTGGGGAAAGCCAGGTCTGGAGGGTCTGCGAGAGTGTGAGCAGAGCGAAGATGAGCTCAATCTAGTAGGATTATTATGCAATCAGGATCAATTGTAAATGCAAGGTGAGAGTCTTTGTAGGCAGTAAGCAGAGTACGGAAGCAAGCACTGCACCAGTGGTGTAAGTGGAGATGCACGGATGGCTGGGGCAATCCTTGGGTGAGGTTGGCGGCCAGACCGTGTGAAGGAGTTGGATGGATACTGATAGTTCAAAGGGGTAATACGTGCAGTAATGAGGAGGCGTTTGACAAAATGAGCAAACTGCGGATAGAACTTAAAGGGGCTTTGTCATTTGGACATGGTAGTGGATCAAGGAGTCTGGTTTAAATTTGTATTTGGCGATAGTTGAGGGAGGGTGAATTAAGAGTGAACAGGGAACAAAGATGGTGAAGTGGCTGAGTGATATAATTTGGCAGCTAAATTGAACCTTTGTTTATCTTTAGTTGTGTGATTGTATGACCTATACTGTGGAATCATCAGATACTCCCTTACTAATTAGACCACAGTGAAGCTGGCAATGTGCCTAAACCTTTTTTTTATTGAAGCATGGCCATGTACATTTGACTGTATGCAATAGCTCATGTACACCAGCCACATATGGCACCAAAACTGGCCTTTTTGTTTATATTTACTTTGGTTCTGGGAAAACCTACATTATAAAAATAAGAGTCTGCATGATACTGGCTGATGTATTTTGACTATATTACAACATAGCATAGAACTGAAGAATAGGCCTCAACTAAAAAGTCAACGCCAATCAAAGAGTGCATGCATATTATTGCATGTTGAAGTAATGTCATATGTAACAGTAGCAACATTGCAGTATGGTGGGCCTCTAAAGTACTGATCGCAGTCTTTCGGTTATGTCACCTCAAACTTATTTAAAAGTGGGTGTTCTGAAAGATATTTCGTCTTGCACCTTTCCCTCTATAAAGATCAATAAGACACCCTACATGTTGCTATTGTGTTCACCCTTTCTTAACTTCAGGAGTGAAGGCTTTCTGCTATACCTGCCTCGCAAAGCTTGTCTGTTTTGGGGGAATTGATCAGTCCCTATTGCGAGAAGTGCGGTATGAACACTGTGTTCCTGTAAATTTGTTTTTGGTAACTGTGGTTACTTGCATGATGTGTCCAGGATGGGCTGGTGGCAGCAAATACTTTAGTATTTTTTAATATTCTCATGCACTTTTGCATTTTACCATATAGTGCCATTTAGGAGTACCATATATTCTAAAATGGCTGTGCCAAGAGATTCTCACCTGTCCTTTGGCCATCTTGAAGTTTGACCTTCTTTCTACCCTGGAGTGCCCAGATTTGTGTAGCTGGATGTTGGAGCCTATGTCTGTCTGGTCCCAGTCCAGATCCAAGTCAGGTGTGTCTGTGCCGGGCAGATGCAGTGCCCAGAGGCTGTCAAGAATTGGACAGCTCATGCCAGTTTGAATGGTGCAGATCCTTGCCATTGGAAGGCTAGGAGCAACTGAAAGTGGACCGGACTAAAAAAAGATCAGCAGAAACCTTCTGGAAATAAACCCTCTTCAGCGAATAAAGAAAAATACATGACTACTGCCAACGCCTACAAAACAGCCATCACTAAAACCAAAAAGGAAATCTATAATGAAAGAATCCATAATGCTGAATCTAGCACTAAGGAACTCTTCACTATCCTGAGGGAACTAGAGTCCCCTGCCCCCATCAGACAACTGCTCCAAAAATGAGACCTGGTGTGCGAACATCCAAAAGGCCCTCTCAGACAAAATAGCTCTCCTGCAATCTAAAATCAACACCGAAAAAAAAAAACGTACTCCCCAAATCTCACTCAAAGACTAAGCACAATATGTCACCGTGTGCCCCCTTCCAATTCTCCCAAGTTTCCATCAAAGATGTGGAAAATATTATTCTAGGAATTAAACCATCTGTCAGGGTGACATATGCCCTTCGGCAGTCATCAAGGACAGTGCAAGAGAAATAGCCCCATTTATTACCACCCTGATAAATGCATCATTCAAAAACAACACAGTACCCAACAACCTCAAGGAAGTCTGGGTCATGCCCCTATTAAAGAAGCCTAATTTAGACCCTAATGTGCCCACAAACTACAGGCCCATCACAACGGTACCGTTTCTCCTAAAGATCCTGGACCGTGCAGCCTACATAAAAATACAAAAACACCTTGAAGACAACAACTTACTAGGCCTCCGTCAATCCGGATTCAGACCTAGACTTGGTACAGAGACGGCACTACTAGATCTCAAGATTCAGGTGGATGAGCTTAAAGACAAAGGAAAGATTGCCTATCTCCTGCTGAATCTATCAGCTGCCTTCGACCTGGTTGACCATGAAATCCTCACTCAACACCTAACATCAGCAGCCGCCTTCTCATTGAATGCAGCTAGCTGGATCAAATCATTTCTCTCTAACAGAACCACTAGGGTCTTCTCACCCATAGCCTCAGCACCCCCGGTGCCCATTACTTGTGGCGTCCCTCAGGGTTCTTGTGTGTCGCCCATACTCTACAATATATTCACAAAACTCCTATTCGACCGTCTCGATAATCTGGGTGTCACGTATACCAACTATGCAGACGACACCCAGATCCTCGTCACACTCAATGGATGTCACGCTCAAGAGTTCAAACTCATTAATGGTATTTATCTAGAGATACAAGCTTGGATAGCCACCAATAGCCTCTGCTTAAAAGATAAAACTGAGCTACTTATCATTGGGTCTCAAAATCATTTAAACAAATTAGACTCCTGCTATGAGTTATTCAACATTGACGGGAATATCATTAAAGTCTCAAGGGAAGTTAAAACTCTGGGTATTTACCTCGACTCCACGCTGACATTGAACAGACAAGTTAATTCCTTAGCCTCTACCACATCCTATACTAACAAATTGATCAATGCATGCAAGCCCTTATCTACCACTAGTTGTACCACCCTAGCAAGAGCTCTCATTCTCTACAAGCTCAACTATTGCAACACACTCTTCATCGGAACTTCAGCACGGAACTTAAACTCCAAGTGTTGCAAAACAATGCCCTTAGATCAGCCCTCAATATCCCGCGATTGAGCCACATCTCCTCCCTCAGAAGAGAAGCTTTACGGCTACCCATCTGGGACAGAATTACTCTCTGCTCACTGGTCATCACTCATAAGTGCCTTGCCAACACAGCTCCTGCGTACTTGACAGCTAAATTCTCAAGACACCAGCCCAACAGACCCACCAGATCCAACCAGCTCACAATACCCAAATTCAACCTAAAACAGAACGAGGGGCCAGTTCTCCAGTACTAGCGGCCAAACGCTGGAACTCTCTCCCCTCCGACATCAGAGCAGAGCCTGCTTTCTGGACCTTTAGAGTCAAAACCAAAGCCTGGCTCCTCAGTCCTAACGACCCCTAAGCATGTCCCATCACCATCATACTAACCACACACTCCTTGTGGGTGCAGTCCTGTGCTGGTCTGCATAAATGTACCACTGCTCCAATTCTATGTATTATAATTATAAATGTAACCAATATCAATTATCTGCCTAGCCATTTGTTCATCTAGCCCTGCTCCGCTCGTGTAGCTCTTATTACCTGCCTATGATCGGCTCTGATGCTCACTGACTCTGCCTCAAGGTGATCTGCACCACACCGCCAGTACCTACGTTCTGCAATAAGGTGAACTGTAACTCACCTCCTCCCCGCCTGGCGGGCCTTGTATATTGATTTTTTACTTTATGTGTGCAACCTTGCTTCATTGTCTAAGTATAAGCGCCAAAATACCCCTGAATGAGGTGCGCTATGTAAGAAAATAAACTAAAATAAAATAAACTTCAGATCCGGATGCTGGATAAGAGTACTGTGACAATTCTGGCATAGTCACACCTTTTTCAGCTCCAAGAAACCCCACCCTCATGATAAAAGTGGAAGATTGTTCTAAAAGACATCTAATGTTTACTCATTCTGGCCCAGACAAAGTTGAAACGCTTTTGCATATGGAAGTAAATGTGACAAAATACCATGAAAGTCCTATGAAGAATAATTATTATTGTACTGCAACGAGGAGGACCTACAGAGAGGTGCTGGAAAAGTATCAACGTTGTAGATGTTGTCCAGCTGCAAGAGACCCTTTTCCTATAAAAGGAGGAGCAGGGAGCAGTAACAGTTGTAGTAGCAGTGGTTGTGGAAGCGGTAAAAGTAGTAGAAGCAGTACAAGTAGTAATAGCAGTAGCAGTAGTAGCTGGGCAAGGAGGAGCCGCAGAAGGAAAGAGACGCGACACTCGTCGGTGGTACAGGACGTGAAGGAGAAAGAAAAAGGCGAAGTGCAGCACACAATATTTCAAACCAATACATTATTGTCGAAGCCGGCGGTAAACCACTGAACCAGCTCGAGAGACATCAGAAATTAGGGCTTGGTAAAGTGGTCCCTTCTCCGCTTTATGATGCACAACAGATAGCTGAGTGCAGGTGGTGTCAAGCAGTAGATCTAGATGCCGGTCAAACATCTACCGAGGCAAAGCGCCCACAGTGGCAGACCACGCTTCCTAATAGGTCACTCTAATACGGGTCCAGCGGCAAGAAACGCCCCTGAACTGTGCTTGTCCAAAGCTGCACAAAACATTAATACATGGGAAATACCTGAAAACCAGTGGAAAACGTCTGTCCCGACTTAGTGGCAGGGAATTGGGAACAATGCCGGCAGGAAGGCGAGCTAGTCGTCAAACCGCTGCCCGCTCCGCGACGGCTGAGTCAAATAGGAAGGAGGAGGGTGAGCAATGAAAGCCTCCACTGTCAACAGGGGTCATGCTATCCAGCCACAAGAGAAGAGACAGGTTTGGAGAGACCCGCAGAGCAGAAGCCGAGTGACAGCAGGACTAACCATCCAGTGATCAGGAACCACATGTACCAGCAGAGAAAGGCAAGCACTGGGGGGAAAAGGGTTTATAAAAGCTGTAAACTAACAACACTACGACACAAAACGTGGGACATTAATTTGTGAATTAGACAAATGAGTAAGCCCACTCGCAAGGAGGGTAAAGATGAGGGACCACCAAGTAAAACCTGAAACCCGGGTTAAAGAGTAGCAAGACCTACTCTTGCTCGTCCCAGTGATTCCAGGCAGCTAATGTGGACATAAATTGGCAGTAAAGAAAGTCAAGTCTACCATATACAAGGGAACACTATGTCTGTAGTGACTACAATTAACACTGTAAAGGAAAGACTAGGGGACGTGGATAGTCGACCCTGCATTGTTGAATCAGCCTGAAGAGGAGGACGTCACTTTTCCTACTGGCAAATTAACCACAAGTAAGAGAATCTTACTTGCTCTTGTGTATTAAACTTTGTTTTGGGATTACTTTGAGTTACTGGACTTTCAAATTGAAACCTGGTATAACCAAGTGGAGGAAGGCTGCATGAAAGCAGCAAAGTACATTAAATTTGCCCTTGTAGTAGGTTTTTGGAGCCTATAAAGTGTGCGGGTCAGATTATGATTTAGGACACATGATATCTCTGCAGATCTACTAAAGCGCTTCAATCAATACTTCGACCCATGCACTGGGCCGGTCTGGCATGGTGGGGGGAGGAGGGGCCGCAAAAGAGGGATGGCTGGGGTAGAGGAGAGAGGCTTGGGTGCGGGACAACTCATCCCGACCACTGGTTGAAGATCCAGCTGCTCAAGTACTGTAAACAGTACTGGAACCATCCTGTGGGTTAGCCAGAAATCCTCCTGGGCTTCTTTGCAGCAATGGTAGTCCCAAGTGGAGCTTTGAGACCTAGCAGATCATCAGCTTACTGAAAAAGAAGCATTTCCCTGACTTTGCAGCTCTCCACCATGATGAGGGGCCTTGCAAGATCAGGTTTTTTGTTTTCTGCCATGTCAACTTCAGCCCTTTTCTTCCAGAGGCCATCGCTGTTGGCCACCTGCATGGCAACCTGGGAGTCCTCTGTGGCCGTCACCAAAGTGTTGGCCCCGAAGTCCATGTGCCCATCTGTCCACAATCCTGATCCGTTACATCAGAGCACTGAACCGCAAACTAGCTGGACCCAAAAAGCAGATACCTGAAGTGACTTCTATACTCGAGACCCCTGGGCTTCCTCAAACAGAACTAAGGCATGAAACCAGAAGGACCAGTGTTTCTCAAACTCCCGAGTGAATCGGAGTATAGGGGGTGAGTAAACACCCGTTTTGCCCATGCCCTTTCCCATTGGGTTGTGTGGGTGTAAAGGTCTAGCCCCATCTCTCCGTTGCCTAGACTTGAACAGTGGTGTTCTGGCCTGGTGTCCTTCCCTGGGTCTGAACTAAGGCAGTTGTATTGGGCGAGGGTATATTAAAGACGTTCCTCTTATTTTTACCAAACCTTCCAGCACATACACCCATTTGTTAGCTCAAGTCAACACTTGTTCAATTTCCCTATAGAGACTCATAGCCTCCTGAAAAGACTTACTGGAACATGTGGCTCTAAGGGCACTAGGGTCCTTCTCGTCTAGCTAGGGAATGATGTTTTAATATTAGAGCCTTAATTCTAAGGATTTGTATGGGGTTTGCTAACTTCATTCCCCACCTATTACGTCTGAAAATATTGATTACATACCTGGTTATATTTCTTTATTTGCTTGCTTTGCTAAAGTTACAGTATATACTGAAAAGTGATTCTAACTGTATTTAAAAGTGAACTGCTAGTGCTCTTAGCAGAGCACACCAAAGTGAATGTGTATGTATTAGTAGAGAATGTTTTAGTGCGTTACTTACCTGTGGTCTTTCATTGTTAAGAGTTGTTTAAGGCCTAAAGAAAATTACTTTTTATATATTCTACCCAGCTTGTATTAGGAGTGCTCTGTGTGCACTTAATTGAACCCTTCACCACCCACACACCCTCCAATGTCTAAGCCTTGCTGTTCAGCCACACTACCCAGATAGAGTTTGGCTAGACATTAGTGTTTGTGCCCATTCATAAGAATAAGCTGGCCTTGCAGAATCGGTCCACATGGCTGATTCTGACAATCCATCTCAACAGTGGGATACAGCACCCTTAATTGAAAACTGTGCGGGAATGAGGCCATGCCCCTGCATCATGACAGCGTCATGGTTCCTTTGAGCAGGCACTCTCCCTACAAAGTAGTAAAATGCCACATGATCAAACCTTTTGTCTAAAATACCAGTAATGAATCACCTACTGTTTGCAATTGTAACTTAAGGTGGAATAGTTTTATTCTAGGTGTTGACAATGTAGTCATACCAGATTCTCCTATATGGATGTTCTAAAAAACCCACATGAGAATGGCTAAAAAGTCATTAATTTACTCATTTCATTTTTAGCAAATACAATTTCCATCATACAAGATTTTCATTTTCTGACATGCAAACATTTCTTAACTGAACATTGATTCAGAAAATGGAAACTGAAATGTATTCAGGTTTAGTTTGTTCTTAGGAACAGTTGAACAAAAAATTTTATTTACCCATCTGTCCTGGATTTATAGGCTAGCTACAGTAAATTGAACAGGTCAGGTGTCACTTACAGCACACATGAATGACAAATACCAGGAGACTGGCTTGCAACGTGCTGTGCCCGAGGGAGACCTGCACCCATGCATGCCTTGCATACCACACACCCGATTAGCACTTGGGGAAATCCACGATGGTGGTGTCGAAATTTGTCCCACACAGATGTCGTACTCCCCTTTGTGTAACATCACATTTCATAAAATAACTTTGCTCATATTTGCAATAGAAACCTAACAAACTCCAGTGAGACCTTCATGCCCACCACCCCTACAATGTCCTGGTGAAATACCAAACATTGGAGAAGCCCATATATGCTGTCCAATGGAGTGTAAATGGAATATCAATTTCAAATTAGATTTCTTATAGTTGCCTATTGGCAATTAGTGAAAGGCAGTAGAGCAGCACAGTCACTCCAACATCCACAGAACTATGAAATATTGTCTACTGAAAACTATGCATAACTAAAATGAACTGACAAAGGGCATTTAAGCCACAATACAATCTGGTGTTACTTGATCAAAGTGGTATCCCACATGTATTGTCCATAGGCCATGTTAGTATTTGGAAATTTGACATTTCTTCGAGCAGGTGTGCGTTATTTTATCACAGTACAGCAAATATATACCTTTGCTTAGGTGTTGGCTCAGGCCCATGAATACCCATCCTTGCATGCAAGGATAACAATGAGAATTCAGAGCGAGATGCCCTCCGATTCCCATGGCATGCTTAGACATGGCAATAACATAACTTGAGTAGAAGAATCTTTGTTACATCAGGAGTCTATCTGTAAAAACATAGTATTTTCAGAGTTTTACCTCCATACGGTGCTCTCAGTGAAGAATCAATGCATGGTGTTTTAAGATGATAATCTGAAATCTTTACAGTTCACATACATCTGAGAATGTGGCATTCTGCTGTAGAGATGTAATCTGTTTTCCTCATCATACGAGTTCCTGAACCAGGAACATCAAACAGCACTCCACGGTCAATGCGATTAATCATTACACTTGGGGAAAAAATCTTTCAGTAGACCTACAACGTTGTTTTCCATACATGAGCAACAATGTTTGCAGATCCACCTCAGAAAAAACAGGATAACCCCATGCATGCCATGGGACAAACTACTGACTGTAACACAACAAGGCCAGGACTTTCTCCCCCTCCCAATCTACACTATACAGCTCCCTATAAGGGTTAGGAAGAGCCAAATTACTGTATACCCACGTAGGGTACAAGCCTTATAAAATGTGCCTCTACATACCACGAGTACTAATGAGGAACTGGAAGATGCTCTTAAATACCCTCCACAAGAGTGGCTCACCGATTGTAATCTCCAATCAACACAGGAAGCTAATTGACATCTGTGCACTAGTGTTTAATTCATTACGTCAAGCATGTATAGAATAAATCATTTGTGCACAATATATACATCCGGATCCCAAATGTCTTCTAGAAAGATGAATAGGGGTGACTAAAGATACAGAGTACCATAATAAAATCCTAGAACACTAGTTTCTCACCTTACATATGGCAGCTCAAAATCTCTCCACAAATACCTGTGGAGCACTTGGGATGAAGCAGTAGGTTAATGCCTACAAGGCGCACATCATTGTATGTAAATATGTGCTCTGTAAAGCGCTTTGGGTTAAGGCACAATATAAATAACATTATCATATCTTTTCAGGTGCACCCATGGGGAACTATGGATTCACCACAAATGTCAAGATGGTGCTGGAAGTCTGTAAACTCACTCTCACTATGAGTGACCTCAATACAACCAGGAAAGGATTTATAGGCCTGCTGATACAGACAACGCTAGGTAGCAACCCAATTCACTATGGAGAAATTCGAAGAGGTTTGAACCCCCACACCCATTAAGGGACATGCTCCAACTTCTAATTACTTTAAGACACTAGGAAGCTTTAGGCTATTACCCTACACTTTGAAAGAAACTCATCGGTCTCCTTTCAGACAGCAAGGTCAGTCACTTTCTGCTGAAGATTGCAAGGGGTCATACCCAAGCTAACCCAATGGCATTGGACAGAGAATCATACAATGTAGAATAAGCAAAGAGGCCGGTTTTGTATGTGGGTGGGGCTCTCGCTCCCAAGGAGAGGGTGCTCCAGGGGTTTACAAGGGAAACCCCTTAGTCATATTTGACAATGATGGCTCGCCTTAACAGAACACTGCACATCTGTAGAATCCTAGAGATGAAGAAAGGCGAAACAAAATGTTTGCAATTATGTGGGAAAGAATGCAAAAACAATCCTTTAGTCACAACTGTGATGAGTACAACCATGCCTGGGTCAGTCAAATGATATAATCAGCTAAATTAAAGTACCCACCGTTTAATGAGGCACAAAAAGGGGTAGGTGAGAGGAGGTACTGGAAGGGGGGGTCAACTAGTGGAACAGCTCATCATAAGAAACAGAAAAGCCTAAACCAATGTCCAAATCAACATTCACAGCCATACTATGGGTTTGACTGAAAAAAGCAGTGGCATTTCATTCATCTTCCTGTATTAGGAGCTCCATTCGTACACTTATACAAAGGGATGTTGAATTCTGACCCTCCTTTTGTAAAGTGGTAGCAGCATTCTGTTTTCAAGCCAACCAATGTACAGAACCCTCTTGGGCAATATGAGATTTGGAAGCGTAAATATCAGACAGTGACCAGTTTCACAACCAGAGTTGCAGGTCTTCTTTGGTGAACTGTCTGCAAGTGCTCCTACGCTCTGATGGTGCCATGAGACATTTGAACATTAAGGTTGGGGATGAGTTCATGGCTCTGAGCTGGAGGCTCACTGGCAAAAAGATGCAGCAGAAGACATAAAAGATGGGAGGAGCAAGGAAGGGAGGTGTAACAAAGGTTGTACTCCAGCGGAAAGGCAGGGTCGGGTGGGGAGGGCTATGGTACAGGCATTAGTGGGGCATGGAATGCTCTAGGCCTTCTCTCTTCAAATATCAATTACATCCATTTTAAGCAGGGAGGAGAGTGGAGGTGTAGCAAAAGGGTCCTTGGTCCCTCAGTAGGGTCAGTGTCTTTCTCAGGGGGGCTCTGGAAGGAAGACCTTTGGCCTCTTCTTGGTTGGTATCCTTCGTATTTTTGAGTTGGGGAAGGGGTGCCTGCATTCTTTGCAAGGTGGGCCTTGTGACAAGGCAGCCTTCTGAGCCAAGGTGTCTGTCAAAGTGTGCTGTTACAAGTCTCCAGTGGTACTGTGGCCTGTGGGCCAGAAATCCACTTCCAAAGCAAGCCTGTAAAGATCAAAGAGACAAAAGCTCCCTGTAAGCAATCCCATTCTCTTTATACAGAAGAGACTGAGCCAGTTTAAACCCACAAGCAAACAGTCTTTCTACAAATTGAACAAAGGCTCTTATTTTGTATTCAAGGACATCCCGATTGTTTCAGTTTTCCTCTTTAATGAATCAAAGTAAAACATGGGAACCCCAATCAAGAATAATCAATATAAAAACACATGCTAGTACACACAGATGGAAGCAGGCAGCACCACAAGAGATTTCAAGGGAGGGGTATGAAACCACACATGCAGCAGAGGCCAGCACAAAATCCAAGATAGCAGCTAATCTCTATATAGACTAAGGCCAATCCCCTGAACACCCACCCGAGCAGGACCACGTGGCCCAATTGGAATCGTATCAAAATGTTGCCACGATTGTGCTGACATTCCTAAAACTGCACCCGAGCGTGGTACAAAATTTCTGACCCCCATTACTGCGCCCAAGCAAAGTGGGGGTGTCCCCTGCCCTCCTTGGAAGCAGTAACAGGGGTAAGGGGTTGCAGGGCTATCGTCCGCTTACCATTACAGTAAGCGGCAGATAAGATTTTAAAAAAGGACCCTGCAGCGTCAGCACTGTCCCCCATTAAGTGGGAGGAACTGATGCCGCAGGGGTACAAGGATGTTGGAGGCGCACACAGAAAAGTTAAGTGGGTGGTGCGGTTTTGAGGATTGCGAGCTGGGGCAGGTGGGCAAAAGTGATATGATCACTGTGCCGTAATTGTGGTCAACATTTTCGTCGGCGGAAATACAGACGGCACAGTGAGCACATAGATTCGCCCAATTAGAGGACAGCACCAGTCCCAACATTCCCTTAAAATGGTCCAATAGCAGAGCAAACGGCAAATAAAAAGCACTCAGTCTGTGTCCGTACTAGGGAGAGCTTAGTGGAGGAAGGCAGATCATGGGAGACCCAAGCAGAGACATCGCTAGAAGAGGAAAACAGCCTTGGGGGGAGCTGGTCAGAAAGGAGCAGCAGACACTGGGGAGCCTGGACCAGAGAGGTTCCACAAGAAGAAGAGTCCAACAGCAAAGTAATGCATGGATGAAGCCCCGGTCAGAGGTAACTTGGGGGAAGCATGGAGGGGTATAGTTAAAGAGTAGGTCTGTTAGAAGGAGGGATACCAGCTTGGTGAGGGGAAAAAATGGGTACCATTTGGGGAAAGGACATGAAGGGAACCGGCTCGGTGGTAGGAAAGAGAATTGTGAAGAGTGTGAGGTTACATAATATAGGAAGATTATAGAAAAGGTGACAGAAGTGGTAATGTGAGGTTAAAAGAAGAGAAACTGAGGGGAGTATCTGAAGTGAGAGACAATAGAGATGATGAGAGCGATTTGAATGAGAAGACAGAAGGAGACCATCAAGGGTGGCAAAGTATGAGGGACAACGAGAACACGCAGAGGATTGAGGTGGAAACCATGGAGAGACTTTCGGACCAGGAGATAACCGTAGAGGAGAATAACAGAAGTAACAAAAGGGCGCAGTGGTCCTCTCGCATCCATCACCCCCGGGTCGGCAGCGGAATAACCCACCCCCAGAGCCTCGGGCGGAGTTCCGGATCAAGCACGCCTCTATCTCCCTGCAGCGCACCAAGAGTGCCTCCGGAGGGTCCCTGGATCGGGTTCTCGTTTGCCCTGCGGTCTTCTCTGGGCCCTCTGAGAGGTAGGGCGGCACCTACCGCAAAGCTCTAGTAACCAGTAGCCCTTGTGCCTCTGGGCCCTTTGCGCTCGGGGCTCCCGGAACGTGCGAGGCTGCAGCTCAACGGCCTCATGTAACAGTGTGGGGACCAGTGACCACCCACAGCAGAGGGGGGCTGGGTTCTGTGACCCCCACCCATAGCCAATGCACAAATCTCCCGGCACCTGATCCTGGCTTCTGACCCTAGGGGTTCCTGGGGAGTCTGCTAATCCACCCAAGACGACGACGTATGGCCTCTCTCCCATTGTGAAGTGTCAGGGGGCCCTAGACACCACCACCACCACTAGCTCTGGGGAGGTTCCGGCCCAGAGAAAGTAATGTAAACCTGTTACCCCAGAGAGCTCCACACTGTCAGAGCTCCACAAACATGCCATATTTCATAAGGGTGATCTACGGTAACCAGGGAAGGAGCCCACACTAACTGCCATAATCTGAAGGTGGAACCTACTGAGGCTGGCAATACCGAGGGGGTCCTACTCCCCACCACACACCTCGTGGCCCACCCTGGACTATGTGTGCCAATTTCCCCGACAGCCCATCGTGCAGCGAGACACCAATTTAAGGGGCCCACGAGGTCCCCCTGCTCTGGTCAACAAGGGGTGTGGCAGCTTGTGAGCAACGGGGGAGGGCCTCAACTGCTTAACCCTTCCCCCTCCTACCTGACCCAGATAAGGGTTGCCTGTATCAGTATGGCCAAGACCCTCAAAGCGACTAAGCAAACAGACATAACAGCGTTACTAGCAACGCCTGTGGGGGGGAAGCAAAAGAAACTAGCGCAACGAATGTGGGTCAGGAAGTTATCCGCCTGAGAACCAGTCAGCCATGCCATCTCAAACTGTCACAAAATCAGACTTACAAGAGCTCCCATCGGCTCTCACCAAGGAATTTCAGAAAGGAACTGAGGAGGTAAAGAGTCAGATTGCAAGCCTGGACAAGCGAGTGGGGGAAATCGAATCAAGAACGGAAGAGATCGAGACTACACTGTATGAACAGAACTTTGAGATCGGAGAGGGGGCAGATAGAATTAGAGCCCTAGAATCCAGGTGTGATGCACTAGAGGCCAAGCAAGACGATGCAGAAAACTGCTCTAGACATAACATCTGCCTGCGGGGAATTCCAATGTCGATCCCGGAGAAAGATCTTCCCGCCTATGTAAGTGACCTCTTGCGCTTCATCATCATTACCCTCCTAGATGACTCCCCACTAGGACTCGACCGAGTGCAAAGGGCAAGAACCAGACAAAGTTCCATCACCGCAGCAGACGTACTAGTGAGTCCATTTTTACAGGCTTAAAAAGGGGAGATAATGCGTGAAGTCAGGGCCATGGAGCGCATCCACTTCAGAGGTGCATCAATCTCCCTCTTCCAGGACTTAGCTGCATCCACACTAGCAAAAAGAAAGACTCTCAGGCCCATGACTGATTGGCTCAGTCAGCGGGAAGTCACTAGTTGGAATTTCCCTACAGCCCTTGCTTTCACATAGGAAGGTAAATCACGGCAGATCAACTCCCCGAAAGAAGCCGCAACCTTCTTGAACACTGACACAGAAGAGGAAGCCTCTGTGAGCTCAAATCCAGAGGGAGGAGAGAGGGAACCCCTTTGTGCATGGTCCCGGGTGGAGGGTCACTGCAGGGTGCGGGGCCCCTTGGCCAAAGGGAAAAAGCAGAATAATCATTGAGACTACCCTCCAGTGGCATGGCACCCTCTCTGCGGGCCACATTTGTCGAACTTGTCTGCTTGGGGCTACCGATGCTGGAGCCTCTGGGATCCCGTATCATCCCCCTGGGGTCTTCGGGATGGAAGTCAGAGCCTCACACAGACTTGACTCCTGGGGCCCCAGAGGGTTAAGCCTCCTACAACTACACCAATCGCCAGAGCAACCAATGAAACGCAAACCCATTTTTCAGCAATTTCACCAATACTGAGGGAGGTCCTCGGGCCTCTTACCGAATTGGTAGCTGTGGCCCAGCCGTTCGCCCCGTTGGTAGAAGGCTGGTCCGGAATAACTGTTTTTGGTTTTGGTTGTGTTCTTTTATCTTTGTTACGGTTTGGGGGCGGGGAAACTGGGAACCAATGGGACATCACGAAGGGGAGGGGAGACATTCAGTAAGAAATACAGCTCAAGGGAGGATGATCTTCGAAGCAGAAACACTCCAGATCGGACTTCCTTCCCACCGGGGAGGGGGAGGCTAAGGATCCACAATCCAACAGGGACAGGACAAATCCTTCAACCATCTTAATCTCAAATGTCCCAGCTAGATAACGAACTCTCAGTGAAGTCCTGGAATGTCCAGGGTCCGAATGCCCCTCGTAAAAGAAAATCTGTGGAGCAGAGACTCTCTCAGCTGGCGTCCAACATCGTCTGCTTACAGGAAATGCACCTCTTGGTGACAGACGAAAAACGTACCTCATTCCAATGCTACCCAAGACGCTATTTCGCCTCTGCGGGTCAAAAGAAAAGGGGGGGTAGCCATATTCCTAAGACGAGACCTGCCGCTAACACAAATCACTATCAAAAGAGACCCAGAGGGGCGCTATATACTACTGAAAGGCCTCTTTGTGGAGCTTCCCATCATTCCAGCTGCAATATACTGCCCGAATGTCGTGCAAGGCCCATTCCTCCGCAATCTCCTTCCCACACTCAAAACCTTTACAGAGGGCCATTTAATAATGGGTGGCGATTTCAACTTAACACCAGACCCGAATCTGGACAAAACCCTCCCCCCCCAATAAAGGAGGACTTCAGCAAGGCTCTCGCCATGGCGGAATTTGAGAGAAACCAAAACCATAGACGTTTGGAGACTTTCCAACATGGGGGTGAAAGACTATAAATTCTTCGCTCACGCCCACCTTGGGCATCTGAGGATTGACCTGCTGCTCCTTTCCAGCGCTCTCATCCCCTGCGTCGAAACCCTTCAAATCGGACACAGAGCTTTATTGGACCACGCTCCGGTCACAATGAACCTAAGGGTACAAGGTTTGCCTGAGCCGGCTCAGCAATACTTGAAGCTACAAGACCAAATTCTGACGGACCTGGCCATCAGAACAGAAATGGCGGATGCCCTCAAGAATTACTTCAAGGAGACCACCACCAGGGACACGGCGGAATCGATCATTTGGGACGCAATGAAACCTGTCATTAGGGGCGTCACAGGGGACTGCACAGCAAGGCTCAGACGACTGAATAAGTTACAGCAGGACAAACTTAAGGCTGAGGTGGTAGAAGCGGAGCGTATCCTCAAACAAGACCAAACAAAGAAAGCGAGCTGCGAACTCAAGAAAGCGAAAAGAATTCTTGAAATGCACTTAGTGGACCAAGCAGCCAGAGCATTAACTTACACAAAGCAATTCTATTATGTGAGCAGTAATAAAGCAAACCGGCTTCTGGTCCATAAACTTAAAAAGCTCCAGTCGAGAAACAATATTCAATGTCTCCTCGATAGCCAAGGTATCCATCCCCACTCCAACGCAGAGAAACTGGAAATCATGACAGCACACCACAAGGGGATCATGACAGGGCCACCAACAACAAAATCTGCACAATCCAAATATCTGTAAAGGTTTTGAGTGTGGGAAGGAGATTGCGGAGGAATGGGCCTTGCACGACATTCGGGCAGTGTCTGTCTGGCCCCTCCGAATCCTCAACTGAAAGTCCTAGAAGACCCGATCTCAGCGGAAGAGGTGAGCGAGTTTATCTCAACATTAGAAAACTCAACCCCATGACCAGATGGGCTAACGGCCCGATTCTATAAGAAGGTTGCTTACATACTCGTGCCCCAGCTGGCGGCCCCGTTCAACACGTTCCTCTCATCGGGAACCACTACCCCCTCCATGGAGGAATCACTAACTTTGCTCATACTGAAGCCCGGAAGGGATCGAAACCTCTGTGCCTCTTACAGACCCATTACCCTATTGAACAATGACGCCAAAATATTTGCGAAAATGTTAGCGAACCAGCTGGCACCCCTACTCCCAGACATTATCCTCCACCCTGACCAGACCTGATTTTTCCCCGGCCGTAGCACCCACGACAACATAAGACGAACCATAAATATAATTGAATCCGCCAACAGGAAGGGCCTGGAAATGATGGTTCTATTGCTTGACGCGCATAAGGCTTTTGATATGCTAGACTGGGGTTATATCCAAGAAACACTAAGGCACTACCGGGTCAGCCCTAATTTCATAAAATGGACACTAGCCAATTAACATCCCTCCACCAGGCTCAGAATGAATGTGACTAGGTCGGACATAATCAAGATAACGAGAGGTACGAGGCAAGGATGCCCCCTTTCCCCCCCTCATCTTTGCACTTTCCATGGAGCCATTCGCAAATAGAATCTGCCACAACTCGGCAATCCATGGCCTGGAAATCAAAGACCAAGTCGACAAAGCTGCCTTATACACAGAGTCGTCCTGTTAACATTGGCCCAACCCAAGGAGTCCATGAAAGCACTGTGGTTGGAGCTCAAGGAATTTGGATAGGCATCAGGATTCCAGGTTAATCTCTCCAAGTCCACAGCGATGGGCATCAACCTGCCTCAGACACTGACAGCGGGGCTGGAAAACGACTATTCAAAACCTTGGGCGAGAGGGCAACTGCCCTATCTAGGGGTCCAGCTCCCAGTCAAACCCAACAGAATATATAAAGCGAACTTCCCTCTTTTGTTCAAAGAACTCAAAAGTGACCTGATACGCTGGCAGAAACAGGAAATCCTGGTTTGGGAGAATCACAGCTCTGTAGATGAACCTAATTCCCAGACTGCTTTATCACTGCTCAGCCTTGCCAGCTACCATCCCGAAACAAGCGGTACAGAAGCTGCAAAGGAACATCAGGAAATATATATGGGAAAGAAAGAAGCCCCGAAATCCGAGGAGGATTATGCTCCGAGGGCGGGCGGGGGGAGGCCTGGGAGCACCAGATGTAGCAAGATATATCCTTGCATCGCAGCTCTCGCATGCCTTCGCCTGGAACGCCGTCACCCAGAAACCCCGTTGGCTGGAGCAAGTTTGGAGCCCAGTCCCGATAAACTCACTGCCGCATAGGAAGAGACCCAGCGGTCGAACAAGCAGGGAACCCCTTATAGCAACCGAAAACACAGTTTGGAGCTGGAGGAAAGCCGCGACACTGGAAATGCCGAAGCACAACAGGCCCACTCACCCCAATATGGAAGAACCCAGACTTCACTCCGGGCACTAGCCCTAATAATTTTCACAGATGGAAAGGAGGAGGGCTAGAGAAGGTCCAAGACTTTTTTGAGAATGGAACCCCCCTACACTTTGAAGCTTTGAAGCCTGCAAGGCGCGAAATTCAAGGTTCCGGAGACAGAGGTTCAGATACGCACAGCTGAAGCACTGGTTCTCAAGCAGCGTTATGAAAAAACACAGAAGCAGAGATCTTACAGCCCTGGAGCAAACCCTAATAGCGACCCCCCCCCAAGGGAAGAAGATCAACCCTCTACAAGATCCTAGACAGAACCGACCCATCCTGCAAGGAACCATACATGCAAAGATGGGAGGAAGACATAGGGAGGCCACATTTGGGCCAGAGCGAACAGAAGCTCTAAATGCATATCTAACAAAGAGGGGGGCATTCAAGGTATGCTACAGGTGGTACTGAACCCCGGAGATGCTCAATAAATGGGACCCCACGATCCCTCAGTTTTGTTGGAGAGGATGTCCAGAAAAAGGCACGCTGTACCACCTATGGACGTGCCCCAAGGCCACCCAATTTTGGAAATCTGTGCTAGACCAAGTCAAAGCGATCACCGGCCTCACAATCCCATGGGACCCCATGGGAGTTGTCCTACTGGGAACAAGTGGCGAGGGCCAATTCCCCATGTCGGGCCGCAGAGCAGAACTATGCGCCCACCTAGTAACTGCGGCTAAAATTTCAATAGCCAGGCTCTGGAAAAACCTAGAAGGACCGGCAGTCCAGATGTGGTGGGCATAATGTTAGGACATAATAGCGGCCGAGAAAATAACGGCATTTCGGTTTGGGAACAGACAAATTTTACCAAACCTGGGCCCCATTCCTGGACTACACACAGCAATACCCAGGCCTGGCCAGACGCCCCCCCACTCTCCGTTGGATGGACAATCAAGAGTAAAGAGGTGGTCAGAGGAGTAGGACACAATGCACAGCCAGGGGAATCCATCGGGAAAAGACATATGGGCCTGCGACTATCATCTGCCTACCCCTCCTCCAGCCACCCGCCCGAGAGAGCCTACTCGGACTACTGAAGGTTCATAGCCACAGAGTATCTGCTCTCTCCCAAGCCAAAGTTGAACTGTAAACAGCAACTACTTTCTCCCACCCCTGTCACCCGTCCCATCCTCTCCCTCCCCACCCCGTTCCCTACTGAGATTATATAGTCTTGTTGTTTATGTTTACTGTCTCCTTTAATGTCAAGCAATTGAGCGCTGCACTTGGTGCATGTAATAGTATGCCACGATGTATTATCGCTTGTATAAAAACAATAAAAAGATGTTTTGAAAAAAGATGGGGCGGCTTACTAGGGAATCTTCACCTCCTAGTGGGGTGAGGGCTGAGGAGTCACAAATAAGGGTGACTTCAGTTGTGAACTCTTTTGGATCACAGTTTCATTGGGGGTGTGTTTTTTTTCTGCATAATTGGGTGAAGAATTCAAGCTACCCCAATTAACGTACAGGAGAGACTGCAGCAGATCAAATCTGGTTTCTACCAAACTCTTTCTTGGATACTGTAAGGGTGCAGAACAGAGGTGGCATATTGGTTGATATACAATTTATTTACAACACCAAAAGGAAAAGAAAAGTCTATCTTGCCCTATTTACTATGACAGGTTGCCCTACCTCAACACAAACACTAAGGACGCAGTCAGGATGTCCGTAAGGTAAAATGTCCACAGTCTCGGTTTCGTCCCTTAAACTTTCAACTATCGAAAACTGGATGTTCACTGCTTGCATGTTCAGACCAGCGAAAAAAGTCTGTTCCTCAAACTCCTAGGAAGAACCCTTTTCTTGGATCTTGATCCCAGTTGTGAACGTAATACAGTTCCTCAGATCTTTTGGAGGAATCCTTTTCCTTTGTTTGTTAAAACCAAATAAACTTTTCTAGTCTTTATCAGGTCTGGTTCACTAAACTGCCAGACCTGACTGTAGACTTCCTCAAATGGTATATCAAGTCTAGTTCAATACCCTGCCAAGCTTGACTTCACAACTTTTTAGTCCCAAAAGAGGTTTGCTCGGTCGCTGGTTTCCTGTTTTAATTCTCCTTTTCTAGTTGGGGTCTCCCCAACTGCTACTGGGCTGCAGCCCACTGGTTGTGGTCATCTCTGCACTGATGAGGGCCTTCAACTCTTAGCTCTTTTATTGTTGGGCCTTGCTCGATTCCATTTGGGTCTCAGGCCCTGCTTCATGTTGGCGGGGCCTCCCTGCCTGCATGTGGGTCCCCAGACCCCATCTCCTGCCTCCTTTATGTCCACTTGGACAGACCTGGAATACTCTTGTGGGATGTATCAACCCACTCATCCAAGCCCTGCAACATCACTGTGCATTGCTGGCAGCAGAAACATCATAATGGCCACCGGAAAGCATGCTGCTCGCTAGAAATCACCAGAAATTGCACAGTGAAAACCTGAAAAATAGGCACCATCTACTTTTGCCTAAGTTAGTGAGCACAGGAGATCACTGCCAAAAACCACCATTGGGCTACCCACAAAGTAGCCTGAAAACACTTTGAAATAGCAATGCTGATTGAAAAAGAAACAGAGCGGTTTGAAAATCTGTTTCTTGATTGTCAAAAATTGCTAAAAGCATGGCTCACAAATCACCTAAAAGATCCTGTTACGCTCACCTGACTCCCACGGAGGCGCAGGCCTGGTTTGGAGTGCTGTTGCCTCTCTATGGTGAAGCGCAGGACTCGGAAGATGGACAGGACCAGGACCCTAAAATTTGGCGTGTCTGGCTCGCAGAAATATCCTTCTGTGTGTGAAAAGGGAGTATTAACAATCTGCGGGATAATGTGCAAGCCTCCCACTCCCTTCTCACCCTCCACGAAACCCTTCTGCGATTCCCCGTGAAGTCTCACCTTAGGGTCTGAAAGGACGAGCTCTCCATCCTGCTTCTGATGCAGGGGCGCGTTGTAATCCAGTTACTTCACTGGATCATGGATTGTAGAGAGTTCAAGTTTGCTTGACATTCCCGGTAAAGTACTGTGAGAATTCTGTTTATAAGTATGAGCCGAAATAATAATTGTCCGTTGTCTCCATTTCAGGTGCAGAACAAAGATTCCGAGATGAGCAATGGAACCGACAAAGGAAACTCCGGTGAGTTGTTTGATGAGGTTCCTTAGTGTCCTTGCATTAATGCTTGTGTCTTTTTTCCCCATAGGGGCCGGGGTTCGGAAATGCCGGAGATATGGCACCGACCCGAAGTGAGAGGTGCAGTTCCAGTAGATATCAGGTAAGTCTTTAATGAGAGTTCAGGTAATGTCTTAGCATTCACTCACTAATGCTGATGTCTCTTTTTTCCCCTTAGGGGCCGGGGTCCGGAAATGCCAGGATGCGGTACCGACCCGAAATGAAGTGGGAATGACCCAACAGGTAAGTCTTATGATGGCAAATTAAGGTTTTCTGATTATCTTCCCTAGCTCACCTTTGTTCGTGCCTTTTTCTCCCTAGGCGCTGAAATGTGGCTGCGGATCCAGATGGTCGCTGATGAACATGGAGGCGCCTAGTAAAGTTGAGTGGAATGCGGCGCTGCAGCGATCGATGCGATGTGCTTTTAAAATAAATGTCTTCCATTTCAGGATCGTCGGCGAAATGTCTCCAGAATGCGGATTTAGCAGGTAAGGACTCTTCTTTCTCCTATTCTCTTCTCCCTTTGCAGGTGTTCCAGGATACTGGTGGGCGTGGCAGAAGTCAGGATGCAGGAGCAGACACGGTGAGCGTCCAGCTGCTAGATGCAGAACAACGCGAAGCGTGAGTTGCTGCTTGGGCGTGGCTTAAATAGCCTTCAAAGTAGTTCCAGTTATGTATCCTTCCTCTCAGGTATGTATTCTTCCTCCGGCCACACCCGTGTGGTTAAGTAGTCCCCAAAGATAAAGTAGTCCCATTCAGGCCTCTAGATGGCCCGGATGTTGCAGCATGGTCTGCATCAGGTAAGTTTACACCAAGCACCTTTAAACACAAAGTCATCTTTTATGAGCCTGCCGCCTATGGCGCCAGGACTGTTGTCCAATATGAGCCTGGCACCAAAGGCGCCAGGACTGAGTCCAAAGGGCCCCTACTTGGGGCTGCTGAGACTTCCCTCGGGGACATGATGTCTGCCTCTGGGGTAGCTGGGCCTGGTCTGGGCTCCTTGGAGGTAGGCATCATGACAGATCCAACCTCTTTGTTGGGTGTTACTCATTATTCTACTTCAAGAATCCACACAAATACCATGTCAGCAAAAATCATATGTTCTCAGAACAAAATCCTATTTTAAAGATGCCAAAAGAAGAGAATTCCATCAAAATGCCATATAGAGTGCTACACAGTGATTTCATGTTGAAAAAGACTTGCTTTAAAGATATGTTGCTTATTTTAAGTTTATAAATGTTAGTTTTTTCACAATGAACTATGTTACAATTGATCAGAAAGTAACCTGATGGCAGTTAAAACTCCAAAAGGCTTGCTTCCCCCGAGAACCCTTCACACCTTGTCATTCCCACCAGAAGGAGGATGTCGCATTGGCATGCTAATCAAGAGGGGAGGAGATTTTCTCTGCAGCCCGGAGAAAGGAACAATAGATTCCTTGAACTGAATAGGGAATGCTAATTTGGGGTGTAACTGACAACAAACTGCTAGCAGGAAACAAGACATGTGACCCTCTGAGTCAGCCCAGCTCTAGGGGCGGACCAGACTGAGATGTGGATTTAACATTGGAGTAAATGTATGTTTTATAAAAATTCTTATAACAAAGTGTACTGAACTGACAAAAATGTGAAACTTTGAGATTGTGAAAATGAAAAATTCACTCACAGTTTAAGACTAAGCTGAAATCCGTGCAATGTTCTGTGACTAAACCCCGGAATTTATTCATATTGTAGATGCTGTGTTTATGCTAGAAACATAAAAACTTACAGTAATATGCCCAGAGAGGATATGCATGCATGTATCAAATTTGGTGCAGAATTAATATTGAGAAACCCTCCAAAAGCGCGAAAATGTTGTCATTTCTCAACCCAAGCTTGTAGAAACATGGGACTTGAACAGAAATGTACCTTAAGCAATCTGTCATGTAATTATGTATTCTCAATAACTTGTGTATCTGCAAAGGTGTTTTTTTTGGGAAAAATAGATTTTCTATGTAAAAGCAAAAGGGAGGGATTTCTTTTGGACCATAAACACAGCATCACTCTGACTCATTCTGACACACTGATCCTTTCTCCAATCAGGGGATAGGAAATCTTCTAATCTATCAGATCCTTAGAGGGTTGGGTATTGTAGAATCAGCCTCCCCAACCACTTTGGAAATACATAAATAGGGACTGTGAGGACAGATAGGACACACACCTTTCCACTACTCAACTGATTTCTTGGCGCAGCACCCTGCAGGAAGACAAGACTCCAGATTCCAGATCTAGAACCAACTCTAGAACCAAACTCTAAAACCCTGAAGCAGAGGCCTAACCCAAAACTGAACTTTGCAGCAGGCCTTCAGCATCTTTTGCAACCTGATTCTAACCCCTAAACTTCCACGGGGCCTAACGAAACCATTCAACAGCCTGGCTGAGCTGTTTTGCTTCTAGCTAAGAGCCCTGTGCTAGAACCAAGCTCCAGACCCAGAAAGCAGTGCTGTATCCAGAACCCATCAGATCCAGTCCAAGAGGCCGTGCAGACCGCAGTGCAGCGCTGAGAGCAGAACCCTGAGTGCCTGAGACCTGTCCGGTGGCGAGTGAAGCCAAACCCTTGACCAGATCTTTGACGAGGCCCATTCCAGTCCAAAGCCTAGGAGTGTGTATTTAGTCTAGAACTGTCCATAGTCATCTCTTAGTTTAATGTAATCTTATTCCAACCATTCCACTTATCCAGAACTGCATTATAGAATCCTATGTCCATCCTGAATTCTTCTCATTATATTGTTTGTGATAATTGTAGCAATAATCATCTTCAGAGGGACAAGTGTTTTGACGGACAGAGATCAGAGCGGAGGTGCGCTGTTCTGGTTGCTGCCCTTTGAGTGTCTTGCTTCTTCAAAGCCCCTTAGTCTAAGCCTATCCTTGTTGCTAAATCTTTAAAGCGCGATCTGTCATATTTGAAATCATGACTTTATTTCTGAAAATCTACCTTCACAAAAACCTCCGTAACTTTTGAACCGCACATCCTAGAACCGAAATGTAACTGTCGTTCGAAGCTAAGATCCTAAGCTTTCCAACAAACCTAAAACTACATTCCAATTCATTATAGTTTTTCCGTAACCAGAAAGGTTGCCGCAAAAGAACCATTAAGCCGTAAATTACAAAGCAAGCTTCTGTCCACGCGCTGTTAATCGTGCAAGCTTCACACAGCAAGGCGAGGCGTTTCGCACAGATCCGAGAAAGCTCTACGATAACGGATAAGAGTGCCCATTCCATCTGAGAAATACGTCCCCCCCCCGGCTGAATTAGATATGTGAAGCACTAAAGACTGATAACTGGCAAAAAACTGGTCTTACCTGTGCATATAAGAAAGTCTGACGATGACAGTCGTCATTTATGCGCCGATCTGAAGAAAGAATCCAATTGAGATATACAATCCTGAAGAGGGAATAGCGATGTAAAAACAACCCAGAAGATAATGTTTACAAGAATAAGAAAGGTGTAATTAACGCCCGAGTCAAGCAAACCGTGGCTGCTAAGGGACAAAAAGGATCCCCCTGGCAAAACTACATCCATTTGGACAAATTCATAGCCCAGAAGGAATAGAATTGCTCATACCGTTTTCTGATCATCTAAAAAATAGCTATGGGGTACAAGACAGTATTGCTACTGAATTGAAGAAATCAAACCGTCCTGAAGAAGGCCTTAGAACTGATTTTGGAAGTGACACTAGAGATAGTGTCTAATGCAATTGGAATGGCCGAAACATGTCGGCAAAATGAAAAGACAATTATTAAGAGTCTATGTTAAATTGAGTAAAATCGACCCCTGTATGAATTCATTTTTTAATGATTGTACAAAATTATCCCTCCCCACCCTTATTTTTCCCTCCCTTTTGTTGTGGTTTTAACAACTTATTAATAAATTGAAAACCTTTTGCACTTAAGTTTGGTGTTTGGTTCTAAGATAGGTGTATATATATCTCAGATAAGCTTATCCAGTATGGCCTCAAATGCTAATTGGGTAACCTGCTAACTATGTAAAAGCACTAATCCTACCAGCAACCGGTATAGAGAGGGGTAATCTTTTTCTCACCCTCGAATATAGAAAATTTATATTAGCTGCCCGTTCTGAGAAATTGATCCCCCGAAAAGAAAAATTGGGAATCTACCTTACAAAAAGCCAGTCTTGTTAAGGACACCCTCTACTTTACTATAACATATAGTGGTATTCGGGACCAGAGGTACGTGAATTGGGGGGTGGGGAGGTGAGTGGGGACACCAAAGGGGTGAATGGATACTGTGTTCTCCCAGGGCCATTGTAACCGGTACCATGAAGGATTTCCCTCACCATGAGATCCACCCCCAAGGTGATTATCGGTAGGCGGTCCCACCTCCCTGGCCCTATGGGAAGGCGCTTCCCCCATGGAAGCAGTGACAAAACCCTAAAATTCGTCATGGTACATGGTCACTGAAAAGTCCAGCGCATGTTGCCCATCACCACTCCAGACTACAGTGGCTCTCTGCATTATACTGGTCACAAGATTTAAAACACCTTAAATTCTTCCCATGGTTGAACTTGCCAGAACAGTGCCGATTTCACCTTTCCAAGGTGGTCTCTGGGTCCTATGCCAGGTTTCGAGCAGCAAGCACTGGCTTTTTTTGATTTTTGCTCATCAGACCCACCCTTTAATGAAGCTCCATACCAATAGCATAGTGTATAAATGTGCCCTTGCTGCAGCAGTCTCCTGGCAAAGGCATCACCTGCTCTACAGTGGCACATAGCAGGTTCCAATGGCACATGTGCGTTCCAATGGCACATGTGCATTCCTCATAGCTGCTGTCCCCCTAAAGTCACTGCAGACAGGGGCGGCATTTAAAACCTGCACCTGATACAAAATATAATAATACCCTGGTGGCAGGGTAAACGCTAAGAATATGATGCACCTAGTTATCGTATAGTGACATAAGATCATATTATTAAATCCAGACCAATTTAATATCATACAAGTGTCAACCCTGTGATCCCAGACCAGGTATGTGAGAGAAATGTATATTCACGACACCATGGCCGCCTGTACTGCTCCCATGAGACAATAGGCCAAGATGCTTTCCTCCTTTGATATAAAATAGTTTATTTATATAGCGCCTATACACCATGTGTGAGGGAGAGGGGTGCAGGAGCGGAGGAACAAAACAAGCAACTATCGTACTAAGCCTGCGATGACAACATTTCAGTGAGTGCTGGAGGGGGGGGCAAGCAAGAGGAGGGGGGTGGAGACAGACGAGGTTGCCATCATACTAGGTCCATGGACAATTTGTTAGAGTAAGTGCATAGAAGAAAGTAAGGGGAGGAGAAGGGAAAAGGGAGAAAGGGAGGGGAGGAGAGAACAGAGAGTAAGCAGTCAAAAAGAGTGGAGAAGCAAGAGGAGAGAGCAAATACAATTGCAGAGGTCAGTAGTAACACAAAGTAGCAAGCCAGGATACAAGATGAAGATGGGAACAACAAGATTCAGGGCCACCATGAGTACAAGATGCAAAGGAAGTCCAGCATGAGAGTTGAGAAAGAGTGACACACCGTGAATCAATGAAGTCTATAAAAGTAAAATCTAGCACTGGCCACAAGACGGTGATGGTGAAGTGAAACCAAAATGTATCCGGACAGACTCCTGCAGAAGTAGGCTGGGGGGTGGGTGGGGGGTGGGAGAGGGAGCAGGTTAGAAGAATCAAGCAAAACAGGTAACACCTGTGTGCGAGAAGGGTGTGGGGCACAGGGGGACCAGAGGGGGTGGGGATGGCCTGTGGGAGTAAACACAGGGGTGTCAGGCACTGGGTCCTCCTGGTCCAAACAGGTCCAAACAGGAATTGCCTTTTTCTTTGTCTGCCCTTCGCTTTGGACGGCCGTGCGAGAGACACCCTTGATCTAAGAGTTAAGAGCAGGAAGGAAGAGGCAGGGCTAAGAAGGTGGGCGGGGCTTATGCCAGGTGACCTAGATCCACTTGCACCTGCTCCCCATCTGCAAAGAAAAAGGCTGGAGGGCTCCTTATGTAGGGACAAATCTCTTCACAACCATTGCCATTTAAAAAAAGAAAAGAATAAAAACCTCCCTCTTCAAAAACACTTATTGCATAACTTTTGAACCCTTCAGCTATTACTAATATGTCTGGTTCCATATGCTCTATTAAACTGATTGGTAGATGCAATGACTAAGTTGTACTAACAGTGTGTCCCCCATACTATTCAAACCTTTACATCATGGCACTTACTCTGCTCTTATTCTATTGTGACCTTCTTCTTCTATTCGCCTTACCACTTTCATTTCCTTCACACTTAAATGATCAGACGGTCTCTAAACCCTGTGACTGATTGGTTTTCCCACTTCCCCTTCTGTAAGCTTGACGGGTAATATTACAGGACTGTGTCCGGAGTTGGAACATTATAAATCTCCAATAAATAACTAAATCGCTACTCATGTTTAATTAATATGACACTTTTTTTAAAAAGGTTCCTGTCGAGGTCCTGATGGAAACTGACCAGCTATGCTTCACTTATACATTTGGAAGAATAGAAACTTGGTTGGGGATAAGGGCTTTTCACCCATGGAACTATATGGATGGGCCCCTAATCAACCCAGGCGGGCCAACTACTTAAGGAAAGAGTGCACGATTGTACATAAAGCAAGTTTATTGTACAATCGTCTGGGGAGGAGCTAGATGGCACTGCAGAGTCAAACTAATCCAAGTCTCGCCGAACTACGCAAGTTGACCAACTATATACATTTTTGCAACAGTTAAAACACCCCCGCGCATTTTATTGCAATCCACCCCCCACATATCATTGGGCAAAACCTATACAAAGAAATCCCATCTTTCTCCAATTCTTCAATTGGTTATCGATATCTTAACTACCATCTTCAGATCGTAGTCATAGCACACCCCTTCTTGGGATTCGTCAGTGGTAGGTCATGGCATCAGCACATTGGTACACATTCATACAAAAACATAATTCATTACAGGTCACAACTGGCCTGAAACCTCTTAACCCTAAATGTAATTGCACATGGTTCGCATGGATAGATAGTTCAAATCACATGAGGAAACAGAATAAACAGGTTCTCTTTGAACTGGCGATAATGATCTCATCCATCCCAACTTTACTGGCAATCCGTAACACTCTAATCTAAATAACTATCATTTCAGTATGCATTGTCAAGATCACACAAGAGGGCGAGAGTTCGACACCCTTCCCCGAACCTTTGATCCTGCACCCCCCGCCCCCTACCCATGGGAGGAAGGTAAACGACAAAGGTGCTCCCACCAGACAATCTCCTAGGAATATTGCTTTCAAAGGGGAAGTCACAGAACAAAGGCCAGTCTCACAAGAGAATGTTACAAACCAAAGGGCCTTGGAAGTTGCAGATATGGGAAGGGGGCAGAATAAGAGTAGCCAGAGAGGCAACTAAAGGGATTCACCATCTTGCTTTCCTGTCGTTATCTCTTTCCTGCCCCTCCATTTCCTCTGGAACGGAGCCCTATGGGTATGATGCAAGAAAACTAAACTTGGTACAGTAACAGGGATTGGACCGCTTATGGCTTGCTTCTGTCTGATTCCCTTTGACCTTTTATCTTTATAAAAAGGAAGAAGTTTTCCACTCCTTCCATAATTCATCTTTGGATCTCTGTTGGGAGTACAGTCCATTCCAGAGTCCTCTGCCATTGAAGTAAAGACAGTAAACATCCAAGGTAGAGAGTTTTGTCCCCTAACAATTCCAAGGGAACAGTGGGGGGTGGCTGTTGTTGGACCAACGCCTCACTGCCGGCTGCATTGGAAGCAGGGCCCTGTTCTGGAGGTGAAGGATTCCTCGTAGGTGTAAGCAATCCTGTCTGTAGTGCGAGTGCAACCAAAGAACTTATCTTGTCTGTGGAAAACCTGGATTGCGTCTCCTGGAAACTGAGAAGTCGAGGAACAACTCTGGACCCAGATGCCCACATTAAAGCACTTGTGAGCTGCACTAACCATGGTATTGCCAGCCTGTCCCAAGCTTCTTCGTGGCACATGGTGTTGCTGCTTAGACTGCAACACTTGTTGAACCCAGCCATCCAGTGAACCAACGTTATGACAAACCACCACCTCGGGAAGCTCCTGGAAGCCTAGCTTGAAGTTGTTGAGCCCCCAGAGACATGAATAAGGTACTGTAAACATTTGATTTATAGAATCAACCTTTAATATGCCCCTGCTGCAATTGCTTACCTGATCACTGCAGGTTAAATTACCCAAAGAGCAATTCTCTACAAATGTTACATTCTTTCCACTAGTGCGTGATTTTCCTTGTGTTTTCTAGTTAGATGATGCATTCTTGAAGTGCATATACTGTCATTCGACAATCCTTTATTTTGGAGTCTATTGCTGTTTATGTTGCTACTGTGATCACTTCACATCACTCCTTAAGAATGTAGCCTGCCCTCGATCCACTTTACCACAAACAGTGAAGGTTTTATTTTCTCTTGGCTGTGCCAGTTTTACTTTTATGATTAGGATCACTGCTGGTTTTGTAGTAGTGTGGGGCAGAGTAGGAGGTTTAGCCACTACTCATCCCTGTACTCCTGCAAAGTAGCAGTAATTTTCATTACAAGTAAAACATAGGAATGTTTTTGGATCTGCCTTCGACTACCTAAAAAGTAATTCACATGCACTATACCTCATCCATTTGCCATGTGCAGCACTGAATGTACAAAGCTTGTACTTGCAATGACTGACTAAATCCCCTACCCCTTTTTTCCTGACCATCAGCAGCCCTAAATGATATCCATGGTTTTGATGTTGCAAGTCCAGATAGACATAGTCCTATACTTACACTGAATAAGACTTTCAAACCCATTTCCCACCACCTGCCTAAACCCAATCCAGCTGCCAAAGCAAGAAATCAACTCTTTAAAAACCAAACCATCAATGTTAATGTGCAAGTGCAGGCAACAGATAGGTGCTGATGTGAAGCCCCAACAAAAGGGTGTCCAACTCAGGAAGGTCCATCCTTACACCGGCCAACTGCCTCAGAGATGCGTCAGGATTCCCCAGGGCCATACCACTCACCTTTCTCCACAGTCGTCCTCCATTTACGGGACCAGTCAGACAGCTGCTGGGCGTAGCTCTTTTCGATCTTTGCCCGTTCCTGGAAGCAGGAGACCAGCTCGTTGCAGAGTTTGCTCCCATCATTGATCCGCTTCACTGTCTGGCGGTAGTTACCTGGCTAAAAAATCCAATAAAAAAAAAGTGATGACAAAAACAGTATAAGCAGGTCAGGGGTTGGGGCGGAGGGGGAGGGCGTTCAAGACACCCACTAAAAACAATCTTCACTACCTGACAAGAGGAGTTCATAGAGATAACATAGAATTGCTGGAAATAACGTTTGGAATTCATGAGTTGCATTCACCAAGACAGGCTGCTGTGCACAGCAGGATATCTGTCTGTCATCAGATGCATATAGGTCTTCAACATTCCTAAGACAATCAATGAAACTGCCCTGCCTTGCTAGAATCAAGCCATAATAGGAATGTCAGTTTTGCTTAATGATACTGGTACACTTAAACATTACATGTTTTCAACTACAACTGCTGCCCCTGGGCTGTGCCTGTCCTTCCTGGGCATTCAAGAGGCTCACTGCTCTCAAAACCATCCCTACCTGAGGAGAATAGGAGATTGAAGCAGCAGTGAATTGTAGAGCGCGGCCACAAGATGGCTGAGGCACTGCCATCAGAGATCACAGAGTCATTGTAAAATGTACATATATAAGCATTTACAGCTTTCACATCAAGATCTTTTAATACAACTAAATAATGCTTAGCAAATACTTCCTATTTCAACATTGTTTACATACTGCAGGACATGGAGTTGAACTATTCCCACCCCCAACTTCTCATAGCCCGATGGAAGCATGGAGTGAGGCAGCTTTGCACTCAAGGGGATGAACCCTATACCAAAACCATATTACCCACCTGGGAAACATGCTTTTTCATAATGGGTGTTAAGATGGATTTCTAAACTCTGACCTGGTGGGCAGAGGCTTAGGTGGCCACGCTAGTTTAGTGGAACAGGGAAACCTTCTGGACAAAGTAGACCAATCTATGGTAGCTTGACAGGCAGTCAAGACTAAGTCTCAGGAGGGGTGAGAGTGATCGGAAGCCCACAATGAGCGCACACAGTAAAACTCCACAGAATACTCTTAGACAGATGTATAGCAAAGATACATGTATTATAGGTCTTATAACTAAACACGAATAAACCACAGTAATAATAAAACAGATAACACACATGCTTTTCACTATATAACATATATACAAAATGCATTTAGCCTAATGCTGATGAAAGGGAAGAAAATAACCACAACCTGTAACAGAAGAGGCCGGTTCAACACAGTTATCGCAATAGGCAGTTCTTCGAAGTCAATCCCTATCTTATGTAGTCCAGCCTTAAGAAGTGGGGACCATTATGCTCAAAGTGCAGCAGTGCGTTAACAACGTGCGGTCATGCGTAAAGCGAAAAGCGGGTTCGCTTCAGGGAGCTGTAGCTGTTCAGGAAAGGGGTTGAGGCGTTGAAGAATAAAGCCCTACTCCTTGAGGAGGGTCTATCCTTGCAGAACTTTCGGAGTTCGGGAATAGATGGGGCGCGCAGGCTAGCCCAGCTAAGGTGAGTATCTTTTCAGGGATTAGCGTGCGTTCAAACAGATGGATGCGCAAAGGGTCCACCATTGTGTGATGCAAGTACTCACCGATCCTCGACACAGTCCGGACCAAACTTTACCAGTCCATTTCACTAGTAGGTTTCACCCCTGCAGTTGCAGGACGCTCTGGCTCTCAGCATCTATGGGATAGGACGTTCTTTCGTGGTGGGACAGTAGCCTTTTCTCAGCTCTTGAAGAAAGGAGAAGGATAGTTCCGGTGCAGCTCGTCTAAGGACACAGTGGGGCAGGTCTGCAGGCACTTACAGCGACAGTCACCACAGCGGGATGACCCAGGGACCACAAATGCTTGCGTCGTGGCACACTCAAACCGTGACTTAGATGAGAGGGCCCAGGACCACAAGTAAGCGATTCCCAAAGTCTCACCTTGGGACGGCGGCACTCCTATACGATACCCTGGTTTCCAGCTGGTCAGTAAGCTGGATGGCCCAGGAGCACTTCCGAAGAGGCTCTTTGCGAGGGTAAGCAGGAGGTGCCAAGAGTAGTTGGTCCCACTACTCCAAAAGGGTCGAAGCGCCCTGGCAGGCCTTCTTGGTACGATAAAGAAGCAGGGGTCCGACAGGACAGCAGCAGGGTCAGGGTGCCAAACCTTCCTAGCATGGCTGAAGTGATGGCACAGGTTTGCTCTTTCGTTCAGGATATTTGGCTCCTTCTGTAGTTCGGTGGGAACTTCAGGTGATCAACCTGGAATGGATGCAGAGCCCCTTCTCTTATCCAAGATTCGTTTTGCGTACAAATCTAGGATAACCAATGGAAGATCTGCTCCCTTGCATGCATGCCAGGCTTGGGCCAATCGTGGCATACGGTGGTCGCAGTTATTCAGGCATACCAGACATACTTGTACCAGTAGTATAGATTGGGACCAGATAGTCCCAACCCTCTTCCTGGGCACTAGCACACGTGACATGCAGAAGCCCACAAAAGATGCGCTTTTCGCACAAGGCTGCATGCCCAAATAAGGAATACCCGGGTCTCTTGATCTGGGTGAAGGCAAAGGGACAAAATAGCCAAAGGACAGACAAAAGCCTTCGTGGCACGGCCATTTTCGGGACTGGCCACAGTCTTGTGCCAAACGCAGTAAATGCGGTATGGTTCATAAAAACAAAGTAAAAAAATAGTAAAAAGTAAACTGCTGCCACCAGTTCGCCCTAGGCACACTTGTACGAACACCAAAAACAATTCCAGTACTGACAGCCTGAAGGACATGTCAGTTTCCCCAGGACTAATGAGCCAACCCCCAGAGAAGCGCAGCTGAAGGCTGTGCTCCACTGTTAAATGTCAGGTAAGGTTAACCAAATAAAAGCTAAAAGTTTGGGTGGCCCATAAATGGAGGGAAAATTGCACCTAAGGGAAATATTTCCTAACGATGGGTGGTGGAATAGAAGGGGCCAAAGTATCATACTACTTTATTCTGTCTTTCTCCTATCGACTCAAGCAACAAATGACTTCAGTGCAACTGGAAGGAACTCAGACACGGAGGGAGAGAATAGTAAGCAAGGCCCAGGTCTGAGTGACTCTCCAGAGAGGAGCGGATTTGGGGAGCAGATCTGTGTAAATGCGGGATTCAAAAACAACCTACTATGCCTTGATGGCACACTACAAGTAACATATGCCAAAAAAGACCAGGGTAATGTTGAAACGTACCAAGGTGCATGTGGGTGGTTAATAGTTATGCAATACATTGTACCTGTGTAAGTCAGTCCACGCCCCCTTCGTGATATACAAACTTGGTGTATACATCGTCAAAACGCACTGTTCATTCGGGCAGGAAAGGAAATGAAAAGCTTTGCAACATGGATCTTTTAAAGGAGGCTCTGAATTATCATTCTGTTTCCCTTTTTTCTAAATGTCAAATACTGAGGCAGGTAGTAAATATTTCTGTTAATTCTGGGGTGCATGTGTGTTGGATGCTTTCTGTGATGGAGAAATCTTCATTTCACTTTTGTCTATTGTGTAGTCTCCTTCAATTGATATGCATAGAGTATGTAATAAGTTTACACCTAAGGATCTTGACAATACTTTGTGTGCAGCTTGTGGGAGATTCAAACTGTAAACGCACAATTGCATTTAGAATATCAGGCAGCAGAGCAATGCAATCTAATGGGGATGCAGTGCCCAAGCCTACAGATGAAGCGGTGAAGTGAGTGGTCAGGGGGTGGCATGGAACAGTGTGGTGAAGAGAAACCTAAACCCACAGAGACGGTGTGAAGGGCTCCAGTGTTGGAGATATCCATCCCCAAAGCTGATTCTATGCAGTGTGATGAATCGAGGGAACTCGTCACTTTTTCCCCCAAGGGGGAGCCTCCCCTGTGAGGCTGGAGAGGTGAGCCGACACAGCAACTGGGAAGAGTAAAGTGGGATATCACCGGGAAAGACTCCCTCTTTGGGCACATGGACTTCCACTCCCGTGAGGAACTCCCCGAGATCCTGTTACCAGTTTCATGTAGATAAAATGAACCAATATCATCAGCAACAAGAAACTGAGGACATTCCATTAAATCAGACTCTCTAATGGACTATGCCGAGGAATCCAATAAGGGATGATATGCCAGAGATCCAGCGAGAGCAGGCAGGGAGCCGAAAGACAAATGCTGCAAGAATCAGGGGAAGCCCTCTGTACGTAAGAGAGCGGAAGAAGGCAGGATATCTTAGAATGCAGAGTCCACGTAAGCTAGAACAACACAGACGTAGAGCGGCACACACTGGCAGACTGGCGTGTGCGAAGGACATCCTAAGGCTGGTGGAAGAGAGTTTGGTGGTGGCGTGACCACGAAGTAGTCGTGGTGGGCAGTCTGCCCCTACGACACCACCACCACCAGCGCGAGGAAATCACTACCATTCTGAGTCACGGCACCAGTGATATTTAGAAGATGAGAGCGAGGCACAGAAGAAAGATGCTGCGGAAAGTAAGCTGCGGAGCTACAAAGCAGACTAAAGAGAATCCAATGTCCACCAGGTACCGGTACTGTGCCCCTGAACACAGAAGATAATACAGGGAACAGGGATACTGGAAGGGCAAGAGTGACTTAATGTAAAGCAAACCAAACTCGTCCCAGTATTGTTGTGAAGGGAATTAGAAATTAAGTAAGAAACCAGAAAATGTGTTAATGAAATAGAAGTTAACCTGAATACTACAAAGTGGGAGGGAAGAAAAGTTGGAAACTTCTCACATTGGAAAAATTGAAAGGGTAACCCATGTCACGAAGTAAAAAGGAGAATATAAGAGGAAACGACACTTGGGGGAATACAGTCTATTGACGGCAAGAAGACAGACTTCATACATGAAACAGCACTCTGTGAAAGTGTGAGTTATAATTTGAAATTGAATATTCAGAGTATACGAGAGGAGAAAAATATATAGGGGAACCTGAAACCCTGTAGGAGAGAGAGAGAGAGAAGAAGCTTGAATCAAACTAAGATATTTAGAGATAAAGAGGAAAGGGAAACTACCAGTCCCCTAGAGGAGCTACATAACGTATTTGCATTTGGTCTGAGTGAAACAGAAGAATCAAAACGGAATCCCTGTGAAGAACAGAGTAATCAGAAGAAAGGAAGCCATTCTTCTGGTCTTAATTAGATTGGTGGTATGGTGAGAAAGGTTACATTTGGACAGTGGACATACTTGTTTTGGACATATACAATGACTGACAAGCACCTTAGTTAGTCAAATAGGTATGGAAAACCCCATAGTTCTAAGGAAAGAAAGGCATTATTTTACTTCAAATAAACTCACTGTAAAAATGTCTTTACTGCATCCACGTCCTCATTCTGATCCTACCACAGTAGTAAGACCTGAAGTGCATGCGTTTTCATTAAGACCATGCACAATGTTTGTAAGAAAGGTTTTCTTTTGCAACTTTCCCTCCATAGTTTCCTATGGAACCCAATTATTTTTGCCCCTCCCTGACTTTTTAAAGGGAAGTAAAGCCTCCAGCTTTACTTCCCTTGGCTTTTGCTCACTTATTATGGGAAAACTGAGCAGTCCTTCAGACTGCCAGTACTGGGAAACATCTTTCCTTTTGAATTCTTGCATTTGTATATTGCGCACAGCATCTTCCAATGCAGTGCAATGGGGATACTTTTGTACCACCGTAGCGTTTTACAGTATTTTTATATGTGGCTAAATACAAGCTGTTGGAGGCAGTTACATTTTTGCATTATTTCTAGTGTGCAAATTCGCGTTGATGGCGTATGGCTACTAAACGTGGCTAGTGCCCTAAAATGGCCATGCCACAACACTTTAAATTGTTCTTTTCGCATACTGTAGATGGCATTCTTCCTGCCCTTTCAGGAAAGGAGAGAGAGTGTGAGAGTGAGTTTATTTGTAAAGCGCACATCAGCCCTCGGGCATTGTGGTGCTGTTAAGGTGGCTTACTTGGTTACATAAGTGCTAGCAGAGACATACAGTTTGCCTGACCCAAACTTGATGTTACGCTCACCTGGTATCCACGGGGACGCCACCCAGCCCTAAGGACTCTGGTATCCTTCTCTGCGATTCCCAGGTGTGACCAGCGGGGAAGTTCTTCCTGGAATACAGGTGGGCAGCGTTCAAGACTGGGCAATTGGGGTAAGCAACCCCCCACCACCCTGTATGCCCACAGCCCCCTCTGGACCTCTCCTCACCTTGTTGTTAATTCAGGTGTGCTCTCCGTCCTGCCTTCTTGGCAGGGGTGCGTTGTCCTTTGTGGGCGAATGCGATCTAGTCACTTCACTGATGCCGGCCCGTTTTGAGTCTTTCAGGTAGGTCTTATTGCTGTTGTATATTATTGTTATTCTTGCATGCCTTTCTTAGTTTAAATAATGTCTTTCTCTTCCTTAGGTGCGCGGAAGTCCAATGTGATGCATTGGCTGAATTGGGTCTTGGCGGTAAATGATGGCGTATTAAGAGCGCCTTGATGCGGTAAGTAGGCGCTACATGCAGCGCTATGATGCCTTGCCTTTGCTAACCGGTTGTCTTTTCATTCCCATAGATTGCGGTGCTCACCCGGTGTATGAAATCCCGAGGCGATGCTGGTCGATGGGCGACTTGCGAGGTAAGCTTTTCGGAACAATTCGTTATGTTGTAAAAGTGTCTAATGCCTTGTTTCTTCCTTTTTTACGGATCCGCCGGTCCGGGAGACGCGCTGATCCTAGGATGCTGTTTGCAGGAGCTGTGGGCAGCCAACGATGAAATTACAGGTAAACTGCTGCTGTTAACGATGTCCTTTTGTCTCTTTACAGATGCTGTTCTTCCGAGGTTCACGGGTACAGCTGAACACGATGAGCATCACGTTGCAGGATTGCAAAGTAACGAGAAGCATGTTATCCAAGTCGGGTGTGGTTTAAATAGCTTCAAGAAAGTAGTCCAGGTAAAGTAGTTCCTAGGCTAACACACCCAAAACACTATACCGCATAGCTTGGTTCCAAGGAACCAAGTTATGTGGATGCCTCTATGTTGGCTGGCACTTGAAATAAAGTAGTTCCCTAATCAGGATGCCTAAGTTTGTTAGAGACCCGAGCCAAGACCCCTCCTGGCCCATGGGTTTGCCAGGGGGGTTTCTCGATGTGGGTCGTGACGCTTGAAGGGCGGCAGCAGCATACAATGTAAAAGACAGTATAGATGGCATAGACAGGATGCACAACCCCATCTTGAAGGGTGCCTGCAGCATAGAATGCAAAAGACAGTATAGGTGGCATAGACAGGATGCACAACCCCATCTTGAAGGGTGGCTGCAGCATACAATGCAAAAGACAGTATAGGTGGCATAGACATGCTGCCCGACCCCATTTTGAAGGGCGGTAGCAGCAAGCAAAGCATCATATAAGCACAGAATTATAAGGCAGGCGGGCAAGAGTGGAAGTGCAAACAAGAAGAACATAACAGGCAACGCTCGCCTTCTGTTGCAGGGAGCTCCATCATAGTACATTGTGTCATACCAGGGCGGAAGCTACATACAACTGCGGGGTCAACGTAGGTAAGCAAGAGCAGGTGCCTGTCCCATGTTGCAGGGAGGCAGCATCATAGAGATATAAAAAGTCACAAAAGGCAGTTCACCTGCATGGAGCCTGTCCCATGTTGCAGGAAGGCAGCATCATAAAGGTACAAGTTACGGAGTCGATGATAGAGTCGCATGTGTTTGGGTTTGCGAAATAGAAAGAAGGTGCGGTCCGCATAAATATCCCTAAGTGGAAAGAGCTGTATCTGGGGATTGAGATAACGGGCGTTGCAGCTGTAGTATCGTAAGGGCTGCAGTTGTTGAATAACACAAAGGTGGGGCGTAAAAACAATGATAAGGTAGAATTGGAATGCATTCCGAGATGACGGACCAGAAAGGCAGAGAGGTTGTATGATAGTACTACCTGCTAGTTTAATTTTTCAGTGTGTTCTATAGGCCTTAAAAAAATAACTATTTTTGTAACCGACGGTCTAAAGTGAATTAGCATGTGCTAAACTGTGTGGACTCGTTGTGGGCTCCTGACCCCACTCACGCCCGCCTGAGACTAAGCCTTGACTCCTCTCCATTGCTACCATGATTGGGTTTTGGCTAAATTCTGAGCTCCCTGTTCACCATAATTAGGGTGGTCCCCTTCTGTCCACCAGGTCAGTTTCTAGAAATCCATCTTAACAATGTTGTAGAATGCCATTTTCAAGGCTGACTCTATACAGAAGGCCTCAGAGTGCACATCTTTCCATGAGGCCGTGTAGAAGTTCCAGTGATTAAGATCGCCACTTTAAAGGATGATTCAATTTATAAAAGCTTGGAGAGCAAGACATTCCTTTGGGAAAGGTGCACCTGAGTTTCAAAATGAAATACACCTTTGGCTGCTTCTGTGGCAAAAAGATGGGGGTCAGATTTCGGTACCCCCATGCGAAAAGCCATGCTTCAATGTTGGCGTCAATTAGCAGAAAAGGGTCATTTTACATATAACTTCAAAATACTTTCCATTCTGTAAACTGATTAAAATAATATGTCTTATAACATGAATACTATAAACAAACTCATGAAAACAAAACTATTGGAAACACAAAAAGACACTTGCTTTAAATGGTAACAGACAGAGGCAAAAGACCCACAGAAAAAAGTAGAGTAGAAGCTATTGAACAACCACTGATCACTCAAGTTACTATCACTCAAGACTCCCATTCAGAATAAGGCCTATTTATCAGAATGTGAACATAAACTTGGTGGCCAAGTGTGCTTTAGGGATGTTACAGAGTACCGCCCCTGAACAGAAAGTTTTCTAAAACATCCGTTTATGACCATGGGTCATACATGTCACAGATGGCCTGAACACAGCAACTCCTGAATGAGGTTAAAGGGTTTTTATTTTGATGTCCAACAATGGACGTTCCTGTACCACTACCCTAGGAATGGGCAACCCAACCCTATCCCAGACTTCACTAAACCCGGGTTGGTGCTAGTGATCAGTATCCATCATCATCTAAGAAAACCATCAAGCTTTAGGCGATGACCTAAAGGCAAAATGCCTCATCTACCTAGCCTCCCTCAGGGAACAAACTAACATCTTTCCCCATGGTATGAGTTGAGGATTGTGCCCTCCAGACGAAGCTTCTTCCTCTGCACTCTAAAATCTTTCTCCCATTACCTTCTACTCTCCACCCCTGCCCTGCCCACTGTCTCTCCTCTTTCCCTGGTGCCATCTCTCCTTTAACTCTGACTTTACTTTCTCTATGGTCTAATTCCACCCTTACATCTTACTTCCTACTACTCTCTCCTCACCACACTGCGCCTACTCCCACCTCCACACAACTCCTGTCTTCTCTCCTCTACTAATCTTCCTCTTCCTCCACCTCCTCCCCAACCTTCGGCTCGGGTCTCCCTCCATCCCTCCACTTTCGAGTCACCCTTTCATTCATCCCCATCTCTACGATCACTCCGACAATTTGCATGAACACTCATAGTAGCCCTTTCCCTACCAGCCAAACAGACTCCCTTACACCACCCTTAATTTACCCTTACTTTGTCGCTTTCTCTCTTCTGGTCTTGTGATCTGCCACCTGCGCCTGCTCAGACTTCACACGAATAACCCACACCTTCCAGTTTCTTGCTGTCCCTTATATCCACTCCCTCCAGGCTCCATTGGTACCCAGGCCAATCTTTTTCTGCTTTCCCTGCCTGTGAGGTGTTACAAATCAAAAAACACGTATGGTCTAAGCCCCGTCCCTTTCCGACATGCAGGACTACCACAGATCAGTAAGGGTGACGCACTACTGAGTTGGAGTTTGTGTTGGGTGTCAAAAGCTGCAAAGGGATAGTTCCTGTTAAGGTGCCTTTCCCAGTTATCAGCATACCGCAGTTGCGGCTTACAGTTATAGTTCTAGTCAGTTTCATAATGCAGGTCTGTGGCTGTGATACCGGTAAGCGTTGCTGCCATTGGAAGTGGGTGGCAGTATTCCGCACCTGCGTATATTCTTTTTCATGTTCTCTGTGATCAATCTGCCGATTGGGGTGTGCTGAAAACACAAGTCCCCGGAGTGGCTCTGGTGGCTGCTCTTCACTCAACCACAGAGGTTGCTGGGTCTTGTAGTTCTCTATAAAAAGACAGGGGACGACTATGCAGCATTGGCACACAGAGGTGTGATCAAGAGTGATTATTATGGTCAATTACACAGACACATAAGGAAAGGATAGTGACTGTCCAAACTGTATCCCCCTGTGGTAGGAATGTCTGTTTTACCCCACGGTGGGTCCTCCCTGCCACATCCCTTCTTGACAAGGTCAGGCTACTGACCCAGTTACAACAGCAAAACAATTAAACAATCTGCAGCCAAACAAAAAAGGCGTGCAGGAGAAAATGCAAGCCACAGAGATTGAAGTGGCAACTTTACATACATCAAAAGAAATCTTCCATGGAAATAATTTACATTTCAATGTTATCTTTAACTTCGGGAGGGATAGGGGAGGCAATATCGTCAAATGGTTAATGAATAGATCTATCGACTCAACAAATTTCTTTTAAAAAAAACATTTCTACCTCCAACAACAAAAATAGATGCAAATCAACAGACCTCAGCCATGTGGAAATACTATTAAATACAGTGTATACTCCTAACCTCACTGAAGAATGAACAACAAATTCAGAATGATGATCTATGTACATGTCGACAATGTTTCACAGATGGCCTTAATAATTTGCCAAGTCTCAAAGGTTTATAGGGTTTATCTTAAATGCAACCTGAGGTAAAAGGGCTGTTCTTTTGATCAATAAGTGATTATCCAGGATAGAAACAGGTAGATGGTTTAATAAACAGTCCAGGTTGGAAAAAGGGATTTGGGTAGATGTGCTAGGGCCGCCCGTGTCTCCGACTCCCTCTTCTCCTTTGGCAGCCTCCACCCCACACCCCATAACCCAGGCGCCCTTGGGCCCAGGTAAGTCTCCAGTGTGTGTTACTGTCTAATAACTTGCCTTAAGACTATAGATGGCTCCCTGAATGCAGGCTATCTAAACTCCCTCAGGGACTTCCTAACTGACCCTGTAAGGCAGTGCAGAGGATTGGGGGATCCACACCACAAATCGCAGCTTAGCAGAGTGCCCAGGGCCCACAGAACCCTCTCCTGGCAATGATAAGAGGACTCTGCTATGGGGCAAAGCATATCTGTCTTATTTTCCACACAGACCGGGATCATACATGAAATGCAGATAATCTCCAGCAATCACAGCTTCGAAGGGATTGTGTCCTCAGACGTATCCCTCATCTTAGATATCTCCTTCCAGCTCTGCTGGCCTTGGAAAATTTTTTCTCTAGAGGGCGCTGCGCGTCGACGTCCTCCGAGTTGATGTCCCTCGACAGCCGCCGTATCGACGTCAACGTCATCCTGCCTATAAAGGCCGCGCGCAGCGTCCGTTGCTCAGTTCCGTTTTTCCGCGCTTACTCAGTGCCTCGGAATACCGTTGCTCAGTTCTTAGTCAGATTAATCCTATTTACCTCGAGTCATTCGATCCGTACTCGATGGCTTCCTCGTCGGAACCGACAACTCCTCGATCCGGCTACAAGAAATGTCGAGATTGTGGGAAAAAGATGTCGTTGACTGACCCTCACAGAGTTTGTCTGTGGTGTTTGGGAGCTGAACACCATTGTTCGGAATGCGAGGACTGTATGTCCATGACAGCTAAGGCCCTGAAGGAGCATAAGGGGAAGCTGGAGAAAGGTAAGACTTTTAAAGCTTCTTCTTTGTCGACGAAGTCGAGACATTCGTCTCCTCGTCACCATTCGCGCTCCAGGTCTCGGAGTGGGTCTCATCACTCCTCGAGATCGAAGCACTCGAAGAGGAGACGTCGAAGATCCCCTTCTCCGTCTTCCTCTGTTTCGCCAAAAAGAATCCCTTGCCCCACGAAACATAGTTCCCGGGCTGAATGGGAGGAATTCCGCAAAAATATGATGAGCGTCTTCGAGAAAGCGGCCTCGACCCCCTCGAAGACTGCCGAGAGCGATGCTCTGGTCGAAAGAACCGAAGGTCAAAAACGCCGCGAGTCGCAGTACCCGGCGAAGGAAACCTCTCGAGCGCGTCTCGAACCCTCGAGTAGGACTATGACCTCCAAACCTTCCTCAAAGGTTCCGTCGACGCGGGTTCCGTCGACGTCGAGGTCGATGTCTTCGACGCCGTTGTCGAAGGGACCTTCGACACACGGGTCTGTCGACTCGACGCCAGCTTCGACACCGGCGTCGACGCCAAGAAAAGTCACGGTTACGACACACCGTGACTATCCCCAGGTCCTCGACGTCGATGGCTTCGAGATTGTCGAGTAGAATTCCAATTCTGTCGAGGTCTTCGAGGCCTCCGCCTTTGTTTTCGATGCCACGCTCGAAGCCTTCGACGACATCGATTTTTTCGAGGCCGATAATGACAAGTTCGGCACCCTCTGCCTTGGAAATGGGATTTACTCCTTTTATGAGTTCAGAACAATTGAGAACTATGTCCTCAATTTTGGAAGAGGGTGAATTGTCTGAACAGGTAGACACATTTGAGTTGCAGGGACCTGTAACCCCAATTAGAGAGGAATTTTCCTCTGAAGAGCGCAGGTTAAAGGATCTTCATGATTCCTTGCATGAGGCAAGTGGGTTAGACACTTCCCCTGAGGTGGAGTTTGCTAAACCAGACCCGGGGGAGTATGCTGAAACCCCCTATTGAGCCTTGATGGCCAGGATCACAGAGTTCATGGGGTGGTCTGCACCTTCACAATCTTTCCAACAAGATGACCTCACGGATATTCTTGACAAAGGCCCACAGGAGGATCCTGTGGTGCCTTTTCATAAAGCTCTTCAGAGAAAGATCATGACAAACTGGGAAACCCCAGATGTAGTACCAGCAGTAAATAAAAAAAACTGTCTACAAAGTACAGGGTATCTTCTACAGACCCAGAGTTTTTGTCTTAACACCCATCCCCAGAAAGTCTGGTGGTACAGGCAGCATCCTCTACCGATGTCAAGACGGCTTATCCTACCGTCCCACAGGACAGAGACGATAAAAAATATGATGCTATGGCAAAGAAAGTCTTTTCAGCATGTAGCATGGCGTTACAATCTGTTAATGCTACTTGCACCCTTGCTAGGTTCAGCCATACACTTTGGGAGTGTGCTTCTACAGCGGCTGACTGCATCCCGGAGGGAGAAGAAAGGGATGCGTTCCTGAATATTATACAGGACGGTAAAGACGCTATGTGCGAATCCCTCCAGACGGGCATTGATTCGGCTGACAGTATCAGCAGAGCAATGGCGGCAAGTACATCAACCAGGAGATTCGCTTGGTTGAGAAAGTCTGGTTTTGCCCCAGATGTGCAAGCCAGGCTCTTGAACATGCCATTCGATGGCTCTTCTTTGATCGGGAAAAAGGCGGATGACAGTTTAGAGAAACTGCAAACTTCAAAAGCAGCAGCAAAATCCCTAGGAGCTACAATCCGTCAGACTCCATTTCGTCCCACAGGAACCTCTGTGAGGGGCAAGTCCTTTCGCTTCTACTCCGCATTCGGAAGAGGTAGAGGACGACCGGCTCAAAGGGGACAAAGAAGAACTACCCGAGGTGGACGGGGTAGATATTCAAAAGCCGCAGCAACAGCAGGTACCTCTTTACCATCGGCATCTGCATCAGCCGCCCCAAAACCACTCTGAGGACTTCCCTCACAGGACACCTGTAGGGGGCAGGTTGACTCAAATTCTGGCGGTATGGCAGGCTATCACGTCAGATGCTTGGGCATTGGAAACAGTTGCCCAAGGTTACTGCCTGCCTTTCCTAAGTATACCTCAGAGTCATCCACCGGGGATCAGCTCTCAGAAAGCTCCAGATCCGCTCCTCTTGCAGGAAATGTGGGACCTGCTAGAGAAAGGTGCCATAGAACCGGTACCTGTAGCGGAGAGGAACAAGGGCTGGTACTCCCCTTACTTTCTCATTCCAAAGAAAGACGGAGGACTGAGACCCATCTTGGACTTGCGAGACTTGAACAAATTCCTCAGAAAAGACAAATTCAAGATGGTCACTCTTTTTCAGATCCTCCAGGCCCTTCAGTTCCAGCACTGGTTGGTATCTCTGGACCTTCAGGACGCTTATTTCCATGTGCCTATCCATCTCAAACACAGGAAATACCTGAGGTTCGCAATTGGCAACTCTCACTATCAATTTCGAGTGCTGCCATTTGGGCTGACCTCCGCCCCGAGGGTCTTCACCAAGTTAATGTCGGTAGTGGCTGCAAGTCTAAGGAGGGAAGGGATTCACGTCTACCCCTACCTGGACGATTGGTTGATCAGGGCTGTTTCTCCGGAACAAGCTCAGATCCAGTTAAATCACGTGTGCCACTTCCTTCACAGACTGGGCTTCTCCCTCAATTTAAAGAAGTCACAAATTATACCATCGCAGAGACTCCAGTTCATAGGAGCGATCCTAGACACTTCCCTGGGAAAAGCCTCGCCACCAGAGGTGAGGGCTCAAGATATTCTACAGATGGTTACCAAGTTCCAACATGCCCAACGTCGCCCAGCCTTCGACTTTTTGAGGTTGCTAGGCCTCATGGCATCCTGCATTTTCCTAGTGCCAGAGGCTCGCCTGAGAATGAGATCCCTCCAGTGGGCACTGAGGACTCAGTGGTCACAATTCTCAGGGAGAATGACCGATCTTCAGGTTCCCGGCAGGGTGGCTCGAGACCTTCAGTGGTGGGCCTGTCAGGAGTACATTCTGAAAGGAGAACAGTTTTGGCAACCCTGGCCGGAGATAACAGTAGTCACGGATGCCTCACTCACGGGGTGGGGAGCCCACGCCAACGACTTGACCATCAGCGGTCGTTGGTCTCCATCGGAGTCCAGACTACATATCAACCTGTTAGAGCTGAGAGCCATCAGATTTGCGCTGAAGGCGTTCCTGCCAGCTGTACAAGGGAAGAAAGTCCTGATAATGACGGACAACACGGTGGCCATGCATTACCTCAACAAAAGAGGAGGCGTAGGATCACTACCCCTGTGCAGAGAGGCGATGCAGCTCTGGTTTTGGGCAATCCAAGAAGGAATCTCTCTATCGGCAGTTCACCTAGCCGGAGAGAAGAACTTGACAGCGGACGCTCTGAGCAGGCAGAACACAGTCTCCCACGAGTGGGAGCTAGCTCAGGAAGTCCTTCAAGAGATCTTCGCCCTTTGGGGAACCCCTCAGGTAGATCTGTTCGCCACCAGCCTAAACAGGAAATGCAACCTGTTCTGCTCAAGGGAATTTCCCCCGAGAGGAGCTCTGGGAGACGCGTTCATAGTGGACTGGGAGTTTCCGCTTCTGTACGCGTTCCCACCGGTCCCTGTCATTCCTCAAATGATCAGGAGGTTGAGAAGATTCCGGAGAACCATGATCCTAATTGCCCCGGATTGGGCCAGGAGAACGTGGTACCCGGACCTTCTAGACTTGTCCATCTGCCCTCCAATTCGGCTTCCACTCAGAGAGAACCTACTCTCACAGAAGGGAGGTCAGGTTCTCCATCCAGACATCAAAACCCTCAACCTTCACGCTTGGGTTCTGAAAGGCTGAGGTACAAGGATTGGGACCTCCCTGATGATGTTATGGAGGTGTTGCTTTCGGCAAGGAGGCCAGCAACAAAGTCTTTATACCGCGGCCGTTGGAACAGATTTTGCAGCTGGTGTAGAGAACAGAATATCGACCCTTTTTCAACCAATGGTTTTGTCCTTCCTACTACATTTGGCAAATTCAGGCCTTCAAGTTGGCACCATTAAGGGCTATCTCGCAGCGCTATCCATCTTTAAGCGTACTGCGGAAGAACCATCCTATTTCAAATTACCCTTGGTAATACAGTTTCTAAAGGGGTTAACCAATGTTTATCCCCCAAGACCATTCCAAATTCCCCTATGGGATTTAAACTTAGTACTAACTTTCCTGATGGGTACACCTTTTGAACCTCTCCATTCTTGTTCATTAAGATTCCTTAGCCTTAAAACTGTTTTATTAATAGCACTTACATCTGCTAGAAGGGTGAGCGAATTACAAGCTCTTTCTTGTAAACCCCCTCACACAATATTTCACAAAGACAAAGTTGTCCTGCAAGTGAAGCCTAATTTCCTCCCAAAGGTGGTTTCTGAATTCCATATCACTCAGAAGATTACCCTACCATCTTTCTATCCTCCTCCTCACCCGGGGAAAGAGGAAGAGAGGTTACACAGGCTAGACCCTAGGAGGGCTTTAAGTTTTTACATCAGTAGACTAGCCAGGATAAGACAGGCAGACCAGCTGTTTGTAGGTTACGCAGGTCACAAGCTGGGGTTACCAATAACTAAGCAGACCATTTCCAGATGGATCATTCTAGCCATTCTGGAATGTTATAAACTGGCAGGGAAAGAGCCTCCTCAAAACCTTAGGGCTCATTCGACCAGAAGTATTGCAGCTTCATCGGCACTCAAAAGAGGCGTGCCTGTTAAAGACATATGTGCGGCCGCTACATGGTCGTCTGTCCATACCTTTACACGTTTTTACAATTTGGATTCCTCCTCCAGTCAAGAGACTAGGTTTGGAAGGGCTGTACTGCATTCTATTCATCAATAGAAGACAGCGTGAAGTCAGTACTCCCGTTGAAGCGCAGCGCCCTCTAGAGAAAAAATTTTCCGAGGCCAGCAGAGCTGGAAGGAGATATCTAAGATGAGGAATCCCGTCGAAAGAACGTTACAAGGTAAGAAGTAACTTGTTCTTCTGAGCCCATGCCACAAGCTTTTATCCCCAGATGACATCACAGGTTCTAACCCTTCCCCAAAAACCTAAGAGCGGTTTCTATTGGGTAGCTTGAGTACTATCACCTATAGGTGTCACCTATATGAGTGGTCTAACTGGTCCTTCCATGTCAGGTGGGTTTGCCCGAGACTTCCCAAAAAACGAACTATTACATTGTCACAGGACTACCATTGGTTCTTGCCCAATTACATATTACCCCAGGATTTGTGTGCCATGATTGGCTGGAGTGGGTCTCCTCAGGCCTGGGACCCTGCTCTGTTCATGGCAGTCGGTGTACCTTCTTCAAGGTAATGAGAAAGACTGTCCCAATTGTTGCCACTGGGATAGCCACCTAGCCTGGTAGAGTGCAGCAGGTTGCAATGTTTGTTGGGCAACACATGTAACAATTCTGTCGGTCGTTGCTGGGAACAGCTTCTCTTTCCACCACGGGTAAATGGCTATTGTTCGGCTTAGCTAAGTCACATGGGCGAGGACCACAAAACTGGGCTTTTCGGTCTGAAATTAGTGAGGATTTATTTTGTTATTTTGCAGGTGGCTCACTGCCCGGGGAGCCAGGAATGTTCCACTCGCCCTTGTCTGCAAGCACTGGCTTTGTGCTGCAGAGTCTGCATCTCTTCGTTCCTCATTCTGAGGCCTGTGGCTTCATGGAATTCACTACGGTCATTCTATGGTTTCCCTACATGTACATTATAATATTCTTCTTTGGGGTTAGTAGTATTCGGCTCTTCCAGGTGCCTTATGCATCCCTATAGTTCCATATGGTTAGTTGTATTGAAGCGGTTACAAGCTTGCCTTATGTGACCTTTTGCTTTCTTGCGTTTCTGCGTTTGGCTAGTGAAAAGGAAAGGCTTCTGACAGTATGTATATTTATTTGTCCTCTACCTACAGAACTGTGTATGCATGTTCTTTGTGTGTGCACGGGTGTCTGTGTAGCTTCGGGCAGGGATGAGAGTGACTAACATTACCATGTTGTGGTGTCCCTAATGTCGTCAGCACGGCTGGATTTTTATCATTAGTCACCTGGTCCAGTGATGGGGCACCTTTATCTGCAAAGACATCAGCTGGATAGGGTTTGAATAGTTGCCTGCTCTTGCCTAAGAAACTATCTGCTCACATACGTGGAATGCACCTGTCTGCCTCAGGGTTGGCCAAACAGTGACCGGCATCTGTCATTTCTCGTCCTTCGGGCAGTAATGCGAATAGGGGATTTGAGGGCCAGTCCAGGCTCCCTCTCTTCAACCCTACACTGTCAATGATGTTGGCACTATAGTGTCATGTATGCATGTATGCATGGGCCATCTGATCTTCAAGCCCCATTATCTCCTCACTACTCTCCTCGTCCCGCTACTCTCCTCCATCTAACTCCACCCACCTTCTTTCCTATGTCTTTCGCCTTTGTTTCTCTTTTGTCTTGCTCTCTCCTTCCTCCACCCTCTGATGTTATTACCTTCTCTCTGAACTTACTACTCCCTCCTCCACGTTGCTACTCTTCTCTGAACTCAGGGATATGGCCCTGCTCACCCTTACAAAAGCCTCTCTCACTTTTCTTACCCCCTCTACACCTGTTAATACACCATTCTACTTGCACCCCACTACTTCACCCCTCTCTACTATCCTCGCACTATCCCAACATCCACGCTAGCTACTACCCTCACTTACCTACTCCCATCTCCCACACTATCCATCTTTCTCTCTCGCTCACATTTCTATACACCCCATTCCCCTTTTTCTACACTCCCTCACACAACAAATACCTCACCTGCACTCTGCTTAAATTCTACCACCAATGCTCCAAGCCCTCTGCTCCTCCATCTGTCCTCTGCCTGATCTCTTTGTGCACCTTCACCTCCTCTGATCGCAAAACAACCCACACACTATGGCTCCTTGTATACTGTGGTGCTAGCGATTCCCTGCCCCCTCACATGACTGCACCAGCCAGTGGCTGTCTTTTCCCAGGAGCGGTGTTGCAGTTAAGAGGCTTTTAAAGCCCCTCTATGCCATTCCCCCTTTTCCATCACATCACAGTTTTAGCAACAGTCTCGAATGTGGTAGCAGCTAGGAGGCTGCTTGTTCTCTTTGTGGCTTTCCTCGGGTGTCGGTGAGTGTTGCCATTTTGGGGATGGGGAGGTTTTCCTCATCTCTCCTGCAGTCCCTCCTGACTCCCAGTTTTCTGCTGGCTCCCCCCACCTGGGGTCTGTCTGGTATTGTCCAGTCGGGTGCTGGTGGTTTCGTTCTTGTTTGGTAGGAAGAGTCTTATTCCATTCCCTGGCTGTGCTAGATTCCACTCTTTGGGTTCCGGTCCAGGTTTCCTTTGTTGCTCTCAGATGCATTACAAGAGTTGGATTCCTGCAACAGAAAAGATGACTGTGGCAAGGAAACGTACTGGGAGATATTTGGAGATAAAGAGTGGTACCCGTGGAGACAATTGTGGCAAATGGGGGGGTGAAGGGGTTGGTTGGGATGGGGGGGGGGTGAGTGTTTAGCAAGGCCCGAGCCCCTAAAATTCCCACTTCCTGAATCTGGGACAGGGCTGGCCCTGGCTTTTGTTCTGGTGAGCTCCTTGCCCTAGGTTGAGAGTGGTCCCATTCCTCCCCTCCCCCAACAGGGTCATGACCCTGTCACATGTGGTAGCATCTTCATCAGCATCACATTTGCCTCATGTTCCACTCCAAAATAGAAACAAACTGCAACCCATGGATATTTTAAATTAGTATATAAAAATCAGCATTGTCTTCAAGACAATCATTACAAAACACAATCATTCATCTTGCATTACTATCTCCAGTGTTTGAAATTATGCATCCTTTCTTTGCCCATAGGAGTGTGAAAGAAATATCCTCACTATCATCTTCTGAACCATCTCATTTATTCCAGGCATTGATGGGAAGGAGACAGGGTCTTCCAAACCCCCTAGGTGATACCGAATAAGACATATTCGGTGGTTGGGGGGAGGGAGGCGCACACAAAGGGGGTTGAACGATCACTGTAATGCATGTCGTAGGCACTATAAGGGAAATGCAAATGCAAACACCATCTTAAACAAATGGCAGCCGTCCTACAGCATAGGCCCAATCGTGTTGAATAGTATTAGGTGCTTGAATATTGGGCCCCTCACATGAGCGCAAACAATGGATATAGTTCCATTTTACCAGTTTAGGACCTTCTGTATCCAAGTCTCTTTACTTCTTGCAAGTCTCTCGACACAGAGTGCCTTCTGTACCAAAAACAATACACGCAAACATTATTTTCCTTTTTCCAGTATTCAATTTGGGTGTTCACCCCGGGACCCCCTCCGCCTCAGATTCCTTGCTTTTTTTCAATTGGTCTCCCACAGCTGGGCTCAGACCAATTGTGACACACATTTAACTATCGAAGACTTTTGAATGTGCACAGGGTTTAGCTTGACCCGTTGCATGACCACTTTGATCTCAGTTCTTTCTCTCACACTCATCATCAGTTGGATACCCAACAGAGACTTTCGAATGAGCACCCACGTGGCGCTGGACCACTGTGTATGGTATCTTTTCTTGGCCTCCCAAAGTTCAATTATAAAGTTCAACTACTTCCTTTGGCTTCCAATTGTATTTGCGTCGCTCATCCCCAACGCCTCACACTGCTCTCCTTATACAATGTCGCTGCTTGCAACCTTGGTTCAAAACACAAGCTGGTTTAGTATCAGTCTCTCCAACTCACTGGCTGTGCTGTCTTTTCTGACGCCGCTTTGTTGTAGAAGCTAAGGACAGTACCACAGCGGCATCCGCTCCTCCCTGCCTTGGTTATCGATGCGGGAGAGCCCTGTGTACCTCAGACACACTGTGGCGGTTTGATCGGCCTTAGTTCATGGTCTTCAGTTTCTTACTTTCCATGGCTCATGAAAGTAACAGTCTTTATAGGTCTAGGGCACTTCCCTCCTTGTAACCCCCTCTGCTCTCGCCGTCTTTCTCCTTATATTAAACTGCTATCTTGGAACTGCTGTTTTCTGTGTGATTTGCCTCACTCAGAGTGTGCTTTCGTGCTCCACCTTTTATCCGTGTGGGGAAGTGAGATGAAGTCAGGTGTGTGTAATGTTCCGTAATTGCACAACCATCGTGTTGGGACATGTCAGGTATACGGCTCGGGTGTTAGTCCGTTGTCGCTCACAATGAACTGCCCATGAGAAAGTGTTTGTGTCGGGTAAGGGGGTTGAGTGCCTAGGTATCCTACCTGGTAGGATGAGGAAAATGTGTTACAAGGAAGGGGATACCACGTCTCACCCTCCAGTGTCCAACTTCCCCTCACCAAAGACCCCTCATCCAGGTGATCCTGCCGCACTGGTCCACCCCCAGGAACTGAATCTAAAAGCGGTGGTTGTGTCCTGGTCACCTGGATGACATATCCCCGGGGACTAGCGGGTGAGACACCTTCAGTTTTCTCACAGGTCCCAGACAGACCATGAAATCCTCCATTGTTCCAAAGAATTACATACACTCGCACACAGGGAAGAATGTGGCCTGCAAGGTCATGAGAAGGGAGCAGCGCGCCTCTTTGCAGTACCATCCCACAAGACAGATACCAATGCCCCCTGCCCCCAATGATCCCTGCATGAGAAAAACATCTCTGCAATGCTTTTATCCCGAGACCCCCGCATGCCACAGTATCACCCAAACCCAGACCACTGACCATAAAATCTTTACAACCCTCCATCTATCACCAAGATCAGAAGGCAAGGCTATTGCACCTTCAGAACTGGGTCACGTGATTTGTGCAGTGAGGTGCAGGGTAGCAACTAAATTATAGCCAAAAACTAAGGTGGAGGACCTTGGGAGTTGATGAGCTGCCTGGGAATGAGTGAGGCATGTTGGGTAGTGTAACCTTGACATCGATATGTCTGCCAGGTGTTCGTTATGCAATGTTGCCTTATCATTGTTGCAGAGTAGCTAATTGTTAGACCAACCCCACCACGGAGCCCAGCAGCACCCACGTGGACGGAGAGATGAAGATAGACCAATGGCCTGGCATCTCATATGGAGCAGACCCTATATGTTTTGTGCCCATCCAATTGAGATGGTAGAATTACACTGTATAGTACGACATCATGAGTGACGCTGCATGTAGCAATAAGGTACTGCACGTGGTCCCGAAGCTCCGAGCGTTCTCGTGCAGCAGAGTCCTTTGCTGATTTTTTTTCTGTTTTGTAGAAATAAACGCGCATCTTGGGCCTTCTTCCCCAGCGGCTTGATTTTTTCTGGTGTGAGCATACAGCGGCATGCCTTCAGCATCAAGCACATCTCCGCATTGCTATTACTCCACTTCCTGAAGCCTTTAATCATTCATTCGCCAGCTCTCAATGTTTCTTTTATTGCGTTTGCTGCCATCCTTCACTAGACCATTCCCTCACCTCTCTATACTCTTCTTCAGGCATGCTCAGCTTGCTCGCAATAGGCGAGTACTGAAGAGGTCTTCATTAGGGACCTGTCAAAGCATTGTCCATAATTGGGTCAGCCTCCGTTTTGAAAAAGTGGCAACTTTACACCCACCACAAAATATCAGCCAGTTCCTACTAATTATTGTCCGAGGTGAAAACAAATATTACTCTTATCAACCAGAATCTGGTTTCTGCTGCTCAGTCAATCTAAGTATGGAAAAGGAGCGCTAAAACTACTGATTCCATAACGGAGGAGTCATCCACTTTCAACCCAAGTTTTAGTGAAGAGGAGATGATCAAACACCTTCCTTTTATCTATTAAATACTTCAGATCCTCCTCCCGACAACGCAAGTACTCCATTAGAGGTTTTTGGTGAAAAAAAGGAGTTGCAACTCCAGCAGCTTATTTGAGGGGAGTCAATTCCTTGGCTTTATGGATTCAGACCTATAGGAGTCAATAGGATTAAGTGGAGGCAATATCAGAAAACCAAGATGAAGGGGCTTGCATCATTATCCAAAAGTAACACAATAAGGAGAAGCTTAGACAACAGGGATGATGGAACGACAGGTTGGAGCAAAACTAGTATGGAAGAGACAGGACTGCGTTCAACCAGAATGAGATTGGGAGGCACAACCTGAAGTCTTCAAAATAATGTTTATATACAGTGCACCAATAGAAAATGCTCTGTAAAAAGCACAGAGCTAAACAAACTGTCATGGTGTTGGGCTCCGTAAGGAGGAGGCACCATCATAAGAGGATCGTATCCTCCTAATAGCGGATCACCCAAATGTTAATTTCAGGTATGAAGGCATGCCTTCCAGCCTCAACAATGGTGTCAAAAATCATGTGGAACAAACTATGGATGTTATAAAGCAGCCTCTTCCAGAGTTGTATGCCAAGAGTGCAAGCAAAAATTCCAAACAAACATGGAATGCCACATACTCTCCTGCCGGGTGAGGGTGTAATTGTCCGTGGAGGATTAAGGTTGTACACTAATGCACGGAAAGAAACAGATTGTGGGTGTTGGATACTCTACAATATTGAATTCAGTTCTACAAAGAACACGCCACCAAATAAATGTGGTAAAAAGGCACAGCAACCTCTTGAATCAATAACTGCATCATTAGAGAAAGCGGTGATCGAGGCCCAGGATGTGAGTAATACTGAATATCATTTTCCTTCTCCCTCCTCACATAAATTATCCCAAGACCTGCTGGGTAGGAACCTAAAACAACTATCTTGCAAGAAGTCACTCCAGTTTTAGGTGGTGACATGATGACCACCATTAAATCTGAAGAACATACTTTTGTGTTCCACTGCATTAGACTTGTGCTGCAAGGTGGGTGTCGAGCATTACCAGTTCAAAATGTTCTCAAAATAAAACCAACACCAAGAACATTTCTTTAATGTTATGGTGTTGCTGTAGCACCTTGTCACATAAATGCAGTATGTGTACATCCTTCTCTGGATGTAGGAGTCAGCAGAACTGTCCAACAGAGACAGAGCCCACTACACAAACTGGGATCATGGTCAATTAGAATATGTAACATCTGTTACCAAGTCAGGGCAAGACATTCTTGTGAGCCCAAACACACGGGATTGGGTTATTTATCCTTCACAGGAGCAAGTCGGGCATTTCAACAATCACCATTGTGAAAAGTTATGAAATTATTTACTAGGGGTGATGCCTGCAGGCATTTGGGTTGACCCAGACTGGAAGGTTCTAGTGAATGTATACTCCCTTGAATGCAAGTAGTCTACTAACGAGAGGGACCTTGGCAAACCCAGAGTCTGGGGTGACTAGCAGATGCATCTCCAAAAGCATGGGGAGCCCATTTCAAGGCCAAGAAAGCTAATTTCACCTGGACCACACAGCTGAAATATTACTTTTAAATGTGTTGGAATTAATCCCAGTAAGATTAGCGGCCGTCTTTCAAACTATATGAAACAATCCTATGCTGTGAAGAATGGACCATATGACAGTGTAAGGAACACCACATATTGAATCGGAACCTATTGAGGCTTTCAAAATTCACGTGCAGACACATTAAGTCAACAACAAAAAAACAAAAGAAAACACTAATGGGAAATGTGTCTACATATTTTGAAAGGTCTCTTAAGGATGGGGTCATCCATAAAATGATGAATTTTAAAAGCAAGAGGTATTTGTCCTTTCAATGCATAAATGGACCTTTTCTATGCTTTGAATTCTTTTTCATGACACCCCACCCTTTTCTGAGGTGCTTTTTTGCCATACGAGCAGAAACTATTGCATAATTTGATGAAATTAGCAATCACCTTCACAGGATCACAGTTACTATGTAAACAATTCCCAAATGTCCCCATTACTCAGCCTTACAATCTGTTTAAAGGAAGATATTGAGTCAAGGAAAGGCCATCTCAAATTCCTCATATTGGTGGTCATTACATGTACTTGATTTCAAACTGACCACCTACAATAGAAATATGATAAATTCAAGTGGAAAATGGGGACTTCCATATCACTCGAAAACCTTCATATCCTTGACCATGCACCAATCCTCTCCCTGAACAAGATCGTAATCCATTACTGATTCCCCTTTGTTATGTATGTAGATGGACCTACCAGGAATGTCACCTTTGCTTCTTCCATTTAATGAGTAGACATTCAATTCTTTAAGGAAGAGTAAAAAGTCAACCACTCAGTGCCGACTCTCTGATACATAGAGTTTCCAAGAGGAATATCAGAGGCTAAATCCCCCCCTGCCCCCCAAATTGGGTATATTAGTTCCTCACAAATGCAATTACCTAGTTTTCCTAGTTTTACATTAAAATCACCTGCCACAATAACATCATTCTGATACTCGCTCCCGACTTGTCCCATAATAAAATCCACAGGGAGCTTTTCTAGTAATTGTTTAATAAAAATGTGTTCTGACTGAACAATAACAGCAATTAAATATTACTAGAAGGGTCTGCAACAACTTTCCCAAATGAACAACCAGTTCATTAATGAGGTGCAGGTCAATGATATTCATGGCCCCAACTTGGGCCACAGGGACATTATACGCTCGATAGAGGATCATAATTCCACATAGTCAAAAATCTATATCTCATGAATGCATGGAAGCCAAATACAAGGTCTTGGTGTGATGCCAGATTAAAATGTGTTAGTTGGTGCATAGACCAAACGTACTAACCAGAACAGTGCTGAATAAGTTGAAAAATGCACATCACAACTAAAAACGTTTTCAAGAAAGTCCCTCTCCCAGAGAATGCTCAGACCAGTTCTCACCCTCCCTTTATGGATGGACCCTATAAGTCCTGTATTGCGCAGTAAACAACCATTGTCACACTTTAGCACTTCAAGCTCCAGACCTGCTAGCCAGATACCTGCAGATTTTCCAGAGGCATGTATAATGGATATACCTGCAGCTATCCAGTTATTTTGGACTATGGCTCCATGATCCCTCAGCAAGGATTATACTGACTAGGATTGATGGGAGTTGAAATCCTAAACAGCTAAAGATAGAAAGAACGCAGACCCTTGGCTCTTTTCCTCAGAGTGTCCACTAAGTGATACCCGCAACACTTCACACCACTGGACACCCACAGTAGATCCTTTCCCCTTCTCTTTGGTTGATTCAGATAAGTGAAGTTTGAGTAGCAAAGACTAAGAACGATCAGATGTCCTCATGTGTAATCCATGATTATCTGTTCTCTGCCCTCCCCTACTCTTCCTTTGGGTGACTTGATGCAACGTGTGCATTTCAGTAGGTGCCTTACAAATTAAATACATGTCGTTATTTAACGTAGTTGATATTTGTCTCACATCTCCTTTGGAGTACATCTAGCAGAGGGTTCTGCAACATTTGGCTCTCCAGATGTTTTGGACTACAACTCCCATGATCCCTTCACTGCTGGCTGTGCCGACTAGTGCTGATGGTAGTTGTAGTCCAAAACATCTATTTAGACAAATGTTGTCCCCTGATCTAGCAGCATTAACTGAAGAGATCTGAACACAGGCTATCCGGGAGGAGGATGCCCCGGAAAAAGACCTAATTAAAAGTTTAATAAAAAGAATCTTACGTTTTTTAAGACAAATGTCTGCTTGGGACCTCAATCTAATCTGCACAAACCAAGATCTCCTCTATTCAAACCAATGCACAGGAGAACCGGACAAGATCTGGCTTTACGTGTTGCATTTCAAGCTGCAACCCCATTTATCAGGAGAGTAATTGAGTTGCAATTAATATATTGCTTACTATACGATAACCTTTACAGTTAAGGTCGAGAAATGGGTAGTACTATGTAGCCATTGAAAATGTACATGCAGAAAAGTACCTCAATTCCAGACTTTTTAAAGGATCCACAATCTAATGTAGATAAAGATTTACACACAGAGTGTTACAGAGTGGTGGGTATTATTTAGTCTGGACAAACGACTTCAGAAAGACTATACCTGCAAACCTTGATTAGCAATACAGATTGTGCAGCACATACAAACAAGTTATACATCGGTAGGCAAGGAACTGCTGCACAAGCCTAATCCATAGGTCAGTCAAGTGAAAGGAACACAATAGCCTGATTAGCCAGCATCCCCTTCATACACCCATTCATAAAAGCATTAATACACAAACACAGATGAACAGCAAATGCAATGCGTTTCAAAGGCTTTAGCCAACCGCGGCCCAACCTTAAACACGCCTCCATACAAGGTTGGACCACTAATCTACAAACTCTGTATTTATGATGTAAAGAAAGAAGTTACCCACCGGTAACCACAGTTCTCAACTTTATATCAGATATAGATTCACATGTGACCCACTCAGCCTCCCCTTGGGAGATTGATCAGTAAAGAAAAAACGTATAATACATTCAAAACCGCTGCATAGCAATCCAAAGATTGTGCTACCTCAAAGGGGTATTGCAGAATAGCAGTCAAAGCCATAGAGGGTTCTCACGCCAAGGTCGAGGTTGACTTTTTTGTAATTTAAGAAGTAAAATCTACAATTCCAAAGTAAACCACTGGGCATGAGGCAATGCCACGCAATTTAACCTATAAGGGATGTCGAGCTGCAAAAGAAGTACAGGTAACTGGTGCCTTACTTCCCTTTGTCAGAGAGCAAGCCAGCCAGACCGGAGAAGGACCATCAATGTCTTTTAGCCTTAGAACATCAGGGGATTACAGTGGTAACAAATGGGTTAGCGGGGCTTCTCCTGCCACATCCCTGCAGGTGAAAGAATGGACACCAAGCACTAATACCAGACAACTGCGTTGTTCTGGCTGTAATGCTTATTTCTTTCATTTCTGACACTGTTTATCAAACATAATTGTCCCCCTTTTATCTTTGTTGTGTTTTGCCTTTGAAAAGAATCTCGGTCATGGTGTTTCCAAATTGAAAAAGAGGTTGGGCTCCATTTCTGATTCCTTTAAAAACATCTGATAACCTCATTGTCTAAGACTCAAGTCTTATGAGCCGTGGGTCGACAGGACTATTGGGGGTCAGAAGAGAAGGAAGAGCAGACCTTTAAGTCTGGGAGAAAAAAATAGACTCAAATTGTGTTAAACAGGTCACTGTGAGAGAGCCAAGCTCACATCAGGGGCACAGAGGTAAATCACAAACTTCTTTTGTCTGACACAGGAGTGCAAAATGCCAACCAAAAATTACAAATCTCAGCATGCAAGATTTTACATGTGCCACATCAGACCAAACTCAAGGAGACACCGTTCAAGTTTGTATGACCTCCCTGAAATCATTATTTTAAGCCATTTAATCATTTGACAATGACCAGACAATCAAAAGTAGCCCACATGGTCAAAAACATGCAATTTCGTAGCTTTTGGATCGAGCTTCGGAACTAGGCAAGCACAATTTCGACACCATTACTAGAAATCATTGCAAATTGCATAAAAGTGCAAATATTTGGATTAAAAGAAATCCGTCAACCTCACTGTACGGCATAAAAGCAGAATCTTACTCCCTTTTTGCAGTACAAATGGCAGGTTATGGGTTCAGCAGATCCTGCTGGCTCCAGGACACACTGTCGGGAACAGTTCAAACATTTTACAGTTAGCCCCACACAACCCCTACCCACTTCTGGAAAAACAGCCCCTAAAAATAGATTCAAATGTCAAATGCTTTAGCCATAGTTCATTCTTTAGCTCGTGTGCAGAGCTTTCCAATGAGCTATGTCAGAGATAAGTAACCAGTAAGGGGCCGAAGATACTGTAAATTCGAGATTACAGCCAAGGCCTCCTACTATCAGAACACCATAGCAGAAGCCGACAACAAAAGCAAAGCCCTCTTCAAAGTGATCAAGCACTGCGTCAACTCGCTACCCGCCCTGCCATACCACACTCCATTGAAAAATCCACCGTCCTCAACACCTAAATCGACAAAATCAGCAAGATTCGCCAGCACAGACACCAGCTCTGCACCCGCACCCGCAGACCAACCTCACGTTTCTCCTTGTGAAATCTCCACACCCTGGACAACAGTCAAAACACTCTTGACAGAGGACCTGGTAGAAACCCTGGTCGGCATCAAAGCCAAATTGTATACAGACGACATTCTCCCAACATTCATACTTGAGCCTCTTCCTGGCATAAGCTCTCCTTCCCTACCCGAGGATCAACAACAGCTTGCTAACTCAAAGCACCTTCCCAGCTACCCTAAAAACAGGACAGATCCTCAGTCTAGTAAAGAAACCCACTCTGGATCCCGACAACCTAGGAAACTATCGCCACATCACCCATCTTCCCTTCCTAGGTAAGATCATCGAGAAAGCAGTAGCTGCACAAGTGCAGCAACATATCAACACCAACAATCTCCAAACCTACCAATCCGGGTTCAGATGCAGCATAGAGACAGCAACCATACCAGTGGTCGACAACACCCTCAACATCCTTGATGACAGCCACCCCTGCTGCCTTGTTCGACTCAACCTGAAGCCACTTTCGACACAGAGTACCAGTTGTTTTTGGACACCCTACATCGATGCATGAGGATCAGCAACCTTGTCCTACGCTGGATCAAGTCCTACATCACCCAGCGCCAGCAGTTTGTTCAGATGGCTTCCTCTAGACCACCGTTACTACCCGTCACCTGTGGAGTTTTGCGGGGTTCCATCCTCTCCCCAGTGATCTGGAATCTATATATGGAGCCCTCCTAGCCACACACAACATCCACCAATATGCCGATGACACACAACTACACCTCAAGATCGACTCCATCGAGGACATCCATAGGCTCAAAACCTGCCTCTTGCTGATCCAGTCTTGGATGTCCAGTGCATACCTGAAGCTCAACCCCTCCAAGACCGAATTCCTACTGCTCACCCAGACATACAGACCTGCCTATCAACCATGAACTCTGAGGGATTCACACCCGAGCTCACCTCCTGCGTCTAGTTCTTTTGGTTCCACATCGACAAACATCTCTCCTTCAAGACACACATAGCTAAGAAAACCCACACAGTTTGGTATCAGCTCTCCCTCATGCGAAAGGTCAAGCCCTTCCCCCCCTCGGACAGCTCTAGATCCACTGTTCAAGCACTTGTCCCATCTCGCCTTGATGGGGGCAATGCACACCTCGAAGGCCTCCCGTCGTCCTTCCTTGTACCCCTGAGAAGTGTCCAACACGCAGCCACACACGCCTCCAATGGTCTATGCAGATACAACCACATCACCCTGGCCCGTATCGACCTTCACTGGCTCCCACTGCACACACTAATCACCTTCAAGTTTTTCTGCAGCATTCGTCCTCAAGTCACCCAGCTACCTTGCAGAGAAACTCAGCATCTCCGGCAGACAGCGCACCGCCAGAAGCCAGGACATGTGCAGACTTGAAAGCTGCTGCTGCACAAAGGAAACTACCAGCAAACAAGCCTTCTCTGCCTACGCCCCAAGGCTATGGAACCTCCGCATCAGCATCTGACTCGCTCCCACGCTCCTACAATTCAAAAAAGAACTCCAGTCCCACCTCTTCAAGAAATCTCTCTGCCTCAAAAACTCTGCCATCACATCACCCCTCGCACCACATGACTCAGACGCCCGCCCATCTCCTCGCCGCCACCCGGTACAGTTGTACCGCTCCTCTGTGCCCCGCTGTATCCAACCTCCCACTGTACATCTGTTCTGTTACCTCTGAACGAGTGAAAGAGATCGGATTTTAATGTGGTAAAGCAAAATGGGAGTGGTCTACAGAGGCCAGTGAAAGGAATCAATGCAGGAGATTGGATTGCTTTGCCTTATTAAACCCTTTTCATGCTCTGCTGCAACTTAAAATGATGTGTTATGATTTTCTATACCATGTTATGATTTATCAGCAGCCGGTGAGGGGGGTGTGGCAGCCTCCCAGCTAATGAGGAGGCTCAGAATGGGGTCTATACCATGCGGTAAAGACTCTGCTTCGAGCCGCTTCACAGCGGGAAAGCCACCATCTTCCCTTGCTTGGAATCAGGTAAGTGCGTCCCCCGCAGCACCTGCCCCTTGCCCCATCCTCCCCACCCCACCTTCCTTGTGCTGCCACATCCCTCATAGGCGCCAGGAACACTAGTATCCTGGCACAGCCCCAATCCAGCAATGGCTGCCATGGAAAGGGAAAAAGGACTGTGTAGTTCTCTTCTCCCCAATCCATGGCTACCATCTTGATTTGTAGTTTTTATCTCGAGCTGATAAACTGCAAACATGTTTTTCTCAGCTTGAGATAAACACACTATTAGTCCCCCAGTACAATGTCCCGGGGCACTAATAGTAATATAACCATCGCAGTAGGACATTACTGTTCAGGTAATTATAATTGTTCTTTTATAATGCGCTTAATACCAGAGACCAGTTAATAAGCGCGAGTCTGGGATTCAAACCTGTGTTGCTATGCGCTGTCTTGCTCCCAAGACAAACGTGTTGCCCCTGAGCTTCCCTCACGCCCTGGGCATCAGTTACAAGCCCTAGACTGCTCGGTCATATTGCTTAAGTATACGTGGCTTCAAGATTATCTGCACCTCTAACCAAACCTGCCCACTGAGGTCCCCACTGACTGCTCTCCACACCAACATGCTAAAATGTTATGTTCCAACATACCATTTTGCAGGAAAAAGATCGCCCTGATAAGCACAAGCAGCAGTATAGGAACTGGCTGCTGGCCACAAAGGCACAACTGCTTCAATTGGATGCAGAAGTCATAATGAAAATAAATACTTGTGACTTATAGGCCTTACTTAGTAACAACTTTACGTTCCAACTGGCAATGATTTTGGATGTTTCTGAAAGGGCTTGGATTGAGTTATTTTCAGGGCTCTTTTCGAGCAGTACAGATTCAAATACATCAAGTACGGAGTCGTCTAGCAGGCTGTGGTATATCGGGTTCACCCGAGACGATATGGGCATCAACTTAAAAAAACGGAACCCCTCTTGAGCAGTGGGCCCAGATGGTCTTCATAATGAAATGCTCAAACGCAACCTTGAGGATTGGGCAGACGTTTTTTTTTATTGTTGCATACATAGTTTACAAGAAACCTTACACAGCATAGGTAAACAAAAGAACATAAAAACATTTGTCTCACATAAAAACAATATATTAAAAAAAGAATTGAAGATCAGTATTAATAAGAATGTAGAATGAAAGAAAATAGAAAATCAATTCAATTTCTAAGTATCTACATAACAACATATTCATCATACACTTCACATTGATCTTGTCCATTTCTGATATGACAAAAATTAGAAAGACATTTAGAACTAAAACCAGAGAAATACTAGTGCCCCACATGCATATGCACCAAAGAAGATTCTTGGATACTTCCGAACTGCTGACAATATTGTCCTTAAAGCATGATCATCGTTTTTCCTTAAAATAAGGACACACGGTAACCAAGTGTCTCAGGGTTTCAGGAGAATCATGAGCTCCACAAAACCTGCAGTTAAGGTCAGATAAGTTGTTAGTTGGCAACAGTGAGGAATCACTCCAGTGCTTAATCCTCTCGAAAATAGGAAGTTGGTTTAACCTAAAACGCATGTAGGTCATGCGTATGTTAGGACAAGGAAAGCACTGGAGATACAATGGTAAATACTCTCTTGCATGAAAGAATTGGGAGTACTCATAAGTGGAATAGGAGGTAATGCAATCGGCTGCCTCCGCCCAATCAGTCCTAAACAAAATCTTCTTGACGATCCCTGGTCGCTGCACAAAATCTTCCTCAGTAACCCCATTGTGTACCAGTATTGAAGTCATACCTCTCTAAATTCTTGAATAGAGGGGACAGTTCCTGCAGACATGGCTAGATGTAGATTCTCATAAAGAGAAGTTTTGGAGGATTATTTTTCTGTAAACAGAAAGCTGCTTCCAAACATACCTGGTCTTTAGAGAAACAAGACACAGCTTGTGTCTTATGACCGCGTTCGGGATAGCCATCGAGAGGCCTAACACCCCCTTCCATAGCTCCCCTTGTATGTTTAACGTATGTCCCATATCGTGGATAAATAGGTCATGGCCATACAGGATAATTGGTTTGAATTTGGCCAGGTAGTAACGCCTCAGGGGTAGCAGAGAAGATGTACAAACTCTATGCCTCAAAAACTTTGTACAGTTCGTTTTTTGGCTTCATCGAGTAGGATACCTTTCGAAAAATCAATGCTAACCCTATTCGTGAGGTGATAGCCCAAGTAAATTACAGCCTTGACCTGTTCCACAACTTCTGGCCCCATTGGCCATACATAGAGCTGTATCTTGGTTCTCCTAGAAAAGACCAGGACCTTTGATTTGGATGCATTAGGCAAGATGTTATTGTCCTGAGCATATTGAAAAAACAACAGCATTTTGCATTTCAGGCCTCACAGAGTTCTGTCAAGCAGGATGAAATCGTCCGCGAAGGCCATCCACTCCAACCTAGTACTCCCCAACTTAGCTGGCGCAATGGAAGGACCTTACCACATTTTCTCCACATCGCAAACATATAGGTTGAAGAGTATAGGGGCCAATGTGCACCCCCGTTTAACTCGAATAAATGAATATATCACTGGTGATAGGGACCCCTCCTCAGTATGACAGTGTGTATGTAATAATGCAATATGAACCAGTTTATGCGGAATATTCATATTAAGCATTTTCTGCCAGAACCTGGACCATATGACACCATCAAAAGCACTAGACATGTCTAATGATGCCAAGTAGACATCCCCCACTTGTGTATGATGCCTTAGATGGGCCAAAGTGGTATGATATGAGATGATATGGCATTTGTAACGCGCCTATACACAAATGTTTCAAGGCGTGACGAGGCAAGGGAGGGGAACAAAGGGAGGACGGACAACGATCCTACTAGGCCAGGTGTCATTCAGATTGTGCAAGTGCGTGGGAAGGGGGCAGGGACAGTGCAGTACATGGGAAAGATGATAAGTAAATAAACGGCCGGCAAGTGCATGGTTAAGTGCGGGCATCAGGTGTCAAGGGCTGGTAGGGGGACTGTAGGGATAGAGAACAGTCATCAAGTGCGGCAGTTGCCAGGTGGGCAGTGCAGGTGTGTGACACTGGCGGTGGAAGGACCTGGGTCCGAGATCAGAGAGTGTCCAGGTAGCCAGTGCAGTTCCGGTTACATCCAGGAGGTCAGGAGAGGAGGAGAAAAGGCAGAAGCAAAGAGAAAGGTTTTGGAGGTGCTTCCGGAACCGGAGATGGTTCTCCTCAAGTATAAGGGAGGCAGGGAGGCTGTTCCAGTAGTAGGCACCAGCCGAAGAAAGATCTACCACCAACTCGTTGCTTGGAGAGAAGTGACTGACCCTGAGGGAGTTGGAGGCAGATGAGCGAAGAGATCGAGAAGGTAAGCGTAAGCGAAAAGTAGCGTTAAGTGAGGTACCCAGTTCTTCCCTGAACCCCACCTGAAACTTGCTCAAGAGATTATTGCTTTTAATCACACGATTGAGATCCCTAAGGAGAAGGATAGAGAAGACTTTGCTTTTAGCGTCTTTCAGTGCTATGGGTGTGTAGGTATTTGGATCTAATTTATCTCCCTTTTTGTGAATGGGTATGATAGTAGATTGCGCCCAGGAGGCAGGAACAGTATGGGACTGATCAATACGGTCGAACATAGGCTTCAAGAGTTTGGCCCATAGTTCAGGAGCCTCTTTCAGTACAAAGGGAGGTATGCCGTCCGGTCCTGGGGCTCAGGACGGCTTGAGTCGACCTATGGCCCAGGCAATGTCTTCTCTATCCCAAGTGCACAGGCCTTCAACAGTAGTTCCCAGATCAAATCCTCCAATGCCCCTAAAGTTAACGGGTAGGGAATATTTTTTGGTATAATATTCCACCCAAGTATCAGATTGTATAGGACAATCAAACCCCCCCCCCCTTAGCATTTCCGAGGGTTCTATTTACAGTAGACCAAAATTGTTGATCTTTCCCTTTACAGAGATTTTCCAACATAGTCTGGCGGAGTCTATGGAATGCATCCATCTTCAATGATTTGACAAAGTTCTTATGTCTTTGTACAAGTTTGGATTTACCTGCCTCATATTCGGAAATGTTCAGAAACTGCCTTTTTCAGAGCAGCTAGTTTACTACGTTTACGGATCTTAGATTGATAGATTCTATCATCACCCAAGTATCCACCTGATCTTACATTAACTGGGGTTCACTGGCGCCTGATGTGAAAAACACATGCCAGAATCATGTTGTAATGTGAATCCTTAAAACCTACACTCGTATTTCTCAAGGAAAGGGAAAGAGTCCGATCCGTCAGAGAAGATGACAGCAGACGGTTGAATTTGTAGATAGTCTGTCTATTCCATACAACTATCATCCCCTTTTTATTGGTAGATAATCCAACCAGATCCGGTCTCATTTGGAAGGTAGGAGTAGTTAAAGAAAGGGAGATTGATATATGGTTACTCAACTCAGAAGGAATGTTCTTTAGATGGCTACAACTGTTCCTAATGGCATTAGAGATTTAAAAAAAAGAAAAATCCTCGAACTCTGTTCCCCTCTATGCCAGGTGTACCTAGAGGAGAGTGAAGATGGAGAATGATCCGGTAAGGACAGATCCCAATCCTCCAGAAAGATATCCCAATGGATACCTCGCTTAGTGTTCAAGTGGTGGTAGATAGGAGTGGCCCCCATATTATTCCACAAGGCTCCTTCTGCACAGAATGAATTAAAGTCTCCTCCCAGGATTATACAGTTGCTACAACCCCTCTCATGCCAGGCACTAAGGATGTTGCCCAGACCTTATTCAATACTTTCAAATGGAACCCTCATGGGATTCCAATAGAGATTCAGTAGGAAGATGGACAGTAGACCCGGCCCCAATTCCAGCCTGATTGCCAAAAGCCATTCATTAGTGCAAACAATTTCCCATTTCAGCCTCAGGTTACGATCAATGGCTATTATAGGTCCCCCTCTAGGTCTCCCCCCCCCATACCCCCTGACTGCCGGACAGATAATAGTGTGGAAGCCTTCCAGCAAGAGGTCGGCCAGAAGCATCGTTTTTTTGAACATATACATTCTTGGAAGACTTATCAGATTGATTAGCCATAAACAAGAGCAGATTAACACTTCCACATACGTTCCAAGAAACCACTTCAATCTCAATACTGTCATGCATGTCCAGGACCTTGCCTAATAGTCTCAAGAGTCTTAAGGGCAGGCTGGATCCAGGACCAATCCTGTCCATTGCCCAAAAGATTGGGCAGACTTCTGCTAGACTCTGTTCAATCAGATTTTGAGATCTAGAAAGATCCCAGCCTCATGGGAGGCAGCAATAATTGTGAAAATTTACAAAAAGGGGGATTGAGAAAATCCGACAAATTACAGGCCCATTGCCCTATTGGACACGCTAGGAAAGATCTTTGTGTTGATCCTGTTGGGCCATCTTAAGGACTGGGCTGTAAAAGTGGACCGTCCTGACAAACGACAGAGTGGGTTTGTCTCAGGGTTTGGCACTAGCCTTAACCTGCTTCTTCTTAAAATCTTAAAGTCGAAGGCCTGTAGGTCAAGGCAGAAGGTTTATTTAGCCTTTATTGACCTGGAGCAGATCTTCGACTCAATCAGTAGGGAAAGGCTTTAAGCAAAACGTACTAACTGCCACTGCCCCCAAGACATTCTAGAAGCTATAAAGAACTTGTACATCTATTCAAACCAGGATGTCGTGTGCAGGGACTAACAAGCTCAATAAGTACATCTAGAGTACTCAAACAGGGTGCCTGAATTATTTAACCTTTATCTGTCGGATATGGAGAAGAGCCAGGCAGAGGTCAATGACTTTCCTCCTAAAATCTATATCCATCCGGTCCCGTGGGTCATCTACACAGACGACTTGGTCTTGATTGACAACACAAATCATCTGGAGTGTTACTTGAAAGAAAATAACTTGAGGGTGAACACAAAAAAAACTAAAATCATGATTCTACCTAAGACATCAATAAGAAAAAAGCTAAAATTCGGTTGGGTAGTAGATTCGGAGAAAATCGAAACGGTTGACACTATGAACTATCTGGGAGTCCCTTTCAATTGTATTATACTCGAAAAACCTTGGGTGGACGGCCTTAGACTCAAATGTGAGAGATTTGCCACACAATCAAGGAAAATAAATAAATAAATTCAGCAAATTTACAATTGAACCTCTGATTACTTTTTATCGACTTAAGGTTGCATCCATATTGACATATGGTGCGGAATCTGTATCCCACCTCCCTTGGGCAACTTGGGATCGATTGGAAGGACTTTTTTGGAGGAGGGCGTTAGCGTTGCCTCAGTCTCTGCCCAATTCGAACTGGGCTTGCAATCTCTCAGTTCAATGATCAGTTGGCAATCACTACGTCTATTTTCGAAGTGTACAGTTAAGGGAAGGGAACCTCCATTTGAAATCTTTGATAAAGGAGGCCATTATTTGGAGTTGGTTACCTAGCTGTTTTTGACTTTTGCTTACTTAGGTTTTTTAATTGGCGGTACAACTCTGGTTTCTGTTTTTTTTGTTTCTAGTGTTCTTTTCTTTTTAATGAGGTATGAAAACTTTGTATTGAGGTATGGAAAAATGAAATGGAACTGACAGTGTTTTAATTGTATTCTTCTTTTGTAAGGTTTAAAATAAACCAATCAAAATAAAAAAAAAATTAAGAAAAATGCAACTCAACTAAGCCACCCCCACAGCAATTGGATAAAGCTCCCAACAACTAACTACTTACATACCACAGCCTTGGCCAATGGATCATGAGCACACAGGCTCCATCGGCACACAACAATAAAAACAGACTTTCATCCAAAGCTTGGGGTTAATTCTGGGCTGCACACAACAAAACATTAGGCAAAGCCATCTTGCATCGTCCCAGTCTCTCCAATAACCAAACCCAGCCTCCTTGCAGATCCGCCAAAAGACCATAGGATTGGGGGCGGAGCATGGTACAAAGCCCAATAACAACTTCAAACGTTCTTACCTCAAAGAAGCTGCCTCCAGGGGCCTCGTCCCCGGCATCCCCATCGGTCGACATCGCGGTTTTCTTGCAGCACAGAATGTTTGCAGATTTATAGGTGGCTGAAATGTGGATAAAGAAAAGAATCCGAGTTAGATAAGCTAACATGAGTGTCCCTATAAAGGAGTTATGGTTTGTGCAAGTCACAGCAGGTTACCAACAAAGTGCCCCCAATGCAGGACCTTCTTGAGCCTAACCCCACGTCTGGGTTCCCTCGAGAGGGGTACCCACATCTGGACATTTCCTTCAGTACGCAGACTGTAAAAAAGCTTGCTGCACATATGACCCCCCCCCCCCCCCCCACACCTCCCTCTTCTGGACGTCTCTGAATTCTACCCCGGGGACAGAAACAGGCATACCCCGCAAAGGCATCCCAGTACCCCATCAGGACATTAACTGCAGCTCACATCAGAACAATAATACGGTTCCCTCCACGGGAGCCCGACGGCAAGGCATTCCCGCAACTCCCACACTGGCAGTAGCCAGGCTTCCCTTCCTGACCAGGCAGATCCTGCCATGCGTCAGCAGAGGATGCCCTGTGCGTTACACATGATTTATTTTGGGTGCTGTGGTCACTTCCGGTTGGCGTGGCCTGGCCGACGCCTCGGCTCCACATTCCTTCCAAGGACAGACTCCAAGTCTCGCACTAGACAATAATCCAGCACTAGCGATTGGGGCGTGGGGAGTCTGTGTGCAAGAACCACCAGCTCCTATGTTCCAACACAATGCAGGCAGCAGTCTCATACTCTAGTTGGGAGGGGCTGGAGGGTGCACCTCCATCCCACTCTTCCCCTTAGCCACAACAGACGAGTACATCTCCTCGCAACCCGTCCGTCGCAGCCGAGGCCCAGGTGCCCAGAGTAGCCAGAAATGGTCTCCCCGAAAGTGGTGGCACAGGGGAAGAAAGAGGGGGCGGGGGGTGAGGGGGGTTTATCCGACAGGTTACAATGCAAGACGGGTGAACTTTTAACAGCTCTCGCCAACAGCTTAACAATCGACTACAGACAAAGGACACAGGTCCTAGTTCTACCCGTGGGAGGTGGAGGTACATAGACCCTTGTACTGCAGTTAAGGCAGACGCCATTACCGCAGCGACCCAACTGCCGATACCTGCTCAGCTGAGATCTGTCACCTGGGTGCCCAGAGGAGGTTATGGTCACAGCAAGCGCTATACTAGAAATGTGCTCCCTGTGTGCATTTAAGTCAACCAAATACCAAACCACTCGTCACCCCTCACCAACGTGTTCAGCACCGACCTTACGCTAGTGGAGCACCTGTCTTACGTTCTGTCCAATGTCATATTTTTGCCTGATGTGTGTAAAAAGGCCTGCGGGGGGGGGGGGGGGGGGGACCGAGCGCCCCGGACTTCCGGCCTACATGGGAGTGGGTCCAAGCACCAACACTCAATTATGGGTTCAGATTGGTTCCATGGAGGATCAGCCCGGGAAATAAAATGCGTCGCCTTTCATTAAGCGCTTGTGAGAGGCTGAGCACCCCTTCTATAAGCAGGCCGGGATCCTAGGAGGGCGTCCAGACATTCGAGTGAGAGCAACTTTACCTCTAAAAGGGGCTCCATGCAGCGCTCGAACACGCTTTTTTCTCTGACCGGCTTTCAAGCGGGGGGCAACCCTTCTATGAGCGCCCCGTCCCACGAGGGAGCGCCTGTAGCCGACTAGACCAGGTTCCAGCCCTGGCGGCAGCGTTCACCAACTCAACAGGTATTCTAATTCTAGTCACAAGAGAGGCCTATGCGTGCAAGACGAGGCAGCGTTCATTGCGAAGGCCCCAAGGCCGAGTCGTGAGGGGCGCACCTGTTCAGACACCCTACGACACGCCAGGCACATCTGCGTATTACCGCCCCCTTTAAGGTCTCCAGTCTTGGCCTCATGTACTCAGTACAACTGTTCTCCCGGTAAGAGACAGGCCGCCATGCCAGCGCCCCACTACACGCATTCCTGCGTGCTCTTGTCAGGAACATACCTTGAAGCCAGGCGGAATGGGAGACGGGCTGGAGGGGTCCGTGTGCAGCTCGCCGCGGTGGGGTCCAGGCGCTGCTCGTCCAAGGTGCTGGCAAGAGAAAGAGACGCCTGATCACAAGAGGGTCCGAAGGGTGCCTAGGCGGGGCCCCTTCTCTCCGCCCCCACCCCCACCCCCCGGCGTGACAAGGCAGAGACCCCAATATAGCTGCAGCCGGGGGTGGGCATTCCAGCGACGCCAGCTGAAATGCCATCCGCCGACACGTCACTGACTGGGCCAGACTGCGGACAGATATAACCGCATGGGTCCGTCCATCAGAGGCAGACCAATGCAGGAGACTCATGCTCCGGTGGGGCACCGGGGTCTGCCCCCCGCACCGGCCTCGGCCCAAGGGATTAGGGGACCTCGCCAACCCCTACGAGGGTTACTGGTATCATGCATCCCATAGTCACGCTAGAAAAAGCGCCCCAGCCCAGACACATGGAACAGGTCACCCACAGAGCAGGTATTACTAAGGAACAGAAGGCACACTCAGAGCCCAGAGGAACGGTGCATGGCTGTCGGATCAGGCATCTTAGAGGAAAAGTGGGACCAGTCCCACCCACCCAGCGGCTCAAGTGAATAGGAACCCCAGTAGACCTAACGCTGGGCCAAAGCATGGTCAGCTATAGCCAGCATCCAGGGGCAGGGAGAGTGGGCTGGGCGACAGTCTGAGTGGGACCAGATCTGGCCAGCTCCGCGATTCCATATCTGGGGGCTCACACGGCTTCAAGCGAGGCCACATAGTGACATGTCTGTGGCCATTTACAATTTCAGGGTGTCTGGGACTCTCAGAGCAACTGCAAGCAGGTGGCACATTTCACACAAGCGTGGCTTTAGACCTACGACAGCAACGTAGTGACATTGCTATAGTACTGTTGCATTTTTAAATACATATATTTGCATTATTAAAGGCAAAGAGGCTTGAAATAAACGATACACACATTACAAAAGCTTACAAATGTTCACGTTAAATTATTATGATTAAATATTGCCATTTTTGCATGTTTCACATACCTTAACAACATTTTATCATAACCCTCTTAAATTAATTTCTTACATCCCGGTGGCATATTTCAAGCAAAGGACCATGTGGGCAAGACGGACAGAGGGCCCTGGGTAGGCAGGTAAGTGCGACAATGAACTTTAGGGAGAAACGAGCTTGCATTTTAAGGTCCCTTTCCTACTATTAAAGTAATGCGACTAGGGATCTGCCTGCTATGGCTGGAACTAGCCTGACCACCTCACCAGGTTTCGCTGACAGTGAATTGTCCATGATCACTCAAGCTGTTCCCCTTCTACCCGTACACGGCTTCCAAAATCACATGTGCGCCCATACCCGCTTCCAAAATCTTCTGCTCTCTTCCATCCGCTCCCTCATCTCCATCCATAAGCTACTTTTACCTTCCATTCTGCTCCCTTCTTCTTTAATCAGTCTCCCTCATCTACCATCCACTACTCGTCCTCACTGCAAGGAAAACTGTCATAGCCACATGAACAACTAAAATGTGCACTGCAGGTTCTCCAGCATTGGATCTTTCATGGATTCACATGCCTAGAATATTCCCCGTCCCCTCGGTAAGCTTATATAGCCTTTTCCTATAGGAAAACTTTCGACACTTTAGTGTCCTATCTACGTCGTTTTGGGCCGCGCACGCACGCCCTACCAAGACGTATATCGCTTAAATAAACTACCAAAACCCACAAAGAGGCGCGGAGCACCGGCACGGGAGTCCAGTGGAGAGTCCAGTCAGCCGACAGTCTGACGGACGTGGACGGTGTTCCCCTGGTCTGCTGGTGTGTGGCACTTCGTTTTGGTGGACTAGGTGGACCCAAGTTTGGATTATTGTGGTATGGAATCGTGCCACAGCCAAAACCCGTGGAGTGGCAGAGGGAAGTGTGGTGGTGGAAGCAGAAGCGGATCCTCTGTGTCGGTAATGGACCACTCAGCGCTGAAGGCGAGTGGAGGTAAGGTTGTGGTACCACACTGTTTCGCAACTTCTCTTGAATTAATGGGAAAAACGCCCCCCCACCCTCCCGCAAGTCCCTCGAACATTATTTTCTTCAGTCCTGATGGGGCAGCTAAGGGCATACCAGAATCCAGTAATGCCAACACTAGCGGTCTCCTGGGTGCAGACTTTGGGGGAACAGGACAGCAGGTTACCTCTCCACATATGACTAGGTCGGCTAGTCAATATATGCTAAAAGCGCTTGGACCCATCACTTCGCCCTTAAATTTTGGACTCACACTCATCGTGTTGCATGGGATAGCCTGTAATACAAGCCGAAATACAACCCCAAACAATAATTCAATTGCAAGTGGATGCCTAATTTCGAACTCAGGCTTAGCTGTTTTGCTGAACACCGCCCCCGCAGCTGGTCATATGGCGGGGCACTGCTCACTTGACCGGAGTGCAGGTGTGGATGGAGATTTTCACACTTCTGACTCTTATGTGGAAGGATCAGCAGTGGCATAAGAGGGGGAGTCCGGCTGGTCAACAAGAGCAGCCAGTCTCCTCTGTGATGATTGGCCCGAGCCCCTCAGTCCCTGATCAAGTGACGGGAGGGGTTGGCTGTCCTGAGGACCCTGTATTGGCAATGACGGGACTCTGCGGGTGTCCGCATTAAACTTGGTTTTGAGCCCAGGATCAATCGTTAATGGGCAAGAGGTTGTAGGGGGTGTGGCCGCCGAGGATTGGGGCTTGAACCGGGGGGTACGTACTCCAGCTGTCAGTGGGAAAGATGGTTGCCCTATATTGGTCCCTACGACACCTATAACTAAAAAGGCGCTAATCCATGAACACTGGCAACTCATATTGAATCCAGTAGTCTTCAGTTTTTAATTTTGGCTCCAGAACTAACGCCATAACAGAGATGTCTATACAACATAATTTGGCCTCTCACGTACGGGAAACATCAGCTCCAGCAAACATCATTGAAGTTGTGACCTCCCAAACCCAACATGAGCTGTCTAAACCCAACACTCTGGCGGCAATGGGGGAGGCGGGGGGGTGTGAGGTAGTTTTAAATTTACCACCACATTACCACCAAAGTACGCTGGGGGTGGGTGTAAACCCCAATTACAACGCAACTAAGGCCGGGGTGCAACCCAGTCTAGCGGACTGATAGTGTTCAGCTAGGCAGGAGTGGCATACTGCCCCCGTAGATGTCACTGATGCAGAAATACTAGAGTGGGCATCCGAGTTGGTGGCACAGGCCCCAGGTTCGTCTTTAACTGCCTCTTGCACTCAAATTAAGTGGGTGTATAGAGCCACCCCCTGTTTTTCAGAAAATCCTACACCAGATACGACTAAGAACCTTAAATGATGGATCAAACTACCTGGAGAGGGGCTTTATGATGCTCTTGGAACAACAAACAAGCACGCCGGGCTCAATTGCATTTGCAGAGGTGAAGGCCGGTGATAAACTACAGTGATAAGGCATTGGAACGCCAATTTAGGCGAGACATTGCCAGAATGGAGAAGATGATCGAACTGGTGGATGAAGGATGCCCATCGGCCTTGGCAAACCAGGCAAGCCAAATGAATCAACTGGATGTGAGCATAGGCCCTGAACATTCCATGCAAAGAGTACGTATTGAGGTGGCGCAGGAATTATTCGACAAAACTCTACAAGATTTAGGGAAATGCATACTCCCGACTAGGAAAATGGATAACACGGGGGTAGAGGACGACGACCCTGCATTTGCCTCAGCAAACGCTTCCCCTTCAGCACAGTCCTCAGAATCCTCATACTCAATCCAGGAGGTGAATAGGGGTAACCGTTGTAAGAACGCCCAGCCCATGGGCAAAGGCCTTATGTCCGACCTTTGCAGTGACATGTCAAGGTCGACTATTGCATTGGCTCCTTTTTAAAAAAAAACTTTCTGAATCAATCAATGACAGTATTAAGGACAGAGCTACACTGCTGGCCATTCTGCATAGCCTGATCGATACGTGGGTCCTGGCCACACCATTCGGCCTGGCGATTACGTTCTAGTGAAAGACTTCCAGTGGAAATCCAGCCTTGAGCCGCGTTGGAAGGGTCCACTACAAGTACTGTTGGCCACCCAGACTGCTGTGCGCGTGGAAGGGAAGAAACGCTGGATACATGCAGCACATCTGAAATTAGTGCCTTTGCCCTATGACAGATGGATAAAGGAGGGGGTAGGGGATTGTGAAAGCGAATACGTTCCTCAGCACGTATCCTTCAGTGACCGAGAATACACTAACCCACATTTTAAGCAGCCAGACTTTTCACCTTTGCCAACCACCGACACAACATTCAAGTATCACTCCGTGCCCGGGGTGTTCAGATATAATATTCGAGCATGGAAATATCTAGGGAAGGACTTCTTGTAGGTAGGAAAGTGTTATTTTTTGTGCTGCACCCACAAGAAACCAACGACATTCCCTGCACACCACCAAACGACGCCTGGAGGTAGAGAGGGGCAGGGAAGAGATGACTCCAAGCAAGATAAGCCACGTGGTCAGGTGCCACCCACAGATGAACTTATAAAGTCTAGATCAGTGAGGCTTCTTAACGGACAGTGAGAGACTATGCTTCCGTTTGGAGTGCGTAGAAGTGATGAAATGGAAAGTTTTACCACTGGAATGACCAGGTCCAAAGGATTGTGGTCAACTAGAGATAAATCTGTGGTTATAATTATTGTGGCATGTATCATACTCATTTTAATGCCTGTTTAATGGTTTCTGGAGAGCTCACACCCCCTCAGCTCACTATTGCCCACGGGCAGCTCCAATTCTACGTCTCATTTCTATGTACACACATACACACTTCGTCCCTTTGATCTTGAGCACCGAGAGGGATATCTCAATAACACCTTGATAAGAATAACAAATGATACTCATGCAATACTGAACAAAACCAATTGTTGGGTATGTTCCCAACTTCCATAAAACGGTGAGAAAGGGTTAGGACGGTATATATAGGCAGAGCAGAGGCGTTGCTGGGGGGGCTAAGGGGGCTATAGCCCTGGGTCTTTTGGTTGTAGCCCCGGATAGAAGCTCAGGGACTACAACCAAAAGGATATAGCTAGCCCCGAGACCCGCCAGTCCTGACATTAGCTTAGCCCCTGATCCTTTCCAGACCTAGCAACACCCCTGAGGCAGAGTGACAATGTGCAGCAAGGAGGTGCTGGAGGAGCTGGAGCGCAGTCTTTCTTTGCTTGCACCTACTATGTATTTATTTGCAATTCAAAACATTTGCGGGCGGTGGAGACGAGGCGGAGTGGAGGCAGTGACACACTGTGACTGTGTGCAAGGGTGCACAGTACGGTCACGGTCTCCGTTCTTCCGCCCCCCCTGTCTGCTGGGAGTATCCGCTTACCGTGTGCGAAAGATTGAAGAAACGGAGGAGCGACAGTGGGCGAATGGCAGAGAACACCAAGTGCGATAGGGATATGGTGCTCGTGCTGATGGTCGGGAGCACAGTGTACGGGGAAGAGGTTAGCTCACCAAGGCTGTTCCAGGACCCGGATCAAGGTACTGTACATCACAGCAGGAGCAGTGGCGTGTGTGAGCGTGAAATAGCATACGAAGAATGTTTGAATGCTCTCTCCCCGGAGCTGCTTTGCAATGATTGGGAAATACTCAACGCTGAAAGTAATCCATTGGAAATTAATGACTGCCGAGAGAATCAGCCGTGCTCCCGAGAAAAGATCACTGCCTCCTCTAAACGTTGAGGTGTCAGTAACAGCTAGCACCGCTAGATACACTGACGTGCAGCAGGCTAACGCAGCTAATAGAAAGTTTGGAGGCTTCAGTGTTAAACGGCGGGGAAAATGCAAAAGAGCAGATTGAAAGCAAGAAACATGGTGGTACAAGGAGAGGTGGGAAGTGCCATGAAAATCATGACAAACAACATGACTAACCACAGGACGTGTATGAGCCATATGCAGCAATAGGGAAAGCTGCAGCACTCAACACAGGCGGCCCAAAAGCACCGGTGAAGGGTTTCAAATTCCAAGAGCCACAAAGGTTGAAATTATTTCATCCCAGCATATGGTCCAACATAAGCTCAGAGAACCTACGTGGCAAGAGCCACAAGCTGGTAAGAACTGCTGTGAACAGACAACCTGGCATGGCTAACCAGTGTAAAGTAGGGGGCAAACGACAATCAGCAACAACCTACATTCAAAAGAACATCTGGCGGCCAAGGCCATTAAACTTGGAGGAGCTTAATGGACGTAGGTTCTTTTATCATGAATAATTAAGGAAACTGACTAATCCCACTCATCCTGCACCTGCAGACCAGAACAAAACAACAATAAACCAGAAGTATAAACACGTGCAGAGAGAAATCTCTGACCAACTGATGCTGGAAACATCTCTAGTAGTGGAGACTGCATAGGATTATCAACCGCAAGAGCTGCTAGACACCCTAAAAGTGAAACACAATAAGAGCACCATGGAAACTATATGCCAACAATTTCCGTGAACAGAGTTGGACCCCACCAACCATTTGTAATTGCTCAAGTAGATCAGTGGCAACCTTGACTAAGCCTTCCAAACTCATGGAGGGAGAAAATGTGAGAGGGAAGACCCTAGTAATACAAGAAAAACAAAGGGGCACTGGCGGTAAACCGTGCAAAGACATCCCAATTTACTCAAACGGACCAACAAATTAACACAAAAGATCAAAGGGAATCCTTGAAGGCTCAGGCATCATTATCTCAACATTAACAACAACAATGGCACCATTTATGAAATTATAAATGGTTGAGCAGCTGAAAGACCAAACAACAATGTTAGCAATGCTCCACTCTAAAATGGTGTATGTCGAGGGCATTGTGACAGGGATCCAGAATAACATGGACAATAGCACAGCAAAAGTTACGAGTTTATTGCATACCATCTTGGACCCTCTCATCAAAGAAAAAGAAAATAGGAGAAAGTCGCGAGGCTTCGATCTGGGGGAGATGCAACCAACAGATGGCGCAGTATTAGCAGTTAAAGTAGCCAAGGAGACACAAACTCCACCGCAGGCCCACACTTTCAAAACTGCAGAATCCCAGACAGATCAAGGAAAGTTACAGAACCTAACTCAAGTTCCACAGCCTGCGGTCAATCAGACGCTACAAAAGTAAGGGGTGCTGCAAAAAACAACCAGCTAGGAGGTAATTGGATATACTGAAGTTATCGAACAAACCGGGGATCCAGAAGATTCACCATCAATTCAACCATCACAACATATCACCCCGGAAGCACCAAACAATATTGAGAAAGGTAACAATTCGACCACCACTCGGCCCCAGAAATTGTGAGAAATTTTTGTAAGGGCAAAAAGCACCCAAAAAGAAGCACAACAAGATTCCATCTTACCATCTTACCATCAGGGAATAGACAGATGGCAAACGCTAAACTGAAACAAGGGGAAGTTAATAATGGAGCTAAGGGAAAGAAATGAAAGAACCAACCCCTCCTAGAGAACAGAAAGACCAATGGGAGCAGAGCGTTTATTAGAAACATCACTCTACCTAAAACCATCAGTGGAGTGCTGGGGAGGAGCACGCTCATGCACACTGCTGCAGATATAGTACCCTGACTAAATAAAGATCAAAGCATGCACAATTAGGAGGTGGTTGACATGGGGGAAAATGTAGAGGTCACGAACATGGCAGAGCTGTTATATCTATCAACATATACTGTCACGAGTCAAGAAGATGAGGAGGAAGAACTGTCTGAAGTTGAAGATCTGACCTATGAACCAGTAAACCGGAGAGTGACGAGGAGCAGACCGAGGACGATAAGCCAAGATGGTCCAAGAGACCGGTAGGCCCTAAGGGTCTGTATCGCAGGGGTGGTCAAGAACCACTACAAAATCCCATGAAGGACCTAACCTGGAACCAGAAGAAGTACTCAGTAGAGGTTGAGCACGTACCTAACAAGTGCAAACCAGAAATAAAACACCAGTGTGCCAGTACAAAAAGAAACACTAAGCAAAGTGGCACCAACGAAATTAAATCGAGTGGCAGAGAAACAACCAGTACACAAACAAGACCATTATGTGATATCACCTCAGAGACTCATTAAGCAATCGACCAGAATAAGGATCCTAGTAATCTTCAAGTCACAAGGAAAAACCAAAAGCAGGAGTGTGGCGGGAGAGCCAGAGATCACCAAAACCCACGGGTATCATTGTCAAGTCTACTACTAGAAAGAATGACGCCCTTGAAGGACTGTCTAATCCTAAACAGGAAGAAAGTGATTAGGCTTTTCCATCATGTCCCAGGGCTGAGAACCTTATTGATGAACGATTTACATATAATTGCATTTCTAGAAGAAGAGCGGACTGACAGTCATATCCATCATCTAGCGACGCTATTGATAGCACAGCTATTATTAGAAGAGGTGGGTCGTCTAAGACCGATGGGATTTGATCTGACTGAGCACGATGAGCCCAGCTCGGGGTCAGGAGGTTCATTAAGACCAAAAGAAGAACTATCAAGACACATAAGGAGTGATGGAGAGGCCATCAGAAAGTGTGAAGCCACCCTTTCTAAACAAACGGGCCCCAAAACGAGCAGTGTCCCAAACAGATCAAACTATAATAAGAGGGAAAACAGAAATACAGATCATGAAAGAGGTGAGGAAAATTGTAAATGGTTGGCAGGGCTCCTTGCTGAAAAGATAGGAAAGCCCAATTGCCAAGAGATTCTGGACAGGAACCAGTTCAAATCTGCCAGCTGGAATACGAGGGGTCTCTCCCACCTATTTAACAATGATGAACCAGATATAGGGGAACATGATGTAATCTATCTGCAAGAAACTTGGTTGAGGGCACCACCCACCTTAGAAGGTTATACCATCTACCTAAACCCAGCCCATAAAAGGAGAGAGAGGCCGTCCAATGTCCGGCCACCTGTTAGCCATCAGTAATAGGGTGCAATTTGAACTATTAGAAGAGACCAACCCGAACCCACACATACAATTAGTAGCGGGTAAAATATTTTTGGAAAAAGAAAAACCAGAGACTATCGTGTCATTCATAAATCTGTACGGGAACCCTGGCATACAGGAATTGCAAGCATTTCCAGATCAAGTGGATGCCATTATTGACGACCAAAGAGAAAAATGGAGTGACCCTTATCTTATTTTGGGAGGAGATCTAAATTCCCAATGTTTTGATAAAAAGGGAAAAGAACTAAAGATGACTTAGCAATAACAACATGCTCCTGACTAGGAGGCAATGCTGGAGAAATATAACAATTTCAAGAGATCTATTGAAATTGAATGGAAACACCCACAGTGACACGCCAGGGCATGCAACCTGGAAAGTAAAGAACAGAGCCCAAATCATAGATTACATCTGTGTTTCCCGTAACATGATCATGCTAATCAAATCACTAGAGATCAAAGAAAAAGCAACAAATGACCACAATCTCCGGTCCATGAAATGGTCAGCCAATGGACAAATGGTAATCCAGAAGTTATCCCAGGAAGAAACAGACTGAGGATAAGAACGGAGGAAATCACAGCCCTGCAAGTAAACCTTGAGAGGGCTATATTCCGAAGCAGTGCTCAACAAATCGGTCATCTGATCAATTATTTATGCCTGTTAAAAGCATATGAGAACAAGAAAGGCATTGCACAAAAGACCATTATCCGCAGACTTCATGTTTTCGATCAAGCAAGTTGGGGGGAAAAAAAAAAGAAATTAACTAATTCTATATGAGCCCTGAAAAAGCATATGACGACTGAGACAAAACAAGAGACCCGCAAACTAAAACACTATCGTAACTGGCGAAAAATTCATAAAAAATGTTTAGTTTGCATGGACACAGAGAAGATGCTTATGAATATAAGATCAAAGAATACAGTTGACATTTGGTCTATGATAAACAATCTGGATGCTTCGCAGGATGCATTGTTGATAAACCCGATCCCAGCGGCAACTTGGATCAAATTCTGTTCAAAATATTTTGACCCTAATGAGATGGTTAGACCAACGCTCCAAAAGACAAGCAAGACGTGGGACCAATTAAATATCAACCTATCTGATGTCCAAGCAATCATCACAAACTTGAACAACTCTAGAGCGCCAAGTCATGAAGGGATGACAAATGCCCCCTTGAAAGAAAACCAGATCCAATGGTCAACATTCTTGATGATCTGATTCAAGCATATTAGTGTAAGACTAATTCCAACGACATGGACAAAAATCTGTCGTTATCCCAATTTATAAAAAAGACCTCTGATCCGAACCAACTAATTACCGCCCCATTGCGTTGTTGGACGTAATGGGGAACGTGTTTGCATCTTTAGTTTTGAAGAACTTGGCAAATTGGTGTATGGAATCGGGAAATGGGGATGAACGGCAAGCAGGTTTTTTCAAGGAGGTGGGTACAGCACTTAACATCTTACTATACTATCTCTCAAACCCACCAACTGACAAGGCGACCTATGCCCCGCTCAACTTCTAAAGGGTGCATCCAGAGATCTGGCCCCCTTTATCACAAAACGTATTAACTCATCCAATTACCGACAATTGCTACAGTGCCTTTTATCTTAAAGATCTTTGATAAAATGGCATACTCCCAGATACAAAAATACTTGGAAACCAACTCTCTACTAGGAACTAGGCAATCAGGCTTCCGACCCCAACATTGCACAGAAACAGCCCTCTTAGACCTCAAGTCACAGATAGATGAACTCTGGGATGAAGGGAAATCTGCCCTCCTACTCCTGGATTTATCAGCTGCCTTCGACCTGGTCGACCACAGGGTCCTATGCAGCCACCTGCACTCGGCAGCTCACTTCTCCAAAGAAGCCATAGCATGGATACAATCATTCCTAACCAACAGGACTATGCGAGTCTTCTCTCCTATGGCAGCAGCCAACCCCATCCCCATAACCTGTGGAGTGCCCCAGGGATCTTGCGTCTCACCCACCCTCTACAATATCTTTACCAAGCCTCTTTTCGATAAGCTGGACCTTCTGGGTGTCACCTACACTAACTATGCAGGTGAGACACAGATTCTCCTACCGCTTACAGGTGATTACGACAAGGATTTGGCCTTGGTGAAAAGGATATATCTCATCATCCAGGCATGGATGGCCACCTACGGTCTATGCCTGAATGATGACAAAACAGAGATCATCATCCTGGGCACTCCCTAGACCCTCAAAAAACTCAGCCCCGAATACTCAGCATTCAACATAGACAATAATATCATTACTGTTGCCAAGGAGTTTAAAACTCTGGGCTTCTACCTGGACTCCACTCTCTCCTTCAACAAGCAGGTCAATGCCCTGGCCTCGACCACGGCATATACATGCAAGTTGATTAGAGCAGGCAAAGCCTTCCTATCACAGGACAGTTGCATCACCCTAGCCAGGGCCCTCATCTTATCCAGGCTGGACTACTTCAACGCTCTATACATAGGAGCCAATGAACAAACCATCAAAAAAAATCCAACTCCTACAAAATAATGCGCTCAGAGCAGCCCTAGGAATCCCCAAGAGAGAACATATCTCCAATACCAGAAGAGCCAACAACTGGCTCTCCACTGATGATAAAATAAAACTAAAAACTGCCTCCCTCAACCACAAATGCTTGAACAATGCAGCAGCCAGTTACCTATCCGACAGATTCACCTTGAAGCCTACCACAAGAATCACCAGACTAGCCAACACCAACTACCTCTGGGTCACCAGATACAAACGTGCTAAAATCGGAGGCAGCAGCTTCCAGGTCAAGGCAGCACTCCTTTGGAACTCGCTACCATCCCCCCTAAGAATCGATCAAACCTATCACAAATTCCGTCAGAGCATCACTAGATGGCTCAAAGATGCGGACATCTAGGCATATACCCGGCTGACCTTTGCCAGGCCCCTTCGTCTACAATGCACGCACCAACCGCATCAACTACTTTCTAAAACTATGCATGCCTCAATGTACCTACCTGTATTTATGGTAACCTATTGTGCCCACATGTAACCAAATCGGCACCTGCACACAAATGTATTTTACATGCTGTAACCAAGGTTTGAATATCCTTATTTCTTGCGCCTGAATACCCTTGGGTCTGGAGCGCATTACAAATAAAACTAAACTAAAAACTTATTATTAGCACCTTGAAGGCCCAAGTGGAAAGAAGTTAAGACAAGAAGCTTTACATGGCCTTCATAGACCTCTCCCAGGTCTTTGACACGGTTTATTTCTGACCAGAGAGATCCTAAACGGAAGAAAAGGTTATAAGCTAGCAACAACCTGTAGGCTGTCAGGAGGAATCTGCAGTGTAAACATTAGAACACCCGGTATTAGCCTGTCCAGTTATGAAGCAAACTAGATTGAATCTTAGGACGAAAGTGACTAAGAAATATGGCCCAAGAACACTTGAAGAGTGGTGGAGAGAATTACTATTGGGAAATCGAATTGCACTTACTTTGGCTCTGGTCAAAAATAAGAGCGGGGGGGGCACAGAACAGAAGGAATAAATCACTGCAGTTAACAAAAGAGATGATATGAAGGTGAACATTTTAACTGACGTTTTTGTAATGGCAGAAGGATATATATATATATATATATATATATATATATATATATTCATATTCAGTTAAAAAAACGTTGTTAAAGGATAGTTCCGGGACTTTTTTTTTTATTGTCCCTACGGTTCGGCCATGTGTTTTTAAGCATAAATCGGTAGATCGTAGAAAACTTTCCTATGGACCTTACCCGACTTTTCGTCCATTAACGCACTCGAAATCAGCCGCCATTTTCTGATAATCCTATCATTTCCCCCCATCGCCCTGGCTCACCTGCTTTTGCGGCACTAAATCAAATCCCCCGCCCCTGAGCCTGACATCAGCAGACGCGTACCGCCCATTTCCCAACGTCAAAGCACGTTTCGTGTCAACAATCGCTGCGCCTCAGCTAATGACGTGTCGCCATGGAAATGGCAGGACGCCTCTTTCCTCAATAAGTATAAACACACCGTTTCACAACACACAGCAGCAGATTTTCGATTCCATTTTTCTCTGTTAATTTGAGTATTCTGTGACTCGTTTCTGTGCTCTGGTCAGCTACCTTCGCCGCTTCTAGGCCTTGTGAACACCTGTACCATCTCTGTAAATTATTTTACTTTCTTTATCACACAATGGCTACAATAATGCCGTATATGTACGAGCCCGACTACACCGAGGAAGAATTACTGGAAAGGCAAGCACGCGGAAACGATGGGGATTCGGATGGCAGTTGGGAGGACCAGTCAACGGATGAAGAGCCTGGACCATGTCGGATGGACGGCGTCTCCACCTGGTGCACGTGCAATCGGTGCGAGCTAATGCCAACTGAGGAGGAGAACTGCTGCTGCCGTGAAAATTCCGGGTGCTTGGCCTACATTTCGGAAGGCGAGCCAAGTCCGCAATGCATCACCGAGCTGCCAGAGTTCAGGGAAGCCTGCCTCTCACGGACCGTGTTGAGGATGATGATGGTGCTTATGCACGAACTTCGCGGCACTGTTCGTCCGCGTAATCCGAGTAACGAGTAAGTATACTCTGGTTGTGATGTCAGTGATGCCACTACTATTTCATGGTCATCTCCCACATGTAAAATTACATCTACATATCATTCGAATGCATGTAAATTGGTTCCATATTGTGCATTTTCTAGATAGAATTTTTTTCAAAGCAGAATGACATTTTTTACCTGAATCGACAGTGATAAGAAAGTTTTGTCATTTTAATACAGTTTGCATCTTTCATTTTCACAGGTGGTACAGGCTGGTGGCCTATCGTTGCTTCACTTGGTGGCTTCACGGGAGGCTCGGACACCGCGTTCGGAGAGTAATACCTGCCTGTGCGGTACTTGCCATTAGACAACATTTCCCCAGCGACAGTGGACAATACCGCGGATTTTCCCTGGATGTGCTGCAACCGGAACTTTACAATGTGTAATGTTTATTATTTATGTTCAATTGAAATTAAGATCTAAAATAAAACCCAACATATATTTTAACAATGGTTGTTTTGATTTTTTAAATGAATCTAGTGTGTCTCCATTGAATAGTCTTCCTGTGCCTTGTCTTGTCACACCACATGTCTCCGGCCAGCATCCTCCCTCACGCTGGCCGCCCACCTTCAATCCACATAACCGTTGAACCCATATGCAGCAGACATGCATATGTTATTTTGCGGGTTGGCATCAAGCCTCCCGGCCTTGCCTCCTCCCCCAAAAATACTTACCACACCACTTTGTTCAAGCTTTGGCAATAAAAGGCCGTTGGATTTTATTGATACAAAACATGGTTATAGGTAAATAATCAATATGGTTGATCATAATAAATCATCCTTTTGGGCACCGGGTACAGAGATGACCCCCTCTGGCCCGTGCCGCCTTGCCACCACAGGCCAGCCTGCTGCTGACTAACTGCCTAGGCATCCAGGGTCTCCAGGGTGAACTGCACCCATATATTCTCCTGGGAGGCTGAGGTATTTATAAACTCACCCCCCTGCCTTCCATGTACTAGATCCTGCAGCCTGCCTCTTACATGCAGTTAGATGGCCTCTCCTTGGTGAGGCCCTGCGGCAAACGAGTCTTGTCTGCACGACCACCGCCCCAATCCACCCCCCTGCCTTATCAAAGGCAGTTCGCACCGGGGTACTTGTGCTGGCAAGTGGAGCTGTCAGGGAGCGATAAAGGCCAAGAGGTGCCAAATAGAATGTACACTTCAAAGTGGTCTATAGAGCATGGGTTGTTGTTCCCATGTCTACCTCCAGACCCCATGTCTCCTGCCAAGCATCCCCCCTCACGCTGAACGCCCCCCTGCAATCCACATAAGTGTGTCTCCATTCACGAGTCTTCCTGTGTCTTGTCTGCACGACCACCGCCCCAATCCACCCCCCGCCCTATCAAAGGCAGTTCGCACCAGGGTACTTGTGCTGGCAAGTGGAGCTGTCAGGGAGCGATAAAGGCCAAGAGGTGCCAAATACCATGTACACTTCAAAGTGGTCTATAGAGCATGGGTTGTTGTTCCCATGTCTACCTCCAGACCCCGTGTCTCCTGCCAAGCATCCCCCCTCAAGCTGGACGCCCCCCTGCAAACCGCATAATGCCACGACATATACACGTCATTCACAAACACACCCCTGTTTCGAATTCTTTATAACCCACTTCATATTTCTAATGAGAACTTCTTTGCGCTTTGCTAGTCAACCCGTGAAGGTGCTGGTTATCTGCTCTTCGTCTCTGTGAACTTCCGTGACCACTTCGAGGAAACTCGTCAGTTTGCAACCTGTGAACTGCTCCCTGTTCTACGACAAGAAAGTACTCTAATCCCTGCATCTAACTGTTTGTTCGTCAAGGTAAGGCCATGTACCATAATCATTTTGCGTCCAATTTCTTTTCGTTCAAGACAGTACATGCAAGGAACTAGTCACATGTTCTGAGTTTAGTGAAATTATTTTTCTATTTTTTTAAAGTTATTCAAATACTTATCCGCATGTGAATAACGTGTATAGTTCCAAGAACCAAAACGAACCTTGCATTGAACCTTTTATGTGTCATTTAATTTTTTAACACATTGGTATTCATAGAGAATTGTTGATCTTTACTTTTCAGAACTTTCCACAATGCCTGCCTGTTCCATTGGCGGTTGCCCTTCGAAGACTCATAGTAAATCTGAAGGTACTATAATGCATGTTTTCCCTAAGACAATAGATCAGATAAGAGAATGGGTCCGATATTGCGGATATCCACCGTCTGAGCTTGAAAGTAGAGTCCTAGAAGTCTTTGCGGACAAGAGGGGTGATCGATACCGCATCTGCAGCAGGCACTTTACCTCTGACATGTACTCCACATCATTGCTAATAAAGAAGAACACACCGCGAGCGAAGCGAAAATTGCTCTCAACCGCTATTCCCACTCTATTCGTCCACATCCCTCCACTGGTGAGTCAAGTTTACGTATTTATCTCTCGGCCTTGCGGTAGTGTGTAGCATTAGCTAACAATAATTTCCCCATTTATGTATCCACTCAATATGAAGGCGGAAGATTCTCCATCCGTGTCGTTATTGCAGTCATCAGCCACTTCAAGCGCCTATCGGGTAATCTTACTTAGCTATTCTGCCACTGGCTTGTTTTAGGCATGTAAATCAATAGTTTTAATTTATCGTGTGATTATTTTACCTAATGGTACACCCTTGTACTCGTCCTCTAGTCTTTGTTTTCAGTTATAATTATTGTTATCCAAAATAATGCAAGTACTGTCTTTCAGGGAGATGCTGAGGAGTCCAACGCATTGACGACAACCGTTGATGTCACTCAGATGCTCGAGGTACGTTTCCGGACAGTTCCATCGATAGAGATCATCAGATCTTGCATTCTTGTAGCGTGATTGTTACACACAATGTTTCTTTCGTTTTTAGCCATTGATATGTCCTTCTGTCGTCGCCCTCCTATGTGTCTTCTTTTTTCAATATTGTGTTCATTACTAATGAAAGTCCTATGTTTCAGGGAGTCGATGGAGCATTAGTCCAAGAAGAAGGGGGAGCATGCAGTTACGGGTCGGCGCAACAGCTTGCAGAAGTGTGCACTGCAGTTACATCGTCCCTTGATGTTCTTATGCATTTCGAGGTATGGATACTGAGAGTTCGATCAAGCGAAATCATATGACGTGATTACATCCGCTATACTTCCTTCTTTATTAACGCAAGTACTATGTTTCAGGGAGATGACAGAGCTTCTTCTACAAGAACATCACCCCTAGTAGTTGATGCAGATCTCTGGGTGGTGACACTTCCAACGATCGAGCAAATCGAATCATATTTAGATATCCATTATTTATTTTAGACAACTGATCATTTGTGCAGGTCTATTTAGATGAGCCGTTGACGCCTGCACAAAGTGTATGTTCTTTTTAACAAAATAGAAAACCATACTAATGCAATTACTGTGTTTCAGGGAGTTACTGAAGCATCATCTTCAATAATATCATCAATGGAAGTCTATGAGGAGCCCGAGGTATGGATCTTGACAGTTCCATCTAACTAGATCAACAATGCGTGAATAATTGTCGTTTGAATGTTCTACACAAAGCGTTCATTCGTGTTTTGCTATTGAGATGTACGTGGGTATTGGTCCCCAAGTACATTTTGTGTTTTCAATATTATTATACATACTAATGAAAGTTCTATGTTTCAGGGAGTCGATGGAGCGTCAGTGCGTGATGGATGTGCTTATCATGAAAATATAGTCGTTGCAGCGCAAGAGGAAGTGGAGACATGCACACACGAGTCGGAGCAACAGCGTCCCGATGTTGAAGTTCGAGGCAAGAAAGTTTCAAAGAAAAGAAAGCAAAAGAAGGTTAGTGTCCTGGTCACTATATTATGTTGTTTTTCACTGTTAATAGTTCAATACTGTAAGTTGTGTTTAAACTGAACATCCCTTTTCCAATATGTCCTCTAGTTGCGAGTGGGTGTACGAACTAGATCTACACAGACAGTGAAGCGAACGAGAGATGTTGCTTGTCAAACCTTTTGGCAGGGACTTGAGACTCGAGATGCATCGTGCCAATGGGAAGAATATGAAGTGATTAACAACGGAGCTATACCACATCCAGCCATTGATAGTGAATGTCCTCCTGGTAGTTCGGATGCAGTCGGAGATCAATTCACAGAATCCACACCCGCAAAAACTAAGACCGCGAGAAAGTTGAAGAAATTGTTTTATTCACCCATCGCCGGAGAAGGAACAGATGTTGCAATGGAAGAGAATGAAGTGGACGACAATGAAACACCATCAATATCACTGAACATAGCGGAAGACGATATCAGAGATTCTACCTTTCATGTGAGTGACATGTCCTCAACGTTACAGGCCGAACCAGCTGGGATGCAGAGTGACAGTATAAGGAAAGAGGCCAAATTCATTGTATTCGATAGTTGTTTGATTGATATTATTCGGATGAAATGTGGGCATTCGGTTGGTGGGGAAGTATGTGGGGAGCCATTGATTAATGTGACTCGTGCAATTCGAGGCACTAACCTTAAAATACATGCCACCTGTACAAAATATCATCCTTTCTCATGGTCTGCACAACCCATGCTGGGGCAACTGCCAGCTGGCAATCTACTTTGTTCAGCGGCTGCACTTTTTAGTGGTTCAAGTTTTAAAAAGTTAGAGTCTTTCTTTCAGTTTGTGGGAATCCATTTCATTGCGAAAACTCAGTTCTACAAATACCAAACCGATTATCTATTTCCAGCCATTAGCGAAGCTTGGAGAATGGAAAAAATGTCTATTGATAGTACATTCGCGGGCAAACGGTTCAGGCTAGCCGGTGATGGACAGTGCGACAGCCCAGGATTTTCAGCCAAGTACTGCACCTACCACTTTCAGGACAGGGAAAGTAAGAAAATTCTGAGTTCGGTGGTCGTGCAGGTGTCACAAAGTACATCCTCAGTGGCCATGGAGAAAGTTGGCTTTGTAGCATCATTGCAAGAACTACAATCGCGGGGAATGGTGATCGACCTGATAGCCACGGACAGACACGTTTCAATTGCCAAGACAATGAGAGAAGAGTACAAAAATATAAATCACCAATTTGACGTTTGGCATCTTGCAAAAACAATCAATAAAAAAATGTCGGCTGCAGGTAAAAAAAAAGATATGCAAGGTATTTCACAGTGGTCCAAGTCAATCAGCAACCATCTTTGGTGGAGCTCAAAAACATGTGGAGAGTCGTTGGAAATTCTACTGGAAAAATGGCGGTCAGTAATGCTACACTGTAGCAACGTTCACCGCTGGACCACAAACCAACATTTCCACAATTGTGAACATGGCCATTTGTCCACAGAAGAAGAAGTGGTCGATTCTTTCATCACCCACTCATAAAGCCATTGAAAAGATTGTATTTGATAAAACTATAACAAGAGATTTGAGGGGACTCACGGAATTCTGCCACACAGGAGATTTGGAGGTGTTCCACAATATGTGCCTAAAGTACAGGCCAAAACGATTGCATTTTGGCATGGAGGGCATGATAAATCGGACTCTTCTAGCGGTCTTGGCACATAACCATAATGTTGGCCGTCAACAAAGTAGGACGACCGGAACTTTAGGGACGCTTCGCTACAATAAGGCCTTCATTAAAAGAAGTAAACAATGGGTGATCAAACCAGTGTTTCAGGATATGCAATATGAGTTTATTGAGAGACTTATTGTTGATGTCCTAGATAGGCACATACATGGAGTTGTGAACGAACCTGTGCAGGGGACAACTGCATTGCCACCCAACATTGCCTCTGTTCCATGTCCACCTAAAGAATAGCTCATTGAGAAATACACATCACGGTTTAAATGATTGTAATTTGATTGTCTGTTCTCTCGAGTCTCCTCATGTCGCAGGCCCATTGAATATGTGCATCTATGTAATGTGTAAATAAAAGTGATTGCTCAGTGTACATGCAATGTGTCTCTCCACCGTTGCCCCTCCCTTCACCGTGCAGTTGTGCGAACCACCCGGGTGTCACCTGTGACTTTGCTCTGGAGTCTCCTCATGTTGCAGGCCCATTGAATATGTGTAGCTATGTATTGTGTAAATAAAAGTGATTGCTCAATGTACATGCAATGTGTCTATCCAACCTTGTTCATTTGCGCATTAAATTAAACCAAACAGTAATATAAATCATTTTTCAAAAAATATAGAATGTCTCCGTATTTATGGTTCTCTGGGGCTGCAAATGCACGCAGACAAAATGCAAAGATGGAGTGTAAATTTCAAATCCTGTGAGATGGCCTTACACTGCATGTAGCTAACTAGGAATGTGTGCTCGTTCAAAGTGAAGGTCAGCTGCTTTGATTTTTTGCTCGGGTGCCGGAATGGCCCACGACTCAGTATAAGGTTCTATTGTTATTTGACCTTGACAGGCCGGGACCATCCCGAAAGACTTCTTTTTGGGGGTGTGGGGCAATAACGTAAGAAACGATAATGAATATAATTTCAGAAACGAAAGCCATTTAATGTTCGTTCATTAGAAGAAATAACGTCGGCATAAAAGGAGTGGTATTTCGGGGCTGCCCTACACACAGACACAATGGAAAATGCAAATATAATATAAGTAACTCTTTAGATGAGTTTATACCGCAATTTAATTACTATACAGTAGCTTTAAAGACGGGTTAAGTTGTACTTGTTCGTTCTATGTGGCATATTGTTTTGTACCGCGCACTATCTTGAGGAGAACCATCTCCTTTTACGGAAGCACCTCAAAACCTTCCTCTTTGCTTCTGCTTTCTCTCTCCCTCTCCCCTGCTACAACTGGTCCACTGTCTGCGACCTCGGTCCTGGGCCCTTCCACTCTCCACCTGCACTGCCTCCCTGTCAACCCCTGCACTGGGGGACTGTCTCAGTATCCTACAGCCCCCCCTTGACGTATAATACCCAGTTGCACTGTCCTAGCTATGAAATAATTTCCCGACCTAATATATAAAATGAATAATTTTAATAAAGATCTGATGGTGAGACTAATTTCATTTTTTATGTTTTTAAAACAGGTACATCCTTCATTATTGTATGTGTCACGAGTACCAAACACCGGCGGATGGCTTTTATAACCGCCAGTTGCTTCTCCGCGTGAACAACGTTACCACCCTGACCATTTTATGGGACGATCGTGAAGTACAAGTATGCCCTTACGCGGTACTAACGGCTAGATGCAACATACAGACCGTTGTGGTGGCCTAGCGCCTCGTTGTTGGAACAGCCATGCGATTATCAGTGCGACCGAAGAGCTTATTTTATCGTAAACCAACACCCTGTGTACTGCACACTAACATCGCTTGCCTCAAGACGAACTATTTTGGATCGAGAGCAAAGAAAAATGCAAATCGCAGAATATTCTCAAAACATTTGATGTCCAATAAATGTACTTTGCCAAATGGACAATCTTGCCATTTGCTTTTAAACCACAGTTTCATATTCCGAATTGTGGCGCTGTATTGTGAGATGATCTAAGACCCTGTGTACAGCAAAGGAACATCGCTTGCCTCAAGACGAACTATTTTGGATCGAGAGCAAATAAAAATGCAAATCGCTGAATATTCTCTAAACATTTGATGTCAAATAAATGTACTTTACCAAATTTACAATCTTGCGGTTTGATTTAAAAGTACAGTTTCATATTCCGAATTGTGGCACGCTGTGTTGTGAGCTAATCTGTGTTGGTTTCCGGGTTCTGTGTGTAGTCGCGTAGAAGACGCCTGGGCGCGTTTGCCTACCCAGCACAGTCACGTCACGGATAGAGGCGGGGAATATGAATGTTTTGATAAAGTCTGTTTCAGGGGCGGGGGATTTGATTTAGTGCCGCAAAAGCAGGTGAGCCAGGGCGATGGGGGGAAATGATAGGATTATCAGAAAATGGCGGCTGATTTCGAGTGCGTTAATGGACGAAAAGTCGGGTAAGGTCCATAGGAAAGTTTTCTACAATCTACCGATTTATGCTTAAAAACACATGGCCGAACCGTAGGGACAATAAAAAAAAAAGTCCCGGAACTATCCTTTAAAAGGGACGTTATGGTTAAGTTGCTCTACTAAAAACCTATCAAATTCAGTAAAAAAAACTTTGTTAAAGGGACGTTATGGTTCAAAGTAAAACCGAAAAACCCCTGAAATTCGGCAGTTATGGTAAGATAAGCAACCATAATTCGCGCCACCGTGCACTGCTAACACTAACACTCAGGACATCAAAGATGACATCACAAATGTCATTGATGACATCACTGATGACATTACATGTGCATTTACTTTTCATGAAAACTCTGTAGGAGGGATTCTTATAACGTTGACCAAAAAGTGTCAAGGATCATTTGAATGAATATCATGAGCCAATTAGTGCCTTAAGCAATGCATTGATATAAATAGCATTCTATTATGAAGTTCTATCCAGTATACTAAGCAACTCATGCAGAAACGTAAGCAGTGTGTGCAGTATACATGAAGGTGCAATATTCATAATCTTGCCATGTAGAATAATGAAATGGTAACTGCTTTCTTATTAGAGTTTTGCGTACTTTGAAACATGTAATAAGTAGCTAATAAAACCCACTTAATACATAATTACACTTAATACAGACAAAACACAAAGAGACAACAACACATACAAATATGAGTATATACAGGGACAGAGAAGTAAGCAAAAAAGCAGAAGTAGTAGCAGAAAGAGTTCATAACCTAACTGATTATCTTTATGCAGAGAAATGATTGCTCTGTTTCAAAGCTGCTACTTACTGTATGTATGTATGTATGTGTATCAAATGATGTCAGTGAACCCTAAGGAAAGAAGTGTGAGTACAATGTATACAAATATGAGCATATACAGGGAAGGTATAGTAATAAAACTATGATAAAGTGCTGATAACTAATGATTATCTTCAAGCACAGAAAGGATTGCGCTCTTTCAAGCCTGTGTCTTCCGCTATATGTATGTTTCATATGATATGACTTGACCCTAAGTCTACAAATATAGTACCTTTTCAATTTTTTCTTCCTGACTGTTACTGAAGAAAACTATGTGGCTTAGATATGTCAGTAAAGGATAAAAAGGGAGAGCCAGCCATGTGATGTCATCAGTGATGTCAACAATGACATTTGTGATGTCATCTTTGATGTCCTGGGTGTTAGTGTTAGCAGTGCACGGTGGCGCGAGTTATGGTTGCTTATCTTACCATAACTGCCGCATTTCAGGGGTTTTTCGGTTTTACTTTGAACCATAACGTCCCTTTAACAACTTTTTTTTCTGAATTTGAGAAGTTTTTAGTAGCGCAACTTAACCATAACGCCCCTTTAACAAAGTTTTTTTACTGAATTTCATAGGTTTTTAGTAGCACAACTTAACCATAATATCCCTGACTTTATATACATGTAACATAGAACATACTGAACCCCTATCTAGTGATTTCGATGTCCGCGGACATATCGAAAATCTGAGCGTGGTGAATGTAAATTTAAATAGTGTGCCCCATTTCCCCCTTGAGGTTGGCTCTGAAAAGAGCAGTTTTTTTTTTTGCAGATGCTTGACAGACACATGTTATTTTGTATTTTTTTTTCTTACTTTACTCCTAAAATCTTCACATAACCTTCTCCAAAGCAACCCTTACATTCCAAAACAGAATGGCATTTCCCATAAAAGATAAGGAAATGCCATCTTCTTTAAAATAAACAGCATTACTGGAATCAATATTCTCATTACAGAAGAACATACCAGCTCTAAGCATGACGGCACACATGCCTCTGTTGATTACACACCTAGCATTGTTTTGCTGAGGAAAAGAAACTGAACTATTGTCCCATATTGCCCTAGGTACTAATCCAGAACAAATTACTTTGGCATTTGGAAGGATGTTCATTACTGCTTGAACCAAGTGTTCCAAATCTGCCAACAAAGTAGGGGCACTGACATAGTCCAAATGGAAAGCACCATAGTGCAAAACTACCACATGAGGACTGTTGATCCTGCCCATATCTTCACAAACTTGTACAATTCCCTGTACATTGCAATCAGGCACAGTGCTCCACACCACCTCCACTCCTTTAACATCAAAATTCTTTGCAACATGCCTGCATTGAGCATACTGTTGTAAACCATGCACAAACATATCTCCGAGCACCAACACCCTGACTTTCTCCACTTCTGCCATCTTCACTACACACAGTCTCTTTGAACACAAATCCACAACCTCAACATCTGATTGGCTGATCCCTACAGTCTTCTTTCCATGCTGGATTTGCTGGAAAACCCTGGATGTAGCACGCCCTGTCCGCAGACTGCATAACTCTTAGACAGCCCTTCTACCATTTCCACTTCATTCTCTGTGCCATTCCCTCATTGGATACAGCTAAGCAGGCACACAATACGGACAACGTCCTCAGAACACCCCCATTTTCTTGATGTACGAACATTTCAAGACACCGCGAGTGTTCTTAGAACACTTTCAGCTTGACATCGAACAATACAGATGTCGTCTTCAGGACACCCCCTGCGAACATTCCAGGACCCCACGAGTCTTCTGAGAACACTTTCAAATTGACAACAAATCCATTCTGTCTATTTACAAACATTTCAGAACAGCCGTGTTATCCGCAGAAAAATCGAACACAACAAAAGTGTCTAGCACATAAAAAAACAGAACATTGAACCTATCTCATACTCCCCCACCCTCCCCAAACACTCTTACACACCAACACACTCCACTAAATACAATTTTTAATCCAAGTTTCACTGCGCTGTCCGTGGTCGTCCGCGAATGCAAGATGGCGGGCACCACAGAAAATCTGATGCGCTTCACGCACCATGCCGTCCAATCAGCGAACACGTCTCATGTCCGCGGACATCCCGCAAGCCGCTTGGCCAATCGGGGCACTGTCCGCGGAGCGAACCGGGAAGTCCGTCCGCGGAGCGAATGGAGATATCACTCATTTAATTTTTTTTGCCTTCCATTTTGGTCATTTTAAAAAAAACTACTGGACGGATTTACACCAAATTTCCAAAAGCACACTTTCGGGACCAAGCCCCCGCTCCTGCTGCAAATTTAGTGTAAATCCGTCCAGCGGTTTGGGCTGTAGGCGTGCGCAAAGTTTTTTCCCATTATGTCTATGGGAAAAAACAAGTTTTGGGACCCCCCCTATAACTTTGCCCCCCCTGGACCAAACCTCTCCAAACTTTGCAAGAAAAATTCAGAGTGGGCCATATACTTTTTTTGCAAGGTTTGGTGAGGATTCGTCCAGAGGAAGCAAAGTTATAAGCCACCCAAAAAAATGCTCTTCCTATGGAAACACCAACTTAACCATAACTACATAGACGCTACCGCGTCCATGCAAAATATATATATCTCCTATCCCATTATCCACTGATGCTATACATCCTTTAGGGCCATGTCTTTTGGTAGACAGAATGGTAGTACCAATGGTAACTTTGATAGGACAAATATAAGTTGTATGGTTATTATTAGGGTTATTTATTGAGCGTGGACTTAGCTTCAGGAAACAACGGAGCACATTACAATCATACGGGGAAGAGCAAGCCTATTGGTGACCCTTGGCAATGATGCAAGTGCTTGGGCATTGGTTGATAATACCTGGATTTGGTGCAAGTACCGGAGCATTTGAATAATTAGTATTGGCTGCATATCTGGGAATTTGATAGACATCTTTGGCAAGATTTTGAATAATGTGCATTTGATTTCAGTTGATGGGATTTATTATTTGTGATTTGTACATGCACCACTTGCAAATGACAATTTTCTTCAAAGCGCTTACAAAGAAAAAAAAACAGCGGGGAAGGGGCAAGGTATGAAGGTAGGGTAGGAAAGTCGATCAAAGATAAAAGTGATGTAATATAGGTTTGTTTCAAACAAGTTTGTTTCAGTGTTAAGCCAAGTTCAAAACGCCTACAGGAAATGAAAAGGAAGTTCCTAATAAAAACAGCATCAGGTATGGAACAAACCAAACTGGGATAAGCCTTGTGTATCCCCAACCCCTCCAATAGGGTTTCTCCAAAAATAAGTTTGTAATCTATTAAGAAACATTATCCCATCAGGCACACCCTATTGTACAAAACAATGTGCAAAGTTATGGCCAACAAAAATATAGAAAAACGAATATTAACAAGTCCTTTGCCTGCTGGCTAGCCCTACGCTACACCACCGAATGATCCAAGTCTTGGTCAATAAAAGAGTTCATAAATCCCAGTCTTCAATGTCCAGCCCTGGCCTGCCCACAACGGACCTTTAAACTTGAAACAAGACGCCATTCTACATGGTGCCACCTTTCCCTCTGATAGTTTGTATTTCCTTTGACCAATGAAATGTCATGAGACTAGAGCGTTCTCTCTGGTTCTCTGGAGTGTTCTTAATACTTCTGGTTAACTTCTTCACAGTACTTTTATTGGAGCTATATGGAAAGCAATTTGTATTTTCATGACCACCACTCGTGGTCATACTAGGTTAGTTGACGTTAAAATAACATAGTGGCACTGGTAGGAAAGAAGGAAGGAGAGTTTGGCTTGGGGAAATAGGATAAGGGTCTAACAAAGCAGATGAATACCACATTCTCAGGGGATGGTCGTCCCTAATCCCATAAGGGGCTTCCTCTCCCACGTGATCCTCCTCCGGCGCACCACCCTCAGGGGGACTATTGCACTGTGGAAATCCTAAAGTAGAATCAGAAGGAATCCAGGGGAAAGGAGCTAACCCCTAGGCATTGGGGTAGTACATTGAGGAAAAGGAACATTTCTTTTGTTGTTTTGACCACCGGAGTCATTGGGAACCTTTTTGTTGATATGAACTGTCATTACCACGTTATGAAAAAACGTCCTTGCACATTACATTTAAGTTATTAGTGTGAGGGTCAAAAGCAGTCTTTTTCTTTGGACACGACAGTAACTATTTGTTTGACATCCTGACGCTTTCAATAGATTTCTTTGAGGCAGGGAAACCCATCTTCGCTTTAGGGGCCGAGGCAACTTTTTCAAACCTTTTATTAGTTAATAAAACTTTATAACCAAAACTATTCCACCTTTGTGTCCCTGCTTTACTTCTGCTCCCTTACACTATGGATAATCAAAGTGTTCTTTGTTGATTGTTTGGGGCAGCTTTTCAATAACTTTTGTAGGGGATTCAAGGTATTTTCTGATTACACATGTGTTGCATCTTCTTGGTCCAGGCCTTGCTTGTTTTAATAACAGAGCAACACCATAATTTATTAGCACTAACAGACTTCTGGTTTACCCATGATTGCCCAGCAGTCCTCGACGAAATGCTGCTGCCCAGGTTTTCAGCTTTTTGCAAGCATACAGTAGACAAAAAGGGCTGTGGTGTTGCTTTTTGATATCTTCAGACTCAATTAAAACCTGTATTGATTTTTAGAATCATAAGCTCAAGATTGCAGTTGCAAACAATTTTTCGGTCATTGTGTCCATGATTATTTGGACATCAAAACATTACACTCTTTTTATGTCTCAGTACCAAATGCTTTGTGGGTATCTCAATACATTAGGTAGGACCGTTCTAATCTTTGGGCATTTTAATGTACATCTTGATAATGAGGACTCGTTATGGGCACAGGACCTTTTAGTTTTATTGGATACTTTAGGAATTACTCAGCGTTCCTCAGGTCCTACTCATACTCCTATAGCTGCTAATTTATTAGATGCAATCTTAAGATTTCAATATGGACCAGAAGGAGCAAACGTTTGATCAGGTTTTAAGTTTTCATTTCAATCAGTCATACCATAGCAATTGACCAATACCCACGGTAAACAGAACGCTGTATTTCTTAATACCTTTTCGACATACATCATGCTATGAAAGATGCACTCCGTGTTACCTTGTCACCGGATATGCTGCAGACTTTAACAATCATATCATTACTAAATCAGGTGGCACCTATCCATTAAAAATAATTCTAAATCGCCTAAAGAAATGTTAATTCTATGGTTTAACCCACATCTAATACTACTAAAAAGGGGCAGGGCAATCAGAATGGAAGAAATCTGTTTTTTAGGAGCATAAAGCCCTTTGAAATAGTCCTTTTAAACAATATAAAAAATGTTTACTATCCGTGAAGAGATTATACTTTGCTAACAGAATAGCAGAAGCACTTTTGAGTTATGTCAAACCTTTGAAAACGTATACAGAGTTCGCTAAAGTTTATAATGCAGATAATCTCTCACTGAACAGTTTAGGAAAACTATTAACACACTTTGTATAAAAACTGATGCATAGCCACAAAGGGGATTCCTTTTTATCTTCTTCCCCCCTATACCATCAAACAGCTTTGAATTTTTGTTGCACGTATTGAATATCATCAATATGGTTACAGTCTTGAAACCCTCATCTAGGGACCTTTAACCTGCTAGTTTCTCATAGAAAATATTAGTGCCTATTCAAGACTGCAACTTCCAACAGGGAGTGCCCTTCCTGAACAGTTTGGGTGATGGAATGGCAGAATGCACGGACGTTCTTCACAGGCTTGTGGAGTACATGGATTCTGATCAAAAAGATCACAGAATATACCTACTGTGAAAGGTCAGAAAACCCTGGACTGAGCGGTCGAGCTGCAATGCTGCAACAAATCGACACTCTAAATCGGGAAAGATGTATGCTTTTTGGTACTAGCTGGAGTAGTTTGAGCACGTCTTGTGGTAGGCTGTTGCAATAGTCAATTTACTAAGAATTGGAGCCTGTATTGTTTCAGTTTTGTGTTTCCGAGGAATGGTAGGATCATTTTTAGTGGATGCATTTGGAAATGTGCATTTTATGAGAGTATTGATGTCCAGGAGATTTACTTGGGCTTTATTTCTAGCACCCAGATCACTCTTCTACTGCACCGCTTTTTGAATGTTGTGAATCATTGAACATTTTAGAGTAAACCACTAGTGATCAGACCTTTAAGGGCAGTATTTACAATAAATACTACTGTGCCCCTGGAGGATCCAAGTCCGAACTTACTGCACACATAAAAAGACAGTGTATAGTGAAGAAAATAGGAAATTAGAACATATTCTGTAAGAAAATTGGTGCAGTTTCAAATAAAACAACCATAGAAGAAAAACAGTTATATCACCTTTGTCATTTAGCAATTTCATATACGAGTGCTGTGATGAAGGACCGAAACAAAACTATTCTCAGATTAAACCTAGAAGAACTTTTGATGTGGATATCCAGTTGAAAAAAAGGTTCTCTAAGATTCACCCTGAGACAATTGAGACGTATCGGTCTTACCGATTGTAACTATTTAATGCAGGCTAGAAATGCAAGGCAGATTAAATACAAATTGGCTCAGAGTGAGAAAACGTATTATAAAACAATGAGATGGAGAAGCCATGTTACATACTATTTTGGCTAATAATTCCAAAAACAGTTGGTCCTTGTTTAACAACCCAACAGTGTCGCAAGAGCAGATGCAAACTAATGCAGTGTGTGAGAAAGTCTGGCCAAATTCTATAGAAATAGAAATAATCGACATAACGGCCATTCAGTGACCCAGTATTGTCCACTAGGAAGCGGAGCTGTACTACACACAGGCCCTTCAAATACAGAGTCTCTTTGGTGCTGGCAGTGGTCTAGCCTTAAATTCAGCTTGTTGATTAGATTTATTTCATAACATAATACCTCTACGATACATCCAAAGCAGTGACATTAAAACTGTAGACATATGCAAGAAAGTATACAATGCTACATCTATAGTATTCTTCTATGTGAATAGCAACTTAAAATACATCCTTGAGGATGCAGATTGTCTGAATCGTTTGGGATAGGAGTGCCTTACCGTGGATGTTGAGTATGGCAAGAGATTATGCCCGGAAATCCCGCGTTCAAAAGATACATTGTAGTGACTCCACCATTGCTACTAGCCTGCATCTGGAGCAAGGTTGGAGGATGAACCACGGGGGGGGGGGGGGGGAAAGACACCCACTGGGCTTGATTCGCAAATTTGGCAGCACAAAAAGGAAAAGGGCTCTTAGCTCGCAATAGGGAACATTTTGCTCAACTGATCAGCTGGAATACTCGTGGCAACCATCACCTTTTTGAGGGAGATGCTTTGATGGAGCAAATCGATCAATATTCTTTAGTGGCCTTACAGGAGACCTGGCTCACCTGCTCTATTCTCAAAGACAGCTGGTGCTTTCTTCATAAATTGGCTAAGCAGGGTGTCAAGAAGACCTGGTGTTTTCGAGGAACTTGGCTCAAACTCGCCCAACACCCTGGTGGGTTAAGTCTTTGGCCCAGGAGTTTGCTGCAAAGGAGACACTAATGAATTTATCATTGTTAACATCTATGAGCCTCCCGATAGGCTTGCACATGGGTCAGTACTAGCAGAAATAAAGACCCTGATTGACAACCATTGGGAGGCCTTCTGTGCATCTTATGCAGAGACTTTAACTCAAAGATCCCCAAAGAACTTGACTCCCTGGACCGGGACGTCACTTTTGAGCCCCTCAAGATTGAAGAGGACCCGCTTTTAAAATCTTTTAAGTGGGGATTGGAGTGGGCAAGCATCCTCTGCTCTGCTGGCTATACTATGGTGCGTTTCCATTGGATTCTCCCCCCCCCTCAATTCACTCATATGGGGCACAAGTCCTGTAACATTTTGGACACTGCTGGAGGTGGTCACGGCCAATATGCAGGATGCACTGGTCTCTTATATTGAGTGTAGTAAAGAATGGGCATCTAACATTCCCCTCAACCCCATTTCTCCGGAATTCGCTATTAAGGACTTCGGAGATTTCATAGCAACAATTATTTCAGGTACTTTCATCAAGAGAAACACCAGTGTGCGTCAGACCACTAGACCCACCTCTTTGACCGACGTATTGTTAGGAGAAGGAAATTTGCGTGTCAATCTGCGCGAGTTATCAAGACTGCCTTTGGACCGAGCCACACTAGCCTCTTGTATGAATCTAGCAAAGAGTATCTACGGTAAAAGGCTGAGATCCTACAGATAGAATCTAGAGTGCGCCTACTGGTGATGCTTGGTTGGTTTAGCAGAAACAAAATTATGCCTAACAATTCATGAGAGCCGTCGAGGGCCATTCCTCAGCACCTTGAGATATCATTGGCGTTCCGAAACTGGTATGGATTGCACACCTTGCTAAAACCCTAGGAGACAGAGGTATTACTCCACCTATGTTGCTCATTAAACGGGCTAAATGGCACTATAGTAAGGGCACACCTGACATCTTGAAGCTGGTTAGGGGGAAGTAACTCCTCAAGAGCTCCGGGCCCGGATGGCATAGCTCTTTGACCAAATGGATGCCACCCATTGGGCTTATGCCCTCAATTGGCTTGGTCACTGGATTGAAGAATCTCAGCTTATTCCACCATCGTGACGAGCTAGCATTATCGTACCCATCTGGAAGAGGGGCAGTCATATGTTGAGCCTGGCAAAAATTGCCTGCTTGCGATGTTGGATGCCTCGTCCAAGATCTTTTCTCGCCTATTAAGTGAGTTATGGAAATGGGCAGAAGGCTCTAACCTTATACCCTTAAACCAGACAGGCTTCCAAAGGGGACTAAGTACTATTACAAACTGTCTCGCAGTGACTACAGAGTATACGCCGGAAGCCAGGTTACGTGGCATTTATTGACTACAGTGCAGCGTTTGACTGTGTGAGCAGGGGTAGGCTTTGGAAAAAACTATTGGCTTGGAATATCTCTGCCGGTTTGCTCTCAATGATAATCGCCCTTCATGAGGGCACTAGAGTTCAGATCCGGCTGGACCAAACTGGAAGGACATCAATCTTGTTTGCCACTTAACGAAGATTGAAGCAGGGATGCAATTTGGCACCCCTCCTCTCTAATGTGTACTTAGCTGACATGGGAGCGGTACTGAGCAACGCCACCTTGATTCAAATTGGGAACCTCTCTGCTCTTATGGATGGGGTATGCAGATGACATCATGCTGATGGACCTCACAACCCGGCTGGCCTTCAGGCCTCCCTCAATCAGCTGAAGACTTTTCCCGTCTCCAACACGTCAGTTATTAATATCAATAAAACAAAGGTTATGGTTTTCCGCCCACATCATTGTAAAACGAAACACTTGGGGTGGAGTCTGACAGAGTACACGTTGGAAGTGGTCAGTGAACATAAATATCTTCGAAATCTACTTGACCGTAATCTACCTGGTACCTCTCACATGGTAGGCGGATAGGTCATGGAACACTTGAATAAACTGGCACATAAAATGTGGGGGCTACTCCATGGGGATCTTGGCACAACTGTACTCGGCTAAGCTCTTGCCAATCCTTATGTATGGTATGGAAAGTTGGGATTTTGCAAATATTTCCGAACTCTCTAAATTAGAGGGTGTACTGCTGAAGAAGCCCTTTCGACTTCCGACACTTACACCGGTGCAAATGATCTATCTTAAACGTGGCATGGTATCCTGTGCAGCGAGAATCCAGCTTTCTTGCCTAAATACCCATTGGAAACTGGCCAATGCCTCAATCAGTAGGTTAAACCACCTCATCTTCGAAGCTCTGTGGACTAAGGTACCTTATATACCACATAGCAATTTGGCTAATATAATTTCTGTCTCTACTAGATTGCACACTGTCGCTTTGGGTAGTCCTTTCAAACTCCAGCTCCAGTGTTACAAATCTGTGATGAGAAAGAATGTTGTTGCATCTCATAATGACCTGCAAATTATGGAACCCCAAACTAAGAGTAATAGTGCCCAATTTCTGAAATACATTATGACCCGAGAAAGTGCACTGGGCTACCTTAAGGAGTTCATGGGTAATTCCCTGGTTTGGGATTATCCGAGGGTAAAAACTAATGCGGTTAAAAGTTATGAAATTACTGGAGCGTGGATTAATACTCCATGAAACCAACGCTTCAGCCGCCTGTGTGGAGACTCCTGTTTGGAAGCAGTCACAAATTTGCTGATGAGTTGTGATGCACTGGCTGCATTGAGACTGAATGCCGTTAGGGCAGCTGCCACCGACCGTGAACTGGGGGAAAGAGGTGTGGTCACTACTGATGGATGGTAGTAATGAATCTTGCATTGCATTCTTCACCTTTTTGTGGAGAGAGACAGTATCGATCCTAGAAGCTCTTGGAGTGTTTTAAGAGTGAGCGAAGAGAGGGACTATAGTTGTTGGTTGGGGCCTGACTGCTACCTCTGCTTAAGGTTTGTTTCTTCTAGTGTGTGGTGAGTGAGTAGAGAAATGTTATGGATGCGCTGCGGGTATCTGAGGGGGGGACGGGGTGGATGTTCTTTTTTTATTCTTTGGCCGGTTGTGTGTGGAAAAGTTGTCTTTAGTACTACTGTGTAACAATAATAAAAAATAACACAAATAGTTCAGAGAAGTCCAACTGGGCTATTCATAGGACACACATGCCTTGGGAACACAATGTGCCACCGCCAGCCCCTCCACTTGCCTCCGGAAGGAATGATCCAGGTGTTCCCACTGAAACAGCAGAAAGGAGCACCATATACAGTTACCCCTGATCGGTAGCGAGGCAGAGCTTCACCAAAAGATTTTCAAAATCCCAAAAGATGCTGGCGCAGAGCTTCCTCAGTCGCTCTCAGTCCAGCAGTCTCTCTTAGAGGCTTTAGGATCAAATCCCAGCAGTTGACAACGTTCCTATTGCAGAGTTATGGCTTTTATGGCAAAGCAGAGGGAACAGAGCAACCCTAAACCACCATTATACACACATGCACCAATTAAACTGGGACGGGGGGGGACCAACCAGTACTGGCCACCAAACACTAGCTTTCATGGTCATTCTCCCGGGCCACCTCAGGGGATGTGGATTGCTAGTATACCAGCCAGATACCCCTGCACATTCATTTGTGAGCTCCTGGTTGGAGTGCACAAGGAAATTACCCTGCACGTTAATTCCCAGTCTCCACCAAATCACTCACCAGGGCAAAAAAGTACAGTTCGCTTTTAATTGAATTTGACAAAACTTATAGGGTCCATTTTGCAAGCCTTCAGAAAGAAAGACTTTATTTGAGCCAAAATGGCCATAGTCCTAGCTTTTACAGCCGCCATTTTAAGGAATATTGCCAGCAACCAGAACCAGCATGACCGTCTGGGTCAGGGGCACCTTGGCAATAGTACACAGGTCCCTAAAAAGGTAATTGCATTAAGAGTTGCATCCCCAGTGAGATCTGGCTAGGATTCACTGGGGAAAATGGCCAGAACAGCATTAAGACTGGAAAACCGTGGAGGGACACTCAAAGTCTGAAAAAAAGAGGTCTTGGTCACTTAAAATGAATTTGGTGATTACATTCTAGGTTTTGAGTTATCAACAGGTTTTGCTTTATTGGGCGTCATAGACCGAGGTCCAAGGCAGCTGGCCATGAGAATGGGATATGAAGTTTTGGATTAGCACCTACAGGAAAGAGCACGGATTTCCCATTACCGCTCGTTTCGTGTACTACTCCTATTCGGAATGCAGCATTGTATAATGCCAGACTGGCCACCACCACTAGGCATGGACACTGATGCTTTCCCTGGCATTTTGATGGCAGTCTTTGGCAATAAGGAGCGTGTCGTAGCATTCAATGGCAATCATATATGATAGGGCAAGTACCTGGGCTTTTAATGGGAACCTTTGGCAATTGGTTGAGTACTTGTGCATTCAGCAGAAGTCTCTGGCAATGGGGTGAAAACATAATAGCTATTTAGCCAATGTATTGCTACTCAATTTATCAACCTCAGTAGGCTGAAGAACAGAGTGGAGTTTACCATTTTCGTACTTGAGAAGTGCAAGCTGCCCCAGTTTCAGGGGTGAGCACTTACCATACTAAGCTATCCCCCTGCGTGGTTTTTAATCTTGCGACATCCAGCCAGCCCACAGATTTCTCCAACAAGCACATTAACCAACAATGCTATAACAGCTGCTTAGATCTGTACTCCAAGTGCAGTTGAAAGAATTCTGGAAGGGGCCAATTCAGTCACTTGTGGTTCCGTCTGATAAACCGAGTACTGTTGTGGTAATAGTTAGGAGGGTTTATTTACACCTATGGAAGTGCACCATCTGTGGCAGCAAGGTTGGGTATGCATATTTAAAGTTCTTAACAGCTTGAAATCCCTCCCATACATATAATGTGGATATTGGGAAAGCATGCAACATGGCAATTCGCCTTTTCGCAGTCACTCGCTCTCATGTACTCTGCACATTTTAAGTTCACGTCTCCTGGACTACGGAAATAGGTGAATACTGACTGAAGCTTCTGGAAGCTTCTGAAAGGCTTGCAGGGCTGGGGACAGGGGAGGGTCAGCCACATATCAGTAGGCCATTGTGTGACCAATACTTTCCTAGCCAACTTGGCCTTTCAAGGCACTGTCCACATTGTTGGCCTAGCTCTTGTTGGCATTGTAGCGGATTTGAACTGAGAAAGCAGGCCCCTGTCTCACAATGCTGGTAAATATGACCCTTCCCTGCCTTTGTAGTACTAGATCCTGGGGGCGGCGATGTTGAGCCCGAGACTATGGGAGGGAGGAGCTGCTGGAGCATCCTACAGCGCCAAGTGGCGATTTCACACCTACACACAAGAGACCATTCAACTATCGTGGGAGAACGTAACAAACGAGGTTGAGAAACGTGCATGCTCATTTCAAGGCAGAAAATGTGCAGTGACCATTTAAATAAATGACAGACTCGGGAAATACACGATAAACGTTGATAGGTAGAGTCCCAGGCAAATGCTAACAATATGTGCTTTGCTGAAAATGTGGGCTTCATGTGCCCCATTCCTCAAAACACGACCACCACCACCACCTCCACCTCCTCCTGGCCCCACTGATTGCGCAGGACTACAGCGGCGTACACTAATGTGAAGGCTACATGCCGTGGGTGCATATTGCACAATTAATTCTGCAGGCCACCCTGTTGGATTAATCATTCCGCCACAGCGCGAGCAGCGGTTGTGGTTAATTTCCGAACGATGCACCACAAAGCAGGGTGTGTGTTGACTCGGTGCTGGAAATGGGGGGAAGTGTACTGTGGGAACCTTCTCCCTCTTTGGCCCTTGAGAAGGGGGCATAGTTGGGGTCGAGCAAAGCGTGGGAAGCCGAGGGGCGTCGCCACAGGTCAGATCACAACACTATATCTTCATGGAAACCAAGCTTAGCAATTTGCATAAAACCAAAGAGCATTTCGGGAGCATAACGCCCACAATTTTAAATTTGAAACGCCCGTTATTTCATTTCATCATTTATAGCGCCTTTCACCATGGGGATAGTCCCAGCGCCCTCGCAGGGACTGAAGTAATAAGTATGGGAATGTAAGCCGGTGACGTGCGTGCGTCTGCGCGCGCATAATGGCCATTAAAAGTTGCGAGGGCTTGGCCGAGCCCCTTAAAGTGATTCTACTCACCCGAGCAAAAAATGTCTGTATTCACAAGACATACATACCAATTTGGAGAGCTTCTGAGCAGGATGGGGGTTTCGGCTGTTCGACATTCAGAGGGTAATTCATAGAATTTCGCAGAAAAGTGTCGCAAGCGGCTGGCACAGAGTGTCCGCGTGCGATTGACTGCGCCAGGCACGTGCGCTAAAACCGATTTCCGCGCACAGCGTATTCATGGATTTTAGGCTCCCAAACCAGCCGTGGCGCAGAGAATCGCAGCGACCCTGCAGCAGCGCCAGTTACGCCCCCAAGAACGCCCTCGCGCAAGGAAAAGCCATCAAAATCGCTAAATCATCGCAAAGGGCTGCGCTAACCCTGGACCAGCTCACCGGGCTGGCAAACAGCAAACGCCAAGCGGGGAACGTGTATTTCAGGGGTGTGCGTGAAGTTCCACACGCGATTGGCCCAGTGCGAGCAAGGTATGTGTATTTCAGGGGTGCGCGGGAAGTTCCACACGCGATCGGGCCTGGGGGAGCGGGCTACGTGTATTACAGGGGTTTGCGTGAACTTTCTCACGCGATCGGGCCTGGGGGAGCGGGCTACGTGTATTACAGGGGTTCGCGTGAACTTTCTCACGCGATCGGGCCTGGGGGAGCGGGCTACGTGTATTTCAGGGGTTCGCGTGAAGTCTCTCACGCGATCGGGCCTGGGGGAGCAGGCTACGTGTATTACAGGGGTTCGCGTGAAGTTTCTCACGCGATCGGGCCTGGGGGAGCGGGCTACGTGTATTTCAGGGGTTCGCGTGAAGTCTGTCACGCGATCGGGCCTGGGGGAGCGGGCTACGTGTATTACAGGGGTTCGCGTGAAGTTTCTCACGCGATCGGGCCTGGGGGAGCGGGCTACGTGTATTACAGGGGTTCGCGTGAACTTTCTCACGCGATCGGGCCGGGGGAGCGGGCTACGTGTATTTCAGGGGTTCGCGTGAAGTCTCTCACGTGATTGGCCCCGTGCAAGCAGGGTACGTGTATTCCAGGGGTGCGCGGGAAGTTCCACACGCGATTGGCCCAGTGCGAGCAAGGTATGTGTATTTCAGGGGTGCGCGGGAAGTTCCACACGCGATTTCAGCAGGGTATGTGTATTCCAGGGGTGCGCGGGAAGTTCCACACGCGATTTCTGCAGGGTATGTGTATTTCAGGGGTTCTGGGGAGTACTACACGTGAATTGGCCGTGTGGGTCCTCCCAGGTGTATGCTCCACAACCTCCACGGCCCCTGCAGGCAGCCCACACCACGGGGGACTACCCTGCACCCCTGTTCATGTCCCGCAGGCAGCCCATCCACCATGGGCATGCCCCCCAGCCAACCCACATGTCACCTTGCACTACTGATCAACAATGCATGTCTCCCACCACCCCCACCCCCCAGCAGTGCAGGGGCACCCTCCAACAGGCCCCCACTCATGTCTCCCACCACCCCCACCCCCCAGCATCCAGGGTCACCCTCCACCAGGCCCCCACTCATGTGTCCCACCACCCCCACCCCCCAGCCACCAGGGGCACCCTCCACCAGGCCCCCACTCATGTCCCCTGCACCCCCACACCCCAGCAGTGCAGGGGCACCCTCCACCAGGCCCCCACTCATGTCTCCCTCCACCCCCAGCCACCAGGGGCATCCTCCACCAGACCCCCACTCATGTCTCCCACCACCCCCACCCCCCAGCCACCAGGGGCATCCTCCACCAGGCCCCCACTAATGTCTCCCACCACCCCCACCCCCCAGGGGCATCCTCCACCAGGCCCCCACTAATGTCTCCCACCACCCCCCAGCATCCAGGGTCACCCTCCACCAGGCCCCCACTCATGTCCCCCTGCACCCCCACCCCCCAGCACTGCAGGGGCACCCTCCACCAGGCCCCACTCATGTCTCCCACCACCCCCACCCCCCAGCAGTGCAGGGGCACCCTCCACCAGGCCCCCACTCATGTCCCCCTGCACCCGCACCCCCCAGCAGTGCAGGGGCACCCTCCACCAGGCCCCCACTCATGTGTCCCACCACCCCCACCCCCCAGCCGTGCAGGGGCACCCTCCACCAGGCCCCCACTCATGTCCCCTGCACCCCCACACCCCAGCAGTGCAGGGGCACCCTCCACCAGGCCCCCACTCATGTCTCCCTCCACCCCCAGCCACCAGGGGCATCCTCCACCAGACCCCCACTCATGTCTCCCACCACCCCCACCCCCCAGCCACCAGGGGCATCCTCCACCAGGCCCCCACTAATGTCTCCCACCACCCCCACCCCCCAGGGGCATCCTCCACCAGGCCCCCACTAATGTCTCCCACCACCCCCCAGCATCCAGGGTCACCCTCCACCAGGCCCCCACTCATGTCCCCCTGCACCCCCACCCCCCAGCACTGCAGGGGCACCCTCCACCAGGCCCCACTCATGTCTCCCACCACCCCCACCCCCCAGCAGTGCAGGGGCACCCTCCACCAGGCCCCCACTCATGTCCCCCTGCACCCGCACCCCCCAGCAGTGCAGGGGCACCCTCCACCAGGCCCCCACTCATGTCTCCCACCACCCCCACCCCCCAGCAGTGCAGGGGCACCCTCCACCAGGCCCCCACTCATGTCACCCACCACCCCCACACCCCAGCAGTGCAGGGGCACCCTCCACCAGGCCCCCACTCATGTCACCCACCACCCCCACACCCCAGCAGTGCAGGGGCACCCTCCACCAGGCCCCCACTCATGTCTCCCACCACCCCCACCCCCCAGCCACCAGGGGCATCCTCCACCAGGCCCCCACTCATGTCACCCACCACCCCCACACCCCAGCAGTGCAGGGGCACCCTCCACCAGGCCCCCACTCATGTCACCCACCACCCCCACACCCCAGCAGTGCAGGGGCACCCTCCACCAGGCCCCCACTCATGTCTCCCACCACCCCCACCCCCCAGCCACCAGGGGCATCCTCCACCAGGCCCCCACTCATGTCACCCACCACCCCCACACCCCAGCAGTGCAGGGGCATCCTCCACCAGGCCCCCACTCATGTCCCCCTGCACCCCCACCCCCCAGCAGTGCAGGGGCACCCTCCACCAGGACCCCACTCATGTCTCCCACCACCCCCACCCCCCAGCAGTGCAGGGGCACCCTCCACCAGGCCCCCACCCATGTCACCCACCACCCCCACACCCCAGCAGTGCAGGGGCACCCTCCACCAGGCCCCCACTCATGTCACCCACCACCCCCACACCCCAGCAGTGCAGGGGCACCCTCCACCAGGCCCCCACTCATGTCACCCACCACCCCCACACCCCAGCAGTGCAGGGGCACCCTCCACCAGGCCCCCACTCATGTCTCCCACCACCCCCACCCCTCAGCCACCAGGGGCATCCTCCACCAGGCCCCCAATCATGTCTCCCACCACCCCCCACCGCCCTGCCACCATGGGCAGCCCCCACCAGATCCTCACAATCCCCAATCATGTGCGTAATGGTCAGCCTCCACAGCCAAAAAGCCCTACCAAGTAACCCATTCACCCACATGGAAATGGAAATCACATGTTACACCCCCAATGTTCATGAAGCTAATGAAGCCATGTCCGTCACACACAATGGTTGCAATTGAATGGTAAAACACACAACATGACATGCATGAAACCAATGAGATGATACCACACAGTGAAGTATGCAAACAAAATTGTATTGAAAAAAAATAAGAATGCTAAAGAAAGAAAACTAACTACAATGTGAATGAGAAAAAAGTAAGCTGCATGTCCGTATGAAAAAAATAAACTTGAAATCCAAATAGAAAAATTTTTTGTCCAAAGTCAAATGTTAAAAAATCTCCATGCAATGAAGAACTATGTACAAAAATAACAAGGGTCCATGAGCCCAACTTAACAAAGGAAACCTACAAAAAAATCTACCTAAAAATCAACTATATACAAAAAGTGGAGCAGTGTCCGTCGACTCCAAATCATAATACGAAAGAAAGGAAACCTAAAACTAAAGAACTATATACAAAGGCGGCGGGCAAGTCCAGCGGCTCACTCCGTGGTGTTCCGGGCCAGGGCATCATCGAACTCCTGTTCGATGTCCCGGAGGCGGTCCAGTTCCATGGCCCCGAGGGTCCGCAGGGACGACGCCGTGTCCTCCTCCAACCCCCTGCGGATTGCCTCGAGGCACTCGGCCCGCCTCAGGGCCCTCCGCATGGAGTTCTCCGCCCTGACCATTGTGAGCCGCGCCTCTTCCGCCCGCCGCCGCTCCGCACCTATGGCGTGGCCCAACCGCTGCCACACGGAAGACACTCTCTGTCCTGGGTCCTCCTGCCCTCCGGCCGATGCCTGCCCCTCCGATGTCGAAGGCCCCGAGCCTTCATGGCTCCCACCATGTTGCTGCTGCTGCTCTGCCTCTGCCCGTGCACTGCCTCCTGCTGCCTGCACATCCTCCGCCGGCTGGGGTGCAGTTGTTGATGTGGCCACCCCTGCTGGACGTCCGACTCCCGACTGTGGGAGGGATGCCTCCTCCACCAGCCTGGCCGCACTGTCAGAGGCAGCTCCACAGGGCACCCAGGTGACTGATGGGTGGGAAGATGGCACAGAGGACGACTGGCGCGTAGGGGGTCCAGTTGAGGAGGGGGTCGGAACAAGCCCCATCAGACGGAGGAATCCGGTCTGGGTGACCTGTCCCAGCAGGCTGACGTGGTCAACGAGCCATTCGAGATGACGTGCAGTCTCTCCATGAAAAGACTGCAGGTCACCTCGCATGGCCCGTTGACGCAACGCCACACCAGCCAGGACAGGCTCAACCCGGACCTGGATAGCCACGTCCGCAGGCAGAGGAAGGCCAGTTGACGTCAGCTCATCCCCTGCCTGGAAACGGGTCTGGACGTAGGCATCCCTGCTGGTGCAAGATGATGCAGGGACAGGATCGGGGACAGGATTGTACACAGGCACCTCCGCGGCGACCTGTGCTGCCTCCTGTCCCTGGTCCTGGACTGCACCACTAGCACCAGTGGGATCCCCACCTCCAGACCCCGTCTCTGGTGCTTGCACGGCCTCCTCCTCCACCAGACCCCCCACCAACCTGGATGACTCCGTGCCATCTTCCCCTGTTGGGCTCTGTGGGGTCCCAGCTGCCCCTTCTGCTGCCGAGGAGTCCAACCTCCGCCTCTTGGACCTCCCCCCGGCAGCTGCGGCCTGGGACGCGGCACCGGACTCCTCACTCCCCGACGAGATGACAACACGGGAGGGGAGCCGGGCCTTGCGTCTCCGGCTGGCAGTCGGATCCCCGCCGCTGTGCTCCACAGCACCTTCTCCGCCCTCTTCATCAGTTGACGCTGCAGACAGGGAGAAACAAAACACAGGCATCAGGGCACTGTACAATGGACACATACACACATGACAGTTGCACATGAGTGGCATTGGCAAACCTCAGAAATGTCATCACAATCCCCAACACACGTCATTGCAACTCGCACACATGAGCCATACCACAGCCATATCGCAACTGCCACCACCATCCATACACATACAACAGCATGAGCAGCCAAAGGTGACCCAGACATCACATGCAACACAGGAAGTGCACCACACATGTACACACACCACCACACTTGCATGCATGTCTACACCTCGGCCAAGTGTCGCACTGTTCAGACGGGCATCCATGTCACATCTGCCAATCAGGCTTACACAAACCGCAGTCACATGCATCCATGTTGCATCACTGTTGCACCCTTGTCAAATACACACACATGCACATGTACACAGTGCTCATACATGCAGCCCAATACAACATACATGCGTGACATCACGGACATGTCTACTTACATACACATACATACATACAAACATGTGTGCACGCACAACTGCATTTGCCATGCAAGCCTACACACACAAGCACCATCCATGTCTCACACATTACAGCCCTCGCATGTGTCAGCCCCACGGCCATGTACACCCCCACCCATACTCGACCCCATACAAACAGATGTGCAACCTGCACAATACCGAATAATCACCACACGCACTGCTCACAATCAGGATGCATGTACACTCACCGCTCGACTCCAGACGGGTCTGCTTCTCCAGGACCTGGACGTGGAGCGCTGGGGATATGCGTTCCAGGACCCCCATCTGTTCTTCCGACAAGTGGCCCCGGCGCCCCTTGGCATCCGCTGCCTTCAAGAGGCGCCGGGCTTTGTTCAGGGTCCTGGACCTGAAGTCCTCCCAGCGCTTCCTGACATGTTGTAAGTCCCGGACTGCCACCCCCTCCGCGTTGATGGCAGTCACGATGTCAGTCCAGATCCGAGTCCGTCCTTCCTTGTCGGCGCGGGAACTTCCGAAGAGGGCATCATACTGCCCCAGGACTTGCTCCACCAGGACACCAACTTCGGTGGCACTGAAGCTGGTGCCCCTCTGCCTCTCTGGCCGGGGGTTGTCAGTGGTCACAGATGGTGTTTGCCCCGACATGACAACCCCAGAGGCAGGAGTGGGTGGGCAACTGGGTCCTGGGGCTGGGCTGTGGAGCGATGGAATTCCAGTCGGGAGTCTTCGGTACCAGCAGGGGTGGTCACAGCAACAGCACCCCTGGCTGATGTGCAGGCAGCAAATGGCAGTGCACGTGGGCAGCAGGCAGTCAGGCAGCAGCAGATGGTAGGTGGGAGCGTGCTCGGGGCTCTGGGGGGCAGTAGTTCGGCCTTCTGGGCAGGAGCGTGGTCTTCCGTGTGCTTATGCGTGGCCAGCTTGGTACGGAGTGATTTGGCACGTGAAAATCCTGCACGTCAGCGTGAAAATCGAGGAAAGGCCCTTAGCGCGTAAGCGCGTCAGCACGCATACGCGATTCTATTGGACCAAAGGCCCTCAGCGCGTAAGCGCGTCTGTGACGTGACCTGCACGGGTGTTTCCCACACAGCACGTGATGACAGAGCACACGTGGAAAGACTGCACGTCAGAGTCTCTTCGCGTGTGATTGGTGGAAATGGCCCTACACGCAGAAGTGACAAAGCGTGTAATAGGAGGAAATGTCCCTACACGCAGAAGTGACAAAGCGTGTAATTGGAGGAAATGTCCCTACACGCAGAAGTGACAAAGCGTGTAATTGGATGAAATGTCCCTACACGCAGAAGTGACAAAGTGTGTAATTGGAGGAAATGTCCGTACACGCAGAAGTGACAAAGCGTGTAATTGGAGGAAATGGCCCTAGCGCGTACACGCCGCGTAAGTGACGCTGGACGTGTGGGCCTGTATAAAAGGTACGCGTAGAACACCACTTCCTTGTACGTGCTTTTCGTGGAGAGCGAGTGTGTGAATTCTGTACTTCTTGTCGTTTCACACGCGATTTACTTCACGGCGTTTCAAGTTCGTATTCCCTGTTACCTCTGACAGATTTTTCTCTTCTTTCGCTTTTACTGGTTTACCTGGGCCTGTTCCCTCAAACAGTGTTCCCTTCTACTGTTGTCCTGTCTCCTCAGACAGCGTACAAATCTTCTTTTGGCGGGGGTGTTGCCAACCAAACGTGCTCCTTTTACACGCTCGTTTACCAGGCAGACGGTGAGTCACGCACGTATCTAACATCTGTGCTTGCCCCGTGTGTAGCCTACCCCTTCAGAGGTCATTCTAGGCTGCGTGTGACACGCATACGTTCATTCTTGTGTTACTGGGTGCCACAGCGTAGTGCAGGTTTTTCTTTCTGCACACGTGGTCTAGGAGGGGTTGCGTGCACGTCATCTCCCTTTTTTGGGCCTCCTGTGCGTTGCGTGACCCGTCATCTTTCCCCAGGGGTTACATTCAGCCTTGCTAGAGCACTAGGGTACAATTACCATCTGGTACCCAACCCCTTTGACCCCCAATTGCCCAGGACAATAGTCTACATCCACTCCCATACGCACATTAACATCAGTGCCATGGCTGGGAGGCGAGGATTCCGTAAGGGTGGCAAAGGTGGAAGAGCCACAAGTGGTGGCCGTGGTGGATCCGGTAGGGGACGTGGTCGTAACTTGCAGGGTGAGCCTGTCCCCCCGTGTGTGGAGGACCAGTCACGGGCACCCATAATCCCCCCCCTTCCCCCCTCCCATTGAGGCTGATGTGGCTGACACCATCCATGCTCAGCCCTTGTTGGACCAGCCCATTGTGGCACCAGACCTGGCTGACTCCATGGCTGACTTCCAGGTCAGCAGGGCTACGACACGTGCGCTGGTGCACGTTGATGCCATCATGCCACGTGGATCTGGGGCAGCAAGGTCATCTGCTGCACCAAGGAGGCAGGGCGGAGAGGCTGCAGGGGCAGCTGCGGCTCCATCCACCCCAGCCCTCACACACACAGCCAGGACAGTGTCGGTCCTAGTCCATGCTGCTGACATTCCCCCTGACACCATCACACTAGAGCCAATGCCTGCACCAACTCCCATGCTGAGTGTGCAATCCCACACTCCTGATACAGAGTCCACCAGGGCTCCTGCCCCTAGTGTCCAGAGCGGCGCAGGACACTCAGGATCACCACCACCTTCCAAGCGGAAGAGGAAGAGTGCTCGTCCGGCACAGGCTGATGCCCCAGACACGGCTACACAGTCCGGCCCGTCCAGGAAGCCCAGCTTCACGGATGACGAACTGAATGCACTTGTCGAGTATGTGTCCGGACATGACAACGAGATGGTCATTGTTGCAGGATCCAAGACCACACCTGCACAACACCAGGCACACTGGCAGACCGTTGCGGACATCGTAAGTGCCCTTGGAATTGTGAGGCGCACAGCCAATGATTGCTATAAGCGCTGGAATGACCTAAAGCGCAGGGCAAAGAGTAAGCTGGCCTCAAGTCATGCCGCAACTCTAGTGACTGGAGGTGGGTCTCCAGTAGTAGACATGGAACTCACTCCACATGAGTCAGTCGCTGGGACCTACGTCACGGAGGAACAGATCCAAGGCGTGGGAGATCTGGCTGATTACGAGGCATTGTCCGGTGAGTGCACATGCATGTGTGTGTCATCCATGTGCATGGTGTGTGTGTGAGGGCTTCTGTTTGTGTGCCAGGTGAGAGTGTGTGCGCCTGAGTCGTATGGGTCAGCCATGTGCTTCATGCAATCCTTCCTGCGCAGCTGCATTTGGCCATAGCAGTATCCCTTCTGCCAACAGTAGACATCTAGCCCAACTGCACGCCAGTTGCCCTTGAAGTGTCACCTTGCCACAACATATTTGCTTATTTTTCACTGCTCATTCAGTCAGTTTGTTTGCATTCCACCACTTTCACTAGGCATGTCGCTGTCCACTAGTCACATGTCTGACATGGGTATGGTAAAGTGGAGTGACTTTGTTACCTGGATATCATTTGTACACACATGTCCCTGTGCAATTGGACCATTTCAGACTGGCAGCTCCAGGTGAAAAATCTGACCTGTTAGAATTAGAAAAGCAATTACATGCGGGAACTGGACTGAATGAATAGGTGCTGCCCTCCTCTCCATCTTCACTCAATTGCAATGGTACATGCCATCTGTGTGATGGCATGTGTGTTTCACCTGGCAATCACAGGCCAATGTGTGATGCCACTGCCAGGCAGCATGCAGAAAATGTGTTCATCTTCCATCTTGGTGTCATCAGTGTGTGCCTTTTGCCTGCACTTCATACGCAGTGAGGGTGCATGCATGGGAGGGTTTTAGTCATGTGGGACATGTGTCAATCAAGTACTGGTTCTCTTGCTTCTCAGCCCTCATTGTGTGCCATGGTGCTAATGCCTGTTTCCATTTCTTTGTTTTCATGTCTTTGCAGGGGAAGACGCACCTGATACTGCTGGGGTTGTGGAGATGGTGCAGACCCAGGAGGGGTCCGAGGGCCGACCAACCACCAGTGAGGGACGTGGTGTGGTGGTGGGGGAGAACCCACAAGTGCTGCAGGTCGTGCTCTCAAGGGGTGTCTCTGGCTGCACCTCCCCCGAGCTGTACTCAGGTGTTGATTCGGATGAGACCTACGTGCCGTCGCAGGTGAGTGTTCCAGGGAGGGATTCTGTTCTGTCTCACCCACCTGCACCAGGGTCAGGACCCTCCATGGGGATGTCAGTGTTGGCAGTTACGCCTTCGGTGGTTACGGATGCAGGGTCACACTCCGCGACATCTGATCCTGTTCCTGGGCCAGCAGATCAGAGGGGGAATGCAGTCCTGCAGCCTCAGGCAGTGCCGGCACAGCAAGGCGCAGTTCGCCTTGCCCCAGACAGGTGTGGTGCCCGCCGACGTGGTGGCCGTACGCCACCCGGCAATACCGCATGGGAGCAATCCATTTACGGTATGGCAACCCAACAGGCTGCATCATCCGAGATGATGGCTCAGGCCATGGATAGGGTGGCCACTTCCATTGTCCCCCCAGAAAGGCTGATGGAGCGACTAGAGCAGGCAACCGACTCCATCTGCCAGTCACACAGGGAGGACATGTTGGGGTCCAACAGGGACAGGCGGGCGGCACTGGCGACTCTGCAGGAGGCCATCTCCATTGAGTCCCAGGGCCACAGGGAAGCCCTGAGGCAGGAGCTCCTTCACCTCAGGACGACTCTTGTTGAGCTTGAGGCTTCAACACACCAAAGGACAGAACAGCAGCTGGAGCGTCTCACCCGTACGCTCTCAGCTGAGATGCAGGCAACGAGGGCGGAGGTCCGGGCATCCCGTGAGTTGTTGCATGGGGACCTCCGCACACTCATCCTCCAGAACCAGACCTACCACACCCGCATGCTTGCAGCCATGGAGGAGCAGACTAGGGCCTTGCGTGGGCTGCCTCCCATAGTGCAACCACCTCCGGATGCAGCTGCACAGGGTGATAATAGCGACAGCAGTGATACTCCCACAATAGGGTAGCCGTGTGGGCCATGAGCCCATGGAGGTGTTTTATCTTCCCAGGATCCACGCAGGTGGGTTCTGGTGTGCATCCTGTCCTCGGACCTCCTGGGTGGCCTCCCCAACCCCCCCGGGCCCATCAATGGCCATTTTTGATTGTTTCTTATTTTTATTTTTATTTTGATTTCTTTTATTCCCAATTTTTTTGGGACGATCTGTTGGCTTCCGTGGTTCCTGTGGGCATACGCTGCATTGTGGCTGGGCACATGCAGGCTTGTAATGTATTTGGTTCAGATGCTTGGGTTTGAGTCACACACACCCCTCCTGCTTCCCGTTTCCATGGGCTTGCAAAGGGTGTGCCCAAGTGACAGTGAATTACACAGTGACGTTGGACTCCCATGAGCTGTGTGGCCAGTCTGTAGTCAATACTGTGTATACATTCATAGTGCATATTGCTGTTGTGTTGTACACTGCATGTTGCATTGATGTGTAACTCTTCTTCTGTGTCTACCTCCCAATTTGCAGGTCCCTTCCTCATGTCCACACAAGGACCTCTAGTCTGGAGATGGGGACCATGTTGGCAGCAGTGCACCTACAACTCTACATGGCGACAACACTGCACAGTTGGTAGTGGTGGGAGTGCAGGCATTTCCAGGTGGTGAGACTACTAATATGTAACATTTGTGATGTCATGTTAATGGTACTACGTGCTCAAGTATGTTGTTGGTCCGGCATTGCTGTGAGCATTTCAGGTGTTGCAGGTTTCTAATAGTGCCACTGTACATAGTGAGACTGATGTCATGTTGTGGGGATTACTTTGTTTACCTGCAATTAGCATGACATGGCACGGTGTGTCGTGTGGCGGTGCTGGGGTGGGGTTGGCTGACATGGCACTGTCCTCTTGTTGCATTTTGCAAGTGGGTATTCATTTTAGCTGCTTCCATGTGTAACTTCACAATACTGCATTGGTGGTGTCTGTGTGGGTAGGGATGCACACATTGTGACACTTCCAGGTGAACAATCTCAGGCTGACATGGTATTCCCGGTTCATTCTCCAGACATTCAGGATCAGTGTCAGGTTGAGTCATCATTGATTGTCAGATGGAATGTGCCAGGGCAGTGTGCACTCCACAGGGGTGTGATTTCTATGTGAAGTAATTAGCCACTAGCTGTGTACGGGCTGCCTCCCCCCGTGCCCTTTCCCCTCCCATGCGCAGCGGCTGTGCATGTGGTTGGGGATGTGGGGCCACCTCCATGTCCACGGCCAGGCCCCGGCGTGTTGCAACGTTGTGCAGGACACATGCTGCCACTATGATCCTGCACACTACTGGGGGAGCGTATAACAGCTGCCCGCCAGAACGGTCAAGGGAGCGAAAGCGTGACTTTAGCACTCCGAATGTGCGCTCCACTATGCCCCTGGTTGTAATGTGGGCTGTGTTATATCTAACCTGGGGTGTCGTGGTGGGGTTCCGAATTGGCGTCATCATGTGGGGGCTGAGAGGGTAGGCACTGTCCCCTGTGGAGGTGGCGATTGATATCATTGGTGGGGTTGTGACCTTGCTCAGTATCCAACATGCATGCATGTGCAGTGGCATACATACTCACCAAGCAGCCATGTATCGCCATGCCGCCCAGCTTCTAGGTCCCGGCTTAGGGTGGACATTCGGTAAATGAAGCTGTCGTGGGTGGAGCCGGGATAGTTGGCATATACTGAGGTGATGATTCCCTTGGCATTACATGCTACCTGCACGTTGATGGAATGCCAGTGCTTGCGGTTCCTATAGATGTGCTCAGATGCCCTGGGGGGACGTAGAGCCACATGGGTGCAGTCGATGGCACCTAGCACTTTGGGGAATCGTGCCACAGCGTAAAAATCCAGGGCGTCAGCATGCCTTTCTGCAGGTGTTCTGGGCAGGTATATGTGCCTGCGGACTGATGGGCGTGCAGTGATGATGTTCAAGACCTGGTGTAGGCAGCGTGACTGGGTGGCCTGTGACACCCCACCCACTATGGCACTTGTCCGCTGAAATGATCCAGTGGCTAAGAAGTGCAGTACATTGAGGACCTTTTCCAGGGGGCTGAGTGCTTGGGAGCACAGGGTGGGTGATGTGAGGTCATCCTCCCACTCACTCACCAGGTCCAGTATGATGTGCGGTGGAAACCTGTACCTCCCATACACCTGGTCATCAGGCATCCCGAAAAGGCTGGTTCTGGGTGTGAATATTCTGGCCCTGACTATCCTCCTCCTCCTCCTTTGGTAGCCCACTGCCACTGCTGCTAGGAACGGTATGTTCATCCTGCCGTCTGAGCTTGTTATTGTTAAAGTCCGCAAATGTATGCTTTGCGCGTGTTCTAGGCGAGCGTGTGACCCGCGCACCCCTGGAATCCAGTTCCCAGTCCAATAGAGTGTGGAAATTCACACGCACCACGGGATACAGCGTGTGACCCGCGCACCCCTGGAATCCAGTTCCCAGTCCAATAGCGTGTGGAAATTCACACGCACCACGGGATACAGGTTCGCTGACACACTTGCGTGTGTAAGTGCCCGCGCACCCATTAAATACACGTACATAGGCCAATCGCGTGTACGCGCACTTTTGTCCAATTACACGCGATGACACTCTGACGTGCAGTATCTCCACTTGTGCCCCGTCATCACGTGCTGAGTGGGGAACACCCGTGTGGGTCACGTCACAGACGCGCTTACGCGCTGAGGGACTCTGGTCCAATAGAATCGCGTATGCGTGCTGACGCGCTTACGCGCTAAGGGCCTTTCCTCTGATTTCACGCTGACGTGCAGGATTTTCACGTGCCAAATCACTCCGTATCAAGCTGGCCACGCGAAAACACACGGAAGCCCACGCTCCTGCCCAGAAGGCCGAGTTACTGCCCCCCAGTGCCCCGAGCAGCCTCCCACGTGCCGTCTGCTGCTGCCTGCCTGCCTGCCTGCCTGCTGCCACCGTGCCCTGCCATTTGGTGCCTGCACATCAGCCATCTGCAGGGGTCCAGTTGCTGTGTCCACCCCTGCTGGAACTGAAGACTCCCGACTGGGATTACATCGCTCCACAGCCCAGCCCCAGGACCCAGTTGCCCACCCACACCTGCCTCTGGGGTTGCCATGTCGGGCACTTCCACATCTGGCACCAGTGGCAACCCCAGGCCAGAGGGGCAGAGGGGCACCAGCTTCACTGTCACCGAAGTTGGTGTCCTGGTGGAGCATGTCCTGGGGCAGTATGATGCCCTCTTTGGATCGTCCCGCGCCAGCAAGGAAGGACGGCAGAGGATCTGGGCCGACTGTGTGGTTGCCATCAACGCGGAGGGGGTGGCAACCCGCGACGTCCTGAAGATCAAGAAGCGCTGGGAGGACTTGAGGTCCAGGACCCTTGTGAAGGGCCGGCGCCTCGTGGAGGGGGGCCGGGTCCGCATGAGTTCCATCCAGATGAGGGTCCTGGAACGCGTACGCCCAGCGCTCCACGCCCAGATCCTTGAGAGGGAGGCCCGTCTGGAGTTGAGCGGTAAGTGTCCATGCATTACTGTGTGAGACAGGGCATGTTGCGGTGTGCTGGTTCTATGATACTTGCCTGTATGTGTGCAGGGACATCATGGTAATGCATGTGCAACCAGTGATGTGTGATGCACATGGTTGTTGCATGTGTTGAAATGCCGCATGGGGAGCCCTATGCAGATTTTGAACATGAGAGCATGCCAGTCTCTGTACCTGGACATGGGTGGGGGTGAGGGATGGGTGCTGATGCCAGGTACATATATGGTAGCCATGTCTGTGTGCCTGACCTGCGTGTCTGTGACTTGTGCATGCCATGGATGCATGACACATGTGTGTGACAATGCACAGATTCAGTAAAGCAGCCAAATTACCCTTGTATCTGCTGTGTTTGGTGTGTTTGGGGCCAGATGGATGTGACTGAGGTGAAGTGTGTGCATGTGATGGGCATGAGCCATGATGCATGTGAGTTACATATCATTGAATGTTTCAAGAGTCCATTGGACATGCATGGAAATGTCCATGGCATGCACCATGCCTGTTACTGTGTGTGTTTTGCCTGGACTGACCCATGTGTTGAGGAGGGACATGATGGAAGTGTACTTTGATAGTGGTGCTCATCTGCTATTGCTTCCTGTCTAGGGGACCATTGTACAGTGCCCTGATGCTTGTGTTCTTTGTCTCCCTCTACGCAGCGGCTAGTGAAGAAGAGGGCGGAGACGGCGCTGTGGAGCAAGGCGGCGGGGATGCCCCCACGGCTGCAGCGGAAGGGGTGGGTGAGCCCCCACAGGGGCCTGCTACGGTGGGAGACGGTGAGGAGCCATCCAGGTTGGTGGTTTGCACAGAGGAGGAGGAGGCCGCCACTGGGGCACACATGGGGCCCGGTGGGGGCATCCCTGCTGGTGTAAGTGGTGCAGTCCAGGGGCAGGAGGCAGCACAGGTCACCGTGGAGGGGCCTGTGCATGTCGCTGTCCCTGACCCTGTGAGTGCACCACCATGCACCAGCAGGGATGCCCCGTCCCAGGCCTGTCCGCAGGTAGAGGGGATGTCCATGTCACCTGACTCCCCTCCACCTGCGGACGTGGGAACCCCTGGCCGTGCGGAGAAGGTCCTGATTGGGGTCGCGATGCGCACGGCTGTGATTCGTGATGCCGTGCGTGCTTCCCGGGAGGAGCACGCACGTCATCACGAAGTGCACCGTGCCGACGTGGCCCAATTGGGATCGGCCATGTTCGGGGGTTTCCTGCATGTGTTGGCCAATGTGGCGGCCCTCTCCTCCTCTGTGCAGGCTATCCACCAGTCGTTCTCCTTGCCGTCTTCCAGCCCAGATGCCACCAGGGCCCCCTGTGGACCTGCCCCGACCAATGCAGCCAGCTCAGTGGGGATCCCATCCCTGCCACAGTCGGGAGTCAGAGATCCAGCAGGGGTGGACACCAGAGCAACTGGACCCCAGGAGATGGAGGATGTGACGGCATCATCGGGCAGGGCACGTGCACGACGGCGTCGGTGGTTTCCATCAGCCTGGATGCCGTCGTGCTGGCACAGGCAGTTGCGTCGGAGGCAGCAGCAGGCTCAACGTGGGAGGCATCATGGCTCGGGGCCATCAACATCAGGGGTGCAGGCATCGGCCGGAGGGCAGGAGAACCCTGGAATGGGAGTGGCTTCCGTGTGGGAGCGGTTGTGCCAGCGGATAGGTGCGGAGCGGCAGCGGGCAGAGGAGGAACGGCTCACGATGGTCAGGGCGGAGGACTCCATGCGGAGGGCGCTGAGGCGGGCTGAGTGCCTCGAGGGTCTTCGCAGGGAGTTTGAGCTTGACACTGCGTTATCCCTGCGGGACCTCGGGGCCAGGGAACATGCCCGCCTCCAAGCCATTGACCAGGAGTTCGATGATGCCCTGGCCCATGACAACAACCAGTGAGCCGTCCGAATAGCCCGCTGCCTTTGTATATAGTTGTATAGTTAGGGTTAGGTTTCCTTTGTTTTTTTGATTTTTCTTTTGGTTGCGATTGGACAATGCACCACTTTTTTGTATATCGTTCAGTTTTTAGTTAGTAGTCATAGTTAGGTTTAATTTGGTTGGGCTCATGGACCCAGGATGATGATCTTCATGGTTCTTCATTGGCTTATTTTAATTTTTCAGATTATTTTCTTGGACATTCATCTTGTTTTGTTTGATTTGCTTTGTGTTTTTTCTTATTTCATTTCCATTCTACTTGCTGTTCAATACATATTATTTTTTTAATCTTCAATGTGTCGTATCATCTCATTGCTTTCAGGCATGTCATGTTGGGTGTTTTGTCATTCACTTGCAGCCATTGTGTGTGACAGACATGTGTTGAATTGCATTATTTAAATTGGGGTTGTATCATGTAATTGCCTTTGATATGTGGGTGGGTGTGATAGTTGGTTGGCCCTTTTGGCAGGGGAGGATGGCCATTACGGACATGATTGGGGAATGTTGGGACCCAGGTGCAGGGGGGCATGGATTGGACATGGGTGGGGGCCTGCTGGCAGGTGCCCCACAGTGCTGGGGGGGTGGGGGTGGTGGGAGACATGAGTGGGGGCCTGGTGGAGGGTGCCCCTGGTGGCTGGGGGGTGGGAGACATGAGTGGGGGCCTGGTGGAGGGTGACCCTGCACTGCTGGGGTGTGGGGGTGATGGGAGACATGAGTGGGGGCCTGGTGGAGGGTGCCCCTGCACTGCTGGGGGGTGGGGGGGGTGGGTGACATGAGTGGGGGCCTGGTGGAGGGTGCCCCTGGTGGCTGGGGGGTGGGGGTGGTGGGAGACATGAGTGGGGGCCTGGTGGAGGGTGCCCCTGCACTGCTGGGGTGTGGGGGTGGTGGGAGACATGAGTGGGGGCCTGGTGGAGGGTGCCCCTGCACTGCTGGGGTGTGGGGGTGGTGGGAGACATGAGTGGGGGCCTGGTGGAGGGTGCCCCTGGGGGGGTGGGGGGTGGGGGTGGTGGGAGACATGAGTGGGGGCCTGGTGGAGGGTGCCCCTGCACTGCTGGGGTGTGGGGGTGGTGGGTGACATGAGTGGGGGCCTGGTGGAGGGTGCCCCTGGTGGCTGGGGGGTGGGGGTGGTGGGAGACATGAGTGGGGGCCTGGTGGAGGGTGCCCCTGCACTGCTGGGGTGTGGGGGTGGTGGGAGACATGAGTGGGGGCCTGGTGGAGGGTGCCCCTGCACTGCTGGGGTGTGGGGGTGGTGGGAGACATGAGTGGGGGCCTGGTGGAGGGTGCCCCTGGTGGCTGGGGGGTGGTGGGAGACATGAGTGGGGGCCTGGTGGAGGGTGCCCCTGGTGGCTGGGGGGTGGGGGTGGTGGGAGACATGAGTGGGGGCCTGGTGGAGGGTGCCCCTGCACTGCTGGGGTGTGGGGGTGGTGGGTGACATGAGTGGGGGCCTGGTGGAGGGTGCCCCTGGTGGCTGGGGGTGGTGGGTGACATGAGTGGGGGCCTGGTGGAGGGTGCCCCTGCACTGGTGGGGTGTGGGGGTGGTGGGTGACATGAGTGGGGGCCTGGTGGAGGGTGCCCCTGGTGGCTGGGGAGTGGGGGTGGTGGGAGACATGAGTGGGGGCCTGGTGGAGTAGTGACCCTGCACTGCTGGGGTGTGGGGGTGATGGGAGACATGAGTGGGGGCCTGGTGGAGGGTGCCCCTGCACTGCTGGGGGGTGGGGGTGGTGGGTGACATGAGTGGGGGCCTGGTGGAGGGTGCCCCTGCACTGCTGGGGTGTGGGGGTGGTGGGAGACATGAGTGGGGGCCTGGTGGAGGGTGCCCCTGCAGTGCTGGGGTGTGGGGGTGGTGGGTGACATGAGTGGGGGCCTGGTGGAGGGTGCCCCTGGTGGCTGGGGGGTGGTGGGAGACATGAGTGGGGGCCTGGTGGAGGGTGACCCTGCACTGCTGGGGTGTGGGGGTGGTGGGAGACATGAGTGGGGGCCTGGTGGAGGGTGACCCTGGTGGCTGGGGGGTGGGGGTGGTGGGAGACATGAGTTGGACATCGGTGGGGGCCTGCTGGCAGGTGCCCCACAGTGCTGGGGGGTGGGGGTGGTGGGGGACATGAGTTGGACATGGGTGGGGGCCTGCTGGCAGGTGCCCCACAGTGCTGGGGAGTGGGGGTGGAAGGGGACATGAGTTGGTGGTCATTAGTTCAAGGAGACATGTGCCTTTGCTGGGGGGCATGCCCATGGTGGGTGGGCTGCCTGCGGGACATGACCAGGGATGCAGGGTAGTCCCCTGTGGTGTGGGCTGCCTGCAGGGGCCGTGGAGGGTGTACAGGGTACACCTGGGAGGACCCACACTGTCAAATCACATGTGGAACTTCCCGCGCACCCCTGATATACACGCGCCCAGGCTATTCGCGTGTGGAACTTCCCGCGCACCCCTGAAATACACGCGCCCCCAGGCTATTCGCTTGTGGAACTTCCCGCGCACCCCTGAAATACACGCGCCCAGGCTATTCGCGTGTGGAACTTCCCGCGCACCCCTGAAATACACGCGCCCAGGCTATTCGCGTGTGGAACTTCCCGCGCACCCCTGAAATACACGCGCCCAGGCTATTCGTGTGTGGAACTTCCCGCGCACCCCTGATATACACGCGCCCAGGTTATTCGCGTGTGGAACTTTCCGCGCACCCCTGAAATACACGCGCCCCCAGGCTATTCGCGTGTGGAACTTCCCGCGCACCCCTGAAATACACGCGCCCAGGCTATTCGCGTGTGGAACTTCCCGCGCACCCCTGAAATACACGCGCCCCCAGGCTATTCGCGTGTGGAACTTCCCGCGCACCCCTGAAATACACGCGCCCCCAGGCTATTCGCGTGTGGAACTTCCCGCGCACCCCTGAAATACACGCGCCCCCAGGCTATTCGCGTGTGGAACTTCCCGCGCACCCCTGAAATACACGCGCCCCCAGGCTATTCGCGTGTGGAACTTCCCGCGCACCCCTGAAATACACGCGCCCCCAGGCTATTCGCGTGTGGAACTTCCCGCGCACCCCTGAAATACACGCGCCCCCAGGCTATTCGCGTGTGGAACTTCCCGCGCACCCCTGAAATACACGCGCCCAGGCTATTCGCGTGTGGAACTTCCCGCGCACCCCTGAAATACACGCGCCCAGGCTATTCGCGTGTGGAACTTCCCGCGCACCCCTGAAATACACGCGCCCAGGCTATTCGCGTGTGGAACTTCCCGCGCACCCCTGGAATACACGCGCCCCCAGGCTATTGGCGTGTGGAACTTCCCGCGCACCCCTGATATACACACGTAGCACGCTCCCCCAGGCCCGATCGCGTGAGGAACTTCACGCGAACCCCTGTAATACACGTAGCCCGCTCCACCAGACCCGATCGCGTGTGAAACTTCACGCGAACCCCTGAAATACACGTAGCCCGCTCCCCCAGGCCCGATCGCGTGAATAACTTCACGCGAACCCCTGTGATGCACGTACCCTGCTGAAATCGCGTGTTAGACTTCCCGCGCACCCCGGTATACACGCACACGTATTTTTTGTCAGCGGGTGTCCGTGTTTGTGGGTACCCCTTTGCACGTCATTTTTCCTGGAGGGCAACAGTATGGGACATTCATCATGGCAGTATATAGGTGCTATTTGTTGGCGCACCTTTTGGCGCACATTTCTTACAGCCGCAGAGACGCTACCGCCTGCTTTCTTGTGGCGGTCGTGTTTGTGCCTGTGCGCTGGTTTGAGCGTGCGCTTTTTTGCCCTATTCTATTCCATGAATACGTGTTGTAGGCGAGCGTGTGGGCGTTCCGCGCACTTGTGCCCTGTACTTCCCCCGTGACGCCCACGTTTTGGCAAGTTGTTCCCCATTCCGAGTGTTACGCCCGTGTTCCGCCTACTTTTGTTGCGTGCGCCGCGCTATGTGCGAATTTCGCTGTGGCCTGTGCGATTTTCGCTGTGACCTGGCGCACGCTGTTAGATGGCCTGTGCGCCAACGTGCGCCGCGCACTTTATCGCACATCCGCTGGTTTTCTCGCGCACGGCCTTCCATGAATCGACGTGCGCTGCTTTTCGTGCGATTTTCGCAATTGCACTGCGATTTTCGCTATTCCACTGCGATTCGCACGTTTTTGACCACTTGCGCCGCGCTAATTATTCCATGAATCGGCCTGTCAGTCTCGTGTGCAGTCGGGCTGAGCAGACCGGGGAGTATTGTGGACTAGCCCTTTTATTTCTTACCCTGGCCGACTGTACATTTTCCCTCTGAGAACAAGCATGTTTAGGGTGAAAGGTTCGTATTGGAGGTGCTTCCGGTCTGATGGGGGAAGTGCACATGTTCTTTCACGGCCATCCTCGGGGTTCTTCAGCGGGACCCCTAATCCATCCTGCAATACAGCAGTGGGAGTGGAGGACGAGCACTGCAAAGTTTTATATATACACAATACGTGCATTGTGCTGGAGTCATCGGAGCCTACAAGGATCTCTTTTGGGAATTTAGGACGAACACCCGCAGCAGTTAAGGAGAAAGCCAAGCTCAGTTTGCCTGCGATTCCAGCCAGGTGCCACCGCCGGCTACTTGGAAGCATTCCTCGCATCAAAACCCATCTGGGCGATGCTGTAATCATAGTGGGAGTCTGTTTCGGGCAGGATGGAGTTGGTGGGAAAAGTACAGAGGTGTCGGGCTGGGGCGGAAAAGAGACTAGGGTACCCTGCCTTTCCCACAACACACCCAGTCTCTTTCCCCAACACATCGAGAAGTCCAACCACAGATGAATATGGCAAGATTCACGCACTGACAGCCCAAGAAACCTAAACCCACTGACAAAAATCAATCCCTGCAAGGCGAAAGGGGGAGGAGGAGAAGGTTTGTCCTACAGTCAACCCAGCCACACTGCCAACACTACTAGACTGGAATGAAATTAACAAATCCGGACTGGATCTTCACGAGGGGGCGGTCCTTCAGTGGCATTGAAAACCCCAACATAAGCCAAGACTGGAAGGAGATGGCAAGGGTCGTCTGGTTTTTAGCCTCCCCCCCCCCCCCTTTACCAGGAGCGGTCCCTCACCACCACTCGGATATGCTGCATGGCTGGCCGACAGCCCAGTAATTCAGCGATCACATGCAAATGGCAGACGCACAAGGTCTTACAAATGGCAGAGGTGCACAACACAAACGCCATGCAACATAAAGAGGGACCAACCGCCACATCCTTTTCATCACCCACGGGCATATTACCTGGGCGAACCACAGACTTCCATAGGGGTCATCCAGAGGCTAAGGATGGAAGCAAGACCTAGGGACCTATTGAAGAGCGATTCAAGACACTAAATAGAAGAGCGATTGAAGACACGAACACAATCCCATCCATGAATACAGCAAATGGGAGGATATAACGGTCACTCAAGGGGACAAAGGAATCAAGACCCCGCCACCCCCTCCTCCCCACCTATTCACTCATGTGTCTAGAGCGAAGTTGGGTGCATTTGCTGTGGACAGGAGTTTATCTGGAATTCTAGGTGGGGGGCCTACTATCAAGCTGGGGATGACGTTGCAATATAATCAGATCACTTACCTTCATTTTGTATCCTTGGCTTCAGAACCCACTTTGGTTTTTGCGTTTCATATGGGGCCTTCATCGATGGTGTCCTCATTGCGTTGAGCCAGAATGACCATTGTGAGGTGGAAACCTCTGTTCTCCCTCCTGCTGCACTTGCTCGTACTGCTTCTCCTGGGCTGGGGGCTGCCTGCATCACTTGAGGCTTCCAACACCTACCAAGTGCGCTCTTTGGGAGGGGGCAGTCAACGCAGGGGGAAAGACTTTGGGAAGGGAGACTGGAGACCAATGTGCACCCTGGGGTTGAGTTGGTTGGAGGGCACTCTCTGGGACCATCTGAATGGAGGGACTCCGGCATCAAGGATGGTGGATGAGTGGAGAGATTGTAATTATGCAATATATAAAGCTATGCCCTGCTTTGGGCTGCCTGTGCCATCGCTGTGCGCTGGAAACAGGCCTTCAATTTCTGCAAAACAGCATTCATGGGCCCCCTAGCTCCACCACCAAGGCCCCAGGGCCCCCAGACCCACCATCACCAATGCTGTATTCTAGGGGGCAAAGATTCAAGTTGAAAGCTACTAGCTTGGCACTTGCCACTTCAATTCTATAGATACACACAGCACCCCATTTCTTACCAGCCGAGCATCAATATTGCCCCCTGCTGTATTCGCATCAAAGCACCAGGTGGTTTCACTTAACCAACGTCCCCCAGACCTGTAATAAAACCGTCCCCCAACGCAAGCAGACAGACCAACTGTGACCCAGGCTCAAAGTGTTGAACCACCACAAGTCCCTGCGTCTACAGCATAATTCAAACCCACCATAATTCATTCGCATAACAATTTGCTCAATCCATACATTCTTCATGCACCCACTATATATACTACATATGCCCGAGTGCATATAATGTGCCATATGACATTTGATGTTTGCCAATGCATGTAATCTAAAGAAAGTGCTATTATGTAATGTAATGAACTATATATATATATATATTGCTTATGTCCACCAACCTCCCGGACCCTAGTGTGTATATAAGGTGCCACCTGACATCATCCATGTTCCTTCTTCCCCAATTTGTTGTGCTGCTTGGTGTGCGTTTTCGGATTACGGTCTTGCATTCCCACCGTCCAATGACTGGTCGGAGGTCAACAGGACGTGCATGCACCGCAGCGGTATGGTTTGACATGTCTCCAGAATTTAACAGATGGCACATTTACCGCTTGGGGGTAATGTTTACCAAAAGCGCACAACTTACAGATCTCCCTAGTTGAGTGGAAGGTTTTCATACTAAGATCTGGCTTCAGTCTGACAAGCATGCATGTAATTTAATGCACGGTTTCGCGTGTAATGTGCATGTAATCTGCATGTAAAGTACTGCAGATACCTCAACAGTAAACTGTTGCTCCAGAGACGTGTGTAATCGGGTTACTTGCTCCTGACATGGCAAACCACACAGCACCCTACACATAACTGCTAATATAAAACCTAACTGTACTTGTCATTTCCACCAACATTTCCATAAACCCGTATTGAAAAAAAGCATAGTTTCATGCAATGTTCACATAGGTTTTCAAGTATGTCTATGGTCTATCGAAATGCCAGACTACCCAAAGCACTTTGCTCACTCTGCTGTCCATGTCCCTGGTTCATGTTTCTACACCCCCCGCATCATCTGGTCTTATATCCTCATTCGCTCACCCGAAGCGGAGGACAAGTATCTTTAACTATTTGAGGATACTCGTCCTCCGCTCTGTAAATTAATGTTAAAAAGTTTTGTAAGCATTGTTTTTTACAAAAATGCTTTGTTTTTCCCTGCAATTTTCATAAAATAAATAAACTTTGAGGGTGTGGCAATTATATGCTATGTAAACGTAGAGGAGCAAGTGGACACATTCTCCCTAGTCACGCCCTCTCACCCCACCCTAATGGAATGACAGACGAGAAGCCACACTTGGGAACCCATGCACAAGGTTATGCAACATGTCCATATCACATCGACTATATGAAAGATGATATGCACTCAGGCAGCCATCCAGAAGATTCCCTCATGTTGAAACAGCCAAGGAAAGCTACCAAGAAGCCTGTCCTTTGCTGAGTTGCCGAAATCCAGCCACTAACAAAATGGTGTGCAACATGGATGTACGTTAAACAAAGTCTAATGACAGCAAAAGAGTGTCCCAAAGATATATGAATCTATGTTGAAACAATAGGAAAATACTTAAGAAAAACTGTAATTCAAGCACCAAGAGAAACACGTGCTCCATGATGCAGTACGTGTGAACACAAAGAAGAAGTAACCCCCGGTCAATGATTGTAAATACGCTGAAATGCAAGGTAGAAAGAATACGCAGAAGCTTGCTTATGAGAGGTATATATTCAAAGTTCAGGACTACCATCAGAATAAGATAGATAACGGCTTATGTCAATCAACCCAGCAACCTCAAAACACAAGCCCAGAATCTGAATATGGAAAGATGAAGAAGCCGTTTACCTTTACAGACTAACAGAGTACATTGGCTCAAAACCAAGGATGCTATTTCGAGATGAAGGAAAAGCACAAAGTGAGTATGAGCAGACCACGCACAATGACATATTTCCCAAACATTATGAGGAACAAGAACTCTTACTGATGCCAAATACTGGATGATTAAAAGTGCATGAAGTTAATATGGGATAGAGTGAGCAAGTCTCTAAATCTCTAAAGGACAAGAGGAGCAACTGCACCTAGCAGAATTGAATCAAATGGTGTTAAAAGCACAGTCGATATGGACAATTTTACGGTCGTGTAACACATGACGAACTGCTCGCAAACAAGGGCTATTCATTAAGTTTGAAGCGAAGATAGTGATGTGCCTACACTCCCTCGAATGTCCCGAGACAGTGACGACTGGCAAGGTCAACCTTAAAATAAAAGACACTGGCATGAGGCCTACCGATGAGAGGGTAGACTAATTGGGGAAACAAGGGGAGAGCTGATGCATCTCCAACCACATGGGTTTTGTTTCTATGTACTTGCTGCTAACAAGCCAAATGTCCAAGTTTGGATTTGGGGTGCCAACCAATTAGAATAGCCTTCCATGCACCTTTACATATAATGTTGCAAAATATTATTCTGCTGCCTCTTTTTCTGCTATGACTAGGGCCTTGCAACAGGTGTTTAGAAGTAGCTCAGGGTGTGTCTTACAGAAAAGAGACCACCAATGAGAGACTAACATGCACATTTTCTATAAGTAGATATGATCCCTTAATCCAATTCCAACCCTCGATAGGTTTTTGAAGTTTGCCACGTAAGATGACATCATAGATGACACATCTAGCATTATATAAACTACAAATGATTTAAAAGATACTGTGATCATGGACGAGTCGATTTACGGAATGTTTATTCTTGAGATTAAAGCAGTATTTTACCATCTCCTTTGAGTCTACGCGATATCCACCGTAGGGGTAGAGGTGAGCAGAACTTCACCGGGAGAGATCCACCCCCCCCTTCCTCCTCCCCTTAGGGGAGGAGGAATCACGGTTCAAAGAGAAACTCCCCAAGTCACCAACTCACAACCCACCGTTGACAGCTACAAGACAAAGAAGCCAAGAAGAACAAACCACTGTTTGTTATTGTGATATAACAACACCAGTAGTTCACTCTGAAGAAACGTATTTTGCCAATACCGAGAAGAAGTGTGCTCAAGGAATACAGAACACTAACAGAGAGAAAGGACTCTCATGCTCCACTGGGGAAGGCCCAGTTGCACATCATAAAAAAGGAGGAGCTCTAGAAGGAAGCAAAGCTTAGGAGTTGCAATCCCGTGTTGCTGAGAAAACAGAGAGAATCTGTGAATTGCAGCACGCAGACCGGGAATACAGCTGGAGTGTGAGTGACATGAGAACAGCTAGAATCTGGGGAAAGGGAACCCCCAACGGAGAAGCTATACAGTGAGTGGTAGCATGACCATGACACTGTGGACTGTCCAGTAACGGCGATACCACAAACCCTCCCGCATTGCAGAATGGGTGCAGAGGGAGAGAGCGAGAAGGAGAGAAGAGCAAATTCAACCTGACAGTGCGAGACGAGTTTCCCATCCTGCAGGCAGGCCCGGGAGTGCTAACCGCAAGGAAAAGAGGTCACAGGGACAGCAAGAGACCCTGGAGGGATAACGAAATCGAGTAGAGGAATTCTACTCATCCCAGTTAGAGTGAAGAGTGGAAGCAAAGTAAGAAACTTGTTGAAAGTGTTAACTGCCCCAGACAGGGAAGAGAGTGGACATCAGGTCAAGAAAAAGCAATACATACAGAAAAACAAGAAAGAGCGAAGGATCCTCAGAATCAAAAAGCATGGCGTCAGGGACACGTTATAAAGGCTGGAGAATACCATTTCTGAACTGTATGAACTAGTGAAAGTAGTTGTCAAGAACTAACCGGCAAATCAACTACTAAAGCGACTTTGCTGAGAACCAGAATATGGGATAAGGGAGTCATTCTCCTGTGCCTTAGTGCTTTGTAAATGGTGGTAGCGGCAGAGTAGATTAGATTTGGACAGAGGTCAGTTCTTCCTTGGACGACTGACTAGCACCCTAGCTAGTTTGTGTTAGGTGGGGAAAACCCATTGTGTGGGATATCAGTTTATTTTATAAAATAAAAATCCTTGAAATGGAAGACACTCATCTCTGTCATTCTTCTGATCCACCACACTAGTCAATAGCCTAAACTGTGGAAACAGCCAGGGGGCAAAGGGTAGCAGGCAGAGAGGGGTACTTGAAGCAAGATATCCCAGCCTTACCAAGAAGCCCAACTGCCAAGAAGTCACATTGATGAGCTGAACCACTATGCTCAATCAAAGGCTGAAGGAATCAGGGAGAAGAAGGGAGTGCCCCAGACCAAACCCTTAACCAGTCACTACGTGTACAGTCATCTGAAAGATATCGGAGGAGGTGTAAAGCGAGAAGCCAAGCCCCGGCAAGCTCACACCAGAAAAAAATAGAACCCGCTAGGGAAAAAAGCCCAAGACACTGCTTGCAAGGAGTTTTATTCTTACAAAATTGAAGGACATCAGCAAAGAACTCTGCTACCGCCGAACATTCAGCCAAATTTGGGGTGTGCAGTAAGCTAAAAAGGCAGCCTGGCGTCATCTATGTCGTCATTACATACCGTGAAAACCTGCAAGGCTGGTTGGCGAGACCCTATACATGGGCAGCCCACTCCATAGGGGATGCTAGGCCATTGGTCTCAGCCTTCTTGTTCATCTCCATCCACGTGGGTGCTGCTGTGCTCATCTGCAGTAGAACAGGGCCTAATAAGCAATTAATTACTTTGAAAGCAATGCTAATCGGTCCCGGGAGGACTGCTCAGCAGCAACATGCTCGCCTTGGAGACAAGACGACACGAAGCAACACAGGTTCAATCCCCGAGTCCGTGCTTAGAAACCTCTGGGTATTAAGCGCGTTATAAATCTGCAACTATGTCATATTCCTCTAACAGTGCCCCCGGGCTGTGTGAGCACTTTAAAAATGCAAATAAAAAATAAAACAACAAAAAAAACTGTAATGGTGCACCTGGCAGACACAGATATGGGCCCAGGGGGAGATCAGAGGTCATACTAACTCCGATACTGCACTCATTCCCAGATGCACCAGCAACCTCCCAAGGTCTTCCACCCTCATTGTGGGCTATCATTTCATCCCTCCGAGGCACCTTGCAGCACAAATCACATTACCCAAATGTGAAGGTGAAAGAGCATTGTTTTCTGATCGATCAAGAGTTTATGTGCATTTATATAGCACTACCAACCCTCAGGTATCTGAGCCCTGCTTATTTCCCACGGTGTGTGGTGCTCATTTATCGACCTCGGAAGGATGAAAGGTGGCCCTGCCGGGATTCGGACCTGCGTCAGCAGGCTCTGCACGGATGTCAAAGCGAGCAATCTACTCACTGTGCTAACTGACCAGTTACTTACAGCTTTATAGTTGGTGTTCTGGGCCGGGCTGGCACTATGGTATGTGGGTGTTTTGGGATCAAAGCATAGGAGGACTGGAGCTCTGACGCGGGTGGCGGGTGTTAGGGCTGAGGGGCAATGCTGTTTCGTGGGATGGTAACTGCCAAAAAGCACTCTGCCCCATTCTCATGGCACATTCTTCCCGGGGCACGAAGGCCTACAGCCTCTGAGACAGTAAAAGGCTTGTAACTCGCTGAAGCTCCCCTCGTGGTGTGGATTATGTATGTGGCCTAATACTAACACGCTTGGTGCTTGTGCCGCGGTTGGGCCTACGCTCCAAAATGGCTGCAAGTAACTAAGATGGCATTTGCACTTGCCTCTACTATATAGCTCCTAACGCATGCACTACGCGATTGTGCACTCTCCTGCATGTATGCCCCCCTCCTCCCTGCTCTCTCGAAGGGCGGTTTATCGTTTGTCATTCGGAATCGCCTATGGGGGTGGGAAGACCCTCTCCTTCACAAGCGCTACACAAGCCACACACTTAACAGAGCAGAAGGATCAGATGCTAGCCTGATCGCTACCTATAAACCCACCAATTTACAGACACGTCACTAGGTCCTACCTGGGCAGATCACAGGCACCCAATGGGCAGTAGTGAGAGCAAGGGCAGTTTGGGAAGGGAACATCAGAAACACATTTTTGAATTGGAAGAGGTGGTGTATGTTGCCAGATACACCCCTGGGGGCAATGCTCAAATACACATTTGGTAATTGATATTAAAGAAGGGGGTCTCATTGGAAGGCAGCATAGGGAGAAGATGACCTGGGGGTTTGGAGCAGGTACAGTTTGGAGACAGAGGTCTGCGTATACGCAAACCAGGGAAGGGGCTAAAATCTGGGCAGTGCTACCTCTGGAGTGGAGTAAAAACAGACACCGACTAGTTATTTGGACAGTCCCACGACTAAGAGGAACAGATTGCAAATGAAAAATGCTCCAGGGTTGTCTTAGCGGTGAACAGGGCGAGAAGAGAATATGAACAGGAGTCCAAGGATAACACCGAAAGTGGGTGTATACCATTGGTATTCAAACGTGTTTAAGCTGAGCCCTGCTCCCATTTGAGTAAAATTATTGTTTCCACCCTCCCAACCCCCAATTGGCTATTACAGCCTTATAGACTGCAGGAGGGGTCATTTTCATGGGCTAATGACCGGTCATCAACTTACGGCCTGAGGCGAAGAAAGGGGCCATGAGTTGGGAAAGGGTAATTATCCCAAGCAATAATGCCCGCCTCCCCCTCTGAGGTGTCTAAAAAGCTATTACCATATAGGGGGTACTAGAAAATCTTATTTCGGTGGTGACCAATGTTAGTTGAATGAGAAACAGAATCAAACTCAGTAACTTAAATGTTGTTTTATTTTGTACTATTTAAACAAGGTTGTCTAAAGGTTAAGCATTCCAATTGCAAACTTGATTATACTGGAGACGGTTGTGATGAATTGTGGGAATTCATCCCTTCTCCCTAAGGTGGTCAAAATGTGTTATTGCTTTCATGAAATAGATCCCCTTTTTAACTCCCAGTCCATTGGGACGAACAAGAGGATGTGTGGAGGAAGGGAGAACAGACCATAGTAAGAGAAAAAGGAACAAACCCTTGCAAAGTGAAAGCCACACGGCCACGTCAGTCAGGAAGAAAGGAGGTGCAGCCTGAGGAAATTAAGGAAGAGCCAACAAACGTCAAAAGGGCAGAGACCTGGGCTGGTAAGCAAAGCTGTGGCAAGACTCGCAGCATCCTGCAGATACGGTAAACCGAGAGAGACCATACATGTTATCATCAGTAACAAGGAAAGAAGCTGAAGCACCGCTGGATTTGAGGCATACCAAAACTAAGAGAGAAACAGAATGGTGGCTTGACCACGAGAAGTCAGTGGTAGACAAGTGGTCCAAGTAACGATGACGAAACGTCCTGATGCAGCCGGCTCGGGACAAGCAAAAACCAGAGATACCCGAAACCTGTCCCAGACGAACAAAGGAGGGAGAGGCTGGTGAAAGAGTAAGATACGCCAGTTTAAGAAGAGAAGAAATTGATCCTCAGCTGGTTCAAACCCTGGTGACAACCCTAAGAAGAACAGAATGTAACAGGGATAAACTGAGACCTGGGTGAGTTAATGAATCAATTTCATTGGGACAATCTTAAGTGCAAGAGAAATAAGGTTGTAAGCCCAGAAAGAAGAGTAGATTAGGGATATTGGTGGAACCCTCATTTCCCTCACTGTTACAGTCAGAAGACCAGGGGAAAAGTGAATAAAGGAATATTTTTGGAACAATCGTACACACAACTACGAGAGAAATAAGGCCATCCAACAGAATGAGGGGCAAGCCGGAAATATTATTGGAATGTACGTACTTGTTACAATAATGAGACAGAACATAACAAAAGTAAATGAGAATCATTATGGGAATGGTCATACTTATTACAGTCAAAAGCGAGGAAGCCTAACAGAAGTGAATGGGAATCATTATTCGGATGCTATAACTCGTCGCAACATGAAACAGTGTTGTACAGTCAATACCAAGACAAGTGAAAGAGAAATATATTGGAAGTTACTCCAGTCATAATAAGTCATGCCAGAAAAGCTCAAATAAAGTGAAGGAACTGGCTATTAATTAAACACATGAGAAAACGCTGGAAACTGTACAAAGACATCCAGATAAAGAGCAAAAGAAAGAATAGGACATTTAAGAAAACAGGAAATAGCACAGATGGAGAAGGTAATCCTGGGATAAGTATGCCGAGGGATGAGAAAAGAATCAATCCATATAGGAAGTCTAAAATTCATCAATGAACTGTATGAACTGATAAATGTAATAACCAGAGACTTTCTGAAGATTATATATTACGAAGTGGCTGAAAAAGAGGTACACAAACCTCAAGAGAAGGGACACATTTTCCTGAGTTCGAAGTTGTTATAAATAGTGGTAGTCAGATAGGTTAGAGTTGGATGGTGGATGATGGACATTCACGGACGAATGACGAACACCTTAGATGGTTTAGTTAGGTTGGGAAACCTTGTATAATAGGGAAAGATGGGCTTTACTATTTTTCCCTTAATGAAACACACCAGTGAAATATCTAATACGAGTCTCTATCCTCCTTTGAGCTACTTTAGTAAACAGGAGATAGATAGCTCTTATTCAACAGTTATCAACATTAAACACGTAACTTGTTTTAGAAATAATCAATTCGTAATTTATTAAATCGTAAAAAATACAAGTTATAAAAACTTCGACATTTATAAAACACTGTATAAAAATACAAATTCTAAATAGTGACAAACACTGCCTTTTCAACTTGGCTTTGATCCTAATTGATCAGGAATCAATATAGTTAGAGAGGTTCAAATTAGCTTCTCTTCAACACACACATCAATTAATTGACATAACTGTTCTAAATGGAAAAAACATCAACCATTTTCATATGCTCAACATGTTTCCGTCCTCTAAGACATTAAAGGGACCTTCGTCAGGAGTAGTGTCACTGGTAAGTCTATTAAAAAATAGTTACAAGATCTACTCTAAATGTAAACAGCTGTAGGGCTTCCACAGTTTCTTGTAAAACAGTGTGGCTGTAGTTTTCTTCATAAAGTAACCGTTGTAACTGGTCTGTTCTGTGGAGAATATTAGAGAAGGAGTCTTGAATGTAGCAAGAAAAATCTTCTCTTAGGTAGAAAATCCCTCTATGTGTAGAGATCGTTCACCTTGAGCAGGAAATAGGGTTCTCAAAATTCCTTAGTTGTTGTCGCTGAATTAGTGGTCAGGGACTTCAGGGCGTCTATCTTGCATGCTGGTATTTACTTTCCAATTCTCCTCCTACACGTAGTACATCTCTCTATTACTGAACGATGGTAGCCGTGTCAGCGAGATGGAAATGGTCCTTTACTTCTGATAATTCAGTCTGCTTCCATTCTCTAAGGTTGCTGTCCGTTGGACTAGATCCGTTGGTGGGGACGCTACTAGTTCTCCGCCTATCAGTTCGCTAACAAGTGCTTACTGACTCCTTTGAGCTACCACAGGGTTTACCATGAGCATGAATTAGGGATTAAGCAAAAGTAAACATTTTTAATAAGAAAGTGAAGGAATGCCTTATAAACCATTGTTATGATCTTAAAGTGCTGTGGGTTGAACGCCCTGTGGGACTGTAGTCCAGGTCAGTTAAGCGAATTACAGGTCTATGGTCGTCCCCGTCTCTTGTTGAGTCTGCCATTGTTTATTGGAAGATACCTTCTCGCTGTACAATTACATCCATTTCTGTTCTATCAGCCATACAAGTACATCCTAGGAATGAAGACTGGTACTCGGTGAGCCCGAAGGTCAAATAAATCAGGATGTGATGTAAGGGGTGTGTCTGAACTGGCAGTGTTACATGCAGTGGGGGTTAGGGTGTTCCTGATCTGGTGTGCGTTTAGAGTATTGGTGACAGCACCTCAATGTCACTTGCAGGAGCTTGCCTTGACAGATTCCTCGCCTGGTTCAGAACGTAGTTCCTTGAGGTGGAACAGATTCTGTCCTTTGCTGAAGCTAGGTTATAAGTGACAGTGGGCCCATTTTCAAGGCACCGGATAATGGTTTATAGCGGGAGGATGGGTATTCCGGTCATAGTTATGGTTTGAATTGCTGAATTATATTGTATCATTGGCGCTGCCGAGAGCTAAAAAAAACAAAACCAAAAAAATAAATGCAAAAAAGGAGTTCCTCCTATTGAGGAAGTGTCTTGTATAAAGATACCTTGTCTGGAAATTGCATTATCTCCCTGTCTGCTTTAGAAGTGAGAATATTCATAATGTGGTCAATACCAGTAGTTATTGACTGCACTCTGAACATTCCGATTGGCTGGAAGGTCAATAACGATCTCCATGTGCCAATACTGCTTATATCTACTATTCCAATCTATAACTGCTTATATTTTCTATTAAAAGCAGTCCTAGTAATCTGAAGAGCCTTCGTCTCCCCACTCCCTGGGACCTCCTTCAGGCCCCTGTGGGTGCAAGCCCCAAACTTTGAAGGCCACTGGTCTATACTAGTCCCATAAAGTGGGTGTTTTGCATCTTGCCAAAGGTTTTCCAAGCTAATAAAGTTGTGAGTCCTCTGCAGTAAATATATACAAAAGAAACAAAAGAAACAGACACCATGCTGCATCAAACGCACAAAACAATCCCTAAAACGGTAAACCCCTAATATCTAATAGATCCATGCAGTGCAATTCCATCATTCAAGAATTTACAAAAACTCCTAAAGGCAAATTAAATCACAAGAGTGATAAAAAAAAAATATAAAAAAAGATGCTTATCTGGTGGCATCGCCTTCCAACATTTATGAATTGCCCCCGACCTGTGCTGCAGAAAACCGTGCACCAGCACCTTCTGCAGAGAGCCAGCCTTCTGCATCCGATTGGAATAAAGACAGGGTTGACTTTGGGTCCCAAAGTAAACAAAGTTATCCTTAGTTAGTTTAAGCACCTAGAACTCAGTGAATGACCCTCCGCAGTCGGTACACTTGGGGATTTATTGAGCATGAATCTACCATGAAAGCAATGGGGCACTGTACAAGTTGAAGGTATGGCGAGAGGTTGATCACAGGATAGAATCCCAAAAGGGGATTTCCACCACCAGCCCCCCGCACATTTGCTTGAATGGGGATCATTTTAGTTGGGTAAAACACGCATTTAGGTAAACATTCAGTGGTGTGCACTATACACATTTTGTATTATCAACCATACAGAGGGAAAGAACACTTGTACTCACAGTGCATAGAAATCAGCATGAAACACTACACAATGACACAGCACAGCAAATTGAACAAGACTTAGGCTAGACGTAGGGTGATAAGATGACTGCATGTCACCGAGACACCACTTTATCTAATCCCTGCATTTATTTTAGCAAAAAATAGGCACCTGGTGTGCTGGACCCATTGTCTCAATTAGGTGGTAACCAGGACAGCAGGCCAACACGGCCGAGAATGGTATGCTACCCAATTAAAAGGACCGATCAAAGGGGGTTACCTAAAAGCAGAGGGTGGAGTCATTTAAAAAAAATGCATTAACATGTTACACAGAATGACGACTTTTCCACACAAGAGGATCCAAAAAAATTAAATTAAAAAAAGGCATAACCTTCCCATAACAACCACATTTCCCCAACCTTCATCCACCAATCCCTCTTCCCCCAGCTCCACTTCCTCATTGGAAGTGAAGGTCCTCCAAAATAAGTACCATCTTTTTGCACATGATTTTGAAAAAAAGAATACAAGGTTCGTGGTCATCGTTCATGAACAATCACCACATCCTCCTGAGTAACAATCTATTCCAGCAGCCTTAAGAGCATTCTACCTCAATATAACTAATGCTTCAGAACTCATTAATGGATGTTTGACGGATTCAAGATGGAAACCACCACACAAGTGGCAAAAATCATGGGCCCGTATTAGTCCAAGCACCTATGATTTCGAGTGTCTTGGCCTCGTTGATTTTTAACCTCAGATATTCACAGATCAAGGATTTACCCACAAACTGTTGAATATAGTTCGGGGTTCGCTCCAGAGTCAGAATATAATCAATGAATAAGGCACTATTGCTCTTGGTAGTAAGTGCCATAAAATGCTAGTTGTTATAAAATGGGAGAACAACTGTTCTCATAACAGCTTTATGTCGCTGAAAATGGGAGTTCAAGCAGGTGGCAAAAGCCCCCAGGATACCATCGATCAGAGGTACAGTTGATATTTACCAAGATATAATCTTGCATAAACTGGCCCTTGGTCCGAGCGGCTTCAAATATAAAGGAATTTAGGCTGCCATTGGGGCATTGATCAGTTTCCAATAAGTATTGAGAGGAAAGCTGGAATCTCACCACGCATGAGACTGAAGAGGAAGTGCCAGGTTTCATCCGCACTCCAGCCACCCCCTTTGAAGTGCCAGGAACGTTCATGCCAAAATATGTGACGTATGGAGAACAGATAAACCAGCAGAGACCCACAGTTGGGCTCTGCCCAGTGCCTATCAGAATAACAGCACCCATTGAAGTACTGACACCTAAGCAAACCTGGACAGTAAGGTACACACTGAGATAACCAGATCTACATGCAAGACAAAAGTCAAGAAGATACTAAAAGACGACGAAAGTGACGTCATGAGAAAACCAGACGGACGCACATATCGAATATATAATGACCTAGGAATGCTGACAAGAGACAAAATACCATGGATAAGTGACATCTTGAGCCTAAGGTGAAACAGTTGATTTCAAGATTAAGAAACCTATGCCATATGCACGATGAAGACATTAAGTCAGTTTAAACGTGTACAGATGCAAGAAACTGCAAGAAACAAAAATCATGAAACTTGCTTATGCTTTGTAGAAAATAGATTACGGCAAGTGCCAACTATACATATATCTACCTCAAAAGCACTTCATAGATGAGTGAAAATCCACTATGCACATGAGCAGAATTGAACAGAGGTTACTAAAGGTCTCAAGAGGAGAATGCCGCAACAAACAAATCAAGAATTAAGACGGAGAGAAACCCAGCTGAAGGTAACCATGCAAGAAAGCCAAGGCCGTATCAGGCTGGAATAGCCAATAATGGATGCAATTAAAAGAAAAAGAACAGAGTATCCTGTTCAGCAAGGTTGAGATAAGCCACAGATGGTATACGACTGGCAGAATTAAATCAAATGCATGAAGAAGAGGCCAATTTCACTGTGTCTAAATCACGTGGCAAGGCAGGCAGGCAGGCATGAGACTCACACCTATGCATGGAGCCTTGCTGTACCCATACTCCTCAACTTTCTCAGACCAAGAAGCAGACTCAAGACCAAACTAAGAAGAAGTAATTGACACATGACCACTGAGGTGATGAATGGTTGTAACATAATTGGAGGGAAGCTGGGGTGCAGACTTACTCCCTGCAACTGGCTAATTATTCTGCATGCTGCTAAGCGCAAGTGGAAAAGTATGAGTGGGATCGATGCCAACCCAATCATAATGGACCATGTAATCTAGGGTCCTATACAGTGAAGCGCCAATGGGACGTCTTACTTTTAGTGACGTTTACAGTGGCCAGTTTGAAGGAAGGGCTTAGTTGCCCCACCCGACATTGATTATCCAATCCCCTCTCCCCGTTACCATATACAGATATTGTACCTATGTTAAAGTTACCTTCCTATAACCAATCAAGTTGCAGGTTAGGATTTTAAGATTACACGTCAATGATGACGCGTGTTTTGGTATAAATGTGTTTTTTCATGATATTAATTGGAGTTTAAGCGAGAAGGAAGATCGAGCGGTTGCTGATGTTCATTGAACTCCCCATTTTCTGTACTTGTCATTAAACAGACTCCCTTTGCCAAACTATTGAGTTTTCATTATTATTTGATGCAAGAGTACAAATCTGCATCCCCATCTATCTCGAGGGTGCTGCTCCTCATCTTAAAGGGCTGTTTGGAGACCCCCAATCTTATGGGCCGGCTGAGGTCCATCCAGTTCAAGACCATGCCAAATTTAATGTAGATCATTTGCACAGGAGTGCGCACCGGAAGTCCGAGCTTCTTCAACAGTGCAGACTCCAATTTAGATAATTCTGTGATGTTACGAGGAGCCCAGCATTTTGCGCCGTACACAAGAATGGGTAGGTGCTTCGCCCAGTAGAGTTGTACCAAAAACCCCAAAGAATATCCCCCTCCTCTGCAGACCATTTTATTCAGGCTACCCAAAACTTGTGAACATTTCAGTTTAATGTGTTCTCTGTGAGAGCCGGATAACTTGCGGTCAAGTTTATATATTCACTGAATGAACAGTGTAGGATCCTGCTTTAGTTTGGGAGAAGGAGGAGGAGAAGGAGGAGGAGAAGGAGGAGGAGGAGAAGGAGGAGGAGGTGAAGGAGGAGGAGAAGAAGGAGGAGAAGAAGGAGAAGAAGGAGGAGGAGGAGGAGGAGGAGAAACGCAATCCCATACAAATTCCAATTAAAGAGTTTAGTTTTACGATGGTGAGGGGTAAAAACTATAACCTTGGTTTTATTGATGTTAACAGCGAAAGAGTTCTGGTCAGAGTATTTGTCAAGCAGAATCTTAACTGGTACCCTCATGAAGGGCCATAATCTGAAATATTCCAGCTGGGTTACTCTCTATCAGAGTTTTCTCCAAGGTCTGGCTGTATTGACAGAGCCAAAGGCTGCACTGTAGTCTATAAATGCCACAAAGACTGGCCTCTGACGAACACTCCAGGCTTGCTGGCTAGCGGTCAACAAGCCGAGACAGTTAGTTGTCGTGCTGAGTCGCTTCTGGAAACCTGTCTAATATAGAGGAATGAGTTTAGCACCTTCCGCCCAAGTCCATAGTTTAACAGGCAGGAAAATATCTTTGAAGAGGTGTCCAACATCGCTACCAGACTATAATTAACAGGGTATGCATGGTTGCCCTTTTTCCAGATATAGACTATGATGTGGTCACGCCACGATTGCAGATTTTCTGATCCAATGGAAAAGCCAGTGAAGAGTAATGGACCAATCAGTGGCATCCGATTTGATCAAAGAGCTGCATATGCCATCGGGGCCCAGGGTGCTCGATTTACTACCCCTAATCAATTTCAATTTATCAAGGGGGCCTTTAGAGTAGATCCAATTCCCCAGAGGAAGATTCAGCATCAGTGTAGTTACATCCCCATTCCCCAGGGTGTTGGAAATGTATTCAGCCAATATTGGTTCCGGGGCGCCTATAATATCACATGTTGCCGGGGTGTGACCCTCAACGGCTCTCCAGAACTGTCGGGCATCAAACGCCAATGTAAATCCTACCAAATAACGCCAGCCAGTACAATCCAGATGGTATCTATGGTTTCTAAGCCATTTACGATATTTACTTTTTGCTAAATGTACCTGTATAGCAAGTTCTGCCTAGTCCAGAACCGATCTGGATAACTCAGAGTAACGTGCAGTTCGCTCCTCCGGTTGACAATGAACCCATCATACAGATGCCTATGGGTAATCCTATACCCATAGGCATCTGTATGATGCCTATGGGTCAGTCTAGCACTATTAGTTCTCTTAACAAAGGTCCTGGAAATTTTTGCAGCAATGGAATCCCCAAAATCCTTAACAGCCTCAACTGATGTAGCAGAGGTGATTTCAGAAAGCCTTTCCTCACTGCGTTCGATGCAAGAAACCAGAGCTGTCTGCATGCTAGGCCTGACCTCCACCCGCCGGTCATTCCAAGTAATGCGATTCAAAGCAGGACTTACTCTAAAATTAAGGGCAAAGGTGACAACGACATTCAAGGTCAAGACAAGAGGTAGATGATCATTTTCAAGTCTATGCTTTATGCCCATGTCAATAATCAGAGAAGGAGCATTAGCCATCAAGGCATAGTCCAAAATATTACAAGACTTATGACCAATGCGGGTAGAATTGGGCTGGGGAGTCAGACGGGAATGCACCATTAATCATGGAAAACCAGGATGCATGCCCACTCCAGTCCCCTCTTACAAGAATATGAGAGCAAGCCCCCATCCGCCATAGTGGAGGATGATGCAACATTCCGATCCAAGATATTAAGCTCCCTTCGGATCTTGGAGTTAAACTCACACAGGACACACTGAAGACGACCTGTTCGGGTATAAATCAAACCCTCCATTTCCAAGAGTAATAGTCCATGGGGGAGCCTATAAGGTGGATCATATAAGTTGGCGATAATTATCTCATTACCTCCTCCCTTGCAGTAATCAACCAGCAATGTGTCCGTACCCACCAATACATTCATGGTGTTTGAGGCGAGTTCCACCAAACACAATGGTTTCTTGACACCCAAAATCAATCCTCCCTTTGGGCCGCCCATGAGGGCCCCGATTGGCCAATTTATGGAGAAACTGCCAGCCATCAACAACTACTGGATAAGTAAGCCAGGTCTCCTGTAATGCTACAATCAAATATTGGCCAATTTGCTCCAGTAAGCCGGTTCCATGTGCTTATAATGAATTCAGTAAAAACGAAAACTGTTTTAGTGAATTTAAAATAACGAAAAAAATATCGATTTGTTTTGTTTTTCAATTTAGGGGTTCGCCCCAAACCCTGTTTACCTAGATTTATCATTCCACGCCAATCCCCTCCCCCACATCTCATATATAACTTTACCCCATAATTCAATGTTTTCTGTTATTTTGTATTCACTGAAAAAGTAATTTGATATTTATTTTTCATTATTTTCACTGTATACCCAATAAGCCATCACCCTTGAACTGGACATGCCCGTGAGTATTCCAACTAATGAGGTGGGCAGGCGTCAACTAGCTAGGTGCTAAAATCGCACATCCACCAAATTGGCCAACCACGCCCAGTGAATTACTTCCCCTCGTGAGTCGTCCACTGCCCCAAGTGGCAAGCTAGGGACAGCGGATGAGTCATTACTACAAGGGTGAGCAATGCCATTTTTCCCACCCAAATTTGCTGAAGAAAATCTCCTGCCATACTCTGTTTCAATAGCTACACACTCATAAATACTCCACTCAAAATACTTTCTGCTATCCCTCCACAAACACCCCCCCACCCCACTAGAGTTCTTCGCTCCTCTAATTCCCTCCGGGACAGTCGTTTTTCAAAGAAACAAGCGGGGCCGGGGGGCTCCCTCTGGAATATCCTCCCTGCCACTCTAAAACTTGAGGAGAACCATCTCCAGTTCCGGAAGCACCTCGAGACCTTCCTCTTTGCTTCAGCCTTTGCTACCCCTTTCCCCTGCTGATCTGCTCTCTTGGCACTGTGCACCTGGCCACCCTCTTTTCCCTGGGCCCAAGTACCTGCTCACCTTGTCACTCCTCCTGCACTGCCGCCTGGCTACCCCTTTAACTGGGGACTGTATCTGTACCCATACAATCCCCCAGCCTTCCTTTTTCTTCTTTTTCTGCACTTATCAAACTTACCCAGTCTGCTGCCGTAAACGCAGCACTTGCTGGTTGCACTACCACTGTTTATTGCCTCCATTATCTATTTATTTTTATTTATTATTATTATTATTGATCTGTTTCTCCTCTGCCTCGCACTCTCCACTCTCCCCCTTCCACGCACTTCTCCCCTTTCCCTTTCCCATGCACTTGTGCCTTTCTCAATGTCACTGGGCCTAGTAAAATCGTTGTTGTGTTCTCCCCTGTTCCCCTCCCTAGCCTTGTCGCGCTCTGAAACACACGTGTATGAGCGCGATACAAATAAAATATATCTCAATCGGTTGAAAAGGTCGGCATGCTCCAAAATATATGTCAAAGTGCTAGGCACAAAGAAGAATACTATTGAGGTAGCATATTAATTCTCAAAAATGTCAACAGTTTTTATATCGCTTCTTTGAATATAGCGTAATGGAATAATGCTGTGAAATAAGTCCAAAAGACAAGCACGATTTAAGATCAATCCACTACCATCACAAAAAAAGCTATAGATTTGAAGAGCCTTAGAGTTAACTTTATGCTTGAAATTGGCCACTAGAAAAACAGTACTCCGTTCCAAATACGCTTGATACTGGGGACCACATCTCACAGCCTTCGTAGGCAAAGAAATAGTGGCAGCTGGCCCAATGTCACCAGATCCAACTCCAGTCAGTCTGGGCAGAAGTATTCACAGTGGTCATTACGGAATCCAATTAATTGCCCAACAACAATTCCAAGTTAGCGTCTTGTTCTATTTCCCCAGTATCTAATCCAGAAATATGCCTTGACGAATGGATTGGAGTAAAATTAACCTTTTTACCGTTTGGGTTAGATAATACTGTGATAGATTTCTGGGTCAAAAGCTTCTTGCTTGAGCTGGTGAGTGATTTTCTTGGTGATAAGCCTAAGGGGCAAGTAATGCGGGAGATGTCAAGGGCCAAAACCGAGGTCTCAAAACTCACTCCCGCACAATTTGAGGACGGTAAAGGCCCACACCTTATATTTTGCGCATATTTATCAGAGAGACGTGATCGAAAAATGGGAAATGGCGCCACAGGCGCATCACCCACAGCATCCTTTAGAACCTCAGGCACCTTGCTCATTCTTTTCCTTTTAGTTGTCAAAGTCTCATACATCAACGCATGGGTTTACAGGCTTCCTCTGTCGCCTTTGCCTGGCAACTAAGGTAGGCCGGCCTGCAGGACCCTCAGCCAAAGCCACCAAGCTACTTTCCTGTTATAAGCAAGGCAAAAGCGTGTTCAAAGATAACTGATCAGGTGGTCGAATAGTTAAAGAAGAGGAGATGAAAGAGCATACTTCAGCCAAGGATGTCATCTGTGTATTAAATTGGCAATTAAGGATATCAACAAAGGCCATGGTTTTTAAAAGTTGATTATCTTGTTGGTCTAATTTAACCATAATGACCTCACATTTCGTTGACCGTTCCATTAACATTGTCTCAAGGATGTTAAACAAAACTGCAGAGGAACTGCTTTCGTTGACCTGGTCAAACATGGTCAAGGAGTGATCTGAAGGCACTGATAATACGCTGTTGGGACAAAACAATGAAATAGGATGTTGTTCGACCATAACAGAAGTCCCCCTAAGGAGTATGGGAATACCAGTCGAGTAAGTAATCTCAAGTGGTAGCACTGGTATTTCTGAAAGGGCTGGAGTGAGACCTTCATCAACAGGGGTAGAACTGACCTTGCTCTTCACATCAAATTCAATTCCAGCGGCTTCCTCCAAAGCGTGAGGACCTTCTTGTTGCAAGCCAATCTGCGTGGGACTACAGGCAACAACAGGAGGAAGGGGGTCGGCAGCAGTTACCCGAGGCCCTACAGAAGTAACATCTGATATTATGGTGGGTGGGTGAGGGCCTTAATTACAGATGCAATCGTTTTAGACCCCAGGCATGAGAAGGATGGTGAAATCAGTAAGATCTTTATTAAAATTCGTTTCAATGTCATTGGATTCAGCCAATTTCCCATCTTTACGATCTTTAGCGGTAGAGTAAAAATCTGGAATTTTCAAATGACAAGCCCTCCAATTTAACAGTTTTTTGAGGACATACACGAGAAGCAGGTCTGGTATTTTTTGCTGATTTTTTTGCTGGAATATCTGAAGCAGCACCATTCAGGTCTTCCTCGCATACAAAAGCAGAGACCTCATCAAATGAGGTAACGGGCATGATCTGGTTATTCAGTGTGCCTGGTTGGTTTAAAGCAGGGCGCTTCACTTGGTGTGCTGCTCTAGAGAGCCAGCGCTGCGCTTCAGCATTGCAACGGACAAAATCAGAGATCAAAATCCCACTATCGGAAAGATAAAATCAGTAGACCACCCTTGGTTATACAAAAACAAAGGCGACCGCACCTTTAGGCTGTAGGCAGAAAGAAACAGAGGGGCTTAATATGCCAGGTGTCTAATACAAAAAACCCAACTCCACAAAAGGCTTCAACTGAGGGTCCACGTCAAATACGAATTCCTAAAGTAGGGCGTTCCACCCCCCAACCGGCCACAAAGTGCAAATGGCAGCGACAAAATACTCTATCTGCAACGCACTTAGCCAGGAACAGGGGGGGCACCATACCTTATGTCGAGGCCTCTAGGCCACCAGGCTGTTCGCACCTTGCGCTTCACCGAGGCACCGTTTGCATCGGCACCTCAAGCCTACAGCATGTTACAGCTTTTTGCGTCCAATTCAACTGCTTCCCATCGCTTCTCCTCCACGCCACACCACTTCCCACTACACCTGCAATGCTTGAGAAGTCGGGGAAGTCAGAGGAAATGACGTAGTATAGTCACCTCGCCGTCAAGCCGCACCCCCTCAATCACACAGCCGCTTCTGACAGCAAATTTCGCCTTTACCAGCAGGATCAGCCCGACGTCCCACTTATCACACAGGATGAGAAGAAATATCTTCCAACTGGTTTTTTTAAAGAAAATCATTTTATGCAACACTGTTTAGCAACAAAGAAAAACATAGCTACAGCATACTATGGGAAGTCATGGAAGTCATGGGAGAAGGAAAGGGGAGCCCTGTACAGAACAGATTTCACTTTCCATGGCGGCTGACAGAGGATCCAAGATAGAGATGGGATTGTGGACGCTGGCAGCAGTGCATTTTAATGAAATTAATTCTTTTTGGGTTTATGGGTTGGCAGCAGAAACTGGGCACAGGCAGCATAGCTGCTGTGCTTAGAGAATCAGTGTCCAGGAGGACACTGGTTTGGCTAAGCACTGTTCTGGGTACTAATTTAGCATTAAAAGTTTTGGAAGCAGGCTTGGCCTCTAGTCTGAGCCATAGTAATCTGAGCAAAGAGGGCGAGGGCTTAAGGCCAAAACGAGCTACACTCGACCCCCAAAAAAAAATATTGGGAAGTGACATCACAGAAATGTAACATTCTTAAGTGAAATATGCTACTGTCATTAACTTTTCTTTCACAATTGAAGAGGGTGCACGGGACAAATGAGCAATTAACAAGAGAACAGATGTTCCTATTCCATTACTAGTTAAGTAAAAAAGATATGCACCTTTTAGATATAAAAATCTATAACAAAACATGGCCTGGATAGCACAATGTCAATACGAGACCTTTTTTTACAGTGCATGGTAAGCGATGTGTGTGGTCTTGTGGCTAAGTGCCTTACATCACAGCCGCAGAACTCCCGGCAGTGAAGTGCAGCACTGCCCATTCAATGTGGGTACACCAATGTTAAAACAGGTGGGGCAAATGCAGTCCGCTTAAAAAAGTGGGTGGGCTCTGTCCACCCGCACGGCCCCTCAACTTGTGCCTTGTGTTGGAATAGCAGAGGAAGCAGCTCAAGACCCTACTCTTCAAGGAATGGCTCCTCTCTGACTCCTAGGTACAGAGACCCTCCACTCCCCCACCCTATGGGAGACTGGGTGATCTGCTACCCACTGTTTCCTCACCTGGTTGCTTGTAGATCTATTGCTGCCAAATTATACACCCTCCCCCGCGCACCCTTGTTAGATCCCTGCCCCAGTGAGGGATGCCGATAAACAAGGGTTCTACCCCCTATGATTGTGAAGCACTCCATTACTTCCCGAAGCTAGGTCTGCGCCCAATAAATACCCTAAGAATAATAATAAGGTAGCTGGGCTGGAAGGATAGCTCAGGGGCAACACGTTTGTCTTGGAAGCAAGACAACACAGAGCAACACAGGTTTGAATCCCGGCCCTGTGGCTATACCAGATTCATGTTAATTAATAATGAGGGGAATGAAGGTGTGAGGGGGGAAACATTGAGGGTGGAGCAGGGACAGAGCACCAACAACAATCAAACGGCACAGGTGGAGTGGCGCAGGAGGCTGGAAAGGAAGATGGGTCATACTAGCAGCGCAAGTCCAGCATTCCCAGCCTCTAGAAGGGCAAGCACCGTATGCCCACGGGTGCTAATCGAATGCAAGCAAGGTTACAACTCCCAGAAAGCAATAATATGTTGAAGCGTACACGCCGGGCCACAGGGAGGCGGGTGTAAATCTGCCCCAGGGCTCCAGAGAAAGGTAAAGAGACGACCCGCATCCACACATGCACCTTTGATGTGTAGTGGCCATGCGAGGTGGGCAGCATTACGCTGGAACCGTCTGCAAGGCGGGGTCCACGAATGAATCACCTTAAATCCATTGAAGCCTAGAGGCGGGACTGGACGGGTTTGCAGAGTGACTAAGCTATACACAAAGAAAGGCAGGGTGTACCCTGGGAGGCCGGCAGGCAGAGGCTTAGTAGCTCACACTAACAAAGAGGTGGCACGATATGTACTACATATCATCAGCGATGAGCGCTACTCCTTCTGTCCCTCTCCCCCGTCCAGTGCGCAAGGAAGGAGCTACCAAAGTCGCTGCGTTCATGCTCATGCTGCGGACCATAGTCACGTGGAATACACACACGATCACTCGGGTTGACCAGTGAGCCTTGACAATCATACTGACAGGTCAGTTGATGGCAGCAATAATATGCCCTTTTCATGCAACTATGGAGCCTGGGCTGCGCCTTCTGTGAACATGTGTACTGTAAACCTAAAAGGAGAAATCAAGCCCCTACTTTGCCTGTTGCCAAAATATATAAAAATTAATCCAGTCAGTTCAGCCATTAAATTTCGGTTTTATTGCACCATGTCTTTTTAGTTTGGGCCATTCGGTGTCACTTGAGACACCTATAAGCCAAAACTATTGCACTGGAGTACAGATGGGAGTAATGACATATGAAGAGGAACACAGTCTGTAGGTGTTTGGTTATGTGCCCACCCATTAACTGCATTACCACCTGCTCCTGCTTCTGCCCGCCCAACACACCACCTCATGGGAACTCTTGCAGGTCGCCTTAATCAAGCCTTACCATCAGGCTTTGCATTTAAGTGCCATGCCAGAGTTTGTTCAAAGCAGTCTTCTGAACGTTAATGACTTAATTGGAGGTGTAAACATGCTACTGGTGTAGTAAAAAAAGTCTTATCAGTCCTGCCTTCAGCCACTCCATGTATAACCACTCTGTATGTCGTTCACTGAGGTCCTGTGTAAAACAAGCATTGGCAAAAGCCAACATTTTGGGCTTCTGCACACGTTTTAAGCTTTTGCCAGGCACTGCTATTGGATGCCCAGGTACTCGCACCATTTTGCACCCGCTACCATCAATGACCAGCCACTAGGACTGTGCCTAGCAAGTGCCTTCCCCATACCTGCACCAAAGCCCAAACTGTTGACATTGCCAATGCTCATTTGTATATTTGATCAAATACAATCATACCGAAATCAACCTAACTAATATATACCTGATCAGATAGCTCACTAAGTTTGTTGGGTTCCACCTGCAGGCCATAGGATTGAATCCTGGCAGCATGAACTTTACCTTTCCTTTTGGAGTTTACCAAATTGCCGACCTTACATAGTGCAATAGCTACACCCGTTACACTGCAAATCCCACGGTAGTAAGATCGACTCATGTATAAAACAACATTTTTATTATATTGTTTATATCCACCAATAATCAAGCTTCTTCAAAAATATTTTTATATTGCTTTTCATAACAGATCATTTCAGTTTGGACGCGCTTCAAAACAGATATTACCCATTTTAATACTACTCAATGGGTCTGTGGTCACAACACCCAGATCCTGACAGGAAGGTATCCCTCCCCCACTCCTTCCTAAGGTGATGGGATGTCAGACCTTGGGTAATAACAATTCTATGGATTGTATGCCCAGGTCTTGCAAATTGTGCTACAAAATGCACCTTTTGGGACCATTTTTCAAAATGTTTTTTGGGGACATGGAGGAATTCGACCATCTGCACGGGGAGTGTGTGCTCGCCTGGGCTTTTTAGATTTTTTGATAATGAAAATGAATGATGGGAGATCAACCTCCGAAAATGTGCGAGGCCATGCCTCACACATTTTCTCTGCTCACTGCACAAAACGCATAGTCACATGTACTACCGGAGGAAACAGCCTACAGGTGCCGTCCCCCAGTAATGTTCAGCTCGAATGTGACAGCCACAAGTACATAAAAGCATCTCAAGAAGTGGGAAGGCGCACCTTCCTCCGGCCATGGGCAGCCTAATTAAAATATCAAAAGGCTCCATGGATCTGCTTTCCTATTGTTTAGTTCGGCTGGTGGCAGTGCATACTAATGAGAGATAATTGAGGCAAGCCTGGCAAAGAGGCTTAGTTGCCTAACAGACAACAAGAAGGCAGGGCTAACACTCCTTTGGTATGCAATGTGTCAGCTCAAAGCTAGTTCCCACGCTTCTGTATGAAAGGCAGTGAATGGCATGTCTGGGTCCATTAGTTACCGCAGGTGTCCCTGCAGAGTGGAGAGCGGACCCCTTTAAGAGGGACGAAAGGTGTGATTTGGGGAAGACAGGAAGTCTGCTCTCGGCACAAACGTCAATGGAGACCTGCGCTTTAATCAAGAGTCACAGAGGGCTCAGATAACCAGAGAGACACTTTGATCTACAACAGACAGGAAGATGGGTGGGACTTAGGTATATGTTGTCACCCCCTTACCTTTCCTATTGCAGAGCACTATGGTCCCGACGTCATGCATAACAGAAGATGGTTGATGGGGACCCAGGATTCGTTCATTAAGGCAGGCTTAGCCTGCACCAATCACTGGGGCCTATTTGGCTTTAAAAGAGGGCAGAACCCAACAGATCATCCAACGACTTTGAAAGGAGTAAGAAGGACTTATTTGGACCTGGGCTGGAGGTACCTTACATCTTGTGCCAGTGAAGGAAGGCCAGGAGTTCCAAGAGGGAAGCAAGATCCCTCCCCTGAACATCTCCTAGGGAACAGAGGGAGATACCGGACTCGTGAGGAGCCGTCCAGCAGCTCCAGAACCGGTACCCAGCCAGCACACAGCGTGCCCTGCTAAATTCTGCCAGCAAGCTTCCTAGGTGGGAAGTTCCGGAGAGTATCAAAGGTCAAGGCTGTTGCCTGCAAACACTGCCCTGCGCTTGAAAGGCCGACACAAGACCTGCAAAGAAGCTAGGAGTGCCACACAAGCATCAACCAGCGTCCATCTTTTAAGGACATTTTCGAGACAGTCGAGCCCTCGAACCACAACCGGCTGCACCGCTGACAGTTGTCCTGCCACAGTCACCAGAGCCATCCGAGACGCCTCCACCAGCGCTCCAGATCCACCAACCAGCACAGACGACGATTCTTGGCCCCGAGCTGCTGTGTAGGGTAGCCTGCAGCCGTCCGTCCATTCTCGCTTGCTGAACTGCCTGCCGCATGATACCCGCAGCTGTCTCCCGCCTCAAACGCTCTCTCAGGAGCTGCAAAGCGCCCTGGAACCGCCTCAACGCTGACGAGCATCAAGAACTCCTTAAGCACCAGGTACATTGTGGTTTTGCCCCCCTGGTCCTTCTCTGAAAGCCCCTAGAGACAGTTACGACCCTTTGCCCCCCTTGGTGCTGAAACCAAATAACCTTGAACAGTAAGACTGATTACTTTACCAACTACCCTCCTGTCAGTATCCAGAGTGTAGCCCTTTCCTTCGTGAAACTGTCTGTCCTCTATGTCCCTTTTGCAGGGTGGGTAGTATTTTGTAGTGTGCTAGAACTGTCTGTTGTAGTAGTAATAAAGTAGATGTTATACAACCTTGACTGGACTGTCCCTTTTATCATTGGGTAATAATTGTATTTTCGCTGTCTTGCAACTAACCAACGATCCACGACCTTGCAGAGATAGGCCTGCCGTGCCATCCACGTTACCAAAATTGGACAAGGTGGTTTATAATTGAATTTCGGTTCCAATCTGTTCGTATCCCTTCTGGTGTACTAGAGGTGTGGGGCTGATTGATGGTTTAGAAACAGATATTGATCCCTGGACCACTGATGCCCCAGAAGTTGATTCATCACAGACACCACCCAAAACCACGTAGTAAAGTCTGGGCTCGCCCCCTATGCTGGCCTGCTCAGCAGAAGTCGTGCATGGTACTTAAGCCACACCAGCATTACATACATTAAATAGCAGCTGATCAGCGGGGCACACAGTGAGCACAGTATGGAAGTCTGTTGTGTTCTGGCCCTAGCAATGCCCTGCTACCCCCCCCCAAATCCCCCAAACCCCATGCAGGTAGCATAGCCTTTATTCATCAGGATCCCTTCCACCACCCCAAATATTAGGCCCCTCATTACACAACTTCAGCTTTGATGGGGCTCTCCTGGACATCGGTACGGTTTAGCTATCAGCTCCGCACAGAGACTTGCCAGGTCTGAGAGATGGGACTGAGGAGGAGCTACAAAGCCAGGCAGCCAGACCGACCATCCCATCAAAAGCCAAACACGACTAAAGAGAAAGGCAACATTAGAAGGCAGGAAGGGGGAACATTGAGGGACAGAAGGAAGTTCGTGCGAGAAAGAGTAAGAAATAGAGGATGTGGCTAGTGAAGGGAGAAGGAAAGACAAATAACAGGTAAACAGGAAAAAAAAGAATATTGAAAAGCAAACAAAATGCATGAGTGATAAATGAAGAAAAGAAATGGAAAAAGTTAATCAAAAAATAAATGGTGTTAAAAAGATAATGCAAAAGCGCAAAGCAATTGTCAAATAAAGCAGTAAATGGGGAAGAGCAAAGGGAAGCAGGGAATTAAATGCAAAACAAAAGCAACAAGAACGTAAAAAAGGAAACAAAGAGCAGTAAAAGGAGACAGTAAAACGGGGGGTAGAGAGATGAAGCGGAGAAAATGTTTAGCAGGAAGGGTAGAGAGGAAGAAATATGGTGGTCTTAAAGAAAAAAATTGTTGATATGGAGTGAATGATGGGTTAGAAGTAGTTATGAAAATAGAAGAAGGAAAACAGGAAGAATAATCAAGGTAAGAGGTGGGAAGAATTTCGGAATACATACAATAAAGACGGCCTGAAGTGGGGACAAAAGGAACTCTATGAACCCGTGAGGAAAGCTCACTGATGGAGGTGAGGAAAATGCAGACAACGGTAAGAGAATCGAAAGAGGTGAATATGAAAATGGTGTCACTTCCAAAACTGGGAGGAGCGTAGCTGAGAGACTTCCAATGGGCAAGATGGGGTCAGCGTGAAACAGAAAGATGAAGTTGATAAGCCTGGGAGGATAGCTCAGCGGCAACGTGCTCGCCTTGGAAGCAAGACGATATGAAGCAACACAGGTTCGATCACCGGGTCCGTGCTTAGAAACCTCTGGGTATTTAAGCGCATTATAAATACGCAACTAAGACAAAAAAAAACAATTACACAACTGAAAAAACAAAAAATTCCTTTAACAGCGCCTTGATGCCCCCAGGCTGTGCGAGTGCTTTAAAAATGCAAAAATAAAATAAATAGCTCAGATTGAGGTGAGGCGCAGACCTGGACAGAGTCAAACTGGAGAGGAGGGGATTGCGAGAGATCAAGGTGAGAAGTAAGACGGAGGTGGTGAGAACGAATGGGATAAATCTGAGAAAAAAGATGTATAGAGAGCAGGAAGGGATGAAAGGCAGGCTGGGAGAGGTAGAGAGGAGATTGGACTGGAAAGAGATTGACGCGGGGATGTGGTGTCAGAGACCAGCAAGTGCAAGAGAAGGCTTGGAGGTAGTGATGTAGATGGTTCTGCAAGAGACAGGAGGGTTAGAGAGACGCTATGTGTAGTAGAGAAGGCAGCAGGAAGGAGAGGAAATGGATGGGGAGAGAGTGAAAGATGAAAAGGTTAATAGGCTGAGTAGTGTGGGTTCACTTTGCTTCTCTTACCAGATCCCTACCTAAGCAATAAATCACAGAAAACGTATGTGTATGGAAAAGTTGTAGGCCGTAGGCATTTTATTTTCTTACAGAAAATACAACACAACAAAATAAATACACTGCCATATGCTTTTGGGCACCTTGTGTCCAGTCCCGAAGTTGCCCAAGGCTCCTCCTGAGTCCTTGTTATCCCTGGGCCTTCATTCCTGGGCACATGCCGCCTATGACATGTCTTGGACCGTGTACCGAAAGAGTACTCAGCGTTTTTACTTCCGCTTGCTCCTTCTTTCTTGGACCGTGTACAGAGAGAGTACTCGGCGTACCTGCTCCTGCCTGCACCCTTCTTCTTCCGTTATTATTGTAGGGTGGGTTGGGTGGCAAACGTTTTTCCTTCCCCTTATCCAGGCACTAAGAGCCTACCCGAGAGAGGTGAGCTCTTACCTGGTTTGTGCCGCCTCTCCTTTTCCAGGCTTACTTATACCCCCCCAGCCTTTTGTTCCTTCATGGGGGTGGCCGGGTTCCCCCCCCCCCTGACCCCTTGCTGTTACATTTCGCACCTTCCCAGGTGCTGTTTCCTGCACTTCCTGGGCTTTTGTTTCTTGTGGCGCCGTTCGGACGCCCCTCCCTACGCTTTCGCGCTGTTTTCCCCCACCCCGCGCCTAAACTCCCAGACCCTCTATCATCCCGCATTTCATGCGGCCCGGGGCCTGGGTCATAAGAGAAAAGGGTACGTGTGAGAGTCAAAATTGAGAACGGTGAAATGAAGCAAAACGAGAGTGGAAGCTAAGAGTGGGGGCAGGGAGGGGGCTTAATTGAGCGTTAGGAAGTAGTGACCATTGAGGGAGTGGCAGGAGAACAGGAGCAGGACACTGGCACAAGGAAACAAGCTGAAGGGAAGGACCTGGACACTTCATGGCATGAGGAATTGATTTGGATAATGCATAGTCACAGAAGGCGAGTGGTTTTAGTAGGTTACCTCTTCCAATGGCGCTACTATGGTCCTATAGCTCTAATACCCAGTGAAGTCTACAATATTCGCCACTGTCTGGATCCAGGGCCCACACAGACTCAATTGTCAAGCAGGATCTTTGCATCTTAGATACTTGGTGCTGGTGGCTATGGCCAGGTGAAACGGGTGGCGCTTGATAGTACACTTCTCTGCAGGTGGGGATTTCAGCCTGTTATGGCACCGTTTTGGTTACATTTCGTTTTTGGATTTTTTTTTTTTAGCCGTTGTAAATTTCCGGCAAAATGCTTCGTGGACCCCCGAATTGGGCAAAATTGTGCTTGCCTAAATGTGGGGGGCCACGTCACAATTAACAATTTTACTCTGCTGGCCAGATGGCGAAAGCTGGCATTTTTGTCAACACATTGGCCCTCATTACGACCCTTGCGGAAAGCGACTGACCGGAGCGCCACAGCGTAAATAGCGTTTCCGCCATTGTACGAAGGAGCAAAGTGCGGCCCATTCCGACCCATCGGGCACGAGCACCACGCCACGGCGGAAGTGCAAAGTCCGCGATGGCGGAAATGACCCCAAAACGGCCCACACCGCCGCCGTACGGCGCCCTAGGTGCAATACCGCCACCCCACTTAGCGGTCACCGCAGTGTGCGCCTACCGGAAAGTACGGTGCCCGGAAATATACGGAAACGGAAGTTAAAACATGGGCCCGGAACGGGAAACATCCCGGCGTACACCTATAAAAACACCAAAACCACACAACCACTAAAATCACTACCCTGAAACACACCCCAACCCGTCAACCACCCTAGCGAAACCACGAAAAATGGGAAAAGTAGCGAAGAAAGCGTGCGACCGCAAGCGGCAGGTCCACTTCTCCCGTGAGGAACTCACCGTGCTAACAGAGACCCTCCAGGAGAATGCAGCCGTCGTCTTCTCCACGCAAATGACCAGGACGGCACTTGCAAACAAGAAGGCCATATGGGCTCTGGTGGCACAGCGGGTAAGTGCGGTGGGGACCGCACCCCGCACCCCACAGCAATGCCGCAAGCGATGGGACGACCTGCGGATACGCGTCCGCAGCATACTCTCTGCCAACCGCAACATTGCCACAGCCACCGGGGGAGGTCCTGAATCACCCATCAAGTTGACCCCCTGGGAAGAAATCTGTGCCTCCACCATCGGAATGGAGAGCATAGAGGGAGTCGGAGGGATGGAGAAAGGAGTGCAGACATCCGAAGATTCAGGTAGGTGGGCCAGATAAAACAATGCCAAATCCACAAAGTCCAACCATGTGAAGTACCATGCGTCCACATAGTGCAACAGAAACACATGTCCAGGATAACGTCCACACACATCGGCCTGAAAGCGCACGTCAAAACCCACAATAAATACATAAATAATTAAAAACCCCTAATACACGCACTACACGTGCAGCAGGCACACCCTAACTGCAGGCTGCCAAACAACTGCACCCTCACTCCACACACAAATCAAAGCACCTCCAAGACCCCGACCCAAATCACCCTCAGGTACCACCCCAATGCATGTGATACAATGCCATTCCAATTCCCACTGACCCATCAATAACCCTCGCCCTCCTTTACTCCACCACAGGGTCCGATCCAAACGACGAGCTACAGGACACCCCTACCAGCACACCTGCAAAGAGGGCCAAGACCAACGGCCAGAGACCCTCCACCTCAGCTGCACGCATCAAGACACGGCAGCAGCACAAATCAGGTGGCAGCACAGAGGAGGGAACATCAACAGGCACCCCAGCAGCCAGCATGGCCACAACACCACCACCACAGGTCCCCCCAATGGATGCCACAGAAGGCACTGCCTCTGGTGGCAGCAGCACCATAGGTGACACCCCATTGATGGCAGCATGCTCGGACACAGAAGACGGGGATGTCGAGGTCAGATCCATCCATGACCTGTCCCAATCCCCCTGTCTGTCCCCTCCCGTACAACATGAGGATACCACGCAGGTGCAGCCACAAGACGACGACTGGCCATCCCCCACAAGCCCTGTGGCAAGGCAACATGAGGACAACAGCCCCTCTGTGACACCACCGCAAATGGCCATGGCCCAGCAGAGGCAACAGTCCCTCGACAAGTTAATCGTCCAACAGCAGCAAATGGCCACACTCCTCAAGGGCCATGCCGATGAATGTGGGGGCACCAAGGCAGACATAGAAACATCAACAGAGACACTTAGGGCAGAAATGGAGAGAGGTACAGAGACGCTAAGGGCACAAATTGAGAGTAGCACCGAGAGCCTGAGAGTCCAAATGGAGAGTAGCACCGAGAGCCTGAGAGTCCAAATGGAGAGTAGCACCGAGAGCCTGAGAGTCCAAATGGAGAGTAGCACCGAGAGCCTGAGGGGGGAACTGCATGCGACGTCCAAAGACGTATGTGCCGAACTTGCCGCAGTGCGCCGTGTGCTCACTGAGCTCTCGCAAACCCTTAGGGACATGCATGGACGTGAGCAGGCAGACACATCATCCGTTGCAAGTTCCGTCCAGGGCAGCCCCCAACGTAGATCTGGAAGGAACCTGCGCTCCACAGGCAGGGGTGCCCCTGATACCCGCAGAGGGGGCATGCAATAGCGACAGCCCACTGACAATGAGCATCTTTGGACACTGGTGTTCGGGTGGGAGGTAGGAGGGTGGAGGGGGTGTGTTGGGCTCACTTGGGTGGCGGGTCGATAGGGTGTTCAACATGATATCACATATGCCATAAAAAGTGCACGATCAACCAATGAGAAGTGTGGACATTGATCTTTGTGTACTAGGCCATCATAGGCGTACAGTCCATATTGTGCATGTCCCAGACACACGCAGTGCCACGAGTCCCGTGTCCATGCATCAGCCACCAGGCGTGAGTGCTAGAAGCATACATCAATGAGATGCTGACGAATGTCACGGCCCTCCGGTGCCTCGCAGACTCCATGAGGTGCTGCCACATCCCCACCCTCATCATGACCATCATCAGGTGCTTGCAGTTCTGCGTCAGGGGGCATGGGCACATTTCTACGTACGCACATGTTGTGGAGCATGACACATGCCATCACCATCTTTGCAACCTTCTCATGGCGGTACAGGAGTGCCCCGCCAGACCTGCTGAGGCAGCGGAAACGGGTCTTCAGTAGGCCGAATGCCTGTTCTATGACTACACGGGTACGTGAGTGGGCATGGTTGTAGTCCTCCTCATGCTGGTCCCGTGGGTTCCGGACTGGTGTGAGGAGCCATCTCTTCAGTGGATATCCAGCATCACCTGTATGTGGACGAGAAACGTATGATGTGGAATGCCATTGATACGTACGCACACCCCCCCCCCCCTTCCTGGCAGGTCAATGCCAATTCACATACCCCACATCATCATGCATGTAATGAGACTCACCGAGTAGCCAGGATCTGTTCCCTGCGTGTCGTTCCATGTAGCGTGGTATTGTAGAGTTCCTCAAGACCATAGAATCATGGGTTGATCCAGGGAATCGGGCACAACAATGTGTAATGATCCTGTTGGAGTCACACACCATTTGTACATTCAGAGAATGAAATTGTTTTCGGTTGCGGTACTGGGCCTCCATGGCATGTGGGACGACCAATTCAACATGGGTGCAGTCGATGGCACCAATGCAACCCGGTATGCCGGCAAGTGCATGGAATCCCACTTTTGTGTTGGTTATTTCCTGCTCCGAGCGTGGTAGAGAGATGTAGTCGTCTGCGTGCTTCAGGAGGGCATCGAGCACTTGCAATAGTGTCCGTGAGAACAGTGGCTGAGAAATGCCATGCAACTGTCCGACTGTGTGCTGGTAGGTGCCTGTGGCCAGGAAGTGGAGTACAGACACCACCTTCAGTAGGGGTGGGATGGCGGTTGGGCTATCTATCATGCTGACAAGGTCAGCCTGTGTCATGTCCACAATGGCGGCTATGGTGTCCCGGTCCAGACGGTAGAGGGTGTGGATCTGCTCATCAGTGAGGTTGAACGGATGTGCTCGGAGGCGTTGAATTGCGGGCTGCCTGCGTGGTGGTAGTGGCTGTGCTGGTGGGCCTTGTTGGCCCTGCCTTGGCCTCCTCCTCCTCCTGCGTCTCCTCCGTGCGGCTGGTTGTAGTTGGTGTTCGTCTACTTCTTGGAGTCGGAGCACTTGCAGTGCTATCAGGTCCCCCAGGGCCAACATCGCGAGTCCTGCCGGTAGCATTTCGGTGTGGTTGTGGGAGGAGACTGGCTGTGCAATTTATGTGTTTTCAGGCTGTATGGCCTCCACCTGTGGTGATTGATTCCACCTGTGCAAACTGCTCTCCCCTTTGGCCGAGCACGTCCCGCGCACAACGCTGCAATTCGGGGAATTGTATCTTGCTATTGCAATCATGTATTAGTACCCGATGGCCGTGTAAGATTGGTTGATATGTTCATTCTGCTGTGGTCCCATTGTTTCACATACTATCTGTGCAGTCGCGAACAGATTTGTGAGGGGTCAGTGGGACGTAGTACTCGAGTAACGGTGGGCCCTCATGCATCACTGTACCGAGTTGCAACGACGGGCGGGGCGTCCCATTCGTGGGTGAAGGCAGTTGCCATTTTCACACACAGCCGCACTCGATGGGATGATTAGTGATTTCAAACGGCCACAGATGCCTTTTCGACGTGATGTTGCAAATGAGGAATTCGAAGGGCGGCGCTTTCGGTTTCCAGCTAGCGGCGAGGAGATGCCCACAGGTCTGACTGCAAATGTAACGTTCTATTGTTCTATGTCCTTGAGACAGGGCCCATGGCGAGGGAGCAATGATTGATATGAATAGTTTGGGATGCGCAATAGCTACGTGGGCGATGAGGCCGTCCGTTCCCAAATACATGTTACTTCACAACACTGGAATTACGGGCTGGGGCACTGTGGATTTAGCAGGCTGCATAACGCACAGACTCAATGGATGTTTCTAATGTCATGTGAGTAATTATTCAGGCATTTTGATCCCGGGATGAGGGAATGATGGATGGATGCATGGGCAGGTGATTTGATACAGAGTTAGCCATGTACAGGGCTTCTTGGGATCTATCCGCCTCCCCTACGCTATGTGATGCAGGGCTGCCATAGTGGGACCATCGTCCATCTGGCCTTGTTGAGCCCTCCCTGTCTCGAGGCGCCCTCAGACACTCGTTTGCGATGGTGTTTGCACCTCGATATAGATGGTTATGAGTCGCAAGTGGTTTTGGGGTGGTGATGTTCCTTTGGAGTGGGCTAGCATGCATATGGCTGTGGATTTCGTGTGATCATTGAAGTGAGTTGTTGGTATGTAGTTCTGATGGCCATTCTGTTCTTTTTCTTTTCTTTTGGTTGACAGGTATCTCCTCCCCTTTTGCCACTGCCATCTGTATGCCACTCCTGCAGATGGATTTTACTCCCGACACCTGCTGCTTCGTGTTAATCAGTGGAGCAGCATTACGATCTTATGGGACGATCGCCAATGGGCCACATGCCCTTACGCAGTACTGGTGGCTCGGAGCAACATTTCGGCCTTTCAGCTGGACTAGTGCCTCCCCATTGGGACGGCCCTGCGGTTCTGTGCGCTTCCATGTTGCCTTATCGGACGTGAATGTGGCTCTGTGTACCATGGGGGAACAGGGCGACACACAGGTAGTGGCTGGTCATTTCTTGCGGAAGCAGCCCACAATGGTGATTGGTGTTTTGGATTTCATGGCCTGATGGCTGTATGTGCTTGGTGATTTTGATGTGCATAAATATCTATTCTGATTTGGCCCGTGTAGCGTTTTTCTTTGCAAGTGATGTGGCATATGCCTATTTGGGGGGCGATGTATTGTGAGGAGATCTGCATTGGGTTCCAGCTTCGGGGTTTCGTTGCGTGGTACTGTGCTGTGCGCGTTTGCCTACGAAGCCCAGTGAGGTCAGGGATGGGGGCTGCCAATATGCCAGTTTGAATGTTGTCATGCTCAGGGGCGGGGGATTGGGTTTTGTGTAACAGATGCCGGTCAGCCAGGTGGACTGGTTGAATGATGTGGTTTTCGGTATATTGCTGGTCACAGGTGCCTGTGTTTGCGTGCGTTTCTTGGTGGGGGACTGTGGTCATGTCCATTGGGATGGCTTCTGTATTCGTGCCATCTGTGCCCTGCAGCTCCCATTGGCCCCTGTTGTGTTTCTTTTGTTCGTTGGCATGCATGGGTGACTTGTACATTTCAATGGTTGCATTGTGGCTTCATTGCACCTACGGGGAGTTGTACTTTGTGGGCAGGGAGCGGTGTACAGGCACTCAGTGGGGCCGTTTACGGTTGATTCGCGATGCCGTACTTCTCGCCATGGCGGAATGGTACATTCCGCCATGCCTGATGGCGTTGGGTACATGTCCGCTAGGGTCGGAATTGGCGTACCGTTGCACCATGGTGGTGTTTGCGGTTTGGCATGGCGCGCGCGCGCGTGCTTGGTGCAGTTAGCGTTGGCGTTCACTACGGTGTCGCTAATGGCTTCGTACTTTGCGGTGACGGGTCATAGTCGCACCGAGCGCTATTCGATGGCGGTATTGCATTTCCGCCATCGTTTTTCGATTTCCGCCAGGGTCGTAATGAGGGCCATTGAAATGTGGCTTTTTGGCCACCCATATCGGTGACCATACTACGGAACCCTACCCTGACCTGATAATTACTGGACTTGGTATTCAAGTTTATTCTCTTGAATTTCTGACAGATTTTTAAGATGAAATATGGAGATACAGAGATGGAATCTACATACGGCACGCTTAATTGATCTGTGCGAACCAAAGCATGCTTCATTAACGTCTGGGGAAAAAAAAACATTTTCAGCCTAAAATACATCCTCCAATAGCATCCCTGGTGTTTATCCAGGGCAGCGGATTAGGAGGCGGGGCAAGGAGGGAGGGGCACCAGTTTGTGGAAGGGGACCACCTGGTGCGGGGCAGCACGGCAACATCCCTGGCATGCGCCGGAAGTAGAGCCAAGTGGTCCCAGCAGGGTGTAAAGAGAGGAGGCGCAAAGTGCTCTCCCCTTCTTTGACCCTGCCTGGGACCATCGAGCTGTAAAAGGCAGCACCAGTTTTGCTTTCCCGCCCACCCACCTGTTAGGAGGGTGCATTACAGTAGGTTGGAGCACATTGCACTAAATTGAGCTACGGGCTCAACCATTTGCGTCACTGAATGCACGGGAAGGGAGATTTGGGCTCAGTACAGCCTATGGTCCTAGGTATGGTTGGGTGTCAGGCCAGAGGCTCATAGAACGGTCCTTACAAGGGGGAGATGGTCTGGTCGGTTTAGGGGGGTCACATATTTCCCTCAGGCCCATCCCAGACTGTGGGAGAGGGATGCCCACTGCCACCACCCACGCTCAAGTACTTAATAATGACGTCAGTAATTATATAATGATGACGTAAGAGTTGATGTCATGGTCCGTCGCATTTTGATGATATAAGAAATGTAATAATAAATGCGGCCTAATGCCGAACAAAGAATATTTGTCTGGTGTCCCCACCCCCCCACTGGCCCTGCTAACTGTGCCGCCCACTGTGCTGCACAAAAAGGGTTACTTATAGGTGGCTTAACGGAATGAAGTATTCCCCATATAGAATGTTTATCATGTGTGTGGTGTGCATCACGGCCTGAATTGCCCCTCAGCCCACTCATGGCATCATTACTTGTGTGACATTTACTGGTCCCAATAGAATGGGGAGGTGAATGGTGGAAGGCGAAGAGATCTGACTGGGGGCTTTGAATTGCCTCTTAATTGGGGAGTCTGCCCATCAAATTGCAATATGCCAGCCCCCATGTCTTTGGGCTTGCACCAGTGGAGGCTCCACCTATTGCTGTGCTTGTGCATGAGGCAAAAGAGGCACAATGATCTGGAGGATCACATTGAGGAGTGTTTGCGGGTTGCATAATATGGAAATGTGTGGCATGGGAGTGTGCACACCGGTGGGGGGCATTTTGTTTGCCCTTGGCAGAATAAGCTTCTGTGTGTATCCATGTGGCACACAGGAAGCACTTATCCAGGGGCAGAAAGGCACTACAAGAATGGATTGTATTTTTTTTAGTTTCATGCTAAGCACTCAGACCATTGGGCTTCAAAGCACTATACAAAGCCAGGGAACGTCTGGCAAAAGCCATTCCAAAGACAGACCTAGCAAGCAGAGAACTTGTTCTATTCTTATAAAAAAAATACCGAAAACAGAGCTGTAATGGCCATCCTATGAATAAGGTCAGCATTTGCATGCCTCTTGACACAATACCGACTTTTCTAGTTAGGCAATCTGCAACCTGCAGTGGGGTGGTGGATGTTAACAGTTCTGGTGTTGGGATGGAAGTGCAATGTCCTAAGCAGTCGAAGAGATTCCGACTGCGCAAAACATTAGCAGGCAGACCAGTGCTAACAGTTCTCAATGGGCGTGGCAGAATGTGCATGTATCCATTTGTAGTTAACTTTGACACATATTAGACACATATTAGAAACACCACATAGCCACACAGAAAGAGCAAAAACATGTATTCACGTTGCAGATGCAGAGGTTAAAGAGAGGGTGATGTAGTTTGCATTTAGCTGTAGTATATGGAGTTATGTTTTCAGGGATCTGTTAGTAGATAGCGGACACAGGTAGACGTGTAAGATGGAGTCAGAAGTGATGTGGTAAAGGTGAGGTCCAGGGGCTAAAGGTAGCTGGAGTTCCGCCATGTTGCATTTTAGGGCATGTTACAGGATGTGTTTTGTGAAAGTATGAGAGACAGGCCTAACATGGAGCTGTGGCTCTGTCCAGTGGATCCTGAGACAAGTCCCCCTTTCCTCCCTTCAGAGAGGTTATGCTGCCAAGGTGACAGGCAGCCGCGCTGTGTCGATAAAAGTTAATGGAGTCCAGCTGCAGAGCTCAAAGGCTCTGGGAAAGGAATGTTGAATCCAGGGAGGAAATGTAGGGATACACCTTTTGAAGGTTGAATTCATGTGAGCAGGGCATGGGTTTCTGTGATGCCAAGAGAAATGGTGAAGATTTAGAGAACTACTGCCCTCACCCAAGAGTGGTTATCCTATTTGAACTGCAGGTGCTGCGCTCTAGTGACAAAGAAAAAAACAAAATTCAAACATAAGAGTGCTGCCCCGATCACGTCTTTGATGGGCATCTGGGTTCCCAGAAAGATGAGGTGTACAGTGATTTAGGACGGGAGAAGCAGAGGTGATGCCAATACATTTATCTACAAGAGCAGGGAGCCGTTTGCACATGCCGCAGTGTCTGGTATAATGAGGTCTATCATATTGTCATAGCAGAGTTGACCTCGCTATTCACACTTTGATCAGGCTCCGACGGGGTGCACATCACGTGATTGTCAAGAATATTTTACTTGTTAGAGAAATGTATTATGGTGAACAATGTACCTGGTAGTTAATCAAGTTATAGTGACTATGTAGTAGGTTACGTGTTTATGGGAATGTGCTTCAGATAATGGGTGACCAATAGGGCAATGGGGTATAGGGAATAATTAGAATTATATATATAGGATTATATATAGGTGTTAGCCAAAGGGGAGTGCAGGATCATGTTGTAATCCTGATTAGGCATAGTTTTGTTCATTTGCAGTTTTCCGCTATAAAATATTTAACTTCTTTGGGTGGCGAGCGCCGTGTTAGCTTGGTTCTACGGGACTCTGATACTCTTTGCATGTAATAAAACCTTGCTTTCCTCCCAAACGGTGCATTGATTATTTGTCTCATTTGCGATTGATTTTATTATTCAGGTTTTGTATCATTCACTTTACAATGGTGACCTTAACCTTCCAGAACGCGACCTCTGAAAAGGTTACTTTTTTATTTTCCACCAGTCACAACATTTTAAACACAAACATTTTCCAAAAAAGTTGAAAGTTATTGATGAGTGTGATAGAAACAGTCATCACCTTTCTAAAACACTCCCTTAAATGGTTAGCAAGAGTATTGATTAACTCCCACCAGCCTAGCCTGCACCCACCCGATTTGCACGTTTACACCCTAATTTGAACCTCGACCATGGACTGTCTTTTAGCCAAACCTTGCATTTCTCCGTTCTAATAATTGTAACCAAAACGGAAGTATTATTTCCTTTATTAAAGTACACTTAGAATATTGCAACAGTGCAACACGAGGCAGCCCCAGAGTTGCTTGCCACAGTGTAACAATCACACGAGGCAGCCCCAGAGTTGCTTGCCACAGTGTAACAATCACACGAGGCAGCCCCAGAGTTGCTTGCCACAGTGTAACAATCACACGAGGCAGCCCCAGAGGTGCTTGCCACAGTGCAACAATCATTGTTTTCTGTGCGCAGCAGCATATCAGCACGTGGGACTCCATGGCGACGCACTATACCTACTGCTAGTGCCAATGTAGGAAACTGCTCACACAATTACCACACGTTAGATGTTATACAGATGTAATCACAAGATGTAGTATATAAAATAATGTGCATGTACATGAAAATACAAATGATCCTCCACCAAAAAGCAAATCATTTTGAAGTTCGGAAACAAGCCAATACATAATGAGGCAAACATTCCAGAGATTTGAAACACAAAGATTAGCATTTATACACTTTAGGGCAGAGGAGAGGAATACTCCGAAATGAAATAAAACAGTCTGATCAAGAATCCAGCATCTAATGTTGAAATCGTGGATTATAAATTGCCGTCATTCACATGAGAATTTTGTTTTAGATGAAGGACCTCACAAACTAGTCCAGCCTTCTTGCGGACGAAAGACTAAATTCAGGATGGGAAAATGCATGTTGGGCAGAGCAATAAGAACAGGAAACTTATTTCGCTGGACCACCAACAACAGATGGAAGAAAGATTTGCATGGGGACTAATGAAGGAGCCATAAAAGAAATATCGTCTTTGCCCACATATCAAAAAGGAGGGGTTAGCAGCTGGAGTCGAGAGCAGTACTGAATAATAAGAAAGGAGATTCAAGTAACTTTAGCAGCAACACCACAGGTGAGGGCCACACAATCGGCAAACAAACTAGCGTGGAATGATTATTGACCTAAATTGGGGTGGCCATCTTTGTTTGAAGCAAAAACCGGATTTGAACCCCCCTTCTCCCCACATTGTAGAAGCCCGCCCCCCTCGTCACACTCCTTGTATAGATATGAGAACTGTAGTACAATAGCAACAGGAGAGAAAAAACATGCTTGCAGTTATTTTTTTAATGTTCCTATGCTCATTTTTTAAAGGCAATCGGCATCATTAAAATAAATAATTATGTTAGGCTAAAAGGACTTCACTAAATGATATACCATACATTTCTTGGCCTAGAAAGGATGGATAGCTGGACTGGTTCTGCCAAAATTGGATCCAGCTACTGTCAATCTGTTCAAATTTTATCAAGATGTGTATTAACCCACTTGACCATCTTGCCCGATCAATAAATTACAGTGATCATTTCATTTCTGACATTTTTTAGTTTTAAAAGAAGCTCGAAAACATGCCTACATTTCTTATTTTAAGCTTTGGAAGCCAGTGAATCCTTGGAATAGCTCAATGGGTTAATAACATGCAGCAGAGCCCTAGCCACAGGTTTCGCATAAATTACTACTACAGCAGGAACATTAACCCACCAAGCCAATATTAAAAAATAATCCCACGGGGAGAAAAGCTGAGAGTGATACTTCCACAATTTTATAAAGTGCACACCAATAACAGATCTGTTGCAGTTTTTAATAAACGGTGACATATATCCCAAACCAAATTAATTTTATACGAGCAATGGGGTAAAAAAGAGAGGGAAAGCAGTGAAACCGAGAGGGAGTGGTGGGGGGGAGAGAGCAGGCAGCAGTGAACCAGGCAGTGAGCAATATAAGTAGTGGGCCAGAAAGCAGAAAGAGGGAGGGGTGATCCAGAGGGCGAGCGGTGACCCAGAAAGAGGGAGCAGTGGGCCGGAGGTGAGAAGAAATGTGCAAATTGGGAATATGGATGAGGAAGAGTACAATAGACTGGGAGAAAGGGTGCGAGATGGAGGATTAAGAAAGAATTGTAGACTGCAGGAGGATCCAGAGAGTAGAAGGTGTGAGTTGAGAACACTGATGGGAGTGGCAGGCACTGAAGTGCGAGTTGTGGCTTAGCAGTTTGACAGAGCAAGCAAGTATGAGATATAATGGAGAATCTTTGAGTGAGGGGTGTTGGTGATTAGGCGGGTGTGCAGTTGCTTGGGGGAATTGAAAGAACCTAGAATGGGAATATTTGCACAAATGCCAACGGGGATAAAGTTAATGATATAAAAAACAAAAAAAGTAGAGCAAAGTAAACACTTCTTTGAAGCCGGGGACATCTGGCACTATATTAACTTGATAGCAGGAACTACAAAAAGGTGCAAATAATGACAATCTGGATTCTATGCAGCCCCACAAACACACACACACACACACACACACACACACACACACACACTGTTGCAACCTGGCTCTTACACCCTCCAGTTAATAAAAAAATGTGAAGCAGAAATGCTGCAATAAATACATTTTTGTGGCTACAAAGATCCTTTTTCATATCTCAAGTTCATTTTCATGCTGCATTGTCTTGGTGGAGCTGAATAATGACGTTTTATGTTCTCAATGGTAATGCCCATCTAGAAACAGCAGGCTTTAAGGTTGATGTGGGGCTGGGGGCCATGGATGGTGCACTCACTAGAAATTGGTTAGCTGCGATATAGCTCTCAGAGGGCCATAGATTCCAAAAACCCTGTAAGTATAGAGAAGTGGGCCCATGGCACGTCGGACACTTCCAAACTAGCTCTGCCTGTTCATGCAACAGCGGTGTGCATTCTGGGACTTGTAGTTTAGGTTTTCGCAAATGTGCGTACAGTACAGCAAAGCAAATGCAGACTGCCATTGGCTAAAACGCAAACACTGACTGCTGGTTCGCTTCTTTCCCACCACTGACTATACACTCTATATGGTGGTTGTGGAGCACAGCTCTCTATTCCCTCACTCTGTGCCAGTCAGGTGGGAGTGGTTCCTATCGTGCCAAATGTTTCTCTGCATTCTGGTGCTCATGGTTGTGCTTTTCATTCATCATTGCAGGGCTGTGAGTGACAGAAGGCAAGAAAGGAGGCAGGCTTGGATGCCCTATTCACACATGATATTCCAACACCTTCAGGTGTCTGAACTCTCCTATTGGTTAGTTGTATTAATAAACATTCCTGTTTTTTTCATTGTTGAAAACAGGCATCCAGCATATTACTATGCATTGGTGTAAATAAAATGATCAGCTTCGGAGGGGGGAAAAAAACAGGCAACTTTGTGCTTTTCTTTGCATATACAGTTTACCTATTCTTTCACAAATACACCAAACAGCTGGTGAGACCTGTTGTCTAGGGGTTGCGTATTGGCCATCAACATTAACAGCCGTAACGTTAGCCCTTTCTATCAAGAGTTGGAATTTTGCGCATGAAAGGATCACTTGAAGGGGAACGCACCCCAGGACCTTTTCGTTTTATTTGCCGCCTACTGGGCATCCCTTATCTAACAATAGAGTTGTAAATCACAGCTCCGAGGAACACCACGGAAGTAAAATGCAATTTACAGTCTGGCAGCCTAACAACACTCACCTTCAAAACCACAGAGGCTGCTTCCGTTGCTACACCACTGGCTTCAAGTCTTTAAACTCAGACTGCCGACCCACGGGAGAGAGAAAATCCGGATAGTATATGGGCAGTCCGGATACATCCGGATGGGTGGCAACTCCAACCCGAAAGCATGCCGAGGAGATTGAGGCCAAACTAGGGATAAAGAACCGCTTGTCCAGATACCGCCCCGCCCCCTTGATGGGGTGCTAGAAGATTTCTGCATAATTACTAAAGATTCAACTTCTTTCGGTTAGATGTTTGAGGATGCGCAAGCCACAGATTGCGATGGCAGGCTGTTCACTCGTCACCCTATTAATCTGGCCACAGTGAGCAGCAGACGAGGATGGGATTTTGGGGGATTTGGCAATACCGTCATCTATGACAGGAGAACGCAGTACCAAAGATCTGCTTTGACCATGAAACGGTGGCAAACTCCACTCAAGTTACGTGGTACATAGAATGGTTAAAGACCTAAGTGAGAGGTTTTGGGGTCAGACCCTGATCAATTCCTGGATTACACAAGCACGTGTAAGGGGAACCTTGGGCTCTCCCCGCGGCCAAACAAAGCAGTTTGGTTAACAAAACATCAGTTACCTGGATGCAAGACCCAGTGTTTGGAACCCATAAAAGCATCACACACGGCATGCATTTCAATGGTTTTCCCTGTGAAAGGCTGACAGAAGGCAGTTGGTGGATCCTCCTATTTGGTCCTACAGCAACAAGATCACATGTGGGCGGTAGTTGGGGCCTCTGGAGTCCTCGGAAGGGACCCCTGGAGGTGTTATACAGGAGATCCTCCAAGTCACCCACGTGGAGTGGATCCATGCAAGTTAAACAAAGGTACACGATATCTACACAGAAAACAGATAAGGAATGGGTCTAGCTTCAGGATTGCACACTCCCCTCCAACTATAGAAAAGGTATGACATGGACCTTGGTTTACGATTCTTTCCTCACATTTAACAGGAACATCATGGGTCTCAACAGTACACGTCTACCACAGAGAAGTCGGTCCCAGCAGTAGAGGTTCCATTGCATAGACAAGAAACAGCATTGGATGAAGCAGTGCAAGCACACCCACACTGAGCAGATAAACTAAAGACAACAGAAAAACAAGCTACACTTGCATGGAAGAACAGCAGCATACGCCTTAGCAGTGCAAACACCCCTCACAAGGAACATGCCCACAAGGTGGTTAAGTGATCAATGCTCTCCTCGCATAGACAAGTAATAGCATAACAGCAGTGAGAGCACCACCCACATAGCACAGGAACAGTTCATTGCAAGCTCCTCACAGATAGAACTACTATAGCATTGATAGCGACAAGATCAAATGTGAAGGCTAACTCTGCTTCCGGAATCAGAAAATCTCCCCATAGTAGGAATTTAGTAGCCTTTAGAACAACACATTTGTGTACCATTTCTCGGCCACTCTACAGGTGGTCCACTTCCTAAAGCAAGTTGCAGAAGGGGATGTTAATATAACAGTAGGATAATTCACTCAACAGGCCTTTCATTTTCACCTCTACAAAGGTCTGCACATTTGAAATCTTCTGCGCATATATTACAATTTTTAAGACACAAACGAACCGAGTCACTTAACACAGTCAAGCAAGCATGCCTTGTATTATGCGATTTGCAATTGATGGGAGAATTGTCTCTTGCCTGAATTTACTGGAACTAGTGGTGTTTAATGGTCTGCCAGTGTTGTGATACGATAGCGCAAAGAGGCAAGTGCTCAATGCTAAAATCTGTATCTTGTCTCATGGTCAAATGTTGGCTGGCCCAAATTTGCCCTACAACCTTCAGAAGTCGAAGTGACTATTGACTGAGCTAATAATAATAACAGTGCTTAGAAGTTGGAGGAATCCTGCATGTAGTGCTACATACAAACACAAATACCTATCTAGATTACCTCTATAGGGACAGGTTTTGATGAGTTTCCATTTCATTTGTAAATGCAACAATGTCATTGTATTGTAACAGCGCTGGACTGCACTGGACTTGCACTGGATTAAGTGTCAGGTTTTAAGTGTAGTCCTGAAGATTTGAAAGAGGCCAGTTTGAGGAGTTACTTCACTATGCAGCTAGTAGTTTTGACCTTTGTTGCTGAATACATATTCTTTAAATATCACCATTAGTTTACATTTGAACAAAAAAAAAACCTTGGGTACTATTCAAACAGTCTGTGACTAAGAGACTGAATATCCATTTGCAACTGCTGGCCATTTTTTCATTGGTGCCTAAGACCGTTTTATGGTCCAGTCTGATCATATGAGCTGCCCCTTCCCATTTCCTCCAATCTAAAAGAACATTTTTTTTGTACATTTCATGCTGGGCTCGGGCGCCCACCCTGGGAGGCGGCCGTACCCCCCTGGGGGGCGCGCCCCACAGTTTGAAGACCTCTGGTCTGGTTCCAATGAGCTAAGCAAGGCTGGCGAAGCAAAACACCCCCAGCGTTGCATGGCTCGGTGAGCATGTGCGGCTGGGGCAATGAACTGTCAAAGGCAAACAGTGTTTCCCTTTGACAGTTCAGCCAGCCCAGGAGTACTCCCCTCAGCTGGAAAAAGCTGCTGAGGGAGTGCTCAGAGTTTCACTGGGCTGGCTCCTTGGCTCCTCCATAATGGGTGAGGTGGCCAGTGGGTGGACGCCCCCTCAACCATTATGGATGAGCCAGCAGGCTTGGACTGGCCTATAGGGCGATGACCGTACCAAAAATGCAAAATGCTAGTGTAGGCCAGTCAAAATGGGCCACTTTTTCATCCATGCAGATAAGCATCTGGTTTCTGTCAAGTCACCTGCCCTTTCCAGTGACCTCAACTGGTGCTTAAATGTAACGCATAGTAAGATAAAATGTGTTGTATTTCCAAGGTTTTAATACGTAAAAAGGAATAGCCTGGTATGACACTTATTTGGAGGTCTGCATATACGCCTCGCTGGCAGGTGCTCATACAGGTCCCGCTTACCCGAGACACATGAGCCCTCCAGAAGCAAGCCACACCGTAAAGAGCAGGCTACCACAAAACCTGGCAGTTACAAGGGGTAAAACGGATGACTGGGAGATGGGAGCTGAATAATTTCAAAATGGCAGATGCTTTCAAAACTCGACATGCAGACCTGCCAGATGGTCTAGCGTCCAACTCTGACCATTGAGGAAATTGTAGTTTTCCCATACTTTACTCAATCACCAAGGCCACCTGCACCTTGTACACACAGTCAACAGGGATATCACAGGTACATGGCCCATCCTGAGTGCCACTAGCGTATAGAAGGGGAGATAAGAATTGGGAATGTGTTGGAGTAAGAGTGTAGAGGTGAGGCAGTATCACAGGGCACTTTAGAGCATGGAGGACATCAAAGTGATGAAATGAAAGAGTGGAGAGAAGAAGGAGAAAGAAAGAGGAGAGAAGTGAGGAGGAAGAGGAGAGGGGCAACAACCCGTAGATCCCTGGCCAAATAGAACTCCTTGAGATGTTGGACTATGAGCTTGAGTAAGGCACAACCCCAGTATTAAAGACCAGTAGTTTCAACCTCACATGAGGGTAAGGAGGACAGTACTCTGGAACTCATCTTTCAACAGCCGGGCATCTGACCCCTGTCAGAAGACTGAAGAGTACCAGGTAGAAACGTCAACTAGTCCAACCTGTGACAATGGCAACACCAGCCACAACCACAAGATAGTCAAGAAACAATTATTACTGCGACTGACTGTTTTGCCAGATGTTAAGCAGCACTGACTAAGCTTAAGATATGTATAAACGCACCACTCTGACATCTGCCGCAGGTACGGCTATCCATCTACACACTTTAAAATGCAGCTACGACTACAACAAATTCAGTCAAGCTGGTGACATAACCGCTTCGCACTGAAACACGAGACTTGCCTCAACACATCTGCCATTAGAATACAGCGACAACCTACAACACATTTCGGTCTAGCTGGGTACATATAGAGTCTCCTGCACTAGCGCTCTGTTGTGACCTCCCTCAGCACCCTTCCACATACCTGGGCTCTTAGTTTGCTTACTGGAGCCTAGCCAGCCCTCCTAAATCCTAATCGTGGCAAATCAGCGAGCAATGTCTCTGATAATCCTATCCAATCTCTCTGCAGTCTTTGATACAGCGCATCACTGTATCTTACTTGAAAGGCTCAGCGAGAGCGGAAATATTTCAGACCAAGCCAGTAAGTGGTTTGCCTCCTTTCTTTCGGAGGGGCAGCAACAGTTGAAATTGGTTAAATTCATCTCATGCCCCCTCCCACAGGAGTGTGGAGTCCCTCAGGGCTCATCACTTTCTCCTCTCCTGTTTAATTTGAATATGCGCCCCCTTATGGACCTGCTTAGGACACAAGTCAATTTCCACTCCTATGCAGACGACGCCCAGGTGTTCGTCAAAATGGGGAAAGTGGGGGACTTTCCAGATGGTCGAACAATGCTTGGTGGACGTTAGGGCATGAATGTCTGCCAATAAGCTTCTAATGCTAGCAAAACAGAAGTAGCACTGTGCGGCCCAAAAAACCTTTTCCAGTTGAGTAGGTGCCAGATCCACCACAATTCTTGGGTGCAGACTTATTGCTCGCTCCCAAAATTAAAAGAAAACCTTGGGGTGCATATGGCAGGAAAATCTCAGGTGCGCACTAAGATTGTCCGTCTTGGCACCCTTCACCTCCTGCCACAGGTTTTACCATTTATCCCGATGGAGGGCCACTGTGGTGGTGGGGGCTATGGTGAACTCCTGCTTACATTATGGTAACGGACTGGTGGCAGGTATTCCATTACTCAAATGCAGCATTTGCACAAAGCCCAGAACGCTGCTGTAAGGATGATTTTTGGAGTAAGGCCGTCCTACCCCAATCTCAAACCTGTCCATCTTTGCACTGCCTGACTATTACGGATTGCGTAGATTTTTAAATCCTGTGCTTCGTCTGTTAGTGTATAAATAACTTATCTCCACTCTATTTATCCAAGAAAATCAGACGGCACCACCCAACCCGTCAATTGCGATCTAGTGAAAAACCGCAGCTGGAAATTCCTTTGTCGAAGCTCGTGTTTAGAGGTAACTGCAGATTTGGAGTGTATGGCCCGACAATATGGAATAAGCTTCCTCTCAAGATCGGGGCCCTTGAATTGCTTTATCAGTTTCGGAGGGCGCTGAAAACCCATCTCCAAGTAAAAGGACTAGGTGGGTTATACTAAAATCCATCTGGTTGGTTCAGTTTAGCTTTGACCTGTGGTTTGACATGGTCTTTCATGACTCCGGGTCCGACCATGGTTTAATCAGCGCCTAGATACAATTGATTTTGTCAAGTGCGCGATATAAATATTTCAAAATCAAAGATATTTTCCATACCTGGACTTTGGTCCCCTAGGGCGTTCTTACCACAAAGTGCATTGCGGCCATACAAATGGAACAAGGCGCTATATATATGACTACTGCAATACAAGGGAGAGGGAGGAAGGGAAGCTCACTCTTACCCAATCCTGTTCTGAGATTCAAGACAGCGTCTCCCCTCTCCTTTCATATGGATCACGTATTCTTGCCAATCAGCTCAGCAAAACTCAGTACGACCTCCGCACCGAGAGGGCACGAGGTCACTGGATAGACTACTTTATACCCCAGCTGGGCACAGAACTTGTGTCAGGGTAAGCTGCCCCGAGCCACAGACAGCATAAGTGGTTCAAGAACGGACAACAGTGTTATAACCAGCCAAGTGCCTGAAAAAAAAAATCGATAAAAAGCAGGCGCAGCAGCCAGAGAACAAAGTGCTAGAAAAGCAGAGTTCATCTTCAGCAGCGTTATTAATGCCCCCATTATGAAGGAGCTGCCAGCCCAGAGCATCGCGTGTAAAGCAAGAAAGTGAGTGGGCAGCCAGGCGGCGTGGCAGGGGCATACAGAGGTGTGTATGGAGGGCCCATGCACAGTACCAACTGCCCACAGCTTTGGCTAGTAGTGCGCGTCATTCCTGGCATTCTCATTGGTTGGCAGTACGAGCGTGGCTAGGAGTCGAGTGCCATGCAGTTTTGCACTGAGCAGCAGATTTCTCACATTCTTGAACTTCTGAAGAAGAAACACGTAATTATGTACGGGATGGTGGGGGGCACTGCGCAAACTTGACCCCTGTCCCTTATGCTTACGTGCATGCACATCCCGTCTGACTGGACACAGGTATGTGGAGTTGTGTCGCCAAACTCCGGAATTCGGCCTCTGCCCTGAATTCTCATCTGGGCTTGTGGGAAACGACAGCAATTTAGCCTTCACGAGACCCGCAACTTGCTCCTTCTGCTCATTTTTCAGCGAAAGCCTCATAGGACCTCTGCATTCCAGCGCTCCTAAAATTAGAAGCAACCCTTGACAGGCCCACAGACTTGTCTTTGACTAATAAGTTCAGGTTTTGTGCGTTGTGAGCTTGTACAATTGTGTTTTCACAGCGTCATACTTGTGTTCAGTAGTTTTCCGGAAGGGAGCACTTACGAGGCGGACCCTGCGCTGAAGGGATGAGATAGGAGTTCCTTTAATTGTGCCAAGCGCCTTCCAGGTATGAACTTAACATATACTGTAAGAGCAAAGACAGAGCTAAAGACTAAGCAGTGCTGACGGTTATGGCACCCCACAGCACTGCCATCATGTGCCAGAAAATATGTTTATACTTCAGGAAGTACAGTTACCATAGGCCCAGGTTCACCCTCACAAGGTCACTTATTGCAATCGTTTGCTTCGGAACTGCCTCGCATGCCCCGGTCCTGCCATCATATGCGCTGGTATAGCTTCATATGCTCATGTGGCAAACGAGTGACAGCTATGTTGCTACATAAAATAACTCGGCTCGACCCCAACGCCATCGTGGATTGTAAATAACCTAGGGGTCCTGATGGACAACAACCTCACCCTAGAGCCACAAGAAAATGCTCTACCCAAGAAATGCTTTCTCCTACGAGCGGCAAAAAGGATCCTACCGTTCCTGTCATTCGCCAACAAAACTCTTACCATCATCGCCCTGGTCATGTCCAGAGTAGATTATGCCAACAGCCTATACCTGGGCATGCCTGAAAAACTTCTAAAAAAACTACAACGCATACAAAATGCGGCGGCCAAACTCCTTCTCAAACTACTGCGACGAAAACACATCACACCTGCGCTAAAAATACTGCACTGGCTACCAATAAAACAGCGAATAAAATTCCAATCCATGTGCATCACGCACAGAGCTATACACAAACACGGCGCAGAATTCCTGAGAGACAAACTACACCTACACCAGCCGACAAGAACACTCGGATGAAACAACGTCATACGCCTAGAACCGAAACCCTATAACAAAAGAAAACTTGGAGGATCGTGGTTTCTCATCAGGCACCGAAAACATGGAATGACCTACCAAAGAATATACGGAACACAAGAAACCACCTAGCATTCAGGAAACTGCTCAAATCCTGGCTATTCACGGCATAACTTGAAGACCACCCACAAGAACACCCACACCACTTATCGACTATGAATAAAGAGACCAACCTCGGCCCCCACCAAACAACCAAATTCGATCAGAATGCACCCCACGACAGTCCATAAGAGAGGGAGATAGTCACAAGAGGAGGACACTCAGACCAAACACAGTCAGATCAAGACAAAACCACTCCGTCGACTCACCCACTGCATCACAGCACGTCCCACACCGAAAGTTCAAGCAGACACTCTCACTTAGATGGTAGGGTAAGAGGAGACCCCTACTCCTGCTCCAACATCCAAGGGGAGAATAGACACTCCAACCTCACTATAGACAGTTCAATAATATACTACAGTAGACATAGCTCATTAGAACACAACAGGGAATGCATTGCGCAAAAACCGAACCTTTGTCAGGTGTGGGCCTCTCTCTCACCTTGCGAGATTCTCGATTCTAGCTGTGTTTTAGGACTGCACTGAATTATTCAATTGTCTCTGAAATCCAGCAAAGTAAGTTACTATACTCAGTTGCTCAGTTGGGCGTGGGCCTCTTCCCCACTATGCAGTTCTCTCAAGTCTAGCTGTTCCCGCACCAAGCAGGATTCCCGAAACCCAGGCTTTCAGCCATACTGTGATTAGCTGCAAAACATTTAACTTACTAACCAAAAAAACTCCAAACTTTCTACATACTTATCTCACTCTAACCCAACCACCTCTCGCACCGCAATCCGCATGCACTTCACCACAACGCTAAAACACAAATCGCACCAACAGCACACGAGGACTAACATCGCCCAATACTCGTACCAAAAGCTCAGCACCCGGTGTATACTGAGTTGAAGCTGCCAACAGAACACCACCCCTCTCACTATCCTACTCCCTCTTCACCCTACTAACCCATCCCACCTTCTCGTTTGCAGATCCGCCAGAGCACCTGGGGACCAACGCCGTAGGGGACGGTGCGCGGTACAAATATCTTTAACATTTAACATGCCCATGCACCTCAATTACGTGCCAGGGACACTCCCATATGCATGGGCAGTGCCAGCCTAGGGCCTGGGAGGGCTCAAGCCCTCGCACTTTGAGGCAGAAGGCATCACTCTGCTATGAAGCCCATCCTGTGGCTCCAATGGCAAGACTGTGTCTAATGTCTCACCTCGGAGAAGGATGTTTTTGGTTACTTTTAAACAGTCATTAACACGTCACCAGCAGCCCAGGCCGGCCTTAGTGGTGGCAGCACTCCTGGTGGTTTAAAAAAAATAATAATGTGCCCCCCCCCCCCTCCCCGCATGCCCCTGTTCAATGTGGGCGTAGGGGAGAGAGGAGCACCATAATATTTTTCTAACTCCCCGCTCCGGCGCCTGAGCAGGGAGTTAATCAATGGAATAGGGCGCTCATGCCAATACATGAGAGGCCTATTCCAATGAAAACCGCATCACTCCCGCGTCGGAGCGGGTGGTAATCGTCGCATTTAATAACAAAAGGCCACCTGCCGCGCCTTCTCCCATTACGCCACCGCGGGGAAGCCTTTGAAAGAACCCTGAGCTGGCTGGGGGCTAATGGCGTACTGGGGGTATGGCGCCCCGGGAGGTAACCCGGCCCGCCCTGTCCTAAGGCCAGCCCTGGTGGCAGCATACATACAGTAGCAGAGGACAAAAGTCTCCCCAGGCCATATCAATATACCACCTACAGTGAAGCTAAAGGCTTAAGTGCTGGGCTCCGTTTTTAGATCGCCCACGCCGCCAATAATTTGCATCACTTTGTCTAAGTAAATATCCTTTGAATTGGGGTTAAAGATGCATCTAATGGGCCAAATGAAGGTGTAATATCTATTCAGCCTCCTATGGGCAAAGGAAAGGTGGGGGGATCAACAGTGCAATGGGTTTTAATGGCCCCACTCACTACAGGCTTTCAAAACTGCCAACCAGCCCCCCCATGTGTTTCTCTCCCGCACTCACCAACCCCCTTATACCACTATCGATCCCCGGATCCCACTACACAATCACTGCGCACATCACAGCACCCCATGCCTAATAACATTAGCAACCCCCAGAGCAATCGCACTTTCCTCCCAGAGCTTTGTGCTTGAAACTCGCCCCGCCAATGGCAATCTCGAAATCTGTGTTCCATCCAAAATGTGTCCACTTCAGCGGTCCCCTGTGCAGTTTCCCTCCTCACACGCATTCAGTGTGGGTGTCAAATGCACCAACTCTACCAATCTGCTTATATGATGTAATTTTACCTAGAACAATCATTATGTGTTCGCCACTGCGTGAAAGCGGTCTCATGACACCCAACGGAGGCGCTGGACTGGTGGCAGGGACTTGAATGTGCGCATGTCTCAAGACCTGTCGCAATGCTGCCATAAATACAAATGAGAAACTGAAGCGCAGGAGAACGTGCAAAATGCATTGCTAGTGAGGGACTGTTTGTGATAACACATGTTGCAGTAACTACGCGCCCCGTTGAATTAGAAGGATTTGTCCTTGAGAGTTAAGGTGACGTTAGAGATCTTGCGTCGCACCAGGTTTAGCTACTACGGAGACTTAGAGCCCCTCCACTCCGTATGTGACAATATGTATTGGTTGTGTTGAGCTATACCTTCGTAGTGCGCCGAAAAATAATGGAATAGGCAAGTAGTTATGATCAGAGTTATAAATTCCTTTTATTTTTGTGATATTAGAGCCTTTGTGGATGACACGTGTTTCGGCAGAGCTGCCTTTTTCAAATCCAGGCTATATGGTTAGCTCATAGGTCACTGCATAATGCATGAAGAAACTGATGTTCACAGGGATGAATCCCTCCTGGACAAAGAAGTCCTCCGTATATTCGAGCCTGGATTTGAAAAAGGCAGCTCTGCCAAAACACGTGTCATCCACAAAGGCTCTAATATCACAAAATTAAAAGGAATTTATAACTCTGATCATAACTACTTGCCTATTCCATTATTTTTCAGCGCACTACAAAGGTATAGCTCAACACAACCAATACAGAACGTGCAAAATGGTCTCAGTAACCAATGACAAAATGGGCCCATCGTCGCATCATGCCTTTTGTTTAGTACCCAAGGAGGAGTTTAAGCAATAAGCCACGAGCAGGGGAGTTGGAGGAGAGGGGGGCAATTACCGCTTCAGGTAATGCCCGGGGCCCATAGTTACAGGCCAGAGAGAAGAGCAGGCCTTAACAAGAGGGCCTTTTAAAATAGTTAAAAAAAGGCCGCCATGGATCAGGAGAATGAACTACATGTATCTACTACTTCTACCGATCCATGGCAGCCATTAATTCGCAATGTATGAGCACATGCACCAGAGAACCTTTCAGCAGAGCACACGTCACTGGGCATTTACTCAAGTCACATGAAATATCAATGGCTGTGACTTGTGGCCACAATTGGTCTGCGGCTCACAAGTCACATTGGATTTTTTCCAAATGTATAACGTTAAATAGGGAACATTTTAATATTGCTTTAAAGGTTTTACATACATTATTTTAGGCTTTTTATATCTGAATTACTGTTCTGTTTCACTATGAAGTTTTATTCAATTTTCTTTTCTTATAAATCATGACAAACATTTGCTACAAACCAAAAAGCACAATAAACAAACATAATGTGCATCATTACAAGTTTGGCGGTGCAGAGCAAAAGTGGAGGTAATTCCGTTACCTCAATTTTCCCGGTATTACCACTGGCAGAATGAACGGAGGGCAATTCAGACTATTGTTGGCAGTAAAGTGGAGGATTTACCTTTACCTCCAAGAATCAGTGAAATTACCATATGGTAATTCCACTGGTGGTAATGTCGTCAGAATTCCCCAATGACTATATAAAATGGGGATTCACAACACCAAACCACAGCTTGTAATACTGTCTGACCAAGTAGTGGTAACGGTAATACCGTTTGGTGGTATCTTGGTAGTGTTACCACCAGGATAGCACCTTACTCGAAATGAGCCCCAATATCTCCAGTTTATTCATTTTTCAAATGTAACCAGGAGCAAGTTTGAGGTTGATGTAATCAACGTTGCATATCAATAGGCCATCTGAGGATACCGGATAAAGGCACTACATTCCTCTCATCCTTTAAAGTGCCTGTGCCAAGATTATCCTTTCAATCCTTCAGCCTATTGTAAAAGGATCACAGTACCATGGATGTTTCCCTCTCAATTAAACAGAACCTCACTGAGATTGAGTTTTTGTTAATATCCTTGTGTCCGTTTTCTTCTAGTTTGCCCATCCAATAGTGGTTTCCACCAAAACATAAAATAGGAAGTGTCACATAGCAATTTGCTATGCAATTCTGTAGGTTTGCTAATTAAATTGACACTTGTGTAGCAAAGCTAGCTATTTAAGTTACTGTGTTTAATGCAAGCAAAGCTCACCCTACATTCCTCCCTTGCCCTTGGGGCTCTCTCCCTCCCTCTCCTCTTTGCTCGGTTCACTGCAAGGTCATAGGGGCTAATGGAGAGTGATGCAGCAGTAATAATCTCCTCCACTCTTAGCCCTGTGTAGAAGTGCTAGGCAAGATGTGTCTCATTGTCAAATAATTGAAAACCAGAAGCAATTGGGATGATCCTTTTATCATGCTATCTATATCCTGTCCGTCAAAGATCAGCATATGCGGTTTCTTTTTTAAAGATGTCATGCAATTAATTCCATTCCTAAAAATGTATTTTGTTACAAAATGCATAATTACGATATTGCTACAGTAACGATTAGCTTAGTGCACTTAAATCTCATACTGTCAACTATATTTAATTTTGTTGGGGAAGCTGCATCACATTGACAAGTGAACACTTCTGGAAAGGTACCTGATCACACAGCCAAATGCTTTTGATGGCAAACCTAGTTCTGTGACCTGCTTGTTGCATACATCTGTGCAACTAGTGATCAACCCATGAGCTGATCCCATACTCCTTGACATTCTATCCCATCACCCTATTACTTTATACCAGCTACCCAGAAAGTGGGAAGCAGTGGTCGAAGTGTATGAAAAGAAGTAGTGGAGCTATATGTTCCCAGCTGCCTGCCCCTGCTCCCCACAAACCCCATTGCCACAACCCCTCCCACACACAATACACCCCCCCAAACATTTGCACCGGCTGTTTAAGGGAACGTTGAGTGCAGTGCACTGAAAGTGAAGGTTTCAACTTCTTTCTACACTTTTATTTTAAAACAAAACCATTCCGGAACGGTTTCTTTTTAAAATAAAAGTATAGGAGCTGTACAAGCTAATTAAAAAAAGTATAGGAGCACCGCTCCCGACCGCTCCTGCTCACTTCGACCACTGGTGGGAAGGCTGCAAACTACACTATTCCTTCTAGTTTGCCCAGTTCTATGCCTGCTACGACATCCACTCTGCTTAGTCTCTTACTTTCTTTCCTCTTACATAATGAATACACAAAGCTAACTAAATGTTTACGCAAACTAGTGATCAATAGTTCTATCTAGGCTGTACATCTACAAATCTACTGCAATAATATGAACACACTAGTGAGCCTCCAGAGCTCACTTTGTTCTATGATTATGATTGCATTCTATATTAGCACCTGTGGTAGAGAGCTGGCCAAAATGTTTTCGGAGCCTTTATCGCATCTTATTTATTGGTGTCCATTCATTCAGCTAACCCTTTACATTTTAAAGATACTCATCCAGGACTCGCGACCGCTACTCTCCCAATCACAGTGTAAAATAGATTTTATGAAGGACGAGTATCATTTGCAGGGGGTTTTTGAAACCTATTTAACATTTACTTTGTTTACAGCAAATGTCAAATAAAGGTTCACTCTACATGGATGACCTCTGGGTGGCAGCAGTGTGACAGAAAAAGTGGGTTTGTGGCGACATGCATCATTTTACAGACAGCGCATTTAAAATTTTTGTCACTCGTTGCCAGATGTCAAGTGCATTTCTCTTAGGTCGAGGAGGTAAACTACGTTACTCGACCTGCAGGCCCAGCGAACCTTTAAAGAATTTTCAAGGCTGCACCCATCTCACTAATGTGTTAACATCCGCGGTACACAACAATCCTGTATTGATGCTCATTTTATGCCTTGGGTACACATAATGTCTGGTGACATTAAACATATTAGTAAAAAATTGCTAATCAAATGGGTTTGTTTGCTTTGGTTTCAACAAACAACTCTTTTCTTTGGGTATCAGCCACAACTCTTGTGTCCTCTTTTAAATCAATTGATATTTACTTTGGACTCCACTCACATTCCTTCTACTTCTCAGTCTTGCTTTGGTCAGTTGCCCAAAGAATATTCCTCCCTCTTTGGATTGATTTCTGCACCACAGTTCAAGCTTTAGTGCTCTCCCTGCTCAGTGGGGTCCATGCTGTCTTCATGAGCATACTTGCATATTCTTTCCGAAGGCGTTACAGGACACAGTGTTTAAGGCTGATGTAGAAACCGATATAAAAACCTTCCTGTGTAATACTCCAGATGCCACATCCCTGGTTACAAGTTGGCAGGCATTTAAGGTGTTCATTAGAGGGATGGCAATATGAGAATTTGTGGTCCTTAAGTCTATGTGGCGAGACCTGCAGACAAGTGAGATAAACTCAAGGTGTTGGAGAGAACGTATGCTGTGGCGCCTACCCCAGAACTGTTGTCACGTATACGTACCACTTTGGAACAGTTTCAGTATTATGCCCAGAGGGGAAACAAGGTAGTTTGACAAGCCAGCAGCCGCTAGGAAATATGGCAAGGCGGACCGACCGGGGAAGACACTGCCCAGATTAGTGCGCAGTGAGAAAGGACCCACACAAATTGACTGTCTTAGACGCGCAGGGGATAATACATGGACTGATCAAGATATGCCTTGGGTGTTCCGAAAATGTTATGAGACATTGTATAGGGCTGGTCAACAGCATGGGGTACCGGCTATTCACTCCCTGCTCAAAGATGTCCTGCTGTCACGACTATCCGAACAGGCCAGAGACCAAATAAATACGCCACTCGTAGTCAAAAAACTATTGACTTATCGGAGACCTCCCGAAGCACAAAGCACCGGACGGATTGACAGTCGAGTTTTATGGAGAGTATGGTGCAATACTGGCCCCTCACCTGTTGGGAGTCTGAGGAATCTTTGGAGAACTCCCTACTCCCGGAATCACTGCACGAAGCCACAATAACGTTGTTACTTAAACCAAATAAACCTAGCAACAACTGTGGGTCATATAGGCCCGTGACTCATGAATGCTGATACTAAAATAGATGCAAAGGCACTGGCATATCGCCTGCTCCCACTGATGCTGCATCTAATCCATGAGGGATCAGGCCAGCTTCATTCTGGGCAGATCAACGACCCTTAAAATCTGTTTAATGTCATGGTGAGGCTAGCCCCTGAGGCTTCTGCAGCGGCAGTGGCTCTAGATGCGCAGAAAGTGTTGATATGGTGTCATGGGAATATCTATTTAACGTACTGGGTAAGATGGGGCTTGGCTCTGATGTGCTCTGCCATATCAACCTGCTATATACCCGACCAGTGGCCAGAGTGTTGGTGAACTCTCAAGTCTCAAAGCAGTTTGCCCTTGGCAGAGGCACCCGGCAGGGCTGCCTCCTATCTCCACTATTGTTCGCCCTAGTTATCGAGCCAATGGCAGATTTAGAACACCAGGGGAAGCATGGGATACGATTAAAGTGACCCCCCGAGATAATTTCACTATACGCAAACATTCTACTCTACCAGATTATGCACAATATCACGCGTGTCGGTGAATACTCTGGCTTTGTAGTAAACTACACCAAGTCTGAGATCTTCCCACTAATAGCCACCACAAGGGAACCGCGTGGGGACTTCCCTCTGCCTTGGGTGCCCAACTGTATTAAATAACTTGGGGTTGCGATAGCTAGAGAAAAAGGCACGCTCCTCCAGGACAACTACGGTGCAAAGGAGCATTACGAGGAAGAGCAAATAACTAGGTGGAAGATGGCCCCCAATGGTGGCCAGGCTGGCCCTTGTAATAATGGTGTTATTGCCCAAACATTTTTATCATTTTGGTAAATATTCCCCTCTGGCCTGGCAAAACTTATTTTTCAAGGATCCATGGGTCCCTCTCGCAACTCCTTTGGCATGCTTTTGCCATCCCAAAGAAATTATTGGAATTTACGCAGTTTTACGAAAGGGGGCGTTTACAGTGCTGCATTTTGAAGTGTATTTGCTTGCTGCCCAGGCACAACTCGACATATATTGGACAGGCCCTGCCACATGTTAAATTGGAGAAACAAGCAGCAAGCGAAGCTGACACTAGGGCATTACTACTTGATGTGGGGTATAAAGATGACTGCCCATACGATCCTGTTCTTAGTACAGTGACTGCATTGCACACCATTTACACGAAAATAGGAGTAACACATCCATATTATAAACGGCTCCCACTGTGGAGATCCCCAGGCCTCATCCTTGCATCTGGTAGAATTGCACACTGGGAGCAGATGGGATATAGGGCATTAGGCGACATCTTCCCAGAGGGGAAGTCTATTACACTGCAAACGTGGAAGCAGGAACATAGGGGCAAGGCTCTAGAAATTGTACAATAGTATAGGTTGCGTGTAGCGGTCTCCACAGGGTGGGAGTACTACCCTGTTGAGCCCCCGAAAGACAAACGCCTGGTATACACTGCTAACTCCTGGGGTGGGCGCAGACCACTGGCTTCACTATAAAAAATGATAATAAGCAACATAGAGCTACTGAACACCAAAGTTAGGTGCCAATGGGCTGAAGACATGGGTTTTGATCTGTCCGATCATCAATGGAAGCGGATGTGCTCCCACACTAAAGCTGTATCATGAACTCCAGATTCAAACTTGTGCAATATAAGATCACACACACACACACCCCCCCCCCCCCTGGTAAGATCAGCAGAATGTATCATTCGGTTGACAGTGCATTCCCGAGATGTCGCTCAGACAATGCTGTTCACCTGCATATGCTCTGGGGTTGCAGGCGACTAGGTCAATTTTGGGGTTCAGTGCTTAAAACACTGAGGTGGTGTGGGGCTACCCTGTTGCATGCTCGCCCCTGCAGGTATTATTTGGCCTATGGTCGGACATACCAGTAAAATTATAGAGCGTTTGTCAACATGGTATGCATGAGGGCCAAGAGGTGCATTTTGTGGCAGTGAAAGGACAAGGCCCCACCGCGGACTAAGGAGTGGTTGGATGATCGGGAGTGGGCCAAGAATTTAGAGGAGGCTTCTATTGGGACATTGCAGACCACTTCCAAGCCTAAGGAGATATGGGGGGGGGGGATTTCGTGCATACCTGGCTAATCAGCTCTCGGACCAAGGCCAAGAGTGTGAGCAGTGAATGGAATATCGGGGGGCAGAGATTGCCTGGCCAGTGAGGGGGGAGGGAGATGGGTCTGTGCAGAAGCAAACTGTTCTGGAGGTATCTGGATTTGTTTATTCACCCTCTCGGTTGTCCATGCACTGCTACTGTGTATGCAATCTGTGGATTTCTCCTTTCCAGGATGCTGTACTCTCGACTACCAAGCTTAAATACAGTTTTCTTGATTGACTCACCCACCACCAATCGTTTTCGCAACAAGCTCTGCTCCATTACTTTCAAGGCTACGTTTTTGGGACAACCTGCTTACCCTGCAGTTAAGCTCTATATAATAGACAGCTTTAGGCGCACCAGAAGCACTGACATCCCAATGCTTATCCCCGAGTTTCAATAGGCAAGTCACTCTGGCCACACTTTAATGGCACCTGCCTCTCGGTTTATTTGTTGCCCATCTTCATCCGACTCCATGACTCTTGGGTGGAATTTCATACATTATAAAAGCGTATATCTTTTTACTTTAGCTTAAACTTAATGTCTCTGTTCTCAATTTACGTCATTTGTTATGCTCTGGGTTTATATTTAATTTCCTTCTTATGGTACTATTTCTTATGATTACTTATTTTTAATGGTTTTATTGGTTGATGTTTTGTCTTGTACACCAACCCAGTTCCACTTGGATTAGGATCTGCTTTATAAAATAAATGGATAAGTCATTAGTCTCCTTGAACGAGTTCTTGGGCTTTCCAAATACATTTATTTCAACAACCAATTTGGTTATTCTATTTCAAAATGTCGTTGCATGGTGCCCAGCATTACTAGACTCCGATATTTCCACACCTCCGGGGTGTCGCCACAGATAGTTAAAAGAGGGCCTACAGAACATTCACATTTTTTTAGACCCACAGACCATGCTTTAAGGGGTACTTCTATGCATAATTGTCTTTTTAAAACAGTAATCAGCACCACCACTGCAGGAAACAGCAACCAATTAACGAAATGTATGTTGTTGGCCGCAAGAAAGGTCTGCGACCATGCTGAAGGAGTGATCGGTTTCGTGCATTGCACTAGTTTACATAATCTAGAAACCCTCTACATGGGGAATGCTTAAGTGACACATATAATGATTCAGAGCAAACATTGTTCAAGTCCGGAAGGGGAGAAATAGGGTTGAGTCGAGGGCAATCCGCATTCTTCAGGTCCTTCCTGAAGTGGAGGACGGATGGGACCAGTCTTCGTCGGCATTTAGAATATGTTCCAGGGACAGGTTATCCAGCAGGAAAAATGCCCATTTCCTGTATATTTCCTTTGTGCAGTTCTTCTGTTTCCAGTCTAGCAATGCCGTGGCTTCTTCTGGTGGTGCGCTGGCCTCCGGCGAGCAGCGATTCTACAGTTTCTCTGCCATGTGTTTTGGATGAGACTGCTTTGTAGCGGATACCGGTGGTCTTGAACATGATGCATGTGTGAATGGTTAGCTAGCGCAGCCACTTGAGGATGAGGGTAATGAGGTTGAATTTCCTTAGTCCTATTATGAGGTGTGTACCAACATGCTATATGGGTTTCAGAATGGCCAAGGTGGCATCTGTGACTCCCGCGCTTAGGGCTTTGTCACTATACATGTGGAAGAAACTCAGGGCTGGGACAGCTGCTCAAATTCAGAGCAGGTTTAACAGGCTTGAATTGGTGAAGGAGAGCAAGCTGGTACCATCCTGCTCGGGCCGTCTCAATGATGTGCATATTAAATAAGATGTCGCCGTCGATGTTAAAGCCAAGAGATTTTGCAATGGGTGCGAGATGAGGTATGAATCCAACCATCTCGTGTCAGTCAATTCTGCACTTGCATTCGGTGGGGTTTGCTAAGAGAATTAATTTGGCATTTGTTTGGTTGAGCTTCAGGTAGCTGCTGGACATCCAGGTTTGGAGGAAGAACAGACCCTGCTTTAGTCAATAGAGGTCATTGTCATCCTTTGGCAAAGCAGTGAGTCGTCTGTGCATTAGTGGACCTTGATGTCTGTGTTGACAAGGAGTTCCCCCAGAGGTTCCATGTAGAGTGTGCAAATGACATGGTGATGTCTTTTGGAAGTCTGTATGTTAGTGGGTAAAGCTAAGATCTGTTCGGCCCATCACGACGAGTTGGCCTCTGTTGGAGAGGTAGGAGGCAAACCACTGCGGGACAGTTCCATCAAAGCCTTTGCACATGGTGAGGGTGTAGAGGAGGGCTATTAATAAGAGAAGCAAGCAGGAATCCCCTGTACCCAAAAGGTGTAGAGCATCATCCATAATTCAGATGGAAGCGGTCTCTGTATTGCATCATGGTCAGAAACCAGATTGGTAGTTTTCTAGATCATGCAGAGTGGGTCTTGCGCAGCTTGATAGCGGGGTCTTATCAATCATGTTGCTGGGAAAGGGTAAATAAAGTAACAGAGCAGTAGTTGGCCTGGTCACCCGGGACGAGAGCGGATTTCTTCAGCATGAGAGGATCGGTCTGATTTCAGGTGCCTTATGTGATGGATGCTTTGATTATATTAGGCAGTGGTGAATGCTTTCCCTGTGATATATTTTACAATTGAAGAGGCAAGGATGTTTTCTTTGTATGTAGTGGGTTTGAGGGAACACAAATGTTGGACAGGTCTTCGAATAATCGTTCCAAATTCATCCATCTTGATAGGTTGCAGTCTGGTATAGATGGGACATCTCTGGTGTGTTTGGAGAGGTCAATGTGTTGCCTAATCTGGTCTACAAAGACAGGGGTGCCACAGTGCTTCTTGGCTTGTAAGATCGCTCTGCTCTTGTTGAATGCAGGCATGATGGTTGTTGGTTAGTAATTGGATTTGGCTGTTGTGAGGCGTGGCCTTTAAGCTGAATGGAGAGTTCTCAGGGTGCAGGGGTATTTCTGTTGGTGGGACTTTCCCCAGAACATTTGCCTGCAGAATGCCACCCGCTGTTGACGAGTTCCTGTATGTTCCAATGTGAGTTCAAGTTTCAGTGGTGAATGGGTTTCGATACCATCAGGATGTGGTTGAGAGCGCTGAACTGGGTTGGGGAATGTACTGTTAATTATAAACAGTTTCAAGTATAACTAGCTAGAGTCGGACTGGAGTGTAGCACTTGAGTCCGACTCAGTAGTGAGTGTGTATAGTCCACATTAAATATTGGACATATACTATAAACTTGTTTTTTTAGTATAATCATTTTTAGAATGATAAGTATTTGTAAAAAGTGTGTGAATTGATGAATGGTTTGAGAGAGAATGTGGTATGGTTGATGTGTGTTGCTTTGTGGTTTTTAGATGGGAATGTTATATTGTACCAGCCCACGTATGAATTTGGGGGACTGGTTTACGATGTGAATAATATCAACATTCTTGATAGTGTGTGTTTTTTATGATAATCTTTTTCAAGAAATGTTAATAAATTATATTTAATAATGCTGGTGTGTCGACTGGATCGAATTCAATTTGTTTCTACCCAGCTTAATGCTTGTAATACGACACCTTGTTGTATTCTGTGTCTTTATGTCATAAACCAATGGGTGTTGGGAGACAGATAGATTGCACTGGGACTCACCATATAAACACGAATAGTACTCTGACCTTCTTTGTTAAGTATTCTTGTGTTCTATCCAGGCCAGGTCACAGTATTGAGATATCCCTGGTATCCCGTTACTCTTGTTTTTTGAATGGGTTTCGATACCATCAGGATGTGGTTGAGAGCGCTGAACTGGGTGCCGCCAATCTCCGAGGGGTGCGACATGGATGCCAAGGTGATTAGGCTCCCTTCAAGTGAGTCCATAGGGAATTTCTTGTACGAGTAGTGGGGTGCCTTGGTTGGTTTGGACCTGGTGTCGTGGATGGCGTCTGTGGTGGAGCAGGACGGGTATCGCTGCAGTATCTGTCCAGTCCAAGGGCTCAGGGGAAGAAAAACATACATTGTTGAATACCAGGTTGAGTGCGTTATCCAAATTGTGTGTTGGCTTTCTGACGAGTTTCTTTACATTTATGGTGTCTAGTAGTCTCTCTTTGGTTTTCTTGTTGGCTTGGCTACTGGGTAGGTGGCTGTCTCTACAAGAAACATGTTAGTTACGTTGACGGATGTTGTGATGAGGTTTGATTTTGTCAAGATAGATCTTGATGCTTGGTTGATCATATGAAAGGCAGTTGTCTTTGTGAAGGTGATTGGGAAGTTGCAGGTGAGGCATTCCATGGATGCATTGGCGGTGTGCTCCTGTGCGGTGCATGTACAGGAGGTCTTGTGGATAGTTGCGACCCCTCCCCGCTAGGCTTTCCTTTGAGGTTTTTGTTGGCTGCTTTAGCCTCTGGGTATGAGGACATCCAGGATATGATGCGTGTGGTGGTGATACATCTCTAGGTGATCAAATGTGAGCCTACCTTGCAAGTGGTAATGAGGTCCGCAATGTTTGCTGCAGGTAGAACTGTGCAGAGAGCACTAGGAGCATGAGGTAGAGTGTGTGTTGTGTGTGGGTGGGTGGGGATACGTGGGTTCCTGTGGGCTGGAGGGACATAAGAACAGTGTGCGCACTGGGTGTGGGAGTGTTGGGGGGCAATGTGGGGAGTTGTGATGCACATGCAGCTGGTTTACCTGGGATGTGTGTAGCAGGGATTTAGTGGTTGTGACTCAATATTTGTTATTAAAATAACTGGTTTATATAAAAGCTTAAATAGCTTTTTTTTTTTTTTTTTTAAACTTCTTTTTATTATAAGCGTGGCAGCAAAACACAGGCGAACAGCGTCAGGCAGTAACAATGTAAAAGAACAGTATACATAGCGTAGGAGTGCAGGGGTTACTAAACATGATGAAACATTCAAAGACCAAAACACAGTCACATCGTAAAAAAAAAAAAAAAAAAAGAAGGACATCAGGAAGCTATGACTGGGGTGAGGACCCAAGCTGGTGGGGGGAAGCGGGAGGGGAGGAGGTGTCTGGAGTCTCGACTAGGTCCGACATATAGGAGCGGAACCTGAGCCAGATGTTTCTAGGTCTGGAGTGAATGGGTTGTAAGTGGGACCAGGCATCCTCGGAGTCAGAGGCCCACGTTACCGCTCTCAGCCATTGGGCATGTGTGGGAGGTGAAGGGCGAAACCAACAGAGCAGGATGGAACGCACCGCGAGAAGCAGACAGAGACCGGCTAGTTTCTTGGAATCTCGGGGGAGGCCAGGGAGATCATGAAAGAGGCATACCAGGGGAGAGAGACCAATAGGGTGGTCAGTTACAGCGGATACTGTTGAACAAACGGCCTCCCAGAATTGTGCGAGGCGGGGGCAGGACCATATCATGTGGATGTAGTCGGCATCAACCTGGCCGCATCTGGGGCAGCTGGCAGGGTGATCGACGGACATACGGTGTAATCTGATCGGGGTATGGTGAAACCTGTGGAGCACTTTGAATTGGATAAGTTTGAACCGGGAGTTGAAGGAAACCCGTTGTGTGCGTTCACATAGGTGGGTCCAGCGGTCATCAGACATCTCAACACCAAGGTCTGCCTCCCAAGCACGTTTCAGTTTAGCGAAGTCTGGGACCGATCTGGATTGTAGCATGGTATATAACCTAGAGATCTTAACCCTCGTGGGACCGGGGGAGGTGAGCTCCTCAATGGCAGGGTCGTCAGGTGGCAATGCAGGGAACGTTTGGTAATGGTGCTTAAGGGTCCTACGAAGGGATGCGTATTGAAGCCATACACTCCGGTCTCTTCTCAGGGGCAAGGGGAGGCTGGGCCACTCGACGAATATACCTTGGTCAAACACGTCGCGTAACAACTCGAAGCCTGCGTCTGCCCATCGGCGAACCGTGCTCAGTGGAACCCATGGGACCCCAGGGAGAAAATTCCAAAGAGGAAGATTGCCATGGAAGGCGTAGGCGGTCCCCGTCAGCTTCCACATTTTCGCCAACGCAACGGCCGTGCAGGCGACCGGATTCTGCGAGTCCCGTGCCAAAGGGGCAGGCTGCAACACCAGGGAGCGGATATCCCGGTCGATCACCGCAAGCCTCTCGAGTCGGACGTGCGGGGGAGGATCTGTAGTATTAAACCAATAGGAGGTGTATTGGATTTGTGATGCCAGCCAGTATTTAAGAAAGTCAGGGGCACCGAAGCCCCCGTTAGACATGGGAGTGGAAAGGGTCCCGATCTTAAGGCGGACCGCACCCGAATGCCAAAGAAAGGAGTTCACGGTGCGAGTCAAGTTGCGAAAAAAGCCCATCCACGGCCACAAGGGAATGTTAGCGAACCTATAGAGTAGCTGGGGCAGCACCACCATTTTCAGCAGACCTATCCTGCCCGCCAAGGAAATCGGGAGTTCATCCCAGACCTGAATCTTAGCTGTCAAGTGTGTGAGATACTCCTGGTAGTTTTCGTGGAAGGTCAGCTCACGTTGGCGAGTCACCACCGTCCCCAGGTATGTAAATGTGGTTGGGGCCCATGTGAAACCGAGGGTGTCGGGGGGGAGGAGAAGTACATTCCGTGAGCGGGAAAAGAATGGATTTCGAGCAATTCACCTTAAGGCCCGAGACTTGGCCGAAACGGATAATGTCCGCTAGTATAGGGGGTAGGTTGGTGGAAGGAGAGCGCACAAACAACAGAGCGTCATCCGCATAAAGGGATACTATGTCCGTCTGTCCAGCGGAGCGGAGGCCCCTATGAGCATGAAGTTGGCGGAGCATGTCGGCGAAAGGCTCGATTGCTATTGCAAAGACAAGGGGAGAGAAGGGACACCCCTGTCTCGTCCCCCTGGCGATCTTGAAAAGGGGGGAATGACGGTCGCCAGTGCTGACCCTGGCAACCGGATCAGAGTAAAGCAGTTTGACCCAGGAGAGAAAAGAGGGGCCGAATTTACAGCACTCGAGAACCCGCCACAGATACCTCCACGAAACCGAGTCGAATGCCTTTTGCATGTCAAGGGCAGCAGCCACAGCGTGTATCTCAGGACTGATTCTGTCAATAATGTTGAATAGGCGCCTCAGGTTCAGGGAGGTAGAGCGGCCCGGGATAAAACCAGCCTGGTCCGGATGGATAATAGATGGTAAGAAGGGAGCCAGCCGGAGAGCCAGAGCCTTGGCGAATATCTTGACATCGCAGTTTATGAGTGAGAGCGGGCGATACGAACCGCACTGCGAAGGGGGTTTGCCGGACTTAAGTAGTACTGTGATTGTGGCCTCACGGAGAGAAGGGGGAAGCATACCGGCCTCCACGGACTCCTCCCAGAGAGCCAGCAAGTGAGGGAGCAGTTGTGACTTGAAACGTTTATAGAACTCGACCGGGACACCATCCGAGCCAGGGGTGCGGCCCGAGGATAGGGAATCAATAGCGTCCGACAGCTCCTCCCGCGTGAGAGGGGAGTCGAGGGAACCCGCCGTCTCCGGGGACAAAGTTGACAGAGGGAGAGCGTCGAGAAAGGAGTCGATCTCCGCCAGTGAAACCTCATCAGCGTTGGAGTACAGGGATTCATAGAAGGTGAAAAATTCCCTGTTGATTTCCTGTGAAGAGACCGCCATAGAGCCATCAGCCCTCTCAACCCCGAGGATATGCGGGGAACCCATCTCGTGTCGGATCAACCGAGCCAGAAAGCGGCCGGGGCGCTCCCCCTCCCCATACCTCCTTGCCATGCCAGGGTTATCGAGGAACCTCTGCTCACGATCCGCAAGAGAACGGAACCTGTCCAGTTCCTCCCCGATGTCAGCCAGGTTACCCGGAGTAGAGTGAAGAGAGCAAGTAGCTTCCAGGGTCGAGAGTCTAGATTCGCTGGTGGCAAGGTCTCTACGGATCGACTTAAGGACCCAATTCTCCTTGGACAGCGCAATCCCTCTAATATAAACCTTAAATGACTCCCATAAGGTGGCCTGAGACGTCACCGAGCCCATGTTGGTCTCGAAGAACTCCTCGATCGACAACTCCAGCTCGGAGCCGAACTCCGGGTCAAGTAGGGAGAGGGGTTTCAATTTCCAGTGTCGAGTGCGAGCGGGATCGGGGCCCCAATCGACGGTAATGGTGACGGGAGAGTGGTCAGATAGGGTTCTCGGAAGGATCATTAGTTGTGTTACGCTCTTAACCAATACGTTAGAGATCACCCACCTATCAATGCGAGAATAGGAGTCGTGAACAGAGGAGTAGAAAGAGTAGATGCGAGAATCCGGGTAGAAGAATCTCCATGCATCCACCATGGCCAGACGGGGGAGGGAGGACAGTGCAGCGTAAGCCGCCCTGGAGAGGTGACGGGGCCTAGAGCCTGATCTATCTAGAGCTACATCAAAGATCGTGTTGAAGTCCCCACCCCAGAGGATTGGAACAAGGGGGAAGCCATCGAGAAGGGAGGTGACCTGCACATAAAAATCCGGGTCATCAAGGTTGGGGCCATAGATGTTCAGCAGAATCACTTCCTTGTGATGCAGCATGGCGTGGAGCAATACATATCTACCTTGGGGATCGATTGTCGAGGAGATGAGAGTAAAATGGAGACTCTTGTGAATGAGGGTCATGACTCCCCGGCTTTGAGAGGAGTAATCGGTGAAAAACCTATGGGGACCCCAGGATTTGGCAAAACGCATGCATTGTACAGAACGGGCATGAGTCTCTTGAAGGAAAAGAATCTTGGATCCATGGCGCTCGGCCTGCAACTGAAGTTGCCTCATCTTTCTAAAATTACCCAGTCCCCGCACGTTCCAGCTCACAAAGGTCAGGGCACTCTCAGTCACAATGTGGCAGTGTTCGGGATAAGAAAAATGTCAGTGACCAAAGGGTCGGGTACACAGTCCTACGACAACAGTTCCAGAGTGCCTCGGCACAGTCCGCCTTCGCTGCCAGCGCTAATTTTTCAATAACAAAAACCCCAACATGACCCACCCCCACCCACACCCCCCCCAAACAGGGGGATGACAAGCCCATCCCCTTGCAAACAAAACCAAAACAAAGGCATCAGCGCCTGGGGGTCTGTAGGCCTGACTGGCCGTATCGCTCCGGGAAGCAGCAGAGCAAGTAGAACATAAGATGCCCACAATGGAGGTGAAATGTAGATTGGACAAAGTTCTCGCACGTGGCGATCCGGGCGGGCCCTGCAAGTTGAACTGAGCAAGCAGACTACGGGATGAAGGATCAACGTGGCCCCGGTACGGGAGGGCAGAGGGGCCCAAGCGCCCCTCGTCGGGGGCCTAGGATAACTGCTGAACCGAGGTCAGGGGAGAGGGATCAGCCAGGGAAGTGATCATCAATGAATTTGGAGGCCTCCTCTGGAATCGTGAAGAACAGCACCTGGTTGGCATGCTCTATGCGGAGCTTGGCGGGATAGAGCATAGCATATTTGATTGAGTGGTCTCGTAGCCTGCGTTTCACCGCCTGGAAGGTCTTGCGTTCCCGCTGGACAGCCGTTGAGAAGTCAGGGTAAAGATGGATCCTTGCACCGCCCAGTAATAGCTCACCCTTGAGTCTCGCTGCCCTGAGGAGGGTGTCGCGGTCACGGTAGTTCAATACACGAGCTATGATGGGCCGAGGTGGGGCCCCGGGCCTAGGTTTAGCCACCAGAGCGCGGTGTGCCCGCTCAATTGCGAAGTGTGGAGAAAGCTCGGGCTCATCCAGAAGCGACAACAGTGTGCGCTGAACAAAGTCCTCCAATGGCTCACGGATTTCCTCCTCCGGAACCCCGATAATGCGGAGATTATTGCGCCTCGAGCGGGATTCCAAATCTTCGTTTTTCTTTTCCACCTCAAGGACCCGGTTGGAGAGAGCGGCAACCTCGGTGCGCAGGGCCCCCAGCGCATCCTCAGCGGAACCGACCCGCGTCTCAACCTCCAATACACGGCTGTCAGTCCTCTCGATGTGGGCCTTAATAGAAGATATGGTGCCGTTCATATCATCTAGTTTTGTATGAAGAGCGGTGAACCCCTCCCGTATAAAATCCATCATATTCTGGGACTCCGGGGCTGCGTCAGGCGGGGCGGTAGAGGTCTGCTCGGCGGCATCCCCAGATGATCTCCCCGCAGCCTTCGTGAACATGTTGATGGAGCTCTGCTTCCTCGCACCCCCCTTGGTCATCCTGGCCGTTACGTAGATCGAGGAGAAGAGAGGGGGAGAAATGAGAACTAGATACTCGTGCCGGGGCACCTCCTCAAGGCAGCCGGGACCGATGCGTGCACAGGGACACCGCAGGCGAGGGGCAACCAGTGGGCTCACCCAAGGTCCAGGTGAGGAGAAGGAGAGGCCGCGATCCCTCTAAGGCTGGTAGGCAGGTGTCGCCGAAGTTGGTGGCAAAGGGAATGCAGCAGGCCCGAGCCCGCCCAGGCGGCACGAGGCACAGTGGCAGGCGCGGAACTCCAGAGAAGCATGTGGGGGCAACAGCCTAGTATGTGCCCAGTCTCCGCTGCTCCAGGACACAGGCAGCCCAAGAGTATATTGCCGTGAAGGGTGCGCCACAGTCCGGTGGGTCACAGTGTCCAGGGCGACCCAATTGGCCACAGATAGGAGTCAGGATTTATCGGGAGAGAGGCAGGGTCCAGGGGGAGGTGGGGGGGGCCCCGCGCCGCCACAGCCCAGCAGCGACGCCGGCCTGAGTGCAGGGGGATCACTCACAGGATAGTGAGGGAGCGAGTGATCAATCCGGGGCCGCAGCAGCCAGGCACAGCACCCCCCCACACTCCCCCTACCTTCCAGGTGCTCCGGTGCCGACGGGGCCCCCCGGGGCCAGGCCCGAGGGCCCAATGTTGGTCAGCGCTGGCGGGCGCCGCCGCAATGGAGGAGGAGCTGGCAGTCGCCGGCGATCCAGGTCGGGACTCTTAGAGAGTGAGGAGAGGTCCGTCGGCCACGGCCTCAAGTGGGAGGAGAGCCGACGCCGCCGGAGCCGCGGGGCGGGGGGGAGCGGGAGGCCACAGCCGCCGGTAGAAAGGAAGGCGCAGCCCCGTCCTCGGGCCGCGCAGCGGCTCCAGGCAGCACCCAGCCGCGGCGGCAGGGCACCCGAAGGGGCGGGAGTGGTCCAGAAGGATCAACGGCGGCGTTAGGCAGATCGAGACAGGATCGAGCGCTCTGCTACTCCGGAGCTCGACAGTTAAGCGGCCATCTTGGTTGCCGCACAACAGCGCCCCCCCAAAGCTTAAATAGCTTTGAATGTATTTGGGCCCTTCCTCTAGGCCTGGGTTGCATTTGAAAAGCAATAATGTTCCGAAATTAAAAAAAAGAGGAATCTTTGCGCTGTGCAGCTTAATAGCCAAGCCCTTCAGCGGCAGTGCCGGTGAATCATCATATGATCTAGAGGTAGCATGATGAGTTTGTGGACTGTGGGATGGCATCCAAAAATTAAAAAAAGCTGATATCGTGGGATGATGGGCAAGGAACACTGCAGTAAATCTGCTCTCGGCGCCGAGCCCCCACCGAAAAGGCCCGTCCAGGCAGAAGCCTGGGATTAAACAAGCTAAAAATGTAGCCTGGAACAGTTCTGCCTATGGAGCTTGTGTTGATCGCAAGAACTATTTTCTCCGGACTTATGAGACGTCCAGTATTCAGGGCAAGGAAGTGGATACCCCTTTCAAAATGTACACACAAAAACATAATAAAAATTAGAAACAGTGAATATATAGGTCTGAAGCCAGACAGCACCACTTGATGTACTCAGTTGCTTGCAAGTCTCCAGTCTATACCCCAATTGCCAACTAAACATTTCATCCAAAAGTTGTGCATCATTACAGTGGGTACAGTGCTGAGAAACTACAGGAATCCATAGTTTAGCACTATATAAAAAGTGATATTATGGGATGGGTAACTTTCTTCTAAATCTAGATCCACTTCCTGCAAGTTTGTGGATTTATTTGAAAGCATTTAAATTACAGATAGGCAGTGGGCACACCAGAGGCTTCATTTTAACTGAAGATATTCTTAAAGCGGTCACCTTTTCCCTAAACGATGCGTGTGTACACCAGAGGATAATATCCAAGCGTGACACATTCCAAGACACCACCAGCAACCACAAGAGGCTCTGCAAAGTTTGCTTGCCCTGACTAGGACATCCCCCACAGGCAATGAAAGCCGATCTTGGTTTTCAAAGGGTCTTTGCTGGATCCTGACTGAACCCAAGCTACAGACTGTCCTCTTCTGATCGAAGACTAGAAAAGGAGGGGGAAAAAAATCTCCCACTTAGACTAAAAGACTGTGGGGTTGGGGCGAGCTTTAGGGAGGATTTTAATTTCTGTGCTAATTCCCTTCAACCTTAGAATCCACCCCCCCCCCCCAGCTCTTTTGCTGGACTTGGGGCTTGTGATTTCTACCTCCCAAGTGAGGGGGATCCTTTTCTCCCGCCCTCATGTATTTTTCCTGACTAGGATTTTTGTGTTTCACTGTTTTATGGAGTCTGACAAACTTCATAGGGATCTGCTTTTGCATAGTGACACACAGCACCTTCCCTTGGACTTCTCTTAAGGTTCAAATACATTTTCTTGGGTGAACTGCCGTTCCCAAGAATAGTAAGATGATCCCTGTCTTACACCTATTTCTTTGTGGGACCAGCACATAACCACCCTATGTGGAGTGCTGGGGGATTACTTAGTCATTCCCTCTCCCACTGCTCATATAACATTTTTTTTGACACTACCTTACTTTAAATAGCTGGTGGAAGTGGTATACCTTTACCACCAGCATGCATTTCTACCACAGGCTGAACCCTCTGCTGCAGTACAGCACCCATCAGTGACCATTATTCCCAAAATGGCCCTGTCTTTTTTAAAAATTTTTTTTTACCATTTTCTGTTTGTTAGTTCTTTCTTGGCGTTTACTCCGTTAGTAGAAACTGGTTTGAGCCCTTTGTGTGTTTTGCCTTTGGCGGGCTTCAGCCCTGAAGTCTGCCCACGTTCCAGTGTGTCTGGAAAGGCAGGGAGGGAAGGTCCCAAAACTAACCCGTCCTTTGTCTCCAGGTATGCCTGCGAAACCAGTCGCGATTGGCAGGACTGCCACCCTGCTGTGTGATTGACAGCATAGGCTGTGAATGAATGAGAAATCGCATAAATACGTGAGGTTTTTGGGACTAAAGGGAGAGTCGACCAGTGGAGAGGAATCCTCCTGGACCGCAAAGTGCCCGGTGAAGCCCTGCAGCTGTGCTGACCCTGTACTGCCACAGGAACCCTCCAGATGTCCTCCCTTTCGTCACCATGACCAAAGTCCAGGAATAAGGGTCTACCAAGCTGTAGCAAGGAGGAATCCAGCTGGAATCTTTTTTTTTTTCTTTTTTTTTTCGAATCACAGGTAATGTGGGGCTTGCGGTTTCCAACTTTTAGCCAGAGGCTGTGCTTCCTATCTTGCGAAGTGCTTTTTGGAGTTGATCTCAACTCACCTGCACTGCCCTAACAGCTATGCTCTCTACAAGGTAGCTCACTCGAGTTAGTGATTTCTTCTGAACTTACTAACTTTGTCAAGACTTTATCTAAGAAGAAGTGCATCAGAACTATTGACTTTGTTCATTGACTTTGACTGTCCTGGCTCCCTAAAGGTACTCTCCTGAACCTACTGGCTTAGGCAGTATATGTTCCCTCATAGGTTATAATTGTGGACACTATTATTACTGGGATAAAGGTTTACCTGCCTCCCTCTAGGAGATTGCCTACCTCTAGGAGATTGTAATGGTTTTGCAAACTGTTGAAAGTATGTTCTAAATCTTATTCTAACATTTCCTTCCTTAAACAACTCAATAACTGAATTGGTAACTGAAATAAGTGCAATACTGACCTTTACTGAAGTCACTCTGTGTGCCTTAACATGGGTTAGCATAAGAAAAGTCTTTACCAACTTTTATTGTCTTTTACAACTGAATCTTAACTTTGATTGAATGTTACTAGTAGATAAAGATTTTTAAATAATGCTTATTTTAACCTCGTTTATATTGTAAATAAATATTTACATATAACTTTTAGTGTGTAAGTGTTACTTGGATACTTGTATTTACTGATTTCAATTGTACAGCTCTACAGTTCACATTAACCCTCTTAAGATAAGCCTGGCTGCTCAGTCCCACTACCAACATGCGTAGTACAGGCCTATATTAAAAGGTGGGTTACCGAATACCAAGCAGATAAGTCCTCAACAGTTGGACTGCACTAATTCTTACCTAACAGCGAGTGGAATATTAAAACATTCTGAACTCTTGCTAGGAGAGTCAATGGCCCGATAACTCACCTGTCAGTCTTCATCACTCCAACTCTTCCTTGTCGCAGTCTTTATGGTACAAGTCCTCACCCTGGAAATAGGAAGCTTTTGCCAACCACACACACAAACCAAAAAGTACGAAGCCTCCCCGGAGTCAAAGGGACTTCCTGTATTAAAAATCAAGTAGTGGACCACATGCATTTTGCAAACTCCAAAAGGGCTCCGGGAGGGAGCTCAAGGACTGAGACAAGGAAGACATGTAGTCATCAAGAGTAGCAATAAATCACATGAACATACCTCCTTTTAACCTTTGCACGCGCCTTACTCTAGGAGGATGCATTCAACAGCACCCGAATCCTCAACATGTCATCCACATAGACTGGCCTTACATATGCTAAAGGAACATGCTGGAGCATTATTGATCCATAATCCTCGAAGCCAATGAAAACAATACTTAGAGGGGAAGAATGCAATTAAAAGCAAATAATTACCTTCAGTGGCGCAGATACAGCCTAATGTTATTTACCTTACGAGCTGCAGAAGAGGGGGGCATATGTGAACATGCTCCCAGTAGAGATGGGTAAAACAGGAACTTCCGGTGACTTCAAAGAGGTTTTGTATTCTGCACTGGGGAGGAGGAGCATGGCTTAAATCAAATCAACGTGGAAAGAATCAATTTTCTGGGTGGAGTTGCCCGCCTCCTGTGTGATGACCCACCTCCGAGCAAGAAATGATACGAGGAAGATGGATGCGGATGTAATACATGTCAGTTAGCCACATAGCAAAGAGGAATTGGCCACAAGGTAAAAAAAAAAGAAATCAATTTCAAGTAATTGTTTAAAAGGCCAATGATCCATAACAACCAGTGTTATTTAAATACCGAACTTGAGGAGCAACACAAGCATTTTTTTTTTTTTAAACTGACCAAAAAAACACATTCTTTTCTGAACAGTGTTGATAGGGTTTACAAGATTATTCCCGGATTCTAGCCAGTTCTGCTGAGCAAAAGGCAACCTCAAGTGCACAAGATCTTAATCTACACAAGATGAAAAGTGGCTTCACTTTGTAACCTCTCGAGGCAAGCAGTAAATCCACCAGAACAGAATACTGGCAAACAGTATAACCGTTACTGCCACTTGGTCCGGTGGAATGGCCACCGGATTTTGAGTGGCGGTAGACAGTGTAAAACCCCATTTCATGGAGTCACATTGGACTCCATGGGGGATTCTGAAGGTATTACTGGCACTTTTAATAACAGCGATTTGTGCTGGTGAGGTGGCGGAATGACCTGCCGCTCTTAGCTGGAGGTCATTCCCCCACCTCACCGGGAAACTCCTAGTTGGCCGGTGTGGTTTCGTGCCGGTATACAGTAATTCCAGCACGTTATTACCGGACTGGTCAACTCGTAATGACCCCCAGTGTGTGGTAAATATGCTGGCCACAACATCAGGATCAAAGGGAGAGAACTAGGCTATTCATGTGTGTGCAGACTGGGGCGAGGAGTTGGAGGCATAGATGGGGTAGGGCATAGATAGGGTAGGGCCTGAGCGGGCAAGGCCCACCAAAATCTGTAAATGCAACACTCAGCAGTGCTGTGTGGGCATTTAAAGATGTTAAGGTCACGCTGGTGTGCCCAACTAAATTAGCTTCAGGACCCAATTGTTAGACAATCCTGGCTATGCCTCTGAGAGTTAGCCTGCCTGGTTGTTAAAAATCCCAGGCACACAAAAATAGAGACAAATGTCTAGGACATCTTGTGAAGTGAATTAGCAGGAGAAGCTTGTTGTCCGGCCAAGATCAGCATAATTCAGACTGAGAAACAAGAAGATGGAATGCTTTAGAAAAAAAGGAAACTTAGGTGGTGAGTGGTGACCCACATGCCTGCTTCATAGGTAAACGTCTGGCATCCTTGAGTTAAGATACATTATTAAAGTAGTGTGGTATGGAGGAGGCAGGGGTCACAATCCCTTAGCATGGCCACACATTTAAACCAAGCTTCACATTGATTTTTGTTCTGTTTTACAGTGTACCAAAATGCTCAGCTCCTGCCACATAAATGGTGTGAGAAACTGGATTGTATTCTACCCCCCACTCCCTCAGGATCTTCCATTCAGGTGGCCTGGGAAGGGCCATCCCTTTTGGATCCCTACCCTGAGGGTGGACAAGCAAGGGAGGATCATCTGAGTGGAGGGTTAAGAGTTGTTTGGCAGGAGGATACCCAAGCGTGAGACATGGTATTCCCCAGTCCCAAAAATACCCCACAAAGGCTGAGGGAAGAGTTGTTTGGGGTATCTCCACTTCTGCCCCATTTCCAACAATTTCTGAGACGAGGAAGAGGTAGCTAACATCAGTAAAGATTATCCGTAGGAATACCATGGGGAAAGTAAGGGCAACCTACTTTAGAGAAAACCACTGTCCCACAAATGGAGTCAGGCAGAGTCAGGCATTTGCAAGTAACCATTCACACCAGACACCACTTGACTGTGTGTTCAACTATAAAAAGGCATGACTTATCACACGTGAAGGGGCGAGCCGGAGAGGTATTTAGGAGCAGAGAAGCCACGAAGCTGGGAGCTGCTGAGTATATGGAGGAGAGCAGCATGCTGCAATGCTCGCCCGGTGTGTGAGGAGAGATGCAGCGTGGCTCAGGAGCTGTGTCTCCTGAGAGCAGGAACGAGGCAGCTGAGACCCTGCTGGCAGAGTCTGTGCGAGTGCTCGTTCCCTTGGGCCGTGTGCAGGGCCCAAAGGTGTCCGAGGGGCAGGTGACGAGACCCTGACCTCGACCCAAAAGCATCCCGGAGAGACAGCTCGCCAGCGCTATGCTAATCAGTAAGTTTTGCATGAGAAAGAGAAACTCGAGAGCGTGCGGGTAGCTAGAGCGAGAAAAGGAAGAAAAAGCAAGATTGGTAAAATAGCATGAAGCAGAAAGTAAGAAAGACAGTTCAAGAAACAGAAAATAGAAAAAGAGAAAATGAAAAAAGTAACAGAAATGGTGCGTGCGAGCAGCGCAGAAATAAAAGACAGAAAGCGAATTAAATAGATTTGAAAGAAAGGGCAAGCGGTCTGAATGTAAAGTTGAAACGGACAGAAGTAGGGCGCACAATAAAGCCAAGAGAAGGCGTGGGAACAGCAGGTGTGGGGGGGCAGTAGGTTGGGGTCAAGGGACCACATAAAAGTGAGGGAGTAAGGGGAATCTTGCCGTTGCAAGCGAGGTAAGGGAAGTATGGCCATAGTAAATGTAACGAGGGGGAGGAAGGACCTGGAGAAAGGAGGGGGGACCATCGTCCACAAAAAGGGGAGAGGCTGACGGCAAAAGTCAGTGATACAAAGAGGGAAGGTCAGAAAAGCCAGCCAGGAACAGTGATTGGGGAACACCGTTAACTGGCCACTGCCAGCAAAGGCAAACTGGGGCGTTTAGAGAGGAAAGTGCTACCTGCAAGACACGGTGGACCAATGGATTCCAGCTCAGCGTTGTTCCTGCAGCTGGGATCGTCAATACGGATCACCTGTAAGCCAACTTTCGCCAAAATAAAGCAGTTCCAGCACTTTGATCACCCACAAAAATGGTGCAGCTGTGAATTATTGGGGGGCGGGGGAGGAATGGTTGTGGGTAGGGGGAGGACCCTGGAAGGAAGGTGGTCAGAGCAGCCAAGTGTGGGTGTCCCCACAATGGTGCTGGCACATATCAGTTCCTGTGCAGCATCAAAGAGTCAAAGTCAGACAATAAAAGAAGTATCTAGACTCAATGACAAGTGCTAATATAGAGCCACAAAAACAAATGCTGGTTCAAGTTTTACAGATGAATTAGACCAGAGAGACTCCTTGAAAGGGTCTGAGATAGAAATTGCAAGTCACCCAGACTTTCTCAGTCAGTAGTATCAATAGTTTGCTTACAGTGCTCAAGTCTTGGACAAAGCTTTCGTAAAGCCTGTAGATATTAGGAACTGTAGTGCACGGCTGGCTTTAAGTGTACTCGGAATGTCCCTAGTGAAGCTAGCAAAGAAACTCACTCAAAGGTCACCCACTGGTATGCAGCCCATGTGATTTTTCTTCTGTGCATGTCCAGAGTATGGACGTATGTGCTGCAGGAGACTGCGTGATGTACAACTGCAGGGACCTAGCGATTATTTACAAGCTCTGCAAAGAATGCATTTAAAGAAATAAGACCTCTTCCCTTGATGAAGCATAGCATCCTAAGCTTACACACAGAAAAAGCTGTCTGAATGCCTATGCGTGGATTTTGGGTTGCAGACATTTTACTGTTAAGAGTGTTATGACAAATGAAATAAGCACGGAGGCCAGTGTGTATTGTCGGACATATGTCAAATTTAAAAATCTGCTAATTCTTCAGTCCCAAAAGCGCTCCGATTTTATGAAAAGCTTCCAGAAACCTACATTTGTGCTATTTGCACTCCTACCCTTTCTCATGGGTGATTTATTTAGGGATGGAATGGTTTATATACTGCATTAGAGGGATTTATTTACAGTGTTCAAACTGGATACAAGTAAGTCCACCTACCATTCTGTCCACATGGAGGCAGTCAGTGCTGGTTCAAGAAAGGAGACATGGCTCTGCCAGCAACCTATAGGCTTCTCTCCATGTTGGACGTGACCGGGAAGACATTTGCTTGATTTATCAAAGCAGAGAAAATTATGTACGACTTCCAGACAGGATTTCGACCTGGGTCTTCAACAACCCATACATAACATCTGACTCCTTGGTCGTCTCATTTTAGAGGCGGCCAAAAAATAATTGGGTGATTTTTAATCAGCATTTGACCTTGTCAACAGGGCTGGGCTCCGGAACAAAATGAAGCTACAAGGTTGTCCTAGATGGCTCTTAAGACATCACACAGAAGCTTCATGAAGGCATAGGGGCAATAATTAGGCTGGACAACAACTGTGGTCTATCTGCATCTGTACCGATTGGTAGGGGGTGGGAGGGTCAAGCGGGGTTGTGTGTTGGCCCCCTTTTTATTCAACATGTACATCTCTGACCTCCCCGAGAGAATGCTTAAGGTTGTTGGGTGCCCCCTAAATGGTCAAATGCAAATTGTATGCATGTTATATGCAGATGACCTAGTCATTCTTGATCACACTTTGAGAGGTTGCAGAGCAAAGCTGAACGAACTGGCTAGATACGCTAAAGAAAATGACCTTGAGATGAATCTACAAAAAAACTAACATTCTCCTAATAGCCGGAAAAAGTGTGAACAGGGTGAAGCTGGATTCTTCCTCTGGTTGTGTAGAGTACGTGGATCATTATCCCTATCTCATCCTAGAGATGAGTGGGTATTACCCACATTGTTTTTTTTTTTTAATGCATGGTAGATTTGACCAAATTTGGTCACTACCATTAGTTTTAATTTTTTCGAACAATTTGACTCCGAAAATACCGAACATGGGGATCGGGGATCGTGGGGGTGTGCACCGGGGACAAAAATTGCTCAGGCCCTGGTTTTCAATGAACTGTAAAAACACTTGCTACTGTGTCCTAGCCCAGAAATGCGCTGGCTCATATCGCGACTCCGGATCAATCAACTTCCAATCTTAACGGTTTTAAGGTCACCATTTCTGTGGAAAACGGGATTTGTCGAATTTGTAAATGCAAGGATAGCCCGGAAACTGTGAGGCATCTGTTCACCGAGTGCCCTAGTTTGAGTACTGTACACATGTGCACATATGGTAACTTTGTATACACGTACAACACCCCTCACTGATTGGCTGGGCAGGATAGGAGCACTCCATTTTCTGATATGGCATGGCAGGTGGCGACTCTGAAGAATGTTGCTTATTCACAGTTCCCCCACCCCCTCTCTCCTGAGCAACCATGTTATAAACACTGGAACTGGCCCCCATTTCAAGCAGCCGTCACGCATTTGGCCCATAGTGCCAACTCCAAGCCAGATCCCCGTAGCTCAGCCATGGATTAGCCGTACCCACGAGGAGTTCTCTGGTTCCCCAGCACTACTGCCGTCTTCTATTTGTGACACAACTGAGCTTTGTAAACTATGCAGGCTCACACCGTGATGGTAATGGATGGAGCACCATCCCTGGCTGCAAGGACAGAGGCTCATTTTTCCAATGGCTTGAGCGAGAACTAGAGCTATGCTCCCCTTGGTCCGCTGCAAGACCCTGCCTCCAAATTCCATTTATAGACAGGAACTAGTTTAAAGCACAGACTGACATGGACTACCTACGAACACCAACCCCACTTTGGCGTTCGGCTATAGACAAATGCATAATTGCGCCACATACTTTTCCAAAACAGGACTGTGGTTGATGCCAATCAAATCTGTGCTGTCCAGCTCAAGTACTTGGACTCTTGCTCTGGTTTTATCAAAGGTCACACAGACCGGCTCACAGCTCTTCCACAGCAAGGAACACCCTCCGGCATTCACAAGGACACAATGTTTCAAACTTAGAATGAGGAATATATCCTCTGATTGGACATGGCTGAAATTACCCAGCTCATGAGGGTCAGAGCATAGCAAGATCCACCTTGGTTGACTATGTCAATTAAAGTAAGCAAGGTGGCGGGAGAAGTGTGTCATGGGTGGAAAGAGTGGAGGGCACTTTGAAATCTACAACTGATATGAAAATAGTTGGTACCCAATGTGGATGAAAAACACCCCACAACACCCGCGTCTCTGTTGGGGTGGTGCACTTCATTTATTCACTTGGAGCCTAACTGCTAAACCTAAACGTAACAGCGACCTCTGTTCCATAAATATGGACATCTATAGTCTCCCTCTGAGTTCAGTCCAACACCGCAAATCCCTTGACTCAATGGGGAGGGAGGACTGGGACACCTGTTCCAAGGTAGTGATGGTTTGTTGCCTTTTGAGTTGCCATGGACTGAGGCAGAATCTGCACTGGGAGAGGAGTGAGCAGATAAAATCCCTGAGGCAAGCCAAGCTCTTAATGTCCACCAAATGGGAGCTCCAAGAAGGAGGGCACCAAATGCTGGGGCGGAGACAGGGTCTTCCACCCCCCCTGAGCGATATTGAGTAAAGCAGCCAGGAATCAACAGCAAAGAAAATATTGTTAAATGAAAATAAACTGAACTCAACCACGAGTGCAGGAGATGCAAGATTCTGAAGCGAGCGCAAGGCTGAACATCGAGACTAACAGAAGAGTTTAATAATGAGTGTCAGAGATCGCAGACCCACAAAATGGGATGGTGTCTTCATCAAACACATCAACTGCATTACCTAATCAATGTTCCAGCGACTCAAAAACATGCCAACCGTACCAATTCATAATTTGGTACAACTGAATCGCAAACAAGGAGCAACTAATATGTTTTCGGTTAGTGAAACCTCCACGAAGCGGAAATGAATTCCAGGAAAAGAAGATTTACAGAAGAAAAAAAAAAAAATCAAAAACCTTGAAAACCAAAAATAAGTCAAATGGATACCGAACCTTCCTGAGAAATCGGTCTATTCCACAAGCACTACCACCATTGACCAAGCCAGGACAACAAGAATCTAAAAGCCAATCTAATAAGACACTTGACACGTTGCTGACACGTTGACCGAAAGCAGCTAAGACCACAAACATCTGGTTGATCTTTCAACCTATTCGGATGACGAACCACAGGTGGCACATTTTTCTATATTGCCCCCAAGCAGAATTGTGATTAGCAATGTCCAAGTTGCGGGGATTAAAACAACTAGTCCACCACCAAACACAATTCAAACTGCTGATAAGAAATGACAGAAAGGTGAATCTCCATTTCAAACGCTGCAACAAAAAAGGAAAGCCATTGCCCAGAAAGACCTGCGGTCTAGGACTCGGAAACATAAACCATGCACAATGAAGCCTCTCAACGCAAAACCGGAGCCATACACCCACAACAGCAATCAAATGGAACGCGAACATCTGTAATAATTGAGACACTATTGCCCACTAAGGACGGATTGATTTTAAATTGATTAAAAGTCCTAAAACTCTTACACTGCAGCTCTAAACTACGTCAAATCACAAACGAAGATAGTCTGAACTGGTTCATTAGGCATCTAAATTCAAAACGGATCCCAACACCACTACTTGATGCAATGCCTGAACTATTACCATACGGATTTGAAATCAGCCCTGACTCACAATCTCAACTAAACCATGGACGGAAGGATAACTGTCAGCTTACACCAATAAAACAACCGCTAGACCGTCTAACTGGACTGGTGCATCTAGACCGTCAAACTGGACTGGTGCAGCTAGACCGTCAAACTAGACTGGTGCAGCAAAAAACAATATGTCCAACAATGTTAAATAAAAACGACAAATAAATTAGCACAGCCACCAACCCAAATGGGTTGGAGAACAAAAGTCATTTACAATGCGAATGATGTGGAGGCAAGAAAAGGGACGGCTCCAAATCCAAATGATGCAAATTTGACTCAGCAACAACATTGGTCGTGGGTGGCGGCATCCCTAGGCTACTCACAAACAAGTTAACAGCTAACAAATAATGCACCCAGGCTGCTGAAAATGGGATCCTGGAACACGAGAGGATACGTTCATCTATTCAATGAGGATGCGATGGGGCCAAAAAAGTATGACATTTTATGCTCTCAAGAAACATGGCTTCGCAAAAAACCTATTTGAATCCTTCACAATGTTTTTCTAAACCCAAAACTAAAGAGCATGACTGGAAATCTTCACTCTGGTCTAATGACACGAGTGAGAATGAGACAAGGCTTAACAGTACTTCATGAGAAGTACCCCAACCCTTTCATACAGCAGCTGAAACTTTATTGGCTGGATCCAGTGTCCTCTTTCCACAAAACTGATACTGTTCAATCTATACCGGAAACCGGGCAAAACAGACGAGAATGCATTCCTTGATACCTTACCCTTGCTGATGCCTATATTCAAGACATTGATCCGCAGATCTTATGTGGAGATCTCAATATCAAGGGTCTAGATTGTGAGGGTAAGAGAATCAGTAAATCTGATCTCAAGCACTGAGCAGCGTTATGGCATCGAGAACTGAACGCACAAGACTGTTGTATGCTAAATGGCCACATCAAGGGCGATATCCCAGGCAAATTAATTTACATGGTCACGTGGAGATCAAAAAGCGCATCTCGATTATTACCACGTGCCGCGAAACCTGAGAGACCGCATTCACAAAATGATAATTTATCCAACCAAAATCAGTGATCACTGCTTACCATGAATAACGCAGAAAGAGCTTTAATAAAGTATTAGTGTAAAACACCAATTGCCGATGCAAGTTTCTAATGGGAGAAATAAATATATTGCAATAGTACATGTGCCGATTATCATTTAATTTACAAAGGACTTTGACATAGAAAAACGTCTAGCTATATGTACACGACTAACATCAAAACATATACAAACAGTTCTACAATAGTTCAGAACCTCGTGGAGGGGAGATATCTCGTGGGGCTTTTGGGAGATATATATATATTAAATGGGCCTCCCTGTTCCAATTAGCGCCGAAGAAGTCCTTTAACTAAATGTATACAATCCCTGCAAGCTTGCATAATGCTTGACTGCGCTTTCAGGAGGTTTGAAATCAGAAGTGCCATAATAAAGAAATGCATTTCAGGAATAGGATTTTTATTTTCCTTCCCTCCTGAATATCATTAGAGGAAGAGTGGGAGAGTGAGATGACTAGTTGGGGAGAGAGTAGTTGGGGAAAGCGGTCGACAAAGATGGAGAAGCGGGGAAGGTGGGAGTGGAGGAAAGGAAGGAGGGAAGAGATAATGGAAGAGAAGCGGGGAAGGTGGGAGTGGAGGAAAGGAAGGAGGGAAGAGATATAATGGAAGGGAAGACGGATAAAGGAAGACATAGGTAGAGGTTAGGAGGACGACGTTGAAAGGATGAATGGAGCAACAACAAAAAAACAGAAGGGAGAATACCCAGTCACACAACATAACGTTCATGCACTTCATTCCACCCAGAGCATAATCATTCAGTTTCACAGAAGTGAACACACATGCTTTAACACTCACACGTGCACCTCCATTCACATGCACTGTGCACACAACACACATGCACATCTTCAATTACACATTTTTACAATAAAAAAAATTATTTAAAAAACGTACTTCGAGTAAAGTTTTAGTTTTTTGTTTGTATAGCGCGGCCTGGCCCTAGGGCATCTGGGTGCTTTAACATAGTTACAGATAATATATACATATACAAAGTTAGTGCAGTATAGGATAAGATATACATATATATAGTTATTGTAGTATTATAGTACATGATATGCCAAGTAAGTACGATCAGTTGTGGACCGAAAATAGTCAGAAGAGTGTAAGATATATACAGAAGTATCTGAGTAGTAGGTTTTTACAGGTTGTAGTGGCTATGTGAATCTATAAATATATGTACAAAATGTTGCAAGTGAGTAATGTGTGGGCTTAGGCTTCTTTGGTGAGTAGCCAGGTTTTGGCGTTTTGTCTGAATCACTGGAAGGATGGTTCGGTTCTGAGATCGAGAAGTAGGGAGTTCCAGAGTTTCGAGGCAAGCACAGGGAAGCTTGAGCCACCTTCTCTTTGAAGCTTATGTCTGGGGACATTTAGGCTGTGGGTTTGAGCTGATCTGGTTGGTCAAGCTGGTGTATGGTGTGTGAAGTTGTCAGCAAGGTATCTGGGGGCCTGGTTGGACAGGCACTTGTGGGTGAGGGAAAGCGTTTTGTACTCAATTCTTTGAGGTGCAGATTGCCATTTGGTGGAGCGTCTCAAATCGGAGATGTGTTAAGATTTTGGTATATTCAGGGCTGCCCTTAGAGCATTATTCTGAACTACTTGTAACTTGTTCTTTTGGCTAGTGCCCAAGTAGAGTGCATTACAACAATCGACTTTTGAAAGTACTAGTGCTCTGGCTAAGGTTGTGCAGTTGGAAGGTGATAGGTTAAGGTCTAACACACAAATGGGGGGGTCCCCCAGATGAACCATTCATCAAATCGTTTAAATGCCCAGTTCTTTCACCAACTCGGCTCTGGCCCAAGGGTTAATTACCTCGAAGAACAGTACACACAGAGAATAATATTTATATTATGTTAAAAATTCCATAATTTATTATGTAGGCCATGGGTCCTATTATTACAACATATAAAAAAATGTATTAAATCTTATTTGTACTTATATAAATTAATCATAGTACAGCTACATAGACTAATGTCAGAGAAAACGTGCGGCGTATGTATCACATCATTTTTATCATAAAGTTTTTTTTGTTTAAATATAAAACAATTTTAAACTTCAGTGACACCATGTGATGATCAGATTGGAGGAGACACAGATATAAACTATCTTAATTGCCCTATCTGTCTAATAAATCACAGATTTCCTCCGTCAGACAGTGTCACTTGGTTTGCATTCAAAAAGAAACATAATTCATGACCAAAAAACACATCCCAGGTCTACGTTCTTGATTCCGTTGTTAAACCATGTGGCATAGCTTGGTGGCACAAAGGTATACAAAGGACGTTTCGGCAGAGCATCGACTATACTGCCTTCGTCAGGACCCCAAGGGAAATGGAGCTCTGTGGATGTGATAAATTCCATAATTACTGTCATGTGAAGAATCCATTAAACAACAACAAGACGAACAAATTGAGGAAAGTCTAAAATTGATAAAGAAAGAAGAGCAGGAAACCTCTGTGTGCGCACAATCGAAACAGACAATTTCACCCATTATGTGCACCCTCACCAATGTAAAATCCACCTCCCTAGCAGTAAGTACAATTATATCCTCCGCTAGGATTGTTTAAAAAGCAGGGAGGGGAACACAAACAAAAGGGGAGGGGAAAAAGGCCCTAAGCCTCCCCACGTTTATGCGTGGTAGAGGATGGAACACCAGCATAGTCAAGCAGCCCGTCACTACACCCAGGCCCAAGAAGTACACAGCGCGAATCGTCCACACAGTTGTCCCTCTGCTTACTTGATGGAATGGCTAAAGGCTCCCAAAATAGATTGTCACTTTGATGTTGCCAGCACCATATATATGTATTTTATCCAGAAAAATGGTGCATAGGCCCACAGCTGGTGATGTCACTACCAAAAGATAGAGGGGGGAAAGTTCATTACCTCACTCATAGTTAAAGTGTGCTCATGTGATATATTAAGTGAAATTTCAATCATCTTCAAAACGAACAAGGAACGTGTAGGGGTACTCACCTAGTTTACAGATACGGACATGTTTACAAACATCCTCCCATGCTTAGTATCCATAGTGAGAACCAAACTCTCAAGAAATTGGGAAACTCGATCTTGAAGCAGTTTGGATAGTGACGAATCCCATATGCCAAACTGTAATAGAGCAGAATGGAAACATTGTGATGTAAAGAGTGTAACCAATAACCTCCTTAATTGTAACCCTCAGCCCATGTATGGACGCAAGCCCAAAAGGTATAAGAAAACGAAGGTGCTCAGGTCCCAAAATAGCAGCCTCAAACGTGCGACTCTGCACACTCTAGTATGCAATAGATAAGCACACAATGAAGCTGACCATCACTAACTGAAGCTGATCATCCTCCGCTGTATCACAAAGCAAACAATAGTGAGGTCAGCTCATCCAAGAAACGCATCAGGTACAGGAAAGCCGAACCATCTCCTGTGCGATGCAAGATAATACTAAACAAGACCATATTGGTAGGGTATAGCAGAGAAACAAATCCCCAGAGACTCCTACCTTCGAAATGTCGCTGCAGTCCCGGTACAAACCGTCGATGTGACGAGAACGCTAGAACAGAGCGTCAACAGTTCCGTTTGGAACACGCCCATATCTGCACGCTCAATATAAGTGCCAACGACTCCGTGGGGGCCGCCCGCTGCTAGCCTGCTAGCAGAAAGAGAGGTAGGACACTAAAGGACCTATCACACTCTCCCCGGAGCTAGTTGGTGGATTCAATCATAGAGAAAGAAATAGGACACCTTACTATTCCACTCTTCTAGCTTCCTTGCACCCGTAAGTTGTAAGCTACGGTACATCATATAGCCTGCTGGTGTCTGCAGAGCTATTAGGGAATAAACAGGAGTGTGTAGAGGTGCATGGGGCAGGTGACATTATTAAACTGTCCACCTGTCCCATATTGCATGTTGTCCAAACGTGTCCAATCACTAATCCATAGATCATCTAATGCCACGTATCTTCCTCATTACTGCTTACTAAGCGACTATTTCGGTGATTGCGTGTAAAAAATAAGGGGCTAGTAGCGTTATTATACCTAGTCATTCCCATCTCACATGTTGTACTACAAGTGCTATTTACGAGTGCCAATACACTTAGCAAGATAGAGGAATGCTAGTGGTAGCAGTACGATGCAAGACAAATAAAATGCATCTCATAAGGGCGCCCACAGGAGTAAAGATGTGTCCTACATAAACGACGAAGTACAGGGAACTCCAAAGGTGTTGAAAAACTATCACCTTGGGTCGAACCGTTAGGATAAAAAAATTATGGTCCCAGATGGTATTTGGTACAAAGCATAAGGCTCACCATCGTTGGGGATTGCTTTCATTTAGACCGCGTTGTATGGTGTCCAAACGGTGTATCCACCTTGCTTCTGCCACATTCAGACTATGAGGTGTACTTGTCTTCCTCGGGAGGGCTTCCAATATCCACCAACTAACCTCGTCCGAGGTGTGGCCATATTCAATGTAGTAAGGTTAAGGTCTGCAGGCCTTAATAAGCTTGCATGTGTAGGCGGTAGAGGATGAGATGGCATTGATTTGTCTGGTCAGGGTGAGCAAGGAGTCCAGGTATATCCCTAAGGTTTTGACATGGTTGGACACAGAGATGTTGTTGCCGTCAATGGTGAATGTTTGGTAAAGTTTGTCAAGGTTGTTGAGTCTGGATTGAGAACCTAGAAGAAGCTGCTCTGTCTTGTCGTCATTGAGGCAAAGTCCATGCTTGGCCATCCATTCTTGAATGATAGAGTAAATGTCATGGAGGACTTTGCTGTCAGTGGAATAGTCAGTCGCCTGTTAGTGGAATGAGTATTTGAGTGTCATCTGCGTAGTTCGTGTAGAGGACACCCAAATGGTCCAGAATGTCGAATAGGGGTTTGGTAAACACATTGTATAATGTGGGCGAGACGCAGGATCCCTGTGGGACGCCGCAGGTAATGGGGTCTGGTTCGGCTGCGGCAGAGGGTGTGAAGACCCTCATGGATCCGTTATTCAAAAAGGACTGAATCCAGGCATTGGCTTTGTCAGAGAAGTTGGCTGCAGACGCTAGGTGTTTGCATAGAATGTCGTGATTTACCAAGTCGAAAGCGGCAGAGAGGTCAAGGAGGAGTAGTAGGGCCAGTTTGGCGTTGTCTTTTAGGTTGTCTATTTGTGTCTTGAGGTCGATCAGGGGGTGTTTGTTTGGGGCGGAAGCCAGATTGTCTTTGTCCAAGTAGGTTGTTTTTCCTCTAGGTGGTTCTGGATCTGCAAGTAGGCTGCTCTAGCCAGAATTTTTAAGAGGAAAGGTACTGTTGCGATGGGTCTGTAGTTGGTAGGGATGTTGGGGTCTAGTGTGGGTTTCTTGAGCAGTGGTAAAACCCATGAGTCCTTAAGGTTGCTTGCACTTTGTCTTCTTTGCCTACGCCACTCGACTGTGAGCCTCAGCCCCCCCAGCTGTGCGCGCTCTCCCGACAGTTGCAAGCCCCAAGTGTCAATCTCTGCGACGCGCAGCCTGAGAGCAGGCCCTGCACCACCCAGTCCAGCAGTGCACCCTGGCAGTGGCTGCTGACATTCAGACAGATCAGCCAGGAGGACTGAGCTACGCGGGGCCTGATTCATGCCGGTGCTGCCTCCAGCGCGGCTGCTTCTCAAGTATAATGAATAGTGCAACGCAGGTACGCGGCCAGGCTTGCCTTGCGCATTATACCAGTGACGCGGCTGCAATGCAGTTCCAGCGCCCTGGTCCTGGCCCTGTGGTAGCGGGAGGGGTCCCGGGCACCAGGGTGGAGCCATAGGGGCAACTGCCCAGCCCCACGCTTCCCCCTGGCTCTGTCACTGTTGAGCGGTGATGGGCCATTCACCAGATCATCAATCTAAGGTGCAGTGCGAAGAGCCTATAAAAAATAAACTATAATCCCGCAGAGCAGTGCCAGCCAAGCACACTGAGCCAACAGTCTGCCTAGTAACCAGTTCCATGTCCATGCAGCTCAGCTGACAGATTGATAATGTTATTCTGGGTAAAGAGGTTTAGTCAGTCTGGTATGGAGTACTCAGTGGGTTTTTGGAAAGCTATTTGTATAGCTCAATAAGTAGGATCAGACGATAGTGCACCAAGTGTGCTCCATTTCCTGTGCGGGGCATAGCCGAGAGAGGAAGAAAAATATCCCTGCTCGGATCTTCCTTTGTTAAAACCCAATGAGCAACACAGCAACAAAAACAGACAAAACGGTTATGAATATGCCAATCACCCATCTGTGCACATGGACAGAAACATTTTATAATTTTGGGCTCTGGCCGCCATGACAGTCGAGTACACTGAAAGACCACACCCAGCAACTACTATAAGAAGAAAGTGTCAACACAGCTGGTCCAGCATCTCAACAGCACATTAGAATAACTGCCAAAAGTCAGGCTTCAGCATGCACTCCTTACCCAGCGCGCATTAGAGGACTAAGTATCCACCCCCTCCTGAATAGGTCTCAAAGATCAAGTCACCTCTGCAATGGTCCAGTCATGCCTCAACTATTTTAACAGCCCTTGCTGAGTTTCTCAAATAATCTGATGATTCGGCAGTTTCAGATCATTCTAAAGAGCTGCTAGACTGACCCCTGGCCTTAAACACTGGGATCAGATCACAGCTGCTCTTCTCTCTTGGCACCGACTCATGTGCTCAACGACAGTTACTTCGACTTCTGTTTGATCGAATCTTGTAGTTCAAATATGTATGCATGTAAAGTGGGCCTATTGGGTGGGAGGGGGGTGGGATAACCCGCACATAAAAAAAAGAAATACTATTGTCATACAAGATTCGAGCAAACCAAGGTCGAATACCATACCAGAGTTAGAACAGAACAAGTAGAACAGTTTCAAAATTCCTCAACTCTTGCAGAGAGCCTTTTGGAACAAATGCCCAGCTCAACTTTTACACAAGATCTTGGGAAACCAACAATTTAGGCCAGGGGTTTTCTAGGGCCCCAATTAAGGCCCTTCGGCTCAGCAGGCTCGTTGACAGATTGCTGCCTTAAATAAATGTTTGCCGGCAGAACACACGATGCTGCAGGCACCTCTGTGGAGCCATAGCCTGGCGAGATCCTGCTAGACATTTAATGCGCAAGACTGAGCCCAGAGTAGGCGAAGAGCATACACTCACCACGGGGCTCTGACAGAAAGCCCCATAAAGACTTTGTACACATCCTCACCACCCCCAGTGAGAGTGCCCCAAGGCAGGACTCCTTGCATGCCTTGCTGTTCATACGAAATTGTACTCACCTACTGCCGCATAGCTTACCAGAGTTACCAGACTAATTAAATACCTCCACACGTGTACAGTTTCATTGAAGGCAACTACAACCTACCGCTGGAATGATTTCCCTAGAACCATTAAATCTGTAGAGAACAAGCAAAAAGCCTAAAAATGTTTCTTCACAGGAAAGACTTCCGTTTGGATCCTCGGTACCCTATATGGCCATGCACCGCTCTTGGCCCTGCTCCACCTAGATTTCATTCTGCCTCTCTAAGAGGTCCGTGTTGAGTTGATCTGTTCTCTCTACCAAACCGACACTGCATCTGATCTTGCACACTTCATGATCTCTCAACACCTCCTTCCTTTCCATTTTCCTTCCGTACTTGATATTCTTCTACACCTCCCCTGCTCAGTTTTCCCTCTTCTGCTTCACCTTCCCCCATCTCTCCTACGCTCACTCCGACCACTCCCATGTCTCACATTCACTTCTCCCCCTGCTCACCACTCTAATCTCAAACCAACTTCTAACTCCCACACCTCCCGCTCTGTAGGTCTTACTTACATAAGGGGTGTGCGTCCATGTAATTGAGATTGTAAGCTGGTAACCAACACCGACTATGCATTACTTTGCATAGTCCAAGTCAACTAGAGGGCCCACTTCGGACTACAATTCCCCCCCCCCCACCCCAAAAAACGAGTTTGGCTGGTGGCTTCCACATGGCTCTGCATAATGAGGTCCTCTGCTATCTTTCAGTCAAGCTGCGTCTCAGCGATAGCGCCACAGAGATATGCCATTGCTTTACATTTGCCTCAGTATGATCAATGAACAATTCTCTGGTCTCCGAGTGGCTAACTCATGAAACCTCTTTTTTTGCCTTTTTTTTTGTTTTTCAGACTGATCTTCATAACATGTTGCAGTTCACAGAGCCCTCAAATTCTGAATGTGCAAGCAAAGCTCTTCTGTTTCCAGTGACTTTCCTTCCTATTTACATCTTGTAAATCATAATGGGTACCCCAGGAGGTAATGATGCCAAAACAAACAAGGCCATGGATGTTGTGCAGGCTTTGGGGATTGAGGAGGAGGCCCCAAAATACCACATGTGGGGCCAACATTGCAGAGCAGGTGGCAGTCCCCAATGCCTCAACCCCATCCTCTTGCCTCTCCACTGACTAGCAAAAGATTTTGGCAGCCGGGTTGATTTCTCGATTTCCTCTGGAGAAAGGTAGAAGACAAGTGTGTTCCTTGTTGCAGTTATTGTGTAGTTTTAGCAATGAATCAGGTGGGTGCTGCAATAAGGAAGTATCCATGTTTTAAGGGAATTGTATACAAAAGTAAGGACATTTGTCATGCTATGCAGATGACACCTTAGTGTGGATATCGGACAAAAAGAAAACTCTCGAAAATCATCATGTTTGGGAACGTTGCTGGAAATGTATTAGATTTTCTCAGCATCTAACAATTGCATCTAAAAATTGCTTAAGTCATCAATTTAGAGTCATGGCTATCCAACGAGCCAAGAATGGTTTCAAATAATTTGGCAGAAAAAAATAATTGAATTTGAACTTCAAACCAATTTGTGGATGTGAATTTAGATATTCGTCTAAGAAAATCTCAGATGAGGTGTGACTGAGAGAATGTATACTTTACTAATGGGGGAAAGAAATCAACATTATTTAAGACATGTTGAAATTCTTCCAGGCTCTGGCATTGCCCTGGGAGAAATTTGAAAAAGATGTGGGATTGGGAACATACGCCATAATGACTTCATATGGAAGGTGATCGTATCGCCACTCTGGATAGACATGTTGCTCGGGGAGGACGAGCAGCGAAAGGGAGAGGTGTGGGTCTCTCTCTACACACAAAATGGAACCATTATTTACATCATTGGCGATTACCATAAGATTTGCCTTTGGGAGCCTCAATCTGGCAAAAGCCAGCCCTATTTGCAGCTGCAAATTAAGCTGGACCTAGGCAGGTACGGTTGGCGATTTGTGGGCAAAATATAGTATGGTCCCACTTGAGCAAACACCAGATTGGACCTCTCCCGTTTTAAAAAACACTGTAAATGCTAGATTCACAGTTGACTCATATGAATGGAATTCAGACCTCTATGCTTACGAGAGAGCCATAACACAAGGAATCAAGGAAACCTTCATGCCTGCTTTGAAGATTCCGAAATAAGCCAAATAGGCGCCCTTTTATTGGTGCTATAAAAAAGGTAGAACTGAATGCCCAGATTACTTAGAATGCCATATCGTGAAGATAAAATGAGATTAGCAGGCAGGCTACTTCACTGCAAGAAACATTATGCAAGAAACGTATCATTAAACACACACAACTAATAATGTTTTTAGATTAAGATCACCTACACAATAGAATCAGATGATACCCTCAGATTTTGAGAGAGGTTTGGCATGTAGCACAGTATGTAGGAAGTATGTTGTGAGGTAGTAACAGAGTAAAGGATTATTCGTGTGATCATGGGTGGGAAAAGAATGACGCAGTAACTGAACAGGACTGTTCAGAAGGTTGCACCTACTGATCTATCCTATTAACATAATTTTCTAAGAATTGGGGACTGGACAACTACACATCCTCGAGACCTTGTTTCCCCAAACTCAGACCCTCCTCATCTAAAAATCTGTAAGGCTCCTCTCATACCATTAATTGATGTTGGACCTACTGGCAGATGTCACAGCCATTGCATCCCCACAGCCGAATCACAAGATTGTCTGAATGAATACATAAATGTATGGTTAAACTTTCAAAATAATGTAATTGTTGGGCGAGAGTTCGGAAAAAATAACGGGGACTAGCCAAGTGTGTATTATGTGCTTAGTGATTAAAGCATGAAACCCTTTTATCACAGACAAATGTCAAAAATAAAGATCTGTGTTATCAATAATTTCCCGAAAGCCGATCTCATTTTATAAAAAAACAGCTGGTAACCCTCACTGGTGCCATTTGTCCTCTTCATCTTTCTCATAGCAGTATTTTGAACGAGGAAAATAGGTTTGGTCCACGCTGTCCATGTCAGGATAACTCAGTTTTGTTTTTATATTTTTACCTGTGCCACCGATCTTCTGTACTGTGATAGATTGCGTGATTTTAATGTATTGTAATTTGATTTTTATAATGTAACCTGATGACTAGGTCGAAAAAAGATTTATTTATTTAAACATACCTTTCTCTCGGATAGTATTTATGGGAATTCTTAGTTTGTATAATGTTCTTTGCTCAGTAAGACAAGTGTAACAATCTTATCATGAGTACAACATATTCTGGAAATAATCAGTAGAAACAAACATTAGAAAATGTACAAAAGATCCAGTTTGCAATGTTAAACGCAAAAAGGAAATTATTGAACAGCTTCTTTGGAGGAGAATAGATTTTGTCACGCAAAATATCCTCACATCTTGGAAAAGGCCACGTGTAGATCACAACCAATCTTTCTTCAGCAAGCACCAAGGCAATGTTCAATTGTGTATGCTAGCCACCAACTGGTTGGCAATGCTGTTGAAACCAAGCATGTGTTGCAGTATAAACAAACATCGACAAAAATGGAAAACAATCTGTTTAAGACCCTGAAATTACTGTTTAAGACCCTGACGCCTAGTCGTTTGGTGTCTTACGTCTGTCAGAATCCCAGCACCTCCGGCAGAGCCAATCAGCATATCCCTCACATCTTGCCACATGGACAGTGTGCCCCAATGGGGAAGGCTACATTCCAGCAGGTTGAACAATCACGATGGATCTCTCCAAATACCAGGCTTCTCCCCACCTCTGCAGATGCCTCCGTCGCGGCTGTTCTCCTTCTACCCCAGTCCAACCATGAAAAGCAGCATCTACCCTGATCTGCTTTTTCGCTTATTGCAATGCGGTCATCAACGGCTGGAGTGGCTCTAGGAAGGGTACAACAGAATGAAGCAGAAAGACGGAGAGACTGAAGCAGAAAGACGGAGAGACCGAGGCAGAAAGACGGAGAGAGAGAAAGGCAGGCAGACAGAGTGTGAAAAAGGTACGTCCTTTTATTGTCCGGCATTTCAAAGCCTGCATTTTAAACGTGTAAAGAATAACGAAAGATAATCAAATTTTGGTGAGGTGGGGGGGCGGGTGGAGGTGCTCGCGTATAGTTGAAAATAGGTGGGGTTTTGGGGGTGAGCCCACCCCCCCCCAAAAAAAAAAACATTCGATTAACTTATTTGTTATATTATATACGTTTAAAATGCAGGCTTTGAAATGCCCGGCGATGAAAGGACATAGACGGTGAAAAGCAGCCTTTTTAGGGGAGATGGTTTCCGATGAGGCAAACTGAAAGACCCTATATATCCCTTGGGTTCCATTTCGTAAATGTTGCCGAAGGGCAAGGCATTTCTCAAGAGATGTAATTGGTGCAAGCACGTCACGAGCGCCAAGCGAAAACGCTGCATTAGATTTTTATGTACAGACCAAGTTCTAAAAACCTTCAATTTTTGTTAAATAATTACCATTAATAGATCAGAGGGAAATCAAAATGGAACCCCTGTAAGACCACTATTTTAGAGAAGTGCATGGAAGTACAAGTAACCAGTTTCCTGGAGGGGGGATAATGTTCATCATGGCAAAAATGGCGCAATGCAAGAGAAAAAGACTCTGGAATGGGAATAAAACTCACCAAATTCACAAGCAGGGTTCACTCAGGCAAACAATGACGCCACACACCAGGCAATTTACCCCACTGGTCCATGCTCAGTGGGCTCAGACTGATTACTTTTATAAAATCAGTCTCCATGTACACATTGTACCAGCCTCTCCAGTGAGGATTCATTAGTAAGCAAAAGAGGGAATACTGGGGCAATCCCATGAGGCCCGACTTTCTAGTAGGGTCCTTTGTGCAGAACACCCCTGGTGGGACGAGAGGCAGATGAAATCCCCTACACATGAGACAAAAAGAGTGAGGCTCTAGATCAGCATATACAATATGCCGAGTACAGCTAGTTGTGCATGTGACCTGAATCTTTAGGCCTACATTTGTATTAAAACAATGCCTACGCAGAACACTGATGACTGCCAAAAAAGATTCTGTCATTTTGGAAAAGTGGAAACGCCCACCATGAGGACTGGATTCATGATATAAGTATTCGGTCTACATGCAAGAAAATAATAAACCTACCCAAAATATTGATAAATATGAGGATGTTTCAATAAACTGTTTGCATAATACTCTGCACTATAAAGGAGGTAATCAAGGTTGGTCAATTTCTAGTTGTATTTTATTGTTTAAAGCGATGACCTAGCTCGAGAGCAGCAGAGTGCTGGGCAGAGCGTAGGTAGCCGGCATTTGGGCTGGCATCTTTTAACAGTAACACAGCACTGTGAGGTCTGGGTTGTTGAAAGAGCCATGTTTAGAGAGATGGATCGAGTAACAGAGGGTGGGTACATGACAAGCAAAGGATTGTTTGCGGGTCCTCTCTTTGCGAGAGATGTGTAATTCAAGCCGGTTGGTCAATTTGCTGCACGATGAGCGGTTGCCACCAGATATGTGGAGCGTAGCCGCCAGGTACGCTGGATGTGTGTGGTCGTAATGACAAGACACTTATCATTGTTTTCTTTAATAACATATTTCATAAAACAAATAGTGGGAAGCAGGACCAGGCGGTTTGGGCTGGCGTGGCAGGACAGTATGTGCCCATGGACAGTTATTCAGATGATGGGAAGAGGTGCTCACAAAACAAGGGTTCTTTCTCCCACAAGGAGTTTAGTAGGTCAAAGGTCGGCAAAAGTGGATAGGCCCTTATAAAGGTCAAATGCGAGCACTTAAGTCACCCAGCTTGCTCTGTACACCAGGGCTCCGATGTGGGGGCTACCGTAGGCAACCTACGGAAGAGGTTTACAAGAATTGCTCAAACATATAAACGGAAACATCCCGAGGCACAATATTGTGTACCATCAGTGGATCAGATCTTAAAACAGGATCATTACTCCATGCCCTGGCCAGCATGTACACACTGTCACAGTTAATACACATTTATAGAGTTTTATAATCCCGAGAGGGCATGTTCTATTTCTCATAGGGTACCATCAACAAAGAAGGGTAGATTAGAGATTCACAACACACAAGCGTCACAAACTCTTAATTGCCCTCGATGCAGGCCTTTATCCTGGTGCAGCGACCCTGGAGATCAGGTACAGTAAAAACCCTCTTGCTTCAGGAGCTCTCGGATCGCTAGTTGCACAAGTAAGGACTCCTTATCTGGTTTAAATGGCATATTTCCTTTTTTGTTTACATTGTGGATTTAGGTCCCAATCTCACAGTCCCAAGAGCCATCCTCTAAAGGCCGTCCCTTCAAGATAGCTCTTTCTGCCGCCCTGGTCATTCTAGGGGAGGGGTACGGGGTATGTCAAGGCCACCCACACTTACCTTTCCACTGTGTGACCCCCGCAGCCCCATTCCCCCCCACATCCTCGCCTAACACGCAACGGCTTCCTTCTCTGTATCTGGTACCCCGGCCTGCTACGCTGAAGCACAATGTACTGTGCGACGGCCTACTTGTGACATATTTGTGCGTCGCTGCAGTCCTTCGGCTTACAGACCACAATTATACATTATATTTAGTCACTGATCCGTGTCTTAATAAAGTAAGACCGCTTCTTAAGTTAATGCCTTCCCCTGCAAAGATGTGTGTAAAACCTGCAGGCCACAGGGTCCACCTCCCAGTAAAGTGGCTTCAGACTTCGATTGGTCTTGGGTTCATAAACAAAGAACGTAACGAGTTAAAGAAATCAGTAATTTTGTTGTGAGGTTTGTAAAGAGCCAAGATAACCTGAGGGCAACTCTTACCAAGACTTTGGAATTTCATGCAGTGTTCTTCACAATCAATTCTCTGCACCGGCCGTACCACCCCAGAACTTGTGAGAACATTAGAAAGTAGTGTGTTTGGAAGCGTCATCCGATGGCTCGAAGAGGCGAGCTAGGGCAGAGAGCACAACCATCGAAAACATCTTGGGCTGCCATGGAGAATGCCAAGAACGAGACCATACATTTCGCAGTGTGAGCTATAAAAATGCGTTTTCAAAAAGTTTAAAACTCACTCCTGTGCCCAGACGACAATCTGACATGCAGTAAAATGATCAACCATCATCTCATACTTCCTAAAAGCCCAGGCTACACATCTCGAACATGTTCACTAAGAAGCTAGGACCATAAATATTTGATGGATGAAGATTCAGTAAAGCAGGTAAAAGATATGGAATGGCACCAAACATGACATGTTATTTAGGTACCTGGGTTACAAAACGTATTCATGCAGCATAACTCTAATGGGTTAAGTATTCCTGGTAGTTGCCATGGTTTCATATATACCAAAGGATGAGAAATAGTTGCATTTGTAAAAAGTGATGCTCGATGTAAAATCTACTGTTCACAATACTAATGGAAGAATATTACAACTTCCTTCCTCAAAAGGGCAAACTAATGTTCATCCTAAGGGGGCAAAAATGTGGAAAAGGAGATGAACAAACGAAAACTGGACAAGGGAAACAACAGTCCACGCTTGCGACAGTCTGCAGCCTAGAATATCGGCCCAGAACAAATGAAGGGACCCAAGTACAATGCAGAGGGTAATGCTAAAAAGCTAAGGAAACAGAGAGGAGAGCAAAATGGAGAAAAGCCAAGATTGACCCCCACGTAATGGCGTACCAGTCCAACAGACAAACAATTTCCCCATTTCAATTTCTACAGTTCATACTACGGAGGACTTTATGTACATACAAAACTCATGGGAAGCAGAATTCATTCTTTACAGTCACATGAAATCGCAAAACGTATGTCCCACCCTGGTTACATGTGCTGAAAAGAGCTCCTCCAGGATATTTTGCCCCGTACACATGAGTATACGGTCTCCCTGGTCAGTCTCTCGAGTGAGGAGAAAGCATGGCCCTGAAAGTTCCCAGATTAAGGTGCTTCCATAGAGTAGGTCGGACCTGTGGAGAAGCCACAAGGACAGGTCTGGGAAAGTTGGAAGGTCTTAGGTGAACCTCCTGAGAACATGAGAAAGGTAAGCCACATTCTAAAACGCGTGAGTGCCAGCGATGTGCAACACATACAAACCATAACCTTTATATACAGGTTGGCTGTCTTGTCCTAACTGTACAAGTTTGTTTCTCCAGTAGGGTTTCCCTGGTGAATAACCGCACTCACAGGTTTTCGATTTGGTTGTGTTGATCACTTGCTTAGGAACTTTGTTTTAGAGAAGAGGTAAGAGGTTTAATTGGAGAATTGTCACTTGAGGTTGATGTTAAATCCCTATAATGGTAGATCACAAAAGGTTAGTCCAGCAACAAATACCTTTTGTGCTCATCAGATCCTCTAGACTAGACTACTGCTTTCTGGCAGTAGAAGCATGAGACGATTTTAAGGTATTTTACATTGACTGATGTGTTGAAACTGTCCACAAGCTTTTGCATATTTGACTTATTACCTATTCTCAGCGAGAGTTATGAAGCAGAGAACCGGGGTAGGATGATTGTGGCATCTAGTGGGTGAAGTATGAAATGGGCACAGGTAGACACACCTAGTTTATTCTGGTCAGTAAAAGCCATCATGCAATACTAAGGAGTATCCCGGTTCCGGAAGAACACCTATGCACCAAGATCAGCAGAATGGCACACACTTTTCAGGATATTAAGGATCTTCTGTAACTCTCACCTTAACCATGTCACTTTGAGGGGCCTCGTTGAGTCCTCGTGGTTTGACAAGGAATCTTGCAGTAAGAAGAAAGTTATCCTCTGTAGTCAGTATAAAGAAAGTTTAATACCAGTACTATGACCAATCAGGAAGCAGCACGGGTAAGTGGTGCACACCAAGAAAATGCAGTGAAAAGAGCCGGCGAGAAACGACATTTCTGGTAAGCATACAATACCTTTTGTGCCAGATAACATGGGGCTGAAGGGCTACTCCCCTAGAGTTGGAGGCGACATCTCTTGAGATGCCCGGAAGAATCATTTGCCCTCTCTATACGGCCACGTGGCAGATTGCGACAGACGATCCACTCAAGTGGTAATTCTGGAGGGCATAACACTGCTAATGCCCTACTTCAGATCCCTGCACTTACATTGGAGGAGGTCAACAGGGCATTACACTCACAGGCTTCAGGAAAAGCCCCCGTCCCAGATGGAGAGCCAGTGGTTCTCTCAATCAGATCACGTAGCATTGGTCCCAACGTTTTCTCCTGGTTTAATTCCATCCTGTCTAGAGGTGCAAACCCTATGCCTGAAAGCTGTCCAAAATCATCCCTACTCATACACAAAAATGATGGAGCCATCCTGCAAACTACAGCCCAATCTCACTTTTGGACTCCTAAGGAAAAGTGTTTTCCAAAGATAATATGGAAAGGGCACAGGAATGGGAGAATAGAGGCAAGGTTTTATACTCTGGCACAGAGGGGGTTTCCGTCGAGGGGCTAGTTCGATCGAACAGGGCATCTGTTTAATGTTTTTACTCATCAAGTATTTAAACCTATGGAACGCTTTGCTATTCATGGGGTTTAAAGTCAGCATTTGACTCTGTTGGTAGGAATTCCCCATGGGAGGTCCCACCTGAAAAGAATGGACACTGCACTGATTAGTTTAATTAAGGTCCTCACGAGGACTCGAGAGAAAGGGTGCAGTTGGGTCATGGAAGTTACTTTTTTTTCTTAAAAGATGTTGATGGTTGGCTACAGCGTAGGGCCGGGGTTTCCCCCCCCCCCCCCCCCAGAATTGGCAAGGTCTCTATACCAAGGCTTCTTTTCACAGACAATGCATTAGTTCTTTCCAAGGCAGAGAATGGCCTTCAGCAACTCAGACAGGAGTTTCATGAATACTGCTGGTTCAAACACCTTACCATTAATGGGCCAAAGACCAAAGTATTGATTAAAGACAGGCAGAAAGAGGTGCACTCAAAGATAGTGATTGAAGGAGCTGACCCAGAGTAAGTCCAGAAGTTCATCTACCTGGGCATCAGATTTTCTGGTGCTGGCTTTTGGAAGGCCCAGGTGCAGAAGAGTATCTGCAGACCTTAAAACAAGTCACGGCCGAGATTCTCGGTTTCAACCACCATTCTGGAGGACACTGTTAGTGCACAGGTAAAAGCATACAGGGCTTGCCGAATCTTTGTATGCAGGTGAACTCTGGGGATATGTTCTTCCTGCAGCAAGCTGAGAACAGATTTCTAAAAATCTCATAAGGATCTACTCGGCCTCCCGACTTGATCCCGACAGGGGGAGCCTGGTTTTAGACCTATAAATGAGGAGCTCGCCTTGAAACAGATGGCTCTCTGGGTCAGGACCTGGGCCTAATCCTGGCCCAGCCCTCTCATCTACAAGGTCCATTTAAAGGCACTTCATGCCAAGCATGCAAGGGGTCACGGGAAGTGCATGTTATAAGATGTACCCAAGCAAGGCCTCGCCTTTCTAGGTTGCTTATATTGCATTCATGACAATTAGTCGTTTTCAAGAAACTTGGCTTCCCCAATAAAAGTAATGGTCTGCCTACACAATAACTTTTTTGCTTTATGAAGGTACACTTTGTTTTGTTCCGATGCCATGTGTGTAGCAAGATTTATATCGGTTGAAGAGGGCAAGTTAGTGGTCAGTTAGAATCCAAGGAATACAGACGATATGATATTGTCTTTGTTATCGAATAAAAAAATTACAAAAAAAGAGTAGGTTTAATTCACCAGGAAAACAGGATCTTACAGAATTCCACAGGAAGCTCCCAAACGGGGCTGCGCTCCACCAGGAACCAGGCCATCCATAGGCTCAAGATAAAACTGAAACGCAAGGGAAACAACCTAGACATAGGCCTCCTTCCTTACCTGTTACACACAACAGGGAGAACACTCGGTTGTTTCTTAGCTAGATTCGCACTATGTAAAAGTCGAACAGAATACAAGCCCCAACACGAAAGCACACCAGGAGAAAAGCTTACCAGGCGATCACGTCATCAAGTACACATTTCCAGAGTCCTGGCCTTCACACTGGTGGAGAATGCTCTGCGCAAACGAAGGGGGACTAATCTCGGAGAATATGCGGGCAGAGGTCGGAGAGGAAGCATCCCTTTCTGCATTAGCTCGCATTAATGCAGACAAATTATTGCTCACGGATTGCGAAACCTGCATCCACAGTGCTGCTGGATACCGCGGTCGTCCTGATAGTTGTTTTTTTTTAATGTTCTTCTTTTAATTATCTAAATTCCAGGACGGCGTTTAAAGCGTGCAACGCCCTAGAGGGCCCGAGCGTGAGCACGCACGGTAAGGAAAGCAGCGGCTTTTCATGTGCCCCAGCACGCGTGAAATGGGTTCTCGTGGCACGCAATAGTTTCCAGTGCTGAACGGGCTAGCCGAAGCGGCGCAGGAGCGGGGGTATAGCCCCGGATAGAAGCTCAGGGGCTAACCCAAAGGCTAGCTAGCCCAGAGTGTTAAATGTTAAAGGTATTTGTACCGCACACCGTCACCAATGGAATTGGTCCCCAGGCGCTCTGGCGGATCTGTCAACGATAAGGTGGGATGGGTTAGTAGGGTGAAGAGGGAGTAGGATAGTGAGAGGAGTGGTGTTCTGTTGGCAGCTTCAGCTCGGTATACACCGGGTGCTGAGCTTTGGTGCAGGTATTGGACTGGTGTCAGTCCGTGTGTGCTGTTGCTCCGGCTTATGTGTTGTTGCAGTGTTGTGAAGTGCGTGCGGCTTGTGGTGCGAGAGATGGTTGTGTGAGTTTTTGAGTGAGGTAAGTATGCAGAGTTTGACGTTATATTGGTTAGTGGGTTACCTGACCTTTAGCATGCTAATATTCGCAGTTTTCTCTAAGTGTGGCACTTATTGGCCTTTCACAGTCCTATCTAGAAGCGGCGCAGGCCAAAGTTCACAGTTCCATCTAAGAGTGGGAATACGTGTGGACATGCCAATATTCACGATTCCATCTAGATGCGACGCAGGCTAATGTTCACAATTCTATCTGAGTGTGGACATGCTAACATTCAAGATTCCTTCTAGATCCGACGCAGGCTAATGTTCACAATTCTATCTAAGTGTGGACATGCTAATATTTACAATTCTATCTAAGTGTGGACATGCCAATATTCACGATTCCATCTAGATGCGACGCAGGCTAATGTTCACAATTCTATCTAAGTGTGGACATGCTAATCTTTACAATTCTATCTAAGTGTGGACATGCTAATATTATGGCACTCTATGTTAATGGGAGATAAGATAAAGTGGCAGTGGTTTTCTGGAGTAGAGTGATTGCTCTACTCCCCACCCATGTCACACTCCCGATTTTTGTTGGTGTCTGTTAGCTGCTGGCTTCCTTGGCGTCCCCTGCGGACACCTGCAGACACATCTTGGAGCCGCCCCTGCAGGAGCCGCCCTTTGCCTCGTGGTCCTTCGTCGCAAGGGCTGCCCTGGAGTGTTCTTGATATGGGGTGTGTGGACCAATCTGGGTGCAGTGGGCGGGTAGGGAGGTGGGCATAAGGAGAAGCAGGAAGCGGCCGGCCCCGGGGAGACAAAACCACGCGCCGAGTGCGTAATAGATGGTGCTTTTAAGCGCCATTTCATTATTTTACAATTAAAGTGGCTGTCTTGGGAGGTGGGGGTCAGGAGACTCCTTACCTCGTCAGGGGTCCGCTGCTAATGCCGACATTAGCATAGCCCCGGATCTTTTCCAGAACCAGCAAACCTCTGCTGCTGGCAAGGATATGTTTCAGTCCTCCTGCACTGCCGCCGGCAAAACAGGTTTGGGACAGCAGCAGCAGCGCACAGTATTTACACACTTCAGATAAATATTCAGATCCTTCTAGAACAGGAGGTGCCATTAAACATAAGCACTGATGAAGCATGAGGCTTGGGGGGGGGAGCGTGGGTCTAGGAGGCCACACGTGGAGACCAGGGGCATAGACTTTTGGTTTTCCTGGCGGAGGCTGGCGGCAAAAAAAAACCAAAAAACAAACATTTTAAAAGTTCCATTGTAAGTATAGGGACCATCACGAAATTGGCCTTTCCCAGAGACTGACAGGAACTCTCGCGCTGGCCTGCGGAATGGTCATTTCATACGGTTGGCTGGGGTGCAGTAGTGGAGTTGTGAACACAGAACAGCGCCTCAAAGTCAGGCGTTTACTTAAGTGATCGAATGAGGCAAGCTATTTTTGGCAGGCGATGGGCGGCTGATCCCACTGACGTTAAGCCATGTGATGTTCAGCCATGTGATGTTTGACAGGTTACAATGGCCCAAAACAGGTGACACCCTCCAAATGAGAGAGCCAGTTCACGTGTATACCTCATTGCATTTGCCAGGTAAACAGTGGTCGAAGTGTACGAAACGAAGTACCTGTTTAAGGGGACGTGCGGTGCACTGAAAGTGCAAGCTGCAACGTCTTCCTACACTTTTATTTTGAAAACGAAATCAACCGGAACGGTTTATTTTTAAAATAAAAAGTATAGGAGCTGTAAAACGTAATTTAAAAAAGTAGAAGAGCACCGCTCCGACTGCTCCCGCTCACTTCGACCACAGCAGGTAAATAATGACTACTGTCTGCCAAGAGAGGTTTTTCTTTCATTAGTTATTTTTTGGAGGCAGGAGTGGGGGTAGGTTACAGGTAGCTATTCTTGTGCTTTGAATAGGAATGTATAAACCGCCCCCCCCACATATATATATATACAACAGCTCTGCAAATCAAAGTTACTCTCTGTTCACCATAGAGGGAGAGTTAGTCTCAGCCATTTTTGGCTTCTATGCAGCTATCTGCACCAGGCGCTGTAAGCCACTTAGCTGTGTTGATATCACACAGAGCCCCGCAACGTTAGACCAGGTACATAGTTGATCTTGGAATGTCAATTGGGCCTGGTCTCTAGACACAGAGGTTACATACAATCTCTTGCTTCTGTCTCTTCCAGAGCTAGGTTCTGATCCTGTGTGTGCCTCTATTGCAGTTCTTATCATCTGAAGGTTTAAAATTAAGGTCTTGTCCAAAACAACGCATACTCAAATGAACAACTAGCTTCCTATGTAAATGCTCTGTCATAACAAAGGGAGTGTGAAATAGGAAAAGATTTGTAGGCCCCAGTAGAACCTGCTGCGCAGTATAGGGATGGGATGTCACCAGGGCCTCAGTTGAGAAAGAACAGCACAGCATTGCTAGGACTGACAGGAAAGAGCCTCATGCCTGGAAGCACAGCAGAACCTCTGTACACTGTTACTTGGTGTACACGGCAGCTGGAGACTGTGGGCAACCATAAGTGCGGGGCCAAAATCAACAGCACAGACTGCCCTTGCTAACGGCCAGTTGAGATTCCCACAATTCTATGGTTTTGCACAGTCTCTTATCAAGAGGTAGGCCACTAGTCAACATGCACCAGCTCTTTACTTTCTTGGTAGACCCTTGAATAATCCTCTTCGTCCTCCTCCTCCTCCTCCTCCTCCTCCTCCTCCTCCTCCTCCTCCGACCTTGCCAATGAGGGGGGTGGGGGAGGAACACCCCTCAACCTGGGACAGGAGGCTAACCTGGGAGTTTGCCTGAGACAGTCCTATTCAAGAGGAGGGGCAAGGGAGGGCACCATTCTCTGTCCCCACTCCGTGTGCCTGGATTCCATTGTAAAGTACAACTTTTTATCATCCCATCACTTCCGTACAAGTTGCTGGCCAGTATGTTCTCTTACTTTTCAGGACTGCCAAGACCACATCCAATGCAGTGCAGAATGGAGCACACATCCGTTGAGGCAGTTGGCAGTGAACAAGCCAGAGAAACGTCAGTCGCAGCAGACCGGCAATCCAAGCGCTCATCCAAGGAAGGACACCAATTGTGAAAGGTACTTTGGTTGCAGCAGGATAACAGGGAACACACAAAAGAAAAGGGGGCAGGGCTTAATAGGCACTCTATGCTTTCATATTGCTCTAAGCCCACTCCTGGGGGAAAGCAAGGCTGAGATTGGCCCAGGGAACCAGCTGACACAGACAATGGAAGGGGGAGGAGGATAAAGGGAACTGGAAGAACAAGGAAGTGGGGGTTGTTCAGAACAGAAAAGGAGAGACGAAAGAGGAGAATGAGAGGAGAGTGAGCGATCTTAGTTGGACCCTATTAAAATACTTTATAAAACCCTTGAACCTTCTTCGAGAGTTGGTGCGTTCCTGAGGCCACCTGTGACGACCTCCCTATTGCTGGTGTGAGGAATTCGACTATCTGCATAGGGAGAGTGCGCTCGCCCGTGCTTTTACATTTTTTAATAAGGAATATGAATGATGGGTGATCAACCTATGAGGACTATGAGGCCGTTCTGCACACAGTCCATCTGCTTCCCGCGCAAAAGCCATAGTCCCATGTACTCTGGGAAAAGAGCCTACAGGCGCAATCTTCCCCTGTAATATTCAGCTGGAATGTGACAGCCCCGGGTATATCAACGCATCTCCAGAAAGGGGAAGGCACACCTTTCTCCAGCAATGAGCAGCCTAATTTAAATATCAAAGGCTCCATGGATCTGCATTCCTTTTGACTACCCCGGCTGGTGACAGTACATACTAAAGAGATAATTGAAGCAAGTCTAGAGGAGAGGCTTGGTTGCCGGAAGAGACAACAAGAAGGCAGGACTAACACCCCTTTGGTATGCAATGTGTCAACTTGAAATTAGTTCCCACACCTCTGTATGAAAGGCAGTGAAATGCATGTCTGGGTCCACTATTTACCATAGGCAAATCCGTGCAGAGCTGACCCCTTTCCGAGGGGAGAAGTATGTATTTTAGGGGAGACAAGAAGTCAGCTCCCAGTACAAACTTCAAGGGAACACTGAGCTTCAATCAAGAGTTACAGAGGGCACAATTAACCAGAGACACTTTGATCACAACAGACAGGGAGATGGGTGGGACTTTGGTATATGTCGTCACCCCTGGTCTGTCCTGTTGCAGAACACTCTGGTCCTGACCTCATGCATAACAGAAGATTGTTGGTGGGGACCCAGGATTGGTTCATTAAGGTAGGCTTAGCCTGCACCAATCACTGGGGCCCATTTGGCTTTAAAAGAGGGCTGCATCCCTCACTTGGCAGATCATCTGAAGACTTCGAAAGGAGTAAGGAGGAGGACTCATTTGGACCCGAGCTGAAGGTACAGTCTACCTTACATCTTCCGCCAGTGAAGGAAAGCCAGGAGTCCCAAGAGGGAAGCAAGATCCCTCCCCTAAACATCTCCCAGGGAACAGAGGGAGATACCGGACTCAGAGGACCCGCCCAGCTATTCTAAAATCAGTACCCAGCCAGCACATAGCATTCCCGGCTATATTCTGCCAGCAAGTTTACTAGTTGGGAAGTGGTGGAGGGTCTCTGGACAAAGGACAAGGTCGTTGCCTGCAATCACTCTGAGCTTTGGGCCGTCTGCCTTGAAAGGACACAAGCCCTGCGAAGAAGCTGGGAGGAGTGCCACACAAGCATCATCCAGTGTCCATCTTTTAAGGACATTTTCGAGACAGTCGAGCCCTCGAACCGCATTTGGCTGTACCACCGACCTGTCACACCGCAGTCACAACAGCCGTCCAAGCCGCCACGACCAGCATTCCAGATCCGCCAACAAGTACAGAGACAACGGTTCTTGGCCCAGAGCCGCCATGCGGGACAGCCTTCTGATGCCTGTCCAGCCTCACTTGCCAAACTGCCTGCCGCCTGGTACCCGCAGCTGTCTCCCATCACTAACTCAGTGTCAAGAGCGCGCCTGGAACCCCCTCGACACTCTCTAACACCAAGAACTTCTTCAGCACCAGGTACATTGTGGTTCTGCCCCGCTGGTCCTTCTCCGAAGGCCACTTGAGACAGTTACGACCCTTTGCCCACTAGGTGCTCGAACCAAATAACCTTGAACAGTAAGACTGATCACATTTTACAAACGACCCTCTGGTCAGTATCCAGAGAGCATTCCTTTCCTTCGTGAAACTGTGTGTCCTCTGTGTTCATTTACAGGGTGGGTCATAATTGTAGTGTGCTAGAACTGTCTGTTGTAGTGATAATTTAAGATATTTTTATAAAACCTTGACTGGACAGTCCCTTTTATTATTGAGTAATAATTGTATTTTTGCTGTGTTGCAACTAACCAACGATCCACAGCCTTCCAGAGATAAGCTTGCCGTTCTGTCCATATTATCAAAATTGGACAGGGAGATCTTATATTTCACTTGTATTCCAATTTGTTTGGATCTGGTGTGCTGGCGGTGTGGGGTGGATTGATGGTTTAGAAACGGATATTCATCCCTGGACCACTGGTGCTACGGAAGTTAATTCGTCACAGCTGGGCATGCACAAAGGACATTCTATCTGTGATCCACAGTTCACATGCAGCTGGAACATAACACTCTGAGCTATCGCACTGATTGAAACCAGGGACCTTCAAAGTAGAAGTAGGTCTCTATAACTGGGCACTAACCAGACAAGCTATCTTACCAGAAGTAGCAACACTGAAGGAGAGGTGTGAGAGATGTGGCATTTCTGGTTGCAATACTACTACATTGTTAAGAGTTTTCCATTCTACTTCAGAGCCCTTACTGAGGGGGGGCTACCACATCTATGATCATTAGGGCCTTTTGATAAATGTCCGTCACTTCTATGCAGCTTCCTCACATTTTTTTGTCTCCAAAGTCAAACAACAAAACAGCTGGGTTTTTCCTAGTCCTGCCCTTTGCCAGCTCTAACCCCAGAGAAGGCCTCCAGATTTTGTTACATTTCGACTACCAACTTTAAGCGCCCTCAGATATGGCTTGGAGTGACACAAATAAAACAGGCATTCTTATTGTAGAATGGCTCATATCCGGGTCTGTGAAATAAATATGGCGTGTAGGTGTCCTCATATGTGGCTGGGGTATAGACTTGGTTGGCAGAAAGTGACAGCCTGCAAATATCCTGATACCAGGCTAAAATAAATGGAGAGGAAAAACCTCCAGGAGTAATCAAGATTGTGGGGAAGGAATGATGCCTTTAGAGGCCTCCCATGGAGACGAGGCAACGTGCACAAGGGCCTCTAGCATGGGGGAGCTGTCACGAAGATGAAATGAGCACTGGCAAAGCCATATATTTGGGATTTTCTGTAGGAAAGGGATCAGTGTTTTCTGGTGCTGTCATAATGGTACTACCTGGCCATAAGACTGCAACAGCTGACAAAAGGTGCTAGTTACTGAACTATGCCAGTCTAATGTCATTAGAGGGGCCAAAACTGTTGGTTTTGCCAATGCTTGGTTTTAACAGGGATTCAGTGCAAGGAACAGGGACAAGGGCACACATACTGCTTATACAGCAAGTGGCTCAGAGTCTATATCACAGCAGAAGCTGGTTTAACTAGTTTAAAGCTGCAATTAAGGAATTACGTTTCAGAAGGCTGCTCAGAAAGAAAAGAGCCAGAGTCAAAGAGGCCAGGTGGATGCATCGGTGATGGGGTGGGACGGGGCTGGTATGGCCGTGGGCAGTTGATGGGTCGGTAAAGAACCAAACACCTGCAGGCTGTGTCTCCCTCCGCAAATCTCATCCCTCCCCCATCTTCACTTCCAATGACAATAGCTTCCGCTTAAAACCAACACCGAATAGGCAGGAACAGTACACTCCAAGAGGTCGTCTGATGGGCCCTCATCTGGGATAGACACATGGCCTACAGGCCCTCATTTAAGATGGTCAGTCATGCGACCACTAGAGAGACAGGTCTTTTAGGGGGCATCAGAGGGGAGCAAGAGGGATAGGTCCTACAGAAACACCGACTACCAGAGTCCTCTGAGGGACTGTATCTTACAGGTCTACAACAGCCTCACTCCACGCAGTCACGCGTTGGCCAGTCCAACGAGGCCCCAACATGGGGATGAGAGAGAGAGAAGCCAAGCAGCACTTGTTCTCACATAAGGCGGACTGAGAAGTGACCACATTTTTAGAAAATTAGCACTTTGGTAGTTGGAAAGATGTCTTGCAAGTACAGGCAGGGAGCGAGAGGCCAATCTGTCCTAAAAGTGGCTGTAGAGTTGAGGGAGCCAGAGAATCCATGTGTAGGCTGAGCCGTTGGGGTCTGGCTAGATTCAAGAAGCCAAACGAGAGTCGAACAAGCAAAATACCCCTCTCTGGACTCCTACCTCTCCACCTCCCACCACACATAACCCATAACCGCTGCCACCACACCCAGAAGACTCCCCGCCCCAATAATACACATACCTAGTTCCCTGCCTCTATATTCCCCAAAACAAAAGCGTTACATGGCATCCCAATTTTGGTAGATACTGTAAAGTGAGATAACGTTGCTGAGGATCACACACTTAAGAGGTGAACCAGAATTTGGGCCCAGCCTGCAGAATTATTGTTCTTGCCCGTTTTGCAGCCAGGGGCTGGCTTCATACTGGGGTCTAGTCTCTGCTGCCTCCCACCAGCTCATAGTAGATGTCACGGAGACACAGGACCCCCCCCCCCCCACCTCCCAATGCTCAGGAACTGTGCGCATGTATGCCGGAAGGAGGGCTTCCTGATGCCGAGTTGACAGGGAGAAAAAACAAGGCTGTCTGCTCACTTCGGTAAGCCTCACAAGAAGGCAAGAGACACAGCCTTCTGGTCCCCTAGGAAAGGCATTGGAGATACATGGACTCGAGGAAGGCTTGCACAGGGATGAGCTCCAAGGCACACACGGAGCGATTATGCCTGGTTGAGAGAAGACTGCTCCTCACAACAGGAGGTCTCAGGTGTGGCTCTGAGAGGGGCCTTCAGGGATCTCCAGTCAGGAGGCTGAAAAATTGCAAAGAGAAGCGTTCAGGCCCGAAGGAAGATTCCTGGCATGCTTAGCTCCAGCCTGTTCAGTCAACAGTGCGTGCAGAAAAAAAAAATCAATATCAGACAAGGAGACATCGCCCCAAAGGTGCGATTATCCCCAAGGCACAAATGATCCAGTCTTCTGCACACTCCAAGTAATAAACAAGTTGCAATCAAGACAGCTATGCGCCCAAAAAAGGAATAAACACATGCACCACAAAGCCAGACACGAACAGGCCACTTTACCAGAGGTGCCAGAGATCAAGATCCCGCATCCAATCCATGCCACCAATGAGCCACACAACAATCCAGGCTCAATGATCCAATTCATCCAACAAAGACACCAAAGATTGTTCTCCTCAAAACACAAATGTTGTGGCAGGTTCTGTCAGATTACAGAACAGGTCTTTTGTCATTTTCACAGCCTCCATGTGCTTTGTATCATACATGGGAGGATGGTGGATTGTGGGAGGAGTCCAAGTAGTTTGTCCCCTCTCCCCTAGAGGAAGCCATCCCCTTTGGGACTAGGGACGGTGAGGCTGCTAAACATAACATCCCCTAGGGACAGGGCAAGTGGGATCCCTCTTGGGTGACCATCTCCATCCCCTTTGGGGCACAGGAAATCCACATAAAGAGATAGAAGTCTCCCCCCCCCCCAACCCAATGCCTTTCTTGGTTTCGTGGTAGCAGAGGGTTTATGGTATTTCCATCGAATTTTTTGCATTGAAAAAATGTGCATCGAATTTTCTTATTCCTCCCCAACCCCTTTATACCCCACCACAAAAAAACGAACCCGTTGCCCCCCAAAAACATGCATTTGTTCGTTGCAAATCCCTCGATACAAATGCATTCGAATGAAAGGTATTCAATGCAAAGTCCAGATAGCGTAGCAGAGATGTATGATAATCTAAATCTTCCTGCTATAAACGGCTGGAATCCACAGTCTTCTATTTAAAGTGAACAGTGAATAGCCCAGCCCCTTGAGGAGTGCTAGATAAAGGGCCAATCTGAAGTGTCGAGAGGGCGAGAAGCCTGCAGAGTTCGAGAGAGCAGAGGTTCTTGTGGGAGGTGTGGCAAGACCGAAAGAGTATGCCAGGTGTGGCGTTCTAGGAGGCGGTCAATGCCACCGAAAGATCGCAGTTCATGCCAAGCGGCGTGCCGGAAAGGCCCGTCCCAGAGAAGTGGAGCAGAGTGAGACCCTCTGGAGAGCCGAGAGACTGGCCTGCAAGGAAGCCACTGCCAGAGTCCCCACATGAAGCCAGCGGGAAACAACCGATGGCGCCCAAGGCCGATCCCAGTTGACTAGTCTCATCAGCGGCGCTGCGTCAGACAGACTCACCAACCTCCCGGGGAACACACCACAGACGAAGGTGCATAGTGGTTTCGGGAAACCAGGAGAAGGGAGGTCAGGCCAAAGCATTGAGAATTCCAAGAAGCCCCAAGAAGGGGAAGTATAATAAGACCCAACAGAGGGTGAGAGCCAAGAGACTCCTAAGCGTCGAGAACCGAGAAAAGTCCAAAGGTGGGGAGCGCATCAAAATACCTCAGAGTGGGGATACGATCAGGAGGTCCCAGAATGGTAAAAGAGGAAGAGAAGAACACCAGTGTTGGGAGTGAGACAAGCCCATAGTAGGGATATGATCCAAACGTCCCAGACTGGGAAAAGAGAGAGAATAAAAAAACAAACAAATAATAAAAACAGTGGGCGACAGTGAACTCATGGGGTGGGAAGAAAGATAAACCCTGGTGTGAGAAAAGAACAGAGGAGAGACTGAAAGGATCAAGGATTAGAAGGAAATAAGGCTTTGATGGACCAGTGTGGCGAAGGAAAGACAAGACAGTCAGTGCATGTTTGGGACTGTGCTTAGGGATAGGTTAGGCCTTCTTGTTAAGAACGAAGACGTGTTCGGACAACATGCCTCCTCATCAGTCTCCCAATTCTGACCTTTCACAAGTGGTAAACTGGCTAAAAGGAGAACAAGGCTTTTGTGGGCTAAAAACCTTGTGCGAGGCAGATCGAAGAAACTGTGCGGAGGTCAGGAAAATCATCCACCTATTAAGAAAAGTTTGGCCACTGTGTAGTGGGTGGGATCTTGGGGTGGTGGTCTGGTTTCATTCCAGATGGTGTCCAGAAGCAACCTCCTGGCCTAGGTCAATAGACTCATGGGAAACAATCGCTTTGCTGATCATTGTGTGATGTGAAGGTTAGAAGAGGGTGTTCGGTGCGAGTGCACACTTGCTACACCTCAAGGGAAGAGAAGAGTGAGGCAGCATGAAGGGGGCCAGTGGCATCAGCATGTAAGTTCAGAGGAACGTGGGTGCCAGGATGCAAGGCAGAGAGCTAGAGGTTAGCTTTTGGTCCATCCTCAATGAAAAGCTTGGGGAGAATGCGGGGGAAAGGGGGAATAGATGTACCTTGCCCTGTTATCCTCTTTTGCTATGCCTCACCCAAACCCCAAACTGCTCTTAAGGCCCCTCATCTACCCCACTTGCCTTTGCAGACAGCCTTCATATTTTACTCTCTCTCAATTAACATCCTGTGGACATTGGATCAGAGAATGCAAAACGAGAGGGAAGTGTGCTTGGAATTCTGGGAAGCATTAACTTTGGAGTCTGTTAGATAGTGCTCTACTGGGCAAGAGGTCTCCTTTGCAGGGATGTGGATGGGAAGGCTTAGAGCAAGCTTAGTTCTCATCGTGGCTTCCATAGATGCTATACACAGTGGGCCTCCTGGGCAAGTGAGGGCAGCAAAGATAATTTGCATTTTGGGGCACAGAATGCCCTAAATTCTCATAGTAAATCACTCAGAGAACGGGCACCCAACGCAAGCACGCATGGCCAGAAAGCACAATGGCTTCTCTTCCTTTTTCACGCTGCCCAAGCGGTGTTGGAGTCTCTGATGCGGTGGAATTGCATCTTGCTGTCATTGGAGTTTGGTGTGAGATCGGAGCAGGATTGGTGCAACCAAGATCTCATTAGAACATTCGGTCCCCAGTGTTCAATAACCTGCAGCATCTTAGTGTCTCCAATTACCCCCATTGAAGGCCATATTGTTAGAGAGAAACCACATGGTTGAGTTCAGAGTGTAAAAGCTCAAGCTGTGTACTATAGACAACTTGCACGAGGATCCACACCAAATTATTTGTGCAAACCATTAAGTACATATACCATGTACAGCAGCTACTCATCAGGTAACCCACACTCCAGCCCGCACCCCGACCTCTCTGGAGCAAAATCATGCGTCGAGCACAAGGAACACAATGTTGTGTTTGCATGTGCAGCTACAGGACATCTGAGCTCATCACGCTCAAGTTGCCAGCGTGGAGTGCATATATCAAGTTTCACGCAAACCGGTTAATTCCAGAACTTGCAGAGTCATGCAAGACCTGCTGTCCTATAGAAGAAATCTATATATTCAGTCCAGGCTTGTTCAGTAGCTTCACGGCCAGTGAACACAAACAGCGTGCGGGGGTAAGTCGCAAAAAGCCTGCAGCATGGCAATAAACCCAATGATCGCACTATCCCACTCGCACACAAACTCTACAGTACAAACACCTACACTACTTGGCCACAGACAAAGGAGTAAGGTGTTCAGACTTCATCCAGTAGGTCCATAAATGCTAAAGTGAGTGGAGGGGGTTCCTCCCCACGCAACAACAGCAGCTAGAATCCAAGACCAACAGCAATTAAAGTGCAGATTATGAATCCTTGCGCTGACAGTAAGGCTACCCTGGAAAAATGTCAGTATGGGTGTGATTAACCACATGTTGTAGCTTAACCTTAGGGTCTAAGATGCTTCAAACTCCTACTGAAATGAGTTCCTTTTTAGAGCTTCAGTGGTGCTTTCGGATAGAAATGTATTCTATTGGTAATCATGTGGGCTAATGCCTGGACCTCATGATAAAACACATGTAGGCAAGGGAGTCTCTCTATGTTTTCTTTGTTCCAACTGTGCTCTTCTAATAGTATGGTGCACTAACCATTTGCCTCTTTTCTGCTGCTTTCTGATTTCGCTCACATCACATTGGACCGCATATATTCCAAAGAGAGATTTTCTGACATCCATGTGAAGCACCCAGACACTGGTCAGGGTCTGTTCAGTATGCAAGAACATTTTTATAAATGAAAAGAAAAGTGTGGCTAACAGACCTTACAGCTCCATGTCAATTTCCGATATCCACTGCCCCAACCAAGCACCGGTGTCCTCCAAGCAGCTGACATCATTTATATGAAGGAACTTTGATATCATGGAAGCGGGGACGTCCTACATGCAATAGTCCCCACAACCAAAGAACACCCACAATACTTTGGGTGACGAAACTCCCCGAACTGCACTCCCCCGAATGCAATAAGACCCAATATAACATAATAAAACACCCCCACAAAAGGGCCTAACGAATGCCCAACCGACCCTGACAATACACCCACCGCCGCTAACAGACCCTCCAACCTGATCCGCATGATGCATTCACAACGCTGTAACACTTGTGCCGCACACTTCATCCAATGCACCAAAAGCACAACATTCACCATGCACACTATGCATACGATGATGAATGAAACACATCCAAAATGGATTATACATGGGTCCCAATCCCCCAACCCAGATGTCCAAACTCCCCACAAGTTCACGTTAATCCAAAGACACTGTCCTTAGTGCTCCACGACCGCACAGGAACTCCTCTAATGTTCCTTCAACAGCAGCTACTTTGGAACCCCGCCAAGACGTGGGGCCGCACGCTGTGCCGTAACGACAGACCCCCCCCCTCCCACAGTAACCCCAGAAATGTTCCATAACAGCAGCTACTTTTTAAAAACAGCAACCTGAACCTGGCCGTTCCCCGGCTCCATTCGGATCCCAGCAAATTCCAAAAACGACCATTTACTCCCCTAATACAGGACAAATCTGCTATCCCCATTCAGAAATTCCCAACCCCAAGTTAAAGTCCAACCCCAAAAGCCCCCAGTGTAATAAAGGATTACTAAGACCCTGGACCTACATACGAGGCCACAACATAAACGTACACACGCCACAAGACGTCACAACTGCTGCTCCACAACTAACGCCACACCCAGGAAGAAGGTGCTCTAACCCACAAACTAAAGGCCACGAACATGCACAACCACAAGCCCAAAACAACACCTACCGCCCCAAAGTCAAATCAAACATTCATCCACCTCCCGGATCCTCGAACCATCCTAAAACATGATGCAACCCACTGCAGTCGTGGGCATATTCGCACACTGTGGGGCACCCTTGAACATAAGCCCCACCCACGGTCCAATCCGCCATGGGTGCCCCTCAGACCACACCGGCTAACACATGGCGCAATGCCACTCACCAACACCTCCATCACAAAATGAGTAGGGCAATGGCTGCAGGCACACCAACAATCACTCCCTCGGTCAGATGCCATTACCTTCGCCGCTGCTGACGCCACTGGCCCTCTGATATGCGCACAGACCACGCTTGTGTTAGGCGCAGACTTCCAAGACTTGGCCACCCACCTCTATACCTCCTGGGCAGATGCGACCACCTGCCGGCCGCACGTTGCTATGGCCATCTCTCCAATGCCAGCAACAAACACCTTTTCCCGGCAGCCGCACCGTTACTTGGCCACCGGGACCAGACGGCTTCTTGTCCCTGTCCTGGGGTGTGGGGAAACAGACGGGGGACGGTGTCCGGTACCGGCTCCACCACCCACACAGTCGTCCTTCAACCAAACTCGTCACCAGTGATGTAATGGAAGTGGGGACGTCCTCTGCGGTAAGAACACTCTTTATTGTCCTTGGTTTAGTGCCAACAGGTTCACACATTAGAACAAGACAGGACGCCAGACACCAGGCTCCTCACACCCCTTGAAGCCACCTCCGTTCTCACTCCACAATGCTCAACTCCAACCGTCAAGCACGCACCAACATTCCACACACCAACATTCCTCACAGAGTCAGGCACAACACACACGTGCCATTATGACAAACTTCCTTTGTAACCGATTGCTTTCCATCCGGTGGTAAAATAAGGACAATGGAAAGGTAATCCTCAAAGTTCAGTAGCTACCTATTACCAGTTTACCCACACTGCCATGATTGTCACTGGACAAACGTCAAGCCTTAGTACAAAGTCACGTATTCACAAAAGGGCATGGACGGTTTCTACAAGAAGCTACACGATTCTCAAAAGCGGATTGGTAGGGCAGAGACATTGCCGGGCACTCGTGTCAGCCTAGCAGGGTGCCCTAGTCCCATTGACTTTTCCGTATGGTCCAGTCAACCTCCAACTAAGGGAGTGGCAGTCGTTCAGTACAAACCAGTGGAACACTTCTAGGCACATATGATACTGGGTTGTTAATGATTTGTGTATAGGGCTTCATTACAGATGAATCCTGTTTCGAAGCAGCACAATAGAAGCTGTTTTTACCTAGTGTTATGGTTCTCACATTACCGACTTCGGAAGCGGGAGTCAACCGGTCAGGGATTCAATATTTCAAAGTGCAGGCTGGCTGCATGTCCGAGGCGAAGAAACCCTTGAGCCTGTCCTGGCGGCAAATGTTACAGAAGTGCTAGGTGGGTTCAAGTGATCTCATACAGCAACAGGCGACTTCTAATGAATTCACAATGCGGTACACTGGCTGTATGCAACAGTGGGCACGGTCACAGTTTTTCCTCCATTATAGTTCCAGTTTCCTGGTTGTTTTTTTCATTGTACAGAGGCGAGGGTGAACCATCTTCCCCACTGCTTTCTTTTGTGAAAGGTTTTTCCGGGGAAATGCTGTCTATTGTATCGGCAATCCATTTCTGGATTAGGTCTGCTTATTCGTTTAGGTCGGTTCTGTCCAGGCTTGAGGTTGATGGTTTCTAGGATTCCAGATCTTTTAAGTTGCTACTTTCGATGGTATTCCAGTTTCTTTTCCAGATCGTGAGAAGCATTTGGGGCTGTTTGAGTGCTTTGCTGGTATTTTATCACGAATGGTATGATGAGGTGATAGCTCCCTAGTATTTGTATTGGTGGTGCAGTAGAGATCTCAAAGTATTCAGTCCCCAGTGTCCGATACCCTGCAGCACTGTTGCGTGCCCTGTAATGGGTGGACCGTGTGGTCCAACAACTGCACCTAGATGCAGTGCATCCACCTAAGGAAAAAGCCACTTTTGTGATTGAACCAGGGAAGATAAATGTGAACTGAATTCTATAACTTTGTGAAAGTTGACTAAACCAGAAGAGCTGGGGAGCATCCTTGGGATTTGTGTTTGGAACATCGAGAGATCTGGAAGATTGTTTTATTTGAGAACCTTGAGACACCAGAAAACCCGGGCAAGAGAACCCCCATCTGATAACATTATTTGAACCTTGGGGAAGGGAAAACCGTTTTCCATCCAAGAGTTGGAAGAAGCTTTGAACTTTTGTTTGAACAATTTTCATTTGATGCAGACATCCCTACACGTTATATACAAATTAGTTGTGAGGGCAAGTATAGGTTTTGACAGACAGACATTTGCTTTGGATTCCCTGACAATCATTTGTTTCATTTAAGTAGGGAAATCCCACGTTAGTATAGGGCAAGTTAGGCCTTTTTCCAACCTCACATTTTGGTTAATAAAAGTTTATATCTCAAACAACTCTACTCAGCCGTCTGTGTCTACTTCATGATATGGGTGCTGTCCACTGTGTTTGGTGCAGAGGCTATTGGATTTGTAACTTGTTTAGAGAGTGATCTGCAGTTTGCATGTTTTGGTAGGTTGTTTCGCTAGCCATCTGTGCGTGTGTGGTGAGAGGTGTGGAGGAGCAAAGGGGAGATGGTTGGTGGGTTTTGGGTGGTCTCTGGGTATTGTGTAGTTATTGTTTTTTGTCTGCATTTATCTTGCAGTTCCTTTAATCCGGGCTTACAGTTTGTGGATGTGGTTTTGGCCTTGGATGCAGATGCAATGGTCTGCGCGTGGGGCTGGTTGTTTTATAGACTGTCTAAGTTTATCTCTGCGAGTTGAATAGCCGGGGTAATAGCCGCTTTCCTGAAAGCTAGGTGGTCCACTGTCATTTTTATTTCCTTAGGAATCGAGTTCCATCTTTTTTCAGGTAGGAGAAGGCTTGTCCTCCAAATGTTGTTTTCTCAGTGTGTCTTCTTTCTATTTGGAAGTCAGTGCTAGATCTCAAATCTCTTGTGTTGGCATCTGTTGATTTTGCTTGGCGGAATTTCACTCCCTGTCCATGTAGTGATTTATGGGCAATGCAGAGGGCTTTGAAGTTGATACATTTCTTTACTGGCTGCCAGTGTAGACTTCTCAGGGCTGGTGTGATGTGCTTTCAATGGTGAGGAATCATTGGTCTCAGAATCCAAAACAGTGGGAGAGCCACGGTTGTAAACCCCCAGTTTAGACTTCTCTAAGGTAAACCTTCTTTAGGTTTTTCAAATACACAGTCCCAAAACATTCAACCAATTTTTGGGAATGCTCTGCCCATGTCTTGCTCACAGTTCTGCGATTTGTGACAATTCACCAGATGTTGTCACTTCTCCCAAGGGAGGAGACCTTTCCCAGTAGGCTAGGGAGGGGCGGCCGCTGCCCAATAGTCCCTGCAGGGGTGGTTTAATTCAGGAGGACCTCATGGGGAGGGACTCCCCCCCCCCCCCCCCCCCCTGGAAATAATGACTACCACCTCAGGTACAACCCGTTGAACATCACACCCCTACATTCCTTAGCCCCCCCCCTCCATTTCAAACCACTATATTGTGATTAGACCAATGTAATTCTGTAGTACATGGGGTACAGCAGAGACAGGTACTACTAGGACGAATAAGAGCACAGAAAACAGGAGGATTACTGACTGTGCTAGTATTAAGATGAGGTGGCTCACAGAAGGCATGAGGAGTACCAAGGAGCCATGGACAAGAGGTGTCAATGTTACGCTGGGGCAGAATGACCCCTATAAATTGGAAACAGAAGGACTTTGCATCTTCCTTCCACGTCGAGAGAACCCGGGAGATCAAAGTCTGCACTCAACTCGAGGAAGGGGCATTGCTGAGGATTCCAGCAAGTGGCTGAGGGAGTCTGTGACGGGTCATGCGCCAGCAGGATCAAGCCCAGCTGAAAGCAGGCAAGACAGTGGCATGACCTCCAAGAGGAGGTGTACCGTGCAGCCCTCTAACAGTGCCAAGATTGCAAGGCGCCACAACATGCGGAATAGCTGCAGAAGCAGTATCGAAGCAGGTGGCCGCAGGAATGAGATCGACATTGTGCAATCAACTCCCAGAAGGTCACAGGAAGCACAGGTGGACTGGTAGGGATGTAGGAGGGTTTGGGGGGCTAGAAAGGTATTTGCCACATGCAGAGGCAAGCGTAAAGTCTATCAGAGGGTCAACAAGGGCCAGGGACCCAAAACAGAGCAACAAAAGTGCATCCGAGGAGGGTGTCCTTGTATCAGTGGCAGAAACAAGCCCACGGACCCCCAAAGGGGGGTCTGGGACCTCAACATAACAAACACTGGAGTAAATTATCCTCACAGCAGCAGCAGAGATAAGCCCACCGATGATCAGAGAAGGCTCTGGGACTAATGCCGCTGGAACAGGCATCCAAGAAAATCTTCCTCATCGCAGTGGCAGAGCCATGTCCACTGGGATCCAGAGAATGATGTGGAACTTGGCTGATATAGTGAGAGAGTGCCAAGAGAAACCCCAAGTTGAAAAAGAACTCCCAAACACGAGGCGAAGGGAGCCATTCTTCTGGTGGGGACACTGAATCCTTTCAAGTACACTGAAGAGACGTCAGGGGAAGGGAGTCATTCCCCCTGGCCCTTGTTGTGAACTATATTTTATTTTATTTATTTTGTTTTTAATGTGATACAGTTTTGTACAAAACTTTACACAAACAAAATACAATTGATTATTTCCAATTTAGTAACCATAAATCCAAATTCAAAAATCCAAAATTCAGAATTGATCATAAAATCGTAAAATCACATTCTAATTCAAGTTCAAGATAATAAAATAAAGAATAAGAATGGAAATAGAAGATAAAGATATCAAATAGAAATAAAATGAGTTGAATGAGTTAAAAGGAGGAAGAGGAATGGATAATTCGAGAGAAACCCAGAAGGCCGTAGAGTCAAGAAATCAGCTTGGAGGATCATCAGTGTGAACTTCAGTCCTACCTATCAGATGGCGGAGTTAACAGTTAATTGGCACAATATGTATAGTTGTTTCAATTACAGAGTAGGCGTTAACCATCATTCAGTTACAAAGTATTTATTTAATGTCAATTATTGTCCATTATTAATGTTATTGTTGTTTCTACGTCCAAGTGTTAGCTCCAGGTTCATCATTTTATCAGCGTTGTTCCAAACTCTGAAAAGTGCCATTTGAAGCTTAACACAGAGTGTTAACACACCGGTGCCAGAAATCCTTTTCCCTAATGTGGTCAATATTATGGACATGCATCTCATAGTTCTCAATGTAGCTAGTAGTCAGGATAGTGCAGCATGTGAGTATATGTCTAGCTGTTTCATGAGCGGTTCGTTGTTTGCACAGCCTGCAGTATCTTTCCACTTCGGGTATGGATCTCTCAGGACCTAGCGTTGACAGAGTTGGAAGATGATTGATTCGTAATAATAGAATGAAACGCCCAAGATGTTCCGATGGGCAGAGGTTCAAGTATTTTTGTGCTTTTTTATAGGTATATAAAACATGGGACACAAACTGGTAGCTTTTTAGATTAGCTAAATGAGCGAAATTGTGCTGCCAATCCCAGAGTTTTAGTCGGTTGCATATATAATGCTTTATGCATTCAGGATCCTCCTCCCAATTAGGTGTCCAACTCAGACTCAAAAAGGCTATTCATTGCATTTGTTAACCTGGATTGTGTATCTACTGCGAAAGCCTCCTTTAAAGACTTAAGAAAGGCAGTGTTGGGGCAAGAGTGAATTTTGAGGTATAATTCTGCCCTTTTCCCCAGTACAATCGCTTTCATCGACGGTATTCCCAGTTCAAGCCTGAATATGGATGGATAGCCATGGGGATGCATTGCGGTAGGCCCAACAATTTCCTCCAGAAATGTCCTTCGATGATCTGAAGCCACTCTAGATTCATAGTAATGAGTGCCTCTAGACCATAAGTTATCATAGGCAGCAGGCATTGCACATAAAGGTGTCGAGCACCCCATATAGAAAAGCCACTCTGATTTTGTGTGAACCTGTAGACCATTGTGGTTAATTGTGCTGCTTTTATTTTGCGGTGCTGAATGCACTGCTCATAATTGCCTCTGCTTTCAAAATCCACTCCCAGGTATTTATAGGAGTGCGAATATCTAATCTCTGTTTCCAGGAGCAAGCGAGGGTGGGCGACCTTTCCAGCAGTGAAAAGTAGGAGCTCAGTTTTATTGTGATTTATGACCGATTGATTTAACTCAGCATACTTCCATAGTTGAGTTGCCGATGTTCAAAAAGCACAATATCATCAGCATATGCCATGATAGCACACTTTGAATTGCCAACCCTAGGTGGGCAGTTGTGAATACCCGCTATAGATTCTGGGATGTCTGAGACAAAAAGGTTATAGAGCAGGGGAGCCGTGCTACATCTCTGCTTTACACCACGATTCTGTCTGATCAGATTGGTCCTGGTCCCCTTATGATCAAGTTTAAGTTGGACAGAGTTGTTGGTATGAAGGAGTCTCAAGTAGTATACTAGTTCCTCCGGGCAATTCATGATACGTAGTTTATGCCATAGCTTTTCCCTATTTACTAGATCGAAAGCTGATGTAAAATCAATGTATAATGCATACAGTGGGGGCTTATTAGGTTTCAGGGCATTGTTCCTTAAAATGTCCATGATAATCAGATTGTGAGACGTAGAGCAGCCCGTTCTAAAGCCACTCTGGAAGCAGTCCAGAATCCCGGCGTTGTCTGTCCACGCTTGAAGTTCTTTTAGTATGCAGGAAGCAAACAGTTTCCCGGTACAATCAAGCATAGAGAGCAATCGATAGTTCCTCGGGTCGGATTTATTCCCCTTTTTATGGACAGGAACTAGTATGGCTGATTGCCAGGATGTTGGAATTCTGCCATCTATTAGTACTTTGTCAATTAAGATCTTCATCAGGCTAGCCCACAATTTGGGGTTGCCTTTCATGACCATATTAGACAGCCCGTTAGGCCCCGGTGCCCTAGAGGATTTCAACATACTGATCTTATCCACGAGTTCGTCAATGGAAACTGTGAACAGGTGAATAACCCATGCTCTCTTCATGGGATCCCCTTTTTGGACAGACTCTGGCCCATTCGGATCTTCAAGATACTTAGTCCACTCACTAGCACCAATTGGATTGATCAATGGTTTCATCTGGTTTCCCCGTGCTTCCCCAAGGAGAGCCCAGATATTACGGGTATTTTTGGTGCATAGTGTGTGGACCGTTTTCTGCCATTGTTCCAGCTTGTGCTTCCTCTTCCATACGTTAGTCTTTTGTCTATATTTATTTTTAAGAACTCTGATATTTCTGTGGATCGCAATCATAGAGCAATGTTTAGCCCTTATTTCACGGATTCCCCTTCTTAGCTTACGCTTAGCGTCTCAGATTTCCTTGTGGTAAGTCTCATCTTTCATCAGGTCCTTTGAACCTATAGGTGCCCGGATGTTTGCATATTTATACACAAGCCTAGTGATCCATCCTTCGATTTCTTCAAATGTCATTGAGTTGAACATCTCTGCATTGCTTTTGTCCAAGCCATCAGATGCAAGTAAAGCTTTACTGATGTCCCTGTCAGACCATTGTATCCGATTGGCTGCATGGTTCACCAGTGTCTCAACGGCATTGGCAATCCTAGGGAGCTGATTAATTGGTCCCAGGTTCATAATCAGTGGGTCGTGATCACTATGGGGGTCTTTCGATATTACCATGTCTCTAATCCTCGTGGCGACATTGTCGCTTGTAAACATATAATCGAGAGTACTCCAGGAAGAGCCATTACTGCAAGTGAACCTGCCCGGCCTGTCACCTGGGGTCCGGCCATTGATGATCTCTAGTTCCCACCCGTCAAAGAAATTCAGCCAACAGTCTCCCTCCATATCATCGACATTATGAGCCATAATACAATGCGGATATAATAGCGGATTGTTAGCCGTGCCACTGCGTCCTTTGATGTGACAGTTAAAATCCCCTGCCACGATAACAGAGTGGTTCCTTGTCTCAGACAGCCATTCACCCAACAGATCATGTAGCGAGGACTGAATCATTTCCTGGATCCTGGCGCCGGGGGTGGGGGGGGGGGAGAGGTAGGTGTTGTAGACATTAACCAATAATAGATCATCATCTTCCAACTCCCCTGGGAGCTTTATCTCTACCGCACGCACAAAATCTTCTCAGGTGGTTATGAGCTTCCTGCTAGTCAGTGAGTTTGCAACACCAGTTATCAAGCCACCAAAGGGATGACCCCGTATCCCCTTTTTTGCAGGCGAGTGGTAGAGCGTAAACCCGTCAATTACAATGGGTGTCATTAACCAGGTCTCCTGAAGTAATAAAGTATGGTTCAGAATGGCAGGTAATGATACACTGTCGGTTGGAAGGTGCTTGAAGCCCTGAGTGTTCCACGATATTAACGAACAATTTCAGGGCTTCTGCAACACTAATGGGAAGATAGTCGGCCAGCCATTTTAGGGTTTCCTGAATGTCGCTCATTTGCACCTTCTTCCCTCCAGGTAGCGTCGGTTTGCGATTGTTTTTAGGTTGATTAATGACTCCCAGAGGTAAGCTACTATCTTCTGCTTCTTGGTCCACATCCACTTCTAGGTCGACATGCAGCAGACTGTTTTTATAATCCCGTATTAGTTGCGCCGTGGCCAGGTCTCTGCAGTGTAAGGCTGTCACATTGGGATTACGGCTACTGAGTGGCTCCACAAATAAGAAGCCTTCAGATAGGATCATTCGCAGCTGGGGTATAAAATGTAGCTTGGTTAGAACTTCTTATCTTGTGAGCCATTTGTCCCTCTTCTTTTGGTTCATATTTTTAATGATACATATTGCACTTTGTGTTTTAGTTTTTCTCCGCAAGATGGGCCTGTCTACTTCTGGTGTCAAGGCTACTGGGACACTTGGTACACTCCTTCTACGTGGGGTAGAGTATTTTTCGCACTCACTGTCTTCATCCGTTGTATTGAATGTTGAGCCTGTTTCATTACTATTTATTATTGATGTCTCACTCAATTTTTCTGATAAGATCTAGCTAGCCTGCCATTTCTTTGTTTTACGGGCTCTTTTCCTTGCTTTTTTTTTAATTGACCGGCAGGGGAGCAGCAGAAGCTTATGGGGCTTTATCAGCATTGCCTGTCTTATTTGCTGCCCTTTTTGCTTTACGTCTTTGTTTTTTTGAGAGGATGACGACAGAGCTCACTTCTGGATCCGGGTTGATTTCTTCCTGTGCAGTAATCTCCTCTTGATCATTGATAGTTGCTGGTTCAGAGTGCTCACAAGGGATATATGTGGTCCTTGGATCAGGGAGACCTAATTGTAATACCGAATTCATGTGGATTCTACCACATAATTTCAGCAGTACTTTCAGCGCAAATTGCATAGAGGCCATAGAGGACTGTAATTCTGCAATTGCTCCAATATTAGAGCATTGAGTCTCATTAGACCAGAGTTCTTCAGTTGGCCTCGAGTCTTCTAAGTCAATTAGCAAGTTAGGAGACTCAGATAGTCGCCCAGTTGGTGGTGTCAGTGATCCATTATTGGTGGGAGGTAATGGTGATCACCCGGGTTAGTGGTATAGGAACTATTAATAGGGATTGTTGGTGTAGTATTTGGATGGTTCACAGATTTTAGTACCTGTGCTTCCACCACCATCAGGTCTTTGTTACAATTTGATTCCTCTCTCACTGGAGCTGCCATTGAGCGGAGCGTTGGATAGATAGGCATAAGTCTAATAAGGAATTATTATCAATATCCTCATAGTTCGTGGTTTCCAGTGGGATATTGTTGTTTTGACTGGGCGATGCGATATCAATTGAAGGGGGCCTCAGTCATAGGGGTGATTTTTTGGAACAAGGCGGGTATTGGCCCTTTCTCCGCCTGACCTTTTTGGTTGACCGCCTCCTTATTTGCTTTTGGTGATGCTTTGTCTTGGACTGTTTTGTTCTTCCTAAGATTATATAGGAAGCCTTGCTAGTTTTACCCTTAGGTGGCATATTCACCCTTGATTAGGGATGCTGCGCTGTCCAATTGCCTGATTATTGTGGTAATAAGTCAAACCAATTAGTTGGTTGGAACCAGACGCGACGGGATCAAAAGGGGTCTGGCCCCCGCAGTCTCCCTCGGGATTGTCACAATCTTCCAATCGTTAGTACTATTTTGGATCGCTTAGAGTCTTTATAAAAATAAACATGCGCGTTGTGGTGTGCGGTACTAATTTGATATTAACATGTGTACTGAGTAAAACTTTAGTGGGACACGGACTTCAATAGTGTGAGAATCACAGCAGAGGCCAGATTCCCACAGTGTCCAAATGTTAGTTGGTTTGATGTTGTGCGAGTGCAGGGTTTTGAGAGAGTTCAAACAGATGCTTGGTAAATTAAGACTACAAAGTACCTGAGGCAGCGCTGCGGCCGTGGGATTGTCACTGGAATTCAGAGATAAACAGCTCTTGCCCACTGATTGCAGCCACGCCACTCAGGAGCCTTCCGCGTTACCTCGGCAGCCCGCTACCCAGACCAGAACGGGCAGTGATCAGCAACTACGTGCACCTGTTCCCAGGACTCAGTCGCTGCGGGTGCCAGAACACGGAAAGTCTCCACAGGGCTCGCCAAATCGATTCCACATCTGTTTCTCCTCTGTTTTCGCTGCGAGTCCCCTGTACAAGCCACCCGCAGAACGTCCAGCAGGACTGCAGCACTTCCTCCGAACTTAGACTAGAGGAAAGGACCCAAAGGGCAACGAGGAAACACGTCAAGCCGCACGGTGAGATCGAACATCGTAGACACAGCCGCTTCCGACGTCGTTGAACTATATTGAATAGCGCAGACCAGTATCAGGTGAAGGGAACCAGTCTTTTGGTCCAGAAAGTTGAGTGTACAAGGTGTTGGAACTACAAGCCAGGGGAAGTGAGTCATTCCCATTAGCATCCATTAAGAGAACATTTTTGGGAACAACACCCATATACTAGGATAAGGGAGTCAATCTCCCGGAGAAGGAACTTTGTTGGATTAGATTATTCTTTAGTTGTAATGTTATGTTATGTTATTTTGCACTTATATAGCGCCTTATATACCATTGGTATGGTCTGAAGGTGATGTAAGGAATTGAAGTAGGTTGTGGCACAGGACGGTGTAGTTTGATTTTGACAGACCTTCTGAAAGATCCATTAATAATAGTTTGAGGCAGAGAAACCCCCATTAGAGATGGGGATAGTGAGGATATTTTTTTTTCTATAAAAAAAACAAAAAAAATTTCCAGTAACCAACATGCCACCCTTGTGTCGGCTTCCTGCTTAAACACCCTTATAGATGCTTCATGAACAAAAAGTTGTCCATCTTGCAATTTGTTCTGGCTCCCACTGTGGGTTAACCATACAGCAATTCCATCACCACCCACCTGAAATATTAATTTCCCAGCATCCCGATCTGCACTGCGGAAAGGAATTTCAGATAAGGGTAATTTTACTCCTTATTTTGTGAACTTGCGATTAAAAGTGCAGCTCTCATTCCGAACTTGTGCGTTTTTACGCAAGTAAAACTATATTTTATTAAATAAAGCAGCTATTGTTCTTGCAATGGTAATGATTGCAGCTAGCAATTCCTGTAACTGAAGAAGCAGCCTTTATAACATAGTGGTTGCCTTCTCATCAGGCTGCACTATAGCAAAGTTCCTCTTTGTGTAAAGTGCTGCTCATGCCACCGGGTCTGCACACACGTGAGCAGTACAAGGTGGCATGCTTATCATTTATTTAAATGACAAAGTGCTGAAGTACGTCTGAATGGTGTACAGATTCATCAGCAATACAACAAACAGTATAATGGGGACAGATACATCCATACCGTTGCTCCCCATTTTTTCTTTGTTGGGAAATGGGTGTTGCTAGGTCTGGAAAATATCAGGGCTAAGCTAATGTCGTTACTGTTGAGTCTCGGGGCTAGCTACCATTTAGGTTGTCGCACCTCAGCTATCGGGGTCTACAACCCGAAGACCTGGGGCTATAGCCCCCTTTACCCCACCCAGCAACGCCTCTTTTTTAGAGAGAATACAAGTAAGCTGCTTTCCTGAAGTCTGGTTTAGATTAGGAAATCATAACACCCCTTGGCAAATGCATCTCTCGCCAATGGGAGTGGAATCCCCGCATCTTTTTGTAAAAGCATTGATGGTAAACCAGGTAAGATTTAGCAATTTAGTGTGCCCTCGGATAAACCTGTAAATGAGAAAAACTAGAACAATATCTCGGTATCCTTTCAGGCTGCTAGAGTTTAACTCAGAAGCTGGACATCTGTACCCATCGGCGAGTGGACTTCCCGAGGAGGCGTCCACCGATAATAGAACAATGTTGCACCTCCTGTTGGCGCTCAGCCCCCAAGTTCCAAAAGCCTCGAGGTTCATTTATTTTGTTTAACATTATAGCAGGTGGTGAGAGCTCACGGTTTAGCGTTTCCTCTCAATAGTAAGAATCAGTCATGGTTTGGATTCCAAGACACTGTTTATTCCCCAAGTGTCATGCTCACAGATGCCCAATTGCCAACACGTGTTTCAATCATATTTAGGTCTTTCTCAAGGCCGGGCTAATTACTCATAATGTGGGCCTTACCATAAACATTGAGAAAAAAAAACACATTGTAACTGAAAGAAATGAAAGAGACCCAAAGCAGAAAACCAAAGATAATCTTGTAAAATAATGAATATACATGCAATATATTTGGATTCATCCACAGTTAATGTATAACAATAAATAACAGAGGGGAAGGGAGGGATCCACAGAAAAAGAAAATTCACAATGATTATATATAGCATTGACCCCTTTACAATTCAGTAATTGTTTGAAATTGTGGTGTTAGGTGACAATGGTATTCTAAGCGATGATCCTACTGTCCATGTTACCCTAAAGTCACCTCAATGTGCATATTGCTTTTATGGTACAAATCACCCATATGACTACAGTGTGTACAGCATCAGATTTGAAGTTTCCATCATCAGTAAGGTCTTTGACGTGGAACCACAACAGATTTGAAAATATACCCATGTTGCTCTATGTGACTAACCCGATTGGTTGGACCAATTCTATCCCTATTTATACCCGTGAAAATGACACAAAGCTGCCAACTACTGCTCACCCTCTTTCCGAATGACAGTTCTGTAGGGGAGATCCCCTGCTATGATATGTTATAGTAGAGTAGGTAATACCTATGGAATAAAGAAAATAACCATACATTCTGCGTTATGTTCACAGGATTTCCTTGTGCATCAGAAACATACAACTTGTCAACCTCTACTGAGCTACGGACAGTAGTTTTGGTTCTGTATACATAGGCCTGGTTAAGGCCCATCATTTTATCACTGCCTTTATTATATGATACCAAGTCATTGATTAGTGGCGCTACTGTTAAGTACAATTCAAGTGCCAGTGCCAAATATTCTTGACTCCCTTTCAAATAGTAATATCAATATATTAGCATAAGACTTACTTATGTCTTACATCACTTAATCATTGCACTGATCTTCTATTCAATTATGTCTGTAAAGGGCTAGGCCATTTCCTCATGTCGGGTAACTAAGGATTCACTTTGCCTTGTATACATTACTTCACTCCCTTTCAGATGTTCTACCAAATAACATTTGCATTGTGCACTACAGGTGCTACATACCCTTATGGAATGGGTGTACTTCAGTCAGATTGTAGGCCCTGTTGTACCGTAGGACTTTTTGCCGTAGTGGCATCCCACGTGCATTTGCCACAGGAGCCATCTTGAAACCTGTATTTAAATATGTAAACACCGATGTCATACCCACTATCGAACTGCTTGTAATAAAGAGCTGCCTGTGGAGTACATATAGTGCTAATGGCCCTAAGAAGCACAGTTATCATTTGTAAAGTCGCAATGAAGGCCTCTTTAAGAGAAAATCCTAAGATTTGTTTAAAATGGAACCATGCAACCTGTTCTAAACAAGAATCGCCATCTGCGACACAAATGATAGCATCAGGTAGATAATGCCCATTTAGCCATCAGTTAGCTCTCTATATTAGGGTAACCTCATGTATGATACGAGGATCCCAAATAGCCCCTGCGCACGTGTTACAATAGTAAAACTAGTTCGCATTGTAATTTCTCACATGATAGACAGCTAATTGCAAACAGCCTCAACAAGACATCACCAATTTGGACGAATCTAACAATGTTAACAAAAATCCCTCGAGTGTGCACGTTTAATGGACCTGTGAGATAGTCTCATTGATAAGATGTGGCAGATATTTTGTGTTCGGTCTACATGTCCTGTCGTCCCTCAAAGCTAGTACTATGGACATTTCTAAATCCTGATAAATGACATATGACTTGATAAGTCACCGACTTTAACCACTTTGGTATTACCCTAATCTTGGTTCTTAAATCCTGATTTTATTTATCATGTAGCCTGTTAAGTAAACATGTGAAGGCCCTTTCCACTTTTACATTACTTTCATTCAGACAGTATGTGCTAAACACAAAACGTAAGTAATTACAAACATGCAAATCCTTGCCAACTGTAGATTACCTTCATTCAGACAGTTTTTGCTGAATACAGACCATCAGTAATTAGCATTACTCACTCTTGCGTTGCCTAATTCTTAGTGCGTATCGTTGTTCACACCGCAAGTCATCAATAGCTCATCCCCATTACCTGAAAAGAAATTCATCTGGTAGTTTACCATTTTATGACTAGGCATTCTTACTAGTACAGTTTCGACATGCTCATATTAGACAACAGGTTCATAAAAAGACCCCCCCCACATCTCGGGTTCATGGTTTAGGCAAAAAGTCAGTTGTGCGCATTTTACAGATAAGTTTGGACTCTATTTGTCTCAGAGTTCTCGGTCTTCTCCCCTCTGGCCAATGGTCGCTTTATCCTTCTTGTTGTCCATTTGATACGTCTTTTACTAGTGTGATGCCAAAGGGAACTTATGACCTTGACTCCCAATGGTGGCCATGTGTTCTCGAATCTGAAGTCTTAGTTCTCCGATAGTGCTGCCTACGTAGCCACAAATAAATTCGCCACATATTTTGACCTACAGTTAACCATGTCCTTAATGGTCAATTTGACACCTTGTATTTGAACGCGCAAATATGTGCGTGTTCCACATTTTTGAGAAGTCAGTCTTCCGTTGTTGTAACCAGCTGATGCCAGAACCAGTCTCAATCTGTGGTGTTGATAAAAAAGGAAGGACTTAATTTGGTTCCAAGAGTGGGGGCCTTGGTAAAAATGATCTTTGGTGTTGCACCCAAGTAGGCGGTCAAATCTTTGTCTAAGTTCAGCAGGTGCCAGTGCTTCTGTAGAATCTCTGTTCATGGATAATAGTAATGGCAGTCTTGCCCAAGACATTACCACCCTTTTATTTTGGAATTCGGAGTTGAACCCCTCACAAGCTTTCCTAGAGCCCTCAATATAGGGAAAAGAATTGTGACCTCTATAAAATTCTGTCTCGACACTAGCTTTACCTATTGCTAAATGGGAGAGCAGTATGTTCGAAAGACCTTATTTAGGTCGCCCTGGTTGGTTATGCGAGTCTTTTATAAATTAACCTCTCGCCTATGGTATTTCAGCAATTGGAATTCTTGGTGTCAGGACTGAGAATACATAATAATCTTGGTTCCATGCCCAAACACTCTGAACAATAACGGTTGGGGTTTATGCGAGCAGCCTTGTGTTGGGGGGAGGTTTGTCTAAGTTATTGTGAGTGATCACATTTCCAGCTCCGAGATTCATTTTTCAAGGTCTATACCCCCTTTTTGTATTTTGTGGCTTGCTAATCATAATCGTTGTTTCTCTGAACCATTACAGCATATATATATTACATCCCATAAATCCAGCAATAAGTCTACGTTCCCCAATGACTTTTCCAATGTTTAAAAATACTGTTCATAATGTACCATCTCCCTCAGCGGATGCTTTATAGCCAAGATACTCTGATAAAATGCTTCCCAAGTCTCCAATGCGATTGAAGCAGAGGGGTCTGGAGCGTCGATATTCAATTGCACTAATCACTTACAGCCTTCGATTGGGAAAGGTTTGTTTAACCAAGGTTAGTATCGGAAATGGCAGTCTGCAAATTCACGTGTCAAGCGAAGCACGATGCAATTTCTTCTCCGATACATTTTCTTTTCCACCGGATTTATTGCACTCCATTATTTTCATCAACATTAGATCTATTTTAGTCAACACTTTATGTACCAGTAAGTGGAAGGGTGGTATACGTTCCCGACTACATGCAACATTAACTTTTTTTTTTTTAATAGATTTATTTAAAATGGAAAACGTTAGCCAGGTCTGGTCAAGGTAATAGAAGGTAGGCCTTTTCAGGCTAGGATTCAATAAGCAGCTCATTTCTGCGCCCACCCACAGCCCAGAGAACAAGCACTGGGGGCTAAACCTGTGCTCTTATTGTAAAAGGCTGAGCCAGAAACATAAGGAAGAAAGTACAGTTACTAAGTGCCCTCACAATCCCCGCTTTCATCAAAAGCCTTTGGAAAAGGGATACTAGTAGGAACCTTGGACCAGCAATAGGCCCAACAGGGGACAACATCCAATGCAACCTCCAATTTTGAGTGCAACATACGACTCCTTAATCTGCATGTGAGGATCTACAGAAACTATAGACACTAACATCTCACCACAACACCGCAAACTCCTTCATACAATCGCCCACAAAACAACAAATATCTACCAAACGGTAAACTGATGGAAGTCAAAGGCACAATCCCCGCTATGCTACGTAGGACCTTGCCACTTGTATTGCTTAAATTGTTTTCCACTGTACTCTACTGCCATGGGTTGTGCCTTGTCGAAGGCAAATTTTGTGGGTAGGTTTTGTGCATTGAACTTGGGTGTGTTTGAGGGCAGCCAGTATATTGGATTTTGATGTGTTTGAGGCTGATCAATTGATTACGTTTGGATATAACCAGAGGGCAATCAGTGCGTTGAATTTGGATGCAATTCAGGGGTAGCCAAGGTACTGAATTTAGAAGAACGCGATACAAATGTCCACAAACCCACTAACAACTCTTAAATATTCTGCTTAGTCAACCTAAAACACAGAATACAAAAACATCTCTACAGCAACAAAACATAAGATCATCAAACTACAACAAACTAAACAGACACTGCACACTAAACAAGAAACCAAGCCAACCACACAAACTACACACAGACACACACACCAAGCACAACCACTACAAAATAGCACATACCAGCAAACAGTGACTGTTTTTTCCAAACTGAAACTAGCGACAGCACATCAAAGTTCTTGCGCTTTTCTCTAATCCTACTAACAAACCCCCCAGCCCTCCTTCCGTTTCATATCCACAAGAGCGCGAAGAGTCCACGTAAGTGGCTGCAGTGCGCGGTACCAAAAAACAAAGTGTGCCTGCTTTCTTTCTCGTGCGGGTAGTTTCATGTTTTAACACAGTTGTAAAATAGGCACATTCATATCAGAGGGCCATTGTTAAAAAAAAAGTCAAAACGAGAAAAAAAAGGGTTCCCATTTCTAAATAACATATCAAACCAGGATCCATTTTTCATATTTCATTTATTTTAACAAATAAATATATACATTGTCTCAATAAAAAGGATTTTAAATACATGATTCCACCAAAGCCCATAATACCCCCTTTAAGTCAGTATCAAGTTTATATGGGCCGTACCCTTATGCCTCTTCCTGCCTACACACACAAATTATCTTAAAACTCTGATTAGACAGTTATTAACGGCATTGATTTTTCAATAATAAAAAAATGTCTTAAAGATTCTAAAACAAAGTATGGGAAATATTTCAGCATTTTTAATATAAGCTAGAAGAATTGTACGCATAAGGAATGCCGTGAGTGTCACCTACGTGCTTTAATTTCCAGAAAACAGAAAGGGTGTTCGCTGGTAAAATCATGTCAAAAGTAAGGATTGCATGCAATGTTCGTATCAAATGAACAGCTGGCCGCGCACCACCTCCTACCCTAGATTCTTAAGTGCTCGCCTACCCCCACAACTCGACCTCCCCCTCCCCAGGGAGTGCAGAGCCTTGCCAGGTGACTCCATTGTGGAAAACGGCGTTTGGGTAAACACGCCCAAACAAACGCCGCATACCAAGGGCTCTGCCAAGGTCACTTCCCCGTCGCTTAACAAAGGGAATACTTGGATGACAAATGCCCCCCAGCGGCGCACAATGGATTCCGCCATAAGCTTCTCATTCAAGGGGAGCAGGTCCTAGTTTAAACGAAGTGAAAACAGCACTTCGCCTTCAGCAACAGCCTCTTTCAGTGCATTCTCCCACCATTTGCAGTTGCTTAACTTAGAACGAGCATGGGTACAGGTGGGAACGGGAGTAAACTTTAAGCAGAGAAAATGCACCTTCGTTTCAGCTTCTCAGCTGGGATTGAAGGACAGCACGATGCAGGGTTCAAGCTTGGCCACGGTGACCTCACACATCTGTCAGTGCTGGTCATTGTCCGTTACCAGTGACACGAGTGTACACAATGGTGCCTGCACTGTTGCTACACCCTCATCAGTCAATGTTGGGTCGACTCGCATCAGAGGTTTCGAATACACATTTTCAGCCCTTGCAGAAATGTATTAAAAAAGAAAACGTTCCAGTTTGCCTAAAGAATGGGCTGAAATATATGCTACGCAAACAGGTACAGAGCGTGCATCAAGTCACCTTTATTTGCACGGGTAGATTTACCACGTACCTGCCTATATTAGCATTTAGAACATGTGTTTATTCTAAAAACAGGACTGACGAGACTTTGTTTGACCCCCGGCACTTCTATTCAAAAGTATATAAGCGTAGTTAAGTGTGTACTATAGACACTCCATCTACATTAAGTATTTCCAAAATAATAAATTCCATCACACTACAAATCAAAACTACGACGGAGTATGTGAAGGGTATTACCCAATTTGATCGCATTTTTCTGATGGAATAAATAGTACATCTGACCGAATTTGGCCAGTACCAGTCAATCGATAAAATGTGATTGGGTAACAAAGGCCTAACATGGGGAATGGGAGGTTGCGGAGGTGTCCCCTGCTCCCCACGTTCGGCATTTTTGGTCTTGGGGTGTTGTAGGGGTGTCCCTCGCTTCCTGAAGATTGGGGGCAGGGGATGAAAAAAAAAGAGAAAAAAGGGACCCTGCAGCGTAGGATCCGACCCGCGTTGGAGGGACCGAACGGCCGCTGCAGGGTCAAGGGAGGCAGCGGCCAAGGAAAAGGTAAGTGGGGGAATGTATTGGGGGTTTGCGAGGGACAGAATTGCAGAGTGTGTCCACGGTAAAATTGCATTCACTGCGAAATTGACTATGGCCAAATCCGCCGTAAACTATTCTGCCACGGCCAAATCACACAGCTCCGTGTGAAGTACTGGTGGACAGTGCCAGTTAAGGTTTCATTTGTAGCATGATGGACGGTTTATATACGAAAGAAACAACCCCCGGCTGCCATCTCTACACCCTCTGTGTTTCTCCATTACCATATACAATCATTTCCAGGTTATCCAATCCTATCCCTTCAACAACTCGCACATTCCCTCCCATTCTGCCTGCCAGGCTGCATTCTTCTTCTGCTTCCTTCCCCCATTGATCCCCATGCATCCCCCCTCTAATTGCTCCCCCTGTACTTTGCCACATGACCTCCTCCATCAGTGCAGATCAATTTCCACTCTCCATCTCCTCTCTCTCCCCCCCACACATCAACTCCAAATCGCCAGCCGAAAAATGAGCTTCAGAAATCTAAAATCACTGACTTCATTTACATTATTACAAGCTGGTTCTCCGAGGGCTTTTCACCACTAGTTAAGGTGATGTCACCATTCAAGAGAGCCGGAGGTAAAGCCACAGAGCATAAAGGACACATAGCCGGCACATGGACTCTTTACCTGATGTCCCGGCTGAATCCACTGCTTCGATGCCGATGGAAGACTAAAATCTCTCATGCCTTTCTCTTCCGCTGCAGATCCAATCTGCATAACTCCAGTTTTGCAGAATCGCTTCATTTGCTGCCTCTTTTTAACCTGTCGGATGTTCCACATTTTTGAGCAAGGCTGGATGCTTGGCTCAGAAGCTAGAACCGGTACAGGCCAGCTTTCTGCTTTATGCCAATCTTGTTTTACTAGATTCGAACTCGGTCCGTCTTCAATGAGCCCTACATATGTGAAGTTCTATTGTCGGATAAATGCTAGTTAGTGAATCTAAAATTAAAACCAGATCTTTGTCGGCTAGGCACCATAATTCTAGGTCAGGGCTTCGGGAGGAACAAACTCAAACATGTGAAATGGACCGTTTTTTAATAACAATGGAACGAGTATGTCACAGTGGTATTAAATGGAATCTTTATGTAAAGCATGTAAGGTGGGGAATAAAAGCAGCCATGGGAAGTATTGGACGTTTTACTTTAAGTCGATGGATAGTAAAAGTTTTTTTAGGGAGTAAGTGATCATCAACCAGATGACGATCTTTGGTAGAGAAATTTGGAACCTGCAACCCTGCATTCATCTGGATCGCCTGAAAGTTTGCATTCGGAATCGCATCCCTATATAGACATCTGCTTGGACTTGTGTTTGACCTCAACATGGCACTAATTAAAGTCTGCCAGCCTGAGATTTGTAGCATTGCATGCCTCCTTACTTTCTTTGCTCACCAGTGAATTAAGGTATATGTGACGAATCAAGAGTATTTTCCCCTTATCCCCAGGAGGGGAGCCACCTCCTTTGAGGGACATGGACTAATTCTCACAAGGAACTCCCTTTACCACCAACATTATCTGCCTAAATGGGATTGCCTTCAGAAACAAGTAATGTGCCTTCTGTTTGTTAGGCTTCGGGTAATGCTGGATCAAATATGACGCATGGAGGAAAAGGGAACACCCATTTCAGCGTTGACTTGTATGTAACCAGGACGCATCGATCAGAGAGGATAAGAGAGCCAAGCGCAGGGGAAGCCCTCCGACATAGCTATGCCTTGGAAGGGTAGAGCACTGTGGAGCCGCAGAGCATGCAGCAATCCGCGAAGGCGAGAATGCCAAAGAAAGACACTAGAGGCTCAGAGCAGCGAACAACAGGAAAGATGCTGTCAGGATATCGAGGACATATAGTTCTTGCACCCCTTGGAGTACCAGACCTATGAAAAAGATTCTGCGAATCAGGAAGAATAGTCTCGATTGACTTGTTTGCAGCTAAGTGGGATTGTTGTACTTTGACAAATCCTGAAATAAAGCTGCAAGACATCTGGCTAACGAGAAGGTTCCAGAAGAGATATATTTTGGCAATTTGTTTTGTTATTAGTTCAAGTGGTAGAGCCATATAGAAGTAGGTCTTGGACTGGGGCCTTTTTTCTTCTGCATTTCGACTACAGGTGAGCACCCTTAGTTTGGTTAGGCAGGTCACATCCTGGTAGCAATAGGGAGAGGCAGGCATTGTTCTTATTGTTTAAATAAAACATCTAAAATGTCCAACGGGTGTCTGACTCCTTCTGACCTGACACAATCAATTCAAAAATTCTATAAAACGCATTGTCCAGAAAATAAATATTGATGCTGCCAAGTTTGGGGTCCGTCAGCTTAGTAACAAGGTCTTTCTGGAACATACTGAGTAACAGTGTATCATTCAAGTGTGCTAAACTGGCATGGAGTTGAGAGACTGGTTATTTGTTGTGGTGCTCCTCGTCTCTTTTCAGGAGTTTGCCCTTCCTCAGTGACATGCTAGAGAACCCGTGGCTAAGGATAGTTCATGCGATTATGCTTTTGCTCAAAAGGGGCTCATTATTCCACCAGGAATTAACCACATGCGTCGGTTCTGCAAAGCTCACGTGCAATCGAAATTACAGATTTAGTTTCTTGCACCTTTTAAGGGGGCCAGACATCACTGGATGTAGCCTCTTTTTAAGAATCAAACAGTTAAGACAGCAAAGTGTGCCCCCTTTTCCTTCTCAATGGCACGGCAAACAATATTTGCTTTAATTTGAGGTTTTGGGAATGGATATGATCAAATGTAAAATATAGCACCGTGGTTTAATGAGGTCAGTCTTTTTCTTAACTTAAATGCAAGTCTTGAATCTGTGTCAAAAATTAATTGAACTGTGGCCATATTTAATGCATTACTCGCCCCAGTTTCACAATTCTGTTCGACTTCAATTATTAGTTTGACAACTCAAACAAAAAGGACACCCTCCTCTAATATTGATCCTTGAAAACCTCTATGGACTGAAGAAGGTACAGAGCCATTTTCTCTCCCTGACGACTGACTACTTCACACCTATTGCGCACCTCCCCCCACCCAAACCCATTGTGTAAACTACAAGACACTTTCATTTTTCTTTCGCACTGCCTCAACCTTCTCGCCCATCCTCCACGCGCTCCCCACATATTATAAAGAGCACTGCAAGGTCCTAGCAAAACTTGAATCCCCTATGCTTCTTGACCTCTTCCTCTTCGAGGAACAGGCAAACTCAATCCTTGACTTTACAACCTTTCACTCCCTCCTAAAGTCTTCCCCCCTCCCGGAGAAGAATAACGTGCAGTGGTGGTTCAACTGAATCCTTGCCTACTCTGCAGAGATCAAATGGAAGCAGTCCAGACTGGATAGGATGGGCGAGTTTCCCCTTCTCTGGCCGTAAGCTGAATGTGATAGCTGAGCCAGGCCTAGAGGGGGAAGTCATTACGGGAGATCAGACAAAGGCCATAGCAGGACGTTCGGCATAAGGGGCTGGAGACTCAGGATCTGGTACAGAGCCTTTGTAGCTTTCAAGAGAAGGAACAATCGTTAAAACAGAAGATGCAGGTTATTGGCCTTCTTTATACCCATGGCGTCAAAGTGTTTAAGATACGCAAACACAAATGCGCAACAGACAGGAGCGCATGGTACTGTCCTGCGCACGCAAAGTGTAAGGCAGGATGAATTTCCACTTCCGTGGCACGATCTTCTCAGCAATCCTGTAGGATCCCAGCAAGCAGGCTGCTAGCATTCCCTCAGTGCCTCCCGGTACTCCAGCGGCTGGGCAGAAGGTGGCTGCGGATCCTAATCAACAGATGCGTGCCAGTGATCTGGGCACAGCCACAGTGCCAAAACTGCCATGGCCGAGCAGTGATACTGGAAAGTCGGGTCAGAAACAGACAGGTATACCATCTCAAAAAAGCACTTTATTCCAAAAGATTTCAAAATAAACGTAACTGGGTTACTAAAAGAAGGCACTTCACAAGCTAGGGTGAAAACGTAGTTACTCTTCATCACTTACACATGTCATCTCCCGATTACAATCTGAGACCCTCTTTCTGCATGACCTGCTACAAGCTCTGCTGAGAACAGACACAATCCTACTTAAATGAAATTAAAACAACATTAAAAAAAATCTATCACACCAACTCCATCGGCCTGTGCAAATGCCTCGTGTGAACAGCTAGATGCTATTTGGGGTTGCTTGTGGTCTCGTACAGAAGGGATGTGGCCAAGCAGTTCGGGCTGGATTGCTCCTTTTGGGGTGGGACCAAGCCCGATTTGCATACGTCTTTCCCCTTTCTGTAATGGCTTGAGAAGCGAATAATGTTGGTGTGGAGGGGTGCCCACAGCATTGCCAGAGATTAAGATTAACTCTGAACCTTCGAGCCATAAACTTCTTGTTTTGCTAGATTCTACCCAAACCACCTGAAGCTAAACTCAGACAAAACTAAGGTAATGATTTTTGGAATTAGGTGACAATCTGAATAGCCACCTGGGGTTCTGCTCTTATATAAAAAATAATAAATAAATTAAATTTTTTTTTAAAAAGTACGTAATATCCTTTGTGGCAGTAAAAACAATCTGACAATCTGGCTGTTTTTGACAAAAATCTATCCAGACTTCACAAATCAGCTCTGCAGTGAAAGAATTCTCTTTCTGCCTCAAAACACATAGGCACATATTTCCTTCCCTCTTTTCCCCAGTGTTTCCAAGTCATCATGACGACATATTTATTATTCAAGTGGACTTATCCTGGCAAAGGTAATACGCCGACTCCAGAGCGGGAGATCTTCTGGGATCCCTGAAGCCCTATGCCCCATATTCTCATTGGTTCCCAGTCTAACCAAATTAGTTTCAATGTATGAGACATCACCCACCGAGCCTTGCACAGAACGAGCTGTCAATTTATACAGCAACCAACCCTCCCCTCAATGGTAGCATGACCTGGGAGGCACTGCTTTATCTGCAAAGGGAGCACACCTTTGAAACACTATGCACGAGGAATACTTACTGTATAGAAGTACGTCTTCCTTTCAGGAGATTTAGTCTTCTCCCATCCCCCACCCCCAGAGCAGATGAAAGCCAAACCTCAAGTGTTGCTTTTCTCGCACAACCTCAGGACCAACAGCGACACTATTCTCAGAAACTTTTCTTAAATACCACTCCCAACATGAAACCAAACCATACACAGTCACACCTCAACACCACCTGACTGCTAAAACTGAAAACGCACTAACACTCACTGACCGTTTCACCAAACTGAAGCTTCCAACAGCACATCAAAGTTCTCTTGCACTTCTCCCTCTTAATCCCCGACCCTCCTTCCATTGCAGACCCGCCAGAGCGCCAAGAGACTACCCAAGTGGCAAGAGTGCGCAGTACAAGACCCCATAACATTAACACTCTAGACCTCTTGGGCTACTTCTTTCTCATGTACGCTTTCACATAAACCTTGAGCATGCTAAAAAACGCACAAGTGTTGCGGCCCAACACTGCAACAAAGTCTTAATACAGCTGGCAAAGAGTAACGCCACCCCTTTGAACAATTTCCAGGCACTGCATTTGAACCTACCAATTTCAGGACTTTCTCCATTTGTACTATGAACATAACCTTCCTAAACTCCACGGTGCCTTGTGGTGTTTCCTTCCTATTTAGGCACTAGATGACTGACCCTAATGTTGCCTCACTAATTTGCCTCTGCTCCTGCGTGATGAACTCAGAACGGTCCCTTGACGAGGCATAGAAATGCCAGTGTATTGAACCCAGTCAGCTACTTCCGGATACATGTATCTTCAAGCCAGACTAGGACGATCAATACCAAACGATCTATTCGGAATTCCAGACAACCTAGCGACTAGCGCTTCAGCACAAAGAAAGGGAGGAATTTGCTGGCAGACCGCCAAAGATACCAGCGTATACAAGTCTGGTCTTTTTCTTTCATCAGAGGTTCGGTCGATCGTCGGAATATTTTCAGAGGAATTTGCAGTTTCCATGTTTGTCTTGTTTTCTGTTTTAGGAGCAAATAGGATGCAGTGGTTTGCACTTTGCTTTGTATTTTACAAGGAAACATTTCTCAATGTTGTACACTGCAGTTTTCTCGAGATAAATGAAGGTCTTCAACTTTGGAGCTTGAGCGTCCTTTAGTGCAAGATGCTTCCTTCTCGCCCATGGCTATTTTGGCAGTGTATCCCAGCACAATTAAACCCAAACCCAGGCAACTTCAAAGACCTTTTTCCAAAGTCAACTTTCTAGTTAAACTAACCGAAACAATATCAGCAAACCAAACCATGAACAAGTGCATACTAAAAACTCACTTGGGGATCAGTGGGACGCCACCCAATCCGTTTGTTACTTTTACGTCAGGAAAATCACAGTTTCTACAATATCCAGGCCTCCCACACCTCCTCCACCGCATGATCTTGCCAAGCCTCAAACATTTTGCCGATATGGTTTTATCTTATTATGTTCACAAATACACTATTGATGGACCAGGAAACAACAATTCACCAATACACCGATGACACCCATTCATAGCCAAGCGTGACTGTTCCAAACGCCACGCATGTCATCAACACCTTTACGAATAGGATGGCTTTTTTGCCCTCGATACTTATGAAGTCAAAAAGAACTACTTCACAGCCGCAAAAGCCACCAAAGCTCTTTGTGGGACACTGGAGCAACTTTTCCCATAAGAGGTCATCTCACCCAAATTTACAATCAACATATTGCCAAATCTATTAACCCAGCCCACTTCCACTGTGGCCAAGGCAAAACCCAGTCGTACCATCAGACAATTTGAAAGCTGCCAATAGAAGTCCTGGCTTTAACCAATCTGGAGAAGCACTGTTCTAACCGGTATGTAATGTAAAGTGGTCTCATATAGCGCCCATTTGCCAATAATGTTGGCCTTGCTGTGCACTGCTGCGTAAGAAAGGATGCAGATGCAGAAACCTTAGATGTTGATGGATGCAGGTCACAAGTACCGGTTACCCATGTGCCAATATGATCATTTCTATGATGTTTGTGGTTGGTACCAACCCGGGCAGGTTAGCCATATGACCAGCCACCGGACTGCAAAGTACAAAATTTGACAGCATGGTTATTGAAAGAAGATGGATAGGGTCTTAATCTGTTAAACACACTAGTCCTGGAGTTCATCTGAAGGAGTGTGGGACGTGTAAGAATGTAAGAGTTTAGTAGCGAGGACTCAGTGGAGGGATGAGGTGTGGAGAAGGTGGGGCGAGTGTGTCAGTTGTCGCTTTGTAGGTCTTGGTTATAGAATTCACAGAGATTCAGCAGAGGAACAATGAATAAAATAGCTTTCTTACAGACAGTAATGCCAAGAGTTTTTAAATGTGCTTGCCGTAAATTAGCCCAGGTTTCTGGTGCACCTTTTTTAGTCGGTTGCTATTATTTTTCATTCCTTTCAAAGCGGTTGGTTGTAAGAAGAACCTTTGCCTGAAGAAGGTTTTTTAGGCAACCTGGCACTGCATGGACCACTTCATACCATGAGCAAAGAACGACAGTTTATTGCCTCAGTTCTTGAGTCTTCACTGGTTAAGCTATCGAACACAGCAATTTCAAGAACTGTGGCATCACCTACATGATCAAACTGCTGCAATCATCCTGCATTCACAGGAAACACCGCCAAGTGTCGATCGACCAACCCCGCCACAATATGTCACTGCTGAAGGACATTCCCAAAAGAAACAAAATTCCTCAACCAAACATGAAATTCCGAGTGCACATACATTCAAGGTCACAATGTGTAAAAAAAAAAATATTTGGGAAAAAAACAATCTTGTGCAGATGAAATCAGTACCTTAACTTTTCTACTCATGTAGCCTGTGTCACTTCATGAACGTTTATTTTGCTCCACTGTTTAGTGCTTGAATAGTCCCTGTGCAGAGAACTACTGGTCACAGATTTAAAATCCAGTGGGCTTTTTATCCTTTCACGGGCAATAAAACAAGCACCATTACAAGGACCACACACCCGACATACAATCGTTTCGAGCCAATAAAATTTGCAACATGCAGTAAAAAAAAATAAAAAGAAAAGAACATTATTATAAATGAACAGAATCATTCATAAAGTTGACAGATTCTTGCACCACTAAACGTAGTAGTCCACTCATAAGCCCCTCGAATAATCCAAGTTGAAATGGCACCATAATGTACAAAATAGTGTAATTAATTTTTCTCAAATGTAGTTCCACTTTAATTGCTCTAGCATGATTTTCCATTATGCCCAATTAACACATAATTATCTGTTTCATAATTGGTAGTTCACACATTACTCGCCAGCAGATTTTTTTAGCACAGTGACACAGCTCAGGTATTTTCCTATACAGGAAAAAGGTGTCCTGGGATCATGTTTGTGGGAGATGCAGTGCATGCGCGGCTACCAAAGGTGGTTGCAGGGGGTATTGTGATGAATCAGAGGTGTTCATCCCAATGATCCTAGCCTGGGACCCTTCTCATGTGGCCAGGAAAAGGCAGATGCGTCCTGACCCTGAGGGTGGTGTTCTGCAGGAGGATAACATGAGAGGGAGATCAGGTCAGGAGAATTTTCAGAACCCTCCAACTTCCCTAATGATCCCACAGTCTTAATGGCATATTGTACAACTGAAGCCTTTTAAGTAAAAAGAAACAAGAACATTGGGGACTTCAAGTCCCATAATGCTATAAGTACTGGGACGAGGAAGAGGGGCTCAAAAGTGCATAACTGCAATGTACAGACTAGTGGTTCTAATCACCCACACCTGAGCGGGACATTTATGAAGACCCTTCAGGGGCAGGCCATTAGACAGTAGTGGCAGCAGTAGAAGTAGAAAGACGAAGTCAGAGGCGCCACTGTGTTTGCATCGGGACGCGGTGCCGAAAGAAGTTGTGACTCTTTAGTGCATAGGACGTGCAGCTGGAAGCAGTGCGGTTACTGGCTGTCCCGTAGGAGAAAGCAGCTCTCCTGGCCTGGCATTCTCCTACAGTGGTTGGCATTCACAGAGGATACGAGGAGCAAGACAGCAGACTCCCTTTTTTGGACACCCAGGGCCCGGCAAGAGAAGAAGTTAAAGCAGCAGTGGGTCAAACAGAAGCGCAGGGAAAGACCGGTGAGTTGGTCTTCATTAGGTAACCCTGGGGTGCTCCACAATAGACCACTGACTGCCTGCAAGCCTTTTGAATACCTAACGAATTAAAGCAATGTTGGCATTACACTCCTATTGAGAGAGCGTGCAAGTGGAGAAATATTGCAACCGATATTATCAAAGTAAAGAGGAGGCAAGATTCCCAGAAAAGCAAAATAACCAGCATTGCCCAAGCCAAAGAAAGGCAATTATAAATGAAAGAGGATACAGCTTTCCTAAAAGGGGCAAACCTGAACAAGAGACATTAACAGCAGCTAACTGATGTTGTAGAAGGAACCCAAAAGGTGGCCGGAGAGTAGCCCTCCTTGTAGAAATCCACAAGGAGCAGAGGAACATAACCTGCAAGGCCTGTGGCAAACAAATCAGTGGAACAAACAGCATCAATTGGTATTGGATGTTATTAACCCCAATGCTGTTGAAAGCAGGGACGTCATTTAAGGGTCGTCAGGCGTCGCACCTGTGACCCCCGAGGTCCCTCTTGATACCCCTGTGGTCACTCTTGCTACCCCTAAAAAAAAAAATTATATAACTTGTTTTTTCTTATTTTTAAAAACAAATCAATTGAGGCTCCTGGACTGTGGTCTGCAGAATGTGGCTCGGTTTCTGGAGTGGCAGGTTTTCTGATAGCTATAGCTGTTAAGATAGCTCAGTGGATTGAGCGCTCGCTGCTGCAATGTGTGTGTGATCTGCAGGTTGCAGTTTCAACTCCCGGCAAGATCAACTCAGCCTTTCATCCTGCTGAGGTTGATAAATGAGTACCAACTCAAGTTGGGTAATATATAATTGTTCTATATGATAACACATTATTATCGTTTGGCCTTGGACCTCTGGTTGCATTCAAAGCAATATGGGCCTATACACACCGATATTAATAATACATATGGTGATTCTTGTATAAATGTATATCAGTTTACAGTGATCTCGTAACTACATTTTTCGTAGTGTACTTAGAAACAATGCTATGTGATGCTATGCGATGCCACTTCCTGTTTTGTCGAGGGGTAAAAGGCTGTGTTCCATCATTTCCTGCGATGTCACTTGGGGTGGGGTCAAATGACATCACTTCCTGTGATGTCAGAGGTCAAGGGTCGTGTGCTGTCACTTCCACTACCCCTGGCATGTTGGTGATATGACGTCCCTGGTTGAAATATATAACTCACATAAAAAGAGACAGAGCCACTTTAGTTAAAGTTATTCCTGCTGCTACAGTACCTACAAATGACTAAGTGTCTCCAAATGAGGATCTTTCTGTCCCTCACACGGCTGTCCTGCCCCTAAAGAGCGCTGCTTAGACAACTATATATTGTGAGGCATAGACCGGAAGCTCACCCTAACATCTCTCACTACTTCACTGAACGCTAAAAATGGTGCACACTATTTGAAAGTCAAAACTTTCCATTTTTATTGCATCCAAGTAGTGTGTCTTATAGATGGAAGCCTGGATTTGAACATATGTAGGCTAGTTCCCAAAGAGACCACATCAAATTGTGATCAAAGCATGTGTAAAATATCTCAAAAGGGGATTTTGCTTGGGTGGATAAGTCTTTTTCAGTTTAAAAGTTGTGCACCTTATATACATTGCCAGCAACGCCCTCTTCTGTGCTACTTTTAAGCTGTTGCCGATTCATTAAAAAAACAAAAAGCAAATGATCATTTGTCCTGTGCACGTTCTTCAATTTGAAGAGGCCAACTGAACTTAATGTGCATATTTCACATTAATAGATGTTCACTTCTTTTGACATCACTTCCCGTTGAATATGTGTTGTAACCCCATTTATTTTTTATTTAACTCATTCACAGATTAGTGCGAGAGTTACATACAAGAAGCACCCATGCAGGAATATGTAGCAGTCACTTAACCAGTAATAAGTAATAATGGTCTGGTAGGGGTGTTTGTTGGCAGCTCCAGGGAGCTTACAGGTGATGATGGGAACGTAAGGGGAAGCCCAAAGTATCATCTGAGACGAAGTAGAGGGGAAAGTAGTGTCAGAGAGACTGCTCTGTGCAAAATAGTATGGAAGGAGAGAGAGGATACAGGAAACTGTCCCCAGGAAGACTCATTTGCATCATCTACAGCAGAAGTGGTCGGCAGGTCCCCAGCCAAAGATAGATAATGTACTGGGGAAAAAAATGAACAAAAATGAAAAAAAAAAGGCAGGAACTAAGTTAAGAGAAAGACACAATAACAGGAGAGCGAAAGAGGACATGGACTGGAGCAAGGTCTGAAGCCAAAAAATGATCACGTGGGCGGCAGTAGGAGAGCGCAGCCTTGCTGGTCATGTGGCATGCAAGAAAAGGCTAGAGCACTCGCTTCCAAGGGCAACATAGTGCTGGTGTTGATGGTTAGATACCGTACAGTATATAACATATGGATAGCTACAAGAGCATATATTAAAAATATGGAGGAAGGAGACATTGCCCAAAAGCCAAAAAGACTATATGCAGTGATCAGCTGCAAAAAGGACACAGCTGAGATCGGCCCACTTTGATCACCAAAAAGTCAAGAGAGCATAAAAAATAAAGAGAACTATTGGTGCAAGGCAGCAGGAAGAAGTGTATTTCATTATTTGTTTGCTTATTGAGTGCCGGAACCCACAGGCATCAGGGTGCTGCACATAACAGAACAAAATGAACACACAAAAAGCAAACAGAAAAAACAGCCGACAACAGGAGAAGCCAATCAAGGAACAGAACAAATTCCAGTATCAATAATCTTTCTCAAACACCTGAGTTTTAAGATGTTTTCTAAACACAGGAAATCAGGACGAGTGTGTGTGTGTGTGTAGAGTCTTGTCAGGGACCCTTATTTATAGTACATAATGACATCATCGAAGTATAGGCTTGGCAGGGTTAACTAAGCACGCCCCCAAACTACTTGGATTGGGCAGGGGTGCTAGTCTCCGCCTTGCTCTCAACTGGTTGGATTTCCAAGAGAATGATGTCAGATTTATGAGGTGAGTTTTACAATGTCCAAAACTCCCACATTTACTTTACTTAAAACCCGCTTTTGCCACAAATAGACATTTATACAATTGCAATCTCTTAGTAAATTATATACACAGGTTACATATTATGTGCAGCACATATCAGTCCAATCCTCAAGTCTGTGGGACCTCGTTTCGCCCTTCTGATACATTTTGGTAATTTTTAGTATTAAAGATTCGGCATAAAATTCCCTTACTTTACACAGATGCGAATTATCCCCAGGGATGTATGTAGAAAATGTTATGTTTGTAGCATTGATACTTTTTGATTTATCCTCAATACTTTGCCCTTTCAGTCCCCAATGTGTCAGTGAGTTCTACCATGTCTCTAAAGAAAGCACAAAAAAATCACTTTTAAACTGACATTTTTACAAAGATCTGCTGCAAAGATTGAATTCTTTAAAGTTTATTCCTGAAATAGTCTTTGGGACCAAATGGCAGTCTCGTTGTTCCTGGGTCCATATTTCTTTCTGTGCTTCACTGCTGCCAACTGTCATTTCCTGTGTGCATGGTGGGGGTTTCCCTTGATTGAAGTTATAGTGCCCCTTCACACTTCCTTTTCTGGGAGCTTCATTGTTTGGGTCCCAGCAGAGACAAAAGTCTGTTCAACCCCGTAATTATCAGGGGGTTGTCCGTATCTACTGAGAGAGAGCCCTCCTTTCGGTGCCACCCCTCCAAGCAGAAAACCTGTTTTTTCAACTTGCAGCTCCAGCCACCATATTTTGTAACTTTTTAATTTCTGATCCAGAATTAAAGCAAGCCGGTTGCATAAAATAACCCTTGTTATATAGTATCATCATCAACAAACCCCTTCATATTGCTAAAGACTGCCAGGCTTTTATTCACGAGTGTACTGTTCCAAAACACAGGCATTTGTTTCTTTAATTTGCAAAAACCCATTTTTTCTCTCTCTTTTTTTTTTTTAACACGTGGTGCGGTTGGCCTTTCCTTCTTGAATACAACTTTTCATCTCAAGCAGCTGAACACACTGTCGTGCAGCTATAGTTATTCTCTTGAATGCTGGAGTTGGTCTGCAGCACAGATACATTGACACAGATATGGCTCAGCTAATTAGACTCTTTCTCTGAACAGCTGAGCTTTGGATACTTTTGCAAAGAAAATGAACGTGTTCCCTGTGTGAGTAAAAGTAAAGTTCATTGTTGATTTGTTTAGAGTTGGTTTGACTGGGCTAGTCAATTCAGAATCAGGCCTGGTTTTTCTGAGGCACAGTGAGACACACAGGGCTTGGTAGGGCTTATTAATCTCAGTGGCTTTAAGGAACAGAGGGAATTCGCGCCAAAACCATTTTTGTAAAAAGGTGAAAAAAGGGTTTGTTTTCAATATAGGATTTTGGCTTTTGCAGCACAGCAACACTGCTTTTTCCACTTTCTTCCTTTTGTTGATGCCGGAACACACTGGCAATCTCCTTCAATGTACCCCCTTTTTTCCATCCTGCACGATGTGTGCTTGGCAGGACGGTGCAGCCATTTTTGTTGTTGTTGCTAAACGCAGTATTGAGCCATGGCGCTCACAGGAGTCAGCGCAACCATTTTGTGGTTTCTGCGCAACTGCAAATTGGTGATGTGGGGAAATGCTGTTGAGTGGGTCAATATATCGCACAGTATTGATCTTCGCTTGATCAGTAATAAAGTCACCAGTAAGTTCGATTGATAGTTGCAATCTCCAAAGTTAGTAAATGAAATATTATGATCGAATAATAAAACAATGGCTTCATGCACATATTGAAAAGAGAAGGAGACAAGCAGGTGCCCTGAGGGACTCCACAGGTCAGTACTTTTTCCTCTGACATATTACCTCCCCAAACGGATTCTAGATGGTGAATAGATTGTGGAAATCCACGGTTCTCTAAAATCTCATGCTCCAAAAGATCAAATGCTGCCTAAAGATCCAGAAATATAAGGATTCCCAAACCTTCCCAGTCAATAATACCAAACATGTGGGTTTGGAGGTGAAGTAGGGCTGACTCTGTGCCATGTCCAGGACGAAATCCCTATGGAATATGGTGTAGCATATCATTCTTTTCCATCTTTTGTTGGAATTGGCATGTGGCTATTTTGTCCACCATTTTAAGTAAGAACAAAACATTTGTTATTGCCGATAGTTATTTGGGTTATAGATCGAAGCCATTGGTGCAACTTGGACATGTTTGATCATACCTGGGACGGAACAGTGCTGGAAAGTAGCATTTGAAAAGCGCATCAAAAAAGGGGCAAACATTTCTGGAAATGTCACTGTTGCAGGGCACAGAGTAGAACACATATCTTGCACCTCGATAGATTTAAAAACATATGGATTCTGATCAATAGGCACAACTAAGGCTCCCATTGAGCACTCACTTGTAGCGTTACCACGTGGTTCTGCTAAATTAGAAGCAATTATCTTTGAATCTTATTTTTGAAGTGATCTTGAACTCTAATACAATCTTGGATGTGGGGAAAAACAATGTCCCATTTCCAAAGAGCAGTTTAACTTGCTTCAAATGGAAATGTCTTCTGCGTATTGTTTTCTGCTGATAGAATACAGGAATTACAATATTGCATCAGATATAGCATCTTTGTATACAGCTGCTAGAAATTTCCAGGCTAGTTTATCCTCGGGACAGCTTGGTTTTTGCCAGGCTCTTTCTTTTAACCATTTGTCTTTTTTTATGGCCAACTCCTGTGACCACCATTTTTGGAGAACACAAGCGGAACTGCGGGTTGGGAAGCAGTAGCAAGAAAGAGATTGGGGAAAACAAGCAGACATAAGAGCAGAACATCCCTTAAACGGGGCGTCCCCCGCATCGCCCCGCTCACTATACTTTATGGTATAGTGTGCGGGGGACACCCCTGCAGCCTTCTGTTAAACATTTTTTTTTAAAGTAAAAGTAAAGGACCCTACAGCGCCGGTTTCCGATCACAGAAGTGAAAGGGAACTGGCGCTGTAGGAACCCAGTGTGAAGATGAAGCTAAGTGGGGTTTGTTTATGTTGGGAGTGTGGGTGTGTGCTGAGGGTGCGGGTGGGGGGGGGTGTTATGGGTGTGTTGTGTGCGTGTGAGAATGTATGTGTGTTCGCATGAGAAAGGTGCAAACATTTGGTAGTTTGCACCTTTCTCATGCGAACAATTTGCCTGCGGTAGTTTCAGCCGCGGGCAAATCACTTGGATTCGAGGCTGGGCCTCCAAAAAGACACATAGCATCAGCTAAGGCCGATACAGGGGCATGCGAAGTAGGTGTTGGTGGAGAGTGGAGTAAAGTAGTGTGCTAAAGAGAAGAGGAAATAAAATAGGCCTAAAGGAGGGAAATTGGGTGTTATAAAGTATATATTGACTGATAAAAAAAATGCCACTTGCTAAAATAGATGCAAAGTTGGTCGGCACTGAATGTTATAGTAAAAGGTTTTGATTTACGATACCTCTGGGTGGAGGAGGGAAGATTGGGTGGGGTTGGGGGCTGGAAGGTAAGTCTACATTGAAGGGGGAATAGGTATCAGACAAGAAGAGTTGGGCAGTGGCTGTAGGTTTGCTGGAAAGAGTTTCAAAAACATTGAATAAATAGATGTTTCACACAGCTTTTACTTTAAAAGCCCTCCAACCATCATAGTGTCAGGATTTACAAGAGGAAAGAGATAGGCTTTGATTTCAATCAGGAGGATTTGAAACGGAACATCAAACCTAAGAAAGGCCAGCCACACAAGATGTTTGAAGGCAGGGGAATCATTGAGGTGTTTGCAATGGAGCAACGTTTCTGTAGGCGCAGAGAACAAGGGGTCCACACCTGGATAACACAGACTATGGTTGACTGTGAAACCTGAAGCATTTCAACATGTTCCAAAAATGTGACATCCCCTATTCTGTGGGCAGCGGCCCACTCAGGCTTCGGGTGCCCAATCACATTTTAACTCACTCTACCCCCAGAGGAGACTTAGCCATTTGCTTATCAAACTGGTCAAATATTTGCTGTTTCGAAGAACGGCAAGTGGTGGTATAATAACTAGGGATTTTGTAGAAGGCATCTGGGAAGGAGAAGAATTAAGCTGCACACCCTCAGAACATCCCCAGTAGCAGAAGTAAGAGCACAGATGGGACACAGCAATACGCGTTTTGACTCTGGCAAGACAAATGTCTAGAAAGCATCGCAGGCGCACTGGACTATATCCGTTTGGGCCAAATTAAGACGGGGACCTCACATTACTTGGAGGTCTTTGGTTCTGAGCTACATCGGACAGCCACAAGGAGCCATGAAAGTAAGCTTGGTTCTGTGGCCACTCCATTGGGGAAGTTGCATGAATTTCACTGGCAGAAGATGCTGCGTTACAACCAACTGAAGCAGTTTTGAGGTGCCATGGGTAGAGGGCGGATGGCATGCAATCTGTGCAACGACTGCCACGTCTTCCTCAAATAAGAGCAAAGTGAGCAGCTGTTTATGCCTTTACAAGAAAATGGTCTTGTGCAGGAGATGATTGGAAACGTGAGCGGCAATACAACCCGAGCTCAAGGGAAAGGAGACGAGGGGCTCATATGGAAAGTTTCATTAGCAAGGTGAGTGTGGAGGGAAGCAACCCAATTTATAAAAGATCGAGTCATCAAGTGGTGGTGGAAGGCGGAGAACAGAGGTTAAATTGTGGTTTTGGAGAACAATGGCATCAAATCAAGTATTCAATATAAGGTTTTGGGTGGGGAGCTAATGAGGAACACTTTACAACGTGGGCTGCAGAAATACTTAAAGTCAAATGTTCTAAAGGGGTAATTGAAATTAGCATGATTGGTGGCAAAGGGGGAAATGAAAGTCCACCACCTGGGGAAGATTTTTGGATGTTGGAAAACTTGACACATTGGTGTTGGGCAATTTGTTGCAGGATCTGGAAAGGGGAGGGTGGGCGTAAGAGTTGATTAGCTTAAATTGTATTCCAAGAGTAGTGGAAGGAGACCCGCACTGCCAAAGGTCAAACATGTTTTGTAGGGCCCAATGGTCAAGAAATCGGACTATTAGCCAATGAGATGAATGGTGTGTCTGCAGTACGATTACAAAGAGAGGGCACAGAAGTCAATACAATGTAAAGTGGACGAGAGGCTTGGTTAAGGAGAGAAGGTTGAAAGAGGAGAAAGGAGGCCAGGGAGAAAAAGGCCAGAATGAGAGGGCTGCGGTGCCGACGTTATGCCGAGTTACGTTAGTATGCTTTTATACTGCCCCATCACCAGCACAGTGGTCTTACCGCAATGAGGCTTGTCCGGATAATGGTGTACTGGCACCTCCCCCACCTGGCGTGAACCAGACCGTGGTCTCTGGAGGAAAGATGGGGGAAAACAGGTGTGAAGATAAGAGAAGGTGCAGTAGGCTAGAACTCCGCAAACAACTGGAAATGTACAACGAGGAAAGGGTATATTTGACAGTTTTGGTATAGCAGATAAAGTGAAACAATGTTTAGGGCAGGTTTAGTTTGTGAGCTAATGGGCCTAAGGAAGCATATCTGTATTGATGCAAGCCTGTTTTACATATGGTTCTCCCACCTTTGTAATGGCTTGGGAAGCTGACACAACGGTCAGTAGGGTGGCCCAGAGCAATGGCCATAGTTAGGACTAGTTCAAAACCTTCAAGCCAGCACCTTTTTGATTGGATCTATTTTGCACCACTTCCTCCAGGTGTTGGGCTGGTTAGGTTTCCCTGGACACCCATCAGCTACCCAGAATAGCAGATGTAGGTGTGCATTGTAAAGGCTAGGGTCATACAGCATTCGGTACAATCTACTATTTACAAGGAACTTTCCCATACCCCCAGTGTAGGCAGGGCTAGAATAGCACCTGAGCTTGGACATGGCATAAGTCCTGGCCTAGACAGAAGGGAAGCTGCTATGCGAGATCTAGGGGTGAGGAAACCACAAGGAAGCTGTGAAATTCTGGGTTCCCAGTGGTGACTCTGACATCAGTTGATGTTCTAAATGTTCCTTTATTGAAGTTCCAGTACATCTTTTAGGTTTATCTTATCAAGTTGATCCGAGCTCCAGGCAACATGCACCAGCATCCTCTCAGTTGGGCTACATAACCAACTGACTCCCTCTGAACTCTCAACCATACACCAACGTTCTCACAGGCAGCATTCCATGTCACTCATCCAACATTCCACTCATACTCACAAAAGCAACAAGGAAACCAAATCACTACATATCTCCCTCCTTAAGGAACACAAACTACACCTACCAAAACCAGGTCACACTAACAACACACACACTCCATACTCTGCGCGTGCATCACAACCATAAACTACAATCACCACACTTGTACACCCTGAAGACGTCGCCATCATAAATGGTAGCAAAAACACATACCAACAGTGCCCTTCCCCTTTTCTACACAGTGGAGAAAGAACACCAACCACTGAAAATTGCACCAATACAAATCCCCACAACCTCAAGCATCTCACTACTCTCCACTTCAACACAGCTTGCACTGCCTAGCCAACTAACCATACATTACTCTCCTCACAGCCACAACACACACACACACACACACACACACAACTCCGAGCTGTGCACCCACACAAATCCAAAGAACCAGGCTGGGAGTTCCAAACACCAGAGTGAAATGACACAAAACAACATGACACCTAAAGTGCAATAGCTGCCACCCCCATCCGTCACCTGTGTCCTCATGAACCAACACACAGGCCAACCACTGCTATGAGGAAGCATCATCACATCACACACCACATCACATCACCAAATGCTTCGCATTCACCACAACTGCATACTACTTGCACTACATATACACTCCTCTCCTCACAGCCTCAATAAACACAGAACACCCTGCTGTGCACCCAACCTTACAAAGAACCAGGGTGGACGTTCCAAACGCCCGAGTGAAACAACATACAACGAAAACACCCAAGATGCAGTATTGCCACCCCCTATCCGTCACCTGTGTTCTCTGAGACCACACTAGCTAACTCACTTGCTGTGAAGAAACATCACCATTTAGCACACCACTCATCAAAAGCCTCTAGAACACAGGCAAAACATCACACATCAATCCACACTTTGCAAAACAAAACTACAGCAAAATACTTAACATTTCTAGAACGATAAAAGTCAACTACTTAACTTTCCAGCTAAAATGAAAAGTCCCACCTGCAAAATAAAATCATTAGTGTAGTCATATTTCATAAATCACATTTCTACTCCATTGACTGTAACCTGAACAGTCCACATCAGCTATTACGCCAAAAGTCCATCGGTGGGAAGGCAAAATTGTTAAACATAGCAATATCATCAACATCTTGTTGCAGTATAGCTACTGCACAATGCCTGTTCCTTTCTAAAGTCCATCTGTAGGAAAAAACATTTTGTTAGACAACTATTTACCATGACTCTTCACAGTACATGCTTACTAATTCTTATGCATTTCTATCACAGAGGCCACGTCATCCAAATTCACCCATTGCACACCTAAACAGTTGCACTCACCCATCTCATCAAAATCATCGGGAAATAACTACAGGCCTCACATCACTACTACTGAAAATACCATTGTTCTAAAATCATATGCAAAAACACACAACTGTGCGTTGTCAAACAGAACTTTAGTACACCAAACTTTGTACCCAGAACAACACAAATCCTCAACATTATATGCTTAACCCGTCAGCTCCTTTTTGACACAAAAACAGTACCTCAGGGGACACGGCCCCTCTTCCAGCTGACACTGGACAAGCATTCAAACGTCATCCCGGCTGTGTTGCAGTGCTCACCAGCACTGAACTTGTAGACGGCCTCCTCTACTTTGCAGTCGGCATTTGCCCACATAAGCACAGACGTGGCTTCGCTTCTCTTCCTGCTTTGCCGCACGGCAATATGCACTGCCGCTGATGCCCTTACTTTTTTCTTTCAGTAACAGTTTAAATAACAAAACCTTACGGGGACACGGCCCCATACTAGTTGGGCACAGGACCATCATTACAGTCACAGACCAGCAGCGCTCCTTTGCGATTTCCCCAATTCCCACGCTGCTCGCCTGAGTGACTTGGCTCTTGATGTGTCTGTCTCCGCCTCATTTCCCAAACTTTTAATGATCATATGTGCTACAGTGTGACCCTCCTCATACGGCTCCAATGCAGCCCACAAGTTACCGGAAAGGACTTCCCATACTTAACGTTGCAATGTCAACACGTTGCAGGGTTCTTTTCTCTCACCCCAAAGCTCCAAAGAAACGAACGCCTCCTATGCCGATTGAATATACACTGCGTTTGATGCATACTGTAAACGTTCTGCAGCATCACCAACCCTTCTACCTGACGTCATCATTCTTGGCACAACTCTGGAGAGCACAGAGCTCTCGGCTCAACCGTCGCCGCTACCACAACGGGACTCCCTGCACAGCACCTGGCCACAAAACGCTACCTCAGAAGCTCCACTCACACCGAGGTAAGACTCTCCAGAAGGTATCTCCTTGCCTCCAAACACCTGTAGTGTCTTATTCCATCGCAAAGACATAATTAGGGCTTCTGAGCCCCTCCAACACGCTGTAATGCCCCCCAGGACCCTCCTATGCACAGCATGTAGGCTGCAAACCCCTCCAGGTGCTGCAATGTGCTCCAAGCCCCACCAATGTCACTATTGGCCCTCATCTTGTCCAAAACTGACCCCCTCAGCTGCACAGCATGGCTCCAAAGTTTCTAAGGTGCAGCTCAGGCTCCAAGCCTCTTCACATGCTGCTGCCATGGGCTCCAAGCCCCTCCATGTTTCTCTCAATAGCTCCAATCCCCCAGCTGCACAGCATAGCCTCAAAGTTTCCAAGGTGCAGCTTAGGCTCCAAGCCTCTTCAAGTGCTGCTGCCATGAGCTGCCAGCCCCTCCATGCTGCAGCTTTGGGTCCCAAACCCCTTCAAATGTCATTCATAGCTTTTTGGCACTCCCGGTCACTGCTGCCCTGCCAGCTGGCAGACCCGCTGGCCCCAGGCCCTGCTCCTTATCACCTGCGCCCTTAGCGCTGGGCCCTTCTCTGCCTACTGACAAAGCGCTCGCCCTACCCGAGAGGATCTTCTTTGGTTGGGGGGCGGTGCACATGCCCTCCTTAGAGCCGTCCCCCCAGCACAGCCAGCATCCTCGTCGCCATTGTAAAACTCTGGGTTCCCAGTGATGACTATCATCAGTTGATGTTCTAGTTGTTCCTTTATTGAAGTTCCAGTACATCTTTTAGGTTTATCTCGTCAAGTTCATGTGAGCTCCATGCGACATGCACCAGCATCCCCTCAGGTAGGCTACATAACTCCAACTGACTCACTCAGAACTGTCAACCATACACCAACATTCTCACAGGCAGCATTCCATGTCACTCATCCAGCATTCCACTCATACTCGCAAAAGCAACAAGGAAACCAAATCACTACAGAAGCCTCAAAACAAGAAAGCATAAGATGGGTGCAGCGTGGACGAAGGGCGTTGTGGCTAGTGATATATTTGGGGCACAACTCAGGGAGCCCTCAGAAGTATGTGGAGTCTACTCCACACCTGCATGCCATGTGGTCCCTCTGAGTGCTTGCAGGGCAAAAGTGCTAACAAGGGGAGAAGGCTAGTCAGGAAGTGATCACAGCAAGGCAATGCCAGCCCCTTTCAATAAATGGGTCTTTTATTTGGTCCATTTGAATACATGAATTGGCAGCAGCACATTTCCTCTTATGCCACTCTGTAGTTGTCAGCATCGAAAGTAAACGTGGAATTGAAAATGCCAAGTTCCAATAAATGTTGACAAACTATTGATCACTTTTCTCACCCAATGACAATCCTTGGGAATTCACGGATATATACATATATTATTTTAAACCTGCACAGACCACACGTGTTATTTTGCATGTTCAGGCTATAACTCATACTTTTAATTTCTATCGTTTGTTAGTGTTATTTCTCCTTTATAAACCTAGGACTAAGAGTAACTAATAGAAAAGGGTTGCGATCTTAACAGCAAGATTTGCTACCAGCTTCCACTCGACGAAAGACAACCCGAGATCCCTATACACTCTCATACTACTTTAAAGACCGACAAGAGAGACTCCACAAGACCCTGTAATAAAATCACATGCTTTTAGTCATTCTGCGACACAAGTATGAGAGATGAGGATATGTATGAGATAAAACAAGAGGTTCTACATGCGTCCATTTGTTTTTTGGAGACATCCAGAAAATGAAAAGCTTATTTTGTCCATTGATTTCATTGCATGGAGGTAGAAAACGAGCAGCCATTTGTGGATAGTGTAGGGTTTTGGCTTCGAGATAGAAGTGTGCAGATAATAAAAGGCAGGTCAAAGCAAAGTGACAGAATATCAAGTCATTTGAGTCCTATATGCGACCCTGCTCTGGTGCTGGTCTGCAGACACTCACACTCTAAATATGGGACACTGTCCCCCTCATCCAATAACTTGCTTAATTAAGGGTGATGGAGTCGCCTCTCTAACAAAAGTCTGTCTGGTGGCTTGGGCCACTCGTGGCCTTCTCGCTCCTTATGCCTCCGATTCCCCACTTCTGACCCGCAGAAAGGCATCCCCTGAGGCAAGAAACACCGATAGGAGAAGCAGTGCCTCCTTATTCATTCACCCATTCAGTGGGTGCGCTAAACAGGGACCACCCTGGGAGGCAGCATCTGCAAAGGGTCTCGCACATCACTCCTGCGCGACAGAGTGAGGGTACACAGGGAGCTGCAGGGTCATGAACAAATCGTGAAAGAACAGACACATTGCCCGCTGAATAGCAGATGCCCTGCCTTGCCATCGCAGGCCCCGGAGCTTGATGCACTGGGGCCTGGGACCAAATGAAAGGTGTCCTTAAGCATTGACTAAGCAAGCAAACTGCCTCGAGCATTTACTAAGCCTTACATAAGCATGAACCCGGACACGGAAACTGTAGCTTCGCTATATAAACAATTGGTGGCCTCCCTTGACCCCCCCCCCCACCCACCCCACTCCCCTCCCCACCCGCTCCTCCCCCCCACAGTAGTCTGCTCGATGTGCTTAGATGTGGAAAAATGCATAGATCTGCTTGGAAACAAAATGCTGTAAAAGTGCCCGAGAAATGGCAGGCACGCATTTCTTGATGTCTAGGGTAGCATTGCTGAAGTGTGGGGGCACAAGCTCCCCGACATATCATGAATCACAGCAGCCTGGCCGTGTTATGGATGCGTACATTTAGGTGAACTACCAAAACCCATGTATACCCTTTCCCCTATCGCACCTCCCTCCCACGCTCCTGTTCCCATGTAACTATGTATAACTGATACCGGTAATTTTGCAAGCAATCCCAAAGCACTCTGTAACAGCGCCTCGATGCCCACAGCCCGTGGAGGGCTTTATAAATGAATACTATAAATAACAAAATAAAAAAAACATTTGAAACTTGGTGGTGCAAAGGCCAGGAATGCAGGGTCGTGGGGAAAGAGGATAGCAGCCCAGCACTCACAAGAGGCGCCGCTCAACCGTTTTGAAGAGCACTAACTAGGGTGGGAGCGAGGCTGTGGAAGCATCTGAACTTCAGTTATGTCAAATTAGCGCCCCCCACCCCCCCCCCGCCCCCTTGTGCGCCCTCACGCGTTAACTTGGAATAGGGTGTGATTGCAGCAAAAACACAACGCGGGCGGCGAAGCGGCAGAAATCCACAGGGTGCAATCCCAGCTCCAAGAGGCAAAGCAGCCCACGTTTGCCGGCCAGCCGTGCGGTCTCTGGCACTACCGTCACGCTGCAGAGCAACACAGCCAAGGCCGTTCAGTCGGTCACGTCTGTGTAGAGTGTTGTGCGTCAAACCAGCAGAGCCAGTTTCCGATCCTGAACTCGAAGGTTTGGGCAGGCGGGGGATGGGGGGGGGGGGGGTAGGAGGGGGAAGTTATGATGTGCCAGAGGACGTTCAGTACTTCCACATCCTCGTTTTACTACGCGCATGCTGCCAGGCTGCCACTTTGCGATGCGAGGGTTGCCATGCGCCGTGCCCTCTCCCATGAGATCGTACATAGAACATGCCATGGCTTGCCACACCAGCTGTCCCCAATGCCTCCGTCGCTTTACCTTTCATAGATACTGTGCATGAATTCGTGAGACACATCCACCCCAGGGCCGCGCGACGGGAACCCCTTGCAACAGCAGGCACAAGGTAGAAGCAGGCAAGGCTTGTTTACGCATGTACCAAGACAAGAACGATGAGGTGCGGCTCGGTGATCCAGCAGGACAGATTCCCTGAAAACCAAGACGCGCCCACGCCCCCTCCTGTAGGCTAGGCCTGGCCACTGCCAGGCTGGGTGTGGGGGCAGAGAGCTGAAGCGGCCAGGGAAGGTCCGGACTCCGGAGAAGATGACAAGGGCAGCGTAAGGGAGTCTGGACATGGCCTCTAGTGACATGGCTGGGTGTGGGTGCAGAGAGCTGAAGCGGCCAGGGCAGGTCCAGACCCCAGAGAAGACATGGGCAGGGTAAGGGAGTCTGGACATGGCTGGGTGTGGGGTGCAGAGAGCTGAAGCGACCAGGGAAGGTCCAGACTCCAGAGAAGACGAGTGTTAGGAAAGATTTCATAATTGTAAGTAATTTTCCTTCCATGTGGCAACCCCCAAAGTTTTTGCTGTTGTCTTACACCCTGATCTAGACTTTGCCAGAGAAGTGCAGCCCTCCGCTGCACTCCTCTGGGCTTTCACTCAATTCTTCTGGGGAAACTGACATGCCCTTAAAACAGTCAGTACTGGGAGGCTTCGTTTTCCTTAGTCCTTTCCTCATGTTGCAGCTTTTGAGCAACATGAAACAAGAGTGCACCGTAACTTACATTACAGCGCTCTTGGGTCTCTAGTCATTCCAAAGGCCCTAGAACCTCTCGCTGGACTTATTATGAAATGTGCAAGTGTGTCACAGACAGGACTGGTGGCAGCTATTGTTTCTTTGTGTTTTGAACCCCTTTTTGCCATGTTAACCGCGCTTTCCGCGTTTGGCCCAAATGGGTGGCCTGGCCTCCAAAATGGCCATGCCACGAGGTTCTTTGTCCTGTCTCCTGACCGTCTTGCCCCTTCACCTTCACCCTCACCCAGGTCGAGTCGACCCGGGGCAGTCCTTATTAGGTCATGCACTTTCCCGCGAAACAGTGCTTTCGCAGGCTTCTGCATGCCTGGTGTGTGCCTCCAGGATGCGGGCTGGGATGTCTGTTCCCAATACACATCCTGGGTGCCAGAGAGTCTAGAGTGTCCTGAATTCCTGGGACCACCGTGGTCCGTGATAGGTCCATGTACGGTGTGAGTGTTTGTGAGCGGATCTCCCATTGGGCCCTCTCCGTTTTGCGCGAAGGGAACTTTGGATAAGAGGAGGCTGAAAACACCACTACCATGTCGATCTCCTGAGTTCTCACGAACAAAGGATCAGGAGTTAAGTATCCTGCAACTAAGAAGCTGAGTCGAGGAATCGCTGGTGACCCGCTGAAGGTTTGGCACCCTGCACTGCTGTCGTCCTGCGAGACCACTCAGCCTCTGATCTTACGAGAAGGTCTGCAAAGGCGCTTCAACCCTTTAGAATAGTGGGAACTATTCTCGGCATCTTCACCAAATCCTGTACGTAAGCCTTCGGAAGCGTCCCTGGGCCATCCAGTGGACTGACCAGCCTACACAAGAACCTTGCTCTGTCACTGCCGTCTGGCTTACTGCTAATCCCGTTCCTCGGCACTCTCACACGATTCGTACACTTGGCGTTCCCAGGTCTGAAGTGAGACGTGTGCTTTGGGACCAGAATACCCGCGGTTGCCGAGTTGCCCTGCTGTGGTAACAAACCTGTGCGTGTTCGCTGCATCTGGGACACCCTCGACCCCGACTCCTGCTGTCGCGGAATCAACACAGCGTCGAGACGTCCCTCTGATCGCATCTGAACCTGCCAGTACGGAAACTGAACCGGAGAAGCCTGGGTCTGCCTGCATCGGGGACCGGTGAGTAGTCAATACCCTAACCGGTCGCCCTCCTGCAGGAGCCTGTGGCTTTCCATCGCTGTTGAAAACAGCAAACCCTTTCCCGCACTTACGCCCTGCTTCTGCCCCCCAGTGGAGGCCTTGCCTGAGTCACAGGGATTTGTTCACCATCTTTTCGTCCACCTTTCTGAACTGCCCGATTTCCCTGAAGAGACTCTCCTTTGCCCGTTCGCACCCGCGTGTGCAGGTACTTTTGAGCACAAGGCTCCACTCTTCGTAGGGCTCCGACTTCCTTCTAGTTAGGTGGCCTCTGATGTCGAACTGGGTCCAACGATTACTTGCACTGCCCGTTTTCCTCCCCATCTAGGTGGTCTGCATATTTCGTGCTTCTAACTCTTTAGACCCCTTGGTCTTGTATATATATTGTATTGATTGTGATGTGTTGGTTTACTGGAGTTTTACCGCGATTCTTTACTATGGTCGATGTTACAAAGGCCTTGTAATAAATGTGTCTATATTTTTAATATAACACCTGTCTGGAGTAATTTGTAAGCGTCCTTGCTTTGTGTGCTCATTGCGGGCTTTCAGTCACCCTCACCCCTCTTGAGACCTAGTCTTGACCGCCGCCATCGCTACCCCGATTGGTCTGGCTTGTCCAGAGGTTACCCTGTTCCAAGAAACTAGGCTGGCATTCTGAACCTCTGCCCCTCCAGGACAGAGTTCAGAAATCCATCTTAACAGCTGGGTGTGGGGTGCAGAGAGCTGAAGCGGCCAGGGCAGGTCCGGACTCCGGAGAAGACGAGGGCAGCGTAAGGGAGTCTGCACATGGCCTCTAGTGACATGGCTGGGTGTGGGGTGCAGAGAGCCGAAGCGGCCAGGGAAGGTCCGGACTCCAGAAGAGACGAGGGCAGCATAAGGGAATCGTACATGGCCTCTAGTGACACGGCTGGGTGTGGGTGCGGTGCTGAAGTGGCCAGGGCAGGTCCGGCGGGGACAAGGGCAGCACCCGGGAGTCTGGACAGTCGCACTACAGTGGCATGCATGTGGCCGCTGCCTGCAAATGAGCCTCACATCCTAGAGGTTGTATGATACATCATCATATGTAATGGAGAAAATGCACAAGCCTGGTCATTAAGGTACAACCGCATATTCATTGTTGTAGTATGTGCACTAAAATTAAAAATGTTAACATCACGGTTAGAAGAGGTGGCCCGGGAGTGCCACAGCAGTTTAAGACATGGTCTGCCCGTGGCTGCGAGGCTGCTTTTAGTAAGTGCGACTTAAACTAGAGGAAAGGTGCAGCGGCAAGCTAATAACTGCATTTAGGGAAGGAAGACCTTGCTCTCCACTGTGAGCAGCCTAAACTCCACACACAGTATATATGGCTCATGCTCAGCAGACACTGTTAGGGTAGTGCTTTGCCTAAAAAAAGAAATGACTCAGCACCAAACCAAGTGGGCTTTAAATGCTCAAAAGGATGGAATTCTTAAGTCTCACACATTTTTTTCAAAGATTCAAATCTGTAGTAATTCATATGCTCCCAAGATGCTCTTTGATTTTATGCAAAGTGCCAAGGGTCTCCCTTTCACGTTGGTAATTTATTTATAGAACAGTGGGGATTTGGGGTAGGGGGGGCCTTACTGACTAAATTGTTTATATACAGAGAGCTGTAAATTTCTAGACAGCAATTTATCTACAGACAGACACAAAGGGGTGGATTTTCTTTTGGCATACAAGATGCAAACAAGGCCACCAGAGACCATGCAGAGTGACCCACTATACACGTTTACAGGGTGTCATGATGTACTGTTTGAGGCAGGTGCCCCACACCTTTAGGCCACGCCCTGAACCCTTTAGGACATGCCCTTTTGTTGGCATCCCACATAAATCACTGAGTAGCACTGATTGTTTTTTTCTACAAGGCAGGTAAACCATTGAGCAAGATTGCCATGTTATGGAGTTGCTCAGAATGCTCATTTTGTTGCGCAATGGCTTAGCTTCCCCATGCTGAAAAAAGGGATGGCCTGCCTGGAGGATGGTTCAAATAGGGAGAAAGGCAAAGAACAGACACTTGCGGTGCTGGTGCCTCGAGCAGCCGCCTCAGGCCTTACACCGAGGAACACTCTTCTATGTAGGGAGGGGGGGAGGGGAGAGAATGGAGACAGACATTGCAGAGAGGGAGCCAAGTACCCCGACCTCAAGCATCGCGCCCATGTTGCCTGTATGCTGGAACCAGAATGTGAAATACGTGCAGTACCAGTGAAGATACTGATACCAAAGAGAATCCTGGAAGCAAGATTTCCATTAAGAAAGCCATACCTGCACACATGACAATATGACGGCCATTTGAATGAAATACCAGAAGTATGAAAAATGAGCAAAAGAGTAAGCAAGACTGATGCACCCAGAAGAGATGCAGAGACAAAATAACAGATATTCTATAGACAATCAGGAAAGTATCAAAGATCAGACTATTTTCGAGAATCGAGATGAAGATGTTAATGTTACTGAAACAATGAAGATATCAAGTCATTTTACACGTGTACAGATGCAAAGAAACGCAAGTAGACAAAGTATTCTTAAGGCTGGCTATGTAGTGAATAGATTGCAGCATGCGCCAATATATATAGGAGTGAGTGAACTATGGATGAATCCACTATGCATTTTAGCAGAGCTGGACCAGAAAAAGGAAGGCTTTTCCAGTGTGTCGCAGCAGAAAAGTAATCGAATTACAGAAGTGAATCAAAGAAGGGCAAGGCTGGACCAGCCCCAAGAAGCCAAGGCCACTCTGGGCCGGAATGCTCAGACAATAGCTACAAACTGTGGGGTACATTTGCCAGCCCCAACAGAAACCCCCCTTACAGCAAAACCACATTTCCACATTGCACCCAAAAGCAGCTGTGCTTTCTTTTCATGGCGTAGGGGTGACAAGCGTTCAACCCTGCCACTACAAAGAATGGCTGCATTTGCTTCTTTCATCTAAATCAACCAGAAAATGACCTCTGCTCAGAACGGCATCACCTTTTTCTGGTCTGTCAGGTTGAATACTAAAGCTGCGCACAGGACTCCCAAGACGACTTGGAATTGTGATCTTGATTCATTTCCCCCACAAAGATTGTGCCTTTCAAGGAAACCCCTCCTGGCAGGTTTCATTTCTGCTGAGTAGCAAGAGGTGAGGCAAAAGAATTCCCAGAGCAGCCAACGTGCTGGGAAACCACTTGAAAGGCCAAGAATTCGGATTTCTACTGAAACACGTCTTGAATTTACTTTTGGAAACAAGTGAACTCACGCACAGTACTTCAAAAGAAGCTCTCCCACTTGCTATGTGTCAGTTTCATAGAACCCATTTGCCAAGCATATCCTTGTGCACAGAAATTGACCAGAGTTATAAAAGCTTTCAGAAGGTTAATGCCAAAGAAAATATGTGCTACAGAAACCAAATTGGGAATCTCAGAATGAACTGAAATAAACATACGTGTGAAATCTGATTTTGCAAAAGCAAGGAAACTGCTCTTTTGAAAGCTAAATGTGAAATCATCCCAATATTCACACACAAACAGTATTATATGTGTGGGGCTGGGGTGTTTTAAATGTAGATTATATTATGTAGATTATATTTTTTACAAAAGGACTTTACAAAAGGACTGGTGTTCCGGGGAAGAAAGAGAGAAAAAGGGAAAAACCAGTTTGGCCAAGCCAGGCACTCCAAAAAGGGACCAGCCCCTATGAGCATCTAAAAATGGCCCGAGTGTGGGAGTTCGCACTCTCGTCAGACTGACCGGCATTTCTACAGCAAGAAACAATGGACCATGGGGAATTAGCACTTCACAAAGAAGTGCAAGTTCCCTTCCATTCAAACTGGAGGACTTCAAAGGGGGAGTCATGGCAACCCCTGTGTAAGCTGACCAAGGGAAGACATTTGGCTGGGGGTTGGAAAGACTGCACACATTTGGGGACAAATCCAGCCCATTTAATTAAAAAGACTTTTTACATTAAGACATTTAATTCAGTAATCTAAAGAAGCAGTAATGTGAAATTATGACAGTTTTAATATTTTTGCACAAGTAAAATAAAGACCATGTGGGTCTTCCTGACATGTGGTGGACATGAACGTCAGTAAAAAGGCATTTCTGGGGAAAGTGTAAATAGCACAGATATGAAACTTGATGACAACATGCCCTTATGTGTAGCTATTTGTAGAATTTTAGATAACATTTTTTCCATGAGAAATTGTGAAAGAGTGACAAAAGGGCGAAGCAGCATCGCACAGACTGGGCATTTGAACCAGCATATTCCTTGTGAAATATGGGATTTGCCCATCTGATTTTTATAATGGTGATGATTGTAAATGTAAGGGTTGTTGTTCCATAACTTATTTTTGTAAAAGTAACTGCGGTGAAACAAATCCAGTCATAAAACACCCATATTTAAACTGATGTCACCTCCTTGGAACCAATCCACCCATAGGGAGGAGGGTACAACCATAGCCTGACCTAACCTATCCATGGGATATGGTCAGATTACTTCCGCTCAGATTGTAAGACTCCTCTGATATCATCCTGCCTATATAAGAGGGAGACATATGGACATTCAAAATACACCCTGCAAGACTCCAGAACCAGATCCAGAGGTAGTTGATCCAGATCCAGGCAGAACCACTGATCCAGAACCACCTATCCTGATCTAGATGCAGGCAGAACCACTAATCCAGTGAGAAAAGAAGAGAGGCCGCTGATCCCTTTTGGGAGAATCCAGACCCCTTTTGCCCAGCTGTTCCCATAAAGGAGAAACCAGCCGCTGCCCAGTGACCAGACCCTGGCCTCGCTGTCCAGAGACCCGGCTAAGCTGTCGCAATAACCCAACTCCAGTGCATTTTGTAAGTATCACCATCCCCAGCACCAAAAAGATGCATACACCGCTCTGTTATCTTGCATTCTGTCCAAATCCTATAAGACACCCTAGTAATTTCCCAGATTGTCAGCATCCTCTGCTTTATCCTGTCCTTAGAAGAATCTGTGCTAGTCTCCATATGTTGGTGTAACTCTTTTCAAATTCAGCTACTTGTGTAATTCCGTAGTACCATGTTTGAGAAAAAGTAATACATTTCCATATAAAGAGGAACGCAGTGTGAATTGGTTAAAATTGCAAATTAACCTCCTTGCGTGCAGTGTCTTTCTTCAATGATCTAGTCACTAAAATACAGCCTCAGTAGAACAAATCATTTCTGTTAACAAAACAGAGTTGCCCGTGAAATTGTTTTCATTATAAAATCCGATTTACCTTTCCTGTAAAGAATCCCATACTGCCATACCATAAAAAGTCATCCTTTCACTTAAGTGTCATCCCTGTTATGTGCCTTAGTACCCCATCAGAAAAACCGACTTAGCTGTTGCAATTCTGTCATGTCTGATTTTTGCTGCATTGCGTTCCTTCCCAAGTACATTTTCTTACCTGCATTCATGTTGTTGTAGTTCCCTGCCCTGTAGTTTGTAATCTTACTTGCCTTTTAGTGCAGAGACACAAATTCGTGTCGTATCCATTCTACCGCACATGTAAACTGACTTAATTATCCAGTGATTTCCGAGTGCCATTTTGCTCATTTTTCAAGTGTTTTTCATGTCATTTTGTCCTCCCATTCTGGGGTGGTAAATCGAATTTCCAATCTGATTGATCCCTCTTATTTGTGACTTGTCACAAGTGTCTCCCCTTCTCACCCATTTCTGTTGTGTACTTGCGACCTTCTGGGATTTCTTCTTCTTTACGGTCCGGGATTTGTATAGACCTGAACGCCGATCTTCGGCGTCCAGCGTGAGAGTAGCAGTTCAGTTTCCAGGAGCGTTACAAAAGTCCAGGGTAATTCTAGGAAGTAATTAAGGTACGCTCGGAGGCACGTGGGACCGTGAATCGAGCGTGGAAGGTTTTCCAGGATATTGGGGAGGAAAGGGAACAGGAGGGAATTCAAGGGACTGGGAACAAGGAATCAAGCGAGAGCAGCGATCGAACTCCGGCTAAGCACGTCGGACTACAGGTAGCGGTAGCGTTGAGACGCGCAGAGCCGTGGGGCGTCTCTCTTTTATAGGATGAGCAGCGTGGAACGCATAGACTGATCCGGAGCATTCTGTTCCGGGCAACCATGTTGGAAGGATAACTGCATGCAATCCCCTGCGAGTCAGGGACCAGGAGGTCCAGAAAGGACATAGACGACGGTTCATGACATGACTCCTTGCAACTCCTTTCCAACCACACAAAACTTATCCAGAAGGTGTTTGGGGAATGTTGCCGGGGGAGTGCCTAACAGTTGTGCCATCTATAAGTATGTCCAAAAGTGACTTTGCTTCCACATCCATTGAAATGTATGTGTCAAATGTCAGAAAGTTATATTAAGTGTATCATAACATTTTGTTGTATATTATCACCACACTGGTGATTGCTGCCCTAAGTTTGATTTTGAATTTAAAAATAAATATTGTATTACACACCGGCCTGGTTCATGGTCCACGGGTGTCAAGGGGGGTGTGAGACGGGTTGGGTGCCTTCTCAAAGCATTATCCAAAATCAATAAATTAAAAGCATTTTTATTGTGCACCACATCCCTCACCAGTGGAAAGAGTCCTTTCTGGAGTGTGCCGGGTCTTTAAATCCGTAACAAAACATGTGAAAGAAAAAACTCCTGTTCAGAAGACGGGCACGAAAACAATGAAGACGTTAGAGATTCATTAAATAATAGTATTTTAAATGCACCAAAAGCTCAAAACCATAGTCTTCAGTCACGTAGATGGCTGAAAATTGACAATTGCGACGTGCTACGCCTACGCAAGGCGATGGAGTATGCTATACTCCCTTTTATTCTCAGGCATGAAGAACAAATTCAAGGCCAATCTTCAAAGGGCTAATTGACTGGCAGACAGCAGTGTGATGATGGATAGTATACCAATTGCTGGGAAGTTAGTCAAGACCAACCCACCAGCACCTGGAGGCCAGCCTGCGTGCTGCTGACATATGTGGAAAAGTACTGACGGATGTAAGGGTGCCAACCAATTATAGAGGGACAGGTAGTAAAGAGCCCTATAGTTTGTGTAACCAATGGGATGTCGTGTATTTGATGACGTTCATAATGACCTGTGTGAGGGGAGGGCTTAGTTCCCCGACCTGATATTAGAAACCCTATCACTCTCTTAGACCAGTATGGAACTTATACCTAGATGTTCCCTTGGACCCAATCACTTTCTCTGATTGGTTTTTGTAGTTTGCCACGTAGGAGGACATCAGCAATTACAAGGTTTTATTATAGAAGATGCTTTTTTATAATATTTGTTGTGCGAGAAGATCGAAACAAATGGGCGATGTTCGTTGTAACTGCCTGTTTTAGACAATTGCAAATAAAACAGCTTTGATTGGTCAACTTCCTGAGTTAGTTTGATTATTGATGTTAATCCCCATCCATCTCAAAGGGCTGGGTCGAGGACGGTTCAACATCCCGCCACAGGAAAGGGCCATGGGCCCGCCAGGTTCAGCAAAAGCGTCTCCTACTGAAGGGAGATGACCCATGCCATGAGTGTCTTGAGAAGTCAGGGGGAAGGATGTGCATGACTGCACCTGGAGCATGGGGCAGCAACAACAGGCATGCCAGTACCCCTCGTGGCAGTGTCGAGGGGTAAAAGGATGCGTCGCTGTCTGCTGGGAGGCAATGAGGGCATGCCCACTCCCCTCATAGTGGCGGCGAGTGTCGCCACCAGACTGCCCCACCCCTCCAGGACATGAGTTACATCAGAGCAACACTGACATTGATCTTGGCCTGATCTGTCGAATATGGTACGTAGAGGTGGGTATGCCATTGCCCAATGTTCCGGCCCAGAAAAGGATGTGGACTGTGCTGGAAGTCAGACAGTACCTCAAGAAGGTGGAGAGAGCTGACATGTGCCCCATCAGGATGGGTGCAGGAACCCCATCTCTCATTGCTAATGGAAACCAGAACTACTGGTCACCAGGCCACCAGCCTCTGAGCGCGGTCCATACATAGCAGTTGGGCTACAATGTAGCAACGGAGCACTGAACTACTTTACAGCTGGACTGTCCTCTCTACATGGGGATGCATTACAGTTCTTCTGGGGCTTTAGGAACTGCTGTTGTTCAGCAGGAGGGGCATGTGTGGCCGACGACAGAGGTCCAGCATCAAAAGTGGCTGCAGTGACAATACACTGAACCAGTCCAATGGGCTCCAGATGATCCGCAACTGTAGAGCAAGTGCTAGGGTGGAGGATAGGCTAGACTTCTTCCATAGTAAACAGTTATGCATCCTACTTGCTGTAATGTTGTATGTAGGGGGCAAGACCATCACTATATGGGATTGCAATAGTGTGCGCTCCCCATTGAGCGCCACATAGGGCGTACATGCCAAAGTGGGCTCGGGGGAGCCAAGAGGCTAATATGCTTTATATTAACATGCTCCGAGGGTCGTGTGCTACCAATGCTCCTTTACTGACCCTTGCCTGATTAAGCTTGTCAAGGACAAAGGACTTCTTGTTGCTGCTCTATTAATTTATGTGGCCAATGCCCCACTCCTGACTAGCAGCAGACTTTCACATGTGCCATGGTTGTTCCTTTAAAGCTGGCACTGCCCTTCATGATTTCGAGCCCACAGACTCCCAGGGTTCCATCAGGTGGGCAACCATCCCACCAGAAAGCAGAGTCTGTGCACCTCACTGTATTGGATGACCTTGGATCTTGATCTTCGTCTTCTTCTTCTTCTTCTTCTTCTCCCTTTCTACCTTTCCAGTGGAGCATCATAGGGTCACTCACCATCATTCTGTTCAATTTATCAAGCCACCGCCTCACTTACTAGCCACTCAAACTCTCCATCTTATTCCTAAACCAATGACACCCAAATTCTGCAGATTTTAGGGATTGCTTGAGAGTTCCATGCCAGCGGTTCCTCCATTCACCGATTCATTGTCCACTCTGATGAAACAGTAGCCTGGGGACCAATGGACTCTGTGACACTCCTGTTGGTCTCCATTGGCTGTGCAGTCCCCCCCACCCCCACACAATGGTATTTCCATTTTAAGGGTCACAAGTTTTCCACGTTCTCCCCCTCTCCCCAATTGCATCCGACTACAGTCATCACTGCCACTGTGGCATCTCCTTTAGAGGAACGTTCCATCGATGCTTTCCCCAGTTTCCGATTAGGCTCCAGACTCACAGTAGCCCATTTGATAACAAACACTCATCTGAGCACATCACTCCTGTTGTGCAGAACTTATTCTAATTCCTATGGGCACGATCGCCAGTATTTTAGCCAAGCTGTCTCACTATACTGATCTACCCTTCCGGCTCTTCCTTTAAGCTGCTTCAGAGCCCTTCATTTTAAACACAAAAAGGTCAGAGCTGGTCACCCAAAACCCTGGCCCCCAGCTCTGGAGCTCCCTTCAAGCTGCTCTTCTGACCGTCAAATGCCTTGCTTTCAGAAAGAAAAACAACGTGGCTCTATCCTGTGAACAATGTATGAGAGGCTGGAACTTACCAGGGGGTGCCTGTGGTAGCGGGCAGAGAACATGTCTAGTAGCTTGGCTTTTTTTAAAAAAAAAAAAGTTATTCCGTTTATTACATTTAAACTTTTCACATAAATATACTTGAAACAACAAATAACTACATGACTGGGTTGCCGTGTGCTTAGCCTCCATGTGCAGACACACTCAGTAGTGGAATGCTATCCAGTGGTTAGATAATGCTGGCGCAATCGTTTTGAACCAACACGCCCTGGTTCTCTCAAAATGCCTTTCACGCGCTGCTGCAGTTCCGAGAGATTCTCCTCTCAACCTACCGAGGTGCACCCAGTGATAGCAGATTTAGGGTGATTGATGTTTTTGTTTGGTGGGAGTGGGTCACGCGCAACCTGTTTGAGCGACACCCGAGCCTGTGTCTGGAATGTTTAATATCACAATACCTCCTCTCGGCATGCGTCTGTGTGTTGCTCAGGTGGCAGCGTGTATGGTGGGGTCCTTTTGAAGGACACTGGCACCAGAGCAAGATGCCCCAGGCCCCGTGCTGTACAAAGTACGGCACGATGGAGGGCCTGGGGGGGTTAGGAGCAGGGTGGGGGAAGACAAACAGCAAGAAAAGCAAGGGGAGGGGCAGCCATGTGGTGCCCCCAACGCCAGCGTTGCCCAGGGAACCACAACAACCACCACAGGGATAGGTGTGAGAGGAAAGCAAGAGGGGGGCAGGAGGAAGTCCGGCCCCCCCAAAGGTACAAAAAAGGATAAGGGAGTATAAGTACCCCCACAGAAAGCAAGAGAAGCACAAACCAGGTAAGCTCCTAGGGCCTGGAAAAGGGGGAGAAGAAACGTTTTTGTTCTTTTCACAGGGTCGTCCATTTCCCTCACCTCGGTCGGGTAAGCGGAAGGAAGTTGTGCGGAGGAACTGAAGAAAGAAGGAGAAGCGGTCCGCTCACTTCTGTCGGGTAAGCGGTAAGAAATTTCTTGCCAAGGGACTATGCGAGCACCACTGTCAGTCGACGGAAGTAACTTCGCCGGGAACAGAAGAAGAAAGGAGTAGCGGCCAGCTCACCTCGTGCAGGTAACTGAAGGAATAAGGCGTCTACCCAGCCGGCTGCCGTAGGGGAGTTTCGCCGCCATAGGAAGAACCAGTTGGAGACACAGGATGTCGCCCGCTGACGAAGGAAGCAGCAGGAGGGCCGCGTCATCGTGCCGCAGTGAGGAGACCGAGCTCCGCGGGGAGAGGCAGTCGGAAGATCGGCATCGAGCGGCCGCAACCAACGGAGCGGGAAGGAGGGGCCACCCCGCCCACGGACACAAAACGAAACCATCTGCAACTGGTGCAGCCGTTGCCTGGTAACAGCGAGCAGTGAATGTGCGAATCTCGCAAGCGGGGGCACGCATACAGCAGACCAGGCATGGAGTTAAAGAGGCAGCTACCCAATCATTTTTGTGGCACCACGGTGAGCCTAAACGCAAAGGCACCTAGAGGAGCAATAAGAAGTCGCCGACATAGCTCAGTTGGGAGAGCGTTAGACTGAAGATCAAAAGGTCCCTGGTTTGCTCCTGACAAGGGGATGTTTTAAGCCAATCGATGTGGCACAGTCAATGAGTGGTGCCTTGTACCTGAAAGGTTGGGGGTGCAAACCAATCCTCCAACCTCAAAATTCTGGCAGTGTTGTGACCAGAAAATTACGATTTTGCATAAAAACCCATAAAACTAGAGGAAGGGAAGCAAACACGATACAAGTGTTTATTGCGGCAGGAAGGAAGACTTTCAAAGACTGGCAGATGAAAGAGCAAGAAGAGCACAAGAATTCAGCGAATGGGCCAAAAGGCCTGAAAGAGTATGGGGCCCAATGGGTCCTGGATGTCATGCAAAAGTAGGAGAGGGCAAAGGTAATGTCGCCTTTGCTGATAGAGGAGTCCAGCGGCAGCGAAGGAGAGGACGCATTACCACAAGGACAGAAGAGGGGGTGAGACGAGCCAAGAAGGACCCAGGAGCAGACGGAGGTGCCCAGGAAGCGGCAAAGAAAAGGAAACAAAAAAGGTACTCTGAAAAATGATGATAAAATTGGGAGAAAGATTGTAAAAATGTTGAAATCTTGCATCACAGTTCAGGGTAAATTGCCCAGAACCAGTGGTGGGAGAGGGAAGAAGCATAAAAAGCAAAGGGAGGAACAAGAGTTTGTTACATCAGACACAGAAAACAGTGAGGATGAAGAGAGGGACCACTTGCAGGCGTGGGTGAAATGGAAGGGAGTAGTGAGCAAGGAAAAGCGTAAGGGCGCGGGGTTGGAGGGAGCAGGTAAAGGTCAAGGGGCGGGGGGGCCAGGTCCAATAGACAGCAGGGTCCCCGCACCACAGGGGATACCAGCTGTTCCAGGTCCACAAAGGGTACCGCCGGGGTCCATCCCCCAGGGGACGATTCCCAACTCATCTGGGATGCCCACAGGGCTCACACCTTTAGCAATGACTGGGGAAACCCCACAGGGGGCAGTCCCAGCAGGAACAGCAGGCAAGGAGGGTGAGCCAGCAATGACAAAGTATGGCAGGCCCACGGTTGGAAAGGACGCAAAGCCGGTCCATGAAGGCACAGCCATGGTACATTAATGAAAAAGTGAAGGAAAAAATATGGAGAAAGGAGTTTATAGACATTTCTTCACTATTAGAATGCCAAAAAAGGGGAAGGAATGTATCAATAGAGGACATGAAAGATGAGAAAGGCTTATTAAGGAGAACAACAGTAGCAAGGAATTTTGATAACTGGATGGCAGCTTTTCAAATAATGTCCACTATTATACTGCATAAATACCCAGAGGACGGGGTACCTTTGGTCACATACCAGCAGAGAGTGTTGAAGGTGTACAAAGCATTTGAGGGAGTGGGGGGGGGCATGGAAAGAGTATGATCACGAATTTAGAAAAGAAATGGATTCCTTCCCAGATATAGGATGGGATGAGGAAAACTTTAACCTGTACATATTCAAGGTATTAAAAGAAAAATGGGACACCAGTGAGCAAAGTTCGGGAGGACAACAGAGAAGGCAATACTGGCAATACGATTATAGAGGCGATTACAAGTGTAGTAACAGAAGATACGAAAACAGCTATGACGGAGCAAGGGATCAGAGTTTTCGGAACAGGCAGTACAGCACAAAGAGAAGTTGGCAGAACAGCATACCACCAACAGCCCAGAGGGGTGGCAGGGGCAATACTGGGGCAACAAGGACAGAGGCAGCACAATGTCGAAATTTCGAGAATGGGGTACCATGCAGCTGGGGCATGAAGTGCAAATTAAGCCACAGGTGTGAGAATTGTAGGGGAGACCATAGTACCGCAAAATGCACCAGGGCAACGACAAACACCCACAGGGGGAATGGAAAACGGAATTAGGAGAGGAGATGAGAAAGGGGCCACGCCAGTTAGGATTGAGAACATGGAGAAGTGGCTGCAGGTTTTTCCAGACCAGGAAGCTGCAAAGGCGATCAGGAGAGGTTTTCGGGAGGGTTTCAACATTCCATTCAAAGGGTAGGGGTCTCAGAACATCCCAAAAAGTCTAAAATCCGCTTTAGAGAACAAGGAGCTGGTGTGCAGGAAAATCAGGAAAGAGGTAGAACTGGGGAGGATAGGGGGCCCCTACAAATCCCCGCCATTTAATGAATACATATGTTCACCGTTGGGACTAGTTCCAAAAAAGGAGATGGGCGAATTCAGGCTGATTCACCACTTATCATACACCCCAGGGGCATCAGTGAACGATGGCATACCACAGGATGCAGTGTCAGTGACTTACTCAGATTTTCAGGTAGCAGTAGAAGTAGTCAGGAAGGCAGGAAATGGGGCATGGATGGCAAATGCCGATATAAAGTCAGCCTTTCGTCTGCTACCAGTTAACAAAGAATCACAGAAATGGCTATGTATGCATTGGGAGGGCGAATATTTCATGGACAGATGCCTCCCCATGGGATGCGCCATCTCATGCGCCTATTTTGAAAAAGTGAGCTCATTCCTGCAATGGGCACTCACAAAGGAAATGGAGGAGGCCAAAGTGGTCCACTACCTGGGCGATTTCTTATTTGTAGGGCCACAGGGGTCAGATCTGAGTAGGGCCACTTTGAATAAATTCATAGCGTTAACGGAGGACTGGGGTTTCCCGCTGGCAGAAGAAAAATCTATGGGCCCAACACAAACAATCCAGTTTTTGGAATTGAAATTGACTCAAGGGAAGGGGTGTGCAGGATCCCGGAGGAGAAGGTGGCGGACCTACTAGAAACAATTAAAGGATAGTTCCGGGACTTTTTTTTTATTGTCCCTACGGGTCGGCCATGTGTTTGTAAGCATAAATCGGTAGATCGTAGGAAACTTTCCTATGGACCTTACCCGACTTTTCGCCCATTATCGCACTCGAAATCAGCCTCCATTTTGTGATAATCTTATCATTCCGCCGCATCGACCTGGCTCACCTGCCTTTGCGGCACTAAATCAAATCCCCCGCCCCTGAAACAGACATTATCAAAACATTCATATTCCCCGCCTCTCTCCGTGACGTGACTGTGCTGCGTAGGCAAACGCGCCCAGGCGTCTTCTACGCGACTCCACACAGACCCCGGAAATCAACACAGATCAGCTCACAATACAGCGCGCCACAATTCGGAATATGAAACTGTACTTTGAAATCAAACCGCAAGATTGTAAATGTGGTAAAGTACATTTATTAGACATCAAATGTTTAGAGAATATTCAGCGATTTGCATTTTTATTTGCTCATGTTCCAAAAAGTTCGTATTGAGGAACGCGATGGTCCTTTGCTGTACACAGGGTCTTAGAGCATCTCACAATACACAATTCGGAATGTGAAACCGTGGTTTAAAAGCAAACGGCACGATTGTACATTTGGCAAAGTACGTTTATTGGACATCAAATGTTTAGAGAATATTCAGCGATTTGCATTTTTCTTTGCTCTCGATCCAAATTAGTTCGTCTTGAGGGAAGCGATGTTCGTGTGCAGTAGACAGGGTGTTGGTTTACGATAAAAATAAGCTCTTCGGTCGCACTGATAATCGCATGGCTGTTCCAACAACGAGGCACTAGGCCACCACAACGGTAGGTATGTTGCATCTAACCGTTAGTACCGCGTAAGGGCATATTTGTACTTGGCGATCGTCCCATAAAATGGTCAGGGTGGTAACGTTGTTCACGCGGAGAAGCAACTGGCGGCTGTAGAAGCCGTCCGCCGGTGTCTGGTACTCGTGACACAGACAGTAGTGAGTGATGTACCTAAAAACATAAAAAATGAAATTAGTCTCACCATCAGATCCTTATTAAAATCATAGCGAGGACAGCGCTACTGGGTGTACACAAGTGTTTAAAGGCGTGGCGAGGCAGGGACGGGGGGGGGAGTGGAGTACAAGGTAAGTAGCATAAAATAATAAATAAATAGGGCCAGCTGGTGGCAAGTGCAAGGTAAGTGCAGAACAAGTGCTGGGAAGGGGGGCTGTAGGATACTGAGACAGTCCCCCAGTGCAGGGGTTGACAGAGAGGCAGTGCAGGTGGAGAGTGGAAGGGCCCAGGACCGAGGTCGCAGACAGTGGACCAGTTGTAGCAGGGGAGAGGGAGAGAGAAAGCAGAAGCAAAGAGGAAGGTTTTGAGGTGCTTCAGTAAAAGCAGATGTTTCTCCTCAAGATAGTGCGCGGTAGAAAACAATATGCCACATAGAACGAACAAGTACAACTGAACCCGTCTTTAAAGCCACTGTATAGTAATGAAATTGCGGTATACACTCATCAAAAGTTACTTACATTATATTTGCATTTTCCATTGTGTCTCTGTGTAGGGCAGACCCGAAACACCACTCCTTTGCCGACGTTACTTCTTCTAATGAACGTGGCTCATCGTTTCGTTTCTGAAATTTTATTCATTATCTTTTCATAGTCTTTCAGGATGGTCCCGGCCTGTCAAGGTCAAATCACAATAGAACCTTATACTGGGTCGTGGGCCGTTCCGCCACCCGAGCAAAACATCAAAGCAGCTGACCTTCACTTTCAGCGAGCACACATTTCTAGTTAGCTGCAGTCAGTGTAAGGGCATCTTGTCTGCGTGCCTTTTTTTTTATTGTCCCTATGGGTCGGCCATGTGTTTGTAATACGGAAACATTCTATAATTTTTGTAAAAATGATTTATATTACTGTTTGGTTTAATTGCAATGGGCCTGCAACATGAGGAGACTCAAGAGAACAGACAATCAAATTCCAATCATTTAAACCGTGATGTGTATTTCTCAATGAGCTCTGCTTTAGGTGGACATGGAACAGAGGCAATGTTGGGTGGCAATGCAGTTGTCCCCTGCATAGGTTCGTTCACCACTCCATGTATGTGCCTATCGAGGACATCTACGATAAGTCTCTCAATAAACTCATATTGCATATCCTCAAACACTGGTTTGATCACCCATTGTTTACTTCTTTTAGCGAAGGCCTTATTGTAGCGAAGCGTCCCTAAAGTTCCGGTCGTCCTACTTTGTTGACGGCCAACATTATGGTTATGTGCCAAGACCGCTAGAAGAGTCCGATTTATCATGCCTTCCATGCCAAAATGCAATCTTTTGGGCCTGTACTTTAGGCACATATTGTGGAACACCTCCAAATCTCCTGTGTGGCAGAATTCCGTGAGTCCCCTCAAATCTCTTGTTATAGTTTTATCAAATACAATCTTTTCAATGGCCTTGTGAGTGGGTGATGAAGGAATCAACCACTTCTTCTTCCGTGCCTCCTCTGTGGACAAATGACCATGTTCACATTTGTGGAAATGCTCATTTGTCGACCATCGATGTACGTTGCTACAGTGCAACATTACTGACCGCCATTTTTCCAGTAGAATTTCCAACGACCCTTCACATGTTTTTGAGCTCCACCAAAGATGGTTGCTGATTGACTTGGACCACTGTGAAATACCTTGCATATTTTTTTTTTTTCCTGCAGCCGACAATTTTTTATTGATTGTTTTTGCAAGATGCCATACGTCAAATTGGTGATTTATATTTTTGTACTCTTCTCTCATTGTCTTGGCAATTGAAACGTGTCTGTCCGTGGCTATCAGGTCGATCACCATTCCCCGCGATTGTAGTTCTTGCATTGATGCTACAAAGCCAACTTTCTCCATGGCCACTGAGGATGTACTTTGTGACACCTGCACGACCACCGAACTCACAATTTTCTTACTTTCCATGTCCTGAAAGTGGTAGGTGCAGTACTTGGCTGAAAATCCTGGGCTGTCGCACTGTCCATCACCGGCTAGCCTGAACCGTTTGCCCGCGAATGTACTATCAATAGACATTTTTTCCATTCTCCAAGCTTCGCTAATGGCTGGAAATAGATAATCGGTTTGGTATTTGTAGAACTGAGTTTTCGCAATGAAATGGATTCCCACAAACTGAAAGAAAGACTCTAACTTTTTAAAACTTGAACCACTAAAAAGTGCAGCCGCTGCACAAAGTAGATTGCCTGCTGGCAGTTGCCCCAGCATGGGTTGTGCAGACCATGCGAACGGATGATATTGTGTACAGGTGGCATGTATTTTAAGGTTAGTGCCTCGAATTGCACGAGTCACATTAATCAATGGCTCCCCACATACTTCCCCACCAACCCAATGCCCACATTTCATCATCATAATAATATCCATCAAACAGCTATCGAATACAATGAATTTGGCCTCTTTCCTTATACTGTCACTCTGCGTCCCAGCTGGTTCGGCCTGTAACGTTGAGGACATGTCACTCGCATGAAAGGTACAATCTCTGATATCGTCTTCCGCTATGCTGAGTGATATTGATGGTGTTTCATTGTCGTCCACTTCATTCGCTTCCATTGCAACATCTGTTCCTTGTCCGGAGATGGGAGAAGAAAACAATGTCTTCAACTTTCGCGCGCTCTTATTTTTTGCGGGTGTGGATTCTGTGAATTGATCTCCGACTGCATCCAAACTACCAGGAGGACATTCACTATCAATGGCTGGTGGTGGTATAGCTCCGTTGTCAATCACTTCATATTCTTCCCATTGGCACGATGCATCTCCAGTCTCAAGTCCCTGCCAAAAGGTTTGACAAGCAACATCTCTCGTTCGCTTCACTGTCTGTGTAGATCTAGTTCTTACACCCACTCGCAACTAGAGGACAGATTAGAAAAGGGATGTTCAGTTTAAACACAACTTACAGTATAGAACTATTGACAGTGACAGACAACATAATATAGTGAACAGGACACTAACCTTCTTTTGCTTTCTTTTCTTTGAAACTTTCTTGCCTCGAACTTCAACATCTGGACGCTGTTGCTCCGACTCGTGTGTGCATGTCTCCACTTCCTCTCGCGCTGCAACGACTATATTTTCATGATAAGCACATCCATCACTCACTGAGGCTCCATCGACTCCCTGAAACTTAGAACTTTCATTAGTATGTATAATAATATTGAAAACACAAAATGTACTTGGGGACCAATACCCATACGTACATCTCAATAGCAAAACACGAATGAACGCATTGTGTAGAACATTCAAACGACAATAGTTCACGCATTGTTGATCTAGTTAGATTGAACTGTCAAGATCCATACCTCGGGCTCCGCATAGACTTCCATTGATGATAATATTGAAGATGACGCTTCAGCAACTCCCTGAAACACAGTAATTGCATTAGTATGGTTTTCTATTTTGTTTAAAAGAACATAAACTTTCTGCAGGCGTCAACGGCTCATCTAAATAGACCTGCACAAATGATCAGTTGTCTAAAATAAATAATGGATATCTAAATATGATTCGATTTGCTCCATCGTTGGAAGTGTCACCACCCAGAGATCTGCATCAACTACTAGGGGTGATGTTCTTGTAGAAGAAGCTCCGTCAGCTCCCTGAAACATAGTACTTGCGTTAATAAAGAAGGAAGTATAGCGGATGTAATCACGTCATTTGATCTCGCATGATTGATCTGTCAGTATCCATACCTCGAAATGCATAAGAACATCAAGGGACGCTGTAACTGCGGTGCACACTTCTGCAAGCTGTTGCGCCGACCCGTAACTGCATGCTCCCCCTTCTTCTTGGACTAATGCTCCATCGACTCCCTGAAACATAGGACTTTCATTAGTAATGAACACAATATTGAAAAAAGAAGACACATAGGAGGGCGACGACAGAAGGACATACCAATGGCTAAAAACGAAAGAAACATTGTGTGTAACAATCACGCTACAAGAATGCAAGATCTGATGATCTCCATCGATGGAACTGTCCGGAAACGTACCTCGAGCATCTGAGTGACATCTACGGTTGTCGTCAATGCGTTGGACTCCTCAGCATCTCCCTGAAAGACAGTACTTGCATTATTTTGGATCAATTAAAACTATTGAATTACATGCCTAAAACAAGTCAGTGTCAGAATAGCTAAGTAAGATTACCCGATAAGCGCTTGAAGTGGCTGATGACTGCAATAACGACACGGATGGAGAATCTTCCGCCTTCATATTGAGTGGATACATAAATGGGGAAATTATTGTTAGCTAATGCTACACACTACCGCAAGGCCGAGAGACAAATACGTAAACTTGACTCACCAGTGGAGGGATGTGGACGAATAGAGTGGGAATAGCGGTTGAGAGCAATTTTCGCCTCGCTCGCGGTGTTTTCTTCTTTATTAGCAATGATGTGGAGTACATGTCTGGGCTAAAGTGCCTGCTGCAGATGCGGTATCGATCACCCCTCTTGTCCGCAAAGACTTCTAGGACTCTACTTTCTAGCTCAGAGGCTGGATATCCGCAATATCGGACGCATTCTCTTATCTGATCTATTGTCTTAGGGAAAACATGCATTATAGTACCTTCAGATTTGTTATGAGTCTTCGAAGGGCAACCGCCAATGGAACAGGCAGGCATTATGGAAAGTTCTGAAAAGTAAAGATCAACAATTCTCTATGAATACCAATGTGTTAAAACATTAAATGACACATAAAAGGTTCAATGCAAGGTCCGTTTTGGTTCTTGGAACTATACACGTTATTCACATGCGGATAAGTATTTCAATAACTTTCAAAAAATAGAAAAAGTAATTTGACTAAACTCAGAACATGTGACTAGTTCCTTGCATGTACTGTCGTGAACGAAAAGAAAACATGGATGCAATTTGATGACTACTAGCAAATAGATATAAATTAAAAAATTGGACGCAAAATGATTATGGTACATGGACTTACCTTGACGAACAAACAGTTAGATGCAGGGATCAGAGTAGTTTCTTGTCGTAGAACAGGGAGCAGTTCACAGGTTGCAAACTGACGAGTTTGCTCAAAGTGGTCACGGAAGTTCACAGAGACGAAGAGCAGATAACCAGCACCTTCACGGGTTGACTAGCAAAGCGCAAAGAAGTTCTCATTAGAAATATGAAGTGGGTTATAAAGAATTCGAAACAGGGGTGTGTTTGTGAATGAATGACGTGTATATGTCGTGGCATTATGCGGATTGCAGGGGGGCGTCCAGCGTGAGGGGGGATGCTTGGCAGGAGACACGGGGTCTGGAGGTAGACATGGGAACAACAACCCATGCTCTATAGACCACTTTGAAGTGTACATGGTCTTTGGCACCTCTTGGCCTTTATCGCTCCCTGACAGCTCCACTTGCCAGCGCAAGTACCCCGGTGCGAACTGCCTTTGATAGGGCGGGGGGTGGATTGGGGCGGTGGTCGTGCAGACAAGACACAGGAAGACTCGTGAATGGAGACACACTTATGTGGATTGCAGGGGGTCGTCCAGCGTGAGGGGGGATGCTTGGCAGGAGACACGGGGTCTGGAGGTAGACAGGGGAACAACAACCCATGCTCTATAGACCTCTTTGAAGTGTACATGGTCTTTGGCACCTCTTGGGCTTTATCGCTCCCTGACAGCTCCACTTGCCAGCGCAAGTACCCCGGTGCGAACTGCCTTTGATAGGGCGGGGGGTGGGGTGGATCGGGGCGGTGGTCGTGCAGACAAGACACAGGAAGACTCGTGAATGGAGACACACTTATGTGGATTGCAGGGAGGCGTCCAGCGTGAGGGGGGATGCTTGGCAGGAGACACGGGGTCTGGAGGTAGACACGGGAACAACAACCCATGCTCTATAGACCTCTTTGAAGTGTACATGGTCTTTGGCACCTCTTGGCCTTTATCGCTCCCTGACAGCTCCACTTGCCAGCAGCGCAAGTACCCTGGTGCGAACTGCCTTTGATAGGGCGGGGGGGGGGTGGATCGGGGCGGTGGTCGTGCAGACAAGACCCGTTTGCCGCAGGGCCTCACCAAGGAGAGGCCATCTAACTGAATGTAAGAGGATGGCTGCAGGATCTACTACATGGAAGGCAGGGGGGTGAGTTTATAAATACCTCACCCTCCCAGGAGAATATACACTAGATTCATTTAAAAAATCAAAACAACCATTGTTAAAATATATGTTGGGCTTTATTTTAGATTTTAGTTAAACATAAATAATAAACATTACACATTGTAAAGTTGAGGTTGCAGCACATCGAGGGAAAATCCGCGGTATTGTCCACTGTCACTGGGGAAATGTTGTCTAATGGCAAGTACCGCACAGGCAGGTATTACTCTCCGAACGCGGTGTCCGAGCCTCCCGTGAAGCCACCAAGTGAAGCAACGATAGGCCACCAGCCTGTACCACCTGTGAAAAAAAAAGATGCAAACTGTATTAAACTGACCAAACTTTCTTATCAATGTCGATTCAGGTAACACATGTCATTTTTCTTAGAAAAAAATTATATCTAGAAAATGCACTATATGGAACCAATTTACATGCGTTCGAATGATATGTAAATGTAATTTTATATGTGGGAGACGACCATGAAATAGTGGTGGCATCACTGACATCACAAACAGAGTATACTTACTCGTTACTCGGATTACGCGGACGAACAGTGCCACGAAGTTCGTGCATAAGCACCATCATCATCCTCAACACTGTCCGTGAGAGGCAGGCTTCCCTGAACTCTGGCAGCTCGGTGATGCATTGCGGACTTTGCTCGCCTTCCTGCAGACTTTGCTCGCTTTCCGAAATGTAAGCCAAGCACCCGGAATTTTCACGGCAGCAGCAGTTCTCGTCCTCAGTTGGCATTAGCTCGCACCGATTGCACGTGCACCAGGTGGAGACGCCGTCCATGCGACATGGTCCAGGCTCTTCATCCGTTGACTGGTCCTCCCAACTGCCGTCCGAATCCCCATCGTTTTCGCGTGCTTGCCTTTCCAGTAGTTCTTCCTCGGTGTACTCGGGCTCGTACATATACGGCATTATTGTAGCCATTGTGTGGTAAAGAAAGTAAGATAATTTATAGCGGTGGTACTGGTATCTGTTCACACGGGCTACAATCAACGAAGGTAGCTGACCAGAGCACAGAAACGAGTCACAGAATACTCAAAGTAACACACAGAGAGGAATGGAATCGAAAATCTGCTGCTGTATGTTGTGAAACGGTCTGTTTATACTTATTGGGGAAAGAGGCGTCCTGCCATTTCCATGGCAACACGTCAATAGCTGAGGCGCAGCGATTGTTGACACGAGACGTGCTTGAAATGGGCAGTACGCGTCTGCTGATGTCAGGCTCAGGGGCGGGGGATTTGATTTAGTGCCGCAAAGGCAGGTGAGCCAGGTCGATGCGGCGGAATGATAGGATTATCACAAAATGGAGGCTGATTTCGAGTGCGATAATGGGCGAAAAGTCGGGTAAGGTCCATAGGAAAGTTTCCTACGATCTACCGATTTATGCTTACAAACACATGGCCGACCCGTAGGGACAATAAAAAAAAAGTCCCGGAACTATCCTTTAAGAGCTTGAAAGGGAGACACAAGGCTACCATAAAAGAATTACAAGCACTAGCAGGTAAACTAAACTTTGCCGCTAGGGTCATACCGCAAGGTAAAATATTCCAAAGGAGTACTGAGCTGAGAACAAGAGGGGCCAAAGAGGGGCACCACAGTGCAGGCGGGTGGTGGGATCAAAAGAGACATGGAGGTGTGGGGCGAATTCCTTAAGTCATTTAATGGTTCAGTGATCTGGCGCTCACCCATAAACAAGGAGGATAAGAGGGTGTTTATGGATGCAGCAGGGGAATTTGGTTTTGGGGCAATGTTGGATAGAGAGTGGTGCGCAGAAAAGTGGCCAGAAACATGGCATGAGGCAGCATGGATTAGTAACATCACACTGCTGGAGTTTTTTCCAATCTGGGTAGCACTGTGCGCATGGGAGACAGAGCTAAATAACAAGGAATTAAAGGTTTGGTCAGACAACATGGCAGTGGTACACGTGTTAAATAAAGGAAGTGCAGCATGCCCGCTGGTATTGGAATTAATGAGGGCAATCACATTGAAATGTCTAAACAACAACGTGTGCATAAGGGCGAGGCATATCGCCGGAGAATCAAATGTGGTCGCTGACGCCTTGTCTCGTTTTCAGTGGGACAGGTCCAGAGAGCTGAGGCCGGATGCAAAAAGGATAAAAACGCCCACACCAAAAAGGGCATGGGTTCCATTGAGAGCGCTGGAGGAAAAACAGTTAACTACAAGGTTAACTCAGAAAAGGAGTAAAGGCCACAGGAACAAGGACGGGTGATAGAAAAATTGGCCAGGAGCGCCCTAACATACAAAACGGGTAAGCAGTACAAAAGGCATGTGAATAATGTGTTAGCAGAAACAGGAGTAAAAGATGTGGGGGAAATTACAATTGCCAAAATGTGTGATTTCTTGGAAAAAGCATTTGCCCAGGGTAAAAGGAAAAGCTGAGCAGCAGCGCGTTTGTCTGCGGTCGCATATACCGCAACGGTGGCCAGGGTTACGGACCCAACGAATAGCCCACGGATAAAATATGCAATGAAGGGCTGGGCGAAATTGGAAGGAAAGAAACTAAACAGCAGAAGACCATTGAATTTTGGGAAAGTGGTAATACTGTTACGGTTATTGCATAGCACATGTAGCAGCAGTTATGAGGCAATGCTGTTCAGGGCAGCTTTTGCGCTAGCTTACCATGGGGCTTTTAGGATTGGGGAGCTAGTAGCTCGCAACACGGTAGCAGGGGACGGACTGGAGAGAAGCGACATCAGCATAGGGTCCAAAGGTATGTCAATACTGCTGAGGAAATCAAAGACAGACCAGGCGGGGAAGGGGAGAGCAATAGAGCTTAATTGCATCAAAGAGAAGGACCATTGTCCCAGATGCATCACCCAGGAATTTCTAGAGATACTGCCGGAAGTCGGGGGACAGTTACTGATACACAGGGACGGCAGGGCGCTCAGCAGGTATCAGTTCCAAGCAGTGCTAAAGGAAACAATAGCAAAAGCAGGGTGGGACCCACTCTTTCAGAATAGGGGCAGCCACGTCAGCATGGGCCGGAGGCCTGGGAGCAAAAGGGGTGAAGAAGATTGGGGGGGTGGAGGTCACAATGCTTCAAAAAATACATAAGAGAAAAATTGATATGAACCTCTCTCCCATTCACCCATGCAGATACGAGCCCCTACAAGTCGGCATGGATAGTTGGGCATTCCTTTGTGACCCCGGCAGGCAGGTGGATCGAGGAGGTGAAAGAGGGACTGCATTTTAAGAAGACAATAACGTCCTGGTGGGGCCCCCAGGAATGCACTGGGAAGACATTCACGACAGGTTGTCGGAGCCTGATCAGGTTCAGGGACCCACCTGAGTACCTGGTAATACACCTGGGGGGCAATGACCTGGTCAGCACGAATAGGGGGGAAATTGACACGCAACATTTGTGAGCCCCTGAGGGCCATATCACACTGCTGGTGGAAAACTGAAATGTTCATGTCTGAGATAATAATGCGCAGAGTCTGGTATTGGGCGCACAGGAGGCAGGCCATCTAAACTGCAAGGAAAAAGCTAAACAAAGCGGTGGAAAGATACTGTAGGAGTACGGGGCTCCAGTTTATAAAACACAGCTTGTCGCAGAACAACCCAGAGATGTTTCACCAAGATGTCATACATCTGTCCAGCAAATGGATGGGAGTGTTTTCAAAGAACATTTTTAGGGCCCTGGCAGAGCGGGGATGCAGATAGGAGCGCTTTTGGGGGGACCTGAGCGGCCGAGGCAACACCCACTCAGGTGTGGCGGCACGTGTCTGGGAACGGATGCCCTAGGGTAACGAAGACTAGCTGAGGAGAAGGCTGGGCATCTCCAATCCCTGGACACGAAGTGCCCAAAAGCAAGTTGGTGATATTTTCTGTTTGTGATATTGTGTGGTGTTATTTTCTATAGAAAATAAAAAAGCCTACGGCCATAATTTTTCCACAAACAAAACTGTTGGTCATGTTATTTCCATAGCCAGGGTAGAAGGAGCAAGGGGGAGCCCACACTACTCAGCCTATGCCCCAGGCCCCATGCTGTACAAAGTACTGCACGATGGAGGGCCTGGGGGATTAGGCGCAGGGTGGGGGAGGGAGACAAATGGCGGGAAAAGCAAGGGGAGGGGCAGCCAGGTGACGCCCCCACCCCCAGCGTTGCCCAGGGAACCACAACAAACAGGGATAGGTGTGAGGAACGCAGCAGGTGGGCAGGAGGAAGTCCGGCCCCCCAAAGGTACAACAAAGGAGAAGGGGAGTACAAGTACCCCCACAGAAAGCAAGAGAAGCACAAACCAGGTAAGGAGCTCACCTCATTCGGGTAATCTCCTAGGGCCTGGAAAAGGGGGAGAAGAAAACGTTTTTGCCACCCAACCCACCCTGCAAAAAAGCAAAGAAAGGAGAAATGAGGAGGAACCGGAACGCCAAGTAGTTTCTTCGGTACACGGTAGAAGAAAGTCGTAGGCGGCGGCACGAGTCCGGGAACGGATGCCCTAGGGTAACAAAGACTAGCCGAGGAGAAGGCTGGGCATCTCCAATCCCTGGACACGAAGTTGGTGATATTTTCTGTAGAAAATAAAAAAGCCTACGGCCTATAATTTTTCCACAAACAAAACTGTTGGTCATGTTATTTCCATAGCCAGGGTAGAAGGAGGAAGAGCAAGGGGGAGCCCACACTACTCAGCCTAAGACCGGCCTAAGGCCTCTTCCCTTCCCATGGAGGGTGCTGCTGGTAACAGACTGGCCTACTCAGGAAGGATTGGTGGGTGGAGGGGGGGCGAGATTTAAAAGTGTGTAAACCTGGAATCGTGATGCAGTGGTGGGAGGAGAGGGAACAAAACAAAAAGAGGAGGAAAGAAAAAGAAAGACATAGGAGGAGAGAAACACAGAAAAAGAACACCAGGCTGCTATGCGCAGAGAGACGCAGATAAACCGGACTTCGTAGTGGTTCTTCAGTTTCCCAGTCACTGACTGGGCTGCTGCGCGTGACGTGCGTGGCGTGGTCACTGCCAGGGGAGACCAGGTAAGGTAAAAAAATCAAAAAAATAAAAAAAGGAGCTTGCACACACAACCTGTTAAGATTGAGCAAGGACGAGTGTTAAAGGGCGGGGGATGGGGGGGGTGCGGGGCCCTCTTGGTTCTGGAGGGTCAGGCCCAGGCCCAGTGAAAACTCTCCTGATCCCAGCATCCTACCCATATAGAGGCGTTGTAGCCTCTTGGAAAAGGCAGAACACGAACACCAGGCAAGAATTCGTGCCAGGGAAGCTAGGGTAAGGCTGGAGACCAGTTGAATATTCTGGCGAGTGGTCCTTTCAGAAGATGTAAGCTTTTTGGAATCCAACAGCTGGGTGCTTCAAACTCAAACGCATCAATTAGAAAGTGGTATTTATTCTAGGAAGCAGTGTGCTGCCACATGCCCTCAGGGGCCAACACCCAGCCGTACTCTGAGCTCTGCCCAGTTTTCATCCAAATTCTTGGCAATGGAGTGTTTCCACCGGGCGTGAAGAGCTCGGGAGAAAAGCGGCGCGCAGAGCGAGCACTGGCAGCTAAAGTACCCGGACAGGCTCCTCGGCCCGGCCCACACAGTTTCAGGCACCAAAGTATGCCACCGACCAAGCAGCTGCCACCAAGCTGAAGGCGGTCTGCGTGCCACTGCTATGCGCAAGGCACTCCCATCTGTTTGGCGCTTGTGACCTATGGCATCTACGCGAGCGCCCCCCACCCAGTTTGCCAGCCGCCCCCACTTCATGCCAGTGAGCTGCCCTGGCATGCCTCGGCTTACAGCGTGGGAAGCGTCTTTGCCTGGACAACTCTTAAAATAAAGAAACCCTTTATTCGTGTATACGCGTGCAGAAAAAGCGGATTGCTTTGCAGGGAACCGCCCCTCTGACATTTAACTAGGGAAAGCTGTGTGTCCAACTAAGAGCGGTGCTAGCAACGCCATATGCCCGCCCCACCCGACCCCCACCAGTGTGCTGGAAACTGAAAAGGACGCGGGTTCAGCAGTGGCGCTGCTTAGTCAAAATTGAGCGGGGCGGAGGGTGGTTGAGAGTTTACCCAACAAGGTAGCGTGTCCGTCCCCAACTATAAAGGAGAGCGTGGCGACCTGGGAACCAGGGCTTTGACAAGAATAGCCATCTATTGTACCATGACTGCGATGGCTTTAGATCGCTCATTTTAATAGGCCTCTGGGCATCATATGTTACAAGTGGCAATTGCAGGGAGGGGCCCACCAACATTGGCACTTACCAGGTCTCCTGCGTGACATTTTCCTCCTTTGCAGAACGGAGCGCAACACTAACATGTACAGGCAAACCCGCCTCTACTACGCCTTGTTTTTCCATTAACCCCCACCCACGGCCCCAACAGAGAACAATCAGTACAAGGCAATCCAGCAAAGTAGTAAACTAAAAACGAGTCCATGTTACCTTTCCGAATTAGAACGGCGAGTGCAAAAAAGAACAATTATGTATAAACTTAAATCTGCGATCTACTTTGATTTACCATGAATACGTTTTTGAGAAGTATATAAAATAAATAAAAGATGAATACTTCTGTGCGCCACTTAGTGATTGATGAAAGCAGGGTTTGCAGGCACATGCTAGAGTAAAATACATGATGCCAACATAGCTCAGTGGGTTGAATGCATGCTGCAGAGGGCGAGTTCCATTATTTTGAGGTTAATAGAACAATTACACCAAAATGAAATGCAGCGATCATAAGGACCTGGCGCCTGTTCATAATGGGCCAACATCTGCCATTATCCTCCTGCAAAAGGCGTCGTTACCACCAACGTCCAACCACTAGATCCCGTCCAAACCAAGAAGGGAACGTCCGTCTCCTGGGCGATCAACCATCGGCAAAGCACTCTCAGCCAGAACGCCTAGGCATATGGGGGGACCAGATGTCTCAAGCAGCAATGAGGGGAATAGGCACACAGCATGTATCGGATTGCTTGGCTGCACAGCAGCCTTCCTGCAAAGTAACTTCCGAGTAAGAATATTTTTGATGGACACGAATGTTGACGAATGACTTGTCATCTAACTGTACTAATTAATTCACATTAATTTCAGAAAAATATATAGCGCCAAAGCTACAGTATAGACCGATGGCAGATATGCGATGTCCTGCCACTGCTTTTGGGCCATGCCATTTAGCTCCTTTGCACTGTAGTAAAGTTTGATTGTCCTGTCTTATAACAGCAGATCTACACGTCGCAAGTGTGCAGTATTGAGGGCCTAAAGGCCAGTACTTGTAGTGCATCTAATCTCTCCCGTGTGACATCGGACAGTCTGATAAGTCTACAGCAACTGTAGACTTATCATACGGTTCCCTCTCCTGTACTACTGGGCCTAGTAAAATCATTGTTTTGTCTTCCCTTGTTCCCCTCCCTTGCCTCGTTATGAGCGCGATACGAATACAATATCATATCATAACTGGACTAGATTCCAACTGTGACAAGTAATGCCATCTCGCGATGGCTGTTCGGTCTAGAGAAGTGTGCGTTCTGGGACAGGTTTGGCTTTTCCTGTGACCGCTCACTTGTACGCTATGGGTAGCTACTTCCCATGGCGGCTGCGATACAAGCATATGTCCCCCCCGACCCCCACACCATGCGCGATGATCTTTGCTTCTCTCCATTCCCACAACCCTACCGTGTGCTAGTTCTACAACATGCCCAGAACTAGGAGGTACAAGAATGCAAAAGAAAAGGTCTGCTCGCGCGTTACACTGTGTTGCGTAGTGGCTATGCTGTATGCGCATGCACGGCCCATAACGAGGCTCGCACATGCGTGTGGTTAATAAAGGAAGTCCCGGGGGGCGTGGCTTGGAGCACCATCGATGTGGTCGCTCCCTTGAGGCCGCCCGTGGGATGTCCGCCGCCGCCGCCGCCGCCAAATTCAAGCGGTTCTGACCGACTATCCAAGTCGCCAATGCCATCTACGGCGATCGGAACCGATGAGGCACAACCTGGCTTACAATTACAATGACCGCCGAACGCTGGAGCGTTCTCCTAGAACTTAGCGACCGAACCGCTCCCCCGTCGCCATTCGAAGAAACCAAGATGGCGGCTGCGCCAGAACTCAACAACATACTGCGAACCTGATGATGACAGGCTTCAGGGGGACCGAAGAGGAGTAGCAGACGGACCCGCCAACACGGATCCAGCCAGATCGTGCCGGGGTTGCCCGGAGAACATGTGAGAACTTCATCAGGGGCTGCACTCGGCCAGGTCGACAGGGGAAACACGGAGGCCACGAGATAAGCCACCCAGAGAAGCTCGACCTCGCGGGCCCTCCCTTCACGCACCACTCAGTGCTTCCTGGGGCGCCCCGGCCCACCCATCCAGCTAGCGACCAAGTCTACTGCGGAATCCCAGCTACCCCGACGTCTCACTCGCACTCCCATGCTTGAACTCTCCTAGGCGGCTGGCGCACAGCTTTGGCCCCGCCGCAACTCTTCCAGCCAAGACCGCCAAACACGATCATCATGTCTAGGCAAACGAAGGTTGGCAAGGGCGCAGATATCTCCACCATGCTCACTACGCTAGATAAAAGCAAGAAGCAAGAGCCCCCCAAACTCACTCCACAGAAACAACAAGAGGACGGGGGAGCCCTCGCTACCAAAGGGGACCTGATAGCCTTCATGGCGGACATCAAGTCCGAGTTCCGCTCATGCCCACCAGAGCTCACCACCAAAATCGAACAGACAGACCTAAGGGTTGCGGAGGCCGAACAGAGGCTCAGAGAAATCGAAGACCACTCGCAGGACCACGCCACCACCCTAGGGGAAATGCAAAGAGCCATCGACTCCCTGCATCAGAAATGCGAGATCCTGGAGTTTAAACATGAGGACCTTGAAAATAGGGCGCGCCGCAATAATCACCGCATTCGGGGGGTCCCAACCTCCGTCCCCGACAACAAGCTAGCGGACTACGTGGGACGCTTCTTTGAGGCCCTCCTCCCAGACCTGGATAAATCTCAGCTCTTGCTAGATCGCACCCACAGACTTCGCCCGCGTCGTGGGGCAATCTCTGACCCCCCCCCAGATGTCATTACGAGGGTCCACTTCTTTACAACCAAGGAAGCGATTTCGGCGATCAGCCGCCAAGGGGAGTAAATTACATTTCAGAGCACGCCACTCCAAATATATCAGGACCTCTCACCACTCACCCTCCAGAAAAGAAGAGCACTCCGACCCCTGGCACTGTTCCTTCAGGAGCAGCAAGTCCGCTACAGATGGCTGTTTCCAGCGGCTCTACAATTCACATATAAAGGCACCCTACGCCAGATCAGTCACTTGGAGAATGCGGAGAGGATCATGCATCCAACTTCGCCCCAGGAACTCCCCACACCAACCCTGGAGGGAGCTGAGGACTCCGGGCCGCTTTCCACCCCGAAACCTAAACGTACGCCATGGTCATCAACCCAGCGGATCAACAAAAAGAGATGAACAATGGCGCCCCCCCACCTCCAGGTTCCAACTGCATCTCTCCCTGGTCTCCTCTGACCCGGCCTGAATTCGGATCCGCCACATAACGCCTAGTCTGACGAGCCTCGAGGGCGGAGACGGCGGACCATACCCACGGTTCATACCCACTCCAAGGACACTTTCCAACTTTAGTTCCTTGGAAACCCACAGTACTTGATAAACGATGGGACAACCGGCCCCGTTGGCCAAGGGTATGCCCGTACCTACAATGTCGGTCTACCCACCAGTTAAAGTTGCGGCCCCCCGTTGGGGCCCCGCGTTAAAACCTCAAGTGCAGGATGGTACTACAAGATCTCATAACAAACATGGCAGCTGAACCATCGACCCAAACTCCCCCTCCAACTCAAGAGATAGAGAATGGGACACCTCTGGACCACCAAGTTCTGCGAATCCTCTCCCTAAATGTTAACGGACTGAACTCCCCTAACAAACGAAAGGCAATTCTATTAAAGCTCCAGGACGAAAACGCTGAGATAGCTATGCTCCAAGAGACCCACTTGCTGCCGGCGGACGTGACCCGGCTTCGTTCTCGATCATTCCCGCTTCAATTTTTTGCCTCCGGCCCAAGCAAAAAGGGGGGCACGGCAATTCTCTTTAGAAAAGACTTGAACCCACAAATCCTGGAAACAAAAACATGCCCGGAAGGCCGATACACAGCAGTCAAATGCCTCGTGTTGGGAGACCTATACACCCTCATCTCGGTATATGCCCCTAACACGGGACAATCACTCTTCTACGACTCCTTGGGCACGACTCTCGCTAGTTTTGTGGAGGGCCAAACAATTGTCGGAGGGGACTTCAATGGGGTTCCCGACCCCACTAAAGACCGGTCACACCCCCCGACTCCAAGCGATTTCGCCCAAGCACTCAGTCTCCTCCGGCTGTTCAGGTCTCTGGAGATAATAGACTCGCGGCGGGTGTTTCACCCCGACGAAAGAGACTATTCCTTCTACTCGTTCGTACACCGCACTTTCTCAAGGATCGACTTATTCCTGATCTACCCGCACACCTTCCCCTCAGTCAAAGAGGTCTCCATCGGCACGAGAGCCATGTCCGATCATGCTCCAGGGTTCCTGGAACTCCAGGTTCAGGACCCCAATCTCAATAACCCACGCAAATGGACCCTATATCACCCGATTCTCAATGACATGGCTATGAGAGACAAGATCGCGACAGGAATTAAAAACTTCTTTGACGAAAACCCAGCCTCAGACACCTCACTGGCAAATAACTGGGACGCCATGAAGGCAGTAATCAGGGGCTCCCTCATCGCTCAGGGAGCGGCCTACCACCGGAACAGACGCCAGACCCGAAAAGCTTTAGAGGACGAGCTAAGAGAGGCTGAAGCAATCCACAAAGAAAAAGGCTGGTCCCCTAAGACGCAACGGATCATGCGAACAGCGAGGGAAAAGCTTGAAGCCCACTACGCGGAACAAACCGCCCTATTGATGGCAAAAGCCAAACAATCATATTACACGAAGGGCAACAAGGCGAACAGGTTCCTGGTGGCCAAACTAGCCAAACAGAGACGCGTGAACATGATTGCAGGCCTGCATGATCCTGAGGGGGTCACCCGATACTCGGAGCCCGACAGCTCGCGACAGACTACCTGACCCAAATCATGAAGGCAACCCCTCGGAACCGACCGCAACAGGTGGAATATCTACAGAGGGCAGCGGTTCCCCGTCTCGCCAACACAATGAGAGACGAATTGGAGGATCCCATCACGGGGGAGGAGGTCGAGGAGGCCATCAAGTCGCTTAAAACACAAGCCCCAGGCCCAGACGGCTTTTCGACCAGATTCTATAAACTATTCAGGCCACAACTGACCCCCCACCTGGTGACCCTGTTCAGCTCCTTCAGAGACACAGGCGCGGTCACCCCATCGATGCAGGAATCAACCACCATCCTCCTGCCCAAACCAGGAAAGGACCCAAGGAGTCTAGCCTCCTACAGACCGATAACACTCTTAAACATTGATGCAAATATGTATTCAAAAATTCTGGCAAACCGCCTGAATCGCGTTCTCCCAAAGATCATTCATCCCGACCAAGCAGGCTTCATCCTCCATCGATCAGCGGGAGACAACATACGGAGAACCCTGAACCTGGTGGACCTCGCCTCCCGGAACTCCCAAAAACTGGTTTTAGTGGCTCTGGACGCAGCCAAGGCATTTGATCGAGTAGATTGGCCCTTTATGAAACTTACCCTAGAGGCCTTCGGCTTCGGGTCAACTTTTCAGACAATGGTGCTGGCCAATTATAAGAGCCCAAGTACGAGTCTAAGAATTAATGGACACAGCTCAGCTCCGATCCCCCTATCATGCAGAACCCGGCAGGGATGCCCGCTATCGCCCTTACTCTTCGCTCTCACCATGGAGCCTTTGGCCCAAAGGATTAGGGGAAACGATCAAATTAAAGGACTGCAGGACGGCCCCAACCAACATAAAATCGCCCTATACGCGGACGATGTCCTACTCACGATCTCAGAAGCCCAATCATCATTGAAACAGGCAATACGAGAATTTACCACCTATGGTGAGGTCTCAGGCTTCACTATAAACTTTGACAAATCCTTGGCCATGGGCATCGGGCTCACCCCAGCAGTACGGGAGCCACTGACGACGATGTGCCCGATGACATGGGTGAAGAAGGCCATCCCCTACCTAGGGGTCCACATCCCGGCTAACCCAAGGGACACAGTTACAAAGCCAACTTCCCCCGGCTACTGAAAGAACTGGAAGGCGACTTGAAACGATGGGAGACCCAAGAGATCTCACTGCTGGGGCGCATCACAGCATGCAAGATGAACCTACTGCCGAGGTTCCTATACGCCTGCGCCTCCCTCCCAGTAGCGATCCCCACACCAACCCTCAAGGACATCCAAAGGAAAATGCTGAAATTCATCTGGAAAGGTAAACGAGCGAGAATCCCTCTCAAAACGATGCTGGGGGGCTCCAAGCTAGGAGGTCTGGGGGTCCCGGACTTGAGGGCCTATAGTGTGGCAGCACAACTAGCACAGTTTCAGGCATGGCAAACCATAACAAACCGCCCCAGGTGGGTAGGGCTGGAACAATCACAAACACCTTTACCCTTGCGTTTTCTGCCACACATTCCGCCCCCCCTTAGAACACACTGGGGAGACCGCCTCCTATCAACTAAACACACCCTTAGCTCCTGGGACTGGGCTCTAAAGCAGAAGGGAGTGCCCAGAGGACTGAGCCCACGCTCCCCGGTCTTCCATAACCCATCCTTCTCACCCGGAGTAGACCCCCGCAATTTCCGGAACTGGATAAAGGGCGGGCTGGAGACCATAGACCAGCTATATATGGGAGGGACACCCCTCACCTTCGCCCAATGCAAGGAGTAGTTCCAACTCCAGGAAAGGAACAGATTCACCTATATACAGCTATGCCACTGGTGCTCGCACCCCCAGACTCTGCAGGCAGCAACTCGCCCGCCCACCGCCCTGGAGCTGACACTGGGGGACCTTCCAACCCGGGGCAGGGTATCCACCCTATATAGGCGCTTCTTAAGGGACTTCCTGTCCACAAAGACCCGCTGCATGGCTCAATGGGAGGCGGACCTGGGCCATCCGGTCAAGGACCAAACCTGGGTGGACATCTGGACCAGAACACATACCTCCTCCACCTGCGTTACTAATAGGGAATGTGCATACAAGGTGCTCCTCCGGTGGTATTACCCGCCCCTTCGACTTCACCACATGAACCCTCATGTGGATCATGCCTGCTGGAGAGGATGTGGTCACCCAGGCTCTTTCATCCATATGTGGTGGGCCTGCCCAAAGATACAACAGTTCTGGAGGACATGCCTAGAGACCATCGCACAAATTACGGGAACGACGATTCCTCTGGAACCTGAACCAGTCTTGCTGGGAGCCCCGATCCCCGCGATCTACCCGCGCTTCGGGACCAAGTCTAAACTATTGACACACTGCCTTCTGGCGGGGAAAATGGTGTTGGCCAGGGCCTGAAAATCCCCAGAAGGACCTCACATAGCCCAATGGTGGTCTAAACTCTGGGACATCCTGATCGCGGAGAAGGTCACGGCAGCACAGGCGGGAACGCTCCACCGCTTTCAGAATGTTTGGAGCCCGGTGCTGGAATACGACCAGCGCTTCCCCGCCCAGACCTACAAACCGACCAGGCCCCGATGGATCTTGAAACACCAAGAGGACCCTGGAGAAGACACAGACGCTAAGGGGCGAACTGGACAACCCAGAAGGGAAATTTCCGCCTCCAAACCTGAGGGGGGGGGAGAGGCCGAAGGGAGGTGGGAGGGAGGAAGCCTGATGGGGGAAATGAGGACTGGGGATCGAAGAACCTGAATAAGCATTGCTTGTGATATGTCATGATTTGTATATTTGCCACCCTGCCTTGATTTAAAATAAACAAAGTTAAAAAAATAAAAAAAATTAAAAGGAAGTCCCGGCCAGCAGTTGGGGCCGGGACCCGAGCAGGCAACACGCGTCCCAGGTGTGTTCTTCCAGTGTGAATGCCGGCGGGGGCCCAGGGGGGTCACACGCCCACACAACACACTGGACACATGGAGTGGTCTATAGCAGCTGCACGTCAAGGTGGTGTGTGCAGCAGGCAGAATGATTTGTTTGATGCGATTGGGAACGTGCGGTTATATGCTGTAATCGATGCAAGGTGCCTAGAGGGCCTCCTACTTCTCTAGTTAGGCGTGTGTGGTGCCTTCTGCTCTGTGTTTCTCTGCATTATGTTGCTCAGTTTTGCTTTTCCGTTGTAATTGCGCTGCTGAAAAGGACACCACGTAATACAAAGAGGGGGGGCTGGGTGCCCTAATAACAAGAGACACCGAGACAAAATGGGACTGTCTGCACCATCTGTTGAGGGTGGCTTGTGTTATCAAAAAAACATGTTTTTTTATTATTTTAAAGTGGCATGCAGCATGTTTTACATTATACGAATAAAATGTACAGTTTCACAAAGTAAAACCTTTTTGGATATCATAGAATGAGGCAGCGTTCAATATTTTCAAAACTATTTGGTTCATCTTTAAACTGGCTACCCATGTGCTGCGAGATGTGCTATACTATGTGCTACAAAATTAAATCGGGGCCATCACACTGAACAATCCCAACAATAGCACTTTTCATGAAGAGTTGGAAAGCTGCACATGAAAGGTTACTGGGCATGAGCTGCCCCCCCCCCCCGCCCCATGACCCATTTCCCAGGAACGGCACATTGGGACCATATCGTCATTTGAATTCAACCATTAATTCAGCTACAGACAACCGTATCCCTGAATCCAGAATAATGATCTCCTTGGATCAAAACTCCTCCCATTTCCCTGTTCGACAACTCGTCCAGTCCCGCGAGGTCCCTGTGTGACCCATATGTTGCTGTGTACCTCTGACACCCGACCCCCTGATGTTGCAATGTATCCCTCTGTATTGCCCTCCCCTCTAGTCCCTGTGATGTCGCTGTATACCCCACTGTGTACCCTGCCTCCCTCTACCCCCGTCCTGTCGCTGTAAGCCCAGCCCTCTGTCTCCCTATGCCGATGTGTGGCTGTGTACCCTTGCTCCCCCCCTGCTCCCGTGATGCAGCTATATATCCCTGACCATTACCCGCCCCTCTAGTCCCTGTGATGTCGCTGTGTACCCACTGTGCCCGTGTGTCGCTATGTACCCCTCCCCTCCAGTCCCCGTGAAGTCACTGTATGCCTCACTGCGCCCGTGTATCGTTGTGTGCCTTACCTCCCTGCTATCCACGATGTTGCTATGTATCCCTCTACCCCCCCGTCCTGTCACTGCAACCTCAACCCTCAGTCTCGTGGTCCCCCTTTTGTGCCCATCCACGAAGCATATGCTCTTTGATGTCGCCAAGTGTCCCTCTACCCCCGTATCATCGCTGTAAGCCCAGCCCTCTGCCCTCCCGTTCCCTTGATGCAGCTATATACCCCTCAGTATTACCTGCCCCTCTAGTCACTGTGTACCCCTCCCCTCCAGTCCCGTCTCCATGACGTTGCTGTATGCTCCAGTGTACCCGTGTATCGCTGCGTGCCCCGTCTCCATCTTACCCTTCATATCCCTATGTATCCCTCTACCCTCCGTACTGTCACAGTAAGCTCAACACTCTGTTCCCCTCGTGTGCCCATCCACAAAGCACATGTACTAATCTTACCACACCATATCATATCACTATGCTTACTCTCTACTCAACAGCATCACACATTAGAGTACAGCTATACCCCTCAATAAAGTCGGCCTAGCTGGTCACATACAAACACTACCCCATAAACACCTCATCACTAACAAAACGCAGCTATATCCCATGACAAACCGGCCTAGCTACTTACATAAGCGTCCTACAGACCTAACGCAGCCAGAAGCCAGTCTGGGTGTCCACCCACCAGACTGCACACATTGAACTGATATCTCCACCACCACACGCAATGCTAGGATGCAGCTCCCATGACGCTACACCGTACGTCACTAACCCGCTCTACTCTTTCCACTGACCGGAACTGCGGTCCAAGAGGGCGTTCAACCCACCAGCGCTTTGAGGTCATACCAATGATATATAGAGCGCTATATAAATGCCAAATCACATAACATGCTAGGCAGTACCTTATTTGGCAATGGGGCTGTAAATCAAAGTTTCTGGGAAAACCACCTAATGCAACTGCAATGGAGAGCAAGCAGGAGCTTCCACGAACAGCAGTCACGACAACACTCATCCTGACACACAGCATCAGACTTGACACCACTCTCCCTAATCCTACAACAGGGTACACAAGCAGAGTGCAGATGGGGGGTGATGCAACACCCCTTTCACCTCGCAAAGCTGGGCCCTGAGATGAAGTAGGTTTGAGAAGCTTTTAGGACAGCGTAAATCCCCACCAAAAACACTATTATCAACTGTGCCCAATTCAATTCACTGTGCCTAGAATATCTCCCCCCCAGCCCCCAAAACCAATGTCAATATTCTCCAGTACTCCCCCGCCCCCGAAACAAATGCCATAAGTGCAGCAGAGGGTAGTACGACCAAGAGTGTCTACCTACTGTTGACCCTTACTGAGGCACAAACCTTGGTATAAAGGGTGTACAGAGACGGCTTCAGGGCAACAGCAGATGTTATTTGGGTGCCTTCTTTTTTTTTTTACTTTCACCAATGGAGGCTACATGGTTTTGGTTCTTAGGTGTTGCTTAGATACCAACATTAGTTTTGGTTCACAGGTGATGCTTAAATTCTGGCTCACAAGTAGAGCCACCATTTTGCATTTGCGATGGGTCATGCAGCAGACAGCGCACACTGAAAAGCACGGGGAATGTGGAGGCAGGTAGAGGGGGCGGGGGTGCAGGGACACTGCAGTTCTCTCATTGTGGTGCTCTTTTAGAAATCTTGCATCCTTCCACCTTCCACATTCCTACAGACGACCTCCTAGGCCTGGTGCACTTCACAGATTCAGACCCTGACCACCTTCTTTCAACAACCATGCTGTTATTTTGCACTCCACAATCCGGGGGCCATCTATAGAGCCAACCTGCCAATTCAACACCAACCACAAACAGATGTTCATATCGACACGCGAGTAACGTGCATTTCCGACCTGCATCCATCAATGCCAAAGGTTTCTGCATCTGCCTTCCCGCCATCCGTCTAACACACCCTGCCCTCTTTTCTTACAGACCCATGCGCAGCGAGGCCAGCATTATTGGCAGAAGGGCGCTATGTAAGACCCCTTTACATTACAATCAGTTTACCTGCAAGTCGACACACAGTGGGAACACAGAAGGTACTAGCTTCAACATGAATGAGGATCCTGTGGCATGCATGCATGTACACGAGAAAAGGTGACCGAACCAGGCATTATCACTGTGGAGTAGCTGAAATTAACATTGATGCATATGTTTTGAAGCAGACTTGTGGAATCAGAAATAAGTGTCTTACGATGTATCCACTAAACAGATTAACAGCATATGAGAGCGCAGAACGGGCGAGAGGCGCATGTCAAAAGGAGCTATAATCTAACACCACAACACACATCTAGGTATATACGCATCATGGAGGCTATTGTTTTTAACCACCTTTGGGTGCTGTTGGAGCAGTGGCTGCACTTACAATTGCAGTGACTGAGGAGTGTTCTACCCTTTGATCCGCCAGTGGATACTACAGTTGGTAGCCAAGAGGGTGCCCGGCCTCCTCCACAAAATAAGGCAAGGACGCACACGTGCAATGCATTTCGTCATCGCCCATAGGATTTATCCAGGAGGGTCTATCCAGCATGTCTACATGCAAAGTTTTATACCACTGGCTGAGACAGGGATTCCCCGGGCAAGCTCCATCTTTGACCAGCCTGAACTTACTGGACCCGCTGTCACAAATATTTTAATGGAGCCTCCATGTCTATATGAAATGGTACTGGAAACTGGCATTGGTAGCCATGTTTTAATGTAACGCAATTGGCGACAGGGCCGCAAAGTCCTATAATTGGTTGGCACTCACAAGTGGTCATGTCCTAAAGGCTGTGCGTTTATAAAGCACCCGTCCTCCAGAATGAGGCTCTGCTTTAGAAAGGACAAAGGTGCAGCATGACGTGCGAGAGTAAGCAGAGGTTTCCAATATGAATCATGTGACCTGCTAAAGCAGGGATACAAGCTGCTAGAAAGTAAGTCACGTGAGCAGGCGAGAGAGAAAGGTGCAAGCGAGGCACAGGGCACTCCTGCTATAGTAACTTCTTAAAGGACACAATGCTGTGGGGCTTGTCCCAGAAGAAGATGTAATGTGTAAGATTCCCAAATGTTTCTTTTTGCTATCTTTCATAGGGAACACACATTAAAGTGTGCTGAATCCAGGGGAGCCTCCTTAGCAAGATGGGGTTACTCTGCCCAAATTCTTACTTGCCTTTCATGACATGAAGCCGATGGTTACAACCTAAATTAAAGTGCCAAGAAGTTGTTCCTCACCATTACAATTAAGGGAGCACACAACTACTATCTCCAGACTAAGCTTTATGGGTTTTATTAAACAAAAGTAAAGCATACAATTATTTCATGGAAATTGGCTCAGGATGTGTGACGAATCCAAAGAGTTAATCACCTCTCTCCAGGAGAAGCCACCCCCTTCCGGGACTAGGGAGGTGAACCTGCTACACTTACACCCGCTTTGGGGCATGGAAAGGGGATCCCACCAGAAGATACTCCCCCCGCACCCCCTTAGGAGACAGGAAAACCACAGAGAGGGACACAAAGCACCATCATTTTCCCTCACCCCTCTGCTCCCCCATGGAGACCTTTATTGGCTATGTGGGAGCTGAGCTGTATAATGAGCCTAAACCCCATTTGTAATGGTTGGTTTGGATTCTGACCACTATTTTACTCAGTCCTCCTCTGAGACGGCAGAGAAGCGGATGGCCTAATAGCCCCCTGGAGGAGAGTCAGATAAACAACCAATCAGAAGTGGCGTAGAGGCTAACCTATGGCGCTTAAGGGGCCAGAAGCCCACTGGATGCGTGGTCAGACAGAGGCTATGCCAGATGTGCACTGCAGGAAGGCAGCAGCACCGACCGAACAAGCAGCTGGAAGGGCCCGCCTTGGAGAAACGAAGGGAATGAGAACCCATGAAATGCCAAGAGACTGGCCAGAAGGGAAGCCTCAGCCACAACCCTATGCGAAGCAAGCTGGAAACTGGAGACCACAGTGACTGATGAAGAACCCAGCTGACTAGTTGCGTAAGCAGCTCCATGTCACACAGACCAGACGCTCCTCCCAAGGCGCACGGCATGGCAGAAGGTGGTGTGCAGTGGCTCCAGGGAACCAGGAGGTGGGTTATGTAGCAAGGAAGAGGCACCCTAGTGTGGGGTGAATGCAGAGAAGTCCCAGAGTGGGGAGAGAGCACAGAGAAGCCCCAGAGTTCGGAAACTACAAAAAATATACAGGTCTCTCTCTGCATCCGGCTCGTCTGGCTCTCCTGTAGCACAGCCCTCGTCTAGATTCAGGGGCTCTCCTCTTCTATTACACATCCCCTCTTTGGGGGTGAAAGTTACTCTTTCGCATACTACTTCTCACCCCTTCTGTCTCTTGAGACAGGGGTCTCTTCTGCTCTCAAGAGGCTCTTTGCCCCCTCACTGGAGCCCACCCCTCTTCTGGCGTACGAGGCACACCGTTTCCTCACAGGAGCATGACACTATTCTGGGATTCAGGTGGTGTTCCTCCCTCTCACTGGCACAGATCCCACTTTTCAGTTCAGGGGCCTCTTCTCCCCCTCATTAGAAATCAGCGCTCTTCTGGTGTTTATGGGACTTTTCTCTCCTTCAATGCAGCACCACTCTTTCGGTCTCAAAGGGCTCTACCCCGCCTTAGTGAGCTCCGGCTTCCTCAACAAACTCCTCTCCTCAGCGCCCAGCCCAATAGACACTGTGTTCATTAACCCAAATTCTAGAGTCCTCACAGTTCTCCAATTTGCAGAGGCAACTTTTCAAATGTATTGGTCAATTGGCTTCCTATTCCAAGCCAGGGGAAGAAGTCTTTAAATAAGCCTGCCACCATCAAGGATTTTTTTCAGTTTGCTTCCAAGTGCAGGAGCTGGTGTTTGTCTGCTGCTCTGCTCCTGCCATGCACCCTGGCTTTCCACACGCACAGAAATGCGTTTTGTTGGTTTCTGGGGTTAACAAGGCAATCAGACCTCTAGTAAGTTCCCACCTGTGCAAAACTCGTTTTTCCTCTAGAGAGGGTAAAGGAAGTATTTTTCTCTCTAAATGATGGAGAGGAGGGGAAAACCTTTCTACTTCACAAGCACCTCTGCTGGGGTCAGCAGGGCGGTGGGCTGGCATGCGTTAGGTTTGTGCGTTTGACGATCCGCACATATTGACTAAGTGTTATTTCTGGATGTGGTTATGTTTCCTGCACAGCCTATCACTGCCTGAATGGCACTCGGGGATCCACACCGGGTTTAGAATCTCCAAACCGGATGCACCTTTGGAGATGTAGTTCTGAATACCATGTTTGTTCGAGACCTGGTACTTTGTAATTAGTTGCTTTATCTGGGAGTTTGGGAATAGTTCAGGCCTGGTCCTGTTAGTCCTATCCTCCTGACTGGGAACTGGAGGGATGTTTCAACTGCGACTGTCGCAGCTTGTACAAATAAAAGCAAAATAACAGATTTCCTGGTCACTAAAATCCACAAAATTGATAAACTACTAAATGTTGAATCACTTGAAATTCTTGTTGAGGGGATTACTTGCCTCAGTCAATACTCATTTGATGACAGGTATGGAAGTGTACAGCTCTAATGACAGAACTCTTGTCTCAAACAAACACAATAACTGCACAGTACAACGTGCACACATTGTCCGATCTAAACCCAGTGCTAGGGTCTGTTAATCTAGAACAGGGGCCTGTAACCTGCGACTCTCCAGTTTTTTTGTACTAGAACTCCCTTGATCCCATGCCATTGACAATCTGGAGAGACAAAGTTTGCCGAACCCTGATCAACGAAGTCCTTTGATAACTGACGCAAAACGCACGAGCAGGTTTTAATGAACTTCACAGTAATGGAGGCATGCGAACCTCCTAAATCATATGGGGCCCATCGTCAAGGTGCGACTAGCTGGTCTAGGTTGGAGTGCACATGTGAAACTTCTTGGTGTTTCTATGTAGGGGCTGTTTGCTATCCACTTACCCTCCTGAAATAGGTCAACTGAAAGCACTGAATTTCACCCAGGAGTCCTTGGTTTCTCATTGTGACAATATCTACTCAGACTGCCTGGCACACCGATTTAATAAAACAATATTTTGAACAACCTTTAGGAGATGCAAAGACCAGCATTAAAATGTCGCGAGTTCATCGCCTGTTTTAACACGTTTGATAGATTCACAGATTAGGTTTTTAACAACGGGTGCGGAATTGATATACACTGATCAAACTACACTGAGCAAGGATGTTGATTTGCCATCCCCTGGTTGTGGGCCTACAGCATAGTCCCCAGGCCTCCCACAGACTGACACAGGTGACCGATGCTGGTGATGGGAACGCTGCATCGCAGCCCAGCAAACTCGGCGCCAAGGCGGGTGCATTGAGGCATGATGCAAAAACTATCAAAATGAACAAGTGTAGGACCCGGCAGCCCATGAAAAGTATGAACCTGTCTGATAAATTACCAACTCCCCGTTTTAATTCTTTTGGGAAGGAGAGAACAAAACATGTGCAAAAACAAACAAAGGTGCCTAAACCGCACTGTAGGCAAAGAGGTTGATGGTTGTGCACAGTGAAGCATGTGTGACCACATCAACGGAGTCCATCGTATCCGGCCCCTGATTGTGACTGAACAGATGTCAATCTGTGCCTTGGTGATAGCTCGGAGCAACCCACAACTGGGCTACCAGCTCTGATAGAGGCACCAACTGAAGCCCCTTCTATTAATACGAAACCCGATTAAAATGTTCCCATGGGAGCGAGAACTAAGGAATTAGGTGCGACTGTGTTACAATAAATTGTAAACATGTCAGCATTTTGGGACTTGGGCGAAGTATCACTATTGCTGTATATGTAGAACCAAGTCCGTTGTTGGGACTATGCATCATCTCAGGTTAGACTGCGAGGACTTGGGTAGAGTGAACCAGGCCCTTTGGTTACTGCATCAGATGAATTTTGAACTGGGTTATGGACGCGTGTGAGGGAGGGCAGGCCCTTTTTTTTTTTTTTTATTTGAGCTGGGATTCCATTTGGGGATCATATACTATACACATTGTAAAATGGCTTCCTGTCACTCAATTGTACATACTCGATGACGATTTCATATTAATAAAGTATTTATACTGCTATTTATTCTATTACTTACACATACAGCTGTGTGTATACACAAAGATACTGTTAAACAAATCCATTTAGATAAGTGCATAGATTTTTTGTTCTCTTCTTTCAGAGAACGTGTACGCTACAAACGAACGTACAAAGGGTTCAAGTGCATAGCAGAAATTGCTCCCAATGTATGGGTGGGGTCACTGAGGTGAACCTATCTGCACACGGTAAACAGATTACATATTGTTGGATGTCCCTTGTATTGAAAAGGTTTAGCACATTAATAACGACACAACAACTTGTTGATCTGAGGAAATGCGCTGTTCTTAGAAAATTGAAAAATGGAATCTTAGGACCGTTTATTGATCGACAGTCACAGGCCCATTGTGTGACAACACGTGTTTCAACCAACTTTGGTCTTTCTCAAGGCGGGGCCTGGTGCTTCTGCTGCAAACAATATCCTCGTCTGGATGTTGCACTTGAGAATGCTTTGTCAAAAAGCGAGGTTGTCAATTCAACTTGTTCAGCAAGACTTTGTAAATAATATTGCTTCCACTCAGCATGCGAGAAATAATGTGTGCATCGGTTTGTCGCAAAATGACTGTGCAGCTTAGTGCGACTTCATTAATCTCACGCTTGCTGATCAGCCCGATTTTGCATGTCAGTCATATTGACATCAAGGAATGTTTCTTCTGAGAGTCCCATTTGTGATAATATACTGGGCTCCAATGCCTGGCGTTGCTTTTTACTTAATAACGACGTCGGCATATGTAGAAACCACACGTGAGCTGAAACGCTGGCACATTTCACGATCTGAATAGATAGAACCATTTTCACTGTTGGGACCTGGGCGGAAGCCGGAGCAGCCGGAAGAATCCCCTTTTCCGAAGCCAAAACGTGACGTCTGTGTTATTCAGGTCACAGACGCCAATCCCAATGAGGTATAGGCTGAGCCTGTTATTTCAGAGCTACAAAATGTGTAGCACCGAAAACGAAACACCCATTATAAAAGCCCCACTCCAGTGTGTAGCACCCGTAGTATAAACGGCGGGCAGCGTACAACAGGATAAACCGGGTCATGACTGCGGGAACAGCACATAAACCATTCAGCTTATAGTTTCCACTCGAAACGCAAAAAAGCAAAATCTGTAAATGTGCGGTAACATTTCTGAAATGATGCAAAGAAGCAAACTGTAGTATTTTACCCATCTGCCCCTTTACTATAAATCAGCAGATCGTCAAATCCAGTGCACTACGCATCAGTGGCCCAAGGTGATCCAATAGGCAAATCCAGTGCACTACGCATCAGTGGCCCAAGCTGATCCAATAGGCAAATCCAGTGAACTTCGCATCAGTGGCCCAAGCTGATCCAATAGGCAAATCCAGTGCACTTCGCATCAGTGGCCCAAGCGGCAAATCCAGTGCACTTCGCATCAGTGGCCCAAGCGGCAAATCCAGTGCACTTCGCATCAGTGGCCCAAGCGGCAAATCCAGTGCACTTCGCATCAGTGGCCCAAGCTGATCCGATCAGCAAACCCAGCGCACTTCGCATCAGTGGCCCAAACTGATCTGATCAGCAAACCCAGCGCACTTCGCATCAGCGGCCCAAACTGATCCGATCGGCAAACCCATTGCACTTTGCATCAGTGGCCCAAACTGATCCGATCGGCAAATCCAGTGCACTTCGCATCAGTGGCCCAAACTGATCCGATCGGCAAATCCAGTGCACTTCGCATCAGTGGCCCAAATCCAGTGCACTTTGCATCAGTGGCCCAAGCTGATCCGATCAGCAAACCCAGTGCATTTCGCATCAGTGGCCCAAGCTGATTCGATCAGCAAACCCAGTGCACTTCGCATCAGTGGCCCAAACTGATCTGATCAGCAAACCCAGTGCACTTGGCATCAGTGGCCCAATCTGATCCGATCGGCAAACCCAGTGCACTTCGCATCAGTGGCCCAATCTGATCCGATCGGCAAACCCAGTGCACTTCGCATCAGTGGGCCAGTGCACTTTGCGAAGCCAAACATCATTTACATGAGGGAAACACCTCTGGGTGAGATGGTTTTCATTCTGAAGGCTCAGTAAAGGACAGATATTTAAATATTAAAATAGCTCCAAGTAGCCAAGTATAGGTGTTGTAGACTAAGTGTTTGAGCAGCAATATTTCGTTTTCTTGCCTCAAAATGTGGACATCAATGGCGTTATATTTGGGAGGTCTAGGTACAGACGGAAGTGCTAGCATAATGTCAATTATGCACCAAAATCAAGGCCCCTAATCAGAACTAATATTTCATAGAAGGTCCTAGCATCATACTAGCTCAGCCCATGAGGTGTGTCTAGGTCATGATCCCTTCTCCACAATCATTGGCCATCTTCAGGCGGAACGTCGGGGGGTGTATTTATTCCCTAAAATAGACAAATACTCCACACACAAAATATCGGGAGTAAAATTACTCGAAACAGAAGGGTTTGTCCCCTTGCCGTCACCCAAACAACTCAGTGGATCAGTTTGTACCAGTAGTAAACCTAGTTCCTCACAAACTATTATCTTTCGATGTGCATGAATAACTAAGTCCAAAGAAATTTTTTTACAAAACATTTGTTTTACAAAAAAAAGCCTTACCTTTCTTATAAAATACTCCCAATGGTAGCTGGGCTATTTTACTACCTAAAAATCATTTTACTCCAAATTTTAAAAAATAGAAAAATAATCCCAATTCAAACTATTCTCTGGAGCACGGACTACCACAGAAAAATGGAGTAAACTTGCTTCCTTCAGTCAGCCACAATTGGACAGTGTGCATCCAAATCCGTCACCCAACTCGTCAAGTCACATCAGCCAGCAGACGTCTGCTCGTCTCACTTCCTTCAGCCGAACAACAGCATGTTTACTCACCCCAGACAGCATGCAACTCCCAAAATCAACAGTCCTCATGCATCCCCAAATTATACAGCTGTAGTCCACACATAATCCAGAACAGGTCACATGTCCGAAGGCTTCCTATATAGCCACAATTTATCTGCGTACTTTACAACGAACAATTGGGCCACCAACGGTCTGCCTACTAAACCCTAGCTGCCATTTCCAAGCCTCTTGCATACACTCCACCCAAATCAAGGCTTTTGCTAAGTCAAGGCCCCTACAAACCTCTCTCATCCCTGACTGTGCATCAGAAGGCCCCTACAACCCTCTCTCATCCCGACTGCGCATGAGAAGGCCCCCACAACCCTCTCACATCCCTGGCTGCGCATGAGAAGGCCCCTACAACCCTCTCTCATCCCTGGCTGCGCATGAGAAGGCCCCTACAACCCTCTCTCATCCCTGGCTGCGCATGAGAAGTCCCCTACAGCCCCCTCTCATCCCCGGCTGTGCATGAGAAGGCCCCTACGACCCTCTCACATCCCTGGCTGCGCATGAGAAGGCCCCTACAACCCTCTCTCCCGACTGCGCATGAGAAGGCCCCTACAACCCTCTTTCATCCCCGGCTGCGCATGAGAAGGCCCCTACGACCCTCCCTCTTCCAGACTGCCCATGAGAGGGCCCCTACGGCCCCCTCTTACCCCTGGCTGCACATTAGAGGGCCCCTACGGCCCCCTCTTACCCCTGGCTGCACATGAGAAGGCCCCTGCGGCCCCCTCTGACCCCTGGCTGCGCATGAGAAGGACCTACAACCCTCTCTCATCCCTGGCTGCGCATGAGAAGGCCCCTACGGCCCTCTCTCATCCCTGGCTGTGCATGAGAAGGCCCCTGCGGCCCCCTCTCATCCCTGGCTGCGCATGAGAAGGCCCCTACGGCCCTCTCTCATCCCTGGCTGTGCATGAGAAGCCCCCTGCGGCCCCCTCTCTCATCCCTGGCTGTGCATGAGAAGGCCCCTGCGGCCCCCTCCCATCCCCGGCTGCGCATGAGAAGGCCCCTGCGGCCCCCTCTCATCCCCGGCTGCGCATGAGAAGGCCCCTACACCCTCTCTCATTCAGACTGCGCATGAGAAGGACCTACAACCCTCTCTCATCCCTGGCTGCGCATGAGAAGGCCCCTACAACCCTCTCTCATCCCTGGCTGCACATGAGAAGGCTGCTACGGCCCTCTCTCATCCCTGGCTGCGCATGAGAAGGCCCCTGCGGCCCCCTCTCTCATCCCTGGCTGTGCATGAGAAGGCCCCTGCGGCCCCCTCTCATCCCCGGCTGCGCATGAGAAGGCCCCTGCGGCCCCCTCTCATCCCCGGCTGCGCATGAGAAGGCCCCTACACCCTCTCTCATTCAGACTGCGCATGAGAAGGACCTACAACCCTCTCTCATCCCTGGCTGCGCATGAGAAGGCCCCTACAACCCTCTCTCATCCCTGGCTGCACATGAGAAGGCTGCTACGGCCCTCTCTCATCCCTGGCTGCGCATGAGAAGGCCCCTGCGGCCCCCTCTCATCCCCGGCTGCGCATGAGAAGGCCCCTGCGGCCCCCTCTCATCCCCGGCTGCGCATGAGAAGGCCCCTGCGGCCCCCTCTCATCCCCGGCTGCGCATGAGAAGGCCCCTGCGGCCCCCTCTCATCCCCGGCTGCGCATGAGAAGGCCCCTACACCCTCTCTCATTCAGACTGCGCATGAGAAGGCACCTACAACCCTCTCTCATCCCTGGCTGCGCATGAGAAGGCCCCTACAACCCTCTCTCATCCCTGGCTGCACATGAGAAGGCTGCTACGGCCCTCTCTCATCCCTGGCTGCGCATGAGAAGGCCCCTGCGGCCCCCTCTCATCCCCGGCTGCGCATGAGAAGGCCCCTGCGGCCCCCTCTCATCCCCGGCTGCGCATGAGAAGGCCCCTACACCCTCTCTCATTCAGACTGCGCATGAGAAGGCACCTACAACCCTCTCTCATCCCGACTGCCCATGAGAAGGCTCCTACGACCCTCTCTCATCCCGACTGCCCATGAGAAGGCTCCTACGACCCTCTCTCATCCCGACTGCCCATGAGAAGGCTCCTACGACCCGCTCTCTTCCCCTGCTGTGCATGAGAAGGCCCCTGCAGCACCCTCTCATCCCTGGCTGCGCATGAGAAGGCCCCTACGGCCCTCTCTCATCCCCGTTGCGAATGAGAAGGCCTCCTTCAGCCCGCTCTCATCCCCAGCTGCGCATGAGAAGGCCCCTACAACCTCTCTCATCCCCGGCTGCGCATGAGAAGGCCCCTACAACCTCTCTCATCCCCGGCTGCGCATGCGAAGGCTCCTACGACCCCCTTCTTCCCTGGCTGCGCATGAGATGGCCCCTCCGACCCGCTCTCATCCCCCACTGAGAATGAGAAGGCACCTACGGCCCCCTCTCATCCCGACTGCCCATGAGAAGGCCCCTCTCTCATCCCTGACTGCGCATGAGAAGGCCCCTACAACCCTCTCTCATCCCCGGCTGCGCATGAGAAGGCCCCTACGACCCTCTCTCATCCCCGGCTGCGCATGCGAAGGGTCCTACGACCCTCTCTCTTCCAGACTGTGCATGCGAAGGGTCCTACAACCCTCTCTCATCCCTGGCTGCGCACGAGAAGGCCCTACAACCCCCTCTTATCCCTGGCTGCGCATGAGAAGGCTGCTACGGCCCTCTCTTATCCTGACCGCCCATGAGAAGGCCCCTGCGGCCCCCTCTCATCCCTGGCTGCGCATGAGAAGGCCCCTGCGACCTCTCATTCAGACTGCGCATGAGAAGGTCCCTACGGCCCCCATTTATCCCTGGCTGTACATGCGAAGGCCCCTACGGCCCCCTCTTATCCCCGGCTGCGCATGAGAAGGCCCCTACAGCCCTCTCTCATCCCCGGCTGCGCATGAGAAGGCCCCCATTTAGGTGGGTATAGCAACGCCTTAAGGGATCATCTGCAGTAGACATGAGTGGAGATATGTGTATCCCCCTTTTTTTGGGGGATTTACACGGAGGTACATCTGCAGGATATTTCTGCCACTCTTTACATCTAGATGATGTGCTTCTGCATACAGCTGACTTTATTTTGCTTTTTCTTTCAGCCTATTTGATCCAACTGTTGGCACATGAAAACGAGGGATTGCAGACTAATGAATATCATCGTGTATTTGTGCCTCTCTCGTTTTTAGAAGCATTTGGTTGCTATTCCACTTTTTACCACACAGCCCCTGTGGCGCTGTTGCAAGACGAGGCCTTTCCCTGCCGAGGCTCGCATGCTAGTTAAGTGCACTATGGTCATGCCTGCAAGACCCTCTGACACACTCGTTTCTAGCGCTGAGAGAGACATAACCTGCACATTACGGTTCCAGCACTAAGGTAACAAATCTAGGCAGCCTTGCTTCAGCCTCCGCATTGCCCTTTATTCTATGTGGACAAGCGGCAACTTCTGACCATGACATTCTGTTGCAGATTTCAAACATAATGGAGCGGGAGGCTCCAGTCCATGCCGGGCACATTTTCGAATTGTGCAAGGCTTCCTTAATAACACCCTAGTGCCCTGCATCTATAGAGAGACGCCAAGCGACTATTGCACAGCTTCTCCAATTTAAAGGTAGAGTTAGCAACATGTATTTTGTTTACAACCTCTGGATAACTATGCTAATGCCGGTTCGCCCATACTAATTCCATATGTTGATTTCACCTTTGAAATAGTAACGTCAATTTGTAAACGTGAAGGAACGTATCTGATCTTGAGCCCCAGACACGTGAGTGCGTACATTTGGTGTCTTACATTTTTTGGTGCACTTCTTATTAGTGCAGATACATATAAGGTGCTAATATTTCAAAACTGCATCGCACTACTTTTTAACTGTAACTCATGGTTTTTGATTAACCTCACTCCATGGTTTAGTGGCTATGCTCTCTGAAAGCTTTATACATATGTCTGCTTCATGACACATTACTAATGGTTTTACATTGGTTTTTATCCGTTTTTTTAAAATAATGTTTTTTTGTTTTTTGCACAAGAGGTGAATATTTCCCACAGGCTCCCTCAATAGAGGGATTGGTTTCATTCACATCACTCTGTTTTCACAGACTCATGAGCCCAATGCATTGTGGACCTTGTAGCTGCATGCCCCAAGAGTCACGGGACACATTATTTTGAGGTATCTTGATTGTGATCCTGTGGTCCCTAGTGAGACTATGTTTCTTTTCTTTTTCTCCTTTTTATTATTTTCTCTGCACCTCAGGGGTCATGACTTCTACTGGTCCTGAGGAAGGCGGAACGGCCCACTCCGCCGAAACGTAGTTTACTCGCACTTCCTGTTTTATTCGTGTGCGAGTATGACACCTTCTAGATTCATCCTGGTGTCACACGTAGACCCCGAGTTTAGCTAACCAATTGAAAATGCCCCCAATGGAACTGAAAATCTGAGTGGGGGCCTACCAACTCCAAAATTTATATAGTGCTGACTATTCTGAGAAAAGGTTTTTTCAAATGTTCTTTTCTAATGTGTGTATATAACTGTCTTTTGCATTGTATGAAATACTGTGTACATGAACATGGATATTTATTGGTTCTTTTTTGTACATATTGTGCTTGATGTGGAATTTGTGTTGAGCTAATAGTGCTTGGTAATTGACAGACCTTGCTTATGAGTAATAACTGAAATAATAAAGAGTTACTTCTGTATAATGCTTAAACAGAAGTACGGAATGGTGATTTTTGTAAAATGTATCCCAATGAAAACTTAGGTGGACACAGAAAAATGTAAAACACATACCTAGGAAATACTTTAGATAGCTTGTGCCATACTTCTGGTATTGAGAAGTTTATTATAAATTAAATGTATATATATATGTTTAGTGAACCTGTCAGGACACTTTTTTGTTTTGTGCCCTCTCTCATCCCCGGCTGCGCATGAGAAGGCCTCTCTCTCATCCCCGGCTGCGCATGAGAAGGCCCCCTCTCTCATCCCTGGCTGTGCATGAGAAGGCCCCTCTCTCATCCCTGGCTGTGCATGAGAAGGCCCCTCTCTCATCCCTGGCTGTGCATGAGAAGGCCCCTCTCTCATTTCTGGCTGTGCATGAGAAGGCCATACAGCCCCCTCTCTTCCCTGGCTGCGCACGGGAAGGCCCCCCTCTCATCCCTGGCTGTGCATGAGAAGGCCCCTCTCTCATCCCTGGCTGTGCATGAGAAGGCCCCTCTCTCATCCCCGGCTGCGCATGAGAAGGCCCCTCTCTCATCCCCGGCTGCGCATGAGAAGGCCCCCTCTCTCATCCCCGGCTGCGCATGAGAAGGCCCCCTCTCTCATCCCTGGCTGCGCATGAGAAGGCCCCCTCTCTCATCCCTGGCTGCGCATGAGAAGGCCCCCTCTCTCATCCCTGGCTGCGCATGAGAAGGCCCCCTCTCTCATCCCTGGCTGTGCATGAGAAGGCCCCCTCTCTCATCCCTGGCTGTGCATGAGAAGGCCCCTCTCTCATCCCTGGCTGTGCATGAGAAGGCCCCTCTCTCATCCCTGGCTGTGCATGAGAAGGCCCCTCTCTCATTTCTGGCTGTGCATGAGAAGGCCATACAGCCCCCTCTCTTCCCTGGCTGCGCACGGGAAGGCCCCCCTCTCATCCCTGGCTGTGCATGAGAAGGCCCCTCTCTCATTTCTGGCTGTGCATGAGAAGGCCATACAGCCCCCTCTGTTCCCTGGCTGCACACGGGAAGCCCGCATACCCCTCCCTCGTCCCCGACTGTGCATGAGAATGCCATTGATCCCTTTGAACAACCTACATTTCTTTGTATTCTTTTTGACTGATGAAAATATTGCATCTAACCAGGAAGGACCACACCGTTCTATATAGCTCATCTGGGCTGCTAGCAGCATACCAACAAGGATATTAAATTACAAAAAGAGCCCAAGCAGCTGCATATCTTAGGCGTATTATCCCAGCAGTTTCCCTGGGGCATGCAAGATTTCTGCAGCCTGGTAAAGCAATGTAACGTAAGAACGGTAAACATTGGAAAGAGAATCCTTGACGCTTTCTTTATTAAGCTAGAGGGTGTATATAGAACCAAGAGCCACGCAGACAAGCGATCTCACTGGTTCTGCCTCACCCGTCTTTTCAAATGCCTGGCGTTCTTTCAACCCAAGACGTTACTATCCCAACATTAGCACCCTTCATTGAACATTCCATTTGCCTGATCTAATCAGGAACAATGGTCGATTCCACACACATTCTGGGCACTACAACCCATTAGGCACTCTAAATCTTCAAACCCGCCCAGCTTTGCCAAGCGGAAGGTCCTGTATAGTATGTCAGTCATGTCCGCCAGTGCAGCTCTGCCTCGCCCCTTCCACCTAGTACTCTGCTGTTTGCGGAGCCCCCACCCCTCAGAATGTTGGAAATACTTGCGGCCTGTCTTTGTGCACCTCTCCCTACTACCAACACCACTCTTCCATGGATACCGTGGTGGGAAGGCAGGCGAGTCTCCAGTCATCCTTTTTTCTCCCACTCACAGACCTCGCTGGGTACTGCTGCCCATCTCATACTGACAGACAGCAGCCATTCTCCTCAGTTGTCCAGTAGAGAGAATTTTTCGTTTTTTTTTTTGTCAACGGAGAGAAAAAGAATAGATTTAGAAAGACCGCTTCGAGCCGATCCAAGCTGTCTTTACAACTTCAACTGGCAGCCCCTGCGATGCACACAACTGTGCGCAGTGGTTCACAGGCACGTCCAAAAGAGCAGAGATGAAAACTAAAATTTCCAACTTCAGTATTAAAAAGAATAAGCTGAGTTTTGCCTGGTTTACGATCGTGGCCAGTCTGGTTTATCTTGGTTTTCCTTTATGCCCAGCCCAATGAAATCATCTTCTCGTGAGCTTCTGAAAGCGAGTAAATTAGCCACTCAGATGGTATATATTAATAACAGATTTGGTAAAGCCTCGTTGAGCTCCGTAATTCAATTCTACAACGTAAAGGTGGTTCTGAAACTGGGTGCGGCACAATTTGCAATTGGAGGAATTGGGCGGCCTGGAGGCTCAGTTTTGGAGACAAATCTGTACCATCTACCAAAATATGTCCCTCTGGAGGCACTCCGATGGGAATGAAGTCTCCAATCGCTGAAAAGTAGTGTGGTTTGGCGCCAAATAGAAGTTTTTAGGAAATGTTTAACCTCAAATGATGATTTGATGTATTTTCACTTGGCAAAGGAGGATCCTCTTTGAGAGATTTTACCAACTACTGTAAAAAGCAGCAAGAATGTATGAATTTAACCGAGGAAAACCCCGGGTAGGGTGAAGGTAATGGTTTGCTTGAATGACTGGATTTTGCAAACTTCCAGGCACCGTTGAGAGTCTAAAACATTTGCTAGTACAATGTACCTGCTTGCTGAACCAACATAGGACATTTGTGCACCATCTGGATAGAGTGGATGGAGATATGTTGTGGCTTCTATCCTGAATGGGGCCTCTACTGGCAGGATTGCGGCAGTGGTTTGATACGGAAACCTTTGTTGGCTTTTTTAATGATTTTTAATGGGGTTTTTAATATTGGAGGAGTATGCATGTCCTCTGTGTGTGTCACATGATGGGTTCTGTGATGTTTTTTTCCTTTTTTTTTTCTTGTCTTCTTTTTCCTTTTAGATTATAAAGGTTTGATGGGTTTTTAAAGCAAATAAAATTTAAAAAATACAAAAAGAATGTTTTAAAAAGGAGGGATGCGCGTGCCTGAGGTAATTGTTTTTGGTGTGTGTGAGGCAGGGATTGTCTGCGTGTGTCTGTGGAGGAGGAAGGGACATGTTTGTAGCATGCGGAAGGGAGAGGGAGTGGGAAAACGGGAATGTGTGTATGGATGTTTTGTGTGTATGGGTCAGTATGTCTGGGGTGGGGGTTGCCACGTGTACGGTTTCCTGAGGGTGAAACCCCCCCCCAGTAGTATGCGATGTCTGCTTTTAAAGGCTGCACATAAAATGGCCGAAATAAATCTTTTTGATGTGCAGGCTTTATAAAGGGGAAATATCACACAGAACCCCGTGTCCCAGCACTGACAGGTTGCCATGACAATGCAACGCACAGAAAACGCAATAGCCATCGAAACAACTTTCTTTCGCCAGTGCGTCCCTCCACAGGCGATGAAGGCCTCAGCACCCATAAGGATGTTAAGTGTGGGGGGCACTCCTGGGCATTTGGTGCACCACAGTGCTGCTTAATGGCCCCATTGAACAGGTCAAGCTATCAAGCACCCAAGACCTGTGAAATCTGCTCTACCCCACAAACTCCCGGGGGACAGGGGGGACAAGGCTTACATATTTTCCCAAATGAGTTCTGGAGAAACCACCCAGTGCCCTCATTGGAAGCTGTTGCTTTCAAATCCCAATTCATTTCAACTCTTATTAACTCTATTACCACTCATACAAATACCCCACACAATGAAGAACGGTAACATAAATGGTACCATTGGAATACTACTTCAAAAAAAGAATAAAAAACGGAGTTACCCGCAAATTTCATTAATTTTCATTCAACCCATTCTGCTCATCCACAGGTCTGCGAGAAAGTGAAACCAGGTTTGCCAGCGATGAACACTACTTAATAAGTCAGACCGTGTAGGCTTGTCACCCATCTAGCTCATTTGGACACTCAAAACACCCACTTCAGTGGCTGGCGATATGATATGGCATTTATAACATGCCTATACACAAGTGTTTCGAAGGGTCCTTAAAACAAAATATCCAGATGTTTAATGTCTGATTTGACCAATAGCATCCCAACACCTTCTTTGCAATTACAGATCATTATTTCGCCACCTCTTAGTCTTCAAGGCAAAGGCTATATTTTTTTTCCTGTCCCTCTTCAACTTCACCAGGAACAACACCTATGCACCTCACTCACATCTGAATGCAGAACCATAGCTCTCAACCATTTGTGTTGCAAAGGCGGGTGAAAACACCCGATTTTAGTTTTGGCGGGTGAGAGGCCCATTGAAACGAATGGGCGTGCTGGAGGCTTGGCGTGTGAGTCAGCTGTTTTCAAGGCGGGTGACAACCGCCAAAAGCGTGTGAGTTGAGAGCTATGCAGAACAGCAGCGCGATTATTCTAAAATCACGTCAGCACCAATACTAGTTCAATTTCCGATTCCTCACACAAACTCCCACACATCTCTCTCGCCATCTAAATTCTATATTTGTTTTATGGAGTATTCTCATATTTCTTGTTTTAGCTGCACATTTTGCAACAGCCTTGGAACGGTATTAGAAAAGACCAAGAACTTCCTAAGATTCAGGGGTATTTCTTTTTCTTTGTGGCATCGAATAGATAGACTTTGCTTCCTACACCATCCTAAGTAATACATGCCCAAAGTACTCAATGGACTTGCATCTAAATTTAGATTTTCCTTTACCAAAGGCAAGCCCCGCCTCACTTTTTTAAATCTGTCATCATTCCAACTTACATCTTTCCCACAAATTAGGATATTCTGGTAATAGACAATGCCCGCCTTGCTCCCCAACAATTTGTACATCACAGTCTGAAACATACCTGTGGGAAACAAGACAGTAGTCCAAATGGCATCCTCAAGCCTGAAAAATCCCATTAGTGTGATAAACATAGCCAGATAACTGTGTGAGGGTCTAATTTCACCTGGTGATAGGCAGCCACAAAATTAACTGAAGAAAGCATTGTTCATTTACCCACGCTTGTTCAGAGGTTTACTAATATTTGTGAGATAAAACGGATCCTCCAGCACATTCTTATTGAGCCCCTCTAGTTAATGCATAACCTAATCTTTCCATTGACCTTGTGAGCTACAACCAGTGGCGAAACCCTTTCCGAGGCACCAATTGGCTGAACAATACCTTATGTAAGGAATTCTTTTAATTGCAAAAATACATGCAACTTCTGGTTCAAAGGAATAGTCCTGACTTTAGCCAAAACGTACAAAATTTTATGACCAAAAAAATAAAAATGTATCCGACCAACGTCCAAAAAAAACCAACCAAAAAAAAAAAACCTGGGCACCACTCAAATGTCAGATCACTTTACCAATGTCGTCAGCATTTCCTTCCTTCAACAAAACATGGGTGGAATCATTGGGATTTTGGATTATCCCTAAAACTTTCTGTTGGCCTGACTTTTCCCCCCAACACAAACCTTTCCCCATGCTGACTTACCCTTATAATGAAATAAAACAATAAAAACCACTTTAAAGGAATGTAATTAAAAATCTGCTATCATGTTCTCCACCACATTGAGAAAAGCAATGAAAAGCGGTATGCCTTATTTTTAATAAGACTGCACTTCACTAGTGGAAAGTACCAAACCCCCATAAGCCTTGATGAGATATTTTTCACACATTAGATTGACTAAAATGCCTACAGAATTGGGCCCAATGATTTATGCACCCACACTGATGGCACAGGACTCCAAAACCTTTGCATTCCTTGGGATTCTCCATGCGAGAACTATTGCCGACGCAAAAACGTCTAGGAGAAGCGAGTTTCCCATGCCGCCTTACCGCTTTCATCATAGTCCATATATTTTACATCACATATTTCCCCATCATCTTTCCTCCATTGTATCTACATTTCTCTTTTATACGATCACTTTTACACTTAAGTCATGAAATGAAGTCACAATTTGTTGTTGCCCTCATCGTGTAGCAATTGAATCTCCAACAAAGTACCTCTACAGTACAATCTTTATCTTTGGAATCTAGTGTCCATCAAACTTTGACAGTCTTGTGACAGATTTTAAATTCATCTACTACTCACTCTTCTCTTTCGTAGATGAGGGAACCTTTGTCTAGGAAATGTTGGAGAAAGGCTTTTCCCCCACTTCTGCTCCAAAGTATTGTCCATACTCTGCAACCACATACCGGAGGGAGCCTTCCTTACATTAACTTCACATGATTTTAAGTTCAACAGCAGAGGGGAGACAAAGGAGGGACTGTACACCACCTACACATGCAACATTTCCCCATCTTTGAATCATGCTTCAGGGGCAATCTAAGGTTTTCGTGGCTCACGTAATCACACTGAAAGTTATCAACAATCTCCAAGTGGCAGCAGGTCTGCTTGTGAGCCACAGTTTGGGGTATGTCATTTGCTTTGCTTTTGATGACATATCCACAAAGATTACAGGATGGAATAGTTATAGGAGATCGGCATAAAGCAGGGGTCTTCAATATTCAGTCATCAAGAGCCAAATAAATGCCAAGTTTGCAGGATATCCACATTTGAATGGGAGTAGTTTACACAGACCTGGGTTAAAAAAAACAAGTTGGAGCTCTCATGGACTGGACTGCGAGACCTCCAACTTAAGTTATTTATGCCTGTGCAAAAAAGGTAGGGTGCATCTTTAGGGTCACTCACTTATCAGGCAACCACAACCACCCTATCTTGGCGAGGGGTCAGATATTCAAATGGCAGGCCCTCCAGTCTCCTCCGGTAGCAAGCATTAGCAGGCATTCCTTTCAGGACTCCACCAGTGTGATGCTTGCAGCTCTCAGGAACAACCATCAGGGACCAGACCTATGGCATCCAGCCCGGTGGAGTTAAGAGTGCAGAAAGGGACCGAGATACCCATTCTGAAGGGTGCTACTCAATTGAGAAACGAATTAGGAGAAATCGAAGCATGGCCCATCCTGGAAAATGGATGCAGCGAGACAATCCGGGAATACCCAGAGTAGAGGCACTATACGAAAACACATCCACCACCCATTCAACATGAATGTCTCTGTGCTGTCATCACATCAAAGAGACGGTCTTGCAGGATCCTTTATTACCATCACCACAATGAGCCTCTTTCATTACCAAAGACCTGCAGATGCCCAACATGGGAAACAGGGCAATTGAACAAAAGACATTCTGCTGTGGAGGTAAGCAATAGTCATCCCTACCAATCCTTCAAATGTCTGGAGACAGTGTGGTCTTGAACGATCGAGTGCTTTTACCAATTGCAATCATGGAATTTCCACACTCGTTTTTCTGAATCAGCCAAAGCCTCTCCCCTCCACCCCCAATTGGATACCACCAACCCGCTCGCTTAGAGTCCGCCACTACTAGCTGACTTGATTCCCCAAGTCAGACATTCCCTTCTGAAAGTCAGCCACCAACAGCCCGCTTACCAGAGTCAGCCACCAACCACCCACTCCCTTTCCAGGGTCAGCCACAGAGAGACTGCTTTCTTGCCCGAATTTACAGCAGCCTACTTGCTAAGCAACATCATCAGCAAAGAACGTGACCGCCCCCATGAATTAGCCAACAGAATCCAATCATAGGAACAAATGAGCAAACGACTGACCAGGGCAAGCATTCGCCCTGTGGGTTGTTCCCTTCTGAATTGCGAACAGTACTCCTCCGAGAGTTCGAAATTGCTGGAAGCTATTTAGCTATTGCTTCTAATCTAGGAGAGCCTGGTTAGCTTGAAAGCAACAGCTAACAGGAGTTACTTTTGGCTCCCTAAACCAATTGGTACCTTACAAATATGCATATGTGACATTAACATGGAGTATTTTAGAATACTAATGAGGTAGGATTTAAATCCTTATGGATCATACAGAACGGACAAAATGTTAGTGTGCATCTCAAGTGGAAGATTTATGGTGTGCTGGGACTCGCTCCTGGTTCCCCAGCAGTAGCTCCTGCCCGAGTGATGCCCGTCCTCCAGGAGCCGGCTTTAGCTCCTGCTCATCAAATACGAATTCCAAACCCTTCCTTTTAGAGTGCACAAATGTGCAATGCCGAATTAGAGCTTGGACCTGCTTGTAAACCCCATTCACAAGACAAACTCCTCCACCAACTGCAATTAATCCATGGTTGCAATGGAATATTGACCACTTCCAGTGCTTCAACAAGAAGTCATTATTCCAGTTGAGATACTCACACCAAACACGGACCTGGAGCACCAGCCTCGTGGAGCCCAGCGCGCGGTTGAAAAAGATGACTGCGGATAAACACAACATCATAGAGAGTGCAGTCACTGATTGGACATCTATCCAGTTAGCCATGATCAAAAACACAAAAAGAAGACTGGGTCTATAAGTGTGGTAAAGCTCTCGGTCAGCGGATCCAACTAAGACGCCAAGTGCAAGTTGAGCCACAGCACCCTCGCTAAGGAACGTCCTTACAACTGTTTGTGAGTAGCTACATTGACATGCCTTCATACATAGACATTAATGCCCTGGCACAGTGCCAACAAAGGGAGCTTCCATAAGGAACAAGCCAAGAACGCCTAGTTGGAACCAAGCAAGCAACTATTCCATTGGCTGAAGGTGCACGATATAGAACGACCTCTTGCTGCCCTGATGCTCCACACCACAACAACTGTAAATATGTACACTTAGGTTGTCTACTGTTCGGCGTAGATACCTTTCATGAGACAACCGGCATTGTGCATATAGTATTGCTTATATTGTATATTTCTGTAGCTTATGCCTCTTCTGAGTGATGGGTTTCTTTTTGACGTTCCCAGCACTGTAACCACAGCTGGACCTCATTCCTTTGTATGTAACTAAGCTTTGCAATCCTCTTGAGGCCTCTGCGCCTGGCTACCCCCGGGTTAGGTGTGCAATATAAATAAAAAAATACTAATACTATTCTATGTTCAACGGGCTCCTGTTACAACCTGGTGGCATATGTTTGCACTGTAATAGTGCCAACCGTTGCTTAGATCTCCTGCCCCACAAAGCTCCAGTGGCAGGCATCCCAGAATAGGGGGAAGGTAAATTTGCTACCCGGGTTTATGCTGCCGTTGCACAGATTTCTGTCACAGGTCTTAACGCCTGTAGACCAAAGGACACCTTTTATTCTTAGAGACCGATTTCATAATGTACTTTATCTGTAAGACTCTACCCGTGAATTAACTGTATGTTTACCATATCCTACCTGGAACATCCTGCGACCGAACTGTATTATACCTGTAAGATTCTACCTGTAAACTAATTGTATGTTGACAATAACCTACCTGAAACTAAAATCGCCCAGATACCTCAGAGTCAGGTGCGCTATAGAGATAAAATAAACAAACTGCAGATGACCTCCAATTTGGCTAAGGGAGACGGGAGGCAGTTGCGTGCACACAAGTTAGATAACGTGGATTTCCACCATGAAAAATTGCTATGGACCTAAACTCAGGTGAGCAGCAGCAATTAGCAATATTCAACATAAAATATCCACTATTCCAGAACAAGTGTGTGCACTGGTACAGACCTGAAACTTGGGGCTGGTCATCGGTTGGAGGAGGGGGGAGGGGGGTGGCGGGTTCGGGTATCGTTTACCTACCACCAATTTCTGGGGCTACAAGACTCCCCGCCTGAAGAGAATTTGCGTTTATCTTTATGAGGTGGTTTTTGCATTTCAGTTACTATCAGGTTGTTTCAATGAAAAAAAATGTATCTTCGGACCAACACCCCAAAGAAAACAGATGGCCCCTCTAGCCAAAGGATGAAGGTGTGATCCCTAATTATGCTTGTGGTTGTTTTGGTGTGAAGTTATAAAATGGGATAGTGAAGAAGGGGGGGGGGGTGAGTAAGGACAGAGGGGAAGAAAAGCATCACAAAGGGACAACACAGCACTGGTAAAGAATAAGGAGAGTCTTCGGGCAGGACTCGGAAAGGTCCACTGGCTCACGGCCACTTACTTGCAAAACCAGAGCACCTCTACTTTACCAACGACTAGGAACAGATGCAGCCCCCCCCCCTCCCCTCACCCCGGCAAGCTCACCAAGCAAATACATCCTCTTTGTTCAATTCATTAAGATTATGAAGGCTCCCTTCGGCCGAACGTTACTCATTAACAACCAAAGGCGAGCACCTTTGAAGCGCCCCGCAGTAGATCTATTCACACAGCTCTAAGAATATAACACAATGTAGGAAGACCTTGAGAAAAGAGAAGGCTTCCGCCAATGATTAGGTGCACCGGAAGCAGGGAAAACCCAGCACGAGACTTTGTGGCTGAGAATGTGTACAGGATGGAGGAATTTAAGAGATCAAAATCTGACTCATTCCAGCAACAACTCAAATTTCATGCAATATACCACTTTGTAAGTAGAAATGTATGTATGCTCATACTGGAGTCTTATGCATATTAGCAAAATATCAAATGTGCCTTGCGCTTAATAAACTTTGATCAATGGCTGTATTGATCAGATTATGGGCTTGGTCAGCTCATGTTTCATGCAGGGAACGTTTTATCAAGGCCGTTTACTAGATCACAGATTTGCATGTGTTCCGCATATGCAATCGATGAATACGATTGTGCGCAAAATTCAAATTATGTGCATGCACCGAGGAGCCCAAAATCAACATTCTGAATATACGTATTAGCGACCTATCCCATTTTAGGGCATTGTGTGTTCTCCCTGTAAACACGGCTATGGAGCATCGCCTTATAGTTCCTTCCACAAGCAGTGCAGGGCGAGGCCACGTCTTCCAGAACCCAGCAGATCAAGCGGTGTGCTAGATACCAGAGCCGAACTATATATAGTTTGGATGTAAGCAATAGATTGTGAGGAAATTATAGGAGCCGAGAAAAGAATTCCTAGAAATAAGTCAACTTGTGGACCGAGTTAGATTAAAGAGGAAACAACGAGACATGCTGCAAAGTAGTGAAGGAAATACTGGAATATTCTAATGGGTTCTATGTGATTATATCTATAATAAACTATTTCAGGGACAGTGTTTTTAACGAAACCAAAATGCGAAAAAACACAGATTTGTTTTCTATTTGGGGGTGGTGGAGGAGGGGGAGAGGTCGCCCCAAACCACAAATTTCCCTATGTGTTTAATCCCACCCCAACCCCTCCCCACCCGTTTAATCCCCTTACCCCACCCGCCATCTACTTTTCCACAAAATTTTTGTTTTTTTCCGCCGCTTTTGTTTCGTTATAAATTATCTCTGTAATCACTGGATGCCTTCCAATGATCCTTGGCTAGGAACATCTAAAATCTCTACGGGGCGGCCGCAATGAAGCAGTTACTGACCTCTGCAGAGAATGGAATTATTTATGCCGTTATAAGAATCTGGCAGTGGGGTTTCAGAAAAGTGTCTAGTTATACGTGAAGGGGAATTGTTATTGGTGTTTTTATTAATGAAAAACTGATGGGCTATGTGACTGTTAGTAGTAAGGAAGGGCAAGTAATTGCTTGGAGCTACTAATCTCACGAGGCCTTCAAGAGCCTGTTTAGCTTGACATCAGCAGCTGCCAAGCAGCAGCTTTTGACTTCCCAAGTGAAATGGAGGCATACAAACATTCCTTTTCAACATTATCTCATAATTTGCAGCAGGCTCCCTAACTAGCTGCGTGTTACTCAACAGTAGCTCCTGGGTGATACCAGACAGGCAGGTGCTTCTTTTAGCCCCTGCTCATCAAATCTAATTAAATAAAACACTATGAAAGGAGAAGTCACACCATAAAAGCGACAACCAGACAATACAAACACACTTGATAATTAATTTAAATTACAGAGAATGGTGAAAGGAGTGGAGGGAAAGGAGTGCTTGTTCCATCGGACGGGGTCACCAGTATCTAAAATTATCACCAAATGGAGCCACCAAGCCCATTTGTTCTATAGAGTAGAGCGAGCGAGCGCGCCAGCGAAGGCTTGAAAAACATCTACCGCTGTCACTTGTAGATGAAGATACAAAACAAAATAGGGGATAACTGGAAGTTTTGGAGTGAATCCTAACCTCTGGCATTGCTCTGGGTAGCCCTCCAGACCATCGGTCTTTAGCCTACCAAGCCCGATTTGCATATGGTCTTTCCCCTTTTTGTAATGGCTTGGCAGCGAAGAACGGTGGTCTGGAGGATTGTCCACAGCAATGCCAGAGGTTAGGATTCATTCCAAACCTTCCAACCACCAGCTCTTGTTTTGCGTAAGTCACCCCGAGTGGGACGGGTATGCCCAGACGTGGATCCTATGCCTGCTGGGCCTAAAGACCCAAGCTACTCCTCACTGATGAGGCCCAACAAGACCAAAACATGTTTGGGGATTGGGGTCTCAAACAGGTCGGGCTGGACTGCCCCTTTTGAGGTGGGAACAAACCTGATTTGCATACAGTCTTTCCCCTTTTCTAACGGCTTGGCAGGCGAAGAACAATTGCATCGAGGGTTGCTGTGAGCAAAGCCAGAGGTTAAGATGAATTCTAAGCCTTCCAGCCATCACCTCTTGTTTTGCGCAAGTCACCCCAAGGGGGACGAGTATGCCCAGACATGGGTCCTGTGCTTCCTGGGCCTAAAAACCAAAGCTGCTCCTCACCGATGAGGTCCAACAAGGTCAAAACATGTTTGGGGATTGTGGTCTTGTGCCGAAGGATGTGGCCAAGCAGTTTGGGCTGTACTTCCCCTTTTGGGGTGGGACCAAGCCTGGTTTACATATGATCTTTCCCCTTTTGTAATGGCTTGGCAGGCGAAGAACGATGGTCTTTAGGGTTGCTTAGAGCTATCCCACAGGTTAGGATTCATCCCAAACCTTCCAGCCATCACCTCTGTTTTGCAACGTGCATATGAAGAGCCAGGAGTTTCTATGCGGTGCCATTGCCCCCTGGAAAGCGTTTTCCAATGCAGAGGGAGTTCTATAGAAGGTTACAACTGGAGAAGATGCTTATAAATCCCCTGCTGCCCACATGTCCACCCTCCCCACCTGCCCGGTTCTTAGCTCCCTTGTACGTTTTGCTTCCCTCACTGTGCACATCCCCCTTTGACTTGTAAAGCGCTCTGTTGCTTTCCAAAACTAAGTCCTCTGTGCTCTATAAATACCCTCATAATATTATTAAAGTCATCGGCTCGGCCTCGGAATTCCCCCACCTGCACCAGGAAGTGCATTGCATTGTAGGTATGAACGCAAGTGTCCTGCATAGAGCTTCACACAGGGTGCATGTGCTGTAGGGAAAGAGAAAACCAGCACAACACAGCACGTCTGGCTGACCAGCATCTCTGTCTCAGGAATCCCCGTGGATGGCACAGGAGGGCCTCTTTCACTCGGCAAACACCATCTGTGGTAGGAACCCCACTAATTCCCTTCCTGCCCACTCCCAGGTACATCAAGGAACACCAAGAGAAGGCCCACAGCAGAAGTACCCCTTCAGACTGCCATAGGCAGCTCTGTGGAAGTGGCTTACGTCTGTTGGCGAGATTAATGTTTAATTAAGGTTGGCAGGGAGAGTACAGCACCATACAATGAGCTCTCTGCCAACTTAATTAAAGGGAAGCTGGAGGACAAACAAACATGCCAAATAACCAAGTCTCCTGGCCAGAAATGTAGGGAATGTGGAGAACAATATGTGCTGCCTTGATACATTTGGCATAGCAGACCTGGCTTCCAGGGCACCGGCTTCTTGGGTAACACCTGCCCAAGACTGCGAAGAGGTGCACAGAAATGGGTCAAAGTTAACAGGGTGGCAGGGGACTCTTCGGAGGATGGTGCCCTAAACTAAGGGGACAGAATCTGGGGTCCTTCATTCAACACCAGGTGCGGAGGGCGGAGAAGGTGCTGCACGATGCAGACAGAGAAGCTAGCGAGACAAGATGCAAACACTGGAAAGTGGGGTGGCGGAGGCCGGGTGTTGGCGCTAATATAGATACGCAGATTCCACCCCTAGGTTTAAACATACTATCGGAGGGATAGCTCAGGGGCAACGTATTTGTCCAGGAAGCTAGACAAACAGAGAAACACAGACTCGAATCCCGGTCCCGCGCTTAGAGCCTGGTCTCAATATTATAAAATATTAAGTACAAATTCTCCAGACTGTGGGCACCATACACATCTAAAAAAACTTTTATGAAACCAATACGGTTTGGGTTAGGCTTAAAATGCCAACTGGGATATTTAGGCCATCGATGATGAAGGAAACATTACACAAGTAACTTGATGGACGGCTCTGCTGTGCAAGGCGTTACTGGGGGCTGTGGGGGCCTGTGGGGGCCGGTGGGGGCCGGCAGAAACATCTGCACCAGAAGCTGATCCTGTGGGCATAGACAATTGCTGGAGGGCCAGTGCCTTCAATGGGCCAGCCCTCAGTACGTGCACTTGTTATTTTTGAGAATCTCAGTACCTGCACTTCTCAACGCCTGAAAGAGACTACCGCTACCCAACTATGGTGGGCGGTGAAAATGTAAGCGTTTCATTACTTTATCACAACTTTAAGTCCCATGGTAAGGAGAGGGACTTTCGGGAAAATAGCCTACTCTGCGATCCTGCTCCTTGGCCCTTAATTGAATCTCACTGGGTATTGCCTGCAAACAACAGGGTGTGCTTAAGGGGCACCTGTGCCCAAGGTGCTACGCCGAAACGGCCGGCGTCGAAAGCGCTGAGCCCGATGTCCGGCTTCGCACCTGCACTTTTTTTTTACCCGTTTAAAGCACTGCGGGGGACACGCACAGCACACATAGCCTGCTGCTCCCTGATGGTGGTTGTGTACACAGATGATTTAGCCGCCACCGCGCACACACACACACACACACACAGACGCGGGTGGGGGGCGTACCAGGGGCATGGCTCTGCTCGCACACATGATGCACTCGCGCTGGAGCCACAGGGGGTTCTGAGAGTCACATGAAGGCAATGCTGGGCAGCTGAGAATCCACACGTGAATCCCGCCCCCCTCCCCCCTCAGCACTCCTTCTGGGAAGGGCACAGCCAGCCCTAAACCAACAACCGCATTTGCGAAACATTTTTTGGCTGGATGCAGACAGTAGAAACATGATGCAAGTCGCTTGAACAGAGCCGTCTCTAGGGGAGGGCAAAAGAGGCACGTGCCCCGGGCTACCCCCCACCCGTGGCGCCCCTCCCTCCCCCGTGGCTGCCTGCTTTTTACAATGTAAATAAGAATCTCGGTGCTGCACCGTGCACTCCTGACCGCGAGTCTGCTACCTCGGTGCTGAGTGACAAGCACGTTCAGTGTTCCGTTTATAAGTACATAGAGTTTGGGTGTTCAGTTCGCTGCAGCCCGAGTCGTATACACCCGGGCCCACCCGGATGGGAGGCCCGGGGACGTAAGCTGGGAGGTGGGGGATTTGTGTGAAGTCCCGTGGGGCAGCGCCTGTTTGGCGCTGCCCCACTTAGCATGCACATGGTGGGGTCGGGCTGCTGGGTCCCGTAACAATGGGAACCCAGACAGCGCGTCTCCACGACAGGAGGGTGAGGTGAGAGGGGCAGGTGACAACCGGTAGTCACTGCCCCTTGTCACCTTGCCCTCCATACTTCAAAGGCCCCCCTTCCCAGCCTGCGGATGCTGGGCGGGGGCCTTTTGAAGTTCAAAGAAGGGGCCGCCTTGCCCCAGGCCGAATTTTGCCTTTATCTGGCTGGGGCAAGGTGGCCCTTCTCATTCTTCCTCCCCGTCAGCCACGAACAGCAGCAGGACGGCTGCAGGTCTGCACAGCAGTGAGCAGCTACAGACGGAGATCGAGCACATCACAAGAAGTGAGCAGAACCCCAGCAGCAGAGCCTCCGTAGCACCGCAAGCAGAGCGTCAGCCTCGGGCATACAAGGACTTCGGTTCAAGCCCCAGGGAGAGTGCAAGAAATTATTTTTGGCCAAACAATTTTAAATTTCTCTCCGGCTCTGGGAGGACACTGGAATCAAGTAAGGCACGCTCCGAAGTGCTCGAGGAGGTCTGCACGGCGGTGAACGGCCGCACACGGAGCGAGCAGAGCCCAAAGAAGACGGGTCCTCGAGCACAACACAAGGAGTGAGCAGGCCTGCAGCAGCAGAGTCTCCATAGCACGGCAAGGAGAGCATCAGTCTCAGGAGTACAAGGACATTGGTTCAAGCCCCGGAGAGGGTGCTAGAATTTATATTTTGCCAAACAATTTTTAAATTTCTCTCCGGCTCTGGGAGGACACTGGAATCAATTAAGGCAGGCTCCGAAGTGCTCGAGGAGGTCTGCACGGCGGTGAACGGCCGCACACGGAGCGAGCAGAGCCCAAAGAAGACGGGTCCTCGAGCACAACACAAGGAGTGAGCAGGCCTGCAGCAGCAGAGTCTCCATAGCACGGCAAGGAGAGCATCAGTCTCAGGCGTACAAGGACATTGGTTCAAGCCCCGGAGAGGGTGCTAGAATTTATATTTTGCCAAACAATTTTTAAATTTCTCTCCGGCTCTGGGAGGACACTGGAATCAAGTAAGGCAGGCTCCGAAGTGCTCGAGGAGGTCTGCACGGCAGTGAACGGCCGCACACGGAGCGAGCAGAGCCCAAAGAAGGCGGGTCCTCGAGCACAACACAAGGAGTGAGCAGGCCTGCAGCAGCAGAGTCTCCATAGCACTGCGAAGGGAGCGTCAGTTTCAAGCTTACAAGGACATTGGTTCGAGCCCCAGAGAGGGCACAGAAATTATACTTGGGCTAAACAATTTTTTAATTTCTCGCTGCAGAGGACAGAGGTCAGCTGGAATTCCCAGACGCACATATCGACAGACCTGCACTAGAAGGAGACTGAGTGAGAGCCACAGCATTTTACCTCGCCTGGGAACTACAATAAGGGGGAAGAGGACCCTGACCCACACAGCAAGTTGGGAAACACTAGGACAACCCATTACGAACCAGCACACAGAGACCCAAACAGGCAAGAGATGGCCAACGCCTTATCCCTGAAAGACACATTACTCCTGGAATGGGCCAAAGCAGCGGAAGCCGTTCATGGCATGGATGTGGTGCAGGAAAGAATGGCAGAGCTCGCATCCACCAGTCTCAATGAAGATGACGCAGACGCCTTGGAAGAGGAGGTCGACGGCGAGGAGGAGCCGGCAGAAAGGGAGCAGCCAGCTAGGAAGAAGCAGCGCCTTGATGTCCGCAGCATGCCCGCCTCTTCAGACACCCACCCAGGCACCAAAAGAAAAGCAAAATCAGGTACTGTGGAAAGCAATGATTTGGGGCCTATGCTTGAACAATTTTTAAAATGGCACAAGGGTGCGGGTGCTGGGAAAAAGAGGAGGCACAGGGATGACTCGAGCAGCTCCAGCAGCGAGAGTGACAGCACAGACACAGAGTCGGAATCGGGGGGCGAGGAGGAACAGGGCCACCTTAAAGCATGGGTTGGGCCTAGCCAAGATGTACCGTCTCCAACCCCTCATATGACTAAATATGGGAGGCGCACTGCCGGCAAAAGTGTAAATAGAAGCCTAAAGAAGACCATTGCATGGCACATTGAGCGGAAAATTAAGAGAAAGATATGGAAAAAGCAATTTATTGACATTTTCTGCCTATTGGAATATGAAGATTTAGGTTTTGGCATTTCAAAAAGGGATAAGAAAGAGGAAGAAAAAGAGAGAGCAAAGAGGCCCACACTGGAGAAGAATATTCAGAACTGGGAGGCCTCTTTCCAAATACTTTCCACAATAATTCTAGAAAAATTCCCTGAAGAGGGCACAGCACTGATTGCCTACCACCACAGAATTTTGGAGATTCACAATACCTTTGGGGGGGAGTCTTGGCTGCACTATGATAGAGAGTTTAGGAAGGAGATGCAGAGATTCCCTGACCTGGGCTGGGAGGAGGAAGACCCTAAATTGTATCTTTTTCATGTCCTAAAAGAAAACTCAGCTAAGAGCGCCCAAAGCAGCAAGGATTATGAGCATCAGTATAATAGAAGGGGTAGAAACAGGCAACATAACCAGCGCAGGGCTCAACAGGACAGTATAAATACTAACAAAAACAAACCTCCCTTTCGAAGAACGCCCCCAGGGGGGCAAAAAACAGGGCATAATCAGAGGCAATCTGGCAATCGCAGCAACGGGGGGGCCAAAGGAAGCACTCCGGGGTCCTGCTGGTACTTCAACAGAGGGTCATGTAACAAGGGCACAGAGTGCAGATACAAGCACCAATGCAGCACATGCAGTGGTGGCCACAGCAGCAACAATTGCACAAAAGCCTCTCCTTCCAGGCCCAGCCCAAAAGTCACTGATGGCAAAAACATGCACTAGCTATAGATTAGGCGCCTCACCAATAAAAATCGACCAATTGCAAAAAATGTTAGATAACTACCCTGACCAAGCAGCTAGAGCATCCCTGGCTCAGGGTTTCAGAGATGGCTTCCGGATCCCATTCAAGGGCCGGGGATCTCCCACCATACCCAAGAACCTAAAATCGGCCTCATCCCTAGCTACCATAATAAGCCAAAAAATTGATAAAGAGTTGCAACTAGGGAGGATTGAGGGCCCCTTCCAACATCCCCCCTTCACTGAGTTTTTATGCTCCCCCCTGGGCATCGTGCCCAAAAAAGAGCCGGGGGAGTTCAGGATGATCCATCATTTATCACACCCACCCGGTAGCTCTTTCAATGACGGCATCCCCGCCACGGAGGCCGCTGTCTCTTACAGCTGCGTGCAAGATGCGGTCGACCTAGTAAAACTGTCAGGTAGACACGCACTCATGGCTAAAGCAGACATTAAGTCAGCCTTCAGGCTGCTGCCTGTGCACGAGAGCACCTACCAGTGGCTGTGTTTCCATTTTGACAATAAATTCTATTTTGACAAATGCCTTCCCATGGGCTGCGCCATTGCGTGTGCCTATTTTGAACAGTTCAGTTCTTTCCTACAGTGGGCGTTCCAACAGGCCATGCCCAGAGCCAGAACAGTACACTATTTGGATGATTTCTTTTTCACCGGCCCAGCTGGGTCCCTCCTATGCAGCTCATCCCTAAAAACATTCAGCGAAACCATGCAGGTGTTAGGGGTTCCGCTGGCACCCGAAAAAACTGTAGGACCCACCACCACCCTGTCATTTCTAGGAATAGAGATTGACTCTTCCATGGGCGAGTGCCGCCTGCCCAGGGACAAAATAGAGGACCTTCTTCAGACAATAAGGCAGATAGCAGGCAGGGACAAGGCTACGCTGCGTGAAATACAGTCCCTTGCTGGGAAGCTGAACTTTGCCACCAGAATCATGCCCCAAGGCCGGGTTTTTCACAGGAGCCTGGAACTAAAAATGAGGGGGGTTACAAAGCCACACCACCACATCAGACTGGGCAAGGAAATAACACAAGACCTGGTCATGTGGGAAGCATTTCTTAACAACTTCAATGGCCAAGTGATATGGCGCAAACCCATGAATGGGGCAGACAAAAGGTCCCTGTTCACGGATGCGGCTGGCAGCAGAGGCTTTGGGGTATGCTTTGGTAACAAGTGGTGCGCCGGCCACTGGCCGCCCTGCTGGCAGCAGAGGGGCTGGACCAGGAACATCACATTGCTAGAGATATTCCCCATATGGCTGGCACTCTACCTATGGGGGGACCTGTTGGCCAACACAGAGCTGGTCACATGGTCAGACAACATGGCGGTTGTACACATTTTAAACAAGGGTGCTGCCTCCTGCCCTCTGGTGCTAAAAGTGTTGAGAGAAATGACGAAAGTCACCCTGAAAAATAACATCGTTATAATTGGACGGCACATTGCAGGCAAAGATAATAAGGCCGCTGACGCTCTGTCCCGTTTTCAGTTCTCCACTTTCAAGGCACTAAACCCACAGGCAGAAGCCAAGAGGACAGCGGTTCCGGAAGAGGTTTGGGCCATCATGGACACACCCAAGGCACCACCCGCCAGCCAGCCGGTAACAGCTCTTCCCTGAGATGCCCGCCCCCAGCTCTACCCTCACCCCCGGGCCTGGACAAAAGGGGTTGCCTTTCCCGGCACCACACTCCTACAGGTGAGCCTAAAGGCGTTTTAGGGGAACTGGCCAAAAAGGCGCTGGCACAGAAAACTGCCAAAATGTACAATAAGTGCTTGACTGATTTTGGAAGGATCACAAAAGTCACCAACATCAGGGATATACAGGAGTGCCATGTCAATGACTTCATGGAATGGGCTTTCAAACAAAGCAAAAAGAAGGCATGGGCTTCATCCCATCTGGCAGCAGTGTCATACTACACTAGATTAGCGGGGGCACCCGACCCCACACACGGCGCACTAACCAGATATGCTCTCAAGGGTTGGTCCAAAATGGAAGGGGTCAAGACAGACACCAGGCGCCCCCTCAATTTTGCTAAACTAAAAATTCTGCTAGACACCCTCCCTGCAGTATGCAACAATGCCTATGAGACCTCACTATTTAGAGCCGCCTTCACACTAAACTACTTTGGGGCGTTCAGGATCAGCGAGATAGCCTCCAAAAACACAGGATCAGAGGAAGGGCTGGATATAGGCGACATCCACATGGGGAAGGATTCCATGGCTGTGAAACTGTGCAGGTCCAAAACTGACCAGTTAGGAAAAGGGAGGATCATCAACCTGTACTGCATTGAGGAAACAGAATATTGCCCCATTTGCACCACCAAGGCATTCATGAGCAAGCGCACCAGTCGGGGGGGGCAATTATTCACACACAAAAATGGGTCTGCCCTCAGTAGATTCCAGTTGAGGTCTGTCCTCAAGAAGACTATAATAGCTATAGGATGGAATCCTACTGAATTTGGATCCCACTCCTTCAGGATAGGAGCAGCCACCTCAGCCTGGATGGGGGGGATGCAAGAGAAAGCCATAAAAGGGATTGGGGGTTGGAGATCGGGGGCTTACAAAAGATACATCAGGAAAGACTTGATCTAATAGTATCCTCCATCTCCCCCCCCCCCCCCCCTCTCTATTTTCCCCATAACACAGGCTACCCCCCATCCCAGACGGCTTGGATTGTGGGTCACTCTTTCATTACCAGGGCCAGCAGATGGCTGGAGGAAACCCAGGACGGCATGCATTTCCAAGACACCATCACCTACTGGTGGGGTAAGCCGGGCATGCGCTGGGGAGACCTACACGACAAACTCGCCGGCCTACTGGGGGCCTGCTCACCTCCTCCCGATTTTCTCATCATCCACCTCGGGGGCAATGACTTGCCTCAGCTGGGCAGGAAGCTTCTCCTGGCCGAAATCTGCACCTCCCTCAGATCCCTGGCACACATGCTAAGACTTCGAACAGAAGTGATGATGTCAGAAATCATCCCTCGCCAACATTGGCATGGGGCGGAGTGCAACAAAGCCATGGAGATTTCTAGGCGCAAACTGAACAAAGCTGTGGCCAATTTCTGCCTTTTCTCAGGCCTCAAATTTATTAAGCATGGGATCTCGGTACACAACCAGGCCATGTTCTGCAGTGACGGGGTTCACCTGTCCATTGAAGGCATGGACATCTTCACCAGGAATATTTTCTGGACCCTTGCAGCCAGAGGCTGTACTTAATCTATAATCCCTTATTTTGGGGGGACCTGGGAGACGCCGGTCAGCATCCCCTCAGGGTGGCGGCGGGGAACAGCCTCGAGCGGCCCCTAATTGGGATTAGGGCCCCCTGCTCACCTGTTCCCTCTGTCCCCAAAATATTTTTATTGTTATTCCTTATGTGATGTTATGGCTGGTTTTTCTTTCGCACCATGGCTGGTACAAAAATAAAGCTTGTGGCCAAAGTTTTTTCCACCTCACATCCTGGTCGTCAGTCTCCTCACTCTTGCAACTGTCATTTCTGTATTGCCTGTCTTGTCACACTTGTCATCCATCCATGTCACTCGCATGCCACTCCCCAACACAAAAACACTTCCAGGCTTATACACCCGGGCCCACCCGGATGGGAGGCCCGGGGACGTAAGCTGGGAGGTGGGGGATTTGTGTGAAGTCCCGTGGGGCAGCGCCTGTTTGGCGCTGCCCCACTTAGCATGCACATGGTGGGGTCGGGCTGCTGGGTCCCGTAACAATGGGAACCCAGACAGCGCGTCTCCACGACAGGAGGGTGAGGTGAGAGGGGCAGGTGACAACCGGTAGTCACTGCCCCTTGTCACCTTGCCCTCCATACTTCAAAGGCCCCCCTTCCCAGCCTGCGGATGCTGGGCGGGGGCCTTTTGAAGTTCAAAGAAGGGGCCGCCTTGCCCCAGGCCGAATTTTGCCTTTATCTGGCTGGGGCAAGGTGGCCCTTCTCATTCTTCCTCCCCGTCAGCCACGAACAGCAGCAGGACGGCTGCAGGTCTAAAAAACCATCCCTCCCACCCTGCAAAAACTGTAGGGAAAGGAATATCGAGGGCCAGATAGAAGATGGAACACAATCATATTATTAGGGTAGGCTAAAACGCCTCACTTTATAAATTAAACATAAATATTCAACGCCAAGAAGGGCCTCCTTCTAAAATACCGGGGGGTCTTGTATCTATTAGTTAATATTCTAGGAAAAGACAGTTATAGAAGACCCAGGCGCTCAGATCCACCAGAGAACATCAATACAGGTGGGAGCGCTAAGGGTTTTACAAAACTGAAAAGGAGAGAGGAACCTGAGCATAAGCTTGTACTAGTATGCCTCAAGTATCCACCCCCATGCTTGCAGAAGGGGGGGTCTCACCACAAGTGGATCAGGAGCAGGGTAAGTACCTAGTAAGGCTCCGGAACCCACCCCCCCTCACATTTTTCTATGTAGGATAAGCACACTGGGGTACGCAAGTGGATCGTGGGCAGGGGAAATTCCCAGCTATGCCCTTAGAACCCACCCCAGTGGCGGAATAGTATAACACAAGCACGGAAGGGGTTTTCACACAAGTGGTTTGAGAGCAGAAAAAATTCTAGTAAGGCTCTCTTTTTGAACCCCCCCCCCCCCCCCTTTTTTCCAGCTCGCCGAGGGGGTCTCATAACGTAAGTGGATCGGGAGCAGGGGAAGAAACCTAGTAAGGCTCTTTGAACCCACCCCGGCTGTAAAAACAAGCAGCTTTAAGCGCTGAAGGGGTTTCACAAGGCAAGTGGATCGGGAGCGGGGTAAAAACCCAGTAAGGCTCTTGGAACCCACCCCGGCTGTAAAAACAAGCAGCTTAATGCGCGGAAGGGGTCCCGTGGCACAAGGGGATCAGGAGCAGGGAAGACCCTAGTAAGGCTCCAAGAACCCACCCCTGATGAAACAACTAGCCCGCAAACGGAGCGTGGGGGCTTCAAAAACTCAAGTGGATCATGTGTGTAATAAATGCCAAATTCATCCCCGAAGAGTGGACCAAGAGGCTAAAACGCCTCCATCCATGGAAAAGTACAGAACACACAACCCAAAAATAAAAATGGCTCTAAGAACACATCCCGCGGATGATCAAGTGAAAGGCTTCACAACGCGGGGTTCCTGTTCTATCTAGAAATACGGATCAAGAGCCATAACTTCAGCGGAAATCACCCTGTGAGCGAGAGAGGGTGCAAGTGCTAAACCCGGTCGGGTTGGACATCAATAAAGGCACACAAGCGCACACCTCCCCACCTCACAGGGAAAGGACAAGAGAAAGCAGGAGGAACCTGCTCCAAAGACAAACAATTACGAACATGTCACAGCTCACACGCTGTGGCCAAACAATTGTCACAAGCATTCATATGAATGGCGGCGGGGAACAGCCTCGAGCGGCCCCTAATTGGGATTAGGGCCCCCTGCTCACCTGTTCCCTCTGTCCCCAAAATATTTTTATTGTTATTCCTTATGTGATGTTATGGCTGGTTTTTCTTTCGCACCATGGCTGGTACAAAAATAAAGCTTGTGGCCAAAGTTTTTTCCACCTCACATCCTGGTCGTCAGTCTCCTCACTCTTGCAACTGTCATTTCTGTATTGCCTGTCTTGTCACACTTGTCATCCATCCATGTCACTCGCATGCCACTCCCCAACACAAAAACACTTCCAGGCTTATAGCGCTTTGACCTTTTGCTAATTTGCTGCAACCAAATTTGAAATGCCCGTTAATAAATTCGAGTGCCACATAATTCGGTGCGCTAAGCACTCGTTGCAATGCTCCATGTTGCAATGTTCAAATACAGTACCACATTCTAGATAGGCCAACGCAGACTTTCCTCTCGGGCCGATGAGCCTCAGAGTATATACCATACAGCTACTGTGCTATAAAACGACGGGCCTGCAGGAAATAGCAGGGGCGTCTCCGGGAATCAAATGTATGGGGGCCACACACACAAGTAGCGGGGCTGCCAATAAAATGTTAATGTGTATGCTTTTCCCCAAATTGGCGTGGGCAAAGTAGTTCAAAGTGGCCCGCGGGAGGTAGAAATCATGCTTTTATACAGAAACCAATTCTGTATATCCAGTCATTGCATCGAATACAAAGCATCGAGAGAAACAAAAAAAGCATCAAATGCATTTTTTTTCCAGAGGTAAAGGTTTTATTTTAATTATAATGGGTTTTAATTGTAAAAAAAAAAAAAACGGGTGTTGGGAGGGAACCGCCATTAAAAATGCATTCAATGCTTTTTTATTTTTAAATGCAATCACTATAAACCAGATGATATAGTGATGTTGCCGATATTGAACATATATATTGGTATATCTCCAAAATGTGGTATATTGCCCAGTAGCAGGTAAGTCCACTCCTGGTTTCGGGACTTCATGGGTAGTTTGTTCAGATGTTGCCCGTCGTCATTGGCTGGTAATGGATACCTGCCATTTTATGCACTTTGGAATGATAACAGTGTCCATATTGTGTCCCGATCGCATCTGCTGTAGGGAACCTTTCACAAGTATGCCATTAATACCCACAGGTCGCAATGCCCGTTTGTGCATTATGGGTGTGGCTATGGGCGTTTTCCTGCAAGGTCTGCGCAGATCGCAATTGGGGTTGTGGGTTCCCTTCTCAGCAGTGTCTGTGTGTGGACATTTCACAGTGCAAATGTAGCAAGAGCACAGAGATTATCCAGACGGGCATGTGAACGAGAGGAGCGCAGTGTGTGTGTGTGTGCGGCGCTCCAAAAGCGGTCAACCAGCAACCAGATACGATCCTTTAAAGCAGTGTCTTCTGCAGAGATGGGGCCACTCTGATGTCTCGAGGGCAGTGTGTCCCTTTCAGGCCAGAAGAAAAAAAACAGGCTGAGCAAAGCGGATGCAAACATGCAAGTGATGGCTGGGGAAAGGAGGACAGCAGATCAGATCACCAAGCCCCCTGCTTCCCTCAGCAAAGATATGGTCTCGGCCGGGAAACCCTTGTCGGGGGCGAGCAACCCACAAAGACCACAATTTGAATTTCAACAAATGGCCGGACAGGCCAGATTGTTGAAATTCAAATTGGGGTCTTTTTTCATTGTACCCTCACTACGTCAGGCAGGGCTTGCATTTTCACCTAGCTGCGCGTGCAGTAGAAAGGGCAAGCCCTGGACTCCGACTGCTGACCCTCACCCCTGTGCTGCTGTTCTGTGTGCACCTTTATGGTGCTTTCTTCATTGCATTTGTCATGCCCATAGACAGCCCCGGCAGCAGCATTGAGACCCTGTGTGTGTGTGCTGTGCGGGTGGACCCCAGGCAGCTCTGCAGAGAGAGTAGCCAAGGTGGGGGGGGGGTAATCCAGCATTGCAAGAGTGGGAGGGGCGGGGGTGCGCGCCCCAAACAAAGTCTTGCTACTTTCTACCCAAATGCAGTGCGCCCAATACCATACAGTCCCATTTGTGGCCCCAAACCGCCCACACCTGCCACATTCTACTTTTTTGTTAACAGTAGTGGCAGATGGCATTTTAACACAACAAAATTAATAAAACTCTAGAATCATTACAGATGCCGGCAACTCATCTATTAGAACTCTGTCTAGGCGCTCTGGGGCAAAATACATGCAAACCTCCTAATTTGCACATGGATTGCCCAACAGAAATGACTTCACAGAAATTGACATTGCAAGAAGCATCATCAGTCTTTGATACTTGGAGGCACCATGGAAGTGACTTTAGAATAAGTTGCCATAAGTAAGCCAAGTGGCAAATAACTGTGGTGCAAAATACCTAAATTGCACTATTATTATACATGGAGCAACTCTATAGTCATTAGGCTTTTTTTTTTTTTAAATAACAGCACGATATATTAACATAAGCTATACAGTGAATCACTTAAAGAGCTGCAGATAAGACGCATTGTGATTAAATGATTTGCCCAGGATCACACATTTGGTTAAATGGTGAAACCAGGATGTGGCCAATTTAAGCAACTGAGCACATCTTCCCAGGTTTAGTTAATATAGATTTTTATTAAGGTTTTGCTTTGCATTTCATGTGCTTACATAATTATAGCAATGCCTTGGAAGCAAACCACATTCCTTTCATAGTAAAACTATACACTATATACATGGTCATAGAATCATTTTGAGCAATAAGAGCATGGCTTTAGTTTTATTCTCCCACATCTGCATGCAGTCACAATAGCATCGTGTAGATTAATGTAGTTAACAAATCCCCTTTGGGTTTTGGGTTTTAAAGCCATAGTAATTTCCTAAAGCATGCAACATTATGCACCCTTCTCACTTCTGATGACGCCCTCCCATTGTAAAGGTACAAATGTCCCTGCTAACAGAGCCCCTTGCTCCCTTCCATCAGTGTGTAATGCCTAACACTGACATGCTCTGTTGACGCAGAGGAACGTGGGAGCCCCTCTGCTGCCCAGAGTTCGTTGGGACATTGCCCTGGAGGCGGACACCTCTCCCTTTTGGAAAGAGTAGGTGTCCTTGTAGAGGAGCAGTTACATGGCTCTGCAGGAACTCCCACCCCCTATATGTTGGAAGCCTGAGATTGTGCCATGTTTGACACGAGCAGTTGTGCCAATACCGCAGCGAATATTCAAAAGAAGATATCCCCTGAGAAAACACTATCCAATGTATCCCCGAAGAAACAACAATCTGAGGGAGGAACTCCCTGAAGGAAAACAAAAAGGAGCAGAAAGAGAAGCTGGTGATGTCACAAAAAACGTGCGATACCCCGAGAATAATGGCTAAAGAGAATGCATGGATCTTACAGAAACTGATGACGAAGTTAAGAATCGAGTCAACTTTCATATGTGAAAAGAATATTTCACGTGTGTGAAGTGCTGCAGAAAATCAACTGTTCAATATTTGTACAGATGCTGAAACGCAAGTAGACCAAGTCATCATAGAAGATATGTAGTGAATAGACTGCAGGCGAAGCCGCCATTGTATAGGAGCTGGACATCGGTGTCATGAATTTAGTAAGCCAGGACCCAGGGGGAGAAAAGGCTGAGAATATCCCGTTTTTTTCCCTCCCTGCCCCCCTCCCCCCAACTTGGTACACCACTCTGGGGGTGGGGGGTACAGGATTTCAGGGAGGGGCCTGGGGCCCCCTGGCCCCGCCCTAGCAACGCCACTGTGAAATAGCATTATAAAACAAACTTCTAGCGTTATAAAAACGATCAGCATCAGTATGGTGCAGGTCTAGAACTCAGTTCCTTTAAACCAAGGCTGTAAAAACTGAAAGCCATCCCCAATCAAGAGCATTACTGGTGCTGGTCTAGAACTCAGTTCCTTTAAACCAAGGCTGTAAAAACTGAAAGCCGTCCCCAATCAAGAGCATTACTGGTGCAGGTCTAGAACTCAGTTCCTTTAAACCAAGGCTGTAAAAACTGAAAGCCGTCCCCAATCAAGAGCATTACTGGTGCAGGTCTAGAACTCAGCTCCGTTAAACCAAGGCTGTAAAAACTGAAAGCCGTCCCCAATCAAGAGCATTACTGGTGCAGGTCTAGAACTCAGTTCCTTTAAACCAAGGCTGTAAAAACTGAAAGCCGTCCCCAATCAAGAGCATTACTGGTGCAGGTCTAGAACTCAGTTCCTTTAAACCAAGGCTGTAAAAACTGAAAGCCGTCCCCAATCAAGAGCATTACTGGTGCAGGTCTAGAACTCAGTTCCTTTAAACCAAGGCTGTAAAAACTGAAAGCCGTCCCCAATCAAGAGCATTACTGGTGCAGGTCTAGAACTCAGTTCCTTTAAACCAAGGCTGTAAAAACTGAAAGCCGTCCCCAATCAAGAGCATTACTGGTGCAGGTCTAGAACTCAGTTCCTTTAAACCAAGGCTGTAAAAACTGAAAGCCATCCCCAATCAAGAGCATTACTGGTGCAGGTCTAGAACTCCGTTCTTTAAGCCATCCCCAATCAAGAGCATGAAGTGTTAGAAGTGGTTAAGTAGCCAAATTCAAGACTGCGGAACCAGTGTTAAGGCTAGTATCCCGGGTGTGCCACCAAACGATACTGATCAGATGTTATCTGGTCATCTTCTGTGAAAAGGCTTTCCTTCTCACATTTTGGAGGTTTTGTTTAGCCAATGGCCTGCTTTCTTTTCCATTGGGCAATTTGCGTGGAAGGAATTGTATACAGATAGGATCCAACCAAATGTGTCTGGCCAGTTTATGTTACGATCTTGCTTATCTGACCCAAAATGTTTTGCATTTTTTACAATTTGAAAAGTTCTGCTGCACAGCATGAATAACACGCCAAGTGTGTTTGGCAGGGGAGGAGATAGAGGGGGGCTGTATTTACAGCTTTAAAATACAGTAGTCAAACCCATCAGATTTTTTAGGCACACATCAGTTTGTATTCTGATGCATGTACACGTCCCTCGAGGGAACACAACTGAACAAGAAACAAACCTTGTTTGCATAACACGTTTCTGCACAGTATTTCAAAAAAAGATATGGTCATGTTGGATTGTTATATGTAATGGTATTATTTTAGTTCTTGGAAGTCAAACAATCACATATAATGCACCTTGCTTTAACACAAGAACTGGGAAACGATGTGGTCAAGTACAGGAATTGCAGACTGAGCACAAATCTCAGCTCCAACTCTTAACCAAAGCGAGTGATCTTGTGCAACTCGTTTAATCTGAATATTTTAAAATGATCAGCCCCAAAGAAGCATTTAGTTTGTACGGAATGCTCTTTAAATAAAGACTCACTCGTGGTTTAACTGGCTATAGTATTTCTTCACCTGTAGTAAGAGTTGCCATTGATAACACTGCACACTAGAAAGTAGTGTGTTCCTTTGCTCACTAATGGCAACACCACTAGAAAACCGCTGCCCTCCTCATCTCCCAGTCCATGCTCAGATGCACACACTTTCCGGGCAGCTGGTCATCCGTATCCACGGCTATGCATGCCAGGGCGTGTGCACGCCTATTGCTTCCAGCCAAGCTTGAACACTAAGTTTCTATGATGCTACGAACCTAAACTGGGATACTTCGCTGCCCCGTCTGCACATAATGTCCTGTGTCCTGCATCTGTACTCCAGCCCCATGTACCTTCCTTGTGGCACCCAAGTTGTAAATGTGCCCAAGGCGCCAGTCCTTAAAACAAAAAAAGTGGGATGACTGAAGCATGCATTGGGAAGTGGCGTCACAGAAATAAGCATGTCCAAAAGTAAAGCACGCACATTTCATTCAACCTGCCTTTCACAACTTAGAAAGTGCACAAGGCAAATAAGCACTCGCCAAGAAAACAGATGTTCCTATTACATTACTGGGAAAGTATCAAAAGCTAAGCACCTCTTATAATTACAAATTGATAACTAAACATATCCGGTATAACAGGGCGTAGGAAACATGTTACTGGCTCCATGTTATGGGATTCCTGTGGTCTTGTGGCTAAGCGTCCCACCTCACAGCCCCTCCACCTGAGTTGCACTGCCCACCTCGGTTTTTTTAGTTCCTGAAACACATGGGGGGGGGGGCTGCCCTCTCAAAAAAGTAAACTGACGCCCCCCCTCCCAAAAGTAAACCGAAGCCCAAAAATCCCTTAAAACGGCCGTCCATTTATGCAAGCAGTGGTGACACTCCATTTTCAGACACAAAAGGTAACGGCCCACGCACACAGTCAAATACTCCAGTAGGTGTCACGGTGGTCTACGACACGGCCACAAAACAAATCGAATTAAACGTCCGCGTTAGGGGAGAGCTGGTTATGGGGGTGTCAGGGGTCACCTGTTACATGGACACGGCACACGAGGGGCTTGGCGGGGTAGTCTCTGCGGAGTGAGGCTGGCCAACTGGGTCTGGCCATGTACACAACACATAGTACCCTCTATCAGAATGTATTATTGACGTGGGCTCAGGGCTGCTTTGTCGTTGAACCGAGGTTCCACTTCGTGGTACCGGAGTGCATGACAAGCCTGCCCCGGTGCCGGTGGGGCAGGCAGGGATTGCCAAAGTAAGAAGGGTGTTGTTATAGGTCCATACTTGTCAAATAGACGGGGGCTCGGTGTGGGCTTGCTGTGATACTGGAGTGCTCCCTTGTGGTAGTGCGAATCTGTGGTATTTTGCTAAGTAGGCGGCACGGTGGGCTTCAGCGGCACGGGGGTTCCAGTATGAGCATATTGTGTACGGCGGTGTGTTTGCTGTGCATCTGGGGGGTCCTTCGCGAGCTTGTTGTCACAGTGTAACTCCTCCCCTCCACCCCAGAGTTAAGACCCCCTCGTCTCCTTAACTAACCGAAGAACGGGGGAGAGTGCAGCGATTGCATCTGTGCCAACACTCTCTTGCTGGGCCGGGATTTGTTTTCCTCTACAAACTCCTGAGCAGTTCAGCCTCGCACACCTCTCCCCTGGGATTTTGTTTCCCGCCCCCGAGTTCCCACTTCCTAGCCACAGTCGCCCCTTCCTGCCCCCACCACGAATTCTTGTACTCACCCCCTCTCCTAGTGTCGGTGCTTCGGCGTTTCTCTGAGGCCGCGCAGAAGCTGCCCCGCCCGCAGCCTGACACCCCCTCCACTAGACCGCCTCTTCCCGGGACCGCCCCCAAACCACCCCTACAACGCTGCTGACACCTGTTTTCCTTCACGCTCCCTGCACTCCAGGGGTAGAAATCACGCCCCACCAGGCGGGGAAGCCTTCAGCCGTGCATCCCTTCTGAACCGCCCGCTGTCCCGTGATCCCCCCCCAACCTTTCCCTGTCAGAGGCCCAGCGATAGGGGAATCCCCGGAAGGAATAACACCACCCCTAGTGGGATGCCCCTCCCCTGCTCCGTATTCCCCTCCGGCTCTGCAGCTAATCCCTAATCTTCAAGCAAGTGAGCCCTCCGGCTCATCCCCTCAGTCTGCCTGCCTGCCTCCCGGGACACGCTTCCTCTCAGAAACCACACATAGCATTCTCTCCCATTCTGGGCCCGCACTCCAGTCCCTCCTTCATTCTGGCACTTTCATTCTCACTGGGGTACAACGCGAGGGTGCAGCACAAGGTGCATTATTAAAGCGAAAGTCAACCAAACATTGCTTAAGTAGAACATTATGTTACACTTTTTCCAGTAGTGATCATTTTGTTTTTCACTTTTTCTTTGGTGGTGCGCCTTGACCTATTTTGCTCTCAGTGGCAGTGCTTCGAGTTCTGCTGTTTGCTAGCCATGGATCGGGACTATTGGGCTTGCAAAGACTTCCGGGTTGTGCAGAATGTTTGGAAATGAGTGTCCTGAATGTTTTTGTATGCAGGATAGTGCAGGGGAAAGTGTCTCTCCCTACTGCTTCCAAGTCACGCTAATAAAAGCAGAGAGCTCACTGACCCCCCCCCCTTCCTGGCCAAGGTCAGGGTACCTGTGGTGCTCTCCTTGCACTAGTAACCTCCTTGCGGTGGTGGTTCGCGCAGCACTTGTATACACTTGCCCCGGCTTTTCATTTTTGCTGTGGAGGCAATGTTTTTATATAATTAGATTTCAATGCGTGCCCAGGAATCCAGCGCGAGCCACTACACAGCCTTGAGACACCAACGTCGTGATGGGGGAACCTCTGAATAAACCAACTGACAGGAGTGTGTTTTCAATTTTTTACTTATTTATTTATGTAGCAATTTCGTCAAAGTGCTTTACGTGTAAAAGGGCACAGTTATAAGTGAACAAAATTACATTTCTCCATTTAAACATATTTAGAAATGGCAAGATTAAACGGAAGAGTTAAGACGTTTTAAAGTAAGGCACAGAACATGTAGTTAGAAGAACCAACACAGATGCATAGTAGGGGAAGAAGAGAGGCAGCTGGGAAACGCGACTGGACACCAGAGGGTGGAGGAAAGAAACAGATGCTGAGCCAAGAGAGCATACAGGAGAATATCAAATAAGCAAAGGCAGCGCCAGTCCATGGACAAAACAATGAAAAGTAAGTGGCTGAGTGTAAAGAATTGGAATGGGAGCCAACGCAAACAAGCAAGAGATGAATAGAGGATAGAAGAATTAAAGGGGAAGTTCGCTCAGAAATGTTATTGGCCAATCGATCCGGCAAGTATTTTTGAGCATACATCGTTTGATCGTAAAACCTTTGCCAATGAATCTTAGATTAGTTTTTCTCTCATGCACACATGCAAAACGGACAGATTGGGTACTGCTATCTTGTGCTAAACTTAGCCATTGATCCATCGCCCTGATTTCAAGCGCTCTCATGGCAGTAATTCAAATCACCCGCCCCTCAAGCTGACATTGCTAGACGCTTATGCCCTTTTTCACAATGCCAATGCAAGTCTCATGTCAACGTCCTCTGTGTGCAATCTATTGACGTGTCTCCATGCAAATGTCAAGACGCCTCTTTCATGACAAGTATAAACAAACCCTTTCTGATCAGACATAATTGGAGTTTCTTTTTCCTTCATGTCAGTCTATTTCATTCCGAGCCTCCCTGACACATTTTTGCTCTGTTCAGCTATCTACCAAGTACAACATAAGGAGGACAGGTGCTTAGAGTACCTAAATTGAATTAACTCTGTAATTGCTTTTTATTTAAACATTTTTTATATTATGTACAAATGTCTTTACCAAACTATATAACAATTATATAAATATGTATATTTTTTTTATTTGTGTTTGGTTTGTTTAAATCCTTTACAAAAATTCATGGATAAACATTAATACATCAAATACATAGAATATATATATTTACATGGCTTATTTTTTATGTGTCAATGCGAAATTTCAAAGTTTGTGCCTATTATTCTTGTCTTTGCGCTATGGGTTTTTGTAACATGGGCGTTTCTTCTCTTATTTTTCTTTTACATTGCATTTTTAGGTAAAACCTCATTGCGTTACTGGATACAAACATAAACATTTTTATTTTTCTCACTGTTGATTTTATACTTATTCAATATTCAAGAACCATGGCAACATATCAGCCCTATCTGTACCAGCCCAAATATTCAGAAGAGGAAATGATTGAAAGAGAAAGAAGGCAAAATGATGGGGCATCAGATGAAAGCAGTGACGATCACTCACCGAAGCCTGATCCCAGTTGCATGAAAGACGTTTCCACCTGGTGTACCGGCCCTCGTTATGAGGTTATGCCAACTTTGGTGGAGAACTGCAGTTGCAGAGAAAACTCTGGCTGTTTGGCCTACATAGGCAAAGAAGACAAACCACGACTATGCATTACCCAGCTGCATGACTTCAGGGCAGCCTGCCCTACAAGATCTGTGTTGCGAATGATGATAGTCATTATGCACAAACTTCGACCAACAGTTCGCCCTCGTAATCTAAGTAATCAGTACGTTTCCTCTTGATGCATTATATATTTGGCAACCGGGACCGCTAGCATTTTATGTTGCTCTACATCATTAGAACTTCGATGGATCACTGATGAAATAATTTTTCTGGTATTTGAAAAAATGTCACATTCTATTCTCAAGTATTCAAAATTATATTTAATGAGCAAACAATGACTTTTTTATCACTTCAAAGTTACAAATATTTCCGTATGTTCCACAGTGTTTTTGCTAGAATGGGCGTTCACATTTCAAATTCATCCCTACCTGAAAACAAAAGTACTATCAGTACTTTGCTCGAAAAGGTATTTTTTTAAGCATAACAATTCCTTATATTTTAGCAAACGAAAATAAATGCAATTATTGCATTCATTCCGGTAAACTATTTCTACATGTCGTACACAGATGGTACAGGTTTGTGGCCTATCGAGCGTTTACATGGTGGATTCACGGAAGACGGGGATTCCGCATTTGACGAGTAATACCTGCCTGTGTGGTTTGAGCCATTCGTAAGAAATTCCCCAGTGACTCCGGACAATACAAGAGAGTTATACAGACACTACCTCAACAAAAGCAGTACAATTTGTAGTTTGTCAGTGACATCAACCATACCAAACTACATTTAAAAAAATGAGGTAATATGAAAAGTTATTAGAACTAAATTGTAAGTCACCAACACGTCCAAACATATAATATCTATAAATGCATGCTATACCAAGAAGATCATGAAAGATCGGTGCCCTTTAACAAGGTTCCAGGCATATTGCATTTGCCTCATCCATATCCATCCCCCTCTTGACAGTACGCACCTGTGACCGTACGCTCGCAAGGTGACTGGGCGGTGGGAACTAACAAGGTGGCAATTGCCATGTACAATTCAAAGGGATCTTTCACATGGGGACCATTGCCCACATGGCCACCCCAGAGCCAGTGCCTCCAGACTCCCCTTTGAAGACCCTGTCCCTGCAATCAACATATTTATTTTGCATTTTTAAGGCGCTCACACAGCCCGTGGGCATCAAAGCGCTGTTACAGGAATTGTTCATTTTTTTAATTGTGTAATTGTTTTTTTTTTGTCTTAGTTGCTTATTTATAACGCGCTTAAACACCCAGAGGTTTATAAGCGCGGACCCGGGGATCGAACCAGTGTTGCTTCGTGTCGTCTTGCTTCCATGGCGCGCACGTTGCCGCTAAACTATCCTCCCGGGACATGTGTATGTGTCCTTTGACTATGTTCCAGGCCTATTATGCTCCCATCCAAATCGATTCCACACTCCGGTATTAATGGCAGTTCGCACCTGTGACTGTGTGCTCGCACTGGGGCTTAGGGGGGTGGGAACGAACAGGGTGCCGAAAACCATGTACACCTCAAAGGGTTCTTTCGCATGGGGAACATTGGCTATGTGGCCACCCCAGACCTGGTGACTTCAGACTGCCCTTTGAAGACCCCGCCCCTGCAATCAACATATGTATGTGTCCTTTGACTATGTTGCAGGCCTATTACGTTCCCCTCATCCACATCCATCCCCCCTCCGGTATCAATGGCAGTTCGCACCTGTAAGTGTGCACTTGCAAGGGGGCTGGGCGAGTGGGAATGAACAAGGTCCCGAATACCATGTACACCTCAAAGGGTTCTTTCACATGGGGACCATTGGTCACATGGCCAGCCAAGACTCAGTATCTCCAGACTCCCATTTGAAGACCCTGTCCCTGCAATCGACATAAGTATGTGTCCTTTGACTATGTTGAGGGCCTATTACGCTCCCCTCATCCACATCTATGTCCCCTATGGTATCAATGGCAGTTTGCACCTGTGACTGGTGCGAGGGGTCAGAAATGTGAGGTGGACCACGTTGTGAGGTTTGCTCAACAAATGCCTTTTTTATTATAGTTGTGAAAAACCAGAGGGTGTTTCACAACCTAGTCCCCAGAGATCCCGTACTTAGGTGGCCAGGGAAAGGCCATCACTTTTGAATCCCAACCCTGGGGGTGGACAGGCAAGGGAGGATCACCGGGGTAGGGGGGTCATCAGCGAGTGGGGGAGAAAGACCTGATTGCGTACATCGTATCTTCCTATTTCCACAACTCATCTAACCCCTATCCCTACTTATTTTATGGGAAACTACAGCTCCCATAATTCCTCCCCACTTTACATTGGCAACACTACTGAGCCGAGGAAGCTGAGGAATAAGGTCAGGCAGGTTACCTCCACTAACTTGCACTGGATCCATCCCTGTAATGAGGCCAGGCAGAGTCAGACACGTAATCCTAACAATATACACCTGTTACTTGTTAACAGTCCTGCTCAGACGAATAAGAGATGGCGCGCACAGGCACAATCTGAGCGTGGCTGGGTACGAGAAGGAACAGCTCTTTCGGGACTGATGCCAACCAGGCGATGGAAATCGGAAGGCCAAGGGGCTGATCTGCAGTTATGAAGATCGAGAGAGATCCAGGTGAGAATCCCCCACTTTCGAGATGTCGTAAATGTTCCAAGACTGAAACCGAGTGAGCAGAAGAAAGAAACCTTCAAGGTAATTGAAAGCAGCCCGCGACCCTCCCCGGTGAACGACAGAGTTGGAGAGGAACAAAGGAGGCGTTGGAAATGGCCTTGACTGCAGCATGAAGAGCATTTATGAAAGAAGGCTGATTAACACAACCAGTGAGTTATCGAAGGCAACACAAGTCTGGGATGTGTCGAAAGGTAATGTAACTGTAACTCAAAAGTTGAAGGTTGCGCGTATGCTGATAAAACGCACAATGGAAAGGACAATTATTGGATTGTAAGAGGAATGGATACAAAGTAACAGAGTGGTCCTGAGAGGGGAAATCACACATTTGTAAGTCTCTGTGAAATGTCGTGAGTTGATTGGGAATCAAAGGCAAGAAAAGCAACTGCGATCCCGAAAAAGAAAGTGGGATCAAAATATGTGAACTCTGAATATGCCAAGAGGGCAAAATATATGAACTTTGTAAAAGAGGCCAAGAAAGCAAACTAAAGAAAATGAGAAACTACATTACCAAGAAGTATTGGTGTCACATATACATTCTGAAAGAAGCCCAGAGCGCAAACTAAAGTAAGTAAGAAACTACAAATAACAAGAAGTATTGGTGTTACATATGAATTTTTGAAAAGACCAAGAAAGCCAACCGAAGAGAATGAGAAACAACACGTACCAAAAGGCATTGGTGTTGTAAGAGGAGGACGATGGTGAATTGACGATGCGCACCTGGAAGTACAGAGAAGTAATGTTTGCTGTCACAAAGGAATCTACGAGCCTCGCTCTTCGCTCTTCTAGACTTGGAATTGGAATTATTATGGTGCCGGCGTGACTGCAGGAGGAGCGCATTCACTGTAACACTGGGCCACTACTATCCTTTTAAAACTGGAGCACGCCCTGTGCTGACGAAATAGTGACTACACCTGCTGGCAGCCGGCATCTCATTATGAATACCCAGAAGGCAGCGCACCCTGCGTGCGCACCTGAAAGTACAGAGAAGTACTCTTTACTGTCACAAAGGAATCTACGAGCCTCGCTCTTCTAGACTTGGAATTGGAATAATTACGGTGCCGGCGTGACTGCAGGAGGAGCACATTCACTGTAACACAGGGCCGCTACGGCCTTTTAAAAGTAATTATTTTGGCAAATACAAAGGACTGATTGCTAAAGAGGGAGGGTGATTGAGGCAGACTGGGAAATATAGTCTGTTGAATAGCCATAGGTTGGGACTGGGGACTGCTGTACTCCGAGTGACCTGCACTGTGCGAGAAAGATTTTAATGTGTTGATTTTAAAGTCCTTCCTTTATGTTAATGTCCCAATTATTGCTGGAGCATGCCCTGTGCTGACGAAATAGTGACTCCACCTGCTGGCAGCCGGCATCTCATTATAAATACCCAGAAGGCACCGCACCCTGCGCGTGCAGCTGGAAGTACAGAGAAGTCCTGTTTACTGTTCACTGTGCGCGGCGCGAAGTGTGCTGCTGTAACTTACTAGCCCAGAGTAGACATGAGATTCAAAGTGGCGATCCCGTGAGGCAAATAAGGTAAATATGAATGTGCTTCGGCCGTAATTGAGATCTGATTGATATAGCTGAGTAGGGTTACATAGAATTTGTTGTGAGACAGTGCAGATCACTGAATAATTAAACAGGGATTATTATTTTTTATAAAATTGCAACAAAATGGAATTACGGTCCCTTAGTGTCAAAGCCAAGTCAGAGGGGGAGTTGATTGATAATATGAAGAGACCTAATATAGCATGCAAAAGTAAGATCAAAGGAAAACAAGGACTGCTACCTGAGTGCAAGCTTGCAAAAATGACCAAGTTTTTCAACAAAATTGAAACACTAGCTCCGGTGAATATCAGCTCAATCACTGATAAGGAAAAAAATGAAATTAGATCTGAATTGGTAGAAGATTTAACATTCCGACTGCCATGTATAGGGACAAAGCTGTTGTCTCGAATGCTCCAAGATGCAAATGATGATAATATGATGAATGAGGTAAAGCCAGCTAGGACTATAGGTACAAAGATTGAATGTAGAGAAATCGCAATCTGGGGTAGAAAAGACGCTGTTAATTTAATAACTAATAAACACCCTTTCATTGACAACACAAGCAACAAATGTAGTAAATTAACAGAGAAATCAAACTATATGCCGAGGTGGAATGAGTTAGAAACAAATGAGCCTCATATGGGGAGAGAGACCCAAGACATCGAGAGATGTACTATGACAGACTCTACCTCTCTTGAGCTCCCACTCAGTGACACCGCCAAAAATGAAAAGTCAGATAGGTATGTCATCGATCCAGTATCGGGCCTAATAATACATACTGAGGAACCTAGCTTGAAGATAGACCTACAAGATACCTTGCAAAACCCACAGATGAACATTAGTAGTATAACAGTTAATAGTACCCAATCTGGTAATAATGAGAGCTTTGCCCCCTTAAAAAATGAGGAACTGTGGGAAGCATTAGAAAAAATACTCACAGAGTTGGTTGATAGATGCGAAAACATTGAACGGAAGCTGGATGTCCATTCTGTCCTGCTACACAAGAGTATTAATAAAGGACGTAAGACCTGTAGAGAAATAGGAATCAACACTGAGCTAGCTAACCCGGTAGCTGATTTATTGAAGCCTGTATCTGGTTTAGTATCTGCGGCTGTTGAGAACCTGCAAATTGAGATCTCTGCGGGTTACATTATAGCTGGTGATCCAAGGGCAGAGGGGCTCAGGGGAAGGTACAGAAAGGGGAAAAAGATAAGGAAACACCAGGCCAAGAAATTGAAACAAGCGGTAATGTATATCAATAGCCAAGGAGCAAGCGGTAAGAATGGATGTATTGTAAGAGAAGCTGCCAATTCTAATATAGTAGAAGAACCGGTCCCCATATTACCAACAGTATCCAGATTGGAGGTTCTCAGATCCAAACCCACTCCACTAACAAAAGAACCCAATTTCATAGGTATACATACTGTAGCTATACATGCCCCAGCCGAGAATTTGACTAATAAAAGATCATTCAAGAAAATGGTGAAATCGCATAGGTTGGGTCCGACTACAGAATCCCCTCTCAAGACCTCTACTCCCACATTTGATGATTGGGTAGTGCCAATCAAGAACAAGAAAGTGAAAAAAATAAAGAAAATAGATAAAGCAGACGGAATTACGACCAAAGTATTGAAAGCGATTAAAACCTAATTTCATGAAGAGTACGCAGGGGTCATCAATGAGCAGTCAATTTTTGAATGCTCAGAAGTGTCAGTAATAGACAGTAAAATTGATTTACCAACACACAAAGCAGTGCAGTTTCAAGATAAATCAGGGTCCGATGATAATGAACCCACTTATAAGAAAGACCTGAAGAATTTTGTAAGGGCTCTACAGTTTCAAGCAAGTAATAAGTCTGGCGCTATAGAGATTCTCAATAGACAACGCATTGTTGAGTTATGTGGCAACTTGGTTCCCTTGCGGATGGTGAGATCTAGTGATTTTAAGATTGTAGATCAATTAGTGACCCCAAGCTGGTGACAACCAATGTGTGGTGTGAAGACAACGCAATATTGGAGTTCATATTAAGTCAACATGAACTATTGCCTATCCTAGGTTATACATGTACTGAAACATCTATGCGAAAGGTGAAGAATCAGAGGCTGGAAATAGATTTTAAACGTAAAAACAAGAATGAATGGCATGGCAATGCCAGAGGTTTTGTCTAGTAGAATTGAACCACAATCACAGACTAATGATAGGGGGTGCCCAAAAGAAGAATTATCTGCCAATGAAAGATTAAGAACTACAAGGATATCAAACCTGATGAGATTGGTGAGATAAAAAGTGATGGTAAGCTCGAAGGTTACTGTCAGTGGCTACCTATGGAATTCAAATCCCAATTTGAACAACGTCCCTGATGAACTGGATGTGATGATATCCTGGAACACTCGAGGTAACCTGCATTACAAAGGTGATGATGGGCTCCTAGCTAACCTACACCACTTCTGTATCGTAGCACTACAGGAAACATGGCTGTATGAACCATATGATATTGATGGTTGGTGCTGCTTACAAAGCTTAGCGGTGAAAGGGAAGAGAGGACGCCCAAAAGGGGGATTACTAACAGCCATAAAGCATCCTTGGTCAGGAGATAAATCTAGCTGGTCCACCAAAATGGTGTTAGCCGTGATGGTCAAAACCACTCTCCCACTTTTCCCCCTTCTAATGATGATAAATATATATAATCCATCCAATGGAACGCATAATAAAGTCAATCTGGCTAGAATAGAATTTATTTTAAAAGGAAGTGATCCCAAGTTACCCAATATAATAGCTGGGAATCTCAATGCTAAGATAATTCTCCCCGATGACAATGAACCCCCTGAGAGAGTTTCTGGCCCCATTGAAAATTGATTTTACAATAAATATGGTAGACCATGGGGTAATCTGATATTAAAACATCAATTGATAATGTTAAATGGTAAATAAAAAGGAGATGCTAAACGAAGCACTACCCGGGTGGGAGGAGGTAGTCTATCCACCATAGACTACATCATTGTGAATGAAAGGGCCAATCGCCTGGTACTTACTATGATGATCGGCAGTCGAGAGGAAAGTGACCATCTACCACTATATGCGATGCTGGAATATCCAAAGGTAGAGACGACATATCATTTGTGCGGTAATATTGAGGTAAATAATTCCGCTAATCGGATAATTTGGAATCCCACCAAATTAGAAAAAGCTAATGTGATTGCTGTAAAGGAATTGAAAACCTTCATGGACCTATTGGTGAATAAATCAGATGAAGTTTCAAATGATAAAATTGGAAAATTTGGTGTATAAAATTAAAGAAGTCTCTACCAGTAAACTGAACTATTGCAGCAACAGTGAAAGGTGGAATCTTTTGAATGGAAAATATAAGACATATGATTGGGAAATAAATAAGGCCAAAAGTCTACTCAGACAATCAATCAAATCCATTGTAATGCTACAGAAGTATGATGCCACGACTCAGATAAAATGGGTAAAAAATCAATAAGGGATGTGGCTTTGTAGCCATAAAAGAGATAAGGCTAGGGAAGGCCGGCAGAATATTGCTCTACAGGCACTGAATAATAATCACCAGGGTATGTGGAAGGCAATAAATGAGGCTAAAACAAGAAATTTACCTATCAATAGCGTAGTAGAAAGTAACTGGATAATCCATGTAAAAAACACTATCGGAACCTATGCAGTCGAAAGTGAAGGATATAAAGTAACGCAGGCTCAATGGCATGGGAACCTCACTGAAAAGACCTTAAGAAGAATGATAAAACAACTCCACACATCTAGGGCTACTGGCCCTGACGGGACCAGTAATGCCCTCCTAAAACGGGCACCTGTGGAATGTGCAAAAGCACTTGCTCTCTTGTTTCAGTGGATAGGTAAATATGGGATGATTCCGGAATCCTGTAGAGATAGTATTATTGTCCCCATACACAAAAAGGGAGAGTGGAAAGATCCCAAAAACTACAGAATGCTTGCTATGTTGGATATTCCAGCTAAAATATTTGCGAAAGTATTACTGGAAGAATTGAATGAGTGGATTGCTCAGAACATGATCCTCCCAATCAATCAAGCAGGCATTTGTGTCAAATCCTCCACGACCCATAATATTATAAACCTAGTGTCTGCAGTAGAGTACTCATGGAAGGTGCGAAAACTACCCGTGTATGCTGTATTTATCAATTTTACTGCTGCATTTGACACCGTTGTGAGAGAGAAACTGTGGATAAAATTAACTAAAGGGGGGATTCCGCCAGGGTTACTGTACATGATCCAGCCGTTATATTCTGACACATTGGTCAGAATACGACTGGATGGTGAAGGTAGACTATCCCAGGCAATTGCCACAGTGTGTGGTAAAACAAGGCTGTAATTTAGCAGCCACATTATTTAATCTCTATTTGGCGGATTGTCTGAATAAGATGGAATTGGTATCGGCTGATGCGGTAAGGATTGGCAATATTCGGCTATCCTGGTTCGGATACGCCGATGATCTAGTCTTGATGGACTATATGCCAGTTGGCTTCCAAAATAGATTAAATTGCCTGAGCCAATTTGCTAAAAGTAATGGCTTGGTCATAAACATTGCCAAAACGAAGGTGATGTAATTTTTAGGCACAAAAACCAATCGCCCTCTAATAAATTTATGTGGCTCGTGAATAATGCAGCGATTGAAATTGTTGAATGCTATAGATATTTAGGAGTGCTAGTAGACCATAAATTGTCTTGGAAACCACACTGGCTAGAGACTAAACTTAAATGCACAAAAATAGCAGGAGCTATAAACCAATTCATTGGAAGACAAGGTGGTTTCTCAGTGAACACTATTATTTTACTCTATTCTAGCAAAATCATATCATGTCTTTTACATGCAGCAGAGATATGGGGGATTAAGCTTTTAAATGAAATTAGCAGATTCGAAGGAAAAATATTAAAATGGCTGTTTAGAAAACCAACAGCAGTAACTTGTGAATATATTTTATTGGAATGTGATTTTACATATGCCAGTGATATTTTAGAGTATAAATCTGCCATGTTGTACGTGAAGCTGAGTACCTTGACAATTAATACATTTGTGGTAGTACTGATGAAAAGTTTCAAGACAGGAGAGAATTATAGATACTTTAAAACTTTGAGTGTATTATATTCAACATATGTTAAATGGGGCAAAGGTAATGCTGCTGGATGGCTACTACTCTCGCACGCGAAAGTGAAAAATCTATTGCAATTCAATATCTATGCTCTTGCTAAAGAAAGAGATATGTTATATCTTGCCACAAAATCAACTAGTGGCCTTTTTTTAGAACAGTGAACCATGAAGCCAAGGAAACCCAAATATCAATATGCGTTCCCCCATCAGCCTATAGTCAGAGCTTATTTCTTATTCAAATTTAATAGATGTGACACAATGGAGATATTAGGAGCCAAAATAGGCATTAAGAAAGAGCTGATATTATGTAAATTTTGTTCAATGGCAGACATTGAGTCTGCAAAACACCTGATATGTTTTTGTGAAAATCTTAATTTGTTGCGTGAAAAATACTTGACAAGATATAATAACTCCTGTTTAGATGATAAGATAGAAATAATATGGCAAAGACTGATGGAAGAGAATGACATCAATTTGATATTTCACATGATGAAATTTTATGAGCTGATTTTAAACATTTTAAAAGAGTTTTCTGATGGTATTTATGTATGATAATCTGATTGTTTAGATTTGGTGTTAGGATGTGAAAGATAATTGTGTTGTATATATGTAAGGCCTATTATGCCTATGAACATATTAATAATAAATATATAAATAAAGACTTATTGAAAGAGAGAAAAGACATTTGAGACAAAACGTGGGGAAGGGAACCCCCATGAAGTGAATGACAGGCTCGAGCCCAGCAGAGGGAAGCCTGTGCAGAACTGTGTGATAAAGTGAAAAGTGAAAGACAGGCTCAAGCCTGGCAGAGGGAAGCCTGTGCAGAACTGTTTGATAAAGTGAAAGGTGAAAGACAGGCTCGAGCCCGACAGAGGGAAGCCTGTACAGTAAAGGTCAAAAGTAACTGTATATGTATGACACAGTGGACGAAGCCTAAGGAAGTGATTGAACTACCAGAAGATTGAAGCCCAAGCCTGAACTGTTACATTGTACCAGTAAGCCAAAGTGTGCAAGACTGAAAGAACTGTGCCATCCACCTATACTTTTTAGGAAACTCTATAGACCCTGTGGTGCTGAATGTGGGGAAGGGAGTTGTAATTTAAAGCCATTTTGACATTTCATTTGAGACACTATTTTTCTTTTGAATTACCTTAACACATTTGTCATTTTTAGAAGGAGGGCAGGGTTAGGTTTTCTTAGTATAGGCCTTTTTATGCTGAATAGACTGACTGGGACTCTTTTGTTATTTATGTAATGGTCGAGATTACTCGCATTCTAGAGTTGGGGCCAGTTAGGCATTCTACCAACCCAACCAAATTACCAAATAAAGATTTTTGAAACTTGTATCCATTGTGTCTGTGTCTACTATTGACACCATGCCTTCCTTACATATGGTGTCAGTAGTGGGATGCGATTCAATTGATAAAAGTTGAAGGTCCCAAGTTTACTACCAGTCAGAGAGAAACTAATTGCCAATGTTGAAGTCTCAGACCAAATACATACCATAAAGAAGGCCCTTTTATTACAAGTTCACATCCCCATTAGAGACCAAGATTTAAGTCCCAACTGTAACTTGATACTTTACCTATCTCCCATCATCATTTACAACAATGGGATCGTATAGTCCTGAAGATAAGATCACCTACTACTTTTATTAGACCTAGTGCCCTGGAATCCGTCCTTAAAGGGATGTCCTTCCTCGCAGGTAGTTCCTCTTCCACCTCTGCCTTACCAGTAACCTTCAATCCGCCATACTCTAATCTGGCCCAGATACCAAAGAATTCAATTTTTTTAAAATCGATCCCGAAACGGAAGAAGCTGAATCCATCTTTTTCCCCTCAGAGTCTGGAGAAGAATCAGACAGAACCTTAATACCCCATATAGATATGGCCTCTGTTGAAGACACATTAGTCCAATTAGTGCCCCTTCAGATGCAAGCAGAAACCCATCTCCAGTCAGGTTTAGAACAGTTAATTGCCATTTATGCCAAGCCCCTGTTGCCTCAGGGTATTCTGCAACCATACCTAGAAGGTGAGGATTTAGGGAATTATTTTCTCAACTTCGAACGATTGGTAGTACATTTTGGGTGGGACGATAATTTAAAAATCTGTTACCTAGGCCCATTACTCCAAGGTGAATTACAAACATTGCATCAATTACTTAATCTTCAAGGGGACACTACTTTTGCATATATTAAGGAAGGGTTTGAGCAAAAACAAGCAATTCTTTGTAGACAACAATTAAGGAACATCGGATCCTGGAGAAACTCCTTTAGATTTGGGGGAACAAATCAAAAACACTGTTTCTCTATGGACTGCTAAAACAACTTTACTTGAACCGATAGAGATGTTGACCATAGAACAATTAATTAACTCTCTACCTCCCTCCCTACAGAAAACAGTCTCACTATTGAACAAGTCTATCGTTTCTTTGGCCATTTAAACAACACAAAACTACTCAGACGCAAATAAACATTTTAACTCTCTGCATACATTTGATGAGAGAAAAGATCATAAAGGTTCCTCACGTCAACACTGTCCGAGAATCTTCCGAAGACTAAAGAATGGATAGGAAAGGATAGGGAAAAATCTGAGTTTAGAAAACCAGAATTCAAAATCAAAGAAGAGGGAAGGAAAGCAGAATCCTAAATATCTAAAGTCCAATTGCCCCCCTCCCTGTTATTCATGTAAAGATGCTGGTGAAATAGCTAGAAGCTTGCCCAAGAATCAGAAAGAAGAGCCCATGGAAATAGGATGTTTGATGGGAGATGAATGGGAGGAACCAGAAGACAATATTGAGTCTATTAAAAAGTATGTTTTTGTGACTCACTTATTGCATTTACCCATTAAAGGGCTTCCATTAATGTAAGGATAGTAAATGCCTTGATAGATTCAGGTAGCAAGCAAACAACAGAGCAGATCTGATTTTGCAGAGAGACCTTGAAAATCAAAAACTAGTCAGAGTTACCTGCGTGTATGGGGCTAATGAAATATTTCCCAAGACACCTGTATCTCTCAACATTAAAAGAAACCAAATCATCATTGGTAAGAATTTTCCCAACCTCCCTATGTTAATATATAGGGGGTGCCAACCCCTCCCCCCTCAACTGAATATAGATAACATGATAGGCAGATTAAATGGTCTAATTTTTGCAGAAATCAGGATTATAGTGCCCTTCTTTAAGGAAACAGTGCATAGGGCACTTTGCATATTTGGGTTACGATTGCCCAGGAAATGAAGGGTGCTTTAAATATCACACCTATACCATGAGTGTATAAAGATATATTATGACTAAGGGATACAAAGTGAGAGATGCTTAAATAAATAAATAATAGCTCTCTGAAAAATAAATACATGTCAGACAAAGATATATTTCAAAATGGATAACTCAAGTACAACATGGTTTCCAGGTGTGAGAGACTATGACTAATGCCAAGAGTTTTGAGACAAGCAACAGAGGATGATACATTGGAGATAGTCTTTCACAGCATCTTGCAGTGAAGTAATTTGGTTTGTGAGGTTAAAATTGGAACTTGGCAGGAAAAGCAGATGTTACGCTCACCTGGTATCCACAGGGATGCCACCCAGCCGGGTTACTCACTGGTATGCTTCTCAGCTTTGCCCTGATGTGGTCGGCGGGGAAGGTTCTGCCTTGTGGTAGAATTAGGCGTGCTCTCCGTCCTGCCTTCTTTGCAGGGGCGCATTGTCTTTCATGGGCGAGTGCGGTCCAGTTACTTCACTGTTACCTCCCTTAGGTATGCAGAGCTTCAGCACGGCGAACTGGCTTGGTTGAGCCCCGCTGGTAAATGATGGCGCATTAAGAGTGCTATGATGCGGTAAGTAAGCGCTATGTGCAGCGCTGCAAAGTCTTGCCTTTGTTGACCTGTGTTTTCCTTCCTTGTAGGCCGCGGTGTTCTTCAGTGTGAGTGGAATGTCTGGAGTGGTGCCAGCTAAGAGGCGACCAGCCAGGTAAGCCTTTTGAGCAGTTCGTAATTTCTAAATGTCTCTACTGCTTTCTTTAATGCTGCCTCTATCTTCCTCTTTCAGGTCGTTCTGTCCGGGAGGCGTGGAGATTCGAGGAAGCTGTTCTCAGTAGTTGTGAGTCTTTAAAGATGAAGACTGCAGGTAAGATGCTGCTGCTAATGATGTTCCTTTTGTCTCCTTGCAGGTTCTGCTTCTCCAAGCTTCAAGGGAATAGCTGGACACGGTGAGCGTCACGTTGCAAGCTGCAAAGTAACGCGAAGCGTGTTGTCTTGCTCGGGTGTGGTTTAAATAGCCCCAACAAAATAGCCCAGGTAAAGTAGTCCCTAGGCTACCACACCCAAAACACTAGACCGCATAGCTTGGTTCTAAGGAACCAAGCTATGTGGATGCCTCCATGTTGGCTGACAATACAATAAAGTAGTTCTCAAGCACATTGTTGTTCATGGTGTATGAGGCGGGACTGGCCCCATGAGGGCTTTTGAAGAGGATGCCAGGCTCTAGAGGCCCGAGTCCTGACTCCACCTGGCCAATGGGTTTGCCAGAGGGGGTTTTGGGCAAGGGTCGTGACAGCACTCCCCCCTAAGGCCCCTCCTATGGTGTTCCTTCGGTCTGGCCCAGGTTTGGTTGGGAAGTTCCGATGGAATTTCCTGATTAGACGTGATGCGTGGATATTCTCACTGGGCTCCCAGGATCTACCTTGTGGTCCAAATCCTTTCCAATCGACGAGATGATATAGCTTGGTCCTAGAGGATTTAGAGTCCAAGATATCTTTGACTTTGAATTTGGGTTCTCCGTCAACAAGTATGGGCTTAGGTGGTGTCCCAATCCGTGTGCTGGGTTGCATAGGTTTCAGGAGGGACACAAGGAATATCAGGTGGATGTGTAGATTAGGTGGTAAATCCAGTTTCACGACTGCTGGGTTGATAATTGCATTAATGGTATAGGGTCCTAAGAATCTGGGATGAAAGGTCCGGGTTCCCTTGATGGTTACAAATTTAGCAGCTAACCAAACTTTGTCTCCTACTTGATAATCAGGGGCCTTTTTCCGGTGTTGGTCGGCAAATCTCTTTTGTTTTTCTTTGGCATGAATAAGGTGTTCCTTTGCCCTTTTGAAAGCCTGAGTAATGGTTGTGTGTAGAGTCTTTACCGTTGGCATTTACATGCTGGCTGGAAGGTCCAGTTCAGAGGTACGTGGATGTCTGCCATAAAGGGCATAGAAGGGCGTTTGTCCCATGATTGAATGCAAAGAATTGTTATATGCATATTCGGCTATCCATAGTAGGTCTTTCCAATTCCTTTGTTCGTGGTGCTGCATGCACCGTAAATATTGCTCGAGTGTCTGATTGGTTCTCTCGCTTTGGCCGTCCATTTGGGGATGGTGACTGGTAGATAGCCGAACGTTGATCTGCCCCATTGCACAACATTTTTTCCAGAAGTTTGAAACAAACTGGCTGCCTCGATCAGAGACCAGAACCAAAGGGAAGCCATGTAGCTTAACCACGCCCTCCAGGAACACTTTTGCTAAAGTGGCTGCTTCTGGGAGGCCTTTGAGAGGAATAAAATGGGGCCTCTTCGAGAATAAGTCCACAGCTACAAGGATGGTGTTGAACCCTTGGCTTGGAGGTAGATCAGTGATGAAGTCAAGGGAAAGAGTGTGCCATGGAACTGGAGGAATGTCCAATGGTTGTAGGAGACTAGATGTTTTTTGTTTCTGTGATTTATTTTGTGCGCAGACACCGCAGGACTGAATATACTGAATGATGTCCTTACGCCAGGTAGGCCACCAAAAGTTCTCTTTTACCTTAGCTAGGGTTTTGGCGATCCCAGGATGCCCTTCAGTCAGTGAATCGTGATAGTTTGAAATAATATGCTGTTGTAATTCCTTCTTAGGTACATGTAGGCGATCCCTGAAAAAGGGTAGATGGTCCTTGATGGTATATTGTTCTCCTTGAGTTTGCCATGCGAGTTAGGCATCAGGATTCATTGTCCGTTGGATTTCTTTTCGTAGTTCTGTTTGTGTTAAGGCTGTCGTGATACCCAAGAGTTTGTCTTCAGGTATAATAGGTACTGGGTCTGGAGTTGTATATACTATTTCATCTATGCCCATGCGAGATAAGGCATCCGCCTTTCTGTTTCTGACTCCTGGTCGAAATGAGATTACATAATCATATTCGGCGAAGAAAAGGGCCCACCGTAATTGGCGTGGGGACTGGGCTTTGGCTGTTTTGAGATATTGCAGGTTTCGGTGGTATGCGATGACTGTAATGGTGTGTCTGGCCCCCAGAAGGTAGTGCCTCCAGGCTTTAAAGGCGGATTTGATAGCCAGGAGTTCCTTGTCCGTGATGGCATAATTAATCTCTGGAGGTGAGAACTTTTTCGACTAGAAGGCCACAGAATGTAGCTGGCCGGTTTCCGGGTCTCTCTGTGAAAGGACAGCCCCCATTGCGAGACTGGACGCATCAGTTTCAACGACATAAGGGAGGTCTGGACGAGGATGTCGCAGGATTGGAGCAGAGGTAAACCTTCATTTAAGTTCCCGAAAGGCTTCTTCTGCTTCTTCGGTCCAAGCAAACCTTTTTTTTGTTGTTGTTCATAATAGTACTGTGATTGGGTGCACAACCTGAGAGAAGTATGGCACAGCAAGGTGACCCTAGCTGTGCACTGGGTTACTGGTCCAGAAGGAATTTCTGTCCCATCCACGGCGGTTACCTTGTCCATAGTTGGCTTAGAACACAAAGGAAGCCCCATCTCTGCTGCCAGTTCTTGATCAATATAATTTCCAACTGCTCCGCTATCGATGTATGCTTCAACGGCATGCATTCTTGACGACTGTTGGTGGTTAATTAAGATCACTGGGATTGCAAAGTGCGAGGTCAGCAACTCTTTCTTCTCACTCGACAAACTGACCTCTACGTTTGTCGAGCTTGGTAGTTTTCTGATTCCTTAGCTTCATCCTTCTCTGTGGCCCCGACTGTTCTTCTTGGGGGTTTTACTGGACAGTCCTTCAGGAAAAGTCCTGGTTTCTCACAATACAAACAAAGCTGTTGTTGTCTTCTTTTTTCCCGTTCTTGTTTTGTTAATGGAGGCCGTATCCCTCCAATCTGCATGGTTCTACAGTATTTTAAGGTACACGGGGTGTGTTTTCCCTTGGTCGAACATACACGGTCCGAGGGTCCGTCTTAGACCGGTCTGCCTTCCGGTCCTGCAACCGGTGGTCTAGCTGCACGACCAGATTTATGAATTCTGCACAGTCTCTGGGTGGATCAACCACCTGGGCTGAGACGTCCTTTAATTCGCCTCGTAAGCCTTGATGGAATAACGTGGTTCTTTTGTTTTCTGGCCACCTAACTTCGGCAACCAGTCTGTTGAAGGTAGCAATGTACGTTAACAAGTCCTGATTCCCCTGTCGGAGGGACAAGAGTGCATTGTCTACTGCTTGTTCCTGGGTATGGCGAGCAAAAAGTTTTTCCATTTTCCCTGGAACCCCGCAAAGTCATGTAATAGAGGATCGACATGGGTTACCAATGGCACCGACCCATCTGCTGCACTACCACTCAGGTACGATAAGACAAAAGCTACCCGAGCTTGGTCGTTTGGAAATGCTCCAGGCCTTCAAAGAAAATGCAAGCGGCACTGATTGATGAATGCTGCATACTTCCGTGGGTCACCAGGGGCACTGTTCCAGGTAACGTGATCTGTACCGGAGTGGGTGGTATGGCAGGGTTTGTATCATTGGATTGCTGCCAGGTAGAGGCGTCTGTCCTGCCTGTGATTGCAAGTATTGCCTGCTAATCAGTTCAGTGCGTTCTTTGGCCACTATTAGGTCTCTCCGGAGGGCATTAGTCTCTGGTCGGGCAGAATGAACCTCAGCACGAAGCTCTCTTCTAGTAATTGGGCCAATTGCTCCATTTTCTGATGTCTCCTTGGCGCCCAGGTGGATTTGTTATGGTAGGCATTGCGTTCTGTTATGTTCACCTGGTATCCACAGGGACGCCACCCAGCTGGGTTACTTTCTGGTATGCTTCTCAGCTTTGCCCTGATGTGGTCTGCAGGGAAGGTTCTGCCTTGTGGTAGAATTAGGCGTGCTCTCCGTCCTGCCTTCTTTGCAGGGGAGCATTGACTTTCATGGGCGAGTGCGGTCCAGTTAATTCACTGACGCCGGCCCGTTTGATATTGTTCAGGTAGGTCTTATTGCTGTTCTTTAGTTTTGTTGCTATCCTGCATGCCTTTCTTTGTTTAAAATGCCTCTTTTTTCTCCCTTAGGTATGCGGAGCTTCAGCGCGGTGAACTGGCTTGGTTGAGCCCCGCTGGTAAATGATGGTACATTAAGAGCGCTTTGATGCAATAAGTAAGCGCTATGCGCAGCGCTGCAAAGTCTTGCCTTTGCTAACCTGTGTTTTCCTTCCTTGTAGGTCGCGGTGTTCTTCAGTGTGAGTGGAATGTCTGGAGTGGTGCCAGCCGAGAGGCAACCAGCCTTTTGAGCAGTTCGTAATTTGTAAATGTCTTTACTGCTTTCTTTAATGTTGCCTCTATCTTCCTCTTTCAGGTCGTTCTGTCCGGGAGTCGTGCAGATTCGAGGAAGCTGTTCTCAGTAGCTGCTAGTGTTTAAAGATGAAGACTGCAGGTAAGATGCTGCTGCTAATGATGTTCCTTTTGTCTCCTTGCAGGTTCTGCTTCTCCGAGGTTCGAGGGAATAGCTGGACACGGTGAGCGTCAAAGTAACGCAAAGCGTGTTGTCTTGCTCGGGTGTGGTTTAAATAGCCCCAACAAAATAGTCTGGGTAAAGTAGTCCCTAGGCTACCAGACCCAAAACACTAGACCGCATAGCTTGGTTCTTAGGAACCAAGCTATGTGGATGCCTCCATGTTGGCTGACAATACAATAAAGTAGTTCACAAGCACATTGTTTTTCATGGTGTATGAGCCCGGCGCCATAGGCGCCAGGACTGGCCCCATGAGGGCTTTTGAAGAGGATGCCAGGCTCTAGAGGCCCGAGTCCTGACTCCACCTGGCCAATGGGTTTGCCAGAGGGGGTTTTGGGCGAGGGTCGTGACAGCAGACAAGATTAATGATCAAGCAAGATAAAGCAAGGGAAACTTGGATACATTTATCTATGTTCTTAATGATGAGGGCACAATGTGCTTCATGCAGACCAATTTGAGAGACCAGCTGTATTATTTGGCACCATATAATAGAGTTTATCTATTTCCCCGACACTAAGGCACTAACTAACTTGGCAGGATCTTGAAAATCAGATAAAGAGTAGACATTGATGTGATAAAGGCTTTTTTCCCAGAAGTTGAGAACTGTCCTAAATATGTCCAGCCAAGTCTAAAATAAGCTTATCAGTTTTGTGCATCAGAGAAAATCGTGTATGTCAGTTATGACTAATGTGGTCTTGGTGTACACCAGACTATAAAAGCAGGGGAAAGGCAAAATGTCTTTGAGTGTGTCCAGAACGTGTCTTGTAACTACAGCTAATACAGACTGCTGAGAAACTCCCAGGTGCCTGATTTTCTCTCGCCTCTCTCTCTCTGAGGAATGTTCATGAATGCCTGGTGTTTGATGGAGGATGGGGACCAGGGCCCTCACTTCAAGTGGCGCAGCCAATGTAGGGCCCTAGTCTTTCATAAGATTCAGGGACAAGGACCCAGGCTTCATGGTGATGTGCTGGTGGACCGGGCGAGATGCCTGAAAAAGATGATAAGGTGAATGGGGCAAACTGCAGTTTGGTCCCATTTCTGTCAGCGGCATCTCCTTATAACTGTCAGCATAGCACACCTGGCATCTATGAATTATGGTACATATTATGAAAGACAGAGGCAACAGAAAATGAATAAAACATGTTCATGTACATATAAAGGGGATTGTGATAATATTTGAGTAACTAGAAATTTTGTGAAGAAAAGGTAGCGCCTAGACTTCCTGGCTCAAGGGAGATTCAGAAGGAGACTTTTCAAATCCCAACAAGGGTAGAGCAGAAACATATAATGCGTAAACAGGTTTACATAATGTGATGTCTCAAACCCTGCATAGGTTATAAAGTGAAGGCGAGAGAGAAAAAGGTGATCACAGTGTTTATTAATGTGTAATGTCGGCTAGTCTGTATGTTGTTTGTTGAATAAAATATAGAAGAGTGATAGAAGTTATGAAGAAATTGAAAAAGTTGAGGAGCAACAGTGATTGAGCATAGCAAAGTGATTGGCGCCAATCAAGAGAATAGATAGGCTACTGAAATTAGAGGCTTCAGCAGCGATTGATCGTGCTCGCTCATATGTGTTGTTTTAAAATGTTAAAAATGATGATTTAAATTTAAAAAATGAAGGCTTTATTTAAGGATCTGGTAAAAAATGGCAGTGAATTATGGCTCTCCTCTACACTTTTTAAACAAGGGAGTGAAATTAAATAAAGGGTTAAAGAGAAATGGAAATGACATATGCACAAAGATAAAGCTCTCCACAGATTGAAAAGCTTTGAACGGTATAAATCCAATTATCAGAACACATAAACGAAGGATGATTAAGACAAAAATGGGAGATTTTGCAAGCCTTTTTTTCTGACAAGGAAAATGTGCAGTTGAAAGCATTCCTTAAAGCTGGGTTGTGAGTTAAAACAGTAGTGATTGGATTTGTTTTTAATAAATGAAGACAGTTTGTAGATGCGATGTTCTAAGAGTAAAAAAGAAGATAGAAATATATTCATTGTAAAAAGCACAATATGTGCATAGTTGATAGAAACCACGCACAGTATGCAGAGTGAGATTTATATTTCAAAACTGCGGCGCCTTTGAAGTAAAACAAGGCTCCTTTTCAAATGGCTGACACAGAGCCAGGAAGTGATTTATAGTGGTAGAACAACAGAGCTGTTTGTATTCGAAAACATGAGATAGCTCTGCGAGTTAAAGCGGCTATGAATCAGTTTTGCATAAAGAAAGAGGAATATGCTGTTTTTCTTAGTAAAAATGAAAATACATTTATAAAACACTAGCGAAATTGTGGGAAGCTTAGAGAAATGATCAATGTATGTGTGTGTATTAACAATAAAACAGAAAAATAAATACAAATTCATTAAAATATGATCAAAATGAGAGGGAATGAGAAGGATCAGAGCTGATGCATGAATAAACTGAGAACAGAGACAGATTTTTTTTTTTAAATGTGTGGCTTTTGTATTTTTTTTGTTGGAACAAGTAGTGATTAATTTGTGCATTTTTGAAATATTCATATTTTGTGTACAAAGGTTGTAAGTTAGCCAGGGCTGACTCACACCCTTATGGAAATATAGCCTTGAATCAGAACTCATTGAACGGACTTTCGTTTTCTATGGATTTTTGTGATACACACAGGTTCTTGTATTTTTTGAGTAGGGAAGCTCAGCTGTAGGTCCGTATGACCAACACCAGTTGAAGAAATTGACACTTGAGTAGGTTTTGAGAACACCATTTTTTCATGGTGTTTGTGCATGTTTTGTTGAAGCCAGGTGCTAGAGAAGCACTTGATTAAATTATATGACATTGTGGGATAGTTAAGCCCCTGGTTGTTTAAGTTAAGCAAAGGTATATATTTTGAAAGATTGTTGTTTTGCCAAAGAAACTATATGTGACTAAACCATATTGTGAGTTCACTGTTTTACACTACAAGTTATCCCCAGTCATTGCACATATGTGAACTAAGGAGGCCTCATTAGATCACTTTTTTAAAACACTAAAGCCACTTCCCATTTTAAGGGGTTTGGTAGTTATTTCGAAGTTAATGTTAAATACCTTCTCTGTTAGGCACACACTAGAGTACCCCTGATTTGTTAATCTAATTTTAAAGCAATATAGGCATTTTTAAAAAGTGATACATTGGACATTTTGAAAGCGCATATATCATAAAGCATGCATGGGCCAATTACAGAGATGAGGAAAAGGCACTAAAAAGAAACCATTAAAAAGAAAAATCTGGACGCAGTAATGGAAAATAATTGGGGAAAAAAAGGAAAGGTGCTTCGCTAAAATGTTTCAGTGCACACAGTTTATTTTCAAAGAATTTGAACCAAAAGGCAAGGAAGTATGTCAGCAGAAGGAAATGGGAAAGTGATTACAGAAGGAGAGAAGGAGAATGAGAAAGGGGCACAAAATGATTAGGAGAGTAAAACTAAGACAGAAATTGCAAATGAAAGCACATGAGTGTCAGTTACGGTGGATCTCACCTGGGACTCAGAATCGCTTTCACTGGTTGAGATGTCTGATTCTGACACTCCCACAATGGTTTCCTCTGTGATACCTTCTTATTTTTGAAGAGGTAGGGTCTGTTCTGGGAACTCGCCACTGTCGTCGGATGTAGACCACCACAACGAAAGTGACGCCCCCGCTGCACAGCCCAGGTTCTGGGGAAAAAGCCAATGGCAGAAAAAACCCCAGTAGATCACAATGGCCAGACAATTGTTTTCTTGAATAGTATGCATATTCTCTCTGGATGGAATCCAATGGGAAAATAGGTGGAGGTAAGGAAGCTGCCCCAGAGAAAGTGCTTCCTCACTGGATATAGGAAGCTGTACCAGAGAAAGTGCCTTCTCACTAGATATAGGAAGGGTACTGCAGAGGGATGACAGAAGACCCGGAGTCCTGAATTCCCCGGAGGAAAAGAATGCAAGAGCACGTTCTGGGTAAAGGTAGGAGTGAAGCTAAGTATAGCCCCAACAGGCCACTAAAAAAGAAAAGCGATAAAGCAGCAAGGGTAAAGTGTCATGTGGAAAGAGCATCAAGCTGGACAGTGTATAAAGCAGAACCCTACCGAAGATAGAATACAGCAAACAGCTCCACACGAAAGAGGTAACGAGGTAGAGAGAGTGAAAGCAAGAGAGCGGTGGGATAGATGGGGAGAGAGAGAGAGAGTCATCCCATATGAGAGGTAGGAAGGACACCGAGCGGAACGCTGCCAAAAGGTAAAATACGGCCGCAGTTCAGCAATTAAGAAAAGAAAAGAAAAGAAAAAGGCAATACAAGGATCGTGGAAGGAGGTGCAAGCCAAAAAAAACAAAGACAGCCAAAAAGTAAAATACAGAATGACAGCGAGAATACCGGAAAGGTCAGCAGGCAAACGAAAGCATCGGAAAATGCCAAAAGGAAACAACAGCACAAACAGAAAAAAGAAACAGAGGCAGAGGGAATGAAGCAAAAGACCTGAGAGGAGAGGGCAGAAGCTGGATAAGGAAAATGAAGGAAAGGCAAAGGATGAGCGCTGGAAACGCAAGCGAACCTGGGCGAGCGTTATGCAAGAAGGAAACAGTTGCAACACTACGAGGGGCATGGTCAAGAGGCAGATAAGGCTGCTGGAAGAAAAAGACTAGACTGCTGCGGAAGAGACGTGAAGTCACAATCAATGGTGGCTCTTCCATCGACTCCATAACTTCCATGCCGGGCCCCTGATGACAATGAGAGTGCTATAAGTAAGCAGAACAGTGAGAATATTTGTAATTAAGGACAGAGAGAGGAGGCATGGCATATGCACCACAATACAATACAGAGTCATAAGGATATTACGCATGCAGACTCAAGCATATGCACCAAAGCCACAGTAAATTAGACAGGCTTCAAGAGCGGCAGACAGCATTTCTCCCAACTGCACAGCACAGCAGCATTAAAAAAATGCCTAAAATCACACAATTTGTGAAACATGCACCGAGAATAAAAATGTAATTATGAGTGCAAATTACATTAAAAATTAGTTTAACACAATAGTAAATGATACTAGCTTAAGCACAGTAAATATTTATGGGGAATAGCAAGAATTAAGGAGATAAAATTCCTTTCTCCAGCAACAATGTTAGTGCATGTATTGATGCAACCATTTGTATTTAGAATGGGGAAGCAGTACGTAATGAGAAGAAGTACTCTCAAATGCACCAAGGCTAAGGTTACACACAATATAGATAAAAAGCATGATATATTTTATAATAAATTAACAGTTGTATTGAGGAGAGCTCTCAGTAAATAACTAGGAGATAACATGCACTCAATTAGGGATTAGTTATGAAGACATACAAGAAATCACTCTACTATTTTTTAAGGCCTGAATATGTAAAGGAGTGTGCCAATAGATCAAAGGAGTATTTTATTTATAGAGCACACACCCTGATTAGTTTGAGTTTCAAGAATAAGGAGTACATTATTTATATTCTTTGCAGGGTTTGTTTAAATGAAACATATTCATGAATAAGTACAAGCAGGCTAACAACTGACAAGGAAAAACAAGGAAGGCTTGGCACAATTATTGAGCACAATATGGATTACTATTATGCATGATGAATTGATTTATTGGGAGAAGTAGAGAGAAGTAGAATTTGGAGATATGAAAAAAGAAGAAATTTTTCATCAGATTGGGGAATAATAGAGATAATTAGGTTAGAGTCCCTGTCATGATAGTCAGAGAAGGAATTCACTACTGCAATGAGATCACACACACACATATAGGCTGCTTTCGTTTTACATTAGGAATACCAGTTAGGAACATTATGGGCCTCATTACGGGTCGGGCGGTCCGGAAACAACAGTGGCGGTAAACCCGCTGCCACTGTTAATTCCGGACCGCCCGATCTCGAGTCCTGCAGGTGGGAGGTGGCGTTCCTGCCCGGTCTGACCTGGCGGGTTTAACACCGCCCACCTGCAGGCGGACGTGGAAACACCAGCACCATCACAAGATGGTGCCAGTGTTTTCACTTCCCCATTCCCATTGAGTCCTTTGGGACTCAATGGGAATGGGGATTTACCGAATTCCGCCTCCGGAATTCCCGGGACACCAGGGCTGTAATGCCCTGGTAATTCCGGGAGTCATGGAGGCGGAATGGTAATACGAGTCCGGCGGTAACCGAGCCGGAAAAAACGGCTGGTTGCCGCCGGACTCGTAATGAGGCCCCATGTCTTGGAAAAATACGATATATGCAGAGACATCAGTCGTATGGCTCTCAGCTCTTCCTTGATAGCATTGAATCCCTTTATGGTAGTGTGGATCGTCTGCAGGAGCTCCCATGTTGGTATTTGTCATTGTCTGGGTCCCAGGCACAAAGAAACAGTTTATGTTCATATGGAATAGCATCAAAAGCCTCTATCGACTTGGCTGAGAAATAGTTTTCTCTCTTCATTTGTTTCAAAAGTTCGGTAGACCTCTTCTTCCTCAGGTGAGCATCTGCTTTCGGGAACTCACCGATGTTCAGGTCACTCTTTGGAATCACCAATGTTGGAACATGAACAATCACTAAAGAACATAGTCCCCCCCAATTTCTGGGTAGCTTCATATAAGATCTGGATCTGCAGGGCCAGTAGTGATTCATTATCACTGCTGTCCCAATATTCCTGGCACATCGAAGATTCGACCACACTTTTGATTCTCTCCAACCTTTCTCATGCCATTTTTTCTAAAACTTAACTTTGCACTGTCAAAAGGCACTATGTGCAAAGAACCTCCTTTGTCTTCGACCCATGTCAGTAATTTTGCAAGTTTCAGCCATAAAGGTTTGCATCCTTTTTCCACTTTGTCAATAACTGGTTGATGATGACCAATCACTACCCAGGCTCGGCATATGACTATACCTTCCTCCCAACCATTTGGAGAAAGCACTGTTCCCCAGACTTGCATCTGGCCTCTTTCCTTGCATCTTTGAATATCTTCTTTAGTCTTTCCTTGACAATCGAGTCTTCTATTTACTTCCCATCTGATTCCAGCTCCTTTCACTCCAGGTTGGTCATATCTTATCACATAATTTCTGGTGAATGTCCTTACTCCTGTCTTCAAATCTTGGACATAATCATCTTCCTCTGGGCTTCACCATTCTGTTGCCCATACCAATGATGCTGTTTGGCCCATGAACTGACCTCTTGCCAGGCAGAGTGCTATATGAGATAGGCAATGAGCTGTTTGAACATCTATTTCAATGGCTATGAATACCTTAAACCTTCCCATAGCATAGGGCAGGAGTGCACATACATAGCATTCCTCCACAGAGGCTCTTTTGCCCACCTCTTTCATATGCTGTTACCACATATTATTCTCCAAATGTGCTGTACTGTCTAGATAATCATTTAATTAAAAATCATTCTCCCATGCACTCCTCTTGGGTCTCTCTCTTGTATAATAAATGGGCAGCCAAAGATCATGAACAATTTCCAAAGCGGATCTCCCTCCAAAGGGAAGCCCAGAACTACTTGTTATAGATGTAGGTGCTTTCCCATGCACCACTGGTGTAGGAACAATCACATAGGGCCTAGGCTATCTTACAATGTCTAGTTCTACGTTGGTTACTGGAGTAGGGCGAATTGAAAGAACTTTCTTTGGACCAATACAATACACAGTGTGAATTATCAGGATCAAGAAAACAACAATAAACATTGAGCAAGCATATATTATGCACCAGTTCTGATGCGTAACAGGGCCCTACTCCCGTGGCTTATCCTCACCTGAGTCCTCAGTGGTGCTTTCGAATGTCTTTGACTTCTTCTTGCCCGCCTTCTTGGGTTTCTCTGTCCTGTGGTCCTTCTTCTTCTCGAAGAGGTAAAGACGTGCTTCCCTGGAGGCCACCTTGACCAGGTAATTGAGCCCCAGGCAAGGGGAACTCCGTGGAGCACGCCCCTTTCAGGGAAAAAAAACCTTGCAGCTTGAAAAAACCTACTGATGGTGCTTCCCAAAGGAATGTTCCAAATGCAGCTCAGCCGGCAAGTGATGGAAACAATGACGGCTGAGATTTCACCTAGCTGCTGAACAGGTGTATACTGTGTCCTTATGTAACTTAGCAGAACTGCAGAATCAGGAGCGTACTCTGTCACTTGAGGAGGCAGAGCACAGCTGAACAAAGGATGCAGGGTCCACAGGCAATGATCCAGTGAAGCTGATAAGGGAAACAATTAGGTATCCACCAGGAAGGCTTTGCGCAGCTGAACTAGAACTGCTGTGTCCGCCAGGAAGGAATACACAGTAATGGAACAGGATCCATATCCAGGAGACTAGCAAAGGACGGGATATAACAAGGCAGGTAGGATCTAGGCAGAAGGAGAATACTCGAAGGGAGAGAGATAGAGCTTGAGACTTTTCGAGGAGGCAGCCTCGAGCGGCACTAGAGCAAGAGAATCAACAGAAACAAGAGGCGAACAGGAGGCAAAAGTTAGAAATACACGGTAGTAAGCAGCTTCTAACCGTAGCAGGGAATACTGAGTTTGCAACGCGCCGCACTGACAGCCATAAGGAAAGTTATACGGCGGCAGTCATCTTCAAAGAAAAAACTAGACCAATTCTAGAAAAACATGCAACTACATAGCGGCCATCAGAGGAACCACCATTGCTGCCACTTCTTCCAAGGGCGGAGCATGACACTAGTACATTATGTTCCACCATCAATTTCTCTCCACTCATTGCTGTCTTTGATCATTGGTTAGAATAGCTAGGTGGTTTATGGACCACATGATTGCATGTAACTACTTTTAAGGAAAGAAAAATTATTTTTATTCAGGCAATCTCAGGAAATGCTCAAGTAGCCGTTGAATTTGCTCCACAATCTCCACAAGCAGCTGACTGATTGCAGGGCAATTGATAGGATCTTTCATGAACACAAAAGTGTTATGGGTCCTCCAAACAAGATACGGATGAACTTGGATCAAATAGTAGAGTATCCTGGCAAATCGTTTACGAACAACGTTGTTAGAAAGAATAATTTGTGCTCTCAAAGACATGTTCAGGTAATTGTATAATCTGGTCTAGAATTGCTGCCAGAAGATGTCTAATCGCTGGGACAGTTTTAGGATCTTGGCCGAAATTGCACACATCAACATGACGGCCAACAAGAGCAGGGTAAGCTCTGAGTATAAAAACGAAGACAGCAAGAAGTAGTCTGTTTACATCGGCATCAGTGAGCACCATGTGGCCCACCAAAGAGAAACTTAGTGAGGAATGAATCAGGGAACTGCTCCCTCTTCCAGTCGTCAAAACGAAAATCCAAATCTGGCTTCCTTAGCTTTACTTTCGCACACCAAAGTCCAATGTTAAAACACTTCTGTGGCTTAAGAAAAGTAACTTTCTCACTCTTTGCTGTAGCAGTTACAAAGAGTGTTTCCAGGGAAGCCACAGTCCAATGCCACAGAATCCCTGTGACTCAAGAACAATTGCTGTGTCACACTCCTACAAAGTATCCATAAGAGTGCCCATGAAGGAGCCACAGTTCAAAGCACTCTTTGTCTATCTACTGGATAGTCTATGCATCCTTCTTCCTCGTCATCGATCTAGTCTGCACATGCTGAACCTCTTCTCCTTGACTTGCTTCTGAATGTCTTGGGGGTTTGTCGGTCTCTCCAGCATAGACTTCCACATCACCTTGGTAAATCCAAGCTCGTCTCCCTTGCACCCTGACCGCTGATGGAGTGACGTCCTCCACAATGAAAGGGCTGCCAAATCTGGGCTTGTGCCACTTCCTTGTGAAATTCCTGATTAGCACTTGATCTCTAGGAAAGACCTTAGGTGTAGGTAATTCCTGAACTCTGGTTGCTGTATGGTCTTCATTTGTGTTCTGAGACCGACACCCGATCTGCTTGATTTGACCTGAAATGACAGAGATACTAGCAGTCATACATGTTAAGTAAGCACGTAGCATCTCTTAACAATTCTGCAGTTGTCTGGCCATCACTCCTAGTCCCTGATGGAGGAGTTAGAGGCGTTCTTATTCGCCTCCCTGTGACTAGTTTGTGGGGTGTAAGGTGGGGATCTGAGTCAGGCTGATTCCTTAATGCATATAATGCAAAGGGAAGGCAATGCCGCCATCCCTTCTTCAGGGTTAATTTCAACTTTGCTATTCTCTCTTTCAGCAGACCATTGAGTGTCTCACATATTCTGTTCGCTTGCAGGCGATAAGCAGAAGAAAACCTGTGCTTAATGCTCAATAATAAGCTAATTTGTTCAAAAACCTCATCCACAAAATGGGGGCCATTATCTGATCTCAACACCTCACATACTCCCCACATACTTCTCGGACTAAAAACTTTGCAGCGCAAGTGGCGTTGGGTGTGTGCATGGACCAGCCTTGATTTACCTTGAGAAGGGGCACACTACCGCTATCATATACTTATAAACATTACAGACCTGCAGCACATCAACATAGTCAATATGTAAATGTTGAAAAGGACTCCTCTAACTGTTGGCAGCATGTGCCCAGCAGTACACTTTTGAAATACTATGCAATTTACTACATAAAAAGCAATGTGTTCTAACAGGTGCGGCACAAACCAGTCCTCCGCAATGGTTGCTGCAAGGCTTTCCCTAGTGGCATGCGCAGGGTAGTGTAGCTGCTCTAAAGCTACCCTTAATAAGGCTACAGGCATCACCGGTTTCCCAGTGCTGTCTCGTCGCCACAGTGCTTCAGTGGGGGATAAAGAACAACCCCTCCATATCCATAAGTCTTTCTCTTCCTGTGGGGCTCCACCTTGAATTTCCATTAACTGGGTTTTTGGCAAATGGTTAAAACCTTCTTTCATTATTACAGCCATGATTTCTCCCTTGCTTACATAAGGAGTGTCAAAACTCGAAATGTCTGAAGAAGTTACAACTCTTTTGGCTTCTTCATCTACGGCTTGGTTTCTGTGTGAAATAAAGTCAGTTTTCTTAGTATGTGGTGCGCATTTAACTATTGCTTTGGCTGCTGGGAGCTGTAGTGCTTTTATAAGTCTATCCAATAACGTGGCGTCTTAAACTGGAGTGCCATCCGCTCGGAGGTAACACCTCCTTTTCCAACATGCTAATTCTGTGTGCACGGTTGACATCACATAGGCAGAGTCACTGTACACTGTCACTTCCTCCCCTTTGTATTTCTCGAGCGCAATAATAAGCGCTTCCAATTCTGCAGCCTGTGCTCGAAAATTGAGATGGCAGCCTTATGCTTGCCACATTTTCAAATTCTCCATTCTCTCTATATCTCACTACAAATGAGCCAGTCAGTCTTTCTCCATTATTTTGATCAATTTTTGAAGAACCATCAATTAAGAGTGTCTCTCCTCCAGGGAATGCATTTTCTTTTACATGCAGTACGTCATCATATGAGTCTTCATAACTGGCGCAGTCATGCACATGTTCAACCTTTGCCACAGGTTCAGCTACAAACGTGACAGGGTTCACTATTCTGCACCTGACTATTTTGATGGCAGGATCCGATACAACCACCTCATAAGCAGAGGCCGTTTTAGATGTCAGTGTATACTTAGGTTTCTCCAAAACAGCAAATAATGCATGCTCAACAAACAATACCATAGAACAACCCATTACTATGCTTGCAGATTTCTCAATGGCGAATGGCGAATGCGACAGCGATTGTTCGCATTGGAAGTGACCCCTCATTACTGGGTCCAAAATCCCACTGTAATACGCTAAGGGTTTGTACCCCAATGTAGTTCTCTGTGTGAGTACTGCTGTCATAACTGTTCCATTGGTGTGAAAAAACAAAAAAACTTCTCAGAATAATTGAGAATTCCTAAAACTGGAGCTGTACAAATAGCTTTTTTCAATTCATCAACCCCCTCCTCCATCTCCTCAGTCCATTCAATCTTTTCCTTATTCCCATGTGCCTTTTATAGGGCTTGCAACAAGGGTCTTGTGTATTAACTATAATCAAATACCCATGCCCTTACATAATTACACAGTCCCAGAAACTGTTGCATTTGCTTAATCGTGTGCGGTTTTGAGATTTTCATAATCGACTCAGCTCTTTCAGGTATAACCTTCTTTCCTTCACGTGAAATTAACTGTCCTATGTACAACACTTCTTCCTGGCAGTACTGCAATTTATCTTTATCCACTTTATATCCTTTGTCTGCTAGGATAATCATTAACTGAATCAAGTCTCTTCTGCACTCTTCTTCTATCGTGCTGCAAACTAAAATGTCATCTACGTACTGCAACACAACACTCGGCAAATCAATATTGCTCATGCCCATCTGCAGGACCCTATTAAAGATTGACAGTGACTCATAGTACCCCAGAGGTAAACGTGTGCTTTTTAGCTTCATCTGACGATACGTAAATGACGTAAGATCTTGGGAGTCTTTATGCAGCGGGATTGAGAAAAACATATTTTTCAAGTCAATCACCATGAAATATCGTGCCTCTGGGTGAATACTGCACAGAATCATTGCAGGATTCAGGACTAGATGAAACTCTGCCTCTACAATCTAGTTAATCGGTCTCATGTCCTGAATTAAACGCCACAGCCCCCCTTGATTTGCTGATAGGGTACACTGCGGTATTGCATGGTGACTCTGACGTCACTAAGATGCCTTGATCCATCATAGCTGATATAGTCTGAAAAATCCCCTCGTCTGCCTCTCAAGACATGGGATACTGCCTTGCTTGAGGTAAAACTGCTCCTGGTTTCAACTTAATCTTGACTTCTCCCACCCTCTTCAACAGGCCTACATCATAGGAGCCCATAGTCCATAATGAAATCGGTATCTTCTCCATGTCCTCATCAAAAAACGTGGGTCGCTGCCACACTATCAACATTCTCTATGGGACCTCTCGTTTTTCTGTCCTGATCGAATAAGTGATGCTCATTTCAAACACCACTTCATCGTCTGACGGGTCGTCTCTGAACATATCCTCGTCAGTAACATCAGTCAATCTGTATCCTTCCCCAATGGCAATCACTGTTCTCCATGGCCTGCCCTTATCCCAACCTTCGAGCATGACCAATTGCCCTCACACTATGGCTGCCTGTAACTCTAAGGGAAAAACCTGTCCCCACTCTTCGTCCATGGGCATCTGTGGCCTGAACAAAAATTAATTAGGTATTCACATAATCACTAAACCAGGTAGCCATGTCAACAAAATACATAATGCCATAATGAAAAACCTCAGGCACTTACGGCTTCCATCGCAAAACTATTTTCCCTGTGAATGCCATGATGAATTTGCTTACATTTAAATAGTGTATTCCTGGTGTTGAACATACTATGCCTTTATCAGTGAAAGAATTCATAATGATTACCTTCGTCGGGGGGCGTGGCTTGGCGGCCATGCAAGCGTGAGCGAACTCTGAGAGGCTCCCACTCGATCCGGCTAATGATCCTGAAAAAAGGCCGAAATACACGTCGGAAGACCGAACGAACGCCAGGGAAAGGCATCGGAAGGCTCAGGGCGCATACGGGAGAAGACCCGAGAAAAATCAGAAGCTGGAACGAGCGAAAATGGAGAGGGAGAGATGCGTGGCGACACCAACAAAATGGCGGGCGCGCAACACTGAGACCACGACCCGCGTCCTGAGACACGAAGGAGGACACGAAGAAGGACCGGAGGTGAAGGGAGAGACCGGAGGCGACGGGGGAGGCAGCCGACCAACACACAGCTCCGGCAGAACCGGAATACTTCCCGAGCGACGTAGGTGCGGAGTACCGACTGCAGCAGGCGGAGGAAGGAGCCCGCGACGGCACTGCAAGCAGTCGCGCTGCGTGAAACTGGAGCGGGCAGAGTCGCCGCGAGAAACGAGAAACGAGAGGCGGCCCACAGATCAGATCGAAGAAGAGCCCTCCCCTGCCGGCGTGGAGGTGAGCGACTGTAACGGAGACCCGGCGGAAGAAAGGGGCGCGGCAGTGACCGGGACGTCAAAGCCCGGACCCAGACCCGGACCGAGGACCAAGCGGAGCCTGCGAGGGGAGCTGCGGCCGAACTGGGACGGCGTAGAGACGAGTAGGCGCGAAGTACCAACTGCGTGGAACTGGAGCGGGCAGAGTCGCAGCGAGAAATTAGAAGCGGCCCACAGGTCGGACCGAAGAAGAGCCCTCCCCTGCCGACGCGGAGGCGAGCATCTGTAACGGAGACCCGGTAGGAGAAAGAGGTGCAGCAGCGACCGGGACGCCAAAGCCCGAACCCGGACTGAGGACTAAGCGGAGCCTGCGAGGAGAGCTGAGGCCGCACTGGGACGGCGCTGACATAACGACAGGGAAGTGAACCAAAGGGGACACACACAGAAGCAGACCCCGGCCCAGCTGGCCGCCTCAGGACAATAAGTAAGAGAGCAAAATAACCCCCGAGGCGGCTCCTCAATAGAAGCACAAGCTACAAATTCAGCTGGTAAGACTGGCCGCCTGCTATAACGCCAGGACAGGGGCAGTGACCAGGGGTAGAACCGCCCCACGGTAAGATAGACCGCAAGCACCCACGGGTGTGCGAGAAGACAATACCGCAGAGAGACACGGTGGAAGGGCAAATACAGAGAGACAGAAGGAAGAAGCTCTTTAGAGGCCAACACATGCAGGAAGTGTGTAAGTGAGGGCAAAGACCGCAAAGCAGACCCCGGGCAAGTAGGACTCCACTACAGGCCAAGACGAGCAGGTATCAACATGACAGACAAGCCAAAGAGCGGCAGAGGGAGACAGACTGTCATGGAGACATTTGCCCGCAAGAGTGATGACCAGCAGCCTGAGGCGGAAGAGAAAGACACGCCAGAGCCATATGTCACGCAAGGAGAGATCAGGCAAGTGAAAAGCAGCATATTGGAAGCCATAGAGGCGCTAAAGACGTCAATAGAAGGCAAGCTAGATGCAGTAATGGTGGATGTGGGTCTCCTCAGACAAGACACGAGGAACCTGGCGGAGAGGATGACAACAGTAGAGCAACAAGTGCACAGCAATTCAGCGGAAGTATCCACCTCGCGTACACAAATGTCAGAAGCAATAGAGAGAATCAATATACTAGAACGCAGAGCGGAAGACGCAGAAAGCAGGGCCCGACGTAACAACGTACGCATAGTAGGGCTGCCGGAGGGGGAGGAAGGAAGAGACCCCACGAATTACATAGAGAACCTCCTGATCCAAGAAGTAGGAGCTGGGACCCTGTCCCAGGGCTTTGTAGTGGAGAGAGCACATCGGGCGCTAACCAGAAAACCGCGCCCAGGAGCACCACCGAGACCAATGATTGCAAAGATCATGAACTTTAAGGACAGGGAAAAAATCCTGACTTTCTCGAGAGAAGGAGGGAGCATAACAAGAAATGGGGCCAAGATAACGATGTATCCAGACTATACGGTCCTTGTGCAAAGACAGAGAGCCCAGTTCTGGCAGACCAAAGGGCGCCTTCGAGCGGCAGGGGTGAAATTCATGCTGCTGTACCCAGCCAAACTTAAAATACTGCATAACGGAAAGACACAGATCTTCGAGACAACGGCTGACGCCCAGGAGTGGATGGACCAACAAGGGATTCCGCAGCTGGCAGAGGGAGGCGAGCAAAACAGAAACTCCCCCCGGCGAAACAGAGAGTGAAACCAAGCGCGATATGCATACCCAACGCCACAGCAACAGAGCAGTAGAGACACCCTGCCGTGAAATACCGGAATAGGGTGACCGACAGCCTCAAAGTTGAAAAGCCTACAGTAAAGAGAATTGCAGGAGGAGCAAGAAACTCAGGGAAGCGGAACCGCCAAGACCCACAGTGGAACCCCAGTTATGACAATGTTTATAGTGTCAGTTTTGAGACACTACGCCGCGACAGGCAGGCCCAAGGAGAGGAAGACGGCACCTGGAGAGCGGTGGGGCCCGAGCAGGGGGAGGGAGGCTGGGCGTTTGTTGATGTTCTTTTGGTTAACAGTTATAGCAGTTGGAGAGTTAAGGCTAAGCCCGCAGGAAAAAGAGGAAAGCAGAAGGAGAAATAACAGTTGTCATACACAAAGAATCATTATGGAAGACAAACACAGGGAACAGCACCCACAAGCAGAGAGCTGGCGGAAAGCACGAAACGAGACTGTCAACAACGGAATACAGCGAACAGTAGGGGAACCGACCCGAGAGGGCCGACGAACAGACTATTTAAATTCCAACAGGCAGAAGAAGGGGTACAAATTCCTGGCAAGAGTAAATCGAGGGAATGGAACACTGAGCAGGCCCATGGGAAAAAATAGGCCTCTAGAGCGAGTCTCCATAAGGACCGAGACGACCTGAGGATTGTCACGTGGAACGTTAGAGGGATGAACGCATATGTCAAGAGATTGAGGATATATACCTGGTTGAACAAAACAAGGACCCACATTGCAATGCTGCAGGAGACACACCTGACGGCCGCAAAACAAGCCAAGATAGAGAAAAAATGGGGTGGTCAGATGTATAGCGCAACATACTCCAATTACGCAAGGGGAGTAATGACCTGGGTCGCTCCCGGAATCCCATTCCAGCTCATCAACCAAGAAAAAGACGCGGAAGGCAGGGTCCTGATGGTCCATGGGATGCTGGAAAACTGGGAGATATGCCTGGTGAATACCTATGCCCCCAATCATGTCGCGACGGCCTTCTTCAGGACACTCCCGCCCCGGCTAGCCCCGTACAGGAATGCTACGATGATCTGGGCGGGCGACCACAATTGCACACTAGACCCCCGGCTAGACAGGTCGGACAATAAGCACAAGAGAGCGGCGCCACCAGCGAGAGCACTACGACAGATGTTAGACCAACTCGAGCTCGAAGACATCTGGAGGAAGGTACATGGGGAAGAGAGGGGATACACGCATTACAGTGCCCCACCTGGGACATTCACACGGATAGACTACCTTTTCACGGGCAAGGAGACACTGGGGGAATTTACTGAGGCACATATACATGCGCGAACCCTATCTGACCATGCCCCCCTGAGAATCACATGGGAGCACACACACAGGAGAGCCCCTATACCCACGTGGAGATTAAGGGCAGAAGCATTACTAGATGGAGGTTTCCAAGAATACATTCAAAACGTAATAGACGATTATTTTCAGCATAACGCGGGTAGTGTGGAAAGCACGGGCACGGTATGGGAGGCCTTCAAGGTGGTGGTCAGAGGTGAGGCGATGGGGAAGATGGGAGGCCTTAGGCGAGAAACCCTAACGCAACTAGACGAGCTGGAGAGGGAAATCGAGAGAGCTGAGGAGCAGGCGGGGGAGAGGGGAGCGGAACAGGGGAACCTCACCACCCTGCGACAACAGTGTGTAGAGACCTGGGAAAGACTAGGGCGCCTTGACTATGGGAAATATATACAGAAATTACACGCCGAAGGGGACAAGCCCAGCAGACTCCTGGCCTGGCTAACCAAACAGGATACTAAGCGGGAACCGATCAACGCAATCCAAAATAGACAGGGAGAGGTGATAAGATCCCAGGATGGTATAAATGAGGTGTTCTCGCAATTTTACGAGGATTTATACTCCAGGGTCCAGGAAGCGGAGGAGGGGGACCTGGAGGATGCCCTCGCGGAAATCAGCCTCCCACAATTGACGGAGGAACAGGCCCAAATGTTAGAAGCCCCTCTCACTGTAGAGGAACTAACAGAAGTGATTACCCGGTTACCGACAGGGAAATCTCCGGGGCCAGACGGGTTGCCAGGCGAATTTTATAAACAATACAAAAACGACATAGCCCCGAGACTGCTGGAAACATTAGAGGAAGCATATGAGAAAGGAAGACTCCCGAGAAGCATGTCAGAATCGATAATAGTCCCCATCCTTAAACCAGGAAAGCCACCCCTCGAATGCGGCTCTTACAGACCGATCTCCCTAATAAACCAGGACTCCAAGATCCTGACGGCGACATTGGCTAACCGCCTTAAAAAAGTGCTACCCACCCTGATCCACACAGATCAGACCGGGTATGTACCGGAACGAAACACGTCCTGGAATCTACGCAGACTCCATTATGTCATAGAAAGGACAAACCAAGAGGGAGGGGAGAGGGCTGTGGCTTCACTGGATGCAATCAAAGCATTCGATTCGGTGGGATGGGACTGGCTCCTGGGAACGCTCGCCCACTACGGGATTGGTCAAGGGTTCATACGATGGATTGAACTATTATACAAGGATCCGAGAGCGAGGGTCAAGACAGGTAGACAAGTTTCTAAGGAATGGGGCATAGAGCGAGGCACAAAACAGGGATGCCCCCTGTCTCCAATGTTATATATTCTGGCCCTGGAGCCGTTCGCAGTATTCCTAAGAACGGATTACAAGGACACGGGCATAGAGATAGATGGGGAAACACATCAGATATCCATATACGCAGACGATATACTCCTCTACATACAGAACCCACGCGCCCACCTGCAGGACTTGCTGGAAGCGCTGAGCGCGTTCGGTAGGTTGTCCGGAATAGTGGTCAACAGAGAAAAATCCTCACTATTTCCCTTAGCTGGCCTACGCGCAATACCGACAGACCAATTGCCGCACCTAGGTATCGCATGGACCCCGAACACCTTTAAATACCTGGGAGTAGACATTTACCACGACACCACGGAAACACATGCAGGTAATACACTAGCAGCCTTGAACAAAATCGAAAACGCCATGAAATTTTGGCAGACCTTACCGTTGGGCATGATAGGCCGAGCGGCACTGCTAAAGATGACGGTCCTGCCCCGACTTTTATATTACTTTACAAACATCCCATATAACATACCGAGGTCCTTCTTTAAACACCTACACACCATGGTGAGAACCTTCCTGTGGGGAGAGGGGAGAAACAGGGTGGCACTAAACACACTACAAAGGAGCTACGAGTGGGGGGGCATAAAACTCCCAGATTATGAGCATTACTACTTGGCAGCACAACTCCAATTTGTGGTGCGATGGCTAGGGGAAGAAATCTCCATAGACGCAATACTTTTTGGGCCAACACTCCGGAGATACCACCTGAGAGAACTTTTATGGATAAAGGCCACCCAAGCCAAAGACCTTCCCAACATAGTTCAGCTAGGCCAAACACTATGGAAAAGAGCTTGGAAGTCACAAGGCATACGAGACCCTTGCTCAAGACATATTCCACTAGCAGGGCTAGTGGACATCCGAGTGGCCAGTTTGGCCACGTACAGAACACAATGGGAAGACAAAGGAGTAGCCCAAATAGGGGATCTGTGGCGAGAAGGACAATGGGTCGAATTCCAAACCCTGGTAGATGAACAGGACATGCACAAGGGCCAATTCATCCTACATAATAGCCTAATATGCGCAATAAAGAAAAGGTGGAACACCATGCCAGAGCCCGAGGACACCGAAGGAGCACTGGACGCATGGTATGATATTTCCGAAGGGGGGCACACCGTATCCAGACTCTATGAGCAGTTGCTGGGAATCACCAACAAAAAGACACTAAGAGTACGTATGAAATGGGAAGAGGAACTTCAACAACCCTTTGAAGAAGAGGAATGGAACAAAGTCCTCTGGTACACGAAAAGGGTCTCCAGGAACGCCAGGTTCAGGCAGCTGCAACTCTACATAGTGCATAGAGCATACCTGACTCCCAAGAGAATGTCGAGGATGGGAGATGGACAGGCCCGGTGCTGCCCGCGTTGCGGAGTCGAACAAGCCGACATGGTGCACATGTTCTGGTCGTGCCCGCAGATAACAGACTTCTGGAACATGGTGAAGGAGAAGGCGCTGACAGCTGACATACACATGCCAGCGGGATCGCCGGCATCATACTTGTTGGGCCTGTTCCCAAGGGGGCACCGGCAGATGTCACATGTGGCAAAAATGAAAGACCTAATGATAATACTGGCAAAGCGCCGCATAGCGATGGCATGGAACAGGAGCGAAGGCCCCTCGAAGGAGGGCTGGTGGGCCGACCTACAAAAATGGACAATAGCAGAGACGGCAGTCTGGGCGAGAGCCACTCAAAGGGGGGAGAGTAACAGTGGAGCCAGACTATTGGCATGGAACTCTCTGGTACGAGACCTGCTAGGTAACAGAAACGGGGATGACACGAGCGACCAGGGCGACTCAGGAAATGAGGAAACTGGCCCGCCCACGCCAGAGGGCACCATATGATTCAGAGATAGGAAAGAACTGGGTGGAAAGAGGCCTGGCCGTAGCCTGCGCAGACGCTGAACAGTGGAAACCCTACTTGGAAAGGCCAGCATACACACGCATAGACGAGAGCAGGGACACTCCCAGTGAAAGGAAGGAGGCTGCTGAGAGACCGGTCCTTCCGCTATAAACGCGACAACTGTTAGAGCCAAGCCCGAGGAGGCGATGGACTACGAACATACTGCGGCAGCCTTTGGGAGAGGGAGGGGGGAGGAGGGAAAGAAGGGAAATGGGGAATGCGTTCTTTTTTGGTTTGGTCTTTTCCGTTATGTTGTAAACAATAAAAAGAAGTTAAAAAAAAAAAAATGATTACCTTCGTCATTAAATCTCTACCCAGTATATTAACTGGAGTCTGTCTCGAATACAATAATGGGACAGACATATCACATCCTCCTATAGAGACTGTCAATTTCTCGGTAAAAGGCTCCAGAGAAACCTTGAGCATTCATGGCATTTCCCGACAATGAAAATCTTCCCTCTTGTATTCATGAGAGAGTTGCCCCAGTGTCTAGTAAAAAAAGAAAAGGATTTGCCTCCTATCGTGACGTCAACCCTTGGTTCCTCTTGAGGGTTTGGCATCACAGATATTACTGAACACATGAAGTCACCCTGTGAGCTGTCCTATTGTGGGTACATACTTATTCCCGTACCAGTGAAAGGATTCCCACCCTCGATGGTGACCCCTCCCACTCTAGGAGTCAATAACTGCCCTGTGTTTGCACTCTGCTGTGTCTGCATGGGTGCATGCTGGATTGCCCTTGCGGCGGATTCAATGGTGCTTGCTGTGATTGCAAAGCCTGTTGTGTTCGCGGTGCTTGAGTCTGATACACTGTCTGATCTTGGGCGAACCCATCCCTGCTTTGTGGGCTATATGCTGGAGGATAAAATGTCCCACCTCTTGAGAATTGACCATTCTGTACATACCCTTGGCTCTGACATGTTCACGCTATATGTCCTGTCATTACACATGTCCAACATACAGGAGGGAATCTCCTAACCTCTCCTCCCTGCATCCTTTTGTTATCATTCTGTACATTTTGAAAACCACCTTGGTTATTCTGGAAGCCTCCCTGATTATTCTGGAAGCCTCCTCTTCCTCTGAAACCTGTCCTTCTGCCTATCGGTATGAACCTGTTTCTTCCTTGATCTGACCGCTGTTGGTTATTCACCTGTGGCATACCTGCTGTCTGTTGTGATCCTGACCCTTCTCCACTAGTTAGCATTGCTCCTTCTAGAGCATATTTGGACAATTTCGTCTGTACTAGTTTAGTTTCCTTGATCTTCCTAGCATGCTCTTTCTTCCAATTTTTCTATTACAACAACCGACAGTGGTGCACAATGGTCAGTTGTATCTCTGGCCACAGCTTTGCTTCCATACCCACCAGTTTCTTAAGCTGTCTCTATACCTGTTGTGGCAATCCCTGACATAGAATATGATAAAATACCAGTATAGATTTTCCCCACGGCTCTCGAGTTTCCAAAGACCACTGCTCTTGGAAATTCTGAATATAAGCAAGCGGATCTTCGCCGTCCTGCATTTTGCGCGCCATAATTGCTCCCATATCTGATGTGTCAGGATACTGTACTCTAAGTGCTTTCCAGACTGACGCTCTACAATTATTAAAGGGCGTACTATTATGCAGTGACACCTGAGTATCCTGCTCTCGTCCAAAAACCATCTGCCCTTTCCCCAAGGATAGCTGCATGAAGCCCCTTAATGTCCCCTATGGCCAGAGTATTTACTCCAATCATTTTTTCTAACTCGTATATCCATTTGCCTGCACCCGACTTTAAGCTGGGAAACTTACATCTTAAATTGTCCTTATCCATCTGAAGCCACAGTATATACTGTGGTCTGACCCCTCCTTTCTCTAATAAAGGGAATTGTGAAATCCCAAAATCACAAACGGCTCCCATCATCTGCCTATCCATAGTAGGGACAATGGTTCCTGATCGTCTTCTACCTGGCATTGACCGTAATCTGCTCTTGTACAGTGGCAATTCCCCCCTCTCACTATGAGATCGCCCTTTAGATCGCTTTGTGCATGCCATAGGCTCTGGCATCCTTTCTTTAGGTAGATCCAGATCTGACCATCTAACTGCTTTGTCTGAAAACATCCCTCGGGACCGTATGCTCCCTCCGCCCCACGGAGGGTTTCCCTTTCTTCGTCTGATATATCTTGTCCCCAACTTGTATGATGGTCCTCTTTCTCATCCCTATTTAGAGTTAGCCTGTCCAAGGACGAAGCTCTATGCTCTATACTAAACGGACTTCCCTCTTGCCCCGTGTCTGGGAAATCACCAATCAATCTTCTTTCCCTTTATTTTTCAATTCACTTTTAGTCCTCAACTCTTCATAGGCTTTCTCAATTCTATCCCTGATGTCTCCTATCTCAAATTCCTCCTCTAGGTTTACCCTAGAGGGCCCTGGCATTGGTTCTTGCAATGGGAAGAAATCCTCTATGTCTTCCCATTCTGCTACTGGATTCGGTTCCATTAGCTCTTTTTCAATGCGTCCAATGTCACGTGTTCTCTGTCTTCTCTTTCGTTCCATTTCCTCATCAAATGCCCTACGATTCTTTGCTTCTTCCCTACCCCTTTCTTCCTCTTGTCTCTTCGCTTCTCTCCTCTCATTTGCCCTACGTACCTCTTCGTCTTTGCATCTTTCTATTCTTTTCTCTCTTAATTTCTGTTTCCCCTCTTCTTCTCTCTTCTTTTCTAGCCTGTCTCGTTCTTTGATTGCTCTCTGCCTATTGTCATATTTTCTCTGCTCCTCTGGTCTTTCTTCCTTTCTCAACTGCTCTTCCTGATACATTTGTTCTCACCTCAATCTACTCTTCTGTTTAGCCCCATCCTCTTTCAATTGTTTCTCTCGTTCCCTGTCTTTTTTATCTTGCTTATCCTGATCTTCCCTTTGCCGTACTTCCTCGATGATCTTCCCATCAAGTTTGAGCAATATGTGACCGCATGGGCGTAGGACATGGGGGGGACAGGGGGGACAAATCCCCTCCACAATTGTAAGTGGGGGGATGTAATATCTTTTATCCCCCCAGAATATGTTTGGTGTGTTGTGCAGGGATCTGTTTTTGAAGTGGGTGGAGGGGGCTGCTTACTATGTAAGCAGCCCTCCCCCCTGATCCCCAAAGCACGGGGCCAATACCCTGGGGGCAGATGGGTGATCATCTGCCCCCAGGGAAGGGGGCAAACAACAAAAAATATATATATATTTTTTAAACATAGTTTTGGGTGGGGGTGGGGGTGGGTGGGGCCCTCTCCCCCCACCCTAAGTGGATGGGGCACCTTATGTAGCCCTCCCTGAGGGCAGATTTCTGCCCCTAGGAAGTGGTACATGAGATGCCCCCCATCCATTTGTGGTGGGGGGAGAGGCCACTGCAAATATTGGCAGAGCCACCCCACCAGGCCTGGGGCAGCATGTTTTGCCCCCCTGGGGGCAGATGGCCACACACATGTGCCCATCTGCCCCTAGGGAAAGGGCAAAACAAAAAATATATTATAACTTGTCTTGGGTGGGGGTGGGGGGCCCGGGGAGACACACTACACAACCAGGAGTTTTTTTGTTTGAAAGGGGGTGGCCCTCTCCCCCCATCCTGGGTGGATGGGGGCACCTTATGTAGCCCTCCCTGGGGCAGATATCTGCCCCTAGGAAGGGGTACATGAGATGCCCCCCATCCATTTGGGGGGAAGAGGCCACTGCAAATATTGGTAGATCCAGCCCCCAAGCCTGGGGCAGTACATTTTGCCCCCCTGGGGCAGATGGCCACACACATGTGCCCATCTGCCCCTAGGAAAGGGGCAAAACAAAAATAAAACAAATTATAACTTGTTTTGGGTGGGTGTGGGGGGGCCACTGAACCACCATGGATGTTATTAGTGGAAAGGGGGTGGCCCTCTACCCCCCACCCCAAATAGATGGGGGACATCTTATGTAGCCCTCCCCGGGGGCAGATTGCTAGATTGGGGTTATCAGTGGGTTAGCCTTTTCCCTTTGCGCCCAGGTAGGCGCACCCAGACATATGAGGTACCGTTTTCGTCGGGACTCCTGTGGGAACGCGGGAAGGTAGGACATCTGTTGTTGGCGGCGTGTTTCGGTGGGTGGGCAGAGGGAAATGTCTCTGAAATTTGGTGAAATAAACACAATCAGACATTTCACTCTGGACACCCACTGAAACACGCCGCCAACAACACATGTCCAACCATCCTGCGTTCCCACAGGTGTCCCAATGAAAACGGTACCACACATGTGTGGGTTCACCTACCTGGGCGCGAAGGGAAAAGGCTAACCCACTGGTAACCCCAAGCCTTTCAGCAGAGCAGATTTTGCTCATGTGGACAACATACAGATTTGGGCCTACGGTGTCGAAGCCACCAGGGAAAACAGGGAACCTCATGCATTTCCGAAAAGAGGACACACGTGGGAATCCACAGCGGTCTGACTTGCGCAAATTGCCCCAGAATTTATTACCCACAATCCCCGGCAAAGTCTGAAATGTTACGACTGCCTACATTTGGGGAAAAAAAGGGGCAAATTTGGCCAGATATCTTTTGTAACAAAAAAGTTACAAGGGATTGAATGGCGACATACCGAAATCACCACAAAAGGCCTTGGCAGAAATACTGATTGCAGTTAAGGGGTTAAGACGGTAAAGCCAAAGAAGAGATATAATTTGTAAGGTAGCTGAGTGAGTTAATGCTCCAAATGCAGATTGTGCACAGGAATATGTAACACCTGTGTTCAACACCTGGCTTAATCTTGCGGTGGGATAATATGCAGAGTGAATGAATTGAGCTTCCGATGCAACACAGCATTTTCCAGGTCAATTGGTTCAGAAAAAGTGGTGGAAAACACTATTACTGTCGCTTTTTGTAATTGGCTGGATTTTCGTGCATTTTCTGTGTGGAGTTCGGGAGCTGAGTGGACACACCAGGACCCCCTGTATTTCCCGCTCCACCAGACAAATGCGGTCTTACTGCCAGCATGGATTCTCATGCTGGAAATAAGGAAAGGGATTCCTCTGGCATCTCCTTGGAAATTAAACCTGGTAAAAGCGGGTGAGTCTAGAGGAAGCCATTGTCAATTCCGCCAGCAATCGCTAATTGCGTGAGGTATTTACTCTCTTCCAGAGTGGAAAAGCAATGTGATTTCACCTGCCTTTTACGCTAAAATCTTCCATTTTGTGGCTGAAAAATAAAAACTTGCACCAATGGAAGTGGTCCACCCCATGCAGTTTACTTTGTGCCTTAATGCTTGTTGGTTTTGCGTGATGCTACACATGTAATAAATAAATAAATACATTTAACATGACCCCAGATAAATGGCAATTCATGATCAGAATGAGTGAGCATGGCATGTCGCTGGTAAGAGGGTGTCCTGTGCTTCTTGAGTGCGTTGGCAAATGCCCTTAATTTCCTTCTCACATTAAACAGGTGCTTAAACCCATCAGTGTGGATTGCGCAATAATAAGTCGACAGAGGTATTTCAAATGGCCAATTTAGCTCTTTGGGGGACATTGTCAAAGTGGGAGAATGTTGCCCAGAATGTGCCACTTTCTCTGCGGAGTGAATTGTGCCCACCCCGAGGAAGAAGAGTGAAAACCCACAAGGGCACCATGCCCTGCTCTTTCTGTGTGTCTTCCCCACAGGATGACAGATGCCGACTCAGACATGGGTAAGTCTCAGGTGGCAAGCCTATACCCTAATTGATGCGGCAAAGGAATCCAGACTTCCGAGGCTGATAAAATTAGTAGCATTGATTTACATGCCTTCTGACAGGTATATGTGATAAAGTTGCAAAGCAGAGCTGTTAGTGGGCTACAGCAGGAGGCAATGTCTGCCCACCCTCAAAGGGTACGTACGACCAAAAGTAATAAGCCCTTCCCCCCATCATGGCGGTAAGGTTCCAGGATCCAAACCACAGAAAGAATGCCCTCCAATCATCCATGCCCACGAGTAGGGTACCCCTCGTGCTCCAGGAACCCTGTTGAGCAACCACTTTGCTTTCCAGGTGATACTAACATTATTTAAAGCCAGAAGTCTAAAAGGTGATCGCTTAGTTGCAGCTGGAAATTAGCTCCCAGTGTGATCAAAATGTCTTAACCAAGTGTGACATAATCCCCTTCATTTATAAGCAATATGTGTGTTCTCGCGTTTCTTCATCCATTGAATTACTGGTAGAAACAAAGGCAACAGTTGTGTCTCTTTTGTAGGCATTAGGAAGGCAGTTGCCCGCCTCTGGCATAATATGCCTATGTTCTTCCAATATTGGCTAGCTGTTGCCCTCTTATGGCCAGGTAGAACCATTATGGCAGTGACTGGCAAATGCCTTTCCCCGGCAGACAGTAAAGCGAAATAAGAGGCCAATTCAAGACACGGAACAAATAGCAGTTAAGACAGACTGCATCTGCCATTGCTGTGTTAGGGAGAATATGTTGAGTGTTCAAGCAAGGAGGTATGTATTAAGCAAGCAAGCAGTGAGATAAGGGAGGGGCAAGGAAAGGCCAGAGGGGCTCTTTGAATAGTGTAACAGGGCAGAGGACCCATGCTCTGTCGTCCTAGTAACATATGAGAGAATCAAATAGATCAGGCTTTGCAGCAAATGTTAAACGAGAAAGGAACTGAGTCCAGCTCTGCATTCAGAATAACAAAGGCAAAGAAAGGCTCGGCTCTAAAGCCAGCATGAGATGGAATAAGAGGGACCATACTCATCGTGAGAGCCTGGCCCGGCCCTCACAGGAGCACTAGAGGGGCAGCCCACATAGCGGGCTGCCCCTCTGACCACCCCCTTGGGTCCACATACACCCCACCTACTAGGCCTCCCCCGGGTCCGACCCATCCGGCCGCGGACCTGGGGAGTGCTTATAAGGGGGTGGGCTTGCGATCGCTCATCCTCCTTGTTTGCTGTACCCCCTACCCCCCGGAGGACAGTCAAAGCAGCACACCTGGTCCCTCTACTCCAATAACAGGGCTTACTCAGAGGCACAAGCAAGATTTCCTCTTTCTTTTAAACCCCCCTCCTTCCATTCCAAGAGACACACACGTCTCCTTGCCCACACAAAAAAAGTAGCAACTTGCAGTTGGTAGAAAGGTTGCAACAGCTTTATTTGGCAGGAATCCACTTTCAGGTATTCTGCCTCTTAACGAGCTGGCGTCCTAGCTGTGGCCCACTGGAAGTAATTGTTATTTCCTCCCTCTTACCATGAGCTCATAGTCAGATGACAAATCCAGAAATGCAACATATAAAGACATGTTCTTTGCTGCTGCATCCTTTAATTTTCTTCTGTTTTCTTTTCTTCTTTTCTCTTGTTTTATACAGTGATATTTGTAATTTAATATGTACTGCTATTTTAATTTTAATGTTGTGAAAAGTCGAGTTCTTTGAATAAAACACAATAAATAAATTAAAAAAGCAAAATCCCCAAGGTATCCCCTGTCCCCCCCAGATTTTATGTGTCTCCTACGCCCCAGTGACCGCCCATCCACTCATTCTGTATGAGCGCCATCTCGTCAGTTTTATCTTTCTCTCCTGTCCATCTTTTAATTTCTCTTTCTATATCGGGAGGATAGCTCAGCAGAAACGTGCTCGCCTTGGAAGCAAGACGACACAGAGCAACATGGGTTCGGTCCCTGGGTCCGCGCTTAGAAACCTCTGGGTATGAAGCGCGTTATAAATAACATATCATATCTAGGGTCACATTTGATCGCTCACTTTTCTCTTTGTCCCGTGGGACTTTAGAGATCAGATCTTTTTCTGGAGCTTTCTCTGGGCTCTAGTCACAGCTATAAGCAGGTGGTTCATACGTCGGATAACTATATCCTGCCACTGCTATAAGCTCTCTTAATGGATATACTCCTTCATCTTTTGCACTATTGCTGTTTACTTCAGGCACAGTAGGGGGTGCAGAAGGCTCAACACACCCCTCTTTGCACTGGTTAAGCATCCATTCTTCAGGAGGCGGATCTTTCCTTTCCTCCAGGTATATCTTCCAAAGCTCTTAGCTAGCTAACTTCTTTTCCAATTTCTTTCCTGTGTACGCAGCGTGCAAGTATGTAGTCTTGTGTTGCAAAACTGCCTTTGACAGCGATTCACCTTGTGGCCATGGCATGAACATTTTATCTGCTGTGCCCTTAACCCATTCTGCACTGTACTGCTTAAACTTAGGTGCATCTTTTGGCAACTGTTTTCACAAGTGTACGAGCAGAGTAACATCCTCCATTGTGATGAGTCTCAATTGACAGTCAATACTTACCGTTCTTTTTTCATAAAAAATACCTTTCCGAAAAACAATACAATATGAGCATGCACCAATCGTCACAGCTCCAAGCCTCTATATCTCTCTTTACTTTAATCTACCTACCCAGTCAATACTCTCAATGACTAAATAAATAAATCATTTTTACTCTTACCTCTTTAAACACAGTCTGCTATTTGCTGCTCTTCGACATCTCGCTTTTTCCATTGCACATAAAATATGTAACATACAATACACACAGACAATCTGGCTCGTTGCCCCTAAAGTGACTCCTGATAGGGAGTTTAGATTGTTTCCTTTAGGAAAGTCTATTTTGCTCATCACCTAAAATATCCACTTCGGATTCTGAAACAACCTCTTCTGACATTCCTGAACGCAGGACCCTGGACTTATCTTATGGATCGCTCCTCGTCCATATACTCTTACTTAACACTCTATCGTTACCCTAATACCCAACCAACCTTCTGTTACTTTTTCCTATTATTACTTTCCCCATTCAATATACTTTTTGCCACATTTCTAAATCTACTCACCATTTGTTTTTCAGCTCTTGACCCTCGGGATCGTCTCCTCCTTAACCGCCCACTGTAGCCTTCGGTCTGCTGAGCTGCCTGTAGAAACCGGGAGGGGATTCCATGACCCGCCCACATATCTTTGAGTGACTTGCAAGTTTTTACTAGTGGCCGCTATCCACAGGGAGCCTCGCTGGCCTCCAGCTAAAGGGCGGAGGACGCCCAAAAATCCGAGACCCTTAAGCTTACTAGGTCGATGGGTCTTTTAAACCATCCTCTGCTACCACATGAACCCGTAGACCTTGGGTCCTTTAAGACGAGGCAGCAATACTTAGAGGTCGATGGGGATGCAAGTTACCCAAACATCAATAATCAAACGACTCGTGAAGTTGGCAAAACTTTGTTCTGTTTTAATATCAATTATCCAAAACAGGGAGTTACAATGGACATCATCTGACGTCACACAGCACCAGTGCCTTAAGTGGCACTACAAATCGAGCCGGGGCTCATCGAGGGGGCGTGGCCTAACAGCGGGGGTCTTGATGGCCCGTTAGGCCACGCCCCCTTGACGAGCCCCGGCTCAATGGGCTACTGCCACCCCTGCCAGGCAGCCTTTTGTAGAGATTAGCACCCTCTCCCCTATGGGGGAGAGGGTGCTGATCTCTGCATTTATTTTGTGTAGGCTTGCCTGGCAGGGGACAGCGTTTGCCTATTCAGCCTTAATCGTGGTGCTGCCCCTCGCCAGCTGGGGAGGGGCAGCACCACCATTAAGGCTGAAAGGGTGAGGCCACTGGAAGCAGAGGCCTTTTTCCTAAATACTGAAACTCCCGCGAATGCGCGGCAGCTCCACTATTTAGAAAGCAAGGCCTCTGCTTTCAGCGGCCTCACGTTTTTTCCATAATGGTGGCGCCGGCCGACGGGAATCTCTTGATTAAAGGGATGCCTCGCAGGTGCGGCGCCACCATTATGGCTGAAAGGCATTTTTTTCTGTAGCCTGAAGCTCTCGCAAACGAGCGAGCGCTTCAGGCTGTAGAAAAAAATGCCTTTTTATGTAGTGGCCGGGGCTGCCAGGGGAGATTACTGGGCCCCGGCAGGGCCCCGCCTCAAAACAAAATTTCGGAGCCTGCCGGGGCCCAGCCCCGGCAGGCCCCGGCCCACTTAAAGCCCTGCACAGCACAATCTCAACACATTTTACAAAAAAGCATGACTTTTATAGCAGAAAATCATCATCTGTGACGTCACATGATGTGGCAAACTACAAAAACCTATGAGTCACGGTGCCTGGCTTTTAGAGAAATATCTAAGTATACCTTCCATACAGCCAGGGGTTGTGATTAGTTATGTAAGTCAGGTGGGCAACTAAGCCCATCCCAAGTGAACAGTCATCTTCATTGTCACTAAATACATGATGATTAATTGGTTAAACAAGCTATAGGGCTCTTTCATAAGTGGCCCTCTACAATTGGTTGGCACACTTGTACCCTTCTGGAATATCCCACACTCTAGCAGCACGCAGGCTACCATCCCAGGTGCATGGAGGGTTGGTATAGTCTTTCCTCCACACCAATTAGCCCAACATCTATCATCACTCCTACAGTCTGCCAGTCAATTAAGACTTTGAACGTGGTCTTGCAGAAGTTCCCTGTGTCTGGGAAATAAAGGGAGTATAGCACTGTCTTGTCTTCTGGTTTTGGTGTAGCTTGACCCAAGATATTTTGATCTTCGACCATGTGACTGGAGACCACTCTTTTGAGCCTTTTTATGCATTTAATACTATTAAATGATGAAGTCTTGACGCCTTCAGTGTTTTGTTTATATTGTTTTAAACAGAAGATTGTTCTTTTCTCACGTTCACTGTAGGATTTTTGACAGGCGCCCAACTCACTGTGGCCTCGACTTCTTGGTGCTGGGCCACACTGAAGCCTTTTTTGAATTTCTCCTTCGCCAACAGTTTATTTTCAACTGCGAAACACTGAACTCATTTCCAATCATGCAGTTTCAAGCCTTGCTAAAGCGCATCATTGAATATCCAGGTTCTGTAGATTCCTATATGTATACATTGGCTCATCGTCACAACCTAATTCACTAACCTATTGCCTACCATGTATTTTTTGCCAAAGGTTCACAAAGCCTTTGACCGCCTTCCTGCGGTCCGTCCGATTATAACTGGACAGGGTTGGGCAATGGACATCGATTCTGCACTCAAAGGTTTGGTGCCTAGGCTACCAGCATTTCTTAAAGATTCTACCCAAACAATGAAACTATTAAAGCAAATGTCTTGGCAAACCCATTTCTGTCTAGCTATACTAGATGTGAAATCCTTGTATACGTCGATCCAACACAATTTAGCACTAGACACCATATGAATTTTCATTTCGTACTCTGCCACATGCCACCCACATTAGAATGATAACATCTTTTTTAAAATTCACTCTCAATCACAATCAATTTCTCTTCAATAAATAGTATTCCCTTCAGAGTAGTGGGGTAGCTATGGGAGCTAGATATGCCTTGTCACTTGCAAATTTGTTCATGGGTTACATTGAACATTCATACATTTATAACACACATGAATATTCTCATGAGATTTATTTATGGAAATGTTACATTGATGATATCCTTGTAATATGGAATGGGTCTAATGAAAGATTTGCTACTTTCCTTCAATATCTAAATCAAAACCCCTTTGGTATTGAATTTACAGGACAAATAGATGCAAATAGATGCAACATCCATTATATTTCTTAATCTTCATATTTACATTGATAATAACACCTTGCATACCAGAACACACAAGAAACTGATGGCAGTGAATTCAATCCTACATGCCACTAGTTGTCATAAAAAAGCAGTCATCAATAACATCCCTATCGGTGAATTCCACAGGGCGAGACATAACTGTAGCCCGGATCAAACATTTCGTTTAGAATGTGAACTGCTCGGGCAAAGATTCAAGAAACAGGGCTACCCTACCAAATTTGTAGATAAAGCCTGCTCTCAATCCAATCTGCTTAACAGGAATACGATGTTGAATCAAGACCCTGCACAGAAGGACGGATATCCTGAGAAGATTGGTTTCATTACCAAATAGTAAATGTAGCTACAGACTACTTAACAAACATTGGCACTTACTCAAGTTGGATACCGATTTGCTTCAATATATCACCTCATGACCGAAAATAATTTATACAAAATCACAGACATTGAAAAATAAGCTCAGCCCCTCATTTCTTGAACCAGAACCTTACAGGGGGCTTGTCTACAATTGGTTAAGCAGCCAGATTAAAGGCTTCCAGAAATGATGCGATAGAAACACTAACCAGAACTATTCACAACCTTCAGAACCCATCTGCTGAATTGCTATCTATTAAACTGCCACTATCACCAAACCACATGACCATAGTACATCTTATCTACCGGCCACCTGGACCTATTTCTACATTCTCAGAGGATATTGCAATACTACTTACCACCAATGCCAAACTTAACTCGCAAAGCATAATACTCAGAGATTTTAATCTTGGTTTCAAAGACCCCATGAACACCAATGCCCTTGACTAAGCTAGTACATTATCAGATCTTGGTTACACCCACCACATTCACGAGCCTACAAGCATCAAAGGACGAACCCTTGACTGGCTCGCAGACCTTAATTGCATGACTAATCTGATATCCATCACACCTTGGATCTGGTCTGATCACCACAAAATAACCTTCTCTATTAAAGCTACCCCACACAGTCCCAATCAGAACATGGCCCCGGCTACTCATACACGTAAAAAGAAGGATATTACAACAGTTAAACTTCTCTCACTTATTCTTCCCCTCCTCAATAACACATCATCTTCCCACTCAGACCCTACAGTCTTAGTGGATATAAATAATCACACCATCCTGAAAGCATTAAACACCATAGCCCCTCTAAAACTGCGCAAACCCAAACCACGATCTCAACTTAACTCCTGGTTTACACCGCATTTACGAGACCTGCGCAAAGCCAAGAGAAATGCTGAAGCACACTGGAAAAACGGCCCGTCTGAAGCTAACAAAAATACCCTGACTACAGTGTCCTCTAATTACAAAGAAGCCATCATTCTAGCCAAAAAAGACACCTACAATAAACAAATCATACAAGCTGAATCCAATACAAAAGAATTGTTCAAGATTCTCAAAGAACTGGAATCTCCTATTGCCCCCACTAACAAATCTATCACGGACGCCTTATGGTGTACCAACATCCAAAAGGCTCTCCTTGATAAAATATCGATGTTACAAACTAAAATCAATGCCAAAAAATGTAACCTACTTTCAGATCCAGAATCCAAACCAATCTTGTACAATATCACCCCTGCTGAGCCCTCACCATTTAGCTTCTCACCTTTGTCCACGTGGGAAGTAGAAAACATCAGGAAGCTCAAACCGTCCAACTGTCAGGGTGACCTATGCCCGGCACCTGTCATTAAAGCGGCTGCGCACGACCTTGCTCCTTTCATTACTAATCTCATTAATGCCTCCTTCAAAACAGGAATTGTGCCTAATAACCTAAAAGATGCTTGGGTCATCCCATTAATCAAAAAACCTACCCTTGACCCTAGTAATCCTTCCAACTACAGACCCATCACAACGGTGTCCTTTTTACAAAAAATATTGGACCAGACAGCCTACCAGCAAATACTAGTTTATCTAGAAACTAACAATCTCCTGGGCCTCAGGCATTCAGACTTCCGCCCCAGACACGGTACGGACACGGCCTCGATTGACCTCATAACACAAATCCGACATACAAGATAAGGAAATTAGCGCTCATACTATTGCTTGACTTATCAGCGGCTTTTGACTTGGTCAACCACCAAACTCTCTGCCACCACTTGAAAATAGCTGCCCACTTCTCTGATACAGCCACATCCTGGATTAGATCTTTCCTCGCAAATAGAACTATGAGGGTCTTCATACCTTCTGCGTCCGCTGAACCTTTGCCAGTACTTTGTGGTGTCCCGCAAGGGTCATGTGTCTCCCCTACACTTTACAATGTCTTCACAAAGCCTCTCTTCGGTATTCTCGATCATCTGGGTGTCACTTATGCCAATTACGCTGACGACACCCAGATACTCATTCCCATCACTGGAGACCACACAACAGATACAAACGCCCTCAACGAAATCTATTCAGTCATCCAAGCCTGGATGGCGCATCACAGACTCTGTCTAAACGATGAGAAAACTGAGTTACTAATCCTCGATTCTCATGCTAGACTTAATAAGTTAGACATTGCCTTCAAATCCTTCACCACTGATGGCAACACTATCATGGTCTCTAATAAAACTAAAACCCTTGGTATTTACCTTGATGGCACACTTTCCTTCACCAGACAAACTAACACTGTAGTAGCAGCGTCACCATACGCTTGGAAACTAATCACTGCGTGTAGGCCTTTCCTCACAACTTCCAACAGTATTGCTCTTGCTAGAACCCTAGTTATGGCCAACATTGATTATTGTAATGCCCTCTACATAGGGATCAGTCACAGAAATATCAATAAACTCTAAGTAACACAAAACAATGCCATCAGGGCCGCCCTCAACATTCCTAAGAAGCTCCACATTTCAGACACAAGACGCAACCTGCACTGGCTGTCTGTTGAGCACAGAATCTCCCTTAAAACGCTTGCTCTAATACACAAAGCAAGGGTGAATCTTGCCCCAGCATACCTCACCAACAGACTCTCTCCGCACACCTCCTCAAGGCCACTAAGAGCTGCTCAAATTCACACCATGTCCATCCCCAGATTTAAGCTCCAAAAATCCGGAGGCTCCAGATTTCCGGTTTTGGCGCCCGAGCTCTGGAACACGCTTCCCTCCTCCCTCAGATACGAACCTTCTTTCCAACTATTTAAGAGCAATGCTAAACGTTGGCTCCAGGAACTCGATCTTGTTGGGCAGTACTCGTAAGCCTAGCTATTCTTGGCAGGAAGTACTAGAGGATCACCCTACCACACCTTACCCCACTAGTTCCCCCAATGTAATATAATCTTACTATGTTCCCTTTGTGGCACTGCCTCTTGCTGTGACCCTTTTTATTGTACATGCCTGTATTCAATACTGTGTATTGTCCTGACTTCATGCTGTAATCTATGTAAAAAGACTGCATATTTGTGTTAACACTATGCTCTGTAAAACACACGCCCAGATGCCCCAGGGCCAGGAGTGCTTTACAAATAAAATAAATATAACTACAAATACAAATGTGGAGACTGCAACTTTTGCCAATTTGCACTCTCATCGATCAGTAATTTTGTCTGCACGGGGGCCTTCAAATTGAGATAAAGGACTTTATAAATTGCAAAACCAAGTATGTTGTTTACACAGTGGTATGTGTATGCAAGAAGTTCTATGTAGGAAGTAACATTCAGGAGCTACGTGTGAGAATTTGTGAACATCTGGCAAATCTGAACAGTCAAGACCCCAAGCTTCCTTTTGCCACACATTGGCAAATTTGTCATCAGAATGATAATCGCAAAGACATTAGTTTTGTCGGCCTACAAGAGGTGGTGATCGCCAACTGCATCTCCGTCAGTTGGAGGTGCGAATGATTTGCAAATTAAGATGTATTCGATACGGACTCAACAAGGAACACAAACTTAATGTGTTTTTGTGAAATATTGTGTTTGAAGGCTTGAAGTTGTGTCTTTCCCTGTGTGAACTCTGGTGAGGAATAGAAGATCTACACTTAAGATCATCTTTTCTGATGATGTTTGTGGTTGTCGGAATAATCGTATATTTTTGACTTCACGCTCTGCCTCCTTTTGTATGAAGCCTGGTGAGAACCTTGGTGTGAAATTGCAGGTTTATTTTCTAGCTCATCTACCTTGACAATGTATGAGGCTCTTTATGATTTAAATATGCTAGACTAGTACTGCTTGTGGGGTCTGCCATGGTGGTGGGGCATCTGACGTTGCATCTGACCCATGTCTCACATAGGCGATGACTATTGCACCATTAGTTGCTTATAATTCTGTGATTGCGTTTGCAGTCATCAGGTGTAAGAGAGTATATTTACAGCTTAAACATTGCACCTGAATTGGTATCGATATTAGAGAGGGTTTGCTGTCCATAGTATGCAATGAGCAGATGCTATTATACTAATATTACTTACCTAATAATGAGGTTGACAACATACATTTATAAATATTTTCTAGGTGCAACAGGTATATTATTAACTTCATAGTGAGCGAGCACATGAATGAATTAATTAGGTAGTAGCACTTATCTGATCATAATTCACAAGTCAGCATAACACTGTGCTATCCAAGGGAATTCCTAATATCCTGGGTTATTTTTGATCACATTGCATTGGTCGCAATACACATGCTACAAGCACCTTTAACAATACAGTCACATTTTCCCTCAAACTGTCATGCCTGCGCAATGGGCCCATCCATTTGCACTCAATATGGACTATTTGGTTATCATTTATTTACAACAGACTCTTGGATCAATCTATATTTACTTTGGGGACTTTATTTCCCATTTGCGAGACTTTGGTGCTTTATTATTTTTTCCAACAAACTACGTATACCACAATGCACCTGGCTACAAGCATCGATTCCTGACTGTTCCTATTGGTTATCAAAGGAACTACACACCCCAGAAGCCCTAGGGACTTGCCCTGCTTCCACCAGCCCAGGAACAGAAAGGGAGGTGGCCGATTGCCTGCAGGTGTGCTTAGCCAGGTGCAACCAATTAGCCTGCCTCTGTGCTGGGCTAGGCAGTATAAAGGCTGCTGCCTGCAGTGGCTCAGCCTCTGGCATTGAGAGTCCTTCCTCCACCTTTCGCGTCTTCCTACGGATCTTGTATGCTGTTTACCTTCACTCCTGCTTGGACCCTGCCTTGTTGCTTGCTCCACCCTGCTGCCTCCAGCCATAGCCTTCCAGGCTCCCTGCCTCACAGCCCTGCTCCTCTGGGCTCTCCACACTGCAGCTGATCACGCTCTGCTGCCATCCAGCCTCCGCCCTTGCCCTGCCGGCCTCTCCACATTGCAGACGATCACGCTCTGCTGCCTTCCAGCCTCCGCCCTTGCCCTGCCGGGCTCTCCACATTGCAGCCGATCACGCTCTGCTGCCTTCCAGCCTCCGCCCTTGCCCTGCCGGGCTCTCCACATTGCAGCCGATCACGCTCTGCTGCCTTCCAGCCTCCGCCCTTGCCCTGCCGGGCTCTCCACATTGCAGCCGATCACGCTCTGCTGCCTTCCAGCCTCCGCCCTTGCCCTGCGGGCTCTCTACATTGCAGCTGATCACGCTCTGCTGCTTTCCAGCCTCAGCCCTTGTCCTCTGGGCTCCCTGCTCTGCAGCCTGCCTCACTCCAGCTGCCTTCAGCCCTTGTCTTCTGGGCTCCCTGCTCTGCAACCTGTCTCACTCCGGCTGACTTAGCCCTTGTCCTCTGGGCTCCCTGCTCTGCAGCCTACCTCACTCCGGCTACCTACAGCCCTTGTCCTCTGGGCCTTCCTACTTTGCAGCTTATCACGCTCCGCTGCCTTCTACCTACCTTTTCCGCTGGGTTTTCGGCCTAGCAGCCCTCTACAGTCCCCTGCTACCTTCTACGTTCAGCGGCCCTGCCCCTCAGGGTTCACTCCTTACTGCCCGGCCCTTCTGGGATCCTTGCCGTGCAGTCTGCTTTACTCTGCTGCCCTAAGCCCTTTTCCTCTGAGCTCTCAACCTTGTTCCTTACTGTCCTCTGCTATCCTATCCTGTTACACGACTTTCCTTTCATTTCCTTCTGCTAGTTTGCTATCACCTCCTTTCCTGGATTTGTCTGTAGTATCTTCTCTCGTACTGTTTGTAGACCCTTTTGTTCAGAGCTTGTCTGTTGGTTCCCATCAGTCAACCTCTGCCCCTTCCCTTGTCTCGTTTCTACATTACAGACACCCATAGCTGCTGTTCCAAGTCATGAGCAAACAGCGTGGGCCTCTGTTATAGCAAACGGTGCAGAAGGCTAGAGTATTTCCAAGGTTCGTGGAATACTCTTTTCCTATATCTGCATACACCCCAAGAGGGTATTCATTCTGTATCTTTTCCCTTGCAACTCTTTCCTACTCTTCGTTCTCTTTCCTTTCCGCTGTGTGTGTTCTTATCTGTCCACTTTATTTGGCACAACCACCCAAACCCTTTCTGGGTGTCCTGTGCCACTCTAAATAGAGTGCCATCCCTGACACAAACACATGTGAACCTCATGTGATCAACAACCGCATTTCTATGAGAATTAAACACATTACAACACTTTGTGTGATATCAAGGTATTTCTTGATAATAACAGCCTATTTATATTATAACTGATTATAAGTCTCAACAACAAAATCAATTTGTTTTCTTCACAACGCATGTCACATGAACTGTCACGTGATTAACCAACTTAGTTATGCTGTAAAATACAGATTTTTTAAATTGTTTTTTTAACAGCCTATTAGCCAGTTCAGATTATAATATGCAGGCAATAACCTCTAAATCGCACTTGCGTATTCTAATTCCAGTCTTATTCGAATCAATAACTTTATTTCGTTCACTATACTTCACATGACTCATCACGTGACAAACAAACTTCGCCGCAGTTTTCTGGATTTCTAAGACGCAATGGGTGTTTATTTTTGTCGTCTAGCATAACATCTGATAAGCACGTAATTTGGCATGCCTTACTAATTCTATGGCAAGACAGGAGGCTCCTATTATGCATTCAATCTTTACTCTGACATCACAGCAGCAAAGAAGAAAAAACTTTTGTATAAAACTTTTTGAAGAATCTTTTTTTCACAACTTCAACAAACAATATATAAAATATTCCCAATCCAAAATGGAGGACAGGTCATGCCCTCAAGGTAACCAATGGGCATTGAGCCAGTTCCATAAATGTCCCTTCCTCTAACACCAACTCCTCTTTCTTTGCTGCTGACTAACAGAGCTAAGTCACTCCTCCTAGTTCTTGCCTTTCTGTGCATTATATGGAGGTAGAGTGTTACTTTTGAGTGTTACTTTGTCATATTGATTTATAGCCTTGTGAAGATTGTAATTTCTTTATGTTACATTAGCAAACTGGAAGCCGTGTTCGCACTCAAACGCTGACCTCCGGTCAAGTTGATTCATTGTGGCAGTGCTCCGTGTGGAGCGTCCACTTGTCATTGATTAATTGTTTTTCTGTCAAGCTGATTGCTTTTAGTTTAATTTGTTCACGTCGCCAACCTTTTCAACCCAGGCGGCGATGCGTGGAATGCTTTATCCCTCATGAGAGGGTTTATTTACATTTGCCGGTCTTCTCAGAGCGTTCACGCTCGTTTCTGAGGCGGGGCTCGTGACGCGCACACTCTTTTTAAAGAAGCTCAGCTTCTTGCCGACACGCGTCACGGCAATTGAGTTATACAGTCTATGCTTCACACGCGTCGCGTGTGTTTGATTGTTTATATACGCTGCTCGTGTATGATTAAGGGGCACGGAGGCTAGGCCTGTCTGTTGTTTGCCTTTGCCTGGTTAGGTGCAAGAGCATTCCCATTGATATAACACCTAACGGAGTGGTTTATTTTATTTCATTTTATTTTATTTAAGTGCTCTATTTGATCAGCCTGCTCGGCTGTCTCCCTCCTATCACCCTGCTAGGGTGTTTGAATTAAGCCTGCTCGGCTGTCACCGGTTCTCACACCCAGATAGGGTGTATGCAGTTAATTATTTAGCCTGCTTGGCTAATTTCGGGTGCAATTGCACGCAGCCTGCTCGGCTTTGGTGATTGGAAGTTTTCACTTCTGTGGTGACAAAAATATGGATAAGACTGTCATGGCAAGGAATATGGTCCCAGCTTCAGCAAATGCCAGTACACAGGTGCGGCCTTCGAAAAAAACAGATAATGGGGTAGACCAGTTGAGTCAACAGCCGTCTGTGGCACAGGCTATCCAGTCCTCCCTGGATTCAGCCTTGTCTGGTCTTAATAATATACTAGCCTCAGCATTTGATAGACTGATTAACTGCATCGCTGATTTTCATCCCCCTCAGTCTGCGGGTCCCTCTGTCGAGCCCCAAGCCCCAAAAAAATGTACAATGAAAACAAAACACATTTCAGGACAACTCAGACCTTGCCCTGTCACTTCCCCTGAGTCTTCCCCTAGCAAAGCTCAGAAGCGCAGGCGAGATGAGTCTCAACCCCTTTCCTCGACCCCTTGGTCATCATATGCGCAGCTCCCTGCCACAGTATCCCCTATACCTATTTCTACCTCAGATTCTTCTGAGGACTCAGATTCGCCCCCTAAGAGGCGTAAGAAGAAGGTAGCTCCGGTCCCCGAACAGAAAGGTCCTGTGTTAGATGTTAATGGGGTCCCCTTTTTTGATCCAGGCCTCATATTGCACCCTAGATTGGCAGAGTGGCAGCCCTCTCAAGAGATTTCCTCTTTCCTTGAGTATTGGATCAGACATCCGCTGCGTAAAGGGGACAGGAACAAGTTAAGGGCTGAATGCCCTAGGCCAGTCCTGCAGGACAAGGTGGCTTGTGCTCCCGAAATAGATCAACCTATGGCGGTTTTTCTGACTCCGAAGGGTAAAGACCCCAGAAAAGGGGTTGACAAGGCCTGGCGCAGCTGTCAGGACAAGCTGTTAGATGTTTTGGGTCCTGTAACGCAGATATTTGAGATGGCTGAGGAGGCTGCGGCCTCCAATTCCCCTGTGGATGTGAATGTTTTAACGGGTTGCATACAGAGAACTGTCTGCCTGCTCGGCAATGCCAATTCCTCAATATGCAAAGAGAGGCGCAAGTCTCTGCTGATGAGACTGGACTCAAAGTTTGCTGATATGTCTGAAAGGGAAGCTGGGCCTTCCGCTCAAGGAAATTTGTTTGGAGATAGTTTTCTCCAAGACCTTTCAGCATATGTGCATACGTTTACGGCTTTAGATAAAGCTCAGGCCAACTTAAAAAAGGTTTTCACGCAAAAGGTTTTCCCCAGGGCCGGAAGAGGTAGAGCCTGCTCTTCCAGCCGCTTCTCCCAGGGCCATTCCCGCCCCCGTCAGTTTGCCTCGCAAGGCGCACATAATTCCTCCTCTGCTCGAGGAGCGCACAACCAATTTTTCCCTCAACAAAATGCGGGTTGGAGAGGACGTGGAGGAAGAGGTACCAGGAGGTCCAGAGGAGCATCAGGTACTTTCTCGAGTATTAAAAGTTTTTCCCACAAAGGTCTAGGGGGCAGACTGGACAGGTTTCTCCCACAGTGGGAATCCCTCACATCGGACCCCTGGGTGTTACAGACAGTCCAAGGTTATCACATAGAGTTTTATTCCCCTCCTTGCCAGTTATCAGTTCCCCATCCGTTGGTTCTGGACAAGGTAAAAGAGTCTCTAATAGATGTAGAAGTCAAAGACCTCATCTCCAAGGGAGCGGTAGTCCCGGCCTCTTACAGGGCTTCTCAGTATCTGAGTACCATTTTTCTAGTTCCGAAACCAGATCAGGGGTTTCACCGAGTGATAAACTTAAAAGCCCTCAATTCCTTTGTAGTATACCACCGCTTCAAGATGGAAGGAATTCACCTTCTCAGGCACACCCTCCTTACAGCGGACTGGATGGTCAAGTTGGACCTCAAGGATGCTTACCTAGTGGTTCCTGTGTTCCCTCTGCACCAAGGGTTTATCCAGTTTCAGTGGGGGGGTCGGGTTTGGCAATTTGCCTCCCCCCCGTTCGTCCTGTCCTCAGCCCCATGGTGCTTCACCAAGTTGATGAGGCCTGTGATGGCTCTTCTCAGGTCCAAAGGGATCCGAATTATTATATATCTGGAGGACATGCTCCTGTTAGGCCAGAGCTCTCAGACTCTGCTCTCTCATCTGGAGTTTACGGTAACTCTTCTTCAGAGCATGGGGTTTGTGTTGAATGCCAAAAAGTCCATATTGAAGCCTACGCAATATATCCAGTTTCTAGGCTTCGATATAGATTCAAAAGATTGCATCCTTCTCCTCCCAGACAGCAGGCTAGCCAAGAAAAGGAAAGAGATCCGTGTTATCCTCAAGAAGGACAAAATTTCCCTCAGATCGCTAACCAGAATAGTGGGGATGTTGTCAGCATCCATCCAAGCTATCTTCCCAGCCCCTCTTCATTACAGAGCATTGCAACGTCTGAAAGCTTGACATCTTCGCAGATGTCTTACTTACTCTCAGATGGTGGTGCTGTCCCCGGAAGCCAGGGTGGAACTCCTTTGGTGGCTCAAACACATGGAGGCCTGGAATGGCAAAGCAATTTTTGGTCCCTCTGCCGATGCCAGCAGAGCAGGTTGGGGAGCCAGGCTGGGCAGGTCTCCACAGGGGGAAAGTGGTCCGAGGGGGAGAAGGAGCTTCATATCAACTGTCTGGAATTGTTAGCGGGGTCTTTTGCAGTCCTCAAGGATCAGAGGAATTGTTGTGTACTCCTTCGCATGGACAATGTCTCAGCAGTGAGATATGTCAATCATTTGGGAGGGACCAGGTCCAAGGTCCTAGCGGATCTGGTGAAGGAATTTTGTCATTTTTGTCTGGACCGCAATATTGTATTGAGGGCAGAATACCTTCCGGGGATCAGCAACGAGGTAGCAGATTGGAACTCCAGACACCTCCAGGACAAAAGCGACTGGATGTTAGACAGGGGCCTCTTTGCCAAGATAGAATCCCTTTGGGGTCCGTTTACGGTAGATCTGTTTGCCTCGAGACTAAATTGTCAGGTGCCCAAGTTCTTCAGTTGGAGACCAGATCCTGGCGCTCTAGCTACCGATGCGTTTCTACAGGATTGGTCAGGTCAGAGGCTGTACGCCTTCCCTCCCTTTGCAATGATAGCCAGAGTATTGGTTCAAGTTCGCAGACAAGAGGTCATGCTAGTGATAATAACCCCCTTTTGGCCTTCACAAATTTGGTTTCCGGCTCTCCTAGAGCTCTCAGTTTACATTCCTCGCCTTCTTCCCTTTCATCCACAATTACTAACAAACCCGGCAGGTTTTCCTCACAAGTTGGTCCTTCAGGGGCACCTCTCCCTTATGGCATGGAAGATTTCAGCGCTTCCTGGTGCTTCCGAGGACTTTCGCAGGACTCTATGTCAGTCATCAGAGACTCTTGGGCCCCCTCTACCAAGGTGGGATACTCTTCAGCTTGGAACCGCTGGGTTAGCTGGTGTGTGGTTAGGCACCTCAATCCCATTTCTGCCCCTCCTGTAGAGGTGGTTAATTTTTTAGTGGATTTATTTAAAGAAGGTAAAGCTTATAGAACCATTAATGGCTTCAGGTCTGCTATCTCAGCAGGACACCTCTTGGTAAACATTGGTAGACATTTTTTAGTGCGAAGAGCCCTCAAGTCTATTCGTATCAAAATCCCTCCAAAGCCTAAGTATTCAGTTCTTTGGGATGTTAATTTGGTATTAGATCTCTTTAGAGCCTGGTCCCCTAATGAAGATCTGTCTTTACAACAACTTTTCTCCAAGTTAGCAATGTTGCTGTGCCTGGTGTCTATTAAAAGAGTGTCAGATATCAGAGCTTTAGATGTAGATAATAAAATGTTTACTCCTCAAGGAGTTACCTTTTTTGTTTCACGAAGAACAAAGTGTATGACTTCCTCAATATCTTATCCAGCCTTCCCTGAAAACAATAAATTGTGTGTTATAGCATGTTTGAAATGTTTTGAGTTAAAAACTGTGAGTCTGCGGCCTCCTAATACCTCTCAGCTGCTGATTTCCTATAGGAAGCCCCATAAACCAATATCCCCTTCCACTTTGGCCAGATGGATTAAGTGGGTCATGCGAGACGCGGGAGTTGACACTTCCTCTTTTGGTCCCCATTCTGTCAGGGGTGCTATGGCCTCTAAAGCCACTTGTTTGGGTGGCAGCCTAGAACAGATCCTTAAAGCAGCTGATTGGTCAAGAGAGTCAACTTTCAAAACATTTTATCAAACGCATTGCTCACGTAGCTGTTAATGTTCTGCAAGGGCTTTGAACTTGCATAATAGGAGCCTCCTGTCTTGCCATAGAATACCTAATCCTCCACACTAGTGTGAGATGGGGGTTTAGATTCTATTAAAGACAAGGCGGCGAATATTAATCTGCATCTAGCCTCTGAGATTTACCTGGACGGCTAAACTTATCTCAGAGCGTATGTTTCGATAAGCGTTTATTTTGTCATATTAACTGTGTTTTCACTTTCATAATCAGCTGCCACAGGTCATAACCTAATGCAGGTTTTCATGCTTGTTCTATTGCAGCTAATATACAAGCTGAGCCAATACCAATAAATGTTGTAAACGCGCACTTCTGGATATTGTACGCACTCAGAATCTATTACGAGCGTATTTTGCGGCGAAAACAAGGTTTGGAATTTCCAAGCCAGAGGGAGCACAGATGACCCTCCAATTTATATTCTCAATATTGATAAGATCAAATTTGAAAGTGGAGATTTAGGTTGCACAATTCCCATTATACAGTCAAGTTTCAGTTACAATAGGTAGCATGGTTTACTCTTCTCATTTTAAATTATCCTATATCCACCTCACTCCTTTTTACCACAGAAGTTATATACAGTGGTCTTATGATGAGACTAATTCTTTGGGTTAGCGAACGCACCAGTGAAATTCCTCTCCTTATCAATACAGATGTTTCCTCATTCAGTTCTGATATCAGGTCATTAGAAATCTCAATTTATATCTATGGCTGGCCTTCACATATTAAGATTTGCGAATGAATGGGGGTCGTTTTTGTGAGATGTACATGAACTTTTAGCTGTTTTCATGACTAGTCAATGAGGAAGATTCCTTGGACATTTCAGCCCTATTTTTAATACCAGAATATGTTCGGAGCAGGACGTATTACTACATTTTTGCTTATTGTTATAAGGTGCATTACTTCACAGTTAGGAGTACCTGACAGGAAATGTGTGACCATGGGACTGGTGCGGTATTGAGCTCCTTACAGGATGGCAAACTCCACTGGTGGTTGAATCGTGCAAATGCTGAAGAATAGTATTACTCTTGATGTAGTCTTCAAGTACAAAACTGTTGGTTACAGAACAATTATGACTAAATGAATTTGTGACTTACGTAGTGTGAAAGTGCTTGCTACTTGGAAACATAGATAAACTGAATTAATGCTGCTATCAGTACTTTATGTAGTTTGTTCAAAATGTGATTTGATGGTTCAGTTTTGTTATCATGTTCGTGAGCTTTACCATTGGCAAATTATATTCATTATTCTTTTTTTCTGTTCCCCTCCTTATTTGTCTCTGTTTCCTTCCTACTTCTTCTCACCTTCATTGTTTAGATTTATGAATTGTCACAATTGATTTTTAGGGGGATGAAATTTATTTGTGATACTCTGCCCTGAGGAAGACCTAAGACGTTGAAACACTTGTTGGCAGTTCATTAGCTTTGCCAGTTTCTTAAGCCTCGCTTTGTGGTATTTTGCCATCCCTAATTGTTTGACTTTACATTGATAACAATAAATTTCACTTGTGTTTTTTCACTACATCTAGTGGACAGCGCGTATTTTGTGGAACTGCCTTTTCTTGTTTCTCTGAGTGTCACTGGCTGGGGTAGCCTTTAAGTTCCACTACATTCACAGCTGTACCTCCCCATTTTCACTTTTGTACCTTTGAGGTTAGAACATCACAATATATTTCCAGTCTCAGCACACTCTCATTCTAGTTCCCCTGACACACGCATTTCCCTCTAATTCACAACATAGCCGGCCTTTACGATTACATTGTCCTGCTTGCATTACTGCATCTGTATAGGTGTAAAATGACTTCAGTGCATCTTTGCACGAGCATTTTCATTTCGATCCCGAAATGTTGTTTAACTTCAATACTTCATCTTCAGTTTCTATCGAATGTCTATGTTCCATCTTCATTGACATCTCATATGGACCACGTCACTTCTACTTCACATGACGTCGCCAGTCTCCTTTCCTATTCAAATGTACACTTCCTCTCGAACCTGAGCCAGAAAAGCACTATTTATTTGTGCATGCATGTAGGGTTCTCTCAATGGATACCTTGTTGCGAAGATTCTTTGTGGTACAGGCATCCTCACTGTAACTGCTTGTGTTGCCATTTCTGGTTCCCAGCATATAGGCAACATGGGGGCAGAGCTTTTGATGGGGTACTTGGCTCCTCCTCTACAGTACATAGGGGAACAAAATAAAAGTACACACATGTAGGGGATTATAATATGTAAAATATAAGAGTTTGTGTTGTGTTTAGACTAATTGATGTAAGATAATAAACAGTAAAAGCATTGAAGTAAGAAGTTCCTAACCAAAATATTGACATCAATCCAGGGGGTGAAATAAATAAATAAGTAATTAAAAAATGATGAATGAATGGATATTAAAGCAACAAAGAAACAAAAAACACAAGTTGATAGAAGTTGTAAATAAAGGAACAACAAATAACATATTGAGACAAGTGTGTTGGAGGAAGGTGTGGATAAAATATTCAGATTTTCAAATAATGAGCAGCAATAGATGGTGCTTGTTTATATTGATCAGTGTACTATATTTGATACAAATAAAATGTGATTAATGAAAGGCAAAGAAGGTATGACTGGCCAAGATTGATCTAACAGTATGAGAGAACTTTTAGTAGACTTGCACAAAAGAACATATGAGAGTAAGTAAGAACATTGTTTGTGTTTATATGAAGATATTGATTTATGTATTACAGATGAAGAAAATTGTCATTTTTGGAGCACAGGAAGAATGTCTATATGACCTTAGTGGAGTATAACGATATAATGGGAAGAAACATTATGACAAAAGTAAGTACTAGTGGAAAGAAAGGGTAAGTACCAGTTGACGCAGTTAGTGTGTGAATAACCTTATTGATCATTATTAGGAGTAAGAAACCCCAAGTGAGTACAGAAAAAAGGTAGTAAGGGATACAGTCCTTTTCCTTAGTACATATATGCAAGTTCAGCCATATCTAATGAAGAGAAGGAAGAAGACTTTTGGATAAAAGGTGGAGTAACCTTTTTGTAATCCTGATGATAAGGAATGTCAAATATGTACATTTGGCAAATGCATGAAACTTTAAGGATAGGCAACACGATGTATGCTTATATGCCACATTTGCATGCACTTAATAGGATCAGTGCTTATTTCTAAATACCACAGGTAGGTAAGATTGGCGTAGAAAGGGCAACAAAACATGTTAATTATGTCTCAATAGAATAAATACAGCAAAGAAAGAAGGGACCATGGTCCCACGCCATCAGGTGGACTTCAAAAGTACAAAGAAAACTTTCAGCATAGCAGAAGGGATTAAAAACCGGCCTGTCACTACACTTATGACAATTCAAAAGAGACTAAAAGTGCACCATCGTTTTATTTTTCAGGAAAGTAACCCTGCATTTTATTGGTCTGAGGATATCAAGAGATGACCTCAGCAACATCATGTTAAAGGAAAAACAAAGGCCTGTTTTAAGGAAATAACTGATCGCTTTGCCAGCTTATCATGACTTTGCCTTTATTTTGGTTTCTACAGGGAGCAAGAAACCATATTAGCTATGGACACTGCAAGAAGAAAGAAGGGGAGCGGCGGAAGAAGACCACATCCTTTTTTTGAAAAAATGTTTTGAATTTGTTAGGTTGTTTGTTTTGTCTTTTATTATTTTTATCATAAAGAAGGAGACCATGTAACTCTACTGGTGTGAAGAACGACACAACCACAGAGAAAATGTTTCCTTTATAACTTAGAAAATAAGCACAATATAAAAAGGATATCGGGATATCAGGTTCCGGAAAAAGGGTTACTGCTGGACTCGTAATAAGGCCCATTGTGATGCATTTTCTTTCACTGTGAAAACAGTTTTAAAACGTACATACTTGTGCAGGCTTTATTGTGCTCTTCTAGTCTGGATGGGTAAAAATAAAGTTATGATTCTATTTCTGCTCGACATGTTTCTAAAATGATTAATATAGTGTCAGGTTAGGGATTTATGAAATGTGTGTACTTTCAAATGCATTGCTATTAAACTAATATTTAATCTTCTCAAACCCAAACCGTAACAAATACTTATAGGAAGATATGTGAGCAACGGCTTAAATCACCAACTGTGCTCAGATCCTGGTTTCAACACTTAAGCAAAGTGTGTGATCCTGGGCAAATAGTTTAGTTTTGCTGTCCCTCATCTGAAAAAATTGGGAGTCCTGAGAAAAAAATCCTCCTTAGCCCTAGGCACGATTTAGGGGGTCATTTGCCAATCTCTCTGGGCAGTAAATTAATAGTAAAAAACATATGCACAAGAATTGTGAAGTTTTTTATTACCTCATTAGTCACTCCAAGGGGTTTTCAAGGTTGAACTGGCTTGGGTGGGTATCCCGAACATAATGTATGTGCCCAGCACCTCATCTGCTCCATCTTTCAAAAGCAAATGTTTCAAGCACAGACCTAGCTCGAGAGCAGCAGAGCGATGTACAGAGTGTGGATAGCCAGCATTTGGGCTGGAATATTCTACCAGTAGCGCAGTACTGTGAGTTGAAGTTCTGTGTGTCGGTATGTGTGCCAATCGGAATGAGTTGTTGGTCAGGTGTTGTTGAAAAAGGCATGTTTTGAGAGCATATCTGTCACCATTTGATTCTGATGATGACAGATATGCATTAGATTCCTATGGACTCTAACAGCTTTTAGTAACAAGCTGGCAGAATCCATAGGAATAAGGGAAATGTCTCATGCCATGGTAATACACGGAAAGGAGGCAGGGTCGGATTGGCCCCTCAGCCTTTCGGCCCGTGGCCAGACTGAAATCGTCCCTGGGGAGTGGGGGCCAGTTTCTGGCCATACGTGGCCGGTTTGCAAGAAAAATAAAAAATGTTAAAAATATTATTTAAAAAAAAAAAAAAAATTCTCCAAAAGCCTTTCATCCTTCTTAGGTTGATAAATGAGTACCAACAACACAGGTTGGGTGATATTTTATGTATATTTGTTCTATTAAAAAGAGCTTAAGCGTAAGTGCTATACAATAGCATATTATCATTTGGCCTTGGACGTCTGCTTGGATTCACAGTAAGTTAACTTAGGAACAATGCTATTTGATGCCACTTCCAGTTTTGTCAAGGGGAGAAAGGTCATGTTTCATCGCTTCCCGGGATGTCACTTTGGGGTGGGGTCAAATTACATCACTTCCGGTGATGTCATCAGAAGTCAAGGGTCGTGTGGGGAGGGGTGGGTCACTTTTTTTGGGTGACTGGGCCTATTTCTTTTCCCAGTTCAATCCTGGAAGGAGGCATTTATGATTGTACTATGAAATTCAAAGAATGCACTGAAACTCGGGTTCACCTGAATTTCTATGCATTTGCACTTCGTGGTGGAAGCGATGAAAATTGCATGGCGGTACTGCCAACACAGCAGTATTAGGAAGAGCGCTGCTCTCTGCAATTAGCAGAGGGAAGAGAATGACCCTTCAAACCAAAGAGTAGGCATGGTATGATGCCCTCAAAAAGTCTGCGAAGTATCAGATTTGAAGCAAGTTTGTACACCTATCTGCTCATTGTTTCCTTTATGCAGCCACCCTGCACCCCTCAGAAGGTTTCAGCGGTAATTGTGAGAGTTTATCAGTGACTTTTCTCTTCAAGCACTCTAGGTTAGCCTTGGATCATGATAGTTATTCATATTGTATTAGTTGTCTTTCTGACCCTCCTTTCCACCAAAGTCTGCCAACTTTTATACATCACAATATTGGGTTATACATCACAATATTGGTGTCAAAACAAGGGAAAACCAGTCTGTGATTGATGGACATTTTTGAGAGGTGACTGCATAGGCTGGCAGAATCAAATCTCAAGCGAATGACTTAAAAGGGCGCCATTATACTGAGTTCATGGTTGGAATCGCTGATTGTAATGTTTTAATGTGCCATTGGCCCAAGGCCCATGCTGAGAAAAAAACAATTTAGGGTGAGAATATGATTGAAGTGGGGTAAGTGGGGACAGAGACAATTGAAAGTGATACAAATAGTGGGACATAAAGAGCAAGGCACACATAGAAAGTGAGACAAGTAGAGAACTATATAAATGAGCTGGAGAAGTACATTTCATAGAGATGGGTTGGGCGAGCCCTGGGGGAAGAACAGTTTTTATACTGTACGGGGCCGGGTCCACTTAGAGCCTAGATTGGAGGACCTGCACTTCTTTATTTCCATTTAAAGCACTGCTTGTAGGGCTGATTTACCGTTTTGGATTTGTTTCAATGCAGAGGTGCAGTGAAGCAGTCAGGTGCCAAGGACATTTCCAGGTGAGTATGCAACACAAAGAGGAAAGGGCACACGCGGTAGTGGGGAATAAAATGTGCCATTCGCAGCGGTTTGCACGCTGGCGGCAGCTCATCCTGGGGAGTTCCCTCTACTGATTGGTTGAAGTGTACGAAAAGAAGTAGTGAAACTATGTTCCCTGCTAGCCTGCCCCTGCTCCCCACAAACCCCATCATCACGCCCCCTCCAACGTGCAGCCCAAACCACCAAACACACCTGCTGTCTAAGGGAATGTTCAGTGCCGTTTCAACTTCTTCCTACACTTTTATTTTAAAACTAAACCATTCCGGAACTGTTTCTTTTTAAAATAAAAGTATAGGATCAGTGAAACTTAAAAAAAAAAATAGCAGAGGAACACCGCTCTCAACGGCTACCACCCACTTCGACCACTTGAGTGATACTGCTCCTTAGGTGAAGCTAGTCCTGGATGTTGAGAATCCCAGAGTGAAACATTGGAGACAGCCTGCTGGAGGAGTTCTATTTTCATTACTCGCTCTGTATGCTCGTGCCAATCACAGAGAGAGGCGGGTAGTCAGCTCAGTGTTTATATTGGAGGAGGGTTTTACTGGGCCACCCAAGATTTAGTGAACGAGGCCAACTAATTTTGGACTGAAAGCCGCGTAGGGGCATTTTCCATTTAGTCTGCAGTTGCAGGAAGTACCTATGATGTCATTTCCTTGGATTCAATCAAGAGCCAAGTAAACATGCTTTATATAAAAGGCCCACGGAAAAATACACGGTCAGGGATGACGGAAAGAGTCGATATCAGAGCCAATTGCAAACCTAGAATTCTCTCTAGCCCAAAAAGGCGCTCTACATCTTGTGCTCTGCATTGGAGCGACCCAAATCTTCCAAATGAGGCCTGTGGGGTCTTTGCCATATCAGATAATATTGTCCTTTAAATTTGCAAAACAGTGCAGTTTACTGCGCATTTTTCCAAATGTGATATCCAAAAAGTAGTATGTTTTAAAGCAATAATGACTTTTACACAGTGATACAATACTTGGAGGTCTGCTACAGTAGCCATGTGATGTCAGGCACTCTAAAATGAGACAGAGTACAACCTGGGACAAGTAGTCCTGTAAGGGGATTTGCTAGGGTCAGGCAGGAACATCATGGGATGTGTGGTCATGAGTGTAAGGTAGGAGAGTGTCTTCTGAGTGAAGCATTCTTGGACACATTGGGCCTCATCACAAGTTGGGTTGTAATCTGGTGCAATTTCCACTGAGCGGAAATAGCGTTACTGCTAGGTCATCCGGCGGTATAAGCACTGCATCACAACCTGATGTGAACGTGCGCCCGACTCCGGCGGTAATGCCATTAGCGCCTGACGGAAACTGCACCGAAATAAGGGTTACTGCTGAAAAATCAGCACTAATAGTGCTACCGCTGGCAATCCTGGTGCAATTAGCACCAGCGGAAATTGTGTCATGGCCGGAACAAGAAGCATTGCAGTGGCCATTTTGAAAAACACAATGCATCAAATATCTCCACTTCCTGCAGCCATCATCCGGTCCTGGAAAGAAGCCCGAATGTCTCAGGAGAGGATAAGAGAAAAGGTGGCAGAAAATTGTCTGCGGAAACCAGAATTTAGTGAGGGGGAGCTCGTGGTCCTCACAGATGAGGTAATTACCCACTGTGACGAACTATATGGCAGTCGGCAGCATAAGACCACTGGACAGCACAGGACAGCCATCTGGCATGCCATCAGCCAAAAGCTGACTGCAGTGGCGAGTGTACCCTGTGATGGAGAAGACTGCCGCAAGTGGTGGAATGACCTGAGGGTCAGGGTGCAGGGACTGCTGTCCCAACACCACCAGGGGTCCCTGGTGACTGGAGGAGGCACTGTGGAGGTACTGGTCCTCACCGCCTGGGAAAAGTGCTGGATATAGAAGGAATAGGGGGAGAAGGCGGTGCGGAGGCGGTTGCCATCAGCTAGGAGTCAGGAAGTGAGTCAACCCCCCAACAAAAGAGCATGTACAAATGACAGCCCAGCATAAGATGGCACAGTGGACAGGGACACATGTCAGCAGACCCAGAAGCTAGGCGTGCCAACAGAATGGATTGACGGGGTGGTACATCAGCCATCGTCCATAGCAGTCGGCAGCGTAAGACCACTGGACAGCACAGGACAGCCATCTGGCATGCCATCAGCCAAAAGCTGACTGCAGTGGCGAGTGTACCCTGTGATGGAGAAGACTGCCGCAAGTGGTGGAATGACCTGAGGGTCAGGGTGCAGAGACTGCTGTCCCAACACCGCCAGGAGTCCCTGGTGCCTGGAGGAGGCACTGTGGAGGTACTGGTCCTCACCGCTTGGGAAAAGTGCTGGATATAGAAGGAATAGAGGGAGTCGGCGGTGCGGAGGCGGTTGCCATCAGCTAGGAGTTGGGAGGTGAGTCAACCCCCCCCCAACAAAAGAGCATGCACAAATGACAGCCCAGCATAAGATGGCACAGTGGACAGGGACACATGTCCACAGCCCCAGAAGCTAGGCATGCCAACATAATGGATTGATGGGGTGGTACATCAGCCATCGTCCATAGCAGCCATGGGGCAGGGCACAAAGGGCATCCCTGAGCGTCACAGCAGCAGAAAGGGGTGGCAGGTGACCTAACAAATGCCATGCACACCACACCCCTGCTGGCGCACCCTGTGCCAGTGGGATTGAGGTGCTTGAGTGACCACAGCACTGTGCAACAGACACACCAGCATGCTGCAGGCCCAGTTGGCCTGCCCCATTTTGGCATGGCAGACAAGCCACAGGGAAGTACACATCCCCCACACTGACATGTGCTTAGCTTGTCAATCACTGTGCACCACACTGCAGCCCTGCTGCACAACAGTGCCCCATATAGCCATGCCAGTGCCATGGACTAAGCCACCACCCCCACTATGTGAGTGCCACCCGGGGTGGGGATGTGGGGGCATGAATGACCACAAGCATGCATGCCATACGTCAGCTGCCCAAGCATGGACACCCAGCCCCACACATGCCAAAGACCAACTGGCCATGTGTCACACACTCATTGCTACAAGAATCCCCATGATGCTGGCCCACATGCAATCTCCCCTGACCAACCATGCCCATTTCCCCATATGTGTGGGTTCGCACTCTGTACCATAGCAAATGTGTCTCGCATGGCCACACATTTGGGTGAAACATATGTGACATTTCCTATGTCCCCTACAGGCACTCATACATTGCCAGAGGCATCAGAGGAGGAGGAGGAGGTTGCAGGCCCATCTGGGAGCAGCGTATCCAGGCCCTCAAGGTCTGCCACCACCATCACCACCCCGCAAAGGCCCAGTCAGACTACCCCATGGTGGATGTCCTGCCGTGAGACACCGCAACACAGCAGGGCCAAGCCAACGTCCACTCCAGCGGACACCTGGACCAGCGCTATGCAAACTGCACCCACTCCCGCAACTAGAGGCTCCTACACTGAGGCCAGCTGGCAGGAGACACAGGGGGATACCAGCCTGGTGTCACTGCCTACAGAAGGGCCACAGACCCCAGAGAGTCCTCCACGCCACCAGCGTTCACAGACCCTGCCAGCTTACACAGACTCAAGGCAGCCCTTGCTGCAGCCAGCATGCTAAGACACCTGAGCCGGACGTTGACACACCCTCTTATGGCTTCCATGATTTCAGCCCAGGGCCAGTGAACAGCCCCTCTCCCAAATTCGCCACACACCACCAAGCAGCACCATGCTGCAGAGGCTGGAAGAGATGGGGCGCAACAGAGGGAGATGGAGGCAATAGGGCACTCCATCTCTTCCATCTCACAGGGAGATGTCAGAAGATGTCTCAGCACTGGCTTGAGGCCATTCGCCAGGGCACCAAATTGACACAACAGCTCCGGGGACCAGGCTCCGTCCCTTCCAGTTCTACAACTCCCACAGAGGAGTCACATCAGAACACACCAAGGCATCAGTCCCACCGCCATCTTCGCCCAAGATCACCTGGGGGCTGGCAGTGGGGGGAGAGGCCACAGTTGTAGGCAACATCGAGACACTCATTTTCCAGAGTGGCGATGCTGGGAAGTTGGTGGCAGGAGGGGCAGGGGGGTAGTGTGCTGGGGAGTTGGTGACGGGAGGGGGCAGGGGGGATAGTGTGCTGGGGAGTTGGTGGTGAGAGAGAAGAAGGGGATAGTGTGCTGGGGAGTTGGTGGTGGGAGGGGGTGAGGAGATAGTGTGCTGGGGAGTTGGTGGTGGGAGGGGGAAGGGGGGTAGTGTGCTGGTGAGTTGGTGGCAGGAGGAGGGCGAGGCAATAGTGTGCTGGGGAGTTGGTGGTGGGAGTTGGTGGCGGGAGGCAGGAGGAGGATAGTGTGCTGGGGAGTTGGTGGCGGGAAGGGGGATAGTGTGCTGGGGAGTTGGTGGTGAGAGGGGGATAGTGTGCTGGGGAGTTGGTGGTGGGAGGGTGAGGGGAGATAGTATGCTGAGGAGTTGGTGGTGGGAGGGGGAAAGGGGGTAATGTGCTGGTGAGTTGGTGGTAGGAGGAGGGCGGGGGAATAATGTGCTAGGGAGTTGGTGGTGGGACTTGGTGGCGGGAGGGAGGAGTGGGATAGTGTGGTGGGGAGTTGGTGGCGGGAGGGGGGATAGTGTGCTGGAGAGTTCGTGGTGGGAGGGAGGTGGGGGAATAGTGTGCTAGGGAGTTGGTGGCGGGAGGGAGGATAGTCAGGGCACATAGTTAGAATTAAACAGTTGAACTACATCAATGCAAGGACATTCCTGATTGTGTCATTGTGGAGCTAATTTACAAAAGTGACAGTCACACTGTGGTGCGTGGCTTGTGCCAGGGAAATGACTTAAAAGACATTGTCAATCAGTGCCTGGCAAGCCAGTCTCCGATCCCTCATGTCATCTCTGACAATGTCTGCTGTGGCCCCTACCCCAGGCACTTCGTCATCATCATCATCTGGGGGTGGTATGCCACGTCAGGAGGTAGGGGTGCTGTAGTGGGGAAATTATTGACTAGAGAGCATGTTCAGGCTCTGCCCCCCTGCCTTCTTCAGAAGAAACAAATTATAAAATAAGAAAGGACACATTTGAAACTGCACTTTAAATTCTTCTGGAAATGCAGCTGACACAAAGGATAGTTATTTTTGCACCACACAAGTAGGGAACAGATAAGGCATTAGCTTGCACAATTAGTGTGTTTTAAAATAGAATAGATTATATGACAGGAAGGCGTGTACTCAAGATGGGGACTCACTACACAAGTAGGGCAGACAATTGTAGACAGATAAGGTTGCTGCTACCCATAGGAAGGGAAATAATGTGACAGGCATGCACCAGGAAATCGGCAGATAGCAAAGCAAATGTGTCCTGCAGAGGAAAAACATGACAAGCAGTTGCCAGTTTAAATTGCACCAGCACAGCAGAGAATTAAGCTCTGTAGCATTAAGAGAGGCCCCCATCTTAGGACACTATTTGAAACAAATACATTTAATTCAGAAAAATGCTGCGATGGCTGGATGGTAGCTGCCTCAGAGGAATGTCAAGGCCCAGGTCACCGTAGGGGAGGTTTACATAACAGAACAAGCTACCTTTGTGAGCATTCAACTATTAAGGTAAATCAAGTTACAATAACACTGCATACTGTTTGAAGTCCATGGGATGAACTGAACATCTCAGGAAACGTACTAACTGGTAGACAGATTAATGTCTCAGTGATCGGCTAGGTGTGACAGAGAAACGCGGATGCAGCTAAAAAGACAAATAATTACTGCAACGCAATATTCACATGGTGAAAGCAGCATGACTCATAATAACAGTTATTCATAAATGTGTCAAGAACAGAATGGCACGGTTACTGTTGCAAGAATAGGGAGGGCCGGAATTACTGGAATATGGGCAAGAACAGGTCCTTGAAACTCAGAGACATCATGGGGGAGATAACATGGGCTGTTTTATTTAAGGACAAAGGCGATACGCTTGTCCTCTCTTCCCAACTACATAGACATGTCATTATGCCGCCAGTTCACGGAGTGTGTGACCGCATGTTAACCTATAAGCATATGTCCTTTTCACAGTAGTAATTTAGAGCTTAGCAATAATATTCAAGCATGATGAGGTTGTACATTTTCATGGGATGTTTTATGGGTGGGACCTTAAATAGAGAGTTACCCAATCAGTAGGGTGGGACATATAGATACTATATGTAACTTAGCAATTAGGACCAATGAGCAGAGTGACTCACCAGCATTATATAAACTGTTTTCTGTACAAAACGGCGAGGAATTTGAGAGAGAGTGCTTTGCTGTTGATCTTGTGTTCTCCCCAGCTGTATTCTTCCAATAAATGATGGGTTACTTTGCATTTGGCATATCACAATCCACTCAGTTTTATCTCTTTATTGGCGAATACCAGGTAGAGGGCTATATTGTTTTGGACCTCTGGTTTTTATCACATTCTCCTTATGTAGATGTTGTGTAGCATGGCACACACAAGCACTATTTTTCCTACTTTCTCTCAAGCGTACAAAGGGCTCTGCCTGTACGGTCTAGGCAGCAAAAACTTGCTTTCAGGAGTCCAAAGGTGTGCTCAATGCACACACGAGTCCTGCTGTGTGCGTGGTTGTAGGCTATGTCATGCAGTGTTTGTGGATCACTCATAGGCGTCATTAGCCAAGAGAGCTGCGTGTATCTGAAGCCACCTGCATGGGGAGAGGCACAGACATTAGTCATTATGAAATTAGTGGGGGTGGACTTACACAGTATCGTGGCAATGGTCATCATGTGCATGCATATGGGGCTTCCTCCCATGGCATGTGCCCCTACAATGTCTGTGCATGCTGTGTCATTGTAATCATGTATTGTTTTGCATTTCATGCACCCTGTTACATTGCAGCAGATGTTTTGTGATGTGTCTATCAGTGACATGTAAACCTGGTGGCTGTCTTGTAGCTGTGTATTGCTCTCGTGCATGTGGCTTGCTGGGTTGCCTATCAGCCTTCCCTATGCTTCTGGGGGCAGTGGGTCAGCATTGCAGGGTGGGTGTACATGGGTACATGGGTGTGGCACTGGCAATGCTGCTGTTGTGTGCTGCAATGTGGCACTTTGTTATTGCTTTGGATTATGCATGATGCATTGTGGTACCTGCAGTCATGTGTAGGGTGTGAATTGCTGCTGTATGTGTTCATCTGCATGTCCGACCAGGTGTGTTCAACATGTGCATGCTCCCTGGGCTGTACTCTGTCATTGGTGCGGGAGCTGAACGAGTACTGGCTTTGCATTTACTTGTCATGCCATGCTTTGTGTCATTATTCACCCCCTCAGAGTTCTGTGACCTTATGAATGAATTCAGCCTTTGGCCTCCTTCCTCTATTTGGTGACAGAACTCCTCAGTGCCTTGCAATACCCTTTTTGCATGCGTTAGAGAGTACTTTATCCCATATGCAGCTTTTTGCATAGCGTCACTGGTAGCGCCTTTTCAATAATTCTAAGCACTTGTGTACAGGATGCATGTGAGAAATGGCATGTGTAGCAAAGGGGAAAAGTCCAAATGAGGTGGGCACTTGGCTGCTAAAATGAGATCGAAAGATGTGAAATCTTGTATAAAAGGTTGGAGCTGGACATTTTCGGGCAGCTGTTGCAAGGTTGCACCAACACCTGGCATGGACTGGCGGTGCCTATCCAAATGACGCTAATTCTGCCCATATGTCAGCAGGACAGGGTTATTTGAGGCTATTCCTAATTTATCATGGAAGGTGCTAGCCTTGCTGAACGTACGAGCCCGCTGCTGCGTTTGGTTTTTATTTTACAAATACAAGGTCAGACCATTTTGCAAATGGTAGACAAGACAGAATTATGCAAATGAACTCCCAGAAGAGCCCAGCCTCAGCACCTGGTTCAGGGCATTGCTCCCAGAGAAGCCATAGTTCAAAACCTATCCTCAGTAAAGAATGGTAGATTTCTTCCCACCCTTCCTCTCTATATATCCTGACTGTTTGTGGCCTCATGGGAGACGCAGAAAAGTGTTTGCACTCCTGTTCCCCGGGTGCATTCTAATGCACCCAGGGAGCCAATGACACACAGGTGTTGTTGAAGAAGTCAAATCCTGACGCACCTGGGCCAAAGAGATGCTCATATTGCTACATCATGTCACACAAAAGGGTGCCAGACTGCCATTGCATGCAGGTGGACAGGCATCTGCCACATCCCCTTGCGGGAACCCAGCTTGTCTCGGCCAACATCTGCAATTCACCCAATCTGTTCTTGTCTTGGCCACGCTTGCCCACTCGATTTGGTATTCCCAGAAATTACTATTCTGAAGTTGTGCACTCCTGGAATAAAAGCTAACACACTTCAAGGGCCCCGTTGAGCACATCGTGAATCCATCACACAGCCACCCACTACTTTTAGTAATACCTGTTTATTTCTCTGCCATGCCCTTGTGTACATTTCCCTTCATTTTCAATCCCCCTGGAAAGGACCCACCTAACTACTGCAACCCAGCTCTATGGTCCACTTTGGCTGGATGGACATGTACCAAAACTATCACAGACACTATGCTTTCTTCAACAAGCACCACTGTTACTTGAACCCTCCTGTGTGTTTTATCGATATTTCAATTTCAATTTTTATTTAATATACATATAGCCTTTCGGCTTTATATATACAACAAGAACATAAACATACATATACACAATCTCTAAAATAGCTGAATAAAATTGATGATAAAATTCTATAATATTCATTGCTCTAATAAAACATGAAATACTATTCATACACAATTCCATTTCGTAAATATTAAAATACACATTTTATACAATTTTTTTATACAATTCGTAGATACAATGATACCATAAAATAAATAAGATTATTATCATCGCCACTCATTAAAAGATCCCATAATTGATTAACATTACTAGGGTCTATTATATTATCGTATGATTTTAAGTATTTAATACGTGTCATGAATCGCAGGGTCTGCCCCTTTTGGGCCTCATGGTCCCTGTCACAACGGCTTATACACATTAATACTTCCAATATGGCCGTCCAGCGCATTCCCTTCTCGCTCCATGCATTGGACGTAACCTTTCTCTATTTTTAGACCAAGCCTTCCGCGACTCTGCACGTCTCAATGCTATTGCAATGTAGCGACCAGATGTGTGCTCCATAGCTCGCGGTTCTTCTCTTTTTCCACTCCGCTTTCCCTTCCTTGACCCCCCGCCCCTTCTTCTTACCTCCTGGATTCGAGTTCTAGCGAACTTGCATTGCCTCCTGGAAAACTGAACGCATTCTGGATTCGGCAGAGACACAGGCCGCCTTCTTCAAAACCCGTTCCATCCGTAAGAAGGCAGCAACCAAGGACGCCGGTAAAGAACGGACTCAGGTGAGAAGGGGGGGAACTCCTTGACAGTTTGAGACGCCACCCAATCGAAGGCGATATCGACATGGAGGCTGCCGTGCAGGACTTGATGCGTCGTATGCAGGAACTATCAACCGAGGTATAGAATCTGAAAGCGGAGAACGCCGCTCTCAAACAATTGGTCCTATCCCAGGATTCTGCTACAAAAGAAAGTGTTATACTGGGCGGTGGCGTGGATAAATACGACGGCTCAGCAAAGAACCTTCGTGCATTCCTGGATTTGTGCTTGGTTCACTTTACCTTCAAGCCTTACTACTTAGCGACCCCCAGGGCCAAGGTGGGTTTTATAATATCTCACCTATCCGGGAATGCCTTGACTTGGGCCACTCCCCTCGTTAACTCTAGTGATGCCCTCTTGGAGGACTATGATGGGTTTATACGGGCCCTAAAAGACATGTTTGACCGCCCTGAGCAGGTCTCTGGCACACAAGAACGCTTGTTAGACTTTCAGCAAGAGGCCCAGGATATGCTCACGTATGTGACCTGATTTAAACAACTGGCAAAGGAAGCTGACTGGTCCACAGAGGCAAGTTTTACCCTGTTCAGGAGAGGATTAAACGAACAAATTAAGGATGAGCTAGCCAGAGTGGCACGACCAAGCTCGTTCCAGGCATTAATGGATCTTGCCATGCAGATTGACTTCCGTATCCAGGAAAGGAAGTCAGAAAAGAAAAAATCCAAGGGAACTCCTTCCAAGGTATCATTTGAGGGTACCCCCAGACCGGACATCAACCCAAGCCCAGTCTCAGAATCCGAGCCCATGCAGATTGGGGCCTTTCGTGGACCCATATCTCCACAAGAGAGCTTGTGCATGTACTGTGCCTCAGATAAGCATTTGGTTGGGGAATGTCCTTTAGCACCCCCTCGGCATTCGGGAAACGCCAGCTCCCGATCCTAGATGGAGCAGAGCTTCGGGAGAGAGATGTTTGCTCCACATCCATTCCATCGTTGAACTCTCATGGACAAAACAATTTGGTGGTACTACAGGCCTTTTTATCACCATCCAAGAATACAAACTATTCCATTTTGGCCCTGGTAGACTGCGGAGCTATGGGAATATTCATCGATCATGAGTGAGTTGCTAAACATCAGATTCCCTACGAAACACAAAGCACCATGCAACCTGTGGAAGCTATCAACGGAAGACCCCTCACATCAGGGCCCATAAGCCTGCAGACCAAGGAGATTCAGCTTTCAATAAATCACCATCAAGAGCTTATCAGGTTTGACATTATTAAGTCAGCTCATTATCCCTTTGTATTGGGCATGCCCTGGCTACAGAAACACAACCCATATATCAACTGGTGTGCGGGTTCTCTATTCCTAGGCTCGGAGTTTTGCATGTCTCACTGTCTATCCCTAGAACCTCCATTAACACACCCAAAGGAACCAACAAAGGAACAACAGACACCACTAACGGTATCCAATGTCATGCAAGTTCCTGAGGCCGACCAAGCATATGCTGATGTGTTTTCAACTGCCATTGTCCAGGCCTTACCCCCAGACAGACCTGAAGACTGCGCAATAGATATGGAACCCTCTGCAGTGATTCCCTTCGGCAGGATGTTCATTCTTTCCGAACCCGAGAAGAAGGCCCTAAGAGAATACCTGGACACCAACCTTGAAAATGGCACCATAAGTCCTTCGAAATCTCCTGCTGGTGCTTCTCTATTCTTTGTTCCCAAGAAGGATACCAAGGAACTCAGACCCTGCCTTGATTATCGCGGCCTAAATCAATGCACCCTCAAGGACCGGTATCCGTTACCCCTGATTTCGGATATCCTGGAAGCCGTGAGAGGCGCAGTAATATTCACCAAGTTGGATCTCAGGGGCGCCTATCATTTGATCCGTGTCAGGGAAGGGGACGAATGGAAAACCGCCTTCAGAATACCCTTTGGCCATTATGAGTATCTAGTCATGCCCTTCGGATTGGCTAACGCCCCAGCAATTTTCCAATGCTTTATGGACAGGGTGTTTTCTGACATGTTGTTTCTCTTTGTTATTGTATATCTGGATGACATACTGATCTTCTCCAAGGATCCCATACAACATGACAAGCACTTGAAGGCAGTGTTGCAGAGACTCCGAGATCATAAACTCCTGGCCAAACCTGAAAAATGCTTGTTTCATGTGACCTCCGTCCATTACCTAGGGTTTATTCTTACCCCAGAAGGAATTGGTATGGACCTTTCAAAGGTAAAAGCCATATTGACCTGGCCTGCTCCTACTTCCATGAAACAAATTCAATCTTTCCTGGGACTTGCCAATTTCTACCGGAAATTCATATCTAATTTCTCTGAGATAGTACAACCGATTGTTGCTCTCCTGAAGAAAGACACCCCTTTCCTCTGGTCAACACCACACGATATGGCGTTCCAGCTTTTAAAGGCAGAGTTTACACAAGCTCCTATCTTGGCTCAACCCGATACTAGCCGTCCCTTCCTGGTAGAAACGGACGCTTCAAATTATGCCATTGGCGCAGTCCTGAAACAAGAATTAGGAGATAAACTGGAACACCCAATTGCTTACCTCTCACGAAGCCTGACTCCTAGTGAAACACATTATTCAGTCCTGCAAAAAGAATTGTTAGCCATTCGCCAAGCCTTCACTGAGTGGCGACATCTACTTCTGGGAGCTAAACATCCAGTTCAGGTCCGTACGGACCACCGGAACCTCCAGATTCTACAGTCTTTGGAGTGTAGGAACAGTCGGCAGGCGCATTGGGCATATTTCTTCGCCCAGTACCAGTTCCATATCACTCATGTTCCTGGATCACAAAACCTGATTGCTGACGCCTTATCTCGACGACCTGACTACGAGCCCACTGAAGACAAGGCATATCCTCAGATGTTTTCCCCCACAATCTTTGTGGCCCAGGCAGTCAACCTCCTTGAAGAAATCCAAGCCCAAACCCAATCCTCTGATCTGTGGAAGGACACATCCAAAAGAAACCAATGGAATATAAAGATCCAGGAAGGTTATTTGTTCAAGGACAATGTATTGGTCATCCCTACGAAAAACTACAACAGAGAATAATAAATATCTGTCATGACACCCTACACTCCAGACATCGTGGTGTCACCAATACCCTCCGTCTGATACAAAGGCAATTCTGGTGGCCTAGGATGAGACCCGACATACAGCAATACATTCAATCCTGTGTTGTCTGCAACACAATAACAAGAAGCCAGCGGGCCTTCTACTACAACCTACACTGCCAACAAGGCCTTGGGAGATTATCGCTACGGACTTCATTGTGGAACTGTCACCTTCCCGTGGTTACACCACCATCATGGATACCATAGACTTGTTCACTCATATGGCTCATTTTACGCCCCTGCGTAAACTACCATCCTCTTCTGAACTAGCAGGAATCTTCCTGGAACACATATTCCATTTGCATGGACTCCCTTCCAAGATCATTTCGGATTGCGGACCTCAATACATCTCACAATTCTGGAAACATCTCTGTCAATGCTTAGGGATCCAACGTGCCCTTTTGTCAGGTTACCACCCTCGGTCCTCCCTTCCGTTCTTCCTCAATCTACCCCAGTACCTACAGTTGACTCCTGGATAGAAACCCTTGTCAACATGCATAACGAAGCCAAGGAATTCTTGGAGAAGGCCAGGAAACAGACCAAGAAATATGCAGATTCCATAAGAAGAAGGCAGCAACCAAGGACGCCGGTAAAGAACGGACTCAGGTGAGAAGGGGGGAACTCCTTGACAATACTCAGCATGGTGAGACTTTCGCAACTTAATATTAGATGATGCAACGACTCTATAATATTACAACCACATAGACGACAATATCTCATATCATGGCTTGAACCAAGTTGAGCTCCCTCTGTCTCCAAGGCCTCTGTTTTATTAATTTCATCAGCAAATACGATCTAAAGATAGCCGGCTTGGGGTAAGCCATGATATACTTTGGAATCACATTTCGATGGATACGATATTGGCAATATCCGCCAATGTGTACTTTAGTGGCCAATTCAACCATGTGACACTTCTGGGTTTAAACTGCAATCTTATTTTTAAGCCATTTTTTAAACCTAATATATATATCTGAGGTAGATGTTTCAACAAAACATCTTGCCCATTTCTCATACATGGTTTTAAGTAAGCCCAACTTGCCCATGGTTGAGCACTTGTCAATTCTTAAAAAAGCATGAAAATGTGTTACAACAATAGTATTGTTATTCAAACTATGCACATTTTCATAACACATTACCGATCTTTGGAGGTACTCTGATTCAATACATTTGATCTCAAATTCTAGGTAGAAATATTCAATGGATATATTATATGGCAGGCGCATGATCTTACGCAGCAGCAATGCCTCAAATTTGATCAAGCGAGAGATATACTTATGTCCCCATATCTCTGTCCCATAAAGGAGCATTGCTCTAATATTTGCTGTGTACATCATTAACACGGCATGCACTGAGTAACCAGCGTTCCTTGCAACAAAACTGCCAACTGCATTGGCCGATGTTAGGCATCTTGATGTCCATTGATTTTCCCAACACAATTTATCATCAATTATGACCCCCAAATATTTATAACTGTAGACTTGTTCGAGAATTCCGTTATTCACCTTCCAAACATATTATTTTAGAGCTTTTTTACTGGAAAGACCAATATTTTGCTTTTGTCAATATTAATTTGGAGCCCATTTTGTCTAGAATAAACAGCCTATGCATCTAGCATTCTCTGTAGGCCGGTAGGAGTATAGTCTAGCAATATAAGATCATCTGCGTATGCTAGCCATCCTATTGATGATGTGCCTACTCTCACTGGATACGCTAAAATATTCTCAAAGGCGGTCTTTACATCTGCCATATAAAGGTTAAACAGGGTTGCTGCCACCAAACAACCCTGCTTCACATCACAGCTGGTTGGTATCTTTAACGACAAACAACCAACAACATCTAATCGTATCCACACTGATGTATTAGAGTATAAAAACATTATCATTTTTAGAAGGCCCTGCTGGCTATTCCAGGAACTCAGCTTAAGCCATAGGCGAAGTATGGAATCAAACGTTGCTATTAAAGACTCCAATCAAGCAGTCCCACTAAGTCAGTGCCTTGTCTGGGATTGCTGAAGGGAAGCCTTTATTTATATATTTTTATGTCCAGTTCGTGTACTCTGGATGACAACCCTTATATAACACCCCTCTCTTAGAATCCCCCTGACCCCACTGAGCCTAGAAGTAAGTTTGTTTTGCAAATTTAAAAGGTTTATTTGAAAATTAAACTATATATATATATATATATATATACATATGTATCACTTTTATAATAAATTAATAATTGATATCACACTTGTGAATATGAGCAGTAATCAGCCATGGATGAGGTGATACTAGCACGCTGGTTTAATTACTTAGGAGTAGTATATAGGATAAGGTAGCTGAGAATGCTTTATATGGTACAAGGAAAGGCAAGGTGGAAAAGAAGCAACACAGGAATAAACTTGATATGATTTCAGCAAAACATAATATAATCACTTTTCCCCTTTTGGCAATTCACCCCCCCTCTATGCAATGGAAGGAGGTGGAAGTGACACACACAGTCTTCAGGAATACAATCACAGTACAATCCCAATTCAGTTCCCCCCTAGCAAGCTTAGATCAACCGGGATGATTTTAAACACAGGCAAAGTACTTTAAAGGTGGTATGCAAAGAAGTAAAAAATATGGTAAAATGATTTTAATTCCCTCTAGAGGTTCAGGGTGGGTGACAGCTACTTTATATTAGTTCAGGATCACTTTAGAAATGCTCTTTGAATGATTGTCAGGTGGCAAACGAATTTCAGCAAAGGAAAGCAAGGAGCTGCTATTTTGCCAAGTGAAGAAATTGAGCCAAATCGCAATTCGCGGCAATTTTTCCGAGTGCGTCCTAGGACAAACGGTTCTGGAGATACGGACGATTTCGTGAAGGTAGATTCTCAAAAGAAAAGTCAAGCTCAGAATGACAGATGACAGTTTTCAGGTTTGAGATCACAGAAGGAACACAAGATTTCTCGGATACAGTTCTCAATAGGTTAAAATAGTTTGAATTAGATTATTTTAAACTAAGAGATTCGGTTTTGCACAGTTCTGGCGGTACTCACACTATATTTTGGACAGGAATGCGACTTCGCCACGGATGGGGTCAGGATTGGACTGCGGTTCCCTCGCCACGGACAGTCTCTGCCTGGTTCTGCTCACAGCGATCTGGATCAGCTCTGCTAGCGGCACTGCACAGCGGTCTGGATCTCTGGTTCTGGCAAAAGTTCTTGGCACTGCACAGCGGTCTGGTCTCTGGTTCCGGGTACAGCTCTGCTTTCTGGGTGTTTCTGGCACAGGGTTTTAGGCCAGAATCAAACAGCTCAGCCCGGCTGTTTTACTCTGATGTGCCCCTTGGAAGTCTGGGGTGAATCAGTTTGCAAACGATTTTGAGGACTGCTGACAAATTCTGAAGTCTGAATTCAAAGTTCTGGTCTCTGTCTGGATTTGAAGTCTAAGTGCTGGATCTGGTGTCTTCTGGCAAAACGCTCCGCAAGAAATTAGCTTGAAGTGGGAAGTGAATGTCCCTACCTGTCCTGCACAGTCTCCTTTTATGTGTTTAGAAAGTGGGAGGGTCGGCTCATCTTCTATGCCCAACCCTCTCAACTTATCATTGGCCAGTTCCTCCTCTCTCCCTTGATTGGGGGAACTGGGTTGCGAGTCAGAGTGATGAGGTAGGTTTATGGTCAGAGGATCCTCCCCTTGTCAAATTGCACACATATTTATTTCTGATCCAAATACATATTTATCTATGTACCATTTTTCTAATATTATATGTCCAGTTAACATATTTCTGTAGCACCAAACCATCCGATCCCTGTCTTTGTAAGATGTCGTGTCCACTTATGACAGAATTCTCCCCTTTTCATCCAGATAACGACCTCTAAACCTTTCCAGATTTTACACAAATGTGCACCAGGGATATGGGTTTCAGATGATAAAGTGTCAGATTTTAACATGCATACATTTGGAGTAACAACCTTTTTTCCGCTACTATCCCCAAGAACATACCACAGGGTCCTAACACCTCTTAAAATGTGCACAGAAAAATCACAAGAATGATGATGTTATTTATATAATTTTTACAAGTCCGCACTATGAATTATCCATCTTTTTAAAATTATGCTCTGGCCCCAAAGGGGTGTGGTTTTCCAAAGAACATGGTGGAATTTCTGGTTTATCCACTTCCCCCAAGCTCAGCTGGCTCACAGATGCAGTGCCCCTCCCCGATTCCTTCCAAGAGGAATCCATTTATGACCCCCCTAATTTAAAATTTGCCTGGGCCAAGGACAGTGCTTTGTTTAGTTTCCTGCAGTCCCCAGGTGCTCCTCCCCTGATTCAATCAGGGAGGTGTCATCTCCTTTTGGTGGGGGCAGCAGAATGCAGCCAGGCCTGGGAAGAGTGGCTGAGCAAGTTTCAACTCCTGTCGGGGGTAGTTGCCAGGCAGAATTCACTCTCTTCAAGCCAGGCTTCAGCAAAATGTCACTTTAGTTCCCAGTTTTCTACATTCCAACCAAACTTGCAATTTTGACACATGCAGCTAGAACGCTGATTCTAAGTTCAAAACTATGGCATTTAACAGTTGCAAACTATGTGACACTCAACAGTAGGTCACTCATTTATTTTAAACATTTAGATTTTTGTGTCTTTCAGTCCAATTTCACTTCAGCTGCTGACATCCACAGCTCAGCCAGTTTTGTTATGAACATTGTTTTGGGCTCTTTCTCTTTCCAGATTTAGTATGCACACATGAATACATTCTGCCAAATGTCTGGTGGTGTTCATTGAGATTTTTAATATCTTGCGATGTTTAAAATATGCATTTTTAGCTTGCATTTCAGAGAAACAAAGGTGATTTCAGCGCGCTTTTTTATTTTAGCCACCGGCACCGCTGTTTTTCCTTTGGCACACATTTCACTCATGGCACTCCTGGCCCCCCACGCTCGCACTGGTGGGTGGCAGGTCAGGGGACCATTTTGCTGTGCACAAAACTGCGCCGTTCTCCAGGATTCTGGCGCAAATGTGGGCTTTTCCACCCTCCTGGATTTCCTAAACCCACAGCACCAAGTGTTGCAGCATAATAACTTGAACGTGGGCCAAGAAACCCAACAAGCCCCCCCGCCCGACTGCGCTTTGATTTCGAGTCGAGGGGGAGTCGGGTGCAAAGAATGTTTTGATCCACGCGTTGGTATGTCTGCATCCTCTTCTTCCAATTCCGTAGATGGCACAGTTCAGCATCTTTTCCTCCATCCGGTTAGATCGATCGGTTCTCCTTGCCTGTCCTGATGGGAATATTGGGCGGTACCCCGGGCCCCTCAGATCTTTGCTCCAGTCTCCAGGTTTCATATCTCCTAGGATGATAAAGCAAAAACGGCAATACCTATTCGTAGACATTTCTCCACCACTATTGATATAGTGGGGCGGCATATACATTTTATAGTCAAAAACATGAACATATACATTTTTTTAACTCAGGAGGCAAGAACATATTCAAGAATCATAGAATTTTATAGGGTATATGTGGAATATTTTAGGGTGGAACTGAATTAATCTGGAGCGGTCCCCTCTAGTATTGCAGAGGACTCCTCCAGTTGCTGCAGACTGTGCCTGGGATGGCAACACTTTAGCTGATTTATATGGACCCACTTGTCTTCCCCTGCCGCCAGACTACCTTTGGGGATGCGGATCTTATAAGCTACTGGGGAGATCTTGTCTATAATTTCAAACAGTCCCTTCCATGTAGGCAAAAATGTTCGCTGTTTGGCCTGGTTTCTTTGGAAATTGTATAGATAAACCCGGTCTCCCACATTATATTCCTTCCTGGTGGTCTTCAGGTCGTAGTGGGTCTTCATGCTATCAGCTGATCTTTCTAGATTCCGCTAAGCATAGGCAAAAGCATGTTGGAGGTGTTTCCTTAAATTCTCCACATACTCATGAGTTGTGGAGGCATTTATCAATGTCTGCTCTTGGGTCCTGTAGAGCAAATGCTGGGGAAGCACCATCTTGCGTCCAGTCATCAGCTCAAACGGTGACATTTTAGTTGCAGATGAAGGGGTAGATCTGATGGCCATTAGGACCAGAGGTAATCGGATATCCCAACTTGGCCCAGAATCTGCCACAAACTTTTTTAATATGCTCACAATAGTCCAGTTGTAGTGTTCTACTGCCCCGGAAGAAGCTGGCCGGTAAGCAATATGTAGCTTCCTTTTGACCCCCAGTATCTCCCCCATCTTCGTCATTACTTCACTGGTGAAGTGGCTTCCCCTGCCTGACTCAATCCTTTGAGGTAGACCAAAACGGGAAAAGATGTGGTTAATCATCAGGGCAGCTGCTGTTTCTGCCTTGCAGTTTGGGGCCGGGAGACATTCCACCCACTTGGTAAACAAGCATGTGACGGTCAACATGTACTTGTTTCCTCTAGACGAGCGAATTACAGGGCCCACGAAGTCGATTTGCAAATCTGTCCATGGCAGTGTCATCCCCCTCTTTTGGAGAGGCACACAGTGTGTGAGGGATGATGGCTGAAATTGTGCACACACCAGACACCCCTTCAAGTATTGGTCGAGGTCCTGCCCCATGTGTGGCCAGTATGCAACCTCTCTTAAGATCTCAAGTGTTGTGTGAAACCCCCTATGACCAGCTGTGGCTGCATCATGGGCGTGACTTAACATCAGGCTTCGGAATGAGGCAGGGACCACCCACTGATCATGGCCATCTTGGGATTTCCTTACCAATAAACCGTCTTGGATTCGGAACATCTTTGGACATTTCATCAACACTCTAAGGTCCTCCTTCCCAATGTAATCGGTATCCGTCAGGGGAAAGTTCTCAGGGTCCTCAATGTGTTGGTAAAACTTACCAATTATTGGATCCCCCTTTTGAGCCGTAATTAAATCAGCATCAGGGGTCTCCTTACTCCATTGTGCAGTTGAAAGATCATTGTGAACATTTGTCTGGGACCTAGTGATAGCAGTGACCTGGATTTCCCCCAACAGGGACTCTATTTCTATTAGATCCCCTTGGATGGCCCCGGTTTTGGCCAGCTGATCAGCTAAGTCATTTCCAGTTTTGTCTGGTCCCTCTACTTTGGAATGACCCTTGATCTTTTTCCAGTAGATGGTCATCCCATTCAATGTGACCAGATCATCAATGTTTTGGATTAACTTCCCATGTTTCAGGGGTTTGTTATTAGCACATAACATGCCTCTGGTTTTCCAATTGACCAGGTGCTCCACGAACCCGTTCCGTACATAATCCGAATCTGTGATTATGACCAGTTTGTGGAGTTGATGTTGGACAGCAGTGAGGATGGCTTGATGCACAGCCATCAGCTCTGCTACCTGACTACTTTGGGGACCAATTTTGTACCCAGCGGAGGGTTCTGGGGACTCATTCACCCATGCATTCCCTATGCCGGCCACCAGTTCTTTTTCCCCGTTGTTGTCAACATGGAAGAGCATCCATCCGCATAGACAGTGGGCATTCCCTCACACTTGTCTTCTTGAAAGACTTTGTGTGGGGAATTAAGGTATGCCTCCATGTTGTCCTTGATTTTTAGACTTTCGTCCTCGAGACAGTTTTCTCTGGCACAATCATGCAAGTCAGCCAGACCTTGCGCGAGGCGACTCTTCTTGTTTTGGCCATATCTGACCTCCACAGGAAAGCCTTGCATTGACAGAATCCAGGAAGTAATTCGGGAATTACTTACATTTCCGGCCTGGATTCTGTCACTTTGGAGGTATTGCAGAGGCTGGTGTGGAGTCTCCACTATGATGTGTTCCCCCTGGATGAACGGGCGGTAATTCTTCAATGCCCACACCGTTGCCAGGAGTGCCTTTTCACAATCGTTGAATTTTTCCTCCACAGAGGATAATGTTTTGCTCGCATAGGAGATTACTTTATTGACCTTGTCATGCTTTTGGTATGATACTGCCGTCAAGCACGTATTAGAGAACCCTTTCTCCAGGAACAACTCCTTGTTTCTGACAGGGTAAGCTAGGCAAGGCGCTTGTGAGAGGCTTCTTTGAGTTGTCTTACTGCCTCGGATTGTTCTGGACCCCATTCCCACTTGACCCCCCCTTCAAAAGAGGAATCAGGGGTTTGGTGATCTCTGCGTAGCCCTCAATGAACTTTCTGCTGTAATTAGTCAGTCCAAGGAGGCTCCTTAGTTCCCGCAGAGTTGTGGGATCCTTCAGTTTCTGAAGTGCTTCCACTTTCTTTTCTTGGGGACAGAGACGCTGAGGAGTAATCTCATGCCCCAAGAAATTAACACGGGTTCTACAGCACTGTGATTTCTGAAAGGAAAGTTTTGCTCCGGCGGCCCTGAACTGTGTCAGAACATAACGGATCTCCGCCATGTGTTCTTCCACAGATGAACTTTTGATGAGGACATCATCTACATAAGCCAGGTTACCCCTCGCACCCAGGTCGGGCATGGCCTTATGTAGGAAAATGTTGAATTCATTGCCGGAGTTGAGGCATCCGAAGGGAGTTCGGGTCCATGTGTACTGCTGGCCCCCAAAGGTGAAAGCCAGTTTGTATTGGTCCTCCCTACTGACAGGCACGGTCCAGTATCCATTGGTCAGGTCTATTGCAGTGAATACCTGTGACCCCTGAATCTGGGCCAGCCCTTCGTCAATGTAGGGCAGAGGCCATTGGGAAGTATGAACCCGTTTGTTGAGCTCCCTAAGGTCGGCACAGAGTCTCCACTGGCCGTTTGGCTTCAATATTCCCAGCACCGGCTTATTGAAGGTGCTGTGTACTGGATGGATTATTCCCCGAGACTCAAGGTTCTTAATTATTTCAGTAAGGGACTCCATGGATGCGAGAGGCAAGCTATATTGCTTCACAAACACTGGAGTCATGCCAGGGTCCATGGGAATTGTTGTTGTGTGGATGTCGGTGCGACCATAGTCATATGAGTCTACCGCAAAGAGATCTTGGAAATCCAAGAAAACTTGTTTCAACTTTTGCTTCTGTTCCAGAGTCACACAGGCATCAGCTAGGTTGACTCTCTCTTCCACCATCTGCCTGAAGCCTGGAAAGGCTTCTGGTTTTGCTATCTCAGTGGCCTCCTCCAGCTGGGTGGAGAAGTCCCTGGTCAGAGTGCTGATTTGGACTGGAGGCTTCAGGTGGGAAAGGCAGCCCTCATGGACCTCGAAAATCACCTCATCCCTTCTGAAGTCACAAGTCACGTCTTCCTTACCATAAGGGCAAGAAGTGTACACCAGGAAGTTCCCCCCATGCCGGGTAAAGATCCTGTATGGTGTTGCATTGTCATCACTGTCACTGTCAAAACAGTCCTTGGGGATTGGTCCTAACAGTTCATTTCCTAAATCAATGGAGAAATGTCGGTCATCAACCGCCATTCCAATAATGGTGCCTGCGGCTAGATTAATACTCTATAAGTCGCTGTTATCCACCTCTATTGGAATGGTGTCATGTTCTATGTTGACTAATGGTGTTGGGTTTACCCCTACCCTTGCTGTTGAAGGAAAGCATTTAGATGAATATAAGCATCAGGGTTTTTCAATTTTTGTCCTCTTTTAACTTTCACTTCCAGGGAGAATTGTCGGGTCCTTTCTGGGATGGTGACTTCCTCTTTAATCTGAATTTCAACTGCATAAGGTAGCAATTGAGCTGACCTAAATGCTTTTTCTGGATCATCAAAGCCCATGGGATTATCCGCTAATCGGGACCAAGCTTTGAAGTTTATTAGGTCCAAACTAATGGCAAAGCGATTGAGAATGTCACTGCCTAAGTAAAAGGCGGCAGTGACGTCCCGCACGACCCAACAATTATGGACTATGCTCTTGTTGCCAATGGAGATTTTGAGCATACACCTGCTTGGCAGGAGATGTTTCGAATTGGGTGTTTCCAGATCCATTTCCCATTTGTCTATCAGTTTGAATGTGGGAATGGCTGGATCTTTTGGGAGTTGGCGGAACATGGCTTCGCTGATGAAGCTCTTACCGTTGTTCACACATACTCGAGCGAGAACAGAGTCCTTCCCATCATTTAACTGAACAGGGATGAACAACTGCTCTCCAATTTGCTGAATATCAGCCAGGCTCTGAGCTGATTTCACATCTTTCTGGACTATAGGAGTGGGAGTGTCTGATTGTGGATTGGTAAAGAATTTCAGAGTGTTTCCTTCCAGTGTGGAATACCACCTTAAACTGGAAGGAAGGTTGATTTTCAGAAATAGAGAGGACCCCCCATCACCAGTCTGTTGTCCTACTGCTATTACTGTCAGGTCTGGAATTTGGTTGTTCTGGAAGTGAAATTCTACTTGGTCAGATTTTTGTTCAACCATGTGGCACGTGCCGTTTAAACTAACATGGTTGACACTATGCTTTAATTTTATTGGTCGGCTAGTCTGGGTCCAGAGGACCTTGTTTACACAATCTATTAGGGGTGACAACCTTCTCAGGAGGTCATTCCCTAGTAAACAAGGGGTGCCCTCTGGAGTCACTACTATGACCGGGTGTTTCACCTTGTGTCGCCCAATTTTGATGTCCAAGTCTGCAGTCCCCTCGACGGGAATTTCCTTCCCGTCAAAGTTCTACAGTTGTCCAGGAAGAGAGGTGAGAGGAATATGGTAATTCTCCCCCCTTCCTGCATTTAGTTCATCAAAGGCCCTTTTGGACAGAAGAGTAGCTTGGGATCCAGTGTCCACCAGTGCCAAAATTGTACCCTGCCCCTGTACTTGTACCGGGGCATAGTATCTTCCCTCCTTCTCCTCAAGGGGGCACAGATTATTCACATTTTTGGACAACTGGTGGGCTAACTTCCTGGTTTTGGACATGGCGAGAGAAGAGATTTGGGCAGAATTCTGTGGAGAGCCTGGGGAATCTGAAAGAAGAAGTTGGCAACTGGAAATGGTTTCGGGTTCTAGGCCGCCCCCCTCTTTTTGGAGGCAGTCATCAGGATGGGTTTGACCCATGGGCGACAGCTCAATCCCACATCTACCCAGTCTACGTTGGAATCCCTTGGGACCCATTTTTCCTTGGGAAGAGTTCCCCCATCCCTGAAGGAGAAGATCCTTTTCCCAGGATCCTCTTGGGATCCCTCTCCCTCAAATTGGAAGACCTGCACCTCCTCCATGAAATGGGTCTGTTTGGGTCCTTTGTTTCTCCTACCTCCTCTCTGCTCCTTGGGTGGCAGACTTTCAGGGGTAGGAGATTTTGTTTCCAGTTCCTGGTTTTCCAGGGACTGTTTACAAGTTGGGAAGGAAGCTTCCTCCAAGGCTTTACACCCCCTTCCCCTTGTGCCTCCTCGCTGGGAACTGGTGGGTTATCGGGGTGCTGCCCCCGTCATTGTTCTGGAGCACCAGGCCCAGAGTTTGGGGCATTCTGTGCCGGCATGCCCATCTGAGGGCTCTGTTGGGCCCTCAGCATGCGGCCCAAATCCTGTGCCATGTTCTGAACCTGGCGCTCTAACTGGGAAACCCGCTCAAGCTTATACGGGGTCCGGTTTTCTCCCAGGGCTGATCCCGGGAAGCGTAGCTATCCCTTCTCTGGTAATATCCTGGGTTGGGAAGATTTGGGTACCCCTCCACCCTTGGCTGGCCTCCCCTCTCCCAGATTAGGTTGTCTGGGCTCAGGGAATTGGGGAAAGAAGGATGGATGGTTTTGGGGTTGGAAGTTGGGTGGATACCTGGGAAAAAAGTTCTGCCCAATGTTTGGGGAATTTCTGCCCTCCTGTGGGAAGTTAGGAGGGAAGTTCCCCGGGTTAGGCGCTTGGCTGGATCCCCCCCCCTTGGGCTGGAGGAGTCCACACATAACCCAGGATGGGCCGGTTTCCCTTGTAGCGGGGACTTACAAAGTCAGGGGAGCGGGGGACCCCATTTGTGGGACTACCTCCTTGACTCCCTGTCTGTGACTGGCCCGAGGGCCTTCTGGGCTGTGAATTATTTGGTGCAGGCAGGTGTTTAGGTCCCCCCATCTCCAAATCTAAAACGGGGGCACCCTTTACCTCTGCCACCTTGGCAACAGCAGGGGTGCTGTTGGTTTTGTTTTTTTTTGGCTGATTCTTGTTTTCCACCGGTTTCTGCACCTCATAGATGCGGGTGGCTTGCTCAATGACCCAGTCTAAAGAACTTTTCTCGTGAAAATCTCTCACGAGCTGGGTCATTATGTATTTGGGGAGAGCATGGAAAAATGTGTTGAATTCTCTGCTGTCCGTGCGCACCCTTCTGGTGGTCTGCGCAAAGGCACGCTTCAATTCTTGCACAAATTCTTGTGGGGCCTGATCCTCCCCACATTGCAAATTGTAGGCTGCCTTGCGAGCCTCTTGGGGATTTCTATGCACAGAAAAGTGTTTCAAGATGGCCGCCCTATAGGTAGACCATCTTGAATGATTTTGGTACCTCCAGTCCCGAAAAGAAACTGGAGTATTCTGGGGAGAATGTCCATTTGACGTACTGGATGCAGCTACTGCTGTCCTTCAACTGGAAGGTCTCCAGCATTTGCTCAAAGAGCTCCAAGTGTTCCCACACAGAATACTTGGAGTTCTTGTGATAAGGCGTGATGACAGTCCTGATTGCCTTAATCTGTTTTAAGGGGTACTTAAGAAAGGCCCTTTTTGCCTTATTGGCCTTTTTGGTTTGGGTAACCCTGGTCCATTCATCCTCCGACTCAGAAGCACTGCTCCCAGAGGTGCCCGTCTGATCTTCCAGGTTTTCCCGGATTCTGCGAGCCTGGGAATGGCTGGCAGAATGTGGGGACCTGGTCTCCTGTGTCCTGTGATGCTCAGAGGAGTCTTCAGATCCCTCCTTGCTACCAGCATTTGCTGGGTACCCCCCCACTGACCTAACTGGGCAGAGGTTTTCAGGATGCCCTTAGTGGGCCTACTCTCCTGGGGTTCCCCACTAAATTTCACTGCGCTTGGGTGCCCATACCCGGATGCCCACCCATCCATTCCTGGGTGGTACTGGCCTATGAGCCCCATCCTTTTGGCTGGATAGTAATCTGCCATCCCTATGGCCCTGTGCTCATGTGCGCCAGGGGACATGAGGGTGGCAGAGTCCAGGGACTGGGAGAGATGAAGGCCTCTGGTACTAGGGCTCCTGAGGTTATGCTCAGGTGTTTCCCTTTCCCAGTGAACTTCATCTCTATCAGCCCCTGCTCTTTGTTGCAATGCAAGAGCCTGGTCTTTCAGTTCGTCAACCAAGGCCTTACTAGATTCTATCAGTCTCTCCTGCATGGCTACCTGTTGCTGGAGCCTATCATTGTGCTGACAGAGAGCCTCATTCTCTCTCTGTGCCCCCTGATTGGTCCTGGAGTACTGGGCCAGTCTTTGCTGCAGGAGGGTTACCTCCTGAGTCCCATTCCTAATGACCTCTCCTTTCTTGCCAGAGCATCTTCCACCCGCCTGGTGTGCTCTAACAAGTTCTGATGCTCTTTTTGGAGGTCACCCAGCCCCTGGAGGGCAAGGTGATTTCCATCAATTTTTTCTTTTAATTGGCAGACTTCCCTGCCTAAGGTGTCCTTTTCCTGACTAAGAGCCTGCATCTGTGCCGCCAGGTCGTCCCTCTGCCTTTGAAAGGCACCAGCTTTCTGGCGTTCTTGATCAAACTCTGCCTGGGTATCCAGGTCTTTCAAAATCAATGTATTGCTTTCCTCTTTCTCTCTGTCCAGTCGAATTTGCAGGGTGGCTACCTGCTCTTTGCATGCCTTGTTAAAGTCTAGTTATTGCTCCAGCTTTTTCTGCCTCTGCAGTAGGGAGTCCAACCCTTCTTGGTACTCCTTCTGCAAGGCCAGAAATCTGGTATCCTGGTCAGCCTTTTCCTGTTGCAGGATATCCATATCCTCCTTCATTTTAATGATGTATTGTCTACTCTCGTTTTCTGACTCATGGCTTCTGTGCAGCCTCTGCTCAGAAGAGACCAGGTCAGATTGGGTCTTTTCTAACACCATCTGTTGCCTATTTGCCAGATCTTGGCCTTCAGCACATTTGTCCTGCATGGCTCCCATATATAGATACAAATATGCTGCTATCCTGGCAATCTTATTGTGTTAATCTTTGGCTTTAGAAGCCATATATAGTTCACTCAGGGTCACATGTAAGGGACGCTGATCTCTCCACACATCTGACCCAGTTGTAGTGACCTGTTGTGTGATCGCCTGCAACCATACATTTTGGTCCTGTTCAGACCATTCACCTCTCACAAACAGTTTATGTAAGAGGTGCTCCCTAGCTATCTTCATATCTACCGAGGTCGTCATTCTGGAGATTGATTTCCTTCCTGACTTACAGAAGTTTGTATTTTATTTTGCAAAACAAAAACGTTTCCTTAGAGCGTTCCTTTGAGGAGTGCTTTACAGCGTAACACAGCGTGGTGATCTAACCGGATATGTATCCTGTCAGCTGGCACACTGTATTAATCTGCACAAGTGATAGATCTAATCCAGAATCCCCAGCTACGAGCCCCCACTTTGTTAAAGACTCCAATCAAGCAGTCCCACTAAGTCAGTGTCTTGTCTGGGATTGCTCAAGGGAAGCCCTTATTTATATATTTTTATGTCCAGTTTGTGTACTCTGGATGACAACCCTTATATAACACCCCTCTCCTCTTAGAATCCCCCGACCCCACTGAGCCAAGAAGTAAGTTTGTTTTGTAAATTAAAAAGGTTTATTTGAGAATTAAACAATATATATATATATATATCACACTTTTATAATAAATTAATAATTGATATCACACTTGTGAATATGAGCAGTAATCAGCAATGGATGAGGTGATACTAGCACGCTGGTTTAATTACTTAGGAGTAGTATATAGGATAAGGTTGCTGAGAATGCTTTATATGGTACAAGGAAAGGCAAGGTGGAAAAGAAGCAACACAGGAATAAACTTGATATGATTTCAGCAAAACATAATATAATCACTTTTCCCCTTTTGGCAATTCACCCCCCCTCTATGCAATGTAAGGAGGTGGAAGTGACACACACAGTCTTCAGGAATACAATCACGTTACAATCCCAATTCAGTTCCCCCCTAGCAAGCTTAGATCAACCCGGGATGATTTTAAACACAGGCAAAGTACTTTAAAGGTGGTATGCAAAGAAGTGAAAAATATGCTAAAATGATTTTAATTCCCTCTAGAGGTTCAGGGTGGGTGACAGCTACTTTGTATTAGTTCAGGATCACTTTAGCAATGCTCTATGAATGATTGCCAGGTGGCAAACGAATTTCAGCAAAGGAAAGCAAGGAGCTGCTATTTTGCCAAGTGAAGAAATTGAGCCAAATCGCAATTTGCAGCAATTGTTCCGAGTGCGTCGAGCGCGATTACGGAAAACGTATAATGAATAGAAAGTCGGTTCTGGGTTCGTTGGAAAGCCCAGAATCTTAGCTTTAAGTTGAAAGTTAAATGTTGTTCCTAGGACAGACGGTTCCGGAGATAAGGACAATTTCGTGAAGGTAGATTCTCAAAAGAAAAGTCAAGCTCAGAATGACAGATGACAGTTTTCAGGTTTGAGATCACAGAAGGAACACAAGATTTCTAGGATGCAGTTCTCAATAGGTTAAAATAGTTTGAATTAGATTATTTTAAACTAAGAGATTCGGTTTTGCACAGTTCTGGCGGTACTCACACTATATTTTGGACAGGAATACGACTTCGCCACGGATCGGGTCAGGATTGGACTGCGGTTCCCTCGCCACGGACGGTCTCTGCCTGGTTCTGCTCACAGCGATCTGGATCAGCTCTGCTAGCGGCACTGCACAGCGGTCTGGATCTCTGGTTCTGGCAAAAGTTCTTGGCACTGCACGGCGGTCTGGTCTCTGGTTCCGGGTACAGCTCTGCTTTCTGGGTGTTTCTGGCACAGGGTTTTAGGCCAGAATCAAACAGCTCAGCCCGGCTGTTTTACTCTGATGTGCCCCTTGGAAGTCTGGGGTGAATCAGTTTGCAAACGATTTTGAGGACTGCTGACAAATTCTGAAGTCTGAATTCAAAGTTCTGAACTCTGTCTGGATTTGAAGTCTAAGTGCTGGATCTGGTGTCTTCTGGCAAAACGCTCCGCAAGAAATCAGCTTGAAGTGGGAAGTGAATGTCCCTACCTGTCCTGCATAGTCTCCTTTTATGTGTTTAGAAAGTGGGAGGGTCGGCTCATCTTCTATGCCCAACCCTCTCAACTTATCATTGGCCAGTTCCTCCTCTCTCCCTTGATTGGGGGAACTGGGTTGTGAGTCAGAGTGATGAGGTAGGTTTATGGTCAGAGGATCCTCCCCTTGTCAAATTGCACACAAATCTATTTCTGATCCAAATACATATTTATCTATGTACCATTTTTCTAATATTATACGTCCAGTTAACATATTTTCTGTAGCACCAAACCATCCGATCCCTGTCTTTGTAAGATGTTGTGTCCACTTATGACAGAATTCTCCCCTTTTCATCCAGATAATGACCTCTAAACCTTTCCAGATTTTACACAAATGTGCACCAGGGATATGGGTTTCAGATGATAAAGTGTCAGATTTTTAACATGCATACATTTGGAGTAACAACCTTTTTTCCGCTACTATCCCCAAGAACATACCACAGGGTCCTAACACCTCTTAAAATGTGCACAGAAAAATCACAAGAATGATGATGTTATTTATATAATTTGTACAAGTCTGCACTATGAATTATCCATCTTTTTAAAATTATGCTCTGGCCCCAAAGGGGTGTGGTTTTCCAAAGCACATGGTGGAATTTCTTGTTTATCCACTTCCCCCAAGCTCAGCTGGCTCACAGATGCAGTGCCCCTCCCCGATTCCTTCCAAGAGGAAGCTATTTACGACCCCCCTAATTTAACATTTGCTTGGGCCAAGGACAGTGCTTTGTTTAGTTTCCTGCAGTCCCCAGGTGCTCATCCCCTGATTCAATCAGGGAGGTGTCATCTCCTTTTGGTGGGGGCAGCAAAATGCTACCAGGCCTGGGAAGAGTGGCTGAGCAAGTTTCAACTCCTGTCGGGGGGGCGGGGGGGGGGGGTAGTTGCCGGGCAGAATTCACTCTCTTCAAGCCAGGCTTCAGCTAAATGTCACTTTAGTTGCCAGTTTTCTACATTCCAACCAAACTTGGAATTTTTACACATGCAGCTAGAACGCTGATTCTAAGTTCAAAACTATGGCATTTAACAGTTGCAAACTATGTGACACTCAACAGTAGGTCACTCATTTATTTTAAACATTTAGATTTTGGTGTCTTTCAGTCCAATTTCACTTCAGCTGCTGACATCCACAGCTCAGCCAGTTTTGTTATGAACATTGTTTTGGGCTCTTTCTCTTTCCAGATTTAGTATGCACACATGAATACATTCTGCCAAATGTCTGGTGGTGTTCATTGAGATTTTTAATATCTTGCGATGTTTAAAATATGCATTTTTAGCTTGCATTTCAGAGAAACAAAGGTGATTTCAGCGCGCTTTTTTATTTTAGCCACCGGCACTGCTGTTTTTCCTTTGGCACACATTTCACTCATGGCACTCCTGGCCCCCCACGCTCACACTGGTGGGTGGCAAGTCAGGGGACCATTTTGCTGTGCACAAAGCTGCACAGTTCTCCAGGATTCTAGCGCAAATGTGGGCTTTTCCGCCCTCTTGGATTTCCTAAGCCCACAGCACCAAGTGTTGCAGCATAATAACTTGAACGTGGGCAAAGACACCCAACATTGCAGAGAAATCTATCGATATACTCTACCCCCTGCTTCTTCACCCATTCCCCCTTTCTTTTCCTCCGCAGACTACGGTTTGCATACTCCGGCAGGGGCATAATACGCCACACTTCGGCAAGCCTAGGACGCCAGTAAGATTGATTGGCACAATATATAAGCAAGGTCGAACTGGGCCACTAAGTTGTCTCGGGCACCAATGAAAAAGTGGCCCACGGCTGCAAATGGCTATTCATTCCTTACGTGACACTGTTTGAATAGTAACCAAGGGTTTTTTTTTTATAAAGTGTGATGCAAATTGCCCATTTTAAAGTATTTTTATTCAGCAACACTGGTCCAAACTTCTAGCCGTAGAGAAAATGTACTCATCAAACTGGCCCAAACTGTCCAGAAAAGTGGCCCACTTTCACCCAAAAAAACTGGCCCATACCAGCATTTTGTGTTTTTGGTTCTGCCATGGGCCTATTGCCCTATAGGCCAGTCCGAGCCTGTATATTAGGTGTGAGTATCATAACATTTGAGTCTGCGCCCTATTCAAGGATCTGCAACCTTTTGCTCGCCTAATGTTTCACACTACAGCTCCCGTCAGCCCTAGCCAACATAGTCAATGCTGAGGGATATATGGCAGGTGTAGTGCAAAACCTCTGGAGAGCCGCAGGTTGGAGTCCCCTGCACGTCCTGGCCATGTTAGCCTGCCACTGGGCATAGGATGGCTTCATCTGAGCATAGGGGGCAGCGAGTGGCATTACCTCAATCACCAGACCTGTTGGTTTCGTTTTCATTTTACGAGATTCTATTTTTATTTATGTGCTGAATGTGAAAAGGGCACCACCCTTGGCTGGTGCAGGTCTTCACTTAAGTCTCTGGTGGCGGTGTCTTTTCCCCCTGACCCCTCTCTAGTCCCTGGTACAGCATCCCTCCCAGGTCTCCGTACTCTGTAAGGGTCCTGCGCTGTCCCTTACTTCACTGGCCCGGACATGGCCCCCTCACTCACAGCCGCGCACACAGGACCTCTGTGGCCTCTGGGCGAAAAATGCGTTTCCTATAACCCCCTCCTCCCCATCCCCTCACGTCTTCCTTATGCCTTCTTTAAGGGCAGCTCCTTCCCTAGCAGCTGAGCAGTAACTATCAGTCCCCGCGGGGGGTGGGGGAAGCAGTCAAAAATAAAAGAAGCCCGAGCTGCCGACAGGAATAACTCCCTAGGGTTTGGGTCACAGGCCTCCTCCCCCAGACCAGTGCTTCTGAAAGGCCTGAGTCAGAGCGAGGCAATCACATGTCAGGCCAGTGCCTTTGAAAGTCTGCTCTAGCAGGAGCAGAGACAGTCACATGGTGGCAGGTCAGTGTCTCTGAAAGACTGGCGGGCTGGGGAAGAGTGAGTGACGTGTCAGGTCGGTGCATCTCAATGCCTCAGGGGCAGGGTCAGACACATGTCAGGTTAGGTTTACTGAAAAACATCGACATTGTACAATCTTTCACATGTCATAGCTTCTGGTATATTGGCAGGGCTGGGCCAGAGCCATTCATATGTCTAGCAGGTGTTTCTGGAAGGCCAACAACAAGGCTGGGTCAGAGTCAGTCACCTGTCAGCACGGGCCCTCTGTAATAACGGGGAAGAGTTGGACTACAGGCCTTGAGCATCCGGTAGTGGGGTGGTCAGTCCGTTTGGTTGGGTTTCAGGAGAGGGGTCAAAACTGGAGACCTCCCATACACGGGGAGGGGGGGGCATGTTCAGTATCATTCAGGAAATTCTCATCAAGTCTGGCCTTTTCGTTGCATCCTGCGACTTGTAGTTTTTATTTTCCTATTACACATCTGAGACTGCAAATCCCAGAATGCAAAACAATGCAAGACTCAGCTAGGTGTCGAAAAGACAGTGGGGATTATTACAGAGTATTGTGAGCTTGACATTGATAGAGATAGCACTGCAGACGCTATATAAACGCCCTGGCTAACATTACACTGTAGAAAAATCCAGAATTCTGGGCGACTTTGTTGATGCATCTTTACTCCTTTATCATTACTAACAATTCTATGCAGAGATCTTAGGGAAAAAGAGCTATTTTAGTACCGGCCTACAAGAAAGGATCACGCCATGATCCAAATAACTACAGGCTGTCGGCCCTTCTCGACAAGCCAAGGAAAATATTTGCGACTTTTATTTTGGGAAAGCTGGAGCATTGGGTATCAGAGCGACGCATACTGAGCGATTAGCAGGCTGGCTTTAGAGCAGGCTGGGCTACGGCTCATAAGCTGCTGACCCTTAATGTGCTGATTCAGGAGGCCAGGGTGAAGGATAGCCCTGCACTTCACAAGCTGTTGACTTTCCTGCCGCCTTGGATGCTGTGAACCGCAGTTTAAGTGATGGTCTAAAATGGGGAAGATGTCTATCCGGAGCGCCTCATAGTGTTCGGCTAAGGTTGAACGGCGTGGGCGGGACATTGGTGCCTGCAGAGCACTTAAGCAGGGCTGCTTGCTCACTCCCATGCTCTTCAATCTGTATATAGCTGACTGGCCTGCAGAGCTGGGGAAGGTGAAGGACTTTCCACCCAAGCTGGGGGATAGGGCTGTGGTGTGGATGGCATACACCATACTCGATAGAACCTATGATCAATAAGATTGCTTTGAGTATGCGAAAGCAAATGATTTGATAACACTGTTGAGCAAATCTTAATACGTGTCTATAGGTGCTAGAAAGGGCTCCCCGGACACCATTAATACTCCGTTAGGAGCTATATAACCCGTGTGAGTTGCTATACATACATGGGTCTGGAAATTTTCGCACAGGAAAACCTGTGAGGATCTAATAGAAACCAAAGCAAGGAAAGCCCTACCGTTGATGACGTTTACTAGTAAACTGCAGCCTTAGCCTCAACGGGATCATTTTGGTGGTTTCATGTGATTATAACGAAAACGTTTTTCACGACCCTAAAATAATGAAAAATACAGATGTGTAATTTTTTGGGGGGGTCCCTCAAGCCTGCCCTTTCCCTAGGCTCCACCTGAAACCCCTCCCGACCCGTGTTATTCCCTTAACCCACCCCCATATATATTTTAAATAAAACATTCTTTATTTTTATAGAGGAGTGTGATGGGGTGTCGCAGAGCATTCCGGTAGAGGCTCTAAGGCTTGAGTGGGGATTGACTTCATTACACACATACACGTGTTGATAAACAGAGGGCTCATGTACATCAAGACCATGACGAACCCTAGATGTTGCTTATTAGCATTACCAGGGAAACTATTTCGACGTAATTGCCACCCATTAGGTAGGCTATTTCAGAACATCAACAAGCCTTATTTCCAGGAAATAGAATGGGTCCACAAATGGGGCAGAGGGTTTTTCTTTTTGAAAAGGTAATTTGTTTTGAAAGCTATAGAGCACGGCTGGGTTTGCTCACAACTCCACGTATGTTGAGCTAGATAGTTGTTCCATGTTCTTCATTACCTCCACGTCCCTCTTCCTCATCCCAGTACTCACCAGTGAGGTCCTGCCTCCCCTAGAGGAACTTTATTTGTCTTTTTTTCAGAGTTATAAACCTCCTACTAACCCACAATACACCAGTTCTTTTCATCCTGTCTCTGACAGAAACTGGATTCTCCTGGTACGGGGCTATGGGAGGCATTGTTGCTGCTTCCTCCGTGTTGGCGTCTCCTGCGGGGCAGTAGTGGTCTCACAGTAGGTTATGGGCTCCTGGAATCCCTGCAGGGATTGGGGCCCGGTTGAGCGGTTCTGTGTGGCGGGAACCCCCTGCGGGGCTTGGGGTCCTTTGGCGCATTTGATTTATATGAAGTGGTGGCTTTGGTTGCCTTTCCTGTGACTTTGCCCGTCGCCATGCATTATGGTCCCCAGCCCCCTCCACTCTTCTGGTGGGTGCCTGGTTGTGGGTGGGGTTTCACTCCATTTTCATACTGGCCTGAGAGGTCCGGATGGCCTGACTGGGGCGGGGCTGCTCTGCTTATATGTGCCGATCGCTGCTTCTCTGTGTTTCGGTTTCCTGCTGTTTCTGGGTAGCGGCTTTGGTGGCGTCGGGCTGCATTCTGTTTTGGTGTTTGGCATTTACTGTTCTGTATGGGCCAGAATGAGCAAGTATTCCGAGAAAAGGCGACATGCGGACTCTCCTGCTGGTTCTAGGAGTCCTGAACATCAACATGCCAAAAACAAACACAAGAATCCCTTGGCTTTGTAGTTTTCCTTATCACAGAAAGAGATCAAAGTCCTTATGAAAAAGGCAATTGAAGAGCATGAGGATTCTAGGGGCAGGCACAAGCATAGGGCCAGCCCCTCCTCTTCTGCGTTCTTCTTCCTTTTCCTCATCCTCGCCATCCACTGCCTCTATCCATTCTTTGATAATTTCCGATTCTGATGATAAGGCAGAAGGCAAATATCTCTCCCGGGATGAGGTTCAGACTGTGAATTCCTAGGTATGGGACTCCATGGGGTTTTCTGTCCTGGTGGAGGGGGAGTGCTCCTCTGACCCCAAGATAAGGCAATATAAACACCCTCCAAAACTAGGGCTCCCCTGATATCTGATATAAAAACGAAGGTGCTCCGTGAATGGAAGGACCCGGAATACGTCTCCATACCACGCTTCATGGCACGTCTGTATCTTTAGAAAGGTGCTTAGAATTTTCTCCCGGACACAGTGGCTGTGGTTGATATTCTGTTCAGTCTGGAAATCCAACAACTCCTAGAAAGCTGCCACTCTTAGGCTTCCGTTTATGGGCGGTAAGCTTTTCAGGGACTCTCTGGAAGACAAAGTTCATCAGGTGCCCCCGGCTGACAAGCATGCTGACAGGTTGCGGCGTAAGCCTGCTGCTAAGGTTCAGCAAGTCTTCAGGAGCTGCACCTCGGAGCAAGGAGGCTGGGGGCAGGCATGCCCTGTTTCATTGCTCTAGGGGCTTCCGTCCCAGGCCCGGGGGTGTGAAGCCAGCGGAAGGACATCAGCAGCCCTGACAATTACTCTGGGCCGGTGGGGGGCCATATCCAGCATTATCTTCCCTTGTGCGAGCAGTGGTTCTCTGATGCTTGGGTCCTGCAGATTGTCCGGGCAGGTTCCTGGACTGATTTTCTGTCGCCTCCTCTTTAGCATACTATGCTGTCCAAGGACACGCCAAGAAAGCGGCCATGTCTTCCACAGTTACCGAGCTTCTGTCCAAAGGGGTCATCGTGATTGTGTCCTGGCTTCAGTGGGGTCTGGGGTTCTACTCTCGGGTGTTCTTGGTCCCGGAACCTCTGAGGAAGTTTTGTCTGATCTGGGATTTGAAACAACTGAATGCCTTTGTCAGGGGTTTTGTTTTCGGATGAAGCATTTGCAGAAGATTATTCCTCTGGTCAAGCAGCAGGATTGGGTGGTCTCCTTGGATCTGCAGTATGCCTATTATCATGTGCCTATTCACCTGTCACACTTGCAGTTTCTCAAGTTCTCTGTGGGGGGACCTGTTATCAGTTCTGAGTCCTTCCCTTTGTTTGAAGTCAGCACCACGAGTCTGTACAAAGGTGCTGGCTCCGCTGGTGGCTCATTTACATCTGAATGGCATCCAGCTGTTCCCTTACCTGGATGACTGGCTGATCAAGGCAATCTCACCTTCTTCTTGTCTGTGAGTTGCTCCAGGAGTGGGGATTCCTTATCTACTGGTTTAGGACGCCGGTGTTGGATCTGTTTGCTTCCTCCTCCTCGGCCAAGGTTCCCAGGTTTTGCTCATGGTTCCCATTAGTGGGGGCGGACGCCTTGAATATCGAGTGGCCTCAGGGTCTCCTGTATGCTTTCCCTCCTCTTGCTCTCATTTCCTGGGTGGTTCAGAAAATCTGCCAAAGTTCTTCTCTGGTGATCTTGGTGGTTCCCTTTTGGCCTCGCAGGGGGTGGTTCCTGTTGCTCATGGATCTCTAGTTGCAAGAGGTCTGGAGGATTCCCAGCTGGCCGTGCCCTATTCGGTGGGTACTGGTTGGCAGGGTTGCCTGTGATGCACTGGTCAGCTTGACTCCTGAGGGGGCAAGGTTGTTGACTTTGGGTTTCTCAGCTCTGGTGGTGGAAACCATTCCCCCTTCCAAGCGACCTAGTACGTTGAAAGCCTATGATAGGTATTGGGCCCATTTTCTCAGCTGGGGTGGTGGGACTGTTATTTCCCCCCCAAGGTTGTGGTGTCACAGGGATGTTGCAGTTTTTGCAGGATGGCTTCAATAAAGGGTTGGTGGTGGGCACTTTGCAGGCTCATTGGACTGCGATGAAGACCCTGTTGGAAAGTTACTGTGTTCATCTTTTGGATTTGGGTCTGCTGGGACTTCTCACCTCCTTGGGATCCGCCGCTGGTTTTGCGTTTTCTTCAGTCACCTCCCTTTGAACCAATTGTCCTTATATATATTAAACACCTTCCGCTCAAGACAGCCTTTCTGGTTGCCATCACCGCTTCACAGCGGCTGGGGGAGATTGGGGCTCCCCTGGGCTATCCTCCTTTTCTTCATGTCTTGTCAGACTGCTTGGTGTTGAGGTGTGATCCCCTGTACCTGGCCAGGACGGAAATTGTTCGGCATCCCGCAAGTCTTCTGGTGACATTTGGTGCTGCTGGTGCCGGGAGGAAGGCTTTGGTTTTCTTGGATGCTAGAGCAAGTCAGTGATTTCTGTGGCGTATTTGGATTCTGATCTTTCTGTCCCTTTAGGTGTGCAGGGTAGTTCTACCAGGGGTATGGCTGCTTCCTGGGCGGACGCTCAGGGTGTTCTGTTACATTATGTTTGCAGAGCTTCTAGCTGGGTGGACCCCAATACATTTATTACACATTACGGGCTTACTGTGGGCAATTTTAGGGAGGATTCCTTTGGTGTGGCGCTGCTGTCCGGAGCCCAGCTGTGGTTCATTTGCTCAATAAACTTGGTGTTTTTGCATTGATCCTGGGTGCCCTCTTCCTTCCTGCTTTCCTTTGTGTCCTTCCACTTGGTTTGGCTTGGGGATGCCTCATTGGTGAGTACTGGATGTGGGATGCAGAGGTAATGTTCAGATTACTTACAAGTAATTTTCCTAGTCCTACTCTTTGTCTTCACAGTATTACTGACCCTCAACTCTCTCCCATGGTGCGGAAGGGCCGGGTGTCTGTACTGGTATATTTGTATTGTGGGTAAGTAGGAGCTCTCATCGACCTCCAGTCCCACACGTTAAAAATCATGGACAAAGGGAAAGCTGGGATGTTGATCCTATTGGATCTAACCGCAGCTTTTGACTTGATAGATAACGCATGTCTCCTGCACTCCTTGAGCGATTTTGGCCAGTGCTCTAAAGAGGCTACTAGCTGGTTCCGCTCATTCCTCAATAACCAAGAGTCAAGAATTCAGTGGGGCTCAGTCTTCTCTCCATCAGCGCCCATTACGTGCGGGGTACCCAAGTGAGCGTGCATATCGCCGGTGCTCTTCAATCTTTAAACCATATCGCGGTGCACACTCCTAGATAACATACTTTACAAATTATGCAGATGACACCCAACTAGTCATGGAAATTAGTGGTGACCATGTCAAGGACTCAACCACCCTAACCAACATCTATAGTCAAATCGAAGACTGGATGTAAAAAAACTGGCTAGACCTAAATGGCAGCAAAATAGAGCTCTTGAGTTTTGTCTCACGGCAGGCATACTGAGCACAGACTATAAATATTTCCAAATCAGAAATAATGAATTCCAAGTTCAAAAGAAAGTTAAAAACTATGGTTGTCCAATTAAAGGCCTCCTTAAATGCAGATGCTCATGTAAACCACGTAAGTCAGAACAGAAATTACCATCTATACCTACTTAGGAACATTCAACCTTATATTACAGAAATGAATTGCGCTACCAATGCACAAGCAACCATTTTAACCAGACTCAGCTATTGCAACTCTTTATTAAGAGGAGCCTCACTTTTCAACCTTAATAAGTGTCAGATAATACAAAATGACGCAATACGTATTGTCAAAAATGTCACTAGAAGAACCCACATCTCGGACCACAGAAGGGACCTCCACGGGTTGCCGAAACAGGAATGCATACTTTTCAAAATGGGCACCATGGTTCATCGCTGCCTCTCTGGAACAGCCCCTGACTACCTCAAACCATTGACCCTACCCTATCTTCCCTCTAGAACCCTGTGCTCCTCCAACCAAGGACAAGTGCAGGGTCCAAGCTTCAAACACACATCAGGCCTAGTGAGATTGTTCTCTGCAAAGGTGGCATCTTTCTGGAACACATTACCACCGGTACTTCAACTAGAGGCTGACGTAAAATCCTTCCGTAAATCACTGAAAACCTTACTCTTCAAGTGATCCAAGTAGTAGTGCAGTTTTCATTTTCCTAGGCCAGACCGTCTTGTTTCTTTTGTGTTTTGTCTAAGCGTCTTTGTTACTTCGCCCTGTTGCCTGCTATCTGCTGGTACACTTTAAATAAATAAATAAATAAATAAATAAATGTAAAAAGTATACGTCCAAAAAGAAAAGTTCCTGTAGGGGCTTATTGGGGAGTGCTGTGACGAGGAAGAATAGGACTTGGAGTAATGAGGATTACCAGTAAGTAATCTGAGCAGACTCAACCACAGCGTAACCGCACAAAATGATTTGTTACAGTTCCCATCGCAATCTGTGTGTGGGGCATGGTGTTGCGTGACAGTTGGCAACAGGTACTGAAGACTGTAAAGTAAGGGAAGAGCCTGAGAGCAACCCTCATGTACTAACTTGTTGTGGTGAGCTGTGGGACTGGTACGAGGTTGCCTTGAGGAAATACGTGTATAATGTTGATTGAACCTATTCCATCTATGGCTTTCTGGTCATGGTGTCTGAGGGGTTGTGGGGGGGGGGCGGAGGGGGCACCAGTATTTCATTAACGCTGGCCATTCCTAACTTATGGTTCAATACCAATCATCCAGATGCCTAGGACTAGGTGTGGGTGGTACTAGACAGAGCACCCTTTATCGGTGGAAAGATATGTCGCTATTATGTAGATCCCCCATGAGGGAAACTAGCAGTCAGTACCCTAGTGCTTGGATGGCAGCATAGATGAAGTTCCCTCATGTGGCAGAGTATGCTCTTATCATCATACTTGGATGTCCATAGCCTCATTATATGGTGCACTGACCGTTAGGAATAGTCACATGCAGCACTGCTGTTATCCTGCGTATTTACACCGCTCGGAGATGCATTACTGGCACTTTGTCGTCCGAGTATGTTGCACTCGGCACTTTATCTTCTGCTGTTTTGCACAATGCTGCATATTGCACCTTGGCCTTACTTTACACGAGGAGATGTAGCAATATTGGCAATGTATATATGAAGAGTTCAAATGTGAACGGTGTAGTATACTGCATTAATGGAAAACAGGAGACTTGCTGGTTTGCTGGAAGGGCTTTATTTATGAATTCCCAGCCGGCCCAAATACACACAAACTGCGTGTCTCTATGAACTGAGGCCAACGGGCCTGAAGTGGCTGGGAGGTGCTGAATGCAGCTCACGTCCTTAATTGAGCCGCGGGCCCCGTTCTCAGAGGAGCCGGCAGGGCGCTCCTCTCTGCGTCCTCGGCCCGGCTCGTAATGCGCGCGGAGCGCGCGGGGGCGGGACTTCCGGTTTCGGCGAGATCTCGCGAGAGCGGGGCTCTCGCGACTTCTCTACACACCTCCCTTTTTCCAACGGATGATCGGGTCACTGTACAACATAGTCATTGTATCTCACCGGTCTTCTGTGCTCTCTTCTGGTCCGCTCCCTGGTTCCAGCGCACTCTTCTTGCTGCTCTGGTTCCGGGTCTGCATCGGGTTCTTCCGGTTCGATCTCGGGTTCTAACCTTTCTCTGTCGTCTCCTTCATGTTCACGTTCCTCGCTTCTCCCATAGTTCTTCTCAGTCTCTACTAGTGATCTCTCCGGAGACCTCTCTCTTTCTTGCCTCCTCTGGTACAGTGCTACTCTTTCAACGTTCCATGTGCGCCCGTCTTCCGTGCGAATGTAGTTTGTTCCTTTGTGAATTACCTGGCAAGGTCGACTGTATCGGGACCCTGTGATTTGATCTTTCTTTGGTAGTCTGATCTTAACCAGGTCTCCCTTTCTTATGTCTGGCGCTTGTTTGGCCCTCCTTCTCTCATCACTCCATGACTTCATACGTGCTTTGCTGCTTTGGATTCGCCACACTACTTCTGACATGTCCACAGCCTCATCTTCTCGTACTTTCGATAGCCATGGTGGACTCAGCGTGGACGCCGCACTCCTCCCTCTCAACATTTTGAACGGGGAAACCTGCGTGATGCCATTTGGAGTGAGTCTGTGGGCCGCTATGGCCTCTTTGGTGGTTTTGAGCGGGTCCATTCCTGAAGCTGTTGCCAATTGGATGGCGCCCTTTATGAACCTGTTTGCCCTTTCTACAAGCCCATTGGCCTGAGGGTGATACAGGGCAGCTTTCCTTTGTTTGATATGATTTCTTTTTAGAAAATCTTCCATGTCTTTAGAGACCAGTTGCACCCCATTGTCCGTAACCACCTCTTTGGGGAGGCCTTCCCTTTGAAAAATTTCTGTGAGTACTTCTATGACCGTCTTGGTGGTTATATTCGGGACAAACTCTGCCTCCACCCATTTCGATAAGTAGTCCACCAGCACTATGCCATACCTATGTTCAGGCGACATAGCCTCCAGGGGTCCTATGAAGTCGATGCCTATTTTGGACCATACTGCTTCGGGTATTTCTGTGGGTATCAGGGGTGCCTGGCGGACCTTAAGTCTTTTGTCGCTGTTTAAGCATTCATGACACCGTTCTATCATGGTGCGAATTTCTTGGTCCATGGACGGCCACCAGTAGGCCTCTCTCACTCTGCGGCGAGTCATTGTGTTGCCGAGGTGTCCCGCGTGAGCCCTGGAGAGAATGGTTTTTCTCATACCTATTGGGGGAATGATTTGATCAGTTTTCATGACGATCCCTTCGATTTCGGACAGCTCATCCGACACTTTCCAATATGGTCTCATGCCTTCGGGCAGCGCTTTTTCACTGGGCCAACCTTCTTTGATGCATTCTTGAATCCTGGTCATGGTGGGGTCTTTCCCATCCTCTTCCTCCCAGTGCCTTTCACTGAGTTCTAGGTAGTCGGGTGCTCTTAAGTCTGTGACGGATGCCACGATGCATTCCCCATGTAGGAATGTGGTTGCTTTATCCTTATCTTCCGGCAGCCGCGACATGCAGTCGGCCTGCGTATTTCTCCAACCTGAAATGTGCTGGACTTCAAAAGTGTACTCCTGCAGTTTGGCTGCAATGCGTGCTAATCTGGGTGTGGATGTTTTGGTCCCTCCAGGGCTGAGCATGTGGATGAGCGGTTTATGGTCCGTTAGCAGCTTGAACTTGGTGCCCCACACGTATGTTCTAAAATGTTCCACTGCCCATGCACACGCCAGCATTTCCTTTTCAATGGTGGAGTAATTCTGTTCCGCTTCCGATAACGCCTTCGACGCAAAGGCTACCACATGTTCCGTGTCACCTTTCTTTTGAGTTAATACTGCTCCCAGTCCATACGCACTGGCGTCTGTGGTGATGACTGTCTCCCACGTTGGATTAAATGGTTGAAGACATGGGGCATCCATGATGTGTTGTTTTATGCTTCCCATCGCAATCTTTTGCGGTTCTTGCCACGTAAACTCCGACCCTTTTTTGAGTAAGTCGCGGAGGGGTGCCGTGGTTTCTGAAAACTTTGGTATGAATTTGGCATAGTACTCAGCGAGTCCAAGAAATGACCTCACTTCTTCTTTGCAGGTGGGTTCCGGAGCTTTACTGATGGCCTGCATGAGGTTCCGTTTTGGACTGATGCCTTTTTCCGAGATCAGGTACCCTAAGTATTCGACCTCTTTCACCTTGAACAAGCATTTTTCATGGCGTAAGCGTATGCCTGCTTCTTGTAGCTTGTTGAGGACTTTTCTCAACGTGGAGTCGTGGGTCTGCTCATCCCCTGCATACACCAGGATGTCGTCCTGGAAATATACTACGTTTTTAACATTGCGTAGCAGGACATCCATCATCCTTTGGAAGGCTGATGCTGCTGATGACAACCCAAAAGGCATTTTGGTGAATTGGTATGTCCCAAACGGAGTGATGAATGCCGTGAGGGGTTTTGACTCTTCATGGAGCTGTATTTGGTGGTATGCATTTCTCATGTCGAGTTTTGAAAATATCTTGGCCTCTTTCATTAGTAGAATGAGTTCGTTGATGCTTGGGAGAGGGTAATTGTCCGTGATGACTTCCAAGTTTAGGCTGCGCAGGTCTATGCACACCCTCAATTCCTGTGATTGGGGCTTCTTTATGAGAACCACCGGGCTCAACCACTCGGATGCTTCGATTTCTTCTATGACCCCCTCCCTCTTCATCTTGTCTAACTGTCCTCTGAGGGTATCTCTGGCTGTGGCAGGTACCGGCCTCACCCGGTGCTTGACTGGGACGGCATTTCTTTTGAGCACAATTTTGTGGAGAAAACCCTTAATGTGCCCCGGCTCCTCTGAGAATAGTGTTGGATAATCGTTTTTGACCACAGGTCCGTCCTTTGCACTGACTGACAGTACCTGGTCCTCTGTGCTGGGATCCAGTCTAATTTTCAGTTTGTCTTGGTCGTCCCAACCTAACACTGCTGGACCTTCATGGCTGAAGTAAACTCTAGTGGTTGTCACTCTCCCTTTGAATTCGAGTTTACCCTTGATGTACCCCAAGAGTTCAACCGACGCCCCCCCCGAAAAACTGTGGGCTTGTGCCGCGTAGTCAGCACTTGTACTTTTTCTTTTCCCACCATTTCTTTGTAAGTCCTCAGGGGAATGATGGTTAGATCCGAACCTGAGTCTGCCATGACCCTAGTTTCCTTGCCGTCTATTTTAATCGTGCAATGGGGCTTCTCTCTCCTGGCTCTTGTGCTGTTCACCATTATAACTGTGGGCCTACCTTCATCTTCTGAGGATGATTCTCTCTCCATGATGCGCTCTGCGTTGAGACTGGTGACTTTCTTGTTTCTCCATCGACACACAATTGAGAAGTGACCAATGCGTTTACAGACGGAGCACTCCTTATCTCTGGCTGGGCACTCTCTGTCAAACACTAGATGCTTCGTGCTAGTGCACCTGTGGCACTTGAGGGGTTCTTTCCTGTTTCCTTTCACATCTCTCATGTCTGATGTCGGCTTTTCTTTTTTTGTATGGAAGCCCACTGCCTGTATTTCAGCGGAGCTCTGGGCTCCTGTGAGCTCCTTCCGTCTTCCCGCCGTTTCTTCGACTGCTCTGGCAATTTCGATTGCTTTCTCCAACTGCAGTTCCTTTTCAATGATAAATTTATCTTGGACTTTCCTGCTGTTCGTGTGAACGGTCAACATGTCACAAATGAGGTTTTCCGCATTGTTGCCAAAGTTACATAACGCTGCTAGTTCCCTCAGCTTAGTGACGTAATCATCCACTGGTTCCGACATTTCCTGCTTCCGACCGTAGAACCGTATTCTGTGAAGCACTGTGTTCTCTTTGCTGGCAAACCTCTTAATGATTCTCCTCACCGCCTCCTTGAACACGTCGTCGTTGTCGCCAGCAACCGGGATCGGGGTCAGACTTTCGAAAATTCTTTGTCCCTCTACCCCCAGGGCATTGAGTAACATGGCCCTGCGCCTTGCCGCCGAGAACCCCGCTCCACCCAGTGCTTCCACGTAGGTCATGAATAGGGGCTGCCATTGTGGCCACGGAATGGCAGGCCTACCTGGAGTTTGGAGGAAGGGTGGCGGTGGCGTTGCTCCTTGCATGCTTCTTTGTGGGTTGTGGTGATCCTCGTCGCCAATTTATGTAGTATACTGCATTAATGGAAAACAGGAGACTTGCTGGTTTGCTGGAAGGGCTTTATTTATGAATTCCCAGCCGGCCCAAATACACACAAACTGCGTGTCTCTATGAACTGAGGCCAACGGGCCTGAAGTGGCTGGGAGGTGCTGAGTGCAGCTCACGTCCTTAATTGAGCCGCGGGCCCCGTTCTCAGAGGAGCCGGCAGGGCGCTCCTCTCTGCGTCCTTGGCCCGGCTCGTAATGCGCGCGGAGCGCGCGGGGGCGGGACTTCCGGTTTCGGCGAGATCTCGTGAGAGCGGGGCTCTCGCGACTTCTCTACAAACGGTTTAATCGTGGGAAGTTTCAGTCCCCTTATAAATGGGTAACTTTAATATTTTTCCAAAATGTGTGTAAGGGGATACTTGATAGATACATTCTAGAGCAGTGTCCTACACACTGGGGGGCTGGCTCCCCTGGGTGTGGGCCCGAAGGCTCTCCAGGGGAGTGGCGGGAGGGACAGACTCTTTAAAAAATGATTAAATGACTGTTTTTAATATAATAGAACATATAATCTGTTTATATTTTAAAGAGCCAGCCCCACCCCTCCCCCGCACATCCTTCGGGCCCCCTTAGCGGTAAGTGGGGGGCAATCCCGAGATGCCGGACCCCAGAACCCTATTTATTTTCAATACCACAGTTCTAGAGGTTAATATGCAGAGGAAATACTAATTAATGTAATTACTGGAATTGTTGAGTATCCACTAATTGTATAGTAATGAGAGTATTGTGTATTGTGTAATGTGTTGTATTTATTTTATTGTGTGGAAAGCTTTATTTAAACTGAATCACACTAAACCATTTTTTTTAATGCAGGCCGGGAAGACTCCTCTCAATGGTAAAGGGTGCTATGTCCTCTCTCTATGCCCACCCCCGTAGGACTTGGAGGACAGGAACCCACCTGTCCCCTTTCTGTTGCTGTTGTGGGTTGCATCCTACTCTGTAAATTGAAGGCGGGGTTACCACATTGCGCGCTAGTTTCTAATGAGCCTTGAAAGAAGTTACATCCACATTTTAGTCTCTGTGTTGTATTGGAACGCCATCATTGTGTCTGACATTATATTGCATCCGCAAGCGCAGAATCAACATTGGCGAAGAGGGGGTTCCATCCACCGTGCCTGGCGAGAAGGAACAGCGGTGCCCCTTTCGGTCTGGGCACCAGTCTTATATTTCAGAGGCCTGTCGGCCTACAGCCCTCTGCTTTCACGCTGCACTGACTTCCAGCGACACTTCTCTATGCACGGTCCCTGGGGGTGGGGGGGAAGAGGAGAATCAAGGGGGGTTTGTTCTCTGGGGCAGTACAAAATGAGGAAACAGTCGCTAACCTCTTGGTTTCACAGGTTATAGCCAACGCTGCAGAGGGACTGCAAGCCGCCCGCAACAAATACTCACCTGCTGTGCATCGGCAGGCCCGGATAGGCCTGCATATACGTCGACTGCATTTTGCATGATTGATACAACCAGAAAGCGGAAATTTCAATCGGTGCATTTACTTGCACCACCACGGAGGACAGCTACTTCATTTTACACACAGTCTGTGTCCCATGTGTTCTATGCATCGCCACAGATGAAACTCAAGTGCATAGTCTCAGTCGGTCAAGTCCAGGAGAACACATGCTCTGAAGTCCATACAGACAGGGCTGCCTCCTGAATTAAGCATGCGTGGCAACTAGCATCAACAAACCCGCATCAAGGTGAGAGTTTGCACTCAATCTATTGCACTAGACTTAAACCATCTTGTCAGGTAATGAAGTGGGCAGCAGCTCACAGAGCCCACCAGCGAGTTCAGCCCCTCACAACCCTGCTCCCTGGGAGGAGGGAGGACATGAATCTTTACAACTCCAGGCCATACAACATTTTGACATTTTGGATACAAGCAGCCTGGCGCCATGGTGGAACAGGTGGCTCAAGGAACTAGTTACATTGATGCAACAGGCGTCCTGGAAGAACGCTGCCTCAGAGGCATACTGCTGCACTCGCTAGGCCCCGTTGTGAGAGACATTGTATTTGAAATACCAGACAACTAAACCGACTCCTTCCAGGGCATAATTGACTTGTTGAATAATTATTTTGCCCCGCTGAAAAACGTAGATTATGAGCGCCTGTCATGGCCACTGGTCAAGAGCCGCTACCAATAAACTCAAAAGGGTCCAAATGGACCCAGTCCTGGCGCCTTTGGCACGTGCTTCCAGGCCAGGCGTGGCCATTGGAAAGCATTGGAAGGCACGTGCAGAAGTCTGTGGGAGTGGCAAGGTGGAGTCACAAGACGGGGCTAAAGGGGAGTGGCTGGGGCCAGGCTGTTTAAGCCAGCCCCACCCGCATGCAGGCGCTTTGCGTTAGTCTGCTGTGTGCAGCGCAACGCTTACCGCCAACTGAAGCTCTTACCTGTTTCCAGCTTAGCACGCTCCTCATCAGGTTCTGGAACATCATCTTCAGCGCGCAGCTTACCTAATTCCACCTCTGCATCTTCAGTGGGCATCTTGCCTGACTCCAGCCATACCATCGCTCGAGTGCAGCTTATCTGATTCCAATGCTACATCTTCAGCGCGCATCTTACTTGACTCCAGCCATACCATCACTCTGCTGTGCTTCTCTGCTGCACGAGCAGCTCCTTATATTGCTGAAAAATAGCCCATGCTATGTCTGTTTGTGGGGGCCTTTGCCACGCCCCCGGCCGGCTGGAGCCGATGACAATTAGCACCCCGTAGTGCTCTTTGTTCCTTACCTGGGCACTTCCTGCTTCACTGATCGTAGGTGCTTGGCACCTACTATTGTGCTGTGGCACCCTGTTGTCTCCCTCATCCTGCCTGGCTCTGTGTGTCTCTAGGATGAATGGGCGAGGTGTCGGGCTTCCCTTATGCCCCGGTCTGCTGCCCTTGCAGCAGGTCCTTTGCACCTCTCCCCTCCTGTCCTCCTTGCCTTAAGTTTACTGGCCCATGCTTTTTAGCTATGCGGCAAACCCTCTGCAGCGTTGGCTATAACCTGTGAAACCAAGAGGTTAGCGACTGTTTCCTCATTTTGTACTGCCCCAGAGAACAAACCCCCCTTGATTCTCCTCTTCCCCCCACCCCCTGGACCACTGACGCATTGGGTAAGTGTTTGGCAATAAAAGGCTGTGGTTTTTATTGCACATCACGTAATACATGCTCATAATAATACATAATGGATGGATTACCGGCCTTCCAGGGTCCCCCCAAAAGTTACTACCTACATCCCTTTTCTGACAGGTTGTCTAATATTTCTCTGTAGAAATGTTCCATCCCTTTTTCAGATAGATGGGTCCCGTCTTTCTTAAAAAGCTCTGGGTTAGCCAAAGATATCGCGCTATGTCTAATGAAATGGATCCCTCTGCTTGTGCAGAATTTCTCTACCCCTCTGTTCAATTTCTTTCTTGCTATATCGATGGCTTTCATACGAGTTTGCCCCCAACCATTTCTGTTACTTTCCAGTTGTGGGCTACGCCTGCTAGGGAGGCGCATGCATCTGCCAATAGCTGTTTTCTCCCCATTGTCAACAAATCACTGCCCCCCAGATGTATCCTTAGAAATTCCGGGGGGGGGGGGGTGGTCCCTAAATGCCACCACATCAGCTAGCCTGTCGTGAATGTCTGGCCAATTCAGACCCCTGTACCCGCACCATGATGTGATGGTGTTTTGAAAAGCTGTTCTTTCTTTTGTTTCCTCCAACCAGCTCCCTGTTCTGAAAACGAAAAAATGTCCTATTATCCATGCCGATTTGAGGGGGGACGTCGCGATCTGTTCATGAAGAAAAATTCATATCAGCTCCGGACTTATGTACCTTCTGTAAAAGTCTGATTTCCATCCCACTATTGCTTTTACCTGTTGTGCCTCCAGCCCCCCTTGCCAGGCTGTTGTCGCAGCACCATTACACAATTTGTATATTATTTGTGTAATGCGTTGTTGATTTGTTGAAAAGAAAAATAAATGGTTTCAAAAAAAGAGAAAATAGTAAGAAGAAAAGACAGCAAAGGAGTTGGTTAGTAAAGGAAGATGACCTTGTACATGTAACTGCTATGGTGGAGGCTTTAAACCCCCTTTTTTAATGTTGGGTTAAAACAATAACATGCTGCACACAAGTTGCTGTACAGGGAGTTACAAAATAAAAGAAACAAGAAAATCAAGAAGGAAACAAATCCAACAGCCGACAGCAACAACTGCCTGCCACAGAACATGCAGAACCTAATCCAAACAACTTCACAATTGGGCCAGAGAAGCTTACAAGAGACTCTAGAAGCTTGAATCGCTCAACCTCTTTGAAATTGCTTGGGAAAATTCCGAATCTTAGGATCTTGAACACAAGCAATTTCGATTATGTGGAACAATTGAGCCATGATGGGAGAAGTGTAACACAACTTCATTGCTGTTTGACTGAAACCGCGACTATGATTCGCTCCCACGAGAATACCATGAGAACACCGGGTTATGCGCTTGATCCTAAGGAAATTAGTGTACTGGCTGAAATAACATCAAAAACAAATGCTGGCCTTCCCCGACCACATTAGAAAACGCCTGCGGATGGGAATGGCTTAAGAGCTTTCTACCCATAGAGCAAACAGATAATAATTGAATACTTAAAATTGCTAGCTGGAACACTAGAGGTCGTACACACATTCTGGCTATTTTATTAGAACATTATATGTTTTTGCTTCAATAGACTTGACTGACCTCTCCCATTAGTATTGATGGTGATTGCTTGTATCAAGTATTAGCAAAAAAGGGCCCGAAGGGACGACCATTTGGTGCCTAGTTACCGGGATAAAATTGGCCCCATGCTCTGCTATAAGCCCACTAAAGGAAGGAATTGGTAATGTCCTTGCTATAGAAGTACTGCTGAAGGCTGGCTCTGAGAGCAAGCATATGCTGTTAATTATTGTGTATGGCGCCCCTTGCTGATGCAATCTTTGTTTATATTGATGCAATATGTTCAGAGTGGGTGGAAACTGCTGACCATAATCTATTGTTCGTTGGAGGTGACCATAATGCTAGCTACCATGATAAAGAATGGAGTGTCTCCTATGCAAATGTTGTTTGTGTGAGTGTGCCTCTGCAGAAAAAGTCTAATTGACAGGGAAATAGGTTGGTCTCTTTTCTTAGAGAATGGGAGCTGATCTTATTGAATGGTCGCACAGAAGGAGATCAACCCGTAAGAGGAACTTGGAGAAGTGGCCAACAATGGGCCACGTTAGACTATCTTTTTGGTAGCAATGCAGTACTTGAACATGTATCTGAGTTTGTTGTGATGCCTAATGAATATAGCGATCATGACCTTCAATTGCCATGCAGAGCTATGTGTCAAGACACAGCAGATGAAATGGAGAAATGACTCGCCTGATCAGTGGTAAAGGTAGGCACTTTTGAGGGAGCGAGACACCTGATTATAGACAAAAGTACATGACAAATCATTTGATATTGTAATCCGGGACGTCACACGTAAAATGTGCAGGGAGATTTGAAATATTAAACATTTGTTTGCCTTTGCTGCAGAAAAGGGGGCACAGTGTCATGTTGTGACGTCCCTGGAAAGCGTGGAGCCGGTGGAGAGTCAGCCACTAGACTATTCCGTTGTGTTTCCTTTGAACGTGCCGTTCTGGTCTAGTTGGTTCCTTCCTTGCGCGCACTGCCACATTCAACCTATTGACTCCTCCCCCCTCTTTGCATTGCAACTTTATCTGCTTGGTTCCAACACTTGTTGTTCTTTTCTCTGTGTTCTTCCACTGCTTTCAGGCTAGTCTGTTTCTTCTGCTGCCTTCAGCCCGTTTGGATTCATGCTGTTTTCAGGTTCCGGTCTGCTTCCCTGCTGCCTTTTCTGCCGTTCTGGTTCCTGCTTACAATGTCTCGCTGTGCTCTCCCCTTCTTCCGTTCTGTTTCCTTCCTGATTGGACTCTGGCGTCATCCTGCTTTTCACTGCTCAGACCTCTTCCCTTACCTCCCTGCCTGTGTATGTTATTTTTCTCCTCCTGAGTTCTCCTCTACTTGTGGATCATACTGGCATCCATTTTGGATCTAACTACATTCTCATTATCCTGGAACAACATCCTTGACACATTTGCTGATTGTTTTTTTTATGCCTACATCTTTTTCCCCAACTTTGGGCTGTTCCGGAGGTTTAGCCCTTCTTTCCACGGGCCTGACACACAGGTACACAAAGTCAAGTGTCAATATAGAAATTGGGTGAGTACCTAGAAATTATCAATAAAATGTTTTCAGTGGCAACGGATGATAGGTGCACTCGGAGGCAAAAATAAGCACACCATTTGGCAATTATTGACTCTTGTAAGCGCACACAAGAAAGATCAGTCATAAATCCTATAGGGGAAGAGGTATGGTTGAAGTATATAGAAGCCAAGATGAAGTGGACTGCTAATTGCTCATTGCCTGAGCAAATGCCGACCAAGCGCTGGTCTTTGGATACTAGCTTTGATGAGATTAAGGCATCAATCACCAAATAAATTCCAAGGCCCCTGGACCTAATGGTCTCGCAAATATTGTACTCAAGAAAGACCATGAAGGCTGGGCAGGACATCTTGAGGAACTATGTGACAAGGTGTGCACTGACCATTCTGTCCCTGAAACATGGCAGCAATCTATATCGATTCCAATATACAAAAAAGGAAATAGGTCCATACCAGAGAACTTGTTAGGACACCACCTACCTGCAGGCAGTCTTTGAGGGGGTCCCTGGGTCTCGGGCGATCCTGAAAATTATATGCCCGTTACCACGGGTGCATGGGGCACCGCCCCGCGTCAGCACATCTCGCCTACTCCTGAACGCTGCGCATGCGCAGTCAGGCGGCGGCGCGGAGCTTGCGTGTCAAGCCTCACTTTCGCGCTGTGGGCGCGCGCGAGGAGGCGTTGCGTGCCAGGCCTCGTTTTGGCAGGGACTTCCTTATTATGCGGTCGGGTCGGGAACAAGTCGCGTCTCAACGCGGCTTGGTTCCCGACCCGCCGCATCGCTCCGTGTGAGTCCTGACTCGTTCAGCACCTCGCATTTCCCCTGCCATGCTGGGTAGGGCTCCAGTCTTGCCTTTTCTCCTGCCTTGTTGGGAGGTTGTTCCCTGCCCCTCCAGTTGCTCCTGCCCTGGTTCTGTCCCCTCCAGACCCCTTCCGTCCAGCCCCTGTTCTGCTCATGTGCCCCCTCCTTGTCCTGGGTCCAGTTTCCTGTCCTCTCCTACCTCCTGGTGGTCCTGTCTTTGGCTCACTCCTTGTTCCTCTGCCTGATCCTGACTGCCTCATTGCCCCTGGCTTGGGGTTCTGTCAATCCAAGGTTCCTGCATCCTCGTCCTTCCTTCCTGGTTTCTACATCTGGACCTGAACATCTACCAGCCCTGTACTTCGTTGGAACGGCCTTCCCTGTCAGTGCTTGCACTGTTCTGGCGCCACATTAAGATCCAGGGAAGTGCCTCATTCGTGGCGTCAGGAGTTGGCTCCCCTTCAGCCCTGTGCCATTAGGGCGGGAGTGGGGCTGACTTCTGGCGTTACCTCTCTTCGGATTACCCACCGACCGACAGCCTGGCATCTCCTCAACGAACAACTCCAGGAAACACAGGTACGCAACGTCCCAGATTGAGACGCCTTACCACTTGTTCCGATTCCGAGATGGACGACGCTCAGGAACTGCGATTGGAGATGACCGCTCTATGCCAAGAGAATGTGAACTTGTGACAGATTGTCGTTCACGGGGCCGGTACTGCTCCCCAAGCAGAGGCTGCCATGGCCCATACTGTACCGCTGAAGTTTGACGGTGATCCCAGACGCGTGGCTGAATTCTGCAATCACTGTAAAATCCATTTCATGTACCGATCTTCACAGTTTAGTCAAGACAAGGCTAAGATTGGTTACATTCTGGGAAACCTGACCGGAAACGCCCTGGCATGGGTAACGCCTTTGGTTGCGGCTAATAGTCCCGTTCTTAGTGACTTTGGTGCATTCAAGAAGGCCTTTTTGGAGGTTTGTCAGTCTCCTAACCTCACGGGCACAGCACAGAACCAGTTGGTGGATCTCAGACAAGGATCAAGCGACATAATCTCCTATATTAGCTGTTTTCGCCAGATTGCCACTGATTCACTGTGGCCAGAAATAACCCAGAAGAGACTGTTTCGGCGAGGACTGAGGGAAGAGTATTAGGACGAGTTATTACACATACCGGAACCTGACACCTTACAGGCCCTCCAAGACCAGGTGCTTCGGATTGACCATCGATTGGTGGAACGTAAGGGTGAAAGACAACGGTATGTAAGAACCTTCCCAAGGCCCCCGCTGATACCCGTAGGAGTACCAGGTACTGCCGAAACCGGTCCAGAACCTATGCAGTTGGGCGCTGTAAGAGGGCCATTATCAGAAACTGAGAAGAAGCGCCGGAGGGATCTACGGTTGTGTTTGTATTGTGGAGATGCGGGTCACTTTTTAGAGACCTGTCCCCTACGACCCTTGAGAAAGTCGGAAAACTGAAGCCCCTGTCGTGTATTGGGAAGGTTACGACGGACCTTTCAACTGCCACAACCCTTCCTGGTTCTGAGACAATCATACAGCCCATGCAGCCCGTGGTCTTGATGATGTTGAAACTTGAAGTATCCTGGCAGAACAAGTCAGTGGATACGTTCGGTCTCCTGGATTGTGGAGCCTCTGGAAACTATTTGGATCTTGATTTTGCTGTCAGGAACAGCATACCTCTTCTTACCAAGGAACAAGTCTCATTAGTGGAAGTGATCGACGGAACGCTGTTGGCTTCCGGACCCATTCGCCAACACTCTGAGCCTTTGCAGCTCCAAATCAATGGACATCAGGAAATCGTGCATCTGGATGTGTTCAAGTCTCCTGCGTATCCCATCGTCCTTGGGCTACCCTGGTTGCTGCAGCATAATCCCAAGATTGACTGGGGAACACGAACCCTGACTTTCAATTCCACTCATTGTGTTCAAAATTGCTATATAGCCAGGGCTGTTCCAAAGCCCTTGACAGCTACAATGAGCATTGAAGGAGATAAAACATCTAGGGTCTGCTTGTTGGAAAAAGTTCCGTCGGAATATGATGCGTTTCGAGATGTATTCTCAGAGCCTGGGGACATACCATTACCTCCCCATAGGTCTTGTGATTGTTCCATCGAGTTGTTACCTGACATGGTCATCCCGCACGGAAAAGTGTACTCTTTGACTCCCAACGAGAGAGTGACACTCCAAGAATATCCGGAGGAATGTCTGCGTAAGGGTTACATAACTCCTTCTAAGTCCCCAGCAGGATTCCCACTGTTTTTTGTTAAAAAGAAAGAGGGCACTTTGCGTCCCTGTGTGAACTACAGACAGCTGAACGACATCACACGGAAGGACAGGTACCCCCTTCCCTTGATCCGAGACATCATAGAATCTCTGCGCACAGCACGTATCTTTTCTAAGTTGGATCTCCGTGGGGCCTATCATTTGGTACGGATTAAACATGGAGACGAATGGAAGACGGCCTTTAAAACACCATCAGGGCATTACAAATATCGGTAATGCCATTTGGCCTGTGTAATGCCCCAGCCGTCTTCCAGCGGTTCATGGATGGGATATTCTCGGATTTGATTGGAGTCACCGGCTGGGTTTACCTCGATGACATTTTGGTGTTCTCTTCCTGCCTGAAGGACCATGTCTCCCACGTGAAAGAAGTTCTCAGTCGACTGTCCTCAAACCATCTGTATGCCAAAGCCGAGAAATGCCTTTTTCACCAGGACAGTATTGAGTTTCTCGGTTATGTAATCAGTAGTTCAGGCATTCAGATGGATCCCGCTAAAGTACGAGCTGTTCTTGAGTGGAGTCCGCCACACGGTGTGAAATCCTTGCAGCGTTTCTTGGGATTCGTTAATTTCTATCGACGATTCACTCCTCGCTTTTCCCAGTTGTCCGCCCCCTTGACACATCTAACAAGCAGCACGGTGCCATTCGTATGGGAGTCTGAGACCACAGCAGCATTTAAGAGACTTAAGGAAGCTTTCAGCACATCACCTATCTTGCATCATCCAGATGAACAGAAACCATTCATTGTGGAGGCTGATGCATCCAATTTTGCCGTAGGATCTGTACTATTACAAAGGGACCAAGAGTCGGGGATGGAATTCCCTGTGGCATACTACTCCCGCAAGTTAAATGCCAGCGAGCGCAACTATGCAGTCGCCGAGAAGGAGCTCCTGGCCATAAAGACAGCTTTTGAAGAATGGCGACACCAATTATTGGGCAGAAGGTATCCGGTAGAGGTCCGTACTGATCACCGTAATCTGTAGTATCTCCGTTCTTTGCAGTGTCGGACCTCCCGCCAGGCAAGATGGGCCTTCTTCTTTTCCCACTACGATTTCACCATTACCTACATCCCCAGCTCTCGGAATCTGAAAGCAGATGCGCTTTCCCGCTCTCTCGAAGACGACATCGAACAAGATCATCTGGACCAGTCTCTTCTCGCCTCAAAGCATTTTGTACGTCTGTCCTTTTCTGCGTTCTGTTGCTCGAGACACCTTAGCCAGCCCTGAACGGATAACATTGAGGGAACTACCTCTTATCAGAGAAAAGGACGGGATGCTTTACTATGACAACAGATTATACATCCCTACTGCTCCACTACGGTCTGCTATCTTACAGGGATTCCATGATTCCAAGATCGGAGGACATCGAGGCATTCGATCCACCCAAGAACTGATAGCAAGACAATTCTGGTGGCCCGGGTGGGCTAGTCAGACCAAGCATTATGTGGAGAGCTGTCCTATTTGTGCTCAGACTTCTGAAACCCACAGAAACGCCACCCTATCCTTGGCATACCATTGCTACGGACTTCATTGTAGATCTCCCTCTGTCTGAAAACAACACTTGTATCATGGTTGTCATTGACTGCTTCACTAAGAAGGCCCATTTCATCCCCTTTTCCAAGATCCCTACTGCAGTTCAGATGGCACAAGCCTTCTTCCACGAGATCTACCGTTTGCATGGGCTTCCAGAGAAAATACTTACCGATCGTGGATCACAGTACATCTCGTCTTTCTGGAGTCAACTATGCCGCCACCTTGATGTACGGCGGGCCCTTTGTTCTGGATACCACCCACAGGCTAACGGCCAGACTGAGCGTACGAACCAAACATTGGAGCAGTACCTGCGCTGTTACGCCGACGCCACCCAAACCAATTGGTCAGCTCATCTGGATCTAGCCGAGGTGGCTTATAACAACGCAGTACATTCAGCTACCGGAATGAGCCCCTATCAATGTACTTTTGGCTTACATCCCAAGCTTTTGCCACTTTGTCCAGTCCAGCCCAGTGCCGTGCCTTCGGCTGATTCGCTTGTGACCAAGATTCAGGAATTCCATGCCCTGGCTACGAATGTTCTTGCTGAGGCTCGCAAGCGCATGAAGGATCAGGCAGACAGACGGCGGAGCCCTGAACCCGCTTTTCAGGTGGGGAATCGGGTATGGCTTTAATCCAAGAACTTGCCGGTCCATAACTTGCCCACCAAGCTTGCTCCCCGCTACTTTGGGCCTTTTCGGATTATGAAGAGGATCTCGTCTGTGGCATTTCGGTTACAGTTGCCAGCCCCCTGGCGAGTCCATCCCGTTTTCCATGTTTCTTTGTTGAAACCTTACCTACCTGATCTCTATGGTCGTTCTGGCTCTCGTCGCTCTGCTGTTGATGTGGAGGGCCCACCAGAGTTTGAGGTTCAGGAGATATGCGACTCACGGGTCCGACGGGGAGTGCTCCAGTTTTTGGTAGATTGGAAGGGCTATCCTGCCTCTGATCGTACCTGGGAACCTCGGGGTAATGTGCATGCCCCCCGTCTGGTTCGCAAGTTCTTTCTTCGCCATCCCTGGAAGCCTGGGGCCCCTGGTCTTTCTGGGAGGGGGCATAGTGTTAGGACACCACCTACCTGCAGGCAGTCTTTGAGGGGGTCCCCGGGTCTCGGGCGATCCTGGAAATTATATCCCCGTTACCGCTGGGGGGGCCCACGGGTGCATGGGGCACCGCCCCGCGTCAGCACATCTCGCCTACTCCTGAACACTGCGCATGCGCAGTCAGGCGGCGGCGTGGATCTTGCGTGGCAAGCCTCGCTTTCGCGCCGTGGGCGCGCGCGAGGAGGCGTTGCGTGCCAGGCCTCGTTATGGCAGAGACTTCCTTATTATGCGGTCGGGTCGGAAACAAGTCGCGTCTCAACGCGGCTTGGTTCCTGACCCGCCGCATCGCTCCGTGTGAGTCCTGACTCGTTCAGCACCTCGCATTTCCCCTACCCTGCTGGGTAGGGCTCCAGTCTTGCCTTTTCTCCTGCCTTGTTGGGAGGTTGTTCCCTGCCCCTCCAGTTGCTCCCGCCCTGGTTCTGCCCTGGTTCTGTCCCCTTCAGACCCCTTCCGTCCAGCACCTGTTCTGCTCCTGTGCCCCCTCCTTGTCCTGGGTCCAGTTTCCTGTCCTCTCCTACCTCCTGGTGGTCCTGTCTTTGGCTCACTCCTTGTTCCTCTGCCTGATCCTGACTGCCTCATTGCCCCTGGCTTGGGGTTCTGTCAATCCAAGGTTCCTGCATCCTCGTCCTTCCTTCCTGGTTTCTACATCTGAACCTGAACATCTACCAGCCCTGTATTTCGTTGGAACGGCCTTCCCTGTCAGTGCTTGCACTGTTCTGGTGCCACATTAAGATCCAGGGAAGTGCCTCATTCGTGGCGTCAAGAGTTGGCTCCCCTTCAGCCCTGTGCCATTAGGGCGGGAGTGGGGCTGACTTCTGGCGTTACCTCTCTTCGGATTACCCACCAACCGACAGCCTGGCATCTCCTCAACGAACAACTCCAGGAAACACAGGTACGCAACGTCCCAGGGACGTACATCTTGACAGAACTATAGACTGTTGTCCATGTTTGATGTAACTGGGGAACTATTCGCCACCTTAGTGCTCAAAGAGCTACAGATATGGGTGGAGGCAAAAAAATATTCTATACCCTTTCCAAATGGGTTTTCGCCCAGGCTCATCCACGATTCACAACAATGGACTACTAGACCGATTGATCCTTGGGGCAAAACGTAGAGATGGACCAGCACTGTACGACACTTATGTGGACTTCAGGGCCGCCTTTGACCTTGTAAACTAGCCAATACTGTGGAATAATATGGAGGCGCTGGGCTGCCCTAAATGGCTACTCAGTATAGTCAAGCAGCTTCAAAGAAGCACCTCTGCAAGGGTGCGTCTGAATAACAATGGTCTGATAACTGCTTCAATACCGATCAGCAGTGGAGTCAAGCAAGGTTGTGTGCTGGCTCCCCTGCTGTTTAATTTATATCTGAGTGACCTACCAGCACGATTACTGGGTGGTCCAAACTGTCCCCCTAGGATTGGTAATGCCACGGTTGCCAGTATGTTGTATGCTGACAACCTTGTTATGTTTGACCATACATATCCCGGAATTAAGTCTATGCTTGCTGAACCTTTGGACTATGCCAGGAAAAATGAATTCATGATCAACATGGAAAAGACAAAAACCATGCTGATCACATCAAAAAATGTCAACAGAGTGGCGATGACGATATCGCTCGGACTGATAGAATATGTTGAGCATTACCCATACTTGGGATTAGAAATGAGTGTGACTGCAGACTACTTACATATTAGGGAGGAAAAACTAGTAAAGCTAAACAGTTTACATTGCTTTTCTATAAATTCACAATGCTGACAGCATGTTACTCTTTGGAAGGCGTTTTGATGTTATATATATATATTTATAAGCAAAATGTTTGCCCTGCAGTGTTGTACCGGCGGGAGGCTCTGACTATGAGAGACTTATCATGGGCAAACCGCCTGGAAGGCAGTTTTTGGCATACAATATTAAAACTAGGTCCCTCCACCCCAATTGAATATCGAAGACTGGAATTAGGACTGGTTTCTCTTGGTGGCCTGACCTTAACAAAGCGTGGAGAATTGTACATAAAATCAAAAGTCTTCCCGGTTTGTCCTCTCTTGAAAAAACAAGGGGCACATAGTGATAGAGAACAAGTGACCAGATGCAGCAATTTTGAAGAACCAAATCTGACAATCTTTAAGCGGATAACCTGGAATCTGAGGCTTGGTTTAGGAAGTAGTTATGACGTGATCAAAGAGTCCTTTAATAGGAAATACTATCCATGGGACTGGAACACGAATTATGATCACTTTTCTAAACTTAAGAATCATAAATATGTGTCAAATGTTGTTCATCATTATTTACCACATTAGACATGCATCCTTCAATGTCCAAATCAGGCGATAAGAATGTTGATTCTACGATTACGCATAAATCAGCTGCCTCGGATCACAGATCTAGGTCCCCAGCTGAAATTGCCACCTGAGTTGAGATTTTGTGAAGTTTGTAAATTAACACACAATGCGGAAACAGCTAAGCATTTATTCACTGAATGTGTACTTACAAAGGCCTCGTTCACAAAGATGAGTCGATTATATCCAGCGATTTTTGGAATTACTGTCTCGATTCTGCTTCTACCTCCTTACACATTGCCCTATATCGCATACGGCTACAAATAGAAACATTAATAAGCCATTAAATAACCCCATTATAACTTGCAAAGTGCACATTTGCACATCCACACAATGTATATAAGTTATTCATTTTGGTCTGCTGTCTTAGAATTCAATATTTTATTCACCTCTGATCATTGAAGCATATCCATTATTCTAAATCAAGCTCAATTGGGATTGCAAAGAAAGAATTTTACCCTGATTGGTTTTAGTGTGATTATCTATATTGATAAACTCATGAAGTGACATATGTATGCACCAGTTTTACATTGTAATTGAGTATGTATAATATTGTAATGTGATTATATGTTTGTTTTTTTAATATATTTTAATTTGTAAAAGTCTAAATCGACTAAATACCAATAAATATTATTAGCATCATTTACAAGGGTGTGGATGTGGATGCTGCAGTCAGCTATATCAAGTCCCTTTTTGGTGTTATGAGGCCATCACAGTACCTTTTCAGTGGGTGTATTTCCTTGGGGTGGGGCCTGTTGCCCTGAAGGGGCTGGCCCTCACTCAGCTGCAGTTGTCGACATGGAACACTGCCTCAATCAATGCCGCACTGGCTCACACTTGTTGAATCTTCTGTCTGTGCTCATTGACCAGAGGGGTGCTGCTCTCACCGCAGGTCTTCTTTATATCCGTAGTGGCCCCATGTCCTGGGGGGGAGGGGGGTCACTGAACTCACCTCTCCTGCACACAGTGTTCTTTTTTTGTGGAGCCCCCGGCCGCCAAAGGGGCCGGCAAATTCAATGCTGCACCACAGGCATGCTCGACAATTCCCTTCTGTGCAGCCAGGTCTGTCTCCAGCAGGGGAGCAGGCCCCCACCCCCCATTTCCCCTAGAAAGGAGCCCTTTCCAGAGGTGTTAAATTGGGAAGTTGGTGGGAGGCAGTGCAGGCAAGAGGGATTTAGCTCTAAACATGCAGCAGCAACTTGAGTCCGATTAGCATTTCAGAGGGGCTGCACTGCAGGTGGCCCGTACAGAATTTGATTGCTTGCCCTAGACAATCATTTATGCTCCACAGCCATGACAGCACAAATGACCAGGGAAATGGAGGGCGATTCACACCTGTAAGTGAGGAAGCACACTTGCTCAACAAGGCTGCCTAAAATATATCTAGCATGATTCTGTGTTTTAACTGCACAGTTCATCATACCTACATTTCTAACATCTTAGTTACAAGGTAGCTATTCTTTCAAACCTAAAATCAGAAGCTGATTTCTATAATTTAAAGTATCTTTATTTTTTGCAGGAATGGAACAGTTATTCGCATCATGCTTGATCAAATGGTTAACTGGATCAAACAATACATGAATGGCGATGTTGCTTGCACACATATGTCTGCAGCAGGAGCATGAGGACTGAGGGTCCTTACAAATTACATTTAAGGTGTATATTCTGCTGAATGTACTAATTGAGTGTACGTGCAAAAATAAGGATGGCACTTAGATAGAAAATAGATTTAATACTGGACGAGAGAGTGTAGTAAAATCAAAAAGTTATAGAAGCAAGGCTTTCAATAAAAATAACCTCTATCACTCATTTCTTTTTCCCTGCATCTGCAGCATGGCTGGAGCCACGCTGCCTTAGCTCTGGGAACCAGGAGCCACGCTGTTTTCACACCTGTATTTCTGGGGTAAAGGTACTTTGTGTTTGTGCCTCGGCATGTTTTGCTGCTTTTTTCATCTTTTTGAAAAAAAAGATATAAATTACTGCATTCAATGCGCTTTGACCTGAAGATTACTGGAAATTCTACTTTTTTGCCTGGAATCTAACCTAAGTCTGGGTTTTTCATCATTTGCCAATTTCAGTGATTGGCCTCATTGTGTGCTCAGCCCTTCCAAGATGGCCGCACATTGTTTCTGCCCTTGCTGAGTAGCCATGCTGGCTTCTCTCTCCCTTGTTTGGCCAATCGAAGGTACCGGGAGCCAGAGCCGGCCAGATTTACTAGGGCCCAAGACAAAGGCACTTGTCTGCTCCCTGTCCGCTACCAGAACGCTACATGTGCATGATGTTGAAACCTCACCCAGCATTGGAAATTGGACTACCAAGACTGTCTTACCTCATTTACTATGGGTTAGTTCCCTCCTCCTGACTGCCTTTTTCCCTTTTTGGGGACCTTCTCTTCCTTCTTGACTTGCTCTCCCACTTATGCTCCAAAATGCATAACGTTTCTGCACTCTCCTCTAACATCTGATTCACACTGTTATTCTAACCTACTGTGCTCTTTGCATTTAACTTTGAAAATCAAACTTGGGTGTGTTTTGCATTTAACTTTGAAAGTCAAACTTCGGTGTGCTCTTAGCATTAATTTTTGCTTAGGCTACAACCAGCTGTTTTTTTGTGCAGACTTGCTGTGCCCTTTGCTTGCATTGAATTACTTCTCTGTAACCTGCTGGCCCAGTGACTGTTCCATACCACTGTACTTGCATACCTTTCCTGCTGCTCCTCTCTCTACTCACCCATGGTGCTTTCTGTTTTTCCTTTCTACTCCAACTGCTTCTCTATCAACTATTCTTCCCTTCTCACTAAGTCTGGAGGGAAGAAGTTTTAAAAGGATATTTTGGCTGCCCAGCCAGGTCTCCCCATCGCTGATACCTATTCCAGCGCTTCTTCCAGACAGACCCTCACCAACTTCCTTTTTTGTTCCTTCGCCAGATCTATGGACCCTTCATAAGGTCTCTGTGCTCTGTCCTGTCTCCTTGTCTCCCATTAGTGGTGGCACCTGCTGGGAAGTTCTCATGGCCTCCTTGGACTCCTCCAGAGTCATCATTAATGTCTACCTAAATGGCACTGCCATGGCCCAAGGCCCTCAGGCCAATCTCCTCCTCTTTGATAGGCGTTTCCATTGCCTCATCAACTTTCTTTCATCTCCTGCTTTCCCTTCCTCCCCTCCCTTCACTTCCTTGGCCTCTCTTCCCTCCTCACCTCCGCAGGGCGTACCTCTGATTTGTACCCCTCCACGGAAGGTCTTTAAAGCTGGCAACCTTCTTCATCTTGCCACTCTCAATTCTCGCTCTGCTGTCAAACACTCCTCTGACATCTGCCACCTCTTGGAAGAACTTGACCTTGATGACCTCAGTCTTACCAAGCCATGGTTCATGGCAGCTCTGTCACAAGCTTTGACACTCTCCTCCCTGTTGGCTACAAGATCCTCTCCACGCCCATATCTAACCAGCCCGGAGGGGGTGTAGCCCTGATCTTTCTTGAGTGGATTCATGCCTCAATCATTCCCATGCAGACTTACTCCTCTTTCAAATGCCTTGTCTGCCAGCTCTCTCTCTCTCTTATCCACTGTTGCTACTCTCTACCGGCCTCCTGGCCTCCTGGCCAGATCACCTAATTTCTCTCTGAGTGGGCGGACACTTCTCCTCCCTCCTGGCCTCAACCACCCAACGTCTGCTCATGGGTGACCTCAATATCCATCTTGATTCTCTCTGCTCCTTGTCTGTGCTCTTTGGTGAGCTCATTGACTCCCTCTCCGTTTCTATCCTCCGCTCTGGCCTGACCAACTCTGCAGGACACACACTTGATGTCTTGATATCCTCTGTCCTCCCCCTCTCCATCCCTCTGACCACTCCTCTCTCCTGGAGCGATCACTCCCTCCTCTCCTCTCATCTCTCCCTCTCTTCCCCCCAGGCCAATCCTACCCCAACACTGCCAGCTACCTTCTCTGATATCCGTCCCATGAAGCGTGTGTCAGTTGACGCTTTCACCTCCACCTTCTCTCCCCCGCCCTCCACCTCTGGCTGACTCGCATCCTGATAAAGCCCTGTCTTTTCTCTACTCCTCTATCTCGGTTGCTCTTGATGCTCTTGCCCCTGTCATGAGGATCTGCTTGAAGCCCAAAGCCAAATGCAATTCCTGGTATGACTCCGACCTTGCTTCACTTAAAGGTAAGTGTAGGGGTGCTTAGATGAAATGGAGGTCCTCTTGTTCATCCTCTGACAAACTGGCCTGTCGCCGGCTCCAAAGGCAATACCGACTCTCCGTCCACACTAAGAAGGGAGCCCACATCCAAGCCCGTGTCTCTGCGCATCTAACAACTGGGCTGAACTCTGCAAGGAACTGGCCAACTCTGCTGCAGTCTCTACGTCTCCTGTCGCTTCCCAGGCCCTTTGCATGGCCCTTGCCTCCCACTTCATCTCTAAAACCCAGGATATCCTGTCCACCCTCTCATCCCCTCCTCTGCTTTTGGTGAACTCTAGTGTTCCTAAATCCACTCCCCCACCTTCCTTCTTGTCCTTTCCTATTTTCTCCCCTGACAAGGTTTCTAGACAAGTCCCATCTATGAAAGCCTCGTCAAAACAGGGTTTTCCTTGCTCTTCCAAAACCATCAAGGACCACATTAACACCCTCAATCCCGCCCTGGCTGATTTCTGCAACCTCTCCTTTGCCTCAGGAGTCTTCCCTTCCCCCCTGAAGCACGCTCTTGTGCACCCTCTTCTCAAAAAACCCACATCCGACGCCTTCTTGCCTGCCTAACTATCGCCCAATCTCCATCACCCCCTTTATGGGCAAACTCCTTGAAAAGCTGGCCATCTCACAGCTTAACCTTCACTCTGATTCTGTTGGTTGTCTCCACAACCATCAATCTGGCTTTGGAGCTGCCAGAAGCAAGGAAACTGCTCTCCTGAATGCCCGTGAAGATCTGCTCTCCAACCTTGACTAATACCCTCTCTGTCCGCGGTTTTGGTTGTTTTGACCGAATCTAATGGTTCGCATGAACCATTAGATCTAAACATGCTACCACCAAAGGTTCAAACACCAAAGGTTTGAACCTTTGGTGGTAGCATTGTAAAAAACAAACGGGAACTGCGCCCCGCTCACTATCCTGCATAGTATAGTGAGCCAGGGTTGCGGGGGACATGCCCGCAGCCTTCCGTTTAATAAAAACAAAAAAAACGAGGGCTGCGGGGGTATCTCCCGCATCGCCCTGCTCACTATACTTTATGGTATAGTGAGCGGGAGTTGCGGGGGACACTGCCGCAGCCTTCCGTTAAAAAAAAAGAAAAGGACCCTGTGGCGCCGGTTCACGATCACAGAAGTGAAAGGGAACTGGCGCTGCAGGAACCCATCGTGAATAAGAAGGTAAGTGGGGTTTGTTTATGTTGTGTGTGTGTGTGGATGTGAGTATGTAAGTGTGTTCGCATTAGAAAGGTGCAAACATTTGGTAGTTTGCACCTTTCTCATGCGAACGTTCCAGCCGTGGCAAATTCAGCCGCGGTTGTATCACTTAGAATCTCTGTCCTCATCCTACTTGATCCCTCTTCTGCCTTCGACACGGTCAACCATACCATCCTGCTCAACCGTCTCCATGACAACCTGGGTATCACCGATCAGGCTCTGGCCTGGCTGAACTCTTTCCTCTCTGATCGACCTTGCCATGTCCAACTTGTGTTGTTCCTTTCATCTATCTCCCTATCTACCTGTGGTGTTCCCCAGGGGTCTAACCTCTCACCCTGGCTTATTAACCAATACCTGGCAATTCTCGCTCTTCGCATTGCCAATTTCTGATCCCACTTTCAGTGCTATGCTGATGACACTCAACTCATTTTCAGGCTTCCCTCGGCCACCTTCTCTCCTTCTCTCATCTCTGATTGCCTATCTGCCATTCAGGATTGGTGTGCCGCCAATGATCTCTGCCTGAACGCTAGCAAGACTGAGATCCTCCTCATTGTCACAACCTCACCTCATTTCTTCTCACTATCTGGCCGGCCTTCATTGGTCATCCTTAGCCCTACCTGGAAGGCTAAGAACCTCGGGGTCATCTTTGACTCCACGCTTTCCTTCTCTGCGCACATCTCTGACGTCTCTAAAAAGTCAAACTTCCTACTGCACCTCCTCAGAGTTATTCTGCCTTTCCTCTGCTTCCCCCAGAAGCTCACTGTCTCTCGAGCCCTGGTTCTCTCTAGGCTGGATTACTGCAACAGCCTCTTTCTAAACCTACCTGCTTCTACTCTCCGCCCTTTGAAACTTATCCAGAACAGGACTGCGAGACTGGTCCTTGGCCTCAAGCCCTGGGATCGTATCTCTCCAGCCCTGAAATCTCTCCACTGGCTCCCAGTGGCTGCAAGGATTAAATTTGCATTGTCCACAAGGCTTTCTGGGGCCTGGGTCCAATATACCTTCACTGTCCCTTTGTAAATACCTTCCCTCTCGAGCTCTTCGCTCCTCTACCTCTAATTCTCTCAGGGTCAGTCGTTTCTAAAAGAAGCGAGCTGGGTGTAGATCTTTGTCTTCGGCTGGGGCCTCCCTCTGGAACAGCCTCCCTGCCACCCTGAAACTTGAGGAAAACCATCTCCGGTTCCGGAAGCACCTCAAGACCTTCCTCTTTGCTTCTGCCTTTGCTCCTCCTCTCCCCTGCTGATCTGCTCTCTCTTGGCACTGTGCTCCTGGCCTACCTTCTGACTTCCGGGGCCCAGTTACACGCTCACCTTGCCACCCGCCTGCACTGCCTCCTGGTAAACCCTTGCACTGGGGCCTGTATTTGTAACCATACAACCACACTCCCCCTTTTTTCCTCTCTGCACTTACCAGACTCACGTTGTCTGTTGCCTCAAACCCAGCACTTGCCACCTGCTGGCGGAACTACCACAGTTTGATTGCTTGCTATTTATTTATTATTTTTCTGTATTTATCTGTATTCCTTTGCTCTGCACTTTCCATTCCTCCCCCCCTTCCATGCTCTTTTCCCTTTTTCCCTCTCCCATGCACCTGCGCATTCTCAATGTCGCTGGGCCTAGAAAGATCATTGTTTTTTGTTCTCCCTTGTTACCCTCCCTTGCCTTGAAACACATGTGTACGAGCGCGATATAAATAAAATATCAATATCAATATCATTGCTCTGGACAGCCTTCCGTGCCATACTCCCTTGGTATGTCTCTGCCTTTACAGAAGGGAAAAAACCATTAGCAAATGAGTCTTGGTTCTGCCACCAAATGGTGCAGTTCAATCTCAGTTGCTAGGCCATGTCCGCTCTGCAGAGGAACACAAGCAACCACTGGCATCATCAGGACTTGTGGTCTAGCAGTTTGGGCAGAGCAGCTCACATTAGTGGCAGGGCTAAAGCTTATTTGCAAACTATGGCCTGGAATCCTGACCAAAGCAATGCAAGTGGTTATGATTTATTCAGAGACTTACATCCATACTTCTTTAGTTTTACTGTTAGGTGTAAGCCAGAACCGGCGCTAAAAGCATTTACAGCCACTTTTTATGTGCCGCAGGATTTTGTATGTTTTGGCAGGCAAAGTTGGAGAGCAGAGCAGAGGAGGGCAGACTTTACATGTTTGCCTGCTCCTACAGGTCCCCTGCCAAATCCAACTGGTATCCACCAGCATGTATTTTTATGCTGGTGGAAAACCAATGGATTACTCTGAAAACCACGTGGCTTTTACACCTGGTAAAAGCAGGCAGATTCCAAAGGAATTCATTGTAGGTGGCTCCCCACAATCGTTAATTGCGGGAGGGATTTATACTTTTCCAGACATGGAATGGAAATGTGAAGAGCAAAGGCCATTTTGCCTGTGTTTTACTATTTACCTTTCCAGTACTTTTTGGAAACAATTAAAATTGCATGGAGGGGTCCCTTTTGCAAACAGGAGTTGCCCCCTGGGCGAAATTTAGGATTAAAATAACGCCCTTGCTCTTTTTCATCAACCCCCATTTTCAGGTTGATTTAACATGTGTAAAATGTCTTTTCTTTCAAAAAAATGTATACGCTTTATTTTCATTTACATCATCAAAAGCGTACAAAAGAGTTCAACAGTAAAGAAGTAAGATCATTGATGAATAACACATTTTTGTCCCCACCCGAGAAAAATGAAATGGACCATGACGTTCCTAACAGCATAGAACTACCACTGGAGTCTACCCAATCATACATTAGTTCAAAGCCGATCCCAATTCGGGCCCCTTTCTGTCCAGGTAACCGCCCTCAGGCGGGTTATTCCTATCGAAGTTCTGGCTCCCTCTTCCTAATGCCTTGCCGTTCCTTCCCTCTGCACCCAATAGCCAAGCCTCAAGTGTTGCATAATATGCAGTCTAAATAATGCTGTTTTCCTCTCCCTGACATATTCTGAAAATGGGGCCCACACCCAGGTGTATTTGGGAATCAAATTGGTCACTAATGTTGTGATCCTTTCCATAGCCACAATATCCCAACCTTAGATCCACCAATATGCTATCGGGGGACCCGCCTGTGACTTCCAGAATCGTACTCTGGTTTTCTTTGCCACTAATACCAATTGGACGATGAGGGTCTTACACAGTTCTGAGTGGGATTGTGCCGTCATCTGGGACATCTCCCAGAATCAACTAATAGTCTAAAATGCACTGCTATGTTGTTGTATATGGTCAGAGTTGTCTATCTGAAAAATATTATGGTTCCACTCAAATGCACATGAAACCTCAGGTGCAGGGGAGAAAACCCAGTCCTGACACATTCACTGTACTAATATGCAATACCAAATAGTAAGTTCTCAAGGATGTGGGATCTCCATGTCCCATGCACACTATCAAGGGCCAAAAATCAGCCAAAATGTTACTTTATATATGTGAACATATACTGTCAAGCAATTTGGAAATTGTCTAAATAAGATAAAAGTTTAAATGGACATTCCTCGAGACAAAAAGTATCACAACGATCAATTATCTCACAAATTCAGGTTTAATGGGAACCCCAATGCGTTTCAAGATATAACTCTATTCATCAGGGGTGCTTTACTGTGAAGATTACCGCAATATAATAGAGAAGAGCGCCAATGAAAACACTTAAAGACACCTTGTTATGTTACATTTCAATTTTTAAATGTGTGTACATTTAAATCACTGTAAGCTTGTTAAACCACCTTATAAATACAAAATCCAGAAATCCTCTGGTTATGTGATTGGTCTTTGGCCAATGTTCATTTATTTCCCCACTGCTGTGACAAAGGATCTCGAGAAAATTAAGGGTGAAGAGACATGTAACTCATGCGTCTAATAACGTGGTTTCCAGCCAAAGTCGGGACTCATGTCCTTAAATAAAGAAAAAAGAAAAAAGGGTATACTGTGTCTTACCACAAAAGAATTCCTACACAAACGTGCACTGCAAATTGCTGCAATCTATGCCTCCTCATTCTTATAAGGAGAATGTCCAAATCTGTGAAAAGTTAAATAATGGGCCTCATTCTAAATCTGGCGGGCCAGAAATAAGGGTGCCGGTCGCAAAGCACCCGCACCATTTCCGCACTGCCAGACTACAACTATCCCTGCTGGGGCCATTGCTCCCGGCAGGTCAGACCTGCTGGGAGCAACGTCCCCCGCAGGCATGGTTTTCACGGAAGCACCGGCACCGTTATCAACGGTGCCGGTGCTTCCTTGTCCCCATTCCCGTGGAGTCCCATGGGACTCCACGGGAATGGGGACTTACACTTCACCCCTCCTGAAATTCTGGGCTTCCGGGACTTGTAATGTCCCGGTGGCACCGGGATATCAGGCGGCCGAATGGTGTCACGAGTTCGGTAGCAATTCCGAACTCGGAATGAGGTCCAATCTCTCCTAAACCACAGTCTCTGCATCTAGATTATCTTATCAAACAATACTATACCGCTGACTATGGTATCTTACCAAAGTGTGCTCTTGGGGTGTGAAGTCGAATGAAATAAGTTTCATCATGGTGTGTTCCTCATAGAGTGCAAAAAAGTGCATCTTCAAATTGAAAAAAGGGGATGGGTATTCTTATATTTTCAAAGTAAACAATAAACATAACTATGCTATTCATATTGTAACCAAATTCAGTGTGAGGCTCACCTGGATCTCCAGATGGAAAATAACCAGGAGGATATGTGGGGAATCAAGGGGAATGAATAATGGTAATGTCCACCTAGAAGACATAAGTAGTACTGTCTCAATTTCTCAGGTGTTCGTATTGCAGATGATCCAATAAAATCAAATAAGCCCCAATTGCTATTTTTGCCTGAATCACTCACCAAAAGTGATTAGAAGAGCCTAACGTTCCACCCAGGGTTTTCCTTGGATTCTAATGCGTTGCCACGAGTAACATCTGTAAGGGAGGCATGGTACCACAAGTATAACACTGACACAAAAGGTGCAATTTGTAAAACCTTTATTGAAGTTTCAATGGGGTTGGAGAAACTCCTACGTTGCCCTACAGCTAGGACAGGGTTAGTCTCGACCATTAATTCCTAAACAAAACAGTCCTAGTTGAGTCTGTCAAATCAAAATGGCCTATACTAACAAAAACCTAATGCCTGTGCTATATCCTATACAAAAAGTGTGAAAAGGAGAAGATGTATGCAAAAGAAAAGTCAGTGTTTCAATATGATGAATAAATGTGGCTGAGTCAGCTCTCCTCCCTGCGTTGAACATCACGGTGTAAGGCGGTCCCTGTAAGCAAGATGACACACTCTGGCCCAGGCTCTTAACACATTAAACAGTTCCAAAACGTGGATTGAGGTCCACCTGGCCTTCCACGTTAAAGTCTTATTTTCCAATTTCCAAAACACAGTTCATCAAACAGTTCACGGAGGCCCCCCCTCTGTCGGGCTCAAACCTCTTAAAGCAAAAGTTCACTTCAGTCCCCCTCTGTCGGGCTCAGGCCTTTCAAAGCAAAGGTTCACAACACTTGTAGTGGTTGCCGTCCCCAAGTTTATACTCCCGTCTCCCTCTGTCGGGGTCGGACCGTTTCCTGATGTCAAAGACTTTCGAAATGAGCGTGGCTTTTTTCTACAAACCTCTGCAGTACCGCTTCGACTTTCCAGCCTTCAACTCACACTCCCATGTTATTTGCCCCAGTGTTTTCCGGTCTGGATAGTTCACTGTATTTCACCAAAGTTCAACATTCATCTTTTACTTTACCCTTCTCACTGGGTTAATTGCAATCACCTCGCTTTTACAGTTCATTCACTTTATCGCTACAAACTTTTCACCTTTCACAGAGACTTTTGACTGGGCTACCTCCTTTCGCCAGACCACTCCATTACTCAGTATCGCTGACTTTACAGATATCGTTACTTCAAGGTTCATTCGCAGGTCTGCCTTTCTTCGTGTCTCATCCACAGGCGCACAGCCTTCAATTGTGCAATATAATGTTGCCACTTCAATCTTTCTTTTGCACTCACCAGTCTCTAACATTGCTTGCCAACTCATCGGCTGTGTGCTTTTCTTTCCTTTTTTTTACTGTATTCCAGTTTACAAGTCAAGGTTAGTACTACAGGCTTGGCCTCACCTCCCCAACTCTGCCGCTTACCCGGGAGTGTTGCTGGCATCCTTGAAACACAAATTCACAATACAGCGTTTTTGTTCGGGATTTGGCCTTCTCCATGTATCTTTCACTGCCTTTTGGAGGCAAACACCTTCTGCTGGGAACTCATGGGGTTCTCCACCCGTTGCTCTTGCCCCTCGGTCCGTTGCTGTGCTCCAGTAGGTTCACCTTCGCCCTGGAAGTTCTGCTCTTACTCGTGTTCCACCTTGCTCAGAGTGTGTCTCTATGTTCCGCCTTTTATCCGTGTGAGGAGAGCTAATTGGTATCAGATGTACGCACTTAGAGTCAAGTGCCTGACTTTGCCTAAACCAATTAGCGAGCCATATGTTTAAGAGTTAGCATTGTTACTCCCAGTCACCCTCTTCCTTGGCCCAGTGTTTGTCTAGAAGGGTTGGGAATGTTGGGACATCAGAGAATTGTATGTAATCAGAGGCATCATAGGTACAGGAAAGGGCGGTATACCATGTCTCACCATCGGCTGCCCCACCCCCTCTCCCTGAAGATCTCTCACCCAGGTGAACCTCCCACACTGGTCCACCCCAGGGTCTGGATCGAAAAGCGATGGCTGTGCCCTGGCCACCTGAGAGAGAGAGATCCCTGGGGACTAGCAGGTGAGACACCCTTTTGCTTCTCACATTCCCTTCGATTATGCGATGTAGCTTCATCTGTTTCACAGGGAAACCAGGAAAGGAAATTGACATTTCCCTGTTCCTTTCCTTTTCGGTGTTCCACAGTGAAACAGTAGGATTGCAGGTCTAAGAACCATTGCATGACTCGAGGGTTAGAGTCCTTTCGTTGACTTATCCATACCAAAGGGAGTGGTCGGTAACAATGGTGAATGTCTCCCCAGAAGGCAGTACCGTCGATGAATAATTGCCCATTTGATGGCAAGGGTCTCTAATTCTAATACAGAGTAGATTTTCTCACGTGGGAAGAGTTTACGACTTAGTGAATAGGATGGGGTGTTCTAATCCATCACATATTTGCGACAGTACTGCTCCCAACCCTGTGAGGGAGGCATTAGCCTGTAATACGAATTTCTTTGAGAAGTCAAACACTTTTAGTATTGGATTTTGGCATAAGGTTTGTTTCAGGTTATCATAGCATGCATCATCCTCATCAGACCAACACATTTCTGGGGCTCTGTATTTCTTAGTTTGTGTGTCATTCTGGCTGTTTTATCTGAAAAACTTGGGATAAACCTATGGTAATAACCAATCCATCCTAGGAATGCCGTGATGTCTCTCTTGGTCTTGAGTGTGGGGGCATCTAGGACAGCTTTCACTTTTTCTTGATGGTGGCTGGACACTGCCATTCCCTGCACAGAAACTTAGGTATTTCACAGCCGATTGAGCCAGCTTACATTTGAATGGATTGTCAGTTAAGCCAACCTATATGAGGTTTTTCATAATAGTAGAAAGATGAAAAAGATGGCGGAGATGGCGTTAACCTGCCTGAAGTCTATGCAAAACCTTCAAGAATGATCAGGTTTTGTCACCAAAACAATAGGGGAAGACCATGGACTCGGAGAGCACTCGATAATGTTTGTCTTCAGCATTTTTTTTAACTTCATCGTTTACTATCGGCTTTCGTTCTTCTGGAAGTCTATATGGTTTCAACGGACCACTTTTCTCTTTGGAGTTCTGATATAATGATAAGTACCATGTACTCTCCCTGGTCTCTCACAGAATACACCAGGGAATGAGATGATAAGGATGTTCATATTTTCTTGTTTCTGTTTAGATTGTTCTTGGGGAATAAGTTCAGAATTGTCTATCTGCTCGGGTACCAAACAGGACAATATAGAGGTAGTAGCAGAAGGATTTTCTTTCCACTCTTGTAGAAGATTTGCGTGGTAGAGGTGGGTCTTTTGCCTTCAATCAGGTTGGACTATTTTATAGGTACAGGTTGCCGTTTGCTCTAGCACTTCGTAGGGTCCATGCCACTTTGAGACAAGTTTATTTTCAGAGGTAGGTAAGAGGACTAATATTTTCTGTCCCACTGAAAATGATTTTACCTTCTTGTCATAGGTGGATTTTTGTTGGGCTTGAAATTTCTCCATGTGAGTTTGGACTAGACTCAGGATGAGTTTCATGTGCTCTCGCAATCAGGTAGCTGTCTGTGAGAGGGGGATAAGTGCCTCTTCTCTTACTTCCCAGGTCTCCCGGAGCATGTCCAAGACATTTCTTGGTTCTGTAGAGTAACTCAAAAGGGGAGAATCCGGTGGATGGCTGAGGGGTCTTTCTCACTGCAAATAGGGCGCATGTGTTCATACGATCCCAGTTCTTCCCATCCTCATCTACCAATTTTCTCAAAATTATTGTGAGGGTTTTGTTAAATCTCTCTACCAATCCGTCCATTTGGAGGTGGTAAACTGAGGTTATTAAGGTGGTAATGAGGTGTAATTCCTTGACTTCACCCATAAGTGTACTCATGAAATTGGATTCCTGATCCGTTAAAAATTCCTTGGGGAAACCAACCCTAGAAAGGAATGGCAGCAGGTGTTTTAAAATCTGCTCGGTTGTGTTGTACCGCATGTTGAAGGCTTCTGGGTACCGGGTAGCATAATCAACGATTAGGAGAACATATTTATTGCTCAGTCTAGAAGTTTCCAACGGCCCAATGATATCCATCCCAATTCGGGGAAAAGGACTTCTATCATCGTTAATGGGTTTAGAGGGGCAGGTAAGAGTCGACCTGCCTTATCCCCCTGAGTTAAGGTGCATGCTGTTGTCAGCAGTAGTCCTGCTAGATTCTGCCTTACTTCTGTCTTTATAAAAGGAAGCACATGGCGTGGCGGTGGAGATCTGCAGCTTTGCTTTCTTTCCATTTCGCGGATCTCATATCTGTTGGCCAATCTAGTGTAGGGGCCAATTGTGCAGCTAGGAAATACTTTTGTACAGATGGGACGCCCAGACCTCCCGTGTTCAGGGATTTTATTGTAACCTTTCTTGGTATCCTAAGGCATCTATCCGAGCAGATGAATTTAGTAATCTATCTCTGGAGCTCCTCCAGGACCTTCTATTGAATATGTATGGACAGGGCTTGGATGATGTAAAGTTGTTTCGGAAGCAAGGTCATCTTCACTGCCTGAATTCTTCCCAGCCAGTAGATTTCAGGCTGGTCTCAATGGGACAGCTGTTCTTCGGATTCCCTCCAGAGATAATGTATATTTTCACTGCTAGTGTTTAGTATAGGGGTTGTGATTTTAACTCCCAGTTAAGTTATCTCTGCGTCTGCCAACCTAAAGGGAGAGGTTTCCTGCAGGGACCGTAAATCTGCTTGGGTTTTGGTGATGTTTAGGCCCACCGACTTGTCTTTGTTAATGCAGAATCCCAAAACATCACCAAAAGCGTCCAGAGTGTTGGTCAGCTTTACCAGCAAGGTAGCTGTTCTGCGAGGAAACCTAATACGCCATCTGCATATTGTGAGAAACCTGAAGGTATTCTCCAGAGTAGGCCTTGAGAATCCCTTATTCAGGTGGCCAGGGAAGAGCTGGCACTCTCAGATCCCAACTGTGGGGGTGGATGAGCGAGGGAGGATCACCTGGGTAGGGGAGTACAGGGTTGTGTTTGGGGAAATACCACAGGTGAGATGCAGTATTATACCGAGGAAGAAGGTGAGGAAGACGAGATCTCTGAGATCTTTGTAGATCTCAGAGTACATCTGTCCCCCTTCCTCCCAATGAAGCTCTCTTGCCCAGATCCAACGGCCCCTCCATCTCTGGTAAATTCCCTAGGAGCCCAAACCCTGTTACACTTGAAAACCATAACTCCCAGAATCCCTGTATTCATGTTCCCTATCTGAATACTCCCAATCATTCTTCTCCATGTACCTCTTTTATTCTTTCCCAAACTCCCAGTCTACTTTGATAGAACAATACTGTTCCCACAATCCCCCTTGTTAATTTCACTATAATAATCCTGGTCATTCCCGTTTGTTTCACAAACCCTACCAATTTCACCCTTCTGAGCTTACCAATCCCCCAGTATGAGGGCTATAATTACATATAGCACCTTTTCCCCATCCTATCCAGTAGGATGCTTGGAAACTCTACCAAACCCCCTTTTTGACACAAACACTTTCTCACACTGTGAGAAACAACAGACTAACCCAAGAACCGTTTTCTTGACAAGCCCTGACACAAGGGTCAGGCAGAGTCAGGCAGTTAACCAGAATCACACACACCTGACAGCCCTTTCTCTTCTCCATAGGGATACAAGGTGGAGCACGAGAGCACACGAGGAGCAAGGTAGACCGCACAACGAGACTGCTATCCAAGCACAGCCGTTCAAGAGGAGGAGAAAGGCAGCGAGAACCGAAAGGGCTGCAAGGAAAGAAGCAACTTTGCCCTCTCCGACCCAGACCCGCTAAGGCTCTGTGGAAGGAATCATAAGACCGCGAACAATAGCCAGCGTGTGTTGCAGCTGATGCCAACGGTACACAGAGCATGCATGCACTGATAATCAGAACATGGAGAGACGCTTGCTACCGTGGTACCGGCCTTGACTCCAGAGACAAGAAAAGCCAAGCGGTTCATCACAGCCGGTGAATCGAGGGGAGAACCGATAAGAAACCGAACTGTGTTGAACGAAAGTCGCAAATGGCAAATTAAGGAAAGTTCAAAGAACTGTTAACATTAAGGGAAAACCATCTGCAGAGTGGTCCGGCACCACGTCGGTGCTCATTCGAGAGATTCTGGTGACCCCACGCTTTGTTGAAACTACCGATACCAGAAGACCCTAGGAGAGCCAGAAGGAAAAGGCCAAAGTGGTCATACAGGGGTCTAGCAAAACCCCCCTGTACAGTCAAAAGTATTTAACGTGCACGAAAGCTAAGGGAGATGAATCCTGCATAAGTAAGAAAAGAGAAAGAACTGTGTAAAAGAGAAAGAACTGTGTGATTGGCAAGAGTTGGCAAGCATGAACCCGATGGAGGGATGCCGATGGAAAGGTGCAAAGTCTGAAGTCCTGATGTACAGTTTGTTGACAGGAGTGAACCCGACAGAGAGATGTCCACAGTGAACTGTTTAAAAAGACATTAAGGGCCTCTTTAGGAGGATGGTGGTAACCATGCCACTTTTTGCGGCATGGCTACCCCCATACCGGGTACTGGGTCCGGGTTCCCTGAATGGGGAAATACCGGGCCATCCCGACCTTGGAGGGCCCGGTATTTCCCCATTCAGGGAACCCGGACCCGGTACATCCCCATTCCCATTTGAGCCCCCATAGGGCTCAATGGGAATGGGAATGATACTAACAACGGGCCCGTTAAGGACGGGCCCGTTGTTAGCATCCTGGTCTGCTCGCGGGACCCGCTAAGGACGCCTGGTAAAACCTCGTAATGGGGCGGTAAGGGGTTAACGGCTCCGGCACCTTTACCGGCACGGTTAACCCCCTACTGCATTCCTCGTAATGAGGCCCTAAGGCTTAAATTGTTTTGGAGACCAACAGCCATAGTGAACCCCATGGACGGAGGGAGGCAAACATTTGAGAAGGGTCTGAGCCCGGAAGAGGGGGATCCAGGTCTCGGGAGGATAGCTCAGGGGCAACACGCTCGCCTTGGAAGCAAGATGACACGGAGCAACACAGGTTCGATCCCTGGGTCTGTGCTTAGAAACCTCTGGATATTAAGCACGTTATAAATAACCAATCATCATAAGAGGGGGATCCAAGAGTGAAAAGACATCTCCCACCGACACGTGAATGTAACGGATAAAAGTGTTAGACATTCGTGAGGTCCCTGAGCCTGGAAGAGGGGGACCCAGGAGTGAAGAATCCTCACCGCAAGTGCAATCCGAAAAGGAACCTTTGTTTGTTATTTTGAACGTATCAGGCCCACAGAAGCAAGAGAGTTAACCACCGAAGGTCCTGATATCGCTAGAAACTGTTTGTGGGTCTGAGCCCAGAAGAGGGGGATCCAGGGATGAAAAGTCATCATCCAAAGTGCATACGGAAAGGATATTTGGTTTATTATTTTGAACACATCAGGTCCTCATAGGTAAGAGACTTTTTGTAGAAAACAGACTTTACCACCGGAGGTCCTGATACCTGAGAACGGAACTGTAGTCTCGTGCTGGGAAAGCTTGAGCCTGTGCTGTGCTCCATAGTCCCGCCTTATCCCGTGTCAAAAACGTGGGGAAGGGAGACCTCCGGCTAACACATGCTGATGTTTCTTGTGAACACAATCCCACATGCTTTTGTATTTAGTTGTAAGGATTGGCAATGTTTTATTTTTAGTATAGGCTCTTTTATTTGACAAGATGCCATTAGGACTGCCTTATTATTATTTGATGGTCGTAGCCTGCTCCCATCTTAGATTTAGGATTAGATTAGGTGGTTTTCAACCTACCTACACAGTTTAATAAACACCCTTGAACTGTGTTCACTTGTGTCTGACTTTATTGATGCCACCATGAATTCCTTACAGTATAGAGCTACCTTGTGCGTCATGCCACTAAATGAGATTCTGTGGATCCCTGGGTTGCTGCAGATCTGTTGGGCTAAGGGTTCCATCGCTAGGGCGAATATTAGGGGGGAAAGTGGGCAGCCTTTCCTTGTACCTCTTTCGATCAGGATGGACTGGGACCATTGACCAGTGACGTTAATTGTAGTTTTTGAGATTTTAAGGTTTTCATGATGAATTGTCTGAAAGTTGGCCCAAAGTTGAATTCTTGTAACAGTGCCTCCAAGCACTCCCAGTCCATACAGTCGAATGCTTTGTGAGCATCCAGGGACAGGACCACAAATCGCTCTCATATCGCTTCCTTGGCTACTATTAAGTCAATCATTTGTCGAATGTTGCCATGTGCCCCCGTTCAATTATAAAACCTGTTTGGTCTTGGCCAATTATCTTAGGCAGGGCTTCCGTTAGCTGAGTGGCTATTATCTTTCCATATATTATAGTGTCTGCATTGAGGAGTGCATTTGGGCTGTACACTGAGCAATCGTCCCCATCTTTTAACGGCTTTGGGATCAGCATTGTCAGTGACTCCGACTTGAAGTCCGAGACTGAGCCCTTTCTTGAGAAACTATTGAAAACTTTAGTAAGGTTGGCGAGATCAACTGTCCGAAAACGTTGTAGAATTGGGGAGAAAAGCCATCTGGGCCATGGGCTTTGCCTGTTGAAAGGCCCCAGATAGCTTGCTGGACAGCTTCTTCTGTGATAACTACCTCTAGGGCATCCCTATCCTCCCCAGACAGTTTCAGAAGCCTTGTGGATTCTATAAAAGGAGCTCTGTGTGTAGAGTCCCCAAGAACTTTAGCCCCTATTTCTCAGAAGTAATCCTCCATTAGTGGCTGTTTGTCGTTTTCATTGATATCTCTATTACCTAGCCTGTCCTTCAAAGCGTGTATATAGTTGTGTTTTGATAGTTTGCTAAATTTTGCTGCCAGCAATTTGTTGGCCTTGTTCCCTTTTACAAAATAGAATTGTTTCATATTTAGCATGGCTTGTGCCACGTTTTCAGCTAAATGGGCTTCCAGTACCTTTTGGGCATATCGTAGTTCTCTTCCAGAATTCCGTGTGTTTATGAATCTGCTCTAAACGACAAACCTGTTTCCAGTGCTACCCCACTAGCTTTTTTGGCCCTCATGTATGCTGCTACCTAACTGATGATTGCCCCCTCAGGACAGCTTACCCTGTGTCCCACAGGAAGCATGGGTCTATATTGCCAGTGTCATTCTCCGCAAGATAATTGGTTAATGTTTCTGTTAAGTGAAATCATTTAAATGCCCCTCCTTCCTCCAATGCTGTCGAGGTAATCCAAAGTCTAGTGTTATACGTACCAGGGCATGCTCCGACAGTATTCTTGGAAGAATCTCACATACTTTGACTGTCGGTATTAGAGCACTGGAGAGAAGCACCATGTCTAGTCTTGAGAATCTATGGTGCACTGGTGAAAAGAACCCATAGTCCTGTTAATCTGGGTGAAAAAATCTCCAGGACACCACCACCAAATGGTCTCTTAGTAATTTTAAATTACATTTGTCAGCGCCTGTCGGAGAGAGCGTTTTATCCCTTGTAGGGTCTACCATGCAATCAACAGCTCCCACTAGGACTAGTTTCCCACCAGAGAAACCCATCAGTGAACACATCAAAGCTTCAAAGAAAGCTTCTTGCCCTGCGTTCAGAGTGTAAACCAAAACCAAAGTCAAGCCACGATCCCACAGTTTGCATTCAAGTCTATAAACCTCCCCTCAGCATCTATTAGTATCCCTTTGACCTACAGGGGGAATCCCCTTTCGGATGAGGATGGCTACCCCCTTCATTTTAGTGCCTCAGGGTTGGGCCAATGAACCATACATGCCTCATCTTGAGGGAGAAGGTGGGCCTCTTGAGACATACCAATGCAGGGGAGAGGGGCCCTAGCCTCTGAAGGACAGCTTTCCGCTTGATTGGGGAATTAAGCCCTTAGACATTCAAGATCAAACTGGAAATCTCAGGGGCACCTGCTACCAGGTCGACCTTCTGCGATTGCGCATTGGATGTTCACTCATCTAACATGGCTTGAGTGTGTGTGTAGACCTATATTTAAGTTGACTACCTGATAACTGATAGGGCTAGCAAAGGAAAAAAATCATTCCCAAACCCCAAAAAATAAACCAACCTTCATTCGGCCCACATAATTTGCAAAGCCAGTAACTTCTCAAGAAACCAAAATGAGAAATTAAGCAATCCCAAAACCCAACTCATCCAATACATCATCAGGCGTTGTACCGGGACACTATCTTCATGGGCCCCATCAAATTTCAACTATGCGCCCATTGTTCAAATCCGAGTTTACCCGCGAAAACAAGCAGGATAATTGTGTAACCCAACAACTATACTAGATCCAACATTGACCATCCACTTCCCACCCCTCTCCTCCTAGCACCTCGCCATAAACCAAACAAACATTGTCCCTTTCGAAGGACAGAATGTGCCACACAGTTTTCTCTTTTGGTTGTTGACTGCTCATTGATTGCCCTGCAGGTGTGGGACCTTCTTCATTGAGTTACTCTGCATCCCCTGTGGGACTCTCCCTAAGTCCTTGGGATGGTCCTGATCTTCTTTCCGTTCCACATCTCGTGAGCGGGTTACCCTTCGTTCAGGTCCTGTGTCCCTTGCTGGTTGCCATGGCCATGAACTCCTCAGCCTCGCTCTCTAATAAAATTGTATAATGCTGTTTCTGGTATTGAAACATCAGTTAACAGAGGAATCCCTACCTGTATCGTACCTCATACTCCCATAACCAGGATGTGTGGTCACCCTTCTTTGCCTAGCCAGTATCATCGGAGAGATATCTTGAAATAGTTGAAGGTCTGTCCCACAGAAAGTTATGGGTCACTTGGCTCTGGCTGACGCCAATATTTGTTCTTTTGCTGGAAGAACTGAACCTTTGTAAGTACAACTGGAAGGAGGTTCTTCCGTATCTGTATTGAGGAGTACACCCTGTGTGTCTTATCGAGAACCAACTCCTCTCCTTCTCCCATCCCCAATGGCTCCTGGAAGAGACCCTTCACAAACACTTCCAATTCATGGTCTCTGATGTGTCGGGGCATCCCTCTCACACAAATGTTCTTCTGCTGTGAGCAGTTTTGTATGTCCTCCTGTTTAATCCAGATCCGCTCCACTTGTTCTTTGAATGTAAGCTGTCTTTGTTGAAGCTCCATCTGGTCATGTGCTTGCTTGCAGTGCGCATTCTCTAGGTCATCCAAGCGCTTTTTGGCTCAGAGTATGTTACTGTCAAGTTCTGCTATATATGTTGATAGTCTGTCTCCCAATGTCTGAATTTCCTGCTTAAGTTCCTGCTTGAGCTCAGCCAGTGAGAGTTTCAGATCAGATTTGATAGCCAGCGCTCCTTCTGGTTCATCTGCCATTTGAGGTGCATGAATTTGAGCTATTGTGGCCTGTTGATGTTTCTCCCTAATGTCCTGGGATGACAGCATGGGTCCTCATTATGAGTTTGGCGGTAACTCGCTGGTGCTATCAGCGGGTTACCAGTGAATTCGTAAGACCGTTCAGCAGCTTGATATCCCAGTGCCACTTAAAAGTCCTGGTGGGCCAGGATGTCAGGCGGTGGAAAGTGTAAGTCCCCATTCCCGTGGAGTCCCACGTTGCCGGTGCTTCCGTCAAAACCATGCCTGAAGGGGCCGGTGCCCCAGACATGTCAGACCTACTGGGAGCAACGGCACCTGCAGGCATATTTGCAGTCTGTTGGCCCAAAAAGGGTGCCGGTACGCTGCTACCAGCACCCTTATTTCCAGATCGCCAGGCTTGTAATGAGGCCCATGGTCTTTATGTCCCCCTGTTTCGCATTTGCGGAGTTTTTGGTTGACAAGCTAGTACACAGTAATGGCCTCACTCCTCGCCCAGACTGCGTCTCTTTGGTTGAAGAAACACTTGCTTCCAGCGGCGTGTTCCACCTGGTGTTATCAGAGGCGTAGCTTATTCATTGCCAGCATCCAACTCTGGATGGACTCTATTCTCTTACTGGCCACCTGACAATTCCAGTGTCTGAGCGCTCTCAGTTTCTACAGGTGGAGGATAACATTTGTCAGATGCTGGTGAATCTTATTAAAGATCTCTGCTCCAGCAGCTCAAAGCCCTCCTGTCTTGGGGCAGAGAAGTCTTGTTTCAAGATGGTCTTCCCAGGGAGCGGGTGTCCATCCCCCGCTTACTGCATGGCCTGATCGCCACTGATCTCATCCACCACAGTCACTCCTGAGTCTGGGCCCCGTGAGCTGCTTCCAATAGATGTGCCGGCGATGTGCACTACATACTGCCCCCCCTCACTCAGGCCGCTGGCATTACTGTCGCTGAGGAGTTTTATTTCAAGAAGACCTGACTCCTCGCCTCTCCTTTGGCATCCCGGTATGCAGAAAGGGGTCGGTTGGGCCAGGCCTATGCAATAGCTGTGCTGGTGCTTGCTCCCAGGACCTTGTGATGATGCTGCCGGTCCTAAAAGACCCAGGTAACCCTGCACTGCGGAAGCACCCTGTTCCAGGCAGTGCCGGCGTCAGGGGAGCTTCAAGGTGAATTCTGCGGAAAGGCACTGCTTCCAGATATCCGGTTCAGGCCGGCCCACTGTTGAACGCAGGGGCTGGGGGGTTCCGGCCACCTCTATGTGACGGGCCGCTGATGGGCCTCCAGGTCACGGGGATTGCAGAGGGTTAAATCATTAAGACGGAGCACTCACTGCTCGCACCCTGTGGCACTGGAGCTGGTTGGAGTGGACTTCTGCCCAACTCCCCGGCCCCCAGAGATCAGCACTGGTGATGGTGGGCAGCAGGGTTCGCATCAGGCAGCCTTCAAGATGCAGACACTTCACTCCAAATGCGCCGTTGTTGCCATCTTAGCTTGAGCTGCTGTGTCTTTGCACGATGTTACACCGCCAGTATATTTTTCGATTGAGTTTTTTCTTTCACCAAAAAGACTCATTGAAAAATATTGGTAGTGGGTAGGGGGGAGGGGAATAAGGAGTAAATAATAGGTGTGCAGAGGCTTAGCGGGGGGACCCCCACACATTTATTAAAGAAAGAATTCAATGAGGTTTTAAAAAAAAAGATTTCCAGCAAAAAAATTGATCAAAAAAGAAACTGCCTATATAACAACATACAACCCTTTGTCGGCGCCCTGTCTTCTGTCCAGCCTGCAGGGATCTTTCCTCCCAGAGCTCACAGGAGAAACATCTTGCCGGTCTGCCACTTGCCCACGACCCTCAAAATGTAGTTTTTTTTAAATGTATGCAAAATCAAACTTCAACACATTTGTCACTCCTTGAGGAGGGAAGACCTAACTTTAAGGCTATGCTCAAATTCTGCCTTTGCCACTTAACCAAAGTGTATGATTTTGGGTAAATCATTTAATCTCACTGTGCCTTACCTGCCAACATGAGGTGCCCCTAATATAATCTATTCCAAAAAAGCCTCACTCATGGTTTAATCGTTGGGCAGTGCAGGGGGCAGGGTACGTACGCTAGGGAGACACACACACATATTTTTGGAAAAAATAAGGCTGTGTTCATTGTGAAAAATTGCAACATTCAACAGCAACTCAAAGCAAACATGTCAAACAAGACATTTTCATGGACAATTGAATATTACAAACAGTATGTACCAGACAATGACATAAAGGCCGCCTCCTCCCTGGAGCAATGCCAGGAGGCCGGAAACCGCTCAACCTTTACCACCCGCCCCCTGATCCAGCACCCCTGCCCTGGCTCTCTCACCTGCATGCTAGCACTCCCTCACAACCTCAACTCAATTAAATTGTGCTGCAAAAATACAATTTTGTGCTTCAAAATATAATTTTGTAAGAAATAAAATATCCTATTCCTTGCTTCAGTATTCTGGTGGGGGGTCTGTCTTTCACAACAAGATGATGGGATCACAATCCCCTCCTCCATTGCCTTCTGGGAGTAGCCACAGTGTTCAAGGAGGCATTGTTAGGCATACATTATCTGAGATTCTTTATTTCTTTATTTTTTTATTTAGCGTTTAGTTTATTTCAAACTTTTGCCATTCAATTACAGTCCATTCAAAGGAGGAGAAAGAAAAAGAAAAGTGAAAACAGTCATGCATCATTTCACATCAGGTCATGGGCATAAAGAAAGAAGAAAGAAGAAACTAGAAGAGTAAGAAGATTAAAACGATTAAAAGGAAAGAAGCCAAAAAATCATACAAATGATGCCATTCTTATTAGAGTTCTCGCTCTTTGAATTTCTTCATAAAGATAAGCTCAAGAAACTTTACCAGCCTCTGACTAAGGCCTTCGTTAGCCCCCCCCCCAATAGAGAGTCTCCCACCAAGCAGCTCCATCAGTACTAAAAATGCTGCTCATACTTTCGTACAGTAGGAGAGTTCTCTGTGTTCCCAGTTCTGGACAGAGGAGGATCAAGTGATTTATTGTTTCTGCTTGGTTTTCGCATAACTGACATCTATCATCAACTACTAGCCCACCATATCTATGCAGTGTGACTTTGGTGTGAAGAATGTTCAGTCGGAATCTGAGAAACAGATCCCTATCTTTTGCGTTCGGGAATTATTTTTGGTATTGAGGGGTTATATTTGGTAAGCCAGTGAGCGATCTTGATAATGTGTGGATCTTAGAGTTGGATCTTTTGACTTTGGTTTGGTTCCAGTCTGCAGCCCATAAGGCCCTGTTCATCAGCAACAGATTTCTGTACAAGGTGTCAACGGACAGACCAAGATTAGACAATGTTCCTACACATCTTTCTCGCCATAAATTCAACAGACAGTCAAACATTCCCTCATTTTTCATCATTATGATTTGGAATTGAGGTGGACAGTCAGGGGTATTTAATTTACCGAAAATCATCATGGGTTTCCAAACGACTCTTGCATGTAGTGAGAGCAGCCCTAGTTCGTGTTTAACGATTGCCATTGGGATTGCGTTGGGGAGTCGTAAAAGCGCCCTCTTTTTAAAAATGTTTTATTTTATTTGGATTGGAAATTAAAATCATCCTTTCAAATATAACAAAACATATCTTTACATCTCTTCAGTAGGAAAACAGAAAATAAGAAATCAAGAAAAAACAGAAAAAAGGAACATACAGAAATATACGATTAATATAAATAAATAATTACATACAAATCGTCACATTGTTCAAGAGGGGAAAATAAATGAATAAATATAGTATAATATAAAGGAGAATTAGATGGATGGTTATACAAATTATTATAGTATCCATCAAATAATTCTAATTTCTTCAGAACAAGAGAATGACAATAAAATATCGCACCATATCATTTCATTAAGATGCGTTATTAACCCTTCAACTTTCCAGGAAATATGGCATCCAAAAATTGTACAATTGCCACTCGTATCGCTAGTTTTGAGCTATTAAATATTTGTTGCCACATTTAGCTGATGTCCATATTGTAGTAGGGTGTCACTGGGGTCAGTAATCTCTTCGTTTTCAAAATAAGAGTCCGATTCACCACCCTCCCCAAGCTCCTCACCTTCGTCCTTCTTCTTGGTACCCCTCTTATCTTTTCTTCTGGGTCTCTCCTTTTTTTGTGTGGAGATAGGGACGTTCACGCAAAGAGTGCCACCGTGTCACCTACAAGGGTGACAAAGGGCAATCCTCCGGGAACGTCGAGTAGGGGAAAAAGCCAAAGGCACAAAAAACCCCTGAGAGACCTCTTAGTTGGAGTGGGCTGGTAGATAAGATGGAATACGAAGTCGATTGCAGAGTCCAGGCTGCGAGGCAATCCAAAAGGTGAGTTGAGGTCTTGTACACAGGCGGGCTGGAGAGTGCACAACGTGAGACAGAGGCAATCCAAAGGCGTGCTGAGGTCTGGTACATAGGCAGACAGGAGAGTACAGATGAGTACAGAGGAGTACAAAGGAAGTGAGTACAGCTGAGGGGAGTGAGAAAAACACAGGAAACAGAGTAGAATATAAGAAAGAAGGTGAGAGAGGGAGCAGGAGTAAAATAACAAGAGAGCAAGAGTAGCAGGAGGGAGGAGGAAGGAACGGACACGGTCCACAAACAACGGGGAAGGAACGCAGGAGAAGCGTTAGGCAACAAACAGGTGGGTAACCAGGAAGCGTTGCAACGCGTCCGTAAACCGGAAGTGGTTGTAGAAATACCTCCAGCCACGTACGCGTGCAACAACTGGACCAGTAATACAACTCAAAGAACAAACGTGACGGAACTGACTATGGCGGACCATAGCGCCAGCGGTTCCAAATCCACCACCGTCGCTGAGGCATGATAGTATGCCCCCTCCTAAGGCGACCTCCCCCAGGCTTACCTGGATGAAAGTAATGAAACTTGCATATCAGAAATGGGGCTGTAATATGTGAGGTAGGTTCCCATGAATTTTCAGACCAGGGATAACCTTTCCACCGTACAAGATACTCCAATATACCTCTGCAATATCTAGAATCGCAGATTTGGGCAACTTCATACTCGCCCTGGGTAGAATCTGGGGGTAAAGTAGTCCTCTTGGGTTGGCGAGACTAGGTATCCTCCTGGAAAGGTTTCAATTGCGAAGTATGAAAGACAGGGTGTATCCTACGAAGGCCTAGGGGAAGCTTTAACCAAAAGGCCACAGGATTGATTTTCTGTATAATCTTGTATGGTCCTAGGACCTTAGGGGACAGCTTGGAGGGATGAGTCCATCGAGGTAAATATCTCGTGGACAGCATAACCCGAGATCCTACTACCCACCTAGGGACAGGTTGGCGGTGCTTGTCGGCTTGTGTCTTGTAACGCTTCTGTGCTTCACTGAGGCTTTCCCTAGTTTTCTTGTGGATTTCTCTGAGAAGGGAAAGTGAAGAATCAACAGCGGGCAAGTTGGTAGGTAGGTCAGAAAGTGGTATGATAGAACGGGGGTGATAGCTATAAGTGCAGAAAAAAGGACTGATACCAAGAGCAGAGTGTACAGAGTTATTATAAGAAAACTCAGCTAGGGGTAATAGTGAGCACCAATTGTCCTGTTGGAGATTTATGAAACATCGCAGGTATTGTTCGAGAGTACCATTTAGGCGTTCAGTCTGTCAGTTAGATTGAGGGTGGAATCCAGATGTCAATGCTCTCTCCACTCCCAGCCTATCACAGAAGGCTCTTCAAAACCGGGAAGTATATTGACTTCCCCGATCCGAGATTATTTTAGTGGGTATACCATGGAGATGGAAGACATCTTTAAGGAACACCTCTGCCATTTCGGCTGCAGATGGAACACCAGGCAAGGGGGAAAAATGAGCCAGTTTGGTAAAAGAATCTGCCACCACCATTATACATGTACATCCTTGACACTGGGGCAACTCAACGATGAAATCGGTCGAGATAGAACTCCAAGGCCTGACAGGTACAGCACAGGATTCTAGCAACCCTGCGGGCTTTTGATGTGAGGCCTTGTTACGAAGACAGACTGCACAGGATCGTACATAGTGATCGACATCTTCTCTCATCCCTGGCCAGTAAAAATGTCTTTGTAGGTACTCTAAGGTGCCTTTGCATCTTCTATGACCAGCTATCTTGGAATCATGACACCAAGTCAATGCCGTCTTCCGAAAAGTTGGTGTGGGTAAATATAGTTTGCCTCTTACAAGATAGAGACCGTCTCTGATGTCATATACAATGTTCTTAGAGTGTTTGTCCACTTCGAATTGTCCTCCAGAAGCATCTTTCACTTGCCTCAAGAATGTGGAAAGCACTCCGATCCGCTTGGTTAGAGGAAACATCCATTCTCAAGAAGGTTCTGATTCTGGCAGGTAGTCACTTCGGCGAGAAAGGGAATCTGCCACCACATTCTGATTTCCTGGTATGTACGTAATGACAAAATCAAATTGGGCGAAGAAATTAGCCCATCAGGCTTGACGTGTATTGTATCATTCAAATTGCCTCAGGACCTGAAGGTTCTTGTGATCGGTCCGAGTGGTAAACGGGTGCTTGCCTCCCTGAAGAAAATGGCACCACTCCAGACAAGCTGATTTCATGGCCAACAATTTGCGTTTGATTACAGAATAATTCCTCTGGCTGGCATTGAGGGTCTTAGAAAAATATGAAATGGGGTGCTCCATGCCCTGATGTTCCTGTAATAAGACTGCTCCAATGGCGGCAGCCGACGCATCCGTCTCCAAGATAAAGGGTAAACTTTGATCTGGCTGAAGAAGAATGGGAGCCGAACAAAAGGCTTCTTTGAGACTGCAAAAACTGTCTTCTGCTTCAGTAGTCCATCTGAACGGAACCGAAGACTTCTTAAGTAGGGTCGTAATGGGTACGATCATCTGGGAAAAATTTGATATGAACTTTCGATAAAAGTTCGCCAGACCCAGAAATCTTTGGATCTCCTTGACGGAATTTGGCAAGGGCCACTCCAGGATAGAGGCCACCTTGCGGGGATCCATGGCAATACCTTGACTAGAAAGGATAAATCCAAATTACGGAATGGATGTGGCTGAAAACACGCATTTGTTGAGTTTGACTGAGAGGTGGTTGTCTCTTAGTCTTCGGAAGACTTCCTTGACGTGACTTTCGTGTTCTTCTAAATTGTTGGAAAACACCAGAATGTCATCAAGATATACTACGGTAGTATAGCACAGTAGATCTGAAAATAGTCGGTCCATAAAGCGTTGGAAGATGGATGGGGCATTTACTAACCCAAAGGGCATCACTCGAAGAGTCCAAACGGAGTCCTGAAGGCCATCTTCCACTCGTCTCCTGTCTGTATTCGGAGCAGATGGTACGCATTCCTTAGATCGAGTTTGGTGAATACGGTGGCTCCATGGACTGCTTGAATGATCTCCATTATCAAGGGCATTGGGTATCGGTCCTTTATGTTCACCTTGTTCAAGCCCCGATAGTCGATGCAAGGTCTCAATTCCTGCGACTCCTTTTTTGGGATAAAAAACAAAGAGGCCCTGGCTGGAGACTTTGAAGGACTGATAAGTCCATTAGCTAGATTATTGTCCAGATACTCTCTGAGAATACGTTTTTCCTCCAGAGATAGAGGGAACATCCTACAGAGAAGGGCACCAGGGCTCCAGGAGTGAGGTCTATACAGCAATCCTCTGGTCGGTGTGGAGGTAATTCGATGGGAATCTTTTCGGTGACCACCTCAGTAAATTCCTTTAGATGATGTGGCAGGCAATGAACGGCTCTGGTCTCGCAGCTGTTTGCAGTCTTAACCGCTTCCAATTTGGGTTCCGGCAAGCATTCCGTTGAATGAAAGTTCAGTAAATTCTTAGTCCAATCAATGTTGGGGTTGTGCTTTCGTAACCAGAAAATCCCCAAGATAAGGGGAAAGTGGGCCGCACGGATTATGTCAAAGACAATCTTTTACGAATGCTGTTGTATGGACAGGGTTAGTTCTTCAGTGGTGTGGGTAATCATACCAGAACTCAACAGTTCGCCATCAACACCTTCCACCTTCTGGTCTTCTTGTTTGGCAATCCGGTTGATTCCCTTCTGTTCGGCCCAATGGGTATCAATAAAGTTACCCGCTGCCCCACAATCGAGTAAAGCCAGGGAAGATACCTCGGTGTCCCCTAGTTTGAGGGTTACAGTGAGAACATGAGGCAAGAGTCTTCGGGTGTCTCCGATGAGGATACCGAAAGGGTTGCGTAAGGACTTGGAATGGCCCTCGGAAGTGAGTCTGAACTGACTATGGCGGGCCATAGCGCCAGCTGTTCTAAATCTGCCACCGTCGCCGAGGCATGACATAGGGATGCACCAGTTGTTTCTTGAAGTACATTTTCCATAAATGAGACAACATAGAACAAACCATTATACAATGCTCTATAGTTTCTTTTTCAGCTTTGTCTGCGCAAAATTGACAGAAATTTAGATGTGGCGATATTAATTTCCTCCTAGCCAGGATCTCTCTGGTCGGCCATAAATTCAACCTGAATCTTAGGTATTGATTGCGTAAATGTGGTGACGGACATTTAATGAGATAATCTGCCATTATTCGAGAGCACTTATGGCCAAACAGGTTGGTGTTAAAGTCTTTGTATTTAAGACAGGAATTGTGATTCTCAATACAGTCATGTTGGTACAATTATTGTTTTGCTCGTTGGAGATTACTCGGTAGCATGTCCAAAGTGATTGAAGCATTAGCTAAGGCATGCAGTGTGTATTTGCACAGCTTGGTGAATGAGTGTTCACGTGCCAAAAGATGTTGAGCCATAATTCCTAATATACCACCAGAAGATAATCCTAAAATAGATTTCCTAAGAAATGCAGACATTCTCCATGTAATTTGAGATTGGAGTGATAATAGACCTAATTCATGATGAATTAGTGGTAACGGAGTAGATTTGGGTAGATCGAGTATTTGCTTCCAAAATCGTGACTCAAGCTTGTACCACCAATTGTGGTCCTTTGGCAAGAAGATTTCAATGCCTTAAATTAAGCTAGGAATTACCTTTTGCTGGTAAAATTGCATGATGTGTGTTATAGTAAATTTCCCAAATTTACCTTTCAGTAATTTCGCTTGTGATATTAAAGTTTGAAGCTTGTTGCTCATCTCATGTTCGATGAGCTGATTAGACATAGAGTCCACAATACTAATACCCAGATATTTATATTGTTGTACTTTTAGTAAGGTTTCTTTTTGTAGATACCAATTGTAAGCTCTAACTTTAGTCTTTACATGAGGTCTACACACCATGATTTGTGTTTTTTGCAAATTGATCGTCAAATTATTAGTAGATACATACAAATCCAGCTCATTGAGCAAGGATTACAGTCCAACGAGTGTTTGTGATATGAGTATAAGGTCATCTGCATATAATAAATGACAAATTGAATGGTTCCCTAATTTTGGGGGGTCACATTGAACAGACCGCAAAGACACACCCAAATCAAATAAATACAAGTTAAAGATAGATGATGCCAGAATGCATCCCTATTTTAATCCTCGATGCGTTTGACAATTTGCCTGCTAGGGTTAACCTAACTTGCATGGTTGTATTGGAGTGAAGCCTCATTATCAAGGACAATATTGAGGGAGGACAATTGTACCGAATAAGTTTATGATACATAATTAGGCGATCAATGGAGTCAAAAGTCGACCGAAAGTCTATGTAAGCTATACAGCAATAGATTTTTAGCCGCATATTTAGAGTTCAACATGTTCAAGACAATTAAATTGGGGCTAATTCCCAGACCAGCAATAAAACCTGTTTGAAAGGGGTCTCTGAGATGGTTTTGTGATGTCCATTCATTTAAGTCTCGCAGAATTATTCTGGTGAAGATTTTCCCCGGGCCATCTAATAGAGCTATGGGTCTATAGCTAGAAGGTAAAGTTTTATCCCCCTTTTTATATATGGGGACTATTATAGAATGTTTCCATGTTGTCGGCAAGATTTGAGTGGTATTAACTTGCGAGAATATATTAAATTGTCATGATGCCTACCCCCGGAGCACCAGGACAGGCCCAGCACCCCCGGGAGCAGGCATCATGCCCTCGGGTAAAAGCCCAGCGGCCCCTAATAGGGGCTCTTTGGACTTTGTCCTGGCGCCTTTGGCGCCAGGCTCATGTTGGACATCAGTCCGACGCCATAGGTGCCAGGCTCATAAAAGAGGGTGTTTGGTGCACTTACCTGACACAGACCATGCTGCATGAAGCCTCCAGCCAAATGAGGCTTAGGAGGGACTATTTTATCAAAGGAACTATTTTACTTGGGTGGGGACCGTGGAAGAATACTTACCTGGAACTTCTTCCAAGGCTATTTAAACCACGCCCGGAATGCCACACGTGCTTCGCGTTGCTCTGCATCTAGCAGCTGAACGCTCACCGTGCCTGCTCCTGCATCTTGCCTCAAGCCACGCCCGCCTCGATCTTGGGATACCTGAAAGGAAGGAAGGGAAGAGAAAAGGTGAAAACCAAGAACTTAATGTAATTTCCTACCTGTGTCCGGAACCATCACGCCAGCGATCCTGAAGATAGACATTCTTTAAAAGCATTGCGCTACTTGTTGCAGCGCCGCGCATCACTCACCTGCCTCGTGGGCTCTTCACTATCCACCGCGACCTTCTGGGCATTCCGCCACATCTCTGCACCTTCAGGGGAGAAGAAGAGACAAAAGGTGAGCAGGAGGAACAAATGAGGAAAGCCTGATTTTCCGTCACAAGACTTACCTGGCCATATTTGACGGAACCACTACTCATTTCGGGTCGGCGCCACTTCTTGGTCTGGTACCGCACCCCGGCCCCTAAGAGGAAAAAAGAAAGACATAACTAGAGAGATTCAAAGACATTTAAAAGGATCATTTTATCACAAACTCACCTGAGTTTATCTCCGGCAATATCCCTCAAAGCATCACTTCCACTCTGCACCTGAAAATAAGGACAGATCGCAGGTTAAGAAAAGCAAACAAAGAGAAGACTCTACTCTGGAACTTTTTAAACTGCATACTTACGGCATTTCGCCTTCCGAAACCAGTGAAGTAACTGGTCAAATACGTGCCACTGCACCAGAAGCAGGATGGAGAGCTCATCCATTCAAACATTAAGGTGAGCCTTGATTGGGGATTTCGGAGGTGGTCAGAGAAGACCGAAGGGGAGGTGGGAAGCAATCACAATACTCTGCAGTCAGTTAATCCCCTTTCTCCACCTACAGAAAGATTTTTCTACGGGCCAGACAAACCAGATTTGGGGGTCCAGTTCAGTCGGTGTTTCGAATCCTGCGCATCACGCTTGAAGAGGTCACAGCAATCCAGACCAGGTCAGCGCCTCCGTGGGAGCCAGGTGAGCGTTACAGAAATAATATATAGGCCCATAGCTCAGGGTGCTTTTTGAGTGTCCGATTTGAGAGCCATCCGGGCTACATGCTCCTGACTTACTAATTTTGTTTATATAAAAACGGATGTCCTCCAGATCAAATTTTAAATGGAAATGCATGTGGCCCGGTTCGATGTCAAGGTAAGTGTTTAAAGGAGCGGCATATAACTGGGAAAAATGAGTAATCCATTTCTGTTCTATTATGATATTGGCTTGGGCAACAGCCTGTGGAATATGAGCTACCTGGTTCAGTAGGGACCACGTTGCAGCAAATCGCCTTCTAAAAGCGACTCTCCACTCCCTCCCAAGATTCCCACAGCAAACCAAGACATGCCTCTGCGGCATATGTCATTGTTGGAATGATTTTCTGCTTATAAAGGTATTTAAGACAGGAATTGTGATTCTCAATACAGTCATGTTGGTACAATTATTGTTTTGCTCGTTGGAGATTACTCGGTAGCATGTCCAAAGTGATTGAAGCATTAGCTAAGGCATGCAGTGTGTATTTGCACAGCTTGGTGAATGAGTGTTCACGTGCCAAAAGATGTTGAGCCATAATTCCTAATATACCACCAGAAGATAATCCTAAAATAGATTTCCTAAGAAATGCAGACATTCTCCATGTAATTTGAGATTGGAGTGATAATAGACCTAATTCATGATGAATTAGTGGTAACGGAGTAGATTTGGGTAGATGGAGTATTTGCTTCCAAAATCGTGACTCAAGCTTGTACCACCAATTGTGGTCCTTTGGCAAGAAGATTTCAATGCCTTAAATTAAGCTAGGAATTACCTTTTGCTGGTAAAATTGCATGATGTGTGTTATAGTAAATTTCCCAAATTTACCTTTCAGTAATTTCGCTTGTGATATTAAAGTTTGAAGCTTGTTGCTCATCTCATGTTCGATGAGCTGATTAGACATAGAGTCCACAATACTAATACCCAGATATTTATATTGTTGTACTTTTAGTAAGGTTTCTTTTTGTAGATACCAATTGTAAGCTCTAACTTTAGTCTTTACATGAGGTCTACACACCATGATTTGTGTTTTTTGCAAATTGATCGTCAAATTATTAGTAGATACATACAAATCCAGCTCATTGAGCAAGGATTACAGTCCAACGAGTGTTTGTGATATGAGTATAAGGTCATCTGCATATAATAAATGACAAATTGAATGGTTCCCTAATTTTGGGGGGTCACATTGAACAGACCGCAAAGACACACCCAAATCAAATAAATACAAGTTAAAGATAGATGATGCCAGAATGCATCCCTATTTTAATCCTCGATGCGTTTGACAATTTGCCTGCTAGGGTTAACCTAACTTGCATGGTTGTATTGGAGTGAAGCCTCATTATCAAGGACAATATTGAGGGAGGACAATTGTACCGAATAAGTTTATGATACATAATTAGGCGATCAATGGAGTCAAAAGTCGACCGAAAGTCTATGTAAGCTATACAGCAATAGATTTTTAGCCGCATATTTAGAGTTCAACATGTTCAAGACAATTAAATTGGGGCTAATTCCCAGACCAGCAATAAAACCTGTTTGAAAGGGGTCTCTGAGATGGTTTTGTGATGTCCATTCATTTAAGTCTCGCAGAATTATTCTGGTGAAGATTTTCCCCGGGCCATCTAATAGAGCTATGGGTCTATAGCTAGAAGGTAAAGTTTTATCCCCCTTTTTATATATGGGGACTATTATAGAATGTTTCCATGTTGTCGGCAAGATTTGAGTGGTATTAACTTGCGAGAATATATTAAATTGTCATGATGCCTACCCCCGGAGCACCAGGACAGGCCCAGCACCCCCGGGAGCAGGCATCATGCCCTCGGGTAAAAGCCCAGCGGCCCCTAATAGGGGCTCTTTGGACTTTGTCCTGGCGCCTTTGGCGCCAGGCTCATGTTGGACATCAGTCCGACGCCATAGGTGCCAGGCTCATAAAAGAGGGTGTTTGGTGCACTTACCTGACACAGACCATGCTGCATGAAGCCTCCAGCCAAATGAGGCTTAGGAGGGACTATTTTATCAAAGGAACTATTTTACTTGGGTGGGGACCGTGGAAGAATACTTACCTGGAACTTCTTCCAAGGCTATTTAAACCACGCCCGGAATGCCACACGTGCTTCGCGTTGCTCTGCATCTAGCAGCTGAACGCTCACCGTGCCTGCTCCTGCATCTTGCCTCAAGCCACGCCCGCCTCGATCTTGGGATACCTGAAAGGAAGGAAGGGAAGAGAAAAGGTGAAAACCAAGAACTTAATCTAATTTCCTACCTGTGTCCGGAACCATCACGCCAGCGATCCTGAAGATAGACATTCTTTAAAAGCATCGCGCTACTTGTTGCAGCGCCGCGCATCACTCACCTGCCTCGTGGGCTCTTCACTATCCACCGCGACCTTCTGGGCATTCCGCCACATCTCTGCACCTTCAGGGGAGAAGAAGAGACAAAAGGTGAGCAGGAGGAACAAATGAGGAAAGCCTGATTTTCCGTCACAAGACTTACCTGGCCATATTTGACGGAACCACTACTCATTTCGGGTCGGCGCCACTTCTTGGTCTGGTACCGCACCCCGGCCCCTAAGAGGAAAAAAGAAAGACATAACTAGAGAGATTCAAAGACATTTAAAAGGATCATTTTATCACAAACTCACCTGAGTTTATCTCCGGCAATATCCCTCGAAGCATCACTTCCACTCTGCACCTGAAAATAAGGACAGATCGCAGGTTAAGAAAAGCAAACAAAGAGAAGACTCTACTCTGGAACTTTTTAAACTGCATACTTACGGCATTTCGCCTTCCGAAACCAGTGAAGTAACTGGTCAAATACGTGCCACTGCACCAGAAGCAGGATGGAGAGCTCATCCATTCAAACATTAAGGTGAGCCTTGATTGGGGATTTCGGAGGTGGTCAGAGAAGAGCGAAGGGGAGGTGGGAAGCAATCACAATACTCTGCAGTCAGTTAATCCCCTTTCTCCACCTACAGAAAGATTTTTCTACGGGCCAGACAAACCAGATTTGGGGGTCCAGTTCAGTCGGTGTTTCGAATCCTGCGCATCACGCTTGAAGAGGTCACAGCAATCCAGACCAGGTCAGCGCCTCCGTGGGAGCCAGGTGAGCGTTACAGAAATAATATATAGGCCCATAGCTCAGGGTGCTTTTTGAGTGTCCGATTTGAGAGCCATCCAGGCTACATGCTCCTGACTTACTAATTTTGTTTATATAAAAACGGATGTCCTCCAGATCAAATTTTAAATGGAAATGCATGTGGCCCGGTTCGATGTCAAGGTAAGTGTTTAAAGGAGCGGCATATAACTGGGAAAAATGAGTAATCCATTTCTGTTCTATTATGATATTGGCTTGGGCAACAGCCTGTGGAATATGAGCTACCTGGTTCAGTAGGGACCACGTTGCAGCAAATCGCCTTCTAAAAGCGACTCTCCACTCCCTCCCAAGATTCCCACAGCAAACCAAGACATGCCTCTGCGGCATATGTCATTGTTGGAATGATTTTCTGGTTATAAAGGTTTATGACCGGGAGGAGCGAGAACTTTCTATACTTCCTCCTGATCGCCATTGCTTGCGCAGTCATTTGTTTCACTTTCGCGTTCGGACAGTCCATCCACAGTTTCTCACACGCACTGATCATTGCCCCTAGATATTTTATAGAGGCAGAGGCGACAGGCCGTATTAGGTTTCCACCCAATGATCAGAAAAGCTTCTTCTTTGTTCTCCCCCTTAGATTTTACAGCCTGAGGATTTCGGTTTTTGCGATGTTTATCTTCAGGCCGTTCTGATCGCCATAGTTCTGCAGTGTGTCCAGCTTCTTCTGTAGGACAATAGGGGTTCTGTCCAGAAAGGACTGCGCCGTCGGCGTACAGGGGCCATCCCACAGATATTCTATTAATCCTAGGCAGGCATGACCTTGGAGGATCCAGGACCTCTTTCATCTCTGTAATGAAGATGTTATATTGGATGGGTGCCAGAGGGCAACCCTGCTTCAGGTCGCTGTAAGTCTGAATCCCCTTTGTCAAATTACCCGCCTTGTCAAGTCTGACCTGCAGGGCTGTCCCGGTATACAGGTGTTTAATTGCGGCCACTAGGTCCCCAGAACAACCCATGGCATTTATTTTGGCCCATAATAGCTCCTAGCTGATGCAGTCGAAGGCGCATTCCATGTCTATGCATGCTATATAAAGTCGGCCTTCTCCCTTAAGAGTCTTCATTTTTGGGAGGCTAATCAAAAGCAGTTTCAGACCACAGCCAACTACATTAACAAAGCCAGCTTGCATAGGGGCATAAGACCCTGTCTCGTTCACCCATTCTTTCAGGCGTAACAGCAAAATTCCCCCAAAGATCTTTCCCAGGACGTCAAGAAGAGCGATCGGCTGGTAGGTTTTTGGACACCAACACAACAGGCAATCTGTTGGAAAGAACCAAGCAGAAGTCAGCCCGGGCCTCTGGGTCCTCCTTTAGCATTGCATTTGTTATCCTGTTGGGCCATGGCTTTCATTATAGTACGCAAGATTTCCCCCCTGTCGAAGTGGATCGACAAATGAGTAGACTGGTCATAACTCGGCACTTGCCTCTTTTGGTCCCTCTGCGCAAACAGGTTTTCAAACTGTTTGACCAAGCAGTTCTCCAGTACCGGGTTTAGTTGGAGTAGGCTGTTGTCAATTTCCCTGCCATTTAGAAATTGCCATAGCTTTCTCGAGTTTTTGAAGTCCAGAGCCTGCAGCATAACTTCGGAATCATTCTGGTAGAGGATTGCTCTGTGGGATAGGATACTACCCAATTCTTATACTTTTGTTTCCTTTTTTTCATTGCTAATCCCCTGGTGACAGGGCAGAGGGATTTTAGGGTCCAGAGGTCACTGTGCAACAAAAGCTATTATTGTATGAAAGGAGTGGTTTGGTTTAAAATGGGGCTTACTTCCCCTTCTTTGTTCTTCCCATACGATGGCCAGAACAGGTTCGCATTCCACCTCCCTTCATCCATCCGTTGCCAAGCTTTCAGTTTTTCCGTCATGAGGGGAACTAGGACCCGGGTAATTCGCAACCTGTTTCTTCCAGGTCTCAGGCCAATCTTGTGATTCCAGAGGTTAGATCTTTCTGTCCTGTTCCTGCACAATTTAAAGCAGGAGAGCACCACTGAGTCATGGTCACTGTGTTCGGGGAGGTGTACTCTCAAGGATGTCACCTGTGAGAGCACAGTGCTAGAGACAAAAAAGTGGTCCATGGTTGCACTTGCTTTCCCCGAGTGCCATGTCGTCGCCACGTTTCCTGTAAGCACATGATATCTAGTTTGGCCACTCTTGCATCAAAGGCCTGGAACAGATGGGTAAATCCTCTGGTGTTCCAGGATCCAATATCCAGCCTCCTAGGTCCTCTCCGGGCCAGACTCTAATCTGTAGGGACCGGTCCAAGGGCTCTAGCTAACCAGTCCCAAGACTGCTCTTTGTCAATCTTCGGATTCAGGGGGACTACTCTCAAGTCCCGGCTCTAAGAGGTTTACTTCTATTTCCTCTTATGGTGATCTTTAAGGAGTCTGGGCCACATAATACCACTGGCCTGTCTCTTAGAGGTTTACTTTGCTGGTCACCTTCATTTTTTCAGGCTCTACTTGCACCTCTGACCCTCCCTTTTTGATCTTGGGTATGAAAAGATTGAACTAGCTCCTGGGCCAGTTTTGTTTGGGGCTTACAATCTTTCGAGTCAAAACCCAAAGCCCTTAGGCTGTCTTTGCATTCACCTGCCGGGTGGACAGGGGGAGAGAGGCGATGTGCAGGCGGTATACACGCATTTCGCCGAATGAAATGTCACCGTGGGACATTTCATCGCCGGAATTCTCATTGCCAGAAACCCTTTTTTTAAAAAAATATTTTTTGGGGGGTGTTTTGTGCGGGTTGGGGTATGATTATTAAAGTAGGGGGTGGTCTGGGGGGAACCCCCCCAGAAAAAAAAAATGTAATACAGGGTTTCTGGCGATGAGATTTCGGCGATGAAATGTCCCACGATGACATTTCATTCGGCGAAATCACGTAGAACCGTGCAGGCACACTCAGTCGTTTTCATTCTCGTTTGGGAAGTCGACGATCCTGATGTCTTTTCATTCAATCCCTCGCAGTCGCGGGACAAGGTGAAAGAGACACATTATGTTTGAGAGATTCAGGATTAAACCAACGTTAGCCTTCAGTACACTTTCCAGGATTACCTTATGGCTACCGTACCTCGAATCCTGTTTCTTGAACGTTCTGCTATGGGAGACTTGTTGAGAGCTGGAAGCCAAGTCCTGGTCATCATTATCTTGCTCTCTGCCTACTTCACGTGTTTATCTATTGTTGCAGGAGTGCTCAATCATTCTGTCCAGCAGCGAGGATGGCTTCTCTGTGGTGTCTGACTTACTCATCACCTTTGCCCGTTTGTCCCCCAGTGTCAGGAATGGTGAGTTTGGTTGGATCACACTCTTGGGCTGGTATCACAGCCCCTCCTCTGCAGGGTCTGGGTAGGTTATGTTGGTTTCTGTGGGGTGTTGTTCGAGGAAGTCGTCTGATTGTAAGTCTTCGTATGTTGACTACTGCAACAGGGGGTCTTCAACCTTTTCCATGTCAATTATCCCATCCTGTGTCAACGGGAGCATGGTTGCATTCTTGTTTACTCACAGATTCAGGGGGTTTTCTTTGGTACGATCCGTACAGCAGCTTTCAGTTGGTGATGTGGGTTTCGCTGGTTCCACTGATAGAGTACTCACGTTTTTGATAAAGTTATGTGCGCCACAGCCCGTTGATGTTTTCGATGTGAGTGTGTTTTTTGGTTTCTTAAGTTGCACTGGGTTGTTGGCTTTTACCAGAACTTTGACCTGTGTTTGGGGCTCCCAATTAAAGATTGGGAAATGATCTGCACCAGTAGTTGATCTCACATCTGTCTCCTCTGTCCTGACCACCGTTGTTGGGTCAGTGCTGCCGCCAGGTCGTGTCTGAGGAAGTTCAGGGTGACCTGAGGTGAGGGTCTGCCTCCAGGTCATCAAGGATTCTAAGTGGGCTGCGGGCTCCCTGGGGGAAGCGTACCGTGAGTCATCTTCATTCTCTCGAGTAAACGAAGGTAGGGCACTGTCCACTAGTTCCACCGGGCTGGAAGTGGTTTCCGTCTGTAGTGATCTCAGAGCCAGTTCTGCTGGCACTTGTTTAGTATCGGGTTTTATGACCACAATGTTGTCTTGTGGCTTCAGTTGTGTAATGTTATCCCGAATCCCCACCAGGAAAGCCTTTTTGTCTTCCCTTGCTTCTTGAATTAAGTCAATAAGGGTTTTGATGATCACCTCCTCTGTTTCTTTTTCCCTTAGTCTTTTATCTCTAGAGGCCTCAATAAATGATTCGATGAACACTAACTTAGTGTGCATTAAGGCAAGTAGCGTCACCTGATCTTTGAAACTGTCTTTTAAATGTTCATACAATTTTAAAAAGGGTGACAATGTAATAGAAGCCATAGAGCCAATGGAAGCCTGTAGCTTTGCTGTCTGGGCATCCAGGCGGCCTTCCTTCAAGGAGGATTCCGTAGTGTCTCACACACGTAAACTCGATGTTGGCGTGCCGGTTACTCTTATATCTTGATGAGTTTTCATGTTCCAAATTGCATCTTGATCATATTCCCCGCTCGAGTCTTCGCTTGAGCTTTGCCAGTAATGGCAGTGATCCCTAGAGCACTCCCCACGGAGATCCGATCTAGAGGAGGTTGCAGGTTGCATTTGGGGGAGGGCTGAAATGCCAAGGAGGCATCTAGGGGTAGTGCAGTTCTTGGCTTCTTGTTAAGGCCGGATGTGAATCTGAGTCCCTTCCAACGTCTGAAATCAAGCGCTTTTCCCACCTGGAACTGGAGCCCGTGCTTAATTGTAGCAACAAACTTGCAATGTCCTTGGTAAATCTAGCCACCAGTGTGTCTTTCTCCCATAGGCCAGGCCTGTCCACCCCCAGGTCAGGCCTGGGTTTATGGGTCAAATTTGCTTTTGCAGTATGGGGTACAGTTAAACCGGCATAACTTTCTTTAGTGTTGCTATGTGTAATGTCCTTTCATCATTTCATCACGGGACCCTTCACGAGCTCCCGTGATGGAAGGGTGAATAGAACATAAAGACGTATGTTTGGAATGTGAGTTTCAAACGCGTCTCATGTCAGTTGCTTTCCACGGTCGGTGGGGCCAATTCACTTTCACTTAGCTATTAATGTAAATAAATAGCTTGCCTATAAATCACGTCTCCCTGCGTGTAATTAAACACTTCAAGTGGCGACGAGGATCTTCAGGCCCCACCGCCCCTTTGTGTGCCCCAGGCTTTCATCTTACCTGAATCTGTTTAACATCTTCTACGCCCGGTTTGCCAGCTGTGATTTATGTGCGTGAGCAGGCCCTGCAGCTGTCATAAAAGCTGTGGCCGCTCTGCTCCGCTTACAATCAACTCGACTTCCAGCGACGGCTAGTCAAAGTCAATTAAGTGAGTAGTTTTTCTTAATCCTGATTGTGTTTACTTTTAATGTATGCCGTCCGGACACGCCTCTTGGCCTGTGCTGTTAAGCTTACCGTATTTCACAGAATAGAGGTGTTTATTTTTTTTGTCAGTTACAAGTTTTCCATCTACCGTAATCATCAGTATAAAGGCGCAATCACATGGAAAGAGAAGGTACATTGAACTGATAAGCGTTTAAATTTTGCAGGAAGTCATATTGGTGGCTGATAATTAACCATTTCAAGCCATCCACCCATATTCTCTACACTGTGTGCAAGTACATTGGAAAAAAAAAAAGAAACAGAGAATTAAAGTGATACATTATTGTACTGCAGCAACTCCCTGCATTCGAATTTAAAAGAGACATTAAGGAGACCGTAATTCACAAATTTGGTCAACCCTTTCCAATTTTGTGGCACATATATTTTGTGGTCAGCATGTCTTTCAATAGTGTACCACCGCCAATGTTTTTTCCTTCGGATGTTGGTGAACCAGCTATTCCATGGAAAAGATGGATTAAATCATTTGAACATTACGCTGGCGTTGTATGTGGTCAGAATTGCAGCGTGGAGAGGAGGAAGTCTCTTTTAATGCATTGTTTAGGCCCGGCGGGGCAGGAAAAATTTGAAGATCTACCAGATCTACTTTCTGATGAAGATAATGACTTAAATGAATATGAGCGGTCAGTGAAGAAGATGGGAAAACATTATGAAAAGAAACTGAGCACTATTTTGGAACGTTATAAATTTGGGAAAATAACTCAAGGAGAGGGTGAGAGCATAGAACAGTACATCACTAGTTTGAGAAAGCTAGCCAAGACATGCAATTTCAATACTCAGTTGGACGAGAGGTTGAGAGATCAATTCATGCTGGAGTGTAGGAGTAGCAAAGTAAGAGAAAGATTATGGGCTGAGGACGACCCCAACTTGGACACTGGGCCTCATTACGACCCTGGCGGTAAGGGGTTAACGCCAGCGTTAGCTGCGCTGACCCCTTACCGCCAACTACGAGGTCCCTTAGCGCCATGGCGCTTTTAACACCTGCTTTTAGCAGGTGTTAAAATCCATGGCGCTAAGGGACCATGGAGTTAATTACGCCACCGTAATTTACGGTGGCGTAATTAACGCCTTCCCCACTCCCATTATGCCCTATGGGGCAAAAATGGGAATGGGGAAGGGTAAATGGGGATTGGGGACTTACCGCCCCGCCGACCTCGGAATGGGGCGGTAAGTCCGCCAACCACCATGGCGTAAACGTAGTTTACGCCATGGTGGTAAAGTCACGGCCCAGGCGGTAACTTACCGCCTGGGTCGTAATGAGGCCCACTGTCTTACGTGTGGCCAAGGAAGTGGAGCACACTGAGAAATGTGTTAAAGAATTAGAAAGCAGGATGCAAAATACTGATATTAAACATGAAATTTCAAAAGAGAAGCATAATACACTTACTACAAGTAAAGAGAATGAACCCATTGCCCAAATTTCAGGAAATTCCAATAGGAGATACAAATCAGAAAGAAACGGGAGATTACCGTGGAATGATGATAAAAGGAAAAAACCAAGCTCCAGAATTTATAACAGTGATGTGAGAAAGAAAAGTCCGCACAGGCGTGGAGACGACCCTAGAAGGAAGAACACAGGGAGATGTTTTAAATGTGATAGCATGGATCATTGGGCGGATAACCCAGAATGTCCTGCTTTGAAAATTATATGTAGGAAATGCAAAGGCAAGGGGCATTACGCACGATGTTGCAGAAGGCAAAACACTTCCACTAACTGGATAGGAAGCGATGAAAATAGTGATGAAGACGAAGAAGAATGTGTGTTTGTCGTGACAGACGAAGAAAATGAACAAGAAATAGAAAGCCCCAAGGCCGTAGTTTGTGTTGATGGAACCAACATGCACATGATGATTGATTCAGGTGCAAAATATACCTTGATACCACAAATGACAGGAAGAAACATGAATACCTGCATGAACCAGACATAAATCCCAGAGCATATGGCGAAGTTAAAATAGATGTCATTGGATGGTTTTGGGGAGCACTCAAATTCAAGGAGAGGAAAGCAAATGGGAAAATATACATAACAAAGAAGGGGAGAACGCCTTTGTTAAGTTGGACCCACCAATGCAAACTCAAAGTGAAGTTGGATGCTGCGTCGGATGAGTCTGTATATTCAGTTGAAAACAACGCTGGAAGACTTCAAGGAAACAAAGAAGTCGCCAAGGAAGCTGATATGGTGAAAGAAATTTTCAGGAAAGACATCGGATGTCTGCGTGGGTTTGTTCATGAGATCAAAATGAAGCCAGGACATGTTCCTGTTGCGCAGAAGTTACGCAACATCCCGCTTTCAATGAGAGAAGAAGTAAGAAAGGAGATTAAATTATTGGAAGATCAGAAAATCATCGAGAGAATAGATGCCAGTGAATGGGTTTCACCGTTAGTTGTATTAAGAAAAAAATCCGGAAAATTGAGAATATGTGTAGACATGAGAGAATTAAATAAGTGCGTGATCCCGGACAGACATCCACTCCCCAATATTCAAGAGATTGTATCCACTATTGGACCCTCGAAGTATTTTTCCACTCTGGATCTAACATCAGCATACCATCAGGTTAAACTTCATAGGGATTCTAAGAAAATGACAGCCTTTATCACGCCTGATGGGCTGTATCAATACAGAAGATTGCCATTTGGGTTGGTGTCAGCTGCCTCAGTATTTCAGAGAATCATGCACAAACTATTTGAAGGTGACGAAGGGATTATTTGTTTTCAAGATGACATACTGGTACACGCCGTCAACCAGAAGGTGCATAATGAAAGATTACAACATGTCTACAAGAAGTTATATGAAGCAGGTATGACCCTTAGTAGAGATAAATGTAATATAAATCGTAGCGAAATCGAATATTTAGGACATACCATATCTGCTAGCGGCATAAAACCAAGGAAACAACTTGCTGATGCCATAATGAACATGCCAAGACCAGAGTCAAAGGAGGGCGTGCGTACGTTCATTGGAATGGCAGAGTACTATTCTAAGTTTATAAAGGATTTTGCCATACATACTGTTCCGCTACGTGAACTTCTAAAGAAGAAGTCATTTGAATGGAACAGGGAGTGCGAAGAAGAATTTGAAAATATCAAATCAGAATTAAACAGAGCACCATCATTGAGGAATTTCAAGAGTGGGAGGAAGACTATAATAACAACAGATGCAAGCAACCTAGGGTTAGGAGCTGTTGTCACACAAGAAGTTGAAGGAAAAGAAGTTCTTATCGCGTTTGCATCTAGATTGTTAAAGGGTGCAGAAAGGTTGTATGCTGCAATAGAAAAGGAAATACTGGCCATCAAGTGGGCAACAGAAAAGTTCAGGAATTTCATCTGGGGAGTGGAGGTGGAGATTCGCACTGACCACAAACCATTGATACATGTCATTATGAATAAAGGTTTGGACAATGTATATAACAGAATTAAAAGATGGGTTGTACTTCTGCAAGAGTACAACTGTACAGTACGATATGTACCAGGAGTGAAGAATCGTGCTGCTGATTGTCTGTCGCGACTTACCAACAATTCTGAAGTAGACAATGAAAGTGAAAACAATCCTGAAGTTGTTTTGAACGTTGAAGCGCTTTCCATATCCAAAACTGAGTGGGAAGAAGCGGAGAGACAAGATGATAGCATAAAACAGTTGAAACAAATTATACGAAGCAATGGAAGTTTAAAGAAAGTTATGTTTGAAGGGTCCGGTCTCATCGAATACTGGAGAGTTGCAGATGAACTCAACGTAGCGAGTGACAGAATTATGAGAGGAGATCGAATAATTCCACCTACAAGTCTAAGACAAAGAATCATCGATCTGGGCCACGAAGGCCATCAAGGAATTGTGAAGACTAAACAGAGAATACGCGATGATTTCTGGTGGCCAGGATGTGACCTGCAAATCGAGAGAACCATCAGAGAATGTATCCTTTGTAATCAGAGTGACAGGGCGTGTGTGAGTGCGAATTACCCTATGGTGATAACGAATATTCCAGGGAAAGTATGGGATGAAGTAGGCATGGACATACTAGGGCCTATTCATTGTGATGGTAAACAACAATTTTGCTTGGTGGTCATTGACCTTCTTGGTGGTCATTGACCTTCTGGGTAGAAGTTTTAATCAAACCTCATATGAGTGCTAAAATAGTGATAGATTTTTTGTCAGAGATATGCGCTAGAGAGGGTTTCCCAAGAAGCATATTAACTGATAATGGTGTCCAATTCAGGTCAAAAGAGATGGAAATGTTCTGTACCAGTAATTCCATTGTGCACAAAACTAGTGCAATATACCACCCACAAACCAATGGGGTGGTTGAGAGATTCAATAAGGTACTCAAGGATGCTATTCGGTGGGCTTGGTCAAATGGGCTCAACTGGGAAGAAGCGGTGAAAAGGAAAATAATTGCTCACCGTTTTACTCCCCATAGTACTACTGGTCTATCACCTTTTGAGTTAAGTGGAGGGCGCAGAGCAAACACCAAATTGACACCATCTTGGTTGGAGAGGGAGACCATAGTAAGAAAAGATTTTGGAGAGGCAGTAGAGAGTATTAGGAAAATCCAGCTGAGGAACAAGGCAGCTCACGATAGTCTAATGAGCAAAAGGAAAAGAAACAAGGTTCCCAGAGTGGGGGGTCTGGTGAGAATTAAACTACCTCCTGTACTAAGAGATGGACCCTGCAAATGGTCCAAACCAGTGAGTGTGATTGAGGTTTTTAGACATGCGGTGAGAGTGCAAGATGGTAGAGTCTGGAATATGGAGAGAGTATGTGTGATGGAGTCAAGTAAGGATGTAAATACTGGTGAAATGGAACACAAGGAGCAACTCAGTTGGGGTGACAATGAAAGAATGAAAAGGAATGTTCAGCATGTGAGATCTAGGTTGAATAGAAATGTAATGTCAAAAATTTCCTTGCCAACATCTAAACCAGATCCTCTGCATATGTCAAGAACAGGGAGAGTGATCCGCAAACCAAACCGCATGAAGGATTTTGTCTGATATTACTGAGGATACAGAAGAAGCCTACTAGACTGTATTCCATGAACGGCAAGAGACTAAGGAAGGGAGATGTAGAAGAAGCCTACTAGACTGTGTTCCATAAACAACAAGAGACTAAGGAAGGGAGATGTGTAATGTCCTTTCATCATTTCATCACGGGACCCTTCGCGAGCTCCCGTGATGGAAGGGTGAATAGAACATAAAGACGTATGTTTGGAATGCGAGTTTCAAACGCGTCTCATGTCAGTTGCTTTCCACGGTCGGTGGGGCCAATTCACTTTCACTTAGCTATTAATGTAAATAAATAGCTTGCCTATAAATCACGTCTCCCTGCGTGCAATTAAACACTTCAAGATGTTCTCCGGTTGGACATGCACAGTTTTCTTGAGTGATGCTCTGTTCTCTTGAGAGTGCCCTGTTCATTATTCCGAGGACAAATAAGACCCAACTGGAGGGAACCATGAACATTGAGGGAAATGGTCCCAGAAAAATGCCCAGATCTGACAAGTGCTCTCTCGTGGAGCCTAAAACCCCTGATCGGGGAGAAATCAAAACTTTGGAAGGGAGCCAAACTAAAAAGGGGGTTGATCTCCTTCCTGTTTCTTCCGAGAAGGAAGGCAAGACATTTGAAACCAGAGATGATAGTGCTAGCCCATCAAAGAAAGATGAGGAGGCTACTGATAATTGAAATGACTGATACAGTTAAAGAGATTTCTAAGTGGGAAATAGCAATTGTGGAACACTTCCCCAGCCAGAGGGAGTCGAAGGAGGGAATATGGGAAGACGATGGCCCCTGGGACCATGTAGATTTGGAGCAAATAGATGTTGCCCGAAAAGAGCTAATGATGGAGGACATATTTCTGACGAATACAACAGAAATACACCATCAAGGGGGAGAAAAAGCCCCACCACCGAAAACAAGAAACTTGGATGCCCGAACGGAGAAGGGAAAACCAGAGGGGAAACAGGAGAGAAGTGTGCATTACCAAGTAATGAAGAGGATCTTGAAGTAAATAAGATCTCGGCCACCAGTGAAAGCAGTACGGTCACTGATGACCGACCGAAAACATCCCATGATGACAGTGAAAGCTTCAGCTTGCCAAAAATGTACCTGAGTAATTCGAGGCTGGCGAATAAAATAATCCAGGATATCACAGCACTAACGGTGTCATGATGCCTACCATCGGGCAGCTGGACCAAGCCCATCCGCCCCGGAGGCAGGCATCCGGACATCTGTTTAAACCTCAGAAGCCCCGGCTAGGGGCTATCTGGGTTCAGTCCTGGAGCCTTAGGGGCCAGGCTCATAGTAGAAATCATTCCTGGCGCCTAAGGCGCCAGGCTCATAGTCATCACTTACCTCAGGCAGACCATGCTGCACATGCATCCAGGCCAATGTGAGACCTGGCGGGACTATTTTTCTACAAGGACTACTTTTCACTTGGGTGTGGTTCTTGGAACTTCTTACCTGGGACTACTTTCAAAGCTATTTAAACCACGCCCGATCTTCAACACACGCTTCGCGTTATTCTGCATTTAGCAGCGTAACGCTCATCGTGTCTGCAAACCTGCATCCAGCCTTCTGCCACGCCCGCCTCGAACACGGAGCCCCTAGCAGAGAAAGGAAAAATAGAAGAAGAGGTTAGATTACAGACTTTAATCTGATTCCTCACCTGATTTCGGATCCTGCATCACTCCGAGCCTGAAGGGAAATTCTTCCGGCACGCATCGCATCCCAGCTGCAGCGCCGCTCCATTTTCACCAGCCCACAGCATTTCCGACTCTGCGCTGCCTCAGTCACTTTTTCGGTGATTTTCAACACCTGGGGAAAAGACAAGAAAAAGCAAGGTGAGCCTAAAGAGACTAAAATCAGTTATGTTACAAGACTTACCTGGCTATCACCGGAGGCTTCATCCTTCAATACGCCGCATCTAGGAAAAAAGGAAAAGACAGTGAGCTAATCTCGCGCACCTTTACAGGATAGTTTGGGTAATACAGACTCTTACCTGAACGCTGCCAGCAACCTCCAGACAGAATTTACCGCCGCAAATCAACAGGGGAGTGCAAGAGTGAACTTTGGACATTTTGAACTCTTTAAAAACTTGCCAAACTCCGGACTCAATAACCGTTCAGAACACCAACACCTAAAACCAGTGAAGTAACTGGTATCTACGTGCCTCTGCATGCCACGCAGGATGGAGAGCTCACCAATCAAAAACATAAGGTGAGGACACTGACCGGGAATATCGGAGGTGGCAAGTGGGAAGAACGGGAGCAGGGAGGGGGGTCTGCATTCACATCCATGGGTTTAAATATCTTTCTCCATCTACAGGAGAATTCTTCTATGAGTCAAGCTTACAAGACTGAGGGTGTCCGTCCAGTCGGTCATCTTTGCCCTACGCTTCACGCTGGTGGAGGCCGCAGCTGTCTGGGTTCGATATACGCTCCTGTGGGAACCAGGTGAACGTAACAAACAGGGAAAATCGCAAGAGAGAAAAGAAAAAGCCTATCTTTCATAAAATACAGGATTGCTGCACTAGACATGGAGCAAGTACCCGTGGTTTGCATGGAAGAAGAAGGGGAGGGCTTCAGGTTGGCACAGCCACACACAAACACAACATCTAACCAAACCGACCAACCCCCCCCACCAAGTGGACACAATGCCTATGCTAGCAGACCTATTCAAAGAGGAACTAGCTCAATTAATTAGCGATTCCTGCAAAATAGAAAGAAATAATGACACAGTCCACATTCAAAATATAATCATGGCATCGCTAACCCTTTCCATTGCTCCATTTTTCAAACTATATAAGACGGTAAAGGACTCCCTCCAGGAGGTAACCCAGACAAATGTATACATTAAAGAGCAGACAATGGAAATGGAAGGCTCCTTGAAGAGACTGGAAATAAGAATGGATAAATAATCCGATCAAACAAACATCTGGCAGAAACGACTTAGTGATTTAGCAAGAAAAGATGCTTATGACAAATCACTATTGATGGGCGCAGTATTGGAGGACTGCAAATGGATGAGGAACATGTGCCAAATGGATAATCCCCACAGCAACCCGGCGGAGATGAAGCCAGGAAATGGCCCAATGAAATTCAAGGTGAATGGAGCCAAATTCAAGGTGAAGTATCAAAACCGAAAAAGGGAGGGTCAAGCTGTTGTCCAAGCTAAACGATCCCCCCGATCCGCCAGGCAGGAAAGAGAGGAGAATCTCCATTAAAACCAAACTTCTCAATCTTTGCATTCGCCGGCTTCCAATTCAACTCAAGACTTACAAAAGGACGATCAACTAGATAAGGAACCAAAAAAGGGAAAAAAGTCAAAGAACCAAGCTGTAAAGCGGAAAGTGAACGGCTCAAGAGCCTTCCTGAGAAACATAAGAACGCCACCAAGAAGGGAAAGTTTGCAATGTGCTAAGAAACCAAGGAGAGAAATGATACTTAGTGACACTGCACTGTCCCCAGAAATCATGGAAAAAAATCCTATAGCGGAAATTGAATCAGAGCAGGTGGAATGGTCAGATGACGAGTCCAATGCCTGTCTAAGAGATCCTATAGAAGTTCTCAAATAAAATAAGGAAGACGAAGAATGGGACAATATCAGTCTATCGGACTGGCAGGATATCGAAGACAAGGAAAAGGACCTTCCGTCAGCCCGAGCTAGAGATACATCGGCACAGAAAAGGCAAAGAAGAAAACCTGGTGTGGTGGAGAAAGCCCCAGAAACTCAGGATTTTAATCGGGAGGAACCGCCAAATGAAAGGAGAAGCTCAAAGGACAAGCAAAGAGAAGTACCCTTCAAAACACTGGAAGAAAAAAGGAAGCAACATATACAAGAAGAAAATGGAAAGAAAAATCGGAGGGAAAAGTCACCCCAAAAACAAAAAAAACAAAATAATGAGGAACGAAATAATAAAAGTGACTTGAGAAAACAATTTCCTGGGAGGTGCACAAATGGCAACATACTCATAAAAGGGTGGAACCTAAAGCTTGAAATAACATTGAAAGGCCCCAAACGTGCTCTACTGAATAGGAAATATGTAATAACACTTTTCAATCAAATCCCAATGCTGCGGAACATCTGAACGGTCGACATAACAATAGTTGAATTTGTGAATGAAGATCGGCTTGACCAAGTTATACTTCACCTAAAATCAAATAGGATTAAACAGACACTGATGGAAGCCACTGAGAGACTCATAAAAATGGGCTATCGATTAAGTGATCTAGATGGAAAAGTCAGAAACAACAGTGCAGAAGGAAGGAGAGTGCAAGAAAAAGATAGAAAGGAAGAAAAGAAGCTCGATTAAAGCAAAGGTGATGTTAGAAAGGAATTAAAAACTAAAAAATTACTTGTACAAACAAGGGATGATCTAAAGGATCATAGAGGTAATCAAAACCCATCGCCAAAAAAACAAAGAAGGGAAACTTCCACAACGGATAACGTGACAATTATCCTATGGAATTACAGAAAGTCAAGTCCAGTGGGCTAGCATTGAGTGCCCAAAACAAAAGGGGGGCTTTCTTTCAGAAGCCCTTGTAAGAAAACTGAGGTTTACTGTTGATAATTCAGGCAAGTCGTATAAAAACCAAATTACACCAAAAGCGGATTGTAAGAAGGAGGATTACTGGACTTGGATGGCGAATGCTTTAACCTCGAAGAAAAAACAATAGATCGATGAGGAGAAATTAAAAAATATCCTCTGTGCCTCATGGAACACCAGAGGCTTTAAGCATCTATTCTCTGGAGGAAGTAACTTCTTGGGTCAATACAACATCATCTGTATACAGGAATCTTGGCTGAGGACGACTCCTTTATGTGAGGGTTACGAGGTCTACATAAACCCAGCACAAAAGGGACCAAAGGGAAGACCTTTTGCAGGCCTGCTAACCCTGAAGAAGATTGACAGTGATTTGCAAGTCCTGGAACATCATATCCCTAATCAATTTGTTCCAATCCTAAAAATAAAATAAAAAAACGGACCAAGAAGGGCCAACTAAGTTGCTCATAATCAACACCTACTGGACCGAAAATATGACAAAAACAGAAACCTATATAAGTCACATCATTGAGGCGATTGACAAGTCCATGATGGAGGACAAAGAGCAACTTATCATATTTTGCAGCCATCTCAACATCCAACTATTGGACAAGGATGTAAAGCAAAAAGTCGGTGAATATCTTGCAGTCAAAGAAAAGAGATGGATGGAGGAAATGGAAGTTTGTGACATGAAAATGCTGAATAGCCAGACTAGAGGCGACCTGCAGGGGGCAAACACGTGGTCTTGTGGAAAGAGCGGAGCTTGCTTAGACTACTGCTTCGTAGGAGGCAACACCTTACAGTTGATAAATTCCTTCACAATCAGGAAGCAAACGCATAGTGATCATAACCTATTGAAAACTGAATTATCATGGAGAACAAGAAAATCCCACACAAAGAAAATCGGCACAACAGAAGTATCATGGGGCAGAAACAGACTAAGAATTAAAAAACAATTTATATCGAAACTTGCGGGGCAATATGACAGCCATGCATTGGAAAATCAGAATGCAGTGGAATATAGATGGCTGTTGAAGGCTTTCGAGGTTAAACACGATCCAAACAGGATGAAAATGATCACAAGAATGCATGCTTACAACAAATCCCTAGTCGCTAAAAGAAAAAAATATAGAGCAGAACTCCTACAAATAAAAAGGAACAACAATTCAGAGAAAGAGGAACAACTAAGGAAGTGTCGACAAACATATAAGAATTGGCTCCGCTCTACGAGACTGCAAAGAGCCCAGGGTGATGCAGAGAAAGTGCTAGCCGCAGTTCAAACAGCCAACGCAAGAAGCCTGTGGGACATAATAAACAACAGGGACCACTGCCAATCAGCAATTGCAGTAAACCAAGTCTCGGAAAGAAAAATGGATAAAACATTATTCAGCACTATACCAGGTGAAAAACGACACAATCCACGAGAACAAAAGGGCTAACTCAAAGCCATGTTCTACTGAATTTGATCATGAAGATATCTCAGGGATTATAAAAAAATTGAGTTCCTCAAGGGCGGCTGGGCCCGACGGCATTTCAAACCAAATTCTTAAGGCAAATTGTGAAGAATGGAAGGACTTACTACTATCACTGTTCCAATAAATAAGGAAAACCAGAATCATCCAAGCATCATGGAGGGAGGCATTCATTGTGCCAATTTATAAAAAAGGGGGATAGAGGCGATCCAAGAAACTATAGGCCAATCCCCCTATTGGACTCAATTGGCAAGCTATTTGCCTCCATCCTGTTACGAGATCTGAAAAGATGGGCCTTAAAGACTAGTATTTTGGACAAACGGCAAACTGCCTTTATTAGTGGTGTGGGCACATCCTTGAATCTGTTCCTGCTCAACCTTCTGAAAGCAAGGGCCTTAGAGGATAAAAGAAACATCTACTTGGGCTTCATAGATCTCAAACAGGCGTTCGACAGGATAAACCGTGACCAATTGTGGTCCAAGTTGAAAAGCTGGGGCTGCCCCGAAGATCTGTTAGAAGCCATTCAAGCCCTATACACAAACACCACTATACAGGTCCAAAAAACAACTATGGGCACAGTAACGGAAAAGATTCAGACCTTTAGAGGGATTAAGCAGGATTGTGCACTGGCACCCTTTCTGTTTGTCCTATACATGGCTGACATGACGGTCTCACAAGGCACGGCACGTGCCTTTGCTCCAAAGATCGATGGAATAGAAGTGCCAGGGGTACTATATGCTGATGATGTAGTATTCGTCGATCAGACGGCTATAGATACTCAGCGACGGATAACTGCATTCAAAGAATATCTAGCAGAAAATAGTCTGAAGATCAACATAAAAAAATCAATGATACTGACAATGAAATCAAGCCGCGGAAAGAAGAGGGAAAAGAAAAGCTTCACCTGGAGTATTGATAATCAAAAATCGGAAGTGGTGGAAACAATAATATACTTAAGAGTGAGGATAAATAAGAACAGCAATGAAGAGGGGCAATGCGCCCTGATCCGGGCGAGACTAGTGACCTTAACACATCAGGGACAAGAATTAAATCGAAGATATGGGAAATATTCCCTGACCCCTATCCTAACCTTTTACAAGCAAAAGGTGGTAGCGCTGCTTACCTATGGGTCTGAGGCTCTTTTGGCCCTTCGTTGGGAAACATGGGGAGTTTGTGAGGTGTACTTCTGGCGTAGGGTTCTGAAATTGCCTAACTCTCTTTCAGTGGATATCATAAGACATGAATTAAGGCTGCAATCACTTGCTTCCACAGTAATGTGGAAAACTCTCTCCCTCTATTGAAAATGTATCCTTGATCGACCGTCAGTACCATTTGAAATCTTAGTGCACCCGGGGCCTGTAGAGAGAGACAAAACACTACAATCCTGGAAGAGCAAATGTTAAAACTTTCTGGATCATCAGAACATCACGTGTGACCTTTTGAAATTCAACCCAAATAAGGCAAAAAGAAATCTCCAGGAAAAAGATTGGGACGAAACTCAGGAAGCAAAAAAGGAATAAAAAAGTTCTGCCATAACATTATATGGGAATGCAAAATCTTGAATGAACCCCCCCTTATTTGAAGACATTTCCACTGTGTCACTATAGAGACCTACTGATGCGATGTAGACCAAACATCTGGCACTCAAGAGATGTTCAACTAAGGAGAAAACAAATTTCAAAGAAAGAAGCGTATTGTAGGTTCTGCAAAGCCAAAGATTTGCTGGAGACCATCAGGCATGTGATGCTAAATTGCCCCGCTTTGAGGATGCAACGATCAACGGTAATGGGGGGTTATGTGACAGGGCTCCTCCCAGAGATGGAAGAAGAGTACTGGGAGAGACTATTGACAGCGGATAAAGTAGGGCGGACAATAGATGCCTTAACATTTGTGGAATCCCTGAAAATGGGAATGGTGGTTGGAGGTGAACCCAGATTAGATTAAATGAATGGGTATTGAGAATTGACATTACTAATGATCTATGGGAAGATGGACAGCAGTCATTAGTAAATGATAAACAATTAAGAAATCTGAATGTGTAAATGTTAAAGGTTAAAATAAACTGATTAACCAATAAAACATAAAACAAAAAATAATAATCGACTGTGATTTGCTCCTTGTTTTTGACAGATGAGACTCTCCCTTTTTACCTCTAGAGTCTATGACTAAAGTGGCAACTGGGGCGCCTCCATTCCCAATCACTACCACATTAGTGGAGGCCTGGAACTCTGGTGCTTCACAGTTTAATGGCTCCGTTTGGCAAGAAGAAGCCCTGGACAAAGAGGCTCCTTCCCCCTCTTTTGCCTATGCCTCCTACCTTCCCCTGCTTTCGATCCTGCAACGTCAAAAGGCCCAGAACTCACCATCTTCAGCTGAGCGTCGGCGAGTAGGGGCGGCAAAGTTCTTGGTGTTTCTACGGGTAGGAAGCGGGTAGGGAGGCAGTGATTTCAGGGGACATGGGGAAGGCGAGAGGGCACAGAAAGCAACCCGAGTCTGATTTCGGTTGCTGGGGCTACAGCTGAAATGCTCCGGTTTGGGCCTACGGCTCCGGAAATTACTGCGGTCGGTACTGTTTTTGCATGGTTGAAACAATTCAGGCCTGTCACGCCGTTACCTGCAGTCTGCAGAATCCTTGCTTGACTGCGCATTCTTTGAAGTCCCCCCAACCCCTGGTATCAGCGTCGGCTCCATTGGCTCTGCAGAATCCCTGCAAACACTCTGCCAACACTCCACGATGCTTTGCGTCGGGAGAGGCGAGTGTATAGGTAGGGCTCTGCCTTCTCAGAACGGCAATAGAAGGCAGACTCAGCTACTGCCTCTGCTTCTGTTTTTATGTCCTCCAGCAACAGCAGTGCACAGGATCAGGCCAACACTCTGCCAACACTTGAATCTGAGAATCAATAAGTACAGGGATCCTGATTGCTCAGCCCTCACAGAGGAGGAGTATGAATTTTCCTTGGGGGTGAAATTGAAGGAGCAGTGGATAGAATATAAAATGGAGAGCAGATGGGAAGGTAAGGGAAGATAGGTAAATCGATGTTGCCACAGTATTTTGCTTGCTTCTCTTTCTCTACTGTTTTTATAGCTTATTTATAACATTATGTTGAAATAAGATACAGATCTTCCATTCTTATCCATCATGGTGTGTAATTGGGATTTACCTCTCAGGCTTTTGTTCAGGGGTCTGCACCAGGAGTGTTGCTAGGTCTGTAAAAGACCCGGAGCTACGCTGATGTCGGAAATGTCGGGACTGGGGGCTAGCTAGCCTTTTCGGTGTAGCTCCCGAGATTCTATCCGGAGCTACAGCCAAAAGACCAGGGGCTATAGCCCCCTTAGCCCCGCCCTAGCAACGCCTCTGGTCTGCACAATACAGTTTTTATTTTTCATGCTTTGGCAATAGCTTTCCTTATGGAGAAGGAGGGAGTGGATGGAAGCTGAAGTAAGTAGGGAATGGAAGGCCAAAGTACTGTGGGAGTTTATGAAAGGTGTGATGAATCTGGCATTGTCCCCACTTCTTTCCCTAAGGTAGCCTTCCCCTATGTGGTGTCAGTACTCGCGTACCAATAATCAGGTTACCTGGAGGCTGTTCTAATCGAGATCCGACTGGATTGTTACTGCCCAGATCATGACTTGAACCCAATGAGGGTCTCCTCAATAGAGGGTGACCTTTCTCTTGAGGCACTGTGCTACTCGTAGAATGAAACGGGTACCACTGTGATTCGAATGAAAGAGCAGGGCAGCACCAGTACACGCTGAGGAAGAAAGAGAGGGCCGTGCTATTTGAAAAAGAACCAACATGAAAGAACTAGTACACGTAAATGAACTAACGGAACACTAACCTTGATAAAAATGTCCTTGTCCCAACTCCAGACGTGTGCAGAAAACTGAACTGGCCAAGATTCTTGGAATGCGAAGGTGAATGAAATCAGATTGGACAGAGAAAGGATTGACCGAGTGATGGGGAGTTAATTGTTTAGTGGGACCTACCTCTTGGCGGAGCGAAGACTCACTACCGATGAAAAGGGCAACATGTGATGGAGCACTGCATAGCGTCCAATAGTCCATAACCCAAGAAAGTAGATCCAAGGTATAGCAATGTCTAGGTCACAATCCAATCTGGTGATTCTCAAAAACAAAAATTACAGGCAGAGGATGTTTCCTGGAGCGCCACAACAGGAAACAAACAAGGGATTAGGCGATGGCAGTTTGTGATACGTTCCGAGGTCTGAAATTTCAAGAGCATGAGATAAGCAAAGGATTTTACAAGGACAGTCAGTAATGCATTCCCTGGTATGGGTGTTCAAGGCAGACAACAAGCAAGGGATTAAACGAGGCAGTCCCTAAACCAATCCAGAGTCAAAAAGGGAAGAACAGAGGATCAGCAGAGAAACAAGAGCTGAAGTGAACATGGAGCGGGAGTTAGAGGCTGGCGTACCAAATTCAATCAGAAGTGCTGCGGTGTAGCTAGGCAGGATTTAAATATCCATTCAGAGAAACGCGATCAAGCTCACGTCGTTCTGTGTCGTTGCAAAGGCGATACAATGCTAGAATGATCAGCGTTAACTATCGTTTGCATGCCTGGCGTTGTAATAGGCGCCATGGCAACTGCCAGGGATGTGGATGAAAAGAATGTTCACTAAGCGTTTGACTTGTTGAAGAGCGGACAGTCCTACGCATCGTGATATGTGGCCAGGGGACGGCAGCCACTACCTGATCCTGACCTTGGTGGTGGCTATATGAGGGAGGATCACATGGAGGAGGCGAACCTCATGTAGATGACAGGGCATCGTTGGAGGAAGCCCCATACCGTCCTTTTCTTTCAGGGATGTTTCCTCTTTTCCGTATGCCTTAATGGCATATTTTCACACTCTTCCCCAATCGATTGGTAGATATACTACTCCACTCCCCAAGATCCCACTAAGAATAGGATATTGACAACTGGGACAAGGCAGGGAGCAGTGATGATGACTCCCAATGAACATCCACTTCCTCAACGTCATTCAAGAAATGGTCCCCTCACCACTGAGAAGAGAAAGAACAACAGAGCAATGAAGATCACTAAGACAGGGCGACCGACGCAGTGGTCTAGTTGTTGCAAATGTGTAACCATGCTGGGAAGTTTGAAAGTGCGCCCGACACAGCTGATGGCAAGAAAGAGAAGAGAGAGCTGCAGACACCGGTTTGCATCACCAACCGTGCCAACGCCAAGCACCACGCTGAGGGGAAACACGCTGTGGTAGACGGCGTGGAGGCAAACTCTCCCATGGGAAGGAGAAGCCTAGGTGCAGCTGGTTCACTGCTCGAGTAAAGAGAGCAACGGGAACCGTGCACCATGAATGGGAACACAGCGAGAGTGCCTCGCTTAATGAGGCAAAAGCGGAGTAAACAAGACAACGAAGTTGGAAGTGAAGAAACACTGAATACAATGGTAAGCCCAGAGAAAAGTGGGTTACTGGGTTGCCTACAAGTGTATGCAGCTCCGTAGGAGTAACACAGAGAGAAGGGAACCAAAGCGAGGGAAGGCCTGCAACAACCAGTAAGCCCAGAGAATACAAGTGGGTTACCGGGTTGTTTAACAAAGTGTGTCGCTTCACGAAAACACAGCGATACACCAAAAGGGAGACCATAAAAGAAGTGAATATAATTATAAATCAGACTACGATTGGATTATTGAACCCCGACCTTAAAGGAGGAAACAAACTAAAGTTGAAGGGGCTTGTACACAGAGGCGGAGACAGGGTAGGGCCTGAGCAGGTAAGGCCCACCCAAAATCTATAAATGCCCACTCAGCTGCGCTGTGTGTACATTTACAGATGTTCATGTCACTGCGGTGGACCCAACTCCATTTGCTTCTGGCCCCACTTGTTAGACAATCCTGGCTACGCCTCTGCTTGGACAAGGGAAGGCCCACATCCCTTGAAAGGGAAGCAAAGCCCAAGAGAGATCAAGGGGAGTGAAGGATGACCCTCACCTCGTGAACATTGCAAAGTTATAACAGCCTTTTGGGAAAAGGGAAACATGTAATGAAGAGAACAGTATGAAACAAGGTTTCATGAACCAGCGATGGGCTAATGTTAAAGGGAAAGCATTTTGTTTAATAAAGTCCTGGCAGGAGAGTATACAAGGTAAAGTTAAATGTTTGTACAATAAAGTCCTGGCAGGAGACTACACCAGGTGATGACAAGTGTGCGGGAACATTTTCTTATTGTATTTGTTTCACAAAACCTTTACAAAGTTAACATTTTTTAAAATACACACATTTCATATATATTTCCCTTTCAAATATTTTTGGCAAATACATTTCAAAATCTCATTTAAATTAACATTTTAGTATTGTACTAAAAGATCTAGAAATAAAAATCAAATCATCATACAAGGTTACACTTCACTTAAAATTAGATAGATATCATATACCATAAACCATATACCATAAACCTAGGGAAAGCCACACCATATTCTACATAAGCAGCAGAGCACCCTACATAATCAACATCTCTTACATTCCTTACATAGTGCCCTAAAGTATAACGTTCATAACAATCCAATAATACAGTCTTCCATAGTTGTAATCCTTCCAGGCATATCCGCAATTAATATTTTGTTCTGGTATATTGGCAAATTAACATCAATATTCATTTATAATATTTTATGGGATATTTCCCTTATCTGATGTGTACTTTACTGTATTCATTTACCTACGTGCCTTAGGAACCTGACCACATTTAGCTTCAATTATGGTTTTTTCCATGCATCATCTCCAGCCATAAACAATCCAGTTGTACCCAACTGCTATTGCCTACAAATATCTCGAAATATTGGATTTGAGGCCCTCTTAATGCTCTGCAGTATATTAACAAGTGAGGCAGAGATTCTTTTTCATTCTTATCATCGCAAAATATACAATAAGCCAATTCAGCTACTAATTTGTTATATATAGTATTTATTTAGTTAAGAGAACGTTAAATCTGAGCCGCATGTAGTTATTCCTATCTTTTTTGTTTGGAAAGATACTCAGATACGATTCAGGTACTGCCGATAATTTACCATAGGAGACAATCTGTAAAGTTTCGTCCTTAATACATCATCTATTGTCATAGACCAGTCAAATCTACGGTTCTTCCGCCTTACGTGGTTCAGAGTTTCTATTAGCACCGTCTTTGAGCTTCCTATTTCCTCAAGATATTAAGACATTGTGTAAACAAGGCTGGAATAATGCCCTCCTCAAACGAACACTCGATTCCCTCTTTCCACAGCACAGTATTTACGTCCTGCCCTGGCTAGATATAATTTTACGCGTCAGGGCCAGCTGCTTTCACTGGATCCTACTCATCAACGATTGTCATCCTAATTCATAGTGAATTGCTGCATATGATACTGATTTAGGCAAGTAATATAACACCTTCTTCCATATGATAGCTTCATAAAGAGCCATCTCCTTAATTAACGACTCTGGTGCAAATTCAAGCCCATAAATCAATCTTGGGACGGCTTTGACATAATAAAACCTAATAACGGGTAAGAGCGAGAATTTTCCAAAAGTTTTATCCACCTTACACATTTCACTTGCAAGAACAATTGCGTTACCCCTTAAATACTTCCTATAAAATCCTTTGTTTGGATGGGCAATACTTGGAAACCCTAATTAGACTAAGCTGTCTTTCACTTGAATTTGGTTTTGTTAATAAACCATGCAAAATTGCACTTCTTGCTAACTCTGCTCAGTTTTATTATGATTGTTTTGGATGTATTAATTAACAGATTATTTTCTGCCATACAGTCATTGAATCTTTTCAGAGTTCTTTGTAGCCCAATAGACATACGATCCATTAAAATAAGATAATCTACATAAACTGCCAAAGCTATCTTTAGTTTCCCCACATTTGAGGACGCAAACGCTTGCCCAGTTAAAGATTCTCCCACATCCGATACATAACTGTTGAACAGTGTAGGGGCAAGTCTGCATCCTTGCCTGAGACCATTTAAGACTGAAATTGAGTGTGACATTAGCCCCTCATTGTATAACCTCACTTGAATGGAGGACATCTCGTGTAAATATATCACTATGCTTAAAAGAACAGCTGGCATACCTAGTTTGTGTAACTTGGACCACAGTGTCTGTCGATCCACCATGTTGAAAGCCCTAGAGAGGTCCATAGAGGCTACATAAACAGCACTTGCATCCCTTCTCCACGCAGCTTGTTGAATACAACTCAATAAAAGGCCTCCCCCATCAGTTCTCATATTTTTCCGAAATCCCATCTGAAAGACATCTAGAATAGCATTTTCTTAATACCAGTCTTCTATGTGCCTGAGGACTATGGACGCAAAGATTTTGGAATCTGCATCCATCAGTGATATCAGTCTGTAATTACTGGAAGTCATTCTATCCCCTTTTTTATGGATGGGGATTAAATATGAGACACTCCACGTTTTTGGAAATCTCTGGGTGTTTATAATATCAGTAAATAATATGTACAATATCTTGGCCCACAAGTCCACATTCTCTTTGAAAATTACATATGTTATTAGGTTGGGACCCCCTGCTTTTGATGAACTAGGCTTCCTTATATGTTCTGCTATTTCTTGAATAGTAACCCCCAAAGACCAGTGTGCGTTCCTCATTATATTATAATCAGGACTGGTCTTCATACCACCTTTGTAAGGATCCTTAAAATGTGCATCCCATACCACCTCACTTATTGGGTTAGTTAACATGGACTGCTGAGTCCTTTCAAGGTCGTTGATCTGGCTCCAAAATCTGCTAGCATTAGTGCCGTTCAAAGAGGTCAACATTGCCCTTTGTCCTTTTGTAACATAATACCCCAATACGTTTTGATCCCGTTTTTTCATTTCTGATGTATTTTCCTTATCAGTGCGACTTTTCCCTCAATACCTATTTCAGTATTTTCTTTTAATCGTCTTTATTCGTCTTTTTTCTATCCTGACAAGTCTCTTCATTTCCCAAATCATAGAATCAAATTTATGGGTATATTTTTTTAATTCCTTACCTCTAACTTTCCCTTTCCCCAATTTGGGCAGAACGTCCATTATATATTTATTAAATGACAACAAGGAATATGTTGCTCCCTTTGACTCCAGTGGTGAACACTCACAATCGTTTAAAATGACTATATTATATTGTTGGACCCTTTTTGCATTCCATCTCAATCTATTTCCATTCTGGTTTATCACTACTTCCGTACCATATGTTACAACAGATTTAGCACCAATGTTTAATTCAGATCTATTCTGGTCGAATAAAGCCTTTGAGGCAAACATATTGTCAATACAAAATATAATGTAAAGAGAAGCTCAAGGAAGCTGCATGACCTTGAGAGCGTGAACTGTGGTATAAACTGTTATAAAGCTGGGAAGAGAGAATCTCAAGGAAGACACATGCCCTTGAGATTATGCACTATTATAAATGTGTGAGAAAAGTCTGGTACACCAGATAACTTGTGAATCTGGGACCCGCACTTTAAAAGGTGCAGAATATTAAAGGTGAAGAGAAAACCTGGGGAAGGGAGCTGTTTCCCCGAGAAATGTGAATACACCAAGGGGAGAGAGAGATCCTCTTGGATTCTGAGGAACTTGATTATTCTTTATTTTTTTAACTTATTGTATTGGTACAAGAAATCTGGGGAAGGGAGCCATTTCCTGGAACTGTGAATATTTTCCACTGGAAACCTTTTAGTTGGATTTTAACTACTTTTGTGTTGGATTTGAACATTTGAGCACTTTGAGAAAAGAAGAGACAGGGCCACATTACGAGTGTGGCAGCCCGGAAATAAGCTTTGCGGCACCCCTATTTCTGGGCTGCTGCACTACAAGTTTGCCTGCAGGGGCGCAACGGCCAGGCAGAGTTGTCACGGAAGCACCGGCACTGTTATCAACGGTGCTGGTGCTTCTGTGTCCCCATTCCCGTGGACTCCTACTGGACTCCACAGGAATGGGGACATACCAAATCCGACCCCTGACTTTCCATGCCATCAGGACTTGTAAGGTCCCGGTGGCACTGGGAAGTCAGGTGCTGAAAAACAGTGTTTCAGGGTCGGCAGCAACGCGCCGGTGGCTCTGGCGGATTACCGCCAACCTCGTCCCGTGGACTGTCCACTCATGGGCAAGGGAGACCTTGGCATTGTTCTTTTTTCCTTTTCTCTATGTCAACATTATATCCAGATGGTGGACTGGCTGGTTTAGTCCATGGTACACCAGGCAAGCTTACACAGCAAAACACAACACACAAACACTAAATTAAAGGCAAACCCACCCTTGTGTTTGTGTCATTTAATTATTAATTTCCCTCAGGGGACAAGCCGTGCAGCCCTTCTAGCCATGCCCTAATTGGGCCAGGGACTACACTGGACCTGCAGGACATGCAATTCTACGGTAACGTTTTTTCTTTTATTCATTTACTACTTCAGCGAAGGCTGTAAAAAGAGCTTTTTCCTGAAGAGGTTAAATGTTTGCAAATATTTAACTTCGTTTGGCACCAGGGCTCTTCTTTTGTAACTCTTCTGGGCTTTGCTCATAGGCGACAACTAGGACCCCATTGAGAGGTTGTGAACAATTAAAAATAAATGCTGGGCCGTGGAAGAGCAACACTGTTTCTAAAAGCACCATATTCTGTTATAGAAAGAAGGTGGTTTACCGACATGGATAGAAAGAATGTGGCTTACTGACACCATAGCCTCCACTTTGGCATGTCCCCTGCCTTACGGACCGACAACGGCCTTAGTCACTGTCCGTAATGCATTAATTATTAATGTATTTTAGTACAAAACTTTACACATTTCCAAAAAAGATAAAAGAAAAAACAAATAAGCTAAAATCCATGAGCCTCATTACAGGTCAGGCGGTAACCCTGCCGGTGCTACCGGAGGCTTGCTGTCGGACCTGTAATAATTTACCGGCACCTCACTTCCCAGTGCCACCGGGCTATTACAAGCCTGGCGGCCGGGAAGTCAGGCGCTTGTACATTAGTTAATCCCCATGGGACTCTATGGGAGTGGTGACACGGTTAGCAACGGCGCTGGTGCACCTGTGACAATCTGCCTACCGTGGCCGCTGTGCCCGGCAGGGTCAGACCTGTCGGGCACAGCGGTCCAGGCAGGCAGACTTGTAGTTTGCCGGTCCGCAAACAACCAGCAAATTTGTAATAAAGCCCCCATGAGTCATAAAATCATAATTTCATCCCTAATTAAACCTTGTCATTTCCTATAACATTTATCAAAAGTGTACACAAAATTTACAATATGTTACAATACATTTACAATACATGTTCCATTACCTCACTCACACCATCCCAATCATACATTTCTGTAGTTTTGTTTGTACTTCTAACCAAACTCTGTATAGGACCAGCTGGAGATATTTGCTTTGTGTATTACGACATCGTCGCCAGAATGAATTATGATGGACATATTCACCCAAGCATTGTATGTCCCAGTTCAGAACATTCAGTAAGGACATGCTTAGTGTGCAGCACTAAGCAAGGCTGACATATTCGGCAGTATCTCTCAGACTTGGTTACCCTTCTTATACTGCCTATCACTGTACTTATAGGTAGTCAACTTACTCATAAAAGGAGCACAAATCGTCACAGGCTCTTGCATGAACACATAACCAGCTACTGTTTTTTTTAAAAGGTGTATAGTGTCTCTACTACAAAACCATAACTCCCTAGCGTGGCCAAATGGCGGAGGTTCTCACCCGAGTCCCATAAGTCTACCTTCTTGCTCAGCTCATTTATTCTGGTGTGGAACCCTTCCTTACCATTCAATGCCTAACCAACTTCTCGAGGAGCTTAATAACTCTCTTTTCATAAGTTGATCTACCCAATCCATTCTGAAAATCTAGGCCTACATCGATAAGAAAATGTGATTCTGGGAAAGTTACTGTTTGAATGTACATTAAGACTCGTTTTTTCAAAACCATAGAGTGTAGGGGAAACAAACCTAACTCCAGTTTGCCCAACTTCCCTTAAACACTCCCTTGTGCACCCTCTGCTCAAAATACCCTCTGCCGATGCCTCAGTTCCGGCAAACTACCACCCTATCTCCATCACTCCTTTCCTGGGCAAACTCTTGGAGAAGTTGGCTATCTCTCACCTGACCCTCCACACTGAATCTATTGGTGCTTTCATGATCATCAGTCTGGCTTTAGAGCATCCAGAGGCACGGAAACAGCTCTTCTGAACACCTGTGAAGACCTGCTCTCAAATCTTGACACTAACACTCCCTCTGTCCTCATTCTCCTTGACCTCTCCTCTGTCTTTGACATGGTTGAACACAGCATCCTGATCGCACGTTTCTGTGACAACCTGGGATTCACAGGTCAGGGTCTGGTGTGATTACCCTCCTTTCTCTCCGACCGCCCATCCCAGGTGGAACTCAGGGCCTTTCTCTCGACCATAGCTCTCTCAACCTTCGGTGTTCCCCAGGGATCTAACCTATCCCCAGTGCTTTAAGTGGGGTAAGAAATTGAGGGGGGGCCCTGGTTTGGGAGCGTGGCTTCCATTGTGGGAGTGGCCTAAAAGTGCACAAATCATAGTAAGGTGCGCAAACAAATATATAAATGTATTTGAGCATTTATATATTTGTTTGCGTACTACTATGGTTTGTGACTTTTCAAGCCTTCTTTTATATTCATAGCAATGTTACATATTTCTATGTTTATAAAAGGTGGCTTGTAAGTGCACAAAGCATAGTAAATTACGCACACTTGTGTGCTTACCTTACTATGGTCTGTGTACTTTTCAAGCTGCCTTTTATAAACATAGACATTTGTAACATATGTCTATGTTTATAAAAGACGGCTTGAAAAGTAGGCATCTTTTATAAAGCGTTGAGGACGGACAAAACCCAAGGTGGCTTTGTCCGTCGACAAAGCTTTATAAAAGATGCCTTGAATTGTGTACGATTCAAGCAGTCTGTTATAAACATAGAAATATTTCTACGTTTATAAAAGATGGCTTAAACGTACACAGTTAAAGGCATCTTTTATAAAGCCTTGCCAAAGGAGAAAGGCGCCTCGAGCTCAGTGATCTCTGCTCTGAGCAGAGATCACAGACCCTGAGGCGTCTTTCACCCTCTGCGAACCCGCGGGCTCCGTGATCTAATCTGCATATTTGATCATGGAGCCCGCGGGTTCGCTGAGGGTCAGTGACCTGGCGAGGGAACACTAAAGGACTCTAGCTTCCTCTGATGGCCCCTCAGATGAGGGGTCATCAGAGAAAGTTACAGTGACTGACGGAAGTGCCAGCCAGGCACAGCAACGGTGTGCCTGGCTGGCACTTCTGTCAGCTTGCCTGACGTTAAAGTGGTGGGCGCATCTCCCGTCGCGGCTGCGGCTGCGGCCGCGGCGGGATAATGCGTCCTGCCATGGCGTGATGAGGTCGGGGGGCCCCGGCAGGGCCCCGGCTCAGCCCCACTTTTTGGAGACTGCCGGGGCCCGGCCCCGGCAGGCCCCGGCCCACTTAAAGCACTGCCTATCCCTCTGGTTCTTCAACGTCTATATGGCTGCCCTGCCACGTGTAATTGCCACTTTCGCCTCTAACTTGCAGTGTTACGCAGATGACACGCAACGTTCTTTCATGTTCCCCCTCAGCCGCCTCCTCGTTCATATCTGACTGTCCGCTATTCAGTTCTGGTGTGCTACAAATGACCGCTGCCTTAATGCCAGCAAGACTGAGATCGGTCGCATTGGGACCTCTGCACCCGCTTTCCCACTCTCACTCTGGCCGGACTCCCTTGGCCCTGCGCCCGCACCCTGAGGCAAGAAACCCTGGGGTACTTTTTTACTCCATTCTCTCCTTCTCCTCTCACATTTCGGACATCTCTAAAAAGTCCAACTATCAGCTACACCTCATCAGAGGTACTCTACCATTCCTCACTTTCCCCCAGCAGCTCACTGTCTCCAGATCCCTGCTTCTCTCTAGGCCATACTACTGCAACAGCCTCTTCCTCAACCTCCCTTCTTCTGCCCTGCGCCCTTTGCAACTCATCCAGAACAGAGCTGCAAAACTTATCCATGGCCTCAAGCCCAGGGACCGCATCTCTCCGTCGGTGAAATCCCTTCACTGGCTCCCCGTGGCCGCAAGGATCAAGTTCAAGACCCTCTACATTATTCACAAGGCTTTCTGGGGACTGGGATCTACCTACCTGCAACACTGCCAGCCCATGGTTGCGAGTAGCAACACTTTGAACGCAAGAAGAAAGGACTTGTGTGTATGTTTCAACTTTAAAGAAAGACCAGTTGCGGTCCATTTGCAGAGGGGTCCTGCCTCACATGAGCGCTCATTTGAAAGGCTCTGACCGGGATCTGTTTATGAAACTATAATAACCAGATGGCCCTGGGAAAATGTGGCGTGAGACGTCAGAGTGGTCCTATAAGGGTCACGTCAAATCCCTTATACAATCGAAAGTCTCTGACACGTTGCCAGAGGAAAGCTAGGGTAAGGGAACCTGGCTTTCCACTACGATTGTGAACTGTGATAATTGGCCAGTGTGAACCCGACAGACGGATGCCAAAAGAAAGCTAAAGAGAAAGAAACCCTGCTTTGTGATAAAACTGAGCACTACATAAACTGTATTAGGAATACATGAACTGTGTTGAAGAAGGGCCATGGTGAACCCGACGGAGGGAGGCTTGTTTGTACAAGAAGGATCCGAGCCCATTTGAGGGAGATCCCAAGAGCGAGTTTGTACAAAAAGGATCCAAGCCCGGCAGAGGAAGATCCCAGGAGTGAAGAACAATTGCGCACATTTTTTTTTTAATTATACGGAAACGGAGTGAAGAATAATACACCCGAGAACAGTGTATCAATGAAAGTATCCCCTTGTTGTTTGTCTAACCGGACATTCATTATGAGCAGTATCTCAGAGGCCGCAGTGAACCCGGCAGAGGGAGGCCCGTTTTTGTAATAAGCAGCCGAGCCCAGCAGAGGGAGATCCCAGGGGCGAAGAGCAGTCGCCCAAAGTACTTTTGTTTGTTTGTCATTGTGAAATCTGGGCGAAGAACAATTGCCCAAGGTGTAAGATCACTGAGAGAACCTTTGTTTGTTGTTAGTTTGAATCAGTAAACCTTCTAAGGCAAGAGACTTTTGCAGGAAAGAGACTTAGCCTTTGAAGGGGGTTTGATATCGTGGCACTGAACGGTGAAACTCGTGCTGTCAAGACCCAGGAGTGTGCTATGCTCGAGAGTCCTGCCTTGTCCCGTGCCTCAAATGTGGGGAAGGTAAACTCAGCCATACCATCCTGACTTATTATTTTGTGAACACTTCTTTCTTTTCTGGTGAGCATTTTCCCACACTCTTTTTTGTAACTAGCAGTAAGGATTGGCCATAGGTTGTTTAGTATAGGCCCTTTTTATTTGACAAGACGCCACTATAGCTGCCTTATTATTATTTGATGGTCATAGCTTGCTTCCATCTTAGATTTAGGTTTAGATTAAGCGTTCATCTCACCCATTATAAGGTTCAATAAATACCCTTGAACTGTGATCATTTGTGTCTGTCTTTACTGTTGTCACCATGAGTTCCGTACAGTTTGCAGCCTTCCCACCTTGAGTCGTGTTCTCGGAAGGTCCAAATGAGGCTGAAACATGTCTGAGGTTGTTTGTGGTCTCGTGCAGAAGGGATGTGACCAAGCAGTTCGGGCTGGACTGCCTTTTTGTGATGGGACCAAGCCTGATTTTCATATGGTCTTTCCCCTTCTGTGATGGCTTGGCATGTGAAGAACAATGGTCTGGAGGGTTGCCCAGAGCGATGCCAGAGGTGTAGATTAATTCTAAAACTACCAGTCAGCAACTGCTTTGTTTTACTTAAGTCGACCCGAGAGGGACGGTATGCCCAGACGTGGGTCCCGTGCCTGCTGGGCCTATAAACCAAAGCTACACCTCACTAATGATGCCCAATAAGGCCGAAACATGACCAGGGTTGCTTGTGGTCTTGGACAACAGGTATGTGACCAAGCAGATTGGGCTCGACTGCCCCTTTTGGGGTGGGACCAGGGCCTAATTTGCCTATGGTCTTTCTCCTTTCTATAATGGCTTGGCAGGCAAAGAACAATGATATGGAGGGTTTCCCAGAGTTATGCCAGAGGTTCAGATTAATTCTAAACCTTCCAACCATCACCTATTTTGTTCTGCTTGAGTGATGAAGTCTCAACTGCTACCCAGAGTAGTCATAACATTTGTAACAAAGTCTCCTGCCTTGCCCTGTGAGCATCTAGTTGGGTGATCAAGTGGGCCGTGTGCCTACCGAAGCTAGCATATGATGGGCAAAGGGGGTAATCACTGCCACTTAGTCTCCATCTCAAAGCAGGGGACTAGGAATGAGTCCCCTTTAAGGGAAGAAGCACTTTTACCTGGGGAGCAGCCAAATCAGGTTCTCCCTAATACCAAACCACAGTGGTTTTTATTTCACTGAATCTGGGAACTCTGCATCTTCTGCCCTTTAAGGGAAGCAGAGAATGGTGGTGCCTTATGGCTGGCAGCACCTGCCTGCTTGGATTTGTTCATACAAGTACAAGAATTGTAGCTAGCTCTACAGAGTGAAAGTGTGGGACCTGAATTAGGGCGGGAAACTCTGCAGTCAGTCACAATCGATTGCACAAGGTCTCTACTGACATACAGTTAATGACACATAGGCTAATGGAGTCTACACGCGGGGAAAGGTTAGGGTGTGACAAACAGAAAGAGGACTGCCCAAGACGAATAACAAGCCTGCCCAAGTCCCACATCTGAGCTGGAAGACACCATCAGGGGTCAGACCAAACAGCCAAACCCTACACCAGCATCCTGAATAGAGACACCTGCGTTCCCTTTCCCGAGCGAGAGCATAGGAGCCAGAGCCAGGATATGGCAGGCAGCGAGAAGCCCGCCCATGTGAAGGTACAAGCCAGTCCTATGTTCCATATCAGGGCTGTAAACTATCCCAAAGGGCAGAGCCAGTCAATCAGTGCCATCCCAGATAGCACACCTGAAGCCCCTCTCATCAGAGAAAGGTTAAGGCAGGGACACAACACTATAAGAGCCCACATCCCCAACTGTCAGTGTAGGTTTTTAGAGTAGGAGCTGGAGACAGGAGATACTTTAGAGATGGCTGGTGGAGAGAGCAGGAGGACATGGATTTATGAGTAGAGCTCAGGTGGACATGCCAGAAGGCTGGGTCAAACTGGAGCATGGGAGCTGGAGGCGACAAAACTGAGGAACCAAGTGGATGGGGCTACCGGTAAGGACTAGGGGATGGTGGCCAAAGAGGTCGACACTCGTAAGAGAATGGAACGTGGGGATATTGAGATCAGTGTCCAAAGCGGTGAAAAAGGAGGTGATAGTGACACCCTAGCCCAAAGGGATGAAGAAGGTGACGATAGTGACAGCAATGCCCAAGTTCTGAAGAAAGAGGGCATAGTGAAAACAGTTGCAAAAAGGGTCAATACATTTGGGATCGTTAAAAAAGTGCTTAAAGGGCGTAGAAGGATTGAAGACAGTCACAGTAGTGCCCAAAGTGGCAAAGAAGGTAAAACCACAGAAATAGTGCCCATAGGGGTGAAGAAGACAAGGATAGTGACAGTTGTGCCCAAAGAGTTGGTGAAAGGTGCCCAGAGGATCGAGACTAGAAGTATATAGATCAGAGGTGGATACAGAGGAGAGATCTTTGGAGAGGAGGGACAAGAATGTAGAAACAGATGAGTGCACCATTTAACAATGGGAACAGGAGAGTTAGAGAAAAGGTGCGAGGATGAGTATGGATGTAGAGTAAGAACCACCTACAGGGAAGAACTGATAGAAGCCAAAAGAAGAGGACATCTTTGAAATAGAGTGGCTTAAAACATTGAGGAGTGTTAGAGGGAGGGAAGGTTCCTGGAGGCATTGCTAGCCACCAGGAACACAGTATGCTAGGTGGCAACCTTTGCACCCTGCTAAGATCACCTGGCCCACATTCTGAACTTTGGGAGTTGCCATGCTCACTTCTCAACTCCTTTGCCTCCTGGACCCAGGATTCCTACGCTCTTATTGTGGCAGCTCCTTTTGAGGAGCAAACCGTGGGAATCCCGGGAAACGACAAGAAGCCAACAATGAACAAGATCAGGTCAAAAGGGATATGTGTGATGAATCCTGTGTAGTCCTAACAGAAACCCTACCTAAAGTCTCCTCCTAGGTGGCCAGGGAAAGGCAGATGCTTGCTGATCCTGACACTGGCCCTGGGGGTGGTATTAGCCGGGTGGATGGCCTGGGAGGAGAAGGGCCACAGTGGAATCAGTGGACTTTGTGGATGAGATGTAGTATTTATTTGCTGTTGGAGCTGGGAGATCTCTGAAACTGACAGAAGCGAGCCACAGGAAGTCGTGCAGAGGAAATTGCTGGGCAGTGCTGGGAAACCAAAACAGAAGACCTGGAGGCAGTGAGGCGAACAGAGGTGCATGCCAGACCCGGTGAGTTCACTGTTACATTGTGACACCAGAGCACTACGTAACTGCCCGCTTGCCGCGTCCAGGTGATTGAATCTCACAATTGAGATTAACGAAGTAGCGTTAAAGTGGAAGAAGTTCCCTTTTGAATATCGAACTAATACAAAGCAGACTTTTACTTCTAATGTGAATCACGCGGATGTAAGAAGGCGCAGAGGGCAAATTAAGAACCATCATTGCCAAAGCCAAAAGAAAGATAAAACTGGGCAGTTACAAAAGAACCAAAAGCCAAACAAAGGTGGTTAAGATATTGAGCAATGATACAGATTGTTGCCCCGGTAAAAAAGTGATCTCAAACGAGAATGGTTTAAACTCACATTGCCGAAGCCAAAGAACTGTGAACCTTGATCAGAATTCTTATCAGCAGTTGGTTGACAGAAAAGGGGAGAGTGACGAGGGAGTGTTCTTTGTGTTCTCCACTCTGTTCCCAGACCGGATTGCCAGCAGTGTTTCTAGCAGTGTTTTCACTAGCTCCATTGCCAGGGAGGAGCTAGTGTACAAAAACCCCTCTCACTCGCGGAGCGATGCGGAGTGACAAGGGAATGTTCTTTGTGTTCCTTGGGTTGTGCAGGTTTGCGCAGGGAGGAAAGAGTGAAGGTGACCACGTTTACTCAGCACTAATAAACCCATTTTCCAACATGGAAACAAGACGGCAACTGTGCGCGCGTGCAAAATCTACACGATGTGAGTCCGCCCCTGCAAGGATTCCCACAAGGACGCTGAAACAGCCGGCAGCGAAGTTTCAAGTAAGTGAGCTTAGCTGCCACAACTTAGATATAATAACTGTACGAGATACAGAAGCGTTTGATGGGGAGGGGGATGGGAAGGGGGTTGATGGTGTGCTGGACCCTGCTCTGCTGGAAGCAGGGGATCAAGTTTTTGACGAACCCCGACCCCTCCTCCTCCCCTTAGATGCAGCAAAAACAAGCACAGCGGCGAATACAACAATGTGCCTGGCTGATGACATGCCGCAGGCGCCCAATGCTGCAAACTTTGCTGGGAACAGTTTGCAGCCGGGCGGTCCCCTTGATATACGCCAGCCTGTGAACTTGATTACGCCCCCTAGATTGATGCCTCTCTGACCCAGTGCTCCCTGACTAGAGCCTCATGCTACCCCAACCAACCACCGGAAGATAATGCAGGTGGAGATGGCAGTGGCAAAAATGTCGACATCGAGGACTATGGGTCGTGTGCCCCCAGAACTGCCACACTGACTCCATGTCCGCTTGAATGTGTGTGTGACAAGAGCTGCACAGGGGTGAAATCTATTCACCACAAAAATCAGAAGAACTGCAGAGAAGGCTCAGATTCAGATTATCAGATGCCGAGAACAGCTAATGGGGGACATAAGTGGACTGACATACCCTACCCTTTGATGACAGACAACTCAATGCAACAAGACCAGAGAGAACCTGGTTCACTCGAGCTCGAGTCCTTTGATACAATCAAAGGGAACTGCCAGATTTCTGTGCCTAATGCGAACACGCCAGAAAACGGCTCCTCTCATGAGGACCCATTATAGCAATTTCCACAAGGGCGTAATAACTCCCCCACTAAGCAAGATATGCTTAATCAAGGCCTCCTCAGTACAAAAAGTAAACTCGATACTGCAAAGCCCCCAGGCGTGCAGCCAACAGTTGATTGTGCGACAAACATTGAACATGTGCCAGTAATAAACAACGATAAGCGTAACTCCATAGCTGTCGCTGATCAGATCATTAAAGACATCATGGCCATGACTGAAAAAGTGAAGTTGAGCAAAGAGAAAGAAGTAGGCTGTAAAGAGGCTGTCTGCAAATGCAGTACTTCAATAACCACCGACAATGAGTCGGAAAGCAGGAACAAAACCTGGAAGAAAGGGATGGATTATTTCAAAACACTGTATACAAACAAAAAAAACACTCAAGCGAAAAGAAGACGTGTGGACTCAAGCCCAACAACAGAGCTGTGTTGCTCACAAAAAAGAAATCCAAAGGTGACAAAGCTAACAAAAGTTGATCCTAGGATCGAACATATAGCAACCCCTAAAGGAAAGAGTCAAGATTTTCGATTACCATCATCTGAGTCATCGACGGATGACTCTTCCACCGACGATACCACGACTGATGTCACCAACCATCAAAGAAAATACAGGTCTCTGAGACCACCTACTAATGCCAAGTTACGTACAAATAACAAGGCGCTGCTACAAAACAAATTCATCCGGCAAGTCACGGACAACTTAATTAACGAATTGAGAACTAATATGCTGTCAGCTATGGCTATTGCCATCACACCCCTAGCAAAAATATATGATCAATTCAATGAGAGCTACAGAGACCAAAATACTCTGATTGCTCTGGTAAACACCAAAATGTGCAGTGTTGAGCTGAAACTACAAGAAATGAAAATTCAGGCTCAAAAGGACAAGCACAAAGATGAGACAACAGCTAGCATACTGAAGGAATCCATAAAAAGTTCAGGTGAAGATAAAATGTTGCTAGCTGAAGTGGCCAAAGAAGCCTTATCAATTTTAAGGAAATCCCACACAAACGGAAAAGAATGTATGATCGTCCAAAATGACCTATACAAAGGTCAGAACGAATCACAGTCACTTAAAGAGCGCCGGGCTGGCCAGTCCCTCCACACAAACACCAATAGCATGGGCGTTATGAGATTAGACGCAGAGCCACAACTTGTGCTGCCCCTGCCAACGACGGCACCTTGATGCCTGAAAAATGTGGTCCTTCTAGTAACGAACTAGACATGTCTACTCCTTCGACTTCTAAAAATGCCGGTGGGCTGTCATTTGAAAACTTGATTGCAGAGGCAAAGCGAATCGCAAGAACCAAAAATACAAAAGCTCCTGATGAGAACTCTCCCAGGAGAAACCCAAATGAGATAGCTGCGGCGTCAAGTCATACCATCTCTACACTACCCCTCCATGATAAAGAAATTACGGAAAATTCGATCAAAGAAAGCTACCCTATCTTCGAAAAAAACAAAAAAACTGTTGTCAAATCAAAGAACCCAATGATCGAAAAGAAGGACATGCCAAACATGAAGAAAAAAACAAAGAACATGACAATGGGAAAAAATCCAAATTCCAAGAACTCTTGCAAGTTCCTAAGAAATCTTAAGGCTCTGAACGTGACAATCAAAACAGCCAATAACATCACCAAAGTAAAAGAGCCTAACAAAGCTGTAATGGTGAAAACAACTGCACGTGAAAATAAAGACTCTGATCCTAGAGAAAACCCACTAGATGATGTTGCACCATGGGTAGATGCTACTATAGAGGAGCTATTAGATGTATCTACATATGAAATAACCAACGAGGTTGAAGCAAGTGATCAAGCGTCAGAAGACGAGGAACAGATGCTAAACTCTTCTCTCCACCAGCCAAATAACAATGAAGGCAAGCCTGACACTGAACCACATTGTGATGTGATTAAAACATGGAAACGCAGGGTTGCCAATTTTTCACCTGACAAGAAGGCGTACACTACCGAAAATAACAAAAGGGAAATGGTTGTATCCTTCAAGGATTTCCTCACATTGAACGAAAAAAGGGAGAGGATGCTTGAGAAACTAAAAATGGAGAAAGAGAGATTCAAGACACAAAATACTGAAGAAAAACCATCCTTGCAAACGGAAAAGAATGAAAATACACAAGCTGCCAGGATAAAGGAAGGTCCACCTCCAAAGAGAAATTTAGATGTCGAATCTTCCGACGAAGCATGGCGAGTTGACAGACGACCGAAGTCTACAAGATATAAAGCTTGTGGTAAAGCGACCTTAATTTGCGTATTCTACTAGAATGAACTGAACCAAAGGAAGACGGTCTGATCCTAAACCGCTTTAATGTCATGCAGCTCTTAAACCATGTATCTGACATGAAGATGATTTCATCAAATGACATCAAAAGAGTGGAATTCATTGGTGATTCAACCTTAGACAGGGTAGTGTTACATATACACTCAGAGGTTGTGCACGATCTTATTCTGAGAAATGCTGAGAACCTACTTTATCTCGGATTCTCAATAGAAAAGATAACTAATAAGGAAGAGCCCGAGAAAAATCCTCACCGTCACAGTGACATGGGGAAAAAGGATTGTGCATTATTGCCAGGTCCCATAAAAAGCCCCAAATATAGACAAGAGGCCAAAATCACTCAAAAAGCAACTAATGACGAGTCAAGCTGGGATGAAGAAATTATTGCTGAATTGATCAAATCAAAAAAGCCTCTCAGAGTGACTATCGAAGCACAAAATAGCAGAAAAAGTGCGAATCAAAGGAGGAAGTACAGCTAAGAGGTGCTATTGACGATAGCTGGACCTGGGTGGCGGGAGCTTTGTACTCTACTAACCGCAGCTAACATAAGGATGGAACAGTTAGAAACGTGAAAATAATGGGCTCCTGGAACAAACGTGGCTTTGCCCATTTGCTGTGGCCTTCGAATAGCACTCTACAGCCTTTGGATATAATCTGCTGCCAGGAAACATGGCTTATCAACCCACCTGTTGTGGATGGTTTTGATCTCGCTTTCAATCCTGCAATACGCAAAGATAGAGGTCAACCTATGTCGGGAATGTTGACGCTGGTCAGAAGAAAAAGTGGCCTATGAATCAAAACCACAAAAACTCTTAGCCCTATATTCAAATGACCACAGTGACAAATCAAGGAAGGAAGGGCTTTATCACAACAGAGATACACATAATCAACATATACTGGCAACATAAAGCGATTAGAGAAACTGCATTTGTTGACCAATTATGTGATCTAGTGGATGAGATATCAGAGTCTGAAGACAATGCCTCTATCATCTTATGTGGTGATTTCAACATGGGCCTCCTAATAACACCTGAGAATGGAACCAAAAAGAAACATTCAGAAAATCTTAGGAACGTAATCTGGGAGGAACTAGACGCCCGGTGTATGGACATTGTAAATGGCAATACACTAGGGGACATCCCGGTGCAAGCAACTTGAGAGAGAGGTCCGCAGAAATCGATTCTGGATTATTTCATAACATCAAAAGAGATGACAACCAGGATCGAAAATATGAAAGTCACTAAAACTGGTCTAAGTGACCATAATCTCACAACTATCTCCTTCAAAATGGAACGATCAGAAATGACAGTGAAATGGGAACAAAAAATTGAAGTTGTGCCTGGTGGAAATCGACTGAGAATGAGTAATATGAAGATAAGAGACCTCACAGCCCAACTAAACAAGTGGAATAGTGAAGATGAAGGAGAAAAGATCGAGTACGATACACTTTTACAGGTATATAAAGTTCCAATGCAAATAAACCAAAATGACAGCATAAGAAAACATGTCTATGACCCTGAGGTTGTGGGGAAAAAAAGAACCTTGAAAAAACAGTTGCGCAGAATTGAAAGTAGTAATAAATCGAGAGAAGAAAAAAACACACAAAAAAAGAAAAACAAATTGCAATATAGAAACTGGATCAAATGGCATAGCGTGGCAATGGAACAAAAAGATGCCGAAACGATGATGTCCAAAATTCAAGAGACTTTTGGGCAGCGATAAATGAGCTTGGAGAACCCCAAACTGCGAGTCTAACCAATGTAGTTAACGAAACTCAATGGACTGACCACTACACAGCACTCTTTCAGAAAATGAAAGACAATGAACCATCTGAACTGTCAACTGACCGCCCGTGGAATCTCTGTATAGAGAGAGAGGACATCTTAACCAATATTAAGAGCCTCAGTACATCGAGAGCCCTTGGGCCATATGGCTTAACAAATCAAATGTTAAAAAACAATCCTGAAGAATGGGCGGATTTTTGTTTTAAGTTGTTCAAGATGGTAATAGCACTTGGAAGAGTACCACAAACATGGAAAAGAGCCATAATTGTCCCAATTTTTAAAAAAGGCTCAAGGTTGGATGCAAATAACTATAGACCTATTGCACTACTCGATGTAGTTGGGAAACCTTTTGCCAGTCAGCTACTGAAGCAGCTAACAACATGGATTCAGAATGCAGACGTAGCGGATCGACGACAAACTGGATTTGTTAGAGGAGTGGGGTGTAACTTAAACTTATTCATCTTGAACACACTGAAAATGGAGATGATAAGGCAGAAACAAGCAATCTATATCTCATTCATCGATCTGGCCCACGCCTTTGATGGAGTAGACCGGGACATGCTCTGAAACAAAATGAAAAGCAAAGGATGCCCACCAAGCTTGGTTGATGCAATAACTGCGCTATATTCAGAAACCTCTGTACAAGTACGGCTGGACCAGAGAGGACACCTTACCGCCCCCATCCTAATTAACCGTGAAGTGAAACAGGGCTGTCCCTTAGGGGCTGCGCTCTTTAATTTCTTCTTATCGGACGTGGGTGAGGCACTGAGCAACGTAATCTCTTTTCCTCCTAAAATCAAGGAGGAACATATTAACATGATCCTATATGCGGACGACATTGCAATCTTGGACCGAACGCCAATCAGACTCCAGAGAAAGATCAACGCCTTAAAAGCATACATTGAAACAAATAGACTCGAAATTAACTTACAGAAAACAGAGATCCTTGTATTGAAAAACTTACCAGGTGTACAGAATCTAAACACATGTGGCAAGTTCCAATGGAAGCTAGGCAAGGAAGTTATCAAAGTTGTATCGGAAGCTAAATATTTGGGCATAACAATAAGTGCTAGCATTTGCGACGAACCGATAGTTAAAAAGCTGGTGTCCAAATGTAACCAACTAGCGGCCCAAGCTTCAAAACTTCATGCAAAATACGGAAAATTCTCTATGGTCCCAGTTGTGCGCTTCTATCGAAACAAAATACTCCCCGCACTGACATATGGAGCGGAGATTCTATTTGGAATATGCCAAGAGTTTTGGACAAGAGAACAAATGAAGGAAGATGAGATATGTCGACTCTGTAAAACTAAAGAAGATACATTGAAGCATCTGGTATTAACCTGTCCGAGTCCACGGGATGCCAGAACTAGGTATATGGCACAAGAGATAGATAAACGCTCTACATATACTGAGGAAGAACGGTGGAGAGCCATACATGGAAGAGAAAACAAAAAATTAACTTTTGTACTGATTGCATTTCTAGAAGTGATAGCAAGATCACTGAAAGAGAAAAATGAGGCAAACAACTAAAAGGCAACTGAAACTCCACCGTAAGAAAATGGAAGTAATGTAGAGCTGTGTAGGAAAGTGTTTATGAATGGAATTTTTTAAAAGTTTGTAATAAACTAACAAAAAAACAAAAAAAAGGGGGAGAAACAATGATGGCAGGTTGGCTGCCCTTCTGAGAGAGAATGTTCAGAGGGAGAGGAGCATAACCTGCAGAGATTGTGGCAGATACACAGGTGTAATAAATAACCCCAGTGTGATTCCTGTAACCCCTAAAACACTGCATGTACGTACAAATTGTGAAGCACAAGACATTGCCAATATGGTTAACCTTTACCACTGAAGTACCTACGAGTAGTAGTTGGGTCTGACTTGGCAGGAGAGTACCCCAGGTCAGGAAGTGTTGTGGTACGTTGATCTGTGCTGGCAGGAGACTATAACAGCAGAGAGAACATTGTTGCAATATTCCTGGCAGATGAAAGGACCAGGTGGAAGGCATTGAAGTACTGTGGTGTGGTTAACAATCTTGAAGCAGTTGAAGAATCACTAAAGTGTTTTGGTGAATTAAAGCAGAAGCATCCTGCCAAGTTCTGTGACCAGGCACAGAGCTCCAACGACATAGAAGCACCCCTGTCGGCTAACCTGACTGAGAATAAGGTGGAAAGCAGGATGGAAACAAAGAAAGGACAGGATAGTGACTCTCTGTTACCACCTGTACCTCTTACCTCAGTCAGAGAGAAGTGTGCATGTACTACACAAGCCACCTCGTCCCTGCTGTACACTAGAGTGAGGAAATCAGATATGGAGGAAGAAGAGACAAACTGGAAAGATAATAGCTGTTCTAGTTGTCAAAGATTGACAAGCACTGAAAAGGTATACGGCCAAATGAGGCAGCGTGAAGGGAAGGAAGATGAGAGCGGCTGCTATATGGGAAAGAGGAGGAGCACAGAGCAAGACACATCAGTGCGGCAAGAAATATCGAAAGACCATAGAACTGAGAGGTTCGTCCAACGCAAGGACAAGTACCAAGAAGGCTTTGATCATTGGTGTGCACAAAGACAGCAAAACGCCTGCGTGTCAGAGACTGGTCGAAGCTTCCCGGAATGAAGGAAGTGTCAACCTGTGTAGAGGAAGCGTAGAGGGAGTGCAAGGTAGGTGGCGAGACCCGGGAAGTGGTTGTTCGACATGGGTCTGCAACAACTGGTTCAAGGATGTTTGGGAGACCCGCAAACTTATTAACCAAGCTTAGACGAGAAGAAAAAAAACCCTTTTCTTCTTGTTCAAACCTCCACCGCACCCCTTTTAGTTGCTCCTTAGTGGCGCACCGGAGCATGGAGGGAAAGAGTTTCACTGCCCCTGAAGGTGTGAACAGAGTAAAACGGTATCAAGGCATAGGAAAAAGAGACCAAGCCTGGGCAGTGCTTATCAGACATTCAGAGAACCCTAGTTGTGGGAGCAACTGGGTCGGACTGGGGCATACAATTGTCTCGGCACCAACAAAAAAGTTGCCCACCATTGCAATGGCAAGTGTGACACTGTTTGAATAGTACCCGAGGGGGAGTTTTTAGATAAAATGCGATGCAAATTGTGCATTTTAAAGAATTGTATTCAGCAACACTGGTCAAAACTAGTAGCCGCATAGTGAAGTAACTCATCAAACTGGCCGACATTGGCCAAAAAAGTGGCCCACTTTGACCAGAAAAACTGGCCCACTCCAGCATTTAGTTTTTTTGGTTCGGCCATGGCCAATTGGCCTATAGGCCAGTCCGAGCCTGCCTTCCCAACGCCCCGTCAAGATGTGTTTGTTCTACCTTTATAATTGTGATCACTGCTGGTTTAGAAGTAGTGTAGGGCTGTGAAGGAGTTTGGCCACACGACTCATTCCTGTAGTCCTGCAGAGCAGTAGTCATTTCATCCCAGGGTGTGTTCCTGGTTCTCCCCTATTCCAGTATAGTTCAAGAAACAATTATTAGCGCTCATTGGAAACTCCTGCAAGTTACACTCCCCTACTATCATCTTGGGAGATTTTATTCTCTGGGCAAATGATCATACGGACTGCAAGGCTACATCTCTTATGGAATCTCTGCACACTGTAGACTTTTGTCAACATGTTGATGCCCCCACTCAGATAGGGGGTAATATCTTGGAATGGGTTCTAACCAAAAATCTTATGATTATGAATATCAAGGTTGAAAATTGTATTTGATCAGATCATCATCTTTTCTGTTTTGAAATTGATCATAAGAATGCACTAATTCGTAACAAGCAGTCCCACATACCTTTTCTATCGCTAAATATGCAGAAGGTCATTCACAAAGCTTTTCACACTCTGGTCCTCCCTCTGCCACCCTCCCTTGAAGAAAACATGCCCCTTGAAGATTTTATTTCTGGCATTAGATCAGCTGTGGGTCACGCGTTTGGGACACTACCTCCTCTTAAATCCTCACGCACAAGAAAGCCTACGACCCTCAACACTCCGTTGACACCTGAGGTCATTGAGGCTCGAGCACTCAAGCGCAAACTAGAACTTGTATTGCTAAAACATCCAACAGAATCAAACCATAGTGCTTAGAAACAAGTGGCCAAAAGGTTTAAAATCCTTATCTTCAAGGCCAAAAAAACTCACTTAAATCTTCGGATCCTAGAAGCCACATCACGGCCTAAGGAGCTTTTCTCAATTCTCCAGGAACTCAAAGGATGCACTACAACCTCTCCTGCACCCGCAGATAATATCTGGTGCCAACGCATCCACAACAGTTTTATAAATAAAACACTCAGACACCAGGAGAATATAAACACCCAAGTTAATTTATTATCTATCCAAAGAGGTTGAACCATCTCCTCCTTAATTTCCCCTTTATTTCCCTTAAAACAGTCTCCATAGATGAGGTTACGGAAGTGGTTCGTAAACTCAAACCCACTTCCTGCAAAGGGGACATTTTCCCCTGCATCTCTGTTTAAGGAGTTATCTCTACTGTGGCTCCTTAGGTAACCAAATTCATAAATCGTTCTTTTCAAGAGTCATATTATCAAGGAGATGTGGGTCACGCCCCTACTGGAAAAGGACAATCTGGACCCAGCATAAGATGGAAATTATCGACCAATAACTAATGTCCCCTTAATTCTAAACATTTTAGCTAAAATATTCTATATGCAGTATCAGGCATTTCAGAACTACGATATTTTAGCTGATCAGCAATCCGGTTTTCGCCCGAATCATGGGACCAAGTCGGCGCTGCTTGATTTTAAATCACACATTGCTGGTCTTATAGATGAGGGTAACACAGCATTACTGCTGCTATTAGATCTATCTGCCCCTTTCAATCTTGTTGATAATCAACTTCTGGCGGATGGACCGCATACGGTAGACAGGTGTTCCCCAGCGGCTACAGCTTGGTTTAGAACATTCTTGGGCCCGAGAAACATGAAAGTCACCAAGGACAACGCTTATTCTAACAGCTCAATTCTGACCTGTGGTGTGCCACAGGGGTCTTGTCTCTCGCTATTACTTTTTAATATCTATTCTGGAGTCCTGTGTGACCTCCTTTCTACTATGGGGGCATATATTTTGCGAACTATGCGACGATACACAGATCGTTATTAGGCTATCTGGTGTGAACATTGATGACCTGGAGCTCATTTTTCATATTCTTACTCAAATTCAAAATTGTTTCAAAAAAGGTAGCAGGCGCTCCTCTCCAGAAAGAACATGTCATGATAACCTGTTCTGAGATGAGAGTTTGCAGCACACGCTTTTTGCTCACTGTACCTTTCACAGATGGGAAATATCCATTTGCATATCAGTCTTTGTCCCGCCCACATGGGCAATCCAGCACCAAAATGCTATGGCAATTCCTCTCTGAACAAGAGTACCAACAGCAACCCCATACACGTGTTTTAGCCTTGTTGGGCCTCATCAGTGAGGTGAAGCTGTGCCTCTCGGAGCGCAGTGAGCAGGGAGTCCATGATTGGTTGCCCCCAGGTAATTTAAGTAAAAATTCAAAAAAGGTAGCAGGCGCTCCTCTCCAGAAAGAACATGGCATGATAACCTGTTGTGAGATGAGAGTTTGCAGCACACGCTTTTTGCTCACTGTACCTTTCACAGATGGGAAAATTCGAAATTGGATGGCCCTTAACTCACTGGGTTTTAACAACGCCAAGACCGAGTTGCTTATTTTGGGCACCCAATACAAACTAAAAAAGCTTGACCCGAGTTATGATAAATTCATGATCGCCCAACATATCATCCCTGACTCCAAGACTGTTAAAACTTAGGGGTTTTTATTTAACCTCCAACTGTTGTTTAATAATCAGGTCAGTTATCTAAAATAATCCTGCTGTTACTTTACACAGTTACTCTGGCAGGTGACAGTTAATCTGGCAGATCTCTCCATTCCTTTCTACAGAAAATCTTGCTATGATAGCAGCTGCTATCATAAATTGCAAGTTAGATTATTGCAGCACCTCACAGACCAATATAAAAAAATTGCAAGTAATTCAGAATGGTGCCGTACATGCCGTACATGGACTTAAACACAATGCACACATCACGGAAGCCAGAATGAGTTTACACTGGCTGCCCACTCAACAAAGATTACAGCACAAGGGTTTAGCTACTGTGTTTAAGTGCATTCATGGTGAAGCTCCACCTTACCTTATCTCCAGGCTTAAGAAGAAATCCATCGGATGTGATTTGCGTTCCAGTTATATCATCCGTCTGTTACAACCGAGCTCTTCCTTGAAGATAATTTCTGGCGCCAGTTTCAATCTCTGGGCTCCCTCCTTATGGGATAGACTCCCGAAACACCTTGTTGACAGTGACCCAACGGCTCTTTTCAAGAAGCGCTTAAAAACTTTCCTGTTCGACGCTGGACGGGGTTAACTGATTTTACTGTTTCCGGTAGCTACCCCATAAACATGCCTGTGCCATCATAATACCTTTCTGCTAGTTATTGGCTTGCTCTGGGGTGGTCTCTTTTCTTCTCCCCTTCTCTCTTGTTGGCTCATTTTATTGTCTTTGTATGTGTCTCCCTTGTGAGCGCCATGAGGCCTACGGGTTAGTGGTGCTTTTGAAAAAGATAGATAGATAGATAGATAGATAGATAGATAGATAGATAGATAGATAGATAGATAGATAGATAGATAGATAGATAGATAGATAGATAGATAGGCTCCTGGCAGTGTCTTCTCAGCTGCCCCACTTTTGCACTGTAGCCAGGCTGGGGATTGTGGGGGAGGTGTTGGACCTCCAATGAGGAAGGCTAGTCCATTTCCATTAGAATGATCAGCCATTTCCTTTTGTTACAGGCTGGGAAGTGTGAGAAACTCATGGTGACAACAAGTAAGACAGACACAACTGATCACAGTTCAAGGGTGTTTATTGAACAGTGAAATGTTGTATATAGGTTGGAAAAACGCCTAATCTAAACCTAAATCTAAGATGGGAGCAAACGTCAACCATCAAATGAAAAATAAGGTAGACCTTCTGGCGTTGTGTCATAACAAAAAGGGTCTATACTAAAAAACCTATTGCCAAACCTCACAACTAATACAAAAAGAGGTGTGGGATAGTACTCAAGAAAAGTAGAAAGTGTTCTTAAAAAATATGTCAGGATGCAGTAGCCTGGGTGTCCCTTCCCCACATTTTGGATATGGGGTAAGATGGGAGCTTGAAGCACAGTACAGTCTCTGGCTTCTCTAGCACGAGACAACAGTTCCAATGGCAGCTGTCAGGACGCACTCTCTGGCTTTTCTAGCATAAAATGACAGTTCAGCTTTTAACCCCAAGCTTTCAGTTATCAGGGCCTTCCATGGGCAAGTCTTTTTTCACTTGAAAGTCTCTTGCCTTCGAGGGCCTGACGTGTTCAAACAACAAAACAAAAGTTCCTTTAACAAATGAACGTTTGTTCCAATGTTTGCTGGGTGATGGGTTCACCCCTGGGTCCCCCTCTTCTCGATGCTGACCCTTATTAACCGTATTCCAAAATATAACACAGTTCCAGTTTTCTGGGTGATGGGTTCACCCCTGGGTCTCCATCCTTCTCAATCGTATTCCATAATATATCACAGTTCCTTTATCAGTCAATCTTGGGTGATAGTTTCACTCCTGGATCTCCCTTGGTCGGGCTCGGACCCCTCTTCTCTTTATCCCCTTGGGTGACAGCTTCACCCCTAGATCTCCCTCGGTCGGACTTGGACCCCTCTTGTCTTTTTATCTTCTCTGGTGATGGCTTCACCACTGGATCTACACCGGTCTGGCTCGGATTCCTCCTGCCTTTTTATCTTCTCCATTGATGGCTTCACCCCTGGATCTCCTCGGTCTGGCTCGTACCCCTCTTGACTTTTTATCTTCTCAGGTGATGGCTTCAACCCTGGATCTCCCTCGGTCGGCCTCTGACCCCTCTTGACTTTAGCGGGAGTCAATTCCCTCAGTTTCTCAATGTTCACTTTTACTGTGGGATTCACTTCCCTTTTCCTCACACTGTTATATGTTGTTTCTTTTCTTACTTGAAGTTTGGATGATGGCTTCACTCCTGTATCTCCCTCTCTCAGGCTCGGACCCCACTCGACTGCTAGTACTTGGGTGATAGCTTCATCTCTGGCATCCCTCCTTCGGGTTCACTCTTGCCGTCTCTTAACCTTTGCTTTCACTTTTCTGAATCTTGCAGTGACAACTTTTCACGCTTGAAGCCCTGTGTGCTGGGCTCCGACCCCTCTCGATTCTTAGCCTCCCTTCACCGGGTCTACTGTGGCTCTCGATCAGGGTGATAGTGGCTCACCCCTGGGTTCCCCTCTTCTGGGCACTGGCCCCTCTTCACTTTCAATGTTCTCTTTTTACACAATTCAAATGTTTTCAGGATTCACTTCTCTTTCTTTCACAATGATTGTTGATCAAAGTCTTTCGATTGTACCGGTATTTTGATGGACCCTCTGTATGACCACTTTGACCGATTTTGCCGGCCCTCCTACGGCCTTCTGGTACTTGTAGTTTCTCTCATATGGGGCTCGACCAGAGTCTCTTGAGTTAGCACCCAAGTAGTGCCCGTTTCTCTCTACTGCTGGTCTCCCCTTCACACTTTTACAGTTCATTCAAAGTTCATCAGCTTTGGTTAAAAAATTTGCCACTTTGCGATTCTCAATCAACTCAGCCCGGTTCTTATCAGTTCTCCCCTCGACTCACCGGCTGTGATGAACCGCTTGGTCTTTGGCTTCTCTGGAGTCAATATGTAAATTTCAAAAAATCAGAATGAAAGATCCTACAAGCAATGTGCGTTTCTGAACATATAAATTTATTTCAAGAAAAACAGATTTATTCGTATTTAGTATACACAACTTTCGATAAGCACAAAGGTGAAATGACAACGGACAGGTGTGATTCCATACAGTGGAAATACCAACAGGGTAATTCATAGAATTTCGCAGAAAAGTGTCGCAAGCGGCTGGCGCAGAGTGTCCGCGTGCGATTGTCTGCGCCAGGCACGTGCGCTAAAACCGATTTCCGCGCACAGCGTATTCATGGATTTTAGGCTCCCAAACCAGCCGTGGCGCAGAGTATCGCAGCGACCCTGCAGCAGCGCCAGTGACGCCCCCAAGAACGCCCTCGCGCAAGGAAAAGCCATCAAAATCGCTAAATCATCGCAAAGGGCTGCGCTAACCCTGGACCAGTTTACAGGGCTGCCAAACAAGGAACGCAAAGCGGGTAACGTGCATATCAGGGGTACGCGTGAAGTCATACACGCGATTAGCCAGGGTGCCAGGGTACGTGTATTTCAGGGTTGCGCGGGAAGTTCAACACGCGATAGTCCAGGGAACGTGTATTACAGGGGTACGCGGGAAGTTCAACACGCGATAGTCCAGGGAACGTGAATTACAGGGGTACGCGGGAAGTTCAACACGCGATTGTCCAGGGAACGTGTATTACAGGGGTACGCGGGAAGTTCAACACGCGATAGTCCAGGGAACGTGAATTACAGGGGTAAGCGGGAAGTTCAACACGCGATTGTCCAGGGAACGTGTATTACAAGGGTACGCGGGAAGTTCAACACGCGATTGTCCAGGGAATGTGTATTACAGGGGTACGCGGGAAGTCTTACATGCGATTAGCCAGGGCACGTGTAATACAGGGGTACGCGGGAATTATCACACGCGATTTGGCAGGGTACGTGAATTAAAGGGGTGCGTGGGAATTATCACACGCCAATTTGCTGGGTACGTGTATTACAGGGGTGCGTGGGAATTATCACACGCGATTAGGCTGGGTGGGTCCTCACAGGTGTTCCCTGTACACCCTCCACGGCCCCTGCAGGCAGCCCACAAAACAGGGGACTACCCTGCACACCTGCTCATGTCCCCCTGCACCCCCACCCCCCAGCCACCAGGGGCACCCACCACCAGGCCCCCACCCATGTCTCCTACCACCCCCACCCCCCAGTCACCAGGGGCAGCCTCCACCAGGCCCCCACTCATGTCTCCCACCACCCCCACCCCCCCAGTCACCAGGGGCAGCCTCCACCAGGCCCCCACTCATGCCCAACTCATGTCTCCCACCACCCCCACCCCCCAGCACTGTGGGGCACCTGCCAGCAGGCCCCAACCCATGTCACCCACCACCCCCACCCCCCAGCAGTGCAGGGGCATCCTCCACCAGGCCCACACTCATGTCCCCTATCACCCCCACCCCCCCCCGCCACCAGGGGCACCCTCCACCAGGCCCCCACTCATGTCTCCCAGCGTGCTACGTGTATTTCAGGGGTGCGCGGGAAGTCCCACTCGCGAATAGCCTGGGCGCGTGCATTTCAGGGGTGCGCGGGCGTGTATTGCAGGGGTGCGCGGGAAGTCCCACACGCGAATAGCCTGGGCGCATGCATTTCAGGGGTGCGCGGGAAGTTTTACACGCGACTTCAGCAGGCTACGTGTATTTCAGGGGTGCGCGGGAAGTCCCACTCGCGATTAGCCTGGGCGCGTGTATTTCAGGGGTGCGCGGGAAGTTCCACTCGCGAATAGCCTGGGCGCGTGTATTTCAGGGGTGCGTGGGAAGTTCCACACGCGAATAGCCTGGGCGCATGCATTTCAGGGGTGCGCGGGAAGTTTTACACGCGACTTCAGCAGGGTACGTGTATTTCAGGGGTGCGCGGGAATTCTCACACGCGATTTGGCTTGGTACGTGTATTACAGGGGTGCGTGGGAAGTTACACACGCGATTAGGCTGGGTGGGTCCTCACAGGTGTTCCCTGTACACCCTCCACAGCCCCTGCAGGCAGCCCACAAAACAGGCGACTACCCTGCACACCTGCTCATGTCACCCACCAGCCCCACCCCCCACCATCCAGGGGCACCCTCCACCAGGCCCCCACCCATGTCTCCCACCACCCCCACCCCCCCAGTCACCAGGGGCAGCCTCCACCAGGCCCCCACTCATGTCTCCCACCACCCCCACCCCCCCAGTCACCAGGGGCAGCCTCCACCAGGCCCCCACTCATGTCTCCCACCACCCCCACCCCCCAGCAGTGCAGGGGCAGCCTCCACCAGGCACCCACTCATGTCCCTTATCACCCCCACCCCCCCAGTCACCAGGGGCACCCTCCACCAGGCCCCCACTCATGTCTCCCACCACCCCCACCCCCCAGCAGTGCAGGGGCAGCCTCTACCAGGCCCCCACCCATGTCTCCCACCACCCCCCAGCAGTGCAGGGGCAGCCCCCACCAGGCCCCCACTCATGTCCCCTATCACCCGCACCCCCCCAGTCACCAGGGGCAGCCCCCACCAGGCCCCCACTCATGTCCCCTATCACCCCCACCCCCCCAGTCACCAGGGGCAGCCCCCACCAGGCCCCCACTCATGTCCCCTATCACCCCCACCCCCCCAGTCACCAGGGGCACCCTCCACCAGGCCCCCACTCATGTCTCCCACCACCCCCACCCCCCCAGTCACCAGGGGCAGCCTCCACCAGGCCCCCACTCATGTCCCCTATCACCCCCACCCCCCCAGTCACCAGGGGCACCCTCCACCAGGCCCCCACTCATGTCTCCCACCACCCCCACCCCCCCAGTCACCAGGGGCAGCCTCCACCAGGCCCCCACTCATGTCTCCCACCACCCCCACCCCCCCAGTCACCAGGGGCAGCCCCCACCAGGCCCCCACTCATGTCCCCTACCACCCCCACCCCCCCAGTCATCAGGGGCAGCCCCCACCAGGCCCCCACTCATGTCCCCTATCACCCCCACCCTCCCAGTCACCAGGGGCACCCTCCACCAGGCCCCCACTCATGTCTCCCACCACCCCCACCCCCCAGCAGTGCAGGGGCAGCCTCCACCAGGCACCCACTCATGTCCCCTATCACCCCCACCCCCCCAGTCACCAGGGGCAGCCCCCACCAGGCCCCCACTCATGTCCCCTATCACCCCCACCCCCCCAGTCACCAGGGGCAGCCTCCACCAGGCCCCCACTCATGTCTCCCACCACCCCCACCCCCCAGCAGTGCAGGGGCAGCCTCCACCAGGCACCCACTCATGTCCCCTATCACCCCCACCCCCCAGTCACCAGGGGCACCCTCCACCAGGCCCCCACTCATGTCTCCCACCACCCCCACCCCCCAGCAGTGCAGGGGCAGCCTCCACCAGGCCCCCACCCATGTCTCCCACCACCCCCACCCCCCAGCAGTGCAGGGGCAGCCCCCACCAGGCCCCCACTCATGTCCCCTATCACCCCCACCCCCCCAGTCACCAGGGGCAGCCCCCACCAGGCCCCCACTCATGTCCCCTATCACCCCCACCCCCCAGTCACCAGGGGCAGCCCCCACCAGGCCCCCACTCATGTCCCCTATCACCCCCACCCCCCCAGTCACCAGGGGCAGCCTCCACCAGGCCCCCACTCATGTCTCCCACCACCCCCACCCCCCAGCAGTGCAGGGGCAGCCTCCACCAGGCACCCACTCATGTCTCCCACCACCCCCACCCCCCCAGTCACCAGGGGCAGCCTCCACCAGGCCCCCACTCATGTCTCCCACCACCCCCACCCCCCCAGTCACCAGGGGCAGCCTCCACCAGGCCCCCACTCATGTCCCCTATCACCCCCACCCCCCCAGTCACCAGGGGCACCCTCCACCAGGCCCCCACTCATGTCTCCCACCACCCCACCCCCCCCAGTCACCAGGGGCAGTCTCCACCAGGCCCCCACTCATGTCTCCCACCACCCCCACCCCCCCAGTCACCAGGGGCAGCCCCCACCAGGCCCCCACTCATGTCCCCTACCACCCCCACCCCCCCAGTCACCAGGGGCAGCCCCCACCAGGCCCCCACTCATGTCCCCTATCACCCCCACCCCCCCAGTCACCAGGGGCACCCTCCACCAGGCCCCCACTCATGTCTCCCACCACCCCCACCCCCCCAGTCACCAGGGGCAGCCTCCACCAGGCCCCCACTCATGTCCCCTATCACCCCCACCCCCCCCCAGTCACCAGGGGCAGCCTCCACCAGGCCCCCACCCATGTCTCCCACCACCCCCACCCCCCAGCAGTGCAGGGGCAGCCCCCACCAGGCCCCCACTCATGTCCCCTATCACCCCCACCCCCCCCCCAGTCACCAGGGGCACCCTCCACCAGGCCCCCACTCATGTCTCCCACCACCCCCACCCCCCCAGTCACCAGGGGCAGCCTCCACCAGGCCCCCACTCATGTCTCCCACCACCCCCACCCCCCAGTAACCAGGGGCAGCCCCCACCAGGCCCCCACTCATGTCCCCTATCACCCCCACCCCCCCAGTCACCAGGGGCAGCCTCCGCCAGGCCCCCACTCATGTCCCCTATCACCCCCACCCCCCCCAGTCACCAGGGGCAGCCTCCACCAGGCCCCCACTCATGTCCCCTATCACCCCCACCCCCCAGTCACCAGGGGCAGCCTCCACCAGGCCCCCACCCATGTCTCCCACCACCCCCACCCCCCAGCAGTGCAGGGGCAGCCTCCACCAGGCCCCCACCCATGTCTCCCACCACCCCCACCCCCCAGCAGTGCAGGGGCAGCAGGCAGTCAGGCAGCAGCAGGTGGGAGCGTGCTCGGGCTCTGGGGGGCAGTAGTTCGGCCTTCCGGGCAGGAGTGTGGTATTCCGTGTGCATACGCGTGGCCAGCTTGGTACGGAGTGATTTTGCACGTGAAAATCCTGCACGTCAGCGTGAAAACTGAGGAAAGGCCCAAAGCACGTAAGCGCGTCTGTGACGTGACCCGCACAGGTGTTTCCCACACAGCACGTGATGACAGAGCACACGTGGAAAGACTGCACGTCAGAGTGTAATCGTGTGTGATTGGTGGAAATGGCCCTACACGCAGAAGTGACAAAGCGTGTGATTGGTGGAAATGGCCCTACACGCAGAAGTGACAAAGCGTGTAATTGGTGGAAATGGCCCTACACGCAGAAGTGACAAAGCATGTAATAGGTGGAAATGGCCCTAGCGCGTACACGCCGCGTAAGTGACGCTGGACGTGTGGGCCTGTATAAAAGGTACGTGTAGAACACATTTTCCTTGTACGTGCTTTTCGTGGAGAGCGAGTGGGTGAATTCTGTACTTCTTGTCGTTTCACACGCGATTTACTTCACGGCGTTTCAAGTTCGTATTCCCTGTTACCTCTGACAGCTTTTTCTCTTTTTTCTCTTTTACTGGTTTACCTGGGCCTGTTCCCTCAAACAGTGTTCCCTTCTACTGTTGTCCTGTCTCCTCAGACAGCGTACAAATCTTCTTTTGGCGGGGGTGTTGCCAACCAAACGTGCTCCTTTTACACGCTCGTTTACCAGGCAGACGGTGAGTCACGCACGTATCTAACATCTGTGCTTGCCCCGTGTGTAGCCTACCCCTTCAGAGGTCATTCTAGGCTGCGTGTGACACGCATACGTTCATTCTTGTGTTACTGGGTGCCACAGCGTAGTGCAGGTTTTTCTTTCTGCAGACGTGGTCTAGGAGGGGTTGCGTGCACGTCATCTCCCTTTTTTGGGCCTCCTGTGCGTTGCGTGACCCGTCATCTTTCCCCAGGGGTTACATTCAGCCTTGCTAGAGCACTAGGGTACAATTACCATCTGGTACCCAACCCCTTTGACCCCCAATTGCCCAGGACAATAGTCTACATCCACTCCCATACGCACATTAACATCAGTGCCATGGCTGGGAGGCGAGGATTCCGTAAGGGTGGCAAAGGTGGAAGAGCCACAAGTGGTGGCCGTGGTGGATCCGGTAGGGGACGTGGTCGTAACTTGCAGGGTGAGCCTGTCCCCACATGTGTGGAGGACCAGTCACGGGCACCCATAATCCCCCCCCCCCTCCCTCCCTCCCATTGAGGCTGATGTGGCTGACACCATCCATGCTCAGCCCTTGTTGGACCAGCCCATTGTGGCACCAGACCTGGCTGACTCCATGGCTGACTTCCAGGTCAGCAGGGCTACGACACGTGCGCTGGTGCACGTAGATGCCATCATGCCACGTGGATCTGGGGCAGCAAGGTCATCTGCTGCACCAAGGAGGCAGGGCGGAGAGGCTGCAGGGGCAGCTGCGGCTCCATCCACCCCAGCCCTCACACACCCAGCCAGGACAGTGTCGGTCCTAGTCCATGCTGCTGACATTCCCCCTGACACCATCACACTAGAGCCAATGCCTGCACCAACTCCCATGCTGAGTGTGCAATCCCACACTCCTGATACAGAGTCCACCAGGGCTCCTGCCCCTAGTGTCCAGATCGGCGCAGGACACTCAGGATCACCACCACCTTCCAAGCGGAAGAGGAAGAGTGCTCGTCCGGCACAGGCTGATGCCCCAGACACGGCTACACAGTCCGGCCCGTCCAGGAAGCCCAGCTTCACGGATGACGAACTGAATGCACTTGTCGAGTATGTGTCCGGACATGACAACGAGATGGTCATTGTTGCAGGATCCAAGACCACACCTGCACAACGCCAGGCACACTGGCAGACCGTTGCGGACATCGTAAGTGCCCTTGGAATCGTGAGGCGCACAGCCAATGATTGCTATAAGCGCTGGAATGACCTAAAGCGCAGGGCAAAGAGTAAGCTGGCCTCAAGTCATGCCGCAACTCTAGTGACTGGAGGTGGGTCTCCAGTAGTAGACATGGAACTCACTCCACATGAGTCAGTCGCTGGGACCTACGTCACGGAGGAACAGATCCAAGGCGTGGGAGATCTGGCTGATTACGAGGCATTGTCCGGTGAGTGCACATGCATGTGTGTGTCATCCATGTGCATGGTGTGTGTGTGAGGGCTTCTGTTTGTGTGCCAGGTGAGAGTGTGTGCGCCTGAGTCGTATGGGTCAGCCATGTGCTTCATGCAATACTTCCTGCGCAGCTGCATTTGGCCATAGCAGTATCCCTTCTGCCAACAGTAGACATCTAGCCCAACTGCACGCCAGTTGCCCTTGAAGTGTCACCTTGCCACAACATATTTGCTTATTTTTCACTGTTCATTCAGTCAGTTTGTTTGCATTCCACCACTTTTACTAGGCATGTCGCTGTCCACTAGTCACATGTCTGACATGGGTATGGTAAAGTGGAGTGACTTTGTTACCTGGATATCATTTGTACACACATGTCCCTGTGCAATTGGACCATTTCAGACTGGCAGCTCCAGGTGAAAAATCTGACCTGTTAGAATTAGAAAAGCAATTACATGCGGGAACTGGACTGAATGAATAGGTGCTGCCCTCCTCTCCATCTTCACTCAATAGCAATGGTACATGCCATCTGTGTGATGGCATGTGTGTTTCACCTGGCAATCACAGGCCAATGTGTGATGCCACTGCCAGGCAGCATGTAGAAAATGTGTTCATCTTCCATCTTGGTGTCATCAGTGTGTGCCATTTGCCTGCACTTCATACGCAGTGAGGGTGCATGCATGGGAGGGTTTTAGTCATGTGGGACATGTGTCAATCAAGTACTGGTTCTCTTGCTTCTCAGCCCTCATTGTGTGCCATGGTGCTAATGCCTGTTTCCATTTCTTTGTTTTCATGTCTTTGCAGGGGAAGACGCACCTGATAGTGCTGGGGTTGTGGAGATGGTGCAGACCCAGGAGGGGTCCGAGGGCCGACCAACCACCAGTGAGGGACGTGGTGTGGTGGTGGGGGAGAACCCACAAGTGCTGCAGGTCGTGCTCTCAAGGGGTGTCTCTGGCTGCACCTCCCCCGAGCTGTACTCAGGTGTTGATTCGGATGAGACCTACGTGCCGTCGCAGGTGAGTGTTCCAGGGAGGGATTCTGTTCTGTCTCACCCACCTGCACCAGGGTCAGAACCCTCCATGGGGATGTCAGTGTTGGCAGCTACGCCTTCGGTGGTTACGGATGCAGGGTCACACTCCGCGACATCTGATCCTGTTCCTGGGCCAGCAGATCAGAGGGGGAATGCAGTCCTGCAGCCTCAGGCAGTGCCGGCACAGCAAGGCGCAGTTCGCCTTGCCCCAGACAGGTGTGGTGCCCGCCGACGTGGTGGCCGTACGCCACCCGGCAATACCGCATGGGAGCAATCCATTTACGGTATGGCAACCCAACAGGCTGCATCATCCGAGATGATGGCTCAGACCATGGATAGGGTGGCCACTTCCATTGTCCCCCCAGAAAGGCTGATGGAGCGACTAGAGCAGGCAACCGACTCCATCTGCCAGTCACACAGGGAGGACATGTTGGGGTCCAACAGGGACAGGCCGGCGGCACTGGCGACTCTGCAGGAGGCCATCTCCATTGAGTCCCAGGGCCACAGGGAAGCCCTGAGGCAGGAGCTCCTTCACCTCAGGACGACTCTTGTTGAGCTTGAGGCTTCAACACACCAAAGGACAGAACAGCAGCTGGAGCGTCTCACCCGTACGCTCTCAGCTGAGATGCAGGCAACGAGGGCGGAGGTCCGGGCATCCCGTGAGTTGTTGCATGGGGACCTCCGCACACTCATCCTCCAGAACCAGACCTACCACACCCGCATGCTTGCAGCCATGGAGGAGCAGACTAGGGCCTTGCGTGGGCTGCCTCCCATAGTGCAACCACCTCCGTATGCAGCTGCACAGGGTGATAATAGCGACAGCAGTGATACTCCCACAATAGGGTAGCCGTGTGGGCCATGAGCCCATGGAGGTGTTTTATCTTCCCAGGATCCACGCAGGTGGGTTCTGGTGTGCATCCTGTCCTCGGACCTCCTGGGTGGCCTCCCCAACCCCCCCGGGCCCATCAATGGCCATTTTTGATTGTTTCTTATTTTTATTTTTATTTTGATTTCTTTTATTCCCAATTTTTTTGGGACGATCTGTTGGCTTCCGTGGTTCCTGTGGGCATACGCTGCATTGTGGCTGGGCACATGCAGGCTTGTAATGTATTTGGTTCAGATGCTTGGGTCTGAGTCACACACACCCCTCCTGCTTCCCGTTTCCATGGGCTTGCAAAGGGTGTGCCCAAGTGACAGTGAATTACACAGTGACGTTGGACTCCCATGAGCTGTGTGGGCAGTCTGTAGTCAATACTGTGTATACATTCCTAGTGCATATTGCTGTTGTGTTGTACACTGCATGTTGCATTGATGTGTAACTCTTCTTCTGTGTCTACCTCCCAATTTGCAGGTCCCTTCCTCATGTCCACACAAGGACCTCTAGTCTGGAGATGGGGTCCATGTTGGCAGCAGTGCACCTACAACTCTACATGGCGCCAACACTGCACAGTTGGTAGTGGTGGGAGTGCAGGCATTTCCAGGTGGTGAGACTACTAATATGTAACATTTGTGATGTCATGTTAATGGTAGTACGTGCTCAAGTATGTTGTTGGTCCGGCATTGCTGTGAGCATATCAGGTGTTGCAGGTTTCTAATAGGGACACTGTACATAGTGAGACTGATGTCGTGTTGTGGGGATTACTTTGTTTACCTGCAATTAGCATGACATGGCACGGTGTGTCGTGTGGCGGTGCTGGGGTTGGATTGGCTGACATGGCACTGTCCTCTTGTTGCATTTTGCAAGTGGGTATTCATTTTAGCTGCTTCAATGTGTAACTTCACAAAACTGCATTGGTGGTGTCTGTGTGGGTAGGGATGCACACATTGTGACACTTCCAGGTGAACAATATCAGGCTGATATGGTATTCACGGTTCATTCTCCAGACATTCAGGATCAGTGTCAGGTTGAGTCATCATTGATTGTCAGATGGAATGTGCCAGGGCAGTGTGCACTCCACAGGGGTGTGATTTCTATGTGAAGTAATTAGCCACTAGCTGTGTACGGGCTGCCTCCCCCCGTGCCCTTTCCCCTCCCATGCGCAGCGGCTGTGCCTGTGGTTGGGGATGTGGGGCCACCACCATGTCCACGGCCAGGCCCCGGCGTGTTGCAACGTTGTGCAGGACACATGCTGCCACTATGATCCTGCACACTACTGGGGGAGCGTATAACAGCTGCCCGCCAGAACGGTCAAGGGAGCAAAAGCGTGACTTTAGCACTCCGAATGTGCGCTCCACTATGCCCCTGGTTGTAATGTGGGCTGTGTTATATCTTACCTGGGGTGGCGTGGTGGGGTTCCGAATTGGCGTCATCATGTGGGGGCTGAGAGGGTAGGCACTGTCCCCTGTGGAGGTGGTGATTGGTATCATTGGTGGGGTTGTGACCTTGCTCAGTATCCAACATGCATGCATGTGCAGTGGCATACATACTCACCAAGCAGCCATGTATCGCCATGCCGCCCAGCTTCTAGGTCCCGGCTTAGGGTGGACATTCGGTAAATGAAGCTGTCGTGGGTGGAGCCGGGATAGTTGGCATATACTGTGGTGATGATTCCCTTGGCATTACATGCTACCTGCACGTTGATGGAATGCCAGTGCTTGCGGTTCCTATAGATGTGCTCAGATGCCCTGGGGGGACGTAGAGCCACATGGGTGCAGTCGATGGCACCTAGCACTTTGGGGAATCGTGCCACAGCGTAAAAATCCAGGGCAGCAGCATGCCTTTCTGCAGGTGTTCTGGGCAGGTATATGTGCCTGCGGACTGATGGGCGTACAGTGATGATGTTCAAGACCTGGTGTAGGCAGCGTGACTGGGTGGCCTGTGACACCCCACCCACTATGGCACTTGTCCGCTGAAATGATCCAGTGGCTAAGAAGTGCAGTACATTGAGGACCTTCTCCAGGGGGCTGAGTGCTTGGGAGCACAGGGTGGGTGATGTGAGGTCATCCTCCCACTCACTCACCAGGTCCAGTATAATGTGTGGTGGAAACCTGTACCTCCCATACACCTGGTCATCAGGCATCCCGAAAAGGCTGGTTCTGGGTGTGAATATTCTGGCCCTGACTATCCTCCTCCTCCTCCTTTGGTAGCCCACTGCCACTGCTGCTAGGAACGGTATGTTCATCCTGGCGTCTGAGCTTGTTATTGTTAAAGTCCGCAAATTTATGCTTTGCGCGTGTTCTAGGCGAGCGTGTGACCCGCGCACCCCTGGAATCCAGTTCCCAGTCCAATAGCGTGTGGAAATTCACACGCACCACGGGATACAGGTTCGCTGACGTACTTGCGTGTGTAAGTGCCCGCGCACCCATTAAATACACGTACATAGGCCAATCGCGTGTACGCGCACTTTTGTCCAATTACACGCGATGACACTCTGACGTGCAGTATTTCCACGTGTGCCCCGTCATCACGTGCTGAGTGGGGAACACCCGTGCGGGTCACGTCACAGACGCGCTTACACGCTGAGGGACTCTGGTCCAATAGAATCGCGTATGCGTGCTGACGCGCTTACGCGCTAAGGGCCTTTCCTCGGATTTCACGCTGACGTGCAGGATTTTCACGTGCCAAATCACTCCGTATCAAGCTGGCCACGCGAAAACACACGGAAGACCACGCTCCTGCCCAGAAGGCCGAGTTACTGCCCCCCAGTGCCCTGAGCAGCCTCCCACGTGCCATCTGCTGCTGCCTGCCTGCCTGCCTGCTTGCTGCCACCGTGCCCTGCCATTTGGTGCCTGCACATGAGCCATCTGCAGGGGTCCAGTTGCTGTGTCCACCCCTGCTGGAACTGAAGACTCCCGACTGGGATTACATCGCTCCACAGCCCAGCCCCAGGACCCAGTTGCCCACCCAGACCTGCCTCTGGGGTTGCCATGTCAGGCACTTCCACATCTGGCACCAGTGGCAACCCCAGGCCAGAGGGGCAGAGGGGCACCAGCTTCACTGCCACCGAAGTTGGTGTCCTGGTGGAGCATGTCCTGGGGCAGTATGATGCCCTCTTTGGATCGTCCCGCGCCAGCAAGGAAGGACGGCAGAGGATCTGGGCCGACTGTGTGGTTGCCATCAACGCGGAGGGGGTGGCAACCCGCGACGTCCTGAAGATCAAGAAGCGCTGGGAGGACTTGAGGTCCAGGACCCTTGTGAAGGCCCGGCGCCTCGTGGAGGGGGGCCGGGGCCGCATGAGTTCCATCCAGATGAGGGTCCTGGAACGCGTACGCCCAGCGCTCCACGCCCAGATCCTTGAGAGGGAGGCCCGTCTGGAGTTGAGCGGTAAGTGTCCAAGCATTACTGTGTGAGACAGGGCATGTTGCGGTGTGCTGGTTCTATGATACTTGCCTGTATGTGTGCCATAGGCCATGTATGCATGTATGTGTGCAGGGACATCATGGTAATGCATGTGCGACCAGTGATGTGTGACCCACATGGTTGTTGCATGTGTTCAAATGCTGCATGGGGAGCCCTATGCAGATTTTGAACATGAGAGCATGCCAGTCTCTGTACCTGGACATATGTGGGGGTGAGGGATGGGTGCTGATGCCAGGTACATATATGGTAGCCATGTCTGTGTGCCTGACCTGCGTGTCTGTGACTTGTGCATGCCATGGATGCATGACACATGTGTGTGACAATGCACAGATTCAGTGAAGCAGCCAAATTACCCTTGTATCCGCTGTGTTTGGTGTGTTTGGGGCCAGATGGATGTGACTGAGGTGAAGTGTGTGCATGTGATAGGCATGAGCCATGATGCATGTGAGTTACATATCATTGAATGTTTCAAGAGTCCATTGGACATGCATGGAAATGTCCATGGCATGCACCATGCCTGTTACTGTGTGTGTTTTGCCCGGACTGACCCATGTGTTGTGGAGGGACATGATGGAAGTGTACTTTGACAGTGGTGCTCATCTGCTATTGCTTCCTGTCTAGGGGACCATTGTACAGTGCCCTGATGCTTGTGTTCTTTGTCTCCCTCTACGCAGCGGCTAGTGAAGAAGAGGGCGGAGACGGCGCTGTGGAGCAAGGCGGCGGGGATGCCCCCACGGCTGCAGCGGAAGGGGTGGGTGAGCCCCCACAGGGGCCTGCTACGGTGGGAGACGGTGAGGAGCCATCCAGGTTGGTGGTTTGCACAGAGGAGGAGGAGGCCGCCACTGGGGCACACATGGGGCCTGGTGGGGGCATCCCTGCTGGTGCAAGTGGTGCAGTCCAGGGCCAGGGGCAGGAGGCAGCACAGGTCACCGTGGAGGGGCCTGTGCATGTCGCTGTCCCTGACCCTGTGAGTGCACCACCATGCACCAGCAGGGATGCCCCGTCCCAGGCCCGTCCGCAGGTAGAGGGGATGTCCATGTCACCTGACTCCCCTCCACCTGCGGACGTGGGAACCCCTGGCCGTGCGGAGAAGGTCCTGATTGGGGTCGCGATGCGCACGGCTGTGATTCGTGATGCCGTGCGTGCTTCCCGGGAGGAGCACGCACGTCATCACGAAGTGCACCGTGCCGACGTGGCCCAATTGGGATCGGCCATGTTCGGGGGTTTCCTGCATGTGTTGGCCAATGTGGCGGCCCTCTCCTCCTCTGTGCAGGCTATCCACCAGTCGTTCTCCTTGCCGTCTTCCAGCCCAGATGCCACCAGGGCCCCCTGTGGACCTGCCCCGACCAATGCAGCCAGCTCGGTGGGGATCCCATCCCTGCCACAGTTGGGAGTCGGAGGTCCAGTAGGGGTGGACAACACAGCAACTGGACCCCAGCAGGTGGAAGATGTGACAGCATCATCAGGCAGGGCACGTGCACGACGGCGTCGGTGGTTTCCATCAGCCTGGATGCCGTCGTGCTGGCAGAGGCAGTGGCGTCGGAGGCAGCAGCAGGCTCGACATGGGAGGCATCATGGCTCGGGGCCTTCAAGATCAGAGGGGCAGGCATCGGCCGGAGGGCAGGGCAACCCTGGGATGGTGGTGTCTTCCGTGTGGGAGCAGTTGGTCCAGCGGATAGGTGCGGAGCGGCAGCGGGCGGAAGAGGAGCGGCTCACCATGGTCAGGGCGGAGTTCTCCATGCGTCGGGCGTTGAGGCGGGCTGAGTGCCTCGAGGAAGCTTGCAGGGAGTTTGAGCTGGACATGGGGTTATCCCTGCGAGACCTCGGGGCCAGGACAGAGTCCCGCCTCCAGGACATCGACATGGAGTTCGATGATGCCCTGGCCAGCAACATCACCGAGTGAGCCACAGGACTTGCCCGCTGCCTTTGTATATAGTTATTTAGTTATTTAGTGTTAGGTTTCCTTTATTAATTTTCTTTTTTTTTGGACCGCTCGGACAATGGCCACTTTTTTGTATATATTATTTTCATTAGGTAGTAGTAGGTTTCATTTATGGTGTTGGGCTCATGGACCCTGGAATTTTCGTGTATATAGTTTGCTTTTTGAAGAAATTTTTTTTAAATTAATTATTGTGTTCACCATGAGGAAATGGTTTTTCATTATTTTACTTCCACATGATTTTGCTTTGGACAACATTTGTTTTTGGATTACTTTGTTTATTTTATTTTTACATTTGTTCTCGGACATGGACCATTTATTTTGTTATCGCCATTGTTGTATGTTTGGTTTTTTTACTTATTTTTCATCTTTAATACATGTTCTTTTTAACTTTCACTTGTGGTATTTTCTCATTGGTTTCATACATGTCATGATATGGGTTTTGACATTGACTTGCACCCATTGTGTATGTGTGTGTGACGGACATGTGTTCATTTACAGACTTGCCATTGGGGTTGTATCATGTAATTGCATTCACTATGTGGGTGGATACAATCCTTGCCTGGGTGTTTGTGCTGGGTATGCTGCCCATTACTGCCATGATTGAGTATCGTCAGGACCTGGGGGCAGGGGGACATGTGTGGGTGCCTGGTGGATGCTGCCCCTGCACTGCTGGGGGGTGGGGGTGGTGGGTGACATGAGTGGGGGCCTGGTGGAGGGTGCCCCTGGTGGCTGGGGTGTGGGGGTGGTGGGAGACATGAGTGGGGGCCTGGTGGAGGGTGACCCTGGTGGCTGGGGGGTGGGGGTGGTGGGTGACATGAGTGGGGGCCTGGTGGAGGGTGCCCCTGGTGGCTGGGGGGTGGGGGTGGTGGGAGACATGTGTGGGGGCCTGGTGGAGGGTGCCCCTGGTGGCTGGGGGGTGGGGGTGGTGGGAGACATGAGTGGGGGCCTGGTGGAGGGTGCCCCTGCACTGCTGGGGTGTGGGGGTGGTGGGAGACATGAGTGGGGGCCTGGTGGAGGGTGCCCCTGCACTGCTGGGGTGTGGGGGTGGTGGGAGACATGAGTGGGGGCCTGGTGGAGGGTGCCCCTGGTGGCTGGGGTGTGGGGGTGGTGGGTGACATGAGTGGGGGCCTGGTGGAGGGTGCCCCTGCACTGCTGGGGTGTGGGGGTGGTGGGAGACATGAGTGGGGGCCTGGTGGAGGGTGCCCCTGGTGGCTGGGGGGTGGGGGTGGTGGGAGACATGAGTGGGGGCCTGGTGGAGGGTGCCCCTGCACTGCTGGGGTGTGGGGGTGGTGGGAGACATGAGTGGGGGCCTGGTGGAGGGTGCCCCTGTTGGCTGGGGTGTGAGGGTGGTGGGTGACATGAGTGGGGGCCTGGTGGAGGCTGCCCCTGCACTGCTGGGGTGTGGGGGTGGTGGGAGACATGAGTGGGGGCCTGGTGGAGGGTGCCCCTGGTGGCTGGGGTGTGGGGGTGGTGGGTGACATGAGTGGGGGCCTGGTGGAGGGTGCCCCTGCACTGCTGGAGTGTGGGGGTGGTGGGAGACATGAGTGGGGGCCTGGTGGAGGGTGCCCCTGGTGGCTGGGGTGTGGGGGTGGTGGGTGACATGAGTGGGGGCCTGGTGGAGGGTGCCCCTGCACTGCTGGGGTGTGGGGGTGGTAGGAGACATGAGTGGGGGCCTGGTGGAGGGTGCCCCTGCACTGCTGGGGTGTGGGGGTGGTGGGAGACATGAGTGGGGGCCTGGTGGAGGGTGCCCCTGGTGGCTGGGGGGTGGGGGTGGTGGGAGACATGAGTGGGGGCCTGGTGGAGGGTGCCCCTGCACTGCTGGGATGTGGGGGTGGTGGGAGACATGAGTGGGGGCCTGGTGGAGGGTGACCCTGGTGGCTGGGGGGTGGGGGTGGTGGGAGACATGAGTGGGGGCCTGGTGGAGGGTGCCCCTGCCCTCCTGGGGTGTGGGGGTGGTGGGAGACATGAGTGGGGGCCTGGTGGAGGGTGCCCCTGCACTGCTGGGGTGTGGGGGTGGTGGGAGACATGAGTGGGGGCCTGGTGGAGGGTGACCCTGGTGGCTGGGGGGTGGGGGTGGTGGGTGACATGAGTGGGGGCCTGGTGGAGGGTGACCCTGGTGGCTGGGGGGTGGGGGTGGTGGGAGACATGAGTTGGACATGGGTGGGGGCCTACTGGCAGGTGCCCCACAGTGCTGGGGGGTGGGGGTGGTGGGGGACATGAGTTGGACATGGGTGGGGGCCTGCTGGCAGGTGCCCCACAGTGCTGGGGGGTGGGGGTGCAAGGGGACATGTGTTGGTGTTCATTAGTTCAAGGAGACATGTGCCTTTGCTGGGGGGCATGCCCATGTTGGGTGGGCTGCCTGCGGGACATGACCAGGGATGCAGGGTAGTCCCCTGCGTGGTGGGCTGCCTGCAGGGGCCGTGGAGGGTGTACAGGGTACACCTGGGAGGACCCACACTGTCAAATCACATGTGGGACTCCCCGGCACCCCTGAAATACACGTACCGTGCAGAAATCGCGTGTAAAACTTCCCGCGCACCCCTGAAATACACGCGCCCAGGCTATTCGCGTGTAAAACTTCCCGCGCACCCCTGAAATACACGCGCCCAGGCTATTCGCGTGTGGAACTTCCCGCGCACCCCTGAAATACACGCGCCCAGGCTATTCGCGTGTGGAACTCCCCGCGCACCCCTGAAATACACGCGCCCAGGCTATTCGCGTGTGGAACTTCCCGTGCACCACTGAAATACACGCGCACAGGCTATTCGCGTGTGGAACTTCCCGCGCACCCCTCAAATTCATGCGCCCAGGCTATTCGCGTGTGGAACTTCCCGCGCACCCCTGAAATACACGCGCCCAGGCTATTCGCGTGTGGAACTTCCCGCGCACCCCTGAAATACACGCGCCCAGGCTATTCGCGTGTGGAACTTCCCGCGCACCCCTGAAATACACGCGCCCAGGCTATTCGCGTGTGGAACTTCCCGCGCACCCCTGAAATACACGCGCCCAGGCTATTCGCGTGTGGAACTTCCCGCGCACCCCTGAAATACACGCGCCCAGGCTATTCGCGTGTGGAACTTCCCGCGCACCCCTGAAATACACGCGCCCAGGCTATTCGCGTGTGGAACTTCCCGCGCACCCCTCAAATTCACGCGCCCAGGCTATTCGCGTGTGGAACTTCCCGCGCACCCCTGTAATACACGTAGCCCGCTCCCCCAGGCCCGATCGCGTGAGGAACTTCACGCGAACCCCTGTAATACACGTAGCCCGCTCCCCCAGGCCCGATCGCGTGTGAAACTTCACGCGAACCCCTGCAATACACGTAGCACGCTCCCCCAGGCCCGATCGCGTGAGGAACTTCACGCGAACCCCTGTAATACACGTAGCCCGCTCCCCCAGGCCCGATCGCGTGTGAAACTTCACACGAACCCCTGAAATACACGTAGCACGCTCCCCCAGGCCCGATCGCGTGAGGAACTTCACGCGAACCCCTGTAATACACGTAGCCCGCTCCCCAAGGCCCGATCGCGTGAGGAACTTCACGCGAACCCCTGAAATACACGTAGCCCGCTCCCCCAGGCCCGATCGCGTGAATAACTTCACGCGAACCCCTGTGATGCATGTACCCTGCAAATCGCGTGTGACACTTCCCGCGCACCCCGGTATATATGCACACGTATTTTTTGTCAGCGGGTGTCCGTGTTTGTGGGTACCCCTTTGCACGTCATTTTTCCTGGAGGGCCACAGTATGGGACATTCATCATGGCAGTATATAGGTGCTATTTGTTGGCGCACCTTTTGGCGCACATTTCTTACAGCCGCAGAGACGCTACCGCCTCCTTTCTTGTGGCGGTCGTGTTTGTGCACATGGGATGGTCCAGGGCGTAGTTAACACAGAGTACACACAACAATATATACATAACATACACAAAGAAAGGTTTTTGTAGTTGTGTCACGGGGGATCGACACGGGTGTGTTTCGGCCATGGAGGGCTGGATTGTAGCCTGCCTGGATAATGGCCTTCTTCAGGATTGATACCGGTTTTTGGTGCTGTCCGTAATATCTGTAGAGGAGATAAGGCTTGTGAGGATCTCAGGGTAATTTGATGACTCATGGATTATTGAATAATGGCTGAGTGGTGCCGTGTGGATAGATCACATGCTGTATCAATGTACAGCTTACCTGCTGCTGCAATAGCAGTGGTGATGCTGTATGTGGGACAATCCTTGATCGATTGCAGGATTGTGGGTGCAAAGCTGCACTCGGGGTGAGCCGTTGGTTCCTGATGGCTGTCTCAGGATCCAGATGGCTTGATGAGGGCCTGAATAGGTCCCTAATCTATGGAGAAGAAATCGATCATAAGGCGTGGGTCGGTCCCCATGCATGCCAAAGTTTTGGCAGGGGTGTGGTGAGCCTGATGGGTCGAGCCCATATGGGGGTAAAGTGACCCTGTGCAACAAGTCAAATATAAGGCTGGTGGGTTGGTGCTCCACGTGATCTGGGGGATATAGGCTAGGTGCTGGTGGAAGCTACCAGTAACTTAATAGTGTCACCTGTATGTGCAAGCTCAGGCCTGGGATACGTCTCTGAATCGGAGGGACGGAGGACCCATTGGCAAGGTCCCGTGCAATTAGTGTGCCACATAACTGCTGACTAGCTGCAGTGCTATGGCGTGTGGCTGGTCATAGTGGATTAGACTCACTGAAATAAACATGCGTGCCATGCGTTTAAGAGAGAATGGCAGTGGCCGAGTGGTGATATCTCCCAGGGGAATTTGCGTAGTGGGTACAGGAAGTGCCAGAGTACCCAAGTATGTAGTTACGGTATCTCCAAATATAAAAACGATTTCTTCTCCATAGATTAGGGACTTATTCAGGCCCTCATCAAGCCATCTGGATCCTGAGACAGCCAACAGGAACCAACGGCTCACCCCGAGTGCAGCTTTGCACCCACAATCCTGCAATCAATCAAGGATTGTCCCACATACAGCATCACCACTGCTATTGCAGCAGCAGGTAAGCTGTACATTGATACAGCATGTGGTCTATCCACACGGCACCTCTCAGCCATTATTCAATAATCCATGAGTCATCAAATTACCCTGAGATCCTAACAAGCTTTATCTCATCTACAGATATTACGGACAGCACCAAAAACCGGTGTCAATCCTGAAGAAGGCCATTATCCAGACAGGCTACAATCCAGCCCTCCATGGCCGAAACACACCGTGTCGATCCCCAGTGACACAACTACAAAAACCTTTCTTTGTGTATGTTATGTAGATATTGTTGTGTGCACTCTGTGTTAACTACGCCTCGGACCATCCCATGTCCTGGGTGCACTTTGGCCTAACTAGGGGTCCAGTCATCGTTCATATGTGTCCGTGCAATATTATGGAGCATCTACCTCAACACCATAGAGGTTGATACACACTTGGTATTTCCACTGTATAGAATCACACCTGTCCGTTGTCATTTCACTTTCGTGCTTATCGAAAGTTGTGTATACTAAATAAGAATAAATCTGTGTTTCTTGAAATAAATGTATATGTTCAGAACCGCACATTGCTTGTAGGATCTCTCATCCTGATTTTTTGATATTTACATATGTACCCTCCTGGGTATATCAGGACCCCGCCAGGCACCCTTATATTTACTTTCTTTTTTCTCTGGAGTCAAGGCTGGTACCACGGGCGCGGGAGGTTCCCTCGCTATTGCTTATCAGCATAGGCCTGTCCCAAGTACCGTTGACATCTGCTGCAGGGCATTTGTGCTATTGTTCGCTGTCTTAGGCTCTCTTCCACGAAGGTTCAGCAGGCCTGGGACAAAAAGGGCAAGATCACTTCTCTCCTCGCTACCCTCTCGCTTCCTGCCGCCTTTCTCCTTCTTTTGAACTGCTGTGTGGTAGCCGTCTTGTTGCGCTGTCTGCCGCGCTCTCCTTGTGCTCTTTTGCGACACCGTTTATCCATGTGGGGAAAGGAAAGGGCCGTCAAGTGTGTATGGTTCAAGTCAATTGCCTGACTTTGCCTGACCCTCGGGTTGGGACAAGTAAGTTAAACAGGTTTTTTACAAGTCTGTTGTCTATTATGTGAAAAAGTATTTGTGTCGGAAAAGGGGGCGGTTGGAGTGTTAGAGTATTTTATGGTACAGAATAGGGAAGGTTGGTGCAATGGACGAGAATGACCGGGATGTAGAAAAGATTGTGGGACTCCTAGTGTTTTGTCTGATCAGGTTGGAGTGCTAAAAATAATAATAGGAGGGACGGGAAGAAGGATGGAGAGTGTTCGAATGGAGACCAGTGAAACAAGGATTCTAAGAATTTTGCCTTTTGGGTGCAACCGAGTTTGGGACCTTAGAGGATTGGTTACGTATGGAGGGGTTTTTGGACATGGGCAAGAGAGATCTAATGGGAGGAGATGAAGCAGATGTAATACAGCCTGTAAAGATTTCAGATATTTCGCTGTCCTATCCTTCTCTGGCACAATACCTGGTCTCACCTGGGGCATTTTCCCAAGCACAACCCGGGCTCCCCTACCCAGGTGATTTCCTTTTGCTCTTTTGCCCCCAAGGCTGGGATCTGAGTATGTCAAGCTTCCTTTAATCACCTGAATAAGGGCTCCTCAAGGTTCGCCTGGGAGAATACCCTCAGGTTTCTCACAGAAGACCTAGGTGCATTCTGGTACTTGTGGTTTTTGATGTCTGCTTCTGTACTATGGCACTTCCAAAGATCCATGGTCCATCCCATAGGTCTGTGTTGTCTAGTGCACGGTGGTCGTTGTAGTCCTTCTCACTGAGAGGGCTGATTGCTCCGGTCAGCAAGCCTCTAGGCAAGTACCTCAAAGACTAAACAGAGAGACCTAACCAAGACAGAGGCTAATAGGATTTGGGTCAAAGAAAGAGTCACCAATGTACACACATGGTTCCAGGCATACTGAAGAGCCGGGAACAGGGGTCCCATTTAATTCCCCACATCACCTCTGGAGTAGGTCTGCTGTGGTGTTGCCCGGGTAGGCTGCCTACACCAGTGTGGGAGGGGTCTTTGGCCACCACTTGCGAGGGTAATACCTACAACCCTGTCACAGCATCCCACACATACAGCATTTAATGTACTGGGAAGTGCTTTACGGCCGGTCATTAGTTAAAATGGATTATGGGTTAAGCACTAGACTTGTGACAAGCTTGCACTTCAAAAAGTTGAATCTCGGTAGGGCCGACTCTTCATCCTTCAAATGTCTGTAATTTGAATGGTATTACTATGGCACATGGAAGTGTGAGAAATCAAGCATGAGGCGTTATGCAAAGAAAAATGGATAGAGGTGGCAGAGAGGGATTGTGAGGAAGTAATGGCCAGATGCTACACATTTTCACTGACATTTGCGGCCAGTGAAAAATGACCTTCTCATTCAATAACCAGTGCACAGATCCTATTTTATTTTATTGTCCATGCACTAGGGCAAACTCACCCGGCCTGGGTGCAAGTTATGTGACCCATTCACTAGCAGGAGTCACGGCTTTGGCAGGGATCAAATGACCTGACAAACACAAATTTAGGTTGTAGCTGTTTTATTTGGGAACTTTTCTCTGCCTCAATGTCTGTAAAACGGAGATCCTTCCCATTGGGACCCCTGCTCCCTCTTTACTCCCCTCACTCTAGCATTCATCCTTGGGCTCTCCCCCTGCTCCTTCAACTGAAGCCAGAAACCTTGGAGTCATCTTTGACTCCTCTCTCTCCTTCCTCCCTCACACTTCCTCACACTCTGAACATTGCCAGAAGTCCAACTATCAGCTCTTCCTTTTCAAAGGAATTCTACCTTTTCTCACTTTCCCTCAGAGGCTCAATGCGACTCAAGCTCTAGTTCTCTCTAGACTTTACTACTGTAATAGCCTCATCCTGAATCTTCCTTCCTCCACTCTTCGACCCCTCCAGCTTATCCAGAATAGGGTAGCAAGGCTTGTCCTTGGCCTTAAGCTCAGGGGCCGCATCTCTCCTGCACTACAAAGTCTTCACTGGCTCCTGGTTGCTGCAAGGATTAAATTCAAATCCCTCTGCATCATTCACAAGGCTGCTGGGCCCGGGGACCACACTATCTTCAACTTTATCTCACTAAATACTCTCCCTTTAGACTACTTCGCTCCTCTGGCACCAACTCTTTGTGTGTAAAGCAGTTTTTCTAAAAAGAGGGCAGGGTGTCGCTCACTTTCCTCTGCGGGCTCCCTCCTTTGGAATAGGCTTTCCCTCCCCCTGCGCCTTCAGTAGGATCTTCTCAAATTCCAGAAGCTCCTTAAGACGTTCCTTTTTTCCTCCTCCTTCCCTCCTTCTCTCCTCTGCTAATCCCACAGTTGCTCAATCGGTGTCCTTGGCCCTTATGCACTCCCAGGGCCTTGATCTCCCAGACCAATTCTTCCCAGTTCCTGTCTATCCACAGCACTTTGCATCTGCACACCCTCCGCTCTGGAGACTTGCACTTACTCCTCCCGTGGCCCAGGATGTGTGGCACTCAACATTCCTAGCACTTTGTCCATGGCTCACCCAGCACTTACCCCCTCTTTGCTCTTCCTTTCTGCACTTGCACGTTCTGAATGCTCACAAGTTATAGTAGGTTTGTTCCTCTTCCTCTTCCCCCTCTGCTCTTATTATTGTGTTGTAATGTATTTCCCACCTTCCCTCCCTCCCTGCACTGCGTGCATTAACAAGCAAACAATAAATAAATAAATAAATACTGAACCAATTAATAGGGCAATCCGGGAACTTGAAGAAGGGCTAGAGTTTCTTAGCCTAGGAACTTTATCCACTGAGTCTGATCCCTCATGGATGTCAGCTGGATCAGGGGGAACTCTTACAGAGACAGAGGGCCCTGAGGACCAAGTCGGGGAGGTGGAAGATTGAAAATTCACCCTATTGGGCAAATTGAGGGAAGCATGGGGATGATCCAGAGTCATAGAAAGAAATCCAGGCCAGTGGGTCAAAGGGCGATGATGTCCAAATACCACATACAACAAAACGAGCTCTAGACTTTGTTATATATGAATATTTTTAGATTTTGTTTAAAAATTGTTTAGACCTTGCATGCCTGATCCCATTTGCGAAAGGAAGTAGGCCCCCAATAACTCAATATGGGCATTGGAGGGAGTCTGTGTGCAGTTTAGTAAATGCATCAACTGTACAGGTCAGGAAAAGTCTCACTAAATTCAAGGAGGCCTGCCCTACAAGGAAATTAGAAGAGGGCCTGACAATCAAGTGACCATGCAAAGGCTGCTAGGCTAGGGTGACTTCAGGCACAGCTTGGTCACTAGGCTGGCATATGACTGGCTCTGCCTTAAACCTAGTGAAGAAGGGAACATGACATGTGACATACTCTTCCACAACTGTGAAGAAATCGCATGTTAGGCCAGTGCCACTGGAAGGCCCATAGGGACTGATAGTATAGCTTACACGTTCCAATAAACGTGGAGGTAAGTCTGCCATTTGATGACTGCCTTGTCATGTCCTTGTTTGTAAATGTCAGGACCCTGCTCCGCCCAGATTCTGCACAGACAAAGTAAGGCCATTCACTCCCTTCCAGAGAAGACAAACTGATTATCGATCTAGTCACAGATCTATGGCTGTGGTGTTGTGTGGAGTGACAACACTCTGCAGCAAGGCAAGGCAGTACTCTTAATGGGACCCATCTATAAAGGTCTCTGAAGGGCTTGCTTCAGCAAATAGCTATGCAAAATACAACTCATTGTTCTGTATATGTGTTTCTTCTAAAGCAACACCATTTGAGGTAATGGCACCTTCCAGGTCTGAGTAATCAATGAGTGCATGATTAAAGTAGCTATAAATAAAAAACTGCATTTTTAATCCAGTTTCATTTTCAAACCTTTTTTTCCATCCCAGCAAAGCCATTGATTTTGACAATGTAGTCAACTTGTTCTCTTGAATCCCTGAGATTACAAACTGTTCCCAATTTCTCCAGATCTTTGGGAATGAGAAACCCATATGTACACAATGTTACTCCTGCACTAAACATGGGGGGCACCTAGGACCTACTGAGGTGTTAAGTTTATGAAGTCGAGAGGTGGTAGAGCATATGCTTAGTATAGTAATAAATGCGCCCCTACTTTGCCATGAACACCAGTTTACGATTAATCCAATTCAATTTCTTCCATTCTTCTACCAGGATAGAATTCCCACAGATCATTTTGCTGTAAATTTCCCTGTAAGAGTTTCTAATGATTGTAGGTACCTATATTCCCCACTAACAAACTTAATACTTAAAATTGCAACTAATGAGTGATCCCACATTTTTTCAACTAAGGGGTAGAGAATCTTCCGGTATTTAAAGTCGGATGTGACTGGTTCCTGCAATGCCTTTGGAAACTGAGGGCCTCATTACGGGTCCGGCAATAACCCTGCCGGTGCTACCGATGGGTTGCCGCCGGACCCGTAAATAATTACTGGCGCCTGACTTCCCGGTACCACCGGACTATAACAAGTCCGGCGACCAGGAAGTCAGTCGCCGGTAATTTTGTTAGTCCCCATTCCCTTGCAGTCTTACAGGACTCCATGGGAATGGGGACACAGGAACACCGGCACTGTTAACAATGGTGCCGGTGCTCCTGTGAAATCTCTGGGGGCGGGTGCCGTCCCGCCCGGCAGGTCTGACCCTGGCAGGCGGGATGGCACCCGCCCACAGAGTTGTAGTGTGCCAGACCGGAAACAACGGTGCCGGTAGGCTTACCGACGCAGTTCTTTCCGGACCGGCACATTTGTAATGAGGCCCAATGACTTTCAGTTCCCCGACATGTTATGTTAAGATTATTGATTAAGCGCATCATAAACCATAGGGCATCATGGCGCTAAACCCAGCAGAAACAGCAGCCTGAAAACCTAATCTAAAAGAGAAAGGTCTTCAAGGCTCATCGAAACATAAAATGATTCTCAGTGATATGAAAGGACTAAGGGAGCGCAGACCATAGTTTGGCGGCTGCCACTGAGAAAGCGCGACTACCCACACGAGGCAATCAAAACCTGAACCATGCACAAGTGCGCCTTTCTTGTTGCAAAAAAGAAAATCGAGACGACCACTACAAGCGGCCTGAATCTTCTAATTTCTAAACAGTGCACAAAGCGGCTTTTCAGGCATCTATGAACTAGACCGTATCCATTCAAATACCAGTCCAACCTGAGCATCTTCTCAAAAGGTACACGTCATTACCTCCAGATCAAAACAGTGAAACACCTGTCCAGGAGTACAGGGTTTTACGGGATTGGCAGATTCCTGCGCTGGAGATTTGGTTGCAATTCTTTTACACTTTTTGCTGCATATATATGGGAAGGGGCTGGATTTAGGGATATAATTAATGTATGGGGGAGAAGAGTGGGGAGGCTGCAAGGGTCTCCCCCCCATATATACGTGGCAAAATGAAAATGTCAAAAAAATGAAATTCGACCAATTCTCCTACGACCAAATAGATTCGATGTAAATTAACCACCAATGTGCACTGTCATGTGGGAGGAAGTGTTACTAAGGTCATCTTAACTCAAAAAGGAAAAATTGGGCCTTGATCACCAATGTGCAGAGCGATTAAGTAATTGAGTCACAACCAAAACTGTAAATAAGCAATTTAGTGCAAAAAACAGTGAAGTCGCAAATGTAAGTCATCAAACCTAAGAAAGAATAGGCGTGCGTTTTTCTCTGAAAATCGGCCCAGTCTGTGTGAAGGAGAGTGATCCTCTCAGGTTGATTTTACTCACATCAAGCAGTTAGCTCAAGCAGAGCAAGGCACCAATGGAAGGTGTGCGGCCTACGTTAGAGCCCCATGCCTCAGAGGTAAGCCTCACGTGTGCCAGATGGCCAAGCCCCACTGGCCATTCTGGCCCTGGCACGTGACACGCTGCTACAACCATCAATCTTCAGTTTGGCATGTGTCACCTGCAGCTGAGCACGATGGCCAAGAAGTAAATCCCACGCATGCTGTAGCTAGAGACTCACGCTACTCCTCGCTAGTGTTGACGCCCAATGAGGAAGAAACATCCCTGCGGTTACTGTGATCTCCTACAGAAGCAATATGAGCCAGCAGTTTGGGGTGGACTGCCCCTTTGGGCTGCGACCAAGCCCAATCTGCCTATGGTCTTTTTCCCTTCTGTTCATGAATGGCCTGGCACTGGCAGCCTGAGAAATGACGGTCTGGAAGATATCGCCCAGCAGCTGCCAGTGGCTAAGAGGCATTCCTTACCCTCCAGCCATCGAGCCTCAGATTTGCATTTGACTGCTCCAGCTCCACCGACTTTTCAGCACACTGCCCCACTGAGCTCCCAGAGGAGCCAGCCCTGTTGTTGTTTTCAGAGCCAGCCAGTGCCCTGTTGCGAAATGCCCACAAGCACGTCCACTTCTGGCTCTGAATAGAGGGCAGGAGGGGGTGGAAAGGTACGTATGCTGTGCTCGATTTTTAAGTCCCAGAGTGAAGTAAGACACTGCATCTTATGACACATCCAAGTAACCGATACCAGGTAATGTTTGCTTGCTACATTCCTGCCACATCATGGAAACGCCTTGGAGCCTGGCCTGTTTAACAGCGAAATCAGCATTGATTATTCTTACGGCTTCTTCCCTGCGTCACAGTAACTACGATGGGATCATTGTTACCCTTGTGCCCCCAACCGAGGAGGCCCATCCTCTAAGGGTTAAACAAAAGTGCTGCCGAAGTTACATAAAAACCGCGTGGAACACAGAGGCGTGACCACATGGCTGAGTCACCTTCACCAACCGTCACAGGCACGTAGACACGTAGAGTGTGGAGGTAGGCCAGCGCAAGTAGGCCTGCGCAGGCAGGCCCATGCAGTCTGCCGATCCCTTGCCTGCTCTTAAAAGTCATTGTGAAGGGAGTGGGGAAGTTCACACGCCCAAGCTGTCCCTCTCCCATCGAGGTACGGAATCACCCCACGCACACACAGAACATTAGACGCCGGCATAATTGTATGTATGTGCAAAGAGTTTGATCAAGCGTACGCCCAACTGAATTAGGCATCATAGCACTAGCAATCACAAAAACACAAGGTAGGCAGGCCCTTAAACCCTCAGTTCCTGGGCCACAAACATATAATTCCAACAATAAGAGGGAAATTAGAGTAAATGATGAAAGTGTGTCATTTAATGATTCCATGTCTCTCAACATACTGGCTTCAACACATACATATTAAAAAACAAATTCTGCGCACACATTAAATAAATCACACAAGACACAGGAAAAAGAAAAAGAGTTGTGCAAAGGGATGTGAAATAGTGTGAGAACAGAGAGCAAAATAATGCAAAATGCAGGAAGAAATAATAGCAGAAATGTCCTATGCTGTTCAATCGGGTTCTGGAACAGATACTCCTCTTGGATCAAGATCTTGTCTGCGGTTGCACATTCTTGTCAACCACAAAGGTCAAATGCATGTCATCACCATCCACAATTTCAAAATGGGAAACCCTCCTTGAATTCAAGAAGGAACAAGTGAACAGAAATACACTCCTATTAAGTCAATACAATCACATGCAGTCTACTAGGTGAGCCAATATACAATTCAAATTATTGTCTTGCATCCAAAATAATCTTGAGCATTTAATATCCTGGTTTCAACTAAGAACCCGGATGGGGCTAGTTTTCTTCAGGACTGGTTTCCTGTTTTTCAATTAGATCAAGCTTGTGCACGGTAATCTGTTGGTGTCCATAGATCACCCGCAGAGCAACGCTGCAGGGACAAAATGGTCCTAGTTGTAGATGAGAAAAAAGCCACAGGCGCCTGAGCTGCCTGTTGAAGGAGCCGGCGGTCTATAAACGTACAGTGCTGCCGCGGCGTGGCTCTGCGGATGATGATAAAAGACTTCCGTGAATCAGGCCCTTAGTTGCTATCAAAAGCACATATACTGCTTAGACATATAATGGAGGTGACCATCATTTCAAAGGTCACGTTGGATTGGTGTCATTTTCTCTTTCGCTTTTGGCACCAATCTCTGGAACATTTCCATCTGAATATGATACAAAGCATAAGCAATTTCGTTCTTGCATCTTAAACACATTCTGCTGATAAGTTAATGTCCCTCTTTAAACAAGGCACTTAATACCAAGGCCATTCACAGTTGCAGTGTAGATTCGCACCAAGCCGCCTGTTTATTCTCTACAAGGTACCAGTTATCTGACTGGAATCTTATGTTCTTGTTAGCCAGCTGTTCTCATATTGTAACCACTACCAGGATGGGAAACAGCTCCAGGAATGTATTTTTTTTAATTTGCATAGTAGTTTAATTAAAAACATTTGCAAAGACGGGGGCGCTGTTGAGCGCCGAACAAGATGGCCGCCTGAGTGTATCTCTCCATGGTGGGTAGATCCCACAATCCTTTTTTGGGCACTTTCTGGCTCTGTTACTTGGCCCTGGAGGGTACGACTCGTCTCCTGAGGCGACTGGGTACCACCCGGTCCTGTTCCTGCTCGGATTGTGGCTGGGGATCCTGAGATCCGGCCGCCCCTTCGCCCTTCCCCCATCGGCAGCGCGGCTTCGCGCCATTATCAGACCTGGCTGGGCGAGACGCGCTTGCCTCCCTGGATCCCGGAGACTGCTGGCCGCTCCGGTGAAGACCTGCGGTGCGCCTCGGGGTTCCGGCCCCCAATGCCTGCTTCTGCTGAGACCCGCCATGCGGGATTGTGCCCCCACCGTTCCGGGGGTGCTGCGGCTGCGATCGCTGCTGCTGTGCAGCTCCTTCCTGGGTCCTGGGCCGCGCTCCACCGGAGACCCCCTCCTCTACACTCCCGAGTCTGCCAACCGCTCTAGGGTGGACCCGCAAGGTGATCCGTGGTCCCGGCCCCCACCGCCTACCTCTACCTCTACTTGCGGGAGCGGACTCCTCTGGTGCTTCGGCCCGCTCTGATCCTGGGGCCGCCTCCGGCTGCTGTGGGGGGGCCGCGGCTGCGGCCGCTGCTACTGGGCGGCTCGCGCCTCCCTGGAGACTCCCTCGGCACTGCCGTGGCCTGACCTCCCCTGGTGCCTCGGCCCCGCTCTGATCCCGGGACCGCCTCCGGCTGCTGCGGGGGTGCCGCGGCTTGCGCCTCCCGGGGGTCTCCCTCGGCGCTGCAGTGGCCGGACCTCCCCTGGTGCCTCGACCCCGCTCTGATCCTGGGACCGCCTCCGGCTGCTGCGGGGGTGCCGCAGCTCGCGCCTCCCTGGAGACTCCCTCGGCGCTGCCGTGACCTGACCTTCCCTGGACAGCATTCTACTGGGCCCCCCCCTGCAGCGAGGCTCCGGCTGCGGGGTGGAGCTGTGGTGCGCCCCGGGACACCGGGTGCCGCGCTCCCTGCAGGCTCGTGCGGTGGGCCAGGAGTGATTAAGGTACTTCAAGGGGGGTGCTGCTGCGCGCCCCCCCCGCTTGGCCTGGAGACTCTGGGGCACACTTGGAACACTGGTCTTCCCCCGTGCCTACTGCGCTCGGACTTCCCTCAGCATCAACCCACCAGTGTGCCCCCCCTGCTTTGTGGCCCTATTTTCACCCATTCGCCTTACTGGAGGGGCCCTGGGCCTTGCCGGTCACCCACACTCCTACTCTGGGGGGTCTCCTATCTCCTGAGTGGGCCGTGGGGTTCTTGGAGCCACTACTCCATACTGGATCTGCTGTTCACCTGGGACCTGCTTTACCCCACATCGCTGTTCCCGAGGCTGCGGCCGGCCGGCCCGCCCTGCACTTGGTCAACCCCTACTTCCACGGCGACCCCTGGTCATCATCACCCCCACCCCAGGGGCCTCTTGCACTTGTGTTCCCCTGGCGTTGCCCCCCAGGTCTCCCTGGGCTAACTAAACTTCAACAATCTGCACTGGCAGCCGCAATATCTCATATTCATTGAATTCACAGCCTCTGGCTCCTCCTTCGTGCTACCTCCGGTTCCATACCACACCCTGCACCCGGAGCTACGAGGTATATGGTCCGAGCTCCTCCCGCCTTTCTCCCTGGGCTGTTGGGGATGCCCCCTCACCCTGCCCGACCTTCTACATCGCCAGGATGACCAAGGGGGGCGCGAGGAAACAGAGTTCCATCAACATGTTTGCAAAGGCGGCGGTGAGATCGCCGGAGGAGACCGCTGAGCAGGCCCCTGCCGCTTCATCTGACACAGCTCCTGAATCCCAAAACATGATGGACTTTATCCGGGAGGGCTTCACCGCACTTCACTCAAAATTAGACGACATGAACGGCACTATATCCTCTATTAAGGCCCACATCGAGAGGACTGATAGCCGAGTGTCGGAGGTCGAGACACAGGTCGGCTCCGCTGAGGATGCGCTGGGTGCCCTGCGCTCTGAGGTTGTCGCTCTCTCCGGCCGAGTCCTTGAGGTGGAGAAGAAGAACGAGGACTTGGAATCCCGCTCAAGGCGTAACAACCTCCGCATTATCGGGGTTCCCGAGAACGAAGTCCATGAGCCAATGGAGGAATTTGTTGAGCATACATTGTTGTCACTCCTGGATTCACCCAAGCTTTCCCCCCACTTCGCTATTGAGCAGGCACACCGTGCCCTGACGGCTAAGCCTAAGCCAGGGGCTCCACCTCGGCCCATCATAGCCCGTGTGTTGAACTACCGTGACCGTGATGCCCTCCTTAGGGCCGCAAGGCTCAAGAGTGAGCTACTACTGGGCGGCGCAAGGATTCATCTTTACCCAGACTTTTCAACAGCCGTCCAACGTGAACGCAAGACTTTCCAAGCGGTGAAACGGAGGCTGTGAGACCACTCAATCAAATACGCTATGCTCTATCCCGCCAAATTACGCATAGAACACGCTAACCAGGTGTTCTTCTTCACGATTCCGGAGGAGGCCTCCAAGTTTATGGACGAACATTTCCCAGGCTGACCCTCTTTTTCTGACCATGGTCCTACAGTTACCCTTTGTGCCCGTCGGGGAGAGGCCAGGTCCGGCCGCCTCCCTGCATCGGGGCCGCACTGATCCTCTATCCCGTAACCTGCTTGTTCTGCTCATCTTACAAATATGTGCCATACCACCATGTGCAAAGTACCTTGTCCAAGTTACATGTAATGTCTATTGTGGGCACCTTATGTTCTACTAGATCTGCCGCAGCCCGGAGTGACGCGGCTAGTCCGGCCTACAGGCCCCCAGGCGCTGATGCCTCTAGTTTGGTTTTGGTTGAGGGGGGTTGGGATTGCCATCCCTCTGTTTGGGGGGGGATGTGGGTGGGGTGGGACATGTTTGGGGTTCTGTTATTAAAAAGTTGGCACTGGCAGCGAAGGCGGACCGCGGTGTGGCACTCATCCACTGGTTATCGACATTTTCTCTGACTCAAACGCCACTGCATCTATGGCCGAGAGTGACTTGACCTTCATGAGTTGGAACGTACGGGGGTTGGGAAACTATAAAAAGATGAGGCAGCTCCAGCTGCAGGCCGAGCGCCATGGGTCCAAGATTCTTTTTTTACAAGAGACACATGCCCGCACGGAACAGTGCACGCTTTTTGCTAAAACCTGGGGCCCCCATAGATTTTTTACCGATTTCTCCACTCAAAGCCGCGGGGCCATGACCCTCATTCACAAGAGTCTCAAGTTCACCCTTATTTCCTCCCAAATTGACCCCCAAGGCAGGTATGTTCTGCTGCATGCCACGCTTCAGAACAAGGAAGTGGTTCTGCTGAACATTTACGGCCCTAACCTGGACAACCCGGAGTTTTATGTACAGGTCACGTCCCTTCTTGATGGCTTCCCCCTTATCCCCATCCTCTGGGGGGGTGATTTTAGCACAATCTTTGACGTAGCCCTCGATAGATCAGGTTCCAAGCCCCGTCATCTCTCCAGGGCAGCTTATGCTGCACTATCATCCTTACCACGCCTGGCCATGGTAGACGCATGGAGGTTCTTTTACCCGGATTCCCGCATCTATTCTTTCTACTCCTCAGTCCACGATTCCTATTCCCGTATTGACCGATGGGTGATCTCCAACGTTTTGGTTAAGAACGTTATACAGTTAATGATCCATCCCAGAACCCTGTCTGACCACTCTCCAGTGACTATTACCATAGGTTGGGGCCCAGATCCCGGCCAGACTCGTTGCTGGAGGTTGAAACCCCTCTCCCTACTTGACCCGGAGTTCTGTTCCGAGCTCGAGGTGTCAAACAGATGAACACGGGCTCGGTAACATCACAGGCCACTCTATGGGAGTCCTTCAAGGCTTATATTAGAGGGATTGCACTGTCCAAGGAGAATGGGGTCCTTAAGTCGATCCGGAGAGACCTTGCCGAGAGTGAATCCCGACTGTCTACCTTGGAAGCTACAGGCTCACTTCACTCTACCCCGGGTTGCCTGGCGGACATCGGGGTGGAGCTAGATACGTTTCGATCCCTCGCGGAGCGCGAACGAAGGTTTCTGGACAATCCTGGTATGGCGAGGAAATACGGGGAGGGTGAGCGCCCTGGTCGACTCCTGGCGAGACTGATCCGTCACGAGATGGGGTCCCCACACATACTTGGGATCGAGAGGCCTGACGGCTCTATGGCTGTCTCCTCGCAGGACATTAATACGGAATTTTTTACTTTCTATGAGACCCTATATTCTAACTCAGATGAGGTGTCAATGGCGGAGATCGACTCTTTTCTCGAAGCCCTTCCTTTGTCGACGTTATCTCCAGAGACTGCGGGTTCCCTTGATTCCCCACTCACGCTGGATGAGCTCTCAGGTGCCATTGACTCCTTATCCTCGGGGAGAGCCCCCGGCTCAGATGGTATCCCAGTCGAATTTTACAAGCGCTATAAGTCACTGCTGCTCCCCCACTTGCTGGCTCTTTGGGAGGAGTCGGTGGAGGCTGGTGTGTTTCCCCCTTCACTCCGTGAGGCCTCAATCACAGTATTACTTAAATCTGGCAAATCCCCCTCGCAATGCGGTTCATATCGCCCGCTCTCACTTATAAATTGTGATGTCAAAATATATGCAAAGGCTCTGGCGCTCCGGTTAGCTCCCTTTTTACCATCCATCATCCATCCAGATCAGGCGGGCTTCGTCCCGGGGCGCTCCACGTCCCTGAACCTAAGGCGTCTATTTAATATAATTAACAGAATTAGCCCCGAGACACACGCAGTGGCTGCCACGCTCGACATGCAAAAAGCGTTTGACTCAGTTTCATGGCGGTATCTGTGGCGGGTTCTCGAGAGCTGCAAATTTGGACCCTCCTTTCTCTCTTGGGTCAGATTGCTTTACTCAAACCCTGTGGCTAGGGTCCGCACCGATGACCGTTGCTCCCCTCTCTTTGAGATCGCCAGGGGGACGAGACAGGGGTGTCCCTTCTCTCCCTTGATTTTTGCTATAGCAATAGAGCCCTTCGCTGATATGCTCCGCCAATTTCATGCTCACAGAGGCCTCCGCACTGCGGGTCAGGCGGACATAGTGTCCCTATACGCGGATGACGCATTGTTGTTTATACGCTCCCCCTCCATCAACTTACCCCAAATACTGGAGGACATCATTCAGTTTGGCCGGATCTCGGGCCTTAAGGTGAATTGCTCGAAATCCACTCTCTTCCCACTCACGGAATGCACTCTCCCCCCTCCTGATACCCTGGGATTTACATGGGCTCAATCCACGTTCACCTACCTGGGGATAGAGGTAACGCGCCAGCAGGCGCTAACCTTCAAGGAGAACTATCAGAAGTATCTTACACACCTGACGGCTAAAGTTCTAGCCTGGGACAAGCTCCCGATATCCCTTGCAGGCAGAATAGGGCTATTGAAAATGGTGGTGTTGCCCCAGTTGCTTTACAGGTTCACCAATGTACCCTTGTGGCCAGGAGTGGACTTCTTTTGTGATTTGACCCGTACAGACAATTCCTTTCTTTGGCACTCGGGTGCGGTCCGTCTCAAGCTCGAGACCTTGTCCACCCCTATGGCTAACGGGGGCTTCGGTGCCCCTGACTTCCTTAAATACTGGCTGGTATCCCAGATCCAATATACGTCCTACTGGTTTAATACAACGGACCCCCCTCCTCACGTCCGACTCGGGAAGCTTGCGGTCTGCGACCGCGACATCCGCTCCCTGGTGATACAACCCGCTCCCCTGGCACTGGACTCACAGTGCCCGGTCGCTTGCACATCCCTCGCATTGGCAAAAACATGGAAGCTGACCGGAACTGCTTACGCTTTCCATGGCAACCTCCCTCTTTGGAACTTCCTCCCGGGGGTCCCACGGGTTGCACCACTCACGGCTCGTTGCTGGGCTGAAGCGGGCTATGAGTTGCTGCATGACGTGTTTGATCAGGGTATATTCGTTGAATGGCCTGATCTTCCATTGCCCTTGAGGAGCGGCCAGAGCGTATGGCTCCAATACTCGTCTCTCCGTAGGACCCTTAAGCGTAATTATCAAACGTTCCCCACATTACCACCAGACGACCCTGCCATCGAGGAACTCACCTCCCCCTCGCCCATGAGAGCAAAATTTCCAGGTTATACTCTATGCTGCAGTCCAGATCTGTCCCAGAATTTGCTAAACTTAAGCGAGCGTGGGAGGTGGACCTAGGGGTGGAAATGTCAGATGAGCGCTGGGCACACTTATGCGAGCGCACTCACCGAGTGTCCTTCAACTCCCGTTTTAAACTTATTCAGTTCAAAGTGCTGCATAGGTTCCACTACACCCCGATCAGATTGCATCGCATGTCCAGTGATCATCCTTCTAGTTGTCGGTCAAGATGATGCCGACTACATCCACATGATTTGGTCCTGCCCCCGCCTCTCACTGTTCTGGGAGGCGGTTGCCTCGACGGTGTCTGCAATACTTGATCACCCCATTGACCCTTCCCCGGCGTTATGTCTCTTTCATGACCTCCCAGGCCTCTCCCGAAACCCCCAAAAAACTGGCTGGCCTCTGCATGCTCCTCGCGGTGCGATCCTGCTCTGCTGGCTTCGCCCCTCACCTCCCACACATGCCCAATGGCTAAGGGCGGTCACGTGGGCCTCGGACTCCGAGGAAACCTGGTCTCACATGCAACCTACCCACTCCAGGCCTAGGAACATCTGGCTCAGGTTCCGTTCTTACATGTCCGACCTCAACACGACACCGGAAGCTTCGCCCCCACCTGCTTCCCCCCACCAGCTTGGGTCCTCACCCCTGTCATAGCTCTCTCCCACCCTCCCCCATGTCATAAACGTTCCTATGGTTTTGTGTTAATGTGTGAAGCAATCTCTGTATGCCCATACTGTGTACACTGTATTCATATTGTACTTGCCTGGCGCTGTTCGCCTGTGTTTTGCTGCCACGCTGAATAATAAAAAGAAGTTTAAAAAAAAAAAAACTTTTGCAAAGACTAGCGTCAAAACACAACAGTGCACAATGTCCTCTCCGGTGTCCTCTGTCTTATTCTTTCCCACTGATGCCCGTGAGCAGTTTACATTTTCAGGCTCGTACCACATCCTCTTCTAATTAGACCAAGGGTCTCATCACGAGTTGGGCTGTATTCCCGGCTGCAATACCACCGACTGTAATAGCCCTAGCACCGACCGGCCAGTGGTATTACCTCCGGATCACGGGTTGGGCCTTAACGGTAAATCCCCATTCCTGATTGGGTCCATTGGATCCAATGGGGAATTTTCGGTGCTAATACTGTGGGCTAATACAGCCGGCTGTAATACCGCTGAAAATAGGGATTTTCACCTCCAGAAAAAAGCTGGAGGTAAAACAGCCGATTTAGTGCCCAACTCGTGATAGAGCCAGCCGTTAAATGCAGCGGTAATACGGTTACCACTGCATTTAAGGGCTACAGCCCAACTCGTGATGATGCCCAAAGTGTTTCTCTTATAAATCTAATGGACGGCTGCAAACATTAAACCAAGGTGCTTTCCCCTCAGCAGTATTGGCCACCACTCTTCAGCAGATATTGTGATGTATACATCGAGAAATCGACAAAAGTGTTTACTTTTGATGTCCCTTACGGCCTTGCATTCCGAGAGTAAGTGGTAGAGGTTTTCCGTCTGGTCAGCCACTTTGCAAAATCTGCAGTCCGGGTTGGATGCCCATGACGGGGCCCTGGCTGCTACGATTTTGTTTGTTTTGTGCAGGTTCAGGCGTATTTTCATGAAGTCTGTCCTGTATTCAGGGTCCAGGATTTTTCTTAGATCATCAGGTACGTGTCCCCTGCACCTGGGAACAATGGATGTGTTACGAAATAGTTTACAGTTACTTGTTTCGTCCGCTGTTGAAATCCAGTACAATGTCTGTACCTGGTGTGAGCAGAACATCTTCACCTGCTGCGCCTAATTCAGTTTGTTTGGTTTTGCATTCAGCTCCCCAGTTTGCGAGCGCATTCCCGTCTTCCTTCGTCAGCATTCTTCTGAGGATTCCTAGCATCGGACGTGCATTTGGATCTATGCATTTACCAAAGAAGTTCAAGTTCTTCCATTCAGCTGCTGCTTTCAAAGAGCAGCGCCCCAGTTCACCTTACTTGGGGAGATGTACATCCCTAGGTATTTGAAGGCTTTTACACTTTCAATTTCTTCTTTCCCCAAGAGCCATCTCTCCGTTTTCTATCTTTGAGTTGCCTTTCTTCAGTATCAGGATCTCTGTTTTTTTGCTATTGACTAGCAAGTTGTTTTCGGTTGCGTATTCCTTCAGGGCCTGTAGCTGTCTCTTTAGCCCTACGGCGGTTTGATCTAAGATGACCAAGTCGTCTGCATATAGTATCCGCGAGACATATACCCCCTCAATTGATGGTGGAAAACATCAAATTTTGTCTTTGATTTGTGGAGGTCTGAGATATATAAATTGAAGAGGATTGGTGCCAACGGGCAGCCTTGTTTTACTCCTCGCGTTGGAATACCTCCTGTTAGCCATCCCTTGGCGTTCAGACTTATTTTAATAGAGGTGTTAGAATGAAGGGCCTTTATTTGGGGCCACAAGATCTTCCGGGCATCCTTGAGATGTTAATTTTGTCTATAGGCGCTCCCTGTCAATACTGTTGAATGCCTTTTGAAAGTCGAGAAAGGCCCAGTACAACGTCCGGTTGGACCTGAACGTTTTATCATTTAGGATCGATAGTGTACATATTGGTGGTCCGTTACCCAGGCCGTTGACAAATCCAGACTGGAACATATATGGGTGGTCAGTCACGCTTTTTTCCCAGCACATCCAATAAGGTGATTGGCCGGTAGTTGGTCGGGTCATGCCTGTTTCCATTTTTAAAGATTGATCTCACATTAGCTGTTGTCCACATGGCTGGTATTTTCTGATGTTTCAGTACGTTCTTCAGGACTATCTCCAACATTGTAGCCCATTCCTCTAGATTCTCTTTCAGTGCTGCATTTGAGAGTCCGTCTGGTCCTGGGGCTTGAGAGTGATTTGTTCGATTGATTAGGTGCAACAGATCTTCTCTCTCAAAATTCAAGTGCCATGATTTTATTGGCTGGTGCCTAATTCCAGGGAGTATCTCCGGGGCAGCATATGATGCTTCAAGGAAGGCCACCCATCCGTCCTCTGACACTCCATTTATTTGCAACTGGCTGGACTCCTGGTTTGTCCTGTTTAGGAGGCCCCAGATCTCGGGTGTGTTCTTGGAGCTGATAGATTTCATCATCAGATCCGAGTCCCACTATTTTGTTCCACTTTTACATCTCTTAAGCCAGTTTTTATAGTCGTTTTTGAGTCTTACTTTCAAATGCCAGTTCAGTGGAGTCGTTGTTTTAGCTCGTTGGATGTCAATCCCCATCTCCCTTTTTCTTTCGACTATCATCTGGTTATATGCATAAGTGTACCCCCCTGCCGGCTTAACCTTGTCCGTGTTTTTTACCAAGAAGGGAGTCAGTACTTGTACATAGTGAAAGGGTTCAGGGATAACGTATTTGATGAGTTTTTGAATTCATCCTTCAGGACGGTAGTTGCCAGTGGACGTCATCTTTCCTCCCCCTCAGCCTGCATCCATTAGTCTACACCTCCAAGGCACCGATCCCTGTTTGGTCTATTCCGCGCATAACCTTTGCCCATTTCATTTTTTAAATGTTGTGGTCGCTAGATGTGGTCGGCAGCACTTCCAGGCCAACTATAGCATTGATCGTATCCCCCGACACGAATATGTAGTCTATGACTGAGGCTTGTATGCCTATTTTCCAGGTTTGGTTGCATTGCCCAGCTGTTTCAAAGTGTCCATTTATGATGTGCAGGTTTATGCTTTTCATTAGGTCCATCCAGAGGTCCCCTCTTTGAATTGCAGCTCTCGAGGGTCCCCTGTATCTTGTGCAGGTTTTTGTTGGTCATCGACACAGTGGGAGTTTAAGTCCCTGCAGAGTATGATTGAGGGCTCTATTTCATTGTATGCTGCATCCACCACCTGGGCCACCTCTTATATCATTTTATTTGTGGAGCACATAGACGTGTTCCAATAGATGGTTATGATAGTTAGGTTTTTTTTGGGCGACCCAGTTTGTCTTTCGTGGACTCCCTTTGGGGCCCAGAACTGTTTGTTAGATGTAGGGGCCTCTGATCCAGTGAGATTTTACCTCCATGTCTAATCCGTTCCTAATAAGTGTCAGCTGACCTGCTTGGGGATGACCTATCGCTCCCTTCGTCGCCGGGCTCAGGAGAGCAGTGAAGCCATCCAAGACTGGGCAGTCCAGCAACCAGGTTTCTTGTAAACATACCAGGTCAGAATCAGCCCAGGTCAGTTCCCCTTTAGCGAAAAGGTGAGAGGAGCCCTTGTGTTCCATAAAATGAGAGTGAGGTCCTCCTCTTCTTCATCAGGGGGTTGTCCCATTGCCTGGGAGATGATGATAGCGCGGAAGCCATCCTGGACCAGTTGCCCTCCTCTCTTAAGCTCGCTATATCTGAGGTTCCACAGTTATCCTTGCTGACGTTTGCCGCTGCTACACCGCGCTGGGTTATAGCCCGCTCACCTGTATACCATGGTGTTTGGCGGATGTGTCTGGGTTATCTGTAAACCTCAGCCTGGGACCTTGAGGGTGCCTTTCCAGCGACCTGACCCAGGTTTGGGGGGTCCCACTGATCTTCTGACTTGGCCTAACGCGGCTGCCTGCTTCTTCTTTTCTTTTGTTGGCTGTGTTTCTGCCCTCCTCTGCTATATCAGTCAGACCGTATCCTAGCAGCAGAAAACTAGCGGCTGCCGAAAGCATCAGGTTTTCCACCACAATAGATTGAAGACAGAGCTGGACCAAGTCCATCTGTTCTTCTTTCTCAAATTCAACAATCGCTAGATCTTCGGTGTTGATTTATCTAAGCATCGGGATACAGTGGCAAAGTCTTAGGACATTTTTCCTATTCAAGATCAGAGCCAGGCATTTGTCTACTACCCTCTCAACTCTCAGACACCGTTCCAGTGGTCTGTGAACTGTTTTCCCCTCGATATTGTTCTGAGACCTAGGTTTCCAGACCTTAACCTTTAGGGAGGTGTATTGTCGGGTTATAGGATTGCCCTTATTTCTTTCTCAATCCCTGTTTGGCCAATGGTAGGCTTCTGTTGACCATTTTGCTCCTTCTATCACTCCCAGCTGGAGTTGATTTCTATGGCTACAGGCATGTCTTGTTTTTTTCTAAAGGGGGCCCTCGGGGAGGTTGTCCAGGATAGAGTAGTCCTCTTTATGTCTCAGCGCTTTGGTTCTGTGTTGCTCCTGCTCTATGCCTAGAGCCAGTGCTCTTTCTCTTCTTTCCACCAGAGTTAGGAAAACACCAGGAACTGTGTCTGTGTTCTGGTGTCTCACCATCTGGGCGGTCGTCGGTAGTATCAGGTAGGCCATGCTGTCCTCCAAGTCGTTGCTCAAATGAGTCTACGTCCTCGGAGTAAGTTGAGAGATTTAGGAGTGTATTTAGCATTTCATCATCCGAAATCGTCTCTCACCCTCTTCTTGAAAGTTTGGCAATCGAGATTGTGCCGTCAACAGATTGTCCTGCCCTCTATTTAGGACCTGGTTTTTTATTTATTGCTTTTGTGGCCGCTGCCTCCACGTGTTGGTTCAGTTTTGGTTGGGGTAGTATTTTATCTGTCTTTTGCAAAGGTTTTAACATCGGCCTTGTTATCTCGCTTTGGAGCAGCGGAGGAGGGCTAGATGTTTCTGTTCTTCTCCTCTTGCTACTGAACACTGGGAAGGCCTTTGGAAAACCGTTGTCTGTAGTTAGATCAATCACTGGGATGAAGTTGGCTGACATAGATTGCGTCTTTACCCCTATCATGCTCGACCCCTTGTTGTTGACCCCCGGATGGGTAGGCAGGCTTCTTTCCAATTCCTTGGGAGCGTTGGTAATTAGGAGCTCCTTATCAGTTGGATCCACAATGTTCCCCACGGCTGTCCCCTTTTGCAGTGCAGGGTTTAGCTGTGTAGGTTTCCTTATGGACTTTCTCTGTGTTGCCGTGGGTAAAGCTTAAGAACAGCATTGGCAGCCATCTGTCTTTTGCGGTTCCATGTAATAATGTCCCCTCAAAATATCACCATGCAAAAAAATCGCTGAAAAATGGCTGTTTTTTGTGGGGACATTATTACATGGAACATGCAGGGGACATCCCCGCAACCCAACCCCTTTTTTTTTCAAAGGAAGCGGGGGACAACCCCTCAGCCCTCACTACCCCTGACCCTATATATATGGTCGCTGCATATAATGTCACCACAACCTTTTCCCGGTGACATTATATACGGCGTCCATATATATAGGGGTATTATTACCTGATACTGTTGTTTGCCTGTAACGAGGTCGAGGTTCACCTGAAAGTTTACCTGCAGTGGTGAAACCCTCGATGAAAATCATCCTGGTGTGAAGCATTGCCAGTAAAGTTGATTTTTCCTTCAGGGTGTCATTTATGGCCTAATATAGTTTCGTAAAATGGGCCATAGGGATGGTTACCACCAACATCTGTCCAAAGAGGTCTTGGCCAGATTTCCTTGGCTGGTCATTCTCTTTGCTTCCTGTTCGGTTGTTTTCTGGGTCTCCGGTGGAGTCTCATGGTTTATGCAGAGTGTAGTCTCCCAGTGAGATTTCAGGTAAGGCCGGGGTGTGAGCCTCATTCCTTGCCTGCGGTATGTTATGCAGGATGTTAGGTTCCAACCGGTACTGCCGGTATTGGCCCCAATCGTGGAGTCAGTAGCTTCTGGCCTATGGGCTGGCTCCTTAGATATAGCCCCGTGATTTGGTCCAGGAAGTTACTCTTGACACCTAACTTGTTTTCTGTCCAACTTTCCGGCCAATTCATGGTCCTCCCATGTTTGTCAAGAATGGCACCAAAACCTATGCTACCTGATATATCTGAATACAGTTTCAACTCTACACTGTCTGCTCTCGAGACCTCTACATGGATACCCTCTTGAAGTTACCCAAGTATCTATCCCATACCTTACGGTCCTCCCTTGCCCCTTTAGTTTGTCTTGTTGAAGGGTGTTTATGTTTCAGCTCCACTATGGTTTTTGTTACCCTATTATAAACTGGAGGGCTTCGCTTTAGGGACAAAGGTTAGCTTGCCATGTTTAGTGAACTTATGATATATTCGACGTGCAGCTAGGATTGATATTAACGGATCCCCATTTGATATGGTTTACATGGACAGAGGTACATGGCAGGGATGCCGCCTTTCCCCATTATCTGCACAGAGGGCTACCGCTTTAATCGCACAAACGAGTAGTGTCATCGTATGAGGATGATATGATGTTGTTTATCAAGAACCCATGTGAGAATCTGACGCTGATAAAAGATATTGTAAGATTTGCCAGCTTCTTGTGTCTACATATCAATGCCACAAAGTCAATTATTTTCCCTCTTAGTAAAAGTGTGGATAGATTTGTAGGTGATTTATTAATTTTATTTATATGTTGTATTTGTTGATAGTGCCCGGAGGTGTCACGGCGCTAGGTGAAGGGTACAGTACAAGTAGTAGGTGTTACAAATGGGTTACAGGCAGAACAATAAAAGTGGACGTAATAGTGAGGAGGCAGTTGTAGGTTTCTGACAGGACATTACATGTAGGCCAATCAAGTGTATTTATTAAACAGATTGTTTTGGGTATGTGGGCTCTTCTTGGATACAGCAAGGTAAGGAGTTCCACAGGGTGGGAGCGATAACAGTGAAACTGGAGCCTCCAGCTCTCTTTGTGGTGAATTTGGGGGTGGTAAGTGAGGTGGAGGAGGAGGAGCGTGGTCTGCGTGCATTGGGTTTTATTGTGATGCTGCGGGTGAGTTAATGGGGAGCAGTGTTATACAGGCAGCGATGGGTGATGGCAAGGAGTTTGAACTCAATGTGCGCCTTAATGGGGAGCCAGTGCACCTCTCATCTAATTAGCGAAATGTGGTCAGATCGTTTCAAACCCCAGGCTGCTTTGAGAGCCTGATTTTGGATCAGCTGTAATTTGTTAATATTCTTCATTGATGTTCCGGCCAGGATAGCGTTGCAATAATCAAGTTTACTTCCAATGATAGCCCTTGCTATGGTGAGGCAGTTTGTATTTATATTTGTATTTATTTTATTTATAAAGCGCAGCCAGGCCCGGGGGCATATGGGCGCATAAGTTAGATCTGGTTACAGTTACAATTTAAAGCAGTCAACAATGGTTATGTTACAGTTACAGATAGGTACAAACATAGTATTTCTAGTGCGTACAACTATACATTAAATTGCAGAGTGTGCCGGTAATAGTCTAACGTGCTGGGTTCAGGAGGTTAGGCTGTCGTAGAGTCCAGATTGTGGAGCCAGCACTTCATGTTGTGTTTGAACAGGTTGAATGAGGATTCTGCTCTCAAAGGCACGGGGATAGTGTTCCATAATTTGGAAGCTTGTACAGGGAAGCTAGCTCCACCCGAGTTATGAAGTTTGAATCTCGGTATGGTCATAGTGTTAGTTTGTGCTGCTCTGAGTGGTCTTGAAGAGGTGTGGGGTGTAAGTTGGTTAGTAAGGTATGCTGGCGCAAGGTTAGCCCTGGCTTTGTGTATGAGGGCCAGTGTTTTCAGGGATATTCTATGCTCGACAGGGAGCCAGCGTAGTTTACGTCTGGTCTCAGATATGTGTGCCTTTTTGGGAATGTTGAGGGCAGCCCTAATGGCATTGTTTTGGACAACTTGCAATTTGTTGATATTTTTGTGACTAGTGCCCAAGTAACTAGTGGTAAGACATTTTCTAAAGAGCTTGATAAGTTTGGTTGAGTAGGCGGCAGATGACGCCTTGGCATGCTTCTGCATGTTTAGTTCTGCATCAAGATCGACTCCCAGAGTTTTGACGTGGGAGGATACAGGGGTAATGTTCCCATCAATGCAGAATGAGGTAAAGGCAGAGTCAAGGTATTTGAGGCTGTGCGGGGAGCCCACAATAAGGAGTTTTGTTTTTTCATCATTCAGACAGAGATGGTGGGTCGCCATCCATGCCTGGATGATGATGTAGATGTGGTTAATGTTGGCCGAGTCTAGTTTGTAATTGCTGGTGAGTTTGAGGAGTACCTGCGAGTCATCGACAAAGTTAGTGTCCAGGTGCTCAAAGAGGGGTTTGGTGTACATGTTATACAAGATAGGAGAGAGACAGGATCCTTGTGGGACACCAGAGGAGACTGGGTGGGGTCAACTGCTTCCGTTCCCACGAAGACCCTGGAGGATTGTTCAGTCAGGAAGGACTTGATCCAGTTGGCCGCTTTGGGGGAGAGGTTGAAGGTAGAAGTAAGCTGATGGCACAGAATCGTGTGGTCAACAAGATCGAAGTCCACTGAAAGGTCTAGTAGGAGGAAAATGGTGAGCTCCCCAGCATCACGGATGTGATTGAGCTGAATCTTTAGGGCAAGGAGGGCTGATTCTGTGCTGTGTCTGGATCTGGACCTTGATTGGCGGGTGCCCAACAGATTGTGGGCTTCAAGGTGGGATTGGAGTTGTGAGTAGGTGGTTCGGTCCATGATTTTCAGGAGGTAGGGCACAGTCGTGATGGGGTTGTAGTTGGTGGGAAGGCTAGGGTAAAGGGAGGGTTTCTTCAGGAGTGGCGTGACCCAGACTTCTTTGATGGAGCTGGGGACTGTCTTGGAATCGAAGGAGGGTTTGATGAAGATGGCAATGGTGGGAGCCAAAGGGTCAGCACACATTTGAACAAGGTGGGCTAGCCAGAAGTCACCTGAGCAGTTTGAGGCTTTCAGTCGTTGGATGGTAGTGAGCACCTCCTTTGGGGAGACAGAGGAGAAGTGAAACGCATGAGGGTAGGGGGCGCGGCGGGGTGATGGATTCAAAAGGGACCAACACTGAGGGGGAGGAGGGATTTCTTTAGTATGGTGTTATACCTGAGGTTGTGGGTTTTGGTATCTATGGCTGACTGAATGAGGGAGCACCAGGCTTTGTTTTTAGGAAAGCTGTCAGTGAGGGGGCAGGGGTGGGGGGGGTAGGGCTGGGGTTTTGAGCTCCTTGAGGATTTTGAAGAGCTCTTTTGAATTTGAGCTTGCTTCGGTAATTCTGACATTATAAATGTTGACTTTAGTGGCAACGATGGCTGTTTTGTGTGCACTAGCAGACCGGCTGAAGGCTACCTTGTTTGCAGGCGTAGGGTTTTTTCCTCCATAGATGTTCATGGGCATGTTTTAATTTGCGCAGGGAGATTCATTTTTCTGTGAACCAGCGGCCAGGATGGTGGGTTCCATTAGTTCCTTGGCAAGTTTATGGAAGTGAAACGTGGGAGGTCACATGTTTTGTTGGTGGTGGTGGTGGAAGCAGTGGCCATGGTGAAACAGATCAGTGAGTGGTCTGTCCATGGTACAGGGTCAATGGGAGAGAATTGGACGGATGTGTTGGTGGAAAGTATCCAGTCAAGGATCCTTCCTTTATCATGAGTGGGGGTAAGAACAGCTTGGGGAGAAGTTAATCTCGCTGAGAGCTGTAGTGAGGGCAGTGGCCTTCTGATCAGAGGGCTTTTCGAAGCCTAGGGTAAAGTCACCTAGGAGTATACATTTGGTTTTGGGCTTGAGTAGAGGGGCGATGAGCAGGGTGATGTCAGCATCCAGTGCACCAATATGGTTAGGTTGGTGTTAGAGTAGTAGGATGTTGATGGTGGCCTGGAGGGTGGCATCAATCGTAGCTAGCAGGAGTTCATAGCCCAGCAGTCCCTGGAGGGGGGAGGCTCTGATGTGGAGGGAGGATTTGGAGATGATGGCGACTCCTCCACCTTGGTTGCCCCCTCTGTCTGCGCGTAGGATGGAATATCCAGAGGATAGAGCAAGAGGTAGGGGGGCCCGCTGCCACATTAAATCAGGTTTCCATTATTGTCAGCAGGCCAAGCTTGTTATCAAGCATGAGGACGTGAATGTCAGGGGCGTGAGCACAGATGGAGCGTGCGTTTGAGTGTGCATGAGAGGTGATCTGGGCTGTTGGGGTGATGTGGGAGGTGGTAGAAGTGGGAGTGCCGGGTGAGGGCTTGGGTTGGGGGAGGTGACAGTGGGACATCGGAGGTAGCCTTAGTAATAACTGTAGTGCATGGATTTGGTGTGGGGGATGGGGATTTGGTCCTGCCTGTATGGGGCTGGTGGCGTTTGATCTTAGAAAGGTTAGCAGGGCCAGCCAGTCTGGAGCGAAGTCATCGTGATATGCCCAGGCATGGTGCCCTGTGCAATTTGGAGAGCTAGGAGGTCAAGGCTGCAGAGGGAGGACTAGTGTGCGTGGTGTTAGGGAGGTGCAGTGACACTATTGAAGGAAGGGGGCAGGGTAAGGGATTCTGCACAGGGCTGTGGGAGGCACCCTAGGCATAGTGGTAGGTGTCAAGGTGGCTGATCAACAGGCAAAAGTGTCTGTGTGGCCTGTAGGAGTGGGCGTGCGTGATTCTGTGTGGTACTTGAGGGTGGCCTTTTGGCTTTTGTGGTGTGTCAGTGACCCGATCCAAACAAGAGAAGGTAGGAAGGGGGATGGTGTGGGGAGCTCAGTGAAGCTAATGGGCGTTGTGTTGGAGGGCGGGCTGTGAAGCCGGGAAGGGGTGGCAGAGGCAAGATTATCTTTGTAGTAATGTGAACAGTGGGAGGGGTATTCAGATAGGTGCAGGGTTGGTGGGCTTGGGGAGTATTCTTGATGATATAAGGATTAGACTTAGCATTTGCATCAGACGTGGGGGCAGGAAACAGCATTGCAGGCATCGGGGCCTAAATCACATTTGTGCCAAGCATGGGGGAGGAAAACAAGGCATTGCAGGCATCAGGGGCATACATCGCATTTGCACCAGGTGTGGGCGTAGGATACAAGGCATTGCAGGCATCAGGGACACACATCACATTTGCGCCAGGCATGGATGCATGATACAAGGCATTGCAGGAGTCAGGGGCATAAATCACATTTGTGCAAGGTATGGGGGCAGGAGACATAGCATTGCAGGCATCAGGGGCATAAATCACATTTGCAGCAGGTGTGGGGGTAGAATACAAGGCATTGCAAGCATCGGGGGCATACATCACATGTGCACCAGGCATGGGGTCAGGAGACATAGCATTGCAGGCATCAGGGGCATAACTCACATTTGCCCCAGGCATGGGGGTTGTATACAAGGCATTGCAGGCAACGGGCATAAATCACATTTGTGCCAGTCATGGGGGCAGGATACAAGGCTTTGCGGGCATCAGGGGCATAAATCACATTTGCACCAGGCATATATTTTATCTTTATATGGCACCTCAGTCAGGTTAAGTACCAGGTTAAGTACCCTTTATCCAATAATCTGGATACTTTCTTTCATGAACATTACGGAAAAGCATTGGACACTTTAAATTGGCGGTGTTGAAGTGGACAAATTTGTCTCTCTGATTGTGTGGGGGAATACGTATTGCTTTGGAGAATATCTCTTATTGAAATAGTGTTGCTACCTAAATTCCTCTGTTCATCAATTTCCCCATGTTTGTACCTAATTTTTTACGACTCTACAGATTACACTCTTAGACCTTATTTGGGACAGTAAAAGTGCCAGGATTGGCTTCTCTAAACTTATAGCCCCACTAGAATCCAGAGATCTTGTTATGCCGGATTTCAGAAGTTACTATCAACTTATTTTATTTATTTTATTTTAACATTTGTGTAACGCCCAGACCCACAGGTATCACAGCGTTTGTACAGGGTAATAACAGAGTAATAACAGAGTAAAAACTTTACAGATCATTGTGTTAGTAGGAAGTAGTACGGGCAAAGTAGGAGGCAGTTCATGCTTGGAGTGTTAGTCAAACTTATTGAACAGCCACGTTTTCAACAGTCGCTTGAATGCTGGGTATGAGGGCTCATTTCTTAAGTGTGGAGGTAGCGGAAGCACACTTGTTGTCTTTCTGATACTCTCCCACTCTGGATCGACTGCACATACAGAACCGAAGGGCAATTGCAGCCCAGGCATTAATTAGATCAGTGGGTCCGGGCGACATTGAGTGCAAGAAGGGATATATTTACATGGTTGCCTGCTTTCACCACACCTGGGCTATATTGGCTGCTAAGTGTGGGGTGAATTAGCAGGATTCCCTCCCTGCTGCCTGCCGGTGAATAACATACCAAGCTTAGGAGTAACTTCTGAGAGGTTATATGTTACAACCATATCTAAATCAAACATACAAAACTTTGCTGATCTTTTTCCTGAAGAGGACTTCATTTGGCTGCATGAGTTTAAGGTGTGGGGGCACGCTGTCTCTGGAAACATTCCTTTATTTTAGATTACGTAATGCCTTGAAAAATATGCTTCTATCCTTCCCAGCGCAACATCCGTCTTTCCAGCTATTGCAGAATGCCATTTTGATGCAAGGGGAGGGGAAACCTGTCTCTTTCCCATACGAAAAGTCATTAAAGAGACAGTGGCCCTCATTCCGAGGTTGGTGGTAGTCATGGCGCTATTTGCGCCATGACTGCCACCAATAACGGTACCGTGTCCAGTTTGGTGCAATGGGGATTTACCGGTCTAGTCAGACCTTGGCGGGACCGGTAAGTCCCCATTCAACAAACCATTCCCCATTCCCATTTAAGCCCCCATAGTGCTCAATGGGAATGGGGAAGGTGCAAATAACAGGCTGGCGTATGCCAAGCCCGTTATTTGCGCCCAGGTCCCTCAACGGGTCCCGTCCTTAACAACTGGTCAGACCAGGCGTTAAGGAAGGGACCCACTAAGGGACCTTGTAGTAGGGCGGTAAGGGATTACCGGCACCGGTCTCCTTACCGGTGCCCGGTATCCCTTACCGCCCTACTCGGAATGAGGACCAATAACTTGTAACAGTGACACTCGTAGCAAATGGGATACATTGCTCCAAATGACTTTAAATGATATACTGTGGGAATGCAGCCCGTAGACTAGCGTCACTATTTCCTTGAGCTCCATGTTGTGTGGCCAGGACCTGGTGGAATGGGGCCCACTACCGACTGTTAAAGCATCGCTTTTTGGCATAGTATACTCTTATGCTGCTGAAGAAATGTACATTAAAGTGTTAAACAAGGGTGTGGGGGCCCCTCTACTGAGAACGAACATGGGTCAAACACCCTCTCCTCTGGAATTTCTCAAATTTAGGAAGGTCCGCCACCACGCTTTCACTCACTGCTTCCTTCAAAGAGGAGAAACATCCATTTGCATATCAATCTGGTCCCACACACAAGCAAGACCAGCACCAAAGTGCTAGGCAATTCTCCTCTGAACAAAGAGTACCATCAGCAACCACAGACACGTGTTTCAGACTTGTTGGGCCTCCTCAGTGAGATGAAGCTGAGCCTCTCTAAGACACAGTGAGCAAGCGTTACACGTCTGGATTACCCTGGGTTACTTAGGGTGAAAGTTTTACAAATTAAACAAGGGTGTGAGAGCCCCCTTAGAGTGGGCACCTTCCCAGAAAACAGGTTATTTGGCAGTGTTCCTTCTCGGTCTGTTCCCCTGTGATGCGAGAGGATCCAGGCAAGGAACTTTGTCACAATGTACACCTCAACTCAAGCTGTCAACTACCTTAACACACAGAGCTTTGATTAAAAAGGTATGGTCTTCTCTACTATAGATTAGAAACCATTCATACCATCAAAATTAAGTGAGTATAATAACACATAATTCATTGCATAATGTGCACACAAAAAAACTCTACACTATAGTCTTTACTATTTTCTTCTGAAGTAATGACATAGATCCCCTTCAAAGTACTTCAAATCTCTGTGGGAGATCATCCCTTAAGCATTAGGAAAACTGCAGCTGACCTCAAACAGTCCTTCTCTTGTCATGAACCCAGCCTCTGGAACTCAATCACAATATCGGTTAGGAATGCACCCACAATTCTTCTATTTTGCAAATCTCTCCAAACGTGGCTTTTTCAACATCTGACCAATGACTAGCCCCAATGGACGCACAGTCTGACACACAGACTGCGCTACTGTTAAAAAGATGCCTGCCCAAGCGCTGACTACCAGCACCCTGTACAGTGCTCCTCCGCTCTTCAGATAGGTCGGCTCTTTAAAATATAAAAGTTGCATGGGGGCTTTTATGGCAGGGCTCCTCGGTCTAACTTACAGAGTGAAGCTGATCCTTTACCCCCTCACCTCCGATACCACCCCAGTCAGCCCCCTCAAGTCCAGACACACCCACCAGCACCCCTCACCTCCGACCCTACCCAAGGCAGCACCCTGACAGACCTCCCCCCTCCCAAAACCCCCCTCACCTTTGACACTGCCCCAAGGCAGCCCCCACAAGTCCAGACACCACCCACCAGCCCCCCCTCACCTCTGACACTTCCCCCAGGCAGCCCCCTCAATCCCAAACACCACCCACCAGCCACCCTCACCGCTGACACTACCACAGGCAGCCCCCTCAAGTACAGACACCACCCACCAGCCCCTCTCATCTCCAACACTACCCCCCCAGGCAGCACCCTGACAGTACTCCCCCCTCACCGCACCGCCCTCCCCTCTGACACTGCCCCCAGGTAGCCTCCTCCAGTCCAGACACCACCCAGCAGCCCCCTCACCTCCGACACTGCCCCCATGTTGCCCCCTCAATTCCAGACACCACCCACCAGCCCCCCTCACCGCTGACACTACCACAGGCAGCCCCCTCAAGTACAGACACCACCCACCAGCCCCTCTCATCTCCAACACTACCCCCCCAGGCAGCACCCTGACAGTACTCCCCCCTCACCGCACCGCCCTCCCCTCTGACACTGCCCCCAGGTAGCCTCCTCCAGTCCAGACACCACCCAGCAGCCCCCTCACCTCCGACACTGCCCCCATGTTGCCCCCTCAATTCCAGACACCACCCACCAGCCCCCCGCACCTCCTACACTACCCCAGGCAGCCCCCTCAAGTACAGAAACCACCCACCAGCCCTCCTCACCTCCGACACTACCACAGGCGGCCCCCTCAATTCCAGACAGCACCCACCAGCCCCCCCCACCTTCGACATCACCCCAGTCAGCCCCCTCAAGTCCAGACACCACCCACCAGTCCCCCTCTCCTCTGACACTGCCCTATGCAGCCCCTCAAGTCTAGACACCACCCACCAGCCCCCCTCACCTATGACACTGCCCCAAAGGCAGCCCCACAAGTCCAGACACCACCCACCAGCCCCCTCACCTCTGACACTGCCCCCAGGCAGTCCCCTCAATTCCAGACACCACCCACCAGTCCCCCTCACCTCTGACACTACCACAGGCAGCCTCCTCAAGTACAGACACCACCCACCAGCCCCCCTCAACTCCAACACTACCTCAGGCAGCACCCTGACAGTACACCCTCCTCACCACACCACCCTCCCCTCCGACTCTACCCCCAGACTGCCCCTTCCAGTCCAGACACCACCCAACACCCCCCTCACCTCTGAAACTGCCCCAGGTAGCCCCCTCAATTCCAGACACCACCCACCAGCTCCCCGCACCTCCTACACTACCCCAGGCAGACCCCTCACGTACAGAAAGCACCCACCAGCCCTCCTCACCTCCGACATCACCCCAGTCAGCCCCCTCAAGTTCAGACACCACCCACCAGACCCCCTCTCCTCCGACACTGCCCTAGGCAGCCCCTCAAGGCCAGACACCACCCACCAGCCCCCCTCACCTCTGACACTACATCGGGCAGCACCCTGACAGTACTCCCCACATCGCCCTCACCTCCAACACTGCCCCCAGGCAGCACCCTCAAGTCCAGACACCCCCTACCAGCCCCCCTCACCTCCAACACCACCCCAGGCAGCCCCCTCATAGTCTCCCACACAACCAGTGCAAAGCATGGCTGCAATTCACCTGAACCTCTGTGGTCTGCCTCCACCATGAAGCAGAGCCCCAACATGTTCACGTTCAACAGGAAGCACCGAAGTTCATTCCTGGAACAGAACATCCGCTGCCACTCCCTGGCAGACCTGAATCTGCAGCACACTAGCCAGACAGCACTGTATTGCACCAACAACACTGTGGCCACCCCATCCACATGTGACAAGGGAATGCAATGCAAAGTGGCATGTGCATGTTGGCCATGGGTCACTGCCAAGGCAACAAAACACAGCAAATGAATGTGAAGTGAGGACAGGATTAAACCGATTCAAACATAGGCCAGATCAACAAATAATGACCATGCACGTGACAGCCTGAACATAAGTGAGCAGGGTGGAAGGGGTGGCAAAGTCCCCGTCAGGGATCACAAGATCACCGCCTGTGCATGGATGATGGGAGTGCAGTCAGAGAGTGCATGGCTCACTGAGACAGGAAATGTGTGCTGCCACACAGAATGAGCAAACATGGGTCACAACTACATTCCAGGGGCAGAGCTGGAGAAAAAGATGAGAGCGGGCAATATGTGACTGTACATGCTAGCGGCTTGTGCACATCACATGGGAGTGACAGAGCAATGATAAACCATTGTGCAAGTAACGTGACCAGGCCACCCATCAGGAGCTCACCTCCCACTGCAGCAGCCACAATGCGAAATACACAATGCAGTGAGCCGAGTGTGGGCACATACACAATCACAAGCATGTGCAAAGGGCACACATGAACAACAATGGGCCTGAAATTAAAACAATGTGAAACTGTGCAAACACACAGGAACAGGTGGCATTACATCCACAATCAGAGTCAATACAAAAATACAAAACACATCCACACATCAATGCAACCGTACCCGGATGTACATCATCTCACACTCACACACACCAGAAAGCCTCCTCCCCAATCACACTAATGCTAAAACCAGTGATGCTGCACATGTAAATGCAACTGAAAACATCCTGTGCAGCCTCTAGTTGCCTGATGGACCCACCCCCACACGTCAGACACATGTGCATCCCTCCACCCGCAGCCATCATAGCAGCTACATCACACAAACACACACACGCCACAATAAACATGACCTGCAATGGAGAGGTGCACTGGGAGAAATGGCAACAATCAAAGTAGTAAACACAGAAATGAACTGCATGAAGCGTGGAATGGAACCAAATAAAACACGTATTAAACAAAACTATATACAACAAAAACTGGGAAGGAAGGTCCAAGAAGTACAGGGTAAATGATGCAAAATGAAACTAATCCTATACCTAAATAACTATGTACATGAAAAACAGGGAAGGAAATTCATCAAAGTCTGGGGCAAAAGAAAAAATAAAGAAATGAAACCTATACCTAAATAACTATATACAAAGGCAGCGGGCTAGTCCTCATCCCTAATGTTACCTAACCTGTCGACCAGAGCTGATTCACACGCCACGTCCTCCTCCATCAGGTGGGCCTCTGTTGATTCCTGGAGAGCTTGCAGGGTGGACAACATCTGTAGTTTCGGCGTCCCATGCCTCCCTGCAAGTGGCCTCCAGGATGGCAGCCCACCTCCTCTCCCGATGCAGCACCACCTCAGTCCTGGCCACCATCACAAGTGCCTCATGTGCCTGCTGCCTCCTGCCAGCAGCTGCCTTTCGTAATTGCGGAACTCAAAAGAAATGCAGTTTAGTGCACCTACATGGTCTTAATGCCCCAAATTTGCCACCGGCCTACTTTGTATTGTCTTCCCTGCAACAGTCTGCCTCCTTCTTCCTGCCATCTGCTGCCGCTGTGCCTAGTGCATGCTCCGTTAGTACGCCCTCCGACCTGATGACGATTGTCGAGGGCATATGGCACCTGCACTGCTCTGACGTGCTTGTTGTCCCTCCATTGCCTGTGCCCCTGTGAGTGCCTGAGCAAGCACGGTGACCACCTCATCCAATGTGCTTTGGACCCTCACCTTGTCCGGAGATGGAAGCTCCACCAAACGGGGCGTTTGGGTGGGACTGGTGCACAGCGGGCCATGTTGGTATATGGCCTGGAAGACACCCCAGAGTATGACTGGCACCCAGAGGAGTAAGCCGAGGAGGGGGTTGCAGCAGTGAACCACCCATGGAGCCCACCAGGGAACAGGCCTGCTGCCAGCAAGGCCATGAGGCGGAACAGCTCATTGTGATAATGGGCAAGCATACCACGAGTAACCTGCCCATCATCACATATGACTGCAGTCTGCTTCGTCAGGCCGGCCAGCAGGGGCAGCACATGATCCCGGATGGGCATATCAGCTGGCATGGGGATGCTGGTCTGGGTGGATGCATCCCGGGAAGGCACAGGGACAGGATTTTGCACATGCACCTCCACGGTGGCCTGCACAGCCTCTTGCCCCTGGGACAGGGTTGCAGCATGCACACCCACCTTGACACCCCCACCTGGCCCCATGGGCTGGACTGCAATGCCCACCTCTGCTGCCTCCGCCTCTGTCAACCTGGATGACTCCAGGGTGTCTTCCGCCATGAATGGCCCCTGTGTGGTATCACCCAGTCCCACAACTGCGGAGGAGTCCCCCACCTTCCCCTCCTTGGACTTACCCCAAGCAGCCACGCCCGATGGTACAGGCGCTATCTCAGTCCCATCACTCCCTGAAGATGAGCTGTCACAAGGGAGTGGCTGGGGCCTGCGCCTTTGTTAGGTGCAATGGTCCCAGCATCCAAGCTCCACCGCACCGCTTCCGCCCTCTTCATCAGCTGCAGTAACTGTGCTAAAGGAGACACAGAATGGGCAATGCCGCAGGCACCAGGCGAGGCCAGGTAACCTGTGCCCAATGGCAGCCAGGCAGGGGAGAGGGACGAGCAACAGCCCAACAAAAGGGTGGGCGGTGCTCCTCCCTCTCCCCCAGTACACTACAAAGCGACACACAGTCACCACAGGCATGGGAAGAGAAGAAGGATGGGTGAGGTGTTAAACAACCAAAGGGTTGCTAAGCACCAGAGTCAGGAAGGGGGCAGGAAACAGAATAACTCAGGCACCACATGGTGCATTTATTGCCGTCGGCATCAGCCGGCCGGGGGGTGGCACCCAGTCCCCCACACAGGCACAACACAGACCCAAGGGCAGCCCTGGGTCTAATATAAGGAGCTGCTTTTGCAGCGAAAAACAGAATCAGCTTGTGGTCCCTGCACGGGGACCCAAGCGATCCAGTTTGGGTCCCTGCACAGGGACCCAAACAATAGAGTTCTCTTCGAACGCAGAGTCTCTTCTTTTTCCCAGAACCCTCCCACCCTACAAAAAGGACGAGAAGAAAAAGAAAGAAAACAGGTCACCGAACGGTGACCACACACACTGTTGTGGGACAAGAACGCCGGCACGGGCCAGAGGGGGTAACCTCGGGACCCGATTGCCCAAAAGTACAGCATATTATGGTTACTGTAATTATGATTATGTTTTGTTATGACCATAAGTGTGCAATAAAATCTCACAGCCTTTTTAATGCCAACACTCAGAACACTCACCCAATGCCTTCGCGTACTATCTGGTGGGAAAAGCTATGTTTTTTTTGGTCACACCAAGGTTATGTTACCACTCTGCCTGCATATGGGTCCACTGGTTACAGCGACATCAGTGTACTGCGTAAAAGCCGGTGTGGCATCAACAACATTCACAGGAACAATATTTGTCCAAGGCACAACCATCATCATCCACACTCACACAAATGGACATGCAATGAACATCCAAACAGACACAACAACGCAGGCTCATTGTCAATCATAGTCATGACTGTAACGCAATACAATGTGGGCAGTGCACAGACATATACCAAGTGAAATCACATGTTACAATGGTAAAGTCAACGTGACCCAACTGCAACCTGATGCACATCCATGGTACACCTGCCAGGGGCACAAGGGTGGGCAGGGAGTAAACTGGCAGGATGAACATACATGTAAAGCACATGAACACAGATATGCGTGTCCACCGCTGTGGATACATGGGCCTCATCATGAGTCGGGCTGTAGCCCTTAAAAGTGGCAGTAACGGTATTACCACCACTTTTAAGGGCTGGCCCTATCACAAGTTGGATGCTAAATGGGCTGTTTTACCTCCAGCTTTATTCTGGAGGTGAAAATCCCATTTAACACCTTGTATTACGGCCGGCTGTATTAGCGCACAGTATTAGCGCCAAAAATTCCCCATTGGGTCCATAACGGCCAACCCGTGATCCGGCGGTAATACTGGTGTCCCCTAACGCAAATAAAGTTATGTGATGAGGCCTTCAGTGGATTCCTGGCCACCAGTAGTCAACCATGATTGCACCACTCACAACATGGCCATGCCAACAACAGCCTTGGCATCTCTCCATACAATCACATCAAACAACATGACTCCGTCACCACCCACTCTGTGCGCATGCAACACATCCATGCATCAATTCACTAGCACACGTGAGGATGCCATGGCCCCAAGCATATACACATGGCATGCACACACATCAACTCTGAGTACACAAGCAGCGCCATGTCAAATCACATCAGATCCCCAGAAACTGCAATACCCCAATGTCACTACGCCAAACTTCATAAAGCACTTGTCACCTCCAGATGTGGGGTAAGCAGAGTCACACTTTGCTATAGTCCGCACAACATCATGTCCATCATGCATGCACCTGACATGGCCACCACACACTCATCTGGCAGCATTGTCATACAAGCACGTATCAGCCACAAGTGACATTGCATAAGCATGTTTTGCACAACTACACACACTGAAAATATCAGCACATGCACAATCCCCAGATGTCATACCTCACACATGGGGAGCATTGTCCAGGGCCTGCATGCCAATGTTGATTATAGCAACACACATGCCGCAAAAAATATGGGTGTCACTACAGACATGCAGGTACATACACAACACATATGTACTGTAGAGCACTGCACCACACGCCTACTCACCAGCAGACTCCAGACATTCTTGCCAATTGCAGACCTGGCTATGCAGCTCTGGGTAGACCCTTGCTAGGACCTGAATGTTGTTGCGTGAGAACCGTCGTCTGCCTGCATGGTCCCCCTTCACAGTTGCACCGGACTTCAGACTTCAGGGAACGCAGCCCCTTGGAGTTGGTCCTGGGTTTTAGGTCCTCCCAGCGCTTGTGGACGGTCTTGTAGCAGCGGTCTGCCATCCCTTCCGCATTGATGGCAGCCGTTTTGTCCTCCCAGGTCTGCATGTGTGCTTCCTTGCCACGTTGCTTCGCTGGGTCAAAGAGTGCATTATAATTCTCCAGAACCTTCTCCACCATGTTGAGAGCCCTCTGTGTCGCTGCCGCAGGGTTGCCGTTCTGGTCTTAGGAAGATGGTGCTGACATGGCAAACCCCAAATCAGGTGTGGGCGGGCAAGGTGGTCCTTGAAATGGGCTGTGGAGCAGTGGTGGTGGAACGGTACGGTAGAAGCTCGACACAGCAGCGTAGGTGGTCACAGGCACAGAGACAGGAGCTTAGGCAATGGCTGGATAGCAGGCACTCCAAACACAGTGCAGGTGGGCAGCAGGCACCCACACTGGACAGGCAGCAGCAGTTGGCAACGTGGGAGGCAGCACAGCGCAGGAGGAGGCAAATCTATATCATCACTGCGCTGCCCATAACTGCGCTGATGAAAATGTCGACGCCAGTTACGGCATGGCACAGTGATCCTATAGATCACTTTTTCCCCCGCAATAATCCAACCCCCACCCCACTTATCTTTACCACGGCGTTCTTCTGTGTGTGCCGCCAATTCCCTTGTACCCCTGCAGCATCAGTTTCTCCCTCCTACATGGGGCGGTGCTGACGCCACTGGGTTCTTTTTTGAAAAAAAAATCTTTTTCTTTTTCTTTTTCCTGGCTCCCGCTTACCACAAAGGTAAGCGGGGGGGACCCCTGCAACCCTGATTCCCATTACTGCGACCAAGGAGAGTGGGAGACACCCCTGAAGCCCCTGCTCCACTTGGGGGCACTAATGGGAGTCGGCCAATTCTAAAATGGCGACCGTGCAGTAAAAGCGCAGTCAGCATTTTAGAGTCGCAGTTTTTGTATGTTTCCAAGGCGGCCGGTAGGAGAGTGGTTCTTTACGAAGACAGCCAAAAACAGAGTGCGCTGCCATTAATCCTCACGCCTTCCCTAAAACCATCACTCACCTGCTGTCGGACATTGCGGTCGCATCCATCTTCCACTCAGCCACGTTCCACGCCTACACAGCCGTAGGTAGGCCGAATTTCCATCTATTTGGGAGAAAACAGAGAGGAACGTTATTCAGTTAAAAACAACTACATTGAGAGCAATAACATCAAGACATTGTTGAGAGAAAGCAGAAAGAGGGGAAAAGACAAGAGACATTGAGAGAAAGCAGAAGGAAGGGAAAAACCAAGAGAGATTGAGAGAAAGCAGAAAGAGGATCTTAGTCGCAGCTGGACTGGACTATTACTCAGGAATCAGTGAAGGAACTCGATTCCATTAACAAGCGCCCCTGCCAGAAGTAGCAGGACGGAGAGCTCATCATTCACACTTACCAGGTGAGCCTTATGGGCTGGTACGTGCCCACTGAAATCGCACCTTGGGTCGAAGGGTTTGGGAGATACCACGGTCACCTATCAGCACATTCACGTTTTCCCATATCCACGCAGGAGCAGCGCCACTGATTGTCGCCGCCCACAGCTGATCCGCAGGGTACGAAACCAGAAGGGGGTGATCTAACTCCAGGGAGGGCTGGAACTGTGCCCCAACACCTCCGTAGAGACCAGGTGAGCGTAACAGCATGACTGTCTGCCTTTCCGCTGGTGTTCGGGGCATTTATATGTGCCTGTGCATGCATGCACATGCTGTTATACAGAACAGCAACTGGTGTAGACAGCGTGATTGGGTAGCCTGCGATATCCCACCAACTACTGCAGTGGTCTGCTGAAAGGGACCAGTGGCAAGGAAATGGAGTGCAGTCAGCCCTTTTCCTAGTGGGGTAAGAGCTGGAGAGCAGATGGTGGGTGATGTTAGGCCATATTCCCAATCCCTTGCAAGGTGTAGGATTATATGGGGGGGACCTGTACCTGCCATAGACCTGAACATCCAGCATGCCAAAAATTGTAGAGCGTGTTGTGAATATCCGGGCCCTGGGCATCCTCCTCCTCATGTGGTGTCTGTGCATGATAGCTCCGACTACTGCTGGAGTCATCATGGCTGTAGACGTTTGTTTGGTGTGTATTGCGTGCTTTAAAGGCATTTGTTCCTGTGCATCTTGATGTTTACGTTTGCTATCATGTGGCATATGGATTCTGGGATTTGCATGTGCTCTTTCACGACCCGGCGTTCCGATTTCAAATCCATAAATACAAATCCATATCCAAATACAATCCAATCCAAAGTTATATTTGCGTGGCTATGGGTGTGCAATTGCTTGGCCGTGTGCAGTCCCTCAACACGTCCACATTTTGGCCTGTTCTTCCTCATTCTGCATGTTCCGCCCTCTATTTTGGTCAATACATAGGCCTGGTCCACACTCTGTGTGGATGGAGTCTCGTGCAAGGCGCTCGTCGACTTTCAGAGACGTGCCGGGCCTGCGCGAACTCCACGCAAGTCGCAGGAAAATCCTGCACAGTCGGTTCCATGAATCGCCGAACTGGGATTTGCACGCAGATTGGCATGCAAATTCCTGATTTTCCACTCAGATATTTCCATGAATGGGGCCCTAAATGTGCTCACTGCATGGCTCCTTTTTATCTTTCCTTATTGACCCCTCTGTATTCTATTTCACATTTCCTCAGATCTGCACCTCAATTTATCTTGGCTGTTTCTTGTCCTCCTTGTGTGCAATCTTGGTTCTGTTCTTTTGCTTTATTGGCTTCTTAACACTGCAATTCTTTGTTTGTATTAAGCTGCTGCTTCTTCTTTTGCTATTTTTCACTCTTTACTTGAAGATCATTATCTTCTGTGTTCTGCTTCTTCCCCTTGACTATCATTATTAAACTGTTACAACTTTTGTCATTTATAACCTGTATGATTTTAGTGTTTTATTTGTACAGCACTTTGGTAAAAGCGCTATATACATTCTACAAACTGAACTAAATTAAACTTTGCAGACAGGAGTTTTCAAACGATTTTTCTAACTGTGTGGCAAGTCTGTTGATGGACAACAAGTCAGCGGTCTCTTGCATCAAACTTGGGGTACCGGTTACAAACATCTGTTGAACCAGTCTGTCTGCTTCTGTGAATTATTTCTGACGTTAACGATCAATTTCAGACCAGATCTAGTAGTGGATTTGTGTTGCTGGCATTGAGGGGTGCCAGTGATTGGCATCTTGACAGGAGCATTTTTCTTCAACTTTGGAACAACTCGAGCCCTTTCAGTTGTATTTGTTTGCAGGTCAACTCAATTGATAGTTATCCTATTTTTTCAGCTGGAGAGCAGATCCATTTACAGAAGGGACAGATGCATTCTTTAAAATATGGTGACCAGGCATTAATTACATGTCCCCGCCCTTTGTGCTGATAACAGTGGAGTTCTTGCATGCTCAGGTGACAGAGCTCTTGTTAATTACCCTATGTGAGCCTGCAGAGGTGTAGTTTCCTCTGGTGCTGACTATGATATCAGAATTCCTGATTCGTCTGACGGTCTTCAGGGAACTTCACCTGGTTCACTGGGCCAACCTGCTCCCTTTGGTTCTCATGTTTTCCCTTTTATTGTTGGCCTACCGCATATTACCGGAGGGTTGAATCCCACCAGGACTTGCTCGCTCACCTACAGAGCTTTTCAATAAATATTGGGCTCCTCCGATTGTGAAAGTTTACGAATCTGCCTGGGAAATGTGGCTTAACTGGGGAAGTGAACAGAGCATAGGTGACATTCGATCAAACACTCTCCAATTGGGGCATTGTTTGGCATATTTACTGGCTTCCTCTGCATTTCGTTCTGTCAATGAATTGTGTTCAGCTGTTTCCTCTGCCCACTGTTGGGTGGCTGGGGTAGCAGCAGGTTCTCATTCTCCGGTTTGCAGGTTGCTTAAGGGCATTCTTCTTTCCCAGTCTCCTTCGCCCGGGTATGATGTGAATTGTGTACTATACATGTTCTGTTTTTACCACGTAATAAGATGCTTTCTTTACATAATTTGGTCATGCTTATATTCTTGGTATCTTTCAGATGAGTTTCTGATGTCTGATGTTAGGACTCTCGATTTCTCTAGTCAACACTTTACTTTTTCATTCACCCTTTATCCCTCACCTGCCCTTTCCCCAATTCCTTCTTTTCTTTCTCTTGAATACCACTACGCAGCTTTTTCTAAAACCCTATACCATGTCTTTCTTCCTTATTTATCGTCCCCTTTGCTTTTTGTCCTCTTTTTGTGATGACCTGGACTACCTTCTCTCGACCATAATTCTGTGTCCCATTTTTTCTTATTGGCGACTTTAATATCCACCCCTCAATTACACATGCATAATTTCTCTTATTCATTCTTATCATCTTACCCAGTGTTGCTCTCTTCCCTCACATATATCTGGTTCCTCCTTTGATCTAATCTTCTCCATTTCTTCTCCTTTTGCCATCTCCACATCCACGATTGACTCTTCAGCTCACACTCCTCTCCATCCTGTGCCCCCATCTACACTCATTGTAATCTCAAAAATGTCGAAAATTCCCACTTCCTTTATCTACATCCTTACCATCCACCTTCCTTTTCACTCTTATCGCTCTGCAATACCCTACTATCTCTTATTCCTCACTTCTACCCTTGATTCTCCCTGTCCTCTTTTACCCTTCTCACCCTCTCACAAACCTCCTCAGCCTTGGCTCTCCCAGCAGATTTGCTCCTTGTGCTCTTTCCTCCATTGCACAGAACGCTGATGGAGGAAAACTCAATCCGCTTCTGATCATCATACTTTCCGAATTGAATACAAACTTTATTTCCACCCAGGTGGATCATAAAAGTCACATACAAAAATACAACATTATAACTCAGAATTAATAATCAATAACGTTGCTAAAAATACAGGAAAATACGGTGGAGATAAAACCAAACTAAAATAGATGAAATGTGGGGAACAGCCATTAAATGTCCAGTGCTAAAAATTCTTTCCCCGCGGTGGTTATATATATCCTTAGATCTTTTTCTGAATGCCTGCAGCAGAAAATTCCCCATACAATGGGATACCACTTCACTCTCCTGACAAACAGAGGTGCAGTGCCCCTTTGTCCTTATTGGCATAAAATTGCTTAAAGAGCGGGATCAAGAATTTCTTCCTAGCATAGATAATCATAGCTCAGGGTCTGCTCAACAGAACCGCCTCTCAAGCTAACTTTGAGCCAGAGAGATTTCTTAGCTCGTGTTTTACTGAACACCATTTGTAATGTCCTCTTTCTTTGTTCCCCACGTTTTAGGAGGACACAGTCCTATGTCCATGAGGAGCACACAAGCTCGAAATGGGAAGGCGGGGCTACCGCTAAATGTTGAGGTGCAACTTTGAAATAAAGAAGAGTAACACGCAGATGGAACGGCTCTGTGTTGTCATTGATGTCTGATTTATTACTTGTTTCATTGATGTACATACAACTGAACACTGGCGACGAAGGCTTTGTATAAACTAACAAACGTGTGCAGCACATAAAGACACGTGTCTCTGGCACGCTATACGCCACTCGCCACCCCAGTGCAAAATTCCGGCGGTCCGGGACACAATCCTCCGGCTCAACGGGAACCTGCAGTGAGTAAACAAACTCCCCTGCCTGCAATCACACCCTGCGATCTCTACAACACAGTGTTCCCAGGGCATGAGGGATAACCTGTGTGTTCTAGTGCATCCAGGGAAGGCGTGTAAACTCCTGCCTGCATTTACCTGCTGCAGCCACATTAGCACAGGCCCCACGTGCCTCCAATTCTCCCCTCTCATCTTGTCTGGCACAGGCCCAACTTGTTTCCAAGACTGCACTGACACTGTGCCTACACCCTCCCACCATAGCTGAACTGGCACTCCCTCCAGGTGCCTACAGGACTATGCATTTGCACAGTGCCTCCCAATTTCAGCGCGCACAGTGAAATTCTTATGGCATGATGTCAGGGGACGAAGCGGTTGGCAGCTCCTCCTTGCAAACCTCCCCATCCCAATTACTCCCGCCTCATGACAGAACTGAAAGGGGGAATGAATCATTGAAGCTACAGGCGGTTCCCCATTTTGACATCACGGACAACAGCGGTTTGGCAGTACAGTGGAACCGTTGGCTACAGGAACTTGAAATATACATAGATGCTACAGGGGTAAGATGGACATGGCCCTCTCCATGCAAACGGAGTCATTAGGAAATATCAAGATCACGCAGACACCGTCAGTCGCACCACTATGCCAGATCCGAGCGTCAGAACGAGACGGGAACAAAGAACAGAAGAAATGCTATAGGTGGGGCTACAACTTCCCTCATGTAGGGCCATGCCCAGCAGTCAGTCACACATGTGACAAGTGTGGTGGCGAAAACCATTTCCACTCCGTTTGCAAAAATATCAGACACTACCAGAGAACCACGAACTACAGTGGGCCAAGCAGGAGACGGGACAACTCCCGCTCCAGACAGCTGACATCACCATTGAGCAGAAGTCAAAGATCTCCGAGCTGGAGGAGGGAATCCCTGTGCAGATCCAGACAAACAAGGGTAAGGAGAGATGAGTCCCGTTGAAGACGCTCCCCTGAAATCATGGAAAAGAGATCCACAAGACACAAGACGAAGAAACATATCAGGCTCATCATCATCCAGCGGCGACCGCAAGCATGGGTGTGTACACGCTGTAGGCAACAAGACAGAGATCGAATATAGCCTGACATTATTATTGTAACTCAACAGCAGCCCCTGAGAATTTCTGATTGACACTGGGGCAACCGTGAATGTAATCAGCAAGGCAACATACCAGGGACTCAAATACAATAAAACACTTCAACCAGCTGATATTGACATTTATCCGTACGGAGCAAATACATCGTTAAATTGGAAAGGTATGTTCAGAGCTACCTGTGCCTACATGGACAAGATAGTAAAAATTCCATTCGAGGAAGTGCTGAGGGCAAGTGCTGTTTCGCTGCGGCACTCTGAACAAACTCACAAGCTGAACTTCATAAAATTGTATTTATTTTACTGGGTTAATATTGAAATTGAAACTGGCCATGCCCCCTTCCCATAATTCCTCGTTAACAGCTCGCGTGTGCGCATTCGAGGAAGTGCTGAGGGCAAGGGCTGTTTTGCTGTGGCACTCGAAACAAACTCACAAACTGAACTTGCAACAGAGACATTTTCAAATCCATGCAACAACTTTAAATACTCACTGCTTAGTGTTTCTTTCTTTGTTGGACTTACATCTATTATTTCATTGTTTGCAGGTCAAATTGTATTTATTTTACTGGATTACTATTGAAATCGAATCTCGCCACTCCCCCTTCCCAATAATTCCTCATTAACATCTTGCGCGCAGATTTGCGCGTGCTCATTTGAGGAACTTCTGAGGGCAAGTGCTGTTTGGCTGTTTAGCGGGTAATCACGTAGTAGAAACAAGCTCATTTATCTGATACTTGAGTTACTCCTGCGCTTGGCTCCTTCCGGTTCCATTACAGTATGGCTTCTGCGTCTGTGTTGTATACTCGAACTTCGATGCCTGTGCAGGTGCCTCTTCCTGCTCTGCCAGTTCCTTCCCGATCCGTTCTGGGCTCCCAACATTGCAACTACGCCTCGGAATAAATCTGTTTCAACTCGCTCGCGTACAGGCTCCTATAAAGCTGACATACGGAATTACTGTGTTAGTGAATGTCTCGCCAATCAACTCCCTTTCAATAATAATTCTATAATTCTATAATAGTGTTGGATCACACACCGCAAAGAATCACTGCCGTCATTCATCTTGAAAGGCCGAACATAGTGGATTTATCCACGCCCCCGGACTCCATCATTGAGGCAGGCTATGTTGAGCTCCCCCTTGATCCGTCTTCGGGTGGCGAGGAAGTCACAGTCAGGGCGAAAACTATACCGACAAGAGAAAACTGTCTCCCGCACAACCTCCAATGGGAGCCTCTAGGCCTGATTACGAGTCCGGCGGTAGCCGTGCAGGTAAAACTGGCAGGCTGCCGCCAAACCTGTAGTGATTTACCGGCACCAGACTTGCCGGAATAACTGGGGTATTACAGCCCCGGTGGTCTGGAAAATCCAGCGCCAGCAATTCTGTTCATCCCCATTTCCATGGAGTCCCGACTCCACCGGAATGGGGAGGACGAATGCATTGGCACTGTGCGCAACAGTGCCGGTGCGTCTGTCAAAGTCTGCAGGCGGGTGCCGTCCCGCCCGCCAGGTCTGACCTGGCGGGCGGGGGGCACCTGCATGTCGAACTCTTAGTTTGCCTGTCCGGAAACAACGCTGATGGTAAGCTTACCGGCACCCTTGTTTCCAGACCAGTAAACTTGTAATGAGGCCTTCTGTCTTTTGTACTCCAAAGATTCCCAGTATCACTGTTGTGGAACCGTATACTGCACTTGACCCAGCTTCTAACCCTGCTCTGCCCTTTCATTCCCTTTCCCCTCCCAAGGTCCTACGTTTTCCCACCTCACTTTCCCTATCCCCGATCCTTTTTCCTCACTCAGTGCACAACTCTTCGGCTCTATCCATTTCGTTTGCTAATCCGACGCCAAGGAGATTTCCCATCTCTGGAAACTCAGTCCATCCCCCTGACATCTCTTCTCCTTTTTTAGCTCATACAATCACTGCTATGAACAAGGCGTTGATGCCAATTGCCAAATTATATGAAATTCTAGACGCTAAGGTTAGCTGGCAGACACACATGCTGACGCAACTGCTACATAACGGTCATCTCGATAACGGTGCAGGGCAATCTTCTAATATCTCTTGCTCATGCCGGGCAAACATAAACCTACCACTGCCTGAGCCATTAATACCCACTTCTCATTCAATTGGCTTAGATCCTATACATTTTCCCTCTGATGTTCACTCACTGCTTACTGTTCCTGCTATGGAAGCTGTCACTGCCCCTGTTGTTTCTTCATCAGGGGTTGACAGGAGCAATCTAGGACTGGCAATGTCAACAAACCAGCGTTTAACATTTTTGCAAAGACGAAAAAAGCGTTGGTCTCTGTTGTGAAAAATGCATCAAAGAAAACATAAAATAATAAGAATGTGGGCTCCCTATCAGGCTCGGCCTCTAAACAGTTTTTCAAGGCCTTATCACTCCATAAGAAAGCTTCCTGAATAGCCTCAGCCGGGCTGTTAAAGAAATATACTACTATTGCCTCCTTGAAAAAGCAGGCAATCAGAACAGACGTTAACCAAGCTTTGGCTTATGAGCCACTTGATCAATTAATTAGAAAAGCCAACAGACAACCCAATTATCAACCCATCACTGGGATTACTGCACCAAAACCACCATTGACTGAGCCTGCTATTACATCCTTATTTAGTATGCGGTCTCAGATCATAGCACCTGCTCTGCAATGCTCTAGAGAATTGGCTCCCCTATTGCATTCCGTCCATGATTCGAAAGCCGTGGCCCCTCGCCTCTTGCCAAACTCATGTTCGAATGGACCAGAGAGATCTTCCTCTACTTTAGGCAAGCGCAGAGAAGAGATTGCTAAATCAATAAGTCTGTACACGCAAACAACTCAAGACTCACATCAGCAGAAGCAAATAACACATGTCTTGCATGAGTCCCCTTTAAAACTTCAACAGCCTTTCTCTCTGCCCGCTCCCACCTCTACCAAGCAAGCTGGTGTCAAATGTAATTCTGTCGCAGTAAAGCAAAATGCTAAAGCCAGCTGTATCTCCCAATATCATCATTTCATAATTGAATGCAGGGGAAGTCCATACCCATTATATGACTTGAATTGCTCTTGCATCCGAAAACATCTCCAGTGATGTTCCGGCTCTAGAGGATCTAACAACGACAGATATCTATTGAGTGGAATTCTTAGGGGACACCGATCTTTCGGCTAGTAGAATCTGGATACCGTCTGGCATCGTTTTAAATGCCATTTGGCAGGCCAAGCCAACAATCTGGCAGCTTGGCTTTGACATCAAACAAGACTTTTCTCAAAGTACAAACACTCTGCAGAGTGAGGACAAAATGCAGCGGAATACTATCCGCCCCTCACTGAACCCAGCTCCAAAGGATAACATGATTGTTTGATTCTTCTCGCAGAATCACTTGCACTCGTGATTCCAAATGAATACTACATTCTCATCAGTCTTCATCTAACGGAACTCGCCCATTCAATCTATGATATAATTCTCCTAACTAGCAATCCAAGAATCCAACAACTAAATGTATAACAATGGCTTCTTGGAACACCCGTGGATATAAACACCTATTGGGACCCTTGGGTCTCCAATAAAAAAATATATGATATCTGAGCCTTCAAGAAACCTGGCTCTCCAGTGCTCCAGTCTGGGATGGCTATGACATCCTAATTCTACCAGTTCAAACACAATCGAAAGGAAGGCCCATGGCTGGCCTACTTACTGCCACCAGACAGATGGCAGGATTGCGTCTTGAGTGTTGGGCAGAGAGGAATAAATGTATCCAGCTAGTAAAGATCACAATCCAGTCACACGTTCTTTCACGTATCAATGTGTATTGGAACAGGTTAGCAATAGAAGAAGGCGACTTCTTCCAAGATATGGCTCAGATTTTTGACATCATCGCGATGGAGTACACAGTGACCCACATTCTTCTTGTGCGCGATTTGAACATTGACTGCATTCCCAAAACCGGGATGCAGATTTCTCCTGTGGTAAAACGCTGGAATAATCTCATGAAGGAGCACTCGCTAATCATGGCCAATGGTTCTCTTCCTGGAGATATACTGCCCAATCTGACTTAGAGACGCATGAATCAGGTCGCTATTATTCATTACATGTATGCATATACTGCCTTACTTGCCGTGGCAGAAACTTTCCAAATCCTCAGTAGAACCACAGCGATCACGAACTGATAATACTGACATGGAATAGCACTGTGCTTCCATCTAACTACTCTAAATTGTTTCCTGGTTGCCTAGACGTCAGTGGTGGCAGAAATTGATTCCACTGGACATCCGTCAAACTAGACTTCTTGTATTCATGCATTGAAAATCACTCCCTGAAACTTTCCCCAGCTATCATCTTAAACCAGGGTTCTGCCCTCTTCTCTGTCTAAACACAGGCACAGGCATAAACATGCCTAGGACACTGCATTACAAAAATGAGAGATGGCGCATCGTAAAGGCTAGAAGTCAAGCCTTGAACTTACCGAATGATTTAAAGAATCGGGCATTAAAATTGCTCAATTCACAATATAAGAACTGGCTAATTTCTTATAAATCCATTCTATTACTGAAAGACTGTGAACTTATGCTGCAGGCCCTGGCATCCAAAAACTCGGCTCAAACTTGGAGGTTACTAAATGATGCCAACCATGCCAGTGAGCTGCCTATTCAAATCCATGCAGTCTCAGAAGAGGCATGGCATGATTATTATTACAAACTTTACGCCCGTGCTCCGCATTCAGAGAGCCTTCTCAGTTCTCACACAAACAAACCTTTCATTATTGACTTTGGCATTGACGACATTAAGCTCCACATTGCCAAACTGAGTGCGTCCAGGGCGCCGGATCCTGATGGATTAAGCAATCAGATGTCCATCCGGATCAATGGGCTAGGATCCTTTTCTCTATATTTAACAAAATAATTCTATCACAAACTTTGCCTCCTTCCTGGCGAACATCCATCGTGATTCTCATATTTAAAAAGGGTGATCGGCTCCAAATTTGCAATTACCGCTCAATCGCAGACTAGGGACATCCATTAATCTCACTGTCATGACTGCCATCAAAGCATGCTGCTTCGAAATAAAGCAGCCACTGTATATGGCATTTGTAGATTTCAGGTCGGCTTTCGACTCTATATCTAGAGACCTTTTGATTAACAAACTTTCAGAAGCTGGCTGTCCTAAATCCTTACTGACTCTGATAGCGCAGCTACACTCAAACACGACAGTTTGTGTATGCCTCACATTAGATGGCTATATGACTCAACCCATAAAGACTTTGCATGGTTTGAAGCAAGGCTGCTTATTGGCTTCTGCCCTTTTTTATTATTTCATATCTGAGATAGGCAACACATTTTCAGAAGTGGTCTCTGACTCTCCAAAGCTTAGCTCACATCCTATTCCGTGGCTTTTCTATGTGGACGATTTTGTCCTCTCGTCAAAAACTCCACAAGGCTTGAGGAATTTATTGTCCGTATTAGAACAGTACACTATCGATAACTATCTTGTTATAAACACAGAGAAAACCAAGGTTTTACAACATGTACCGTGGCGGGTGAAACACAAACCTCAGCGAATTTGGTCTCTACATTGCATCAGATTATAAACTGTCGATCAATATCGGTATTTGGGCCTAAATATTAGCAACCACAATGATAATCATCCATATTGCTGTGAACTTAAAAAGAACATTCAAACTGCAATTTCTCAGGCATTTATTATTCATAAAAGATATGGAAAATGTTCATATTCGCCTGTAATAACCTTTTATTCACAAAAGGTAGTGCCAATTTTTGCTGTACAGTGCTGAGACCAAACCGTTGCAGTTGAAAGTGTTTTGGACCCAAATCGAGGGTTTTGTCTGGAAACATCTGTTGAAATTACTGCAGTCTTACCCAATGTCAAGAACCTTGAGGGACCAGAGTGGTGATCAGTGTGCCGGGGGAGCACGATGAGTTGTGTGCGATGGGCGTTTAGTGTCTTGAGGACACGCGCTCTACCAACACCCCTGTTCGGGGCGGTAATGCCAATGGTCTCTATTTGTGGGCGATCTGGACACTATGCACCAGTCCGGTGTAGCAGGGCGCTTTGGCGTGGGTGGCGGGAGGAAGCGCAACAGGCAGAGAGTTGGGGAGGAGACACAGACGTCTGATGCCCTTAGTTGCTCTTTAGTTGGCGGGGCGTAGGCCACTTCCCGGCCTCAACGCTCAGTTTAACAGGCTGATGCTTCCCCCACTTTCAGATTCTGCAGGACCCCCCTCGCTCACAGCCATATCCCAGGAATCCGTGCTTACCATCTGTCCACGCCACGGTCTTGCGCCAGATGATCGGGCCAGAGTGGCAGGGGCCCGCAAGGCGATGATGAGTTTTCCACCAGAACGAGGTGCTGCAGTATGTGCTTCACTAGTCGGTCGATACCTCTGCACAGGGTGAGTCGTTGCTGGTGTCCCGGTGCTTTGGGAAGCGCACCCTTGCGGGGCCTTGCCGGAAGGAGACCCTGATTGTACCTCGCCACTTCAGTCCCTCTTTGGCGCAGTTGGATAACGTTCCAAGTTCCGCTTTCACTTTCGGCCCCCCAGCCAGTAGAAAGAGTGGCTTTTCTCTGGACTTCCCGCTGCGATTTGGTCCGGATTCTTTGCTTATTAGACGCTCTACTGGTTGACCATCTCGTCCGGTGTCATGGGGCCATCATGTTGGGGGCAAAAGGGGGCACATTTGCAGATTTAGGGAGTCAGGAACACAGAGGAGCACTATGTCAGGTCCTCCATCTACGCTACCACTGTTGGCCGTCCGCTCATCGTTTTTTCATATTATTCAATCCCACTGTTGGATCTTATGGTGGGAGAGTAGGAGGGTATCTAATAACAACTGGGTTTTAAAAAACATATCTTGTTGACCAGTTGGGACGTGCAGCTGAGAGAGCAAGACCTCTTTAAAAGTGGATACACGGTCAGAGTCAAGGAGTTCAATGATTCTATTTCCCCCCCTTCTAGTGGTACAACGATTATCAGCATGGATTCTCAATTTTTATAAATTGAATAATATCCCACCCTGACACCACATGTAAGGAAGACATGGTATCAACAGTAAGACAGACACAGGTGACCACAGTTCAAGGGTGTTTATTGAACTTCCAAAAAGGGTTTGAAAAACGCCCATCTAATCCTAAATCTAAAGATGGGAGCAAGCTATGACCAACACATAATAATAACGCAGTCCTAGTGGTGTCTTGTCAAAATAAAAGGGCCTATACTAATAAACCTATTGCAAATCTTTACCCCTAAATACAAATGGTCTTGGAAACAATGTTATGCAAAAGAAAGAAGTGTTCAAGAAATGATATGTCAGGATGTTCAGGCCGTTGGCCTCCCTCCCCCACGTTTTCAGCACGGGACAAGGTGGTACACTCGAGCTTAGCACAGTCTCTGGCTTCTCTGGGCGAGGGTGCAGTGCAAGCGTTAGCATCAGGGCCTTCTGTTCCCAAGTCTCCTTGCCTTTTCAAAGTCTCTTCCATCAGAGGGCATGATGCGACAAACAAACAATTTCTTTTCCTCTTGGAATTCCACATGTACTCAATTTCTCAGGTGATTCACTATTCACCTCGGATCCCCCTCAGCCGGGCTCAGATACCTTTTTACAAACTTTGCAGAATTTCCATGTGTCCAATTTCTCAGGTGATTCACGGTTAACCCTGGATCCCCTTCAGCAGGGCTAAGATCCCTTTTTACAAACTTTGTTCAATCAGTCTCCATCCGTCAGGCTCGGACCAATGCAAATCACTTCAACACAAACTAGTTTTATCCCAAAAGCTTTCAATTTATCTCCCTTGTTTGAGCTCAGACCAACTTAATTCACTTTAACACAAACTTGCTTTATCCCAAAATCTTTTAATTGATCTCCCTCGTTCGGGCTCGGACCAACTTTCTCTATTTTGTCATCAACTTGTTTGGTAGGTTCAACATCGAAGACTTTCGATTGTGCACAGGATTTTACTTGACCCGTGGCAGGACCACTTCGATGCACAGTTCTTTGCCACTCTTTCACCTTTCTCAACTCTTAGTTGGATACCTTACAGATACTTTCGAATGAGCACGCACGCGGTGCCGGACCACTCTGTCAAAGGTATCGTATCTTGGTGTTTCAAAGTTCAATCATACATCTGTTGTTGAACTTCACTCGCATTGGTTATCACATGCGTTTTAACACACTGTTTACTTCAGCGTTCACCATACAATGTTGCGGCTTGCAACCTTGGTTTCAACACAGACCGGTTTGGTATCAGTCTCCCCAACTCAAAAGCTGCGCTATTTTTACTGGTACCACTTGGTTGTAGGAGCCAAGGACAGTACCACGGCAGCAATCGATTCTCCCCACCTTGGTTATCGACACCGGAGGATCCCGGATACCTCCGAAACACAATGCAGGATCATTCAGCCTCGTTTCCTGGTCTTACGCTTTCTATTCTCGAGGGTTCATGAAAGTAACGGATGTGTGATGGTCAGTAAGTGCCTGACCCTGTCTGACCATTGTATTGGGACATGTCTGGTATACGGCTCGAGTGTTAGTCTGTTGTCTCTCATAGCTAGCTGTCCATGAGAAAGTGTTGTTGTTGTGAAAGGGTGGGGTTTGAGTTCCTAAATATCCTACCTGGTAGGATGGGGTAAAGGTGTTACAGGGAAGGGGATACTGTGTCTCACCATCCAGTGCCCAACTCCTACTCCCCAAAGACCCTTCACCCAGGTGATCCTCCCGCACTGGACCACCCCCAGGAACTGGATCCAAAACCGAAGGCCATGTCCTGGCCACCTGGATGACAGATCCCAGGGACTAGTGGGCGAGACACCTTCAGGTTTCTCACAATAGCCACTTGAAATGGACCCAAACTGGAGCCACTCTTTAAACTGCTAAAGGTGCTATGAAGAGCCATATACCCCTGCAGAATCCCACATGCATCCAGTTCATAGTGCCTGCCCCTATGCTGCCAATGACCAGTGGCAGGCAATCCTTCTGCCATGCTTGGGGTTAGTAAAGGTTAACACTAGAGGCTAAATCCATAACTGACTCTTCAACTCTTGCCCCTCTCCAATGGGAATAATTCTTGACTCAGAAGGCAGGGACCAGCTCTGGGTTTACCTCCACTCTCCATACAGAATTGCATGCAATCCTATTTCCAGGGACAGTTTCAGACTGCCTCTCACCTTCCTCTGACCCTAAAAGTGCTTTTTGCAGAATATGGTACACTTTCTTTGACACAGGTCAGACCAGGACGAGGTGCAGAAATCTGATATTGTCTCCACAAATCTGGGACGAATGCTAAATTTCAGCAAGAGTCTGTGACACCTTTAGGGACATAGGTCGGGCAGGGGGATGAAATATGGCACTCTCTCTGAACATCGTGGACAAATGGTAACCTTACATATAGAGAGAGCTTGCTCACGGCATTCCCCCCAGTCTTATTTGCTGGCCTCTGGCTCTAGGGTCCCACCATCGCTGGAATGTCTCCACTTGTGTTTTTCTGCTTTGGAAAACAGGACACAAAGCATCAGATGTCAAAACTCAAACTGGGCTAAAACTAATTTAAAGTGTCCAATAGTAGACACAATACTTAAAATAGGGCCTCCTTTCTGGGTCACAAAACTACAGCTAATGTTTCCATAATAGGGCACACAATACTCCAAATGTGTGATCTGTCAACTTCCGGACATGACGTTTTCTGCCCTTTACGTTGTATGGAAGAGACATGTAGGTAGAAGCAATCCTTCCATGAGCCACACTGCTGAGAAGGGTAAAACGACATCACAACTCCTGGTATGAACCACACAGCTGGAAATGCTTTAGCTGAAAAAACCTCAGGGCACGGTCGTATGAACAGTGAAAGATACTGGGGCTGGAGTAAATAGGAGTGAACTTGCTGGAATGCTTAGAGTAGAAGATTGAGCACTGGGTGAAGGCACAGTCACAAATGAGCAGAGAATAAGAGAAGGAACACACAGAAGGAAGAATAGGACACTGGAAGGAAGGAGTAAAAACAAGGGGAAGAAGAAGCAAAGACTGTAGCAGTTACAAGGAAGAGGAACGATCAACAAGCTGCAGGCAAAACAACAAGGAAGCGATGTAGCAGTCATAAAGCGCTGCTCTGTGCCTTACCAGGCCGGGCTCCTTCTTTATGGCTCTATGCAGAGCAGAAGGAATGTTACTTGTAAGGTAAAGGCTTAAACTGGCATAGATACCCAATAGCTGCTGTCACCTGGAAGAGATTTAAAATGACAGTTACTGGCAAAGATTATGGCCACAGTCTCATGCATGTGATTTACAGTAAGCATTACTTGTATGGGTATATTGTTTGGCACAGCTTTATGAAAATGTTGTAAAATGCTCCTTCGCACATACATGGGTTGGTGTTGGTGATATGGCATCTACTGGACTTGTTCATGTGTTACCCTAGAGAACCAATTGCAAAGTGTATGGACTTTTTACCGTTTTTCTCAAAAATTGTCTGCCCCTTCGCAGGGTACTGAGTGGATGTTTGCCAGATGACCATCTCAGTGTCAACTTTGGTGGAAAACGATTGACCATTGACAAGATCTGGTGCCATAGGGCCTTGCAGTGTTTGGTATTCTTCCAGAATTCATCACGTTTTAAGAGTTTAATCATGTGCTTCTTTGACTAGAGCTGTTTTCAGAGTTATCTTGAAAGTACGAAGCAGGGGCGCCACCAAGGGGGGGCACGACCACCCTTATAAAAATGCTGGCTACCCTGCCGGCCCCCCCCATCAGCCACCCTGTAAAAAAGCAACCAAAAATATATACTTTTTTCACACTGAACTGTACATGGACACTTTTGCCACGGCCTGTGTTGGACTGGAGTCAGAGAGCCACATATTGTGGTGGCCCAATGTAACCACTGGACAAGTGGGAACCTGAACAGTCAACCCGAAAACCAAACGGTGCCCGCTTGCGAGCAGAATGTTGTGGTAGTGACCTTAGCGCCTAACAACCAAACCCTTCAAAGACCACCACCTTACAACAGCTGTACTGCATTTCTTCTCCTCCCCTAACCGCATCCACCTAGGAAATCTTAGTCCCTGCTGCCCCTACCTCCACGATACGCAACTATCAGTGGTATGAGTGCGAGGCATCTGATTCCCAGAGGATCAAACAAATCTTAGCCCCCCCAACCCCAAGTTGAGTACACTACCAGACTATGGGGGCAACCCATGCTGTCCACTCCCTTACCTGCCGATCGCATAAAATCACGCTCCCGCTGACCCAATCCAGGTTTTGGGTAACATTTAATTAGTATGTCTGTAACACTCCCTAACGGTTTGATGTTGTACAATGAAACAAAATAAACAAAACCAAGACCCAACAGCACAAAAAGAAAAAGTTCCCAGTGCATAGAGAAAATTACAAATCTAGAAACCCAGAATCAGATTATAAACCGTGGCACAGCGGCAATAGAAACGAGACACAATTGACCCTATAGCTATAGTGATACCCGGCTAACTGGTGGTAATGGTCGAGTGGATTGTGGGGCTAACTTATCTCGCTGTACCCAGTAACTGAGCTGTACACTGCTGACTTTGGAAGTCAGATTATCCCATGATATGTACAGCTTGGAATCCAAGTCGCATTCCGATTTGTCAGCTGTGTCTTTCTGCGTTTGCGCTGATAAGTGATAAGGTAATGAACATGACCTTTCACATTTCAATGTGGTTGATTGATTTATAACCTTAAGGAATGAGTGTGTATGGTCTTTAGCTTAGTGTCTGGCCTCGGGCTGTTTCATGGCCTCGGTCTATTTCATGGAGTCCAACTGCACTAACGAGCCCTCAAAGCCACAACTTGCCAATTACTTTTAGCACAGGCGACCATAAATGGTGCAAATCAAACGTAATTTCAGGTGGTAATGCATTCAAAAAATGTGTAATCACCATAAGTACAGGATTACGAACGCAGCTGGTGTTTTAAAGGTACTGCTTCGCGCTTGTGGGTCTGCGGAGGTGCTGAGAAGTTCAGTGTTTCCCTTTGTGTGGCTAGCAACCTCTCAAAAAAATGCTACTTATGCCCATGCATCAACAACTCTGCGTCTGGTTATTTTAGCTATAATCGCATTCTGGAAGGTTTTGGGGGAGTGGGGGTTGCCAGAGTGTGCATCCTCCCTTCACTTCTGGGTCACCATAGTTGCCTGCAGTTGTACGGACGTTCGGTTTATTTTCTAAAACTGAAGAACAAGCGCCCTTTTAATGAGCAGCATTCAACTGCAACACTGTTAAGGAAAGCGTCTCGTGGGCGCTGAGTACCTGAACTTCCAGTTGATGGTCGTGGTGAAGTAGCCAGGCTGTCCGACTGATGGTTGCTGAATGTGTGACGCGAGGAACCAGCGCAACACCAACCCTGAAATCAAACAAGGTTAGCGGTGTGCCGGCTCCCAACGCCACGGATGCGCACTTCCCTGATTTGCGTGGCGTCGGGACAGTGCAAGCACTGACAGGGAAGGCGGGTCTTGACTGGATGGATCCACGGATAGTAGCAAAAGCAATGCTCCAGTAGTAGCAGTAGTCCGATGGATGAAAATGGCAGGGGAGGAAGCAGGTGGAAGAGGCGGAGAACACAGGAAGGCAGGAGGCAAGAAACCGAACTAACAAGCAAGGGAAAAGGAAGGATCAGGCTCCAGAAGCTGAACAAGGAGAGGAGCAGACAGGCAAAAGGGGGCTGGAAGGATTTGGACCACTGGGGCAGGACAAGGAACCGGGGGACCAACAGGAACAGGAAGGAAACTAACAGGGAAGGACGAGGAGCAAGGACTAGAAGGCTGGACAAGGTGTTACTAAAGAGTAACACGGGCGAGGACGCGATCCGTAAACAAACCGCGTTGAGACGCGGTTTGTTCCAACAAACTGGCCCTTAATATAGGGCAGGCAGCACCCGGGAGGCTTGGAACGCAATCTGCGCCGTCCCCGGGTGCTGACGCGCCCAGAACGAGGCTTGGGAAGCAAGCCTGCACCTTCCCAAGCGCTCTGTGGACTGCGCATGCGCGGAGGGCGAAAGACGGCCTTCCGCGCCTGCGCGAACCATGCAAACGGGAAAACCCAGAAGCGGCATGAGCCGCAAATGACCGAGGGCCCCCCAACCTATATCGGGGGTAGATGTGCCAGGATGGGAAGCGCCGGGACCTGCAGATGCGTCCCGCACCGCGCCCCATACCCCAGGTGAGTGGCATGACACTATGTCCCCTCCCAGAAAGGCCAGGGGACCCAGGTTTCCAAGGGAATCGGAGGTGGAACTCGTGCACCAGACGGGGCGCATGCACATGACTGAAAGGTTCCCAGGTGCGATCACAGGCAGGGTAACCCTTCCAGTCTACCAAGTACTGAAGTACACCCCGTCGTATGCGCGAATCACAGATCTCTTGTACTTCAAATTCAGGTACTCCGCTGACATCAACAGAGGCAGGACGGGAAAAGGATCGCTGGAAAGTGTCAACCACGTAAGGCTTCAAAAGGGAGACATGAAAGACAGGATGAACCCGCCAGGCCTGGGGCAATTGTAGGCGATATGCTACAGAGGACAAACGCTTGGTAACCTTGAATGGGCCAAAATAACGGGGAGCCAATTTGGTAGGAAGATTACGCACTGGTAGATTTTTGGAGGACAACCATACTAAATCACCCACATGGAGTATGGGTTCAGGAGTGCGCCGCCTATCAGCTTGTTGTTTCATGCGTTCCTGTGCCTCTGCAAGAGTTCTGCGTGCCAACGAATGTTGCTTCTGGAGAGTAACAACCAGATGATCAGCAGATGGAACTGCACTGGGTGGTACAGGATGAAAAGGCACCAATTTAGGATGCTGACCAAAAGAACAGAAAAACGGACTAAATCCGGTAGCGGAATGTTTTGTATTGTTATAAGAGGCTTCGGCAAGAACCAGATGTGTTTTCCAATTGGTCTAAGTGGCATTAGCAAAGCACCGAAGGTAGTGTTCCAATGTTTGATTAGTTCTCTCAGTCTGGCCGTTGGTGTGTGGATGATAACCCGAACTCAAGGCTCTGTGAATGCCTAGATGATTGCACAACTGACTCCAGAAAGAGGACAGAAACTGGGATCCACGGTCGGATATGATTTTCTCTGGTAGTCCATGTAACCTATAAATTTCTTGGAAGAACGCTAAAGCCATCTGGGACGCCGTGGGTATCCTGGGGAATGGGACAAAATGGGCAGTCTTGGTAAAGCAGTCTACTACCACCATAATGCAGGTATATCCATCAGACGGAGGAAGGTCCACGATGAAATCTGCGGCAATGGTATGCCATGGGTATGGAGGTATCTCTGTGGGATGAAGTAACCCCAATGGCTTTTTTCTTGGAACCTTGGTCTGGGCACACATAGGACAACTCTTGACATACCGCTCGATTTCTTCGGCCCAGCCTGGCCACCAGAATTGCCTGGATATTAGTTCTTGAGTGGCTTTTATGCCACGATGTCCACCCACTCGGGAACCATGGAACCCGTGAAGTACAAGAGTCCGAAGAGAGACAGTGGGTATGTATAATCTGTTCCGATAAAAAAGCAACCCATTGCGTTCGGTGATCTGTGGTCGTTTCAAGAGACTCGACCGAGCTGGATCTATTCGGGTGTCTTGTACTATTGTCTGGAGATGAGGGGTGAGCGTAAGTAGAAAATGCTTCGGAGAGATCAATGGCTTGTTATTACAGTCGCTCTTAACGTCTCCTTCCATGGAACGGGATAAGGCATCTGCCTTCAAGTTCTGAGCACAAGGAATGTAGGTTATGTGGAAGTCATAGTGAGAGAAAAAGAAGGCCCATCGGGCTTGGCGAGAGGTACGGCACTGAAGAGAACGTAAATACTGTAAATTGCGATGGTCGGTACGAACTTCCACCGTATGTCGTCCTCCGAGGAGATGATGCCTCCATTCTTCAAATGCTGCTTTTATGGCTAACAGCTCCTTCTCTATCACGGCATAGTTCCGTTCACTGGGAGTGAGTTTACGGGAGAAATATGCCACAGGATGTTCCATGCCAGATTCGGATTGCTTCTGCAGGAGAACAGCACCAATAGCGAAATCGGAAGCGTCTGCTTCTACGATGTATGGTGTCTCGTCATTGGGATGACACAGAATGGGTGCTGTGCTGAAGGATTTTTTCAAGGTGTCAAAGGCCATGGTAGCCTGCAAATCCCAAAGAAAAGGTGCTTTGCTGCTGGTTAATCGAGTTAAAGGAGTCGTAAGCTGTGAGAAATGGGGTATGAACTGTCGATAAAAGTTGGCGAACCCTAAAAATCGTTGCAGAGATTTCAGATCGAGAGGTTGGTTCCATTCCTGAATGGATCGTATCTTAGCGGGATCCATGAAGACGCCTGATCCACTGATTACATAGCCCAAGAACTCCATGCTTCCCTTGTGAAAAGAGCACTTCTCTGCTTTTGCGTACAGTTGATTCTGGGACAATCGTCGAAGGACCTCTCGTACGTGTTCCACGTGTTGTTCTTGGGAAACAGAGAAAACGCGGATATCATCCAGGTATACCCAAACTGAGATGCCAATCAGGTCACTAAATACATGGTCCATAAAGCGCTGGAAGACCGCCGGGGCATTACATAAACCGAATGGCTTTACCCGGTATTCGTAATGCCCGGATGGTGTTTTAAAGGCCGTCTTCCATTCATCGCCTTCCTTTATCCGGATCAGATGATAAGCTCCACGGAGATCTAACTTGGTGAAGACTTTAGCTGTTCGAAGCGATTCCATGATATTCCGGATCAATGGCAGTGGGTATCTGTCTTTTCGCGTAATATCATTCAATTGGCGGTAGTCAATACAAGGACGTAAAGTACCTTCTTTCTTCTTCACAAAGAATAAAGGAAAACCAGCAGGAGATTTCGAAGGTGCTATGTATCCTTTTTTGATGCAGTCATCCAGATATTCCTGTAAGACTTGTTTCTCGTTTAAGGACAAGGCGTAAATCTTCCCATGAGGTATTACCGAACCTGGTATCAAATCAATAGAACAATCGAATGTTCTGTGAGGAGGTAGAGGTATATCCCCAGGCTCGGAAAAGACCATCCTAAAGTCATCGTACACTTGAGGAATGGGCAGCAATGAGCAAAGACCAGGTGGACTATTGCTTCTAGCAAGAGGTGTGGAGATGACGATGTTCTGAGACCTGCCAGGCAAACAACAATTCTGAAGGCAATGAGCGGAAGCAAAAACCAAAGTGCGTGTTTCCCAATCGATGGTGGGATTGTGGCATAGCAGCCACGGTAAACCCAAAACTACTGAATATGATGGTGATTTGATGACGTCCAGGGCGATTCTCTCACCATGTTCCTTAATCTGGACAAATAGACCCATGGTATGTTGACGTATAGGCCCCGAAGATAAAGGAGTCCCATCAATCACCTCCACTGGCAGAACATTCTTCCGGGAAAACAAAGGTATACCATGCCTTGCTGCGAAGTTTTCATCGATGTAATTACCAGAAGCTCCACAGTCCAATAAGCCGAGAACTTTCACCTCTTTGCTTAACCATGTCAATTTGATCTCCAGAACTAATAAAACAGCAGGTTGCATGGGCTGAAGCAAGGAGCAGAGGCCGGAAAGGACTGGAGGCGAAGAGAGACCTGTCGTTGCCTTTCCAATAGACGACAGGTCTTTTAGTTTTCCGACTTCCTTTGAGGGCGTGAAGGGCAGGTACCCAAGTAATGCCCAGCGGCTCCACAGTACAAACATAGTCTTAGAGACCTTCGGCGTTTCCGTTCTGCTTCGGATAACGGACCCCTAACAGCCCCCAACTGCATGGGTTCTGGACCGGATTCCGAAGACCCAGGAATCCCAGTAGACGTGTTTGTGGGTCTGGAAAACAACCTCTCGGTTCGACGTCTCTCTCCTCTTCGTTCTGCTAGTCTGTGATCGATCCGCAAAACTTGTTCCACAAGTTGTTGAAGGGTGTCGGGCTCAGGAATGTGTAATAATTCGTCTTTATATTCTTCTCTCAATCCCCGACGAAACAGAGTCTTTTGGGTTACTTCAGGCCACTGGGAATCGATGGCCAATTGCCGAAAGCGCCCAATATAAGCTATTATGTCCATGGCTCCCTGCTTGAGCTCCATCAATTGATTCTGTGCCGCGGAGGCCAGATTGGGTGATTGAAAAACCTCTAGAAATGCTTTTTCAAACGCTGCAAAATCGTTGAGAATGGGACTATTGGCAGCCACCAAAGGCGTTGCCCAAGCAAGTGCGTTCCCAGTCAAATTACCCAGAATATACCCGATCTTGGCCTTGTCAGAGTTGAAGTAAGTGGACCTGAAGAGGAAGTGTATCCTACAATGATTACAAAACTCGACCACACGTCTTGAATCACCATCGAATTTGATTGGTGCAGTCTGAGCCATTGCACCTTCACCCTGAGGTGTAGTCCCGTTACCTTGTGCCACCAACTGTCTCAGACCAATGTTCTCTTGATGGAGTGCAGTCATCTCGGCTCGAAGGGCCCGCATCTCTTCCCTGAGTTCCTGGGATTCATCCATCTCAAAATCAGAAGGCAGGCGTCTCAATCTGTTAAGGAAAGCGTCTCGTGGGCGCTGAGTACCTGAACTTCCAGTTGATGGTCGTGGTGAAGTAGCCAGGCTGTCCGACTGATGGTTGCTGAATGTGTGACGCGAGGAACCAGCGCAACACCAACCCTGAAATCAAACAAGCTTAGCGGTGTGCCGGCTCCCAACGCCACGGATGCGCACTTCCCTGATTTGCGTGGCGTCGGGACAGTGCAAGCACTGACAGGGAAGGCGGGTCTTGACTGGATGGATCCACGGATAGTAGCAAAAGCAATGCTCCAGTAGTAGCAGTAGTCCGATGGATGAAAATGGCAGGGGAGGAAGCAGGTGGAAGAGGCGGAGAACACAGGAAGGCAGGAGGCAAGAAACCGAACTAACAAGCAAGGGAAAAGGAAGGATCAGGCTCCAGAAGCTGAACAAGGAGAGGAGCAGACAGGCAAAAGGGGGCTGGAAGGATTTGGACCCCTGGGGCAGGACAAGGAACCGGGGGACCAACAGGAACAGGAAGGAAACTAACAGGGAAGGACGAGGAGCAAGGACTAGAAGGCTGGACAAGGTGTTACTAAAGAGTAACACGGGCGAGGACGCGATCCGTAAACAAACCGCTTTGAGACGCGGTTTGTTCCAACAAACTGGCCCTTAATATAGGGCAGGCAGCACCCGGGAGGCTTGGAACGCAATCTGCGCCGTCCCTGGGTGCTGACGCGCCCAGAACGAGGCTTGGGAAGCAAGCCTGCAACTTCCCAAGCGCTCTGTGGACTGCGCATGCGCGGAGGGCGAAAGACGGCCTTCCGCGCCTGCGCGAACCATGCAAATGGGAAAACCCAGAAGCGGCATGAGCCGCAAATGACCGAGGGCCCCCCAACCTATATCGGGGGTAGATGCGCCAGGATGGGAAGCGCCGGGACCTGCAGATGCGTCCCGCACCGCGCCCCATACCCCAGGTGAGTGGCATGACAAACACAAACTCTATGCTACTTGGTTGCACACGAAAGGCAGCTCTTGCAAGTAAAAAGGCGTGGCCCAAAAAGGACCAAAAGGGTGTGATCCTAGCATGGCAAGGCTGGAAGAGGTTTTAGCATGCAGAAGCTAACGTGTATCTTCCTACCAGGTCCGCCTTAAAGAGCCACCTGCTACGAGCCCCCTATTTACAGTAAAATATGTCGGCCCTATTGGCTTCTCCTGCCACATGGGCCCTTCGCCCCCCTTCAGGACCTGGTGACGTCCTCAAGACGAGCCACCTGCCTGACTTAACTAAGAATCCAGGCAGCAAGAGAATTTGCATGTGCCTCAGGTAACGGGGGACCTGGAACTAGGGCTTCGGGGCTTGTGCAAGCAGAGAAATGCACTCTGGCATTTGCAGTCCTGGTTTGGAGGGAAACATTCAGTCTCTCCAGAAAAATTGCATATATTAGCAGACCTCCGGAACAAAGAAAGGTGGGAGTTAGAGATGAACTGTTGTTTAGGATCTGTCCTCTGGTCAGGGCTCAGCATTTCTGCATAGAGGAAATCATTCAACAATCTATAGCGCAGCATGTCAGACCTATTCTGGGATCTGTAAGCTTGTGATATGCCCATGTCAGCTGGGTGTAGCTCATCCAGGTTTGTTGTTTTATTTGCATTATTTTAATTGTAGACTACTTTTATAACAGGAAGAGAATGCAAATGATAATAAGCATTGAAAACACCAAGCAATTTGTTTTTTGTGTTGGCATGGGATCAGCATTTGCCAGACGCTACTATGATGGCCATACGCCCGGACCAGAAGATTACAACAGCTGGCATGGGGGTTTTTACCTGGACATATTATGATAGTGCCTGGAAAATGCCTTGATAATGGCCATACAAGAGCCAAATCTTTTGGATGTTCCAGTACTTCTTTTTAACAGGAATGCAGTGAAAGGAACAGATTCAAGGACACATAGGGCTTCATTACACGTTTGCCGGTCCAGTAACTATGGTACCGGTATGTTTGCTGGTACCGTAGTTACCGGACCAGCAAACTACAAGTTCTTCTCACAGGTGCCTTTGCGCCCGCCAGGTCTGACATGGCAGGAGGACCGCCACCCGCAAGCAGAGCATGTCGAATGCACTGGCACCATTCACGAATGGTGCCGGTGCATCCAACCTCCACATTCCAATTGAGCCCTATGGGGCTCAAATGGTAATGGGGAAGAATATTTTCTGGTGCCCGGGAATGAGCGATTACCAGGTCCGCCGGGGTTGTAATACCCCGGTAATTGTCCATTCCCGGGCACCGTAAAAATGTGCATGTTCAGCGGCGGCTACCACCGAACATGTAATGAAGCCCATAGTCTGCTTATAATTCAAGTGGCTGAAGGAACACTTGGTTAATGTTATGTTATAGGATATTTATACCGCACCCTATCACCAGCTGAGTGGTTCTCTGGTGGATCTGAAAAGCAAGAGGGTAGGATAAGTTGTTAGGACTAAGTGGGAGAAAGCGCAAGAGAGCTGTGATGTGCTGTTGGCAGCTTCAGTTCGGTTTACAAACGTTCTCTGAGCGTAGGTGTGGTTTTTCCTCTGTAGTTGTCATGTGCTGTTGAGCGAGGCTATGTGTGGTTTTGTTGTTGCAGTGTAGAGAATTCCGTGCGGTTTGTTGTGCTCCTTTAAATTAAAGCTGTATATTTGTCTTTTCAAGTCAAAGTTGATGAACCATTCTGTTTGAAGAACAATACATTGCCGAACATGCATATGAACATAACATATTCCTTACATAGCACAAACAGGATTGTGGAACTCAAAATGTCAACCGTACTGGTATTAGTCTTTGCACATCAGATACATTAATTAGTTAACTGTTAAATAATAAATGGAACTATATCAATATGTAATTCCTTTACTCTCATATCAGTGCTGTCACAGGATTCAAATTTGCTAAATTGAGGCTGCCCTCATGTCAGAGGCTTGCTTTATCCGTGAACTACCACCCAGGGTTAAATTGAATCCTTGTTCCATTGGCAACCAGTGTAACGTTTTCCAGGCAGCAGAGATGTGGCCTGTCTTTCACAGATTCAAAAAGGACCTGGTCCTGTATCCTCTGAAGCTTTTATAATTCCCTTTGCTAGTTACATGTAGACTGAGGCACATCCTAGCTGTAAAAGTATATATATTTTTTTGTTTTTGTTTTATTCGTTAAATAAAAAAAATGTCAAACTTTAACAATTAGGTCCACATCATTTTCAGTCCAAACCCCCCTTAAGGGGCTTCCTGCCGCCCTCTGAGTTCTTCATTATCCTCCCTTAGTCCCTTTAGGATTGATTCTATGAATCGTAGGGCTTCCAAGGTGGGGCCGATTTGTTTTGTGCTGTCAAAATTCTCTCCCAGTAGTCCTCTTCCGTTGACGTGTTTATATTAGCCACCCACTCTCCCAAGAGCAGGCTCCTTTGGCTTGCCAATACTGGCCATGATAACATCCAATGTTTTATTGATTCCAGGATATCTGGGTTATTACAAAAACGACATCTAGCCTCTTCAGCTGGAATTTGTTTTCTTAGGTATTGTACCTCCCTGGTTGGCAAGATGTTTAGCCTGCATCTCATCAGAAGATCCCTATGTCTAGGCGAAGGGAATCTTCGCATATACGGTGGAGGATCATTCAGAGCCTTTTATTCCCAAATGATGATGTGGCAGTTTGTATTCTGCCTCTTTAGGATATCCGTTTCTTCCCAGTCCTTTCTACGGAGGGTTCTCTTTACTTTTTCCGGGTTTTCTTTCAACGTATCTATTTTAATGTTGTGATGCTCTAGGATTTCTAGACAATTCTGTTTCCAAGTCTGGAAATTAGGATCTGTATTTCTAACATCTTTATTAGTCAACAGTTCAAATGAGATAGGTGGTTTATTCAGGATACACTTCCGAAATAGCGAGAGTGTCTTCCACAACACTATCGATTCCAGTGATTGCAGCCTCAGTTTGTGCCTTATTGTTGATGCTGAGAGACAGTTGGGGAGCCTAAGAACCCTTCTCCAAAAAAGGCCCTCGACCACCCCTCAGGTCTTCCAATGAAGATTTAGCAATGATTCGGCTCCATAGGTCAAGATCGCTGTACCCTTTTGTTTATAAAATAGGATTAATGGCATCATTGAAAATGATCCATAACGCCAAAGGAGGGCACGAGCTTGGTTTGATAGTTTTATGAGCTTCTCTCTAATAAAACTCTGTTGAGCCTGTTCGTTGATATTTCTGTTAATTCGGACACCGAGATAGACAGTATAATCAACCATGTCCAGAGGATGGTTATCCAGTGACCAAGTAAATCTATTTTTTTTTGTGGCCTTGTGCCCTCGGGCCGACTGCATTATTAAGATCATTGATTTTTTAAATTGATCTTCAGATGATTTTTGCTTAGGTAGATCCTAAATTCCGCCATGCGTCTTTGTAGACCTATAGGGGTTTGGTCCATGAATACAACATCGTCGGCATATAAAATCCATGGCACAGCCTCATCCTGAAACACTGGTGGAAAAGCTTGAATATGTGCCTGGTGTTCCCTCATGTCTGCTAGATAGAGAATGAACATAAAGGGTGCCAAGGCTCAACCTTGCTTTATACCTTTCGACGTCAAGATTTTTTCCGTCACATCTCCGCCTTTGGAGACCAGTATTTGGATTGAGGTGTTAGTATAGAGTTCTTGAATGGCTTCGAGCAGATGTACCGGACAGTTCCATTTTCTTAACTTAGCCCAGAGCAGTTCTCAACTGATTCAGTCAAAGGCCTGTTCGAGATCGATGAAACCCAGATATATGTTCTTTTTCTTTTCCAGTGCCTGAAGTTTTAACATATTCAGCATGAATACGTTCAGTGATGTACCGACGCCACTCATGAATGCTGTTTGTCGTTTGTCTACGATTCCGGTCCTTATTGCCCATCTTTTTAGATCTCTCAAGATGATAGAGGAGAACAGCTTTCCTATGGAATCAAGAAGAGCGATTGGCCTGTAGTTCCTGGGATTTGTACGGTCCCCTTTCTTATAGATCAGCACAATTAGAGCCTCCTTCCAGGATTGAGGGATTGTTCTTGTTTTTAGTATCTGTTGAAATAATACTAAGATGAAATCCGCCCACTGTTCCCCATTTTCTTTCAGCATACAGTTCGATATACCATCTGGTCCTGCCGCTCTTGAAGAGCTCAGCTTTTTAATCCTTGATAGTATGTGATCCCTGTCAATGTCGATGAGCCACGGGCTTCTAGATCTTTGCTTTATCATGATTGCTTCTTTTTCCTGAAAGAGGTCTGTGTAGAATATTACCCATTGGTCCTTTAAAACATGACTTGATGTTAGGGCTGACTGGAAGTCCTCTCCTTTATTAATTATCTCCCATAGGGATCTAGTATTCGATGTACTTATTGCCGCCAGCATTTTTTCGGCATCTGCTTGTGTTCTCCACACCCTAGAGGATTTTAACCAGTTCTTATAAGACTGTTTACATTGTTTTAAGTGTTCCTCTTTATTGGGATGGGTACTTTTATGGAGGCGTCTCAGTGCAGCAAGGTGTTCCCTCCTTTTTTCCACCAGGACTTTGTTATATGCATATTTCCTTACCAATTTGTTGTTTTTATTTGTGCGACTCTTGACTTCAAACTCTTTTAGTAGCCATTTATAGTCTACTGTTTCGTGGTTATCCTTAAGGTTATGTTTGAACCGGGTTGCTAGTTCAGGAATGGCCTGCGCTTTTATTTTTAGCCTGTTCCTTTCCCATGTTAGTTCCATTGCGGGGACGGCTCGGTACTTCTGCTCTTCAGTCTTCCAACGAAGTTCCACTTCTAGTAGAGCATGATCACTAGCTTTCTGAGGGATTACTTTTAGAGAGTTGATCCATGCTAAGGTATTACTAGCAACAAAGCAGTAATCCAGAGAGGCGCTTGTTGAATTCGCAGCCCAAGTCATGGACCCTGGGAGATCACCTGTTATTTGGCCATTCAGCATTGACATCTCTCTAGTATCCATTTCAAGTAGCCAACGTTTTTCATTGGCTACCAGGGTAGTTCTTCCTTTCAACAGGCCATTATTATCCAATAGTTTGATGTTCAAATCGCCACAGATGATTATTAGTTGGTTCTTGTCCTCTGACATTGAGGCATCAATGGCCGCCATAATGTCCGCCAGGTATTTTCTGGTTTCTGAGTCTTTAGTGCACCAGTATGTATTAATTAGTAATAATCTGCTTTCATGCCGTCCTCTATTTTTCACTATTTTGATTATTTGTACAAGAGGGTTCGGAGTCTGATGTTCCAGGACTTGTAATTGGCAGTCATCTTTAACTAAAGTCACAAGCCCAGCACGTGGTCTCCCCAGGGGTCCTTTCTGCGCCGGGTTAATATAAACCTGGTATCCTTCGCACAACGGGGTTGTTCTAATCCAGCTCTCTTGTAAACAGATTAGTTCAAATTTTCCCAGGAATTTACTTTCTCCGGAGTAAAGGTGGCCAAATCCCTGTGTGTTCCATGAGGCCAGGAAAGATTTATTCCCATCTCCCCTTACAGCAATCTATTGCCTCTTTTTCTCCGGCCTGATGCTGGGAGAACGGGGGCGCGTTTCGCATTTCTTTTGCATCTTCTCACTCTGAACTCCCCCTTTAGCCTTCTGGTTCGAGTTGTCAACCGTGAATCTCAGGTTTGCTAACCAATTGTCTGTCGGTTACTGGTGACCTTTTGTTTTGTTCGCTTGATCCTTTCTGGGTTCTTCTTTTGCCACCTGATGTTGGTCGCTTTTTGACTTTTGGTTTGACCTTGCACCCTGCCGAGTCCTGGTACAATCACCTTCCAGTGTTTTTCTGGTTATTGCCCACCTCCCTTCTGCAGGTCTGGGGGCCCTTGCATCTCCGAATACCTTTTTTGTCTCTTGATCGGAGAGCCTAAATCCCGAATCCGCTAGCATGCTCCTTGCACACCACAGTCTCTCTTTGATTTTTCTTGTTCTCAGATGTAGTAGGATCGCATCCGTTCTTTGTTCATCAATGAACTCGACGATTACCACGTCATCACTGTGGATCTTTAAGGTCGGGGGCAGGTCATTGAGGATTGCCATCAGCCTGTTCCTGTTCAGCAAGATCCTTTTTTTGTCTCTCCACATCCGTTCCAGTTTTAATGTAAAGAATTGACTAGGTGATCCCTTCTCTTCCCGACTCGCTCTTTGCTGGTAGTCCATGTTTGGCTTCTCTATGTTCCTGTGTCTTGAGTTCTTATGCCGTTGCGAGTTCTGTGAGTGTCCAGCACTCGTGTGAAGTCTTGCTCTTCGCCTGGCTTCTAGCTGTCTTAGAAGATCTGGACTTTTTGTGGACCTATACCGGGGCCTGCTTTTGTCTGAACTCGTTGTTCGGGAATCTTGGTTCTTGGAGTCTCTTATAATATCTTGCTGATCTTCTAGCGATTGTTCATGAGTTTTGGATCTCCGTTGTGGTGTATTTTTTCGGTTCCTCGCCAGTGTACTCCTTTTATAGTTCACTCTTTCATCTCTCGGGTGTTGAGAGAGTTGATGAGCCTGCTTGCCCTCTTCATTTTTCTTTGTATTTTCCACAGTCTTTTTATTGTGGTGGACTGCCTTTGATTTTCCTCTTTCTCCTGTGGGGCTCTACCTGAATGCTTATTTATCACTTGCCAATCTGATAAGCTAATGTTGTCCCACAGCTCCTCCTCTTTGTGTTTCAATTGTTTCTATGAGGTCACTCAGGCAGTCACTTCTATCCAGTTCTTTTTCATTATCTGTTTCCGAATCCACCCATTCTATTGGGGTAGGTTTGTTTATGACTTTCTCCTTCTGTACATAGGACAAGTTTATTTCTCTCCTAGGTTTTTTTGTTAAAGGTTCTAAGACCTCCTTTGTGGGCAATTTGATGTTTCTTAAAAAGGCTCTGGAACTGTAACGCTCACCTGATTCTCGCAGAGGCGCCGGTCTTGACTGGGCGACTACCGTATCTTCAAAGGTGATGTGTAGCACCCGGTTGGCTCTTTGGGCTGGACCTCTGTGCACTGTATGCCTGACGTGTAGAGTAAGATGTCTGCAGATAGAAAATATGGGGTTAATGAACTGGGGTTATTGGGGTGTCCCTATCTCTTTCCTCTTCTCCTCTCCTGTAGACCCCCAAAGGTTAACGCTCTCACCTTAGGTAAGTGAATGCCGAGCTCTCCATCTGCCTCGGGGCAGGGTGCTGTAACCAGTTTCTTCACTGGATAGGTAGCGCAGGCCTCTTGACTTCAGAGGACTGCTGTCCGTCGTTTACTGCACGAACGGTAAGTTTCGAGTCATTCAAATGTCTTTAAAGTCTTTAGTAATGATGTCTCTTGTTTTGCAGGGTTCCGGCGATGGCGGATGACGGGCTGAAGTGAGTTGAAGATGGAGCCCGTGTGATGAATAGAAGCGCCTGGAAGCACGTAAGTAAGCGCTTGTTGCCTGCTTCACTATGCGCTCTAACTGTCTTTTTATTTTGCAGGTACGAGTTCGGAGCGGCTGCAGGGTGCCGGAATACCCACTGGATTAGATGTGGAAAGGAGTAATGGCACGTGAGTATTAAAGTTCCCCAATGTCTTTAAACGCACCTTGTTTTGTCTTTCAGATGCGGGATGCAGCGCCGAAGGCCTCCGGAGCGTGCGAAGAGTTGGTAAACTTTTGTCTTTCAGATGCCGGAATGCTAACCTGTTCTTTCTTGTCTTTATAGGTGTTGCTGAAGACTGGATTCAGGATGGTAAGCCTTTGCCTTTCAGATGCCGGAATGCTAACCTGTTCTTTCTTGTCTTTATAGGTGTTGCTGAAGACTGGATTCAGGATGGTAAGCCTTTTTCCTTAGGCCCAGGACCGGATGCAGAAGACACGATGAGCGTTCTGCTGCAGAGGTTGCAGAATAACGCAAAGCAAGATTCATCCACCGGGTGTGGTTTAAATAGCCTCCTGTAGTGCTTAGGTGTCTCCTTCCACAGCCACGCCTAAGTAAGAAAAGAGTTCCTGGTAAGAAAAGAGTTCCTGCCTTCCAGAAGAGTTCCAGTGTTCTGAATCTAGGGAGTGGCTCCAGCCCCACCCAACAGGAAAAGTAGTTCCAAACAGAAGAGGATCAGAGGCTCAACTGGCAGGCAAGTAAGCAGCATGGTCTGCTGAAGGTAAGTCCACCCAAGCATTATGAGCCCGGCGCTTCCAGCGCTGGGACTGGGCATATTTATGAGCCTGGTGCCACTGGCGCCAGGACTGGGTCCAAAAGGTCCCAATTGGGACTGGTTGGCACTCGGAACCTGGGTTATGGATCTGCTTCCAAGGGAGTTGGGAAAACCCTGACCTTTTGGAAGCAGAGATCATGACAGTACCCCCCCTCAAGGCCCCTCCCAAACCGGGCTTCTCCGGGGGTTTTGGCTTGTCAGGAAATGTTCGGTGAAATCTTTTGATTAGGCGAGGAGCGTGGACATATTCAGCAGGTTCCCAGGATCTCTCTTGGGGGCCGTAGCCTTTCCAGTCAATTAGGGAGAATAGTTTAGATTTGGAGATCTTGGAGTCCAGAATGCTTTTGACTTCAAACTCGAGTTCTCCATCCACTAGGATAGGTTTTGGAGATTTGGTTAGTCGGGTTTGAGGTTGCACGGGTTTTAATAGAGAGACGTGGAAGACCGGATGTATCTTCATGTGCGGGGGCAATTCCAACTTGACCGCTACTGGGTTTACTATGGTAGTGATGGAATAGGGACCAAGGTATCTTGGGTTGAATGTGCGTGGCCCCTTTAGAGATAGATATTTGGTGGATAACCAGACTTGATCCCCTACTTGATAGTGAGGGGCTTCCTTCCGATGTTGATCTGCTCCTTTCTTGTATTGTTCTTTAGCCCTTTGAAGGTGAGAAACAGCTTCCTTAAAGGCTTGGGTGATTGTAGAATGCAGGTAGTCTACTGCTGGTGTTTCAAGATCTTGGAGGGGATCCAACTCCGAGGTTCGAGGGTGACTGCCGTACAAAAGAAAAAACGGGGTTTTCCCAGTTCCCGAATGGACAGAGTTATTGTAGGCATACTCGGCTATCCAAAGGATATCTTTCCAAGTTTTTTCAGTTTGTTGCAGCATGCAGCGTAAATACTGTTCCAGAGTTTGATTGGTCCTCTCGGTTTGTCCGTCGGTCTGAGGGTGGTGACTGGTCGATAGTCTCACATCAATTTGAGCCGACCGACAGCAACTTCGCCAAAAATGAGAAATAAATTGACTACCTCGATCCGAAATTAGAACTGAAGGAAAACCGTGCAGTCGGACGATGTTTTCGAGAAATTCTCGGGCCAGAGTTGCTGCTGTTGGCAAGCCTTTGAGCGGAATGAAATGCGCCATCTTGGAGAATAAGTCCACGATTACTAGAATCGTATTGTATCCGGAGCATGGAGGTAGATCGGTGATGAAGTCCATAGAAAGCGTATGCCAAGGGCGAGGTGGGATGTCAATAGGGCGTAAGAGGCCTGCTGGTCTTTCCTTTTGACTCTTGTTTTGGGCGCATACTCCACAGGACATTATAAAGTCTCTGATATCTTTTTTCCAAGACGGCCACCAGAAGTAGCGCTTGATCTTTTCTGAGGTCTTGGCTATACCGGGATGACCTTCCATTAAAGAGTCGTGATAACAAGAGATTACTTTTTTCTGTAAATCTGTGCTGGGTAGGTATAATCGTTCTTGGAAATACAATAAGTTGTCCTTTACTGCAAAGTCCTTTCCCTGCAGATGCCAATTCTGTATGTCTGCTGGAGTTACAAGTTGCCTGGCTTTATCCTTAACTTCCTCTATGGATTCTGTGGCGATTACACCCAGAATTCTTTGTTCGGGAATGATTGGTACAGGTTTAGGGTTGACCAAGTGTTCTTCCACTCCCATCCGAGAAAGGGCATCGGCTTTACCGTTCTTTGTACCAGGTCGATAGGTAATTATGAAGTCAAACTCGGCAAAGAATAATGCCCAACGGAGTTGTCTAGAGGATTGGGCTTTTGCGGTCTTCAAATATTGCAGGTTTCGGTGATCCGTAATCACAGTAACGGTGTGTCGGGCCCCCAGCAGATAATGCCGCCAAGCCTTAAAGGCAGACTTGATAGCCAGAAGTTCCTTGTCAGTAATCGTGTAATTGATTTCAGGAGGCGAGAATTTGCGGGACCAAAATGCCACGGGATGCAACTGATTGGTTACCGGGTCCTTTTGTGATAGAACTGCCCCCATGGCAAGGCTTGAAGCATCAGTTTCCACGATGTAGGGGAGTTCGGGGCGAGGGTGTTTTAAGATTGGTGCAGAGATAAATTTAGTCTTCAAATCCTGGAAAGCTTGTTCCGCCTCGGTAGACCATTCAAAACGTTTGTTTTTCTTTAACAAGGCAGTGATGGGCTGGACTATTCGAGAGAATTCGGGGATAAACCTGCGGTAAAAGTTAGCGAAGCCTAACATGCTTTGCACACCTTTTACGGAGGATGGTGATGGCCATTTGAGAACTGCATCGACCTTCTTTGAATCCATACGCACTCCGCCAGGTGATAATATGAATCCCAAGAATTCAACTTCAGTCACGTTGAAAACACATTTTTCCAACTTAGCGAAAAGTTTGTGTTGACACAATCTTTCGAGGACCATTTTCACGTGTTTCCGATGTTCAGATTCCGATGAAGAATAAACAAGGATGTCGTCAATGTAAACAACAACACATACATCTATGAGCTCTCTGAGGACATCGTTCATAAAATATTGAAAGGTGGCCGGGGCATTGCAAAGTCCGAAGGGCATGACCTGATATTCAAATAGCCCATACTTGGTGCGGAAGGCCGTCTTCCATTCATCGCCCTCTTTTACTCGTACCAAGTGGTAAGCTCCTCTAAGATCCAGCTTTGTATATATGCATGCTTTTCTGACTTGGTCCAGGAGTTCAGGGAACAAAGGTAACGGATATCTATTCTTAACGGTGATCTGGTTCAGGGAGCGATAATCGATACAAGTTCTAAGGTCTCCTTCCTTTTTTGGAACGAAGAACAAAGCTGAAGAAGCAGGGGACTTGGAAGGACGAATAAACCCATTTGCCAGGTATTGATCCAGGTATTGTCGAAGGTGAAGGTTCTCAGGCTCGGTGAGGGCATAAATTCTACTACAAGGAGGAGTAGATCCAGGTATCAGGTCTATCTGGCAGTCATAAGACCTATGAGGAGGTAGAGAGTTAGCCTGATCCTTCCGGAAAACATCTTGGTATTCTAGGTATTCGGGAGGTAACTGGGGAGTCTCTGAAGAAATTGCGGCCAGTGCAACACCAGGTGGAGGGTGACAAGTAGAGACACATTCTGGAAACTGGACCGTTCTTGCTCGCCAATCGATCAGAGGATTGTGTTTCTCTAACCAAGGTATTCCTAGAATAATCTGAAACTGAGGGGCCTTGATCACATCGAACACGATCTTCTCATGGTGTCCATCTTGACTTACTAGCGTCACCTCTTGAGTGGTATGCGTTACTGGCCCGGAGGCTATCTCCGTACCATCCACCGTAGTAATGATGTCCTTTACAGCCTTGGGACAAAGAGTTAGATTCATCCTCAAAACCATTTCATGATCCACATAATTGCCGATGGCACCGCTGTCGACGTAAGCTTCAATTGCATGTAATCGATCCGGATTATCAGGGCTAATGAGGACCATAGGTATCACGAAATGCGAGGTCACGGAACTGGTTTTCACGCTCGGCAAGAGGACCTCTATTCTTGTCGGGCGAGGTCGTTTCCCTGCTCAGAGTTTGTAACTTTGGTAACTGCAGCTCCTACTGCCTTCTTGGCAGGTTTCACCGGACAGTCTCGAAGAAAGTGCCCTGAGTTTCCGCAATATAGGCATAATTGCAACTGTTTCCTCCTTTCCCGCTCCCTTTGTGTTAGAGGACCTTTCAGACCCCCTATTTGCATGGGTTCCCCGGAGTCTACTCCTTTGGAAGGAGTTGGCGGTTTGGAAAATACTCGAGCATCAAACTTGGAACGATCGGCCTTCCTGTTCTGCAGCCTGTGATCTATTTGAACGACCAAGTCAAGTCTATATAATCCGAACAGTCTTGTGGGGGATTCACTACTTGGGCTAAAACGTCTTTGAGCTCTCCACGTAGACCTCTATAAAACAGCGTAATCCTTTTGTCCTCAGGCCATTGAGTTTCCACTATTAGTCTATTGAAAGATGCAATATAAGCCAAAAGGTCTTGATTACCCTGTCGCAACGAAAGAAGCTCATTGTCCAAGGCCTGCCCCTGTGAATGTCTTGCGAACAGTTTTTCCATACTAAGCTGAAAGGCTCGAAAATCATGGAGAACCGGATCATCTTGATTAACTAGAGGGATCGACCAGTCTGCCGCATTGCCACTAAGGTACGAAAGTACAAAAGCTACTTTTGCTTGATCAGTTGGAAAGGCTGCTGGCCGGCATAAGAAGTGCAACCGGCACTGATTGATAAATACTGCAAACCTCTTTGGGTCACCAGAAAATCGTTCGGGCGGAGCCAGAGGTACATTCCCAGGTAGGTTGATCTGCACTGGATTCATAGAGGATGTTGAAGGAAGATTTGCCCCTGATGCGGGTAACGGGGTCTGTCCGGCTTGTGACTGTAGCACTTGTCTAGCAAGATTGTCTGTTCTCTCCTTGGAAATAATTAGTTCCCTTCTTAGAGCATTCGTTTCCTGACGAGCTGCATGCACTTCTGCCCTTAGTTCCCCAAGTAACCGGGCTAGGGGGTCAGTATCCGAGGTTTCCATAGCGCCTGGGCGAGAGTTTTGCGGTAGGCTTTGCGTTCTGTAACGCTCACCTGATTCTCACAGAGGCGCCGGTCTTGACTGGGCGACTACCGTATCTTCAAAGGTGATGTGTAGCACCCGGTTGGCTCTTTGGGCTGGACCTCTGTGCACTGTATGCCTGACGTGTAGAGTAAGATGTCTGCAGATAGAAAATATGGGGTTAATGAACTGGGGTTATTGGGGTGTCCCTATCTCTTTCCTCTTCTCCTCTCCTGTAGACCCCCAAAGGTTAACGCTCTCACCTTAGGTAAGTGAATGCCGAGCTCTCCATCTGCCTCGGGGCAGGGTGCTGTAACCAGTTTCTTCACTGGATAGGTAGCGCAGGCCTCTTGACTTCAGAGGACTGCTGTCCGTCGTTTACTGCACGAACGGTAAGTTTCGAGTCATTCAAATGTCTTTAAAGTCTTTAGTAATGATGTCTCTTGTTTTGCAGGGTTCCGGCGATGGCGGATGACGGGCTGAAGTGAGTTGAAGATGGAGCCCGTGTGATGAATAGAAGCGCCTGGAAGCACGTAAGTAAGCGCTTGTTGCCTGCTTCACTATGCGCTCTAACTGTCTTTTTATTTTGCAGGTACGAGTTCGGAGCGGCTGCAGGGTCCCGGAATACCCACTGGATTAGATGTGGAAAGGAGTAATGGCACGTGAGTATTAAAGTTCCCCAATGTCTTTAAACGCACCTTGTTTTGTCTTTCAGATGCGGGATGCAGCGCCGAAGGCCTCCGGAGCGTGCAAAGAGTTGGTAAACTTTTGTCTTTCAGATGCCGGAATGCTAACCTGTTCTTTCTTGTCTTTATAGGTGTTGCTGAAGACTGGATTCAGGATGGTAAGCCTTTGCCTTTCAGATGCCGGAATGCTAACCTGTTCTTTCTTGTCTTTATAGGTGTTGCTGAAGACTGGATTCAGGATGGTAAGCCTTTTTGCTTAGGCCCAGGACCGGATGCAGAAGACACGATGAGCGTTCTGCTGCAGAGGTTGCAGAATAACGCAAAGCAAGATTCATCCACCGGGTGTGGTTTAAATAGCCTCCTGTAGTGCTTAGGTGTCTCCTTCCACAGCCACGCCTAAGTAAGAAAAGAGTTCCTGGTAAGAAAAGAGTTCCTGCCTTCCAGAAGAGTTCCAGTGTTCTGAATCTAGGGAGTGGCTCCAGCCCCACCCAACAGGAAAAGTAGTTCCAAACAGAAGAGGATCAGAGGCTCAACTGGCAGGCAAGTAAGCAGCATGGTCTGCTGAAGGTAAGCGCCAGGACTGGGTCCAAAAGGTCCCAATTGGGACTGGTTGGCACTCGGAACCTGGGTTATGGATCTGCTTCCAAGGGAGTTGGGAAAACCCTGACCTTTTGGAAGCAGAGATCATGACAGGAACCATTTGCCTTTCGCTTGATTGCCTGTTTTTTGTTTTCTTTTGTGTTTTTTCCGTACCATCTATCTGAATAGTGTCCCCCAGACTAGTCGTCATTTTCTTAGGTTGCTGCGTAGGGTCCTGGAAAATCGCATAGCTCGCTTTTAGCTCTTCCTCATCCACAATCAACAGGCAATCTGAGTTAGTAGTCCTGGGGGCCTTTATGCCCTTCCCCAGTACTAGAGGGCCACCTGATCTTTGCTTCCCTTTCTCGGTTTCCAGTTGCTTGATCCTCTGATCTTCGAGGTCTTCACTTCTTCTGGGGTTCTGTTTAGGGTTTGTGATCAGAGAGGCTTGCTGATTGAGTTTTCTAATCCACTTATGGTCTTCAAGATTCACTTCCATCAGGAGTTGCTTGTCGTTCGATTCTTGATGCTGCAGGTCACACAGACGATTCTGTCATTGGTGAGACAGGTTTGACTCCTTCTGCAGTCTCGCATCTAAGTGTTTTGTGAAACGTACCATTTCGCCCAGCCCCTCGTCTGTTTTCAGGGTTAGTGTGTAAAGTGACTGCAGGGTTTCATTGATGGGTTCGTAAAGTTTGAGAAAAGGGGCAAGTGTGAGGTTCAATGCTGCCATCACCACATTCTGGGTATGGACAAAGTCCTCCATCCTACCCTTACTGCACAAGTCACTTATTCTCCCCAGGGTGATGTCATCAATCCCCGGCTTCTTGGCCTCCTTTGGCTCTGCTAGGGGGAGACAGCTTCTGTGATCCGTCTGTCTGGGGCTTGGGTTTAGTTGTACTTGACCCCATGAACGTGTTGGGTTTGAGTCAATGGGATCTATTGGGTCCTCATCGTCCAGTGCTGCCAATTTATGCTTCATAAATGAGAGACCAGTCAGGGGCCAGTCAGAAGACAGGGGGACAACCACCAAACAACAGTATATTGATGACTAAAGAAGCAAATGCTCATACTAAAAAAACGAAAGCACCTTTGCAGGTGCAGTCACTACCCAGAAAACCGGTCGAAGAAGAAAAATCAAGGAAAGCCCCAAGCGCGACTCAACAACCACAAAATGATCAAGGGCGAAGCTCTTCTCTAGGGATAAAAGAGGGGAGGTATGCATGGACAAAACCTCACCTGGAGACAGGCATACTCAAGAAGCCGGCTACAATTACTTCGGACAAAGATGGGCAGTTAGGAGGGTTCGAAGTACCTAAGCAAAGATTCTCACATGGAAGAACAACAGTAGACCACGTTCAAAGTGCCGCGATGGAATACTTGCCATCAGATTCACCGGTATCGCAAAGAAGATCAGAGAAAAGCATACTTCTCTGAAAAATCGCCGATTGAGCGACATAGGAGCAGGAATGCAGAAAGTCTCCCCAAACGAGAAGCCGGACATGATTGCAATCATGTCAGCAATGACAGTCGTACTTGCACCATTCTGCAAATTATACAAAGTCATAAGAGAAGAGATCCAAGACAACACGGCAATGCTGACAAATATGATTACGAAAATATCACACGTGGAAAGCTATATAACAGCGGTAGAAGACTTGAAAAACGCTCACCATTTACCTCAGGATAGCATAATTAAGGAACTAGAAAGAAAGATCGAAGATCTGGAGCGATATAATGGAAACCACACTGAGCTTTCCACGCTAGTGACCGGATTTCCAATGACGCACCTTGAAGACGGCCTGTGGATAACGAACAAAAACACATCCCCCAAGGAAACGTCTCCCAACCAAAAGCAGACAAAATCACCCCCAAATAAAATAAAGAACAGCCAAAGATGAAAAGGGCACAGGTGGCCCTAACACTCAAAAAACTGGCCCCTTCTCCTGAAGAGTTGAGAACTGTAGCAGAGGCTCAGCTGGAAAAATACCAGAAAACAGCATCTCCAAGAACGACGGAGGAATTCATGGCAGACCCGACCCTAATGAACCTAACTCAACACTGGGAAGGCAACAACCTCACTATTAAAGAGGTCGATAATATGTCACCCAGCAAGACCAAAGTGAGGAATACGACAGGCGATCGGAATAAACCCTCAATAGAAAAGGACCAGCCTGGAAAAGAAGGGGCGGGAGGTCAAGGAGTTCAACAGGAAAACCCCCACCAGAAAAACAAACGACGGGTAAATGAAGATCATGAGAAAACACCAACTTCGAAGATCAGATGGAGAAGCAGGATTGAACTCCAACACCAAAAAACAAAAGAAGAAACCCGCCTATTTAAGTTAGAACAAGTCGGGAAAAAAGACTTCCTTATATTAAACCGACCAACCGTCGTTCAGATAATGAAGAACACCCAATCTTTAAAGAAATTCAGAAGCGAAGATATGAACTTAGTAGAACCATACCATAGCGGGAAAATAGCCAAGGCATATTTACACGTAAAAGCAGAACGCATTAATCACATTGAAAAATCGGCCTTCAAAGAAGTGGAGCAGATGGGCTTTCTTCTAACTGAAATAAAAAAATGGGAAAGAAACGAAAGAGCAACGGAAAAAACTAGCACGGTAACGAAAAAAAAAAAAACATCTGCGTATAGAGAAGGAACGGTATGGCAAAGATGACACCCCTAGGTATCAAAAAAAGACCAGGGACCGTATTGAGACAAAGCTGCGAGATGGGCATGAGGCCCTACACAAAGATACTCCTATAAGACTCAAAAGGTCGAGCAGGGACAGGAGACAGAGCCAACTAACTGAGAGAGCGGAAAAGAAACATACACCGAAAGATCAGACCCGTGTATTTAAGTTAGAACGACGGGACCCAAAGAATGTGCAAGCGCCATTAAATCGGTCAGCAGTACTTCAGATAATGAAGAGATCTAAATTCCTAAGGCATTTAAGATCGGAAGACCTCATGCTATTGGAACCATACCACAGTGAAAATCGAGCGAAAGCATATATACACATAAAAACAAAGGGATTTGAGGAATTCGAACAATCGGCTTTCGAAGAATTGGAACAGATGAGTCTTCGCATGACTGAAATAATAGAATGGGAAACACATGAACAAGACAAGCTCGTTGCTTCTACAAGAAAACAGGAAAACTGTCCCGATCACGAAGAACAGAGGTACCGACCACAAAGAAGTCGGAGCACGGATGAGTCGCAATGCAATCCACAAACCAAATCCTCTCTGACTTTTAACACACCAAAACACAAGGAAAAGACGTCAGAGTTAGGACAATTGAAAGGCCCTTGGAATTGGTTGACATCGACATGCAATAAAAAAAATAATAAATAGCAGCGACTAAGGCTGGATCTCGTCAACACCACCGCAGAAGAAATCGGAAAGGAACGGCCCGAAACAGAGAGTTTCTGTTTGGGATCTTGGAACACCCGAGGATACTCGCATTTAATGACGGTGGGTGACGTGAATCTAGGCAGATTCGATATTCTGTGCCTACAAGAGACGTGGTTGATGGCCAAACCAGCGCTTGATGGCTATACCGTAGAAATTTCTGCAGCCGAGAAAGACCTCCTAGGGAGACAGTTTTCGGGCTTATTAATAGCGATCAAAACAGGTCTCGGTTTGGTCGAACCTGTAAGTGGAAAGAAGCTTACAAAATGCTGGTGATTGTGACAACCTGGTCCCAACAGACAACAAAAAGAGGACGGCATTCGAATCTGCTAGTTATAATAACTTGCTATTGGAACCCCCAGTGCATGTCGACAAAAACATTCTGCGCAAACATGAGCTCCACGATTGACCAGCTCTACGAAGACTTTGAAGATATAGAAATTATCATCTGTGGTGACCTCAATGCAAACTGCAATAATCAAAAGCAAGTAAATTCAACTAGAAATCACCAGCCTTTACCATCAGACCAAACCAGAGACCGAGGAAAGGCTTGGAAGGACCTTATCACCACAAGAAATATACAAAATATAGACACACTGTTCCCTAATCAAAAAAATATCCCAACGTGGGACCTCGAAAGCAACATTAGATCACATTTGTATCTCCACAGGTCTAATAGATTGCATACAGAGTTTCCAAGTTGAGAGAACTATCAACCATAACTTGCTGACCTGCACATGGCATGGATCGAGACCAATAAAATCCAGATATCTCCCAGTGATGGAGGTAAATAACCAACAAACACGGCTGAGGCTAACCGAAGCTAATATTTTGAAAATCAAAAATGCATGGAACCAGAAAGTCTTGTCCAATAAGCTGAACAAGAGGGACGAAAGACCAGACTATACGCCGCTACTAGCCCCATACAAAAAACCATTGAAGAGAATAGGAGCAAACGTTGACCACCCGAAACATGCCTTCAACAAAGAGCTGGTCGAACAAAGAAAAATGGGGTGCCGCTTGAAAAAAAAAGCAAAAATGACAAACGCTAGCGAAGACTGGGCGAAATGGCGCCAAGAAATAAAAAGGTACCGCAATTGGCAGAAACAACGAAGGGCAACACAATACCAACTTGACGCTGAAGATATGATGAAGAGATTATCATCTAAGAAATCAAGCGAATTCTGGTCACTGATAAAAAGCACATCTGGGACACAGAATATGACTATGATCAACGCAGTTTCGGAGGAAAAATGGACAAGGTACCTAACGACGGAATTTGAAGATTTAGAGGAACCACCAGCAATGAGGGGGGATAACCCAAACGCAACCTGGGTAAATCTCACAAACCCTGAAGACATTGTAGCTAAAATCAAGAAGCTAAAAACATCTAGAGCTCCAGGCCCTGACGGTCTGACGAACGTGTCCCTTAAACAGTTCTCCAACGAGTGGTCGATCATGATCAGTAAGATATTCGCTGAGTGTGAGGCAAAACGCAAAATCCCAGAGTCGTGGCAGAAAGCCGTAATCGTGCCGATCTATAAAAAGAGGAGCCGTGAGGACCCAGAAAACTACAGGCCCATCGCCTTGCTCAATATCATAGGCAAAATCTATGCCTATCTGGACCATTTTAGAACTTGGGAGAAAAGTGGCCTGTCGAAAGACAACCTCCAAACGGGGTTCCAAAAAAACAGAAGTACCACAATCAACATCATGATAATTAACATCCTAAAAGCCAAGGTGAAGGAAAGGGCCCCAAAGATACACTTAGCTTTCATTGCTTTATCTAAGGCCTTCGATAAAATTGATCGTAACATGCTGTAAGGTATATTAACACAAACCATCTCGAAATTAATAAAACAAAATCGAAAGTTCTGACGATTGAGAAAGCATCGAACAAAAAATCTAAAAAGATGTCTTGGTATCTTGAAAGCGACAAAATCGAAACGGTGAAAAACATCAAATACCTGGGTGTCGAAATCGACAGCTCAAGAACAGACATTGCCATGCAAAAAACGCTTTGGGACAAAGCAAAAAGACTGACATCACAAATAAGAGCAATTTATAAAAAATTCGGAAAGTTCTCATTAACACCCGCAATAAACTTCTACAAGGGAAAAGTGGTTCCCGCTCTGACGTATGGCATGGAAGTTTCTCTGTGTATCCCACCCACAATCTGGACCAGAATGGAGGGGCTGGTGTGGAAGGCAGTCCTAGGAGTTCCCAAATCAACATCTATGGCAGCCATTAGAAGAGAGTTGGGTCTAGTATCCCTCTCATCTGTGGTAGAGCAACGCGCCATGAGCTTCTTCAGGAAAATAATACTGGCTGAGTCACTCCCAGCGTTCAACATCATTAAAGACGAACTGGAAAGTGGCAAGTGCGCAGCCCTGAACAAATGGGTGAATAAGAGGAAAGAGAAACTGCAGGAAATAACATGCACAGAAAAAGAGCTGAAGAAAATCTGGATAGGATTAAACAAAAAATGGAAACGATGGACTGGATACAAACACTTGAGTCTGCCGCAGAGAACAAACTCTTAGTCCATCTTCCCGCTACTTTCAACAAACTGAAATCTCCGCTAAGATACTGTGTCAGATTTCCAGAAAAAAGAAAAAGAATGCTGTTTATGAAAGCAAGACTAAATCTGCTCCTGACACAGGAAATCTTAACCATCAGGGGCGTCTCTGACAAAAAAGATTGTCGATTGTGTAAAATGACAGAGACGACTGAAACCCTGAAACATCTGGTAATAGATTGTTCGAAAACTAAACAACACAGAGCAGCTCACCTACTACCGATGATCGAGAACCCATGGATGCTATGCGAAAATAATTTATGGAACCGTTTAATATCTGGAGAAACCAAGAGATGGACGGTGGCAATGGTGAACTTAATTGAGGCAATATTCCGACAAATTAGAGAGGCATAATCGTGTCTCGAAGAAGACTTCTGGGGTTCAATCTGTATATTTTTTCTTTGCCTACAGAACTGATAATCACAAAATGATAAATGGCCTGATCATGCCGGAAAGAGAGACTTCGAAATTTAATAACTTTTGATACATTTTTTCAGAGTTTTTCTGAAGAAAAATGTCAATAAAATAAAAATAAAACAAAAAATGAGAAACGTCTCCTTTTTTCCCTTACAATTTTACCCGTAAGATTTGAGATGTCCTGAATTAATTTGGAAGCAAGGCTTGCATTTCTTGGGTTTTCGTGAAACAAGTCCTTGAGCCTCTTTTGGGAGGCAGTCATTATTTCCACTGCCAGGGACCCGCTCCTCTTCTCCCAAGTATCAACCGCACTTTCCTCCAGGTTGTTGGAGGTGTCTGAAGCACCTGAGTTATTTTGCAGTGCCCCCGAGAGTGTTGTACTACTCGTGGATGGCTTTGAATGAGACTGCTCCTTCTCTTCTCGGAGGTCCAGGTAGCTATCTTGGATAGCAGGTTGGGTCTTTGGCAGGCATATCTCTATACTAGGAGTTTCTATTACCTTCCGCATCTCCTGGTCTTTCAGAAGGGAATCATCCATCCTTCCCTCGAGTTGTGTTGAGAGTTCTTCTGATGCCATCAGGTAATTCGTGGCTGCACTTGCTGCCGGTGGTTCCTCAAATTGCAATTCCCCACCTGCAGGCTTTCCAGCCGTTTGTTGGGGTGTCATGGCATCCGGGCTTTGCGGTTTATTGGTCGAGTCCAGCAGATGTGTTTCTTCCTGGAGGCAGGTCAACCCTTCTGCCTGGTCTCCCCTAAGATGGGTGCGGTCCTGCGGGTCGTCGTTCCCCTCTGGTAGCCTATGCAATTTCGGCTTTTCCCTTGTGTCCTTCAATGGAGTATGGTGACTTAAGTCGGCCTGAATCCTGTCCGTGGCTGGAAGAGTCACTGGCTCACTTACTACGGGGTGGGGGGTTGTGTCAGGCTCTGACCCCTTGTCCCTTGCATGTATGGGTAAATCTCCTGCAGATTCTGCCATGGATGTTAAAGGTGACCCCATGGCCTGGGTTTTACTTAAAAAGGCAAGGCGGCTTTGTATCAAAGGCAGCGGAACTTTGTTGGGGCTTCGCATAGCCGGTGATAAACCCTCGGCAGGGGCCGGGTAGGATGCTACTCGCTACCTTACCTGTTGTCTGGTTTTCACTCTATCAGCTGCACCTGGGTCCGTTGAGTCGCTCTTTAGGCGACCCATATCCCTCGTAGTGCAGCTCCTCTCTGCGTAGAAAAAGGGACAAATGAGTTGCAGGCGGTGAGTGTCGTTGCCTTCAGGTGGCCTGGGTAGCGGCCCCCGCCACACCGCTATGCCAGCAACACCGTTAACACCACTTGCGCACCACTTCCGCTCCGCTGACGCGGAAGTAGGTGCTTTTGAGTGGTGAGTTAGGCAGCCTCAGACTCCTCTGTAGCCTTAAAGGGACAGACTCACTGCACAGCAGCCTCAGACTCCTCCTCTGTAGCCTTAAGGGGACAGGCTCACTGCACAGCACGGCAATCCGAGGGGAAAAAAACAGCAAAGTTCCAAATGATTTCAAATGATGAAGTGTTCACAGTGCAACTGGCAGGGGTCTCCCACCGTCAACACCACTTGCGCACCACTGTAAAAGTATAAGTGTTACAGTAATTTGGACCTGTTATGTGGTCTGAAGGAACGTGAAGATTTGCTTGGGCATCAGAAGCTGGACGTTGATGCCACTTTTACCGACAACTGCTATCTATTGAGAGAATGAAAGGTGGCCAATGACGCCAAAACTGATGACCAACTCTGATGCGCTTTACCATCTGTGAAGGTGTAGGCATATTTCCCCAGACTTATGTTTGTAGGAAGGGTGTATTCGCATGGTGTAACGCCATCCCCAGGATATTCAATTTCAGGCACAGGGAGTTTTCTTCCATCCAGTGGTGAATGTGTTGCAAGCATTTAGTGAAATCTATTAAGCTGCTCTACGTGTATTGCAAATGTGAAGGTGTCATCTTCCTGACTGCAGGTGTGTGTGGGAAAGTGACCAAGGGGCAGGTGCCACCACCCACTCTATGACACAGGGTCTGGGATGGATGTGGCGAGGATCCACTGGTCACCCCTTTCCAAGACCCGTGTCAGAGGGCAGGGTTATGCCACATTAGCTACAATAAGACATTTGGCCCTTTACAGAATGCCCAAAGAATAGAAGGACGTTTTGTTGCAAGCCCTTTAACTGAGACGCCATGGTGGATAGACCTTTTTCATTTTTCTCAAGCAAAGTGTAAGTCGGAAATGGCGACCGGTATGCAAAGGAACGAGTAGTTCGCAGACAGAAATGCTGCCAGAGCAGTGCCGGCTTCGCCCACTCAGCGCAGAGTTTCAAATTGTCCGTGCTTGGTTGACTATCAAAGAGAATCCAAAATGGCAGACTGATCTCTCATAGCATGGTTCCAAATGATATGGAAGATCTACATTACTGAAACACATTGTTATATCCAGCATGCGTTAGTTGGGTGTACGAAGCTTGTGGTTGTGCTTGTCACTGGTCCTCCTTGCCTGCTTGTCTGCTGGTAGAATGTTGCTGTAGGTGGAGCAATGATAGCTCAGGGAATGTTGGGTGAGTGTGATACATGTATGGTTCCATGAGTTTCAGTTAAACATGAGCTGTGAGAGCCTGAGGATGGACAGGTGAATGTCTCCCCCATTCTGTTTTAAGAGTAACTGGAAACCTGGAACTGGATGTGATAAAGAAGCTTTAATGTACCTGTGGAGTTACAATGTGTCCTGAGCAACTTTCTTCCGGTTTGCGATATAATACACACTTCAAGTAAAATACTTGTTAGGGCCGGCCAATCCTACATTGACAAAAGAAATCACGTGCATATGCAAACCCTCAATTTGAGGAGGGGGCGTTAAAGTAGGAGCAGAAAGGGTGCATGGAGGTTAGAAGGAGAATATAGAGAGACAAATGCCCTCCAGGCTTACAGGTTCTGTGAGAGAGGTGGGTGGTGGTATGAGTATATGGCAGAGAGTCAAGTAGGCATCTGGGGAATCAGCAAAGAGAGCTAGCGTGAGAGAGGCAGCAGATGTAGGCCGCCAAGGAATGCGCCTACGTAGAGGTGACGAGGAAAGTGTGAGAGTGTGCTGGTGGGTTATATGGCTGGATCCTTGGGCAAGAAAGTAGTCAAAAGCCCATACAACAGCCTCCATCAACCTCACTCACTCACCCATATTTGAGCAGCCTCTCCTCTCGGAGAAGCTGTTGGCCATTTGGGGCGGCTGGCATAGTCTATAGATGGAGTTAGGAGCTGAGACACCGATAGTACTGTCTAGGGAACACCAGAGGAGAACTTGATCATTGAGGGGGAAACCAGAAACCAGCGCAAGATACTAAGGGCTGTGAGTGACCTCAGGGGGGGAGGCTTTTTGAGAGACATTTCTGTTGGCTATAAAAAAAATAGATTTGAGCCAGGAGTTACCATTCTGCTCGAATTTGGCCAAAATGTGTTTACAATCCTTATAAACCCCTTTCTTTTACCTGGAACTTTGTCCTGGGTCCTTTGGGAAACCACTCAACCTTGTGACACAAAGGAATGCCTAAATTGAAAACAAATATTTCAAATATTGGTCCAAAAATATCTTCTTTGCTTATACACAGATTATGACTGGTAATAAGGGTGGTTATGAAGCAGTGTAGCTAATGTAGGATTTTGATAGGTTATTGTGTTAAGATTCTGATGAAGACACTTTTGTGTAGCCTACAAGTCACGGGTTTAAAATGGTGCCCCAAGGTCAGTCAGGAGTCCACAAGCAGAACTTATGAGAGTCCACCTCTAGGCCCTTTAATGATAGGATTAAAATAGCAAGGCAGCGGGATCTGTAAGAGCTCATCTTGCAAAGGGATCTGTCCGCCACGAGGTGGGCATCAGTGATCTAGGCATTGAGAGTCAGCATGTGTGAACGCACCTCTTGTTTGGATGGGTCCATATAGTTCAGATAATCCCACAGCACCTATTGTGCAAGCACATATGCATCCATGACTCTGTAGCACTGCATAGCAGTGTATGTAGTATCTGACAGTGCTGTCCATTGCACATTTCCGCATTGTGTTCTTGTTGTAGCTGGCATCATCCTGTTATCCATGTGCACCTGCATTCCAAGGCAATACACATTATACCCCTCCTTCCGCCAAAACTTATGTGATTCATGAGATCAAACGGGAATGCATTTGAATAGCTGCCAATGTTCTTTAGTGCAGACAAATATCACATTGTGTAATGTTTCGGCCACTCTAAAAATGTGGATATCCTCAGGATTCAGTGACATTCAGATTATTTTAATGACGTGAACATGTAAGTTGCATTTCTATGTTGTCACATCAAGCAGGTTTGAAATTCATCCTGTAGTAATAGGCAACCCTACTTTAGATACAATGGGCCTCATTACGACCCGGGGGTAAAAGGTGCCGGCGCCGTTTTCCCCGTACCGCCTCATTACGAGGTCCCCTCGCGGGACCCAGGAAGTAACGCCTGGTCAAACCAGGCGTGCTTACCGGGTCCCGTGAGGGGAGAGGGAGGAAACAACGGGCCAACTCGTAATGGCCCGTTGTTTGCTCCCTCTCCCATTCCCATTCAGCCCTATAGGGGCTGAATGGGAATGGGGAAGGACCGGGTCCGGGTCCTTGGAGGGAGGAATTACCGGGACTTCTGAACTCAGAATGGCTCGATAATTCCTCATTCTGTGGACCTGGACCCGGACGCGATTTTGGCGGCAGCCATGCCGCCAATAGCGGCATGTCTACCGCCGAGGTCGTAATGAGGCCCAATGGGCCTCATTATGAGTAAATCTCCCAAAATACCACCAAACGGAATTACCGTTACTGCCACTTGGTCCCGCAGATTTACTGTGGTAGTACAAGTAGAGCTACAATGGTGTAAGTCCCCATTATTGGAGTCCGTAGGACTCCATGGGGATTTCGTCGGAATCACCGCCAGTGGAAATTCCACCGCAGTAATTCCGCAAATTTCTTTTGGCAATAGGGAGGACGTTTTACCTCCAACCTTTAGGTGGAGGTAAAGCTTCCTCCCAACCGCTAAACGTGCAGTTCGGTGGTAGGGTAATGCAGCGGTAATGTGGTGGTAACAGAATTACTGCTGAATTACCGCCTTTTCTCCCTCAACACCAACCTCTTAATGAGGCCCAATGTATCATTTTATCCACCATTTAACAAAATATACATAAGTTCACCTTTGTTTTTCTTATCGAGGAAAGCACACATTCAGACGTCAGTAGCTAGTGTTCCCCAACATGTGCATGCTCTGCATACTTCAGGAATGTGTGGCTATATCCTGTGCTCATGGTGACCAATATGGTGACTGCTGTTTGCAAATATTAACCATAGATTTGATAACAGCGTCAGCAAGCTGTTTCGAGGCGACCATAAAGAGAAGCTGGTCCTTACACGTGCAGTCTTATTGTAAAAAGGGTCGGTGCTGGCTGCAGCCAGGCGCCGTCAAGGAGTTTGGAAACTTACTATTGATTTAAGATAAGAAGTTGGAGCTTTTTTCAAGTGTCTCACTGGACTTTCTTTCTGTCAACATTTAATGCTGTGTAATAACTATGACCTCGCTGCCTTGTTTGGCGACCTTGGACCTCCGGATCCAGCTAGGTAGGCTTTTCCGATGCTATTTAAGTAACTTCTGGAAAAAGAGGTCATATTGGAAGGGCACTGTCATGAAGTGGCCTCATGGTCATCATTTCACATGGAACTGTTGATGCTATCTGCTGGTCCTTGAGGCCAGCTGAACCCTGAGGCCAAGTCACCCAGCACTACAACTCCCGCAACAGACAACTGGAAGTGACGGAAAACCTGCACCGGATCTAGCAAATAGGGAACTGGGAAAGGGAAGACCTCGGGGAAGCCCTCAACAAGTCCCTGAATCCAAGAAGTGCACCAAATAACATAACTTAGAAAGGAAGTACTGCATTTTTCCATAAGTGGGTAAGACATGAGCCCCTCACAAAGTTGTTTTAAAACCCCTTCTCCATGTCCCTCCAGGGGCAAGGTGACAGCCTTGAGGAATTTGCAACCGTCTCTCATCTAATACCCAAGCAGGGGAGAATCAGAGCGCTTGACTGGACAACAACCAGACATAAGGAAATTACTACTCCTCTTGGCAAGAGCAGAAAAGCGAAAAAAACTCAGGCCTCCCTGCCAGCGGCAGGTTAGAAGGAGAGCGCCTACTGCATTGACTCCCTCATTTATAAACAGTGGTAGAAACAACCTATAGCGCAGGATAAACGGTTTTCCAAACCGATTTCGTCCATCGCCCATCAAAAGGAGAGCTCAGCACAGAGCATTCTGCAGGCCACAGACAACACTCAAATCAATTCCCAGAGCGGGGAATCTTCCAGCAGGAGGCTGAGGCAGAAAGCAGCAGCTGTAGCCTAACCAACAGCATCTAAACACTGAAAAAAGGAATACAAGATGGCAGCTGCCATTTTAAACACTTCCTTCAGGGAGACAGATCTACACAGACCTAACGCCACTTAGAATGGCCAGGCAGATCATGTGACCTTGTCAGCCAATAACGACAATGTATCCACAGCCCTATAAAGAACGACCTCTCAAGACATCAGTGTAGGTGTTTGGAGTTGGAGCAGCAGCGCATTTGGTGAAGGATGGAGAAGCGAGCGGAAGGAGCGTGAGCAAGAAAGAGGCTGAGGAGACTACGCTAGAGAACGGAATAGGAGTTTGGAAGTGAAGACTAAAGAGGTGGTGTAGAGTAAGGAGGGGTGTGAAGGACCAACAGAATGAGTGAAGTGTTTGAAGGGAGAGAACAAGGAGGAAAGGAGGAATGCAGTGGCAATTGACATTTGCAGAGAGGAGGTGGAGTGTATCAAGAAGGAAGGTGGACATGACATCAAAGGAATAGACGAAGGGTGTGTTCAGGAGGAGGTTGGAAGCAACAACAGTGAAGAAGAGTTGGTGCGTCAAGGAGGTCAGGGTCAGGTGTGTAGGAACCCCCAGAGTAAGGAAAATAGAAGTTAGTCAGATGCATGAATACGAGGGGCGAAACATCAGCATTTGGAAGGAGGGAGGTTCTCAGAAGGGTGAAAAAGAAGGAAGACATATCAGAAAGAGTAGGCAGGAGGTAAGGAAACATCAAGAGGCCAGAAGTGACATTCCAAAGGAAGAGGAGGAGGTTGAAAAAGTCATCAAAGTGAAGAAAGGAGTTGAGGCATAGAAGCAAGTTTGGAGAAGGGCGCACGTTTAGCCCTGAGCAGGCTGTGGTTGTAGAGGTGAGCTCAAGCCTTTTAAGGGATATTGAGACAGGTGGAGGATCAGCGCATGGCGCAACACCAATTAAACTAGTGAAAAAAGGATGATGGGCTGTCGAGCTGGATGCAGAGATAGAAAGGTGTAAAGATGCCAATGGAACAGTCTCAAGAATGTGTGGAAGTCCCTCCTTGGCTCAAACTTAGGGCCTTAGAGAAACTCATGATCTACCTTGGTCTCCTACATTAAACCTACTTTCAGTTACAAGTCCCAGTTTGAGGCCAGGCAAGAGATTATCGCCCACCAAGCAAATGCCAGAGAATGGAGAATATATTGCGGGAGGCAATTCAGGGCAAGAGGAATACAAAATCCAAAGACATAACTTTAAGCTCAGAGATATTTGTTGGAACAAAGAAACGTTTGTTGGAATCAAGTGTCAAGACTTTGTGTTGCGCCGATGCTAGCCCTCGCAGACCTCTCAAGCACCCAACATATTAAAAATCAGGGCTCGACACCTATATAAACCAGAAAGGTGTCGAGTAAAAGGCCCAACACCATCCCGATAGCTGCAAGAAAACAAATAACGGGTCAACACAGGAATTGACATTTCAATGTGTGTATTCATTTAGGCAAACAAACACAGTTACCTGTATTTTCTGATGATTGTTTCCAAGGGCAAAACCTCCCGGGCCCAAGATGACCACTGAGTTGCCCAGAATTAACTCTGCAACAGTAAATGAAGAGGACAGGTGGGACGAGCATAGAAGATAGAAGGCCTTCTGGAATGTGGACAATGATGAATCACCAAATCCAAATGACAAACACAAAGTCACTATGAGGACCAGAAGCAGTCCAACTCGCAGGAGTATCACGGGTGATCCAGGTGCCACACAAGTACAGTCCAGACTCTGGAATCTTCAGACAACGATCAGTCCATTGTGAGAGAACCCTGGGACAGTGCAGAAGTTGTCACAACATAGTCTAAAGACAAAACAGTTCAGTCTTTAGAAAGCATAGTTGGGTTTGGTGAATAAATAATCAGTTCAGAGGAACGAAGGCCAGGAACACAGGAAACAGGTAGGAACTAAGCGAGGTCGATACACAGGATACAAAGGGTCACTCTATTCTGGGCACATGTAGCTTTACGCTCCTACTCCTAAAGGGGGGATTCCGAATCCTGACACCCAGAGACTTTTGTTGGAACCCACAACTTTTGTTGGAAACCAGAGACGTTATTATTTGTCCCTAATCCCCAAGGAGAAGCCAGCATGCACACCTTTGGGAGGACACTTAAAAAGCTCCCACCATGCAGACAAGATAAAATAAGCCACTTGAAAAACACAGAAAATCTGTCATGTCATTGGTAACGGTTCATTACAGCACCCATATGCTTCCAATTGTCTTTGCTTCCAGTGCCTGAAATGAAGTAACACACTATTCAGTGTCCTTTGGTAGAGATGTGCCAAGGCTTGAAGAAATAGTTGTGTCCTACAACATCACTGCAGTCTTGAATCCAAGGTTTCTTTGAATTCTGACAGTGGGATGAGGCGTCTGTAATGATATGTCATCATTTCAGTGAATATTTCACTTGAACTTTTAATTTAGAAGTTTTTATAGAAAACTATTCAATTAAAGAGGAGAAAAAAAACCTTTCACAATGGTGTTCATTAATCAGAGACTATATAAGAAAGCTGCCTTCAATAAGAATCATAATATATTAATGCCAGTGTATCGCATAAAGGGTCTAAATGAGAGGGTTATATTTGGGTATTTTCCTATTTTTTCAGGCTTTCTCCAATTAAAGTTGTATTAAATTTAAGAGAAAAAGAACAACAACATACAATATAAAAGCATCTTGCACCATTCACAATGATACAATAACCAGTTGTATAACAAATAGATAGTGCTGTAGCACCAGAGTCAAACAATTCAATAGACCTTGTATTAGGTTTACTCATCTTCTCCAGTGAGAAGGGCAAGTGCCAAAACAAAAAACAATAAAAACAGAAAAACACAGCAAAACCACAGGGAGATTACATAACATACTGAACAGGTGCAGTGCCATATATATATCAGATGTAGACTTTGTATAAGATAAGGCGCAGGTAACCCAGGAGGATAGCTGGTGTATCGATCAAAAGAACCGATATATACACAAAAAAATATGGGCCCTTCCCATTTAAACCATCGTGAAAGCTACCATATTTTGGGTTTTGTGGTGAACCCTTGGGTAGTCATTACGTTGTGCAAAGTTGATAAATGGTTGGCAGGTTTCAAGGTATGCAGACATTTGCCCTTTATTAGTAGCGTGAATTTTGTGCATAGCTAAAGTAAACCATACCCTGCTGCACCATTGATGGGTATCAAGGGATGTATTCTCTTTCCAGTTGTGTGCCACTGTAATTTTGGCTGCCACTAAAAGATGTGTGATGAGCTGGGAGCTTTTACCAGAAAGTTGATAGATCCCACCTGGGATCACATTCCCCAATAGGCTAGTTAAAGGATCCACAGGAAGATCCACTGCGGATGATGCCATTTTTATCAGCTGGTTGTATACAAGTTAGGCATATGTCTCCAGGAAGGGATTCCAGATTGCCTCTATCGTATCAAGGTGGTCTCTGCATTTGTATATGATCTGTTCAAAAGGAAAGGGAGTCAGCAGGTTTTGAATCGCGTCCTCTACGCTAGTATAGTTAATTGATTTCCAAGCATACAGAATTTGTTTTTTGCCCGCATGCATCCTCTGAACATCCAGGATGTATTTGCTTTCAGCATGTCATGCACCAATTTGTCATCATCCCTGATGAAAATGGAAGCTTGGTGGCCGGTGGCCTCAATACCTTCAATTCTCTTTTCTTAAATACATTCTTTCTCGAACTCTTCACTCATCCACCTCCAACTGCCTCAGGATCAGTCGCTTCTCCAAGCAACGAGTTGGTGGTAGATCTCTTTCTTCTGCTGGGGCCTCCCTCTGGAACAGCCTCCCTGCCTCCCTGAAACATGAGGAGAACCATCTCCGGTTCCGTAAGCACCTCAAAACTTCCTCTTTGCTTCTGCTTTCTCGCCTCCTCTCTACTGCTGAATTCCTGGCTGAAACTGCACTGGTCACCTGGCTACCCTCTGATCTTGGGCCCAGGTCCCCTCCCCCACCAGTTACACCCCTGCACTGCCTCCCTGGCATCCCCCGCACTTGGGGATTGTTTTCTGTATCCCTACAGCCCCCACCAGCACTTGACACCTGATGTCTGCGCTTAACCCTTGCACTTGCCACCAGCTGGCCGCACTTTCACTTATTACTTTATTTATTCTATTTATTTACTGTCATTCCCATGTACTGCACTTCCCCCTCTCCTTTCCCCCCGCACTTTCCCCTTCCCTTTTCCCTTGCACTTGTGCAATCTCAATGTCACCTGGCCTAGTAAGATTGTTGTCTTTGTCTTCCATCTGTTCCCCCTCCCTTGCCTCGTCGCGCCTTGAAACACTTTTGTATAGGCGCGTTATAAATGCCATATCATATCAAATCAAGCTTACATAAGAATATTGGTTTCCAATACTAGGTTAATTCTCTCTGACACCTCTTTCCAGAATGCATTGGTCTTGGGACACGACCAGATCATGTGAGTCAATGTGCCCTTTACTATGACATTTTCAACATCGGTCACTATCACATATATTCCTTTCATACATCAGATCAGGTGTTCAGCACACCCGGTGTAGTGATTTAATATGGCTGGCCCTCAAGCTCCAGTTCAGTGATGCAAGTCAGATGTTATTACAGCACCTTGACCGACTGTAAGGTCTCAAGTTTTCACAAGGTTCTTGGGTCATCAGCGGCAAGATGAATGTGGTCTTCCAACAGGCCATCGCTAGACATTGGTAAAAGGATGCAGCCGAGTGAGCACTAGTCATGCATGTTTCCATTTTCAGTCATGCATCACTCTTGCACAGTAAATTTCACTTTAACTTAACTTTAATATTGCAGTTAATGACTTGCAACCAAATCACTGATCCCTAATTGCGAATTCACCCACAGCTTCCAAGGGTCCCTGAGTAGGAAATGAAACTACCTTCAACTCTTAACTTGAGTACTGTGACAGGGTCAAGGGGAACAGGGACCCCTCCCGATCTGGCGTAGGTGGCCTACCATGGAGTATGTCACAGCCAAACCTACCCCAGAGACATGGTGAGGGAGTTGGGGGGGCAGTCCATGCCCCCCTAAGCTTGCCTCGTATGTTTCAAATGTTGGTACCACTGTCTATCGCACCGCACACCAGCTTCTTTTCTGGCCAGAGTTCTTTCTTGTTGCTTATAGGACCTCAAAGAATGCAGCACAACAGCAGGGATCACACTATGCAGAGTAGCAGAGATGTTCCTCCAATACTATCCAGTCTACCAGCAGGGACACCAACTTCCCAGGGCTGGATGAACGAGACACACACAATAAATGCCAACAAAATTGACTGTAGACGTTCCATAAAAACACTTGTGAGTGAAAAGGAGGTGGGGCAAAGTGTGTTCTTAATGCTGTATCCTATAGTATCCCAGCCTTTGAGGAAAGCTTAGGGATAGATTAGCTAGAGTGATCAGGTGCAGTTAGGGACCAATGAAAAGGCAGAGGTGGTGGAGAGCAAGTAAACACCAGGAATAAAAGACATGCCCTCAAAGTAAAGGGAGGATAGCTCAGGGGCAACCTGCTCACCTTCGAAGCAAGACGAGACAGAGCACCACACGTGCGATCCCCAGTTCCATGCTTAGAAACCTATGGGTATTAAGTGCATTATAAATAACCTATCATCATCATCAAAAGCATGGATGTGGAGTATTCGTTCAGGTCAGGAGGAGGGTTGGTGAACGGGTGGAGAGCAGAAGTTTGAGCAGAGTGCTGAGGATTATTTGGAAGAATTGGATGAGAGTGTAGGTATGATATTGTGTGTGGGGGAGAGTGGAACCAAGCTTGAGAGTGTGGAGTGGCTGTTGTGAGAGTGCATGTTGGAGTCGGTGGTAATAGAGAAGGGGTGTGAGAGAGAGTACGAGGTTGAAGACAGGTAATGGAAGGAGAGATTGATACAGAGACAAAGAGGGGAGTAAAAGAGAGAGAAAGGGGTTATGACAGGGGAAAGGGTTATAGATATAGCGGGGGAAGGTTGGAGATCAGGAGGGATCACTCGGCAAGAGAGAGAAGGGAACAGTGTCAGAATATTGGGGTGGGGAGAGAGGAAGTGTGAGTGAAGAGAGAGAGAAGGTAGTATAGAGGAGATTGGTGTAGCGGGGGAAGGCTAAGGCTGTAGAACAGGAGGGAGAAGGAGGAGAGTGTGAGAAAAGGGAGGAATGAGAGACAGAGGGAGTAGAGAAAGGGGGTAAGGAGTAGAAAGAGAGATACAGGGAGTGAGGTGAGATAGAATGGGGAGAGAAGACCCATGAAGATCAGAGGAGAAGAGAGATAGTGTAGGAGAACCTGGGCTGAAAGGAGTAGGGGCAAGATCAGGCAAATGAGTGGGAGAGCGGGAGAATGAAAGGGGGAAGGCACCATATCGAACATTGCTTGTCATACCGTGGGACAGCATCAGAGTAGGGATTCATTAGAAACTCTTGCAGAGAGTACGTTAGATAAGGATACAGCCTTCAGGCCCTCACTGAAGAACAGGGTAGAACCAGTCAGGGGTTTATCGATCACCAGTCTTTTATTACAGAATTGGAGAATAGAGAAGCATGGGGTAGGATGGGTGTTTGACAGAAGGTTGAGGGGTACACCAGGGAACCCCTCTTAGTGTGGCCTTCCTGCAGTCCATCATCAAAACATTGTGACATGTGTAAATAAAACACCCACACGTCATATCCGAAGCTTCAAATTATTGAAGCCATCTGTGACACTTCGCTAACTCACTTGACTTGGTACTATCGAAACAGCACTTCTTCTAACTACAAGTGGTCCAGAGCAATGCAGCAAGAGTGGCACAATGTCTCTCATATCTATTAGTACAGATTGGACATTTCAGGCAGAAATACCTCTCTATATGTACGTTTCAGTGCTATTTTAGATCTGAAAAATAAGGGCAAGGCTAACACTTGAGTTGGGGAAGATATTTTGTGTTTTGGCACTAAAAATATGCCTTCCATTCTAATTTACGCTGGATCCTCCATACCATTTGTCTTCCTAGAAGTTCATACACCCAGGAAGGCATATTTAAAGGGTATGATTGCATGTCCACTTCTGCTTCTTGTGCGGTCTCACTTTGTACAGAATCTGCAATATCAATGTGTGCTTTCCAGAATCCCTCCTACATCCAGGGATGATTACCTGTATGACATTTGTGGAGCTTAGACACATGTACTTCCCACAGAATACAGACAGTTACATTGTATACATCGTAAACCCATCGCAAGGATGGTCACATGATGCAGATTCGCATTACTTTGATCACTTTTGCTCTAATGCTCATGTACTTTGCTGGGAAGATCAGACGTTTAAGATTATTCACAAACCCATTCATCATGTGAGTAGAGTGTTTAGTAAGAGTTTCTGAGGTGTCTCTTTGATAAAAACCAAGCAGGGTCCTATATAGCCTTACTATGTGAAAGAGCATAGTACCAAATGGCATGACTGGACTGTCAACAGGAGATACTGAGACCACTTGTGATCCTCCCAATTGAGCAGGGACAACTAGTAATTGTGTGTTAAATGCAGATTATTTATACTATCACAAGGTATGGGGGAGTAATGCAGACTCTTGACACTAAAGGGTGGTTTGCAGCAAGACTTTATTATAATGGTTCTCAGTAAAGGGGCATAACTTAAAAAGACATTGCTTAAATATGCTGCTGAGATTTTAGCAGACAGTGCTGGGGTTTCTTTGCCCAGAGTCCTTTTTACTTGCAACTCTCCAAGTTCACTTCCTTCCAGTTCCAAGGCAAACAGTCTTTGGGTTCACTGGATGTCACTAAGATGTTAGCAGATTGACGATTCTTTGTTACAGGGGAAAAATGGGAAAATGAAACCTTCCATCCACAAGTGTCATTTGTACAGATTTGTTCATCAAATGGACTCAAACTAAGACAAAAAAGTCGCTCCAAGGTAAAATGTCTCTTCCCAATCAACCAAAATCTCTAAGCCGCTCCACATCTCTGCCCAGCATCACTCACAATCTCTGGGTTTCTTGGTTGTGATGGCGATAAACAGATTTGTTGTTCTCTAAAATATTTCTGACTCTCCTGTCAGCAGTTTATTGGAGACCTCTTAGTGGATCGTCCGGCGGGTCTTTGATCCAAGCTCTACTGCAGTATATAATAGTGGACAGTAGTTTGTAGATAGCTCCAGACTTTCCTGAAATTAGAGGGGAGTGTCGGATCGAGGGAGGGTTTCTTGAGAATAGGGATGATAGTTGCGTGTTTAAATGAAGCAGGAAAGATATAAGAGGAAAGACAGATTGAAGAGGTAGTCAGATAAGGTAGAAGAGAAGGACAGATTAGGGGAATTTCAGAAGAGGGAAGAGGGTCAAAAAAGGAGGCAGTTGGGTGAGCTGAAGAAAAGAAGGAGGCGGTGTCAGAGTCAGCTAGAGGCACAAAAGAAGAGAGGAGGGTAGAGGAGTGAAACTAGAGGGTTGATCAGAAAGAATAGCTAGTGGCGAAAAAGGGGCATGAAGTGAGGAAACTTTAGCGGTGAACTGGTCAGCAATGCCAGACGAAGACAGAGGTGGAGAAAACGGTGTGTCCGGAGGATGGGGACAGATGATGTGGTTTAAGAGTTGGAAAACACATTGTGGGTGCGCGAGAGAGGCATAGTGTATGTTTAGAGAAACAATGGGCCTCATTACGAGTTTGGAGGTAAGGGAAAAACAATGACGGTAAAGGATTACCGGCATCCTTTAACGCTCCGGTCCATTACGACCCAACAACCCGCTATTAGCGATACCGGAAATAACGGTGCCTCTAATAGCGCCATGGGCGCGGGCACCAACCTCACATGCCAGAAATAGCGTCATGGCGTAAACAGGAGCTGAACACAAGTAATGCAGACATCCTAATAACGGCCTACAGAACACAGAAATGTACCTTACCGGCATGGAGCAAATACCGGCATCGCGGACCACCTGTAAATGGCCATGTGCAGTGTTCCCAACTGCCACAGGTGCACACAATCATCACAGGTGGAGGCAATATAGACTGGGCCAGCACATAAGGAGCACACCCCACCCCTTCCTACACCCAGTCACACCAAAAAATGATCCCAATACTACTAGCAATGTTGGGGCTGGAGGACATGATTGCAGTGGAACTCCAGCAACAACAACAACAGGCAGCACAGAGGAGACGTAGGAGGAGAAGGAGGGTGAGGCAGGCACAGCCTGCACCACCATTGCAGGCAGTTGTACCACACAGACAGCCCCCAATCCCCCGAATCAGAGCCAATCCATTCAGCCTAACCCGTGAGCAGATCCACACCCTGTACCGTCTGGACCGGGACACCATCACCACCATTGTGGACATGATACAAAACGACATTGCCAGCCTCATAGACATCCGTACCGCCATCCCCCCTCTACTGAAGGTGGTGTCTGTGCTCCACTTCCTGACCACAAGCACCTACCAGCATACAGTAGGCCATATGCATGGCATATCACAACCATTATTCTCACGTACGCTGAACCAAGTGCTCGATGCCCTCCTGAAGCACACAGGCGACCACATTTTCTTACCACGGACAGCCAGGAGATCTCCAACACCAAAGTTGGTTTCCATTCACTGGCCGGCATCCCTGGTTGCATTGGCGCCATCGACTGCACCCATGTTGAATTGGTGGTCCCATATGCCATGGAGGCAGTGTACCGCAACCGTAAGTTATACCACTCCATCAACGTGCAAATGGTATGAGACTCAAACAAGATCATCACACATTGTTGTGCCCGATTTCCCAGATCAACCCATGATTCAATGGTCATGCTGAACTCCACGATACCACGCTACATGGAGCGACACGCAGGGCACAGATTCTGGCTACTCGGTGAGTTGCATGTCAGGCTCATGGCATTGCGATGTGGGTAGGTGATTGGGGGGTGAGATGCATACTTCACCTGGCTGAGATGGGAGGTGAGATGCATACTTCTCCTGGCTGAGATGGGGGGGGAGATGCATACTTCACCTGGCTGAGATGGGCGGTGAGGAGAGATGCATACTTCACCTGGCTGAGATGGGGGTGGGGGGGAGAGATGCATACTTCACCTGGCTGAGATGGGGGGGAGGAGATGCATACTTCACCTGGCTGAGATGGGGGGGAGAGATGCATACTTCACCTGGCTGAGAGTACCTGAGAGGACGGACCATGCTCATACCCCAAAGCAGGCCAGACTGGACCTGACACCTGACCCCAAAATGCAAGACGTAAGCTGCCCTACTATGATAATGATGCAGTGCTACAACCATTCCATAGCCATCAACATGAACACTGCACATAATCAGACCGTAGCCCCCGCAACACAATGCAGCGACAAGCAATTAGTATGGCCAATGAACAGCACCAAATACCATCATCAAAAAGGACATTTGTCCATTACTGCGTACAAAGGAGTCACATGAGGGCAAAATACATGAACACACCCCTACACCAACACAGAGGTCCACCAAAACAGCATGTCAACATCTGTTGTGCAAAGTGAGATCATCATGAGTCTGCCATCAAAGGTGACAGGATGAAAGCATACAATTGACGACACATCACCCAGATCATGGGAACAACTGGTGTGGACTACCACAGTGCATGAGCACTCACAAGGAATAGGACACCCCTGCGCCCACTAGACGATGCCACGCACACCTGTCAATCAGATTAATTCACACATTGCAGTTACATCATGAGGCTCTATTCATGCATGGATATGTGGGTGCACACAGGGAATAAATGCATGCTATGGTGTCATTGATACAGGTCCCATATGATGTGATCACTTACACATAACCATTGTTGCACACATGCAGGTGATGCAGGCTATCCCTTGAAGAGGTGGCTCCTTACCCCAGTCCGGAACCCGCAGAACAGGCACGAAGAGGACTACAATCATGCGCATACACATACCCGTGTGTTGATTGAGCAGACATTTGGCCTTTTGAAGGCATGGTTTAGCTGCCTCAGCAGGTCTGGTGGGGCACTCCTGTGCAAGCATGAGAAGGTGGGCAAGATAGTCATGGCATGTGTCATGCTACACAATATGTGCATCAGACGGAATGTGCCTCTGCCCCCTGACGCTGATCTGCAACCACCTGACAATGAGGGTGAGGAAGGTGGAGATGGGACTGCACTTCAGGGAGGCAGCGATGCACAGGAGGGACTTGCCGTGCGTCAGACTTTGATTAACCAATGTTTCTAGCACACATGGATGCGGAGTGTGACATGGAGGTGGGACTCAGGGCTCTGGGTGTGTCAGGGACATGGACACTGTAGACTGTTCACCAATAAAGCACACGTAATAAGGAATGTCCGCTCATGTGAATTCTGATTTCACAACAGGTGTATTGAAGAAATATGACATATCAAGTGCACAAGCCCTCCACCCCACACACCCTCTCCCCCTGCCCCCACTGCCCTCAACTTCCCCACACACACTCTCCCCCTCCCACTCTCCCCTCAACTTCCCCACACACCCTCTCCCCCCTTCCGCTCCCCCCTCAACTTCCCCACACACCCTCTCCCCCCTCCGCCTCCCCACTCAACTTCCCCACACATTGTGGTGTGTGTGCTCTGCAAGGTCCAGTATTCAATCAATGGAGTACTTACTGCATGCACCACCCCTGTGTCTAAATGCCACAGTACTCTGTCCCTTATTTCTGGATGAGGGTATCCTTATATCTGCATGTTCAGGTGACATGGTGTTAGGCCATGTGTTGTGGCATTCGCTATGGCTGGGTTTGCGTTTGCTACTTGGCACAATCATGTACATTTGGCCAGGCATGTGATTGGCCAATCATGGTCACTGTCTCAGGGATGGTCATTGTCGTGACTCCAACTACTCGTGTATGGTGGTTTTGTTGATGTGCCTACATTAGGACACTATTGGCATGACTGTCTGGTAGCCAGGGTGGGATATCTCTTCTGTGTCAGGGTGAGGAGCAGCACCGAGACACACACAAGATGCTTTGTGGTAGTTGGCCTTCCATATGTGACTGTGCTTTCACAAGTGTGTATCATCAGACTGGGTGTGCGCTGCTGTGTGGAACGTGTGCAAGGGTTCTCGTGCGAGGCACATGCGTGGAAATGGTGATGTACTAGTGCTGCTTGTGTCTCCTGCTGGCATGCAGGGATTCCTGTGTGTGTGCTCCCCACCCCCCAACAGGTGTAATTTGGCATGCATTTCAGACTACATTTGTACTCACCCAACATCCATGTGTTTTGGCCTTGGTGCCTTTACATGTAGGCTGGCAGGGTACTGTTGCACAGGACCATGGAGTCGTGGGTGGATCCTGGGTAGCGGACGCAGCAGTGGGTGAAGGTTAGGTCGGGGCTACACGTCATCTGTACATTCATGGAATGGTAACTCTTACGGTTCCTGTAGGCTGCCTCATGTTCCCGGGGTGCTACTAGTGCTACATGTGTGCAGTTTAGGGTGCACAGCAGTGCTGATGGCTATATGGCTTCCTATGTCAGCCTGGATTGTGTCCAGCAACTGGGTGATGGTTGCCCTGTCCAGCCTGTACTCACTCACCAGCTGCCCATCAGTCAGGTCCCGGGGTGTTGGTCTGACCCTGGGGACGGGTGGCCGCCTTGCTGGTGCTGGTCTCCTCCTCCTTCTCCTCATCCCCACTTCCCTCTGTGCTGCCAGGGCCCTGGGCTGGTTGGCAGGCCTCTGTAGCTCGAGGCGCAGCAAGTACATATCCACATCAAGGCTGTCGGCTCCAAATGGCAGCATGATGTTGGGAAGGGTGGTTTGTTCATGGGTGGGTCTTTTGTAGGCCTCTATTGTGTATTGTTTTCACCTGGGCCCTTATTGCGGTCTCCTCCCTGCTCCTGATGGTGAAATGGTTTTGGGAAGGGTGGGTTGTGCATCGGTGGGTCTTTTGTAGGTCTCTGGTGTGCATTATTTTCACCTGGGCCCTTATTGCTTTCTCCTCCCTGCTCCTGATGGTGAAATGGTGTTGGGAAGGGTGTGTTGTGCATGGGTGGGTCTTTTGTAGGCTTCCGGTGTGCATTGTTTTCACATGGGTCCTTATTGCTGTCGCCTCCCTTCTCCTTATTGTGAAATGGTGTTGAGAAGGGTGTGTTGTGCATGGGTGGGTCTTTTGTAGGCCTCTGGTGTGCATTGTTTTCACCTGGGCCCTTATTGCTGTCTCATGTGTTCTTTTACCTCCAGCATTTGTCCAGGGGTATTTTTGGCGGTTTTACCGCTGGTTTTCTGGTGCTAAGGGCGCCAACACTGGACTTCTGGCTCTGTAATAGCGCGTTTGGGTGCCGGCGCTATTACAGCTAGCTGTAATAGTGCTGGTGGGATTTACAGTTGTGAGCCGGCGGAGAGGTATTGGCGGTGCTAATACCGTTTCCACCGGATTTAAGGGTTATTGCCCAGATCGTGATGAGGCCCTTAGTCTTGACCACCTGCCAAGTTACCTAGATTGGTCTGGCTTGTCCAGAAGGTCCCCCTATTTCACTAAACCAAGGGTGGCCTCCTAAATGTCTGCTCACCAGGACAGAGTTTAGAAATCCATCTTAACAAATTGGTGTACAGTGGTGGGATAAGACAGGAGGTACCCAGTGTTGCACACTGGAAAGGTACCCAGGTTATACTTACACGAGAGACACAGTGTTCTTAGGTTAAAGTTAACTGTAAGACACTTGCCTTTACTTATAATATGGAAGCAATTACGGACATTGCTAAATACCTCTAGATATGAGACATTAAGAAAGATTTCTACCGAAAGGGGCCTTTCAGACACTGGTACTAAATCTGAAATGATCCAGTGGATCACAGATTGGCAGGAAATGCGGATTCTGGCTTTGCCCTCCTATGATAGTGCATAAGGTACTGGGGCAATCCCTGCTACCAGTAGTGTATTGACTAGTGCTACTATAGAGAGAAGCCAAGATGATGATGATGATGTATCCTCTATTACAGTGACCGGCACTGGGGTTGAGGCCATGCTGGAATTCAAGAAGCAAGAGCTACTGTTTAAGCACAAGGAGATTGAATTCTTCATGGCTGAGCTGGATTTGGAGAGGTCAGAGAACCAGAAGGACAGGGACCAACAATTGGAGCTTCCTAGATTGCAAAGCACCAATGGTTCCGCTAGAGGGTCTGGTAATGGGTCTGGCCCCTCCTCTCATCCAAGATTTCTGAAAGGTCTGCTTAGTGTACATGATGACAAAAATTACATTATGGACTGGATAACTGCATTTGAGTATGCAAGCTACGTACAAGAAGTAGTGGATGCTGATAAGATTGCATGGTTGCCCAGTCGACTACCCCATTCTGGCTGCAGTGCTATTATGGATATGTCAAAGGCTGACAGATAAGACTTTGTGAAATTGAAGCAAACTCTGGTCTCAAGGTTTGGGAAGACTCCTGCCCAATACTTGAAAAGATTAAGAGAATACAAAATAAAAGAAGGTAATACTAGGGTTTCTTATGTTGCTGATTCCTTTAAAAACTTGACTGGTTGGGTGGAAGCATACAAGCTCACCACCTTTGAGGGTATGATGTATTTAGTCATGCTTGAACATATGTTTCCTTCTTGTTCCCCTTAGCTTAAACAGCACTTGACTGACTCTAAGAAGATAGATCCTAAGAAGTTAGCCATTGCAGCCGATTTATGGGTGTCACACAGAGTGTCCCATAAGGACAAGACTGCTTCTGGTAAGCAGGAGGAGGAGATAAAAGCACAAAGATAAGGAGGGTGGGGGATCTGAAGAATCATCCTCTCAGAAGGGCCACACAATGTTCAAAAAGGGTAAGTCACCTGAGAACAGTCCGAGTAGTGGGAATAACCCTTCCAAGCATAGCTCAGGTTACAGTAAGACTCCATATGTACACAGACCCAGTGTATCTAATGTGGCTTGTGGAGCAAGTGACCATGTGAAGGGGGACCCCAGATGTAAGGTCAAAACCTTGGGGGTCCACTCTGTGAGTCTGGCCTTTCCCTCCTATGATGAGGAATACATTATCACAGGGGCATCCTTCTCTTCAGATTTCTTCCCCAGTGGGATAGAATCTGAGGTAGTCTTAGTTTGTCTTGGTTCCTTGGAGCCAAGAGTTTCAGAAGCTTATGCTAGGATACCTGACAACACCAAGCACTACTTTAAAGACAGGGTGCTGATCAATGGAGTAGACACTCATGCTCTTAGGGATAGTGCAGCCAGCAGAACTGTGGTGGATGCCACACTGGTCAACCAGGAGGAGCTTGCCAGAGCTCCCCTGATGCCCACCAAGTTAGCTAATGGCCCCCTCTCAGGTTCCCAGTAATGCCTGTAAATCTAACTATCAATGGTACAGTAGTGAGGATTCCTGTGAGCATACAGAGGCAAGCAGGAAACCTCGTAAGGCCCTGCTGGAAAATGACCTCAGAGACTTAAGTCTTGTGGGGGATACCACAGAGAGACCCTGCACAAGGTTGCAAACAAGAGCTGCCCTAGCCAAGTCCAAGGTTGAGCCAAAGCCAAAGGGGAAACCCAATGCTAAGGGAGTCACAAAATCAAAAATAGGGAAAGAGAATATTCCCCCAAATTCACCTACCACTGAGGCGGAGGTAGCTGACCAAGCACCTGAACCTGACAAGGAAGAGGTGCTGCCTGAAATACTCAACCCCATGACCATCCTCAACTCCAAAGTGTATTGGTTGAAGGTGGTCCTGACAGGGAAGTGTTTAGTAAGGGCCAACGTGAGTTCCCATCTTTGGAAGACCTAAGGAGACAGGCCTGCTCCCAGCTTGAGGGTGAACCTCTTGGGAAGCAAAGGATTTATTGGGAAGGTGAGCTCCTGAACAGTGAGCCCACAGAGTCTAATGAAGGAGACCATAGAAGGTTGGTGGTCCCCCTTCAAGTCAGACCCTTCCTCCTGCAACTGGCACATGAAGTCCCCATTGCTGGTTACCTTGGGATCAAGAGAACCAAGCAATGGTTATCCATGCATTTCTACTGGCCCCAAATCGGATGCAAGTAGAAGGCCAGTTGTGCCACTTGCCAGATCTCTGGGAAGAGTGTCTCAACAATCCAGGCTCCATTGGTTCCACTCCATGTGGTGGGATTGCTCTTTGAGAGAGTTGGGATCAACATTGATGGTCCCCTTGACCCTCATATATCCTCTGGCAATAGGTTTATCTTGGTGCTGGTCGACCATGCCACAAGATATCCTGAAGCCATCCCATTGAAGACAGTGACTGCCAAGTCAGTTGCTAAAGCTTTACTTGGCATATTTACTTGGGTTGGGTTCCCTGATGTTGTGTCTGACAGAGGCAGCAACTTTATGTCTAAGTATATGCAAGCCATGTGGAAGGAGTGTGGGGTCGCTTATAGGTTTTCATCAGCTTATCATCCACAAACAAATGAATTAGTTGAGTGGTTTAATAGAACTTTCAAAAGCATGATTGGAGCTCTGGAAGAACCACAAAGGACAAAATGGGATCTCCTGTTACCAAGTGTACTATTTTCTTATAGAGAGGTGCCTCGAGAGGGGGTTGGCGTCAGCCCCTTCGAGCTTCTTTTTGGTCACTCTGTAAGGGGACCGATGGCCATAGTAAGGGAAGGGTGGGAGCTCCCCACTCCTCCTGTAACTACCAATGTAGTGGACTATTTGCTGGGGTTAAGGAAAAGAATGGTCCTCCTGATGGCTCAGGCCAGTGACTAGTTGAAGGCTGGTCAGGCATTGGTCCAACATTGGTGTGATCAGAAAGTTTCACTTGTTCACTTTACCCCAGGTCAGGAAGTCCTGATCACGAACCCTATAAGGCCTGGTGCCCTGCAGGATAAATGGTCAGGCCCTCACACAGTTGTGGAGCAGCTGGGTGAAGTCAATTATTTGGTGCACCTTAGAAGGCCTGGACAGGCCCCAAAAGTGTTTCACATAAATAGGCTGAAGGCTTTCATCCCTAGGGTTGACATAGCTGTACTGCTACTGGCATCAGATATGGGAGAGGAGGAATCGGAGCCTCTCCCTGACTTATTCTAGAATGGTCCTTCTGTCATGGTCATGAAGTCAGGGGCACAGGCATACAGGGGTCGCATGCACAGGAGACCTGGGAGGACACTGTCCTGGTGCCTCTGGCACCAGCTCATGAACACAAGAAAACAAAAACATCCATTTAACACCAAAACCCTTTTATTATGGACATAGCACTTCAGATGCATTAACCTTGAGCAGTCCATCCCTTAAACAAGATGCATTAACCTTGAACATTCCATCTATTAAGCAGCCCCAAGTATATTCTTGGGTGTAGCTGCTAATGGATTGCCTTCGCACATGCTCACTCTATAGGAGTGGCAGGGTGTGGCTGGTAAGCCGGCCCTAAAGGGCGTGCCCACGATCTCAGCTATATAAGCTGCTCCGATCCTCAAGACAGACGCTTGGTGTTATTCTGCACTTGCAAGCAGCGTAACGCTCACCGTCGCCTGAGGTCAGACTTACGTCTGAAGATCCTGCTTCCTGGACATCCTACTTCCTGCCAGCATACTTACCAACTGGGGGAAGATGTTCTTACCTGTAAATCTCTTCGGCAAAACAAGTATTCATCTTTACACTTCCAGAACGCCGAAATCTTCATCTTTGCACCGCAGCACGACACGCTTCATCGTCGACAGCAGCGCCTGCAAGGAAAACCAGAAAACAAGGTTAGACATAAAAAAACAGTCAGTTTAAGGTTGCACTTCGCCATACTTTGCGCTTTTCCTTAAACCATCACTTACCTGCTGTCGAACATTGCGGTAGCATCTATCTTCCATCCGGCCGCCTCTCGCGTCTCACAGCTGCATTGAGGCCGCATTTCCATCTAAGGTAAGAAAACAGAAGAGAGACGTTATCGCGGGCATAAATAGGAGCAAGATATAAAGACATTAAACAGAACGAACAGCATCACAAGAGCTCAAGAAAGACTTACCAATCATAAGGAGAAGCATTGTCGCAGCTGGACTGGACTAATCCTTATCAGGGATCAGTGAAGTAACTAGATCCCATTCAAGGCGCCCCTGCCAGAAGTAACAGGACGGAGAGCTTATCTTCCATGATTCACAGGTGAGCTTTATGGGCCGGCCTATGCTCACAGAAACCGTACTTTGGGGTGAAGGGTTCGAGAGGTACAACAATCACAGATTGATACACTCACACACTCTTAGCTCCACGCAGGAGCAGTATCACCACGTACCACTGCTCACAGCTTTTCTACTGAGGGAGAGGCCTGAAGGGAGTGATTCAAGTTTAGGAAGGGCTGCAACGGTGCCCCAACGCCTCCGCAGAGACCAGGTGAGCGTAACAGAACGCAAAGCATCTAATACCCTCTGCCTGGGCATTATGGAACTTCAGAAACAGATCAGTTAGATCAAGACAGGAAACCAGTGCATTACAGAGGGATCTTATTGTAACTCAAGAAACAACTGACGAATTGGCAAGAGAAATACTACAAGCACAAGCAGGACAGGTTCCACTGCCTGGAGTGACCCATTCTTCTCATTCTTCCACACCACAACAATCAACACCGGTTCAGGTGGTTCTTCCAGGAGCAGTGCCTCTAGCCCCTCCCGAATGCTTCATCGGCGACCCAAACAAATTTGCTGTATTTATGAACCAATGTCACCTTCATTTCTTGTGCAGACCAGGAGCCTTTCCTAATGACCAAGCCAAAGTGGCGTTTGTACTCTCGTATTCAGGTGGTAGTGCAGCAGACTGGTCTATATCTTTGGTAAATCAAGATGACCCTTCACTCCGGAACTTTGGAAATTCCCAACATGAGATGGAGAAATTGTTTGCCCGTCATACTCAAGGACAAGCTCTGGACAACGAGTTGTTGTCACTCAGACAAGGGAGTCAATATCTATTAACCTATATTGCAACCTTCAATCGTCTCATAGCCCAGACCAACTGGCCAGAAGAGAAGAGGACTACACTCTTATACCGAGGCTTACGTGGAGAACTTAAGTATGTGTTGGCGCAAGTGGTCAATCCCCCTGAGAGGTGTGCGGACTACATAGACCTGACGGTGCAACTCGATCATAGGTTGCAGAATCGGAAAATGGATTGAGCTAGATCAGAGGGATGGTCAGTTTACATACGACCTTGTGAGAATCAGACTAAACCACATGAACAGTTTGAGCCAATGCAAATTGGTGGATTACAAAGTCCTCTTACCAAAGGAGAAAGGGAAAAAAGAAGACAACAACAGCTTTGCTTATATTGTGGACAAGCAGGTTACTTCCTCCGTGACTGCCCGGTAAAACCACCCAAGAAAACGGTTGTGGCAACAGACAAAACTGATGAAGAAGAAGAACAAAACTCGGGAAACGCCAATGCCCGGCAAGTGTAGGGGTCCGCTTGTCGAGCATAAAAAAGGAATCCATACAGACCTCACATCTAGTCCTTGAAGTGCTTTTGGTGAGTCACAGCAACCATCAAAAATGCATGCCTTGGAGGCATATATTGACTGTGGAGCTGTGAGTAAATACATTGACCAAGATTTGGCCTTCCTCTCTGACAGAAGCAGAAATCAGAAAATGCCACTGCTGTGGATGGTTCTCAGCTATCATCCGGCCCGGTGACCCAATACACTGAGAAAGTCAAGCTGCTGTATCAGGACGGGCATCAAGAGGACATTAATTTTGATCTCATCGGTGCTCCTCAGTTCCAGATGATATTGGAAATACCCTGGCTGGAGACCGACAATCCTAGGATCGACTGGCGAAAACAAGTTCTGACATTTCCTCATGATTGTGCCGACACATGTTACAAAAATTATGACACCAATCTGAAACCGAAGAAAGGAATCGTGTTGGGCCTCATCAACTCCTTACCGCTTGAATACCAAGATTACCAGGATGTCTTCAAAAAAGAGCAAGCCAACGTTCTGCCTCCGCACAGACCCTACGATTGTCAAATAGATCTTGTACCTGGAGCCCAGATCCCTTGCAGCCGAATTTACGCTCTGAGAGAACAGGAAAATCAGCATCTTAGAACTTACCTGGATCAGTACCTGGTGAACGGTTTCATTCGCCCGTCCAAGTCACCTGCCTCCTCGCCCTTATTCTTCGTGCCTAAAAAGGATGGAAACTTAAGAACTTGCATCGACTATAGAGCCATCAATTAGATCAAAGTAAAAAAATCGATATCCTTTACCACTTATACCAGAACTCCTGGAACAAGTGAAACATGCTCAAATCTACACAAAACTGTATTAAAGAGGAGCATACCATCTTGTAAGAGTAAAAGGGGGAGACGAGTGGAAAAGGGCCTTCTGCATGAAGTACGGCCTCTTTGAATACCAGGTCATGCCCTTCGGGCTATGCAATGCCCCCGCAGCATTCCAATTCTTTATGAATGATGTACTCCGTGAACTACTGGACGTTTGCGCTCTTGTTTACATTGACGACATTCTTATCTACTCAAATTCCATGGAAGAACATGTAGGCCATGTCCGGGCAGTCTTAGAGAAGCTTCAACAACACCAATTGTATGCCAAGTTGGAAAAATGTTTTTTCCATGTAACCGAGGTCGTGTTTCGCGGTTTCATGCTCACACCACAAGGCGTACATATGGATACACGAAAGGTGGATGCAATCCTCCAATGGCCCTCACCAACATCCACAAAGAGAGTGCAAAGCGTACTCGAATTCACCAACTTTTACCGTCGGTTTATACCTGGGTTTTCACAAATTGTACATCCAATTGCCTCCTTGTTAAAGAAAAATCAAAAATTCCATTGGTCGACAGAATCTGAAGAAGCATTCCAGAAGTTGAAACTAGCATTCACTACAGCCCCAGTCCTTTGACACCCACAACCAGACTTAGTTGAGTGTCACGCACTCTGTCACGCACACTCACACCACACAGAACACCACTAGTTTACCCACAGTATGACCCTCATTGTCACGCCTTAGTTATACGGTCCGAGGCTCACGTGTGCAGGTTGGTCCTCAGGACCGAGCGCAGCATGCCATGTATAACATGCAGTCCTGGTTGCATCCGTTTCTCCATTGGCAGTTGCCTTGGCGCTTGCGTGCCAGAATGATCGGGCTGACGCTTCCGCGTCGCGTGGCCGCTCCTCTCCGCTGACTACTTGCCTCACTCACGTGATACCGATGCGTATCGCGTGATCCTGAAGCGCTCGGTACTAAAAGCTTGATTCGCGGAGCATTCTTCGCTTCACAGTTGTTTTTCGGACACTGTTTGGCGCTTCGTATCTCCTGTTTCCTTCGGATTTTCTTGACCTCGGATTTTGCTACTTGGACTCCCTTGAATTGTCCTATTGGATTGTTGCTTGGAACTGTTTCATCGTTGCCGAACTTGGACTGCTTCTCACACTGCTTTGGACCTCCTATTCTGGCACCTAGTTTCCTCCTTGAACTAAGTAACTCAAGCCTTCCTGAAACTACACTACGTGACCTAGGCTTCAGCACAGGTGGTCTTCTTGCCTGTATACGCTCGTAGAGTTGGTCCTTGCAAACCTGGGACTACCGCTCACCTGAGTCTCGGAACCATTCCCCATCTTATAGGTTCCCCGTGTCCCAGTTAACATCAATAGGTAAGCCTTTCCAGAATCTTTGTGTATCAAATTACTGTCATTGCCTGGTACTTAATATTATTTCCTTTTCAGCGACTTCGGGGTCTCCAGGGTTCCGTGGATCCAGGCATCGACATCTTCCACCAATGGCCTCAAGGGTTGCACAGAGAGTGACTTTTGAGTTTTCTCTATGCGGCACTTGGGGACGGAGGTATCTTTAGTCTACACGACACTCAAGACACAACATTGAGACAGATGCTTCAAAAATAGCCATGGGAGCAGTATTGTCACAACGAGACCCTGAAACAGGACAACTACACCCCGTCGCATTCTGGTCCCACAAATTTTCAGCCCCCGAGGTAAACTACTGTAACGCTCACCTGATTCCCGCAGAGGCGCCGGTCTTGACTGGGTGAATGCCGTATCTTCAAAGGTGATGTGTAACACACGGTTGGCTCTTTGGGCTGGACCTCTGTGCACTGTATGTCTGACTCGAAGAGTAAGATGTCTGCAGATAGAAAATATGGGATTAATGAACTGGGGTTATTGGGTGCCTCTCTCCTCTTCCCTTTCTCTTCTCCTGTAGAACCCCAAAGGTTAACACCCTCACCTTAGGTAAGTGAACGCCGAGCTCTCCATCTGCCTCGGGGCAGAATGCCGTAACCAGTTTCTTCACTGGATAAGGGTGCAGGCCTCTTGACCTCAGAGGACTGCTGTCCGTCGTTAACTGCACGAACGGTAAGTTCTGGGCACTTCAAATGTCTTAAAAGTCTTTTGTAATGATATCTCTTGTTTTGCAGGGTTCCGGCGATGGCGGATGGCGGGCTGATGAGAGTTGAGGATCGAACCCACGTGAGGAATAGAAGCGCCTGGAAGCACGTAAGTAAGCGCTTGTAGCCTGCTTCATGATGCGCACTAACTGTCCCTTTTATCTTGCAGGTACAAGCTCGGAGCTTTAGAGAAGCTGAAGGGTGCTGGAATACCCACTGGATTCGGCGTGGGAAGGAGTAATGGCACGTGAGTAATAAAGTTGCCCAATGTCTTTAAACGCACCTTCTTTTGTCTTTCAGATGCGGGATGCAGCGCCGAAGGCCTCCGGAGCGTGCGAAGAGCTGGTAAGCTTTTGTCTTTCAGATGCCGGAATGCAGTGCGAAGACCTCCGGAGCATGCGAAGAGTAGGTAAGCCTTTGTCTTTCAGATGCCGGAATGCAGCGCGAGGCGTTGGTGACAGCCGATGGACCAGGTAAGAGATGCGCTGCCACTGAAGACCGTAGTGCTAACCTGTTCTTTCTTTGTCTTTACAGGTGCTGCAGAAGACTGGATTCCAGGATGGTAAGCCTTTGTTCCCTTAGGCCCAGGATCAGAAGCAGTAGACACGATGAGCGTTCTGCTGCAGAGAATGCAGAATAACGCAAAGCAAGATTCATCCATCGGGTGTGGTTTAAATATCCTCCTGTAGTGCTTAGGTATCTCCTTCCACAGCCACGCCTAGGTAAGAAAAGAGTTCCTGCTTTCCAGAAGAGTTCCAGTGTTCTGAACCTAGGGAGTGGCTCCTGCCCCACCCAACAGGAAAAGTAGTCCCAAACAGAAGAGGATCAGGGGTTCAACTGGCAGGTAAGTAAGCAGCATGGTCTGCTGCAGGTAAGTCCACCCAAGCATTATGAGCCCGGCGCTTCCAGAGCTGGGACTGGGCATCTTTATGAGCCTGGTGCCATTGGCGCCAGGACAGGGTCCAAAAGGTCCCAATTGGGACTGGCTGGCACTCGGAACCGGGGTTATGGGTCTGCTTCCAAGGGAGTCGGGCAAGTCATGATCTTTTGGAAGCAGAGATCATGACAACTACGCAATCACAGATAAGGAATTACTGGCGATTAAAGCAGCATTCAAGGCCTGGAGACATTACCTTCTTGGAGCGAGACATACGGTCACTGTCATCACGGACCACCATTACTTGCAATACTTGAAAACCGCCAAAGCACAATCCTCGCGTCAACTTCGTTGGGCTCTCTTTTTCACGGAATACGATTTTATTATCACTTAAAGACCTGGAGTACGCAATGGGAAAGCAAATGCTCTATCACGCATGAGTGAAGCAAAAGAGGCTTTTACAGCATCCGACCCCGTGGCCATAATTCCTGAGGAAAGGATTCAAACCAGAATAGCTGCCACCACATGTGTGGATTACCAAAGAGCCAGTTTGCAATCCCCAATGTATCAATCAATACAACAGGAATGGCTGTTAAAAGGTGACCAGTACACCATCGAAGACAATCTACCGTATTTCCAAGGACGATTATATGTCCAAGACCAATAACTTCAAAAGCAAATCATCACAAATGACCACGAATCATAAGTGGAAGGACACTGTTACACCATCCACTGGTCACCTTACGCACACAAATACCCATGCAGTCACTAAGCCCTCCATCTCAGGTGCTGATCTGCCTTCCCCTTCTGACCTCATGTCCTCACTCCCTCAAGCAGCACGGCAGCGGCGCACACAAGGACATCTAACGCGCTATGGTCATATTCACCCATTGCAATGTTGGCAGCTGCCCTGGCATCTTGGAGACAGTCGACGGAGACGCCAGCTTTTTCCTTTGCTTCGTCACGCCCTTAGGAAGACCCGGCAGCGTTTTGAAAACTTGGGTCATGTGACAAGGAAACGTGCTATATCATTGGTCATGTGATGGGTCATGTGACACTCCTAGGCCCCTTTAAAACCGGAGAGGGAACGCTCATTCAGTGCTTCACAGCTGACCCAATCAGGCACTGTTCGGCGTCTTCCTGTCTCCACATCTTGAACCTGGACTACGGACTGTTCTTCTTGGATTCCTCTGTCAAGCCCTTGGATACTGTTTTGCTCTGCTGTATCAGGACCTTTGAACTGTATTTTTTGATTCCTTTGGATTACCCCCTGGTTACGACGAACTTGGCTGGCTTTTGACCTTGGAACTCTTAACGGACTGTTTTCGGATTTCCACTTCTGTAACCTGCTGGAGTACACTTTCCATACAGTTCTTGCAGTGCCTATTTCTACAACAATCTACGCCTATCCACTGCTGCTTGCTACACTCTGCAGCCCCACGGAACACCTCCATTCTCATCTTTGTTCCCAGACCCTTGCGGTCGAGGGGTCACCGGTGTTCCTGGTTCCTGGCGTTCTTCAGCACTCAAAAAACCTGTGGCCTCAAGGATTGCTCAGGAAGTTATTTGTATCTTTCTGAGTGGAACTTGTGGACAGAGGCCCCATAATCTTCACGACCATCAAGTCATAACAGACACCCAGGAATAGGCAAAAGTCAGGCTAAGGTAAAACAAAACTACTGGTGGCCAACCTGGCGAAAAGACATTGCCCAATTTATTGAAGCCTGCGGTGTCTGTGCACAACACAAGTCTCAGTTGGCTTACTACATCCCCTAACAGTACTGCCAGCACCTTGGCATACCCTGTTGATGGACTTCATCACGGAACTTCCACCCTGCAATGGATACACTGTATTAGTCGTTGTGGATGTATTCTCCAAAATGGCCCATTTCATCCCTCTGAAGGGACTCCCAACTGCGTCAACTCTCGCTTCTGTGTTCCTAGAGCAAATTGTTTGATTGCATGGATTTCCATCAATATTAGTATCTGATCGTGGAACTCAATTTGTTTCTGCCTTTTGGAGAAAGTGTTGTACAATTGCCAAAATCGATCTCCGGTTGTCCACAAGCCATCACCCTCAAACTGATGGGCAAACTGAACGAACAACCAAACTTTAGAGCAATATCTCAGGTGTATGTTGCAACAGTCCGAGGATTCTTGGAAAAAAATACTCTGGATAGCTGAGTATGCATACAACAACTCAGTTCACCCAAGCACAGGGCAAACTCCATTCTACACTGTGCATGGAAGACATCCAAGGACATCAGTATTTGATCCACCCGATACCCTGGAAATGCCAGCCATAAAAGTCTTGCATAAAACCATCACTCAGGTTCTTAAGGAGGCGACAGAGCATCTGACCAAAGCTAAGGAAAGACAAAAACTGTTTGCTGATCGACATCGGAAGGAAGCTCCCGCCTACCAGATTGGAGAAAAGGTGTGGTTAGCATCCAAATATATTCCCCTGAAGGGGCCAAGAGCATTCCACCCAGGATACCTGGGACCCTATACTATAAAGTCCATAATCAATCCTGTCGCCATGAAATTTAAGTTACCATCTCACATGAAAATTCACCCCGTATTTCATGTCTCTCTCCTCAAACCAATGAAATCCAATACACTGCTTAGTTCTCTGCCAGAGCCCGAAGTAATAGATGGAGAACCAGAATATGAAGTCAAATCCAACCTGGACTCCAAGGTGGTTTGATCAAAATTGTATTACCTAATTGACTGGGAAGGTTACGGACCTCAAGACCAAACTTGGGAACCCAGTGAACACGTCCATGCTCTGCGTTTAATCAGACAGTTCCATTGCAATAATCCCACCAAACCAGGACCGGGAGGAGAACCACCCTTGAGAGGGGCCTTAAGGGGGAGTGCTAGCATGGTCATGAAGTCAGGGGCACAGGCATGCAGGGGTTGCATGCACAGGAGACCTGGGTGGACACTGTCCTGGCGCCTTTGGAGCTAGGCTCATGAACAAAAGTAAACAAGAAAATCCATTTAACACCAAAAAGCTTTTATTATGGACATATCACTTCAGATGCATTAAACTTGAACATTCCATCCATTAAGCAGGATGCATTAACCTTGAACATTCCAACCATTAAGCAGCCCCAAGTGTTTTCTTGGGTGTGGCTGCTAATGGATTGCCTTTGCACGTGCTCACTCTCTAGGAGTGGCTGGTAGACCGGCCCTAATGGCCGTGCCCACGATCTCAGCTATATAAGCTGCCCCGATTCTCAAGACAGACGCTTGGCATTATTCTGCACCTGCAAGAAGTGTAACGCTCACCGTCGCCTGAGGTCAGACTTACCTTTGAAGATCCTGCTTCCTGGACATCCTGCTTCCTGCCAGCATACTTACCAACTGGGGGAAGCTGTTCTTACCTGTAAATCTCTTCGGCCAACCAAGTATTCATCTTTACACTTTCCGGAACGCCGAATTCTTCATCTTGGCACCGCAGCACGACACGCTCCATCGTCGACAGCAACGCCTGCAAGGAAAAACAGAAGACAAGGTTAGACATCGAAAAACAGTCAGTTTAAGATTGCGCTTCGCCATGCTTCGTGCTTTTCCTTAAACCATCACTTACCTGCTGTTGAACATTGCGGTAGCATCCATCTTCCATCCAGCCACCTCTCATGTCTCACAGCTGCATTGAGGCCGCATTTCCATCTAAGGGAAGGAAACAGAAGAGAGACATTATTGCGGGCATAAATAGGAGCAACATATACATATAAAGACATTAAACAGAACAAACAGCATCACGAGAGCTCAAGAAAGACTTACCAATCATAAGGAGAAGCATAGTTGCAGCTGGACTGGACTAATCCTTATCAGGGATCAGTGAAGGAACTAGATCCCATTTGACGCGCCCCTGCCAGAAGTAGCAGGACGGAGAGCTTATCTTCCATAATTCACAGGTGAGCTTTATGGGACGGGGAATGCTCACAGAAACCATACTTTGGGGTGAAGGGTTCAAGAGGTACAACAATCACAGATTGGCGCACTCACAAACTCTTATCTCCATGCAGGAGCAGTATCACCACGTACCACCGTTCACAGCTTTTCTACTGGGGGAGAAGCCTGAAGCGGGTGATTCATGTTCAGGGAGAGCTGCAACCGTGCCCCAACACCTCCGCAGAGACCAGGTGAGCATAACACTTTCAGATGGCTCCATTGAGGGTGTCCAAGTGGCCCCTGACCTGACTTCTGACCAACAAGGGGAAGTAAGAACTTTGCTCAGGCAGTTCTCCTCCTTGTTCTCACTAACTCCGGGTTTGACCACTTGGTGCAAACATGAGATAGACACTGGAGATAGTGTACCTACCAAATGTAGAGGTTACATATTGTCAGATTATGTAAGATCCTACATCAAGGCTGAGGTCAACAAGATTTTGGATCTGGGAGTGATTGAGCCTTGCAGTAGTCCATGGTCCAGTCCGGTGGTCTTAGTGCCAAAAGCTGGTACCTCTGAACTTAGGTTCTGTGTGGATTACCGGGCTCTGAATACTGTCATCAGGACAGATGCTCACCCCCTTCCTAGAACTGATGAACTGGTGGATACCATGGGTGCCTCCAAGTACCTCAGCACATTTGACCTCACTGCAGGCTATTGGCAAATAGCCCTAGCAGAGCATGCCAAGGAGAAGACATCATTTTCAACTCCAGAAGGCCTTTACCAGTTCAGGGTAATGCCCTTTGGATTGGAAAATGCACCTGCCACCTTTCAGAGGATTGTGAACCATGTTCTAAATGGGATGGACGAATTTTGCTTAGCATATCTGGATGATATAGCAGTCTTTAGTGCCACCTGGGAGGAACATGTGGCACACCTTAGAATTGTGTTACAGGCTCTTCAGAAGTCCCACTTAAACATAATGGTCAGCAAGTGCCAGATTGGTCAAGGGTCTGTGGTCTACCTTGGACATAAAGTAGGTGGAAGGAGGATTCAGCCTCTACCCAGTAAAGTACAAGCAGTACAAGACTGACCTACCCCCACTACACAAACCCAAGTGAGAGCCTTCTTAGGACCCACTGGGTACTACCGGAATTTCATGGCAGACTATGGCACCATAGCTGCCCATCTGACTGCTCTCACCACTCCAAAGAAGCCTAAGAAGGTCTCTTGGTCTGAGGAGTGTGAGAAGGCCTTCAATGGCTTAAAAGACGCCCTTTTCCAGGACCCTGTCCTCAGGTCCCTGTCTACAAATGTGATTTTATTGTGCAGACAGATGCCTCTGACACTGGGATAGGTGCTGTACTATCACAGATAGATGAGAAAGGCATGGAACATACAATTGGATTTGTAAGTCACCAGCTCAGCGCTCAGATGATCCTTTGTAGAGAAAGATTGTGGGCCTCATTATGACCCGTGCGGTGTTGGAATGAAGGGGGCTGGTACGGGACCGGCCCCCTTCATTCCGACAGGGCTGATTCCAAGCTTCCCATCGCGGGACCCGGATCGCACGCCTGGTAAAACCAGGGTGCTTTCTGGGTCCCGCGAGGGGAAGAAGGAGGTAACAACGGGGCACTCATAATGTGCCCGTTGTTACCTTCATCCCCATTCCCATTGAGCCCTATGGCGGCTCAAATGGTAATGGGAAATGGTTCCTGCAAGGAGGAATGACCGGGTCCTCCAATGTTGGAATAACCCGGTTATTCCTCATTGCAGAAACCCAGTAAACGAGCCCGGTTTGGTAGCTCCATGGCTACCGCCAAACTCGTAATGAGGGCCTGTGCCTCTGTCGTGTGGGCCTCACATAAACTGAGGCCCTACATCTATTGGACCCACTTCACTGTGCAAACTGACCATAAAGTGGCTGATGAACATGAAGGGAGATAATCCAAAGTTTCTCAGGTGGTCTATAAGCCTTCAGGTGTTTGACTTCACCACTGAGCACAGGCCAGGTGTCCAACATAGCAATGCTGATGAGTTGTCCAGAATGTTTAACCAACCTGAACATGAGGCCTATCCAGGGGTGGATTTGTTCCCCCTGTCTTTAGCCTGGGAGGGGCGAGTGTTAGGAAAGATTTCAATTTTCCCTCCATTTATGGAACCCCCCAAACCTTTTTCTTTTGTTTGGCTATTCTATCCTGACTTTTTAAGTGGAGCCCAGCCTTCAGTTGTACTCCCCTGGGCTTTCGCTCACTTGTTCAGGGGAAACTGACATGTCCTTCAGATCTCTCAGTACTGGGAAACTATGTTTCCCTTAGTCTTTGACTATGTTGCTATTTCTAGGTAACTTTTTAACTGTGCACAATGTTACATCCCGTACCATGCGCTGGGGTCCCTTTTTGTTTTATGGCCCTAGACACCCTCGAAAGATTTTTTCGTGTCTGTACAAGTGTGCCTGGGATGAACTAGTGGTAGCAGTTACTTTTTTATAGTGTTTCACTTCTTTTCACTGAATCACATCGCGTTTACTGCGTTTGGTTCAAGACTGTGGCCAGGTCCAAAAATGGCAGAGCCACAAAGTCTTTTGTTCTGTCCCATGGCCATTTTGTCCCTTGCCTTCACCCAGGTCGAGTAACCCGGTTTTTCCTTATTTGGGCATGCAGCCTTTCGTGATAACCAATCTCTTTTGTGGGCTTCTGCCTGTCACGTGGGTGTGCCCAGGAAGCGGACGCGAACAAAGCCAAACACAGAATGCAGATGCCCTTTGAAAAATCTGTCGTTAGAAAGAGATGCCTGGGCGAGAACATCCTATTGTACGTCAATTTAAGGACAGGGACTACATGTGATGTGTCACATGACCGATGAGATGTTCTGCGCGAGGGCGGCTCAGGAGAGTGCATGGGAATGTCAGCAGCAGAAAAGCTACAGTGCTGGGGCACTTTGGGTGTCAGCCCTCGGGAGATTGAGACCACCTCAGGTAAGGGCATGGCAGTACAATCGCGTGCAGTACATGGGGCAATCGGACAGCTTTTTCATTTTATCTATTAAAAAAAAGATTTTTTTGTTGAAACAGACATAGCCATTGGAGCAGTTCTGGCATCCACAGGAATGGTAGACCTGTAGATTGTTTCTCTAGAACGCTCCTTGATTTACAACAGACCTAACGATACACATTTTAAGAAAGTGCTTTTAGCCGTAAATGCTGCATTTTTGAGAAACCATCTGAAAGGAGCCAGACAACTTACCCAATTCCTCACTGACCATAAGAATTCAGTACACTGTCGTACAGAATGGTGCTTAAATGAAAGTCGGGGTTGGTGGCTGCTCTTTTTTGTTCACTCTTCATTACAATTCATCTAGTGTATGTCATGCTGCGAGGAGCTGAGGAGTGTTGCTTGTATCAGATGAGCCCAGACACCAGTTCGCTCAGTTTCCTGCAAGTAGCCACCAAGAGTGGGGAATCCCACCTGCTGTCTGGTGGACACTTGGAGGAAAAGAGGAGACAAAACAAGGGAAGCTGATCAACCTGAAGCGCTGCAGAAAGGAAAAGGAGAGCGTCAGCACAGGAGCCTATTCTATAATTAAATGAAACAACAACAATGAATGTGTGACACTGACCGCTACTTGGATCAAGGTTTGTGGACGCCTCCCCTGTGTAAAATTCAGGAGGACAAGCAATAGGGGAATTTACAGGACTTGCAGAAAAAAACCTGCCCATTGGGGAGGGGAAAACGCTAAACATCTGGAGTAAAACAAGTGGATCCACTTTAGTAAAACATGACTAGACACAAAAGGGGAGGGAATAATAGTTACTGGCTAAATAAAAACTCAACCCAAAGCTAAGAGAAGGAACTAGGGAAAGAAAGCAAGGAGAAAGGAGAGAGACCCTATTCCGATTCTGCAGGCTCAAGGAGGCTAACCAACAACGGGTAGGGCCTAAAAGAAATCAGAATAGCAGTTGTCTTAGAAATTTGACACTGTGGGCAAATTGAAGCATGCTGGAGGGCTTAGTACTAAACAAGGAGTAATGATCCCTGGTGGCAAATGCACATGGATGAAATGAGCAGAAGAGCTGGGGGATTTGTTCCATAATGTGCATTAGGCGGCATATGACCCAGGAAAGGGAATCACTGGATGCGGAATAGCAAGCTCCCCAGCAGAGACTGTAGTGCATAGTAACAGCTGAGGAAGGCAGGATATCCGGACCAGCAGAGCAACAAGTTGCAACACCAGAAATACAAGTGAAAGAGGTAAAGAAGCAGGAACCAACACCAAGAAGGAAAAGGGGTAAGGGACGCCCTGGGAAAACAAGGATCGGGCAGGAATCACAAAACTGCACAGAGACAAGCCAAAACACAAAGTGCTGAGGGCCAACTGGAAAATATAGATTTCTTCAATATTAGCATTAAGGAATGTTATGATTCTAATAAAGACACAGAGGCTAAGCATTATAGTCTTACCTTTACTTTTCGAGCAGCCAAGTACATTAAACAAAACTGAACAAGAACAAACTACAGATCCCAAACAAAACAGTATTTGTTGTAGTCCCAGCTTGATAGGATTGTGTGCCAGACCACTTGTCGCCCTTCACCAATCACGCTCTATCTCTCCTCTTAAGAGCCTTTCATCCGACTTCTCCCTCCTCTTTCTTTGGCTGCTGGGATTGAATGTCAGCCTACATCATAACTTGTGCTTCAATAACTTTTATTGTTACTTGTATCGATCTTCAGGGTCAAGATCCGGACGGTTTAATTTCCCCACCTGCAGAACAGAGACACAAAAACAACCATAGGACTCTGTCAACGTTGTGCTTACAATCCTTAGTTTCGCCACGCTGCCTTGCTACTGTCTTGCAGTAGCCTCTAATAGCACACTCACTGTTTCCTAACTTATGTTTGGTTCTGGTGCTTTGTGACAACTTCTTTTACTCTACTAATTTGTATCTCATACAAAGAGATTGCACAAGTGCGATAATACTTCACTGGTCAACGTGACATTCACCTCTATATCCTTAATCGAATCATGACTTTCCTTAACGTTAGTAATGTAATGTTAGTGGTCTTTTATAGTGCCTGTCTGCCACTATTGGTGACCTTGTTGCCCTTGGCTCTGTAAGAACAAGAGGTGGGGTTCATTACTGGGACAGTGGAAAAGACAGATGCAAAACCTGTGATTTTGATGGGCTCAGGTCAGAAGTACTGGATTTCTATGGGCTTTGCAGAAGAAACTTGGAAGTATGTTATCCAGAGGGAAGAGGCCAAGATCTAATGGGCTACATCGCTTTGGGTCTGGTTAGGTGCAGATGTGGAAGAGTGCGACAGGGCTTAAGAGAAAACCTTATTCGTGGCTTGTCAGTTTTCATGTGCTAACGGCTGGGCCTGTGTTGGACTTCTGTGGGGGCGATTGCGTGTGTAGTGTAAGTTGAGAGGACATGTTAGAGGGGAGTTTGTTAGTCAGTGAAAGGTGGGAGTAGGCCTTACAAGGCAAAACAACCTACAACCCTGCACTCTTACCCCAGGCCGATTGCAGACAGGTCCAATTTCTCTAGCTCCCAATGCCACCTCTCTCTCTCTTTCTCTTTTTCTTTCTCTTTCTCTCGTTCACTCTTTCTATCCCTCTCACTCTCTCTTCCTCTCTCTCTCTCTCTCTAAGATACATTGTACCCCATAAGGAACAAAACAAGCATCTGCGAGTTGGCAGAAGAGGGAAAGGAGTGGTGTAGAAACTCAGCATTGAATATTTGTAGTCTGTGGGCCTCATTACAGGTCCGGCAGTAACCCTGCCGGCGCTGCCGGTGGGTTGCCGTCGGACCCATAAATATTTACCGGCGCCTGACTGCCCGGTGCCACAGGGAGATCACAACTCCAGCGGCCGGGAAAGTTAGACGCCAGTAAAATGTAAGTCCCCATAGAGTCCAAAAGGACTCTATGGGAGTCGGGACACCGAAACACTGGCACCGTTGCTAACCGTGCTGGTACTTCCATGATCGGTCTGCCTACCGTGGCCGCTGTGCCTGGCAGGATCAGACCTGTTGGGCATAATGGTTCTGGCAGGCAGACCTGTAATATGCTGGTTCGGAAACAACGTTGCCGGTGAGCTTACCGGCACCCTTATTTCCAGACTGGCAGGGTCATAATGAGGCCCTATGTCAAGACCAGAGGCTCACATTATGCTTGCTCAAAGCTTACTCACCACCAACATGGATACTGGGTCGAACAGTTTAAAATAAAGCATTTTCAAAAAATGATTACTTAGACAAGTCTGGGGTTCTGAGAATATCTTCATGGTGAGTCCCAGGCCTGAAGGCTTTGGAAGTCATTGCTCCCCAGAGGGAGTGCACCCTGAAACAAGCCTGTTGCATGCATCACTTCACCCATCTAGGTAGGGTTGTGGATTTGAGGGTTTTAGAAGGTTTCCTTAGGGGCAATTAATAGTTGAGTCCCTCCCGAAGGCCTAGGGTGCTCTGTCACTACATCATAAGCCACAAGGCATTGGACTGGCAAAAGCATGGGCTTACCCAGAAAAGCCTGGTAAGCCACTGAACTATATGAGGGGTCAGTAATGTGAGGCAGACAACTGCAACTTTTATTATTTTATTAATAAAAGAAAACACAAAGAAAACCTAACAAAGCATACTCTACTAGGGAGTTCCCTAACTAATTTAGGTTCTAAGGAAAAATATCCTAGCACACACAAAACTGGCCCTCACACACAACAACAAAACATTCAACATAAAGCATAAACAACATAAATAAATGATTACTAGATAACCAGTGCTTTCCTCATGCTAACCCGCTTCTGCTAATGATACTGTGAACCTAGGCTCCTTTGCTTCACAGTGTACTGCTACTTTGACCACCTTCAATATAATATTCTCTGACAATTTCATAGACAACCACAGTTCTGTGAATTCTGCTGCAACTTGGTACTTTGAGAATTTATTAGGCAACTTACAGACACGACTCTTCAACCTCCACAGGTAGGCAAGGCACTCTTCTTTCCTAGGCAATAAGAAAGGGGCATCCTCTTTGCCTCTTCTGCCTGTCTTACAGCTACCAGTAAAATCTGCCTTGGCTTCTAGACTACTTCTTTCTCTCAGCTTCAGCAATCTCAGCTCTGCAGATAGTTGATTAGTTCTTTTAACAAGCACCCAGCTCCCTCCCTCTGCTTTATGTATACCTTCTTGCTTACAGCAGTTACCCCAATGCTACATTGTAACTCTTACAGCCTTGGATAGTCTTGTCACACTTGTATCAGAGGACAATGGGTTTGTAACACCTTTGACAACTTCAAAATATAGGTGGTTTGATCTTAATAGGGCTGGTTTCAGGTTTGAAAGGATTTTGCCTACTGGCTTGAGGAATGCTTGTTCTTCGTTCTACTTCAGCAACTTCTACAATTAAAAAGTACTTTGTTCAAGATGGTACAAGATTCAGGTTTCTTAAGGTAAACAAAATAGGTACATGCAACCACTCTTTGATGGAGAATTCCACTTCAAAGGACTTTAACGGCTTGCGTTCCCTTTCATTCGCATAGAATGCTGCTTTAACATTGATCGCAATCACAACCATTCATACGCAACCTTTCTTTGATGTAATTTTCTTGTAATAATTCAGGAAAGTCAGCTGCTACCGTTCGAGTGATTACCAACCATGGTCTCCCTCTTAATTGGATACACACAACCACTCTGGTACACTTATTTAGTGTAACAATGGAAAATAAAAGGTTTGTTTTAGACGTAAGCACTTTGACTTGGGTTCAACGTGCACATGATACATTTCCTTTCTTATAATGACTTCCCACAGGAACGAACAATGTGTACACGCTTCTACTGCTAGGAGAGTTCAACTAGAACTGGTTACAGTTACCAGCAAGGAATTCATATTCAAATAGGGTACAGCGCTTCACCTACCTTCTCCAAAACACTGCAGCTGTGGGTGGCTTGCACTTTCTGACTTTTCTTCCTGCTAGTACTTCTTTCAGGCACTCTTGGGATCCACACACCTCTGCAGCACGGGTGTCCTTGATCTGGCCTCGACCACGAAGAGACGCCTTTTCTCCTGCTTCCCGCCCATTGCTTCTGCACACATGCCTCGGATATCTGCACAACCTCAGCTCTGTATTCACAGCCATTAGGCGCACCTGGGGAAACCGTTAATTCCTCTTCCAGTGCAGCTACAGCCATACAGGTTTTGTGAGCAGAGGACCAACTCAGATCTGCAGGTGAAATCTGTTCCTCTCTCACTCCTCTTCTGCTACTACCGCTAACCTTACAGCTCCTGCTCTAGCTCCTTCCTCCTACTGCAGCCTTTTATGCCCCTGAGATGGGGAAATTGGCTTCAGGTACAGGCTGTGAGAAAGGCATGGTATCAAGAGATGACACAGACACAAGGAGAAAAGTTTGAAAACCTTTATTTAAACACTCAGGGTTGGTGTAACACCTATCTTGCCCTATCTCTACTTTAGGTTTTCCCTCAACTGATGCTTATGAGATTTGTCTATGTCCGTAAATCCCAAAACAAAGTCTGTCTGTGTCAAACCTATGCTTGCCCTCACATCTAAGCAAATGTTGTGTTAGGATTTTCAAAAAGAAGAATAGTGTTCCAAAAGAAGAAAAGAACAAAGACAGAGCGGGGTTCAGGTGGCCTCCTCAGGTTTTGCTCTGCCAAATCAAAGTAACTCAACTCACAAAAGTGCCTTAAACGTTTAAGGCACTGCCCTCTTTGTTCCACAGCAGTTCAGTTCACAAAGTTTGCAAGGCCTTTTAGGGTTCTCTTTCACAAGCTCAAGCCTCCTGGATTCCACAAAGTTTGTTTGATTTCTCAGAGTGGCTTTCCTCCGTCTTAAAACCTCTTAATCACACATAGTTCATTGGGCTTCGCATGGTTCCTCCCCAAGCTTAAGCCTCTTCATTTTAGTACACAGTTCATTCAACTTCTCATTGGTAGCTTCCCCAAGATCAACTTGCCTTTTGCATGGGCCCCCGATCGTGGTGCATGTTGTCAGACTGCATGGTCCACCCACTACAGGTTGTGCAACCAGGTGCCCTGGGCACTTAGCATGCTCTTTTCTTCATACTTGGTCCATTTTATACAATATATTCACATTGTCTTCTCTCACCATTCAGTTCGCACAACCTTTCAACAGTTTAGTGATTTTGCTCCCACTTCACTTCACATAGCTCCCCTTCTGCTGCTTCCTTAACAGCTTACTAGTTCTCTTTTCTAGTTTCAACAAGGATACATATCGGAGGCTTTTGAGAATGCATAGTTTCATATTTTCCTTTGCGCGACCACTCTGATACTTAGTTTTACTTAATCCTTCTTTGCGTTTCATTCGTTCTTTCCTCCTTCCAATCATTTGGCAATGTGTCACCCACACGCTACCTTTTTATCTTATACTACTTTCAAGGTCATAGGTAACGTGTCACTTGCACGCTGCAATTTAATTTCGTTGTCAAGTCAACTTTCATTCCTCCGTCCCTTCATTTTGGAGCTTCATCAACGTACCGACTGCATGTCACTTTGTTACTTCATTTGCTGCTACTGTTCCAAACGTGCACCAGGTTTCTCAATCTTACAGAAACTCGCCAGTTAGCGCGATGCTTTTCACAATGTCTTTACTTACGGTAAAGACATTTACCGTTTATTTGAGGTCAGGGTCTCACCGCCTGCCCCTCAGAGACCCCTGGGGTTCTTCAGCGGGGCCTAGGGAAATGAACATTCTCAACACCATTCACAGGATTCAGCACACCCTTCAGAGCCCTTCTCAAGATCCTGGCTCCTTGGAGACACGGCTCCCTCGCCACGCTCTTTCCCAACGCTTCACTATGCAGTGGGTCAGCGTCACAGCATTTTGTTCTCCACCGGATGACTCTTGGCTTCTCAGGTCTCAGGTTTTTCAGCTGCAGGTTCCTGATGTCCTGCTCCCACAACCCACTTTCTTATTTTGCCAAAGCTCCACCTTTTACACCTTGGTCGTGTTTCAATAGGGTGCAGGTGTGCATAGTTGGATTCACATGCCTGACTATGCCTGACCTCATTAGAGGGACATACCTGTAGTGTATTGCATTGTGCCTCCTAATCATCTTCCTCTTCTCAGTACGATAGGCATAGTTCTCATAGGGGATCTGCATTACTGGTGGTTGCTTCTCCCTCGTCTCAGTAAGTATCGGAAATGGGCAAAGGGGGACAGGATAAGAATGAAAATATCCTATGAAGGCTGCGGCAGAATAGGGTGATTGAGAATTGGGAAATGGGGAATACCATGCCTCAGGTTTATGTACTGTGTTTAATTCTTCTTCCCCCGTTTTAACCCTTGATGATGGTAGTAGGGAATGCAAAGGCGGGTCCTCACAACAACTCATGAAAACTGAGAGACTGGAGGATAAACCAGAATCAGTATTGGAAAAAAGGGTTCTGCCCCACTTCGTTCTTATACTGTCCTTTCCTTTTTCTTCTTTGATTGGAGGTCTTCCTACGGTTTGAAAGATAAAAACCAGAATAGCCTATGAAGACTTCAGGGATATACTTGTCATCTCTTGTTGTACTCGTAGGATACAGTATCTCACCAGAGGGCTTTCCAAGTCTATTCCCCAGGGATCACCTACCCAGATGATCCTTTCTCACTTGTCCACCCCCAGGGTCGGGATCCAAAGGAGACGGCCCTCCTCTGGCCACCTAACTAGAGGATTCTCGGGGTCTGTATGTGAGAACATGCCCATGCTTCTCACACTGCCCTTAATGTTAATTGTCTGACTCTGGCAAAGGCTGTTAGGCCTACATGCCGGTTCCTTCCTTCTGCATGCCTCCTCGGCCCTCTTCTTCGTCACAGTCCCTGAGGGATTCTGGGACACATAGTTCAATTTAAAGAAATTGGGTTTTTACACTTTTTTTAACATTTTTAAGGCTAGTTGTAGTTCCCTTAATATTTTTATAAGCGGGATGGTGGAGTTTAACTTCATTAGAGACAGATGGTAGAGAAAAGGCAACCCTTTTACCATTTCTAGTAGTGTACAATTGGCATTTTGGACAGGTTTTATTTTCAGGGATATATGAGACCTGTTCTGTTGACATAATAGGTTGAGGAGTTACAATCTTGGGGCTTACCATCTCAGTGTTATTAGGAGGTTGGTATATATTAAAATGGCAATAAACCAAAACCTTCTCTGACCTAGTGGCAAGAATATCCCTCTGAGAGGAAAAATACAGTTCCTCATCCCACGGACTCTCCTCTCTACCCTGTGCCTTGTCTCCACCCAGGCGATCCTCCCGCAAATACACCACCCCCAAGATTGGGATCAGGCAGCGTCTGCCCGCTCCTGGCCACTTGGGAGGAGACATTGGGCAGGTTTTTGGTGAGGGATCCTCAGGATTCGCCACACCTAATACCTGTATTCAGTCTTTTGTTGATGTGAAGTGGTACTCCTTCCAGAGAGTGGCTTTTATTGCTTATCTCTAGTGCCTTCACACCCGATACCCTCTTGCATGAGTTTAGATAGAAGAGTATCATCATTTTAGATGTCTGAGCTTTTCTGGACAGGTCGTTGTTGACTGGCCACTTCAAAACAATTGCAGTTCTTAGTTGACATCCCACAAGCATGAATATTTGGTCACTGGGGTCACAGGCATTTGACTGCCTTGAGTAGACTACATACTAAGGGATCGAGGCCTGCCGAAATAACTGACCTGAAGATGTTAGAGGGATCAAGAGTAAGACTCTGACACATTGGCATTGATCGAATAAAAGAGATGGTTGGGGAAATCCTACCTATCCCTAACTCTAGGAGGGGTTTCCCTGCCTCAACAAAACTAAGGAACGCCTGTTTCAGACTGTCCACAATAAAAATGTTCTGTGTCCTGTGTCCAAAATCCTAACCTGACCCTCACACACTAAACCAAATATATAGTGAAGGGGGATTTGTATTTTACCTGATCACCTCCAGCTCCTTTCCAAAGTTCCAACATAAAGTACCAAAGTGTAAAAAGAAACCAACACAGTTCTACCAATTAAAGGGGGTCTTCCCTTGGCCTGGATTTCTCTATGTTTTCAAGGTTCTTCACTTTCACGTTACCATACTCCATAATCTCAAGGTGGATGGCTCTTCCCCTGAGTTTCCTACGGTGTACGCAGTTCATCAACTCAATATATACGATTTCACTCTTGACCTCCTTTTGGGTTATACCAGTCCACAATATAAAGTGGTATGACCCTTCCCTTTAGATTTTCACAGTTCCACAATTCACAGGCTCAGGGTGTATGCCCCCGAGCTTGCTTAGCTTTTCCACAGTTCGCAGATGTCGCAGTTCCACAATTCACAGCTTCCAGGGTTATGCTTCTTTCCCCTGAATTTCCTTAGCTTTTCCACAGTTTACAGGTTTGAGTTTCACAATTTCCAGGCTCACGTGGTATACTTCTTCCCCTAAGCTTTCTTGACTTTCCCACAGTTTACAGACTTCACAGTAAAGGGGGAGGGATACAACCTTCCACTAGATTCCACACATTTGGAGAACTACTTCCCCCTTTTCCGAGTACAGCAATCTTGATTGGGTGTGAGTCCCAGACTTGCTGTATGCTTGGTTTACTCTGCTCACCAATCTCACATCGGCTAAGCCTAGGGAGGTAGGGGCTAAACTACCTTCCTACTAAGTGGGAAAATACATATTTTAGATAAACCAAAGGATAGTCAAATAGTGGGTGTCACTACTTATATCCTCATCAATTCCTCGGGTAGGCCTCAGACAAATAATTGACCTGCCAAGCATGTCAATGTTAATGGTAATGTTAAAGGACATTTGTACCGCGCACTATCACCACTGGAGTGGTCCCCTGGCGCTCTGGCAGCTCTAAAAGAGGAAGGGAGGGTGAGTTAGTGGGAGGAAGCTGGAAAAGTGCAAGAGAGCAGTGATGTGCTGTTGGCGGCCTTAGCCCGGTGGGTCCGTTGGCTGGGCCTGGGGTGTTTGCGACCAGTAGTCGTCGCTTACTGTTGTGCAAGTCTGTGTGTTTTTGTTTTGTTGTTGCAGTGTAATGAAGTTTGTGCGGTTTGGTGTGCTCTAGGTTTGTGGTTGTGTTTGGTTTGGAGTTTGAGAGATGTATGCATGTATGCAGAGGGGGGCTTTGTTAGTGGAATTGGTTAATTGGCATCTCTATCCTGAATTGACGTGTTGGGCTTGCGTAATCTCTCCAGACGGGATCCGGGGGCACCCTGCGCCTCTGTCCTGATCTGGGCCCGTCCGGCATTCAAGGTCCCCTTCACATCTCGCTCCCACCTCCACCAGCCTCCCTCACAAACCCACCTGTCCTCCATTCCCACTTATATGGCCAGTGCACGTGCCTGTGTCCACAACTCAGTGTGGTGATTGGCAATATCCCGACAATTCCACAACACTGTGGTACCTGGTAGCAACTAAGGGGTAAGTGAAGATGTTCGATGGGATTGGCTGGGGTGTTTACTCCGTCTCCATGGGTGTCGTCTGTGTTCCACTCTACCTGGCATCACCCGTTCAGGTGCCGTGAGTGCTTCTCAGTCGGTTCATGGTGCTTGTCAGTGTCCTTTCTGGTTTAGTCATTATTTTCCTTTCTGTTGTTTCGGTTTTCAGTTTGAGTCTGTGGTGTTGAAGAGCCAGGTTCTTAGTAATTTTCTGAATTTTAGGTGATCTTTGGTGTTTCATATTTCTTTTGGCATCACCAATTTCATATATAAAACCAATGTTCTCAATTGTATTCCATAATTAATAAATATTCATTCTACTCACCATAATAATAGTATGAAAAATACTAAAATTCATACCTAAAACCCGACATCAAAACAGCGAATTGTACACAACAATTACATAATATTATACAAAGCCCATCAAAGATTATCTCTTGTGTCACAGTGACCTAGTTACCAATAGCGTAGATAAACTCAACACATTTACCACGCTATCTTCTTCTAGCCCAACTCGTACAAGTTTCTGTCCTATTTGGCTTGAATCTAGCGGACATTCATGAGGGGCACAATGTCTGTATTATAAGATGGCTTGCGGTAGATTCCAACTCTCTATCACCCTGGTCTTCCTGAGGATCCCCTTAGGGATAAAGACACACTTTAAGTACACATAAACAGTCTTTTAATTAGACCTAACATTTTGAACCCTTACCTCAAGGGTTTACAGGTGTACTACTTAATAATATACCTGGGTGGTATTGCTATGTCAACTTCTACCGACCACCTGCAACCATATGTGTTGCTACTTGCTGACTTCCTGTTTACAGAAGTAGGAGCCTATCTTCCTCTCGCTAACCGAGAAGGAAAAAAAACAACCTTACTAGTTGCAGATTCATAAATACCCACTATCTCTGCATCTCTGTATCTCACACCGGTTCCACTCTTACCTCGTAAGGTGGTCGGAGTTCTTTTTCTCGCTGGACTTAGTCCCACAATAGTAACAAGGTACTCTCTACAATGATGAAACACAAGAAATAATGTTGTGTCACACATAGCACTGACTCTGTCCTGATATCTCTAAGTAAATATTACACATAATCACAAAAACCTTCCAAAAACGTACTTGGTGGAACGGAGTCGTAATTCCCTCTCCCAAAAGAAATTATTCGTGTAGATATTCTTTCCACAGCTTTATCTACAGATGCGCTGCATCTTACCACGCTCCCAGCTGAAACAGTGGGAAGAATCTATGAGGAGTGCTGTGTCTAAAGTGACTAATTGAGTCTTACATATAACTGTGACACAAGGACACTTACTTGGGTGTGGCTGGGGAGTACCTCTCTCTCCGAGTGTTCTTTGTGATTCACCCTAATGTCCACACCAAATGAGCTGTACCTGTGAAGGATCCCCGGGGTATTATTAATGATGAGCCCAAAGCGCTCAAACACGCTCAATAGATACTTTAAAATCGCTATGATGGTTTCTTACCCAGCAAACAAGTGTATCACTCCCAAATTGGATGCAAGCTCTATCTTGTGGCAAATAAATACCTGTTGTGCAAAATAAAGCATTGTGACATCATTGCATTGTGCGATGACTTCATCAGCATCATGTGGCCGTGAGGGTAAACAAACATCCTTGCAGCTACGATCAAGCAGAGGGGCATATTGTGTGGGAGTTTGGCCATTTCCACCTGGCTGTGAAGAACTACTAGCCCTCACACACAAAGAAATGGTTGAATTATAGTTAAATACAACAAAAAAAACAACACCTATCAGCCATTAAAAGTGCTGCTATTATAGGAGCCAAATCGGCTTGGCATATTTACAGGCGACCCGAATAGGGGAAATCTCCTAACTCAGACTTTGAAAACACCTGCCTAGTTCTGGATGGTGGTATAAGGGAATGTGTCATGGTGATTCATCCAAACATCCACATCATTACAATTGTACATCTAATACAAGCCCAGTCTCACAAACTTGTAGAAAACACTGCCCACATATAGCATGGTCTCCAATAGGAACAATATACAAAGGGCCTCATTACACGGTAGGCGGGGAACCATGAGAACCATGGCGCTATTAGCGCCATGGTTCATGCCGGTAAAATACCGGCACCGCCTTGGTGGAAAGGGGAATTACAGCCCCATTCCAAGGTTGGCGGGGCGGTAATTCCCCCTTCCCCCATTGCCCTTCCCTATTCCCATTTTCGCCCCATGGGGCATAATGGGAATGGGGAAGGTGCTAATTACGGCACCGCAAATTGCGGTAACGTAATTAGCTCCCTGGTCCCTTTGCAGGTTGGTTTTTAACGCCTGCAAAAAGCAGGCGTTAAATTCCCCAACCCGCAAAGGGACCTCGTAGTAAGGCGGTAAGGGTTTACCGGTACCGGTAAAATACCGGTACCGGTAAACCTTTACCGCCTACCGTGTAATGAGGCCAAAAGAAATGCACATGGCGTTAACACCAGTACAAATGGCTTGATGGATACATAAAACCACATACATCAGAATTCTTACAGATTTACAAGTTTTCAAAAATCCACATATTTGCAATAATTGTGTATAGTATTTGCCCTAGTACATCAGAAGGAGCAGTGCTATCAAGTCACATTGTCATTATTACACTTGTTCACTATGTGTTTGCACAGCCAGAATTACTAATATAGAAGTCGTCTGTTTATGTTTCATTATGCAACTCAATGCTCTCATTGAGGCCTCTAACGTGTCTTTTGGTCATGAAAATATGTTTCTGTTCCAGATTCAATAGCTTTTTATTGACATCCTCCTGGGATTTAACCCATTCAAAATCTGCAAAGGTGTGTCCCTTGTCCATAAAATGTTTCACCAACGGCGCTAATTGAAAGATTTTTTATACAACTCCTTTGTCATTCTCGTCTTGCACTTCCTGTTGGTTTGGATGTATACGAATTGCTCTAATCAGGATTGATCGCGGGAGAATTGCTTGCGGGAAAATGTATCTAATTTATTAGGTCAATTAGGACATATATGCGGGGGAAACCCCCTCTAGCCCCCAACCCAATCCAAAAAACCCTGCAACCCCCACCCAATCCCCTTGTATTATTTATTATCCCAAACCCACCCCACACACATATATAAAACACTAAGATACAGGTGAATGTCAATTGTGCAGAAGGTCAATTAGGACCACTATTATTAGGTCAATTAGGACAAAAGGGCCATTTGAAAAGGTCAATTTGGGTAATGCCGTTGGTTTTACCAATATAAATGCACAGACAGGGGCAAGTGATCATATACACAACATTGTCTGTGTTAAGATTGATATGTTCTCTAAGTAGCCACTCCTTTGCCAACCCCAAATCCACAGCTAGAATTTTGTTGGTCTGGGGGAACATGACACAGTTACCACAACGGTGATGTCCTACTACCTGTGGCAAGCCCCACAATGTACTTTGTAACAGTTTGCACCTTTTCAGATCTTCAGAACGTGTTGGCGGTGTGTTACCTCTAAGGTGCTCCAGCATGTAAAACAGCAAATGTTAAGGCTCTAGATCAGACTCCTCCCATGAAGCGCAACATGGGAGACAGCAGACCAAACCCCCAACACCACAGACTCGCCTCCCAGTATTTTCGTGGTGAAAGGGCAGTGCAAGCACTGAACTGGGAGGGTAAAAGAAGATGGTATCCTTACGTTTCTGGAGTGATGCAGGGTCTTCTGGGGTCCAGAGAGTCAGGCTGGACCCAAGGAGAGGATAGGAAAAGGAAGGAGAAAGAGGTGACCAGAGAACAGGATCAGCCCCCAAGAACAGGAAGTCAAAGACAAGGACACCCGAGCAGGGCAAGAGATGGATCCAAGAGGGAACAGAAGGCAGAATTATGGGCAAAAGGCAAGAAAAGAAACCAGACTGGCAGGAAAACGAGCAACAAGTACAGAACTGCAGGAGAACTGGGGAGCGTTGAACCCACAGCGTTCCCTTTTATACACAAAGCCGAGCACAAGCAAGGAATAGGCAGCATGATAGTATCCAGGGGAATGGATGCCGGAGTGGCCACGCTGTAAACGTGATGGCATTGCCATCTCTGATTGAGTCCTGCAGTACGCGCTCCAAGGTGCCGGAGAGCATAGAGAGAAACAGCCTCCATTGCCGCTACAACCACAAGTGTCCCAACAAGCTAAGCGAGGACACACACGAGCAGCGCTTAACACATATGCTGTAATAGTCATATATTTCCAAGAACATTTTCTACACAACAGGAAATAGACAGTATATACATACTTCAAAACAATGAAGCAATGCATGTTAAAAAACATCCATTAAAAGTCACAGTCATACCTCAATCACTCCTCAAAATACACATATCCACATCTCATCAAATGAACAAAACAATATAAAGTGAATCGTAGAGCGGAGAGGATTTAAGAAGTTATTTTTAAATGTATAAAGAGATGGAAGATGTTTATTTCTTCAGGTTTCCATTTTCTATTCAATGCTCCACAGCTCAGCTGGTTTCGACGTATACATGATTTATAACATCTTCATCAGGGGACTAAACATTACTGGGACGAGTATGAGGGTGCCAGTAATGATTCTCACTTATTTCCACCACTTTGGTATTACTGGGATGAGTATGAGGGTACTAGTAATGATTCTCACTTCTTTCCACTCCACCTCTTTAGTGTGACTGAGACCAGTATGAGGGTACCAGTAAGGGTTCTATTCGTTCTCCACTGTTCTTTCTTCCTTATTACTGTCCCCCATATAACTTCCCACACTCCTTAGGAAATATTGGGTTGCATTCCTCACTGGGACGAGTATGATTATTATGCACGTTATGTTTGTTACCCCCCGCAGGTCTACCGCCTTCCCAGTTACCTCTCTGACTTGGGGTCAGGGTCACCTGGCTTGCGATCAGGAGGGGATGCTTCCTTCTGTTTGTCAGGTTGGCTTCTTGCCTCTCGGCCTCTCTCTCTTGTTCTCGGCATCCACTCTGTGTCAGGAACTGGTTTGTGGTCTCTGTGTCGTTCTTGGACTGAACAGTCTACTGACTCTCTGCCACGCGAACACTTAAGACTCTGTAGGCTGTCTGAGGTTTCCTTCCCTTGAGTCTTCTGCCTTCACGTTTTCCTCGCGTTGTCTTCACTTGCCATCTTGTTTGCTTGTTAGCAAGCTGTGCATCCTGATCTGGTTCTGCGTTCCAGCTGTTATGAATTTCCAAGGCTTCCTCCTCTGAGGGGTATTCTCCTCCCCCTTTTATGACGCTTAGCTGGGTAATCCCCGGCGTAGCGTCCAAGTCCTTTCTTTCTGTTGCCTGAGTACTCTGCATGACTCGGACATATTTCTTCTTCACAGTATTGTACTCATTTCCTTTTCCACATGAATTTAATGTTTCTGCACCACATTAACAAACATTATATGGTTCTTCATGTCTACTTTGGATGGAAGTTGTTGGACATGGGGTGTGGGTGAGTAACCTAAGGAGCTCCTCTTTGAAACAGGAGTACTTGTCCCAAGGGGGGAGTCTCTCCTGGTGAGGTCCCGCTTACCTCTACCCCTAGGGAGGGTATCACCTAGCGGCCTCACCTCCCTAGCCATCTGAGAGACAGGGTCCCCGCTTGGGAGAATTGACTGAATATCGTGATTCATCACAATGTAACAACATCTCCAAGGATGACAGAATGACCCATCTGAGCTGAACCATTTGCACATTGTCCACCATTCTCCAGTATGCACTTCTGAAAGAGAGAACAGATGGCATTCTGCCAACAGGACAAACGCGAATGCCACCTCCTTCTGGCACTGGCGTAATGGGGGCCCCGATGGTGAGGGGCCCCCGCTAGCATGTGTCCTGGGAGGGGGCCCCACTTGGAGAAAAAAAAAGAAAACAATATTTTTTATAAAGATTTATTTTTAAAATATTTCTTTTTGAATTCACTTTGCATTCATAAAGAAATAATGTCTGTAACAGAAATAATTTTTTTATGAAGGCACAGTGGCTACAAAAAGAAACTTTCTTTTTGAAGTCTGAGGGCTCCCCGAACTCCATGACATGGAAGAACCCAGGCTGGAGGCCTATATGTCATGGGGTGGGGGGAGACCTATGACTTCAAAAAGAATAGTTTATTTTTTAAGTAACTCTGCCTTCATGAAGAAATTATTTCCGTTACGGTTCGGTCCTTAAGGGAAATAATTTATTGATGAAGTCAGAGTGACTTAAAAAGAAACAATTTCTTTTTGTAGTAATAGGGCTCCCCATGATGTGTGTGAGTATTTTGAAAGGGTGTACACTTAAATGTGTAGGTGGCTTCCTTTGTGAGTGTATGGTGAATGGGTGCACACAAATGTATGGTTGGCTGGGTGTGAGTGTGTGCATGTACAGTGAAAGGGTGCACACCTGGGGTGGCTGCCTGAGTGGGCCTGCATGGTGAAAGGGTGCACACTTAAATGTATAGGTGGCTGCCTGTGTGAGTGTATGGTGAAAGAGTGCACATTTAAATGTATGGGTGGGTGCCTGGGTGTGTGTGCCTCTATGGTGAAAAGGGGCACACTTAAATGTACGGGTGTCTGCTTGGGTGTGCCTGTATTGTGAAAGGGTGAACACTGGGTGTGCCTGTATGGTGAAAGAGAGCACACTTAAATGTATGGATGACTGGGTGTGCGTGTGTGTATATGGTGAATGGTGTATGTGCCTGTGTTCATGGGCGCAACATAACCTACATTTCGAGGAGGCAGAACTTTCAAATGTTGGGAGAGGCGCTAACTTCACTGGCGGTGGGGGAGGGGCAAACCTATTTGTGTGGGGACATCTAACTTCTTTACGCATTTTAATGAGACTATTATAGTGCAATTTCAATGTTACAAGCAGTTAACTCTCTCCTTTAAATCTGAAAGCACCCACTTATGGACTGTTGTGAGAATGAGCGGTCTCCTGTTCCCTCTCTACCCTTCCAATCACTCCCCTGGCATGCAAGTACTAAACCCACATGATGATTTAAATTGCCTACAAAATTGGGTATTTGAATGCAGGTACTAACAGTTTAATGCTTTACGTTAGTAATTGCTGGACCCGTGCTAACAGCGAAACCCAGGTGCCGTTTAACATCTGTGTCCTGTTCTGCCCGGCAACTGCTCTGAAGGTCAGCATGGTTGAGTCAACACTGCCCACAATTTCAGGGAGGAGTGCTGAAGCCCAGTCAACTCAATGGTGCTACACCACTACTTGGGTTTAATGCCTTGATTACATATTGGTAATTGTCATTACTCCTAGCCCTATTCTTCCTCGTCCCTGTACTTGTGTATGAGGCAGTACTTGTGTGTGAGGCACTCTGCCTCATACACAAGTTCTTGGATGAGGTAGAGGTGCATGGAGGTAATGCCTGACTCTGTTACCTGTAATCTTCATTACTCCTAGTCCCTCTCTTCCTCATCCCAGTACTTACCTTTGAGGCGTAGGAGCCTAATATGTAAGCTCTTGCACAAGGAAGAGGGAATGGAATGTAATTCTGGGTCAAGAGTTGATTTTGGAGGTTGGGGTAGGGAGTTGGAGGGAGAGGGGATGTGTCAGGGTGGGATTTTGTGATAAAGCATAATGGTTGCACATGTCCAGGCTAAGCAGGCATGATATGTGGTATTAGTGGCTAGAGACATTTTGGTGCAGTCAGTCTGTCTAGTCATTCCTCAGTTTAGTATATTTTTCTTTTACTGCAAATTTCTGTTAAAGCAATCCTGCTAAGTGTAATTACCTGGCTAGACTGGCATTTGGGTAATGCCAGTCTAGCCGTTTCTCACTGCGGCATTGTATATTTTTCTGGGCATCTGTGATAAAATGATATGACATAAGCCATTTATAGCACGCCTGTACACAAGTGTTTCTAGGCGCGACAAGACAAGGGAGGATAGACAGAAGGAGGACAAGACAAACAATCTTACCAAGCCTTGGTCATTCATATCATGCAAGTGCGAGAACGAGAAATGCAAGGGGAAAGGGAGGGGGAAGTGCAAGGAAGAGAGGAGGGGAAAACAAGGCAGTAATGCTCTGAGTAACTGCAGCACGGCTCTGGTAGTGCAAGGAAAACAAGGGACTGTAGGGTTACAGTTACAGCCCCTAAGTGTGTGGTAAGCCTGGAGGCAGTGCAAGGGTGACTGATCAAGAAAGAGCCTGGACTCATTGAGAGTCTGAGGGTAACCGAGCAACCAGTCGGTACAGCAGACAGGTAGGTCAGGTAGTTCAGCAGGGGAGGGAGAGATAGAAAGCAGAAGAGAAGAGGTATTTTGGAAGAGAGCGTTGGATGTAGTGTGGGGCCCGACCCCAGAAAGCCTTGTGGACAATGCAAAGGGTCTTGAACTTGATCCTTGCAGCCACTGGGAGGCAGTGGAGAGATTTCAGGGCTGGACTGGAGCGATACAATCCCTGGGCTTGAGGCCAAGCATAAGTCTTGCAGTCCTGTTCTGGATTACTTGCAGACGGCGGAGAGTAGAGGAAGGCAGATTGAGAAAGAGGTTGTTGCAGTAGTCCAGCCTAGAGAGAAACAGGGCTCTGGAGACAGTGAGCTTCCAGGGTAAAGGGAGAAAGTTAAGAGTCCCTTTGAGGAGGAGCCACTGGTAGTGGGACTTCTTGGCGATGTCCAAGATGTGAGGAGAGAAAGAGAGAGTGGAGTCGAAGATGACACCAAGGTTGTTTGCCTTGCTGGAAGGCAAAGGAAGAGGGCCCAAGGTGGGTGGACAGAGTGAGAGAGGGAAAGCACGGCAGGGGTGCCAGTGAGAAGGATCTCCATTTTACTGGCATTAAGGCAGAGATTGTTGGAGGTGCACTAATCCTGAATCGCGGGAAATGAGCGAGGGAGGAGAGGAGCCTGAAGGAAAGCTGAGTTTCATCCACATAACACTGAAAGTTTGAGGAGAAGGTAGACATCAGGTGGCCAAAGGGGCCAAGTAGAGGTTGAAAAACCAGGCTGAGAGGATAGAGCCCTGGGGAACGCCACAGGTAGAAAGAGAGGTGGCAGAGAGAAAGGGGCTAAGTTGGACCTGGAAGGGGCAGTCTAAGAGGAAGACGGTCAGCCACTCCAGGGCCTGATCCGTGATGCCGAGGTTCTCACATAGTCAATTGATCAGGATGGCGTGGTTGACTGTATCCAAAGTAGAGGAAAGATCAAGGAGGATGAGGACAGAATGAATGCTGGAATCCAGGTTAGAGAGCAAATTTTCATGGGTGTTCAGGAGAGCAGTGTCTGTGCCTCTGGCAGCTCTGAAGCCAATTGATGGTCATGGAGACAACCAACAGATTCAGAGTCGAGAGTAAGCTGGGAGATGGCCAGCTTTTCCACGAGTTTGCCAGGAAAGGGCCGATGGAGATTGGGCGATAGTTTGCCGGGCAGACGGCTTCTTGAGCAGTGGGTACACAAGGGAGTGCTTAAGGGGAGAGGTGAACGTTCCAGTGGCAAAAAAGTGATTAAAGAAATCGGCCAAGGCTGGAGCGAGAATGTCAATATGGTCCTTGATGGCACTGGAGGAGCAGGGGACCACCTATTTGGATGACCCTTTCATAGATCGGACTTGTCTAGAAAACTTGTCAGGTGTTGTCAGAGAGGAGAAAGGAGGAGGAGGGGTAGAGATGGCCAAAGGGGGGGCGAGAGAGGTAGAGGAACTAGAGGACAGGATGTCCTGAGTTTTAGCCAGAGACATACAGAGGGCCTGTGAGGGAACAGGAGAGGTAGAGACCGGAACAGGATTGACCAGTTCCTTGCAGATTTTAAAGAGTTTGGCTGTGTTGTTAGAGGCTGCAGAGACCCAGGCTTTAATGTGTGCTCTCTTCTTGATGAGTGTTATTTCTTCAACTGGCATTTTGGTGCAACCAGTCTAGGTATGTCTAAATGTGGCCTGGCATGCTTTACTGTAATGTTATTACGTGTCTACACTGTTCTATATTGTGCAGCCAGTGGGACGTTTTCAATGTGGCATGGCATTTTTAATAGCAAATCATTCATGTTCCTGTACATTGTTGGTGACTTGCTTGTATTGGATTGGTGTTACCCTACAAAACAATTGCAAACACTCTTGCTTTTTAGCCAATTTTTCTCAGCAAGTGGGCTGTATATTGCATTAAAACACATATTGGGCCTCATTACAAGTGTGCCAGTCTGGTAACAACGGTGCCCGTAAGCCTACCGGCATCGTTGTTACTGGACCAGCACACTACGGGTCTGCCTGCCAGAGTTTCTGTACCCTACAAGTTTCACCCTGCTGGGCACAGCGGCCAGGGTAAGCAGACTGTAATGGAGGCACCAGCACAGCTATTAACAGTGCTAGTGCTTTCGTGTTCTCCATGCCCATAGAGTCCTATGTGACTCTATGGGAATGGGGATTTACAGAATTACCGGCACCTGACATCCCAGCCTTCGTGGTTGTAATACCCCGGTGTTACCGGGAAGTCAGGAGGTGGTAATTTTTTTCAGGTCTGGCGGCATCACCGGCAGAGTTACCGCCAGACCCGTAATGAGGCTGGGTGAAAATAGTGTTGGAAACACCCTACCCTTCCCCAGCCAGAGGCAACCTCTTATTCATGAATCATGGACTTAAAATCCTTTCCGGGTCCAGCCACTAGCTCAAGTCCCACGGATCCTTAAAGAGGGTGTTTCTGTGGGATTTTCACTTTGTTTTATGGTGGACTGGGAGCACTGACCAGACAAACTGTGCCCATCATGATTCCCTAGTACGCCCCAAAGGACATGCTCTAACTGATTCCTATGCCATCTGCCTAACTGTTGTACCTGCTGTGGTGGCCAAGTCTGCAGCAAATAAGGAGATCAGACAGCCGGGTGGTAAATCAAGCTTCATGTATTTATATCACAAATACACAGAGTTATCAGCAGGGAAAACCAGCATGCAGCATGCAAGTGTTCGGGTAGCCGGCTGAAGGAGCATTCTCTCCCGCCCCCGCCCCTCCTGCAGGTTTATATAGCATATCAGAGGCAAACACTAATATGTTTCTGTACTATCACAATGGGGGTGTTGCTTGGCATGACATTACAGACAGTTGGCAAGAACTGTTGACATCTTCCTTGTGACGTAGTCCTGCGGGGACATCGTGTTGTATTATGAATAGGGTTTCCTGTTTTAGGGGTATATTATTTTTTACTTCCGTGGGTGTTTTTTCAGTGTTTTCAAAATGTTTCAGAATCTGTGTTTATCAGCGTTTTCCTGTTTGTCCACTTCAAAAAATTGCGGATAACTGTTTTTTCCAGTGTAAATGCACACATATTATTTTATTGTTTCATTGTGCGCATAAGTAGGGTAATGTCTCTTAGAGCAAGATGTTATGAACACTTTCCAGACAATAAAGATGAATGTGTTAATCCAGTAATATCTAACATTTCTACAAGAAATTATGCATTACTTTTTCAGGGCCTCTTTGGCCATCCTTGCCCTTTCTTTTCTTCCCATGAAGGCTTTGATTTGTGAAAACTAGCTTTCCACATTGTACATACTTCCAATTTTAGCAGAGAAGGCATAGCATGATAAAAGGATTTGCATGGGAGCAAGCACCCAGTTTGGTGGAGATGAGTATTGTTTTGATTGTAAAAATAAATAAACTCCAAGCAGATAATAACTGTTTATCAAGTGCTGCTCACTACAAAATGAGAAGGGAGTTTCATTAATGTACCCCCTGAGGCTTGATTTTTGGGGGGTGAGCAGGCCAACACTGTGTGCCTGGTGTGAGAATATCAGGGGATCCTATAGCAGAATTGTTCAAAGGCAACTCGGCATGTTAGGTGATTGTTGCTGAGATGTAATATGTTTATATTTCGCTGTATCATATGGCTTTTTTCCTATTCCTGCTGCATCATGTGCTGTAAAAAGTGTTGTTTTGACTGGGGATGAGCACAGCTCTCTAACTTCACTCTGTGTGGGAACTTTTGCCCCCATAGCAAAAATCAAAAGCTGGTACCCATGAATATTTGGACAGTAAATGAGCATATCTTTAAGTGAAATATACAAATGTAGTTCAATTGACCTTCCCCTAGAAGGAAGTGTGCAAGACAAAAGAGTATTGGATTTTTTTAAAAAAAAGTAATGAACACCAGAAAAATAACCTGAGAGAGTAAATGTTCCAATTTAAATGCTGGAAAATTATAAAACGTGCACACCTTTTAAACCCAGCAATCTGTAGTGAAATATTCCCTGGAAAACAGAATCCCAATACAAGACAAGTGCTTGTTTTCTTGTGGGTAAGCATCTGCACTGGGAACATGAAAACCTGCATAAAATCCTGTAGACAAATATGTTAGCAAGCTTACCAACCTCAAAAAAAAACAAGCGGTTGCTTCCTCCTTCAAGTTACGCTGTCCACCCACATGTATCCCTTAAATGAGCCATCATTTATAAATCGCTCCTAATTTAAAAACTCTCCTTGAAGAAAGAAAGGGCTAAGCAGCAATCAAGGGGGTTGCAGCTTCTGATTAGCTGCTGGGTGTGGGTGCTCTAGAGAGCCACATGAGGTTGGGAGGTGAACGTGACACTGTGGCCTCACGTAATCTTCGTACATGGAAGCTTCACACAGTTTTCCTTTTAAAGACGACAGGGAGTAGACACTTTTCAGCTCACCTCCAGACATATACACATACACGGAGGGTCTCTGATAACAAACCGAGACACTGAAAAATTCATGTTAAACCATTTTTTGTAAATTCAAATATTTGTCAGTGGTCAAGGACTATTTTTGAGGAATTTTAGCCAATTTTTAAGACATAAATCAGCAACCATAAAAATGGCTGCAATTTGTCTACAATTCCTCAAAACAGCTCTGACCACATATGAATACGTTTCTTTTTACCAAGAAAATGATGTAACATTGAATGTACAGTGTTTTTGAATATGGTCAGGGAACAGGAGGGTAAGCAATGGGAGAAAGCAAACAAGCATACATGGGGTGAGTAGGGCCCTTTACCTATTGTATGCTAAGCCTCATCTGCAGCTAACCCTTAAACTCCAAACTTCATGCCATCCCTGCTCCTACTAAGGCACCACTGGGAAAGGGGAAACAGTGTTTTTCAGTTTCAACCTAGGAGGCACTTTTTCTTCCGGGGGTGTTTTTCCGGTGTTTATCGGATTTCACTGAAAACGGGCAAGCCTAATTATGAATAAGCGGCATTCACAGAAACCCCTTCTGATATCTCCCATATATGGGGCTAATGCTAAACTTGTAGAGAATAAGCAGAATGGAAGGTCCTACATGTCCTCTGCCCTAGGAGGGTTTTGAGCCTGTCTGAAGTGTCGTGTAGAGCAGGCCCAGGGAGGCAGAGGAAGGTGACATGGGGGCTCTGAGGCCTAATTGTATGGGAGAGCCTAATAGCATTGCATTGAATAACATAGCATAGTATTGCATAGCAACCCTGCATAACATTTCATAGCATAGCAATCCTGCATAGCATAGCAATCCTGCATAACATATCATAGCAATCCTGCAGACCATAGCAATCCTTCCACATCAACCCCCGTTTGGTTGTCCCTGAACATGGTGTAGACCACAGGGAGCAGGATTGGGGTATAATCTTAACTAAAGATAACCGGGTATATGGGTGGCATAAGGATAAGGTGGAGAAGCACAGGGATTGCTACTGAAACAATGTTGTTCCTACAGACAGAGATTGTGGACCTAAAAATGTCCTAATTCAAAACATCAGCCCAATCATTGTTGCTCATTTGAAATGTCCATAATTTGAAGCTTTTCTATTTCAAGTGGCAGCAGGCTGGCCTCAGTGGGCCAGTCACACACCTGTCTAGCGCAGCATGACAGAAGGCAGCGACTAAGAAAATGCAAGAGCCTTGTGAAGTCAAAAGTTTTTGAAAGTGATGAAAGAGATCAGAGCATAACATATTGGTGTAGCTGGGGTAGAAGAATCCTGAGGAAAAGGGATGGGTCATCTTGCGACAAGAAGAGTCATTGATAAGGAGGTCGTAACACCATTCAGCAATATTGAATGGGACGGGCATGAAGGGAATCCCCCCACCGGCATACATAGGAGCGTTGGAGCATATCTAGCCTTCAGAGGCATTTATCAGGTCTGCATAGGCCGTAGAGAAATTGAGAAAGGTGTTAGTGTCTGGGTGTAAGATGGTAGATGTAGGGTGAGACAGAATCAATACCATACTAATGAACAACATCATGGTGCAAATACTTCACATTTAATAAGGTAGTAGGAGCACTATTCCTAGCTTTTGCAGTCCAACCCTATGCAGATTGGGGCCTAAAGTCCAAAAGTTCCAAAGAGTGTCAGTTGTTCCAGGAATGGGTAGACAGGAGGGACACTGATGCAAAAGTTCAGGATCCCTGCCAGGATGATGATGATAGATGCGTAGAGCTGGAAGAAATCAGCTGCGGTGCTGGGCCCTCCTAGCCGGCCTCCTAAACCCATTTGACAGGAGCACTTATGCACCTATACTCCTGGTGTGCCTAGTGACTGCTTGGTGACAAAACCATTGAAAGCGATGGACCACCCGCAGGACACAAGGGTAGCAAACTTTAGAGAGTGATGGGCCACCCGCAGGACACAAGGGTAGCAAACATTTGAGAGTGAGACAAATGCAGCAAAATCTTTGATAGCGATGGGTCACCTGCTGGAGACAAGTGTAGCAAAACTTTTGAGAGCAATAGGTCACCTGCTGAAGTCAGGTTAGATGGTGGCCCCACTCCTCAAATTGTACATTGGGACAGGTAGCAGAACTTCTTCGCCGAGGAGTGCTGGAGGCGGAGTCACCACTGTCTTAGCTGCTGGGAACCCAGTGGAATGCTGAAGAGGGGTCTCTTAATCCTGTATCCCTGTAGATTGCAGCTTTGCTGTGTCTTTGGTGATGTCGGACGACGAGTTGTCTTTGTCCTGGAATTCTTCCTGTTTATCGTCGTTGAACAGAGGTGCTTCTTTCACACACTGGTGTGGACTGCGGCGTTGGTTGTCAGGAATTTCCAGCGAGGATGCAGGGACTATTTAAGCTTGAATTGAGAACCGACAACAAGCATTAGTCTTTTACAATATGACACAACAAGGTCATCACTCAGTTGTAAGTCACTGAGCTCAGGGGAAGTGTTGAAGTAACTGGCATTCTCATGGGTGTGGGGGGAGAGACCTCTGTCAGAGTTTATGGAACTGGAAGGGCAGGATGGATAAAGATGCTAGGGGGTCCTCAAATCATATGAGAAACAGCAGCTCATCCAGAGGAGCCTGAGTGCCATGGGGGATGCTATCAGAAGGTTGAGTGTGGGCCCTGCACTTCCAATAGGCCGACTCGGTATGAGGCAGAATTGCAATAAGCAGTGCTTCAACGTAGGGTGCATTGAAAATGGGAGTACCTTTTGTAGTTAGGGAACCTCTCTGTTTCCAGAGGGTCTCGTAGTCATGTGATATATCAAAAGCATACTGTGAATCAGTGTATATGGTGGATATGCATTGTGTGGCATTTGTGCAAGCCCATGTGAGGGCAATGTTGTCAGCTTTTGTAAGGAGAAGGGCCGCGGCAGATACCGCTCTGGGACCTTTGGGAAAGGCAAAGGCTACAGCGTCTGTGTGCTAAAATAGGCTACATGGCACTGTAAGTCCCTGTGCTTCTGCTTGAGTATGTCTATAGCATATTTCTCTTTCTCATCACAGAACCGGATAAATGGAGAGGTGCATGCTCGCTCTTGGCGAAGGCTGTGAAAGCGCCAGAAGACCCTGTGAGTCAGAGTCAGTGAGGGAGACCTGAAAGGAAGATGATGCTAACAGTAGGTCATCCATGTATTAGAATCTGTGAGAAGAGAGATGGGGCATCAATAAAGCCCATTGGAAGGGGGTCGTAAGTGAGTTGACGTCCCTTGTAAGTGAATGTATAGAGGTACTAATAGTCCTGGTGGATAGGGACAGAGAAGAAGGCCGAGGCACGATGCAAGTGAAACATTTGGTGTGGGATCCTGGAAGTCGTAGTACAACACAAATGGAAAGCTGCAGGCCTCCAGCCCACAGAGCCATGTGGAGGACAGCTGCCAAAGGATGCGTTGGAGATGCACTGCTTTGGATAAAAAAACAAAGGGCTGGAGACCTATAGGAAATGAGCAATGAACTAAAGTAGGAGATCCTGAAAGAAAAAAATAAACAGCAGCAGTACACAGAAGAAAACTAGACAAGCAAAAGAAGCAGGCAGTGTACCAAAGAATAAAGACACAAAACAAGGGGAGTATACAACCTGCAGACACAAGGATGATAATCCAGAATAAGAGAGCTAGTAGAAAGACCAGGTGTAAGAGACAGAGACAGGAAACAAGACCCAGAGAAACAGTGTGAGGAAGAGTTTCTGGAGACAGATGATCATCTGGAATATGAGAACACAGAGGGACAGTTTGCCTGGACGAAAGCGAGGGAGGCTGAATCATTAGGGAGGAGAATAGACAGATGGAGCGAGTCAAAATCATTGAGGAGAAAGAAAAATAAGAAACACAGAGATCGTTGCGTGTTCTGGACACATAAGGCGAGGATCAATAATAGAATTGAGTGAGTTTCAAAATCGACGGAAATACCAGAAATAAGTTAAATGTGAGTGTGGGGTGGGGGAGATTTTGGAAACAGGATAAAAATGAATACGAGAATGAGATCCGGGAGACAGTATGAAAACTCAGAAATAAGACCATGGATAAGTGAAAGGGAGTCAGTCCTAGTCTGTGCAAAGAGGCATACTGGGGCACATGTGTCGAGAGGCACCCCTGGATTGAGAGTGATGTGAACAGGTTAAGCAGAGAGAATGTGCCACCGGCACATTCAATAAGGTGAATCAATAAGGTGTTGTGCCTCTGTAGCTTGTGCAGGTGTTAGTAGTGAAGGAGGCTCTGTAGGAGGCTCCATGTGAGTGGGTTGTTGGAGGAGAAACCAACCTTCAGCTCGCCTAGATTGTGGAACCTCTAGATAAATACCATCATGAGAACAATCATTGGTACAATGCATCTTGCATAGCAGATCAATACATTGCACCTTTGTAGGTGAGCAAGAGCTTAACAGAAAGGCGTGGTGTTCAGTGATGGGACCAATGGAAACATATAATCCAGATGATACTGGGTGTAGGATGTTGGTGCCGGATATGCCAACAGCATTGACAATTACCTTCAAGACATCCACATTTAGAAAATTGGCAGCTCGTAGCGTGGAGCGCCTAGCACCAGTGTAAAGTGGTCCAGTGTTAGCAAAGCAGCAGACTGCCTGGCAGGGCCCCTCTGGCAAAGTCATTGTGGACCATAGAAAATCTGAATGTCCTGGTAGCTCCTGTTAGAAGGAGGAGGTGGAGGGGCAGGTGGTGTGGGCGTAGGGTAGCAAACAGAACTGTTTGGAGGAATTAAATCATTGCGAGCTGTAGTAGGACCATATGTCTGTTGTCTGGAATGCTTGGTAGGACATTGTTGGATGAGATGACCCCTCTGCTAACAATGTCTGTAGAAAGGTTGCCCTACTAGGGGTTGCTGGGCAAGCAACAATGGGTATGAAAAAATCTGCAGTGGCTGGTGGCCCTGGTTAAAAGGTGGTGGAGAATTCTGTTGGTATATTACTGGCATGGAGTACCCAGACGTACCTTCACTGGCTCCCAGAGGCACTCTTTTGTTGAGCATGCTGTATTTGCAAAGCCATGAGGCGGGTAGCTCCATCTTGCTCCTGGCGTTTGAGTTTTTCATCGAAATCCTCAGCTATATGTTGGGCTTTTTCAAGAAATTAATCTTGCCCCCATCTGAGAAAAAATGTCAGTTAGGAATTTCCAGAAGTAGACTAGTCACAAACAAATGTGGTAAAAGAAAAATCAGTCAGTCTAGCTAGGCAGTCACATGGTATTCACATTGGTTCTGTTTGAAAGATGTAGTCTTTGATCAGTCAGATTTGACTGCGTATTTTCTTTGATGAGGGTGGGATGAGCGGTAATATTAGCTGTAATATTCTCACCTTCCGCTAGTGTGTCAGGCCATCGCAGTTTGTCGATAATTCATTTTTGTATAGTGTCTTTGAGCACTGCTCGTCAGAGTTGTTTTAAGGTCCCTAATGCGGGATCATAACAGTCAAGCACTGTGTCCAAATGTTTCATGAAAGCAGTGGTGGTTGTCAGGCAACGTGGGGAATTGTTCTAAGTCAGTGGAGCTCCAGGGAGTGTGAATTCTCATAGGTTCTGCATCAGTATTAGCCTGAGAGAAGGTGCACATAGGCATGAGGGTGGATAGAGTGGAGGATGTTGAGGCATCCACAGTGTGCAGCAACGGTTGCTCAGACATAAATGAATGTGACAATTCAATATCTTCCCTGGTAAGCACTGGGGGGGTAGACAAGGTGGTGGATGTACATTGAGGTGAGAGCAGGTCCAGGGTGGCGTGTAAGTATGAGGCTGTGGCGTGAGAGGAAAATTAGGTGGCTGGGGGTGCAGGTGGGGGTGTGAGAAGATGGAGAGGGTGGTGGGGGTTTGAGGGCCCTCAGTTGAGGTGACTAAAAAGTCTACAGGTGGTGAGGTCCACCTGGAATGACGCCTCCAGTGACCACTGGGACCCCTTTTGACCCAAAGTCAAAAAATTCCACACTTTCAAATATTTACAGATGAATGACCCATATGTAGAAAACATGAAGAAGGCATTTGTCCCTACTGCAGGAGTAAGTTGTGTTGTGGAAAGCTCAGTGCCCATAGCAAAGTCTAGAAATCCAAAAGAGCGGGGAGACACAAAGGGAGGTAGGCCCGCAGGTACTGCAGATCAAGAAGGAAATTACAAACAACCTCCTGGCAATTGCTATTTTCAGGTGGTGACAGCTTAAAGACAAATAGGAGAGGTGGAACACAAAAGGGAGACAGGAGCAATGTATTCACCACACTGCTCCCCCATACCTCTCCGAGAGAATACACACCAAAGTCTCCACAAGACCGACCGGAACACCCTACACAAAAATGCTCTCAATCCACAGAGTCAAGAGAGCCTGAGCAGGGGGCGCTAGCTTCCCATACCTGTCAGCTCTACTATGGAACGCCCTGCCACCGCCCCTGAGAGGAGAAGCCTCTCTCTTAGCATGCCGCAAAGCCGTGAAAACATTACTCTTTACATAAGCTTGGACTAGTTCTGGCCACCACATACCCTTCAGCGCATGTCCTGAAATGTATCAATGTATGTATTGCACTATTGTTTTCATCTGAATTGTTTAACTGAATCACATGCATAAGTATCCCCTGTAACTAAGCTAGCCACAAGTAACAACGCTGCAATGCCTTTGGGCTGTATGTGCGCTATATAAAGGTAAAAATAAATAAATAAAAAGGTATTGATAGAGTTTGCGGAATATAAAGATAAAGTCATATACAAGAAGGACCAGAGGAACTGTGTCCGCTTATCTCGGAAATAACAATTAACACTTAACTATCAAATGGCCAAAATGCTCTTGCCTTCGCCTCTGTAGTTGAAATAAGAACATAGATATAGACTGCAGGGCTCTGAGTGTTGTGATAAGTGAAGCAATGAAAGTGGGAGGCCAATCATGCAAATTTAGTTAAGCAGGAACGTTTTTCTTGTCAATCAAGGCCTCCCCGTGCCTGGAAGAAAAGCATGTAGGTATTTCTGTAGCACTGAACTGTCTGTGCATGGACAGTGTGCTGGTGAAAACCTGACAAAACCCACAATAAATCAAGAAATAAAACCCAAAGTCAATTCATCAAGATAAAATGACAATTTACAAGTAACCGTAACACAGTTTGAATTGGGTAAATTCTATTTAGATATTACTTCTGTTTTGGAATTAATCCATAGTATTATGTTCCTGTTTTCTTCATCTTTCCAGATTCCACACACTGCAGATTTTTTCATGTTGTTTCCCAAATAAACATCAAATTTTATTCGGGTTTTTGGAATGCAACCAATTAAAATTGAGGTGGTAGTATAAAGTCTCTCGGCTGGGAAAAATATGTCGAGAAACAGGTTTTTGATTCACGTGGATTCAATTCACGGAATGTTTAAGAGCAAAACATTTTTGAAGTATTGGACCAAAGTTAGTCTGAGACAACTCCTATTACTTGGGGTTCAGAGATGTACTTTGAGCAAACATCGAGTACCACCATGGCCGCAACCTTCGCGCCGAGCCTCGCCAACTTGTATGTGGCTGCCTTTGAGGAGGATACCATCTACCCTAACACAAACCCTTGGAAACTCCAAACAGAAAATTGGTCACGCTATATTGACAATGTTTTGATGATCTTCAAAAGTACCGAATCAGAACTAACAACATTCATGGTTTGGCTCAATGAACGGAATAGGTATCTGACCTTCACTGAAACCCATAGTACATCCAAGGTACACTTCTTAGATCTCCAACTCGAAGTACGCAACAACATGATAACAACACTGGTATTCAACAAGCCTACAGATCGAAATTCCTTGCTAACATTCTCGAGCTTTCACCCAGCAAGCCGAAAAAACTATTTGCCTTTTGGTCAATTCCTAAGGTACAGAAGAAATTGTTCAAATACCTTGGACTTTGAAAGACAATCAGAACAACTGGCCAATAAACTCAAGAAGAGAGGGTACCCCAGACAGACCATAAAACAGGCCAGAAAGAGAGCACGCAATATACCACGCGAAATTACATTAGAACAGCATGAAAAACCAAAGAACTCAGAAGATAAGATAACAGCTATCTTCACTTACTCTCCCCTCACCAACAAAATAAAAAAGAAGTCCTAAATCTCTGGCCAATCCTGAATGTAGGGGAAACTAATCTGGCTCTCCCAAGATTTGCAATGAAAAGGAGTAAGAACCTGAGGGACTCTCTCGTACAAACTTACAAGGACAAAAAAGCTCTCCCCTCAGAGACCCTTTGGAACTACGAGAAACCAACAGGACATGCTCCATGTGGGTCATGCAGTGCCTACCCTGGGACCCCGAGAACCAAGACCATAGATATTGGATGGCGCTACCCATGGACACAAAACGATATGACCAATTGCAATACCAGGAATCTCATTTACCTTATCACATGCCCATGTGCCCTAAGATATGTGGGTATGACTACTCGCCCCATTAGAACAAGGTTGGCAGAGCACCGCTCTTGTATACGGACCAAAACGATCTCAGCATCTATGGTTGAACATTATTTAGAAAAGAAACACAGTCTGACAGAAATCCAGTGGACAATCCTTGAAAAGGTGAAGATCCCAACAAGAGGAGGTTACATCCAAAATGTGCTATTTAGACGGGAGCAAATGTGGATATATATACTTAGAACAGACGTGAAAGGCTTGAATGAATCTATGTGTTGGATAACTCTTGCAACCCTTTAATTGCATTTCGCATGTGTCGACTGCAATTTGTTTGTTTTTTGAACCATTTTTGCACTTCTAGGATGTTCTGTTTTTCTGTGTGTGTTTTTTCTGCTTTGTAATTGCACTTCCAACAGCTTGAAATGTGTCTTTTTACAAGTCCTAGTGACCTACATATCCAACACCTTTCTGTAATTTTGTTGCTGGGACACACCAGCTAGCTCCCAGCCTAGCACCCCCTAGCCAGGGTAACACACAATGAGGCATGAATTGGTACCCTAGTGCTGACAGTTCAGTACCCCTTTTCGCCTTAGATCTATAACTATCTAGTCTGATTTTAGCCTTTCTGCGGGCACCAGGTTTCTCATCCCATGAGACCAATAATGTCCTTTATGCATCTAACTCTCCAGAATGTGACCAACATACCGAGCACACACGTGACACTACCCGTGACTGTGAAGAAGTAGACAAACTTCAATTTTTCTAGACACATACTGACTGCCTAATGGTACACCATTTCATTTTGGTATAACGGGACACCACAACAGTTCTAATACTCTCAATCGTGTTTGCCCCCCTTTTTTTACACTTCATGAATGCAAGTTTCCTCCCCTGTATACAAGACTTCAGTACCACACCAACATGGCTCCTTTCCCAGTGACTACATTGGTCCCTTTTCAGTGTCTATGATGATTTTAGCACTGCAGCATGCACGTAACGTGTCACGTGACCACGAGTGAATAGATACACACTCACTAGGGATGCTGACACCCGAACCGACGTCTACTTGGGAACGAGACGAAAGGAGATTCTCCTCAGAAAACCTGGAGGTGAGCGCGAAATGCGATGAAACTTTGCCAGTTAGAAGCGTAGACTTTTTAATTCACTGTGTTTAACATCCAGCAACGAGCGGCTGTACTTATGTACTTTTGTCATTGCCGTCTAACAAATTTTGACTTGAATTAGTTATCTACCCATATCCCGTGCCGGAGTAGTGTACCTCTAGAGGCGCACATACTGCACTAACCTCGAACCCCTACTATATGGTACCTACCGCCAAATAATGCCTACATATTTCTTAGTTTTTAGAATTATTTTTTCCACTGATAGTGGAGTACAGGGAACAGCCCATTGCATGACCCCCTGTTCACTAAGAGACAAAGCATTATGGACATTATTAAAATATTTTTAAACAATTACTATGAAAGGTTGGGGACCCACCCATCAGGGTGATGTGTTTCTGAGGCCTAACTCTTCGTGAGTTGACCCATCCTAATAACTTAGCTAGCTTTTAATCTGTTTTTGAATTGTTCACAATTGATGTAGTATACCGGATGGCATGTTGCTTCAGTTCCGCAATACCCTTCCTGGGAACTTATAGATATTATTCCCTTCTGTAGATTCCCAAGGAATGCACGATAGTGCACACGACTTTGGAATTAGAACTTTGCACTAACCATGTGTGTGAAAATTTAGGACCTTGCTACATGGGAGTATCCACCTCTGATGGGTAAGACACAGATACTATCATGGTTTTCCATCTCTGAGGGAACCTTTGGGACGTGTCCTAATGGATTTTTTCTTTGTCTTTCCACCTTTACCCCATGTCCCGCTCTCTCACTACACAGGGCAGCCTCCTATTGAACACCTCAGATTTGTTTCTACCAGCAGAAGAAATTAGACCTCACATTAACCGGTGTTGGTCTCTCTAGCCCTGAAGAAAGTGGTTCTACTAACTCTTTCACCACTGAAACCGGTCGGCTTTGTGTGTGCCCTGACTGTACAAATACAGATCAGTGAGATCCACGCGTTAGGCCACATTTTGATCCCATTCCCAACAATCATAAGGAGGGATCGTGTATCAAACCCAAGGAACAGAGTTTACAATAAGACATAGATCTCTGAACCCCAAGTAATAGGAATTGTCTTAGAGTAACTTTGGTCCAATACTTCAAAACATGTTTGCTCTTATACATTCCGTGAATTGAATCCACGTGAATCAAAAACCTGTTTCTCGACTTATTTTTCCCAGCCGAGAGACTTTAGACTACCACCTCTATTTTAATTGGTTGTATTCCAAAAAAACGAAATAAAATGTGATGTTTATTTGGGAAACAACATGAAAAACTCTGCAGTGTGTGGAATCTCGAAGGATGAAGAAAACAGGAACATAATACTATGGATTCATTCCAAAACAGAAGTAATATCTAAATAGAATTTACTCGACTCAAACTGTGTTTTACAATGGCTATGAAGGGAAGATTTGAGTAACAGATCCCTCAACCTGGTTCCATATTTGTGGATACATTTACAAGTAACCCCAACAAAATATGGCAATTCCCTAAACAAAGCAGGACTGCAGGCAGCAATTTAAAGACGACTGGCGTAGGCCAAGGATATGTGTGGTAATGGCATACCACGGCGACCCTTTGATTGAGTGACAAATGTAAGTCACGGCGTGCAGAAAGTCAAAACTAAATTAGCGGCAGAGAATAATCACAAGGTCAGTCAATCAATCAATCAGCTGTGCACTCCCAAAATAAAACAGCGACAGCTTGCTGACATAGAACACAGACACAGAACTCCTAATAACCAGAAAAGGACATGTGCCTCGAAATCTGTGCACAATCCTGTCCAATGATACCACCAACCAAGGACCAAAATCGTGGTACCTGTGACGATAATGAATTACCAACTCAATCATTCTGGGGACAGCGACATGTCCCCTGTTTTTGTGAAAACCAGCAATAGACTGTGAAAGGAAACAAATAATACGACGGTGGAGCGAGAAAGAAAAAAAAACACAAGACAAATCCTATCAGCTGTAATCCTGGAAACGGCAGCCCACAGGAATTCACAACAATCAATCTGAGAAAGTATCCTTCATAGTCACCCAGTGGCAAATGCATCGCAACCTGGGGCCATGTGACAACACACCTGGACCCCCTTCACACCTCGTCACCGACCGTGTTTATGCGACAACACACATATACCATGGGCTCAGTGACTCTGAGTGTTAAAAAGCAGGTTCCAGGCTCTTTAAGATTTCTTCAGGTAAGTTTATTTCCAAGTTCTTAGTTACATATCCACATGAAGACATAAAGGACATAAGCTGTGACAACACCGGCTCCCATCACCCAGGGCCAGCCAGCTGTAACCACCTCTACACAGAACACTGACTCAGAATATTCCATCATCCACACATAAACATTCCACATGACATCTCAAGCTACCTCACCTCAGACAGGCACAATACAACACTGAGCCCATTTAACTAGGAGACAGCATCATGTCTCACTAGCTCCAAAACCAGACATCGGCCAGGACAGCACACAGCCACTTTCCCAAATCACAAGAAAATACAATCCGTATCTAAACATCGTCTTCAAACAGTGTGAGCAGCAAAACGAACAGCAACATAAACAGTTAAACCTAACATGACCAATTTATAATCCAAACAGCCAGTGCAACAAGCGATGCCAAATTTACCAGTATTATAAAAAACAACACTTCCTTTATTCTTACACAAACCATGACAAATAGACCGAAATTACATTATACAACAGATTAGTTGTTCATCAGAAAGGCCCTATAAAAACAAAAAAAACAACACCTCTCATGCTTTCTGTAGTCCAGAGCTGTTTGTCGAGAACATTTGCAAAAACATTAAACACTGAACATTAAACATTCGGCTTCGATGATGAGCTGTACCAGCGCTTTCCACATTCGGATCCTGCTGCACTGCTACAGGGAAGAGGGGGGTCATGAGCAAATGCAGGGGCACTGCTCTACTCTGCTATACTATGGGGCATTCTCATGCCAGTCTCAACAACATTCACCCCATGTCAGCCTCAAGTAAACCAAACATCCATGCCAGTCTAAATAACCTTGGTTCCCAAAACAACCTGAACTTCAATGCCAATTTCATCATCCTCAATGCCTTCTGTCATACAAGGTGTCTCGCTGGCGCTGCATACCTGTTCTTCGTACCTGTCGCTGCGTTGAAGAAGCCAGACTGTTGAGGATTGCGGTTCAGGAGAAAACGTAGTGTGGGGTACCAACCGAACACTTCACTGACAGGAACAGGGAAGCCGTGGATCAGTTCCCCACGCCACAGGACGGCACTTCCCTGATTTGCGTGACGTAGGAACAGTGCAAGCACTGGCAGGAAAGGCCACACTGAATCTGGCTATCCAGAAGTCCACTGCAGAAGATTTGAGATCGTAGGGGTCTGGAAGGTCAGAGTGACGGGCTGTTGAGAAGGCAGCAGCAAGAAATGACACAATCCAGGTGAGGCGCGGAGCACAAGGCACTCAAGACATAGAGCTGAGGAGCTGGGAAAAGAACAGGTAAAGAAAGAAAGGAGGCAAGGCAGAAACCTATTGGAAGAGAGAGAGAGTAAAGAGTGGTAGCATGGGCCAGGACGAGTGGGAGACAAGGGAACAGAACCAAGAACAAGGTAAGGTCAGAGGTACAAACTGGAACTAATTCCAGAGGCGAGGCACGGTCTGGAAGAAAACTGCATTGCGATGCAGCAAACCGGAAACTGAGGGGGCCTGAAAATGGGGCATGTGATCAAAGCAAGGCTTGGAACAAAAGCGGTCACTGCTGCAAGGCCAGAAAGACTGCGCATGGGTGGGTCGCGGAACATGGACACAAGCACATGCACTGTCCACCAAAGATGGCCGCGCCCACAGAGCTCGATGCTCGGATCAAGCGCCTCCATAACAAACACCAGCAGGGATACAAGCTAAATTTCGGGCCCTAAGACCACATCCTGGAGAGGTACGTCGCGTGACACCTACAAAGTGCTCAATAACCTGAAGAACATCAACCCCCATGCCAGTCTCAGGAGCCTCTACCCATCATCTAGCCCAAATAACCCCATCTCTCACACAATGCTCAACTGTCGCAACACCCCACCTTCAGAGACAACTGGCCCAATTCGACAAACACAACCACCTCAGTTAGCAACACACAGGACGACTGTGATAGCTGCAGGAAAACTTCTGAAAATACCATTGTGAAAAGCAGGAAGCAGAGAAACTCTTTTCAACAACCATTGTCCGAGATAAGAATCTGTAGCAAATCAAGGAAATTGCGATGTTTTTTTTCCCCTGTGAAAGTTCACTTTGTGTTTTGAAGCAGGTCTTGATTGATTGGTGTTTTCGTAGAGCTGTCCAGGAACAGCAGGAAGAACCAGAGTTCAAAGCAGCCGCCCTAGAGGCTGCACTTTAACACAGCCGCTGCCCTTCTTAGTTCTAGGCCACTAAGACAGCTCAAATCCTCTTCACAGGTTAGAGCAGGAAAGGACTGGGAGAACAGGACCGGCTTTCTCAGACTCAGAAATCAACTGGACCACAGTAATGATGAGAGGGTTTGCACAAGGCCATTGCCTCCGACGGCCCAGTTGAGCTTGGTCGCATACCAGATTACTGGAATGTGACTGGCCCAACCCTGCAAGAATTACAGAAGCAACAGTGTCAGAAATGAATACTAGAATAATACATTGGCCAGAAAAGGTTAACTAAAAATGTGTGTGATACATGAGAAAAATAAAAGTTGAAAAGATATGTTTCATCCTGCCTTCACCTATGACATTATTGTAATGTCAGTCCTTCATACCCAATGCACAATGTATGCATTGTATGTATGCTGTCAACCGAGACGGCGTGAAGCATGGGCAGTCTATGCGGTGGCCCAGGACGCACTGTCAGAACGGGCCCCGCGTGCACCAGTTCCTGCCTCAACTATACCAAGAATATTGTTTTAAGGGGAGCTTTGCAACAACCATGTACTAAGTTCGCCTGAGGCCACGGTGTCGCCTCCCAATCTCCTGTGACTATCTAGAGACAAAGACCCACTCCCAGCTGCTCATCAGAGCTGCAAGCCCCTTAGTGACTACTTATCGCTTTCTTTCTTCAAGCAGAGCATGTAAGTGGGGGCGATTTACAAATGATGGCCCATTTAAGAGACCATTGTTTTGGAGGAGATGTTTGTAACGTTTCTGTGTTAAGAAATACAAGTAGGCATTTTCATTCTGAAAACACACCCGAAGCACCAATTAGCTGTCTAAATCTCTGCTCTCCTTCAGGTCAATTACAATATATCACACACAACAGTTTTAAATAGCTACATTATTTTCAGACGTTTATTTTTGGTAGAATGGGATTTGTTTCATCACGTCATATATGAACCCTGCATTTGTCAAACACTTAAAAACAAACAGGCAATCATTTCACACATTACATGTTGTTTTTACGACTTGTAAATAAAAAGGCAATTTGTTTGTCTTTTGCTGAATTGCATTCTGGTATTTGTAGTCTTCCAGTCACGATAGGGGAGTAATGCCACAATTGTACACCTTTTGCTTAGCATATGTTTGTCAGGATTTATATATTTGAGTGGGTAAAGCAGAGTATTGTTGAAAGCCAGACATGGGGTTGAGGAGGGGAAATTATGCGAGGGCACGTGAGTCCTGGTCATTTGCCCAGGATGGGGCAAGAGAGGTTGCACTCCTTGAGACTGGTGCATTTATTTTTCCCTGATTGTGGCCATGTGCTGCTGTTCCTTTCACAAGCAAAGGATACATGTGGGTGGACAGTGTAACATTTTTCAGAGAGCGGACGCAACCCCCTTCAGTGTTTTTGAGGTCGGCAAGCTTGCGCAAGCATTTGGTTACCATGATTTCACCCAGGTTGTCTAGTTTCCAGTGCAAACGCATAAAACTATATTCAAAGCTCATGCTTGTATTGGGATTTTGTTTGCCAGGGAATATTTCACTACATCTTGCAAGGTTTAAAAGGTGAGCCCCTTTTATATTTTGCCAGCATAATCATTGGAAAATGTCCTCTTTCAGGTAATTTTTTTGTTGTTGATTACTTTTTTTGAAAGGCCAATGCTGTTTTGTCTATTGCACTTTCTTCTAAGGGGAAAGGCCAATTGAACTAAATGTGTATCTTTCACTTTAAGAAATGTACACTTACTGTGCGTACATTCCTGGTTGCCAGTTTTTGATTTTCGCAATGGGGGTAAAAGTTTCCACGCAGAGTGCATCGAGGGAGCAGTACGCATGCCCATGTCAAAATACCACATTTTACAGCGCATGTTGCCAGCACATGTTGCCAGAGGAATAGGAAGACATATGATTTACAGGAAGGTCTAAATATATAACATCCCAGCAACAGTCTCCTAACTTGCTCAGTTCCCTTTGCAACGTTCTGCTATAGAACCCCCTGCTTTTCTACACCAGCAAACCGTTTTAGCCGGCTCACCCCCTCCAAGCAAGGCTTCAGGGGGTACATCAATGAGGCTCCCTTGTAAGGGGAGAAGTCCCAGGCAAGCAGGGTGGTTGCTAGGAGTTTGAGAACACCGAACTCATGGAAGGCCTAACTCCTTCCCTTACCCAAAAGGAACGCAAGTCCAGACAGGTAGCAAGTTCAACTGTGGTTTATAACGGCCAACAAACCATCAGGGATTAGTACATGGAGAGAAATCCAGGCACACTCGGCGAACACTGGCTCGCAGGCCACTTTTGTTTTGCAGTTACATCACAACAACGTCATAGTCTGGGCCCTTCTCCAGAAACCCATCACCGTCTATTATTGGGTGTTGAGTGGTAGCTCCCTTATAACGGTCCCTATAGAGGTTAGTTCACTGGTCCTCCCATGTCAGGTGTCAGGCCTGGACCATCCCTGAAAAATGTTACTTCTAAATGTTACAGTGTACAGACCTGATGATTGGTTGGTGGTCCCCGCTACCCACCCCAAGGGCCATTGATTGTGATTGGTCAAGCCGCTAGCCCCCAGGCCTGGGACCCAAGTTGGTTCTCAGCTCGGAGTGTACCTGTTCAAGGTGACATGTGCAACTATGTGTCTACATTATACCCGCAAGTGAACCACCATAATTATGAGAGTGCTCCTATCCCATCATATAACTTCCACTCTGGTTGTGACAACTTTGTTGCCAGCCACTGTCTGTCTCGTGAGACCTCTGCTCTTCCCAGCCGTCAATTCTTGGCTCATCGTCAGCTCTGCTGGACCATGTTTTCAGAAACCATGTTTGTGAGCTTCTGGAGCTCCGAATTCGTTTGAATTTAAGGAGAATTATTTGTGTCTGCCACGTTGGTGTTACTTCAGTTCAGGGGAAAGAATGTCACTTGCAACAATGTGACCTTGGCAGTGGTCTTGTTCCACACATGGCAGTTCTCTCGTTCACGCTGCATTCAGCTTAGCCTCAGCTTTCTGAGATCGTTGTGGCCTACTGGGACTTCCTGAACCATAGTATGGTTTCTACTGTATGTGCTTTTCCACAGCATCCATAGGTTAGCGGGTTCCGGCTCTGCTGGGTCCCTCAAGTGTTCCTGTATTCTGTAGGGTTATTGCATGTGAGCATCTGCAAGCATTTACACAAGATCTTCTTGCTTCTTGTGGTTTCTGTGTTGCTGCGATAAACTAATGACAAAATAATAAACGCGTAGGCAGTATGTACATGTTACTGTCCTCTAACTTATAGAACTGTACGCCTGTGTTCTTCGTGTGTTTGGATGCGTGAGTGTGTCCTGATGTGCGGATGGCACGTGTGCTTCATGTCTAATGCTGCTATGTCGTGTTGTCTGTTGTCTCTAATGACTGGATGCAAGGCTCTTGGTGCTTTTAGTCAAGACTGTCAATGCAGTTGTCTTTGGTTCCATCCTTTGGGTCTTCATCCTTGTGTAATGTTTGTACTGCTCTTGGGTTGTAAGGTTGACTGAGAGAGTATCTTTCACTGTATTTGTCCATCGTAAGCGCAGTTGGGATTGGTGCAAGCTCGTACGATTCGCAGCCATATTGTCTTTGGTTTATCTTCCAGTTTGACTATTTTGCAGGTGGGGAACAGGGCCGGATTTCAATCTTCCCTCTTCACCCTTCTTATTTTGTAGTGAGCAGCACTTGATAAACGTAGTTATTATTTGCTGTTCTTTTTTTTACAGTCAAGATAATCCTTATTTGTAGCTCTGAAATGAAAGAATAGTGCTAATTTGCACAATATTTATTTATTTTTACATTTGTAAAGCGCACTACGCATGTAGGCATCTAGGTGCTAGTATAGCCCAAATACACACACAATAAAAATAGAAACAATCATGAAACGTCTGCAAAAACAGCACTTTCAGTTAGCAAAGTACAATCACCATATTTTTGCAATGCCTTCCTCAAACCAAAGTTTCAAAAGACCTTTTGCAAACAGTATTTCTACCAATTACATCTGGGAGGAGATGTGTTCAAGTTCCTGAATTGCAGACTGGGCTCAAATCCTGGCTTCTCCAATTAACCAAAGTGTGTGCTCCCGGTCAAATTTCTTTATCGCACTGTGTCTCATCTGCCAGAATTAGAAGTTTGTACAAGTTATTGAGATGTCTGCTACTTCAAAAAAAATGACTCACTCCTGATATTGCTACATAGGTAAATATGAATATTGACAATTCATATACTGGTCACAGTGTATTTGTCTACTACCTTACTCATGGCAAAATGTTTCTATTTTAACTTCCCATGATACATTTGCGTACTAAAGACTCATTCTGTGATGTCACTGATGTCACTATTTATGCACATTAGGGGGGCCCAAACATCTTTTGCCTGCCTGGGGCCTGCAAATCCTAAGGCACTCCTGGCTGTTAATAGTCACTTTTTGAAAAGTGGGCAGAAACTGAAGGGTATGATGTTGATGTTCCTCTACTTTTAGGGTCAATTCCCAGAGTTCCCTTTTGCCACCTGGAGAAACCGCTCCTGGGTGGCAGGGAAGGCAACCTTTGATTTTGCTTGTGTGCCCCCAACCCCTCTCACTGGGGATTCGGTCCTAATTTCTGCCAAAAAGACACTAGTGTCACACCTTGTTGAGCTGTCTCGCATGCTGGATTAATTTTGTTCATTTGACTAGCCTGCTTAGGACAAGTAGCCCTGCTTAATTGCAGAAAGCAAACTAATCACTGAGAGCACAGTGATTATTGTTGTGCCTTGTGAGAAAGCTGAAGGTGTCTCCCTGACTAGTCCTGGGGGATCTGTCATCCAGGTGGCCAGGACACATCCATGGCTATTGTATCCAGTTCCTGGGGGTGGACCAGTGCGGGAGGATCACCTGGATGGAGGGTCCATGTGGAGTGGGACACCAATGGGTGAGACGTGGTATTCTCCTTCTTATCTTCTTATTACACCTTTTCCCCATCCTATCACGTAGGATACTTACAAACTCTACCCCCACACACCTTTTCCAACACAAACACTTTCTCATGACATGAAAGACAAAGGACTAACACCAGAGCTGTTTACCTGACATGTCCCAACACAAGGGCCAGGCAAAGTCAGGCAATTTCCCATAATCTCACACACACACCTGACAGCCCTTTCCCTTCCCCACAGGGATAAAAGGTGGAGCATGAGAGCACACTACGAGCAAGGCAGGCCGCACAACAAGACAGCTATCCCAGGGCGGGCGTTCAAGAGGAGGAGAATGGTGTCGAGAACTGAAGGGGCGACAAGGAGAGAAGCGACTTTGCCCTTTCCGACCGAGATCCACGAAGCCTTTGTGAAAGGAAACATAAGACCGCAAATAGCCAGCATGTATTGCAGAAGATGTCAACGGTACACGGAGCCGTCCTACACTGATAACCATGACAGACAGCGACGCTTGCTACAGTGGTAACATCCTTGACTCCATAGACAAGAAATGTCAAACGGTTCATCACAGCCGGTGAGTCAAAGGGAAAATCCATAAGTAACCAAACTATGTTGAATGAAAGTTGCAAATGGTAAATTAAGGGAAAATCAAAGAACTGTTTACACCTCAGGGGAAAACCAGCTGCAGAAGGGTCCTGCACCACGTGGGTGCTCACTCGAGAGCTCTGGTTGTTTCCCCTATTGTTGAAACTGCCAATACCAGAAGGCCTTAGGAGAGCCGCAAGGAAAAGGTCAAAGTGGTCATACATTCGAAACTCTTTGACCGATAAGTAGCTGGAAAACAAAGGGAAGTGAAGCCTGCATAGTGAGAACGTAGAAAGAACTGTGGAGCTGGCAAACGTGAACCCGACGGAGGGATGCCTGTAGAACGGGGCAAAGCATGATGTCCCAATGAACATTGTGTTGACAACAGTGAAGCCAACTGAGGGATGTCCACAGTGGATTGTTTAAAATGACATTAAGACTTGTGACTGCAACAGATGAATTTGTTTAGGAAAAAGCCATAGTGAACCCGAAAGAGGGAGGCTAACATTCGAGAAGGGTTCTGAGCCCGGAAGAGGGGTTTCCAGGGGTGAAAAGCCATTACCCAATGTATATACGGAAAGGAACCTTTTATTTGGTAATTTTGAACACATCAGGTCCTCAAAGGCAAGAGACTTTTTTGTAGAAAAGAAGATCCTGATACCTGAGAACGGAACTTTAGTCTCGTGCTGGGAAAACTCGAGAGTGTGCTGTGCTCAGGAATCCCACCTTATCCTGTGCTCAAAACGTGGGGAAGGGAGGCCCCGGCTACTACATCCTGACTTATCATTTTGTGAACACTCCTTTCTTTCTTATGAACCCTATCCAACACTCTTTTTGTATTTAGTTGTAAGGATTGGCAATAGTTTTGTTTTTAGTTTAGGCCCTTTATTTTGACAAGACGCCACTAGGACTGCCCTATTATTATTTGATGGTAGTAGCTTGCTCCCATCTTAGATTTAGGTTTAGATCAGGTGTTTTTTCAACCTACCTCTACAGGTTAATAAACACCCTTGAACTGTGATCACTTGTGTCTGTCTTTACTTTTGCCACCATGAGTTCCTTACAGCCTGGACCCCCAGGACACAGGGATCCAGGCTCATGGATGCTGGGGGCACCCAGTCAGCACACAATGACAGGGGAATCCCTGTAAGCCCGTGGGTACAGGCTCATCATGGCCTGGGGGACCCCAGGCCGTCACGGCATACGCAGCAGGAGTTGCCAAGCAGGGGCAACGGCATCTACATGCAGAGTTGCCCAGCAGAGGCTCTGCTAAGAGCGTGGGGGACATCAGGGACAACATTGCCCAACAGGGGCATTGTCCTGGTAGAGGGTGCTGCAGGATACGCTGCCTGCTACGCTCCGCCAGCATCGCGCTGCAGGAAGAAAACACTGCAGGCAGGAGTCAGTTGGCATCGACTGACGAGAGCCGGAAACAGCTTGTCCCTTTTATTTTGTCGGTCACATGGTCACAGCATGTGACATTAGCACAGCCCTGGGAGGGACCATTATCCCAAAGGGATGGCACACCACAATCATTTGTGTTCTGCTATTAAGCACGAGTAACTTGAAAGTGTTGCAGGCTGTGCGTCCAGCACAGGTAATGGTGGTGTGGGGGTTGGCTTTAGTCCTGGGCCTTAACATGCATGAATGGTGACAGGGCTGTCAGAAGATGAGGTGAGGCCCGGGGCAAAACATTTGGTGAGGCCCCCTTAATGTGACGCTTCAGAAATGAAGGCAGGAGGTAGCTGCTTGTAACATTGAAGCTTCACCAGAATAGTCTCATTCAAAATGTGGAAAGATGTTAGGTGCCCCCACACAAGGAAGTTTGCCCCTTCCTCACAGACTCTGACGTTAGCGCCTCTCCCAACATTTGAAGTGTTAGTCCCCTTTCCCCCCTGACATTTTAGCCTAGGTGCACCTCTGATGCCATGAACCCACCCCCTAATGAAGTGGCCCCCAGGGTGGCTACATTTAGGGGTGGTGCTGACCACACACTCACAAAAAACACTTTCACCCATGCATTCATCCACCAGTTACACAACTCCATACATGCATGTATCGATAAAACCAAACACAGAATTGACACAAACACCAACATGCACGCATGCATTCATTCATACACACATACATACTAATTGAATTTAAATACACATATACACTTTTAATTTAAAATAAAAAACACTTACCTTTCCTCCGTGCACCCTTAAAAAGCATCCACGCAGCCTACACGTATACATGCTGCCTGACAAGAGAGAACTCCTCTCCCATCAGTCAGCGTGATCACGCTGAGCAACGTGAACACACTGACTGACGAGAACTCCTCTCCCATCAGTCAGCGTGATCACGCTGACAACATGAACACACTGACTGACAAGAGAGAACTCCTCTCCTGTCAGTCAGCATGGTCACGCTGAGCAACGTGAACACACTGACAAGAGGGAACGCCTTTCCCATCAGTCAGCGTGGTCACGCTGACAACATGAACACACTGACTGACAGGAGAGGAGCCCTCTCCTGTCAGTCAGCATGGTCACGCTGAGCAATGTGAACACACTGACCGACAAGAGAGAACTTCTCTCCCATCAGTCAGCGTGATCACACTGACAACATGAACACACTGACTGACAAGAGAGAACTCCTCTCCTGTCAGTCAGTGTGGTCATGCTGAGCAACGTGAACATACTGACTGACAGGAGGGAACTCCTCTCCCATCAGTCAGCGTGGTCACGCTGAGCAACATGAACACAATCACTGACAAGAGAGAACTCCTCTCCCATCAGTCAGCGTGATCACACTAACAACATGAACACACTGACTGACAAGAGAGAACTCCTTTCCTGTCAGTCAGCGTGGTCACGCTGAGCAACATGAACACACTGACAGGAGAGAACTCCTCTCCCACCAGTCAGTGTGGTCACACTCTGCGCAACGTGAACACACTGTCCTCTCTTGTCATTCAGCATGTCCATGTTTTCAGCTGAATGACAGGAGGCAGCAAAGCTGCTTGTTGCCAGCCAAACGGCTTCGGAGAAAACAGCAAAATCATTGCTGGGGCAGAGAGCAGCCAGCACAGTCCCCCGTGTGAATAAAGCACACGGGAGGACTGTGCTGCCTTCCACTTAGGAGAGGGGGCAAGTGCGAGGCCCGGCGCAGTTTGCACCCCCTGCAACCCCCTCGTGACGGCCCTGAATGGTGGTGTGAATGGCAGAGCAGGACATTCCGGTGCAGCGGTTTAGGAGCCGGCTGTTTCAGCGTGGTGTGGCGCGTTCGGCACAGGTCCCATTTAGACGCGCTATGTTGCCCTTGGCCAGCAGGGCACAGTGACCTCTCCATACTGGGATATTACTGTTTCCTTCAGCATATTGTCATCCTACGCAATAATAAATGCAATGCTTTGGACAACAGTTTTTTGGGGGGAGAGTGGTAACTGAACGCTCTGTGCAGAAATAGGGGGCCTGCACCAAATGTGCCAAAGAAATGGCCGGCTCAAAAAGGACCGCGCCAAAAGAGGGCGTACCGGTGAATGGTGGGTGATTGGAAATGGGAGGGTGCATTAAAGCTGCATGCTGTAGTGGACAATGACTGAAAATAATATTGTTCATTTTCATTTGCCTTCAATGTTCATTTTTTATTTTTATATTTACTTTGTATATAATTGCATTGCAATTTTTACAAGAATGTTACGGATCGTGTTAAAAGAGCCACACAAAGAAGAAAGATACAACAAGGCAGAAGAAGAGCGAAAAAGAAAAGGAGAACGAAGAAAAAGCAGAAGGCTCAAGCAGAAGGGACCGAAAGCGGCAACAAATCGGGCCGAAGCTGGCGGGCATAGTCCAAAGGACAGGCGTTTAGTTCAAAAAGCGGTCGTTCATCCGGTCCCTCCGACTGGGCCGTTGATCACAGTGGCCATCTGAGTGGCGATCTTTTCAAAGACGTTTTCCAGGATTTTTACTGTGGCTATTGTCCATTTTGTTTTTTCCCCAGACATCAGCCTGTTCCACAATGTGGTTTCTTCTTCTTCTGTCATTCCGGGGAGATCTATGGACAGGCTATTCGGGTATGTGGCTCTTATCTCTCTTAACTCTGGGCATTGTAGCCGGAGATGTTTTATTGTTTCTGGTTTATTTGGCTGGGCACATAGTCTGCATTCTTTGATGTTCGCTTGTAGCCTGATTTCCTGAATTTCACGTGTCGAAGGAGGTTTAGGCGAGCTCTCATGTAAAATTTCCTTAGTTGTTTGTTTGGAAATTTGATACAATATGCCAATATGCCATAGGCTCTTTCAATATGTTGAAATTTGGAGGGAGATGTTTGGTTAGTTTATTTGCTTGGGCTTTCTCAATGGTCTCTATCCAATCCTGGGCTTCCATTTTGGATTTTACTCTTACTGGGTTATCTTTTAGATCATCTTTAGTGCATGCGATCTCGGTTAGCTTCTCTCTGAGCTTGTCTGCCCACCGGTTTAGGACGGTTAGGTGTCGATTTGCTATTTCGGTAGCAATGATTTTGTAGATCGGAGGGCTGTCAGATACGAGGGTGTTCCTAAACAGTTGCATTGCGCATTGCCGCACTGTCGCTTTCAGGGAGAGTAGACCAAGCTCTCTTCTGATGATCTCCATTGAGGTAGCATTTGGTAGTCCTAGTACCGTTTTCTATATGTAACCCTCAAATTTCCGCCACATTTCGTTTGGACTGGTCAGGGTTGCACCCATTCCATATGTAAGGATTGGAACTACCTTGCCTTTGTAATACCCTATCGCTGGTACCAGTGAGAACTTGCCACATTTTCTGTCAGTGGTTTTCATTTGGGCTGCAAGGTTTTTTGTTTTTTCCCAGAGTGATTTTTACATTGCTGATTCGTTCGCCGAGGGGTCGATGAACACTCCTAGATATTTAAAGCTTGGGACTACTTCGATTTCGACTTTGTCCAGAGCCCACTTGTAGCCTGTCTTGGACTTCATAGCGCTTTTTCCCATGGCCACTATTTTCGTTTTTGCTTTGTTTATTTTTAGGTTTTTGGATCCATATATTGAGCCAGGTTGGTAAATTGGCATTGTAAGACGATTTGGGTTTGATCTAAGAGTATCAGATCATCAGCGTACAGTAGGCGCGATATGTTTACATTTCCCAGCTTGGGTGAGAAGGCTCTGACTGATGCTTCCGTTTCTTTAAGATCCCCCAAGAAAGCGATAAACAGTGCCGGTGCCAGCGGGCAGCCTTGCTTCACTCCCCGCTCCGACGGTATCTCTCTTGATAAGAGACCTTGATTGTGTAGACGTACTCTTAACATTGTATTTGTGTGTAGGGCCATCACGGGATCGAGCACTTCCCTCGGGCGCTTCCATTGTTCCAGTTTGTTCCACAGAATTTGCCTGTCCACTCCATCGAAGGCCTGTGACAGGTCTACAAATGCCAAGAGGACCATGGAGGCGCCTTCCTTAACCTTTGATTTTATAAGGTTTAAGATTAGGATGTTGACTGTTGTGCTCCCTTTCTTTAGAAAACCCAGTTGAAATGGGTCGTTGGCCGGTGCCATTCTAGCCCAATTTCGAAAGTGTGCCAGGAGGAGAGTTGCAAAGATTTTGCCTATTATGTCCAGCAGAGCGATGGGACTGTAGTTACTCGGGTCTTCTCTGTTTCCTCGTTTGAAAATCGGTACCACCACTGCTTTGGACAAAGATGCAGGGAGGGATCTTGTCTGTCTGCACTGGTCAAAGATGATACTGATAAAGTGGGCCCATTCTTCAGTGTTCTGTTTGAGATCTATATTGCTTAGGCCATCTGGGTCAGGGGCTCATGATTGTTTTAGTTTGATTATGACGTTTTTTATGTCGTCTGTCGAGGAGATGTTGATCCATGGTGTTTCGGCTCCTCTTACCAGTAACAACTTGTGAGGTTGTGGAGTCCTAAACAAGTTTTCAAAGAAGTTTATCCATTTGTTTGCGCTTACTGAGTTTGCGATTTGGTTTTCCATCTTTTTTTCTGGTTTTTTGATAAGTGCCCAAAAGTCGCTGGTTTTTTTAGTGCTCAGTGCTCGGAGCATGTCCTCTGCATCTTTTTGGAACATTTCATGTCTATGGCCTAGCAGACATGATTTATATTTTCTATTTTCCTGTAGCCATGTGTTCCATGGCTCATAGCTACAGGAAAATAGAAAATAGAAAATATTAAATATAAAATATTAAATATAAAATATTAATAGAAATAGGGGGCCTGCGCCAAATGCGCCACAGAAATGGCCGGCTCCAAAAGGACCGCGCTAAAAGAGGGCGTACCAGTGAATGGTGATTGATTGGAAATGCGAGGGCCGGTCTTTGCGTCAGGCAGCACAGGCGGCTGCCTGACATCAGTCAGCATCTAGGGGGCGCTGCACCAGCATGGTGCTAGTGCATTTGTTATAGCTCGCCTCGCCTGACCCTCGAGTTGGTGCTCCTGCAAAGTTGTATTGCTAGTAGCACACCGCAGCCGCAGCCGCCCTCGGCCCTCAGGCAAGGCAGAAATTTGCAAATAAGCAACATTTGTTGCTTTATTGACTTCCCGAGCCCCAGGTGGCGCCGGCGCTGTTGGCACCAGCCAGGCCCATGGGCGCTCATGCAGCTGTGTTTGGATTTTTTTGCAGGTAAGTGCATGGTCCCGTGGACAGGGCAGAGAGCAGGGGAGGCAGTGAGTGCATGATGAATCTATGGGCAGAGGGTGGTGCTGGTCGGTGTGAGCACATGAGTCTGGACTGCTTGTGGGCAGCGAGCACCTATCACTGCAGGCAGCAGGTGCACAATCTCCACTGGTGGATGAGAAAGAGATGTGGGCAATGAGTGTTTGGAGAGCCACCAGGTTGAGTGTCTGTGTCTTGTGTGTATCTATGCGGGGCTATGCGACACATTAAAGAGTGTGTGGGGAACATAAGAATGGCCACAGAATGTTTATAAGTAGCAAATAGGCCTGTGATAAAAGGTGTGTGTGCTCGAATCACTGCACACTCTGCTTGGTGCTCTTTTCGTTTTTCCACCACACACCCAAGCATTAAAGTGTTTGTAACCGTGAGGCATATATACTCATTCGGACAGCCTCAGAGTTGGGATGTGAGGAAAAATGGCAGCGGCATCTGTTACTCCTTTGGGGTCTGAGGCCACGCATGAACTGGCATGTTTGAAGAGGGGCAGCTGGGGAGCAGACGTCCCTATAAAACTATTCCTGCAGGATGTATATTATCATTAATTGTTAGTACTGTTATTTTCTTTTTATCGTTAGAGTACCATTGTAGTCTATTAAACCAGGCATGGCTGAGGCTTTAGAATCATGCACACTAAACAGTATATTATCCACTGTGATTCAAATGGTAGCAGCTCATGGAAAATTAGAAGCTGACAGGTGACGCGATTCGCCCCCAAACACATCTTCTGGTCAGCGGGTCGTGAACTCGGGTTCCCTGGCTCCACTGTGTGCCAATTGGAAGAGGAGAACACCTGCTCTGGCACCACCCGCGCGTGTACCCCCAGTGTACAACTCTCTGTGCATCGCTGTTTTTCAGAAGGATGTATGGGGGCCAGAAACGAATGGGGGCCTGCTCTCGTGCCAGCGTACCCGATGACGTCAGCAACCAGACGTGCGCACTGGCAGCTTCATGGCACTTCAGGGAGCATGGAGTCTATGGTCAAGGCGTAACCACCGTGTGTACGGATTCCGTGGCCATTATGGGCAGTGAGCCACTGTCTGTTGGAGGTAAGTTCATGATTACTGTGGCCAGAATTACAGGGACGGTGTAAGTCCTTTCAACTTTGTCAAATGAAAGGGGCCTCGAGGCTCAGCAGGCCCAAGGCTCAGGAGGCCCCCGAGCAGCGCCAGAGGAAGGACAGGCAATATCCCTCATTGCACGTTATTGTACATTACATCACAGGAGATTGTTGACTGGTGGGAGTGGGACACCACCTTTCGCCCGTGATCTTGCAGTTAGCCATTTAGAGAGTAAAGATGCCATTGCAAGCTAGCAGTGCATTCTCTCAAGCCCACCCCAGAGATGCTGTGATGTTAAACCTCTTGTTTTTGCCCAAAAGGTTGAATAGGTAAGAACCCTCTGACAAGGGTAAGAATTTGGCAGCAAGCGCGTGTAGGCTGGACACTTCACCACTGCATTATATAACCTGATGAAAAATAAACAGCTAAAGGTGAAATGTCCCATTTCGGTAATGCAAATCCCAGGGAAAACAGAGATCTCTGATCACTGTTATAGTCCTGAAATGCTCTGTGATTTAATGCAAAGCATACAGGAATCCTCATTTTTGCTATTTGTCCCCTTTCCCACTCTCAGAGAGAAATTTTGAAAGAGTACAATAAGAGTGTACCAGAATGTCCATCTTGGAATGATAACCTACTCTCAGAAAATTATTCATATGGGTACTTTAGTATTGCCCCTTGTGAAATACTTGGTGGTACAAATAGAACACCTGGCTGCAACACAGGCCCAGTGGTCAGTGGGCCCTCAGACCGCTGGTCACACCGCAGTACGGACAGTTTGAAACTGCATTCAGGCAAGGCCTTCCCGAAGAGCGGGTGACAGAAAAACCATTTAAGGGGGCAGCAAAAGCTGTGTTTTCACATTAGAATTCTTCTGTACTTGAATGACAAAACTAGCTTCATTTATATAGAAATTGTTTATTCATATTGAGGAGAGGTTTTGTTGCACAACAGAGTTGTAGTTTGGGAGTGATGTGAGCCAGTCCGGGTGGGGCTGGGGGAGGGGGACGCCAACGATGCTTCCCGCCTGTGGTGCAATCTGGAGTAAAACCGGCCCTGCTGCGAGGGTGTATTAAAGCTGCATGCTGTAGTGGACACTGACTGAAAATAATGTTGGTCATTTTCATTTGCCTGCAATGTTCATTTCAGTGTTGATAGTTAAGTTCTAAAACACAGCATTGGGGACGGACGTAGTGGAAGAAAAGAAGGGCCCAGCTATGGGGTTTATACTGGGGAGAGGTGGGAGTGAGCATAGGACGGTGCGGAGTGGGAGGGTTTGGTGGGAGGGAGGGGCAGAGAGAAACATAGTTCCACTTCTTTTTTTTGGCACACTTCGACCCCTGGGCACGGCACAGCTAGTCTTATAACACGTCAGACACTTAAAATAATTGTGCAATAAATAAAGATTAAAGTTTCTCTATCCATGTGTACGTCTCTCTCTATTATATGTCAACCCCGCACTTTTCTCTTTCACATCCCAGCCCCCGCCCCACCCCCGCGTCTCCTCTCCCTCTGTTGACCTTCCACCCCCTCTTCAACAATCGTTCTCTCTCTTTTCTTGTGCCTCTCTTTCCTCCACACCACCTGTCCAACGTTTTGAAATCGGGAAATTCGCGTAGTCTGCCGTGAAATTGGGGAGAGTTGGTCGGTAGGACCCCCGCCCTCGCCCACTAAGCCTCCGTGACATTTTGCAGGAATGTGAGCTGGTTTTGCCGCTCCGCTGCCTGCGTTAATTTTAGTGAACCTAGAAATAGGATTTGTCGGCGTTGCGCTCTACGCTTGGCACACTGAACAGTCAGCAGACAGCGAGCCCAGGGCTCGCCATGGACCCACACTGCCCTCCTCTGGAGACGAAGGAAATTTCAACTGTTTGCCATTCACACTTGTCATTGGGACCTTTAAACATAAGGGCCCTCATTACGACCCTGGCGGAGATCGTGGTGCAATATGCACCATGGAGCACGGCGGAAAGCTGCCGATACCGCCATGGGGGTTGGCGGATTTACCGCCCCATTCCGACCTTGGCGGGGCGGTAAATCCCCATTCCCCATTTTACCCTTCCCCATTCCCATTTTTGCCCCATAGGGTATAATGGGAGTGGGGAAGGCGTTAATTACGCCACCGTAAAATACGGTGGCGTAATTAACAACAAGGTCCCGTAGCGCCATGGATTTCTCCGCCCGGAAAAACCAGGCGGAAACCGCTCCATGGCGCTACGGGAACTCGTAGTAGGGCGGAAGGGTCCGCCGCGAATACCGCTGGCGTAAACCCACTCCGCCAGGGTCGTAATGAGGGCCAAAGAGTATTATTGAAGGGATCTGTATTCATTCGTGGCATGCATAGATACACGATCAAACATGCATGCTATTTATTTGTGCTGAACTAGAGTTTGCAGAATTGCACGCATAGTGAGCAAAAGGCCGGGAGAAGCTGTGGTATGCTCGGTTGTCCTTAAAGATAGAATGGAAAAGATGCCAGCTCCTCACACTTCTGACAAGTGCCAGCTACCCTCAAAGGCAGTGTCCAACAGTTGCAGCTCTTCATAACAGTATGCAATAGTGCCAGTTCTTCAGACCAGGGCCAACTGCTCAGACCGACCACCTGTGCCAGCTCCTAAAAATTGCCCACCTCAGCTAGCCTCTAACAATGCCGACCAGTTCCAGCTCCTCACAATTGTGACGGCTTCCCACGCTGAGCAGCGGCGCGGACGACCTAGCACCTTTTATCACTGCCCTCATTAATGCCGCATTTGCTGTTTGCATAGTGGCATCCAACCTTAAGGACGCCTGGGTACTCCCCCTTCTAAAAACAACACCCTAGACCCTGCAAATCCCAAACAGCTACCAGTCTATCACTACTGTCCCTTTCTTTTTAAAAATCTTAGACAGAGCGGCGGCCTATGTCCAAATTCAGCTCCACTTGGAAGCAAACCACATCCTGGGAGCTCGCCAGTCTGGATTACGGCCATTCCATGACACTGAGTCAGCGCTTCTTAACCATAAAAAAACAGTTTGATAAGATCAGCCATGAAGGGAAACCTGCCCTTCTTCTCCTTTTATACCTGTCTGCAGCCTTCGATTTAGTGGATCACAAAATCTTTTGCCACCATCTTGCCACCTCTGCCGTCTTCTCACCGGAGTCTACAACCTGGATCGCCTCCTTCCTAGGGGGCAGAACAATAAGTGTTTGCAGAGAATGCCAGCACCCCACCAGCCCAATCACTTGCGGTGTGCCACAAGGAGCATGTGTCTCTCCCACCCTCTATAATATCTTTAAAAAGCCACTCTTTGACCTCCTGGACTCCATCAGCACAGCATAAACACAACTATGCTGATGATACACAAATCCTCCTACCCATCTCTAGCAGCTACCCAAAGGACGCTGGCACACTTAATGCGGCCCACTCAACCATCCAAACTTGTGTTGCTATGCATGGCCCCTGTTTTAATGGCGAGAAGACAGAGATCCTCCTTGTTCGGCCATCTGCAACACTGACAGTCTTTGTAGAATCTGGGACTTGGCTCACCTGTGCAGTCTTTTTCGTAGTCTTCTTGGCTGCCTTCACCATAGGGCTGTTCTTTTTGGTTCGCGTTTAGTGAAGAAAATGGCAAGCCTCCCCTGACGTCACCCTGCCTGGTAGGTAAACCACTGAGCAGACTGAACCCGGGGAGACAACCCAAAAGTCCAGGAAAAAACCTCTGTGAGAGGGAAAACCTGTAGGTGGTCCGTGGGTAGTCCAGAAGATGAAGAATCCAGGAATCTGGATAAAAGCAAGATAAGAATACAGGTAGAGCAATGGGGCACCAGGACGTAGAGCAAGAATGAAGAGCAGACAAGCAGGAGGGAAGGCGGGCGAGCAATGGGAACAATGAGTAATGAGAGGAAGGAAACTGGGAAGCGCTGAGCAAGGCAAGGTAGTGCCAAGCATTGAGACGTTAGTCTTACTGGCAGGCTGGGTGCACATGCGCGCGGTTAGCAGAATCACTAGACGGCGTGCAGAGCTGCGTGGAAGTATAAGCGGCGGCCATATTGGTGGAAGAAATGGTGCCCTTAAGCCGCGTAAAGAGCTTCCAGTTGTGCCAAAAGGACCTGGGGTGGAAAACCATGACAAACACTAAAAAACTTGATCCCAAATATGTTGATGGTTTCCACATTACAGTCTCTGCCTCAGTGAAAACACTGTCACCCTCTCGCTTAGGTGGCAAGTGAATGCCATCACTTCCTCATCCGCATACACAACGCCTCCAGACCCTTCCTATTCACAGACAGATGTCTAACCATTGCACGTTTGCACGTGCATTCATTGGCGCAAGACTGGACTACTGCAATGTACTCTTTGCTGGAACCTCTGCACAAAACCTCCCGAAAACCTCTGGAAAACATCCGGAAACTACAGACCACCAAAATAACATTCTTCAAGTGGCCCTCAACATCCCCAAATCTGACCGCATATCGGCCGCACTATGAGCTGTGCATTGGCTCCCGAATCGGGAGTGGATCGTCTTCAAAACCCTATCTACTACGTATAAATGCATCTCCAAGTCTGCCCCCATGCTACCTCTCCTAGAAAATCTCCAAGGCTCACTCCTCCAGGACCACTAGAACACCCTATTCCCACCATTCACCCCAAGTACAAGTGCATAAAAGTGGGTGGGTCTAGCTTCCCATCCATAGCTGCTAAAGAATGGAACTCCCTTCCACCTGCCTTGAGGGCCGAAGACTCCTATTGGAACTTCCGATGAGCTCTCAAAACTTGGCCATTCTCCTAATTATAGATCTGAAACAAGATTTCCCAGATCGTTATTGCGATGCATGTATCTGCTAAATGTAACAGCTATATGATCTGTACGAATCTGTAATACTTAGTCTTGGCACCGCGATGCCTTTGGGTTTTTGTGCGCTTTATAAATGAATAAATAAATAAGACAATTCCTAACACTGACCACCAGTGCCTGCACCTCCCACCGACAACCAGATCCAGATCCTCACACCCGCACCAGGCCCCACAGTACCCATCAAGGCCAGCTCCTCGCAGAACCCACCAGTTTCTAGCTACTTTCACTGGACTCCAATTTGCGCTCATCACCACTCGCCCCCATGCAAACATCATATACTACCCTCCACTGCCAGTTTGTCACACTCCCCACACATGCTAGTTCTTTACAATCCCACTCACTACCAGTTTCTAACGCTCCCCACATGTACTAATTCCCCCCACCCGTTGTGAGGTAAGACGTCCGAGGCTGTCAGGTGATGACCTACGCCAGTTGGCTAATAAATGTGTGCCACGCACCCCACACAGGGCTACTCCAGCGATACATAGTCCAGTGTCTGTGTTTACATTGAGAGTCTCTAGGCCTCCTGATGACCCTCAGAACCCTGGCGACGAGTATGGGATCCCGGAGTCGGTGAGGTAGGGCGATGAATTTGCAAGATTACAATGGTTCTATAGGGTCACTCACTGGTGCGTCACTCCCTGCTGGTCAAGAGCTAACGGGAATGCTGAGAGCTTTATGTAGACCTTCAATAAAGCTTTCAGAATTGCTGTGAATAAGGAACAGCACCTGGAGGAGGCCTTGACATAGTTTCTCATGGCATACAGGATGATGCTGCATACCACGATGGGTGTTACCCCGACTGAGGCCTTTCTGGGGAGGAAGGTGGGCTCCCTTGTCCCCTATCATGTGTCAAGATATTTGGCAGTGCCTGATCTAGAGATGCCCCTAGAGGCCAGGAGAGGGCCAATCCCAAGTCGAGTAGAAGGTGTCTGGAGAATGCACCCATCGAAGTAGGGGACGTGGTTCTCTCGAGCACGAGTAATCCTTGACAGCTTTGCTTGCCACATGAAACCTGTCCATGGATGGTGACCAGGAAGCAAGGGTCCATTGTCACAGTGGAAAGAGGAGGAGAGTCCCTCATCCGGAATTTCAGTTGGTTTAGAAGATTCCAGGGTAACCAACAAATGGACTGGCCAGACCGCGAACCCCAGGTTGCACTCGAACCTGAGGTAAACCCTGTGTCCTGACTGGAGGAGGACAGGGTTCAGGCTGGCAGTGACTCGGGCGGTGTTGCCAATCTGGGGCAAGAGGATCAGCAGGTACAGTCTCGCTATCCTCAGAGACTTGAGATAAAGCTACCTGGACGGCTCTGTGGCTAGTAAGCGGCATAGCCGCCTTGCCCACGGGTGGTGGGCTGGGTGCAGTCACTATTGTTGTTTTGTTTGTTTATTAAAAGGTTGAAGGGGATGTTGTGATGTAACGTATCCCTGGCGATCAGGTGACGTCCTACGTCAGTTGGTTAATAAATACGGATCACGACCCCCGCATGCTACTCCAGTGACACCACATCCAGTGTCTGTGTCTTCTTTGAGAGTCTCCAGCCCCCCTGGCGACCCTGACATCACCTACCGGGACACCACCCACCAAGACCAGTTTTTCACAACCACCCGCCCTTGAGTGACATTTTCTCAAACTGCCTACACATGTCAGTTTCTCAAAATCCCCCCTAGTTCCAGTTTCTCATACTCTCACAGGTGCCAGCTTCCCGTGTTCCCCACCAGAGCCAGTTCATACAAGAGGAAAATCAAGGCTCTGTTTGAATGATTAGTGCCTTGTCGCTGACCATGCTGGGAAGTGGGCCGCATATTCTCTTGTCCAGGCATGGCTGTCTGAGGGAGGCCCACTGTTGCATGGCACCCCTGTGAGGGGCCATGGTACGTTCCATGGAGTTATGTGGTCACATGGTTACCCATGTGACCAACCTAATAAAAGGTCCGAGCCGCTTCCGGCTCGGCAGTCACGAGTGAACCGGACTCCGCGTGGTGTGTTGTGTTGGTGCCTGGGGGGGTGCCTCGCCACGTGTGCTGGGCCCAAGGTCGGGGCCCAGCTGGAGGACGGTGCCCCTGCCGGGCAACGCCGTCCGGACGGTGCCCCTGCCGGGCAACGCCGTCCCTGTGGGTCCCCCAACCATGTGAGGCGGGTTGGGGTGCGACCCCGGCCTGGGTGCCCCCAGAGCCGGGGCCGCGGTGGCCAGGTGGACCTGGCCACGTGTGTGGAGCTCCGGTGTCCCGGAGCGGGTGGGATGAACCCCCACCCTTCATCAAGCGGCGTGATCGCCGCACTGCAGCGTGTGTCGTCGGGTGCTACCCGACCCGAGTACGGGGCTGCCCGGTGATCCGGGACAGCCCCCAACAATGGCGACGAGGACCGGGCCCTGTGTGCCCTGGGAGAAATGGAGTGGCGGGCCCAAACACCAGCTGGGCCCGCGCGAGACGACTACATCGGTGGCGAGCTGCATACCCGTCCCCTGAGGGGAACGGAGGAGTCTGCGGCGTCGGCCAGCGTGTGGAGAGTTGCCTGCCCGCACCACCACCAACAGGAGGGAGGATGCCGGTTCCCCTCCCCAAGGAGAGCAAACGCGCCGGTGGCCGCAACGTGGAGGCGCTGGCCCATCCGCGACCCTCGGAGGGGAGGTGCGGCTGACATCGCCGCAGAAGCGAGGGGAATGGCCCCCCACAATGAAACTCTGGCTGTCGGCGGTCGGAACCGCAATACGGTGCCAGGCGGTTTCCCGGCGGCCCCCTCCACGAAGAGATAAGCGGCATCCGCCGCAGTGGTGAGGTGGGCTGCCCCTCCCCGCGACCGGGCCGCGAGGCGTGAGAGCGGTGCACGCCGCGGAGGATGAGTGAAACGAGGGGCCGCCGAACATCTGAGACGGCCCCGAGGAGATTGCCTTGCGGCGTCGGCCGTGAGAGGAGGACGTGCTGCCCTTTTCCCCCCCCCATCCCGCGAGCCACACAAACAGAGCGGCCGTCACCGCCGCACGGAACACAGCGGTGCGGGCCCAACTACAGCTGGGCCCGCAAGGACAACGAAGTGGGAGCTGCTCCCTGCCGCGGGAGGAAAAGAGAAGGGAAGGATGATGCGGGCCCACCACGAACTGGGCCCGCAAAGAAAAGAAGAATGGAGATGCTGCTTGCCCGGGGGGGGGCGAAAGATCTGCGGTATCGGCCGTGTCAAGAGGCACGGCGGGCCCCCCTACCCTCGCCGCAGCAAGGGGAGGCAGAGTGCAGACGGGTGCCGCCAAACAGCGGAGGCGGCCCCGAGCGCGGGCGGCACTCACCACCCCACAGGGAGGCAAAGCGGGCCCAATTTCCACCTGGGCCCGCGATGGAAAAAAAAAAAAAAAAATAAAATATAAAAAAAAATGAGAAAAGGCAGGAAAAGAAAAGGCCAAGGATGCAGGCCCAAACCAAACGGGGTTTGCTGATGGAACAGAGGAGGCACTGCCCCTCCCTCAACCGCAACACGGAGGGGAGCTGCCTGCCCTCGCCCCAACAGAAGCCGGGCCCATCCCAATCCGGGCCCACAATGGGAAAAGAGGGGAGTGGATGCGGGCCCACCACGCGCTGGGCCTGAAATGGAAAGGAGAAAGGGGACAAAGGCAGCGGGCCCAACACCGGTGATCCGGGACAGCCCCCAACACCCACCACTGCAAGAGTTTCTACCATCAGATATTTTCTGGATACTGAACGTTTGTCCCCCTTTGAAACTCTGGAGGTTTTCAAAGAAATGTCAACTCCCTCCCACCTTTCTGATAGTAAGAAAATCCACAGAATCTCACAAAGTTATTAATGGAAAATATGATCAGCATCTACACAGGTTTTCAACCAACGTTGGCATGTTGGGGTGGGGTTCGGGGCACACATGGAAGGATGTACGTTTGATTTGCTGTGGTGTTTGGGTGGGGCTTACTCATTGCCAGCACTACACATAAAATACCAGATACGCACTACCTCTGAGTGCGTTTGCTGTAGTTTGATGCTTGCAACAAAATTGCGTTGCTTTTCAAAGTCATATTTTGGTGTAACCTATCCCCAGGCTATCCTGCAGACACACACACCTATCCATACATTGTACGGTGATAACTATCTCTAATGTTTACATGATGACTTCTTACATTCTCACTACTAATGTTTTGCTCTTTGCCCTGTACTGCGCTCCGTTGCTCCCGAGCTAGAGTTGCCTTACAAAAAGTATACCATAGTGATGGCAACTGGGCTTCCTCTGCATGTCTGCCTCCGGTACTATGAATTGACACGTGATAAAGGCAAGCTCGCTCCAGCTCACTACATTAAAATCTGGAGAGGTTGAGGCAAGGAAGTGGGTTAGAGAACACTGAGCAATTACCTTAGATATGGTGACACCAGACGACCGATGGGGTAGGATGTGCAGCGCTCACCAAATCGGTGTCAGTAAATGTCAGATTTAAACTGATTCAATTTAAAATGATACCATCTGCAAGACTGCACACCATGTATACCCTGACCGCGATGGTAGCTGTCCACGATGCCGGGCTGAGGCCACGGATTACATGCACATGACGAGGACTTGCTCACGCGTTTTCGCAGCTGTGGAATCAGATTGATTCTCCGTTGGCTCAGATAATCAGTGGTCTACTAGATGTATTACCCATAAACTTTCTCTTTGGGATCTGAGAAACGCAAAAGAACTTTCCTAAACAGTGGGATGTTTAGTCGCAAAAAAGGTGAATACTTAAAGGATAGTTCCGGGACTTTGTTTTTATTGTCCCTACGGTTCGGCCACGTGTTTTTAAGCATAACTCGGTAGATCGTAGAAAACTTTCCTATGGACCTTACCCGACTTTTCGTCCATTAACGCACTCGAAATCAGCCGCCATTTTCTGATAATCCTATCATTTCCCCCCATCGACCTGGCTCACCTGCTTTTGCGGCACTAAATCAAATCCCCCGCCCCTGAAACAGACTTTATCAAAACATTCATATTCCCCGCCTCTATCCGTGACGTGACTGAGCTGCGTAGACAAACGCGCCCAGGCGTCTTCTACGCGACTCCACAAAGAACCCGGAAATCAACACAGATCAGCTCACACAACACAGCGCGCCACAATTGGGAATATGAAACTGTACTTTTAAATCAAACCGCAAGATTGTAAATTTGGTAAAGTACATTTATTTGACATCAAATGTTTTGAGAATATTCAGCGATTTTCATTTTTATTTGCTCACGTTCCAAAAAGTTCGTTTTGAGGCACGCGATGTTCCTTTGCTGTACACAGGGTCTTAGATCATCTCACAATACAGCGCCACAATTCGGAATATGAAACTGTGGTTTAAAAGCAAACGGCAAGATTGTACATTTGGCAAAGTACATTTATTGGACATCAAATGTTTAGAGAATATTCAGCGATTTGCATTTTTCTTTGCTCTCGATCCAAAATAGTTCGTCTTGAGGCAAGCGATGTTCGTGTGCAGTACACAGGGTGTTGGTTTACGATAAAATAAGCTCTTCGGTCGCACTGATAATCGCATGGCTGTTCCAACAACGAGGCACTAGGCCACCACAACGGTGTGTATGTTGCATCTAGCCGTTAGTACCGCGTAAGGGCATACTTGTACTTGGCGATCGTCCCATAAAATGGTCAGGGTGGTAACGTTGTTCACGCGGAGAAGCAACTGGCGGTTGAAAAAGCCATCCGCCGGTGTCTGGTACTCGTGACACATACAATAATGAAGGATGTACCTGTTTGAAAAACATAAAAAATGAAATTAGTCTCACCATCAGATCTTTATTAAAATTATTCATTTTATATATTAGGTCGGGAAATTATTTCATAGCTAGGACAGTGCAACTGGGTATTATACCTCATTTCCAGTAACCCACCCCCTCTCCTCCGCCTTTTTCAGAGCCGCCTGAGCGCCAGTGGACCACTTCGTCACTGATATGATATAATATGGCATTTGCAACGCGCCTATACACAAGTGTTTCAAGGCGTGGCGAGGCAGGGAGGGGGGGGGGGAACAAGGAGAAGACAGACAACGATCCTACTAGGCCAGGTGTCATTCAGATCGCGCAAGTGCAGGGGTAGGGGGAAGGTAAAAGTGCAAGGGGAAGGTGAGGGGGGAAGTGGAGTACAAGGTAAGTAGCATAAAATAATAAATACATAGGGCCAGCTGGTGGCGAGTGCAAAGTAAGTGCAGAACAAGTGCTGGGAATGGGGGGGCTGTAGGATACTGAGACAGTCCCCCAGTGCAGGGGTTGACAGGGTGGCAGTGCAGGTGGAGAGTGGAAGGGCCCAGGACCGAGGTCGCAGACAGTGGACCAGTTGTAGCAGGGGAGAGGGAGAGAGAAAGCAGAAGCAAAGAGGAAGGTTTTGAGGTGCTTTCGTAAAAGGAGATGGTTCTCCTCAAGATAGTGCGCGGTACAAAACAATATGCCACATAGAACGAACAAGTACAACTTAACCCGTCTTTAAAGCTACTCTATAGTAATTAAATTGCGGTATAAACTCATCTAAAGAGTTACTTACATTATATTTGCATTTTCCATTGTGTCTGTGCGTAGGGCAGCCCCGAAATACCACTCCTTCTATGCTGACGTTATTCCTTCTAATGAATGCTATCGTTTCTGAAATTTTATTCATTATCGTTTCTTACGTTATTGCACCACACCCCCAAAAAGAAGTCTTTCGGGATGGTCCCGGCCTGTCAAGGTCAAATAACAACAGAACCTTATACTGAGTCATGGGCAATTCCGGCACCCGAGCAAAAAATCAAAGCAGCTGACCTTCACTTTGAACGAGCACACATTCCTAGTTAGCTACATTCAGTGTAAGGCCATCTCACAGGACTTGAAATTTACACTCCATCTTTGCATTTTGTCTGCGTGCTTTGCAGCCCCAGAGAACCATAAATACGGAGACATTCTATATTTTTTTAAAAATGATTTATATTACTGTTTGGTTTAATTTAATGTGCAAATGAACAAGGTTGGATAGACACATTGCATGTACACTGAGCAATCACTTTTATATACACAATACATAGCTACACATATTCAATGGGCCCGCGACATGAGGAGACTCGAGAGCAAAGTCACACGTGACACCCGGGTGGTTCGCACTACTGCACGGTGAAGGGAGGGGCAAGTGTGGAGAGACACATTGCATGTACACTGAGCAATCACTTTTATTTACACATTACATAGATACACATATTCAATGGGCCTGCAACATGAGGAGACTCGAGAGAACAGACAATCAAATTACAATCATTTAAACCGTGATGTGTATTTCTCAATGAGCTCTGCTTTAGGAGGACATGGAACAGAGGCAATGTTGGGTGGCAATGCAGTTGTCCCCTGCACAGGTTCGTTCACAACTCCATTTATGTGCCTATCTAGGACGTCAACAATAAGTCTCTCAATAAACTCATATTGCATATCCTCAAACACTGGTTTGATCACCCATTGTTTACTTCTTTTAGTGAAGGCCTTATTGTAGCGAAGCGTCCCTAAAGTTCCGGTCGTCCTACTTTGTTGACGGCCAACATTATGGTTATGTGCCAAGACCGCTAGAAGAGTCCGATTTATCATGCCCTCCATGCCGAAATGCAATCGTTTTGGCCTGTATTTTAGGCACATATTGTGGAACACCTCCAAATCTCCTGTGTGGCAGAATTCCGTGAGTCCCCTCAAATCTCTTGTTATAGTTTTATCAAATACAATCTTTTCAATGGCTTTGTGAGTGGGTGATGAAGGAATCAACCACTTCTTCTTCCGTGCCTCCTCTGTGGACAAATGGCCATGTTCACAATTGTGGAAATGTTGGTTTGTGGTCCAGCGGTGAACGTTGCTACAGTGTAGCATTACTGACCGCCATTTTTCCAGTAGAATTTCCAACGACCCTCCACATGTTTTTGAGCTCCACCAAAGATGGTTGCTGATTGACTTGGACCACTGTGAAATACCTTGCATATCTTTTTTTTTTACCTGCAGCCGACATTTTTTTATTGATTGTTTTTGCAAGATGCCAAACGTCAAATTGGTGATTTATATTTTTGTACTCTTCTCTCATTGTCTTGGCAATTGAAACGTGTCTGTCCGTGGCTATCAGGTCGATCACCATTCCCCGCGATTGTAGTTCTTGCAATGATGCTACAAAGCCAATTTTCTCCATGGCCACTGAGGATGTGCTTTGTGACACCTGCACGACCACCGAACTCACAATTTTCTTACTTTCCATGTCTTGAAAGTGGTAGGTGCAGTACTTGGCTGAAAATCCTGGGCTGTCGCACTGTCCATCATCGGCTAGCCTGAACCGTTTGCCTGCGAATGTACTATCAATAGACATTTTTTCCATTCTCCAAGCTTCGCTAATGGCTGGAAATAGATAATCGGTTTGGTATTTGTAGAACTGAGTTTTCGCAATGAAATGGATTCCCACAAACTGAAAGAAAGACTCTAACTTTTTAAAACTTGAACCACTAAAAAGTGCAGCCGCTGCACAAAGTAGATTGCCTGCTGGCAGTTGCCCCAGCATGGGTTGTGCAGACCATGAGAAAGGATGATATTTTGTACAGGTGGCATGTATTTTAAGGTTAGTGCCTCGAATTGCACGAGTCACATTAATCAATGGCTCCCCACATACTTCCCCACCAACCGAATGCCCACATTTCATCCGAATAATAATATCAATCAAACAACTATCGAATACAATGAATTTGGCCTCTTTACTTATACTGTCACTCTGCATCCCAGCTGGTTCGGCCTGTAACGTTGAGGACATGTCACTCACATGAAAGGTAGAATCTCTGATATTGTCTTACGCTATGTTCAGTGATATTGATGGTGTTTCATTGTCGTCCACTTCATTCTCTTCCATTGCAACATCTGTTCCTTCTCCGGCGATGGGTGAATAAAACAATTTCTTCAACTTTCTCGCGGTCTTAGTTTTTGCGGGTGTGGATTCTGTGAATTGATCTCCGACTGCATCCGAACTACCAGGAGGACATTCACTATCAATGGCTGGATGTGGTATAGCTCCGTTGTCAATCACTTCATATTCTTCCCATTGGCACGATGCATCTCCAGTCTCAAGTCCCTGCCAAAAGGTTTGACAAGCAACATCTCTTGTTCGCTTCACTGTCTGTGTAGATCTAGTTCGTACACCCACTCGCAACTAGAGGACAGATTGGAAAAGGGATGTTCAGTTTAAACACAACTTACAGTATTGAACTATTAACAGTGAAAAACAACATAATATAGTGACCAGGACACTAACCTTCTTTTGCTTTCTTTTCTTTGAAACTTTCTTGCCTCAAACTTCAACATCAGGACGCTGTTGCTCCGACTCGTGTGTGCATGTCTCCACTTCCTCTTGCGCTGCAACGACTATATTTTCATGATAAGCACATCCATCACGCACTGACGCTCCATCGACTCCCTGAAACATAGAACTTTCATTAGTATGTATAATAATATTGAAAACACAAAATGTACTTGGGGACCAATTCCCACGTACATCTCAATAGCAAAACACGAATTAACGCTTTGTGTAGAACATTCAAACGACAATTATTCACGCATAGTTGATCTAGTTAGATGGAACTGTCAAGATCCATACCTCGGGCTCCTCATAGACTTCCATTGATGATATTATTGAAGATGATGCTTCAGTAACTCCCTGAAACACAGTAATTGCATTAGTATGGTTTTCTATTTTGTTAAAAAGAACATAAACTTTGTGCAGGCGTCAACGGCTCATCTAAATAGACCTGCACAAATGATCAGTTGTCTAAAATAAATAATGGATATCTAAATATGATTCGATTTGCTCGATCGTTGGAAGTGTCACCACCCAGAGATCTGCATCAACTACTAGGGGTGATGTTCTTGTAGAAGAAGCTCCGTCATCTCCCTGAAACATAGTACTTGCGTTAATAAAGAAGGAAGTTTAGCGGATGTAATCACGTCATATGATTTCGCTTGATCGAACTGTCAGTATCCATACCTCGAAATGCATAAGAACATCAAGGGACGATGTAACTGCGGTGCACACTTCTGCAAGCTGTTGCGCCGACCCGTAACTGCATGCTCCCCCTTCTTCTTGGACTAATGCTCCATCGACTCCCTGAAACATAGGACTTTCATTAGTAATGAACACAATATTGAAAAAAGAAGACACATAGGAGGGCGATGACAGAAGGACATATCAATGGCTAAAAACGAAAGAAACATTGTGTGTAACAATCACGCTACAAGAATGCAAGATCTGATGATCTCCATCGATGGAACTGTCCGGAAACGTACCTCGAGCATCTGAGTGACATCAACGGTAGTCGTCAATACGTTGGACTCCTCAGCATCTCCCTGAAAGACAGTACTTGCATTATTTTGGATAACAATAATTATAACTGAAAACAAAGACTAGAGGACGAGTACAAGGGTGTACCATTAGGTAAAATAATTACACGATAAATTAAAACTATTGATTTACATGCCTAAAACAAGTCAGTGGCAGAATAGCCAAGTAAGATTACCCGATAGGCGCTTGAAGTGGCTGATGACTGCAATAACGACACGGATGGAGAATCTTCCGCCTTCATATTGAGTGGATACATAAATGGGGAAATTATTGTTAGCTAATGCTACACACTACCGCAAGGCCGAGAGATAAATACGTAAACTTGACTCACCAGTGGAGGGATGTGGACGAATAGAGTGGGAATAGCGGTTGAGAGCAATTTTCGCCTCGCTCGCGGTGTGTTCTTCTTTATTAGCAATGATGTGGAGTACATGTCAGAGGTAAAGTGCCTGCTGCAGATGCGGTATCAATCACCCCTCTTGTCCGCAAAGACTTCTAGGACTCTACTTTCAAGCTCAGATGGTGGATATCCGCAATATCGGACCCATTCTCTTATCTGATCTATTGTCTTAGGGAAAACATGCATTATAGTACCTTCAGATTTATTATGGGTCTTCGAAGGGCAACCGCCAATGGAACAGGCAGGCATTGTGGAAAGTTCTGAAAAGTAAAGATCAACAATTCTCTATGAATACCAATGTGTTAAAAAATTAAATGACACATAAAGGGTTCAATGCAAGGTTCGTTTTGGTTCTTGGAACTATACACGTTATTCACATGCGGATAAGTATTTGAATAACTTTAAAAAAATAGAAAAATAATTTGACTAAACTCAGAACATGTGACTAGTTACTTGCATGTACTGTCTTGAACGAAAAGAAATTGGACGCAAAATGATTATGGTACATGGCCTTACCTTGACGAACAAACAGTTAGATGCAGGGATCAGAGTAGTTTCTTGTCGTAGAACAGGGAGCAGTTCACAGGTTGCAAACTGACGAGTTTCCTCGAAGTGGTCACGGAAGTTCACAGAGACGAAGAGCAGATAACCAGCACCTTCACGGGTTGACTAGCAAAGCGCAAAGAAGTTCACATTAGAGATATGAAGTGGGTTATAAATAATTCGAAACAGGGGTGTGTTTGTGAATGAATGACGTGTATATGTCGTGGCATTATGCGGTTTGCAGGGGGCCGTCCAGCGTGAGGGGGGATGCTTGGCAGGAGACACGGGGTCTGGAGGTAGACATGGGAATAACAACCCATGCTCTATAGACCACTTTGAAGTGTACATGGTCTTTGGCACCTCTTGGCCTTTATCGCTCCCTGACAGCTCCACTTGCCAGCACAAGTACCCCGGTGCGAACTGCCTTTGATAGGGCGGGGGGGTGTATTGGGGCGGTGGTCGTGCAGACAAGACACAGGAAGACTCGTGAATGGAGACACACTTATGTGGATTGCAGGGGGCCATCCAGCGTGAGGGGGGATGCTTGGCAGGAGACACGGGGTCTGGAGGTAGACATGGGAACAACAACCCATGCTCTATAGACCACTTTGAAGTGTACATGGTCTTTGGCCCCTCTTGGCCTTTATCGCTCCCTGACAGCTCCACTTGGCAGCACAAGTACCCCGGTGCGAACTGCCTTTGATAGGGCGGGGGGGTGGATTAGGGTGGTGGTCGTGCAGACAAGACTCGTTTGCCGCAGGGCCTCACCAAGGATAGGCCATCTAACTGCATGTAAGAGGCAGGCTGCAGGATCTAGTACATGGAAGGCAGGGGGGTGAGCTTATAAATACCTCACCCTCCCAGGAGAATATATGGGTGCAGTTCACCCTGGAGACCCTGGATGCCTAGGCAGTTAGTCAGCAGCAGGCTGGCCTGTGGTGGCAAGGCGGCACGGGCCAGAGGGGGTCATCTCTGTATCCGGTGCCCAAAAGGATGATTTATTATGATCAACCATATTGATTATTTACCTATAACCATGTTTTGTATCAATAAAATCCAACGGCCTTCCTTTTATTGCCAACGCTTGAACAAAGTGGTGTGGTAAGTATTTTTGGGGGAGGAGGCAAGGCTGGGAGGCTTGATGCCAACCCGCAAAATAACATATGTATGTCTGCTGCATATGGGTTCAACGGTTATGTGGATTGAAGGTGGGCGGCCAGCGTGAGGGAGGATGCTGGCCGGAGACATGTGGTGTGACAAGACAAGGCACAGGAAGACTATTCAATGGAGACACACTAGATTCATTTAAAAAATCAAAACAACCATTGTTAAAATATATGTTGGGTTTTATTTTAGATCTTAATTTCAATTGAACATAAATAATAAACATTACACATTGTAAAGTTCCGGTTGCAGCACATCCAGGGAAAATCTGCGGTATTGTCCACTTTCGCTGGGGAAATGTTGTCTAATGGCAAGTACCGCACAGGCAGGTATTACTCTCCGAACGCGGTGTCCGAGCCTCCCGTGAAGCCACCAAGTGAAGCAACGATAGGCCACCAGCCTGTACCACCTGTGAAAATGAAAGATGCAAACTGTATTAAAATGACACAACTTTCTTATCACTGTCGATTCAGGTAAAAAATGTCATTCTGCTTTGAAAAAAATTCTATCTAGAAAATGCACAATATGGAACCAATTTACATGCATTCGCATGATATGTAGATGTAATTTTATATGTGGGAGACGACCATGACATAGTAGTGGCATCACTGACATCAAAACCAGAGTATACTTACTCGTTACTCAGATTACGCGGACGAACAGTGCCGCGAAGTTCGTGCATAAGCACCATCATCATCCTCAACACGGTCTGTGAGAGGCAGGCTTCCCTGAACTCTGGCAGCTCGGTGATGCATTGCGGACTTGGCTCGCCTTCCGAAATGTAGGCCAAGCACCCGGAATTTTCACGGCAGCAGCAGTTCTCCTCCTCAGTTGGCATTAGCTTGCACCGATTGCACGTGCACCAGGTGGAGACGCCGTCCATGCGACATGGTCCAGGCTCTTCATCCGTTGACTGGTCCTCCCAACTGCCGTCCGAATCCCCATCGTTTTCGCGTGCTTGCCTTTCCAGTAGTTCTTGCTCGGTGTACTCGGGCTCGTACATATACAGCATTATTGTAGCCATTGTGTGGTAAAGAAAGTAAAATAATTTACAGAGATGGTACAGGTGTTCACAAGGCCTAGAAGCGGCGAAGGTAGCTGACCAGAGCACAGAAACGAGTCACAGAATACTCAAAGTAACACAGAGAGAGTAATGGAATCGAAAATCTGCTACTGTGTGTTGTGAAACGGTGTGTTTATACTTATTGAGGAAAGAGGCGTCCTGCCATTTCCATGGCAACACTTCATTAGCTGAGGCGCAGCGATTGTTGACACGAAACGTGCTTTGGCGTTGGGAAATGGGCGGTACGCGTCTGCTGATGTCAGGCTCAGGGGCGGGGGATTTGATTTAGTGCCGCAAAAGCAGGTGAGCCAGGGCGATGGGGGGAAATGATAGGATTATCAGAAAATGGCAGCTGATTTCGAGTGCGTTAATGGACGAAAAGTCGGTTAAGGTCCATAGGAAAGTTTTCTACGATCTACCGAGTTATGCTTAAAAACACATGGCCGAACCGTAGGGACAATAAAAAAAAAGTCCCGGAACTATCCTTTAAGAAGTGGAGGGATCAGTACCCCTCTCAAGGTGAAAGACTGGCTGGAAGACCTAACCTGGGACAACTGGAACGGGTTTCGTACTTTTCTAACACAATATTAAGGAAGCTTAACTTAATATCCGAGGGAAATGGACACGGTTGCTGGAGTCTGCAAAGGACAAAATTTTGTGTTGTTGTAATTAGGTATACTGATGTACAGTGTAATGTAATGGTGTTTACTAATGATGTCTACCAACCATAAATAACTTTTTTGTTAAAAAGAAAAACACTTTTAAAAAACATGGAGAGGTTACCATTGCTCATTAATGTGCAATGAAGACATTTGGTATTACAAGGGAAAAAGAAAGAAAATGATAGCTGAGGGAGTGAACACATAGCGAGATGAAGTATCTTGTGCTACAGCAAGTTTATTTTGGCTAAGTAGGGGTTAGTTAGCAAGATGGTAATTCACCACATGCCACCTTCTCCTCTCACCGCCTCAGTGTAGCACTTCATACTGCTCTTCTGTTTATTTTTAACCAGTCCCACATTTGTCAGGTAAACAAAGTGAAGCGGACGGGGAGAGACATTTTCCCAAGATGGCATAATTTCTTGGGAGCAATAAAAAGAGACTAGGACCATTATTGCACGAAATTCACAGGGGCGGTGGATGTGATATTACACAAACCTGGACCCCCTCATTATACTCACAAAGCAAACATCAAATGATCCTTGCCCCTTGTGATGGGCCAGTGTGTTCTTTTTTTAAAATATTTATTGGAAGCCGGATCCTGCAGCATGTTAATAAACAGAAATTGATAATGGGTTCAAACACTCTAGTGCCAAAGCTAAAGGCATATGGACTTTGAGTAGACCAGTATTCAGATTGGTTCAATCACCAGTTTACAAAGCAGTCCACAGTGGTCGAAAGCAGCAGCATATGGAAGTGACTACTGCACCGAAATAATACTCATTATTACTTGGAACTTTCTTCTGCCTTCCGCACGGTCAATCATGCCATCCTGATAAATCGGCTGCGTGCTGGTATCACTGGCCTGGCAGTTGACTGGCCTGGCGCTTGACTGGCTGTCCTTTCCTCTCCAACCAACCATACCAGGTTCAACTGGGCCCTTTTCTCTCTCCTATTTCACTCTCCACCGGTGTTGTTCCGAAGGGCATCTATCCTCTCACTGCGACTTTTTAACATCCATCTTTCCCCTTTGGTCCACTTGATCTCCTCCTTCTCTCCCCACTTCCAATGATTTTCTGATAACACTCAACTCTCCTTCAAGCTCCCCTCTTCTTCCTCCTCTCTCATCCCCAATTGTCTGGCCGCTATTCAGTCTTGGTGTGCTGCCAATGATCTCTGCCTTAATGCCAGTAAGACCAAGACCCTTCTCATCGGGATTACTGCTGCCACCTTCCCTCCCTCCATCTGGCCACCCTCTATTCCCCACTAGCCCTCTTACGAGGGGTAAACCTTGGTGTGTTCTCTGACTTCTCATCCTTCTCTCCTCACATCACGGCACTTGCTAAGAAGGCCCACTAACAGCAGCACCTCCTCAGAGGCCTTCTACCTTTCCTCACCTTCCCCCAGAAACTCAATGTCTCTAGAGCTCGGGTTCTCTCTAGGCTTGAATAATGCAAATGTGTCTTTCTCAATCTTCCTGGATCTCCTCTTTGCTCTCTTCAACTCATCCAGAACAGGACGGCAAGACTTATCCTTGGCCTCAAGCCCATGGATGGCGTCTCCCCATCCCTAATTTCTCTTCACTGGCTCCCTGTGGCTGCTAGGATCAAATTCAAGACCCTTTGCAGCATCCACAAGGCCTTCTGGGACTGGCAACCCTCGCTACATTCAACTCTCTCTCCCTAAATATCTCCCTTCTAGAGCCCTTTGCCCTGCTGTCTCCTACTCTCTGCAACCCAGATGCTTCTCAAAACAAAGAATGGGTTGTAGATCTGTCTCTTCTACAAGGGCCTCCCTCTGGAATGGTATCCCTGCCCATCTCAGACTTGAGCCTGTTCACCTTAAGTTCGAGAAGCTCCTCAAGACCTTCCCTCTCTCCTCCTCCTTCACTCTCCCTCTCCCCTGCTAATTACCCTCATCTGCCTCTGTGAATGGGTGCCTGGTCCCCTCAGAGTACCACAGGGCTCCAGACCCCCCTCCCGGTCCTGCACTCATTCGCACTTCCTGACACTTGCCCTCTGGCCTCCCTGTTGTACCCCCCTTCCTCATCCTTTTGCCTCCCACCTTAGCACATTTTCAAACCGGCACTTCTCCCCCGCCACACTTTTTGTTATGCACTTGCACGTCCGAATGTCACAAGGCCTAGTAAAACCTTTATTGTTATTTTCTCCCCTGTTCCCCTCCCTTTTTTGTATTGTGGCGCTTTGATACACCTTGTTGTATAATCGCTTTACAAATAACCAATAATTAAATAAAGTAATAACCCATACATTTTGATTTCAAAGTCTATAGATTTGACTCTAAAAAGCACCTCTCCTGTAAGAGGATTCAATTCAGCACTACAGCTAAGTTAACGCCTAGTCTAGAATACTGAATGAAAACCCTTATTGATATATCTTTAGGTCCAGTTCATGCGTTCTGGATGACTACCCCTGTATAACACCCCTCTCTTGGAATCCCCCTGACCCCACTGAGCCAAGAAGTAGTTCTGTTTTGCAAGTTTAAAAGGTTTATTTGATAAATTAAAATAGATATATATATCACGCTTTATAATAAATTAATAATTGAATAGCACACTTAATCTGATATGATAAAGATCAACAACGGAGAATCTGGCACTAGCACACTTCTTTATAATTACTAAGGAGTTGAGATGAAATGGATAAGGTAGCACACTGGTAAATAGGTACAGAAGTATAATGTGGTAGAAAATGCTTTATGTAAGCTCAGGTGGATGCAATATTCAATGAATGCAGTACAGAAAATACTCAATATGATTTCAACCAAACAATGTAATCACTTTTCTCTGGCTATTCACTCCCCCCCTCTTTATGCAATGCAAGGAAATGGAAGGAAGCACACAGTTCTCAGAAATGCAATCAAATGTGATTCAGTTCAATCCCAGCAAGCTTACAGAAAACAGATAGGAGTTTTGAAAACACAGGCCCAAATTGCTTTGATATGTGCTGGCAATGAATGAGAAATATGCTGGAAATGCTTTTTAATTCCCTTTCAGAGGTTCAGGGTGAGTGGTATCTAGTTAATATTAGTCCAGGCTCACACTAGCAATGATGCAGGGATAGTTAACAGGTTAAACGAATTTCTGGCAAATGGAAGGCAAGCAGCAGCAGTTTTTACATGTGAAGAAATTGCAAATCGCGGTAAAATTCGCGGATGCGTGTTCCGCGATTGCGGTAAAACTATAAGGGGCAGGAATGCGGTTCTTGGTGCGATTCAAAGCTACGATTCTAAGCTATCAGAGGAAAGTTACTGCAAGTCTCTAGCCCAAACGGTCGCGGAGATATGAGCGATTTAATAAAGGTCGTTTTTGGGTTTGCAAATTTCAAAAGCTCAAAATGACAAGTGCAGCTTGCAACTAGCAAACCACAGGTGACAGCTTTACAAGTGACAGGTGACAGTTAGGAGACAGTTCTACTTAGATTAAAATAGGATTGAATTATATTATTTTAACTAAGAGATTGGTTCTGCACAGTTTTCTAGGTACTCACACTATATTCTTGAGTGAAATGGGCCTCGCCACGGATCTGGTCAGGGTTTTAGACTGGACTCTGGTCTGGTCTGGTCTGGCCTCTGCACTTCACAGTGATCTGGGTCAGCTCTCTCTGCTGGTCTGGGTCTCTCTGGGTACAGCACTGCTTTCTCTCTGGTTCTCTTAGTTCTGGATAGATTGAAGTCTCTAGTTTGGCTTTCTGGAGGTTGATGGAGGTAAGTATGGATTTTTCCGGCAGAGCGTCCCGCTGCAGATGGATTTGGAAAACTCTCTATCTGTCCTGTCTGTCTGCTTTTATGTGTTTAGAATGTGGGTGTGTTCTAGCATCACTGACCCTACCTCTCTCTCAGCTTCTAATTGGTCAAACTTCCATTTATCATTTGATTGGGGAATGAACTGTGAGTCAGAGTGATGTCATTTTACAGCCTGCAGAAAGTCCACTCCTCCTGTCAACTTACACACAAATCTAGATTTGAAACAAATACATATTTGCAGAGGTACATATTGTTTTAAAATCATATGCACCCATCATGCATTACAGGAGGTATCCCCTGTTCAAACTCTGCTCTTCCTGGGAGCTTGCATTCAGAAATGGCACATATTTCACTTTTTAACTGATTTTGCAATTTCTGACATTGACCCAACTTTACATACATGTGTGCAGGGAGTACGGACATTTACTGATGAAGTTTCAGATTTTTAACATGCATACATTTAGAGTTATATCCACTTTTCCGCTGACACCCCCCTGAACATGCCACCGGGTCGAAAAACCTCTTAAAATGTGGGCAGAAAAATCACAAGAATTATGGTATCATTTATAAAATTTTCACATGTCCGCTCTATGAGTTATTCATCTTTTTAAAGTTATGTTCTGGCTCCAAAGGGGTGTGGTTTCCCAGGTCACATGGTATAGAAACCAGTCTTTCCAGTTTCTGCCAAGCCAGCTTGCTCTCACAGGCAGTGCCCCTCCCAGCTCTTGCCAAGAGGAAGCTACATTTTACGACTGCGGTAATAAAAACCTTTGCCTGAGTGAAGAGGGCTTTGTTCACTCTCCTGCAGAGCACAGATAATTCAATTATCAGATAGATGGCATATCCTTCGTGTGGGCAGCAAAAGGAAGGTTGGCCTGGGAACACAGCTGTGACTCAAGTTTCCTCCTGATGGGGGTAGTTGCCAGGCAGAATTCAGTTCCTTAAGCCAGGTTTCAGATAAAATGTCACTTTTTGTTCCCCAGTTTCTGCATTCAAATAAAACTAAACATTTTTACATATGCAGCTAGAAGGCTGATTCTAAGTGCAAAACTATGACATTTAAACAATTGCAACCTATGTGACACTCAAAAGTAGGTCACTCAGTCAATTTAAACATTTAGATTTTTTTTTTAGTGTCTTTCAATCCAGTGCAACTTAAACTGCTGACTCCATAGCAGTTTTGTTATAAGCATTGTTTTGGGCTCTTCATTTCCCAGATTTTGTAGGCACACAACACTCCATTCTACCAAATGTCTGCTGGTGTCCAGTGAGTTTTTAGATGTGTTGCAATGTTTAAAATAGACAGTTTGAGCCTGCCTTCAGAGAAACACAGGGTGGTTTTAAACTGCCGGCTTTTGGATAGTGGTGAGTACTGGTACTGCACCCATTTTTGAGATTTAAGAAAATGAATTCCCAACAATTCTAGGTTGCATTTGGCAATCAGCATTGCCATTCCCAATGGTTTCAGACTACTGTGTGGGTAGTCCAATGGTGGTTTTAGGCAGTTTCCTTCTGTGCCCATAACATCGGCAAAAATGAATGGCAGCCTATTCTTCATGCATTTCCCTGTGAATTTTCTGGGAAGCTCTGGCCATCATGATGTTTTCCATGTCAGTACTGCACAGTTTTGAGGTATGGCTCGGATGCATGGGTAAATACATCCCACAAGCCCCCCTCTTGCGATGGCCATTCTATTTCACGAATGGGACTCGCAAGACCTGGGATGTTTCCTCATCTTCTTCCAATAGATGGCACAGTTCATCATCTTCTTCTCCATCCGGTACTGATCGATCGGTTCTCCTCGCCAGTCCTGATGGGAGTATTGGGCGGTCCACTGGGCCCATTGGATCTTCGTTCCCGGTCTCCGGATCATCCTCCTTGGCCAGTCTCAAGGTCTTCTTTCTCCTAGGACGACAAAGGAAGAGCGGCAATACCTACTCATAGACGTTTTTCCACCACTGTTGAGATGGTGGGACAGCATATGCATTTCATCATGACGAAACATTACATTCTTACTTTGATAAAAAAAAACAGTATAACTAAGAGACAGTTTCATGCAAATCACAATATTTTAGAGACTAGATGTGGTATGTTTTATGATTGGAACAGAATTAGTCTGAGACAGTACCCGCTAGGATTCCAGAGGATTCCTCCAGTTGTTGCAGAGTGTGCCTGGGATGGCAACATTTCAACTGGTTTATGTGGACCCACTTGTCTTCCCCCTCTGCCGAACCGCCTTTGGGGATGCGGATCTTGTAGGCCACAGGGGAGATCTTATCGATGATCTCAAAGGGTCCCTTCCATGTAGGCAAAAGTTTGCGCTGCTTGGCCTGGTTCCTTTGGAAGTTGTATAGATAGACCCGGTCTCCCACCTGATATTCCTTCCTGGAAGTTTTCAGGCCATAGTGGGTCTTCATGCTATCAGCTGATCTTTCTAGATTCCGCTGAGCGTAAGCAAAAGCATGTTGAAGGTGTTTCCTTAAATTCTCCACATACTCATGAGTAGTGGAGGCATTTATTAGTGTCTGCTCTTGGGTCCTGTAGAGCAAATGCTGAGGAAGCACCATCTTGCGCCCAGTCATCAACTCAAATGGTGACATTTTGGTTGCAGATGAAGGGGTAGATCTGATAGCCATTAGGACCAGAGGTAATCGGATATCCCAACTTGGCCCAGAATCTGCCACAAACTTCTTTAATATGCTCACAATTGTCCGGTTATATCTCTCTACTGCCCCAGAAGAAGCTGGTCTATAAGCAATATGCAGCTTTCTCTTGACCCCCAGTATCTCCCACATCTTTGTCATTACTTCACTGGTGAAGTGGCTACCTCTGTCTGACTCAATCCTTTGAGGTAGACCAAAACGGGAAAAGATGTGGTTAATCATCAAGGCAGCTGCAGTTTCTGCCTTGCAATTTGGGGCTGGGAGACATTCCACCCACTTGGTAAACAAGCATGTCACAGTCAACATGTACTTATTCCCCCTAGCCGAGCGAATCACAGGGCCTACAAAGTCGATTTGTAAATCTGACCATGGCAGTGTCATTCCCCTCTTTTGTAAAGGCGCCCGGTGTGTGAGGGATGTCGGCTGAAATTGTGCACACACAAGACAACCCTTCAAATATTGGTTGAGGTCCTGGCCCATGTGTGGCCAGTATGCAACCTCTCTTAAGATTTCCAATGTTGTGTGAAACCCCCTATGACCGGCGGTGGCCGCATCATGGGCGTGACTTAACATCAGGCTTCGGAATGAGGTAGGAACCACCCACTGATCGTGGCCAGCTTTGGATTTCCTTACCAGCAAACCGTCTTGGATCCGGAACATTTTTGGACATTTCATCAACACTCTTAGGTCCTCTTTCCCAATGTAATCGGTATCCGTCAGGGGAAAGTTCTCAGGGTCCTCAAGGTGCTGGTAAAATTTACCAATTATTGGATCCCCCTTCTGAGCCGTAATCAAATCAGCATCAGGGGTCTCCTTACTCCATTGTGCAATTGAAAGGTCGTTGTGAGCATTTGTCTGGGACCTAGTGATAGCAGTGACCTGGATTTCCCCCAATAGGGACTCAATCTCAATTAGATCCCCTTGGATGGCCCCGGTTTTGGCCAGCTGATCAGCTAAGTCATTTCCAGTTTTGTCTGGTCCCTCTACTTTGGAATGACCCTTGATCTTTTTCCAATAGATGGTCATCTCATTCGAGGTGACCAGATCATCAATGTTTTGGATCAACTTCCCATGTTTCAAGGGTTTGTTGTTAGCACATAACATGCCTCTGGTTTTCCAATTAACCAGGTGCTCCACGAACCCATTCCGTACATAATCCGAATCTGTGATTATGACCAGTTCGTGGAGTTGATGCTGGACAGCAGTGAGGATGGCCTGATGCACAGCCATCAATTCTGCCACCTGACTACTTCGGGGACCAATTTTGTATCCAGCGGAGGGTTCTGGGGACTCATTCACCCATGCATTCCCTACGCCGGCCACCAGTTCTTTCTCCCCGTTGTTGTCAACATGGTAAGAGCATCCATCCACATACACAGTGGGCATTCCCTCACACTTGTCTTCTTCAAAGACTTTGTGTGGGGAATTAAGGTATGCCTCCATGTTGTCCTTGATTTTCAGACTTTCGTCCTTGAGACAGTTTTCTCTGGCACAATCATGCAAGTCAGCCAGACCTTGCGCGAGGGGACTCTTCTTGTTTTGGCCATATCTGACCTCCACAGGAAAGCCTTGCATTGACAGAATCCAGGAAGTAATTCGGGAATTACTCAAATTTCCGGCCCGGATTCTGTCACTTTGGAGATATTGCAGAGGCTGGTGTGGAGTCTCCACTATAATGTGTTCCCCCTGGATAAACGGACGGTAATTCTTCAATGCCCACACCGTTGCCAGGAGTGCCTTCTCACAATCGTTGAATTTTTCCTCCACAGAGGATAAAGTTTTGCTCGCATAGGAGATTACTTTATTGACCTTGTCATGCTTTTGGTATAATACTGCCGTCAAGCACGTATTAGAGAACCCCGTCTCCAGGAAGAACTCCTTGTTTCTGACAGGGTAAGCTAGGCAAGGCGCTTGTGAGAGGCTTCTTTTGAGTTGTTTTACTGCCTCGGCTTGTTCTGGACCCCATTCCCACTTGACCCCCCCCTTCAGGAGATGAATCAGGGGTCTGGTGATCTCTGCGTAGCCCTCAATGAACTTTCTGCTGTAATTAGTCAGTCCAAGGAGGCTCCTTAGTTCCCGCAGAGTTGTGGGGTCTTTCAGTTTCTGAAGTGCTTCCACTTTCTTTTCCTGGGGACAAAGACCCTGAGGAGTAATCTCATGCCCCAAGAAGTTAACACGGGTTTTACACCACTGTGCTTTCTGAAAGGAAAGTTTTGCTCCGGCGGCCCTCAACTGTGTCAGAACATAACGGATCTCCGCTATGTGTTCCTCCACAGATGAACTTTTGATGAGGACATCATCTACATAAGCCAGGTTACCCCTTGCACCCAGGTCGGGCATGGCCTTATGTAGGAAAATGTTGAATTCATTGCCGGAGTTGAGGTATCCGAAGGGAGTCCGGGTCCAGGTGTACTGCTGGCCCCCAAAGGTAAAAGCCAGCTTGTATTGGTCCTCCCTACTGACAGGCACAGTCCAGTATCCATTGGTCAGGTCTATTGCAGTGAATACCTGTGACCCCTGGATCTGGGCCAGCCCTTGGTCAATGTAGGGCAGAGGCCATCGGGAAGTATGGACCCGTTTGTTGAGCTCCCTAAGGTCGGCGCAGAGTCTCCACTGGCCGTTTGGCTTCAATATCCCCAGCACCGGATTATTGAAGGTGCTGTGGACTGGACGGATTATTCCCCGGGACTCAAGGTTCTTAATTATTTCTGTAAGGGACTCCATTGATGCGAGAGGCAAGCGATATTGCTTCACAAACACAGGAGTCATGCCAGGGTCCGTGGGGATTGTTGTTGTGTGGATGTCAGTGCGACCACAGTCATATGAGTCTACCGCAAAGAGATCTTGGAAATCCAAGAAAACTTGTTTCAACTTTTGCTTTTGTTCCAGAGTCACACAGGCATCAGCTAGGTTGACTCTCTCTTCCACCATCTGCCTGAAGCCTGGAAAGACTTCTGGTTTGGCTATCTCCGTGGCACTCCTCCAGCTGGGTGGAGAAATCCCTGGTCAGAGTGCTGATTTGGACCGGAGGCTTCAGGGGGGAAAGGCAGCCTTCATGGACCTGGAAAATCACCTCATCCGTCCTGAAGTCACAAGTCACATCTTCCTTACCATAAGGGCAGGAAGTGTACACCAGGAAGTTCCCCCCATGCCGGGTAAAAATCCTGTCTGGTGTTGTATTGTCCTCACTGTCACTGTCAAAACAGTCCTTGGGGATTGGTCCTAACAGTTCATTTACTAAGTCGATGGAAAAATGTCGGTCATCAACCGCCATTCCAATAATGGTGCCTGCGGCTAGAGTAATACTCTTTAAGTCGCTGTTATCCACCTCTATTGGAATGGTGTCATGTTCTATGTTGACTAATGGTGTTGGGTTTACCCCCAACCCTTGCTGTTGGAGAGAAGCATTTAGATGTATGTAAGCATCAGGGTTTTTCAACTCTTGTCCCCTTTTAACTTTCACTTCCAGGGAGAATTGTCGGGTCCTTTCTGGGATGGTGACTTCCTCTTTGATCTGAATTTCAACTGCATAAGGTAGCAATTGAGCTGACCTAAATGCTTTTTCTGGATCATCAAAGCCCATGGGATTATCCGCTAATCGGGACCAAGCTTTGAAGTTTATTAGGTCCAAACTAATGGCAAAGCGATTGAGAATGTCACTGCCTAAGTAAAAGGCGGCAGGGACGTCTCGCACGACCCAACAATTGTGGACTATGCTCTTGTTGCCAATGGAGATTTTGAGCATACACCTGCTTGGCAGGAGATGTTTGGAATTAGGTGCTTCCAGGTCCATTTCCCATTTGTCTATCAGTTTGAAGGTGGGAATGGCTGGATCTTTTGGGAGTTGGCGAAACATGGCTTCGCTGATGAAGCTCTTACCGTTGTTCACACACACTCGAGCGAGAACAGAGTCCTTCCCATCATTTAACTGAACAGGGATGAACAACTGCTCTCCAATTTGCTGAATATCAGCCAGGCTTTGAGCTGATTTCACATCTTTCTGGACTATAGGAGTGGGAGTTTCAGATTGTGGATTGGTATAGAATTTCAAAGTGTTTCCTTCCAGCGTGGAATACCACTTTAGACTGGAAGGAAGGTTGATTTTCAGAAATAGAGAGGACCCCCCATCACCAGTCTGTTGTGCTACTGCTATTACTGTCACGTCTGGAATTTGGTTATTCTGGAAGTGAAATTCTACTTGGTCAGATTTTTGTTCAACCATGTGGCAGGTGCCGTTTAAACTAACATGGTTGACACTCTGTTTTAATTTTATGGGTCGGCTAGTCTGGGTCCAGAGGACCTTGTTTACGCAATCAATTAGGGGTGACAACCTTCTCAGGAGGTCATTCCCTAGTAAACAAGGGGTGCCCTCTGGGGTCACAACTATGACCGGGTGCTTCAACTTATGTCGCCCAATTTTTATGTCCAAATCTGCGGTCCCCTCAACGGTAATTTCCTTCCCGTCAAAGTTCTGCAGTTGTCCAGGAAGAGAGGTGAGAGGAATTTGGTAATTCTCTCCCCTTCCTGCATTCAGTTCGTCAAAGGCCCTTCTGGACAGAAGGGTAGCTTGAGATCCAGTGTCCACCAGTGCCAAAATTGTACCCTGCCCCTGTACTTGTACCGGGGCATAATATCTTCCCTCCTTCTCCTCAAGGGGGCACAGGTAATGTACATTTTTGGACAACTGGTGGGCTAACTTTCTGGTTTTGGACATCGCTAGCGAAGAGATTTGGGCAGAATTCTGTGGAGAGCCTTGGGAATCTGAAAGAAAAAGTTGGCAACTGGAGATCAGAGCCATTGTGGGTTCCCCTGGCTCCGGTTCTGGGCCGCCCCCCCCTTTTTGGAGGCAGTCCCCAGTATGGGTTTGAACCCGGGGATTTTCTTGCTGTTGGTTCTGGGAGGAGACGGTGGGCGGCGGTAGCTCAGTCTCCACATCTCCCCAGTCTGGATTTTCATCCCTAAGGACCCATTTTTCTGTGGGAGGAGTTCCCCCCTCTCTGAAGGAGAAGATCCTTTTCCCAGGATCCTCTGAGGATCCCTCTCCCTCAAATTGGAAGATCTGTACCTCCTCCTCAAACTGAGTCTGTTTGGGTCTTTTGTTTCTCCTACCCCCCCTCTGCTCCTTAGGAGGCAGACTTTCAGGGGCAAGAGATTTTGTTTCCGGTTCCTGGGTTTCCAGGGGCTGTTTACAAGTGAGGAAGGAAGCTTCCTCCAAGGCTTTACACCCCCCTTCCCTTTGTGCCTCCTCCCTGGGAACCGGTGAGTTATCGGGGTGCTGCCCCCGTCATTGTTCTGGAGCACCAGGTCCAGAGTTGGGTGCGTTCTGCGCCGGCACGCCCATCTGAGGGTTCTGCTGAGCCCTCAGTATGTGACCCAGGTCCCGCGCCATGTTTTGAACCTGGCGCTCTAACTGGGAAACCCGCTCAGGCTGATACGGGGCCCTGTTTTCTCCCCTGGGCTGATCCCGGGAAGGGTAGCTGTCCCTCCTCTGGTGATACCCCGGGTTGGGAAGATTTGGGTATCCCTCCACCCTTGGCCTCCCCTCTCCCGGATTCAGTGGTCTGGGCTCAGGGAATTGGGGAAAGAAGGATGGATGGTTTTGGGGCTGAAAGTCGGGTGGATATCTGGGGAAAAAGTTCTGCCCAGGGTTTGGTAAATTTCTGCCCTCCTGTGGGAAGTTTGGAGGGAAGTTCCCTGGGTTACGTGCTTGGCTGGATCCCCCCCCTTGGGCTGGAGGAGTCCACACATAACCCAGGATGGGTCGATTTCCCTTGTAACGGGGACTTACATAATCCGGAGAGCGAGGGACCCCATTTGTGGGGCTGCCTCCTTGGCTCCCGGTCTGTGACTGGCCCGAGGACCTTCTGGGCCTAGCATTATTAGGTGCAGGTAGGTTTTTAGGCCCCCCCATCTCCAAATCCAAAACGGGGGTGACCTTTACCTCTGCCACCTTGGCAGCAGCAGGGGTGCTGTTGGCTTTGGGGTTTTTCTGGGCATTACTTTTGCTATCTATCGGTTTCTGCACCTCATAGATCCGGGTAGCCTGTTCAATGACCCAGTCTAAAGATCTTTTCTCGTGAAAATCCCTCACGAGCTGGGTCATGATATATTTGGGCAAGGCATGGAAAAACGTATTTATAAATTCCCTGCTATCCGTGCGCACCCTTCTTGTGGTCTGTGCAAAAGCCCGCTTTAACTCCTGCACAAATTCTTGTGGGGCCTGATCCTCCCCACATTGCAAATTGTAGGCTGCCTTGCGAGCCTCTTGAGGATTTCTGTGAACAGAAAAATGTTTCAGGATGGCCGCCTTATATGTGGACCATCTTAAATGATTTTGGTCCTCCAGCCCCGCAAAGAAACTGGAGTATTCCGGGGAGAATGTCCACTTTACATATTGAATACAGCTTTGGCTGTCCTTCAAATGGAAAGTCTCCATCATTTGTTCAAACAACTCTAAGTGCTCCCAAACAGAATACTTAGCGTTCTTATGGTAAGGCGTGATGACGCTCCTGATCGCCTTAATCTGCTTTAAGGGGTCCTTAAGCAAGGCCCTTTTTACCTTATTGGCCTTTTTGGTTCGGGTAACCCTTGTCCATTCTTCCTCGGACTCAGAGGCACTGCTCCCAGAGGTTCCCGTCTGTTCTTCCAGGTTTTCCCGGATTCTGCGAGCCTGGGAATGGCTGGCAGAATGTGGGGACCTGGTCTCCTGTGCCCTGCGCAGTTCAGAGGAGTCTTCAGATTCCTCCTTGCTGCCAGGATTTGATGGGTACCCCCTCCACCGACCTAACTGGGCAGAGGTTTTCAGGATGCCCTTAATGGGCCTACTCTCCTGGGGTTCCCCATTGAAATGTACTGTACTTGGGTGCCCATACCCGGATGCCCACCCCTCCATTCCTGAGTGGTTCTGGCCTATGAGCCCCATACTCTTAGCTGGATAGTAATCTGCCATCCCTGTGGCCCTGTGCTCATGTGCGCCAGGGAACATGGGGGTGGCAGAGTCCAGGGACTGAGAGGTATGAGGTCCTCTGGTACTAGGGCTCCTGAGGTTATGCTCCGGAGTTTCCCTTTCCCAGCGAACCTCATCTCTATCCACCCCTGCTCCCTGTTGCAATGCAAGAGCCTGCATTTGTGCCTTCAGTTCTTCAGTTAAGGCCTTACTGGACTCTATCAGTCTCTCCTGCATCGCTACCTGTTGTTGGAGCCTATCATTGTGTTCACAGAGGGCCTCGTTTTCCCTCTGTGCTTCCTGGTTGGTCCTGGAGAACTGGGCCAGTCTTTGCTGCAGGAGGGTTACCTCCTGAGCTGTGTCCCTATTGGCCTTCTCCTTTCTTGCTAGAGCATCCTCCACCCTCCTGGTGTGCTCTAACAAGTTCTGGTGTTCTTTTTGGAGATCACCCAGTCCCTGGTGGGCCAGCTGATTTTCTTCCATTTTTCTTTTTAAATGGCAGACTTCCTGGCCTAAGGCGTCTCTTTCCTGACTAAGAGCCTGCATTTGTGCCGCCAGGTCGTCCCTTTGCCGTTGAAGGGCACCAGCTTTTTGGCGCTCCTCATCAAACTCTGCCTGGGTATCCAGGTCTTTCAAGATCAGCTTGTTGCTCTCTACCTTCACTCTATCTAGATGACTTTGCAGGGTGGCTACCTGCTCCGTGCATGCCCTGTTAAAGTCTAATTGTTGCTCCAGCTTTTTCTGGCTCTGCAGTAAGGAGTCCAAACTGTCTTGGTGCTCCTTCTGCAGGGCCAGAAATCTGGTATCCTGTTCTGACTTTTCCTTTTGCAGCACATCCATATCCTCCTTCATTTTAGTGATGTACAGTCTGCTGTCATTTTCTGACTCCTGGCTCCTCTGCAGCCTCTGCTCAGAAGAGACCAGGTCAGATTGGACCTTCTGTAATGCCAGCAGTTGCCTACTCGCCAGATCTTGGCCTTCAGCACATTTGTCCTGCACGGCTCCCATATGTAAATATAAATACGCCGCTACCCTGGCAATCTTATTGTGTTCATCTTTGGCTTTAGGAGCCATATATAGTTCACTCAGGGCCACATGTAAGGGACCCTGATCTCTATATATATCTGACCCTGTTTCAGTGACCTGTTGTGTGATGGCCTGCAACCACGCATCCTGGCCCTGTTCGGTCCATTCACCTCTCACAAATAGCTTATGCAAGAGGTGCTCTCTGGCTATTTTCATGTCTACTAAGGTCGTCATTCTAGAGATTGGTCTCTGTCCTGACTTACAGAAGTTTGTATTTTATTTTTGCAGAACAGAACTTTTCTTGGAGTGTCCCTTTTGAGGAATGCTTCACAGCGTAATGCAGCGTGGTGATCCGACCGGATATATGTATCCCGTCAGTTAGCACACTGTATTAAGCTGCACAAGTGGTAAATCTAACCCAACGTCTCGGCTCGAGCCCCCAATTTGTAAGAGGATTCAATTCAGCACTACAGCTAAGTTAACGCCTAGTCTAGAATACTGAATGAAAACCCTTATTGATATATCTTTAGGTCCAGTTCATGCGTTCTGGATGACTACCCCTGTATAACACCCCTCTCTTGGAATCCCCCTGACCCCACTGAGCCAAGAAGTAGTTCTGTTTTGCAAGTTTAAAAGGTTTATTTGATAAATTAAAATAGATATATATATCACGCTTTATAATAAATTAATAATTGAATAGCACACTTAATCTGATATGATAAAGATCAACAACGGAGAATCTGGCACTAGCACACTTCTTTATAATTACTAAGGAGTTGAGATGAAATGGATAAGGTAGCACACTGGTAAATAGGTACAGAAGTATAATGTGGTAGAAAATGCTTTATGTAAGCTCAGGTGGATGCAATATTCAATGAATGCAGTACAGAAAATACTCAATATGATTTCAACCAAACAATGTAATCACTTTTCTCTGGCTATTCACTCCCCCCCTCTTTATGCAATGCAAGGAAATGGAAGGAAGCACACAGTTCTCAGAAATGCAATCAAATGTGATTCAGTTCAATCCCAGCAAGCTTACAGAAAACAGATAGGAGTTTTGAAAACACAGGCCCAAATTGCTTTGATATGTGCTGGCAATGAATGAGAAATATGCTGGAAATGCTTTTTAATTCCCTTTCAGAGGTTCAGGGTGAGTGGTATCTAGTTAATATTAGTCCAGGCTCACACTAGCAATGATGCAGGGATAGTTAACAGGTTAAACGAATTTCTGGCAAATGGAAGGCAAGCAGCAGCAGTTTTTACATGTGAAGAAATTGCAAATCGCGGTAAAATTCGCGGATGCGTGTTCCGCGATTGCGGTAAAACTATAAGGGGCAGGAATGCGGTTCTTGGTGCGATTCAAAGCTACGATTCTAAGCTATCAGAGGAAAGTTACTGCAAGTCTCTAGCCCAAACGGTCGCGGAGATATGAGCGATTTAATAAAGGTCGTTTTTGGGTTTGCAAATTTCAAAAGCTCAAAATGACAAGTGCAGCTTGCAACTAGCAAACCACAGGTGACAGCTTTACAAGTGACAGGTGACAGTTAGGAGACAGTTCTACTTAGATTAAAATAGGATTGAATTATATTATTTTAACTAAGAGATTGGTTCTGCACAGTTTTCTAGGTACTCACACTATATTCTTGAGTGAAATGGGCCTCGCCACGGATCTGGTCAGGGTTTTAGACTGGACTCTGGTCTGGTCTGGTCTGGCCTCTGCACTTCACAGTGATCTGGGTCAGCTCTCTCTGCTGGTCTGGGTCTCTCTGGGTACAGCACTGCTTTCTCTCTGGTTCTCTTAGTTCTGGATAGATTGAAGTCTCTAGTTTGGCTTTCTGGAGGTTGATGGAGGTAAGTATGGATTTTTCCGGCAGAGCGTCCCGCTGCAGATGGATTTGGAAAACTCTCTATCTGTCCTGTCTGTCTGCTTTTATGTGTTTAGAATGTGGGTGTGTTCTAGCATCACTGACCCTACCTCTCTCTCAGCTTCTAATTGGTCAAACTTCCATTTATCATTTGATTGGGGAATGAACTGTGAGTCAGAGTGATGTCATTTTACAGCCTGCAGAAAGTCCACTCCTCCTGTCAACTTACACACAAATCTAGATTTGAAACAAATACATATTTGCAGAGGTACATATTGTTTTAAAATCATATGCACCCATCATGCATTACAGGAGGTATCCCCTGTTCAAACTCTGCTCTTCCTGGGAGCTTGCATTCAGAAATGGCACATATTTCACTTTTTAACTGATTTTGCAATTTCTGACATTGACCCAACTTTACATACATGTGTGCAGGGAGTACGGACATTTACTGATGAAGTTTCAGATTTTTAACATGCATACATTTAGAGTTATATCCACTTTTCCGCTGACACCCCCCTGAACATGCCACCGGGTCGAAAAACCTCTTAAAATGTGGGCAGAAAAATCACAAGAATTATGGTATCATTTATAAAATTTTCACATGTCCGCTCTATGAGTTATTCATCTTTTTAAAGTTATGTTCTGGCTCCAAAGGGGTGTGGTTTCCCAGGTCACATGGTATAGAAACCAGTCTTTCCAGTTTCTGCCAAGCCAGCTTGCTCTCACAGGCAGTGCCCCTCCCAGCTCTTGCCAAGAGGAAGCTACATTTTACGACTGCGGTAATAAAAACCTTTGCCTGAGTGAAGAGGGCTTTGTTCACTCTCCTGCAGAGCACAGATAATTCAATTATCAGATAGATGGCATATCCTTCGTGTGGGCAGCAAAAGGAAGGTTGGCCTGGGAACACAGCTGTGACTCAAGTTTCCTCCTGATGGGGGTAGTTGCCAGGCAGAATTCAGTTCCTTAAGCCAGGTTTCAGATAAAATGTCACTTTTTGTTCCCCAGTTTCTGCATTCAAATAAAACTAAACATTTTTACATATGCAGCTAGAAGGCTGATTCTAAGTGCAAAACTATGACATTTAAACAATTGCAACCTATGTGACACTCAAAAGTAGGTCACTCAGTCAATTTAAACATTTAGATTTTTTTTTTAGTGTCTTTCAATCCAGTGCAACTTAAACTGCTGACTCCATAGCAGTTTTGTTATAAGCATTGTTTTGGGCTCTTCATTTCCCAGATTTTGTAGGCACACAACACTCCATTCTACCAAATGTCTGCTGGTGTCCAGTGAGTTTTTAGATGTGTTGCAATGTTTAAAATAGACAGTTTGAGCCTGCCTTCAGAGAAACACAGGGTGGTTTTAAACTGCCGGCTTTTGGATAGTGGTGAGTACTGGTACTGCACCCATTTTTGGGATTTAAGAAAATGAATTCCCAACAATTCTAGGTTGCATTTGGCAATCAGCATTGCCATTCCCAATGGTTTCAGACTACTGTGTGGGTAGTCCAATGGTGGTTTTAGGCAGTTTCCTTCTGTGCCCATAACATCGGCAAAAATGAATGGCAGCCTATTCTTCATGCATTTCCCTGTGCATTTTCTGGGAAGCTCTGGCCATCATGATGTTTTCCATGTCAGTACTGCACAGTTTTGAGGTATGGCTCGGATGCATGGGTAAATACATCCCACACTCCTAGCCACTCTTTTTGGTCTATTATCGCACAGTATGCTTGTGTTCTGCTTGTTTCTAGGAACTCTCACATATAATAGATAAGGGAAGGACAGGGATATACATTAATTGACCAGGATCAAATAGCTTTGGCCATCTAGGGAACCTGAGCTTAGAACATGGCTGTTCTGATTTCAAAATCAGCAACTTCACTGCTAGGTGGCATCAGGTCTATTTTGGCCCCTCTACTTTTTTCAGATTTAATGTATCTTATTTTACAGTGGTTACGTTTATTTCTAAAGCCCTGCCACATTTTCAGATAAGACAATTGGAATACAAACCTAAAGTGATGTACCCAAGAGCACAGCAATTGTTCAAGTCAGAAAACTGAAGTACAAGCAAGATCGTCTGGTTCCCACTAGACCTCTTCTTTTACTCACCTTCTTTATCGCTCTCCTTGGTGCTGCCCTCTATTTCCTCTCCTCTCATGTACCTGTGGTTGGTCGGATGGTGTGTGCTGTAGAGATTGGAAATGTTTGTGGTTGTCAGTGGAAGTGCCTGTGAGGGAATGGCTGTGGGATGGTGCTTTGCCTGTTTGGGTGAATGTTGAGTGGGAAACTTCCTGTGTGCAGAGGGAAGCCCCTGCAAAGTGGAAACAAAAGGAGCTGCAGCGAGGCACGAACCACGAGGACGATGTGCCTGGCCTCGCCGAGGCATTGAAGCTGTTATGTCAGTCGAGCTCCTGTTCCCATGAGAGTGGCGCTCGCGGAATCCAAAGGAGCAGCTAGAAGAAAGGAAGCAAGCAGCAAGGACCGCCGGAGGAAAACGCCTACAACCGGTGAGTGCTGGGGGAGATACCAAGAAACTGGGGAACTCTGGGCGGGTAGTGAAAATTGCACACAGTGCAGTGGGAGTGAAAGCTTTCATTTTCAATGGAAATATGAAGTTAGATGAAAGAATGAAAGGCAAGAGGAACAAAAACCGGCGAACTTGCTAATATTGAATGACTGACTGAATGAAAGCAGCAACTATGCTAATATTGAATAATGAACTGAATGCAAATAGGGAACCTACTAATGTTGAATCATACATTAAAAGAAAGGAAGAAACATTTAAGGTCTCTGACTGCAGAGTTGAAGTAAAATCTGAGAAACTGTGTGTTTTAGAACTGCCTTTGAAAAATGACTTGTTTGTTGAATACCAAACCGCCAAAGGCGAACCAAAGGTTCCTGGTTGCGTGACCTGTAATGGGTGGATTGTGTCGTCGGATAACTGCGCCAAGACCAGTGAACCCCTATATGCTGTCAAGGAAATCTACTATTGTGTAAAAGGAAAACCACTTTTGATGCTAGTAAGGCTTGGGGAAGAGAACCCTGAGTTGTGAAGATTTGTTGGGACTTAGCTTAAAGGCAAAGCTTCAAGATACCTCCTTTTGTGACATCTTGGATATTTGAACTTGGAGAAGGGAACCCTGAGACTTGCTTCAATGAAACGGTATTGACTTTGGGGAAAGGTATCCTGACTGTAGGGAAGGCATGGTATCACAAGTATGACACTGACACAATAGATACAATTTGTAAAACATTTATTGATGTTTCTGGGGTTGAAAAAACTCCTACTTTGCCCTATAACTAAGATGGAGGTAGTCTCAACCATCAAACGATAAACAAAACAGTCCTAGTGGAGTCCATCAAATCAAAATGGCCTATGCTAACAAAACCTAATGCCTGCCCTATCTCTCGTACACAATGTGTATAAAGGAGAAATGTATGTAAAGGAAAAATAAGTGTTCCAAAAGAATAAATGTGGCTGACTCAGCTCTCTTCCCCATGTTAGACCACACAGAGTAAGGTGGTCCCTGTAGGCAGGATGACACACTCTGGCTCAGGTTTTCAACACAATAAACAGTTCCAAAACGTGGATCGGGGCCCGCATGGCCTTCCACGTTAAAGGCTCTCTTTCCAGACTTCCAAATAATCCAAATAATATTTCAACAAAACGTTCATGTAGGCCCCCTCTATTGGGCTCATACCTCAGACCTGTCACAACAAAGTTCACATAGCTCCCCTCTGTCAGGCTCAGACCTCTCACAACAAAGTTCACATAGGTGCCCGTCTGTGAGGTTCAGACCTCTTCAGAACAAAGTTCACGTAGGTCACCCTCAGTCAGGTTGAGACCTCTTCAGAACACAGTTCAACAAGACTTGCAAGGGGGCTCACTTCCCCAAGCTTATTACACGTCAGGCCTCCCTCAGTCGGGCGCAGACTGCTTTTGGATGTCGAATACATCCGAATGTGCGTGGCTTTGGTTACAGACCTCCGCAGGACCACTTCGACTAAAAGTTCAAGGTTCAATTTTCACTCTCCCTTTCTCTAGGAGTTAATTTCTGTTGCAAAGACACTCTGGACACAGGAACGTCTTCAGGGTAAGTATTGTATTAGGATAACAAGGGTAGAGACCCCCTGCAACAACAGAGGACCCCTCCTCTCTCAAAGGTAACTCCAACTGACAACTTTAGAACTTCATGAACACAAGAACACATACAGGTTTCATGACGTCACCAGAACCTGATGTTATGAACATTCCAGCATAGCCTCCCATACGGCTAATGCCCTCAGATAAAAGAACAACATAACACATCTCGCTTTCTTTTATGAAAGTTATACATCTCCTAACAGTCCATCACGCCTTATCTCTTCTCACGGAAGCAACTCTACCTTTGTTCCAAACTTGACCGCCTTTGACACGCACCGCACCTTTCATCACAGCAATCACTCTGACAGGATCTGAATACAACGGCTCTCCCTTCTTTTTCACCACACCCTTCTTTATTCTCACCCAGTCACCTCGCTCCACACGTAACTCCTTTCCTCCCCTTCTTTTATTTTCTCGCATGACCCACTCACTTTTCTCCTTCTTCAGCCTGCTTCTCTCCACCTCAACAACCACATCCGACTCTCTGCTCCTCCCCAACCACGGGGGACACACCATCGAGAAAGGTTTCCGTCCCCTCATGAGTTCAAAAGGACACAGTCCGGTAGTTGCATGAGGTGCCATGCGTAAAGCCCACATTCTATTTTGAATGGTCACAAGTTTATCAAATCCACATTGCTCTCCCATGCGGATGCTCTCCATCACGCATCTATTCATCCTTTCCTACCCCGTTCGTTTTAGGGTGATAAAGAGCTGCCCTCTTATGACCTATTCCACATTTCTTCAAATACGCAGGAAACAGTCCACCAGTGAACTGAGTTCCATTATCAGTAAGGACACTCTCCGGCAATCCCTCACTCGCAAATATATCTTGCAACATCTTCACCATACTTTCTCCCGATATTTCACGCACAACCTTGAAATCAACCCATCTGGAAAACAAATCTACCACCAAAACCACATACTTTCCATGGCCATACCCAAGGTCAACAGGACCCAAAATGTCCATTGCTACGTCACACCAAATCCTTCTCAGAACTCCCACATCGATAAGGGGGTGCTTTCTCGCTTCACTTCCCTTTCCACGCTTGATACAGAATTGACATTCAGCAAGACAGCCCTCAACCTCCCTATCAAATCCCGGCCACCAGTAATCAGGTCTCAACACCCCCTTGGTTTTGCTGACTCCAATATGACCATCATGTGCCAGATTTATAATCCTCCTGCGAATACCTGCCGGAGAAACAGCCCTCTCCCACCTGAACAATATCTCACCTGCAACCGACAATTCATCTCTGACCTCCCAATAAGGCCTCTCACCCTCACTCAATTCAGATTTACACGGCCAGGCCGAAGTCACCACATATCCAATCACTTTACTAATAATCACATCCCTTCTCAACTCTTCTAACCACTCTTCTCTGTATACAATTCCCTCTGTGTTCACAAACACCATTTCCATTTCCCTCTCCTCATCTTCCAATCCTTCCACAGACGTAACCCTCATCCTTGAAAGACTATCAGCAAGCATGTTCTCCTTCCCAGGTTTGACCTCCATCGTGAAATTGTGCGCCTGCATCCTAATAACCCACCCGGCTACTCTGTGCAAAATCTTATCCAAGCCTTTAGTTTCAAAAATAAGTTTCAAAGGTTTGTGATCCGTCCGTATGACAAATTCCATACCCCACACAAAATTTCTGAACCGCTCAACAGCCCAATAACACGCGAGAGCTTCCTTCTCAAGGACAGAATATCTCAACTCTACGCCTTTCAAGGTACGAGAAGCATGCGCTATCACCTCTTCTGACTCATCACTTTGTTTCTGCGAGAGGACTGCACCCAGTCCACTCTCACTAGCATCAACAGTGATAGTAGTTAGTTTCCTCGTGTCAAAACACCCTAATGGGCGAGCCATATCAATCTCTCGTTTGAGTCTTGTAAATTCCAATTCACATTCACGATTCCATGTGAATTCTACCCCTTTCCTCAGAATTTTCCTCATTTCCAACACCTTTGATGCATAGTTCATTACAAATTTTTGGTAAAATTCTGTCATACCTAAAAAGGAACGCAATTCACTCTTATTAGTTGGACTTTCAATTACTGTTATGGCATTCACAATGCTCTCTTTAGGCTTCACCCCCTCATGTGATACTTCGTGCCCTAGGTAATCCACCTTAGAAACGGCAAATTTCCATTTTTCTTGTTTCAGGGAGATTCCCCTATCTTCAAATATTTTCAACACCTTATATAAACTTTTGTCATGTTCTTCAAGGGTTTCCCCACAAATCAGCACGTTGTCTTGGAAACAAAACACCCCTTTGACCCCCTTGAGTAACCGGTCCATGAGCTTTTGAAATACGGATGAGGCCAACGCCAACCCAAAAGGCATCCTCCTGAACTGAAACACACCCTCATGGGTGATAAAAGCAGTAAGTTCTCTGCACTCTTCCTCCAATTCAACTTGGTGATAAGCCGACGCCATATCGAGTTTTGAAAAAATCTTGCCTCGCCCAACCATGGTCAACATCTCACACATATTAGGCAATGGGTGCCTGTCAACCATCACGCATTTATTGGGCTCATGCATATCTACGCACAACCTTAGATCACCAGCACTCTTTTTGTCAATCACCACCGGAGATACCCACTCAACTCCGCCTGCTTTCTCAATGACACCTGAGTGCAACAACTTCATCAACTCTTTTTTGACCCCTTCTCGTAAGGATAACAGCACTGGCCTAAGCTTCGCAGCAACAGGTATGCTATTCCTTTTCAATATGATTTGGTGCACAACGCCTTTCACCTTCCCCATACTTCCATTGAACACTCCACTGTGTCCTGTCACATACTTGCAAGAACCACCGCATGGTGATGACACCTGATACACTTGTTCTATTCGATTAGGATCTAATCTAATGGCAAGCCCTTTCTGCTCTCTCCATCCCAGTAAAGATTGGCCCCTTTTTGTGATGTATACCTTTCCATCACATTTCTGTCCCTTGAATTCAAACTTGCACCATGCATACCCCAACAGATTAATTTTATCGCGATTGTATCCTCCAGGATTTACATCCGGTTCCAACAATTCAGATACCTTGCCATGCATGTCCTTCTCAAACACTCTTTTAGACACCAATGTAATTTTAGACCCAGAATCCGCCATCATGGATACCTTATGGCCATTCACACTCACCACCGCATACGGACGCTCACAATCATCCATGTTTTCACCCTCTCCAACAAAATTAACAGTATTGATAACAACATTCTCTATAGGAGGTGTTAACTCCTCCTCAGACGATCTTCCATCATCTTCTTCATTGACATAAAGGACCTTCCTTTGCCCAAATTGTCCCAATTGAAAGTTTTTGCAGCAGTTTGCATAATGCCCCATCCTTTTACACTTCGCACATGTAGCTCTTCGACCAGGGCACACGATAGAAGACGCAAAGTGCGTACTGCTCGCGCATCGGAAACACAGCCTCTCATTCTTTTTATCGGCTTTCTGCGGTGTCTCTTGACTTCTTCTTTCTTCTGGCGCAACTCGATTAGACTGACGATTCCTGGATTTCTTTTTGCTCTTTCCATCCGACACATTTAAAACTTCTGGCTTAGCTTCCTTTTGCTTCCCCGCTTCATTCCTGGATAGCTTGGCCACACATGCTAGGGAATGTTCCACCCGCCGAGCAATGTCCAGCACCTCGTCCAGGTTTGGCTCATCCCTCAGCCACAGTTCTTCACGAATTTTGTTGGATCTACAATGAGTCATAAATTGATCACGTATGTGTTCGTCAAAAGCATCTTCAAATATGCAAGACAAAGCGAGATGTCGCAGTGCTGTCATGTACTCCTCCATAGATTCACCAGCAGCCTGCACAGGCATACAGAAATTGTAACGTTCCAATATTGTGCTGGTCTTGGGATTAAAATGCTTATCTAGCTTCATCAAAGCCAAGTCAAATTCATTCACAACATCCCCACTCCCCTCCCCAACAGGTTGATGGAGTGTCTCATATATTCTTTGGCCCTCGTAGCCTAGAAAGTGTAAAAGCAATGCTAGTTTCCTTTCACTGGAATAAGAGGTTCCGCCGGCTGCCCTCACATAGTGCAGAAATCCCTTGCGCCATTGTGCCCACAAGACCTTTGCTGGTCAGGGAACTGGCATAAAGATCGGTGGCCCCGCTATGCCAGGTAGACCTGCCATGGTGCAGGGTCATGTGGTTTAGGGATCCTTGATTCCTCTTTTGTCAGTCTTTTGTGGATGTCGATGTCACTTGCCAAACCCAAAAGCACCCCGAAAGAAAATCAATACCGAAAAGTTCGCCTCGGACTCCAAGTGCTCTACACGCTGCCTCCTTGCTAACCCCGTAATCCGTGGGTCGAAGCGTGGTCTTGGCAGATAATTATTAGTCTTAGACTGGGCGGCCATCAGCCACTGTACATCAAAGCCTTCTTCAAAGCTTTTCCCGATCAGTTCAACTGTGCACACTGCCGAGTTTACGGTAGCGCTCTCTGCTCTGCCTCCGCCCCCTGATTCACTTTCATGCCGTGCACCTCCTGCCGGCTGCAAGGTAATATGCTGGATTGGCTCCGGCCGCTCGATCGCTCATGCACTGCGCACTTCTTAGCAGACGTATGGTAGTACTCCGCCCTGCTTCTGGGCCGCTCACCCCTCCCCTTCAGGAAACACGAACCCGATGGCGAAACGCCGCGTTCTGGATATGCGACACGGGTCGCTGGGTGGCTGCGCGGACCTTCAATTGGGGATCGAAGCGTCTTGGATGGCTCTGTCTCTGCGCAGGTGTCCACGAGCGGCGCAAGCACTTACTTGCTGGGGACACAGCAGGTCCCGAAGGGCGGCGGGTTCACTGGGTACAGCCAGGCTTCTCTCAGGGGCCGCTACGACGCTGGGCAAGCGGAGCGGTCCTGAGCGCCAAGCAGCTCACGGCGGTCTCTCTCTCCTCCTGAAAACAGTCAGTGGAAAGCTTGGGTATCAAAACGTCGTCGCTGGGGGTCTCCAGTTATCCCATCCTCGTCGCCATTGTTGCAAAGACACTCTGGACACAGGAACGTCTTCAGGGTAAGTATTTTATTAGGATAACAAGGGTAGAGACCCCCTGCAACAACAGAGGACCCCTCCTCTCTCAAAGGTAACTCCAACTGACAACTGTAGAACTTCATGAACACATGAACACATACAGGTTCCATGACGTCACCAGAACCTGATGTTATGAACATTCCAGCATAGCCTCCCATACGGCTAATGCCCTCAGATAAAAGAACAACATAACAATTTTGCTTACTTTTTTGTAGTTCATTTGCTTTATTGTTACAAACAATGCACCTTTCACAGAGACTTTCGAGTGGGCTACTTCCTCTCACCGGACCACTCCGTTACTTGGTATAGCTGATTTCACAGCTGTCCTTACTTCAAAATTCATTCACAGGTCTGCCTTTCTTCGCGTCTCATCCACACACGTGCAGCCTTCACTTGCGATATAATGTTGCCACTTCAAACTTTCTTTAACACACACCGGTCTCTCAGGTCGCTTGCCAACTCACTGCATGTGTGCGTTTTTTTCTTGGTTTTACGATTTCCAATTCACAAGTCAAGGTTAGTACCACAGGCTTGGCCTCGCCTCCCAAACTCTGCCGCTCACCCGGGAGAGTCGCTGGCATCCTTGAAACACAATGTAGCCTTCTGATGTGGGATCTGGCCTTCTCCACATGTCTTTTGTGGCCTGTCTGAGGCAACGACCTTCAGTAGGGAACTCTTGTGGTTTTCGACTTGCTGCTCTCGTCCCTTGGTCGTCACTCTGCTCCAGTAGGTTTGCTTTCGCCCCAGAAGTGCTGCTCATACTTGTGTTCCGCCTTGCTTGGAGTGTGTCTCTAGGTTCTGCCTTTTATCCATTTGAGGAGAGTTAATTGGTGCCTGACTTTGCCTGACGCGATTAACGGGACATGCCCAGTACAATGTATGAGGGTTAGTCTGGTTACTCCCAGTCACCCTCTTCCTCCGCCCAGTGTTTGTGTAAAAAGGGGGGGGTTGGGACCTCAGAGAATCCTATAAATAGGATGGGTTCCTCACCCAGGTGATGCTCCCGCACTGGTCCACCCCCATGTTCTGTATCCAAAGGCGAGGGCTGTGCCCTGGCCATCTGAGATAGAGATCCCTGGGGACTAGCAGGTGAGACACCCTCTGGTTTCTCACATAAAATATAAAAATATTTGGAAATATATTACGTTAAATCTAAGAAAACGTTACTTGAAAGGTAGGGAAAGGTAGGGAAGCCAAGTTCTCCTGCACCACAAACGAACCGCAAGAACCTCATCTCTTCTGATTTTGAGAAGGACCTGGGCGATCAGGGAAATAGGAGGAAAGTGTCAGGCCAGCGCTTTGTGGCATAAGAAAAGACAGGGAAAGGACATTTCTAGCCAGAGGCTTTACAACGAACCATTCTAAAGGAAGACCTGCAAACTAGTCTGTGTAGTAGTTCAGGACCTGAAGTGGCAACCAGAACAAAGGATCAGCACCTAGAGCACAAAGCACCCATTCCCTACAACAGATTCTTACCATGGATCTGAAAAGTGTTGATAAGTATCACAGGACAAGGCAGTTCTCTCTCCCATTGGTATCTAACAAAGAACTATTTTCAGATTCCTGGATGTCAGAGGCAAAGAAAAACCAACAGAAATCATTGCATAGTTCACTTATCAGTTTAAGCAACATAAAATGGCTCCAACCTCAGAAATAACAAGATTTTCTGGAAGGCACTCGGTCCAGACAATCTGCGAGGATCAATTACAGAATCAGACGTTTTCAACTAAGCTGATGTTGTTTCATAGCCTCGTCTATTCTTCTTTTGGAGTTGTTCTACTTGCAGACTAAAAGCAAAAAATGCGGGAGCTGTAGAGCCAGATAGTCTCTCCAATTTTATTCTTAAGAGAGATTCCAATCTCTGCGGTCGAATTTTGGAGGCGCTGTTTAATAAACGTATTATTAATCAGAGGATACCATATACGTGGCATTTTTCCCATATTGTCCCAATTTATAAAAAGAGGAACACACAAGCAAATTTATTCAGTTGCTTTGTTAGATATCAGCGGAAATGTTTTTGCTTCATTCTTATTGCAGCATCTTGAATATTGAGCTGTGGTCATTAACCGTTCTTCAACATTTCAAACAGGTTTTTGTCACTTTCAATGCACCTCAATTAATGGCTTGATTATGAATTCACTACAGATGGAGGCCACCAGGAACAGCATATATTTTATATATTTCGCCAGTGTAGACCTTTCTTGGGCCTCTGACAAATAAATCGTAATCTATTATATCGAAAGCTGCATGAGTGAGGATTGCTTGAAGGTCTTTTAAAACTTATTATTTTTCTGCACACAGACACCCGTATTCAAGTTAGACTGAATTCAAAAGGCAGTCTGACAGATCCAATAGAGACATCCAGAAGTCTAAGGCAAGGGTGTATTCTTGCACCTTGCCCTTTCAATTTATATATATCAGATATACGGAGGCTCTGAAGACTGTGCAAATATTCCCTCCAAGGATGGGACCTTAAGTCTCCAATGGTTGGCATATGCCGAGAAACTTATTTTGTTGGATCAGAACCCAATCGGTCTACAGCCATCTATGAATGCCTTACAAATGTCATTAATAATGTTTTGTCTATCAATATTAACAAAACAATAATTTCATACTTTTCTAAGTCAAGAAAAAAATAAAAGTTAAGATGGTATATTAACAATACTCCTAGATGTGACAAAGGAATTTAGTTATTTGGGCTATCCTATTACGAACAGACCCAATAAGCAAACTTTATTCATGGACTTACAAACATATTCTTCCTACTAATTATTGAAGAAAAATCAAATCCAAATATTGTAAATTTTCACTCCTTCCATTAATAACTTTTTATAAACAAAGGGCTGTGGCAAAAATAAATCTTGTATGGGATGGAATTTAAAATAAATATTGACTGACATTGGGGGTCATTATGAGTTTGGTGGTAAGGGGTTAATGGTGCTGGTAAAGGTGCCGGAGCCGTCAACCCCTTACCGCCCCATTATGAGTCCTTAGCGGGTCCCATGAGCAGACCAGGGTACAAACAACGGGTCATTTATTAACGGGCCCGTTGTTGCCACCCTCCCCATTCCCATTGAGCCCTATGGGGGCTCGAATGGGGATGGGTTCCTTGAATGAGGAATTAACAGGCCCTCCAAGGTCAGAATGGCCCGGTAATTCCTCATTCAAGGAACCCGGACCCTGTACCCGGTAAGGCATGGTTACCTCCTACCTCGTAATGTCTGTTAAAGATCTTAAGGCTAGTTTGGTGATTGGTATTGTCATTACCAGTGTGTGTCCTGTTCCCATTATAAGACATGAATTGGGGCTGTTATCCCTCTGAGCAATTGGGCTATAAGGTAACATTCTGTCCATACTATTTATGAAGATCTGCATGCAAAGATACTTAAAGAAAACTGTGATTCAATCATGGTTTTCATAAACTATTGTGAGTCCTTACTTAATCAGCTTAATGTTTCAGTTTCCAGTTTCTAGAACCCGTATCCCATAAAAGATAAATTAAGGTTGATTGTTTGGATTCGTACAGTTACTCAGATACCTACATATAAGTTATTTTCAGAGTGTCTAAGGGAGGGGGCTAAAGTAGGTACTGTACCACATTACATAGTGAAGTTTCCCTGTCCCAAAGCAAGAACGGATTTCATCAGAGTTAGACTAAACCTTCCTACTCTTGAGATCCTAGGCACTAGAAACATGTTAAATGCTGACATTTTGTTTTGCAGGCTATGTACCTGTAAGGATACATGTGAAACATTAAAACATTTAGTCCCCGTTGTTGCAACATCTGAGGATTCAGTGCTTTCGAAAATGTGTACATTGCCCAACCTCCTTGGGAAGGAAAGTCTTCATTGATTTAAGCTTTGCTTAGATTTTTAAAAGGAATGTTCAAAATGATTGGGTCTTTTGACAAATCGTCTTGTTTTACAAACTATTTGTAGTAGATCATTTATAAAGGGTTTCTTTTTAAGAATTGTTAAATTCTATTGACATTGTAATAATGAATGGTATGTATATGAAGTGTTTAAAATAGTTTTGTATTTTTAACTTATGTATTTGCGAAAGGTTTATGTAAACCAGCACACAATACAAAAAAATTACTTCCAGGTCGTCATGTACCGGTAACCCATATTTCCTGTCTTTCCTGTCTTTCCTGTCTTTCCTGGACGAGAATTGAGTTGTGCAGTATTTGCACTGCACCACCGGGCAAGCTTGCAACAAAGAATTCTGTCTCCAGATCTATCCCTCCCTAATGTCTGGGAGACTGTGCACATCATCCATATCTATAGGACTAACTTGGCTGCCAGAGTCTCCTGGGGAGGAAGCAGCTGGCCGCTGGGTACACTTGTAAGCTTTGTTAATGCTGAGACTTGCGACTTGCTTGAGTCTGTGACTGATGGCTAGGAGACAATCCCTAATAGAAAGGCAAAGAGATGTTTCTGAGGCCAATAGATTGTCACCATACCCACTACACAACTAAAAAAACCTGAGCACTCTTGCATTCTACACTATGAATGAAGCACTGGAAAGGGGGATTAATGCAAATCTATTTATTGTTGAAGTGGATTAAATGGCATACAATACTTAATAAGGTGTTGCCACATGCATGGTCTTTAACTTATTGTTCTTGTGTCCTGGTTATGGATAGAGTATTCATAAAATCTGTGCTCATTCCATGAATGGTGCCTTGCATGCTGCTCCCTGCGCACCACCCCTCATGCCTAATTTTGCAAGATCAGGAGATGCCTGCTCTCACAAGATTGCGCATGTCCGCATAGCTCTTTTTCTTGAGAGAGATAATGTGGATCACTCCATTATAAAGTCTTTGTACTTCACAGGACTTCTCCTTTTTTTGATGGGGTGAATGCTTTTGAATGTCTCCAATACTCTGGTATGTTCACCTTCATGTTCTTCAGTTCTGTCTTGGCTGTCTATTATGTGAGGAGTCAGAAATGTGAGACGGACACAAAAGTAGTTTTCTCACAGGTTGCCATTTTATTACATAAAAAGGGGTGAGACAGACGCCTATCTTTCCCTAGCCTAACAAAGATGTACCTGCCTATCAAACTAAGACTAAAGAAAAATGACCTAATGTCCAAAAAGTATCTGACCCTCACACTAATATACACAACAGATGTATACAAGGTTTGTTTGGCTGTCTTAAGTTCCATAGAAAGTACTCTGTGTGACCAGGGTTGGACTCCCTTCCGCTGGATCAGTTTAGGAATATCTTGAGCAAAGTCCAGATTCAAGAAAGTTCTGTGCAATAACATTCTGTCCATTCAACATAGCACAAACGTCTTCTACAATCAATATATCCTTCCACTTGGCAAAATGAATATCTCTCTTCCAAAGGCTTGTTCACAAATCAAAGTAACTGTTATTTTCCACAGTCTCTTGCTCGGCAAAACAAAAGTATTTTCTTAAAAACACAAGTTTATAACCCAGGCCAAATGTTAATTTCTCTAAGGCCATGCAATTGTTATCACATTATTCTTCTCCAAAAGAAACACTTTTGTCAGGATAGCTTAATAATCATACTTCTTCTTCGAAAGAAACACTTTTGTCAGGATAGCTTAATAATCATACTTCTTCTTCGAAAGAAACACTTTTGTCAGGATAGCTTAATAATCATACTTCTTCTCCAAAAGAAACAATTTTGTCAGGATAGCTTAATTATCATACTTCTTCTTCGAAAGAAACACTTTTGTCAGGATAGCTTAATAGTCATACTTCTTCTTCGAAAGAAACACTTTTGTCAGGATAGCTTAATAGTCATACTTCTTCTTCGAAAGAAACACTTTTGTCAGGATAGCTTAATTGCAAAAGTTCATCAAGACAAGGTGATGGAATTTACACTTATTTTCCAACACACCTCTTTACCACAACCATAGTTGTTTAAATCATCTTCTTTCCTGGTATATTCACCTGTCAGGACTAACTAATATTGGTCCCTTTCATGGTTCATTCGCCGGCTAGGATAAAACCCCTACTACTACAATTGTACTCTGTGGTGATGCTTGTTCCAAACCTCTCCAACATCAGGATCCTAAGTGAGGAGGTTTGAACAACAACTGCTTCTCTTTATAGTCTTTTCCCAAACTGATTTTTCATAAAGGGAAGTTGCTCCCCTGCTGTCTCTGTATTATTCTTTGACTAACTTTTGGCTGTAGGCAATGCAGTTCTCCCTCTTGATTTCTCATACAAGGAGGGCCGTGCTCCTTCAACCTTTGTTTCATGCATATTCAACCTCTTGTCTGCTGGCAATGTGGTTTACAATTGTCCTCTAATTAGTGTCACTTGGTAGGAGAGTTGCACCCAGCCTGCCTAGGTATCACTCTTCTATGGCTTTGGCAATGTGGATTATCTCCCAAATGGTATATCTTGTTAGAAGAGTTGTGTCCAGTTTGTCTAATTTCATTTGTTTAATATTCAAAATCATCAAATTCACATAGTGGTCTTTTTTCGCAGCGCCCCGGGCTCACCTGCTCCAGACCAACTCACTGGTATGCACTGGTGTCTCCGTCTGACTCACGGGTGCTGTTGCAGAGCTCTTCAGGTCCCTCTATGCTTCTGCCAGCTCCAGTATCACTGCTGCGGTGCACACAGTCCTTCAGGGGAGCGCTGACAGCTCCTTGTGAACTCCAGTTCAACTTCTGTACCGGATTGGTTCATGGCACGCCGGGAGCTTGTCTCCCACACAGTGTAGCTTTCTTCAGAGCTGCTTCCCCCTGCACATTCTCTACACGGCCATGCTTCCTCTGCTTCCACAGTGTCCCCCACACGTAATCCTATTGCTGCCACTACTACACCATCAGCTTCTACTTCCTCGCCTCCTGATTCTGTTCTGCACACCTGAAACTCATTCCTACTTTTAAAAGTCCCGCTCAGGTGCTTTCTTCCACAACAACTCATGATACTTCATCAACTCTGAGCCCTCTTCCTCGTCCCAGTACCACACGCATTATGGGACTTGAAGTCCATAATGTTTTTGTCATTTTTATGATTAGTTAACTTAAACTGATTTGTTAACTGAGAGTTGTTAAGTTTAGGGGAGGTTATTAAACGAGTGTGTGGTTTACCCTTGGGGTTTGGACCTCTATATATGGCAAAATCATAACAATTAGAAGTTGTCATATTTACTTCCTGAAACCCCAATGTACCACTTCTATGCTGGTTAACAGAGTTTCTATATTCTGTGCTTTGGGTATTTCTAGGAGAGGGAACCATACATTGATAGCATGCCATTAGATATTTAGGTGTTAGGGGAATTTCATCCTCAGAAGAGGATGAATACTGTGTCTCTCCTGGTGGAGTCACCACTTCCCCTTGACAGCCATCTCCTCCCATGTGATGGTTCCTCATTTTATCACCCCCAGGATTAGTATTAGGTAGCTGCTGCCTTCCCCTGGTCACACGAGAGGAGACTTTAGGCTGGGATTTAGTGATGACTGCAGGATTCATCACACTTGTCAGTTGTGTGTGTAGTTCAATTCCCAGTTCCGAGATCTCATCAGAATTACCCATCTGGCAGAGCTGGGTGAAGAGTCAGGAATGAAACTCAGACACAAGTCAGCCATGATGGCGGTCAAAGACTTTTATTAAAAATAAAAGGGGTTGGGAAAATGCCTCTCTGACCCTATCCTAAGAGACATTTTCCTACCTAATCCAAAAACGAAGGCTGTGCACTCACACATTAGAAAAGGGTTTGCTTGTAACTGGATTCCCCTTTTGCAAAATGTCAATTCTTTTCCTTTCCCTCTGTAAAGTCATTCCCAAATGTGTGCACTCTGTGTGCTTGCCGATACGCCCCAGTGTCCCCGCTGCTTCTGGGAGGACTCAACAGATTTTGTGGGTGTTGCTGGATTCAATCGCGATCAGCCAATGAAGGGTTCCCATCTGCTTCCTTCTCACGGTTGCTTTTCCTTCATTCGCCCGTCTCCTGCAGCTTCCACTTGACATGGCTACTTTACTCTGGGCTACAGTAAGCAAAACACTGCTTTTTGTCACCTGCAAATGCCCAGGCGTTCCTCACTGGCTCCTGGCGTTCCAGCAGCATGTCCTGGTGCAGCAGCTTCCTTCTTATCCATCAGTGAGCAACTTGGCTCAACCGCGCCGGACCCAGCCTTTCCGCTCTCCGTTCCTGACAGAGAGTGGCAGCTCTCTCTTGCCAGTTTCCGCAGCAGCTATCCCTGATTCTCTGCTCAGGTGTGCCAGAAAATACTAGTGCGCTCACTGAGCTGATAGTCTCTTTGCTCCACATTGCTCGATCGCTCTTCCTCATCCCAGTATGTCGAGAATTCTGTGAACAGAAGTCCATTGTTGATAATTGACTGAAGGAATTTGGATGAGCATTTTTAAAGGGAAGTCAGTTCTGGGTGGTTGACAAGTGGAATTGAAAAAGGTGATTTCATCAGATTGGCAAGGCAGACCAAAGTTGTGAGGTGGGTCCATAGCTTTGGTGAAAAGGTTTTCCTGTTCTTCATAAGAAAGGCAGTGGATCCATGACAATAAGCCTTAAGAGGCTCAGATATGGGAAGGTTATTTTCAAGGGAAAATGGGGATACCATGTTTCACCTGATGAACCCATGACATCTGACATCTCCCCGGAGGTTGCTCCTCCCATGTGATCCTCCCTCATATAGCTGCCCCTAGGGTCAGATAGCGTCTGCCATCCCCTGGCCACATGAGAGGAGGTTGCTGCCAGGAGTTCAGTGATGACTCCACCAGATTTATCACAGCTGCCAACCTTCATATGGATTTGTGTGCTCAGTATTACCAAAGTCAAAAGTGTCATAGCACTGCTCACACTCCTTTTCCCTTTTAAAAGAGGTCTACTCTGTCCCTCTCTGCCATCTTGAGTGCAGAAGGGATTTGCCCCTATCCTAATTACTCTTATCAGTTGACTGTGTGGCATCTTTATTTTCACCAAATCCCCTTCCTCCACACTAGTTCTACGAACTGCCCTCGGTTGATTTACCAGATCTTCATGCAGTCTTTATTTTTTTTTACTCTCTGCACACTAGCTTTTCATGCCTATGATCACGTCTTCTCTCACGTTGGGCAGTCCTGAGGGACTGGCATCAAATTTAAGTAACCTACATTTTACAGGCACAGACCAGCTGCAACTCTTACCCCCCTCCAATGACAAAAAGTTTTTCAGGGCCTCCCTATACAATTCCAACCCTGCTGAACTCCAGGTTATAACCCAGTATAACACTGGTTTTAGGGCAATCTGAGCAGCTATGGGAAAGACGCTTAGATCCAAAAGTAGCAGAGAAGTTGGAGCACTTTTAGGTAACAGAAGCAATTTCTTCATAAACTTGTTTTCCAGTGTAGATAATGATGCTGTGTTGGCATAACCCCAGAACTCGGATCCATAAAAGGATGCAGCAAAGCTTGTTTCCCATACAAATCCAGGGCCGGGAGATTACTCCACTGCCATGATGGGCAAAAAAGGATTGAATTGACCCACTGTATTTTCCTAAGTTAGTCTCAGCCTTGAGAAATTGCTCTGTCCAACCACATGATTCGAGAAATCTAATCCCTAGATAATCAAAATATTTAACTTGCCGACCCAGAGGCTTCCCAACATTGGCACAAGAATCCTGAGTAACCCACAGGAGTGTCGAAGATAATCGCCTTCACATCTCAAGAAGGCAAGCCACAAGCTCACTAGCATGACACCGTTAAAAACCTTCTCAAGGTACTGCTCAACGGGTGAGCGTACTCTGACCCTGCAGTGTGGACACACTCCCCCATAACACCACAGACCACAGATCAAGCATCACCTCGCTCCTGATGTCGCCCCGTGCTCTAGTCGGACCTCACAACCCACCTGTCCTGGTTGCGCAATCTCCAGAATATGTGGAAAGTGTGTTAAGACCTGCGGTTTCCCTCATCAGTTAAGCTGATCAAGTGAAGCTAAGCCTCACTCCACCTTTTGAACCTCACACCTCACCATGAAGGTTGGGCCTCGTACAGTCGGGTGTGTGCCCTCTTCTCTCTACGTGGAAGGAGGGCAATGGATCAACGTCTACAGTGCCTCCGCACAGCCTCTCAATGAGCGTTCTCCCGAATGCCCAGGGCCATGGGCACATGAATGCGAAGGAAAAGCTTGCACCCTACAAGTTCTCCCCGCACCACTCTTATAACGCTCCCCCCGCAATGTCACAATGGCATCCTCAGGTCCCGAAGCGGGAGAGGGGAAGACGGAGAGGGGGAGACGCAGACTGACCAAAAAAGAACCTTACACACACTGCTGAAACTTCTGTTTGAAGACGAGTCCGTAGATGAACCAAAACTCGACTGCATTCATCATGCTGGTCGCATGGCCGGGGCCTGAGGACAATATTAGCTCAATTCCATAACTATGCGGACAAAGCGCGAGTTCTTGACAAGGCACAGAGATCTCCCTGGACTCGGCGAGTGTCTCCATCTACCAAGATCTCTCCTCTCTCACACTAGCTATGTGGAGGAAATGCTTCTCACTCACCAAATTCCTCAAAGAAAAAGCAGTGCGATACCGGTGGGGATACCCCTTCTCACTGACATTCGAATGGGAAGGGAGCACGATAATACTAAAAACCGCAAAGGATATTGGCAGCTGCATTACAGAACTGGTCGGAGACCCAGAAGAGGGACCCACCCAAGAAGGTAGAAGAAATAGAGACAGGGAGTGGAGAATCAAAGGACCGAGACGAAGAAAGATTCCAGACTCAAGAAAGTTCAGGAGGATGAACGGATCCCCAGACATGGAACACTTAACCCTATCCTTCGTGCTGACCGCACCACTCGAACGTCGACCCAGGTTGATGGTTCAACATGCCTTTTCAGAATATGGAACACCCAACCAAAAGTCAGCCACATCCGAACAATGGACGCTGATGGCAAGTATACCAGATTGTGGGAGCTGCACTCAATATCCTTGGAACAAAATGGCGGGGTATCATGGGTGCTCAATTATATTAGAAGTGTTAAGTTCAAGGACCAAATGGGGTAAGATCTTCGCTGGTGGTCCCGAAACTGACCGGGTGAAGACACCCCAGATAGATCGGACACTGCACAGGGACAAAAGGGAGGAGGTGGGAGAGGGGAAGAAAGGATGTTCACGACAGGCAAATATATTGGTACACGCAGACTCAGAACTCGAATGTTGAATAACAGCTGGTGAGGACCAGTGATCAGACGCCCAGAATGCAACAATGTCTCAGATAACTGACAGAGTAGCAGGCAGGTCCGGATTCCTCAAGGCTGGCAGTTTAAATGTCAAAGATCTTACCTCTCCCACCAAAAGGTCACTAGTCTCCCAAGAATTAAGGAGGGCCAACCTTGACATACTCTTCCTTCAAGAGACCAGATAGATACGCGGGGAGGAACGCAGGGTCATTTATGCCAAGATGGGACATGAATATGGAAGGCGGGAGTGGGTATCCTGATTAGAAAAGGGCTCAAATTTGAAGTTAGAAAGACTTGGTCTGATATGGGAGGTAGAGCTATCGTTCTGGTAGGCAGACTCCACAACACAACCCTCACTATAGCATCCCTCTATGCACCCAAAATGGGACAGCCCCGCTTCCTTCAACACATGATCCCAAAGGTAATGCTCAAGGCCAAAGGGGCTGTTATCCTCAGGGGCGATTTTAATATCTGGGCGGACCCCGCACTCGATAGGCAAGCTGGCAACCCACAAGCGACTGAACCGCCTGATGGTGGCCGTGCTGAGGTGATCAAAATGATGGGCGTATATGGACTGCACAATGTGTTGCGTCACCTCCACCCCCTTCAGGCAGGATATACATTCTATTCAGGCTTGCACGCCACATATACGAGAATAGACTACGTGTATCTTACTCCTGGCTTAACTGACGCAACGTCTGCATCAATGATCTCTCCGATCTCGTGGTCGGACCACGATATGGTCACCATCACGCTTAGCCTCTTGGGGCTCCCGCATAAAACCTTGAAATGGCGATGCAATGAATCACTCTGGAAGGACCCTGTATTCTGTGAACAATTAACAAAAGAAATCTCAGAGTAATTTGAACAACATGACAAGGGGGAAGTGTCAAAAAATATGGTGTGGGAAGCTGGGAAGGCGACCTGTAAAGGCATACTGATTAGGGAGGGAGCTGCAAAAAAAAGAGAGAAGGCCCTAATAGAAAATAAACTTAGGAACGAGATTGCACAGTTGGACCTCCTGGCGCAGTCCAGCGATGAGGGGAGAAGGGATAGGATAGCTGGGGCGGTCCAAAAAAGGGAAGAACTTTCACGGTTGGAGGAAGGCCTAGTCATCCGCAAGCTCCAATTCCTGAAGCAAAAACATTATGAAAAAGGAGACAAGGCTTGTGCACTTCTAGCTGCCAGGTTAAGAGGACAACAGGCTGAGCGATGGGTCACAGCCACAGAAAGTGTAAATAACTCCCAAACAATAGAATCCAATAGTATCCCTGAGGCTTTCGCAGATTTTTACAAAAATCTATATAAATCCGAAACCATACAGGGGGAGGAGAAAATAAATCTGTAGTTGAGAGGGAACAACATGCCAAAGCTTTCCTTGGCCAAGGCAGAATCACTAGACTCTCCCATAACCCTGATGAAGTGGAAGACGCCATTAAAAGACTACCAACTGGGAAGGCGCCAGGAAATGATGGGTACACCACAAGGTTTTATAAGACCTTCCTGGGACCCCCTCCTCCCCTTTATGGTAGAATCATATTCTGCAGACGGGATTGGCACACAAATCATTCTCGGAGGCACTAATCTTGGTAATTCCTAAGGAAGGTAAGGACCCCAAACAGAGCGCGTCTTACCGCCCCATCTCCCGCCTTAACATTGACACTAAAATGTACATGCAAGTACCTGCAGCCAGATTTGAAACCCGTATGCCCTTTTTAATTCATCCCGACCAGGTTGGATTCATCCTTGGTTGACAGAGTGCCGACACTACCCGTAAAACTCTTCATCTTATACATGAAGCCAAAATAATTACCAACGACCCTTCATTACTCTCTATTGACGCTGAGAAGGCGTTCAACAGGGTCGAATGGAGCTTCTTAGATGCAATGTTATGTAAGATAGGGCTCGGCCCGATACTCCGAAAAGGGGTCAAGGCAGTATATACATCACCCCGAGCATCGGTTTTGGTCAATTCCGAATACTCACTGTGGTTCTCCCTTGGGAGGGGCACGAGGCAGGGATGCCCCCTTTCGGCAATATTGTTTACTCTTTCTTTAGAACCCCTCGCCCAAACATTCAGAGCAGACATACAGGTAGGTTTACAGGTACATAGAAGTGAATACAAACTGGCCCTATACGCCGACACCATTACTCCATTTACAGAACCCCCTGACCTTGGTGCTCCGACCCATACAACTTATTGAGACTTACGGTTCGCTATCGGGATTAAAAATCAACCGGTCCAAATCCATTTTTCCCCACTACACGAACCTACCCCAGAGTCACTCAGAACTCTCCCAGCTGGGCTTGATGATGGGAGGCCCAACGCTTCGCTACCAAGGAATATCGAGGACACATATGAAGCAAACTTCCCACAGCTCCTCTCCGCGTTCCATGCAGATTTAGCGAAATGGCGCCCCTCGCGATCTCATGAATGGGCAGTTAAACGCCATCAAAATGGTTTGCCTCCCTTGTTTTATATATCCATTTCAGGTCCTCCCCTTGAAGATCCCAGAAGGGTTTTTCAGAGAAGTGAAAAGAGCCATAATACAGCTCCTATGGGACGGAAAAAAACCGAGAGTAGCGTACAATATGCTCATACTCCCCAAGCAGAAGGGCGGTGTGGGCCTCCCAGACCTCAAATTGTATTACCAAGCGGTCCAATTGCAAGTATTAATCCCCCACCTAAGAGATAGGAAAGATCTACAATGGGTTCAACTAGATAATGATAACCTAGCCCCGGATACGGTTTCAGAATGGTTATGGGTCCTGAGATCCAAACTCTTAAGAAGACTTCGAGATCACCCCACACTAGGTACAATATGGGAAATATGGAAAGAAGGGAAGGACATGGTAGGGGTTACAATGTGGCCATCTCCTCTAAGCCACTTATGGGCTCTGGGAGTTTGTGAAGAGATCCCAGAACACTCGACATACCAATCCTGGTTCGAAGCAGGACTGGAGAGGGTTGGACAGTTGTGGAGAGGAGGAACATTCCTGACGATCCCCGAACTTGAGGAAGCACTCCAACTGAATCCGATCTCTGTCTTCCTATATTTACGACTCAAGGGTGTGCTATCAAAGCAAGACTGGCATGCAAAAATATGTAGGGAACTCACACCGTTCGAAAAACTCCTTGATACAGTGACTACAACAAAGGGAGTAATTACTATTAAAAAAAAGCCTAAAGTCAATCTCGAAACTCAAACATAGATGAGAGAAAGATTTCAGTAGGGAATTTGATCAAGACACGTGGGACGCGATATGTAAAACACCCTCACGGGTATCAATTGCTGCACATAGATGGCAATACGACCCCCATAGATTATCCAAAATGTTCCAAGCTACTAGTCCAATGTGCTGGCGGGGATGTGGGAAGAGTACCAACTATTGGCACATGTGGTGGGACTGTCGTAGGGTGCGTATCTATTGGAGTGACGTCCTAGGCTGGATTAAGCAGATTGATGGAATCTCCCGAGAGGCAGCACCTCTCCTAGTACTGTTTGACCTGGAGAAAGACGACAATGAAGTATGCGAAGTACATAGGATTGTGGCCCCCTTGCTACTAGCAGCGCATGCTTGCCAGGTGATCAGGTGGAAGGCACAGCACCTCCCCTCTAAAAAAGAATGGATCAGGGTGGCCACTAATATATGTACAATGGAGAAAATTACTGCACCCCTTCACGAGAGATCTGCCCAGCATGAAATATTCTGGAGTGCCGTCTCGGATCTGTATGCCCCTATTCCGGAAAGGAATCATACTTAACACCGATAAAGGTTGAAAACAAAACCAGTAACACTCTATAATAGATCCATATTGGCCAGCCCGATAATCCGAAGAATACCCTGCCAAAATTCTAGAGACCTTCAGTTCTGGGACAAAAGTCAACACACCCGAAATGTGGCCCCACACGATGTGAATATGCATGTATAACAATGAGGTTTAACTGTGCCGATAACCTGTCTTGGGGGGAGGAGGGAGGGAAAGTGGGGTTACAAACTAAGCGAGCTGGTATAGTACCCTTTGAGACAGATATGATCTTGATTTTGTTTAATGGCTATAACCAGATACTAATGCCAAGAATATGTTATTTGTTCTGTTTGCAAAAAATTAATAAAATCAAATTTGAAAAATATATATATATATATTTAACCTGCTCCAGCATGGTGCTGTCAATTTCTATTTTCATGGTGTCAAGGATGGCACTCTGTCAAGACTGGCACAGGGCCCCAGGTATGGTTTGGGTGGCTGTGCTGATGTAAGGTGACAGATAAGTGCACACACAGCAGGAAACTCAACAAGAAAGAAAAGTAGGCAACTGTAGTTGTGACCAGAAAGTGGCAGGAAATACAAAGATACAAACAAACTGGATTCCCTCTTGGGGTGTATGCAGAAATGGAAAAGAGTGTTCCACGGACCTTTAGAAACTCCAGCCTTCTGCACAGATTACTATTACAGGGGCCCACTCTGTATGCTCATTGCTGGGAACAACAGCTGTGGGTGTCTGTAACACTGAAAACGCGACAAGGGAAGGGGCAGAGGTTGCCTGCCGGGAACCAACAGTCAAGCTCTGTACAAAGGATTTACATAAGACACAAGAGAGACAAGAACAGAAATAACCAGGGAAAAGGAAGTCTAAGAGAAATCTAGCAGAAGGGAATGAAGGAAAAAACAGTACAATAGAAATGGGTAAACTAAAGGTGAGGACAGAGGACTCAAGGAAGAGAAGGACAGGGATCAAGAACAAGGGGTTGCTAACAAGGAAGAGAGCAAGGGAGCAGCAGCCAGGAAATAGGGGGGCTGCAAACAGCGAAGCAGGGCTGCAGTAACGGATGGCACAGGTGCAGAAAAACTGTAGTGGATTGCAGAGGATTGTCGTAGGCTGCAAGGCAGAGAGTCCAGAGGAGCAGGACTGAGAGCTGTAGCAGGCGGCAGACAGAGAGCCCAGAGGAGTAGGGCAGCAAGGAGCAAGCCCAAAGGAACAGGGCGTCGAGGCAGGGAGCCCAGAGGGTCAGGGCTGAAAGCAGAAGAGAGTAGCAGGCTGCAAGGCAGGGAACCCAGAGGACCCGGGCTGTAGGCAGTGGAGAATTGCAGGCTGCAAGGCAGGGAGCCCAGAGGAGCAGGGCAGCGAGGCAGGGAGCCCGAAAGGCTAGGGCTGTAGGCAGCAGAGTGTAACAGGCGGCAAGATAGGGAGCACAGAGGACCAGGGCTGTAGGCAGCGGAGGGTTGCAGGCTGCAAGGCAGGGAGCCCAGAGTAGCAGGGCTGTGAGGCAGGGAGCCCAGAAGGACAGGGCTGTAGGCAGCAGACTTTAGCAGGCTGAAAGGCAGGCAGCCCCGAAAGAGCACTGGATCAAAGCAGGAAAATGCAGGAACAAAATACAAATTCGAGGCACAAGGCAAAAAGGGGCTGGGAGGACTCTTGATGCAAGAGACTGAGCTCCTGCAGGCAGCTGCTTAAATACAGCCCTGCCCTGTACTGAGGCAGGCTAATTGGCAGCACCGGGAGCAGCCCACCTGAAGGTAATCTGCCTCCTCCCTCTCTGGTCCTGAGATGGTGGAAGCAGCACTGATCGCTAGGGCTTCTGGGGATTGTGGTTCCAATACTGACGTATGGGAATGGCCAGGAATTGATAGCTGTAGCAAGGTGCATTATGGTACATGTAGTTAGCTGAATTAAATAGGAAAGTACCAATGTCGTACAAATGGAAATTAAGGACCAAAATGTGAATAGGGGTTGTTTAAAGAGTATTATGAAGATAAACGAGTACCATATCGTCCATGATGGTTGCCAATGTGTGCGCCAGTGGCACAGGCGTGACACATGGAACTGCTCCTTGCAAACTGTGGTTTGAATACCATAACTTTTGTTTTGTTTAATTTGATTAAGGCATGGTGGTCCGAGGTAGACACAGACACAAGGATCCACGTTTTGAAAACCTTTATTTACAAAAATGGGGTTTGAAGAATACCTAACTTTCCCTATTTCTAAATGGGAGTAGTCTCAACGATTAAAATAAAGAAGAACAAATATTCCAAACGTCTGTCTGTCAAAAGTAAAGAATCTGTCTGTGTGAGACCTATGCTTGCCCTCACTTTCTGACTTAACAATGTGTAGGGTACTAAATAAAGTATGTACTTGTTTCAAAAGAATATCAGGATGGTCATGAAGTTTCTTCTTAACTCCCTTCCCCAAGCTTAAGTCATTTGGGATCTCCAAAAGTTCATTTTGTTCCAAACAGTTCACAAAAACGCAGTTCAATAGTATTCTAATTCAGCACAGTTCATGCACTTCTCACAGGCTTACCTCACCTGTTTCAATGCTTTCTAGCATAACACAGTTCTACTTTAACAATGTTCCTGGGTGGATCTTTCTGGCTCTCCTCACTGGAGCTTAGACCCTCTTTACTTGCTACTTTCAACTCTTTAGTATTTTACATTACAACATTTCATCATCTTGATACACAGGGTTACCTTCCCCAATCTTCCTGCTTTCCTCATGCGGTTCATGTCAAAGACTTTCGAAACGGCACAGCTTTACTTATTCCCATGCCTGACCACTCCAGCACTATTGGATTCTGGTTATCATATTCCTTATACTCTGTTAGTCTTTCCTCAAGCGTGCCTTCTAGCACCACAACAAGTTCTACTTCCTTGTTTCTGTCTCAATTGTGTTCCTTAACATCCAGACAAGTTCCACCTTCTTGTCAATCATTTACTCCCTCAGTTCTATTTCATCCGATCCCCATCGGGATCTTGCTTCTCTCAATATTTTCTTCCGTAGTCTTTCCCGTCGACTTTCACATTCATTAACTTTATTCAATTCGCTTTTCACCTCAGCGATACTTTGTTTAACTTTCGCATTTCACAGAGAAATTCGACAATGCGGAATTCCACAGGACCACTCTCTTACTTTGTTCCATCACGGTTCAAAACAATCGAAGCTTTCTTTCAACACATCTCGCTTCTTACACGTAACCTTGGTTACAATTTGGTAGTCATTCGTGTCATTACAAACCGGGCTGTCTCATCACTTTGAACTTACTAGCTGTACTTAAACAACTCGTCCTTCACGTTTCTTTTATCCGAGGTCAGGGTTTCTCCCCTCCTGGCCCTCAGACCTTCCTGGGCGGCTTTGCTGTCCCAGGGAAACGTGCAATCTCCTAGCACAATCTCCTAACCAGCTACTCGGCATCCTTTGACAAACCCTTTTGGCTTCTTGGAGACACGGCTCACTTGCCACACTTTCTCCTGCTTCAACCTGCAGCCTTGTAGCGTCTCGGCATCCCGTTCTCTCAAGCCTGGTTCTCAATAGCCTTTGCTCAGCTGCTCGCCATCTCACCTGCTTTCCTTCTCGAAGTCGCCTTTGCTTTTCTGGCTTTCCGTGCTCCCTTTGTGAATCTGGGTTCCACGTTATACTTAGTTTGGTTCTCAATTAGATTCAGGTATTTGTGAACGTAGCTAAGTGCCTGACTTTGCCTGTCTTCATTAGAAGGACATTCATAATAAGAGAAAAGTCCTTTTGAGTGTAAGTGTTCCGTCATAATGTTATTAAGATGGGAGAAGCATTGAGGGTTCTGGGGAAGCCAGGGATCTGGCTGACAGTCAACTAAGGGGATGTTGGGTACAGGATTATTTGAAAGGGGGATACCATGTCTCAGTATTGGGACTGCCACAGCAAAGATGGGAGTTGTAGTATCCTCTAAGGATATTAGAGGTGTCAGATCTGTAATTGCTTAGAACAGTGGGGATAATAGTTTTCTGGTGTGGTCTTTTGTTTATGAGAACATTTAGCGCAACGTGAAAATGGCATTTATCTTTTATTCGTTGTCTTGGTCTCTTTAGATAAGAATGATAATTAATGAGAGGATTGGGTTTCACAACAACTCTGAATGTCGGAGGAAAAAGAGGATGGATTGTTAGAAAGAATAGTTGCCTCAGATTTTAATGTAACTTTTCCCCTTTTGTTTGGTACTTTGCTTTCAGTATAGGTTTGTAATGTTGTTTAAGATTTCCAGGATTGGGCTTTGGAATATCCCACAAAGGCTTCTGTTATATTATTCGCTTCTTCCACTTTTGGAAAATACCTTGTCTCACCTGAGGTCTTCCCTCTAACACTCCCCAAGAATCCGTCATCCAGATGATTCTCCCTCGCTTGTCCGCCCCCGGGGTTGGGATCCAAGAGCAATGGCCCTCCCCAAGCCACCTGGATCAAGGATCCACAGGGATTACACGAGAGAAAACCTTCAGGTTTCTCACATTATGTTCATCTCTAGTTATAGCTCTTTACAATTTAAAATAAAAATACCTAATGAGTTCTTCAGACCTTTTGGGTTTATTGCAAGGATAATCGCATCGTCCGCATAAAAAAGAGCTGGCCATTTCTTTGATGCAATTCTTGGGCTGTCGAGGCAGCCCTCCACAAGTGTATCCACCATTCCCTAAATGTAAATGCAAAAAAGGAGTGGTGCCAAGACACACCCCTGACGTATCCCCTTGTTCACTGAAAAAGGCATTGACTGTTCACCCACAGACCATAGCGGACAGATGCCTGGTTCTCTGAATACAACAATGTAACTAATTCCACTAGCTGCATGGGGGCATTCCGGTCAGCAAGAATGTGCCAGAGAATGTTTCTTTGATAATGTGTCAAATGCAGTTTTCAGATCCAAAAATATTGCATACAATTTCATCTTACGCAACGTTATGTACTTTTGGATAAAAACAACAAAAACAGTGTTATATAGTTTCTCTGCTATTGTGAAAGCCCGCCTGTAAATCTGTGATTACCTGATTTTCCTCTGCCCATTTTTGGAGTTGTTAGAATCACTTTACCAAAAATGTTCCCGGCACTGTCAAGAAGCAACATGGGATGGTAATTTACTGGACTATCTCTGCCCTCTTTTTTATAGATTGGAACTTTTATGGCCTTTTGACACAATTTTGGGACAACCCCTGTTGCAATTACAGCATTAAGAAACCATACACAGAATTGGTGCCCAGATCATCATTTCATCTCTGTAAAAAATAAGCTGGTATGAAATCAGCACTTGCAGATTTCGCAGCCGTTTGTGAGCCCAATGTCACTACTACCTCATTTGATGAAATAGATCTTTCCCCTTGGTGAGCGGGCTGCTCAGAATAACTATTTTGAAACAAACTCCCCAATAGGTCGCTCAGTGCTCTCATACAATTCCGCAAAATTAGCCCACCAGACATCTTCGGGATACAGCACTGTTGCCACTGATTCCTGTCCAACTCTTTTGCTGTGACCAGCTTCCAAAAAAGGACGCTGCCCCCTTCCTCCAGGGCCACTTGCAGAGCACCCCACCGCTCTTTGGCATATGTTGTTTCTTTTCCTAGTAATTAAATTCTTGAATTCAGCACTAAGCGACTGCAGTTTAATCTTATCTGGGGCTGCAGTGGATCTTACACATGAGGTCTGTTTTTTCTTTGCCTTGGTGCAATCCTCATCATACCAGGCACCAACTGCCAAAGCCATCCTCTTTATCTTTCCTGGAGGATATGTCAAATAAGGTACTAGATTCTTGCCCATCACCTCAAATTCTGCTATTATCTCAGTATCTGTCTTGGCATTGCCGCAAAGGTTTCCGAAATGCTGAATATACTTTCTGGTTTAACATTCCTTTCAGCAATGTTAGCCCCTCTAATTGATTTCTGTGCATGACCCTCTACTACAATTGCTTGGTTCGTTCCAGGCCTATTTCCAGAAGATGTGGGTGAATGCTGCCTTAAAATGTCTACCAATAGGGGGAAGTGGTTACTCTCTTGTCCTTCTACAAACTCAAAACCATAAATGTTATCCCACCTGTTAGTCAATATGGGAAGACCCAACAGAACCTTTAAATGTAGTTTGTGCTGGGCGATCATTTGGGAGCCTGCCATTACATGCCCTCTAATTTAGATTGAATAAAATACAGGCCGACTCCACAGCCACTTTGTATGTTTTTGGGGGAATTCAGCTGATAGGATATGGATGTCACAGGCAAAATCTTGATCTTCCTAGAGATCATCTTCAGTTACTTTTAGGGGTTCAATATGGAGATTCAAATTTCCTGCTACCAGAATACATTGCTTTCTCAGAATCTTGTAGTTTACCAAATGTATTAACCCGTGCAGATTTAATAAGGTACTAATTCTAGATGCCCCAGTTGGCCTTTTGTAAAGATTAAAAAACAAAATTGCTCACCCCCGGTATCCAGTCATTTTACCGAAAATGTTTTTTCAGTCGATTTTTTAACTGAAAGAAATCCATTGAAAAAACACTGAATTTATTTGTTTAAAATAAATATGTGGCAGGGGTATGGGATTAAAAGGGGTGGAGAGGGGTTTGGGGTGGGGTTAACAAAATTGGGAAAAATAATACATTCAGTGATTTGTTTGGATGGATTTCCTTCGGTAAAAAATCAATCAAAAAAATGTGTTAGGTAAAATCACAGTGAATCCTCGCCCCCATCAGTTGACACAATTAACAACTGAAGATCTGGGTAGTGTGTCTAAAACTTGCTCACCGTCCAGCCCTACTAACATCAATTCAAATCTGAAGGCCAGTGTTCCCTTGTGCCCTTATGTGGCTGTAATGGAATACATTCTATATCCTTGGAACTTAGCTGCTGAGGGGCCACTTATATCACTCCCTTGTCTCTCCAATCAGTCTACCAAATCTAGATCTGAGGTGGGTACGCTAGCACAACTTCAATAAAACGACTCTCATTTCCGACCCGTTTTCCCCTGAGTTCTTGTGTGGGCTGTTCCATGTTTGCTGAGATTGCCCAATATTGGTCTAAAAAAATTGCTGAGACCTAACGGCAATCTTAAAATTATTGGGTGGAAGTACACGAAAACCAATGCATAGTAAACCTGTATAAAATCATTGGATTCCAATTGTGGGCCCCAAATGCATTTGATGATGTCATCTCTGATTATTGATAAACATCCTTTAGTGGACCTAAACCAGTATACACTTTATCTTCATACGCACCAGGCGATAGTCGAGGGACAGTTATCATGAAGGCAGAAGGGCCCCTATTATAATCAGCGTTGATGCAGGTACTAGATTTCCTAAAAGGGAGATCTCTTTTGCCTAGCGGGAAAAGGTTTGAGCCTGATTGTGGAGGGCGAATACCCATTGACTGTGATATTTCTCTTTCTGCGTGATTACCAAATGGCCTACGGGGTCTATTGTTTGAGAAATTCAGGTGGCCAGTGTCATAATACCGTGGGTGGGACCGCTCCTTCCTGCATAGTGACTGGGTTTGTTGGCCGAGACCGAGGGGATTTACCTGGGCAACGTTCCCCCCACCCCAGCCATTCGTGGGGATAGAGTCAGCAAGCCTTCCCACGCTATCCCCTAATTCAGCTACTTTAGTTCTTGCTTTATTTGAGGCACTAGATCTACATTTCTTATTTGTATCTGCACATGGTATGAGAAACCAGGAGGTGTCTCATCCACTTGTCATCAGGGATCTGTCATCCAGGTGGCCAGGACAAGGCCATCACTTTTGGATCCAGTTCCTGGGGGAGGACCAGTGCGGGAGGATCACCTGGGTGAGGGGTCTTCAGGGAGTGGGAGTTGCACACCGGAAGGTGAGACGCGGTATTCCCTTCCCTTTAACACCTTTACCCCATCCTGCCAGGTAGGATGTTTAGGAACTCTACCCCCCCCCTCTACAACACCAACACTTTCTCACAGACAGCCTGCTATGAGAGAAAACAGACTAACAGCCGAGCAGTAGTCTCGCGGGAGGGAGAGATTGATTTGAGAGATTGCATCTCTAAAGACTAGACTGCATAGCAGCCATAGGTTGTTGCATTTGTTGATCCATTGGAACTCCGCTGCTAGTCCAGTAGTGTCTTTAATGGCGTTGCTAACTGTTACGCTCAGACATACTTTTAAACAGGAATAAATGTATCCTGCAATAGAATTGACACTAACCTGGGCAGTCAGCGGGATCCAAAGGAGCAACTCTGCAACTCTGCAGAAAAGGAAGATCTCCCGGAAAATCCTGTTCCCTCCCCACCAACGTGTACTGTTCGGTGGAGCAAGAAACACAACTCCCAGGGAAAACCCTCTGGGGAAGAAAAACCCTGAGCGAAGCATTGGAGGTGTTGATCAGTCGGTTGTTTCCTGGAAATCGGGCTCGTTGAGACTGCTGGATGATGATGAGAGCCGTCCTACGTAAGAGACAGGAGAGGTGAGTACTCCACGGGGAGAGCGAATGGACTGTAGATAGAAGGTGGTGATAGATTTAACTTACTGCCAAGAAGGAGGGAAATGGTTTCTTGGTTTAAAGAAGAAATAATCAGTTCTCTGCCTCAGATGCTGACAACAAATCACTGATAGGATGGCAAGAAAGGAGGTTAGTAAGGTAATAGAAATGGACTGGGAAGAAAGAGGTAAGAATGGATACAAACTCAGGGAACTCACATTTCAGCGGTAGAAGGGAAACCTGCAAGAGGGAGTGAAGATGGAATGAGAAAGCGGGTTGGCGCTTTAACAAGTGGACAAGGTCTAAAGAGGGAATTGGAAAGAAGAGGATAACAGTGAAGTTCCTGAGGAGAGGAGAGAGTAATAGACTATAGAATTCACAAAGTCTAGGTGCAAATTTACGAAGCGCCGTGTAGGAGAGTAGCGATGCATTTGCTTGACTTCCTGATGTCTGTATATGGGGTCACGTGACTTCGTTCGTGCATGCTCAGTAGACGTTCGTTGGCAGCTCCGTTGTTCATAGTACAGATGACAGAGTCGTTGGCCATGTTAGGTGAGTCAAGAGAACGATATTGCACAATCGCCGGTGCTGCCATAATGGCCAGCGGCGAAAGGGTGTAACATTTTGACAGACTCGACTAGGACTGCATTATTATTATTTGATGATTTTAGCTTGCTGCCATCTTTAGATTTAGGATTAGATAGGCATTTATCAAACCCAATTGAAGTTCAATAAACACCCTTAAACTGTGATTACTTGTGTCTGTCTTACTGTTTGATACCATGCCTTGCTTATATATGGTGTTAGGGTGGGATATGTTTCAATTGACACAAATTGAGAATCCATGCTGATAATCATTGTACCACCAGAAGGCAAAAATAGAATTGTTGAACTCCTTGATTCTGATCGTGTATCCACTCTTTAAAGAGGTTGTGTTTTCCCAGCTTCGGATCCCAACTGGTCAACAAGATCTATTTTTCAAAACTCAGCTGTTATTAGACGCCCTTTCACTTTCTCAATATAACATCCAACAGCGGGATTGAATAATCTTAAAAATACGACCCACACACCTCTTCATTAGACCTAGCACTCTGAATCCACTTCTTCCTGAACCTATTCTTTTAGATACCAAATCTGCTTCAGTCCCTGGTCCATCAGGTTTAGCAATCAACCTATCCAGATCTTCCTCTCCGTCGGAGTCAAACTCAGAGGAATCAGATGACTTTGAAACCCTATCAAAGGGAGTCGAAACCTGTTTTTTTTCTGATTCACAAAATACAACAGAGGGAACCCTTACCCCGCCGGAGGACATGGCCGACCTGACAGCCATCGTGACCCAGCTGGCCGCCCATCAAATTCAGACCAACACTCGCCTTCAAAGGAATTTAACAAAATTGGTTGAGTAAGAAGCACGACCCCTACTACCTCAAGGGATACCACAACCATACCAAGAGGGGGCAAAGACCTATGTAAATTCTTTTTTGAATTTCGGGCGATTAGCTGAGCAAATTAGGAGGGGAAGAAAATCTAAGAAAAATATTATTAAGGGCCTCTGCTGAAAGGTGAGCTATAGACCTACTAGCTACTTAAAGGAATGGTTCGGTCAGAAAATATTATTGGCCAAAAAGATGGCCAATAATAAAACAAATACTTAAAATATATATTTTTTTAAGTCCCTATGCAAAGTTTCGAGCAAATGAAGCTCAAACTTTAAAATTGCAACCTTTGCGGCACTAAACAAGCAGCAAAAGCCCCCTACTGGGAGCTTTTGCTTACTGCAGCCTGAGCAGAGCTGAGGAGGCTGCCTTCACTTTCATTTTACGTTTTCTATGCTCCCCAAGCCCAGAGAAGCACAGAAAACGTAAAATGAAGGCAAAAAGCGGAGGTGCACCAATTAAAAATATAACGTTGTTGTATTTGTGATTGCTGTAGTTGGAAAACCACGGCAATCACAAATACAACAAGGTTGTTCTTCTGAATGCTGCAGCTTTCGCTGGGAGTCTCCTGGGCTCCCCCAACCCTGAGGGAGTCCAGGAGACTCTCAGCGAAAGCTGCAGCATTCAGAATATCAACGTTTTTGGATTTGTAAATACTGCAGCATTTACAAATACAAAAATATTGTATTTCTAAACACCGCGGCACAGATACACAACCGTTCTAAACACCCGTGTTGTGTTTCTGCCTACAGCAGCTTTCACTTTGGAGCTCTCGGGCTCCAAGCTGAAGCTACTGCAAACATAAATACAATGTTTTAAAAGCTGTGGTTTTATTTCTAAGTTTTCCAGGCTCCTCCAGCCCGGAAAACTTAGAAAAGAAAACACAGCTAGTGCTTATTTTAAAAAATAAAATAGCACTTACCGAGATGCAGCTGCAGCTTTCCTGCCTGTAGTCTCTGGTCCCCGTCCTCTGAGTCCAGCACCAATGAAGCAAAAGCCACCCGGTGGTAGCTTTTGTTTACTGCAGCTGGCTGGCTTTTGTTTCATTTAGTGCCGCAAACGCAAGCACAGGCGGCATCCATTTCACAAAATGGATGCCCCCTAGTGCTTGCAATTTCAAAGTTTGAGCTTCATTTACTCAAAACTTTGCATAGGGACTTAAAAAATATATATTTTAAGTATTTGTTTTATTATTGCCCATCTTTTTGGCCAATAATATTTTGGAATGAACTATTTCTTTAATCTTGCACAGGGGGCTACCTTTATATCCATAAAAGAGGGGCTTCTACAAAAGGGTAGAACAAACCTGTAACTTCTATCAGCAAAAATGAAGGGCCATTGGACTCAACCCCGGGTAACCCTCCTTGAATTAGGAGAACAAATTAAAAATACAGTAAAAGTCTGGATTAACAACAAAACAATCGAAGAATTGGTGGAAATTATTAATCTAGAGCTATTCACCAATTCTTTACCACCTTTATTTGCAAAAGGCAGTACTACAACTGAATCGTCCCACCCTAATCATGGCTATTGAGAATGCCCAAAATGACTCAGATGCAGTCAAGCACTTCCACTCTGTTCATCGAAGTGAGCAGCAGAAGGATCACATACTTGGTCAACGCTCCCAACCGCAGGTACTAGATACAGGGGGAGCATCCTTTGAATCCAAGGAATGGATACTGAAAGAAAGAATGGAAGTTAAAAGAACTGACCCAAGGTGTGGAGAGGAAAGTAAAAGAGAAGAACTTAAAGGAATCAAACTCTCTCCTCCTATCTGATCTTCATGTAGAGAAACTGGCCACTTGGCCAGAAACTGTCCTAAAAATCTAAAGGAACAACCCATGGAAATAGGCTGTCTAAAAGGGGAAGTGTGGGAAGAACACGAAGAAGATATGGAAACCTTCAGTATATGCTTATGTCAATCTTCCGCCGACTTTGTGTATGAAACAGCCATGATAAATGGAAAACAAGTAAAGGCATTAATCGGCTCAGGTAGCAAACAGACCGCTATAAGGGCCGATTTGGTTACAACAACAGACCTCCAGAATGCAGCCCTAGTTGGAGTTACATGTGTACCTGAGGATAATGATAACGAAATAAATACTGGTGCAAATTAACAGACGGGGAGAGTCATATTTGGTATCATCAACCATCATTCCTGATTCCGAAGAAGTCATTGTGGGAAGGAACTTCTCTGCGTCCGTCACTCTCTTGCAGGAACTTCCAAATCCCCATAGGGAATGTATACCCCAAAGCCATTGGCAGTTCCAACTGTTACTCCCAAACCTCTCCCATGTGAGAGTGGACGGAGCCAGAACCCCTTTAGTGTACCATTTACCAAAACCCTTCCACGAAATATGGAGAACACTTAATTCCAGAGTCAACCCCTCAATGCCAGTTTATGGGATGCATTCGGGAGATAAATGGGAATACCTCACCTCTACCAGAATGGAGGAAAATAAACCCGTGGACTACTGTCTCCTCAAGGGTTTTGTCTCGCTCAGAGTGTGCTCTCGTGCTCCGCCTTTTATCCATGTGGGAAAGCTTAATGGGAGTCAGGTATGTGTGATGGTCAGTAATTGCCTGACGTCGCCCGACCATTGGATTGGGACACATCAGGTATACTGCTCGAGTGTTAGTCTGTTTTCTCTCATAGTGGGCTGTCAGTGAAAAAGTGTTCATGTTGTAAAAGGGGGGGGGTAAAGTTCCTAACTATCCTACCTGAAAGGATGGGGTAAAGGTGTCACAGGGAAGGGGATACCACATCTCACCATCCGCTGTCCCACTCCCACTCCCTGAAGACCCCTCACTCAGGTGATCCTCCCGCACTGGTCCACCCCCAGGAACTGGATCCAAAAGTGATGGCTGTATCCTGGCCACCTGGATGACAGATCCCTGAGGACTAGTGGGTGAGACACCTTCTGGTTTCTCACATGCGCTTCCCCTATGCAAGGTGGATATACTTGGTCCTTTCCTAGGTTCTTTGATTTGAAGATCCTGGATAGAACAAGAGAGAAATATGTCCGAGGACTCTCGCATCTGTTAAGCCATAGCAATTTACAAAAATGATAACTGTGGTCTGCTAAATATATACTGTTCAATCTGATATGGAGAAACAAATCCACTCTCAATGGTACATCTACAACCCTATAAACAGACCAGGGTGAGGCACGCTCGACTGCTTGAGAGGCAGCCAGAGTCTGTCTCCTCCCGCTCCCCTGTGTCTGGAATGGTATGTGATTAGAATACAAGCCTAATCAGTCACTGAAACTTGCACAGCCAAGCAGAGACAAAAAACATTGCAAAATTCCTAGATAGTACAGCTCAAAATTTAAAAAAAAGGCGATTATAACTGTCAACAAAAACTGCGGGTGAAGCTTTGTGATAACGTGCTAGACAGCCAATTGCTCCGGATCGCCACTAAGCAGCCACCATTCCTTACAGTTATACCGTTTTGCTTAGCTTAGAGGGATTGCGGCCCACAATACGGGAAGCCCTGTGGCGATTCCACCGCTGAGAACTGTTAGGAAGACATGGTATCACAAGTATGACACTGACACAAGAGATACAATTTCAAAACCTTTATTAGATTCGTGTGGTTTGGAAAAACTCCTGCTTTGAACTATAGCTATGATGGGAGTTGTCTCTACCATCAAATAATAAGGAAAACACAGTCCTCGTCAGTCTCTGTCAAATCAAAATGGCCTATACGAACAAAACCTAATGCTTGCCCTATCTCTTATACAAAAAGTGTTTAACGGGGAATATGTATGCAAAGAAAAGTCAGTGTTATAATTAAGATGGCTGAGTCAGCTCTACTTCCCACGTTGGACAGCACGGAATAAGGCAGCCCCCATAGGCAGCATGACACACTCTTGCTCAGGTTATCAAGAAGCAGTTCAAAACGTGGATCGAGGCCCGCTTGGCCTTCCACGTTAAAGTCACTGGTTTTCTAGTTCACCAAAGTTCTTTCACAGTTCAATAAAAAGTTCACATAGGTCTCCCTCTGGCGGGGTCGGACCTCTTAAAGCAGTAAGTTCACATAGGTCTCCCTCTGTCGGACTCAGGCCGCTCAAAGCATAGTTCAACAAAAAGTTTATGTAGTTATCCCTCTGTCGGGCTCGGATCTCTCAAAGCAAAATGTACCTGATTCAACGTAGACCTCCCTCAGACGGGCTCAGAACTCGCAATCACAGCACTTGCAGGGGTTCCTTTCCCCAAGCGTTATTCACATTCGTTAGGGGTTCCCTTCCCCTATCTTATTTCACATTCCAGGTCTCCCTCAGTCGGGCTCAGACCTTTCACCGATGTCAAAGACTTTTGAATGTGTAAAGCTTTTATTATGGACCTCTGCATGACCACTTAGACTCACTTCCACTCTCCTTTTTTGTTATTTGCCCCATTGTCTCTTGGTCTATGCAGTTCTATACCATAAGCAAAAAGTTCAAAGAAATCTTTCTCTTCAAGCATTCACCTTTTCATGTCCCCTTTTGCCGGGGATAATCTTGACCATTATCCATTTCAGAGTTCATTCACTTTGCGGCTTCAATTCAAAAGTCAAAGTTAATACCACAGGCTTAGCCTCGCCTCCCCAACTGTGTTGTTCACCCAGGAGGGTCCCTGGCGTCCTTCAAACACAATGCAGTCTTCTTGTCTCGGATTTGGCTCTCTCCCATGTTTTTTCGTAGGCAACAACCTCCTGCAGGGAACTTCAGGGTTTTACCAACCCTTCGCTCTGGTCCCTCGATCGGTCATTCTGCTCCAGTGGGTTCGCCTTTGCCCCAGAAGTTCTGCTCCTTCTTGTGTTCCACCCTGCTCCAATTCTCATGGGTATTACAACCACCTAATGGGTGGAGGAACTAACCTGTTTCCGTGTGATGGAGTCCACTAGCCGGTAGCGAGTTCGTGTGGAACTGTCCCTCACTGCTTCCTATGAGCCCTGTAGAGTTAAAAGGGGGTACAGAGGAAACCGTAAGAGCTGAGCCCCTAAATAGGAAAAACCCCAGTGAAGGGGAAAAAACCCACAGGTTCTTAGAAGTAGCTGGTGATCCATGTCCAGTTGATGTCAGAATGAGGAGGATGTAGCAGGTAGAACGTAGAATGAACACAGCTTTCCTTGGAAGCGGTCGGAGCTGCAAAGCTTTCTCTCAGAGCTGGACGTGAAAAAAATTCTGAGAGACCCGCTGTAAGCAGATGGCAATGGCATAGCTGATCCAGTGCCGGAGGTTAAGTAGAATCGTGAGCGTGCTCACAGGTATAGAAATTAAGTCAAAATGAGTAGCAGAGCTGCAAGGTAGACAATGAGCGGGATAGCGTTGGGGGAAGAAAGCAGAACGGCAGAGCCGCAAGGAAGGAGAACGGCAGCAAGCCGAACGGGACAGCAAGGAAGGAGCGGCAGAGCAACGAAGGAAGGGAGAGGTCCCAAAGTGCGGAACGGCAATCTGTGATAGGGGAATGAGGCAGAGCCAGTAGCTGAAGAAAGGAAATAACGGGAAGGATGGCAATAGGAACAAATGTCGGGCTTCAGGAAGAAAGAAGCAACCCAGTTTGCTTATCGATGCAGAGTCCTTAAGTAAATTAGTGACAATGAAGCATCAGGAAACATGGGCGCCATCTTGGGGGAAAACTTGAGTGCTGCAGACAATGCTGGAAAGAGAACCAACCTGTGGCCATCTTGGGTGGTTAGCAACACCATGAAGATGATTCCTTCTCCACCTATGCCAAATGGACCAGGAATTGGTCATGGACCTAACAGTAGGTCTCCCACAGTCGGGCTCAGACCCCTCCTTTAGCTTCTCACACAGTATCCCTCAGATGGGCTCGAACCCCGAATTTGCTTCACACACCGGTCTCCCTCAGTTGGCTCAGACCCTCTCGCTTTGCACAAAAGTTCAATTAAAAAAAAATGTCCCTGGATCTTAAGTACCACAACGCAGCTTTCTTATTTTGCTACCACTTCACTACCTCCACAAAATGGCATTCTGCAGGTTCTGGGAGTTTGTGGGGTTTCCAATGAGGCTTTTCTGAGATCAGGGTCGTCCCACCTGCTCCTCAGAGGCCTGTGTTTTAATGTTACACCCAGGGGATGAGCCTTGGCTTGGATCGTGTCAGATAGCTCCAGCTGCCCTTGGTCTGTCTGACTGGAAGCACAGCTCTCTAGCGACACTACAGCCTCTTCTGCACTGAAAGGCCGAGTGGCAACCTGTCCTCCTTCTCAGGGTTCCTTTAACTGGCAATTCACTCTTTAGTTTTTGAGCATCTTGCAATCAACAGGAAGCATCCTGGAGCATCCTGGCAGACCTATAGCCAAAATTAAATACTCTGAGAAAGTTCAAAAACTAAAGAGTGAATTGCCTTCATCAAAACACAAATATAAGAGCCATTATGTGAAAAAGTACATTTTTGTTTAAAATTTGAAAAACCTGAAATTAAGGATTCTGTATTCTAAGGATAAACCGCACTTAGGGTACAACACCAATTATTATTTATTGTAAAATCTCTCCTGATGAACCTTTTAGGACTGTCTGGATTGTGAAACACGTGTTGAGAGTTAAACTTCGAGACCTCAAACCTTAAATATTAAAATTCTTCTGTGATCATCAAAGTACTGATCAGTGCAAGTTATTTTTACCTGTGAACTGGCCAAAAACCAGCAACTTATCATTAAGTTGACGCAAATACCACTTAGAACACTTATATATATTACATTCCCAAGGCCATTCAGTAGAGAGGCTATCATTCCTTGAAACACAGAGGCCGCTAATGAAAGACCAAACGTCATGCATATAAACTGATACATCCCAAATGCAGTGAAGCTTGCTTGAAATGGTCTCAGCTGTTTGTGCAGTTTGATCTGATGATATGCATCCCTTATGTCAAGTTTAAAAAATTATTTGGCTTCTTTCATCATTAATATCAATTTGCTGATACTTGGAAGGGGTAACTATTTGTGATCACCTCCTGCTTTAGGCTGCATAGGGCATTGCATATTCTCAGCGTCTCCGAGTACGGTTTCTTAATTAGGGCCACCAAATGAAGCTCTACTGATTCAATGGGCCTCATTATAAGCTTGCCGCTCTGGTAACAAAGGTAACAGTAAGCTTGCCGGTACTATTGTTACCAGACCAACAAACTACGAGGTCTGCTCGCGGGTGCCTTTTCACACGCCAGGTCTGACCTGGCGGGTGGACCAGCACCTGCAAGCAGACCATGTCGGATGCACCGACACCATTCGCAAATTGTGCCGGTGCATCCGGCCTCCCCATTCCCATTGAGTCCAATGGGACTTAAATGGGAATGCAGACTAATATTTCCCGGCGCCCGGGAATGGGCAATTACCGGGTCTGCTGGGGCCATAATGCCCCAGTAACTGCCCATTCCCGGGTGCTGGAAAAAAAACCTTGTCTCATAATGAGGCCCAACGGGACCTTCTCTTGTCATTTTCTTCAACTGTTTGTGTAATGCTCCTCGGGCTGTCGCTGGAACTGAGGGAACTCTGTGTTTCACGGGGATCAGATCTAGATTTATCTCAATTCTGTGAATCCACTTTTTGAGACAGCCCATAGTTCTGGAAGTTAATCCTTGGAAAAAGAGTTTCTTTCACTCTGTGACGAATCCAGGGAATATGTCCCTTCTCCCCAAGAGGGAGCTACCCCCTGTGAGACTTTCCCTAGGTGTTTGGGCCGGTTGGATCTCACTGGGAGTGACTCCCCCTTAGGGGACAACAAGTCTTTCAAGGTGATACGATCTTCCTTAACCCCAATATCCCCCATTTAATCAGCATATATGGGAATAAATAATCTTGTTGATAGAAGGCGGCCACTGCCCATGCTTGGTGTGGATACTGACCCCTCGCAGAGGATGAAGCCCCAGGACCAATGTAACTATCGCTCTCATTTCAGGAAATCACATATAAAGGTTCACACTCTTACCTGGAGAGAGAGAGGAGCTGACGTGAACTCAATCAGCTGGAGGAAAGAGGAACAGATTGGATGCCACCGCGCACAGCCGACCCAGACTGGAGGCAGGACCAAAGCTCTATTTGGTGGGCAGAGAACTTGTGCCACGCTGCTGAGCCCAGAAGCACTGGAGGAGAAAGGCTCCCTGCTCTCGACCAGAGAACGACCTCACCGCCACCAAGGTGGAAGACGGGCGGGCAGGATTAAAGGCACCTGTCGGTGGAAACAAGGAACCAGCGTCCCGAGAAGGAAGAGTCTGCCACTAACGTAACGTCCACCCGTTCCGGGAGAGAAGACCGGGGAACAGTTTGTATGAGGTGTGTGAGCTGGAGAGGGTGGAGGGTGGCTGAGCTCTGGGGCAACCCACAGGAAGTTCAGAATTCTGCAATCCAGAGGACCGACAGGCCCAGTGAAGACGCCTTCCTCATTCCTAAAGAATGGGAACCATTATCCCTCATGACTAAAGGGACCCCTAGAAAACAGGGCATATGAGAAATATCACAAGAGGAGGAAGCAAAATATTATACCCAAGAAGTGGGTGCAGACCAAGCAGAGCTGAGGAGAAGACCAGAGAGGACTGTGGGTGAAAGGGCTTGTCCGCCCGATGGAGTCCACAGGTCCACAGGAGACCATCAGAAACTTCTCCAAACAAGAAAGTAAGTTGATCTGTAGGGGAGAGCCAACGAGGCTAATAGAAAAGTCTTCAGCACTACAAAGCTTAGTAAAACAGGTGGGAAGTGCACTTGTAAAGGTTGTCCAGAATGTGTGGATGGGCCCAGGAATTCATCCTTTTCGTATGAACTAAACAACAAAGAACAGTTTACACTAAGATCTGTGAAAGCATAAGAGGAACATTTTATTTATTTTGTGGAGCCTAGAGACTGTGAGGGAAACAACACCTGGGGACCTAGAGGAGTACTTTTGTTTTTCATACAGGAACGTACTGCTTTGCTAAAACTGGGAAAGAAAGCAATACCTGAAAAGTCCAGACGAACCTTCCATTCTTTTTGTGTAGGAACATTGGGCCTCATTACGACCCTGGCGGTAAGTGAAAAACGATGGCGGTAAATGGTTACCGCCATCGTTTTCCGCCAGGTCCGATCATGACTCCTGACCGTAAACTACGATGGCAATAGCGGCATCGTAGTTAACGCTGCCGCTAACTGCGCTAAGGGTGCGCGCACGCGACCGCCCACACCGTACTTAGCGCCATGGCGGAAAGGTACGCAAATGCCGACCCAAGCGGACATGCACCTAACGCCATCACCGAGGCCGCTAAGTACCTTACCGCCATGGTGCAAATAACGCCATCGCGAACCAACCGTAAAGGGCCAATTCAAGTGAATGCAGCTGCCACAGGTGCACAGAAACAGCACAGGTGAAGGCAATACAGACTCAGGGGAGTACAAAAAGAGCACACCCCACCCCTACCCACACCCAGTCACACTCCACAATGATGCCAATACGACTAGCAATGTTGGGGCTGGAGGACCTGATAGCAATGCATGTGCTACTACAACAGCAACAACAACAACAACAGGCAGCACAGAGGAGACGCAGGAGGAGAAGGAGGGCAAGGCAGGCCCAGCAAGCCCCACCAGCACAGCCAGTGCCACCACGCAGGCAGCCCCCAATCCCACGCATCAGAGCCAATCCAAACAACCTCACTGCTGAGCAGATCCACACCCTGTACCGTTTGGACCGGGACACCATCACCGCCATCGTAGACATGACACACAACGACATCGTCAGCATGATAGAAAGTCCAACCGCCATCCCCCCCCTACTGAAGGTAGTGGCTGTACTCCACTTCCTGGCCACAGGCACCTACCAGCACACAGTGGGGCACCTGCATGGCATTTCACAACCATTATTCTCACGAACACTCATCCAAGTGCTCGATGCCCTCCTCAAGCACACAGACGACCACATCTCATTACCACGGACTGCCCAGGAGATTGCAAACACCAAAGTGGGTTTCCATGCACTAGCCAGCATACCCGGTTGCATTGGTGCCATCGACTGCACCCATGTGGAATTGGTGGTTCCACGTGCCATGGAGGTACCGTACCGCAACCGGAAACAGTTCCACTCAATCAACGTGCAAATGGTCTGTGACTCCAACAAGATCATCACACATTGTTGTGCCCGATTCCCCGGATCAACCCATGATTCAATGGTCCTGAGGAACTCCACAATACCACGCTACATGGAGCGACATGCAGGGCCAAGATCCTGGCTACTCGGTGAGTGCAATGTCATGAAAGTGGGCATGGGAATGACGTACCAGTGCATACTCCACCTGGCAGAAAGGGGGGGGGATGATGCATACTCCACCTGGCAGAAAGGGGGGGGGGATGATGCATACTCCACCTGGCAGAAAGGGGGGGGGGGGTGATGCATACTCCACCTGGCTGTGAGTAACACAGAGAACGGATACAGAGGAAGGGCACTCACAATGCACACAACCCCTCTGCATACATAGGGTGATGGCATGCAAAACAGGCCATGGCAGCAATGAGCATATACTGGTTGCATAGTGTGAATCAATTAGTGCATGTAGAAGTGATCCAAGGTAACAGTTCCATGCCAGCCATGGTGGAACATCATGTTCCTGATCAGACAACATGACTGACACATACATTCTCGCCTACATACAGGTGATGCAGCCTATCCCCTGAAGAGGTGGCTCCTCACGCCAGTCCGGAACCCGCAGAACCAGCAAGAGGAGGAATTCAACCGTGCACATACACGTACTCGTGTGGTCATAGAGCAGAGATTCGGCCTCGTGAAGGCACGGTTCCGAAGCCTCAGCAGGTCTGGTGGGGCACTCCTGTATGGCCACGAGAAGGTGGCAAAGATCGTCATGGCATGTGTCATGCTGCACAATATGTGCGTCAGACGGAATGTGCCCCTGCCCCCTGACGCAGAACTGCAACCACCAGACGATGAGGATGAGGAGGGTGCAGATGGGGCGCCACCACATGGAGGAGGCGATGCACAGGAGGGGCGTGCCATGCGCCAAAGTATCATCGACCACTGCTTCTAGCACACACGGCTGGTGTTTATCGCATGGAGACTGCACTTGGGGCACTGTGTGTCTCTGGGACATGCACACTGTGGACTGTACACCAATAAAGCACACATACGCAATGAAAATGTCCACACATTCCTTTTTTTGAAAGAAAAAATTGTATTGGAACTATGAACTGTCGTGTCACACCCCCTCCCACCTCCCACCTCCCCCCTGCACACCCCAACACACCCCCTCCCACCTCCCACCTCCCCCCTGCACACCCCAACACACCCCCTCCCACCTCCCCCCTGCACACCCCAACACACCCCCTCCCACCTCCCACCTCCCCCCTGCACACCCCAACACACCCCCTCCCACCTCCCACCTCCCCCCTGCACACCCCAACACACCCCCTCCCACCTCCCACCTCCCCCCTGCACACCCCAACACACCCCATGTAGCTGTCAACAGATGCCTGTGACAGTGTCCACAGGCCGTCACAAGCCCCCTCTCCCGGCCCCCGGGGCACCCCTGGCTGTGGAGCGCAGGTTGCGGCCGGAACGTCGCACGGGGCTGCTCTGCGCAGAACTGGCAGTGGAGGATGTCCCTGGCTGCCCCTGTGCATGCAGCTCCTGTACTGTGTGGGTGAGGTCAGTGACCGCACGACACAAGCCCGCAAGTTCGGCACAGATGTCCCTGGACATGGCCTGCATGGCATCCCTCAGGGTGGCAGTGCTCTGCGCCACTTCCGCCCTTAGTGTCTCCGTGGCCTGTTCAATGCTAAACCTAGCCCCCACACATTCCGCGGCATGCTCATCCAGCATTGCGGACAGTTGATGCTGCCGTTGAGTGATGTCCTCGAGGGACTGCTGGCCGTGCTGGCCCATGGCCAGTTCAGGTGGAGTGATGGAGGGGCTGGTCCCCTCCTGTGGAGTGTGGACAGGGCATGGGGTGGAAGGCCACTCCTCTGCCTCAGTGTGCCCCTGTGTGTCGCCCTCATGGGGGCTGGCGTCTGAGAAACAGGGGGAATGTAGTTGGTCAGTGGGGCTTCTGACCTCCTGCTCCATGTCCGAGTCAGAACATGCAGCTGTTGCAGCTGTCTCCCCGATGTTGCTGCTGGCCGCTGACCCCCTGCCTTCAGTGGCAGGCAATGTCGGTGGAGGTGGAGCAGCTGCTGCTGGCCTGCTGCCAACAGGGGTGCTTGCCGGTGGGACCTCCGGTATGCCTACAGTGGGACCTGCTTGTCGTGGGGTCTGCATCACTGCAGCTGAGGTTGAGGGTGCAGGGAGGTTGTTGTTGGACTTCGCTCTCTTCGGCGCAGGGGTGTCCTGGTCCTCTGGGTGTGATTCTGTGCCTGTGGTGGAGCAAAGGTCGGAGGGCGTTATTGATGGGTCTACGGACTTTTGAGTGACAATGGTTGACATTATTTTGGCCAGTGGATGAGGCAGATTTCAGGCAGTGCCATGCAGGTTGTCTCCTTTTAGTGTGGTATGTGGATGCAGGTATGCGGGTGCCAGCAGTGTATGCAGGGTGGTGCTCGCATGTGGCTATGGGCAGTATTGATTAGTGTTGCATTTACACTGTAGGGCAACCTTGTGCTACACATGAATGGACTGCTGTGACTATGGCATGTCTTGTATGAAGCACCTACCTTCATCGCCTGAAGTCGGGGCTCCCCTTTCCATCCCTCCAACGCCTTCGATGGATTCCATGCCGATGGTGGTAGCACAGATCTCCTCCCACGGTTGGAGTTTCAGGGGGGATTCCGACCCTCCACCGGTTCCCTGGGCAAGGTTGCGGTTTGCCGAGATGACGGCTCTGACCCGTATGCGCAGGTCATCCCAGCGCTTCCGGCACTGCTGTGGGGTGCGGGGTACGGTCCCCACCGCGCTGACGCGCTCAGCCACCAGGGCCCAGATGGCCTTCTTCTTCCCGATTGCTGTCCTGGTCATTTCAGGGGAGAAAACAACACCTGCGTTGTCCTGCAGGGTCTCCGCTAGCATGCAGAGTTCCTCCCGGCTGAATCGCTCCTGGCGCAGGCGGTCACATGCCTTTTTCACGCATTTTGGCATTTTCGGGAACTTGGATGGGTGGGTGTTTGGTTGGGACAGGTGTCAGGGTTGGGTCTGGTGTTGTTTGGTAGGATGGCGATGGATTGTGTTTTTAAAGATGGCCGACGGGCTGCTTCCCGTTCCGGCGCGATGACGCTATTTCCGGTTTGGCCTTTTTACGGCCGCCGCTAATTACGGTGGCCGTAAATTACGGTGGCCGCTACTTACGCTGGCGGAAGGGCACCTTGCTCGCTTAGCGATGCCGGTAGGGGCCTTTTCCGCCATGGCGTTAATTGCATTACCGCCATGGCGTAATGCTCGTGCGCGATGGTTCGTGATGTGGCGCTCTTTACGCCATCGTCCCACGGCGTAAACGCTCATTACGCCATGGCGGTAATGACGGGCGATTACCGCCAGGGTCGTAATGAGGCCCATTGTATTTTGTTGGGAAACTGTGGCATGATATTCAAACCCAGGAAGTGGAGAAGGGTTTCACCTTTTTGCACAAGAACTTTAGGATTTTGTTGAAACTGTGTGATGAGAAGCAAAAATCGAGAAAGCTGAGAAAGACATTTCGAAAGACATTCATTTGGGAGGGGGTCAAGCACCAAACAGCAGTAAATCAAGCCAGACTATTCATCTGTACTAATTTGGTTTTCGATTTTTAGAGAGGTAGGGCCAGTTAGGTAGCTTAGGTTTGGACAGAGGGCAATGTTCTGTTATGTAAGACTGATGCGCACCATTGTGTTTTGTAGATAGGTAACCCCATCGTAGCAATAGGGTTAGGTGAGGGATTTGTGTTTGCTTTAATAAACCTTCAGGGTTTTACAACACAGTCTCGTTGTCTGTTTCCTCTCTCTGGCTTAGCACAACTCTGTGCCAGGGTCCAATATTATGTCTAGTTTAGCCTGGACCTCCCATGCCAGCACAGCAAGACCTGTTTTTGAAAAGTATACTTTTATTTTATCTCTTCTTTCCAAGAATTCCATATAGATCCTAGTAGGCTCACACTGGCTCCACCAAAGACTTTTGGTTGCTCTTTTGTCTTAGTCACAGTGACATTTTGTTTCTCTAGCACCCTTTTATATGTGTCATCTGGGATTGTGTTTAGATCCAATCCAGAATCAGCTATTACTCTTGTGTCTCTGAAGTCTATGTTTATTGTGCCGTGTGACTTTTCTCTTCCCCATTTTTCTGTGCTCACCATCAATATCACGGGTTGATCACCTTATGATGAGCCATCATCTGTCCTCTCACTACTTACATCCATGGCTGATATCTTGATTCGTTTCATCCTGCATGGTGTGGCAAAGTGTCCTATTCTACCACAGTTTGCACATTCTCTGCCTCTGAGAGGAAATTCTCTGTCGTTGGCCAGGTGTCTTGAGCCGATGTACCAGTGATCTCAGCTTTTCTTCCATTCTTTCTCCGTCTTCATTTCTTTTGTCGTATGTTATCGTTCTTTCATGGACTTCTTGATTTGTAGTGCATGAATTTCACGACTCAGCTGGCTTCCCATCATTTCTTTGTGCCTCATCATTTCTGGATATCTGAATTGCCTATTTGAATGTGAATTTTTCCTCCACAATAAATGTATCTTGTATCCTCTTGCTGCTTGTGTGCATCATCAGCATGTCTCTGATCATGTTATGTTCTCAGTGCTGTACCAAACTCACATAAGGCTGTCATTTATCTTAATCTGATGACATAATCATCCACTAGTTCCATGCTTTCTTGCTTATTTGTGGGGAACCTTATACTCTGCAATACTATGTTTTCCTTGTTGGAAAAGCCTTTCACTATCCTCCATATCATCTTTATATATCAAATTGGTTCTGAATTCTACTCTGCAAAGATGTTTTGTCCTTGTCACAGATAGTCTTAATAACTCACTGAGACTTCGGTGAAGTTTCACAGATTTTAATCTCTATGTTAGATTATCAACCGTAGCTTTACAAAAGGAGTTTTTGAGATAGTTCAACAAAACGACAAAGGCTCTTCAATGCAGCATACTGCTTGGCGGTGCAAGGGCCCTCCCACTCTCTCTGGTGGGATTCCCACCCTAGCCCCATGAGTCCATTACCCTCCCTCGTGTTTAGTGCTATGGAATGGCAACGCCTAGATTCTAGGCACTTATCTGATCCTAGGGGTGTCTCCCTAAAAGCCAGCTACTTCAGCCCCCTTTAGGAAGTTTGACTTTAAGGTTTAGTTAGATAAAAACATAAACTATTTGCATACGTCAGTATAATCTCACGTATCTGCTCAAACAAATTTAAAGTGCAAAGTGCGAAAGTGACTCAGTGTACAATGTAAACCTCAAACAACACCTGTGCAAGGTCTACATAACCATAATGTGCCCAACATGTTTTGTTCTATCACTAATTCTAATAAATATCTAGAACTTCTTCAAGGGCTATAAAGCAACTAAACACTTTTCTATTCAGTTAAAAACTGGGGTTGGAAATTTACAAATAGTTTGCCTCACTTGTATGGCAAAACAATTTGTTTCTATGCTGCTAGGAGCTGCACAATCTACTAGTTACTTCAAGCACTCTCATTGGGTGCTCATCTGCCCCTACACATACCAGGTCCTTATTACCCTTATACAACACTACTCAACCCCAAACTAGTCTAATTAGGTTCTCTAATATTCTTGGTTTTTAAGGCCCTCGCAGTCCAGGAAAGTTTATAGGTTGTTTTGAGTCTAGTATACCAGGGGTAACCTACTTGCTGTGTAGACAAAGTCCCTGGGATCTCCCACAGTTGTTGAAAAGGGAGTGTAGTCATGCCTTGCACTTGCTCGGTAGGATTTAGCTGATTTCACTCATGCGCACTGTCACCGTACCCGCTCTGCTGTATCTAGTTCTTCTCCCTTAACTCCTCCCACATCTACCTTCTGTCTTACAATGTTTTACTCCTCCTGTCTCCACCCCTTGCGATTAACTGTGCTCCAACTTCTAAAACTCCCATTCTTCTAATGTCACTCCAATTATGCTACTCCTCTCCTTCTACTACTACCCCCCCCATACCAGGAACTGGCTCAGATGAGAACAGTGATGCAGACCCACTGGCTGAACATTGGAGTTTTGAAGTTCACAGAAATGCAGCTTCATGGTTGACACCTGTGTTTTATACATTTGTAAGTGCTTCCCTTTTGAGGTTGACGTTTTGTGAAATAAACAACAACTCTGGGAGTATACGTTATAATATTTAGGGATTGGTTGCATTTGAGCATCAGGTATTCACCCAACAGGAGTTCTTTCTATTTTTCTTTGTTTAGTAAGTGCTTCCATGTTAGGTGACCAATTGTTCCAATATTGCCACGACAGAAAACCATCTTTCAAAATCTTCACTAAGCAAGCTCAGAAAAGAGCAGGGAAAATGTGGGAGGAGCTACTTAAAGGATAGTTCCGGGACTTTTTTTTTTATTGTCCCTACGGTTCGGCCATGTGTTTTTAAGCATAACTCGGTAGATCGTAGAAAACTTTCCTATGGACCTTACCCGACTTTTCATCCATTAACGCACTCGAAATCAGTCGCCATTTTCTGATAATCCTATCATTTCCCCCCATCGCCCTGGCTCACCTGCTTTTGCGGCACTAAATCAAATCCCCCGCCCCTGAAACAGACTTTATCAAAACATTCATATTCCCCGCCTCTCTCCGTGACGTGACTGAGCTGCGTAGGCAAACGCGCCCAGGCTTCTTCTACGCGACTCCACACAGAACCCGGAAATCAACACAGATGAGCTCACACAACACAGCGCCCCACAATTGGGAATATGAAACTGTACTTTTAAATTAAACCGCAAGATTGTAAATTTGGTAAAGTACATTTATTTGACATCAAATGTTTTGAGAATATTCAGCGATTTTCATTTTTATTTGCTCACGTTCCAAAAAGTTTGTTTTGAGGCACGCGATGTTCCTTTGCTGTACACAGGGTCTTAGATCATCTCACAATACAGCGCCACAATTCGGAATATGAAACTGTGGTTTAAAAGCAAACGGCAAGATTGTACATTTGGCAAAGTACATTTATTTGACATCAAATGTTTTGAGAATATTCAGCGATTTGCATTTTTCTTTGCTCTCGATCCAAAATAGTTCGTCTTGAGGCAAGCGATGTTCGTGTGCAGTACACAGGGTGTTGGTTTACGATAAAATAAGCTCTTCGGTCGCACTGATAATCGCATGGCTGTTCCAACAACGAGGCACTAGGCCACCACAACGGTCTGTATGTTGCATCTAGCCGTTAGTACCGCGTAAGGGCATACTTGTACTTGGCAATCGTCCCATAAAATGGTCAGGGTGGTAACATTGTTCACGCGGAGAAGCAACTGGCGGTTATAAAAGCCATCCGCCGGTGTCTGGTACTCGTGACACATACAATAATGAAGGATGTACCTGTTTTAAAAACATAAAAAATGAAATTAGTCTCACCATCAGATCTTTATTAAAATTATTCATTTTATATATTAGGTCGGGAAATTATTTCATAGCTAGGACAGTGCAACTGGGTATTATACGTCAAGGGGGGGCTGTAGGATACTGAGACAGTCCCCCAGTGCAGGGGTTGACAGGGAGGCAGTGCAGGTGGAGAGTGGAAGGGCCCAGGACCGAGGTCGCAGACAGTGGACCAGTTGTAGCAGGGGAGAGGGAGAGAGAAAGCAGAAGCAAAGAGGAAGGTTTTGAGGTGCTTCCGTAAAAGGAGATGGTTCTCCTCAAGATAGTGCGCGGTACAAAACAATATGCCACATAGAACGAACAAGTACCACTTAACCCGTCTTTAAAGCTACTGTATAGTAATTAAATTGCGGTATAAACTCATCTAAAGAGTTACTTACATTATATTTGCATTTTCCATTGTGTCTGTGCGTAGGGCAGCCCCGAAATACCACTCCTTCTATGCCGACGTTATTTCTTCTAATGAACGAACATTAAATGGCTTTCGTTTCTGAAATTATATTCATTATCGTTTCTTACGTTATTGCCCCACACCCCCAAAAAGAAGTCTTTCGGGATGGTCCCGGCCTGTCAAGGTCAAATAACAATAGAACCTTATACTGAGTCGTGGGCCATTCCGGCACCCGAGCAAAAAATCAAAGCAGCTGACCTTCACTTTGAACGAGCACACATTCCTAGTTAGCTACATTCAGTGTAAGGCCATCTCACAGGACTTGAAATTTACACTCCATCTTTGCATTTTGTCTGCGTGCATTTGCAGCCCCAGAGAACCATAAATACGGAGACATTCTATATTTTCTGAAAAATGATTTATATTACTGTTTGGTTTCATTTAATGCGCAAATGAACAAGGTTGGATAGACACATTGCATGTACATTGAGCAATCACTTTTATTTACACAATACATAGTTACACATATTCAATTGGCCTGCAACATGAGGAGACTCCAGAGCAAAGTCACAGGTGACACCCGGGTGGTTCGCACAACTGCACGGTGAAGGGAGGGGCAACGGTGGGGCAACGGTGGAGAGACACATTGCATGTACACTGAGCAATCACTTTTATTTACACATTACATAGATACACATATTCAATGGGCCTGCGACATGAGGAGACTCGAGAGAACAGACAATCAAATTACAATCATTTAAACCGTGATGTGTATTTCTCAATGAGCTCTTCTTTAGGTGGACATGGAACAGAGGCAATGTTGGGTGGCAATGCAGTTGTCCCCTGCACAGGTTCGTTCACAACTCCATGTATGTGCCGATCTAGGACATCAACAATAAGTCTCTCAATAAAGTCATATTGCATATCCTCAAACACTGGTTTGATAACCCATTGTTTACTTCTTTTAGTGAAGGCCTTATTGTAGCGAAGCGTCCCTAAAGTTCCGGTCGTCCTACTTTGTTGACGGCCAACATTATGGTTATGTGCCAAGACCGCTAGAAGAGTCCGATTTATCATGCCCTCCATGCAAAAATGCAATCGCTTTGGCCTGTACTTTAGGCACATATTGTGGAACACCTCCAAATCTCCTGTGTGGCAGAATTCCGTGAGTCCCCTCAAATCTCTTGTTATAGTTTTATCAAATACAATCTTTTCAATGGCTTTGTGATGAAGGAATCAACCACTTCTTCTTCCGTGCCTCCTCTGTGGACAAATGGCCATGTTCACAATTGTGGAAATGTTGGTTTGTGTTCCAGCGGTGAACGTTGCTACAGTGTAGCATTACTGACCGCCATTTTTCCAGTAGAATTTCCAACGACCCTCCACATGTTTTTGAGCTCCACCAAAGATGGTTGCTGATTGACTTGGACCACTGTGAAATACCTTGCATATCTTTTTTTTACCTGCAGCTGACATTTTTTTATTGATTGTTTTTGCAAGATGCCAAACGTCAAATTGGTGATTTATATTTTTGTACTCTTCTCTCATTGTCTTGGCAATTGAAACGTGTCTGTCCATGGCTATCAGGTCGATCACCATTCCCCGCGAATGTAGTTCTTGCAATGATGCTACAAAGCCAACTTTCTCCATGGCCACTGAGGATGTACTTTGTGACACCTGCACGACCACCGAACTCACAATTTTTTTACTTTCCATGTCCTGAAAGTGGTAGGTGCAGTACTTGGCTGAAAATCCTGGGCTGTCGCACTGTCCATCACCGGCTAGCCTGAACCGTTTGCCCGCGAATGTACTATCAATAGACATTTTTTCCATTCTCCAAGCTTCGCTAATGGCTGGAAATAGATAATCGGTTTGGTATTTGTAGAACTGAGTTTTTGCAATGAAATGGATTCCCACAAACTGAAAGAAAGACTCTAACTTTTTAAAACTTGAACCACTAAAAAGTGCAGCCGCTGCACAAAGTAGATTGCCTGCTGGCAGTTGCCCCAGCATGGGTTGTGCAGACCATGAGAAAGGATGATATTTTGTACAGGTGGCATGTATTTTAAGGTTAGTGCCTCGAATTGCACGAGTCACATTAATCAATGGCTCCTCACATACTTCCCCACCAACCGAATGCCCACATTTCATCCGAATAATAATATCAATCAAACAACTATCGAATACAATGAATTTGGCCTCTTTCCTTATACTGTCACTCTGCATCCCAGCTGGTTCGGCCTGTAACGTTGAGGACATGTCACTCACATGAAAGGTAGAATCTCTGATATCGTCTTCCGCTATTTCAGTGATATTGATGGTGTTTCATTGTCGTCCACTTCATTCTCTTCCATTGCAACATCTGTTCCTTCTCCGGCGATGGGTGAATAAAACAATTTCTTCAACTTTCTCGCGGTCTTAGTTTTTGCGGGTGTGGATTCTGTGAATTGATCTCCGACTGCATCCGAACTACCAGGAGGACATTCACTATCAATGGCTGGATGTGGTATAGCTCCGTTGTCAATCACTTCATATTCTTCCCATTGGCACGATGCATCTCCAGTCTCAAGTCCCTGCCAAAAGGTTTGACAAGCAACATCTCTCGTTCGCTTCACTGTCTGTGTAGATCTAGTTCGTACACCCACTCGCAACCAGAGGACAGATTGGAAAAGGGATGTTCAGTTTAAACACAATTTACAGTATTGAACTATTAACAGTGAAAAACAACATAATATAGTGACCAGGACACTAACCTTCTTTTGCTTTCTTTTCTTTGAAACTTTCTTGCCTCGAACTTCAACATCAGGACGCTGTTGCTCCGACTCGTGTGTGCATGTCTCCACTTCCTCTTGCGCTGCAACGACTATATTTTCATGATAAGCACATCCATCACGCACTGACGCTCCATCGACTCCCTGAAACATAGAACTTTCATTAGTATGTATAATAATATCGAAAACACAAAGTGTACTTGGGGACCCATGTACATCTCAATAGCAAAACACGAATGAACGCTTTGTGTAGAACATTCAAACGACAATTATTCACGCATTGTTGATCTAGTTAGATGGAACTGTCAAGATCCATACCTCGGGCTCCTCATAGACTTCCATTGATGATATTATTGAAGATGATGCTTCAGTAACTCCCTGAAACACAGTAATTGCATTAGTATGATTTTCTATTTTGTTAAAAAGAACATAAACTTTGTGCAGGCGTCAACGGCTCATCTAAATAGACCTGCACAAATGATCAGTTGTCTAAAATAAATAATGGATATGTAAATATGATTCGATTTGCTCGATCGTTGGAAGTGTCACCACCCAGAGATCTGCATCAACTACTAGGGGTGATGTTCTTGTAGAAGAAGCTCCGTCATCTCCCTGAAACATAGTACTTGCATTAATAAAGAAGGAAGTATAGCGGATGTAATCACGTCATATGATTTCGCTTGATCGAACTGTCAGTATCCATACCTCGAAATGCATAAGAACATCAAGGGACGATGTAACTGCGGTGCACACTTCTGCAAGCTGTTGCGCCGACCCGTAACTGCATGCTCCCCCTTCTTCTTGGACTAATGCTCCATCGACTCCCTGAAACATAGGACTTTCATTAGTAATGAACACAATATTGAAAAAAGAAGACACATAGGAGGGCGACGACAGAAGGACATATCAATGGCTAAAAACGAAAGAAACATTGTGTGTAACAATCACGCTACAAGAATGCAAGATCTGCTGATCTCCATCGATGGAACTGTCCGGAAACGTACCTCGAGCATCTGAGTGACATCAACGGTTGTCGTCAATACGTTGGACTCCTCAGCATCTCCCTGAAAGACAGTACTTGCATTATTTTGGATAACAATAATTATAACTGAAAACAAAGACTAGAGGACGAGTACAAGGGTGTGCCATTAGGTAAAATAATTACACGATAAATTAAAACTATTGATTTACATGCCTAAAACAAGTCAGTGGCAGAATAGCTAAGTAAGATTACCCGATAGGCGCTTGAAGTGGCTGATGACTGCAATAACGACACGGATGGAGAATCTTCCGCCTTCATATTGAGTGGATACATAAATGGGGAAATTATTGTTAGCTAATGCTACACACTACCGCAAGGCCGAGAGATAAATACGTAAACTTGACTCACCAGTGGAGGGATGTGGACGAATAGAGTGGGAATAGCGGTTGAGAGCAATTTTCGCCTTGCTCGCGGTGTGTTCTTCTTTATTAGCAATGATGTGGAGTACATGTCTGAGCTAAAGTGCCTGCTGCAGATGCGGTATCGATCACCCCTCTTGTCCTCAAAGACTTCTAGGACTCTACTTTCAAGCTCAGACGGTGGATATCCGCAATATCGGACCCATTCTCTTATCTGATCTATTGTCTTAGGGAAAACATGCATTATAGTACCTTCAGATTTATTATGGGTCTTCGAAGGGCAACCGCCAATGGAACAGGCAGGCATTGTGGAAAGTTCTGAAAAGTAAAGATCAACAATTCTCTATGAATACCAATGTAAACTCAGAACATGTGACTAGTTCTGTGCATGTACTGTCTTGAACGAAAAGAAATTGGACGCAAAATGATTATGGTACATGGCCTTACCTTGACGAACAAACAGTTAGATGCAGGGATCAGAGTAGTTTCTTGTCGTAGAACAGGGAGCAGTTCACAGGTTGCAAACTGACGAGTTTCCTCGAAGTGGTCACGGAAGTTCACAGAGACGAAGAGCAGATAACCAGCACCTTCACGGGTTGACTAGCAAAGCGCAAAGATGTTCTCATTAGAAATATGAAGTGGGTTATAAAGAATTCGAAACAGGGGTGTGTTTGTGAATGAATGACGTGTATATGTTGTGGCATTATGCGGTTTGCAGGGGGCCGTCCAGCGTGAAGGGGGATGCTTGGCAGGAGACACGGGGTCTGGAGGTAGACATGGGAACAACAACCCATGCTCTATAGACCACTTTGAAGTGTACATGGTCTTTGGCACCTCTTGGCCTTTATCGCTCCCTGACAGCTCCACTTGGCAGCACAAGTACCCGGTGCGAACTGCCTTTGATAGGGCGGGGGGTGGATTGGGGCGGTGGTCGTGCAGACAAGACACAGGAAGACTCGTGAATGGAGACACACTTATGTGGATTGCAGGGGGCCGTCCAGCGTGAGGGGGGATGCTTGGCAGGAGACACGGGGTCTGGAGGTAGACATGGGAACAACAACCCATGCTCTATAGACCACTTTGAAGTGTACATGGTCTTTGGCACCTCTTGGCCTTTATCGCTCCCTGACAGCTCCACTTGGCAGCACAAGTACCCGGTGCGAACTGCCTTTGATAGGGCGGGGGGGGGGGTGGATTGGGGCGGTGGTCGTGCAGACAAGACACAGGAAGACTCGTGAATGGAGACACACTTATGTGGATTGCAGGGGGCCGTCCAGCGTGAGGGGGGATGCTTGGCAGGAGACACGGGGTCTGGAGGTAGACATGGGAACAACAACCCATGCTCTATAGACCACTTTGAAGTGTACATGGTCTTTGGCACCTCTTGGCCTTTATCGCTCCCTGACAGCTCCACTTGGCAGCACAAGTACCCCGGTGCAAACTGCCTTTGATAGGGCGGGGGGTGTGGATTAGGGTGGTGGTCGTGCAGACAAGACTCGTTTGCCGCAGGGCCTCACCAAGGAGAGGCCATCTAACTGCATGTAAGAGGCAGGCTGCAGGATCTAGTACATGGAAGACAGGGGGGTGAGTTTATAAATACCTCACCCTCCCAGGAGAATATATGGGTGCAGTTCACCCTGGAGACCCTGGATGCCTAGGCAGTTAGTCAGCAGCAGGCTGGCCTGTGGTGGCAAGGCGGCACGGGCCAGAGGGGGTCATCTCTGTACCCGGTGCCCAAAAGGATGATTTATTATGATCAACCATATTGATTATTTACCTATAACCATGTTTTGTATCAATAAAATCCAACGGCCTTTCTTTTATTGCCAACGCTTGAACAAAGTGGTGTGGTAAGTATTTTTGGGGGAGGAGGCAAGGCCGGGAGGCTTGATGCCAACCCGCAAAATAACATATGTATGTCTGCTGCATATGGGTTCAACGGTTATGTGGATTGAAGGTGGGCGGCCAGCGTGAGGGAGGATGCTGGCCGGAGACATGTGGTGTGACAAGACAAGGCACAGGAAGACTATTCAATGGAGACACACTAGATTCATTTAAAAAATCAAAACAACCATTGTTAAAATATATGTTGGGTTTTATTTTAGATCTTAATTTCAATTGAACATAAATAATAAACATTACACATTGTAAAGTTCCGGTTGCAGCACATCCAGGGAAAATCCGCGGTATTGTCCACTGTCGCTGGGGAAATGTTGTCTAATGGCAAGTACCGCACAGGCAGGTATTACTCTCCGAACGCGGTGTCCGAGCCTCCCGTGAAGCCACCAAGTGAAGCAACGATAGGCCACCAGCCTGTACCACCTGTGAAAACGAAAGATGCAAACTGTATTAAAATGACAAAACTTTCTTATCACTGTCGATTCAGGTAAAAAATGTCATTCTGCTTTGAAAAAAAATCTATCTAGAAAATGCACAATATGGAACCAATTTACATGCATTCAAATGATATGTAGATGTCATTTTATATGTGGGAGACAACCATGACATAGTAGTGGCATCACTGACATCAAAACCAGAGTATACTTACTTGTTACTCGGATTACGCGGACGAACAGTGCCGCGAAGTTCGTGCATAAGCACCATCATTATCCTCAACACGGTCCGTGAGAGGCAGGCTTCCCTGAACTCTGGCAGCTCGGTGATGCATTGTGGACTTGGCTCGCCTTCCGAAATGTAGGCCAAGCACCCGGAATTTTCACGGCAGCAGCAGTTCTCCTCCTCAGTTGGCATTAGCTCGCACCGATTGCACGTGCACCAGGTGGAGACGCCGTCCATGCGACATGGTCCAGGCTCTTCATCCGTTGACTGGTCCTCCCAACTGCCGTCCGAATCCCCATCGTTTTCGCGTGCTTGCCTTTCCAGTAGTTCTTGCTCGGTGTACTCGGGCTCGTACATATACGGCATTATTGTAGCCATTGTGTGGTAAAGAAAGTAAAATAATTTACAGAGATGGTACAGGTGTTCACAAGGCCTAGAAGCGGCGAAGGAAGCTGACCAGAGCACAGAAATGAGTCACAGAATACTCAAAGTAACACAGAGAGAGTAATGGAATCGAAAATCTGCTGCTGTGTGTTGTGAAACAGTGTGTTTATACTTATTGAGGAAAGAGGCGTCCTGCCATTTCCATGGCGACACTTCATTAGCTGAGGCGCAGCGATTGTTGACACGAAACGTGCTTTGGCGTTGGGAAATGGGCGGTACGCGTCTGCTGATGTCAGGCTCAGGGGCGGGGGATTTGATTTAGTGCCGCAAAAGCAGGTGAGCCAGGGCGATGGGGGGAAATGATAGGATTATCAGAAAATGGCGGCTGATTTCGAGTGCGTTAATGGACGAAAAGTCGGGTAAGGTCCATAGGAAAGTTTTCTACGATCTACCGAGTTATGCTTAAAAACACATGGCCGAACCGTAGGGACAATAAAAAAAAAGTCCCGGAACTATCCTTTAACGGTTTGGTAAATTGAGGGCCATTCAAGGGATAAAAAGGTGGGCACTTCTTCCACAATGCCCATAACAGGAACAGCCTCAGATGAGAACAGTGATGCAAACCCACTGCTGAACACTGCAGTTTTGTAGTTCAGATGTATTGGCACCTCACAGAAATACAGCTTCATGATTGGCACCTGAGTTTTATATATTTATATATGTATATTTTTTGCTCACTGTTTTATTCTCTGTTTTCTCCGCCTCTTCCTTCTCCCTCTCTCTTCCAGCCCTCTTACTTTTTTCTATGCACTTACTCTATCAGAATTGTCCCTGGACCTAGTATGATAGCAACAAATGTGTGTCTCCTACCGTCCTTTACTTGTCCCCCCCCACCCTCCCAGCACTATCTGAAATGTCGTCAGTCCGAGTACGATAGTAAATTTACACCTACGTGTTGTTCATGGCCTGTAAGAAAGAATGTCATTGCATTTTCCCTTGTTCCCTCCCTTGCCGTGAAGCGCTTTGAAACACATTGGCCCTCATTATGAGTTTGGCAGTAACCATGCCGCTATTGGCGGTATGGCTGCCGCTGAAATCGCGTCGGGGTCCGGGTCCTCGGAATGAGGATTTACAGGGACATTCCAAGTTCGGAAGGCCCGGTAATTCCTCCCTCCAAGATCCCGGACACGGTCCGTCCCCATTCCCATTTCAGCCCCCATAAGGCTGAATGGGAATGGGAGAGGGAGCAAACAACGGGCCATTACAAGATGGCCCGTTGTTTGCTCCCTCTTCCTCTCGCGGGACCCAGTAAGCACGCCTGGTTTTCCCAGGCATGCTTACCGTGTCCCGCAAGGGGAACTCGTAATGCAGAGGTACGGAGTGAACGGCGCCAGCACCTTTTACGGCGCTGTTCACTCCGTACTGCCAGGGTCGTAATGAGGCCCATTGTGCATAGGCGCTATATAAATAAACTATCATATCATATCACCTACCAATACTACTTTTGTTGAATCAGGGGTGATTATCCCAAAGACCCTGGCTTGGGACCCTTCTCATGTGGCCAGGGAAAAGCAGGACCTTCGTGATCCTGACCATGGGGTGGTGTTCTGCAGGAGGATCACATGGGAAGGCAATTGGGGCAGGGGAATTGGGAGAACCTGCTAACCAACTTCCCTGATGACCCCACAGTTTTAATGGCCTATTGGTACTGGGATGAGAAAGAGGGGCTCAGAGGCACAGAACTGCAGTCTGCAGTCTAGTGTTTGTAATGGCCCAAACCTGAGCAGGATATTTGATTTTTTAAAACCCCTTCATGTGCACAGGTGCAGGCCATTAGAAGCAGTAGAAGTAGTCAGCAGCCGTGTATGCAGCAAAGACAGAGAAATGAAGACGCCGGGACTGCCACTGTGTTTGTAGTGGTTTATGGTTCTGACGCAGTTGCAGGAATTAGAAGCCATAACTGCAGAGGTCGTGCAGCGGGAAGTGTTGCTGTGACAGGCTGCCCCATGGAAGAGAGAAGCTATCCGAATCCTGTACCCAACTCTGATGGCTGATGAGTACCGGAAAACGCGAGGAGCTACGCAGGCTCCTGTTGTGAAAATGTGCAGGACACAGGAATACGACCAGAGCTGTCAGAAGCTCCAGACCCGAAGAAGAGGTTGCAGCAGCAGGGGGTTAAGCGGACGCACAAGGAGAGACTGGTGAGTTGGCCTTTCATAGGTGACCCCGGAGGTGCTCCATAATAAACCGGCAGCTGCTTGCAAACGTTTGAATACCGAACTAGTGAATGAAAGTATTTTTGGCACAATACTCATAATGAGAGGAAACGAGAAGTAAAGAAGGGGCAATATTTTGAGAAAGACTGTAACTATCAGGGGGGGCAATATTGAACCCAAACTTTAACCAAAATTGCCAAAGTAAAGAGGAGGAAATATTTAAGCCAAATAACAACCAGCATTCCCTAAGCAAAAGAAAGGCAATTACAAATAAAAAGGGAAACAACTTTCTGAATGAGAGAAACTTGTATAAGAGACATTACCAGCACTTACCTGGTGTGATAGTAGAAACCCAAAGGTGTAAGGAGAAAAGCCCTCCTTGTGGAAAGTACTAAGGGGGAGAGGAACATAACCTGCATTGCATGTGGCAAACACATCAGTGAAACAAACAGCATCAATGGGTGTTGTATCCTTCTGAAAGTTGTGAATCTCAATGTTGTTGATAGTCAAAGACTTTGCTAATGATTGAAGTAAACTTCACCACAGAGTACTTGTTTTAGTGGCGATTACCTACGCCATCTCTCTTGGTGTTACTACCTTGCCCTTCTCTCTTGATATTAGCACCTCCTCCTTCACTCTTGGTGTTATCACCACCTTATTCCCTCTTGGTATTATCACTTACTCGTTTCCTCTCGATCGTACCTCCTCTTCCTTCCTTCATGGTGTTGTCACCTCCTCCTTCGCTCTTGATGTAATCACCAGCTCCTTTTTTACCAGCTTCCTTCCCTCTCTACTCTTCTGTCTTTTAGCAACCTCCCTCTCTCTAGCCAGCTCCATCTCTCCAGAATTTGCTCTGTCCAAATCTCTCAGTTTACCAACTGTTTCCTAATTCCAGCCCTCCACTTCAGCCACGTGGCAGAAAGGAGACATTTAGTTTGTTTTAGGGCACAGTTTCCCCTCCCCGTGGCTAGGCTCCCTGTGATGGCCTGCACCTTTGTTTTACAACTAGGAAGGGACTGGGATTGGCTGCTTTTCCCAAGGTCACCTCGGCTTACTTTGGGCTGGGCGGGGTAGAGGATCAAGCCTTTATCTGGCCTGCCTGCCATCTTGGAATGCACTCTCTGCGTTTGGTACTGCTAAACATGGTCTGAGAAGGATCCCGGTCTGCTGCTCCCTCCCTACCATTACAAGTCTTGGCATTCTCTCTAAGTCTGTGGAATGTGTACATAAGTCTGGTTCCTGGTAGACATGCAACTTTGTATCTCGAGCAATGGATTAATTGGCCAGAAGACAATCCATTGGCAAGTGTGTAGCATTGGGAACCTCTACCCCCCCCCAACCCCCGCAACACCTCCAGTTGGAAAACCACAAACTAGCAACATAGTATCAAGCGTGGCCATGCACAGCTCAGGTAGCGCCCCTCTCCCAATCCCCTCCAAGACTCCAAATTGATTTCCCTGTCACAGTGGAATGTTTAATAGGTTTACAATTCCAAAATAAATGCATAAAACGTACATTCAAATAGAGTCTCAAGATTCCCCATCCGTGGGTCATACAGCCCTGGTTTTCTCCTTGCATTCTGAGACGTAAATCAATTTTGAAACAGGACTACAGGTCCCAGAATGTAAAGCAAAAAAATACCGGAGAACTTCAATATGGCCTGGGAAACGTCAGAGCACTGCAATGCCAGCTTGGCAAGATCTCCTAGAGAAGCAACTACACAATTTATAAAAAATGATTTTGCTTCATATGGATTGTGTTTGTTTCTGACTTAAGTAGTAGTTGCGTAGTAACTCTATTCGGTTCACTGTGATTTTATTCCAGAAATAACAGCAGCGTACACAAATATTGAAATGCCATTTACAGTCCACATTGAAAAAAAGGATTTCATGGCAGGGGTACCGCCTAACCCCTCCCCCCCCCTTATCTCGCCTACTCCTAAACTCTTCTTGTCTCCCTCCCCATTATCCCAATTTTAACCTAAACCTGTTTTGTTTTCACCTAAATCCCACCCCTATCATTACACTTTCTTTTCTTTATTTTGATATTTGTTCTGTTTTTCGGTATTTTGGACCCACTATGTCATTTCTTGCAATATTTTTTTATCTTTGTAAATTCATTCTTTATTATTTCCTGCAATATTATCACTGGATACCCTCTATTCCAATGGTAAGACACCACATTCTCAATTGCTTTAAACATTCACATTTCATGTAGGTTTAGTCCATTCATTCATTTTTTTAATATGCAGTCTCAGCCTTATAATCCTTTGACTATTACAGAAAGTGCAAAACTACAAGACCCACAATGCAAAGGGAAACATATTAGATAGGCTGCACCTGCCGAAGCTTTATTTATTTATTTTGTTATTGTGCATTTTGGTTAAACAAAATAACCTTAACACAAGATAAAAAAAAGAGCATTTAAAATATCACATGATAACATAAAAAGGTCAAAGATCCATTCTACTTATTACATCATAAAAACATCAAATTAAAATTGATCATTTAGACACATACAATACAATATACCCCAACACCTTAACTATGGCATATTAGTAGGGGGGCCAAGATAAAGTGCATCATGTAGTGCCCACCAGGCGCCTTACCACTTGTTTCCAGACATAATAGGCTGCCCCTGAAGTCACCAATTTGCCCTATATAGCGTGGACCAAAATTGGTCACCTTGGATGTTGTAACAGTTGGAGACCAAACTTGAATATGCCATGCAATATGTATGTACGAGAATGGTACATTGAGAAAGTATGTGACCTCTAAATTCATTATGCTTACCACTGAGCCAACACAGCCGCTTCTCGAGAACCAAACTAGACCAGCTCCCAATATATTTGTAGGTTGGTAGGATGTTTAAACGTAAGTATGTAATGAAGCCTTTATATGAAAGCTCCTGGCATTAGCCCGTAAATGTGATGTTGTTCACAGTCTGACAATACATTCTATGGGGATACTAAGACTTTAATATGACAATTGGACAAAACAAACACATATAATGTAGTAAATCAAAATGGCACAACATTATTAGCCATTGTGTATCATTTAGTGTTACAAGGGTGTGGCAATGGTGCAGAGCCATTTAATACAAACTCCCAAGTTTCACATTGTCAGGACTGAGCATGTCATTAACGGCATAGACGACAACGCCATCACTGTCTCAAAGGAAGTGAAAACCCTGGGAGTGTACCTCGACTCATCCTTATTGCTCACCAGATAAGTTAATGCCACTATCTCCTGTGCAGCTTAAACAGCTAAGCTTATCAATACATGCATACCCTACCTCTCAACCGATAGTTGCATGACCTTAGCCGGATTGCAACGTCCTCCTCGCCGGTGCCTCCACAAGTAACATTAAAAAACTTCAGGTCACACAAAACAATGCCCCACGAGCTGCCCTAAATAGTCCCAGAAGAGCACACATATCTGAAACAAGACCAAAACCCCGTTGGCTACTGGTCCAGTTCAGAAGCAGATATAAAATCCTAGTGATCACCCACAAATGTCTTGCCAACACTGCACCAAAATATCTCTCCAACACTCTCACCTCAACCCAAACCACCAAAGAAACACGCGCCTCGACTGCCCACCTCCTCACAGTGCCCAAATTCAAGAGAGCGAAAGCCGGAGGCTAGAGCATCCCGATAGAAGCGGATAAGGAATGGAACACCCTCCCACTAGCAATTAGAACTGACCCTTCCTACTTCTCCTTCCGCAGAAAGCTCAAATCCTGGCTTCTAACACCAAATTGATAACAATGCCCAAGGCATCTCATCAGCCATCTCTCCTACACCCCTAGTAAAAGCCATGCGCCGCCCAACCTACTGTATATACTGTATATTGTGTATATATACATGCCTAACTTTGGAGTACCATACTGATGGTTACTCCCTCCACCTCCCCACTGAGGGCTAACATTGAAAATGGGGGAGAGTTGGATCCTGGCTGGTTCTACACTACAGTTACCAGAATTCCCTGCTGCCACTGCCTGGTACATACCAGGGGAATTTAACCCTGCAAACCTGCATCCAATCAGCCTCCCTGAAGATTGCTGAGGCATGAAAGCGTTCTAGGAGGAGAACATCGTTGGGCTGTTTGACCTTACTGCAGCTGGGACCCAGAGTAGCGCCCATGCCACCCCTCTTGTTTTGTTTGCACATATATGAACATCTTGAATACCATGTACATATGCAAACCTGTAAATATGCTTAACTATACTTGCTACTGTTATATCACTTGTCTGTCCTGTCCCTACGGGTTCGGTGCGCTCTACAAATGTCCAATAAATAAATAAATAAAATCCTGATTAGTTTTGGCAATTAGGCGGTGCTAAACACAAAACTGTTGCATTGGAGTTCAGCTAGGAGGAGAACGCATATGAGGAACACACACGTTTGCAGATGTTGTCTAGTTATCTCCATTGACTGTCCATGGCCATTAATCCCTATGGTCGTTCCCACCCACTTCCGGTCCCTCTCCGCCCAAAACACATCCTACTGGGATCTCTTTAAACTAGCTCATCAAGCAGTAACATCAACCTTTTTTTTGTATAACTTTTTTTAACTTGCACAAGAGAAGAACATCACAAAACCAAATGTTTCCATATTAAAAGAATGACACAGGGATTCCAAAATGGCGGGCGTGGCGAGGAGACACGAGTGAAGGTCGCTCCTGCCGGGCCAGGGAAATAATGCACCTTAAAAGTGGAGACCGTGTAGGTGGCTGGTGTCCTGCCGCCTGAGAAGCCCCCCCGGAGTTCGCGGGGCCCAGGCTCTGAGAGCGACGACAAGTCTGTGGGCTGCGGCGATATATGTGATGGTGGGCGCGCAGGAGGACGCAGAGTATCCGGGACCCCCTGAGGCGAAGGATCGGAGCGGCCGCGGCGTGGAGTTTGGCATCGGCCAGGGAGCGCAGCGGAAAGCAGAAAGGAAGCGCAGTGCCAGGGCTTTCTTCCCGGCGGGAGTTGCAGCTGCTTGCCCCCCCCCGCGGTGCCAGTTTGAGAGGAGCGGGCTGGCCTGAAAGGTCTGTGCAGCATCAGGGACATGGTATCCGAGGTGCTGAGAAGGACCCCTCCCCCAGCGGGAGGGGAGCTTGGCGCCTGCTGGACTGGCGGCGCAGGATCGGCGGCCCCAGACCGCTGGAGGGGGTGTGTCGGCCCGACTCCCAACGCAGAATCCAAGCCTGCAGGTGAGAGCCGCTTCGGGCGCCCAGGGGGGATTGCATGCTGGGCGGCCTGGGAAGTTGCGGACCTCCAGAGAAGCAGCGGTTGTCTGGCACCTCCCTCCCCCCCAGCTCCTGGGTTTGGGGATAAGGGACTGTTGGTGGCTGGGTGCTCCCCCCCCATGCAGGGGACACAGTAAAGAACCAGGATCAAGGCGACGGACGTACCGGGCGGGCTGGGGGCAGCGGGCGAGAGTCCATTTAAGGAATTCCGAGCCGGGGGAGCAAGGGATCGCTGTAGCTCCGCCTCGGCAGCACTGGCATGAATCAAGTGGGCCTCTCTAATTAAGAGAAAGAGCTGTGGACAGTATTTGTGAATGTTGGCTTCCGGAATAGGGCTGGTGTGCTGCAGATGGACAGATAAGACACTTAACTCATTTGGGGCTCTCCCTGAAGAATGTGGCAGAGGTTAAAGGCTAACTCCTGGTAGAGTGTGTGAGAAAGAAGCCGTCGGCAGACACAAGAGTGAAGTGGTAGGGGGCGGAGACCTTTAAAGGCATGCCGGATACCCAAGAACAAAGTTCAGAAAGGAAAGGGAGGCCCTTTGGGGGCGACATCGACCTCCGCCAAACAAGGCACGAGTATAATCCAGATCTGGGCGGGCGATATGGAGGGTGGTCAACGTGGGAAAACGCTCCGGAGTCTTCGAACCCAGACTCCCTGCAGGGCCATCAAGTCTCGAAGGAAGACATGCAGGTCTGGTTCAAGGACCTGCAAGACACTTTCATGTCCACAGTGCAAGAACAGTTTGCCAGTTTGAGAGAGGACATGAAGCAGGCAATCCAGGACATTCGGCAGGATGTCGCAAAACTTGAAGAAAGGACTGATACCCTGGAAAAGAGTGTACAAAATTTGGAGGAAGAAACCCTGCAATACAATGAAACTCAAGAACAACTGGTCCGCCTAACCCACAATCTAGAGCTTCAATGTGAAGATCTTGAAAATCGGTCCCATAGGGCCAATATTCGCATCAAAAATATGGTGGAATCGGTGGAGGAGAAAAACTTGAAGAAGGCGGTGCAGGAGGTGTTACGGGACATACTGGCAGAGAAGGATGCAGAGACGATTAGGGTAGATCGGGTTCACCGCGTGGGACCTAAGCGGACGGGAGAGCCGGGGGAGCGCCCCAGAGATGTATTGTTGGCGATGTCATCGTATCCCCAGAAAGAGGAGATTTTGAGGAAGGCCAGGGGAATGGATCATATAAAAATGAACGGGGTGGAAATATACCTCTATCAGGACTTGGCGCAAGTGACTTTACAGAAGAGGAGGGCGATGGCTCCTGTAGTCAGGGAGCTAGTGAATAAGAAGATTAGATATAAGTGGACCTTTCCATTTGGACTGCTATTCTCCTGGGAAGGGAAGTCACGGAGGGTGACTTCCTGTGAAGAGGGACTTCAACTGATGGGCATTTAGGAGGAGGATGCAGACAGCAGACGCCAGCAGCGTAGGTCCACGCAAAGTAAAAGACTATGGGAATGGAAGGAGGTCCAGCGCAATAAGAAATAGATAGCAGGGAGATTGTCATGATTTATTGGTAGTAAGTGTGTCAGGGGGTGGCAGGCACTGGTAGAAAGGGAACGGAGGTATTCTGGGACAAAGCGGTTGATACGTCTCAATGGTCAGTTTGAAGCGAGGCCCGGTAGGGGACGCATTGAGGAATCTGTTGAGTGAGGTGGTAAGGTGATGCAGCGTTTAGGACTCCCCGAGGTGTTTTCTCGCGAGTTACTTGAGGGACGGGTGCGATGGACCGAGCGTCCTAGCAATCATAGGTTCCCGGGCCCTCCTCGGGACTGTTTGAGGGTATTGGGGGATGTTAGGGAGGGGGGAGTTACATGGGGTTGGGGGGATGGGTAGGTGGTGGCCAAAGGGGCGAGGATGGTCGAAAGGGAGCATATTTAGGGAGATGGGCAGACTATGATGGGAAAACTGAAACTACTGCCATTTAACATATGGGGACTTAATGCCGCGGTCAAGAGGAAGAAAGTGGAAGAATTCCTGAGAAGGGTGAGGGGAGACATATTGTTTCTACAAGAAACACATATAAGAGTGCGGGACAAGGCAAAGCTGCGGTTAAGGGGATACAAGCGGATAGTACAGGCTAATTCCGCTGACAAGAAGGCTGGGGTCTTGATTGCCTTTAGTGATGGGGCTCACATTAATCTACACAATACCCAAACGGATAAAAAGGGGCGATTTGTATTTGTGAATGTCACTATGGAGGGGAGGGTGTTTACTTTAGCCTCGGTATATGCTCCGAATACGGGGCAAGATGTTTTTCTGAGAGAGGTACTGGAGCGATTGGAGGCCTTTGCGGAGGGGCAGACAATTCTGGGAGGAGACCTGAATGTGGCTTGGGACCCAGCGATGGATCGGAGCTCAGGGAGTCATTCTGGCCCGGGTGGTCTTACTAAACGGCTGCGCCAAAAAATGAGCCATCTCGCGTTATGTGATGTCTGGAGGGAAATGAAGGGTCAGCAGAAGGGGTATACCTGTTATTTGCATGTGTACGGGTCAATGTCCAGGATCGACTAATTTTGGGCCTCTGTGGGGCTTCTGGGAAACATTCAGGAGGTGGAAATAGGGCCCATCTCTTTCTCGGACCATGCGCCGGTTTGGATAGAGCTGAAAACACCGGAGAAAAGGTCAAGACTATGCACCTGGAGGTTCCCACATGGGGTCCTTCAGGATCCGGTGATGGAGGCTTCGGTCAGGGGAAAGGGGGTTGGGCCCTTAATGATACGGGTGAAGTGAGCATGGGCATGGTATGGGAAGCCTTCAAGGCTGTGATTAGGGGGCATATGATAGCTCTAAAAGTTGCCAAAGACATACAGAGATTAGCATTGGAGACAGAATTGGAGGCAAAGATGGCAGACATTAGGGCAGACTTGGTTCGTGCACCAACTCTCCGTCTGAAAAGAGAGCTAAGACAAACAGAAGCCCAACTAGATGCGCACCGCACAAAAAAAGCGGAGAGAAACCTCCTTTTTCTTCGGCATTATTACTTCACGAAGGCAAATAAAGCCGACAGATATTTAGCTAGGCAGTTGAAGGCGAAGCAGCAGGACTTGACTATCAAAAAGCTAACGAATGGGTGGGGGGAGACGGTACTCACTACGCAGGATATGGGGGAAGTCTTCAGAGAATATTATCAGCAGCTGTACTCCTCTGACGCTCCTAATGCAGAGGCTCAAATCTCCTATTTACGAGGGATAAGACTGCCAAAGCTTTCATAGGCGGAGAGTGAGTTATTGGAAGGAGAAATTAGGGAGGATGAGGTGAGGTCAGCCGTAAGGACACTCCAGCCTAATAAAGCCCCGGGCCCTGACGGTTTCACAGCAGTGTTTTAAAAGAAATACGCCGCTTTGCTGTCCCCGCTTTTGGCGGCACTTTTCAATACCTTCGGGGAATCAGGTTCAGTAACTCCATCCATGAATGAAGCCAAAGTTTTGGTATTTCATAAGGCAGGCAAGGATCCATTATTACTGTCATCATACCGGCCCATAGCTCTTATGAATCTGGACTCAAAAAACTATACAAAGGTGCTAGTGGCTAGACTGGCCCTGGTGCTCCCCAAATTGATTAATAAGGACCAGTCAGGCTTCATTCAGGGCCAGAAAACCCATGACAATATTAGGCGAGTCATACACCTGATTGAAAAGGTAGGGATTAAGCATACCCAGGCAGTGCTATTAGCGTTAGACGCCGAAAAAGAGTTTGATAGGGTGGAGTGGTCAATGTTGTTTAGGACAATGGAGGGCATGGGATTCGGAGGCCAGTACATGAAAATGGTTAGAGCCAATTATAGCACCCCCTCAATTAGAATAGCTTTGAATGGGGAGATCACGGAAAAGGTAGAACTTTCAAGAGGCACACGACAAGCATGCCCATTGTCGCCATTGCTCTATGCTCTCTTCCTGGAGCCATTTCTTATTAGGATGAGAGAACGTCCCACGATCGTGGGGATGGACATGGCGGGTACCCAACACAGGGTAATGGCGTATGCGGAGGATATGTTGGTTATGCTAACAGATCCGACCCACTCTCTCCCGGTGGTATGTCGGGAATTGGAAAGGTTTGATGAGATCTCGGGACTGAAGGTTAATAGAAGTAAGTCGGAAGCATTGGTTCTGGCGGGGGAGGGTGCGGAAATAGCCCAGGTGGTGTCTTCCCTACACTTTAAGGTGCAGACTGTGGGGATTAAATATCTTGGAGTAACACTTACGGATAAGGTGGAGTCCCTATTCGAACAAAACTATAAGGGCTTCTTGGCAAAACTTAAAAGAGAGCTAGATCGCTGGAATCCGATGACGATTTCCTGGTGGGGCCGTATGGTATCAGTCAAGATGTCGGTCCTACTTAAGTTGCTTTATCTGTTTCAGGCTTTACCGATATCGATCCCCAGGACTTTTTTTCGAGCCCTTACAAAAATGCTACACTCCTTTGTCTGGAGAAGAAAGCCGCCCAGGGTGGCAAGAGGGGTAATGTCGGCATCCCAACAGGACGGGGGCCTAGCTTTCCCACACTTCCTCAGATACTACCAGGCAGGGCAATTATGGGTCCTAAGGGAATGGATGGGGGGAGAAGTGCAGACAATGTGGGCTGAACCATACAGAGCTGTAGCCAGAGCTCAGTTGAGGGAACATTTATGGAAGGGTATACAGACCAGACACTCAAATTTGCGAATAAGCAAAGTCGTAGGAGCCACATTAGAAGCGTGGGATGCCCAAACGAGAAGAGGGGTTATGACGACAGTACCGGGTCCGTTTACTCCCATGTTTAGGAATCCAGTTTTCCTGCCGGGGATGGAGGAGGGGGCTTACGGGAAATGGGAGCAAGCTCGGTGGACTAAGATTGGTGAGATGTTTCAGGATGGGGAGGTTAAGTCATTTAAGATCTGCGCTGGACCTCTGGGGTTGAAGGACTCAGACAGGTTCAGGTATGGGCAACTTCACCACTGGTTGTTAACGCCTGATATCAAACGGGCGGCCGAGAGGGACCTCACCCCCTTTGAACAACACACCATAACCAGCTCAGGGTCGAAGAAATTTGTGTCAGTGTTGTACAAATTCATAAATGTGCAGTCGGAGGAGGTCAAGTGGAGCTATATGATAAAATGGGAACAAACATTGGGGAAGTCAATTGCTAAACAGCAGTGGAAAGACTTATGGGGGGGACATTTTTTCCCTGACCTGCTCCATTCCATTGAGGGAAATGTGGGTCAAGATCGCACTGCAGTGGCATTACACGCCGGAGCCTCTGAATGGGATGTTACCGATGGTTTCCAAACTATGTTGGAGGGGGTGTGGGGTGGAAGGCTCCTGGAGGCATATATGGTGGTATTGTAAAGGGATAGAGGTTTTCTGGGCCGAGGTGAAATCCCACTTGAAGGAGATGTTCCCTTATGTAGACCAAATAAGGGTGCAGGTATGGCTTTGTAAATTGAGGGACCACGCCGCTGAGAAGCTCTCCAGGTCGAAATGGAGATCAGTCGCAGGTTTACTTATTTCGGCCTGGTCAGTTATAGCCCAACACTGGAAGCAAAATGAACCTCTGGCGGTCTTTAGCTGGTTGCAGAGGATCTGGTCCCTGATCACAATGGAGAAGCTGTTGCACAATCTACAGGGGTCAGCTGAGTCCTTCACGAAAAGATGGGGGGCGGTCTTAGACTTCCTTCAATCGGACTACAGGATGCAATGGTGCCCGCATAGGATCAGGATTTTGGACCTATTTCAGGCTTGAGGGGTATTGGATGCTACCACTGAGGGGGAGGGGCGGTTAGAGGGGGGGAGTTGGAATTTCAAAGTTATCAATGGATGTTTTGTTTGTTTTTTTTATAATGTTTCTCCTGCCGTAATCAAAAAATATATTTAAAAAAAAAAAAAGAATGACACAGAGAGATATCACATACAGCCGCTGTTGACTTAACACCCTACATGCATTGTACTACGTTACAGTTACATCATCATTTTCCTCAATACTTTTTGCACCAAATATTGTCGGAAGCCACCCCATATGTGCCTTCGTCGACTGGCCGGCGCTACTAAGCTGGCGTATATTTCTTCATTATCATTCGCCCAGGTCATATAATCGAGCCAGTTCTCAATTGTGGGGGACGCTGTACTCTTCCATCTCATCATCAGGATAGCCAATAACAGCCCAATATTTACCAATTTGCGCTTCAACAGAGTCAGTTTATGCACACATCTCAATATGCATGTTGAGTGTTCCCATGTCATGGGCTGGCAACCATCTCCTCTAGTCCCCTGCATATCTTGTCCCAATATTCCGTTAGTACCCGACAGGACCACAACATGTGCATTATATCAGCCTCCCCGCCCCACAATAGGGACATTTCCCATCTGAGTTGAGGTATATTTTCTTGAGGCGGGCTGGGGTAACGTGTACTCTGTTTAGGATCTTGAAATTAATTAACCTGTATCTGGAATTTAATAATATGATATCTGTTCTGTAAGTCTACATATTTGCAACCAATGTGTGTCAGTAAAAGTGACTCCCTGGTCCCTCTCCCAGTCCCCCCTAATGTCCAATGTGTGTACCCTCTAGCGGCGTGCGCTACTTTGTACAGTGCTGAAGCAGTCTTCTTGTTGCATCTGAGGCCAGTATGTAGTTAAGACTCGGGTGAGATGCCGGCTCCTAGGGGAACTCAGGCTATGTCATCGAGACTGTTGAACGAAGACTCCTATATTGAAGCTGCTGAAGAGGGGTGTCCCGCACATATGCTTTGATCATGTCCCATGTTACAAATACCCCTTTGTGAAATAGGTCTCCCAGTTTCAGCATGCCCACCTTGCTCCAATGTGCTGCCAATACCTTGTCCCTTGATGGCCCCAGGTAGGTTGCATCCCAAATTTGCAGGGCTCGTCTGTATAATACTGTATCCTTGGGCTGTTTGACTAGTCTGGACAATGCCTCCTGCATGACAGATGCCTGGTCCAGTAAATTAACATTACCCCTTGTACCCACAGCCAGTTTATGTAGTAGAGTTGCCGTAGCTTTCCCCTGCCTTTCCAATCCAACATGCAATGCGTGTGGTCCTTCCCCAACCCAGTATACTCAATAATATGCTTGAGCAGCAAGGTAATACAGCTTGAAGTCAGCTGCTGCCAATCTAAGTTCATACGGTAGTGTGAGCTGCTTCCAACGGACCCTTATCTGCCCTTTCCATACAAATGATGAACACGCTCCAGTTATTTTAGTGAAAAAGGCTCTAACCGGCCATAACGGAACATTACCGAAGAGGTAAAAGAGTTCGGGCAAATTAATCAATTTTACTAGTGCAACCCATCCCATCAGGGAGATAGGGAGCTGGTTCCACCGTTCCAACTTGGCACACATCGCCACAACCAGAGGGTTATAATTAAGAGACTTGACAAGGGCTGCAGTCCTACCGATCTCAACCCCGAGATATTTTATATGTTGGTGTGCCCATCTCAGACCGAACAAGTTTCTTGGTTCAGGCGTGCTGTCCGTTAGCGGGAAAACCTCGGACTTGCTACTATTCAGGCGTAGTCTAGTATATTTCTCAAATTCGTCAACCGCAGCCAGTATTCGCTGCAGATACCTTCCAGGGCCCTTGAAAAACATCATGATATTGACTGCATATACGGTTATGAGCTCAACCTGTCCCGATCTGTTAATACCAGCACTGAGATGCCGAGCCCTCATAAGGTCCGCCAGGGGTTCAATCACCAACGCAAACAGCAATGATGATAATGGGCATACCTGTCGGGCACCTATCGCCAGTGCCAGTATTGGCGAGCACACTCCATTTGCGCACCCTCTGCATATGGCTGCGTATATAAAATGTGTACCCATTTTACAAAGTTTGTCCCAAACCCATAATTCTGTAGAACCCTAAACAGGAAAGGCCAGTATACTGTGTCAAATGCTTTCTGAAATGTCTAAGGACACAGCAACCCCCTCTAGCACCTGAGGTATCCTCGCCATAATATTATACAACCGACGAATATTGGACGCCGTTGATCTCGCCAATATAAACCCTGCCTGATCTTCGTGTACCATATAAGGCATTAGCGGATTGAGTCTGGTAGCCAGTATTTTTGCAAATATTTTTGCATCAGTATTTATCAGGGACAGCGGTCGGTACGATCCACAATCATCCGGGGGCTTACCCGGTTTTAGTAACCAAGTAATAATCGCATCGCGCATCGACTCAGACAGGGTGCCAATTTCCAGTGCCTCTGCCCATACCTTTAATAGGCAGGGAGATAACACATCTATACATTCATTATAGAACTCTGTCTCAAGGCCGTCAGAGCCCAGGGTTTTCCCTCCCAGCATATTTCTAATCGCTTCCTTAATCTCGCTCAACATTATAGGTTTCTCCAGTGTGGTGCAGGCTTCTGCCGACAGGAGAGTCATGGGTATTTTAGCTAAGTATTCGTCGATCTCGTCAGTTGTAGCCATACTCTGGGGGGAGTACAGGTTCTTGTAAAAATCATAAAACACCTCACTCACCTCTTCTATTGTATTGACCACCACTTTGTTCGCCCTGGTAATGCACGGGATGTTAGTGCTAGCCCTCTCGCAGCGGATTGTCTGCACTAGCAGTTTGCCCGGCCTGTCCTGTTCCCCATATCGCAGAAAAAAACGTACATATACCACTAGCTACCTACCTCTAACACACCGAAAGGTGGCTACTTGTCAGAAATTTACCTCACAGTAGGAATTTCATAGGATTATATCTCCCACCATAGACAAAGAAATGTGTTTAGCATATTTTAATTATTATATCAAACAACATGGTAAAACAACATAAAAAACCTATTTCCAGCGTTCGTTATTTGTAGAAACACAAATGGGCGGAAGAAGCAGACACCAAAACATTTGCAATGTACAGTTTTGCAAATGTTTTGGTGTCTGCTTCTTCCGCCCATTTGTGTTTCTACAAATAACGAACGCTGGAAATAGGTTTTTTATGTTGTTTTACCATGTTGTTTGATATAATAATTAAAATATGCTAAACACATTTCTTTGTCTATGGTGGGAGATATAATCCTATGAAATTCCTACTGTGAGGTAAATTTCTGACAAGTAGCCACCTTTCGGTGTGTTAGAGGTGGGTAGCTAGTGGTATATGCACGTTTTTTTTTGCTGTATCTCTCCTCACATACCACAGCCCCCTTAAAAAACTGAGGAAACCCTTGTGCTCACAACACTTGCTTATCCCTGTTCCCCATATCGACACACTGTTGCTGGTTTATCAAAGTACTGCAACTCTCTATCCGCTGCATCCCGATATTTATCTAAATTAGCCTTGATATCCTTGCCGATCTGTGGTGTGGAGGTCCTAATGTATTCTGCTAGCAACCGCGCTAATGCCTCCAAACAACTTTTTAATTCCCTCCTAATGTCGCGTAACACCCTGCATTCAGTAGACATTGCAATCCCCCTCATGTATACCTTGAATGCCTGCCAGAGAATAGCTTGTGTGGTTACTGACCCTTTGTTATTCTTGAAATAACTATTTATATGTTGCACCATACTGGTCCGGAAGACAGGGTCCATTAGGGTTGCAGCCTTGAAGCGCCACTGTGGTCGTTGGCCCGTACCTCCCGGAAGGCTCAATGAGAGTAACACTGGGGAATGATCGGACATAGTTCTGGGAAATATGCGGCACTCGGTCACCCAGTTTACTAGCCTATGGGAAGTAAGCCAGTAATCAATACGCGAATGCATATCGTGCACCGATAAATAAAAAGTAAACGTGCTATGTGCACCGTGGAGTGTGCGGCACACATCTTTTAATCCCAAATCTTCCATATGTATGTGTATAATATGTGCTGTGTTCGTTAGGGATCTGGGTGTGTAAGATGTGCGATCTAACTGTACATCAAGTATCGTATTGAAGTCATTGCCACAGATTACTGAAGCAGTGGGGTACCTAGCACATTTTTGGAATAAGGCATCAGAAAACTCAGAATCATCCTCATTTGGGCTATATACGTTAATCAAAAGTACTTCCGCACTCCCTAACTTCCCATGAACGATTACAAACCTGCACCTTCGTCACACTCTGAGTAAATGGTAGTAACTGATGCGCTAGGATCATGACCCTGCATGCTCTGGTGTAATAGGGTGTGTTGTATCGCTGATCCCCCAAACCAGGAGCGACCTTACGTGCTTGATGTTCTAGCAGGTGTGTTTCTTGTAAAAACAGAAGCTTGGCCCCCTGTCAATTAACATATGCCATAACCTTACGCATCTTCATAGGGATACCCAGGCCCTGAACGTTCCAACTCAATAACTTAACATCCGCTGGAGTATTTCCTGTCATATTCTTTCATGTACCCCATCACATTCCACACATCTCTGCGGCATCTCCTGTCTAGACCACAATATGCAGTGTCTAACCTGTGCGTGTTTTTAACAGTTTCACCCCAACACCACCCAATCCCCCACCCCATCCCTCATAGTACCTCAAACTTTGACTATGTGCATCCCTTTACCTTTACCCCCTCCCACTCTACCCTGCTCAACAAAAAGGTGCACTCGCATTGGAGGCATCTGCTACCATGGCGAGTGGAGATCCCGGCATATGTGATTTTCTACCTTGGCTGAGTTTGGACCATAATTGAAGGAATTTGAACAATGTTACCATTAACACATCTTAATTTGCATAATTACAGATGTGATACACAAATATTTCAAAAGTTAAGTATCCTCCGTCGCCTGCTTCTCTCGTAGAGTTATGGTGGCCTCTACAAACGATGCAGCCTTCGCAGGGAACGTAAAGAAGTAAACCTTGTTCTTAAATTGTAGTCGCAGTCTAGCCGGATACACCATAGCATAAGGCATTCTACGCTCCCTAAGAAGCTTTTTAACCCCCCAAACGTGCGTCTCTCTTGCTGTACCGCCAGCGTGTAATCTGGGAATAAAAGGATCATGTTAAAAGCCAGTCTTCAGTTCCTGTTTCTCCCGTGCAGCCCTCAGAGCTAGATCTCTGTCTCTGTAGTTCATTATGCGCGCAATTATTGGCCAGGGGAACACACCTGGCTTAAGTTTTGCCATCAGTGCCCTGTGCGCACACTCCACTACAGGCACCCAGATAACATGGCCATGGCCATGTCCTCCTTTCCTCCCCTAGGGGTAGAGGGCGTAAGGCCGCGAAATTGGGCCACCGGCCTGTGAAAAAAGGAAAGGGGACGTAACGCTCGCAAAAAGGGCAACAAGCCTGTGAAATGCGAACAAAGGGTAAGGCGGGGAGCCACAGGAAGCGCCAATAGTTATAAGGTGCTGCCCACGGCCAGCAGCACTATCTGGTGTCAACGGTTGCACTGTTGTGCGGCGAAGGTCTGGGAGGAAAGTTTACTGGGACACTTGGAGGTGCGTCAGCGACTTGCTCTGTGTATGCAGCTGAAGAGTGGGAGGTAGCCTGCAACTATGGGAGCAGTGGGAGCCGGTCGCCAGTGCCAGCAGCAAGCAAGGAAGTGTGTGTGCCTCAGGGCCGCTGCCGTGCAGTGCTTGTGCCTCGTGGATGCTACTAAGAGTGACATCGAATTTACACAGTGGGGCTAAGCAGGGTAATGCGTGTGCCAATAGGCCACTACCAGGACTGAAAACAGCAAAGTGCAGCCGCTTGGCCTTGCCGCGCCTGCAGGATCAGAGCAGGAGGCCTAGCTGCAACTCCCGCCAAGAAACGTTGTGGTAGTCAGGAGCTGCATCCCACAGAGCAAGGCACCTGAAGGAGCAAGCTGTACTCTCACCGATATTCAGGACTGCAGACAGAGGGACGCAGAATTGTGGTGCATTACAACACAAACAGGATAAACTTTCCGGTTGCAAAGACTGATAGCAGCACAAGGCGAGATCCACGGTAAAGAGCAAAGACCAGAATGAGACACAAAAAGAAGAGGGCAGTGCATGTGCCAAAGGGGCGTGCTAGTGTCCAAGGGCCGCTGCAAAACATTGCAATGGAGACACAAAGGGCAGAGACACCAGGAACGAGCAGTGCTGAGAAGGATTTGGAGAGGTTCCTCCAGAAATTGAGGATGGCAGCAGCCAGGCATAGCACTAACTGGCTACAGAAGGTCGCGACTGAGGTGGAAGGTGGTGAGCAGGGCCTTCAAGGGACAGGTGTCAGTCCCCATTACTTTTTCCAGCATCGACAGAGGAGCAGGCGCAGCAGGAGCTGATTTCAATGGGTGAAGAAGAATCAGGTGCCAAGAGAAGGAGAACTCTAACAGTGAAGCAAAAGCAATCAGGCAACAAACGGAAACAGCCACAAAGAAAAGAGAATCTGGGAAAACAGCACGGGGGGAGAGAGAGAGAGGCAGAGAGAAGAAACAGGGGCCTGTTGCCATCCCAGCGACTCCTGCCATAAATGCACCAAGGGCGAGCTGCAGTGGACCCGGCACGCATGCAGCCATCACAGCGGCAGAGGCACCAGAGGGACCTGCATCCTTGGAGCAAGTGAAAGGTATAGTGATGCAGTACTTGCAAGCGTGGGGCAATGGGGCAAACGGGCAAATGTGAATATGTTTAATCAAGTGGGAAGGAATGTGGAATCTGTTAACCAGCAGGGGGACACCCAGAGAGGGGTTTGCAAAGGGGCCAGTAGAGGCTTGGGGGACAGCCAGCCAAGACAGGTAGGAAGCAGGGTTGGGGTGCTGCAGCAAGGAGAGGTCCCACAGCAACAACAGGTGATAATGTCGAGTAACCGCAAGGGGATGTGCCATGGAATAGTAGCAGTTATGGGAGAGGTATGCCAGGGATCGCACCACTGGGGGCTAAGGGTAACGCATTAGTGTGGCACATCCCAGTACAAATCAAAGAAAGGGTATGGCAATAGGAGTTCATAGATATTTTCACCTTCCTTGACCTAGAACAGACAGGCATTGACATGTGCCAAATTTTAGAAAAGGAGAGGGAGAAAAAGGAAGAAAAAATTCATAATTGGTTAGTTGGTTTAGAATTCTGGCATCCATCATGGTTGAAAAATATCCAGCGGATGCATGGGCTTTATGGGCCTATGAGTGTAAAGGCTGGAGGGGGGTATCTGTACTCCTGCCCTCTATATGGCAGAGTCGAAGCACAGAGCACCCCAGCCAAGATTCTCTAAGTGGTAAAACATGGAGAGCAATCAAGGCTTAACTCTCAGGAGGTGATGCGGGCTGGTTCTTAAGTACAGTGTAGTCCCCAAGCACCCACAAAGGAATGTCCACACACACTATGTTAGTGATAACACAGTCTTTACATAAAAAAGGTTCAAAGTTATATACACAATCACAAGAACACACTTTGTACTCTGGCAATACTGTAATGGCAAATATATACAAGTCTACGTGGTACCACTCTTAACTATCGATTCCTTTGAAATGCATCAACTGCTAACAGTTCACATGTCATACAAATCAGATTATAAGATGAATCAATGATAGACACAGACAGAAAGCAAGTTAAATCAAGCAGTGGCAGAACTGTCTATCCCACTACCATGAGATGTTCTGTGCGAGGGAACACCCACCTGTGCAACCTGTGAATAAAGCATATTTGACAGCCCAGTCCAATTATGCTTGATATAGTCTCGACTCCTTCTAAAAGGTTCCATGACCCCAAAGTATCTGGTTTCATAGAGTTCTTCGATGAGTCGTCGATGGGCCCTGCTCATGGCTGGGTGGCGTCCCCGTGGATACCAGGTGAGCATAACAGAAAGCGAAGCCCCCAGAAATAATCCACCTGGGCGCCATGGAGACATCAGAAATCGACCAATTGGCCCAATTGTTGGGGGACCTTCGTGCCGAGGTTCATTCCGCCCGACAAGAGACTAATGCTGTTCTGAACTTGATGGTCGTGCAGAATATCGTACCTCCGTCCCCAAGTACTGCACAGGCAGGAGAAATAAACTGCCTGTGCAATCTTTGAGGCCACAGGTGTTGTGAGCCGTCAATCAGGAACCAGAAACACCGGAAGAACCCCAGACCACTGTAAGGCAATGGGTGATTATTAAAACAGGTGCAGTACTAAGGAAATACAATGTAAACACCAATTGGAATAGGGCTTACCCCAGTGTATGACAGCAGTCCCTTGAAGTAGTGGGTAGCAGGAGGTCGAGGGCTGGAAGACCAGGCGTTCCGCACGGCTAGTAGGAGGATAACACCTGGGTCAGATGGCAAAGACCCGAAAACACAAGTTCCAAGATACAGAGTTCAAAGATCCAAAGCTCCGCTCCAGAGAGATTGATCAGAGCCAATCCAGGGGATAGGCAAAAATCAGGTCAGTTGAGCAGTCCAAAGTCGTAAGGGACAGGAGTTCCGAATTCCGAGGAGTAGACAAAGATCGAGTCCGTAATGCAATCCGGTGTCGTACAGCAAACAGTTCCAAAATCCAGGTAGAAGGTAAAAATGAGGTCCGTTGAGCAGTCCAAGGTCGTAGTAAACGTGGTTCGAAGGAAAACAAGAAAACACCAAACAATCCTCACGAGATCAGCTGTGAAGCACTGCTTCTGTGTTTTCGGATGTGTTTGAACTCGTTTGAGTCAGTCACGTGATGTGAATCACGGAAGCGTGCAGCGTGAGGATTGTCACGTGAACTTGATCACGTGATGCAGGATGAACGAGGTTGCTGTGGGAGTCTCTCTATGTGCCGCATGGATGATCGTGAAGACCGGGGACGTTGCCAGTTGTGTGTAAGTCTCCATGCCAACTGCCAACAAAATGAAGGACGGAAAACACCTGGATTGCATGCTGGTGTTTTCGCTCGTTGGGTAGGATGCTGCTGCCTTGGTGTGTGTGCCGTGACTGCCTTTGCAGGTAAGTGTAAGGAGAGACGAGCAGCCGTAATGGAGGATGCGACAAATGCACTCCGAAGAGACCTGATAATGACCAAGGATCTCACCGAGGAGATCGGTAGACAGGTCTTGCAATCACAGGCAGGACAGACTCCTCTGCCTGGAGGGAATCCACTGATGCAAAATCCCACCTCCTCATCTTTTACCCCAACTCCAGTACAAATCACGTTACGTGGAACAGTTCCCATGGCACCACCAGAAAGGTTTTCAGGCGACCCACGAAAGTATGCAGCGTTCATAACTCAGTGTCGCCTTCATTTCCTTTGTCGCCCTGGAGCATTTCCAAATGACCAAACTCGGGTAGCTTTCGTCCTATCATACTTGAGTGGAAGCGCAGCTGATTGGTCGGTGCCGTTGGTGACCCATGATGATCCCTTGTTACACGACTATGGGGGGGTTCCAGAGAGAGATGGAAAAACGTTTTGCTCACCATACCCAGGAACAAGCAGTTGATACCGAACTATTATCCCTCCGGCAGGGGAATCAGAACTTGTGCATTGCTACCTTCAATAGACTGGTTGCCGAAGCCAGGTGGCCAGAAAACAAAAGAACCATGTTATTCCATCGAGGTTTGCGAGAAGAATTAAAGGACATCTTAGCCCAGGTAGTTGATCCCCCCAGAGACTGTACCGAATTCATAAATCTGGTCGTGCAGCTAGAACACTGGTTGCAGGACTGAAAAGCAGACCTGTCCAAAGCAGACTCGCAAGCAGTTTATGTTCGATCTAGAGACAACGCACCACGGGCGCCAGAAAACGCCATAGAACCCATGCAGATCGGAGGAATACAACCTCCATTAACAAAACAAGAGCGGGATAAAAGAAGACAACAGCAACTTTGTTTGTATTGTGGAAAACCAGGACATTTCCTAAAGGACTGCCCAGTAAAACCCCCAAGGAGAACAGTCGGGCCACAGAAAAGGATGAAGTTAAGGAATCGTAAAACTACCAAGCTTGGCAACCGTAGAGGTCAGTTTGTCAAGTGAGAAGAAAGAGCCACTGACCCCGCACTTTGAAATACCTGTGATCTTAATAAACCACCAACAGTCGTCAAAGATGCATGCCGTAGAAGCGGACATCGACAGCGGAGCAGTTGGGAATTATATAGATCTAGAGTTGGCAGCAGAGATGGGGCTTCCTTTGTGTTCTAAGTCTACCAGGAACAAGGTAACTACCGTGGATGGGACAGAAATTGCCTCCGGACCAGTAACCCAGTGCACAGCTGGAGTAACCCCAGGATGGACATCGGAAGTGTATTTCATTCGATCTCATTAAGGCACCTCAGTTCCGGTTAACACTAGGGATGCCATGGTAAGTTGCTCACAACCCTTTGACAGACTGGCGGGCACTGAAATTAACCTTCTCCAGCGACTGCTCCCCTGCCTGCTATTCTCCTGAGCCGTAACCTGACTTCTATATCTCCAAGACTCCCAGAACAGCAGTATCTACCCTAGGAGTAACTAACACCTTGCCAGATGAATACCACGATTTTCAGGACGTATTCCAAAAGGACCAGGCTAACACATTACCGCCGCACAGGCTTATGATTGTCAAATTGACCTTGTTCCTGGTGCACAAATCCCTTGCGGAAGGATCTACGCTCTCACCGAACCAGAAAACCTTCACTTGAAATGCTATTTGGACCAGTACCTTGCAAACAGATTTATCCGCCCATCTAAGTCCCCGGCAGCCAGTCCTTTGTTCTTCGTACCGAAGAAAGAAGGGGACTTGAGGACCTGTATTGATTACCGCGCAATAAACCAGATCACCGTGAAGAACCGCTACCCCTTGCCCCTTATCCCTGAAATGCTAGACCAAGTCAAAGATGCCCAGATTTATACCAAATTGGACCTTCGAGGAGCGTACCACCTGGTCCGGGTCAGAAGCGGAGATGAGTGGAAAACCGCTTTCCGTACCAAATATGGCTTGTATGAATATCAAGTCATGCCTTTCGGCTTGTGCAACGCTCCTGAAGCGTTTCAATATTTCATGAATGATGTCTTGAGAGAATTGATTGACGTTTGTGCCTTAGTCTACATAGACGACATCTTAATGTACTCAGCCTCGAAACAAGATCATATCAGGCACGTTCGTTCAGTCCTCACCAAGCTCCGCCAACATCGTTTAAATGCAAAGCTTGAGAAATGTTTTTTTACGTCACCATAGTAGAATTTTTTGGTTTCATCCTTTCGCCAAGAGGCATCAGAATGGACGCACATAAGGTAGACGCCATTCTAAAATAGCCATCACCAACGTCAGTGAAAGGGATACAAAGTATGCTGGGCTTTGCAAACTTCTACCCCCGATTTATCCCAGACTTCTCTCAGGTTGTGCACCCGATCACAGTACTGCTACGAAAAAGCAACAAAAGGTTCGCTTGGACCGAGGAAGCGGAAAGAGCCTTTCAGGAACTGAAACGAAGATTCACCTCTGCCCCAATCCTTATGTCGTAGAAACTGATGCTTCCAGTATGGCAATGGGAGTGGTCCTTTCACAGAAGGACCCAGAAACAGGCCAGCTGCATCCTGTGGCCTTCTGGTAAAAAATGTTCTCACCCCCAGAAATTAATTACGCCATCACGGACAAAGAACTCCTGGCCATCAAGTCCGCTTTCAAGGCGGGGCAACACTATCTTCTGAGGGCTAGACACACCATTACAGTCATCACAGACCACCGGAACTGGCAATATCTCAAGACAGCCAAGGCCCATTCCTCACGGCAGTTATGGTGGAACCCTTTTTTTCGCCGAATATGATTATGTAATCACATTTCGACCAGGGGTCAAGAATGGAAAAGCTGGCGCCTTATCTCGAATGGGCATCGATGAAACGGTATATACAACCCCAGACCCGGTACCCTTCTTATTAGAAGATAAACTCTTGGGTATCACGACAACCTTAACAAAAGCAGAATTATGAAACGAAATCTGACAGGCAATGAACCCAGATGCTTTCCTCGCATGGCAAACTCAAGGAGAACAATATTGCATCAAGGATCTGTTACCCTTTTTTAGAGACCGGCTATATGTACCCAGGAAGGAGTTACAATAGCATATCATTTCAGATTATCATGACTCTCTGATCGAAGGACATCTTGGGATTGCCAAAACCTTAGCTAAGGTGAAAAATAACTTTTGGTGGCCTACCTGGCATAAGGACATTGTCCAGTATGTTCAATCTTGCGGTGTCTGTGCACAAAATAAATCACAGAAACAAAAACCATCGGGTCTCCTACAACAATTGGACATCCCACCCGCTCAATGGCACACTCTCTCCCTTGACTTCATCACTGATCTGCCCCCCAGTCAAGGCTTTAACCCCATTCTTGTAGTCATGGATTTGTTCTCTAAGATGGCACATTTTATTCCTCTCAAAGGCCTCCCAGACGCATCTACCTTAGCAAAAGTGTTTATGGAAAACATTGTTAAGCTACATGGTTTCCCATCAGTTCTGGTCTCTGATCGAGGCAGCCAGTTTGTATCCAATTTTTGGAGAAAATGTTGCTCAATGGTGCAGATTGACGTCCGGCTATCTACCAGTCATCACCCCCAAATGGACGGCCAAACCGAGAGGACCAACCAGACCCTCGAGCAGTATTTACGGTGCATGCTGCACCATGAATTAAGACATTGGAAGGACTTACTTTGGATAGCCGAGTACGCATACAACAATTCTGTACATTCTAGCACGGGACAAACACCTTTTTACAACCTGTATGGCAGACATCCACGTACCTCAGAACCTGTTAGGTATCCACCTACCACTAGACTCCAGTCACGCACACAAGGTCTCACAGGCTCTGCTAGTTTACATGATACTTCACAAACTATGGGGTAAACACACACGCATCTCACCCAGACCTCAGTCTGCGGCTAAGCGACTCGTTCTGCATAAGAATCTTTGCCGTTTTTCACCAAGTCATGATTTGCACTACATTTCCCAGAGGGATCAGTCTACGTGACGTTACGGTCGTTCCTGGCGGTTGGCATGGAAACTATGGCGCCCGTGATTGTTTCGTCATCATGTTCACATCCATGTCATGTGACTTTGCATTACTTAGTGCTCGATTGCCATGGGTCCCGCGCTTCTGATTATGCGGAAGTATGCTTTGTTTCCTGTTTTTTGAACTTTCAGGATTTCTGCTGCCTCGACCTCAGACTTCGTTTTTGGATCGGTCTCCTGCCTACTCCTTGTCTGCTTTGTTTGCCTGGATATTATTGTAACTTTGGTATTTCGACCCTGGAACGTTTCCTTTGGATTGTCTTGCTGCTCCCTTGTCTGCTTCGTGTGCTGTTCATTTCTATGCAGCGTCTCTTGTGCTTCCCATGAACCACGGTGTACCGGACCTGTTTGACTTAACCCTCACTACAACCTTCCAATTGAAGTGCTTGTATCCCAGTGTAACTTCAGCCCTTATTCCGTTTCCCTCCAGTCGTAAACCTTGGACTAGTGACTGCCTGCTTGGTGTGCTTCTGTTCATCCTCGTTTCGTCGGGTCCTCCCATTTGGAACTAGAGACTCTTCGAAGGCGTCCTTGTGTCGTCGGGCACAGTTGGGCTGTTGCTACCTGGATACGGCATTTACGCCTTGTTCTTCCATGCTGACATTCCTTGGGTCCACGATAAGGTACATAATTCACATTGCACGTATTTCTCGAACGTTTAGAACTTCCACCACTTATTCTATTGTCTTTTGTTTTCTCTGTCACAGAATTAAGGAGAATAGTTTTCCCTGCACTTCTTACCGGCTCGTGTCTTCCTCCCATTAGAGGTTGGTTCTGCTACTTATAGTACTCTACGAATATATTGCATTGTGCTGTTACTTAATCAGGGTGTTTTTCATAGGGTCCTGGAGTTGCTGGCATCACCTTGTGAATGATCCTCTGGGCGTCTTCTGGGATCCTCCTGGCGGTTCGTGGATTTCCATCTTTCAAAGAATGCCACAGACTGTCTGTTATTGGGCGGCAGTCAGTGGCATTGTTGGGAAGAAATCTCCGGCTACACTACGTGGTCAAGTAATTGCCGTGGATTTTCGACAGAACTCGACCTTCCTGGCAGCTTGGAAATGCCTGCAGTAAAGACTCTTCACACAACCATCACTCAGGATTTCAAAAAGGTGAAAGAACTTCTCATTCATGCTAAGGAAAAACAAAAGCACTTTGCCGTCCAACATAAAAAAAGGCCCCAGACTATCAAGTAGGGGACAGGGTTTGGTTTTCCGCCAAATTTGTACCCATCAAAGGAACCCGGACCTTCCATCCCCGATTCTTAGGACCCTATACCATCCGGGCAATTATCAACCCAGCATAGGTCAAATTGGATTTACCACCTAATCTACAAATCCATCCGGTATTCCATGTATCCCTCTTAAAACCAATGCAACCCGGTACACGAATCAAGACACCATCAAAACCCATACTTATTGATGGAGAACCAGAATTCGAAGTCAAAGGCATCCTGGACTCTGAATACTCTGGAGCCAAGTTATATTATCTCGTCGACTGGAAGGGATTCGGACCCCAAGATAGATCCTGGGAGCCCAGTGAGAACATCCATGCGCCACGTCTGGTCAGGAAGTTTCATCAGAACTTCCCAACTAAGCCTGGACCAGACAGGAGAAACACCGCGGGAGGGGGCTTGGGGGGGAGTGCTGTCACGACCCTTGGCCATGACCCCCACTGGCAGGCCCATTGGCCAGGTGGAGTCAGGACTCATATCGCAAATAAGGCCGGGCATCCACCTTTCAGGCCCTCTTGGGGCCAGTCCTGGTACCTTTGGCGCCAGGCTCATACCCACTGAAAGACGTCTGCTCAAGGAACTACTTTATTTAGGCTTTCAGCCAACATGGAGGCATCCACATAGCTTGATTCCTAAGAACCAAGTTATGCAGTATAGTGCTTTGGTTGTGGTGGCCTAGGGACTACTTTATCTGGACTACTTTGCAGAGGCTATTTAAACCACACCCGAACAAGACAACACGCTTCGCGTTACTTTGCTACTAGCAACGTGACGCTCACCATGTCCAGCTTTCTCACGAGCCTGGCAAAATCCGGACCTGCAGAAAGACAAAGAACATAGTTAGCAGCAGAATCCTACCTGCACTCTCCATCCTTCACTGCTCGCAGATCCTGGGCAGCTCCGTTGGAGCGGTTCGCCACCCGGATCGAAGGACCTGAGAAAGGAGAAAGGAAGAAAGACATCATTAAAGGAGGTAGTAAAGACATTACAACCACGAATTGCTTAAAGGCTTACCTGTCTGGTTGCTTTTCAACCTGCATAGCTCCGGAACTCCACCCGCGCTGGAAGCACACCGCGACCTACGAAAAAGAGAAAACACAGGTCAGCGAAGATAAGACATCGCAGCTCTGCGCAAAGCACCTACTTACCGCATCACAGCGCCTATTGTGCGCCATCATTCACCGGCGAGGGCCAGCCTACCCATTTCGCCAAGCATTTCTCCACGCACCTAAGGGAGATAAAAAGAGACATCCCAGGTAAGCATATATGGTATAAAAGGGGCTTTGTCCAGTTCCAGAATGTACAGAGTTATTGTATGCATATTCGGAAATCCATAGAATGTCAATTACTTTCAGTCTGGTGTAACATACAACGCAGGTACTGTTCAAGAGTCTGATTGGTCCTCTCCGTTTGACCATCGGTCTGGGGATGGTGACTGGTCGATAACCTCACGTCGATTTGCGCCACTTGACAACATGTCTTCCAAAAATGTGAAATGAATTGACTACCTCGGTCAGAGACCAATACGGAGGGAAATCCGTGTATTCGAACAATGTTTTCGAGAAATTCCTTGGCCAGAATTGAAGCAGAAGGTAATCCCTTTAAAGGAATAAAGTGGGCCATTTTGGGAAAAAGATCCACAATAACGAGAATGGTGTTAAATCCATTACATGGAGGTAGGTCTGTAATAAAGTCTAACGATAAGGTAGGCCATGGTGTAGGTGGAATATCCAAGGATTGTAAAAGGCCAGCCGTTTTTTTCTTCTGACTTTTGTTTTGGGCACAAATGCCACAGGACATTACAAATGACTTTACATCTTTTCGTCAGGTGGGCCAGCAGAATTGTCTCTTAATTTTAGCTTCAGTTTTTGCGATACCTGGGTGCCCTTTCATCAGGTGTCATGATAATTGGAGATGACTAGTTCTTGTAGTTCCTTATGTGGTAGAAATAGACGCCCTTGATAATAAGGTAGGTCATTGATGACAGAGTAGTCTGAGCCTTTCTTTACCCAGTCCTGCAGGGTTGTTGGATCGAAGAGTTGTTGGATCTTTACCTGACTATCTTCTAGGGTTTGTAAAGTAGTTATGCCAAGAATTCTTTGTTCTGAAATTATAGGCACCGGCTCCGGGTTCGCATATGCTTCTTCCATTCCTATTCGGGATAAGGCATCTGCCTTGCCATTTTTACAGCCTGGTCGATAAGTGATCATGAAATCGAATTCGGCAAAGAACAATGCCCATCGAAGTTGGCGTGATGATTGAGCTTTGGCTGTCTTTAAATACTGCAAGTTCCGGTGATCAGTGATTACAGTAATGGTATGCCTGGCACCGAGAAGATAATGCCGCCAAGCCTTGAAGGCGGATTTGATAGCCAATAGCTCCTTATCGGTAACCGCATAGTTTACCTCGGGTGCCGAGAACTTTCTGGACCAAAATGCAACTGGGTGAAGTTGACCGGTTTCAGGATCCTTCTGGGACAGGACAGCTCCCATGGCTAAACTGGATGCGTCGGTTTCAACTATGTATGGGAGTTCAGGACGCGGATGCTTTAATACAGGTGCAGACGTGAATTTCGCTTTCAGTTCTTGGATGGCATTCTCAGCTTCTTCAGTCCACAAGAAGCGTTTGTTTTTTTGCAAGAGCGCTGTGATAGGGTGTACAACGTGCAAGAAATCCGGAATGAATCTGCGATAGAAATTAGCAAATCCGAGCATGCTTTGTACTCCTTTAACTGAACTGGGTGATGGCCATTTGAGAATTGCGTCCAACTTTCGAGAGTCCATTCGAACTCCTTTCTTAACACGTACCAAATGGTGTGCCCCTCAGAGATCTAATTTAGTGTAGATACAAGCGTCCTTTACTTGGTCTAGTAATTCTGGCATCAGAGGCAATGGGTATCGGTTCTTAACCGTGATCTGATTTAAGGCGCGGTAGTCTATGCACGTTCTGAGGTCACCTTCCTTTTTTGGCACGAAGAACAAAGCTGAAGATGTAGGGGACTTGGATGGACGAATGAAGCCATTGGCAAGGTATCGGTCCAAGTATTATCGTAGGTGAAGGTTCTCGGGTTCCGTAAGTGCGTAGATCCTACTACATGGAGGTTGTGCACCAGGTATGAGATCAATTTGACAATCGTATGATCTGTGAGGTGGTAAGGTGTTTGACTGTTCTTTTTGGAAAACATCCTGGAATTCTTGATATTCGTGGCGGTAACTGCACAACTCGAGTAACGACTGTGGTCAGGTCTTTGTACAAGGTTTTTATTGGGTAACAAGTATGTGCACAATCCGGGAAGGTTATTCTCTTCTCTCGCCAATCAATACAAGGATTATGAGTTTCCAACCACGGTATCCCCAGTATTATTTGGAACTGCGGGGCTTTGATTAAATCAAACACAATAGTCTCTCGATGCCCATCCTGACCCAGTAATGTCCTCTCTGCGGTGGAATGAGTTACAGGCCCAGAGGCAATTTCAGTTCCATCGACTGTGGTGATGACATCCGAAGTGGTCTTTCTGCAGAGAGGTAGATTCATCCTAGAAGCCAATTCGCGGTCCACATAGTTTCCTATGGCCCCGCTATCAATGTATGCCCTAACTGCGTGCAAATGTGATGGCTGCCTTGGATCTATAAGGACCATTGGTATGATGAAATGCGAGGTCTGAGTATCCTCCTTCAAGCTCGGCAAGCGGACCTCTACGCTTGTCGGGCGTGGTCGTTTCCCGAGTCAGGCTCCATATGGCTTTTATCAGCAGCTCCTACCACCTTCTTGGGTGGTTTTACAGGGCAATCCCATAGAAAATGTCCCGGAGTTCCACAGTATAGACATAATTGCATTTGCCGCCTCTTTTCTCTTTCCTTCTGTGTCAAGGGTCCTTTAACTCCTCCGATTTGCATGGGTTCTGAGGCATCTGTTCCTTTGGGGGTAGCGTTGGGTTTAACCACCACCAGGCTCTCGAACTTGGCTCGATCAGCCTTTCGAGTCTGAAGTCTGTGATCTAACTGGACCACTAAATCTATATATTCAGCAGAATCTTGAGGTGGGTTCACAACTTGAGCCAAAACATCTTTGAGTTCTCCTCGAAGTCCCTGATGAAACAACGTAACCCGTTTTTCCTCGGGCCATCCAGTTTCCACCACCAAACTATTAAAGGTTGCTATGTAGGTTAGAAGGCCTTGGTTACCCTGTCGTAGGGACAAAAGTTTGTTATCCAGGGCCTGTCCTTGAGAGTGCTGGGCAAATAGTCTTTCCATGCTCATTTGGAAACCCTGAAAATCCCGAAGAATAGGGTCATCCTGATTGACTAGTGGGATAGACCAATCCGCTGCACTGCCGCTGAGATAGGATAATACAAAGGCTACTTTGGCTTGATCATTTAGAAAGGCTCCAGGTCTGCATAAAAAGTGCAAACGGCATTGGTTCAGGAACACAGCAAATCTTTTCGGGTCCTCCGCAAAGCGTTCTGGTGGGGCTAAAGGGATATTGCCTGGTAAAATCATTTGCACAGGGTTGCTTGGTGAAACAGGGTTTGGAATCCCCCCGAGTCCCGGTAGGGGTGTTTGCCCCGCTTGGTTTTGCAGTAATTGTCTAGCAAGGTCATCAGTGCGTTCCTTCAAAACAATCAACCCTCTCCTGAGTGTATTAGTTTCTTGGCGAGCGGCATGTACTTCAGCCCTAAATTCCCCTAATAATTGGGCCAGTTGGTCAGTTTCTGATGTCTCCATGACACCCGGGTGAGAATTTGTAGGAAGGCTTCACGTTCTGTTACGCTCACCTGGCTCCCACAGGGGTGTCAAGTGGAACTGGACAGCCACGGTTTCCACCAACGTGATGCGTAGTGCAGAGATGACTGACTGCACTGGCCCTCCTAGCTTCATCTGCTTGACCCGTAGAAGTAGTCTCCTAAAGACGGGGAAAGGGAATTAGCCACCTGTGGATTTGAGTAGTAACACCTCACTGCGTCCCCACTTATCACTTCTGACATTCCCTTTCACAAAGCTCACCTTATAGTTTTGTATGATGAGCTCTCCATCCTGCGAAGAATGCAGGGGCGCGTTGATGGCCAGTTACTTCACTGGCTTGAGGGTATTGGAAGAGTTCTGGACAAATCTTGGCTCCAAACCTCCGGGCGAAAGGCCGTAAGTATATAGTTCTAAAGAGTTCAAAATGTCCGAATAATCACGCTTGTCCAATTCCTTGTTTCTTTTGCAGCTTAGACCCAAAAGATGATCGTCTTGTGGCAGCTGAACGCGTTCAGGTAAGAGTCTGTGTTTTGTAACACTGTCCAGTAAATGATGCCAAGGTTTAACTTGTTGCTTTCTCTTTTCTTGCAGGTGCGGCGTAGGAAGATTTGGCATGCTGGTGGACAATACCTCCTGCGGTAAAATCAGGTAGGCATATGGTGGCAAGAGATTGTCCTTGTTTGTTCCCTTGGCTCACCTTGTTGTTTTCTTGTCCCCCTCAGGTGCTGGAATGCGGCAACCTGGTGATGGAGACAGCACCGGATCGTAGAGATGCTGCGAGGAACGGTGAGTATGGCGCAGCGCTGCTGCTAGCGATGTGACGCGTTTAAAATGAAGTATGTTTCTGGTTCGAAGATGCGCTGAATCCGAAATCAGGTAAGAAATCCAGTAAAGTTCTTGTTCTAACCTTTCTTCTTCTTTCCCTTCTTTCTAGGCGCTCTGGACTCAAGGCGGCGTGGCAGGATGCTGGATGCTGACTGCAGACACGGTGAGCGTTACGCTGCTGGATGCAGAATAACGTGAAGCATGTGCTGCTCTTCGGGTGTGGTTTAAATAGCCTTCAAAGTAGTCCCAGGTAAGTATTCCTCCACAACCACAACCGAGTAACAAAATAGTTCCTAAGATAAAATAGTCCCTTCAAGCCTCACATGGGCTTGGATGCTTGGATCCCTTGCAGCATGGTCTGCATCAGGTAAGTTTTAACATATGAGCCTGGCGCCTATGGCGCCAGGACTGATGTCCCATATGAGCCTGGCGCCATAGGCGCCAGGACTGTACCTAGATAGCCCCTAACAGGGGTTGCTGGGTTTGCTCCAGGTAACATGATGCCTGCTTCCGGGGTTGATGGACTTGGTCTGGATGCCTGGGGGTAGGCATCATGACACAGGCCCCCGCGGCTCTCCGCGTCTCAATGCTACTGCTCGCTGTAGTTGGAAGTGTGTTGCCGGAGTTCGCTCGGGGCTTTTTCCTCACTCCTGTTTCCCAGTTCCTTGAATCCTCCTCCTAGCTCCCTTCCCTCTAACTTACCTCCGAACTTGCTGGGTTTTCACCCCCGCTCAAGTCACAGCGTTCTGTGCCTCCGAGCCCCGACACTATTCCTTCCTGGTTCCGTCCTGGACTTCTGAACGTATCCTGGAGTTGAAACATCTTTCTCACGCTGGAATCCGAAGACCAGCACACGGGCTCATATAAATCCCGGACCGTGCGAAAGAAGTCACGAAAGAAGGTCACAAGCAAACAATAAAAACAGGTGAGAAGGGGAGAGACTTGTGACAGATTAAGACGCCTAAAGAACTATACAGATACAGAGATGGAAGCCGCGGTCCAAGATCTCATGCAAGGCATGCAGGAACTCACCACAGAAGTTCAAAGTCTTAAGGCTGAGAATGCTGCCTTAAAGCAACTGGTCCTCTCTCGTGATTCTGCCACTAAGGAAAGTGTGTTGTTGGGTGGAGTAGTGGACAAATATGATGGCTCTCCAAAGACCCTTCGTGCCTTCCTTGATTCATGTTTGGTACATTTCACCTTCAAGCCCTACTACTTTTCCACCCCTAGAGCAAAAGTGGGGTTTATGATATCACACTTCAGTGGTAACGCCTTTACCTGGGCAACCCCCTAGTCAATTTGGGCGACGCCCTCCTGGATGATTACAATGGGTTCTTGGAAGCCCTAAAAGCCATGTTTGATCGTCCTGAACAGGTTGACAGTGCTCAAGAACGTCTACTTGATTTTCAACAAGGATCCAGGATATGCATACCTATGTGACTCGTTTCAAACAACTTACGAAGGAAGCTGATTGGTCACAAGAGGCCAGCTTCACCCTCTTTCGAAGAGGCCTGAATGAAGAAATAAAGGATGAGTTAGCCAGGGTAGCTCGCCCAAATTCCTTGCAGGCCCTTTTGGACCTTTCCCTGCAAATCGACTTTCGAATCCAGGAAAGAAGGGCGGAGAAAAAGAAGTCTAAATCTTCATTCTAAAAAACTGCCATAGACCATCCTTCCAGTTCAGAGCCCGCAGTCTCTCCGACCTCGGATCCAGAACCCATGCAACTGGGAGCCTTCCGTGGACCCATTACCCCACAAGAAAGGATGTGCCGTATTTACACTGGTCTCTGCATGTATTGCTCCTCCGATAAACATCTTGTGAGAGAGTGCCCTATTGCTCCCCAACGGCGTTCGGGAAACGCCAGCTCCCGATCCTAGATAAGGCACAGTTTCGGGAGAGTGGTGTCTGCTCCACATCAATTCCTTCCTTGAACTCTCCTGGACAAAACAACCTTATGATTCTACAGGCATTCCTGTCGCCTTCCAAGAGAGAATCTTACCCCATCATGGCATTAGTGGATTGTGGAGCCATGGGCATATTCATAGATCATGATTGGGTCACTACTCATCACATTCCATACGAAACACGAGAGACTATGCAGCCTGTTGAAGCTATCGATGGGAGATCCCTGTCTTCAGGACCCATAACCCTTCAAACCAAGGAGCTTCTTCTTTCCATTAACCACCACCAGAGAGGATTAAATTTGATATTATAAGATCTGCCCACTATCCTATGGTTCTAGGCATGCCCTGGTTACAGAAGCACAACCCCTACATCAATTGGGCAGCAGGCTCTTTGTTTCTTGGTTCGGAACATTCCATGTCCCACTGTTTGTCCCTAAACACCTTATCAAAGCCCCCTGAAGACTTCCAAGAAACTCAGCAAGCAGCAGTCACTGTCTCTAACGTCATCCAGATTCCCAGGGCCTACCAGGCTTATACAGATGTATTCTCCACAGCCATTGTTCAAGCCTTACCACCCCACAGACCTGAGGATTGTGTCATCGATACTGAACCTTCGGCAGTTATTCCTTTCGGAAGACTTTTTATTTTGTCAGAACCTGAAAAAAGGGCCCTCCGGGAATACCTGGATACCAATTTGGAAAATGGAACTATTCACCCATCCAAATCCCCGGCGGGCGCTTCTCTGTTTTCTGTTCCCAAGAAGGATTCCAAGGAGTTTAGGCCATGTCTGGATTACTGTGGCCTTAACAAATGCACTCTCAAGGACCGTTATCCATTGCCTCTCATCTCGGACATCCTGGAAGCGGTCAGAGGTGCAGTCATCTTCACAAAATTAGATCTCAGGGGCGCCTACCATCTTATTCGTATAAAGGAGGGTAACAAATGGAAAACAGCCTTTAGAACACCCTTTGGCCATTTTGAATACCTGGTTATGCCCTTTGAACTTGCTAATGCCCCAGAAGTCTTCCAACATTTTATGGATCAGGTATTTTCTGACATGCTGTTCCTCTTCGTCATTGTATATCTAGACGACATATTAATCTACTCCAAGGACCATACAAAACATGAAGAGCACGTAAGGGCAGTCTTACAACGTCTACGTGAACACAAACTCCTGGCTAAACCCAAGAAGTGCCTTTTCCATGTATCTACTGTTCACTACCTCGGATTCGTTCTTAGCCAAAAGGGGATTGGAATGGACTCTTCGAAGGTTGATTCCATTCTTTCTTGGACTGTTCCCACTACTGTAAAGCAAATTGAATCCTTCCTGGGGCTTGCTAAATTCTACAGAAAATTAATTCCAGCTTTTTTCTGAGATTGTGCATCCCATAGTTACATTACTTAAGAAAGACACTCCTTTTCAGTGGACCTCAGCCCAAGATTCGGCGTTTCAACGGTTGAAGTCGGAGTTCACACAAGCTCCCATCCTTGCTCAACCCGACACTGACCGACCCTTCATTGTTGAAACTGATGCCTCCAACTACGCCATTGGGGCAGTCCTGAAACAGGAACTTGCTGACAAGTTAGAACTCCCCATCGCCTATCTTTCCCGCACCTTGACTCCCAGTGAAACCCATTATTCCGTCCTGGAGAAGGAATTGTTAGCCATCTGTCAGGCCTTCAATGATTGGCGTCATCTCCTCTAGGAGCCAAACATCCGGTACAAGTCCGCACGGACCATCGGAACCTTCAAGTCCTACAATCCCTAGAATGTAGAAACAGTCGTCAAGCCCGTTGGGCTTTCCTTTTTGCCCAATACCAATTTCAAATCCACCATTTCCCTGGAACACATAACATTATAGCTAATGCCTTGTCCAGACGTCCTGATTATGAAACCCTTGAAGACCGGCCCTTTCCTAAGATGTTTCCCAACACTATATTTGTTGCTCAAGCAATTACTCTCCTGGAGGATATCCGAATCCAAACTCATTCCTCGGAACCTTGGAGGGAGTTTAAGAGAAACAACCGATGGAAACTCAAAACAAAAGACGGATTTCTATTCAAGGATAATCCATTGGTTATCCCTACTCCTGGATTGAGACAAAAGATCACAAGATTATTTCATGATACCTTCCATTCAGGACACCGTGGCATCACCAACACCCTTCATCTAACACAAAGACAGTTTTGGTGGCCAAGGATGAAGGACGATATCAAGATCCACGTCCAGACTTGTGCAGTCTGCAACCAGAACAAACACAACAATAAAAGACCAGCAGGTCTCCTGCTCCAACCGGCAATACCAACAAGACCCTAGGAAATCATCGCCACGGATTTCATCGTGGAACTACCATCTTCCAGAGGCTACACGACCATAATGGTTACCATTGATCTGTTCACACATACGGCTCATTTTACGCCTTTAAACAAGCTACCATCCTCATCCGAACTTGCTGGAATTTTCCTAGAGCACATATTCCGGCTTCATGGACTACCTTCCAAGATAATTTCTGACTGAGGACCCCAGTACATATCCCAGTTCTGGAAACAGTTATGTCGTATACTGGGAATCCAACATGCTTTGTCTTCGGGTTATCACCCACAGACCAATGGAGTTACTGAACAAGTAAACCAAACCCCGGAGCATTATTTTCGTTGCTTCGCCACTAAGGTCCAGGATGATTGGTCACTCCTAATACCTGGGGCTGAGTTCGCATACAACAATTCGGATCATTCAGCTATCAAGAGTAGTCCTTTCTTCTGTAGTCAAGGATTTCATCCTTCAGTCCTGCCGTCCATTCTTCCTCACCCTAACCCAGCTCCCGCAGTTGATTCCTGGATTGAGATATTAATCAATGTGCACAAGGAAGCTAAGGAACACCTACAAAAGGCCTGAAGAGACGTTAAACATTATGCCGACTCCAAAAGAAGACCAGTACCTTCCTATTCAATAGGCGATAAGGTCTGGTTATCCTCAAAACTCCTATCACGTCACCTACGGCCAAATAAATTGGCTCCCAGGTTTTACGGACCCTTTTCTATAATAGAAATCGTCAATCAAGTGGCCTTTCGACTCCGACTACCAGAATCATGGAAGAGGATCCATCCAGTCTTCCACACTTCTCTGTTGAAACCATATGTTCAGCCCTCTCGAACTGCTCCAAGATCTACCCCAGTGATTGTAAATGACCAACTCGATTACGAGGTCTCCAGAATTTGTGACTCTAGGTACCGACGCGGTCAACTACAATATTTGGTTGAATGGAAAGGGTATCCTCCTAGTGAATGCACCTTGGAACCCATGTCAAACATGAATGCCCCCAGGCTGATTCGAAGATACCATTTTATCCATCCAGGAAAACCTGGAGGAGCTGGGCTTCAGAGGAGGCATACTGTCATGAACCGTCGCCTGCGTCCATTCTGGACTTCGTGGTCCCTGACCCATAGAGGACTGAATGCAGTAATCCTCCCAACATGGCCGCCTGATACGAAACGCAGCCTGCCAGTCTTTGCGCTCCACACCTTGCGTACTACTCAACAGACACGCCCCCGCGGCTCTCCGCATCTCAACGCTACCGCTCGCTGTAGTTGGACGACGTGTGTTGCCGGAGTTCGCTCGGGGCTTTTTCCTCACTCCTGTTTCCCAGTTCCTTGAATCCTCCTCCTAGTTCCCTTCCCTCTAACTTACCTCCAAACTTCCTGGATTTTTGCCCGCGCTCGAGTCACGGCGTTCCGTGCCTCCGAGCCCGACACTATTCCTTCCTGGTTCCGTCCTGGACTTCTGAACGTATCCTGGAGTTGAAACATCTTTCTCACGCTGGAATCCGAAGACCAGCACACGGGTTTATATAAATCCTGGACCGTGTGAAAGAAGTCACCAAAGAAGGTCAAAAGCAAACAAGAAAAACAGGTGATAAGGGGAGAGACTTGTGACAGTAGCCCTTACTGTTTTCCCTGATTCTTTGCTAGGAATGTGTCATGTTATATGCCTTTGTACACCCCCATCACCTCTTCTGTTGTCTGTACGTCAATGGGTGTCTCAACATCCAGATCAGTTGGCGGATTGGCATCTGGTATATCACGAAGGACTCCCTTTTGTAAAGGACAAACATGTATTGCCCACTCCTAATACACGTAACCAAGCCTTAGAGTGGTCTCATGACGTTCCGATCAATGGACACCCGGGACAAAACGCATTTTATTATTGTTAAAATGTTGGTGTTGGTGGCCCACTATGAGAAAGGATGTTAACAACTACGTGAATATGTGTTCTGTGTGCATTCAGTGTAAAAACAGGAAAGGTCGCCCCCTAGGGTTACTACAATCCATGCCCATCTCTCCTAGACCATGGCGCACAGTTACGATGGATTTTGTTACTGACCTACCCCGGATACAGGGCTTCAATACAGTGTGGGTGGTTGTGGATTCCTATACTAAAATGGCCTGTTTTATCCCATGTTCAGGCATCCCTAATGCTCACACCCTAGCAGGGTTGTTCTTCAAATCTGTTTTTTGTTTATTTGGTCTCCGGTCCATCCTGTTTTCAGATAGGGATCGCAGTTCACGTCTCGGTTTTGGCGGGCCCTCACCAAACTGCTCGGCATGGACGTCCGTTTCTCATCCGCCTATCACCCCGAAACGGACAGACAAACCGAGCGGGTGAACCAGGCAATAGAGCAATATTTACGTTGCCTGTCTCTACAGCACCAACAGACCTGGTATCAAATTCTACGTCTGGCTGAGTTTGCATACTATAATGCACCACATTCATCCACTGTGTTTTCTCCATTCTATTCCCTTTATGGTCAACACCCACGTACCCTACCTTTTCCTGATATCTTCCCGTCAGGTACTCCTGTTGCTTCTGATTGTATGTGTGACTTATCCCAGGTTCTTGCCCAGACCCTGATTCATCTCCGTGAGGCTCAGGCTGCTATGAAAGCTTCCGCTGCCAAGAAGCGTGCCCCTGCCCCAATATATGTGCCCGGTGATAGGGTCTGACTGTCCACTCATCATCTCCGCATTCTGGGTTGCCGAAAACTTCTCCCTCGCTTTGTGGGGCCATATAGGGTAACCAAAGTGTTGAACCCGGTGGCTTATCGTCTTTCTGTGCCATCTACTTGCCGTATCCACCTGGTCAATCACACTTCTTTGTTGAAGCCCTGTCCTGCTCCCACCCGTATTGTGCTAGCCCCCACTCCTTTGTCATTACATGCCTCTGACGAGTACGAGGTTTCTGGGATTCTGGGTTCCCGTTTTTTTCAGTGGTCGCCTGCAGTACCTGGTGGATTGGTTGGGTTACGGTCCCGAGGACAGGTCCTGGATTCCTGCTTCCGATGTCCATGCCCCGATAATCGTCTCCCGTTTTCATCAGGAGAATCCATCCACCCCACGTGGTCGTGGGCCATTGGGGAAGGGCTCTGTCATGCATCCATGTCGACAGCATTATGTCTCCCAAAACTCAAGCCCACAGCACTACAATGCCCAGAATGCACCACCAATATCATTAAACACACCCACCTGCAGTTCGCGTCCTGTGCCTTCACAGCGGCAGGGGGTGGTTCACCAAGGCTCCAGGGAATTCCGGCAGCCTCAGGGTCCTGGCAACCGGCTGCACCCATTCCTCTATTGGCAACTTCCTTGGTGCTTGTCATCGCGCTCGAAAAGGAGCAGTGTTGCCATGACACCACGATTCGATCCGCATCACGTGACACAGGGCTCCCGATCACGTGACCGGATTTCCATGGCAACCTCCTTAAAACAGTGAAGATCACGCCTTCCTTTGCTTCACAGCTGTGTTTTCTGGCGTTTGGACTTAGATTACTTTTGGAACTGTTACCTCGACCTCGTATACGGATTTTGGACTGCTTTTGGATTTCCCTTGGTTTGTTGTTGCTCAATCCGCTCCCGGACTTCCTGACCTCAGCTTGCTTTACAGACTTCGATTTTGGATCACGTTTTTTCCAGATATTTCCTAGTTCACTGCCTCAGCCTGGAACTGACCGTATATCCACCAAGTGAACCATTACAGTTGCCATTACACAGGGGCTTCCAGTGAGAGCACCTGCCACCACCTGCCGCTGCTTTCACTGAGGGTACACTGATGCTCTCAGGGGGGGGAGTGCTTTCTTTTGCCATACCTCTGCCCCTTTTTTTGGGATAGTGTTCCCCAACACTTAGGTAAGATTCCGAAATCCTGCTTTACTGTTATATACAAATCTATCTTGTGACCATTTGTTTACCTTACCTGTATCATTCCTTTTCAGCTGTCAGGGTGACCTGTGTTCCTGTACCTGCCGCCTGTGGCCCTAAAGATTGAACAGCAAGTTACTTTACCTTTCTGTTCGGTACTTAGGGATGGAGGTCTAATATTCTGCATGTCATTCAAGTCTTGACACCCCTACAGATAGTGCCATTGAAGAATTCCAGACTGTGCTTCAGAAACAATGGTACAAGAAAAATGGGAGACAATCAGAACTGTGGACGGATCTTCAATGCCACAGGAATGGTACATGGTACTGCAGTGATCATTACTGGGCTTGTGGATCCAAAGAATATATTAGGTTGCCGAAGAATTGGGGAGGTATATGCACATTGGTGAATGTCCATGTTCCAGCATTGGTGATTCTAAAAGGTGACCTGAATATTGACAGTTTCCCGAAAGCAGATGCTCACATGAGGAACAAGAGATCTGTGGAACTGATAAACCGAATGAAGAGAGAGAATTACTTCTCTGCCAAATCAGAAGAAGCCTTTCATGCAATCCCATATGAACACAGGTTGTTCAGCTTGACCTCATCAGTGCTCACGACAATCCTGATGCCAAGAGTTCAGATTGGAGCAAATACTAAATGGTTGCAGATAACCAGATGGGAATTACTTCAGACCATCAACACAACAATAAAGGGATTCAATGCAATCAAGGAAGAGTTAAGAGCGATTCGACTAATGACTCTCCAGAACAGATATGTCCTAGACATGATCACAGCTATGGATGGAGGTGTTTGTGCAAAAATCAGGGAATCATGTTGCACATTTATATCATCTCACGATGACGAAAATGGAACCTTAACAGAAGCCATAGGTATGCTGACAAAACTACAGAATCAGATGATTGATGAAGCTGACGAAGTTGATGATGACAGCTAGTTTGGATCACTGTTTTCATGGGTTCCACAATGGATGGCAGACACATTCAAGATCCTAGGAGCCCTATTGGTGATGATATTGCTTGGATTTTGTGTTATCAAGATAACAATCTCTCAGTGCCAGAAAACTGCGAAAAAGGCCATAGGGATGAAAATCATGATTGACGTCGAGTCAGGATGGAAGCCTAAGGACCTGACCGATGAAGAAATAAGAGACTTCATGAAGGCCACTATTTATGCAAAAGAAGGAACAAAGTTTCGGCATCCGAAGAAACATGTGGGAAAATGGATCTATTGCAATCCAAGTGGAGAATGTCAACTAATGACATGGAACAAAGACGAGCACGTAAGAACAACAGGATGTTTAAAGGGAGTGATAAAGATATGGACCCCAAAGGAACATTTCTGCAGACATAGATGTCCAGATCCAGAGGAGGACAGAAAGGTGGATGCAAAGAAAGAAGTAGGAGTGGTTGATGAATCACCCAGAGGGGGGAGTGAAGAGGAAGTGGCAGGAATCATCCACACTCCAGCCACCCCCTTCGAAGTGCCAGGAACTTTCACAACAAAATATGTGACGTATGAGGAACGGATAAACCAGCAGAGAGCCGCAGTTGGGCTCTGCCCAGTGCCTATCGGAATAACAGCACCTGTTGAAGTACCGACATCTAAACAAACCTGGACAGTAAGGTGCCCACTGAGAAATCCATACCTACAGACATGACAAAAGGACTTTTGTCAGAATGGAATACCCAAAGAAGCCAAGAAGATACTAAAAGAAGACGACTGGTGACGTCATGAGATATTGGACTGACACATACAGAGTATATAATGACCCTGGAATGCTGATAAAGATACTAAATGCCATGGATAAGTGACATCTTGGGCCTAAGGTGAAGCAGGTGATTTCAAGATGAAGAAACGTATGCCATATGCACGATGAAGACATCAAGCCAGTTTAAAAGTGTACACACGCAGGAAACCGCAAGAAGCAAAGAAATTGTAAAGCTTGCTTATGCTTAATAGTAAAATAGATTGCAGCAAGCGCCAACTATACATATCTACCTCACAAGCACTTTATAAATAAGTGAAAATCCACTACGCACATGAGCAGAATCAACGTTACTAAAGATCTCAAGAGGAGAGGACCTCAGCAAACAAATCGTGAAGTAAAGACGGAGAGAAACCCTGCTGAGGGTAACCATGCAAAGAAGCCAAGGTCGTGTCAGGCTGCAGTAGGCTAGCAATGCCTACAGTTAAAGAGGAAAATAACAAGAGTCTCCTGTTCAGCAAGGTAGAGATAAGCCGCAGATGGTAAATGATGGGCAGAAGTAAATCAAATACACAAAATTGCATGAAGAAGAGGCCTATTTCATGGTGTCCTAGTCATGTGGCAAGGCAGGCAGAAAGGAATGAGACTTTCACAACTACGCATGGAGCCTTGTCGTACCCATACTCCTTAACTGTCTCAGACAAAGAAGCAGACTCAAGGCCAAACTACAAGGCAGTAATTGACACATGGCCACTGAGGTGATGAATGGTTGTAACATAAATTGGAGGGAAGCTGGGGTGCAGACTTACTCACTGCACCCGGCTCATTATTCTGCATGCTGCTAAGCGCAAGTGGAAAAGTATATGTGGGCTCAATGCCAACCCAATCATAGTGGACCATATAATCTAGGGTCCTATAGAGAGTAGATCCAATGGGACGTCATACTTTTTGTGACGTTTACAGTGGCCAGTTTGAAGGAAGGGCTTAGTTGCCCCACTTGATATTATTATCCAATCCCCTCTCCCCATTACCATATACAGATATAGTACCTATGTTAAAGTTACCTTCCTATCACCAACCAAGTTGCAGGTTAGGTTTTTAAGATTACACGTCAATTATGAGGAGTTTTTGGTATAAATGTTGTTGTTTTTCTGAAATTAATTGGATTTTAAGCGAGAAGGAAGATTGAGCGGTTGCTGATGTTTATTGAACTCCCCGTTTTTTGTACTTGTCGTTAAATGTACTCCCTTTGCCAAACTATTGAGTTGTCATTATTATTTGACGCAAGAGTATGAATCTGCATCCCCATCTATCTCGAGGGTGCTGCTGCTCATCTTAAAGGGCTGTTTGGAGACCCCCATTCTCATGGGACGGCTGGGGTCCATCCAGTTCACAGCCTAGTTCAATTATGCTCGATACAGTCTCGACTCCTTCTAAAAGGTTCTACAACCCCAAAGTACCTGAGATCATAGAGTTCTTCGATGAGTTGTCAAGGGGCCCTTCTTCAGTGCACTCCCTGTAAGGCAGGAGCCACGGATCGTTGAGAGTCGGTGAAGAAAAGGGTGAACACTGTCGTTGCCGCAGCAGCTTCAGTTCTTGCTGTGCTCATTGACGATCAGTCGAAAACGTCCTGCAAGCTGAGGCGTGCAGTGCACCCCAATGACAAGTGTTTGTTGCTGCAAAGAGTCGATGAATAACTTTGACACAGCAAGGGTGTTGGGTCGACCGCGTCTCTGTGGTCTTCAGGTGGCGGGAAACCCACCGGCGGATTCTCCTCGGTCGTCGGCGGCCTTGACTTTCGCCAGCAGGACGCAAGCAGTCGACGTTGATGAACAAAGGAGTCCTTGAATCAAATGTCTTAGGCAAAGGAGCATTGTGGCTCCGGTCAACAACGGCGGTCATCGACGGTGAGGGACTTCAAGTCGGGGCGCTTCACTTCATGATTCCGTGGCAGTCCCCGTCTCCGGTCAGCAGCCTTTCAAGGGTCTGACATCCAGGGAGCTTTGGCAAAGATCAGCTGGTGCACGATGGTCCCTCGTAGCTCGGGAAGAGATCTCCTACCCAAGTCCTCTCTTGGATCAGCTCCTTGACAGTCACGCAGCTTTCAGATTAGCGAAGGACAGCAGCAGCAATTCTTCTTCTTCCAGTGGGCTTCAAGGTTAAGCATCAAGTATCAACTTCAGCTTCTGAACGATTTCCATCAGTGAGAGGCCCCCAGATATACTGTTGATCTCCCATTCACTCTGCTGGGTCTCACTCAGGCAACCAATTCTTCAGAAGGGCATTCATGCAGTCAGGCAGCCAATCAGGCTCACAGTTAATTCAGGCCATTCTTCTCCATTCAGACACTCACTGTCACAACCCCAGAGTACACAAGGTTAGTGCGCCCAAACTACTCCCTTTCATATACACCCACTCATCTCGCACACAACTAGGAAAGGGCTCAGTTGGACTCTGGCCTGGCGCACCTGGCACCAAATATATGCCCATTAGAACATCACTGTGAGGCTTGCACCAAATACATGCCCATTAGAATACCACTGTGAGGCATCCTTGTCCAGTACCTTCAAGATGGTGGTAGAAGTCAGCTTCAGCAGAGTTTTACTTCCTGCAGACTAGCTGCCGGGCGTGGCTGGGAGTGGCAAGGTATAAAAGGCCACGCCCTAGCATGCAGCCTTGCTTTGCGTTGCTCTGCTCAAGGCAGCGTAAAGCTCACCGGCCCGGCTCACCGGCCCGGCTCACCGGCCCGCCTCCTGTAAGCCCTGAGAAACTTACCTGAAGATTCAGATCATCGCTCCTGAACGCTCCTACAATCCATTCGCGGTCATCTGGCTTGCGAGAATATTCACGCGCCTGGAAACCGACGAGTCAGCTGTTCTGCATCTCTTCTACTCACGACGGCGGTTCTCTATTCTGCGGTTCCCGAATCGGTGAACAGCTGCTGTGACCCGCTCGGCCACTGCACCACTGCTCCGGCAACACCTGAGAAGAAAGGAACACAAAAGACAGTAAGGAACGCAAGAAGTAAGCGGTAGTGCATGCAATTAGCAAGAAAACAGTACAAGTTATACGCACAAGGACAAGGACAATAAGCAAGCACTAAGCAGACAAGAACGTTAAGAAAACGAAAGGCGCAAACAGGCAATATTTCAAGTGCTGGATACAGATGGACATTCAAACAACGGGCACATAGACTAGAGAAGACGTGCTCGCAAAAACTTACCATAAAAGAACGTTTTCCAACACTGCAGAAGGCCTGAGCTTGGACGTACAGATCAGTGAAGCAACTGATTTGCCTGCAACAGATAGCGCCCCTCTTGAAGAAGAAAACCGGACGGAGAGCCATCCTTCAATTACTACACGGTGAGCCAGACATATACATTACCCGGGAAGCACGGGGTGCTGGGCGGGAACCGGGGAGGGAGTTCAACAGCCCACTTGACCGTAACACACTCATTTCTGTGTTGTCTTGTAGGTGTAACCCCATCCCAAATCCAGAGAGTCCAGGCACGGATCCAACACATGGTGAGAGGTTCCGGGCGCTCCTGCAGAGTTAAGGTGTGCATAACACTCACAACATGGTATGTGGATTCTTAAAAGGACCCAGTTTTTCAGCACTCCACACTGCATTCATCCTAGTTTCGGGCAGGGCTGTCTCAGTCAATGGGCCTCATTACGAGTTGGGCGCAAAGGGATACCGGGCACCGGTAAGGACACCGGCGCCGGTAATCCCTTTGCGCCATATTCCGAATAGCCTTAGCGGGTGCCTTCCTTAAGGCCTGGTTTTACCAGGCGTTATGGACGGGACCCGTTAAGGGACTTTAGAGCTAATAATGGTGCCGCAATTTGCGGTACCATTATTAGCGCCTTCCCATTGAGCCCTATGGGGGCTCTAATGGGAAGGGGGAATGGCTTTTTCAATGGGGACTTACCGATCCCGCAAAGGTCGGAATAGACCGGTAAGTCCCCATTGAACCAGGGTGTGCTCGGTACCGGTATTGGAGGTAGTCATGGCGCAAATAGCACCATGATTACCTCCAAACTCGGAATGAGGCCCATTGTGTCAAACACCAGATACTAGACACCCATAACATGAAATGCGTATTCGTCACTCACTCCATTCACCCAGGTCCCACACCACGGCGTACCCACAACATACAGTCACTGGGAAGGCTCCGGCAAGTCTGGCCTGGACTTACCCACAATACCATATATGGAACTTCCACCCAACAGCCAGTCAGGGGGAAAGGACAGAGTCAGGGCTTCCCGGGACTTCGGGAAAATAAGGTAACAGGCGATGGAAAGCAAGAGGCCACAGGGGCCATCTTGTTTCCTATCAGGAATCAACTGATTTCAATGGCAGGGCCTGGGTATCCCAAAATGGAGGATACTCAGAGCCCCTGTCAGTTCAGCATGGAGCTGCCACCAGCCCATACCCTGCTCTCTGGGCAACACACAGGTGCCGAAAAACATACACTAGGGGCACAGGGTTGTACCCCCACCCATGGGTGCCATAAGGGTATCGCAAGGGTCTGATCACCACAACCAAAAAGAGGAAGGGCTGCACTATCAGGAGTCCCACATGAACTCCTGCACGGAAAACAAGACAGAACATACATGATAAAGCAATAAAGGACAAGGATACAGAGGCCCTGTCCCTCCAATGCTTTTCCAGCATCACAATGAGCAATACATCTCCAACGATTCATTAACTTATGGGGGGACGCATGGTTAAAATATGACAGGGGTTTTCGTTTAGAAATGTAGATTTGGCTGGCAATGTCATGGGACAAGGTGGATGTTACTGGGTTTATTGAGAAGATGGTAGCAGCAAAAGAAGTGGGGGACAGGGCGCAGGGTGAGAAGCCATACTATAAAAGGAAAAATGGTCATATGGGGACAGCAAGGGGGTGGTCCTTTCAATGGCGCTCTTCCTGGAGCAATAGGTTTATCTACCAGCAGGGAGCGCAAGCTACATGTTGGAAATTCAAGCGAGGTTATTGCCCTTTCGTCAAAACTTGTAAATTCAAACATGCATGTACCAAATGTGCCAGGAGTCATAGGATGACATCATGTGAGGGGAGATAAAAGAGCGCTAGCACAAAGCCAAAGGAGAATCGAAAACAGAATTGAATTCTGCACGTATTTAACAGCACACTGCCAACACCCATACACCTGACCAAAATGCTGTTGCTTTTAAAGACTTACCATAAAAGTGCAGATGCAAAATTAATTTGGGAGGGTTTTCGGGGGGTGGGCGACAGGGTGTCATGACCTACAAAACGCGCCCCTTTTGGATTTCCTGGTCCTTGTCTCAACGGGGTTTGCACTCTCTGGTACTGCCAACTTGGCCGTCCAGCGTGAAACACCTTCCTCGCTCTACACGTTCGACGTAGCGTGTTCTATTAATATACCAAGCCTCCGGCGGCTCCGTGCGTCTCAATGCTATTGCGAAGTAGCGACCAGACGTGTGCTCCGTAGCTCGCGGTATTGCTTCCCTGATTCTGTCCCTACTAACTCCATTCCTAGTCCCTCTCCTTTCTTTCTTACTTCCTGGACTCGTGTGCTGAGTAGTGCACTTCCTTAATTTCCCGGATTCCTGGATCATTGCATCCCGGAACTTTGAACGCACGCTGGAGTCGGAAGAGACTTGTGCAGCCTTATTCAAGACCCGATCCGTCCGCAAGAAGGCATCGACCAAGAAATCCAGCAAAGATCGGACTCAGGTGAGAAGGGGGGAACTCCTTGACAGTTTGAGACGCCACCCGACCGAACTCGATATCGACATGGAACCGGCCGTTCAGGACCTAATGCGTGGCATGCAAGAACTAACAACCGAGGTACAGAATCAAAAGGTGGAAAACGCCGCTCTCAAACAATTAGTTCTATCCCATGATTCTGCCACAAAAGAAAGTGTGTTGCTGGGCGGCATAGTTGACAAATACGATGGATCAGCAAAAACCCTTTGTGGATTCCTGGATTCATGTTTGGTCCACTTTACTTTTAAGCCCAACTACTTTTCGACTCCCAGGGTTTCATAATTTCTCACCTTTCAGGAAATACCTTAACCTGGGCTACGCCCCTTATTAATTCCGGCGATGCTCTCCTAGATGACTATGATGGCTTCATACAGGCCCTTAAAACCATGTTTGACCGCCCAGAGCAGGTCTATAGTGCCCAGGAACGCCTGTTAGACTTTCAGCAGGGATCCCAGGATATGCTCACCTTTGTAACCCAATTCAAGCAATTAGCCAAGGAAGCTGATTGGTCTCCTGAGGCGAGTTTTATCCTTTTCAGGAGAGGACTGAATGAGGAGATTAAGGATGAGTTGGCCAGAGTGGCTCGCCCAAACTTATTCCAGGCACTAATGGACCTTGCCATGCAAATGGACTGTAATATTCACGAAGTTGGATCTACGGGGTGCCTACCATTTGATCCGTGTCCGGGAAGGAGACGAATGGAAAACAGCCTTTAGAACACCCTTTGGTCACTATGAATATCTAGTCATGCCCTTTGGACTAGCTAATGCCCCCGCAGTTTTTCAACGTTTCATGGATAGGGTGTTCTCTGACATGTCATTCCTCTTCGTCATTGTCTATCTGGAAGACATATTGATCTTTTCCAAGGACGTTCTAAAGCATGAAGAACATGTAAAGGCAGTATTACAATGACTCCGTGAACACAAACTTTTAGCCAAACCCGAAAAATGCTTGTTTCACGTTACTTCTGTTCACTACCTAGGATTCATCCTTAGCCCAGAAGGAATTGGTATGGACCCTTCAAAGGTAAAGGCCATACTGGCATGGCCAATGAAACAAGTTCAATCCTTCCTGGGGCTTGCCAACTTCTACCGGAAGTTCATATCCACCTTTTCCAAGATCGTTCAGCCGATCATTGCTCTCTTGAAGAAAGACACCCCCTTTATCTGGTCTACACCGCAAGATAAGACATTCCAACGTTTAAAGGCAGAGTTCACGCAAGCCCCCATCTTAGCCCAACCCGACATAAATTGACCCTTCCTAGTGGAAACGGATGCCTCTAACTATGCTATAGGAGCGGTGTTGAAGCAGGAATTTAAGGATAAACTGGAACACCCCATTGCTTACCTTTCACAAACCCTGACTCCCAGTGAGACACACTACTCCGTCCTGGAAAAGGAACTGTTAGCCATCCGTAAAGCCTTCACTGAATGGCGACATCTACTTCTGGGTGCTAGACATCCAGTTCAGGTCCGCACGGACCATCGGAATCTTCAAATTCTACAGTCATTGGAGTCGTCAGGCACATTTGGCCTACTTCTTTGCCCAGTACCAGTTCCACATCACTCATGTTCCCGGATCACAAAACCTGATTGCTGACGCCTTATCTTGACGTCCTGACTATGTAACTACTGAAGATAGGGCCCATCCTAAGATGTTTCCCCACACAATCTTTGTAGCTCAAGCAGTCAATCTCCTGGAAGAAATTCGAGTGAAAACCTAATCCTCTGATCTGTGGAAGGATATTTCAAGGAAGAATCAATGGAATGTAAGAGTCAAGGAAGGATATTTATTCAAGGACAATGCACTGGTCATTCCCACAAAGAAATTACAACAAAGAATAATAAACCTCTGTCATGATACCCTTCACTCCGGACATCGTGGGATAACCAACACCCTCCGCCTCATACAAAGACAGTTTTGGTGGCCTGGAATGAAGACCGACGTACAGCAGTACATCCAAGCTTGTGCTATCTGTAGTCAAAATAAACATGATAACAAGAGACCGGCAGGTCTTCTACTGCAACCTACACTCCAAACAAGGCCATGGGAATTCATTGATACAGACTTCATTGTGGAATTACCACCTTCCCGAGAATACACGACCATCATGGTTACCATTGACTTGTTCACTCAGATGGCTCATTTTACACCCCTGTATAAGCTACCATCCTCGTCCGAACTTGCTGGAATCTTTCTGGAACACATATTCCATCTGCATGGACTTCCTTCCAAGATCATATCTGATCGAGGACCTCAATACGTCTCACAATTCTGGAAACATCTCTGTCGCATTTTGGGAATCCAACGCACCCTCTTATCAGGTTATCATCCCCAAACCAACGGGGCCACAGAACGTGCTAATCAGACCCTGGAACAGTATCTTCGATGTTTTGCCACCAAGGTTCAAGATGACTGGTCGCTCCTGATACTCGTGGCTGAATTCGCCTACAACAATTCCGATCATTCAGCACTTAAGACCAGTCCCTTTTATTGTAGCCAAGGTTTCCATCCATCGGTTCTACCCTCTGTTCTCCCTCATCCCACACCGGTACCTACTGTCGACTCCTGGATCGAAACCCTCATCAACGTACACCAGGAGGCCAAAGAAAACTTAGAGAAGGCCAGAACACAGACTAAGAGGTATGCGGATTCCAAAAGAAGACCAGGGCCTTCTTATGCAATTGGTGATCAAGTCTGGTTGTCCTCGAAATTACTACCCCGACATCTACGGACAAACAAATTGGCTCCTTGGTACTATGGTCCATTTCCCATCAAGGAAATTATAAATCCAGTCTCATACTGGATCAAACTACCAGACTCCTGCAAGAAAATTCACCTAGTTTTTCACACATCCTTATTAAAACCCGACATCCAATCCTCCCGGAAATCCTGCAGACCCCCTCCTCTGCTGGTCGACAACCAACTGGAATATGAAGTGTCCCGAATATGCGACTCCAGGTATAAACGGGGTCAGCTTCAATACCTGGTTGAATGGAAGGGATATGCTCCTAGTGAAAGAACCTGGGAACCACTTTCTAATCTCAAGGCCCCTCGACTGCTCAGAAAATTTCACCTCATACACCCGGGCAAACCTGGAGGAACGGGTCTTCGGAGGAGGCATGCTATCATGACCTATAGAACGCGCCCCTTTTGGACTTCCTGGTCCTTGTCTCAATGGGGCTTGCACTCCCTGGTACTCCCAACATGGCCGTCCATCGTGAAACCCCTTCCTCGCTCTACACGTTGGACGTAGCGTGTTCTATTAATAGACTACGCCCCCCACGGCTCTGCGCGTCTCAATGCTATTGCAAAGTAGCGACCAGATGTGGGCTCCGTAGCTCGCGGTATTGCTTCCCTGATTTTGTCCCTACTAACTCCATTCCTAGTCCCTCTCCTTTCTTTCTTACTTCCTGGACTTGTGTCCTGAGTAGTGCGCTCTCTTAATTTCCCGGATTCCTGGATCGTTGCATCCCGGAACTTTGAACGCACGCTGGAGTCGGAAGAGACTCGTGCAGCCTTATTCAAGACCCGATCCGTCCGCAAGAAGGCATCGACCAAGAAATCCAGCAAAGATCGGACTCAGGTGAGAAGGGGGAACTCCTTGACACAGGGAGGCAGAAAACCTGAAATCCGCACTAAAACTTCCAAAAGTAGTGGAACAGAAGATCGCCAAAGAGCTCAGTTTAGGAAGAGTAGCAGGCCTTTTTGCTACACCCCCATTTGAGAACTTCAAGGTATCACCCTGGGCCTGGTGCCCAACAAAGAGGAGGGGTAATTTGTCTCATTCATCACCTATGCTTCTTGGAAGGAGAATCAGTGAACAGTGGCATCACAGAGTAAAAGTTACAAGGTAAACTACACCTCCTTTGAGGATGCCGTGGAACTGCTGAAGGCCACTGGAAAAGGGTCATTTATGAGTAAGGCAGACATAGAATCCACTTTCAGGCTCTTACCAATTGACAAAGGAAGCTATAACCTGTTGGGCTTCAAGGTCGATGGGCAGTACTATTATGGCAGATGCCTGCCCATGGGCTGCTCAATATCTTGTGCATACTTTGAGAAATTTAGCACATTTCTTTCATACGAACTAAAGGAGAGGGCTGGTGACGGGAGAGTGATGCATTAGTTAGATGACTTCCTGTTCATCGATAGGAAAGGTACAGATGAATGTGGCTCTTTAATGGGGCAGTTTGTGGATTTAACAAAGGAGCTGGGGGTCCCACTGGTGAAAGGCAAGACAGTTGGCCCCCTCTCTCTCTCTCTCTCTCTCTCTCTCTCTCTGCTAACATTCTTAGGGTTTGAGATTGATTCCGAAGAGGGGAAGACAAGGCTACCAAAAGTCAAGGTGGAGAACCTAAAGAACACCATCAAGGAATTGAGGGGCTTGAACAAGGCGACATTGAGGGAGCTACAGTCTTTAGCGGGCAAACTGAATTTTGCTGGTAGGGTTATTCCAGCGGGCAGGGTATTTGCAAGGAGTATTGAGCTGAAGGCAATAGGGTTGCAACATGCATCCCAAGATGCTCGCCTGGGTACAGAAGTAAAAGGGGATCTGGAAATGTGGGGCATGTTCCTGGACAGAACAGTGGGCAAGTAGTAACAGTATGAGATTCTATATGGATGCATCAGGCTCACACGGGTTTGGGGCGGTCCTGCATGAAGATGCATGGCCATCGCTATGGCATGAGGAGGGCGTGACGCGAGACATCATGCTGCTGGAGAGTTATTTCCCATTGTAGTGGCATTTTGGCTATGGGAGGCATCACTAGCCAACAAAAGGGTGATTCTGTAGTCAGACAACCTGGCAGTGGTACAGATCATAAATTAAGGGACATCTAGCACCTTGAGGGTGCTGGGGCTGCTCAGGGAGCTGACAACGAGCTTACTCACTTTAAACATGGAAGTAAAAGCAAGACCCATACCGGGTGTGAGGAACGTAGTGGCTGACTCTCTCTCTTGTTTACAGTTCACAAGGTTTTGGGAAGAATGACCAGATGCAAATGAGAGGATGACCCCATTCAAGAGCCAGTGGCGGGGAACATCTGAGCACATTGATCCATACGGCTTTGGCGCCAGATGTAGGGAGGCGATACAAGGTGTGTTGGGAGAGATTCCTGAAATTCAGGGAAGGCTTTCTGGCAGAGCACCAGGAAGGATCTTCAGTGTGCACCTTCATTGGGTGGGGTTGGCAGACACAGAAAACCAGTACCTGGGTAGCCTCCCATTTGGCAGCGATAGCTCACTACCACAAGTTGGGACAGAAGCCGGACCCCACTAAGGAGCACTATGTCAGGATGGCGATGAAGGGTTGGGCAAAACGCACTGAGAGGAAGGAGGATCCCAGGCACCCCATAGACATGTTGAAGCTCTACAGCTTGATAGGAATCCTGACAAAGACATGCAGGGATAACTTCAAGGCTGCCATATTCAGGGTGGCATTCTCCCTGGCCTCCTTTGGGGCCTTCAGGCTCAGTGAGCTGGTTGCGGACAACAAGGAAGGCGGGGGTAAAGGTTTTTTGAGACTTGAAAATATCATGGTAGCAGAGAAGTGAGCACAGCTGCATCTGAGGAGGTCTCAAACCGATCAGGGAGGGAAGAATAATTACCTTCTACTGCATTAAGGGAAGCCCATGCTGTCCCGTAACAGGTATAGCTACATGCCTGGACATAAGACCCCGGCAGGAGTGGGGGCACCGCTCTTTTTACACAGGGACGGGACTGCGCTGAGCAGGTACCAGTTCAAAAGTGTAATGGATATGGCATTAAGGGGCCTTTGGAACCCACTTCTTCAGAATTGGGGCAGCCACCTCAGCAGCAGGACTGGGCATGATGCCAGAAGCAATTAAGGAGATAGGGGGATGGAAGTCTAACTGTTTTAAAAGATATATAAGGTTGGACAAAATGTGATGTTAATTCAGTCCCGTTCCCCATCTCTCCTCAACAAAAAGCAGCTAAAAGGAGGAAAAGGTCAGTTTGGGTGGTGGGGCACTCCTTCGTGACAAGGACCAAGGCAAACTTAACCCCTGAAAGGGAACGGATGACAGCAAGCAAATTTAAGATCTGGTGGCATGGGGTGCCCGGTGTGAGATGGAGCCAGCTGGAAGGTTATGTGAAAAGGCTTCTAAAACAACACCCCAAACCCGACGTGCTATTGATCCATCTGGGAGGAAACTTCCTAACAAGCTGGTGCAGAGGGGTGCTGATGAGGGAAATGATGGACACCCTCCAAAGATTGGCGGTCCGGTTAGAGGAGACAGAAATCATGTGGTCAGCGATCATACTGAGACAAGCATGGAGAGGAGCGGAGTGTCATTCAATAGTGGAAAAATCAAGGAGGAAATTGAAAGGGGCAATGGCCAGGTTCTGCAGGGGCAGAGGCTTCACGCAGGTCAGGCATGGCCTGATCAACCTGGAGTCGCCTGAGTATTACGTGGAGGACGGGGTGCATCTGTCAATGGCTGGCATGGAATTGTTTTTCCGGAATCTATTGTCATGATTCCTGCCCCTCATGTCCCCAGGCCTCTGAGATGTCAGGCTGGAGCCAGGCCACGATCACCTACATGGCCCTCAAGGGCCTCTCCATCCCTCCAAAGACCCACTTGGAGTCAGACTTGGTGCTTGTGGCACCAGACTCACTCACTCCCATAGGATAACATTGGGGATTGGACTTGTAGTGGATTGATGGGGACAAGATGGATGCCCCCACATATTTCGGTTGCTACAACTGCATGTGCGGTCTAGTCTTTTGGGTGTGGTTCAGCCCAGAGTCACCTGGGATACCCAGAGACTATTTAAGCCACGCACAGGCTGAGAAACATGCTTTGTGTTTTCTGCACCTGCAGCGTGACACTCACTGTGTTCGGATCGGTCTCCAGTAGGCCTACGTCTTTCTTCTGCGCTCAGCTCCTGCAAGAACAAGAACACCGTTAGGAACAGCCTTACCTTGCGGCACTTCTGCCAATCATTCATCGCTTCTTCTGTACTGCGGCATCTTCGGCAGTGTCATTCCCATCCCGGCACGCCACTTCCTAAGGAAAGGGGAAAAGAACAGAAAAAAGGCATTAGTAAGCATTCAGCAAATCTTCGCTTATTTTTACAGACTGTACGAGCTTCAAACACTTACCTGAATCCCAGCCGCTCTGGGGGAACTCTGTCTCCGGAACTTCTCATCCATCTGTAAGAGGGAAAAGACATTCCAGGTTAGCGTGGAAACATCTAGAGGAGCTGCATACCGCGCTTACTCACCGCACTTCTTCTTCATAACCGGCATCCACGCTGAAAACGTTGCGGCACCTAAAAGACACAGAAAAAGAACTCAGTTCAATACAAATACGAAAGGGTTGCATCGCGCATCGCGCTCTCACTCACCTTCAGCGCTACTCATATCAGCAGAATGTCACAATCCCCGGATGCCGGCCATCATCTAAGGAAGGAAAGGAACAAAGTTAGAGAACTGTTCAAAAGACTCATTATACTTACCTGTCGGACTCTTGCCAGTGAAGTAACTAGGCAGCAACGAGCCTGCATCAATCAACGCGCCCCTGCTCTGAAAGGAGGATGGAGAGCACACTTTCCAAGAAAACAAGGCCCAGTCTCCAGTCGAGTAGACTCCAGGGAAGGGTTCAAGGTCGTAAGAGGTCAGAAGAGGCTGAGTGACGTCCCTGTGGATACCAGGTGAGCGTTACAGAACACAAAGCCTCACATTAAAATCCACCTGGGCGTCATGGAAACGTCAGAAACCGACCACTTAGCCCACATGTTGGGGCAGCTACGTTCCGAAGTACAGGCAGCCAGGCAGGAGACCAACACCCTGAGGAGAGAGCTGATAGTAGCCAAAGAACGCACTGATGATTTAAGCCAGCAACTTCTCCAGTCACAAGCAGGGCATGCACCATTGCCGGGAAGCGTGCCCTCGATGCCAGCACCATCAGCCAATCCTGTTCAAATAACCCTTCCTGGGGCAGTTCCCTTGGCCCCGCCCGAACGATTTACGGGGGATCCCAAGTGGTTTGCAACGTTCATGAACCAGTGTCGCCTGCACTTCCTTTGTAGACCAGGGGCCTTTCCGAATGACCAATCACGGGTCGCTTTTGTGCTATCCTACCTGAGTGATAGCGCCGCGGACTGGTCTGGCCCAAGACGATCCTTTGCTGCATGACTTCAGGGGCTTTCAGCAGGAGATGGAAAAGCTGTTTGCCCGTCATACTCATGGGCAGGCATTAGACAACGAACTTCTGTCCCTACGCCAAGGGAATCAAGACCTATTAGCATACATAGCCACGTTCAATAGTAGTTGAAGCAGAATGGCCAGTGGAGAAGAGAACCACGTTATTTCATCGGGAGTTGCGGGGGGAGCTCAAGGATGTTCTCGCACAAGTAGTGAACCCCCCGAAAGACTGCTCAGAATCATTGACCTTGTTGTTCAACTGGATCACAGGTTGCAGGACTGAAGAGCAGATTGAACCAGACCGGACCCTCGCCCTATGTATGTGCGTTCATAGGACAATATTGCCCGCACAATGGAAGGTTCAGGAGAACCAATGCAAATCGGGGGGGTCAGATCCCCCTTGACTAAAGCGGAAAGGGATAAAAGGAGACAGAAGCAATTATGTCTGTACTGTGGAAGGTCAGGTCATTTCCTTAAAGAGTGCCCTGTGAAGCCACCGAGGAGGACGGTAGGGTCCACGGACAAAGAAGATACCATCAAGGAATCTGAAAACACCCCAGCCCGGAAAGTGTAGGGGTCCACTTGTCGAGCGAAGAAAGTGAACTACAGACCTCCCATTTTTCACTATCTGTGGTCTTGATCAATCACCAACAACCATCTCGAATGCACGCAGTAAGAGCGTACATTGACAGTGGAGCCGTTGGGAATTACATCGACCAGGATCTTGCGGCAAAGATGGGGATTCCGTTATGCCCTAAATCAACCACCGACACTGTTAGCACTGTCAACGGCACAGAAATAGCTTCTGGTCCAGTATCCCAATGCACTGCAGCTTTAACCCTTCTGTGCCAGGATGGACGCCAAGAATCTCTCGTTTTCGATCTCATTAAGGCACCAGAGTTCCGGTTGATTTTGGGAATGCCATGGTTGGTAGCTCACAATCCTCGAATCGATTGGCGAGCAAAAGAATTGGCCTTTCCCGAGACTTGCGCCCACACATGTTATCGTCAAGAGAAACAACCAATTGACACCAGAACCTCCACGCTTGCGACTGTGGCAATCAGCACCCTACCAAGTGAATACCAGGAATTTCAAGATGTCTTTCAGAAAGAACAGGCTAATACCCTGCCACCGCATAGACCATACGATTACCAAATCGACCTGATACCCGGCGCACAAATCCCTTGTGGGCAAATTTACGCACTCACTGAACCAGAAAACCAGCACCTGAAGGCCTATCTTGACCAATACCTGGCCAACAGGTTCATCCGTCCCTCGAAGTCTCCAGCAGTCAGTCCTCTATTCTTCGTACCGAAAAAGGAGGGGGACTTGAGAACGTGCATCGACTATCGCGTACTGAACCAGATTACTGTAAAAAAATGCTACACCCTTCCACTGATCCCTGAATTGCTTGATCAAGTCAAAGATGCCCAAATCTACACAAAACTAGACCTGAGGGGGACATATAACCTTTTTCGCGTAAAACAGGGGGACGAATGGAAAACCGTTTTTTGCCCCAAATATGGCTTGTACGAATATCAAGTAATGCCCTTTGGCCTTTGCAACGCGCCTGCAGCATTTCAATACTTCATGAACGATGTCTTACGGGAATTGATTGATGTCTGCACTCTACTGTACATCGACAATATTCTAGTATATTCCGCATCAAAGCAGGACCACGTTAAATACGTCCGATCCGTATTGGAGAAACTCTGTTAACACCAGCTCTACGCCAAACTCGAAAAGTGCTCATTCCACGTCTCCGAGATGGAATTCCTGGGGTTTATTCTCAGCCCGAATGGATTCCGAATGGATGTACATAAGGAAGATACTATCCTGAACTGGCCATCCCCAAATTCATTCAAGGGGGTTCAAAGTATGCTGGGTTTTGCAAACTTCTACCGCCGGTTCATCCCAGGATTTTCGCAAATCGTGCATCCCATCACGTCATTTCTAAGGAAAAGCAACAAAATGTTCCAGTGGACAACAGAAGCCGAGGAAGCTTTCCAGGAACTCAAAGCAAGATTCACATCTGCCCCAATCTTACGCCACCCTCGCCCTGATCTCCCATACCTGGTGGAAACGGTCACCTCAAGCATGGGTATGGGAGCAGTCCTATCACAAAAGGACCCTGAAACGGGCCAGTTACACCCTGTTGCCTTCTGGTTGCGTAAATTCACACCTCCTGAACTCAATTACGCTATCACAGACAAAAAACTGCTCGCCATTAAGTCAGCCTTTAAGGCATGAAGGCACTACCTCTTGGGCGCCAGACACACAATCACCGTAATAACTGACCACTGGAACCTCCAGTACCTAAAAACGGCAAAGACCCAATCCTCACGACAACTACGTTGGGCTCTTTTTTTTTTGCTAAATATGACTACGTGATTACATTTCGACCAGGGGTGAAAAACGGGAAGGCCAATGCCCTTTCCGGTATGGGGGTGGAAGAGCAAGGGTATCAGACCCCTGACCCAATAGCAATCATCCCGAGTGGCAAGCTCCTAGGAATCACAGCAACCATAACTCAGAAAGAATTACATGAAGAAATCCAGAACCTGATGAGTCCGGAGCAATTACAAGCGTGGAGTGCACAAGGAGAACATTACATTATAAAAGATCAGTTGCCCTACTTCAGGAATCGTTTATTCTTACCAAACCAAGAACTATGAGAACAAGTCATGTCCGGTTATCATGATTCCTTGATCAAGGGCCACCCCAGAATCGCTAAAACCCTAGCCATGGTAAAATGAAATTATTGGTGGCCCACGTGGCGTAAAGACATTTTCATTCTATCTTGTGGAGTGTGTGCTCAAAACAAGTCATCCAAGCAGAAACCGGCTGGGCTATTACAACCATTGGAAATCCCACCAGCACCCTGGCACAAGTTGTCCCTCGATTTTATTACTGACTTATCACCCAGTCAAGGGTTTAACACTTTTCTTGTGGTCGTGGACCTATTTTCAAAAATGGCACATTTCATTCCTCTTAAGGGGCTCCCAAATGCTTCCACTCTGGCAAAGGTATTTCTTGAAGGCATCGTACGGCTCCATGGGTTTCCTTCAGTTTTAGTCTCAGCCCGAGGTACTCAATTCGTATCTAACTTCTGGAGAAAATGCTGCTCTATGGCCCAGATCGACATCTAGCTATCCACCAGTCACCATCCCCAAACGGATGGTCAAACTGAGAGGACAAATCAGATGCTCGAGCAGTATCTGCGTTGCATGTTACACCAAGCTGAAGGAAGCTGGTTCGACCTATTATGGATAGCTGAATATGCTTATAATAATTCCCTACACACCACCACTGGGCAGACACCCTTTTATACCATGTATGGCAGGCACCCACATACTTCTGAGTTGGACGTTCCTACAACCCTGGAAATGTCAGCAATCAAAACCTTGCACACAACCATTTTTCAAACCTTTAAAAGGGCAGCTGAACACCTACTTCAAACTAAGAATCACCAAAAGAAGTTTGCTAATCAACACCGAGCAAAGGCCCCCAACTACCAGCTGGGAGACGAAGTCTGGCTGGCGTCTAAACACATGTCCATTAAAGGAACCCAAACTTTCCGTCCAAGATACCTGGATCCATTCACTGTCACCTCGGTGATAAATCCTGTGGCAGTCAGAAAAGCTTTGCCGTCAAACATGCAGATTCCTCCCGTGTTCCACGTGTCTCTCCTTAAATCTGTTCAACCTGGGACCCGGGTAGCAATGCCACCGCAGCCAGTAGTAGTCGCCGGGGAGCCAGAATTCGAAGTCAAGCACATCCTGGATTCAAAGTACGTCAGATCCAAATTATACTACTTAGTAGACTGGAAGGGGTATGGTCCACAAAACAGGACATGGGAGCCTTGTGAGTACATCCATGCACCTCACTTGGTTAGACGATTTCATCAAAACCATCAAAACAAACCAGGACCAGACAGAAGAGCCACCTTGAGAGGGGCCTTGGGGGGGGAGTGCTGTCATGATTCCTGCCCCTCATGTCCCCAGCCCTCCAAGATGTCAGGCTGGAACCAGACCACGATCACCTACATGGCCCTCAAGGGCCTCTCCATCCCTCCAAAGACCCACTTGGAGGCAGACTTGGAGCGTGTGGCACCAGACTCACTCACGCCCATAGGATAACATTGGGGATTGGACTTGTAGTGCATTGATGGGGACAAGATGGATGCCCCCACATATTTCGGTTCCCAGAACTGCATGTGCGGTCTAGTCTTTTGGGTGTGGTTCAGCCCAGAGACACCTGGGATACCCAGAGACTATTTAAGCCACGCCCAGGCTGAGAAACATGCTTTGTGTTTTCTGCACCTGCAGCGTGACACTCACCGTGTTCGGATCGGTCTCCAGTAGGCCTGCGTCTTTCTTCTGCGCTCAGCTCCTGCAAGAACAAGAACACCATTAGGAACAGCCTTACCTTGCGGCGCTTCTGCCCATTATTCATCGCTTCCTCTGTTCTGCGGGCATCTTCGGCGGTGTCATTCCCATCCCGGGACACGCCGCTTCCTAAGGAAAAGGGAAAAGAACAGAAAGAAGGCATTAGTAAGCATTCAGCAAATCTTCACTTATTTTTAAAGACTGTACGAGCTTCAAACGCTTACCTGAATCCCAGCCGCTCTGGGGGAACTCTGTCTCCGGAACGTCTCATCTATCTGCAAGAGGGAAAAGACATTCCAGGTTAGCGTGGAAACATCTAGAGGCGCCACATACTGCGCTTACTCACCGCATTTCTTCTTCATAACCGGCATCCACGCTGAAAACGTCACGGCACCTAAAAGACACAGAAAAGGAACTCAGTTCAATGCAAATACGAAAGGGTTGCATCGCGCATCACACTCTCACTCAACTTCATCGCTACTCATCTCAGCAGCACGTCGCCATCCCCGGACGCCGGCCATCATCTAAGGAAGGAAAGGAACAAAGTTCGAGAACTGTTCAAAAGACTCATTATACTTACCTGTCGGACTCTTGCCAGTGAAGTAACTAGGCAGCAACAAACCCGCATCAATCAACACGCCCCTGCGGTGAAAGCAGGACGGAGAGCACACTTTCCAAGAAAACAAGGCCCAGTCTACAGTCGAGTAGACTCCAGGGAAGGGTTTGAGGTCGTAAGAGATCAGAACAGGCTGAGTAACGTCCCCGTGGATACCAGGTGAGCATTACATCTATTCACAAAACTGCTGGAACTATGAGGTCATGGCTGGGGGGAGCCACGGAAGGGCGTGGACCCATTGCATAGCTCTCAACTGACATGCTTTTGGCGGGTGTCACCCGCCTTGTAAAAAGCTGACTCACCCGCCAAGCCTCCTGCACACCTATTCATTTCAATGGGCTCTCAACAGCCAAAAACAAAATCGGGTGTTTTCACCCGTCTTTGCGACAGAAATGGTTGCGAGCTATGCCATCAGTCGCGTGGCGGTGTGTAAGTGACCAGTGGCACTGTAGGAACTACAAATGAGCTTGGGAAAGCGGGAGGCGTTTTCATGCCTCTCGCTATCAGTGCTCCTCTGAGGCCTAGCAGCTGAAGGTATCAAAGAGGGCTCTGCTTCCCCCCAGCAGGAACGGCACTCCTCCAGCCCAGGATCACCTGCAAGGGCAGGTGGAGTGCAGACAATGGCAGTTGGGGGAGCTTTGGCCTACAGTGGAGTTGGTTGGAAAATGGGGGAAGCAAGGTTGAGATGAGGCAGTTGGCTGGTCGCCGCCCCTGGAGAACAATCCCACAAAGAGTGTTTTGCTGTGATAACAAACATGTAGTGTTTAGTGATTTGTGTGATAATAAATCTGCTGCCTTTTAAACCAACAAAGAAACAACTGTCTCCATCATGGGGGGGGATCTTGGGGGGGTGGCATGGGTATCAGATGGAGAGATGCAAGTATGTTTGTTTATTTCATGGACAAGTGTTCAGGTTATGGCAAATGCTGTTTCCAGTCCTCCATGAAATCCCAAACTGTTGCCATTGCCAATGCTTGCTTTATTCTTTGCATTCTAGAACTTCTCGTTTTGCTTTTCCCATTTTAAATTCGGGGCTACAAGCCCCACAATTAAATGAAAAAAAAACAAGACAGCGTGACATATGCCAATGCGAATCCTGAAAGCTGCGTTATGTTTGTTTGTTTGTTTGTTTGTTTGTTTGTTTGTTTGTTTGTTTATTTGTTAATGCGCACCAAACCCTTAGGTATATGGGTGCAACAGTACAGGAATTCTCGAAGCTTAGTTACAGGCAGGTACATACATGTGCAAACGATACAATATAATACAGTACAATATAATACAGTGTGTAATACAAATATGATACAAGATACAGCTAGTCAAGGTGCATATCGGGACCAGAATGGGTCTTACCGGGTATACATACAGTGTGCATACATATGGATACAGTGTCTAATACAGGATCTGGCTGATCGGGTGCGAATCGGGATCAGCTCTGAACATAGTCTAAGTATAGGGTGATAGTAGGGTGTCAGAGACAGGATGAGGAGATTATATGTCATTAGTGCGGAGCCACTTGATGACGTACGGTAGTGGGCGTCTCGGGTCGATAGGGAGGGAGTTCCAGGATTGCACTGCTTTGACTGGGAAACTGGTTCCTCCGGCCGTAGTCAGCTTGAATCGAAGGGTTTCAAGCATGAATTAATTGGCAGATCTGGTGGGTCGGGTCGTAGTTCTCCTCGAGATTTTATCCGCTAGGTAAGAGGAAGCTAGGTTGTTTAGGCATTTGGATGTGATGGAGATGGTTTTTAGGAAGATTCTGTCTTTTATTTTTAGCCAATAGGTCTCTTTCCTGAATTTCGTGATGTGGTCTCTATCAGGTGTTTTTTGTACCTGTGAAGGAGCGCTTCTGCAATCTGAACGATCGCTCCTGCCTGCTGTCTAGCAGCCCACAGCAGCACTGCGAGCAGAGCTCTTGCTGCTCTATCTGCTTTCTGGAGCGGGCGGAGTCCTGTCTGAACACGTGACGGATCACATGACTAACATCCACTACAAAGTGCCGGCCCAACCACCCTTGCGGCGTTAAGCCCTGGAGGCAGTAGGGGCTGGAACCGCTGTTGTGCTGTCAGGCTGTGATCTGTGCCTCTGCTACAACCCTGTGAGTAGACCAGACTAAGGTTCTAAACTGCTATTCGATCTGCCGCATTCGTAACCAGTCCATAGGGTAAGGGGGGAGAGTCGGACTCTGGCAGATCCTTAAACTGTCGGGCGTTCCTTACCCTAAGACTTGGCACTTCCTCAGTTCTATCTTAATTAATGGGACTAATATTCAGTTGTGGAACTTCTATCAATAATTAAAGGACATATTTTATCATTTTTTTACGAATTTATACTCCTCTAGCTATCTGTTGTGTTCTATTCGAAAAGCTTGTTTCCTTGCTAAAGGCCCGCAATCAGACAAACGAGCTGGGAAAAAACACAGCCGCTGTAACACCCTGGCTGGTGATATTAGAGACTTTGGGTTTGGAACATTGCGCATTAGTCGTTTGAGGGCAAAGATGCCAGAATTAACGAATTTAAGTGTATTGAATGTTGAGGTTCAACCGGTCCTAAATATTCAAGAATGCTTGATTATAAAACAACCTCTAATGAGCTCACCAACAGCATCAGACCCAAATGTCAGTAATGAAGGTTGTAAACAACCATGTAATATCTCATTGTCTGACACCATGATTTTACAAAATGCTCGTACAGGCACTGCTGTGCCTCCATCAATTAAGTCCAAAAGCATTATTGTTGTAGCTGATGAGGCTATTATTGATCTCCATTCGACAAATGCTTGCTTCTCGGCCAGAGAAAATGATCACGATCTGTCTAAATCTCCTATTCTGTTTTGGAATGAAAGTATATATGAATCTGAGACATCTATATCATTCATTCCGCCTACTCCAAGAACGCCAAATCGAAATAATTCTGCAATAAATAGAGGATCTTCCTTAAAGAAATCCCCGTTGATAACACTTGAAGTGATGAATATTGCTATAATGTCTCTTGCCAAATTATTTGAAGTTCTTGACTCTAAAGTAAATACCATCGTTGATAATCTGAGAACTAGTACTATCTGGCAAAAGACAATTACTGATTCTTTGGCACAGAGGCAGGCGTTTGATGATGGAGTTGTCTTACCATCATTAACCCAGATACCAGAGATTATCTCTATGCTAAAACTGACAACTGAGCAGTTTTGTTCTCAATGTGATCCATGTTTAGCGGAAAAAACAATACAATCTTTAGAGTTTGCAATTCCCTTTGTTGAAGGAATCATTTGTGAGACATCTGTAGAGACACCGGAGGCAGCAATTGTGCTCCCTTAGATGCCCACTAATGAACTACCTGCACCCACTTTAGCTGAGACACCATCAATAGCGGAATGTGCACAATCATCCAAAGAAACATACACAATTTTTGCTAAAAATTCCAAAAAACACACATCTGAACATACTATGAATTAGAAAAAAATCCAAAAATCGGAAATCTAAAAAAATGGCATCCACTAGACACTCGAAACAGTTTTTTAAATCTCTTTCAAAGATAGCGAGCAGCCCGATACTAACATCTAATGCTATAACAAAAAAATATTCTAACTTGGCTCAAGAAAAGAAAAAAAGTGTGAAAGACGTGCCGAACCAGCTGCAAACAGATTTGAGTCATCCTCCTTTGGATGAGCTGGTTCAGGCCGTAGAGGAATGTGAAAATAGTTCGAAGAACTTACCTTCTGAGGCTCATTTGATAGCTTCACTAGGGGGCTCTGCTGAGAATAACTCTGATAACTTTGACTCCTCATATACTCGCAAAGAACTTAGGAAAGCTATAGATGACTATATGAGTCAATTCCATCCAGTATCAGCAGTGTCTCATCGTTGATGAAATTTACTGCTTCCACCACAAAAACCTCAATGCAAAGTATGCTAACAAGTGACAAATTGATCACTTTACCATCTGTGTGTGAGGTGAATGCCTCAGGCACTAAAAATGTGCCTATTAAAGTGGATGCACAGGTGCAACAAGTAAATATGCAGGATGATATCTTATCCTCAATCAAAGACTGTCTAGTTGCCCTAACCTCAGAACAAAAGACGCTCAAATCTGCCATGAAATCATTTATGTGTGACTCTACCCATGACTCCTCACCAACTGAAGATCAGAGAATGGGCTTAAAGAATGTCTCATTTAAATTACCAGTGGAGATTGAGAAATCCAACTCCTTATCAGAGGTACAATGCAGCAAAAAAGAGAGTCTAACAACATTTAGCACCAAGAATAAAAAGACCCCTCAACTATACTCCATATTTCTTAGCTGTCGAGGTGGCTCTCTTCCAAAGTATACCATGAACAGGGAAAGTATCATGGAAATATTTTCTGATATTCCGGTATTGGAAGATCTTACTTCAGGAGATATTGATTGGGTCGAATTTCCTGATGATAATGACTCAACTGTATCCTGTCTTTGGATTAGATCTTGCGCGATCCTTAATATGATTTGGTCTGCCAGATCCTGTCTCTTTGTCACGTCTCCCAGTGTGCCCATTACTAGGCAACCCACTAGGCAACCCACGATCAGCCCACATTTACCTTGCACATTTCTCACTGCACATCAGGGCACAAGGAAACGACCTTCTGTTCAACACTGGAGAAGGATGACTGGCTTTCCAGGTGTTTTCTGACCTTCATTGTCCTGGCAACTCCTGTGGAAAATTTCGTATACCTTACAGCACCGCCGAGGAACACGGCGATTCACGCGTCAAGTGAGATGAACTGCTGTCAATCACGTTTATCCTTTGCCATCACGTGATTTTCCACGCTGCCGCGTTTTTGCATCATGTGACTACAACTAACATTCAAAAGCGCCGGAAACCATGTTGGCAGCGCTTCTCAGCTGCTTCTCGTAAGGACTGTTTGGCATTATTGTTTTCATCAAGGATTCATTGGCTCTACGACCACAGACTGTTTTTTGGATACTCTACTTCTTCCTGGCTTCATCTGTTACCTTTGCCCTGGAACTTTTCTTGCTTGGTTCTAAAGGTATTCGACCCTGCACCTTCTTCACAGATTGCTCAAACGAACTATCCCTTGTTTGGATTTTGTGCTTTGAACTAGTTTCGACACCATTACGTGTTTTTGGACTCCTCTTTTGGACTCTTGTTGTCAACCTGCCCAGGTGTGGAATTACCAGCCTAGCCTCTCTGAAACCCGACCCATTGTCTCTGCTGATTGCCCCTATTGCATTACAACCTGACCCACAGTTCATCTAGGTAAGCCTTGCTTCAATCAATTCCTTATTACTGTGTCCATATTACATTAGTGTGATAACCGTCTATTGCCTTACAGCGGTCAAAGGGGTTCTTCCGGCGTTTCCTGGTTCCAGTTGACGGCTAACTAAACCTGTGGCCTCAAAGATTGCACATACAGTATTTGGTCATTCTGTCTGTGTGGTACTTGGGGACGGAGGTATTCAATAATCGGCACGACCATCAAGATCAGAACACTCTTTGACCTTGGTTTTAGCTTAATTCCCACAACTGGTAAAAGTTATTTAATTGAGAGTCCACAACAGTCTAAGGGAGCTGGGGATGTAGGACAAACTATCGCAGATCTTCCAAGAGAAAATATAACATCTGTAATAAAATCAGATAATTGTTGCTGCTGCAAGAATGCATAACAAGCTTTTGATGAATTATGTCCCTTAACACACAAAATTGCAATTATGAGCTGGAACTCTAGAGGACATAAACATCTACTGAACAACTCAAAGTGCCTTTTAACAAATTTTGATGTAGTGCTACTACAAGAAACTTGGATGGTGAAGCCACCTTCCTGGGACAATCACCACATTCACTTGGTCCCTGCGTTGAAAGGCCAAAAAGGCAGACCAATGTCTGGCCTAGCAACAATCTCTAACATCTCCACTGTAATTAATGTAGCTGAATGGCCCTCTGCGAACTCCTTTATGCAATGTTCTATAATATCGTTTCAAAGTATAATAATCGCGATAGTTCATCTTTATTGGAACCCTGTGGCTATTCTTACATCTATCTTTATCAAGGATCTTAACACAATCATGGAGAAGATAGCTGCCAACATTAATATTTCCCATGTAATACTTGCAGGAGATCTGAATATTCATCTCTCGATGCCATCTAAAAAAGGAAATTCGAAACGGGTCACTCAATGGCTTCATTTTGTGGACACATGGGATTTAATAATGTTGAATGGTGCTCTCAAAAGTGATATTACACCCTCTCACACTTGGACAAGTGGATCACACAAAGCAACCATTGACTATGTGTATGTAGACAGAACGCTCTTTAGCAAAATATCTAAGTTCATCATTTTGCCTACTACATCCAGTGATCACTTGATGTTGACAATTGAAATTACAGTTCATGCCCAGAGTAAAGCACGACAACAACAGCTGAAAAATGTGAAGGTAAACTCTCAAAAAACAGATTACATTGTTCTAATCCTAACTTAGAAGCGTTTGGTAAAGATCGAGAGAATGATCACTGCCTTCTTGTAGAGAAGGCAAACACTTCTCTGCAATATTATGTTAGAATGCATCTATTTGCATCCCCCAATATATCTAGTGGTAAAATATTTAATAACATCCGTTCCACTCATGTATTTGATCAATCGGTCAGACTTAGAAAGTCCGTATTTCGTAAACAGAAAAGACAGGCTATACTCCTTTCGCCAAAATATCGCGACTCTGCCCTGCGTAAGTTGAAGACCGATTACAAAAATTGGATACAAGCACATAAAGCAAAAATGTTTCAAAAGGATGTTGAATGGTGGCTGCATGTGGCGCAGAGTAAAAACACCTCTCAAATTTGGAAGTTAATTAACATAGGCACAAGGTGCTCTCAACTATCATCCCAAATTATTGGTGTACCTGAAAAAAGTTGGGTTGATTATTTCACAAATATGTACAATCTTCCACAAAATTCCTGTGCTCATTTGCAGCTGAAGCCGGTCAGTTCTTCCTTCTCTCTCAAATTTGATCGAGATGATGTGTTGTATTACATAAATAGAGCTAGCTCATCTAGAGCCCCAGGGCTAGATGGCTTATCAAATTATACCCTTAAACAAAATCCGGAACTGTGGGCCAGCATTTGGTATACCATATTTCTCTCCATTCAGATAAAGCAAAGCATTCGTCCATCTTGGTGATAGTCCCTATATATAAAAAAGGGGATCGCACAAATCCAGCAAGCTATCGCCCAATAGCACTTCTTGATGCTCCGGGGAAGATTTACACTCGAATCATTCTAAGAGATCTCAACATCTGGGCCACTAATGAAAATCGACGGGATCCCTTTCAGACTGGTTTTGTTGCGGGTTTAGGTACTGCTATTAACATCACCACGCTTAATGCTATCAAAGCAGCCTACGCGATAAAACATCAACCTCTTTATTTGGCCTTTGTTGACTTTCGTGTTGCCTTCGATTCTGTGGACTGGCAATTATTGTATAGCAAATTGCTGAGTTTTGGTTGCCCACTTTCTCTTATTTCATTGATAGCTCTCCTTCATACCAACACTACAATGCAGGTCATATTAAACTTGGACGGGTTACTATCAGAAATTATTCACACTAAACGCGGCCTTAAACAAGGCTGCATTCTTGCCTCAACCCTACTCAATTTGTTTATTTTTGACCTAGGCATTGAGTTTTTGAAGGTAATCAACGATGCACCCAAGATGGGCAAGCAGGCCATTGCATGGCTTCTCTATGCGGATGACTTAGTTCTCCTGTCACAGAATAAATAATTTAACACTCGATTTAGAGAAAACTCAAGTCATGAAACTAGACAATAATAATTTGAAACATCAGAAAAATGATGATTGGTTTCTACACAATCAAAAGTTAGCTCTAGTTAATGAATACAAATATCTCGGTGTTATGTTTAGCAACTCACCTACAAATAAGCCCCAACAAAGTAACATCTATAGGAAACTTGCAACTTTAATTTTACAAGCAAAGATATTATTAGCCAAGTTTGGTAATTTCTCCTGTGCCTATGCAATAACATTTTACCAACAAAAGGTAATATCCCCATACCTATGGGGCTGAAACTTGGCTACCACAAAATCAAGGGTACTGGAATAGAATTGAAGCCAAATTATGGAAAAGAGTTCTTAATCTTCCCAACTGAACTCCAAATGCTCTTTTGAGATTTGAGTTGGGTACCCTATCAATTCACATTTAAGTCTCTTGGAAAAGATGCAGTCTTTTCCGAGAATGCCTTCTGGGCCTGATGGCTAACAATCTGCTAGCAATACTGGAAGACTATTTATTACACTATCAACACTTGGTTCTGACAGACTGGAGAAATACTGTTCTCTCTGATATGAATGAAGCAAACATATCATTGGATTTGCTACTTAACAACCCAAATAGAACTAAGCTAAAATTATATCAACTTGACTGGAATCACACTCAACAGAAGTGTCTTGAACTAAAACATTTTGATAGAGCTCTGTTTGGTCACAAAAGATTTCAGCAGGCAGCTGATTATCTGCTAAAATGTCCCTCTTTGCTATTAAGAAACCAAACATTGAGATTCCGGATGAATCTATGGCCAACAAAACAGATTTTACTAAGAAGAGGCCTAATTAAAGCTGAAGCATCATATTGTCGATTCTGTAAAATTGGTGGGATGGAGGAGACACTCAAACACATACTAATTGTGTGTGTTGCTTTGGAGAGGCAGAGGGAAGCTATCATCTATAAGTTAACACAACTACATTATATAACCCGTTCTACTGATGAATTATGGTATGAATTGTTTGCTACACCTAAAATTTCGATAAGAATAGCTACTATGTAATTTTTAAATACAGTTCTACTCACAACTTAACCCTTGATAAAATTTGTGTAGTGATTGATTTTTATTTATTAGATATTGATTTTTAACGACTGAACTGTGATTCTTGTTGAAATTCGGACGATGGTGCTTAATAGGCTTTTTCTTTCTTTTAAAACTTTTAAAAATCCTAAAAATGAATAGATGTGTCTCTCAAATGTAATGGGAAATAATGAAAAATGGTATATTAAAATTTAACCAACCAAAATAAATAAATAAAAATAATAATATTTGGGATATTCAGCGCTGCTCTTAGGGCATTGTTTTGCAGTCGTTGTAGTTTGTCAGTGACATATTTGTTGGCTTCAGAGTACAGGGCGTTGCAGTAATCTAATCTGGACACGATTAAAGCATTGGCTAAGGTGATGCAACTGGCCCTGGAGAGGAATGGTCTGGCAGCCCAGATTAGCTTGCAAGTGTAAGCTGTTGTGGAGGCGAGGGAGCTGGTTTGCTTTTTAAGGGTAAGGGAGGAGTTTAGATAGAAACCTAGTGTTTTTACTACAGGCATAACTGTAATGATGTTGTTGTCAATGTTAAAATATGCACATTTTGGGGATAGTTTATTTAGGTTAGTGTTGGATCCAAGGAGCAGTATCTCAGTTTTGTCGTCGTTCAGGCAGAGGCCGTGGGTCGCCATCCATGCCTGAATGAGGATGTATATCTTGTTCACCAAAGCCAGTTCCGTTTCATAGTTGCCCGAAAGGGGTATGAGGATCTGGGTGTCATCTGCATAATTTGTGTAGGTGATGCCCAGTCTATTCAACTTATCAAACAGTGGCTTGGTGAAGATGTTATTCATGGTGGGAGAGACACAGGATCCCTGTGGGACTCCACATGTTATTTTGATCGGATCAGCACAGGTTGACGTTGAGAAGACTCTCATAGTTCGATTAGCTAGAAAGGATTGGACCCATGCTATAGCATCCCCATTTAAATTGGTGGCAAGCCTAAGGTGGTTGCATAGAACTGCATGGTACACCAGGTCGAAGGCTGCAGACAAGTCCAGTAGAAGTAGCAATGACATTTTTCTGCCGTCGTTCAGCTCCTCAATTTTAGTCTTAAGGTCTAACAGTGCTGTTTCGGTACCATGGAGGGGACAGAAACCTGATTGTCGAGAGCCTAGTAGGTGGTTGGCTTCCAGATAGTCCTGGATTTGTAAGTAAGCCACTCTGTCGATGGTTTTGAGAAGGAAAGGCACAGTAGTGATGGGTCTGTAGTTAGTTGGGATGGAAGGATCAAGGGTTTGTTTTTTGAGTAGGGGGAGGACCCAGGATTCTTTCAAATCGGTGGGTACTGTGTTTGATTTAAAAGAGGAGTTTATGAGCTTCGATATAAAAGGGGCTAAGTCTCTAGCTGCGTCCTTTATTATTTGCGCTGGGCAACTGTCGCCTTTACAATTGGACGGTTTCAAGGAGAGAATGACTTTTTCAGTGTCAATGGTGGAGATAGTTTTGAAGCTGAAGGGAGGGACAGTGTTAGGCTCGGTAGGTAGTGGTGGTTTTTGATCAGGGAGGGGCAGAGAGTCCTTTTTTTGTTATTTTATGTTGGAGGGTGGTGATTTTATTGGTTAGGGCGTTTTGTATGTTGGACCACCATGTCTTGTCCTTAGGGGTGGTTTCTACTGGTTGTATGGGGGATTCCATTTCCCGGAGGATGGAAAAGAATTCCTTGGTATTGGATTTAGCTTTTGTGATTCTGTCGTTATATACGTTTTTTTTGTATTGATAATTTCATTCTTATAGAACTTAGAGAATTGGGCTAGTTTAGCTTTGTTGTTTTCGGTAGGTGAGTTGCGCCAGATGACTTGGAGCTTTCTTTTTTGTTTTCTTAAGTTCTTAAGTTGGGGTGTGAACCAGGCATTCAGGTGTGCTTCTTGCTTGCCTCTACGTAGTTTGGTTGGTGCGATGGTATCTAGTGCCGTGGTCATAGCTTTGTTGAAGGTGTCCACTAAGATGTCTGGGTTGGTGTTTTTGTCCAGGCTATTATTAGCTGGGAGGATGAGGGGGATGAGTTTTTCGGCAGTAATATCTTTTTTACTTCTGGTTGGGGGGGTGCCATGTTGATGGTTTTGGGGCTAAGAAGGTCGAGTGTGGTGGTAAAGTTTATTAAATAATGGTCCGTCCAAAGTTGTGGGACAATATCAGTAATGGCAATGTTTTTTTATTTTTTTATTCGTCTATAACCTGTTAGGTTTTTACAAAAGAGCAGTTTCAGCGTTGGTGCGATTTTAGGCCGTTTACAAGCTACGTAAGGACCCCACTTTCGAGTCAAGTTTAGTCGCACAGTTGGTTTGATCATAGTTAGGTGACAGTTTTGGTCGTGGTAGTGCGGCCAGGCAGACAGACAACAAAAGGTGAAATGTTAGCCTTCGCGTTTGATTTTTGTAGGGCCACTGACAGAAATTTGGCCGTCGTCCTGGACCATCTGACGGATTTGCCTGCTATCAGACGGGACCAACAAGTTTCTTCATCTAGTGTCGTTGCCTGCGAAGTAAGTGGTGTCATGTATGCTTGCCTTTCGTGTGATAACGCTGGGCAGGACATGAGCAGATGGCGCACAGATTCTACTTCATCTGGATCTCCACACAGACGGCAGTCTGGAACCGGAGAAAGGGCTCTAGTATTCAAAATTTCCCTGGTCGGAAGGAGATTTAGACGTGCATGCATAAATGTTTTCCTTAGTTCTTTTGCAGGAAATTTCTCACAATATTTGAGAGGGACCTTCAGCTGGTTGTATGATGGTGGGAGGTGCTTTAAAGATTTGTAGAGCTGAATTTTTTCGTTTGTGTTAATCCAATCTTGTTGTTCGAGTTTGGTCTTTACTCGTCTTGGGTTTGAGATCAGGGTTTCTTCATTGCACGCTACTTCTTCCAGCTTGGCTTGGATTTTGGTAACCCAGTCAGTTAAAGGCATGGTCTAGTAAAAAATGTTATTGTCCCTACGGGTCGGCCATGTTTTTTTAAGCCTAAGTGGCTCGATTTTAGAAAACTTTCCTATGGACCTTACCCGAGTTTTCGTCCATTAAATGCACGCGAAAACAAGCACCATATCCTATCTTTTCCCCGATCGCCCTGGCTGACCTGCTTTTGCGGCACTAAATCAATTCCCCCGCCCCTGAGCCTGACATTATCAAAACATTCATATTCCCCGCCTCTCCCCGTGACATTACTGTGCTGCGTAGGCAAACGCGCCGAGTCGTCTTCTGCGCGACTCCACACAGAACCCGGAAACCAGCACAGATCAACTCACAACACAGCGCGCCACAATTCGGAATATGAAACTGTACTTTAAAATTAAACAGCAACACGGTACATTTGGTAAAGTACATTTATTTGACATTAAATGTTTAGAGAATATTCAGCAATTGACATATGAACTCCGGAAGCCATTTATTTTCTTTTATCTGTATCCGCAATAACTGTTCCGTTTCATCTTGAGTCACGCGCTGTTCCTTTATGGTACACAGGGTGTTCATTTTCGTAAAAAGAATCACTTTGGAAGCATGGTGAACCGCAAGGCTGTTCCATCAACTAGGCACTAGTCCAGCCTAAAGGTTGATATGTTGCTTCTAGCCACTAATACAGCGTAAGGGCATGTGGGCCCTTGGTGATCGTCCCATAATATGGTGATCGTGCTCCAGTTGTTGACACGAAGCTGAAGGTGTCTGCTGAAGAATCCATCCGCCGGTGTCTCAAACAGATGGCAGTGGCAGTAAGGGATCAAATACCTGTTATGAAAACAAAAAAATGATAATTAGTCTCGCTAGCCGAACTTCATTAATATTACTCATTTTATTTATTACGGCCGATCAGAAACTATTTGCTTGCAAGGGTAGTTCAATGGAGTATGTTCGTCTCTAAAATCAATGCGAAAAGTAACGAGATAAATCGAGGCCAACACACAATGATAAACGACAGTCTACATGCGTGAGGAATGATATGATATATGATATGGCATTTGTAACGCGCCTATACTCAAGTGTTTCTAGGCGTGACGAGGCAGGTGGGGAACAAGGGCAGACAGACAACGATCCTACTAGGCCAGGTGTCTTTCTGATCGCGCATGGGGATGGGCTGTACAAGGTTAGTTGAATACAAATTAAATAATAGGGCCAGCTGGTGGCAAGTGCAAGGTAAATGCCGGGAGAAGGGGTTGAAGGATACAGAGACAGTCCCGTAGTGCAGGGAAAAGTGGCTGGGCCAAGGAGCGAGATCGGTGAGACCAGTGGACATGCATGCCCATATGCCCACTACGAACAGTTTTACTTGCTTTTCCTAGCTCTTCATTCATTCATTTATTCATGCATCCATTCATTAAATCTTCATTCCGGTATAAAAGCGTGTAAAGATTTACTTACATTATATTTGAAATTTCCATTGTGTCTCTTCGTAATGCAGTCTGTAAAACGGACCGTGCTCTTGACAATGATTTTTCGTATACTGACCTAAAACTGAAACTCGGTCTAGTTTCTGAATTTTCTGCCTTATCGTCTCTTACGTTATTGCGCACTCCCTTCAAATGTAGTTCTTTCGGCATGGTCCCTGTCTCAAGGTCAAAAAACAATAGACCCTTATACTTCCAGTGCGACTTGTGGGCCTCATCTGGGCGCTGTCCTTCGCATTCTTTATTTGCAACATCACGTAGTATAGGCATCTATGAGAACTTGAAGTTTAGAATCCGTCTATGTAGTGCGCCTCAATGTGCAAATGCGAACTGGCTTCTCTTCCAAATGCCACGGCCCGCTTGGCTGGCGTGTTCTAAGTGCCCCAATTTTGTCCCCGTTGTCTGCGAGCTTTGCAGCCCAAATTGAGACATTTCATTTTTGGCGGAAGGTCAGGGAAAGTATAAAGTACCACAGGAGTTGAGTTAAAAGGTGAGATTTATTGTTTGTTTGTTTTATTATTTGCAATACGCAAGCCTCCCCTCCGTTAACAGTGTGCAGCATTTACATTTACATGAGATGAGACATGAGAAAAATATATACATACACATATGTGAGGTGAATAGAGCGAATTCAAAGATGACACCCAGCTTGTTCGCCACCCATGATGGTGAAGGTAGGGGTTAGGTTTACAGGTACACTGTACAATAACATTTATTTACAAAAAGACAATCGTATTGCAATTATTTAAACCGGGATTTGTACTTCACAATCAGCTATGCATCGGGTGGGCATGGCACAGTCGCAATGTTCGGTGGCAATGGATCACTGCTCTGCACAGAAACGTCCAAAATTCCATATCTGTGCTTCTCTAACACAGCAACAATAAGGCCTTTCATAAAGTCAAACTGCATTTCATCATAGACTGGTTTGATCACCCATTGCTTACTTCATTTTGAAAACACCTTAGTGTAGCGAGGCATCCTTACTTTACCCCTAGTCCTAGATTGTTCACGCCCGACATTGCTGTTATGGGCCAAGACCGCTAGTAGAGTGCGATGTTTCATGCCCCGAAAGCTAGAATGCAAGCGTTTTGGCCTGTACTTTAGGCACATTTTGTGGAACACCTCAAAATCTCCTGTGTGACAGAATTCTGTCAGTCCTCTCAAATCTCTTGATAGAGTTTTGTCGAAAACAATCTTCTCAATGGCTTTGTGTGTCGGTGAAGATGGAATCAACCACTTCTTCTTCCGTGCCTCCTCTGGGGACAAAGGGCCATGTTCACATTGGTGGAAATGTTCATTTGCTGTCCAGCGGTGAACGTTGGTACAGTGGTGCATCAGTGACTGCCATTTTTCAAGTAGTATTTCCACTGACCCCTCATAAGTTTTTGAGCTCCACCAAAGATGTTTGGTGATAGAATGTGACCACTGCAAAATACTTTCAAAACCTTTTTTTTTCCCTGCAGCCGAGATTTTCTTATTGATTGATTTAGCAAGATGCCATACGTCAAATTGATGTTTAATATGTGGGAACTGCTCTCTCATTGTCTTGGCAATTGAAATATGTCTATCCGTGGCTATGAGGTCGATGTGCATTCCCCTCGATTGTAGATATTCCACTGATTTTATAAAACCTAGTTTCTCCATGGCCACTGAGGATGTAAATTGTGTTACCTGCACGACCACCAAACTCACAATTTTCTTACTATCAATGTCCTGAAAGTGGTAGGTGCAGTACTTGGCAGAAAATCCAGGGCTGTCGCACTGTCCATCGCCGGCTAGCCTGAATCGTTTGCCTTCGAATGTACTTGCTAGAGACAATTGTTCAATTTTCCAAGCATCACTAATGGCCGGAAACAGATAATCACGTTGGTATGTGTAGTACAGCGCTTTAGAAATGAAATGGAGTCCCACAAACTGAAAGAAAGCCTCTAACTTTCTAAAACTGGAGCCACTAAAAAGTGATGTAGCTGCACACAGTAGATTGCCTGCTGGCAGTTTCCCCAGCATTGGTTGTGCAGACCATGAGAACCTATGATTTAATCTACAGGCGGCATTTATTTTGACGTTACTGCCTTTTATTTGACAAGTCACATTAATCAATGGCTTCCCACATACTTTCCCTCTAATGGAATGCACACATTTCAGCATACTTATAATTTCCATCAAACAACTGTCGAATACAATGTATTTGCTCTCTTTCATTAGACTGTCATCCTGCGTCAACGTTGTTTCGGCCTTTGACGTTGTGGATATTTCAACACATTGGAAAGTAATATCGCTGATATCAAGTTCTGATGCGTCTATGGATGCTGCGGCTGGTTCATTCACTGTCATTTCAACATCTATTACTTCAACATTGATGTGAGAACACAACAATGTCGACAGGTTTTTTGGTGGCAAATTTTTGGCGGGTGTAGATTGTGTAAATTGATCTGCAACTACTTCAGAGCTATCTTCAATACATTCAATAACATCTTCTTGTGGTGGTGCGGTCGCACTGTAGCTATGGTCCAATGCAACTTTGCTGTAGTCTCCAAACACAATTAATTAATGTTCTGGCCATTGGACACGAGCATCTCGAGCCTGAACACGCCTCGCCTCAATTAATAGTTCCTCCATAGTGTACACGGTCTGGCAAGCCACATCTCTCATTCGCTTCACTGTCTGTGTGTGTATAGTTCTGACACCCACGGGTAACTGGAAGAGAGATTGGCAAAGGGATGTTCAGTTTAAACACAAGATGGAGTGTAGTAGAATTGACTGGAAAAAACATAAAATAGTCCCCAGCACAAACATTTTTTTAAAGTTATGAGCTGTTTGTAACTAACCTTTTTTTATTTTTTTTCTTTGCAACTTTTTTGACTCGACCTTCAACATCTGCACGCTGTAGCTCCGATTCCTTTCCGCATGTCCTCCCTTCCTCTTGCGCTGCAACGACTATATTTTATGTATCCGCATAGACAGCACGGAATGAGGCTCCATCGTCTCCCTGAAACATAGTACTTTCATTACTATGTATCAAAATATTGTTAGCATAAAACACACGTGAGGACGAACACACAGGTACATCTCAATAGCCAAATACGATTTAAACATTGTGTGCAACAATCAAACGACAAGTATTCGACCAGTGATGATCTATTTCGATGGAACTGTCAGTATCCATACCTCTGGCTCTGCATGGACTGCCATGAATGGTTGTATTGGAGAGGAGGCATGCGCATCTCCCTGAAACACAGTACTTGCATTAGTATGCTTTTCAATATTGGAAACACAACACACACTTGGGGTCGACGGCACAGGTACATATAAAGAGATAACCGCAAATGATGCATTGTCCAAAAGAATCAAGGAAAATCCAAATATGATCACATTTCATCGACTTATTTCAACGATTCCTTTACATCTGCATCATCTAAATGAGATGTTGTGATTGTGGTGGAAGCTCCGTCGTCTCCCTGAAACACAGTACTTGCGTTAATAGGGAAGAAAGTATAGCAAATGGAATCACGTTATATGATCACGCATGATGGAGCTGTCATTATCCATACCTCGTGCTGCTGAAGAATATCTATGGATGTTGCAAATGTAGTGTGCACTTCTGAAAGCTGTTGCACCGATTCGTATACTTGAATGTCAGGCTCTGCATCAAGTGCAGGGTTAACGCTCCATCAACTGCCTGAAACCTAGTACTTGCATTAGTGAGGTTTACAATTGTGAAAACATAGCACACACCTGGGGTCGACAGCACAGGTACATATCAACGGCTAACCACGAATTAAACATTGTGTAGAACAATCAAACGACAAGAATTCCAGCTCTGATGATGATGCTCGATGGAGCTGTCAGTATCCATACCTCCTGATGTTGAAAAACATCTAGAAATGTTGTAGATGTGGCGGACGCTTCAGCATCTCCCTGAAAGACAGTACTTGCATTAGTATGGATAACACTAATTATAACTGAAAACAAACACCAGTGGACGATAACTAAGGTGTATATCAATTGGAAAGCAGTAACCAAACATTCGGTAAAATAATTACACGATAGAATAAAACTATTACTTGACATGCATAAAACAAGTATGTAGCGGATTAGCCTAGTAAGATTACCTGATACGCGCTAGAAGTGGTTGATAACTGCGACCACGTCAAGGATGTAGAATGTTCTTGCTTCAGATTCAAGGGATAGTCAAGAAGTTGTAAAGGTCAATTAATGATTGATAATGAAATGCCAATATTAAAAATAGCCATGTAAGCCGACAGAATACTTGAAAAATGCTCAATACAGCACAGTTCCCTGTCCCCATATATATATACATTGCGTTTGTGGGTTATGAAATCGAAAAAGAATATATTGAGAAATGTCATTATTCAAAAAACTATACACTCATATCAATATCGAAATTATTCCAAGGGATAGAACGCCTACAATATCAATTAATCCATTCGGCTACACACTACCGCAAGGCCGAAAGCTAAATCCGGACACTTGACTCACAGGTGGCGGAATGTGGACGAATAGAGTGGGAATAGCGTTTTCGTGCAATTTCCGTGTCGTTTGCCGTTTATTCTTCTTTGTTACCCAAGAAGTTGTGTACATGTCAAAGGAAAAGTGCCGGCTGCAGATGCGGTATCGATCACCCCTCTTGTCCTCTAAGACTTGTTGGACTCTACTTTCCAGCTCATCCAGTGGATATCCGCAATGTCTGACCCATTCTCTTATTCGATCAACAGTTTTCGGGAATACATGCATTGTAGTTCCTTCAGATTTCGCATCGGTCTTCGAAGGGCAACCGCTAATCGAACAGGCAGGCATTGTTGATAAATCTGAAAAGTAAATATCGACATTATTATACAATCTTCAAGAATAAAGATTTGATACAAAAGTAAATGAATCATACAATGATCAATGCAAGGTTTGTTTTGGTCGCAGGAACTATACCAGTTATGTGCTGCTTAGTATTTGCATAAGTTGCAGAAATGTATAATTGATGTGACGGAAATCTGAACATGTGACTCGTCCCTTGGATGTTCTGCCTTGCACGAGAAGGAAACATGCTTACATTATAGACTGGACCCCCGAAGGATGCAATTCAATGACAATAGACACAGATGAAAATAAATAGATCTATTGATAGCATAGCAATGGAAACTCAAGTCAATACCAATGAGACCAATGAACATAGCACTATTGTGTACTCTACTCGAAAATAGATAGAAATTTAAAAATCTGCGAAATATGACCAGGATACATGGCCTTACCTTGACCAACAAACAGTTGGATTCAGCAAGCAGAGCAGTATGTTGCGGGAGAATAGGTGGATGGCCACAGGTAGCGCACTGATGGGTATGCTCGAAGCGGTCACAGAAGTTCACGGATAGCACGACGACGAGCAGATTAGCATAGATCTCAGTGGTTCCCAGGTAGCACGTTCAGGAGTTGACTTGCAAAGCACAAAGATGTTCTCATGAGACATATCGAGTGGTTTTTAAAGTATTAGAAACTGGGGTGTGTTTGTGAATGAATGACGTATGTATGTCGTGGTATTAGGGGGGCGGCCTGCTTGAAGGGGAGGCCTGCCTGGAGACATGGGGTCTGAGGAGGCCATGTGACCGATGGCCCCTTGGCGTGGGACACCTTTTGAAGAGTACATGTAGTTTGGCACCTTGGCCGTTTGTGCCCGTCACAGCCCCCCATGCCAGCGCGCATCCACCGGCGTGAACCGCCTTTGATACAGGGGGGTGGGATGGATGGCCCTGGGGCATGCAGATAAGGCACAGGAAGACTGCTGAATGGAGACACACTTATGTGGATTGCAGGGGGGCGGCCTGCCTCAGGGGAGGCCTGCCTGGAGACACGGGGTCTGAGGAGGCCATGTGACCGATGGCCCCTTGGCGTGGGACACCTTTTGAAGTGTACATGTAGTTTGGCACCTTGGCCGTTTGCGCCCGTCATAGTCCCCCATGCCAGCGCGCATCCAACGGCGCGAACTGCCTTTGATACAGGGGGGTGGGATGGATGGCCCTGGGGCGTGCAGATAAGGCACAGGAAGACTGCTCAATGGAGACACACTTATGTGGATTGCAGGGGGGTGGCCTGCCTCAGGGGAGGCCAGCCTGGAGACACGGGGTCTGAGGAGGCCATGTGAACAATGGCCCCTTGGCGTGGGACACCTTTTGAAGTGTACATGTAGTTTTGCACCTTGTCCGTTTGCGCCCGTCACAGCCCCCCATGCCAGCGCGCATCCACCGGCGCGAACCGCCTTTGATACAGGAGGGTGGGATGGATGGCCCTTGGGCGTGCAGATAAGGCACAGGAAGACTGCTGAATGGAGACACACTTATGTGGATTGCAGGGGGGCGGCCTGCCTCAGGGGAGGCCTGCCTGGAGACACGGGGTCTGAGGAGGCCATGTGACCGATGGCCCCTTGGCGTGGGACACCTTTTGAAGTGTACATGTAGTTTGGCACCTTGGCCGTTTGCGCCCGTCACAGCATACCCATTCCAGCGCGCATCCACCGGCGCGAACCGCCTTTGATACAGGGGGATGGGATGGATGGCCCTGGGGCGTGCAGATAAGGCACAGGAAGACTGCTGAATGGAGACACACTTATGTGGATTGCAGGGGGGCGGCCTGCCTCAGGGGAGGCCAGCCTGGAGACACGGGTCTGAGGAGGCCATGTGAACAATGGCCCCTTGGCGTGGGACAGCTTTTGAAGTGTACATGTAGTTTGGCACCTTGGCCGTTTGCGCCCGTCACAGCCCCCCATGCCAGCGCGCATCCACCGGCGCGAACCGCCTTTGATACAGGGGGGTGGGATGGATGGCCCTGGGGCGTGCAGATAAGGCACAGGAAGACTGCTGAATGGAGACACACTTATGTGGATTGCAGGGGGGCGGCCTGCCTCAGGGGAGGCCTGCCTGGAGACACGGGGTCTGAGGAGGCCATGTGAACAATGGCCCCTTGGCGTGGGACACCTTTTGAAGTGTACATGTAGTTTGGCACCTTGGCCTTTGGCGCCCCTGACAGCCCCCCATGCCAGCGCGCATCCACCGGCGCGAACCGCCTTTATATCAATATACAGTATATCGCCTTTATATCAATGATAGTATATCGTTGCTTATCAATAACAAATGCCACATACCGGAGATTCTTGTGCGCACAGACCCACACTTCAATCGGTGTATTACAGTGGTCAAGACTGTATAATCCAATGGTAAATGTTAGTATAGATATATGTGTGACTTTTATAGAGACATAACCTACTGAAAGACTTTGAACAAGTGTGTTTTAGTGCATGCATTATCGATAATATGTTATGTTAGCTTAGATAGATAGTGACCACCCTGCTTCACAGCAACCAGACCTTCACCCATTCGGAGCACAGATGTCTGACGTCCATCCTTGAATGGAGACACACTTGATTCATTTAAAAAATCGAGACAAACGTTGTTAAAATATATGTGGTGTTTTATTTTGTATCTTATTTTCATGACACAAAAATACAAGACTTTAAAGATTATACAGGTCAGGTTGCAGCACAGCGAGAGAAAATCCCCTGTACTGACCGCTGTCACTCGGGAACGTTTCTCTAATGGCACGAACGGCACAGGCGGGTATCACTCTTCGAACGCGGTGTCCAAGCCTCCCGTGAAGCCACCATGTAAAGGAACGATAGGCCACCAGCCTGTACCACCTGTGAAAAGGAAAGAAACAAACTGTTTTTAAATGACCAAGATAAGTTTAATAAACGTTTGTTGTCAATGACAATTCTTGTAACTAATGGCATTTTACACGGACAAATGCTATCTAGACAATGCACACTATTCAACGACTTACATGCGTTACAATGATATGTAGATGTAATTTTGGATATAGTAGAAGACCATGAAATAGGAGTGGCATGACAAGCAGAGTATACTTACTCGTTACTCGGATTACGAGGACGAACAGTTGCTCGAAGTTCGTGCATAAGCACCATCATTATTCTCAACACGGCCCGTGTGAGGCAGGCTGCCCTGAAGTCTGGCAGCTCGGTGATGCATTGCGGTCGTGGCTCGCCTTCCGAAATGTAGGCCAGGCATCCCGAGTTTTCTCGGCAGCAGCAGTTCTCGTCCTCAGTCGGCATTAGCTCGCACCGATTGGATGTACACCAGGTGGAGACGCCGTCCATTCGACTAGGCCCAGGCTCTTCATCTGTTGATTCGTCCTGCCAACTGCCGTCCGAATCCCCATCATTTTCGCGTGCTTCCCTTTCCAGTAGTTCCTCCTCGGTATACTCGGGCTCGTACATGTAGGGCATTATTGTAGCCATTGTGTGTTAAACAAACTAAAATAATTTATAGCGGTGGTACTGGTATCTGTTCACATGGGCTACAAGCGGCGAAGGTAGCTGACCAGAGCACTGAAACGAGTCACAGAATACTCAAAGTAACACAGAGAGTGGAATGGAATCGAAAATCGGCTGCTGTGTGTTGTGAAACGGTCTGTTTATATTTATTGAGGAGAGAGGCGTCCTGCCATTTCCATGGCGACACGTCATTAGCTGAAGCGCAGCGAATGTTGACACGAGACGTGCTTTGGCGTTGGGAAATGGGCGGTACAAGTCTGTTGATGACAGGCTCAGGGGCGGGGGAATTGGTTTAGTGCCGCAAAAGCAGGTCAGCCAGGGCGATCGGGGAAAAGATAGGATTATCAGAAAATGGCGGCTCCCTGGTGCTTGTTTTCGCGTGCGTTTAATGGACGAAAACTCGGGTAAGGTCCATAGGAAAGTTTTCTAAAATCGAGCCACTTAGGCTTAAAAAAACATGGCCGACCCGTAGGGACAATAAAAAATGTTACTAGACCATGCCTTTAAAAGTTTACAAGATCCCTTGTTGATTTTAGAGGCTACCACCCCAGATCTCGGCAGATCGCTGGCATAGGGGCTAACTTGGGCAAGCCCAGCACTGATTTCCAAAGGATCCCTCCAACTGGCAATGTTACAGTGGAGGTCTGAAACCCAGTCAAGGGTTCTACCTTTGATGTGAGTGGGGACGAGGACTTTTTGGGTAAGCCCGTGGTTATTGAGTAAAGCTGCAATTGAGTTGCAATGTTTGTTATTTGGGTCGTTAAGTCCAATATTGAAATCGCCCATCAGCAAGGTTTGGGAGTGGTTTTGAGAGTTATTCGCTATAAGGTTAGTCAGGTCGTCTTCAAAGGTCCCTAGTGGTCCGGGGGGCCTGTAAATCAAATGGATGGTTAGTGTGCGGTTATTAGATAACAGCAGTTTGGCTGTGAGTGTTTCGCAGGAGGAGCATTGGGGAGAGGTGGCAAGCCTGAAGGGCAAGGTGGTTTTGAAAATAATGGCTAAACTGCCGCCCTTGGTGTTGGGTCGATCTACCCTAAGGATCTGGTAATTATCGGGAATGCCTAACATCAGGGTGGGTCCTGCAGCCTCGTGGAGCCAGGTCTCCGTTATGGCGAGTAGGTCCAAGCTATCGCTATTTAGGATGTCTACAATTTCAGTGCCGTGCGCGACCATGGATCTGGCGTTGATGAGTGACCCCGTTAGCGTTAAGGAGCTCTTAGGGCTGGGTTTGTGAAAGGGTTTGGTCATGTGTTTATTTTGGTTTGAATATCTTTATATGTGAGAGTGGTCTGGCATAGCGATAGGATTGACTATTTTAGCTACCTGGGCTCGATTGGCCAGGTGGTGGTGGGTGGAGAGTAGTCCAGAGGTATTGCTTGTTTGGTTTCTTTTGGGTTCATAGATGCAGGGTAGTCTTGACCTGAGCCTCAGGTTTCTGTCTGTGGGTGGACTTGTGCTGTAGGTAACATAGGCCATGATTATGATAAGACCAATCGTGAGCATATGAATTGGGGTATTTATATTTTTACTCATGTTGGGCAGGGTGGTAGTGAGCGGTGGGCAATTGCATACATGCCAACCCTCCAGATTTAGGCGGGAGACTCCCGATTTTTTTCCTTAAAAACAGTACTATTTGTTACTGTCTCCCGCCTAAAATAATAATATCCCCAATGTATTCCTATGGGGAAAATGCATTCTCCCGATTTCGGTGCTGAAATCGCCCTCTCATGTCTGCAATTGGCTGGCGTTGTTCGTAATGGCAACTAGTATTAGGTATTGCTAGAGGGCTATTGTATATAATTGGACAGGAATCCGTTTTATCAGAGTAGGATGACCTGGTAGAGCTAAGAGTATGGTGTACAGGTCGGAGGAGCAATTTCAGCAGAGACTGAGACCTAGTGCGCCTATATTAGATTATCATAGTGTGAGATGACAATGCAGTACCTGGCAGGATTCAATGGACTTAGCTTGAATTTGTGACTGTAAGGCTAAAGGAGGCGGACAGCTAGTCCAGCTGGCAGGACTTTAAGTTTGCCTTTTATATCAAAAAAGGTGACAAATGTACTGGTACAAAAGCTTTTCAATTTCTGACATATCTTTTGAACAACAAATGCATTGGTAGTCTTTGTTAACGTCAAATAAACGAATTCGATTTAAACATATGCTTCCGGTAAAACGAAACAACAGCTGTATTGCCATATTAGCTAAACTCTATTATAACTCTGTGTTGATAATAGTTCCCGAGTCAACTTGGCGGCCATATTGGCGTTGTGCCGCTTACCCTGTATTCATTGTCCTTTGTTCGCGCACACGTTTGCTAGGTACACAGAAGTCCCTGTTGCGCCCAACACTATGCACACGTAACGTTGGTAGTTTCACCCTATGTGCCGTTCGCTGGCTTTCTGTGCAATAAGGACAACATGCCTTTACAGCTTTTCTTTGTTTAACCCAACGTTGTTGTTGTGTGAGCAGCCGGGTTTATTTGGGTGCTTCTGCAGCACTCGTGCTTGTTGTATAAGCGGGACCTGGAGGCTGTGTTGAGGGAGTCAGAGAGGGGTAAGTGGGTATCAATGAGGAAGAGGTGTATGAACGGAAGGAGTGCATTCCATATTGAATGGTGTAATAACAGTTTCAGGGTAAACTTTCCTGACAGGTGGGACTGCGTTTGGAAAGGTGATGACAGGACAGCATTTCGGGGGTGAGAGAGGGAGACTTGCGCGAACCCGGGGGACACAGTTTGAGAGTTCACCACCCTGGTGGGAACACGCATGTGGTGAAATTTGTGAGGCGCAACTCCATGGAGGAGGAGGGGAAGTAAGTGGAACCCCACAAGTACCCTCGGGGGAGTATTCAGCATTTCAAAGGGGGTTGGGCGAGCCACGAAAAAAGTCCTGCTACTGCCCCCACCAAAGCTACGAAACCGAACATTCTGGAGAAGCGCTTTTACCGCTGGCCTTTTGAGCGTGGCACAGGTCACTTTTAGGCACACCCTTTCTTTGCAGGCAATGCCCAGTGAGATTAAATTATATGCCAAGGATCACACACTTTGGTAAAGCAGTGTATCTGAGATCCGCTTCAAGTTTGTCATGCATTGTGTTAAGATAGTTTGAATAGCTATATTAAATGGGACTTTCCTTTTGGTTTATCAAACTAGCAAATATCATAGCTGTAAACTAAGCTTTAGATGGGGAGTTTTATTATTGCTCGCTTTCATTGAGTAACAAGAAATTCACTAGGTAACTAGAGTTGTGTGCGAGTTTTTAGTGGTTCCATCACAACTCCAATTACTTATACTTAAAATAGGCACTGCTAATAACAAAGAAACATTTTACAAAAGTAATTTCCCAGGATTTTCAAATCTATCCCTGCTTCATGAAAGGACACCAATGGTAACAGTTGAAGACCACTTAGTGAAGCATTGTTCCGCACCGAGTGTGCTGAGAGCACAGTAGCAGCATGTTTGTCTTTCCTTTTGTTCTGCAGGGTGGGCCCAGAAGGAGACATTATGGGCACTGCATGTGGTGGGTAGAGTAGGAGGGAGAGGGCAATGCTTTCCCCAGCAAAGTCTGCAGAAGGGTAGTCCTTTTAAATTGCGATAAAGTGAAATGAAAAGCTTTCGTTTTCACCTCACAACATATTTGTGTGCCAGTACTTTCTTTCAGGCATTTAGAAGTGCAGGTGCTCAAAAATAAGAAGTGCAGGTACGGAGGGCCAGTAGGATTGGCCCATTTAAAGTACAGCGCCCCAGCAAACACAGTGCACGCGATTCCATGCGGTCTTGTTCGTGCATCAACTTTTTTGGAAACATTAGTGGCAGATGGCATTTTAACACCTACACATAAGGGAAACAAATAAAACTGCAGGACCATTACAGATGCAGGAAACTCCTCTATTAGAGCTCTGTCCAGAGATATCGGTTTATCTTTCTTCGAGGAAATTGACTGGACCTTTGACTTGGGGATACATCTGTATAAACGAAATAGCCAATTACAATTTTAAGGCAACTAGTTGGGACTTCCGTTCCAATATAGATCTGCCTTAAAGTTACTGGGCTACACAGGACTGTGTGGAAACCACTTAACTTCCATGTAGATTACAGCCATATCTTCTTAAGTTCCCCAGCGCTGGGATCAGGGGACAATTGGCTGTTATAGGTGTATGTTTGAATTTGGTGCGGGAAGTTAGATTCTGCCACTTATGTCACGACAAAAGTGAAGCGAATTCACTTGGGCATCTACTTTCTCAATGCCTGATAATGGCTAGCAAGCGCACATAATCCCTGGGCCACTTTGTACACAGCACCAATACTTTGGCCACAATATGTTTTAGGGTAGATGTATGGCGGGTATCACGCCAGCACTAATGAGGGCCTTAATGAAACTTAGGAAAGCTACATTAGCTATTAACTGGTCCTCCCTTCGGTACAAGGTGATATTGCTTACACATTGTATTTTATATGATCTTAATATGAATTATACACTGAATAATGAATATTATCAATCTACATGAATTTACGAATTGTCTATTGTTGAATATAATTCATCTGTATATTTAACATACCGGATAATTGATTCCGTTTTTGCAATACTTGATAAATTGATGTAAAAAGCTTTTTGCTGAAGCACGCCATAAAAACCTTTTTTAAAAAAAAATTATATATTTTTTATGAACTCTTCTATATAACGGCAGCTACGGACTCCACCACCACGTTTCAAGGGGACTTTCCTCATTTTCACATTTGCTCTGTAACTAGAAGAGTGCCACACACAAAATCCACCACACTTAAAATCTGGTGTTAATTGAATCAATGCTAATCGCACAAAACAAACCGAGCCCCAGCAGTGCAAGTTTCACTCACTCAAAATGCAGCATATGTAGTTGCAGTCCACACTTCCCTCTCACACACAGAAAAGGTACACCATAGATAGTAGCACCGCGTGTTTTCCTCCATGCACACACATCACAGCAAGGCAGGCACATGTCAAGTTTCCTTCATAAGAAGAGGTACAGCACAGGCGTCCCTTGCATACGTGGAATAAGTAGAGCACAGTGAGCAACAGTGCAAAATCACCCCACGCACTAAACAGGCGGAGTACAGGCGGCAACCATGTATACTTTCCTTCTGTGTACTGTTAAACACATTACAGGTACAGAATGAATAGTAGCCGTAGTGGCCCCCGTAAACGAAACGTGAGAATATGTAGCATCGGCAGCAGCAGACCTATTCATACATTTTGAAAAACATATAGCATGGGCAGCAAAGCAAGATTACCTCCGACAGAGCAGACACTGCATAGAAAGATGCATTGCAGCACATGCACCTGTTTTGACTTATCCAGGTTCCATATAGCACTCTAACAAACATTTTTGGAGATTTCTCCTATGTTTGTTGGGAAATCCTAAGGGGGAGCTATACCACACTTGAGTAATAGGAGAAAGGGGTTAGTAGAGAGAACATCGGACATCACATTTCATTGGGGTGGGCATGCCAAAGTGCTGCCTCACAAGCCTCTCCCAACCATTTAGCCCACCCTTAAGGAGCTTCTCAATAAATGTAGAGATCGTTTGATTATTATTAGGTATTGAAATGGTCAAGTTTCATTGCAGAGTCTAGCAGTCTTGGTGAGTGAGGACTGGCTGGCTGTGCTTTTTCACCATTTCCATTGTGAAAGGAGGAGCATTTCACTGAAAGACCCTAGGCACCTGCAGAGCGTTGCAGAGTCTTGGTGAGTCTTGGTGAGTCTAAAAGAGGCAAAGGAGCCTCTCTCCCATCGCCCACCACCCATCCGATGTCAGAAAAGGCAGGCGTGGGACTACAGTTCAGCACCAGGAGCAAGGTACGTTTCGCTGTGCATTTAAAATAGTTTTGAATGCCACACGAAAAGTTCTTAGATCCCAGCACAGAGCTGACTATAACGCTGGTACAAAAATCCAAACGGGTGGAGGCAAGCCCAGCATTCCATACCAGTGTACCACCTAAATCTGATTTAGGAACTGAAACCTGTTCACATGCGCCCTCCCTTTCTTCCGCCACCTAGTCCCCCCGTTTCAGACCTACTGGTCTTGCTCCGAGGAGCCAATTGTGGGCGATGCATCGGGGGGGTGGCAGTGAGGGTGACGTGTGTGTTTTGGGTGACCTTCGGCTTGCAGGTCGTAGTACATCAAGGCGAGGAGGTTTCGGAGAGCGGTGACGCAGTGTTCCTGGAGAGTGACGGGGCTCAGTGTGTTGACGAGCCGATCGTTGACGGTCATATCCCCGCGCCCTCCTTCGTTGAACTGCATGACTTGAACTCACGCGTTAATGCGGAAGCCTTCTGTTTGAAAGGCACGTTTCAATCAAGTCTTTCAGAAAGAGTGCACGTAAATGAAGAAAGAAATACACCAAACACAGAGTGAGGCAAACTTATCCATTATTTGTGATCCGACTCCTTATGTCAACGAAAGTGATATGCTCTGACCCACTACATTTGCTTCTCCTCAATTAGCTGATTCTTTAACCAAGCCAAAAAGCGCAGCTGTAAAAAAAAAAAAGCAGATTCAAGGAAGCAGGTATAAGCCGGGACATATTGTTCAAAACATTTCCAACATAAAAGGTAAAAACAGCGAACGAAATGTAAAAAAAAAGAAATAAATCAACTTCAGGCCTCGGCACACTAAAATGGCATTTTAAACTGAGAGATTCTAATAAGGAGCCCGATGGCATTAAAAGACTGAGATTATTGGAACCTGAAGCTCCAATAACAATAAATCCCCATGACGCAGAGCAAATTACAGATGAAGTCCTTCTAACAAGTGTGGTAAACGGCATGACTACCCATTATGCCGGAATACCACCTAATATACGAAATTCTGGCGGTTGCCAACATCGCTGTGAGAAAGCACCGCAAGCTGTGTGGTCTACACTGAACACAGCCAGCAGGCCAGACAATGCAACATTGGAAAACAAAGAGAGCGATTGTGTGCCATCAGCCCGGAATCCACTGATCCACAAAAATTACGTCCCTGATTTGCAAAAAGTTGGCCATGACCACTCGTGTGACCCGATTAAAAAATGGCGAGGCAGAGACCGACCTCCACAAGAGACCATACACTGAAACTGCCAACAAAAAGAGTAAGGTAATGTCCAATACCTTCGCACTAGAACTTGAGAAAGAGCTTCCCACTAAAAATAACACTACCAACGCAATAAGAGTGAGAATCGAAAACCGATTGGATCTACATGACCTGCCTAGCAGAAATGAAGTGGAAAGTGCTTTTGTAAACCCTAACGTAGCCAGAAACATCGAGAAAAATGAAATAAAATCTGTGGATCCAAAAGGAGATGTGGAACCAAATATTCCATACAGTAAAGTAAGTGATGACCACCACAAATCTTCTGTCAGCAGTGATTTCGCTAGTTCTGTGTGCTCTTGTACTGCTATGTCCTCCAGACATAGAAATGGAAGAGATGCTTTAAATTACCAAAGAGGCAAGACTGATCAACATACAGTGGGGAACACAACTCTCGGCTTTCGCAGAGAAAAAGCCTTTCAGTCATCACTGATCTCAGCGGTTATGGTAACCCTGGCACCGTATTTAAAATTGTACGAGGGATTAAGTGACAATTACAAGGACCAGTCAACACTCCAAGCACTCATGAATTCAAAATTAAAAACCATAGAAAGCTTCATAGAATCTATGAGAGAGAAAAAAGAGAGAGAACTAGATGGAGTCATGTTGAAATCTCTTATAGACGCCTTACAAGAGGCAACATCAGACAAAAAGAATTTTTTCTAGAAGGGGTCTGTGAGATTGTCACAATGCTGAAACATGATTACAGCAAGATCCCCGATGTTTCCAGTAAATCTTCCACCAAAAGCTTAGATGATAGCAATGGATGAAAAGACATAATAGAGAATGCAAATCTACCAAAAGAGCAGAGTAAAGAAACCAATTTCAAATCATTGCATCAAGATGGCCTGACAGAATTTAACACTGCCCAGGAGTTAGGGCCCTACCAATACTGTGTTAAGCATCCAAGTCCCACCGATAGACCAGAGCAAGATGGTAGTTAGCGCTATGGTTCCCAACATTGCCAGTACTCTGCGTTCTGATGAACAAACACCTATAAACGCAGAACTGCATGTCAAGGAACACTCTGAGTAGTAACCAGGACACCCCTTTCTCAGTCTTTAACCAACTCAATAACGTACATAAGGATGGGAAAAGAAAAGGGAAACCCCCGCCCCAATGCAATAAACTAAAAATATAAAAAATGGATCAAAGCAAAAACTTGTAACTCAAGGAAATTCTTAAGAGTTAAAGAGGTAGAAGAAAAATGTTCAGATCGCTCTAAGCCGCAGACAGTTGACACACTCAAACCTGTGACACCGAAAAGGATATCTTCGGAGACGACGAAATCCAGATCATCAGTAAGATCTTCTGTTACGATTGACATTTCAGCAGAGCCAGAATCAAGTGAAACAGATCTAATGGATCTATCTACATATGAAGATGGGCCTGAGATATCAATGAACAACATGTGGTCATGATTAGCCTGGAACGAGATAAAACCACTACTCACACGTTCACAGTAACCCCAAGGATACTCTCCCAGAAGTTCAGAGATTTTGCACTTAAAGCGAAAAAAGAAAGGAAATAAGAACTAATAAAGAAAAAGCTGATGTGATAGAACTTGAAGGAGTTAAGCGAAACTTCGCTCTAGACACATTTAACTAGATAAAATTCAACAATTTAAACAACATAATTAAAACATCAACACAACAGAATAAAAGGAAAAACTCTGAGGGGAGTCAAGACAAATGGAACCAAAAAATGACTCACTACCCTGAAGAGTACATAATACTGGAAAGAACAAAAAAAGGCACAAGACGGCTTAATTCTAAATTGTGCCAACCTGATGATCTTATTCAATCACATTTCGAAACTTTGTGCAATCTCATTGCAAGACATAAAAGTTGTGGGTTTCCCGGACGAGAAGATCAACAACAAGGTCAAAATCATCATGACTTCAGCCATATCGGTAATGACAGTGAAAGACACTGAAGCTGAATTTGTCTCATTAGGGTTTGGAATTAAAACTAAGGGTGATAAAGATAAACAAGCTCTTAATTTCAGCTCGAATATGTCTGTGTGTGGATCAGAAAGAACATACAAAAATAGAGCTTTATCTCTTCAATATGAAGAACATCACAACCATTCAACGCAGCCTGAGAGAGCTTCGAATCACTCTGAAACTGATTCCACCTGAGAACTAAAGAGTAAAACAAGTACGAATACCTTTTCAGTTGATCCAGAAATTATAGAAAAAAAAGACTTACGGAACATAAAGGTGACATTTCAGTGTAGAAAATCTAAAGACGTTCGAGTCCCTCGAAACTGAAGAAAAAGATGCTAAATATTTGTGGGACTGGGTAGCTCGTTCACTAACCACGAGTAAAGGGAAGTAGAGCCAGAAGAGGCCCCTTGAAGAAAACTGGAAAGTCGGTTCCTGGAAAACCCGGGGATATGGGCACTTATTTAATGAAATGCCCCTGATCCTCCCGGATCTAGACCTTTTGTTGCCTGCAAGAAAGTTGGCTAAAAACCCCTTCATTTCTTGATGGTTACACTTCACATCTAAACCTGGTAAAGGAGGCCCTCAAGGAAGACCTTCATCAGGTCTATTAATGCTAGTTAAAAATAATGAAAACTACACTGTAATCGAAACTGAAAATGTGAGTCTGTATATTCAAATAATTATGATACATTACAACACCAAAACACTGAAAGAAGAAGATACTTTATTAATAAACCTCTACTGGAAACTGGACGTAATAGGTGATTACAAGTCTATTGAATGTGCAACTAATATGATTGATAAAAGGTTAGCTAATTCCCCAAACCTCAAAGTAATAATCTGTGGCGACTTCAATGCAAATTGCCTGCTTGAGGTGACAAAAGCTAATTGAAACACTTTGGAAAAAAAGCGTAGGGGAACCGAGTGGATGGAAGAAATGTCACAGAGATTTTCATCTAGTAAATGTTAACATTGATGGTGACATACCGCCTGCAACCACATGGTCAAATGGAAGCAGTCATGCAAAGCTTGACTACTGTTTCATTTCTAGAAACCTGCTGTCAGAGATAGCAAGAATGGAAGTGGTTAAGGTGTCCCACAGTGACCACGACCCCTTAATCATGACATTCAAAAAATCAAGTTCAAAACCACAAGAGAAATGGAGCCATAAAATCAAAATTGAAGAAGGTTTAAATCGGATAAGAGTAAAGCCCTCTGAAGTGCCTAAAATAACTGAAGATCTGATTACTGAGAAGAGAGCCCGATTCTGTGGAATACAGTGTATGCTCATAGCCTTCAAAGAGCTAAAAAATGTAACACTGAAGTCGAACTTTAAACATTTGCATGTTTATAACAGCAGCATAATTGCACAAAAAAAGCAATTGAGGAGAGATCTTCTTATCTTGGAAAGAATCCAGCCAGAAGAAACAAAGTTGCTACTAAAAAAAACAAACAAGAATACAGGAGCTGGCTAAAGGCATTTAAAATAAATACAGACTTGAAAGTCACCAAAAGCATGCTATAGGCAATCGCAGAGAAAAATGGGGGAAACATTTGGCAATTGCTTAAAGATAAAGGCAACTCCATTGAGACACGACAATTGATTCCGATACCAGAAGAGACCTGGGTGTCCCATTTCAAAAACATTTGCTCGGAGATTCAACAGACTACTACATTAAGAAAGAATAGCACGAGAAAAGCATGAGACAGTGGTTAATAAATTGCAGTAATGAGAAGATCTTGTTTACGATACAAAGAAAGCAGCAAATCCCAGACGGAATCTCCAACGCACTTATGAAGGAAGCACCTGAAAAACGTGCAGATTTCTGTGAATTACTGTTCTCTAGAATATTAAAGAAAAGAAAAATCCCACAATCGTGGAAAGCAGCTATCGTAATAACAATCCTTAAACAAGGGAAGAGAATGCAGCCGGCTAATTATAGACCCATTGCCTTACTTGATGTGGTGGGGAAAATGTTCACAAGTATCATTCTACAACTTTTACAAGCTTGGATCGAATCATCGGGAGCGATAGACAAAAGACAAACCGGTTTTGTAAAAGGAGTTGGCTGCAACCTGAACCTCTTAATATTAAACCTGTTGAAACACCGTACATAGGCCAAAAAGATAAAAACATACACAAAAAGTGTTGATTTTAAGCCAGGCTTTTGACAGCATTAACCGCCCCCTCCTCTAGGAAAAACTGAGAAAGAAGGGATGCCCACTTGACATGCTAGAACTAATAAGAGAACTCTATTCTGGAACAAACATACAGGTCAAACTAGATTGGAAAGGAACCCTCCCCTGGACAATATAAACATCAAAGGGTCTAAAGCAAGGTTGCCCGCTAGCAGCCACCCCATTTAACTTCTTCATTGAAGATCTAAAGGAGGATATTGTCACGACCCTCGCCCAAAACCCCCTCTGGCAAACCCATTGGCCAGGTGGAGTCAGGACTCGGGCCTCTAGAGCCTGGCATCCTCTTCAAAAGCACTCCTGGGGCCAGTCCTGGCGCCTATGGCGCCAGGCTCATACACCATGAAAAACATGTGCTTGAGAACTACTTTATTGTGTTTGTCAGCCAACATGGAGGCATCCACATAGCTTGGTTCCTAGGAACCAAGCTATGCAGTCTAGTGTTTTGGGTGTGGTGGCCTAGGGACTACTTTACCTGGACTATTTTGTTGGGGCTATTTAAACCACACCCGAGCAAGACAACATGCTTCGCGTTACTTTGCAGTTTGCAACGTGACGCTCACTGTGTCCAGCTATACCCACGTACCTCGGAGAAGCAGAACCTGCAAGGAGAAAAAAGGAACATCATTAGCAGCAGCATCTTACCCGCGGTCTTCATTTTTAGCTACTCGCAGCTCCTGAGAACAGCTTCCTTGAATCTGCACGCCACCCGGACTGAACGACTGAAAGAGGAAGATCGTGGCAACATTAGAGAAAGCATTAAAGACATTGCAAATTACGAACTGCTCTAAAGGCTTACCTGGCTGGTCGCCTCTCGGCTGGCCCACTCTGGAAATTCCACACGTGCTGAAGTACACCGCGACCTACAAGGAAAGAAGGAAAAAACAGGTTAGCAAAGGCAAGACATTGCAGCGCTGCGCATAGCGCTTCCTTACCGCTTCATAGCACTCTTAATGTGCCATCATTTACCAGCAAGGCTCAACCAAGCCAGTTCGCCGCGCTGAAGCTCTGCATACCTAAGGGAGAAAAAGTGACATTATTAAACAAAGAAAGGCATGCAGGATGGCAACAATACTAAAGAACAGCAATAAGACCTACCTGAATGATATCAAACGGGCCGGCGTCAGTGAAGTAACTGGACCGCACACGCCCACGAAAGACTACGCGCCCCTTCAAAGAAGGCAGGACGGAGAGCACGCCTAACTCTACCACAAGGTGAGGAGAGGGCCCCAGAGGGGCTGAAATCATACGGGGGTGGAGGGAGGATACTTACCCCGGTCGGCCAGTCTTGAACACAATCCTCCTGTATTTTCAGGCAGAACCTTCCCCACAGACCACATCTGGGCACCACTGAAAACTATACCAGCGAGTACCCGGCTGGGTGGCGTTTCTGTGGATACCAGGTGAGCGTAACAGATATGTTGGAGTATAACACCTTCTCCCCCAAAATCAATGGGACTAATGTAGGATGGCTGCTTTATGCGGACGACCTCATCCAGTTAGACCAGACCTGCATCGGGCTACAGAGGAAATTGGTTATGCTACAAAAATATCTGGAGAAGAATCACCTGAGAATCAATGCTGTTAAGTTCGTAATTATGATTCTTGGAGGGAAGAGAAATTCTCCTAAACAAGCCTGGCATTTAGACAAAAAAAGCTTTATCCAGTTTGTGAGCAGAAATATTTAGGAGCAATAATAAATGTTTCTTCAAAAGTGAAAAATCGTGGAACGATAACATTAACAAAAACCTGATCCAATTGACTGCACAGGGAAAGGTACTTGACAAGCGATTTGGCAAATTCAAATTGAAGCTCTCAACATGGCCTGAACCACCTTCGGGAAGCTAGTCGAGTCTGATTCTGAGGAGGGGATACCAAACAGGAATTCGATGGGGTGCAAAAGAAGGGAAGTACCCACAATATCCTTGATCCAACTCAAGAGCTCCGACCAATAGATCTGGACAGATGGGCATTCCCACCACAAGTGATACCAAGTTCCCCGTTGGCCACACTCCCTAAAACGGAAGGGAATACACCGGAAAACATTTTAGACAATCTATTGGGGAAGAGATGCCATGCGTGGAGGACTTTGAACTTGTGCTCCATGGCCGAAGTATACCGGGATCCCGACAAGAGCCCCAAAGAGCTTAGCCCAGGTCGGTTCTTCTGACACCACCCCATCTTTTCTTCGCAAAACTGTTTGAATCCCGGTCTACCTTCTAGTTGCGCTGTGATCAGGACCTTATAAATCCTGGACAGTGCTCCCCCCTCCTCGAGGCAGATTCTACAATTACTTTATCAAGAGGCTTAAGGGGGCGGGCAAGGGCTTTGCCCCACTGGTGGCTGGCCAGGATCCCTTTAACACCCAGATATTCAAATATTGACATTGGGTTTTCCCCAAGGGCTTCTGCTAGTTTATCGTAGTCAATAAAGGCATTCTGGTGGAAAAGCTGGGCGGCCCGTTCCAGACCCATGTCCGACCATCTTTGCGTATCCCGCAGGCCTTTCTTACCCAAGTCAAGGGGGGGACCCCACAAGGAGGACAGGGGGAGGGCCAGGAGGAAAGGGTTGCGTTCACTGTGTCACGTTTCCATAGTACCGAAAGGACTGACAGTGTTGTGTGGTTTATAACAGAAACAGGAGGGTCTTTATTCGGGGACCACAGGAGGATCTCTTACTTTCCTAGGGTGTGTGTGGGTATCTTCTATGTAGGTTCGCATCTCATCCCTCATGTGCTCCAACATTACCCTCAGTTGGGCCGCTTTGTGGTACTGCCGGAAGTCCAGGAGACCAAAACCTCCATGAGATCTCGGGAGAGTCAAGGTAGCGTGTTTGACCCTTGGTTTCTTACTGTTCCAGATAAATCGTTTGACCATGGAGTGTAGGGACTTGTATGCATCTGGTATAATAATCGGGAGGGAGGTGAAGAGATGAGAGAAGCATGGGGAGGATATTCATTTTTATAGATACCATGCTCCCAAACCATGCGAGGGTCAGGGGAGCCCATCGTAGGAGGTCTGATTTTTTTATCTTGGTGAGGATGGGGGAAAGTTCAGTTCAAAGATAGTTCCCAGATCTCTCGGGAGGAGGATTCCCAGGTATGGCGTGGCTTTGCGCTCTATTCTGATATCCCTTACTGTTTCCCGCCCCTCAATGTCTCTGTCGCCCTTATCCATCGGCATGAGACAAGATTTCGATGGATTTATTTTCAAGCCAGGATTTATTTTCAAGCCAGAGAAGACCCCAAAGGGGTGTATCAGATTCAGGAGCCTCGGGAGAGAGACCTGTAGATTTAGATAGTTAGATAGGCAAAGATATCGTCAGCGAAGAGTGAGAGTTTAAAATCGAAATCCCCACACCGAAACCCCGCAATCCCATAGTGCTGTCTTATAGCAATGGCCAGAGGTTCCATTGCATGGGCATATAGGAGGGGAGAGATGGGGCAGCCCTGGCGGGTTCCTCTGGAGAGGGTGAACGGGGCAGAAACCATTCCATTAACTGCCATAACAGCGGTGGGACCATTGTACAGAGAAGCAATCCACCCACAGAATACTTCACCCAGACTCATCCTTTGCAAGACCTTGCCCATGTACGACCATTCGACCCAGTCAAAGGCCTTTTCATAGTCCAATGAAAGGAGATAGGCTTCAATGTTATTGCTGGAGGATTTGTGCATCACGTCCAAGGTCTTCCTGTTGTTATCAGACCCCTGTCTACCTGAAATGAATCCGACTTGTTCCCCACGGACCAAAGAAGGGAGATGCTGGGCCGGCCTATTAGTAAGTAACTTAGCCAGGACCTTCTCGTCCGTGTTAAGTAAGGAAATGGGATGTTAAGATTGGCAGTTCGTTGGGTCTATCCCCTCTTTTGGAATAACCATGATGCGGGCCGATAACATGGACTGGGGAAGGGTCCCTGAATCTAGGACTGCGTTAAGCAAATTAGAGAGGAACGGTGCCAGAGTGGAGCGGAAGGACTTATCAAAAAGAACCGTGAAGCCGTTGTCCCCCGGGGTGGTGCCCCCTTTCATGGTACCAATAGTGTCCACTATCTCCTGGGGCGTGATGGGCCTTTCCAGGGGGTCCACCCTCTCGGGAGGGAGGCGGGGGATTGGCAGAGAATCCAGAAAGTTATCAGCCTCAGATCCATCCCCCGAGTACTCTGATTTATAGAGACCTTCGAAGTAAAAGTGGAATTGTTCCGCTATCCCTGTGTCATCTAGACATTTAGCCCCCCCAAGGTAGTTACACCGAATCAACCCTTCTACTGTTTCTAAGATCCTGCAACCTCCAGGCTAGGATCCTATCAGCCCTCTCCCCCTTCTCCATATACCTTTGTTTTAGAAAGGACAATTTTCTTTCGCTTTGTCCAACCAAGAGGATGGCAAGTTTCGCCTTAAGCTGCTGGAGCTCTGCCCATTTACCCGGAACATCTGGGATCAGAGTTTGCCCCTCGGTTGGATAGCCTCTATTTTATCTCTAAGGGGGTCTCGCATCCTTGCCCCTTTCCAGCTTTCTAACTGCCCCCATGCCAATAAGAACACCCCTGATCTGATTGTTGCTTTGAAAGCCTCCCAGACTCCCGCCTCCCCCACTTGACCATTGTCGTTGATTCTTTGTCCTTCAATAAGAGGTTGTTGCACATCCACCTTGAACTTTTAGGGGTCCTCGAGAGCATCCCCATTTGGACCCGGACTAGGTCATGGTCTGACCACGGGATTAACTCGACACTAAAGTCGACTATTCTCTCACGAAGTGAGTTGTCGACTAAAACATAATCGATTCTAGAAAACGAGGATCGTGGGCTAGAAAAGAATGTTAATAAAGGGTCACGTCCCTGCCGTGACGAATGAGCCTGAAAGCCCCAGTTCATTGTTAGTATTCTGAAAAGAGCCAGCCATCCTCCTCTGCGTTTGCATGTCCGTATAGGGTCGTTCTGACTTCCTGTCATGCTCAGATTGGAGGACCATATTAACATCACCGCCCACCAGGAGGACCCCCTTCGTGAATGCCATGATCTTTGTTTTCACCTCCGCCGAGAATAGGTCCTGAGCCTCATTAGGGGCATAGATCCATACCAGTATCGCCTTGTTACCCCTGATTTCCCCTTTAACCATTATGAAGCAACCTTCCGAGTCTTTGCGCTGGGTCTTTGGTACAAAGTGCGCTTTGGGAGACACAATAATCGCTACCCCCCCTTTTCTTAGCCAGGTATGAAGCGTGGAAGACTTCCTGTATAGACTTGGGCCTGAGCGACATTTTCCTACCCCTTGCTCAGTGAGTCTCTTGGAGAAATAGAATGTGGACTGTCAGCCTATTAAATTCCCTCACCTCCAACGATCTCTTATGCAGGGAATTCAGTCCCCGGCCATTTAGCGAGTCCAGCATCTGTGAGTTAATTGCCTCAGCCATCAGGGGGGTACAATATTCCGGAAAACCCTCCAGGGGCGCCCATATAACCCACGTCCCTTTTTTGGCTTGGTACTTTCAGGTCCTCCTCTGAAAGACTGGTCCCCAATGGAATAAAGTCCCCATTCAGTAGATTGTACCAATAGTAACCCCCAAAACAACAAAAACAGCCCCCTTAAAACTCCCCTCCCCCTCCGCGAGCACCTGGACTGCCTGCGACATAGGACGTAATGTTTGACCAGGCCACAAACGCCCACCTCCACCGGGTAAATAAGCACCAAAAAACAACAGTTCTCTGACCCCTCCTCCCCCCTAACTTAAACCAATGCATCATTCTTTAATACCCTTCCCCCCCAAACCCCCAGAATAGTCATCGGCCAACATACACAGCTTAGCGTTTAAGGCCATCCCAGGACAAATGACCAAGGACCACCTCGTCCTTCCCGAAGCAATTGGTGGGAGCCAACCCACCCCACTCATTGATCCAAAGAGAAATGAACAGGGATTGTAGTTACTCGTTAGCAGGCCTGGGAGAGGCTGGGGCCACCCTCCTGAATTTTCTATTGCCACGGACTTGCCGCCTTTCAGTTGAACTGTTGGTCTTTCGGGATTCTGCCGATTCCTTCTTTGCCCACTCCACCTCACCCGGCAGTTCACGGGTCACCCTTTGGATGTTTTCTTCTGTGACCAGGGAGTATTTGTAGCCGTCATACTCAAAGGAGAGGGAGAATGGATGGCCCCATCTGTATCTCACACTTTTGGGCTGGAGCCATTTCGTTAGGGGACTGCATAATCGACGATGCGCCAAGGTGAGAGCTGAGAGATCCTGGTAGATCGTGACCTGGTAGATCGTAACCTTTGTATCTTCCCATTCGATTGGACCCTTCTTCCGTGCCAGCTTTAGGATCTCGCTCTTTTTCGAGTAGTAGTGGAACCTCACAAGTATTGACCTGGGTCCCCTGGTGGGGGCCCTCGCTCTGTGGGCCCTGTCGATAGTTGGCTCGCTGGTGTTGCCCTCGTCAAATAATTTGCTAATCTCTGCATTAACAATCCTTATGATATTCGCCTGGGTTTCCCCTTCCAGCTCCGGGACTCTGAAGAACCTACATTTCTCCTCTCACCTTTCTAGTTCTGACAGGCGCATATCTATTTGGGTCTCGAGGAGGTCTGGTTTGCTTCTAAGGCTTGGACTCGGTCGTCTACGGAGTCCACCTTTTTATCTAAGGAATCCAGCCATTTACTAATGTCTGCCCTGAATCCACGCATCTCCTACAGGACGGCTACCATGCCCTCGCTCACTGACTGGTTATCCATTGCTTCTGATTGCATGGTAGCGGGCATGTCGACTACTTCCACTGTTGGGGTCGAGGAGTGACAAAACATTTGCAGTGATTTCGCCCAGTCCATCGGGGTATATTTTATGAGTCGACAAGTGGAGGCTGGCCCAAAGTGAGGGCTCGTCAGAAGATGGCCCAGAGTTTGGGCCTCGGTCCAGGCTTCCCTGTGGTTTGTAAACATGATAGCAGTCCGGGCTCAGGAGTTAGGCCAGGAGGAATCCAGTCGCTGTAGATCTCCAGAGGTTCAGTGCGTGTCCTGCAGTGGCCGGGCAGGTTCAATGCGGAGGTTATGGCCCGCCCGGGGCAGGGCTTGCTTCTCAGTTGGCGATGCCCTATAGTAGAGCCACTCTCGCCCTCTCCAGGCTCCGCGGGAGGGCTTTCCTCAGCTGCCAGGCAAGGAAACGACTGGTGTCATTGGATGTTGACTTTGGGTATGAGGGTTGGCTCCTTGAGTCAACGGTATGGGGGGCCCACGCCAGCACCCAACCCGAGAGTAAGAGCCGGCCATCCACCCACCCCCCGGAAGGCAGAGAAAGGCGACGAGATCACCGCTTACACTTCACAAAGGGGCCGGTCGCCGGGTCTCCCCGCCCTCCTATTCTCCCCCACTGCACTCCCTCATGGACCCACGTGTGATATGGGAAGGCTTGGCGCCCACCCTGGGCCCTGCGTGGGTGGCGCCCACCCTGGGCCCTGCGTGGGTAGCACCCATACTTGGTGTCCAGGTCAGCAGGATCCAGGCACAGGCAAGTGTCGGCGGTGTCCAGCGTTGGGGCTCCCCCTACAACCCTGCAGTAGGGTTAGTTAGTGCTATCCAAAAGTCCACTGAGCGCAGGGTAATCAACTCGCTTGTGACTCTGAGGTGGGTCGGGGGTATCTTTGGGGTCTGTTAAGGGGTCCGCCGCGTGCTCCTCTCATCTGATCGCACCAGGCATGCAGTGTCAGTCTGGGAGCGGGACTGGTTCCGTTAAGATTATCCCTATGAGTCTTAAGACCCCCTCCCACATCAGGAAGAGGGGGGACAGCGAGGGTTCCTGCGGCTGGAGGCGGCCCAGAGAATGCTGGCGTCGACTATTCCCCCATGAGTGCAGGACAGGGAGAGCGGCAGGGATCAGCAACTTCAAAGCAAGTCTCCGCGGAGGAGAAGTCCCATCACCCGTCAGGCCTTTGCCGCTCCGGTTCACTGTCGTGCCTCCCTCAGGGACAGGAGCGCGTGTGTGGAAGCCATTCGAGGCATCACTGGTCCCGACCCCTATGTGCCGGGGGCTGCTCCTCAGGGTTCCCCCATAGAATGTTCAAGGCTTCGAGTGCCCAAACCCCCTGTGCTCACATTGGGGCACCCGGTCTGTAGAGTTGGCCACGTTGTGGTAGCTGTCCATGGGCGCTGTGCTGTGAGCGCTAGAGGCCGCTTCACCTAGTTCTCCATATGTCTCTGTGTCAGCCGAGAGAGGGAACTCCCCTCGCCGCGGCATGTTAGTAGGGTCCTTGCAGGGTGAGGCAGGAGCGGCATGGACTCTGTCGGCCAGGCGGATGGAAGTTCGTGTGCCGGGGAGTTGTCACCTCTCTGAGTTGTGCACCTCTGCTGCTGGGGGACATCCTCCGGGGGTTCTCTTGTCCTGCCGGCAGAGAGGCAGGGTCTCCCCAAGGGCCAGGTCACAGCCTGTCCCGCATAGGCCTCTCTGCCCTGCATGCGTTTGCTGCTCCTCCTGGATGCAGCGTGCAGGATTGGGGACGCAGGATCTCTGCCTCTGCTGCAAGTGCCCAGATCTCGGCCTATAGGGCACCCTGGAGGACCAGGACCTCGTACTCCGCCGCCCTAGGGTCCACTTAGGGTTGGGGGGGTCAGGTTCTCACTCCTGGGTTGCTAGGGGGCGCTCATTGCAATAATTCAGCCCTTGTGGAGGAGAGTGGCTAAGAAGCGTCAGCACATCTCAGCGCCCCCTGGTGGCTCCCAATTTCAAATTTTTATTACAATATTCATGGCATTTTTTCAGCGGTGCTCATAACTAACGGAGAGGAAGTGGTCTTTCATGGTAAGTCTTTTTACCACATCCATTGCGGCGAGGAGGAGCCTGCTATCGGTGCTTTGCATTGCAACTACTTAAACCTCATTTTTGCGTGGAGATGAAGTGGAAGAAGTCGTCTTGCGTGGTCAGTCTTTTCACCACTTTCATTGCTGTGAGGAGGAGCTTTCTACCTGTGCGGTGCATTGTAACTACCATTTCAGCGCAGAGAGGAAGTGGAAGAAGTGGTCTGTCTGGGGTGGGAGAGGCGGGAGTGTTCCGCTGCCCGGACATCGTTTGCAGTGAGTACCTTCACCCCTTCCAATCTGTTCAGTGGAAGTTAATGACTGTATGTGTTGCATGGATGCAGCTGCCACTTTGTTTGTAGGTAGCCTGGAGCGACTAAACAAACACACAACAAAAGGAAAAGAAAGATCAGGAAAGCGACTCTGCGTGGTGTGGCACCTGCAGCTATCTTTTCTTTCTGACTTCTTTTTCCTTATTGAAAAATATGCCGAAGCAACGGTGTTAGGCAGAATCCTGTGTGGTGCCCTTAGGGACCGCTACACACAATTAAGACTAGAGGTGACAATACAAGTTTTACCTTTGGTACAAGCCTGTACTACTATGTTAAAGTGGTAGCAGTAGCGGAGCAGCCAGGCTTATCTCAAGAGTAAATGAGCAGTAGCAGAGATTACACAAAGGGACCACAATTACTGTTACTCAAGCAAACACTGACTCAAGGTTTCAGGTAAAAAATATAAGTACATTTATTATTAAACCATCTGTTATAAACACAACACTTCTATTAATTCAAAACCACACGTAAAATACACTACAACCAACCAATTCACTTTGGTACACTCTAACTCAAGGTAAGTACCCTATTTTTTAACAAACCGGTGTTATGAAACAAAAGACGTTACCAGGAATACACTTGCCATCACTTTTTGACAGTAATGACAGTTCGGTCTTACTAAAGAAACGCGTATCCGCGGCAAGAAATGTTACCGGGGCAAAAACAAACTTAGCACCTGAGTTAACCAGAGAGAGTTGGGGGCAAAAATCATAGGCAGTACTTTTGTCAAGGCAGACATCGGAGAACACTATTTGATGGAATTCAAGTGTCAATAGGCCAGAGCCAGTGTCAAGTGGAACCGGGTTCCTGTTGTCGAGGATCACACAGGCGGACAGTTCAAGATTCAACGTTGCCAGGAGTACTTAGGTATTGTCAACAGAGGAAGCAAAAGTTATAAGAAGGAGGGAAAACAAGGGTAATCCTTGGAGGCGAAGAAAAGGGGTTCACCCTGATTCCTCAAGCAGAACACAGTACCTTATTGCATGAAGAAGCTGGTGCCACGGCAGTTGTTCCTGTTAGTTTCCTGCAGACCCACGATTCCTGGAGCTTCGGTGCGAAGGAGGACGTCTGGAGGGGTCTGCACCACACATGGATGAAGCCGGCAGCAGCGACGGTGAATAAAAGGTGCGCTCCTTAAAAACAAGAGAGGCTTTTGATATATGATATGATCTTCAGATGGATATCCGGATCACTACAGCAGTGTGCAGCGATTTCGACCAAGAAGAGGATCCTCTGGCTGTGGTAGATGAGCTGGTTATCCCCACCAGGCTCAAGGGAAGAAGACTCTGGACTGGATCTTCTCTGGTCATCGAAGGGTAGATAGCTTAGGACTGCAGCAGGGCTTCACCGGGCCTGGGTAGTTGCAGCAGCCGTCTTCTTCTCCGCTTCTCTTCGGTTCCTTGTAGTTCCAGTGGCGACGCTGACTTCTAGCCCAAGAGACCTGCCTTTTATGCGAAAATCAATCACGCAGCAGGGGGGTTGTCCAGCCCGGACAACCACCTCAGCCAATCATGGCAAAGTGCGACTTGGGTTTCCTAGGATACCCTGTGCAGGGGGTGACTACACCCCTCCCTCACATTCAGCCCACCTAGACACCCAGGCGCCTGGAGGAGGGCTTCTTGGCAGAAGCCCGCCAAAAGGCAGTGAACAAAGGAGGCAAACCTGGTTTGCCGCGCAAAGTAAAACAAAGAAGGACTTTAACAAAAAAAATGGCGAATAAACCCGACCGGAGCCAAAAGAAAAAGTATTTGGTCAATCGGGTTTAAGTTCGAGGGTAATATAATAGCCTAATACAATACCACGTTTATATAATATAATCGCGGTAGAAAAGTTAGGGTAGATACCACTGCCACCAGCCAAGTCTAAATGTTAAAAGATCGAAACAATGCTCTAGGAGGTACAGATAAAAAGGGATACGGAGTAACCCTTTCCAGTACTCCATGTAAGATGGGGTGTACTAGATCTGTGGTTAAATGACCAAGTAAAGTTAATGGCAACTTTACCCTTTTCTGGGGGACTGTAGGCAGCCTCAGAAATGGAGTCGGTGGGAAGTCTAAAAGACAACCCTGTGTCACTGCACTGAAGGTGCTGTGTAACACACAAAAGAAGGGGACTACTGAAGTGGTGTACTCCAGAGTCCACAATCACAAAAACAGGTAAGACACATGGCAAAACATGGGTAAGAGTGGGGGAAAAGCTCACACTCTTACCAAGTGAAAAAAATAAACTCCAGCAAAGCTGCTGGGGGACTCACTAGGTGAGGTAAATTAGCCATAAAATGAGAATTCTTCCTAACAGACGGGCACCCAGCACAATTTCGACGCGAGCAGCCAAGCGGACTGCGGTTGCAAAGCAAGGAGCTGTGGAAATTTAGTTCCAGATCTTTCTGCCACTTCAGGTGGATATGGTGGAAGTTGAGGAGAATAACATAAAATCGACCAGTCTGGTCTGTCCTGGTCGAATGGAGGGGGCTCTGCCTATTAGGGTAGGTGGGTCACCTCTTTCGGCTCAAGACAGCAATTGCAGACGGTTATCCAGAGCATGGCCGTAATGCAATTTTGCACTGGACGATGCCTCAGGGGGGAGCAAATCAAACACTAAAATCACAGACTTCTTTTCAGCACACAATGAAACTCCATCTACAGAAAACTATTGCTATTGTTGATATCTGCATTGACTTAACAGAGGACCTTACTGCTCCGCTCCCCTGTTTGGGTTCCAAGACTATTGAAACCGTGGTTAGGGCTTTGATAACTACTGGGAGCAGAACAGGGCTTGGACTTTTTGGCTGCAACTGCTAATTCGCCTCCACAGAGCACGCCTCCAATTAACCTAGTAAGCCCGGTGGCGACTGCCCCTGTAGTAATTGATGGCGAAAAGCAATTTATTAATCCGTCTAAAGTTGAGACTGGGGTGGGGCTTCTCCCCAACACCCCATTAGTGAACAATCCACTATCAAAATCCCCTCTGAAAGAGCACCCGACAAATAACTTGCTGCTAAATCATGTGCCGCCAATCGAAGGAGAGCCACCTGAGGAGCTGAATTACTCACTACAAGTGAGCAACGTTGCCAGCTCCTCTGCAGCATTGTTTAATGTTTTGGTGTCTCTGCTCATGCAGTTAAAATCAATTCAAATGTGAGGATATTGCAGCCAGGTTGAACAAATGCTGCTCTTACCCGGAGCAAACAGGCTCTTTGAATAGACTGTTTAACGTTACGATCGCTCTTGCTAACTGCTTGGATAAAATGAATGCGAACATGACAGCACTGACAGAAGTGCCTGCCACTGGAGCAGCCTAAAGCTGTATGTGTATTGCCCATTTCAAAACCTGTTAGAGTTGACTAGGACTCAGCCAACTGGTATGAACATAAGAAGAGTAAGGTTGTGAAACAAACCATCATGTATGAAGATCTTCATACTACAAGAAAAAGACACGGGAGGCTCTGACAAGTGTCGGCCTGAGTAATCCACATACCTCCTTCATACCTAATCCACAAGATCCATCCAAAAAGGTCTCAAGCTTGTCGAATTGTGCCACTATTATTCCACGGTTGATTGAGGATGACTGTGCTATTTCCTCCATTAGTGATGATAATCAATCGCATCCCCCTGGTGCTACCAAGCGACGAGCTTGACATCCTCTTCATGCCCCAAGCGAATAATCGCATGGGCACCAATAAGCAACAATAATTTGATGATCACTGGCAAAAACGAAACAAAACATGTTGTGGTTGTCATTTTACAATCTTGAAGAACTGTTTGCTGATCAGACTCCTGCTAAAGTGGGTGCGGCACGGCACCTTATGACTCATGCTATGGCTCAGACGGACGTGGGAAGCCTTGCACATAATGGCATTGCACATAATATTTTATCTGCACCTACGACCCGAAGAAATGATGCTAAACTTAAGGCCCTAAAAATTCAAAGCTTTTTTGTGATGGTAAAAGATTTTTCTGAAACAGATTCTATAGTCTTTTTTTCATGCTTATGGTACCCTTGCATACATAATGGATCATTGCCCGTCTTTTTTATAAACTAGGCTACGAATGTACATTTATTGAGGTGGAGCCCACTGTGGTGTGCAAATTCAGTAATTCCAGCCGAGGCCCTGAGGATGTTACTAGGCGACGTCCTGTGTCATCTAACCCACTGCAAAACTGTATATTAAGTAACCCAATGGAAATACCCAAGAACAGTGAATGTATAAATCTTGGTGGTCTGGTGTCTGAAAATGGGGCAAAGAGGGTCGAGTTCCATTGGGCTCGTTTAGCCAGTATAAAGGAGCGGTGTGAGTTATCAAAAACCTAGCTGTGACTTTAGTTATTTTTTGTTTTTAAGTTGGAACACTCGTGGTCACTGTCATCTTTTTGAGCAAGATGGCTTGTTGGACCATATTGACAGATTCAGTGTGATTGTGCTTCAGGAGACTTGGCTCACAAAATCCTTTGTCATTGATGGGTGGAGTATGATCACTTGTCTAGTGACTCGTGTCCAGGGGCCGTCCGAAGGGTGGACTAGCACTGGGTACTAAGAAGCCATTGGGTGTCATGGAGGTTCCCTGTGCATCAGAGTACGTTATCATTGGTAGAGTTAGTCTCCCTCAGGAGCTTGCTAACATGCACAGTAAGAACATTCTTATTGTCAACGTATATGATGCCACCTCTACAAGAGACCCCACGTAGCAGTAATTGAGGAAATAGAGGTAATCATTAACAATCTAGAGGGAGGTATCTCTGCCCTTATTTGTGGGGACTTTAACGCTAGGATTCCACAAGAATTTCCGCTTGGGGTGGGGGAATTGGACCCACTTTCGTCCCCCATGCAGGTCGCTAACCTGGACATGGGTTGTCAGTGGGGAAACAGCTGGGCGAGCTTGCTGTACTTAGCAGGCTTCTGCATGATAAATGGTGCTTATCCCTCTGATACCCCACCTAAATTTACTCTATTTGGGAACAAAAGTAGTAGCATACTTGACTACATTTTCGTTGCTTTGATCAGAGACCTGTGTTTGCCAACATCACAAAAGTGATCACTATCCCTTGGTTGCTTACATGAATTTGAAATCTGAGCCTTCCAAGCTTATCTCGACTGGGTGCTTGAATATCAATGCACCTTTGAATCGTATTTCTTGGAGCGACAGTAGGATTATGCAGGCCTCTGCTGTGGCTTTTGAAACATTAGATGCATACTCGAGGGTTAGTTTGTCTCTGGAAGTAGGGTCCACTAATCAAGCCACAGTTAAAGCTCTAACTGTTATGAATCCTGCATGGCGAAGATAAAAAAAATGCTCCATGGTAATGCCCAACCTCTATTGTAGTGCTGGGATTGGTCTCAATGAACCCCATAGAAATATATTTGATAAGGAAATTAAAGGGGGAAAAAAGTGTGCTACGGCGAGAACTGCGAGCTTTGGCTTACTTGAACTTAGCCCCGTCACAACATGCCCGTGAGGTAAAAGCCACCAAAAATATCTATTATAAGTGGATCAAACGACATAAGTTTACAATTGAAAGTGCGCATTGGCGGGCATTGGTACATTTGTCTCTCATAAAAAATTCCACTATGTTCTGGAAAACCATAAATGCAAATGAATCCAAGACTAGAGACGTCGATGGTGTTTTAGAGACAAATTGGTTATCTCATGTGGAGCGGATTTTCGGTGGGGGTGAGGTGGAAGACTCGATAGTGGTCAAGACTGTGACTAGTTGGAAATTCTCAAAGTATTCATGAGATCTATAGCCTCAAAATGTCTAGTAAGTCCTCCAGGGCTACTGGTCTGGCTGAGTTTGTAGCATGCTAATTAAGACTGATCCTTTAACCTGGGCAACTGCATTGCATTGGCTTTTTCACTCGATCAGTGTAACTCAATCTACCCCTTCATCCTGCCGGGACAGTGTAATCATCCCAGTCTTAAAAAAAGAAAATCAGGCTGTCCCAGGCAATTATCGCTTTTTTGAAATAATAGGTACACCGGCTGAAATCTTTGCTAGAGTTCTTTTGGCCGAGCTTGAATAATGGGTTGGGACATAAAACATTATCCTGTTTAATCAGACCGGGTTTCGTAAGGGCTCCAATAACACTGTCAACAGTCTGACTTTGATTACCATCATACAGCAGGCGTGGATGAGACGCAAAACATCAGTATTTGTGGCCTTTATTGAAGTTCTCGCTGCATTTGATACTGTTGATAGATGTTGGTTATGGAGAAAGCTGCGTGACTGGGATATTGCTCTGGTTCTATTAAAAATAATCTACTTGCATGATCACACTAGACTAGGCTGAAGGTTCGATTGGACCAACCTGTTAGGGATACCAACTGGATACTGACACAAATATGTCTTAATGAAGGCTGCATTTTGGCACCTTTGCTGTTTAACTTGTATTTGTCTGAGGTGGGACGTGCTTTTGCTTACTCGTCCTCTATGTCCGTGAAATTAGGCAATACTCCCTTGCAATGGATGGGCTATACTCCGTGAGGCCCGCAGTCATCCTTGAATAACCTAAAAATATACACCAACTATAATTAGTTAATCGTGAACATTGCCAAAACAAAAATTATGGTTTTTAGCCCAACACATTAAAAAAGTGAGGTGGGTGATGGACGGCGTGGCAGTTGAAGTAGTCCCCGAGTATAAATATTTAGGTATTAACCTGGATAACAAATTGCGTGGAGTGCAGCGTTTGGAACATGCGAAATTTAAAAACTGCTATTGTAGCCGACTCTATTGGTTCCTTCGCTCGTAAGAGCGGTGGATATTTTCTTGGGGCATTGATCCACTTGTACACTGCTAAGATTCTACCCATTGTCTTGTATGGGGTTTAAACATGGGTGTTTGTAAATCTTCTTGAGATGTTCAAACTGGAGTGCACCATACTAACGAGGCTACTGAGACTACCCCCACACCGCAATTGAAGTGGTTTATCTGGAATTTAATCTTGTGCCAATCCAAGTGAAATTAAATTTTTGTTGCCTGACGCTGCTCTGTAAACTGACAAACGCCCCAGCACGAATATTGATGGGCATATTGCATGAAGTTCTTTTGACCAGAGCAAAATGTATGCCTTTGAGAAATTTAGTGAACATCCTGTCAATTGCAGCTCAATGCCTTTCCTTGGCTCAGGTGCATGCATTGGGGAAGCCGTTTGGTAAGTATAAAAAGCACATGAAAACCATATTGATTGAGCAGAGCAAAGAACAATTATTAGTTAATCTGTCTACAAAAAAACATGCAGCGTAATTTGTGGAATATATACAGGACCGGGAAACTCAAGCCGAGATATGTTCAGAATTTTGTGGGAAATAACTTGGCCTAGGATTATGTAAAATTGAAATGTAACATTGTAAAGACTAAAGAGATTGTGGGTGCTTGGTCAAACACACCAAGGGAGTTTTGCAAAGTAATTTTTATGGGGAAAGAGTCCTTAGAGTCTGTGAGACATCTTCAGAATCTTCAGATGAATGCTTTAACCGCATCAGGTCTCTCAGGGATGTCTTCGACAGATGCCATGTGGGCCATGTTCATGAGTGGGGACACAGAATTGTGCATAGTTTTTTTTCACTATCTTCTGGCGGAAGATGGCGATTGTACAGGTCATTCTGTCATGAGGATACAGTGTTATAGCTTTTGTTACTACTGTCCAGCACACAAATATGGACTTAGGCTTGATATTTTATGTTTGTTTCTTTCTTTTTTCGTATATCTTCTGATGTGTATAATGTGTATTTTATTTTCTGGAATTTGACTTTGTTATTGTATTAAAAGTTGGCTTTTGCTAACTGTGTAATATGGTAATAAAATAGAAATATGAATATAACTAAATTATCTATCTGAAAGTGGTTTAGAACTGTCGGTTTAACTTTTCTTCTTTTTCTACTTCAGCAGGACTATATGCTAGAATGGCTTTGTTATACTCCTTTCCTTGGCCAACAGAACTCAGAACCTACCCTCTGCCCCATCCACCTTCAAACAATGCTTCTCTTACCTCAGTATCTTCCTACACACACCTTCTCTTTTCCACCACACCACCCCTTTTCTCAGCGTCCTCGTCCCACTAGCCTTTACTCTCCCCTTCATCCTCCTCCCACCAACCCTTCCCTGCCCCAATTTCCCGTCCTTCAGCACTTCCCTTCCCCTCGTATAGCTGCTAAGTGCTCCTATGTTGTGTGGGACACCTTAAATCAGTAAAAGCTTTCAGACAATAGCACACTCCATTCTGGGAGTTGTAGTGTCATATTCTAAAATGCATGCATTCAAAAACTATAGGTCTACATGTCCCAGAATGCAAAGTTCTTGATTTTGGCTTAAATGCCAGGCCTGGCAAGCACTGTCAAAAATGATATGGGACCACTAGGCAGCGAGTCTCATCCTTCTACCTTGAACCCTTTCTTGCTGTGGTGCTCTTCTGTGAGTTCTTCCTCTCTGCTGCCCCTTATTCCTTCTCCCCTCCTTTGCTATTTTTCTCTCCTCATCCTGTACCCACCAGCAAATCCTTCCCATCCAATGTACTCCAAAACACTTTATTTACTTTCTCTCTGTTGCAGCCTTTTCTCTCCACCACATCCTTCTCTCCTCCTTCTACCAGTATCGCTACAAAACATTGCAGACTATTACTGTGAATCGGAAAACATGTTTTAAAATCGAATTTGTTCATATTTCATCGCATAAATAAATGGGGGGATTGGGGTATTAATAAAGGTGGTGAGATGTGGAGGGAGGTTGCGGGGGGGTCTAAATGTGCACAGCATCTGTTGTATTCACATAGACCCCTTCTACCTCTGCCTCTCATGCTTTCTCCACCCCTCTACACCCCATCCTTTCCTTACACCATTTCTTTCTGCGCTCACCCATTCACTCTTCTTGAAGTGAAGCCCTGATTCCCAGTGCATTCCCCGGATCCTGCTCTTTTGCACCTCTCCCCTTTCCCACTCTTCACCTGGTTTGGAAGTCTAGACTTGCATTACAGAGGGGGACGTGTTATGGAAAAACGAGTTGGGGGAGTGGCAGGGAGGGGATAGGTAAGTGGGAGGGAGGCACTAGGTGTGGGGGTGTTGACCTGGGCAACCAATCAAATCCATCAAAAGTCTCTACATGCTACAGAAAGTAGACTATTTCCCCTCACACATATACATAAACCTACGTACAGTGTGGAAAACCAGAGGGTGTCTCACCCGCTAGCCCTTTGTCATCCAGGTGGCCAGGACATGGCCATCACTTTTGGTTCTAGTTCCTGGGGGTGGACCAGTGCGGGAGGATCACCTGGATGAGGGGTCTTCAGGGAGTGGGGGTGAGGCAGCCTATGGTGAGACGCGATATTCCTCCCTTTCACATACCCATGAACCCTCCTATTACATAGGATTCTTCAATGTCCCAACTGCCCCCAGCCTCCCCCTCCCTTTCTGCACAAACATGAGGCAGAGGAAGTGGGCGACTGAGAGTAACAATGCTAACAGCAACAGTTAGAGGAGTGAGTTTAGAGGTGGTGTTGCTCCAAGAGACATAGAATTGGCCAGCTGCAAGATAGATAATAGGTTAGAGTGCTTAGCAGAGGCAATGAAGTTGGACACATTCACAAGAGCAGTTTCCATGGAGTGACAGGAGTGTAAACTGCTTGTAGGGGGTCTCGAAGGTTGTGGATGTCTTTGAAATTTAACACAAACCTTTCGAGCATTTTAGAGTAGTACGGAAGGAGAGACACAGGGGGAAAGTTAGCCGGTAGGTTCAGCTCAGCCCCTTGCTTTTTAAGGAGTGGCTAGTTTGAAAACCGAGGGAAAGCAAGTGGAGTCGAAGGACAGGTTGAACAGCTAGGAGATAGGCTACTGAAGAGGCAATAGGTTTGACTAGCTGAGGAGCAAGAGGGTCTGATGGGGAATAAGAGGGGTTTGCCTTCATCAGAAGAGCTAGCACTTCATCAATATCAGTGTGACAAAAGTGGGAGATAGAGGCAGAGGATGATGGCAGAGTAGGTGGAGTGTACAATGTAGGAGGAGGGAGTGTAAGGGAGGTCAGGAGAGATTCTCTAATTTTGGCATATGTTCAGCAAAGTATTCAGCTAGGCCGTTAGTTGTGAGAGTTGAGTTGGTAGTCATAGACTTAGGAGTGAGGAGCAAGTTTAGGGTGCCCTGTAGCCGGCGAAGATGGGTGAAGTGAGAGTCAATGAGGGTTAGGTAGAATTCCCTTTTTGCTCTATCAAGAGTGGATTTGATAGAGTTCAGGGCAAAAGAGTTAGAGCTGCAGGTCCTCATGAGAGTAGAATGCCTCCATTTGCGCAGCAGCCGATGCATGTGTGTGCGTAGAGTGCGTGTGAATGAGGGTGTCCTGTCCATGGGTAAGGATGCAATGAACTTAGGGGTGAAAGTAAGCAGTCGGAAGTGAGAGGAGTACGAGTCATATAGTAGTGATTGGAAGCTGGAGAAGGCAGTGTTGTTGGAAGAGGCATTTGGTGTGAAGGAGGAGAGTGAGTACTGTAGGTCGAAGAGAAAGGGGGAATGACAGAAGGTTTAAATTTACTTTTAGTAATAGGTGAAGTAAGTGGTGAGGAAAGGTCAGAGGGTGGACAGGAGATGGTGGAGGAAGCAATTGAGTGATCAAATATGGATAGTGAGACAGTAGTTTAGTGACTGAGAGAGAGGTGTAGATGAATAAGTGATCCAAAGAGGTACCCCCTGTGTGGTCACTAAGAAAAGACTGATGTTCAGATTTCTCATAAGTGGTTGGAGTGGGAAGGTTAAAGTAACCCACGAGAATGAGGTGATGTTTAGTGGAAAGAAAATCAAGGAGTTGGCCAAGATTATCAATGAATGGTCCAGTGGGACCAGAAGGGCGATAGATGGAGATGATGTGAACCAAGTTTGGCAGAGCAATAGTAGAGATGGTGAATTCAAAAGAGGTAGGAAAGCACATGGCATTGGAGATTTGTTAGGTGGGAAGAGTAGGTGTCCGACGCCTCCACCTCTGACAGCCGAGGAGAGTGAATGAAGGATAGGTTGGAGTCGAGTAGGGCTGTCAGAGTGGCAGTGGCAGATGGAGAAATCCAGGTTTCAGTGATGGTAAGAATGTTGAGGGGAGGAGAGCTGGAGTGAAAGTAGTCTGTGATAAAGTATATTTTGTTGCATACAGACTGAGCTTCCATAGTGCAATGTTCAGTTGATGAGATAAGGAAGAGTATAGAGGTTGAGTCTCTGCAGAAGAGAGGCAAGGTGGATAGGTGTTAGAGGAGGTTTGGTTAGCTTGTCCGCTTTGTTGGAAGGAGGTGGAAGAGAGATGGAGTTATGAGTTTTATAATAGGGATAGGCAAGGAGTAAGTTGTAGCTTGATGGGAGAAAGCGTAGGTAGAGGTGAGTAGGAGGAGCAGGAGTGAATGCATTATAGGTGAGTAGCACAGTATGGAGAGACCATAGAGTAATTAGGAAGATGGGGTACTCACAGATGTATTCAAATAGTTGTTTTAGTGGAGTGGTGGCAGTAGACTTGAAGGTTGTTTGTGTGCTGCATGCAAGGCATTTTAGTGGCAAACGGGCTGACAGGCAACACTGAATGAAACGGAGAAGGATATAGTAGCAACCCTTAGCTCTGTTTTCCCTTTGCTCTGGACACCTGGGCATCATGTTTTATTAATGTGAATTCCGGACAACAGTTTCAGAAAGGTTAACTCTCTGGCAGTTTCGAATTCCCCTCAAGCAATACAAATCTATCTGGACCAGAATTCACAGAGCATTTGTTAATTTACTGTTGTATTTCACCGTTAGCAAGAGAGTGATATTTCTTAAATTAATAAATTTTCTTGACACATGGTATTATAAGGACAAGTTAACTTCACATTGTAAATACAATGTGCTTCAAAGTGAATTACAGGCATGGCGGAATGAAATGTTATTTATGTATAAACATTGCAGAAAGCAATGCTCTTTTGGCACATAATGCTTACAAACTTTAACATTGATAACAGAGTGGAGGACATGGGTGCTTGACAATGGGGTGAGACGATGTGATTTGAAGACCAGATGTTGCAGGGGAAGGTGGAAACATAAACCAGAGACGAGGACAGGACAAAAGAACATAGGAACGGGATGGTGGACCAAGTGCTAAATCAAAGATGGAGGGATGATAGAAAAGTGCTGTAGAGTTGTCCGTCATGGTAAGGAGAGAGGTAAGCAGGATGATGTAGCAATGTACAGTGTTAGGAAGCCGGTTCGTCAGACGGGAGGAGGGCTTTGAGGTTGATTTAATAAAGGTAGAGTTGGAGTAGTATGGAGAGGGAGTGGAAGAGCATTCCAGTAGCAGAGCGAGGAGAGGGAGACAGTGGAAACGAGAGGAAGCGCAGGGGGCTCAAGTAATGGCAAGGAGGTGAGCTGTGGATGATTGTAACAAGCGAGGAGGAGAGTAAGGAGTGAGATGACCAGATAGGTAGGGTGGGGAACTCCATGGATAGTTTTGAAGATGATGAGATGAAGTTAATACTTAGCTCTTTGTTTTATAGCAAGCCTGTCAATTTGGCGACGGTCAGAGGAGGTAGAGGGTAAAGCGAGAAAGTTTGAAAAGTGTGCTGAAAAGGCATAGTTGTAGACTGGTACAGTAGTCGGATCTAGAAAGGATTAAGGAGGAAATGAGCTGTTTAGCAGTATTGAAAGGAAGAAGATGACAGATCTTTCCGAAATTGAGGCGGTTGAGTCTGGCTGCAGGGGCAGCTTTGGAGATGAAGAGAACAAATGTTGGGAGATGGAACTAAGATGACACTAAGGTTATGAGAGGAAGCAGAGTAAGGTGGTAGTTGGAAGAGAAGAGGTGGAGAGGATGAGATAGTATGTTTGGCCTGGAAGTAGAAAACTTCACTCTTATTGGAGTTGAGCATGAACTCGTGAGACGCCATCCAATATTTGATGTAGGAGGAACAGACATTTTTGACAACAGCTCGTCGGGAAAGGAGAAGATCCGAGTGTCGTCAGTAAAGAGTTGATATTAGAAGCCATAAGAGGAGATCCAGATGCCAGGACCTGAAGTATAGACTGTGAACAGAAGTGGACCTTGGACTGACCCTTGGTGAACTCCAATCGTAAGAGAGGTTGGGGTGGGGGTAAGGCTGTTCCATGACACCTGAAAGTGTCTAGGTGCAAGGCATGAAGCAAACGTAGCAAGGACCTTAGCTCTAATGTGAAGAAGTGATAATGCAGAGAGAAGGTCCGAATGGTCAATGGTATCGTAGGCAGTAGAGAGGTTGAGAAGAATAAGAATGGATCAACAGCTCACATGATGTGTGGAAGAGATTAAGTTGCTGATATTTAGAAGAGCTGTCTTCGTAGAATGCAAAGGCCGGAAGCCAGATTGAAGAGAGTATTGGATAGGATTTTGGAATAGTGTCGTAGAAAAGAGACCGGTGGAAAGTTGGCAACACAGTTTCTATCAAGACCAGGTTTCGTACGGAAAAGGAAGACAGTTATAGGATGAGGGTAAAGTAGCATTCTCCAGAGAGGATTTGAAGAGAGAAGTAGGATGTGGAGCAACACTGTCAGCTATGTGCTTCACAATGTACAGGGGGACAGTGTGTCAGCGGGGCACAGGAAGGGTTAGCCATGAGGTGTAAGGCAAGAATTCCATCAGGGTTCGTGGGTGCAAAGGACATAGCAATAGGAAAGGAAGGTAGGAGTGGTGGAGAAAGGCAAACAGGAGGATGGGAAAGAAGGTAAGTATTGAGGGTACTGTGAATAGTAGACATTTTGGAAGCCAAGTAGAAGGCAATACCTTTTTCAGAAAGTCTGTAGTCTGTCCACGGTGTCTATAGTGGGAGGAGAAACTACTTACACCGACTGACGAACGCGGAGTGGGAGCAGTCCTGCAGTCCTGCCAGGCAGGCCTGACAGGGCGACACCTGAATGCTCCTCGCTCGACGAAGACGACAGCCGCCGTCTGAGGAGTTTGCGTCCCCGCCTGGTGGGGGAGGGCCTGCTGCCCATGGACCTCAAGACAGCCATCTCCAAAAAAGGTGAGCGGAAACCGTCTAATCCAAAAGGAGATTTGTTTCCACCTAATGCCGCAATCACTGTACATTTACCCACCCCCGAAGATTGCGCAGCTCCAAAACAGTTAATAACTTTAATTATTGAATCAGGATTTCCAGAGGTCTCACATCCGATTCCGGATTTGGAGACCTCCAACATTGTAACTGCAACCCCACGTCATCAACGCACGCCCCCCATGAGTGCCCTTGCACCACTGACCTCGCAGGATCCCCCCTGCCGGCAATCAACAGGAACATAAGGCGGGCGGCGCGGGCCGCGGGATGTCTGGCGGCATCGTCACTCCCTCGAGTCGGGAGCCGTGTGAGGGGAGGAAGCGCACCGGCTCCTGGGGAGGCATGGAGAGGGAGAGACGTCCTCGACAAAGCGGTGGGTGCTTCCATCGTGATCTCCAAGAGTGTGGAACTTCAGGCTGGGGAGCAACGGGCGGTGCAGGCCCCGCCCATCAACAACTTTGAAGTGCGGCCGGGCTTCGCTGTCACTGTGAAAGCCCTGGTCCATTCATCCAATGAAGGCACAGGCAAAATTTTAACCCAAGAAAGCCCGGAGAGGTCTCAGCTGGCAGATTGTACACCAGCTCCAGCCAAATTAACATTGAAAGGCACAAAGAGAAAAAGGAACCAGATTACCATACAAACTGAGCAAATTACAAGGAGAAAGTGTGGTGCCTTGAAACTGCTGGGCAAAAAGAAACGCATTCAAGGAAGCTTATCAAAAAAAACTCAGACGGAGAGAGAAGGGCTTTTACTAAGTCAAATATAAAAAGAGATCAGAAGCGCCTAGATGAGGGAAATAGCCTAAAAACTATTTCCAATCCCGACTAAAAACCCTCAATGTATACAGAGAAGAACTTTCTGAGGCAGAAATCCTCCAGGCCTTAAAGGAATGTTTTCCCCTTACCAAGTGGCGCAGAATCGAGCAGTCACCTACGCTCCCTCTACCAAGACTACTCCCAGAGGCCTCTGAAAAAACATTTGTTAACGACCAGACCGAGGAGTCTGGGTCAAAAGAACGACTCGCTTGTAGGCCAGAGGGAGACATCATGGTGGGGGGAGCAATCACGCGTTCTACTTCACTCCTTAAAGAAAAAGAAACATATCAAAGAAAAACAAACTTACAGAAGTCAGTTGATGGGGAGTCCTTCACCTCAGGAGCAGAGGCTACTGCTACTGACTTGACACCTTCCAGTGAAGAAGCACCTACATCTGAGGAAAACCACTTCCCTAAACACACGAGTCTTACACCACAAATAGTCTCGGCTAGGAGTGGTTCTGGAAATTCTGTGACGGCTATCAGTGACTTTTCTCCGATAGCTATCCCAAACAAGTTAAGAAATAGAGGACAAGCGAATGAGATCTTCCAGCCCATTTTTCCGGTTAATCCACCAACTAGCCTATCAACATCGGCAGTTAACCGTAGAAATTCTCTGGACTCTACGCGAATAAAAAACCACCAGCGCCCACTAACCTTTGTTGTTGTATACGCCTCAGAAAGGAAGAACCTTTACTTCTTCAAACCTGACGTCAATGGAAACCCCTTTCAAGAAAGTAGATATTCTTTCTATAATGTCGGCGGTCACAATAGTATTTGCGCCTTTTATGAAGCTATATGAAGCTGTCAGTGACAATCTCAAAGATCACACGACAATAGAAGCAATGATGAATAGTAAATTGATCTTTCTTGAAGCATACGTTATGGCGAGGGGGAAAACGAACCCTAATTTACAATCGACCATGCTAGACAATCAACTTTCTTCGGCACCTCCGGCAAACTTGACAAACCTTGCGGAGGTGAGTAAGTCCACCAGTACACAAACAGAAGCCACTATTGATCTGACCATGGACTACCCAAGAGGGTGGGGTATAGCGAACACCACACTTGGATCTTGTTTCCTTAAACCAACGGGCCCACTGGCACCAGAATTAACGACAATCAATCCAGAGGCCTCTCAGTCGGCACAATTTGCCAAATGCCACAACAAGCAGAAGTTGGGATCCAAACTTCTAAGAGAGAAACCAAATAAAAAATCAGTGTCTAACTCTGTGTTGGACAATGAAAAGTCCCTAGAACCAGTCTTTAGAAAAATCCCTTCATCCAAGGGACCGGTAACTTCATCTAAGAAGCAGGACTCAAGGCGGGTTCTTGTGGGCGATAAAGTCCTAAACCAAGAGGCGACAGTAGAGACAACTGTGGCCATTACTGAAACTATACAGCCTGCCACTTCAGCAAGGTCAGCAGAAGAATTCCTCGAAGACAAGGTTATGATGAACTTGAGCCAACATTTGACCGAGGACATGACATGTGACGTGAGACCCACAATTTCACTCGTATTACCTGGGCCCACGCTACCTCGGCTTCGTTACATAAGCAACGAGACTGGGGTGGAGCAGGAAGTTTGTGGGTTCCTGACATTGCTGGAGCGATGCAAAAAACTGTCTAATAAAGTAAGGTGGAGTGATCCATCCTTAACCGTGGTGCACCTAGACAAAGATAACCAGTTGCTGAAAAGCAAAAGCTGTGATTACGACAACACAACGGAAGCTAAGCAAAAACAGGGAAGCACTTTAAAGAAAGTCAGTTCTAGCACTGACATCCTGAGACTTCGTCCTCGCCACAAACCTTCAACCCAACATTCAGTTCCTCTGAAACAACATGAAAAAGTGCATTATGTATCCAGAACCGATCAGTACAACAGGGTGGAAAAGAAGCAAGAGAAGATAAAGTGGATCCTCAAGCTGGAGCAGATCCCAGGGAAAGATGACGATGTCATCCTAAATCGAAGATCTGTGTTGAAATTATTTGACTTTATCCCAAATTTGAGGCGCATTAAAACAGAGGACCTACTTATTGTAGACTCCAGCCAGGGACATCGCAAGTCCATAGCTCACCTCTACATTGCCTCAGAATCAGTCCACTCCCTCTTAAAACAAGAAACAAAGGCTTTGTTGAAAATGGGATATATCATCACCAAATCTTCTAGATCAAGAGGGTATAGTCTCAAGAGCAAGAGGACACAACTTAACGTGTCTGGCAAAGGGCTGCCTCATTGGGATCACAGTGCCCATCGACAGGACGGAACGACCTCTCAAGAAACCCGAAATTCTGTCCTGAAAGATCATTGTGCTGCAGAGAGACAACGGAGCACAGAGGTTGTGAATAAGCAGAGGCCACCACAAGCCCAATCAAGAGACACAGTAGAAAACGACACAAGACAGTTGGCATTAGCCAGGCCTGCCATTGGAGAAGTTAGGAAGCAGAACCATGTAAGCAGTGACTCTATGATAACGAGAACGATCTTGAAGTCGGTGCCAGAAGATAAGTCAGCTGCTGAGCCAACGACCAAGACCTTGTCTGCTCAGAGAATATGGTCCTGACTACCTAAAGCCCTAATGAGGGAGACAAAAAGATAGCAACACAAGGACCATGAGCCCCAGCCTTCGGTCCATCAGTTTGGACAAAACATCAAGGTCCTACGTTCGGTTGTGCTCATGGAACACCAGGGGCCATTCTCATCTGTCGACACAAGGGAACATAAAGCTATCGGATTATGACATCTTGTGTTTACAGGAGACCTGGCTCACACAAGCCCAGTCGTTAGAGGGCTACGAAATGTCCTTATCGCCAGCAAAAAGGGGTTGCTGGGGCGACCCTGATTGGGCATTTTGACAGCATGCCGACATGCAAGTGGCTTTACACTGGAAGCAACGCTCATCATCAACCCATCTCTTCTTATGGTCAAAGCCAGATGGACCCTCTCAGACTCCAAGGAAGGAAAAGGAAAGTCTTCAGTTTTCATCATAGTTAATACCTACTGGAATCCTGCGGTCATCAGCGACTCCTCTTATCTTGAAATGCTGGAAGCAGCAATTGACAAAGCTTTTGCTGTCCATCTATCCCCCTATCTTTTGATATGTGGTGATATTAATGCAACGTGCCAGACTCAATCTAATTCTCAAAACCTACACTGCATTTTAAGACCAGCAGCTCAAAGAGGATTTGTATGCACCAAGTTGATGAAATCACGTGACTTGCATAATCTAGACACAGTGTTCCCAGACACCGATCGTTTGCCTACATGGGAGCGGGACACCGCAAGAGCCACAATAGACTACATCTTTGTGTCCTCGACGTTGCTCCCAGTGATGACATCAGTTGAAGTAATAGGCACGTCCACAAGTGACCACAACCTTCTCTCAACAACCTGGCCAACAAAATCGACTCCAGTTGCCAACCTCAACCTCCAGTTGAGCGTTAACGATCATCGCTCAAGATTGAAACTGTCTGCCACGGCAATAAGAGACCTTATGTCTAAATATCAAGTGCAGGCCCACATCAAAACAGATAAACAGATCGATTATCTGCCTCCCCTGATGACTTACAAACATCAAGTCCATAAAAAGCGCACCCAGAGTTTAAAAAGCCACATGTATGAGAAAACTCTGGTTACAAAAAGAAAGGAGATGAGAAAACTTAAACGGCGAGCTAAATCGATGGGGATACCCTCTGCAATTGCGGCTGCCAACGAAGGATGTCGCCTATACAAAGCTTGGCTCAAAAATCATCGCTTGACTTTATATCAGCAGGACACGGAGAACATATTAAAAGCGATAACCTCAAATAACAGTGGAGAGTTTTGGTCACTATTAAAATCATCTTCTTCAATTACAGAGCCAGCTTTCATTTCAAACATCGGAGAAACAACATGGGTCAACTTCTTTCAGACTTTATTCCAGAAGACATCTAGTCCGCGCCGAGAGAGCACCGGTCTTGAATCCATAAACTGGGTCTGTCTTGATGATATTGAAGAAATAACGGCCCAGATTAGGAAATTAAAAAACTCAACGCTGGGCCCGGACGGAATAACCAATCTAGACTTGAAGGCTTTCCCGTTAAACTGGGTGACGTTTTTGAGTAAAATCTTTCGTAGATGCGCAACTTTAAAGTCGATCCCAGCCTCATGGAAATCTGCCACAGTGGTGCCGTCTACAAAAAGGAAATGAGGCTGACCCAAAGAACTATAGAATGATCGCCTTACTCTACTGTATCGGGGAGGTGTTCGAGTCATTATTGCTCCGAGAATTTAATGAATGGGCCAAAACTGCTCCATGCAAAGACTATTTACAAACCGGTTTCAAGAAAGATCTGGGAACATCTGCCAACATTTTGATAAGTGCATTAAAGAGCAGGGTCCTGGAGGGGGGTCCAAGGCTTTTCATCATCTTCATCGACCTAACCCAGGCCTTTGATCAATTAGATCTTCGAGGCCTGGAATTGCCCGCAACCACTCCTGGAGCCAATCAAAGCACTTTATACAGGAACCTGCATGAGAGTAAGGTTAAACCAGCAAGGGCTGCTTTCATCTGAAATACCGACGGCTAGAGGAGTTATACAATGTATCACATATGGGGGTAGCCGCCAAACAATAGTTTGACCATACTTCTAATTCTGTATGTCATCATTAAAAAGGAGGTACTTGTGGTGTTTACAGAGGTCACTGTTCGGCCTTATTTGTGGCAGCGTCTAAAGGACCCTATGGGATAAGGGCTACAGGTAGAAACATTCATACATGTAAGCACAATACTAACACAAGAAGCTTTACGTAGTGTAAATTTATTACATTAAGCTCCTACTACCAGGCCAACTACATTAAAGGTAGGGCCTCCCGGTATTCATGAGATCCGTCAGATAGTATTTAAAACATGTATCTCGAATGTATTATACAGTAAACAATCTGCAATAATACAATTTGTTCACATTTGGTTATACTTTGTCATAACACATATGTTGTGGACTGAAAAGCATAAGCGTGAGAAAGAGCAGAAAAAACATTTTTCCATAAACAATATTTTGGTAAAGTGCAACATAAAGGTAGACTGCAGTGAGGTAAAAGCAAGTCTATTCAGCATCATTTACTAGTGTATGCACAGGATAAACAAAACAAGTGCTTGTCCATGCAAGACCAGGGCAAGACCTGTGCATTTAATACATTAGTCTGTTGACTATAGGTGACCAACCCTTGGTCTACGTCGGGAACAAAAGATGCCCAGAGATGGAGTGGGGGCCAGCAGAAATAAAGCTGAACCCTGGGACGTTTCGGCTAATAGGATTTGATGCCTTCTTCCGGGCCAGAGGATTGTGTCTCCCTTGAGCTGGGGTCCAGGGGGGGGTGATGGGCAGGAGGTATTAGTTGTGAATTATCTTGCTATGTCCATATTCACACAGCACAGGTGGGATATGCATGCCACAGACCATGAAGTCCAGGAAGCGGGCCAAGTCACCGGGGGGGCCTGCTAAGGCTCCTGGGAAGATGTAAAGGACCCTTCAGGGGATCATGATGTAGTGAGTGGCATCAGCTGTAACGCTGTTTGTGGGGCAGAGGTGGCAGTACCCAGGTCTCCTGGCCGTGTAGTATGGATCACGGTGCTCCGCGTGAGTCTGGGCGCAGGTCATGGAGGGGATAGCATACAGCCCTGTGTGTAGAGCTGTGTCCCTACTCAAAGGAGACTAGAGGAGTTAAGCAGGGGTGCCCTTTGGCCCCCGCTCTTTTTCTGGCTTTTATCAGGGAACTTGAAGAATCAGGTCTAACAGTTCGATGCTTTCCTCCAAAAATGGGTAATACCCATATAAATCGATTACTATACGCAGATGATCTAATCCTTTTTGATCACACTCCTATAGCCCTGCAGCGCCAATTGACCAACCTTCAGAAGTATACATCTAATAATCTAGATATAAATGAAAAGAAAACAAAATGTATGACCATTTTAGCATCTATAAAGAAAAATGAAAGTCGCCCTGTAGTTGGCCAGTCACTGTGGCAAAAGTGAATGAGTTTAGATGCCTAGGGGTGATTTTGGACAGCTCCAGGCACGAAACGGCCATGCAAGAACGCCTGAAATCAACCACTAAAAAGCTGGTTGCACAAGGGAAGGCAATCAACAGAAAAATGTGGCTGCTTCTCTTTGATTTTCGTCTTGGATTTTTATTTAAAGAAAAGTTGGTGCCTACATTGACCTATGGCGCTGACGCAATGCCCAACCTACCTGTGACACTCTGGCCGAAACTGGAAGTGCTGTTTTGGAGATCTGTATTGGGCCTGCCAAACTCAACCTCAGTCGTGGCAATAAGACAGGAACTCAGCCTGATGTCTTTGGGAAGAACGGTTAAAATGAACACTCTTATGCTATTTCGGAAGTGCAGAATGTCCAAAGAGTTGTCGATTTACCACCTGATACTCAAAGAAAGTAGTGGCAAACAACAAGATGTTTAACGCCTGGTCTAAATCAAATTTAGACATGTTACTTTCAATTGAAAGTGACGAGGAGACTTTGTTCATAAAGCCTACAAAAATCCAGAAGAAATTAAAAGAACTTGACTGGATACGGACCAAAGAAGCAGCATTAAACAACAAACTGATACATCATATTCCACATAACATCAGGAAACTAAATGAACTGCAGCCTTATATCAAAAAGTTTTCATCTAGGTTTGTGCGTGACTCACTAATGAGAGCAAGACTGAACCTTTTCCAAACAAACAAAATACTGGCGATCAGAGGCTTGTCAAAGACAAACGCGTGTCGCTTCTGTAACCAGCCTACAGTAAAGGAGTCCATTCGCCATTTGCTTCTCTCTTGCATCAGCACACAAGATATAAGAGCTACTTATCTAAAACACATTTTCTCCTACCTACTAAGGGACCAAGATGCTTGCTGGGACAAAATGATGGCAGGCGATAGAACTTCGTGGCTACTGGCAACTTTTAAAATCCTTCATTATGTGAACACCTCACTTCTTTTGACTAATCTTCCAACAACATCTACACAGTAATGTACATGTCATCATTTTTTTCTTCATTCTTCTTGATTTTGTAAAAATCTAAATGATTAATACAAAATAAATAAATAAATAATTTGCAGAAAGAGTGGAGGGTTTAGGAGGTGAGAGAATTGAGTTGATACATTTTTGCAGGTGCCTGGGTTGGGAGGATTGAGACAAAATGGGAAGGAGATAGAAGTCACGTTTGACAGAGTCAAGAGCCGAGGTGTAGTTTTGAAGAGCAGTGAACTAGAGTTGGCTATTTGAGGAATGCCTTGACGTATGTGAAGTGCAAAGCTTATTCTGCATTGTTTACAGGGTGCAGATGAGAGGTGTAATCTAGGGCTGTGGATGGGGAGGATTTAGGAATGAATGTGCAAAGAGGGTAACAAGAGAAGGAAGTATAGAGAGCAGTGTTAAAGTTAGTGAAGGCTTCTTTAGTGGATGGAAAGGTGAGTTCAGCATAGGAGGGGAGAGAGTGTTGTAGGTTATACAGGTAGTAAGGGAGTTCGGAGGAGAGAAACATGCGTTTAGTAGCAGTAGTATTCGATGGAGAGAGTGGGGACGAAGCAGAAGTGGAGATTGAGGCAAAGACGATGGAATGATTGTTGGGAGACGAAGCAATGGCGATATTAGAGTCGGAGAGTTAAGGAGATGATGATAATGTCGAGGGAATTTCCATTTAGATGGGTGGGCAGAAAGTGGACAGGAGAGAGTGAGTAGTTAAGGAGAATTAAAGTGAGTGTGTTGAGCAGCAGCGAGAGAGGGCAGGTTAAAGTCACCAATGACAATGAGGTGGTGATTGGGAGGGAGAGAGTCAATTAGTTGGGAGATGTGGTCGTAAATTTGATCTACCAGACAGCTGAAAGAGAGGGATTATGTATGCCATGGGAGCAGTGATTGTTTTCAAAAGAGGGAGAATTAGCGGGATATAGGGCAGTAGGAGGGATAGGAAGTTTGGAAGAAGAAAACGGTCCTACAACACCATCCCTGCAAGTGAGGCAGGGAGAGTGACTGAAGGTTTAGGCAGGTTCACGAACAGCATCAAAGGTTGCTGAGTCAGTGGGCACGATCAACGTTTCGGTAAGGGTAATGAGGTCAAGAGAAGGAGAATGAGGAAGGAAGAAGTCGGAAGTAAAGGAAGTTTTATCACAGACAGACTGCGTTCCAAAGAGCAACAGAAAAAGTGAGATCCAGAAGCACATCTGCGCTGAGAAATAGACAGCTCTGGCAGTATATGCGAGAAGAGAAAGTGTAATGAAAGCTGGGGTTGGAATATGTTTTGTGAATGGAGAGTGTAGAGTAGTGGGCCGGCGTATAAGAGGGAAGGATGGGAAGAGAGTTGAAATGGTTGTGAGCGGAGGATAGTGCAGAGCAGAGTAGACGGGAAACAAAGAGAGAGCCTGAGAATTACATGGTGGGGGCAAGGCTAAGAAGAAGCAATAGTGGGTACTTGCAGACAAGTAGCAGGACGCAGCTAAGCAAATGCTCCTAGACAAGGGGCTGTGGGAAGTAGGTTGGGAGATTGCCCTTTACTTCAACACCCTTAATTTAAGATATCCATGGGCTGGTCGCCCATATGTGGCGACTAAATTATGTGCCAGGGCAAAGTCACCTTAAGATGTCTGCTGCTTTTATCTCCAGGAACCGGTCACGTGACCTGAGACCAGTACCCCCAAATAGTGGTTAGTATGGATGTAGTAAAACAGTGGAGTTCTTGGAGTCTCTCTACCAGCTTCAGTTGCGGGTGAGTCTCAACCTGATTTTTTTAGCTCTCTATCTGTTTCACAGAAGAGAAATATCCACAACATATCAGCCTTTGTCCTGCCCAAGGGCAGTCCAGCACCGAAATGCTAGGCAATTTTCTTCTTAACAAGAGTACCAACAGCAAACCAAGACGTGTTTCGGCCTGACTGGGCCCCATCAGCGAGGTGGAGCTGTGCCTCTCTAAGAACAGTGAGCAAGGGGTCCACGTCTGGATTTGCCTAGTAACTTAGGGTGAAACCCAAATGTACTTTTTGATATGCAAAACAGGGGGGTTCTGGGAGTCTCTCTACCGGCCTCAGTCGCGGGGCAGTCTCCACCGTATTTTTTTAGCAGTGCTGCCTGGCGCCAGAGTTGTTAATGGAGGTGGAAAGAGCTTTCAATGATGGGGGATAAGGGGGTCAGAGGTCATTCGAGAATCACCTATATCAATCCTTGTAGCTTTTTTATCTTTATAAAACAACTTTTTATTATGCTTTTGCACAACGGGTACATTAGAGGTCACAGCAAAGTCTTCAATGTTAAAGCATTGACACAGGTGACCCTGGCCAGAGGCCTCCAACCCTTCACCCCCCATCCCTACCCCACTGTTTCCATCTTGTACACTTTCAACTTCATCCCTGTTTTCCCCAGGTTTGTTCATATGTTTGTGGACTTCCCCTGTGTTTGTACACCACCTGCTCCCAGCATTTGATTGTTTCCATACCAGCTCTCCACCCTCAGATTGTTGGGGTCTCCAAGCTCATCCACTTGTCTGTGATTGCTTGTTTAGCCACTATGCATACCATATTTATAAAGCCCCTATCATCTCTGTCTATACCCCCATCTTGCCAGATCCCTAGTAGCATCCATTTGGATTCCCAGTGTATTGGTCTCTCCCAGGTCCCTTCCACTTCTCGTTGTACCAGTTCCCAATACCTCTGCAGCTTTTGGCATAACTCCATCATGTGGAGAAGGGTCCCTTCGTGGATCTTACATTTGGGACAAGTGGCGACCTCTCTTCTACACATATTCTGTGGAATATCTGTGCCTCTGTTTACATGGGGTGTTAAAGCATGCCTAAACGGCAAGCACCTATAGTGATTGTGTCTGGGCAGTCTGCACTGTTCCCTCAACTGAAAGGACCTAAACTCCCCGGCTGCCATGACATCACTTGCCCTCTATATCCCTTTGACCTTCCACTCCTGCCCCCATTTCAGATTTTGGATCCCCTTGACACACCTATTCCCTCTGATGTTAGCTGCCAGCGTACGTTCCCTCCCCATCCCAGGTACCTGTGAGCTTGTGTCCAGACCGTGGCCACTGCTGCTGTGAGTGGTAGGCCTCCACCTTTTGGGGGCTTCCCATACAGGACCTCCTCCCATCTGTTCCTGCCCATTATATCCAATTCCTTGTCTATCAAGCTATTCCCCCCAACCTTCCCCCCGTACGTACTCCTATCCATTCATGATGGCCAGTTGTGTTTCCAACATTAAAAGCCTGAAGTTCGGGAGACCAAGTCCCCCAACCCATTGCGTATCACTGAAAGTCTCCAGCTTAATTCTGGGTGTTTTCTTGTCCCACAGGACTGCCCTCAGTATTTTATTAATCCTGTCAAATTCCTTTGCTTGTATCCCCATCGGGGCCTGCTGCACCACGTACGATAGTTTGGGAAGGGTCACCATCTTATAGACTGCCACTCTCCCCATCAAAAAGATCGGGAGGGTCGTCTACTATCGGGCATTCTGTTCAAATCGCTTAACCGCCGGGTGAAGGTTCAGTGCCGCAAAGGATGTCTCATCTTTTTGGACAAACACCAGACTCATTCTCCTCTGTTTTAGCAGTAGGTATCACCCCCAGGTTCCATCCCCCAGTCCACCGTGTAATGAATGGACTTATCCCAATGAATTCTTAGGCCGGAATTCTAAGGCCTCTAGGGTGGTCATTATCCTCGGTATCGAGAACTCTGGGTTGGTCACGTATAGCAGAATACCATCTGCATACAGTGATATGCGTTTCTCCCTCCCCCCCCCGGCCATACAAACCTTGACAGACCCAGGTCCCCTTTAATACATTCTGCCAACGGCTCAAGGGCCAGGGCAAACGCCAAAGGCAAAAGCGGACATCCCTGCCTGGTATCCCGTCCTAATGTGAATATTTCCAAGATTGTGTTGTTCACCTTTACCCGGGCCGTTATTCCATTATACAACACTTAGATCCATCCTATAAAGCCCTCTCCAAAGCCCACCCTCTGTAGTACTGCAATCAGGTATACTCTTTCAATGGAGTCAAAGGATTTTTTTGCGTATAACGCTCAGATGTCTACCAGATGCTTGCAGCCTCCTCGCTCCCCCCAAGACCAGGTGAAGACATCTAGTTGACTCTATTTGGAATAAATCCACACTATCTCCTTTCACTATCGCAGTGCCTTGTCGAGGATTTTTATCTCTGTTGATTATGGCTATTGGCCTAAATAACCTGCAACATTCTCTTGGCTTTCCCTCTTTAGGTTTGACTACTATCGTGGCATCTCAGAGATCCGGAGGGAGCGCCCCCTTTTCCTTGTTCTGTTGCAGCATCACCCATTGTGACCCTGAGATTTCCTCCTTCAATTTTAGCCACAGTTTCAAAGGGAATTAATTTGGCCTTGCCCCTTTACCCCTTCCTAATTTTACCATCACCTTATGTACCTTCTCTAGCTGCAGTTCCCGCACCAAGGTGTATCTCTGCTCTCCCGATAATCGTGTCAGTTCCAAAGTGATCACAAAGTCCCGCCTTCCACCTCCCCCCAGTGAGCTGAGTGGCAATCTCCTTGGGCTCCCTCGTCCCTTCGTCCGTCTGCCTTTGTTCGATTTCATACACCACTCTGCTGGTTTCCTCCCTTTGTGCTAGCCAGGCCAGATGTTTCCTGGTCTTGTCACTCCATTCCTATATACAAGCCCCCCTGTGCCACCAGCACACCTTCGCCCTTTCAAGGGATCTAATTCTGATCTCTTCTCTCACTTTCCGAAGTTCCCTGTCCATTTCCGTTTGCACTTGGACTTGGGTGTGTAATGATCTGACCGTATCCTCCAGATGGCTAATCCTCTCCTCAGCTTTTCCCAGTCTCTCCAAAACAGCTCTTGGATCTATCCGAAGCAGGCTCACCTCCTCCACCCCCACTTGTCAGATCTTGCCCTCCATTTGTATTCTGGAGTCCGTCACTGCTTTTAGGACCTGCGCCACCGTGGTTCCCCTTCCCCACCACAGGCGGTTGCTATACGCACTGAGCTGCATTTGTCCTGCCCGCTGCTATGGCCATATTTCCGTTTTGCTCTGTGTTGCCTTTGATGGCTTCTCCTTCACCATATTTGTGAATAGTTCCTGCCGTTCCCACCCAGGTCACTCCTAGTAGGTTCTCTGTAAAGACCCAGAGTGTGCCTCCTGCCACACTTCACCAGTCTATAATGGCGGCCTCCTGCACCTCTCCCTCTATGCCTTGCGAGCCTCAGCAAAAGTATGTCTATATTTTTTTTGTGGACGCAGCCTCCTTTATTTCCTCATATGTTTGGTTGGTCCCCTTGCTCAATGGATGTGATACCCGGCTCCCCCTCTTCTCCTGAGGCAGGGCGGCCTCTCCCTCAAGATGACACCCTGTGTTTACGGTATCCCATTGAGGGGTCTCTTTCAGCCCCTTTCACTGACTGGTCACCTGGTGGGTGCCTCCACTCTCCGCCCGCCAGCTTCTCTCTCAGGACTACAACAGGGCCAGTCCAGAACCCCCCTCTCACCAGACTCCGGGCCCTTGTGCGGCAGACTCCATGGCTATCCTTCTTATCGGTCCTTTTCGGGGTTATCCGGCCCCCTTGCATTCTCTCCATCTTCCTGCTCTTCCGCTAAGCCTACTCCCGATTCTATCCACTGGAGCAGGGAGCAAGTTTCAGCAATGCGCCTTCCAGACCATGGACCAACACAGGGCAGGTAGTCCTTTCCACTGCGTTTCTACAGTCAGGGGGAGAGGCTCATTGACCCCTAGGGGCCTGCAGCATCTCACTTCGATAGCGGGACCCCCCACAGTCCGCCGCCTCACTCCTACAGGCCGTGGCAGCATACTGGTCCCCAGGGCCGTTCTGTGCTCCCTCTTTGGCCATTGACTGTATGCGGCCCTCGCCGTACCCGGCACCGCCAATTTCGTGGCCACGGTGCCCGATAGAAAAAAGGGGCTGCTCGCCGCCTCCCCCGATCTCTTCCCCGGGGATGCAGTTTGTCGTCTGTCTCCTGGGTCTGCCCAGGCCGCTCCTCCGCAATCAAGCATGCCATCCTGTGTTAGCCCGATGGCGCTCAGGAGGCCTGGGTAGGCGATCCGGCCGCCTGATGCACTGGATCAATTTTCCTGTGTTCTTGTATCCGTCAGCGGGTTGCTATGCTCCCTGACCCCTAGGAGACTGACTACTTGTCGGATTATGTGGGTGTACCCGAGCTCTGACTTAGGCTGTCGTATTGCTCTGCGCCTCTTGATGGTCTCCCAATCTGGGATGCTTCTTGTAGGTCCCCTAACCTTTGCAGGCAGCCTTAGGCAGAAGGAGGGAGTGCCTCTGGTGATGGTGGTGTAGTGAGCTCCGGGTTGCTCTCAGCCCAGTTGAAGTCCCTTTTGGAGGTGGGAAAAGAACTTTCAATGTTAGTTCCTGTATGACTTTCCATCTCGCCTTATTTTGGGTAAAATGGAAACGTATGCAAATCTTGTCTCTGAAATGATGTCTTCCGATCTGCCACGTACCTGTTAACCTGCAGCAGTGCTTGCAGGGGAAGTCTGCTTCTCTGTTGTGGAACTTCGACGTCTTCGTGCTCGCTTCTCCATCAGTTCGGCGGTTCATCATTCCTCAAGCTCTCTTCCTTCCTGGAATTGGCAGCATTCTGCGGACTCCAGGGTTGCTCCGGCCCACCACATTCTCTGCATGGTCCTTGCTTCCAGACATCTCCTGGAAGGGAGACGTCTCCTTTTTTCTGGCTCCAGCGAAGGTTTATGTGTTTTGCCCTCAGGCTGCCTCTCTCCACTTCTGCGTAGGTCCCAGGTGTTTTAAACTCCTTCCCGGAATGAGCGAGCCGATACCATTGGTACTGTGCTTCAGAGATGGGCGTTAACAGAACTTAGTCAGAAACCAAGCCAGTCACCTTTAAAGAGCCCTGAACATTGGGGTACTGCTCAACTCCCATATATCCAACTAATGTTTGGTACTCTGAGTTAAAGGGAGGTGTGGTAAGGACTCTACTTGGGGATGCCTTGTCCTCTAAGTGGGAATCTCCCCCAGTGAGCTCCTGGTTGTCATGTTCCCTAAGGGGTGTTAAACAGACCAGACTCACCTCCCTAGTCCCCAAAGGGGGTGGCTCCCCCTTGGAGACAAGAGACGAATTCCCTGGATTCGTCAGTTTCTCCACCGCTTCCTATAATGCAAGAGTACCCACTCATACAGCTGTGCTATGCACTGGGTCTGTACCTACCCAACGTTCCACACTGTATTTCGCCATGCTCGGTCTGCACTGGGCCACCTTTTCAGACTGTCATTCCTCTCTGGGATCTTTACTGCCATTCTGCTCACTGGGCCTGCACGAGCCTATATTCTCACATTGCCAGTCGAGCATTACACTTCTATAAAAGAAAAGCAATTTACAAAACGTTATAAATATGAATCTTGACCTGTAGTTTATTCTTTATATCTATTAACTTGGTGGCCGTTGGGACCTGGGCAGAATCACAGGTATTTTATGACAAAAAATAACTTTGGGCTTGCCTTTTAATGAGAGATGCTTTTGATGCCCTTAGTAAACACACAGCCAGTTGACATTGCATTTCCTTTTTTTCGTTCTTCCATTTATTATGAACACATTGTGTATATATGTACTTATGAATGAAGATCTTCTGTATGTATTCTCGAGGCAGATGGAGTGCTCTGCACAAAACGCAGGTAGAGGTGCTTACTTACTCGTGTGTTTATGTAACGTATGCTTTGACTTATACATTTGTTTGAATGTACGTGCTTAAAATTTGGGGCAAAAATAGTAGTATTTTGTTGGCTATTTGGTTCAGCTTGTGCACCGACAGGATAGTCTCTCCACAGGCATGCTCCCGCTGTAGCAGTTACGACCACCATGCCATTTTTGCACTTGCCTATCTTCTAATACTTCCATTCTGCACTTTGGGTCTACACCAATATTTCCACCAGAGGGAGTTTTAAATGACCCACATACTGCACTTTATGCTGGGGCCACGTACATTCCTGCCAATAGAGGATGCCTCCTATCGGAGTAGTAGCAGTACGTTTCATTCTCCATGTGATTTCCCCATTACAAATGCAACATTTTCTGATAACATACACACATGCAAAGGTCAATACCAATGCCTCCAGGGTTCAACAATAACTCCGAGGCTCATGACTTTCAATTTGGCTTTATATTTAAACGACCTAGATCTAAGCCACAACTCCACAGCCTCCACAAATTCGTATATTTAGTGCAAGCAGAAAGTGTGGGATTTCTTCTATACCCCACAATTAAACAGGCACAATAAGGATCACCAGAGGGGGCTCCTGCTTCACGTTTTTACACCTATACTTAAAACATTTATACCAAGCTCCATGATTATTTGTTCTTAATGCTGGAGACTTCATGTTAATTCAAATCTACTCAATTATACATTGATTTTGAATCTGAATGAACATGCTTAAATGTTGGAATCTCTTTCCCAATCCTGGGACTGCCAAACTTGGTCTGCTTCAACTTGTATCAGAGTTGGAATCTGGTCTCTTAACATGACCTTTGCATTCCTGTTCCTGGATGTCTGACAATGGGCAAAACCAGAGGGGAATGGCCATGAGTTGAGCTGGAAGTAAGAAAGCAAGGCTGCCTCTGGGCAATCTAGAAGGAGACCGCCTGGGAGTTGAGTAGGAATGGGCAACAGAGTGGGACTAGAGGCGTCTTGAGCTGACCGCTTGTGCTTTTGGATCCTTTGAAATCCAAACAGTCTAACTCTGGCGGTAGTTAGGTTAAGGTACTGTGCAGTGTTTTGTCGCGTCTGCATCCCTAGAATTGAAATTGTTCATCTATGCTTCCTCCATAGGCAGTGGGCACAATGGCCCCCAAGAAAGCCGAAAGGAAACCTTTTGCAGTGCCCGATCAACAGTTGGAATCTATTTCTCCTGGGAAGAGGCAGCACGATTCCAGTTCGTTCGAGCCATCAAGCAAGAAACTGCGATTGAAGAAGTTCCCACCTGGAAAGGCCGGCAGCAATGGTAATGTGACCGTCCAGCCTTTTTCTTCCCCATATACATTGCCAGCCTTATGATCAGCCAAAGTGGAGCAGGTTGAAATCGGGAGGGCTGAGAATGTTGAATTGTTTCTCTCCTTGTTCTTATCTTTCATAAAAATGTGCCATTTGCGCCAGTCCTTTTCTTCGGACTGCTGCAAGCCCATCCTCGGGTTTCTGATGGAAGACCACAAACCTATTCGGAAACATATAGGGATGGTTCTGGAGCTCTTAAAGCGTGAAAGGGGAGACAGATTAAGACCCTTATGGGAGCATTGGGGAGATGGGGTTAAGGCGTTTTCCAGGCCTTCTCTGTTAGCCAAATAGGGACATAGGCGTAGAATAAGGACATTCTAAGCGTCTAGCAGATGAAAGTCTAAACTATAGGATGCCTGGTCTCTTAATCATCTGTCATATAAATGTATTATTTTCACTCATCTGTTTGAAACCCCGGCTGGCGCTGTGCTCACTACCCCTCCCAGGCATTTGTTGCTCACTGTAAATATGGACGCTGTCTAGGCAGTTAGAAGGTGTCAGTGAAATCGATCCTGTCCCACTGAGTTATGTCCACATGGACCAGAACAGGGATTGCGTGTTCTTTGTCCGTGCGGTACCTGGGCCCCAGCATCCCCCAGGAGTGCCTCTCCTTCCCAGAGTCAGTAGACCAGTCTGATGGGGGATGCTGCTCGGCTTTTCATGGTGTTAATCAGCTTTCATCTCTGTGCTGCCTTTATTTTACAATAGGAAAGGTGTCCTGAGGCGTGAAACTGGTTGGTTTCCTTTCTAAAGTTAATTAAGAGAATGCAAGCCAATGGCTGGCCAATTGGGATTGCTAAATTAGTGCCAAATCAGAAGTGAAACTTAAAATAAATGAAATATTCTAGTCATACTTGCAGCAAAACAACCTTTTCTGTGTAAAGGAACATTTGCATGAAATGTTGTTTTTGAGGGTCAAATGAGGAAACACTAAACACAAAGTGCAGAATTTTTAAAGCACGGATAAAAAAAACACCGGACTAAAACAAATAAACGCAGAACACAGCAAACGCTCCATATAATTATTTTCTTTGTTTAGTGTTATTGTATAGGACCTAATGCCACTTTAAAGATGCTTCATAGCACGGAGGAATTAGAGGACCGATAGAAGGGGAAGATTGGATTGCAATTAAAAGTTGGTTGATATTGGGTGGTATAGGAGGAGAATTATGGAGCAGTTGTAAAAAGAAATGTTGCCGAAAGTGAGGTAGAGCTTAGTGACGCAGCCCTCTGAGAAGTGGACTAGGACAGATACATTCTGTTCTCTTCACCTTCCAATACCGTGTTGTATAGGGGCCCTTTCTGTTCCATGTTAACTCGTTGATGGATATGTTTCCCTCATCGGGGCACAGAGCTGAAGTGAGAACGAAGAAGCTCGGTGCATACCCTTCGAAAGACGGACGTCTTTATGCGAGGGCAAAAAGGGCTCGTGCCCCGGAACCCAGATGGCTGCTTGATTCTAAGAAGTCAGTGCACATTTTTTTTACCAAAAACATTCCATGGCCTGCTGCTGAAGCCCTAAACCTGCTATCTGCATGCTGTGCACAAGCACATCCTCTTCTGATCAATGAATCATGCAAAGCTTTCTGCGTTAGCTATATATAGTATACACAGTGGGCCAGATTCTCTAACCTTGTTTTGGTGCAACTGCAAGTCATTTGCTTATAAAAAAAAAGAAAGTGTACCCAAATCAACCAGAGGTCTCTGAATGTGTGCATTTTAGATGCACACATAAAGATGCTTTTTTTTCACTCCCTTTGCTCGTTTGCTCAAATTAAGGGGCATTTTTGCGCATTTCAATGCACATCCAGAATCCGCAAATGGGATGCACTTTCAAAAAGAAAGCCTTTCCGTTGCACCTGGTTGCACTAGGCACAGGGGAATGCCCAATATGCGATAGGTTCATTTCTGAACCTCTCATGAATTTATTTTGAAACGGGCGAGCAGCTATGCTACCCGCTGCTCTCCAACTTCTATCTTTCCAGCAAGGAAAGAAATGCATTTTCATTTCTTACCACATTTCAGGGCCTGTCACTCTGAAATACACTCTGCCTGGGATTTAGGAGCCTGTCGTTTTGGTCAGGAACAACGCCCAAGTGTATCTTTTTTTTCATGTATGTGTTTCCTTGATAGTTGTTGGGGCAGAACTCGGGGAAGCATAGGATTCTGGACGGAGCACTTTCTTGTTTTAGAGTGCGGCCAAGAATCCTACATTTGGGGATAGCACATTCTGTTGTGCTCTAGAAAAAAGAAAAGTTCAACCACAATACCACAATGTCCATCTGCTGATTCTGATCCACCACACACCCAGAAATGTGCAGATCACCTTCGCGAATAGGATGACCTGTGCATTTTTGAAATGCGCAAAGATGAAAAAAGTGCATCTTCAGCGCTTTTCGGATTTGCACCCATTTTTGAGGATCTGTCTGTTCACCATAGCACAACTCATTTTGCATTTACCCTTCTGGTGAGAATATAATGATTACTTGCAATCCTGAAAGTTGAAATGCATATTCATAGGTTTGAGTGCCAATTTTTCAGAAGATAGCTCAGTGAGGTAAATGTTAAATGTTAAAGGTATTTGTACCGTGCACCGTCACCAACGGAGTTGGTCCCCAGGCGCTCGGATCTGTAAATGAGAAGGAGGGATGGGTTAGTAGGTGAAGCAGGAGTAGGATAGTGAGAGGAGTGGTGTTCTGTCGGCAGCTTCAACTCAGTATACACCGGGTGCTGAGCTTTGGTGCGAGTATTGGGTCGATGCCAGTCCTCGTGTGCTGTTGGTGTTGCTTATGTGTTGTTGCGGTGTTGTGAAGTGCGTGCAGGTTGTTGTGCGAGAGATGGTTGTGTGATATTTTTGCGTGAGTGCCAACAGCAACCCCATACACATGTTTCAGCCTTGTTGTGCATCATCAGTGAGGTGGAGTTGTGCCCCTCTAAGAACAGTGAGCAAGGGGTCCACCTCTGGATTCCCCTGGTAACGTAGAGTGAGACCCAAAGTTACTTACTATGCAAAACAAGGGGGGTTCTGGGAATCCCTCTACCAGCACGAACACAGCCCATTGACCTGTTCTTGGGTGGATGCCCCTTGGGAGAGACTCTACCAAGTCTTTAGTTCACTGTCCCTTTCACAGAGGAGAAATTTCCCTGCATATCAGTCTTTGTCTTGCCCAGCGGCAGTCCAGCACTGAAATGCTAGGCAATTCTCCTCAGAACAACAGTCCCAACAGCAATCCCATATACACGTGTTTGTCTTGTTGGGCATCATCAGTGAGGTGGAGTTGTGCCTCTCTAAGAACAGTGAGCAAGGGGTCCACATCTGGATTCCCCTGGTAACTTACGGTGAGACCCAAAGTTACTTAATATGCAAAACAAGGGGGGTTCTGGGAATCCCTCTGCCAGCACAAACACAGCCCATTGACCTGTTCTTGGGTGGCTGGCCGCTGGGAGAGACTCTTCCAAGTCTTTAGCTCACTGTCCCTTTCACAGAGGCAACATTTCTCTGCATATCAGTCTTTGTCCTACCCAGGGGCAGGCAGTCCAGCACCGCAATGCTAGGCAATTCTCGTCTGAACAAGAGTACCAACAGCAACCCCATACACGTGTTTCAGCCTTGTTGGCCATCATCAGTGAGGTGGAGCTGTGCCTCTCTAAGAACAGTGAGCAAGGGGTCCACGTCTGGATTCTCCTGGTAACTTAGGGTGAGAGCCAAAGTTACTTAATATGCGAAACATGGGGGGTTCTGGGAATCCCTCTACCAGCACGAACACAGCCCATTGACTTGTTCTTGGGTGGATGGCCCCTGGGAAAGACTCCACCAAGTCTTTAGCTCACTTTCCCTTTCACAGAGGAAAAATGTCCCGGCATATCAGTCTTTGTCCTGCCCTGGGGCAGTCCAGCACCGAAATGCTAGGCAATTCTCCTCTGAACAACAGTACCAACAGAAACCCCATACACGTGTTTCAGCCTTGTTGGGCATCATCAGTGAGGTGGAGCTGTGCCTCTCTAAGAACAGTGAGCAAGGGGACCACATATGGATTCCCCTGGTAATTTAGGGTGAGACCCAAAGTTACTTAAGATTCATTAGCAAGGTTTGCCTTCATATGCCAGGTTGCAGTACCAAATTCCAGCAAGGTAGACTCAGCCTTCCTATAACTGAGGTTGATAAACCCGCGTGCACGCACGTGTGTGTTTTTGTGATAGCAACACCTACTGCGCTACAAAACAAAATATATGCACCAGGTAGCGCTAGCTATAAAAAGTAACATAGCATCAGTATGGTGCTGGGTGTAGAGCTTAGTTCCACCAAACGAGGGTTGTAAAAACTATCAGCCACTCCTCCCAATAAAGAGTTAGTGGGTAGAGGTGATTGGCTCCACAGTCTTGAATTTGACTACTTAAAGTGTTCATCCTCATAAATCATCTTATCTTTCTGTATAGTACTCTGCTGCCTTTTGCGAGAAGGTTTCCCTTCACACATACTGGCGGTATTGTTTTTCCCACTGCCTGATCTTTCTTTTTATTTAGGCCATTTGAATGAAGGGGTCACGGAGAGAAGACAGCCAGCCAAATGCCATAGACTTGAAAATATATTCAGGTGTGCTTGTTTGGCACAAGATATGGGTTTCTTTTTTCCAAAGGTACCTCTACACATCATGAACACAGTGAAGTGGGAGCATTTAACACTTCAAAATAAAATAGAAAAACCCAGATAGCAGATGGAATCATTTAAGCTCCCATCAATGAATATTCTGGTACTTGCCTTGATGATGTAGAACATAAAGCCAGGCTCCTTCTCCTTTTGCAAAACCTTCTGTTAATTTTTGTTTTTAAAAATGATCAAGTTGAGTTGAGTTATGTCTGTTCCTTCCCAGTCCGTTGTACAAATATTGTTTTTGCTCATGAAAGTCAAACATTCACAAATAATTGCACCTTACTCTGATAAGAAATGGGAACCAATGTGTCAAGTGCAGAAGTTGCAGATTGGCTCAAATCCCAGCTTCACCTCATAACCAACATGTGTGTTCCTGGGAAACTCATTTGATATTGTTGTGTGTGTAACTTGTCAAACTTGCCATTCTTTAAACATTTCTAAATAGTCTGCCCCTAAGAGTAATTTAACTTAGTTCTCAGTGTCATTGAAATTGTTATGGCTGGAAAAACTTCTGCTTTGCCCTATAACTCAGATGGGAGTAGTCTCGACCATCAAATAATAAAAAACACAGCCCTAGTGCAGTCTGTCAAATCAAAATGGCCTATACTAACAAAACCTAATACCCGCCTTATCTCTTGTACAAGAAATATGAAAAAGGAGAAATGTATGCAAAAGGAAAAATCTGTGTTCAAATGATAATGTGGTTGAACCCGCTCTCCTCCCCACGATAGACCTCAAGGAGTAAGGCAGTCTCTGTAGGCAGGATGACACACTCTGGCTTGGTTTTCAACACAATACACAGTTCAAAACCTTGGATCAAGACCCGCCTGACCTTCCACGTTAAAGTCTTTATCTGACTTCCAAAATAGTGTTTCAACCAAAACCTTCACAACGATCCCCCTATGTCAGGCTCTGGTGTTTCAGCACACAGTTCTCGTAGGTCCCCCTGTGTTGGGCTCAAAACTTTCTCGATAAAGTTGAACCTATACTTACAAGGGACCTCCCTTCCCCAAGCTTACTAATTTTCATGTCTCCCTCTGTCAAGCTTGGACCACTTTCGGATGTCGAAAACATTTGAATGTGCGTAGCTTTCTTCACACAGTTCTCGTAGATCCCCACTCTGTTGGGCTCAGACCTCTCTCGATAAAGTTTAACACAAACTTGCAAGGGGGCTCCCTTCTCCGAGCTTACTATACTTCGGCTCTCCGTCTGTCGGGCTCCGACCACTTTCGGATGTTGAAGACTTTCGAATGTGTGTGGCTTTCTTTACAGACCATCGCAGGACCACTTAGACTCAAAGTTCACGGTTTAACTTTCACTCTTCCTTTCTCTAGGAATTAATCTTCTTTATTTCATTTTTACTGTTCATTCGCTTTCTCTCTTTAAACAAATTACCTTTCACTGAGACTTTCGAGTGGGTTACTTCTTTTCACCAGACCACCCTGTAACTTAGTATTGCTGATTCCACAGCTGTCCTTTACATCAAAGTTCACTCACAGGTCTGCCTCTCTTTGCAACTCAGCCACACGCATGCAGCCTTCACTTGTGATCTAAGGTTTCTATTTCAAACGTTAACACACCTGTCTCTCAGGTCGCTTGCCAACTCACCGGCTGTGTGTCTTTTTCTGGGTTTTGCAATTTCTATTTCATGAGTCAAGATTAGTACCACAGGCTTGGCCTCGCGTCCTCGACTCTGCCATTCACCCGGGAGGGTCACTGGTGTCCTTGAAACACACTGCGGTCTTCAGTTGTGGGATGTGTCCTTCTCCATGTGTCTTTCGTGGCCTGTCGGAGGCAACAACCTCCATTAGAGGAACACTTGGGGTTTTATACCCGCAGCTTTCGCCCCTTGGTCCGACGCGTTGCACTAGTAGGTGTGCCTTTGTCCCGGAAGTTCTGCTCGTACTCGTGATCCGCCTTGCTCAGAGTGTGTCTTTAGGTGTTGCCTTTTATCCGTGTGAAGAGAGCTAATTGGTATCAGGTGTATACACTTGAAGTCAAGTGCCTGACTTTGCCTGACCCGATTAACGGAACATGTCCAGTACGATGTATGAGAGTTAGTCTTGTTACTCTGTCACCCTAGTCCTCGGCCCAGCGTTTGTGTAAAAAGGGGTGGGGGGAGTTGGAACCTCGGATTATCCAAAAAAATAGGATGGGGTAGATGAACAAAAAAGGGTGGAATACCGCATCTCACCATCGGCTGCCTCACCCCCACTGCCCAAAGACCCCTCAGCCAGGTGATGCTCCCGCACTGGTCCACCCCCAGTATATGGATCCAAAAGCGATGGCCGTGTCCTGGCCACCTGGATGACAAGTCCCCAAGGACTAGCGGGTGAGACGTCCATTGGTTTCTCACAGTACGCTCTTCAAAAAAAGTCTGGCTTGTAGTATAATTAGCTATAGTGTTGCTTCATGTATAATAAGTGGTCTTGATATATTGCACACGATTAAGTAATTTGTTTCTTCACTGACCAATATCAATACTGCTTGAAAACCATAGTCCTATTCTAATCTCAGTCTGTTAGCATACATGCACCTTTTGTGTAGCTTCTAATTTATAGCCACACTATATTGCATGATAGGTATGTGTACCTTTCTCATTGCTTTCAATCTGTCTCCATGGTTCCGCTTTTGCACTCTGTGAGTGTTCTAATGGGTTCTCTGTCTATGTTGTATATGTGTGTACCTTGTTCATATGGCTGCTGAATTGTGTCCTGCATCTAAGACTACACCCTCCTTGTGGCTGCAGTTTTTAAAAAGCTTCCTGTATCCTCGTCGTAGACTGCCAATGTTACCCTTGAATTGCCACTTGTTTATTATTCTGATTCCAGCTAGTCTGAAGACGATAAAGAGACTTGGAAGGGAGTACCCATGCACATTTTGGTTGCTGTGGGGAAGCATGTCAAGCCATGGGTTGTGTTTGCATTGAGTGGTGGGGCATGTTCAGATATTCTGGATCCCTTTATTTCTTTAGTTCAGCAGGCCCCCAAGGCGTCTGAGTTCTGGGCCCAAAAACTCCTTTAGATGGCCCTGTAGGAAGATGGAGCTTCTGGGAGGAAAAAGACATCTGGGTTCTGAGAGCTGCGCAACCACTTGCTGCTGCCCACACGGTCGGGTGGAGTGGAGAGAGAGGGTAACCTACAGAGAGGTACCACGAGAGAGGAAAGAGAGGAGAGGACATTTGGCGCTCCTACCACGGGTATCTTGTGCCAGAGAGTTAAGAGTAGAGACATCCCCACTCCATTTACTGGTGGCACGAATAACGGCATAGGAGAGAGGTGACAGCTGTGACTTTGTTTACACACAGGGATAATTTGAGCACCATCTATGTGTGGGTTCATCTTCAAATAAAGCAGTCACCTGAGCATGATTAATTACAGAACCCCAGATCCAGAGCTCAATTATTGAGATAGCTACGAGTACAAAATGCTGTAAGCAGTGGGACATAGTGTATCCTGAAGCAGGCTCGAGCATCAAAGGGCCATAGTGAAGGGCTCATATATTCTGGATGATGCACGTGTTGACTATTTGTGGTTAAGAAATAGACACACTGTTAGAACATAATTGGGTGTATTGTAATATGATAATCAGATCGTTATTGTGAAGCCCCATTGATTTAAAGGGCCTGTTTACATTGTTTGTAATTGGTTGCTATTGTGAATGTGGTTGTAAATGGTGATGCATGATTAGCTTGGTATGCATGTACTTGTGTAATAGAATTGAGAGGTAGTAGTGGTATGAAGATCTTTTTTAAAGTTCTTATTAAATATCTGTGTGAGCAGAAGCCACAGTTTAGAAAGATATACCATTTTGGGTACATTAAAATGTCTTTGAATTAAGTGAAATAGTACAAGAAACAAATAATAACCACCATTCCTGCGAGATGCTGCATTTGGAATGTAATTAGCCTTTCGAAAAAGGATGAAAGGACATCAGGCTGAATTTCGCAGGAAGGGAGATAAGTTGTCTGAACTCAAACAACCAGTTAAACCGACAAAGAAGCATCGTTAATAAAATCAGACAAATTGGCATCAATTAGGGTCAACATGTGGGTGAGAGAAAGGATAAAAGATGTGTTAATGCCTAGCATGCATTATGACCATAGGCCTTCTCTAGACAAAATGGAATTTCCCTATGTTTGCCTCCCCCATGATTGAAGTTCTCAGCAATTCAAAATATGGACAGTAAATTACTACACGTTTCAGTGTTTCAATCTGAGAGTGGTGTTTACAAAATCGACAAGTGAGGGAGGGCACAATACCCACTTGTCTCCAATGTTTGGTGTGTTCCAGAGTGTGCAACTGATTTGAGTTTGAATCTCTAGTAGATTGTCCGTATTTTATCGCAAGGAAAGCATGTGAGATGCATCTGTCTCGGAAGTATCTTTCGGATAAATTTGGCATATTCTTGATATGCTTTAAGGGCCTCGAGTTCTTCAATTGTGCAAATCCAATCAAACTCAAATAACTTATTTTTGGCATACACTGGACGTTGAATGTGATCGTTGGGAATGATACTCACTTTGTCCATATTCGTTCGCATTCTGATTTTCGAAGCGTGCCATGAAGGAGGCTCTAAATTGAAGATCTTTTTCTAATGGTGTACATTGCTGAATGGTGGTAACTTATATGGGCTAGAAATAAAATTATGTATTCTTAGGAGTTAAGTCGTATGATTATTATTTCATCTAATCAGTTCTATCACTTTAGGTCTTGATCATTGTTCTTGTTATAGTACGGTTACCACCTGCCTGATCAAGACTGTACTAGGTACACTTATATCGTATAGATCTCTTGATACCATGCCTGCCTTACACCTCCCAAAACTCCTCTATGTTGATGTGTCCCTTTTAGGGTATCAAAAAAGGGACTAGTGTAATATGTCTATTTTAAATACTTGAGGTTTACCTGCATTGTGTGAGAGGTGATATTAGATTGCCTCCTTAAACAGAATTGTGAGCTGGCTCGAGTGTTCTGTAGATTGTGTATCGATCATCTGCCATAAATAGACTGGGATTTGGTTGCATCTGGTGGGGGCAGGTGTGCTGCTTTTCAGACGGGCCCTGATGCAGAGACACCCCTTCAGTGGGGATGGTACATTGCAGACGCTTCTTCACATAGTGTAACATGACATACAAACAGAAAAATATAACTTTGCTACCAATATCATTGAGTCCCTATCTCTTGGATTGCGCATGCAGGCAGGAGGTCCTCTTTCACCTCTCCTTCCATGCCCAACCTAGTTTGGGTGAGATTGTCTACTCTCCCTACTTGAGCTTGTTTTGTTCCTGTGCAGGGTCTTGTCCATATCCTGACAGTTTGGGAGGCCTATACTCATTTCAGCGCGCTGGTGGATCTTTCCATTGCAGTACAGCAATTTACAGTCCAGCTGGGCCAAATTGAAGTAGAGTTAGCAGCCAGGTGCTGGGAAAATGCTGCCCTGCATGGCTCAGTCAAGGCTTTGCAGGAAGAGCTACATATGTACTCTTGGGGGCAAAGCCAGTTCCTTGCCCTTCCACATGACTGGGCCCCTCTTTGTCAGTTAAGGGGCTGCTTACATGTTACCCATGCCAGATCCCATTCTTGAGGGTCATGCAATGCAGGATTCGGAGTAGTGGTGAAGAGAATATTTTTGATCTGCTCTGCATCCCAAAGCAGTGGAAATGCTGATGCTAAAACAGGGTGCTAGGGGTTTGTTTGCATACATTGTGCCTTTTCATACACTGGTTGCAGAGCTCCACGGTTCCCAAGAGTTCATATGACTGTCAGCAGAGACTCTGGGATGAAATCCTGGACGCACTGGTGGTACACGTAAACCCTGCCATAGCCTTCATTGAAGACCTAAGCAATGTAGCATTTTGAATTTATCAACAAATCCAGGACAGCTGGTCTGAGCAAGAAAACCGAAAATATTCAACCCTCTCGTTTTTATTCCCCTGCCTGCCCTCCTGCTAAGACTATAGCCACGGAAGAAACTACACCTAAGGAAATTGGATGAGACTGCCATGCACTCTCGCCTGAAGAAAGGAATAAAACTCCAGAAAGCTCTATGTATGTATTGTGGGGGAAAAAAGGGTCTCTTCATAAAGGACTGCATTTTACCGAGCTGGGAAACACCAAAGCTCTTGGGTAACAGGAAATTGTTCTTCAAGCAAATCTTCTGTTCCCTATATGGTGCCTCATCAGGTTCGGCAGCCCTGCATGTTTATGTATCTATTGAGTTTCTAGGAACTACAGCACTGGTAAAAGTTGCCACTTCACCAACATTTGGAGCCACAGGCAACTACGAGAAACTGCAATTTGCTCGGAAACGTGCAATACCAGTGTTCTTCAAGCATCAGCCTGCCCCTGTGCATTCCATAGATGGATTCGCACAGACTGTGTCATGACAAATGTGACCATTGCTTTGTCAATGCATTTTCAAGATCATCAGGAGTACGTTCACTTTTAACTCATCAATGCACCCAGCCTACAAGATATTGTTGTCTCAGCCCTGACCTGCATTTCGACCATGTGATTCCTTTAACTTCTTGCTCTGAAGAAAGGGACTATCTTCAGTTCGAAGTTTACAATAAATTCGTATTTACTGATTGATGGCTTCTCACTCTGACTTCACCCTATGTGACATTTCTGAAAGCTTCAGTTTTAAGAAAGTCTTCTTAAGGGTTAAATGCGAAATTCTGCTAATCCAATTGTCAAAACATAAATTTAGTAGGTGATCAATTGTTCTATCCACTCCCTTTTCAAAACATGCTTTGCCATGCGCTTGCCCGCACACCAGTGCATTTTGATTGAATGGGCAATTTGGGGCTCTTAGTCAGTCCTGTATTATGGGCACACTTTTACTCATTCAACTGTTTTGTTCAGTCACAAAACCATGAAGCTTTCAGGAATCACGATTTGGTGTTAAAAATATGTATTACAAAAATCAGTTTAGTCCTAAAAACATCACCATTCAATAAAGAAAAATTCAGTCATTCATCGATGTTTTTCTTCCCAATTATGTGATTACCATCCGTGTACCTAAGCATTGATTTCCAAAACAATGATGTTGCTACTCTTAATCATCTCAGAAAAACATTCTTACTGCTTGCTCCCTGACCTCAAACCTAACCTTAGTTGTTTAATCCAGAAGCAAAGTTCAAAGCAACGTTTTATTGTTCTCCCAATATGGGTTCTGAAATATCAGTTCCTAAATGGGAAACATTTATCAAAATCTATTGCATCATCAAATGCATGCTATGCTCAATTCAGATGACCCCTTCCTGGGTCATCTTATTAAAATGAGTATACTAATAGTTAAACAATAGTGTGGCAATATGCTATTTTTCACAGTTCACTTGAAATTATCACTATATCAATAGTAATGCTACAATATATATATATATATATATATATATATTTTTTTTTTTTTTTTTAACTTTGTTTTTATTGACATACATATAAGGTAGGGTGCACAGGCAATCCCTGCCAGCAATACATTGAGCAAACATAAATGACAGTTTTTTTTATTTTTTTTATCTTTAACTCTTATCCCGCCAACTGCCCCCCACACCCCCCCAAATTTTTAAACATACCAGGTCTAGAGGTTATGCAGGTTATAGAAGCTGCAGAGAGAACATTCGAATATCTATATGTTATTAGTCATACAATTTGACATAGTGGGGTCAGATCGGTTCACAGAAAGTAGGGGGCCCTAACTAGGTCCCTGGGGTTAGTGGTGAGAAGTGTGAAATGGAGGCGTTAAGGGTCGTACTTTACAGACGCATAGAGATGCAATCGTTGTTAAGGGACACTGCGGTCCATTCCTGCACAAATTCCGACATGGTATCATTTGTTATCACAGTGAGTTTTTCATAAGTGAAGATCGACCTAAGTTTACAAAGCCATTCCTCCTTGGATGGAGCGAAGACACTTTTCCATTTTTGGGCTAGTGCTAGCCTCACCGCCCTCAACATGGCCCCAATGACTCTCGGGAATGCACGCTGTTCTGTCTCCGGCATAGGGGTACCCAGGAGGATTTCCAGTGGAAGTAAAGTCGGTGGTACCCCTCTATGTCCTTAATCCAGCTGAGCAGTTCCGACCAGTACACCTGAATGACCGGGCATCCCCACCACATGTGAAACCAAGTGCCCCGTTGTTGACACATCCTGGGGCAAAAAGGGGACACCTCTTTAAACATTTTGGATAGGGTGGCTGGAGGGCGGTGCCATGAATGGAGTATTTTAAAGCTATGTTCCATGGCAGCAGTGTACAGTGAACCCGTGAATATAGATTTAAAGATTGCCGTCCATGTGTGGTCGTCCAGCGTCATGCTCAACCTATCTTCCCATATTCGTTTGAAGGGCTGTCTACCCTCCAGATTAGCCGTTATCAAGGTGCCATAGAACTTAGACAGAGAGCCTTTCCGGGAGGTGCTTTTAGCTAGGACAGTTTCGAAAGGTGTGAGGGGGCGTTTGAAGTTATCGGCCCACCGAGGGCAGGATCCCCTTCAAGCGCAAATATTCAAAGACTGAGGGCGGGTTGTCACCCAAAGCCTCGGTCAGCTGGTCATATTCTATGAAACCCTCCTCGCGAGAGAGTTGAGCAACCCTCTCCAGGACCAAGTCCGACCATGCCTGTGTGTCTCGAAAGCCCCTGGTGTCTAGATCGATGGGGGGACCCCACAGCGATGTTAAAGGGGACGGCCAGGATGACAGCAGTTTGTTGTCCTTATTCGGCTTCCAGACTGCCCAGAGGGCCGCTAAGGTTGGGTGCGTTCTGAGGTGGGGGGGAGGGCCTTAGGGTGGGCCCATAGCAGGTCCCTGAGTTTTTTCAGGTGGGTGTGGACATCCTCAATGAAAGTCCAATATGTCCCCAGGTCATCCCTCATGTGCTCTAACATCACCCGGAGTTGGGTTGCTTTGTAGTAAAGTCTAAGGTCCGGGAGGCCAAATCCACCACGGGTCTTAGGAAGAGTCAAGGTAGAAAATTTGACTCTTGTTCATTTACCGGCCCAGATGAACTGAAGGATCGGGACTGTAGTGCCTCAAAGAAGGCCTCTGGGATCACCACAGGGAGGGCCGCAAAGAGGTAGAGTAGGCGGGGCAGGATATTCATTTTGACCGTGACCATACGCCCAAACGAAGAGAGTGTGAGGGGTGCCCATCGTTTGAGATCACTACTAATCTTGGACAAGATCCCCGGGAAGTTACATTGATAGAGTTGTGACAGATCCCTGGGAATGGTGGTGCCCAAATACCTGGTGGAAACCCGCTCTATTCTCACTCCCAGTATTTCAGAGTTACCCCCGATGTCATTATCCCCGGAACCCATGGGCATAATGTTAGACTTGGACATGTTCACCTTGAGCCCTGAAAAGGTGCCATAGTAATGATACAATATTTATCCTGCTTTGTGTAACACTATCCTATTTGTCTCACTTTAGATTATGATCATACCAAACGTTAAGCAGTTTGCATAGCACTATGCTATTTCTCGCACAGCCCACTGTACTGCTGAAGCTCCAAAAATAAATGGGCTTTATGATCAGACTTACGAATGCAGAATCTTCATGCTTTGCCTTTCATGTCTTTGTAATATAAAATTAGAAATTAATTTGCTTAATGGGAAATACAAAAACTGTAGCCAAACCAGGAATTTACCTCTGGGGCTGTTTTCTGCTTTAATCTGCAATTACATCATCCTATACACTTCCACCAGATGCTCTTCAAAAGGACCCCTCTGGTCAGCAAGCATCATGGAATTCAGTGGTCTTTCTTTTTCACCAGTGATTTGTATAGTTTTAGCCTTATATGGTCCCAGCCATCCACCACAAAACCCAATTTTACCTTCATGAGAAACTCAAACCCGTCACCCACACAAACGCCAGACAAGCATGCCAGCATCTTCTACACATTGCACTGTGAAAACTAACATGCACACAAAAGCAAGCATTTACCCACGGGACACCCGTGGCATGGAACAACCTACCTCTTCACATCCACCCTGCACCATCTAGCACCACCTTCATAAAAAATCCCCAAAATATACCAGTTTCCCCACAGCTACCACGCCCCCTTCCATTTCCACTGCTGCAACTTGTCTATCCTAATCTTTCTATCCTATCCTGAAACCATTTTGTAACTTTAGTTTCACCTCCAACTTTTATAACCCTTGAACCTAGTACCGGGCTCCAAGAACCTCTCGGTATTGTTAGTGCTGAACACAAATTAGAATACAATAATCACTGCATGCAGATAGGAGTGAGCGCTTGTCCACCACATTCAACAAGTGGAAAAACATACCTTATTTTGAGTTGTGATATGTTGTGAAAAGGTTTGATGCTTGGTTCAAAACATCCCTTCTCGTGAGTTCCGTTACCTTATCACTAGTGTGCACCATGCACTGGAAATTTTTCACTGCACTTAATGTCTTTTAAAACCAGCAGAAAAACATACATTATTTTGCTTTGCAATCTCCTATACTAGCTTAAGTTGAACCGTCCGTTGAAAACATATTTGGGGGATTTCAGGAAACTTTGCTATGCAATTTGTCCATTACATTTTTGTTCTCCAAAAGTGCACTTGTGAATCAAAGTGTTGGTGGCTTATCGTTTCTGTTTTGCTAAAGTCTTCTGTCTGCCTGTTTATCCCTTTGAAAGGGAAATGGACCAATTCATGTCAACACATTCCCAGCATCGACTGGCTAATGCAACCAGTGACTTTTGTGAGACAGGCATGGTACGAAGCGATGACACAGGCAACAGATTGTGAATTCAAAGATACAATCTTTATTAAGTATCAGGATGGGCATACTACCTAACTTGCCCTTTAACTATGGTGGGGATTTCTCTAGCTAAAGAAACTAAGGAAAGTCTATGTCCGTAAATTCAAATCAAAGTCTGTCTGTGTCAAAACCGATGCTTGCCCTCACATTGGGGTTATTCTAACTCAATAGTGTTCAAAATAAAGTCTGGTGGAGTCTCTAGCTCCCTTCCCCAAGTTCAGGATACAGTTCCAACAATTATAGGTTTCAAATGTTCCTTCAGGACTTGGGTTTCTCTTCCCCAAGTTCAAAGCACAGTTGGTTTCAGTATACAAAGTTCTGAAGGAGCTAAGGGTTCCGTTCCCCAAGCATCAAGTACTGGTTCACAAAACAATCTCACAATGTCCCAAAGGTCCTTAGGCTTCCCTTCCCCAAGCTTCAAGTACTGGTACACAAAATAATCTGGCAATGTTTTGAAGGAGTTTAGGGTTCCCTTCCCCAAGCTTCACGTACTGGTTCACAAAACAATCTCACAATGTTCAGCTCTATCTTGTTTCAGGGTTGCTTTCACAATTCACCTAGACCTGTTGGGACTTTCTGGTCTAAGCGCAGTTGACAGGCTGCATCGTCCACCCACTACAGGTCGTGCAACCAGTTTCCCTTGCCCCAGCTTTCTGCCACCTTGACGTAGGTTGGTTTGGAGGTTCACAACCAACTCAAAAGTTTATTGATTAATGCTGTATGTTTCTTGGCACTTCTTTGGCTCTCTTTTCCCAAATTCCACTTTGTTGGCTTCTATCACAACCTTCACTTCTATTTGTTCAGTTTAGTTTTGCTAGTGGCATTTGCTCACACTTCACTGGCTCCCCTCGGCTGCTGATCCACAGCTTTCATGCTCCTTTCCATAGTATTAACACTTCATATTACTTTCTTAGTGTCTTTAAGTGATCAGCGACGTTTGAACATGTTACGTTTCCTCAGATGTGACCACTCTAATATATTGTTTCTAAATATTCAATTTCTACCATTGCAACCGGTTCAGTTTGTTCTTCCACTTTTTTCAGAGGCTTTCGAGAATGTGGCAGTTGCACGCGACCACTCCGATACAATGTAGTTCAGCAACTTTCATACATGCTCTGGGTTTCTCGCATTCTGAAACTCACCGGTCGCGTAGCTCTTTTCTTTAGATTCCTCGTTGATGCGATTTCTTTTGTATTTGAGGTCAGGGTCTCACTGCCTGCCCCTCAGACATCCATGGGCTGGCACTTCCACCCAGGGTAACAAGTACTGGTTGGCTACAATGAAGGGACCGACACTCTCCACGGCTCCCTTCTCCCGCCTTCACCGGCTCCCTGGAGACACAGCTCCCTCGCCACGCAGTTGCACTCTCTTTCACCTTGCAGTCCTTCAACGTCTCAGTGTCCCGTTCCTTTGGCTTCTCGTGGGTGGGCTTGCCTTGCTGCTGCTCTCTCCTCAAGTTCACTGGTGCTTCACCTTTTGTACAGATGAACCCTATCAAGGGTTTCAAGTGTGATCTCTTGCATGGTTTGCCTGATTCCAATTAGATCAATTACTGGGACATGCCTGTCCTCAAGGCCTGTAGTCTCCAGGATCCCTCTTCTTCATCCCACTACTATAGTGGTGCTTCCTATATGTAGTCTACATTACCCTTTGAGGTATCTTCCTCTTCTCAGTACTTTGTGTAATTTCAGGTGGATAAACTTTATTAGATGAAGTCCATCTTGATCCTGGTTGCTCTTTCTTTGTTCTCCTGTTAGAATGGGGTTTGGAATGAGAAGTAGATATTATTCCCAGTTGCTTCTTTCTAGCCTCAATATTTCTTACGATTGTAGAAGGGAATATAGGATAAGGTTGACAATATCCCATGAAGGCTGTGGGAGGGGAGAGTAAATCAGAATTAGGAAGGGGGAAATACCATGTCTCTCCTTCGGACGTCCCTTCCTCCATCCCCAAGGACCCTCCACTTCGGTGATCCTCCCTCGCTTGTCCACCTCCAGGGTTGGGATCCAAAAGCGAGGACACTTCCCTGGCCACCTGAGCAGGAGATCCCCGACGATTAGTTGTGTGAGAACGCCCTCGGGTTTCTCACACTTTGCTCTCAGTACTGTCAGCAAGTCTATCGTGCTCCTGTTTTTTATCAACAAAGTTCCCGTGATAGCCACAGCTTGCCCCACCATAGTTCTCTCAGTGAGTGATATCTCACCTGAATATCAAACCTTTTCTGAAGTGTTCTTTCCAATGTAAGCAGACAAAGTCCTACCCCTATGACAGCCCGCTCAGTCTCATACCTGATTGGACTATTACTCATAGATGCATTACATTTTTGACTACAGAAAAGGAGGAGACTGAGGTGGCATGGTGATTTCTATAGACTTATTAGTCAAGAAAATAAAGAGAAAACCTAATGTTCCCTCTGCCTCAGCTAAAACACTAAGGGTTCTGTCAAAATGTCTGTGTAAATCAAAAGTCCACCATCCTGTGTCAAAAATCCTACTTCTGTCTCATAGCTTAAAACCGAACTAGAGATAAAGTAGACCTTCTTGGTCCAGAAGAATGACACCCTTCTTCAGGACGGGGGGTAGAAGTTTGTTTCCATGTGTTGGCTTCTTCTTACAGGAATGGCTCCCTTCCCCCGTGTTAAAATTGTCCTTCAACACAAATGGCAAAGTTTAAGCAGTTCTCTTAGTCTGCATCAAAACGTCTTTACAAGTTTGATTACCAGGAGAATGACTCCCTTCTCCTGGTATCTTGGCTTCAGAGTTTGATGCAACCAGGGTAATGACTCCCTTCCCCTGGCCTCTCTTTCACTTTGGTAATACAGTTCATCAACTCCAGGGGGAAGGACTCCCTTTCCCTTGCCGCTGTATCGCGTAGCTTCAGACACACAGTTCTTAAAATTTAAAAGCGTCCACGACTCTGGCTTCTGCTCTTCTTTGATTGGGCTCACTTGGGTATCCCTCTCTAACAAGTACTGTGATGAGGAAGATGACTCATGTTATTTTCTGATTTCGCGTCCCAGATCCCGGTTTCCCTCACTCTTCGGTTCGGCCCACTTGGCTTACTCTCTCGCCAAGTACTGCCACGAGGAAGATGCCTCGCTTCTTGGTTCGGGTCCCAGACCCTTCTCTGGTGGTCACTGGTTTTTGTTAGGCCACTGGGTATAGGAAGCGTTCCTCGGATGTAAGACCTTCTCGCCGCATGCCTCGCATCCCTACTGGGCCTCCCGAACATCCCCCTACCTGTCACTGGGATCCGGAAACATTCTGGTTCCTCCTAGGATCGGATGTCTTGATGGCAGCAGCAAAGTTCCCTACTTTGCGGTCTCAATGCTGTCACCAGACTGTCTGGTCCACCTGGCCACGGTCGTGCCACGCACTGCTTGGGAATGGCACGCAAGTTGCTTCTAAATCAACCTCCTGGACTGCCACGGCTGCTCGCCTTCGTCCGCCGTTTCATCTGGTTCTTCTCTGGATGTGATTTGATACTCCTGTGTGCATCGTGGGCTGAAGACAAGTAGTCCTTCTTCTGTTTCCCTTTTATGGCACAGGCTCCACCCTGGCGCAACATCAACACCTGTAGCTGTAGTTGTCATATCAGTCCTCATTCCTCCTACTGGCAACTTCGTCCCAGTAGTTGTGCAAGGCAAAGCCTCAGTGTTCTCAAAGATCTTCTTCGTCCCCTTTATGTCATGTAAGTATCACATATGTTACAAACGTGCATTGGCCTACTCTCAGTGTAAGAGTTTGTGATGGAATTGGGGCTTAATGAGTGAAGGGATGCATTGGGCATTGGTGGAGGGTGGGTATACTGTGTTCTCCCGAGATGTTCCACCTTATCGCCAGTTGGGCGGTCTCTTCCCATGAGATCCTTCTGCTGAGTATCACCCCCAGGGGGACGATCGGGTAGCAGCCTCACTACCCTGGCCTCATGGTATGGGGCTCCCCTCTGGTGAGGAGTGACCACGTCTCGGGATTCATGACATAATCCTTGTGAAAAACTTGGGTTGTGCATTGAGTTAAACCAAATCATGATTAAGAATCAGTATTTGCTGCTGCTCAGTCCTGATCTCATTGTGTAAGTATGAGATGCCTAATGGTAAGAATAACGGGAGAAGCCAGTTGAAACGCCACCTCCAAGACCAAGTATGTACATTTTGAGTTGAAAGACTGCATGATCATTACACTTTATTGCCAATTTGTATGGGGTTTGCATAGCAGTGTCTATAGATTATATACTCATCTACTCCCACAATAGACCAGACCGCAGCAAATGATGTATGGGAGGAACTACACCAATTATGCAAACACTGTTTATATGCTAATCTGGAGAAATGCCAGTTGCTCACAAAGGAGGATTTCTTGAACTACCTTCTCTCTCCCACTATAGCGGGTCGGAAGAACAAGTCAGACATACTGAGGACATTATTCAATATCTATAATGAAATTATAAATAAAAGGTCTCACTTTCCTTATTTCTAGAGGGAATACCCTACATATCTAAAGGAACTAAAGGTGCTTGTCTTATGTCGGAAGTCCAAAGGAAATGTTTCCTCTGTCCAAACTAACTCTAGATGACCCTACTACTATATCGACCTAAATTAAATAGGTCGGGACAGTGTCTTGTATTCGTCTGGCCTTCCCTTCTCTTCAGATATCTTTATTTACAACTTTTCTCTGTGGTACAGATATTTTGTAACGTAGTGTGAGGCATCAGCAATGCGAAGCGGACAACTGCTTGTGGTTTTCTCAGTGTTCGATGTTTTATTGATAACAAAAAGTCCAAAGAAAACCTAACCAAACCTACTCTACCAGGGAGTTCCCTACCCAGTCTAGGTTCTAAGGGAAATTCTCCTAGCATACATACTGGCCCTCACACTAAACAACAAAACATTCAAAGGTAATCATAAACAACATAAGTAAACCATTACCAAATAACCATTGACTTGGATAACCTTCACCTGTCCTGGGTAGATCCCTTTCCCAGGAATGTTCAAGATCAATCTCTCCAAGTGTTCATAAAGAAAAATAAAGTCTCCAATCAGTTCTTAAGAATTCAAAAAGAAGCAAAAGTTCACCGAAACAAAAATCCACTGGTAACTTTTCATTATCCGTCTGTTGAAAAGTTCCACTTCCAATTCCAGCAAAGAAAACAGCACCAATGATAATCCTAGATATCCTCCCTTCCAGGATGGATGTCATATAGTTCAAAGACAAAGGTACCACTTCCAACAACTGTCTATATATTTGTAACATCTGCAGCGCCTTTAGTTTAACTTGTGAGTATGCTTCTTCTTAGGGTTTTGCTTTCTTCTCAACAACCCTCTTCTACTACTGTCACTGTGGAAATAAGCTCCTTTGCTCCACAGTGTGCTACCACTTCAACCACCTTCAATACAACAATCTCTTTAACTATTATAGACATCCACAGTTCTGTTAACTTCAACTTGGTAATTTGTGGTTGTTAGGCAACTTAAGGACAAGACTCTTCGACCTCCACAGGTAGGCAAGACACTTTTCTTTTCTACATTGTAAGAAAAGGTCAGCCTCTTTGCCTCTTCTGTTTGTCTTACTGCTACCAATATAATCTGGTTTATGGTCTTTCCATCGATGGAAATGCATTGAAATGCAAATCCATTGATGGAAATGCATCAAATGCCAATCCATCGAAATGCTATCTTTTACATGTAAAAGTGCATATACATCGAAACCTGTCCATCGAATGTAGAAATGGACAAGTTTCGATGGATATGGACTTTTAAATGTAACAAAACATTTGGATGCATTTTGTTGTAACGTTAAAACATTACATGGATCTGTCCAGTGCTGAAATCTTCAAAGGATTTTGGCACTGGCCAGCTTCATGTAACGTTACATTGTTTTATATTTTTTGGGGGGGTTTCCCCTTACCCTTGCCCTAACCCTAATTTTAAATTTAAAAAATCCATCGAATATCAATTGAATTTTATTCAATGAAAATGCATTTCGATGGAAAGTATTTTCATTGAATAAAATTTGATGGAAAGATCTTGAATTTGATTTTGATGTAAAGTCTAGATACCATATAATCTGCATTTGCTTTCAGACTGCTTCTGTCTAAGCTTCAACAGTCTCTGCATTACAGATTTACTTAATATTCTTACAAGCACCCAGCTCCTTTACCCAGCTTTATGATTCCAGCAGCTAACCCAAAGCCATATTACCACTCTTCCAGCTTTGGATAACCTTGTCACCCTTGTATCAGAGGATACTGGGCCTTTAACAACTTCAATAACTTCAAAATATAGGTGGTTAGATTTTAACGGGCCGGTTTCACTGTAGACAGGATTTGCCTATTGGCTTGGGTATTACTTGCTCTTCTCTTCAGCAAGTTCTACAATTACCGAATACCTGTTCTGGATGTTACAAGGTTTAAGTTTCACAAGAGAAACCGATTTAGGTATACGCAACCACTCTTTGATGGTGATTTTTAACTTCAAAGAACTGTAGGGACTTGTGTTCCCTTTCAATCATATGAAATGATACTTTACCTCTGGTGAGGAACCACAATTATCCATACGTGACCTTGCTTTGATGTAATAGGTCTTGTAACAATTTGTGAAAATCAGTGTTAACCTTCAGAGTGATTTAGAACAGCATTCTCCCTCTTAATTGGAGACATGCAGCAACTCAGGTAAAGTTATATAGTTCAAAAATGGAAAATGGAAAGCATTTAGTTTACGCAAACACTCTGACTTGCATTAACTTTTCGCGTGATACATTTCCTTTGTTGCTAAGAATTTTCACGGCAAAAAAACTCATACTCACTTTCACTTGTATGCAAGTTGTTATAATTGAGCTGGTTACAGTTACCAGCAAGGATTTTTCAGTAAATCGTAGTACGGAGCTTCACTCACCGGCTCCAAAAACACTGCGGTTGCGGGCTGCTTCCACTTCCTGACTTTACTTCCTGCTGCTACTACTTCAGGCACTCTTGGCACCCACACCCCTGTGCTGCATGGGTGTCTCCGGTCCAGCATCGACCACTGGGATTCTTCTTCACACCGCTGTCCCTTGGCTTGCTTCTGCACACCGGCCTCTGGTTGCAGCACAATCTCAGCTCTGCAGTCACAGCTACTAAGCGCACCGGGGAAGAACTTCAACTTCATCATGTCTCTCTCAGTGCAGCCACGTCAAGGCATGGTTTGTGAACACAGGACCAACTAAGAACCTGCAGGTGAGATCTGCTCTGCTCTTGTCTCGTCCAGGCGTCCCTTAAGTGATCACACTTCCTCATGAACTGCCAACCTTGTGCTCTTCTCCTTTTACTAATACTGCCAGCCTTCGAGTTCCTGCTCCAGCTCCTTCTTCCTGCTCCTCCTTTTTATGCCTCTCAGATTGGGCAGTTGACTGCAGGTGCAGGCTCTTAATGTTAATTGCCTGACTCAGGCAAAGGCTATTAGGCCTACTTGCCTGTTCATTACTTCTACATGCCTCCTCAGCCCTCTTCCTCGTCAGTCTCTGTGGGATTCTGGGACATGTAGTTCATTTTAAGGAAATTAAGTTACTCCTTTTACACTTGTAAGGGTGGTTTTAATTCCCTTCATATTTTTAGAAGCAGGCTTGTAGGTTTTAATCTATTAGAGACAGAAGATGCAGAGAAGGCAACACTCTCACTATTCCTAGGAGTGTACCTTTTGGTGTTGAGGAGGACATTTGAGTTTAGGGATAAAAAAGATGTCTTCCTTTGATGAAATAGATTTAGATGTTTCAATCTTAGGTTTTTCTCTTTTAGTTTTAACTGGAGGCCGAAAACCATTCGAACAACAACAAGCCATAACCTCTTGTGTAATTGTCGTATTGGTATACCTCTCAGAGGAAAAATACCATGTCTCATCCCATGGAATCTCCTCACTACCGTGGGCCCTGTCTCCACCCAGGTGCTAATCCAGCAGTACACTACCCCCAGGATTGGGATCAGGAAGTGTCTGCCCTCTCCTGGCCACCTGGGAGAAGACTTTAGGCAGGGTTTTAGTGAGGATTCTTCACAATAGTCTCCTTGGGTAGTCTTTGAGATCAGTTCTTGTAGTTCATCAAAGACACTCTTGGTTTTTGTGCTTTCTGTGATCCTATGTTTATAATGTTTTCCCTCGTGGTGTTTCTTCACACTCTTGTCATCCCTTGTAGACTTTGTATCTTTCTCCAAAAAGAGTTCAATGCCTGATGTGTGTTGTTCACCAGGTCATATGTTCACTTTCTTCTTAAGTATAATACAGTTACACTCCTTCACTGCGTATACCCCTTTTACTTCTTTACCACTTGTTCCAACTTCCCCCACCTTGACATCTCCCACCTTGACATCTCATACATGGAGGTTTGGACAAGTTATTTCTGTTAACCTCTTCATTAACATCTCGCGACTTGTGGCAATGCGTGTTCCAATTTTCCCCAAATTGGTATTTTATATAAATAGATTTGTACAATCCGTGCCTTCCCACTCTGTTTGGTCAGTATTCCAAATGACTGTTTGTTAGTTAGCAAACATGTCCCGGGACCCCCAACTGCTCTGGGCAGACTCACTGGTCTGACGTTTGGCTGCAGCAAAGTGCTTTCTATGGGAAGGCTTCCCTGGTATGGAAAACCCTCTTTTGGTTCCTGTGTTGGCTTTCCAATTCCTTTCCGATGGAACCAGGGCAGCTCCACAAGACAACGTGTCTTTCAGACTTGCGGCAGGGGTCTGCTTTGCAGCGGTTCTCCTGCTGCTCTTACTGGTTTCCCGTTCCTACGGTGAAGCAGGCCCTCAGGCGGTGGCCTGTGAGCGCTTCACTTTCCCAGCACGGATTGTGTCTGCGTCTCTTTTTCTGCTGTTGGTCACTCTTCCTGCTTCGCGTGCTCTGCAGCTCTCCTCTCCTTTCCTCCATTGAAGTTCTTCTTAGAATTTAAATGTCCCGTGCAGCTGATTACCAGTCTTGATAACTAGTCTGGATGTTGGTTTGATGTCCCTTTTGTTCCACGTTGACTTCGTTCTCCTGGCATTTTTTAGGATGTTTGACAAGGAGGGGTTTTAGGATTTCACAACTAGAGGGATTTGAATAATGACAAAATGCTATCGGGAACTCTGGAATTATGGAGTATTCTTCACATGGAAGAGGAGCATACCGTGTCCCTTCGCTGCACTTCTTTAGGTCTTTTGTACATTGATCAAACGTTTTGATTGCGTTCTTCCCTCATATTCTGTGATTTCACAGTATGTGAGTATCTTAATGAATGAATACTACCATATTACGTCGTTGGGAAGTGGCCACAGCTACAACTTGTAAATTTGCAAGTGGTATGGAGTATGGTTAACTTTCCGTTACTCGCACATGATGACACAGGTAATTATGGTCTCCTAATTACCCATATTATCATGCACGCGTGATGAAAAGTTAACCACACTCCACCAAGCTTGCTATTATACAAGTTGTAGCCATGACCACGCCACAACCACTTAATAGTATAATATATTCATTAAGATACCCACAAACTATGAAATCACAGAATGCAAGGGAAGAACACAATGAAAGCCATTTGATCACTGTACAAGAGTCCTGAAGAAGAGCATAGCTCGAAACAAAAAATAAGTCTGAACATAACTGTCAAGAGATCATATTAAAGCAGTGTGCATCTCAAAACGTTAGCGAAGGGATTTTTAGAAACTAAGACAACTTTAGTTTTTTTTTCCAGTGACTGAAAGATGTTAGGGAAACATCCTATGATTCACGGCATGCTGTTCAACACTTCCAGCAACTAGCGCATTGATTGAGGTTATTTTCCCGTCCACGTTTTTTTCTTCAAAATGTGTATACATATTTCTGAGCCTTGTGGGTCTGCTTAGAATGACTTGCTTTGCGATTAGGCCGACATCTAGTTGTAGGAAACCCACCCAGTCAGTCTCTGGTTTGACTTACTAGGACTCCAGTTAGCCCCTATTGACAGCGCAGCATAGAGGGTTTTCCAGTGCTTACCCTAAGGTGCAGAGTATTGCATAACTTGTTTTCGCAGTTCGAAAAGGGACGTCGACTGGGTGTTTTTGTAATACCATCCCTAGTGTGATGTGTACTGTACCCATGGTCCTTCGCGCGTCAAACCCCTACAGATTGTTCTTCCCTCCATCATTGTCGGTCGCTGTTATGCAGAGCTCATAGCTTTAGCTATTTTGATATTGTTAATTAAAGTAATTGTAGACTTCTTGTGTTCTCGACGGATGCTTCCTCGGCGCACGTTTCGACAAGAGCGGCTGCATCTACCACCGACTGAAGACTTTGACAGAATCTTCAACTTCTTGGCGACTGGCTATGGCCTGCATCAGGCTTTGGCCTCGTAGTAGGGAGAGTGGGGGGGAATCAACATTTACATACCTCTCTTACAGAATGCCTCTTCTGACTTTCTCCATTATCTGCATTTGTTTAGCTGCCTTTGTATTTACTTTTCAATATAGAAAGGATTCCATTTAAATTTTGCCCTTCCTATAATAAAACATTTTTGTGGAAAGACACTCCCACTGTCTTCCTTCCCCGGTGGTCAGTCATAATGTAGAATGCAATAATGTAGAAAGTCAAAATGTCGATTTTTTTTTTATTTTTATTTTTTTATAGAAAACAATGTCGAAAAACAATGTCGAATTTTTTCTACATTTTTTAGAATTTTTTCCAAAAAAAATAAATATATATAATTAAACTGTGTTGAGTATGAGGGGGGTGGGGGGTTTGCCGGGGGGTGTTGGGTGAGGGGAGTTGGGGGGGGACCCCCCTAGTAAATGATACTCTTCTTGTTTATTTTTTTATTGATAGTGCTAATTGACATTTTTTTTTCGACTTTTTTTTCTAAAAATTGATTTTTCATAATATGTACAGGTTTTCGACATTATTGTTTTCTACATTTTTTTTCCTACATTTTTGTAAGTCGACATTTTTTTTTCTACATTATGACATAAACCGTCTTTCCCATGACCATTCAGAACAGCGTTGTGCAGCGTGTTCGCTCTTTCGAAGCAAGCCACTCAAGGAGAGACACACCAAATGGTGGGTGGCCTACGCTATGCACGCCCAATCCAGTTATGATATGAGTTATTTATAGAGCGCTTAATACCCAGAGGTTTCTAAGCGCGGACCCGGGGATCGAACCTGTGTTGCTCGTGTCGTCTTGCTTCTAAGGCGAGGAAGTTGCCGCTGAGCTATCCTCCCGAGGTCTGCCAGCGCTGTTGCATCAGATGATGAGGACCAAAACAGCTACAGCTCTGTTCCAGACGGCAGAGAAATCCCAAAAGGAGTCGGCTGACTCCCACGTGTCAGTCCCCAGCCCCTGAAGACTGGGCCAGCGCTCGGCTTTGGGGACAACACTTGGTAACAAGGGCGCACATGCACACAAGCACCATAAACATACATCCCTTGGCCATTGTTCGACAGATCCGTTGAAAAAAGGCCACACCGCAACTGGAGACACGCCAAGATCTTTAGATACCTTGCATCAGAAGCCTGCTGCGCTTTCACACTTGCATCCAGCACATGGAAGTTCGAAAGAACAGGTGCCGATTGCTGTGTTTACATCTATGACAGAACATGTTTCATATCTGTCGAAACAGCCGTTGAAAAACACAAATCCAACAAAACACAGGGAAAACGCATAAAAACATCTCAGGAACACCCCAGGGATACCCTCTTGTCTACACCAGTTGCATGTGTTACATTAACACCCTTTACACAGACTATGCAGGAGTGCACTATTGAGGAACTCATGGTGGCAACAAGTAAGACCGACACAAATGATCATATTTCAAGGGTGTTTATTGAACAATGAATGCTGTATGCAGGTTTGAAAAACACCTAATCTAACCCGAAAACTAAGATGGGAGCATGCGTCAACCATCAAATGAAAAATAAGGCAGTCCTAGTGGCGTTGTGTCAGAATAGCTAAGAAATCTATTGCCATACCTCACAACTGATACAAAAAGGGGTGTGGGATAGTTCTCAAAAAAGAAAGAAGTGTTCTTAAATAATATGTCAGGACGAGGTAGCCTAGGCCTGCCTTCCGCACATTTTAAGTATGGGGTAAGATAGGCGCTTCTCCAGCAAAAAACAAAAGTTCCAATGGCAGTTCTCAGGGCCGTCGATGGCCAAGTCTCGTTTCCTTTTAAAGTCTCTTGCCTTCAGAGCCTGATGTATTCAAATAACCAAATCCAAAGTTCCTTTAAAAAAATGAAAGTTTGTTAGGGTGACAATGGTTCACCAACTGGGTCCCCCTCTTCTGGGTGCTGACCCTTCTCAATTGTAATCCACAGTTCAGATAGGGGGATGGTTTCACCCCCTTGGTCCCTCTCCTCTGTGCTGACCCTTCTCAATTGTAATCCACAGTTCAGATAGGGTGATGGTTTCACCCCCGTTTCCCCCTCTTCTGGGCGCTGACCCTTCACGTATCGTATTCCTCAATTTATATGTCAGTTCTTTTCTTACTTGAAGTTTGGCTTCACCCCTGTATCTCACTCTCCCGGGCTCAGACCTCTCTCGACTGCTAGTACTAGGGTGATAGCTTCAACTCTGGCATCCCTCCTTTGGGTTCACTCTTGCCGTCTCTTAACCTTTGCTTTCACTTTTCTCAATCTTAGGGTGATGTCTTTTCATCCTTGGACCCCCCCCCATCCCCACCTCTGCTGGGCTCCGACACCTCTCGATTCTTCGCCTCCCTTCACTGGGTTTACTGTGGCTCTCGATCAGGGTGATAGTGGCTCACCCCTAGGTCCCCCTCGTCTGGGCGCTGGCCCCTCTTCACTTTCAATGTTCTCTTTGTACACAATCCATGTTTTCATGATTCACGTCTCTTTCTTTCACAGTGATTGTAGATCAAAGTCTTTCGATTGTGCAGGGATTTTGCTTGACCCTCTGTATGACCACTTTGACCTATTTCTCTTGCCCTCCTACTGATTTCTGGTAATTGTAGTTTCATTCAGATTGGGATCGACCAGAGTCTCTTGAGTTTAGCACCCACGTGGTGCCAGTTTCCCTTTGTAGTTGGTCTCCCCTTAACACTTTTACAGTTCTTTCATAGTTCATCAAATTTGGTTCAGAAACTTGCCACTTTGCGTTCCTCACTCAAGACAGCCCGTTTTATATCGAGTCTTCCCTCGACTCACTGGCTTTGATGAACCACTTGTCTTTTGTCTTCTCTGGAGTCAAGGCTGGTACCATGGGCGTAGGAACTTCCCTCGCTCCAGCTTATTTGCGTAAGCTTGCCCCCTGTACCGTTGACATCTGCTGCAAGACACTGGTGCTATTGTTCGCATTCTTAGGCACTCTTCCACGAAAGTTCCACGGGTCTGAGAGGAAAAGGGCAAGGTCACTTCTCTCCTCGCCACCCTCTCATTGCCGCCTTCTCCTTGTCTTGAACTGCCGCTTCTGCTTAGCTTTTTTGTCGTGCTGTCTGCCGTGCTCGCCTTGCTCGTATTGTGCTTTCGTACTCAACCTTTTGTCCCTGCAGGGAAAGGAAAGGGCTGTTGGGTGTGTGTGATTTTGGTTAATTGCATGACTCTGCCTGACCCTCGAGTTGGGACATGTCGGGTAAACAGGTTGCATATTAGTCCGTTGTCTATTGTGTGGTGCAAAGGTGTTTGTGTCACAAAGGGGGGAGCAGTGTTTTAGAATGTCCTACGTAGGAGGATGGGGAAAAGGTGTCAAAGGAAGGGGGATACCGTGTCTCACCTGTCGGTGTCCCACTCTCACTCCTCAAGGACCCCCAATCCAGGTGTGATCCTCCCTCACTGGTCCACCCCCAGGAACTGGATCCAATAGCGATGGCCGTGTCCGGGCCACCTGGATAACGGATCCTCGAGGTTTAGACAGAGCGACACCTTCAGGTTTCTCACAACTAGGACTAGCTCACCTATATCCCAGTCTCTACAGAAAGAGACCTGCTGTGGACCCAAAGGCTATTGTGGGTCCTCTTTCAGAAACTCCCAAATAGGGACATGGACCAAAGCATGTTTTTAGGAGACTATGGACAAGGTTGCCTCCTTTGTAACAGTTAAGGAACGCATGGTGGCAACAGTAAAGACAGACACAAGTGATTACAGTACAAGGGTGTTTATACTGTATAAATGGGTGAGTAAAACGCTTTATCGGAACCTACATTAAAGATGGGAGCAAGCTACGACCATCAAATAATAATAAGGCAGTCCTAGTGGCGTTTTTTCAAATAAAAAGGGCCTATACTAAAAAAAACTATTGCCAATCCTTGCCACTAATTTACAAAAGAGTGTGGGATAATTTTCACCAGAAAAGAAAGAAGTGTTCACAAAATGAAGTCAGGATGGTATGATTGGGTCTCCCTCCCCCCACCCCCTGTTTGAAGCATGTGATGAAGCGAAACACATGAGTACAGCACACCCCTGGGCCTCTTCAGCACGAGGTTCACAATTCCATTCAACGATACCAGAACCTTCAGGGGCCAAGTCCTTCAGTGATCTTGCACATTGGGCAATTGCTTTTCACCCCTTGGATCTCCATCCGCCGGGCTCAGATCCTTTTTGCAACGTGGGCCTCCCTCTGCCGGGTTCACTACGGCCTTTCACTCTGAATATCAATACTATCACAATGCAGGATTTATTTCTCTTAGGTTTTCCCTTGGCATCCCTCCGTCGGGTTTACATAGCCATCTTTAACAAAGTTCATGTTTTACTTCATCTCATCAGAAAGCGTGGTTTCCCTTCTCCTAGCTTTCTCTTGGTAATGGGTCAGAGACTTTCGATTGTACAAGGGATTTGATGTGACCCTTGTAGGACCACTCAACGTCGCACTTTGCTGGGGTCTTCTGGTACTTGCAGTTTCAATGCAAAACGAAAGGGGCCAGCAAGAGTCCTTCAAATGAGCACTCCTGGGATGCATGACCACTCTTCAGCTGGCCCTTCTATGGGCTTTCACAAAAGTTCAAACACACACACCTTCTTTGTTCCCAAGTTCCTTGCATTCATATAATGTTGCCACTTGCCACCTTGGGCTCAACACATTTCGGTATGCTATCAGCTCCCTCCGACTCACCGGCTGTGCTGAATCCGTTGGCTTCTCTTGCTTCTGGAGTCAAGGACAGTACCACGGTAGCCAGTGTGCCTTCCCGTCTGTGCTATCGATGCGGAAGGCTCCCGTGCCCTGTTGACATCTGTTAGTCCACACGCCAGCTGTAAATCCCGGTCTTATGATTCCCCTTTCGGAGCCTTTGCGGGTCGGAGTTGAAAAGGGCAAGAGCAGTTCCCCCTTCTGTGTCCCTCCAGGTCTCGCCGCCTTTCTCCTCCGCCGTTTGAATTACCGGTCCGGTGTAGCTGTTTCCTCATGTGTTCGGCCTTGCTCATAGTGTGTTCTCGTGCTCCGCCTTTTATCCCTGTGGGGAAGGTAAAGGGCTGGCAGGTGTGTGTGTGTGTGATTATTGCGAATTGCCTGACTCTGCCGGACCCATGTGTTGGGACATGTCGGGTAAAAGGCTCTGGTCTTAGTCCGTTGTCTGTTACGGTGTAAAACAGTGTTCGTGTCGGAAAAGGGGGCGGGGGGTAGAGCTTCTTATTATTCTACAGGATAGGATGGGGAAAAGGTGTTACAGGGAAGGGAATACCGCATCGCAACCTTCGGTGTCCCACTTCCACTCCCTGAACACCACCCATCCAGGTGATCCTCCCCCACGGGTCCACCCACAAGAACTAAATCCAGTAGCAACGGCCGTGTCCTGGCCACCTGGATGACAGATCGACAGGGTCCAGAGGGTGAGACTCCTTCAGGTTTCTCATACCTGTTAGAAAGACATTACGTTTAGAGGAAGGGTAACCTTTACCTAAGTCTCCTAGGTTACACACTTCACACACATTGCCTAGTCATACCGTCATTGATGTATCAAACCATTCGCAACATGAGGTATGTCCGGATGATCCTCCTCATGATGATCAGGGGGATAATCCTAATAAAGGAAATGATGACCAAGGTACATGGTATGATGATCCTACCTACTACGACCCAGACTTCATTATTTTACAGTCTCCTGATGGAACTCACATACCTGGCACTACATCTCGCTCGATGACCAACTGTTTAATGATTTGCTCACAAGGGCAGCTGGTAATTTTGAAATACAAACTCTAATCTGTTCAAGACACAGACTTTGTAGACGATATTATAGACAAAAATACACCAATTATCCAGTCTATGCCTTTACTTAAATCCATTAAGAAAAGGATTAAACCTTCTCTAACTACACCATCCCTTTATGTGTGCAGTTAATCCGAGGGTTGAAGAGGTTTTTTAAACCTGCTCCTGCAAACCCGCTTAGCATTAGGGGCCATGTCAAACCAGATTCCTTAAAAGTTACCACTACAAGAAAGCAGGCAGGCTTCCCTTTATCTAAACCGGAGGCTCCATCTGATAAAGGTCTAAAAAACTTCATGCCCTGGGGGAAAAGAGTTGCCACTTCTGCAGCCTTCTCTACTTGTATAGCTAACAACACTACATTACTTGTGAGTTACAACAATGCACGATGGGACTTACTTCAAAACAACTTAGATGCAGTTCATGAACGGCTGGAGTCACAGTTATTAGAAATTGTCACAGAGGGCAAACAAGTGTCCCATAACATCCTTAAAAACACCCTAGATGCTGCTGAAACTGCAAGCAGAATTATATCACAGGGTACCTTGCTGAAATGCCATTCCTGGCTTTGCAATTCAGGCTTTAAACCTGAAACACAGGCCACCCTTATTAATATGCCTAAAGAAGACTGTCCTGTTTGGGAAAGCAGTAGGTGATGCATTGGAAACAGATAAAAAAGAATGAGACTTTAAAGGCTTTGGGTCAGATCTCTAATGAGCCTTGCATTAAAAGCTGGGTGTTCAATACCCGTTGGTCCTTTCGTACCCAGGGTTATTCAAAGCCCACTCAATCTGAGTATACAACAGATCAATGAGGTTTTAGACTAGACAAAGGTCGGGGTAGGAGTGCAGCCACTAGAGGCTCATCTGCCCCCTCCACCAAATGACTCCCTCATTCAGGTCCCCTCTGTTAAGGATTTCAATCAGGCGTCACACACCTTGGTCTCAACCTAGTATGTAGCGCTCAATTGATATGGCTTTCTCTTTATTTTATGTGAATTCAATTTGAGATGGTACACAACTCGTATCACACACCCTTTTTCAAATACCCTGGGTCACAATGGACCAGGAACCAGGCCGGTTGGTGAAAAATACAATATTTATTTATTTTGAAAATTCACAAAAATCACACACATTTTAATATTGGGCAGCAATCACCAATCTGGTGATAATTACAATGAAAATGGAAGCAATGCACTTGGTTAACCTTAGTAGAACATATCCAAAGCACAAATGAATAGGAGCACTTTTTGAATTAGGACAGATAGCACCCAAGTTAAGGTTTCCCCCTGCAGTGTTCCCTCAAACCACAAATAATTGAGTTCTGAGCGGATAGAGAGAAGCAGCAGGTCGTCGGGGATAAGAGGCAGAATCAAAATCTGACCTTCCCTCACAGAATAAGAGGCAATAACTTTAAAAAAACACTTACCAAAGGCCTAAAATAACACTGGAATTTTACAAATAATTAATTAATGTGGGGTTAAATTAACATATACATATGTTTTATCACAACAGCATGTATGTTATACCACTGGATGAGATATGCAAGCTAGAAAAAGGGTCGATTTGAGTAAAATGAAGCTGTGAAATAGGAACGAAAATCAGTTGAAACAAGAACAGGTTTACTTTAAACAAGACTATTCAGACTACACCGCCAAAGAGGGACACAGTAAGATCCAAGGTTGATTTGTGACTTCAGCCTTATCACCTCAGCGTCCAACCCTAAGCGGAAACTAGTCTGATCACTCAAAATATGACTAAGGGCTTAGGATTTACACAGGACAATATTAATAAAGAGATGGCACTAGCACTTTAGAAAGTCAAGGACAGGTACACAGATAATTCTGACAGTTTCAGCAAGTTACCAGGGTATAAATATGACTGCTTAGAGAGTGGGATAAGGACAAAGGCAAGGCAAAGTAAGCTATGTGTTTCTGTGGAGTGGGGATTATACTCATAGTCCACTTTTGAGTTTATGGGATTTTTGGACAGTCAACAGGTTCTGGTCTCCAGGGCTCGGGTCACCAGGTAGCATACTCTCCTGGCAAAAGACAGCTGGGCACGGTATGGTCACCGGAAGTTATGGACAGCTGGATGGCAGGATTGCAGCGGGCATGCAGTTAGGGGCCCGCAAGCCGGTCTGATTTCAGGATGCAAAAGGTACCACTGCTTTTCCCTTTTTGTTAATGGGATATTAGTGGTTTTCCTCTGGATCAATGACCTTGCTGGAGTAGGAATCAGCTATGCTTGGGTATTTCAGTGGGCTCTGGAGTAGGGTCAGCAGTGCTTTGGCCTTGCAGGGAAAATCTGGAATCAGCAAGATGAATGGAGATCAGGAACGCCGGCGCATGAACTCAGGAGCGGGTGTCTGTCTGGAGCTCTGTCATGGACTCTTATTTATAATGTATAGTGACATCATAGAAGTATATGGCTGGGCAGGCTTAGCTAATCATGCCTCTAAATCACTGCATTGGTCAGGGGTGCTAGTCCCCGCCTCGCTCTCAGCTGGTTGGATTTTAAGGGCAGGATGCCAGATTTAGGATGTGAGTTCAAAACCTCCCACACTTACTTTAGCTAAAATCCGATTTTGCCACAAATGGGACATTTATATATTTGAAGTCTCTTAGCAAATTAAATAAACAGGTGATATATTTTATGCAGACCATTCCAGTACAACTCCGCCATCTGTGAGGCGTTGTTTCGCCCTTCTACCAGTTTTGCGCACTTTTCAGTGAGAATTATATTACTTAAAATTCTATAACTTTATCCATGGGTGTGGATTATCATAAGGCATGTAAGTATTTCCTTATAATACCCAATTCTCTGCTATTTCTATTCCCAAGGTGTCAGGGGAAGCTACAATGTCTTCAATTAAAGTCCACAAAATCCCATTTAAACTGCTAAATGTTCACATTTTTGCAAAGTCCTGTGGCAAAGATAAGTCTTCACATTTTAATTAATAACATAGTCCTTGGAGGCAAAAGTCACTATTGTTCTCCATATATGGGCATGCCTTTCCAAGGCTACCCCCTCACCCCAGGGTTGTCACGGAGCTGTTCTTTGAAACTTCCTCTGGAAGTCACAGGTAGGTGTGACTTTTCACCTCGCACTTCTGTGTCCCAGAAGTTCCATTGTCGGAGGGCTCAGCCCAGACCAAAGTCTGGCCAGGTAGCAATTATCACTTGTGTGCCAGTATCTACAGTGAGGGGCCTTTTTGTTTCTGGTATCCTATCAGCAGAAACCTGTTTTTGGGCTGACATCCCCCATGCAGTCACTGCAGTTTGATATTTTATTTATTTTTGCTCTGAATTGGAAGAAAACCTGCTGAATAGAACCATCTCATACATGTATCTTCACAGCACAACCCCCTTTCACATTGCTAGGCAAGGAGAAGTTTTTGTTCAACATAGTAGCTTCCAACAGGCATTTTCTTCTTTAGTTTGCAAAGGCCCATTTTGACACATGTGGTGAAAGCGGGCATATTCCTTTCAAATTCGGTTTTTGCATCTGCCTTTCCAATATGGTTCTGTGGCTGTAGCCAGCTTGTTTTACCCAACTGTCTGCACCAAGCAAAGGTCTCCATGAAATTGACATGTGCACAGAAAGCTCTGATTTTCTTTTCAAGCAGTGATTTTTGACATTTTTGTACCACAATTTAAGCAGGAAAGCTTTTGTTGATTTTCTCAGGTTTGGGTGGCACAGCCTTTTTTTCAGGAATAAGGCTCTTTTCTGATGGAGCACAATGTGAATATGGCTGGGCGTGACAGGGTCTTTTTGATAAAAGCAGTTTGGTGAAAACAGGGAAAAATAGCATCAGAGCGGCATCATTTTAGAGGTGACATATTCCCTTTTTCAATGGGAATTTTGGGCTTGCAGCAAAGCAGCGCTGCTTTTTTACTCCATTTCTTTAAGACAAACAAGAACAGACCCTAGTAGCCTTTCTTGGGGTGCTTCCTGTTCTATCTTGCCCAATGGTGCTTGGCAAAACAGTGCAGCCATCTTTTAGTTGCTGCAAAACGCAGGTTTGGTGCAATGGTGCTCACTGGAGCCAGCGCAGCCATTTTGCAGTTTTTGCTGCAGCGCAGCTTGGTTATGGGGAAATTCTGTTCAGTGGGTCAATCTATCCCACACCTCCCACATTTCACCTGTACAGGGTCGTGTTACTCAATTTGCCCATGCATTGGAGGGCATAACATCAGACCAGTGGGTGTTATCAACAGTGGCCCAAGGATATTCTGTCCAATTCCTGGAATCAACTCGCCACCATCCGCCGAGATCAAGAAGAATGATGCAAGAGCATCACTTGAGTCTACAAGCAGAAATACTAACACTACTACAGAAGGGAACAATAGAGCTGGTTGTAAACAAAGGTATTTATTCAATATGCTTCTTTGTCCCAAAAAAGGATTTAAGCATTTGCGCTGTCTTAGACCTGCGTCCTGCAAACCCGTATGTCAAGGCGCAAAAATTCAAGATGACAACACTGCAGGAAGCAATTGCACTACTAAAGCAAGAGGATTACAAGGCAACATTGGACTTGAGATGCATACTTTCATAGTTCAATGTTGTCAGCGCACAGAAAGTACCTAAGGTTCAAGATAGGGGCAACTCACTACCAATTCAGAGTGCTTCCCTTCGTCATAGCCTCAGCGCCACGAGTATTCACAAAGTACCCGCAGTAGCGGCGGCATACCTGCGCAGACAGTCAATTGCAATGTTCCCCTATCCAGACTGCTGGCTAATTACAGGGGACACACCGCAAGCGTGTCAGCAGAACACCCAAGAAATAATCTTTTCCGATTAGGATTCTCAATCAACAAGAAAAAATCAAGTCTCTTGCCAAGGCAGGTAAAACAGTTTCTTGGAGCGCTAATTCGGACAGAAGACGCCCTAGCCTTTGTCTCTGAGAGAGTACAAAACACGCTATTTCAGATTCCACATTGTATAGCTGGTTGTACGAAAGGCAATGAGCTATCTCAGAATGATGGCTTCATGCATTTACCTGGTATCATGAACGTGTATGTGCATGTGTCCTATGCAGGAGTGGCTAGCAAAACAATGGTTGCTGTCAAGCAGTCTGTTGGACGATCTAGTGGTGGTTTTGCAATCCCTCATGCAATCTCTGCAGTGGTAGTGAAGGAGAAGCTTTTAAAGGGAAAATCATTCACCACTCCTACAGTAGAATATTTGTATTTACATAAAAAGGTTTAACATGGATTTTTCAGTGTCTCTATTTGTGCCCTGTAAGGGCGCAGCAGTAGGACCGACACGGAGGGGTCATGGTGAGTATTAGAAAACTTTATTCAAAAGTGAAAAGGAAAATAAAACTCCATCTTGCCCTAACTCTCAGAGGGGTTTCCCTGCCTCAACTGAAAGAACTAGTGTCAGAATGTCCAAAGCAAAAGTCCCAATGTCCAAATCCTAACTCTGTCCCTCACATCTAAGTATAAACTAAAGAAAATGTTTGGTCTTTCCAGCCCAAAGGCAGTGGTACCTTTCCCCTGGACAAAAAATCTTTCAACATGAATTGGGTAATATCTCCCTTCCCTGGTTGGCCCTTTTCAGGCTTCTTTTCTGTCCCCGATTGGTAACCCTGGTTCCTTTTCACCAGGCACAACTGCACACGCAAAAGGAGCTTGGATGTGTTTTCAAACTGAAGTAATTCCTTAACCCTGGTTGGCAGACCCGTTTCCTCCCACCAGGCACTGTGACAAAGAACAACCACCTGGATGCACTCCCCAAGCTGTGGTCGGTCCCTTACCCTGGTTGGCAGATCTGGGTTCCTCCCACTAGCCACTGCGACGAAGAATAACAACTTGGATGCACTCTCAAGCTGTAGAGCGTGCCCGACCCTGGTTGGCAGACCTGGTTTCTTCCTACTAGTTACTGCGATTTAAAAAAAAAAAAGAGCAGCCTGGAAGCACTCCAAAGCTGTGGTGGGTCCCTGACCCTGGTTTGTAGACCTGGTTTCTTCCTACCAGTACTGTGATGAAAAAGAACAGCCTGGATGTTCCTCCAAGCTGTGGTGGATCACATACAGACTTGGTTTACTCGCCTGGCAAGAACTGCATGTACTCCATCAGTGTCACAGTTCTCTTTATACAGGTGTGGGGTCCCAGACTCGCACTTCTGACTTTAGTTTCCCACTTTGTATGCTCGGTTCACTCTCCTGCAAAGCTTTAGTACAAGCCCATGTCCAATCAACTGTTTCTCCCAAGGCTACATGGTCCCAGACTTTCCTTTCTCAGCCTCTATGCTCGTACCACCACCCCCTTAGGCTTTCAGCACTTCTCTGGTTACCTGCACACCTTACTGCACGGTCTGCATGGGTGTCTGCTTCTCTGGAGCAGCTGGGCTCTGTCACAGGGCTCAGATGGCATTGTGGAGCCCCCCCCCCTCGCTGTGCTGTGGCTCTGCATTGTTTTGGCGTTCTGTGGTGTGCGGTTCCTCCCATGCGCACTCCCCAAATCTCAGGAATGCCCAGAGTTTCAACCCACCTTCTCGCTGTGTGGTCCTCACATCCTTGACCGGCCTCAGGCTCTCTCACTCCGGATCTCTCTCTCCGTTCTCAGCATCCAGGTCAACTTCCGCCTTCACTCCTGGTCCGTGCTTGCTCTCGCGGTTCCTTCCGGGAGGGCTTGACATTTCGTCAAGTCCAAGTCCTTCTTTACTTTTATCGCAGCTTCTTCTAATCGGCTCTTGAGAACCACTAGAATACACAAAGTGGTTCTGGTAAGTATTCTGTACTGTTCTGCGCCTCCTCGGGCCAGTACTGAATGAGGAATGATGATGTAATTCACTATAGATCTTCCTCGTCTCGGTTCTCTCTACTTTTGCTAGGCTACAAAAGTACATGGCATATGAGGGTAAAGGTTGAGAGGGAGGAGGTGACAGAGAGGTGGGGTTATTGTGGGGAAGAGATCTAGGGTTAGGTGATTGGTGGAAATAGCACATTTTTCCAATATGGTCGTTACTGGTCCCAAAGGGGTTTTTTCCTCCCATGAGATCCACCCGCTGAGTACCACCCCCAGGGTGACTATCGGGTAGCTGCCTCACCACTCTGGCCTCATGGGAAGGGGCTCCCCCCTTCGGAAGCAGTGATGACATCCTTGGATTCGTCACAGCCCCCAGACGCTCTTTATTTCCCCTCCCTCTTGTGTTTGAATAAGACGTGCACAAACCCCAACAAATGTATGTTGCATCTTTTTTTTGTTGTAAAAAAAGTATTTATCAATGAGTAGTTGCTACTTTGAGTAATTGTAGCACATTTTGAGTTCTTTATGTGACCATGCATTCATGCACACCAAAAATATATGTATCTCAAAGTTTGCCACAACTAGCGACAAATACTTTTTCTTTTTTCAACTAAACAAGGATGGACCAGATTTTGCAGCCTACGTATTTGTGCATGCAGGCTATATTTGTGGCTATTCCAGTGTATGCAATGTAAGAAAAAGATGTGCACGGGCACTGAAAAATCTGCTGCATCCTTTTTTTGTAAAATAAAATATTTGTCAGTGGACAGAGGCTTATTTGAGAAATTGTAGCCAATTTATGCCAATTTTTGCGACCACGCACTCACTTGGCCCCAGAATTAAAAATGGCCCTGAAATTTGCCACACTTCCTCTAAACAACACCCGGCCACTGAATGATACTTATTTTCTTTTACAAATAAAATCATTGTAACATTGTACTTGCAGTATCTGCATTCATGCTCCCAGGATTCTTGCTTTTGTTCCTGCCACATGTTGAGATAAGGAAAGCAACAAGTGAGAGAAGGTGGATGTCTAAGGAGTTGGCAACATTGTTGTACAGTATTGTCTTTTAAGGCATGCACTACTCTAGCACGGTTAGCCCCTCCCGGCCCTCACTAGTCTCCACTTGAATGCCTTTGCTATGTTATTGTGATTTATACCACGCACCATTGCCATTTTCATTGTATCCAGGCGCTCTGGCAGCTCTGAAAAGAGAGAGGGGCTTGGGAGGCTTAGTTAGTGGGATGGAAAGGGGGAGCACAAGAGAGCTTTGTTGTGTTGTTTGTAGCTTCCATTCGGAAAAACAGTCCCTGTGTTGGTTGTTAAGGGTTTGGCAGTGTTTCGGTGCATGCGTGTATATGGAGTGGTTTGCTTGTCTGTGGTTTAGTTTTCTTAAGTGTGTTGGGTTGAGTAGGGTGTTGCAGAGTGTATGCAGATTATGGTCATTTCAAGTTTCTGCTGTGGTAGCGGTATGTGTGTTTTGTTTTGTGGATGAATATGTAGCATACTGGAAAGTGTTTAGGGTGTAAGGGTGCAGAGGAACGAGTCTGAACCGGTTGTAGCATAGTAATTGGCAAAGACTTTTATTCAGGCAAAGGATAAGTGGAAACGTATCTCTCCCTAACTGTAAGAGGGGTTTCCCTGCCTCTACTAAGGAATAGGTCACATTGTCCAAGTAAAAAAAAAAAGAGTCCACCGTCATGGCAAAATGCCTACTTCTATCCCTCACACTTGTAGCTAATAACAAAGGGGTAGTGGATCTTCTTGGTCCAGAAAAATGACTCCCTTTTTCTGGACACTGAACCACAGTTCCAAACGTAGGGGGAATTTCGCCTGTGAGAATGACTCCCTTCTCCAGGTCTTAGTTTCCTTCCAAGGAAACAAAGTAAGTTGAATTTTATTGTGTTTTTAAAGTTTCACTTCCAATTCAAAAGAAAAAATTCCAAATCAAAACTTGGTTCCTTATTGATCCTGGTTTTCACTCACTATTGGGTTCCTGGAGAATGCCTCCCTTCTCCAGGTATTTTATTCTCAATGTTCTTACAGTGCCAGGGGAATGACTCCTTTCCCTGGGTGTTTTTCTTATTTGCTTTACAAGGTAAAACAGCAGGAGGTATTGCCTCCTTCTCCTGATGTCTTCTGGCTTCACGTTTACAAAGGCTTGGCGGAATAACTTCCTTCCCCTAAATCCTTTTCAGACTTTCATATGCAGTTCACACTGCCAGCGGGAATGCCTCTTTCCCCTGGCTTCTTTGACCCTTTTGACTTTCACTATCCACAGTTTAATATTACCAGGCGGAATGTCTCCCTTTCCCTGATTTGCTTTGCGCTTCAACTGTTCACACTTAACACAAGCCCCCAGTGTTATGGGTGCGTGTTCCAGGCCCATGTATTCCTCCTGTCTTTGTGCAGTAATTTCTGGTTCACTATCCTGCCAGTTACTGGGACTATGAAGATTATTTGAGTTGATCTTCATAAAAGTGTATGGGTCCCAGACTCATGGGATTCCCCCCTTTTGGTGCTGCAGACCTGATTCACTATCCTTCCACATTCCTTGGTCTATGAAGATGAAATGGTTTACTCTTCATAAAAGGGTGCAGGTCCCAGACACATGTTTGAATGCTTGTCAGCCCTTTCGGAGGCCCACCAACCTTTCTGGCAACTCTGGTACCTGAAAGAGGTTTGCCGGTGTTCCTCAGCCAGCCACATGCTCTCCTCTGTATCTTTTCGGGCCTCGCACAGCCCCTACTGATTTCTGGCGTGCTGCGGCAGCTCCGCAGTGTTTGGGTCCACGCAGGCTGTGCATCTCCTGTCGACAGCGCATTCCAGCTGCCCTTCGTATCTGGACGCATGCTTCTCCACGGCTCCGGACGGTCTCTCGATGGCAGACCGGATAGGGACAGTTCTGCCTGCAGGGCAGCATCCTCAGCAAAGACTTATCCTGTTCTCTGCTCTGATTGGCTTCCCGTCTCACAGTTCCTCCAGGGAAGTATTCTCTTCCCTTCCAGGTTTCCCTCTTCAGTTTTGAATTGATTATGCCCAATCAGGATTTTAGAGAAACTAGACTGTTCATTAACGTTCTCGTAAGTGCTCTCTATACTTCTGCACTTCTTCTTCGTCCCAGTATCGATCTTGAGGTCTTCCATGGAGCCAACTGGTCTCTCCCTTGTCTCAGTATTTAAGGGATACATGTCCCCTGAAGGGGTCTACAATCTTCCTTGTCCCAGTACTTCCTATATTGGAGGCACGGCAAAAACATATAGGCGCATCAGGGAAAGTGTTGGTGGAAGGGGGGGTAGGAAGATGTGTTAGGGTTAGGCAGGCTATGGGGATACCATGTTCTCCACAGATCATCACTAATCCCATAAAGGGGCTTCCCTCCCCATGAGATCCACCCACTGAGTTCCACCCCCAGTGGGATTATCGGGTAGCAGCCTCACCTCCCTGGTCTCGTGGGAAGGGGCTCCAACGACATCTGGGGATTTTTCATAAGGATCAGTGATGAGATTGGTCTGTGCGCTTCTCTGCGAGTGCTATCTATGGCTCTGTTCATATTCTTGTATGGTGGGTTGCATTACATTTTTCATTGGCGTATCCGGTTTTGATTTATTAGGTTTCGATTGTTTTTGGGTGTCTCTCTGTGTTGTGGTTGGCTGGTTCTCTTCAATGATATTTCCTGTATAGCTTGGTGTGTTAAAGAGATGTGTTTTTATCAATTTTCGGAATTTTAAGTGTTCTTCTGTTGTTCGTATTTCCTTTGGGAGCGAGTTCCAGGAAAATGTTGATCCACCAAATTTCACCTTTAAATATTGCTTAGGTTTGAGGCGAATGTCGTTGCTGGACCTCAATGTTGGTTTGTCGATGCAGATTTTGTCCTGTATGAATTCAGCTCCTTAGCTGTGAATTGCTCTGCAGGATATGTGTTTTGAAGAAAAATATTTTTTTGACTGGTAGCTAGTATAGGGTTTTTGTTCTCTTAGTGAGTCTAAGCAAGAGTCTTGCTGCTGCATTCTGTATTCACTGAAGCTTTTTGGTAAATTAATCTGGCATTCCCATATAGCTGCTACTGGCATAATCTATTTGTGGCATGATGACGAAAATGACAGTGAGTGTTCCGTCTTGGAAGGTGAGAAAAGGTAGAATCTGCTTGATTGTGCGTAGGTGGAAAAGGCACTTCTTTACACCTGCATTGACTTGTGGTTCGAGTGTTAAGTTGTTAATTAATATTCAGAGATTTTTAACTACTTTGGAAGGTTTTGGTCAATTACCTATTTCAGTGGGCCTAGAATGTTGTTGGTTCGATGGGCTGTTGGGCATTATCATGATTTCTGTTTTTTCCAGGTTGAGGTAGGCCGTTGGTGTTCAACCATTTGTTTATTTCTGTGAGGCAGTTGATATGGGTTTGGTCTGGTTCTCCAATGGTGTTGATTTTATAGATGATGTGTGTTGTCTCCATAGTTGCAGCAGGTGACTCCATGTCTTTTGATGAGTGGGGTCGTGTTGATGTTAAAGAGTAGTGGCAAGAGTGATTAGCCTTGTGGAACTCTGCAGTTTGTGTGCATGATGTTGAGTTGAAGGGGGTTAGCCATGTTGTTTCTGTTCTTTCTGTCAGGAAGGATTTTAACCATAGTAGAGCCATGTTAGGGATTCCTATTTCTCCGAGTCTTTTGATGAGGATTTTGTGGTGGACTTTGCCAAAGGCTGCTGATAGGTCTAGTAGTATTGGTTCTGAGGTGATGTTGGAGTCAGCGTTAGAATTTAGGTCCTATCAGATGGATAGTAGTGCTGTTTCTGTTTCTCTCCTAGGTCTGAAACCGACTTGTGTCTGGTTTAGTATCCAACTGTTTTCTACATGCTCCGGGATTTGTTCATATACATAGCTTTCTAGGACTTTTGCCGGGTTATGGATGTTTGATATCAGTTGGTAGTTGTTTTGGTCTTCTGTGTTTCCCCAAGGGGCCTTTAAGGAGTGGTTTAATGTATGCTGATTTGAAGCTTCGTGGTACATTTCCTGTTGCCAGTGACTATTTAAGGAGGTTGTGGAAGTATTCTGTAGGTGTTTTATGGGTGAGGATGGTCTTGTACATGTCTGGTGGGCAAGGGGTCTGCTGGCGAGCCTGCTTTGCTACTTTGAATCACTAGGCTAGCAAATTATTCTGTTAAAATTGGTGAGAAGTGGTTTAGTCTTGTGGTTGGTTAGGGGTGTTGTTGGTTTTCTTGGGCATACTCTTGAGGACTTGCTGGCTGATTGTGATTTTGTTTTTTAAATGGTTGGCAACATCATTGCAAAGTTTTTGTGTGGGTGTGTTGCTGCAGGTTGTTGGGATTCTTAGCTCGTTGGTGATGCAGAACATTTCTTTCTTGGTGTTGCCTGAATTTGTGATACGTTTGGTGTAGTAACATTTCTTTGCTTTGAGGATATCTGCTTTGTATAGTTTTACCTGTGTTTGGTATGTGATTTTATTTATTTTTTTGTCTTTCTTTCGCTGATCGTAGTTTTTTCCTCCTTTCTTGTTCCCATTTCCTATTGGTTTTCTTCAATGCTCAGAGGTGAGGCGTCAACCATCTTGACGTTTTCTTTAGCGTTGGGGTAAATGTTTTTCCGGTGCAATATCATCTAGTGTTTTTGTAATCCATTTTTGGGTTGTCTCAGTTCTTTCTTCAATGTTGGATGAATACAAGATGGTGGTTGGTGGTTTTGTGGATTCCAGTGTTGTGTGTAGGTCCATGGTATTTATGGATTTCCAGTTTATTTTCTGAATTGGAGGAGTTTTTGGGAGGTTAGCTTGTATTTGCGTTGGCAGATGAATCACAGAGGGTATAATGGGGTGGTCGCTCTAGCGAATCTGCATTGGTGTTGATGTTGTAACCAGGTTTCTTTTGCAAAAGATTGCATCTAGGATGTGCCCCGCTGAGTGTGTCGCTCCGTTCACCAGTTGCTGTAGATACATAGTTGATAGCTGATTTGTCAGTGTTTTATGTGAATTGGTATTTTCTTCTTCCAACAGATATTGAAGTCTCCCAATATGATCAGGTGATCATACGTTATGCTGTTGGCCTTAATGGCATTTACAAATGTGTCTGTAAAAGGAGGGTTTTATGTCGGTGGTCTGTAGAAAAGTAGGAACAAAAGGTTGGTTTGGTGGTCCAAGTCTAAGTGGAGGAGTAGTGATTCGCAGTTTGGGATGTTTAGTGATGGTGCTATGTAAAACTATGATTCAACCAGGTGACCTCATCAATATATGTTGCTGCATCTAAGTCTTGAAAGTACATTTGCAAAACTCAAGTTATTGTTTAGTCTCACGCTGCTTTGCATTTGGATTCATTTAGGCTTATGTTCAAGATGGGGAAAACAAAGCTACAATTATCCTCTTTTTGCTTAACCTATTTCTACAAGAATGTATGTTTGTAGGATTGGTTTATTATGACTTGTCTGTGGAGTATTCTTGAAAGACGAACTCATCTTTCTATTAACTAGAGTCTGGAAGATATAAATTGTCAACATTCTATGTTACAGACTGGGCTCAATTCCCTGCATCACACTTAACTGAAGTGTGTGTTCTTAGGCAAATCATTTTATCTTACTGTGACTTATCTCTGGAAAGTATAAGTCTGTTGAACTGATTCTGCCCACATTGTACTCTAGAAACAAAATGTCCCACTCATTCTATTGTACCATAAATGATAACAGTGACCATTCATAGAGATCCTGAGACCATAGAAATGGCAGCGTTGCACAGCATAAATTAACATAACATATATATTGTACATCACAAATTTTGTTAGCATTTTGATTTAATCATGACAGTTTCATGTAATGTTGTTTTTTCCCCTGATACCCTCCAGTACCAAATTCTCATATCACCTTCTGTAACATAATTTTCTGTGATTTCACACTGATGTTGAGACATATGCAAATTAGGTCCCCCTGCACGTCCTTGTCACACAGGCCCTCATAGTCTGCCCTGAATATTGATAAAGGACATCATTCTGTACACAAAACTGCCTACATCCTTTCCATGGGAAACACTTCACTGACATACCTCAATAGCCTGTCCACTCAGAAGATTGTATATCCCATGATATTTCTGCTCCAAAAAGTATGTATTTTAATAAGCAAATGTTTTTCATATACACTGGCAAAGCATGGTGCGTCCGATTATTTTCAGCAAAAAATGTATAAACACTGACACACACTGATTTTTTAAAATTTTGTTAAAATGCTGAAAAAACACCACTGAAATTGACAAAACATAAATACTGAATACCAGAAACCGTAATCCTGAAGTTTTGCTGATTCAAAATGTTGTTCTGTTCAAAATCTTGCATACAAATATTGGCCAAGTGGGCGCAAAATTAGGGCCCATTAAAATACTTTTATCTTGATGGTAAAAAGAGGCTTCATGGCGAAAAAAAGTATTTTTGGAGACATTACTCAATGGCATAATCAAAAAAATCATGATTGCTAGCCTTAATATATGAGATTTACCATGTCGGATTGAGGGATGTTCACGTATAGAGAATGACCATCCATAGTGACTAATATAACTTGCTGCTGAAATCTCTAGTGCCTTTTGTGAATGTGGAATCCTACAGCATCAGTTATTTTACAAGATGATGTAAACAGATTGATAGTGGTTCAAATATCGAATCATGTTGTGAAACTTTCATCTGCCTTTTGAGCTTGCTTCTCAGTTTTTTGTAAATTTTTGGTCAGCAATATAGGAAAGGGATTTGCGTTTGTTCTATGAAAACTCACTCTTTCTTCAGAAATATATCATGCGTTCAGCCCTTTTAGGGCGACCACCTTGATGATTTTCATTTATTTTGCCATCAATTGAATCTTCTTCCAGTCTGATGCAGTTTTTTGGATTTTGCAACCATGCATGCATTTCAGCCAGGTGGTTCCGACAGTTGCGAAATACAATAGTGTGGCAAGTTTATCAGTACGTCAAATAACTATTGACATATCGTCATTGTGGTCAGCAGTGGCCTTTCGTTCTTCTTTTAAGACGTTGTGATTCTTTTGTTTGACAGGAATTTTGAACACACGTTATCTGATGGGAAATGGTACTAATACAGTTTTCTGAATAGCGTTGTTATTTCAAAGGTGCTTTAAAAAAAAATCCCTTTGGAGTCGGAATGAAAGGCAGACTTTTTTTCTACAACCTTAATTTCCACTTCAGACTACTGTTGCTGTTATATGTTTAGCACTGAGGATCTTTAAAAGTAGCTCAAGTGATTCAACCAAGTTCCTTTTGAAGCAAAGTAAAAGGCAGAGGTCTAGCTCAGGGGAAGTCCCCACACCCAAGTAACGGAGGAGTCCAGGAATGTGACAAAATTACTATTACTGCTTTAACGATGTAATTTCAGAAAAGGCAGGGATGGGCACGGACGTCTCAAGATTTCCAATGCTCTCAACTCTTTATAGTCTTGTCATGGAGTTTTATTACACAGTGACATCACAAGCAAAAGATGCATTTCTAAAACCTCAGATGAGATGGGAAGAACAGTACGGATGGATATGTATTCTATATGGGATGGATGATCTAATTGATCCGGCCATATCGGGTAGCTCCACCTGGAACCACCTAAAAGATGTTGCAACTACATATATGTCAGGTTAGTATGCTGTGATTGGGTTATGCAATTAAGTGTGAGCATAGTGTGTAGAAGCACCTGGAGCGTACCAAGTGCTGTACGGGATTAGCACAGTAACTGATTTCAGGCCCAAATAGCCAGACAGACTAAAAGAATATGACAAAATACTACTTTTCTATCAGCTCAATAAAGTAGGCAAATCTGGCAAGCATAACAAGTCGCAGCTTACTCCCTCTCAGAGCATTTCTGTTACACAAAAGACTTTATATCTCGATGTACGTCAGCTATGACCTCATCCTACGTGGCAAACAGTAAAAACCTATCCCAATAATGTGCATAAGTGTTAGTAACATCATTGGCTGCCCTTTATCAAGTAGGCACGCCTTGAACTACCTCTGACGTAAGCAAAATCAAACCCAAGTGCGGGGAACATCATCAGACAACTGCCCACTCGACTAATTAGCCTACCATCTCTCATTAGTTATGCCCTAAGCCAAGGCTTCTTCCTTGTAGTTGACCTTGCTGACTGTTCTCATCCTCAGAACGTTAACGGCAGTGAAGGTACGTTGCTATCTTCATCTGAAGCCTTCATGAATAGGCTTTGATTTCTGGTCTTGGACCACGTGTGAGACGACCATGAATGTGTCCTCCTATCCTTCTATTTAGTGCTATTTGATTCAATTATATTGGGTGCCATTCCTCTCTTCTGCCTCTGGAGACTTGATTGCTTCGTTTTGCATATGCTTTCTGCATCTTTGATCGTCCCATACTTGGCACTTGCAAATGTTCACTCCTTTACTTAATCTAAGAGAAATATGTCCTACATACATGGGCTATCCTCTTTGACTCCTTTCGTGCCTCGCAGTTGCTTCTTTCTGCTGCATTCTTGATCCTAAGCAAAACAGATATCCTTTGTTCTTGCACAGTTCTGTATTCTAGCACCTTTCGGCTCTGCAGCCTTGGTTTTTCTCCCTGAGGCTTATAGCTTACTATTACATGAAGCCGACGTCCATTTTCTCAACATTACTGCTTTATAAGGGTTATAGTTCATACGTTTAGCAACCTTCTATATGTCTCATCTACCTTGGCTTTCTGTTTCTGCGTATATACAACTACTGCATTTCTTCTCACTTATCTTCTCAGAATATATTATTTCTTCGTATTCGCATATTCGTTTACTTTGTTACTTCAGTTACATCTTCATTCTTTAAGTATTTGTATATCGTTTCAGTGCGCCCTTGTCTCGTCTCTACTCTTCATGGCGTCACTTTACACCTGTCAGACTTTACTTGGAGCTCTTCTATATCCAATGGTGTCTGCAGATTTCCTTCTACCAGATCAGTTTGAGAGTTTGATATGGCATTTATGACGCCCTTGTACACAAGTGTTTTTGTTCTGCAATCGATACGGTTGTCGGAGCGCATAACGTCTTTCATATCTTCAATGCAGTATTGGGATAATACAGGTGTCGCTGCAGTATTGGGATAATACAGGTGTCGTGCACAGTGCTTTCTTGCTGTTCTTCCAATATGATGTAGGTGAGGAAGTGGGCTCCATGAGCTACTTGTACATCTGCTTCTCTACATTAGCTGGACGGTGGGTAGGGCTTGGCTATTGTAGGCAGTCTCAGCCCGGGAAAGCAACCAGCACATGAGCACAATGGGGGGTGGAGATAAGGGCCACAGGGTACTGCCTGTTCCAATGAGGTTACCACTGTCTTACTCCCCTGGCCCCAAGCAAGGACTTTCTAGTTTTCCAACTTCATGCTGTATGGCTTTTGTAGGTGTCCAGTCAATTGGTCGAAAAAAAACTGGTCGACTGCAATTTGGTCGAAAACCAAATGGTCGAATTTTTTTTTTTTATTTATATATTTATTTTTCGGGTTTTCGTTTAGTAAAAAAAGGGGTTTTTAGAGAAAAAAAAGGGGGTTGGGGGGACCCCCCAAAAAAATAAAAAAAAAGGGTTAAAATAAAAAAAATAAAAAATTCGACCATTTGGTTTTCGACCAAATTGGTTCGACCATTTGTCTGGCCGACCAATTTTTTTCGACCAAATGTCTGGCAACCGCTTTTGTATCATCTGTCTTCAGTTGTTTGGGAACAACAGTCTCTGCCTGGCGCGAATGAGTGGGCTTTGTCTCCTAGGTTGAGATCACGTGTGCAGGGACCACAAACTTAATTTTCCTGCTGGCATTAATGAGGATTTTCAGCTATTACTCTTGCAGGTGTCTTATCTCTTCTGTTAACTTCAACATCCCTCTCTCTCGCTCTCTCTCTCGCTCTCTTTTTCCCCCCTCTTCCAGTTCCATTCCATTTATTTCAATGCAGCTGTAGTTTCCACCTTTGTGTTCATGGCCACTCATGTTAGTTGCATTAAGCATCAGCAAACAGTTTATATGTATTGTTGTGCAACTTGCGGTAACTGCATGGCAAGAGTGTGTCCGTTTTCTATCTAGGTGGGTCATGAGCATGTTCTTCATGTCTGCAAGCAATTTAATCGAAGTGTCTGTGTAGCTTCGACAGGGATGCCTATTTGCTTCATGACTAACGCACAGCTCTGTGTGTTCAGCCACGTCGCCTCTTCATGATTACTTAAGTGATGTCATCCGGTTATGGCCTGTAGGGCTGCTTCAGTGAGTGGCGTCCTGTCTTTTTGGTGGTATACTGGTGGTGGTAGGGGGTACACGCCCCTCCCCACTGAGGGTGTCTTGTGGCTCACACCTTTGCCACCCCTCCGGCAGCTTGAGTTCCTTCTGTGTTTGTCTGGCTCCAAGTCACTTCCTCCTATTCACCCTACTCAGCTTCAATGATCTCTTCTTCCTCCGGTGTGCATCCAGTTTGGGGAATCCATCCATTTCTATGTCCTTCTAGGGCATCATCAAGGCTGGTGTGTTCAATGGCGCCAGGGTACGTAACCCTATTTTATTTGGGGGAGTAGGAGGGCATCTGCATGCAAGCTTCAGGCCGAATGGTGGTCCCCAAATTTTGTTACGCCTCCTCTCATGCCATGTATCTTCAAAATGTTTTCTGCAGCCTCCGTTCTCTCCAACCTTTACTGGACCTTCATCCTAGTAACATTGGAGGGGCATTCTGGGCAGAACCCTGCCTTGTCTTCCATCTATGGGAGCAACTTGAACTACCTTGCCCACTCCATGAGGTACTTATTGTTTCCTCTCTGCACCATCTCCACTGAAACTGTCGGGAGCGCTTGTGTTTTGCATCCCCCCAGCCCTTCGACCCAATCTTCCTGTAAACGCCCGTCCATATGCTAGTAGCTGGTGTCTCTTGCAGCATTCAGGCAGTCACCCTACCCCTTTTCCGGTCTTAAAGCATTGCAATTCCCTTTGTGTTACTGTTTTCCCTCTACCTTTGTTCGGGACTTCCATTATATATTGTATCGGGTCATCTGCACTTCAGCAATTCTCTGTCATGGTCCTTGTTTTAATGTAACCATACTCATGGGGGAAAATCTTCTGTGTCATTCATCGTAGTGTGGCCTGTTTCCTCTGTAACCCCCACAGAAGTCCTGGAGGCACTCATGGCCTGGGAAGTGAGAGAGCATACATGGCAGCCCTCCCCTGAAGCATCTCTCCCCACACAAGTCAGGCGCTGTTAGTGTATATTGTAACTGGTGTGGGCCATTTTGGTCATACAAGTGCTCACGTGTTTAAAGTTGGTAATGACGCTCCATTGGTGTATGCTTCATTTCTTTCGCGATACTAAACAGGGGTCAGGCATTCCTTCAGTAACTACGTGAACATATACCATGCAACACATCCTTGTTCAGGTGCATAATGTATGCATAGTACTTTGTTGCTTTTCGTAATGCTAGGAGGGTAAAGACGAAGACGCAGCAGAATGCAAAAACATAGCTAAACATTTTTTCAACAGTGCAACTCCACGTGTTGCAAGTGTGCATGCCCATTACCTTGTGTGTAACTCATAGCTTGCAAAACCTACCATCCTATGTATCATCAACATAATTTCCTATTTTATAAGTATTAATTTATTTTCTTCTTTAATGCACAACCGGGGACCCTTGCCACCATGAGTATCAGGAAGGCCACTTAACTGACGCTCCAATACCTCTGGTGGGACCCAACAGCCGTTTAAAAAAACAAATCTGTCGCCCTCAAAGATCTTCTCAACCCCAAAAGGCCCTTCTCTTGTCCCCTTTGCCATCTACTTGGACACCATGTGTATTTTTTATATGACACTCCTAATGTAATTGTGTGAATACTTCTGTTTCTGAAACCTGTTAGCTGCGCCAAGTCCAGGTCCAGGAGCCTTTTATCAGATGCCGGGTAATAGGATAGTAAGTGCATGGGGACAAGATGATTATGGGGGGCACAAGGGCGGGGGAGCACACAATCATGGGGCTTTTTCTTGTGCCCCAGCTTCATCACATATGGGTGTCAGGCCGGGTCCCACAGGCTCTCTTGGCGATAGGGCCTTCGGTTCCTGCTCGTGGGCTTGAGTGCGGGGGTCATTCGATGCCATTGCTCCCTCTTGTGTTTTGTTTAAAAGTCCCTTTGTGCCTGAAACACAAATACCATCGGGTGAGTTTTGCAAAGTGTATGTACAATTTCTTATAATTACTTCCTACCAGTGTCTTAATGCTTGCTACTAATACTTTTTCTTCTATTCATCTACTTCTTCAATCTAATTCATATCCCACATTCCTACTACCCAATCCACCTCTGCCTTCAATGGCATTCATTATGTTATTGCTCTCTTAATTTCTCTGGAGGATTAGCTGTCCCATTTTCCTTTAACCGCATGAGAGAGACAAAGTGCAAAACAGAAACGACAGTAACAAATCCCCTTTTCAGTCTTTGCCACTTCTCCTCCTTCTTCTGGGTATATTCAAGAGCTGAATGTATTTATATCCTGTAGAGACCAAATGGGGACAAAAGTCATAGTAAAGTAATGGGTAGAATGTTACATTTTAATGTGCTCTCGTTTCTCCTTCTGCGCGAATGGCTTTGGCCTTGCCGCTCTATGGTTCCTCCATGTGACGAGCTGACAATTTCGGCGCTCTGGGCCAACGCGATGGTGATTGCTTTCATGTGAAGTCTCTTTTTCTTCCAACAACGCTGATCTTGTCCTTTTCTGCTGATGTGTTGGCAAGCCTGCATGAGCTGTCTTTTTCTTGGCATTTTTCCTCTTGTCCACCTTCTTTATGCTGTGTTGCGGACTGGTCATTGCTTTCTCTTGCTGTGTTGTCCCTGCAAGACATACCTGCTGTCTTTTGTTACCTCCCTAACCATTCTCTGCACTTTCACATCTACCCAGGACACTGAAACCAGCGCATGTATGTACGTGTGCATGCAGGTTTGACATGTGTACACAAGTATGCCTGCCATCTCTAGCAGATGCATTTCTATCCCTTATGCGAAACCGCTACATCGTCTCATAAAACATACATTTCATAACAAAAACATTGCATAACATTTCAGTTCATTTATATTTCTTACATCTGATAGAAAGGATGCCTTTGTTTTTGTTAATGGCCACCTTCTAAGTACCATACTTAACCTGTGCTTCTTGCCCTATACAAAAGATGCTCCTCATTCACAACCCCTCTACTCCTCTTTCACTTTCTACCTGTTGCTCACCTGTCCCTCCTTCACTTTCCATGGAGATCAATAGAGGACCTTCCACACTATCGCCTCCCCCAGTACCTGCCTGTCTTCCCAATTCACCTTCCCTTTAATTCCACAAGTACCTACCTCCTCATGTGTTGCTCCTTCCGGTTACATTAATATGCTACACCAATGAGGCCATATGAAAGAGTGACATTCCTTATCTTTGACACAGCTAGTGTCCATCAAACATATACAATATATTGTGTTACTTACTCTTGTGCGTTGCTTCCTTGCTGGCAGATGTCTTCCTCCTCTGCACAGTGTGCTTCTCCTTAGAGCCCCTCATTCCTAGTGCAAAAAACTAAAAAAAAAAAACATGAGATTCCCCTCTGTTTCTACATATTATATGCACTATGCCCTGTCTTTCCACACCTCCACCTCCAACTCTAACTCTTTACTCCATGTTTTTTTCTTGTATCCCAGTTGCTCGATCCGCCAGTTTACCTTCTTATACTGTTCCTAACGACCCTTGCTCCCTTCAATGTATGACCATTGTTCCTGCTACCAGCTCACAAAATGCTTAGTACTGATGCCAAATCCTCCCTCTGTCTGTCTTCTATTTTTAGTTGGCACATGAAACTTATATTGAACACCCACTGATTTGGTATGAACACGCCTCCAGCTTAGCTATTAAAGGAGTCCGCCTGCACCTCATCAAGTGCTGTCTGCACTCCCCACTTCACTCCATTATTATCCCTTTGTGAAGTCACTCCGTTCTCCCCCACCATTGCAGCTTTTCAGCTCGCGTGTAGCCGCTTGTCAATCTTCCTCCTCTATGTGCGCCTTTCATATGAATAGAAACCCTGTTAGTAATCGTTGTAGTCTGCCCTTTGTCCCTACCAGTCATGCTGACCGTGTCTGTGTTTCATGAGGGACTACTTCTGAGTTTAGTGGCACACTGTGATGCTGGAAATGCATCGGAGGGACAGGGCCTCCGTATCCTTGTCCTTTACTGCTTTTTATCGTGTGTTCTGTCGTGTTTTCCACGCAGGAGTTCATGTGGGACTCCTGGAGGTGCAGCTCTCTTTTGGTTTGGTGAACGGACCCGTGGGATACCCTTATGGCACCCATGGGTGGAGGTACAACCCTGTGCCCCTAGTGTAGGTTTGTGGGCACCTGTGGGTGGCCCGCAGAGCAGGGTAGGGGCTGGTGGCAGCTCCATGCTGAGTTTGACAGGTGTGCGGAGTATCCTCCATTTTGGGATACCCCGGCCCTGCCATTGGGATCAGTTGATTCCTGATGGAAAACAAGATGGCCCTGGTGGCCTCTTGCTTTCTATTACCCATTACCTTGTTTTCCCAAAGTCCTGGGAAGCCCTGACTCTGTCCCTTCCCCCTGACTGGCTGTTGGGTGGAAATGCCATATATGGTGTTGTTGTGAAGGCCCGGCCAGACTAGCTGGAGCCTTCCCGGTGATGCATGTTGTGGGTACCTCCTGTGGGTGGGACCTGGGTGAATGGAGTGTGTGACGAATATGCATTCTGTGTTGTGGGTGTCTAGTATCTGGTGGGTGACACAATGACTGAGACAACCCTGCCCGAAACCGGTATGAATGCAGCTTGGAGTGTTGAATGGCTCGGTACTTGTCCCAATACACATAACTTGTTGTGAGTGTCTGGAGAGAAGTGAATGGCCTGAATACCTTGTGTGCCTGATTGGCTGCCTGCCTGCATGAATGCCCGTAGTCGTGATTGGATGCTTGAGTGTGACCCAGCGGAATGAATGGGAGATCAACAGTATATCTGGGACCTCTCACTGCTAGGAATCGTGTTCAGAAGCTGAAGTCCATTACGAAGAGTAACTGGAGTAACTGACGCTTGACCTTGAAACCCCCGCTGGACTAGAAGGAGTGCTGTGGCTCTCCCTCGCAATCTGAAAGCTGCTGTGTTTCCAAGGACTGACTCAGAGAGGACCTGGTAAGGCGCCCTCTTCCTGAGCTACAAGGGACCATCGTGCACAGCTGATCTTTTCCAACGCTCCCTGGTAGACAGACCTTCGACAGGCTGCCGACCCAATACGGGGACTGCTGCGGAACTCCAAGGAGAAGCACTCGGACTGTTGTCCGCCACTGTCGACGACCGCCGTCGCCGACCGGAGCCGCCGTGCTCCCGTTTGCCTAAGAACTTCAATTGATCATCGAACGCTCTCGTCTGCATCGTCACCCGCTTGTCTCCCGCTGGAGAAGGTCTGACCGCCGAGGAGCATCCACCGGTGGGTTTCCCGCCACCTAAGGACCAGAGAGACGCCGACGACTCGACGCCCTTCCTGGGCCACAGTTCTTAATCATCTCTTTGCGGTCCAGAACTATCGTCACAGAGGTGCCCCGCACGCCTCTTCCTTGCAGGACGCCAACACTCTGTCGTCGACGAGCACCGCTAGGAACGAAGCGGCCACTTCCCTGCCGTAGTTCACCCTGTTCACCGTCGGACGTTCGACGACCCGTGACTCCTGCTTTAAAGGGAGGGCACTCAAGAAGGGCCGTCGATTCCTCGACACCGAACGCCAAGTTCCCCGACACCTCTCGACGATCCGTGGCTCCTGCCTGAAAGGGAGGCACTCAAGCAGGATCGGTCGATGCATCGTCGGAGAACTCTACTCCACCAGGTACATTGGGGAGTAAAACCTTAATAGGAAGAAGTGATACTATTGAACATATGGACTGGGCTTGTGTGCTATATCTTTATTTACAGGTTGCCCAGGTGGGGGGGACCTCCACTCAGAACTGTGCCTCGTGGTAGGGGTCAGTATTCTGCCTGCTGTTTCAACCATCTTGCGTTCCTTCCTATCTCTATTGCTGGTTTCCTCGTTATTGATCTGTGTAACATTTTAACCGTACAGTTGATGCACTTTAATGAGATTTGATAACACTAGTGGTACCACTTTAGAATTGTATATATTTATCATTATTGGCTTCCGAGTACAAAGTGCCTTATTGTGATTGTGTACATACCTTTGAATATTAATTATATAAAGACTGTGTTTTCAGTAATACAGTGTGTGGCCATTCCTTTGTGGGGGTTCGAGGACTACACTGTACTTAAGAACCAGCCTGCATCACCTCCTGAGAAGCTAGGCCTTGATTGCTGATCCATTGCTACCTTATATAGAATCTTGGCTGGGGTCTTCTGTGCCCCTCCTCTACCATATAGAGAGCAGAAGTACAGACACCCCCTACCAGTCCACCGATTTGGTATGAACACGCCTCCAGCTCAGCTATTAAAGGAGTCCGCCTGCACCTCATCAAGTGCTGTCTGCACTCCCCACTTCACTCCTTCATTATTATCCCTTTGTGAAGTCACTCCGTTCTCCCCCACCATTGCAGCTTTTCAGCTCGCATGTAGCCGCTTGTCAATCTTCCTCATCTATGTGCGCCTTTCATATGAATGTGTGTGTGTGGGAAAACGTTGCACAAGGCATCCCCCTTTTCCGAATTATCAAAAAACTGCTGACAAAATTATTATTTATCCCAAGTGATGAAGTAAATTCAATTATTTTTTTGTATTAGGTATCTTAGATGTCTAGGTTATATTGACACCTTTGTAGTTAAAGTGCACAGTCAGCCGAAAAAAGGGAGAGAAATCTTGACAATTTTATTCCATGTTGACAAGAAAAAATTAAAAAATGTATGCAAATAGTTTGAAAACAATGTGGTTGCTAATAAAAACTCAAAATGAGACAGAAGTGGACAATAAAATTCAAAGAAATGTTCTTATTTTAGAAAATAGTTTTGTGAAAGCAACCTATATGAACGAAAACATTACACATTTGGACAACAATAAACAATCGAACAACAAAAACAGTTTATAATATTGTTTGTGCAGAATAAGTTATTTGTAAATTGTCAAGTTTAACAAAATAGGTTATTAGACCAGGTTTGCCTACGTAGAAGACAACAATTGGTAGGACTTCAGGGTCAAAAATGCTGTCAAGTTCGTAGAAAACTCATAGTTTTTCTTTGCTGTTGACCTCTATACGTTTCAGCGAGTCTACCTCTGGGGCCTGAATTTCAAATATATGCCTTCCTCGGGGCGGTTTTTTAGGGTGACAATCCCGGTGAGGGAGGCAAACACAAAAAAATAGAAAAAATTCTAGAAGTTACGTACTGGTTGTGTTTAACTGCAAAGGTTTATATAATGCATTTGATATTAAAGTGACTGTTGACTACTTGTTTCTAAACTCCTGAAAAAGGGGAATCTTACCACATTCGTTGGTAAAGAGAAAACAGGAGCAGTTTATCCCAAAAAGAGACCCATCGTTACTAGCATGCATCCGTGTTTTTCAAATGGCGTCTGTTCTTCACATTACATTGGCCTAGTTTCCTAAATATGGTGTTGGCTTTTAAATATTCGCGTAAAAAATGGCCATGTAATTCTGTCCTAAAGTTCTTTTTTTTAAAAGTTTCAATAAATCTTCACAAGCAGAGTGAGCCGCATTAAGGTTTGTGCCATCTGGATCAAAAATGGATGGGCCACTCATGATTCCTAAAGTCTGTTCCTCTGAATAACTGAATGTTTGGTTATCTGCCATTGTGATTTCTCAGGCAGAAATGGCTGATTAGCCAATTGTGTTGCTGTAGGCGCAGGCCAATAAGCAGACAGAGCCAATGTCAGGGACAAACCTAGTAGTCAACAATTAATATGAGGGCTGAAAAACAGAAAAATGGACATCAATGGATTCAATCTGTCCCAGATTTCAAATGTTATCACACCCAGAGCAACAAGGTTGCTTGTAAAACTGGTAACAAAAAAGGGCTTTGCCCCTAGTGATGCAGCTTTTGGTGGGGGTCTAACAATATACGTACGTTGAGTTTCCAAAAAACTGCTGTCAAAATTATCATTTAGCCCAAGTGATGAAGTAAATTCAATTAGTTTTTGTATTAGGTATCTTAGCTATGTTATATTTAAAATCATGATCAAAAAGATAAACGCTGTATGTATTTTCGAATGCGCCATTCTCATTTGGGCTACTGGTTTCACTGTCCCGCTAGAGCTAATTCATGTTAAGCGTTGCAGCTCGTGTCTGCCCACACTTATTAGCACGGCTGCAGGATCACGCCATCATGATTCTGAAGCTATTTTCTTATTTATTATTTTTCCTGAGATACATCTGCCGCAAAAGTATTCTGGACTACGGCTTGAATAAGAAAATCTAACAACGTCATGAAAGAAATTCCAATTGCGTTCCAATTGAATGATTGATGTTGAACAACACAGATGCAACCGTGACATATATAAACAAACGGTAATTTTTTTAGACAAAAAAACCCTTAACAGTTAGACAATACAATCGTTTTACTCTGATTAATCTAAAGGTCACTTTTATTATTAATCCCATGTATTGCACACAGCATCAAGCTACCTATAAATACTGCATTAACACAGCAACACCACCATTCACCTCTATGCAATATCGCTGGGTGGAATACATATCATTTTTGAAAAAATATGTATTTCCTGATGCCAAAAGCCATTGCCCATATATTTTAGGACTGGGTTAATCTGCAAATCTAACTCCAGTACTGGAATATGTAGGGAAACTGTTAGATGGTAATCTGGAAGCAATTAGGGATAGTTATAGTTTCAGAAAATGACAAACTGTAATTACTCCAGCAATATTATCTCTCTCTCTCTCATATTCTGTAAAGCATTAAAAATGTATCTATTCCAATAATGTACTCAATATCACATTAGTTCATATTTTGTTTTAAAGCGAATTGTAAATCCAGCACCTAAAGGCAGTTCATTCTGCCATGTTCGTGTTAATAATCATAAATACAAATACACTCTCTGACACTCACACACCCCTAGAACTATGTCCTTACAGCGCTGAAACTGTTCGATTGTGGCCTCTTGCTTCCGAATGAGACCTAGATGCTTAATTGCTCTGCCACTGCCACCCCCTTCTAGAATCGCCCTGGCAACCTCACAGGATTTGCATCTGCTTTCCCATCTATTCCACTATCCGCCCAGCTGCCCTACCGTTCTTCTTGCAGGGCCACATGTCTCGAGACGTCCAGAATGGATGAAGTGCACTATGGAAGACCACTTAACTTTACATTGCATGAAGGTTAAGGTCTTGTGAGTGTCTCTCCTTTTCCTGTTTGTTGTTAAGCCAGTGTCTCCTATAAAAGTGCTGCTGCTCGGTTCACTTGTTCTAAGGATGAGATGGAGGTCTTTCTTATGTATAAACGCAACTCGTTTAAATGTGGCACAGTTAGAAATCCGCTTGAAAAACACCCCACAGTAGAAAACAATTTGAAAATGACTTTCCGTTAAAACAAGGACAATGAAAGTGAAGAATGCAGCGTTAACATGCTTTTATTTGCTTCAAACAGTTTAATCTAAATGGTGACATGTCACGTTGATGTCTCCAGGGATACGGGGAGGCGGGTGATTGGGAAGGGAAATTACGTTAGCAAGGGAAGTGACGGGCTGGAGGGAGGTGTGGTAAGAGCAGAGTTGTGTGAACGACAATAAAGATAGACGTTCCAGAAATCGCTCTGTGTCTGTACGTTATTGGTGGTGCGCCACAGTTCCGGCCTGGCCTACCCCAGGCCAGAACACTGGCGACGAGGCAGGCACCTGGGAGGCTGACACAGGAGGTACGGGCGGTCGCCTGGAGGCATTTCGCGCCAACTCCATGGACGGAGCACGACACAGCGTAGGCACGCTGCAACGTGCAGGAGCACCCACAGGGGCTGAGTCACCAGCCATGGGACATCGCAAAGCCGCCCCACGACCTCGAGAGGAGCGGCACAAGCAGCGGGTGGCTGCACTTGCATCTCCGGCCCGCGGCAGTGACCAAGGTGTAGCACGGTCAGCTGGGAAGCAGCAGTGAAGAAAATCAGCTGAGCAAGGTTGCGCTCACATCCTCGGCCCGCGGCAGTGATTAAGGAAAGAGACTCACGTAGCCGGGAAGCAGCGTCGACGTCCTGGGCTGCAGCAGTGGAACAAGAGTTATTGAGCAAGACCAAGCAAGGCCGTGGAGGGCCTTCACACGCTGTAAGCCACAACTAGGCCCCGGCCACTGCGTGACATACGGCAGATGGTGCTCGTGCCTGAAAGAAGGCAGCCATCTTGCCCAACGGTCAGCCAACAAGGGTGAACAGGGCCCCACGAGAGGGAGGCGGCCACATGCAGCAGCCCTCCCACCCCAATTCACACACATAGCAGATGGTGCTCGTGCCCAGGGTGGGCGGCCATCATACTAAGCTGTGGGCGTGTAGGGCCTATAAACACAGGAGGCAACCTCTCTCCGCAAGTGGACAGCAAGGAACACATCAGTGAGACACCCACAGCCCAGAGACCATGTCAGGCCAAGAGGACAATCAGGGGCACAGGTCCAAGGCAACGGACCACCAGCACAAGGCCTACAAGCGCCATACAGACTACCAGACATGCTGGCAGCTCAAATGCCAGGCGCATTTGACGTCACTGACACCAGCAACATGGGTCCCAGGTGGACCAAATGGATGAGAGACTTTGATTTGTACATGGGGGGGGCCACGGGGCCCATTGCAGATGCACACCAACTATGTCTACTAAAGCTTGCAATGGGCACCGCTAAACAAGTTATCATCGATGAGATGCCCCACCCGACTCCATCCAGGACCTGAAGGACGCTTTGGCAGCATAGTTTACTCCAGACACCAATGTGGATTATGAGAGACATCTCTTCCACAGCACCAAGCAGATGAAGGGTGAGACCATGGACGCCTATGTAATGCGTCTGCGTACAAAAATGAAACGCTGTGACTTTGCCAACTACTTCAACACGAAGGCCTTACGATCGCAGTTCATAGCAGGATGCGAGTCGCAGACATATATGAGGAAATTACTACAAAAACCCTGCACGCTGGAAGAGATACTGGCACTGGCCCGAGTTGAGAGGGCCATAGACTCACAGGTGTCCGGCCATTGGCCAACACTGCGCTACATGTGGCGAAGGTCACTTCAAATCGGTCTGCAGGCTCTTCCAAGACAAAGGAAGGGTCCGAACCAGAGACACATCACCCAAATTCAAGGTAAAAAGCAATGTACCGTCTGGTGCCCACCCGAGTGCCAATCCACAAGGGCTGTCTAGCCAGTCACAACCGGAACAAAGGGTAAGAGACTCAGGAGAGGACAGGCAAAGGAGAGGGAGAAGAAGGAACGTCATGCACACAAGGCCAGAGCGCAGAGTGAGACGCCATGTGCGCTACCTAGTAGAACAATCTCTATCTGAATCGTTCATTGGGGAGTGATCAAATGAAAAAAGCATACGTGTATGCTCTAGGAAATCCCACCGCCACGGCACACAGCCCCACCTTTATTATCAAACTGAATAAGCAACCTACTGAATTTCTCATCGACACAGGTGCCACTGTAAACATGGTCAGCGAGAAGATTTTCAAGGAACTGCCCCTAAAGCCAAGATTGAACCCTGCAACAGTGGACATATACGCCTATGGCGCCAAGGCACCTCTCGTGCCTGGGACAATTTGTATTTTGTATTTGTATTTATTGATTTATTAAGCGCCTTACGCCAAAGCGCTGTACAATTGAACAACATATTACATAAACAAACAATAACAGTTGAAGCAAATACATTATGAATCAATCGACAAAAAAATGAAAAGAGCAATTAACTGAGGGAGTTAGGTTGGGAAGGGGAGAGGGAGTGGATGGGAGGGGAGTGGTGAAGAATGGTAGGAGGAGGGAAGGGGGAGGGTGAGAGGGGAGGAGGCAGGGGATGGGGGATAGTTAGGGGAAAGAATAGGGAGGAGAGGGGGAAGCAGGAGGGGGGAGGTGATTCAGGGAGGAGAATGGAGGAGGAGAGATTTAAGGGAAGAGCAGAATGAGGTGAAGGTGGGGGTAGAGAGGGGCGTGGCTTGGCAGCCATGGGCTAGGACGCGACTCATGCTGTCTCCTGTCGATCCGGACATGATCCTGGATTTTGCACATGCTAAACTTGCAGCATGAGCCACTGGAGGAGCATTTTCTGCGGTGGGAATAGGTGCTGCGCAGAAAAAAAACGTCTTTTGGAGCGAAACGAGCCTCTAATGTGGCAAATATGGATAAAACAGCAGTGACGGAGGCGGAACGCGAGGACACCGAAAGGAAAATGGCGGCCGGCCCGGAGTGAGAACAAAGAGAACGGAAGTTCGGTGCGGGGATGGACTGTCGGAAGACTGCAAGGAGGAGCCAGTGAGGTGCTGTACGTGGACTGAGGACTGAGAAGCCAGGAGAGCAGCGGACCTCGTAGGATTGGAGGAATCGTGTGGCTGGGACTGGCCACTGTTGCACGTACCGAGGGCCCCGCAGTGAACGGTGCGGAACGTCGGGAGGCATCCGGCTCGGCGCAGCGTTGCACGAGGGAGAAAACAACTTAAAAAAGGTGGATGTTAAGATATAGCTGAAGTGGGCCCCCTTTGGGCGCACAGGCCGGTGAAGGCAGCCCAGACGAACTAGGGAGGCCGGGCTGAGAGGCGCAGGCAGCGGAGAAGCGCACGCTACATAGATCACATTGTAGCAGTGCCGCATGAGAAAGACTCTTGGAATCATCGGTTGCAACTGTTGCACAAGGCCTGGTGCGCGGTTGAGACCCGCTCAACGAATTATTGAAGATTCACCTCTGTGCAGTGTTACAAGGACGAGAGCCTTTGGATACTACGTGCTCTTTTCGAGGCTCCTGCAGAGCTGAGCGCAACCGAGTAATGTCCGCATTCAGAGACAGTCCAACGCCACTCTTCCTGAGTAATGAGCGTGTGAAGCTCTGAGGCAGGATTGGACATGCACATGCACCTTGTAAGCAGCGCGGCTCCACAGATCTGAGAAGCAAAAGAAGCAAATCCATTGAGGCTCAATCTGAGTCCTGCAGGACGCTTGGTGGTCATTGCAGGACTCGTGACATACGCAGAAACTGTGGCCCCCTCTGCGAGGATTCAGCAAGGTCCTGTGGGATGAAATGAGCGAAAGGACTGTCATTATAGACTGCTGTGCACATTCAGCGTCGGGGGGAAGGGGGGAAGAAGAGATTGCTCGTGTCCCCCGCAGAACCCTGAAACACGAGCTATGTGGTGATCCTCCTGTGTGATCCAGAAGTCAGACAAAAGGAGAGAGAGGCTGGTGCCGGAATCAAGGCAAACATAGTTGCCACTGCATGAAGAGGTACATAGACTTTGTTTACGATATCAGTGGTGGAAGGGCACTCAGGGTGAGCAGTGGATGCTGGAGAGTGGATTTGTTGGGTACTGCCCCCTGGTCCGGAGGTGCAAGGGGAGAGACCGGATGAGCTGGTGTAGAGCTGGGGCCACCAAGCCTGGGCAAGGCCCAAGATAATGACACTGAGTGAGTGTCTTCCCCCACAGGTGAAACGCAGGAGGAAGGTGGCACCACAGCACACGGCTGCAGAGCCATGTCCAGCAAACCTTCAAGACTGAAAGCAAAGCAACCCACGCTGGACGAATTTGCCAGGACACCGCTGCGCCCGGAAAGTGCCAGGAGTAGGGATAAGCCCCCCGCAGGCGGCATGGCTGCCTCGGACACGAATCAGGAGGTCCTAGCCGCGATTGCAGACTTGAAAGCGGACTTGAAGGCGGCTTGGGAGGCTATGCTCAAAATAGTGGTATCTGAGCTGAAAACTGCGTTGGACCTTAAGGTCGGGGAAGTACAGGAAGAAGTGAACCTACTCCGACAGGACGTGAGGGCTCTGGCGGAGCGCACAGAGAACCTTGAGAAGGAGGCGAGCTCGAACACAGCGGACAGTACCCAAGTCGGAATTGCATGCCCAGGTACAGAGAGTAGGCAATTTGGAGAGTAGGGCAGAGGAGGCGGAAGGACGCGCCCGAAGGAACAACATCCGTATTGTAGGGCTGCCTGAGGGGATGGAGGGCCACAACCCCACGGAGTTTGTGGAAAACATGTTGCTGCAGGAAATACCTGGAGGAGCCCTGTCTCAGGGATTCGCTGTGGAACGTGCGCATAGGACTCTAACGAGGAGGCCGCCACCGGGCAATCGGTCTAGGCCAGTTATCGCTAAGATCCTTAATTACCGAGTCCGCGAGAGGATATTGGAACACTTCCGTAAGGGTGGAACAATTAAGCGGCGGGAGGCGAGCATAACGGCCTACTCAGACTATACCCTGATGGTGCAGCGGAGCCGGATGAACTTCAGGGCGGTCAAAAGAAGACTGAGGGAAGCAGGTTATAAATACATGCTACTTTACCCAGCAAAACTGAAAGTTTTTCACAGGAATAAGACTTTGTTTTTTGACACTCCAGAAGATGCCATGGGATGGCTTGACATGCAGGGTTCCCCCCAGGAACCCGGTATCCAGACGGTAGAAGGAGATGGAAAAGATAAGTAATGAGCACCGAGAACACTGGGAGAGGGAGCGATTTAAGACCATGGGACTTGACTATAGTCATTGATATGCCCTGTTAGTGGCTGAGACCGGATTTGGTTAGATGATGTGTTGTGCGCACTGAAACTGCTGCTTCTTAAGGAGCACAGCGGAGCAAGTCTTAATACCCCCGTTTAGTAGTAATAGTTAAGTGGCCATTAGGGCGACTTCACCCTACTGAGCTTTGAGTCTAATAGTCGGGGCTAGATGTGGGGGTGCCTGAGATCCAGGGATGGAGCTGGGCAACAGTTGGGAAGGGAGTTGTTGGGGAATATAAGGGAAGGGAGAGGGGAGGGGAGGGGAGGGAGGTGGGTGGGGAGTTTGATATGTATATAGTTTTGGGGAGTTTGAGTTCTAGTTTAAACATGAGCCTACATAGCAGGAGGGTATGGTTGAATCCGTGTTGCGCAGGAGGGTGGGATTTGCTGGAGGTAGAAATGGAGGACGGGATTGAGCTATGGGGGACCTTAAAATAATTACGTGGAATGTCAGGGGACTAAACAGCTATCTGAAAAGGAACAAGGTCATGTTGTATTTAAGGAGGCAGAGGGTGGATGTCGCGCTGTTACAGGAAGCGCATCTGACACGGGAGAAGATGGAGGTGATTGTTAAGAAATGGAAAGGGGTGGTGGTGGGTGCGACATACTCTACGTAAGCTAGGGGAGTGCTAATCTGGGTGGCGCTGCATGTTCCGTTCCAACCATTGCAGGAGCTGACAGATAAAGATGGAAGGATGGTCATGTTGAGAGGGTTGGTGGAGAATAAAGAGATTAGCATTATAAACACATATGCCCCCAATCGGGATACAGCGGCCTACTTCAGGACTCTGAGTGCCAACCTCGGCATATGTATGGGTGGTGCAGTGATCTGGGGTGGTGATTTTAACTGTGTACTTAATCCTAACGTAGATAGATCGGATGGCAGGGTCGATAGGCCCTCCCCGGCAGCTAAAGTTTTGCAGACGATGTTAGATGACTTTCACCTGGTGGACGTGTGGAGAACCAGATAACCCCAGGTCAGGCAGTATTCTCATTATTCTGCCCCTCATCAGCTACACACGAGGCTCGATTATATCTTCGCCACAGCGGATGTGATGGTGGAGGTTGCCCAGGTAGAATATACGGCGAGGGTCCTCTCTGATCACTGGCCATTGGTTCTGGGGTGGCAGTACCGCTCCCCGAGGGCAAAGATCCCGACGTGGCGCCTCCGCACTGAGGCGCTTAAGGACCCAGTCTTTAGAGAAGACATGAGGGAGGAGATAGCTAATTACTTTGAGGAGAACACGGGCAGCGTTGATTCGGCAGGTACATTATGGGAAGCCTTCAAGGTAGTGATGCGGGGGGTCGCAATAGTAAAATCAAAGGGCCTGCAGGGTGGGGTTCTAACTGATTTACGACGGACAGAAGAGGCACTAGAGGGAATATTGAAGGGTGGATGCGAAGACACGGAGCGAGTACTGGGCCTGCAACAGAAATGCGCAGAACACTGGGAAAGACTCAGTAACCTTAATTACAAGAAGTACATTGAGAGGCAGCATGCGGGTGGGTATAAGACAGGACAGTTGCTAGCGTGGTTATATAAGAGTGAGGCGCCAAGGCCCCCGATTAGAGCAATACTGAGGGAAGATGGTAGCGTGGTAGACACCCAAGAGGGTCAACGAGGAGTTTGCAGAATATTATAATGCGTTGTATGCGGATGAGATGGGGTGTAGCCGAGAGGAAATATCGGAAACATTAGCAGATATAGGACTACCCATGATAAGTGAGGAGGAAAGGGAGGAGCTAGATGCACCGATCACCCTGGAGGAGCTAGAGGAAGTGGTGAGGCAATTACCTACCTGCATGACCCCAGGGGCGGACGGGTTCCCGAGTGAATTCTATAAGACATACAAAGCAGAGGTGCTCCCCCCGATGTTGGATATGCTCAACGAAGCGTTTGAGGTGGGACAGTTGCCAGAAACACTCAGAGAGGCGGTCATAATACCGCTCCCTAAGCCTAATAAACCTGCGCACAGCTGTGGCTCCTATAGACCTCTCTCAATGTTAAACCAGGACAGCAAGATATTGACGGCGGTCCTGGCAAACAGATTACAGAGAGTGATCATTAAGATGATACACCCAGACCAGACGGGCTATGTCCCGAACAGGAATATAACCCATAACCACAGGAGACTCCGACGGGTGATTGAATGGGGCAGTACTGCTGAGGGCGAAATGGCGATTGTGTCCTTGGATGCGGTCAAAGCTTTTGACTCGGTTAAATGGCCGTGGTTGTTGGCGGCCTTGGAGAAGTATGGCATGGGGCCCGGTTATATGAGGTGGGTGACGATGCTATATAGTGAGCCACTGGCCAGAGTCAAAACGGGTGCAGTAATATCTGAGAGGTGGCAATTGAGTAGAGGCACTAGGCAAGGGTGCCCCTGGTCCCCGATGCTCTACATATTAGCCCTGGAGCCCCTAGCGATATACCTCAGACAGCAATACGACACGATAGGTATTGAAGTGGGAGGAGAACGACATCTGATTTCCTTATATGCAGATGACTTGTTGCTATACTTAAGATACCCAGAAGAAACCCTCCAGTATATACTGGAGGTTATGGCTAGGTACGCAGAACTGTCTGGCATAGCGGTAAACCCCCAAAAATCCAGCATGTTTCCACTAGGCGACTATAAGGGAACCCCTGAGACGAGGTTACCAGTGTTGCAGATACCGTGGGAGGTTAGCTCTTTCCGGTATCTGGGGATAGATGTGTATCATACGGTGGAGGAGCACAAGCATAATACAGAGGAGGCACTCAGGAAAATCGAGAAGTGTATGCAGTTCTGGGTTAAGCTGCCCTTAGCTATGATGGGACGGGGTGCAATGCTGAAAATGGTGGTCCTGCCGAGGCTTTTACATTACTTTAGCAATGTCCCATACATGATACCCAAGAAGTTCTTTGCTGTGCTTAATGGTATGTGCAGGGATTTCTTGTGGCATGGCACCCGGAACAGAGTGGCGCTGTGGAAGTTGCAGAACTTTTACGAAAAAGGGGGAATAAGGCTGCCCAATTTCGAGGTGTATTATGTGGTGAGTCGGCTGCAGTATGTGACTCAGTGGCTTTCAGACGAGGTGACCCCTGAATTTAGGTTATTTGGACATGACTGTACCCCCTTTCACTTGAGGGAAATGATCTGGTTGCCCAGGGCCGAAATGAGAGAGCGCCCCAAGATGATGATGCTTGGGTGACAGATATGGCGTAGGGCGTGCCGGATGATGGAGAACCCGTTTCCCTGCTCCCCGCAGGTGCTGCTGGTGGTGTTGGCAGGGAAAGATGTGCAATTGAGAGCTATACTCCGGACCCATTGGGAATCTGTGGGGCTGGTGACGTTAGGAGATGTCTGGCAGATAGGGGCCATTTTGGAATTTGAGGATCTGGGGGAGGAGACAGGATTGCATGCGGGCCAATACATTACATACCATAGAATTGTTCGGAGAATCCGGGAGACGTGGCCTGAAACTGTGTTAGGAGAAGAACCCAATGCCAACATAGAAATAATATATGATATCTCAGATGGGGGGCATGAGATATCCAGGCTATATGAGATGGTGATGTCTAAAGTTGGGAAGGATCTGACGCAGCTGAGGCTAGACTGGGAGGCAGAGGTGGGAACCCCGATAGGGGATGGGATGTGGGAACGGGCGCTCGGACACCATAAGAAAGTGTCAAGGAATGCTAGACTTAAACAAATACAACTATTTATACTGCAAAGAGCATATATGAAGCCCTTGAGGATATCCAAGTTTGAAAACGCTGGACGACAAGCATGTCCCAAATGTGACGAGGAGAACGCGGATATGACACACATGTTCTGGTCATGCCCAGTGATTGAGCGATTCTGGGGAGAAGTGGCACGAAAGTTAGCTGAGAAAGGGGTCACGCTTCTTATAGACACAGCTTGGGCTTGTTTGTTGGGAGGGTACCCCAGATCATCGAAACTTAAGCATATTAATAAATTGAAAGACCTTGCATATGTGCTTGCTAAACGGAGGATCGCCATGGGTTGGAAGACTTGCCACAAGCCACGGATGGAGGTATGGTGGAAGGAGTTACAGAAATGGGCAGAGGCAGAAACGATAGTATGGCAAGAGTCGAGTACTGTAGGGGGGAAAAAGAGATAGGGACCCTGATGGCATGGAAATCACTCATAGCTGAATTGTTTGGAGCAATACATGATCTGACTGAATCTACAGGAGGCGAGACCTCGCCGCATGGGGCGGACACGGAGGACAATAAACAGACAGGCTCATGATGGGGGGTGGGAGGGGAGGAAGCAGTGGCCGAGATTAAGCATTAATGTGATTATTTTTTTTGTTTGTAAATGCACTGCGAGTTTGGTTGTATGTTGGTTTTGTTTTGTTTGATTAAAATTAATTTAAAAAAATTTTAAAATTTTTTTTTAAAAAAAAGGTGCGGGTAGAGCAGATAGCAAGAGGAAGGGAGTTCCAGTATAGAGGTGCTAGGAGTTGGAAGGAGCGGAAGCGGGATGTGGCACAAGGGGAGGGAGGTACAGTGAGAAGGAAGTGGTCAGCTGACTGAAGGGAACGGGAGGGAGAGTAGAAGGAGAGAAGGGAGGAGAGATAAGGGGGAGTGAGACCATAGAGAGATTTAAAGACAAGGCAGAAAAATTGAAATTTAAGTTGGGAGTGAAAAGGAAGCCAGCCAAGGGATGAGGGAGAGGTAGAGATGGAGTCACGGGTGGTAAGTAGACAGAGGGTACGAACAGCAGAGTGGTAGATGGATTTAAGAGGGGCAAGGTGAGAAGTAGGAAGCCCAAAGAGTAGAGAGGAGCAGTAGAAGAGGCAGGAGAAGATGAGGGAGGAGATTAAGAGTTTAGTAGCGTGGAAGGTGAGAGAAGGACGGATTTTGCGGATATTGAAGAGATGGTAGCAACAGGTGCGGTAAGTGAGGGAAATATGTTGGGAGAAGGGGAGAGAGAAGAGTCAGAGAACCCCTAAGTTACGAGCTTGAAGACAGATAGGAAGACTGGAGGGAGGAAAGTGAATGAATGGGGGAGGAGGGGAGGAGGAAGAGAGTTAGAGGGAAAGAATACAACTTCGGTTTTGTCCATGTTAAGAGGGAGAAATCGGGAAGACATCCAGTTTTTAATGGCAGTAAGGCAGTAGGAGAGATTTTGGTGAAAATCAGATTAGGAGGAGAAAGAGAGAAAGAGTTGAGTGTCGTTGGCATAAAAGTAGTGGGAGAAACCAAACAAGGAGATAACAGGGGCAATTCGAGGGGCTATGCCGATACAAGGGACACGAGAAGAAAATACCCATCCACATCCTGGCAACTGAAACAGACAGCGGGTGTGTCTTGAGCTTCAAAGCAGCGGCTGACATGGGCCTCATTCACATCCTATACAAAAAGCCGGAATATCACCACATTTGTCACGCACCTTGGTCTATTCCGATATAAGAGGTTGAGGTTTGGGGAGTCCTCGGCCACGGAAATATTTCAAGCCGAGGTACACAATGTAATAAAGCTGACAACTACAGCAACGATATCCTGGTTTTCGGCACAGACATCAACAAGCATGACGAGGCTTTGATGAAGGTATGCAAAGCCCTAGAAGCTGCAAATCTCACATTAAACTGTGACAAGTGCGAATTCTGAAAGAGCACGTTAACATTCTTCGGACACATTTTCTCTGAAACAGACATGACACCCGATCCTGAAAAGGTGGCTGCGCCAAATGAAACCTTGCCCCCAGCCAACGTGTCTGAGTTGCGCTCTTTCTTAGGATTAGCCAGCTACTGCACGCGCTACATCAAGGACTTTGCCTCTGTAAGTAAGCCACTAAGACTGCTAACTTGACAGGAAGCCACCTTCCACTGAGCGGATGAGTGCCAAAAGGCATTCAAAATCATCAGAGAGTCGCCAAGGCAGAAAACATGCCCTACTACGACCCATACTGGCTCAGGTCTACCCAAGAGAACCCTCTCAAACCTATATTGTCGCGTACGCCAGCAGAAGCCTCTCCACCACCGAACAGGCTTACTTGCAAGCCGAAAAGGAAGGTCTCGCCATGGTGTGGGCATGCAAGCACTTCCACCTGTTCCTATATGGCAAACCATTTCGAGTCATCACAGATCACCAAGCCCTCTGGTTTCTGTATGGCAACCCACAAGCAAAAATGCCACCCCGTATAGCCCGATGGGGGCTACGGCTACAAGATTATACCTTTTGAAATCGTTCATCGACCAGGCAAAGGGGAAAACCCACAGGAATTCTGTCCAGAAGGCCCCGGGAGGGATGCGCACCGGAACCCTCAGTAGCGGACAGATATCTTCGATATCTCATACATCAGAACACCCCAGAGGGAATCGACACCGAAATGATAGCACAGGAGACAAAAAATGACCCTGCCTGCTGAATCATCTGCAAGGGACTCGACTGTGGCATGTGGAGGAGAGCCAGGGAGAGAGGGAGGGCTGCAGGGGACCTAGTACACACTGAAGTAGAGCGCCTCGTGCAGGTGAAGGATGAACTAGCACTGTCGGATGATCACCTCCGCCTGAAGGACTGCAAGCTAGTGATTCCATTCTCCTTGCGGGCAAAAATCATAGAACTTGCACATGAAAACCACAGGGGAATGGTATCAACCAAGTGCATGCTCCGCCAGAAGGTCTGGTTCCTCGGCATTGACGCCATGGTAGAGGAAGTCCGAAAGACCTGTCCCATGTGCAGCCTCATCACTCCCAACCGGCACCCGGAACCTTTGAACATGTCGGAACTCCCGCAGGGAATATGGGAAGCGGTAGCTGCCGATTTCTTTGGGCCCATTGAAGGTGGGGGAAGTATGTGCTAGCAGTGATGGACGAATACTCCCGATGCCCGGAGGCCCAACTGATATCCTCGACAGCCGCCCATCACGTACCTGACATAGATTGCATCTTCTGTGCTTATGGGATTCCCAAGGTACTGAAGTCGGACAATGGACCTCCTTTCAATGGGCATCATTTCACCCAGTTTGCAAACTACACGCGGTTTCACCATCGGAAATTGACACCAATATGGCCTCAAGCAAACAGAATGATAGAGCACTTCATGGCCAATCTAAAGAGAGCGCTACAGATAGCCAAACTCACTGGGCAGCCATACGAACAAGTACTGAACCAACTGATTCGAGACCACCAGGGCACCCCCACAGCACCACTGGGAGAACACCTGTGGAAGTGATGTTTGGAAGAAACATCCAAACCCGAATCCCGTAAACTGAAAACCACAACAACCCGCCTGAGAGTGCCCCAGTTTGAAGTGGGCAACATTGTTGCTTTGCAGCAACCACAGACCCACAAGTGCACGTCCACGTTCCAGGGGGAACCCCTATTGGTCACTCAGAAGAAGGGATCTGTGATCACAGCACAAGGCCCCGAAGGGTCCATCATGCGAAATTCCTCCCACTTGAAAGGAATTTCATCACTAGGATCGAGGCGACTAAGTGGGCACGTGATTGCCCCCATTGACTATGCATCTGACGATCCATATCAAGGAGATCATGGAGACAGGGATGACTGGGACAAGGAAAGTTACATGGAGGACAAGGCAAGCAGTGGTTCGCCAGTGCCCATCAGCACACGTCCTCAGAGGGCTCGGAACAAGCCTTGTCGCTGGATCGAGGAGATGGGTTAACCTAGCACACCAGATGACCACCCTTTGTGAAAATCTGGTCACTGTTTAAAATTGGAGCAGATGTAAAAGTGATGTTTCTAGGGATAAAGGGAGGCGGGTGGTCGGGAAGGGAAATTACGTTAGCAAGGGAAGTGATGGGCTGGAGGAAGGCGGGGTAAGAGCAGAGTTGTGTGAAAGATGATAAAGATTGAAGTTACAGAAATCGCTCCGTGTCCGTACGTTATTGGTGGTGCGCCACCGTTCCGTCCTGGCCTACCCCAGGCCATAACATGAAAGGAACATTTTCAAATGTCATAAATCAGTGTCTTTACAATTTGGCGTTACGCAAAGTATAAGGAATTGAAATCACAGGCACTCACTGAGCAAATGAGAGGGAGAGAGAGAGGGAGAGAGAGAGAGGGAGAGGGAGAGGGAGAGAGGGAGAGAGGGAGAGAGACGCACTCTTATTTGGGGGGGAGGAGAGAGAAGTCTGGTGGGGGAGGGTGTTTTATACTAACACTGCATTGTGTGACAGTGATTTGGTTGAAACTTGTAGTATTGGCTTGGCTTGGCTTGGCTCGCACCAATCAGTGCATTTCATGGAATGTAAGAGTGGCTAGAACTATGTGTATTTTGAGAGTTCTAACCGTGATAGTTAGTCATTGCAGGATGGGAGTTGAAGCTATGATGGTGTGCTTACTTATTGTTCCCCAAATGCCCTATCTTATTCCCTGCAATTTACAATAAAGCATGTAACCTCTACACCCTATATCTACCGAGTCTTCACTGCTTCTTGATTGTTCTCCTGGATCGCAGATATTTTTTAAAAAATGTTTATTAAGTGTATTTGGTTTATTACAAACCTTTCACAATCAGAAAAGAAAATTTCATTTCTAAGAAAGAGATCTAACTTAAGTAAGAGAACAACGCAGATATACAAAAGAGAGATCAAAACAACAAACCCTTAATCAGATCATTAAAATCTAACTTAATAAAACTTTTTAAATTACACAGCTGATACTTGAATAATATTTAAAAACAAATTTTGCAGGTTTTACGATAAAACAGTGAATCTTCCTAGCTATACCAATTAACTTTTTCGCATTGCATCTTCTTCATCGCATAGGTCTAACTTTTTAAGGGTTTGTTCCAAAAACTTGACCGTTACAAAGTTTATTTTTGGAGTTCGACAGTCATATATTATACTCCACCACTTCTCAGAGTTTAAACCGCATAAATCAACGATGTTGCTATTTAGATACAAATTTCTAAGATCTCTTAACTTTGGGCAAAATAATACCAAATATCTGAGGGATTCTTCACTACTTTTGCACAGTCTTTGGTGTATCTTGCCTTTGTTGTTTTGTTTCGAAGAACATTCAATCTAAAGCGAAACAATAGATCTCTTTGTTTGCAATTCGGGAATATTCTCAAATAGTTCGGTACAATAGACATTACACCCCAATTGGTTTTCGAGAGTGTATGAGTTTTTGACAATGCTCTTTTTGTTTCAGTATTTGACCAGTCTTCTGCCCATAGCATTCTTTTGACGGCTATTGGATTTTCTGCCAATGTTTGGATTTTCAAAGTTGCCTTTTTTAGAATTTTTTCATTGTCTCTTTTCCATTCTTCCACTACTTTTTCTTTGAAATTGTCATTTTTGCAGAGTATTTCGAATTGGGGAGGCATCAAATTGGTCATTGTTTTTCTGTACAACATCAGCTTACTGTGGCAGATGTGTACATATAAAGCAGTCAGGCTAAGTTTGTGGCGAATTACCATCATTGGTGTTGCTTTTGGGATCCGTAAAATGTTTTTCCAGAAAAGCCCTTCTAGGGTGTTCCAGAATTTTTCCGGAATATTCATACAAGTTTCTGCTCCATATGTTAATGCTGGTATCACTTTGGGCCTGTAAAATGTTATAACAGGTTGGAGGGAGAACTTTCCGTATCTTTTGTTAATGATTTTCGCTTGTGCTGTTAGTTGTTTTGTTTTCATCTTTAACATCTTTCTCCAGGGCTCTTCGTTTTTTATTCCGCTTAGTTGGACGCCTAAGTATCTCATTTCGTTGTATGTTTTTATTAGTGTTTTATTCACTATCCATTTCTCGTTATTGCTTTTTTTCCAACTTTTATCACCGAATATCAATATTTCTGTCTTATCTGCATTTATTTCTAGATATTTTTGTTCTATGTATTTTTCCACCTGATTTAACGATCTTTGAGACCAATTTGTGTGTGGTCTAGTATTATCAAATCATCTGCATATAGCAGATGATTGACCGGTCTACCATTTAATCTTGGTGGGAAAATTCTGCTATTTCCCAGGCAGTATTGCAAATCTTCGATGTAAAAGCAGAAAAGAGTGGCTGCTAGCGGGCATCCTTGTTTCAGGCCTTTTGTTGTTTTTATATCCTTTGACAAGGTGCCACTTTGGTCTAGTTTGACTCTTATAGAAGTTTTAGCATGCAATTCTTTAATTGCTTTTAGCAGGTCTATAGGACAGCCTCTAGAAGCTAGTTTTTCCTAGAGACGATTTCTATTTACACTGTCGAAGGCTTGACGTAAGTCAATGCTAGCTGTGTATATTTTCTGTTTGTTTGTGTACGCTCTTTTTTTCATCAAACCCAATATCAGAAGATTTAAATTACATCCTACTTTTTCGACGAAACCCGACTGCCGTTTATCGTACGTGTTTGTGTCTTTAATCCATTTCGTCAGTTGATTTAACAGGAGGGTAGCAAAGATCTTCCCGACACAATCCAGTAAGGCAATTGGGCGGTCATTTTTAGGATCCATCCTATTACCTTTTTGAAAATTGGAACGACGATAGCTGCCTTCCATGAATTGGGGATTTGGCCTCACGTAACAATTCTCTTAAACAGTCTTTCACAGAAACTTGCCCATTTCTCGGGATCTTCTTTTAATACCGCATTCGACAGGCCGTCTGGCCCTGGTGCTCTTGAAGAGCTTGCTTTTAGGATTAGCAACTTTATATCTTCCTTATCAAAAGGAATAGTCCAAGCTCTTGTTTCATTTTCATCTGTGTTATTTTCGGAATTAGATTTTTCCGTCTCGTTGAACAATTTCGTGAAGTGTTCCATCCAAGCAGTTTCTGATGTTGGGTTCATAAGCGCCGCTGCTGTTAGTTGTTTTTCGTTTAATAGGTCCCATAATGACCTGCTGTTTGTGTTGTTCATGGCTTTTTGCATGGTTTCAGCATCCTGTTGATATAGCTGAGATTTGAGATTTCTGCCAATTTTTGTATTTTTGTTTCCTTTTTCGAATCAGTTCTTTGATTCCATCACTCTTTTCTGTTTTTAGTGCGTATATATCCTTTCTCAGTTGTTTCTTTTGTATCATCACCTCTGGGTCATATACATGTAGTTTTTGAACTCTCAGTTTTATTTATTTACCATTGCTTTGTTTGAATATCTGTAGAGATGTGTCATATTCTACGGACGTTTTTTCTTTATCTTGCCACTTTTCCAGATTTTTCAATACAGTGTCAAAGTCAGCCTTAAACGATTTAATCCATGTTCCAACTCGATTTTGGCATCCCATATCTGGTTTGCTCTAATTTTCCAGTGAGAAATCTCAGCGATAATTGGTTCGTGATCGCTGCGAATTGATGACATTACTTTGAAACTTTGGATTTTTACCAACAGCTGTTCGGAGACAAACATATAGTCCAGTGTATTACTCACATTGCCATTAGTCCAGGTCTTAGATGGCGGTATATCTCCCTTCATATTTCCGTTTAGTCTATGGAGTCTCCTCGCATCCATTTCATTGTTCCATATTTTCCCTCGCTTACATTTTTGATTTATTCCATTTTGTGGTGTTTTTTGATTTTCAAAACAGTTGATGTTGAGATCACCACAGATGATGATGATCAGATCTCGATGAGCTTCTTTTTTGCTATCCAAGCATTCCATTATTTGGTCTATGAATTGTTCGCTTTTATTTGTTACAGGGTTCCAATAGACATTCCATATTAGCAATCTTTGTGTAGATTTTGGGGATTCCGACTGGAATTGCACTTCAGTGGCCTGTATATTCAAATTAATGTTTGTGGATTCCAGCAACGATATTCCAGACCCATTTTTAATTAAGGTTAATAAATCTGCAGAGGGTCTTCCAAGTAGACCTCCTTTAGATCGATTACATAGCACAGTATATCCTTCCTTACAGGGGGCGATTTTGAGCCATGTTTCTTGTAAGCATATTATTTCAATGTTATTTAAGGATGAGTTGAAATCATTGAAAAGGTGACGGAAACCTCTAGTATTCCAACTTCCTATTTTCCATTGATCAGCTTGAGCATGTTTGGATGGCTTCAGTTTCGGTTTTGTAGCAAGAGTACCAGCTAGCCAATTCCAATACGGGTCTTCTTTAGATGTTTGTGTTGTGTTATTAGAATCAAGCATTTTTTGGGTTCTTTTTATAGTTATTTTTATTTTGATGCTTTTGGATTTGTTCTTCATTTTCATCTTCCTTTATTTCTTGGATCCTTGATTCCGTGATTGGTCTTGCTGGTTCATTGCTACCAACCCAAAGGCTCTGATTATATTCAGAGTTCTCTCTTTGTTTCGGCTTTACGATCTCTTTTCTCAGTTTGTTGTAATTCGCTTCCTCGTCTTTAGATGGGTCTCTGTCGAAATACTTGTTTTTGTTGGTTCCACAAGGCCCTGTCTCTTCAACGATGATTTGGTTTTCCGCAGGTTTTGTGATCTTAAAGCCTAGTACTCTGAAATTTTCCTGGACCTCCAACATAATAGAGGCAAGTATAACCGAGTTTCTCCAGCATGGGGTCTGGCATGGATTCACATGCTCATGAATATTCCCCGTCGTCAGGCCGGGAATCCTCGGTATAGAAAAAATCAGTATCAGTTTCGTTTCTGATCTGTCTTTCTCAGTAGTAACCAATCACTGGTCTCTGGGTCATACTGCCCCCAGCCAATGACTGCCCTCTCCCTAAGCCCCACCCCTGGCAGCCATCCTCAGATTTTTACCGCACGTTCAAGTGTTGGGAGTCCTCGTGCTTTTTGCAGGAGATTTTCTAATTTTTTCGGTTAAAAGAGCCTCAAGCTCCACCGTTTCTACTTCTGATCAACGGGAATCCATTTCAGAGTTTTCTATGCCCCTCAAGGGTGAAGATTTTGTCGAGTTACACTTTTGGAGGATTCCAGAAGTTCCGAGGCCTACCCCGGACATGGCCCAGGAGAAAGGGAGCTTGACGCCTGGGAAGCTATTCAGGACCTGCCCTGGATGCCAGCTTCAGAACGTTTTCAAGGAGGACGAGCATTCGTTATGCCTCTACTGTCTCCATGAGGACAAGACGCACAAGGAGAAGGACTGCGCGTTTTGTGGAAACATGTCGGAGCGGACCATGAAGGATCGCCACCTCCGTCTCGCCAACTGGCTGGAAGGTAAGAGCCCGCCAGGCGAGAAGTCCGAGCGGTCTTCTAAGTCCTGTGAGGGTGCTCCGGCGACGGGGGCCCAACAAAAGGCTAAGCACTGCGAGTCCGCGGGCACCGGGAGCGCCGAACGGTCGGGCTCCTTGGCTGCCAGGCAGGGCGCACCCTCCCCGGCGCCATCGACCACGAGTCAACGCTCTGGCTCGGGTAAGAGGAAGTCAGAGAACCCGGCGAAGCTTCTGGAGAGGCCCCGGTCGATCTCGAAGACTCCGGCAGAGGGGGAGCGAGGCTCGGACCCTCCCCCAAAGGTGAAGGCCCCAGGCGCACAGAAGGTGACGTTGGCCGTGATTCACCCTGCTAGGACCTCGATTGAGGATGTCGCCACTGCCCTGGCTCAGCTTGTGGAGGCTACACCAGTGGAGGCACCCTCAGGTACCAGAGTCTCCCTGCCACCGCGGAGGGAGTCGTCTTTCAGGCCCATCGAGAAGATCCCCACGAAGTCCTCGTTGGAAAAGGGGGGGAAGGGGTGGTGGCCGTCGTGGATACGGACACGACCTCTGAAGAGGAGCTCATCCAAGTCGTGGAGGAGACCCAGCCCATCGGGAGGGATCCCGACGAGGACGAGGGCGACGGTGACGCAGACGAGGCTCCTCAAGAGCCCTCGCTCCCGTCGTTTCCGGCGCTGCAGGACACCTCGGCGGCCATTTTGTCAGCCATCCAGTCCTTATGCTCGGAGATAAGGACTAGGTTGCCCCTTCCCCCGACGGAGGAGCCTGAGCCAGGACCTTCGGGTAGCCCACCGCCTAAGAGGAGGATGACGCATCCTAGGCCTCCTCTCCCGCTTCTGCGGCCTTCTCTGCCTTCCTCCCGGTCCACTACCCACGGGGATGATACAGGCATGGACACGACTACGACAGGTACGGATGACGACAGAGGCGACGATGGGACGTGTCCCCCGTCGCCCACTGCCCGGGCGTCCCCACCCGATGAGATTGGATCCTTCCATGCAATGATCTCCAGGGCATCCGAGCTCTTCCAGCTCTGCCCCGAGGAAAAGAAGGAGGGGTTCCTTTACCAGCGGCGCGAGGCTAAAAGGAAGACGGTCCTCGCTGTACCGCTTCTTGATGACATCTGGGATGAGGGGCTCGCCCTCCTCAAGAACCCTGCCACGGCTCCTGCGAAGAGGGACTGGTACGAGAAGTAGTACCGGGTCCCCGACGCTACCCCGTTGTGCATTAGGGCGCAACCTACCCCGGACTCGGTCGTTTCAGCGGCGGCCAAGAAGAAAGCGGGGGGGGGCATCGGCCTCGACCTCAACCTCCCCTCCGGACGGCGAGGGTAGGAAACTGGATGCGATGGGACAACGGGTCATCTCATCTGCAGCAACGACCATCAAAGCGGCCAACGCCCTGGCCATCGTAGCCCGCTACGACAGGGAGTTGTGGTTCAAGATCGCCCCTCTGTTGGACTTCCTTCCGGATGCCAAGAGGGCTGAGGCCCTGGAAATCTTACAGGAAGGTGAGATTTCCTCGGACCACGCCATTACAGTGGCTACGGACATCGCTGACACCGATTTCCGCCAGGACATTCAGACCAAGGTTTTGGACATGCCCTTTGATGGGAACAACCTTTTTGGCAAGGCGGTTGATGAATCCCTTCAGGCGATCAAGACGGACACGGAGACGGCCCGTGCACTGGGTGTGCTCCAACAGCGACGGCCGTCCTTTCGGAGCTCCGGAGGCAGACTTGGTGCCTCCAAGGGAGCCGGCAGCAGCTCCTCTACTTGCCGTTAAGCGGCAAGGTCTTCGTCGCAGGAGGCCTACAGGGGACGCGGCAAGTCAGGTGGATCCTGCCGTCGTCGCCAAGGTGGTCAAGGAGGTAAAGCGGCCTCGAAGCAAGATTGAACCGCCCGTCGGGTTGGGCACCCACCGAAGCACCCCGGTGGGAGGCCGGCTGACGAAGTTTGGCGGCGTGTGAGAGTCCATCTCCACCAACCGTCGGGTGCGGGACGCCTTGGCCCTGGGGCATGCCCTCGAGTTCCAGAAGAAGTGCCCCTGCATTCCTCCCGTGGCCAGGAAGGAAAATCACGTCCCTCAACTGCTGTTGGAAGTAAGGGCGATGCTCAGAAAAGGTGCCATCGAGCTCGTCCCGAAGAGGCTTCGGGGCTCCGGAGTTTACTCAAGATACTTCCTCGTGAGGAAGAAGACAGGAGGATGGCGTCCCATCCTGGACCTGCGACGACTAAACAAATACATCAAGGCACAGAAGTTCCGGATGGTCACCCTCCAGCACGTGCTGGGACAGCTGGAGGAGGGCGATTTACTGTCGTCGTTGGACTTGGAGGATGCTTACTTCCACATCCCTATTCTAAAGATGCACCGAAAGTTCCTCAGGTTCGTGGTATAAGGGCGGCACTACCAGTTCAAGGCCCTCCCGTTCGGATTAAAATCGGTCCCCAGGGTGTTCACCAAGTGCCTAGCACTGGTGGCGGCACGGCTGCGCCTGCAGGGGATCCACGTCTACCCCTACCTGGACGACTGGCTCATACGGGCAAGGACAAGGGAGCTTGCCGTGGAACACACTGCGAAGTCCGTCCAGCTGCTCACGAACCTGGGGTTCTCCATCAACTTTCCAAAATCCCACCTGGTCCCGTCGCAAGTCGCCCTGTTTCTGGGAGCACAGCTCGACACAGTGGCGCGGCGGGCCTCTCCATCGGAGGAAAGGATAAGGACTATCCTAGGAAAGGTGCAGGGTCTATCAAGTCCCTCCTCGGAATGATGTCCTCCTGCATTTATCTGGTGCCCCATTGCAGACTTCTGATGCGGCCCTTGCAAGAATTCCTCGACGCCCACTGGATCCAGACGACGGGCAGCTTCGAGGACAGGATCTCGCTCGACGAAACGTTCCGTCAGGCGATACGATGGTGGGGTGTCCGCGCTCATCTGACAGCGGGAACAGGCTTCCTAGCCCCGGCCCACCAGGTGACGGTGACGACGGATGCCTCCCTGGAAGGTTGGGGGAGCGCCCACCGGGGGCCTCCATGCGAGAGGCCTTTGGTGCTCGGAGGAGAAGACTCTCCACATCCAACATCTTGGAGCTCCGCGCAGTGTTCTGGGTCCTCAGGTCCTTCCTTCTGTCCCTCAAGGGCAAGGTGGTGAGGATCTTCACCGACAACACAACCACGATGTTTTACATTCGGAAGCAGGGCGGAACCAGATCCCCTGCCCTGTCCAAGGAAGCCCAGGATCTGTGGCATTGGGCCATTGCACAAGGGATGTTTCTGGTACCCTTTCATCTGGCAGGGATAAAAAACACCACCGCCGACTCACTCAGCAGGGAGCTGCGCTCGTGCCACGAGTGGGAACTGCGTCAGGATCAAGTGGACCGACTATTCCGACGATGGGGCGAACCCCAGATCGATCTCTTCACGACGGCGGCGAACTCCAAGTGCCGGAGGTTCGCCAGCAGGATTCCCCAACCGAGGAGCATGGGCGAGGCTTTCTCGTTCCCATGGGACGGTCTGTTCCTTTATGCATTCCCGCCGTTGCCGTTGCTACTCCGGCTCGTCAACCAGCTCAAGAGGTCCCGGTGCAGGATGATCCTCGTCGCACCGGCGTGGCTGAGGCAGATCTGGTTCCCGGACCTTCTGGACTTGTCAGCGTCCACACCAGTCAAGCTACCGACGGACGCGGATCTTCTCTCCAGAGAAGGAGGCGCCATTCTTCATCACGAACCAGAGTCGCTGAACTTGCAGGCCTGGCTCCTGCAGCACTAGAGTTTGGAGGATACGACATCCCGGCCGACTGCAGAAAGGTTCTTGCAAAGGCCAGGGCATCCTCAACTCTCAAGTGCTACGGACACAAATGGAAGAGGTTCTCTGTCTGGTGCCGGGCACAGAAGATTAACCCTCTGCGGATTACGGCCCCTCAAGTATTGCCGTACCTACTGTCTTTGGCCAAGGCTGGCCTATCTCACGCTTCCATCAAGGTACATCTGGCTGCCTTCTCACGTTACACCAGAACTACAGGACAGGCGTCCTTGTGGTCTCATCGTCTGGTGAAGGAATTTATGAAATGACTGTTCCGATCATTCCCGCCGGTGAGGGCCCCTGCCCCGGCGTGGGAGCTCAACGTGGTACTAACTAGGCTCATGGGGGCCCCATTCGAGCCTATGCATTCAGTGCCATTGAAGTTTCTGTTGTGGAAGACAGCATTCCTCGTGGCCATCACCTCTGCACGACGAGTGGGAGAGATCCAGGCCCTGTCTTGCAAGCCTCCATATTTGACTTTTCACGACACGAGGGTGGTGCTGAGGACGCACCCCTCCTTCATGCCCAAGGTGCCGTCGGACTTCCACCTCAACGAGCCCTTGGTGTTGCCAGTTTTCTTCCCGTCGCCTTCGTCGCCAGCTGAGAGGACTCTGCACTCGCTAGATGTAGCTAGAGCGCTGAAGTTCTACGTGGACCGCACGAAGAGTTTCCGGAAGACATCACAGCTGTTTGTGAACTTTGGACCTGTGAATCAAGGGAAGGCTCTCTCGAAGACTTCCATTTCCAGATGGCTCTCCGGCTGCATCATGCACTGTCACCGGTTGGCAAACCGACCGCTGCCCGGCCGTCCGAGAGCCCATTCGACCAGAGCGATCGCTGCTACTACAGCGTTCCTGTCTGGTTTGCCCCTGCTCGACATCTGCAGGGCTGCTACGTGGAGGTCGACGCACACCTTCACGAGATTCTACTGCGTCGACCGGGATTCCAGGGAGGAGTCCAGAGTCGGCCAGGCAGTGCTGCGCAACCTGTTCGCCTAAGGTGAGCCTGGTGAGGAGGTAAGGGTTGCTTAATGTTGAGTTGTTGTATTGCTTGATATTGAGCCTTGTGCCACCTCCCGTGGTTGTGCATGTGTATACTGCTATGTATTCTTATATTCATGAGCATGTGAATCCATGCCAGACCCCATGCTGGAGAAGGAACAAGTTACTTACCTGTAACTGTTGTTCTCCAGCATGGGTCTGGCATGGATTCACATGCGAACCCTCCCGCCTACCCCTCTGCGGCTCTTCACTTGGTCATACTGCCACTTCACGTGCTACCAAATCTGAGGATGGCTGCCGGGGGTGGGGCTTAGGGAGAGGGCAGTCATTGGCTGGGGTCAGTATGACCCAGAGACCAGTGATTGGTTACTACTGAGAAAGACAGATCAGAAACGAAACTGATACTGATTTTTTCTATACCGAGGATTCCCGGCCTGACGACGGGGAATATTCATGAGCATGTGAATCCATGCCAGACCCATGCTGGAGAACAACAGTTACAGGTAAGTAACTTGTTCCTTGTCACAATTTCTACTATGTCGACCCGAGCTTCGTCAGGGAAACTTGCTGACAAAATTTCCTCTGATTTTATGATTTTCAATTGAGGAATGTATTGTAGGAGTTTCATAACTGCTGATCTATTTAATGTCAGCCATCTGAGTTTCTTGTCATTTTCTCCAGTATTACGACCGTATTTTTCAGGGGTAGTGGTTTTTGCTTCATCCATTTGTTGTTTTGACCAGTTTTTCTTGAGAAAACTTGGCTTTCGCTCGTTGTTCTTTGCTCGTTTCTTATATCTTTTTGATGATTGTTCTTTTGAATTTTCAGGGGGTGATTTTTTCAGTGGAGGAATTTCCTTTTGTCCTTTTATTTCAGAGTATTTATCTGTGCATTTGTTTAGTTTGTCACTTAGAGTTAAAAAGTTTTCTTCATTTGGGGCCTTGAGGTTAATTACATACTTTTTTAGCTTCATATATATTGAAATCCATAATCACCCGTTCTTGGGTTTCGTCTGCTTGCGAATTTTCCTCATCATAGACCGAACAGTCTAGAAGTTCTTGTAAGCTGCCATCAAGTATGCTCGCATCTTCAGAAGACACAGATACGGTCGAAATCTTATCTTGGATTAGTTTGGGTGGAGTCTTTATAGGTTTGCTGTTTGGGTGAGGCACATCGGAAGTACTTGACATCTCATCTTCCGCTGTAACTTTTAAATTCCTTAAGAAGCTCCTAGACCCACAGTTTTTATTCTTTTCTTTGTTGTTCACATTTTCTGTTTTGCATATGCTTTTTACGCTTTTCTTTTGTATGTCTGTTGATTTAGTTTCCTCTGTCTTTTTGGTTGCATTTGGATCAAATATTGAGTAAGCACTTTTGGCTGCTTTGTCTGAATTTTTACTCAATTTGTCGGCGTTCTCAAATGAAATTTGTTGGCTGTTTCCATTTTCAGTTTGTATTGGTTTTTGAATCTTTTCCGAACATGGTGTAACAGTGGAAGCAATTCTTTGATCTTCACATGCAATATGTTGTGAGGTATCAGATTCGATCATAGAAGAGACAGATAGGCTGGCTCTTTGATCTTCACATGTCTTGGGCTGCACAATATCAGGTCTTATTTCACCACATTTTGTTTGGGATGATAAAGTCATGATGATTTCTCGAATTCCTTCTAGGAAGTGATGTTTATCGGATTTGGCGTCTTGAAGTAAATCTATCAGTGTTTTTAGAATAATTCCGTCCATTTCTTTCTCTCGATTTCGCTTTTCTTTAATGGCCTCCATGGCTGATTCTATATCGATCATTTTGCTGTTCATTAGAGCAATCATTGTTGATTGATCTTGTTGGTTCTCATTTAAGCTTTCATACAGTTTTAGAAATGGAGCCATAGTTATTGCTACTGAGGAGATAATAGCTTCCTGTGATTCTTTCAACCACCTAGTTTCTTTTGAGGCCCTATTGAGTGTAAGATTTTTGGGCCTTTGCAGATTAATTCCTTCCTTTCTGGTGCTCTCATTTGAGCTATACTCTGATGATGATGAAGAGGAATCGTCCGTTGGCGTAGTCTCCTTTGGATGATTATTCGTGTGAGGTAGAAAGTTTTTAATTTGTTCTTGTAAGGCTTTTATTTCTTCATCGCATTTTCTGTTTAACTCTCTCTCTTCAAAGGACTGTAGCCTTAGACTTTCAGATTCGAAACAGATTTTGTTTGAAATGTCAGTTATCAATGTTGCTTCTTTAGCGGGATCTGGAGGTTCACTCTGCATATTTGCAATAGAGCTCTGATCAGGCTAATGATTTCGCAGACGTTTGGGAGCCCATGACTCGATCCGTGTCTCTTCCGCACTTTGTTTTGATGTACCTTCTTTTTGACTTTTTCTGTGGTCAAGCTGGTTTTTTGCAATTCTATTATTTCAGCTGTGTTTGAAAGTAGATCATCATCTGTTATTTCTAAGGTAACATTTCCTTTTGGGGTAGAGCTTCTGTCATCTGTCACTGTTTCTACTGTTGGGCACTCTTGGTTTTGGATTCCTATTTGCATTTTGCCCTTGTTTGTAGTTTTAGTTGCGTCAGTTGAAGCTAGTTTTCCATTGAAGTGCCATCTTAATGTTCCTATTTCGGAACTGGAATGGCACCTTTTTTTTCGCATGTTTGATCTGGTTTTGGATTCCAGAGAATTCCAGTCCTTTGGATAGCACACTTTCTATGTAGGTGTTTTTATTTTTTGTGCTGGTGTTTTTTAGTGTTTTGCTATTCGTGGTGTCTTTTTGTATTTGCAAGCATTCGACTTTGTTTTTATGTTTACTTAGAGTTTCTTCAGCAGATGCATTTTCGGGTTTTTCTGATGATACAGACTGGGTTGCTATGGCATTTATGCTTTCAAATGTGTGCATATTTTTGGGGATTTCAGCGGGGTTAGGCAGTGAGGCAATGTTTCTCTCAATGCGAAAGCTTCCCGATCCCTGTTTCTCCGGGAATGCACACTCACCGGTTTTAACTTCATACTGCAGCGAGCTTTCCATGCCAGCAAAAGACTGGGTTGACTCGCCTCTAGAGCCGGTCCCTCCCGCAACAGGAACCAAGCTACCCACCGGTTTGAAGCACGAGAACTCGCCCGCCGCTTCCTCTGCGCTGCTTGCCCCCTCCCGCCCGCAGTTCGTCGCAGAGCGCGGCGGCCCTGCAGCCGATCCCTCCTCACAGGACATCCCATCCCGTTTGCAGCACACGGGCCTGAAGCACACCGCAGACAGTGAGGCGTTCCAGACAGCAGGCGTAGCGGTCTCTACGGGCATAGCTGTGTTGACGCCCGTGGAGGTCCCAGCACGCCCGGTCCTGCACCGAATGCACAAATCACCCCCCGCTCTGCCCGCGCACGCTGCACCACAAGAGCCGCCGGCGCTGCAGGGGGAGTGAAAGACTTCCTCACAACACACTACCACCTCTCCAGGCGCCCGGTAAGGCACGAGCACTGGCGAGCAGACTCCAGGTAGAATTGGCGAAAGCGTTTGGTTTGTGTGCAGGACGCAACCTTTGTTTAGGTGTGGCTTTGGGTGTGTACTTGCTTTTTTAATTTGTTTTTCAAAGGCTTTTTTGGCAGTCTTTATAGTAGGTATGGCAGAAATTGAGGCTAATGTCATGGCACAAGTCTGCTTTTCAACAGGGGTGTCAGGGGTGTCTAGAGCACATACCTTACTCCGGGTTCTTGAATACATCTCTCCTGATGTTTCCTGGTCGATTTGTTCACACATCGGCGAACACTTCCCTACGCTCCGCATCTGTGAGTGGTCTTTATGGGTTCCAACAGTAGAAACAGTAGAAACAAAGAGCAGACTCCAACAGACTTTCTTCCCTCAGGGTAAGGGTAACAGAGCTTCTCCTTCTCCACTGCCAAACACTCGGCAAACACTCTGCTACGCTCCGCGTCTGTGAGTGGTCTTTATGGATTCCAACAGTAGAAACAAAGAGCAGACTCCAACAGACTTTCTTCCCTCAGGTTAAGGGTAACGGAGCTTCTCCTTCTCCACTGCCAAACACTCAGCAAACACTCCGCCGATATTACAAGTGGTGACGAGGATGGGATGCCAAATTTCATATTCAGCACGTTCTGAAATACAAATCTGAAAACAAGCGGGATGAGAGTTGAGGACTAGGATAGTTATGGAATATTGAGGATGAATTCTAAGAAGCAGATTTCAGCAATCTAATTCACTACAAGAGTACTGAATAACAAGTAGAACAAAAAACATGTAATGAGAAATTCGTTCTACGTCCAGGCGAGAAAGCATTTATTGGAAACGCAGGTCAGTGTTGTTTCTGGAAACTATCCTAGACATTATTGTAATGAAAACTGCCCATATATGCACATTAATGGGGGCGCTGTGCATTACAGTGAAGGCGAGCAACAGATTGCGTTCAGTACACCATGTATCATTTAAATTTAAAGGCATTGATGAGTGTGACTACAGTCTCATATCACTGACCGCAAAAGTAATGTAAATCATGCATGGAACATGGTGATTGAACAGCGTTCCATTTAACTGCATTCTGGATTTGAAATGCTACCGTGCTGCCAATGGATGCTGCTGTTGTGGTCGGAGTGCCGGTGCTCTCCTCAGTATGATAGCTGTGAACATAATGGTGACGTGGTTGGAATGTTGCAGGGAGCTGGCGAAGTGGAGAATACTTCGGTTCACCACGTTCTAAAGTTTTTAAGGGAAATACCTTTGTGCGCACAATGAGCGTAACCACCTTAACAATAAAAACAGTAACGAGGCTTGAGTTACGGAAGCCCAACGCAGAATTACATAAATAAATACTGCCATGATAAGTTCGAATATACATAAGGAGGCTTGGGTTACAGAGGCCCATCGCAAAACTATACGAATGAATACTGCCATGATAAATTGAAGATAGATAAATGAATACTACCACGGCAAGTATGATTACTGAAGCCTAATGATAAATTGAAGATACATAAATGAATGCAACCACAGTAAGTATGTTTACAGAATCCTAGCGCAGAGCCACGGTAATGAATACATGAATAAATAATGCCACAACACGTTTGAAGATATCTAAATAAGTGCTGCCGTGGCAAGTCTGATTACGGAAGCCTAACGCAGAGTCACGTGAATGAATACGTGAATGAATTCTGCCAGACAAGTTTAAATTTTGTGTCGAGATGAGGAATTTTAGCGTTTACGACAACGCGAATTTAGTTAATAAAGTGTTCCAGTCATCATGAGAAATGGGAGTACTGGATGTGAAGTGAGTGGAAGTTTTGCAAAGACGTGCTTTTCCTCTTGGATTTTGACTTCTACATTTATACTTTAATGGAAATTCACCACTTAAAGCGTATGGTCTATGTTTTAAGATAAGCAGCGCGCTCAGTGAAGCCACCTATGTACACTAGATTTTATTTCCTGCAGACAGCCTGATTATAGTTTGGTGGCACAGTTGCCGTGTGCTACTGGCAATATGACGTATGCATCACAATAGGCAGCGCGCCGAGTGCTTTACTATTTAATTGCAGTTACAAAACGAAAGCGTTCCTTTAACAAATAAGCACAAGATCTTAATATCTGTGGATAGTTTGGTTGTATCTGTTTACACAATTGCTTGTGAATTACTGGCAGTGTTGCATATATTTGTATATGATACATAATGTTCATGGTTATGGTAGTGATCCTACATTACAGCATCAGAAAGGATGCTTACACTTTTATTTTGTTAGAATATTCAGTCAGAGTCATACATGTTAGTTTAGGGAATGAAGTGCATGCATAGAAATCTGTATTTGTAAGGGTTTATGTGGTTTATTTTTAATATGGCAGTTGAGTAATGGCAGAGGAGTAAAACTGCTCCAGATTTTCTGATGTAATGAATGAACAATACATGCCGTTGCTTTGTATGGTTTGTGATGATTTTATGACGAATATAATGACACCTGTGGAATGGTATTGTGAAAATGTGCTAACGTTTTTTTTAGGCAATCTGGCCATAAACCTTGCGTACAATGTGCTTTTAGCATTTCAATTCAAGTAATATCATAGTGTCTATATTTATGTCTGCAGTACATCGACCGCAAGCCAGTGTAAAATGTCATTTCGGCAAGATCATGTGGCATTTTTGCTCATAATTTGTTTTGAGGGGTATCCTTAGCTCACCAGTAAGGTCACCAGTGTGAAATGAAAATATAATTATATTTGAATGTGAAGCACATTTTTTTTTATTTATCAGATGAAACATTTCTGTAGTGTAATTGTCTTGCTATCTGCGTTAGATTATACTGGGACATGGTCAAATCGAACATGAGTATAGTCATTTAGTAGAATTGTAAGAGAATGTTGTCTATCTCTGTGGTATTTCATGACCACGTGTGCAGATAAGTTTAATGATATACGATGTACAAGTATATAGTGGTTTACACATTGTTTCCTCGGGTACAGTATACGTTGTTTATCGTGTAGGACGTAGGATTTACTGCATTACCAAGTATCCAAGGATTGACGCTGAATGGAAAATTACCAAATGTGCCAATATATATCAGAACGGTTTGATTACTGATGTCATTGTGGAGATGCTAAGTTGTGAAATGTTAGTTATGCGGGAGTATTTAAGAAATGTTTACAGCAGAATATGCGGCATCCATGTTTATTGTAGTGCAAATGGGTATTGTATCATAAGTAGTAGAGTATTAACGTAGGGATGGCGTAATATATAATTACCTATCATAAATGTTGTGAGCAAATATAAATGCCAATATTAAATAAATGAGGGCCAGTATTATAAATGTATGTTATTGCACTACTAGAGGACCTAATATTATAAATGCCAATATTAAAAATGAAGGCCAGTAATATAAATGTTATTCACTACCAATATTGGTAGGAGGGGCCAATATTAAATAAATGAGGGTCAAGATTATAAAATGTTATTCACGGGCCAATATTATAAATGTTATTCACTACCAATATCGGTAGGAGGCTCCAAGGGGCCAATAATATAAATGCCAATGTTAAATAAATGAAGGCCAATATTATAAATGTTATTCATGGGTAGTGTATTTCGAAAAGTGTTATTTCACTACCAGTATAGGTGGATGTAAATGTATGTCACTACCAATATCGGTAGGAGAGGGCCTAATAGTATAAATGCAAATTAACCGGTAGTGTATTTCGAAAATTATTTCATTACCAGTATCGGTGAATGTAAATGTATTTCACTACCAATATAGGTAGGAGGGACCAAGGGGCCAATATTATGAGTAGGGTAGACCCAACAGTACATTATACTGTATTTGTATTTGTATTTTGAGTATCGGTGGGAGAGGTAAATATTAGAATATGTATTTTCTATGAGAGGCTAATATCGCATGGCCAATATAAGGTGTTCCATGTTATCAGTTACCTTAGTACCGGTCTTATGAATGTTATTCTTCTGTTATTTTAATATTTTAGCAGGTCTTATTAATCTGCATATGTTAATAATGATGATGTTCTCCTACAGCATTTCAACTGGTATTTCTTGGTGTTTTTTGTGTTTGTTTAGTTTAGTTTATGTTGTGGGTTGTGAATGAAAGGTTTGTTGGTAACCTATGGAAGGAACGGGGATGTGTAGTATTGGCTTGGCTCACACCAAGCAGTGCATTCCATGGAATGTGAGAGTGGCTAGAACTATGTGTACTTTGAGAGTTCTAAACGTGACGGTTAGTCATTGCAGGATGGAAGTTGAAGCTATGATGGTGTGCTTACTTGTTGTTCCCCAAATGCCCTATCTTATTCCCTGCAACTTATAATAAAGCCTGTAACCCTTTATCTACCGAGTCTTCACTGCTTCGTGATTGTTCTCCTGGACCGGAGATATTACATTATTTCTTTATCATTGAGTTCGTTTTTTCCCTTCATTATTGCGGATTACATTACTGTAAATGTGCCATTTGTTTTCTTGATTTTCTACCTCTTCATATTTTGCGTGGGGTATTTTTTTTGGGATATTTTAAAATGCAGTAGTCATTTAATTACTGCGCCTCTTCAGCAGGGATACGCCTCGGAAGCGGCTTCCCCCGAAACCTTGACGTGTTGTGTCAGCAAGCAGACTTGCAGCTAAGCATTGTGCACTACATCTACCAGAACACACTTGGAGGCAGCATCCGAGCTCAGCTAAGGCGGGTAAGGATGTTCGGTGAATCTGAAGCATGCTGTGAGAGCAGAGGGGACTGCAAGTGGGATGTGATGCTGCTCTGACGATTCTATGAATCTTTACCGCATTATTTTCGCCGATTTTGCTCCTCCCTTCCGACCCCCCCCTCCTCACAATCGGCGGGTGGGAGACCACCGCACCCGCCTCCCTCCCCCACTATGCACCTTACCCCCAATATAACATCTACAGGTTTGTGGTAAAATAAAACGGCAAACAAAATGCTGCAAAAACGTATAAGACTAAGTTGCCCCATTCAGCAAAAATGATGGTATACTCTCTTACGTGGATTGAATTTTGGTGATTCCTTTGTTTCTGGACAGTGCCTGCAGCAGCCCTTCCTGCGATCCCTGGCCTCATACAAGCTCTTACGCACTGCCAGCCCGTTCGACAGAAGGGTGACCTGTCTGGAATGGCACCCTACGCACCCAAGCACTGTGGCAGTGGGCTCCAAAGGCGGCGACATAATCCTATGGGACTATGAAGTGCTGAACAAAACGTGCTTCGTTCAAGGGGTGAGTATTGAATTGCAACCACTTTAGTGATTAATACACCCCTGGAAGTGAAGCAAGAGTCTCCAACACCTTTTTAGATACTGTCTACAAATCTGAGAACTGCCTTCACTTACCGGTCTGTTTATCTTTCAGCAATCCGTGCAGTCATCAGGAATGTTAGTAGTTAGAGGCAGGTGTGGGTTGCATTTGTTTGAACGTTGTTTAGATTCAGCATGCTAGTGTGACACTTATTTTTATTTGGTGCTATTGTTTGTAGAATGTAGACCTCTGGCTGTGGTTTTAGCCCAAACAATGTGTAGATGTCAGGCTGTTCGCCTTGGGTTTCCAGCAATAGGAAAGGAAAATGTGCCATCCTTTTTGTAAAATATGCCTTGTTTCTTTGGCCCACCAATGAATGCCAAGGTCATGTTTGTTCTTTTGGATTCCTTATTTAACAATGTGTACTGATTTCTGGACTTTTTATTAGCTATCTTCTAAAGTTATGTATGTAAAAATCAGTCTGCTTTCGGTCCCAAGGCGTGCAGACGTTAGTTGTATTTTGGGTGCTTGGCTAATTAATGTATGTAGAGCCCATAGCTATGCAATTGGTTCCTTGCTGACCAGTGTATCTATAGAGGTTAGGTTTCTGTCATTTTTTATTTTGAATACATTTCTGTAAATGTCAGGGCACTGTAGTAAATCATGACCACCTAACAAATAGCGTTCAGCAATGGTTTGCTTGCTAACCTTTGTCCTCATAGGTTAAAACTCTATCATGGATCATGCCATACTACGATATTTAATGTCCAGGGCCTGCCATATGCCCAGGTCGCCAATGTATGTTGAGCAATGGACTTTCCGATGGCTCCATGCCAACTGAGAAGCGGGTGTCAAGACCCTTTGGTGACTTCCTGAAATGGAGGCAGTGTGTGTTTGTGATCATCTTCTGTGATTGCCCTCTTTTTGACCCATGCGTGACATTTCTGGGTCTGTGCTCAGATCTCCCGCACATATTGCTTACTTTTTAGATGATTGTAGTCCGACCATGGTGGAAGAAGTCTTCACCATTATTAAGTGTCTATCTTTCTCATCACTTCCTCTTTGTCGTAGATGGGAGCTGGAGGGTCCATCACAAGGATAAGGTTTAACCCTTTCAATCACAGTCAGCTGTATACCTCATCCATTTCCGGAACCACCACGCTGCAAGATTTCACCGGGAAAACTCTGCGCATCTTTACCAGCACACATGACTGGGAGTAAGCTGGTTGTTACTGTGAAGGAAGGGTTGGAAGTACAGTGCTTAGGAACATACAGCTGCAATCACTTCCGAGTCACTTAGCTGACATTCATGCCTGTTGTGGTATGATGAAGGCAGGGAGAACATTCACTGACAAAAGTAGTAATGTCCTGCAGGTGTCTTTGGGTAACCGTGGGTACCTTGTGATTCAACAAGGTGAAGAGGCCCCGCAATCGGAGGTTCCTCCTTATCCACGATAGTTCTGGCTTCCAGAGGCCTACTTTTAGCACTGACATGCCATCTGCTTTCCAAGAAACCTAGCACCTGTCTGAGGCCTACCCAAGATACTCGCTGCATTTCCAGACGTACTCTTAGCCTTATTGTAGTGTATTGTAAATTGCTGTTAAGCACTGAGTTGATTTCCTAAGTGCAGGTTCCGGTTTCTGTATGGAATGCTTTTTGAGTTCTGAGAGGGAGGAGATTGTGTGGGATGTGGACAGCAGTCGAATATGCTTGCCTGGAAAGTGTTTCTACATCGACCATTCACAGATTTACATGCATGCCATGTACTTTCCTAGTTCAAGAACAGTCACAATACTGCAGGTAAGTAGCATATTTTACCTGTGTCCATATTATACATTCGAATGGATTGTGTCCTCCCACGTATTCCTTATCTTTGATAATTCCACTTCCAGCTTGCTGGCCTCAGAAAAAATGTTCCCAGTAGATGGCACTGCGCGTTGACGTCCCTCGAAGGCCTCTGCATCGGCACCAACGTCACCATAGGTATAAATAGTCTTGCGCAGCGTCCGTTGCTCAGTTCCGTTTTTCCGTGCCTCGTAAGCCTCGGAGACGCAACACTCGGTTCCTCAGTGAATTTTTTCAAAACTTTGATTTTCTTGAAGAAATCTTCAAATCTACGATGGCATCTTCGTCCGCTTCATCGACGCTACGATCCGTTTAAAAAAATGCCGGGATTGTGGAAAAAAGATGCTGTTAACCGATCCTCAGAATCTGCCTGTGGTGCCTGGGCCCAGAGCACCTGTGCTCGGTAGTGAGGAATGTATGTCCATAACGGCGAAAGCCTTGAGGGAGCGTAGGGGGAAGCTGGAAAAAGGTAAGACCATTAAATCTTCTACCCCTTTGAAATTGTCCTCGGTTGAGACATTAGTCTCCTCGTTATCGGAGAAAACATTCCCCCTCGAGATCTCGTAGTGGTTCTCACCACTCATCAAGATCGAGACATACCAAGAAGAGGTGCTATAGATCACCTTCCTCTTCATCTTCCAATTCACCAGAAAGGGCCACCTGCCCCACAAAACACAACTCTCCAGCTAAGTGGGAGGAATTTTGAAAAAAAAAGCGTAGGGTCTTCGAGAACGCAGCTCTGTCCCTCTCGGAGATGCCTCGAGGGGGATACCACAGGTGAAAGACCCGAAAAAAGAAAAACGCTGTAAGTCGTCAAACTCGGTGAATAAAAACCCTCGAGAGCGTCACGAATCCTCGAGTAGAGACAAGGGCCCTTCGCACAAGACGGCGTCATCGACGCCGTCATCGAAGGCACCTTCGACATATAAGACGTGCCATCAACGCCGTCGTAGACCCTGATGGAGTAGTCATCGAAACCTCATCCCCTGACCGCACCATCTGCACCCGAGTGCACGGAGAGTTATTTATCACTAGTACATTTACAGAGCAAGCAAATACTTTGAAGGCAGGTAGACGGAGCAATAACTCACAACCAGACACACAGTTAGCAAAATAATGAGCACTTATACGGCTATTTATTCATAGCTAAGAAGCAACAAGTGATAAAACAGAAATAAATCACAGAAAAAATAGAGAATTCAAGAGAAAATACATAACCATGGGCGTAACTGAATCCCTCATCTCGCCAGAAGCAGCTGGAAGACCCCCGGTAACAACCAGGCAGAGAGCACAACAGCCCACAGGAAAGTCGGAACAAGGTGTCCCCCCTCCGACTGAGGTCTTTGTGTTTTTTCCACCTGACCTTTCCAGGGCTCCTTATATATGCCCTCCTCAAAAAGGGGAGGCAATTTCTCGAACCTTCTGGCATTAGCGCTTGGGCATTGCTGAGTGACCATTGGTTGCCGGGCGGGTCAACCAACAGTAACCCCAAGGAGCAAAGCTTCCCTCTTCTAAAGCACCATGGAAAACAATTCCATAACTCATCCTGAGCAAGACATAAAAAACCCTTTTTTTATATCTGGTGCCAGCCGGCACCTGTGGATCCCAGCAGCTTTCCCAGCACAGTGTCCTTGACTGATGCCTGCATACCAGGCTCAGCAACGAATAACATTGAAAGCATGTTTTTTTAGCAAAGCAAGTGCAGTTTTCACTGAGGCATGGAATAAATATGCATTATAGCTCTGAGTGCCCCCAGAATGCACTGCGCATCAGCGCCATGTTTTAGCTCAAGCATCACAATGACATTGAGTAGAATTCCGATTCTCTCAACGACAGAGGCCATCCTCGAGTATGTCGACGCCCTTTGTGAGTTTGTCGACACATATGACGTCTACAACGACAACTACAACTTTTTCTCAAGTAGTCATGACCAATTTGGCTCCTTCACTTGAAATGGGTTTTACACCTCTCCCATGCTCTGATTACTTCAGAGCTTTGTCCTCTATTTATGAGGAAGGCGAAGACTCGGATTCTGAAAGGCCTTTCGGTTTACAATCTACAAGATTTCCTATACCAGAAGTACTAATATCAGAGGAAGTCAGGTTGAAAGAGCTTCAGGAGTCTTTACAGGAGGCCAGTGGCATAGATACCTCCCCAGAGGCAGACTTTGGCAAGCCAGACCCTGGTGAGCACGCTGAGGTGTCTTATAGATCTCTCATGGCTAGAATTATGGAGTTCATGTGGTGGTCAACACCTGCACCCTCTTTTCACCAGAATGACTTAACAGACATCTTAAGGGACCTCAAGAAGACCCTATAGTTCCTGTTCATGCAACATTACAGAGAAAAAAAGGTACAAATTGGGGAAACACCAGAGGTTATCCCTGCAGTAAACAAAAAGCTCTCTGCAAAATACAGAACGTCGGTTGCAGACCCTCAGTACTTGTCAAAGCACCCGACCCCAGAGAGCTTAGTGGTTCAGGCTGCGAGTTCATCAGGCAGGCAATCGGCGTACCCCACAATACCACAGGATCGTGATGACAAGAAATTTTATGCCATAGCCAAAAACATCTTTTCAGCATGCAGCATGTCAATTAAGTCAGCTAACGCCACTTGCACGCTGGTAAGATTCAGCCACACCCTTTGGGAGTGCGCTTCAACCGTGGCTGACCGTCTCCGGGAAGGGGAGGAACGAGACGCATTCTTGAATATCATCAAGAACGGGAAGGATATGATGTGTGAGTCCCTTCAAACAGGTCTCGACTCTGTTGACGGCATCGGCAGAGCCATGGGGCCAGTACCACAACCCGCAGATTTGCGTGGTTGCGGAAGTCTGGTTTTGCTCCTGATGTACAAGCCAGACTTCTGAATATGCGCTTTGACGGCACCTCTCTATTTGGCAAGAAAGCTGATGACAGTTTGGAGAAATGGCAAACCTCCAAAGCGGCGGCCAAATCCCTTGTAGCTGCAATTCATCAAACTCCAAACTGCCCCACAGATACGTAATGGAGGGGAAAGCTCTTTCGTTTTTAAAAGCAGAAGGGCAAACAGCTCAAAGGGTCCAGAGAAGATTTACCCGTGGTGGACGGGTCAAATGTACCAAGTCCGCACCGGCAGGTGCTCCCTTACCCTCGGCATCTGCGTCAGCCGCTCCAAAACCCCTCTGAGGTCTCTCCACACAAAACACCAGTAGGAGGCGGGTTAACTCAACATCTGACAGAATGGCAGGCTATTACGTCAGATGCTTGAGCATTGGAGACAATTGCCCAAGGTTACTGCCTGCCTTTCCTGCACACTCCTCAGAGTCATCCACTGGGGAGCAACTCTTTGAAGTTTCCAGACCCGCTCCTTATGCAGGAGATTTTAGACCAGCTAGCGAAAGGTGCCATAGAACCGGTACCTGTAGCGGAGAGGAACATGGGTTGGTACTCCCCATTCTTCCTAATACCGAAAAAGGACGGAGGAGGATTGAGACCCATCTTGGAATTGCGAGAATTGAACCAATTCCTCAGGAAGGACAAGTTCAAGATGGTAACCCTTTCTCTGATCCTTCAGGCCCTCCAGTTTCAGGATTGGTTGGTATCTCTGGACCTTCAGGATGCTTACTTTCATGTGTCTATCCATCTCAAGCACAGAAAGTACCCGAGGTTCGCCATTGGCAGCTCTCACTATCAATTACGGGTTCTGCCATTTGGGCTGACCTCCGCCCGAGGGTCTTCACCAAGTGTATGGCAGTCGTGGCAGAAAGTCTAAGGAGGGAAGGGATTCATGTCTACCCCTACCTGGATGATTGGTTGATCAGAGCAATGTCCCCAGAGCAAGCTCAGATCCATCTAGATTATGTTTGCCACTCTCTCCACAAGCTGGGCTTCTCCCTCAACTTAACAAAGTCACATGATGCCATCACAGAAACTCCAGTTCATTGGAGCAGTCCTGGACACATCCCTGGGAAAAGCCTCGCCACCACAGGTGAGGGCTCAAGATATTCTACAGATGGTGACCAGATTTCAAAAGGCCCAGCGTCTACCAGCCTTCGATTTTTATTATTTTTTTTAATTTATTCATTTTTTTTATTTTTAGGCTGTTCGGCTTCATGGCATCCTGCATTTTTCTAGTGCCAGAGGCTCGCCTGAGAATGAGATCTCTCCAGTGGGCGCTAAGGACCCAGTGGTCGCAATTCTCGGGAAAGATGGCAGATCTCCTACAAATTCTGAACAGAGTAGCACAGGATCTCCAGTGGTGGGCCTGTCAGGAGAACATCTTGAAAGCCCATGTCAACGACTTAAGCAGTCGCTGGTCTCCGTCGGAGTCCAGACTACACATCAACCTATCAGAGCTAAGAGCAATCAGGCTAACACTGAAAGCTTTTCTGCAATCAGTACAGGAAAAGAATGTTCTGATAATGATGGACAACACAGTGGCCATGCACTACCTCAACAAAAGAGGAGGAGTAGGGTCACTGCCACTTGTTCTGGGCAGTTCAGGAAGGAATCTCTCTATCTGCAGTTCACCTAGCCGGAGAGAGGAACACGGCGGCGGACACTTTGAGCAGGCAGACCTCAGTTTCCCACGAGTGGGAACTAGCTCAGGAAGTCCTTCAAGAGATCTTCACCCTTTGGGGAACCCCTAAGGTGCATCTGTTCGCAACGAGTGTCAACAAGAAATGCGAACGATACTGCTCAAGGGAATTTCCCCCGAGTGGAGCTCTCGGAGATGTGTTTGTGGTGGACTGGAAGTTTCCACTTCTGTACGCGTTTCCTACAGTCTGTCATTCCTCACGTAATAAGGAGGCTGAGAAGATTCCAGAAACCCATGATTCTAATTGTCCCGCATTGGGCCAGGAGAACATGGTACCCGGATATTCTAGAGATGTCCATCTCTCCTCCGATTCATCTTCCACAAAGAGAGGATTTTCTCTCGCAAGAGGAGGGTCAGGTTCTACATCCGGATATCAGGACTCAACCTTCACGCTTGGTTTCTGAAAGGTTGAGCTACAAAGATTGGGACCTCCCGGATGACGTAATGGAGGTGTTGCTTTCGGCTAGAAGACCAGCAACTAAATCTTTATACCGCTGCTGTTGAAACAAATTCTGCAACTGGTGTAGAGATAAGGATATTGACCCTTTTTCATGCAGTACACTGATGGTGTAATCTTTCCTGCTATACTTAGCAAATTCAGGACTTCAAGTTGGCACAATCAACGGTTACCTCACTGCTCTATCAATTTTTAAAAGCACGGCTGAGGAACCTTCATATTTCAAAATGCCTCTAGTCATTCAATTTCTAAAAGGGTTGACTAATGTCTCCTCCCCCAAACTCCTTTTCAGGTTCCTCTGTGGGATTTAAATCTAGTATTTTCTAATGGGCACTCCTTTTGAGCCTCTTCATTCCTGTCTATTAAGGTTTCTCACTCTCAAAACAGTTTTCCTAGCGGCTTTAACTTCTGCCAGAAGAGCGAGCGAACTACAAGCTTTATATTGCAAACCTCCACATACTATTTTTACTAAGATAAAGTAGTTCAAGTGAAGCCTAATTTCCTCCCAAAGGATGTCTCAGAATTCCATATCACACAAAAAATAACCTTGCCTTCATTTTACCCTCCTCCTCCTCACCCAGGTAAAGAGGAAGAGTGATTATACAGGCTGGATCCAAAGTGTGCCTTGAGTTTTTACATCGACAAACTCGTAAGGACTAGGCAAGCAGACCAGCCGTTTGAGGGGTATGCAGGACATAAACTAGGTTTACCCATCACAAAACAGACCATTTTAAGATGGACAATTCTAACCATCATAGAGTGCTATAAATTGGCAGGAAAGAACCCTCCTCAACACCTCAGGGCTCATTCAACCAGGGGTGTATCGCAGCCTCATCCGCTCTCCAAAGAGGGGTTCCAATAAAATACATCTGTGCGGCTGCCACATGGTCGTCTGCACATACTTTCACCAAATTCTACAGTCTAGATTCCGCCACTAACCAGGATACTAGATTTGGGAAAGTTGTATTGCACTCTGTGCACTCTTGAAACCTTTCTACCTTTTACTCCCGCCTCCTGTACACAACACTGCTTTGGGAGTCTATCAAAGATAAGGAATATGTGGGAGGACACAATCCTTTCGAAGAACAAGATACTTACCAACTGTAATGTTCTTTCGACTGGATGTTCCTCCCACGTATTCCTCATCGCCCTTCCCATTCTTCCCCGCAGTAAAACTTACCTTGTAGTTGCAGCCTATGCTCCTTCAATGGTACTAACCATCTCATACAGGACAAACACAGCACCTCAAAACGGAACTGAGCAACGGACGCTGCGCAAGACTATTTATACCTATGGTGACCTCAGTGCTGATAAAGAGGCCTTCCAGGGACACCGACTCGAGGGACGTCGACTTGCGCAGTGCCCTCTACTGGGAATTTCTTTTCTGAGGCCAGCAAGCTGGAAGTGGATTTATCAAAGATAAGGAATACGTGGGAGGAACATCCAGTCGAAAGAACGTTACAGTTGGTAAGTAGCTTGTTCTTTGACAGAGTTGACAACCTAAAGGTTTCTCTGGGAGTTAGGGCTGGCCCATGTCCTCTGGCTGGAGTCTGCACTCTTCTACTAGAAGTGTCTCTGAGGAGTTTGGGTCCCTTATGTGCAGCATATAGTCTATAAGTTATGTTTATCTTTCTTAAATGCTTAAAGTGTATGAGACTCGTATGTTCAGAGTTCCACATCTCCTGTTTTTAGTCGGCCAATGGTTTCTCTCAGTTATTGGTATTCAAAGTTAAGTTTGGTGCATAGACAAATCCCTTTGAGTAGGGTTTTGAATTCGTAAGCTATCGGTCAGGGATTATTGACCTTGACGCTTGGCAGTTCCATAACTGTGCTGTAAATTATTTCTGGCGGGCTGTGAGTGGCAGTGAGGCTCTAGTAAGGTGTGTGGATCAGCAGGACTATCTGGACATGGCCAACAGGCCCTGTGGGCTGTGCATGAGTGGGATTCCAGAGGGAGTTGGAAGCTGCCTGATCCTCATAGCAACGGCGCTGTACCTGTAGCAGGTAGATTTAATGCACTTTTGTGATGTCGAGGCTGCCAGTTGTAGCTCACCATGCAGGGCAGGGCTACTGAGACTGTGGGACTGCCACCACAGCTGAGGTTCAGCGTGTGTGCCCACCTTGGCTGCAAAAAAGAGGATTTCGAATGGATTGTGTCCTCCAACGTAGTCCACATCTTTGACATAAAATGTCCACAGCTGTGCTACTTTGCAGATTTTTCGGCAGAGGGCATCCTGCGTCGATGGCGTCGGAGTCGATGTCCCTCGAAGGCCTCTGTTGAGGGTAACGTCATTGGATGTTATATATAGGACGCACGGCGCCTGTAGCCTCAGTTCCGTTTTCTCCGCAAACGTGTTTGCTTCGAGAACTCGTCGTGCCTTGTGTATTCTTCGAGAATATGTCTTCTTCGTCTACCCCTCCGACTCTGCGGTCTGGCTTTGAATTGCCTGGACTGTAAGTCTAAGATCTCGATTACAGACCCGCACTGCATTTGTTTGTGGTGTCTGGGCGAGAGTCATGACACCGATGACTGTTCGAAATGCCAGTCGCTGACTGCTAAGGCCTTGCGTGAGCGTAATGGGAAGTTACAGTTAGGTCGGGGTACTAAACGCAGTAAGACATGAAAAGCTGAGAAAGGGATGTTCACCGACGATTCGAGGGGTGACTCTCCTCGTCGGAAGGAGTCCCGGGGATCTTGGTCTCCCCACTCCTCGTCTAGGTACTCCCAGAAGCGGAGTCACCGGTCGCCTTCACTGTCCTCGTCAGATGATGGCTCTGCGAGGAAAGTGGCTTGTCCCACCAAACTCCTGAGGAATGGGAGGCCTTCCGGGAGCAGATGCAGGCCATTTTTCAATCCCAGGGCACAGTTCCGCCTGCGCCTTCGAAAGAAGCTGTCAGGGAACGGTCTCGGTCCGATGCATGTGCGCATTCGGGCCTGGGTCCTCGGTGCGATCCTCATCGGGAACCATCAAGAAGTCGCATCTGACACCTTCTCAACAGCTCAAGTACATCGAGGCTGTGTTGGACATGTCCTTGGGGAAGTGTTCGCCTTCCAAGGTAAGGGCTCATCACATTGTACACATGGTGGACAAATTTCAACATGCCCAGAGTCTTCCGGCTTTCGTATTCCTAAGGTTGCTCGGCCTCATGGCATCATGCATTTTTCTGGTGCCAGAGGCCAGACTACACATGAGATCCCTGCAATGGGTCCTCAAGATGCAGTGGTCCCAATTCAAGATCTCGGATCCCGTTCAGGTTTCACTCTCGGTCTTGCAGGATCTTCTGTTGTGGGCCAGCAAAGGGAATCTGATGAAAAGGGAGCCATTTTTGCAACTTTGGCCAGTGGTGACGGACGCTTCCCTCACAGGATGGGGCGCTCATGCTGACGATCTGACCGCCAGTGGTTGTTGGTCTCTGTCGGAGTCCAAACTCCACATCAACCTGTTGGAGCCGAGAGCCATCAGGCTGGCCCTGGAGGCTTTTCTGCTGTCTGTGCGGGGGAAGAGTGTCCTGATCATGACGGACAACACAGTGGCCATGCAGTACCTCAACAAAAAAGAGGGGGTAGGGTCACTCCCGTTGTGCAGAGAGGCAATGCAGCTCTGGTTCTGGGCAATCCAGCAAGGAATTTCACTCTCAGCAGTTCATCTGGCCGGAAAGGAGAATGCGGCAGCGGACGCTCTGAGCAGGCAGAGCACGATCTCACGAGTGGGAGTTGGCTCAGGAAGTCCTTCTGGAGATCTTCGCCCTTTGGGGAACCCCGCAAGTGGATCTGTTCATGACCAGTGCCTACCGGAAGTGCGAGAGATTCTGCTCAAGGGAATTTCCTCTGAGAGGAGCTCTAGGCGACGCGTTTATCGTGGATTGGTCATTCCCACTTCTGTACGCGTTTCCTCCGGTCCCCGTCATTCCTCAAGTGCTAAGGAGGTTGCGGAGGTTCGGATTCCACGTGATCCTCATTGCTCCGGATTGGGCCAGGAGAGCGTGGTACCCGGACCTTCTAGAGATGTCCATCTCTCCTCCACGCCGTCTTCCTTACCAAGAGGATCTTCTCTCGCGCGAGTGGGGGTTGAGCTCTCCATCCAGAGGTCCAGTTTCTCAACCTTCATGCTTCGTTTCTGAAAGGTTGAGATATAAGGATTGGGACCTCCCGGATTACATGATGGAGGTGTTGCTTTTGGCCAGGCGGCCGGCAACCAAGTCCCTGTACCGTTGCCCTTGGCATAAGTTTTGCGACTGGTGCAGAAGACACAATGCTGATCCTTTTCAATGTTCAATTCCCATGGTTCTGTCTTTCTTGCTTTCTTTGGCCGACAGACAGGGGTCTTCAAGTAGGTACCATTAAAGGTTACCTGCCGGCGCTGTCTAGCTTCAAGCGTTCGTCTGAAGAATGTTCTTACTTTAAGATTCCTTTGATTTCCCAATTTATTAAAGGGCCCACTAATGTGTTCCTACCGTCCCATTTCAGGTGCCGGTATTGGATCTGAATTTTGGTCTTGAAATTCTGTATGGGTGCTCCGTTTGAACCTTTGCACTCTTGTCCTTTTGAGACTGTTGTCTTTCAAGACAGTTTTCTTGGTTGCTGTTACATCCGCTCGCAGAGTGTGGGAATTGCTGGCACTTTCGGCTAAGCCACCCTTTACTGTGTTACACAAGGATAGGGTTGTACTGAGGGTACGTCCATCCTTTCTACCTAAGGTAGTGTCAGAGTTTCATTTAAGCCAGAAAGTTGTACTTCCTGCTTTCTACCCTCCTCCTCATCCTGGTAAGGGAGAGGAGCGACTCCATAGGTTGGACCCTAGCAGAGCTCTGAGCTTTTATATTTCTAGGATGTCCAGGGTCAGAGTGGACGATCAATGCTTTGTGGGGTATGCTGGACACCGATTGGGCCAGGCTGTTACCAAACAGACCTTGTCCAGGTGGATTATCCTCACCATTACTGAATGTTACAGATTTGCAGGCAAGGACCCTCCTGAGGGTTTGCGAGCTCACTCCACTAGGGGCGTGGCTACTTCCACAGCGCTGCAGCGTGGAGTTCCTATTAGGAATATTTGTGACGCAGCAACATGGGCTTCTATCCACACCTTTGTCAAACATTACTCCCTGGATACGCTCCATGGTCAAGATATGGCTTTTGGTAAAGCGGTTCTTTATTCTGCCGTCTGATTGGGTATTCTAAATTCTTCACCCTTCTCCATTTTCTGGTACTGCTTTGGGAGTCTGTCAAAAATGTAGATTACGTTGGAGGACACAATCCATTTGAAGAACAAGTTACTTACCAACTGGTAACTTCCTTTCGACTTATTCCACATCGCCCTCCTTGGCTTCCCCTCAGGAGAATTTCCTATGCTATTGCAGCTTGCGTTCCCTCAAGGCTATGTGCAGTCCAGCAGGCATTGTGTACGAGCAGATCACACGTTATGGAGAAAAAAACATAAATTGAGGCTACGGGCGCTGTGCGTCCTATTTATAACATCAGGTGACTTCAGCCTTGACTGAGGCCTTCGAGGGACATCGACCCGACGCCATCGACGCAGGACGCCCTCTGCCAAAAACATTAAAAAGTTGCACAGCTGCGGACATTACATGTAAAAGATGTGGAATACGTTGGAGGAACATCCAGACGAAAGAACGTTACCAGTTAGTAAGTAACTTGTTCATCCCTGCTCTGTGCTTCTTTGGTCCTCTAGCACACTGGGTTTTCTGAATGTAGCACCGGTGCAGGTCCAGAGACTATAGTGCTCCCAGTGATAACTCAAATGGACTACATTTTATGGCAGTGTGGTAAGTCAAGAGAAGATGACAGACCAAGTGGTGACATTTCCAAAATGTATTACTTTATTTAAATAGGAAAAGACCTTTCTGTTCCTATTATAAGGGTTTGCTCCTACCTAACACAAAACGAACTGGGGTACTTGTCAATAGTCTAGTCCAAAACAATAGCCCGTCTTACATCCCAAAGCTAATCTATGCTAAACCTACCACTAAGCAAAATAACGCAAAGGTCCAGGAGAATGACTCCCTTCTCCTGGACAAGCCTTCTCGGGTTCAGTAAGCTATTCCTAAATAGTTCTTGGTGATTTCCTGAATTTAGTTCTTTCAGTTCTGCAAGGGTACTCTTCCACTTCCAGGGTACCCCTTTGTCTTCCTGTTTAAGTAACTTGGCTTATAAATTTAGTGTTTTGACCCTTATGCTTAATTGCAACTTGCAGTGTCTCTTTGCTTCTTTCTTCACTTAGATATGGATGCAGTGATCCTCTCTATTTCTTATTCAGTTGGCTCTTTCCCTTTGACCTCTCTTGGTCTGTTCATTGGAAGGATGAGGCTTAGTCCCATATGTATTCAGACTCTTATGAATTATTACTGTTTCACTGGGTTGAGTAGGCTGTGTCCCACAGTGGTTTACACACTGCTGAATAATTACTGCTACACTCGGATCAGTAGGCTGTGTCACATACTTATTCACATACCTCGAAATAGTTACTGCTTCACTGGGATGAGTAGGCTGCCTTTGTCCCTTTCTACCGTGTTCCTCCCAGTGTCTTCCGCCTCACCGTTACCTTTCTTCGGGCAGGTTGGCGCCACCAGTTGGTTGTTAGGAACCTGGTTATCTGTCTGCTTTGGAAGGCTTTCTCTGTTCTTTCCGATCCCCTGTTCTTTCCCGGTGTGGCTTGGTATTGCCACTGCTGGAGTAGTCTCGGCACCGTTCACAGACCAGATTCCCCACGCCACTGCTCTTCTGCTGCTGCTTTTCTAGGGTTTGGCTTGCACAGTGTGACATGGTCCTCCATGTCTTCTCTCTCCAATGCTGGTCCTCCCGACTGAGGATCTCCAGTTTCGCAGTTTCGTGCTTGCGTCCGGCACGTCCCAGGTTTGAACTGCCTGTTTCTCTCTCCATGTTTCTTCAACTCCTCCTTTTTTATTACGCTACTCAGAGGGTCCCCCAGTAAGTAGCTGTAGTCCTTTCCTGATGTCGAACTCACATTCTTTATGACTCTTCAACTTCCTCGTCCCAGCGTCAGACAAGACTTCCCCTTAAAGATGGTTTTCCTGAAACCCTGATGGTCTGAGGGACTCATGACAAGGGGTTACGGAGTTCTTTGACGGAACTGGAGTCCTTGTTGTGTGAAACCAGAAGATATCTCACCCGCTAGTACCGGCAGATCTCTCCCTCAGGTGGTTAGGGCATGGCCATCACCTTTGGATCCAGGCCCTGACAGTGGAACAGAGCGGCGGGATCAGCTGGGTAAGGGGTCCTTGGGGAGGGTTGAGTGGGATACTGATGGCGAGATGCGGTATCCTTCTCTTCACTGTTACACCTTAACCCTATCCTACGTAATGGGATATTTATAAACTCAAACCTCCTCCCCCTCCCGCTTTTCCTGCATGAACACTTTTACACAGACACCCAGCTCTAAGAGAAAACAGACTCACACCCAAGCCGTGTACCTGACATGTCCCAATTCTTTGGGCAGGCAATTATCAACAATCACTCACACATGACTTCGGTTACCCACACGGATAAAAGGCAGAGCATGAGAGCACACTCGGACGAGGCAAAACAAACACAGTTAAAGCCGTTTTGAGTCGGCAGTTGAATGAAGGGATCAAGACGGCCAGGCACGAGAGGTTTGTGAGAGGTGCAACACCCTTGACCTTTTTGGCAGGAAGCCGTTACTCTCAAGAAACCTTCAAGGCAGAAAACATAAGACCAGGAAACCAGGCTGAAGGATCCTGCACTGTGTGTCGGAGATACTGAGGGTCCTCCCGCTTTAACTGACCAAGGTGGGGGGGAGCAGCAGACATTGTGGTATCCTCCTTGGCTCCAAGAACAAAGAAACGACCGAGAACAACACAGCCAGTGAGTTGGGGAGACCAATGCCAGACTGGCCTGTGTTGAAGTCAAGGCTACAAGTGGCAACATTGTGAAAACGAACATTATTAAACGCATGTGATAAAAGACGCTGAGTGAATTGGCAAAGTCGCTGGTGAATATTTGAACATTAAAAGGAAAGATACAATACCGTTGACAGATTGGTTCGGCACTGTGAATGTGCTAAGTCGAAAATCTCTGTACGGTATCCAGACAAGAGAAACAAAAGTAGAAGATTGATGTGAAGTGTACATTTTGTAAAGTGAATCAAAGTGGTCCTGCAATGGTTTAAGCAAAGCCCATTGCACATTCGAAAGTCTTCAGTTCTGGTATGAAAAGGTATCTGAGCTCAAACAAGGGGGATCCATGGTTCGAGCCCAAACGAGGGAGACCAAGTTGTAAACACTGGAAAAGATGATCTGAACCCGGACGAGGGGGAACCGTGGTCCGAGCCCGAAGGAGGGAGACCAGTCTTTGAACTTGTGAGAGTGAAAACCCTGACAAAGGAAAGGAACCTTTGTGTTTTGTTTGTTACATCAGGCCCTCTGCAATAAGAGACCGTCATAGCGAGAGAGACTTTGGCGCAAGGCCCTGATGCCTATGTTTTGAACTGTTAACTCGTGGCCAAGAAGCCAGAGTGTGCGAAGCTCGCACATGCCGCCTTGCTCTGTGCTGAAAACGTAGTGAAGGGAAGCCAACTGCTTAACTATCCTGACATATATTATTTCTTTTGCATTCATTGTTATCCCACACCATTTTGTATTTAGAAGTAAGGATTGGCAATAGGTATATTAGTATAGGCCCTTTTATTTTGACAGACTCCACTAGGACTGCGTTATTATTCTTTGATGGTTGTAGCTTAGATAGGCGTTCTACCAACCCATTGAAGTTCAATAAACACCCTTGGACTGTGACCACTTGTGTCGGTCTTCACTGTTTGATACCATGCCTTCCTTATGTTGTACCCAAGACGGGAGACACTCCCTGTGGGGTACCGCTTACTGCCACCCCTAGGGGGAATATTGCGTGGCGGGTTCACCTCCGTAGCCTCACAAGGATGGGCTCCTCTCTGGGGAGAAGTGAGGTGATAACCACGATTTGTCACAGCAGCCATGTTGGAGTTAGCTGCTGCCCTGGTCCTTAATCGGCAATGCACTCCATTGAGCCTTAAGTATAATTACCATCTCTATGGATAATTCATTTGTGTTCTGTTCCCCCACTACTGAACAGAGAAGAGTGGCTGGAGGCCCATATATACTTGAATAGAAGGACAGAGCACCTACTGGGTATTCTGGGATATAAACCAGGCAAATTGTATATTTCCTTTTGGAGAGAGGCTAAGCTTTCTTGGAAGTAACACAGACCTTAGTACTCCATCTTTACAGTTCTTGAAGTAGCGCTAGTGAAGGACTGACGGATTAGCAGCCAGGTAACAAACTGGCAATGCAAAGCTAGATGGCAAATACAAAGAAAACTGGTGGCAACGCCACGCAGGGCCGCAAAGTATCGACTGCAGAAAGCTTTGCTTTGCTAAAGGAATGCACATATCACCTGAAATCAGGTGCTGTGGAGTTGGCTTGCCCGACTGTGGTGCCCCCAAATTCTGAACTCCAGAGTCTAATAATGGATACTGTGGCCATCTCTGTCACACATATCACCATATCACCAGGCAATTGAAAAGCTCAGCGATCGCATGACACAGTTTGTGGGATGCACTTCATGAACCTGAGGAGGGGGAACTCCCTCAAGATTCACCAAATTGTTCAACCTTAAGGTGTCCAGTAAAGAGACGAAATCAGTACTATTCGAACACAGGGACAAACTGAGGAGACTGGTTACAGCCATTCCAATCTTGGATACCATATGGGAGGCTGGTGAGAAGATGCTAGCGAACCCACTATCCACATCTAGTTTTTCTCTGGAGAGTGCGCCTTTTGTCTGCGGGCACACTGTAAGCCCGACTCCGTCATCACAGTAGGGGCAGGAAAGAAGCTGGCGATTCCTGCATCACCGCTAACAACTCCTTCAGACAAGGAGTGTAGGAAGCTTGAGGCGATGGGGAGAAAAGTGTCGGCAGCAGTGTCGGCAGCAGTGTCTCAGTCAATAAGAGCTTTAAATGCTCTGGCAATGTCTGCAAGATACGACAGAGAACTTTGACATAAGGTGTCCACGCTCGCAAAGCACCTCCCTGCAGAGTTTCAAAAGGAGGCGAGGTCTATCATGTCGTGCAGGGACGCCACTTCAGATCACATGATTGAAACGGGATGTGGGAGAGTCTGGTTTCAGGTAAATGGCTGACGGCACTGTTCTCTGACGGCAAGCTTGGATGAAAGCGACAAATTTCTGACCGGAAGTCGAAGCCCAAATTCTCGATATGCCATTCGACGGGCAGGATCTCTTCAGCAAGAAGGTCGGTGAACATCTCAAAGGAATAAAAACGGACACAGACACGACAAGAGCAATTAGTTCCCTAAAAGGTAAAGATATGGATCAACGTCCTTTTTGCATCTTTCGGTGCACATCCACGAAGTATCGAGGTTATAACAGACCATATACCTCACAAAGGTCCTTCTGGAAAAAGATATTTCTCCAGCATTGGATCTTTCATGCATTCACATGCTGTGAATATTTCCCCGTCGTCGGGCTGGGAAACCTCAGTAACTTTAACTTTAGTGTCCTATTAACGTCCTTTTTGGGTGCATCAGGCCCCACCAATAGGACGCCTGGTATAAATAGCCACGCCCCACGGGTTTCCTTCAGATTTTAACCGTCTCCAAACTGTTGGGATCACCTCGTGTTTCTTCGTGTTTTTGCATGTGTGTTTTGTTCGTGGGCTAGGATGTCGTCTGTAGCCCAGAACAAGTCTCTTTTTTGGCCGTCTGCTACCTGCGGCATGAAGGTGGTGTACGAAGGGGATGGTCATATGGACTCTCTACCCTCATCACTCGGCGGATACCTGCGAGCTATGTCAGGGGTTTCCGCAGAAGACCTTGAGGGACCGTAATCGATGGCTCATATGTTTGCTTAATGTGGGCAGGTACCCGGCTTCTGAGGTGGGATCGGCCCGGGGAGCCAATCTTCTGGAAGGGTGGAGAAATCCACAGAGCATCGCTGAGCTGCATTGGCAGAACGCCCTGCTAAGAAGCATTGGCCTGCAGGGCCTGAGTCGGTGGTGGGGAGTGGCAGCAAGTCTTTGTTGAGGCCGCATCAGTCGAAGGGGGCGAGTGGCTCTTCATTGTCCAAGCATGGTCAGCCGGACAAGTTGAAGGGGTCTGGTGGTTGGCCAGAGAAATCTACGGTGTCTGAGAAAGACCTGGCAAATCCGAGGGAGTCTTCGTCGTAGCACTCGTCGTCCAGGGACCATCACAAGTCTTTGTCCATCTGGGAGTCTTCGAAGCATCATTCTGGTTCTTCAAAGAAATCCGGGTCTCTGGTAAAATCGAGGCCAGGGGACGTGGTTCCGACAACGAGCTCATCGACTGTGTTTCCGTCGTCAATGGTAGTGCTACGGTCTACAGTCCCGTTGTCGACGGTGACGTCATCGGCGCCGTCTGCGACTTTGACGGATAGTGGTCCGCTGCTGTTGTCATCACAGATGGAATCGGAAGGATTGTTGATGACGGGTGGGGCGTGGCAGTCCGCCGCCTTTGAGTCAGTCCTGCCTGAGAACATATTGCAGCAAGATCCTGCTACGTTTCTGTTTCTTCAGGAATGGAGGAGGAACAGGAGGCGCTGTTTGACCCGTCAGCCTTGGGTCTGCAGAATGTGATGCCTTCAACGTCGAGTGGGGTAGGGGATGGGCCGCCCCTTTATCCTTTGATTAACCCGCAGTCTCTGCTGTCGCTGCAAGTACTGTCTACACTGCAATCTTTGTTCGGGCAGCTAGATGCCAGGTTGCCTCCTCCTCTGCGTCTGACGGTGCTGGTGGTCGAGGGGTTGCCTGGTGAGGCACCTAGAAAGTCTCCTCCGGCACGGTTGCCCTTTCTGTTGCCGATGGGATTGGGTCGTCCAGTCTCATCCTGAGGAAGGAGAACTACCTGATTTGGACCCTGAGTGTGCCACGGGAAACCCTGTCTACTGTGTCGTCGTCGCCGACGAGGGATGACGCGTGGGACATTGACGTGAAGGTGGAGCAGCCCCGTAGTCCGGCTCAGCCTTCACCTCCAGATGATATTGGGGCGTTCTACGCCATGATGTCGAAAGCATGTCTGGAGTTTGGGCTGGCATCTGAAGAGGAACGTAAGAGCGGCTTCCTCTTTGACCATATGGGCAAGCGGAGGAAGGCGGTCTTCTCTGTGCCGATACTCAACCACATGTGGCAGGAGGGCCTGCACACGATGCAGAACCTGTTTTCAGAGCCGGCTGTGAAAGGTCGCCTTGAAAAGAAGTTCAAGGCCCTGGAGTCTAACCCTAGATGCCTGGTATCGCAGCCCACGCCCGAGTCCGTGGTGTCAGCGGCGGCCAGCCGTAAGGCCAGGAGCCAACATAAATGTGTGATGCCTCAGGACAGTGAGGCCAGGAAGCAGGACGCTTTTTGTAAAAAGGTCTTAACGGTAGGGGCTACGACTGTGAAGGCTGCAAATTCCTTGGCGATTATGGCCAGATATAATTGTGAAATGTGGCAATCGGCTGGCCCCGATTATGGAACATCTGCCGGAGCAACACTGAAAGGAAGTAATGCTGTTGGTTCGAGAGGGGGAGGAGGCGTCCTCCGGCGGCAGGCCTGGTTGAAGTGCACAGACTTTCTCCTGGCGGTCCAATATAAAGTCATCAACATGCCCTATGAAGGCAAACACTTGTTTGGCAAAAGAATTGATGAGGCCCTGAAGGGCATGAAAGATGATATGGACACTGCTAAATCCTTGGGTTCCTTACAAAGGGGTTTCTCTTTTCGCTCCTTTTAAGCTTTCCGTGGAGCCTTGGGGAATGCCCGCTTTGCTACCTCCAGAGATCGGGGGTACAGACGCCCCCAGCTACTCTTCTCAATGGTATAGGCGTTCTGTCCAGCGGCGCAGAAGGGCCGGGACTTCCATGTTCAGTAGAAGAAGGGTTTGCAGTCCACGGCGTCCAGAGGGCGACAAACTAAAACTCAACAATGACTGCCGTATGGACAGTCTGCTGGGGGGCAGTGTCCCTGTTAGGGGGAATTCTCTTTTAAGGCTAATTTCCCAAACCTAGTGAGTTCCCCAGCAGCTTTGCTGGATTTTTGGGGTTTGTTTTTGTTCTCCTGCTAAGAGTGAGACTCTTTTACTCCCACTCTTAGACATGATTTGAGGTATGTCTTTGACTTGTTATGTGCTTATGGGCTATGGGGTTTCTTTTTACTCCATAGGGGATCATCTGTTTTTCTGTATGTGTGGTAAACAGCACCCTTGGTGCAGTACCACAGGGGTGTCACAGTGACCCCAAACATAGACTCCATACCTTGGGACTGACTACTGTCTCCCAGGGCATGTAAAGTCACCATTGGCTTTACTAGTCCAAAATTGTGAACAGAACCAGTACAAACCATCATATTGTGGAAGTACTGGTAAGGGGTAATTCGATTGCCCCTGGGTCTGTTTTCGAAGGGGCACTGTCCCGTTTCCCCTCGTCGAGTTTCTGGCTGGTGGCAGTGGTTACCAAGCGAAATATTCCACCGGAATATTCTCTATGGGATTTTCCCATTGATTTTAAACGCACCACTGTTTGGTGCAATGTTAAAGATACCGCTGGTTTATTTATTTAATATTAAATCACCGGTTGGGTCTTTTTGCCAGAACTCGATTCTAAAATGGCGTTTGTGTCCGTCTCTGTAACTCTGACCAAGGTCGAGCCCCTTGTTCCACTATTTTGGCGGGCTTCTCCACAGGAAGGGTGGAGGGGGGAATTGGCACCCTGGACTGCATTGCCTTAGCAACCCAAGTCGCACTCTACTCTGGCCCAGTGGTGAGCCGCCCGGCTCACCACTTAGCATGTGTGATTGACAGCTAGGCTGTTGAATGGGGGTTTTTCTGCTTAAAAGCAGGGCCTTTGGGGCTGGAACTTCAGAAGTCGCCACAGGACCTAAGAATCTGAAGAGGGAACAAGCTGAACCATCTGCAACGACGACATCACCGGTGAAGCCCTGCTGCAACTACCTCACCACTTTCCCGACGACAAGAGAAGATCTTCTGCTGGACGAGTCTTCTTCCCCTGAGCTGGTGGGATCAACCAGTTCGACCTTTTCGCCTTCCAAAGACGTCTCTTGGTCGAATCCCCGTGCCAAGCACCCCGGCGGCCAGATAGCCAAGCTCACGACTTTTGACCGCGAATGAACTCCGCGGCTGGTTTCATCCCTGTGCAGTGCAACGACTCCACGTTCCCTCCTCGACGAGATCTTCTCTTCCCCTGGTCGGAACCACAAACTTCAACCACTGACGGAACAACTGCCCCCGCTGGAGCTTCCTTTCTCCTTAAGGTACTGTGCCCTTTCTGGCCTCCCTTTCTACAGATTGCTAAAGGTGACCCTTAAATCCTTGGCTTCTAAACTGGGTTGGCTCCAGGCCTTCTTACTATATCTTTTGAATCACCCCAACCTCTTTTGAACACTCTGCAAAGACTTTCAGTGCACTCTAAACCGTGTGATCCTGGGCACATTTCGCTTTGCTCCATTTAAAGTGGGCCTGGCCTATGAACTTTGGCTCTACAGTATAACCTGCCTTTCTCTCCTTCCTCTGAACTCTTAAAAGTGTTGGGAACCGTTTTATTCTTATGCTCTGCCTTTTTCTCTCCCTTTAACTACATTATCAGAGTGCCATCTTGGTTAAGCACTCACATCTGTTCTAACAAATAGTAGTGTTTTAACCCTGACTTGTCTGATAACTATTAAGGGAGGTGTGTATACTTTACCTGACTGTGTTTTAACTTGCTTTTGATTGAGAGTGCTAGTATATGCCATAAAGTGTGTTTTAAATAAATAATTATATACTTTTTATACAAAGCTCTGGTCAGTGTTTATTTGCTCTACTGTGTTTTGGCCCTATTGTGTATACTCTGCATACTGCCCTACTCTTCTTGAGGGAAGTCTGACTGCTCAGCCACAGCTACCAGGCAAATCTGGGTGGTGCAGACTGCTACCAATTGGGTTTACTGCTTACTCCTGTAGTCTTAATCTTTTTGCAGTGTTCCCCAAGGGAACTGCACAGGATTCTGCCTAATAGTCCCCATCCATGTCAACGAGTGGCAGAAGATATCAGATCGCTGGGTGCTGGACACGGTGCGTCTTGGCCACTCAGAGTTCCGGCGTCCTCCGGTTCGTATTCGGCCGGTGCATGGACTGCAGTGGCATCTTCAGATCCTGCTGCAGGAGGTGGTGCTCATGCTAGAAAAAGGGGCGATAGAACCAGTTCCGGTTGCAGAGCGGGGCCCAGGGGTGTACTCCCAGTACTTTGTCGTGAAAAAGCCTAACGGCAAGTGGAGGCCTATTCTAGATCTTTGGGCGTGGAACAAGAATCTGCAACGCCTGAAATTCAAGATGCTCACCCTTCAAGATGTCATCCGGTCGGTGCAGCCAGGCGAGTTCCTGGTGTCGTTGGATCTGCAGGACGCCTATTTTCACATTCCTATGCGGCGGAAGCACTGCAGGTTCCTGTGCTTTGTGGTCGGAGAGGAACACTATCAGTTTCGGGTCCTCCCGTTTGGCCTGAAGTCGTACCCCAGGACGTTCACAAAGTGTCTGGCTCCGGTGGCGGCCTTCCTCCGGAGGAAATATCATCATGTGTATCCCTCCCTGGACAATTGGTTGCTGAGGGGTTTGTCGCAGGAAAGGGCACGAGTCTCTCATGGCGACCATGCCGCTTTTGCAACGGCTGGGATTCGCCATCAACTTCGGAAAATCGTATTTGACGCCGTCCAGAGAGTTGGTGTTTCCCGAGGTGCAGTTTCTTACCCGGCAAAATCTGGTGAGGCCCTCCAGTGAGCGTGTGGAAAAGTTGCTGGTCAAGGCAAGCGAGTGGAAAAAGGGCAAGGTAATCTCGGTCCGAGGTTACATGTCGCTGTTGGGGGCCATTGTATCGTGTGTCCCTCTTCTTCCCAATTGCTTCCTGTTCATGAGGCCGGTGCAGGAGTTGCTCACAGACAGATGGTTGCAGAGTCAGAGATTATGGTCAGACAAGTTGGTGGTCGACAAAAGCTTGGTGGACACCCTTCACTGGTGGTCGGAAACAGTCAATCTTGTGCGGGGCATGCCCTTGCTGGAGCTGGAGTTCCAGTTTACGATTGTAGCAGATGCTTCCCAGGTAGGATGGAGGGGGGGGGTACACCTCAACAGGTCACAGGTGCAGGACTTATGGTCTCGGGTGGAGACTTTGTTACATATCAATGTGCTCGAGTTGAGGGTGGTGCACTGGGCCCTGAAGTCGTTTCTTCTGCGCATCCGTGGATCGGTGGTGAGGGTGTTAATGGACAATACCACCACCATGTTCTATTTAAGGAAACGGGGGGGCACACATTCCAGAGTCCTGTCGAAGGAGGCGCAAGACGTCTGGAATTGGGCTCTAGCTCAAAGGATCAGCATTGTCGCTTTCCATCTGCCCGGAGTTCTGAATGTTCAAGTGGAAGCACTCAGCAGGGTCGCCAGTCAGCTGCACGAGTGGAGGCTGAAGGAGCAGCAGGTGGCACGGATCTTCCAGCGATGGGGGCATCCTCCGTTCGATCTGTTTGCTAGGAGGGAAAACAAGCAGTGTCTGGAGTTAGCCAACAGAGGGGCTCATCCTAAGTCATTGGGGTACACCTTTTCGTTCCCGTGGACGGGTTTCTTCCGTATGTGTTTCCCCCCTTCCCGCTCATTAGAAGGACCATCCAGTGGATTCGGAAGTACCAGTGTCGAGTGATTCTGGTGGCCCCGTTCTGGCCCAGGCAGACGTGGTTTTCGGATCTTCTTCATCTGGCGGTGGAGGAGCCGATTCGGTCAGGAGCGGATCCAGATCTCCTGTCTCAGGGCGGCGGCAAAGTGTGGCATCACGATCCGGCTTGTCTCAGCCTGGCGGCGTGGCTCCTGACCATTCAGAGTCCGGTCATTTAGGAATACCCCAAGAGTGTCGTCAGATTTTGGAGGCAGCAAGGGCGCCGTCTACGAATGTCTCGTATGGGGCTAAATGGACGAGATTCTGTGAATGTTCATCCTGGGGTTAAGCCTTTGGACGTTTCTCCGGTGCAGGTTCTCCTGTAGCTGTTACACCTGGCGGAAGGGGGCCTGGCGTTGTCATTCTTTAAGGTGCATTTGGCGGCGATTTCTAGGTTCACGAGAAAGCGCCATGCTGTTCCTCTATTCAGTGATCGCTTGGTGAAACATTTTCTGAAGGGGTTGTTTCGGACATTTCCTCCGATGAAGACATTTGCACGGCGTGGGTCCTTAATGTGGTGCTTTCGCCTTTGATGAGGCCTCCTTTTGAGCCCATGTTGACGGCACCTTTTGAAGTTCCTCTCATGGAAGGTGGCTTTTCTAGTGGCAATTACCTAAGCCAGCCGGGTGTCTGAATTGCAAGCACTGGTTATTGACCCGCCTTACCTGAGGTTTCTGAAAGACAAGGTTCTCCTGGCCAGTAACCCGCACTTTATTCCGAATGCACATCAATGTGCTGGAGCTCATGGCCCTCCAGTGGGCACTAAAATCCTTCCAACTAGCCCTAACAAGAGCAGTGGTCGCCATTCAAATGGACAATACGACCTCCATGCACTACACCAACAAACATGGGGGTACGAGATCTGCGATGCTCGCTAGGAAACACGGAAGCTCTGGTAGTGGGCCCTCCAACACGTGGTACACGTCAGGGCAGAGCGCCTCTCAGTTATGGACAATGTCCTAGCGGACAAATTAGGTAGGGATTTCTCTTCCTCCCACGACTGGGAGCTTGACGATGGCAAGATTAACCAAATCTTTTACAGATGGAGTCCACCTCAGATCGACCTGTTTGCAACCAGTGGCAATGCGAAATGCCTTCACTTTGCCTCCAGATATCCGGAGAAGAAGTCACTTGTTGGGGGTCGGGGGAAATGCTTTCTCCCTAACATGGATTGGGCAGTCCCTTTGCTTTACGTCATCAGCAAGAGATGTTTTGATAGGCAGCATTCTCATATCGGTATGCGAGATATGTTGGGATTGTGGCACACTATTTGGGAGACTGATGTGTAAGTTTACTACTACTATGCATGATGATTGTTTTGTCAAGAATAGTTGTTTATCTTGATTACGATTGAATACGGGCCAGCAACTATTTAAGAATATTTATGCTTAGTCATTAGCTAGACAACTAGAACATCTTATTTGCCTGCATGTAAATATTTTGGAAGGTTTATGTATCTGCTTAGATTCACATGCTTTGCATAGGCTGCCATCTAGTGGTTTGTGCAAAGTGTTCCATGTTGTCTTTTTTAAAATTCAAAAAGTGGGCGTTGACAGAGGAGTTACTGTTATACTATCCCTACACTACCTGCACAGATACCAAGGATCCCCCACATGCTATATCGATTGTTTTCCCCCCATCATCGAGTTGGATGTTAAACGACCAGTTCATTAATAAGGTATTCGTAATTGTAGTTGGCTCAGGCTCGAGGCCGAAGACAGCATTTGTTTTACTAGGACTACGAACATAGAGCATTGGCTGTATTGAAAGAGACAGTTGAACAGTCAGCTCGAGAACTCAGTGACTACAGAAATGTTTTTTATTTTTTATTTTATTGTTGAAAGTGCAGACCTAGCTCGAGAGCACTGGAGCACTGTACAGAGTGTAGGTAGCCGGCATTGGGGCAGGCATCTTTTAACAGTAGCGCAGTACTGTGAAGTCTGTGCGTCGGCATCTATGTATATTGGAATTAGTCCTTGGTCAGGTGTTGTTGAAAGAGCCATACTTTGAGAGATTTGCAAAATTGGAGAATTGTGGGGGTATTCCGAGCCCGACACCAGGATCAAGTTCCATAAACTGGGTGCATGACAAGAGAAGGATTGTTTGCGGGTCCTCTCTGTGCGGACGAGTTGTGATTCAAGCTGGTTGGTCACTTTGCTGCGTGAGGAGCATGTGCCACCAGATATACGGAGTTTATCTGCCAACTGCGCTGGTGTGCTACTTGTGACTGCTTTGTAGATGATACATGCAGTATTGAACAGTTTCTTAACTTGGAGTGGAAACCAATGTAGTTCACGTAGGATGGGGTTATTCGGTTAAATTTCCCTGCTCCCGTAATAGGACGTGCTGCAGCATGGTGGACTGTTTTTAGGGGAGCCAAGTGAGCAGCTGGGAGCCCTGTCAGGAGATCATTTCCCCCATCGATGGTCAAGACCACAAGGGCCTGCACTACAGTCCCGAAGTCCTGCAGCGTGATGAAGGGGTTGATCTTTCAACGAGTAGAGATTCTGAGCCAGGCTATTTGGGCCTTCTTGGCTGTGTGTTTCTGGAGGGGCATTTTGCTGTCAATGGGGATGCCTAAGGATTTTGCTGAGTCTTGAAAGTTGTGGATCAAATCCTTCTAAGCACATATTATTGAGCAATTTTTGGAATAGGTGTATTTTAGCAAGCAGACCAATGAGGACGAATTTAGTCTTGGATGGATTTAGTTTGATGTAGATAGTCAACATCCAGGACTGGATGATAGCAAGGTAATTAAGGAGACAAATTAAGTCTTACGCACTATTTACTCTCCTGTACAACTGAGCACCATCTGTGTATTTGGATGGCTATATTGGGATCTTTGAGGAGAGTGTCCAGAGGCTCCATTTAAAGGTAGAAAGGGATTGGTGGGATGATGGAGCCTTGGGGGGGACTCTGCAGGAGACCTAGAGTCAGTTAGAATGCAACCAGTGTCACGCTCACCTGATTCCCACAGAGGCGCAGGTCTGGCTTCGAGTGCTGATGCTTCTTCTATGGTGAAGCGCAGGGCTCTGAAGATGGACTCTCTGGCTCACAGGAATATTCCCCTGTGCGTGAAAAGGGAGTATTACCCACTGACGGAATAATGCTCAAGCCTCCCACTCCCTTCCAACCCTCCACGATACCCTTCCTCGATTCCCCGTGAAGTCTCACCTTAGGGTCTGGAAGGATGAGTTCTCCATCCTGCTTCTGATGCAGGGGCGCGTTGAAACCCAGTTACTTCACTGGATTGAGGTTTGATGGGAGTTCAAATAAGCTTGACTATTCAGGTAAGGCGCTGTAAGAGTTCTGTAGCAAGTTCAAAAAGTTCAAGCTTAATAATAATGTTCATTGTCTTACTGCAGCAAGCGCTAACGCTTATGTCTTTTTCCCCTTAGGGGCCGGGGTTCGGAATGCCAGAGATATGGCGCCGACCCGAAGTGAAACGTGCAGTTCCAGTAAATGACAGGTAAGTTCTGGATGAGCGTTCGGGTAATGTCTTTGCATTCGCTCATTCAATGTCTTTGTCTTTTTTCCCCATAGGGGCTGGGGTCCGGAATGCCAGGAAGCGGCAGGACCCGAAATGAAATGGGAATGACCCAATAGGTAAGTCTTAGAAGGAAACTGAGCTTTTTCTATTCCCTTCCTTCTCTCACCTTGTGTTCTTGTCTTTTTCTCTCTAGGCTCTGGGAAGTGGCTGCGGATCCGGATGATCGCTGCTGAAGATGGAGGTGCCCAGGAAAGGTGAGTGAAATGCAGCGCTGCAGCGATCGAAGCGAAATGCTTTTAAAATGATGTCTTCCCTTTCAGGATTTTCGGAGTGATGTCTCCGTGATGCAGCTTTAGCAGGTAAGGATTTAGAATCATTTGAACGGACGTATTCCCCATTTCCCTTTCAAAATTGTTCTGCGGCACAAAGGAAGGCATTCGACTCTCTTAAGAAAAATACATCTATAGTAATACGGAGTGCCGACAAGGGTGGCGCGATTGTATTACTGAATCGGGAAGACTATGTCACTGAATGTTTAAAACAGCTCTCAGACACGTCCTTTTATAAACTGGTTGAGCAAGACCCTACAGAACGCCTTATGAATCTGATTGCCCATAAGGTCGAGAAAGCTAAGGATAGACACTGGATAACCCGGAAAGAAGCCGAATATTTGGTTAAGAAGGATCCCAGTGTCCCCTTGTTCTACATCTTGCCTAAAGTTCATAAGACACTAGTAAATCCTCCAGGGAGACCTATAGTGTCGGGCGTGAACACAGTGCTGGAACCCTTAGCGAAATTTGCTGACTCCTTTTTAAAAGGGTTTGTTGGTAAAATGACCTCCTATGTTCAAGACTCCATGGCGGTGATTAAACTGATTGAGAATTTACATTTTGATCCACAAGAAGACATCTTAGTTACCATGGATATCATTTCACTGTACACGAAAATTCCCCAGATCTCCACACTGGAAGTGATTGAAGAATTGCTATCATCCAAACGGACATCAGGGATGACACCAAATTATTTTATATTATGGTGTACAGAACTGGCCCTCACTGAGAATTATTTTCAGTTTGATGGCCACTTTTACCAACAAATCCATGGTACTGCGATGGGTTCAGCTGTGGCGCCTTCATTGGCAAATCTATATGTGGATTTTGTGGAACACATGAGTGTTTATAGCGAAAACAACATTTTCAGAGACCACATTAAATTGTGGCGGAGGTACATTGACGATGTATTGATGATTTGGCATGGTGACCAAACTACTCTATTGGCTTTTTTTCAATGGTTGAACGAGATTAACCCCTTTTTAAAGTTCACTATGAATTTCCACAAGGAACAGATAGATTTTTTAGACTTAACCATCTTCTCTGATCTGTCAACTAAAGTTCTGGGTTTAAAACCATTCCATAAACCCACTGATAGGAATTCGCTCCTTCGATATGACAGCTTTCATCCAAAGTCCTTGCGGGATAACTTACCGTTCGGGCAATTCTTACGACTTAAACGTAACAGTAGTATGAGGGATACTTATGAGTCCGAATCTATGACTTTGAGCCAGAATCTGATCCAACGAGGTTATCCCGACAAGATTGTTAGAAGATCATTCAAGAGAGCATCAAATAACCATCGTGATGCCCTACTTGAATACAGACCAAAAAATTGTCCTTCTGGTGATGACCCTCTGGTCTTTGTTAGTACTTTCAATCATCTGTCTAACCATGTGGTTAAGATTATTAAAAAACATTGGCACCTTTTAGCACAAGCTAAAATACCAGTGGCAAGTCCGCGTTGTGCTTTCAAAAGGGGACGCAATGTTAAAGAGTTGGTGAGTAAGAATGATATAAGTATTAAAGTGGATAAACAAATCACTATCACCCAGCAGTGGGGGCTACCTAAATTGCGAGGACATGCCCCCTGTGGCTCGTGTGTGTGTTGTCCTCTTACGAAACGCACTACTCAGGTTGACATCGGTCTGGCTAGACCTTGGGTTCAAATGGAGTTTTCCAATTGTAACTCGTGCCATGTAATTTATGCTATCTGGTGTCCTTGTGACAAAATTTACATCGGCAAAACGGAGAGAAAAATTAAAGTCCGCATAAGTGAACATAGGAGTTGTATCAGATTAAGGAATTTGACAGCCCCCTTGGTAGGACATTTTCTAATGCGGAACCATGGGTGTGATGAGTTAAGATGGACAGTACTGAAAAAAATTGTGGTAACTAACAATATCGCAGTGGACAAACAGACCTTATCAAGGGAGGAAACCAAACTCATTTTCTTGAGCAAGAGTCATTGTGTTGGTTTAAATGAGGCAATAGACTGGAATTTTTAGTCTTGGGTGCCTCATTGAGATAGACGAGTTTTGACGATACAGTCATTTGGTTGTCTTGTGGCCTGGGATATATATAGACCTTCAAATGTGGACTACATTCATCTAGACATGTTATGGTGTGAAGGTTTAAGATACACGAGTTGGTGTCTTTTTTCTATTTTATACATGAAGTTCCATATGTGGCTTCAAGTCCTGGGTATTCAGACTCATTACGTTCGGAGTAATGTGATTAATGGTGCTATGAAGTTGCTTGTATTGTTGCACGGTGGCGAAGTGCAGTGTGCTTACTTGTATATTTATCCAGCTGGGTTAGCGGGCTCTGTGGAGCCTAGTCTAGTGTGCGTGATGATGCGGCTGCGATGCCGTGTCGGCGCGATGAGCCGTTCCAGTAGATTGACGGCTGATGGGCGTGTGTCCATGGACGCACTAGACGTCCGTATCACATGATTTTCACGTGACCGGACGAACTCGCGTATATATTGCGGATACGCTTCGCCCACACGCTGGACGTGAGGGCTCATAGGAAGATCCCAGCTTCCTTCATAGCACACTCGAGAGTAATTCAGGTAAGTAGTGTTGTTCCGAATGGATCTGCCGACATGGCCGATGTTAGGAAACCTCGCGAGAGTGATTCATTCTACCTACGCTTATTTGATTTGATTGTTCGCTTGTTTTGCCAGAGATGTGTCATTTAAGAGATTAGCACAACCAGTGACTATGATTAGTTTTACTGATGGGTGCCTATGGCTTGTCTCTTTTCTCTTACTTTGACACTTGATAGTTACATACACGAGTCGCGGGTCTCGATTGACCAGATTACGGCTATTGGCTGCCGGGGTGATCACCACTAGAATGCATGTATTTGATACATACAACGGAGAGCTCCACACCCTTTGTATTGAGGTAAGCCACTTTAAGTGGGCTTGATTTAAGGGTGCACAGTTTTTGTGAGGATGCAGTTTTACCCCGTATAGACACTGATCGCCTAGGTTAAAATATCACCTATTTAGGTGTTAGTATTATATTCTTCACTCCAACAGTGTGTGAAACACTAAGAGTTACTGAGCTCCATGTTTTGCTTACCCCATGTTGTTTGTAGGTGGTGTTTGATTAAAGCGAAATGGGGTCCAATCTGTCCAGAGATTTGGTTCTGTATCTCACCTTCCTAGATGCGGAGTTTTGATCTAAAGCAGCGACTTTGGGCACTCTAGTACTGGGCCTATGTGTTTTTCATCGGCGGCACGGATAGAGACAACTACATAAAACTTGCTGTAAGCTGTTGGTCAGCAGATAACAAAATTATTGCACGTGTTCGTGTCTAGTGAAAGATCTTGTACGTCCTCACTGAAGAGGTTTTATCTAAACGGTGTTGGTTATCCAAACTTGCCACGTGGTGGTGGTGGTGGTGGTGTCATCAAGGGCACACCAACTAATATGGTGTGTTCTTCTAGGGTCCGATTTTCGGTCCTCTAGATATTTGTAGTGGTTTAGGCACATTGAGGGTATTTACCACCCCTTTTCTACATCCCGTTAACTAAATGTCACGGAGATGATAATGATCAATTTGATAAATTGAGCAATTGCGCCAGATTGATGTTGTTTATTCTGTGTTTGTATTTAGGTGAGTAGTTCCGGTGCAGTCTATCCGTTCCATTGTTCTCCATCTACTATCCACCTGACCATACGGGACCATAATACCCCTGAAGAATTTCTGTTTACTTAGACCTATACAGAAAGAAACATGTCGGGTTGGGGAATATACTGTTAATTATAAACAGTTTCAAGTATAACTAGTTAGAGTCGGACCAGATTGTAGTGTTTAAGTCTGACTCATTAGTGGGTGTGTATGATCCATATTTAATATTGGACTTATATTGCTAAACTTGTTTTTCAGTACAATCATTTTTTATAATGAAAATTATTTGTAAAATGTGTATGAATTTATGAATGGTTTGAGAGTGAATGTGGTATGGTTGATGTGTGTTGTCTTGTGGTTTTAAGATGGGAATGTTATATTGTACCAGCCCATGGATGAATTGAGGGGACTGGTTTACACTTTGAATAATATTAACATTTTTGACGATGTGTGTTTTTTATGATAATAATTTTTTCAATAAATGTTAATAAATTATATTTAATAGTGTTGGTGTGTCGACTGGATTGAATTCAATTTGTTTCTATCCAACATAATGTTTGTAATAAGACACGTTGCTGTATACTGTATCTTCTTGCCATGATTTAATGGGCGCTTAGAGACGGATAGGTTGCATTGATGCTCACTATATAAACACAGAGAGTACTCTGACCTTCTTTGTTAAGTATTCTTGTGTTCTATCCAGGTCAGGTCACAGTATTGAGATATCCCTGGTATCCCCTGTTACTCTTGTTGTTTGAAGGTCTTCTTTCTCACCAATTCTCTCTTAGCAGGTGACCCAGGATGCTGACAGGCGTGGCTGAAGTCCAGATGCAGGAGCTGACACGGTGAGCGTCCAGCTGCGAGGAGCAGAACAACGCGAAGCGTGAGTTGCTGATCGGGCGTGGTTTAAATAGCTTTGGAAGAAGTTCCAGGTATGTATCCTTCCACCGATCAGGTATGTATCCTTCCCCGACCACACCCAGGTGGAAAGTAGTCCCACAGGTAAAGTAGTTCCATTCAGGCCTCAAGAGGGCCTGGATGTAGCAGCATGGTCTGCATCAGGTAAGTCCACATTAAAACACTTGAACACTTGTCTAGCTTTATGAGCCTGGCGCCTAAGGCGCCAGGACAGGGGTCCAACATGAGCCTGGCGCCAGGACTGTGTCCAAAGGGGCCCCAGCTTGGGCCCGCTGGCACTTCCCTGGGGGGAATGATGCCTGCCTCTGGGGTTGCTGGGTCGGTCCTGGCTCCTTAGAGGTAGGCATCATGACACCAGTTAATCCGGACAGCCTGGTGCCTGCCTGAGCGGTAGGAGGTAAACCAATTCGGGAAAGTGCCAGATAATCCCATCCTGTCAGCAAGGAGGGAGAGAAGGATTCAGTGGTGTCGAAGGCAGCCGAGAGGTCACTGAGGACGAGGAAGCATGAGTCGCCCTTATCCATGATTGGAGAACATAATCCACCACCTGCATGGGGGCAAACTCGATGCTACACTTTGGGCGGAACCCTGACTGATAGTAATTTAGGAGGTGGAGTTGTTCGATTCTGATGAGTAGTTGTGTAGCAACTACTTTTTCCAAGATCTTGCCAAGAAGACAGAGGTTCATAATGGGCCTGTAGTTGGCCTGGTCGTCTGGATCTAGGGTTGGAAAAAGAGGTTTTATGAGACCAGTCTTGAGGATGTCCAGGAATGATCCTTCTGCGAGGGAGGCATTGATGATGCTGAGGAGCACATTGAGCGGCAGGCCCGTCAATTGTTTAATGATGGAGACCGGAATTATATCATCAGAGTAAGAAGTAGGTTTGATGGAAGCAATCCTTCCTAGGAGATCAGGGGAAAGAGAAGAGAGAATTTGGTCCAGCGGGGCAGTGTGCATGTCAGGGTGCAGGGGATGCGAATGCTGTGAGAGGTTGATTCACTAATAAAATGTTTATTCTGGCTCATTTCTCCTGAGTTGCGGTTACCTTGGGTATGGGTGAGGGTTTGGCACAATGCTTTACTACTTCAAAGGGGGATTTGCTCCTGTTAAAGGCTGCTGCAATGGTGGTGGAGTAGTAAACCGCTTTGGCCTTGGTAATCAGAATCTTATGGTTTGCGTTCAGAGATTTGAGGTTGGTGAGGTTTCCCGAGTTATGGTTTTTGCACCACCCTTTCTCTAGGGCTCTAGCTCGGGGGTGTACCATGGGCGGATGGTTTGGTCTTAGCCCTGCCAGATTTCTGTGGGGCATCAGTCCCCACCAGTTTAATAGGAAAGTTGCTGATTTATTCCAGGAGGCTCGAGGAATTCCATGTGGTGGGGAAGTCTGCAAAGTTTTCTTCTAGCTCATTGACTGCAAAGGTATTGAATGAGGTGCGTTTAGCCTGACCTTTGTGAACCGTAGTCAAGTGGGTGACTGATAATGAGATGGCAGCGTGGTCAGACCAGTCAAGTGGAATACGGTCTGTACAGGTAATGCGGGGGGATGATGTGAAGACTAAGTCTAGGGTGTTGCCTTTGTTGTGCATGGGTGAGAGCACAATTTGCTTAAGGTCCATGGATGCGGACAGTGCGAAAGGTTTGCTTAGAGTGTGGTTGTGAGTCTGTGACTCAGGGATGTTACAATCAAAGAGAATGACATTATTTGAATCTGCTAATTTGGCAGAAGAAAGTAAGTTGGGGATGTCTGCAATGAAACAGTCACTCCTGTGAGGTAGTCTGTAAATGAGGTGGAAGCTTATGGATTCCTTGTGCGATAGAGGCAACCAGCAGGCAAGCGATTCAAATGAGCTTTTTCTGGGAGAGGGGATGATGGTGTATGTCCAATCGCTCCTGTGGATGATTGCCACTCTGCCTCCTGTCCTTCCTGGCCGGTCGGCATGTTGGATGCAGTAGCCTTGGGGTAGAAGGTCATATGGAGGATGGGGTAAACCATGTGTCAGTGATGAACAGGGCATCATGGTTGTTGTACGAGATGAGGTCCTCGATCTCTGCAGCGAAGCGACTGCTGAGCGAGCATTGATCAACATGAAAGGGCATGTGCATGTGGTCCGTGGGTGTTGGATCGGACAATGGCAATATTGATGAGGTTTGCTAGGATAGCTTGCCGGGGCTGCCCAGGGCACTTGGCCATTCGAACCCTAGTGAGAGTGGGGATGGGCTGTGGAGAAGACACATGGTGATGTCTTTTGGTGAGTAGCAGTCGTAACGCTTAGTTTATAGGTGAAATGCAGGATAGCGGGTCAGACACTTATCAGGCACAAACAGGTGAGGTCCTTGTCTTTGAACGTCCTGAGGATGCCAGCGATGAGGACGCCTAAGGAGGACTGATTAAATAGGTGCTGGGCGCAGCAGCTGAGTGGCAGGGCCTGGTGACGTGACCAGCAGCTTACTCAATGCTGTCTGCCTGGAGCTGGCCTACAGTCCTTAAATAGAGGCTTGGAATGATATGATATGGCATTTATAAAGTGCCTATATACAGGTGTTTGTGGAGGTGGGTGAAGCAGCTGAGTGGCAGGGCCTGGTCATCATCTCCACGCCGAAAGGCGAACAGTTGGGACAGTGGAGGTAAAAATGACTTTACACTTATTAGGAAATCTTGCAATGCCTCCTTTTTCTTCACTTTCCTTTAAACTTCTAGAGTCCTGGTTTTCATTTGGCTCTCATGGAGAATACTCGATTTAGGTTTTGCCCCTACTGTAACGCTTAAGTGTCACTGGAACTGCACGTACTGTGTGTGTAATAATGGCCTACAATAGGATCCTAAAGAGCAGTGCCAAGCTTGTAAGCTCCTTAGGCCCAATACTTTAAATAGCTGGACTACATATTTTATGCACACGGCTAAATATCTTAGTGTAGTCAGCACCACCACAGCGTAGGTATTCAATGCTGTGGACACCAGCATCAGTTTCGAGAGCAATACCGATGAGCAGATTCTAATGGAGGAAACATTAGAGCAGTCATCAAGCCATGCTGTGGAGACCACGCCTGGCACCCAAAAGGTTGTACAATTAAATCAAGCCCAAACATAAAACAGATGTGGTCGCATTTGAAGTTGAGCAATCAATCCTTGATGCAAGGTACTAAATACAAAATGGACGACAGTCGTGCAAAAATGCACCCTGTCTACACCAAAATTAAAAACGAACCCACGTTATTCAAAATCGATTTACAAACACTAAACTGCTTGAAGAGGCAAACCAAATATTTCGACATCCAAAACACGCAGTACAGACAAAACGTATACACATAGGCATAGTTCACATACTGCTACTGCAGCTGAGGGCTCCCTCATTCAAACAATGAAAAGGAAGGGTGTTCTACTCCTTTCAGAATGACGGAAGGTGGTATAACAGGAAGGTGAACAACCATCTGCAACTCTGGGAGGCGGAAGATGGACTAAAGAAGATTAGTGCAATGACCACAGCCGATTAAATCCAATGAGACGAATGTGACTATAACGCACCTTGGGGGCTCTCCTTTTGTGAAAGCTCCCACCAACCATCCCCTCCACTTTCTTTCTCCCAAAGGGCCCAACAGGAGCCGGAATGTGTTTTAATGTAATGTCACTATCTATCACTATGTGGGCACATCACCTCAAACACCACTGCTGAAAATAATGCAATATGTCACTACTTGATCACAAATTGAATATTGTTCAGCCTTGAGAACGACCGTAAGGTCGAAACACGTGTCGGCTGACCGAAAACTTGCTCGTCAAGTTCCAAAAAGTGTTTCTCATAAACACATGTATCTAGATTAAATCACTAGAAAAAACGCTGAATAATAAAACGAATTAATTCGTATTAACCAAAGTGTCATATTATTTATTTTACAAATTGCAAGCAAGATAGCCGGGAGCAACAAACCTCTGATTTTCAACTTACCAAACTGGGGCTTAGGCTAAACCCCAAAAAACCGCTCCTGTGATCTCGCGTAAATTTGAAATCACAATAATTGGAGCTTAGCACTGGCAGGTTCCACTCCTAGAGCCTAAAACCCACCCTACTTCAAGGGTCATCTAACTCCAGATTCTCTTGTAGTCACTACTGGACGTGCAAGGGGAGGAACGCCTTTGTCAACAAATGAGTATCAACAATATATGCTCTTGGTGGTAAGATTTCCACATTTCCACATCAGCTTCCATCAAGTGCGCGTTTCAAATGCCACTGGCTTAATGGCAAGATACAACCATGCTCAATGAGGATCAAATAGATGATCTCATAAAGGAAGCACCAGAACAATTAAAATGAGCCATAAATAAGATGTTAGTTAAAAAGAGGCAACACAAAAGAGGAGATGGCAGGAATTTTTAGACTTAGTCTCAACATCTGACAATTGCTCTGGCCTACCCTCAAGGCCATTGTTCTTCAGCCTGCCAAGCCCTTACAGAAGGGGAAAGACCATACGTAAATCAGGCTTTGTCTCACCCCTAAAAGACCTGTCCAGCGTTAACTGCTTGGTCACATTGCTGCTACATGAGATCACAAGCAATCCCAGACATGTTCCAATCTTATTGGGTGGCAATGCTCAGATGTGCACCCATTCTTGCTGGGCCTAGAGACGCATGGTACACCTCACTGGTGACACCCAATGCATGCTTCATTTAGTAGATTTTCAGAGGTATCTCAATGCATTTGTCGTAAGACAACTATTTAAGTGCTTAACCAAAGGAAGATGAATCACTACCCTTATGTAGCATGATTTACATGGCAATGATTGCATTTTTTCTCTTCAACTTTTTTTAAAGTTTGTCAGATGGATCATTTATTAAGAAATGTTGGGTCCTTTGTGTCAAAGTGGCCTGAATTCTTTCCTTGACATGAATGGTAGTGAAAATTCTCCAGAAGACAATATTGTACAGTTTAATAAAATAATGAAGGATCACAATTTGTCTATGCAGGAAATCGTGGATTACCAAGGGAACATTTACAAATCAATCATTTGATAACTAGACTGTTCTCGTCACTCAAATACATGCTTCTTTTCAGCTGTATGATGGATATGTTCCATATTTTAGCGTCATTAAGATGAAACATAATTGACTGAACCTGAATATTAGAAAATTACAGAAAGTGTAACTATATTGATGACGCCTAACCCTATTAGGGCTGAATCTATTTTTAAACTTCCATGCTACCTACCTGGTGCAGGATCCCGGGTGCCCTCCTGAAGATTTACCTATGCTGGAGGTGGCCTCGAGTACGCTCGGCACGGCCGCCAGTGGTGATGGGCGCTACCATAATCGGCGGCTCTGATTGTGACTGACCCCCTTGTGACTGTCTTTTTTTTAATATAATGGTTTTGTAGCTTCTGCCAGCCATCCGCTCATTTGTCTGCCTATAAAAGCAGTGGGAAGATGCTCTTCTGTGCATCTCAATGTGGAAATTCTTGTCCGTGTTCTCGCTCCTGGGATCTGCCCCTTGGTTGCTTTCTTGTCCGTCCAAGCAGCTCTCTTGATTCCATTGCTTCTTGATTCTCCCCTGTCCTGCTTCCGCCCTTCCTGTTTTTCTTGCCCCTTCTTGCCCTGGCCTTCCCTCTTCTCGTCCTGCCTTCTGACTTGCTTCATGTGCCTTGGCTCTGTAGTCTCCAGCAGCCTGCCCAGCTGTTTCCATTGCCTTGACTTTGCGGTCTTCATTAACCCAGCCATCTGTTCCATTGCTGCGGCCAGTTGGTTGCTTCATCATTCTGTTTGCTGGTGATCCTCCTGGACTCTGATCTCCATGTGGCCTTCCCTGTCAGTGCTTGCACTATTATTGTTTCACGTAAATCAGGGAAGGTCCGTCCTGTGGCGTGGGGAGCTGATCCGGCATAACCCTGTGCATTGGAGTGTCATTGGGTTGGTTTCCCATCTCACCTTGTCATCTGGACATCTGGAATCTACCTCGTGGCTTACTGGCTTCATCGTCTCTTCCGCAACAAAAGATAGAAGGTGCATAGCGCAAGCTAGACGCTCTGCATGATATACACTAATGAATATCACTAAAGAAATTGAAATAAAATCCAACCATGAATAGATATGCTAACAAGATGGGATTCTTTTTTATCGTGTTTTAGTTCAAAGAACCTTTCACAAACATTTAATTATTTTACAAAACATCTCATATATCAATTACATTTCAAATATTTAACTCTTCTTCAGAATGTTGGGGGCAAACATATGTACTTGTACATTGATACTAGAATTGCTGCCAACCTTATTCAGTCTGTTTTTTATTATGCATATGTCACTTTAGACACCACAGAAAATCTGAGTATTCAACTGTCGCCATTCTGATTTGTGGTGGTACTGTCACGAAAATGACAATTTCATTCATATTTCTTTTTTTGTTGTTGTTAATTTGTCTACTTATTTTGGTCCCAAATATGGAATATGTTGCATAATATTTTTGAATAATCTGCTCCAATGTCACTTAAAATAATTATAGTGAACTCGCTGAATAAATCTGACATTATGGATAGTTTATCACCCAAAAAAATTAATCTATTCGTCATTCCATCCTTTCAAGTCTTAATGAAAACATTGCAAGAATACCAAAAATCTTAAATTGAGTAGATGGTAGAATCTCATCTGTCAAACGTCTCGATTTGATAGATTTGCAAGTTGTACTGCAAAAAATGTATGTGAAGTTACAAAGCATGAGATGAAATGGGCACCTTTCGATTCTTTTTTGAGGAATCCTCCAAGGTATGGGGGAAACAAGAAATTGCAGTGTCTCTAAGCTTCCTTGAACAACTCACCTGTATCAGTCATTTTTCTTTCATTTCTGTTTTGTCCTGTGTGACAAGGCCAGTACCCAAGACTTAACAAGAGGGGACGGGAACGCCACTCAGCCGGAGTGGGAAGCCTACCAGGGAGTAATCCAGAGCCAGTCCTTCTCTTGAGGTGGGCGGTGGCAGTTGAGAGGCCCCAATTCATGTCCCCCCTGTACCTCCCTTTGAGCTAGTCTGTTTCTGGGCAGGTCACCTTTGTCCCATGCCATGCCTCCTCAACAAGATGCCTTCCAGTCTGTGTTTTTTGTAGTGACCAACCAGCAGAACAAGGAAACGGGAAACATCAAAGTGAGAGCCTTTGTCGAGCGCCACACACCATCTGCAGCAAACCTATAACCCAGCCACCAGAAGACAGCCCACTCCCCCCCCCTCTTCTGTGATACGCTGTCGGCAGAGAAGTACCAGTGGGGAGAGAGGAACAAAGCAGCACCATCTACGTGTGGTAAACAAAGAAACTGCACAGTGCGGATGCGTGATGGTGGCGAGTGCATACATCAGCCGCTGAATGCCCTAGACCACCAGGCTTACTCGAGGGACCCAAACCCCTTGTAACAGTGGGACTTATTTTTGGGGTGGCAGGAACGGGGCTCCCTAACACAAATAAGACAGTCATCTTCCCGGGCTGCCATTGCTTTTCCTCAGCGGGCATGTGCGAAGGAAGACGTGAGGCTTAGTCCTCTACTTGTAATTTTGCCTGTCATCACAATGTCCCGGGTGGGAAAGGTAGAACCAGATTGGTCAGGGACAGAGAACTAACCCAGGGAGTGGGATAAACTTAGACCAGAGGAGACAGGAAGTGTGGGTTATTCAGGTGAGGACAGAGAATGAGGAGGAGTTAGAAGACCAAGAGACAAGCAGGAGGGCAGAAGGAGCAGTGGCATGCAAAGGCGATTTCTGGAGATGGTGATGTATTGGCTAGTGAGTGTAAGTGCTTCTGCGTTGAGTGTTGCAAGTGTCTTTAACAGGAAGAGAGAGTAGGAAGTGAATGTGTGAGGGAAAATGGGTTTCTAAGTTAAAGGTGAATGGAGGGGTAGTATTGTGGAGTTGGGAATTGTAGTGGAGTGGTGGTGGTAGTAGTGGTGTGGAGGGAGGTGTGGAATTCTGGAGGTGAGGAGTGGGAGTGTGGAGGAGTGGGATTGTGGAGGGGAGGACTTTGGGGAGGAGTTGGAGTGTAGAGGAGAGGAGCGGTAGAAGTGTGGAGGGGCAGCAGTACAAGTGTGGAGACAGGAGGAGAGTAGGCAGGCATAGTATTGTGGAGGAGGGACTACTAGTAAGTAAGAGGAATGAGTTCTATCAAAGGGTGGAGGCCAGGCCATACACTGAGAACCCATTTCCTCCTGGTGGCGTACCATGTTCTATGTCTTGAGCTCACCACCATCCACAGACGCCTTGCAGAATTTAGAGTGGCACTATTTATGGGTTGGTACAGCACCACACCACAGAAGACCGCATCAAGAAATAGGATGAGGCACATAAATGAAACCATGGAAATGTGGGAAAGTGGCGACTATCGATGATGTTGAACATTGATGTTAATGCTATGTTAATAGTGTTGCAAATGTATCGTGAGGAAGCCATCCATAGAACGTGATAATGTTAATGCAACTGCGACTGCAATATTTAAATTCTGTACTTAATCGGTGATATTTCTAGAGCTCTGTGCCTCATAACTACTGTGAAACGTAAAGAGTAACAGTGTGGTCTCCAAGGAATAAAGTGCAAAAGCACACAAATATATCCAGAGTAAAGGCGTTTAGAGCACAAATGAAATTCCTCACTTATAGAAAGAAGTAAAGGGCAAATGCATGCTGAAATTCCAAGAGTTAAAGATGTCTATAGCACATACGAAACCAATCCTAATGATGTGTAGTAATGTAATGATCAATTTTGTTTTGGCGCTAAAGCCCACTGGGTACTTTGGCCAGGATCCTGGGTGCTACGGCAGACCAAATATTAAAAGTGCAAAGGCGAAATTTATCCGTGTTACACAGACAAAGAGCATTAAAAGCACCAGGGCGCATTTATTCCATGTGCCACCTGCATGCTGGGCCTAATCCAGCACTAGGTTGCCACCACTCATAAGCACAAGCTTGTGTGATACTTGTCCCCAGTGCCATAAATACACTAAGTAATTTAGGATAAAGGGGCATTCCCAGACATGATTGCATGAAATGTTATGTTGATGATTGAAACACTCCTACTCTTGGTGGTTTGTTCGTGAAGGATATGCGTGTGCATCTGTAGAGCTTGCATGTCTTTTTCACCAACTCTACTTGCAGTATTTTCCTTGGGCAACCTTCCAACGTGATACTCCCCGCAAGTATAGTTCACTGTGCCGCCTATGCCTGGCCTACACCAGTGACCACATTCTACTTACTTGTACCCAATCTTCTAATGCTGGCCTCTTTGTGTGTTTGCAGTGTGAGAGGAGAGGATGTTTTGTATCCTGCATATTCCTGGCTGGCCGAAGGAAGCTGGACTGCTAATGGAATCCTAGCTAATGCTACCTGTGGTCAGGTTCTATGAGCAGCAGTGGGATGGGGTCAGACCAGAAGGAGAGATGCAACCACATGCATGACCACTGTCTGTACTCCAATGTATAAATCTGTGCTACATATGCTGTATCATACGCTACCTGATTCTGCATGAATAAACCTTCTACAATGAAGGTTCGTCTCGGTCATCTCTGCTTGCAACTTTGATATACAACACTGGTTTTGTATGTTTTCCAGCCATACTTGTATGTTGTCTGACTGCCCCTCAAGTAATTTGAGCCTTGTGCTTAGAAGTATTTTCTGGACACATGCTAGTGGGCAGTTCATAAACACACCAGCATAACATCTCCAGTTTGATAGTATGGTGAAGCCTGACCATCACATTTGTCACCTGATCCAAAGAGAATGGTGACAAGGAGGAGAGCAGGCAAGGAAGCAGCAGACGAGGATGTAGGGAGCCTGAGGCAGATTGGAGGTGCTAGGCTGAGGTGCATCTGCAGGACCCAGCATCCTCCAGGAGTACTACAGATAAGGTTGAGCTCAACCAGAGGTGAAGTGTGGAGAACCCTTAATTCCCTGAGGCAGCCAGCTTCCCAGATGCAGGGATCCTGGAAAAAGACCTCAAGACCTGGACTTCCTTTTCATCCTGAATCTTGTAGACTCTAGTGTGAAGGGCACCATTCCCGTGCCCTCCTGCCCCCGAGTGAAAGGGGAACTATAATCCTTAGATTAAAAGGAAAAATGCAACCTGTATAGTAGGAAGGGCACTTGCTATACATATATGTTGAGAGATAGATACTGTAAAACATGGAGGTGGGCATGAAAGTAGAGCTACCTTTAGTGAGAGAGTAAAAATTAACCTTGTCCCTCAGTGACCTGGGACACTATAACCCCGGGTCAAACAGCAGGATACCAGACCATATCCTTCTGTTGTGGATTTCAAATAGCAAGCAGGGCAAAATAACCTCTGAAGTGGACTGGTGTTAAAGAAGTGGCTAGGTGCTGTATCCCTGAATCTGAGACCTGAGCAAGAAACGGCTGGGTGCTATTTCCCTGAGACAGTGAAAGACTGTGGGAATCGGATGCGGGACACAAACCTTGAGTGTGGTTAGTCCGGTAAATCTTTAATGAAAGCACTGCAGGATGTACACAGGATTGGACCATAAACAATCGCACACTGTTATCCTGTCCCTTTAACAGCAATGTGTGTAGGTTTTTCCGGTGCACTGACTCCGATATGAGAAGGGTAGTAGAAGATTCTATGTCTTCACTAAGGAGCATTTCACTGCTTCCAATTACAGCAATGGCCTTATTTAAGGAGACAGGCCATACAAGGTTACTCCCCTGTCTTCCAGAGATAACCCTTAATATGTTACGTAACATTTTCTTTTTGCAACTTTCTCGCCATAGTTTCCTATGGAACCCCATTCTTTTTGCTCTGTTTTTGATCCTGACCTGACTTTTTGCTCATTTATTATGGGGAAACTGATCAGTCTTTGGACTATCAGTACTGGTAAACTTTGTCTGCCTTTGGAATTCTTGTATTTTTAACATTGCACACAGCACCTTACAGTGCAGTGCAATGGGACTACTTTTGTATCCCCCTTGCGTTTTACACATAGGTGTTTTGGTTACTTTTATATGCGTCTAAAGATAAGTCGGTGGCCACAGTTACATTTGTTCTGTTTTTGCATTATTTTTGGTGTGTGCATTCACGTTTACTGTGTATGTCTACTAAATGTGGCTAGTGCCCTCAAATGGCCGTGCCACGTGATTTTTCGCTTGTTTCACAGTTGCCCGGGAAAGCTGCTGTGCAAGTGGAAGCAGTCATTGCAGTATCCACCCTTTTTGACTGAAACTCTGTGCAACAACCTGGTTTGGAGTCCTACTTCACTGTCTACTACTTCTGGCTGTGCAGGGGTTAAAAACTCCCAGGACCGCGAAGCGGAGCGAAGTGGTGTGCAAGTGGAAGGAAGCAGTCATTGCAGTCTCCAGCCTTTTTGACTGAAACTCTGTGCAACAACCTGGTTTGGAGTCCTACTTCACTGTCTACTAATTCTGGCTGTGCAGGGGTTAAAAACTCCCAGGACCGCGAAGCGGAGAGAAGTGGTGTGCAAGTGGAAGCAGTCATTGCAGTCTCCAGCCTTTTTGACTGAAACTCTGCAACAACCTGGTTTGGAGTCCTACTTCACTGTCTACTACTTCTGGCTGTGCAGGGGTTAAAAACTCCCAGGACCGCGAAGTGGTGTGCAAGTGGAAGCAGTCATTGCAGTCTGTGCTGTTGGCTGAGGCAAGGCGGGGAATCCTGCCGCATTATCCATCTGTTTTATCAGGTAAACCCCCATTGACTCGAACTGTGACTGCTTCATTGACATTCTTGATTACAATCTGAATCAAGTATAACGGAACTTGTGAGAACCGTCATTGTTCGCCACTGTTTGTAACATTTGGAGCAAGCTTTGGAATACTTTGGTGCTTCCTCTGCACGCTAGTTATAGTTGGGGGAGCCGGCGTGAGTGAGGAGCAAGAAGTACCTCGCGTAACGACGGTGTACTTCATAGCCCTTTTGTAGCCGCGCGTTGTTAGCACATATTCTAGCTCTGCGTGGGAAGCTAGAGAAGGGCTGAGCGGCGACTGCGGGCTCTGTAGCCTTTGAGCCGCTCAGCTGCAGTGTTGCTCCTCATCATCGTACACGCTGTGGGAGGGGCGCTATCTGGCGTCTGTTGGGGCTCACAATAACTGAGCTGGTCGGCTCCATTGTGAATTGCCTATCTGCTGCAAAAACGGGCGGAGGGTTGAGCAGCGCATTTGAGCAGTGTAGCTTGTGAGCTGCTCTGTCCTAAATACATTTTAGCGCTCACAGGTGGGGTTCGTTTTGATACCTGTAGGAAGACGCAGCTGCTCTCTTCCTTGGTAACTCCTCCTGCCTGAGGATCTCTGAACATTGTAGTGCTCCAGTCTTTGAGTGTGAAGCAGACTAATGAAATTGAGGAGTACCCCACTACAGGATGATCCAAGAGCCCCAGAATGGGAGGACCCAGAACTGAGAAGGATTCAGTTGAACAGTGGCGCTAATTGTCCTATAGATGAGCCTGGCAGGGGCCAAGCGATGGAGGTGGGGGACTCGCGGTTACAAATACAAGCGTTAGTGCATATAACCCCATGTCTCCCCCTTGTCTCCACGCCTGTCAGATATAAGGGGGGCCTTGGATCCTGAGCCCACCCTAGCCGATAAGTGGAAAAAAGGTTTAGAATACACAACAACGACAAAAATTCAGAAAAAAATAGAAGAGCATTTTGGGGCAAATAAAGTGGTGCCTGATGAATTAACATATGGTCCAAGTAATATATCATCAAGCTCCCTAGAATATGTTTGCCAACTGGCCAAATGTGTCAGTTGCCACTCAGCTCTGGACACAGGTGATCCAACTCTGAGTCATCTGAATCTTACAAATACAGAAGACAACCAAGAACTCGGAACAGGCCCGCCAACCGGTCGAATTATCTGTTGCTATCAGTCCAAACGTAACACAGGAAGAAATTCTGGTTGAGGGGCCGGAGTCGAATGTCAACTCATTAACCGCACTCAGTTATGTGTTGAATTCGCTGGTCTCCGTTTTTGAACTTCTGAAATCCGAAGTGCAAATTCAATATGGAACCATGATGGAATTAACAAAAGAAGTAGCCGCACTGGACAGCTCCGTAGCAGGCTGCTGCAATGCCATTAATTCATGTGTATTGCCGAAATTACAGTTGATGCAATTGGAGTGCACTAAACAGGGTTTGGACATTTCTGCAATACAGAGGTCCATTGCAGACATTCACAAATCTGAAGAGGCAGATAGATCCCTTAAACAGGGTCTTTTGGCCCAATTGCAATTGTACAATCATAACTCACAAGAACAGTTGGGAAAAGAGCCTATAGAGGCAGATCCTACAATTGACTGTGAATCATCTTTTTCAGCGTCCACACTGGAAGAATTCATGAGACTGGCAAATGTGAATGTGGATCCCTTCCATGGAGTCGCAATGGAGAAGTCTTCAGGACCTAATACCAGCAGTCAGCTGGACTCCCAAGAGGCTGCATTAGAAGAAGTGGGTGTCTCAAGTCCACACCAAGACAGGAAAAAAATGAGAGAGGGCAGCAAGACGGGCCAAAAGAATCAAAGAAATTAAATCTCAAAGGAAAAAGGATAACTTGGAGAAAAAGTCAAAAAATCAGAGTGGAACAAAGCAAAATAACTCGGCCACCAACTCATTCTTAAAGAAAGTTGGAAATAACCATCCGACTCTGATAGAGAATGATATGGAAATTGTGGAATTAACATCCCCCAACAGCTCATCTGTTAAGAGGGGGGACCCACAGAGGAATTGCAATCACGTAAAATCCTCTCAACTCACTGATGAACACAAAAAAAAAGCAGGCATCACTAAAAAGGTCGACCAAAGTATGTTCACGAAAGGATCCCACACAGAAAAGTTCCCTGACAAACCAGAGATGGCCCAAGTACTGTCCAACCCAAAGAAGTCAATTCCTTTGGCCCCTATCTTTCTGAAAGCTAAACAAAAGACAAGGGCAAATGCGTCACTGAATGATAATGATCCTACGGTGTTGAGAAATCTTAACATTAAGATTGCTCCTATCTTCTTGAAAAAAAAAATAGCCCCCAACAGAACTTTACAGCACCCAGCGAATGTGAGTCAAATGACAATACAAATGTGAACAAGCGAGTCAGAGCCCAATCATATTCACCTCTAGACACCTTGGTAAAAGAAATCTCGCATAGTGAGCTACAGGGATCACAGCGTCTGGAGGCAAATTTGGCAGTTGAAAAGAGCAACACATGTGACATTATGGATGCGAGCTGGAATAGTGGGGAGGATGTAAGAGCCCACAGATCTGAAATCAGGAGAGCAGTAGATGCTTACATGCAAGGCCTTTCTATTCCTCTACTCATGGATCCAGCGTCATCAACCACCCATTGCAAACTACTTAATGGTGTTGGCAAAATCACGGGGAGTGCGAAACAAGCCCAGAAGGGGCCGGAGATGGGAGGGTCTGTCCCTATGATTCAAGCAACAGTAACATCTGTGACTCCAGCCGCAAGTTTGGATGTAAACACCCATAGGGTGCCCACCCCTGTGGCCGGCTCTGATCTATCTTCACCCCCACAATTGAGCCTACCCATTGATTTTACAAAGGATGTATTGGCGCTGATTCAAGATGCTTTAGGGGATTTGGCACCCAACCTGAAAGAGAAAAGAAATAATGTGACCTCCACCAAGGGCATTAAAACACCAAGGGACTGTGGGAATGGGGAAGGTTACTCCTCGAGTGGCACTGTGTTCCATGAATTAGAAATGTAGACCTGCTCCATGTACTCAATACGATCTGAACTGAAGAGCAATATTAGCCATCTTTTCGGATATACCATTGCTGGAAGATATATCTTCAGCTGACTTGACTTTGGTAGAATTCACATCCAATCAGAATTTAAATTCAGTACGGGTGTGGATGCAATCTAGAGCAATTCGTAATCTGATATGGCAAGCGAAAAACTCATTATTTGATTTGGGCTTTCTGCTCGACTTAGAAATCGACAGTGTTTTGGAGTCTGAGTTGTCAAGCAATATGGAATCTATGCCAAGGGCAAAAATTGTCACAGCGAATTGTCAAGATTTAAAGCAGCCATTGAAGGATAGGACTTTGTGTGCATGCAACTGCAGCAATAATTCGAACTAGCTATCTAACCTGGCAAAGTTAACCCCTCTTACCTTGGTCAGCTGGAATTCACGGGGTTTCAAACATTTGCTAAACAATGATGAGAGTGGCCTAGGCAAATTCCATATAATTCTGCTGCAAGAGACTTGGCTGCTAAGCCCCATAGTCTGGTCAGGTTATCAAATACACTTGAATCCAGCTCGGAAGACCGCAATAGGCAGACCCTCTGCGGGTCTACTGGTGGTGCTGAAAGACGAACCGGGATCATCATCACAGGTGTGGGCCATGCCGAATGCATACATGCTACTTGTAAGGGCGGTAATTAATGGTGACAACTATGCAATTTTGAATATATACTGGAACCCAGTAGCCATCACAACTGAGTGTTTCTTTAGGGATTTGAATAAATTATTTGACATAGTATCTGCGGATGATAAGATTTTGTACTTCATCTTAGCAGGTGACTTGAATATGAATTGCTTAGCAACAAATGGGGCGCAAAAGAGTGAAAAGCTGGTACAATGGAACACAATGGTCACTCACAGGAACTTGCAAATGTTGAATGGAGCATTTAATACAGACATCCCTCCTGCACCAACTTGGAAAAGAGGAAATTCTGTATCCACAATTGATTTCATCTATGTAAATTGTGCCTTATGGTCAGCAATGTGCTCCTTTTGTGTGTCTCCATCTGTAACAAGTGATCATAACATGTTGTGTGCCACTTGGCAAGTAATGGCAAATGCGAATGATATCAAACATAAGATAATTGAAGGTGGTTGCTTTGTGGTAAATGGCGGCAAGAACCAACTCTGATGGTCGGAGAACGCCCTGTGGCATTTTAATCAAATTTTATATGACTCAAACACCTCAACTAACTGGCAAGCATCAGACATAGGTTTAACATATTCCAATACAATGCAATTATATAGCCACCAGAAGGCTGTGAATTCCAAAAGAGAAAGGCACATTCATGTTTTTGATAGCTCTATATTCATTAGGAAGAGAGCATATCGTGCTGAAGTGAGAAGTCTGGCAAAGCTTCCTCTCACCATTAGATTGACTCTCATAAAAAAGTCTGCCTGAATTACAATAACTGGGTCAAAGGACATCGAGCCAATCTATATCAAAAAGATGGTGCAATTATGTTGTCGACTTTGGCTGATAAAAATATCACAAAAATGTGGGCAATAATAAATCAAACTAATAACGCCCGCCAATTAGACCTTCAGAAATCGACAGTTGAGGTACATCAGTGGGTAGATTACTTCCGATCCCTATATGTGTCACCCGTAAACACGGTCTCGACATTAAATACACGAGAGGTGCTGAGGTTCTGGCTACATACTGACCAAAAGGAAATAAAACACCTAATTATGACATCAAGCAACTCGAGTGCAGTAGGGCCTGATGGGATTTCGAACTCTCTGATGAAAAAACACCCTGAAGTCTGGAGCTCAATTCTCTACAAGATATTTTCTGCAATAAACAACCATCAAAAATTACCAAAAACATGGACGGATGCAATTCCAATTCCGATTTATAAAAAGGGTAACCGTCAATTGCCAACGAGTTACCGACCAATTTCTCTATTGGATGCACCTGCGAAAATATTTTGTAGAATAATATTAAAGGAGCTCAATGAGTGGGTAGATCAAAATAGTCTAAGCGACCCATTCCAGTCAGGCTTTGTAAGGGGCATGGGCACAATACCGAATATTTTAGCACTCTCAATGATACAATCAGAGCAAGTTAATGGTGGACTCCCCTTATATTTGGGGTTTATTGACTTTAAATCCGCCTTCGACTACATTGATAGAGATATGCTTATAGCTAAGCTAAGGCAACATCAGTGCCCAATGTCCCTTATAAACTTAGTGATCTTACTACACTCCTCTACCTCTATGCGAGTTAAACTAAACATGGGCGGAAGATTATCACCAGCTATCCAAACATATAGAGGAGTGAAGCAGGGCTGTGCTCTTGTCTCATTCTTATTTAACTTCTTTATTTTTGATCTAGGCCCTGCACTAATGAACTGCGTAGCTGATGCGCCTCGTATAGGATCTCAAAAGGTTGCCTACTTACTATACGCAGATGATTTGGTATTACTATCCCGCACTCCCATAGGCCTACAAAACATGCTAAACCAATAAGGTTCATATGCAACATCAAATAACTTTGTGATCAACTCAGCCAAATCCTAAATTGTAGTGTGTAATAATAATTTTACAAAAAAATATCATCTGGAGTGGTCCCTTCAAAATTGTGTACTAACTAAAGTTGTCAGATATAAGTATCTCGGAGTATATATTGAGCACAAGAAAACCCTAAGTACCATGACAGCTGAAATTAGGGTTAAACTTAGTTCTTTGATCTCACAATCTAAAATCATGTTAAGAAGATATGGGAAGTTCACCGTGAAACACATTGTGCTCTTTTATAAGGCCAAAGTAATTCCAATTCTGCTATATGGTGTTGAGGCTTTGGTACCACAAAACCGCAAATTATGGGATAGCTTAGAAGCTAGATTTTGGAAAAAAGTTCTATCACTCTCCCCAGGTACACCACTGGCCATGCTGCGATATGAACTGGGTTTGGTCTCCTTATATGCCCATGTATTATGGAAGCAGTGTGCGCTTCTACGGAAAATGCTGGATGGTTTAGGGAGGCCTACCTTTCTAAATGTACTAGCCCAAAATCTATTAACTGCAAAAGTTGGTATGTCAAGGATGTGGAGAAGTCACACGCTTAATGCGGCTGCTGATGCCGCAGTATCGATTGAGCTTCTGTTGACTAATCCGGATCATGCCAAAAATAAAATTTATCAAGCAGACTGGATTTTCAACATGGAACTTTGCACAAAAATTAAAGACTTTAACCTCGAAGCTTTTGGCATCAAAAGGTATGGGGTAATAGCAGAGTATCTGCTGAAATTCCCGTCACATGCATGCCGGCAGAAATATCTAAGATTCAGATTCAATCAATATGAGACAAATGAGATCCTGTCTAGAAGAAAGGTAATATCGAAGGATCAGAAGCTCGGTCGTCACTGTAAAGTTAATGGACAATGTGAAACATTACAACATCTCATCATTGAATGCCCCACATTACATGACATCAGAGTGAAATGCTTCGGGGGAAAGTTGCCGGTTCAGAGTGGCACCAGTTCTGTGCAAATATGGAATCATCTGTTTTCTAATCCAAGAATGACTATACAACTTGCAATTGTGCAATTTCTTAATATAATTTTCCCCGGCTCGAATTCTGCATAAATTAATTCAAAGTGAATGATGATTGTCAGTTCTAAGTAATTTCAAGGAGGGCTCTCACTTTCACTCTGTATCATTCTGTTTATTTTGTTTTATGTGGTTTTGTTATGTTTACTTGTTTCATATTTGCCTATAATGGGATGTAAATATTCGTTGTAAAGTATAAGATGTTTAAGTATGCTTAATGATAATGTGTATAAAAATTTGAAAAGTTGGTTTACCAGCTATAACAAATTAAAAAAAAAAAAAAAAGCTGCTGCTTTCGCAGTCTAGTGAGCCTTTGTGTGTCTCTCCAGTCCACATCACTGGTACAAGAAAGTCTGCTACTGTGGTGGATGTGAAACCAGTAGTTGTCCCTGATTGGACAACTACTGGCTGTTTGGTGAAGGCGAGCGTCCCCAGATAGCACGACCCTCCCCACAATGAGAGGCAGTAATGGACTCTCCCAAGATTGGGAATAAGGCTAAGACAAAGTGCGGGTGAACTTAATGGGAGTTTATGTAAGTCGAAAATAGGGCATGCAAAGGTCTCTGCAAACTCCGAGAGCGCTCTGTCTGACACTAGCAAAGACAGGCGTATATATTTACAAAAATGCGTCATGAGAACCTACACACTATAGGGGGCACATGTTCGTGGGGATTGGGTGGCAACTACTAACTATAAGTGCAGCTGGGATGCGCTGCGCCGTGGTTGGTGGATGTCACTGGGTGCCAACGTTGGGAGGGCAGGTCAGCTGGGCTCATCCGGGAGGTGCTGTTGTGCCAGGCGTGGCCACTGTCATTGATGAACGGCTTCCTTGGCTTTCTGCCCTCAGGGCCACGCACACCCCATTCATTCCATACAGCAATGTTATCTTCCCCTGTAAATCCTACAATAGGTTATTCTGCAGGTTAATGCAACACAGGAGGAATGCCCCTTGAGTGGGGTATTTTGGCGATACATCAATACATGGTTACCGTCATCCTGCGTGCCAGGAACCATGGGTCCTGAGGTCGGGTCTCAGGGCAAGGGGTGAGCTGTCCAGGTTTTCATGTCTTGTTAGAAGTCATTATGAATGTGTTTCCAGTGTTGATATAATATTGGGTGTCCTCATTTTACAGGGGCCATTAACCTAGGGTGAGCTGGTGGGTCATGGGGCCTAAGAAAGGGCACCTTTGGCCTGCGTTTATGGCCGGGGTTTACTGCTGGGTTGTAAATAATTCAGGTGGCTGGTCATGGCTCTGTGAGCTGCGGGGGAATGTGAATGCTTGAAGCGGCTCCAGTCGAATTGGGGGAGGTGAGGCAGAGCAGCCCAGGCCTCTGCCTTTCGTCTGGCAGGCTTCAATGGGGAGGGAGGGGAAATGGCCTTGGATATGCCCACAATGGTATTCTCCTCGTGGGTTGCAGATTATATAGAAAAGGCATAAACATCCATATAATGTACAATACTCATTGAGTTTTTTTTAAAGCTTACATTTCTACATTGTTAGTGCCTTTACATGGCCATTTGAAATGCTTTACCTATACCAATGTTGCTATTGATGACTATATGTTAAGTATTTAACAACCACGACATTTTGTTACACTCTATGCATACACGATAAGCAAGGTAGTATTAAGGTTGGTGAAGCGCGCAGGAACAACTGGCCAATAAGACTGACGGCAGTGACACATGGTGAGCTTGAACATTCAAATACATTCTATGCGCTTTCTTACTCAATTTACATGAGCTCCCAATGCTGTTGCACTTGTGTTCCGTTGCACTCTAGCAGCATTAGTTTAGTTATGGCATAGGGCCTTGGAGTACATTCTTCTCGGAAAAACATATAACATAAAATCCGGGACACTTCTACCATTTGCGCATAGCTAAGGGGATATGGGTATTTCAACCAGGATGCCACATGAACACTCATTCTGCCATCTTCATGGAGTTTACATATTGTATCAAAAGGTCATGGAGAAAAGAGTTTTATCACAGGCAGTTTGCATATTGGTATTTAGGGTCTCTACTTTTGTCGGGGGACCATTTTACAGTTCTTTTCCACCCTGGCCCTGCTGGCCGGGTCATACTGTGGACAGTGATACACTGCGGAAGGTGAATGTTACAGTGTTTGCTTCTAGCACTAGCTCATGTCCGTCTGTTCGTGGGAACGGGCTCTCAGCGGATCTGCCAGGGAGCTAAGGCCACAGGGACAAGCGAGGACTTCTCTAAAGGTGGGGCTGTGCTGCAGCGCACAAGGGCTCATGTCGTTCTGGTGTTAAAAATGGTTTCCAGGGCCTACATTAATACAGCACGTTTGGTCAAGGTGTCAGCCAGTGGTCCACCCGCCACCTGGGCCCTGGTGGCAGGGGGGCCACCGACGAGCCAGAGACTCCACAAGGGGGGGGCTGCAGGGGAGGGGGGTCTCTTGGACCTATCCTCCCATACAGATCCTTACCATTGGTGGGCTTAACTTGCCTCAGCTCGGATTTTAGATAAAAGGAAGACTTTTGCAGCTATTCTTCAGATCTACTTTGGAGCAAGAATCCCTTGAAGAAGAGCAGACTGTTGATGACCTGAAGACGACGCCTGAAGTGGCCCAGCATTCCTTCAGTGCCCGGCCCGGTGAAGCCCTGCTCTTCTGCCTGATCTCCAAAGATCCTGAGCAGTGCTTCAACCCTTGAACTAGTGGGACCAACTAGTCTCAACGCCTTCTCAAGGATCCAACCCTTCGGAAGTATTCCTTCACTGCCTGGATTACTGACCAACTCTCTTGTGGGCTACCTTGTTAGAACAGTTGCGGTTCCGAGTTTAGATCTGGAACTTTGGTGATCACCAGCTTGTGCCGTAGGCCACATTCTCCCCGAATCCCAGCTTCCTAACTTTAACCCTTTAACTGACATGGGTATTTCCCCCCAGTGCCAGAGCCTTTTTTGGTGATTTCGGTATGGGGTCATTCAATGGCTTGTAACTTTTTTGTTACATGAGATATCGCGGCCAAATTTGGCTCCCTTTATTCCCACATGTAGGCGGTCGTAACGCCACCCAGGAATCCTAGGTTGCTGTAGGGGGGTGAGAGAAAATAAGCAAAAAGGGCGAAAATGTTGGGTATTTTCAACAAAGAAGCCTGTGGTTTTTTCCTTGTAAGAGCTAGGAACAAATTGTTTGCTGTGCTGAGTTCCCCAATTACCTGGCTTTCAGGAACAGGTTGAGTGGAAACGAAAAAAAAATATTTTGATGTGGTTATCAACCGTTTTTTGAGAGGTATGCGATTTTGGCCATTTTTTCCAATTGGACATGCATGGACGGAATGGGAGAAAAGGGTAGGAAAGCGAATTGGAGGACAGAAAGGCATATATTTCTGAAAAGTAGACAAAATTCTAAGTTTAGGAAGGGGTGATTTGCATAGGTCAGGCAACAACTAGGTAGGGGAAAATGCCATAGATTTGGGAAAAAGCGGGAAAATGACCAAAAAAAAGGTGTGTTGGACATGGTTGGCTTGGTACGGCAATGGCTTCTATGAATTGTGAGAAAAGCAATGCTCCGCTACCTTCCCCCGACTCTTGCAGTTAGGAAAGCATACATTTTTTGTAGTGTTTTACAAAACAATCAATACCACAAGCCAAACACTGAGCCATGGTACACAGGAGTGTTATGCTCACTGCCTGAACAGATGCACTTAGCATGTGTAAATCAGGAAAACCAATGTGGTGAGGATGGCAAGCATCCATTTTTTGAAAGAGCACAGGCAGACCTTTTCAAGGGTAGGTGACTTGTGCAGGTTACAAAATACAAAAGTGTATGGTGCCTAAAGCAGCGACTAAATGTAGGTCACATTTAGGAAATGAAAGGGTTGTGTGACAAAGGGCACCAGCAAATGGGTCAAAACGTTATGAAAACCACACAAACACAACAAATGTTATACCTTTGTGCGTTCCCACATCTGTCCCGATGAAAACGGTACCTCACATGTGTGGGTGCACCTACCTGGGCGCCAAGGGGAAAGCCTAAAACACAAGTAACCCCAAGTCTGTTTTCACACCTGAATTGCACACTCTCGCATCATACAGATATGGGCTACGGGTGTCCAAGCCACCAAGGAAAACAGGGAACTCCATGCATTTCCGAAAAGAGGACACCCGTGGGAATCCGCACAGATATGATTTGTGCAAATCAGCCCAGAATGTATTACCCAGACACCCCCGTAAAGTCTGAAATGTGGGGAAAACGCATTTTCCGCACATTTCGCTCAGCTCCCCCACCGATACATGCCCCCAACAACACATGGCCTACTGTCCAACGTTCCCACAGGTGTCCCGATGAAAACGGTACCTCATATGTGTGGGTGCACCAACCTGGGCGCCAAGGGGAAAGCCTAAAACGCAAGTAACCCCAAGTCTGTTTTCTGACCTGAATTTCAGACTCTCTGCCGACCGGCACACCATACAGACATGGGCCTCGGGGTGTCCAAGCCACCAAGGAAAACGGGGAACCCCATGCATTTCCCAAAAGAGGGCACCCATGGGAATACACAGAGGTCTGCCTTGCACAAATTGCGCCAGTTTTTATTAGCCACAATCCCTGACAAAGTGTGATATTTGGTGGGAAAAAAACACAATGTTCACTTTGTCTGGGGTTCTGGGTAATAAATTCTGGGCCGCTTCGTGCAAGTCAGACCTCTGCGCATTCCCACGGGTGTCCTCTTTTGGGAAATGCATGGGGTTCCCTGTTTTCCTTACTGGCTTCGACACCCTAGGCCCAAATCTGCCCATGCTTTGGGGGTCAGGGGGGGCGATGGCTGCTTACTGTAAGCAGCCCCCACACCCCCCCCCCATTCAAAGACATCCCTGTGTTTAGTGTGCATTGCTGCCCGCGCATCGCGCGCCCTGTGCCCGATCCGCGACAGCAATGCTGTCACACAGGGTGTCCTTGAAAAGGGGAGAATCTCCCCTTTCCACAGACACCATTTCTGGAAAAATCCCTGGTGGCTAGGGCCCCCCAAACCACCTCCCCCCTTCCCATCATGTTTTTTTTCTTGTTTTTTATTATTATTTTTGTTGCCCCCTTCCCTGGGGACAGATGATCAGCCATTGCAGATGATCAGCCATCGCGCCCCCATTGCTGCCCGATCCGCGGGCAGCAATGCTGTCACACAAGGTATCGTTGGAAAGGGGAGGATCTCCCCTTTTCAACGATACCTGCCTCGATCTCCGGCTTGAAATACAGCCGGAGATCGAGGCAGAGGGAGAGGGGCCCTTACCTTCCCTCTTCACTGCGGCAGCCGAAAATGGCTGCTGCAGTGAATTTACTTTCATTTTCATGGCGGCGTGCGTCACGCACGCCGATGTGAAATTGAAGGTAATCCAACCCCCGGGCAGTGAAGGGGGACCTCCCCCTCGCATAGCCCGGGGGTTGGATTACAGTTTTGTGCGGTCCCTGCTTTGCAGGGATCGCACAAAACAAGAGTGCCTGAAAGGAAGAGCTATCTCGTCCTTGGCAACAGGGAGGGAATCCCAAGGACGAGATAGCTCGTCCTTGGCACTAAAGAGGTTAAGGGAACATTTCATGGAGTTGCTTCTGTGACCACAACTGGAAGGACGTCTGTCGCCTCCAAACAGTAATCGTAGCTGAAACTCGCCTCCCTCCATCCTGTGAAGTGTCCTGAAGAGATCTGCATCCTTGGGTTCTGCATGTCTTCACCCGAATGGGTTTGCATCTTGCAGTTGCACCCGACCGGAAGAATCCTGGAGCCCGAAACCACTGGGGAACTCTCACCAGAAAGGTGGAAGATCGAACCCTCAGACGATCGGTCTGTGCATCTGTGAAAATCTGACTCTGTGGGTGTGTGAAGAATCCTGCTGATCCCTCACTGAAACCCTTCCTAAAGTATTCTCCCAGGTGCCCAGGGGAAGGCCGACACTTCCTGATCCCAACCCTGGGGGTGTACTGCAGGAGGATCATCTGGGTGGCGACAGGGCCCAGGATAGTGAGGAGATTCCGTGGGATGAGACGTGATATTTTTCCTCTGACAGGGAGATTTTTACCACTATGTCAGAAGAGGTTAAGGCTCATTGTCATATTAATGTATCCCAACATCCTTTTAAATCTAAGGATGAAAACCCTAATGTTGTAACACCACAATATATTATACCTAAAGAGAGAATCCTTTTTTTCCCTAAAATCAAATGCCCTCCTCAATACCAAGGGTGCACTACAAGGAATGGGACAAATGTTGTTTTCTCTAAATCATCTTCCTCTAACAAATTTAAAACCTATATCCCCTCTGTTAAAATTACTAAGGGAATTAAATCTACCCTTACAAATACATAAGTAAACTACATGCCCAGAATCCTACAGGGACTGAGACGAAGAAGAGGGCTGAAGAAGCATGTAGCTGTAGAAGGCATGCAAATAGGCCGAACAGCCTTTGCTAGGTTCGGGCAATTGACATTAATGGCTTATACCTGAAACCAATTTCCCCACGTATGAGGCATAAGAGGCTTCAGCAGGAGAGGAAAGAAGGAAGGAGCTGGAGCAGGAGCTTGAAGGCTGGCAGGAGTAGAAGAGCATGTGGCTGGCAATTCATCAGGAAGTATGAACACGCCGGAGCATGGAGAGAGCAGATTTAATCTGCAAGTTCTGAGAGGATCTTGTATTCTCATCCCCTGCATTGAGAAAGACGTGCTGAGAGTGGAGGTTTTCACATGTGCACCTAGTGGCTGTAATTGGAGGGCCGTGACTTTGCTGATGCTCAAGGCCCATAGCCGAAAGCAAGCCGAGGAACAGAAGAGTGAAGGAGACTCCCAATTGGTGTGGCTGTACCCATGTTATAGAAGGGTGTGGGACCCAAGTGTGCCCAAAAGCCGTGGAAGAAGTCGGGAAGGTGAAGCAGCCCAGAACTGCAGTGTTCCTGGAGTTGGGGAGTGGTTCTTGGCGTTCAGGTTCACTCAGAAAACTTTGCCGGTAACTGTTACCAGCTTTAAAGTAACTCACATAAGAGTAGAAGTGAGTATAAACTGTCAGTGCGAAAAGTATTGCTAACAATGGAAATGTATCACATGCACTAATAATGTAGCCGTAGTGTTCGTGTAAGAAGAAAGGCATCTAATTTTCCATTGTTGAACTATTAATGTTGCCGGAGTGGTTGCATGTCCCTAATTAAAGACGGAATGCCTGCTAAAACATTCCGAAAACCCTAACATTGACTTTCGCAATTGCTACAAGTACATACAGCATCAAAGGAAGGTCGCGTGTGGCCAATTGCGATTCCCGACAGGAGTTAGAAAGCATATCCGTGATATTATGTGGGCATACAATCACTTGCAGTCCTTTAAGGTTAAAGATCTACCTTAAAGAGTGGTTGTGTGTGCCTAAATCTCTTTATCCTTTGAAGACTGAACCTTGTAGATTTAAGAACAATTATTCTTTAAACCCAGAAGAAGTTGTGCTAATGAGAAGAACATGCGTTACCCAAGCCAAGCGGTGAACCCTTTCTATAGTCCTGTTTAGATCTATCCACCCGATCTGCAAAGTTGTTAAAGGTCCAGTGGCTGACGATACAAGTGTGACATTGTTAATGAAGTTGGAAGTGTGGCAATACAGCTTCGTGTAGCTACTGGAGCCAAGAAGGTGTGATCAAAGATGGGAAAGGGAGCTGGGTGCTTGTAAAGAAGATTGAACAAATACTTTGTAATGCTGAGACTGCCCAAGTTGAGAGAAAGTCGGTTTTGAGGCAGAGGCAGGTTATACATGTGAATGTTTCTTGCTTCTGGTGAATGTTATCAGTCTGTGCGCTCTACCCTCTGTTGGTCTGTTTGTGTTCCTTTGTGTTCTTGTATTCACTTGATACCTGACTGATCCAAGTTAGTTGAAGGTCAGTGGCTGCATGGCTCCATAGAGACCGATATCCACCTGTCAGCCTGTTATTTATGTGAAGAAAAGAGGGGTTTCCTATGTGAGCTTATGCGCATTCAAAATCTGCAGTCCTCACAGATTCCGAATACTGTAATGATTGTGAGGTACACACTTGTTGGTGTTTTTATATAATGCTACATTTTAATTCAATTAATTCCACATTCATCATAGAAAAGCTAAATTTTTCACTTTGTGAAAATTCATTATTGCATTTGTGCTTGTGACTTTTTAGGTGAAATTGTGTCATTCATAAATACATTTGTGCCAACATTTCTCAGCACGTGCTATTGTTTTGCCCTTCCTTGGGCTTTGTCAAGGCACTTGATACTTTATTTGGTGTGTCAATTTGATTCAAATTTACATTGTATGCATACATTTCTTTGATATAACACACATATAGATTTTGTTGGTTTCAGAAATTAGGGGTTTCCATTTTTTTAGTTGTTGAATGAACAAACTTCAGTGGTTTTGAGGAGTGAAGGATTGGAGAAGTTTGATTAGTCTTAGCTGCTGGTGCACAGGAAGGAAGCACCATGCAGTTAAGGTATTAGCTGATTGCTCAGTCACTGAGTTGTAAGCAAGAGGCTTACCTTTGGTATTGATTGATAATTCCCTATTCTGGGGTCCTGATTAAAGATCGGATGGCTTTACTGCATGCAATCCATCGTCTGGCATTTTACACTCTTGTATGTGGCTACTTTTAGCAATCCCTTGTAGGAGTACTCGAGGACCCTGCATTCGATCCCGTCCGCTTACGGCTCCGTTTACTGCTTACATGTGGCAGTAAGGCAGACAGAAGAGGCAAAGAGGTTGGCCTTTTCTTGGAGTATACGAAAGAAGAGGCCCTTGCATACCTGTAGAGGTTGAATTGTCTTGTCTTTATAGGCCTAATAATCCTGAAGTATGAAGTTGAAGCAGAAACACCTGAACTATGATTGTATAACGCTGTCAGTGGATGCTACATTGAAGATGGTTAAGTAGTGGCATATTATGGAACAAAGGAGACTGTTCCCACGGTAACAGTACTAAAAGGGTGGTTGTCGAGAGGAAAGCAACAACCCAAGAAGAAGCATCCAGACAATTATACCAAATACACGGAACAGGTCATTACCACTTGGAAAGCGGTAGAAGGAGAAGCTATTAATTTATTATTTGAACTGTGGCACAACACTCTTGGGAAGAGGATATCCAGGATTACCATTGGTGCTATTTTCTTGGCTGGAATTGGAAGGGGATCTTTTCAACTGAAAGCTGAAGAACTGTTACCAGTGGATTTTTGTTTGATGAACTTTTGTTTTACTTGGAACTTACAAGAACTGGTTCAAGACTTTCCTTTTGAACATTTGGGAAGTTGACTTTGGACAACTCTGGGGAAGGGATTTACCCAGGACCGGTGAAGGTCATCCAAAATAATGGCTGGCTATTTGCCGTTCACTGTTTTGTGTTGTTTATGATTTCCTTTGAATGAATTGTTTAGTGTGAGTGCTAATTTGTTTAAGTTGGGAGTTATTTCCTTTGCCTTTAGACTAGATGTGGAATTCCCTGTTCAAGTAGGACTAGCTAGGATGTGTTTGAAACCTTTTTCTTTAATAAAATGTTTAATTTTGAGAAAAACACAAGCAGTTTTCCGCCTCACATTACTGACCCCTCACTGGGGGGGGTCGGGGGGGGAAGATAAGTAAGCATCAGTGTTCCTGTTTCCACTTTCCTCCATTGGATAACATTGGGAACAAGTCCCTTTGTCTCCTATCTGCCTTCCATGTATCCTGCTCCTGGGTTATCCTTGGGTGTGGAAGAAAGAAGAATGCTTACCTATTGTGACGTATCTAGGCTATTCGTCCCTTCTCCCCAGGGGGAGCCACCCCCTTTGATGCTAGGGAGGTGAGCCTGCAGAGCAAGACGATGCCTCTGGGTATGGCAAAGTAAGATCTCGCTGGAAGTGACTCCCCTCTAAGGGACAAAGACTCAAATTCCTCTAATTGCCTCCCTAACAAGAATACACCTTTGGTATATATGGGAATAGAAAAGACTGATGTTACTTCTGTTTTGAATCCAACAAATAGTAGCATTGCTTCAACCTTTTTGTCTTCAGGTATTGTTGGATTCCCTTTGAACTGAACAGTCAAAGGAACGACACACCCCTTTCAAATATGGCGGCAGAAATAAAGAGATGAGGAACCTTGAATGAGGTGAAAGAATCCTATGCAGAGGCGAGTCTCTGACGTGAGAACCAGTGGTAGCGTGGAAGAAGAAAGGGAACAAGGAAGGATGCCGGAAGATTGACAAAGAGAAAGGAAGGGCAAGCTAGCCACGACCGAGACTGGGACAAAAGGGCCATCTCTCCTGGTGGCGTGACAACTCTGCAGCCGTGCCTGGTCTGGGGTCTGCAGAACGATGCCTAAACCAGGGTTACATGGAGGAACAAATCCTCCACTCGGAATACAAGGAAGGAAACTGCCAAGACATGCAGTGTTCAGAGAGCACGCGCGGAGAAGCCGGAGAACAAACGAAAATCCCCACCCTATGACGCTGTCCCACTAGAACAGACCCAATGGTAACAGAGGTACCTGGGGGGTCCAGGGCAGAGGGAAATGAGTGGAAGGAAGAGAACAGGAAGCCAGAATGGGTTACGGGCGCCCTAGAAACCAGAGTCTTGAACATTGGCAACGGCCAAAGAAATCACTCAAGTAAAAGAATCACAGGGGTCAGGAGACCCCTATTGACGCCAGGGCCAGCCAAAGTCTTTCTTTACCAACTGGATCTATTTCAGACAGAGACGGGGAGTAAGCATGGAGAAATACTATGTCTTGGCGAATTTAATAATTGGTTAGATGATTCCTAAATTCCGCAGTCTAGGGAGTTATGGGACATCCTAGGTAACCACGATCTGAAACATCTGGCAGTGTCGCATTTCATATTCATGGCACTGCCTTCATATGCTTTTGCTAAGAGGATCCAATATTCATCTGATCAGCACCATGCCTGATAATTTTGCGAGGCTGTTTATGATCAGTCACCTCGTAACATCCCCCTTTTTCAATCGCGTAAGGTAAGAGACTTGGATAAAATATCTGGGACAGAGCTAGAAAGAGCATTGGGTTCTTTAGCCCCCTCTTTGTGTTGTAATACATTTTTTGTTAAGGGAGTAGAAGATATGAACAGTATTTGCAGAAGAGCTGCACTGCTCAGGGCTCGAAGGCTCAAAGTTCTAAACCTTCCCCAAATCTCTTTCTCCTACGTAACAAGTCAGAGCCACGGAACAGAAGTGTAGTAAACATAGAACATTGAATCATGTTAACATGGTCAAAAAGGAATAGAAAGAATATAGAAATGCAATTTTTAAAACCAATTCAGACTTTTTGGTTAGCTCAGTGGAGGTTGTGAAAAATAAACCCAGAGACCTTTTGTCTATTATTTCTAACTTTATTCAACCAAAATGCTTATTTTCCTCCTCGGAACCCTCCTTAGGGCTAATGTATTCAATGCTTTTTTTGTTAAAAGAATTGAGTTAATTCAGGAACAAAATTCAAGTCCACATACACCAGAATCCAGATTCTGATACTGCTGCCAGGGAATTGTCCTTGGCTACTCATCCTGTAAAGATCGTCTGGTGTGTTGCCGTTTTTGTATTTTCAGTGGTATCAGAGGATGTCATTCAGTCAATATTGGAGAACTTGAAGCCCACAATGTGCATTTTCCTTTACCTGCAATTGTGGCAAAACGGCTGGCTCCTGAGATCGTACCGTTTGTGACCCAATTTAAAAATAAATCCTTGGCATCAGGATCAGTACCACTGGAACTGAAAAGAGCTATTGTCGCTCCCCTGCTAAAAAAAAATCTAATCCGGACCCTGAGAACAGCCAGATCTACCGCCCAATAACCGGCCTTCAATGACCAGGGAAAGTGTTGGAGAAAATAGTTAAATCTCAATTGCAGCATTATGTTGGGAGGGATCTCCTTTTGGATCCCCTTCAATCGGGATTTCGGCCAAAGCGTGGTACAGAGACTGTATTTTTGGCCGTTTGTGATGATCTCCTGGAGGTGGCAGATCAGGGGGATACTATCCCTTCTGGTCATGTTACATCTCCCTGCAGCGTTTGATACGGTGGACCACTGTATCCTGCTCAATAACCTCAGAGAGATCGGAAACATATCGGAAACATATCAGAATTGGCAATCAAATGGCTTCACTCATTCCTGATGGTCATGACATGTGCCTTTTTAGAATAAGCTTGACAGCCAACTTGACGGTGTGTACAATAGGTTAGCGATAAGGCAAGTCTTCTCTCTACTATCCCCTCACCCTAGATAAGTGGAGCAACCAGCGCTACCTAGGGATAGGAAAACACAAGGCTTTAGTTCATTGTGGTTGAAAGGAAAGAAAGACTAGGGCAACACTTGGTGATTAGATAGCATGTTGTAGCACCTTTACCTGAGACTTGGTTGTGTGAAAATTTGGTTAGCGAAGTCTCGAGGTACGAAACCCTGAACTGTCCAAGACGTGTGTGTGTTTTTGTTCACTCATTTCTAACCAACCGGCAGCAACAGGTGAAAATGGGAGAGTTCATTTCAGAACCCCCTTCCGCAAAACTGGGGCGTCACTCAGGGATCCGCATTATCCCCTCTTCTTTTTAACCTATATTTGCATCCTCATACTGACATTTTGATAAGACACAAGGTGAATTTCAATTCCTACGCTGATGACATGAAGGTGTTCATCAAAATCGGTAATGTGGATGAGTCTTTCCTAAGGGTCAAGCAATGCTTGGATGAGGTCACTGGTTGGATCTCTGCCAACTGGCTTCAACTTAATGCAACAAAAAAAAAAACGGAGGTAGCCCTGTTTGGACCCAGACATCTCCTTGAACACCATGAGGCATCCCATCCACCTTGTTTTCTGGGTACGGAACTGTCGTTTGCCATTAAAGTAAAGAACTGAGGCTGTATCTGGCAGGAGGCCCTGGGCAATGAAGCTCAGGTGGGTGCCAAAGTACAGTCTGTGTTTTATACTCTGTCTTTTGCGACAGGCACTCCCGATTGTCCATGTGGATGACTATGCAGTAGTGGTGGGAGGCATGGTGAACTCCAAACTTGATTACTGCAATGGCCTTCATGCAGTTATCCCATTCAAGCAATACCAGCAATACCAAAATGCTGCAGTAAGACTGGTATTTAGAGTAAGGAAGTCCTCCCCTATTTCAGGATTAAGGCGATTCCTTTCATTGGCTCACCGTAAAAGACAGAGTTTATTTTAAAGTCCTTTGTCTAATTTTTTTGTTTAATTCAAGTTTATTGAGATTTTCAAAGTTGTATACGGATACATTTGCAAAACAATGGTCAAAAATTGTACAGATCAAACAAACCATATCTATCTGTAACCTCATTCCCAGGATAAACATTTTGGAAAACAACCTGTACTTTAATCAACAAAAGAGCAAGTTAAAATAAAATTAAAAAAGTGTAACTATCCCCTTCCTCATCCCTCCCACCCCCCTCCCACCCAAAACATTCAATTCCTGTCTAAGAGCAATCGTTAACTGATATATATATATATATATAGTACAGGAATAGAGCCTTGTTCGGTCTTCATTATGACACATCTATTCTGTACACTGACATTAGTTATCTAAAGTATGGGGTCCTTTGGGTCTTATTCTTTGTTTTTCGCAGCATATCGGGGTGGGGTATTCTCCCCAGGAGGGAGCGTGTGGTTTTGTGAATGCTGAGCACCATTTACTGGGTGGTCCCTGGCATATACTTGCTTACAAAGTCTCCCCACATTATGTCGCATTGGATCGATTTTCCATGCAGGGTTGCAGTTATCTTTTCCATGACGCATAAGTTTGATGCAACATTCACCCATTCACTTTTGCTCGGGGTTTGTTCAGACTTCCATTTCGTGACTAAGGCAGCGCGGGCTGCTAATAGTAAGTGGGCTGCTAGTTCCTTGATTTTCTCTCTTTCGTCTTCCCCTTGCTCAAACCCAAAAAGAACTGAGAAGGGGTCTGCAGTCCTTGTGATTCCATCGAGATCCTTGATCCATCCCAAGACCTCACTCAAATAGATCTTAATTTTAGGGCATTTCCACCACATGTGCCAATAGTCTGCTATTCCTCCACACTTACGCCAACACAATGGGCTTAGAGACTGAAACATTCTGGAGAGTCTGAGGGGGTCATAATGCCAACTGTGCAATAGTTTTACTGCATGAAGCTTGTATTGGGAAGCTATTGAGGTTTGGGGTGCCGCCCTACACATCTTCGCCCACATGCTTGGGTCTATTTCTTCCCCAAAATCCCTCCCACATCTGTACCTTAATTGCGATGTAGAGCCCCCTCCCACTGCGACTAGTTCCCTATACATAACAGATATCAAGCCCTTCATTTCTGTTCTAGAGTCCAGGTGTTTCTCGAAGGGGGTGAGTTCTTTATCAACTTTATTTTTCCATTCGTTCCTCGTCATAACTCCCTTGATCTGTAAGAAATGGAAGACAGGGAGGGGGCCCAGCCCTAAGTTCTCACCTAGTGTTATGCAGAATCCTGTGCAATGTCGTTAGGGACCTCTACACACAATTAACACTACAAGTGGTAATACAAGTTCACCTTTGGTACAAGCCTGTACTAAACTATTAAGTGGTAGCAGTAGCGGACCAGCCAGACTTATCTCAAGAGCAAATGAGCAGTAGTAGAGATTACACAAAGGACTAAAATTACTGTGACTCAAACACTGACTGAACGTTTTTGGTGAAAAAGTAAAAGTACATAAATTCTTGTATTAAATTAAAACCACACGAAAAATACACTACACACAATCAATTCACTTTGTGCAGTACAATTCAAGGTTACTACCTTTGGATTTGACAGACCGGTGTTGTGAAACAAAGATGTTACCGGGGGTACAGATGCGGTCAATTTTTTATGACCGTAATGACAGTTCATCTTACTAAAGATAAGCGTACCCGCGGGAAGAAATGTTACCAGAGTTAAAACACACTTAGCACATGAATCAACACAAGAGAGTTGGGGATAATAATCATAGGCAATATTTTTGTCAAGGCAGATAGAATCAGAGGACACTTTCCTACAAGTGAATACAAGTCAATAGGCCTGCGCCAGTGTCAAGTGGAACAGGGTTCCTGTTGCCGAAGATCACACGGTTAGTACAGTTCACGATTCGAGATTGCCAGGAGTACTTGGATATTGTCAAAAGAGGAAGCAAAAGTTATAAGGGGGAAGGAAGACAAGGGCAAGCCTTGGGTGAGGAAAAAGGGTTCACCCCAATTCCTCGAAGCTGGACACAGTACCTTATTCGACTGGAGAAGAGTTGGTGCTATGGCAGTTGTTCCTGGTAGTTCCTGCAGGCTCACGGTTCCTGGAGCTTCAGTCGTGGAGACAAGAAGGACGACGTCTGGAGCGATCTGCACTACCCACGGATGAAGCCAGCAGCAGCAAAAGCAACAGTGAATAAAGGGTGCACTCCTTTAAAACAGGAGAGGTTCTTCAGATGGCTATCCGGACCACTACAGCAGTGGGCAGCGATTTCGACCAAGTAGAGGATCCTCTGACTGTGGAAGGTGAGCTGGTTGATCCCACCAGGCTCAAGGGAAGAAGACTCCCGACCGGATCTTCTCTTGTCGTTGAAGGGTAGATGGCTCAGGACTGCATCAGGGCTTCACCGGGACTCGGTAGTTGCAGCAGCCGTTTTCTTCTTCGCTTCTCTTCGGTTCCTTGCAGTTCCAGTGGCGACTCTGACTTCCAGCCCAAGAGTCCTGCTTTTTTTGCGAAAATCCCCCATACACACAGCCTGGCTGTCAATTACACAGCAGGGGGATTGTCCAGCCCGGACAACCCCTCCAGCCAATGGACACAAAGTGCGACTTGGGTTTCCAAGGAGACCCTGTGCAGGGGGTGACTACACCCCTTCCTCACATTCAGCCCACCTAGACACCCAGGCGCCAAAAGGAGGGCTTCTTCAAAGAAGCCCGCCAAAAGACGGTGAACAAAGAAGGCAAACCTGATTTGCCGCGCAAAGTAAAACAAAAGAAAGACTTTAACTAAAAGAAATGGCGAATGAACCCTACCTGAGCCAAAAGAAAGAGTATTTGGTCAAGCGGGTTTATGTTCGAGGTTAATATAATAGCCTGGAACAGTACCACGTTTATATAGTATAATCGTGGTAGAAAAGTTAGGGTAGATACCACTGCCACCAGCCAAGTCTAAATGTTAAAAGAGCAAAACAAAGCTCAGAGAGGCACAGACAAAAAGGGATAGGAATTAACCCTTTCCAGTGCTCCATGTAAGATGGGATGTACTGGGTCTGCAGTTTTAAATGACTACATAAAATAAATGGCAACTTAACCTGTTTCTGGGTGACAGTAGTCAGCCTCAGAAAAATGGAGTCAGTGGGAAGTCTCAAAGACAACCCTGTGTCACTGCACTGAAGGTGCTGTGTAACACACACAAAAAGTGGGGCTGATGGAGTGGTGTACTCCAGAGCCCAAGATCACACAAACAGTAGAAATACACATGGCAAAACACATGTAAGAGTGGGAAAAAGGCTCACACTCTTACCAGGTGGAAAAAATAAACTCCCAAAATCCAGCAAAGCTGCTGGGGGACTCACTAGGTGAGGAAAATTAGCCATAGAATGAGAATTCTCCCTAACACCTAGTTCAACAATCGTAATGAAGGACCCCTGTTTCCAGAGTTGACCTGCTCTCTCCAGGCCTTCTTCGAACCAAGTCTGGAATCTGTCTAGATTTGGAATATTTTCTCTGATCCCTGGGGCCCATATATGGCTCAGGGGGGACTGCCATGAGGTTATACCCACCATTTCTCTACTTGCCCTCCAAATCTCCCAAATGGTTCCCAGTACAGGGTGGTCTCTTAGTCTCCGTATTAATTTAGTTCTCGGGACCCATAGCCACTCCGAGACGGTCGCCGGTGACAATGATTGTCCATTGTCACCCATTGGGGTTCTTTACTATTCCGTAGGTGTGGGAATCAGAGTTGGGCTGCTTCATAATATTTTTTCAAGTCCGGTGGTCCCGTCCCTCCCTTATCTTTGGGTAATATCAAGGTGTCATAGGCCACCCTTGCTCTCTTGTCATCCCACAAGAACTTCATTATTACCATTTTGGCTTCTTCAAAAAAGGTATTTGGTATCCCTATGGGGAGCATTTGGAAGGGATAAAGGAAGCGAGGGAGAGATACCATCTTTATTGCATTCAGTCTCCCCATCCATGAAATTGTAAGTTTCCTCCATTTGGTTAAGTCTGCCAGAAATTTTTGAAGGAGGGGTGAGAAGTTAGCCTCGTATAGTTTAGTTATGTCTCTTGTGACCTGTATACCCAGGTATTTAAACGTGCCGCTTTCAAGGATAAGACCCAAAGAGGAGAGTCTATCTATGTCTGCTGGAGTGGTTTCATGCAGTGGAAACAGGATTGATTTGGCCTCATTGATTTTAAAACCCGAAAGGGTGTCATACTCTTTAATCAACTGGATGGCTCTGGGGATCGAAGACATAGGGTTCGAGACATGCAATAGCAGATCATCTAGGGCGACTTTATACTCTGTGGGCCCCAATTTGAGTCCTTTGACCTGAGGGTCTTCTCTTAGTTTCTGGGCTAGGGGCTCTACAGAGAGGGCAAAGAGAATCGCTGAGAGAGGGCATCCCTGTCTCGTTCCTCTTCCTAGTTCAAACCAGCGCGAGTATTCGCCGTTGACAAAGACAGAAGCCTTGGGTGATGTGTACACTGCCTGGATCCCTCCTCTAAGTTTCAGACCTATTCACCACTTTGCAGATGACTGACTTCAGGAAGCCCCATTCCACCCTATCAAAGGCTTTCTCTGCATCTACTGAGAGGGGAGCTGGGTCGTATTTCATGTTTTTAGATTTATTAAGTGTAGAGTCTTCCTCATGGTATCGGCACCTTGTCTGCCAATTATAAAGCCAACCTGGTCCAGATGTATTAAGGGTGGCATATATATCTATAGTCGGGCAGCCAGGATTCTGATATATGTTTTGGCATCTATATTCAATCGGGATATTGGACGGTACGAGCCGCATTGTTTAGGATCCCGGGCTTCTTTGGGGATCACTGAGACCAGAGCCCAGACAACGGAGTCTGGGGCTCTTTCAGTGTCCAGGATCTCATTAAATAGTTCGACCATAAAAGGAAGGAGGGGGGAGAGGAAGGCTTTATAGAATCCTGCGGGGAAGCCGTCTTCACCGGGAGATTTTCCCAATGACAGTCTCTTGACGGCACTTTGGACTTCTTCCGATATCGGACTTTCTAATGCCTTGCGTTCTGCATGTGTTATTTGTGGTATCTTTACTGAGGATAGATACTGATCATTAGTACCCGGCACGCGTGGCTGAACAGGAATACTGTGTGGTGATTGGCTCATTTGCGAGCCATACCACACGGTATTCCCGTCCACGCCGTGCGTGCCGGCTACTCTGTTCCCGGCGGGGGGCGTGGCAGCCCCTCAGCCAATGAGGCTCGAAATGGGGCAATCCCCGCTCCGAGCCTCCCCATGGCTGGAGGCTTCCTTCGTCCCCCGCCGGGGACTCAGGTAAGAATTTTATTTTCCCTCCCACCCCACCCGACTTACCTTCTATCCTGGGATCTCCGGCGGGGGACGATGGAAGGCTCCAGTCGTGTGGAGACTCGGAGCGGGGCCATCCCCGCTCTAAGCCTCCACACGGCTGGAGGCTTCCATCGCCCCCTGCCGGAGACCGGGGTACGTTTTTTAAAATTTTTTATTTTATTTTATTTTTCTTCCTCCCCATCCCCTCCCTTCCGCCCTCCCGACCCCACTTACCTTCTTTTTTCTTCTGCTCTTGGAAGCGAACGCGCTGGGAACACTTCTGTTCCCAGCGCGTCCGCTCCCGATCGTCTCCATGGAAAGGGAAAATGGACTATGTTTTCCGTTTCCATGGCGGCGGCCATTTATTTTTTGCCGTTTATTTTTATTTTTTTTCTGTTCCGAAACGTGTTTCGGGACAGAAAAAAAAAGCAATTAGTACCCCGGTCTAACGGGCCGGGGTACTAATGGCAATAAGTCCCTCAGTGGCGGGCCAATACCGCCCGAGGTAATGCCCCCGGAGCACCGTTAAGGCCCGAGCTAAGCGAGGGCCTATAACTCGCCCCGGGGGCATTACCTGGGGCGGTATTGGCCCGCCAGCTCGTGGCTTATTGCCACAGTGTCTGATTCTTCAAGGTGGGTTTCAGATCTATACAGGGTTTCGTAAAAAGTGGCAAAGGCCTTAGGAATATCCATGTTGGTAACGATGTGGTGGGTGTCTTGATTCTGTATTTCTTGGACCTTCCACTCTGCCCGTTGTGCACGTAACCTGGCTGCTAAGAGAGAATTGGCCTTAACACCTTTCTCATAGAACTTCTGTCTCAGAAGCTGTAATTTACGGGTGATCATTCCGTGTTCTATAAGGCAAAGCTCTTCACTCTTTTTTTTTGCCTCCACCATCTTATCTACCTTCCCTGATTCATCTTCCCTCGCCTCCTTATCGAGTTGATAGATTTCCTTCCTAAGTTTATTTTCGATCAGGTGTCTTTCTCTTTTCTTCCTAGCAACCTCTCTGATCAGAACTCCCCGCCAGGTTGCCTTTCCTGCTTCCCATACCACTAGTTTGGAGACTTCCCCTGTGTTGTTTGTCTTTATATATTCAGTAATTTCAGTTTCCATCTCTGTTTTGAAGACTGGGTCTTTCCAGAGCGATTCATTACATCGCCACCGACCGCCTATCCTGGGCAACATCTCCCGGTCAATGTCGGCTGTGACCATGTCATGATCCGACCAGGTGATTGATATAATATCAGACCTTTTGGTGGCATTAGATATTTCACCAGTTAAGTATATATAATTAATCCTAGTAAAGGTGTCATGGGGGTGGAGTAGAAGGTATACCCTTGCTTCTCTGGGTGGTGATACCGCCATATGTCTCTAAGATCATATATATCAAACATGCTTGTTACTTCCCCGCGCCCTCCTTCAGTGGGATCCCTAGCATTCCCTTTGCCCGATTTCTTGTCCAATTTGGGGTCCGCCCATAAGTTGAAGTCCCCACCCAAGAGAACTTGTCCGTTTGCTTCCAGCATAATTTTAGGAACTGTCTTAGTCAGGTATTTTGTCTGGCCCGTGTTAGGGGCATAAATGGTTGCAAGAGTGATGTTTACCTTTCCCACAGTGCCTGCAACGAGTAAGGCCCGCCCTTCAATGTCCCCCCATATCTTGGAGCTCACAAAACCTAGTTCTTTTCGGATGAGTATCCCCACTCCTCCCCTTCTCAGAGGTCCGTATCCCCAGAATTCTTTTCCTGTACGTGCCCCCAGAATTTTCCGTTCCTCTCCCTTGGCATATTTTTTTCTTGCAGAAAGAGAATGTCCAATTGTCACCTACGGAATTCACGATTTACTAGGGATTTCTTCGTCGGAGAGTTAAGACCCTTGACGTTCAATCTCCCAACCCTGAGGAGGCCTCCCACCCTTTGGTCTGTATTAACTGCCATTTGTTTTCATACCTTTTGGAGGACACTTTATCAGTTGACGCCTCGCCAGGGCATCTGTGTACCATTTGTGTGTAAGTCTAAGTGTAAGGTCTCTTCTCGGCCCACCTCCCTCCTTCCTCCCCCCCTCACCCTCCCTATGCCATCCTCCATTTCTTGGTAATGGCGTTCAATCTGGATCAGTTGGAAAGGTCGATCCAACGTCGAACCGTTACCTCACGGTCCTTATCCAATAAATAATCTCAGTGCAATTTGAGCCTCCCTTCCGATCCCTCTTCCCATCCCCCAAAACCAAACATCGTTTCTCTGAAAGGGTATGTGGTGACCCAGGCGACTTTGCTGCTTATCATCGATAGGTCGACCTCTCTCCTTTCGGGAAGGGGTCCCCAATTTGAGCGTTTACTTATTCCATTGACACTTGGAGTGCTTTATGACATTCAAGTGTCCTTCCTCTATCTGTGTCTGCCGCTTGGTGTCCGGTTGGTAGGTCACTTTTTAGCGGACCATCTCCTTTACTTATCGTTATCTGGTGTGGCGTTGCCCGTCTGTATTTCCTGGATCCCTTGACTCTTTTCCTCTGTGGTCCTTGTAGTTCCCAGCGTCTGGTACTCTGTCCTGCTTCTTCTCAGTCTCCTCTTTCTGAATGCGTTTCCAGTAGATCAGCGGTTCAGTCACGAATCTCCTTCTCCGATTTTAGTCGTATTTTCTTTCCTTCATGTTCAAATGATAGGGAGAAGGGGTACCCCCATCTGTATCGAGTTCCTCGTTCCTTGAGCCACTTTGTGAGAGGGCTGCACATTCGTCTCAATGCCAGGGTCAGTGACGATAGATCCTGAAAGATGGTGATCTGCGCCACCCCCCCACCCCCGAGGGTGAGCGGGCCCCCGCTTCTGGCTTTCTCAAGAATCCTCGCTTTGTCCTGGTACCTGTGGAACTTGGCTAGGACAGATCTTGGGCCACCTGTAGGTCCACCAGCCCTATGTACTCTCTCCGTTTTGGGTTTATCAATGTCTTCATCCGCGACCAATATTTTGATGATATTATGGATTGTTTTCCTGAGGTCTCCTTCCGTCTCACCTTCGTGTTCAGGGATGCCAAAAAAGCGAAGGTTGTTTCTTCTCTCTCTATTTTCCAAGTCATTCATTTTTAGTCGGAATTCTTCCACCCTTTGTTCACTCTCTCTTATTCGGGAGTCCATCTGGGTTTCAAGGGTATCTATGGGGGCTTGGTTGCTTTCGACTCCTTCAATTCTCTCCTCTATCTTATCTATCCGCTGTGTTATCTTATCTATCTTGCCCCCAATGTTGGCTCCCATCAACTTTATCTCGTTCAGGAGGGCGGCAATGTCCCCTTTGTCGCCGTAGCCTCTGAGGCGGATGTTTCGTGGTCACTTTATCCATGTCGTCTGTAGCTGGGGATGGTTGTGAGTACCCATAGGCAAATTTGGCTAGTTTTCCTCTAATGTTCATATACAGTCTGCCGTAGCAGAGGAGGCACTCGTCCCGTTAGTGGGGGCTCAACCCTTCGCTTCAGAGTTCGTCTCTGGGGACTTTGGTGTGATTCAGGGTTGCGTTGTCTCCCTGTTGCTCTTTGAGAGTGGGAGGTCGATCTACCATGTGTGGCGACCTCTGGCTTGCCTTGCGCTGTCTTTAGTGCGTGATTCGTGCAAGACACTGTTTTTCCTCCTTTTGTATTGGTTCTATGTTATATGTTCACACTGTGCTCCTGATCAGATGCCTTCTGTTTGATTCCAGGAAAGGAGATCTCCTAGGTGAATTAGGCTAGTTTTCTTCCAATGGCCATATATGGTCTACTGTGGTGAGGAGGTACTCGCCCCGTTAGTGGGGGCCCAAACCTCAGTTTCAGAGTTAGTCTCTGGCGACTTTCGTGTGATTCCAGGAATATATTGTCTCCCTGCTGCATAATGAGGGGGGAAGGCCCTTCTACCATGTGTGGGGGCTTCTGACTTGCTTTGCGCTATCTTTAGTGCCTTAATCGTGCAGGGTGACCGTTTTTTTCCCCTCCTTTTATGTTAGTTCTTTATTGTGTGTTTGCAGTTTGCGCCCGTTCAGGTGCCTTCAAATTGATTCCAGGAGAGGAGATCTCCTAAACTTGCACTGGTACCAAGAAGTGGGGTCTCCTGAGCTCCACGGGCGTTTTATGAATTCAGAGTGGGTGGGGAGGGACGCAGAGCATATTGAGGTAGTGTGCTGGATTCCGGAGTCGGGTCACTGCGCAGTCTCGGGGGTTTTGAGAGTGCGCCACTTCACCTCGCCTCCATGTATGGGTAGTTATTGGAGAGCCTTCAGAGTGGTGCTCTACGCACAGCGTATTATTGTGCGATCTCCTGTACTTATTTATATTTTGTTATTTTTTGTGACACAATATGAAGTCCACAGATCTATGTTCTTGCGGGGTTGGGATCTCTGTTCCTTTCTCCCCTCCCCCCCTGCGGGCCAGTGTGGTAGGGCTCACTGTGCTTGTTTGAGGGCCCTTATCTGGGGCTGCCCACGCAGTGGTTCCCGGAATAGTGCCCTGTAATTTTTACTATCAGCAATGTTGGTGTTGGGACCCTGGATCAGTCCTCCCCCGGCGGCAGCTGTGACGGTAGCCCTTCGGGGTGCTTGTTGGAAAGAGGGGGGCCAGTAGGTTGCACTCACCGTGTTTGTTATGCTGCGCTGCTTCCGACTCGCATTGCAGGGTGCCCGCAGTCCGGCATGCTCTCGGTACGATTAGTGCAGCTCAGCGTTCTGCCTCTGTGCTGCGAGGCAGCCCCGGAAGCGGGGGGCCTTCTCAGGTGACGGGAACGGTCGACCGCACACCTTCACTGTCTTTCGGGTGCGGTGGGCTTCCGTTTGTTCCTGTGGAGGGGGGGTCCGTGCAAGCGCTAGGGCACAGGCTCCGGAGCCACGGGGGTGCCTCCAGTGGTGTTATCCTGAAGTTGTCACCACTGCACCCAACGGGGACGATGGTTCCACGAGGGGTCGGGTCTCGTGTTGCTCCAGAGGGCAGGTGTCACACGACAGGCCACTTCCCAAGCTCTCTGAGGGACGTGTTCCGTGCTGGTTTCTGTTTCACTTTCGAGGGAATATACCCTCTGACGTCATCACCTTCCTTTGGTGATTTGAGTCCCTTCCCATGTCCGATTTTCTCTGGGATTTTTTCCTTGGGGGGATTGGGGGGGGCCCTCGCACGTCTCCAGCGTGATTTTCTTCAGTGGGGGGGTCCAGAAACGGGGGCTCAATCCATTTTACGGACCTCTGGGCCAGAGCTTACACGGAGGGAAGACTCATCCTTGCGCCCCCTGGTGGCCGTCCCTTTGTCTAATTTTTAAATGTCTAAATGACCTCGCTCCATCATACTTGCCAAATAAAATCTGCAGGTTCTACTGTGATGAATCCTACAGAGTCATCCTGATCCCCAGCCTAAAGTCTCCACCCATGTGGCCAGGGGAAGGCAGCCACTACCTGATCCTGATCCTGGGGCTGGTATTATGAGGGAGGATCACATGGGAGGAGATGGCTGTTGGGCGTATGCCGCCCTTTTGCGAAACGTCATTTTTTTCAATCGATTTTTTGCTGAAATAAATCCATCGAAAAAACTAATCGAAATGTCTATGGAAGGATGGGTAAGGGTATAAAAGGGATGAGAGGGAGGGTAACATCAAATGGAAATTGAGGGTTTGGGGCGGAACAACCCAAATCTAAAGAGAATACATTTTGATTTCTTTTATTGGATGGAATTTTATCTGAAAAAATGAACGTCAGTAAAATGACATAGAACCTTGGCAGGGAGAAGTGGTGGATCCCTTGGGAGGGACGCAGTAATCTTTTTATAGGGATGCGGATCATATAATTCCCAGAGATCTAATGGCATGCTGTTACTGCGAAAGTCCCTCCCATGAGAAAACCCAAAGAACATTCTATGAAAAGCCACCTAAACAGAATAGGTTTTACTCCTTGAGGATTAATTAATCATATCTGACATCCCCTAATTATCATGATTCTGTCTTGGGCAGAAGTGCTAAACCCAATGTCAAAGCACCTACCATTCACATAACATCTCCTAGCTCTGATAACTTTCAGTTCAACAATAGTTCACAACAAAATAACCATGGAAAACCTAAAACCATTATGGACTTCCAGGCCCATAATGCCTATGGTACTGGGGCGGGGAAGAGGACAAAGAATTAATGATGGTCATTGCTGCTACTAAGAAGACCATGCGGTCTAGTTGTTGCAGCTCCAATCACCTAAGCAGGACATTTAAATGTGGGAATCGCCCACAGAAGGAGGGAGTTGCAGAGGCAGAGAAACCAAAGAAGTCGGGAATGCCACTTAAGTCCGAGAAGCAGATGAAGCAGAAGCCGACGCTGGAAGAGAATGTGTGCTTTTTTGTAGAGCATGTGCAGCAGAAAACGAAATCGTGGAAGACGGCAGCAGGAAAAGAAGCCCGGCTGTACGGGAGAGATGCTCCCGACCCGCAGAGAATAGCTCAGGTGTGCCTGAGGATGCAGAGAACCGACAGTGCCTGTGGAGTCCAGAGAAGGGCTGTGCAGGCAGCATCAGTTACTGGAGATCCGTTGACGATAATGCTGGTCTTTGGAGGGTGAGTCAGGTCACCAAAGTCCTGCCCACACAATGCTGCACGGCAGCACCACAGAGTAACGCAGAGAGTAACTCTGAGAGTAGCACAGAGATGCTGAAAGAAGCCAGTGAGTTGCCCTAAAGAGAGAGGTAACCCCAGTATTCAGTAAAAGACAATTTTGAATATCGTAAAAGTAGAAAAGAAGTGCAAAAGGGCACAATTCTCATCTTGTGAGATATCAGTTTGGGAAAACCTGTAACCCAAATTCAGTCAAGAGTGTTGTGGAAAGAACAGCTTTACTTTATCATCCTGACAAACTGTTATATAACAAAAGACATTTGCCGTGCTGTCCTGACAAAAGGTTTCTGCGTAAAGAAAGAATGTGACATTACTATAACCACTTTACATATTGGGGAAGAATATATTGTAGAAGAAACAGTTGCTTGGGTTTTGAACAAGTGTTTTGTGAAAGAGACATTTACTTTACCAAGTTGAGGCGCCATCCTCCACCACGACCCGGGGTCGCTGAACCTGCAGGCCTGGCTCCTGCAGCACTAGAGTTCGGAGGGTACGATATCCCGGCAGACTGCAAGAAGGTGCTTGCAAAGGCCAGGGAGTCCTCGACTCTCAGGTGCTATGGACACAAATGGAAGAGGTTCTCTGCCGTGCACCGAAGATTAACCCTCTACGGATTATGACCCCTCAGGTGCTGCCGTACTTGATATCGCTGGCCAAGACGGGGCTGGCACATGCCTTCATCAAAATCCATCTGGCGGCTATCTCCCGCTACACCAGAACTCCGGGGCGGTCATCCCTATGGTCTCATCGCCTGGTTAAGGAGTTCATGAAAGGACTGTTCCGATCGTTCCCGCCGGTGAAGGCTCTGGCCCCGGTGTGGGAGCTCAACGTGGTGCTGACCAGTCTCATAGGGCTGCCATTCGAGCCTCTGCATTCGGCACCTTTGAGTGGGAGAGATCCAGGCCCCCTACGGTAAACCTTCATACCTGACATTCCACGAGACGAGGGTAGTGCTGAGAATGTACCCCTCCTTCATGCCCAAGGTGCCGTCGGACTTCCATCTCAACGAGCCCTTGTTACCTGTTTTCTTCCTGTCGCCTTCGGCGCCGGCTGAGAGGACTTTGCACTCGCTGGATGTGGCTAGAGCGCTGAAGTTCTACGTGTACCGCACGAAGAGTTTTCGGAAGACATCACAGCTGTTTGTGAACTTTGGACCTGTGAACCAAGGGAAGGCCCTCTCGAAGGCTTCCATTTCCAGATAGCTCTCCGGCTGCATCATGCACTGTCACCGGTTGGCAAACCGACCGTTGTCCGGCATCCGAGAGCCCATTCAACCAGAGCGATCGCTACCACGGCGTTCCTTTCTGGTGTGCCCCTGCTGGACATCTGCAGGGCTGCTACGTGGAGGTCGACGCACATGTCACCTGTAGTACAAGCCCATGACCTGTGTTAACCACACTCTTCTATAGTTCACGTCACTTCGGATAGCTATGATATGTATACTGTTTACAGGGGGGTGTCCGCCCGAGTTGAGTCTGTGATTGGCGGAGCGTACAGGCTCTGTATCATCGCGTCCCATGCCATAACATCTTCGCTAGCTGGTGACAGGCCAAAGTGTGTCACCTCTGTCAAAGCTGCCGTTTCCACCTGTGGCCACTTATTTAGATCACACCACCAGTCCTCCACGTTACGGCCCCCGAGGGCTTTCCACGCCATGGCAATTCTGCGCTTCGCCCGAATGCACGCCAAGTCTTTCATCTTATGGATGTGCTTCACGCGTTTGGAGCAGCGAGAAGCGCCCTAGTAGGCAAGCCCCAGACAAAAGCATGTCTAATACCAACCCTTCTGTGTTCATTCTGGCCACTATCTCCTGCCAATATCTCCTCACAGTGAGACACGCACAGAACATATGTAACATACCAGCTTCCTCGGAATTGCATCTAGGGCAGTGTTGTGCTCCTGCGCCAGGAAAACGTGAGATTTGCAAAGGCTTCATGTATGTCCTGTGTGTGAGAAAAAGCTGTGTTAGCTGCAATCTAGCGTTCCGGGACACCTTCTTGTGGTATCCAAGAATTTCCCTCCAGTGTGTATCCAAAAAGGGTGCCCCAAGGTCTAAAGGATGTCATGTATCCTGAACATGGTATGTCCTACCTCTGAGATGTCATACAAAGTGTCTACTAGTGAGTGTTTTTCCATTAATTCTCCATATGCGGGCCATCTGCCCCTGATCGCTCTCTTTATGGTGCATTATAGCTGGTACTGGCCTCAGTGCAGACCCGTGTGTTCGGTTAACTCACTAAACGGTATAAAGGTGGTGTCATGCAGCAGGTCACCTACTGTGGCGATGCCATTGGGTTCCCAGCTTGCCCGTATCCTCCAACACGCTTGTTTGTTAGACGATAGCACTGACACCAGGGGGATCTGTACTGAGAAGGGGTCTGTGAGACCAATCTGTGTGAGTGCTCCGTCCCACATGTGCACCCCTAAAGACACCAGGTGTGAGCTGTGACTTGGTGGGTAGCAGCATCTGCGTGTCTGGATTAGGGTAATCCGCAAGCCAGTCAGCCACAAATTGCAGTTGTCCCTCTATATAGTACAATTCAAAGAGTGGGACCCTAATTCCCCCTGAGGTCTATGTAAGAAGGACAATGCTATCCTGCGCGTACCAGTTTGCCGTAGAAATTTGCTACATAAGGAATCTAGTGTTTTGAAGAAGGTTTTGGGTATATAGTACGGAATATTTACAAAATAATGCAATAACCTAGGCAGAACAACCATTTTGAGTAGAGCCTATCTGCCCATCAACGAGAGGGACAGTTTGTTCCAGAACCGAATTCCTGATACTGTCTAGGGCTTACAAAGTGTTGTTAACGTGCTCCGTCATGGGGTCATGATAGATGTTGACCCCCAGGTATCTGAACTTAGTGACAATCCATTGTAGTGCCAGGACTGGGAGCGTGTGTCGCTCTCTCTTAGATAAACCTGCTATCGGGAACCAGGATGATTTGTCTAAGCTGATCGTGATCCCTGAAAGTTTCGCAAACTGCCCCAGGGCTTCCATAAGCAACTCTAGGTTGTCTTCCGGGTATTGGATTTATAGCAAGGTTTAATCAGCGTACATTGATATCAGGTGGCTCACGTCATCTGACTATGCCGGCAGCAAGATAATCCGTCCTAAAGTACTACGCTATTGGTTCCATGGCAAGGATATAAAGCAATGGGGATAGTGGGAACCCCTGCCTGGTTCCCGTTTCCAACTCCCACAAGTCCGAGATGTGTCTGCCTGTCTTGACTCTAGCAACTGGTCCGGTGTATACCAGCCATGCCCATCTTATGTATTCCTGACCGAAGCCAAACCTGCGCAGCGTTGCATAGAGCCATTCCCATCTCAGTGAGTCAAACGCCTTTACTGCGTCGAGCGTTGCTATTGCACAGGCGACCTTCCAGGTCGCAGTGCTATCGTTAACCTGATGCAGAAGCCGCAAATTTCACGCCATGTTTCTGCCTGGCACGTATCTGGTTTGATCGGGATGTATAATTGTATGGATCACTTTTTTTTAGCCTATTCGCTAATGTGTGCATTTTAGTCACTGTTAGGTCTGCCAACTCTAGTGCATTTTTAGTAACTGCTAGGTCTGCCAAATCTAGATGCCCTGTGTGCATTTGAGTCACTGTTAGTATTGCCAAGTCTAGATGTCCCTTGCTGTGTGCATTTTAGTAACTGCTAGGCCTGCCAAATGTAGGTGTCCCTTGCTGTGTGCATTTTAGCCACTGGTAGGTCTGCCAAATCTAGTGCATCTTAGTCACTATTAGGTCTGCCAAATTTAGGTGTCCCTCGCTGTGTGCATTTTAGCCACTGTTAGGATTGCCAAATCTAGGTGTCCCTTGTTGTGTGCATTTTGGTCAGTGTTAAAATGGCAAAATTCTGATGCCTTTTACTGCGCGCACCCCAGTCACAACGATACTGTGAAACTTAGATGCCCTTTGTTCTCTGCCTCCTTCCATTATGTGCACCACTAAGACCTGCCTCACATACACACTTTGCTCCCTCCTCTGGACCACACTAACTATTACCATAACAATGGCACAGACTAACACCACACTGTGCAACTTGCAAGAGAGAAACATGCGGCTCAGAGCTAGACTGCCACGTCTCTATGACATTAAAAACAAAAGAACCACTCCTCTAGGACCCAGTTTAACTCCAACTGCTCCCAACTGTAACCTGTCCGCCCTAACCGCAGACAGACGAGCCAAAACACAAACGGACCGCCCACAGGTCCAGGAGAAGCCTAACCTTCCCTTTCCCAGACGCATGCAAGAAAAAACTACATCCTCTACCTTGTCAGGAGCCCTTATCAATGCGAGATCCCTCGTAGCACACAACACGGAAATTGCCGACATACTTGCCACGGACAATTTAGATCTTTTCGCGATCACTGAGACATGGCTCCATGATGCCGCAGGTCCCGCACTCATGATTGCCATACCTGACAATTACAATATACTAAGAGCCGATTGTCTCAACTCTAGGGGAGGTGGCCTGGCCATTATCGCCAAAACTAAGTTAGCTGCTAGACTTTCCCCGTACCCTGAAATCACATCCTGTGAACTTCTCTCGGATAAAATTCCTATCCCGAATAACAGCACTCTAACTGTCCTCTTGGTATACAGGCCACCAGGACCAATAGGCAGCTTCGAAGAAGACCTATCTAGCCTCCTCAGTAATATCATCAAAGCCTCCACCCAGCTCCTTCTACTAGGTGACTTTAATCTTGGCTTCAATGATGCAGAAGATAAACAGGCCTACTCCATCCAATCTATCTTAACCGATCATGGCCTTTCCCAAAAAGTCTTAGCCCCTACACACATGAAAGGTCGCACACTAGACTGGATAGCTAACAGAAACTGCATTACTACCATTTCTAATATACTACCACAAACCTGGACTGACCACCACCTTATCTGCTTCTCATCTACTATTGAGCCCCCTAAACCAGCTGGAAACAGCACCATCCATGCCTACTAGAAACAAAAAAGATATTACGGCTGAAAAATTACTTCCGCTTCTTCTACCAGATCTTATGGCTAGCACCACTAACACTGACCCAAATACGTTAGTTGAGACATTTAACAATACTATGTCCAAAGCCTTAGATGCAATTGCCCCTATCAAAGAACGCAAAAGCAAACGAAAAGCCCATCTTAATTCATCGTTTACCCCCACCTCAAAGAATTACGAACCCAAAAACGCAAACTACAAGCCATTTGGAGGCACACACCTTCAGTTGAGAATAAAACACTACTCGACAACCATGATAAACAATAAAAGAAGGAAATAATCCAAACCAAAAAAGACACATTCAATGAGAGAATCAGCAAAGCAAATTCTAATTCTAAAGAACTCTTCTCCATCCTTCGGGAAACGGAAAACCTGATCGCTCCCATAGACAATGCTCCCAAGGACAAACAATGGTGCACTAGTATTCAAAATGCCTTAGCCCACAAAATTACAACTCTTCAATCTAAAATCGCTAAAAAAAAGCTTCCTTAAGCGCCACTGTAACCCAGACCACCCAATTGCCTGATACACCTAGAACAGTCACCCAAATCTATCGTAAACCATTCAGATTTACCAACATATTCATATTTGAAACTGAAAAGGTGATATCCTCCCTGAAAACCTCCAATTGTCAAGGTGACAGCTGCCCTGCACCACAAGTCATCAAGGACACAGCCAGAGACTTAACACCCTTCATAGCTAAGCTAATTAACGCATCCTTTAGAACTAGCACTGTACCCACAAACCTTAAAGAATCTTGGGTACTACCACTCCTCAGAAAACAGACCCTTGACCCAGCCATCCCTACTAACTACAGGCCCATCACCACAGTACCTTTTCTCCTTAAAATTATCGACAGAGTAGCCTACCTCCAGATACAAAACTATCTAGAGACGAACCAACTACTAGGATCGCGCCAATCTGGATTCAGACCATTACATGGCACTGAAACGGCCCTAATTGACCTTAAGACACAAATCGACGAGTTGAAGGATAAAGGTAAAACAGCTATGCTCCTCCTCCTTGACTTATCGACGGCCTTTGACCTGGTGGACCATGCAGTGTTATGCAACAACCTAGCGTCAGCAGCCTATTTCTCAAGTGAAGCTATAGCTTGGGTACAATCCTTCCTAGCCAACCGGACGATGAGTGTTTTCGCCTTCAGCTTCCGCGGACCCAATACATATCACCTGTGGCGTCCCACAAGGTTCATGTGTCTCCCCCACAATGTACAATATATTCACTAAGCCACTCTTCGACAAACTTGACAGACTGGGGATAACATATACGAACTATACGGACGATACGCAGATCCTCATACCACTATCTGGCAACTTTGTCGAAGACACAGCTCTAGTAAATAAGATTTATCTCCTCATTCAGGCATGGATGGCCTTCCACGGCCTCTGCCTGAATGACGACAAAACAGAGATACTGATCCTGGGTTTCCGACTCTAACCTCAAAAAACCCAGCCCCAATTATCATGCCTTTAACATAGATGGCAATATAATCATAGTGGCAACTGAGGTCAAAACTCTAGGTTTCTACCTTGATGCCACACTATCTCTCAAAAAACAAACTTAACGCCCTCGCCTCCTCCACAGCCTACACCTGCAAATTAATCAAGGCTTGCAGACCTTACCTCTCCATAACCAACTGCATCACACTAGCCTACGCCCTAGTAATGTCTAAATTAGACTACTAATGCCCTCTATACGGGCGCCAGCAAAACCATCATAAACAAAATGCAAATGCTACAAAATAGCCCCATAGAGCACACATCTCCAACATCAGGAAAGATCATCACTGGTTATAAATTAGTGACCGAGTTCTCCTCAAAACACTATCCCTCACCCATAAAGGACTGAACAACACTGCACCTCCATACATCTCGGCTAGACTAACCAGAAAATCTTTCACATACCACACTAGAGCCTCCAACCACCTCCTACTCGAAATTCCCAAATTTAGACTAACAAAAACGGGTGGAGCCAGTTTCCCTGTGAAAGCGGCCTGTGCATGGAACGCCCTTCCCTCCGCATTGAGAGCCAATCTACCTTACTCGAGTTTTAGATGTCATGTAAAAAATTGGCTCTGGTCCAATGACAACTAACAAACTTATTCTCTTGACTTGGATTTACCACTGATTAACCACTATAAATAATTACTATGATACTCTTGATCTGACTTCCTCGTTGTATAGGAGCCCTTCCTATCCTGTACCCTTTATACTTGTTTGTTAAATTGTTAATTAGACATGTACTGTATCCTTTTTATGCATCCTTGTATGTAACTAAGCTCAAGTATTCTTGTAACTGCTGCGCCCGGCTACCCCTGGATTTGGAGCGCATTATCAAATAATAAACTAAACTAAACTTGAGAAGGGGGACGATGGGCGATTCACTCAGACTTTGAAGGAGAACTCCGGCTTCACAGGAATCGGTGAATACATTCAGGAGCTGGGGAGTCAGTTCTTCTATGTATTCTTTATAAAACTCAGCAGGTAAGCCATCCGAACCTGGAGTTTTTCCTGTCGGCAGTGACTGATCGTACAATGTAGTTTGTCTAATGTGATGGGTGCTTCCAAGCTATCAGTCGCCTCTTGGCTTATGCGAGTGAGGTTTATCTCATATAGCACTTAATGTATATTCGAGTCCTGGTACAGGGAGTAGTAGAATTCCTTAAAGATTGCATTCATTCCTTCTTGAGTATGACACAGGCCGCCCTCCTGTGTAAGGATTGAGTAAATGGGGCTCTGGTGCTCTTGCCTTTTGCACAGCCAAGCCAGCAACCTGCCCGGCTTGTCCCCCTCTTTATGTTGCCTCTCAACATATTGGAAGTAGTTGTGTTTGCCCAGTCTTTCATAGCATGCTACACACTTACTCCTTAGCGCAGCAACCTCAGCATCCAAGCCCTTATGGACTGTGTGGGTTCTGTTCAAGCATTTGTAGTTGTCCCTCTGCAGAGGCCAGTTCCCTGCCTATCAGGGTCTGAACACTGCTAGATTTTGCTTTGGAAGTGCCCCTGATTACCACTTTAAGAGCTTCCCACAGGGTACTTGCACTTGCGACACTGCCTGTGTTATGGTTGATGTATTCAGCAATGCTATCTTTGACGTGGTCTCTAAAAGGGATGTTTTGCAAGGCTTCACTTCTCAGCCTCCACATAGGAATCCGGGCTCTAAGGGGCGCATACTGCCATTGCAGTCGAAGAGGGCGTGATCTGATGAAAAGCTGTTCTTGTAATCTGCGTGTATGAAACTATCAACCAACTCCTGGCCAATAAATGGCCTTCTAAAATCTATCCAGCTGGCCAAATTCTCGAAATCCATCTTAACATCATTTTTTAATTTTTTTATTATAGTGTGTTTCAGTTATTACAACTTTCCACACAACCATAAAAACATGTAACAAATACTATAGTTCTACTTAAATGCAATATATACACTTCCTATTGCCTTTTTCCCAGTATATCCCAACAGGCAATCCCATGCTGTATGATGCAGCTGTCCGTCCAGTATTTTCTCTAGCACCTAACCTATCTCGGACCAATAACTGCTCAGCTTGGGACAGCTCCAGAACATGTGCATCAGCGTGGCCTGTGTACTACAACATCTGGGACACTCCTTAGCCATGTCGGGCTGAAACTTGTTCAGGTTGGCCGAAGTGAAATACAGTCTGTTGAGGATATTGAACTGTATAAGGTGATATTTTAAATTAAGTGTTACCCCTTTTATCAAATTACAAGTATTTTTCCATTGCAAGTCTGTAAATACTGTTCCCAGATTGGTACACCACCTCTCCCTAATGTTAGATCTCACTCTGGCATCCACTGACTGAGCCAGGTTATAAAGCATAGATGTACTCTTCCTGGATGTTGTGCTCAACAGAGCATATGCCAGACATACATGAGAAGTGGGTCCGCCGGGTATACTGGCCACAGTGTGAAGATAGCTGCCCTTAGCCGAAAATAGTTCAGCAGTTGCAACAGAGTTTCCCCAATGTGTATCTTAATATCATCCCAGGCAATAAAATGGTCCCCCACGTAAATATCCCCAATTGTGGTAATGTGAGCCCTGCTCCAGACCAACTTGACCGCCCTGTGGGTGGTGGGCGCCAATGCCGACATACCCCAAATTGGGAGACACTTGTCATATGGAGCAGCAATACCCAGCAAACTTACCCCAAGCCTCCCAAGGCTCCCCTACCAGGTCAAGCGGGTGTGAGCCTCGATATGCATGACCCGCCAATAACGGCAGTAAGGGTAAGGGACTTGCTCGTAATTGTTCCAGCCTGACGTGTGGTGAATTAGTGTGCTCATCGACCCATAGCGTTGCATAGTGAATCTTTGCTGACAGGTAATATAGCTTGAAGTCAGGAACTGCCAAGCCCCCCACCTCACGGGGGCATGCCAGACGCCCCCACTTCATGCAAACCTGTCCTCCAGACCAGAGGAAAGAGGAACATGTCCCATTGAGTTCAGTGAAGAAAGTATGACCGGGCCATAGAGGAATGTTATGGAACAAATATAATAATTTAGGTAATTGTGAGATAGGCATGGTATCATGAAAAAAACAGGCACCATGATTCAAGTTTATTAAAAGCTTTATTTTGTAAAGGGGTTTGGAGACTACCTATCTTGCCCTATATCTGTAATGGGAGTAGTGGCTAGCATCAACAAAAATATAAGTCCAAAGTCAGTCAAGTTAGTCTGTCTGTGTTAAACCTATACTTGCCCTCACACTCTCTAATACAATCATATGCATGGGATTGGAGGAAATAAAAAGGGTGCTTCAAAGTGAAGGTCTGGATAGTATTGGAGCTGGTCCACAGCTTCCTTACCCAAGTCTTGAGCCACTCTGGATTTGGCATGCGTTCCTCTGCTTTCAAAGGCACTGCATAAAGTTCCTTTTACAAAATTCAAACAGTTGTGGTTCCTTTAGGTAACAATTCCTCTGTGTAACTTCTCATCAGGAAGTCTGCTACTTATCATTAGTTCACAAGACTTTCAAAGATCACAAAAGGTTGGTGTATTGGTGCATCAGAGCCTTTCAACAATGCCCAGGACCCCTCTGACACTGTGGCTCTCGTTACAGTTATTCAGCAGTTCAACATATCAGAGACTTTTGATGTACACACAGTACTTTCAGCCCTGTGTCGGACCACTCTGATACTTTAGCCTCTCTTCCCGTATTCGCTTATCGTGCCCCCGGCACCTTTTTACAGTTAAATCTCGACTTACTTTCATCAGCGTGCCCCTGGCACCTTTTGCATTTCAACTTCAGCGTTTCTCAATATTGTGCCCCTGGCACCTTTTTACAATTCATCACCAAGTTGTCACGGGGTCTCAGCATGCCTTTTCCCTCAAGCATATCCTCCCTTCACTTGCTTCCATATTCTCTCTCTCCATGAACTTCACTCCTGTTCACAATGTCTGTTCAGTAGAGCTCCTTTCACCACGTATTAACGTACCTGTGAATGTTCGCTACTTTGTTTCACTCATCTTTCAAAACGGACAATCTAAGTGTTCCTCTTCAGTGCGCTTCTTATCCCTAGTTCATCCTTGTAAATATCTTACTGCTTTCAACATTTTAACCCTTGCGCTTTGCCGCTTTCATCAACCAGGTTCCCCTCTGGCTTTGAACTCACTGGTTGCGATTTCTTCAATGTCACTGTTGCTGTCTCATCGACTGAAGACCAAGAGCTCCTTGTCAGCCCCTCCAATGCTCCTGGGCGGCTTCTCTGGGCCAGGATAACGAACACCCTTCCACGGACTTCACTCTGGAGAGCAGCTTTGCACTTAACGCCCTTCTGGCTCCATGGAGACACGGCTCCCTCGCCACGCTTTCGTTAGCCTTTTTACACCATAGGCTCTCAGCGTCTCAGCCCTCTGTTCTCCCACAGCAGGTCCCAGGTTTCTCTGGGCTTCCCAGTTTGCCTGTGCTCTCATACTCCGACTTGTGGATCTCCTCTGGTCCCAGCTTGCTCATTCTGTTTCTCTGGCTCACTCCCTTTATACACCTGTGGTGTGCTAAAAGTCCTCCGGTGTGTTTATTCTGTATTCTGAGCCTGACTTTGCCTGTCTTTGTTAATGGGACATTGATAGATATGAAATAGTGCCTCTTGGATTTTACTATGTTTTAGCAGAGTAGAGAGGTTTTGTCAAAGGGAAAAGGGGACAGTCTGTGGTCATGTAATAAGAGGAAATGTCGGGTAATGGGTTATTGGAAAAAGGGGGGTACCATGTCTTGCCTTTGGCCAATCCCTCCCCAATCCCAAAGGACCCTCGAACCCAGGTGATCCTCCCTCGCTTGTCCACCCCCAAGGTCGGGATCCAATAGCGATGGCCCTGCCCTTGCCACCTGTGTAGAAAACCGTGTGAGAGTAGGGAGGGAAAGACCCTCAGGTTTTCCACATAATACAAACCATCTTGATCAGTGACAATCTCCCTGCCAATGACAGCAGGAGCTACCCCCATTTCCGCGGGTTTGGCTTTCATCACAGAAAGATAGGACTTATAATAAAATAAAGTCTGTGAGGCCTATCTGGCAACCCGGATTCACAAATATCTGAAGCTATGTGTGGCCCATGTGAGTGCCAATGTGTTTGCAAATGTCCGAGTGGTTTCAGTCAGGGGGAATATATCTGACTTGTTATTGTTGAGGTGGAGGTCAGAATATTTGCCAAAATCCAAAACCGCCCCTAGCACATTTCAGGATTTCTTAAATACAATAGGATGTCATTGGCGTACAGTGATATAATTTGGGATCTCCCTCATAGTCTTATACCCGTGCCCCTGTATTTGTGACAAATCTGATCCGCTCGTGTCTCAATGATTAGTGCAAATAGTAAGGGCGAAAGGGGGCACCCATGCCTGGTTCTACCCGCCAGCCTCAGTACAGGGGATAATCTCCTGTATACACACACCCGGGCCAACGGTTGCGTATTGCGAGAAACTTGAGGGTATTCTCACTCCTACTGCCCTTGATATGATATATGATATGATTTATAACACGCTTAATACCCAGAGATTTCTAAGCGTGGACCTGAGGATCGAACCTGTGTTGCTCTGTGTCGTCTTGCTTCAAAGGCGAGCACGTTGCCGCTGAGCTATGCATCCTCTATGCAGGTGTCCTGGGAAAGGCCATCGTTTTTGGATCCTGACCCTGGGGGCAGAGAAGTGATATAGGATCACCTGGGTGGAGAGTCCTTGAGGATTGGGAGTGGAGTACCCTCGGACAAGACATGGTTTCCCCCTTTTCCTATTGACTATCCTAACCCTCCCCTGGCCTTTATGGATTATTGTAAATCGGCTCCTTTCCCCTATTGTGACACTTGACAGTACTGAGACGTGGAAGAGGCCTGCATGTGTTGTGAAGGTCAGGGATGTCGCTTTAATCATGGTCAGGCAAAACCAATAGAGGAAACACACCTGCAACCTGTTAGAGGGCTGCAGATGTATAAAAGGAGGAGGGAAAGGCAACACAGAGGAACAGGAGTGAGGCCTGTGTGATCAACAGGGAACCTTGTTGGAAGAGAAGTGAGCCGCTGGAGGGAACTGCTGTGAGATGGTCCGTTGTGTTCAGTACGATGAGACACTGGTGTATACAAGATAAAAGTGGTCTGAGAAAGCCTGGCGTTGGAGCTGGGGCTTCATGCTATGGGAAGCAGAGAAGGGAGCCGTGCAGGGATGCTGTCCCTTTCACCAGAAATGCTTGTTCCCCTGTGTCGATGAGCCGACGTAGGAGTCCCTAACGGGCAGGAGTTGGACCCCCGACAATAAAAGCGGTAGATTGTGTGCTTCGCACTGCTGGAAGAACAACTGCAGAGACCAGTGAGTTTCTACCTGATGAGAAATCCGGTGCGTGAATGATTGAACTTTACCATTGTTACATAATACTTTTCATCAGAGTGGTCGTGTGTCTTAAGAGCGTTTTCGAGGGTCTCCGTTCCAGAGTCAATTCCATTGTTGAATGTTGCAGCGTGAGGAAAACTTTGTATCCGAGTGGTCACGTATCTTGAAAAGAACGTTTTCGAAAGTCTGAGTTCTGGGTATTTCAATTAAAGTTAAACTAACCAATATGAAACAGCGGGCAGAATGAAGCTGAACTTTAAAGCTCAAGCAATACCCATTGAATAGCGAACTGAATACAAACATAACCATTAATCAGAACTCTATGCTTGTTGAATCCCATAGTGAGGAGAACTTTAAAACTAAGCAAATTTATTGCATGCTGAATGTCAAAGTGAATGGAACTTTAAAAATGTAAGCAAAACTATTACATGTTGAATTCTAAATTTAATAGATTGAATTAATAGAACGTTACAACAGAATAATTATGGCCCAAGGAAATGGAGAAAGTAGCCAAGAGGCCCACCTAATTGTGATAAATAAATGCAAATCTTTGCAAAGGGAACTTTGAGACTTCAGGAGCTATATTTGTTGTCTTGAGCACAGAACCTCAAGACCGTTTTGTGTTTGAATTGTGTTGCCTAAAACTTGGGGGAAAGGAACCCTGAGTATTCTTTGTAACCGTTTAACCTTGAACCTAAGAACGGTAACCTTGAGACTTTTTCTGGAACTGGTTTATACTTGGGGAAGGGAGCTGAAAGAAAGCTGGAAGAAGCTCAGAATGTTTAGTTTGAACACTGTTTCTTTGGTTGCTGACATCCCTACCCATTGTTTAGCTTAGTTGTGAGGGCAAGGATAGGTTTTGGACACAGACATTTTGGACTCCGACGTACCTCAGTTTTGTTCAGGTAGGGAAATCCCACCTTAGCATAAGGCAGGTTGGGCATTTTACCATCCTGACATTTCTTTTAATAAAACAGTTTATTTTGAACTTTGAATCTGTTGTCTGTGTCTTGCTTCATGATGCCTTCACAGTATACAACAGCTTAACCCGAACCCATTATTAGATATTACCTGGAACATAAAACGCCAAATCGACTGCCTTATGCATATCAAGAGAAACCGCCATTGGCTGCGAGTTGGATGGTACCTGCGCCAATACATTGTAAAATCGCCTTTTATTAAATGCCATTGAGCACCCCGGTATAAAGCCATATTGATCCAGCTAGACGCAAGGACTTTAGCGTAAAGTCCTTGCGTAAATCTGATGCGAAAACCTTGGCATCAATGCTTTTAAGTGAATAACAAGAATTAATGTTGATAGTGTTGAGGTTTAATAGCAATTGTTTGTTTGTATGTTAGTATGCTACTTGTGGATTGCTAATAACTTACTCCAAAATGAATTGAATGAAGTTTTATTTTATTTGATATGTCATTTATGTCAAAAGTTATTTGTACCAGTTGTAGAAGTTCTTTGGAAGAAAAAACAACTATAACAATAAAATTAAAATAAAATATAAGTGATAATGGCCTGTACGAACTCACCCATCCGCCACCTTATCCGGCTTGAGCAGCAATATAATACTAGCCTCACATATGGTCTCACATATGGTTTACGGTAATACCCCTTTCAGGAGCACCTTCTCCCATAATTGCAGCATATAAGGGGCTAGCAAGTCTCTAAATTCCTTATAATATTCAGCACAGTACCCATCCGACTCCGGCGCCTTGCCATTGGGGTGGTTTACAATGGCAGCAACCATCTTTTACTATTATGGGTACCTCTAGTGCTTCACTAGCATCTCTTGACAGTAGGGTTTTTGGAATTCCTCCCTGATATTTCTCCAGCAGTAGCTTTACCCTTCAGTTGATATAGTGCAGAGTAGAATTGGTGGAACACATCATTGATGGCCTCATCTGTGTGAGCTGCCGACCCATCCTGTCTACTAACATGTGATGTGTGTGCTTTCCTTCTTTCGATCCTGGTAGCGTGAGCTAGCAGCCATCCGGGCCTATCCGCCTCACCCTACCGCCTCGCAGCCACTTGTCTGCCCGGGTGTTTCAGTTACCTAAATGCATCTAATTCGATCTTGATATTTTGACTCAACACAGAAGAGGGATTCTGCATATAACGCTGTTGCAACAGAGAGAGCTTGGATTCATGTTTGTCCAGTTCACCCCTAATGCTTTTCAGGATCCCGAATTCAGTAGCATAGGTATTTCGCGTATATACGCCTTGAAAGCCTGCCCCAGTGTAGCCACCAAGGTGGTCGACCCCACATTGTCAACAAAAGAGGATACGTGCTCGCGCAGGTTCGAGAAGGCTGGGTCACGCAAGGACGCCAGTTTGAAATGCACTCCACCCACAGGAGCCAGTTGTATAGCCAACAGGATGGCGAGTGATCTGGGAGTATCGAGCAGTTTACCAGCCCACAGAGTAACGAGCCGGACACCAGCCAAGTATCAATATGGGAATGTGCATCGTGGACAGACGAGTGGAACATATACTCCCTCTTGACAGGGTACGCTGAGCGCCATACATCAAGCATGTCCAGTGTTGACATATTCAGAAGGATTGTCTGCGCTGCCCTAGTAAGCACCCTAGACGAGTTAGGGGAGCGGTCGAGTGACATGCATAATATGGTATTCAAGTCCCCTCCGCAGATTAGAGGCCATAGGGTATTTAGCAAAGTGGCCGAATACCTCATCGAAAAAGTCTGGCTCATCCATATCAGTCTGTATATATTCACCAATAGAACCTCCCGCCCACACAGTATACCATGCACTAGCACGTATCTCCCTCCTGCATCTATTCTAGTGTCCAACTGTACAAATTATAAGGCGCAGTGAACCAGAATCGGGACCTCTGGCTTTTGTCGAGTAGAATGTAAAATACTGTTGCGCACACCACCCCTGAGCAAAGCTCACTGCCTGCCTTTCACGCATGTGTTTCACTTGCAAGAGCAACATCTTGGCACCTTTCTATTGGCATAAGCAACTATCTTGCATGCTTTCCAGCTGAGGAGATTGACAATTTGTTTCATCCCACTAGCCTGTGCCAGAAGTATAAATATGCAACACTGCGAGCAGCGCGCGCATAGGTTACCACAGACCTTCCTCCACCAATCCTCACCAAGTGCATTTTAGCAACAACTCAACCCTTACTGCCACACCAACATTGGCTGTGCAGAAACTGTCACCCCCCCCCTCCAAAAGCCATTTTCACTCGCATCAGGGACAACAAAAAATGTGACTTGCATAAACACTGTGCTTTAAATATTTTGAAGAACTCCAAGCCGCAGGGGCAGCCAGTGGGATCTGCGATGAAAGACGCTGCCTCCTCCCGGACCGTGAAGAAATATGTTCCGTTATGTTGGATCTTGAGTTGTGCGGGGAACAACGTTGCGTATGGGATATTTCTCTCTTAACAATTTCTTCATGCACAGAAAAGTGCGCTGCTCTTGCTGCACTGCACCCGCTAATTCTGGATAAATATGAACAGCATTGGGACCAAATCAGAGCTGGCGCTTTTCTCTGGCCGCGCTTAGTATCAAGTCCCTATCTCGGTAATTCATGATGTGAGCAATAATTGGTCAGGAGTAGTCACCAGGCTTAGGTTTTGCCGCCAATGCCCCATGAGCCAGTTCAGCTGTGAAGTGTGGCGACCATCCCAGGTTATCAAGGAGATTACGCAGCAGGTCTTCAATCGCTATCTCCATGTTTCCACAGAGAACCTCTTCCGGCAGGCCTATAATCGAAATATTATTTCGCCGGGTCCAGGTCTTCACACGTTGCTTGTATCTGCTTGATATCCCTTGCCAGAGCAGTGACCACTATTTGCAAGCCTGCAACAGTATCCTCTGTATTGTTTATTTGTCCCTCCGCCTCTGTAATGTGTTGAGGTACCTTTTCCAGCTTAACATCGATACCATCTAATTTCATATTTACAGACACAAAGCCATGCTGCATCGTTTCAAGCATGCGTTGCATATCAGGCAGCTCTCATGTGGCTGAGTCTGGGGAAGACCCTGAGCCCCGGGCAGTGTCCTCGGAGGCATCAGGGAGACGCGGGGCAGCCTACACGAATCGGTCCATCCTGCTGCCTTTCTTGACACCAGAGCCCTTTGTCATTCTGTGTGTCATGAGCGCGGCCAGCCCACTCGCCGCCACCGAGGCTCTGCACCATCCAGTCGCCCCTGTGAGAAACTTGAAGGTGTCTCCCTAGCTAGTCCCCGGTGATCTGTCATCTAGGTGGCCAGGACACAGCTATCGCTATTAGATCCAGTTCCTGGGGGTGGGGCAGTGAAGGAGTATCACTTGGATGGGGGGTGTCCTGTGGGAGTGGGACACAGAGACACAGATGGGTGAGAATCGGTATCCCCCTTGTTTCAACACCTTTTCCCCATCCTAACATGTAGGACATTCAAAATCACTGCACCCCTCCCCCCTTTCCCAACACAAACACTTTTGCACAACACACCAGAGGACGGACTAGCACCAGAGCTGTTTACCTGACATGTCCCAATACAAGGGTCAGGCAAAGTCAATCTTCCCATTTTATCCTCAACCACCTGCCGTACTCTAGTAACTGCTAACTTAAGCGCTGCTCGGTGGCCTGAAACACACTGCAGCCAGAATTTCTCACTTTTACTGGTGACCAGGTCATCAACATGCTTTTCATAATACCTAGCGTAAGTCCCTTTCCTGGCACAGCAGCTCGTGAGGACATGACTTGCTGTTTCTCACTTCTGCACCGTCTACATATACACTCTCTTTCAGGGATACCCGACCATGAAGCATGTACTGCTAAAATGTTCAATTTATTAATAAGACTTATTCTTAGTACTGCCGAGGGAAATTGATGTATATAGAAAACCACAAAATTATATATAAAATGCATCTTCTTGAACGTAGCCATATATTTCGATTTCCCCACATGCTTGTGGTTCATGACCGAGTCCCATCTTCTTGCCTGTTTTTTAAGATTGTAGTATGATCTCTGAACTTTCTGCCGTTTAGGCACCCTTCAAAAAAGAACTTATTGACTGACTTAAATTCCTGCACAGGACGGCAACCGCCATGCTCCATGGCTGTCTTAAGAATAGGGAGAATCGACTTCTCCTCTGATAACATCATTTTGATGTACAAATTTCCTTTGTTTATTTTCAACATTACGTCTAGGGATGTTAGGCCCAACTCCAGTCTTATCACCTCTATTGGGGAGGAGTTTGCCAAACCCAGTATTCTTCTTTCATACGACGTCTCTAGGGTATAGTCTCTAGGGCGTATAAGAGACCAGCCTCCACCTTTTGACTACACACCGGATTATATCCAATAAACTGTACCCAGCCATCCTCTGCATACATTGTTTGATTAGAGAAAGTTGCCATCGTTTTTTCCCTTCTTCTAAAAGTTACCTACATCATAACCCAAGTACACATAGTTATCCACTTTTCCAGTGGCTTTTTCAGTGACCCCCATCAGAGACATGTATCACTTTCTTATCCACTTTGACTGTGCCAAAGCTCATGAAGTTAGTCTTATTAATATTCACCACCAAGTCATTCTTCTTTGCTTATTCCAGCACTGCTTCAGTGCTGAGCTTAATACCCATGAATGTGTTGTCAAAAACCACCATGTCATCTGCGTGTGCTAGCACGACAATATGTTCACAGCCTAATCTTGCGGGATAATTATTCACTTTTGCCACTACTTAGCCCAAATCTGACAGGAATAGGTTAAACAGCATGGGGGCAAACACACAGCCTTGCTTTACCCCTTTGCTCATGTCAACGCAGTCAAAAACTACCCCATGCTGTTCAACCTAATCCTAGCCTTCATGTTCGGTAGATCGACGAAAACTGCAGAGAAATCGATAAACAATGCATACAAAGGTGCATTACCATTTACTCATGCCTGCTGTATCAGCAAATTCAACGCAAATGTTATAACTTGTAGAGTGCCTCTGTCTAAAACCTGTTTGGTAAATACTCTGCACTTTTCTCTTCTGAGACCAACAATGTAATCCTAGCATACATTTTACTCATTACATCTATTAATTGCAATAATCTGTAGTTACCTGGATCCTGGCGGTTACCTTTCTTAAATACTGGTACTATCTGAGATATCCTTCAGGATGCAGATATGTTACCAGTTGCATTTACATCTCTAAATAATTCATAGATTGTTTGCCCATCGCTCAGGGTTGGCTTTCATAACTGCATTGTATACCCCGACAGGTCCAGGGACCCCTGGATTGTTTCAATCAGTTAATTATTATGATAATGCTATCATAATCAAACTCAATCTTCAGACTTCCTAGTTCCCTATCCACCATGAATTTCACCAAGCTAAAATCACACCACAAGTCTTCGCTAATTACATTGACCAACAGTGCCAACACTTCACCGTTCATACTCCTGAGCCAGAGTTTTTTTTTGTGTTCCCAGAATTCAGTATGGCATACATTTCCTGTCAGGTTTTGTTCGCGGAGGAGACCCTATATCTTTTTCATCAGTTTCTATATTCGTTTTTCATCTGCCTGAGCATCACTCTACTGTCTGAGTTTTTCATATTCTGTCTAATGTGCCTGATAGATTTCCTTAGCTGTTTTTTCCTATTTCCAATAATGGCATCATACCTCTGTACATGCCCTTCTGCAGCCTTGCTATCCTTACTATTACCTATAGGTAGGAACCAATCTGTTATGCCTTCAATCGAAGTCAAGATAATATCATGGATACTCTTCGGATTGTTCCATAACATCTTGGAATCCAGAGTAAACATACATGAGGGCTTGAGGGCTTGGCCGACAGATTACTATATGTCCAAATCCAACCAATCCAATTTTTTCCTTTACTCACTTCTACTTCTCCAGTGCTAACGTCTGCCCAGTATCTCAAATAGGCACCTTCAGCACTAAGGTGAGAATAGCATGATTGGTAAAGGAATTCAACTCAATATTAAATTGCTTGGGGATAACACTCTCGAAAACCACTGCATGCATATAGTCAATGGTAGATTCCTGTCATCCCTGCCTCCAGGTCACAGAGGGTGGCATATCACTTACAACACACCCGTTCAACCTACCTAATTCTAAATCATGGGACGAGTCCACCCATTGGTAGCTCTGAGTACAGGACGCCTGAGTTTAACCTACCAATACCAACTCCTCTTTTCCACAATCTTGACGCGCAGCCCAAATGTCATATATTTGCAACTAAAAAGCCTCAGTCTGTACCCCACCTGGAGGGTCATATACATTAAACACTAACAATGTTGATTTAGAATCGAGCTGAATTGCACCACTAATACATTAGACTCACCCCCCTCCCATGATGTGTCTTCTGATTTCAAAGATGAGTTGCGACATGCTCTTAATAGACCATAATATGCATGGGCAACAGGGCCTTGCTTAGCTTTTTTACAATAATACTTATATACAATTAACACTTTTACTTTCATCATTAGCTTGAAGCTGCTTCTGTTAATACATGGGTGTACTTTTGGAAATGTAACTAAGGTCATGAATAATGTTGCTAAGGCAACAAAACAAGCGTGCAAGTAAATAGCACATTGCAGGTCTGGTGCTGAATGTAAAGGCCTAGTATACTCATTTTCATTAGAATTCACTTACAATGGCATTTCCTTTCAACATTCTTTAGGCAATCATTTACATAAATATGCATTTTTCTACAACAGAATTTACCCACTTTGAAACTAATTACCATTAACTTGACATCCTTAAACAATTTGAATAATCAATTCCAGTCTTCATCAACAGAAGCCTCTCTTGAATTTCCAAAGTATTAACTGTTTTCTTCCCCAAACAATTGTAAACACATCTGATGAACATGTTTTAAAAGTCTCAAAAGAAAATTAATCTTTTAGTATTGCCAAGGAAAATTGTACAACTGCTAAGAATATGCACATAACGGACCAGGCCTACACGTTGGGCGATAGAGACCAATGAGAAATAGTAAAGTTGATTATGGATTAAGTGGGCAAAAGACTGAGGTTCCACTCTCGACCCCTGGGACATTGACTGAAATTCCAGATATTCTGGATCTCGCTAATATAGAGATCCCCCTGGCCACCTCCCGAGGTAGAGTGGAGGACCTGAAGAAAGAAGGAAGGGGGTTCTGCTTGCGGGCTAAAGGACCCAAGTCTAACATGCTCTCTGAGGGATAGCAGGATGCTATTTTAGTCTGGGTTTACTTCCCCAGACAGCTCCTAGTGGCTGTTTTGATAAATGTCCCAAATTTCAATCCACCATGCGAAGATGATATAATTTCCTTAATGAACAAGGTGACCCACTTCCTCTGAAATGTGTGTGGTGTAACCGAAATTAACCGAAATTAGGGGAAAGAGATCTCCTGATGGCGAAATGTTCTGTATGTGTAGGACATGCTAAAAAGATTATTCAGTTAGACTGTTCTTCCCGGGGTGGATCTCTGCTTCTGTCACTCCTACGCATGCCTACGCCTCCTTTGAATGCCTGGTCTGCAGGTTCTCTATATCTCCTGTCCTCTCTCTCGCACTGTGGCCACCATCTACAGGCCGCCTGGCCAGGCCACCCTCTTCTCTCCGAGTGGGCTGTCCTCTCCTCCTCCCTCCTTGTCTCTACCTCTCAACTTCTCCTCAGAGACCTCAACATCCACTTCGATGCTTCTAGCCTTTCCTCTGGGCTTTATCGCAACCACTGCGACTCTCTCTCTCATCTCTATTTTTCCCTCTGGCCCGACACTCTACAGGGTACACCCTGGATGTTCTGATCTTGTCAGACCTCCCTCTCTCCAACCCTCTCACCACTCCTCTCTCTTGGACTGACCACTTTCTTCTCTCCTCTCACCTGTCTCTCTCTGCCACTCATGCTAAGCCGACCTCAGCACTGCCACCCACCTTCTCGGTCATCCGGCCCATGAAGCGTGTGTCAGTGGAGGCTTTCGCTGCTACTTTCTCTCCTCAACCTACACCTTTGGCTGACTCACACTCTGACACAGCCCTCTCCAACCTTCAACTCTCAATCTATAACACTCTGGATATCCTTGCCCCTCTCATGAGGATCCATTTGAAGCCTGCATCCAAGTTCAACTCTTGGTACGAGTCTGATCTCGCGACCCTTAAGCACAAGTTTAGGGTGGCTGAGAGGAAGTGGAGGGCATCAGGTTCATCCTGTGACAAACTGGCCTGCTGTCTGCTCCAAAGGCAAAACAGACTCTGTCCTTTCTAAGAAGAGAGCATACATCCAAGCCTATGTCGGATATAGGATGTCAGATATAGGCTTTCTTCCCCTGGGGTACTTTATAGACCATGTTTTGATGTGGGAGGACTAAAAAGTGGGATGCGTTTAGCTTCTGACATTCTTGAACTCTTCCAAGTTTGGGATGCCCACGAGTTTAGGTAACGATCGATGCTCTGCGGAGTTTCAGCATTCTGCACCAGACCTTGGGGCTCATTAGAAGTTAGCCGGTGCGGTAATAAAGTGCTGGTATCAACATAAACTGGCACATTGCCGCACTGGCCAACAATGAGTTGGCCGGTGAGGGTATCGGGTAATAAATGTCCCCATTCATGATATCGCCGGAAAAGCCATTGGCGACATTATATATCGTAACATTATGTATGGGGACGGGTTGCAGGGATGTCCCCTGCTCCTATTTAAAAAAAAAAAAAAAAAAACAGGGGTTTCGGTGGTGTCCCCTGCATGTTCAATGTAATAATGCCTCTGCAAAAAATTGCGACTTTTTTGTCAGGGGGACATTTTTACATGGAACCCCAGTGAGGTGGTGGAATGACGTCCAGCTAAGAGTTGGAGGTCATTCCGCCACCTTACCGGCAAAAACTGTTGGCATTACAGGCACCTGTAATACCGGCGCCTGTAATACCGTCAAAATCCCCTGTGGAGTCCAATGGGACTCCATGAAATGGGGATTTATCCTTGTTACCGCCACTCGTAATCCGGTGGACATTCTACCGGACCTAGTGGCGGTTCCGTAAATCCGTTTCAAACCTGTTGGAAAGCACAACCTCATAAGTGTGCCAGTATTCTGGCGGTAAATCTGCCAGAAAACTGGCACACTTATGGGGTTGTGCTTTCCAACAGGTTTGAATGCCTGGTGGTCTGCAAGAGATTGACTGAAAGGAGGCCCAAAGTAGCAAAGTAGGAAAGCCTTACCACAGGGGAAGAGCGGGGGTTTGGTAGATGGATGGAAAAACCCTCATAGTAGAATGCCAGGAGAGTGGGTAAAATACCCCATATGTTTTTTTCAGCGGGCATTCCGGGTCTTAAGATGTTAGTGTGGAACGTTGCAGGCTTATATAGTAAATTGCAGGACAATGCCTGGTGGTCTTTTGTTAAAGACCAACAGGTTATCCTGTTTAAGAAAACTGGGTAACTGACCCCATTTATCTTCATGGATTGCTTCTTTTCCATATGCAAGGGATCAGATTAGGTGTTGAAGGGCCAGCCTTCTGGGGGTCTGGTAATCTATATTTGGGTGAATTTGAGCTGCGATACAAAACAATCCACTGGGTCTAATGTAAACATCGTTTCAGGGATGGGATCAAACCACTGTGCCCTCTTAATTTATAATAAAAATGGGAATGGGTTAGTTGATCTGCTTAAATCACTACAAAAGGCAATGCACAACTACCATGCATGGGCAAGGATGTGATTTTCCCATCATTCTTTGTGTGTGATTTGAATCTTTTATTATAGATCGTGGAGGACTTTGCTTTTTATAATGAGGAGTAGGTGGCATTTTCCATCCCTAAACCATGTTTGGTAGATCCAGCTACTTCAAATTGTGTACTTGTATCATGGGACATACTGATAGAGACTGGTTTCAGAGCTGTTAACGGCAGATATCATTCCACAACATCTGAGAATTTCACTTTTGATAATGGAATTTACTGCTTCTCATGAAGTGTTGAGGTTGTTTCCGCATATTTGATATATTCGGAAGGTGTGCGAATGATCACAGTCCACTCCCACTTATATGGGTCCTTGGGAGGGAGAAGAGCTTTTGATATATTCTGTATCTATGCACAGCTCTTGTTAAGGGAAGCACAAGGTAGGGAATTGTGATGAAGAGTTGACAGAGTCTGAGAAATTAAATAAGGTGGCAGTCTTAGGGGAGTCTTGATGATCTGTCTAAATCTGAATACTCCACCCATGGATATTGTCATTGCCGTTGCCCTTTATGTCACTAATTGTGGGAATATTTCTAAGATATTAGATCCCGCTGGGAGAAGCTGCCTTGCTGGAAATAAATCATGGCTGCAAGGGAAAAAAAGAGCTTGTCGTGCAGCCCTTAAAGCAGCACGTTGCCTATTATCTATATTAGGCAGAGGAAGCAAGACTATAAAACTGAACTGGTTAAGACAAGGGCACAGATCGCCAGATAGCACTGGAATGCATTATGTGTGGAAGCTACTTATTATGTTAAATCTTTTAAAAAATCTTTTGAAAGATCACAGCCAAGAATTCAAATGGGCTCGATCTGGGTTGCTCAGAAGTCATAGCGACCCATGTGTCAGAAAAATATTAAGTTACGTTTTTTTAAAATCCGGTACAGCTTAAGTGGAAATGCTAAGAAGGCACTTTATGATGGTGAGAATTCCCTTCTTTGGACAATGAGGAATTTAATTCCCTTTAGAGTCAGGAAATTGGAATTTGTAATAGGGAGACAAAAAACATTAAAGTCGCAGGTTTCAGTGGCTCCCAAATGACTTATTCCATGCCCACACTGTTTTGTGGGCCCCTTTACTGACCCATGTTTTCAATGCATTCATTCTCACAGGCGGTTTCCAGGGAGCTGGAAAACCAGCATTATTGTACCAATTTATAAAAAAGGGAAAATGTATTAAAAAAAGGGAAAATATGTCCCTTGCATCTTCTTATCATCCAATTACCTTGTTGGACGGTACGTCTAAGCGTCTTGCTAAGATTTTATTGAAGAGATTGGAGGCATCTGTGTCAGTCACTCAATTGGCCTTCCAAGCGAGCATTGTTAACCAATGCCAACTCCTAAACCTGATTTGGCCAAATATGCCCTTCGTTTGGGGTCTCCTGTCTACACGACCTTAGTGGATATAAGCTTGGCCTCTAACCACATGAACGATGCAATGATGCAGTGCTTTTTGCTAGAACTCCAAAAAGCCCTCAGCTGGGGCTTGACAGAAATGGTGACCAAATGTCAAACCCAGGTCTCAAGGTAAATATCAATATTTTCCTAGTACTAAACGGAGACCCATGCAAATATCCCTAAATGGCCATGAAAATATTTCAAGTATTTAGGGGGAAGATTTCAAGTATTTAGGGGGACGATTCATTCAACGGCTCACATGAAAGAACAATGTCCACAAACCAACGATAAAGATGAATCAAATTGCTGGTGGTCTCTTGAGCAACGACCTTACAACAGCATTCAAAATAATAGCAGCAGGTGCTTATGGGAGTGAATTGTTGGCTTTTGGAAACTTAGAATCTCTTCAGAGAGTGGAGCATCTTTTTCTTGCACGTCTCTTGGGTGTCCCTTCTTCTACTTACTTTTTTGTTACATTTTTTTAAACTGTCTAGCCTTATTTTTCAATTAAGGTATAACGAAAGCACTTCTGATTTCAAATGTTCTTGTGTCGTCTCTATCGTATCTCCTGGTCAGGGATAGCAACAACTTTGCTGACAGGAGCAGCCCAACCTTGTGTGCAATGAGACTACATTTTATGAGTGTTACACTTCTTCTTTCAATTACTACTTTACACATTTTTACAATTTCAAACAAGTTATTTCTTATTGGTTATGTGTGGTGGCACTGCAGAGATTCGAAATCTCCCTATTTTTCAGACTTAATTTTACTGACGCTGATTTTACTGTTGCATGCTTTGTGGTCAATATGGATGGGAAACTCACTAAAATGTGTAAGAAACCTGCTATCTTTGGGGAATTTTCATAAAATAGGGTTGTTGGCATACATTAAGAATTCACTGTGAGCCTTGCGCCTGGGATAGTGTTTCAGAAATCCCAAACGTATTGCCAGAATTTCCATATAGCTGCTTAAATCAAGGTTTATGGCACGTAAATCATCATAAAACCTCTGTTAGGTTGTATCTTCTTCTCACCCCTCTAACAGGAATAACTGGGTACCTTACTGCGGTCACAAATACAAATCATCAGATATTCCTGACCAAGGCTCGGCCAAATGCTTTTCCTCTTAATGCAATAACTTGCAAATGGTTGGATGATGAAAATTCTGCTGATGCCTATTGTCAGTGTGTGGTGAGAAGGAAACTGTCCCACTTTATATTATATTGTTCCCTATATAGTGATGGCCAGAAACAATATTTATTGAGTTACTTAAGGGGAAGCAACTTAACGCAATGGAGACCGGCCTTTGTTGTTGTCCCAAGGCTGCATTTTCTTTTGTATGCCATTTGAAAATTGTGTGGAAACAAAGGGAAAAATTGTTGTCGGTGGTCTCCTAATACTTTCAATATAGGTATCTGATGAAGTATGATGAGTTAATGACAAAAGGAAACCACATCCTGAAAACATGCATAGCCTAATACTAATGTTGTAAACCTCAAGTATTCAACATATTTGGTGACACATCAATAAAAGGTCTGGTTAAATCAGTTGAAACAAAGAAATATTATATCACTCATAATTTATTTGTATAAGCACCAAGTAATAAAACGTGATCCAGTATCACAAATATTCAGAGAAATACACTGACAGTGAACAAGAGACTTTTAACAAAACATCTGCAGTGTTTGTAAAATGGTCCTTTGGTGTGTCTGAGGACACAATTCATTTAGACGAAAAGAAAATATTTCCTAACAATACAGCATATCAAGCACTGTGCAAACATCTATTCTGGCCCTACAAGCTATCAAGAAGTTGGTATTGTGACGAATCCTATGGATCCCTCACTGAATCCCTGCCTAAAGTCTCCTCCCAGGTGGCTAGGGAAAGGCGGACGCTTCCTGATCCTGACTTTGGGGGTGGTGTACTACGGGAGGATCACCTGGGAGGAGACAAGGCACAGGGTGGTGAGTAGATCACTTGGGATGAAACACAGTATGTGTCTTTTGAAAGGGACCATCTCTCTAAATTGGCAAAGCAGGTAATGGCGAATTGCAATTATAATATATCTGAACCACACATCAAATCTGTGGCTCTTGGCACAAGTACTATAAAACCTAAACCAGCCTTACCCACAGAAAAACCCTTCAAAGTATTTCAGAATAAACACCCTCCTTACTCCCAAAGGTATAATTGAAAGGAATCTAGAAGTGCTGCCTTAAATAGACTGTCTTCCTCTAACTATTAATTCCAATGATTTATCCTTAAATAACTTTAAGGGGACTAAATTCACCCTTAAATATCAAAGGTTATTTAAAAGAACTAACTTTGCAAGTCCCATAATCTCGTAAGTACTTGGCCGTGTAAGAGGGCTGAAGAGGTATGTTGTAGCAGTAGTCCGGCAATTGAGCCCAACAGCCCACATCTGAAGGAGCCTTTGAGGCATAAAAGCCCCACTAAGGTACAGGCAATCAGAAGGAGCCGGAACTGTGACTGAAGTGTGTGCTGTAGTAGCAGAAGCAGAAAGAATAAGGCACAGATCTGGCAAACCAAGCGGAAGTGGCAGAACCAGAGGAATGCCGGAACGTGGATACCGCAGATTTCACCTGCTTGTTCTGAAAGGGTCCTGCTCTCCAAAACTCTGAAGTGCAGAGGCTTTGCAGCGAAGGGCCCCATGTGAGCCTGATTGTCTTGGTTGCTGTGCAGGGAACGTGTCGGAGACCAAGGTGAGGAGCTGATGTCAAGCCATGGGTCTCAGGAGTGAGAGAGGCTCCTTAAATGAGTGGCCGGACCAGAGACACCTTCAGCGAGGAAGGGTGTGGGTCTCTGTGAAGCCAGAAGCAGTAGAAGTTATGGCAGAAGTCGTGCAACCCACAGAACAAGGTTCACAAAAGCCGGTGAGTGAAACCTGGGTTCTGATTCCCTACGGAAGCACTGCCAGCAACAGTACCCAGTTTCCTATTCACTCGCGTATATTCAGAAACAAGCTGAAGTTATTTGTTGAGGGTTTTAATAAGATAAGGGAACAATGGAAAAGTAGCACTCTAGTGTATCAGGTAATTCCCATGTACTTGCATGAAGAGCAAAAGCTGCGATAGACCATTGTTAAATCCTTAAAATACTGTAAATCTTATGAATAAGTGGTCGCGTGCCTCTCATTATGAAGGGTAAATGTTGCGAAAGCCATTGCTGAACAGTTAATAATAATAATTATAATTAATAATAATAATTTGGCATTTATATAGCGCTACGAACCCTCAGGTATCTGAGCGCTGCTTATTATTACCCATGGTGTGTGGTGCTCATTTATCGACCTCGGAAGGATGAAAGGCTGAGTTTGGCCTCGCCGGGATTTGAACCTTCGTTAGCAGGCTCTGCACGGATGTCAAAGCAAGCGCTCTACTCGCTGTGCCACTTTACCGTTAATGTTACTAAGACCATTGTTAAACCTTTAACTTTTCAAAACTTCATAAAGAAGTGATCATGTGTGCCTAATTGTGCTTTCCAAAGGAAGACTGAACGCTATCCTATTTCACCCGGGCATTAATTTCTTATAAAAGAAATTAAGCAGTTAAACGTATCTACAACTGAAGAGAAGAGCAGGCATTGCCCAAACTAATAGTCCCTCCTTACTAAGATTGAAAGCAGCCTTTCTCAGAGTCCAAAAGCAATCGTAACTATTACTGATAACCCAATAACAGTTAAACTTTGCTTAAGATACAAGTGTGCAAGAATTACCTAAAGCCAAGAGAGTGGCACCAAGGCATCTGGTAATTACTTGGGGTAACAGTTTGCAGAGAGGTGAAGGCAAAGTTGGGGAAGGGGAAACTGCTGCTTGTAAAGATATTTGAATTGACACAACCTATATTGCCAAAGACTGTGAAAGAAACAGAGAAGCTTCATAAAGGCAAACCTAGGTTTCTATTGTGGCAGACAGACAAGAAAGGTAAAGAGGTGCCCCTTTTGAAGAAAGATATTCAGAGCAAGAGTGCCTTGCCAACTTGAAGGTGTTGAAGTAATTTAAAGTTGATCTTGTGAAAACCTGTCTTGAATCACAAATTACTGAAGCTTTGATAGTAGTCCAAAGTACTGAAGCTGTGGTGGTTGTCAGTAGATGCAACATTTCAGTAGCCTAAATGAAGTGGAGTACCATGAGGCAAAGGAGACTGTTCATATGGTAGACTTGAGAAGAAGTGAAGTTGTTGAGGTATAAGCAGCATCAGTGTGAAATCATCCTGACAAACATACCTATTGTGAATCCTAATCCTGTAACTGACATACTGACTGTTAACCAAGAACTATGTTTAACTGACAGTGGTAGACGTATTTTTTTTTTAACTGTGGTAAGCTTTTGATTACTGAAAGTGTTGGCAGAGCACCGTGGCTTGTAGTATTGGTATTGTTTGAGGAAGTGAAAGTGGAAAGTCAAGGAGAAGAGACTTGCTATTGCTGTTACTTCGGTTAGCAAAACTTTACCTTGACATTGAAACACCAAGAACTGATTTGAGACTATACTATCTTCAAGGATTTCCTTGTTTCTTTTTATTTTGAACACTAGAGTGGAGTTAACTTTGAATCCTGGGGAAGGGAACTCGCCCAGGGTATTGAGAGGTTATACAGCAACTATGAATGTTGTTGATGCTATTTGAATTGCCATATATTATTTTTGTATTTGATGTTTAGTGTGAGGGACAGACATCAGAGTATTTCTCTATACCTTTGGTTAGGAACCAAAATCCTCAGCAGAGTAGGGATAGTGAGGCATTTAATATTATTTATACTTCAATAAAATGGAATGTTTTGAACAATCCTCAGAGAATAACAACAGGATAAATTCAAAGATATTCTTGGAAAACAGCTACCTTCCCTAACTGTCAATAAACAGTCTTATGTCACAACATAAAGAGTTATTTGGGAGGAAAAAGGTTGATGAAAACTTGATTGTCAAGTATTGAACAAACAGTTGGGAAAACAATGTGTTATCTATCCCTTAGAAAGAACACCATGACCCTAACAGGAGTGCCTGACCCTAGATGGCAAATGGTGCAACGCCTATTTAACAGGGATAGATGAAGAGGAAGCTGTCCCTCATCACTACCAATTGTATGGGTTTATCAAAATTCATCAATTTTTTTTTTTCCAACAAAAGAGCAACCTGCAAAACACAACCAGTTTGCTATTTCAGACAACAAGACTGGTTATTGGACCTTGTTGAAACAGCTAATTAGCTGGCATGAGCATTGTTTGGCCATGGGATTTCTTATACATATTTTATTCACCCTTGGGCGTCATGTATGCCACATGCAAATGGTTGTGTTTGATAAATGAATGTATACAAATTTACCCATATCGAGGGGACACCTTAAAAGGCTCACATTGTGTGAGTTTTAGATGTTTCTATTTAGTCGTATCCCTCTTGATTGTCAGGGATATCTGGATGGTCATGGTAGCCCCCATGGCCGAGAAGGTCGACCGGTTTCAATGGTTTATATTAGTTTAACCATCTTCTTCAGGACCGTTACTGTGTTCTGTGATGTTTCAGTCTTCCGGCGTGCCTCAACATGAGGTGTTAGGGTGACCTGCTCCGTCCCCTGTAGGGAGACAAAACAAAGATGGAAACCTGGGCATTAATAAACCCATAGATTGTCTAGACTAACTTTTGAACAACTATTAGATCACATTGTTAAAAGAATGAAGAGTTTATTCTATTTCATGTATGGAATATGTATATGCGTTGCCACATGGCATCGTGGCAGTACGCTTGCACTAGTGCCCAGTGAAAGGGGTGGGAGAAGGGGAGTGATGTTGTAAAGTGAACCCGTTGGTTAAAAGAAGGTGCTCTTTCAGTGGGCTAAGTCGAGCTATCTAAAGACATGTCCACTTGATGTTGAAGCTTTGGAGTAACTAATGCTCACTTGAATCCATGATAATAAAGCAAGCACTTTATTTGCACAAAAATTGCCCACCTGTTTTTAGAGGCGCTTGGCATGAGGCCGGAGACCAGCGTGGTGTCGAAGTAGGCGACTACTCGATCCGCAGACCGTTCTTCTAGAGGAGAAGAAGATACGGACCAGAGGGTCAGAAGGGAGCGGTACGCCGCTAAAATAGTATGAAATGGTCGCATAAGTGCGGCAGAGCACTGCTTAATGTATATTAGTTTACCTGATCAGCATGTTCCGCAATACTTTGTCGGAACGCCGCTGCCTGCTCCGTCCGCCGGTTAGAAGGATAGTTTGCCCAGCGGACACAATCTAAACGGAAAGCTCATCCGCATAAGTTACAGAAAGGTGGGGTGGTGGGCGGGTTCGGGGGGGGTCAGATCTCGGGAGATGATAGCAAAATGTGGCGGCCATTGGTAAGTAAAGAGGATAACAAGGCTGGCCACTGTGATGCCCGACGTTGAATCATTGCGTGCTTCTGAAAGGAGTGTGACTGCCATTATGTAATTAATGAAATATGTATCAAATATATATGTGTTGAAATTAACTTGGACCGTGGAAGCAGTGTACAATATGTCATGGGATCTGGGATCTGCTTTCTACCAAACTAGTCTGTGCATAGGCTGGCCTACTGACAAGAGAGTTGGACAAAGTTATGCATTGAACAGATCGCGCTACTGTTGGAACAAGAGAGCGAGCTTCGACTTGCTATAGCTGCATACATGTCGTTCCTAAATGGTGATGGATATACCTATGCCCTCCATGTCAGGTTATAGAGGCGGGGTATCTGTCTCGTGTTAGAATTTGGTCACGAGGGCCATCTAGTGTGCTACAGTGCCCTAGATTGTGTGGACGAACATGATTCAATGAGTCCCGGTTGGTAATGCTGGTGGAGGGAGGTAATTAAATGTACCAATATCCATCCACGGGTCCTATTAAGGCGCCAGAGGTTCATACAGGTCTCTCTAGAAAAAAAAGGTATGTGAAAAGCGCAAAGTATGTAAAGAAGAAAGTCAACTAACGTGCTAACTGTGTCAGTTCTTGCCACTTAATGGATTCATTGAGTCATTGTTGGCATGTGGTTAATTGAAAAATCTGCATCTGCTCTTGCCTGAACAGGATGTCATGAAAATTGCCTCCTCGTGTGGGAGGCTTAATTTTCTCAAGTATGGTCCATTTAAAATCATCAGCAGTATGACCCTCAGCCAATAAATGTGGGACAAGTCGTTCCGACAGTTTGCCTGTTCTGATGCATAAACGATGTTCAATCATGCACTTCCTGAGTTCTTGTATGGTCATCCCTATATATTTCCGATGGCAGGGGCAGGTGATCATATATACTACACCTCTGGTGTTAGATTTCGTGAAGTGTTTTTGCACCCATGGGGTGTGCCATCCAATGTCTATTGTTGTGCTTCTTGTAGTCTGGGCGCACATGGCGCATTGGCCACAGGGAGAGTGGCCAGTGGGTGGGTTGGTATTCCTTACGGTGGATTGGATCAGGTAAGATGTTTGATCACCTAAAGATAAGGTCTTGATCAATTTGTCTCTGAAATTCTGCCTCCTTTTCAAGGCAAACCGAGGTGTTGGTAAGGGGCACTTGCCAGAACAATATCAAACAGTTGTCCGCCTTGCATTGCTGACCCGTCACAGTATGCAGCATACACACCTAGAAACACAAAAAGAAAAGCAATGCAGATGGAAAATATCTGTATATGCCAATGGATGAGCCAGAAAGTCATCCGTAGTATGCACTGTTATAAATGGTCATACATGTATACTAAAATACCAACCATAAATGAGAATAATGCAGTGGCGCAATTATTGAAGGAAGCCAGAAAAGTCTTGAATAGATGGTATAGCCTCGAGTTTGTCTAGAATTACCCTCACAATCACCTTGTTCAAAATCTAACACATTACCCTAATCATGGGTGATTCAATTGTGTGAGGTGGGCAAGAATATAATATTTGTTTGCCTGAGCAAATCACTTAATCACCACTCCACCCTCTGCGTTGATGGACATGTCTGCATTGAGACGTAGAATCAGAACCTTGGAGAGTGGTGCAGATTGTTGCTGCTCCTTCCTCTTCTACATCAGCACTCTCTGATGTTGATACTTCGTCACTGACTGAAGCTGTCTTTGAAGCCTGCACTGAAGCAGCATCACAACTCTCAGCAAGCATTGGAAATATGGCATTCGTCCGAGTAGATTCACGTACAGAAGTAGATTTGGATGTTGATGATGCTAATGATGCAATCTCTCCAGAAGCTAATAAAGCAGTGGTCTCCGTAGACGTCTGCGTCGAATCAAATACTATGGAGGCTGCACCTTTCTGCAGTTCAGGGTATGGACCCACGTCAGATGCCCTGCTCCTTTTGAAGGCGGTCTGGGTTGTAAGAACAATCTGGAATGGCCTTCGCCATGTGGTTGCAGAAGACCTTGCAGGCAGACATAATTCTCGGGTCTAAGGAATGACTGGTTCCCTCTGCAGGTTATGGCATTCCTTCCTTGACCTGCGAACAGAGAACTCTGATAGCTAGCACAAAGGACTTGCAATAGTTCATAATTGTATCCTCTTCCAATTGTAAACCCAAACTGCGTGCTGACAAGGGATGGGCCGTGGCGATGCACATGGGGTGCCCAGTCAGGATTTCTTGGGGTACTTGGCTATGTTTCTGTTCATTTCAATTTGAAAATGAAACAAAATCAGTGGTGGGGTTTTGCGCCATAGAAGACCAGTCACTTTACAGACTTTTGATAGTCTATTTTAAATATTGGCGTTCCACTGCTCAGCTAGGTTGGGAGATGATGAGCACAATGAATATTTAAAGCTTGCAGCCATTGCCAACCACCTGACCAGTGAAATGTCTGCTTCAGTCCAGTCCCAGTCTCTACACAAAGCATAACATAACAGATGTCGCATAGCAATTTGATATGCAATTCTGTAGGTTTGCTCATGAAATTGGCACTTGTGTATCAAAGCTAGCTATTTAAGTTACGCTGTTCAGTGAAAGCACAGCAATCCCTGCATTCCTCTTTCCTTCAGAGATCTCTCCACCACCTTTTCTCTGTTCACTGCCACTTTAAATGGAGAGAGAATGCAGCAGTAATCCTATCCTCCACTCTTAAGTACCAGAGGCATGTGTGGGAGTACTGGATAAGAATCTTTTTCGTTTTCAAATACTTGCAAACCAGAATTAATTGGGATACTACTTTTATTAAGCTAACTATATCCTGTCTGGCAAAGACCAGTACGTGTTAACTTTTTTTTTTTTAAAGTCACACAATTCCATTCCTAAAAATATAAGTCTTTACAAAATTCATAATTGCGAGTGGGCTCTCCTGCATTACTTTGCATCGAAAAAGTGAAAAACAAGGGCATTGAAATCAGATCTGCAGTAAACGATTGGACATTTGCACGCAGATCCCATCATATTGAGTAGGGGACACTTTTGAAAATGTATATGATTACACGCCCAAATTCTTTTGATGGCAAACCTAGTTCTGTAATTTGCTAGTTGCATTCATCTATGCAGCTGGTGCTCAACCCAAGAGCTGATCCCAAACTCCTTGACATTCTATCTTTGTCACCCTTCTGCTTTATAACAACTACCCTGAAAGTGAGATGGCCGCAAACTAAAATATACCACCTAGTTTGCCCAGTTCTCTGCCTGCTACGCCACCCATTCTGCTTAGTCTTTCTTTCCTCTTACATAATGAATACACAGAGCCAACTAGATGTTTATGCAAAGTAGTGATCGATTGTTCCCCCAATCTGTACATCTACAGATCTACTGCACTACTGTAACACAGTAGTTGGCCTCCAGAGCTTGCTTTGCTATTGGATTACGCACTTGTGGGAGAGGCTTGGCCAAACAGTTTTCAGAGCCTTTTTATCAAATCTATTAATTTATTTGTGTCCATTCATGCAGCTAACCTTTTACATTTTACAGACATTCATCCAGGGCTTGCAAATTCTTTTCGCTCACTTGCATAGTCGAGTAGATTTTACAAAGGGCAAGTAACATTTCAGGGGATTTTTTAAACTTGTATTGAGCATTTTCTTTGTTTGCAGTAAATGTCAATATAGTTTCACTGTACATGGTTGGCCTCCGGGTGGCAGCAGTGTGCCAAACATAAACTGGATTTGTGGTGACGTGCACCATTTTTACAGAAAGCAAATTTAAAAAGGGTTTGTTTGCTAATCAAGAAAATGTTAATTGGCAAACTATCCTTATCATTTTCTAAAAACTAACCTATGCCTTGAACTACAGGAAAACCAATTCAAGGTTCCAGAGCAGTAAGGAACTTATATGCAACAGTGAGAGTCAACCTCTCAACCTGGGTAGGCATCCACCCACCCAGAAAATATGTCAACCACAAGAAGACAGAATTTGAAATTAAGACATCTAGGTAACTGCATGAAATCAATATACATATTCAAAAAAAGACCTTCTTTCTAGGTGTGCAGTAGGAAAAGTATTTGCAGCTTGACCTATATTATAGGCCAGACAAACAGTGCACACCAGTGCGGAGATGGGCCACTTAATGTTCCAATCTGTATTGGGTTGCAATTTTCTCCTAAAAGTGCAGTTGCTGCTGCTTGTAAACATGATAGTAATCCTATAACCACAGGATCAAATGCAGCAGGCCGTAGCTTGTCATCATGCATTGAGTGAACACTCCCAGAGTAATGCCTTCATTCATCACAGTGTAGAGTGAAAGATGTCTGATAATTTTGTAGATCTAACCCGGAGACTTTGAACATTCTTGCTTGATTTTAATAAATGCCTCCTCAGCATCAGTGGGAGGTTATAGAAAGGTTTCAGGAGTTGAATCAAGAGTGAGTTTCTGTAGAGGTTTGTAATTGAAGCTCAGCCCATTATCTACTGATGGCAGTAGCCAGCCATTCTAAGAAATTCTCTGATTTGCTTTCTGCTTTGGGCACTTGCTTTATCGTGTTAATTCTGTGTTTAGACAGATGTCTCTCCCCTGCAAAGATATCATGTCCAAGATGATGGACTAGTGTCTGACATAACTGAAGCTTTTCTTAAGAGGTTTTAAATCAAAACAATCTTGTTTGCAAGCTTCCAATAATGGAATAGAAGGTCATTAACCTACTGCATCAAAACAGACCTCCCTCCCCTTTTGTGCTCCAGTGAATCAAGATCTTGCTTTAAATCTGAGAAGAGGTTGTCAGACTTTCAAGATGCCCATGTGGAAAACAAGTAAATGGATACTTTAAGGTTCATAAGAAAAGGTAAATAGATAATGACTAACAGGATGCACCGGTATAGAAAAGAAAGAGGAACACAGATCTACTATTGTAAAATGCATTGCGGTTGCAGGATTGCAAGACAAATTGGTTGCAGGATTAGGAATAACCAAAAAAGCTGTCAGAACCACTGTTTTGGAGGTCTTGCACAAAACGATATATTTCCTTTTGCTAGGATTCTTTACAGGTAAAATAGGAGTATTGCAAGGACCCTAGATAGGCACAATAATTCCCTTCTTAACCATCGACTCAATGGCCAGTTTTATTCCTTCTTCCCCTTCTTTTGAAATGGGATTCTGTATGATGCATAGAAGAGGTTTGGCTGGGTTAGAGTAAGGCTTACTGGTTACACATTCAGTGTTCATCCATCTTTGTTTGCATCCGTGTACCATAATTGGGTGAGGAACCCAGGCCAATAATCCCTGTCACAACAAGGGAGTGCCGTTCCGCAGCGCGTTTTTCAAATTTGTAGACACTCGCAACGCAGCCAAAAAAATCCAGTGCTCCATTTATCTCAACAAATGAATACCATCAGGGAAACAATAGATGGTGCAACTGATTTTATACAAGATATCCAATTATAACGAAATCACTGGTGTAGAAGGACTTTATGGGAAAGCATGATTTTCAGAGCGCAGACCCAAAGTAACAGTCATAGGCTGAGTGACCCGATGAGGTATTGCTCGTCCTCGAATGCCCACTTCATTTACCACCTCATCTGAACAGGGGGCACGTGGGACTACATAGCCTTTCTAAGTTGAGCATAATGCTCCAGTACCAACCAGTCAAGAAATACTCTTCCCACTAACCACACAGTTTGCATAAGTGGAATATGTGTTGAGGCAATATTACTGGTGTCCTGGCTGTCCAATTGTGCATTAAACTTAGCCGACAGTGGAGGTGATGGAAATGGCTATGAGAAAGGAAGAGGGAGCTGCCTTGGTCATGCTAACTGCTGAGCTGATTCATTTGGCCTTCCAATATCCAAATTCTTTACAATAATTACACTGATGTTTGTACACATTCAACATATTTCTTTCTATCTATCTTGAGCTTCTACATTACCAGGGTTTCCTCTTGCCTCAAAGCTTGGTCCTGCTCACTGCCTGGTTCTGGATGGCTTAGAGGAAGGTTTCCTCTACAAAAAAGAATATGAATTCATTCATTCTTCTGAGGGTTGCATTCCTCTCTTTTACATCCTCCCCAAAATCCACAAAAATACCTCCAATCCCCCGGGACGGCCCATAGTGTCTGGGTGCGGATCGATTCTTGAGCCGTTGTCTAAATATATTGCTTTTCTTCCTTAAACCAATTGCTATGGCTATCCCCTACTTTCCTGCTCGACTCTAGAGATATAACCACTAGAGTGGAAGGCATGCCGTTCAATTTTACTGAAGAACATCTGGTCACAATGGATATAGAAGCACTATATTCCAATATGCCACAAGATAAAGCGGTTTGCAGCTTGGAGATCATGTTAAATAAGTGTCTGACACTTCATAACAAATCAACAGATTTCTTGACTGCTTGTGCATAGTTGGTGCTGAAAAATAGTTTTATCGTGTTCAACGATGATTATTTCAATGCAAGGGTACTGCCATGGGCTATACCTGCCCCATATTTGGCAATTTATTTATATGGCCTTGATTGAGGAACAGCTTATCTTGAGTGAGGCAAATCTTTTTTTCCAAACTATGCTATTGTTTCATCGTTACATTTTTTTTTTATTTGTTTATTTGTTCATGGTTTGTCATAAACCTTTACAAAATATACACAAAATGGAAAGATTAAAACACAAAAAGAAAAATGAACCATTAAAATTTCACACAATCACAGCATATAGACAATGAAACAGATATCCAAAAACAGAGAATGTCTAACTTAAATCACATACTGTTTTTAAAAAGGAAATTACACCAATAAACAACGTCAATGAATATCCATTTCTAATTCTATACCATATATAATTAGGATCATTGCTAAAACTATTGTCAAATAAGTCTGCAAAATATTCAGTTCTTTATTTGACCAAATCAGGACATTTCAGCGTAATATGTTCTAGAGTCTCATCTTTTTCACACACCTTACAGAAACGACACCATTTCTTTCTCTCCAACGGATTCCTTATATTTAAGATACAATTGGTATGCATGACATTAAGTCTAAATCTCATATAGGAGTTTCTAAAGCTCCTAGATGGGTATTTTGTCAAGTAGAATTCCATAGCCGGAAAAAGTTTCCAAAAAGAATGGACTTGATTGTACAATTTGGAAGCTAACACTTTACTCTTTGTCAAAGACCAATCCATACCCCTTATAATCTGTTTGCATTTGATGGGTTTGTTCATAACAGTACATTTAGCAATACCAGTTTCTTCTAGCATCAGCTCAATTTCATTGTTTAGAGCAACCATAAAGGGGCAAGACACATCAGCCCCTGCTTCCGCATAAAAGTTGGTGACTCCCAATAATTGGCATTTTCTCCATAACATAAGCCTTTTAGTTGCAACTAACGAGTGGAGGGATTGTAAACCCAATTCGTATCTCAATACTTCGATGGGGATACAATTAGGTAAAAAGAACAAAAGCCCCCTCCAAACAATACCTTCCAATGTTTTCAGAAAATCATCAATATCAACTGAAAAGATTTCTAGGCCATAAGTGATCCGCGGGACCACTTTGCTTAGGGAAAATTCTCTCATTGGTTTCATCGTAAAACCTCCATATTTTCTTTCCAGCATTCGCATCTGTTTTAAAGCCACTTCTGCTTTTGATTTAAGTTGGTTTATAAACAGTGTGACCGATTCAGTGCCCATAAAGCAATAACCTAGATATTTGAATGCTTTTTGGGGCTTAATTTGTTTGCCTTCACAGAACCATGAGAGAGAGTTCTGCTTCTTATTGGCCCGTCCCATTCGAATTATAATCGTTTTGGAGGGATTCATTTTTAGGTATATATTACTTATAAACAATTCAAAAGTCTTAATTAGGCGCTGTAAACCCACTTTGGTATTGTCCAAGAGGAGAAAATCATCAGCATAAGCCAACCACGAAATTCCTCTTCCATTCAGTTTGGGTGAAACCAGACCCATGTTCATAAAGGCAAATTGAGCTCCACTGACATATAGGTTAAAAATCGTTGGTGCCAGCATGCATCCTTGTCTTAAACCATTGTTGATTAAAATTTGGGAAGAGAGATCCCCGACCGTGTTCATTCTTACAATTAGCCTAGTGTCTGTGTAAAGTTCAACAATAATGTTCAATAAATGCATTGGCATTTTTAGGGATTTTAGATAATGCCATAGCATTGGCCTGTCAACAAGGTCAAATGCCTTGCTAAGGTCCATAGATGCCACAAAAGTTTGACTCTTCCCTTAGCCCACGCTTTGCTTTGGATACATCGCAAGACTAACCCACCACAATCCGTACCGCAGTTTTTCTTGAAACCCACTTGGTTCATGCTAAGTATATGATTATCATCCATCCACGTCTGAACATCAATCAATACCAAGGATGCGAATATTTTAGAGTCTGAGTCCGCGATAGCTATGGGTCTGTAGTTGCTGTTCTCCAATCGAGAACCCTTTTTAAATACTGGGATGACAACAGACACCCTCTAAGATTGCGGAATGATTTTAAGTGTACACACGTCTTTGAAAAGTATACATAAGATTCTTGCCCATAAGAGAGGGTCAGCTTTTAGCACCTTATTACTGAGATTGTTTAATCCAGGGGCTCCTGTATTTTTAGATTTTATTATAAGATTCTTTATTATAACTACCTCACATCTCAATGTCCAAGGTAAAGGACTCACTCTATGAGGTGAGTAACATTGGTCGTTGGTCTTATACAACTTAGAAAAATGGCCTGCCCAGATGGCTTCAGGGATTGGATTTATCATTATTTTGACTTGAGTCAGGTCCACATTATTCATTAGTTGCCAGAAGTTATGCGAGTTCACCCCTCTCATTGCTCCTAACATCCGTTCACCATCCCGTTGAGCAATGATATATCTATGGCTCCTCAGCCAGTTTTTGTATGATTGCTTTACTCGTTTAATAGAAACCCAATGATCCGAACCGGCTATATTCAGTTTACGCAGTCTGCGGAGCTCCCTATTAAGTTCTCTTTTTCTTTCGTGAACATCTATGTCCATTGCATGTTTGTGTTGATTTGTCCGAACAGATCTGCGAGGCTTATGTTAAAAAAAATCCTTAATTTTGGATCTAATGGTGCCGTCGAATTCTTTTACCGAGAACATATGCAAACGTTGTTCCAAATTTTTATTTTCATATTCAGCGATGAGCATAGAGGTAAATTTGTGTGTGGAATTAAAGGACCATTTAATCCTATTATTTGCGGTGTTAAGCAAAAGATCCTCCTTATAGCATTGTTAAGCCCTTTCGCAGATTAAAAGTTCAAACTCCATCACAAGCATACAGTGGTCACTTGTCGAGACTTGCTTCACTTCAAAACTTAACAATGAAAAACTCAATTTGGCAGTTAGAAAAATATGATCAATAGTGGACTTACAGCCTCTTGCATTCCATGTACATTGGTCATTAGAAATACGCTTTAATCCCCACAATTTGGTGTATTTATGCCATAGGAATCCTCTGAGTTTCTGGCTACCAATTACACAGGTTGTCATCTTGAGGTGCAAGGATTCTCCCATCAAACTGTCCACATCACAGTCAGCGTTTAAATCGCCTGCTATTATTATTTGACCAGAAGTGTTGTTGGTAGACCACTGATCTATTTGTTTACCTAAATCAATTAAGTTGATTTCCAGCTGTTGATCGGATAAGACATTCGCGTTCCAATACACGTTAGTTATCAGTAGTGAGAAGAGATTCAAACCATCTCCTACCGAATAATCAGTTAAGAGAAACAATTGACCTTGTTTCCAAGTGTTTATTTTTTGCAGACCTGGGGACTCTTTTGAAGCCGTGAGTATACCCCCCTTAGGTCTGCCTTTCATCGTTACATTGGCAGCATTCTAAATATTTGGAATGGTAATGTAAATAGAATGGCACCATTCATGATTGGATGAATAGCATAGATGCGGATCTACACTTCACATTTGACTCTTCAGCACACAGAATATCTTTTTGGGATCTATCCATTGTCCACAAAGGCGGCCGGCTGGAAGTTGAGTTGTTAAGAAAGCCTACTGAAAGGAACACAACACTACATTTTAGTAGTCAACATACAAAAAGTTTATTGCAAAATGTACATTATGGTGTGTTCTTGCGACTACAACATAATTCCAAGGACATTTCCAAATGTAATGAACTTATGGTTCTTTAGTATCGTGCATGCATTGTATGGGGTTTGCAGAATAACTCTAGTCCAAATAATCGAGCCAATGAAAATGGCAAAGGTTGCTGTTTTATTAACAATTATCTAAAACGTGGAGGTTATAATGGACATCAACGGACGTTTGCTCAGTTCTCGACAAAGTTCACATTAAAACATCCTTGTATGCAAAAGATAAGTCAGCAGTGACGTCATACTACGTGGCAAATAAGAAAAACCTATGATGGATTGTGATAGGTTGAAGGGGAACATCTAAGTATACTTTCTATAAGGACTGGGATTGGGATTGTGATTGTCTGTCTATTGTCAGATGGACAACATATGCCTACCTCTAAAACACGTCATCTTCAACACTAAGTACACAGTTTATCATTGGCTCTCAAACTATAAGGTTTTTCATTTTACGGCCCCCTACAATTGGTTGGCACGTTTGTGCCATGTCTGGAACATTCGGTTCACTTAGTGGCACGTAAGCTCATACCCAGGTGCCAGGAGGTGGACTTGACTTTACCTTCCCACCAAATTAGCCCAACATCTCATCACCCATGCCTTCTGCCATGCAGATTGTTTTTGAACTTGCCTTGCAAAGTATCCTTGTCTGTGGAAATATATGGGAGTACAGGCTTTCACTATCGTTGTTCTAGGACTCCAAGCTCAACTCTATTTTCATCCTCAGCTCACGTGACAAGAGACCATGATTCTTGTCTATTCTGCAGCATTTAAATGTCTTAATCGAATATAACTTGGCACTCTTGGTGTTCTTTATTTGCCCCTCGATAAGAGATTATTCAACCTTCTAACGTTTATTGCTTTAAGAATAGATAACCAACCTTGACTACTACTGTTTTAATGACAGGCCCAGACAGCCCTGCCAGGTTCGTCCACGATCTCGGCTTATTCTTGCTGCGACACAATTCTTGGCCTTCCTCTTCATGGGTTTCAGCTTGCTAAAAATCATGACATTGATGTGCATCTTCTATACAATGGCGGCTTCGCCTGCAGTCTATTCACTATGTATAGCCAGCTTCTATGAGCATTTAATCTACTTGTGTTTCAGCATCTGTATAATTATTGAACGGTTAGTACTTCACATGTGTGCAATCTTCTATTCTGCATATGAACGTTTACTCAATTCTAAACTTCGCCATCAGTTTACGTAAGATCCATACATTTTCTTCAGCCAGTATTCTCAGTGCGTCACGCTTGTCTCTTGTGACATCACTAGCTTCTCTTTCATTCCTTTTCATATTTCTTCAGGGAGTTCGTCCCTCCGATTCGCCTCTCCTCGGGGGTACATTCGATAGGGTTTTCTCAGAGGATACCTTTTCTCAAACACTCGCTGCAGAATTGGCACAACTGCTGGTGTCAAACATGGTGCAGTCTCTGACTTCCAACATATAGGCTTATGGAACGTGCATACCCAAAGAAACTAGTACGGCACTGCAGGAAAAGTGAGATTCCCTAATCGGAAATTTCCACTCCTTCCAAAGCCCAGCGAAACCTCAATGGATCATTTGGCCTGCTCCTTTTCTTTTTGGCAACATAGTGAGGCGATTCGGGGTGGAGCCATTTTTAAAAATTGGATGACTTTGAGTACGATAGACGTGAAACTAAAGAATCCTTCATTGGTCTTTAAAAAAGGCAAGAACTTAAAACAGACGTTTACGAAAGCTAGTTGAGCACCCATAAACCGAGCAACAATCTTTAATATTGACCATGTTCCTTCCGGTGGTTGGTCATTATCCTTGTAGCTCATGTGTGGCATGAAAATATTCACTTAAAATACAGTCCTTTGAACATGAAGGCAAATTATGGCAACTCTGATCTTTTACCACCTATAAAAGTAAGAATGTTATTCACGCGGTGCTTTGCCCATGCAAAAAAGGTTTACATTGGTAAGACATCGAGAAAAGTCCATTTAAAAAAAAAAATAAAATTACCCTGTTAAAAAATTCGAACCAGGACACTGAGTGCCCATTTAGTAACACATATTGTGGAAATGTGACACAAGTTGGATGAGCTGGTTTGGTTTTGCAGGATAGAATACAGGAGACCACTGTTGCAAGAGAAGTTCAAAAACTGGCCTATAAAGAACAGCTCTGGATTTGTAACCTCAAGACATTTGAACAAGGTTTAAATTCTATGGAAGAATGGGATCTTGGCACATAACATTGTTTTGCGACTTGTGTATTTTTTTTAACAAAAAAAGCTTCCTATAATTTTCAGAATTGTTTTACTTTGTTTACATATGGAGACAGTCATGTAGTATTGTGTAGCTCTTTATTAGTAACATGTTCTATGCAGCATAGCAACATGGCTACTCCTAATTCCCCTCTGCCATCCCTCAGTCGTTTCTAAATATAGTGTAGCGAGAGGCCTCCTCACCTCTTTCCATTTTCATGAATCAGTCGTTGGATAATGTTTGTGTCAGCATAACGACGTAGGCCACCACGTATGGTCTCATGACTTTGGTTCGTTCATTCGCCATGTTGCTTGCGCGGCAGTCAAATAGGAAATTATGGCTTTTTTAGATGCCGCATGATTTTAGACTAAGTGAGCAATGGAAATGGACGTTCCTGGCCAGCACGGACAGAGATTGCCATTATTTGCATTCAATCCTTGGTAAGTGGATCTATTCACTATCACATAGATTAGGATATACCTGAACCGAGTACAATCCGGCAATTTATTTCACTTTTCTTTGCCCCCATAGAAACTTGTGAGTTGTGATGGCTTGGTAAAAAGGTAATTCGGACTACCCTGCTGTATTTGTGCACGTGTTTGCTCTTGACACAATGCTAAACGTGTCCTTTGATGCACGCTTGTCAATTGCTGGTGAGTGCACTCGGGACATTGCTAACTGAATTAGATAATTCGATTAAATAATGTATATACTCCAGTTCATGGTCAACTGTTCTCTATTTGTTACATAGGTGGTAATTGATCCAATGATCCACATTTACATACCTGAGTAAAGAATATGGTTTTTGAAACTGTGAGGTAATTAAGCATTTCCACATGTATAATAAGAGGTTATGTTCGCAGCGGGTGTGCATTTGCAACAATTTGTTTTGGTGGCTTATGCATGTTGGCCATTGATATGTGCTGTACACTCCTTTTCAGTGGTTTCCTTCACCTCTAGTGCTACATGGCTACTCTCTCTGGGGGTCGGCTTGGTTTTGTGGCACTTGGTTTCTCTAGATCATTTGGATGTATTTCTTTTGCTCCTGAGCACATGGGACACTGAGTGTATTGTTAATTTCTGTCCCTGTTGATTGAGTGGATATGCAGTATGTATATTGGGTGAGTTGATGTATTGAATCTTATGTATTTTGTTTTAGGTTAATTGTGTTTCCCCGATGGAGACGTGGTAAAATTGTTTCCTGTACGTCAAAACTGGTTGATCCTATGGGGAAATCAAAAAGGGGCTGGGGCGGGATAAGATCTCGATTTCTGAATACTTAAGGTTGAAGGGGATGTTTACTGACCCGATGTGGGGCTCCCGGCTCGGCAGGGATCTAACCAAGTTTGAGAAATGGCTGGACACCACCGCCCGGAAAGGTGCTCTCTCTAGCACATATAAGATGCTGGTCTCGACCACAGAGGTGGGGAGACACACTTTTAAGAGATATTGGGTGGAACTGGCAGGGCGTGAAATCACGGATGAGGACTGGGCCAGAATCCTTCGGGTAACATTCCACGGCAAGCTATTCACTTCCACCATCGAACATAACTTTAAGATACTGCACGGGTGGCATAGGGACCCACTGAAAATCTCAAGAATGTTTGTGGGCGCATCCCCTCGTGGCTCAGAGGTTGTGGCCGGGTGGGGTCCCTTGCCCACATTTGGTGGCAATGTCCTAGAATTGGCATCTTCTGGCAGGAGCTTCTTAGCTGGATCAAGGATCTTGTGGGGACCCAGCTATCCCTCGACCCGCTCCATATACTACTGGGAATCCCGACCAAGGACCATAGGGAGTACCAACTGACTAGGGTATGTGAGGCTATGCTAATGGCCGGGAGATTGGCAGTAGCCCAGCACTGGAAGGCGGGGAGAATGCCCACAAGACAGGAATGGGAAGGTAAACTGTGTAACACGATTGAAATGGAGAGACTGACAGCCATTGTAAATGATTACAGGGAGTCCTTCAGAGAAGAATGGGGGCTGCTGCTGTTCAAGTTGGAGGGTGTTGGAGACTGACGATGAAACAGGGAAGGGCCAGAGGAGGTGTGCTGTAATGATTTGAAAGAGGGATGCCAATCTAACACACTCGAGGCTACTCAATGTAATATGGAGATTTGATCATGCTGATTGACGTTTGCTCCATGAACGCACTGACTAGGAGAGGGAGGTGGAGGGGCGGGGGGGAATACTGTTGTTGGAAATTGTTTTACGAAATACTGTGTTGTCAATGAGTTTTAAAAATAAAATAAAAAATAAAGTTTTCAAAACAGAAAACTGGTCGGTCCTTTCAAACTGTCTGGAACTGTGATTATGAAAATTACTGTTTCCACTTCAGGCTGCATGTGTCACAAAATCTGTTATTTGTGCCATGGTTTTATTATATGGTATTTTTGACATGAACATAACATTTAAGAGTTATGATTGTGTATGGTAGGTGTCGGTATGGGAATGGTTGACTGTATTGAATTGTTATCATTATGGTTGTAAGATAGATTTTTCATCATTGTCCTGTTTTAATTTAATCTGTTTTGGATTCATTCTTGATTAAATCAATATTTTGTATTAATAAATGTTTTTGATACTTTCCTAATTAATCCCTCTGGATTCTTTTTTCTGTTGTTCAATGTATTTATATATGTTCAGAGGTCACTTGAGGAAGGTTGCGGCCTGTAACATTGTACGTCATGTATGCCAGGTGGCTTTGTTGTGCAAATGAAATTTCATAAAGTGGAGATTACCATTTAATATAAATGTAAATAAAAAATATTGCAAAAAAATAGATTTTTGAATTAAGATTTACTCGGATATTGTAGAGGCGTAGACTAATCTATACAATTCGAAAAGGTTTGCATGAATGACGCAAGTAACAGCAGCCTCTTTGCTTAACAGAATTGGTCAACACGTAATTGAGGGAGGATAACTGGAATTTAGCTCCTGGGCTATCCAAGTCTCTATATTTCCATCTCTCGGTCTGCCACACTATGTTCAGGTGAGCATAGATTGGTGGACCCAGCAAGTTCCAGTATCATTGACCATCAACTTTGTGCTGAATTGTCTTTACCTTAAACCTCTTTTCAAGGCTAACAAGTCAAGGGGCTCCCACACGGAAGCGCTAACATGCCTCACTTGCTTGGCCTATAATCCCTTTCTGTGTTTTTCAGAAAGGGGCGGGAGATTTCATTGGCGGGATGAAGTTCAGCCCACAGCACTTGGCAAAACTTTTCACTGTTTCTGGAGATGGCACACTCTGCCTCCAGGACCTCAACAGCAAACCGGAGCAGCAGGTCCTGTCCCGGACCCTGGCATGCGGCCATGATCACCACAACGTTTGGTGAGGGTGTGGTGAGGATGTGCTTTTGTGTGTGTATGTGTGTGTGTGTGTAATGCCCCTTTAGCTTTCGGTGTGTTGGCTGCGAATACTGGAGTTGTGGGGGTTCTGTGAAAGGGAAATATCAGCAAGCAAAAAGCATTCCAGTCAGAGACCGGTGGCCCCAATTTCCATCCTCTGTCAAAGTGCCCAGGGAATGAGAGAAATGTGACTCCTGCATTGGGTAGAAAAGGGCTGCAGGGCACACCATACACCTCATTCATTTATCCATGCCAGATTGCCTCTCCTGCTCTCTCACTAACCAGTTTGCCCGTTTAACATGTTATTTTTCTTTCACTGCTTCTCCCACTTACTCTCTCTGCCACCCTCTGCTTTTTCACTTCTTTCTTCACTCTCTTGCTGGATCTCTTGCTTACTTGCTATCTCTCCATGGCCGTTCCTATCATCTGGTTTGCGGTACTGCTCTTTGGTTTTCAACTACTTGGTGATTCTCCCATTCTTTCACTGCCCATACCAAACCCTCATGTAGGCTGACAAGTTGGGATGCAAAGTCTATTGACCCTCGTTCTTTGATATTTATGATGGCCTTTCTTTTACTGGTCAAAGCGTCTTTCTACTGACCTCTCTGATTGCCTTTCCCATTATCTTTCCAGCTTTTGGTACTGCAGTGTTGATGTATCAGCGAGCCGCCAGACTGTGGTCACAGGTGATAACGTGGGGAATGTTGTACTGCTCAGCACAGAGGGTAGCAAGGTAAGCATTTAATTATGTGATGGAGAATAAACAGCACTGCAAGGGGCCAATAATGGGGATTCAGTTCCAGCAAATCCCCACAATTACAGCACTAGGAAAGGCCCAAGGGATTGAACTTCATTCTGACACCGAGACCCAACCATAGAATGTACCCGTCGATCCCACCTTCAGTCAATTCCGTAGTGTGCTGCACTTTTGTCCTTAAATGGTGCGTCCAGCCCCTTCTTCCACCAGAATCGTTGATAGCCGAGATGCAGAACAGCTCTCTTTCCAGCTGCCTTCCCCTAACTCCCCCTTCTTCCCTCCCCCTTATAACAGACTGCTATTCAGGCATGCTGCTCTGCAAATGATCTCTGCCTCAACGCCAGCAAGACAGTGATCCTTCTCATTGCGACGCCTGCTCCTAGTCCCCCCCCCTCATTCTCTGGCCAGACTCCTTAGGTCCCGTCACCCACTTGTGAGGCGAAAAATCTTGTGATCATTTTAGACTCCTCTCTCTCTCTCTTTTTCTCTTCACATAACGGACCTTGCCAAGAAGTTCATTTTTCAGCTCTGTCTTCTATGGGGCATTCTAGATTTCCTCACCTTCCCCCAGAAGCTCAATGGCTCCAGAGCACTGGTTCTCTTTAGGCTTGACTACTGCAACAGCCTCTTCCCTCCCTTTGCCCCTTCCACCTAATCCAGAATAGCACTGCAAGATTTATCCTTCTCTTAAAGCCCAGGGACCGTACACTCCAGTCTCAAATCTCTCCACTGGCTCAAATTCAAAACACTTTACACCAATCACAAGGTTTCTCTACATCGAGCGCTCTCTCCCGAAATACCTCCCAGCCAGAATCTTTCGGTCTTCTGACTCCAACTCTCTGCAGGTCCGACGTTTCTCCAAGCAGAGAGTGGGATGTAGATCCCTTTCCTCCATTGGCGCCTCCCTCTGCGACAGCCTCCCTCCCCCCATAGACTTGAGCCGGATCTTCTTAAGTTCCGGAAACTTCTCAAGACTGTCCTTTTCCCCTATTCCTTCCCTCTCCCCCTCCCTTGCTAAACTCTCCACCTGCCACTGCGACTGGGGCTTGGTCCTTTCAGAGTCATACAGGGAGCAGAACCACCCCCCACACCAGTCCCTCCCAGCATCATTTGCCAGCACTTGCCCTGGGGCTCCCTTTCCTGGACTATCCCAACTCAGGCTGCCCTGTCGACTGCACTTTTCCTCCCCTCTCCCCTCTTTCCTCTGGCACTTGCTGCCTTGGCCTGACCAGCACCTGTCCCCACCCGTGTGGGTACCCTACTCTGCACTTCTCCCTCTATCCTCACCCTCTTGGACTTATCACATTGTCATGCACTTGCACGGTAGGATTGTCACAAGGCCAATCTAACAGTTTCTTTGTTGTTGTATTCTTATGATTTCCCATATTCCCTCACATAGTCTTGTCTTGTGGCACTTGGAAACACCTGTGTATAGGTGCCATACAAATGTCCAATAAATAAATAAACAGGGCATTATTTCCACAGCAAAACAAAATACTAAAATCTGTTTATACAATTTTATTTTGAGTGGATACCCATAAAACGAGCACAGCAATTACATTTTACATAGTTATTTACAATTGTTAAACAAACACAAAGTTATTTAATATACAGTATTTCATTTCCTATGAGGATATGATTAGTAGTTTAGAACTTGCAAAATGCAATGTTTAAACCTTATGTCTTGAACTGACAGGAAGGTACATAACACATCACTTAGCTTGCAGTGGTCTGACAAATACATCTTACTTTCTAGTAGTATTTTGGATGTTGCCCTTTTATGCTTGATAATTCAGTTCCTTCATGGCAGAAGTGGGTTTCATTAATGGAGTGATGGCCTTAACAGCTTTTAGATAAACATGCCCATCATGCCCCATGACAAATTCCGTAGACACCCTAATTTACTGATGCTCACCCCGATTCACTACAGTAGGTACTAGAAGGAGGCAAAATTTGGAAACGTGTAGAAGCAAAATGTTCGATGTGTTGAGTATTCCTTTGGAATTTATTACTAATGTATACAGTTAGAAAGTGTTTATTAAAGCATTTTTAAAGGGAATTAAAGAGAAAAAAAATGTTACATTTGTTTTTATCATGACACTCCAAGTATGGGAACTGGCAAGGTTACAGTTTACTTAAGTTCATTCACAAGAAAAGAGCACAATCAATCAATTTTTCTTGGACACTTTCTCAAATGTGCTGAAGCCATTGAGTGACTGAAACATGGCGGACAAAAAACGAACATCACTTGGAAAAGCTCCATCTGATGCAAAGCTAAAATCAATATCAAGAGCATCTTAAACACAACAACAAACAGCAGCATGGCTTGCCAACTAGAGGACAAGAGCAAACTTCTCCAGGGTAAATTAGATGCCAGAGCAAACTGAAGCAAGGCTTGCCAACAAGAGGACAAGAGTAACATCCTCCAGGGCACATGAGACACCACTCGATCAGGACACTGGCAACACCGGGTACCACAGCTAGTTCCATTATATAGAGGGGATAAAAAAAATTATACATGGAATTTCTACCACTACCCCACCCGCACCCATTTCTCACAGTCCCCACAATTACTTCATGTGTGAAACAACTTCGGAAAGAGGTAGTTTTGATTGACTCAGGCTTACAGTCACCCACTGGAAAGCTTAGCCTTGAAACTTGCACTGGTAGCCACAGGAAGTAGTCTGTGCTGTCCAAAAATAGATGAAAAGAGAATGGTAAACTCTGCTGTCGGGTATCCGAGTTTCAAGTTCCTCATGAGGGATAGACCCTCTTCGGAAAGATTTTCTTTTTGCCGCTTTTCCTCCATTTTTATTAATGGACCTCCCCTCCCCCAACATTTTGCTAATTCTTCATTGCTGACTTTTGGAAAACGTCTTTTTACTTTACTTACCTTGCTTAAGTCATCTGTTTTGAGGTTACTGGTCACTCCCTAAGTGCAGCCAGATGTAGAGATTCTTTGTCATTTATAAACTGCACACTTTATAAGCGGCACACATCTCCTAAGTGTGGCAGTAGTACTTTGTATCCTTTTTCCTTTTTCATTTAGTAACATTTTCGTTTCTTTTACGATGTGTACAAATCGGGCATGTTGCCAGCATAATTTTCTGACCTGTTTTTCCCTTGTCCCTTTTACTGCAACAAGTCATATACTAAACATGGCAGTGCCACACATTTTTCACTCTGTCCATTGGCCAGCTTGTCTTTTGGCCGCCTTCTTGCACTCTTGGTTCAGGAAATGCAATGTAAAGTAAGCCCTGGCCAAACCTTGAGTTTCCCATGCAAAGCGGCAGTGTATGCATCTGGCTAGATACTCAGAGCAGCAGTATGTTTGTTGGTGGGCTGTCCGTGATTGGACAGCCCTTGCCAGTTTGAATGGTGCAGATCTTACCATTGGTGGGCTGGAGTGACCCTGGCTCGGATTTTGAATAAAGAGAGTCCTGGAGCCACTCTTCAGATCGTCGTTTGGAGCGAAGACCCCTGCAAACAATTGCAGCCCACTGAAGACAGGAGGACAACCTTTGAAGACATCCAGAATAGCCACTAGCCAAGTCCTAGTGACGCCTCATCTCTCTGGATCGATCTCCTCAAGAAACCTTTCTGTGCTTCAACCATTGCAGAGCCGGTGGGACCAACCAGTATGGACCCATGCAAGAATATCCTGCCCCTTCCAGGTTTCGGAAGTGCCCCAGAACTATCCTGTGAACTGACCAGCTTGGGCAAGGATGCTATCTGTGCGCCTATCCCCATTCTGAATTATGGTTTGAAGCTTCACAGGTCACCAGCTTGTGGCCTAAGAACAGTCCTCTGCAGCTGCTGCTCTCCATCTTGAACAGGGGCCTTTTTAGAGCAGTTTCTTTGTCTTCACTATGTGAGTTGCCTGTCGCCTCCTGAGCATGGGGTTAATCGTTGCCCGCTTCCTTCGTGTCCTGGGGGACTCCAGTTTTCATGGGAACTGTGGTGGTCTGCATCTCTGGGTGCCTGTATCATTCACCTGCAAAAGACCAGGGACCATCTTGTCGCAGTTCGGAACTGCACCTAGCCGGACCCGAATCCAAAAACGCCCACAGCAACTCTAACCTCCTGCAATGAAACCAATGATAAAAGTAAGTTGACTCAGCGAATCTATGAACAGTAGGGGTGGTTTCTTGTAAAATTAGAGTAAGGGAGTGTGCTTGCACACCTGTTTTAACACCCCACCCCCCTGCATCCCCAACCCCTTAGAGTTGAATGGGCAAAAAGTTCTTAACATAACCTCGCCGGACCCGTCTGGGTGTGTACCGCACAGGAACATAACTGAAAATTTGAGGAGGCTTCACCATGTAATAGACCACACCCGAGCGAGCACACAGGAGGTAGCAATAGTCTTGTTAGACGTGGTCAAGACATTTGATTCGGTCAAGTGGCAGTTCTGAGGGAGTGCGGTTAAGGACCCACATATTTGAGGTGGGTCCGTCTGCTGTACAGTGAGCCGATGGCGCGAGTCAAAATGGGCGTGAACATCTCAGAAAGATTGCAGCTAAGCAGGGGCACCAGACATGGTCACTGATGCTGTTCATCCTGGTGTTAGAACCCCTAGCAGCATATTTACAGCAACAATATGGAGAAGTGGGGCTTGCAGTCACAGGGGTGCAGCACTTGATATCACTGTATGAGGATGACATGCTGCTATATCTGAAATATCCTGAAGAAAACGTGCAATATATTCTAGAGGTGATGGCATGATATTCGATCCTATCGGGCATAACAATAAATCCGCACAAGTCAAGTATATTCCCCCTAGGGAGATATGTAGGGATACCGACGTAGGAACTGCCGATACTATTAATAGGGTGGGAGACAGAGCCTTTCCGATATCTTGGCAAGAGGTGTACCATAAGGTAGAGGAGTAACATAAACAGAACACGGTTAGGACAGTGTCCAACATAGAGAGGAGCATGACATTTTGGGCCAAACTACCGTTATCCATGATGGGGAGGGTGGCTCTGTTAAAAATGGTGGCATTACCAAGGCTACGGCATGGGTTCACAAATGTCCTGTACGAAATACCTAGGCGATTCTTTTATTAAACTATACAGCATATGCAGGGGATTCATCTGGCACAATACTAGGAACAGGGTAGCGTTGTGAAAACTGCAAAATGCATATGAACAAGGAGGCATCAGACTACCAAATTTTGAAGTGTATTATCTAGCCAGTCAGCTGCAATTTGTAACCAGGTGGATCTCTGGTATACAAACATCGGAATTTAAATTACTAAGGGAGGTGCGGGCCCCGTACTTCATAAACAAGAGGATATGGTTGCGGAAGCAAGTTAAGGGGGAGATAGGATCCTGTTGAGTCTGGGAGGGAGGATCTGGCACAGAGCCTGCCATTTAATGAATAACCCGACCCAATGGTCCCCACAAATACAGCTAGTGGCGCTACAAGGGACAGATGATCAAACGCGGAAGAACATCAGGGGGAAATGTGAACCTGTAGGCATAGCGTCAGTTGGAGACGTGTGGATAGAGGGCCAGCCTAAGGAGTTTGTAGGGCTGGTGGAGGCAGCGGGACTACACAAGGGCCAGCATATTGTATACTCTAGGATAATACAGAACATTAAGCGAATGTAGCCTGACGCAGAGCTAACCCTGCAAGAAGAGGCAGTCATAGAAACTTTTTATGATGTGTCGGAGAGGGGGCACAAAGTAAGCCGTGTTTATGAGCTCTTGATGTTCAAAATAGGAAAGATCACTCAAACAAGAACAGACTGGGAGGAGGAGGTTGAGACACAAATGGAGGATGGGATGTGGATAAGGGTGCAAGGATACCACAAAAAGGTGTCAAAGAATGCCAGATTTCAACAAATCCAGCTGTACATAACTCACAGGGCATACATGACACCCCACAGGGTGGCCAAATTCCACCAAGCAGGCACACAGACTTGCCTGAAATGTGGGGAGGTGAATGCAGGTATGACACACACATTCTGGGCTTGCCCTGAAATTAAGAGGTTTTGGAGGGAGGTGGCCCAACACATGGCAAGATGGGAAATCAATGTAGACGTAGAGAACCCCTGGGGAGGTCTTCTGGGGGGTATTTTTGAGGCTATGCATAGTCAAACATGTAAGCAACTTAAAGACCTGGCGTATAAATTGGCCAAACGCAGAATAGCGATGAATTGGTAGGCGCGCATAAGACCTTCGGCAGATATATGGTGGCAAGACCTGCAGAGGTGGGTGGTGGTGGAAACGGAAGTGTGGCAGGAGGCAGTGGGAGGGGTCGGGGAGGAAGAGGCTGTCGCACATGCAGCCTGGAGACAATTGGTGGCCACAATAGTAACGACAGAAGCAGCACCTGAGGACCATGAGCTGTAAGGGGAACAAAACAAATATGGACACTTAGACCGTAGGCCAGAGGGAGGGGGAAGTTAGGGGGGTATATGGTTAATAAAAAGTGACATGAAACTGCGGAGAGGTACAAAGTTGTCATTTTGGGTACCGGTTACCATGCTGTAAGTTTATGTTACAAAATCCAATAAAAAAAGTTTTTAAAAAATAAATAAAACCTATCCTCTCCCTTGCCTGGCCAATGATTCTTCGCTGGGCATCCTCTAGAGTTGCGTGATTGGGAAAGAATCTTTAGAACTTGCCTTTACTTCTGGAACAATTTACTCACCTGTTGGCTTTTCTTGTACATGTTTCTTCACTTTGCATACTTCTAACTCTCAGCTAATTGGGGCTTTTAAGAAAACTAGGCCTACTTATCACTTAGCATAGCAGCCAATGATTGTTTAAGTGTTACAGGTCTTATTTTATAAGGCAGGGTAAAACTTTTTTTTTTTTAATTGTTGTATTTGATTAACTTAACCTTTTACAACCATACAATCAACATTTCCATATATTACCATAACATGTCAAAAATAAGTCAAAAAGAGAAAAAACAAAGAAAGAAAAAGAACAGTTCATTAAATCAAAACCTAATCAAAAAATGTTTAAAACCTATATGGCAGATATGTCACATTTCATCAGTCCTTTCCCTGGAGCATTTCCTTGCACTACCAAACCGATCTTCCTATTAACATTTAATACCTAATCCAAAGCCTTTGGTTGTCATAATTATTTCCTCTTCCCCTTATAGAGAGACCCTCTATTGAAAAAAAAAAAATGTGCAATCAGTTACAACACAATCTCACTTTTTTCTAACATTTGGATCACAGCTATTGTCATACGCTGCGAGTAACCATTAATCAGTCTTTCCCAAAATGATTCTTACATGTAATGAGTTGTTTCAGATACACATTTGCTAAATAAAAGCAGTCTGGCATTCCTTGTGCCTTCACAGCTCATTAAAAGATGTTTAATAGACCGAGTTTCTGGATTTTTACAAATCTGACATAGTTTTCTGGCAGTTTCCCCTAACCATCTCTTCGCCAGTACTTCGCCTGTGTGACTAACATTCAGCCTGACTCTTAGGAATTTATTTCTGATTCTCCAATCAGGAAACTTTATTAGATATTTACTCAGAAAACCTAGTTTCCTGTCAACTACCTGCAGGGGATTGGGATTGGACCCCGAACAAACGCCTTCTATTGTTCAGATCCAGTCCATTTCATCCCATCTCCTTTTCACTTTCACAGGATTCTCCAGTAGAGTTTTTCCCTCTATATCAGCAGCAAGTAAATGTTTTTCCACCTGAAGGCTTAAGTTCGAAAGAATTTTCGATTTTTTTTTCTTTTCATCTCCATATAGAGATATAGAGAGTCATCCTGTACTGTACTTATCCGTTGGAACAGTGATATTAATTTCTGACCTACCTGAGCTTCCAAAGACCTTAAACCCAATTCATACCTAATATTACCTATCGACAGGCTCATTGGTAGGCCCAGTGCTGTTTCCATTGCTTCTCCTTGAATTTCAATTGCTTTGCATTACATAACAATTTTTCACTTGCTATATATAGTTTTCCAGGTTTCATATTTGAATCACTTCAAACGTCTTAAAAGTAAAGCAGGTGATCCATCGTGAGATCTCCAACAGTGAATTTATATATGTACATAGTGTTGATTAGTAGTACTACCTAGCTGGGACTTTCATTGCTTAGAGTATGTCCAGACCTAATAGTGTATTTGTTTACTAGCTCATTTGATTTACTTGAGTGCTCTGTGTTATGTCCAGCCTGCCATATCCTCTGAAGCCAATGCCTTTGTATGGGAGGGCTGGCCCAGGAGAACCCCCTCCCATGCCTCTTCTCCCCCGTTGAGGTTCATGGCTCACCGGGTGTCCTTCCTGCCACCACGGCCCAGGTGGTGGGTGGGGCACTGGCTGAAGACATTGACCAAACCTGTTCAATATTAGCTAGGCCCTGGAAACCATTTTGTATATTAAAAATGGCTTGAGCCCTGCACACTGCCGCACCCGTGGAGAGTATCACTTATCCCTGTGGCCACAGCTCCCTGGCAGATCCGCTAAGCGCCCGTTCCCACGAGCAGACGAACATGAGCTAGTGTTAGATACCAACACTGTAACATTTCACCTTCCGCAGTGTATCGCTGTTTCCAGCATGACCCGGCCAGCAGGGCCTGGGTGGAAAAGAACTGTACAATGGTCCCCTGACAAAAACAAAATCCCCAAATACTAATGAGCAAACCACCTGTGATGAAAGCGTTCTCTCCACAATCTCACTGACTAAAAACCTGTAAAATATATGAAAATGGCAGGATGGGTGCTCATATGACATTAGGGATGAAGCACCCACATCCCTGTAGCTATGCGCAAATGGTAAAAGCGTCCCGGTGGTTTTTCATGTTATGAGTGTTATCGAGAAGACTGCACCCCACAGTCCCGCGCCAAAACTGAACTAATGCTGCTAGAGTGCAAAGGAAGACAAAATGCAACCATACTGAGGGCTCATGTAAGGGGTGCACGAAAATGCACCATATGTGTGTCCGAGCCCACTATGTGCCACTGCCGCCAGTCTCAGTGGCGGGTTGTTCCTGCATGCTCCACCAACCTTACTACTACCTCACTTACCGTGTATGTATAAGCATATAACAAAATGTTGTAGTTGCTAAAAACGTAGTGTACAAGTAATGTGCTCAAATTGGCCATATGGATGGCACTAGCAATGTTAAAAACGTGAGCTTTGGAAAGACTCAATGAGTATTGTACATTATATGAATGTTTATGTCTCTTCCTCCTAAAGTCTGCAACACACGAGGAAGATACCTTTGTGAGCACATGCAAGGCCATTCCCCCTCCCTCCCATTGAAGCCTACCAGACAAAAGAGCGGAGGCCTGTGCCGCACTGCTCCACTTTCCCCAATTCGGCTGGAGCCGCTTCAAGCATTCGCATTCCCCCGCAGCACCCAAGGCCACAGCCTGCCACCTGAATTATTTACAACCCAACAGTAAACCCCTGCCTTAAAACACAGATCCAAAGGTGCCCTTTCTTAGACTCCACGACCCGCTGGCCCACCCTAGGTTAATGGCCCCTGTAAAATTAGGACACCCAATATTATGGCAACATCACAAGAGCACATCCATAATGACTTCTAACAAGACATGATAACATAGACCGCCTGTCCCATGCCCCGAGACCCAACCCCACGACCTCTGATTCCCGGTCAACAGGATGGTGGTAACCATGTATTGACGAATCGCCAACAGACCCCACTCCAGGTGCATTCCTCCTGTGTTGCATTAACCTGTAGAATAACCTATTGGAAGATTTACCAGGGAAGATAATATTGCAATGTTGAATGACTGCGGTGCGCGTGGCCCTAGGGCAGAAAGTCAGGCAAGACATTCATCTCTGACACTGATCACGGTTGGGACAACAACACCGCCCGGATGAGCCCAGCTGACCTGCCAGGCCCAGCCCAACCCACGAGGGTAACCAGTGACGTCCTCCAGCCGCGGCAAACCACATCGCAGCAGCACCTATAGCTAGTCGTCGCCACCCAATCCCCACAAACTTGTGCCCCCTATAGCATGTAGGTTCGTATGACGTTTTTTGTAAATATATACGCCTGTCTTTGCTATTGTCAGACAGAGCGCTCTCGGAGTTTGCAGAGTTCTTTGCATGCCCTATTTTGATTGATAAACTCCCATTTAAGCTCACCCGCACTTTGTCCTGGCCTTATTCCCATCCTGGGAGAGTCCATTATTGTCTCTCATTGCGGGGAGGATCGTGCTATCTGGGGACGCTTGCCTTCACCTTTCTGCTCTACCTTGATTGAGTTTCGCTAGATGCAAGTGTCTTTTCCCTGTTCAGTAAAATAGGGTGGCCTCTCAGAACCCTCTGTGTCGAAACGCAGGATTTTTGCCCCTCTCCCCAAGGGGGAGCCACTCGCTTTTGGACTAGCGAGGTAGGTCAGCTAAGCTGCAAACCCCCTAGGGGACAGGGAAAGCGGTATCGCACTGGAGGTGACCCCCCTCCTTGGAGGACAAGCCGACCCCTAGCGGGGATATGTACCACCCTCCCTTACCTTAGAAAGCCAATGTCTTCATTGGGTTTTTGGGTATTAGCTCAAAATACTATGAGCATGTACCTGGCTTGGTTTCTGACCCGTTGACATTATCCTCACAAAACCACCTCCTTTCAGAGACAGATATAAAAGGAGTTTATCACAGACACGAGGAATAACGATAGAGCAAGCCGGAGTGCAGTTGACCATCCTGTAGAGCCGAGACACAGAGGGGGCCTGTCTCCTTTCGAGACAGAATCAGGGAGACGGTCCACGCAGACAGGTTAGAGCGTTGAACAGCGAGGTAGCCCACAGAGCATTTCTCCCCACTGTCAGGCCAGGAGCTTGAGAAGCTCGGTCCTGCCATACCGAGGAGTGACATGACCACCTGAGGCATGGTCGACTGGTACCCACAAGAAAGTACCAAAGCAGCACATCCCAGAACAAATCAGTGAAACAGGAACCGTGCAAGCGCCTCCGCTGAGGAACACCCCACTGCAAGGTAGGTACACAGTACACATGGCAAAGAGGGTGTCTGGGTCAGAGAAGACCCCAAGACAGGGTGAGAGACCGATGATGGGGCGAGAGGCTGCATACACCAAGCCAGGTCGAGGAAGGCCGGAGGGGCTGAGCCACCTTATTGTCCGGGCAAGAAGCCACATACCCCAAGCCGAGGGTGGTGGGGGGGAGAAGAGTAGGCCCAGGTGGTGCAGTGCTGCCATGTCACACGAGACAGGATGTGTGTACACATACCCAAACTTGGGTGAGAGAAACAAAGGCCTAAGGAGGGCCTAACTGACATGCAGGATGAGATGGGGTAGGAAACAAAGTATCCCACACAGGGTTGGGAAATAAAAGGGGCAGAGAACTTGAAGAGTCTGAGAAAGGCTAAAATAGAAAACAGCCAAAGTGGGTCTTAGAGAGCAAAAGCCCCACAAGTGGGTAGAACACCGAGACTGCATAGAGCGGCAGGAACTAAGAAGGTTCTGAATCAGGCTGGTAGAGGCCTCACCAACTAAGGACATTTGAAGGACTTTTGTTCAAAACCAAACTACAGGGACAAAGGTGTACACACATTTTTTTCTCAGTATGCCACGGGCAGGAGTCCTTGGAGAACTGATTCACATTGGATCTGTGAGAAGGACAATGGCCTTCACATTACAACCTGACATTAAATTGGGACAATACAGTGCGAGTCAGAAACCAGCCAGTGGGCAGTACATTTCTTTGCTCTTTGCTTTGAATGATACCAGAAACGAGAAACATTCCACTTCACGGATCGGGCATAACACATCTAAGCTTTATGTAGCTTTGTTCTTTCTGACAGTACAACCTCTTGTTGTCCGCCTAAGCCCCTCCTTTGTCCATTTGTTCTTTCTGTTTGCCAACCAACTCATAACAGCCAACTCATCACAGCCATTTTGGAGCATTATCTGCAGCATTGTTAGGAGGGGGAGTTAAGATATTTTTTACATTTTTTTATTTTGGGGTTGAGGGTGTAGATGGGGTGTATTGCCCAGCATAAAATTGTGGGGAAACAGCTGCGATCAGTAGGCCACCTATGAGTTCACCCAGATCTTTTCTCTTTTTGCAGGCAGAGATGGTGGTGTCAGAGGTAGAAGTATAACATTGAGCTTCACAGGTGCTAAGAGATTGGGCAGGAGGACTGCCAAAATACATCCACGAAAGGGAATCTGCCTTGCTTGTTTTCTTTTTGTTCTCCTGCAGCAGACGTGGTTGGTTTTTTTGTGAACCCTGAGATTAATTACAAGTGTCATGGTTATCTCCTTTTCACAAAAATGGGAGTGGGGTAAAATATAATGATAAAATCAACTGTAAATTGCATAGAAACAAAACCTTATTCATATATGATGCTGGATATGTGGACACAGGAAGGAAGCCCCACAACACGCCTTCATAAAAAAGGTTCCAACATGTACCATGTCCCTGTATGTTTCCCAACTACAATTTCTGACCCATATGCAAGTGCAGGTACAACCTTTGTCTTATAATATTTTAACAGTGGCATAAGAGAAAACCTGCCATACTTCCTCTTAATACAGTTCAGCTGCGAAGAGAGGAATCATTTTCTTTTTCACAAAGTGTTTTGAATAAGGTAGCGCTAACTGGTTTTCCAAATATTGGGAAACCTGAATACACAAATGTATGTACAACTTCTAACTTAACCTTTTTTAAATTCCCCAAAAGATGGTTGGCTACATGCAGTAGAAAAGATAGTTTCTCTGGAATGTGATCCATTATCTCAAGGCCATTGCATTTTATATATTTCATTAACACCTCTAGACTTCTTTGTTGACCTATGGGGTTTGGTCTAATGAAACCACATTGGGATATAGCAGCCACTGAATCTGCTCACTCCCTAAATGGGAAAGAAATGCCCCTACCCTTCTCAACACATCACCCAAATCATATCTTATCCTTGTCATGCCAGTTTCCCTAGTGCCGTTCATGCCAGTGTTGCTGTAGTGAAAGGCATTGGCATGCTAATGCATCCATTACTCCTACAGGTAATGCCAGTAAAAGTAATGACATGCAAGTGTTGCATTGGTAATGCAAATTATGAAGATGGCCCAATTATGTTGTTTACTGGCGAAAAGTACATGGCACTTTTTCAAACTGGTGTCATGGTTTTATGGTGATAATGTACATAAATCTATATTGCCATCAGAACATGATGACAATATTTTTTTAAAGTCATGCCAGTGTTGCTGCAATACAACTGATAACTATGCTGCAATCTACATTCCTCCCAGAAATGTATATTTCTAGTTTAAAGAAAGGTCTGTGTTGGCCAAGTAAAACACATGGTAGGGCAACAATGGGTGGAATTTTGTAATCGTACGTTGCCCACAGGAAATTGTGACTCTAGCCTTGATAATACCATGATAATGTTGCCACAATTAAACTGGCAAGTACATTGACTCCCATAATTAACCTGTGCCATGTGTGTTTCCACATAATTGCCATGTCACTTCTCATTGCCCCCTGATTTGCACCAAGTCACTCAAATGGCTCCTACGACTGTCTCATGACCGGTTATTTTTCTCCAATACTACCAGTATCCCTTCACATTGCCCCTTGATTTCTTTGTCACTCATGTTGCTTTAAATTTACCCATCCCACTCATTTACCCCCGAACCTCCCCAATTCGCTTGGATAGCCCCCAGATCTGCCCCCATTCCACTCCCATTGCCCCAGGGGTTCTATACCATGTCCATCATCCTCGGAATGATACGCTGCATTCAAACTAAACAGATTTTGTATATAACATGTTCAAATAATCCGCCTAAGTGGGTTACGAAACACTGTACAGAATTTAAAATATTAGGGAACATTGGGCCAGCTCACTGCTGTACATTTAAGCTAAAATGATATGCTTGAATTTCACAGGAAAGACTACAGGAAGCCAGAGGAGCTTGAACAGAATGGTGATTCTTGCTCGAAGTGCAAAACATATTACAGCTTTTAAGCAGCATTATGTACCAGCTGCATCATCTGTGTTCGGCACACCAGTAGTTTTGCATATATTGTATACACCTAGCCATAAAACAGTGAGGCAAAGACATTGATCATAGATTTCAGGTTACATGTTGATGGAAAATGCTGCAAAGAGCGGAACGTCCTTACATGAAAATAACCAGCTCTAGCTACTGTGGCCACTTAAGCACACATGCTAAGGATTTGATCAAACAAGTCTCCAAAGTTGTATAACTATTAGCAGGATAGGGTTAACACCATTAACCAATAGCAACTACTCGAACTCGCTCTGACCACAATCATATCTTCTGACTTGTTCGGATTCATCTTCAGCCATTTGGCCTCCATACATTCCATCAATGTGACACATTTCAATCGGTTTGTCAGGGCTGCTTTTGAAAGAAACATAGGTTTGCTTGTCACAGGCATGCAGATGGCACTGCCAGCCCTGCCCTTAGATTATCTCAACCAGTGGCCTGACTTAAACATTCAACAATAACTGGAAGGTGTCCCTGTATGGGACAAGACCTGCCAGCACCTACGCTTATCTTCTGGGTCCTGCTTGTAAGAACGAGGAGAGCTATTCACAAACCGCACCCCTGACTCATGCTAGGTTCGCAGACAGAACCAACAACCTGCAGTAATCAAAAGGCTCAGTGGCAGGTGAGATATCCAATATGTCGGACCAAACCAAAATACAGACCCTCTCCATGGCCAAAAGTAAATATTATGCATGGAAAGCATGGCAAACTCTGTGTGGCATGATCATTTCTAAGCCCAGACTGAAAGACATTGGCATAGCTATCCATCTCGAAGCATTATTACTTTTTGGGTTAAACTCCCCTCCCCCAAATAGTTTCCCATCAGATTAGAAGATTGGAGGTAGGGCAATAGTTTGCAAGAACATCAAGACCAGGTTTTTTTTAGAGAGGGGACAAATTGCAATCCTTTTTTGAAGGGTGCCAGAACAACCCCTATCAAAAGAGACCAGTTAGTAAGCTCTATAATCCAGATTACGACTGTTCTCAGGGTTCTCTTAAGAAAACCTCATGTACAGGGATCCAAATCGGAGAGTCCATTTCATACCTCTGGTGATTGCATGTAGTTTAGTGGCACTTAGAGGGGTGAAGTTGAGCAGGACAAGAGTCGCCTTGCACTGGAAGTCATGACTATGAATTAACACTGGGTTAATGCCTACTCATATATGCTCCATTTGATCCAAAAAAGGACTCCGGTACTCACAGCAACATACTTAAGTGACTCCTTGATGGTCACACAGTCTAGATAACCCTTGCTGAGTGCCATCCAGAAGAGCTTGTCGTGAGTTAATACTCATGAGTGATATAAGAGCTTTCCGCACTGAATATTGCAATAGGGACAGATTGTAGCAGTGTTTCATCATCTTCATACTGACTCCTAACACAGTAGCTCTCTTTTCTCAAATTTCGATGGACTGTGAGTTTATGGGGATTTTCTGCAGCCCTCATGCTCCTGGGCATGGACATTATGCAAAGAAGAGAGGGTTCACCATCTGTCTCTCGGAGAGCAAATCTAAACTTCTCCATGCAGGAATGAAAGCCATCGCTCTTAGTCAAAGAAGGTAAATGGTTCTTTAAGGGCTTCTTAAACGGTCTGGGTTTGAGTAGTCTTAAGGAGCCGGGGTGCCTCTGATCTCTGTCTGGATGCCCTTATTATCTGTCCATATGGAAACAGATAAACTAACTGTTGCATACACAGAAGAAGGGAGAGTTCAAGTCGAAGTAGTCTTATGTGATGCTGTTTATTTCCAAGTTTACGTTAAACAAACATAGGGGTTCTCCAGGCCTCCAGGAGCTCAATAGCATTTCTTCACCCCCCAACCTCCAACCAGCTACCTTTCTCTGGAACCCTCAACATCATCACTGAGTTCCAGTGCTCTTGGGTTACATGGTAACAGTGGAACCATAAGCCAATCAGAAATGCCGTAAGAGAAAAGAGCAAGAGCTGCCTAATATAGAATACCATCCTGTAACATACCTCCCCCTTTTAACCCACATACTTAAGGAACTGTCATCTCTGAAGGAAGAGGACATTTCTCGAACCACTGTAATTCTTTTCAAATCGGTATAAAAGATTTAATTTACAGCAGCACCTTTTCCACAGAATTGACCAAAAAACATGGCTTATGCCGCATGGAAAAACGTCCATCCGAAAATGTGTCGGATAGAATAAATATTGCATATCATAACTCGTGTGAATGGCAAGAAATTCCGACATGCTACATTATTTTCCTGCCGGAATATATAATGGCAACCAAAAGGAGTGTGCCAGAAAACATGCCAAAATGTGGCAATCAGAATTCATATGCTTCTCTGCATCACAGTATGATAATCAGTATTCATGTGCCACTGCTCATCAGCATTACATTGCCCTCAAAACAGTGCAGATAAATGTAGCCCCTGTATCCCGGCCCTGGTCTGTGCAAGGGGGTGTGATCGCCCCTTCACTGGACAGGGATAGTTCCCATGGCTACCACCCCTGATTCCCCAGCCCGCTGGGTAGGGAGGGGCATTGCACCTGCTGAAATAAAATCTCTGTTAACAGGAGATGGGCTACACTTAGATGATTAATTGACACATACACCAGAGAGAATTTTCATAGAGAGCCTAACCGGAATCCCTCTTTATTAAACGCCCTTAATCTTTAAAACCTTTACACTAGGATTCCCACGGGCTGAGTGCCATCTAAGGGGGACTGGCTACGTCAGCTCACCCTTCCTTGCAGGGGTATCCGGGACCCTTAGGATAAGGCTGCTGCAACCAATCCCCTTCCTAACCTCAGGTAGCACCCACATGGATAATGAGGCCAGAGGATGGCCTCTGTGGGTGATTCTTCCTTCTAGGTGGCTTCAGGTAGGCCACCACCCTATCCCACAACCTCACGCCAGAGTACCTCCCCTCTAGCCCCTATTCAAAACATGGCCATCTTTACATCCTACGCTTACTTAACTTTATAATTCTTAATAATAATACCAACTACCTAACTCCCCTTACTTAACATTTAACCTACTTTGCGATAAATATATACATAACATACATATATATATTCACATAATACATAAACACAAAAAACACTGGGCCTCATTACGACCCTGGCGGAGAACCATGGTGCAATTTGCACCATGGTCCATGGCGCAAAGCTGCCAACTCCGCCATGGGGGTTGGCGGACTTACCGCCCCATTCCGACCTTGGCGGGGCGGTAAGTCCCCAATCCCCATTTACCCTTCCCCATTCCCATTTTTGCCCCATAGGGTATAATGGGAGTGGGGAAGGCGTTAATTACGCCACCGTAAATTACGGTGGCGTAATTAACGACAAGTCCCGTAGCGCCATGGATTTTTCCGCCTGCAAAAAGCAGGCGTGAAAATCACCATGGCGCTACGGGAACTCGTAGTCGGGCGGAAAGGTACGCCATGGTTTACGCCGGCGTAAACCCCTTTCCGCCAGGGTCGTAATGAGGGCCACTGTCACAATCAGGTAGCTGCTGCAGTAAGCCACCCCTTCACATTACCTTTCTGCCTGTCCATTGGATGCAGGTTTCATGCAGGCTGCAGGCTAGGGTGATGCGGGCTGCTGGCATCACGCTGGTTGATGCAATGAGGACCTGCTGAAGACCGGGGCCTAACCCCACAGTTGATGCATGGGGACTAGCCCATAATCATCTTTCAGGGTGGCCCGTCCAGCCCGTGGGGCCACAAAGCTCACTGCACAACCGGTGCTGCTTAATGGCATATTGGTCGGCTCCCTGCGCGAGTGGCTGTCTGCCCACATGTCACCGCGGCACCCGTGGTATGCATGGTATTTAGGGTAGGCCTTTGTAAATGCCTCCTTTACCACAGGGAAAGTCCCTGCCTCCCTCAAGGAAGCTTGGGTCCGCCCTCTTCTAAAAAAGGCAACACTCGATCCCACCTCCCCAACAACTACAGACCCATCACCACTGTCCCTTTCCACCTCAAAATACTGGACAAAGCAGCCTACCTGCAGGTCCAACACTTCATTGAAGAGAACAAACTCCTTGGATTCCGCCAATCCGGCTTCCGCCCCAGACACGGAACCGAAACAGCCCTACTTCACCTGAAAAACCAGATGGACGATGCGAGAGACTTGGGTAAACCAGCACTTCTCCTACTCCTTGACCTCTCAGTGGCCTTCGACCTCGTGGATCATGGCGTCCTATGCCACCACCTCTCCACCACTGCCAAATTCTCCCCAGAAGCCACAGCGTGGATCACCTCCTTCTTACAAGACAGAACCATGCAAGTATTCTCTGACCTAGCCGCCGCATCACCAACCATTATACTCTGTGGGGTGCCCCAAGGCTCCTGCCTCTCCCCCACGCTATACAACATCTTTACACGCCCCCTCTTCCTCATCCTCGATGCCATGGGCATCTCCTACACCAATTACGCCGACGACACACAGATCCTCCTCACTCTCACAGGTGACTACAACACTGACTCCCTGACCCTCAACAACCTCTACAACACCATCCAAGCCTGGATGGCAGACAACGGACTATGCCTCAACTCTGACAAGACGGAACTCCTCCTGGTAGGTTCTCCCGACACCCTAAAAAATCTAGATGCCCAATTCGGCCACTTCATCATCGATTCCATCAAAATTCCAGTTTCCGACTCTGTCAAAACTCTGGGAGTTTATCTGGATTCCAGCCTATCCATGGACAGACAAATCAATTCAATAGCCTCTGCAGCTGCATATCATGCCAAACTTATCAATGCAGTCAGACCGTTTCTCTCCAAAGAGAACTGCACCAACATAGCCAGAGCCATCACCGGCTCTAGGCTAGACTACTGTAACGTACTCTTTCTAGGAACCTCCAATAAAAACTTAGAGAGATTACAAGTAATACAGAACAATGCGCTCCGGGCAGCCCAAGGCATTGCAAAAAGAGAACACATCTCTGAGGCCAGAAAACTAGCCCACTGGCTCCCAATAAAAGAAATGATCTTATTCAAAGCCCTGACACTGACCCACAAGTGCATCCACCTCACTGCTCCTGCATAACTCTCACAAAGGATACATCCCTTTTCCACTACCAGGCCAACCAGATCACCGTACACCAACATGCTCTCGGTGCCACTAGTAAAAAAAGTAAAAGCGGGTGGATCCAGCTTCCCTTATCTCGCGCCCTCTCACTGGAATGCCTTACCACCCACTATCCGTGGCAAGGCCTCCCTCACCACCTTCCGCAAAACGCTGAAGACTACCCTCTTCATATAAGGCTAGACACGCCAGCACGAATACTTTATTATATGACCAGAAGCAATATCTGTAACAACAGTATGTTTTCCTGTAACATTCACAATGTGTCAATAACCGCTATCATGCCTGTACCATGTAACTAAGTTATTGCAAGTAACAGCGCCTCAATGCCCCTGGGCTGCTTGCGCGCTATATAAATGTAAATAAATAAATAAACTGACACCATCACCATGGCATGTTTTATATACTTTTGGTGGCCCCTGTTGGCTGGGAGGGCCACCCAATGTCACTGACGCTGCCCGGGCGCCATTTTGGATATGGGCAACATCCCCCTTGCTATGGGGTTGCTGCCAAACTCATAGCCTATTCCTGGCCTGCCCCCTCAGCAATGCAGCAGGCGGTCTGCTTCTTCACCCAGGTTGCTCTGATGTGTGGCCCGGGACTTAATCCAACCAGTCTGCCCAACGGAGCAGCCCAGGACTTCCACCTGATCCTCTTCACCTGGGTTGGGCACGAGGCCAACCCGGAACTTTTGTTCACTGCTCCACCCCCCTAGGTGGAGCAGGCTTTACTGCTCTCCCTCCTTCACCTCCCAGGCTGCACACTGCATACGCAGCCTTGGAGGACTTTAACGCTGACAGGCTAGCCTCACTGGCCATGAGGCAGGCCTTTGGGGCATGGCCGGGCCACCCCTCTGCGTGGTCCTGGGTGAGCTGTTCTTGATGGCCCATGCAGAAGGGATGTGACCAAGCAGTTGGGGCTTGACTGACCCTTATGGGGTGGTACCAAGCCTGATTTGCATATGGTCTTTTCCCTTTTGTAATGGCTTGGCAGGCGAACAACAATGGTCTGGATGGTTGCCCATAGCGATGCCAGAGGTTAAGATTAATTCAAAACCTTCCAGTCATCACCTTTTATGTTTTACTTTAGTCGTAATGAGTGGGACGGGTATGCCCAGACGTGAGTTCTGTGACTGCTGGGCCTAGATACCTCCGCTCTTGGGATGCTTGTGGTCTTGTGCAGAAGGGATGAGACCAAGCAGTTTGGGTTTGACTGCCCCTTTTTGGGTGGACCAAGCCTAATTTGCTTATGGTCTTTACCCTTTTTTAAAGGCTTGGCAGGTGAAGAACGATGCTTTGGAGGGTTGCTCAGAGCAATGCCAGAAGTTAAGATTAATTCAAAACCTTCCAGCCATCACCTCTTTTGTTTTGCGTGATGGGCCCAGGCAGCCACTGCCACGTGCCTGGCCCACAAATGTCTCCGGGACTGTCTGGTCTAGACCCCATGCAGGCCATCGCCACAGCCCCAGGGCGCTGAACTCCCCCTGGCATAGCAGTTGGCCCACCTTGGAAAGAGTCGCTGGGGGTTCCCCATGCACCACCCAGTGCTACTGGATGGATTTAGGCCCCCACGGGCCGCTCGGGGCAGCGACCCCCACCCGCCCCCCCAATTAAGTGTCTCTCTCTCCCTCTCTTTTTCTAACTGTCTTTTTTCAAATCTTCTGGATTCCCTGTCTCCCCTGCTCAACCTATTCTTGGGCATGGAAGTTCTTTTCCATTGTTCTTTTGTCAATTACTTTTTCACATTCCATCCAGGCCCATGGTGGGCTGGATGGATTCTTCCAAAACGCAAACACACACAGAACACATAAACAAACACTCACTACACTTTAAGAAAACCTTTTATTTACTACTCCGTTGCCTGTGTCTTTCTTTTCTATGGTGTGTTCCCTCAGAGGGCAAGCATGTAGCCCACTAGCAGGTCCCCATGGGTCCACGTGCTACAGAAAACACATACTCATAAAAAGCCCCTACATATGAGCAGAGGACCAGACACTTTTACACCCTAAAAATAGACAAATGGGCCAGATTCTCAGAAAGTAGCGCAAATGCAAGGAGCGCAAAGGATGCGCTTGTTTCAATTGTGCTACTTTCGGAAATGTTCAGGTCACCTAATTCTCCTTTCTTGGAAGGCTTTTATTGATGTTATTCGATCAACCGTGTATTTTTTATTCATATGCACTATGAATGGTTATCTAACTTTTCCATGTAATGAAAGTAATTTATAACAATGTATTTGCATGCGTGTGCTTAAGGCAAACCTGCTGAATAAAGCTTTACCCACTGACTAACTTATTCTCAAAGGTGACCTAAACATTTCAGCTGGGGCTGGACAGTGGAGCAAAGATGCGCAGTCCAGCACCCTTGCATGCATTCATGTTCGGAGCGCTAACTTCTAGGCACAGGGACGAATCCAGGGAATTCATCCATTCTATCCATGGGAGAGTCACCCCCTTTGGGACTAGAGAAGTGAGCCCACTAAGCTTAACACCGCCTAGGGAACAGGGGAAAGTGGGATTCCCATTGTGTTATCCTCCATTGTGTCAGGATTCTAATTGTTTTGTTGGTTACACTGGAGTTAACTTTCATAATGATTTAGCACTTCCCACACCAGTGGCTGGTATGGTGTCTGACCCTTTCAGAGACTGTCCTTATCTCGGAACAGAGAATGGAAGATAAGCCCATCCTTTATTGCGTGGAAGGAAAAAATGGAATTAGCAGTGGACCAAGAGAGGAGAGACGCTTGCGGGACGGCACAGAAAGAGAGACATCCTCCTGGTAGGTGGGGCAGAGAAAGGAGAGCACATGCCTGTTGTGGCAGTTCGATCAGCGGCCAAGCCCACAGAACGCTCTGCAATCTTGCTGTGGCCTGGATCAGAGAAGCCGAGAGCTGCAGCAGAGAACGCTAGAACAGCAGAGGAGCAGTGCAACGTAGACCCAACACCAAAATACTGCAGGAAGACATCAGGAAAGAAACCTCAGATGCGGAATGCCTGGAGGAAGCCATAAGGAAGTGTCATGCATGCTGGACGTGGTCCTACCTCCTACGCTCGTAGAACAGCTAGACCGTTCTATTCCAAATGGCGGTTGTTCGATACGCTGCCGGGAAAACGACGTTTGCACTTTTCACGTCGCTAACTCCACGTGTATTCTGCTTCGTCACGTGAACTACGGCATTACGTATTTAAGCAGCGTGGAAACTGCACTCGCTGCTTCTGATCGAATCATTTGGCGTTGTGTAGCTGAACCTCCGGTCTGCATCCTTGCAGGTTACTATAGCTACTTATTGGGCCTTCTATAGCGTGTTTCCGTCACACGCTGATTTCGGAGCTGTTTGGTCGCGTGTAAATCCACACGCGCACGCTATCTTCAAGCGTTGCTGGTCTGGACTGCATGAATCCTGCTCGCGTGTAAATCCACACGCGCACGCTATCTTCAAGCGCTACTGGACTGGACTGCGTGAATCCTGTTCGCGTGTAAATCCACACGCGCACGCTATCTTCAAGCGCTGCTGGTCTGGACTGCGTGAATCCTGCTCGCGTGTAAATCCACAAGTGCACGCTATCTTCAAACGCTGCTGGCCTGGACTGCCTGAATCCTGCTCGCGTGTAAAATCCACGCGCATATATTGTCTTCGAGCGCTGCTGGCCTGGACTGCGTGAATCCTGCTCGCGTGTAAAATCCACACGCATATATTGTCTTCGAGCGCTGCTGGTCTGGACTGCGTGAATCCTGCTCGCGTGTAACATCCACACGCATATATTGTCTTCGAGCGCTGCTGGCCTGGACTGCGTGAATCCTAATCGCGTGTAAATCCACACGCGCACGCTATCTTCAAGCGCTGCTGGCCTGGACTGCGTGAATCCTAATCGCGTGTAAATCCACACGCACGCGCTCTTTTCTTCGCGGCTGTACAGAACCGCGTGAACTTTGTTTATACCTTAAAAGGAGCGCTATTTCCAACTCCTGCACCTGTGATATTAACAGGGGGATTGATTCATTTCTATACTTTACTCTACGTGGGAAGGAAGCTTTTCAAATTGGAAGGTGACAGTGAACAGTACTTTGGACGCTATCCTGTGGTGCATCAACCCGGTATCTAGCGTGAGCCTCGTTCCGTTCGGGATAAGTCTCCCTTACTAATCTTCCCTTCCTTGTCGTTTGTTCTACCTTGGATTCCTCAAGAGACTCTGCTGGATTCGTTCTGCCCTAGACTCAAGGTCAGTGTGTGTATTCATGACATTTTCTATTCCATCATACCCAGGTTGGGGGCAGTTATTCATGATACTTTATTTTGTTCTAGGCTGACTTCCTATACCTTACCCACGCCCTTTCCAGTGATCCATCGCTCTGCCTGTTTTACCGGTCAGAGAGTTGTATCATTTGGAAGGTCTTAACTTGACTTCACAACTATCAAAACGCGTGAACAGGGATCCGGAAAACCCTACCACCTGTATCCTTTTGAGTACCGTATCCTTTTCAGTTAATACTTGGGTGCTTTCTGACAGGAAGAAACCGAACAGAAGGTACACTGTCATTCCGTGAAGAAGGGCGGAAAGGCCAGGCAAAACCCCAAGGTGAGGTGATAGCAATCATACCACAAGCGGGGTCAGATCAACCAGACCCCAATGTGGGGTGAGAACAACCAGACCCCAATGTGGGGTGAGAGCAACCAGATCCCAAGGTGGGTTGAAAGAAACCAGACCCCAAGGCGGGGTGACAGAAATCAGACCCCAAGGTGGGGTGATATTAAACAGACCCCAAGGTGAGGTGACAGAAACCAGACCCCAAGGTGCGGTGATAGTAAACCGACCCAAGGTGAGTGACAGAAACCAGACCCAAAGTGCGGGGTGAGAGCCACCAACCCCCAAGGCGGGGTGAGAGCAACCAGATCACAAAGTGGAGTGAGAGCAACAAGACCCCAAGACAGGGTGAGAGCAACCAGGCCTCAAGGCGGGTGACAGAAAACAGACACCAAGGTGGGGTAAAAGAGATCTGACCCTGAGGAGGGTGGAAAAAAACAGGCCTTGAACTGTGCAATGGGGCAAGAAACTCCTTTCTGATACAGAGACATTATGGTGGGGTCAGAAACAAGCCACCATTGTAGCGTTTGGGAAAAAGACCCTTATTCTACCATTATTTCAGTTAGGTTCTTTTTATTTTACAGTGGTAGTGAGAGGAATTAGGCGAGAATAGATTTCGATGCGGCAGGCAGGGATTATTTTGTAGGGCATCCTGATGAGCACTCTTTTAGACTCCCTTCTTTTCTTCAAAGGTAGGGTCAGGAAACACAGGGACAGTGTAGGTTTTTGGTGTTCAAATAAAGAACCACTTTGCCCAAAATACCACCTTGTCCATCCACTGATTTTACTCACCCAGAAAAAACCCATAATTTGTGCAAATGCACAAAGGGGGGAAAAAAGAGCATCTGAATGAGTGCATCTTGGATGCGCTCATTCAGATGCCCTTTGTGAATTGGGTTGCTCTGCTCCTTGATTACGTGCAAGTAAGGACAAGGTGTACAAACATAGCCACGAAATAAAATAGGAAAGTGTGGACATATAGCAGCCTACCCCCTTCCTCCATCCACAAAATTCCACTGATATTTTTAGATAAGTTGCGTATCGGCAGAGCAATGGTAAATGAAGGTGCATGAATATTGCATCCTGATCGGAAGGCTAACATTTAGGTATACTGTCATATTTTAACTGCCATGAATTAATATGTGGAAAGAAGTGTGGATCGCAAAAAAGATGTCCGTCTTAAAGTGAAATATATTCCCACTCCCCTATAAAGTACCCCAATAGACAATCGGAATGACTTTTTTTCTCCCTGAAAAGTATTTATACTTACAATAAATAGGAAGTAAAACACTCCCACTTCAAAATCTTATCTGGAGCCGTGAGTGCAACTCTGACATAGGAATTGCCATGAATGGGCACATAATCTTGCACATAATTGTTTTACCCACACTTTCTCCCCCAGCCTAAACAAATATAAGTCGTACTGATGTCACCCAGGGTGATCCTTATATTAATAAGGAGTAGTTGTTCTGAAATTCACTGTTAAGAGTTAAACAAAATGGGGGAGATGCTTGAAGCTCTAAACACAGAAAGCTTAATTAAAGTGAAAAGCCTCAAATAATTTGTAATTCAAACAAACAGCATGCTTCCTTAATTGTCGAAACTGAAGGAATGTGGCCCTCTTACGGCTGCCCCCTGTGAGGCTAAAAACCTTGGGGTCATCTTCGACTCCACGCTCTCCTTCTCTCCTCACATCTCTGTCGTCTCTAAGAAGTCACACTACCAGCTGCACCTCCTCACAGGTATTCCTCCTTTCCTCTCCTTCCCCCAGAAACTCACTGTCTCCAGAGCTCTGGTTCGCTCCAGGCTGGACTACTGCAACAGCCTCTTTCTAAGTCTGCCTGCCTCTACTCTCTGCAACTCACTTCACTTGCGCGGTCTGAATGTCACCTGGCTTAGTAGGATCGTTGTCTGTCTTCCCCTTGTCCCCCCCCCCGCCTCGTCGCGCCTTGAAACACTTGTGTATAGGCGCGTTACAAATGCCATATCATATCATATCATATATCCAAAACAGGACTGCGAGACTTGTCCTTGGCCTCAAGCCCAGGGATCGTATCTCTCCAGGACTGAAATCTCTGCACTGGCTCCCAGTGGTGGGGAGGATTAAATTCAAAACCCTCTGCATTGTCCACAAGGCCTTCTGGGGCCTCAATACCTTGAACTTTCTCTTCCTAAATATCTTCCTTCTCGAGCTCTTCGCTCATCCGCCTCCAACTCCTTCAGGGTCAGTTGCTTCTCCAAGCAACAAGTTGGTGATAGATCTCTTTCTTCTGCTGGGGCCTCCCTCTGGAACCTTGCTACCATCTTATCTCGGGCCCTGGTCCTCTCCCCGCAAGTTTCACACCTGCACTGCCCCCCTGGTAACCCATGCACTCTAGGACTGTTTCTGTATCCCTACAGCCCCCTAGCAGCACTTGACACCTGATGTCTGCACTTACCACCAGCTGGACGCACTTTTTGTTTATTGTCTTTTTTTATTTTACTGTTTGTCCTTTGCACTGCACTACCCCCTACCCCTTTACACTTGCATCTTTCCCCTTCCCACCTCGCCTGCACTTGCGTGATCTCAATGTCACCTGGCCTAGTAAGATCGTTGTCTCTGTCTTCCCTCTGCTCCCCCTCCCTTGCCTCGTCGCCCCTTGAAATACTTGTGTATAGGTGCGTTATAAATGCCATATCATATCATATGTGCTCCCATGCCTCCCTAACCACTCCTCACGTCTCATGGCCCACCATGCTTGCACTGCCTCCGTGCTAGCCACCACCAATACTAGTTGAAAGGGCTACGTAAAAAGTAAGGTAGGCTACTCTGGGGATTGTAGCAGTGAAACACGACTGAAATATTTGTATCCCCACAGTACTTTGCATGCAACCCATTATTTAATGCCTCGCCATGATATTTTGGAGCAGTTTAAGGGCCAAGTACATGTCATGAATACGTATACTGGATATCTGCAACATCCCTTACCCTTAATATTATTGGGTAGGATTATACAAGTGCTTTGTGAAACCTTGATTGTCAGAATATCAGAGTTACCATTGTATCCAATAATTTCTATGCCCAATGTAACTTAGAAAAAAAGCAGATTACCTGAAAAGCATTGCAGATAATTGAATATGTATTGCCCTAATGCTAGGTACAGGTATTGCCAAGGATATTTCCATACCCATAATCCCTTTTAGGCCAAGAACATGAAATTGCAATGCTGCTCCCCATGTAGGGCAATGTTGGCACTGCTGAAGCAGGAGTGGCTGAGCATGAAATGTGCCTATCCAAAATCCCTAGAGGGCAAATTAAATATGTTTTTACAGCCTTTACTGGAGACAACCTAAACAAGACAAGACCAGACAATTAAAACTAGTTAGTATAATATAGTTTTCTGAACAGAGAAAAAAGCAAGACGGGTATCTACTGTGGTTTGTTCATTGTAAATGCTTGAGAAGAGGGTCATTGTCTGTGTGTGCTGCTAATGCTCTTCTGAGCAACACCCAGAGTTATGCAGGGCAAGCGTAGATGCACACAGCATAGAGGAAACATACCTATCCACTCCACCCATCGATTATGACTGGGCTTTATCGCCATTCACAAACTTTGATCTACCCAACCATGCCAGACAAAGTAAGGTGTTGGGCTTTCCTCTCCTTAGCACTACAAAGGGCACAATCCCTGTGCTAAAATGAGGGGCAAACCTTAAGAAAATGCTATTCTGATCTCTTCCTCCAATCTTTATTCTTGGCTCTGACACCCCTAACTGCCTCAATGAGGGTGCAGTTGATGCTCTCCATCATGCCACTGATCTCTGGGTGATGCAACAAAATTCTGCAGTGCTGAACACCAATGAGGTATGCAACCATTTCCCAGGATAGCTGCTGCACACGGTTGTCTGAAAACGGTTTTCGGTATAGCTTTCTCTTTAAAATGTGTCATCCAAACATTCATTAACTACCCCAATGTCTACTTCCAGAACCACTTCCACCCAGTTGGTATACATATCCATGAGGGCAACAACACAGCCTTCTCCTAGCCCTCCTCCCATCCAAAGTCCTAAGCATGTCGAGTGCAATTAAGTCCTATGGCATTTCCAGAAATTGACTCACTCCTTCCACTGTTAACGCCCTTTCACCAATTGCCTCATTTACCTAGCCCATCCAGGCAGGCAATAATTGCCTCCCCATCCCATGCCATCCTCATTGGCAATAATGTTGTATTGGAGTTGAACAACAGAAGAGAGTCCAAGAAAATGTTGCCAATGTGAAGAGGTCTATTTCCAAGTTTACATTGAATGCTCTCGAGTTACATGTTGACAGTGAAACCATAAGCACTGAAGGTGCATGGTAAGAGACTTGTGCAAGAGTTGCCTAATATAGGGCATCATCTTGTAACACAAACCTTTTCCACAGATACCCCATTAGCAAAGATTAGTTCTGTCAAATGACCCTGTCTGGGCATTTGGTCAAAAGGTTGAATCCCATCTAACCCATGGTGTCTAACCATCCAAGAACTGCCCATTATCACATCCAATACAATAGAACTGCCCATGACATTTTCTCATTATGCCCTGATTTGCCCCATGCTACTCACATTGCCACCAGAACTGCCTCCTGCCAGGTTTATTGCCCCAAACTGTCCCATGCCACTTCTGTTGCCCAGACACTGCCCATGCCACTTCTCATTGCCCATTGGTTTTCTGCACATCTCACACTTTTACCCCAGATCTTTGCCTGCCACTGCCCACAGACCTTTCATTTTTCACGTCTCTTGGTCATATAGCTGGCTATGTCAAGCCTCATTACCCCCCCCCCCACTCACTTTGCCTTTTGTATTGTATTGTACTTTACTGTATCGTTTGTATAGCGCCTTTCACCATTGGTGTGGTCCCAACGTGCTGTAGTTTGAATGTCCTTGGGGGACTGAATTCCAGGTATGGGATTATTTGGGAGGTACTGGTATGCTTATGTGCAAAGCGGCCAGTAAGAAGATATGAAGGGGAGGCCAAGTCCCTACTGGCCACCCATGTCGAGCCGACGTGTGGATGGGTGGTGAGATTAATTCTAGAGGCGGTATACGAGAGCGGGGTAGTTTTGTGTGCAGTTATAGATTTCATTTTTATTGTGAACAATAGCTGCATTCTTATGGCAGAAGTGTTGTGCAAAGTGTTTTTGTGTGGTGTATAATGGCAGATGCGTGCAGGTCTGCGGATGTGTCTTCCGTTAAAGTTCTATAAGCATGGAGTGCAACAGGTTTAAAGCATTGCCTGTGACTTAATGAGTGCTCTAGCTGCACTCAAGGTTTGCCTAGAATCTTTGCACTAGTTACATTCTACCTTGACCTAGATACCATGCACTGGACAGATTGTATATTCATCAAATACATCTAAGTGCAACAAATTGTCCGCCCCCAAAATACATCCAAGTGCAACACTTTTCCCGCCCCCAAATTACATCATAGGCTACCCTTCACATTTCTTCTAAATGCAATAACTAGGCCAACCTTCACATCTCTTCTCCCATTCACTGCATCCACACCCCGACCCTCCCTATAGGGAGGGTCGGGGAGTGGATGCAGTGAATGGGAGAAGGCAGAGGGAAGCAGCCAGAGAAGACAGCCAGGACAAAAGGAAAGGCACGCATGACTCTCTTAGTCCATTGCTAAGGGGTTGGGTGGGAAAGGAAGGAAGCCAGAATCAAAGGACTACCACACATGCAGCTCTAGCTGCAGACCAGCTAAAAAATAGATTACAAGTCAAAGTAAAAACACACCCAGCTCCCTCCAAAGGGTACCACACTAGCCCTAGAACTCCTTACCAAGTGGTTGTTGTGCCGGATGGCTACAGGTCACAATCAGCAACGGCAGAGGGAAGCAGCCAGAGAAGGCTGCCAGGACAAAAGGAAAAGCACACCTGATTGCCTTAGCTAATTGCTAAGCTCATTGTTCCAAAACAGGCATGTGGTATATGGGACCTGCAGCCAGCATCTATCTTCTTTGTCACTTTGGCAGGGTACCACCCAATTTGCAAACAAGATCAGATACCCAGTGGGATCACACCAGAAATGAGCTTTACCACAAATTGAGGTTTTCAGGATTGGAGAAAGGGGGCTTTGGATGAGTAACTTGCTCAGGACTGACCTGTATGGACTTGGCCCGAAAGACATCCAAACGCTAAGTGTGTCACTGAAAAGCAATTTTAAATGGCATTGGCACTTCCAAAGCCGTTAGCATTTGGGTAAAGCCAGAGGTTTAGGGATCCTAGATGGTGTTGCACTAACAGAGAAAGGGTCAAATGGGCATGTGGTGTTCTCCACACTGAAAGATATGTCATTGTATGTACATGGTGTTTCTACTTATTGTTGTTTACATGCATTGTTTGCACAATTGTTTCTGCAGATATGGGATATAAAGCTCCATAAGAAGAAAGTGACACACGTGGAGTTTAACCCTCGATGTGATTGGCTGCTCGCCACAGCTTCTGTTGACCAAACTGTGAAAATTTGGGATTTGAGAAAAATGAAAGATAAGAAGTCCTATCTGTATGAATTGTTGCACAAGAAAGGGGTAAACTCAGGTATTAGTGCATCTTTCAACCTCTTGCTTCTTCCTTCCTTGCCGCTCCTCTTCAAACCCTTCGTCCCTCTTCCATTTCTCTTCTTCACTTGACATCGGTCACTCCTTTCTCCTCAATGTGTGTCTCCCGTAAATCAGGTCTCCCACTCCATCTTTCGGTTTTCATGTGCCTCGCCTTCCCTCTCTTTCCCTTGAACACTTAGTCCTCTCTCCATCATTACTTCACCCATATCACACTCATTCTGCTTCTGTCAAAGCTTTATTGCTACCCTACATCTTCCTTACTCCATCCTTCTTTCTTCTCTTTCCCCATGTGTTGCTGACTCATCCCTCTCTTTTTCCCAGAATCATTGTATTCAAGAAACATACGAAAATACATTTAACTGACATTTATAATAATATAACCTTAAAACTCAACTCAAACCCCAAAGCCAGTATCTAAAGAAGGGATGGGGGGAATGGAACACCAGATTAGTAAACAACAATCAGTGTACCTGTGTGCTAACTCGCAGATACATTCCCAATCCACTATCCCGAATGAGGCACAAGGACTGGTCATTCCCGCAGCCGATTAGGACAAGCCTAACGAACAGTGATGATCGAAATAAAACCAACTAAACATATTGCAACTCTGTGGTCCCATAAACCTCCCCTCCAAGTGTCTCCCTATTGTGGGAGTCTGTCTCGGAAAGATTGGGCAGCAACATAGACACTTTCTGATCATGCACCACACAGTCTCACTGGGTACCCACCAGAAGTCTCCACAGCTTTTTTAGCAAGTCTCTCTTAATGTCCTTGAGCAACAGTCTTCCCTGTTGTGTTTCCCTGTGCAAATCGTGGAATAGCAAAATCTTAATTGTACCCATTCCAGCTTCTGTTTCCCTTTGTCCTTCTCATTAGGGATAGGCGACATAGCCGATTTTATTTATACCATGGCAAAACGGTGGAGAAGGAGAAACATGTATCCTTGCCAACATTCCACCCTTGGCTAGAAAATTGTGTTTTGGGGCATACTTGGCAAGTGAAATGTAGCTTTTTGCTATATTGCTATGGAACATATCAGCCAAAATCGGGGATAGAAACCCTTCAGCCTCCCACTTGGCCGAAGTGTTCTTACGCTCAAAGCACAAAAAGGGCCAACAATTGTTGTACTGCCACGAATGGTAGAATCGGCAGGATTTCCGCTCAGACGATGGAATGGAATTATGGACGGTTTCTGACCATCCGGCTCTGCTGGTGGAAATTTCACCAACTCTGCCCCTCAATCCTCCAGCACTTTTCCCTTAATCCATATCTTAATCTCCCCTTTTACCCCTTTGCTAAATCTCTGTGCATATCACTCTTCTCTCCATCTCTTTTGCTTCTGTTAATTCCTCTCTTTTCTATGTATTACCCCTTTTTCCATCTCTTTGCTATTCTATTCCTCTCCTTATCCATCTCTCCCTCCATTCCAGTTGCTTTGCTTCATCTTCTCTTGCTCCCCCATTAGCTATGAATTCCTCCTTCGTACCTCTTTCTTTTCCTTCTCTCACTCCATTACAATCGATTCTCTTTCTATTGTCTCATTTTCATCCTGCTCCTATCTTCCTCATTCCACCTGTCCCTCTCGCCAAACTTCTCTTCAACACCCTTCCCTCAATTCTTCCACTAATTTGATCCGTGTCTCTTTTCCTTTCCCTTCTCTGTTCCCCCCCACATCCCCACCCCCTCTTTAACATTTGTATTTTTATTCCAGCTTACTTCAGTCCTGTGGATGGATCTAAGCTGCTCACTACAGACCAACACAGTGAACTCCGCGTGTACTCCAGCTGTGATTGGAACAAGCCACAACACGTCATTGCTCACCCACACCGTCAGTTCCAGCACCTTACTGCCATAAAGGTATTGGTTACTGCTTGAACGAAATGGTGGACGCTCACACAGCTGGGTTCCTGTAAGAATGCTAGTGCTTTGTTGGAGGATGCCACATGCCAAGGGTCATAGTACAGCTTGAAGAACCTTGCGGTGTTGAATTCTTAGAGCAGTGGCTGGGCTTTGTTCGCTAGGTAGTGCTCACTTTACCACGTGCATGTACTGCTGGAAACATCTTGCATTACTGCAGGGCTACAGTTTTGAGAGGCGCTGTTGGAGTCCTGTAGACTCCAGAGACTGGTGTAAACCTCTATTCTTCATCTCTCTACACACCCTAAACCACCTCCCTGCCTTCTGCAGAAGCAGAGCTTTAAGTTTCCCCATGCCATGGGTGAGAAAGTCATCCATTCCCGTTTTTTTCTTGGAGTTCTGTGAATTGTTTTGTATTTCCCATTATTAATTTAGTACTAGGGGACCCATAATTTCAAGAACAAAAGGGCTGGATGACTTTATCATGAAGACATGCACCAGGGCTGTCAGACCGCTAGTTCTCATCAGCACATCACACGCTGTGTATGGCATCTAAGTTTAAACCATGTTCGAACGGATATAAGGGAGAGGGATTTACACAGGTACAATTGGAGATGGCTTGGAAACATTGAAGTACACGCGGTCCTTGGAACGCTCCAAGAAAGTCACCAAATTAAACAACTGCAAAAACCGAGATGGGTGTGGTGTTGGCTTTTTAAGTATGTGTATTGACTGGATGCAGGGGAATGGGTGTTTGCCAGGTATAACTTCCATATCAATGCATTGTGGTAGAGATAGGCTCCTGTGGTCCTCAAAGCGAGGCCCAGGAGCCCATTACCCTTGTGCCAGTTGTATGAAACTCATGGTGGCAACAGTAAAGACAGACACAAGTGATCACAGTTCAAGGGTGTTTATTAAACTGTAAATGCAGGGTGGAAAACGCCTAAGCTAAACCTAATTCTAAGATGGGAGCAAGCATCAACCATCGAATTAAATATAAGGCAGTCCTTGTGGCGTTGTCAAAAGAAAAAGTCCTATACTAAAAAAGAAATGATTGCCAATTCTTTACAACTAATTACAGAAAGAATGTGTGATAGGGTTTCAATAAAGAAAGAAGTGTTAAATAAGTCAGGATGTGATTGCCAGGGTTCTCTCTTCCCCATGTTTTCAGCACAGGACAAGTTGGATCCTTGAAGCACAGCACACACTCGAGCTTTTCCAGCACAAGCCGACAGTTCTGCATCAGCTATCAGGTTCTTCGATGGTTAAGTCTCTTGTCAATAAAATTCTCTTGCCTTCGAGGGCCTGATGTTCTCATCAAACAAACACAAATTTCTGTTCCACGAATGCTTTGGGTGGTGGCTTCACCCCTGGGTCCCCCTCTTCTGGGCACAGACCCCTCACAAGTCATTTTCAATGAGTCAAAAACAGTTCCTTTCTCAGTGAACTTTGGGTGATGACTTTCCACCCCTGGATCTTCCTTGGTCGGGCTTGGACCCGAAATGACAAGGGAGAAACTTCCCTTCCCCTTGTCTTGCAATACTTCTTGCTTTCACGACTCTTAATGTCTTTTTAAACAGTTCTTCAGGCTTTGGCCCTTTTTGTCAACTTCCCTCTGCCGGGTTCACTCTTGCCAACTTTTACAGAGAGCTCACTGTGGACACCCCTTGGTCAGGTTCACTCCTGTCAACACACACTATTCACAGGGAGTTCAGACTTTGTCCCCTTTCGTTAGCATTCCTCTGCGGGGTACACTCTTGCCAACCTTTACGATACACAGTTCATATACTGGTTTTAACACGCAGGATTAATTCCCCTTAATTTCACAAGCATCTGTCAGTCAAAGACTTTTGACGGTACAGAGGATTTTACAGGACCCCCGTATGACCACTTTGACCTCTCTTTGCCTCTTCCCAAGGCATTCTGGTTACGGTAGTCTTTGCCATCGGGTAATCACCCAGAGTTTCCTGCATGAGCACCCACGTGGTGCCGGACACCTCTGTTGCTGGTTTTACCCCTTTGCTATCAATCTCTTTCACCTTCTCAAAAGTTTAAATTAGCCGCTATTTTTCCTTCAACACAGTTTGGTTTCTTACCGACACTTCCCTCAACTCACCGGCTGTGATGAACCGCATGCCTTTCTTTCTGTTCGAGTCAAGGTTGGTACCATGGAGACCAACGTTCTTCCCCGGCTTGGTTATCAACAGAGGAGGGTCTTATGTACCATAGGCATCTGCTGCAACACACGCTGGCTATTGGTCGCTGTCTTATAATTTCTTCTGCAGAGGTTTCAAGGGCCTTGGTCAGAAAGGGCAAGGTCGCCCTTTCCTCGTCACCTCATTAGCTCGCACGTCGTGCAGTCTGCCTTGCTCTCTGAGTGCTCTTGTGCTCCACCTTTTATCCCTGTGGGGAAGGGAAAGGTGTATCAGGTGTGTGTGTTTCTGGTCAATTGCCTGACCCTTGTATTGGGACACGTCGGGTAAACGGCTCTGGTGTTAATCCATCGTCCTTTGTGTTGTGCGAAAGTGTTTGTGTGGGAAAAGTGGGCAGGCAATGTTTTGGAATATACTACATGGTAGAATGGGGAAAAGATATTGAAAGAAGGGGGGGTACCGCGTCTCACCCGTCGGTGTCCCACTCCCCAAGGAACCCCCCCATCCAGGTGATCCTCCCTCACTGGTCCACCCCCAGGAACTGGATCCAATAGCGATGGCCGTGTCCTGGCCACCTGGATGACAGATCTCCAGGCCTAGCCAGGGAGACAGCTTCAGGTTTCTCACACTCCATAGAGTTGTCTTGACAGTTCCTTGCTTAACTGGATACTCAAATCAATATAAGTACTTGTGATTCCAATCATCCTATCACTACAATGTGGGTTAGTCCCACACACACTATTTGTGGAGCAGAGGGGGCGTTATTGGGTCACTTGCTCTCACAGGGGTTTGCCCAAACATAGACCCAGTTTGTGGTCGCTTTTTTGTAGTCCCTGTCTAGTTTATATTTGCACATTTTTTGGCCTCGGTTCTGAAATCGGGTAAGCTCTTTGCACCTTGGATGATCCATATCACCCACAATGTGTTACAGTTAAGTGTTGTTTGTTGAGCTCTCAGCTGCCATTGATATAGCAATGTAGCACTTTGGCCAGTCCTGGTGTGCCTGCTTTGAAGAATCCTATGGATCCCTCACTGAAACCCTGTCTAAAGTCTCCTTACAGGTGGCCAGGGAAAGACCGACAATTCCTGATCCTGACCTTGGGGGAAGTGTACTGCGGGAGGATCACCTGTGAGGAGATGGGGCCCAGGGTGGTGAGGGGATACCGTGGGATGAGATGCAGTATTTGTATTCTGAAAGGAAGTACCTTTCAGGTTTGCCAAAACAGGTAATGGCATATTGTAATTATACTGTCCCTGACCCACATATAAAATCTGTAACCCGGGGTATAAGCTCTGTAAAACATGAGCAAGCCTTGTCAACAGAAAGATCTTTTAAGGATAAATACCCCCCCCCCCTTACTCCCTAAGGTATAATGTAAAAGGGTCTAGAGAATATGCCTTAAATCAAATGTCTTCCTCTGTAACACCCAATTCAGTCCATCCTTTAATGAGTTTAAGGGAAGTAAATCTGCTCTTAAAATTAACTCAATTGTTAAAAGAGCTCACTTTGTTGAAGGGCACCACAAGTCCCATAAGCCCATAAGTACTGGGATGAGGAAGAGGGCTGAATAGGCATGCTGTAGCAGTAGTCGGGCAATTAAGCCTAGTAGCCCCCACCTGAAGGAACCTGGGAGGCATAAAAGGCCTCCTCAGGTGCATGCAATTGGAAGGAGCAAGAACTGTGACTGGAATGCGAGTGGTGGCAGTAGTAGCAGAAGGAAGAAGGCACAAGGCTGCCAAACCAAGCAGAAGTGGGAGAACAATGGGGACGCCGGAAAGTAGAGACAGCAGATTTCACCTGCTTGTTTTGAGAGGGTCCTGTTCCCCTAAACTCTTAAGTGCAGAGGCTGCGCAGCGTAAGACATGCAGGAGAGCTGACTTTCCCCATGTGAGCCTGATTGCTGTGGTTGTAGCTTAGTGAATGTGCTTGAGAGTGAGGCGAGGAGCAGTTGTCAAGCTGTGGGTCTCGGGAGCGAGAGGGGCTCAATAAACATTTGGACGGACCGGAGAGACATTCAAAGAGGAAGGGTGTGGGTCCCTAAGAAACAAGTGTTAAAGAAGCCGGTGAGCGAAGTATGGCGTTCTTATACCTTGCGCAAGCATTGTTGGTAACCGTAGCCAGTTCCCTATTCACTTGCGTATGGTTTAAAGCGAGTAGAAGTTGTTAGTTGAAGCGGAAGTACCTAAACAATGGAAATGTAGCACACACGTATAATATGAAAGTCCTTTTATTCACGCAGAAAGCAAAAGCTCCATTGTTCAACTTTAAAACACTATTAATATCTGAAGGAGTGGTCGCGTGTCAGCAATTAAGGAGAGTGAACATTGCGAAGGCCATTGCCAAATACCTGACCTTGATAACTCAATTGTTGAAACGTTTAACTTGTAAAACTACATCAGAGAGAAGTTGTATGTGCCTATTTGTGAATCCTGAAGGAGGACTGAACTCTATCCTTCACTTTCACACGGAATACAATTCAATACCAATCTTGTAACTGTGCAGACGACATTGAGAGGTGGTCACGTGTGCCTAATTGTGATTCCTAAAGAAAGACTGAACTCTTCTTTATTTCAACGTGGCATACCTTTCATATACAAGAAGACAAAGTATATATATAATTGAAGAAGGGAACACACGTTGCCCAAGCCAAGAGTCTCCCCGTATTAACAGGGAAACCCGCCTTTCTCAGAGTGCAAAGCGATCTAACTGCGCTGTGAAGTTAATAACAGTTTAATTGGCCCAAGATACAAGTGTGCAAGCATTACCTGAAGCTAAGAGAGGGGCACCAAGGCTTCTGGGTACTTACCTGGGCTTATAACTGGCAGAAAGGTGACACAACCTGTAGTGCCGGAGTCTGAGGAAGACAGAGAGAAGTGAGTCTTAAAGGCAAACCCAGGTTGTTATTGTGGTAGACGGACAAGAGAGGCAAAGAGGCAAGTACAAATCACTGAAGCTGTGGTAGTAGTCCAAAGTACTAAAGCTGTGGTGGTATATCTGGTTGTTAGTAGATGCAACATTGTAGTAGACTAAACAAAGTGGAGCACTGTGAGACAAGCATGAGTGTTCTACTAGGGAATCAAGTAGAAGTGAAGTTGTTGAAGTGGCAGCAGCAGCACTGAGTAGTCATCCTGACATATATACCATTGTGATATACCATACTAACTATTAATCAAGAACTGTGTATCACTGACAGTTGTGGATATTGCATTTCTTTTGAACTGTGGCAAGTCTTCTTGAAGAGGTGACAAAACATTGTGGCTGGGGTTACCTTTGGTGCTATTTGGTGGAAGTGGATATTTCACCAAAGAGGAGAGATTCGCTATCATTGGAACTTAGGTTTACAAACTCGTACTTTGACTTTGAAACACCAAGAACTGATTTGATACATTTCTTTCTTTGGTTGAATCTTTGCAAAATTGACCTTGAATCCTGGGGAAGGGATATTACCCAGGACATTGGAAGGTTTTTCAGAAACTGTGAAGGTTGTTCATGTTATGGTGTATTGCCATATATTTTCTTTGTGCATTTGTTGCTTAGTGTGAGGGCCAGTTATGCTGTGTTAGTGTTTCCCCTTAACCTTCGTTAAACAGGGAAGTCTTCAGCACAGTAGGGATAGTGAGGCATTTTTGACCATATTTTCAGAGAATAAAATGGCATATTTTGATAAATCATCAAACAGTTGTCCACCTCGCATTACTGACCCCTCACACTGCTTACACACTTGTTGGTTTCCTGAAGACTGTAGTCCAACATTGCTAAGGAATAGAAGTTAGAATGGTAAAGGCTTTCAAAGTAATAAAATGTGCTTACTCCTATGTCCCGTCCCACTTCCTCCATCCTCGCGGTGGTGTATACCAAACAATTCTCTCAAATTTGATTGGTCATGTATATTTGCACCTGTCGGCACACATCCATGCTCCTTCAGGCTCCACCCCTGCCATTGCCCCACCAGTCCTTTTTCCGCACTGGATGAAGCGTGTGTGCTGTGCTATGCCAGGTAAAGCCGATTTTTTTGGCTGTCTGGTCCTGCCAGTAGAAGGTCCCCACCGCAGATCCTCAATCACTCTGCTTGGAGTGTTACGGCTCAGAACATCAGTGGGAGGGCCTCTGGCACTCAGACGCTGTTGGTGTGTGTGCTCACTTTCCAACTTCAACACTGGATGTACTCCTGCTTCCCATCCTCTTTCCACCATACTTATGACCAGAGCTCTTTCTTCCTCAGCATAAAGAAAGGTTCCCCTTTAAAATAACTGTGGTAAGGTGCAGCAGCATAGGTGTGGCTAGCCCTGCTCACCCCACCCACTGACAACACTCACCAGTACTTTTTTCCACATCTATGGGACAGCATGCTCTTCACAGCGTGCAGTTCTTTTACTGCACAATCTTTTTTCCCATTTTTTTCTAATATCTCTCACCTCACTCCCAGCAACATCCATTGGCCCTTTTATGACAGGTGTAACAGGGTTCTTGTTGAGTTCCTCCTGTGGCAGGTATTGCTCTGCAGAAGATTTCCATGGAAATTGTCTTGAGTGCCTTGGCCCCAAGCACAAGTGCGTTGAATGCACGTTGTCACACTTTTTCCCTGTGAGCTCTCTGATGGTTAGGCCCAGTCCTCTAGATAAGGGGTGTATCGACCACTTTTACTCACAAAAAATTGGCAAATACTCACAAAAAATGAGTAAAAATACTCCCACCAAAAAATAGGAAAAAGACATGCAGAATCTTGCACTCCTGTTTTCACCCTCACAGCTCCATGGATATGTTTGGACCAGTAGTGCACGTAGTACCACAGGAAGAAACCACTATTTTAACTGCCTGATTGTAAGAAGTAAACATGTATCATTTAATGTGCATGAATAACTAGATGCAAAGAAATAAATATTACAAAAACATTTCCATTTTTCAGTTAAACCATATTTTACTTGTTCATAAAATACTCTCATTGGGAATTGGACTTATATATTTACTCCCTAAAAAAAAAAAAAATCAATCTTCCAAATCTTGTCTAGAGCATTGGTTGGTCCATTGGGAAGACGTTTTCAGCAGGCTTCCTTCAAGTCACATCACTGTGTTTGTCTGTTTCAGGAAGACTTGAGGACATGTAAGTGAACCATGAGCATACCGCACAACGGGCGGGGAATGCATGTCCTGTTGCAGCCTGCCACCACTGTACTGGGGTTTGCCCCCGAGGCCTAACAGGCTTCTATGGGTGATTGCTGTGATGCTGGAAATGCTTTTGCAGGGACAGGGCTTCCTCATCCTTGTTCCACCTCCCTGTATGTGTTTTCTGTATATTTAATGCACAGGAGTCTGGTTTGGACTGGCTCTTCACATTGTCCGTTTGGTGAACAATTTGGTGAACAATACCCATGGAATAGCCACTACAACACCCATGGGTAGGGGTACACCTGTGTACCCCTAATGTGTGTTTTGGGCACCTGTGTTGCCCACTGAGCAGGGTATGGCTGGTGGCAGCTACATCCTGATTTTGCAGTAGTCTCCCCCCATTTTGGGACACACAGGCCCTGCCACAGCAATAAATGGATTCCTAAACAAAGGCAAGATGGGCCACCTGGCTTTCTGCCTTTCCCTTCCTGTTTCTCAAAATCCAGAGAAGCCCTGGCCCTGTTCCCTTCCCCTGATTGGATGTTGGGTAGAAGGGCCATATATGGCTCTGGGGCTTCCCCTTCTAAACTGATAGGAGCCTTCCCAGGGACTGCTTGTTTTCGATATTCCCTAGGGGTGGGACCTGAATGAATGGAGAGAGGAGTCAAATCACATTCTGTGTTGTGTTTGTCTGGTTTTGGTTGCGTCTTACAATGCCTGTGGTCTGCCTGAGCTAGCCTTGACTGAAACTGGAATGAATGCAGTGTGTGCTCTGAAAAGCTGGGAGTTGCCTCCAATACACATTTGTTGTTTTGAGTGTCAAGTTTTGGGTGAATGCATATGAGCCTGGTTGGATGCTTCCTGATGAATGCACTAGTGTGTGATTGATTGGCTGACTGAGCCTAGCTCAGCCTGAGTGAATGAGGGACGTTTGTGTATAACAAGGGACCCCTCACTTAAATCTGAATCAGAAGCTTAAGTCAGTGGCCAGAAGAAGATACCTGGCGTATTCTTGAAGGTTATATCCTGAATCTAGCTGGAGGAAGAAATACTGTTCAAGACTGAATGCATCATCTACAAAGCAGTCACAAGTAGCACACCCGCGTACCTGGCGGCTAAACTCTTCATATCTTGTGGCATTCGCTCCTCGTGCAGCAAATAGACCAACTAGCTTGAATCAATACTCAACCACAAACCTTGACACTTTCATCTATTTTAGATTACGACACTCGCTACAGGAGGTAATCTCGTCGTTTCCGCAACAACCGCCGGTTTGGGACCTGCTTCACAGTGCAATCCAGGCTCAGGGAGAGGGGCGCCTGGTGAAAAATATCTACAAGGCCCTCCCTAGCGAACCGGATCCGCCAGGCTCAAAGGCAAAAGGGAGTTGGGAGAGAGCTCTCGGATGCACAATCCTGGACGATGAATGGGCCGACACTCTAAACCTCACGCAAACAGTGGCGATCAACCCGAGGTTCAAGCTGATTCATTTCAATTTCCTTCATCAGACTTACCACACGCCAGCGAAACTGCACGCTCGTAAAGACTCCATATCGGCAGAGTGTGTCAGATGTAGGGCACAAGAAGCGGACTTTCTTCATCTGGCGTGGGCCTGCCCCCCGGTTGACGACTTCTGGAAATCAGTATTTGAAAAAACTGCTGCAATAATAGGAACCAACCTTCCTTACTGGGCCTGACCCTCACGTTACCCAAAGCAGTGAGGAAACTTACAGTTCTCCAGCATGGGGTCTGGCATGGATTCACATGCTCATGAATATTCCCCGTCGTCAGGCTGGGAATCCTCGGTAAAGAAAAAACCAGTATCAGTTTCGTTTCTGATCTGTCTTTCGTAGTAATAACCAATCACTGGTCTCTGCGTCATACTGACCACAGCCAATGACTGCCCTCTACCTAAGCACCGCCTCTGGCAGCCATCTTCAGATTTTTACCGCACGTTCATGTGTTGGGATCCTCGTGCTATTGCTCTCGAGCGTTAGTGCTATTTTTTTCACGTTTTTTCTCAAAAACTTCGTTTTTTCAGTCAAAAGAGCCTCAAGCTCCACCGATTCTCCATCCGATCAACGGGGACCCGTGTCGGATTCGTCTGCGCCCCTCAAGGGTGAAGATTTCGTCGAGCTACGCTTTTGGAGGACTCCAGAAGTTTCTCAGGCCCGGTCATGGCCCAGGAGAAGGGAAGCTCGACGCCCGGAAAGCTGTTCAGGGTCTGCCCTGGATGCCAGCTGCAGAACGTCTTCAAGGAGGACGAACACTCTTTTTGTCTTTACTGCCTACATGAGGACAAGACGCACGTGGAGAAGGACTGTGCGTTTTGCGGCAACATGTCGGAGCGGACCATGAAGGACCGCCATCAACGTCTCGCCAACTGGCTGGAAGGGAAGAGCCCGTCCGGCGAGAAGAAGAGGAAGAAAGCCGAGCGGTCTTCTAAGACCTTTGAGGACGCCCCGGCGACGGGGGTCCAACATAAGGCCAAGCACCGCGAGTCCGCTGGCACCGGGAGCGCCGAACGGTCGGGCTCTACGGGCGCCAGGCAGGGCGCACCCTCCCCGGCACCATCAACCACGAGCCAACGCTCTGGGTCGGGTAAGAGGAAGGCCGAGCACCTGGCGAAGCTCCTGGAGAGGCCCCGGTCGAGCTCGAAGGCGGAGGGGGAGCGAGGCAGTGTCCCCCCCCCTCAAGGATAAGGCGGTGAGCGCACCTAACGTGGTGAAGGCCTTAATCCATCCGGCCAAGCCCTCTATCGAAACTGTCGCGGCGGCCCTGGCTCAGCCTGTGGAGGCTACACCAGTGGTGGCGACCTCGGGGCTCAGAGTCTCCCTGCCACCTCGGAGGGAGTCCTCTTTTGTGCCCATCGATAGGACCCCCCTGAAATCCCCCGTGGGGAAGAAAAAGAGGGGGCAGGGCGTCGTCGTAGATTCGGCCTCAACCTCGGAGGAGGAGCTGGTCGAAGTCTTAAGCCACGGCCTCGGCGTGGAAGAAGACCGGCCCGTCGGGATGGATCCCGACGCAGGGATCGCCTGTCGGATTCCCCTCTGCCAGCGCCGCGAGACAACTCGGCGGCCATTTTGTTGGCTATACAGTCCTTATGCTCAGAGATAAGGACGAGACTACCGTTGCCGACGGAACCTCTCCCGTCGGGGGACCCAGAACCGGGACCTTCTGGTGTTCCCCCTACCAAGAAAAGAAGGATCCACCCTCCGCCTCCTTTTCAGCCGTCGCGCCCCTTCCAGCCCTCCTCCCCGTCCACCCGAGGGGATGATACGGGGACTGACACGGCAGCGACGGGTACGGACGACGAGGTATACGACGAGGATGTACCGTCGTCGCCTCCCACCAGGGCTTCTCCGCCCGACGAGATTGGATCGTTCCACTCCATGATCACCAGGGCATCCGAGCTTTTCCAACTCTGCCCTGAGGAGAAGAAGAAGGAAGGTTTCCTTTATCAGCGGCGCGAGGCCAAGAGGAAGACGGTCCTCTCAGTGCCTCTATTGGACGACATTTGGGATGAGGGCCTCACCCTCCTCAAGAACCCTTCCACGACGCCAGCTAGAAGAGACCGGTACGAGAAGAAGTACCGGGTCCCGGACACGGCCCCCCTGTGCCTCCGGGCGCAGCCTACCCCGGACTCCGTCGTCTCCGCGGCGGCCAGGAAAAAAGCGGGGGGGGTGCGGCCTCCACATCGACTTCCCCACCGGACGGCGAGGGAAAGAAATTGGACGCTATGGGACGCAGAGTCATCTCGTCTGCGGCGACGACGATTAAAGCGGCCAACGCCTTGGCTATCGTGGCCCGCTACGACAGGGAGCTCTGGTACAAACTGGCTCCCCTGCTGGACTTCTTGCCGGACGACAAGAGAGCAGAGGCCCTGGAGATCCTGCAGGAAGGTGAGGTGGCTTCGGACCATGCCATTACCGTTGCGACGGACATCGCCGACACTGGGTTCCGCCAGTTGGGCAACGGCGTTTGCCTTAGGCGGCGTGGATGGCTCAAGGCTACGGACTTCCGTCAAGACGTTCAGACCAGAGTCCTGGACATGCCCTTCGATAGGAACAACCTGTTTGGGAAAACAGTGGATGATTCCCTTCAGGCCATTAAAGCGGACACCGAGACGGCCCGGGCCCTTGGAGTTCTGCAGCAACGACGGACGCCCTTTCGGAGCAGCGGAGGCAAGGGCGCCTCCAAAAGTTCCGGCGGCGGTTTCTCCACCTACCGCCAAGCGGCCCGCTCGTCGGCTCAGGAGGCCTACAGAGGACGAGGCAAGTCTGGCGGACCCCGCCGTCGTCGCCAAGGAGGTCAAGGCGGCAAAGCCTCGTCGAAGCAGGATTGAACCGGCCGTGGGGTCGGGCCCCCACCGAAGCACCCCGGTGGGAGGCCGGCTGGCGAGCTTCGTCAGCGTGTGGGAGTCCATCTCCACCGACCGTTGGGTGCTGGACGCCTTGGCCCGGGGCCACGCGCTCGAGTTTCAAAGAAGGTGTCCGCGTGTCCCCCCCGTGGCCAGGAAAGAACTTCACGTCCCTCAACTTCTCCTGGAGGTAAAGGCGATGCTCAGGAAGGGCGCCATCGAACTCGTCCCAAAGAGGCTTCGGGGCTCCGGAGTTTACTCGAGATACTTCCTCGTGAAGAAGAAGACGGGGGGATGGCGCCCCATCCTGGACCTGCGACGTCTGAACAAGTTCATCAAGGCGCAAAAGTTCCGGATGGTCACCCTCCAGCACGTCCTGGGTCAGCTGGAGGAAGGAGACTTCCTGTCGTTGGATTTGGAGGATGCCTACTTCCATATTCCCATCCTAAAGGGGCACCGAAAATTCCTCAGGTTTGTGGTCCAAGGGCGTCACTACCAGTTCAAAGCCCTCCCCTTCGGACTACGGTCGGCACCCAGGGTATTCACCAAGTGCCTTGCACCGGTGGCGGCGCAGCTGCGCCGCGAGGGGATCCACGTCTACCCCTACCTGGACGACTGGCTCATCCGAGCCAAGACGAGGGAGCTCGCCGTGGATCACACGGCAAGGACTGTCCAACTTCTCACGGACCTGGGATTCTCCGTGAACTACGCCAAGTCCCACCTGGTACCCGCGCAAAACGCACTGTTTCTGGGAGCGAAGCTCGACACAGTGTCCCTTCTGGCCTCCCCGTCGGAGGAAAGGACCAGGTCCATCCTGGGCAAGGTACAGCGGATGTTGGTTTCCGACGCGGCCAAGGTGAGGTCCATCAAGTCCCTCCTCGGAATGATGTCTTCTTGCATCTACCTCATTCCCATGTGCAGGCTCCGGATACGCCCATTGCAGGAGTTCCTGGACGCGCGCTGGATCCAAACGACGGGCGGCTTCGAGGAGAGGATCACACTCGACGAGAGTTTCCGCCGAGCGGTCCAGTGGTGGGGCATCCGCGCGCATCTGACGGCAGGCATGGACTTCCAGACCACCAGGAGACAGTGACCACGGATGCCTCCCTGGAAGGGTGGGGAGCGCACACCGAAAATCTGCACGCGAGAGGCCTTTGGCTCCCGACGGAGAAGTCCCTCCATATCAACGTCCTGGAGCTCCGTGCAGTGTTCTGGGCCCTCAGGTCCTTCCTTCCGTCCCTCAAGGGCAAGGTGGTGAGGATCTTCACCGACAACACCACCACCATGTTTTACATCAGGAAACAGGGCGGAACCAGGTCCCCAGCACTGTCCAAGGAGGCGCAGGACCTGTGGCATTGGGCCGTCGCCCAAAGGATGTTTCTGGTGCCGTTTCATCTGGCAGGGATAAAAAACACCATCGCCGACTCACTCAGCAGGGAGCTGCGCTTGTGCCACGATTGGGAACTACGGCAGGATCTAGTGGATCGCCTCTTCCGACGGTGGGGCACACCCCAGATCGACCTGTTCGCGACGGCGACGAACTCCAAGTGCCGGAGGTTCGCCAGCAGGTTTCCCCAGGCGAGGAGCATGGGCGATGCTTTCTCGTTCCCCTGGGAGGGCCTGTTCCTCTACGCGTTCCCTCCTTTGCCACTGCTAATCCGGCTCGTCAACCAGCTCAAGAGGTCACGGTGCAGGATGATCCTCGTCGCACCTGCGTGGCCGAGGCAGATATGGTTCCCGGACCTTCTGGACTTGTCAGCGTCCCCGCCAATCAAGCTGCCGGTGGACGCGGATCTACTCTCCAGGGAAGGAGGCGCCATCCTCCACCACGACCCGAAATCGCTGAACTTGCAGGCCTGGCTCCTGCAGCGCTAGAGTTTGGAGGATACGACATACCGGCCGACTGCAGAGAGGTTCTTGCAAAGGCCAGGGCGTCCTCGACTCTTAAATGCTACGGACACAAATGGAAGAGGTTCTCTGTCTGGTGCCACGCACAGAAGATTAACCCTCTACGGATTACGGCTCCCCAGGTACTGCCGTACCTGCTGACGCTGGCCAAAGCTGGACTGGCACACGCGTCCATCAAGATTCATCTTGCTGCGATCTCCCGATACACCAGAACCACGGGCCGGACCTTGTGGTCTCATCGTCTGGTGAAAGAGTTCATGAAGGGACTGTTCAGATCGTTCCCGCCGGTGAAGGCTCCGGCCCCGGCGTGGGAGCTCAACGTGGTGCTGACCAAGCTCATGGGACCTCCGTTCGAGCCTCTGCACTCGGCCCCGTTGAAGTTTCTGTCGTGGAAAACAGCGTTTCTTGTGGCCATCACCTCCGCACGACGGGTGGGAGAGATCCAGGCCCTTTCCTGCAAGGCCCCGTACTTGACTTTTCACGACACGAGGGTAGTGCTCAGGACGCACCCCTCCTTCATGCCCAAGGTACCGTCGGACTTTGTGAACTTTGGACCTGTCAATCAGGGGAAGGCTCTCTCGAAGGCTTCCATTTCCAGATGGCTCTCTGGCTGTATCATGTACTGTCATCGGTTGGCAAACCGACCGCTGCCTGGCCGTCCGAGAGCCCATTCCACCAGAGCGATCGCAGCTACCACGGCGTTCCTTTCTGGTGTGCCCCTGCTGGACATATGCAGGGCTGCTACGTGGAGGTCGACGCACACCTTCACGAAATTCTACTGCGTCGATCGGGATTCCAGGGAGGAGTCCAGGGTCGGCCAAGCAGTGCTGCGCAACCTGTTCGCCTGAGGTGAGCCTGGTGAGGAGGTAAGATGCTTAATGTTGAGTTTGATGTAATGCTTAATGTTGAGCCTTTGCCACCTCCCGTGGTTGTGCATGTGTGTACTGCTATGTATTCTTTATTCATGAGCATGTGAATTCATGCCAGACCCCATGCTGGAGAAGGAACAAGTTACTTACCTGTAACTGTTGTTCTCCAGCATGGGTCTGGCATGGATTCACATGCGAACCCTCCCGCCTACCCCTCTGCGGCTCTTCACTTGGTCATACTGCCACTTCACGTGCTTCCAAATCTGAAGATGGCTGCCAGAGGCGGTGCTTAGGTAGAGGGCAGTCATTGGCTGTGGTCAGTATGACGCAGAGACCAGTGATTGGTTATTACTACGAAAGACAGATCAGAAACGAAACTGATACTGGTTTTTTCTTTACCGAGGATTCCCAGCCTGACGACGGGGAATATTCATGAGCATGTGAATCCATGCCAGACCCATGCTGGAGAACAACAGTTACAGGTAAGTAACTTGTTCCATCTACTACTGATCCTAGCACAAATGAAAATTGCATGCAACTAGGGCAGGGGCCCCGCTCCAAATTTGCTGCTCTGGCTAAAGGACATTACATACTGTCAAGATGTAGAAACCGACTTTAGACTCTTCCGCTGCACGCTCGCCCTCCTGATATTTGGTGTCCGTATGTAACGTACTTGCTCTCAACAGCAGACGCCTTGGACTCGCAACAGCCAACCCCATCAGAGAACTCAATCGACAGCCCGATGCACGGCGCTGAATCCTTGAACTCTGCTTCACAGGAATGAAGACTTTGGTGCAAATGACTCTGTACAATGTAAACAGCGAAGGTGCGGGAGGGTGGAAGGTTTGGGGTATTATGTCACAGCCGGCGCATGTCAGTTTGGTATGTGTGTTTCGTTTGAAAATGCCAATAAAGAAAGTTTTAAAAAAAAACTCAACCACAAAGAGAGTTCCCACAAACAATCCTACTGTTGTAATGCATCCACCCTCTGGAACGCGATACTGATGTCAGCTCGGAATGCCCCCACAATTCTCCAATTCCGCAAATCTCTCAAAACATGGCTCTTTCAACAACACCTGACCAAGAACTAATTCCAATGGACACACATACCGACGCACAGACCTTACAGTACTGCGCTAATGTTGAATGATTCCAGCCCAAATGCCAGCTTACCCACACACTATACAGTGCTCTGAAGCTAGGTCTGCGCTTTAAACAATAAAATACAAAAATCTAAATAAACGTCTCCGGCTGAAACACTTCAACAAATCCAAAGGCGCTTTGTTGATTCAAGCACTGAACCAGAGCAACTGCTGCTCTTCACCCGAAGTGTCCTGAAAGCCAGTCCTGTGTGAGTTATTGTGGGTACTGAAGAGAGGGTTCAGACATCTTGAGCCCAAAAAGTCCACCAGCGTTGTACAGGTTCCGGAGGCTGTTTGCGACCACTGGTAAGCCATAATGCTATGTATCACCCAGAAGAGGTATTACCCTGGCAATGTGCTGCCCAACGCCTGGAGCTTGCCAAGTTCCAACCAACTGAAGACATCTTCAAGGGGCACTGCAACCACGACATCTGTCCACTTTTCATTGGTTGAGTTAGTCCAGTTAGTTAGTCCAGAGTCGCTGCATGCAGAGAAGTCCCTGCCAGTGTGTTTCCCTCCATTCCAAACCAAAGATCGAGTCCAGAGGGTCCAGACTTGGTGGAGGTATGGTGAGCAGTCCAGCGCTCGGGTCCAACTCTCCAGTAGCCATCCTGTCATCCATGCTGCGGCTGTAGCACCGAAGAACCAAGCAGTGACAAACCGTGGACTGAAGAAACCAGACACCTACTTCTGCCACAGCACCCGCACCACCAAAGGTCATCCATGGAAACCAAAGAACTTATCTTCACCTCCCAAGCCTTGTTGAGGTCCACAGCAAGTTTCATATTTGTGGGACATCCACAGATGGTGTAGCAACCCGACCAAGGAGACCACCATGACAGACCTTCACTGGTGCCTTTCCGACACTGCTTGGTTTGCCTTCTTATCGACACCGACATCCCAGCGATTCCTTCTTCCAGAGGGGGTCCATCCTCGAGGAGCACCGTCGAGTAAATCTGAGAAACTACACCACTTTGCCCTCCAGGGCACCCAAGGTACTGTGACGAGGAAGAGCATCTTCCCAGATTCATCTTGGATCCTGTTCTCCAGTGGCTTCCCAGGTACTTTGGGGGTGGTGGCATCTATAGAAACAAAAGCAGACTATTATTGACCATATAAGGACTGAGCTGTAAGATACAAAGTAAAGTACAACTAACTTTTTCTTACAGGTAGGGAGAATCCTCACACAGTATTGCATTTTTACACTAAAGAAAGCATTCTGCCAATGTTCTAAAATATTAACTGCATTTCTACATCAATGCCTTTGAGATTAAACATTACCTAATAATTGTAATCCTTTTAAATAACGTCAGCAGTTGGTGCATTATAACTGAACCTAAGGGTAACTGTGGTATTGCATATAACTGTATTTCTGATGTTTGTTAATCTGCTTAGAATCGCATGCTGTGCATAGTCCGACATCCAGTGGTCACTGCAGAGTATTGCATTTTGTTTTTCGTAGTCGAAAAGGAGACGTCGACAAGGCGTGTCTGTAACACTATCCCCATAGTGACGTGCAGTGTACCCACAATCCCTCACGCGTCGAGGTCCCTCAGATTGTTTTTTTCCACCCAGATATTGGTCGCCTATACGTGGAGCTCCTCGAGAGACATTGCAAAAAACTTTATTCAACCTTTGGTCGCCCTTAACTTATAATATTACTTACATCCCTCCTTTGGCGTCATAGCTGCAAAGCTGTTCACCATCGATCAAGATCTCTGACAGCGGTGCCTTCGACGAAGGATGTTGTTCGGCGTTCGCCGAACACGTGGCCTGGCCTCGATGGCCAAATACAGTAGGGAGAGTGGCGTCGTGGGACATTTATTGTTTCTCTTTGAAAATGCCTTTCCCCTCCCTTTCCTTCGGGGTTGTTGTCACATGCAATCTGTTCCTCAGCTATGGAGAGGACACCCTTTAGGTTTTGCCCGCGTTGCAAAGGCAAATTTACCTGGAAAGACGAGCATAAACGGTGTAACCGTTGCTTGCCCCTCGACCACAAAGAAGACGGCTGTGCGGCCTGTCAGCTCCTTAAGCCGAAGACTTTGAAAGACTGTAGGGTCAAGAGGTGGGCAGCCTACGCCATGTCTAGGACTGATTCATCACCTGCCGCCGCAGAAAGTGACGTGGAATGTGACAACCCGATGTCCATTTCGGAAGTCGTAGACCTCTCTAAGGAACGTTCACGCTCCTCGTCGTCCGTCCCCGGCCCCGACAAGTTCGGCTCACGCCCTGCTTATGGGGATGAACACCCCGGCGACAAGGACGCACAGAGAAAACACTCCCATAAACGTACTACCCACGGCTCTTCGTCGTCGAAGACGGAGAGAGCATTAGCGCCAACGGAGACGCAGGTCCTACGGGCGGCCTCCTCAGACCGTAAGAGTCTGAAGCCACACTCGCAAATGCGACTAGCGACTGGGCTACCCCCAGATAAGGGCGCTATCACTAAACCGCCAGATGACGCGCACTGGCAAAGAGCACCCGTCAGCGTAGAGCAAGCGACGCCTGTAACGTCGATGCCGGAGGTCCCCTCGACAGACAGTTTAGTTGTCGAGAGCCTGGCGAGGATTATTTCCACCGATAGCCAGAGACGGGTGGCGAAAGAGATGTCGGTTGCCGCTCTTAAGGCCCGGGAAACGCCGAAAAGGTCAGAAGGAAGGCAGGAACCGCCCGCTCCATCGAGAGGGACTCCTAGCCTACCAGAAGGCTTTTCAGAAGGCGAGGGGAACCTCTCTTCGACGTTATGGGATAGGGCAAAGCGTTTTCTAACAGAAGGCCCTCCCTTTTCTCCCCCTGACCGCTCCGGGGTACCTCAAGAAACCCTAGAAAGACTTCAGTTCTGTGTGGACAAAATGGAGAGGTTTATGGAGACTCAGAACCTTCCAACACCCAAGAGATCAAGTGAGGGACCTCACGAGGATCCCAGGGCCAAGTATCCCAGGCTGTTTGATCCCCCCCAAGAGGCTGTAGATCTATATGACCTCACTGGAGAGGACCCCCACTTTCAGGATGATGACAAATTCTTAGGCAATGAAGGGGAACAAAACCTAGAGGAGGAAGGTTTTGAAGAGAACCCGGATATGGGTGAGGGGGGGCTTCGGAGAAGACCCAGAAGAAGGCGCTTCACAGCCCTGGCAGTCCCCATCAGCGTTTTCAGACCCTGAAGCCATAAACCTGTCCCCACCCAAAGGCTCACCTATTAGAATACATCTCCTATAGACGATCAACCTACCTTTAATGCACTCCTACGCAAGGCAGCAGCGCATTTCGAGATCGAGACCGGGGAAACTTCTCCTGACATCGACTTTGTAGAAAAGATCATTAAGAAGAAACCCCCTGTCAGCCAAACCATGCCCCTCCTCGGCTCAGTAAAGAGATGAATTATTCCTTCACTATCCACTCCCGCGTTGATCAGAGGGGTTAACCCGAGGATAGAAAAATTTAGTCCTTCTCCATCGGACCCGTTATACATCAGGGGCCACTCTGTACCAGACTCCTTAGTGGTGACAAGTACCAGGAAGAGAGCAGGGGTCCCGCTGTCAACTAGCGAGGCACCACCAGATAAAGAGGGTAAAAAATGGTATGCCTTAGGAAAGAGGATTACAGCCTCAGCTGCCTTTTCTGCAAGAATTGCCAACAACAACTCTTTGCTGGCAAGTTACGCAGATCCACAATGGAGCAAACTACGTAAGGACATTGAGGAGGTACCGGAACCCCTACGTACTCGCCTTCTAGCCACAGTGACTGAAGGGACCTTAGTCAACCAAAGCATCATTAAAAATACTGTGGATGCTGCAGAGACGGCTGGGAATTCCCTAGTCCAAGGAATCCTACTCAAACGCCATGTATGGCTACGCAATTCAGGCTTTAAACCTGAGACACAAGCATCTCTTATTAACAAACCTATAGAAGATGCAAACCTCTTTGGTAAGGCGGTGGATGAGGCACTAGAGACCTCAAAGAAGGAATTTGACACAATCAAGACACTAGATCAAATTTCAAGGCCTCCCAACAAACATGGTTATGGCAACAAATGTTTTTTTCGAGGCCAACGCCAGCAGCAACAACAGCAGCAGCAATACTCTGCAGGTAACTGGTCCTCTAACCAAGGCACCAGTGGACAATATAACCAAAGAGGTTAGGGAAGAGGTCGGGTCCTACCCATTGAGGTTCCCAAGCCACCAACACCAAATGACTCAAAGATTCGGGTCCCCTCCCATGCTTCGCCAGTCGGAGGCCGGTTAACATCCTTTCTTCCAGTATGGGAGGGTATAACATCAGACTGCTGGGTACTATCAACCATAGTCCACGGCTACTGTATAGAATTCAACAGTTCCCCTACGTACAGACCCCCAAGGGGACGACGCATGTCGCCAGAACACCTCGCCATCCTTCTTCAAGAAGTGGACCAACTACTAGAAAAAGGAGCTATAGAGGTCGTGCCTCTATCCCAGGTAACGGAAGGTATTTAATCAGTGTACTTCCTTGTACCCAAAAAGGACTTAACCATGCGCCCTGTACTAGATTTGCGCCCAGCGAACAAATTTGTCAAACCTCAAAAGTTTCGTATGGTGACTCTACAGGAGGTAATCCCCCTGCTTTCACAGGGAGATTACATGACAACACTGGACATGAAAGATGCATACTTTCATATTTTAATGTTGCCAGCGCACAGGAAATACCTCAGGTTCATGATAGAGGGCAAACACTACCAGTTCAGAGTGCTACCCTTCGGCATAGCATCAGCGCCGAGAGTATTCACGAAGGTACTGGCAGTGGCAGCGGCCCACCTGCGCATGTTGTCCATCCCAGTATACCCTTACCTCGACGATTGGCTCATAACAGGGGATTCTTACGAAGCATACTTCTCAAATACCCAAAAGACTGTAGACCTTTTGTTTCAACTGGGCTTCTCCATCAACGAGAAGAAGTCCAGCGTAGACCCCAGCCAGATCAAACAATTCTTAGGGGCTCTAATTCGAACAAAGGACGGCCTCGTCTTCCCCTCCAACGAGAGGGTCCAAAACATGCTGTTTCAAATCCCACAAAATGTGGCCAGTTGAGGGGTGACGGTACGCAAAGCAATGCGCTTACCAGGAATGATGGCGACATGTATTTATTTGGTACCTCACGCACGCCTGCGCATGCGCCCAATGCAAGAGTGGCTCAATAGCCAGTGGTGTCAGGCCAGCGGACAATGGGACAATCTAGTGGTGGTCTCGCAGGCCTTGGTTCTCTCGCTACGGTGTTGGTCGAAGGAAAACCTGGTAATAGGGAAACCATTCGCCACCCCCGCAGTGGAAGCCACTCTAACCACAGACGCATTCCTCACAGGATGGGGGGCTCACCTATCCCATCAGACTGCTCACGGAGTCTGGACTCCGGGCATAGCATCCAAGCACATAAACTTACTGAAGCTACTTGCTGTGTTCAAGGCACTGAAAGCCTTCCAGGCACACCTGCAAGGGAAGACAGTGATGGTCCTCACGGACAGCACCACAGCCATGTACTACCTCAACAAGCAGGGGGGCACTCAATCCCCAGGACTGTCGAAGCTGTCCCAGAACATCTGGAAGTGGGCTCTCAAACACAACATGTTCCTACTGTCACAACATGTACCAGGGGAACTCAATCTGCTAGCAGACAAACTCAGCAGAGACTTCCCTCTACGAATGGCGGTTACACGAAGACATCGTCTTCGACGTCTTCACACAATGGGGATTCCCAGAAATAGATCTGTTTACAACTCTGGAGAACTCACAATGCCAAGATTATGCCTCCGGGTACCCCCAGAACCAATCCAAGGGGAACGGTCTTTCAATACTATGGTCAGGGAAATTTGTTTATGCTCCACTCCCCCCCCCCCCCCGACTCCCCTTCTCAACAATATAGTGCACAAGATGCACCAGGAACAAGTTACCATGATACTGGTGGCCCCTATGTGGGCCAGACAGCCTTGGTTCGCTCACTTGATGGAGATGTCCCTATCTCCTCCAGTGAAACTTCCCTGCCCGTACAGCATACTGTCACAGGACAAGGGCAGGACATTACATCGATGCCCTCAGACCATCAACTTAGCAGCCTGGCTCCTGAGATCATAGAATTTGGACATTTACAACTCCTGCAGAGATGCATGGACATTCTCAGGGAGGCTAGAAAGCCTAACACTCGTCACTTTTATTCTAGCAAATGGAAAAGATTTGTCATCTGGTGTAGGGGAAGGAGCATCAACCCAGTGGACTGCTCTCCTACACAAATTGTTCTGTACCTGACTCACCTACTAGACTCAGGCTTGGTGTTTAACTCTATTAAAGTCCATTTAGCTGCACTTCCCGCATACACCACTTCCCAACTTAAAGTGTCATGGTGGAAAGTCCCAGTTATTAAAGCCTTCATGGAAGGAGTGAAGAGGATCCACCCTCCCATAGCTAACCCCGCTCCCGGATGGGACCTAAATGTGGTACTAACCAGGCTCATGGGGTCTCCCTTTGAACCCATGCACAAAGCAACACTTAAAGACCTCACTCTTAAGACTGCTTTTCTAATAGCTATCACCTCCATTAGGAGAGTAAGTGAACTACAAGCGCTCTCTGTACTAGACCCATTTGTTACTGTTCACAAGGATAAGGTGGTTCTACGCACACATCCTAGGTTTGCACCAAAATGTATCTCTAAATTCCATGTCAACCAGTCAATAGAACTACCAACGTTCCTTCAAAATCCCTCAAACCTAGGTGAGAAGAGCCTGCATACACTGGATGGTCGCAGAGTAGTGATGTTTTATATGGAAAGAACTAGACCATTGAGAAAGGCTAATCAGTTCTTTGTCTCGGTGGCAGCAGGAAGAGAGGGAGATGCAGTTTCGAAATCCACTATTTCTAGATGGATTGTACAATGCATCACTCTCTGTTTCTCTCTTGCTAAGAGAGATCTACCCTTCAAGCCAAGAGCACACTCCACTGGAGGCACCGGGGCTTCCATAGCTTTCATTGCAAATGTCCCTCTTGAGTCCATTTGCAAAGCGGCAACCTGGAGTTCTGTTCACACCTTTACAAAACACTACAATCTAGATGCCCACTCTAGATCTGATTCCCAGGTGGGACAAGCAGTATTAAGACATCTTTTCTCTACTGTTCCTTCTCACAACTCACCTCCAACTCCGGGTACTGCTCGCTAGTCTATGCACAGCATGTGATTCTAAGCAGATTAACAAACATCAGAAGACAATGCATTACTTACTGTAAAAGCATTTCTGATGGTTGTATCTGCTTAGATTCACATGCGCCCACCCTTCCTCCCCGCTCGGATGCAAGGAACATAGACTTTATTCTATATCTCTCTTTTCTGTACTTACTCACGTCTAATAGGCTCCATCAGGGCAGAAAGAATACAAACAGAGTGACCTTGACGCGTGACGGATTGTGGGTACACTGCACGTCACTATAGGGATAGTGTTACAGACACGCCTTGTCGACGTCCCCTTTTCGACTACGAAAAACAAAATGCAATACTCTGCAGTGACCACTGGATGTCGGGCTATGCACAGCATGTGAATCTAAGCAGATACAACCATAAGAAATGCTTTTACGGTAAGTAATGCATTGTCATATTGAGTTAACTATTGATTAGATTTCTCAGTACAAATTGAGTTTTATTTATTTGTGTATATTCACATAACTTTTTATCCCTTAATAAAAGAACTGTAGTGTGTAGACATTCCTTTGTGGGGGGCTGGAGGATTCACTGTATCTAAGAACCACCCTGCATCACATCCCTTGAGTTTCACCAATTGGGAGCCTGGGCAGGGGTGCCCCTGAGCCTCTCACCCAGCCACATAGCGAGTTGTAGTACAGACACCCCCTCCAGTCTTTACACAAGCACCAAGAACCCTTTGAGTTATTGCACTGGTCCAATGGACCAGAGGTGATGTTTGAGTATCAGATACCTACTAGGCTCTGAGGGTCGCTGACCTGCCAGAGTTCACTCCTGGGGTTTCAGTAGCTTTACCGGAAGATGCTCCAAGAGTCCATCTGGGTCTTCTGATGAACCTGGTGGAGTGTGAGAGGTCAGCAATGCGAGGTGGACCAACTGTTTGATGATTGTTCAAAATGTGCCATTTTATTAAAGTATAATTGATATTAAATGCCTCAATATCCATACGCTGCTGAGGATTTCCCTGCTTAACAAAACTAAAAGCAAACACTCTAACACAGTGTGTCTGGCCCTCACATTATATATCAAATACACAAAAGAAAATACATATGGGAATTCAGATAATATAAACAATTATATTCCTACATTGTTGATAAACTTTTAGTAACCTGGGTGGACTCCCTTCCCCAGGCTTCAAGATATAGTCAGTTTCAATAGTCATCAAAAGGAACAAGGAACTCCACGTAGGTAGAAAAGTCTCAATTCAGTTCTTAGTTTCAGTATTAAGTGAAAGATGTGTTAACCAAAGTTCCAACAACAACAACAAAGGTCTTCTTCTTGGTGAAATAAAGTATTTCCACTTTCTCAGAATAGCATCAATGTTATTCCCAGCCACAATGCTTTCCCACCACTTTCAGTTTATCCATGGAGACTTGGCATAGTTCAAAGAAATACGGCTTCTATGAAGATTAGTGAAACGCCAGTCTTGGTTAACAGTTATTGTATCTATATTCAAGGTTAAGATTCACAATAGGTATATTTGGCAGGATGACTTCACAGTGCTGCTGCTTCTTTTTCAAAAACTTCACTTCTACTAAAGGTTACCATGAGGACATTTTCCTTTGACTCATAGCATTCTACTTCATTTGTACCACTGAAGTCTTGCATCCACTGACAATCAGCTTTACCCCCACAGCTTCAGTGTTTTGTGCTACTACCACAGCTTCAGCTTCTCTTTATGGTACTTCACCCGCTCCAAATAGACATGGCACAATTCCTCTGAACATCTATCTTCAAAAGGGGATGCCTGTTTGCCTCGTTTGTTACAATAACAACCTAAGTTTGCCTTTATGACCCACTTCTTCGCTGACAACCTTTAGCAATAAAGGTTGTATCAACTTCTAATAATCTTTAGGAGCAGCAAGGTTTCCCTTCACCGCAACTTTCTGCCAACTGTTAGCCAAAGTAATTACCCAGAAGCCTTGGCGACACTTGCTTGGCTTCAGGTAATGGTTGCCCACTTGTATTTTAGGCAAGGGTAAACATTTGGCCTCACATTATTGATTGTTGTTTTCTGGCTTTGAAAAAGGCTACTTTCAGTCTTAATAAGAAAATATTGATTGATATTTTATTTCTATTGTGCTCGTACACAAGTGTTTCAGAGCTTGGCAAGGCAAGGCAGGGGAACAGAGGAGAACAAAACAGCGATCTTACTAGGCCCAGTGACGTTGAGAACGCGCAAGTGCATGGGAAGGGGGGTGCAAGAAAGGGGGGAGAAGTGGAAATTGCGAAGCAGAGGAGAAACAGATAAATAACAATAAATAAATAATAAAGGCAACAAACAGTGGTAGTGCAGCCAGCAATTTGCAAGTGCTAGGTTTAAGGCAGCAGACATGGTAGATCTGATAAGTGCAGGAAGAAAAAGGGAGGGGCTGTATGGGTACAGATACAGTCCCCAGTGCAAGGGATGGCCCGGAGGCAGTGCGGGAGGGTGGCAGGGTGAGCAGGTACCTGGGCCCGAAGAACAGAGAGTGGCCAGGTGTACGGTGCCAAGAGAGAACAGATCAGCAGGGGAGAGGGGGAAAGAAGGCAGAAGAAAAGAGGAAGGTCTTGAGGTGCTTCCGGAACCGGAGATGGTTCTCCTCAAGTTTTAGAGTGGCAGAGAGGCTGTTCCAGAGGGAGGCACCAGCCGAAGACAGAGATCTACCCCCAGCTCATTTCTTGGAAAAACGGCTGACCCTGAGGGAGTTGGGGGGCAGAGGAGCGAAGAGCTCGAGAGGGGAGGTATTTGTGGAGGGATAGCTGAAGGTATTTTGGACCCAGGCCCCAGAAAGCCTTGTGGACAATGCAGAGGGTTTTGAATGTAATCCTTGCATCCACTGGGAACCAATGAAGAGATTTCAGTGCTGGAGAGATACGATCCCAGGGCTTGAGGCCAAGGACAAGTCTCGCAGTCCTGTTCTGGATTAGTTGCAGAGGGCGGAGAGTAGAGGCAGGTAGATTTAGAAAGAGGCTGTTACAATAGTCCAAGCTAGAGAGAACCAGAGCTTGGGATACCATGAGTTTCTGGTGGGAGGAGAGGAAAGGCAGAGCATCTCTGAGGATGTGCAGTCGGAAATATGACTTTTTGGAGACCTCAAAGATGTGGGCGGAGAAGGAAAGGGTGGAGTCAAAGATGACCCCGAGGTTCTTAGCCTCGCAGGTAGGGGTAGGAAGAGGGCCAAGGGAGGACGGCCAGAGAGTGAGGGGAAAGGATGGTGAAGGTGTGCCGATGAGGAGGTTCTCAGTCCTACTGGCATTCAGACAAATATCATTGGTGGCACACCAATCTTGAATGGCAGTTAGGCAATCGGAGATGAGAGAGGGAGAGGAAGTGGCAGTGGGCAAATACTCTTGGCTTGAGCTATGCTTGCTCTCTTCAATTGCAGATACAATGTTTAACCACTTAACTTAGTTTATAAGTAATGATTGATCATGTGAATAACGAGGTAGCATTCAGTCTTTCTTTGGAAAGCACAATTAGGCACACGCGATCACTTCTTAATAAGTATTGAAAGGTTAAACTTCTTTTACAAGTAATGATTGTTTATGTGAATAATGCGGTAAAGTTCAGTCTTCACTTGGAAAATTAAACTTGGCCCATGCAACCACCTCTTCTCAGATTTAAGGGTTTAAATGTTCAGCAATGACTCTTTGCAATGTCTGGTATGCTTAATGAGAGCCATGCGACCACTTCTTCATAGGTTTAAGGGTTTAACAATGACTTTCAATGCTGTTTGCTTTCACACAAGTAAAATATATTTCTGATCACACACAAGTGCTAATTTCCATTGTCCCCTTGTTAGGATCTCAATGAATAACTTCAGCTCGCTTCTGCTTCTATGCGAGTGACATTAAGCTGTTTACTGTTGCCGGCAGTGCTCACCCAAGGAATCAGAATGCCAGGTTTGACTCACTGGCATCTGTGTTCCTCTTTACCACATGTTGCACAACTTCTACTGCTTCTGGCTCTCTTTAGACCAACACCCTTCCTCGCTGAAGGGGTCTCTGGCCCAGCCACTAGATTAAGGAGCCCCTTTTGGTCCTGAGAACCACGGCTTGACAACAGCTCCTCACTTCGTTCTCCGACATGTTCCCTGTACGGCAACCACTGCAATCAGGCTCACATGAGGGAAGCCAGCCTTCCTGCATGCCTTTCGCTGTGCAACCTCTGCACCTCAGAGTTTGGGGGGACCAAGATCCTCTCAGAACAAGCAGGTGAAATCTGCTGCATCCATATTCCGGTATCCCTCTGGTTCTCCCACTTCTGCTTGGTTTTCCAACAATGTGCCTTCTTCTGTCTGCCTCTGCTACTACTGCACACACTCCAGTCACAGTTCCAGCCCCTTCGAATTGCCTGCACCCGAGGGGGCTTTTTGTGCCTCCCAGGCTCCTTCAGGAGTGGGTTGTTAGGCTTAATTAAAGAAAGAAGGTGTAGAGGTGGGCACCGCTTAAGTACATAAGGCTTTGTGTCTTCTAGGGGAATTTTATGTTTCCATTAAAGGCGTCATCCAGTAACTGTGGCGTACACTTCGCTACAACAAACAGGACAGGCAAAGGTTGCTCAGTGAAACTCACTGAGCTTGGAGACACCTGATGCATAGCAAATACTACTTCAGAAAATAGTCAATAGTTAATAATTGTGTCTTGGTTAAAGGAATGAAACTGAAATAATCTTCTGATTATCCAAAGTTGCAAGTGATTCAATTGTCTTTATTCAAAGGTGTTTTGCAGAAGCCCTGGCCGATGCATTTCGGACTCTAGGTACTTCTTCAGGGTGGGCTCTAAAAAAATTAACAGACATAAGGCTGTAGAAACAACTTCTACTCTCAATATACTGATAAGTATTATAATTAAAAAAATAGAAAGTAACATAGCAGATGTTAAAGCATACCTGTCAGGCAATGGCCCTCACTTGAGTGCTATAGAATCCTCTTTCCTTAAAGCAATTCCTCTCACATCGCTTTATCTGCAATCCTTAGATGCAGATGTACTACTAAAAACAGAAAATTGCACAATTCTGTAGCAGTGACCCATTGTATACTTCATATATCAGTATCAGTCATGCTAGCAATCACAATCTGTTTTCTAATGTCAAATGGGGAATCTGTTACCTTGGTCTTTGTCCAAATGTCCTATTATCTGTGTAACGCTATGGAAGCCTAGTCTATTGTTCATGTGGCAACGGGACTATTCTCTTGATCCCTGCAATATGTGTAATAAAGGAAAAAAACAAAGCTCAAAGGACATCAACAGTAGTGGAACCAAATGCATAGGCAACTGATTATTCAGAAGGATAGCACATAACAACATGCGTTTAGAATAAGCTTACCTAAGTGCATGGAGATGCATGTTTGTGATCGAAAAAAGGTTGAATCCCTTGTCTATGTATCATGTGGATGTTCTGTGTCATAACAGGAAAAAGCGTGTCAATGTGGGCTTTCTGTTCAAGCACTCACTCGTGGTTTAGCAGATGTAGACAAAAGTAGCCATAACTTACTGATTAGTGTCTCTAAACAGAGTGTCAGTTACAGCAGACTCCGATGATTGAGAAGCGTCTCCGCGTCAGCAGCTGCCAGCGTTGCCATGGACACGGAGACGCAGGGACCCTCGGTTAGCTTATGAATAGACATCATCACGTAAACTAAGCACATATTATTAGAAGGGAAAGGAACCAAGTATCAAACCCTTACAAATATATGAATGGATGCACATCAAAAACCCGAGTAAGATAATATATCAAGAAGATGACATTATCCAATATGGTTGATCTGCAATTCTGGAAAAGGGCAGAGGCCCATAATTACAAGTGTATGAGAACAAGAAGTCCTGGCATGATAATATCTCAGGCAATTACAAGTGTATGAGACTAAGAAGCCCTGGCAGGAGAGTATATGTCATGATGCCTACCCCCGGGGACCCAGACCAAGTCCAGCAACCCCGGAAGCAGGCATCAAGTTATCCTAAGCAAGCCCAACAACCCCTGCTAAGGGGCTATTTGGGTCCTGTCCTGGCGTCTATGGCGCCAGGCTCATATGGAGAGTCAGTCCTGGTGCCATAGGCGCCAGGCTCATAGATTAAAACTTACCTGATGCAGACCATGCTGCAAACTTACCTGATGCAGACCATGCTGCAAGAGCTCCAAGCCAAAAGAGGCTTGGAAGTGACTACTTTACTTAGGGACTATTTTTTTTACTCGGGTGGGGCTGGGGAGGTATACTTACCTGGGACTACTTTGGAGGCTATTTAAACCACGCCCGAAGAGCAGCACATGCTTCGCGTTATTCTGCATCCAGCAGCGTAATGCTCACCGTGCCTGCAAGTCTGCATCCAGCCTTCTGCCACGCCCGCCTCGAGTTTGGAGCTCCTAGAAAAAGGGAGAAAGAAGGAGAAAAGGTTAGAACAAGAGCAATACCTTTGATCCTTACCTGAATTCCCGATCCATCGCGCCTTCGAGCTGGAAGAAAGAAGTTATTTTATGCGCGTCGCCTCGCCTGCTGCAGCGCCACGCTGAACTCACCGGCCTTCGCAGCATCTTCACATTCCACCGCATCTTCCTGCATGTTCCCGCCGCACTCCGGCACCTAAGGAGAAGACAAGAACAGCAAGGTGAGCCAAGGAAATACACAGAGGAATATTAGTTACCCCCCCATAGACTTACCTGATTTTACCACCGGGGGTACTATTCCTCTTCACGGGTTGGCACAGCTTCCACTGCATCTTCGCCGAACCCCGGCCCCTAAGGGGAAACAAAAGGACAGCAAGGTGAAACAAAGGGACTAACAAGGGGAACCCTCCTCACCACAATAGACTTACCTGATTTTACCGCCGGAGGTATTATTCCCCGAGACTTCATACTTTTTCTCAGCGCCTGAATAAGGGAGAAAGCAACAGGTTACATATTGACATTATATTATCGACCAGTGTTGGAAAATACAAATCCTTACCAGAATACTACCGGTTGCCACGAGGAACTTTTCATTAGGGTCAAGCTGCAACCTGCAAGGAATCGGACAAGAGTGAAAGTCAGGCATTTGAACTCTTATGAACTTTATACTTGAGGCGTCTTGCCGGGAATCTCGGAGTCAATATTGTTCTGGAACTCACCAATTCCTTCGAGCCAGTGAAGCAACTGGTTATCAACGCGCCCCTGCGCTCAATGCAGGATGGAGAGCTCATCTTTTCAAACCATCAGGTGAGATTTTAAGAGGGGACATCAAAGGTGATCTGTGGGGAGAACAGCGGGGGTGGGGGGATTTACGCTCAACTCCACGGGTGGTTAATGCTCTTTCTCCATTTGCAGAAGAATATTCCTACGGGCCAAGCAAACAAAGCTAGGTGGGCCAGTCCAGTCCGTCATCTCGGCCCTAGGCGTCACATTGGTGGAGACCGCAGCTGTCCAGTTCTGATCGACCCCTCTGTGGGAGCCAGGTGAGCATAACAGTATACTAGGCCATAACAAGAAGTGTACAAGATCCAAAGGAGTCCTGAGGGGAAATATCACAAATAGACAAAGGATTGTGCTAACCATGAGAAGAGAAAAGAGACAGTGATGAAATCAAGCAAGTTGTAAAGATGACTATCGGCCAAGAAAGGCCCAAAGAACTGTTAGTAGTGACCTCCTCAAGAACAAGGAAGAATCCAGGGGAGGAGAACCACCCTCTGGAATAAGACACATTATTCTTGAAGAACTTTTCCTTTGAAGTCATTCATTCTTTCTTTTATGAACACTTTTTCAAACCATCCATGGTTAAAGACATTTCCCCTTCACCTTAGTGTTAAGTTTAGAGTGTGAGAGTCAGAATAGAACTTTGGATGTAGGCCGATTTGATTTGGACATTCTGACACAGACAGATTCTTAGTTTTTCGTTTAGGGAGGGAAATTCCACTTAAAACAGGGTCACAAAGGCATTTTCCCAAACCCTTTATTTTAATAAAAGTCTTTTACCACAAACATGGCATACATGTGTCCTACTTTCATTTCTGTCTCCTTCTGTATTATGTTAGGAATGGAATCAGGCTCATTTGACACAATCTGGGGGACCCTCAGGTTTGAGAAACTTAGCAACAGAGCCTCGATCCTTCAATAGCTACAGAAAACTCCATTGGGTTTGATTTATCTACTAGCAGGGGAGAGTTGATACAACCTGGAGACCGAGTTTTAGTACCAACTGATTTGGTCCTTATAGCCCCATCCGGAAACTTATTTTAGGCTTGCCTCAAAATCAGACCCAGCTTGGCAATATGGTTTAGATGTCTTGACAGATGTCATCAACCCTGAATATAGAGGTGGCATAAAGGGTTTGATACAGAACAAAGTGAAAGAGCCCTATCAAGTCAAGGCAGGAGAGAGAATAGCCCAGAGGATTCTCGAGAAGGCTCTGTTTCCTAGAGTTCTGATGAAACTGAAAGGGGAAGCAAAGGCTTGGGAGAAACAGACGTAAAGCCCCCTGTTATATCTGAGGTAACTCCAACTAAAGCACTTGGGGAAGAAACTGAAATAATTCCAGACTTGGCGTTTGCCCGACAAATGATCCCTTCCTTGCAGAACCTTGTCTTCATGTATTACCATAGGACGAAGGTAGAGAAAAAGGGACAGGGGGCATTCTTTTTCCTTACAAACCGTGTTTTGTATAGAGGAGACATCAATTCTGATGGTATTCCTAGGTCAGGGATAATGGAGCCCAAAAGTCACAAAATAATGGTGCTCGAGATTGCTCACTCCCATTTGGCAGATGATCACTTAGGAATGGCTTTAACCCAAGCCCAAATATGAAGCTGGTTTTATTGCCCAGAGATCTTTGCTGATCTGAAAAACGTTGTGCTTGCTTGTCCCTTATGTCGGAAGACTAGTTTACAGCTGCCCCCTCCATTACAACCTTTACCAGTCATTGATGTGTCCATCTCACGCATAGGAATGGACATAATGGGACCCCTTGAAAATCAAAACTAGAGAACCAATATATATTGGGAATAGATTATACCACGCGCTATCCTGGGGCATTTCCTTGGGGCCACAACACAGCAAATTCTCAAACATTGGATCCTGTATTTTTCACGAGTTGGGTTCCTGAAGGAAATGTTAACAGATCAGGGGATTACTCATATGAGCAGACTAATGTGAGAGGTAAAGGAGATTGTACATATAAAAACACTTAGAACTTCCATTTATCATCCACAGACTGACTGGTTCATGGAGTGATTTGATAGGACCTTAAAACATATCCTGAAGAAATTAGTTGAAACTGATGGCAAAAATTGGGATCATATAACACCCTGGCCCCTTTTTGATGCCCGGAAGACCGCACAATTCTCTACCGGATTCCCTCCATTTAAACTGTTATATGGCACAGAACCATGGGATGTCCTTGACATATTACGGTAGACTTGGGAACAAGGGGAGAAAGCCATCCTGCCCCTTTCCCAAACAGCCCAGCGGTTAAAAGAACACATGGCTACTGTCGGAACAATAGTTAAAACCCACATGGTTGAGGCTCAAGAAATACAAAAGACCTACTATGATAGAATAGCTTTGCTTAGATCATTCTCTGTTGGACAAAAGGTCCTTGTTCTCCTTCCCTCATCTGAGAATACGATGCTGTCCAAATGGCATGCGCCCTATGAGGTGATAGAATAAACAGGGCCCTGTGATTATCCTGTATCACAACCTGACCGAAAAATTAAAACCCTCTTCTATCATGTGAATCTCGTTAAGGAGTGGAGGAAAAACCCTATTGATGATACCACTGTAGTATTGACTAGTCTGTTAACCGACAAATTAAATACGAGAAGTCTAATTCCGTCTGATCTGCCTCAAAACCGGAGGGAAGAGCAATTGAACCTCCTGGAAAGATTTCCTGATGTCTGTAAAACTGAGCCAACACGAGTTAAGGGGGTATTCCACTATATCCGGACACCCCCCAGGGAAAGTGCTGCATTTAAAACATTATTGAATACCCACATATAGGAAGGACATCATTGTAGAAGAGGCGGAAAGTAGGCTGAGTGCCAGAATCATCGTTCTGTCTGAGTCCTTGGTCCTCTCCGATAGTACTTGTTACCAAGCCAGATAAATCGTGGAGATACTACATTGATTTCATAAAGGAAAATGCAGTCTCCCAATTCGACAGTTACCCTGTGCCTAGAATTCATGACCTAATTGATCGATTAGGAGCTGACATTTTCCTCTCCACTATTGATGTAACAAAGGGATACTGGCAAGTCCCTGTTAATCCAGAGGACAAGGAGAAAACAGCATTTTCCACTCCTGTTGGACTCTAACCTTTTGGGATACACAGCGCTCCGGCCACCTTTCAAAGGTTCATGGATCAAGTCCTTAGGCCTTACATGTCCTTTTGTGGAGTATATATCGATTATATCTTTTTTTTTTCTTTTTATTTAGTTTCTTACAAAACTTTTAAGAATAGAAAAACAATTTTCCAACCAAGAATTCATATTTCCATCCTTCTCTTCTTACTCAGGTCACAGAGTAATTTCTAGCAGTTGCATTCATTATCTTTCCTGTTATACAAGTTTTTTATCCATTTCTTTCAGGAATGATATTAACGCAAAAGTTATTGTATTATTAGAACCATCATAGAACGCACTCCACCATTCTTCAGGCTGCCATGTTGTTAGTTTCAAAATCTCTGTTCCTAGGAATTTCTGTCTCTCTTCTTCCAAGTCTGAGCAATACAGAACAAGATGCTTGAGTGTTTGTCTGCAGTTGACACAGTCTATAGAATGTGTCGCTTTGAGTTGTTTTGTTTATAATAATATTAATGTCCTTTGTTTGGAATTGATTCATTCTGAACTGTAGAAAAACATTTTCGTAAAAATCTACATGGAAATTTTAACAGGTATTTTGGTAGTTTATTAAAGGCCTTGGCCTCAAGAGGCACTATTTGCATGTATCTGTGGTGAGATCTTTGTTGTTCTGTTTCCCACCAATCCATCTGCCACAGTTTCTTTTTTTACTTTGTTGGGGTTTATCCATAGTATCTCTTTGGTGGTATTTAAAGTTTGCAGTATGTTTTCACATTTCGGCTTCCACATCTCTTGAATTGATTCACTTCTTGTTTCTAAGTCCTTCTTTAATACTTTGAATTGCTGTAAACAATTTATAGCAGATATTTTACTATATAACGTCAAAGTGTTCCATATAACTTTTGCAGTTATGGAAATGAAACTCAGCTCATATCTAATGCAAGCAAGAGGTGTTCCAATAAGTAACTGCAAGATCTTTCTCCAAAATGAATATTCACATGATTCCCATGTACCATATGAGCATCCAAAGGAGGCTTCGCTTCCATATATTAATGCCGGCATAACTTTTATGTTATAAAAGTCCCAAACAGGTTTTAGACTAAGCTTTCCATATTTTCTGTTAATCATTGCAGCTTGTGCTGTTAATTGACTACTTCTCTGTCATATTGCTCTTACATTTGGTTCATCATTAATGTTCGAATTTATTATCACTCCCAAATATTTCGTCTGAGTTACATTCCTTAATGGTTCCTTTCTAATCTTACAATAAATTATTTTATTTTTTTGTCATTATTCCACTTCCTTTCAAGTTCTTGAATTCGAAGGTTTCGGTCTTCGAGATGTTAATTGGAAGACCATTCATCGAAATGTAATCCTCCAGTGCCTTCCATTTATGCTGGAGACCAATAGGCGTAAAATCCAAGAGCACAATGTTGTCAGCATAAAGGATCCAGTCGATCAAATTACCATTTATTTTTGGTGGAAATGTTCTAGTGTCTATCAGGTGTTTGCCCACATCGTTGATGAAAAAGTTGAATAACAGCACCAAGTGGGCAACCTTGTGTGACACCTCGTTCTGTCCTAATTGATTTCGACAGTGTTCCTTTTTTGTCAAGACGGATTTTGATGGATGTACCTGAGTAGAGTTCTTTTATCGCTCTTACAAGTCCTTCAGGGCAGTTCTGGGCTCTCATTTTTCTCCACAAGAAGTTTCGATCCACTGCATCAAAGGCGTGGGCCAAATCGATGAAGGCAAGATATATTATAATTTTCTTTCTAATTGCCTCCATTTTTAGTAAATTAAGAAGAAATAGATTAAGATTACAGCCCACGCCCTTTACGAAACCTGTTTGATGGAGATCTATCGATTATATCATCCACAGCAAGATGTGAGAAGAACATTTACACCATCTATATCTTGTCACTGGAGCACTATGTAAATCAGGGCTCACAGCAAATCCAAAGAAATGTAACTTGGCACAGTCAGCAGTCAAGCAACTTGGATGATTTGATGGTAATGGGCTAGTTAAACCTGTGAAAAACCGGAGGGCGTCCTACATTTTCTGCCCTTGGATTCCTTGCTCAGGTGGCCAGGGGTGTACCATCACTTTTGAATCCCAAACCAGGAGGTGGACAAGCGAGGAAGGATCACCTGGGTAGAGGGTCCTCGAGGATTGGGGAGTAAAAGCCCATTGGCGAGTAATGGTATCCCCCTTTTTCTAGTCCTGATCTATCCTACACTCCGTCTACTGTCATAGGATATTGTCACACATGTCCGGCCCTACCCCAGGACTTTCCTTCGAATACTCATTGTGGAAGGAAAGCAAGGTAATGTAAAAACACACTGCGGCCAAACCCTTTTTCGAACTATGACACTGACTTGTCCTTCTATCCCTCTAATCTTATAACATATTGTGAAACCCAATCCTTTGCTTCTCCTTTACCCTCAGTTATTGAGGATACAAGAGGGGTTAAAAACTAGAACCACCAACCTCTTATTTACATCACAGTAATAAGACAAGGAAAATATTTGATGTGGCACACTCTTACGATGTTGAACATTACTCCAACCCTGAGAGTGTAAAGAGAAAACTAACAGTAATACCCTCTTTCTGTCATAAGGACACCCTGGGAATATAGGCACACTTTCCCCTTTCTCTGAAGGTACCCAATCCAACTCCTCCTCCTCAGCCTCCAGAGGATACATTAAGACCACATCATCTTCATTTCCCCAAGTACTGTGACGAAGAAGAGGGAGTCAAAAAGAACCGACGTCCTATGGGAAACACCACTGTGGTACTGGGACAAAGAAGATGCAGACCGAAGCACACCAACATCCTCGTTGGACATGTCCCAGTAATAAGGTCAGGCAGGGTCAGGCAATTGGAATCAACCATGCCCACATGCAGCCTGTTAATAACTCGGGAGCATATAAAGGGACAGTGGCATTCAACAAGGCGAATGAGTTGGGAGGAGAGCTAAGGAGCAGTGGCTGCCCAAGACCAGTTGGGAGAAACCCAGATGCCGAGATGCCGAGGGTCTGCAGGAAGAGATACCCAGGAAAAGCGTGGCTAGAGAACCGTATCTCCATGAGTCAGAGAGGTCGGCAGAAGGGAGCCGGGAGGCATGCTGATCCCTTTTTATATTGATGACACAAAATGCTTGTTCCTATGGGCCACGACAGGAGCCCAGGATTGTCTGAGGGGCATGCATTGAGACCCTGACCTCAAACGGCAAGGACATTGAGCTTAGAACGAAGAAAACACAACCTGTGAGTCAAGCGCAGTGAACGCCCGGTGTGTGTTAGAAAATGAATGAGATACAACATTGCCACTCGATTGCGTAAGGCTAAAGACGCGTCAGGTGAAATTAACAAAAGGTAATGCAAGGATAAATAGTGGCAGAGTGGTTGTGTGTATAACTACACGTTCTCGAAAGACTATGTGTACAAGAAGGATGCTTCTGCAGGGAGGGGAGCTGTGCGCGGCCCAATGTGGGAGCTAAATAGAAATCCAACAAAATTGGAGCTGTGTGAGTAACAAACTGGGAGCAAATTCCCAAAGTGTATTTAAGAGTGTTTAAACAAAGTCAAGAGTGGTGAAAAATCATTGGGGTGGACACCCGGCAGGAGAATGATCCAGGATGGGTGCATAGACCCCGCTATAAGGGAAAGAGAACAAACATAAAGTATAAGGCACCTGATTGCACAACCTGTAATGGGTGGACCGTGCGGTCTGACAACTGCGCCATGACCAGGGGAGCCATGTTGAAAGCAAGAAGCTCCATACGCTACTTAAGTTAAAAGCCTAAGAGCACTTGGTTAAGATTGGGGAAGGAACTTTGGTGAATTGAACTTTTGGTGTTAAAGGAAGTTGAATATTGGTGATTTGGAAAGTAACCAAGAGGCTCTAAGCTTGGGCGAGGGAAGCCTAAGAGACCCAATGAAGAAGTGTGAACCAAAGGGCTTTTGGGTTCAAGGAAAGGGGACCCGGAGAAGCCCAAAGAATCTACAGAGCAAAGGTACTGTGAACTTTTTTCCAAGTGAATCCTGAGAAACCTGTCGAACTTTATAATCCTGCCTTGAACTTGGGGAAGGGAGCTGCCCAAGATCTCCACTGTCACAATAACCTTACTTTTAACACTATTGAGTTGGCCACAACCCATACACCCTGTTATTCTGTAGAAGTGAGGACAAGCATAGGTTTTGACACAGTGGGCCTCATGACAAGTTTGCCAGTCCGGAAATAAGGGTGCCGGTAAGCTCACCAGCACCCTTGTTTCATGACCGGCAAACTACTTGTTTGCCTGCCGGACCCGCTGTGACCACAGGTCAGACCCAGCGGTCACGATAAGCAAACCCGTCACAAAAGCACTGTTGGCAATGGTGCCGGTGCTTCCGCGTCTCCACTCCCATAGAGAATGGGGATAAACACATTTACCAGCACCTGACTTCCCGGTGGCCAGACTCATAATGATCTGGTGGCACCGGGAAGTCAGGCGCTGGTACATTTTTACAGGTCTGGCAGCAACCCGCTGGTGGCACAGGTAGGGTATTTGCCAGACCCATCATGAGACCCATTGTTTTGTTTTGGACTAACAAACGTAGACTTCCATTAGATTGCTTTCCGTTAGGGAACATTACTACCTTAGAGTTAGGGCAAGTTAGGTGTTATAGCACCCTGACCATTGAAAAAAAAGGTTTTCAAAATCTACTTTATCTGTCTGTGTCTTCTCCTATACCGGTCTCGAACCCTAGACTGAGAAAATAAAAGCTGTCAAGGAAACCCTAGAACTCGGATCAAAAAAATATTTAAGAGCTTTTTTGGACTTAGTGGGGTATTACAGGCGGTTCATCCCCTGTTATTCATCCATCACCTTCTGCCTCACTGATAAACTCAAAAATTCAGAGCCCCAGAAGATCAAATGGAAAGAGGAAGAGCAACTGTGTTTTGATAAACTTAAGCACATTCTGTATAGTGAACCCATGTTGAAGGTGGCTGATTTCAACAGGGAATTCTACAGACTGACCCTTCACACGTTGAATTAGGGGCAGTCCTTTCACATGATCATGATGGTATTAAACACCCTTTTCTCTGGGAAAATAACTATGCCACTTTTGAATTAGAGGCCTTGGCAATAAAGTGGGCAATAACCTATCTTACTGGCAGGATATTTAGATCGGTCATAGACCATGCCCACTTGACATGGATGAGCTTCTGTAAAGACACCAATGCACGGAACATGCCCTATTGTTTTAAGGTGTTAAGATAGAACACCGGTAAGGAAAAGAACAGGGTAATGTAGACTTTCTTTCCCGTTTTCCAATAGGTGCTGAGAGAACCAAAAGCATTAGGGGAAGGGTATTGTGAGGGGTCAGAAATGAAAGCCAGACACAAAATTGGCATGTTTTTGGTTAAAGACTTTTATTTAAATTAAATTGGGTTAGGAAAATGCCTCTCTGACCCTTTTCTAAAGAGGAGTTTCCATACCTAAAAACCAAAACGAAGGATCTGTCTGTGTCATATGCTCAATAACTGAAAAGCCGTCCTTGTGTTCAAAACATCCTATCCTGACTCTTGCATTACAACCAAAACATTAAAATGTCAAAGGAAATGTCTTCAACCTGATTTTGGCAAAAAAGTGTTCACAACTGAAAATTAGAATATCTCCAACAAAAATGTTTTCCACGGTGTAAGACCTTGGATCCAGATGGTAGTTCCCTTCCCCTGGATTCTAAAATGAGATGGCAATGTCTCTTTTACTAACAGTTCCTTTGTGTCTCTCCTTGATTCACAATGTTCTTGTTAGGCAACACGTTTTATAACAGTCTTTCTTCAACTCAAGTGTATCTTTTGTCTAGCAAATACTGTCCTCAAGTATTTCTAGTAGCTTTGCAACTGCCTTGTACACTCCACTGCCAGAACTCTTTATGCAAGTACAACTGCCTGGTATACTCTCCTGCCAGGGCCTCTCTTGTTTTTTACCTTGCCTGGTATACTCCCTGCCAGGACTTCTTATTTGTTTCACAGTTCCTCTGTATCACCAAAACTCTATATACTGTCCTTGGCTCAGTATATCTGTTGGTGGGAATGCATCCATATCTTGTTGGGACTTGAATCTGTACTTTGCCTTGTCTGCGTTCAAACAATCTTCTTGTATTTATTTATTTTCACATTTATAAAGCCTGCTGAACCCAAGGGCATCAAGGTGCTGTTACAACCTGCTACATGTATTTGGGGTCAAGTGAGAGCAAACACAAGAGGGAAGTAGCTCCAGTCAATTTTACACAAAGAGACAGGTTTTTAATGCTCTCTTGTATGCCCAGTAAGATTGTTCAGCTCACAGAGCAGGTGGAGCGTGCTCCAGTGTTTTGCTGCAATCGTAGGAAAACTTGAGCCTACAGCATTTGTCTTTTTGAAGTTCGGCTGGATGAGTCTGTGGGCATAGGCTGATCTGGTTGGTCTGGAGGATTGTACTGTATGGATTTTTTCTGAGAGGTACGGGGGAGCAACCTTGGTAAGGCATCCGTGCATGTTTGACAAGGTATTGCACATGATCCGTTCCCATATCGGGAGCCAATGAACATTTCTTCTTACGGCTGAGATGTGATCTCTTTTGGGTATGTTAAGTGCTGCTCGTAGGGCGTTTTTTTGGATCACCTGAATTTTTGGGATGTTGAAGGCGGAGGTGCCAGCAAAGAGCACATTACAGTAGTCCTGCCTGGGTCCTATGACTGCACGGGCAGTTGTCAGGCAGATATCGTTGGAGAGGAAAGGTCTGCATGCATTAATCAGTTTTGTGGCATAGGCGGCAGAGGAGGCAATGGCGTTCACTTGCCGAGTCGAGAGTGTGGCATCCAAGTAGACTCCCAGTGTCTTCACTGCCGAGGAGACTAGGATCGTGTTGCCATCGATGTTCAATGTTGCATATTGTGCCTTGAGTTTCGTGATCACTGCCTGGGGGGCCTATGAGGAGGATCTCGGTCTTGTTGTTGTTCAGGCAGAGACGATGCATGGCCATCCACGCCTGTATAGTCAGATAAACAAAGGTTTAGCATTGTGGAGTCCTCATGGTAGTTGTTGGAGAGGGGTTGGGAGATCTGGGTTTCAATGGCCTAGTTGGTATAGGATATGCCAATAGTCTAGCAGGTCGAAGATAGGTTTGGTGAATATGTTGTATAGCGTAGGGGATACGCAAGACCCTTGGGGTATGCCGCAGAAGATAGGAGACGGGGAGCACTGGTATTTCCCTGCGAACACTCTGACAGTTCTGTTGTTTAGGAAAGAGGCAATCCATGCAGTGGCCTCTGGTGAGGAATAGGCTGCCATGGTGAGGTGGTGATCTAGAATCTTGTAGTCAACCAGAGCAAAGGCTACTGAGAGATACAAGAGTAGAAGAAGAACCGGCTTCCCTTCGTACCTAATCTCAACCAACTCGTTTTTCAAGTCTAATAGGGCTGGTTCAGTTCAGTTGCCTGGACAGAACCCAGACTGATGTATTCCCAGGATGTGGTTGGTTTCCAAGAAGTGCTGTATTTGAATGTAGGATGCTCTGTCGAAGATTTTCAGGAGGAATGGAATTGTTTTGATAATGAGAAGTACTCCGGCATCCTTGTGACTAGAGGGAACCAGACCCATGGAGAAGAAAGCATTAATGAAGGAGGTGATGAAGGGGGCCAGGAGCGCCGAGAAGTCCTTAATGATGGAGGCAGGGCAGTTGTCACCCTTGCATTTCAACGGTTTTAAGACTTTTAGGATGGTTATAAGTTCTGCCTTGGTAACATTAACCACATGAAAAGTAGGCATATGTAGGCAGGTGACTGTGGAGCTTTGGGAGTGGGGTGAAGGTTGTCCGCTAGCTTTGAGAGTTGCTTGCTTGAAGTTGATGTTGGTGTTGGTGTGCAAGGCGTTGATTTTGTTGAGAAAGGCTTTTTGTGTACTGGTGCAACATGCCTTATCTTTAGAAATAGGAAGTGGAGTGGATGGGGGCTTCCAGTTCCCTGAGGATTGTGAAGCTGTCTCGCGTGTTGGATTTTTTGTTTGCTATTCTTGTATTGTAGTTGGTTGGTTTCGCAAGTAAGGTGGCTTTTTTGAAAAACTGCTGCAGTGGGAAGATCAACCTCCGATCATTGGCGAGTGATTGTTTCCATTTTGCTTCAGCTAAACGTTTTTTGGCCCGGAGCTATTGGAGGTTAGGAGTGAACTAGGAATTTATATGAATAAAGGGTTTTGTTTTTCGCAGTGCTAAGGAGGCGATGACATCATTGGCTTTCGTCAGGGACTCGGAGTAGAGGTTAGCGAGCACACTTGGGTCAGTTATGTGGAGGTACACAGATTGGAGTGGGTTAAGCGGTGGCAGTTTTTCGAGATGTTTCTGGAACTTCGGGCCAGTGTGGATGGCAATGAGGGTGCACAGTGCATGGTGTGGCAGATAGGGAAGGCCACAACAGGGTGGTTAGTCGATGGGCAAGGTGTGTTTTAGCCAACGGCGATCTGTCAAGTTGAGGTCTGCTATCCAATCTAGGATGCAACCTTTCCTGTGAGATAAGGCACTGATGCAATGTTTTTAGCCTAGGGCACTGAGGGAGTTGGCTACCGCTGAAGAATTTCCGTCGCTAGGGTCATTCAAGCCAAGGTTGAGGTCACCTAGGAGGATGGATTTAGATGTAGGTTTGATGTTCGCGCCTACTCTGTGTAGGAGGTCTTCCTCAAAGGATTAAGCAGGGCCTGGCGGGTGATAAATGAGCTAGAGGGATATAGTGTCTATGTGCAAGATAGACTATTTGACCAGGAGAAGGCCACAGTTCCCTATCAGGGTGGTGTAAAGCTGTCGGATGGGCAGTGAGTCTTAAGCTATCAATGCTACTCCTCCGCCTCTACTGTCACTGTGGAATATGGAGTAGCCTACAGGTATGGGGTAGAGAGAGGGCCGGCCCTGCCCGGATGCTGCATGTTGCTATGTAGGATGTGGGCTGGAACAGATCTAGTGTTGACAAGCGCACATTGTAGCGGTAGGGTAGGTGGTTTAGTCTTCCTGGGACTGGGAGGTTCTTTGGTTAGACTGGTCAGGGGGGTGGCTTGTTTTGCAGGGGCACCTTGTACCGGCCAGGTGATGCCGTGTAAGGTAGCTTTGTGTCTCCGGTTAGGGTAAATTCTTTAATTGTCTAAGGGCGTGGCGAGGTTGGAATTCCTGGACTGGTCCGACGACCATGGTAGGTTGTCTGGAGGTTGGTGTGGGGCACCCTAGGCACTTAGGTGTGTTCTCTTAGCCAGATGTTTCTTGAAGCAGGCATGGGAAGGGGAGAGAGAGGTGGCATACGGCTGGTAGGTATGCGATGTCTGCTGTTTCTAGTCGAGACTCTGGAGAGGAGACACAGCAAAGTTGGGCGATGACTTTCAGATCTGCACTTTTTATTCTCAACAAGGTGGTGCACCTAGACTCAGAGACAGTCTGCCGGGCTGCCGTTACACAGGGCAGGGTCTAAGGTTGGCGGGGAGACATCCATTGTGTTAGCAGGGAGAGAGGGCTTTCTCGTAGCAACTGCTAGATTAGAGGATTGCATTTTCCTGCCTTCTAAAAAGGCATCGGGTATGCCTGTAGTTATAAGGCTGGTAGGTAGCGGAGTGAACCTGCAGCAGAGCAGCATTTTCCAGTGTTTAGTGACCAGGGGTACCAAGTGGGTGTGGGCTGCCATGTAATGCGCTGCAGTGATTCTGCCGCCCTGCCTGGAGTCCTATGCTTCATAGATGGCTGGAGTGAGGTAAGGGTTTGTTCTAGGTGTAGGAATACAAATGTCGCAGGATAGGCTGATTGTATACGTTTTGCAAGCGGCGATACGCAAGTCATGGTTGCTAGACAGAAGGGGCGTGCAACGAATGTCTGACCTTCGTCATCTAGGATAGGGGTTGTTGGCGGTCTGCAGGGGTGGGAAGACTTTCTGTGAGTATGGTAAGCGTATGATGGTCTTGGTGGAGACGGATATCACCAGACTGTTGCTTAGAGTACTAGTGTTGGGCGATAAGAGAGAAAGCGAGGCTGAGGGAACTTCTGTGGTGGTGGGCAGGAGTGAGCATTACGTTAGGAGTATGATATGATATGATAGGTTATTTATAACATGCTTTTATACCCAGAGGTTTCGAAGAGCGGACCCGGGGATCTAACCTGTGTTACTCAGTGTAGTCTTGCTTCCAAGGTGAGCACATTGACCCTGACCTATCCTCCCGAGAGATGGTGCAGGCAGTACAAACCAGAGGCTTAGCATTCAAAGTAAACACTAATGCAGGTGGGATGAGTTTACCTTCAACCTGGAAGTTGAGTGTCGAGTGGCTGGAGCAAAGGGGTGAGTTTTTAAAATCCTTATAGATATGAGCGGGGACTGTGTACTTATGTGCTCCACACAAGAACAGGCAACTGTGGTGGCGTGGTGTGCTTCTGGTTCACAGGTAATGCATGTCATGCAAGGGGGCGTGGCTACGTGATAAGACGGATATCCTGCAAGCTCCCGAGATCCATCGCTGATCCGTCGAAAATCAGCAAGAAAATGCCAGCCGGAACGAACAAAACTGAAGCCACCTCCACATGAATGCGGGGAGCATGCAATATTGAATAGCAGGAGAAGAATACAGTTGATCAGAAAGAGTAGTGCACCAGAGAGGTTTTGGCGACCCTTGTAAAGAGACATGGGAAGATGGCGGCCACAAAGAAGCAGGACAAAGGATCCGAGTAGTGACACAGCCTCTGGAAGAAGGACCATCCACGGACCCAAGGGCAACAACTGTAATAGAGCAATGAATAACCCATGAATGGCATAGTGCTCAACCAAGACTGCACAAGCTGATTACCAAGGGGCACTGACCCACACAACGCTGCAGCCTTCTAGACAAATGAAGTGGCACTGACACCCTGGCCCCAAGGCATGCGAGCGGTAGCAGGAAGGTCTGGTTAGTGCACCACTTCGAAGCCTAGCGCTGAGACGGCCCAATGAGAGAACCTGGATAAACCTGGGCAACACTACGGCACATAGACAGCAGAGAGACTGCACCGGTGCGGTGGATACGGTGCATCAGGCCTGGATCCAGCTATACTACCACCAAGAGGAACCAAGTGATGACTGCCAGCACTCGATAACATACAGAAAGCCGATGGAACGGCAGTAAAGTCCTACCCACAGGCAGTTTGATGTGTGTAGGTGCCACCGGCTGAAAGACTGATTTGAAGGGGACAATATCACATGTAATAGCCTGCACCAAGGAAGTCATAGAGAAAGAGGAGAGCCTACAGGCGAGACAGAGACCTCACCACAAGGACAGTGAGAACAGATGACACAGTATAAATCAATACGGACTACGGAATGCCCCCTACCAAGCTGCAGGACACACAATAAGGGACCTTTGACAAGGGGCGGACATAGAGGTACATGGTAAATAACCAAACTAAAGTCCTCTGAGCTAGCCACTAAAGAAACAGACTCCCAACAGGGGGCGGAGGGCAGCAAGGAGGCATTACAGACCCCACCTGCGCAAGAGACAAGAAGAGGCCACGTCAAGGGAACACAGTGTGGATTTCTGCGCCATATTAGAGACTGAGCCAAGAGGGCATGGAACAAGTGCAGGTTAGGTGAATTGAATACCATATACTTCGGGAGTGACAGGCACAAATACCTAAACCACAGGACAAAGCCAGTGTTCATTAGACTGGGGAAGTGGAGCACAGACACGCTCCACAAAAAGCCCCCCCCACCAACAGACCTCCCATCTTGGCCAAGGTGCCAGGGCTAAGAGTAGCCGCGCATGACGGGCAGAAAAAGAAGCACCAGAGTAACAGAGACCACGATGTCGAACAAAGCAAATAATGCCTGAATAAGACAGTCCTCCCTGGATACGTTCACAAAACCAGTACAAACGATGGAGGGGGCAAAGTCACAGAGGCAAGAACCGAACGAAGGAGACCCTCAGGGATGAATGCATAAGCAGATATTGGGAGCTATTGCAGACCTGAAAGCTACACTTGAACACAAAATTGACGCAATGCAGATTTATATGAATCTGCTATGACAAGACGTCAGAACACTGACAGAGCGTAACGGGATGCTAGAAAAAGAAGTGACAGCTAACACTGCCAGTTGTAAAGTCAACACCTCAGACGTCTCCACCTTGCAACAGCAAGTACAGAACCTGGAAAACAGGGTGGAGGAGGCGGAAGGTCTAGCCAGGCGCAACAGTGTGAGGATCATTGGCTACCGGAGGGAGCAGAAGGGAAGAACCCTACCAACTACGTTGATGACATGTTTATACAGTTAATTGGAGCGGGTGCATTATCCCAGGGATTTACAGTGGAACGGGCCCACAGAGCACTGATAAGGCAACCCCAACTAGGCACCCCGCCATGGCCAATAATAGCTAAAATTCTGAATTACAAAGACAGGGAGAAGATACTGGAACATTTTCGGAAGGGTGGCACCATCAACAGAGCGTCGGCTTCCATAACAGCGTTCACGGATTATACCTTCCAGGTGCAGAAGAGGATAATGGAATACGGAGCAGTACAGAGAAGATTGCGCATGGCTCAACTCAAGTTCCTACTATTGTATCCGACCAGGATGAAAATATTGTACAAAGACGCACCCTTGTTCTTCGAAACACCAGAGAAGATGGACAACTGGCTGGATTCCCAGAACTTGCCGTCTGAACAGCGAGACCAAGCAGGTGAGGAGAGTGAGAAGTGGCACCTCGAGGGGAGTTCTGATGTATAATTGGAGAGGTGGGGGGGGCAAATGATGGAACAAAGCTAGAGACTTTGGGACTCTTAGCTAATAATAAATGTGAGCTACGCCGATTAAAGGAACATGGGAGCGCTGCGCGCTGCGCAGGAACCTTCAGACAGGGACCGTCTTACCCCTCCCCCACCCTCCCCGATAGGTAGTTTAGAAGGATATTGGTAGTGCAGTATCCACCTGCAGCGCTCTAAGTAACGGCAAGACGCTGTGAATGGAGTGAGACGCAGGGATGCCTGAGATCCACATTGGAAGCTGGGAGGGGAGAGGAGGTAGTTTGGAGTGTTGAGGGGAGACAAGCCTACCGTCACAAGCCACTGAGTAAGAAAAGGAGGGCAGGGGAGGAGATGGGTGGAGTGGGGAACGGAACAGATGGGAGACCTGAAGATGGTGACCTGGAATCTGAGGGGGCTAAATAACTATATCAAACGGAATAAGGTCATGATGTACTTGAAGAGACAGAAAATAGATATTGCCTTGTTACAGGAAACTCACTTGACCAAAGATAAGCAAGGGGTGGTGGCAAGGAAATGGGAGGGGAGTACCATAGGAGCAACATACTCGGCGTATGCCAGAGGGGTTATAACGTGGATAGCACCACATGTCTCATTTAAGCTATTACAGTCCACTATTGATACAGGCGGGAGTAGGTGTTAATAAGGGGGCTGGTAGAAAATAAAGAAGTGAACATCATCAACACTTGCGCTCCAAATCAGGACACCACAGCTTACTTTAAGAACCTGTATGCCAGGATTAGCCCGTATATGGGTGGGGCAGTAATATGGGGAGGGGACTTTAACTGCACATTGGACCCGATCCTCGACAGATCAGATGAGGTCAGAAGGCTTATCCCAGTAGCGAAGGGCTTAGGTACCCTGTTAAGTGATTATCGGTTAGTGGATGTGTGGAGAATGCATCACCCACAAAGCAGAGAATACTCACCCCACAAAACCTGCACACCCAATTAGATTATATATTTGTAGGATTGGAGCTAACCGGGGAAATAACGAGAGCAGACTACAAGGCTGTGGTCCTTTCAGACCACATGCCGTTGATAGTAACATGGCAGTACTTGCCTCCTAGGGCCGAAATCCTGACATGGAGACACAGAGCCGAGGCACTTAAAGATACAGTGTTTAAAGAAGACCTGAGGAAAGAAATACAGGAGTACTTTGAACATAACGCTAGAAGTGTAGATTCAGCTGGCACACTATTGGAGGCATTTAAGGTGCTAGTAAGGGTGGCGGCAATATCAAAATCAAATGGATTGCAGGGTGGCATAATATAGGAACTACAGGATGCAGAAAGGAATGTGGGGACCAAAATGTGGGACGGTGTGGGATCCCCGGAGGAGGCTGAAGCCATACACCAACTACAGCAGGATTGTAGGGGTCACTGGGAGAGACTTTGCAATCTAAACTATAAAGAAATATGTGGAGAGGCAGCATGCAGAAGGAGATAAGCCGGGCAGACTACTAGCATGGCTATATAAAAGTGAGACCCCCCAGACAAAAAATTAGAGCAATGCATCGGATGGATGGACAGATACGAGATACCCAGGAAGGAGTGAACAAATGTTTTTTTGAGTATTATCAGAGATTGTACACAGACGTAACTGAAGGGGAGGAAATGGATGTGTTGGAAAACTTAGCAGAGATCGATCTTCCCAAACTTGAGGGAGCGGAAAGAGAGAACTTGGAGGTCCCAATTACTTTAGAAGAGCTGGAACAAGTGATGAAGTTACTACCCACAAATAAGGCCCCAGAGGCAGATGGACCCCTGAGTGAGTTCTACAAAACATACAAAGCAGAATTGCTCCCACTGATGTTAGCAATGTTGAACGAGGCGTTCAACAGGGGAAAATTGCCAGAGTCCCTGAGGGAAGCGATTATTATTCCGCTCCTAAAACCTGATAAACCAAGCACGGACTGCAGATCTTACAGACCGCTATCGATGCTCAACCAGGACAGTAAGATACTCACAGCAGTGATGGCTAGTAGGCTGAGACCAATTATAAATAAACTCATACATCCTGATCAGACGGGGTATTTCCCGCGAAGGAGCATAACCGACAACCTTGGTAGACTCCATCACGTGATGGATCAGACAGAGGGGAGCTCCCAAGAGGTGGCAATAATTTCACTGGATGCGGTGAAATCCTTTGATTCAGTCAAGTGGCCTTGGCTAATGGCTGTTTTAAAAGAATATGGTATTGGGCCTGCATACCTGAAGTGGGTCCAATTGTTGTACAGTGAACCATTGGCTAGAGTCAGAACAGTAGCAACCTTACCAGACCAATGGCAACTGGGCAGAGGCACCAGACAGGGATGTCCATGGTCCCCGATGCTTCTTATTTTATCACTTGAATCCCTGGCGATATACTTAAGGCAACAGTATGGAGAAGTGGGGATCAGTACAAAGGGAGGGCAACATCTGATATCGATGTACGCGAATGATATGTTGCTGTACTTGAAGTATTCCGAAAAGAATCTACAGTATATTTTGGAGGTTATGGAGCAATACGTAACGCTGGCTGGCATAATGGTTAACCCCAAAAAGTCTAGCATATTCCCCCTGGTTAGATATGTGGGAATACCACAACATAAATTGCCGGTATTACAGGTAAGGTGAGAGACTGAGATGTTCAGATATCTGGGAATAGATATATATCATAATGTCGAAGTTGAACACAAGCAAAACACAGAGAAGGTAGTGTCTAAAATCGAAAATAGCATGACATTCTGGGCCAAGCTACCGCTGACCATGATGGGGAGAGGGGCACTGTTAAAGATGGTGGTACTGCCCAGGCTCTTTTGTGAATATTCCATATATGATACCTAAACAATTCTTTGCTAAAATTCAGGGGGTTCATATGGCACAACTTCAAGAATAGAATAGCGTTATGGAAGCTAAAGAACCCGTATGAACAGGGGCGCATCCGATTGCCCAATTTCGAAGTATACTACCTTGCTAACCAGCTCCAATATGTGGCAAGGTGGTTACTGGAGGCCCCTACATCGGAGTCCAAACTGATGACTGCCAAGTGCACCCCTTATTTCTCTCGCAGCGGGAGGAGGGGACGAGATTGCTAGACCTCGGTGGGAAGATGTGGCGGTGAGCCTGCCAGGTAATGGAGAACACGAGCCTGTACTCCCCACAAATGCTGCTAGTGGCACTAGAAGGGTTGGATGGGCAAATGAGGAAGACCATCAGAAGGCAGTGGGAACCGATGGGCATAGCGACCTTAGGGGATGTGTGGCAAGACGGGAAGGCAATAGAATTTAACATGCTGGTGGAAGACGCAGGATTACACCGGGGGCAATACATCACATACATTAGCCTGGTGAAGTTGATAAAGGGTACGTGGTCTGAGGTAGAGTTGGCCCGACAGCCCGACACTGTCATGGAAACATTTTATGATAGGCCGGACGGGGGCCATGAGGTCTCCCGAATATATGAACTTCTGATGTCTAGAGTTGGGAAGGAGGTGAGCCAGACGAGACGAGATTGGGAGGAGGTGGGGGAATCAATGGGAGACTGATTGTGGGTCAGGGCACATGGATACCATAAAAAAGTATCAAGGAACGTGAGGTTACAACAGATTCAGTTATACATCCCCCACAGAGCATATATGACCCTGAAGAAGAAAGCCAAGTTTAAAAACGCCGGAACACAGACATGCTCAAAGTGCAGAGAGGTGAATGCAGAAATGGTACATATGTTCTGGGGATGCCCTGAAATAATGAAATTTTTGAGGAAGGTGGCCCACCTCATGGCAGGAAGATAGATAAACTTGGATGTGAACTCCCTGTGGGCATGCATGTTAGGGGGGGTTCCCCAGGCAGTGGAAACGTAAACACGTGAGCAAACTCAAAGATTTGGCGTACATACTTGCTAAACGTAGGATAGTAATGAGTTGGAAAGCGAGTAGGAGACCGAAAGTAGAATCTTGGTGGCACGATCTCCAGAAATGGGCGACTGCTAAAACAACGGTGTGGCACGAAGCTGCGAATAGAGGGGGTGAGGAAGGTGCGGACACGTTGATTGCCTGAAAAGAAATTGTAGCGACACTATCTGCATCCGACCGGGCGAGTCCAGAAGAAGACAGCCCTTCAGGCAGAGAGGAGGGATAGAAGCCCATAGGAAGAGGTTATGGAACTAAGGTGTGGGGTAGGCTCGGGAAGAGGGGGTGGGCTAGGTTGGGGGAGGGAGGAAACAACAAGAGACTGTACACGAGAACTGTAATGCATATTTGTTGCTATAATGTATGTGATTAAGTTGAAATCAATACAAATTGTTTAAAAAAAAAATGCACCTCACGCAAGGGGCCCTCAAGTGGGGCTGGCTTCACCTCCCAGGTCACAGAGGGCTTTCCATTTGTTTCAGACATCACCCAATAGGGTTGCCGCATGATGGTAGGTGCATGCAGATTAGGAAAGATGAAAGTGGATGTTGTCATATCCACGGCAGCCATCTTATCCAGGCAATTCGCCTCATTCAGTATAATGGGGGCTGCTGTTGCCCAAGCAGGGACATTGGTGTAATTGGAGCACACCAGCCCCTTTGTAGTTTCTGTGAATACTCCAGTGGAGTCATCACAAATTGACCTGCGGTGACCGCCTCGCATATGGCCAGGGGACGGCAGCCGCTACCTGATCCTGACCCAGGGAGCGGTCATACGAGGGAGGAGATAGCTACTGGGCAGACGTTTTGACTCCATTTGAGAAGACGTAGTAGTTCATCCTTTCCCATGAGGAGGACCCCCCTAATAACTGAATTTTTGATGGCTTATTGTCATTCTGCCCAGTCCCCCACCTTTGACTCAAACACCTACAGCACATACACGACACCTTTTTCTTATATGCCCTTATGTGAAATCCCGATGGAAAACCAGATCAGACTTGAGAATGCAATGTCATCCATGGACTCCAGATCCCATAATCACTTAGGTACTGGGAAGAGGAGTAAGGAGTTTGTGCAAAGTAACAGGAACTCAAAGTATCACATTCAGACTAGTTGTTTTGCCATACTTTCAGTGTGTGGGACATTCAAAGATGGAAAATGCACTATGGCAGTGAGAAGTGCAGGAGAGCCCCAGGACTCGTGAACATGTGGAGGGCTGCCGGAACAGACGAAAAGGCGCTTGTGATCCGAAAGGATCGTGGAGACGAGAGGAGCTGCGTTGGAGCTCCTGGAGGTCAGTCCGCTCGTTGAGGCAGCACTCTTCACTCCTGAACGAGAAGGGAAGCTGCTGAGGCACTGCAGAGCTGTGTAAAATGCAGGGAGAACATCTGCACACTTCCCAATGGAAAGCGGATGAAGGAGCCCGCCCACCGACGCGTGAAGTGTATCGGAAATGCTGGAAAAGACTGCTGAGTCTAACCAAAGCAGCTGGGGACCATGGGCCTTCCAACAGCACAAGAACACAGATTGTTTGAATGGTGCGAAATTGCTAATGTGGGCAAAGCCCAAAGTTTACAAAAGCAATACTCAATAAGAAGAATGTTTGAATGCTGTCAAGACAAATCCAAAGGCAAACCCCCAACCCTACACAAATGCATGAGATGCCAATGTGGGGGAGAAATTTGAACATGCATTGCCAAAGGTAGATGTACCAAGTGTGAGAAACCTGAAGGTGTCTCACTTGCTAGTGCCCTGGGATCGGTCACTCAGGTAGCCAGGACATGGCCAGCGCTATTGGATTCAGTTCCTGGGGTGGACCAGTGCAGGAGGATCACCTGGATGGGTGGTCCTCGGGAAGTGAAAGTGTGACACCGACAGGTGAGACGTGGTATCTCCCTTCTGTTGACACCTTTTCCCCATCCTGCCCCGTAAAATACTCAAACACCCCTCCCCCTGCCCTTTCCCAACGCAAACACTTTCGTACAACATGAAAGGCGACGGACAAACACCAGAGCCGTTCACCTGATATGTCCCAAAACAAGGATCAGGCAAAGTCAGGCAATTGACCAGAATCACACTCACCTGACTGCCCTTTCTCTTCCCCACAGGGATAAACACCTGACTGCCCTTTCTCTTCCCCACAGGGATAAAAGGTGGAGCACGAGAGCACACTATGAGCAAGGGAGACCGCACGACAAGAGAGCTAACTCAGCACAGCAGTTCAAGAGGAGGAGAAAGACAGTGCGAACCAAGAGGGTGATAAGGAGAGAAGCAACCTTGCCCTTTCCGGGCCAGGCCCGTGAAACCTCCACGGAAGGAATCATAAGACTGAGAACAATAGCCAGCGTGCGTTGCAGCAGATGTCAACAGTACACAGGGCCCTCCTCTGCTGATAACCAAGCCGAGGAGAGGCACTTGCTACTGTGGTACCGGCCTTGACTCCAGAGACAAGAAAAGCCAAGCGGTTCGACACAGCCGGTGAGTCGAGGGGAGAGCCGATAAGAAACGGAACTGCGTTGAACAAAAGTAGCAAACGGCTAATTGAAGAAATACAAAGAACTGTTGATGTGAGAGGGGAAAACCAGCTACGGAGGAGTCGCGCACCACGTGGTTGCTCACTCAGGAAACTCTGGGCGATTACCCTCGTGTTGAAACTACCATTACCAGAAGGCCTTGGGAAAGGCAGGAGAAAGGGGTCAAAGTGCTCATAAAGGGGTCTAGTAAAATCCTGTACAGTCGAAAGTCTTTGGCTGGCAGGTGATTGAAGATCTAAGGGAAGTGAATCCCGCGTTGTAAGAAAACAGAAGGAATTGTGTGATTGGCCATAGTTGGCAAGAGTAAACCCGACGGAGGGATGCCGATGAAAAGGGGCGAAGCCTAACGTCACAAAGAACAGTGTGTTGACAAAAGTGAACACGAAAGTGAACTGTTTAAAAAGACGTTAAGATTTTATGAATGCCAAATGAGAAAGCGTGTGAAGGAGAGCCGCAGTGAACCCGACAGAGGGAGGCTGCTATTTGAGAAGGGTTTGAGCCCGGAAGAGGGGGGTGCAGGGGTGAGAGGCAATTACCCTAGCGACACATGAATATCGCGGCTAAAAGTGTGTGATTACAAGCCATGGTGAACCCGACGGAGGGAGGCTGATATTCAGAGGGGTCTGAGCCCGGAAGAGGGGGGACCCAAGGGTGAAGCATCATCACCCCAAGTGCAATCCGAAAGGAACTTTTGTTTGTTATTTTAAACCTATCAGGCTCTCGGAAGCAAGAGAGTTAACCACTGAAGGTCCTGACATCGCTAGGAACTTTTGAGGGTCTGAGCCCAGAACAGGGGGACCCAGGGGTGAAAAGTCATCACCCAACGTACATGCGGAAAGAAACCTTTTGTTTGTTATTTTGGATACATCAGGTTTCAGAGGCGAGAGACTTTTTGTAGAAAAGATACTTAACCACTGAAGGCCCCGATAGCTGGGAGCAGAACTATTTGCTTGTACTGAGAAAGGTCGAGCATGTGCTGTGCTCTGGAATCCCACCTTGTCCTGTGCTCAAAATGTAGGGAGGGGAGACCCCGGCTACCACATCCTGACTTATTATTTGTGTACACTTCTTTCTTTCTTGTGAACATTATCCCAAACTCTTCTTTGTATTTAGCGTATTGGCAATAGGTTTTTCTTAGTATAGGCCCTTTTTATTTGACAAAACGCTACTAGGACTGCCTTATTTTTGGATGGTTGTAGCTTGCTCCTGTTAGGCAGAAACCTGTGCAGTTCCCTTGGGGAACACTGCAAAAGATTTAAGACTACAGGTAGAGCAGTAAACCCCTTTGGTAACAGTCTGTACCACCCAGATTTACCTGGTAGCTGTGGCTGAGCAGTCAGACTTCCCTCAAGAAGAGTTAGGCAGTATGTAAAGTATACACAATATGTACCAAAACACAATAGCACAAGCAAACACTGACCAGAGCTTGGTTTCAAAAGTATATAGTTATTTATTTAAAATACACATAAGTTAAAAACACTCTAGCAAAAATATAGTAAAAGTACTTCAACACAGTTATAATGAAAGTAGATTCAATCCTTTCTCCTATCTAGGCAACTCTAGGTAAAACACCACTTAATTAAAACAGAGGTGAGTGCTTAACGTTAGATGACACTCTAGTAGTTTCCAAGAAAGGGAGAGAAAAAGCAGAAATGGGTTAGACACACCACTCTAAGGTCCAGAGCACTTGCAATAGGCTTACAGAAGAATAAAGTCACAGGTGAGCAAAAGTCACTAGGCAGGGCCCACTCTTAGAGTAGCCGGAGCGAAAATGTGCCCAAGATCACACTGTTAGTTAGAGATTCAAAGTCTTGCAAAGAGTCAAAAAGAGGTTAGAGTGGCTCAGAAAGTTTAGCCAAAGTGTCCCAGGCACTCCCAGGTTCGAAAGCCGGGGACTAAATCTACCCCGTACAGTCGGTAGCAAGGGAAGCCAGGCAGAACACAGTACCTTAAGCGGAAAGGATCCTCCAGCGGTGGCAGTTGTTCCAGGCAGTGGCAGCAGGGCTCGACGTCGGTCAGGGGAGAAGAAGTTCTCGCTGAAGAGCAGAAGAAGAGGGTCGTTGCACTGCCCGGGAAGAAACCAGCCGCGGAGTCCTCCGGTTAAAGGGTTGGTGCCGACTTTCGCGGTATGGGGGTAAAGTGTGGTATTCCGGTTGCCGGGGTGCTTGGCACAGGCAAGGCGGCCACGAGATACCTCAAAGAACGGAAAGAAGGCGAAAACTGGTTGTCCCCACCAGTCAAGGGAAGGAGCCACTCCGTTAAGAGTTCTCCTCGGTCGTCGGGAAAAAGTGGTGAGACGGTTCAGCAGGGCTCCACCGGGTGGTGTCGTCGAAGCAGGTCGGCTCAGCTCTTCCCTCGTCGGATTCTTGGTCCTGTGGCGACTTCTGAAGTCCCAGTCCCCAAAGCCCTGCTTTTATGCAGCAAACCCCCATTCACCCAGCCTAGCTGTCACTCAACCATGCTAAGTGGTGAGCCGGGCGGCTCACCACTTGGGCCAATCAGGACGGAGTGCGACTTGAGTTACCAAGGTAACTCAGTCCAGGGTGCCTAAATCCCCCTCCACCCCTCCTAAGTACCCCAGACAGAGTGGCACCACTTTGGAGGGCTTCTGTGGAGAAGCCCGCCAAAAGTGGAACAAAGGGCTCCACTTTGGGTCAGAGTTACAGAGGCGAACACCAACGCCATTTTAGAATCAAGTTTTGGCAAAAAGTCCCAACCGGAGTTATAAAAATAAATATATAAACCGGTGGTATGTTTAAGGCTACCGTAAATAAATAATTAAATGTGTTAGCCTAAAACAATGGGAAATCCCATAGGGAAATATTCGCGGTCGAATATAAAAAGTAGTTTCCACTGCCACCAGCCAAAACTCGATCAGGGGGGACGGAGACGTGCCCCCTCGACTAACAGACCCTGGGGCAATCGAATTGCCCCAGCCAGTACGTCCACAATATGATGGTTTGTACTGGTTCTGTTCAGGATTCAAGACTAGCAAAGTCTTTGGTGACTTTACATGCCCTGGGAGACAGTAGTCAGTCCCAGGGTATGGAGTCTATGTTGGGGAGTCCCTAGGACACCCCTGGGTCACGGCACAGAGGGTGCTGTGTGACCCACATCACAAAAATACATGAGGCCCTATGGAGTAAGAGACCCCATAGCCCATTCAACACAAGGTTTAACCAAGAAAACACACTTCAACATGTCCAAGAGTGAGGGTAAAAGAGTCTCACTCTTGGCAGGAGAAAAAATTAAACCCCAGAAATCCAGCAAAGCTGCTGGGGGACTCACTAGGTAGGGAAATTCAGCCTAAACAGAGAATTCTCCCTAACACTCGCCCCCCCCAGACTAAGGGACAGGAGGATTTAATCCACTCCTGGATGAACCTCATACCTCTAGTCGATGATATACATCCTAGAGAGTCCATCAGCATTTTGATGGTGACACCTTGACCTTTGCTTAAGGGAGAACTCAAAGGTTTTCTTTTGCAAGCTAAAGGACCTACAAACCCTTTGAGGAACATCAGTCTTTTTGTTATAGGGGATCTGGTTGACCAGTCCCTCAGAAGTTGGGACAACTTCTGAACCTATGTTAGGCTTTTTGAAGGGGTCCTTATAAAGGATTCCCTTAGATCTAGAGGGGCCTCCAAGGTTCCTCACCACCTCTCTTGTGGGAGCAGGTTGGGTCTTAGGCCTCTTGGTTGGAGGGGTTGGGGTTAGGCAATGTACCTGCTTCCCCTTCCTCTTAGATCTACCCTTACCTATTTTAGGAGTTTCCCCCCTAATATTAGGATTTGAGTTGGGGTCTTCAGTAGAAGGTCCAACAGTCTGAAGGTTTTTGGCCTTAGACTTTTCTTTTCTGGTTTTCCACCAGCACTGAGAATTACCAGTTCTCTCAGGTCCAGATAGGGGCCTAGTTGGTCTATCCACCTCTTCCTCAGAAGCAGGGGGAGTCAGAGACTCTGAGACTAGGGGAACAATGTTGGAGCTTGGTTGGGGCGCCCATGTTCCTAGCATACTATCCTGAAATGTGCCTGGGTTAGAGGTCAACTTACTAACACCAGGGCTTGTAGTGGGGTTCTCAGTAGAGGGTCCCACAGGCTTAGAAGGGTCCTTCAAGGTAGCCTGTCTAGCCAATTTGGTTAAGTTCTGCTTCTCCATACTGGGAGGCCTGGGGGTATGTGACACTACTCCTAGAGTTCTTAGGTCATTCCCTAACAGGACCTTCCCAGGTACCTCAGTCTGAACACTGACAGGGATCCTTACTGTCATGTTGTTACATTGAATGAGGGCTGGTAGAATAGGAACCATTTGGACAGGGCCTCCAGACATCTTAGTGGGACCTTTGGGTGCTTTGGCCACATCCTCAGGTTGAAAGAAGCTTTCATCCACTACTGTTCTGCTGGCCCCAGTGTCTCTCCTGGCAGGAGTATCCTGGCCATTGACAAGAACACTGTCCACATAATACACCTTAGAGTTAACAGGTAGGGAGTTATACACAACCCTATTCTGGGGACTAACCAGACCCATAGGCTCTAAGTTTACAGTTGCTTGAAGACCCAAGGGTTCTTCAGCAAAGAGTTCAAAGTGGGCACTAGCCATCTGTACTTCATCCTCAGGAGTGAAGGCTAAGGAGACTGTGCTGATCCCTGCAGGTTTACCCTTGCACTTGGGATCTCCTTTGATATGGTCAGTACCCTGACAGACATAGCATTGTCCAAATGCTCTCTGGAAGGGTGGCTTGTTCTGACCTCCTTCTGGCTTGTGGCCAGAAGGTACAGTAGCCTGACTAGGTTTCCCATGTGGCTTACCCTGGTTATTTTGTGGTTTGGGGCCCTCTTTGGGATAGGAATTATTAGAATTCTCTTTGGAGTCTTTTTTTGGCTGTTTCTCCCCATCCTTCTTCTGAGTTACCCCAGAATCCTTGTGAGTGGCCCTGTTGGCAACCCACAAGTCAGCAGCCTTAGCTAGCTTCCTAGGATCCAATTCCTGTGAATCAGCCAAGTGCTGTCTGAGCTCAGGAGAGCAGGCATCATAAATTGACTCCAACATAAAGAGATTCCTCATTCCCTCATAAGTGTTCACCTTGTAACCCTTAATCCATCCCTCTAAGTTTTTCAAACATTCACTCACCCAGGTAGCCCAAGGGGTACCATCATGCTTTTTGAGGTTCCTAAACCTCTTAAGATACTGGGAAGGGGTCTTCCCAAACCTAGCTATCAAAGCTAGTTTCACACATTCATAGTCCTTCCTATCCTCCTCCCCCATCTCCATTACCACATCAGTTGCAACAGGGGGAAGCCTAGAGAACAACCAGGTGAGTAAGTCATTTCCTGTGATGTTCTGGAGCCCATGATTATATTCAAACAGAGACAACCAATCCAACACATCCAACTTAGGCTCATACATACCAACCAATTCTTTAGGCATCCGGGGTCTTTTAGGACTGGAACTTCTAGAGGAGCCAGAGAGAGAAACATTCTCAACAGATAATTTCTTCATTTCTAAGTCATACTTGAGCTCCATTTCCCTTAGCCTTAGTTCTTTGTCAGTTTGAGCATTAAGTTTCTTATACTCCAATTCTAGCTTCATTTTCTCCAGTTCAAAGTACTGAGGACTAAATGTGGGACCTGGTAAAGGTCCAGTAGGCACAGCAGGTAGAGCAGGCAGAGGCCTAGGGGGGACAGTTACAACAGCCTCACCCTCCTCTTCTGACTCTTCCTCAGAAACATCAACATTTGGCTCCATGTTAACTTCAACACTGTCATCTACAGTCGCTGGAGTGGTAGGTTCCTCTGAACCATCACCCAGACTTTGGTTAGCTAACAATCTTTCAATCAGCTCCATTTTCTTGCCCTTAGTCAGGAGATCCTTATGTTTACAGAGCACTCTTAAACAATCAGCAGTTTTGGCTGCAAGGGACTCTTGACTATAGCTTTCTATAACTGACATGTTAGAGGTTTTACTTTTTCAGTGCTAAGCTTTGTGGTTAGTTGCACTAAGGTATCTAAAGCACAATAAAATGTATACTCAATACAAATCCCACCGCTGTACACCAGTGTTAGGCAGAAACCTGTGCAGTTCCCTTGGGGAACACTGCAAAAGATTTAAGACTACAGGTAGAGCAGTAAACCCCTTTGGTAACAGTCTGTACCACCCAGATTTACCTGGTAGCTGTGGCTGAGCAGTCAGACTTCCCTCAAGAAGAGTTAGGCAGTATGTAAAGTATACACAATATGTACCAAAACACAATAGCACAAGCAAACACTGACCAGAGCTTGGTTTCAAAAGTATATAGTTATTTATTTAAAATACACATAAGTTAAAAACACTCTAGCAAAAATATAGTAAAAGTACTTCAACACAGTTATAATGAAAGTAGATTCAATCCTTTCTCCTATCTAGGCAACTCTAGGTAAAACACCACTTAATTAAAACAGAGGTGAGTGCTTAACGTTAGATGACACTCTAGTAGTTTCCAAGAAAGGGAGAGAAAAAGCAGAAATGGGTTAGACACACCACTCTAAGGTCCAGAGCACTTGCAATAGGCTTACAGAAGAATAAAGTCACAGGTGAGCAAAAGTCACTAGGCAGGGCCCACTCTTAGAGTAGCCGGAGCGAAAATGTGCCCAAGATCACACTGTTAGTTAGAGATTCAAAGTCTTGCAAAGAGTCAAAAAGAGGTTAGAGTGGCTCAGAAAGTTTAGCCAAAGTGTCCCAGGCACTCCCAGGTTCGAAAGCCGGGGACTAAATCTACCCCGTACAGTCGGTAGCAAGGGAAGCCAGGCAGAACACAGTACCTTAAGCGGAAAGGATCCTCCAGCGGTGGCAGTTGTTCCAGGCAGTGGCAGCAGGGCTCGACGTCGGTCAGGGGAGAAGAAGTTCTCGCTGAAGAGCAGAAGAAGAGGGTCGTTGCACTGCCCGGGAAGAAACCAGCCGCGGAGTCCTCCGGTTAAAGGGTTGGTGCCGACTTTCGCGGTATGGGGGTAAAGTGTGGTATTCCGGTTGCCGGGGTGCTTGGCACAGGCAAGGCGGCCACGAGATACCTCAAAGAACGGAAAGAAGGCGAAAACTGGTTGTCCCCACCAGTCAAGGGAAGGAGCCACTCCGTTAAGAGTTCTCCTCGGTCGTCGGGAAAAAGTGGTGAGACGGTTCAGCAGGGCTCCACCGGGTGGTGTCGTCGAAGCAGGTCGGCTCAGCTCTTCCCTCGTCGGATTCTTGGTCCTGTGGCGACTTCTGAAGTCCCAGTCCCCAAAGCCCTGCTTTTATGCAGCAAACCCCCATTCACCCAGCCTAGCTGTCACTCAACCATGCTAAGTGGTGAGCCGGGCGGCTCACCACTTGGGCCAATCAGGACGGAGTGCGACTTGAGTTACCAAGGTAACTCAGTCCAGGGTGCCTAAATCCCCCTCCACCCCTCCTAAGTACCCCAGACAGAGTGGCACCACTTTGGAGGGCTTCTGTGGAGAAGCCCGCCAAAAGTGGAACAAAGGGCTCCACTTTGGGTCAGAGTTACAGAGGCGAACACCAACGCCATTTTAGAATCAAGTTTTGGCAAAAAGTCCCAACCGGAGTTATAAAAATAAATATATAAACCGGTGGTATGTTTAAGGCTACCGTAAATAAATAATTAAATGTGTTAGCCTAAAACAATGGGAAATCCCATAGGGAAATATTCGCGGTCGAATATAAAAAGTAGTTTCCACTGCCACCAGCCAAAACTCGATCAGGGGGGACGGAGACGTGCCCCCTCGACTAACAGACCCTGGGGCAATCGAATTGCCCCAGCCAGTACGTCCACAATATGATGGTTTGTACTGGTTCTGTTCAGGATTCAAGACTAGCAAAGTCTTTGGTGACTTTACATGCCCTGGGAGACAGTAGTCAGTCCCAGGGTATGGAGTCTATGTTGGGGAGTCCCTAGGACACCCCTGGGTCACGGCACAGAGGGTGCTGTGTGACCCACATCACAAAAATACATGAGGCCCTATGGAGTAAGAGACCCCATAGCCCATTCAACACAAGGTTTAACCAAGAAAACACACTTCAACATGTCCAAGAGTGAGGGTAAAAGAGTCTCACTCTTGGCAGGAGAAAAAATTAAACCCCAGAAATCCAGCAAAGCTGCTGGGGGACTCACTAGGTAGGGAAATTCAGCCTAAACAGAGAATTCTCCCTAACAGCTCCCATCATAGATTTAGGTTTAGATTAGGTGTTTTCCCAACCTTACTATACAGTTTAATAATCACCCTTGAACTGTGATCACTTGTGTCCGTCTTTCCTTTTGCCACCATGGGTTCCTTACACAAGCACCTCATGCTGTATGCTATTTTGCATTAACTAAGGAATTGAGAAACATGTAGGAAGTCCAGGAAAGCAAGTATACCAGGCATTTGAAATTGAACCATGGTTCCTGTCAGGGGAGTCCCCAGGCAATCTACAAAGCTACAAGAAGTTTCACAGAAAGACTTGAACAGAATTTTACTGCTTAAACTACAACTTTGCGAGTCCAAAGCAGGTCTAAAGGAACTGTTACTTAAAGGAACAATTTTGCAATACTATTTGAAGAATCTACGGGAAGGGAAACCTCCTCTAGGCCCAAGGGTCTTTTACCTTGGAGAACATTTTCGTAGGAGTTATTATTTTTGGTTTTTAAACACTTTTGCCATCATCAAGTCAGACATTTCCTTGCACCCTTTGTTATTTTGTTTATAGTGTGAGGCCAGGATAGGACGTTTGGACGCAAGGACAGATTATTAGTTACAGCCTTCCTGAAAGACAGAACCTTAGTTTTGCTTTCTAGGTAGGAATTTCCACTTTAGAATATGGCTAGAAAGGCATTTCCCCATCCTCTTTTTATTTAATAAATGTCTTTGTTGAAAAACATGAACACCTTTTGTCCCCCTCTCATTGCTGAACACTCACATTTCTGTTAGCAGTCTCATAACATTCAAATTGTCGTTGGAGAGGTTGCAGGAACTCCCCGGGGTCCCCACTTGCTTTCGGTTGACTATCCAGTTCTCTTCAGCATCTCCGGTCCTTCTCAGACATATGCAACATGGACCTTCCGCTCGCTTCCCACTCTGGATTGGGCAGACGGCCTTCCGGCTCCCTTCGCAGCATCGCGGTCACACACACCTGCTTCCCATCAGTTCCTGGTCTGGAGAACTCTGCCTCTTCGAGCTGTAGAGAATGCCCAGGAACTCTCTTGCTGCTCACGTGTCTCCACAGCACATCCTGCTTGCGCACTTGTTTCTCCTTCTGTCTGGATGGACTCCTCTGCTCCGCCACACCGGTACATGTCTCCCACACCGTAAAGCCTCTGCATCGGAACCAACGTCTTCTCCTGCACCATCACACTCAGTAGTGCCGTTGCCATCTTTAAATGTCCCGTTCACAGGTAATTCTATAGAACAACTAGTCTGCACATTGAGCTTCGGTCTCCTGTTAACTGGCACCAACTCCTTCATCCTCCTTATCTCAGTACTTCGGTGATTATGGGAGTTGGAGTCCATTGAATATTTTGACATAAAGGTATATCGGGAGCACAAAGGGTTTGGATGGAACTTTGTGTGTCTAGTTCAAAGATGGGGGTTTGACCTGAAGAATATTGGGAAGAGGTTTATTTACTTCCTCTACAAGGGGGAACAAACAGCTGACAGTAGGCCATTAAGGTCTTGGGTATTAGAGAGTCTTCCTCATGGGAAAGGCGGGAAATACCTCGTCTCGTCCAATGAAGTCATGACATCTCCCCGGTAGTGTTCTCGTCCCATGTGATCCACCCTCATATAGCCGCCCTCGTGGCCAGGATCAGTTAGTGGCTGCTGTCCCCTGGCCACATGGGAGAAGGTCACTGCCAGGGAATCGTGATGACTCAATTGGATTCACTATGTCCGGTACTCTCTGTGGTACTCTCCTTGGTATTCTGCTCAGTACACTGCCCCTTTTCTATGTTTCTGACTCCACTATATAGTAGAGACCGCTCTGACGTAACGTCCATTCCATTGACTACAGCGTTCTGGTGTTTTTCGTGGCCGCTTGTATCATTCTCGAGTGCTTCTTCATCTCAGTACCTAAAATATCAGGATCGGTCGATGTTTCACAAGGACACATGGTTTTGGACTAGAGTTTAGACCCATAAAGTTCAGGTACTGTCATCAGCCTACCGGGTTGGGTTTTGAAGGGGCTGTGCCTACCAATCTCGTCCTAATCACCAGGAGAGTATCTCTCCATGAGATTCTCCTACTTGTTACCATCCCTAGGTGCACTACTTGCGGGGAGGACGGGGATCCTCCCCTGGGAAGAAGTGGCACCATCTGAAGGATTGTCACACTGGCCCACCCCTATGGCTATCCAATTCTGTTACCACCCCTAGGGGCACTACTGGAGCGGTGGGAGGGATTGTCCCATGGGAAGAAGTAACACCATCTGAAGGATTGTCACACTGGCCCCCATGGCTATGCAATCCTGTACCCCAATAGTCAAACAGGGGACTTCGTCAAAATCTGCGACCACGCACCCGACACTGCCTTCATCTCCAACCTCACTTTCTCCTCTGAATGTGCACACTGAAAGGTTTGGAGCATTTTACTCGCTGATAGCTAACAAACCACCACTGACATTTATTTCCCTGTGTGCTGGAGAGCACTGTTGCAATGAAAATACTGCAACACCATTTTCCATTTGATTGTTCCTCGGTAGAGTCCCCTGCTCCACCATCATCCATGACTGATCACATAGGCTCCCATAACATCCTGACTACTCTTTGGATGCGTATTGTAAAAAAATCTTATGTATCTGCTGAAACTGGCCTATCTTGTCATACGTCCCATACCCTCTCCCACTGCATTGCTTGTTTTCCCTCCCACCATTCAATTGACTTGACAATCTTTGAGTTGTAAAGTGCACTGTTTCTTCATGAAGCTAGGTCCATGCTCAATAAATACCGTAATAATAATAATAATAATATTATTATTATTATTATTAGTAATTTTAATAATAGAATTCTTATTTTCAAATGTAATCGTACAAAGCACACCAAAGTAAATTTTGTATCCATAGTGTCGGGTGCACCCGCACAAAGATCAACCTCTGCTGTCCTTGCAGCTGTGACACCACACACAACCCAAGCATGCTCTAAAGTTCCTTGCAGCTAACCTCTACTACTCTCACATAAATAAAGTAAACACAGGGTTGAACCTGCAGCAATGCAGAGCCCTTTCTGTTCTGACCCACGCAAAATGGATTGGCGGGCCATATTGACAGGAGTTATAGAATAATGATAGAGAGTTAAGACTGCTAAAGAGCAGAGTCTTCTGAACTGCGAACCAAGCTCCCAATTGCTCGACCATGGGAACAGAAACAGAGTGTCTGTGAACAGTCATAATGGACAAGCTGAACACAAGAGCCTCGATTCACTAACAATCTGAGCCTTCCGTACTGTGAGCCTGACACATAACCATGCCTTATTCATGGGAGAAACTGTACAGCTCAATAATAATAGAAAGAGTCATGGATCTGATAACGGTGAGCGTCATCTGTACTCGAGCAAAGCATATGTCAACCTTGACCCGTGACAGGTGAATATCTGAGCACAGTATTAGAGAACATATTTCAGACAGGGTTGGTGATCTCCTAACAATCAAAACCTCATGTACTGAGAGCTGTAAGGAAGGCATGGTATCAAACAATAAAGACAGACATAAGTGATCGCAGTTGAAGGGTGTTTATTGAACTTACAAAATGGTGCAGGATAGTAATGAATGCAAAAGAAAAGTGTTCAAGAAATGATATGTCAGCATAGTTGAATAGTTGGCTTCCCTTCCCCACTTATTCAGCACGGAGAAAAGTGGCGCGTGCGGGCTTCGCACACACTCTGGCTTCTTGGCACAAGGTAGCAGTTTAACACTTAGGCATAAGGGCCTTCCGCCAAAGTCTCTATCGCACTGACAGTCTCTTATTGCAGAGGGCCTAATGTAACAAACAAAACACAAAAGTTCCTTTCCTTTGTCAGGGTTTCAACTCTCACACGTTCAAGACTTGTCTCCCTTGTTCGGGCTCGGACCAGGGATCCACCTTGTCTGAGCTCAGATACTCTTTTCCACAATGTCCACAACTTGGTCTCCCTTGTTCGGGCTCAGATTCCTTTTGTTACCAGAATCGATGACTTTCGAATGTGCGATGGGTTTTGCTTAAACAGTTGCAGGACCACTTCAATTCACTTTACACAATTTACACTTCACATCAATCTTGTACTTGCATTTCTCTTGTCAGGATACCATACGGAGACTTTCGACTGAGCACATTCACAGTGCTGCACTACTCTGTGAACAGTATTGCATCTTTCCCTTTAATGTTCTGTTTTCACAATGTTGCTGCTTGCAACCTTGACATCAACCTTGACAGACCGGTCTGGCGTCAAGACAGACTGGTCTGGCATCGGTCTCCCCAACTCACCGGCTATGTTTTTCCCTGTTGCTGCTTTGTTCTTGGAGCTAAGGTCGATACCACAGTGCTTGCTTCTCTTCCCCACCTTGGCCAGTAAAGCGGGAGGACCCTCTGTATCTCTGACACACAATGCAGGATTCTTTAGCCTGGTTCCTGTTTCTGCCTTGAATGTTTCTTGAGAGTAACAGCTTCCTGCCAAAAGGGTCAAGGGTGTTGCCCCTCTCACAAACCTCTTGTGCCTGCCCGTCTTTCTCCCTTGTTCAACTGCTGACTCGAAACTGCTGTACCTTTGCGTGTTTTGCCTTGCACAGAGTATGCTCCTGTGCTCCGCCTTGTATTCGAGTAGTTGAGTGGAATGGAAGTCAGGTGTGAGTGATTGTCGATAATTGCCTGACCTCGCCTGGCCGTATTGTAGGTACATGTCAGGTACACAGTGTAGCAGGGTGAAATGAAAGTGATACTGCAGGTAAGGGAAGTGAACTTCTTTACTAAGTTCCAGTGACAAGGTATAAACATCAGTTAATTCCAAGGGTAAGTAAGTAGGAAGATACACAGGAGACATCCACCGGCCTCCACTCTCACAAGCTGCTTCACTCCAGCTGACATTCATGGAACTTGTAAGAGCACTCACATCACAACATTCCACCAGGCATTCTCTCAAGCAAGCATTCATGCAGGACCAAGCCAGGGAACACAACACACGGGAGTCTGTTGTCTCCCATAGCGGGCTGTCCATGTAAAAGTGTTCATGCAGAAAAGGGTGGGGGCATGAAGTTTCTAAATATCTCATCGGGTAGGATGGGCTAAAGGTGTTAGAGGGATGAGAGGGATACCGCGGCTCACCATCCGGTGTCCCACTCCCAGAGCAGCCCTCACCCAGGTGATACTCCCGCACTGGTCCTCCCCCAGGGTCTGGATCCAAAGGCGATGGCAGTGCCCTGGCCACCTAAGAGGTACTGCAGGTACCAGCGGGTGAGACAACCAGCGGGTGAGACACCTTCTGGTTTCTCACAGAGCCCAGCATTAGCTTAATCCTAACCAGTGGCACAGAGTAGTTGACAATAAAAATGGGGTCATGGATTCAGTAGTAAGCTGCACCTTCTGTCCTGCAAGGCCAGCAATTCAGACCCATAGCAGATAACAGTGCCCATGTATGTATACTGGCTAGAATAAATGTTGTGTCAGGGTTGGGCCATCAGCAAAGCCCTCCGTTTTGGGAGCCCAGCCTTCCCTCATCTCTGACCCATGTCAGAAACCAAGTTTGAGCACAGAGTGTGTAGCAAAGGTAAAGCCTGTGCCAGGGATCAGGTAAGAGTGTCCAACACAAACTATTCTACCCAACTTTAAGCTCTGGCTAATAGCAGAAACTTGGAGCCTAGGCATTGCTAGAGAGTAATTGTGTTGTAGGTTAAAGCTGGTTATGGCACCTAAATGAATACTAGTCTTTCTACACTCTGGGGGAAATGTGTTGCTTATTATCAGGATGGGAACACCAACCACTCCACAAGAGGCACAGTGGGAGATGTATATAAACCACTCTGTGATTTTAAGGCCAGACGGACTGCTACAAGCAAAGAAGGTTTTCAGTGCCTAATGTGTTGTCTTTTTCTGTGTTTCTAGGCAACCTGGCATCCGCGATATGAGCTGATTGTGGTTGGACGATACCCTGATCCCAAGTTTCCTGGTCACACTGCGGATGAATTAAGGACAGTTGATGTGTTTGATGGAAACAGTGGCAAGATGGTGTGTCAGCTACATGATCCTAATGCACCTGGTATCATCTCGGTGAGCTCTGAAATGGCGCAGTATGGCGGGCTGAATAAATCAAAAATGTGCTTAAAATTTAATTTCTATATGAAACTTTAGGAAGCAACTTATAGGTACAGTATGGCCACAGGTCATTCTTGATCTGCTCTCTATTATAGGGAAGATGATGCTGCTCCCTTCAGGCACCTGCTCCGTGTCAAGTTTGTGTTGCACTGTTTCTGTATAATAGACCGACGTGTGCATGCAGCTTTCACTGAACAGCCTATTTTTCGTAAAGAAATTTGGCTGTTGCTGTTATTGTGCTGGCTATGACATGAGCTGTGGCCTAAGGTTCACAAAGGCTGCCTGGATGGATGGGAATGGTGTTAGTTGGGGGGGAGAGGGGGGGTGACAGAGTGAAGTGACAGCGAAACCCCAACCCCTCCATTCAACAAGAACATTCATGTCAAGTTATGTTTTTAGAATGGTACAATCGTGGAAATCCAGCTTTAAGCAATAGTTACAACTGTTTAAATCAGACGATTGAATAGTGCAGTTGGTTATTTTTTAATCATTCCTAATATGCTTGGAACACATATACATTTTAATGCAAGTGTTGATTGTGGAATCAATCACATTCTTTCATTGCTTTGAATAGCCAACATGTGTTTCGACCTAACTGGTCTTTTTCAAGGCAATTTGATATAGGAAGCCAACATCGCGTCATGGTATTCTATAACGAGCTTGATATGATTTGCTTTGTCTCTCGGTTGGATAAGGTTCTTATAAGGCCTATTAGTCCTAATTATGACATTTCCACTGTAAGGTATTTTGAAAGATTTAATATTCCAATAGTTTCACTTTGATACTTTATTTCGGCATTAATGCCTTAAATGTTTAGATCAACCTTAGAGGTGAATATTGCACTTTTCACATGACAACATAGTAGAAAATGAAGTACAAATACATAGATGGTAAACATAGCTATACTGACTTAGCTTAAAACGAGCTACAAATCCATATCATATCAAATACAGCAATCCAGCCTTCTGTGCATAGGTCTGCTAAGATCTTTAGGTAATAGATTAATAGGTCTAGCCAATAATCGGCATGAGCTCTGGATAAAGTGCAAATGCAGAATTTACAATCACAGTCAAATTAATCAGCAATAAAATGCAAATATGCTTCTAGCTCAAATGTGATAATAAAACATTAAAACGACCATTTAGAAATAGTTAAAAGCCAGTGGTAAAATCATACAAAAGTAATTGGCGTCAAAGGCTCATTATGAGCACACAATTTATCAAATTGGGTATTAGCCATACCACTAAAAATGTGTAACCTTAATTCTACGAAATCGGGCTCGATGTATAAATTTGCTCACAAAATCTCTATGTTCACGTCTACTATTTGTTTAATAGGCAGGATGGTCTGGTTGGCACTGCAGATATTTGCTGTATTAAAGAAAGCCTTAAGGTAATGATCTCAAGTCTCCATAGCCATTACAAAATAGAGAGTTGGACCATTGTTTCTGCCTCCAAACCACAAACTGGGCAAGTGGTGTCACCCAATGCATACCAACGGCTAGTAAAGCTCGCTACAATGATGATGTTGAATCTCATTCTCAAGTAAAGTGAGCGCGCTAAAGTGGGTTGGATCACGTCCCGATATTTCTCATAACCAAATTCTGTTTTTCCTAACAGGTACTCCTGACCAGAATGCAGCAATTTACAAACATCTACTAGTTTACTTGTTGAAAATACACAAGCTGCTTTTTAGACTATAGTTGCACAAGATTTATCAATAGATGTCAGGTTGGTCCATAATGTACCTAGATTCAAATTGTGTAAAACTTTCTTCACATTCAGTAACCATGGTAACAACCTCCCCCATCCAAATTCATAATGCAGACAAGCGATTCCCTATAGTTTGTAAGGTTGGGTGGTCCCCAAATTCTGACCTGGTATAATGCTGGTCTTATGCTCACCTCATCCCCACTATGTCGGAGATGAAGTTCCATATGGATCAGGGCATTCTGATAACTCGACGGGAGCATGAGTAGTTGTTTTAAGAATTGTTTTTCAAGTACTGTCAATTTATCAGAATTAGCATAGTCCCATATACCTCCAGCATACTGGGCAGCTGATTATATTTTCGCACTGTAGATCTCAAGTGCTGATGAAATCGCTTCATGAAATCTCTTAACTGCCACGCTATATTTAACAGTTAGTGCAAGAATTGCCCACTTGTTCAGACCAGTAACCATTGTCCGCAAATCTTACACCCAAATAATCATAGAACTGAACTTGCTCAAGATAGTTTCTATTCAAACTGATATTAACTTTTTTGGTCTTTGAAAACTTGGGCATAAAGACCAATGTCTTTCTCTTATCAGTATTGATTGCAAGTTGTAGCCCTTCGCATTTCTCCAAGAAAGTAATCAGGGTTGATCCTGGCCCCATAGGTGTCATGGCCAGAATCAATGCGTCATTTACGAAGAAAATAGTGGTATGGAATCAGCCCCCAACGTTGGTTGATCCATACAATTTGCGTGCAGCGCTCTTATTACCTCATCAATGTAAATGGAAAACAAGACAGGGTGAGGCCGCAACCCTGCCTCACCCCTCGATCCACAGTAAATTGCTCTGTAGTTTCTCCCCCTAAACTCCATTGCACCACCGCTTTATTGTCGGAATTGTGAGAAACCAGAAGGTATCTCACCCACTGGTACCCAGGGATCTGTCCTCCAGGTAGCCAGGACACGGCCATCGCTTTTGGATCCAGTTCCATGTGGTGGACCAGTGTGGGAGGATCACCAGGTTGAGGGGTCTTGTGGGAGTGGGACACCGGATGGTGAGACATGGTATCCCCTTCCCTGTAACACCTTTACCCCATTCTACCAGGTAGGAATTTTAGGAACTCTACCCCCTACCCCCATTTACAACACAAATAATTTCTCACAGGCAGCCTGGTATGAGAGAAAACAGACTAACACCCGAGCAGTGTACATGGCGTGTCCCAATACAATGGTCAAGCCAGGTCAGGCAATTACTGACCATCACACACACCTGACTTCCATTAAACTTCCCCATACGGATTAAAGGTGGAGCACGAGAGCACACTCTCAGCAAGGCAAAGCACACGAGGAAACAGCAGTTTCAAGACAACAGCTGAATGAGAGAGGAAAGAAGGCAAAACAGAAGGGGATTGCAAGGAGGAAAGTTCCCTTGACCTTTTCGACAAGGATCTGTTACTTTCCAGAGACCTTGAGAGTAGAAAGCACAAGACCAGGATGTCAGGCTGAAAAGTCCTGCATTGTGTGTCGGAGATACCCGGGGCCCACCCGCACCAATAATCAAGGTGAGGAGAAGCGCCGGCCATCGTAGTACTGTGCTTGGCTCCAAGAACAAAGAAGCATCAGTGAATCAACACAGCCGGTGAGTTGGGGGAGACTGATACAAGACTCGTCTGTGTTGAAGCCAAGGTTGCCAGCAGCAACATTGTATGTTGAGCACTGGAACGAGCATTGTTAAAACGCATGTGATAAAAGACGCAAGTAAAGTTAAACTGCTGTGACTGAACTTTAAAAAAGCAAGATACAATACTTTTCATAGAGCGGTCCAGCACTGCATGGATGCTCAATCGAAGGTCTCTGTAAGGTAGCCAGCTGAGAAGGGGTAAACGTTGTACTGAGAAAAGGGTTATATCAAGAAGCGAACAGGTAATTGTAAATCTGAGTGGTCCTGTGATGGGTCAAGCAAAATCCAGTGCACATTTGAAAGTCTTCGATTTTGATGAAGTTAGAGATATTTGGTCTGAGCCCGGCAGAGGGAGATCAATTGAAGATTCTGTGTTAAAATGGGTCCAAGCCCGGAGGAGGGGGACATGGGGTAAACAGTAAATCACTGTTGTATGTGAAATCCTAAGAAGATAGGAACTGTAATGTTTGTCGTGTTGCCTCAGGCCCTCTGAAATGAGAGACTTTGAATGGCAAAGAGACTTTGACACAGAAAGCCCTGATGTTGAAGTTTTGAACTGCATCCTCGTGCTAGAGAAGCCAGTGTGTGTGTGCTAAGCTCGAGTGTGCCGCCTTGTCCCATGCTGAAAACCTAAGGCAGGGAAGCCAAGGGCTTGAATATCCTGACATATCATTTCTTGAACACTTTTCTTTTGCATAAACTTGATTCCCACAGACCTAGTCCTAATACCCCCTCCTGGGAAATAAGATTGGCTCCAAAATCTGGCCTGGCAATTCGGTCTGGATCTCCTAGCGGGCATCATAGATCCTGACTTCCGGGGAGAAATAAAGGTTCTCCTTCAGAACCATGGTGAAATTCCATTTGAAGTACATTGTGTGGACAAAATTGCACAGGGAATTCCTGAAGGGGGTCTATTTCCCTATTTTATAGAGAGCGAATCAGAAGAAACTGAGAGAGGTACCTTAGGCTTTGGGGAGGCTGATAAACCATCTACCACTGAGGCAAACAATAGGAATAGAACCTACCATCCTGCTCAATCTAGCCTTTGCCCAGAAAAATGATCCAGCACTCGCAGAGGTTTTCTTGCAGGTGTTTCCTGAAGGGGAAGGATTAGAGAACGGAAGTCCCATTTTCTTCCTAAGGCAAGGATTACTGTATAGAAAGGAAACCTCCAGCGTAGAAACTTAGTTAGTAATCACCAAAACCCATCGGAAGATTGTGCTAGAGATTGCACATTCTCATTTGACAGGGGGGGACCCTTAGGACAATCTAAGACAAGGCGCACATCAGTGGGAAGTTTTACTGCCCAGGTATCCATGCTGATATAAAGAACTTCATTCAGACATGTGAAATATGTCAGAAAACCAGTACGCATATTCCAGTGCCTGCCCCTTTGATCCCTTTACCAATAATAGAAGTCCTTTTCTCCTGAATTGGGACGGATATCATTGGACCGTTGGAAACCTCTAGACTGGCTAACAAATATGTCCTCGTAATTGTTCATTATGCTACCCGATACCTAGAGGCATTCCCCATGTGGAACGACACAACCCAACACATTCTAAAACATCTATTGCCATATTTTCCCAGGGTTGGTATCCCCAAGGAAATTCTAACAGATCAGAGTTCCAATTTCATGCGCCTCCTCATGGGTGAAGTCAAGGAATTGCTCCATATATACCCAATTTACCACCCCCAGATGCACGGATTGGTAGAGAGATTAAACAAAACACTTAAGATGATCCTAAGAAAGTTGGTATACAAGGAAGGGAAAGACTGGAATTACATGATTCCACTGGCCCTATTTGCAGTGAGAAAGACCCCTCTGGCATCCAGCGGATTCTTCTCTCTGTTTGTGAGCGGCACCTATTCCCGCTCACAAACAGCTACCCAATTTCGAGAACATATGAAACTTGTTTGGAATCTAAGGACCATTGGTTCCACTGATATGCGCTAAACCCTTCTATAATGTTTTCAGCAACTTTTCTCCTTAAAAATGAGAGACCAATTGAGGGAATTTGCCTGAAGACTATTGTAATTTATTATGCATTAATGCATATGCAAAATTTGTAGTTGGGAATCTACTCCAGTATTATGATTGAAAATGTACTCCACATATACATACAATCACATGTGAAGACCTTGTATATTCAGGTTTAGTTCCTCTCATATGAGAACACTTTTTGGTATGTTTCCAAATTAGCCGTGACTCACACCATTGTGCAGAACAATCTGTACTAATTGTGTGCCTAAAAGGTCAGCGAGTAAATATCACCAGTACTGATAGTGGTCTGCTACAGAAGGTACCAATGGTTGCCAACACGTGTTTCGACCCTCTGGGTCCTCGTCGGGGCACAAAATCGGACACTGCAAATGTAAATAGATATTACCTGTCTCAACATTAATATCAAAATTCTGTACAATTGGATAAAGCGAACAAAAGAAGAGGGGGAAGGGAGAGAGAAAGAGGGGAACAGTTAAACGTGAGCTTGAATTACTCATTTCGTTCTGTTCATACATCTAGAGCACTTTCCTATTGGATGAGTCAATTATCACATGAATAGTTACATTTCAGTGCACTTCGAAACTGTGAACTTTGTCAAAAGGCCCGATTTATGCTTTTTGTATTTCAAAACTATCCCCTTCTGAGACAATGACTTATGACTTTAAAAACTTTGGTTGACTAATCTCATATTCATGGAATATTAATCCAAGAGTGCAATGGAGCCTGCCTTCAGCCCTCCGTTTCAACAATTGGTGCGCATCAGAAATAATTATTGTTTGTAAGTATGCCCATACGCTAACTGCTTATTCTAAAACACTTAATGATGGACAATTCCTAAAATTGCATAAGATACAGTTACCTGTCACTGCTAAGTACTCAAACGCTGCTGATTGATTGGGTGATTAACTGTGCCTCATTTATTTGATATTTTCTTTTAGCTCTGTATTCATCAATCTCGTGGGTGTTTGCTTCCCGTCTAACGATGCAAATGATTTACGATCCTCAGCTGTGTGTGAACAATGTTTTACTCGTGTTACAATATCCGTCTTGGTTATGCCAGACTATTTAGAACGTGAACAAATTATTTAATGGCAAGCGATGTTCTTACCAGTCTGTAGCCATGTCTTTAACTCTGCTCTATTGGTTTGATTGCTTTAATAGATACATCCATGTAGTTTGCACTGCTTCAATGTTTTAGAATCCAGTGACATTCAATATGGGGTGTTATCGGTACTGCAAAACATGAACGATAAGTCTGGTGTAAAATAATATGTGCTGGTCTTGCAACTGTTTGTTTTATCATTCACGTATGTATCCCGTGCATCTTACCTCAATTCCGTCCGCCGCGTATTGCGAGCACTACACTGCGTCTCCAGCAAAGACCGGCTTGCTGGGAATTCAATGCTTATATACGGCCCGGCACGATGGTCACGTCACGTGACGTGTCACGTGACTAACATCAATAGTGCGCACCTGTTTGTGATATTTATAATAACATGGCTAAAAGTTGGTTTCCTTCTTGAGTATTAAGTTAGAATCAGACTATTTAACAGCCCACTTAATCCTCATTTGGGATTTTATTTCATTAAGCGTGACCTGCGGTTGTTACGTTTCCTACATGTCAGAGAATTTATTTTGACAAGTCATTGGGTTTGTGGTTAATCATCATGTGTGCGTTGGCTCAAGTTCCCTTTTGACTAATAGTAAACAAACTATGAAACTATTGTATAGTGATTCTGAAAAGTTGTCTATGCTTACATATAGGAAATTCTGGATGGATAGGACTGTCATTTGTTATTCCAATTTACTTAGTCGGTTTTGTGGCAACAGGGTGTGATGCAGTCTCCACTGCACCTCTTTAAAGACGGCTATTTGCTCACTTCTTGCGATACAAATATACATTCATGATGGTGCAATACATTATACATCAAGGCACCACATTATATTCTATTATTAGGCCTAATTGATCCTCCCCGGCGGGGGAGGAGGGGGAAAGGGTCTATATAGTACATAGGTCACAAAGCTACAATATTATTGGGGAGAGGCATTTTTGACATGTTCACAATTACTTGAGGTATCATCCATAGGTTGGGAGATACACATTGTTATTAAAGAAACACATTCAGTTCATGTTCCTTGTTCAGTCCGAGTTTTAAACATCTCAATTTACAAATAGCATGAGCTTCCATCTGGTGGAGGTATAGTTGCCAGTCTCCTCCTCCTGATATATGGCTGTGCTTGCTGTAGCGCCACAAATCAAATGTCTCTACTGTTCTTGCTTTGATGGTATGTTTGCCAATGAAGGGCAAAGGGAAGTTTTGTGTCTTGACTATTCAAGTTGGCTTAATGTTCACAAATTCTCACTCTGAGCTCTCAAATGGTGCTGCCCACGTAGACTTGCTTGCATACTCATATCATCGCATACACCAAATATTTCATCTTGCAATTAATAGTCTTTGATCTCAACCACCAGACCTCCATGGCAAGTGAAGTTCCTCTTAGGCGACAGTGTGAATTTGTAAAAATTGCAGTTTCCATATTTGTGAAACCCTGTTCTATGACTGCTTAGCCAGTTTGAGGTTACCTTGCTGTTGTATTTCGGATTCAAGAAAAGAGGGACTTAGCTTCATTTTTGGGGTTGGTAATTTGGTATAGATAATTTTGGCCCTTGCTGGAATATATGGTGTCAAGTCCCGGTCCAACTTCAGGATGTACCAATGTTTATTGAGCAATGCATAAATATGTCTGCTGTTACGTGAATATTTGGTAATGAAGTTGATACTTTCTGGATAGGTACCTTTCTTGGATTTTTTGTTACCAAGTAGATGTTTTCTATCCAATTGGTCAGTTGCCGTCCGAGCCGGATCAACGATTTGGTCTGGATACCCTCTTTTCTTGAATCTGTCCCCAATCAGTTTACATTCTGATTTGAAAGATACATCTGTGCTGCAATTTCGTCTGGCACAGTAAAATTCTCACTGTGGTATATTATTGATCACTCCTTTCTTATGACAGCTTGTTGCATGTAAAGTAGAATTCACAGCTGTGACTTTCCTGTGGGTGCTAGAGTTCAGAATATTATTCTCAATATATATATTCAAATCTAAAAAGGCTATTTATGATTGGTCAATCTGACCTGTGAATTCAATTCCAAAATTGTTTTTGTTGAGATATTTAAGAAAGAGCTCAAATCTGTCTTGCGAAACCGTCCCTTATTAACAAAACGCCATCAATATAACGTTTCCACAAGTGGATTTCTTTAGAAAATTCATGTTCTTTATAAGTGAATGTATGTTCAAAAAGGCCTTGAATAAATTTGCAAGTGAGGGGACATATTTTGCTCACATGGCGATGCCACTGGTTTGGAGAAAGTATTATTGGTTGAAAATGAATTGATTATGACTGAGTGTGACGGGCAGAAAAGATTTGATAATTTGTACGTGTGTGGTATGTGAAGCTGGGAAAGTCCTAAAAGAAAAATCTATGGTCTCTAATGCTAAATGATGTTGAATGGCAGTGTATAGAGATTTTACGTCCAAAGTGGCTAGATGGAATCATGGTTGCCAAATGATTTGATCTAGCAGGTTCAATGTGTGTGTGGTGTCTTTGAGATATGCTGTTATTTTAGGTACCAGGTTATTATAACAGCATCAATGTACTCGGATAGGCCTTCCGTGGCCCAGCCTTGTCCACTCACGATTGGTCTTACTGAGGGGAGAGAATCATAGGCTTTATGAACCTTCGGTAGGAAATAGATTGTCGGCATTAAGGGTTTAGATCTGATTATATATAGATATGTTATAGATGGCAACACCATCAAAGTAGCAAAAGAGGTAAAAACACTAGGTTTTTACCTCGACTCCTGCCTCTCCCTAACAAAACAGGTCAGTGCGATGGCCTCTAGCACCGCATACACCTGTAAACTGATTAGAGCAGCTAAACCTTACTTGTCCACCACCAGCTGCCTCACCCTATCAAGAGCTCTGGTATTATCCAAATTGGACTATTGCAACGCACTATACTTAGGGTCTAATAAACACACGCTGCAAAAAATCCAAACCTTGCAGAACAATGCCCTTAGAGCCGCACTAGGAATCCCAAGAAGAGAGCATATATCGAACATCAGAAGGCAATCTAACTGGCTCTCTACAGCTGACAAAATTAAACTTAAAACAGTATCACTAACGTTCAAAATTATCAATGGCTCAGCCCCCAAATACCTAACAGAAAGATTCAAAAAAAGAACTTCCAATAGACCCACCCGAGAAGCATATACCAACCAGCTAGTTGTACCCCCATTTAAATTGAGCACAGCCGGAGGCAACAGCTTCCCTGTCAAAGCTGCCCAGCTGTGGGACTCCCTCCCATCCTCCTTAAGATCGGACCAATGCTATCCACACTTCAGACTCAACTGCATTAAATGGCTCAAAGAAAATGACCCATAACTGAGCGACACTAGAACTACTCATGCCTGACCCACCTGTTAACCTGCAACTAAACGCACACGGACATGCTCTTTTAACTGTCAACGTCTACTGTGTATACACCTCTGTGTACAAACACCTGTGCATACAACCATGCATATTGCCATCCTTTTGCTGTCAATGCATCATGTAACCTGGAATGTGTATCTGTTTGCAACTGTATATAACCATGAATACTGTCACACCCTTGCTATCAATGTATCTTGTAATTACTTGGAATGTGTAACTGCAACATGTAAGCTTAAAGTATTCTTGAACACGTGCCTGGATACCTCCCTGGTCTGGCGCGCGCTATAAATAAATAAACAAACAAACATTAGCAAGGACTTTTCATTGTCTGTCAATAGACCCTTTGTGTACCAATGTTGTACCAGATTATTCAAATCTTGAACGGTTTTAGCAGAAAGATTTAGTTGTCTATAACACCCTGGTGTGGATAAATGGTCATAGCCCATACGTATATAGCCTTGCCTGTTTAAAATTACAATGTTTCCACCTTTGTTGGCTTCTTTAATGGTGATTTTATTATCTTGAGCTAATTCACATAACGCTGATCTTTCCATAGTCGTTAGGTTATGTTTTTTGCTTCATTATCAAATATTCAAGTAACAGCAGACATATTTATGCATTGCTCAATAAACAATAGCACATCCTGAAGTTGGACCGGGACTTGACACCATATATTCCAGCAAAGCCCAAAAATATCTATACCAAATCACTGACCCTAAAAATGAAATGAAGTCCCTCTTTTCTTGCATCCAAACCCGACAGCAAGGTAACTTTAAACTGGCTAAGCAGTCATAGAACAGGGTTTCACAAATGTGGAAACTGCAATTTTTGCTAATTCGCATTGTCACTTATGAGGCTCTTCACTTGCCATGGAGGTCTGGAGGTTGAGATCAAAGACTTTATTAATTGCAAGACGAAATATGTGGTGTATCCGGTGATGTGTATGCAAGAAAGTCTAACTTGGCAGCACCATTCGAGAGCTCACAGTGAGAATTTGTGAACATTAAGCCAACTTGAATAGTCAAGACCCGAAACTTCCCTTTGCCCTTCATTGGGAAACGTACCATCAAAGCGAGAACAGTAGAGACATTCAATTTGTGGGGCTACAGCAAGCCCAGCCACATATCAGAGGAGGAGACCATCAACTATACCCCCGCCAAATGGAAGCTCATGCTATTTGTAAATTGAGATGTTTAAAACTCGGACTGAACAAGGAGTATGAACTGAATGTGTTTCTTTAATAACAATGTGGATCTCCCTACCTATGGATTATACCTCATGTAATTGTGAACAACGAACATGTCAAAAATGCCTCTTCCCCAATGATATTATGTACTATATAGTAACAAACCATGACTAATGAAGGTGGCGGTGATGAATCTTTGCCCTTCCTCCCCCGCCAGGGAGGATCGATTAGGCCTAATCATAGAATATAACATGGTGCCTTACTGTATAATATATCACACTGTCATGAATGTTTATTTGTATCGCAAGATGTGAGATAATAGCCATCTTTAGAGAGGTGCAGTGGAGCCTGCATCACACCCCGGTACCACAAAACCGACTGTGTAAATTGGAATAACAAATAACAGTCCTATCCAGAATTTCCTATGCGTAAGCATAGACAACTTTTAAGAATCACTATCCAGTAATTTCATAGTTTGTTTACAATAAGTCAAAAGGGAACTCAAGCCAACGCACACATGATGATTTACCACAAGCCCAATGACTTGTCAAAATAACTTCTGTGACATGTAGGAAACGTAACAACCGCAGGTCACGCTTTTCGAAATACAATCCCAAATGAGGATTAAGTGGGCTGTTAAATAGTCTGATTCTATTTTAATACTCAAGAAGGAAACCCACTTTTAGCCACGTTATTATAAATATCACAAACAGGTGCGCACTATTGATGTTAGTCACGTGACATGTCACATGACCATCGCACCCGGCCGTATAGAAGCATTGAATTCCCAACAAGCTGGGCTTTGACAGAGACGCAATGTAGTGTTCGCAATGTGCGGCGGACGGATTCGTTTTCAGTGAGGACGGAATTGATGTCAGATGCACATGATACATACGTGAATGATAGAACACACAGTTCCAAGACTAGTACATATTATTTTACATCAGACTTATCGTTCATGTTTTGCAGTACCGATTACACCCCATATTGAATGTCAGGGTTTCTGAAACATTGTAGCAGTGCGAACTACATCGACGTATCTATTAAAGCAAGCAAATCAATAGAGCAGAGTTATAGACACGGCTACAGACTGGTAATTAAATAAATTGTTCAAGTTCTAAATAGTCTGGTATAACTAAGATGGATTTTTTAAACAATAACATAAGTAAAACATGTTTCACACACAGCTGAGGATCGTAAATCATTTGCATCATTAGATGGAAAGCAAACGCCCACGAGATTGATGAATACGAAGCAAAAAGAAAACATCAAATAAATGAGGCACAGTCAATCACCAGTGTTTGAGTACATATCGGTGACAGATAACTGTACCTTATGCAAATTTAGGAATTGTCCATCATTAAGTGTTTTAGAATTAGCAGTTAGCGTATGGGCATGCTTACAATAATTCTTTCTGATGTGCACCAATTGTTGAAACCGAGGGCTGAAAGCAGGCTCCATTGTACTCTTGGATAAATATTCCATGAATATATTAGTCAACCAAAGTTTTTGAATCCATAAGTCATTGTCTCAAAAGGCAATAGTTTTGAAATACAAAAAGCATAAATCAGGCCTTTTGGCAATGTTCAAAGTTTCGAAGTGCACTGAAATTTAATTATACATGTGATAATTGACTTATCCAATAAGAAAGTGTTCTAGATGTATGAACAGAATTAAATCAGTAATTCAAGCTCACTATTAACTGTTTCCCTCTTTCTCTCTCCCCTCTTCCTTTGTTCACTTTGTCCAATTGTACAGGTTTTTTAGATTAATGTTGAGACAGGTGACATCTATTTACGTATGCAGTGTGTGATTTTGTGCCCTGACGAGGAACCAAGGGTCGCAACACGAGTTGGAAACCATTGGTACCTTAGTGGTACAGCACTATTAGCACTGTTTGATATTTCTGTAGCAGAACACTATCAGTACTGGTGATATTCACTCGCTGACCTTTTAGGCACACAATTAGTACAGATTGTTCTGCACAATAGAGAGTGTCACGGTTAATTTGGGAACATACCAAAAAGTGTTCTTATATGAGAGGAGCAAAACCTGAATATTCAAGGTCTGCACATGTTGTGATTGTATATGTGGAGTAAATGTTCAATCATAATACTAGAGTAGATTCCTAACCACAAATTTTGAATTTGCATTAATGCATAATAAATGACAATAGTCTTAAGGCAAATTCCCTAAAGTGGCCTCTCATTTCTAAGGAAAAAAGTTGCTGAACACATTATATAAGGGTTTAGCGTGTATCAGTGCAACCAATGGTCCTTTGATATTTTTGCAGTTGGGCTAGGGTAGCCCTTCAGTTCCACAAAAAAATCCCAGCTACCACTTTCTGATTAGTACATATTCTAGGTAGTCACAACAATTTATCAAATCAGTAACTTGGAGTCCCTGCGCACACAGTAACTAGTTACCCCACTTTCTCCTATTCTTTTTTTTATCTAGTCTGTACTCGCATGGAAAAAGCCCCAGCACAACAAAAATCCCACTACAACAAGAAGGTAAACATAAGATCTTTTTCAATAGGACAAAAGGTATTGGTCCTCTTACTAACTCTGAAAATGAACTTGTCTCAAAGTGGAATAAGCCATATGAAGTACTAGAGCAAACAGGGACCGTTACCTATAAAATAGCCCAACCTGATAGGAAACAAAAGGGGTGGGCCCTACCACGTAAATCTCTTAAACGCGTGGAAAGAAAATCCTTCTGCAGCCACTGCCTCAATACTGTCCTGTTTGGTACCGGAGGAAATAGATCATTTTGAATGATTTCCCCAAGAGCTATCTAGTCAACAACAAGGAGACTTAAACAATTGTCACGACATTCCCCAATGTATTCTGCGAGATACCAGCTAGAGTGCATGGCACTTATCATTATATCAGAACTCCAAAGGGAAAAGTAGTCCTTTTGAAACCAGATGGACTCCCGGAAGGCCGTAGACAGACAGTGGTTGAGGAAGTGAACAACATGTTAAGGGCCAATCTTATCAAACCCTCTTCAAGCCCATGGTCCTCCCCTATTGTGTTGGTCACAAAACCTGATCCTTTTTGGAGGCTTTGCATAGACTTCCGACAGGTCAATGCCATCTCCATCTTCGATGCCTGTCCTATGCTGCGCATCGATTAATTGATTGATAAAGTCAGAAATGCCACCTTCTTATCAGCCCTAGACTTAACCAAGGGATACTGGCAGGTCCAAGTACATAGACCTGATAAGGAAAAGACCGATTTCTCAATGCCCCTGGGACTGGGGCCCCAGCCACTTTCCAACAACTTATGGACAGGATATTACAGTCCTACTTCAATTTCTGTGGGGCTTAAATTGACGACAGTCATTTATAGTAAGACTTGGGAAGATCATCTTTTCCATCTCTTTACTATTATGAGAGCCCTCAGAGAATCCAGCTTAACATGCCAGTCCATCCAAATGTAAGCTGGCTTAATCAGTCGTGAAATATCTCGGCTTCTTTGTAAAGAATGGCAGTGTGCAGCCTCAATGAGAAAAAGGGAACGCCTTCCTAGATACCCCCACGCCTCAAACCAAGAGAGACCTCAGAGCTTTCTTATGATTAATCGGATATTACTGTAGGTTTATCCCTAATTTCTCAGACAGAACAGCCAGTATGACAGAAAAATTAAAGAACGCCGAACCCCAGAAGATTCATTGGACTGATAAGGACGATGTATGTTTAAACTGCTTAAAACAGACCCTGTGCCAGAACCTGATCCTTAAGGTAGTAGATTTTAGGAAAGAGTTTGTGTTACAAACTGACTCTTCTCATACAGGGTTAGGAGCAGTTTTGTCACAGGTTTGTGATATATTAGAACACCCTATCATATTCACTAGTCGAAAAACTCTTCCCATGTGAAAAAACCGATAGTTAGAATTAGAGGTCCTTGCCATCAAATAGGCCATCACCAATCTAAAATACTATCTCCTAGGAAGGAAGTTCACACTCGTCATTGATCATTCTCCATTAGTGTGGATAAGCCAACGAAAGGACTCTAACCCTCGAGTCATGCAATGGTTCCTCGACTTGCAACCCTACTCTTTCACTGTGGAGCACCGAAAAGGTAAAGACCAGGGCAACGTCAATTTCCTTTCTCGGTTTCCCTGTGAAACAGATGCAGCTACATTGCAAAGGCCAAGGGCATGTGACAAGCCAGAAGGTGTCTCGCCCACTAGACCCTGGGGACCTATCATCCAGGTGGCAAGGACACGGCCATTGCTTTTGGATCCAGTTCGTCGGGGTGGACCAGTGCGGAAGGATCACCTGGGTGACATAGTTTTAGGGAGTGGGACACCGGATGGGGAGACGTGGTATTCACTTCCCTGTAACACATTTACCCCATCGATTTTGATGAAGTAGAGGTATTTGGTCCGAGCCCAGCGGAGGGAGACCAATTAAAGATTTTGTGTTAAAGTAGTTCTGAGCCCAGCGCTGACGGACCCGGGGTGAACAGTAAATCAAGCGAGAAGTTGTATGTGAAGTCCTAAGAAGGAAGGAACTGTAATGTTTGTTGTGTTGCATCAGGCCCTCTGAAATAAGAGACTTTGAATGGAAAAGAGACTTGGGCACAGGAGGCCCTGATGTTGAAGTTTTGAACTGCAACCTCATGCTAGAGAAGCCAGAGAGTGTGCTAAGCTCGAGTGTGAAGCCTTGTCCCATGCTGACAACAATGGGAAGGGAAGCCATAGGCTTGAATATTCTGACATATAATTTCTTGAACTTTTATTTTTTGCATTAAATTGTTTCCCACACTATTTGTATTTAGAAGTAAGGATTGGCAATAGGTTTATTAGTATAGGCCTTTTTTATTTTGACAGACTTGACTAGGAATGTGTTATTATTTGATGGTCGTAGCTTGCTCCCATCTTTAAATTTAGGATTAGATGGGAATTTATCAAACCCAATTGAAGTTCAATAAACATCCTTGAACTGTGATCACTTGTGTCAGTCTTACTGTTTCATATCATGCCTTCCTTACAGAATACAATTGCTGAATTATAGTTAGTAGGTGACCTGGGATGCCCCTATTGACCAAAACCTGCCACAGTACAGACTTGGGGACTCTGTCAAAAGCAGTCTTTAAATCAATATAAACAGCATAGAATTTAGATATCCTCAAAAGAGTGTATTTCTGGATCAGAAGAAATAAACTGAAATTCTGGTCCAGTATACTTTTACTAGCTTGAAAGCCATCTTGTGGGGATCTATAATCTCCTTAGCAGTGGACCAAGCTTGTAAATGCAGGTGTATTGCTTTCGTAAAACCTTTCATGCAGTGTCCTATAGTTCCTTGGACTCTCTTTACCCTCCCTTTTTATAGATTGGGACAGTTGTTGCATGATGCCATGATGGTGGGACTTTATTCAAGCGCAAGACTGCATTAAATAATCGCTGAAATAATGGGGCCCAGATAACATTCCCATTGATCTTTTTAAAGATTAAATAGTTATCGGGCCCTGGGGCTTTCCTTCCCTTCTGGGCTTTTGATATTGATAGTTTATTTGTATAGCTCCTATACACACGTGTTTCAAAGCGCTTCAAGGCAAGGGAGGGAGCCAGGGAAACTACAATGACATTCTTACAAGGCCTTGAGACATTAAGAGTGGGAGGTAGGAGATGAGACAGACAAGCGACTATCATGCTAGGCCTGATGACATTTCTGGTAGTGCAGAGGAATGACAAAAGGTGAGGGAAGAAGAGGAACAAAACAAGTGACTATCGCTCTAGGCCTGACAACATTTCTGGTAGTGCTGGAGATTGACAGAAAGGTGAGTGAGAGGAGTCGGGGGGAGGGAGCAGAACATAAGAAACGACTATCGTACTAGGTCTGACGACATTTCGGATAGAGTAAGTGCATAGTATAAAGTGAGGGGAATGGGACAGGAGAGGAGAGAGGGAAAAGACAGGGAGAGGAAGAGAAGAACGAGAAGCAGTGAGTGTGGTGAAAGAGAAGAAGCAAGCCTGTGAAATGCAGTGTTATAGAGCACATAAGCAAGTGGAGAGAGCACATTAAGTTGCAGAGGTCAATACTGAACACATAATGTTGCAAGAGATCAGCAAGTGCAAGCAAGGATTCAAGTCATAGATGGGCACAACATGATTCATGGTCACCAAGATTACGTGATGCTTAAGGAAGTCCAGCATGTGAACATAAAGATTCGAGATGGGTGAACCAACATGAGTCCAAAAAAGTCAAATCAAAGCATCAGCAACAAGGTGGTGATAGCATCACCATAATGTGTCAATACAAACTCCCACAATGGGCAAGGAGGGATTGATGAGGCAGGGGGGATTGCAGGAGAGGGCTTCTTGGGGGTGGGGGGGCAGCAAGATGAAGGATTAAAGCATACAGACAAGCTTGGAGAGCTTTGTGGATATCAGTTAGACTAACCTTAAAAATATCCCTGTTTTTGTTCTCAAAGTCCCTACCCCAGACCAAACAGTGCAAACCTTCTATTGTTGCATGCTCAGTTGAGCTGTCCCGATATAATATCATAAAACGGGATTTCCACATCGCTGGGGTTATACTACAGGGGACTTTCTTCTCTCTCACTGACCCCTTGTAACGTGCTAGTTCCCAAAACATTTTGGTGTTACCCTGGTTAGCAGCCTGTGTTACCCCTTCCTATTTAGATTTTACAAACTCTTGTTTCTTCCTCTTCAATATAAGCTTAAATGTTGCCCGTAGCCCACTCAGTTCCATCTTATTAACTTTGGCGTCAGCTTTTAAGCAAGTTATTAGCTCATGTTTAGCTGCATTACACTCTGCATTTTGCCAATTCTCTTGTTTTATGGTTTTCTTTCAAATCGATGGTCTGGGTTTTGTCACTAGTGGTTGTAGATCAGGGACTAGTTGAATAAATCCATCCACCATTGCTAAATCATGATGATGCATTCTAAAGAGACTTTCTATCTTTTCCATCTAGGTATGGTAGATTTTAGATTTATGTGCTGGTGTGTTCAAATCAACCCATTTAATAACTTGGCACGCATGGCCCACTACATCTATTACTGGAGCTCGAGCACTGTAGGAACACTTAATGCAACTGCCATCGGTTTATGATCGCTCTCCTCACACTCTAGAACTTCAAAACATTGTATCAGTCCCCAGTCTATAACAGAAACTAGAAAAATAATCTATTGGTGATGAACTATGATGCTCAAAATAAGTATCTTTGGCTGTCTGATCACCTCTCAGTCGGCCATTACATGCCATATAGGGCTCTAGCGGTGTGTATAGCATTATGATGGGCCCTTTTGGGAGGAGTAGATATCAATGTCTGGATGTCCTAAACCCCATCATAAACATCCCAAAGTCCCTCTAGCTCCTTCAATGTTCGAATTTCAAGTTGCGTTTGCCGGCCAATATAATAAGTATTCTCTTGCGATCATACCCCTGCCTTTTACCTACTAGTTCTTGAAGCAACACCACCGTGTTTGACTAATCGCGGAACTGGTCGATTATAAATAGGTAGGGGTCTCCCTGAAGTCATATTGTTATATATTCAAGATTATTGGAACCAGATTTGCACATTTCAGCATTGCAGTTGAGTGCCACATCTATCAAAACAACCAGACCACCATATGGTCTCCCTCTCTGGCCTTTCATTCCTGGCAGTGAGACAGTCTGATAGCTTTGAAACACTAGTTGTTACATAGCCCATATTTCCTGAACTATATCAGTTAGAACCTCCAAATGAAGTTGCACCACATAGGGTCCACCAGATGTTTACTACTAATTCCTGCAATATTCCACAAGACCATCTTGATGGTGAGTATTGGGATACAGTCCTCTAACTCTGGGGTTGGATCCATTCAGTCCACCCCATCAAGCTTGTCACGTTCATGTATTCCAGACTTCTCCAGCATTGGATCTTTCATAGATTCACATGCTTGAATATTCTCTGTCATCAGACTGGGAATCCTCTGTAATTTAAAATCAAATATACATATACAAAACTTTTTCTGTCGAAAAAGGCTATACATAGACCTGTCAAGCTATTCTCGTGTGTAGTCCCTCCACCTCACTTTGGTTCTTTTAGACCCTAACCAATGAGGTGGCAGAGCGTAGGCTTCACCCCAGGCAGCAATCTTCAGAATAATACTATTAATACTAAGTCCTTTGGTAAACATGTTTAGTGCAGTGTTCTAGTGTAATATCTCAGAGTTTTCCTGGGCCCAGGAAACATTTTCTTCATCTCCAAATCGTCGAATTTTGTATGACCTCAAGGCACCTGAATGACAGATCCAGCCTTGCAGAGTTCTAAGGAAGACTTCTCGCTTCAGGGACTGCAGAAAGTGTGGAAAGAAGGTGATCTTTATCAGGGATCCACACAAGCACTACATTTACTGTCTATACCCACATGACATTCAGGCGTGTAAAATCTGCCAGACTTTTTACCAGAAAACACTTCAGGACAGGCATAGGAGGCTCCTGCTAGATGTATTCTGATGGAGTCTTCTAAGACAGTGCCTTCAACCTCTCAGAAACATGCTGAGAAGCAAGCTCCTAAGAGGATTGGATTTACCACCTCTTAAATCTAGAAAGAGGAGTGAGAGGAGTGTCCAAGGACCATCATCAGGATGACAAGCGCCAAAAAGGTAAAGCAACCCTTCTAAAACCTTTGTTGGCGGAACTGCCCTCTGAGGACGCTGTCTCTGAGTGCGAGTTCACCACCGTCAACGAGCAGCTAACTACCGCCCAAGGCATCCAGTCCGTTGATGCCCATTGCATCCACGGAGAGCCACTAGTCGACAAAGACATCAAAAAATGCATCATCGACGACCAAGGCCTCTTCTAGGAAGGACTCATCGATGACGAAGCAATCCTCAACAAAACATCACTCATCAACAAAGTCATCGTCAAATGGGGACTCCCTCAACGGAGAGGGAAGCCTCGTCCACGAAAAAGCAGAATGATGGTTCGTCTACGAAAACCTCAGTCTGTGGCTCAAATTGCATCCAAGACAACAGAGGTCATCCACGAGCCACCTGCTCAGCCCCCAACAACTGCAAAGGAGCCAGGTGAGAGGGAAAAGGATATAACAGCCATAGGCAGCATAGGAACAGCTTCATGCAATCACAGATATGTCTGAATTACCAGACCTTATCCTTCAGGAGGAGTTCTCAGATATCAAGGAGGAGCTACGTCCACCACTGACCAAGGAGCAGAGCCCACATTGGCAGCCCACTATGGAGGACACATCAGATCCATTTGATCCGGCCTTGATGCAATCTATGCAGAGGATCATTGATGAGTTTCAGAGGAGGCAGAGAGCTAAGTTAACGGCCCCACTACTGGCCAGAAAAGTATAAACCCCTGCTCATTGCAGGAGCACTTCACCTGGAGCATAGCGGGAAGGCTTGCCGAGAGAGGAGAGGTCACCCTGAAGAACTCAGTATACCTCCCTGCATCACACCTCACATAGCAGATCACCTTCATTACGCCTGCATAGGTCACCTTCAGTAGGTAGGTACCGCAGATGGCGATCGCACAACAGCACGTCTCACCAGGGCTCACGTCGCCATCAGCTGCACTGCAGAAATGGGGACGCTCTTCATCGCCACCCAGGTCCTCATCTCCACCTAGATCTCGGGACTCCAGAGCCCCTTCCACGGTTACAATGTCCGAATGGAAGGCAGACCTGTATGATCCTGATAATAGAGATGACGTCTTTAGGGATTTCTCTGACCCAGGCACACCAGATGATCAACCGGAGGGGGATTAACTCCCCAGAGACGCTGATCAGGAAACAAATGAATGCAGCACTCCTATAATTGAAAAGCAGAAGAGACATGATTCCCCAGGGGGTACATCACTGCCGGATGACAGTGTGTTTCTATTCCATAATAGCTAAATCAGCAGAAATATTTCAAATACAGATGGCTGCTGAAGAGAGAAAAAATCTGTACTCTGTGAACATAAAGACAGACGAAGACACACAGTCACCACCATACTGATCATTGACCTGATATGGGAGTCGGGGGAGAAGATTTTCGCAACACCACTCTCTACACCTGCTCTAGTTGTATGTACACAAAAGAAATGCAGGGCACCAGATTATGTGCCTCTGTACTTGAGAGGGCATCCAAAACCTGACTCTGTGATAACAGCGGCAGCCAGAATGAAGATGCAAAACCCAGCTTCACCATTAACAGCTCTACCGGACAAGGAAGGGTGGAAGCTCAAAGCCATGTGATCAAAGCTATCCTCAGGGACATCGCTTTCAGTTAGAGAGGGCAATTCAATGGCTATGACAGCCAGGTTTGATAGAGAACACTCACTCAGAATGTCCAGGGTAACCAAACACCTGCCGGCAGAGTTTCAGGAGGAAGCAAAGGGGCCATTGTGACCGATAGGGAGGCCACCTCTGATCACATGATAGATGTTGCAGTCGATGTGGTCCAATGCGGTGTCTGGCAGATGGCCCACGGCACAGTGCTGCGAAGGCAAGTATGGAAGAGAGCCACAAATTGTACACCTGAAGTTCCAGCCCAAATATTAGACATTCCATTTGATGGCCAAAACTTGTTAGGAAAAAGGATAGACGATCACCTGAAGGGCATTAAGTTGGATACCGACACCGTGAGAGCCATCAGTTCTCTCAGCGTTAAAGACAAGGCCCGACGACCCTGTTGTTCCTTTCGTGGCACAAGTACAAGGTACAAGACTTACGGAAAGCCTTTTCAAATGCAGGGTTCGTCCTCCAGCTCATACCAGACCGGCAGCAGATAGCAACAAGCCTCTTCCAAATACCAGTCGCAGAGAGGCAGGAAGGGATCGGACCAGAACAGGGCCCAGACCAAAAAGAATTGACCCGAGGCCGCTGCACATTCCACATCACATCCCGGTGGGAGGACGGATAAGTCAACATCTGCAACATTGGAATCAGATCACATCCGACAAGTGGGTATTGCAGGTGTTGCAAAAGGGTCATACTCTGCAACCGCGAAGGGTTCATTTCTAGACAGCTTAGGCCAGAGGGAGACACACTTCTACAAAAGGTGGCCATAGAACGGGTCCCGCTCAGTCAAAAGGGAAAAGGGTTTATTCTCACTTTTTCCTTATCAGGAAGAAAAATGGACAGTGGTGCCCGATTTTTAGATCTAAGGACTTTAAACAAGTTCATACGGCACATAAAGTTCAAGATGTCGTCACTGCAGATGGTCCTACCGTGGTTACACAAGGGCAAGTTCTTGGCGACCCTAGTCCTGGAGGATGCATACTTTCATGTCCCGATCCATCCAGGACACAGGCAATACCTCCTATTCTTGGTAGGAGTAGAACACTACCAATTCAGAGTTCTTCCCTTTCAGTCTCAAGTCGGCTGAAAGGGTTTTCACGAAGTGTCTGGCACCAGTGGTGGCTCATCACAAAAACAAAGAGGTGATGGCTGGAAGGTTTAGAATGAATCTTAACCACTGGCATTGCTCTGGGCAACCCTCCAGACCACCGTTCTTCGCCTGCCAAGCCATTACAGAAGGGAAAAGACCATATGCAAAGCAGGCTTGGCCCCACCCCAAAAGGGGCAGTCCAGCCCAAACTGCTAGGCCACATCCCTTCTGCACGAGACCACAAGCATCCCCAAACATGTTTCGCCCTTGTTGGGGCTCATCAGTGAGGAGTAGCTTGGGTCTCTAGGCCCAGCAGGCACGGGACCCACGTCTGGGCATACCCGTCCCACTCGGGGTAACAAAACAAAAACAAAGAGGTGATGGCTGGAAGGTTTAGAATGAATCTTAACCACTGGCATTGCTCTGGGCAACCCTCCAGACCACCGTTCTTCGCCTGCCAAGCCATTACAGAAGGGAAAAGACCATATGCAAAGCAGGCTTGGCCCCAACCCAAAAGGGGCAGTCCAGCCCAAACTGCTAGGCCACATCCCTTCTGCACGAGACCACAAGCATCCCCAAACATGTTTCGCACTTGTTGGGGCTCATCAGTGAGGAGTAGCTTGGGTCTCTAGGCCCAGCAGGCACGGGACCCACGTCTGGGCATACCCGTCCCACTCGGGGTAACAAAACAAAAACAAAGAGGTGATGGCTGGAAGGTTTAGAATGAATCTTAACCACTGGCATTGCTCTGGTGCAGTGGTGGCTCATCTCAGGAGGTCAGGAGTATAAATCTTCCCGAACTTGGACGACTGACTCATATAGGGAAATTCTCTAAAATCGGTGCAAACAGCCGTACTACAACATCTAGGCTTCACCATCAACAGGTCAAAATAGTCACCCATACCAGCGCAGACCACCATGTTTCTGGGATCAGATCTAGGCACACGCATTAAAAGAGTGCAACCATCATCGTAGAGGATAACGGCAATGCTGGGGTTAGTTGCCTGGTTTCTTGAGAATGCATCGTCCACAGTACAACAGTACAAGACAGGCTTGGCACACACCCTTCTGCAGATGTCCCAGGAAACCCCCATTCGACTCCAACCACACCTTCATCTATTGACTCAGCACGACGGCAAACTAATCCACCACAACCCAGTCTCTCTCTCTCTCTCTCTCTCTGTGTCCCTCTCTCTCTCTCTGTCTCTCGCTGTCTCCCTCTCGTCGCAGCAAAGGACATTGTTTTTCAAAACAAGGCCTCTCTCACTAGGTAACATAGGTAACAAATTGTATCACCAACTGTTACCAGTCAAGAGATAACCCACTCCATACTCCACCGACAGCACACTCCACCATAGGAAGAGCAGAGGCGGCTGTGGTCTTAAAACACATATGTAGAGCGGCCACCTGAAGCATGCTCCATACGTTTGACAAGTATTGCTGCTTGGCGGAAGATACCAGAAGGGAATCAGCTGTCGGACAGGCGGTCCTCCAGCACCTGTTTGCATTAGTTGGGGCAGCCTTTCCGTCACTCCTTCCCGTCTCTGGTTTCCTAGCATGCTTACAGTCTGAATGCTCTTTTGATATGGAGTTATATCCTCAACTGTGTTGTCATGGGCATAGCATGCTTTGCTACTTGGTATTCTTTTCAAGCATGTGAATCTATGAAAGATCCAATGCTGGAGAAATCTTAGTTCTGATGCTTGTTAATCTGCTTAGAATCACAAGCTGTGCATATGGTCCGACATCCAGTGGTAACCGCGGAGTGCATCTTGTCTTTCGGGGACCGAAAGGGGACGTTGGCACAGGCGTGTCTGTAACACTATCCCTATCGTGACGTGTGTAGTACCCAAAATCCCTCACGCGCTGAGGTCCCTCAGATTGTTTTTTTCCATCCAGATAACTGGTCGCCCTATAGCGGAGCTCTTACTAGAGACATTGTTTGTTTTACCGAATTGTCAGTTTATTCCCCGTTAAGTCACTTTGCCAATAAGAACATCTTCGACGAAGAATACGGGGTAATCATCCACGGCTGTGGATTTCGGCGCCTGGATTTTTCCACGTGGTCGGGCCCTATGGCCGACTTATACAGTAGGGAGAGTGGGGTCGGGGTGGCCATATTGTTTAGTATGTCTTTCCTCCTTTCCCCTCTTTTCCCTTTCGGTCTGGTCATCCTTCCCTTTTGCTAAGGAAAGGACTCCTTTTATATTCTGCCCTAAGTGTAGGGTCAGATATCCTTGGAAGGACGAACACAGGACGTGTAACGCCTGTCTCCCCCTAGAGCACCACAAGAAGCAGTGTTTGGCGTGCAAACTCCTTCGGCCCAAGACCCTTAAGACCCCAAAGTAGCATCGGAAGAATCGCAGCGGCGGTGGGCCTTATTCCAGTTCCGCCTAAAGTGATGGGCCAAGCCGCGGAAAAGATTTCGGCGCATTTGGTCCCCGATTCCGATGACACTTAACGTAGATAGCCAAGAGCCTCTCTCCGGCACCCTGAGAGGTTCCTTACGACGCCACAGTGCGGAGAACGTTGTTTCTCCTCACCCACGCCCGTTTGGGTCCTCTAAATGGACTACAAAAAAGTTTGAGGGTTATATGGATAATGGATCAGCTGGAGCAGATTATGGGTTCTTCTGATCATCCTCCCCCGAAAAGGGCTTGTGTAGACCCTAACCCCCAAATTCAAGAAGTCCAGTCTCATGTTTTCCAACAAGAAGACGTGGTCTATATGGACACATATAGATACATCTACAATGAAGAAGAAGAAGAAGCTTCTTTTCTCGAAAATTATGAGGAAGATCAACAGGATACGACGGACAACTGGGAGGAAACCCAGCAGGAAGGTCAAGACCCTTGGACACAGCAAGATCAGGACACTGATATATTGTGCCTAGACTCTCCTCCATCCACCCCAGCTCGCCAGGCCTCCCCTGTGGATGACCAAATGGCTTTCAACTCCATGTTGAAAAAAGCAGCTGAATACTAAATTGCCACTCAAGAGGCGGTACCTGAGCAGGATTTTGTGGAGGACATTATTAAAACAAAACCTCTGGCGAGTCAATCCATCCCCCTCCTTAACTCTGTTAAGAGACGGGTAGCTCCCTCATTGGTCACACCTGCTCAGACACGGGCTGTGAACCCGAGAGTCGAAAAATTATTTTGGCCTTCTCCCTCCGACCCTCTGTATATAAAAGGGCATGCCATCCCAGACTCACTGGTAGTGACTACCACTCGAAAGAGGGCAGGGGTACCCTTGCCACGGGAGAATCACCACCGGACAAGGAGTCTAAAAGGTTGTATGCCCTGGGCAAACGTGTCACATCAGCAGCTGCATACACCATTCGGGTTGCTAATAATACTACGCTATTAGCAAGCTATGCTGATGCCCAATGGAACTCGCTCCAAGAAGGCCTCCAGGAGGTTCCTGAACCCGCCAGGACAAAGCTTCTCGCCATTGTTGTGGAGGGAAGACTTGTTAATCTGAACGTGGTGAAGAACACCCTGGACACTGCAGAAACAGCAGGCAGGTCTCTTGCACAAGGGACTCTTCTGAAAAGACACGCATGGCTGCGTACATCGGGATTTAGACCTGAGACTCAGGCCTCCCTCATTAATAAACCCAATGAGGAGACTAACCTCTTCGGGAAGGCAGTGGATGAAGCGTTGGAGACAGCCAAGAAGGAGCATGAGACTATAAGGTCTCTTCACCAAATTACACAGAAACCCTAATCTCAGAGGGGTAATAACTCTCTGCGCTCCTTTCGAGGAAAAGCCTGTGCTGGTCAAAACAACTACAGCACAGGTAACTTCAACACAAATCAAACATCTGAAAGCCCCACTACCCCTCAAGTGGTCAGAAACGCGGCAAAGGCAGAGCCACAGCCTCTGGTCAGAAATGGCCACCAAGTCCAGGTCCCCTCCCATGTCTCCCCAGTCGGGGGGCGATTAACATCTTTCCTCAAGGCATGGGAGGGGATAACTTCCGACCAGTGTGTCTTAAAGACGGTCACCCACGGTTATTGCGTGGAATTCGCCCAACCTCCACAGTTCAGACCGCCGCGCTTACCCCGCCTTTCACCGGACCATCTGGAGATCCTGATCCAAGAGGTGGAAGCACTGCTGGGAAAGGACGCCATAGAAGCCGTCCCCATTCTTGTAAACAAAGGTATTTATTCAGTGTACTTCCTTGTACCCAAAAAGGATTTCACCATGCATCCTGTTCTAGATCTGCGTCCAGCGAACAAGTTTATAAAACCCCAGAAGTTTTGCATGGTAACCCTGCAGGAGGTGATCCCATTGCAGAAACAGGGGGACTTCATGACAACATTGGACATGAAAGATGCATACTTTCATATTTTAATGTTGCCAGCGCACAGAAAATACCTAAGGTTCATGATCCAGGACAAACACTACCAATTCAAGGTATTCCCCTTCGGCATCGCAGTGGCAGCAGCACACCTGCGCAGACTATCATTCCCAGTTTACCCTTACCTCGACGACTGGCTCATTACGGGGGACTCGTTCGACGCTTGTTTTTCAAACACCCAAAAAACTGTAAATCTCTTCAGTCTGTGTTTTTCAATCAACGAGAAGAAATCCAGCTTAGTCCCCAGCCAAGTAAAACAATTTCTGGGAGCGCTAATTCGGACGGAAGACGGTCTTGTCTTTCCCTCCAGCAAGAGGGTTCAGAACAAGCTCTCCCAGATTACTCAATATGTAGCCAGTCGGCAGGTGACGGTACGCAAAGCCATGCGCTTGCTAGGGATGATGGCGTCCTGTATATACTTGGTTCCCCACGCGTGGCTGCGCATGCGTCCCATGCAAGAGTGGCTCAACAGCCAGTGGTGTCAGGCCAGCGGACAATGGGAAGAGCTGGTAGTTGTCTCGCCAGCCCTCGTTCTCTCTCTGCAGTGGTGTTCAAGAGAAAACCTCTTGGAGGGGAAGACCTTCACCACCCCTGCAGTGGAAGCCACTCTCACGACAGACGCATCTCTCACGGGGTGGGGGCTCACCTGCTTCAGCAGACAGCACACGGAGTGTGGTCCCCTCAAGTAGCGTCCAATCATATAAACTTACTGGAGCTATTAAGTGTTAAAAGCATTGAAAGCCTTTCAGGTGCAACTGCAAGGGAAGACAGTGCTGATCCTAACCGACAGCACTACAGCAATGTATTACCTGACCAAACAGGGGGGCCCTCACTCTCCAGGGCTATCCAAGCTGTCCCAAAGAATTTGGATATGGGCTCTCAAACACAAGATGTTTTTGTTGTCCCAACATGTTCCAGGGGAACTCAATCTTCTGGCAGACGTATTCAGCAGAGATTTTCCTCTGCCAGAAGAATACGAATGGCGACTGCACGAAGACATTGTGTCCAACGTCTTCGCAGAATGGGGTTTCCCAGAGATCGACCTATTCGCTACTCAGGAGAACGCCCAATGCCAAGACTACGCCTCCAGGTACCCCCAGAACCGATCCAAGGGGAACGGTCTTTGGATAACCTGGTCGGGGAAATTTGTCTACGCTCCCCCATCCCCCCCCTCCCGACTCCCCTTCTCAACAAGATAGTGCACAAGATGCACCAGGAACCAGTTACCATGATACTGGTGGCCCCCATGTGGGCCCGCCAACCCAGGTTCGCTCACCTGATGGAAATGTCCCTCTCCCCACCAGTCAAGCTGCCCTGTCCGTACAACATGTTGTCTCAGGACAGGGGGGAGACCCTACATCCATGCCCACAAACTCTGAATTTAGCAGCCTGGCTCATGAGATCATAGAGTTTGGACACCTGCAACTCCCTCAGAGATGCATGGTCATACTCAGGGAAGTGAGGAAACCTAATACACGTTATTGCTATGCCAGCAAATGGAAACATTTTGTCATCTGGTGCAATTCCAAGGGCGTCAATCCCATCGATTGCTCACCCTCACACATTGCGTTGTATCTAACCCACCTATTGGACTCTGGGTTAGTCTTCAATTCCCTAAAGGTTCATCTGGCTGCTCTGTCAGCCTACACCACATCGCATCAAAAGGTATCGTGGTGGAAGATACCAGTGATTAAAGCCTTCAGGGAAGGGGTTAAAAAGATTTATCCTCCCATCTCTCACCCTGCCCCTGGATGGGATCTGAATGTGGCTTTAACCAGGCTCATGGGAGCTCCTTTCCAGCTTATGCATAAAGCAAGTCTGAAAGACCTGACCTATAAGACAGTCTTCCTAGTGGCTATCACTACTATCAGAAGAGTTAGCGAACTACAGGCTCTTTCGGTTTTAGACCCCTTTGTGACAGTCCACAAAGATAAGGTAGTTCTACGCACACATCCCAGGTTTTCGCCTAAATTCATCTCGAAGTTCCATGTGAACCAATCAATCGAACCCACTTTCTTCCAGAACCCTACTAACATGGCCGAAAGAAGCCTTCACACACTAGACGTGCGCAGGTCAGTCATGTTTTATCTGCAAAGAACTAAACCACTAAGTAAGACTAAACAATTCTTTGTTTCAGTGGCAGCTGGTAGAGAAGGGGATCCTGTCTCTAAATCAGCTATCTCAAGGTGGATTGTCAAATGCATCACACTATATTTCTCTCTTGCTAAGAGAGAACTGCCCTTCAACCCTAGAGCACACTCTACTCGAGGCACTGGGGCATCCATAGCATTCATTGCAAATGTTCCTCTTCAGTCCATTTGCAAAGCGGCAACCTGGAGTTCTGTACACACCTTTACAAAACACCATTGCCTAGACACTCATTCTAGGTCTGATTCTCAGGTGGGACAAGCAGTACTAAGACATCTTTTCTCTACTGTTCCTTCTTGCAACCTACCTCCAACTCCGGGTACTGCTCGCTAGTCTATGCACAGCATGTGATTCTAAGCAGATTAACGAGCATCAGAAGACATGCATTACTCACCGTAGTAGCATTTCTGATGATTGTATCTGTAAGATTCACATGCGCCCTCCCTAACTCCCCGCTCGAGGTGGAAGGAACATAGACGTCTTACTACTTTCTCTCTTTATGTACTCACTCACTATAGCCTTGGGCTCCCTCATGGCAGAAAAAATACAATCGGAGGGACCTCGGCGCGTGAGGGATTTTGGGTACTACACACGTCACGATAGGGATAGTATTACAGACACGCCTATGCCGACGTCCCCTTTCGGTCCCGGGAAGACGAGATGCAATACTCCGCGGTTACCACTGGAGGTCGGACCATATGCACAGCATGTGAATCTAAGCAGATACAATCATCAGAAATGCTATTACGGTGAGTAATGCATGTCTTACTTATGTGACGAATCCTGCAGAGTCATCATTGAACCCAGCCTAATATCTCCTCCCATGTAGCCAGGGAAAGGCAGCCGCTATCTGATCCTAACCCTGGAGGTGGCATCATGAGGGAGGATCACATGGTAGGAAATGGCTGTCGGGGTAAAATATTGTCTCCCTTGGGAGAGACACTGTGCTCCTCTTCGTATGAGGATGGGGATCTATGATTCCCAAATGTTTAATGACATGCTGTTAATGTACAAGTCCCTCCAATGAGAAAACCCAGAAAACACTCTATGAAAAGTCACCTAAACAGAATTCGTGAATTAAATGTGACATCCTCTTACTATCATGATTCTGTCTTGGGTAGAAGACTTAACCACAATGTCAAATCATTCACATAACACCTCCTAGCTCTGATCATTTTCAGTCCACAAATCATTCAGAACTAAATAGACATGGAGAATTTAAAACCACTATGGACTTTAAGATCCATAATGCCTATGGCACTGGCACAAAGAAGAGGAGCAAACAGTTAATGATGATAAATAGTGCTATTAAGAAGACTCTGCGGTCTAGTTGTTTCACTTCAAATCACTTAAGCAGGACATTTAAATGTGGGAATCATCCACAGGTGAGAGAGGGAGTAGCAGAGGCAGTCAGGAGAGAGGCCGGAACGGTTGGCGCTGAGGCAGAAGCCCGGGCACCAGCAGAACCTGGCGCGGGAAAAGAAGGCGTGTGGTTTTGCAAAATGCGCAGCAGGAAGCATAGCCATGGACGGCAGCAGGGAGAGCAGCCCCGCTGTTCGGGAAACGTGCTCCCGTCCCGACATGAGTCGCTCAGGTGTGCTGGAGGAAGCAGAGACCTGACAGAGCATGTGGAGCTCCAGAGAAGGGCCGTGCAGACAACAGAAGTCACAGGAGAGCTATGAGCGATACTGCCTGATTGCAGAGGGTTTGACGCAGCATCCAGGAGTGACGCAGAGATGCCGAAGGAAGCCAGTGAGTTGGCCTAAAGAGAGAGGTAACCCCAGGGCTCTCCGAGCATAAAAATGAACAATAAAAGACCATTTTTAATACTGAATAAATATATTAAAAAGCCAACACAGGCACAATTCTCCTTTCATGAGATATCAGTTTGGGGAAAGTCAAGAGACTATAAAGACAGGTAAACATTGTGCAACACTCCTTACATGCGATTTTGTTGTGGAGAACCTTGGAACAAATATTGCGACTAACAGAAGAGACCATTTATAGTTGTAGGAGTTTTTCTTCCTTGCTGGTGAGCAAACCAGGAAAGGGACCAGTTGTAGTTAGTCCTGGCAGGCGAATGGACGAGGAAAGAAACAGTTCTCCAGCATGGGGTCTGGCCTGGATTCACATGCTTATGAATATTCCCTGTCATCCAGCCGGGAATCCTCTTTAAAAGAAAAAACAGTTTCACTTTCACTTACAAACTGTATTTCTCCTCTAAACCAATCAATGTACTCTGGGTCATACTGCCCCCAGCCAATGACTACCCTCCTCCTAAGCCCCTCCTCTGGCTGCCATCTTCAGATTTTTACTGCACGTTTTAGTGTTGGGGGTCCTTGAGGTTTGCTCTGTGAGCTATTCTCTTTGTGGACAGAAAAGTCCTATTTATGTCAAAAAGAGCCTGTGTTCTCTTCTCTACATGTGCCTACACGCTGGGATCCGTTGTCAGTGAATTTCAGTGCCCCTCAAGGGCAAGGATCGTCAAATTTTCATTGAAGTTTCCAGAAGGCCATCAGGCCTGCTCGGCATGTCTGATCATGATGGAAAAGAAGGAAGGAAGTTCCGTTTTCAAGATCTGCACCAGATGCGGACTGCGGAACGTGTTTGTGGAGGACAAACACCTTCAGTGCCTCGACTGCCTTCACTCGGAACACAAAGAAGGAGATTGCGAGATGTGCCTCGGATTCTCCAAGAGAACGTTGAAGGATCGACAAAGTAGACTGGTGACGTGGCTAGGCGCCAAGGTCTCTGCCCTGTGCCGCAAGCAAGGTCATGCCTCACCTAGGACCGGCTGGTCCAAAGAGCGACCTTCTAAGCCCTTTGAGGGTGCTCTATCCGTGGGGGCCCCAAGCCAAGGCCAAGCACTGCAAGTCTGCTTCCGTCGGGGTTCCGTGCACCATCTGCCTCCTTCGCCAGCCATCGATCGAGCTCCTCAGCAAAAAGGAAGTCGCCCGAACTGGCTAAGCTGTGGGAGAAGCCCGAGAAGCCTAGGGTGGAGGAAAAGAGGAGTGACCTGCCCAAGAAGGCCCAGGCGGCGCAGGAGAAATCGTTGTCAACGATTGAGCTTGTGGCAGCTGCTCTCTTGAAAGCCAAAGGGACTGTACCCGTGAAGGTAGCCCCTTCTGCACCCAGGGTGTCCCGGCCCCCAAGGCGGGAGGCCTCAGGTGAAATCTGCTGGCACACCGGAGAAGAGGATGCCGTCGCTGAGCCGGGCTCTGACCCCTTAGGGTGCAGAAAGGGTGTGCGAGTGATGAAGTCCCAGGCCAGCCACAGGTTGTACCCCAAGACATGGATGTTTCGTCCTCGGACGACGAGGACCAGGAGTCTCTGCACATGGTCCACGAGGACACCGGCGGAAACGCCGAAGGCGGTGCTGGGCCTAGTCTGCCGACCACACCTGCTCAGACAAGAGATGTATCCCTGGACATCCTTCCGACCCTACACATGCTGGTGTCAGAGATCCAGAAGAGGATGCTCTAGGCCCCGGCCCATGTGGCTCCAGATCAGCGTCCAGCTAAAAAGAGGAAGTGCCATCCAACAACCCTGATGGACACGGGGACGGACACAGCCACGGCAGACGACGACGATGACATTGTCACGCAGGGCGGATCGCTGCAACAGATGGCATCCCCACCGGTTGAGGTGGGGTAATTCATTGCCATGGTCGCCAAAACTTCGGAACTTTTCCAGCTGACGACTGAAGAGACCAAGAAGGAGGGCTTCCTTTACCAGAGGCGTGAGGCCAAGAGGAAGACCAACATGGCATTGCCCCTCCTGCACAACGTGTTAGGAAGGCCTAGCCCTCCTGAATAACCCTGCAAGACCCTGGCCAAGCAGGATAGGCTGGAGAAAATGTACCGGGTGCCGGAGTCCGCACCCAAGTGCCTTCGGTCGCCAAACGTCACCGGACTCAGTGGTGTCGGCGGCTGCGAGAAGAGGTAATCTAACCCCTCATTGTCATCCTCAGTCCCTGCGGACAGCGAGGGGAAGAAGTTGGATGCCATGGTAAGGAAGGTAATTTACTCTGCGGCATCAACCATCAAGGCAGCCAGCGCATTGGCGATCCTGGCGAGGTATGACAGGGAATTTTGGTACAAAGTGGCCCCGATACTGGAGCTCCTACACGATGACAAGCGGGTGGAGGTAATCACACTCCTCCAGGAAGGTGAAGTGGCATCGGACCATGCCATCACAGTGGCCCTGGACATCGCCGACACAGGTTTCCGGCAGATGGAGAATGGTGTCTGCCTCAGTCATCGAGGCTGGCTGAAGGCAACCAATTTCCGCCAAGAGGTCCAGACGAGGCTACTGGAAATGCCCTTCGGGGATAACCTCTTCGGGAAGGCCGTCGCCGAATCCTTGCAGGCCCTTAAGACGGATACGGCTCGGGCCCTGGGTACTCTCTAACAGCACTGCTCTTCCTTTTGCTTCTCCGGAGGAAAGTCCGGCAGATCAGCGTACGGTTTTGGTGGAGGCTCCTCGACATAACATCAGCCCTCCCTGTCCACAACCTTGGAGGCCTGCAGAGGCCGTTCCAAGGCTTTCAGTGGAGGTGGTTAGCGCCGTTGCCCCCCAAGGCGGAATGCAGGTGCTGAAGGAGGACTGGACCGGCCAGTAACTTCGGGCCCCCACCCATGCACCCCGGTGGGAGACCGGTGGATGGGATTCGTCAGTGAGTGGGAAAAGATCTCCACCGACACATGGGTGCTGGATGCTCTCGTCCACGGACATACCCTGGAGTTTCAGCAAAAATACCAACTGATCCCTTTGGTGGCCTCGCAGGAGCAGCACATCCCTCAGCTCCTGCAGGAGGTACAAACCATGCTAAAAAAAAGGGGCGATAGAGCTAGTTCCAAGACAACTCAGGTTCCAAGACGGCCCCGGGGCTCGAGTCTACTCAAGATACTTCTTAGTCAAAAAGAAGACCGAGGGCTGGAGGCCCTTCCTAGACCAGCGGCGTCTCAACAAATTCCTCAAGTCCTAAAAATTCCGGATGGTCACGTTTTAGCACATGCTCGGCCAACTGGAGGGAGGACACTTCTTGACGACGTTGGATCTGGGGGATGCCTACTTCCACGTCCCCATTCACAGGAGTTCCTACGCTTTGTGGTGCAGAGAAGGCACTACCAGTTCAAGGCCCTTCCTTTCGGCCTGAAGTCAGCTCCCAGGGTGTTCACGAAGTGCCTGGCACCAGTTGCGGCCTATCTACGTCTACGAGGGATAAACGTGTACCTGTACCTCGACGACTGGCTCACCCGAGCCAGTTCAAGAGAGGTAGCTGTCGAACACACAGACGACCGTCCAGCTGCTGACGGATCTGGGGTTCTCCGTCAATTATCCAAAGTTCTGCTTGACACCATCGCATTATGGCACTGTTCCTAGGAGCCAGGCTCAACACGGCCTCCTGCCTAGCATCGCCCTCAGAGGAGAGGATAGCGGCCGTGTGGGGAAGGTACACCGACTGTTGTCACTGAAGACTGCCATGCTGCGGGCCATCAAGTCGTTGCTCGGTTGCGGCCTCTTCAGGAGTTCATGGATGCTCGCTGGATACAAGTGTCTGGAAGCTTTGCGGACAAGATCCCTCTCGACGAGGAGTTCCATCGGGCGGTAAAGTGGTGGGGCGTGCACTCCAAAATCGCCCGGTGCACAGGGTTTCAAAACCCCCATACCAGGAGACAGTCACAACCGCGCTTCCCTGGAGGGCTGGGGAGCCCACACCGGACGTCTGCAGGCCAGAGGCCTAGTTCTGCCAGAGGAGGAGAATCTCCACATCAATATCCTGGAGCTGCAGGCAGTGTTCTGAGCCCTCAAGTCGTTTCGTAAGTCTCTGAAGGGCAAGGTGGCGAGGATCTTCACAGACAACACCACCACAATGTTCTACATCAGAAAGCAGGGGGGCACTCAATCCCCAGTGCTCTCCAGAGAGGCGCAGAACTTGTGGCACTGGCCGTCAGACAAGAGATGTTCCTCATCCCCTTTCACCTGGCAGGGGTCAAGAACACCATCGCTGACTCTCTCAGCAGGCAGTTGCGCTCCTGCCACGATTGGGAACTTAGGCAGGACCAGGTGGACTGCATCTTCATCAAGTGGGGCAGGCTCCAGCTCGATCTGTTTGCGACGGCGGCGTTCTCCTTCGCGTGGGAATGCCTGCTATGTACGCATTTCCCCTGTAGCCTCTCATGCTGCGAGTCACTAGTCAAGTCACACAGTGCCGATGCAGGATGATGCTTGTCGCTATGGCGTGGCCAAGGCAGAATTGGTACCCGGACTATAGCCTGTCAGCGTCAGCTCCGGTCAAACTGCCAGAGGTTGCGGATCTTCTCACCAGAGAAGGAGGCGCAATTCTGCATCACAACCCAGGATCGCTGAACCTGAGGGCTTGGCTCCTGCAGCCCTAGAGTTTGGAGGATACGAGTTGCCAGCGGACTGCAGGGAGGTGCTTGCCAAGGCCAGAGTGTTGTCAACTTTCTTTTTTCATTTTATTTATTAACTCTTGGCAGGTACAGCTGGAGACGCATGTAACGAAAAATGAGGGGTAGCGGTGGCTAGAATTTCCCCCAGTTTGAGCAGTATGCACCTTTTAGCCATCGTGCACACCATATTTACAAACATTCTTAGGAGTTTTGGCAGAGGTGTGAACCAACCTCCAAACAGTGCTCCCAAGGGGGAGCGTTCCAGCACAGTCCCCGCTATTTCCGACAGCTTTTTCAAAACTGATTCCCAAAACTCTACCAGGGAGGGACAGCTCCAGAACATGTGGATGTGGCCAGCCCCACCTGCATGGCACCTCGGACATAGCAGTTCCCCAGACTTGAGCATTTTACCCAGTTTCCCAGGCGTATAGTAAAGTTTGTTTAATAATTTAAATTGCATGACCCTAAATCTGGCGTTTAGGATACATTGTATGTATGGAGGGACATGTTTTTCCATTGGTTATCCGATAATTCCACCTTTCGTCTCTTCACCCATTTCAATCTGATTGCTGGTGTACTTGCAGATATTTTATTCAATATCATTTTATATAGTGTGGAAAGTCAGCCGCAACAGTTTGTGGCGTTTGCTATGTATGCCAATTCAGCATTTTCGGGGGGTTCATTGGGGTAATCTGGCCATCATGCAGTGATAGCAGCGCAAATCCTGTAGTATTACATCTATGCGATGTCCCATGGCCCTGTCTCCTGGTTTGTGGAGTAATAAAGGATCCATTTGAATACAGGTCAGCCAACACCAGGTAGCCCAGTCTTTCCCAGCGTAAATTCAGTGTCTTGTCCCATGTGGGCCCCAACCCGGGGAATTTCCATAGTGGGAGCTGTTTATAGTACAGGTATTTGATCCCAGTTTTTGCAAAGATTGAGCGCCATGTGGTCAAGGTTGTCCCCACCGGGTAGTAGGGGCAGTCGTCAGTGTTTTTATCCTCTAGTATTAGTGACCGAAAATTATTCCACCCAGAAGCAAGGCTCTCCAGTCTCACATGATGGAGGGTCGGGCCCTCCCTGTACCAGTAGGATGAAAATTGGGCTTGGGCAGCTAGCCAGTATAATTCAAAATGTGGAGCCGTCAGTCCGCCGGCCGAGTATGGGGTAAGTCGGGTCTAACCACTTTTTTCGGACCGCCCCAGAATGCCATAAGAATTGCGATAGTGTCCCATGTAATTTATTAAAAAACAGTTTGCCGGCCTATAGGTGGACATTAACAAATGTGTAGAGTAATTAGGGAAGTAAAATCATCTTGATTAGGGCAAGCCTACCCACCAATGATATTGGAAACGACGGCCACCTGCTGGTCTTCTCTCTGATGTATTGTTTGAGGGCCGTGTAGTTATCGCAGAGGAGGGAGTTACTCTCACGGCCACCTTCACACCCAGGTATTTAATGCCGTTCGGAGCCCATAAAAGGGGGAGGTTCCTGCAAGGGTCTTTTGTGCAGGGCATCAAGGGGAAGATCACGGATTTGTTATAATTAATAACAAAACCTGAATGTTCGCCAAAAAGAGTAATGTCCCGGATGATGGGGTCCAAATGAGCTTGTAGGTTGCGGATATAGAGCAGGACATCACCCGCGTATAACGAGATTATTTCAGGGGTGCCACTTAGTCGCAGACCACGGCTGCTGTGATGAAAGTGGATAAAGTCAGCCATTGGCTCAATCGCAAGTGCAAACAAGATAGGGGACAAGGGGCATCCCTGGCGGGTACCTCTACCCAACTCAAATTGATCGGATAACCTGGAGTTAACAAGGACTTGCAACAGGGGGCTGACGAATGGTAATTTAATATATCTGAGCATCTCAAGCCCGAAGCCCATTTTTTCCAGTACCAGATATAGATATTTCGGTGACACCATATCGAATGCTTTCTGGGCATCGATCATCACGGCCACAGGCTCTACTTCAGGGTTCAGTCTAGCCACCACGTTAAACAGTCGACAGATATTGAACCCCACCTGGTCCTGATGGACAATGTGGGGCATCAATGGTAACAAACGGTTTGCCAGGCCCTTAGCCAAGATTTTTGTGTCCACATTCATGAGTGAAAGAGGTCGATAGGACCCCCACTCCTTACTGGATTGGCCCGATTTGAGTAATATGGTTATGATGGCCTTGCGCATGGATTCGGGTAGGAGGGAGTTAGCTAACAACTCCTCCAAGACCTCAATGAGATATGGGGACAAGAGAGCTCCAAACACCTGATAGTACTCGGCAGTAAGACCGTCAGGGCCCAGAGCCTTTCCCCTTGGGAGGTCCCTGATGACAGCTAGGATTTCATCTACAGTAAGCGGGCTGTTAAGGTTTTCAGTAGCTTGTGGACTCAGCCTTGACAGGGGCACTTCCTCCAACCAGGCATTAATGGCAATGGGGTCATATCGCAGGTTCGTAGTAGCACCTCGAGAACATCTAGCTCTTCCCATTTGAGTTCCCCATGTGCATTGAGAATACTGTCGACGTGTGTTCTCTTGTCCGGCACGCACCGCCCTAGCAAGTGTCCTGCCGGGTCTTTCTCCCTCCCCATATTTTCTGGCGGTTACCGGCCTAGCGAGAAGTGTAACCTTGTGCGTGGCACGTGAACAGAACTTCTCCAGCTTAGTACGTATCTGAGCTAGAATTTTCGGCTGAATGGGCATGTTCGATCTCGAGGGCATTAAGTCGGGCTTCACTAAGGCAAAGGTAATTCCTGATCGCCTTTAGGACCTCTGCCTCCCTTTCCTGGATATAGACATCCCTGCCACCTAGTTCCCAAGTATCTCTTTAGCAAGTTGGGAGCGCATAGATGAAACATTTGCTGTTATGTCATCTTGCTTTTCGTGTACTGCTGCGAAGCCCCTTGTCATAACCTCCATAATTTGTTTAAAGTCAGGAGCAGATGACTCAGATGGTGGGTCCGGAGGTGGAGTAGGAGGATCCCCGCCTGTTTCTCCCCCGGAGGCCGCTATGGCGAATTTGCCCATGGCGCCGTTTTCTTCCCCCACGCCTGCCCCATTAGTCATGTTTAGTTATGGAGAGTAGAGACTGGGGGGTGGTGTGTTGCGCAGGTCCTCTGGTACAGTTCCCCTATTATCTGGCCAAGAAGCTTATCATTCCCTGGAAGGAGCTCCCAACTGTTCGTTGAAAGTAGCTCCCCAGCTAATCAAAGTGGACTATGGGGATTCAGGTTATTCGGGGGGTTGCAGAACCTTGTAGGGCATTACTGGGAAGAGTCCCTTGGTGAGGCTGAGGTGAAGGTGGGAAGTGCGGCAAACAAGTTTATACTTCCGGGGAGGGACCACACAGGACTCACCTGTAAAAGGGGGCAGTGGATACAACAGGTGGTCAGCAGCCCCAATAGATTATATTCTGTGTTTACGGTCCTTAAGGGGGCTGGTGGCAAAGTATATGTGGGCCACAGGTGAGGAGGCATGTGACTCCGGCGATAGGGATATTTAAATTTGAGGGCTAAGATGAGGCAAGCACTGGGGGGGGGGCACTATCCCGCTGAGTGCAAGCCATTGAGCCCAGGGTCGCCGGGGGTAGCCTCTGCCAAAGTTCTGTGAGGCAACCACCCCCACGGCTGGGCATGGTTAAGGGCTCATCTCCAGAGGCAGGGATCCAAGGGAGAGCGGTCACACATAGCTGAGGATGGAGGATCAGGGGTTATATCTCTAGGGGCGGCCTCAGTTTTCCCTCCCCACAGCCCCTACAGCCTCTTACAAGGAGTCCTCTGGGATTCAAAGGCGCCCCAGCAGCAGGGGCCTAGGGGCAGGCCGGGGGCATGCTGTCTGTTAGACAGGGACTCAGCGGGACTCTGGGTCCCTGCTAGCCGTAGTTGTCGCCCAGCTTCCCAGTGGCTACAGGGATGCATATTCAGACGCTAGAAGGTCATGGTTCCGCCACAATTAGAGGGATCACCGTGCCGATGTACGGAGCTCTGGGGTTAGGCAGCCTTCTTCCTCCGCTGCCCGACAGCGCCCCGCCACGTCAACTCTTAAGTGCTACGGTCACAAGTGTAAGCGTTTCGCTACGTGGTGCCAGTCGCAGAAGATCACCCCTGTGAGGGTCACAGCCCAGCAGATATTTCCATACTTGTTGTCCTTGGCCAAGGCGGGGATGGCGCACGCCTCTATCAAGGTGCATCTGGCGGCTATCTCCCGCCATACCCGGTCTCCAGGAAGATCTTCTCTTTGGTCCCACTGTCTCGTGAAGGAGTTCCTCAAAGGACGGTTCTGATCTTTCCTGCCTGTTAAGTAAGAGTTTCACAGAACTGGTAAATCTTCCTGCCCTGGGTCAACCACAGAACATTTTGCTTTATTAGTGGGATATTTTTCCTTAATACCTCAGTGAGTGGGATCCTTTTTCCACACTCACAGAATCTTTAACTCTTTTTATGGGTGTCATTTTTTTGACTCTCCATGTGTCTGTTTAAAGTTATCCTCTTTAACAACTTATTGGCAATAAGTGCCTGTTGTTGCTGGGTTGCCCTAGGGGATACCCTTTTAACTTTATTTTGCTAACCTTGAGAGAACTACAGTTCCCAGGGGTAGAAAGGATCTTTGGATCCCTATTACATTGTATTCTGTGAAGCCAGCACCCCCCACCTTATGTGGAGTGGAGTGCTGGGGAGATACAATGTATCCCCTTTCATAGTAAAACTGTAACGATTCTGTTACAGGGACAAGCTAACCTTCAGTGGCTGGTGGCAGTGATACCTTGTATTAATTTGGTGCACCTTTACTCTGGGCTGTGTTCACAGCTGCAGTAAAGACCACCTAAGGGTGGTCATTTTACCAAAATGACCCGTCTTCTTTTTTCACCATTTTAGTGTTTCTTGTTCCTTCCCCTGACATCCAGGGCGGGAAATTCCTTTGTGTCATTTCTATCTTCGGCGGGAGTCCCCTGTACTCCCTGCCCAGGCTCCAGACTGTCTGTGAGGGCAGGAAGCGAGAGACAAGTCCAAAACTCCACAGCCCTTTGTCTTCCACCCTGCTTGAACGGGGACAAATCCCAGTTGGGGGTAGGGGGACTGGCTGTCCTGATTGGACAACCAGACTGCCCCTTCTTGTAAAATGTAGGGAGAGAATGCAGAAGTTGTGTTGTAATTCCTGCTAAATACTGCGAACCTGGAAGCTGAAGAGTATTCGACCACTGGAACTGAAACCGAAGAGGATGATGAAGGAAAAGCGGCAGAGATGATTTCCAGCGACCAGAAAGCTTGCTGTGTAACCTGAGCCTGCTGTAGCACTTCCTTCCAATCGACATGGGGACTCCAAAAACGACAACCCTGACCCAGGGCCTGGTGAGACCCACCAGACTCAAAAAGACCTGCATTGTGAGCCATCCCACGCGTTGCTGTGACCTTGCGTTGCTGCAATACCCCAATACCCTGGGACCTCAAGCCACTGTGCGGTGCAGTCTTCCCAATTCCAAAACTCGCTGAAACTTCGTGGGCATCCTGGTGGATCTCCTTCGAAACGAGTCCGAAAAGTCCCCTCAACAGAGTGCTGGACCTTTGTAACAACGCAAATTCAACCGTGATTTTCTGTCTTCTTCTGTGTTCCTTGAAAAGGCGCCAGATTTGCAGAACCGCATTCAGTCGCAAGGGAAACCTTGCCTAGGGCCTTCTTCATCGATCCCTGCTGCAGAGTCTCTTCCAAGGTCCTGTTTTAAAGTCACACAATGACAAGGAATCCACTGACTGGGTTTTTGGCTGCAGACCCTGAAGTGGTCCTGCTGCAAAATCTTCTTCAATGCTGAGGTACTGTGTTGGATTGGGTATGTACTTACCTTAAGTCTGTTAGGATTTTTGTGTAGCTGTGGGGTGTTTTCTGTGATGGGGAGGCCTCTCATCCAGTGCACCAAGTCCTACTGCTAGACTCCTGCTAGGGTGTCTTCTGCGAAGCCCCTGGACCGTCTTCTAACTCAGAAGTAAAGAACTCACCTGTTTGCCCCATCTTCCAAAGGAACTCTGACTTTTGCTACTAAAGAACCTATTCTAACACTGTCTATTGGTCACTAGTCCTAGTGACCCCCCTTTTGCCACTGAGAACACTCATGCTCCAAGAATAAGGGAATGACTTTGAAGGGATTGGGACCTTTATCTAGAAAAGAAAATAAGTGTTTAAAAGTTACTTACTTGTAAAGAGTTGGTTGGTAACTGTAACTCTGAGTGAACAGTTACAAAAGTTCTTACTTACATTGGATGTGTGATGCACTATTCTTAAAAGTATGGTTGACATATTTTCTTCCTTAGAAACTGTGTTGCCAGTCTAATAGAAAGTAGATGTGAAGGTATATTACTCTCCTGTGATTAGGTTGTGCCTCTTCCCAAAAGTAAAGTGTTGGTATCACCAGATTAGTCCTGTTAGGATAATTTTATGAGTGTCCCTCAACTGGGTCTTGCTTCCCCTGACTGGCTGCTAGCCTGCCCAGAATAAGTCTGCATTAGGTTGTTGCCTACTACTTTGAGTCATTCAGTAAAAGTGTAACATTAGGGTTTACTTTACCTGTGCTATCTAACCTAAAGGCTGTGGTCCTAACTGTCCCTGATAAGTCATCCGTCCGTTATCCTTATAGCTGGGAAAGATCTAATCTGGACTGCTTGTGAGATATAAAAAAAAGACTATGGGTTTTATCTCTTATCTGTGGTTCACTGATCTCAAAAGCATCTGTAATTGAATTGCCTGGCACCAAGAATCATTCCCCGAGCCACCAGCATCCTGGGAGGGCAGAAGCCCTTCCATCCTGCAGCAGCCCAACACCGATGAAATCGACCACCCACCAGAGCACCATCCGACATGAAGAACTGTGCCCCTCCACCGGCCTGCATCTTGTAATTCGCTGCAAGCCCCTTCCTGTGCCTGAATTAGCTTCAATACATATTTGATGCATCGCCCTGTGAATCGCCATTGCCACACACGAGATTGTGCTCCAGAAAATGGCCGACTGTGTTTTTGTTTATTAGGTTGCTAAGCAACCGTCTCAACGAGGAAAGTGATTGGGCTACAGCACCTACTTCAAACGCGCGTCGCCGCCGATGGCGTTAGCCGGCCCAACCGCACTAAGGCCCGCCTAATAAGGCCAACGCCTGTCTCCTGCCTGTCATGGCCGTGCACGCCGTTAGCCAATCTCCCTGCTCGAACTGCCTCAATTCCAGTGGACCGTTCCCTGCAGCACCGCAGCTCGCAGTCAAGGTAACTCTAATCTCCTAATGTACCCCCAAAAACACTATCCCAAGTGCCTGAACGTTTGGAGCGACCCCCCGGCTACTCGCCTCCCCACACTATTTCACCCCAAGCATACCGGCCTACCCACTGACTCTGTATGGCCTTGAAATACCCTGTCCGCTCCTTTCACGCACCCAATATTGAGGTATTACGTCCATGCGCAATTATTATCTGGACTGTTTGTTATGCTATATGTTCTGCCATAACCTGCCAGATTATTATACTCAAGATGATGTCACCTATACTGCACTACTAATCTAGAATGTCTCATAATACCCACCCTATGCATATGTTAGTGTTTGTGAACCTCTACTTCAATAGCGCCTAGCAATGAACATCAGCTTACATAGTTTCTGCCCTGAGTTCACCTACCCTTACTTCTCAAGCCCACAATGGTCAATGATACTGTCATGAGCACTGCTCCCGAGAAGCCAAGTCAAGCCCAGCATCCCCGGAAGCAGGCTCACGACCCTCGTCCCCGGCTACAGCAAACCCCTATTGGGGCCCTTTGGACCATGTCCTGGCGCCTCTGGCGCCAGGCTCATAAGGAACCTCAGTCCCGGCGCCAGGGGCGCCGGGCTCATAATTCTTGCAAAGGTGCTTGGGTGGACCTACCTGTAGCAGACCATGCTGCATACTCACCTTTGCAAATGCTGGCAGGATGAAGTCCCCAGCCTTCTGCTGGGAGGAACTATTCCCTGAACTGGGACTACTTTCTTACCTGGGTGGGGCTGGTGCCACTCCTTAGCTCTGGAACACAGGAACTCTTTTACCTGGGCAAGGCTGAGGAAGAAGACACCCAATCACTCCAACACTATTTAAACCACACCTGTTTGGGAAAACGTGCTTCGCGTTATTCTGCATCTGCAGCAGGACGCTCACCGAGTTAGCTCCAGCATTCCAGTGACATCTCCAGCTTCAGCTCAGCAACCTGTGGAAGAAAGACACGAGAACTATACTTACCATCCAGGAATCCAGACACCGGCAGAACCTGCAAGCAAAAGAAAGATATGGTTAGCAAGTTGCAACACGTTCGCAGCCGCGCTCGCTTACCTGATCCATCTGTGCTTTCCCGGATTCTTCGCAGCCTTCTCTTCAGCAGCCTAACGGCACCTGTAAAGACAAAGAACATTGTTAAGTAGGAATCGGGTGAAGGCGGCCGCATTTACTTTTCTTACCTGCTTTTGTGCGCGTATTACAATCTCTTCAACCGCAGCAGCCCGGCACCTGAAAACAAGAAAAGACATTATTTAAGTGCCATTAAAGACTGCAAGAAAGCCTAACACTTACGTGTTTCTCCACGTGCATCCGCGACTGGGAAAACGCCCGCAAGGTCCCGACACCTGCAAATAAGAAAAGAACATTGTTAGAGGTGCTATAATAAGGTCACAGATCATTATACTCACGTACTTCGCACGTGCAACGGCAACGGACGAACAACGCCCGCAACATCTCAAGACCTGAAAACAGAAAACAAGGGACATTATTGAGGTGTCATTGAAATTCCCATACCTACGTACAACCGCACGTGTCGCGCTCTCAGTGACCATGCCCTCAGCATCCAGGCACCTGAAAAAGACAATGCAAAGACTTCATTAAAGGTGCCCATCTCTTCAAGACTATAAACTCTTTATACCTACTGGCATCCGCTCGTGCAGTAACGGCGGCATCACCTTTTGGCATCTCAGCACCTGTGCCACTTCTAAGGCCACAAAAGACTTTGAGGACCTCCAGTGACGTAACTGGAACCCACGCACCCCTGCATAAGTCGCAGGATGGAGAGCCCAGCATTTATACGCCTAAGGTGAGAGCTCACCAGGACATTGGACTTTCGGAGAGTTGGCGATTAGTGAGGAGGAAGTCCAGCCAAACGGTCATTAACCCTTTTTTCTTCCACCTGCAGAAACCTTATCCTGCAAGCCAGACGGTCAATAAGAGGAAGCCCAGTCCAGAGAGTCATCCGAGCTCTACGCTTCTCAATTGAAGAGACTATAACAGTTCAGCCGGGACCAGCGCCTCCGTGGGAATCAGGTGAGCATTACAGAACGCGAAGCCCTCCAATAACCTCCTAGCCAGGCGCTATGGAAACTTCTGACACTGATCAACTGGCCCAGTTACTAGGGGAATTAAGAGCTGAAGTACATGCTGCCCGCCAGGAAACGAATGCCCTGAGGAGGGAATTGATTATGTCCAAAGAACGAACTGATGACCTCGCCAGACAGTTATTACAAACACAAGCGGGGCAAACGCCTCTACCTAATTCAGGAGGGACCTGTACCCCGGCGGCTTCAGCCAATCCTGTTCAAATCAATCTGCCCGGAAATGTGCCTTTGGCTCCGCCCGAACGCTTCTCTGGTGACCCTAAGAGGTTTCCGGTGTTCATAAATCAGTGCCGATTGCACTTTCTTTGTAGACCAGCTGCTTTTCCGACTGATCAGACTAAAGTAGCCTTTGTGCTTTCGTATCTTAGCAGCTGCGCCGCTGATTGGTCGATCCCTCTGGTTACACAGGATGACCCGATTCTTCGCAATTTCCAGGCCTTCCAGGCCAATATGGAAAGACTTTTCGCAAGACATTCCCAGGGGCAGGCCCTGGACAACAAACTCCTTTCCCTACGGCAGGGCAATCAGGATCTTCTGGCTTATATTGCGTCATTTAACAGACTAATCGTAGAAACCAGATGGCCCGAGGACAAGAGGATCACGCTTTTCCACAGCAGTTTGCGTGGCGAACTCAAAGACGTCCTAGCCCAGGTCGTGAATCCCCCTCAAGATTGTTCGGAGTACATTGATTTAGTGGTCCAATTGGATCACAGACTACAAAACAGAAAGGCAGACCGCTCCAGGTTCGAAACTCGAGTATTCTCTAAGCCACTAACTCACACCAAAGGAGTTGAAGCCGTAGAACCTATGCAAATAGGGGTCGTAAAGGGTCCCCTAACCCAGAAAGAACGCGACAGGAGACGACAATTGCAGCTATGTCTCTATTGTGGAAATTCAGGACATTTCCTCCGAGATTGCCCGGTGAAACCTCCGAAGAAGACAGTGGGAGCTTCTGATAAGAATTCCGAAAAGCCCGAGCCGGGAAACGACCTCGCCCGACAAGTGTAGAGGTCCGCTTGCCGAGCGTAAAAACCAGTTCTTTGACCTCGCACTTCATAATGTCAATGGTCCTCATAAATCCAGAACGACCGGATCGTTTGCATGCCATTAAAGCATACATTGATAGCGGAGCGATTGGAAATTATGTAGACCGCGAGATGGCTTCCAGGATGAACCTACCCCTTTGTCCTAAGGTAATTAAAGACGTCATTACCACAGTGGATGGTACGGAAATAGCCTCCGGACCGGTAACCCATACCACCACAGAAGTGACGTTATTAGGCCAAGATGGACATCGGGAGGTAATCGTGTTCGATGTGATCAAGGCCCCTCAGTTCCAAATAATTCTGGGGATCCCTTGGTTGGAGAAACAAAATCTTCAAATTGATTGGCGAGCAAAGACGATACAGTTCCCAGAGTGTGCACCTACTTGTTATCCTCGACCCAGTATTGGCCTAGCGATAGCAACATCCGAAGGACCGCAATTGCCTCCAGAGTATCAAGAATTCCAAGATGTCTTTCAGAAGGAACAGGCTAACACCCTGCCTCCCCACAGATCTTACGACTGTCAAATAGACCTGATACCCGGAGCCACTCCCCCTTGTAGTAGAATTTACGCCCTTACCGAGCCTGAAAATCTTCATTTGCGACAGTATCTGGACCAGTACCTGGCCTATGGATTTATCCGCCCATCAAAGTCTCCTGCATCCTCGGCACTGTTCTTCGTACCTAAAAAAGAAGGTGACCTTAGAACCTGTATTGATTATCGTGCCCTGAACCAGATAACGGTAAAGAACAGATACCCCCCACCTCTGATTCCGGAACTCCTTGACCAAGTTAAGAACGCCTGCATTTATACAAAGCTAGATCTCCGGGGAGCCTACCACTTGGTACGGATTAAAGAAGGCGACGAATGGAAGACGGCATTTCGCACCAAGTATGGGCTATTTGAATACCAAGTGATGCCCTTCGGACTATGCAATGCACCAGCCGCTTTTCAGTATTTTATGAATGATGTCCTCAGAGAACTCATAGATGTTTGCGTAGTCGTCTACATAGATGACATCCTTGAGTACTCATCTTCAGAAGCAGATCATCGGAAACATGTTAGAGCCGTCCTTGAAAAACTCCGCCAACATAAGCTTTTTGCTAAGCTCGAAAAATGTGTTTTTCACGTCACGGAGGTCGAATTTCTAGGCTTTATTCTGACACCCAAAGGAGTCCACATGGACTCGAGAAAGGTGGACGCTATCATCAAGTGGCCATCACCTACTTCCGTGAAAGGTGTCCAAAGCATGTTAGATTTCGCCAACTTTTACCGCAGGTTTATTCCAGAGTTTTCACGAGTGGTGCAGCCCATCACCACCCTCTTAAGGAAAAACAAACGTTTTGAGTGGTCAACAGAAGCAGAACAGGCCTTTCAAGAGCTAAAAGCCAAGTTCACCTCAGCACCCATACTGAAACACCCACGTCCAGACCTCCCTTACATCGTTGAGACCGACGCCTCCAGCTTAGCGATGGGGGCGGTTCTATCACAGAGAGATCCGGAAACTAACCGCTTTCAAGGCCTGGCGGCACTATCTCCTTGGAGCCAAACACACTGTCACGGTAATCACCGATCATCGAAACCTACAATACCTGAAAAACGCCAAACCTCAGTCCTCCAGACAGCTTCGCTGGGCACTTTTCTTTGCCGAATTTGACTTTGTAATTACTTATCGCCCCGGCAACAAAAATGGCAAAGCGGATGCCCTTTCCCGGATTGGAATGGGAGAGAATATTGTCAATCCTGAACCTGTGCCAATAATTCCAGAACAGAGAATCCTGGGCCTGATTTCTTCACAATCCATCGAAGATATCGAAGCAAAAGTTAAACAACTTGTGACCCCTTCGGACTTACAAAACTGGCAACTGAAGGGAAAGGACTTCATCATAAAAAAAGACCTGCCTTATTTTCAGGGACGACTATTCCTACCACATGCGGATTTACAAAAACAGGTAATCTCTTGCTACCATGATTCCTTGATGGAGGGCCACCCAGGCATTGCCAAAACCTCGGAAAAAGTCAAGAGACACTTCTGGTGGCCGTCATGGAGAAAAGACATAAAGGAGTTTGTGATGCCCTGTGGTGTGTGTGCCCAAAACAAAGGTCAGAAGGAAAGACCAGCGGGTCTCCTGCATCCGCTAGACATCCCGCCACATCCCTGGCATACCCTCTCCATGGACTTCATCACCGATTTATCCTCCTGTTCCGGATACAACACTATTCTAGTAATTGTAGATTTGTTTTCTAAAATGGCCCACTTCGTTCCACTAAAGGGCTTACCTTCAGCTTCAGTTCTAGCACGGAAATTCCTTGAAAATATTGTAAGATTGCACGGCTTCCCTTCGGTTTTGATCTCAGATAGGGGGAGCCAGTTTATCTCTCACTTTTGGCAAAGTTGCTGTCGTTTAGCTCAAATCGATGTGAGACTTTCAACCAGCCATCATCCCCAGACCGACGGACAAACTGAGAGGACAAACCAAACTCTGGAACAATATTTACGTTGTATGCTACAGCAGTCGGAAAGTAATTGGAAAGATATCCTTTGGATAGCCGAATATGCTTACAACAACTCGATCCATTCAGGAACCGGAAAAAGTCCCTTTTACATTTTATATGGAATTCATCCTCGAACCTCCAATCTCGACCCGCCCCAAGATCTTGGAACGCCTGCCGTGGATCAACTTCACAATGCTATCACTCAAGCTTTCAAAGAAGCGACAAGCCACCTACAACAGGCTAAAGAACGGTACAAAAGGGGAGCAGACCAACACCGAAGAGACGCCCCTCAATACCAGGTTGGAGATCAAGTTTGGTTATCCACCAAACATTTATCTCTTAAAGGACCTCACACCTTCAACCCAAAATATCTGGGACCATATCCAATTACAGCCATAATAAACCCAGTGGCTGTCAAATTGGGTTTGCCATCTCACATGAAAATACATCCGGTGTTTCACGTATCTCTACTAAAACCTATGCAACCTGGAACCAGACTGAATAAACCTCCAGAGCCTATTCAAGTAAATGGAGAACCTGAATTTGAGGTTAAAAACATCCTGGACTGCAAGATCATCAAGTCAAAATTATACTATCTGATCGACTGGAAGGGTTACGGACCTCAAGAACGATCATGGGAACCCTCTGACCACGTCCATGCTCCTCGTCTAGTCAGAAAATTCCACCAAACTTTTCCCAATAGGCCAAAACCTCCGGGGAAGACAAGTTTGGGGGGGGGGCTGTCATGAGCACTGCTCCCGAGAAGCCAAGTCAAGCCCAGCATCCCCGGAAGCAGGCTCACGACCCTCGTCCCCGGCTCCAGCAAACCCCTATTGGGGCCCTTTGGACCATGTCCTGGCGCCTCTGGCGCCAGGCTCATAAGGAACCTCAGTCCCGGCGCCAGGGGCGCCGGGCTCATAATTCTTGCAAAGGTGCTTGGGTGGACCTACCTGTAGCAGACCATGCTGCATACTCACCTTTGCAAATGCTGGCAGGATGAAGTCCCCAGCCTTCTGCTGGGAGGAACTATTCCCTGAACTGGGACTACTTTCTTACCTGGGTGGGGCTGGTGCCACTCCTTAGCTCTGGAACACAGGAACTCTTTTACCTGGGCAAGGCTGAGGAAGAAGACACCCAATCACTCCAACACTATTTAAACCACACCCGATTGGGAAAACGTGCTTCGCGTTATTCTGCATCTGCAGCAGGACGCTCACCGAGTTAGCTCCAGCATTCCAGTGACATCTCCAGCTTCAGCTCAGCAACCTGTGAAAGAAAGACATGAGAACTATACTTACCATCCAGGAATCCAGACACCGGCAGAACCTGCAAGCAAAAGAAACATAAGGTTAGCAAGTTGCAACACGTTCGCAGCCGCGCTCGCTTACCTGATCCATCTGTGCTTTCCCGGATTCTTCGCAGCCTTCTCTTCAGCAGCCTAACGGCACCTGTAAAGACAAAGAACATTGTTAAGTAGGAATCGGGTGAAGGCGGCCGGCCGCATTTACTTTTCTTACCTGCTTTTGTGCGCGTATTACGATCTCTTCAACCGCAGCAGCCCGGCACCTGAAAACAAGAAAAGACATTATTTAAGTGCCATTAAAGACTGCAAGAAAGCCTAACACTTACGTGTTTCCCCACGTGCATCCGCGACTGGGAAAACGCCCGCAAGGTCCCGACACCTGCAAATAAGAAAAGAACATTGTTAGAGGTGCTATAATAAGGTCACAGATCATTATACTCACGTACTTCGCACGTGCAACGGCAACGGACGAACAACGCCCGCAACATCTCAAGACCTGAAAACAGAAAACAAGGGACATTATTGAGGTGTCATTGAAATTCCCATACCTACGTACAACCGCACGTGTCGCGCTCTCAGTGACCACGCCCTCAGCATCCAGGCACCTGAAAAAGACAATGCAAAGACTTCATTAAAGGTGCCCATCTCTTCAAGACTATAAACTCTTTATACCTACTGGCATCCGCTCGTGCAGTAACGACGGCATCACCTTTTGGCATCTCAGCACCTGTGCCACTTCTAAGGCCACAAAAGACTTTGAGGACCTCCAGTGACGTAACTGGAACCCACGCACCCCTGCATAAGTCGCAGGATGGAGAGCCCAGCATTTATACGCCTAAGGTGAGAGCTCACCAGGACATTGGACTTTCGGAGAGTTGGCGATTAGTGAGGAGGAAGTCCAGCCAAACGGTCATTAACCCTTTTTTCTTCCGCCTGCAGAAACCTTACCCTGCAAGCCAGACGGTCAATAAGAGGAAGCCCAGTCCAGAGAGTCATCCGAGCTCTACGCTTCTCAATTGAAGAGACTATAACAGTTCAGCCGGGACCAGCGCCTCTGTGGGAATCAGGTGAGCGTTACAGATACAACTGCTAAACTGCATCAGCCTACTGCTGCATTTTAGTCCCTCTGCAGAAATTCCACTCTACCTACTGTGTTTTTAGGCCTCTCTGTTGAAATTTGAATTAGCCTACTGCTGCATTTCTAGTTTCCACTGCTGAAAACCTATTCTACTCACTGTGTTTTGAGGCCTCTCTGTTGAAATTTGAATTCACCTACTTCTGCATCTTCTATTCTAACTGCGGTGTTTTTAGGCCCCTTTGTTGAAATTCAAATCAGTCTACTGTTGTATTTCTAGGTCCCACTTCTGAAAATCTCTCCTACCTACTGTGTTTTAGGCCTCTCTGTTGAAATTGAATCAGCCTACTGATGTATTTCAGTCCACCCTGCATACTATGATGCCCATAGTCATCACCAAACTCACTGCCCAGCCCACCACACTGCTCACCCTTCGTATTGCACTCTCCGCTCTCTCATTTTTCACCACACAACCTACCCCAGCTGAAGCATACCTATCCCCTGCAGACATATGCTCTGCACCACCCTGCACCACAACCTTGTGCAGACTGGAAAGACTCAGAGCTTGCACACTGTTTGCAGAACTCAGCACTCAACCCACTTCTACAGCAATCAGAAACAATAGACTAGGCTCCCGCACCACACACAAACACACCCCTCACCAGGAACACTCAAACACCAGCAAACAGTCTCCCACCAACCACAACAGGCCCCACACTGCCACTACACACAACACACCAAACCTCACCTACCCCACCACAATAAAATCCCCCCCACACTCCCCCACATCAAATGCGCTCTTATTAATGTACGCTCCCTCCCAGCCCATGCTACTGAGATTCACAACCTCATAACCGACAACATCGACCTACTAGCCATCACAGAATCCTGGCTCCATGAAGCCTCTGACCCCGCCGTCGCACTTGCACTACCACCAGGCTTCACCATCCTCAGGCAGGACAGAAAAGCACGAATTGGAGTAGCCATCATCTACAAAGTGAGCCTCCACCTTCGACGTATCAGTCACCCCTGGACCTGTAACTCTGACCTGCTATCTGCTAAACTCACACTGTCCCCCAACAGCACCATCAACATGCACGTACTGTACTGCCCCCCAGTCCCCCTTGACTCCTAGAAACACCTCACCCACATACTCAGTAATAACATCAAAAGCACCACCAAGACCCTCCTATTAGGAGACCACAATTTAGGATTTAATGATGAGAAAGACAAAAACGCTGATACCCTCACTAAAGAACTAAATGACTTGGGCTTCACCCAAAAAGTAACAAGTCCCACTCACTCCAAAGGCCACATCCTAGATTGGATTGTGGACCATAACTGCCTTTCAACCATCACCGCCAACAACACCCTGCCTTGGACCGATCAAAACTATATCAAATTCACTATACCCATCACCAAAAGCACCAAAACCCTCACCCCTGCTACTGCAGTGCAACTGAGAAGCTCTAAAAGCTCACTGCGGACAACCTGCACCCTTACCTAAACATCCCTGAACTAGCACCCCTCTTCGCCAAAGACCCCACCACCCTAGCTAACATCTTCAAGGATGTTATCACTAAAGCAATTAACGAGATAGCACCCTTCGAAGCCAAAAAAGATAAGAAATTGTTACACACAAATTCATGGTTCACTGAAGAACTTCAGTCACTGCGCACATACAAAAGAGTAGCACTGAAAAACTGGCAAACCAATCCTAGTGTCAACGCCAAAAACAAGTTCAACCTAATCTCCCACCAATACAAAGCAGCCATCACCTCAGCCAAAGCGAACGCTTTCAACACACGCATCTCCAATGCTAAATCACACCTCAGAGAGATCTTCTCCATCTTCAATGAGCTTATCTCCCCTCCCAGCACACCCGACGAAATAATCAAAGATGAAGCATGGTGTACAAACATCCAAACGGCCATGTTACACAAAATAGAGCTCCTCCAAAAGAAAATTGAAGACCACTGCAAAGCCCTACCACCACAAATAGGGACCAAATCTATCTACCATCTCAACTCCCGACTCAACCAACTCCACCAGACCTGTATTCGCATTCAGGGATATCACTGAACAAGAAGTTCTAGACCTTCTCAAAAACCTCAAACCTTCTCCCTGTAAAGGGGACATATGCCCACCAAAGCTCATCAAGGATTGCGCAGACCGCCTCGCCCCGCTATTCATGGCCTTCATCAATGCGTCTTTCAAAACGGGCATTATCCTAGCCAGCCTCAAAGAGGCCTGGGCCTGCCCACTCCTTAAAAAACCAACTCTCGACCCTCTACAACCTAATAACTACAGACCAGTAGCCACAGTGCGATTCCTCCTTTAATTACTGGACACAGCTGCCCACTGCCAAATCCAACACTTTCTGGAAACCCACTCCATCTTAGGAACCAGACAATTGGGCTTCCGGAAAGGACATGGCACTGAAACAGCCCTGGTGGATCTAAAGAATCAGATCACCCAAATCATGGACAAAGGCAAGCCTGCCTTGCTGCTGCTCCTAGATCTCTCAGCCGTGTTCGATCTGGTTGACCACAAGACTCTCACATATCACCTCAGACATTCAGCTAACTTCTCCAAAGAAGCAGCTCTCTGGGTCACGTCCTTCCTCGAAAGAAGAGCCATGAAGGTCTTCTTGGATATAGCAAACGCTAAACCCTACCACAATCCACTGCGGAGTCCCTCAGGGATCCTGCACAGCACCCACATTATACAACTTGTTCACGAAGCCCCTCTTCGACAAGCTGGACTCACTTGGTATCGCGTATACGAATTACGCTGACGATACTCAAGTACTTCTACCCATCTCTGGATCATACTACAAAGATGCCAAGGCACTCCACACGATCTACTCCACCATCCAGGCTTGTATGGTGGTAAATAGCCTCTGCCTCAATGGGGAAAAGACGGAGATCATGATACTAGGCCAAAAGAACACCCTAACCAAGCTTGACAAATTATATGCGAACTTTACCATTGACAACTCCACAATCCCTGTATCTACAGCAGTCAAGACGCTGGGAGTATACTTAGACTCCACTAACCATGACCAGACAGGTTAGCGCCATCACCTCCTCCTCTGCACACACCACCAAACTAATAAACGCCATAAAACCTTACCTATCCAAACCCAATTGCCTATCGATAGCAAGAGCAACCATTGGTGCAAAACTAGACTATTGTAATGCCAACAGGCTTCAAGTCACGCAAAACAATGCTCTCTGTGCTGCCCTAAGCATCCCAAGAAGGGAACACATCTCCCAGGCTAGGCAATCAGCTCAATGGCTCCCGGTCAAATAATGCATCACTTTCAAAATCCTCACCCTCACACACAAATGCCTCACACTTATCTGAGACTATCTCCAAGTCCTCTTCCACACGCCCCACCAGGACACAATACTCCAACCAACTCCACATCCCATGTATTAACAGAGTCAAAGCCGGTGGGTTAGGCATCCCATATATTGCTGCCAAACTCTGGAATGCACTACCCACAGACATTAGAGCAGAAAACTCACTCCTGGCATTTCGTAGGAAACTCAAGACCCAACTCCTTGCGCAGTAATCTGCAACCATATCTGTAAATATGTAAAACATTACATGTAAAAAAAAAAAATCAGATTTACTGTAACTATATGTATCATCATGTATATGTAACAAGCGCCACGATGTCCAAGGGCTGATGTGCGCTTTACAAATTAGAAGAAATAAATAATAAATATTACACCCTCAGGTTTTACTCACCTAGTATAACTGTGTGTTATCACAAAAGTAGTTATACATTTTTACTGCACCCGGAATAAGTGTTCCACTATTCACAAAAAGTATATTGTCCTGTTGACTGATTAAGTGATCTGTACTGAGAGTCATTATATAAATGGTAGGGTCTACTGCCCTTGCATTACTGAATGTAATTGGGAAAGTAACCATTGGTTTTTACTCCCCAAAAATAGGTGTGACCTATACTGAATGTGTATGAAAGGGTTTTGACTTCCCTAGAACTACAGTTAGGTATTTGAAATAAGGTTCATACTTGGGTCTGTGTACCTTCATGTATAGTGGTGTGTTTTTTTATTTGGATTTCATATAATGTGTTAGTGCTCATCTACCCGCTAGATTCATCTGGGCCTACCTGTATTTGAATAAATCCTTTATTTTCCCATACAGAGTGTTTCAGTGTTTCTTTGGACCATTTGCATTACAATTTCATTTGTACTGATTCTACAACCCTCTCTCCCTCCTAAGATAAGCCCGGCTGCTCTGCTTGCGCTACCATGTACTTAGGTGGTACAGCCTTATACTAAGAGTGGAGTCTTGTACTGCCTCAGTTGAATGGTTTTGCTAAGCCCTTAGTTGGACTTCAGAAAAACTGTCCTAACACCGCCAGTGAAGGCTCCTGTTTCGGCGTGGGAACTCAATGTGGTGCTGACGAGGCTCATGGAAGCCCACTTTGAGCCTATGCATCAGGCCCCACTCAAGTTCCTCTCGTGGAAAACGACTTTCCTTGTGGCCATCACCTCGGCCAGGGGGGTGGGTGAGATCCAGGCCCTATCCTGCAAACAGCCATTTTCGAATGGATATTGTGTCCTCCCACGTATTTCTCATCTTATGATATTCGGATCCGCCAGCTTTGCTGCTTCGGAAAGAAAATTCTCAGCAGAGGTCGCTGTGCACGAGGTCTTGGCGTCGATGTCCCTCGACGGGCTCCGTACTGTGTTGCCGTCACCTCAGTATAAGTAGCTCGTGCCGCGCCCGTTGGCTTTAGTTCCGTTTTTCCGATTGCTTCGCTCTCGTGAACAGTGCGCTTCATACTTTTCTTCAAGAAAATGTCGTCTTCTTCCACCCCTTCTACTCCCAAGACGGTGTTCAATAAAATGCATCGACTGCGGATCGAAAATGTCGATTACAGATCCTCACCGCGTTTATCTTTGGTGCCTAGGTTCAGATCATCGAACCGGCGACTGTGGCTCCTGTCAGTCGATGACGGAGAAGGCCCTCTGTGAGAGAAAAGGTAAACTGTCGGTGGGGCGGGAAGCTACCAAGGCCTCTTCAAAGGCCTTGTCGAAGAAATATAAAAGGTAGAGCATTTCCAAAGAATCAGATCGTAGTAAACATTCTAAGAGGTCTCGATCATGCAGTAGATCGAGACGTTCTTCATCAAAGAAGGTTAAAAGGAGACATAGATCGCCTTCCTCTTCCTCTGATACATCTACCGAATTGTTAAGATGTCTGACTAAGTCGGATTCCCCAACAAATTTGGATGAATTCAGAAGGAAGATGATGAAGGTCTTTGAGAATGCGCCCTCGACCGCCTCAAAGAAACCTCAAAAGAGTCAGATCCCGGGCGCTCCGTTGGACAACACAGGTAAATCTGGAACTACTGTGGAAAGATCCAGTAGTAAAGGTGAACATCGAAAATCTTGAGTCGATGTCAAATCATCGAAGACTTATCGAGAATCGAGTGTTTCTCTGACACCGATAAAAAAACATAAATCGTCGAAGCCCTCGACAACTTTGTCGACGCAGGCGGCTTTGACATCGAAGACATCATCAGTGCCTTCGAAGATTCCTTCGATACCATCGAAGATTCCTTCGATTCCTTCGACCCAAACTCAAGCACAGGAAGGAGATTTACCCCTTTACCTAAGTCAGACTTCTTTAAGTCTATGTCTTCTATATTTGAAGAAAGTGCCTCAGAAGAGGAGGTAATGTCTCCTTTTGGAGTGCAATATGGTACCAGAAAGGTTCCAGAAGAATTAATCGATCCAGATTCGAAAATGAGAGACCTGTGTAACAACCTTCAATCTGCTAGTGGCATTGACACATCACCAGAGCTAGAGTTTGCAAAACCTAATTCTGCAGAACATGCAGATTCAGGGTACAGGAGTTTAATGAATAGGGTTGTGGAATACATGGGCTGGGGTAGATCCTCACCCTTATTTGATCAGGATGATATGACTGATATACTTGACCAGGGCCCCTAGAAGGACCCAGTTCTCCCCTTCGATAGGGCATTTCAGCGAACAGTGGAAACAAATAGGGCGGTTCCTGACACTGCTTCTGCAGTCAACAGTAATTTTCCGAAGAAGTACAGAACTGCGAGTTCTGATCCCAATTATTTAAGGAGGCATCCCACTCCAAAAAGTCTGGTTGTTCAGGCAGCAACTTCGTCAAGTCAAACAGCCTATCCATCTATCCCCCCGGATAGAGAGGATAAGAAGGTAGATGCTTGGGCCTGTAAGGTCTTTACCTCGTGTAGCATGGCTCTCAAGTCTACAAATGTCACCTATACCCTGGCCAGGTTCACCCATAACCTGTGGGACTGCATTTCAGCGGCGGCTGATCATATTCCGGAAGGCGAGGAAAGTGAAGGCTTCCTGAATATTGTTGAACACGGAAAGGAGGCAATGGGGGGAATGTCTCCAGTCTGGATTGCATACTGCTGATAGTATGAGCAGATCCATAGCTGCAAGAACTGTGCTACGTGGATTTGAATGGTTAAGGAAGTCAGGGGTTGCACCAGATGTGCAGGCCAGACCACTCAACATGCCTTTTTATGGCTTGAGACTGTTTGGCAGTAAAGCTGATGCTAGCTTAGAAAAACTGCAGACCTCAAAAGCTGTGGCTAAATCTCTTAGCACCTCTATGCGGCAGCCTCAGAAACCTTATTCAGGCTCATCTTCCTGGAGAGGTCGTTCTTTTCGATACTACTCCTCTTTTGATAGAGGAAGTAGACAGGCCATCCAAAGAGGTAAAAGAAATGTCCCTCATAGTGGACGAGGGAGAGGTGCGAAACCAGCATCAGGAACGGCATCTTTGCCCTCAGCTGCTCCTGCAGCCGCCTCCAAGTCATCTGAGGCCTTATCACACAATACCCTGGTGGGAGGCAGAATCACACTGCATCTGAAAGAATGGCGGGGCATTACTTCAGATGCTTGGGCACTGGAGACAGTAGCTCAGGGTTACTGCCTTCCCTTCCTAAAAGGCCTCCGGACCATCCACCGGGAACCAACTCTGCCAAAATTCCAAATCCGCTCCTTGTGCAGGAAATTTTAATCCTGCTAGAGAAAGGTGCAATAGAACAGGTACCTGTAGTGGAGAGGAACAAGGGTTGGTGCTCCCCTTACATTCTCATCCCAAATAAGGATGGAGATTGAGACCCATCTTGGACTTAATAAACTTGAACAAGTTCCTCAGGAAGGACAAGTTCAAGATGGTAACCCTTTCTGAGATCTTTCAGGCTCTCCAACTCCAAGACTGGTTGGTATCATTGGACCTTCAGGATGCTTACTTTCATGTGCCAATCCATCTCGAGCACAGAAAGTACCTGAAGTTCGCGGTTGGCGGTTCTAACTATCAGTTTCGAGTTCTGCCATTCGGGCTGACCTCCGCCCGAGGGTTTTCACCAAACTGATGGCGGTGGTGGCAGCGAGTCTCAGGAGAGGGGGGATTCACATCTACCCCTACCTGGACGATTGGTTGATCAGAGCGTGTTCTCCCGAACAAGCTCAGGAACATCGTCAATCACCTGCCACTCCCTTCACAGACGGGGCTTCTCCCTCAATTTCAAAAAGTCCCACATGATACCATCCCAAAAGCACCAGTTTATCGGAGCAGTCCTGAATACTTCCTCAGGCAAAGCCTTTGCCTCCCGAGGTGAGAGCTCTCCACATTCTGCAGATGGTAACAAAGTTCCAAAATGCCCAACATCTTCTGGCCTTCGATTGTCTGAGGTTGCTCGGTCTCATGGCATTGTGCATCTTTCTAGTGCCAGAGGCTCGATTGAGGATGAGATCCCTTTAATGGGCTCTCGGGACTCAGTGGTCCCAACTCTCGGGGAATATGTTGGATTTTCTGCAAGTTCCAATCACAGTTGCTCAAGACCTTCTATGGTGGGCTTGCAACAACAACATCCTCAAGGGAGAATCTTTTTGGCAACCATGGTCGGAAATAGCAGTAGTGACGGACGCCTCACTCACGGGTTGGGGAGCCCACACCAACGATCTGACAATCAGCGGTCGTTGGTCTCCATCAGAGTCCAAACTACACATCAACCTATTGGAGCTGAGGGCAATCAGACTAGTGCTGTAGGCCTTCCTGCCCTCTGTACAGGGAAATAATGTCCTGATAATGATGGACAACACAGTGGCATTTACTACCTCAACAAGAGAGGTGGAGTAGGGTCACTACCCCTGTGCAGAGAAGCAAGACAGCCCTGGGTCTGGGCAATAAGAGAAGGAATCTCTCTATCGGCAGTTCACTTAGCCGGAGAGCAGAACATGGCGGCAGACGCTCTGAGCAAGCAGAGCTCAGTCTCCCATGAGTGGGAGCCAGCTCAGGAAATCCTTCTGGAGATCTTTGCCCTTTGGGGAACCCCTCAAGTGGATCTGTTTGCGACCATGGTCAACCAGAAATGCGAACAGTACTGCTCAAGGGAATTTCCTCAAAGAGAAGCTCTAGGAGACGCGTTCATGGTGGACTGGGGAGTTTCCACTGCTGTAGGCGGTTCTGCCAGTCCCCGTTATTCCTCACGTAATCAGGAGGTTGAGCAAGTTCAGGAGAACCATGATCCTAATTGCCCCGGATTGGGCCAGGAAGACGTGGTATCCGGACCTTCCAGACATGTCCAGCTGCCCTCCAATACGTCTTCCGCAAAGAGAGGATATTCCCTCGCAAGAGGAAGGTCGGGTTCTCCATCCAGAGGTCAAGACACTCAACCTTTACGTATGGTTTCTGAGAGGTTCAGATACAATTATTGGGATCTTCCGGATGATGTAATGGAAATTTTGCTTTCGGCCAGAAGGCCAGCAACTAAATACCTGTACTGGTGTTGTTGGAATAAATTCAGTATCTGGTGCAGGGCTAAGGATGTGGACCCTTTTCAATGTGGCACCCCAATGGTACTTTCTTTCCTATTGCAATAGCCAATCTGGCGCTCCAGATCGGAACAATTAAAGGATATCTGGCATGCGCTGTCCATTTTCAAGCGCTCCTCTGAAGAGGTTTCCTACTTCAAAATTCCATTAATCATTCAATTCCTGAAAGGGCTCACTAATGTTTACCCTCCAGTCCCTTTTCATGTCCCGACTTGGGATTTAAATATGGTACTTAAGTTTCTAACTTGTATAACTTTTGAGCCTCTACATTCCTGGCCCTTGAGGATTCTAACATTAAAAACTGTTCTTCTTGTAGCCTTAACATTAGTCCACAGGGTAAGTGAGTTGCAGCCTCTCTCATGCAAACCTCCATATACTACTTTTCAAAAGGACAAGGTAGTCCTTAGAGTTAAACAATTTTTCTTACCAAAAGTAGTTTCTGACTTTCACTTGTCACAAAAAATAATACTACCAACGTTCTACCCTCCTTTTCATTTGGGCAAAGAAGAGGAGAGGTTTCATAGACTGGACCCAAAAAAGGCTCTCATTTTTATATTTCAAGAATGTCAAAATTACGTCAGGAGGACCAACTTTTTGTAGGTTATACTGGCCATAAATTGGGATTAGCAGGGACAAAACAGACTATATCCCGCTGGATCATTTTGGCCATAGTTGAGTGCTACAGGTTGACGGGAAAGGACCCATTAGATGGGCTTCGAGCCCATTCCACTAGGAGTATGGCTACTTCTGCGGCTCTGAAGAGGGGAGTCCCTGAAGCAGATATTTGCTCAGCTGCAACATGGGCATCAATGCATACCTTCATCAAGCATTACTGCTTAGATTATTCTTCCTCCAATGAGGGTTTATTTGCCAAGGCGGTACTACATTCCATCCATGAGAAAAATAATTAGTACTCCCACCTACAAAATTACCACTGCTATGGGAGTCTATCATAAGATGAAGAATATGTGGGAGGACACAATCCATTCAAAGAACAAGTTACTTACCAACTGTAACGTTCTTTCGACTGGATGTTCCTCCCACGTATTCCTCATCGCCCCTCCCATCCTACCCCGCAGTACAGTTTACGTTAGTTACACTTCTCTCTCACAAAGGGTCTTTCAGTCATGAGACACGCCTGGGTGTTCCTCGAATATTTCCTCGAAAAAAAAAGAACTGAAGCCAACGGGTGCGGCACAAGCTACTTATACTGATGGTGACGTTGATACGGTACGGAGCCCGTCAAGGGAAATCGACGCCACAACCTTGTGCACAGCACCCTCTGCTGAGACTTTTTTTTCAGAAGCAGCAAACCTGGCAGATACGAATATCATAAGATGAGGAATACGTGGGAGGAACATCCAGTCAAAAGAACGTCACAGTTGGTAAGTAACTTGTTCATCTGACTTTCCAGGAATCGAGGGTGGTGCTACGGACGCACCCCTCCTTCTTGCCAAAGGTTCCGTCGGAATTCCACCTCAACAAGCCTTTGGTGTTACCTATGTTTTTTCCGAAGCCTTCGTCACCGGCTGAAAGGGCTTGCACTCACTGGACTTGGCTTGTACCCTTAAGTTCTACGTGACACGCACGCAGAGGTTTTGCTAGACGTCTCAACTGTTTGTGAACTTTGTTCCTGTGAACCATGGGAAGGCCTTTTCCAAGGCTTCCATCTCCAGGTGGCCCTCTGGCTGCATCACACACTGTCATCGGTTGGCGAACCGACCGCTGCCCAGATGTCCGAGAGCCCACTCCAGAGCGATCGCTGAGACAATGTCGTTCCTGTCTAGTGTGCCCCTGCTGGACATCTGAAGGGCTGCTACGTGGAGTTCCACGCACACCTTAATGAAGTTCTACTACATCAATAGGAATTCCAGAGACGAGTCCAGAGTCAACCAAGCAGTACTACGCAACCTGTTGGCTTGAGGTGATTCTGTTCCAGAGGTTAGAGTGATTGCTTCTGTGGAGCATTGCCATATCCCATGGTTGTGTAATGTTGTACTGCTATGTATTCGTTATTCATGAGCATGTGAATGCATGCCAGACCCCATGCTGGAGAAGAAACAAGTTACTTACCTGTAACTATTGTTCTCCAGCATGGATCTGGCATGGATTCACATGCAAACCGTCCCTCCTACCCCTCTGTGGCTCTTCTTGGTCATACTGCCACTTTACGTGCTTACCAAATCTGAAGATGGCTGCCAGAGGAGGGGCTTAGGCAGAGGGCAGTCATTGGCTGGGGGCAGTATGACCCGGAACACAGCGATTGGTTTAGAGGAGAAAATACAGTTTGTAAGTGAAAGTGAAACAGTTTTTTCTTTTACTGAGGATTCCCAGCCTGACGACAGGGAATATTCATGAGGATGTGAATTCATGCCAGACCCATGCTGGAGAACAATAGTTACGGTAAGTAACTTGTTCCTTGCTTTGAAGAAATGTGGTTGTGGTAAAAAGTATTGTGGAAAGAAACTATTAACGTTATCATCCTGACAAACTGCTGTATAACAAAAGACATTTCTGCTGCTGTCCTGACGGAAATATTTCACCGGAAAAATAATTGTGGTTGTGGAAGAAACAGTTGCTTTTGATTTGAACAAGTGTTTTGTGAAAAATACATTTACTTTACCAATTTGTAGGATGTATTAGATGGGAAAGACATTTTTCATTGAACGGAATAGAACTTTGTAGAATCAGAACTTTTTCAAACGTATTCCTGAATTGATCCATGGGAAGGGAACCTGACCCTGGTCACAAGGAATATTTTGTGATAATTATAAGTTTTAACTTTTGCACAGTATTTTTTAACTGAAACCAAATACATTAACCTTATGCACTTTGGTTATATATGTTAGTGTGAAGGGGTGCAGGGTCAGAAATGGTATTCGGACAGCTTTTTAAAGGTTATTCACAAGAAGCCATTTTGTTCTCTTTATTTAATATACTGTAGGAACTGCAAAGACATATGAATAACTGGTACAGTTCAAAGACTCCTGGTGACAAAGTTCTATGTAATACAAATATAGTACATAGCAAAAACAGATGCCAACTTCCACCTCCCCCACCCAATGAGCTGCATCGATCCATTCAACACCCCAAAAATCAAATAACATTCCTATAATGAAATGTGCTGCATCAGAAGAGGCTTAGCAATTACCGGGGATAACTCTCTGCAAAACAAATAAACGGCTTCCAAACAGAGATTTATTTGGCATAGCGCCCTTCAAACACTGTTATTTTGTCAGCAACCAGGATGTCCCATATTTTTACCCACCACATCTGAACCACTGGGCCATCCTCGGACTTCCAGGTTTGAGCAATAGTCAGTTTCACTGCCAGGAGGAAATGCCCAACTAGAGTGGCCATTGCACCCGTGGGAGGAAATAGCCCAGCACTCGTGTCACCCAGCACTACCACAGGTAGGTCAATGGGAAGTGATAACCCTATGATGTCCTTAATTTTAGAGAGTAGCTCCTTCCAGAATAGGCTCACCTTTTTACACATCCAGGCAATATGAAAGAGAGAGCCTACAGCATCACAACCCCGCCAACAGGCAGCAGAATAATCCATAGAAATATGGTGCAAACTTCCCGGGATCAGATACTATCTATAACAAAATGTATAGGAACATTCCCTATCAGTGACCCATCTGGAAGATTTAAACACCCTTCCCATATTATCAACCACGCCTCATCCTCTATGAGCCCTTCTAAGTTGGTTCCCCATTTAACCATGTATTGTAGGCGCACAACAGGGACCACCGTATCCAGCAATTCATATCGTTTTCAGATCCGGCCCGCGACATACCCCCTCCTGTAGCATTTAATGGCCTGTTGGCCCGTGCTTTGTGAGTGGATGAGAAACCCAATGCCGCAGTTGAGCGTAACAAAACCACTCAGTTTCCGGTAAAGTAAAAGCGAGCTTGCACTCATTGAACGTCATTGGGCATTTATCTTTGCATAGCTGATGCAGACTCGACAAACCACCCACTTCCCAAAACTCGTCCCGGTCGTGTCCAGGCTGGAAACACGGGTTATCCCAGACAGGTGTAAGAGGCCCCATCCCTATAGCCGCACCCATCTAAGGAGAGCCATCCCCAAATAGTAAAGTGTGCCTCTAGTTGTAGCTAGCAGCGAGAATCCCCACTCCTGCGCCAGATATCCCTTTTCCATAAAAGGCAGCTGGGTCAGTTTGACCGCCGACTGGGCCTGTTCAGTTTTTTTCCACTTTGGTTGCAAACTGGTCCGCCCCCCCATCTCTCCCACAAGTAACCATGTGGAAGAGCTGTGCAGCTAGATTATAGCAAAATATATCGTGGTACTGCAGGTCACCCACGCCCATTGGTCTCAGCAGCACCTTTTTAGAGGTCCTAGCTCGCTTATTCCCCCAGATAAATTTGAAAATCTTTCCCTGAAGTGAGCAGAGATCCGAGTCAGGGATCCTCATCGGCAATGCTGCACAAGGATAAAGCAGACTCAGGATAAGGGTAATTTTGACTGCCGCAATACAGCTGGATTAAGATACCTCCTGGTGTCCCTACCTAATTCTTCAGAACATAGGCGGGAAGTTACACCGAAAAACGTCTGAGGTACTGCTCGAAATGCGCACCCCCAAATAGGGGATAGCCTCCCGAGTTATTGTATCGGGGCAAGAGTGCAAATCGCACTCCCATCATGGGGCCTCAAGGAAACATCCAGCCCATGCTATTTGTCGTAATTTACCTTGAACTCCGAGACCTGGGCAAATCCATCCAACTCTCGCAGCACCTCAACTAGGGAAGACTGGAAATGACCCGGGGTGAGCAACATCCTCTGTGTAAAGAGAAACCTTATAATCCATCCCCCAACCCGAATACACTTTATAGCCCTAGCAAGTGGCTCCATACTCAAGGCAAAAATCAACGGGGACAGTGGGTAGCCCTGTCTCATGCCCCTGGTGATTGGCAAGCTGGATCATAATGCCCCATTAACCCCGAGGGATGTAGATTGGTTCTGGTAGATTGGCATCACCCAGCTGACGAACCCCAGATTAAATGCAAACCGCTCCAGGACCCCACAGAGATACCCCCAGTCTACTCTGTCAAAAGCCTTGTGGCCATCTAGTGCAATAATCCCCAAGTCTATCCCTGAACGCTGCCCCACTTCCAGTAGGCTCAAAACCCGCCACACATAATCGTGGGTGCTGCAACCCACAAAAAATCCTTTCTGATTACTGTGTGTGCCTGGGGAGAACCTCCATCATACGACGGGCCAGGATTTTAGAGAAAAGCTTTGAGTCCATGTTAGCGAGGGTAATAATGGGGCAGTAGAAATCGCAAAGTACTGTATCCTTATCTGGCTTGGGTATCAGAACAGTTGTGGAGACACCAATAGAGGGGCAACCCTACCAGAGACCATAAAGGAATTTAAGAGATCCACTAAAGGGGTTGGGAGGGGGAATGGACCAACAGTGCGCAAATCTTCATATCCAAGGGAGCCGTCAATCCATCCATCCTTATTCTTAAAGGTCTTGATAGTCCATACCACTTTGCCGGGTAAGATCGGTGCCTCCAGAGATTCCCGATCCTCACCAGACACACAAGGCAGATTTGCACCCTGCAAATATTGGGCCTGAGTGTTAGGCAGAAACCTATGCAGTTCCCTTAGGGACCACTGCAAAAGATTTAGGACTACAGGTGGTTGGTAGTAAACCCAACTGGTAGCAGTCTGTACCACCCAGATTTACCTGGTAGCTGTGGCTGAGCAGTCAGACTTCTCTGAAGATGGGTTAGGCAATATATAGAGTATACACAATAGGTACAGAGATACAGTAGCAAAACCAAACACTGACCAGAGCTTTGGTGTAAAAGTATGTAATTATTTATTTAAAGACACACTTGTAAATTACACTAGCACAAAAAGAGGTAAGTAAATTCACACACACTCACTATTATATATATACAACCCTAATTACTTATTAGACAAGTCTTAGTGAGAAACACCACTTATTTTCAGACAGAGGTGAGCGCTTAACTTAAGATGGCACTCTAATAAGTTATATAAAAAGGGAGGGAAAAGGCAGAGTTACAAAAGCACACAAATTCCAATACTTTTCAAAGAACCACAGTGAGGCAGTTTAGGCAAAGTTGACTGGAGAGCAAGGAAGTTCAAATGCCAGGCCCACTCTTAAAGAGAGCAAGCAAAATGTGTCCAGGATCACACAGTGGGGGTATGCCCAAAGAGTCTTTAAAGGTATTTCACAAAAGATTAAGATCAAGTCAGGAAAAGTTAGTAAACAGGCCCCAGGCTAACCGAGGTTAGAAAGTCGAGGATTTATTGTCACCCCAAACGATCTGTGGCAAGGGAAGCCAGGCGGGACACAGTACCTGAAAGTGGGAAGAAAGCTCCAGCGGGGGCAGTTGTTACTGGCAACGGGTGCAAGTCGGTGTTTCGTGCAGAGGAAGAGGAGGTCTCGACGTGGAGGAAAGCTGAAGGTCGTTGCACTGCCAGGGAAGAAACCAGCCGCGGAGTTTCCCGGTTACAAGGTACCACCCTTTTCTTCGCGGTAGTGGTAAACCCTGGTATTCCAGTTGCCGGGGTGCTTGGCACGGGCAAGGAGGCCACAAAATGGTCCAGGAAGGCGAAAAGACGGGCAAACTGGTTATACCCACCAGTCAAAGGAAGAAGACTCTCCGGTCTGGAGATCTCCTCTGTCGTCGGGAAAAGTGGTGAGACGGTTCAGCAGGGCTCCACCGGTGGTGTCGTCGTTGCAGGTCGGCTCGGCTTCTCCCTCCTTGGATTCTTTAGGTCCTGTGGCGACTTCTGAAGTTCCAGTCCCCAAAGCCCTGCTTTTATGCAGAAAACCCCCATTCATTCAGCCTAGCTGTCACTCAAACATGCTAAGTGGTGAGCCGGGCGGCTCACCACTTGGGCCAATCACACAAGATTGCGACTTCAGTTGCCGAGGCAACTCAGTCCAGGGTGCCTAAACCCCCTCCCACACCCCCTGTGGTACCCAGACAGAGTGGCACCACTTTTGGAGGCTTCTGTGGAGAAGCCCGCCAAAAAGTGGAACAAAGGGCTCGACTTGGGTTGGAGTCACAGAAGCGAACCAAACGCCATTTTGGAACCAAGTTTCGGCAAAAAATACCAACCGGTCAATTAATATTAATTTAGTAAACCAGCGGTATGTTCGAGGCTATTTTAAAAAGTGGTAGCCTCAAACAATGGGAAAATCCCATAGGAATATATTTGCGGTCTAATATAAAAAGTAGTATCCACTTCCACCAGCCAAAACTCAGTCGGGGCGGGACTGGACAATGCCCCCTCGAACAACAGACCCCGGAGCAATCGAATTGCCCCGACCAGTACGTCCACAATATGATGGTTTGGACTGGTTCTGTTCACAATTTAAGACTAGTAAAGCCAATGGTGACTTTACATGCCCTGTGAGACAGTAGTCAGTCCCAGGGTATGGAGTCTATGTTTGGGGGTCGCTACGACACCCCTGGGTTACTGCACGGAGGGTGCTGTGTAACCCACATACCCAAAACACATGAAGCCCTATGGGGTAAAGGACCCCATAGCCCATAGAACACATACAAAGTCAAAGGAACACCTCAAATCATGTTTAAGAGTGGGAGAAAAAGAGTCTCACTCTCAGCAGGAGAAAAACAAATAAACCCCAAAAATCCAGCAAAGCTGCTGGGGGACTCACTAGGTTTGGGAAATTAGCCTTTACAGAGAATTCTCCCCAACATTGAGCTTCTGCTAGGGCAGGCTCCCTCCTAAATACTGTCCTGAAATGGGTCTCGAAAATCCCCAATTTTTCAGCCCTACCCCGTTGCACCACCTCTGCCCCTTGCGTAAGGCTGATGCAGTGTTTTGGTTTTGGAGTTTATGCAGCTTAGCTACCAGAAGGCAGTTGGTTCGGTTCCCATTACCATAATAATACTGTTTGGTCTTCAGCATCGCCTTAGCTGTCCTGTCAGCGAGGTGTGCCTCCAGCTTTTTACGTGTCACTATAAGTTTGCGCAATGCCTTGCGGGACCCCATCCTCTTGGACTCCTGTTCTGCCTGACTAACCTCCCCTTCCAGCTTTAATCTAACCAATTGCCGTTCTCTGGTATAGGCTGCAGACCTGCTGATGTGCTCACCCCTAACAGCTTTTATAGTGTCCCACGCCAGAGTTATTATTTTCCCTAAAGTAATTGGAGATAACCTCCCCCAACTCTCTAGTCACCACAGGATCTGTAAGCACCAGATCATATACCTTCCATGGGCTTCTGGATCTCCGTCTATCCACAATTGCCAGGGAAAGTGACACTGGGGCGTGGTCAGACAGGGTGTGCGTTTATATATCCACCCCTCTGACACACAGGTACGGTGCACTAGGTATTAGTATAAGTTCTGATCTAGAGAAGCCCCTGTCAACGTGTGAGTGAAGAGCAATCCCTATCCTCCCAGTGAGCCAATCTACAAGCGTCAACCAGCCCCAGCTCATATAGAAACATCCTAAAAGCATGTGCCTCATACTAAGCTACATTTTAAGCAGGCTGAGTCTTGTCCACCAGGGGCTTGAGTATCAGATTGAAATCACCTCCAATCATGACTTGTTCCTCAGCGAAAGGGAGCACCTGAAGGAGAACACTTTCCAGAAATACGTCTTGGCCAACATTAGGGACGTACAGGGAAACCAGTGTGAACATACAATCCCACAACAGACACTTAATACAAACATAGCGCCCCTGAGGGTCCTGAAGGATCTTAACTTTAGAGATCAGGATCTGCTCACCCACCAAGATAGCCACACCCCTCTTTTTCTCCACCCTCAGAAGGAAATCATTGGGATGGGAACACCTTGGCTTTCATTCGCTTCTCATCCTGCACAAACAGATGGGTTTCTTGTAAAAACACCATGGAGAAAGACAGATCTCTTAGTTGGCTTAACACAGACCTCCTTATCATTGGAGGAATTAATTCCCTGTACATTCCATGTGCCCATCAGCGCAAGGTCCTCCCCCCTCAGCGGCTCTTTTAGCCAACAATTCCCCCCAAATCAGACTGCTCTCCTCCTGTCAGAACTCAAACTGCCCTCACGCCAATTTCATAGGTCGAATGTCTGTCCCACAGCAAACATTTATAAACAAAGCCCCCCTGCCTAACCCAACCACGAACCATGCTCAAACATGAGCATATTCTAGACATCTGGAAACCCCTCAGGGAAACCGACTTGGAGGGCAGACAAGACCCACAATCCAAAGAGTCCACTCTCCCAGCACAACCACAGCAACCAAATACCACGCTCCAGGACCACAACATCCCATCCCCCAAGGACAATTCCATAGGCCCAGCTCTGGAGGAGGCATCGCCTCAGCCAACAAGCCACCACACAGAGCCCCATATTATTCAAACCTTTCTGACGGGCCCCTTCACCCTCCCCCTGCCCACTTTCAGCCATTTTTGCGAGGGTACCGGCATGATAACGGGGCTTGGTTCCCGCTCCCTCTCCAGGCTTCCCCCTCACCCCATCTGAATTTAGCAGGTTCTCTGCGTCCTTTAGCACTCCATTTGTAAGGCACTTGCTTGGTGCACAACCACTCGGTCAGCGTGTGCAGCGCCTTTCAATTTGCCAAAGTCCTTGATGCCAGATCCTGGTACAAGCAGAGTGACATGTTGCGAAAAGAGATGGATGACGAGGGTCTAGCTGCAGCAATTATACGTTCCTTTAGTTTAAAGAAGTGACCCTAAAGAAGTGGCAACAACTGATTGGAGTAGACAGATCTGCATGGCTTTTGGCCACTGTGAACATCATGCAATACATAATCAAAGTGATGATCCCATCGCATATCTCGACTCAGCAACTACAGCTATGAGCTAATGCTGGAATACATGGTTTCTTAACAACGAAGAAAAAAACTAAAGAAAGCTCATATGTAGACATAAACTGGACAATTGATTTGATTGATTTGGAATCAGTTATGACTTTTCTTATTTCACTTCTTTTGTAAAAATCCTTTTGTATTAAACACAAATAAATACATTTTAAAAAATAGTGACCCTGGGACAAAACATCAGCAAGTCTGTCCTGGACCAAGGTGGCACAGGTTCTGGCACAATGAGTCCTGTCAAATTCAATCTCTGAATCTTCAGGCAATTCAAGAAGGGATCAGAAGAGGTCTGCCACGAAGTTAGGTAGGTCTTCATCTCGCAACGCTGAAGAAATGCCCCAAATTGGAATATTACTTCTGCGTGACTGATTCTCCTCATCCTCCTGTTTGTCCTCCAAGGTGTCACAGCGGGCCACCAAGGCCTCAAGTCGGCTGAAGCCCTCACACACCTAATAGGACTGCTCGCCTGTATCCTTTACCTATGACACCCTGTGCTCATCTTCTGATACTCTTTTATCTAATGCCAGGATCTTGTGGGAGAGTTCTTCCGTGCTTTTGTGGATTTCTTTGTGGATTTCGGCCAGCAGAGGAGGCCGTGGCGAGAGGCAACCCCAAGGGAGTGTCATGACATGGTACCCCCCTGTTTCTTTTGAGAATACCCCATCTATTCCCCATGCCTTGATGGCATATGGTCATACCATCCCTGACCCATCGGGTAAGGTTACTGAAAACACTTCCCCATACTCTGTACACAAGTTGCCAAAAACTGACTTGCCTTTAAAAACTCCTTTTCCAGACTTTTCATACAAGTCATACAGGTCTGTGACAACGAAGAGGTGCAGAGTAATGAAGATCAATGGAGGCCAAGAGCATAAACTGCACCCTAGTTGTTGCAGGGAAAAGCAAATTGCTGGGAGATTTAAACCGGCAGACCAGCTGACAGGGAGAAGCTGGCTGGAGAACTCTAATCCTATGTGCCGACCGAGGCACTGCAGGGCTGGTGCGAGGTCCGTGGAGCCAACCGTCTAATTGAAGGAACTGAGAGGAGCAGGCTGCAGGGAACGGCATGCTGCAAGGATGTCAGAAGCAGACAAGATGCTTCAGAGCATTCACAGGTGCCAAAGGGCAGCCTCCTGACTGCTTGAACCCAGAGAGATGCCTAACGGAAGAGCGGGAGCCGCGAGAGGTACAGAAGCTGCAAGGCAGAGTTGACAAGAAGGAAAGAAACACTGAAGATCTGCAGGCTTGCCGTGGGCAGGTCTATATACTCCAAGAGTCGGTGAGTCCACCCAAAGGAAGCAGGAAAACCGGGGTGTATTGGCAATCCTCCCGAAAGCAAATAACATTGAATAAAGTGTATGAGAAAGAACGAGCAACTGAATATTAATTTACAAGACAGAATGAAGGAAATGTAAGAGACTGTGAAGTTTGTTGCATACCTATAAGGAAAGCCCTGGCAGGATAGTATACCAGGCAGAGTCGTGACAGAACAAAATACACATAAGAAACTATCAAGTTTGTAAGTGTGCTCAGTTTATATGATAAAAGCCCTGGCAGAAGAATATACCAGGCAGATTCAGGTTATGATAGGAAAACACTGGCAGGAGAGTGTACTAGGCAGGTTCAAGTCACAAGAGAAAAGCCCTGGAAGGAGAGTATACCAGGCAGATGTAAGTTGCAAATATGTTCATAGAGAAAAGCCATGGCAGGAGAGCATACCAGGCAAGGTTGAGTTGAAAAGTGTGTAGAATACATCAGCTAAGGAAGTCCTGGTAAGGATACAACAGGACTGGCAAACGGCTGAGTTAAAATATACCCAAGAAGAGAGAATACCTGGCAGGAGAGTACATCATGTATCCTACAAAGATGCAGACTAACAGCCAAGTTGTTTTGTATACCAATTGTGTTGTTGATCAAGAGAAACCTAAGGAACCGATATTCCTGAAAGTGTAAAACCAAAGTGAAGAGTAATCCAGGGCAATGGAACCACCCTCTGGAACAAAGAACTCTATACTTTTGCAAAGTATATTGTTTGGGTTACTTATTTCCTTTTCTTTGAAAATGTACACACTACTCAAGGCCAAAGACATTGCGTTCTGTTAGAATGTGAGGGCCAGAATAGTACTTTGGCCACAAAACGGTTTGCTTTGGACATCTTGACATCAGAAAGACCCTTTGTTTTATGTTAGGCAGGGAAATACCTCATAGAGTAGGGACAGAGAGGCATTTTCCAACACCCTTTTTATTCATAATAAATGTTTATGGCCAAAACCATAAGTCCTTGTGTCAGTGTCTCATGCCTGGTTCCTCACAGCTACCTTAAGTCAGTATGCCTCTTACCGTCTGTCCATCAATGCTCATAGGACCTCACAAATCTCCTGCTGTCTAGGTGTCTCAAATCTAGGTGTTCTAATTACTGCCTGCAATTCTATGAATCCTAGGCCTCGGTCCCGAATTCCAGGTGTGTAAATTCCAGATCTTTAAACACCACCTGCCCTCCGTGAATCCCGGGCCTTTCTCCTGTTGTCTAGGGTATAGAAAATTCAGGCTTTGAATTGCTGCTTGCCCATCTGTGAAACATAACCTTCCCTCCCTTTATCTAGAGGTCCCAAATCTTGACACTCGATCACTGCCTGCCATTCTGGGAAGCCTAGGCCTCTTTCCAGGCATCTAGATCTCAGGATTCAAGTTGCTTAACTACCACTGTTTGATGCCTTTATTATTTATTTATTGTTATTTATCTGTTTCTCCTCTGCTTCGCACTTTCCACTTCTCCCCCTTCATGCACTTTTCCCCTCCCTCTCTCCCATGGACTTGTGCATTCTCAATGTCAATGGGCCTAGTAAGAACGCTGTTTTGTTCTCCCCTGTTCCCCTCCCTTGCCTTGTCGCGCTCTGTGTTGGGCAGAATCCTGTGCAGTTGCCTTGGGGACTACTGCAAAAAAGATTAAGACTACAGGAGTAAGCAGTAAACCCAATTGGTAGCAGTTTGTACCACCCAGATTTACCTGGTAGCTGTGGCTGAGCAGTCAGACTTCTGTCAAGAACAGTAAGGCAGTATATAGGGTATACACAATAGGGCTAAAAACACATTGAAACAAGCAAACGCTGACCAGAGCTTTGTATCAAAAGTATATAATTATTTATTTAACACACACTTTAGAAAACACACTAGCACTATAAGTCAAAGCAAGTTGAAAACACAATCAGTATTTACACCTGCCCTAGCAATTACTAGACAAGTCTAACACCACTTTTTGTCAAAACAGAGGTGAGCGCGTAACTTAGATGGCACTTCAATAATTAGGTTAAAGGGGGGTGAAAAAGGCAGAGCATAAAAATAACAGTTCCAAACACTTTTCTAAGTCCAAAGCAAGTCAGTGAAGGCAGTATACACTGTAGAGCCAAAGTTCATAGGCCAGGCCCACTTTAAATGGAGCAAAGCGAAATGTGCCCAGGATCACACGGTTTAAAATGCACTAAAAGTCTTTGCAGAGTGTTCAAAAGAGGTTGTGGTGATTCGAAAAGGAAAGTTAGAAGGTGTGGAGCTAACCGAGTTGGAAAGCCAAGGATTTAAGGGTCACCTTTAGCAATCCGAAGAAAGGGAGGCCAGGTGGAACACAGTACCTTAAAGAGAGAGGAAGCTCCAGCGGCGGCAGTTGTTCCTGGCAGTAGATGCAGTTCGTTGTTTTGACCAGGGGAAAAGAGGATCTCGTCGAGGAGGAAATGTGGAGTTGTTGCACTGCACAGGGATGAAACCAGCCACGGAGTTCGTCGATAAAAGGTGCATTCCTTTTATTCACGGTCAAAGTGTTGAAGCTTGGCTATCCGGCCGCCGGGGTGCTTGGCACGGGCGATTCGACCAAGAGACGTCTTAGAAAGGCGAAAAGGGCGAACTGGTTGGTCCCACCAGCTCAGAGGAAGAAGACTCGTCCAGCGGAGATCTTCTCTTCTCGTCGGGAAAGTGGTGAGGTAGTTGCAGCAGGGCTTCACCGGTGGTGTCATCGTTGCAGATGGCTCAGCTTCTTCCCTCTTTGGATTCCCAGGTCCTGTGGCGACTTCTCAAGTTCCAGTCCCAAAGGCCCTGCTTTTATGCAGAAAAACCCCCATTCAACAGCCTAGCTGTCACTCAAACATGCTAAGTGATGAACCGGGCGGCTCACCACTGGCCCAATCCGAACAGAGGACGACTTGAGTTGCTAAGGCAACGCAGTCCAGGGTGCCAATTCCCCTCCCCACCTATCCTGTGGAACCCAGACAGAGTGCCACCATTTAGAGGGCTTCTGTGGAGAAGCCCGCCAAAAAGTGGAACAAAGGGCTCGACCTTGGTCAGAGTTACAGAGACGGACACGAAGGCCATTTTAGAAAAGAGTTCTGGCAAAAAGACCCAACCGTTGATTTAATATTAAATAAATAAACCGGCGGTATCTTTAACATTGCACCAAAAAGTGGTGCGCTTAAAATCAATGGGAAAATCCCATAGGAAATATTCCCCAGGGGCAATATAATTAACCCCTTCCAGTACTTCCACAATATGATGGTTTGTACTGGTTCTGTTCACAATTTAGGACTAGTAAAGTCAATGGTGACTTTACATGCCCTGGGGGACAGTAGTCAGTCCCAGCGTATGGAGTCTATGTTTGGGGGTCACTATGACACCCCGGTGTTACTGCACTGAGGGTGCTGTGTAACACACATACAAAATAGATGATACCCTATGGAGCAGAAAGAAAACCCCATAGCCCATAAGCACACAAAGAGTCAAAGACATACCTCAAATCCTGCCTAAGAGTGGGAGGAAAAGAGTCTCACTCTTAGCAGGAGAAAAAACAAAGCCCAAAAATCCAGCAAAGCTGCTGGGGGACGCATTAGGTTTGGGAAGTCAGTCTTATAAGAGAATTCTCCCTAACACTCTGAAACACTTATGTACGAGCGCAATAGAAATAAAATATCAATATCATAACTGCTTGGCATCGCCGAAACTTAGATCCCTCCCTGACCCTCTGAGATACTAAATCTAAGAGTAGTCTCATTTAAAACACCAGTGAAACCTAGGCTCCCACTATCTTGTCATCACAAACCTCACACCCAAGAACACCAAACAGCCTCTAAAGCTAGTAATTACCTCCATTCTCTATCCCAGTTACCCTTCTCCCTGTAGCCCCAAACACCCGAGCCACACTTCCAACGCCTAGTACTGCCTTACTCCCTTGGACAGTCATTTCATGGAATAGGAACACCCTAACCCAATCGACTGAACGGACAGACACCCTTGGAGAGCACCCAGGTATCGCAATGGAAGAGGAAAACCTCAATACTGTCCTAGCACATGACATGACATGACAGGCAGGCAATTGCCCAGTGAACGCGACACCCAGACCAACTACTACCATGAGGACCCAAAATGCCCCGACGCAGAGTTGGACGCCGACAAAGAGAGCAGGAACATGGAACAACTAATACGGATACACAAACTCAATTGCCTCCAGTAGAAGCTGCCTTGAATACAGAACACACCACCAAATACTACTAGCAACAGGACAAACATCATAAGAGAAACCTCCTTATACCTTACACCGTATCTCGCAGCAACCAAAGAGTCGCAATCCTTCAATGACATTGACATCTCGAGACAAGCAAAGAACCCCCCCCCAAACAACCAGAAAAAAGACGATAGCACCCAAAAAGAGATTGGGATGATACCATCCCCCTTACTCCATTTATCACAAGAACAGAAGGGCACTATCGTTACCCACATCAAACCATACGTGACGATGAAGCACTAGAAGTCAACAACCCAACTATCAATCTAACAGACCTATTCAATGAAGAATGAACCTCAACCAACCGGCGTCAACACAGAAGCACCCCGATGGAACACCTACAGATCAAAACAAGGAACAACAAATAAACAAAACCACACCAAAAAGATCCATTGCACTCTAATCAACGCAAGGTCAATGTCCAAACATGCCACTGAAATCTATGACCTCCTATGTGACAGAGGTATCGACATCCTATTTGTAACTGAAACATAACTAGATGACAATTACAAGATCACTCTCAACAACTGCCTGTCTGATATCTTCAAGTGCGTCCAAGCAAACAGGAAAACCAAAAGAAGTGGTGGACTAGCAATCATCCTGGAACACCTGGAAATTAAAATGGAAAACCCATTAAACATTGATAAATGCGAATCGCTAATCCTCCGCCTATCAGCAAAACCCAGAACAAACCTGAAATTCATACTGATATACAGACCACCAACTTATGATTCAACCTTCGTAGACGCCTTCACAGAAACAATCCCCAACCTAGCCATCGAGCACAATCACCTGATCATCCTTGGAGATTTCAACATCTGGTTCGATGAAGAAACGACAGCCACACAAAAATGTCTAGCCAGCCAAACCGCAACAATGAATCAACATCAACTAGTCAAAGGAGTGACCCAGACGGCAGGACATATACTAGACACAATCTTTGACCAAAAAAAAACTCATTACCACTGTGCCACCAATTCAAATCCTCTGGGGCGACCACCTCATAATTCCCTTTACAATCACACTGGCCACTCCAATAACCAAGCAACAGGACAAGCCACTGATCATCATGAAAAGAAATTAGAGAACCATCAATAACTCCAACCTAACGGAACTACTGGAACTCAGCAAACCACAATCATCAACTTTGGACGAAGCTGACCTGGACAAAAAAATAGATCTACTCCACAACTGGATCCCAACAACAATTGACAAGATCGCAAAAGAAAAACATTTCAACCCTTCACGCAAAAGAGCAATAGCAAAATGGTTCACCCCACTACTCAGCGCCATGGAAAGAAAAAAAAATGAACTAGATTGGAGGATTAAAAAGGACTGCAGGGAAAAAATTCAAATTCCAACAACATACGTGCTCATACAAAAAGGAAATACTATCACAACCGAATATTCAAAGCACCAAACGCCCAAAAAGAACTCTTTTTAAAATCATAAAAGAAATAAATAATACACCTGGTTTCAGCAACACGCCAATAACATCGAAGAAACTATGGAATGATCTAGCAGACCATTTGAAAAACAAAATCATCACCATCCAACAGACCATACAAAACAGACCATGCGAGCAGAACAAGGAACTCACCCACCCCTACGAGGAACACCCAAACAAACTCTGAAGCTTCCCCCTAATATCAGTGGAGACATTCGTCAAACTGGTAAATCAAAACAAGCTCTCCTGTGGATCCTTGCTCCCCGGACATATATAAAACAATCCTCTCACAAGGAACACCCATGGAATACCACAAGAACGTCTTCAACCTCTCAATCTCAGCAGGAAAAGTGCCACAATCCTTCAAATCAGCATATATCAGGCCACTCCTCAAACATACAGCCGGAAACATGGAGGACCTCTCCAATTACAGACCTATCCCCAACATCACGTAACCAGCTAAATTGCCCGAAACATACATATATAAGAATTCATAGAAGAGCACCACGTGCTTGACCAGGCACAAGTGGGCTTTAGACCAATGAGAGGAACAGAATCAGCACTTCTTTCAATATGGGATGATTTAAAGGCAAACGCAGACTCAGATGATAGTACCGCTTTGATTCTTCTAGACCTCTCTGTGGCTTTCCACACAGTTAACCACAACGTCCTCATCACGAAATTGGATGAAATTGGAATCACCGACCACACCTTATTATTGATCAAATCGTTCCTAACAAATAGAACAGAGACCATATGGATCAAATCTTTCAAGTCCAACCCAAGAGAATAATCATGCAGAGTACCACAAGGATCATCCTTCTCCCCGTTATTATTCAACATCTGCCTGTCTCAACTAATCAAGATCATCAAAAGGCACGACCTCACCTGTTAGAACTACGCTGACGATACACAAATATTCTACAAAATACAAGACATTCAAGAAGACAGCACAACATTAGAGAACTGCCTTTGTGAAATATACAACTGGATGAACTCGAACTACCTCAAACTGAACCCAGGAAGAACAGAAATAATGATCATCACAAAAAAGAGAAGACACCCACTACATCCCCTGGCCAACTGAACTCGGTACAATCCCAGCCCCATAGTCGATTGTAAAAAACCTGGGAGTCCTGATGGACAACAAACTTACTCTAGAGTCACAAGTTAACGCTCTAATCAAGAAATGCTTCTTTGTTCTGTAAGCGATAAAAAGGATTCCTGTCATTCGCCAACAAGACTACGCCAATAGCCTATATCTGAGCTTGCCTGAACGACTTCTAAAGAAACTACAACGCATACAAAATGCAGCGGCCAGACTGCTCCTCAAACTACCCCAAAGAGAACCAATGTGCATTACGCACAGAGCAATCCACGACCAAGGCGCGGAGTTCCTAAGAGACTAATTAAGCCTGCATCGCCTAACGAGGACGCTCAGATCAAGCAGCGACATCCGTTTGGAACCAAAACCGTACAATAAAAGAAAATTTGGGGGTTCTTATTTCACTCACCTCGGCCCAAAATCCTGGAACGAGCTACGAAAGAACATACTTAACACAAGAAATCACCTCCGATTCAGAAAACTCCTCAAATCCTGGCTCTTCACTTCATTACTGGAACACCACCTATGGGGGCTTACACACAGCTGAAATAATGCTGAGAGAAGGAACCGATTCTCTCAATTCCCCTTAAGCTACCGCCCGTAAACAGAAGTTAAGGAAGAACAATCTAAGGCATATTAACTTATCAAATGAGAGATAGATATGATAGAACGATACCAAAGAAAATCACAGATAAATCGAGAAGGAAGGGCAAGGATGATATATCAATATCACCTTGGCCTACATACTACACAAAGGCAACAATGGACCACCGATAGAAGATAGATAGCAAGGTAGTGGTTGATTGGTATTTTACAGCACCATTACCAGAGTAGGGGACAAGACACCCCCTACCTACCACACCAAGTCCAAAACAACACAGCTGGGAACATGCCACGCCACCACTCGTAACAACTAGATGGACAGGAAAGAAAAGTGAAAATATGCCTGCTTATAGAATAACCGGGTGCATTGAACAAGAATTATAAGGACTAAGACATATACCCCAGTAGCCCTATGCTCAAATCTCTGCATACCTAATGCAGACGAAAATCCTCACAACCATCTTCTCGCTCAGCAAACCGCACACACTTCACCACACTGCAACAACAAACAAACAACACATAAACCGCACCAACAGCACACAAGGTTTCGCATCAGTTCAATATCCACGCCAGAGCTCAGCGCATAGTGAGAACCAAATTGAAGCTGTCACCAGCACACCACCTTCTCATTTTCCTTTACCCTCTTCACCCCACTAACCCATTCCTGCCTTCTTGTTTGCAGATCTGGCTGAGCGCCTGGGGACTAATTCTGTTGGTGACGGTGCACGGTACAAATACATTTAACATTAACAAATCCTAATCCTTGAGGAATGCAGTTAGCATTGTAAGGGTGCAGAAGTACACGTCTTGACACAGTTTTGGTAAAGTGATTGCCATACGCTTTTATTTGCAAACAAAAGGAAAAGCCTATCTTGCCCTATTTACTATGAGGGGTTTGCTCTACCTCAACAAATATAAGGACCCAGTGTCATGATGCCTACCCCCGGGGACCCAGACCAATTCCAGCAACCCCGGAAGCAGGCATCAAGTAACCCCAAGCAAGCCCAACAATCCCTGCTAGGGGCTATTTGGGTGCAGTCCTGGCGCCTATGACGCCAGGCTCATATGGAGAGTCAGTCCTGGCGCCATAGGCGCCAGGCTCATAGATTAAAACTTACCTGATGCAGACCATGTTGCAAACTTACCTGATGCAGACCATGCTGCAAGAGCTCCAAGCCAAAAGAGGCTTGGAAGGGACTATTTCACCTAGGGACTATTTTTTACTCGGGGGGGGGGGGGGGGAGGGTGCTGGGGAGGAATACTTATCTGGGACTACTTTGGAGGCTATTTAAACCAAGCCCGAAGAGCAGCACACACTTTGCGTTATCCTGCATCCAGCAGCGTAACGCTCACTGTGTCTGCAAGCCTGCATCCAGTCTTCTGCACGCCCGCCTCGAGTCTGCAGCTCCTAGAAAAAGGGAGGAACAGAAGAAGAAGAGGTTAGAATTAGAGCAAAACCTTCGATCCTTACCTGAATTCCGGATCCACCGCGCCCTCGAGCTGGAAGAAAGAAGCATTTTATGCGCGCCGCCTCGCCTGCTGCAGCGCCGCGCTGAACTCACCGGCCTTCGCAGCATCCTCACGATCCACTGCATCCTTCTGCACGTTACCGCCGCACTCTGGCACCTAAGGGGAACACAAGAACAGCAAAGGTGAGCCAAGGGAATAAACAGAGGCAATAGTAACTACCCCCATAGACTTACCTGATTACCGCCGGGGGTACTATTCCTCTTCACGGGTCGGCGCAGTCTCCATTGCATCCTCGCCCTACCCCGGCACCTAAGGGGAACAAAAGAACAACAAGGTGAGACGAAAGGACAAACAAGGGGAACTCTTCTCACCACAATAGACTTAACTAATTTTACTGCCTGAGGCATTATTCCCCAAACTTCATATTTTCTCTCCACACCTGAATAAGGGAGCAAGCCACAGGTTACATTCTGGCCTTATTTTATTGAACTGTGTAGGATAAGCCAAATCCTTACCTGAACTTCGTAAGCTACCACGAGGAACTCTTCGCTGGGGTCAAGCTGCAAACTGCAAGGAATCTGACAAGAGTGAAAGTCAGACATGTGAACTCTTATGAACTACATACTTTTCGGAGTCAATATTTTTCTGGAACTCACCAATTCCTTTGAGCCAGTGAAGCAACTGGTTATCAACGCGCCCCTGCGCTCAATGCAGGATGGAGAGCTCATCTTTAGGTGAGACTATAAGAGGGGACATCAAAGATGATCTGTGGGGAGAACAGCAGGGGTAGGGGGATTTACGCTCAACTCCACGGGTGGTTAATTCCCTTTCTCCATTTGCAGAAGAATATTCCTACGGGCCAAGCAAACGGAGATAGGTGGGCCAGTCCAGTCCATCATCTCGGCCCTACGTGTCACATTGGTGGAGACCGCAGCTGTCCAGTTCAGGTCGACGCCTCTGTGGGAGCCAGGTGAGCGTAACACCCAGTCAGGATGTCCCTAAAGTGAAATGTCCACAGTCCAAACTCCTGGGAGGAACCTCTTCCTTGAATCTTGCTTCCACTGGTCAACGTAATACAGTTCCTCAAATCTTCTGGATGAATCCTTTTCCTCCATCTCTTTAAACAAAACCTCGGCACATCAGGAGACAGTGACGACCGACGCCTCCCTGGAGGGATGGGGGCACACACTGGAAATCTCCACGCAAGAGGCCTTTGGCTCCCGGAAGAGCGGTCACTACACATCAATGTCCTGGAGCTCCGAGCAGTGTTCTGGGCCCTCAGGTCGTTCCTTCCATCCCTCAGGGGGAAGGTGGTAAGGGTCTTTACCGACAACACCACCATGATGTTCTACATCCGCAAGCAGGGGTGCACCAGATCCCCAGCCCTTTCCAAGGAAGCGCAGGATCTGTGGCACTGGGCCGTTGCCCAGGGGATATTCCTGGTACCTCTCCATTTGGCAGGAATAAAGAACACCATCGCCGACTCACTCAGCAGCGAGCTGCACTCGTGCCATGAGTGGGAACTGCGGCAGGATGACGTGGATCTCCTATTCCGACAATGGGGCAATCCCCAGATCGACCTATTCGCGACGAACGCCAAGTGCCGGAGGTTCGCCAGCAGGTTTCCCCAGCCGGGGAGCATGGGCGATGCCTTCTCATTCCCCTGGGACGGCCTATTCCTTTGTGCGTTCCCCACGTTGCCGTTGCTGCTGCGACTCATCAGTCAACTCAGACGGTCCCAGTGCAGGATGATCCTTGTCGCACCGGCATGGCCGAGGCAGATCTGGTTCCCGGACCTTCTGGACATGTCGGCGTCCCCCCGGTCAAACTACCGACAGACGTGGATCTTCTCACCAGGGAAGAAGGCGCCATCCTCCATCACGACCCAGGGTCGCTGAACCTTCAGGCCTGGCTCCTGCAGCACTAGAGTTTGGAGGGTACGATATCCTGGCGGACTGCAAGGAGGTGCTTGCAAAGGCCAGGGCGTCCTCAACTCTCAAGTGCTATGGACACAAATGGAAGAGGTGCACAGAAGATTAACCCTCTGATGATTACGGCCCCTCCAGTGCTGCCGTACTTGATATCGTTGGCCAAGGCGGGGCTGGCACATGCCTCCATCAAGATCCATCTGGCGGCTATCTCCCGCTACACCAGAACTCCGGGGCGGTCATCTCTATGATCTCATCGCCTGATGAAGGAGTTCACGAAATGACTGTTCCGGTTTTTCCCGCCAGTGAAGGCTCCAGCCCTGGCGTGGGAGCTCAAAGTGGTACTGACCAGGCTCATGGGCCGCCATTCGAGCCTCTGCATTGGGCACCGTTGAAGTTCCTGTCGTAGAAGACAGCGTTTCTTGTGGCCATCACCTCCGCACGATGAGTGGGAGAGATCCAGGCCCTCTCCTGTAAACCTCCATACCTGACATTCCACGAGACAAGGGTAGTGCTGAGGACGCACCCCTCCTTCATGTCCAAGGTGCTGTCGGACTTCCATCTCAACGAGCCCTTGGTGTTACCTGTTTTCTTCCCGTCGCCTTCATCGCCGGCTGAGAGGTCTTTGCACTTGCTGGATGTGGCTAGAGCGCTGAAGTTCTACCTGGACCGCACAAAGAGTCTTCGAAAGACATCCCAGCTGTTTGTAAACTTTGGACCTGTGAACCAAGCGAAGGCCCTCTCGAAAGCTTCCATTTCCAGATGTCTCTCCGGCTGCATCATGCACTGTCACCGGTTGGCAAACCAACCGTTGCCCGGCCGTCCAAGAGCCCACTCAACCAGAGCGATCGCTGCTACCACGGCGTTTTTGTCTGGTGTGCCCCTGCTGGACGTTTGCAGGGCTTCTACACGAGATTCTACTGCGTCAACCGGGATTCCAGGCAGGAGTCCAGAGTCAGCCAGGCAGTGCTGCGCAACCTGTTCGCTTGAAGGTGAGCCTGTTGAGGAGGTAAGAGAAGCTTAATGTTGAGTTGTTGAAATGCTCAATTTTGAGCTTTTCCACCTCCCGTGGTTGTGCATGTGTGTACTGCTATGTATTCTTGTATTCATGAGCATGTGTATCCATGCCAGACCCCATGTTGGAGAAGGAACAAGTTACTTACCTGTAATTGTTGTTCTCCAGCATGGGTCTGCCATGGATTCACATGCAAACCCTCCCGCCTACCCCTCTGCGGCTCTTCTCTTGGTCCTACTGCCACTTTACGTGCTACCAAATCTGAAGATGGCTGCCAGAGGAGGGGCTTAGGGAGAGGGCAGTCATTGGCTGGGGGCAGTATGACCCAGAGACCAGTGATTGGTTACTAGTAGAAAGACAGTTCCGAAACGAAACCGAAACTGATTTTTTCTTTACCAAGGATTCCCAGCCTGACGACGGGGAATATTCATGAGCATGTGAATCCATGCCAGACCCATGCTGGAGAACAACAGTTACAAGTAAGTAACTTGTTCCTTATCCAATCTTTGGTAGGGAACCTCCTTTCCTGTCCTTCAAACAAGATTAACCTTTTCAGTCTTTTATCCTGTCTGGTTCACTAACCTGCCAGAACTGACCGAAGACTTCCTCAGCGGTATGTCACATCTGGTTCACTAACCTGCCAGACTTGACTTCACAACTTTAAGACCCAAAAAAATGTTTGCTTTGTTGCTGTTTCCGGTTTTATTTCTCCTTTTCTAGTCGAGGTCACCCTGACTGCTGCTGGGCTCCAGCCCACTGGCTGTAGGTATTTCTGCACTGTTGAGGGCATTCAACCCTTGGAAATGTCACTGATGGGCCTTGCCTGATTCCATTTGGGTCCCAGACCCTGCTGCACACTGGTAGGGCTTCTCCGCTCCCATGCGCGTCCCAGACTCTGTTGCTCTGCTTCTGCTGGATTTCCTTCCCTCCTTTACTTAGTGTCCACTTGGATAGACCTGGTATACTCTACAGTCACATCTTATAGATGTCTTCCTAATATTGATATTGGCATGAGTACCTTCTCTGTAATCCCTCTGTAATCTTTGGGACTGCTTTACAAACTTCTTGTTAGTGTGAAATCCTGCTTTCGTCGCCCTGTGCACTCCGGGATGTATTTTCTTAGTTTACACAGTTTGTATTAAATATATTGCTTCTTGTATCCCCTTGTTCTCTTAGGGATGTGTTGGCGTGGATTACAAAGTTTGTATCAAATATAATACCACTTATATCCCCTTGTGCTCTTTGGGATATGTTTGTGTGGGAGTCCAACCATTTCCCTACCTTTCATAATCCTCGGGGCGGAGTGGAGCTTTCTGCTGCTGCTGCCACGCTCATTGTTCTCCTCCTCGCGCTTCCACAGCTTTGGATTTTCCCTCACTTCTCTGGCTGCCCATGCCTTCCTTCTTGCTCTGTTTCTGCTGGTTTGGCTGTTTTCCTTTGTGCGTGCTGCTGGCCTATTCCACCTCGCCTGGACCTCTCTGGTCGCCATGACTCTCCACATCCCAGCTCTCAGCCTTTGGGTCCCCTGCCAAAAAACGAGCGTCTTGCTTCGTGTTACTCCAGGGCTGGTTCGACGGAACATTGAGTCCTCCTTCCCTGTTTACCAGTTGAGCTACCTCATGACAGCTGGAAGGCGTGTGTTGGTTCCGCGGTGGGCCTGTGCCTCCTTGTTCAATCCTCCTCATCTCAGTATTCTTTTGCATCAAGCTTAGGTAAGTCTCCGTCTTCCTTGTCCCAGTCTTATCACGGATACCCTCTATCTTACTATAACACATAGTGGTATGGGGAACCAGAGAGGCTTGGATGGGGATGAGGTGAGTGGGGACACCAAAGGAGTAAATGGACACTGCGTTCTCCCAGGGCCATCTTCACCGGTCCCATGAAGGATTTCCCTCCCCATGAGATCCACCTGATGAGTATCAGCCCCAGGGGGAATATCGGGTAACGGCTTCACCTCCCTGGCCTCATGAGAAGGTGCTTACCCATAGAAATGGTGACAATACCCTGGGATTCGTCACAGCATATAGATGGGTTCCCCTTGTCCTCAATATGTTCAGGCTTGCATTCTTCCCCAGTGAATAGTCTTCTGCTGGAAACAGATGTGCCCTTGTCCAGCACTGGGTGTCATTTATTATTGCAGATTGATTTTTTCTATTAAATGTGTAGGATGTCTTGCATCCGAGCCATGTTCGGCTTCCTGGCGTCCTTCAGTGCTACCACACACAGGGCGCCAGTGCCGATTGTACCATTATAAAAACATAACTTTGTTGTTCCACTATGGCTAGGGCATAGCCACTACCTTACTCGAGCACATGCTGCAACCAGTACCTCAAATCTGCAAAATGAGGCGCAGTCTGACCTGCGTTCACACAGCCCCACACAATTTGCCCACTGTAGTCAGAATGTGAACCTATGCAGCAGTTGCAGGCTCCCCAGTACCTCCCACAAGTGGGAGACCTGATTTGCTGCTGGAAGTTTGACAATACTAGCTCTGCTGTTGGAAAGTGCTCGCTCCATCTCTGGAATCTTCTGTTCAGACTCGTATGCCAGCATCCTCTAGCTTGAACCAGGGGTTAGCATTCTGCAAACACTTCACTGTGGATGCCACTGCATCCACCAGCTTGAGGATTGCCTCAACTCATCTAAATTGATTTTTTATTTTCTTTTTGGTGGGGTTCCCCCAAACCCCCCTCTCCTATCGTTTTTTTCCCCCTATTCCCGACCCCCCCTCCACTTATATATAATTTCCCCCACCTCGGTAAAATGTACTCATAAAACAAATCACATCCAAATTACACCTGTCGATGAAGCAACGCTATACCACTTTTCCATACAGGGGTGCAGTTGTCGGAGCACATAGTTCACCCAAGAGGAGGACACAGGGGGAAAAGAAGTGTGGATGCCTTCAGGTTCCTCACACAGTACAAAATGCTACCAGGTAGCCTCAAATCAGCTCCAAGAGTAAGTATAAGTGTACCTTCGCGACTGGCTTAACAATCCGAACACAGCACTAAAAGCCAGCCAAGACGTCCAGCTAACAGCAGACTGTTCTGGAGATTTAAGTAAATGTAAAGAAATCTATTCTGCAAATAACACAAATGATGAATTTCTTCAGAGTAATGTTGGACACAGGAAATGCAAGAGGGTGGCTACCTGAACAGAGACTATTTTCTCACAGAAATGTCAGACCCTGAGGTCAGCAGTTTTACAGCTGGAGGCATTGCTGGTGTCTTTTATCTTCATTGTCCCTCACACATGGTTGCACTGCACATGAGACCGTATTGTCAAACACTGGACATCGATAGACAAAGAGGCCAGACCAGGAAATCTGGTTTACAAAGGGTCTTATTAACAAATGTATACAGAATTAGCTGAAATAAACAGATTTTAATTGATTGATTTTGAATTATTTTTGCTCAGCACTGGCCTTACCAAGAGGGTCTTGGTGCGCCTTTGAGGGTTAAATAGTATGTTAATCAAACTGGAAGTTGTCAGGATGATGTTTCTTTTCTGTGGAGTACTGCTCTGTGAAAACCTATTTATAGAAAATGTTTTTCGGGAAAGTCAAGTGTTCCACCAAAAGTTCAGACAGTACTCCACATGTCCACGGGCTGAATGTCCCCCAGCAAATCCAGTCCATGCTTGTGAGCGCCAGTTCCAGGTTTTAAGGGGTTCACAGTTCTTTGGGCCTTTTCCCAGGTGTTAGCCTCGTACATGGAATCAGTTGAAGGATTTTGTAAGTGGGGCCATGAGTGGTGGGCCTTCCAAGATGGCCTGGAGCCAGAGTATGATAGGAGGCTGCCCTAAAGTTGGGACAATACACTACATCCCTCACTTCCTCTCTCTGTGTCAGGGTGTGGCTCCTCCAGCCACCTGCTCCAAACTCTTTCTTTACCCCTTTGGGTCCATCTCTCACAGCACTTAAAATACTTAGTCTCCTTTAACTTTCTACTTTCTATGACAAATCTGAGGATGTTGTCCCTTCTCCCCTCGGGGGAAATCTTTCCGATGGAGCCAGGGTGGTGCGTACACAGTGCAATAGTCCCCCTGGGGGTGGTACACAAGGGGAGGATCACATGGGAGAGGAAGCCCCTATGGGATTAGGACTGACCCTCCCCAGAGAGCGCAGTATAATCCTGATTTTCAGCAAACCCCCTCCTCACCAAAGTCTGTTCCCTTTTCCCTATCTTTAGGGCCTACATTCTTTGTTGTACAGTCAGTCAACCTAATACCTCAGTATACCTGGGGCACTATTGGTTTTCCATATAAGAACTATAACAGTACTGTGAAGATGGTGTGCAGGAGGATACCGATCATTCCAGAGAACCTGAGTGAACAGTCTAGTCTTCTGCAGAATGTGATTGGTCAAGAACAACCCAACAGGAGGGTGCGGGAGTTCAAATCTTGTAAGGGTGCAGTAGTGAGAGGTTGACACAAAGGTGGCATTCTTAGTACTCTAAACATTTATTCAATTGATAATTGTGGTCAGCGAAAGGCCTCACTTGCCCGAATGGCGAGAAGGAGTTGCCTGCCTCAACATGAATCTCAAAGGTGTCTGTCAGGATGTCAAAATAAAAGATTATCCACCGTCGTGTCAAAACCCTAGTTTTCACCCTCACACTAGTCAACTAAATATAAGGTGCAACAGGGTTATCTTCTTCGCCAGTTCTCGTCATGCTTCTTTCAGATTCCAAAACATAAAGTTCCAAATGGTGCAAAAGTAAGCAAAATTCCACAGCAGCCAAGAGAGTATCTCCATTCTCTTAACTTCGCACAGGGTTCACAAGTTCCAAGGAAAAATATGTTCTTCCCTTATTTGCACTTCCTGGATGAACTAGGAGAATAGTTCCCTTCTCTCAGCTGGTCACCATATAAAGGTTCTCAGTGCCACCGGGGTTGGCCCCTTTCCCCTGGCCTTTCTTTACATTGCCTGGGGTGGGTGCGGGGGTGCACGCCCCTTCCCCTTGTCTCTTCACATGCTTTGCTTGCTGTGGGCCCAGACCCTGGTTTCTCTTCTTTGGTTCACTTCACTTGACCCTCCTCTTGTTTAAGTACTGCTACGAGGAAAATTACTTGTCACACTCAGCTTGTGGGTCCCAGACCCCAGTTTCCCTTCTTCCCCCGTTTAGCTGGGCCAGGGTATCCCCCTTCTCCCTTCTGCCCCTACCAGCCACCCCTGTACCTTTTAGGGTCTCTCCCGGCAGTCTTTGGTCGGTGTCTGGGTCTTGTCTTCTCCCCTTCTCCGGTGTGCTGTGGCAGCTCTGCAGCATGTGGTGTGAGACGGGAATGGTATCCAGAGATGACACAGACAACATAATTCAAGTTTCAAAGAGCTTTAATAAAAATGTCAGGAGGCCTAACTTGCCCAATGACTTGGGTAGGGATTTCTCCTGTCTAAAGAAAACTAAGGAAAGTCTGTGTCTATAAGTAAAAATCAAAGTTCTGTCTGTGTCCAAAACCTATACTTTTCCTCACATCTAGAAATAAAAAAGTGTGGTATTCTTTTTAACCAAAATAGTGTTCAAAAGTAAATTCTCAACTTCTCTCAGTTTAAGTTCCTCGACTTCAGGCTCAGTACAATTCCAATAGGCATGTTTCACCAATGTCCAACTTTTCCTTCCCCAAGTTCAATATCGAATAGTTCACACAAAAACATCAATGTATTATTTATTCTAAAGTTATTTGTTCAATGTTCAATGTATGAAAAACCCAGATTCACTTGATTTGCCCTCTGGCTTGCCTTACCAAGTAGTTCAGTTTTCAGGGGCTAACTTACAATGTTCTTTGTTGGTTAACATTTAGGGTTGCCCTGTTTTAGGCGCAGTTATCAGTCCATACAGTCCACCCATTACAGGCCACACAACCTGGAATCCTCTGCTTCTGCTTGGCTTGCTTCAGGATAACTGTGAGCTTTATAGTAGAGAGCTCACCTGTCTAGGTGCAGTTGCAGACTGTACAGTCCACCCATTACAGGTCACGCAATTATAAGATTCTTCTTGGTTTAGGTTAGCCCCTCACAGGCTGTTCTGCCTTAGGCTTTGGGTTTTTCCACTCGTGTCTTTCCTTTTGGAAAAACGCAACCCTTTTCTGCATCTGTCTTAAGATCACAAATCTTCCTCACATCATGAGTGTTTGTTTAATTTGACATTTGTTGTAATTCTGTTCAAAAAGCTGTTGCTTCACATTTGTAGCTCGAATGCAAGTATTTGTTCAATTTGTCACTTGTTATAATTTGAATACTTAACTATTTATTCACACAATTTGACATTCACCATTTGGCAGTTTAATTTTCAATTGTTCATTTGATACTTAGTATCATTTGTTCTTATCAAATGGGATTTCTCATTTAATTCAGTATTCAACATGATAGGCTTTCATTCAAAAAGCCATTTTCATTTAGTTCGACATTCAATAGCATTCACACTCACTTGTGTTTATGGATCCTTACTTGCCTGCGGTTCCACGGGAACACCCCGTTTTCTGTGTCTTCGGACACTCCCCAGCTCTTCCAGTCTCCCCTGCAGCGGCGCCAGCTGCTCCTGCTCACCTCCTCGGCAGTCAGGCAGGACACCACATTGACTCTGCTTTTCTGCCGGGCACATCCTCGCATACGCCGACTTCTTGATTGTTCACAATAAACACGGACCGCGTTTGTTATGCTTCCCGCTCCTTTCTTCAGCGGGTTAGTTATTTGACAGCTCTGCCTGCCTGCCTTGTGTTAGGACTGATTTTCTATACTCTGGCCTGGTGTACAGATGTATATAAGGCCAACCTAAATTGTGACAGGAACAACTCTGGGAAGGTCTAGTCAAACCATTTTTAGTAGCATTGACAGGCGGTTTAGGCTAAGTTCTTCAGAGGGGCTAAGCTTGTAAAGGGTCCACAATGAGGTCACACAATGGGAATCACAGATTACACTTCGACGGTATGTATACAAATACAGTTATTTATGGTGAAAACACACTATAGAAAAATGACTACTAGCAGGTATACTTTTCACACAACACTATCAAACTAAATACATGTATACATTCACTTTGGTACAGGGCATAATGCACATCAGAAACTCCTGCAAAGGAAAGGTTAGACAAATATTATGTACTTATGGTCCACATAGATGATCATTTCCTAAAATTGTCCAGCCCTAAATTGCCTGGGGCCTTTTGCCCAATAATTCAGGAAAGTTCCACAGAAGTTAGGATGCAGGAACAAATGCAGGTAGGGTTTCTGGGGTCCAGTGAAGGGTTCTTAGGGTTAGGGTTTAAGTTAGACTAATGCCCAAAAGTAGCCCCAACAGTCCGATGTCTTGCGCAAGCAAGCAATGGTAAAGCCAATATTATAATAAATAAGCTTTATTATAAGCCTATTGACTAATAATAGGAGTATAGGAGTAGATTAGAAGCTCTGTAATTTACCCCCATACTCTGATTCTTCCCCAAACTTGGCAGAACAAAGGAAGATGGTCCGACATTGCTTTTCCTGCTGAAAGTCTCATTGCTCCATTCCCAGGTTCGAGGTGATCTCCGGTTGGTGTCTTTTACTGTTGCAAGGACTCTCGGTCAAAGAATGCAGAAAAACCTGATGTAGCACCCCTCTCAGTAGTGGAGTCGGGTCAGGTAAGCAATTTTTGGATGGTGGGCCGTGCACTGTGATGCAAACGGACTCAGCAACCGCGGTCAGATTTTCCCTCCTATCTCGGGTCCCCTTGATGCTAGGACACTGACATTTCTCAGGAGGTAGTCTTGTAGGGCCAGCTGAACTACGGTAACGGCAGCACGGTATCCCACAAATGAAGCTGTTCAGTCACAGGACGGTTCCAAGGCACTTCCGAAGGCTTCCTTTGGCAGGACACCAAGCAGACGTTGGGAATGGATGGTCCCTCCACTACAAGGGTCTTGGCTCCTTCGCAGGACTACTAAAGATCACAAGCAAGATAGGGCTCCTCCAGGACAGCAGCAGAAGTTGGTTGCCAGGCCTCCTTCAGTCGGGTCTCAGGTTTCTTTGCATGTCTCACAGCTGGACAGGAAACTTGGCTCCTACAGGTTTCTCCAGGATCTCTGAAGAATGGGTGCAGTGGTCCTCTTTTTATCCTAAAAGCCAGGGAAGAGCTGAAACCCTCATTAGCCAATAGTAGGACTAGCCCACACACACACCCCAGCAGTTGTCCAATCAGGACCACTCGTGGGAAAATTCATACATACCACTCAGACACACTGAAACCTGTTTGTGGATTTGAGTCAGACAGATCCAGCCCACATCCTGCCAGCAAACACCCACAGCCCTCCAGTAGCCAGCCAAAAGCTCCTGCTTTCCCAGGCACTGGAAGTTCTTCTAAGCATTTTCCTGGTCTGAGAGGCCAGGAAGAAGGCTAAAAACCAAGATGGCAAAAGAACAGGCGAAAAATCTTGTGGCATGGCCATGTTTAACCAGTAGCCACAGTTAGTAACCAAACGCAGTAAAGCTAAAATGAAAATCCCCAAAAGTGGGGAAAGGTCACTGCTGCCACCAGCCTATCTTTTTAGCAAACCTAGAGTAACCAAAAATCCTCTCTAAGTGTTAGTCTAGGGCAAAACACAAATGCACCCCACTGTACTGCAGTGTAAACTGCATTGTACAATAATAAAAAGTTACCACATGTGATACAAAGTAACCAAAAGTAGTAACACAGTAATACGACTAAGGGAAACAATGTTTCTCAGTACTGACAGCCTGAAGGACATATCAGTTTCCCCATAACATATGAGCAAAGGCCAGTGTGGTGAAGATTAAGGCTTCACGGCACTGCATAAGGTACAGGTCAGATTAAAAAATAAAAGCAAAAAAGTTTAAGGTTCCATAAGGATGAAACGAAAGGCGCAGTAAAGAGAAATCTTTCCCAACACCTTATATTAAGTATTTGAAACATAACAAGTGACAAATTGAACAAATACTTAAGTAGTCGAACTGCAATTGCGAAGCATCAGCGTTTTGAACAGAGTTACATCAAGTGGCAAATTGAATACTTTATACACCTGAGCCATATTCAGTTTCAGGTGTGTGTTAGCTGGAATTACTTGGCTAAAATGAGCCCCATTAATGTGACATGCCTGACCTTCAGTACTGCCTATACTTACACATCTCTTCTTCGTCTCAGTACTAGAGTGGGGTTGGCCATAGGTGGTGTGCATTGTTCCTAGTTGCCTCTTCCTCTTCTCAGTACTTAGCAGGTATTTGTGAGAAGAGATAGGGCATCAGTGAATATAGCCCATGAAGGATGAGGGAATGGAGGGTGATTCTCTATTAGGAAAGGGGTGATTCCATTTCTAGCCGTCTGGAATCCACTCTTTTCCCCCCTTCCCATGGACCCTCCACCAAGGTGATTCTTCCTCGCTTGTCCACCCCCAGGGTCGGATCCAAGAGCGATGGCCTTTCCATGGCCACCGGAGGAGAGGATCCATGGGGAATAGGAGGGAGAATACCATCAGATTATTCAGAGTGGTCCCTTGCAGCGAGCGCGCCTCCTTTTGACCGCGCAGTCCCCTGACATTGCCCGCCTGGACTGCTGCTTCTCCCTCTAGCCGAACGGTCCTTCCACCTTGGGCCGCTTGGGAGCACCTCTGCAGCCTCAGTAAGCTCCTTTTCTGCAACCTCAGTAAGCCGTTTGTCTGCAGTCCCTTCAATTTGCCTGCTTCTCTGCCAGTTCCTCCAGGGAAGACTTGACCATTTGTCAAGTCCTTCAGTGAGGTATTCTCCTGGGCTTCCCCCATTCCTCAGTAATTCGCCAGTGTGTAAAGATTCCCCCCTTCTCTGGCAAGCAGACTGGTCCACAGCACCTTCTGTTTCAGCACAGCAGTCCTGCTCCTTGAGGGAAGGCTTGACCACACTTCCCCGTTTCCCGCCTCTATTTCAACTACTGCTGGACTAATAGGAAACCAGCAACCACTAGACCGCTCATTACGGTTCATAGATGTGCTCTCTATGCTTCTGCACCTCTTCTAGGTCCCAGTACTGATCCTGAGAACTCCTAGTGGGTCAGTTGTCCTCGCCCTCGTCTGAGTACGTACATGGTAGATAGAAGAGGAAGGGCTTGAGGAATACCTTGTTCTATCTTGCGTTTCTTCCCCTACATGAATAGTGATGATGACATGGGATTCGCCAGAATCCCTGTCAGCTGAAACAGGGCAGAGAGCTACCCTCCAAGGAGGAGAGTCCAGAGCTGCTGGGAGCCAACTAGCACCTGTGAGAAGCGCATTTGCAAGCCTGTTAACGAAGGGGGACATGCCACACATGGAAGACGGTGGTATGGTGCTGAAAGTCCAGGAAGAAGTGGTGCTACAAACAGGTACCCGAGGAAAACCCCAAACAGGAGAGAGCTGCAACGCGGAGCTGAGCTGCTCCGAGAACGACAACGAAGGCAGAGAAGTGACGAGCCGCAAAGATAAAGACGCAGAGAGTTACCGGAGCCTCGCAAGAGAGCCCTGTTCCATGGTAAATGCAAACCAAGAGAAAAGGTACGCAGGCATACCAAGAAGGGCTGGAGAAGCCTGGGGAGAAGAGTGGAATGCACTTGAGAAGGGTCGGGGACCCTGAAGGCAGCGTGCAAGTCGGAGACACTCTGCTCTATGACAGAGAGGGAAATGCTCTGGGAACCTAAAAGTAAGTGAAGAAAGAGAATGGGCTTGGCAGGAGATTGAACCAAGCCATGGTAACCACATGTTGCGAGTCTGGCAACCGCACCAATATAAGAAACCAAGACTGAAAGACAGAAGAGGGTCTGAGTCCCTGAAGAATATTGGGGCAGATGTACTTGGCAGGAGAGTAAACCAAGTCGTACTGTCGCTGCATCGCAAGCCTGGGATCCGCACCCATCTGAAACCACAAGAGGGTCTGGCCCCATAAGGTGTACTGGCATATTTGAAAGGCACACACCTACTTGGCAGGAGAGTGAACCAAGTCGTGGTGGTGCCGCTTTGGGAGTCTGGGACCCGCACCCTTATGAGGATCAAATATGAAGGTCTGGGACAGTACAAGAAAAGGAGACTGTTCAGAAGGGAAGTTTACGCTTGTCCAGAGAAATTCACATTTTGTGATGCATCCTTGCAGGTCTAGGCCTCAACCATTTAAAGGCATTAGAGTAACCAGTTAGAAGCCAAGTGAAAGGAGCCAAACCCTGGTTACTGGGAAATCGATTGTTAAGAAGCTGAACATTTGTTTTTCCTTTAAGAACTTGAGACTAGTTTACTTTGTATTTTGAAGTCCTTGCACATTAGTCATTAGTTAATAGTGTTAGGGTCAGAAGTAGGGTTGTGGGACATGACAGGACAGACTATTTTTATTTGGACATTCTGACAGTTTTCCTTAGGTTTCTCGGTGGCAGGAAACCCCCTTTTAGTTTAGGGATAGAAAAGGCCTTTCTCCAACCCATTTACGTTTATGAATAAAGGTTTATAGCCAAAAGCATACCACTCTTGTGTCAGAGCCTTACTCTTACACCTTTACATTTCCATACTTTTTTACCCCTTGGGGCACTTCTCTCATTACTATTATGGGTCCCAATTCACTCTTTAGTCTCCCACTTTTTTCCCTCCTCTTGCCCGCTCTTCACCCTTTCAGCACTTTCTTCATAGCTATCACTGTTCTCCTCTTCCATATTTCTGTCATTATTTTGGGCTTTTCTAGCCCTAGCTTTCTGGTGCTCTCCCCATGCTCCAGTCTCCTTCTCCAGCTTCTTTGCTGCCTTTCTCAAGCCATCACTAAATGAGCCCTTAATGTTGTTATAGGGCTATGGCCCTTCATTCTAGCCTCCCTATGCAATGGGTATCAAAGTGGTGATGTAAGCATGTATTACTTCCATCAACATCAAGTTACATAGTAAGCAGCCCCATCCTGCCATTTCAACAGTCTGCCTTCTTCCTTCAAGTAATAACATCTCTCTCCAACAACAGTACCCAAATGTTCAATTACAGAATGGAATGTGTTGTACTGTACACTGCATGAGCTACAAACATTCAAGGATAAAATTGCAGAATAGCATATTTACACATGTTCGTAATGGGAGAACAATATATTTACGTATGTACACATTTATCTGATACAACAGTTTCATTTAGGAAACTTGGAAATCATAGTTCCCTGGGTCTTTATGGGTTTGCAGCACAGCTTTGAGTACTGCATCTGCCATGTTCGAGAACCCAAATCCCTCTTGTTCTTTATGCTGCTGGCTGGCTGTATCAGGTATACTTTGGTTCAGCTCAGTCCCCTGCACCCCAAATGCAGGAATTGGAACTACAAAATAAGGGAGGTCTCTCAAATCCATGAGAGCTACTCAAAGCTATGAGAGAGCTACTCCGCAAAACCGACTTTGCAGTTTGATTACAACAAAACACCTCTGCATTGGGCATCTTGTTAAAAATGTTCAACATGTTCTGAATATCATCAGCCCATTAATATTTCCAGCATCACACATAAGTCAATCAATCAACACATTGCAAAATCATTACATCACGTGGCCAAAATCTGACTACCAGGTACAATATAAATCTGTCCCTTCATTTATATCACAGTGTGTCTTAGTAGAAAGTAGGATATTTTAGAACAATTCCTAGCGTCTAAACATGTTCCAAGCCTTTTACTTTAGGAGACGACACCCTGCCTTTCTACAAATAAGACCAAACATCAATAACTATCTATCTTTGAATTTGCCTTAATAAATGTTGATCTTAACGAAAACTAACCTCTAAATTTCAAATTTTGACCAACAATAGTTACCAAGAAACCCTGCAAAACACATTAAATAGTTTATATAGTTACTCCAGACACTGCCTTAATGTCATCCTCTTTCATTTCTAATTGCAGTTAAGACTGTTCTTGACACAAGTTTCGAGGCCGAACGCCAAATAATACTTCTGCCTGTTTGGCATCTGCTTATTATATACCACCCAATTCCCTTATGCTGAGTAGTGTTGCCAATTCACTTCAATCTTGTCTTGAATATCATTTTCAGTAGAGGTCTCCTTTTCCAAAGAGTTAAATGACAAGATTGTCAGCTTTCTAACCCGCATTAAGCTATTCAAAACATAGCTCGATGCATCTTGAAGAACATAGTTACATTTTAGACTCCCACTTCCAAACAAACCCTCTAAGAAGAGGCAAGAGTGAGAGGTGTGTGTGTTCGTGTCTGTGTCCGTGAACCCAACCTCATCAAATGGGGCATATGCCGCTGATGCTGGACATCTCATACATATGACATTGATGTACGACATTAGACAGAATAACCAAACATTGCTAACTTGTGCTATTCGCTCATCATGGGCGCAGAGAAGCAGGTTCAACAACAAATCAAAGACATTCCAGAATAGGAGTTCAAATCCTCTCCACATCAGCTAAACTAAGGTTGTTTCATTATTAAAGAAAATTCCCATACAGTTAATGTTGTAAAGCTTTCTGTACAAGTTCTTCAGAACCTCAGAATACTCTCCAGACTCTGTTATACAATGCATTATCACCCTTATTGTATTGTATTATATCACATATTTGTTGGACGATGCTGACTAATGTAAACACACCTAATGGTAGCAATGGTCATACGATTAAATACAGTAAATGTCATCAGTCACATTGATCCTTTGATATATTTTATCAATGCCTGCAAACTGTTCCTCTCCACTGACAATCTCCTCACCATTGCCAGTGCCATCATCAGCTCTAAACTAGGCTATTGCAATGCACTCCTGTTCGGCACCACTGAAAAGAACCTCGAGCTTCAAACCATCCAGAACAATGCTCTCCGCACCGGCCTAATTCTTGGCAGGCTCAATCACGTCTCAGATGCTAGAAGAAATGTCCATTGGCTCCCCGTAAGAGAAGGGGCCAAATTCAAACTCCTCTTCATCACCCACTGCTGTCTTGCAAATGCAGCTCCATAGTTCCTCTCACAGAGACTTAACAACATTGTTGCACCTCCAGACCTTTGCGATCCTCCTACAGCCATTGCCTCACTGTTCCTAGGTTCAAACACAACAGAGCCAGAGGCTCTAGCTGCCCTGTTACATTGGCCACGCTTTGGAACTCGCTCCCCATCTCCCTACGATCAGAACCTTCCTACAACACCTTCAGGAAACACCTCAAGACACGGTTCTTTAATTGACTGCTAATCCCTCTTTCTTGCCTTACCTCCTTCTTTGCTCCTTTGTAACTAGCACCTAGGTGCCTACAGGCTTTGTGCTCTGCTATAAATGCAAAAATAAATACCTATACCAGTAGCCACTAATAATGTAATTAGAAATCAGTGAAGTATTGCCAGAAATGTAGGAATGTTTTTGATCACACTTACTTCAGTCTCCCCCAGCCATTGCCACTCTTAGGATAATTACAATACAAAGTCATGTTTCATAAATAAGCAGTCTAGTTAACATAACGTATACAATGAAATTGTTTAAACGTCATGACCCAAATCAGATGGTTTCATGAAGTGGCTTCTCAACATATTTTTTTAAGTTTAAATAAATCAGGATCAAGTTATAAAATGTATGGATCCAAAATGCTTCTCTTCTGGCTATTACAACTTCTTAATTACCTCCCCATCTAGGTAACACGACTTTGACCGACATTACAAATTGCATTTGCGTTATTATGCCTATGTGCCAGAAAATGTACTGCTACTGGTGATTCTAAGTTGTTTGACCTTACATTAGACAACTGATCCGTCCATTTAATTTGAGTTTTTCTTGTGATCCTGCATTTGAAAGCTTCTCAGCTTCTCAGTCTGTGTTCAACCTGGTTCAAATGGATAATACAACAGTCTGCTGCCTGAACAAACAAGTGAGTACAAAATCTAGGGAGCCTCAAGAATCTGGAATTGGCTACTGGGAAGGCATTTCAATCATGATGATGCATCTGCCATGGTTTCAGACTAATGGAATCCAACATTCTGAGCAGATTGTTCCAAGTAGACAAGTGGGTCTTTAATGGCAGCATATAAATGCATTTTTATGTATTTATTTTGTATTTATTTATTTCATTTAGTTTACATAAACTTTTTGAAATATAAAAACTCATTTGAGAACTCAAAACACCACTTATCAACAATACTCATCTTACAATTTGCTTTTTCAAGTCCATTTTTTCCCTATTGGTAAAACTAAGTAAAACAGAAAGAGGAAAAAATGCACAACAAGTAAGCTTTCACTGCTTGATGTTCAAGATATTAAATTGACTCGAGAGATTATGCCCAATGTTTCGTCCTAATATGAACACTTATTTTCAAATGTCATTTGCTGAGACTTCCACTAGCAAAGATTGAAGTTGGACTAGAAACCGCATCATTGCTATCAGCAGCGGTTTGGATTCTGTAATATGTAATTGTGTCCACCAATCTTCTTGATTAAGTGTCTGATATTGGTTCATCTCTTTCTTTAAACAGTTATCCCGTTTATCTTTTAATTTCGGACAACTGAGTAAAAGATGTTTTAGATTTTCATCTTCTGCCTCACAGAATCTACACTTTGAGTTTCTTGCTGAGATTTGATGTCTGTTTCTCAGAATTTCCTTAGTTTCAAAGATATTTAGCCGGAATTTCAAGTACAGCCTTCTTAGTCGTTTGCAGGGTGTAATACTCAGGTATTTTTGCAGGGTGGAGCGCTTTTTAATTTCTGGAGGAGAGTTTTGCATTGATTTATGGTTTGCTCTCCTCTCTCCAATATCGATCCAATCAAGGTCCAGTAGCTTTTTTTTTACCGCATCTGGATTGTACCAGAGTATATTTTCATCGGACTCCAACTGTTTCAACAGTTCTTTGGAATGGTGTTTCCACTCAACTAGCGCTGAATTTTTCCTTTTGTCGTTGTTTATTAGAATTTCCACTGGACGTAGGTTCGCTTCTATGGATGTTTTTCTGAATAGCACCAGTTTATTCCAGGATATTCTCACATTTAATGTAGATATTCCCATTTCATATAGAACACAAGCAGTCTGTGTACTTTGTGGAAAAGTTTTCTTTTCATTGGTTCATCACATATACTGGAATTAATAATTGTTCCAAGATATCTTGCTTGGGAGACCCTATTCAATTTCCTTGACCCAAGGGCCGAATTCGTTCTTTGATTACTTTTCGTCCTTCCTCTTTTGCTTTCTAGGACAAGAATTTCGGACTTTGCCACGTTTATCTCTAAACCCAGGTCTTTGGTGAAAGCTCCCAACGCTGATAATTTTCTTTATAAATCAATGGGTGTGCAGTCCAAGATGACCTATATCATCCGCTTATAATATATGGTGTATCTGTACTCCGTTTATCGACGGAGGGAACAAAACCACTTTTGTCAGGGCTGCACCAACTTCTAAAATATAGAAGTTAAAGAGCGTTGCTCCAAGGGGGGAACCCTGCTTCACTCCCCTCTCCAATCTTATAGGGTTTGTTAAGTTTCCATCTATATCGAGTCTCACTTTGATATACGTTTCAGAGTATAATTCTCTAATGGCTTGAATCAGACTTTTGTTACATCCTCGCTCTTTGAGTTTGGTCCACAGCATCTCTCCGTCGACACCACCGAAAGCATTAGCCATGTCTATAAATGCTAAATACAACTTTTTTCCTGTTCTCATGGCATCAATCTTCAATAAATTCAAAATGCAGAGATTCACGCTGCAACCAACCCCTTTAATAAAGCCAGATTGTCGCTCGTCATATATTTTTTGTTTTTTAATCCATGCTGTAAATTGGATGAGTAGTAAATTAGCGAAAACCTTCCCCACAACATCTAGTAAGTCAATAGGCCGATAGTTTGCAGCGACATTACGAGGACCTTTCTTGTAAATTGGGATAATAATCCCTGATTTCCAAGATGAGGGTATTCGTCTTTCCGTAATTATTAGATCGAACAGGGTAAAGCAGAATTTGACCCACTCATCAATATTCCCTTTCAAATCTGTGTTTGAAAGACCATCTGGTCCTGCAGCTCTCGAGGCACTGCTTTTTTTGATGGTGGATCGAATATCTTCTCGATCGAACTTTATTTCCCAAGGGCTCGATTGAGGAGTATTCTGGTAGCTTGACTTTTTCACTTTTTTGAATAAATTTGTATAGTGGATTTCCCACTCCTTTTCTGATACCATATTTGATAGGAGTGCTTTTTCCTGATTCATCGACTCATTTATGATTGACCAGAAGCCTCTTGAGTTCTTTTGATTCAGCGCCGTCAACATTATTTCAGCGTCCCTCTGTTCCATTCTCCTTCTGCGTTCTTTACGCCAGTTGTTATATTGGTTTCTCACTTTCTTTATCAACATCTTAGATTCTGGGTTTTTTGACACAATAATATTCCTTATTGTCTTCCTTATATCTCTTTTTCTGGCGACACCTCCAGATCATAATGATGTCTATGATAATAAAGTTTGTCTTGACTAGACTTCTTTTTTATTTTATATATTTCTAGCAGGTGTTGGTATTCAGTTTTGTCCGTTTGCCCATCCCACTCTTGCAATCTTAAAGACTTTGTTAAAGTTATGATGTCTTCATTCTTTATACGTAGCCTGTGCCTACCAGGTTCTAGTGAGAATTGCTGCCTCCATTTATCTCGTTTGGCTAGTTCTGGTCTATTCCACTCTAGTGATACGATATTATGATCACTTTGGTTAGACAAACTCACAGTCAAAGAGTTGATGTCTTTCGGGAGAACTCCAGAGACAAATATGTAATCTAATATGGAGTTTTGGAGACCTCTTGTCCAAGTCGATTTCGCAGGGATGTCTCCCTTTGTTGCTCCATTCAGCATAATTAGATTTCTGTGGCTCATTTCCTCTAACCAACCTTCACATTTCGACCTCTCTTTATAATTTGACGCTATTTTTGAAATATTTTCTTCTATTAGTCTCATGTTAAAGTCACCACATGAGATTATGAGAGCTTCTGGGTCTCCTATTAGAATTTTATTAATCGCGTCAAGAAGGTCATCTTCAAATTTCTGATGGGTTTTAGATGTAGTGTTCCAGTATACATTTACTAGATAAAATGCAAGATTCACCCTCTCATTTCTCTCCACTGATTCAATGAGAGCTATCTGTAGGAACGGTGAGAGACACTCTGCTGACTTCACTCTCAGGCCGCATTTTCTCTTTATGAGCATTAATTGTCCTGACATTGGGCGCCCTTTCATTTTGATGATGGCTGGATTAAATACGCACTCAAAGCTCTCAATACATGGCATTTTTGAGAGCCACGTCTCTTGCATGCATATTACATCCGCATTAGCTAGGGCCTCCGGTACTGATTTCAAAAGATGCAAGTGACCTCTCGTGTTCCAGGTAGCTATCACTAAATTCGACCTTTGATCGTGGCATTAGCTCTGTTTTTTTGTGTTTAAATATTTAGCTATCCATGCCCACATTATTCATTTATAATGCGCACCACAGCACGTGGGCCTCAAGCCGCTTTTACAGAGTACAGTAGAATGCTTACAGAATACAGTAGAATGCTTACAGAATTTCAGACACAGGTTATACATAGTTACATGGGAACAGGCGAGGGGGAGTGCGAGAGAGGAAGGCGTATACATAGTTTTTGGTGAACAACCAAGAGCTTTCAGGAACGTATAGTGAGAGGGTTCTGCTCTGAGAGAAGTTGGCAGGGAGTTCCAGTGTTTGGCTGCAGAAAAAGGGAAACTAGCCCCACCTGCTTTGGCGCGTTTGACTTTGGGCAGCATGAGACGATGGGAGTAGGGTGTTTATATAGGGAATACCGCAACTTGGCATATTTGCAGCAGTCAAAAAACTCAATTCAAGAAAGTTCCAGAAAATCTCAGGGTTCCCTTCCCCAAGAAGACTCCAGTTCAACAAGGATATTGGGGTTCCCTTCCCCAAGAAGGCAGTTCAAAATGGGATCTTGATTCTCCAAAGGTGTCACCAAAATGTATAAGGTCTCAGGTTTTCCTTCCCCAAGACGTCAGCTTGCTCAGCTTGCCAATTTGTACTTAAGTTCAGTCTCTCAATATTCAAAACCAGTTCCAGGTCAATGTTACACCCCTTCTAGTTCTTGACAGTTCATACATATTGCTTCTTTCTGCTTCACTTGAGCCATCTCTTTCATGCACTTGTATTTGCTCTCTGTGTATTTCTTTGGCTTTCACAAATAGCGTATTCCCGATCTAGGTGCAGTTGTCGAACCACACTGTCACCGGTCCCTGGCGTCTCCTCCGGGTGGCTGTCTTCTCTTGCTCTGCTCTCCATACACGTTATCGGTGGATTACAAGCCCCGCTCGCAGTCCACTCCTGTCTCTATGGGATGCCGGCAGCTCCGCTCGCATCCCGCGGACTCTGTCGGTAGCTTACAGCTATCAGATTTCTTTCTCGATCCGACCAGTGAGGCTCCTACAGCTGTGGCCTTCGCACAGCCCCTCCAGTCCTCGGCACCACAGTTCCCTTTTCCTTCTTGCCAGCATCCTGGTTTCCCGACAGGACCCTACTCGGCCGCCTCGTATTCCGCAGGATTTCTCCCTTTGCAGGCCTACAACGCTCAGCCCGGCTTCTCTACTGCTGGTCTCTCCTCAAACCTGTAACGCTCACCTGATTCCCGCAAAGGCGCCGGTCTTGACTGGGTGAATGCCGTATCTTCAAAGGTGATGTGTAACACACGGTTGACTCTTTGGGCTGGACCTCTGTGCACTGTATGTCTGAGTTGAAGAGTAAGATGTCTGCAGATAGAAAATATGGGATTAATGAACTGGGGTTATTGGGTGCCTCTCTCCTCTTCCCTTTCTCTTCTCCTGTAGAACCCCAAAGGTTAACGCCCTCACCTTAGGTAAGTGAACGCCGAGCTCTCCATCTGCCTCGGGGCAGGGTGCCGTAACCAGTTTCTTCACTGGATAAGGGTGCAGGCCTCTTGACCTCAGAGGACTGCTGTCCGTCGTTAACTGCACGAACGGTAAGTTCTGGGCACTTCAAATGTCTTAAAAGTCTTTTGTAATGATATCTCTTGTTTTGCAGGGTTCCGGCGATGGCGGATGGCGGGCTGATGAGAGTTGAGGATCGAACCCGCGTGAGTAATAGAAGCACCTGGAAGCACGTAAGTAAGCGCTTGTAGCCTGCTTCGCGATGCGCACTAACTGTCCCTTTTATCTTGCAGGTACAAGTTCGGAGCTTTAGAGAAGCTGAAGGGTGCTGGAATACCCACTGGATTCGGCGTGGAAGGAGTAATGGCACGTGAGTAATAAAGTTGCCCAATGTCTTTAAACGCACCTTCTTTTGTCTTTCAGATGCGGGATGCAGCGCCGAAGGCCTCCGGAGCGTGCGAAGAGTAGGTAAGCCTTTGTTCCCTTAGGCCCAGGATCAGAAGCAGAAGACACGATGAGCGTTCTGCTGCAGAGAATGCAGAATAACACAAAGCAAGATTCATCCATCGGGTGTGGTTTAAATAGCCTCCTGTAGTGCTTAGGTGTCTCCTTCCACAGCCACGCCTAGGTAAGAAAAGAGTTCCTGCTTTCCAGAAGAGTTCCAGTGTTCTGAACCTAGGGAGTGGCTCCTGCCCCACCCAACAGGAAAAGTAGTCCCAAACAGAAGAGGATCAGGGGTTCAACTGGCAGGTAAGTAAGCAGCATGGTCTGCTGCAGGTAAGTCCACCCAAGCATTATGAGCCCGGCGCTTCCAGCGCTGGGACTGGGCATCTTTATGAGCCTGGTGCCACGACAGGGTCCAAAAGGTCCCAATTGGGACTGGCTGGCACTCGGAACTGGGGTTATGGGTCTGCTTCCAAGGGAGTCGGGCAAGTCCTGATCTTTTGGAAGCAGAGATCATGACAAAACCTCGTCGTCTCCACCTTTTAAACACCTGCAATCGTTTGACAGGTTGTATGTGTGAGTCTTCAGGCCCAATTGCCTGACCATAATTAATGACATGCCTGACCCTTACACCAGTCTACAGGCCTCTTTTTCGTCCCGGTACTAGAGTGGTGGAATGACATGTTAGAGTGCTTTGCTCCTAATTGCCTCTTCCACGTCCCAGTACCATAATGGAATGAATGAGAGGAAATGAGGGGAAAGGGTTTGCAACAGCCTATAAAGGCAGGGGGGGGGGTGAGGTTGGTTCTGACTTGGAAAAGGGGGATACCATGTCTCACCCCTGGACCTCCTCTTCACCTTCTTCCTAGTGTTTCTAGATGGATAATGTCTTCTGGTGTTATCCCGGCCAGAGGGAAAGGGGTAACAATATCCCACAAATTCGGCTGGGACTGACGGTTCACCATGGAATGGAAATGGGGGATACTGTGTCCCACCCAAGGACATTCCCCTACCAATCCCCAAGTCGCCCCTACCCAGATGATCCCCCCCGTCCCTCTCGAAGCTCCACCCGCAGGGTCGGGATCCAAAAGCGATGACCCTTCCCTGGCCACCCGAGTAGAGGATGTTTGGGAGACGCAACTATCCCATGACATTCCGGCCTAGTTGCTCACATAAGCGTCCTTCAGGACTAACGCAGCCAGAACCCAGTCTGTGTGTCGACCCACCAGACTGCACACATCCAACTGATATCTTCAGCACCACACCCAACGCTAGGTTGCAGCTACCATCCGGCAATTACATCAGCTGCACACATAAATGGTGCACCCACACACCCTACAACACTATCTCTCTTTACTGACCAGAACTGCGGTTCCCGAGGGCTTTCAACCTACCAGCCCTTTGAGATCATACCAATGATATATAGAGCGCTATATAAATGCCAAGTAACATAACATAACAGAAGGAAGTGAGGACGTCCTCCGGTTCCTCACAATACCCAGATGCAAGATCCAACGGGAATGCCATTTTGATGTTCTGGTCAGACATTTTTCTCCAATTCTTCTCCTGCCAAATGTAATTGTGAATCCAAAACAATTATAGCTAATGAAGTACACTATATTTCACAGACCAACGATCGCTCTAAGAATGTATTTTTCTTTCTTACCTGAAATAGTTGCTTCATTTCATTACCTTCTGTCTGTTACTACCGTGAAAAAACCTGGGACATTACAAAATCCAAGCAACTTTTTGTTGATTATGGTACAAATCATACTTGGTGTACCTGCTTCTAAGTAATCTGTAGCAATATGGATACCCTCTTGCTTCCAACTGTGTTACCAGAAAGACAACAAATCACCTTGAGGAAGAACCACAGGTCATTCCACTAGAGCGTCTGCAACCTGCGGCGACAGATATTTTGCACTATTGGTCCCATGATCCTTTACCATTGACTAGACTGGCTAGGACTGATTCTGTTTGTAGTCCGAAATATCTGGAGACCCAAAGTTGAAGACCCAAACACTAGAGGAAAGGCAGTGAAGCTGTTCTAAGTAACAGAAATCCATTTAAAAAAAGCCCCTTGGAAGTCTGTGCACACATTCGCAAAGAGCAAACCCTTGGGTCGAACTAGGATCTTCTAGAAACTTATTTGACTAAAGTGTAAAGATAGCTTTACTCCACATATCTCCCTTCTTTCTAATTGTGTTTTTATCTCACTCTTTTGATCACCTTTCACTTTTGCCAGGGATATGTTTGCTATTCTATTAAGCTTTTATCAATATCAATGTAGAACCCATGATTAAGAATGAAATGGTGCTTAATTGTAAAGATAGTTCGAGGGGATTGGGTCCTCCGATGTATTCCATATCTATGACAGTAATCACCACAGCTGTGCTGCTTCGGAAAATTTTCGGCTCCTGCGTCAATGACGTCTATACGCCGTCCTCGAAGACCTCCGTCGAGCCGACGTCACCGGATGTTACAAGTAGGACGCACGACGCCCGTAGCCTCAGTTCCGTTTTTTCCACGAACGTGTTCGCTTGGGAGATCTCAGCGCGCCTCGATTCTACTGAATCCTGCTTTCGGTTCTTCGAACCTGTTTCTTCCTTGAATATTGTATGATGTCTTCGGCTTCTTCCACCCCGCGGTCCGGGTTTAAGAACTGTCGGGTGTGCGGGTCCAAGATGTCGCTGACGTACACGCACGGCGCTTGCCTCTGGTGCCTCGGGGAGGACAATGATACGGATGACTGTGTCAACTGCCAACCGCTCACATCGAAGGCCTTGTGGGAGGGGAAGAAGCTGTCGGTCGGTAAGCTGGCCAAGCCTAGGAAGTCACGTTCCACTGGTCTTTCGATGGATGATTCGAGGGGCGCCTCTCAGCATCGTCGTCGTGAGTCCGGGGGTTCTCGTTCTGGGAGTCAGTCCCAGCATTCCTCTGCCTCTTCGAGGCACTCCAGGAAGCGCGGTCACAGGTCGCCTTCCCCGTCCTCGTCCGAGGACTCCGCCCGTCGGCGGGTTGCATGTCCCAACAAGCATTCTACTCCTGAGGAATGGGATTCCTTCTGAAAGGAGATGTTGGCGATTTTTCAATCGCAGGGCTCCGGTCCGTCTGCGCCGTCTGAGGACACTGGCCGTGACCGTGCTAGAGACACCGCTCGTCCGCCTTCGGGCTCGAGCAGTTGTTGCGACCACCGGGCGCCTTCGAGGTCCCGGTCGGACAAGGATGGTCGCTCTAGACATGCCCGTTCCAGGCCCTGGTCCTCGATGCCCTCGAGACTGCGAGAACCTGTGAAGTCTTCAAAGAAGACATCGACGCCTGTGGCGCCAAGGTTGTCGATGGACTCTCTCGAGGCTCCGCCTCCGAGGAAGTCGTCGATGCCATTGGCACCCAGGCTGTCGAGGGACACGCTCGGGGCTCTTCCCTTGAGGCCTGTGTCGACGCTGTCAACGCTGATTCCGTCGACGCCCTCGATAGCTTTCGAGGCGGCTTTGTCAGAAGTACCCCATGGCACGGTGGAACCCCCCAGAAAGGCTCTGGCCAAGGCAAAACATGTCTTTGTTCCTTTTTCTATACCCTCCTTCCAGCCTCTGGATTATATTTCTGAGGTGGATGAGGGGTCTGAGGAAGGTGAGGTTCCTGCAGAGGTTCCTGATGGCCTCCTTTCTGGTCATAGCCAACTTGAGAACCTGCGCCAGTTGTTGCACAACGCCAGTGGGCTGGACACCTCTCTGGAGGTGGAGTTTGGTAGGCCTGAGCCTGGCATGCATGCCGAGTCCTCTTTCCTGCGCCTGATGTTGAGGGTCACGGATTACCTGGGGTGGTCTGGCCCCCCTGGGGATTTTGAGCAGGATGACCTGTCTGATATCCTTGACCAAGGTCCACCAACTGACCCGGTACTGCCATTCCATATGGCCTTGCAGAGAAGGGTGGCTGCGGCTTGGACTTCTCTGGAGAGTCTCCCGGCAGTGAGTAAGTCCTTGCCGAAGAAATATCGCCCAGCCAGTGGCGACCCCTGCTACTTGACCACGCACGCCACTCCGGAGAGTTTGGTGGTGCAGGTGGCTACATTCCCCGCAAAGCAGGCGTCGTACTCTACCATCCCTCCTGATAGGGACGACAAACGTTTTGACGGTTGGGCAAAGAAGGTGTTTTCTTCTGGGGGTATGGCGCTTCAGGCGGCCAACTCCGTTTGTGCCTTGTCTCGTTTCACGCACACTCTTTGGAACTGTATCTCCTTAGCGGCTGATCATATTCCCGAAGGGGAGGAACGGGATGGTTTTCTTGCTATTGCGCAGGATGGCAAGGATGCCATGTGTGAGTCTGTTCATTCGGGTCTGGACATGGTTGATTGCGTCAGCCGATCCATGGCGGCGAGCACCGTAATACGCAGGTTTGCGTGGTTGCGGAAGTCGGGGTTTGCTCCTGATGTGCAAGCTCGGCTCCTCAACATGCCCTTTGATTGTGAACATCTTTTTGGCAGCAAGGCTGACGAGAGCCTTGAAAGGTTGCAGACCTCCAAAGCTGCAGCGAAATCGTTGAGCTCTGCAGTTCGCCAACCTCTGCCTTTTTGTCCTAGGGGACAACAATGGAGGGGGGTTCCTTTCGATATTACTCGTCCTTTAGTAAATCGAGAGGAGCTGCTAGTCAAAGGGGCCACCGTAGGAATGTCAGAGGTGGAAAACAGGGTACTCGAGGTGCGAAGGCCGCTCGGGCAGTTGCCTCTTTGCCCTCAGGCACTGCCGCAGCCGCTTCAGCTCAGTCATGAGGCCATGTCCCATGGTTCGCCGGTTGGGGGAAGGATGGCGCAGCATCTTGTAGAGTGGCGTGCCATTACTTCAGATGTGTGGGTTCTGGAGATCATAGCCCACGGCTACTGTCTTCCTTTCCGGCAGAGGCCTCACGACAATCCACCAGGGAATCTCTCTTTGAAGAGTCCGGATCCGCTCCTTGCGCAGGAAATTCAATTCCTGCTGGAGAATGGCGCCATAGAACTGGTGCCTGTAGCGGAGAGGAACAAGGGATGGTATTCCCCTTATTTTTTGATTTCGAAGAAAGATGGGGGATTGAGACCCATCATGGACTTGCACGGTTTGAACAAACTCCTCAGGAAGGACACGTTCAAGATGGTTACTCTTTCTCAAGTCCTCCAGGCCCTTCAACTTCAGGACTAGTTTGTGTCTCTCGACCTCAAGGACACTTATTTTCATGTGCCGATCCATTCAAAGCACAAGAAGTACCTGAGGTTCACGGTTGGCAACTCGCACTTTCAGTTTTGGGTCCTGCCGTTCGGATTGACCTCCGCCCGAGGGTCTTCACCAAGCTCATGGTGGTGGTGGCAGCGTATCTCAGGAAAGGGGGGATTCACGTCTACCCCTACCTGGACAATTGGTTGATCAGGGCGCGCTCACCTGAGCAGGTCCTGGATCATCTGTCCGTCACCTGCCACTCCCTTCACAAGCTGGGTTTCTCCCTCAACTTAAGGAAGTCCCACTTGATGCCAACACAGCGGGGCAGTGTTTCCCTCCCAGGTGAGGGCTCTTCACATTCAGCAGATGGTGCACAAGTTTCAACTTGCCCAGACGCTCCCGGCGTTCGAGTTCTTGAGGTTGCTCGGTCTCATGGCATCCTGCATTCTTCTGGTGCCGGAGGCCAGGTTGCGGATGAAATCTCTGCAATAGGCCCTCAAGCTCCAGTGGTCACAGTCCTCCGGCAGGATGTCGGACCGCGTTCAGGTGGCGCCCTCGGTTGCCCAGGATCTTCTGTGGTGGGCCGTCGAAGGCAATCTGATAAGGGGGGTCTCCATTTTGGCTGCCCTGGCCGGAGGTGATGATCGTGACAGACACATCCCTCACGGGATGGGGAGCTCAGGCCAACGAGTTGACAGTCAGCAGTCGTTGGTCTCCGTCGGAGTCCAGACTCCATATCAATCTGTTGGAGCTGAGTGCCGTCAGGCTTGCCCTGAAGGCTTTTCTGCCTACTGTACGAGGGAAGAATGTCCTGATTCTGACGGACAACACAGTGGCCATGTACTACCTCAACAAAAAGGGGGGGCAGGGTCACTTCCTCTGTGCAGGGAGGCGATGCAGCTCGGGTTCTGGGCCATCCAGCAGGAAGTTTCGATCTTTGCAGTTCATCTGGCCGGAGACGAAAACGAGACGGCGGACGCTCTGTGCAGGCAGAGCGCTATATCTCACGAGTGGGAGCTGACTCAGGAGATTCTCCTGGAGATATTCGCCCTTTGGGGGACCCCTCAAGTGAATCTCTTCGCCTCCAGTGTCAACCGGAAGTGCGAAAGGTTCTGCTTGCGTGAATTTCCTCCAAAAGTACCCTTAGGAGACGCGTTCATGGTGGAGTGTTCCTTCCCACTGCTGTATGCGTTTCCTCCAGTCCCCGTCATCCCGCAAGTGCTGCGGAGGCTACGGAGGTTCGGTTCCCTGATGATCCTCATTGCTGCGGCATGGGCCCGGAGGACGTGGTACCCGGACCTTCTCGACTTGTCCATCTGCCCTCCACGTCTTCTTCCCTACCGAGACGATCTGCTCTCCTGGGAGTGGGGTCAGGTTTTCCATCCAGAGGTCAGGTCCCTCAACCTTCACGCTTGGCTTCTGAAAGGTTGAGGTACAAGGATTGGGACCTTCCTGAAGACATGATGGAGGTGTTGCTTTTGGCCAGACGGCCGGCAACAAAGTCCCTGTACCCTTGCCGTTGGAGAAAGTTCTGCGACTGGTGCAGGGTTAAGAATGTGGAATCTTTTTCATGTGACATTCCTGTGGTTCTGTCTTTTTTACTTTCATTAGGCCACAAGGGCTTGCAAGTGGGTACCATTAAAGGTTACCTGGCGGCGCTGTCCATCTTTAAGCGCTCGTCTGAAGAGTGTTCTTATTTCAAAATTCCTTTAATTTCTCAGTTTCTCAAAGGACTCACTAAGGTATTTCCGCTGGCGCCTTTCCAGGTACCTGGTTGGGATTTTGAACCTTGTTCTGAAATTCCTTATGGGCTCTCCATTTGACCCTTTACATTCTTGTCCTTTGACGCTGTTAACCCTTAAAACTGTTTTTGGTTGCGGTCACTTCCGCTCGCAGAGTAAGTGAGTTACAGGCACTTTCAGTTAAGCCACCCTTCACTGTGTTTCATAAGGACAGGGTTGTCCTTAGAGTTTGTCCTTCCTTTCTTCCGAAGATGGTGTCGGAATTTCATTTGATTGAAACAAAGTGGACCAGTAGAATGGGATGACACAAAGTATTTTCTCAAATATACATTTTTAATATTTAATAACTACAAATTGCACATAATTCATGTATGTATGATGTAAAACCATAAAATCAGATAATTCATTCCATCACTTGGGCATTCATATTTTAAGCAATCACACTTAATCCCATACTTTCACTTTCAAACCATCAACAATAAAACCAATTTGACATATCAAGGCAGTGTCAACTACTGCTCTGAGTATAATCTTCCTTAGTTTTTGCCTACACTGATGACCCGGTCCAAAGTATCAGGTGTCAGAGATCTGGTGTTTTTATTAATCCAGATGCACACTGCAAGTCGTCTGCAGGTCGTCGACACGTGTTTCGGTCTCAAAAGACCTTCTTCAGGACGTAGGGCACAAAGAAACTCTGCCCTTTTCGAAAACGTGTAGCCCAATGTTCATTCTAAAAAACATACATATATATTCATCAGAAAGAGTGTCATCCCTATTTTATTTCAACGGTGACTAATATTGTCACAAAAAGTGTATCTACAAAATAGAATCACCAAGGACTACTCACCCCCAAGACCCAACTTCTGGGGTAGGTAAGTAGAACGTCGGAATCAATCCTCCACAGGACTCTATAGTATTCTAGACATCCTGTGGATAAACAAAGCATACCACTAGGTCTATTTTGATCACCCAAGATGGGTAATAATCAAATACCAAGCCATGCTAAACTCCATTAAAAAAACATTAGAAAGCGATGTACCAAAGTACACTTACAATCTCTGTTGATCCATGCGATAAAAATTCATTCACACTCCTTTGGCGTAATCAACTGATATATTCCAATTGTTTTATCCGGATGGTTCACATATGGACCAGTGCACAGATCTCTCCAGGGTCTTCCACGACTGTAAGAGTGGAGGATACATACTAGTTAGTAACTTGTATGGTCTTGCTGCCACACAACGCTGCTAAATAGAGTTGCACATGCCAACTCAGGATTATAATACAAGTTTTCTGTTATGATGGAGATGGAAATCCCTCAGTCCCTCAGGATCAAGTCTACTACATTCCCAAAAGTAATATATTATATCGAGTCCTGATACCACTCAGATATATTCTCTCGTGTGGTCGTAAAGTACATGCAGCGTTCACTCACGCGTATTCAATGCTGCCCCGCCAGGCTGTCGAATCAACGGAATGCAAAACAAATCAGTCCCCTTTGGCACAGGTTTGTGGCGTTCGGAAAACAATCCAGCGGCACGTCTCTACTCTCGTACGAAATGAACATAGAAAGGGGACGTCCTCTTTATATTAACAAACGGACATCGCCTGGTGCACTCGAAACACAAACAAGGGACTCCGATAAACCCCAAAAAGGCTACAGTACAACTAGATATCTACAGTACAACTAGATATCCCTTTCGTCATGCCGTCTAAAATTGAACTGAGAGCACAAACATGCTATTAGGTAACGGTTTCAGGAATGATTAAACATCAATAGTGTAGTCATTTGAGCCAGAAGGTTATTCTTCTGGCATTTTATCCTCCTCCGCATCCTGCTAAGGAAGAGGAGAGGCTCAATAGGTTGGATCCTAGGAGAGCTTTAAGTTTCTACATTTCTCGCATGTCCCGGGTTAGAGTGGACGATCAGCTCTTCATTGTTTACGCTGGAAGGCGGTTGGGACAAGCTGTGACTAAGCAGACTTTGTCTAGATGGATTATATTGGCAATTTCTGAAGGTTACCGCTTGGCGGGTAAGGACCCTCCGGTTGGCTTACGAGCCCATTCTACTAGGGGTATGGCTCCCTCTACTGCCCTGCAGAGGGGTGTTCCTATTCGTAACATCTGTGATGCAGTCAATTGGGCTTCAGTACATACTTTTTGTACGTCACTACTCCCTGGATTCTATCCGTGGGCAGGATCTGGCCTTTGGCAAGGCGGTCCTTTACTCTGCAATTTGATTGGGCATTCTAAATTTCTATATTCTAAATTCTTTTCCCTCCTCCATACGATGGTACTGCTTTGGGAGTCTGTCATAGATATGGATATCTATGACATCTATATAGATATCTATATAGATCTGTCAATCGACGCAGGACGCAGACGCTGAAAATCTTTTCATGCCAAGGATGTCCAGTTGTCCTTTCTTCAGAATCGTATCACGTACTAGCCGAACCCAATCCTGATACCGAAACGGACCTTTGCATCACCCTGCCTCTCTTCAATCCTCAACTTGACACATTGCAGAAGTAAGTGAGCCCAGCAGATCTAGGAACCCCTGAAGTTGTCCCTGGAAGAATTGGGGAAAGGGGGTAAGTTATACTACCTATTCCTGCCCCCATAGGGTTACATTGGTCTAAGGTCCTGGCCCTATTTCTCCCTTGCCAGACTATGATCAGTGATCGGTGGTGGTCTGGTCATGAATGCCCTGACCCTTCCCCCCCGACTCTTCCCTAGCGTGGTGAGACACTTACCTGAACTTTTCCTGATTTCTGGAACACTTGCCTAGAAACACTGGTAGTCCACAATCCAATAGCAAACATGCCTCAACAGTATAACCTAGGGAACTGGTTACTCTTGGGCACTGGGATTGCTCTTAAATCTTTTACTCTATTTTTCTAATTTATTACTTACCTCTGTTTATTGGTTTTGAATCTGCTGCTCTTCAAACATTTCACTTACGTTACCGCGCACAATTATTGAAATTATTTTGCATATTTTTTGCTAACTGTTATGGTGGATGTATACAAGTATTTGATATTAGTTTAGTAATAATGCTTACTTGACGTTTTCACATGTTTAGAGTGCATTCAAAGGGCTAATCAATTATTGTATATTTGTATACTTTTTTTACTTAATACTATTCTATCTGGAATTATTGAGGACCTCTTTGTGTGTCTCATTGTCACCCTATACCACTCACACCCTTCCTTAGTCTAGGCTTTACTGCTCTGCTACCCTACCTTGACTGGGTCTAGCTAGACTACAGTGTTGTTCTTGTTCACCTCAATAGGTTGGCTTCTCAGAATCCGCCCCAGGGTGAATTCTGAAAATCCATGTTAACATCGATGATGGAGAACTTATATTAAAAGTAACTAACATTTCCTTATAACTGTGGTGTATTGAGGAACTCCTCCTGCTGCTCATGTTTCCGGGTTAGCTGTCTTCTTCTGCGACTAGAGCGAACAACCTGGGGTCAAGCTGAGCTGAGTTTAGCATGCTCCTTTGTTTCCCAACACTATGGCAGCTGCCAATCCAGTAACTGTTTTCTTTATAAAAACTCTTCCTTGTCCTACCTTTCCTTTTTCCTGGCCCCCAACCCCCTTTGATATCTGCCTGGGGGTTCTCCTATCTTGAGAACAGGAGAGCTTACATCTTGGCTCACTGGGTACTTGTTAAAGAGCACTACCACCTGGGCTGTACCTCTTTGGTATATTAGAGGCATTTGCACTGCTTGTTGCCCATCCTCTACCTCCTCTGTGTGCAGGAGACGCCTGTATATTGCTTCTAGTGCTGTACCTATTCCGATTTGTGTGAGAAAGCATATGTTGCTGCTACAAATGTTCTACCACTCTTAAGAAAGATGGAGCCATCTTTCCTGTTGGATTGTCAAGCACATGTGTTGGAAGTATTGTATAGCTTGTTTATAACTGAAGCCTTCTCTTCTCCACAGCTTAATCAGTTCAATCCCATGGGAGACACATTGGCCTCTGGAATGGGTAAGTCCCTTTGTTGCCCTTCATGTGCCTGGCACTCTCCTGCTGCTGCAAAGTGTGCCTCCTCTATAGCAATGTTGTGCAAAAGAAGTAATCAAAGGCACATTTACATATCTCGGAAGTCTTTGTGGTGTGATTGTCACGTTTGGCTGATGGTTGTTTATTCCTGGGGGCCAAAAGCTTCACCAGTGCACCTCAATATACTAGTGGTGGCACCAGTGAGGTAGTACCAGCCCCTTGAAAGTATCTCGGAAGGTGTGACCTTCCACCTAATGTAAAATACAAAACTATTGCCCACTCCATGGAAATGGTTCTTCCGATCCTGGTGCTACCCTTTGTGTGGCACCTAGAGAGTAATTCCATTTTGATAGAGCAACACAAGACTGAAGGAGGTAATGTTGTGGGGTGGAGGGAGCCTCCCGTAACACACCCATTTACACAACATATGTCTTACCTTAAACTAAGCTATGTTATTTGTTTACTATTGACATTTTTTAGTGACACATTCAAACTCCTCAAGCTAATCATAAGCATAGGTAATATTCTTTGATGATGGCCTGACATTGTGTTAAATTCTGCTACCATTAGCTTAAAAGACTCATTGCATGCAGAAAATACTGATGTTTATAGCAAGTAGCCCCAAGCTATAAGAACAGTGACTAATAATATGCATAATGTAGAACCCTTTATGGAGATATTGCCAAGAGGGGATTCAAACTAATGGAAATGGATTGGAACCCTGCTTGGTTACTGGTCTGTACACGCATTACTGTCTTTCTGATCAGAGGCAAAGCCTCCATTCGCTCAAAATAAAGGGCAGGATACAGCTTAAAACCCTCTGCCTGATCTTCAGATATCGACATGGAGGTGGTTCAACTTATCCCAGGTATAGGCCTCGAGGACTATTGTATTGACATCTCCCTCTTGGTGGTATTTACAACAAATTAAGCCACCACAGTAGATGGGTGCTTCTTGGTTCATATTCTGAGGCTTTACAACAGCATCCCAAAACATTTGGCATCCAGCACTCCTTTATAAATTGCACTTACGGGGGCGTGGCTAGCCAAGGACGCCGATGGATGCCTCTTCAGTGAGCTCCAGGGACCCCTTCCTGCCTTGAGGCCCCATAACCCCTTAAATGAGCAAAGTCAGGAAGGGATAGACCCCACAGGTGCCCTGATGCCTGGGGGGCGAGCTGTGTAAATTTCAGGAGCGGAGGCGACCGTATGAAGACGTGATGAGCGAAAGAACGGAGAGCCCGAGGGTCCGGGACAAAATGGCGGACGGGACCCGGCTCTGCGCTCTGCGAATGCCAGACCAGCCCCTGCAATGGAAGTGTGGCGAACGGTCCTGAGAGAGTCCATGCCTGCTGAGAGTGCCCTCCTGGCTTGAGCTGCGGGTATCCGTGTGAGGAGGATCCCGTTTTGGTGAGCGAAGCAGCAGAGGAGGCCTGGTGGGCAGCCCTTCCCCCAATTACCCCCCGTTCCGGGCTGGGAGCATCGTGGCGCTCACCGGAGGCGAGTGAGAGCCTGGAGCTGGAGAAGCCAGGGGACAAGGCGATGGCAGTGAGGAGCCCCGCAATCCGGAATACCGGCGTTGGCTTCACGCGCGCCAGCTGGCGGGCACTGTAGAGTCTTGGCAGCGGAGCAGCGGCTCAGGACGGTTGGCCACGGCTGCCCGTGCCCTTGGGTGCTACGGTGAGTGCCCAGCGCCGCCGTGCCGGGTGTCATCCAGCTGGGACGGTGAGGTGTAGGCCCGGGCAGGGGGGGGATCGCGGCAACCCAGAGGCGGTGAGGAGGAAGCAGGAAGGATCCGCGCAGGGGATGGATTCGGGCTCCCAGCGGTGCACCTGAAGAAGGGCTGTAAGGCGCACCTTCACCTCTGGCTGGGCAGCCCGAGGTGTTTGGCGGTGGCGGCGGGCCTGGCAGAGGTTGGAGGAATCGGAGGTCACCATTGTGCGCGCCCTCGAGGAAACATCTCTCAGCGGGACTGGGGGGGTCACCGGCAAGAACTGAAGCAGGAAAAGCAGTCTACGGAAGGAGGCCCGTTGGGGGGAGCAGAAATAAGAGACGCCAGTGCCAGCCCTCGCACAGAGGGGCAGCGAGGGTTTGGAAGCGGCAGGAAAGCTCCAGGAGGCTCCTGATCTCTCTCTTGCGGATATTTGGCAGAGGCACCCTCGGAGGTGAAAAGCGGATAAGGCGTAGTCCATCCTCATCACGGTAGTGCAAACAGGAAACCCCTACATCATATAAGCCGTGCACAACTGTACTGCATCAAAGAGGGGTGAAAAGGGGAGGGGGGAGAAGCTGCGTGTCCCCCCAAGCCCCCCAACAGGAACAGCGATGAAGCCTCACGACCTTGGTGAGCAGCAGGCATACAATGCCTTGGGGGACAACATTGGAGGGGCATTGAGAGGCTGGTTGCTGCCCCCTCCCCTCCCCCCACCCTCCTGGGCCGGGCTTGCTGGCCACAGAGAGCTAATACAGCACAAGAAAGGTGCATTACAACAGACCAAAAAGGAGCTCCCCGAGCAGGTCACACTGGTGGAGAACCAACAACAGCCGATGCCGAAAGAGCAAGTAGGGACACTCCTCTCCTCACATATAGGCAACATGGCCAAGCAAGGAATGAAATCGAAAGGAGCAGCATCGGGAGACATCAAGGCAATGATGCAATCCGTAAAGATACAAAAGTGCAGCCAACTACAGGCAACGGCCCAAATACACTCCCCACCACCGGAGGGCTTGCAGGAGCCTGAGGACCCTCCGATCCGAAAGTCGGATCTGCTTGCAATGCTGCAGGAACTGAAAACAGACATTAAGGACAGTGCATCCGAACTAGCTAAGTCCATAGCGGACCTAAACAAAGGGGTCATGGCGGTGGAGAGAAGGGTCGATGAGGTGGAAACCGCTGTGACTGAACAAGGGCAAGAGTAGGAGGAACTTGCAAAACGAGTACTGGAACTAGAGCAGCAAATGGAACGGGTCCAGAGTAAAGGGGAGGATGTCGAGAACAGGTCTAGGCGAAATAACATTCAAATCCGGGGGATTCCGAGGATTGTGGTGGATTCCGACCTGCAGCAATATGTGACAGAGCTGTTCCGGCAAATCCTGGATACTGGGAACGAGAGAGACATCGTATTGGACCAGACGCATAGGGTCTACTCCACATTTCAGCTCAACAAAAATCTAATCCCAGATGTATTGACTCGGATACACTTATTTCAGCTGAAAGAGGACATTATGAAAACTGCTCGGAAGAAAGAACCCATAAACTTCCGGTCCTCCCCTATACTATTATATCAGAACCTATCGCGGACTACCCTCTTCACAGACTGGCTACAGACCAGGGGGGTCCGGTACCAGTGGGTATACCCGACTGGGCTCCGCTTTGAACGGAAAAGGCAACGGTTCACGATCATGAAAGAGGAGGAAATGGAGGACCTCATGAGAGGGGAGGAAAGCAGCTAAAGCAACAGCAAAGATCCCACATGAATCAGAAACTCTACAGCACGGAGGCGATCAGTCTGGGACCTGAAGGCTGAGACCCGAAGGAGTTGTCTGGGATCCATATGTACAGCACTGCGATGGAGGGTACATGGGTGCCCGTGGGTGCGGCCCGCTGGAGCCGGGGACGAAAAAGGGGAGAAAAAAGAGAAGTTCAACAACTTCTGAAGAGGAGGCAGGGGGGGGGGGACTCAAGGGGAGTAGGGTTAACTGGATCCCAAGTTACCCGGGTGCACAATGGACCCGTTGAAGTGCTGTGGTTGCACCATAGTCAAAGTTCAATGGGGAAGTTTGAGTTTGGGAGTTGAGGGGGGGGGAGTAGTTATGTTATATGGGTGGAGACAATATACAACACATACGAGACATCCAGAAGGGAGGACGGGCTTGACTGCATCATGAGAGGCATGGCTAATTTAACACTGTTCACATTAAATGTCCAGGGGCTTAACTCACCGGTCAAACAGAAGTCCATGATGAATAGGCTGGAGGATATGAAGGCCTCAGTGGTATGGATGCAAGAAACACACTTACTAATAGAAGATGAACACAGATTACGTCACAGGGCCTTCCATAGGCAATTCTTTGCCTCTAGTGGGACAAAAAAACGGGGAGTAGGCATCTTACTGGCGAAAGGGATTGACTTTGAGAAACAATTTATAAAGAGAAAACCGGAAGGCCGCTTTCTTAATATTGGGAGGGAAGCTGAAGGGGCAGCAGCTCACACTGGTATAGATTTATTCCCCCAACGAAGGGCAGGATCGCTTCTTGTTGAAACTGCTACCCACGATTGCTCAGTGGGGAACAGGGCAAATCATGATTGGGGCCGATTTTAATGGAGTAATGGATGCAGCGATGGACAAGACCCTCCCGGCCACCACCAATGATCGCACATTTAGACAGGCCCTAGTGCGATTCATGAAGGAGCTACACCTAATAGAAACATGGCGATTTTTTTCGCCCGGAAGAAAAAGCATACTCTCAACATTCAGCGGTACATAGGAGCCACTCCCGAACTGACATGGTGCTTATCTCAGATACACTGGTCCCACAGGTCACAGGGCTGGAAATTGGCGTGAGGTGCCTACCGGTTCTCTTAGAGCTGGAACCTATCAATCCACGGCAGCAACCCCGCAAACCGTGGTGCCTAAATGAGGTGCTTCTGAAAGTCTTGTCTCTCCGGGCGGGCATAGAGCAGGCCCTAAAGAACTATTTGAATGAAAATGTCACTCCGGGAGTAAATTGGGCCACTATCTGGGATGCCAGTAAGGCAGTAGTGAGGGGCGAATTCACCACACACAGCAAATTACATTAGAATACGGGAAAAGGTGAAGCGGGACATGGAAGCCAAGGTAGCTAAGGCCGAGGCAGAATATCGAGATAAGGGCTCACAAAAAACATGGCAGGAATTAAAGAGTTAGAGCGGTCGCAGAAGCCCATATGGCTGATGAAGCCGCGCAACTGATTGTGCGGACCAAACAATTCTATTACATCAATGGGGGCAAAGCCAACTGATTCCTCGCAGCCATATTGAGACACCAGAAACTCCGGAATCGAATAGTCCAGCTCAGAAACCTGGAGGGAGGCCTGGTGAGGGGGGAAGAGGAAATAGAGGAGGTTATGCATTCATACTATACGGATAACTTGAAATGGGAAGACCTGGAGAGGGAAGGGCAGATAGCATTCCTGGATCAGGTAATCTTGCCGTGAATCAGTGAAGCGGACAGGCAAATGCTGGAAGCACCCATAACGGAGGAGGAAGTGGGGGTGGTCATAGGGGCACTGAAAGGGAATAAATCCCCAGGCCGGGATTGGCTAAGCAATGCGTATTACAAGACATTTAGGGCAACCCTGGTGGGCCCCTTGACAAAACTGTTTAATTGGATTCGAGATACAGGGCGAATATCCGGAGACATGAGCCCGGCGACCATGGTGCTACTGCTGAAACCGGATAGAGATCCGCTAGACTGCACGAGCTATCGCCCTATCTCACTATTAAACAGGGATGCAAAAATGTATTCCACTGTCCTGGCCCAAAGGCTAGCGAGGGTCCTCCCGGGGATAATTCACCCAGACCAAGCAGGCTTTGTGGAGGGGCGGCACACCTATGACAACATCCGGAGAGCCATAGACACGATAGACTGAGGACAAAGAACAGGACAGCGGTTCTCGGTGTTGGCATTAGACATAGCCAGAGCCTTTGACAGCTTAAATTGGGGATTTTTGCAACTGACACTTGAGAGATTCGGGTGTGGTCCGGTCTTCACTCGAATGCTGATGGCTAATTTCACACAGCCTTCCACAAGATTAATGGTTAATGGGCGGCTCTCAGATAGTATCCCCATCCCAAAGGGCACGAGACAAGGGTGCCCCCTGTCGTCGCTCATTTTTTCTATGGCCATGGAGCCGTTGCCACAGAGGGCCCACGAAGAGCCGGGAATCCAAGGGGTGGAGGTGGGGACTGGAGGTTCCCAAAAGGTAGCTCTCTATGTGGACGATTTCCTCTTGTTCTTGAGGGACACTTCACACTAATTCCCAAGGGTCATAGAACTGCTCGACGGGTTTGCGAAAGTCTCAGGGTTCCGAATCAATTAACCTAAATCTAAAGCACTTAACATCACAGAGAGGGTATCACAGGTGCCAGAATGGGAGGGTAGATATCCTTTGAAATGGGAACAGAAATCGGTGAAATACCTGGGTATACAGTTGACTCCCACATACGAGAGACTATATGGGGCTAATATCCCGGGCCTACTGAAAACTCTGGCAGGAGACCTGAAGCGCTGGGACATGCAAGACCTATCATGGCTGGCATGGATAACAGCGGTTAAAATGACCCTGCTCCCTAGGTTTCTGTATGTGATAGGCGCTCTTCCTATACGCATCCCGGGCCCAGCAATCCAAAAACTACAAAAGGAGGTAATGTCCTTCATCTGGAAGGGGAAGAAACCGAGGGTTCCCAAGAAGGTACTGTTTAGGCCACAGGCTCTGGGAGCAATCGTGGGATCCAGAACTCCACAGGTACTTATTGGCTGCACAGGTCGCACCCATGTTACAATGGCCACTTAGAGAAAACCAGAATCGATGGGCTAGTATCGAAAGAGAAGCAACTAAGACTCCCCTGGGTAGCCTTGGCTTTCTAGCAGCAAGACACAGAAGTAAAAGGGGCGCATTATTGGAAGCAATGAAGGCCACACTATGGTACTGGGACAAAGCACTAAGGGGCAGAAAGGTAAAAACGGGGGAAGGTCCTCTGGCACTGGTCGCTCATAACCCAGATTTCACCCCAGGGATGCAGGCTCGCTTTTGGACACACTGGAAGGGGAGGGAGAACACCTTTGAATTGGGGGACCTCTATGAAACCGGGACAGCCCTAACGTTTGAGGTCTGCAAGGCTAGGTTTGACATACCGGAGCGATTTAATTATATTCAGCTTAGACACTGGATCTCTAATATGAAGGTCCGGGAGGGAGCAGCTAGGGACCCAGTAGGGTTGGAACTCACAATACAGGAAGGTCAGCCTGAAAAAGGAGTATCGAAATTGTATCGGTTACTGCGGGCGGCAGGCCCATCGGAATCCCTCTCTTACATGCAAAGGTGGGAGGCAGATGTGGGAAAGCCAATAGACGGGGAGACCTGGAGTCGAATCTGGCACAGAACCGCATGCGGTGGTATATGACGCCAGCACAAATGCATTCCATAAACCCGGGGTACCCCACACTTTGCTGGAACCGTAGGATCTAATCCACATGTGGTGGTCATGTCCAGTGGCAGAGACTTACTGGAAGGAGATCTTGAGCGATATCAAGGAGATAACGGGGCGTAACTGCCTTGGGTCCCGGTGATAGTGTTACTGGGGGAGATAGTTGAGGGCTGCTATGCGAGTTCGGGGGTTAAAGCCAGCCTTATTACTCACATGCTGAGCGAGGCAAAGATCAGCCTGGCTCAGGCATGGAAGAACAAGCAGGGTCCAGTAATAGCTATGTGGTGGCTGAGGTCATGGGGAATGATGGCCATGGAGAAAGTGATGGCATTAGCCCATGGGTCCTATGCTAGGTATCTGAACACCTGGATGCCATTACATTAATTCACAGATGATAAGGAACAGATGTTCTTCAAGCCTGTGCACTTAGTTTACTTCCATTCAAGAAAACCTTTTGCACATTTAAAAACAATAGACAAAATCACAATTTACAAGACTAAAAACATATATAGACAGTACATTAATATAAACATGCAAATTAAAAACATACAAATGCCTTGAGAATCACCTGCTTCCAAATATGAAAAGCTGCAGGGTTCATAACTATAGATTCAGCCCCTATCAGTACGGGCCAAAATTGGTCTCCACTTATATTTTCTATGGACCTTACAAAGCCTTCATATCCTTTGACATACAAAGGCTTCAGAGCAGTACAAGATGTAAGTATAGATCTACTAGTCTCAACTTTGCAGAATCAATGCCTACAGATGTCAGCTTGCACCACTGTTTTTTCCCTCTTACTCATGAACTCTTTTGTCGCTAATATATTAAATCGGAGTTGAATTGTGAATCGTCTGAGGCCTGGATTAGACCATTTTGTTAGATAAGTGTGTGGTTTAGCACTTTTAAAGGCCTGATAAGAATATTCTGTGTACCTCTTAAGACTTTACAATCGATCTATCACCCTGACCATGTCAATCTCACTTGTTTTCTTTTTTGAGTGTTACAAAATCAGGGCGATCACGTATTGCGTCCACAGTAAATCCTAAATTGGACAGATAGTCTTTTGCAAGTCTTCAACAAACTTATTTGGGCAGGATTTGTACATATCCTTACCCAATAGTTGTAAAAGATAATTTGAACAAAAAGCTTTCCCATCTAGTTTGAAATATAGAAGAACACTTTTAATCGACCAGCATGATAGCATAGGCTGTAAGCCGTACTCCAATCTCGGGCCTCTACTGGCATGTTCATTATTGAACTTAACAATTTGGCCTCCGATTTGTCAAGCCAGGCAACTTCTGCGTATGACAGGGTCTCCAAGGCACACAGAATAGCCAGGCTTATGCTAGTTCTGTATATTTGGATGAATCCTTCTATGTTACTGCCTCCCCTATGCTCAATGTAGGTTTTTATAGCAGACCATCTCCTCCATATTTTTGTGCGTATGTGATCCTCATATTGAGAGGCAGATGGTGTAGACCATATAGGAAAGCCTATAGTCCTAGTTCGAGAGCCCTTCAGGCACATGGTTCTTGTTTTAGTTTTGTTTATGACCAGAACATTTTCTTTAGCATATTGGCTTAAGGCATTTAGTGTGCGCTGAAGACCAATCTGCGTTTGGTAGAAAATGATGTCATCTGCATATGACATACTAATAATTCTGACACCATTTGTGGTTGGAGGAAAGTTTCTGACCACCTTAAATGCTTGTTCCATGTCAGCCGTGTATAAATGTGTAAATTATAAAATATGGGTCCCAAGACGAAGTCCTATTTGAGCCCCTGGTATGTGGAAATATATTTTGAGAGGGAACCCTCTTGGTTAAGGTGGACTGCTACCAAAGTGTTTGTGTAGAGCATTTGGATATAGTAAAGCAAAACAGGATCGATGCCCCAATCTTTAAATTTTTTCCATAGCCTACTTCTAGAAACCAAGTCGAAAGCGAAAAATCGACATAGCAACAATAAAGCTTGTTCTTCCCTTTGGCCATAATGCCCTCAGGTACTGTACTGTAATGTTACAATGTTAGTTGCTGCATTGTGTTGTTCCAATAAGACATTGACGAATAGTTTCTGGCTTGAGTCCATCATCTCAAGAAGGCGATAGTTCGTTGGTATAAGTCTATCCACCTTCTTTAGAATCGGCACCAAGATAGACTGGCACCAGCTCTCAGGTATTTGGCCAGTCTTCAGTATTTTCAAGAAATATAATTCCAGAATCCTGGCCCACAGGATTGGATTATCCGTAAGGACAAGGTTGAGAATGCAGATTTAACAAGGGGGGTCCTGGGAGTCCCTCTGCCAGACATTAGTCCTGGTTACGAGGGACTTACCCAGAGTCTTTAGCTCACTATCTTTCACAGAGAAGAAATATCCCAAACATATCAGTCTTTGTCCTGCCCTGGAGCAGTCCAGCACCGAAATGCGAGGCAATTCTCCTCTGAACAAGAGTACCAACAGAAACCCCAGACACGTGTTTCGGTCTGGTTGGACCTCATCAGTAGGGTGGATCTGTGCCTCTCTAAGAATAGTGAGCAAGGGGTCCACGTCTGGATTCCCCTAGTAACTTAGGGTGACACCCAAAGTTACTTAAATATGCAGATTTAACAAGGGGGGTCCTGGGAGTCCCTCTGCCAGAGATTAGTCCTGGTTACGAGGGACTTACCCAGAGTCTTTAGCTCACTATCTTTCACAGAGAAGAAATATCCCAAACATATCAGTCTTTGTCCTGCCCTGGAGCAGTCCAGCACCGAAATGCGAGGCAATTCTCCTCTGAACAAGAGTACCAACAGAAACCCCAGACACGTGTTTCGGTCTGGTTGGACCTCATCAGTAGGGTGGATCTGTGCCTCTCTAAGAATAGTGAGCAAGGGTTGAGAATGCCATCAAGTCCTGGAACGCGAGAAGCTTTAGATTTTATTATTAGCCTTTCTAGGTTTTCCGCCGCCATCTCAACTTGTAGTTTGGCTCTTAATGGCAATCCCACCTCGCCCCAGGCCATAGAGACTCCCGATTTCATTTCCGTCATTACACTTCCAGATGGAGAATACATATCTAGTATATGTTTAGGCCAAATTTCCTGTGAAATTGGATGAAGTTCGGTTTGAGAAGAGGAATTTCTAAAACTATTAAAGTTATGCAAAAATGTAACCTTGTTGTGTAGTCTCAACCACCGAAACAAATTCTGCCAATTTACGGTTCTTATAGAAGCTTTATGTGTTTTATGCCAGTTTCTATATTTTGTGGCAAGATTTGTCACCATCTTCTGTTTGGTGTTAGGAGATATCTCCATATTTCTTTTACCAGCTGCCTTGTCCCTACAATGGTGTCTTTCTTTCCAAGACCATTACATCGAAGGGCTTGTGGCAGCTGTCGTGAAGATTGTTGGACTGGGCTTTACTAGAATTCGTACAAGGTGGAATAATGCCCCTAATTATTTCCTTCAGATTCCACGCAGCTGTTGTTAACAGAGTATCTACATTTCCGACATTTATAATTAATGTGTCATTCACAAGTTTAATGTCACTATGTCTGCAGCGTATTCTATTCCCCGCAATATTTGTTGTTACTTTGGCACATTTCTGAAGTGGCTCAGGAATAGCTTTTAAGTTTGTGGACAGCATAAAGTGCCATGGTCACTGACCCTGCTGTGGAATTATCACTAACAAGCTAATTTCCATATCCACTATAACATAGTCAATTAAATATGTTACAATGCCATTTGTCCATGTATATTGTGGTTTACTGTTGTTACTTGGTGTCATCCCAAGAGGTTCGAGGTCACAAAATTCGAACAGTGTATGCCAAGAGTGGTTCTGCTTCAAGTTGTTAATGTCAGATGTGTGTAACAGTCGCCTGTTAGTCACCAACCAACAAAATATGGCTGAGAGGTGAACTTTCTGACCATCGAAGTATCGCATCTGTTATTATGGACTGTATTGACTTAGTCAAAGAGCCTCCCAGTGGATCATTAAAATGTTAACAATAGGTAGAGTCGAAGTCTGCAGTATTCCCCTTAATACATTTGGGGACTGTTTTCCACTTGTAAATAGTAACTATTTTAGGTGTGCCCTAGCTCCTATGGCAAGGACTCCACTCGCCCTCCCTTTCTTAGGACGGGTGGCATTATTAAACAGTATTTGGTATCCATCAATGTAAAAGCTCTTGTTGCACCAGGTTTCTTGTAACAGAAATACATCGGCCTCTTGCAAGAGTGACAGACCTTTTGGATGAAGTAAAAAGGAGTGGTGCTCTTGTGAGTTCCATGACACCCATGACAAGCTTAGATTCGCATTCCCTTGTCAGTTGGCTCCATTGTATGAATACGTTGGCATCCAGAGGAATGAGTCAGCCGTTTTGTCCCTTAACTGTGAACTATGATTTTGCAATGCTCTTAGTGCTGCTCTCTGTTGACTGCGTTAGGGTTGGTACGCTTTTTACTGCATTTTTTGCAGGATCCATTTTATGGCCGGAAATTTTCTGACATGCTATTAGTGTGTATCCTGCTTTCAAAAGCATCTCCACGTGAGTTTTCAACATAGCAACCATTAGAAGTGATGCAAACTCTACCAGTGCCCAATTTGTATTACTATTCCATCGTGGCAGTTCGATTTTCAGTACATCTGTAGACTGGATGAGCTCCAAGTATAGCAACTGCTTGAAAATAGACAGTAAGTCTGATCTGTTTAGAAATGAACTGTATGGGGGGAGGGCAGCAGAAGCTTCACGCAAGAGCCAGGGTATGGAAGGCAGAGATTTTACACGGCGTCAGGGGAGGTAGGGAGGGATCAAGGGGGATACTTGGTCCACCCTATCGGTGGGGCACCCAAAAGTGAGGAGGTCCCGGGGGGAGGACAGGGGCCATAGCATTGAAGATATATTAACCCTTTCTAAAGTGGCTAACGCATAATGTGAGGGGGTTGAATACACCCCTCAAGAGGAAAAAACTAGAGCAATTTATGAGGAGAGAGAATCCAGACATTTTGGGATTGCAAGAAACGCACCTCCGGCCCAAAGACCAGGGGCGTCTCAAGTTGAGGGGATTTGATCTGATACTGCAGGTGTCGGGAGGGTGGAGGGGATTAGATCAGCGGGGGTGGCCTTGGCTATCAAAAACTCAGTGGGCTTTAGGACGTCTGAAATTATTAGGGATAAAGAAGGCAGGTACATAATAGTCCTCGGGGCACATCAGAACAACCCGTACACTTTGGCAGTAGTGTATGCGCCAAACGCAGGACAGGAGCAATTTCTGTCACGCATTTTGGGGATTCGAAAAGGAAAAGGCACGGGGACCTATCATCCTATTAGGCGACCTTAACATAGCCTGGGAGAAGGAACGGGATAAATCGGGGTGCCACGGTGGGAGGGGGAGGGGCAGTGATGTCGACAGAACTGAAGGACAGAATAAGGGAGGCAGGGTTGAGAGATGTGTGGCGTGAGGTCAGGGGTAGGGAAGAAGGGTACACTTTCCTGTCGGGGGTCCACGGATCCCAATCTAGGATAGACTATATCTGGGTAACCTCAAGTCTGGTGGGTCGGGTTCGGGAAGTGGCAACGGGTCCTATAGGTATAGCGGATCACAAAGTGGTATCAATGAAAATGGACCTGGGTCATAGGGAAAGAGGGGGGTGGACTTGGAGGTACCCAGGACACCTCCTTAGGGACCCGATAATTAGGCAAGAAATAGAAGATAAAATCAAGGACTTCTTTGACATTATCCGAAGGGGAGACACGAAGGAAGAGATTAAATGGGATGCCTTTAAAGCCACGCTAAGGGGGGAATTAATAGCGGCAGCGTCTCACAGGGCGAAGGAATTGAAGGAGTTGGAAACCCGGCTCGAGGTGGACGTTGAAAGGGCATGGCGCAAGGCGGGGGCGACCCCAACGAGAGCTTCCATGAGGGAGTATCGCGGGGCGTTAGGGCAGTTGGAAATCCTTCAGACAAAAAAAGCAGAGGGGGCTCTTTTAAGGGTCCGACAACAATTTTACGCCAAAGCAAATAAAGCGGATGCTCTTCTTGCCCGTTTACTACGAGGAGAGAGTTCCAGAAACACGATCACAGCCCTACAGACAGGGTCAGGGGAAAGGGTAACAGAATCAGGGGAAGTTCAGGAGTTGTTGGTCACCTTTTATGAGTCTCTATATGAGTCACAGGGCCCCCGAGATTGCTTGCAGTCAGAATTTCTAGATAAGATAGAGTTGGAAAGGATTGGGAAGGGAGCGCTGGCCCAACTGTCCGGGGAGATTATGGAAGTGGAAGTAGCGAAAGTGATCAGTGGGCTTCCTCTAACTAGAGCTCCAGGTCCTGACGGTTACACTGCAGCTTTCTACAAAACCTTTGCCGCGGTATGGGTCCCACATTTGACTCACCTTTTTAATGTATTCCGGCTGACAGGGAAAATATCCCCGTCTATGGAAGAGGCTAGACTGATCCTTGTATTGAAACCTAATAAGAACCCCGAGGAGCGATCCTCCTATAGACCAATAGCGTTGATTAACATTGACGCCAAGATCTTCACAAAACTCCTGGCGAATAGGTTTGAGGGCCATCTTCCGGACCTAATTCACCCGAATCAAGCGGGGTTCATAAGGGGCCGACAAACGGCGGACAATATCAGGAGGGTGGCCCACCTGGTGGAAAAGACTCATAGAACGGGCACTCCCGCGGTCCTCTTATCACTGGACGCGGAGAAGGCGTTTGACCGCGTGGAGTGGTCGTTTCTGTTCAAGGCGATGCGGAAGATGGGCATCGAAGGGGATTTCCTGCGCATGGTACAGGCTAATTACCAAACGCCAACTGTGCGAATAGCGGTGAATGGAACCATGACCAGAGCCCCCTATCCCCCTTGCTATTTGCAATTTATCTTGAGCCGTTATTACAGGCGGTCAGGGAAGCGGAGGGGATAAAAGGTATCCACTTTGGGGGAGTGGAACAAAAAGTGGCTGCTTTTGCCGATGACATGTTACTAGCCTTAACGGCACCATTGGAATCTATTCGGCTGAGCAGGAAGCTATTGGAAGATTTTGGGGAAGTCTCCGGTTTTAAGATTATCTTCAGTAAATCGGAACTCCTGAATTTAACGCTAGGAGCGGAAGATAGGGTACTGTTAAGGAAAGCTACCCCTTTCATTTGGAGCCCAGGGGGAATTAAATACCTAGGGGTGAAAATCACGCCAACCCTGGGAGGCTGGTGCCGAGCTAACTATCTACCGTTATTGAAGGACATTAAAGGGGACCTACACAAGTGGAGGGGCCTCCGGATCTTGTGGCTAGATAGATTAGCCGCAATTAAATGGTGATCCTCCCGCAATTGTTATATTTCTACCAAGCTATACCCCAGGCCATCCCAGGTGGCTTCTTTAGGGAGTTGAGGTCTGTGACGGGTGATTTCCTGTGGGAAGGGAAAAAAGCACGACTCAGTAGACATTTGTTAACTGCCCCGAGGCGGGAGGGGGGCCAAGCATTACTGAATTTTCAACAGTACTACAAAGCAACGCAATTACGGTTAATTAGGGACTGGCTTCGAGAGGGAGAGGCCTCACAGGATAAGCAATGGGTGGCAATGGATAGAGCAGTGGCACATCGGAACCTGGCAGAAATTTTATGGCTCCCAAAGCAGCTTCGGCCCAAGCATGTATATGAGAGCTCTATTACGAAATTGATGGCAGAGAACTGGGACAAACTGGTGAGGAGTAAGGGAATCACAACCTTTCCCTCCCCCTTTACGCCCCTGTTTCGAAATGGCGACTTCACCCCGGGGATGGAGGGAGGGGCATTTAGGCAATGGCAAGAAGTGGGTTGTATGAGGTTGGGCGACATGTTTCAGGACGGGAGGATTCTTTCTTTTGAGGAATGTAAGAGGGAGTATTGGGTAAAGGAGGGAGAAAGATTTAGATATGCACAACTGCGCCACTGGGCCCTCCACCCAGTGAACAAAGAGGCTGCAACAAGGGGGAAAACAAGGTTTGAGAGATTCCTTCTATCCAACGACAGCTCCAAGGGTCTAATATCTAATCTCTATAGGATCCTGGACGAAGCTACTGTTAGAAGCCCCTGGGCGTTAATGGGAAGGTGGGGACGGATTTTGGGAAGGGGGATTGAGCGAGAAGAGTGGGAAAGATTATGGAGGAAGATCCCCAGGTTGGTTAAAGCATCCCAGCTACAGGAGATGTGGCATAAAATCCTGTTTGGGTGGCACTATACGCCAGCTCACTTGCGGGAGATTTATCCCGCTACTTCTGAGAACTGTTGGCGAGGCTGTGGGATGGAGGGCACGATGCAGCATATTTGGTGGACATGCCCAAAAATAAGGCCTTTCTGGCTGGAGGTTCAGAGAGCTCAGGAGCAGGCCTTTGGACCGGGGGTCAGCAGACCTCCTGAGGAGGTCCTTATGGGTGTTGGGCGGCTCAGTGGTGCGGGGGAACCTAAATCCAGAGGGAAAGCAAGGGCGATCCTTGCAATCGCAGCTATGACGGTAATAGCACAGAGATGGAGGAGGAAGGAGGTCCCTCTACTGCAGGACTTGTTACGCAAACTCTGGGAAATTGTTGCACTTGAATGGGCAACGTACGCGAAGGATAACAAACTACAGTCCTTCGCAGGGGAAAGGGAGAAAACATTGACTTTTCTTAAAGACGATTTTCTGATTGGGTGGCACCCTCAGCGCTTGCGACTATTGGACTTGTGCTAAGTGCTGGTAATGACCCATGAAAGTAATGGATCATGGACAAGGAGGAGCCATCCCGGGGGAAGGGGGGGAGAGGGGATCGTTGGGGGGTACTGTTCTGTTGGGTGTATCAGTGTAACCTTGAAGGGACTGGATCAGGAGGCCAATGGTATACAAACAGACTTCTGCTGCCTTTGGGTGGAGCGTGGGTGGGGAGGGGTTGGGGAGCGTTTTTCTCTTTTCTTTTTGTGTGTTGAAAACTCAATAAAAAGAAGTTAAAAAAAAAAAAAAGAAATGAACTGTAAGTTGTTGGGTTATTCTCTTCCAGGATGACCCAGGTGCCCCCATCCTTTAGGGCACCGGGAAGGATAATCGGCAATACAGCATTTATTCAACTTTTGAGGGGCTTTACTGACCCCGACAGGTTTTGTTAAGGCTGATGAAGAAAATGAGGCTTTATTCTATACAGGTTGCCCTTTTTTAGGGCCCAAATTACTTGATTCTTGATTTAACATCTTAATGGATAGATCTTTGTCTTTCGGCCCCTGCAAATATGCTGGTCTTTTAGTCCCTTCAGATTAAAATGTTTGAAGTCCTAGGCCCTTACACACACACTGTTTCTTAGTCTTTAAATCTCCTTTTAGATTTATCTGCCTTGGTACGACTTCAGGTTTCTGCAGAATGGGTAATGTATGTATTTTCTGAGGAGTGCGTTTGTTTTTTAAGGCCTTTTTTAGCTCAGCAGGTTGGCGAGATATAAACTTCCTCAAAGTCCCAACTCTGATTAGATTTTCCGGTTGGCCCACTAACAGTTGGTTTCTATGTGGCGACCTGTTTTCCTTTCATGAGGGATTCCTTTGTTTCAGCCGATGTGAGGGCAGCATTGTCCTGCCCCTTGACCTTTAATACCTGACCTGTAATAATATCCAATTTCCTAGACAAAGATGTAATTATGTCTTTTGAGAAAGTTTTTGGCTGGTGCCAAGCTCATTCATTATAGATGCCAAAATTGAAACTTGGGCATTAACCATATAGTCTTGCATTACCGCTTCATCAGCCAAGTTTGTTCCGCCAGTAATGTCTGATTCAGTATCAGCCCCAAAGTCTGTTGTGTCAGAGTAATCTGAGTGTGAAGCAAAGACGGTCAGATCTGGTGTGTATGACAGGCTTATGGCATAATTATTGTCGGGATTTGTTGTATCCGGCAGTAGTTTCTCACCCCCCATTGAAGCTCTTTTTAAATTTGTAACAAGGTTCAATAATGAGTTGTTGTTATCGATTGAGTCAGCCAACTGCATTTCATTATCCTCTGCCAAAGTTACAGAGGAATGTCTGAACGCATGGCTGTCTTTAACTCCAAAGAATGCCGTTATATCAGCTTGTGAAGGAAGGTCCAATTTAGTGCTTTTTATTGCATTGTACTTGTTGTAACTTTGTATGCTAGTGCGATTATGATGCGCTCCAGTGTTCCGCAAAGTCCCCTTCCGCGTCATTCCTCAATTGGAGGAAATTCCAAGGCGTTTCTTGTGTTTACAGTGTTGGGGACCCCGTAAGGGTTTCCACGTTCTATAGTTCGAAGTAGCGTATGGAAAGTAAGGCAAGTTTACAGATTGTCAGAGTAGCGCTTTGAAAAGTTTATGGAACACCAATGTAAGCAAGTTTTACTTTTCCGTGTGTAAAAACAAGGACAAGGTAGTAGATATCCTTAAGGTATATAGAACACGCCCAGTCATAACTGCTTACCTCAAAATTTGATGTTCCATTTCAAAGACATAGACAGGAGCAGTTTCTTTCAGGTTGCCCACGGATCAGAAGCGGCAACTTCCAACAAGCTTCTTGGGTGACCACGAGTGCGAGTCACTGCATCCACTCGAACACCAGAACACACTGCAGCACACCGCTGCTCTCTGCCAACACGGGAGCTTAAGAGGGGAAAGCACCTCCCTCACACAGCCAAGCAGTGTAGGCACAGAGAACAGACTCCGGGAGAGTCGAGGAGAGTTATTCCAGCTCCAGCAATTACCAGCAGACCCTATCTCTTCCAAGAAAGAAAGACTTCGAAGAAGCAGTACAAGAAAAAGATCCAAGACGGGTGCCATCATCTCTGTACTCTGAGGTGAGGATCAAGGGAAGGATCAAGGCAAGTACCCGGTTAACCCTGACAGTTTGCAACACCCCCCCAGCATGGCTAATGCAGGACAGGTACAGGAGTTGGTCGTAGCAGCACAGGGCCTCACTCTGCAGGTTCAAAACTTGAAGACCGAGAACACTGTACTAAGGCAGCTGGTCACAGCTAGGGAACACCATCCATCAGATCTCCCAACTATGGGCTTAACTGCTGGAAAATACGATCAATTCCCTAAGAAGCTTAAGGAGTTAATCAAGGCTTGTGTGGTTAATTTCACTTTTCACTCTGGGAACATACTCTTCAGACCATTCTCGAATTGAATTCATAGTCTCCAACATGGTGGGGAAAGCCTTGGCTTGGACCACTCCTCTAGTCACCTCAGCAAACCCCATTCTGCAAGATTATGGGGTGAAAACCTGCTGGACATAAGTCAAGGAACCTTAGATCTTTTGTCCTACATCACCACGTTCAAGTGGACTGCAGCTGAAGCCGGGTGGCCTGAGGCGGCTCAGTATACCATCTTGCGACGTGGTCTGCATGACGATATTTAGGATGAGCTAGCCCGTACCCATCGTCCAGACCCATCGTCCAGACATGTTAAGCAAATTGTTTTCCCTGGTTCTTCAGATAGATTATCTCCTAACAGAAAGAAGGTCTGAGAGAAAGAAAGGCAGAGATCTTTTCCCAACTCCTCCGTCTGCCAGCCTGCCCACGGAAGAACCCATGCAGGTCAGTGCAGCCAGAGGACCTCTAACTGCAGAGGAAAGGACACGAAGAAGGGAGAAAGGCCTTTGAATGTATTGCGAGTCTAGTGTCCATCTTTTGCCAGATTGCCCAGAAGTACCACTCCGTCTGTCGGGACACGGAGGACCTTGGTTCTAGAGGGGATGAACCAGCGAGGTCAAGTTTCTAGTCCCCATCAGTAACTTTTCAGTTGGTTTTCCCCATGAGGACAACATATTAATGGTTGTCAGAATAGTCGTCATGGTCCAACAAGGCCAGATCGATACCTTGGCTCTTAGAGATTGTGGTGCCGCCGGAAACTTTGTTGACACTGTCTGGGCAGTCAAAGAGAAAGGAAGATCAAGTGGTGGATGGGTGACCCCCCTCAGTTAAGGACTTATTAAACACACCACTGGGGTACTAGGTGTCTCTGTATTTCAACATCAGGAGTCTCTACATTTCAATATAATCCATGTAGCACATTTCCCCATCATTTTAATGATCCACTGTTTAAGAAGACATAACCCTTCCATGGACTGGGCAAAGAATCGTTTTCAGTTCACTCTGAATATTGTGTCAAACACTGCGGCATGAATCCCGAAAGGAACCCATATTGGTTGAACATACCTTAAACACCTCACCCATTGGCATAAATTGCATCCCCACTGACCTTAAGGAATCCTCAGATGTGTTCCAGGACAAGATCCTGAAGGACCTTCCCCTGCATCGGTCTGAAGACTGTTATCCAACTCTCCTCTGATGCCCTTGTTCCTTTTGGGCATCTGTACCTGTTATCACTTTCAGAGGAGAAGGTTCTTGGATGCCAACCTCAAACAGCCTTACCCGACCATCCCATTCTCCGGCTGGTGCTTCACTATTCTTCATTCCGAAGAGAGACACACAAGAATTAAGACTATGTATCCACTATCGAGGTCTCAGCAGAGTGATGGTTCGGGACCGCTATCCTATGCCTCTCATCCGGGATATCCTGGAGGCTGTCCAAGGAGCTGTAGTCTTTTCTAAACTGGATCTGTGTTTTGGCTTACAATCTTCTGCGCATAAAAGCCGGAGATGAATGGAAAGCCACATTCCGGACCCCTTTTGGGCATTATTAGTACCAAGTCATGCCTTTTGGCCTGGTCAGTGCCCCTGCCATTTTTCAACGATTCATGGATCGACCTTTCTCTGACATGCTCTTATATCTTGGTCTTTACCCACTCCCGGCAAGAACATTGGATCCAATTTAGAGAGATGTTACACAGATTGCGAGACAATCAACCCCTAGTCAAACCGGAAAAGTGTCAGTTCGAAGTCTCTAAAGTACACTAACTGGGGTATATCCTATCCGATCAGGGCATTGAAATGGACACCCGCAAGGTATCTGCCGTACTCAAATGGCTCAATCCTGCTTCAGTCAAGGACATCCAGTGATTCCTCGGATTGGCACATTTTTTCTGCAAGTTCATTCCAGGCTTTTCCGAGATTGTTCTTCCCATAACTACCCTCCTTAAGAAGGACACTCCCTTTCGCGGTATCAGGTAATATCCCCACCAAAAATATCACCATATATATGGTCGTCGGGAATGGCCATAGGCAATATTTATAGTGGGGATAATATGTAGGGTTATTGGGAGCAGGGATTGCGGGGGGGGGGTGTCCCCGCTCCCTTTTAAATAATATGGGGGTTGCAGGGGTGTCCCCCCGCAGGTTCCATGCCTTAATATCGCTGCAAGAATATGGTGATATTTTTGTATGGTGAAACTTCTGCGGGGATATCAACACATGGAAGCCTTTTTCGCTGGGGAGAGGCTCCTCAATCCTTAATTGTTTCTGCCCCAATCTTGCTGCAACCCAACCAAGAACTCCCTTTCATAATTGAATCCGATGCTTCAGCTGCAGCCGTAGGGGCCTTACTCAAACAAGAGGTGGAAGGTCACAAACACCCTATCGCATATCTATCTATAGCCCGAGCGAAAACAATTATTCTGTTATCGAGAAGGAACTCTTAGCCATGAAACTAACCTGTGAGGAATAGCGTCATCTTCTCCAAGGAGCCTCACATACCTTTGAGATCCATACTCACCATAGTAACCTACGGATTCTTAAGCAGATGGAATGCCTCAACCCCAGACAAGTCCGATGGGCTCATTACTATGCCCAATTTCACTTTTTCGTTACTTACATACCGGGCAGTCAGAATGTTGTGGCCAATGCCCTGTCACATTGCCAAGAGTTGGCTACCCTTAGGAGTCGAAGAAAGACATATTGCAGCCTTTTGGCAACTTACATGACAAGCTCTTCTTGTCAATTATGAAGATTTAATTATGTTGCAGGCTTTGCTGCAAGATGTGGTGCTCTTACATTGAGACTGCTCAGTGTTATGCCTAAGTACAAATAATCAATAAGTCACCTACGTTCTTGCGCCTCAGTAAATATTTATGAATAGTTTGTTTAAATAAAGACCACTGAGTTGACACACATGAATTCTTGATTTCTGTCTTCAATTTCAAAATGTAATATTGCTTCACATTAGAAATTAGTAATTTTGTCACTCCCTCAACACGTGTTTCTCCATTACAGTCAAATGGATCCTCAGGAGGGTTGATTTTACATTCATTGATTATATTCGCATCCCTCTCAGAATATTTTAGGATTCAATTGTATCCTGTTAACTTCATCAAAATGTGTCAAACAAAGAAAGGTTTATCAATATAAATTTTTGATTGCCCTTGACTGACAAATCAATACAGATACTACTCATTGTAAGGAAGAGGTGGCTTGAAATTGTTGTGTACATTTAAATAAATACTAGACTTTCAACAAAAAACAGTCTGACCTACAAAGAATAATAATTTTATGTATATAACTACTCACTGATTGTATTTGCATCCTTTTCAAAATATTTTAGGATTCAATTGCATCCTGTGCGCTTTGTAATGTCTACTTGCTTGTGAATGGCAGGGTGGTTCCTGTCAGTTAACATTATTTTGATGTCAACACTCTTTGCTTGTGCCTGCCAATATCGTAACAACATATGTATGAGTATACGAATCAGAAATCAACGAAATCTGATTCACTATGTGCTGCTGCCCACTGAAGTGAGATTCCAGCTTACCTTCAATTCGTAGATTTGCAATCCTTTCCGAAGAAAATGATTCCGGCATGATAACCGCGACTTATTCTCAAGAGATTAAAGATGGCTGCCTATTTATGAGGGCGTGATGAGGCGGCATGCCATGATGTTATGTTGCCGCGTCATCACGCCGTCCGCCGTCTTGGATAGGTATTGTCGCAAAGGTTGAATATTACTACTCCACAAGCCTTTATGCCTGTTGTAGTATTAACACTGGTTTTGTTCCTTGAAGATGCCATGTCAGCTATGGAACAAGTTACTAACCTGTAACTGTTGTTCTCCAGCATGGGTCTGGCATGGATTCACATGCTCATGAATATTCCCCGTCGTCAGGCTGGGAATCCTCAGTAACGAAAAAATCAGTTTGTTTCGTTTCTGAACTGTCTTTCTACTAGTAACCAATCACTGATCTCTGGGTCATACTGCCCCCAGCCAATGACTCCCCTCTACCTTAGCCCCTCCTCTGGCAGCCATCTTCAGATTTGTTAGCACGTAAAGTGGCAGTAGGACCAAGAGAAGAGCCGCAGAGGGGTAGGTGGGTGGGTTTGCATTTGAATCCATGCCAGACCCATGCTGGAGAACAACCGTTACAGGTAAGTAACTTGTTCCTCCTCCAGCAAGGGGTCTGGCATGGATTCACATGCTCATGAATACATAGCAGTACTCACATGTACAACCACGGGAGGTGACAAGGCTCAACATTAAGCATCTCTTACCTCCTCACCAGGCTCACCTTCAGGCGAACAGGTTGCGCAGCACTGCCTGGCCGACTCTGGACTCCTGCCTGGAATCCCAGTCGATGCAGTAAAATCTCGTGAAGGTGTGGGTCGACCTCCAGGTAGCAGCCCTGCAGATGTCCAGCAGGGGCACCCCAGACAGGAATGCCGTGGTAGCAGCAATCGCTCTGGTTGAGTGGGCTCTCGGACGGCCGGGCAAGGGTCGGTTTTCCAACCGGTGACAGTGCATGATGCAGCCGGAGAGCCATCTGGAAATGGAAGCCTTCGAGAGGGCCTTCCCTTGGTTCACAGGTCAAAAGTTCACAAACAGCTGGGATGTCTTCCGAAAAACTCCTTGTGCGGTTCACGTAGAACTTCAGCGCTCAAGCCACATCCAGCGAGTGCAAAGTCCTCTCAGCCGGCGACAAAGGCAACGGGAAGAAAACAGGTAACACCAAGGGCTCGTTGAGATGGAAGTCCGACGGCACCTTGGCCATGAAGGAAGGGTGCATCCTTAGCACTACCCTTGTCTCGTGGAATATCAGGTTTGGAGGTTTACAGGAGAGGGCCTGGATCTCTCCCACTCATCGTGCGGAGGTGATGGCCACAAGAAACGCTGTCCTCCATGACAGGAACTTCAACGGTGCCGAATGCAGCGGCTCGAATGGCGGCCCCATGAGCCTGGGCAGCACCACTTTGAGCTCCCACGCCGGGGCTGGAGCCTTCACTGGCGGGAACGATCGGAACAGTCCTTTCATGAACTCCTTCACCGGGCGATGAGACCATAGAGATGACCCCCCGGAGTTCTGGTGTAGCGGGAGATAACCGCTAGATGGATCTTGATGGAGGCATGTGCCAGCCCCGCCTTGGCCAGCGATAGCAAGTACGGCAGCAATTGAGGGGCTGTAATCCGCAGAGGGTTAATCTTCTGTGCACGGCACCAGACAGAGAACCTCTTCCATTTGAGTCCGTAGCACTTGAGAGTTGAGGATGCCCTGGCCTTTGCAAGCACCTCCTTGCAGTCCGCCGGGATATCGTACCCTCCGAACTCTAGTGCTGCAGGAGCCAGGCCTGCAGGTTCAGCGACCCTTGGTCGTGATGGAGGATGGCGCCTCCTTCCCCTCCTTCCCTGGCAAGAAGATCCGCGTCCGTCGGTAGTTTGACCGGGGGGGACGTTGACATGTCCAGAAGGTCCGGGAACCAGATCTGCCTCAAACATGCCGGTGCGACGAGGATCATCCTGCACCGGGACCGTCTGAGTTGACTGAGTGGCAGCAGCAACGGGCAGAACGCATAAAGGAATAGGTCGTCCCAGGGGAATGAGAAGGCATCGCCCATGCTCCCTGGCTGGGGAAACCTGCTGGCGAACCTCCGGCACTTGGCGTTTGTCGCCGTCGCGAATAGGTCATTCTGGGGATTGCCCAATCATCAGAATAGGAGATCCACTTGATCCTGCCGCAGCTCCCACTCGTGGCACGAGCGCAGCTCCCTGCTGAGTGAGTCGGCGATGGTGTTCTTTATTTCTGCCAGATGGAGGGGTACCAGTAACAGCCCTTGGGTGACGGCCCAGTGCCACAGATCCTGCGCTTCCTTGGATAGGGCTGCGGATCTTGTGCCCCCCTGCTTCCAGATGTAGAACATCGTGTTAGTGTTGTCTGTGAAGACCCTTATCACTTTGCCCTTGAGGGACGGAAGGAACGACATGAGGGCCCAGAACACGGCTCGGAGCTTTAGGACATTGATGTGTAGTGACTTTTCCAGGTGTCAATGGCCTCTTGCATGGAGATCTCCAGTGTGCTCTCCCCATCCCTCCAGGGAGGCGTCCGTCGTCACCGTTTCCTGATGTGCCGCGGTCTGGAATCCATGGCCGCCGCCAGATGTGCATGGGTGCCCACCACCTGATCGCTTGGCGGAAAGTCTCGTTGAGTGAGATCCTTTCTTCGAAGCTACCTGCGGCTTGCATCCAATGGGCGTCGAGGAACTCCTGCAGTGGTTGCATCCGCAGCCTGCATAGGCGCACAAGGTAGATGCACGAGGACATCATGCCGAGTAGGGACTTGATGGATCTCACCCTGGCTAAATCCATGGTCAACAGCCGTTGTACCTTGCCCATGATGGCCTTCGTCCTTTCCTCCGACCGCGCAGCCAATCGCGCCACTGTGTCGAGTCTGGCTCCCAGGAACAGAGCGTCTTGTGACGGTACCAAGTGGGATTTCGTGAAGTTGATCGAGAATCCCAGATCCGTGAGCAGTTGGACGGTCTTCACTCTGTGATCGAAAGCGAGTTCCCTTGACTTTGCATCGGATGCGCCAATCGTCCAGGTAGGGGTAGATGTGAATCCCCTGCAGGCGCAGCTGCGCCGCCACTGGTGCTAGGCACTTGGTGAACACCGTGGGCGCCGACTTCAATCCGAAGGGAAGGGCCTTGAACTGATAGTGTCGCCCGTGGACCACAAATCGTAGGAATTTTCTATGTCCTTTTAGAATGTGGTTGGGGAAGTAGGCATCCTCCAAATCCAGTAACGATAGGAAGTTGCCTTCCTCCAGCTGTCGCAGTACGGGCTGGAGGGTGACCATCTGGAATTTCTGGGACTTGATGTACTTGTTTAGACGACGATGGTCCAGGATGGGTCGCCAACCGCCAGTCTTCTTCCGGACGAGGAAGTACCGCGAGTACACTCCGGAGCCTCTTTGGGACGAGTTCTATGGCTCCCTTTTGTAACATTGCTCGTACCTCCAGAAGTAGTTGTGGGACGTGGTTTTCCTTCCTGGCCACGGGTGTAATACGGGGACACATTTTTTGAAACTGCAGTGCGTGCCCACGGGCCAGGCCATCTAGCACCCAACGGTCGGTGGAGATGGATTCCCACACGCTGATGAATTTCGCCAGCTGGCCTCCCACCGGGGTGCTCGGTTCAGTCCTGTTTCGTTGCGGCCTTGCCGCCTTGGCCTCCTTGGCGACAACGACAGTATCCCCGGTCTTGCCGCGTCCTCTGTAGGCTTCCTGTGACTCGGTGCATGCCGTCGTTGTTGAAGAACACCCAAGGCCCGAGCCGTCTCGGTGTCCGCCTTGATGGCCTGCAGTGACTCGTCCACTGTCTTGCCGAACAAGTTGTTCCCGTCGAAGGGCATGTCCAGAACCCTGGTCTGCACATCCTGGTGGAAATCAGTGGCCTTGAGCCAACCGCGTCGGCGAAGGCAAACGCCATTGCCCATCTGGTGAAAGCCTGTGTCGGCGATGTCCATGGCCACAGTTATGGCGTGGTCCGAAGCCACCTCGCCTTCCTGTAGGATTTCCAGGGCCTCAGCCCTCTTGTCGTCCGGGAGGAAGTCCAGGAGGTGTGCGATCTTGATCCACCGCTCCCTGTTGTTGCGTGCCACGATAGCGAGGGCATTGGCCACTTTAATCGTCATCGCCGCTGAAGAGATGCCCCGTCGTCCCATGGCGTCCAGCTTCTTCCCCTCGCCGTCGGGGGGCGAAGTGGAAGTTCAGGCCGTCGCCCCCGCCGATTTCTTCTTGGCTCCTGCAGAGACCACTGAATCCAGGGACAGCTGTGCTCTGAGGCACATAGGGGATAGGGGCGGAGTCCGGGACCTGGTACTTCTTCTCGTACTGGTCTCTCTTAGCGAGAGCCATGGATGGGTTCTTCAGGAGCGCCAGCCCCTCATCCCAGATGTCGTCCAGTAACGGGATTGAGAGGACGGTCTTCCTTTTGGCCTCCCGTCGTTGGTAGAGGAAGCCCTCCTTCTGTTCTTCGGGGCAGAGCCGGAAAAGCTCAGATGCCCTGGCGATCATGGCGCGGAAGGAGCCAATTTCGTCGGGGGGCAGGCCCGAGGAGTTGGTGATGGGAGGCCCATTCCGTCGTCACCACTGTCATTGTCCGTCCCCATCGTCGCCATCTCCGTTCCCGTCTCATCCCTCGGAGGAGGGGATGGGGTGAAGGCACTCATCTCCGCTTGTTAGGTGGGCTCCCCGACGGTCCAGGCTCCGCCGGGTCGTCGGTGGGGGTAAGGGCATCCTTGTCCTTATCTCTGTACACAGGGCCTGCAGGGCCTGCATGGCCATCAAGATAGCTCCTGAATTGTCCCCTGGTATGGGCACCAGCTGCAACGGGACCGATGGCTGGGGCATGAGGCCCTCCGCGGCCCTATCTTCCTCGTTGGCTCCCCCGTTGCTCTCTTCGTCGGCCTTGTCAAGATCCTTCCTGTGGGCCCTGGACTCCTCGGACTTCTTGTCCCGGATCCTTTGGACACTAGCCAACTCATCATCAGAGGTGGTATCCGTGTCCGTTATGGCTACAATGCCCCCCCCCCCTTTCTCCTGCTGGGGTTTCACTGGGGTTTTATCGATAGGCAGAAAAGAAGATTCCCTCCGGGTGGCAGGGAAATTCTAGCCCCTGAAGCCGTCTCAACTGGGGAAGCCTCTGTAGATTTCACCAGGGCCGCCACAACTCCTTCAATCGAGGCCTTAGCCGGGTGAATCAGGGCCATCACGACCTTGGGTGTGCCTGCGGCCTTCATCTTGAGGGGAGGGTCGCCGCCTCGCTCCCCCTCGGCTGTCTCCGTCAGGATCGACCAGGGCTTCGCCCGAGGCTTACCCGGGTTCTCCGACTTCCTCTTCGCCGAGCCAGAGCGTTGGCTTGTGGTTGATGGCGTTGGTGATAATGCGCCCTGCCTGGCAACCAAGGAGCCTGACCGATCGGCGCTCCCGGTGCCCGTGGACTTGCGGTGCTTTGCCTTTTGTTGGGCCTCCATCGCTGGAGCGCCCGCAAAGGTCTTAGAAGACTGCTCGGACTAATTTTTCTTCCCACCCGCTGCTGGGCTCTTCCCCTCCAGCCAGTTGGTGAGTCGAGTATGACGATCCTTCATTGTCCGTTCGGACATGTTCTTACAAAACGCACAGTCCTTCTCCACGAGCGATTTGTCGTCGTGAAGGCAGTAGAGGCACTGAGAGTGCTCATCATCCTTAAAGACGTTCTGTAGTCCGCATCCAGGGCAGCTCCTGAACAGCTTGGATCCAACAGGTATCATGCTTCCTTTGTCCTGTGCCATGTCCACGCGGGGTAGGCCTCAAAGATCTTCTGGAATCCTCAGAGAAGTGGAAACTCGATGAAAAGATGCCCTTGAGAGGGCGTTGAAAGTTCCGAAAACCGTTGATCAGAAGTAGAACCCGGTGGAGCTTGAGGCTCGATTGAAATTTGAGAGTAAACTCTTCGAAAAAATGCAAAACGCAGTAAAAGCTCAGGAGCTACAGCACGAGGACTCCCAACACTTGAACGTGCGGTAAAAATCTGAAGATGGCTGCAAGAGGAGGGGCTTAGGTAGAGGGCAGTCATTGGCTGTGGGCAGTATGACCCAGAGACCAGTGATTGGTTACTAGTAGAAAGACAGTTCAGAAACAAAACTGAAACTGATTTTTTCTTTACCGAGGATTTCCACAGGAATATTCATGAGCATGTGTATCCATGCCAGACCCCATGCTGGAGAAATAAGAATATATAGGTCTGCTTACTGTATGTGCAATTTTAAAGGATATTATAATCCTGTGACTCTTCTTTGCCCTAGTTCAAGAAAAGATTATTTAAATAAAAGCCAACTTATTGTCTCTACATAACCTGAACAAAAACATATCAGTTGTGCTGGTCAATGTTATACCATTATAAATAATGGTTCATTTCAGTGTCGCAATTTAAGCCGGAGAAACAACAGTCTGCTAAACATATCCATCTTGCCTTATGTTGTCTTAGCATTTTTTCCAGATTTCCTCCTCTCACCGGCAAGCTGACTTTTTCAATAAAAAAAAGTTACATTTTCAATTTTCTCTTGTCCATGCTCTTGGTGAAAATGTTGTGCCAATGGGTACTTGGTGTCTTTATTTTTCAGGGACCTTAAGCGTTCTGCAATTCTTAGTTTTAATGAGCGAATTGTACTTCCTATATACAATTTTGAACATATGCAATTTATTCCATAAATTACATGTTTGGAATTGCAGTTCATGAATTCTTGAATTCAGTATTCTTGCCCATTTGGCATTAGTATTGTAGTTTTACCATTGTCGGAAAAAGGACAACTGAACATGTTCCACATTCATAATTTCTGTTAAATTGGTTGGGTTCCAGAGTTGTGGTATCCCTTGCGTGTGTTTTTTTGGGTTGAAAGTGAGATGGACACAATAGATTTTTCACCATTTCGATAGGCAATGCATGGAGTATCATTCAAGTGTTCGGTTAGGTCTTCATCTGCTTTTAATATCGACCAATGTCGGGATAACATTATTCTGAGGTAGTGTGCTTCCGAGTTATAGGTTGTGATACATCTGACCTGATTTTGAGTTTCAGACTTTTGTTTGACTTTGGTTTACAATAATTCTGTTCTAGTTCTGTACGTAATTTTATGATATGCTTTATCTAATTGCTTTATGTTATATCCTCTGGCTTGAAATGTTTGTTTAGCGTTTGCTGCATGTTTTTCTATTTCCTTGTATTGAGTGCAGTTCCGTTTAATTCTTTAGAATTCCCTCTAGGACATATTTGTCATGTGTTTCTGATGATTACTAGTAGCGTGTAGGGTGCTGTTTCCAGCTGTGAATTTCATAGAGGGTTGTCTGTATAGTGTTGCCTTCAATATAAAACATCAAGTCCAGAAATTGAATTCTATTTGTGCTTTCTTGCATGGTAAGTTTCAAGTTGCATTGGTTAGTGTTGAGGTATGTATGATATTCCTCCAGACTTTCTTTTGTACCATTCCAGATAATCAGAATATCATCTATAAACCTGCCCCAATAAATTATTTTATTTTGTGAAGAATGGATGCTGCCAGGCGTGTTCAAGTTAATAATGGCCCATGTATAAGTTGGCATATGCTGGGGCAAATTTAGCTCCATGACTGTACCTTGTTTTTGCTTGAAGATTTGGTTTTTGAACATGAAAATGTTATTTTGGAGTGTGAAGTTTAACATTTCTATTATCATAAGATTTTGTTGATGGAAGGATATTGTCCTTGTTTTCAGAAAGTGGTAAGTGGTGATGGAATAAATCCATTCACAGATGTCCTGACTGTGTGCTGAAAACCTGACTGGAATGTATGTAGTCTACCTGTTTCCTTTGCCCACAATTCCTATTTTCTCAATATTATAAATAGATTACATACGTTACAACTAATAGGCGCATTTAATGAAGGATTGGGTATTACACCAAAAACCACAAAACTTGGGCTAATTTACGGGATGCTCTGTTACAATATAAATGTTTTGGTGACCATTTTGTGCATACAATCAAAAGCTTTAATACTGTTTCATCCTATTTAAGAAAATACCCATTAAGACATTTTAGGCTGCAAACCCTAAGATTTAGATTAAACCTGGTGCCAACACAAGAAATATTGGGTCGCCAAAACAATGTCCCTCGGGAACAGAGACTTTGTCGCCACTGTCACAGGCAAATAGAGACTTTGGGCCTCATTACACGGATGGCGGTGAACCATGGCGCTATTAGCGCCATGGTTCATGCCGGTAAAATACCGGCACCGCCTTGGCGGAAAGGGGAATTACCGCCCTATTCCAAGGTTGGCGGGGCGGTAATTCCCCCTTCCACCATTGCCCTTCCCCATTCCCATTTTTGCCCCATAGGGCTCTATGGGAATGGGGAAGGCGCTAATTACGGTACCGCAAATTGCGGTACAGTAATTAGCACCCTGGTCCCTTTGCGGATTGGTTTTTACCGCCTGCAAAAAGCAGGCATTAAATTCCCCAACCCGCAAAGGGACCTCATAGTAAGGTGGTAAGGATTTACTGGTACCGGTAAAATACCGGTAAACCCTTACCGCCATCCGTGTAATGAGGCCCTTTAACTGATTTGTGTGTGCAGTGCCCTAGTCTGTGGACTTTGCAGACTCGTATTCTCTCACTGAACTGTATGCCCACAGAGCAAGGTCTGTGGTGGAGGATTATAAACTGTAATGAACTGTCTCTATCTATATGCATACTGGAGTTTTTAAAGGCTTGTGCAATGGTTTCTTAATGGATTGGTTTTAGAATTTTGAGGATAATCTGTAGGATGTGATTTTATTTCTTGTGAAATTAACTGTGGGTTGTATGAAATGTTATATTGTATTAAATTGTTAGTGTTGTTCTTTGATAAAAGTACAATTTGTACTTTATGGCACAATAAAATAAAATAAAAACATAGTTTACTAGTTACATCCATTCAAGGTATTGACCTGTAGTTTCCAGGAATAAGCCTATCACTCTTCTTGAGTATTGAAGGAGTGACCCTAGTTTGTATTGTATCTTTAAATAAGGAGTTAAATATGGGTGCCCAAACCTTCGGTGCTCCTTTCAAGATAATATTGGAGAGGCCATGTGGGCCTGGCACACTATAAGATTTGTATTTCATTATAAACTTTTCATTTGTAGTAATATCAAAGGATAATGCCCATTACACTAATTTAAGTCAGAAGAGACTTAGTATCTCACGATATCATGTGCATACAATTTCTTAAAGTATGCTACCCATCTACTTTCTGATATAGGATAAACCTGATCGTGAAACTGACTAATAGTTGTTTTATTAAGTAGGGACCAAAAATGATTGGAGGTTTTTCCTCTAAACACATCTAACATAGCTTTGCTACCTTATTTTATTAGACTCTGCTCAAAACTGCTGAGCCAGTTTTAGTTTTTTTTAACTTTATCAACAATTCTTTTTCTTGCAGTTTTACCTTAGTTTTAATTAAGTTTCCTTCTTAATGTACACTTCTGTTCTTGCATCTGTACATTAAAGCTGTGATCATTGTGATACAGTTTACATTATTTTGCCCTACAGCAATATGTAGACATAGCTGACTTAGTTACTTGAACACAGGTGGAGAAGATGCCAGGTGAAAATATTGGTCAGGTGGCATAGACTGTGTTTGAGTGACAACAATCTTATATCTAGCTATGTTCTTAGAATGCACTGTAGATTATTCGGTTCCCATTCACATTATCAGATAATGATTTTGGACCTTTTTTCACTACAATTCTCGCTGCATCAGCTTTAGAATACATTGCGAGTATGGTCACTACAGTCTGCCTCTACTACTTGAAATACAGTACTGTGACAATTCATGGAATGTCATCAATTCTAGCTAGAAGGGAGGAAGGTAAGGTTAGAAAAGTGAGCCCGCTAGGCAACAATACCCCTAGGGGTGTTCAAATGCGGGATCTCACATGGCGAGACTCCCCTCATAAGGACAAGGACTCTCGTTACTTGACAGAACTGCATAAGCCCCTTAGCTTGGAGTACATGCGATCCTAAAAGTCTTCGAAGAACCATCTTGGAAGACTACTGTCTGTTATTGTAATACTTTCTCCTTTCCTTATATCGGACATGACAATACCAACACAAAGAGGAAGATTCAGAGTGATCATAAGTAATTTCCCAAAAGTACTGAGAAGAGGTAAAAGTTTCCGTAATTCGTAGGTTACCGGCTCAGTTAATGATAGGTAGTAACGTTCCACAGTTCCATCATTGGTTGTCCCAAAGCATCCAAATAGATCTCAAAATAAAGTCTATAGGTCCAGGCAGCCACTAACCCACACATAAGGAACCATCATGGACTAGAAAAAAAGAAATCCTTATAGGTACTGATTCTCCCGGTTTTAATGATCTGCTAAGAAAATATAATAACTCCTCAAAAGGTTCCCCCTTTACTACATGGGAAGAGGGTGGTTTTGGGGTGTAACCACCTGCATGCGACCAGGGACTGACTGATCGATCCTCCAATTCGAAAGATCCTCCTTCCGAGAGCCAGCCGTAGAAGGAGAAAGCAGTTGCACAAGGGGAAGTGTATGTGACGAGGGGAGCCCTTCTCTCTGAGACTAGGGAGGTGAGACTGCTGTGCAACAATCCCCCTAGGGGTGGTGGAATCCAGGACCTCACAGGGAGAGACTCCCCTCATGGGTACATGGACTCACGTTCTGTGATGGAACTCCCTAAGGAGGAATTAACTGCCAAACCAGAGACATTTGAGGAGTGATCTCCCTTGTTACAATAGACCAGAATAAGAATATCCAGCTATATATATATATATATATATATATATATCGGAACAAGGAAAAGTGAAAGCAGGTTGCAGCTTTCTGGACGGCACTCTCCTCAGTAGTAAAAAATCACCCAGATACGTTAAAAAAGGATCTCCATCAAACGGCCTTTATTGAACAGATACAGTGGACAAGTTGCTCAGGAGAGAACAAAACAACTACGTGTTTCACCCTTGCGGGCTTTGTCAGGTTGTGAACATAAATGACAGGCTTCTCTTTTTAAACACTTTTACAAATAGAAAAAGTCCTTCTTTACTTTCCATTAAGTAAACCCCTCATTCACAATGCATGTTTCTATGAGTGCCATCTTGGAATAGTTAAAACATGCATTCAGGAACATTGACAGAACTAATTGTTTTTATGTTTTACATAAAATGCATAGTTTTGAAAATGCTATGACAAGCTATCAATACTATTGATGGTTCAGTCATGTTTCCAAAAATACAAATCCTAATTTTATATTTTCATTTACGTTTCTACATCATGCATTGCACTTCCCGGATTGTTAACAGTAAACCAATGCTTTTATAAAGGCGCATCTCACGTCATGCCCATATTGCACTTTCCATATTGCTAAAGTGTCTAATGCTTTCAATAAGGTGCGTTATGCATTATGACGGGAGATATTTCCACATCTCCAAAGTGTCTAGTGCTTTGAATAAGGTGCATAGTGCACAATGGCAGTAATCATGTCAATATAGCGGCAAATATATCTAATCATGTTAGCAATTTCCATATTGCCAAAATGTCTAATGCTTTCAATAAAGTGTGTTATGCATTATGACAACAGATATTTCCACATGTCCATATTCTTATTCTGGTCTATTGTAACAAGGGAGATCACTCTAATGTCTCTGGTTTGGCAGTTAATTCCACAACTTCTGTCAGGACGGGGACTACTCCTGTGGTGACTTTTCTTCTTGATATCCCTTGGGCAATTAGAGATATATTATAGAGCACCTGGCTCACTAGCCAAACAAAGGGTTTCTACAAATGTGCAAGATGTAATGTGTGCAAGTATTCTCAAAACTGTTCATCATTCAAACACCCTGTGACGGATAAAATCGTGGTAATTCCAAACAAAATAACATGCAAAACAGAATCTGTAGTGTATGTTCTGACTTGTGGTTGCCAGAAATGGTACATCGGAAGTACGAAGTGCAAAGTAAAGATTAGAATTCAGCAGCATGTTCGAGCCATTCTACACAAAGACCCCAGTTACCCCATGGCCAAACACTTCACGGATTTCCATCACAGCAATATAGAAAGTTTTTCATTCTTTGGGATCCATGTAATAAAAATTGCTCCGCGGGGAGGGGACAGGGAGCAGATGCTCTGGCAAAAAGAGACATGCTGTAGTCTAGACTTTGAGAGTAAGCAACCGAATGGGCACAATATTGATGTGGAACTTTACACTTTCCTATGACAATGAAATCAGGTTTATTTGAAATGGCATGGCTTAGAGAGACCAGAACTGCCAACTGGGAACTCCACCCTTCTGGAGCCCTGAAAAGAAGAAGTAATGACACCTCACGCACATGATAGACAAGAAGTTATGAGTGTCTCGACGAGTGTTTTATTTTAAGTCATTCTATTTTGCATTTGCACCTTGTATGTATTTCCCTACCCTTCCCCACCCCCAAAGCCCCCGCCCCTCTTTTACCGTATAGTGTTTGACTACACTTTTTCGTCTCTCTGGGTATTTTACATTCGACACTTAGGTTGTCATTTCGGTAACTGATTTTATGGTGTTTACTTGGATAGGTGGAAATAATGAGGCTAATGATTAAGGCTCTGAATGCTAGATATTTGCTTGGACCAAGGTGAAGTGGTGGCCATAAAGACATTGGTTATTGAGAAATAAGACTGACTGTTGTTTTAAAAATAAAAAATGTATTTTGCACTGGATAGTCGAAATGCTTACATAGACAGATTGCTGCTAGCAACTAGGCACTATGCGCTTTACAAATGTCGTTTTTTATATATGTAAGTGTATTTACTCTGGTCTTATTTAGATGAGAACAAAATGCAGCTATAGAATTATGCACTATGCACCTTATAAATAGCACTATGCACTTTTGCCAGTCTAATGTACACGACAGAATGTGATAAGTAGGTATGAATAAGGAAACGTGATGATTACTTTTCAGCGCGCCACCTTTTATGCTATATTAGGCACTGAGCATGGACATGGCATAATATGATTAACATTGGACTTAGGGCAATGCACTAAGCACTTTAACGGCCATGTATAAACACAACATATAAGAAGTGGAGATGTGTGTCTATAATGGTAAAACATAAATCCGAAAAAAACTATTCAGTAAAAACCATTGGATTTATGGTAATATATTTGGCATTTTAACGACCGTATATAAACACAACACGTAAGGAGTGATGTTGTACATTTACAATGGTAAAATACTAACATGAATAACCACTGTGAAAAAACGATTCAGTAATGGCCGCCACAAATACAGACAAAAGAATGGTCCAGGCAAAAGAATAGTCCTGTTTCTATCTTCACTTATGTGGGATTTACCGGATATTTTAATGAACACTGGGAAAATGGGCAGTTGGTTGTGAACAAGCGGCAAGTAAGCCGCGAAATGTGTCAACACTCGGCTATTTATTGTCACACCATGGCAAAAAGCTTTTATATTTTGCCAATTTTGCTTGTGTTTCTGAAACTTGAAAATGAATAAAGGAAGAATGCTTCAGAATTAACAGTGGATCCTGACCTTCATTTGCAACCACAGAGAGTGCGGCTCACCCCACTGATGAGAGTTCAGTGTAAAGACTATATATATATATATATATATATACTGAAGAAGAAGAATACTTGGACATTTAACCAAGCCCAGAGAAGTCACTGGGAGGAGTTACAAGGATTTAAGAAAGTTACAGAGACTTAGCTGCCTTTAAGGCTGAACCAGGAGAAGGGAGTCATTCTCCTGGTTGCCTTTTTTTGTTTGTTTGCTGAATACCTTTGGTTAGTGGTAGGGTCAGAGTATGATCGTTTTTGGACAGAGGACAGTCGCTTTAGTTTGACAACCACCCTGACGAGGAGCACCCGAGTTAGAATTCAGTTATATAGGGCAATCCCTTTAGTTGTAGGTAAAGAAAGGTCATTTTCCTTTTTGTTGAATAAAAACCTTGAGTTGTAATGCTACCCCTTTTTCCTTCCCTTTTTCCTCAGCTAATTCTCTGCTTCCACTGGGTTTTAAATAAGATCGTACACTTATATAAAGAAAAAACGCTTTTATCATCAAGATCAGGGCAAAAAGTGTTCAGATCACCCGCCACTAAAATGTGTCCCATTTCAATTTCTTCATAGTAAGTTGACCTAATTGCCTGCAAGTGAATCCATAAACAGCTCTAATACCATATGTGCTGGATTCAAGTAGACATCAATTCTTGATATATCCTAAATATGGTGAAAATATGGGACCCTGAGATTCTTACTCTTAATTTATTGTGAATTTATAATGCGCCTATGTAGCAATGGTGTTTCTCAAATTCAATTTTATTGATTTTCAACAAGGGATGTTTCAGCTTTCAATACAAGCATATTAGGGGAACTTGACATGAAGTACAAAAAAGATGGAGACCATAACACCAGTTATCAGCCGTATGAAAAACACAGCTTGCATTAACACTTCCAATAGTTGATAACCCCAGGTTCCCATCCCTCCGCCCCTTCCCCTATTACTGTGGGCAACATCAAATTGTCCCAATAAATGGCGACAAGGTTCTCAGACTTAACCGTTAAATTAGGCAGTGGCACATCATATTACATCATGACTCTTTGCGGGCATTGTCAGCAGGACATAAAATTGTCTATTGTACCTTGTCATATCGCACACATACTCCTTTATATGATAGATTTGGCTTGGAATTCAGACCATTAGTTGTCAATGGAGGCACAGTCTCCATGGAGGGCAGCAGTCAGTTTGTCCATCCTAAATATATTTCGGCAGACACCGATCCATTCGGCTTTTGTAGGAAGGCTTGCCCTTTTCCAAACTGTCAAAAGACAGGCCCTTGCAGCCAGTAGGAGGCCGTATATGATTTTAGGTACCTTAACGACTGCTTCTTCCATTTCAACCAAGCCAAATAGGATAATAAGCAATTGTTTCTTCCTTTCCTTCCCATCTAGCTCTTTAATCCAACTGAGCACCTCATCCAAGTATGCTTGGACCCCCCTAGAAACCCACCACATATGCCAGTAGTCTGGCTTCTGGCCACATCCTCGCCAGCAATATGGGCTCGCATCCTGATACATCCTAGCTAATCTGAGCAGGTCATACTGCCATCTGTACAAAGGTGTGACACCATGCAATTTATACTGACATGAGATAGAAGTTTTTGAGGTCTTCCTGCATATCTGGAGCAACATCTTCTGGGAGATATGCCTTCCCAGATCTATTTCCCGTTTATTCTTCAGTACGACTGAGTGAGTTGTGTCGCCCTCCACTTGTGCCTTGTACATCACACTTATAAGACCCCTGGAGCCTGTGCAGGTGTCAAGGGTTTTTTCAAACTGGGTGCAATCCCTATGTAATACCTCTTTCCAGGTCTCCTGTGTCATGACACCTTTCCGCTTCAAGTATTGGAACACTGAAAGCAGACCTATACCTAGGGCTTCCTCGAGCTCTTGGATGGTGATGAAAGCCTTATTTCTCCATAGTTGCCACGCCCTTTCAAGTCCAGCCTCGTACCATGACTGGAAACTCCCCGGGTCCGGGATGACATCTCTAATCCCTGGTACCCATAAATGTCCTAGTGGGGAGGGCTATGTCGTGATCCCTTTCATTCCTTTACCTGGATTCCACACTGCCCATATGGTTCCGATGATAGAGTGATTCTTAATTCTGTTCATTAATTGGGCTCCAGGCACCCAGAGCCATTCTCCTACGGTGAACTGGCAAAGGTGATAATTATCTTAGCCAACCCACTGCAGATCTACCTGCTGTCTTAGGTGTGGAGCTAGCACTCACAATTGTGCCATCCTATAATACAGCTATTTCTGGGAGACCCATCCCTCCATAGTCTTTTCAGTGGTGGAGCAAAGCTCTGGGAACCCTGGGCTTCTTATTTTGCCATAGGAAAGTGAGGAGGGTCTTCTTGGAGGCAATGAAGTATTCTTTTGGCAAACAAATGGGGAGCATCTGGAATAAATAGAGCACCTTTGGCAGGATTACCATCTTGATGGTGTTTAAGTGGCCTATCCAAGAAATAGTGAGTCTAGACCATCTTTCAATGTCCCTTTGTATAGTGAGGGATAGCGGGGGAAAGTTAGTTTCGTACAGATCCCCCAGTTCTCAAATAACATTGAAGCCAAGGTATTGCAGCGTAGTAAGGCTGGCCTTCATCCCTACGGGTGCAAATCGCTCCATCTCAGAGTCTCTGCTCTTATCAATCGGGAGGAGGACCGATTTCCCTCTATTGGTCTTGAGACCCGCTAGTTGGCCATACTCCTCAATAATTTCCATTGCGGCCGGGACATAACTCAAAGGATTGGTTATGTGCATGAGAATATCGTCAGTATATAGGCCCGATTTGTATTCTTGTTCCCCCAATCTGATTCCCTTCACACTCTTGTCAAGCCTCAGTTTCTGTGCCAGTGGTTCAAGGCACAGGACAAATAGTAATGCAGACAGAGGACAGCCCTGCATAGTCCCTCTTTCCAGTGCAAACCATCTCGAATAGCCACCATTCACTGCTACAGAGGTCTTTGGATATGAGTATATTGCCTTAATAGCCCGACGTAGCCTCGGTCCTAAACCTACCCAAATAAAACCTTTTTCCAAGAATTCCCAGGTGACCCTGTCGAATGCCTTTTCGGCGTCTAACGACAGAAGAGTCTGATCTTCCTTCATCGTCTGCACTTCGTATATCAAGTGTAATGTTTACCTCATCGTGTCTGCCCCTTGTCTCCCCATCACAAAGCCGACCTGGTCTGGGTGTATTAGCTTCGGCAAGTGTATTTCCAGTCTAGCCGCATTGATCCGTGCATATACTTTGGCATCTATGTTGAGGAGTGAGATGGGGCGGTATGATCCGCAGTATTTCGGGTCCCTCCCTTCCTTTGAGATGACTGTCAGAAGAGCCTGTGCAAAGGACGGTGGTGCTCGGTCCTTCTCAAAAATATAATTAAAAAAGGTTACCAGAAAGGGGCTAAGGAGCATGAAGAATGTTTCAAAGAAGCCGGGCATGAAGCCACCCTCCCCTGGTGCCTTCCCTGCCTTGAGACGTTTGATAGTATGTAAGACTTCTTCCCGTGTGACAGGTGCGTCGAGGGCTTCCGCTTCAGTGCGAGACAGTGCAGGGAGACCTGCCTCTTTAAGATAGGCGTCTACACTGGGGAGGATACAGCTGCGTCTGAGAGTGCCGTCCGTTCTTTCTATTATGTCTACCCATCTCTCTGCCCTCTGTGCCCGGAGCCGCGCTGCCAAGAGGGCATCTGACTTGTCTCCTCTTTCATAGTATTTTTGTTTCAAATATTGGAGAGTTTGAGCCACTTTCCCCATCTCTAGAGCTTTCAGTTCCTCCCTAAGCTCTTTAGCCTCAGCAAGGTGTTTAGTTCTATTTAGTGAAGATGACTGTGCTAGGCTAGCTTCTCCGCTGTGTCTAATTTCCCTCTGATGTTTCTCTCTAATGGGGTGCGCTCCCTCCTCTTCCGGGCCCCTTCTTTGATGAGGATCCCCCTCCAAGTGGCCTTAGCTGCTTCCCACACAGATATTTTTGTGACCTCCCCCGTGTCGTTGTTAATGAACAACTGCTTGATTTCAATCTCAAGGTCTTCCCTGAAGACTGTGTCAGACCATAGCGATTCATTGCATCTCCACTTTGTGTTACGGGGGGAGAGGCCATTCCAATCCAACTCCAACAAGACCATGTTATGATCCGGCCATGCAATGGGGTGTATATTCGCGGTTCGGAGTACTCTCAGCAGGTCCTCGGTGGGGGGGGGGGGGGAGAATATATAATCAATTCTTGTGAGTATGTCATGGGGGAAGGAGAGAAGCCTTTGTCTAAAGGGTGTAGGTGACGCCAGCTATTAGCGAGGCCATATAGAGCAAGGGTTGTTTTAATTTCGGCCACTTCCTGTGTCTGAGGTGGGTGCTGTGTGTCGTTTGTGGTTTGCCTATCCAAGGTACTATCCATCCATGTGTTGAAGTCATCTCCAAGGACTCTGTGACCCTGTGATATGTTAAACACCTTTTCAGCCATTGTGTGGAGAAATCTTTTTTGCCCCTGGTTGGGCGCATAGACCGTAGCAAGAGTAATCACTATGTCCCAGATAGTCCCCACCAGTAGCATGGCTCTTCCCTCGGTGTCAGCCCAGGTCTTCAGAATCGTCATACGAAGGTCCTTTTGGATCAGAATCCCCACTCCTGCCCTTTTGGAGATGCCCGAGCTCCAGAAGGTATGACCTATAATACCACTAGGGATCCCCCTCTCGTCTCCTCTCTGATATCGCGTTTCCTGCAGAAACAAAATGTTAATATTAGATCTTTTGAACTCTTTCTTACAACCAGGGATTGCTTGGTGGGGGAGTTCAGGCCTTTCACATTGAGTGTGCATATGCGTAGTGTGCAATTTACATGTGTCGCAGCCATTGTTACTCTTAGGTGTATATTTGCATGATGAGCATACCTGCCTTAGTGCCTCTGCTCCTAAATCCGTCCTTGTGTTTGACTCTTCGCCAGTGAGTCGGGTCATGACTGACCATAGAAGGGCCGTCGTTTGTTCTTTATGCTCTACAATCAACTCTTCCCACAGTACCCCCCCTTTCTGTCCCACCCATCCAACCCGCCACCCCAAACTCGCCCCACTCTCACCCCCCCCCCCTTTACACGGCATCCGATCTGGTCGGGTTATTGTCACCCAGTCGTTCTTGGACCACCAGCAAAGCCGTACATCGAACGGTCCCGTCCACATTATACTTCAACTAACAATGAGCCCCCAACTCTCCCCCTGCATTGTAACAAACTCATATCGAACCGAACTGTGTTGCAAACCCTGGTATCTTGTTTTGCGGAAGCCCCAGCCTGGGCTCTCATCCCCACAACATGAAAACAACTAACATATCTGAGATAACTTTGCATCATTCACGTTCCTCCCCCACCCCTCATGGGGCTTCTCATATTACAATTTCACTCTTATTTTCTGATGGCCGATTAAAGTACATTGGCTTCCATCATGCAATCGCAATCTTACCCTAATCCAGTCATCGGGTACTAAGTGCGAAACAACTGGAACGTCACGAGGAGGAAGTCCCCTCCCCTTGCGCAGTACCTCAATTATACCAGTCATTCCCTCTTTCTCTGATGTTTGGTCAGTATACATTTGCCGATGACATAGGTCCCCTTTCAGCCAAGCTCCCGTCGTCGGGAGCACTTATGGATGACTACCGGACCAGTGTATTCATATGAGGGATTCAGTGCTCCATGTCCGAGGATGCATTCATCCGCCTATACTTCCTGGAACCGTGCATCTTCTTTTATTGTGGTCCCTTAACACGCCATTCCTTGTCCTCAGTTCTTCTCCCATTCTGGGATGCCTCCTCTTCATGGACACTCAGCAAATCTGCTATACAGCCACAGATGTCCTTTTCAGAAATCAGCTTTATCTCAGACTTCCCACTCAAAGGCGAGCAAAAACGAGTATCCCCAGCGGTACCGTATGTCTTTTTCTTTGAGCATTTTGGTAAGTGGGAGACATTTTCTCCTCATTGCCAGCGTGAGAGAGGACAGATCTTGGTAGATGGAGATATTTGCTGTGTCCGATGTGATTTGCGGTGTGTGTCTGGCTTTCTCTAGGACTCGGGCTTTGTCCGCATAATTATGGGTATGGGGCTAGGAGCTTGCCGCCTGCCTGTGGATATGGTCGATTTTGGGTTCATCCACTGAGTCTTCGTTGAAAATCAGCTTCAATAGAGTATGGAGGATTCTTTTTAGATCGGGCTCTGTTTCGCCTTCCTTTTCTGGGATGCCGAACATGCGTATGTTGCGTCGCTCCCTATTTTCCAGGTCGTCGACCTTTAAGCGAAATCCCTCCTCCGTGCTCTCAATTTCAGCAATCCGTATGTCGATTCTAGGGTACTCAGGGATGTCTGATTATGGTTGACTTCCTCCAGTCTATCCTCCATTTTGTCGATTCTTTTGGCTGATTTTATTGATTTTACCTCCAATGTCGGCTCTCAATTTCCTCATCTCAGCGAGTAAGTCGGCGACATCCGCTTTGGTTGCAGCTGCTTCAGATCTCGGGGACGCCATTGCTACGATGCTAGTTGTGCGGTGACAGTCGGGTGTTGGTGAGAATTTATATATTGCCAATTTATCCTTGATGCGCATGAACAGCGAGTCTGCAGTGATAGGATGGGTTGGGCCCATTAAAGGTAGAGAAAGGTGGCAGTGTCTTTTCTTGGAGCTTTGGTTAGCGAGATGGGATGGAGATCGCAACTCCTCTGTCAGACTGTCGGAGACCAGAGAAAAATGTGAACAGTATTGTTCGCTGGTACCGAAGAGGGCACACGCCCTGGTGTGCAGGGGCCCAACCCTCGGCCTTGTGGACCGGAGTGATGTGTTCCAAAGAGTTTTGTGCGCACCTTTCGGTCAGGATTTCCAAGGGTGCATTGTTCCCTCGGCCCGAAGATTCACTTTAATGGGCGTTTGCTTAGCCGTTCCTATGTGTGAGACACCACTGGGACAAGGATGCGCAGACAGACTACTCTGGGATGTCACAGAAAACCTAGAGGTGCGGTCTTCAGGAGGTGACCATTCTGCGTTCGCTTCTTAAGGCGAGTGAAGCGTGCAGGGTCCGCTCACCAGAGAAGATGCGCTGTATTCAGAAGGGATGGCTTCAAGATGGTTCCAGGAAAGAGACATGTGAAGTGAGGTTATGTCGCTCTTCTACCACTGAGCATCAGCGTGGATGGGGCGTCGTCTCTCCGTAGCTGTAGGGTTACTTCTTGGTGTGCTTCGTGGTTCTGGAAGACTAAGCTGGTGTGTCTCGTTAATGTGCCTGGTGGAGCGGGCGAAGCAATGCGGACTAGGGTGATGAGCACCGCGCTGGGGTGGTCCACAACACAACCCAACCAACATTGTTAAGGGGAGTCGAGGGGAGTGCCGAGGCTGCAGGGCAAGTCCCACCAGGTGCACGTAGTGTGCGTTGTTTACCAGCTACCGGTTACTAAGAGACTCTAATTTCGGGGTGACTTAGGTTCACTGTTACAGCTAGTTCCGTACCCCAAGTTCCAACTATGATGCAGAGTGACAGCAAATCAGACTGTGGGTATTTTCAGGACGTTTCCAGGGACTGCAGGCGGCACTAGGTTATGCAACCTCCCTTAAGGTTCACCTTACCGCCCTGACGGGTTCTCGCTTTGTGGAATGCACTGTGTTCGGGCAGTTCTTGGTTTGCTCAACGTAGGCTTTGTGCGGCTCAGGGAGTTAAATAGGCAGGAGGGTTGCTCTGTGTCCGGCCAGCAGACCACCTCCAAGCCTTGAACACGACATATTATGCCAGGGGGCGTATGGCTGGGTGTTCAGCAGGTGGAGCTCCGATATGGAGAGGGGTCCGCTACAAGCACTGCGGGGGTCGTCATCTCCCTAAGGTTGGATCATAAGGTGTGCCATCCGTTGCTAGTCTCCCCTCTCAGCACTCAGCGAAAGCGCGCACAGTGCCAAGGTAGGGGGGCAGCTGCAGTCAGACCACACAACCCACGGGGTCTCAGGCATGCCGCAGAGACCTGCACCGCCCTGATGCGGGTTAAGGTATGAGGACGTCTCCTCTCAGGCACTACAGAAGCAACCAACACAGCAGCGTGTGGTGCAGCAAGACCCAAGAACGGGAGGCAGCACACTGCATGCTCAACGTGCCTTCCGGGCTGGGCAGCACACCACCTCCAGAGCTCAGCCCGCGGCGTGGGCTCCGCAGCAAGGATGAGGGCCACGCGTATCACACAGACTTGTCAGTCCCGTGGTCCATCGTCGCAGAGTCATGCAGTGGGGTCGCTTCGCTCACCCTGCAAAGTCTCTTGATGTCTTGGTGCTCGCTGCCTCTCGCAGGCTCCACGCTGTGTCAACTGCGATCGGGGGACCACCTCCATGGGCCCTGGGGCGCTGATCTTTAAAAATGGCAGCAACTTCCGCCTAGGCCGCCTGGTGTCGAGGTGCTGCTTGGAAAAGCATCTGATCTGCAGAGAGTTGAAGCTAGAAGACCAAAGGGCTCTAGCAGGGAGGTATTTAGGGAGAGAGAGTTGGATGTAGCTGGATCTCAGGCCCCAGAAAGCCTTTTGGGTGATGTAGCGAGTCTTGAACTTCATACTTGCAGCAACTGGGAGCCAGTGGAGAGATGTTTGGGCTGGAGAGATGCAGTCCCTGGGCTTGAGGCCAAGGATAAGTCTTGCAGTCCTATTCTGGATTAGTTAAAGGGGGCGAAGGAGGAATTAGGCAGATTGAGGAAGAGGCTGTTGTAGAAGTCCACCGTAGAGAGGACCAGAGCTCTGGAGACATTGAGTTTCTGGGGGAAGGTGAGGAACGGGAAAATGCCTCTGTGGAGGTGCAACTGAAAGTGGGCCTTCTTGCCAAGATCTGCGATGTGAGGAGAGAAGAGAGAGGAGTCGAAGATGACACCAATGTTTTTTGCCTCAAAAGAGGGTGAGGGGAAGGGGGCCCATGGCCCATGGAGGGGCACGGCCAGAGAGTAGGAGGGAAGGAGGGAGCTGGGGTCCGAATAAGGATTTCAGTCTTACTGGCATTAAGGCAGAGGTTGTTGGCAGCACACAATGCCTGAATAGAAGTCAGACAATCTGCAATGAGAGAGCAAGAAGAGGAGGCAGTGGATGGAAGCTTGAAGGAGAGCTGTGTGTCGTCCACATAACACTGGAAGTGAGGAGAGAAGGAGGAGATGAAATGGGCAAGAGTGGCAAGGTAGATGTTGAAGAGCCACAGTGAGAGGATAGAGCCCTGAGGGTCACCACAGGAGAGTGTGATAGACCAGAGAAGAGGGCCCAGTTGAACCTGGGATGGTCGGTCAGAGAGGAAGGTGGTCAACCAGTCCAGTGCCAGGTCTGTGATGCCAAGGGTATCACAAGGCCGATTTATAAGGGTGGCATGTTTGACCGTATCAAAGAAAGAGGTAAGGTCAAGAAGGATGAGAACAGAAGGAGAGTTGGAATCGAGATTTGAGAGCAAGTTTTAACTAGTGTTAAGGCGTGCAGTTTCCATGCCTATAGCTGCTCTGTAGTGAGACTGGTGTTCATGGAGACAACCAACAGATTCAGTGTGGTTCATCAACTGGGAGATGATCAGCTTCTCCAAGAGTTTGCCCAGGAAGATAGGGCGGTATTTAGCTGGGCAGAAGGGGTTGGCACAAGGCTTTTTGAGGAGAGGGTGCACAAGGGAGTGCTTGAGGGGTAGCGGCAAGGAGCCAGTGGCAAAGGAGTGATTGCAGAAGTCTGCCAAGGCTGGAGCAAGGGAGGCAATGTTGTCTTTGATAGTTCTTGAGGAGTAGGGGACCACCCTGTTGTATAAAGCTAAACCTTTGTATGCTTTGTTGTATAAAGCTAAACCTTTGTATGCTTTCTTGTTGCTATGGTTTTCAGCTGTGTTTATGCCAAGCACATCATCTGTAATTCCGGAATGGATTTATGCCTACTGTGCCATTCTGGAATGATGTGTGCTTGGAGATGTTTATTCTGGAGTGAAGTCAGTTATACCCTGGATGCTGCCTGTGTTGGGGGTCTTAAGTGAGTTACTGAAGTTGTTCCAAATTAAATGGCTTTCACTTACCAAGTTTGTGGCTTCTTTACAATGGCGACGAGGATGGGATGTCTGTAGGGATCCCTGCAGAAGCCAAGACCCCCAACAGTGACCGGAAGTGGAGTTCGGCAGGAGCTGTCAGCAGGAGCAGCCACCATCCAGGAGGAATTGGCAGGAGCTATCAGCAGGAGCAACCATCTCCTGTGGTGGTGGTAAAGAAAAGCAGTGGGGATTTGAGGGTATGCATTGATTTGAGGGAGCTTAATCGGTGTGTGGTAGCAGATCGCCATCCTCTTCCCAATATGGGGGAGTTATTAAGTAGGATAGGGAGTGCAAAATATTTTGCAAAGCTTGACATGGCGAGTGCGTATCATCAGATAAGTTTAGATGATGAGTCACGCAAATTGACTGCTTTCATCACTTATGAGGGAATATATCAATTCAAGCGCATGCCATTTGGGCTGGTGTCAGCGTCTTCCGTATTCCAAAAGGTTATGGACAAATTGTTAAAGGATGTCGGCGGTGTATGGTGCTTTCAGGACGATGTCCTGATATGTGGGAAGGACGAGAGTGAGTTAAAAACAAGACTGGATTTAGTTCTCAAGATCTTTAAAGCAAGAGGAATAACTTTGCGTGGCGAAAAACGTATATTTCTGACTCAAGCGGTTGATTATCTATGTCATGAAATTTCTGAGCAGGGACTCGAACCAAAAAGGAATTTAGTTGAGTCCATTTTGAAAATACAGCCACCAAAGAATAAGGCTGAGTTGAGATCATTTCTAGGTACTATTGAGTTCTATCATAGGTTTGTTGAGAACTATGCCAATTCCATAACTAAATTGAGGGCATTATTAAGGAAGGGTGCTGAGTTTGAATGGAGCAAGGAATGTGAAAAAGAATTTGAAGCAATGAAAAGAAAAATTGATATGGCAAAACCCCTATCAATGTTTGATACTAGGAAGAAAACCATTCTGGCCGTGGATGCCAGTGAGACAGGTATAGGTGTGGTGATGTTGCAGCCAGATGTTGATGGTACGGAGATGATTGTAATGCATGCATCCCACATGTTAAGAGGTGCAGAATTGAACTATTCCATGTTGGAAAAGGAAGCCCTGGCGTGCCATTGGGGCATTGAAAAGATGAAAAATTTTGTCTGGGGTCAAGAGTTTACCTTGAGAACAGATCACAAACCCCTTAAGGCGATTTTTGAAAGTAAAGGCCTCGACAAGGTTTCAAGGAGAGTGGCAGGCTGGGTAGCCAGGCTACAGGGCCATAAATTTGAAATAGAAGTAGTTGCTGGTAAAGAGAATGTGCAAGCTGATCACGCTTCGAGAGTGAAGTTGGAGAATGATGCTGGTGAAAAAGGAAGTAATGTATATGGTGAACATGAAATGGTTTTTGCAACTGTGGAGGGTATCATTCAGAAACAAGAGTGGATTCAAGTGTTAAGGGCCAATGAAATGTGGAAGCGGATTATGGTATTTGTGGCGGATGGGTGGCCAGAGAAAAGGCTACTATCAGGTGAAGAGAGGGCTATGTGGGAAGTAAGGAATGAACTATCCGTAAAAGGAGAGCTGTTGTACAGATGGGACAAGTTGGTGGTTCCAGGCAGTCTGCGGAGGAAATTGATTGTGCCCATCAGGGACATATTGGCATTTGTAAAACGAAAGAAGTAATAAAAGCCGATTACTGGTGGCCAGGAATTGATCGCGAATGTGAGAAAGTGGTTGGTGCGTGCAGTGACTGTACCAAATCAGGGAAGAACGTGATAGCTGTGTCCCAACCAATGGGTAAAACTACCATTCCTGATGGTGTGTGGCAAGATTTGTCCATGGATGTTCTAGGTCCCGTAGACATGGGTGCAAGTAGAGGTAGGTTCATTTTGGTGATGGTTGATACCTTTTCGAGATGGACAGAGTTTAAGATCCTGAGGGAAGTCACGTGTCAACGCATAATTGAATTCATGGAGGATGTGTTTGAAAGGGAGGGTTTGCCCAGGAGCATTCTCACGGATAATGGTCCACAATTCATGGGAAAACTATTTTTGAAGTATCTGTACAAATGTGGAATCAAACACAAAAAGACTCCTTTGTATTGTCCCCAAGCAAACGGGATGGTTGATAGAGTAAATCGAAGTATTATGGATGCTATTCGTGGAGCTAATGCATGTGGTCTTGACAAAAAGGTTGCAGTAAGAGACAGGCTGTATGCTTCGAGGATGGCTCAGCGAGTAGAAACAGGGATTAGCTCATTTGAACTTATGAGAGGGCGAAAGGCAAATACCTGTGTTGCGCCAGCTTGGTTGGGCAGGGTGAGAGCGTCAGATGGGGTTGTGGATGATGTAAAGAAAGGGATGGAAGCCCGAAAAAACAAGTGGGTGGAAAGAGTCAATAAGAAGCACCCAAGGAGAATAACCGTGGTCAAAGCTGGAGATTGGGTATGGATAAGGAAGGCTGTTGTTACCAAGAAAGGGGAACCGTTATACACAGAGCCTGTTAGGGTTACACGAGTCTTCAAAAACGCTGTGTGTGTAGAAAGTGGTCAAGTCTGGTCTTTGTCCAGAATCGCGAAAGTAAAATGATGTAAGTATATTTCTGTTCAGTGGGTACATATCCCACAATAAAGAAATGTATTTCATAAGGGAGGGGGATGTGTTGTATAAAGCTAAACCTTTGTATGCTTTGTTGAATAAAGCTAAACCTTTGTATGCTTTCTTGTTGCTATGGTTTTCAGCTGTGTTTATGCCAAGCACATCATCTGTAATTCCAGAATGGATTTATGCCTACTGTGCCATTCTGGAATGATGTGTGCTTGGAGATGTTTACTCTGGAGTGAAGTCATTTATACCCTGGATGCTGCCTGTGTTGGGGGTCTTAAGTGAGTTACTGAAGTTGTTCCAAATAAACTGGCTTTCACTTACCAAGTTTGTGGCTTCTTTACACACCCGTTTGGAGGAGACTATCATTGAGTGGACTTGTCTAGAGACATCATACGATGATATGGGTGAGAAAGAGGAGAGCAGGAGGGAGGCCTGAGAGCGGGTGAGGCATAGGGGTGGGGTGTAGAGGAGAGTGAGGACAGCATGTCCAGAGTTTTGGTTATGAAGTGAGAGGTGTGAGAAACGTGAGGCGTTTCTCCCAGGCTATTCCCGGGGATCCTTTGTTCAGGTGGCCAAGGGAGGGCCATTGCTCTTGGATCCCAACCCTGGGGGCGGGCGAGCGAGGGAGGATCACCTATGCAGGGGGTCCTTCGGGACTATGGGAGACAGGCCCTCGGGCGAGACATGGTATGCCTCCCGTTCCGATACACTCCTACCCTACATCCTCTCAGTTGTCATGGCATATTGTCAACAGAGTCCCATCATACCCCAGTACCTTTCTGTAAGGAAAAGGCAAAACCCTCCATTCAGACCCCTTTCCCTGACAAAAATCTACATCATCTTTATCCCTTTTTGGTAGAAGACCACAATTCCCATAATCTTATTTCCCTATTAAAATACCCAAGGACTGCGAGGAAGCAGAGGCAGATGGGAGTCATGAGGATTAGCCATAGGAATCCGTGGGCAAGGGATTCCTATGGGCAGTATCCACGTTGTCCCGATAATGAGGTCAGGCAGGGAGGGATAACTACTCACACCTGACTCCAATCAACTCTAGCTGGGAGTATAAAAGCAGCAGCCAGAAACAGCATTTTGAGCAAGCTGGGGATGCTGAAGGGCTCAGAGAAGCCAGAGGGAGACCGTTCATGCTGTGAAGGCCTGGAGGAGGAAAAGCTGCCCAGACCAGACTGGACCTGTGAGCACAAGGGAGGCTGCAGAGTGGAGTGGAGTGGAGTTGAGTGGAAGCTGTGCCTCCAGGGAGCCAAACCAGGGGCAGCCTGGTGGCACCCACATCAGAGATCCTTCCCTGGGCCACAAAGGAAAACCCAGTCCTTTGAGGGTCAGGTGGTAGGATCCTGACCTCCACCAAACATCCCCTTTTTTTGCTCCTGCAGCTTCCAAACCACGAAAATGCCATTATTGGGGAGCTAGCGAAGGGGGAACAAACAAACCACAATGCATTCTGGGACTAGAAATCCAAAACTGGTCCTTTGGGAAAACTCAGGAGTCCGAGCCCGACTCAGGGAGACCTTTGTGTGAAAACATTAAGGAGGTGTCCAACCCGACCAAGGGAGAACCCTAAGAACTTTTTGTGAGAAGTCGGGAACGCAGAGAGGATTCGAAAAGCCAGAGTGCATAAAAAGAAGCCTTGAGAGACCGGAGAAAATCATGAAGCCAAGATGCCGATTCAGAGCGAGAGAGAGGCTGTGGCATGGTGAGGGAGACATATCTCCAGGCAGCCGGTGAGTTGAGAGCAACAAAGGTTGCCAGCTGCGAGAGTGTCACTGATGAAAGATTGCTGAAACCGCGAGTGAGGTGATCCAGTTAAAAGTGCAACATTGGGGAAGACTGGAAGAAAGACCCCACGACGTGGCTGCCCAGTCGAAAGATCTCTGCCAGTAAAGTATATTACAAATAGAACTTTTGAGATTGGATAGAAAGATTGAAGTGGTCCTGCAAGGGTTTAAGAAAAATCCCTAGCACAATCGAAAGTCTTCGATCCCAAGAGAATGAAAGATAGGCTTGCGCTTGGTCGAGGAGAGCCTGCAACAGTCAGAAGCATATAGTATTGAAGTTACTTAAGTCAAAGGACATTACGATAAGTGAAAGGAAGGTCTGAGCCCGAACGAGGGGGACCCTATGGTTTTGTTGAAAGCGAAGGGAGTCTGAGCCCGGCTGACGGAGATCCTGGGGTGGATGATCCACCCAATATGTGCTGCGAGCGAAAGGAAGAGAACTTTAAGTTGTTACACCTTTTTGTTGAACAAGACTTTCTTCGACCGAGAGACTATTTGTGCTGTTGGGCCTCATTACAGGTCCGGCAGTAACCCTGCAAGTGTTACTCATGGGTTGCCGCTGGACCCGTAAATATTTACCAGCGCATGACTCCCGGTGCCACTGGGAGATTAATACTCTGGCAGCCCAGAAAGTCAGGAGCCGGTAAAATGTATGTCCCCATTCCAATAGAATCCAATGGTACTCTATAGGAGTGGGGACACGGAAGCACCGGCATAACGGTGCTGGTGCTTCCATGACCGATCCGCCTACCGTGGCCACTGTGCCCAGCATGGTCATACCTGTCGGACACAGCGGCTCTGACAGGCAGACCTGTAAAAGGCTGGTCCGCAAACAACAGTGCTGAAAACGTGGGGAAGGGAACTTTATTGCTCTACCATGCTGACATATTATTTTGAATACTGTTCTTTTTTGCATTTTGCATCCCTTTGACATTTTGCTGTATTAGAGTAAAGGCTGGTAATAGGTTTTTGTTAGCATAGGCCATTTTTGTTTTGACAAGACACCACTAGGACTGCATTATTATTATTTGATGGTCGTAGCATGCTCCCCTCTTTAGACTTAGGATTAGATAGGCGTTTTTCAAACCCTTTAAACCCTTTTTAAGTTCAATAAACACCTGTGATGGTATCCAGTTAACATGTCTAAAAAAAGATTTCGAATGACAAAAATGGCGAAAAAAGGTTACCGAATTTTTAATTTACATGTTTTTTTGTTTCGCGAGTAAAAAAAAAAGGTCCCAAAAAAAATTTCAAAAGGGGGGTTGGGGGGGACCCCCCATTTCAAACAAAAAAATAACAAAAGCGACATTAGAAACATTTTTTTTGTTAACATTTATTCGACATTTTTGCATTCGAAATAATGTAATTCGAAATAATCACTATAAACCAACTGTGATCACGTGTCTGTCGTCTTACTATTGATACCTTGGTTTCCATGGTTTCCTTATAGAGGCCAGTGCAGTGCAGAGGGTCAAGGATGGCAGAGAAGTGGAGAATGCAGTAGGATTGGCGAGTTCCTTGCAGATTTTGAAAAGTTCAGTTGTGTTGTTGGTGGCCCCATAGATGCGGGTTTGAATATAGGCCGCCTTCTTCGAGCGGTTGGAGAGTGTGCTTTGCCTTTGGAGCAGGCGGCAGGCCAGTCTGCCAGGATGTGCTCGAAGCCTTCCACTTTTGCTCAGAAACTCTACACTTGCTTTTCAGAGAGGATAGGTTGAGGCCATACCAGCTGTTGCGCTTTGAGGCAGGCATCATGCAGATCCTCATGACCGGGGCAAGGATATCCACAGTGTTGAAGAAGGAGATGGAGATGGAGAGGTGAAGGTTAGCAAGGGCTGTGTCGGTGTGAGAGTCAGTGGCCGGAGTGATAGGGGGAATGAAAGTGGCGGCAAAAGCAGCAATTTATGCTTGCTTCATCGGTCAAATGACAGAGGAGGAGACTGGCAGTGCGGGCAGAGGCTTAGCCGATGGACCCAAATAGATCCAGGTAAGAGGACTGGAGGGCATGGTCAGACCAGGAGAGAGGTGTAGTGAGAGGGTTGGAGATGGGGATGTCTGCTGAGAGGAGAGCATCCAAGGTGTGTCTGGCTGAGTGCGCTGGACCGGAGGGAAGAATGGTGAGGGAAAGAGAGTCATAGAGGGTGCGGAAGAGTCCACAGGCCGCATCAGTCAAGGTGAATATTGGAGTCTCTGAGGAAAAGAATCTTGGAGGTGGAGGCCAAGAGAGAAGAGGTGAGGTCAGACCACCCCAAAAGGAAGAGTGAGACCGGACCAGGGGTCCTGTAGATGGTGGCAAGAGTCAGCAAGAGGATTGGAGAGACACCAAGCCTGCAGACGAGGCATTCAAAGGAAAAGTAGGTCTGAGTGGGTATGATATTAGCAGCAACCCATTCAGGGAAGATCAGGGCCACTCCACCCCCAGACTGGTTAGGTCTGGATTTAGAGAGAATTGTGTAGCTCTCCGAGTGGAGTGTGTCAAAAATATTGACACAGCTGGTAGTGAACCACGTTTCAGTGAGAGCGAGGGCTTCAAGGTCGAAATCTTCAAGGAGGTGGCAGATGTCAGAGGAGTGTTTAACGGCAGAGAGAGAGAGATGAGGGTAGCTAAGTGGAGCTGGTTACCACCTTTGTAGGTCGTCCGAGGAGGGGTACAGGGATGCGGTACGCCCGTCGGTCGTGGTGAAGGGGCCAGATGGGTGGCAGGAGAAGGGAGGACGTTTATGAGAGATGGAAAACGCCTATCAAGAAGGAGAAGGTTGGGCTGAGAGCCCTGGACAATGACAGTGCCATTCTGGTAGACATTAATGTTGCCCCCAGAGAATATACCAAGAGTACTTCCCATCGAGTTCCACCATTAATGGGCGAACAAGAGAAAGGGGAGAGGACTGAGACCATGTGGGGAGTCCAAAGGTCCGTAGAGGGAAAGAGGATGTCAGTGACCGTCTGCTTGGAAGAACCGTTGACGCAGGAGTCAGCAATGTGCAGGACTGAATTGGAGACCAGGAGATATTTCTTGAACTTTTTCCTTCCAAACTTTGAAAGAGAGATAGGATAGGTGACAGAGTAGCAGTTAGAGAAGATAGGGGAGATGGAAATCACCATGGAGGGGGGAAAAAGGAACAGATGGAGAACTGCACCATGCACGATGAACTCACCAGGTGGCCTAGCAGCAAGACGGGTATAGAGAATCAGGTGCACAAGATGGGAAGTCCAAACCAAAGAAGAGAGTCCTGTGGCAGACCGAGAGAGAGCTCAGCGAAGAGGCTAAGAGACTTGAACCTTTGATGTAAAGAATGCCCGTAGCAAGTCTTCCAACTGTTTTTGTTCAGTTCCCTCCACCATAGCATCCATCTCCTTGTAGAGCCCTTTAATGCATTTTGGCCACCCCAAAGCTAGATTGTCTTGCAGGACTCTTAGACAAGTCTTAGGATCCTCTTTGGTAAATACCACAGGGGTGCCCTCACCTTGGGCGCCCATGTGATCTGCTCTGGGAGAAGGCATATCAACGCATATGCCGGATGTACAGATGGATGTAGAGATGACCAAATAGATGCTCTAATACTAAGCACACTTTTTATTGCTATGAGCAGACCCAGAAAGGACTTCCCATGGATCCCCTTTATTTGCTGCTTGAGCAAAGATGTTTATCCCATCAATGAGTGGAGTCTCAAGCAGCCAAGTCTCCTGGGCCAAAACTTCGAGCAAAGTTGTATATGGGAAAATAGGTTATAGGGGCCATGAGTGGAGATTCAAGTTGAAGTCGTTAAGGAACGGGCTTGTAGCTGATGACATTAGTGCAACCAGATTTTGCGTGGTTCTAGATTTTAAAATGGGTGGTGGCTGCACCAGTCTTGTTGCACCGGATTTTGACTAGATTATCCACAAATCACACACTTCTGTCTGTACTCCATCACATCAACTGATTTGTATTTCCTTATTAACTGGATTTAGCGTTTCTGTTGAAGCAGCCTCTTTGGCCAACAGACCAGGAAGCTGCAATTTTTCCTAAACATAGGGGAACAAATCATACCCAAATGATACAAAAAGTTTCAACCTCTGCTGTCAACATCTCATATAGAAATTTTGAGGTAATATGTAAGATTGCATTCGCTGTCCGAGAGTGTACAATAAAATCAACCAGATCAATCTCTTTTGAATTGTGTTCAAGCAAGGAATATCATAAAATGATGTATAATGTAATTTCTGTTTAAAACAACCAATGGCTTTAAACCAAATACATTCCAATCCCAAACAAAGGTATCTAACAGTTGTGGTTGAATTGAAAGTTCCTGCGTGACTATGTTCTGATTGTAGACAGCTATTTAGAGCAAATCATCTGTTGACAGAAATATCATGTTGAACTGGAGAAATATTCGACGGACACCTTTCATTATACGTGAGCGGTTGCAGGATCGGAGCAGAAACAGATCCACCAATGATTTAGTGGCATCTGATGAGTGGCTAGGAACAGAATAAATCACCAAGAACCGGATACAGAAGAAACTAAAACTCCAGACTGCTCCACAGAAGTATGTTTAGTTACGTTCCAAGTGTCATCGCCCTCCAGTTGAGGCAGAGGCGACTCCCCATCTTTTTCAAACTTAAATATGTTTTCTCCGTTGCCAGGTTAAAATGGGAAAGCCAGAGGTTAAGATTAATTATAAGCCTTCCAGCCATCACCTCTTTTGTTTTGCTATAGAAAGAGAAAGCACCCTTGTAGCAGATGTTAGAGGTGGCAAACACTTTCTAGAAGGATTGCTTTGAGAAGAAGCAACTTTTTCTGATTTTCTTTTCTTTATTTGCTAGTATTTGTAATGAATTTTTAGGGTTCAACTTAATTGAAGAGTTAGGAATCAGTAATAGTTTTGTTCCACAATTACTCATTTACGAGCATGTAAAAGTTCACGTTGGCCATTGAGGTATCTACATGAATGCTGCCTTGACTCTGGGTTAAAGAACTAGAGTCCTTCTCTAAAGAAATATCTAAAGATTTCTTAATTTTACACGTCTTTATTTTGTTCTCAGTTAACAAAGAGTTTAGTGTCCCAAACGTCCAATTTTCTGCGCTTTACGTTCAAGATTGTAGAGTACGTTTTTACTTTTGCACATAAATTGTCGTACAATCTGATGAATGAGTTAAGAACTAGGTTTAAGGCCATCAAGTCTACCCAGCATGCCCTTCCCTTTGTTGTCTTGGAGGAAGCCTTTGGTGATTGCATCAAGTCCGGCATATCATTCAGATGGAGGGGATGGAAAGAGCGCTCTGTAAAACTAGTTGGCGTTTCAGATAAAGACCTCATTAGTTTATTTTGCGCACCTGATCCTTAGTTGCTAAAGATGAATGTGGACTAGCTGAAATTGTTTGCAGGCAACCGGTTGCCCTAAGAGTTCCATGGCTAACAGGGGTGGGGGTCGTTTTTGGTATTCGTGAAGATGTTGAATTTTTTAGGTTGAGTAGTAGGTTTGCCAGACAATGTTGCTTCCACAATATCAGTCTTGGGTGTATAATATCTACTAAAATAATCAGTTATTTTCACAGTTGGTGTGCAGGCTAATTTCATTTTGGAATTCGATGTGTGTACAGGAAAGGCCTCCTCTCAGTTTTCAATAAGTGACCCCGTCATAAGGGGAGTATTCAGGCTTCTGTTCTCTTGTAACTTTACTATGTAATTTGCAGATTGCAAGGAATCTGCCAGTAGTTTAAATGGGTGCCTTTCCAGCAAAGAAATTGAATCAAGTGGTACGAGAGCAGCCCTTAATATCAAAGTCCAGAGCCCCTTATCTGCATCTGCTGTAACTGCACTTCCTTTTGCCCGTCGCATTTATTCACTCACAGCGCTGAGCTTTCTAAAGGCTCCTCCCCTTAACCGTGTCACACATAAGCAAGCACAAGAACAGGAAAGGAAAGACTTTCAACCTCTTCTCTCACCACTGCTATAACTGCACTTCCTCTAGCACTTTGTGCTCTTGCATTCGTGCAGCTCCAAGGTTTTTATTGGCTTCTCCCCTTAATGGAGTCTCGTAGTCCACAGCAGCACAAGGTCAGGAAAGCAAAAATCCATGCAGTTTCTCCTCTTACCACTACTGTAACTGCACTTTCTCTGGTACTAAGCGCTCTTGAACTATTCATTTTTTGTAAGGCTTCAAATGATAGTCAGTGTCCAGCAATCATTGTGACCCCTGGAAAAGACCAACCCAATATTTTGGCTTCCTAGAAAATCCATCCTTGTGAATACCTCTTGCCTAATGCATACTAGCTTAATTCAAATCAAGATTATCCTTCACCTCTAGAAACCCATTCCTATGATGTTGGGTCCATAACCACTTTAATTCTCTTTTAGAGACGTATGCTAATTGACAGTATATGCAAAGTACCGAGCTATGCTACACTGGTTCCATATATTTTACTGAATGCGATGTTACAGAAGTAAACCTTTTTTCAAATTCGATTAATTGGAAACTTAGAACGTTTTCGAATACTTACCTGGGGTTCAGGCTCTGTTTTAGCAGTGTTGTCCACCCACAGCACTGGGAAAAATGTGAGAACGTTTGTACCTTTCCAGTTTTTCTTTTTTTAAAAAACGTCTAGTTCAGTGCAGAATATACATCCTCAGTAACACATTTACGCACCTGTATTTTACCATCAGCATCGAACAAACTTGTAGCGAAATAATCAGCAGTAGTTCAGCCCAACACTTCGTATCTTAATCATCAAGTCAAGACCCAAATACTGGGTTGCTCTCTGCGTCCGTAAGTTTTCTCGGAAAGGCTCCCAAATGTCCTTAGGCCTGCAGCTTGGTGCCACAAGGGAGACATAGCCCTCCTCGCTCTCATTATCATAGGTCATTGCTTTGATCCACATTTTAATATCCGGGGCAACCTTCGATTTGCAATGATACAGTATACATTTTTTTGCAGTCAAATAACCCAGGTTGAAGAGGCGATGTATTTTAACAGATACCTTTTCAATATCTCCAAAAAAGTATTTGGGGGGCGAAAGTGTGTGAGGGATGTCTGTGATCTCAAATAAACAATTTTCAACCAGCTGCCAGAACTGGACAACCCCCGGCAGCTCCAGTACATGTGGCAAGAGTCGGCAACGTCAACGCCACATTTGACAAACTCCATCAGACACGGGAGCGAACCTAGTGATTTTTGCAGGGCTATAATGCAGCCTGTTTAGTATTTTGAATTGAATCAACCTGTGTCTAGCGTTGAGATACACCTCCTTCGTTATCCTTGGTTAAGCAACACCAACAGAGCCACTGACCATCATCCGCCAACCTGTTTAAATCTGCCTCATACCTCTCCTTGACACCCAAAACTGGAACCCACGCTCCCTGACACCTCATATATAGCTTGAATACCAGTAAACACAGTCCCCAGTATCTTGCATTCATTCGGATCGGCAGGGTTCGATGGCCAGCACCTCCTGGCCGCTGCTCTCATTCTGTAATATTGTAATGTTTTAAAAGGCTTATTACCCAGTTTGTCAGAAAGGGCTGCGTGAGTAACAAAGGAGCCATCCGGGAAAAGATCATGCAGTGTCATTGTTCTCTCGGGGTCCCACCCTCTCTGTATGTCCACATCATATGTTGGGGGAGTCCTGGGCAATTACAGAGTGGGAGAGCACCAAAGTAGGGGGAAGAGGTACCCAGCCTCTTAAATATTCTGGCCCAGGCGTTCACGGTTGTGCGGACCGGGTCGAATGTGCAAGTGTCTGTTAGGGAGAATTCTCTGTTAAGGCTAATTTCCCAAACCTAGTGAGTCCCCCAGCAGCTTTGCTGGATTTTTGGGGTTTATTTTTTTCTCTCCTGCTAAGAGTGAGACTCTTTTACTCCCACTCTTAGACATGATTTGAGGTGTTCCTTTGACTTTGAATGTGTTTTATGGACTTTGGGGTCCTTTACCCCATAGGGCTTCATGTGTTTTTGGTATGTGGGTTACACAGCACCCTCAGTGCAGTAACCCAGTGGTGTCATAGTGACCCCCAAACATAGACTCCATACCCTGGGATGGACTACTGTCTCCCAGGGCATGTAAAGTCACCATTGGCTTTACTAGTCCCCAATTATGAACAGAAACCAGTACAAACCATCATATTGTGGACATACTGGTCGGGGCAATTCGATTGCCCCGGGGTCTGTTGTTCGAGGGGGCATGTCTCCGTCCCCCCTGATCGAGTTTTGGCTGGTGGCAGTGGATACTACTTTTTATATTCGACCGCAAATATTTTCCTATGGGATTTTCCCATTGTTCGAGGCTACCACTTTTTAACATAGCCTCGAACATACCGCCGGTTTATTAAATTAATATAAAATCACTGGTTGGTATTTTTTGCCGAAACTCGGTTCCAAAATGGCGTTTGTGTTCGCTTCTGTGACTCCAACCCAAGTCGGGCCCTTTGTTCCACTTTTTGGCAGGCTTCTCCACAGAAGCCTCCAAAAGTGGTGCCACTCTGTCTGGGTACCACAGGGGGTGCGGGAGGGGGTTGAGGCACCCTGGACTGAGTTGCCTTGGCAACTCAAGTCGCACTCTTGTGTGATTGGCCCAAGTGGTGAGCCTCCCGGCTCACCACTTAGCATGTTTGATTGACAGCTAAGCTGAACAAATGGGGGTTTGCTGCATAAAAGCAGGGCTTTGGGGACTGGAACTTTAGAAGTCGCCACAGGACCTAAAGAATCCGAAGAGGGAGAAGCTGAGCCGACCTGCAACGACGACACCACCTGTGGAGCCCTGCTGAACCGTCTCACCACTTTTCCCGACGACAGAGGAGATCTCCAGCCCGGAGCGTCTTCTTCCTTTGACTGGTGGGGATAACCAGTTTGCCCGCCTTTTCGCCTTCCGGGATCGGCAACCGGGATACCACGGTTCTTCCACTACCGTGAATAAAAGGGTCATATCTTTTAACCGGAGAACTCAGTGGCTGGTTTCTTCCCTGCAAAGAGAGGGGGTTGGACTCTGGCTGCCTCTTCCTCTGAGACACTAACAGGTGTCGCGCTAGCATACATGAAACTAAGTCTACGCTAGTAAGACTTGTGTTTTTTTGTAATAGAGCCCAACAACAATTTTTCACGGGTGCTTAAGAATTTTTATTTGGGACACACCCCACAAATTTTTTTAAAAACATAGACAAACTAAAAGTCCATTGTCACAAATTGTATTATTCATTATATTGTATCGGCATATAATGTCAACAACACTTAGTCGTTAATACAACAAAAATTATCAAATGCAATATTATTGTTCATGCACTGAGAAGGAGTCGACACTTAGATGTGTTTCCAGCTATATAACAACGCAGATGTAGATGGTGGGTTGTTCTATAGCTTTCCTCAGGACTGTGAAATCGGGTAGTCTTGTGTGTGTTTCTCTGACCATGCTGTGGATGGGGAACAAGAAAAAAGAGGGGGACATGTGCTGTTTAAAAGGGTTCCATGGAATAAGGAACTACAAAAGTAAAAAAGCATGATGCTAGGCTCAGACATACCTGTCTTCAACAGTGTTTTGTCTCAGGGCAGGGTGGTGCGTAGGGAATGGCGAATCCGAGTATGCCAGACCAAGTTTTGTTTGTTCTCTGGAGTTGCAGGGGAGGTATCTGCTGCAATATATAGGACATAGCGTGAGTTAGATGCAAGTGTCCTATTTGTGTCATGAAATTGACACTGTGCACGTGAGAAATTAAGGTACTGTTTGCCTATTATTGGCTGGTGCACAATGTAGTTAGCTGTGCGTGGACACACGTCTCATGTTATAATATGTAGACAATGTATCCTAGATGGGATATCGATAGACTGTAATAGTCACTATGGTATTAATACTTGTAACACCCCGGAAGAGAGGGCGGGATGCTTACCTTTTCGTACTGGGGAGAGCTTCTGAAGTGAGCTGTGTCGCTGACCGTGCTCCGCGCATGCGTGGTGTCGCGTCGGTGAGGCGGGCAACCAAAAAAAGAGAATCAAAATGGTTTGCCCATGCGTGAGTAAATAGTGGTGGAGTTACCGCGCATGTGTGGGGAAAGAAAGTGTACGTGCGTTCATGGCTGGGATACTGTTGCTATGTCACGTCAGAGATGGGCGTTGTCTGTCTACACAGTGGGTTAGTCTCGTGATTTGCATTGTATACAGGTGGGCTGTGTAGTCCATGTGTTTTCAACAGTACAGTACAGTCTGCATTTCATACATTTTGAGATTGAATTTCAGTAATACAGCGCACGTACAAGTGTATTTTGTTTAATACAAACATGCGGACATTAACATACATAGCAATTTGCCTCATTCTATCCTATGTCACATGATAATTGGTAGAAGAGGAGAGTAGGGAAGAATACTAATGGGAGGTAAATTAAGGTGTAATTAGAAAAAAAGGTTCCACTCTATGCAGATGTTTAATCCATTCTTCACCGTATCTAATCTGTGGATCCATTTCTGTTCCAATTTTCTCAGGGCTAGGTCTCTGTCCCCTCCTCGCTCCTTTTCATCTATGGTTTGGATGATCGCCCATTGAAAGTCTGTACTCCACCACTATTTACTCACGCATGGGCAAACCATTTTGATTCTCTTTTTTTGGTTGCCCGCCTCACCGACGCGACACCACGCATGCGCGGAGCACGGTCAGCGACACAGCTCACTTCAGGAGCTCTCCCCAGTACGAGAAGGTAAGCATCCCGCCCTCTCTTCCGGGGTGTTACAAGTATTAATACCATAGTGACTATTACAGTCTATCGATATCCCATCTAGGATACATTATCTACATATTATAACATGAGACGTGTGTCCACGCACAGCTAACTACATTGTGCACCAGCCAATAACAGGCAAACAGTACCTTAATTTCTCACGTGCACAGTGTCAATTTCATGACACAAATAGGACACTTGCATCTAACTCACGCTATGTCCTATATATTGCAGCAGATACCTCCCCTGCAACTCCAGAGAACAATCAAAACTTGGTCTGGCATACTCGGATTCGCCATTCCCTACGCACCACCCTGCCCTGAGACAAAACACTGTTGAAGACAGGTATGTCTGAGCCTAGCATCATGCTTTTTTACTTTTGTAGTTCCTTATTCCATGGAACCCTTTTAAACAGCACATGTCCCCCCCTTTTTTCTTGTTCCCCATCCACAGCTTGGTCAGAGAAACACACACAAGACTACCCGATTTCACAGTCCTGAGGAAAGCTATAGAACAACCCACCATCTACATCTGCGTTGTTATATAGCTGGAAACACATCTAAGTGTCGACTCCTTCTCAGTGCATGAACAATAATATTGCATTTGATAATTGTTGTTGAATTAACGACTAAGTGTTGTTGACATTATATGCCGATACAATATAATGAATAATACAATTTGTGACAATGGACTTTTAGTTTGTCTATGTTTTTAAAAAAATTTGTGGGGTGTGTCCCAAATAAAAATTCTTAAGCACCCGTGAAAAATTGTTGTTGGGCTCTATTACAAAAAAACACAAGTCTTACTAGCGTAGACTTAGTTTCATGTATGCTAGCGCGACACCTGTTAGTGTCTCAGAGGAAGAGGCAGCCAGAGTCCAACCCCCTCTCTTTTCAGTATTAATTCGTCCTCCAGACTCAGGCCCCTCTATAAAATACAAAGAGGATCCCCCCTTTCCCTTCTTTATAAACCCTGGTTTCTTCCCTGGCAGTGCAACAACCTTCAGCTTTCCTCCACATCGAGACCATCTCTTCCTCTGGACGACGCCGTGACTTGCACCTGCTGCCAGGAACAACTGCCCCCGCTGGAGGATCCTCTCCACTTTGAAGGTACTGTGTCCGCCTGGCCTCCCTCGCAACGGTCTGTGTGGGGTGACTCTTAAAGCCTCCACTTACCACTTGGGTTGGCCCTAGGCTGGCTAACTGAACTTTTCTGAGCTGACTTAATTCTTTTCTGAACTCCCTGCAAGACTTCAAGACTTTTAAGCTGTGTGATCTTGGGCGCATTGGTGCTCTGTTCTCTCTAAGAGGGACCCCGGCCTCTGAATGTTTTGCTCACAAGTAGACTTGACTTTCCTGCCTTGCTGGGTGCTTCCAAAGTATTGTGTTGTGTGCTTTTCCTAATTTCTGCCTTTTCCCTCCCTTTTTCTTAACTTATTGGAGTGCCATCTTTAGTTAAGCGCTCACCTCTGTCTGGAAATAAGTGGTGTTAACTAGGACTTGTCTAATAAGGAATAAGGGATGTACATCTAGTAATAGTGACTGTGTGTTGAATTTACTTACCTCTTTTTGTGCTAGTGTAAATTACAAGTGTGTCTTTAAATAAAATATGATATACTTTTACACCAAAGCTCTGGTCAGTGTTTGCTTGTACTACGGTGTCTCTGTACCTATTGTGTATACTCTGCATACTGCCTAACTCATCTTGAGAGAAGTCTGACTGCTCAGCCACAGCTACCAGGTAAATCTGGATGGTACAAACTGCTACCAATTGGGTTTACTGCCAACCACCTGTAGTCCTAAATCTTTTGCAGTGGTCCCTAAGGGAACTGCACAGGTTTCTGCCTAACAGTGTCCGCATGTTCATTGGCAAGGACAATAGTACTCAGGCTCGAAGGGGAGGCGCTGTACCGTTCTAGGGCCTTGTGTATCGGCCGTTCTTGTGAAGAGTACCAGTGACAGGCAAACTGTGCTTGTGATACCTGGTGATATAGCTTGAAGTCTGGGGCTTGCAGGCCACCCTGTTCATACGGCCTGGTCATACCCTCCCATCTCATTTGCGTGGTTCCAGGGCCCCATTTAAAGTCTATTGCCAATGTCCGGAATCTATCAAAGAACGCTCAGCTGGGCCATATCAGAATGTTAATGAAGTAATACAATAGTTTGGGGATCACAATCATTTTATATAAGGAGAGCCTGCCATATAAGGAGATGGGGAGCCTGGCCCAGAGATTCAGCTTGTACCCCATCGTTTGTAGGTATTTCTCGTGGTTCTCAGCCAATAGGCAGTGATGTGTACATGACACTACTACGTCTAGATATTTAATTTTGTCCCAGACCCATCTGAATCCAGCCAGGTCCAGCGGGGCAATAGAAGTATTGTTTAGCGGGAATAGCTATGACTTGGATTCATTGATATGATATCCTGAGTAGGTGGAAAACTTGCACACCTCATCCAAAATCGGGGCCATATTTGTAGCCATATTACATATATACAGCAGCATATCGTCGGCGTAGAGAGATTATTTGTGGCGTGCCAGCTATATGTAACCCACGGTGAATGTGGTTGAGGCGCATTATGCATGCAAGGGGCTCTATGGTGAACGCAAATAGTCAAGGGGATAGCCGGCATCCCTGCCTCGTTCCACGCCGAAGGAACAATTGGGGAGAGAGTGTGACCTCTGTGCGGACCCTGGCCACTGGGGAAGCATATATTAAGCGGACACATTGAATGAAGTGATCCCCCAATCCCATCCGCTGCAGCACCAAGAACAGAAACTGCCAGGAGACCGAATCAAAAGCCTTCTTGGCTTCCAGTGAGGCAGCAACCGTCTGCGCATGTGGGCTGAGCTGTGAAATAATACCAAACAGTCTTTGCAGATTGAGCGCCGTTGATCGTCCAGGGATAAATCCTGACTGTTCCGGTGAACCAGCTGCGACATGTATAAGAGGAGCCGTGAGGACAGCAATTTAGCGAAACCTTTAGTGTCCGAATTAATCAGCGATAACGGTCTGTATGAGCCCATGTCAGCAGCAGGTCTGTTTGGCTTCAGCAGTACTGTAATAACCGATTCGAAGGGGGAAGTCAGCCAATCTGGAGTGGTGACTCCTACACACGCAGGAGGTTAGGAACCAGGGCAGCTCATTGTATAATTCGATGCACAAACCGTCCGGACCAGGTGCCTTGCCAGATGAATGTGACATAATGGTGTCAGTAATTTCCTCTGGGTTCAACGACTGATTAATTGCCAGTCGTGCAGCCGTCCAGGTAGCTCTACAGCTCAGCAGCCGAACAGCTATCCGTTCTTGAGTAGAGAGATCACAGAACCTATGGAATTCATCGTTTATCGCGTTTGGGGTAGTAAGAGTGAGTCCAGAGGAGCCCTTTATCCCCGTGATATGTTGCACTCCATTCTTGGCTCTAACCACATTAGCCAGTAGTCGGCTAGGTCTATCAGCCTCACCATATCACCGTGCTCAAATGGGATAATGCAGCAAATGGACCTCCCTATCCGCCAGTTCCCTGAACTTCAGGAGATGTTAAGCTGCGCGTCTCTGGAGCGCTGCGTACCTGAAGTTTCAGTTGCTGGTCTCGCCGGTGACGCCAGACTGGTAGACCTTCAAATAGAATGCAGAAATTGTAACGCTAGGAAGCGACCCCGACCCAACCCTAATGGAACAGGGATGGATTGGAATCACCTCCCGACGCCACTGGCTCACCTCCCTGCGGATTAAAGTGACGCCGGGACAGTGCAAGCACTGACAGGGAGGTGATGAGGTGTTGAGCTGGTATGGTCTGGTAGAGGTTCACAAGCTGGAGGATTGAGAAGGTCTTCAAAGATGTCCAGGCACGATCCTCCAAGGCAGTTGATAATCAGGAGGGCTGGCACCCAGAGCCAAACAGGCAAGGAAGATCCAGGCAAACAAGGAGATCAGGAAGAGAGTGGAACCCAGGGAACAGGAAGGCCCAAGGAGAGGGGAGAAAGCCAGGAGGGGGGACCCACAACCTCCTAAGGGCCACAGAGCCAAGGGAAACTAATCCCAACAGAAATGAACCCAGGAGGAGAGGGGAAAACTGGAAGGCAGGAACCACAAGGAAGGGACCCAACAGGAGCTAAGGCAGCCCGAGAGGCCAGAGAACCGGACAAGGAAGCAGAAGCCAAGGAGCAGGAACCTGATGCAAGGGCACCAAGCGACGGTAAGTGGGGAACAAACCGCGTTAAGACGCGATCTGTAGAGGGCCGGGCGCTATTTACAGCGTCCGGCACGAAAGCGAGGCTCGGAACGCTAGCGGGGCTGCGCATGCGTAGCGGCCGAGCGGGTACCAGAACGAGGCTTGGAACACAAGCTTGTCTGCCCGTTCCTGGTTACCCGCGAGGTTCGCGCATGCAAGCGAAGGTGTCGAGCGCCGGCCCGCTGCCTACAGCCACGCTTCCCAAGCCGGTAATATGGGTACAACTGCCACGTCCGGGGACGGACGCGACGAGAAGGCCAGGTAAGTGTCCTAACAGGAGATTGCCCTCAATACAACCCAACAGGGCTCGGCCTTTTGTGTTGCCATATACGTTTTTGTGTTTTTTAGGTCTGTTTGTACCCTGCCCAGCTCCTGTCTAGTGTCCTTCAAAGCCCCCCTGACCCACACTTTGAAGGCCTCCCAGACCGTGCTATGAAGTTGTACCATTCCCTGATTTCTTTGAAAAAAATCTACCACAGCACTATGTAGTGTTTCCACAAAAATCGGTCTGGCAGGCATGCGGGGGGCATGCGCCATGGAGGCCTGTCCATTCCACCTGAACGTCATAGTGATGGGGGAATTGTCAGAAATTGTGCTAGGGAAAATACTGCTATCCACCACCCATCTCATCAGTGCAGCAGGTAACCGCCAATAATCGATTCTTGAATGGGCGTCGTGGATCCATGAATAATGTGTGTACTCCCGTGTATCAGGGTTGCGGCCTCTCCATACGTCTATAAGATCAAGCTGTTGCATAATGTTCAAAAGTGTGCGGCCTGCATTGGTTAATTCTTGAGTGGCTCTGGATCTGTCAAGCACACACTCTAGTATCAGATTAAAGTCCCCTCCCAGATAATACATTTGTGGGCACCCCCTAGTAGGACGTCCAAAACCTGACCATAGAACTCGGGTTCATCAACATTTGGGCCATATGTGTTCACTAAGGTTGTGGCGATGCCCGCCAATTCACCCCATAGAATAGCATATCTACCTAGGAGGTCTATGCAGCGTTTGGTTTGCCTGAAAAGGAATAGAGCGATGCATCGATGTCGTTACCCCACGGGGTAACAATTAATAATTAGTGTAGCCTTGTTGAGACCCCCAGGCCACAGAAAACCCTCTGCTAAGGACCCCCAATGCGTGCATTTCCTGTAGCATCACCACCCTTGGGGCCTTTGTTTTCATGCACGCCACAACCTTTTGCGACTTAAAAGGATGATTGAGTCTGCGAATGTTTCATGACATGAATGCAATGTCACTACTTGTCATGACTTAGCTATAACAAATCGGGGCCCATCTATGGATGGGCGAAACCTAGGATGAGATCATTGCATTTAATCAGGCAGAAGTCTGCACCATTTTTCAACACAGTATTGAACAACATCAAAACAAAACTTGTGAAACCCGTACAACTTCGGTTTTCTTGGGTGTCATCAGTCACAGTCTTGACACTTTCCCACCACCCCCCACCCTCATCATCACCCCCAACTCGATGATGGAACCCATATAACAATAGAACACATTTGGATATCCCCTGGGCAGCACCCTAAGCAGTGAACGGTACTTTGCAGGTGGCCACCCTGATGCACCCCCCCCCCCCCCCCAGGTCGCAGGATTTGTTTTCCCATGATTACTGAAGTGAAATGATGGAGCACTCTGTGTGGGAATCAGTCGTTGTCGATGTTATCGGGCTAATTATTGCTTGTGGGGGGACCGCCCCCACCACCTGTCTTTCCTGGGGAGCGGTATGGAATAGTAGTTTCGATGTAGGCTGTTGCTTCCGTCGGAGTTTACCAAAAAATGCACCCTTCCACCATGTTGTATGCGCAGGTTTGCTGGGTATAGCAGCGCATACAGGATCTATCTCATGCGCAATAGCTTCTTGACTGCACATTGGCAGAAAAGTCAGGATATATGTGGATGTCTGATGATTCGTATCGTAGAAATTTTTTTTTCTCTGGCCATGTGTAGAATAAGGTCCCTGTCTCAGTAATTCAGGTGCTTAGCAAGAGTGGTGCAGGGAGGAGCCCCCGGCCTGGCGACTGGACGCGGTGCACTCTTTCCACAAGGTAGTGCTGTGATAATTTAGATGGATCGAACAGGTTCTCGACAAAGTGTTCCATAGAGGCCTTTACAGTCTGCCTCCGGAATCCTGATGATACAGATGTTATTTCTTTGTGATTGTGATTCTAGGACCTCATACTTATTACAGATCTGCTGACTTCCTGCTGCAAGGGCTCTATATCACGGTCGTGTTTGGAAACATTATCCTCTGTCTCGCCAATCCTTGTCTCAGCCACTGTGATACGGGCACCCTCTTTCTCCAGCTAGGACTTCAGGGATCCTATGGTCGAAACAATGTCATCTAATTTCATGTTTACTGCCATGCAGCTATTCTGCATCGCCGCAAGGAGATGTTCGGCCCTGGTAGCATTAGAAGCCAAAGGCTTTTCAGCCTCGGCTGGTGGTTCTGTGAGACCCGGAGTTCTGGCGGGGGTGTTGGTGTATGAATCCATTGGCCCTTATTTTTCTTGGCTCCAGAGCCCTTCATCATGTTGCCTCTCTGCAAAGTCCCAGCAGGACACATTATTTCAACAATGATAGTAGCAGGCCTCCCGTTGTCTTACATTAGGGTCCTTGCTCGCTCGTGTAACGCTCACCTGATTCCCACGGAGGTGCTGGTCCCGGCTGAACTGTTATAGTCTCTTCAATTGAGAAGCGTAGAGCTCGGATGACTCTCTGGACTGGGCTTCCTCTTATTGACCGTCTAGCTTGCAGGGTAAGGTTTCTGCAGGCGGAAGAAAAAAGGGTTAATGACTGTTTGGCTGGACTTCCCTCACTAATCGCCAACTCTCCGAAAGTCCAATGTCCTGGTGAGGTCTCACCTTAGGCGTATAAATGCTGGGCTCTCCATCCTGCGACTTATGCAGGGGTGCGTGGGTTCCAGTTACGTCAGTGGAGGTCCTCAAAGTCTTTTGTGGCCTTAGAAGTGGCACAGGTGCTGAGATGCCAAAAGGTGATGCCGCCGTTACTGCATGAGCGGATGCCAGTAGGTATAAAGATTTTATAGTCTTGAAGAGATGGGCATTGTCTTTTTCAGGTGCCTGGATGCTGAGGGCGTGGTCACTGAGAGCGTGACACGTGCGGTTGTACGTAGGTATGGGAATTTCAATGACACCTCAATAATGTCCCTTGTTTTCTGTTTTCAGGTCTTGAGATGTTGCGGGCGTTGTTCGTCCGTTGCCGTTGCACGTGCGAAGTACGTGAGTATAATGATCTGTGACCTTATTATAGCACCTCTAACAATGTTCTTTTCTTGTTTTCAGGTGCCGAGCTGCTGCGGTTGAAGAGATCGTAATACGCGCACAAAAGCAGGTAAGAAAAGTAAATGCGGCCGCCTTCACCCGATTCCTACTTAACAATGTTCTTTGTCTTTACAGGTGCCGTAGGGCTGCTGAAGAGAAGGCCGCGAAGAATCCGTGAAAGCACAGATGGATCAGGTAAGCGAGCGCGGCTGCGAACGTATTGCAACTTGCTAACCTTATGTTTCTTTTGCTTGCAGGTTCTGCCGGTGTCTGGATTCTTGGATGGTAAGTATAGTTCTCGTGTCTTTCTTCCACAGGTTGCTGAGCTGAAGCTGGAGATGTCACTGGAATGCTGGAGCTGACTCGGTGAGCGTCCTGCTGCAGATGCAGAATAACGCGAAGCACGTTTTCCCAATCGGGTGTGGTTTAAATAGTGTTGGAGTGATTGGGTGTCTTCTTCCTCAGCCTCGCCCAGGTAAAAGAGTTCCTATGTTCCAGAGCTAAGGAGTGGCACCAGCCCCACCCAGGTAAGAAAGTAGTCCCAGTTCAGAGAATAGTTCCTCCCAGCAGAAGGCTGGGGACTTCATCATGCCAGCATTTGCAAAGGTGAGTATGCAGCATGGTCTGCTACAGGTAGGTCCACCCAAGCACCTTTGCAAGAATTATGAGCCCGGCGCCCCTGGCGCCGGGACTGAGGTTCCTTATGAGCCTGGCGCCAGAGGCGCCAGGACATGGTCCAAAGGGCCCCAATAGGGGTTTGCTGGAGCCGGGGACGAGGGTCGTGAGCCTGCTTCCGGGGATGCTGGGCTTGACTTGGCTTCTCGGGAGCAGTGCTCATGACAGCACCCCCCCTCAAGGCTCCTCCCAAACTTGTCTTCCCGGAGGTTTTGGCCTATTGGGAAAAGTTCGGTGGAATTTTCTGACTAGACGAGGAGCATGGACGTGGTCAGAGGGTTCCCATGATCGTTCTTGAGGTCTGTAACCCTTCCAGTCGATCAGATAGTATAATTTTGACTTGATGATCTTGGAGTCCAGAATGTTTTTAACCTCAAATTCAGGTTCTCCATTTACTTGAATAGGCTCTGGAGGTTTATTCAGTCTGGTTCCAGGTTGCATAGGTTTTAGTAGAGATACGTGAAACACCGGATGTATTTTCATGTGGGATGACAAACCCAATTTGACAGCCACTGGGTTTATTATGGCTGTAATTGGATATGGTACAAGATATTTTGGGTTGAAGGTGTGAGGTCCTTTAAGTGATAAATGTTTGGTGAATAACTAAACTTGATCTCCAACCTGGTATTGAGGGGCGTCTCTTCGGTGTTGGTCTGCTCCCCTTTTGTACCGTTCTTTAGCCTGTTGTAGGTGGATTGTCGCTTCTTTGAAAGCTTGAGTGATAGCATTGTGAAGTTGATCCACGGCAGGCGTTCCAAGATCTTGGGGCGGGTCGAGATTGGAGGTTCGAGGATGAATTCCATATAAAATGTAAAAGGGACTTTTTCCGGTTCCTGAATGGATCGAGTTGTTGTAAGCATATTCGCCTATCCAAAGGATATCTTTCCAATTACTTTCCGACTGCTGTAGCATACAACGTAAATATTGTTCCAGAGTTTGGTTTGTCCTCTCAGTTTGTCCGTCGGTCTGGGGATGATGGCTGGTTGAAAGTCTCACATCGATTTGAGCTAAACGACAGCAACTTCGCCAAAAGTGAGAGATAAACTGGCTCCCCCTATCTGAGATCAAAACCGAAGGGAAGCCGTGTAATCTTATAATATTTTCAAGGAATTCCCGTGCTAGAACTGAAGCTGAAGGTAAGCCCTTTAGTGGAACGAAGTGGGCCATTTTAGAAAACAAATCTACAATTACTAGAATAGTGTTGTATCCGGAACAGGAGGGTAAATCGGTGATGAAGTCCATGGAGAAGGGTATGCCAGGGATGTGGCGGGATGTCTAGCGGATGCAGGAGACCCGCTGGTCTTTCCTTCTGACCTTTGTTTTGGGCACACACACCACAGGACATCACAAACTCCTTTATGTCTTTTCTCCATGACGGCCACCAGAAGTGTCTCTTGACTTTTTCCGAGGTTTTGGCAATGCCTGGGTGGCCCTCCATCAAGGAATCATGGTAGCAAGAGATTACCTGTTTTTGTAAATCGGCATGTGTTAGGAATAGTCGTCCCTGAAAATAAGGCAGGTCTTTTTTTATGATCAAGTCCTTTCCCTTCAGTTGCCAGTTTTGTAAGTCCGAAGGGGTCACAAGTTGTTTAACTTTTGCTTCGATATCTTCGATGGATTGTGAACAAATCAGGCCCAGGATTCTCTGTTCTGGAATTATTGGCACAGGTTCAGGATTGACAATATTATCTCCCATTCCAATCCGCTTTGCCATTTTTGTTGCCGTGGCGATAAGGAATTACAAAGTCAAATTCGGCAAAGAAAAGTGCCCAGCGAAGCTGTCTGGAGGACTGAGCTTTGGCGGTTTTCAGGTATTGTAGGTTTCGATGATCAGTGATTACCGTGACAGTGTGTTTGGCTCCAAGGAGATAGTGCCGCCAGGCCTTGAAAGCGGACTTAATTGCTAAAATCTCTTTTTCTGTGATTGTGTAGTTAATTTCAGGCGCCGAGAACTTGCGAGACCAGAATGCCATGGGGTGCAATTGGTTAGTTTCCGGATCTCTCTGTGATAGAACCGCCCCCATTGCTAAGCTGGAGGCGTCGGTCTCAACGATGTAAGGGAGGTCTGGGCGTGGGTGTTTCAGTATGGGTGCTGAGGTGAACTTGGCTTTTAGCTCTTGAAAGGCCTATTCTGCTTCTGTTGACCACTCGAAACGTTTGTTTTTTCTTAAGAGGGCGGTGATGGGCTGCACCACTCGTGAAAACTCTGGAATAAACCTGCGGTAAAAGTTGGCGAAACCTAACATGCTTTGGACACCTTTCACGGAAGTAGGTGATGGCCACTTGATGAAAGCGTCCACCTTTCTCGAGTCCATGTGGACTCCTTTGGGTGTCAGAATAAAGCCTAGAAATTCGACCTCCGTGACGTGAAAAACACATTTTTCGAGCTTAGCAAAAAGCTTATGTTGGCGGAGTTTTTCAAGGATGGCTCTAACATGTTTCCGATGATCTGCTTCTGAAGATGAGTACACAAGGATGTCATCTATGTAGACGACTACGCAAACATCTATGAGTTCTCTGAGGACATCATTCATAAAATACTGAAAAGCGGCTGGTGCATTGCATAGTCCGAAGGGCATCACTTGGTATTCAAATAGTCCATACTTGGTGCGAAATGCCGTCTTCCATTCGTCGCCTTCTTTAATCCGTACCAAGTGGTAGGCTCCCCTGAGATCTAGCTTTGTATAAATGCAGGCGTTCTTAACTTGGTCAAGGAGTTCCGGAATCAGAGGTAGGGGGTATCTGTTCTTTACTGTTATCTGGTTCAGGGCACGATAATCAATACAGGTTCTAAGGTCACCTTCTTTTTTAGGTACGAAGGACAGAGCCGAGGATGCAGGAGACTTTGATGGGCGGATAAATCCATTGGCCAGGTACTGGTCCAGATACTGTCGCAAATGAAGATTTTCAGGCTCGGTAAGGGCGTAAATTCTACTATAAGGGGGAGTGGCTCCGGGTATCAGGTCTATTTGACAGTCGTAAGATCTGTGGGGAGGCAGGGTATTAGCCTGTTCCTTCTGAAAGACATCTTGGAATTCTTGATACTCTGGAGGCAATTGCGGTCCTTCGGATGTTGCTACCGCTAGGCCAATACTGGGTCGAGGATAACAAGTAGGTGCACACTCTGGGAACTGTATCGTCTTTGCTCGCCAATCAATTTGAGGATTGTGTTTCTCCAACCAAGGGATCCCCAGAATTATTTGGAACTGAGGGGCCTTGATCACATCGAACACGATTACCTCCCAATGTCCATCTTGGCCTAATAACGTCACTTCTGTGGTGGTATGGGTTACCGGTCCGGAGGCTATTTCCGTACCATCCACTGTGGTAATGACATCTTTAATTACCTTAGGACAAAGGGGTAGGTTCATCCTGGAAGCCATCTCGCGGTCTACATAATTTCCAATCGCTCCGCTATCAATGTATGCTTTAATGGCATGCAAACGATCCGGTCGTTCTGGATTTATGAGGACCATTGACATTATGAAGTGCGAGGTCAAAGAACTGGTTTTTACGCTCGGCAAGCGGACCTCTACACTTGTCGGGCGAGGTCGTTTCCCGGCTCGGGCTTTTCGGAATTCTTATCAGAAGCTCCCACTGTCTTCTTCGGAGGTTTCACCGGGCAATCTCGGAGGAAATGTCCTGAATTTCCACAATAGAGACATAGCTGCAATTGTCGTCTCCTGTCGCGTTCTTTCTGGGTTAGGGGACCCTTTACGACCCCTATTTGCATAGGTTCTACAGCTTCAACTCCTTTGGTGTGAGTTAGTGGCTTAGAGAATACTCGAGTTTCGAACCTGGAGCGGTCTGCCTTTCTGTTTTGTAGTCTGTGATCCAGTTGGACCACTAAATCAATGTACTCTGAACAATCTTGAGGGGGATTCACGACCTGGGCTAGGACGTCTTTGAGTTCGCCACGCAAACCCCTGTGGAAAAGCGTGATCCTCTTGTCCTCGGGCCATCTGGTTTCTACGATTAGTCTGTTAAATGACGCAATATAAGCCAGAAGATCCTGATTGCCCTGCCGTAGGGAAAGGAGTTTGTTGTCCAGGGCCTGCCCCTGGGAATGTCTTGCGAAAAGTCTTTCCATATTGGCCTGGAAGGCCTGGAAATTGCGAAGAATCGGGTCATCCTGTGTAACCAGAGACCAATCAGCGGCGCTGCCGCTAAGATACGAAAGCACAAAGGCTACTTTAGTCTGATCAGTCGGAAAAGCAGCTGGTCCACAAAGAAAGTGCAATCGACACTGATTTATGAACACCGCAAACCGCTTAGGGTCACCTGAGAAGCGTTCGGCCGGAGCCAAAGGCACATTTCCGGGCAGATTGATTTGAACAGGATTGGCTGAAGCCGCCGGGGTATAGGTCCCTCCTCAATTAGGTAGAGGGGTTTGCCCCGCTTGTGTTTGTAATAACTGTCTGGCGAGGTCATTCATTCGTTCTTTGGACATAATCAATTCCCTCCTCAGGGCATTAGTTTCCTGGCGGGCAGCATGTACTTCAGCTCTTAATTCCCCTAGTAACTGGGCCAGTTGATCAGTGTCGGAAGTTTCCATAGCGCCTTGGTAGGAGGTTATTAGAGGGCTTTGCGTTCTGTAACGCTCACCTGATTCCCACAGAGGCGCTGGTCCCGGCTGAACTGTTATAGTCTCTTCAATTGAGAAGCGTAGAGCTCGGATGTCTCTCTGGACTGGGCTTCCTCTTATTGACCGTCTAGCTTGCAGGGTAAGGTTTCTGCAGGCGGAAGAAAAAATGGTTAATGACCCTTTGGCTGGACTTCCCTCACTAATCGCCAACTCTCCGAAAGTCCAATGTCCTGGTGAGCTCTCACCTTAGGCGTGTAAATGCTGGGCTCTCCATCCTGCGACTTATGCAGGGGTGCGTGGGTTCCAGTTACGTCACTGGAGGTCCTCAAAGTCTTTTGTGGCCTTAGAAGTGGCACAGGTGCTGAGATGCCAAAAGGTGATGCCGCCGTTACTGCAAGAGCGGATGCCATTAGGTATAAAGATTTTATAGTCTTGAAGAGATGGGCACCTTTAATGAAGTCTTTGCATTGTCTTTTTCAGGTGCCTGGATGCTGAGGGCGTGGTCACTGAGAGCGCGAGACGTGCGGTTGTACGTAGGTATGGGAATTTCAATGACACCTCAATAATGTCCCTTGTTTTCTGTTTTCTGGTCTTGAGATGTTGCGGGCGTTGTTCGTCCGTTGCCGTTGCACATGCGAAGTACGTGAGTATAATGATCTGTGACCTTATTATAGCACCTCTAACAATGTTCTTTTCTTATTTGCAGGTGTCGGGACCTTGCGGGCGTTTTCCCAGTCGCGGATGCACGTGGGGAAACACGTAAGTGTTAGGCTTTCTTGCAGTCTTTAATGGCACTTAAATAATGTCTTTTCTTGTTTTCAGGTGCCGGGCTGCTGCGGTTGAAGAGATCGTAATACGCGCACAAAAGCAGGTAAGAAAAGTAAATGCGGCCGCCTTCACCCGATTCCTACTTAACAATGTTCTTTGTCTTTACAGGTGCCGTAGGGCTGCTGAAGAGAAGGCCGCGAAGAATCCGTGAAAGCACAGATGGATCAGGTAAGCGAGCGCGGCTGCGAACGTGTTGCAACTTGCTAACCTTATGTTTCTTTTGCTTGCAGGTTCTGCCGGTGTCTGGATTCCTGGATGGTAAGTATAGTTCTCGTGTCTTTCTTCCACAGGTTGCTGAGCTGAAGCTGGAGATGTCACTGGAATGCTGGAGCTGACTCGGTGAGCGTCCTGCTGCAGATGCAGAATAACGCGAAGCACGTTTTCCCAATCGGGTGTGCTTTAAATAGTGTTGGAGTGATTGGGTGTCTTCTTCCTCAGCCTCGCCCAGGTAAAAGAGTTCCTGTGTTCCAGAGCTAAGGAGTGGCACCAGCCCCACCCAGGTAAGAAAGTAGTCCCAGTTCAGGGAATAGTTCCTCCCAGCAGAAGGCTGGGGACTTCATCCTGCCAGCATTTGCAAAGGTGAGTATGCAGCATGGTCTGCTACAGGTAGGTCCAACCAAGCACCTTTGCAAGAATTATGAGCCCGGCGCCCCTGGCGCCGGGACTGAGGTTCCTTATGAGCCTGGCGCCAGAGGCACCAGGACATGGTCCAAAGGGCCCCAATAGGGGTTTGCTGGGGCTGGGGACGAGGGTCGTGAGCCTGCTTCCGGGGATGCTGGGCTTGACTTGGCTTCTCGGGAGCAGTGCTCATGACAGCTCGGGGGTGGGGGGGCAGCGTACAAGTTAACATCCAGTAGCAGTTCAGCCCATCTGTGTTTTTGACGCCACAGTAGTGGGGAAGAAGTCAGATGAGCATTGACTGCACATGTCAGAGGAAGTTATATTAAGTACAGTTGGGTGGGCGATCATCTCTGTATAGAGCGCACATGGCCCGTTAAGCGACCAGGACCTAAGAGTGCTTCAATGAGCTTCGACCAGATCTCAGCTCAGGGTTATTAGTTTAGCTCAAGCGCCCAGGCCGTGCCCCTTCCAAATTGGTTACGTACCTCAGCACTTTCACCTGTGACACCCTCCTGTCATTTTAAGAGTCAGCGCGAGGGCCAGGTCTACAGAGCCACTGGATTACCTCCACTCCGCACCCCTTGTTGTTTAGTAACGGTAGTGGGACCACCAAAGTCTTCACATGAGCTTTGTTTGACATGCTGCTCCATGACAATTCCAAAGGATCCAGCACAGATCACTGTGTTCTTGTGTGTCTTAGCCCAAGTTGTCAAGGGTGACCAACGTTGTATGCCTGGACTACGTGGCATACCAATGCCGGCACGGACAATCACTGCCCAGGGATTCAGCAGTATCACTATGTGCCCAGTATACTATGCACCACCTACTCAGAAATACGACAAAAGGGACCACCACACTACGTGGGCCTACTCACCTCCACATCATGTTCCTACCTGCTTAGTGCAGAAAGACAGCAGGCCCACGCCTATGAAAGGGGAGGCAGACCGCCCCCGCGCTGTATGCTTCATTCACGGCACACCAGGCGCACACCCCCAAGGTCCTGGTATCAATGCAGTGGGAGAGGCGGAACAGCGGCTGCCTCTGGTTGTTTATGATATGGCCTCAGTGTCCCGTGACATGCAGGTGGCAGCACGAGAGTTTGTAAGTTTTAAACGTTAATTATGCCAGCCGACAAGTGTCTCACCTTGCAGCACAAAGTTCGTAGAGTGAAACAGGGTCCAACTCGTCTGTGTTTACAGAGGTTTCACTGCACCTCTCAAGCCAGTGCCAGGATCTCAACCCCAGTGCACAACGTGCACCAGAGCTCGCAGTCAAGTAGCAAATCGCAGCGGGCGATGGTGTGTGGCCAAGGGAAGTACTGTGCCATAAATCTTGCCTCTGGCGTTCCCAGCTGCCTCCATAGGAGTTTGTCTTGATAGTTGAGGTAAGCTACGGCTCCATGCCGGAAATCCCCGGGTGCAGCCGGAATCTAGGCACGTCCACAATGTTATATGCAAATTCGAGTTACTATGATTCTTGCTGCAAAGGCACAGCAACAGCTGCGCCGGCCATGGCACTCAGCGCTCTGGCACGCACACCCAGGCAGCCTCCAAGCAAGCACCTCTGTGCAGGCAGCCTCACACTCTGCGCTCCACTACCCCCACCAGGGAGCACCCAGCAGTACTCGTGGGTGTTCGTCCTACACCTCAGGTCCACGCCGGCACACAGAGGCCAGCTCTAAGGCAGCCGTTGGTAATTTGCCCCTGGGCATACGTATGGGGAGATGCTCCAGGTGCCACCTCCAGCGCGGTCAGCCAGTCCGTCTCACAGAAGGTGCACGTGAGAGGTCTCCAGTACACACCTCCCCGATGGTGTGGACCTAGCTGCTCCTTCCTTCGTTTACACACAGCGGATCAAAGCCCATTTGATCCTGCAGGTGCTCCGTCGTAAATTCAAGCTGCTGCCACATCAATTTGTGCAACAATTGTGCACAGTAGGAGTTATTAAAACACAGGATATCGTGGGGCTGGAGCTCCTCTATCGGGTGGCCATCTTGCTTGTTTGCTCAAAAGCACCCCTCCCCTTTCCAGCGTTTTGCCATGCGTAGCAGGTGAGTGCAGGTCGCCCTAGACCCTCCTGGGCCTTGTTATCTGCCATTGATTTTTTTAAATTTGAGCCCCCAGGCCCCGATCGCGCCCTGGACTGCCCAACATCTCTCCTGTTTCATTTCCCCTTTCCCGGCCCTCCTCCCATCTCGCCCACTACCCTGATTGGTCACCAGGACCAGCTTGCCTAGCATTAAACACCGGCACTGCTCTCGGCACGCCAGCTTTTGACATGTGTAGCAGGGGAGTGCAGGTTGCCCTAGACCCTCCTGGGCCTTATCTGCCATTGTTTATTTTTTATGTTAGCCCCCGATCGCGCCCTCGGCTGCCCAACATCTCCCCCGTTTAATTTCCCCTTTCCCGGCCCTCCTCCCATCTCGCCCCCTACCCTGATTGGTCACCAGGACCAGCTTGCCTCGCATTAAACACCAGCACTGCTCCCTGCACGCCAGCTTTTGACATGTGTAGCAGGTGAGTGCAGGTTGCCCTAGACCCTCCTGGGCCTTATCGGCCATTGTTTTTTATTTTAGCCCCCGATCGCGCCCTCGGCTGCCTGACCTTTCCCCTGATTCTTTTCCCCTTTCCCACTCCTCCACCTGCCTCCCATCCCGCCACCCTACCCTGATTGGTCCAATCACTGCTCTTAAACTCACCTTCCGGGGGCAGCCCTCTGCCCACGCAGCCCGTGCGGCTAATGGCCCCGAGGCAAATGGCAGCTCCAACAGAGGCGGCTCCAGATTGTGTCTGCAGCTGTCAGCAGGGGAATCCAGTGGCCAGCCGTCAACCAGCAGCGACTACCAAGGTAGGTGTGGCCTGGGTGGGGAGTAGAGCAATCACTGTACTCCAACAGCCCTGCCACGCTACTTACCATCAGAACATATCAGGCCAGGCTACTAATGCTAACCGGCCTCGCAACTGGTGAGATTTGTGACTAGTACCCAAGCCACTTTAAGATAGTATTGTGAATATTAGCCAGCGTCGCACTCTTAGAGAATGGTTAATATTCCATTGGGGCACATCTAGAGAGCACCGCACTGAGATAGTACTATCAATATTAGATAGCGTCGCTCTCTTAGAGAATTGTTAATATTGCATTGAGTCACATCTAGAAGGTGCCACATTGAGAGGGTACAGTGAATATTAGCCTGCATCGCACTCTTAGAGAATTGTTATTGTTGCTTTGAGTCACATCTAGAGAGTGCTGCATTAAGACAGTGCTGTGAATATTGACTTGTGTCGCACGCCTTGAAAATTGTTAATATTGCATTGAGTCACATCTAGACAGTGCCATTCTAAGATAGCATTATTAATACTAGCCTGTGCCACATTTGGGACAGTACTATGAATATCGGCCTGAGTCGCATGCCTTGGAAATTGGAAATTGTCCCATTGTCTAGGTTTCTCAAATCTTGATGTTTTAATTACTGTCTGCCACTCTTTCAAACCTAGGCCTTTCTATCTAGATATCACAAATCTAGCTGCTCTAATTACTGCCTCCTACTCTTTGAAACCTAAGTCTCTTTTGCGTTGTCTATGTGCTCTAATTATTGCCTGTCATTCTTTGAAACTTAGGCCTTTCTCCCGCTATCCAGGTGCCTCAAATCAAGCTGTTCTCACTACTGCCTGCTACTCTTTAAAACCTAGGCCTTTCTCTCGCTGTCTAGGTGCCTCAATTCTATGTGCTCTAACTACTGCCTGCCACCCTTTGGCCTTTCTCTTGTTATCTAGGTATCGCAAATTCTAGTTCTAATTGCTACCTACTACTGTTTGAATCCTAGGCTTCCCTCCCGTTGTCTAGGAGTCACAACTACAGGTGTTCTAACTACTGCCTGCTACTGTTTGAAGCCTAGTCCTTTCTCAGTTATCTGGGTATCGTAAATCTAGGTGTACTAATTATTGCCTGCAATACTTTGAAACCTAGACCTCTGTCCCAAAATCCAAGTCTGTCAATTCTAGATGATTTAAATACCACTTGGCCTCTGTGAATCCCAGGCCTTTCTCCTGCTGTCTAAGCATATCAAATGTAGTCGTTTAATTACCACCTGCCCATATGTGAAACATAAGCTTCCCTCCCATTATCCAGGTGTCCCAAATGTTGGTACTTGATCACTGCCTGCCATTCTGGGAAGCCAGGGCTTCTCCCCCGTCATCTGGATCTCAGGAATCAAGGTGTTTAACTTATTGCTTGGCCTCGCCGAAACCTAGATCCTCCCCAACTCTGAGATCCTAAATCTAAGGGCATCTCATTTGAAACACCAGTGATACCTAGGCTTTCACTATCTTGTAATCTCAAACCTCTTGGCACTCTATCAGCACCTACATAATTGGGTCCTTGGCTGCCCGATACCCAAGAACACCCAACAGCCTCCAAAGCTAGTAATTGCCTCCAATCACTACACCTGCTACCCTTCTTCCCTTTGCCCCAAACAGCCGAGCCACATGTACAACGCCTAGTAATGCCCTTGGACAATTCTCCTATAGAAAAAGGAATACCTTAACCCAACCGAGGGAACGGACAGACACCCTCCGAGATCACCCAGGCATCTCAACGTAAGACTACACTCGGACCAACTCCTACCACTGAGGACCCAAAATGTCCCGACGCAGAAATTGACGCCGACAAAGAGAGCAGGAACATGGGACAACTTATACTGATAAACAAATTCAGTTGCCTCCAGTACAAGCCACCATGAATACAGAACACACCGCGCCAAATACTGCTATCAACAGAACAAATATGGTAAGAGAATAATCCTTATACCTTACACCGTACCTCGAAACAACCACAGAGCCTCGATACTTCAACGACACTTCTATGTCAAGATAAGCCAAGAATGCCCCCCAAACAACTGAAAAAAAGACGGGAGTACCCAAGAAGAGATTGTGATTATACCAAACCCCCTAACTCCATACATCACAAGAACAGAAGGGCACTATAGATATCCACATCAAACCACACGCGATGACGAAGCACTAGAAGTCAACAGCCCAACTATTAATCTAACAGACATATTCAATGAAGAAACAGCCTCCACTGAACCTCAACCAACCGGCGTCCACACAGAAGCACCCCAATGGAACACCCACAGATCAAAACAAGAAACAATAAATAAACAAAACCACACCAAAAAGATCCATTGCAATCTAATCAATGCAAGGTCAATGTCCAAACATGCCACCGAAATCTACGACCTCCTATGTGACGGAGGTAGCGACATCAAATTTGTAACTGAAACATGGCTAGATGACAATTACAAGATCACCCTCAACAACTGCCTGCCTGATAACAAGTGCGTCCAAGCAAACAGGAAAACCAAAAGAGGGGGTGGTCTGGCAATCATCCACAAGGAACACCTGGAAATTAAACTGGAAGACCCATTAAATATCGATAAATGCAAATCTCCAATCCGACGCCTATCGGCAAACCCCAAAACAAACCTGAAATTCATACTGATATACCGATTGCCAACTTACAATTCAACCTTCGTAGATGCCTTCACGGAAGTAATCAGCAACATAGCCATCTAGCACAATCACCTGATCATCCTCGGAGACTTCAACATCTGGTTCGATTAAGAAACCACAGCCACACAAAAATCTCTAGCCAGCCAACTAGCAACAATGAATCTATACCAACTAGTCAAAGGAGCAACCCACACGGCAGGACGTACACAGGACGCAATCTTCGCCAACAAAAAACTCATTACCACGGCGCCATCAATTCAAATACTCTGGAGCGACCACTTCATCATTCCCTTCGCAATAACGCTGGTCACTCCAATAACCAAGCAACAGGACAAGCCACCGATCATCATGAAAAGAAATTAGAGCACCATCACAAATTCCAACCTAACTGAATTTCTGAAACTCAGCAAACCACAAGCAACAACTATGGACGAACTGGACCTGGACAAAAAATAGATCTACTCCACAACTGAATCTCAACAACAATTGACGAGGTCGCCAAAGAAAAACATTTTACCCCTTCACGCAATGGCAAAATGGGTCACTCCACTACTCAGCGCCATGAAAAAAAAAAAGAAAACTGGAACTAGAATGGAGGATCAAAAAAGAATGCAGAAAAGAATTCACATTTCAACAACATATCCGCTCATACAAAAAGGAAATGCAAAAAGGAAATACTATAAATACTATGACAACCGAATATTCAAAGCACCAAACACCCAAAAAGAACTCTTTTAAATCATGAATGAAATAAAAAATCCACCTGGCTGCAACAACACGCCAATGCCATCGAAGAAACTATGCAGTGATCTAGCAGACCACTTCAAAAACAAAATCATTACCATCCAACAGACCATACAAAGCAGACCATTTGAGCAGAATATAGAACCCACCCACCCCTACGAGGAACGCCTGAATAAACTCTGAAGCTTCCCCCTAATATCAGTGGAGACATTCACCAAACTGGTAAATCAAAGCAACAAAACAGGTTCCCCCCGCTGATACCTGCACCCCCACCCCCGGATATATACAAATTAATTCTCTCACAAAGAACACCCATGGAATACCAGAGGAACGTCTTCAACCTCTCAATCTCAACAGTGAAAGTGCCACAATCCTTCAAATCGGCATACATCAGGCCGCTCCTCAAAGATACAACAAGAAACATAGAGCACCTCTCCAATTACAAACCCATCTCCTATACCCAACTAAACTGCTCAAAACATACATATACAGAACAACCCAAGAATTCATAGAGGAGCACCGCCTGCTAGACCAGGCACAAGTAGGCTTTAGACCAATGAGAGGAACAGAATCAGCACTTCTCTCAATATGGTATGACCTAAAGGCAAACACAGATTCAGACAACAGTACTGCTTTGATACTTCTAGACCTCTCTGCAGCATTGGACACAGTTAACCACAACATCCTCATCACAAGATTGGAAGAAATTGAAATCACTGACAGCACCTTAATATGGATCAAATCCTTCCTAACAAACAGAACAGAGACCATATGGATCAGACCTTTCAAATACAACCCAAGATAATCCTCATGTGGAGTACCACAAGGATCGGCCTTCTCCCCATTATTAATCAACATCTACCTGTCTCAACTAATCAAGATCATCAAAAGACATGGCCTCACCTGTTACAACTACGCTGACGATACACAAATAGTCTACAAAATACAAGACATTCAAGAAGACAACACAACATTAGAGAACTTCCTCAGTGAAATATACAACTATATGAACTCAAATTACCTCAGACTCAACCCAAGCAAAACAGAAATAATGATCATCACAAAAAACAGAGATGACAACCTCTACATCCCCATGCCAGTAGAACTCTGTACTACCGCAGCCCCATCGTCGATTGTAAAAAAAACCGGGGAGTACTGATGGACAACAAACCTAATCTAGAGCCACAAGTAAACGCTTTAATCAATAAATGCTTCTTTCTCCTGCTGGCGGTAAAAAGGATCCTACCGTTCCTGTCATTCGCCAACAAAACACTCACCGTCATCGCTCTCATGTCCAGAGTAGACTATGCCATTAGCCTATATCTGTGCTCGCCTGAACGACATCTAAAAAAAACTACAATGCATACAAACTGCGGCAGCAAGACTGCTTCTCAAACTACCCCGAAGAGATCACATCACACCAGCGCTGAAAATATTACACTGGCTACCAATAAAAAAGACGAAGCAAGTACAAATAAATGTGCATTACGCACAGAGCAATCCACGACCAAGGCGCAGAGTTCCTAAGAGACAAATGAAACCTACACCGCCATACAAGGACGCTCAGATCGAGCAGCGATATCCGTTTTGAACCAAAACCCTACAACAAAAGAAAATTCAGAGGTTCATCTTTCGCTCACCTCGTCCCAAAAATCTGAACGAGCTACCAAAGAACATATGTAACACAAGAAATCACCTCCTATTCAGAAAACGCCTTCAATCCTGGCTCTTCACCCTATAACTAGAAGAAGTCCTATGGGGGCATATACACAGTTGAAACAACGATTAGAAAAGAAACCGATCCTCCCAATTCCTCCTAATTTACCGCCCATGAACAGAAGTTAACGAAGAATAATCTAAGGCATATCAACTTACCAACTGGGAGATATATGTTAGAATGATACCAAAGAAAGATCACAGATAGGTCAGGATGAAAGGGCAAGGATGATATATCAATAACACCTTGACCTACAAACTACACACAGGCAACAATGGACCTCCGACAGAAAATAGATAACAAGGGAGTGGGTGATTGCTAACAACAGCACCAGTACCAGAGTTGGCTGCAAGACACGCCCCTACCTATTACACTAAGTTCAAACAACACAGCTGGGAACGTGCCACGCCATCACTCATAACAATTAGATGGACAGGAAAGAAAAAGTGAAAATATGCCTACCTATAGGACAACTGGATACATAAGAATTATAAGGACTGCTGAAATCTCTGCATATCTAACTCACACACAACCATGTTAAGATGGATTTCTGAACTCTGACCTGGAGGGGCAGAGGTTCAGAAGGCCAGCCTAGTTTCTTGGAACAGGGTAACCTCTGGACAAGCCAGACCAATCAGCAGGGTAGCGATGGCGGCGGTCAAGATTAAGTCTCAGGAGGGGTGAGGGTGACGGAAAGACCTCAATGAGCACACAAAGCAAGGACACTTACAAATTACTCCAGACAGGTGTTATATTAAAAATATAGACACATTTATTACAAGGCCTTTGTAACATCGACCATAGCAAAGAATCACAATAATACTAAAGTAAACCAACACATCACAATCAATACAATATATATACAAGACCGAGGGGTCTAAGGAGTTATGAGCACGTAATATGTAGACCACCTAGATGGGGAGGAAAACGGGCAGTGCAAGTAATCATTAGACCCAATTCGACATCAGAAATACACCTAACTAGGAGGAAGTTCGAGCCCTACGAAGAGAGGAGCCTTATGCTCAAAAGTACCTGCACGCGCTGGTGCCAATGGAAAAAGTAGGGTCTCTTCAAGGGTCTCGGGCAGTTCAGGAAGGTGAATGAAGCGATGAAGAACAAGTCCCCACTACTCAAGCAAGGCCTCCACTTGTGGGCAGAGGCAGGGTGAGAGTGCGGGATAGAGTCGCTATTTCGCAACAGCGGTAGAAAAGAAACTGGCTCCTGCGCGAGGGGCCACCGGTTGGGGTATGGACTACTCACCGGTCCCCGACGCAGGCAGACCCAGACTTCTCTAGTTCAGTTCACGTTGCTGGCAGGTTAAGCTGCGATGATCAGGACATCTCGACACCGTGTAGATTCCGTGTAGCAGGATGCAGGGTCGAGGGTGTCCCAAATGCAGCGGACGTGCACAGGTTGTTACCGCAGCAGGGCAACACGGCAACCGCGTTTACTCTGGTCCGGGCGCACTCGTCTCACTTCAGACCTGGGAATGCCAAGTGTACGAATTTCGGTGTGAGGGTGCCGTGGACGCAGAGCAAGCAGTAGACCAAGTTTAGAGGGCTTCCCCGAAACGGCGGTGGTGACAGAGCAAAGCGTCCTGCGTAAGCTGGTCAGCCTACTGGTTGGCCCAGGGACACTTCCGAAGAGGCTTACTTGAAGGGTTTGATGAAGGTACCGGGAATAGTTGATCCCACTATTCCAATGGGTCGAAGCGCCTTCGCAGACCTTCTAGGACGATCAGATGCAGAGGGATCTCGCAGGACGACAGCAGTTCAGGTTGCCAAACCTTCAGCGGGTCACCAGCGCTTCCTCGACTCAGCTTCTTGTTGCAGGATACTTGGCTCTTTATCCCTTGTTCGTGTGAACTCAGGAGATCGACATGGTAGTGGTGTTTTCAGCCTCCTCTTATCCAAAGTTCCCTTTGCGCCAAAACGGAGAGGACCCAATGGGAGATCTGCTCGCAAACAATCACACCATATGTGGACCTATCATGGACCACGGTGGTCCCAGGCATTCAGGACACTCCAGACTCTCTGGCACCCAGGATGTGTATTGGGGACAGACATCCCAGCCCACATCCTGGAGGCACACACCAGGCATGCAGAAGCCAGCGAAAGCGTTGGGTTTCGCGGGAAAGTGCATGACCAAATCAGGACTGACCCAGGTCGGCTAGACCTGGGGAAGATCAAGGGGCAAGACGGTCAGAGGACAGGACAAAGAACCTCGTGGCATGGCCATTTTGGAGCCAGGCCACTCATTTGTGCCAAATGCAGTAAGCGCGGATAACATGGCAAAAAAGGGATCAAAACACAAGAGAAACGATAGCTGCCACCAGTCCTGTCCGTGACACACTTGCACAGTTCATAATAAGTCCAGCGAGAGTTTCTAGGGCCTTTGGAATGAATAGAGACCCAAGAGCCCGGTAAAGTAAGTTACAGTGCACTCTTGTTTCATGTTGCACAAAAGCTGCAACATGAGGGAAGGACTAAGGGAAACAAAGTCTCCCAGTACTGAATGTCTTAAGGGCATGTCAGTTTCCCCATAAGAATTGAGCGAAAGCCCAGAAGAGTGCGGCGGAAGGCTGCGCTTCTCTGGCAAAATCTAGATCTGGGTGTAAAACAGCAAAAAGTTTGGGGGTTGCCACATGGAGGGAAAATTACATACAATTATGAAATCTTTCCTAACAAACCATCTTCTTGCTCAGCAAACTGCACGCACTTCACCACACCACACCGCAAACAAACAAACAACACATAAACCGCACCAACAGCACACGAGGTCTCGCATTGGTCCGATATTCACACCAAAGCTCAGTGCACGGTGAAAACCAAACTGAAGCTGTCCACAGCACACCATTTTCTCACTTTCATACTCTCTCTCTTCACCCGACTAATCCCTTCCCGCCCTCTTGTTTACAGATCCGCCTGAGTGCCTGGGGACCAATTCCGTTGATGATGGTGCACGGTACAAATACCATCAACATGAACATAGGCAGGTAATATTTTGTCAACCAGAGAAGCATATTGTTATGAAATCCAGGACACTTTTTTTTTTAAAAAGTGTGTCTGTTTCCAGTGCATGCATTCAAATCAATGTTTAGCTGGAGCAGCGGGCTAAAAAAAACCAATGTCCTGAGCAGACTTTGCATGGATGGACCGCAGGAGACAGGCATTACTCACCGATCCGGCCCACGCAGAATAGCAGAGAAGCATGAAATGTGCACCGCTAATCGAGTCAGGCCTTGGGGCACGCAGGCACAAGGCCGCCAGCTCGGAAGAGGCAGCTGCTCCCAGCTCCCTCCTCTCGCAACCTTCATTAACAATCCTTGAGTACAACGTAGTGGACCGAAAATTACAAAGAACAAATGCTTTCATCAGTTCACCTCGAAGCGATGTTAAGCCTCTCTAACTTCATTGCACTCCAGCGTATTGCCTAATTAAAAAGGACAAAGTGTGTCTGTGCTCACTGTAGATCTGTGAGTCATTCGCGTCTTTCGGTGACAATGGCACGTTGAAGTGAGGATGCATTTAGAATATGAAGCTATATTGACCTTTAGATTTGCACCTCAGAAGCAAAATAGTCAGTGCAAGGGCGTTCTTTGAGCATGTGTCTGAGTCCTGGGGTGAAACCCCTGCACAATACTAGTTTACAGTAATTTATTTAACATTACTAGCAATTTCAAAAACCTCACCTTTTCTATCCCTTTTTATATGGTAATTTTCGAACACTTTGTATGTTCGAACACTTACTTTCGGTTAAATCACCCATATCCAAGCTACACCACATGCTTTCTCTAAACGTTATGCATTCAGTGTTGGCCACATTCCATAATACACCTGGAATGAAGAGGGGCGCCGAACTGCAGCACTTTAAGTCTAACATTCTGTTTAGGGGGGTGCACAAGGAGGGTTCAACTTACATTCAAAACTAAAGAACGTCCCTAAAAGATATAGCAAAAGAGATTTCCTTCTGCCAGATGTCTCTCTTTTTCTTCCTTGGGGCAGGTTATTAGGCCTTCAGGCCTCTGTACCTACAGTTCACAAGACATTTAATCACCTCTTCTTTTCTGGTGTTAGGGGCTTAATGATAAACGAAGTCCTTGCATTAGGTCTACACTAGTTGCTGGTTTTCAGTGGTCCTGTACCCTATGACTTGCTCAGTCAGTAAGGCCTGCATTATCCTTGGGGTCTATTCAACGATGATTTATCAGCCAAGAGAGAGGCATAAGGATCACTCCCTACTTTCGCTCCAACAGTAGGACCTACCATTCTTCATTCTGAGCTAACGCTACGCTTACTGACCCCCTACTGGAACCTCCTTCGAACTGCCTAGAACCTGACCTGGCCCTCCATCATCTTCCTCATCTAGCTGACTGATTTTTCCACAATACTCTGCCTCACAGATTTGTTCCCTAATAAAATCTTGGGTTCATTGCTCAATTCTCCTCTTTCTTCCTCCACATTATCCTGATAAGACAATCCATCCTTCCTTTTCACTTTTCTCATACTCCTCATCCTAAAATAGCTCTTCTCTAATCGCCTTTCTATATCAAATTCTGATTTTATTTTGGGATTAAGTTGCATAAATGTTCACACAAGGTAAAAAATATAGCGAAACAGATTTTATAAAAAAGTAAAGAAAAAAATGAGCTTCAACTTTAGCTAACAAAATGTGGGTGGCAATTACAAAACAAAGGTTCTCAGTCTTTCTGGTGTGCAAACAATAGAAGTCTCACGGAGGGTGTCTAATCCACTTCCCGGGATCTTTGAGAGAGGTGTGTTGTCCTTCGCGCCTCTTCCGGAGTTACTAGCTTCCTGGGGTTTTTGGATCCACCAAACTTGTGCAGGCAGGTATTTACCTGGTCTGCCAGTTTTCTACCTCCTGGGGGTCTTCTGTGGTCTCTTTCCTTTCAGGTTGTGTGAGAAACCTGAAGGTACACTCACATCTACTCCCCAAGGAACTTCTGGTCAGTTGGCCAGGGAAAGGCCATCGCTTTTCCATCCCGACCATGTGGATGGACAAGTGAGTGAGGATAATCTGAGTGGAGGATCCTTGGGGATTGGAGAGAGGGTACCTGAAGGCGAGACATGGTATCCCTCTTTTTCTAATACTGACCTATCCTCCCGTCACTTAGCCTTTACAGGCTATTATCAATCTCATTCTATCATCCCCAGTAATTATCCTTTAAGTACTGAGAAGAAGAGGCAACTAGGAGCAGTGCAGATTTCATATGGCCAACACCACTGTGGTACTGTGATGAGGAAGAGAGGTCAGGCATGTCACAGTAATAGGCTTAAACAAGGTCTGGCAATTGGGAATACCTTATTTCACCAAAGCCCATTAGTAATGAAAGAGAGTATAAAATGTGGAAGCCAAAGAGGTGGATGAGAGAGAGATGCATATAGTACAGCAGCAGAACGAGAACAACACCAAGATTGTGCTGTGCTGAGGCGCTGGACGCTGAGACATTAAGTTGCCCGCAGACGATCCCAGAAGTCCTGCCGAACGGACCAAGCAGGATTGAGAGCTCTTGTGGAGGAAGGCGGGAGTACAGACGCTGGTGATGAGCCGAGGCGGAGCCCAGCACAAAAGCGGCGTACCTGGAAGGAAGAAGCCGGCAAACCGACAAGTTACTTCTCCCGTGTGGAGAGGGGAAGCCGCGGAGCAGCAGCAACCCAGTAAGGCTCTCACAGAGACTGGGAACTTTGGGACGCTCCGAGGGGCTGTGAAACCTGCATAAGTGAACCTTGAGCATATTGAATACCGAACTTGATGAAAGGGGCTGCTGAGCCCGCCTAAGTAAACGGTGCGTATATTGAATACCAAACTTGATTGAAGGGGCTGTTTAGCCCATACAAGTAAAAGCAACATATATTGAATACCGAACTTGATTAAAGGGGCTGCTGAGTCCGCATAAGTAAAATCTTGCAAAAATTGAACAAACTTAATGAATGGAGCTACTGTGCATGTAAAAGTAAAACTTGCATTTAATGGATACTGAACTGTTTGAAAGACATTATTCGAGCTCACACAACATAAAGCTGCACATTTTGAATATTGAATAACAGGAAAGCATGGTGGGAGGGAAACCAAGTGAATGCTGCAATGTTGGATACATTAAATTACAAGAAAGCCGCTATCTGAACAAGCTAACAAAGTGTTAACGTTAAGAACAGTCTGGGGAAATCAAGTGTCCCATGGTTCCTTAACACTTTGAAAGACATCAGAAAATCCTACAAGGAAATTAAAGCATTATCTTGTGAACTATTAAACTCCCACCGTAGGCCCACATCTAAGGCCCTGTCTGTGCCTTTCCATGCATAGGAGGGCTGGGAGGGCTTCAACCACAAACTATGCTGCAGCTTGCTGGGTTCATCTTTCTGTCCCATGAACTCGGGCCTCAGCACCCCTACACACTTTTCAGCCTTCACTGAGTGATGGTTGAACTATTTTATACCTCCTCCACTTGCATTCTGATCTATATCTTTGCATATCTAACTTTGCTTAACCTCTTCTCTTCACCTTTCTCTTCTCTCATTGGTGTTTTCCCTCTGCACACATTCGATTTTAGCTGTGTGCACCCCAATTTACTGCATTTGTGGCTTTAGCTGTGTGCACCATAATTTACTGCATTTGTGGCCTTTCATTGAAAATCGTTTTTAGCTGTGTGCATTTACATCTTGCAGCCTAATTTACTGCATTTTTGGCCTTTTCATTGAAAATCGTTTTTAGCTGTGCGTACCCTAATTTACTGCATTTGTGACATTTTCGTTGAAATTTGTGTTTAGCTGTGGCATTTACATCCTGCACTCTAACTTCATTGTGTTGTGTCTTTGCTACTGTCACCCTCTGTCACCCTAATGGCATACACCATCTCTCGTATCTTCTCTAATTGCTACTCTATCTCCTATCCCCCCTCTCTCACCAAGTCTGACATGAAAAGGCACAAAACAAACATCTTGGGTGCAAACCATGGCCTTCCCATCGCAGACCCCTACTTCAGCGCAAGCTCCAGAGGGGTCTTCACGGATATCTTCTTCTCTGTACCCTCTCCAGATCTTTGGGCTCCTCATCTCATCCCTCTCCCCTTTCACTTCCTCTCCCATTTACAGTGGGACCAAGTGGAAAGTCCTCTTGGCTGGCTTCTGATCCACACACTGCATTATTAATGTCTACCACACTGGCACTATCGTGGTTCAGGGTCCTGAACCCAACCTTCTACTCTTTGACTGGAACCTGCCTTCCCTCATCAACTTCCTTCCTTCTGCTGCGTCTCTCCTCACCTCGCTCACTGTCCCTCCTCCCCTTAGTGGAGTACCGCGACCCTGTACTCCTCAGAAAACCATTAAAGGTAGAGACCGCCTCCACCTAGCAACTCTTAACGCCTGCTCTGCCAACAAACACTCTGCTGACATCTACCTCCTTGAGGACGCTGACCTTGACTTTCTCGCTCTCACTGAGACTTGTTTCAATGCTAGCTCAGTCACTGCTTTTGACTCCCTCCTACCTGTCGGCTTCAAGATCATTTCCAAGCCTCGACCTCACCCTGCTGGCAGTGGGGTCGCCTTAATCTATCCTGAGTGGGTCTATCCTTCTTCCATCGTACCCACCCAAGTCTATACTTCTTCGAGAGCCTGGTCTGCTAGTTAGTCATTTCTCCCTCCTCTTCTCTGACAATTGCTGCCATCTACTGGCCTTCAGGCGCTACCACCCTGTTCTCTCTGAATGTGCTTATTTCTGCTCCTCGTTACTTTTATACACTTCCAACCTCCTCCTCTTGGGTGACTTGAAACATCCAATTGGACGCCTCTGCATCCACTCTTTTCTTTTAACTCTGCGCCTCTATCTCCCTTTCCATCCTCCGCTCCAGTCCAGCTCACTCGGCTGGACACACCCCGGACGCCATCATCCACTCCGACCACTCGCTCGCTCCCTCTCTGGTTACCCCTATTTCCTGGTCAGACCATGCCGTCCTCTCCCCTCCCACCTGGGTCCCTTCAGCCCTCCTAGCGCACCCACAAAAGCTCTGCCAACCTCGTTCTCGAACATTCACCCGATTAAACAAGTGTCAGCTGCTGCCTTTGCCATTACCTTCATCCTCTCTTCCCCCCCTACCTCAGACTCCACCTCAGACTCTGCTTTTAGCGATCTTCACTCAGCAATCAACAATACCCTTGACATCCTTGCCCCAGTCATCAGAATCCGCCTGAAACCTGCTTCGAAGCGTAACACCTGGTATGACTCTGAATTTGCAGCCCTGAATCGAAAAAACGAAAAGTGCAGAGCAGGGTAACGGAAGTGGCACACCTCAAGTTCACCCTCTGACAAACTGGCCTGCCGCCTGCTCCAAAGGCAATACAGACTCTCCATCCGTGCCAAGAAAAGGGCCCACATTCAGGCACGGGTATTGGATGCATCCAATAACACGGCTGAATTTTTGAAAATCTGCAGGTTGCTAGCCAACCCTTCCTCAGTCTCGTCCTCACCTCTTCCTTCCCAGGCCCTCTGCAATTCACTGGTCACACACTTTGCCATCCAAACTCAGGAAGTCCTGAACACCCTTGTTACTCACCCACCTAACCGATCCCACACCCCCTTGCCTCCCTTGGCCACTACCCCCCCCCTTCCTCCTTCTGTCTTCTCCTCCTTCACCCCGTTCACACCTGAAGAAGTTATCAGAGTTGTCCGCTTTATGAAGGCTTCTTCCAAACAGGTTCCACTCTGCTTGTCCAGAACTTTCAAGGACAACATTGGCTCTCTTGCCCCTGCACTTGCTGATTTCTGCAACCACTTTTTCACCACTGGCTCTTCCCCTCTCCCTCAAGCACTCCATTGTGTGCCCACTGTTGAAAAAGCCTTTAGCAGACTCTACCTGTCCATCCAACTACCACGCTATTTCAATCACCCCTGAAGAGAGTGACCCTGGAATGCCACTCCTTACCCCCATGAACATGACAGCCTGAAGAGTCAAGAACGCACAAAGCATCTCACTGTTTGGACAGCCCCCAGGAGGGCCAGTGACATCCACATATGCAAACGGATATTCTGTTAGGCAGCCGTTGAAACCTTATCCAGTCAATGTCTTTATCGATTCAGGTGCCGCTACCCTGATCATGGATCCAAATACCTCGATGGATCAGATTGACCAACAACGGAAAACCATTGTGCTGACGTCATTAGTGACACCACGACATAGCACTGTTAGTCATGAAGCAAACTCGCAGCCATGCACGAAATTTCACAGACACACACATGCTCACATGAAGAACATGCTTACTCAGTTCTGTAGATAGAGGATAGATACATATACATACTGTCAAAGGCTTTATTATTTTTCTCATTAGCCAAGTGCAGAAACGCTGAACCCAAGGCAAAAGAAGAGATGCAGAGCAAGCTTGCAGATGCTTATCGCAACTAACCCTATGGAACTACATGACCACATAAGAAGCCCGGAAGAACGAAATACTACTAACCTATAGGAAACAAAGCATGGTATAGATATATAGAAAACATAGTATAACTCTAATAAGTTTACATGAGGCCACAAGCCACAGGACGAGAGATGAAAGAAAGCAGAACTAGGCTGCACAGAACAGCAGGCCAGGGCTCCCAGCTAAGGTCAGAGACAAACAGCACATTCCAAAGCTAGGAGACACAGAGCCATCTGCAGACGACAGAATAAATCTTCATGAATTGCAGAGAGCTTGATTTTGCAGCCCTCAACCATGTTGTGCAACCGAGCCAGACAATGGTCATTCACGAACGGTTCTCAGCAACACAGACATGAAGAGAAGCATGGATTCTTTAACAACGTTGCAATGCTGAAGGCCCTCACAGGCAAAAGTGGTGGCACTAACGGTTACATTGGGAACACATAGGGCATCATTACAAGTTTGCCGGTCCGGAAACAAGGGTGCCGGTAAGCTCACCACACCCTTATTTCCAGTGACAAACTATAAGTCTGCCTGCCGGGGCCGCTGTGCCCGACAGGTCTGACCCTGCCAGACGCAGCGGTCACGGTAGGCAGGCCTTTCACGGGAACACCGCACCATTAGCCACAGTGCCGATGCTCCCGTGTCCCCACTCCCATGAGTCCAATAGGACTCCATGAGAGTGGGGATTTACAAATATATTGGCGTCTGACTTCCCCGCCGCCGGACTCGGAATGAGCCGGTGGCACCGGGAGGTAAGGTGCTGGTAGGATTACCACCAGACACGGAATGTAGCCCATAGTCTTTCTCATCACCTTGAGAAGGTGCACAGAGAACAGAGCTCAGTCCCAGGCCTTGGGAGATCAGATACAGCCAATGAGGGGAATGAAATCCAGGGGTGGATGGCAGAGGACAAGGGCCAATGGTAATCCTGTGACCCTGCAACAATGTAGTATATTGTTTCTTAGGGAAGGGGCAGGCAAGCCACCTGACATGTGAGGACCAATAGAGTAGTATCTATAGGTGCCATGCATAGGCACTAACACGCCAACTACCCAATTCAGTCTTCTCGTAGGTTTTTGGGGAAATGGGTGCAGGAGCTGTGAGTCCGGGAGATTTCAAATGTCCTGTATGATTCCTGTCTGTTTGTGTAATAAACGACAGTTCTAACTTGCGCTTGGCTGATTCCTCCGTCTGTGCACTGGAGGAGGGTTTGTTGGGCCCTGCGAGCTGGAATGATCAGCTCGTAGTGTGACTCCCCAGTCCCTCTGGTATACCTAAGCCAACAAGTTGGTAGCGGAGGATGGTTCACGACGCCTGTTCGGCATATGCTGCCTCTTCCACCCCAGAACCAAGGGGGATTTTCAGGAGGGGCAAGTAAGGAAGTAAAGAGAAGGAGCGAGTGCAGCGAGAGATGAGGAGAAAGAGGGGCTAGAGAGACAAAGAGAGGAAGCCGAGAAGGAAAAGCAAGCGTTGATGAGAAGGGAAAGGAGGAAGTGGGAACTAGAGTGGCTTGCAAGAGCGCAAACGCAAGGAGGAGAAGGAGGGAACAGTGAGAGAAATGAGACTGAAATGGGGATTGACCGCATCTGACGATAACGCGGGAAGAGATAGGCAAGTGGGGCAGGATCGCAGTAAGACTTATTAAAGAGCAGCCGCGCTACCAGACTAAACTGACGCAGGGTCCTCCATGAGGGGGGACAGCAGGAACCTGATATACTTGGGAGGGTAACCACAGGGAGGAAAGGTACTGAGGAGACTAAGCTTCCATGACAATTTTGACAGTGACCTTGGAGACACCGAATCAGAAGACGACTTTGCAGAGAGTGGGGACGAGGGGATGGGACAACCTGCTCATCGGTCAACAGGGAATACAACCGATCGAAGCTCGACATGGGGAGCAGACAAAGACGCAGAGGAATTGCAGGGTGACAAAGACGAGGGACCACGACGGTCCAGGGATGCTTTGTGCCGCATGGATAGTATAATTTGAAATGCCTACAGAGGCACAGGGACCTCGCCGCGCGAAGGAGGTGGGAAATGGTACGGGCGTTCACTGCTACCAAAGACACTGGGAGATCAGAGGGGGAAATAAAGTTGACAAGAGGACCAGACGGGGAGATCGGGTTCACACAGATGCCCTTACTGGAACAGGGAGGGGGCGACATCAGTACATACCACGGAAACAAATAGAGAAGGGGAACTTGAGGTGTCGGCTACCCTCGTTGACCGTGGGTACGGAGAAATGGATATACGAGATGGAAAAAATGATGGCAGGACACAATTTAGAAGTAGGGAATGTAAAATGTGTACTAGTGGCGAACCTCAGAGTGGCCGCTGACGAATGGCGGAGGGCAGGGTACCCAGGAGTAACAACCCAGAACATGGCGCACAATGGTTTGCAGTTCGTTAACGGCAGAGCAGCTGTATGGCAAGCTTTGCAAACGCAGTACCCAGACAGGTCAGACATAACTACGATTATGGCAGGCAGAATGGGGCAAGATGAAGACCCGCTACAGTATATTCAGGCTATTCAAGAGCTCTGGCGTCTTGAAACGCGGGAAATGTGGGATAAAATAGGGACATTATTCTATCATGTAATATGTGAAGGGTTGCCAGAACAGGTGCACAGGTAACTGAAGAAGCAGCTGGGGATGGAAGCAAAACCATGGTCAAAAATACAGCTTGCAATAATACATTGCTGTAAGTAAATACAAGAGAATGCGAGGAAAAAGCACAAAGACAGAAAGCAGGAGGAGGCAAAGTTATTACAGAATCTAAGTACGTTATGAAAGGGGCCATATTAACAAGCACATCAGGACAAGGGGTGCCACAGGCACTTTTTACGCACCAGCGCCCGCAAGAGGTGGTGGGTTCATGGGGCAGGGAGGATGCGCAGCATGGGTTCCAAAGAAGAGGGGGGCCACTGTTAGGGAGAATTCTCTGTTAAGGCTAATTTCCCAAAGCTAGTGAGTCCCCCAGCAGCTTTGCTGGATTTTTTGGGGTTTATTTTTTTCTCCTGCTAAGAGTGAGACTCTTTTTCTCCCACTCTTAGACATGATTTGAGGTGTTCCTTTGACTTTGTATGTGTTCTATGGGCTATGGGGTCCTTTACCCCATAGGGTTTCATGTGTTTTTGATATGTGAGTTACATAGCACCCTCCGTGCAGTAACCCAGGGGTATCGTAGCGACCCCCAAACATAGACTCCATACCCTGGGACTGACTACTGTCTCCCAGGGCATGTAAAGTCACCATTGGCTTTACTAGTCTTAAATTGTGAACAGAACCAGTACAAACCATCATATTGTGGACGTACTGGTCGGGGCAATTCGATTGCCCCGGGGTCTGTTGTTCGAGGGGGCACTGACCAGTCCCCCACGACCGAGTTGTGGCAGTGGATACTACTTTTTATATTCGACCGCAAATATATTCCTATGGGATTTTCCCATTGTTCGAGGCTACCACTTTTTAATGTAGCCTCGAACATACCGCCGGTTTATTAAATTAATATGAATTCACTGGTTGGTATTTTTTGCCGAAACTTGGTTCCAAAATGGCGTTTGTGTTCGCTTCTGTGACTCCAACCCAAGTCGAGCCCTTTGTTCCACGTTTTGGTGGGCTTCTCCACAGAAGCCTCCAAAAGTGGTGCCACTCTGTCTGGGTACCACAGGGGGCATGGGAGGGGGTTTAGGCACCCTGGACTGAGTTGCCTCGGCAACTCAAGTCGACTCTTGTGTGATTGGCCCAAGTGGTGAGCCGCCCGGCTCACCACTTAGCATGTTTGAGTGACAGCTAGGCTGAATGAATGGCGGTTTTCTGCATAAAAGCAGGGCTTTGGGGACTGGAACTTCAAAAGTCGCCACAGGACCTAAAGAATCCGAGGAGGGAGAAGCTGAGCTAACCTGCAACGACAACACCACCGGTGGAGCCCTGCTGAACCGTCTCACCACTTTTTCCGACGGCAGAGGAGATCTCCAGTCCGGAGAGTCTTCTTCCTTTGACTGGTGGGGATAACCAGTTTGCCCGTCTTTTCGCCTTCCTGGACCATCTCGTGGCCGCCCTGCCTGTGCCAAGCACCCCGGCAACCGGAATACCACGGTTTACCACTACCGCAAAGAAAAGGGTAGTACCTTGTAACCGGAAAACTCTGCGGCTGGTTTCTTCCCTGGCAGTGCAACAACCTTCATCTTTCCTCCACGTCGAGACCTCCTCTTCCTCTGGACGAAACACCGACTTGCAACCGCTGCCAGGAACAACTGCCCCCACTGGAGCGTTCTTCCCATTTCAGGTACTGTGTCCCGCCTGGCTTCCCTTGCGACAGATCGTTCGGGGTGACGGTAAATCCTCGACTTTCTAACCTGGGTTAGCCTGGGGCCTGTTAACTAACTTTTCCTGACTTGCCAATCTTTTATGAACTGTCTACAAAGACTCTTTGGGCATAACCCCACTGTGTGATCCTGGACACATTTCGCTTGCTCTCTCTAAGAGCGGGCCTGGCATTTGAACTTCCTTGCTCTCCAGTAGACTTTGCCTAACCTGCCTCACTGTGGTTCTTTGAAAAGTATTGAAATTGTGTGCTTTCATAACTTTGCCCTTTCCTTCCCTTTTTCTATAACTTATTAGAGTGCCATCTTATGTTAAGCTCTGGTCAGTGTTTGCTTGTGCTACTGTATCTCTGTACCTATTGTGTATACTCTGTATACTGCCTAACTCATCTTGAGAGAAGTCTGACTGTTCAGCCACAGCTACCAGGTAAATCTGGGTGGTACAGACTGCTACCAATTGGGGTTACTGCCAACCACCTGTAGTCCTAAATCTTTTGCAGTGGTCCCTAAGGGAACTGCACAGGTTTCTGCCTAACAGCCACTAAGGGGACGTGAGTATGGGTAACAAATGCAACAGAACCAAGGGGAATTTTCGGGAGGGCATAGGGGGATACGGACAACAAATGCATCAGGGTCCAGAAGGTTTCCCTGGAGGGTTTCAGGCAAGTGAGAGAACCGCCCCAGTGCAGGGTGTGTGAACAGGTGAGGCATATTTCAAAAGTATGTAGGAGCAGAGGAGGGATGCAACAGAATGGGGGAATGCAATACCAGCCAGCAAATCCAGGGGAACAGAATGAGTTCTATGCGCAGGACCAGACGCAACACCAAGGACAGACACCAAATGCATACCCGCAGACACACCAGCCTATGAGAGACAGACCACAAATGCAGACGACTGTGCAGCAGAATTCGCAGGCATCGCAGATGCAGGGCAATACAGCAGTTATACACGGCACAGCAAATACCGCAGATGCAGAACAGCGCACAACTCAACGACGAGACAGTGGTGCGCACAGACCCCATGAAAATGACTCCCATAAGGAAACTAGGGAGGGTCACTGTATTGGGGGGCAACCCATTCTTGGGAAATGGAATGTCATTATGCCCACAATAAGACAGCCCACAGACGAACTTGATGTGTTCCATCCTATCGATTACACCCAACCCGGCAGAGGAACCACGTATAGGGGTGACGATAGGTGACAATACTTTTTCCTTTCTTTTAGACACAGGGGCGACTAGATCCTGCATCCGGGAGGGGACATACAGTATGTCAGGAGATGCCATGAATGCTCAAGGGTTCTCTGGGGCGACGTAATTGATTCCTTTCACATAAGATATTTTCCATAGGGGAACAGGACTTAGCTTTTCCCCTACTTTATTCTCGACAGACACCCGTAATACTGGGGAGAGGTATCGGTAGTAGACGTAACATGACCATTTCATTCACTAACAAGGGAATAGTGTGATCCACACCAAGGATACACTTTTTAAACGTGAGGGAGATTATTCAAGCCTATTGTGGACAGAAGGTACAGAGGGGTGCCAGTAGACGAGGAACTGTTTCAGTATGGGACTGAAATAATAATAACAGCATGGCTCCCAGGGATTCAGGACAAAATGTGGCACATTCCAAATGAGTACTTATTCAGGCCAGAAATACCATTAGATGAGAATGAAGGGACAATGGTGTCACTAGAATTAGAGGCAATAATAGTGGGGGACGAATGGATAGCAGTACATGGGACCGATGACACAGGGCAACCATGGCGAGCAGTGATGGCCGTGGCAGAAGGATACAGGTTGACCACAGTCGCAGACGAAGAACTATTCAAAGACAACAGATCAGATAACAAGATGGTATTCAAAATGAGCATCAGATATTGGGTGAGAATACATTACAAAGTGGTACCACAGAGAATGGCAATAATGCTGAAAGCACTGCTGTCCTTTTTCTCGAGGAAGACTTGGCAAAGGTCCCCAGCATCTTATGGACCACATGTCCCTCTGATGTCGGACTTCTGAAAGGGATAAGAGCAGTTAAAATCAAGCTGGAGCCATGAGCCATTTTACCAAGGGTTAGGCAGTACCCACTTCGAGAGAGGCAGACCAAAGCATTTATGAGACTATTGCAGCACTAGTGAAGTAGGGCATCCTAGTGCCATCAGAATCACCATGCAACACAGCTGTGTACCCTGTCAAAAAGGCGATGGCGGGGTCATGGGGTTTTATACAAGACTTGTGCCCTCTTAACCACATTGTAGAAGCAGAATTTCCTTTAGTTCCGAATCCAGTGACAATATTTTGTAGCATCCCCACAGAAGCTGCCTACTTCACGATCATACATTTGAAGAATGCATTCTTCTTTATACCATTAAGCCCAGACTAACAGGACTGAACTTCACTACTATATAGAAATAAGAATTGGAAATATACAAGACTTCCTCAAGGGTACTGTGAATCACCTTCCATATTCAACAGGGTACTGCAAATGGACTTGGGCAACTTAAAGATGGAGCACACGGTTATACAATATGTAGAAGACATATTGATTTGCAGCAAAACAGAGTAACAGTGTAGAAATGACTCAGTAGACATGTTGACAGTACTAGCAGAAAAGGGGTACAAGGTAGACAAAGCAACATTACAATATTGCCACAAAGAAGTGTTGTACATTGGACAGATGATATCTCAAAAATGCTGGCAGAACAGCAGTACCAGAAAGGGCAGAAGCAATACGCAGGACAGCAAAACCCACAACTGTGAGACAGATGCAGCAGTTCCTAGGACTATGTAGCTATTGCATAGCATGGGTGCCCGACTACAGCACTTACACTCAGCCCTTATTGAGGGCACTGAAGGAAGCACAAACAGGGGAGAAGACATTACAATGGACAACAGAAATGAATGAGGCATTTGTTGAGCTGAAGTATGCACAGCTCCAGTGTTAGGGATCCCAGATTATCAAAGAGAATTTTTCCTATTCTCACACACTGATGGAGTGGTTATGACCGTAGTACTGACACAGAAGACGAGTATGGGGCACACGCCTCTAGCATACTACAGTGGAAAATTAGACCCAGTCATGAGAGGACACTATCTATGTGAACAGGCATTGGCTGCCGCCGCATTCTCAGTGAACAAATCAGCGGGTATTACCATGGGATGCAGCACCCCTCTTTACGTGGAGCATGCTCTCTTTACAATACTGGAAAGACCAAAAAGTATATTGACAACACAGAGAGCTTCGGGGTACAAGGTGTTACTGTCAAACCCAGCTCTCAAGATAGTGAGATGCAGACTTGTCAACCCAGCGACTTTCATCACCAATGTCTTACAGAAGGGGAACTTGCACATGACTGCACAGCAAACATAGAAGAATTCAGTGACGCTGCAAAGTACAGGAGGACGCACTTGAGGGGGAAGAGACACTTTACATTGACTGGTCATCAACAATTGACCAGACGACTGGGGGAAGACATACTGGGACAGCAGTGGTGAAATTGAGAAAGGACGGGACAGGCGAGGTGGTGACAAGTGCACGTCTGCCGTCGCACTATTCAGCACAAGCAGCAGAATTAGTGGCCTTAATATGGGCCCTGGAACACAGCCGGGAAAAGGAAGTGATAGTGTATTCGGATTCAGCCTATGCGACATCCACAGTGCATTCTGTGCGGTCACGTTGGCTGAGGAGGGGCTTAAGGCGTGCTTATGGGTCACTGGTGCAGCATGCGCTCCCACTGGGCAGATTGATAGAAGCAATAGACCCACCAGAGCGAATAGCAAAGTGCCAAGCCGGTCTCCAGGCGCAACGAAGCAGCAGTTGCAGAAGCAAAACACGCTCCCTACTTTGAGGACATTTTAGAAATGGAGGCATCATCCCATGCATGCGATTATGCGCGAACAATGATGGTAAAGGAAGGGTACAACACATTACCAGTGACACAGATTATGGAGCTGTAGGGAGTTGCACCCAGGGAAGAAAAAGAGTTGTGGATAAAGAGGGTATGTACGGTGTCTCCGACAGGAGCCTTATGGCCAGAAGACACCGAACAAAAATTGGCTCCATTGCCTTTCCTTAGCCTTGTTTGCAAAGCGCAATAAGCCTGGGTCCGACCACCATTTAACCCCACATGAGGTGGTAACAGGACGGCACATGCGACTTCCCCTGACTCCTCCCACTAGGGCAATCAAAGATGCAGAGAAGCTTGTCTGATGTATTGGGTCAGGAAATGTATGAGTATACTGCTTCCTTGATTGCTAGTGCCTCTTTTATTTCTCGTCAGCTGCTGAGACAACAGGAGAGGCCTGAAGCAGGAGAAGAGAGCAACAGCACCAAAGCCAACAAGGAATTACTTAATCACCCACCGTTGTATCCAGGGCACCAAGTCGTCTTACCAATTCCAGAAAGTGGGATGGGCCGCTGTTCACAGGACTGCATATTGTGGAACTAAATACTGAGCGAGCAGTCAAACTTGTCTGGGAGAACACTTGGAATCACCTCGGGAACATCAAGCCCTACAAAGCGGTAGCCTCACATAGCACCAATATTGACAGGGCTAACGATCCACAAACAGAAGAGCAAAACAACAATATGGAATCAGCATATCCCAGCAGTGGACATCCAATGGTTACCCGCTCACATGCAGGAGAGATGGGGCAAAGACTTTCTACACATCCAGAGTGAGGGCACACTGTGTTTATTTTTCTTTCCGCACACATTCATCGTGAAAGTGCGACTGTTTTTTATTGCTTCAGTTCTCTGATTCCCAGTGATCCCCATCCTCAAACTTTCCAAGGCCAATTTGTCCAATTTGTTAGGAGGTCTTACAGAACCAGAAGATGTCACCCTAACGTGTATTCCCGCGTCTTCATAGCCTATTTGTCCCAAGTATATCCACACCTGGAAAGGGGTAATCCATCCGTACTCTCAGTATTACGTGACCCCAGAATAAAAGCTGTGTGGGCACAGCTATTCCTTCGTGCAATGGCAGACTACTTTGTTCGCAGGCCTTGAACTAATACATTATTAACCCAATAACACTTGTGCGGATTCCAGGCGGGCAACTGATATCTTCAACTACGCAAGGATCCAGAAAGGGAGTAAGTGATGAGCAACATTATTAACAGACTGATTATTGTGTCTTGTGTCTTATTCTCATGGGGTATTTTCACCCTCATCTTTTGGGGAGTATCTTATGTCACCAGAAATGCTGCCGTATCCTCTACTAACACAACCTCAACTCTAGCAGGTGGAACGACCATGTCAGGTGGATCAATAAGCACTTTAAGTACACTAAGGAGAGGTAGACGCAGTGCAGATACAGAAATGGGGGGTAGAACTATAGCTCACTGATACTGCTAGAGTATCTAACAACATGTGGTACAAGCACATGACCAAAGTAGGTAAAGAAGCCACTGGTGAGAGCGGCTGTGTCTGCTCACTAATCCCCTATGCCATGAGTGCCTCTGGAATGTTTATAGCAACTGAAATATCAGCAGCATGAGCACAATGCCTTATGTACCTACCTATGGTTAAAGCCCGAGGAAGATTCCAAGAGAAAACAGCAACATTGAGGTGGATGTCCAAAGCAACATTTCCCTATGAAAACGGTTATATAAAGACACGACCGACATGATGAACAATTACTGGCAGCTAGACCAGGCCATACAATACATAACTGATGGCCCACAGAAAGGAGAAACAAAAATGATAACACTCATGGAATTGCCATGCCCTAAGAGAGAACCCAGGGAAATAGGAGTAGTACCAGGATGTTGGGAAAGACCACAAATGCTTGTGTATGGCCAAGTATACACAGCTGAAGGATGGGAGGAGGGAGTAGTCGGTAGCAAGGCACACACCCTAGTACAAGCACCGGTAAACACAGTGCAAGGAGAAAATGACAAGTGTCTGAAGGAATGGGATGCGAGCACCAAGTTACTGACCTGGGTGGACAACGAAGCTGGACCAATACCCATAATACCACTAAAGAAACCAACATTGTGTTTCCAGAACGATGGAGCAGTAAAGGTTGGAGAAAACTAGGAGTGCACGTACACAGAAAAACGTCCAGCAATGAAGACTGGAATGGCAGTACTAATGGATCACAATTGGGCATGTGGATCGAAGGAATACGAGAAGCTGCCACCCAACTGGGGAAGAGTTTGTTTGTTGGCACACATCAATATGCCAGTACGAGGACATATTTAGACGATTTCCCCAAAATGGACAATTCGAAAAGAAAGAAAAGGTCAGTGGAAGTGAGAAGAGTGTAAAGAGACAACTATTTCTGATCGGCATCAGAAACATCACTGGACGATGTGCCATTTGAACACCGGCTGTTCAGTAGGACGAAATATTTTTCGCGCCTGTAGTTCCAGCTGTGCAAATGTACAACGCAAATTTGTTGCAGGTAACGAGATGGGAGCTGATGCATGACTTCAACTTGATAAAAAAAGAGCTCTGACCAGTAAGGTTTATGGCTTTCCAGAACAGATATGTTCTAGACCTTCTCACAGCAATGGAAGGAGGAGTTTGCGCTGAAATCGAAGCACGTTGGTGCCCGCAAATGATGGTGCGAATGGCACACTGACAGAAGCAGATTCAAGTTAATCAAAAATGCACGCTAAAATGAAGGAGGGAGAAAAAGGAACAGGAAAAGACCAGAGCTGACTGTCATATATATGGTCATGAATGCCAACATGTATGGCAGACAGACTAAAAGTCTTACTAGAAGTGCTAATATTAGTACTAGTGGGACAATGTGTGATTAAGATATGTATTATGCAATGTCGCAAAATCACTGAGAAAATGATGGGGATGAAAGTTAGTGGATATAAACGTTGAGGAAGAAAAGGATGAGATGTTGGAAGAAAGAAATAACCCAAGGGCAATGTTACGCTCACCTGGCTCCCACAGGGGCGTCGGTCGGACCCGGACAGCTGCGGTCTCCACCCACGTGATGCGTAGTGCAGCAATGACTGACTGGATCTGCCCTCCTAATCTTGTCTGCTTAACCCGTAGAAATATTCTCCTTATATTCTTGAAAGATGAGCTCTCCATCCTGCGTGGATTTGCAGGGGCACGTCGATTCCAGTTACATCACTGGTTTGAAGGCTCGGGAGAGTTCCGGAGAGTATTGACTCTGAGGTTCCTGGTGAGGACCACTAAGTATTAAGTTCATAGAGTTCAATATGTCCGATATTCACTCTCGTTCCCCCCCTTCCTTTCTTGTCTTGCAGCTGGCTCGTGAAAAGATGCTCTTGTGGCAGCTGGTGGCGCTCAGGTAAGAGTCTGTATTACCCGGCGCTGTCCGGTAAATGTTGCACGAGGAAAACGTGTTGTTTTGTCTCTCTTTACAGATGCGGCACGTGAAAATATGGAGAGTCATAAAAGGATGCCTGCGGTGATAAATCAGGTAAGTCTATGGTGGTAAGAATTATATTTGTTGGTTCCCTCGGCTCACCTTGTGGTTTTCTTTTGTCTCCTAGGTGCCGAAGTTCGGCGAAGAAATGATGGAGGCAGCGCCGACCCGAAGGGTGCTGTGAAGACTGGTGAGTATGGCGCGGCGCTGCAGCTGGAGGTGCGGCGCGTGCAGAAATGATGTTCTTTACAGGTCCAGAGACAAGATGGATCCAGAATCAGGTGTAGAATAGAAATAAGTTTGTTTTCTAACCTTGTCCCTTTCTTTCCTCTTTGTTTTAGGAGCTCCGGATTCGAGGCGGGCGTGGCAGAAGACTGGATGCAGGCTGCAGGCACGGTGAGTGTTACGCTGCTGGATGCAGAATAACGCGAAGCGTGTGTTGCTGGTCAGGTGTGGTTTAAATAGCCTCAAAAGTAGTCCCAGGTAAGAAGTACCTAGAACCACACCCGAGTAAAAAATAGTCCCTGTAGAAAAATAGTCCCTTTCAGGCTTCATGTTGGATTGGAGTAATTTGCAGCATTGTCTGCCTGAGGTAAGTAATGACTATGAGCCTGGCGCCTTAGGCGCCAGGACTGATTCCTACTATGAGCCTGGCGCCTAAGGCGCCAGGCCTGAACCCAGATAGACCCTAGCCGGGGCTGCTGAAGTTTTATTAAATGTCTAGATGCCTGCTCCCGGGGCTGATGGGCTTGGTCCGGATGCCTGGGGGTAGGCATCATGACAGCACTCCCCCCACTCCCCCCCAAAGGCCCCTCCTAAAGTTGTTCTTCCCCTGGGTCCTGGTTTGTCTGGGAAGTTCCGATGGAATCTTTTCACCAACCGAGGTGCATGGACGTGGTCACTAGGTTCCCATGACCTTTCTTGTGGTCCGTAGCCCTTCCAATCGATTAAATAAAAAAGTTTTGATTTAACCATCTTGGAGTCCAGGATATTTTTTACCTCGAATTCAGGTTCTCCATCTATCAAGATGGGGTCAGGTGGTTTGGTTAATCTTGTTCCTGGTTGAACTGGTTTTAAAAGTGAAACATGAAAGACAGGATGAATGCGCATATTATAGGGTAATTCCAATTTGACGGCTACCGGGTTGATAATGGCCTTAATTGTGTAAGGTCCCAAATATCTAGGGTTAAAAGTCTGAGTTCCCTTCAGAGGTATGTGTTTTGTAGCCAGCCAAACTTGATCCCCATTCTGGTATTGTGGAGTTTCACTTCTATGTTGATCAGCATTTTTCTTATATTTCTCTTTTCCTTGTTTCAAATGTTCTGTTGCCTCTTTAAAGGCTTGTGTAATAGTAGAATGCAAATGACTAACTGCAGGCATTTCTAAATGCTGAGGCGAATCTAGTTCTGAGGTTCGAGGGTGATGTCCATATATGGTATAAAAGGGGCTTTGTCCGGTTCCTGAATGTACAGAGTTATTGTATGCATACTCGGAAATCCAGAAAATGTCTTTCCAATTACTTTCGGTCTGGTGTAGCATGCAACGTAGGTACTGTTCAAGGGTCTGGTTGGTCCTCTCCGTCTGAAATTGAGACTGGGGATGGTGACTGGTTGATAACCTCACGTTGATTTGCGCCAGTTGACAACATTTCTTCCAAAAATGTGAAATGAATTGACTACCTCGGTTAGAGACCAATATGGAAGGAAATCCGTGTATTCGAACAATGTTTTCGAGGAACTCCTTGGTCAGAATTGAAGCAGAAGGTAATCCCTTTAGAGGAATAAAGTGGGCCATCTTGGAAAAAAGATCCACAATAACTAGAATGGTGTTAAATCCATTACATGGAGGTAGATCTGTAATAAAGTCTAACGATAAGGTGTGCCATGGTGTAGGTGGAATATTCAAAGGTTGTAAGAGGCCAGCTGGTTTTTTCTTCTGACTTTTGTTTTGGGCGCAAATGCCACAGGACATTACAAATGACTTTGCGTCTTTTCGCCAGGTGGGCCACCAGAATTGTCTCTTAATTTTAGCTTCAGTTTTTGCGATACCTGGGTGTCCTTCCATCAGGGTGTCATGATAATTGGAGATGACTAGTTCTTGTAGTTCCTTGTGTGGGAGAAATAGTCACCCTTGATAATAAGGTAGGTCATTGATGACTGAGTAGTCCGGGCCTTTCTTCACCCAGTCCTGCAGGGCTGTTGGATCGAAGAGTTGTTGGATCTTTACTTTGAATATCCTCTAGTGTCTGTAGAGTAGTTATGTCAAGAATTCTTTGTTCTGAAATTATAGGCACCGGTTCTGGGTTTGCATATGCTTCTCCCATCCCTATTCGGGAGAAGGCATCTGCCTTGCCATTTTTACAACCTGGTCGATAAGTGATCACGAAATCGAACTCGGCAAAGAACAATGCCCATCGAAGTTGACGCGACGATTGGGCCTTGGCTGTTTTTAAATACTGCAAGTTCCGGTGATCAGTGATTACCGTAATGGTATGCCTGGCACCAAGAAGCTAATGCCGCCAAGCCTTGAAGGCGGATTTGATGGCTGATAATTCTTTATCGGTAACCGCATAGTTTAACTCGGGTACCGAGAATTTTCTGGACCAAAATGCTACTTGGTGAAGTTGACCGGTTTCAGGATCCTTCTGGGACAGGACAGCTCCCATGGCAAAACTGGATGCATCAGTTTCAACTATGTATGGAAGTTTGGGGCGTGGATGCTTTAAGACATGTGCAGACGTGAATTTCGCTTTCAGCTCTTGGAAGGCCTTTTCAGCTTCTTCGGTCCACAAGAAGCGTTTGTTTTTTCGCAAAAGTGCTGTGATAGGGTGTACAACATGTGAGAAATCCGGAATGAATCTGCTGTAGAAATGAGCAAATCTGAGCATGCTTTGTACCCCTTTAACTGAACTAGGTGATGGCCACTTGAGGATTGCGTCCACCTTTCGAGAGTCCATTCAGACTCCTTTTGGAGTCAGGATAAATCCAAGGAATTCAACTTCCGTAGCATGAAAAACGCATTTTTCCAATTTTGCATATAACTTGTGCTGGCGTAGTTTCTCAAGGACTGCATGAATGTGCTTCACATGGTCTGATTCTGAAGAGGAGTACACTAGAATATTGTCTATGTATACAACAACACAGACGTCAATGAGTTCACGAAGGACATCGTTCACAAAATACTTGATGACCTGGTATTCGAATAACCCGTACTTAGTGCGATAAACAGTCTTCCATTCGTCGCCTTTCTTTACACGTACCAGATGATATGCCCCTCAGAGATCTAATTTAGTGTAGATGCAAGCGTCCTTTACTTGGTCTAGTAATTCGGGGATCAGAGGCAATGGGTATCGGTTCTTAACCGTGATCTGATTTAATGCGCGGTAGTCTATGCACGTTCTGAAGTCACCTTCCTTTTTAGGCACGAATAACAAAGCTGAAGATGGAGGGGACTTGGATGGACGAATGAAGCCATTAGCAAGGTATTGGTCCAAGTATTGTCGTAGGTGAAGGTTTTCGGGTTCCGTAAGGGCGTAGATCCTACTACATGGAGGTTGTTTACTGGGTATGAGATCGATTTGACGATCGTATGATCTGTGAGGTGGTAGGGTGTTTGCCTGTTCCTTTTGGAAAACATCCTGGCATTCTTGATATTCCTGAAGCAACTGCACGACTGGAGTAGTGACTGTGGCCAGGCCTTGGTTCAAGGGTTTTTTTGGGTAACAAGTATGTGCACAATCCGGGAAGGTTATTCTCTTCTCTCGCCAATCAATACAAGGATTATGTGTTTCCAACCAAGGTATCCCCAGTATTATTTGGAACTGCAGGGCTTTGATTAAATCAAACGCAATAGTCTCTCGATGCCCATCCTGACCCAATAGTGTCATCTCTGTGGTGGAATGAGTTACAGGCCCAGAGGCAATTTCAGTTCCATCGACTGTGGTGATGACATCCGAAGTGGTCTTTTTGCAGAGAGATAGATTCATCCTCGAAGCCAACTCGTGGTCCACATAGTTTCCTATGGCCCCGCTATCAATGTATGCCCTCACTGTGTGCATACGTGATGGCTGCCTTGGATCTATAAGGACCATTGGTATGATGAAGTGCGAGGTCTCAGTAGCCTTTTTCAAGCTCGGCAATCGGACCTCTACGCTTGTCGGGCATGGTCGTTTCCCGAATCAGGCTCTGTTTGATTTTTATCAGCAACTCCGACTACTTTTTTAGATGTTTTTATAGGGCAATCCCGTAGAAAATGTCCTGTGGCCCCACAGTACAGACAAAATTGCATCTGCCGTCTTCTTTCTCTTTCCTTTTGAGTTAAGGGTCCCTTGACCCCCCCGATCTGCATCGGTTCTGATACATCTGTTCCTTTGAGGGTAAAATTGAGTTTAACCAATACCCGATTCTCGAACTTAGCTCGATCAGCCTTTCTATTCTGAAGTCGGTGGTCTAACTGGACCACTAAGTCTATATATTCTGCACAATCCTGAGGTGGGTTCACTACTTGGGCCAAAACGTCTGAGTTCACCCTGAAGTCCACGATGAAATAATGTAATTCGTTTTACCTCTGGCCATCCGGTTTCCACCACTAACCTATTGAAAGTGGCGATATAGGTTAATAGATCCTGGTTACCTTGTCGTAATGATAAAAGTTCGTTATCCAGGGCCCGTCCCTGTGAATGTCTGGCAAATAGTCTTTCCATGCTCAATTGGAAACCTTGAAAATCCCGAAGAAGAGGGTCATCCTGGTTAACTAATGGAATTGACCAATCCGCTGCGCTGCCACTAAGATATGATAGTACAAAGGCTACTTTGGTTTGGTCGTTCGGAAAAGCTCCAGGTCTGCATAAAAAGTGCAAGCGGCATTGGTTCTTAAACACGGCAAACTTTTTTGGGTCCCCAGCAAAACGTTCGGGTGGAGCTAAAGGAATGCTCCCTGGTAGAACCACTTGCACAGGATTGCTCGATGAAACAGGAGTTGGATTCCCCCCGAGTCCAGGTAATGGTGTTTGCCCAGCTTGGTTTTGCAGTAATTGTCTAGCAAGATCATCAGTGCGCTCCTTTGACACAATCAGTTCTCTCCTGAGGGCATTAGTCTCTTGGCGCGCGGAGTGTACTTCTGCCCCAAGTTCCCCTAACAATAGGGCTAGTTAGTCGGTTTCTGAGGTTTCCATAACGCCCGGGTGGGGATTTGTAGATAGGCTTTGCGTTCTGTTACGCTCACCTGGCTCCCACAGGGGCGTCGGTCGGACCCGGACAGCTGCGGTCTCCAACCGCGTGATGCGTAGTGCAGCAATGACTGACTGGATCTGCCCTCCTAATCTTGTCTGCTTAACCCGTAGAAATATTCTCCTTATATTCTTGAAAGATGAGCTCTCCATCCTGCGTGGATTTGCAGGGGCGCGTCGATTCCAGTTACTTCACTGGTTTGAAGGCTCGGGAGAGTTCCGGAGAGTATTGACTCTGAGGTTCCTGGTGAGGTCCAGTAAGTATTAAGTTCATAGAGTTCAATATGTCCGATGTTCACTCTTGTTACCCCCCTTCCTTTCTTGTCTTGCAGCTGGCTCGTGAAAAGATGCTCTTGTGGCAGCTGGTGTCGCTCAGGTAAGACTGTATTACCCGGCGCTGTCGGTAAATGTTGCACGAGGAAAACGTGTTGTTTTGTCTCTCTTTACAGATGCGGCACATGAAAATATGGAGAGTCACAAAAGGATGCCTCCGGTGGTAAATCAGGTAAGTCTATGGTGGTAAGAATTATATTTGTTGGTTCCCTCGGCTCACCTTGTGTTTTTCTTTTGTCTCCTAGGTGCCGAAGTTCGGCGAAGAAATGATGGAGGCAGCACCGACCCGAAGGATGCTGTGAAGACTGGGGAGTATGGCCAGGCGCTAAAGCTGGAGGTGCAGCGCATGCAGAAATGATGTTCATTACAGGTCCGGAGACCAGATGGATCCAGAATCAGGTGCGGAATAGAAATAAGTTTGTTTTCTAACCTTGTCCCTTTCTTTCCTCTTTGTTTTAGGAGCTCTGGATTCGAGGCTGACGTGGCAGAAGACTGGATGCAGGCTGCAGGCTGCAGGCACGGTGAGTGTTACGCTGCTGGATGCAGAATAACGCGAAGCGTGTGTTGCTGGTCGGGTGTGGTTTAAATAGCCTCAAATGTAGTCCCAGGTAAGAAGTCCCTAGAACCACACCCGAGTAAAAAATAGTCCCTGTAGAAAAATAGTCCCTTTCAGGCTTCATGTTTGATTGGAGTCATTTGCAGCATGGTCTGCCTGAGGTAAGTAATGACTATGAGCCTGGCACCTTAGGCGCCAGGACTGAACCCAGATAGCCCCTAGCCAGGGCTGCTGAAGTTTTATTAAATGTCTAGATGCCTGCTCCCGGGGCTGATGTGCTTGGTCCGGATGCCTGGGGGTAGGCATCATGGCAGGCAAAGCAAAGATAAAGGAGTGCCCACTGTTTGTGACCAAGATGATGAGATTTGATAATCCCTTTGACAACAACTGTGCAAAATGGGTATGGTGCAACCTAGAAGGAGGCTGCAGTTACATGACATGGAGTTTCGATGACCATGCAAATTACTACGGACATCTTGGAGGAGTAACAAAGATATGGCTGCCAAAAGCAAGGGTGGCTAAGTGGTGGCTAAGTATGGTCGTTCGGTTGACAAGTCGACCAGAGGAGGACTGAAGAGAGGGTCCCTGGAATGCCCCTCCTTACCCCCATGAACATGACCACCCGAAGAGTCAAGAATGCACAAAGCAACTCACTGTTTGGACAGCTCACTGGAACCCTTGTTTCCGGATCACCAAACTCTGAGTCTGCCTGCCGGAGCCACTGTGCCCAACAGGTCTGACCCTGCTGGAGGCAGCGGCTACAGTAGGCAGACTGGTCACGAAAACACTGGCACCGTTAGCAGTGGTGCTGGTGCTTCTGTGTCCCCAATCCCATAGAGTCCTACTGGACTCTATGGGGATGGGGACTTATATTTTAAGTTGTGATCTCCTGGTGGCACCAGGAAGTCAGGCGCTGGTAAAATATTACAGGTTCGGCAGCAACCCGTCGGTAGCACCAGCAAGGTTACTGCCGGACCCGTAATGAGGCCCAATGTCTTTATGGATACAGGTGCCGCTACCCTGATCATGGATCCAAATGCCTCGATCGATCAGATTGACTAACAGCGGAAAAACCATAGTTCTGACGTCAATAGTGACACCACAACATAGCAACGTTAGTCATGAAGCAAACTCGCAGCCATGCACGAAGTTACAAGGATACACACGTGCTCACACGAAGAACATTCTTACACCATTCTGTAGATCGAGGACAGATAAATATACATACTGTCAAAGGCTTTTAATATTTTTCTCATTAGCCAAGTGCAGAAACGCTGAACGCAAAGAAAAAGAGATGCAGAGCAAGCTTGCAGACACTTATCGCAACTAACCCTATGGAACTACAGGACTGTATAAGAAGCTTGGAAGAACCAAATACTACTAACCTATAGGAAGCATAGCACGGTATAGATGTATAGAAATCATAATATAACTATAATTCTCCAGCATTGGATCTTTCATGGATTCACATGCTTAGAATATTCCCCGTCGTCAGACTGGGACCCCTCGGTACACATATATAGCCTTTTCCAATAGGAGAACTTCCGACACTTTTGTGTCCTATCTACGTCCTTTTAGGACCCGCCTACGCATGCTCCGTAGGACGTCCCCGTATAAGAGGCCCGCCCCCGCGGTTCCCCTTCAGATTTCAACCGTCTCCAAAGTAGAGGGATCTCCTCACGTTGTCTTACTATTTTGTGCAAGGTTGCATTACTGGAATTTGAGTACAGAAAATGTCCTGTGTGTCAGGAAAAGCGCTGTTCCGCCCATGCGCGACGTGCGGCTTGAAAAAAGTTTACGAGGGGGACAGACATATGGATTGTATATATTGCCTCCACCCTCATCATTCGGCGGATAACTGCGACATATGCAAGGGGTTTTCTCAAAAAACCCTCAAAGACCGCAGTCGATGACTGGTGGCATGGCTGAATGATGGAATGGGGGCACACCCCCCTTTGGAGGTAGGCTCCACACAATCAGCGAAAACATCACGCCGCGCTACCTCGTCAGAACCACCGGCGAAGAAATCTCGACCGACGGAAAAAGAGTCGTCTGGAAGTCACTCAACTAGAGACTCCTCGTCAAAGAAATCATCTTTATCAAAAAAGCATGAAAAGGAAAGGAAATCCTCCTCGGGCGATCATCATAGATCGACCACGAGTCGAGAGTCGAGTAAAAGCAAGCCAAGTGTGGAAAAGGCGGGACCGCCAAAACCACCTGCTAAGTCACCGTCGTCGATGGCGGCCCAGTCATCGGCTTCCACCCTGCCACTTACGCAGGTGGCATCCACCGTCCCACCGACAACGACGTCGACGATGGCCTCGTCGACGGGGGTTCTACAGGAGGCCTGAAGTTTTTGATCCGACCCCCCCGGATACTTTACTACAAGAACAGGCTGTGTTGCTGTCCTCGGAGGACGAGAATGAGAGAATAGCTGGCCCAGCAGACCTAGGGCTACGAGTGGCTGACAAGTCGTCGACGAGGGGATCCGTTATACCGGTGTCTGCCCCTCTTCTCAATCCTCAATCTGTTTTGTCGTTGGAAATTCTGTCCACGCTTCAATCGTTGTTACAGTCGTTGGACCAGAGACTACCTCAGGCAAACCTGCCACAGTCACCCGTCGACGAGCCGGGCCCGTCCCGTCAACCGACGCACCTACGCACGCCAATCTCAGCACTGGCACAAGAGGAAGGTGAGCTGCCAGATTCGGAATCTGACAGGGGAGCCATGTCGGATATCTCATCATCCCCCTCCAGGGATCCAACCTGGGAGTCAGAGGTGGAGTTGGAAACCCCTAGAAGCCCAGCTCACCCGTCCCCTCCGGACGACATTGCGTCATTCCATTCTATGATGGAGAAGGCATGCAAAGAATTTGGTTTGTCCCAGGAAGAACAGCGAAAGGACTGTTTTTTGTTCGACCACATGGGTAAGAGAAGGTCGGTGTTCTCGATACCAATACTAGACCATGTATGGAAGGAGGGGTTGCAGACAATGCGTCACCCTTTTTCAGAGCCGGCAGTGAAAGGACGCCTGGAAAAAAGGTTTAAGGCTCCAGAGTCTACCCCCAAGTATTTATCCTCCCAACCAACGCCAGACTTGGTGGTGTCGGCAGCAGCGGCGAGGAAGGCGAAGGCCCAGCACAAGTGCACGACGACTTCTGAGAACGAAGCGAGACGCCAAGATGCCTTTGGCAAAAAAGTGCTATCCGTGGGAGCGACCACAGTAAAGGCCGCAAACTCTCTGGCAATTGTTGCCAGATACGATAGGGAGATGTGGCACAGGCTAGCTCCGTTGCTTGATCATCTTCCGGAAGAGCATAGGAAGGCAGCGATGTTACTCGTCCGAGAAGGAGAGGAAGCATCAAATCACGCAATAAACATTGCGGTGGACCTCGCTGAGTCAGGCTTCAAGCAAGTCAATAATGGGGTCGTATTACGTCGACAGTCATGGCTTAAGTGTACCTACTTCAGGCCAGAAGTACAATACAAAGTTTTAGATATGTCCTTTGAGGGAGACCTTCTTTTCGGTGAGAAGGTGGACGAAGCCCTAAAGGGAATGAAAGAGGACTCGGACACTGCACGTTCATTGGGTGCCCTCCAGAGTGGCAGAAACTACAAGTCTTTTCGTCCCTTTAGAGGGGCTTCAGGTAATTCAAGATTCTCTGCATCTGGAGACAGATCCTTTGGCAGATCAGCTCACCCCTCCCAGGGATACAGACGTGCCTCCCAAACGGCAAACCGTCGCCGGAACTTCCAGACTTCCAGGAAGAGACCATTATATCCGTCGTCGTCGTCGAGAGACAAGCAAAATAAAGATCAGCAGTGACATACAACACACCGTTCTGGGGGGAAGAGTTTCAGCATATGTCGACGAATGGGAACGAATAACGACGGATCAATGGGTGCTGGATACTATAAGAAACAGACACTCTCTACAATTCAAACACAGCCCTCCGCAAATTCCACCTGCGTTCACCGCTCATTCCCATCTGAAGATACTGCAACAAGAGGTAACACTCATGTTAGCAAAGGGCATGATAGAATTAGTTCCAACATCACAGAGAGGTCAAGGAGTCTACTCAAGATATTTCGTCGTAAAAAAGCCGAACGGCAAATGGCGTCCCATTTTAGACTTACGCGATCTCAACAAGTCTTTAAAGAGCCTAAAATTCAAGATGCTCACTCTGCAGGAAGTGATCCGCGCCGTTCAAGAGGGGGATTTTCTAGCGTCCCTGGATTTACAGGACGCGTATTTCCATATTCCAATGTGTCGGAAACACAGGAAATTCCTAAGATTTGTAATAGGGCGGACTCACTACCAATTCACGGTTCTTCCTTTTGGGCTCAAGACCTCCCCCAGAACGTTCACGAAATGCCTGGCTCCAGTAGCGGCCTGGCTAAGGAAGCAAGGCCACCATGTATACCCATACCTCGACGACTGGCTGGTAAGGGGATCCTCCCCAGCGTCGACCAACACAAGTTTACAAGCCACCATGCAGCTTCTACAACAGCTGGGATTCGCCATAAACTTCGAAAAATCCTCTCTGCAGCCATCGAGATCGCTGGTAATCCTGGGGGCACAGTTCGAGACCCAGTTAGGGCTAGTGAAACCTTCTCTCGACAGAACCTCAAGATTCAATCAACAAGCATGCCGACTACGGCGAAACACCAAGATCTCAGTGAGAAAATATGTTTCGGTCCTAGGGGCCATGGCATCCTGCATCCATCTGGTGGAAAACTGTCGCCTATTGATGAGGCCAGTCCAGGAATTCCTCGCGGACCGATGGACGCAGGCTCAAGGATCGTGGTCAGACAAGATAACCATCGACGACGACAAGCTGCTTCGGACCCTTCAGTGGTGGCAGGGTTTCCACAATCTGAACAACGGCGTACCCCTACAGGAGCCGGAGTTTCAGCGAACCATAGTCACGGATGCGTCCCTAACCGGATGGGGAGCTCACATGGGTGCTCTCCAAACGCAAGGTCGCTGGTCTCCAACAGAGTCACTCCTACACATAAACGTGTTAGAGCTCAGAGCAGTACGATGGGCCTTGAAGGCATTCCTACCACACATCAAGGGCTCGCGAGTACGAATACTGACCGACAATACAACGGCCATGTTTTATCTGAGGAAACAAGGAGGGACGCGATCAAGAACTCTTTCCATAGAAGCCCAGAAAACATGGCATTGGGCATTAAAGCACGAAATTTCCATCGTGGCTCATCACCTTCCAGGAGTGAGGAACTCCCAAGCAGACTCCCTCAGCAGAAGCATGGCCCAGATACACGAGTGGGAAATGGACACAGTTCACCTGATGAAAGTGTTCGAGAAATGGGATCACCCCCCTCTGGACGCCTTCGCGACAAAAGACAACAAGAAATGCGAGCAATTCGCAAGCAGATGGCCTCAAGAGGGCTCCAGGGGGGAGGCATTCTCCTTCCCATGGACAGACATGTTCCTCTATGCTTTTCCCCCGTTCCCCCTCATACGGAGGACAATACAGTGGATACGCAGATACAATTGTCGGGTAATTCTAGTGACACCATACTGGCCAAGGCAACCGTGGTTCTCCGACCTGCTTCACCTGTCGCTGGAACATCCCATAGGGTTTCCGAAAGCCCCGAACCTACTATCCCGGGACAAAGGCACGGTGTGGCATCACGACCCGGACAGTCTCAACCTTACAGCCTGGCTCCTGACTTTTCGGAGTTCGGTGCGTTAGACATTTCGGAGGATTGTCAAAAAATTCTGCAGGCGGCTAGAGCCCCTTCTACAAACAAATCCTACTCCTATAAGTGGCAGAGGTTCTGTGAATGGTGTAGGGGACAACAGGGCCTACAACCGTTGTCGGTGACGCCGGAACAAGTTCTACCTTACCTGCTCCTCTTGGCGGAGAGGGGATTATCCTTCACATCGATAAAGGTGCACCTGGCGGCCATCTCGAGGTTCACAAGGAAAAGACAGTTGTCTCCTCTATTTAGCGACAGACTTGTAAAACACTTCATGAGGGGTTTATTTCAAGCTTTTCCCCCGGAAAAACGTTTCCCCCCGACTTGGAGTCTCAATACAGTGTTGGCAGGCTTAATGAAACCGCCTTTTGAGCCTATGGCCACGTTCGACATAAAATTAATTTCGTGGAAGTTGGCATTCTTGATTGCTATCACATCAGCTAGAAGAATCTCGGATCTGCAAGCGCTGGTCGTAGACCCGCCATACCTAAGATTCTTTAAGGACAAAGTAGTCCTGGCAACTAATCCTATGTTCGTCCCAAAAGTTCCGACAGTGTATCACAAACACTCGTCCATTGTTCTCCCTACTTTCTTCGCCACACCATCATCGGCAGCAGAAAAAGCTCTTCATACCCTGGACGTTAAGAGGGCTCTGAAATTTTACCTACATCGTACACAGGAACTCAGGTCTACTAGACAACTGTTCTTCGCATATGGTCCGTCGACGAGAGGAAAAGCAATCTCTAAACAAGGATTGGCTCGATGGGTCTCATCAACGATTGCGTTTTTGTCACTCTAAGGCCGGAAGGCCACTGCAAGGACATCCTAGAGCCCATTCTACAAGATCGATGTCCTCCTCAACAGCTTTATGGGCAGGAATTCCGCTGACGGACATATGCCAAGCTGCGGCATGGTCAGTGCCCCACACGTTTACCCGCCACTACTGCCTTGCCAGGCAGCATGCGGACGAGGTGCAGATGGGAAGAGCTGTCCTGCGCCATCTGTTTCAGTAAGGTAATCTGTTGTCTACCTTTTTAATGACAGTTTATTTTATGTGGGTAAGGTTATATGAGGTAACTTATTCCTACTGTACATATGCATTGTGTAGTATGTTGAGGGTATATTACATTACATTCTCACCGCCGTCTCAAGTGTTACTGCTATACAATCTATTCTAAGCATGTGAATCCATGAAAGATCCAATGCTGGGAAGGGAATAGTTTCTTACCTGTAACTCCATTTCTCCAGCATTGGTATCTTTCATGGATTCACATGCGCCCGCCAACCTCCCCGGAATGTAATGTATTTAATTGATAAATGTAACCCTTCCTACTTTGGAGGGGCCGAAATCTGAAGGGGAACCGCGGGGGAAGCCTCTTATACGGGGACGTCCTACGGAGCATGCGTAGGCGGGTCCTAAAAGGACGTAGATAGGACACAAAAGTGTCGGAAGTTTTCCTATTGGAAAAGGCTATATATGTGTACCGAGGGGTCCCAGTCTGACGACGGGGAATATTCTAAGCATGTGAATCCATGAAAGATACCAATGCTGGAGAAATGGAGTTACAGGTAAGAAACTATTCCCTGAGATTACATAAGCCACAGGATGAGAGACGAAGGAAAGCAGAACTAGGCTGCACAGAACAGCAGGCCAGGGCTCGCAGCCAAGGTTATAGACAAACAGCACATTAGGAAGCTAGCCGACACAGAGCCATCTGCAGAAGAGCAATTTAAATCCTCATGAATTGCAGACCAGAGAGCCCGATTTCGCTGTCCTCAATCACATGGTGCAGCCGAGGCAGACAATGGCCATTCACCCGCCGTGGGAAGACGAACGGTTCTCAGCAACACAGACATGAAGTGAAACATGGATTCTTTAACAATGCTGCAACACTGCGGGCACTCTCACAAGCAAAAGTGGTGGCACTAACGGTTACATTGGGAACACATAGTCGTTCTCATCACTTTGAGAAGGTGCACTGAGAACAGAGCTGGGTCCCAGGCCTGGGGAGATCAGCTCAAGCCAATTGGGCACAGAAATCCAGGGGTGGATGGCAGAGGGCAAGGGCCAATGGTAATCCTACGACACTGCAACAATGTAATAGATTGTTTCTTGGGGAAGGGGCAGGCAAGCCACCTGACGTGAGGACCTATAGAGTAGTATCTATAGGTGCCATGCATAGGCACTACCTCTGCAACTACCCAACCCAGTCTTCTCGTAGGTTTCTGGGGAAGGGCCACATGTTGTGACATAGAAATCAAACAAAATGGCCCGACATGGGCGCAGGAGCTGTGAGTCTGGGAGATTTCAAATGTCCTGTATGATCCCTGTCTGTTTGCGTAATAAAAGACAGTTCTAACTTGCCCTTGGCTGAGTTCTCCGTCTGTGCACTGGGAGAGGGTTCATTAGGCTTTTGGAGCTGGAACAGTGAGCTCGTAGTGTGAGTCCCCCAGTCCCTCTGGTATACCTGAGCCAACCCCCCCCCCCCTCCTGGGGAAACTGCTGGAGAAGATGGCCTTGCTCCAACTCAACTCGCACACTGAACTGTTCAGTGATCTCCACGATCATCAATCTGGATTTCGAGCATCCAGAGGCACGGAAGCTGCTCTTCTACACACCGGTGAAGAACTACTTGCATCCCTGGATTCCAATTCCACAGCTGTCCTCATTCTACTTGATCTCTCTTCTGCCTTTGACACTGTCAACCATTCCATACTCATACAAAGGCTCCACAATACCCTTGGTATCTCGAACAGGCACTGGAATGGCTGACTTCTTTCCTAACTGACCGCTCTTCCCTTGTCATCCTGGGCACCTTCTCCTCTCCTACTTCCTTCTCCACCTGTGGTGTCCCCCACAAATCTATCCTCTCCTCCTGGCTCTTTAACATCTACCTTGCCCAGCTGGCATGCCCCATCTCCTCCTCCTCCCCCAACTTCCAGTGTTATGCAGACAACACAACTATTTTTCAGACCTCCTGTTGACTCACTCGCACCTTCCTTCATCCCTGACTGCCTGTCTGCCATCCAGGCTTGGTGCTTTTCCAATGATATCTGCCGCAATGCGAGCAAAACTGAGAGCCTTCCTATTGGGAACCCTGCTCCCTCCTCCTTCCCTTCTCTCTGGCCTCCCCCTGCTCCTTCTTCTGAAGCCAGAAACCTTGGAGTCATCTTTGACCTCTCTATATCCTTCTTCCCTCACACGCAGGACATTGCCAAGAAGTCCCACTTCGAGCTCTTCCTTCTCAAAGGAATGCTCCCATTTCTCACTTTCCCCCAGAAGCTCAATGTTTCCTGAGCCCTGGTTCTCTGTGGGTACATAAAGGGTAGGAGCTTGTAGGAAAGGTATTACCCCTGTGCTGATCTGCTTGGTGAATCAATTGTGTGTAGTTCTTCCTGCAGCCGTTCCAGGGTTCCTCCGGGACAGAGCTTCTGAAGTCCTGATGTCCGTGAGCAGGGATATTGATGTGGTTGGATCCCTGGCGTTAATGGCACTGGATTAGACTGTTGTCACATATTAGGGTGATGCCTGTATAGGAGGTTCACACAATCACTGCTGGACACAATTAGGTTGTCATGTTGCTTGTTTTTATTGGTCTTTTAAGGGGAAATTAGTTGCCCGGGTCTTTCAAGCAAGTATTGGTTCATTTGCATAACGAGAAAAAGCCAATACGTGTTTCTACCAGGGGTCTTTATCAAGGATGTGACATGGTGTTAGGGTGACAGTGTGTGGTGGTGAGATGAATAGCCGTGAGTTGTGGTTGTGGAGGCGACATATGATAACATTGTATTATGTGCTTTACATGTTTCATTTCATAAGAACACAGTAGTTGCCGTGAGTTGGGGGTTGTGAGAGAGACGTATGATAAAATTGCATTATATGCATTTATATTTCATTTCATAAGTATACAGTAGTTGCCAGTAAGGTGGCGCGTGGTGGGAGTGGGAGATATGATCACACATATACAATCGTACATATTTAGTTCAGTGACACAAAATGTAAGGAGGAAAGTAGCACAAGGAGGGGAGGGGAGAAGCAAGAGTAAGGGTTAGATAATGACGGGAAAGCGCCTGAGGAGTTTTGGTAAGGTGTGGAGAAGGGTGGTTCTTACCGGAGAATTGCAGGACTGGGGGGTCCTGGACATAGTAGCTGAGTAGCTTCTGAAATGGAGGGAAGAAGCAAACTAATTAGTAAACCATAGAAGGTAGTTTAATTATAAGGTGCAGTGCACTCATACATGGTGTATTCATAGGGAATGTTGGGTGTCTGGCGAAGTGCTGGGGTCAAGTGACTGGTATGCTGGCAATTGCCCAGAACCATTTCAAGTGTGCGCCTTAAAGGTTAACGCAAGTGTGGTTGGCATGGATGTGGGGAGTATATAACCCTCCCAGTGTATGGATAACCAATCCTGCATGTATTCATGTGAGGTTGGGAGAGTGGCGAAGTGACGGCCATCTGAGGAGAGCGCAGTGTCTCGAAAGTCACAGGGGGGTGGGGGGTCACAGTGAGGGAGCGCGTCCTGGCCCCCGGTGTTCATTGGCACCCCGGGCCAGCAGTCAATGGACCATGTGGGTGACGTCCATCCCGTCAGGAAAGAATGGCCAAAAGTAATGGCGTGGTGCGAGGTGTCGAGGGAGTGACACTTAGCAAACAAAATGTGGTGTGGGTTGGTCGCGGGCTCACAGCAAGGGAGAATGGCCAACAGTAATGGCGTGGTCACTGGCTTGCAGCAAGGTAGATGGTGGCACCATGTGTTGGGCGAGGTTCACCAGGGAAACCTGTGGGTGCCGCGTGGATCAGGTGGGGGGGTTTGAGGTGAGTGTCCTGGCCAGGAGGTCCTGGGGGTGCAGGGGTTTTGGCACAGTGGTGAGTCCTCCTGTGAGAGTGTTGCGCTGGTCATTTCGCTTACCTTTCGGCAAAAGGTCTCAGCTCACGGCGATCGTATGATTAGCGATCCCGTTTGCCCAGAGGCGTATGCTTATTTGCAAGCCCCTCAGTGATTGGTTCATGGCGCCAGTGTGACGGATGCTATGATAGGCCAGGGCATCGTGGATTCTAACTGAAAGCGAAAATGTACGAAATTTCAATGAACTCTTATGGATTTAAAAAATGGGGCATACAAGTATGTCTGTGGTCGAGCAGTTCTGACTATTGCAACAGCCTCCTCAGTCTACCTTCTTCTACTCTGCAACCTCTTCAGCTAATCCAGAATAAAGCAACAAGATTTATCCTTGGCTTTAAGCCCAGGGACCGCATCTCTCCTGCCCTAAAAAGTCTCCACTGGCTTCCGGTTGCTGTACGGATGAAATTCAAATCCCTATGCATCATCCACAAGGCTGTCTGGAGCCAGGGACCACACTATCTGCAGCTCTTTTACCAAATACTCTCCTCTGGCTTCAACTCTGTGTATGAAGCGTTTTGCTAAACAGAAAGCAGGAGGCTGTTCGCTTTCTGTAGTTGGATCCCTCCTCTGGAACAGCCTCCCCCTGCATCTGTGTTTTGAGCAGGACCCTCTGAAGTTCTGAAAACACCTCAAGACGCTCCTCTTTTCCTCCTCCTTCCCTTCTTCCTTCCTCTGCTAATCCCACAGTTGCTGTGATTGGTGTCTTGGACCCTTATGCATTCTCTGGGCCTCTAACCATTTACTCGCATCCTCCCCAGCATCGGTCTTCATTCAGCACTTGCCTCGGCACACCCTCCGCACTGGAGATTCGCACTTTCCACCCAACATGGCTCCTGGCCGCATAGCACTTACCATACCTTGCACTTGATCTGCGGCTCACCCTCGAGCACGGACACCACAGCACCTACCCGACTGCCCTCTCCTTCCTGCACTTGCACATTCTGAATACTCGCAAGGCATAGTGGGTTCAGCTGTCCCTTCCCCATCTGTATTTTCTGTATTTAATTGTACTGCTATGACATGCTCCCTCCCTGCTGGCTTGTGGGGGCTTTGAAACAGAATTTATTTCCTGTATAAGCGCCTAACGAGCAAACAATAAATAAATAAACCTATGGTTGCGTGACCTGTGATGGGTGGACCATGCGGTCTGACAACTGCTCCAAGACCAGAATGTTTCCCGATACATACATTTCCAACATAAAGACTCAAAGTACATGTGGTTTCTGGTTGCGTAACCTGTCATAAGTGGACTGTGTGGTCTGACAACTGCTCCTAGACCAAAAACTACAAAAGATTGAAAAGCAGCAGAGAGATGAAACATTGGTGAAGTTAATCAAAGGAAGAGTCGAGTAGATCCCATGATCCTTTGTGAACTGATAAGCGGAAGAAACAAGTAAAAGTAAGGGAAGGAAATCCCAAGACCAGAGAGTTGTGTGAACTTGGTTGCTTTTGCAACTTTGGGAAGGGAAACCCAAGACTGGCAAATGATTTGAACTGTGCTATTTGTGAATCTGCAGAAGGTAACCCTAGAACTTGATCAGTCCTTATTGCCACAAGAATATATTGGAACTGTATTGGCCTTGAAACAAAGAACTTTAGAAGAACTTTACTTGCCCGTCATTGAGCATTTACTTATAGAAACATACTTTCATTAGATTTATTTAGGCAGGGAAATCCCACCATAGCAAAGGGTTGGTTAGGCGTTAGACCAGCTTGATTATCAATAAAGCTTTGTTTGAATATATCTCTGTTGTCTGTGTCATCTCTCTTGATACCAGGCCTGTTTCACAATTAGAAAAACCTGCCTGCAAGATTGGGCTGATGCTTGATGCTTTGGGATTGGTTTGTCACGCCCTGGTTGGGTTTGATCGAGAAACATGGCCTTGCACTTACCCATCTACTTCTCTACACTACAGTACAGTTTATCTTGCACTCTTTTGAAACCGGTTTACTCCTGTCCTATCCTTCCTGTCCCCCAGCACAGTGGTACCCGTCTATTTCCTTCTCCCACTTTTGCCCTCTGCCTTGGACCAACATGTCCAACTACACCTCCCTACCATTTCTAGCTACTGGGGTGGTGCCATTTTCTGTCCTCTGCTTAAGATGTTCTGGCTCCCTAGCCATGAAGTATTTTCCTTGTTATATTGACAGTTTATCTTCCACTCCCCAACTCTCCTCCAGCCTCCTGTTTTCTCCCACCAAGCCTCTCCTCCTACTAGGTCTTGACCTCCCCACTTCTTCCAGGTGATATCTTCCCTCTTTCTCCAACCACTAATGTCTTTCTCCTCCATCTAGAAAATGCTCCGTCCCACCTTACTCTAACCAACAATATATCTTGCTGTCCTTTCTCACAGAGGCGTTGCTAGGCAGGGGGTTAGGGGGCTATAGCCCCGGGTCTTTTGGTTGTAGCCCTATGTAGAAGCTCAGGAGCTAAAGCCAAAAGACTAGCTAGCTTTGAGTCTCGACAGTCCCAACATTAGTGTAGCCCTGGATTTTTTCCAGACCCAGCAACACCCCTGCATTCCCACATGATTTCACTCGTTCTCTGCTTCAACTCATGGCAAGATGTTTCTCTATCTCCCAAACATCTCCAACTCAAACAAATCTCTCTCCTCTCTGCAAAATAAACTCTTCCTGTGCTTCTTGCTTCACCATACACCAATATCTCTTCCAAGTCTCCTTTTGATTCTCTGCATTCGAGGTCTCCACGCTAGCTATTTTACAGCATCTGCTGTCCTTCTTCAAGCTTACCCAGGGACTGATAGTCTCTGGCTACGCTGTCTGCCTTTCAAATCACAGGCTTGCCTCCCCTTGAGTGGTGCTCTGAGACATTATGTCTGCTGTGCTGCTTTCTTGTTGGGCCATGTGTTCAGGATCAGGTGGCTTGAAGGGGGGATGGCCTGTATCAAGACTAGCCATCCTTTTGTTTTTTAATCTGCCTCTTGGATTTATGTGTACTTTCCTTCTCTCCCTCTGGGAGCTCTGAGGTAGGTGTTATTGTCCCCCGCAAGTAAATCAGAAGTCAGGGAGACCTAGTGTAGGCCAGAGATGCTGTCTGTTTGTTGCCCAAGCGTGGAGAATTGCAACATTCTAACTCCTGTGACACTTGCCAGAGTGGGAGAACAATGGTGCTTTAATCTGACCCTCACGAAAAAGACGTGCAAGTGTTTTAGTTTTTGATCTTATCTTTAATAGCGGCTCTCGGAACTTGAGAGTTCTACGAGCCACTTGAGTTTCGAGTACTCTATCAGATGATTCTCTCGACAGTGATGCTTGTGGAAGCTTGGGGTCTCTGTGAAAGAAAAGGTTTGGGATTAGGCGTCCGTTCTATGAGCCTGCAGATTTGGTATTTGCAGATTTGGCACTTCAGTGTTTATGGTTCTTGTGATTGTTTTGTGTTGATTCACATGGACCTTTAGATTCCTATCAGTAGTGGGTGGAGTGTGTGTGTGTGTGTCTGTCTGTCTCCTCAGAGCCTCTTGCCTGCCAGGGCTTGCTGCATACCAAGATATCGGAGTTGCTTTCGATAGGCTTCACAATATCAGTTGTTCTGTATCTTACTTCCAAGGGACTGATGTGTTCCAAAAAACAAAACAAAAGTTCTTTTGGGTGATGATGCTTAACCTCGGGTCCCCCTCTTCTGGGTGCAGACCTTCCTTTTGAATGTTTGCCTCCCTCTGCCGATTTCAGTGTGTCTTGTATTTCAAAACAATCTTCTCTGTCACATTGCAATTTTCAATGTCTTTTCCACAATTCACTGTGCACCTCCCTTTCACGGGTTTACCCTTGTCAACACATAAATGTTTCTTGAGGCATCAGGCTTCGCCCATTCTTGTCGGCATCCTTCCTTCGGGTTCACTCTTGCCAATCTTTTCTCTCACCAGTTGGGATTCATTACCCTTAGCTTTTCATTACTTGTTGGTCAAAGACTTTTGACTGTACAGTGGCTTTTGCTAGACCTCTGTATGACCACTTTGAGACTATTCTCATGGCTTTTACCCGGCCTTCTGGAACTGGTAGTTTCAACAAAGATGGGGATCCAAATTAGAGTCTCTCGCCGAACACCCACATGGTGTTGAGCCTCTTTCAGTTGGCTTTCCCCTTGCGGCCACAGTTCTTTAAACTTTCTTTAGCTTGCAAGTTTCATTCAACACAGTTTGGTTTCTTATCAGTTCTCCCCTCGACTCACCGGCTGTGATGAACTGCTTGCTTTTCTTTGTATCGGGAGTAAAGTATGGTACCATGGTTGCAAGCGCCTTCTGCTCTCCTGCTGATTAGTGTCGACGCGCTCCATGTACTGTTCACATCTACTCTAGCACATGCAGTCCTATGATTTCTTCCACAGAGGAATCGCAGGTCTGGGTCGGAAAGAGCAAGGTTGCTTCTCTTCTGTCATCCTCTCAGTTCTCGCTGCCTTTCTCCTCTTCTTGAAATGCCACAGTGGAAAGGCTCTCTCGTCGTGCTGCCTGCCTTGCTTGTCATGTGCCACCTTGTATTCTTGTGGGGAAGGGAAAGGGCTGTCAGGTGTGAGTGATTCTGGTCAATTGCCTGATATTCATGTTGGGACATGTCAGGTAATGGGCCCTAACGTTAGTCTGTCGTCTTTCGTGGTGTGCGAAAGTGTTCGTGTTAGAAAAGGCAGAGGTAGAGAGGTTGAATCTCCTATATAGTAGGATAGTAAAGAGGGGTTAATAGAAGGGGAATACTGTGTCTCACCCGTCTGTGTTCCCGCTCCACGCCTGAATGATCCCCATCCAGGTGATCCTCCCGCACTGGCCCACTCCCAGGATCTGGTTCCATTAGTGATGGCCGTGCCCAGGCCACCTGGATGATAGATCCCCAGGGACTAGTTTGGGAGACAGGTTTCTCACAGTGTGCATGCGCAGATAGGAGGTTCATCTGTAGATTGCTGATGTTTTTTATTGAATATTTGTACTCCTGTATTCTTTATTTTATTTTTTAAGTTTTTGCCTGCTTTTAGGGAATAAAGTGCCTCATATACCACATATCTGTAGAGCTGGCTGGGGATGTGGCAATGTCTGCTTGTTGATTCTTGTAACCTTTATATGTTTCTTTGGTTTTCCTGCATTGAATCTCTACTAGATTCACATGCTCTGAATAATTCCCTGTCGTCATGCTGTGAATCCTCTGTATTAGTAAAGCAGTGTTAGCAATAATGTGTCTATCACCCTTATTTTGGTCCTTTTGAACCTGACCAATAAGGGCTAGTGCTTTATGCTCCACCACTTGAGACCATCTCTATATTCTTATTGCACGCTGTGTGCATTTGAGTCCACTCTATTCTCTCTCGCCATTTATACTTCTTAAGACAGAGCACTTTTCCAAAATTAAGACAATTTCCACAACATTTTGCAACTAAGCCTTTCGGCATTCAAACCTTTGCTTTATTCACTTTATTAGACACTTTCACTCCTGTGATGACTCCGATGGAGTCATCACTGATTTCCCGTTGGTGACCTCCTCCCATGTGGCCAGGGGAACGGCAGCCGCGACCTCATCCTGACCCTGGGGGCAGCTATATAAGGGAGGATCAAATGGGGGGAGACAACCTCTGAGGAGATGTCATGACTTCATCGGGTGAGACATGGTATATCCCCATTTTCCCTTAAAGATAACCCTCCCATACCTAATACCCTCATGGCTTATCGTCACACCTCCTATGAAGAATAGGGAAAACCTTTCCCCAAGACCAATAGGCCAACCTTCCAACTCTGGTCTGCCTTTTGAAACTTATGAGAACGTCTTCTCCAGTTCCACCTGTTAACGCCCAAAAACATTGAGGTAGAAAAGACTGAATCTCAAAAGACCGAATTTGGTATGCTCAATCTGACTGCATATATATGTGGGGGCAGGGGGTAAAGTTAATATATATATGAGATTTGTCCCCCCCCCCCCCTCCCCGTTCATATCATAGTAAACCGTTCCTACTAACCATCCAGGACTGACTTGCCATTAAAAACCAATAAGAATGTTTATTCACATTCCTCATGCCAAATGCCAAGAGCGGACTTCCTTTCCCTGAATTACCGAAATAGCCCAGCAAGCGTTCTAGTTGTTGCTATTAGACACCTGTGATCGGGAAATGTAAAGAGCAGAAGCAGAGAGTTCATCCCTGCTGATGGCAGGAGAGAACTTCACCTCTCCATGAGGATCGAGTGATTGGAAGGCTGACACTCGTGTGGTGGACCCAGGAGGCTCACGAACCAAGGAAGAAGAAGCTGCTGCACGAGTATGGAACACCAGGAGCTGGCGAGAGACTCCTGAGCATTCGAAGAGGCAAGAAAGCTGCTCTTCACTCACCGTACCCTGGAACGAAGCAGACGAGCCAAGAGGAAGCAGTCGCGAGAAGGAATAGGACAGAAAACCTTCACCGGCTGATCACGGGAGAATCCAGGAATGGCAACAAGAGCTGGTGAGTACACCCAGAGACAGCAGCGGCACCGTGGCAGATCAGCAGCCATGCCAATTACAAGCAATTGTAAATAAAGCAGCAGAAAAAGAAAGAACAAAAGAACTTATTGTTGAAGGGGAAATTGAACTACGGGCAACCCTTATAAGTAAATGAATGTACAGAGTGCAAGTATATGGGGCAGGTATATGGAAAACCGGGACAGTATAATATATCAAGAAGATCCATTATCAAACAAAGTATATGTGCAACTCTAAGAGAGAGCAGAGGCCCTGTATGAACAAGAAGCCATGGTAGGAGAGTATACCAGGCAATTACCAGTGTATGAATGCAGGAAGCACTGGCAAGAGCCTATACCAGGCAATTACAAGTGTGTGACTACAAGAAGCCCTGGCAGGAAAGTATACCGGGCAATTACAGGTGTGTAAATACAAGAAGCCCTGACAGGAGAGCATACCAGTTACAAGAAATGTACAAGAGTTAAATATGTCCTGAAACGAAACATCAGGACTAAGAAAAGGATTGTGTTAATCAGGAGTAAAGAGGTCCTGAGAAGAAACATCAGGGTAGGAAAAGGATTTTCTTAACCAGGAGAAAAGTAACAAAATCATGGCAGAAAAATATACCAGAAATTGTGAAAAAGAAAAAAGTACAAAACCATAAGATTTTGTGTGCCAGTGTAGTGTTGTTGCTGACTAAGAAAGGCATAAGAAACTGTTGTTTGTCCAAACACCACAGAATAAAGAGAAGTCCAGGGGAAGGGAGCCACGCTCTGGAGCACAAGGACCTTTATCCTTGAAGAACTTTTGTGTTGGAGCTATTTTTCTTCCTTTGTGAACCCTTTTCTAAGTCCATTACCATCTTCACCTTAGTTTTAGTCTATAGCGTGAGGGTCAGAGTAGAACTTTGGACAACAAACAGTTTTTGTTATGGACATTCTGACACCATTGGATTCTTAGTTTTTGGTTTAGGTAGGGGACGTCCTCTTAGAGCACGGTCAGAGAGGCATTTTCCCAACCCCTTTTATTTTCAATGAAAGTCTTTAACCAAAATCATGAGAAGGAAATATCATTGAATAGACAGCTCCTGAAGAAGGGAAGAGTTATTTTCCCGAAACGCGTAGAGCAATACAACAGAAGTGACGAAGTCTATTTTCATATGCAACACAAATGTTCATGATAAATGCTATTTTTGGACTTGTAATTTTCTGTAAAAAATTACCTTTTCTTTATAAACTGGTTATCATTTGAATGATTACTAACAAACTGGATATACTTTCTATTTGAAAATTGAAGGGGAAAAAGTGAGAATATTGAAGATATAAAAACTTTTATTTTATGATTTTTGGTTATTTCTTGCTCTTCACACAGAAAGAGAGGGAATAGACTAAGTTAAATATTGTTTGGATTCCAATACAAACGGGTGTGCAAGGGACGGGGGTGTTCCACAAGACTGTGGGCTCCTGTTTTGCTTATTCAAAACACAACCTAGTGTCATGGTTGTTTTTCTCCCCTGCACTCCACTACATTTAATTAAACCGTAAAGTTTTAAAATAATCAAAACCATAAGGTGTGCTACCAGATAACAGGAGTGTGACAAATGTAGAGTCCCTAGCAGTTGTCCCGAAACTCGATGAGTTAACGCAGGCACTGAGTTCGGAGTCGGCAGGTATTACTTTAAGTGGCCTTGCTCTTAACTCAGCGCTGCAAATAATGAATGTCGATATCATCACTAGGTAGTGATCACTTTTTCCAAGAACTGTTATGACATCTGGCATTGTACACTAAGAGTAGGGGATAACAGAGATTGCAAGATCGCCTTTACACCCCTTTGTGGAAGCGAGCGTAATATAATTACGACTGCACTGCTTTCTACTATTAGTAGTGGTATTGAAAGGCTTTTGTATAAATGTTACATCCCTAAACCCATTAAAGAGCCTGCATGGCAGGCTGCTTCCCCCACAGGTAAGAGTGTACAATAGGGTGCAGCAGTTTTATTTGAAAGTGAAAGGCTTATTGAATTTGGACATCTGAGTAAGAGACAAGGTCTTAGTAGTAACTGCTCATATAGTATTATAAAAAGTGCAAGGAATACAGGCGTTGGCAGGGTTTTCATACAAGAAAAACAGAAGGTGGTCACTCCCATGTGGAGGGTGGGGTTGGCAAGGTTGTGCCTGTGAGATTAAGGGGGAGCTTAAAAGCTCCGGTTAAGCGGCTTCTTGGGAGACAAGTTGCAATCTGTCTGAATCGAAGGAACGTTTTGACAATTTTTGCGAAATCTCTTCTCAAAGCTTGTTATTCTCGTTTGACATTGAAAGAGTGGAGTTTCTAAATCGCCATATGCCTGATAGTTGTATTTTGCACTTTGGATCAAGGGTGGTCTCCTGGTGTTTTCAGAAAAGGGCAAAATTAAATTCACTCGGCTTTGATATAATGCACTGAGGACAGAGAGATCACATAAATCAGTGAGGGGAATTGGGATGATTTTAGAATCACCCTGGACACCCAGGGTTGGATCTCCAGGTATGTTGAGAATTGTACTGAATCAAACAATTGTAACAGTATTGACTGGGGGTCCATCACTTTTGCCTTGTGGGGAAAGTATGTTGCATGATGAATATGTGGGTCGTCCATCAGTGCAGGAAGATGTTGGAAAAAAAGAAGTTGTGTAGCATAGAAGGGCTTGGCGGATGTTTTACATTTATTTCATGGAACTCCATGGGAAACTCCCACCTGCAATCAAATGTGCAGCTGGTATCGTACTTAAGGAATGCAGATTGCATAATGCTGCAGGAGACCTGGTTAACAAACTGTGCTGTCCTTGTCGGACACCAGGTTTTTTATCAAGCTACCAAGCCGGGTCGGGGTGGGCGCCCCTTGTGGGGGTTTGATTATTGGAATTAAATCCTCATTGGGTTGTACTGTGGTGTGTGTTTAACCTTACCCTTCAAAGGGATTGTGTCCTCCGACGTATTTCTTATCTTTGATAATTCATCTCCAGCTTCCTGGCCTCGGAAATTTTTTCTCTGTAGAGGGCGCTGGGCGTCGACGTCCGCCGAGTCGATGTCCCTCGACAGCCACCATATCGGCGCCGATGTCACCATGCCCATAAATAGCCACGTGCGGCGTCCGTTGCTCAGTTCTGTTTTTCCGTGCTTCGTGGGGCCTCGGAATATCGTTGCTCGGTTCAGTCAGATAAACCTTCTAGATTTACTCAAATACCAACTCGTTCTCGATGGCTTCCTCATCAGAACCGACAACGCCGCGATCCGGCTTAAAAAAATGTCGATAACAGATCCACACAGGATCTGCTTGTGGTGCTTGGGAGCCGAGCACCATCGTTCGGAGTGTGAGGACTGCATGTCCATGGCGGCGAAAGCCTTGAAGGACGGCAAGGGGAAGCTCGAGAGAGGTAAGTCAGTCAAAACCTCCTCGAAAGTTTCTTCGGCTGAGTCGAGGCATTCGTCTCCTCGCCGTCTAAAGCATCCCCATTCTAGATCTCGAAGTAGCTCCCACCATTCGTCGAGATCGAGACACTCAAAGAAGATATGTCGAAGATCCCCTTCCTCGTCATCTTCGGTTTCCCCAGAAAGGGTCTCCTGCCCCACAAAACACAGCTCTCAGGCTGAGTGGGAGGAATTCAGGAAGAAAATGCTAAGCGTCTTCGAGAAAGCGGCCTCGACCCCCTCGAAGACAGCTCAGGATGATACCCCGGGTGAAAAACCCCAAAAATCGAAACGCTGCGAGTCGCTGCACCCGGCGAAAGATTCCACCCGAGAGCGCCACGGGCCATCGGGTAAGAAGGCACCGTCTTCGACGCCGTCGTCGAAGATCCCTTCGACGCATGGATCGGCGCCATCGACGCCGTTGTCGAAGGGTTCTTTGACGCATCGGTCGATCGACTCGACGCCATCGCCGACATCGACGCCGATGAAAGAGAAAACCACGGCTACTTCACAGCCAACGGTGATACCAAGAGCCTCCGGCACGACGCCGAGACCGTCGTCAACATCCTCGAGTAGGATCCTGATCCTCTCGAGTTCTTCAAGGCCTCTTCCAGTTTTATCGACGCCGTTCTCGGTGCCTTCGAAGCCTGTCACATCGGCATCGACGTTTTCTCGCCCAATAATGACGAGTTTGGCTCCTTCTGCCTTAGAAATGGGTTTTACACCATTTCCGAGGTCAGAGTACCCCGGATTATCTTCAATCTATGAAGAAGGGGAGGATTCTGACCAGGAAACCTTCGGGTTAGAGAGGACCACACTACCTGTTTCAGAGGATTTCACCTCTGAGGAAAGAAGGTTGAAAGACCTACAGGAGTCATTGCATGAGGCAAGTGGGCTGGACACTTCCCCAGAAGTGGAATTTGTTAAACCAGACCCAGGGGAACATGCCGAAACACCCTATAGAACCCTGATGGCAAGGATTATTGAATTTATGGGTTGGTCTGCGCTTTCAACTGTTTTTCAACAGGATGACCTGACGGACATATTAGACAAAGGTCCACAGGAGGATCCTGTGGTCCCCTTCCATGCAGCCTTACAAAGAAAGATTTCATCTAATTGGGAAACTCCTGAAGTTATCCCTGCAGTCAATAAAAGATTGTCAGCCAAGTATAGGGTAGCTGCAGCTGACCCTGAATACTTATCAAAACACCCGACTCCGGAGAGCCTGGTGGTTCAAGCGGCAACTTCATCAAGCAGCAGGTCCGCTTACCCTACTGTCCCACAGGATAGAGTTGACAAAAGGTACGATTCTATGGAAAAAAAAGTATTTTCTGCTTGTAGTATGGCGTTCCATCAACGCCACCTGTACGCTCGCCAGGTTCAGTCACACACTGTGGGAGTGTGCTTCATCAGCGGCTGACTGCATACCCGAAGGAGAGGAAAGGGAAGCCTTCCTTAACATTAAAGATGGCAAAGATGCCATGTGCGTGTAACGCTCACCTGGCTCCCACGGAGCCGCTGGTCTGGTCTGGGTTGCTGTGGCCTCTTCAAGCGTGAAGCGCAGAATTCGGACCACTGATTGAACAGGACCCCCAAATCTTGCTTGTCGGGCCCGTAGGAATATCCTTCTGCAGATGAGAAAGGGGATTAACTGTCTGCTGATTAGTGTGCTTGCTCCCCCCTTCCCCCTTCGTTCTTCTCTGATTCCTCCAAAACCCCCGGTTTAAGCTCACCTTATGGTTTGGAAGGATGAACTCTCCATCCTGCTTCTGGTGCAGGGGCGCGCGTTCGTCCAGTTACTTCACTGGTTTTCAGAATGGCGCTGGCACATCCACTTGACGTTTCTGAGCGATACGCCTTAAGTATGAAGATGCAAAAGTTCAAGTGTGAGCCTCCTTTTATGTTGTCTTTTCTGTCCTTTATTTCAGGTGCAGAACAAGGCGATGCGTTGAGAGTTTAAATTGCCGGTGGCAAAGTCAGGTGAGTTAGTGATGAGGGCGACCCCTCTAAATGTCTTTATAATTCCCCAGTAATGTCTTTTGTCCTTTCCCCATAGGGGCCGGGGTGCGGTACCTGCCAAAGATGCGGCGCCGACCCGAGATGTGGAATGGTTCACCAAGAAAAGCCGGTAAGTATTATGGCTGAAAATGTCCTTTCCCCATAGGGGCCGGGGTGCGGTACCTGCCAAAGATGCGGCGCCGACCCGAGATGTGGAATGGTTCACCAAGAAAAGCCTGTAAGTAATATGGCTGAAAATTCAGCTTTCCTCTTGTGTTCCCTTGCTCACCTTTTGTCTCTTCTTCTCTCCCCTAGGTGCAGAGATGTGGCGACCGGTGCTGAGAGCCGCGATGGAGCCGGGCGGCGTCTCGGGAACAGGTGAGTGAAGCGCGGCGCTGCAGCGAGCAACGCGGTGCTTTTAAATGGAAGTCTTCCTTCAGGAATGCTGGCGTGAAGATTCCGGGTGCAGGTAAGAAGGTTGAATAAGTTCTTGGTTTTCACCTTTCTCTTCTCTTATTCCCTTACAGGTGTTCCAGGTTCGAGGCGGGCGTGGCTGGAGTCCAGGTGCAGGAGCTGACACGGTGAGCGTTCAGCTGCTGGGATGCAGAACAACGCGAAGCACGTGTGGCTGTCCGGGCGTGGCTTAAATAGCTTTGGTAGAAGTTCCAGGTTAGTATTCCTCCACAGCCCCACCCCAGTAACAAAATAGTTCCTTCAGAAAAATAGTCCCTCCTAAGCCTCATTTGGCTTAGTTCTTCATGCAGCATGGTCTGCATCAGGTGAGTGTGCAGCATGGTCTGCTTCAGGTAAGTGCACCAAACACTTCCCCTTATGAGCCTGGCGCCTATGGCGCCAGGACTGATGTCCAACATGAGCCTAGCGCCAACGGCGCCAGAACAGGGTCCAAAGAGCCCCTATAAAGGGCCGCTGGGCTTTTACCCGGGGGCGTGATGCCTGCTCCCAGGGGTGCTGGGCCTGGCCTGGTGCTCCGGGGGTAGGCATCATGACAGCGCGAGTCACTTCAAACTGGCATCGATTCCACTGGCAGTATCAGCAGGGCCATGGCGGCAAGTACGACAATCCGCAGGCATGCGTGGTTGCGAAAGTCTGGCTTTGCTCCAGATGTACAGGCCAGACTTTTGAATATGCCCTTTGATGGCTCTTCTTTATTCGGTAAAAAGGCTGATGACAGTCTGGAAAAGTTGCAGACATCTAAAGCAGCGGCAAAATCGTTAGGAGCTGCAATCCGCCAAACTCCTTTTCGCCCCTCAGTAACCTCTGGGAGAGGAAAGTCCTTTCGCTATTATTCTGCATTCGGGAAAGGCAGAGGACAGCCGGTTCAAAGAGGCCAAAGGAGATCCACCCGAGGTGGACGGGTCAAAAGTACTAAAGCCGCAGCAGCAGCAGGTGCCTCTTTACCCTCGGCATCTGCATCAGCCGCCCCCAAACCACTCTGAGGTCTTTCCACACAAAACACCTGTAGGGGGCAGGTTAACTCACCATCTGACGGAATGGCAGGCTATAACGTCAGATGCTTGGGCATTGGAGACAGTTGCCCAGGGTTACTGCCTACCTTTTCTACACATCCCTCAGAGTCATCCACCGGGGCAAAGCTCTCTAAAAGTTCCAGATCCGCTCCTCTTGCAGGAAATTATAGACCTGCTAGAGAAAGGTGCCATAGAACCGGTACCTGTAGCGGACAGGAACAAGGGCTGGTACTCCCCCCTACTTTCTCATCCCAAAGAAGGACGGAGGACAGAGACCCATCCTGGACATACGAGAATTGAACAAGTTCCTCAGGAAGGACAAGTTCAAGATGGTAAAACTCTCTCAGATCCTTCAGGCCCTCCAGCTCCAGGACTGGCTGGTATCTCTGGACCTTCAGGATGCTTATTTTCATGTGCCAATCCATCTCAAACACAGGAAATACCTGAGGTTCGCAATTGGTGACTCTCATTATCAATTTCGAGTTCTGCCATTTGGGCTGACCTCCGCCCGAGGGTCTTCACCAAGCTAATGTCGGTAGTGGCTGTGAGTCTAAGGAGGGAAGGGATCCACGTCTACCCCTACCTGGACGATTGGCTGATCAGGGCTGTATCTTCGGAACAAGCTCAGATCCAGCTAGATTATGTCTGCCACTTCCTTCACAAACTGGGCTTCTCCCTCAATTTAAAGAAGTCACAGATGATACCATCACAGAGACTCCAGTTCATTGGAGCGGTCCTGGACACTTCCCTGGGAAAAGCCTCGCCACCAGAGGTGAGGGCTCAAGATATTCTGCAGATGGTCAACAAGTTCCAAAATGCCCAACGTCTCCCAGCCTTCGACTTTTTGAGGTTGCTAGGCCTCATGGCATCCTGCATCTTCCTTGTGCCAGAGGCTCGCCTGAGAACGAGATCTCTTCAGTGGGCACTGAGAACTCAGTGGTCGCAATTCTCAGGGAGAATGACAGATCTCCTCCGGATTCCGGACAAGGTAGCCCACGACCTTCTATGGTGGGCCTATCCAGACAACATCTTGAAAGGAGAACTGTTTTGGCAACCATGGCCGGAGATAACAGTAGTCACAGACGCCTCACTCACGGGGTGGGGAGCCCATGCCAACGACTTGACCATCAGCCTATTGGAGCTGAGAGCGATCAGACTAGCGCTGAAAGCTTTCCTGCCATCAGTACAGGGGAGAAATGTCCTGATAATGACGGACAACACGGTGGCCATGCACTACCTCAACAAAAGAGGAGGCGTAGGGTCACTGCCACTGTGCAGAGAGGCAATGCAGCTCTGGTTTTGGGCAATTCAGGAAGGAATCTCTCTATCGGCAGTCCACCTAGCTGGAAAGAAGAACTTGACAGCGGACGCTCTGAGCAGGCAGGGCACAGTCTCCCACGAGTGGGAGCTAGCTCAGGAAGTCCTTCAAGAGATCTTCGCCCTTTGGGGAACCCCTCAGGTGGATCTGTTCGCCACAAGCACCAACAGGAAGTGCGATCTGTTCAAGGGAATTTCCCCCGAGAGGAGCTCTAGGAGATGCGTTCGTAGTGGACTGGGAGTTCCCACTCCTTTAAGTGTTTCCACCAGTCCCTGTTATTCCTCAAATGATCAGGAGGTTGAGAAGATTCCGGAAAACCATGATCCTAATTGCCCCGGACTGGGCCAGGAGAACGTGGTACCCGGACCTTCTAGATATGTCTATCTGCCCTCCAATCCGTCTTCCACTCAAAGAGAATCTTCTCTCGCAGAAGGGAGGTCAGGTTCTCCATCCAGAGATCAGAACCCTCAACCTTCACGCTTGGCTTCTGAAAGGGTGAGGTACAAGGATTGGGACCTCCATGATGATGTCATGGAGGTGTTGCTTTCAGCCAGAAGGCCAGCAACAAAGTCTTTATACCGCTGCCGTTGGATCAAATTTTGCAGCTGGTGTAGAGAAGGGAATATCGACCCTTTTTCATGTGGAACACCAACAGTGTTATCGTTTCTACTCTACTTGGCAAACTCAGGCCTTCAAGTTGGCACTGTAAAAGGCTATCTCGCAGCGATTTCAATCTTCTGGCGCACTGCGGAGGAACCATCGTATTTCAAACTACCTCTAGTAATACAATTTCTCAAGGGATTAACTAATGTTTATCCTCCAAGACCATTCCAAGTTCCCTTATGGGACTTAAATTTAGTCTTAAACTTCCTAATGGGTACTCCATTCGAACCACTCCACTCTTGTTCACTGAGATTTCTCACGCTTAAAACTGTCCTATTGGTAGCACTAACATCTGCTAGGAGGGTGAGCGAGCTACAAGCTCTCTCTTGTAAACCCCCCCATACAATTTTCCATAAGGACAAAGTTGTCCTACAGGTGAAGCCTAATTTCCTCCCAAAGGTGGTTTCTGAATTTCATATTACTCAGAAAATTACCTTACCTTCGTTCTACCCTCCTCCCCATCCGGGGAAAGAGGAAGAAAGGCTACATAGGCTGGACCCAAGGCGAGCTCTGAGCTTTTACATCAGCAGACTGGCTAGGATTAGGCAAGCAGACCAACTGTTTGTAGGATACTCAGGTCACAAGTTGGGACTACCTATAACAAAACAGACCATTTCCAGGTGGATTATTTTGGCCATTCTGGAATGTTACAAACTGGCATGGAAAGAGCCACCCCAAAATCTTAGGGCTCATTCAACCAGGGGTATCGCAACCTCTTCGGCCCTCCAAAGAGGGGTACCGGTCCGAGACATATGTGCGTCCGCACATACGTTCACAATATTTTACAACCTGGATTCCTCCGCTAGTCAAGAGACCAGATTTGGAAAAGCCGTATTACATGCGGTTCATTCCTAAAAGGGATACATGACATTATTACTCCCACCTCCAATTACATGCCACTGCTATGGGAGTCTATCAAAGATAAGGAATACGTCGGAGGACACAATCCCTTCGAAGAACAAGTTACTGCTTACATTGTAACGTTCTTTCGATGGGATGTTCCTCCGACGTATTCCTTATCGCCCCTCCCATTCATCCCCACAGTAATACTTCCCTTGTGGTTGCAGCTTACGCTCCTTCAAGGTCAATAACCAATTCAGGCATGACTTATCTTATGCTACAAAACGGAACTGAGCAACGGACGCCGCGCGTGGCTATTTATGGGCATGGTGACATCGGCGCCGATACGGTGGCTGTCGAGGGACATCGACTCGGCGGATGTCGACGCGCAGCGCCCTCTACAGAGAAAAGAATTCCGAGGCCAGCAAGCTGGAGACGAATTATCAAAGATAAGGAATACGTCGGAGGAACATCCCATCGAAAGAACGTTACAAGGTAAGAAGTAACTTGTTCTTTGGTGCTATGGCTTTGCTGTGTATAACAAAGAGCTGGAATGTAATGTGTTGTTGATACACATATACTGGCATCCGGTGGTGGCTGATTTGGATGTTTTGCGGCCTCAAATCTTGCACTACATCCAGAAATGGCAGGCTGGTGGATTAGTAGGGAACATTGTGTTGGCCGTAGACCTGAATGCTAACTGTCTATTGGTGGAAAATGAGCTGGAGCCGTGGGATCTAATCATGGACTCTAACACTGTTCATTTTAAGCCCTGTTCAGAATGCAGTGGAACTTTATGCTGGGAGAATTAGGGTTTACTGCTTTAAATGACACATGTACTGGTGATGCATTAGGAACTGCTGCATGTCATAGGGGGGTGTGCAATTCCACCATTTACTATGTTTTTACTGACCAAGACATGTTGGGAATATGTTTGCATTTTCTAATTGCAGACAAAGGGTGGAGTGATCACAGCATGTTACTAGCAGACTTTGATGTAAAGACAAATACCAGGATAACGGGTGGTCCCTGTAATTTGCCAACAAATGTAAGAGGAAATGGAATTCAATGTTCCTTTAAGAACACCCAATGCTTAAATGAGTATTTAGCAAAGGTTTTGAGGTGTACCGATCTGTCTTGGAAAATTGAGTTTTTTTGTATGCATGAGTTTGACGGCATGTTGAATAAGTTCCAATGTGATGTGTTACAGAAAAGATCAAATCACAGTAAGAAAACTACTCAAATCCCTAAGCACGAATTTGATGAAGAATTAGCTGTGGGAAAAAAGTCAGATGAGAAGGGAGATGCACTTGATTAAAGGAACGAACAAGGACTCTGGGACCAGGGCGGTAAAAATGAAACGAGTTCTAAAAACTACTGTAGAAGCCGTCACCCGGGACTCTTACAGACCGACGCCGAAGCCATGCTGGTGTCTTAATTAACAAGGACTCTAAGGTCTTTTGGCAGTTGATAAACTCACTTGATACTCGGTTGTCTCTTAACCAACTGAACGTGGTGTCTGAACCGCAATGGCCAACATTCTTTGGTAACCTGTATGGGAACACCATGGGTGCGGTGCGGGGTTCGACTGGTTTTGAGAGAGCCTATTTAAATCAGGAGTGGAGATTGCTGATAGAGTTGGGAGCTATTATGTCCTTAATCATGTAGTAACCCGAGAGCCCCGGGCCCTAATGGCCTGATGAATTGTACGTTTACACCTAATCCATGTACTTGGGGAACGATTCTTACTTTGTTTTGCGGGCATTGTGAGCACTGGTGTGTTTCCAACTTCATGGGAACTAACTAGTGTAGTCCCCATTTATATGCATGGTCCCAGAAACGAACCAAAAAACGATCAACCAATTTCATTGATCGATGCAGATTGTATGTTATTTTCCTCATTAGTTCTTAACCACCTTGAACAATGGGTGGAGTCTACGCATCCGTTGTGTAAATTACTAGCTTGTTTTAGAAAAGGACATTCAAAGTCTTTGCATGGTATGAGCCTTTGTTCATTTCAAGATCAAGCCAGGGAAAATCCAAGGGGTCTATTTATATGGACTCCATAGACCTATCTAATGCCTTCGATAGTGTGGACCGAAATAGGCTGTGGACTAAATTAGTAGATTAGGGGCTGCCTTGGGGACTGCCATTAAAGTCAAATTGAATAAAGAGGGTGCTCTTTCACATAGAATAGAGTTACACACTGGCTTGGTGCAGGGGTGCATGTTGGCCCTCCTGTCTGTTCAATTTATAAGTCTCATATATCGGGATACACTTAGACAGGTTTGGCTTTGTACCACTGTGAAAGGGTCAATCACCTGAGAGGTTAAAGTATATGAAACTAGGGGATGTTATCTGATAACATCCAGCCTCACAGCACCTCACAGCATTATTCAGAATAAAGGAATGAGTGAACGGGGGCTTTTATCTACGCTAGACTCCTGTGTTTTCTGGTTGCCAGGTTACGGAGGAGGAAGAGAGAGAGAGCCGTTATGCCTGGGCTTATTAGAAGGTAGCCCTGAAAAATGACAAGTTCAGGTCAAATGCTTTAAAAAATAGTTAAGGGAAGAAACGGACTGAAATAAGGTTGTTGTGGTGTTTGACAGGAAGAAACGTTGATCGGAGTGTGAGCAGCGCTGGAAGGAAGCCTGAAGTCAAATTCGCCTAAATACGTTGCTATACGTATAGACATTGACTTTGTGTTCAAGTTATATTTAGTAGATAAGCAAGGTTCCGTCTAAGTGACAAGTTGAGAGTCTGATTCTGGGACAGCTTCTGGAAGAATGTAAAGAAATTTCACTTCAGCAGTGAAGAGAAGCCAGACTTCCAAACAATTACAGAGAATCTTTCTTGCAGTTAAAAGTTTGTGTTCAGTTTGAACAAAAGTTGACCGTTTTTACAGACTATCTAGAGTGATTGCCTTTATTCCCATATTGAAACTTGACAACCACCAAATGTAGGGGACCTTAAAGTCCCATGGATTTCATACGCTGATGATTTTCTTCTTTTTGACCTTACTCAGATTGGCCTACAAATGCTCATAAATGGGTTTACAGAATATGCTATGTTGAATGGGTTAAAGATCAATCCCTCAAAAACTAAAGTAATACAGCTGGCTAAAGGGAGGAAACGTAGAAAACTGGTGTGGTCATTGGGAGACTTTGGGCTTGCGTGCTCCGACAGTATGGTTTACTTGGGATTCCATATATTTGCTCAGCCATCCCTCAAGAAAACATGGGAAGAATTAAAATTGAAAGCCGTAGGTCTTTCTACACAACTTGCGAGGCTGGAACGCAGGTACAGCAGATTTTCTATAAAACCGGCGATACAATTTTATGAGGGCAAGATCATCCCTGAGCTGGTGTATGGTGTGGAACGCTTAAGTGAGACAATGGGCCTCATTGCGACCCTGGCGGTAGAGGGTTAACCGTGCCGGCAGAGCTTCCGGCCCCATTAACCCTCTACCGCCTCATTACGAGGTCTGCTTGCGGGACTCGCTAAGGACATCTGGTAAAACCAGGCGTCCTTAGTGGGTCCCGCAAGCAGACCAGGATGCTAACAACGGGCCCATCATGAACGGGCCCTATGGGGGCTCAAATGGGAATGGGGATGTATACCAAGTCTGGGTTCCTTGAATGAGGAAATACCGTGCCCTACTGATGGGGCCCCTATGGGACCCTCGCATATCAAGGCGCAAGGCACAATCACCACACACAAACTGATACACCAGACACGAGGTTCAATTCCTAAAATCTAGGGTTTATTGCAAAGCAAATAGTCTGTCGGCCGACTGGGTCTGACGTCCAGCAACGTGTGTCACCCAGACCTCGTGGGACGCAAGAGAGCGAGCATTCTCCATCAGTTACATATATACAAAATGATCATCTTATTATCAGTAGTGACACATTCAAAACCGCCCATAATGCATCTTTCTTTGCAATGGTTTCGATGATTGACAGTTATGACAAATATGACACCCCTCAGACATTTATTCAGCAACACTTTGCAATTTGCAAAGGTGCAGACACCATTCTTTGTTTTAGGGAACATAATGCACTTGTTCTTACAAGCAAGCTGCGTGCAGGGGAGAGACACATTCCAAGCCTTACTATCTTCAAGTTTCTATCCGTGGGCTAGAGGTCAGCTCGACCTACAGGGGCTCAATGAAGGGGGGCCGCAGAAGAGAGTATAATTCAGCCTTTAACTGTTCATTTGTACAGTTTCTGCCGCACCAGCAGGACTAGCTGGCACCTGCGTAGTGAGTAGTGATTAAATGCCTTGTTGCTTATTTCCAAGGACTTGTGAGGGAGGAGACTGGGGCATTGCTGTCTGGGTTGTCTGGGCTGCATTTCAACATGTAACTTGTGGCCTTGCTCTATGCATGAGCAAGAACGAAATAGAATTCACTTACAGCAAAGCAGTTTGAACAGAAAAGCAAGAAAGCAAAAATTACCTAAATGGCGAATTCTATTCCTATAAAATGGACGCTCTCTGGTTATGCTCATGAGTCGGTACCAATAATGCTGAACATATGATGCGGTTGGTTTTCGGCTAACAAATTATACTGCCTATGATATGGGAGGGTAATTTCTAGACTCACACTCCAAGGTCGGAATGGCCCGGTATTTCCCCATTCAAGGAACCTAGACCCGGTACCCGGTATGGGGTAGCCATGCCGCTAAAACCGGCATGGCTACCTCCATACTCGCAATGAGGCCCAATGATTGGAGGTCTTGACACTATTGAGGCAGTGGTGTGGAGGTGATGCCTGAAGGTCTCAAACGTGGTCTCAAACGTGATCCCAAACGTGGCTATCCGCTATGAATTGGGTTTGGTCTAATTTAAAGCTTGTCTCTATTGGAAAAAACTCTCTCTGCATACTAAACTAATAAACTCAAGGTGTGATTCGCTGCATGAAGTTCCGGGGGCCCAAATGTTACTGAATATGACTTTGGGAAAGGTTAGGGATGTTTTTGTTCAACTTGCCCATGACTCGGATAAGATTTGGGAGGATCTTGCATTGGATAAGGCAACCTTGATGGAGAACCCGAATAAAGTAAAAAATGCTCTCTTTGACAAAGACTGGCTTGAGAATGTGGAGCGATTTCACAAATATCATTTGTTGAAACATTTTTCAAAGAACATAAGAAAAGAGGGATGATTTCAAAGAAATTACTTCAGTTTCCAAACGAATAATTTTGCAATCTGCTTCTTAAATTAAGATGGAGCTTGCTGTTAACCAAAGAAGTGCTTTTGAATAGAGGGTCAATTCAAGTGGACGATACTGCATGTCGGTTGTGTGGCCTCTCTGCTAAAGCGGAAACTAGTAAACATCTTTTATTGGAATGTACAGCCTTAAATGCCCAGAGGAAGACCCATCTGGGGAAGTTGTGCACCACCTTTAACATGTGGCAAAGATGTGATTGTATCCATAATACTTCAGATGGATTGGAAATTGCATTGTTTATGAAGTCTTTAAACTTAGATAAGTGCCACACGGCTCAGCCTTAGGTCATGTACTGTATCAGGCATCAGTTTTGTATGTGGAATGAATTGCTTTTTAAAAAAAAAATATATATATATTTTTTTAATTTTAGGATGAAGGCATAAATGTATGATTTTAGATTGTGTGAAGAACAGTGAAGAATTTTCCGTATTTGTATTGCTATGTTAAGGTTTGAATAAACCGAATCAATAAGAAATAAGTGCACTTGTCAGTAAGCTCATACTAGAAGTGTAGCGAAGGCATGGGGCGGCTGTTAGCCATTCCCATTGCGAAACAATTCATTAGGGCTTACTGGGTCTTCCTCCCCCATCGGCTATGTCGGCACTTGCATGGGAACTGATGAAATCAACCTTCGAGCCTATGTACAAGACTGACCTAAAGTAAGTTTCTGGGAAAACTGTCTTCTTAGTGACCACGTCCGCTAGAGGGGTCAGTGAAATTGAGGCCTTCTCCTCTAATGTGCCCATCACAAGGTTTCTCGCCAGCAAAGTCATGCTGAAGATGCATCCCAGAAACCTGCCTAACAGTATCATTAAACTGTTAGCTTACAAAAATGTTTTCAAAACCTTTTGATGCCTGACGGATCTGCTTTACGCACCCTTGATGCCAGGTGGACGCTACGCTACTACATTCACTGTACCACAGACAGACCAGCTTTTTGTGGCATTTGGCCCACCAGGCACAGGGCACAAGGTGGATAACGTCTTGCATAAAATAGTGCCACTCTGCAGCTGACAGACCCCTCAACAGTGCGCTGAAGGCACACTCCACCAGAGGCAAAGCAGCTACCGCTGTCTTCCATGCTGGGGCCCCTATCCAGGACATCTGTAGAGCAGCTACCTGAAAGACCACCCTACTGATGTTTGCAAGACACTAATGTCAATATTGTGATGCCAGAGCAGAGACTGTGATGGGAAAGGATGTACATCTTTTCTGTTATGGTATGACATCATAGCATCGCCTGCGTTCCCTTTCCGTGTTATGTACTGCTTGCTACTCTATTCAGAGGGTGTGAATCTGAGAGATCCAATGCTGGAGGAAAAAACAAGTTATTTACCAACAATGGAGAATAATAGTTACAGTTATCCTTCGTAGATTCACATGTTACCCACCCACTGCCTCCTCCAGGCTATATCTCCATGCTTATAAATGTATTTGGCTACATGACTTGATTACAGAATCTAGAGATGGCCTTCAGAGATGGAGCTTAAAACATTTTCCCACTTTGGTTATGGTTAATAAGCACCAAAATGAGAGACATAGGCTGTATATTAAACTTTTCATGTTGGTAACATTATTTTAATAACACCAAGGATTCCAAGCCTGAAGACGGGGAGTTATTTAGAACCTTGGAATCTCTGGGTGATACCAACACTGGAGAACCGTTGTTACAGGTAAGTAACTGTTGTTTGTTTTCTTGTACATTATTGTTATTATGCTGTGTCAGGTGATGTGTGCCTGAATATTGTGGTTTGTTTTGTGGTGTAGGCTAGTAGAAGGTTGTGAGTTATGTCTGTTTTAGTGGCGTAGACATGTAGAATCCAGTTGTGTGTTTGGTAACGTTGGTCTATGTATTCCTGGGACTGTAGTGTTTTTTTGGATGTGACGCTTTTTTTTCTAGAGGGTGATTGATAATTGAGTGGCATGGCTGGGCTGAGACACGCCAGTCCATTAGGATTGTTAATTGCTACAAGCTTGGGTGGACGATCGGCTCGCCTGCAGTTGAGAATTCCTTCGTCCAGCAGGACAGAACGTAGGAAGAAGCAATGAATCATGTCTAGTCTACATATTGGGACACTCCAGGGACTGCAAAAGCTTTCCAGATCTACTCGGGAGAGTGGTGTCACTGGCCTCCGTTTTAGGACTCCAGTGACGGGGGAATGCAAAGGAATCACGTAGTTCTGAAATCATCCAAAGATGGTTACCAATGTCTGGAGTAAATACACACATTTTCCCTGAGAAGCCAAGCACAACTTGCCACAGTACAAAGGCCATTTTCTTGGGTTGCGTTTATCCTGAAATCATGTACACTTGTGCAGGTTGCTTGTATTGGAAAAAAGAACTGGCTTCAATGTCCAGACAGAAAAAGGGAAACTAACACTGCACTTCAATACCAAATATTTTTACTCTGCCTAAGAAAATGGTTCCTGATGCCTGCCAGGCCCCCTTTTCAATGGGAACCCTTGCCTAAAATCTAGTTGTTGCTAGCAGTAGAGCCAGTCTTTTGTAATTGGATACTCTTCCCCCCTGCTCATTACTTACACACAGGGCAAGTGGACTTCTAAAAGGGCGCACTGGACCAAACAGAGCCATGCTACACAAAACCCACTCAAAACCAATGTGGCCTATTGCAATTGTAATCAAGTTCAGACTCAAAACATATCTGATAGATTCAATTTTAATTGTCAAATGCAGTTTTTTTATACAAAAATGTCCTAACTCAACATCTAATCATCACGTTGTTTTTATATGAAACAACCAATCTGTTCATAACCTGGAGCACAATAATTGCTCCCACACCCTCTTATTTTTCTCCTCTGCAAACCTCATCTCATGTATACCACACACATACCCACTCTGCAGTGGACATTCCTAGATAATAGGCACTGTCACTCCAAAAAAAAGACACATCAAACATCAAAATCGATTGGCTGAATTTGCCAAGTTCCTACCGGGGGCATTTTGATGTTTGTGGTTGTGGTGAATGGGACCTGTATCGTCTTGTGACTTGTGTTTGGTGACATGGCCATCATGTAGATTTGCATGTGGTGATTTTTGCATTGTTAATTCTTCGTTGATGTGAACCTTTAGATGGTTGCAAGTGGGTTGTTTGGTGCTGTGTACCTTCATGAGAGTATGTTGGGTTTGATGGCACAAGGCATGTCGCATCTTGCAGGAGACCGGTTTGTTGTTGTGGACCTGTACATTTTTGCAACACTGGTTACACAGGCTGACGCAGCCCCTATCCTCTCTCACACAGGTGTGAACATACTGATCTGGAGCAGGGAAGATGCTGTGGTGAAGAAGCAGGAGCACTTAATGAAAGCTATGGTAGAGCACGGTATTGGGATGGATGCCCCACCACGGAGAAGCGGCCAAAGGAGATCAATGCCCGGGCCCAACGCGCAGCCAGACAAGCAAAAGTATACGTTTTCGAGCCAGGAACAGAAGACAAAGAAAAAAGAGCATCCGCCAACTCAGAGAGGGAAGCATAAAAAAAAGGACCTTGAGGATTAAGCAGTGTCCCTGTACTGTGCACTTGCTAGCAGGTTAAAGTTGTGCTTTAAATTCAGTTTACATCCACCAGCCCTTCTTTTTTTAAAATACTTTTTTAATGTTAAAATAAAGTTTTCGATGAAAGGCAGTTTTTATTTCCCTGATTTGCTCAGGAGTGTCTAAGAAACAATGATGCCCAGGCGATCTGTGATAGCAGGAAAACAAAATCTAGTCTTCTGCAACTGAGGACAGGAATTTAAAGTTAACAAGCCAGCTGCTTATTGCCTGGGGAATAGGGGTTAGAGTGGTTGCCTTATGCTGAAATAGCATAGGTTTTGGAATACTCATCCGAGGCCACTCACAACCTGATCTGGAGAGCTCTGTTATTTGAGTGTCTGGTGCGTTTACTCTATTTGCCCATTCAATGCTTATCTCTTCCCCACTTGTGCTAGAGAAGTGTCAAGTCTTTGTGGCGCCATCCTTGAACTGGGACTTCTAAGAGTAGAGTGCCTTTGCTGCCATTTTGTCAGTGGAAATTCAGCCTCACCTTCCACACTAACATCAGTAAATTCCACAGTTACTTTGGAAAACATCTCTGTGTCAGTGCACACCTCTCATCTTAGCACGCACATCCGCAAAACAGCAGGGTGGGCACACAATGGAATTTGCATGCAGGTGTGAAGGGTATGCATATGAACAGAGAGCCATCACTGAACCACAGCTGCACAGTCCTCCGGTCTGCTCTTGGCCTACTACTTGCTCACACCTTTGCCCATTCTTGAAATAAACGCTGTTTTTATAAATCAGTTCGTCATTCATCTTGTATCCTTTCCTGTGTGATCTGGGAATCTGGGAGAGCCATTAACCACAATCCCCCTTCAAGGTATTTGCAGTACCTGTAATGCCTTTGCACTAGATCACACTACCATTCAGAACTATCCAGGTACGAAGCACAGTCAGCCACCCTAGTAACTGTTTGAACTCAAGATCAGTGTGATGTATCCCTTACTGTTTCCACATTGTACACTGTCATTACCTTGTAAATGTTATTACCGCGGCCTGACTGTACTAATGCCCAACTGTAATATATCACTGTACCATATGTCCCAAGCAAGTCACCTGTAACAGTGCCACAATGCTTCAGGGCCGGATGGGCACTTTATACATTTAAATAAATAATTCTTAGCTCCCCTGCCAATTTTAGATTGTGTAAAGATGATCACAATGATTGCAAGTCCTTCTGTATTGCTGACAGATACCAGAAAGATTACTATCGGCACCAAAAAGAAATACTGGTGCTCTATTAAGTAAGTACAGCTGCATGGACCACCCAAAGCACCCGCTGGATCCCTTTGCCACAGAATGAATCGCTGCATAATTTCTCAATGTAAGGGTGGAAAGTGATCCTCCTTCATGCACAGACGACAGTATTCCACAAAAGAACATTTCCCCAGCGAAAGCAACATCAGGATTTGGAGTGAAGATAATGGGTGTCTGGCTGGTCGGGTAACTCTCTTTACTTTGCTTGGGTCACCTTCCTAGAGTCTGCCTACTGACGTATGAAGGGATTGGATGTGGCTATGTTGGGGTTGAAAATGTGCTAGTTGCTGCCATCAATCTCTAAGGACCCAAGACCACACCATGATGTAGTTCTAGTGGAGCTCTGTGAATTTCTGTCTCTCCTTACCTTGTTACAAAAGGGGGCACAGTCTACTTCTACTGCTATTCCTCTTCACAGTGCAGACGTCTGGTACTGATTGGAAGAATCGCTAAAATTATGGCTAATTTGAGGGTGTGAAAAATATTGAAAATCTGAGTGCATCGAAAGTTTGTCTAATCAGAGGGCCAGATATTCTTTGTTGACTGATTGCCTACATTGACCTGCTGGCCACCCAGATTGATTGGAATACAGAACATTCCAGCCAATCCAATTCCACCTCGGCCCCACCAATGGAAACATAGAACAGAATTCTTGTAATTCCACCATTGTAATTCCATTTTAAGGGCAGAGGGAATTCTGACAACTGAGTCCAATTCTTTTTTTATTTTTGTAGGCAGAGGCATACAACAAACTCATATGTCAGAGCAAACAATACATTCAATGTACACATGGAAAGTAATACAGTAACTGCAAGAGCAACATAATAGCAAGTGGGGAGGCAATAAATCATGATGCACCACGATATTTAAGTACTTCCCTGTGGGGCCAGAGATGAGCCACTCTCAGATGTGCTCTCCTCTTGGCTGTTAAGGTAGCTGTTGAATGCACATCATATGTTCTTGGGGCGAGAATGAGTAGGGAGCATAGTGAGGTACTCTTCTTCGCAATTTCGGGACCAGGTAAGTACGTGTAGCCACTTCTGAAATGTCAGGAGAGGGGGACTCTTCCAGCTCTGGAGTATACATTTCTTAGCCACTATGCAGCTTATATTTAGAAATTCAGCCATGCGCCTAATGTCATTGGTTTTCCACACCCCAAACAAGACACCCAGTGAGTCAGGGTTGATTACAATGGGGGTCATTCCGAGGTTGGAGGTAAGGAATTACCGGCACCGGTAAGGGTGCCGATGCCGGTAATCCCTTACCTCCGTATTCCGAGGTCCCTTTGCGGGTCTTTCCTTACCTCCTGCTTTTAGCAGGAGTAAAGTACGGGACCCGCAAAGGTACTTCGGAGGTAATTACGGTACCGTAATTTACGGTGCCGTAATTACCTCCTTCCCCATTCCCATTGAGCCCTATGGGGCAGAAATGGGAATGGGGAAGGGCAAAAGGTGAATGGGGAATTACCGGTCCCTCCAACCCTGGAATGGACCCGTAATTACTCCATTCACCATGCCGGACTTGGGACGGTTTTGGAGGCAACCATGGAGCTAATTACTCCATGGTTAGCTCCAAACCCGGAATGAGGCCCAATGATTTCAGCAAGTGTCCCTAGGATTCTCTCCCAGAATTCCCTCAGTTTGTGGCATGTCCAGAACATATGCAGATGGTCCGCGTTCTCTGCCTTGCAGCAGGGGCAGGAATGTGTGGTGGTATGCGCGAAATTGGAGATCCTGAGAGGGGTGTATTACAGCCTGTTAAGTAATTATACTGCATTGCACAATGGCGAAAATTGAGGGAGACTTTGTTGGTGTGTGAGCACAACTTTTCCCATAACTGGTCAGAGACCTCGAGGCCCAATTCCTCTGTCCATTCACTGCGTGCCCTAGAAGGCCGGGCAGGGGCGCCCGCCAATACCATTTTATATAGCAAGGAGACTACGCCGCGGGCGCCACCCGAATTGGCAATGTATGCAATCCCTGGGGAGTCAGGGGGCTCATTGGGGAAAGCTGGCCATGCGGCACGGAAGGCGGCGCAGAGCCTATAATATTGTAGGATCTCCAGCACCGACCCAGAGTGGCCCGGTTTCCATGTCTGTGGGTTTATAAACCGCCCATCAGGATAGAAGTCTGTTAGTGCCTGGTAGCTCAGAGCCCCCCAGTGCCGAGCCAGGGCAGTATCGTTTGTAGGCTCCAGCGCGGGAAACCCCCACACAGGAAGCCATTTGTAATAGGGGTGATGTTCTGCTGTTGTACTCAGCAGTCGATCACAGGCACACAAGGTTAATTCCAACTGGGTAAATGGGCGAGTCGGGTTTATACTGCTGATGTAATGTGAGGGTCATTATATTAACTCTGGATGCCGCCAGGATTTCCAGCTTGACATGTGGGTGGGATGGGGAGCCAGGATACCAGTGAGTGGTGTATTGGGCCTGTGCATCCACGCAATATAGTGTTAGGTCAGGGGCAGTAAACGCTCCTCTTTCATATGGGAGCGTCAAATCTGCCCATTTCTTGCACACCGCACCCGAGTGCCATAGGAACTGTGCGCACAATTTGTATAATCTCGTAAAGTATTTCTCCCCTGGCCAGATGGGTATGTTACTAAATGTGTATAGTAAATTGGGAAGCAGTACCATCTTGATAAGGGAAAGCTTCCCGGCGAATGACAACGGGAGAGAGTGCCACCATGTCATTTTGTGCTCGGCTAGCTGTGCTGCGGCCTGGTAGTTGCCCATCAGCAGGGTGCTCCTGGCTAGGGACACCTGGACTCCCAGGTACTTGATCCCGGTGGGGGACCAGCAGAGTGGGTATTCAGTGGCTGGTTTTTGGGTAGTGTTAGTAAGCGGAAAGACCTCGGATTTGGAGTAATTGTGAATTCCGAGAGGGTACCTATGCATGTGATGTCCCGTAATATTGGATCAAGATGAGTGGCGGGGCCCCTGATGTATAATAACACATCATCTGAGTAGAGGGATATAATCTCGGGGGTGTCTTTCAATAGCATACCCCTATGGGAATGGCACGCTCAAATGTGGTCCGCCATTGGCTCTATTGCCAGTGCGAAGAGGATCGGGGAGAATGGGAAACCCTGTCGGGTGCCTCTGAAGAGCAGGAACAGAGTGGACGTCAGGGAATTGACCCAGACCCTGGCTACTGGAGAGGTGTATAATAGTTTAATGTATCTAATCATGTTAGGTCCGACGCCCATTGTCTCCAGCACTAACTACATATACTTCCATTATACCATATCGAATGCTTTTTAAGCGTCGAGTGTGACCGCAACTGCATTTGAGCCCTGATCATTTTGCGCCATAATATTAAACAGCCGCCTGATGTTGTGGGAAGTGGATCTCCCTGGTACAAAGCCTGCTTGATCCTCATGGACTCTGTGTGTCATAATTGGGAGGAAACGGTTCGCTATCACCTTAGCAAAGATTTTGGTGTCTAGGTTCATAAGAGAAAGGGACCTGTATGAACCGCATTCATCGCTAGGTTTGCCAGGTTTATGTAACACCGTTACAACGGCTTCATCTAAGGAGAGGGAGGACGACAGACGCGCAGAATGACTCATCCCAGACCTCCAGTAGTTTGGGGGCTAGTATAGCTATGTGTTCCTGATAGAATTCGGCTGCGAGCCCGTCGGGGCCTGGTGCTTTACCCTTAGGAAGATCTGAGATGGCCCTGCCTATCTTGTCCAGTAGGATCAGGGAATCCAGCTGTGCCCTGGTTGAGGAGGAGATGCATGTTGTGGGTATCTGATCGAGGAGATCCCTTATATGTCGTTCTCTGTGTTCGGGGGGTAGGGAATATAGGTTTGTGTAGAGGTCGGTGAAGATGTCCAATATCTGCTGATCCAACCACCATGTGACGCCTTGTCTGTCCTTGACAGAAGCAATCAGTGCCTGGCCCCACTCCCACCTCGTTAGAATTGCTAATGTTTTACCGGGTCTGTTACCCTCCCAATCTGGACTCAGAGTGACTGAGGTCTGCCCTTATTGTTTTCAGCACTCCCGCCTCCTTGGATATGGACATCCCTCTGATATAGGTTTTGAAGGCGTCCCATCGGACACCGACAGCAGTGGCCTGGGGGGTGTTATGCTAAAAAAAGGACCCAATATCCGCCAATATGTCAGCCTTGAACACAATGTCCCTGAGGGCAGCAGACTTGAAATGATGTGTGCTAAATGTTGGGACGGGTGTTCCTAATTCCACCGATAGGGTGATTGGGGCATGGTCAGAGAACTTACGAGTCAGTATCTGCGCTCCCCCTACCCTGCCCATCACTTCACTTGACACCAGGAACAGATCAATTCTGAAGGAGCTATCGTGGACAGAGTAGTAATAGGTATATTCTCGCAGTTGAGGATGTAATGTCCTCCAAGCGTCTCGAATGTTGAGCATTGCGCTATGTTCATTTAATCTGCGTGCCGTGCCAGACAGTGACCTGGGAGCGGTCCCGGTCCTGTCCAGGCTAGTGTCCAGTATCAAGTTCATATCCCCTCCCCAGATGATCTGGATTCCCACGTAGCCCAGCAGTATAGATGCCAGAGTGTCCACAGATTCCGGGGTATCTACATTGGGACCATACGTGTTTACAAGAAGGTACTCTGTTTACTATTGTACAGTGTAGCACCATTATCTTATGTACTATGAATGTAATGGATTTATGGATCAGTGCCAACACGCCTCTGGCCTGTGTGGAATAGGAAGTGTAGTATCTGTTAGGTCCCCATGATGGTGCCATGCTCATTGCTAGGCGACCCTTAGAGTGGGTTTCTTGCAGCAGCAGTATCTTACTGCTGTGTCTTTGGGCATTAGCCATAATTTTGCAGGCCTTGGTGTGGTTACTCAATCCCCGGACATTCCAGGACATTATGGTAGTGGGCATTTCACTTGTCTTGGGCACATCCCAGCACGTTCGTCGTGGCATGTGTTTACAGTTAGTGTTGTCACTCTGGGGACACTCTAACGTTACGTGATATGCTGGTCTGCCTCCGTCATTTTTGATATACCTTCCCCAAACGACAATTCCCCCCTCCCTACCACCCCTTCACGGCTGGAAGTGTCCCCACGCTCCCCCTCCCAATTCTACCAAAAATCCCCTTAGAACAGGAATTAGCGGGCCAATCCCAACATAGATCCACCACACCACAGGCCCAACAGGGGCCAACAACTACCAAGAACCCCTCAAAAGTGACCATTGCAACCGCAGTGGGGCACGCTGTTGCCGTGCAGTCGACACATAAAGAAAACAGGAGCCATAAAGTACCAAAAGCGGTACATGCGTCAGCGGTATACATAACATTCGCACATTGTGTATCACCAGTATACGCAGCAATAAAGGCTTGAACAAAAGATTGAGCAACATAGTCAGTTCCAGGCGGCATGAGAACAATTGGTTAGAATACTGGAGCAAGAACAAACATGTGCCGCGTGAGGCAAAATAGAGCAGAGAGCAGGGAATGGCAGAAAATAAGCAACCGACTCGGTGTACCACCGCTAGAGGAATCGAGTGTATATGCGCAGGGGGGCCAGTAAGGCCGTTGTTGCCATCATCCCATTAGCGAGTAGACATAAATGACCAAAAAAAAGCGACATGAAATTAAACAGGCTAGTGCTCAATCATTATTCATGGGGTCCTCTGCTGGAATATGAAGCAGTATCTGCGACTCTATGAACTTCACAGCTTCCTCAGGTACAGTAAAAAAGTACAGTTTTTCCTTATAGGTGAACTTGAGTCGTGCAGGGAACAGTATTGAATAGGGGATGTTGCGCTCTCTTAGCAGTTTTTTGACGCAGAGAAACTGGCGCCTCTCCTGTTGCACTCCAACAGAGAAGTCGGGGAAGATCCTGATTGAGTCGAAGCGTAGGTCCCCCTTTTTGCGCGACAGGCGAAGGGTAAGGTCTCTGTCCATATAATTGAGAATCCTAGCGATGATAGGCCTGGGAAAGTCTCCGGGTTTAGGGCACGGGAATAAGGACTGGTGGGCTCACTCAACCGTGAAAAATGCGGAAAGGGCGGGGTTGCCCAGCAGTTCTTTAACCTCATTAGTGCCAAGGGCGAGTTATCTCGTCCTTGGGATTACCTCCCTGTTGCCAAGAACCAGATACCTTGTCCTTTTTGGCATTCTGTTTTGTGCGATCCCTGCTGGGCAGGGATCGCACAAAACTATATCCAACGCCCAGGCTATGAGAGGGGGAGGTCCCCCTTCACTGCCCGGGGGTTGGATTACCTTCAATTTCACTGCGGCGTGCGTGATGCACGGCGACATGATATGAAAGTAGATTCACCGTGGCAGCCATTTTCGGCTGCCGCTGTGAAAACAGAAGGTGAGTGTTCACCTTACTCTGCCTCGATCTCCGGCTGTATTTCAAGCCAGAGATCGAGGCAGGTATCGTTGGAAAGGGGAGATTCTCCCCTTTCCAACAATACCTTGTGTGACAGCATTGCTGGTCACGGATCAGGCGCAGAGCTCGATCCGTGGCCAGCAATGCCCACTAGACCACCAGGGATCTGTTTTGGGAGCGGGGAAGGGGGCCTGCTTACTAGGTAAGCAGCCCCTTCTCCCCCAATCCCCCAAAGCATGGCGCCATGGCAGTGGAGACCCCTGGGGGCAGTGATCATCTGCCCCCAGGGGTGTGGATAAATATAAAAATTAAAAAAATTCGAAGGCAGGGGGGAGGTGGGAGGGGGTTTGGGGTCCTGGAGTCCACTAGCCACCAGGGAGTCTTGAAAAAGTGGTGTTGTTGGATACTTCGTTTCTGCAGAAAAATCCAAACCCAGAGTACCAGAAATGAGGCAGCAAAAGTCTAAATTAATGGAGGCAGAGATCACCATGCTGGCTGATAAGGAAGTGAAACACACACACAAGCTATTTGGAGCCAGAAGAAGACGACCATCTCTGGTGAAATAAGGGACATAATGCACTGTGACTGTGAGGACCTCAGGAAAAGATGGAATGCCCTAAAGGTCAATGCCCTCATATCCCACCAAACTAAGGCAACAGCTGCCACCGGAGGGGGACAGTGGAGGCCTTGAATGTGACACCATTGAACATGGTGAACAGTCTACTGTGCATGATTCACATGGAGGATATTGAAGCCACAGAGGGTGGAATAGACAGTAGTCCCAAGTGAATAGATGGTTGCCCTTAAGTAAATGCACAACCTGAATTGGGTGGCAAGCTATAAACTTGCAGTCCTCCTGCAGACTCTGGGGCAGGCAGTGCACTTGCACAATTGACAGAACCAATACAGTGGAACATGTAGCATCATGTGTCCTCGGTGTCCACCATAACCAGCAACCCTTACACCCATGTAGTTGAAACACATACTGGCCAAAGTAACCCCCAACCTGAGACTCCAGGAGGCTAAATTACCATATGCTGGACAAATGTTATCTACCCATGCTCCATCCATATGGACGTCATTCTGAACAAATGTAGGTGGCAAAGAGCTGTAGGAACTGGATTGGTGTACAACATGATCTGCAATATCAAAGGGCCTCTCCACAGCAAGCACACCTCACAGGTGGGAAAATCCACTCGCATCACCAATGACATGGTTGAGCAAGGGCCAACTGTGTGCATGATAGGGTGAAAACGTGCATTAAGACTTTTCCCAGCGAACACATTTTCAGAGCCTACCATTTGAAAGAAGCATCAAACACATCCCTTTTGCATGTGTCTCCGGATGTCAATTCAAATAGCTCCATGTGTCAGGTTTCACCCCTTCTCTTTATTAGTTGCATGTAACTGCCGCCAAAATGTATAAGTATGATTCACACCAAACTCCCAATGTATTTGGCAGCATGTCTCATCTCTCCCAACAGGCACACAAGCTAGCCAGGCAGCAGAGAAATGTGCCAGCATGCAAGACACTTCTGCTGCAAGTACCAGACCAGCCCCGGACATCCCAGATCCTCCAGGGATGCATGACACAGTATGGCCACTAGCCGCACAAAAATCAGAAGGCATCCTTTCCTGTGACCACGACCGCCCATGGGCATATCCTCCACAGTTGGTGCCACTTTTGCTGGCTCAGGGGAACCTGTTGCTACACCAAAAAATGAGGCTAGCCCCCACCTGTGAGTCAGTGCCACAAACCGCCAACGTCTCAAGGGAGCCTTTTGCCAAAAAAATGCACTTGTCACAGATGGCCTTAAAAATTCCCACAATCCAGAGTATGGTTCAAGAGGGTTTTATTGTAAACAATTAAGGTGAACAGCCCCGAGAGTGGTACATGGCAATAGGTAGCCACAACTATCTCAGAAGGAACCATGGTGAGGGCCCTTTAGGAAAAACTTTCTTTTTGCAACTATCCGTCCATAGGTTTCTATGGGACACCCTTTCTTTTTGCTTGTTTTGAACCCTGTCCTGGCTTTTTTGCGATACGTAAAGCATTCTGCTTTACTTCCCTTGCCTGGTTTGCTCGTTCTTATAGGGAAACTGACTAGTCCCAAGGCTTTGGCCTCACTATTGAGCATGGGACGGGTACTCAACATAGCAATGCTGATGGGCTCTCCAGGATGTATAACCAACAGGAAGTGGTAACTGTCAATAGGTAACCCCTTCAAACTCCGAACTAACCATGGCAAAGGCCTGTTAGGAAAGACTTCCTTTTTGCAACTTTCCCTCCACAGATTTCTATGGGACACCCTCTTTTTGATTATTTTGAACCTTGCCCTGACTTCTGCTTTCCTTCCCCTGCCCGTTTGCTCATCCTTATGGGGAAACTGACAAGTCCCTAAGACTATCAGTACTGAGAGACTGTGTCTCTCTTTATGAATTCTTGCATTTTTACAATATGACACATCAGCTTACAGTGAAGTTAGGATACTTTATAACCTTTCTTTTTTTATAATGGATTTGTGGTTACTTTTACAATGTGCCTAAAACAAGCTGGTGGCATCTGTGATACTTTTACAGTTTGTGTGACATTTTACAAGTGCGTTTTGCATTTACCGCAAATGGTTACTAAATGTGGCTAGCCACCCTAAAATGGCTGTGCCATGAGGCATTTTGCTTGTTCTTTGGCCATATTATTCTTTGGCCCTCTTCCTGCCAGGTCAGGGAAGGCCTTTTAAGGAAATCCATTTAGCGGGGAAAGCTGTGGCTTTCGCAGGCTAATCAGTAGTTTGTGTGCCAGAGAAGGGCACTGGGACTGTCTTGTCTAAATCCACATCTCTGATACCTGAATGTCTGTTGGTGGGCAGATATGGTGACCAGTGGCTATCTATTATTGGACAGCCACTGTCTGTTTGAATGGTGCAGATCCTTTCCATTGGTGGTTTTGGGGTTGCTCCAAGCCTGAATCTTGGATGAAGGAGGGCTCCTGCAACTGTTCATCAAATCACCTTTGGAGCCAAGTCTTCTACGAAGAAGAGCAGCCCGCTAACGAACCGAAGACGACCCGTTCAGCTGACCAGCATTGACTCCAGTGTTGTCGCGGTGAAGTCATGCTCCTCTATCTTGATCTCAAAAAGACCTTTGTTGGTGCTTCGACCTCTGTAATGGTGAGAAAACCAGTCTCGACCCTTGCTCACCGCCATTCCGAGCAGAGCCTTGGAACTTTGCAGATCTTCAGCATGTGCCACAAGTCGCCTGTGCCTGCATCTTCTGCCTTCTAACTCTCACTCCAAGGGAAGCTGTACTAAACCTGCTCCTGTGTTCACCACTGGAAGATTACCTATCAGCGTCTGACCGTAGGGACCTACGTTGAATCTGGTCTTCGTGTCCCTGGGGTGTCCTGTGGCAATCTGGCCCACAGAAGTCTGTCGCCATGGGTCTTCAACTGGAAGCTGCCTGAAACAGATTCCCAAGCACAGCGACCGACTGAAACTAAATCCCACAAAACTAAACAAAGTGTCTCTGCCGTCTAGATTTTCCTCGCAAAAGGAACCAATATAGAAGAACAAGCCAGAAACAAAGTCTTGAGCCTCCACAAGTGATATCCATAGAACTCTGTGCCGGGGGGAGGTGTAAGTATACATGTTGATTTAACCCCTTGTCTCCCATAAGGTAACAAGAGTGTACAGTCATGACCCTAAGTCACTCTTACTTGACCTTTGGTGGTGGTGCCTGGGTTAAGGATCCCTTCCTAGGACTATCCTGGTTTGTTGGATTGAGTTGCATCCTAATCTAAACTTTGCTTGAACTTTCTAACTTTGTGACTCTTTAATAATCATAACCACTGGCACTACATATCCCTATATGAACCTACCTGAAGAGTGTGTACTTTGGAACTGGTGATCTTTGGGCACAAGGCCCCAAACCATCTTGGGGTTGGATTTTATAAGAATTAATGAATCTGTTTCGTGTGATTCTAAAGAGTATGGTCTATTTCTATGCGTATAGCTACTCACCTGTGTTTCACTGGTGAATGAAATGCTAATCTATCTCTCCTAAGGGTGAATGTATTATAAGAGGTTTTGTGACAATATTTTCCTTTAATTGTTATCTGATTTGTGTGTAACTTAAGATCTAATAAATAATTGTATTTTTTATACTTGCTGGTCTAACTGTAATCATTGATGCTGCCCTGTGTGAACTCATTGTAGCCCTTGTCTACTCTCAAACCCTTCCTTAGACTAAGCCTTGCCTCACCTTGATTGGGTTTGGTGAACCTTTGTGTCTTCCCTGTTCACCATAATAGGGAGGCCTTCTAAAATCCTCCCTCCAGCACTGACTTTGGAAATCAATCTTAACAGTGCCTAAGGAATGTAGTCTTATCTGTCTGGCTCCCTCCCTTCTCATGGCTTCCCTATTCTAGCAATCCTTTATGCCAATTTGTGGGATCCAGGTGTTCAGTGTTTTCCCAAAACAGGTACCTCGCTCCCCTTTCTCTCCCGACATGCTCTCTCCCATTCTTTTCCTTGATGTCCTATTCTTCACTCTTTTCTTCTCTTGCTCTTCTCTCTTCCTCTTGATTTTCCTCCTTTTCCCATCTCTACCCTCTCTCCTTGTTATTTCCTGCCCCGATCTGAAGAGCTTTAAGGCACTGGTCAAACAGAGGGAAATCTGTCCCAAGTATTCCTCTGGTAGGCATTACGAAGAAGGTGTCAAGCTCACTCTTGATTTCCGTCAATTCCACTCCACCTTCCTGAGTACCCCTCGTGCCCTTCTCCTCACCTGTAGTATCCTGGTCTGACGCAACTCCGAATCTCCGGATTCTCAATGCTTCTTCCCTGGATAGTCGATGTGGTCTGCCTCGAGAGGAAGCCACCCTGCCCCTCTAACTCGGGGCCAAGGGGGCCCCCGTACCGGGGCAGACCGGTTTAGGGGAAAAAGCCAGCGGGCATAAAAAACCCCTCGTAGCGGAACCAGGTAGCCGGTTAGCTGACACAAGAAACTAAATGCAGACCAGCAGGATAATCGGAAAAGGACTGACTGCTCGGAGGAGTGTGAAAAGACAGTCGAGGTAAAGGGAAAACCAGGAAGCGCTACCATAGATAGCAAGGTACGCCAAGAGAGTGCAATCTCGTAGAAAGGAGAAAGAAAAGAGCGGCAGGGCGCCGCGGAGGAAAGACCTACAGCGTCTCAACCCGAAAGCCTGACGCGGAAGGTTGCAACGCATCTGCTTCCGGGTTGGAGCCGGCTAAAAGGAACTCGTCGGTCTGAAGACTAGACCGCTGCGGACAAGAACGTAATGCGTAACGGCAAGGTTAATGGCCGCTCCATCGCCAGCGTTTCCACAATCGCCAGGGACAGCGGTGTGTGACAGTATATCCCCCTCCCAGTCCGAACCCTCCAGGTTTCCCTGGATGTGTCCGGTGAAAGCGCCCGATGAGTCTAGATGCATGTATGTACGACCTGGGCTCCCAGGAGTCCTCAGTACTAGGATAGTTCTTCCATGACACCAGGTATTCTAGCCTGCCCTTGTGGTATCTAGAATCAAGGATGGCAGACACCTCATATTCTTCTGGTCCTGAATCGAAATTGCTCAAACGCCCAGTAGTCTTGCCCATCGGGGTGTTCGGATCAACAGGGCTGAGAAGGGATGAGTGAAAAACCGGATGTATCCGGCCCAAGGACTTAGGTAGTTGCAATCTAAATGCCACTGGATTAATCTTCCGGATAATCTTGAAGGGACCTATATTTCTGGGGGTCAGTTTGGTCGGATGAACCCACCTAGGCAAGTATCTAGTTGACAGCCAGACCCAATCGCCCTCCTTCCATTCCGGACAGGGCAATCGAGCCCGATCGGAATGGTCTTTGTATCTGCGCCTGGCCAAAGCTAAACTCTGTAATGCAGTATCGTGGGCTTTGGTGATTTGATCAAGAGTGGATTCGATGGTGGGTATGTTAGTATGAGAAGGAAAAACAGGAAGTATGCTGCGAGGGTGATGTCCATAGGAACTAAAAAAAGGACTCAGTCCTGTGGCCGAATGTACAGTGTTGTTATATGCAAATTCAGCAGTGGACAGAAGGTTAACCCAATCGTCCTGGTTCTTGTTTACATAACACCTGAGGTATTGTTCCAGAGTGGCATTAAGCCGCTCTGTTTGTCCGTTGGTCTGAGGGTGAAAACCTGATGATAAAGCCCTCTCGATTCCTAACCGTGTACACAGGGCGTTCCAGAACCTTGAAGTATATTGACTTCCTCGGTCTGAGATAATCTTATCGGGAAGGCCGTGGAGCCTAAAAATATCCCTGAGAAACACCTCAGCCATCTCGGAGGCTGACGGCACACCCTGTAGTGCGGAAAAATGTGCTAACTTGGTGAATGTATCAATGGTTACCATAACGCAAGTCTTCCCCTGAGATTTGGGCAAATCTACAATGAAATCAGTGGAAATCTGGGACCATGGCTGGTTTGGCAAGTCTGGCTGCGTAAGCAACCCATAGGGCTTATGCGTGGAGTTCTTGTTTTGGGCACAGACTACACACGTTTTACAGTGTTGCTTAACATCATGCGAGAGTCGAGGCCAAAAGAAAGATCGAGAGATTAGCTCAAGGGTGCCTCGAACTCCCCTGTGTCCAGCAGTAACATGATTATGACCCCATTCTAGGACTTTAGATTGTAAGGACCTAGAGGGAACGTACAAACGTTGTCCTACCAATAGAAGTCCTTCAGACCAATGGATCTTGGATTGCAAGTCACCGGGAACCGTGATTGCCAAATCGGGTTTGGTTACCGATCTTATCTCCTGCAGAAATGCCGAAACCATTCCCACAATCTTGTTTCGAGGAAACATTGGTTGGCTAACTGAGGGGGAATGATTGTCCGCAGACCGGCTTCTAGACAGAGCATCCGCCAAGCTGTTTTGGGTGCCAGGAATGTACGTGATGATAAAGTCATACTGACTAAAGAAATGTGCCCAGCGGGCTTGCCTTGAATTGACACATTCCATGTTACGGAGAATCTTCAGGTTCTTATGGTCTGTGCGTAACGTAAACGGATGCCTTCCGCCTTGCAACAGGTGTCTCCACTCCTCGCAGGCCACCTTGAGAGCCAAAAGTTCTTTTTCTATCACTGAATAGTTCAGTTGGCTGGAGGAAAGAGTCTTCGAAAGATATGCTACAGGATGTTCCTTCCCGTCCTTCTGCTGGAGTAGTACAGCACCCAAAGCACTTGCAGAGGCGTCAGCCTCTACCATAAAAGGTTGGGTTTGATCCGGTTGAGTCAGGATGGGTGCAGAACAGAATCTCTTCTTGAGGTCAACAAAAGCTTGATCCGCTGATTCTGACCAGAAAAACGGTTTAGCGTCCTTCTTAAGTAATGAGGTTATTGGTAACACAATCAGTGAAAAATGACTGATGAATTTTCTGTAGAAATTGGCCAGGCCCAGAAACCGTTGGACCTCTTTCACCGAGGTGGGGATGGGCCAGTCCAAGATGGCAGATACCTTCCTTGGATCCATAATGATACCATCAGGGGAAAGAATGTATCCCAAATACGGAACGGATGACTTCTTGAAGACACACTTCTCTGGTTTAACTAATAGATGTTGTAATTGCAAGCGATGCAAAACCGTCTGGAGATGTATCATATGTTCAGATGGGGATTTTGAGAAAACCAGAATGTCATCCAAGTATACTATGACACTGAGGTATAGCAGGTCAGAGAAAAGACGATCCATAAAGCGCTGGAATATGGCAGGAGCGTTAACCAAGCCAAAAGGCATCACTCGGTACTCAAAGAGACCAAACGGAGTACGAAATGCGGTCTTCCATTCGTCTCCATCCTTTATACGTAGAAGGTGATATGCACTCCGGAGGTCCAGCTTAGAGAAGATAGTAGCACCCTGGAACGCTTCCACTATATCTGTTATAAGAGGCATGGGGTATCGGTCCCGAACTGTAACCTTATTTAGCCCTCTATAGTCAATGCAGGGCCTTAACTCAGTAGAATCCCTCTTAGGTATGAAGAACAGCGAAGCTCCAGCCGGTGATTTGGAAGGACGAATGAGGCCATTGGTCAAATGAGAGTCCAAATATCTGCGAAGCGCCCTTTTTTCTAGTAGAGACAGAGAAAACATGCGGCTGAACGGCACCAGGGCATCGGGCACCAACTCAATAGCGCAATCCTCCGGCCTATGTGGAGGTAGATCCAGGATTGGATCATCCTTGAAGACTTCCTTGAATTCTGCCAATTCCGGAGGCACCCTACTGATCTCATGTACTCCTTCCTTTTGTGGAGTAAGGACTTGCACCATTTCCTCTGAAGCAGGGGATAAACAATACTGTTTGCAGTATGGGGAGGAAAAAGCCAAGGTGTTTTGTGCCCAATCGATGTGCGGGTTATGCCTCCTCAACCAAGGAATCCCCAGGATCACAGGGAAATGTGCAGCTCGTATCAAATCAAATTGTAATTCTTCCGAATGCTGGAACACCTGGACCTTCATGGTTTCCGTGGAATGGGTAATCGGTCCTGACGAGAGTGGTGAACCGTCAACTCCCTCTACTTTCTGACATTCCTTTCGTTGTAACAGAGGGAGGCCTTGTTGGTGAGCCCACATGGTATCCATGAATATGCCTGCGGCACCACAATCTACCAGAGCCATGGTTGTAAGAACCTCTGTAGGAGTCTCCAACTGGATGGGAACTGCCATGAGACGAGAGTCCATCGAGACGGCTTGTGAGGCTACCGTTACAGTGACATAGGGACTAGCACTCTGTCCTCGGATACTCGTCCCCTTTAGTTCCGAGGTTGATCGTTTCCCGACCGCTTAGGTGGAACTTCTGGACAGTTTCGTAGTAAATGAGTGCCTGATGCACAATACATACAAAGGCCAGCATTCCTCCGACGTCTTCTTTCTTCAGGAGTCAAGGAAGATCTAGCAGACCCCACTTGCATTGGTTCTTCCTTGTTCTCGGAGTCAGGTAGGGAGGGCAATGAGTGGGTACTCGGTAGAAACGAGGCCGGGGCTCTTTGCTTCTTTCTCTCCGCCTTGCGTTCACAAAGGCGATAGTCAATTTGAGTAACAATGGAGAACAAATCAGACAGGGTGGTGGGGCGAGCTATCCTTGCCAGTTCGTCCTTTAATTCGTCCTTCAAACCTCGACGAAATATGGTGTATTGAGCCCGTTCTGGCCATCCAGCTTCTGTAGCCAAACGTTTAAATGTGGATATATAAGTCTGTATATCTCTAGAACCTTGGTTAACATCCAGGAGTTCTTCCGCAGCAACATGGGTAATCTCTGGTTGCTCGAAAGCCTGGCGCAATAAGGACAGAAACCCCTCATAATCTCTTATGACGGGGTTATTGTTAGTCACCAACGGGGCAGCCCAGGCTAATGCATTCCCCGTTAAGTTGGATACCATAAATCCCACCTTGGTATGATCATTCTGGAACAACAGAGGTCTAAAGGTGAAGTAAATGGTACAAGCATCCAAAAATTCCTTTAGTCGTTTCGGAGTACCATCGTACTTGCCAGTGGATAAAGCCATGGGAGGTAAGTCAGAATCCCTTGTATCCCTAGTAGAGACCATCTGTCTCAATACGGCATTATCCGCTTTCACATTCTGGAGTTCCACATTCAGGGCCTGGACAGCAGCCACTAATTCCTGTATTTGTTCTGAAGTGGCCATCCTTTTATCCTGGCGTTGCAAACTGTCAAGCTCACTCTTGATTTCCGTCAATTCCACTCCACCTTCCTGAGTACCCCTCGTGCCCTTCTCCTCACCTGTAGTATCCTGGTCTGACGCAACTCCGAATCTCCGGATTCTCAATGCTTCTTCCCTGGATAGTCGATGTGGTCTGCCTCGAGAGGAAGCCACCCTGCCCCTCTAACTCGGGGCCAAGGGGGCCCCCGTACCGGGGCAGACCGGTTTAGGGGAAAAAGCCAGCGGGCATAAAAAACCCCTCGTAGCGGAACCAGGTAGCCGGTTAGCTGACACAAGAAACTAAATGCAGACCAGCAGGATAATCGGAAAAGGACTGACTGCTCGGAGGAGTGTGAAAAGACAGTCGAGGTAAAGGGAAAACCAGGAAGCGCTACCATAGATAGCAAGGTACGCCAAGAGAGTGCAATCTCGTAGAAAGGAGAAAGAAAAGAGCGGCAGGGCGCCGCGGAGGAAAGACCTACAGCGTCTCAACCCGAAAGCCTGACGCGGAAGGTTGCAACGCATCTGCTTCCGGGTTGGAGCCGGCTAAAAGGAACTCGTCGGTCTGAAGACTAGACCGCTGCGGACAAGAACGTAATGCGTAACGGCAAGGTTAATGGCCGCTCCATCGCCAGCGTTTCCACAATCGCCAGGGACAGCGGTGTGTGACAGAAGGGCATGTTCTTTCCTGACATTTAGATTCCTTCCTTGGCTTGGGAATGGAGCTCGACATCCCTGTGAATGCAGATTTGGGACTGAGGTCCTGTGCTATGTTCCTCTTAGGCTATTAAATCCGACTTAATGGCCATCATCCTGCTCCCGATCTACTTCCCTTGTAGTTTATATGGTCAAAGCCAGAGATTCGTAAGTCTCCTCTGCTTTGGAGAAGAGATCAGGGAGGACTCTGTCTCACCATGGGTTCTGGCTGGTGGGGAGGTTCTTGGAGTCTAATGTTCAGGAGCTCTATCTCCATCGGCTCTTCCCTCCGCTGGCCTCGCCAGCACCTTACTCGATGCCTTGGTTTGTCACAGGTTTAGCATCACTTCACCTCTAGATGTAGGCTGGGACGTTGTGCCATACCACTTTTGTCTGTGAGGGGCAATGCCACCTTTGAATCTGAGGCAGTTTATCCAGAAGTTGGCCTCTTCTGGCTTAAGCTTTCTTCCCTCAAAAGGGCCAGGGTTTGGTCTCACTGGGTTTCCTTGCTTCCACTAACAGGTCCTGGGATACATGGGTCTCTAATGGGGATTGGCCATTCGACTTGTTTCCTCCAATGAAGGCTCATGTAACTCGTAAACAACCTTTTGTAAATGTGGTGGCAAAGATTTCTCAAGTTGCTTTAGTATGAGCATTTATTTAGCTTCTTCGAAGGTCTTTTGTCCCAACCATTTATTCTGAAAATTCTTAACCCAATATGACATCTGCTTGTAAGTCTCAACCTGCTGCAGTTGTAGGTGTCATAGCCGTAGCCTGTAGTGCTCCTGGACCATACATTCCATGATACCCCTCGTCAGTTCTACATAGGGGGTGGTTCCATCAGGATTCAAAGCTTGAAAGGCCTATGGGCCTCGCCCATAAGAAGAGATGTGATTTACTGAGCCCAAAGTGCTTGGGGCCAACCTGCAGTCTCAGCCACTTGTTCACAATTGATTAAAAAAAAGCTAGCTGAGTCTTCGCCATTACTAAACTTCTGTAGGACAATAGATGTATCACTGAGAGTCCTCGTCCCTGAGCCATGGCTTCTCTTAGGGAGTTTAGGACTTCCTGGTGTTGGCGGCTGATGGTCCATCAACCCGCCACCAAAGCCATTAGAAGGTCAGACGTGCTAGAGCTTGGATTGTCTTCTTGCTCCTGGCTATTGTTAGAGCATTAAGAGAGCTTGGTAACCCACTTCACTTGGTTTATACCTTCTACAACTGGCTTGTTCTTTGTCTGGCATCCTGTATCTTTTCCAACAAGATACTTCCTTAAGCCAGCTGATGTTGCATTTTCAAAATTGCGAATAACGGGGTCTGGTAGCTGAACACTGCCTGTGAATCATTCCAGCCATTTTTGATGACATCCGGTGGTGGATGTATTTATGACCCCTACTGCACAACACTGAAAGGATTTTTGAAAACGACAGAAAAGAAGTGTTTCTCTCCCCTGAAGAGAGTTCAGCCATTTAAGGGCAACAAGAACTGAAACATGTTACATGTCGGGAACAGATGTTTCATCTGTAACACACTTGTTTTGTGATGTTGTAAATAGCTGATGTTGTTGTATTTATGTTAGAGGTTTTATAAGTCATTTATGTCTATTGAGTTATTTCATTATATGATTGTATGATTATATGTTGTGCTGCATTTGAGGGTCTCTTTGTTTTTTTGTATTTTCATATTTTTTATGTATAATAAATCAGATATTTCTGTATTCTCTTTGTACTCTACCTATTTCTTCAAGCTACAAGTACGTGGTTTTCTTAATTAAAAGAACATGTGTGTGTTCCCAGTATTACATCTACATATGATTATTGTATTGTCCTATCTCTTTGTTTGATGAAATAGATCTTTACTACCCCTGAAGGTAGAGATAGTGAATGTTGGGGGTAAGTTGTGTTTTGCCTTTTTGATTCGCCCCACAGACGCAACCTACACCCACAGGTGACTTCAGTAACAAGGATGCTGGGGACATTAATACCTTGCTATTAGCATTCAGAATACTCTTAAAAAGTAAGTAAAAGGCAAAGGTTATTAGAACACCAGAAGTTACACTTTTTCATAAGCAGGGAAAAATACTTTCAGATTGCACTTAGAAGAGTCATTCAATTCAATAGGCTAAGCCAAAGTCAATAGGCCAAAGTCTTTGTATAGGATGCAGCACTTCAGGTAAGTAACTGGAAAGATCTTTGCACATGTGCTTAGGAGTCTTTGGTAAAAATCAAATGTAGGGCCACAAGCTGATTAGACTTGTGAGTTGCAGAAGTTACAAGCACTTCCACAGTAAGAGGTACGTTTTCTTAGACTTGTTTTACAGTAATGAAGAAAAGGTGCAGCTGAAGACTTCTGTTCCCGTGCAGCTCTGCAGATCTCACTGTTCCTGGGTCTCAGTCGTGGGGACAAGAGGGAGGACGTCCGGGGGTCTCCTGCACTGTACTGGCTCCGTCACAGCTGGCAACCAGCAAACTTTACTTTCAGTGGCTGTTTTGAGTTTCAGCTCCTTGCGGTACAGCAAATAGCAATAAGCACGTTCCTGGCTGTCAAGGTGGACTTTCCTCACATCTGAGGTCCTGCACTCAACTGAGGGGGGTCAGGCTTGGTCAGTCCTGCTTCGTGGGCGTCCGGAAGATCTTCCAAAAGCTTTAGGCCAGCTTGCAAGCAATGCACACAATCTGGTGGCCCTCTCCATGGCTCTATGGTTTCCTGCAGCAACTCTGAGGAAATTCAACCAGCTCCGAGATGGGTGTCCTGGTGGCTTACTTGGGAGTTGATTGGTCCCACCAACTCAAAGGGAGAAGTCGTCCTTGCAGGGCTTCTGTCGTCGTGAACTTGGAAAGTAGTCACTGCAGCAGGGCTTCATCGGGCAAACCAACAGTCCAGGAGTTGCAGCAGGCGTCCTCTTCAAGCTCTTCTTTGGTTCCTTCGTCCAGTGGTCGACTCTGCCTTCCAAGCCAAGAGACTCGCCTTTTATTCCGTTCTCTCCCATTCATTCCAGCCTAGCTGTCACTCACCCAGCAGGGTGGCTGTCCTTGCCAGACAGCCAGCCAGCCAATCACCACAGAGTGCATTTGGGTCTTCTAGGAGACTACCCACAGGGAGTTTCCTGCCTACCCCAGACACTCTGGAGCCAGAGGCGGATTTCTCTCAGAAACCCAGCTAAAGGCGAAATTAACAGAGACCAAACCTGGTTTGGCGCACAGAGAAATCCTCTAGATGGACCTTTCCACAAAGACCTGACGAAAAAAGAAGACCAGCACCATTTTAACAAGGATGGCTGGACCCCATTTTCAAAAAGATGGCTCCCGTGGTTAACGTTACCGGGTCCACGAACGGTTGTGGTAAATGCAAACTTTGGTAGTTCAAAACAAAACCACTGCCACCATCCAGTCAAGTGAAGAAAGGGTAACATAAAAAATGTTACATGAGCATCTAGACACAGGGGATAATAAGTAACCCCTCCAGCACTCTATTGTAAGATAGGGTGTGCTGGGTCTAGCAAGTAGAATGCTAAGTAAATTCCATTTCACTTTCCTGCTCTGGGAAACAGTAGTTTATCCCAGAGAAGGTGTTTAAACCTTGGGAAATCTAGAAGACTTCTCTGTGGCACTGCACTGAAGGTGCTTTGTGACACATTTGTAAAAGATGATGCCTATGGAGTTGGTCATTCTCCATAACCAAAAAGAAAGAAACACAGAAAACAAATGGAATTAAAAGTACAAGGTCCCAAAGTTCAGCAAAAGAGCTGGGGGTCTCTAAGGTAGAGAGGAATTAGCACATGTTTGAGAATTCTCCCTAACACAGAGTGGGTATCTTTGCTCTGTATAACCTAAGGAGGAGCCCAGACGTTAAATATGCTGCCCAATACGCAGAGGGTCTGCTGTGTTTGGTACTCTGCTTTCCTGCTTTTGGAGAACTTACACCAGTAGAGCGAGTATCCTTTCTCGGTCTACCCTAATAAGGAGCGCAGGAGTTAAATACCCTGCCCACTATGCTGAGCTCCGCGGAGTGCAGGCAAAGTTTGCTGTGTTTGGCTGGGTTTGCGCGGTTTGTGGAGTGGCTGCTGCAGAGACTCGTATGAAAATTACCGGAGGCACACAAAACACACTTGAACACTGTAAACAGCCCCAAACAAGATCACAACAGCGTTGCCGTAAATCCACACTACCAGAGGGCTTGACGAGAGACCGTGGTCAAGAGCACACACTTCAGCCCTCCCAAAGTACTGTAAGTGAAACAAACGTCTTTGATGAAGTGACTGTTTCTGTTTTGCATAATGAATGCAGTGCAGTTCTGAAGCGGTCCAAAAATCCAGCAGATCGTACTGCGCGTAACCCCAAGCCCCCCACCATAACTCAGAAGTCAGGCCCTTACCTGGGTATTGTGGCACGCCCTGACTGCGTTGTGCTTGTGGGCTGTCCTCTCACTGCTCCCGTTGTTCCTCGCCTGCGTGTCCTTGCATGGCGTGTGGCCAGGGTTCCGGGGGGTGTGGCTGACGGGTGCTTGTGCTCTGCTGGCTTGGATGGGCCCAGGGACCGCAGTCAACAAAGGTTGATGTGTGTTGCACGGGGAAGCACCATAAATGCGCATATGTTCTCCAATAGCTTGAACATTTGTAAAAATGCACACAATGCAAATAGTAAAGCAGTGGCTTCAGCATATGTTTGACAGGTGTTTGAATCCTGAAATTGTGCGAGATGAAATGCAAGACGAAATGTTCACCAATTGTAGCAACATGGATACTGTGAGTCTCGCAAAAGTGCTCAATGAGTCCAAACACCATGAGATAACTAAGGATTGCCCAGGAGGCTACTAATGTAGATGAAAGTTCGATCATCCATAATGCTGAGGCTGCCTTGATTCAGGCGTATGGTCTGCTGTTGCCACACACACAGCATACTCCCATGGAAGAAGATTTTGAGATTGAACAAACTGAGGGAAATCTATAATCAACAATGATAGTGACAAAAAAAGGTGACGATATGCCTCACCGACGCAAATCTCTAGCGGTTGCAGATAAGCGGCTTCAAGATTTGCAACAAATGACCAACAACGTCAGGAGCAATTTGCTTAAAGGAAATGTAAAGGATTATTTCCCAACTCGACTACACTTGTCATTGAAAACAATTCAAAGCAACCTCATGGCACTGACTTGAATGCTAGCCCCAATATCCGCTCCAAAAAACGGAGAACTGTAGAATCTAGCAGCTCGCCCCCAGTCGTCTGTTCTCAAGGTAGAGCTACAACCACTTGGTTTAAAGGTGGAATCAATCCAGGCTCTGTAAACAAGCTCAAGTGCCTGACTTGTAAAATCAGTGGATCGAGGGGTAGAAGGAAGCATTGGACAGAAAATTCGATTGAGTCCTCTGACGACTCGTCGCTTGACTCTTCATGCATAGCTCGAGAATACCCCATAATAAGACTTAACACCACAGTCAGAAGCAATAACCCATCAATAACCACCAGTAGTATTAACAACATCATTGAAAATGTGATTCGTGAATTGAACCCGAACATCATGTTGGCATTAACAATTGCTGTTGCTGCCTTCTTAAAGATGTATGAACATCTGAATGATAACTTGAAAGATCAAAGCACGCTACTCGCAATGCTGAATTTCAAAATTGTAAACCTGTAAAGGGAAATATTCTCAAACAAAACAAAGGCAGCTAATGAGAATGAAAAAAACTAACTTTCAATGAAATTACTGATGGAACAATTGAAAAACAACACAGAAGGCAAAAGGCTAATAGCGGAAGTGGATCAGGAAGTCCTTGACTTATTAAAACGAAGACAAGAGATTACTCTCGTGAGCGACTCTGGTGTTCAACAAAAAGGGCCTGTTAACATCCAACAGCGTGAACACCCACTTACAACAATTTACCATGACAACTACAGTGAGCTAACCCCTTGCCCCACAATGGCAGAAACAAGGACTTGGCCAGGGGGGAGAAACTCGTTCAGCTGCCAAGAGCGAATAACCAAAGAGCTGCCAAAGGACAAAACCAAATGAGACAAAAAAGAGGTGACCGTAAAAGTACCTTCAGGCTCTGGTAGTGCGGAGGGTGGTCCCTCTACCTCGGCCAATGCTGAAGGTCTGGTTGGTAAACCTCCCAGCCCAGAGCAGTAGTTGTCAATGGTGTCACTCCTTAACCCTGTGGGGGTCAGGATGACGGATGGCCCAAGTAACGTCTCTATGAGCCACTCGAATGAAGGGTCGCTAGTGCCCAGTAAAAATGAGGGAAATTATGCAATTTTCCACTCCATTAAGTCAGGATTGAGTATGACACGAGGAAGCAAAATCCCACAAAGGGAAAAAACGAACAATCAGCCAAAGGGGAAGAATCATAATGCTAATAAATCTCAAAAATGTCTTCGGAACATCAAGTCGCTGAACATCATAGTTAATCCCCCCAAGGCAAACTGGGTTTGTTAGAGGCGTTGATTGTGGATTGAACCTGCTCATAATCAACTTGATGAAGATGGAGGCAATACGGCAAGGGACCAAAATATATCTGGCTTTCTTTGATTTGGCTTATGCATTTGACAGTGTGAACAGAAAACTACTGTGGACAAAACTGATAAAAAGGAAATGCCCAGATAGCCTGATTAGAGTACTCAAATAATTGCATACAGAAATGCAAATCAAATTCGACTTGATCAAGCAGGCTCCCTGTCTGCCCCCATCAAGACATTGAGAGGTTTTAAACAGGGATGCCTGCTGGCGTCTGTTAGAGAGAATTCTCCAGAATGGCTAATTTCCCTTACCTACTGAGTCCCTCCGCAGCTTTGCTGGATTTCTGGGATTTATTTTTTCACCTTGTGAGAGTGTGAGCCTTTTTTTCCCACTCTTGCATGTGTTTTGCTGTGCGTGTTTAACATTTTCTTGTGTTCATAGACTGTGGAGCCTCACCTACTCCATAGGCGTCATCTTTTTACTGTATCTTGCACAGCACCTTCAGTGCAATGACACAGGGCTGTCTTTTTGACTTCCCAAATCCGACTCCATTTTCTGGGACTGACTACTGTCTCCCAGAACATGTAAAGTTGCCATTGACTTTATTAGTCTCTTTTAAAAAAAACTCACAGACCCAGTCCAAACTATCTTAAATAGAGTTCTGGAAAGGGTTAATACTTATCCCTTTTTGTCTGTTTCTCTTGGAGCATTGTTTCTCTCTCTTTTCATTAAGACTTGGCTGGTGGCAGTGGTAACTACCCTATTTTTCCTACCGCGGTTATCTTAAATGGCCCTGGTATTGTTTTAGGCTATCTTGGTAGCCTCGAACTTGAACTTGCTACACCATATACGTTTTTATACGGTTCCGGCTGGGTTTAGTCGCCATTTCTTTTTGTAAAAGTCTTCCTCATGTTTTACTCTGCGCGTCAACCAGGTTTGGTTCCTTTGTTCGCCGTCCTTTCGCGGGCTTCTGCACAGAAGCCCTCCTTAGGTGCATGTATGTCTGAGGGGGACAGGATGTGAGGGAGGGTTTAGGACTCCCTGCACAGGGTCTCCTTGGAGACCCATGTCGCACTCTGATCTGACTGGTTGTGGTGACTGTCCCAGCGGGACAGCCACCCTGCTGTGTGAATGGGGGAAAACTGCATAGGCAGAGTCGCCACTGGAACGAGAGAACTGAAGAGGAGCTCACATAAGAGGACCCCTACCACAACTGAACCGCCCGGTGAAGCCCTGCTGCAGGTCCAAATCTTCATACTTGAACGACAGGGAAGATCTGCAAGGAATCTTCTCCCCTTGAGCTGGTGGGAACAACCAGTTTAGCAAACTGCTCGCCAGGCCTCCCTTCTTTGGTTGAATTTGCTGTACAGTGCTACAGTGAACCGGATAGCCAGGAGGAACGGACCCTGCTTGCGTTTTAAGGAGCGCACCTTTTATTTGTTGCTTTGCTCTGCTGCTGGTTTCTTCCCTGGGCAGTGCAGGACCCTCAAGTCTTCCTACTTCATGTCAGTACGACAGTCACTTCAGGAACCGTGAGTCTGCAGGACCTGCCAGGAGCATCTGCCTCAGCTACAGCCTTCTTCTCAATTTTTAAGGTACTGTTCAAATCCAGTTGTTCGTTTCGTCCAGCCGCAGTGAAAGTGTGTGAAACCTTTCGCCAATCCGAGGGCTTATCCTTCTCCATTCTTTAAGCTAACTTTTCTGCCGACCAACTTCGTCCTGAACTCTTGGCAAAGACTTAACCGTGAACTACCCTGAACTGTGTGATCTTGAGCAACAGACTTTGACCCATTAACATTGGACCAGGCCTATTGAATTGAATTCCTCACTGTAGTTCCTTTTTCTAGACTGCCCTGCTTACTTACTTGTTGGTGCTGCTCAATTCTTGTCTAACTTTCTTTCCCTCCCTTTTAAATTGCTGGAGTGCCATTTTGCTCACACTTCATTTTGAGCCTATCTTGTCCAGAATCTATTGATGTGTAAATAAATGTATATTCTTTTACTCAGAAACCTTGAGTCAGTGTTTCTTTGAATCATAGTAATTGCTTCCTTTGTGTAACTATTGATACTGCTCAAATAAAATTTGATTTGATCAAACGGGCCCTGTGTCTGCCCCCATCAAGACCTTGAGTGGTGTTAAACAGGGATGCCTGCTGGCGTCCATACTGTTCAACCGGTTCATTTCAGACAGGAGGGTGAAGTGTCCGCTTTTCATGTTAAAATCAATGGAAACCATATTGGATGGATGCTTTACACAGACGATGTGGTCTTAGTAGACATGACCCCCATTGGCTTGCAGCGAAAACTGTCCGCACTAGAATAGTACGTTGACGCAAACGATCTGAAAAGAAATCCTGCAAAATCTGAGATCCTAATTCCCCAAACTTTAAGAGGGAAATCGCAGAGTGTCACGAAAAACAGAAGAAACCGAGATAGCGCAAAGAGAAAGAGGAAGAACATTCCAGTGCAAGGGAGCCAGCAAGGAGAAAGAGCGAAGATGTGAATGAGCACAAGGCGGACGAGGGACAGCAGGAAAAAATTGGCGACAAGAACGAAGCAGGTGAGTGGGAGTATAGTATGCGACTAGGGAAGATAGGTAATCAGGAGCCAGGCCATAGAGAGATTGAAAGATCAAACACAAGAAAATGAATTTGATGCGAGATTGGAATGAAAGCCAGCCAAGAGACAAAAGAGAAGAAGAAATATAGCCACCGGTGGGGTTTAGAAGACAGAGTAGACAAAAGGAAGCGATAAAGACAGATTTAAGAGGAGCTAGATGAGTAAGAGGGAGACCAAAAAGCACTGAGGAGCAGTAGAAATTGTGCCACTGGTGCTGTTAAATTGGTGCCAAATGCTGCATAGATGTACAGTAAAAGGAGTGAACTATTTTATGTATTACATTTTATTATACGCCCAAACCCTAGGGTATCACGGCATCGGTTTGATAGTTACAGTCAAGCTTTCTGGTTACACGGAAGTAGTGTTAGCACATAGGAATTAAACTTTTGTGGTTACATGCATTCATTTTCAGTTGACAAATATACGATGCTGTTACACTATTTGTGTCGTGGTCGCCTAATAATTTTCTATGTTTCAGATTGAGCAGAGTGTGGATTCCCTTCTCATTGACTTGAATCCATATTATTCATGGAGAACTTTGTTGATTTTGACGTTTTCCTGGAGTTGCTGACGTATGCATGTTTTGAGGATTATAGAGAGGATTTTTGGCGATTGTGTAGTAGTTGGGGTCTGCGGTGTGTTTTGTAAGATGGGGTTTATTGATTTAATGACAGCGATTGGGAAGGTAAGTGATATGCTCCTGTGTTCAATTTAGGTGTTGGGAAGGCATGAGAAAACAGGTACCAAATCTGTTTGTTTGGTTATGATTGAGTAGGAGGTGGGAGAGCATGGGTCTTACAGTGCGCCAGCCAATATGCTGGAGCTGATTGTGGAAGCAAAATCTTGACTAAAGAGGGTGCGAAAAGCAGTTAGTGACAGTAAGGAAGAAGCTGTGGGTGCATTTTCCTTAGGTGGCCAGGGTATTGTTAGTCTTTTCCTGTCAAAGTGGTCTTGTATTTGTTGAATTTTGTTGCTGAAGTGTAGAATCACAAAGTGCTTCTGTGGATATAGGTGCAGGGTTGCAAGCAATAGCATTCTTTTATTAATGTATGATTTTTAAATACTTTTGACCGAATTGTGCAGTAGCTAGTGGGCCGTGTTGGTAGTGCCCTTTTTTTGCTTTGATTTTTTTCAGCCCAGGGGTTTCGTAGTTGATGGTGGTAAGACACCTTGTTTGTTTGTAGGTTACTTCTTCTCCAGCTTTTCTTGCGCTTTTGTTGTCTTTTTTTGATACAATTCTTTTTGAGGGTGAACCATTTGTATTTTTGTTCCTTTTGTGAAGTTATGAAAGGTTTTATGGCGTAATGGTGGTCAGGGTGGTGTTTATCCACTTGTGAATGTCATTGAGTAGGTTGTCTGGTTTTCTGATATTAGATTTGGTTGAGCTGTGAGCTTTAGTGACTTCCAGTTGTTCCAGAAAGAGGTTAACCTGGATTTTTTTCCATACTCTTGTTAACATTAGTAGTCCTTTGGAAGGTTACACTAGTGATGAGGCAGCTGTGTAAATGGTGAATGGGATGGAAAGGTGACCCCCCACAGTAGTTGAGCTGGGTGGAGATGGTAATGGTGGTCTTGTTGCTGAAGACACTGTCTAGGTGAATCCAGCTTTGTGAGTTGGTCCTTCAACCAATTGTTTATGGTGAAGGGTGCTGAGGTTGTGGAAAGAGACTTTGTAGCTATGTTGTCCTCCTTCTCAAGCGAGATGAAATGATATTTTATTTATATTGCGTTCATAAACAAGTGTTTCAGAGATCCTGTTCAAGTTTCCCAATATGTATGCTGAGATACTTGTGGTCTAAGGAGAGATTGTCTGCAAGGTCGTCCCTAAGGCTATGCATAAATGTGATTCCAAGGGGTTTATGGCCACAAGTAAAGTAGGCAAGGATTTAGTACATGGTACTACCTCACGAAGTTCACAGAAATCTTATGCATGGCCTAAGGGACAAGTTCACATAGGATCACTGACTGCACAGATATTGCTGGCATCCCTCTCTCCACAGCAACTTAGCCTATGTTTACACACAATTTCAATTGCCAGCCTCTGTCAAAGAGCATGGCACAGCTCCTGAGGCTCCCAGCAGACCTTAGCAATAATAGAAGATATCCAGGATGGTGGATGCAACATTTAAGAGTTTGGTCTGCCTCCCTGGTCAATTAGTGACCCAAGATGAATGTAATGGACTCAGCCAATTCCAATCCCTCACCAATTTGCCATTACATGGGCTACAGGACTACCTACGCACAAGGTCTCAGATGGTGTGAATGTTTGTCTTTGGAGATGGGACTACTGGCAATATTTTGGAGATGGTTTGAGTGAAAGAGCAACTTGGGGCAAGAGAGGAGCATATAGAACAGTAGGGCTTTGGAGGGTAGGAAGAGGTAAGGTAAGTGGTATTATATAGCACAGTTCTGGCAAGATTGTTGGCTTCGCTGAGCATGGCTCAGTAAAAGAGTCGGCTTGGTAAGGGGTATTGATAGGATAGCGGGAAAGACGGATGCAGAAACCTGTAGTGTTGATGGGTGCAGGTTGGAAGTACATGCATCCCAAAATGCAAACTATGTGTTTTCATCTTTGATACTGACAAGGGCAGTTAAGCCGTAAGGGAAGCCCCCATGTCTCTATGAATTTATTGAAAAAGTTAAAGCCCAAAATCTGTTATGTGTACTGGAGCTGGTGGGTTCTTTATGTGGAGTGTAAGGTTGCAAGATTATTGGATGCATTGAGACATGAGACTGGAAACTGATTCGTTCAGGGGAGGAGAGGGGAGATGTCAGTGTTGTTTCTCCCAAACTCTTAAATTAAGATTTTGAGAGGTTCTATGGCAATACATTGTTATTCTGTGCAGGTAACAAATTTGCGGGAATCTTGAAAATGGTAGCGTGAAGAGGTAGAGTGGATTCTGCGAAGGTACTTGTTAGGAGTTCCGAGTGATAAATTATGAATGTGATGTTAGTCCAGATGGCCCCAGTCTTAATAGGCTGTGGAGTTGACTGGTTGCTCCTTGTAATGGAGAGAGGGTCCCTTCTGAAGGTATGACGTCAATGCGCTGGATTTTGGGTATGATTATTTGGTGGGGGGACTGGTACAGGTCGATAACTGGTTTAAGGCTTTGGGTAATTGTTATTTTCTGTCCTATGTTTCATGTTGGTTAGTAGAATATCCAGGTCTCAAGCAGTTTCCTAAAAGATCGGTGGTTCACTTGCATAGATGTTTTGGTAGTGTGTTCCAGTGATTTGTGGCAAGGAACAAAAAATAAGACCCCCACTTGTCACTTCTTGTTGAAGTTCGGGACTAGTACTAGTGCTGTACGTAGCTGGCCCCAAGAGTTTCAGTAGGATTGAAGTGCTGGAATTTCCTTAGGAAGGAGCGAGGCCCCCTTCCATAGCAGGGGCAGTGTGCAGTGCACAATGTTTTCAAGTGAATCCTTTTCTTGATGGGCAACCAATGGAGAGTATGTAGAGCAGGAATAATGTGTTTGAACCTTTTCATTCTGAGAAACAGAATCACTGCTACATTTTGTCATGATCTCTGCTTCCAAAAGATCAGGACTTGCCCGACTCCCTTGGAAGCAGACCCATAACCCCGGTTCCGAGTGCCAGCCAGTCCCAATTGGGACCTTTTGGACCCTGTCCTGGCGCCAGTGGCACCAGGCTCATAAAGATGCCCAGTCCCAGCGCTGGAAGCGCCGGGCTCACAATGCTTGGGTGGACTTACCTGCAGCAGACCATGCTGCTTACTTACCTGCCAGTTGAACCCCTGATCCTCTTCTGTTTGGGACTACTTTTCCTGTTGGGTGGGGCAGGAGCCACTCCCTAGGTTCAGAACACTGGAACTCTTCTGGAAAGCAGGAACTCTTTTCTTACCTAGGCGTGGCTGTGGAAGGAGACACCTAAGCACTACAGGAGGCTATTTAAACCACACCCGATGGATGAATCTTGCTTTGCGTTATTCTGCATTCTCTGCAGCAGAACGCTCATCGTGTCTTCTGCTTCTGATCCTGGGCCTAAGGGAACAAAGGCTTACCATCCTGGAATCCAGTCTTCAGCAGCACCTGTAAAGACAAAGAAAGAACAGGTTAGCACTACGGTCTTCAGTGGCAGCGCATCTCTTACCTGGTCCATCGGCTGTCACCAACGCCTCGCGCTGCATTCCGGCATCTGAAAGACAAAGGCTTACCTACTCTTCGCATGCTCCGGAGGTCTTCGCACTGCATTCCAGCATCTGAAAGACAAAAGCTTACCAGCTCTTCGCACGCTCCGGAGGCCTTCGGCGCTGCATCCCGCATCTGAAAGACAAAAGAAGGTGCGCTTAAAGACATTGGGCAACTTTATTACTCACGTGCCATTACTCCTTCCCACGCCGAATCCAGTGGGTATTCCAGCACCCTTCAGCTTCTCTAAAGCTCCGAACTTGTACCTGCAAGATAAAAGGGACAGTTAGTGCGCATCGTGAAGCAGGCTACAAGCGCTTACTTACGTGCTTCCAGGCGCTTCTATTCCTCACGCGGGTTCGATCCTCAACTCTCATCAGCCTGCCATCCGCCATCGCCGGAACCCTGCAAAACAAGAGATATCATTACAAAAGACTTTTAAGACATTTGAAGTGCCCAGAACTTACCGTTCGTGCAGTTAACGACGGACAGCAGTCCTCTGAGGTCAAGAGGCCTGCACCCTTATCCAGTGAAGAAACTGGTTACGGCACCCTGCCCCGAGGCAGATGGAGAGCTCGGCGTTCACTTACCTAAGGTGAGGGTGTTAACCTTTGGGGTTCTACAGGAGAAGAGAAAGGGAAGAGGAGAGAGGCACCCAATAACCCCAGTTCATTAATCCCATATTTTCTATCTGCAGACATCTTACTCTTCGAGTCAGACATACAGTGCACAGAGGTCCAGCCCAAAGAGCCAACCGTGTGTTACACATCACCTTGGAAGATACGGCATTCACCCAGTCAAGACCGGCGCCTCTGTGGGAATCAGGTGAGCGTTACACATTTTGAACCATGTCTGGGAGTCCAAGATGGAGGCATTTAGTGTAGTCTAGTCTGGACAGTACTAGAGTGATCACTGCCATGGCTCTGTGGGTGAATGTTAGGTAGGGTAGGATGCGGCCCCAAGTGCAGATTCTGAGAAAGCAGCTTCCGATGATTGCTTTGACCCGAGATTCAAGGGTAAGGTTGCTGTCCATTGTAGTTCCAAGATTCCTTTCTGTAGCTGTCTGGAATGGGCATGGGCCCATCTCATCAGGTCAAAGGACTGTGGTGTGGTTGGACATTGGCAGGTTGCAAGCATAAGTTCAGTTTTGGTAGGTTGAATTTTAGTCTTTTTACTGTCATCCTTCGGTCCCTGTGTGCAGCATTTGTGGATGGATAGTTTCAAAATGTGTAGATTATTTGTGTCATCGGCGTAGTTGAAGCAAATTATGTTTAGTCGTGTAGATGTTGTATAGAAGAGGTGATTGTGTGGAAACTTGGGGATACTTGGGTGAGGCAGGGATTCGTACTGGCCAATGATGGTGGTTTCGGTCCTGTCTGTGAAGAATGAAGCAATCCATCGGAGAGCTGTTTCTTTACTTTTCATGACCGATCTTGTCAAGGGCAGCTGAGATGTCCAGCAAGATGAGAGCATTCTTAGGTGTGTCCCAGATTGTACACAGAGCTGCTTCTGAAGCCATGGATAGTCTGAAGCATGATGTGCATCGGTTAGGAGGGCTTTAGTTTTGACAACATCTCGGAGTTGACTGGCTATGAATGTTTCCAAAAGTGTCCCAATGAAAGGGGTGTTTAAAATTGGACAGTAGTTGGCTGGGTTATTTGGGTTTGCTGTAGTTATTTATTATGTTGAGCAGAGGCTTCATGTAGGCAGAGTTCAGTGGGGCTGGAGCACTTCCGCTGCTGATGGAATTGTTGAGGAAGGATAGGTAGATAAATGTTAGATTAGGGTGTTTTTTGATGGATTTGTAGTAGTTGGGAGGGTATAGATCTGTTGAGTTGCATGTCTCAATGGTGGTGAGTAGGTCCTCAGTGGAGAGAAGGTGAAAGGAGATTAACAAGCTTGGACAAGAAGCAGAGGAAGTTGTCAGGGTGTCGTCTGCAACATATTAATGTGGGGATTCTTTATTGTGCATGTAATCTTGGATCTTAAGGATCTTCTTGTTGAAATGTGCTGCAAATAAATCACTAAGGATTTGGGTTGGGGTAGGAGATGTGTTGCAGGGCACTGGGTTTGTGAAAACTGAAGACTGTGAAGTTGATTGTGTTGTTTAAACTGTTAAAATTGGTGGACGATTGTTGTGACGGCACGCAGTTACTGCTGTGACGTACAGCAGATAGGACTTTTCACAACTGGGAAAAAATAATATAGTGCAACACACCCTTCTGCGGGGAGGTCCATTACCGAAGCTGTGATGGGGCATCATTGTGTCTGGAGTGTATTGCATCAGGCGAGTGGATGAACCACTCACCACAACATGTATGCTGTTGTCTGCAGAGCAGCACACTGGAGCAACTTTAGTACCTGCTGCTGAGCTGCCACATGGGCGTGTGGCTTCTTTGGTGTTTCACCATGGGTGGGCAATTGTGCACAAATTCCATCCCGGCCTGAAGTCTCTGCTGTGGGGTCTCCACATAGACGTGCAGCCTCTTCTTTGATGGGTTCCTTGGGCAGTCAGTGGCATTTTGGTTTGGTTCCTCTTTGTCGCCATCTGTACAGTTGGTCGGAGGAAATACACAGGAGGCAAATAGCATGAGCCTACAATGAGAGTGAGAACACCAGTGTTTCCTCCTTGCTGGGCATGGAGAGGCACTGTATATTGAATCCAGTTGAATAACCCTGTGAGCTGGGCTGCTGTGCAACGCCAGAGGAGGGGTCGCTCTCAAGGTCCATGTGGGGTGAGGGTCCCCTGATTGAGTGGGTCAGGAGGCTTCACTTGCCTATGCAATGCTCAGTTGGATGTAGGTGGCGGAGACAATGTCCCAGTGTATTTGAGGGAGTGGCATTCTGCCAGAGGGCCTCTGTGCAGAGGCTGGGGTGGAGAGAAGTGTTGAAACTGCAAAGGCATTCAAGTTTTCATGGCAATGCCAGAGTAGCATCAGCCAAGTTGGTAAAAGCGTCCTCATTGGTTTGGTGGCCTCTAGTATATATTTGAGAGCTCTTATTCTGGCGGGTTGTTAGAGTCAGGGGCCAGCACAAGAGAGCTCAGAATGGGGAAAATGTAGCCAAGATGACACATTTAGAGGGTCCCTCGTCTTCCACGTCCCCTGAAAGAAGTAGGAAATGGCTTATAAAAGCAGGTGGACTTTCCCAAAAAAGATGGTTACAAGGGCTTTGAAAGCTTTCAAGCAGGAAGGGATATAAGAGGGAAAAGAACAAGAAATCTCCCTCTTCTTCATCATCCTCCTCCAGTTGTTCATCCCCTTCTTCTGATTCGTCTCGGTTATCACTTTCTTCCTTCAATGGTGCACAAAATGGAAAGTATTTGGACAAGGAGGCTGTTGCCTCTCTCCATATACAGGTTGTGAATTGCATGGAATTCTCCGTCTCCCTGAATTAACTCCCCTCTCCTGCTGTGGGTTACAAGAAGCACCTCACTCTAAAGCATGGGCTACATTTGCACCCGGAGGTGAAGGAGAAGATCTCAACAGAATGGAGAGAAACAGAAAAGGTGGCTGTCCCTAGATGTATTGCCAAGCTATGTTCCCTGCCTCTTTCACAATTCCTTCAAGTAGATTCAGTTCTGCCCAGCCTGTTGGGCAGATCATCCATGGCCCTGGAAGAAGGCATCAGTGATAACACAGATAAGAAGGTGGATGGGGCCCTGAAGAAAGTTTATGGAGAAGCTCACCTAGCTCTTCGGGCAGCACCTTGCACCTCATATACAGCAGAGACATCCTTGCCAGGGGATTAAAACTATCCAAGGCCTTTCTTGATGGAGTGATCTTACTCCAGTGCTGCAGATCATCAGGACTTAGAACAATTTCTTTCAGATCTTGTCTTCGACGTGGTCAAGGCCTTCACAATGGTCATGGGGTCCTCTGTTGCAGGGCGAAGGCTGTTATATATTAAGGATTGGCATACAGACTCGCGTCAAAAAAGCGGTCGCCATGAGGATCCCTTTTAAGGGCCTGATTCTTTTCAATTATATGTTGGAGGACAAGGTTCACAGAGTATTCAAATCCAACAAGCATATAGGAAATCTGGAAAAAAAATTAAAATCAAGTCCAAATCCTCCTACCCCAGTACAATGGCATATACATCAAGGAAGTCTTTCTCCTCGACAAGGTGTTGTGGCATGGGAGACACACCGAAATGGCAGCATAAGGACAGAAATGCATTGTCTCCGCAGGGGTCTTAGAGATGCTGTTTGCCAGTCCTGTAGGAGGGTGGTTTTGATGATTCTGCAAGCAATGTATCAAGAGCTCTATGGAAGCTTGGGCCAACAAGTTGATCTGGTGGGGGTATCATATCGAATTGAATTCAGCTCTGTTCCATACCCATTAGGGGCCATAGCTACATCAGTTCCCAGAGGGCGACAGAGAAAGGAGGTGATGTTACAGGAAATTCGAGATCCTCTTCCAAAGAACCAATTGGACAAGTGGTTCTACTGCATAGTCTTCATGGTTCGCAAGCCAATGTGTAAAGTCGGGCTCATCCTGGACTTCGAGAGACTGAACCACTTCATTATCACAAGGCACTTCAAAATGAAGTGTCATGCAGCTAATTAGTCCCATGATCATAGAAAAGGATTATTTAGCTTATCTGCACCTGAGAGGTGGCTACTTTCATATTCCAATCTGGAGAAGCCATCAGCAATTCCTACAGTGTTCCATAGCGGATTTCTAGTTAAGGGCTCTCCTGTTTGGTCTGAAGTGAGCTCTGGGGATTTTCACCAAGGTCTTGGGGGCTGGTGGTGGCTTGGATTCATCAGCAGGGTATTTGTGTGTTTCCCTATCTAGATGATTGGCTGTTCTGTTCAGGGCATTAACACAGGTTCAGTTACATCAGAATCTTCTCGATACATGCAGGACTCTAGAGTTAGGTGAATTCCTGATAAAGTGGAAAACATTCCAGCTCTTTCCAACTCTGGTCCTTCTGTTTATAAGGGCATGGTTTCTCACAGCAGAGGGGATGGTGCTTCTACCAGAGAGCAGAACAAGCACCAACCTGCAAGCAGTCCTCTATCTGGCACTGCCCGGGACTTTCGCCAATCTTCATGAATCATTGCTTCCTGTGTATTCCTGGTTCCTTGGGCTTGCCTACACATGGAACCACTTCCATACCATCTGCGCAAGAACTGGAGGTAGGTCTCCCAGAACGTTAAGGCTCTTGTCCCTGTGCCAGAGTCTGAGAGCCAATCTCAGCTAGTGGTTCTAAAGCAGCAACCTTTTCAGAGAATTTCTGCTCAAGAGGCCTTTGCCAACCATTGTTACTACCAATGACAGCCAAGTGGGGGGCAGTGGTGGAGGGGCAGAGACACCAGGAGAGGTCGTTAGAACACAAAGCCTATTGCTCCTCCAACTGCAGAGAGCTAGCAGGAGCCCCTCACACCCTGAAGTTTCACCAATTTTTCAGTGAAGGGCAGGGACTCTGCAAACATATAATACTACAGCCCTGGTATATATAAAAAAAAATATGGGGGCACTTGTTCCAGACTCCTGGAACATCTGGCTCTGCAGCTGGGGATATGGGATGAGCCAAATCTCCTATCAAGGCACCACATATAAGGGGCAAAGATAATCTGGAACCAAATCTTTTGGCCAGGAAATACCCTTGTGCCACATAGAAACTCATCCCAGAGACATTCATCAAGGTGTGCAAGTTGTTCTGGACTTCCATGCTTAATCTCTCTGCCCCCTCAGAAATTCCCAAACCCCAACAATCTGTATACTGTTTCCGCATCATGGGGCCTTGGCAGTGCATGCAATTGCTATTCAGTGAACAAAGCATCTACTGTATGCCTTCTCTCCTTTGCCGTTGCTCCCAAAAGTAGTTCTGGAAATCCAGGATTTGGCAGCTGAGGTCATTCTGATAGCAACCACTTGGCGTTGCAGATCCTAGTTTCCCCCCCTGATTGTGGACTTAGCAGTTTCCTTGAGGTTTTCTCTTCCGGATCATTCTTATCCCATCCAAGGATTGCGGCAGGGAGGTAATCTAAGGAAACCATCATGGGGGCTTGAAAATTGAGAGGTAAGGACTATCCAAAATAGCTAGAGCAGCCAGAATGATGAGGTTTGCCCGGAGGAGGCGCTGGTATAGGTGTCAGCAATAGGGAGGCCCCTGAGTTGGAGACCAGGATGTCCTTTTTAAACTTCCTCCTACCAGATTTAGTGAGGAGAGCAGGCTAGTTGATAGAGAAGCAGTTAGAAAAGGTAGGAGAGACAGAGAGCACCACAGAGTCGGTAGGGAGAGGAGAGGAGGGGAGACGGGGCAGGGAGAACACTAGGGAAGGGTACAGGGAGGAGCGCAAGCAGATGAGATAGTAGAAGAAAAATTGTACAGATGACAGGAGCTCAAATAATGATAAACACGTTTGCTAGATAAATGCTTTGCTAAGAAGGCAAAAACCACAGAACGGCACTACTTTCACAATGCAATTTTTAAATACTGGAGAAAAACACACCTAAGTCTGAAAGTCCTGTATAGTGGGGGAAAAAGGCCTTGGTTCCTAGGTTTCACAATGCAATTTTAAATATTCTTTTGACTTTTTCCTGTTTTAATAATTGTAGTTAATGTGTGGGTCTTTTTTGCTTCTTGTGATGTTAAGCCTGGTGATATCACTTCATGTGATATCATGGATGACAATGTGTATGTGATGTCACTTCCTTTAGACACAAAGTGGTACTTATAACAATTTTGAAAACGTGAAAGCTGTGTGTTAGGGTCTGGATGGATTGTCATGGCTGATGCCTGACATAGTGATCTGCCTGAGAAGCTCTCTTGTCTTTGAACGTGTGGTTCAGAAAAAATTCTAAAGTTTATAATCACGCATATAGTGTGGACACCTATTCCCTGTCTCTGCTATATGTTTTACTTTAAAATCTGGTCAACAATCCATGTTAGGTTTTCTCCCTCTGGTGCACACCGCTGTAAGATTAATGCTACAGGTACGTTTTTGTGTATGTGAAATTGCTAACTCGGCTATGGCTTCTCCGTCGGCTCTCTGCGAGAGACCCTGTGCTCTAAGTCCTGTGGCCTGCCTTGCAAGGATTGGGGACGCTTTGGGTGGGGAAGCTTTGGGTGATCCCTCCTTTTACGCCTCTAGGATTTGCATCACAGAGCTGGTGGCTTTATGTTCCCCAGTCGGCCTTGGCTGGTGTGGCGACAGTGTCTTTGTCAAACCTGTGAAAGGATTAAGGTGAAAAGGCTGTGGGATGTCATGATCAACTGCCACAGTGCTCTGGAAGGTGCTACTTGTACAGAAGTAGAGGACTGTGATCAGCATCTACAGGGGCGGTAGTGAGGTGATGATCTCCCGGTTCCATGTGTTGAAATCACGGCAAAAATTGCTGTGGTTACAAAATATCGCAGCAAAAATGCTGTGGTTTTGCCGCCGCAATCCATATAAAGGATGTGGGGGACACCCCCGCTACCCTTGGACCCATTATACAATTTAAATGGTATAACAGGGTCAAACCACAGCATTTTTGCTGCAATGTTTTGTATAGGTGAAATTTTTTCTGCGATTTTATCACTGCATACCGATCTCCCTGTTTGTCTCCAAGGCATCCTCTATCTCAGCCATGACTGAGAATAGCGATGGACCTGCTGCTCTAGCAGGCTGATGGGCTACCAGCTGGAAAGGCTGATTAGAAACTAGCTGGGTAGGCTATCATCTGGGAAGGCTGATTAGCGTGAGGTCCTCCTGAAACATGCTTTTGCGCTACCTGCAGAGGAGTGAGGGGGCTTCTACGCTACCTGCTACAGGGGCCTCTGGGCAGGGTGATGAGCTACCTGATGTAGAGGCAGCTGGGAATCAAGAGCTACCTGCTGTGGTCGCTGCTAAGCAGGATGATGGGCTTCCTTTAAGGCAGGCTAGATGATGGGCTACCTGCTGGGGTGGGCTGCTGCCACTAGTCCACCAAGGAAGCTGCCACGAGTAGCAGGATTCACTGCAAGGCAAGGAATCAGTAGGCAATGTTAACATTTCTATGCTGTGTTTCACCCACCACCAAACAATGCATGATTGCAGATGTGGGGAGCCAGTGCTATTTTAAGGTCTTATATTGAGTGTTAAACAGGGTGTACTGGGCTATTATTTTACTTAGCGGACTGACATTTAGTCTATAAAATATGTTAACAATTACTGCCTGTTTCAAGCAGCGAAATTGCATGCACAGTATACATCCTTTCCTCTCCTGCTATCTCTTCTTACCCCTCTCTTGCTCCTCTGCTGCCTCCTTCCTCTGCCACCTATTCGGCACTGCCTGCTGCTTCTTTGACCACCCTGTTGCCTACCTCCTCTGCCCATCCTCAGGCACCTCCAACACTTCCACAGGGTGTACCTCTGGCCTGTACCCCTCCCCAGAAGTCCTTCAAATGTGGCAACTTGCTCCACATTGCTATTCTCAACTTTCGCTCATCTGTCAAACACTCCTCTGACATCTGCCGTCTCCTGGAAGAGCTGGATTTGGATGTACTCGGTCTCACAGAGTCTTGGTTCATGGCCAGCTCTGTCACGAGTTTAGACACTCTCCTTTCCGATGGCTACAAGATCCTCTCCGAACCCAGAACAAACGTCCCAGTGTAGCCTTGATTTTCTCAGAGTGAATCCCTGCTTCTATCATTCCAATGCAGCACTACTACTTCTTTGAATGCCTGGACTGCAGGCTCTCTACCTCTCCTAGCCTCTCTCTCACTTTGGCCACTAACAGGCCGCCTGGCTAGGTAGCCCTCTTCCTCTCTGTTTGGGCCGAACTCTCCTCCTTGCTCCTTGCCTCTACCTCTCAACTTCTCCTCCTCTGAGATTTGAACATCTGCATGGATGCTACCAGCCCTTCTTCAGGACTCCTTCGCAACCTCTGTGATTCGCTCTCTCCCTCTATTCTTCCCTCTGGCCCGACTCACTCTGCAGGGCACACCCTGGATGTTCTGATCTCCTCAGACCTCACCTTCTCTAATCCTCTCACCACTCCTCTCTCTTGGAGTGATCACTTTCTCCTTTCTTTCCACCTCTCTCTACCCCGCAGGTCAAGCCAACTCCAGCACTGCCACCTACCTTCTCGGTCATCTGACACATGAAGCGTGTGTCGGTTAAGGCTTTCACCGCTACTCTCTCTCCTCCTCCTGCATCTTTGGCTGACTCGCAAACTGACACAGCCCTCTCTAATTTTCATCTCTCTATCTCTAACACTCTGGATGTCCTTGCCCCTGTCATGAGGATCCGCTTGAAGCCCAAACCCAACTGCAACTCTTGCTATGATTCTGACCTTGCTGTCCTTATACGCAAGTGTAGGGCGGCGGAGAGGAAGTGGAGGGCATCAGAAGCACCCCCTGACAAACTGGCCTGCCACCTGCTTCAAAGGCAGCACAGATACACTGTCCTCTCTGAGAGCCTACATCCAGGCCTGCCTTTCTGTGGTATATAACAACTCAGCTGAACTTTTCAAAATCTTCAAGAAGCTTGCCAATCCAGCTGCAGTCTCTACCTCTCCTGTTCCCTCCCAGGCCCTCTGCACGGCCTTGGCCTCTCATTTCACTACTAAAACTCAGGACATCTTGTCCACCCTCTCTTCCTCTACCTCCTTTCTCCTCCTTTCCCCAGTTCACTCCTGACAATGTTTCTAGGCAAGTCCGATCTATGAAAGTCTTGTCAAAGCAGGTTCTCCCCTGCTCCTCCAGAACCATCAAAGACCGCATCAACACCCTTGCTCCAGTTTTGGCTGATTTCTGCAGTCTCTTCTTTGCCACTGGACTTCCCCCCTCCCCCTTACGCACTCTCTTGTGCACCCCTTTCTAAAGAAGCCCTCGGCCGATCCTTCCTCTCCGGCTAACTATCGCCTGATCTCCATCACTCCTTTCCTGGGCAAACTCTTGGAAAAGCTGGCCATCTCCAAGCTTAATCTACATACTGAATCTGTTAGTTGTCTCCATGACCACCAGTCTGCCTTCAGAACTACGAGAAGCATGGAAACTGCTCTCCTGAACACCCGTGAAGACTTGTTCTCCAATCTTGACTCTAACCTCCCTTCTGTCCTCATTCTCCTCAACCTATCCTCTGCTTTTGACATGGTCAACCATGCCATCCTGCTCAATCGCCTCCGTGACAACCTTCATATTACTGATCAGGCCCTGGCCTGGAGGACTACCTTTCTCACCGACCGACCCTTTCAGGTTCAACTGGGGTCTTTCCTCTCTCCTATCTTTCTCTCTACTTGTGGTGTTCCCTGTGGCTCTAACCTCTCTCCCCGGCTCTCCAACCACTACCTGGCACCTCTTGGCTACCGCATTCCTTCTTTCAGCTCCAATTTTCAATGTTATGCGGATGACACTCAGCTCTCTTTCAAGCTCCCCTCAGCCACCTCTGCTTCATTACTCAAAACAGGCTGTCTGGCCGCAATTCAGGTATGGTGTCCCACCAATGATCTCTGCCTTAATCCCAGTAAGACTCAGATCCTTCTCATTGGGACACCTGCTCCCTCCTTTCCTCTATCTCTCTGGCTGCCCACTCTGGGCTCTCTTCCTGCTCCTTCCTGTGCGGCTAAGAACCTTGGTGTCATCTTCGACTCCACCCTTTCCCCACATCTCTGACGTCTCTAATAAATCAAACGATCAGCTGCACCTCCTCAGAGATAGTCTTCCTTTTCTCACTTTGCACCTGAAGCTCACTGTCTCCAGAGCGCTGGTTATCTCTATACTGGGATATTTCAACAGCCTGTTTCTAAATCTTCTAGCCGGTCTAGTGGCACAGCGAGTAGAGTGCTCGCTTTGACATCCGTGCAGAGCCTACTAACGTAGGTTCGAATCCCGGCAGGGCCAAACTCAGCCTTTCATCCTTCCGAGGTCGATAAATGAGCACCACACACCGTGGGTAATAATAAGCAGCGCTCAGATACCTGAGGGTTTGTAGCGCTTTATAAATGCGAAATTAATATTATTATTATTATAATAATTATGTTTTCCTGCCTCCACTCTTCGACCTTTACAACTTATCAAGAACAGAACTGGAGAGATACAACTTGTCCTTAGCCTCAAGCCCAGGGATTGTACCTCTCCAGCTATGAAATCTCTTCATTGGCTACCTGTGGCTGCAAGGGTCATGTTCAAGACCCTCTGCATCGTCCACAAGGCTTTCTGGGGCCTGGGACTGCTCTACCTCCAACTTTCTCTTCCAAACCATCTTCCTTCTCGAGCTCGCCGCTCACCCACCTACAACTCTCTGAAGGTCAGATGCTTCTCTAAGCAGAAAGATGGGGGCATATCCATCTCCTCCACTGGGGCCACCCTCTGGAACAGCCTCCCTGCCTCTCTCAGACTTGAGCAGGACCACCTCCGGAAGCACCTCAAGACCTTCCTTTTTGCTTATGCTTTCTCTCTTCCTCTCCCCTGCTGATGTCCCTGACTGCTCCACGCACTGATCACCTGGTCACCCTCTGTACTCTGTCCCAGGCTCCTGCATGCCCAGTTGCCCTCACACTGCATCCGGGGTCACTAGCACTTAAGGGTCTGTATCTGCAATACGACAGCCCATTCGCTATGCACTTACAAGCCCCCTGCTGGCTGCACTTGTGAGTTAACTGCACTTCCTCCTCCCCTCCCCCCTGGCATTTCTCCATTTCCCTCTTCCCTGCACTTGCATCATCTGAATGACACAAGGTCTAGTAAGATTGTTATTTTGGTCTCCCTTTGTTTCCCCATTATTGTCTTGTCATGCCTAGAAACACTTTTGTACAGGCACGTTATAAATGCCACATCATGTCATACAAGGTTGCATACTCTGTGATTTGGTATTTTTTCAACACTGAGATTGTATGTGAAATGTCCACCCATTTTCTTGTCGTCTACAAAAATGTGGTGGTTTAGTGACCTCTCCAGCAGCCACAATACAATTACAGAATAACAACTCATACCTAGTGATCTAGTCTTAGCAGCCCCAAGGGTACATACATCCGGTTGGTCTCCAAGTCGGGGCTCGCTTGGAAGCACGGAGTGGATGTAATGGCCCGGGGTGGTGGACCTAGACTATAGAGGAGATATTAAGATCTTACTCCAGAAAAACGATAAACATACTTCTCATGGAATGACCAAGGGAAGATTGCTCAAGGAATTCTAAGGAGTGTGCTATCCCCTAAACTCATAGAAGTACATGAGCTAGATTCCACAGGGAGAGGGGCTAAATGTTTTGGGGAGGCTGGCCACGGTCCAGACCCACACCTAGGCCTACCAAAGAAGAATTTTGAGGAGGGGGAAACAGAGATAATCCCAGATGTAGCCGTTTCACAAGGCAATAACTCTGTGTTGGCTGAAGCTTTCCTCACTCATCTCTGAGGAGGAAGGCAGAAAGAAAGATGGTCCATTTTTTTCTTGAAACTGGGAATATTACACAGTGGTGCTACCACCAGTGAGGGAACCCTTCAAACCCAAATAGTAGTCACCAGAAGCCACTGCAGGATTGTTTTAGAAATCACCTATGCCCACCTCGCTTTGGGACATTTGGGAACAGCGAAAACCCAGGGACAAGTAGTGAGCCGATTCTATTGGCTGGGAGTATACGCTGACATCAAAATTTCATCATGACATAACCCTCCTCCAGGACCTTTACAACCTCTACCAATAATAGACATCCCCTTCTCCCGAGTAGGGATAGATATTGTGGGACCACTTGGACCATCAAAACTTAGGAACAAGTATATCCTAGTTATACTAGACCATACAACACATTACCCTGAGACCTGTCCTATGCGAAGTAACAACTCCAAGCAAATTCTAAAACGCCTTATCCCCTTTTTTTCACAGGTGGGTTTCCCAAAAGAAATACGAACGTACCAGGGAACAACCTTCATGAGCAAAAATCATGGCAGAGGTCAAACAAATCCTTCAAATTAAAACTTTAAGGACCTCTATATACCATCCTCAGACAGATGGCCTGGTTTAACGATATTATAAAACACTCAAGAGCGTTCTTAAAAAGTTAGTCGAAGCTGAAGGAAAGAACTGGGACATGATCATCCGTTGGGCGGCCCTATTCACCATCAGAAAGGCTCACCAAGCTTCCCTTGCCTTTTCACCTTCCAAACTCCTTTATGGGCGTGATCCCAGGGATGTTTTCGACATGCTAAGGGAAACCTGGGAATAAAGAGAGGAGGCTATCGCACCACAAACTACACAGCATATGGCTGTAGTAAGAGATATAGTCTGTAGTCAACTAGCTAAGACCCAAGAACACCAAAAAGCCCAATGTGACAAAACAGCTGTCACTCGATTGTTTTCCATTGGACAGAAGGACCTAGTACTACTCCCTACTTCTGAACATATGCTCTCTCGCTGGCACAGACCTTATGATGTATTTATTTATTTATTTATAATATGCTCATAGCCACAAATGACTTTACATATACAAACAGTTTAAAACACAGAATCAACAATCCATAATTCTAAAAAAATTTCATACAAAAATTCCCTCTGATAGATCCTTTAAAATTGTTAAAACTAATTCATAAAATTTCATCATGTGATATACCAAATTAATATCATTACCTTCCATCAGACATTTCCAAATAGTTTCAACATCTTCAGTTAGACTGGAATTCTTATAGCGTAAGTGGTACTTTTCACAAATAAGTACAAGACTCTCACAGAAGCATATTAAGTGTTTGGCAGTTTCAATTTCTAACACGCCACATAATCTACAAAACCTTGTCTTTCTCTCAAATCCCAATTTAGAGCCTAGGATTTCCATCGTATCGCAGCGGTTAAATTTGAACATAAAGTACTGTCTCACAGTTGCCGCAGTAGGAAAGGCATATTGGTATTTGGGTTTCACCGATGTTAGTGACCAATGTTCTAAAAATAAACCGCTTGTAGATTTTGTGGATAGGGTGATCATGTCACGCTCCTTTGCATAGCTATATATTACTCCTTGTAACAGATTTTTGATCTTAACTTGCTTTAGGAGTAGCCAACTCTTAGTGTTAACAGTCGCCCATTTCACATATACCGCATGTAATCTACTTAAAGTTGAGAACTGTTTTTGTGACCCTCCTTGGTGAATGTATTCATCAGTTTAACCACAAAAGTACTGGTAGATAACATGCTTAGTTTTGCATATAACATTGCTGATTTGTATTCCAAAATGTCTTTCGCATATCTAAAATTACCTTCTAATAAAATGTATTCACATGATGTTGCACTAGGTAGCCTAAACAATGATTTTAAGATTTTTGCTTCTAATTTACACATTTCATTAGTAAATTTACCTCCCCAAATCTCAGCACCATATAATAAACAGGATATTATCTTACTTGCGTATAATAATAAGATTGTATTTACAGAGATGCCGCCTTGCTTCCCTATAAATTTGCTAATTACACCAGTGTTATTAGAGCATAAAAGTTTTGTTGCCTCCGAATGATGTTTCCATAGCAACTTAGAGTCAATTATGAATCCTAAATAACGATAACATTCAACTTTTTCAAGTTTTTCTGAGTTCACCATCCACTTAAAGTTATTGGACCAAGTTTGTTTCATGGTACCCAGAAAGGCCATTACCTTTGTTTTTGCAATGTTAATTTTTAACCCATTCTTTTCAGAAAAGAGCAACAAGTAGTTTAGCCTTATTTGAAGCCCTGCCGGCGTGTAGTCTGATAAGACCAGATCATCAGCATAGCCTAGCCATGGTAGCTCTATTGTGCCCAACCTCACTGGGTAAACCATATTTTTGTCTACATCATTCATACAATCAGCCAGGTAGAGGTTAAACAATGTCACTGCTAGTCTGCATCCTTGTTTTACTCCACAAGCTGTGGGGATTGATTGCGAGAGTCGTCCTTCACCATCTAGACGTACCCTGACTGAGGTGTCAGAATATAGAGTAGCTGTATCATAAACAGAAGCCCTTCTGGAATCCCCCACAGTTTGTTTGTGCCAAAGTTTATCTCTTATCACAGTATCAAATGCTGCAGAGAAATCTATGAACACCACATATACTGGTAGCTTACGGACATTCCACGAGTACTCAACTGCTGATACTAAAATAATTATATTATGGGTAGTGGAAGAATTTGCTCGAAACCCTGCTTGGTAGATCGGCAAGATCTTATTCCTCTCTATCCATGTATCTAAGTCGTCGAGTAATACTTTTGCAAATAATTTTGCCGGTATGTCAAGCATCGCTAACATACGATAGTTACAAGGGTCTTTCCATTCTCCTTTTTTATATATCGGCAGTATTACACTTTAATGCCATGTTTTTGGAATCACCCCATTCATACCAATCCAACTAAACAGCAGGTATAGAACTTTTGCCCATACTTCTGGTGCTAGATGTAAAAGTGCATTACATGTCCCGTCAGGGCCAGTGGCTCTAGAAGTATGTAGTTGCACAATCATGTTAGCCAGAGAAGATTCAGAGAAATTGCCTACCCAGATTGTCTGTCTTGGCAACAGTGCGTCCTTAGTGATCTTATCGGAGCCCAAAGTATGTTTAACATGCATAATCCACTCATTTTCTCCCACGCTGTTAATTGGGAGGTTATGTTTTTTTGCATCATTTATTACACTCCACATCCCTTGATGGTTATTACTTCTTGCATGGGCCGCAATATTTAACCATATTTCACATGCCTTATTTCTTTTATGGTGACGCATCCACTTCTTATGTTGTTTTTTTTAGCCATTTTATCTCTATTATAGCATCGATACACTTAGTTTCAGCAATTTGCTTAATAGCTTTCCTCAAGACATTTTTTGCTTTATTTATTGCCGGATCATAAGAATTGTGTTTGCCGTGAGTAAGATTCCACTTTTCACCATTGCTGGAATACTCCCATTTTTTGGAGGCAGCTACTTTGATCTTACTTATGGTTTCTTCATATGTAACAACAAGATCATTGTTAGTAGCAGTTTGACCATCATCTATCATCTCCCACCATTCTAGTAGCTCTTTAACTGCTATACAATTAACTTTTTCTAGTTTAGTGGGATTCCAAGAGATCCGGTTAGCAGCATTATTAACTTTTATATTCCCAGCCATGTGGTATTCTGCGTCCTCATTAGGGTACTCCAGCATTACAATAAGTGGAAAGTGGTCACTTTCTTCACGACTATTGCCATATCAATGATGAAACTATTGGCCTTTTCATTAACAAAAATGTAGTCGATTGTGGATAGACTACCCCAACCTACTCTTGTTGTCGCTCGTTTAGCGTCACCTTTAGTGTTTCTATTTAGCATGGTGAGCTCTTGGCTAATTATCAACTTACACCAAGCATCGCCACACTTATTGGATACTTCTATTGCAATAGGGCCAGAAATCTTATCAAAACTCGTGGGGTCCACTGGTAAAAATACCTTGGCATTCAAATCTCCTGCAATAATAATTGGAAACACAGCATTATATTCAGTTAAGATTCTTGTTAGCATCTCAACATTCTCTTTGTTCTTAATTCCATTCGGTGGATTATAAATATTTATAAGCAGGAAACTGGGGAAACAAATGCTATTAGTTTTAACAGTTACTCCCAGAATCATCTGATTAGACCAGCTAGATTTAACACCAGTCCATGGGTGTTTAATAGCTGTTAGAAGACCACCTTTTGGGCGGCCTTTCGGGCCTTTGGATGCCAAACTTTGAGAGGAGCACCACCCGTCTATTTCACATGTGTCACATAGCCATGTCTCTTGTAATGTGACCAAACAAAAAGTGTCTAAATTACTGAGGAGTCCAGCTTTTTCTCATAATGCTGATTCCCTCTAGTGTTCCATGAGATCATCATACTGGTGCCATCAGGAACATTGTTCTAGTCTAGATTTAAACTCTATTGGAAGCCATTGCCAGTAGCCAGTCGTATCTAGATCGCTGTTAGACACACCAGGGACTTTTGGTTTACCGATTTTTTCCGGTTGGTTAACCTTACTAGCATGGGGTTGTTTCACTAGTTCATTAGCACATTTAGGTGGTATAAGTGAGTTAGTATCAGTAGATGTCTCATTCAGGTTTACAAATCTCAAATTCTCACTTCTTTTTACTTCAATAGGAATCCTCTGGTATTTCACTCTACGCATAGAGGTTTCTGTGCAGGTATATCCTAGTTTAATAAAATACTCATGGTGACTTAGTATGAATTCATGAGTATTAGCTTCTAGACACCACACATTGGTCGTGATTAGTTTTGGGGTTACTAATTGGTCAACAATCTTAAAGTCGCTAGATTTTACCATCCGCAGCGGAACTACCAGTGAACAGAGTTCAACTATTCGCTGTCTATTTAGTAACACCATTGGTTTAGATTTGTCAATTGCCTGAAACTGTAGCACCTTAACAAAATTTAATGGGTCTCTCTTATAAGTGGGATCATGCACTTTGTCACTACTATTTTCACAAAAATTGACAACTTTTCCAGCCTGTTTCTCAGCAGCATTACCTTCCAGGGAGGATACTGACTCAGGACAAGAGACTGGACTTTGAACAAGTTCCATTTTTTCTTCTAGAAAAAGAGTTTTAATTGCTTTTAGTACCTTCTTTATTGTTGTTTATCTTTTTTCCCCTCTTTTCTTTTTGCTTTACAGGGACTACCTACTCATCTAGTGTTGGTGTCACTAGGTTGGACGGTTTTAAAGTCTTATACACTTTGCTTAGACCCTTATGCTTTTTGTAACTATCCTTTCCAATCATGTCTACTGGGGCATGGATTCTTACTATGTGTTTACCAGAGAAGTTAGGTTCTTTGGTTATATGAATCGGTTTGGGTCTTATAGGATCTAAAGTGACTTCACTGGAGCATACACATTTTTCCACATTATTAGGCATGGCATCATCACTTACAATGCATCAGTTCGTGATCGCTCTCTCACACACATCATATGGAAGTGATCGCTGAGTTTTTTTCAATTTTCTTTGATTCATTGCTTTTTTTCCCTTTCTCAACTTTTTCTTATACCAGCAGACCGTAGCGTTAGAGTCAATAGAGTACCCCGCACATTGGTCATGTATTGCCTTGACTATGTTTGCTTCGGGTTCAAGTCCACCTTGTGCAGTTGTCTTTAAAGGCAGTTCAGTATTCGTACCGACTTCTCTAAGTGTCATGCATTCTTTAGAGGAGTTAGCATGCTGTATGGCAATGTGACGGTCTAACTTTCGTTCAATCAAATCACACCTTTCAACAATCTCATTTAACACCCGTTCTGGAGCTTCCTATAATTCCTCATTTTTCATCAGAGTGAAACTCCCATTCTCATCAGATTGCCTGCTGTTTATGGAGATCGTACTAGAGTTCATTCTAGAAGTGGGGACATTCGTTTTTGTGTTTGTTACCTTAGGCGTAGTGACAGTATATGTTATTAAGCCAGAGATGGGGTCAACAATAATTTTTTCTTTTGCTTCTTCGTCTAGTTTACTCACTTGACCAGTATTGCAGCTACAATCCTCCTTACTGGCAGTATCATTAAGTATGTCTTTATTTACTGTTTCATGCATCGTCGAATCTAGAACCTGCCAGTTTTTTAAATCTATAGGTCGATGTAATGCTGTGCTACTCCATATAGCCATATCGGTACAACTATTACAAGAGTCCGTGATGTTAATTCTCTTATGGGGACTCGACTCCTCTTTGTTGTTTTGAGTTTCTAACAACTCGGAGAGTAATTTACCGCCGATACATGGTAGTCTATTGGAGAGATCGTCAACTAGTTCAGCGCTTATCTCAGAGCGTACACTCTCTGCCAGGTTAGTGTTAGCCAACTTTATGGACTCAATTCTGTCAAAAAAAGACGTAATTTTAGCTAACTTGGCTTCAGGTAAGAGTCCCTGCTTGCCAATGATCTTTCTTTTACAGGCACGGTTGGGGCGCTGGATCATGTCAGTTATTTTTTTCACTTCAATGTCAATGCTATTATTAGATCTTAAATTCTGACTCATATTCAGTTGAGATTTATTTAGTAAAGGCTGGATAAATATTAAATTACAATTATAGTTCCACTCACCTTGGTTAGGGTTTCACTGATGGACACTCTTTCAGTTATGCACTGTACAGCGTTATAAATAATAGTACAGGTTTAGTGGTTTCCCTCTCATGTATTAATATATCTGGTTCCCTTAATTACACAGCAGCATAGACTCCAAGCAATGCAACTCGCGCCTCGCACCGCGAACAGCACACTTTTGTGCACTTACAGGTGCGCGCGCAAGGTGTGCTGCATGCTGGGTCTTTAGCTCAGTGCAGGGGAAGTGGAGGGGAGGGTCCAGTTAGCGCAAGCCAATCCGTGGATTAGGAAGTCACAGAAGAGACTGGCCCCTGTAACTATAGCATTTTCTAACCCAATAGAAGACTTAAGACTCAGATACACCACATTAACTTCTTAAGAGTGGAAAGAGGACCTAGTGGAATCTTCCTCTGTGGTAATGGCCAGTCTTTTGTCAGAAGAGACAGCCTGGTACAACCTAGTACCAGTAGACCTTCCACCATCCCAGCAACAAGACATCAAGATCTTTTAGATCAATTCACAGATGTTTTTAGCTTTGTGCCTGGGAGGGTGAAGGAGATTTGCCATCATATATGACCGCCTCACCCCCTTAGAAAAGTCATTCATCTCAAGCCCTAGTGGATCTCTGAAGTCTGAAAGGAAATAGTTCTCCAAGAGGTGGAGAAAATGCTTGCTGCAGATATTATTGTACCTTCACAAAGTCTGTAGACCTAGTGGCAACACCTGATCAATTGTGGCGATTTTGCATAGACCATACAAAACTCAATGATGTGCCCCAGTTCGTCAACTACACAATGGGCCTCATTACGACTTTGGCGGTAGCCATGCCGCTATCGCCAAAATCGGGTTCGGGTCCAGGTTCCCTGAATGGGGAATTACCGGGCCATTCCGAGTTCGGAGGGCTCAGTAATTCCTCCCTCCAGGAATCCGGGCCCAGACCTTCCCCATTCCCATTTGAGCCCCCATAGGGCTCAATGGGAATGGGAATGGGAGAGGGAGCGGCCCGTTGTTTGCTCCCTCTTCCCCTCGCAGGACCCAGTAAGGACGCCTGGTTTGACCAGGCGTTACTTACCGGGTCCCGGTGAGGGGAGCTTGTAATGAGGCGGAACGGGTTTAACGGGTCCGCCTCCTTTAGCGGAGCCCGTTAACCCGTTCCGCCTCAGTCGTAATGAGGCCCAATGCCACGGATTGACTACCTTATTGATTGACTGGGTTTGGCCATCCATCTCTTCACGATTGATCTTACCAAGGGCTATTGGCAGGTGCCATTAAACCCAGAAGACAAGGAAACAATTGCATTATCTACCGCTACTGGACTATTTCATTTCAAAAGTAATTTCATTTTGGCTCCATGGCGTTTGCACCACATTCCAGAGATTAATGGACCAGATTTGGCATCCTATTCCGGTTTTAGTGGTGCTTATCTGGACGATTTTGTCATTCATAGCAAAAACTGGGAAGAACATATGTACCATATGTATGAGGTTACTAGAACCCTAAGATGAGCTGGCCTAACTGCCAACCCCAGGAAATGCTGTTTAGCCCAATCAGCAGTAAAATATTTGAGTTTCTATTTGTGAAAACGGGCTGGTTCAACCGCAGTTAGAAAAAGTCTGGACTGTTTAAGATCCCCATTCCCCAAGTCTAAAAGGGATTTAAAGGATTTCCTAGGACTTACAGGTTAGTACAGGGGACATCACCTCCTGTTTGACTGATAAGTTAAAGAATTACAAACCTCAGAATTTACATTCAAGTCCGTCTTAAAAGTCCCCAACTTTAACAAGTTTTTGCGTCAAACAGATGCTTCCAAAGTGGGGCTAGGAGCAGTTTTGCCACAAGAGTATGATGGGGTGGAACATTTATGCTTTAAATCAGCTGGAAACTATTCCCACAGGAGAGAAATTAGGCCACCATTGAATTGGAAGTTTTAACAATAAAATGGGCTATAGGATACCTCAAATTTTACCTTACGGATAGTGAGTTTAAACTAATTATGGACCATTCACCTCTTACGTATTGTATGCATTATTCACTCGAGGATAAAGCGCTGGTTTCTTGATCTTCAACCCTTCTGTTTTATTGTCAAACACAGAAAGGGAAGGGAACAAGGAAACGTTGATTTCCTGTCCCGTTTTCCTCTAGGTGATGAGTAAGCAAGCAGCATTAGAGGAAGGATATGTGACGAATTCCTGGATGTCTTCTCTTCTCCTCTGGGCGGAGCCCCTTTCCATGAGGCCAGGGTGGTGAGGCTGCTACCGGATAGTACCCCTGGGGGTGGTGCACAGTGGGAGGATCATATGGGGAGAGAGACCCCCTCTGGGATAAAAGACAGACATCTAGGGGGAATGCGGTATGCCAAGCCTCCACCCACACCCTGTACACCTTCCTTTCCCATAAAACCCAACTCCATGTATGTCTGTAAGTCTGAAAACGTGATAACTACTGAGACGAGGAAGAGCAGGGACTACCTAAGCAAGGCTTACTTAACATGTACTGGGACGAGGAGGAGGTGTGGAAGAAGGAAGCGCAATGGTGAGAACTTTAATGAACAGTCTAGTCTTCTGTGTTTGCTTATGATAAAAATGAAAGAAGCACTTACCATGTTGTCAAGCCCCCCTTGGAGGGACCGCAAGTGTAGGAGTTGTCCAGCATGGCAAAAAGAAGAGGCTGCTGACTGGGACTCGGGCGATAAGGCAGAGATGTCCCTACACGGTCTGACCCTGAAGGACCAGTTCGGAAGCTGTCCAAGCAGAGGTCCAGACCCGTAAAGAAGCTCAACCATGCAGTCAAGCACAGACTTGCAGTCTGCAAGGTGCCAGACACTGCAGAGCCGCTACAATAAACCTAAGGGTGAGGGAAGCCACAGAGAGATCAAAACCAAAGAAGGAAGAGCCCAAGAATGACCGGAGCAAGCCGCGAAACCCTAAAGGTACCTGGGTTTCCAGGATGGTTGGTGGGGGCAGAACACAGATGGTTGGTGGGGACACAACAGAGTCGGGAAAGACTCGGGAGACGGCAGATCAAAACTCACAGAGCAGGGGCAAGAAGGGAACCTCTGGGGTAAAGAAAAATATTAAGAACACCAAAGACAGAAATAGTGAAACTTGGGTCTGATACCCGCACCCACAAAAGAAGATACATACAAGTCATCTTCTTCATGTCAGTACCTGGCAGGAGAGTGAACCAGGTCTTCCCCCTGGTTGTGTTTAACTGTGAAAACAAGATACCAGGAGAAGGGAGAAATTCTCCCGGTAACCGAAAGCTGAAATTACTTTCTGATACAAAGTGTTAAAAGATAAGCATTGTGCATGTCAAAGAGAAGTGCTTGAACGTTGTCTTTTGTGTTGGGGACAATTTTGACCCAGGGAATGGAATAATTTCCCCAAGAAGAAGGCAAAGCCTGGAAGTAAACTTTTATCCCCAGCCCAGAAGAAGGGAGTGAGTCTTCTTGACCAAGAAGGCCTAGTTTATCTTTTAGTTTAGTTATAGATGTAAGGGACAGAAGTAGGGTTTTAAGATAGGACGGTGGACTATTGATTTACGCTGACATTCTGACAGAACCCTTAGCGTTTTAGTTGAAGCAGGAAAACCCCTATTAGATATTGGTCAAGTTAGGTTTTCTTTTTCTTTTCTTGGTAATACGTCTATAGCAGTCACCACGCCACTGGTGTGTCAGTCTCTTCCTTCTGCACCCTTGCTTAGTTGATAAATGAGACCAGAAAAATGTTGTGCAACATAACGCTCCCCCGGGATGAGATCAACTAGTTCACTGCAGCCCATCAGCCTACAGCCTTAAAGCGCAGAGAGCAAAGGGTTGTGTGGTGTGACCCCATGGAGAACAATTGGAATAGCAAGAGAGACTGTGTGAATGGCCAGTAAAGTCAAAGGCCAATACCCCTTAAGGCAATCTAGACTGAATGTCTACCAAAAGACAAAGCAGGAAAGGATTGAGAAGCCGCAAGTAGATGAAGCTAAGATTAATAGCTGTAACAAGTCTGTATTTTTGAAGGCACCTGACATTTCTGAACAATTCCACCGTTTCCCAGCTCAAACTGCAGGCTGCAATTACAAAGTCATGGCAGAAATTAATATTCAACCTGTATTAAGCCAAGATGGACTAAAGTCACAGTTGGCCCGAAAGATGACTTTGTAATTATGGAATCATACATTTGGTAAATGTGCGTTATTACTGATCATGGATCTGGGTTTTTTTGAGGGGAAACAATAATGAAAGGGTGGGGGCAGCTATCACAGCATCTACCATAGAATGCACCATAGAATGCTCCCCTGAAGAGGCGAAGGGTCAACTGCCTTTGTGGGGTGCCATTTACTCAAAATCAAAGGGCCAGGGTGGAATAAGATGATAAGACCCAAGAGGGTTGCCCAAATTGCTTGGGTCTTAACTCACAGTTGCTAAATCTTTCATCTGCAATGGGAGCTTGAATTCATAAGGTGGATTTAATTCTGCTCAAGGTCAATTTGTGCACCAGTACATCTAAGAAGGATGAGGGTGTTAATGGTTTTAATTGTAACCAAGTTGACATACTGTACCACTTCACCAGCATTAAGTGAATTGTGCAGCATCAGAAGAAGGAGACAGACTAGTAGTTGCCATTCTCAATAAACTGTTATTGAAAATAAGAAATGCCTCACTTTCCCTAATCTATGCTTGTCGTCAATAGTGAAGTCCAAAGTCTGTTGTCCGTCCAAAACTAAGCTGCTCTGACTCTACCATTAATACTAAACCACTAAACTCCAGCAGAATGACTCCCTTCTCCTGGGGCTGCTTTATGAGTGGGCCTATATCAATAAAGAATCTTCAGATAGGTCAGGAAACCAGTAGTCAGGAAGTCACTATAATCCAATGCACATAGCAAGCCTGCCTCCGTCCCCACTTCGTTTCTGTCTCATAGCTCAGGCTCGACTACCAGGAAGTCACTACCATCTACTACACAGAGCACACCTGACCTCTCCTCCACATCGCTTTTGTCTCCTGGTTCAGTAAACCATTGCCTCGGCAAAACCGTACGGCACTCTTTGTCTTTCTGTGAGCGTTGGGGGGTTGCCGTGGAAATGGTGGCGTCCAGCTCACTGTTTCCTGGTAACTCGCTTGCGGCAGTGCCACGTATGGCAAGTCAGGTGACACCGGATATAAGCTCCGCCCATATTCTTGAGCGGCGTTTCTGGATTTGTATTCAGCTGCGTTACTTTGTTTCTTAGTTTTTGCTTGAATTTGGCTTTGAACTCTATTTCTGCTAACCAACCTTGATTTCTGTCTGAGCCCTTGACTACTGCTACGCCTGGATTTAACTGACCCGGTTTTCACTACGGACTGCACTTGACTACGATTTTGTTACAAATACCGCCAGGAACGTTACGACCTCTGAACGGATTAAGGACTTCTTGCTTAATGGATAAATCACCTTGTCATCGACTCCAAAGAACTTTGAGACCCTTGAGCTTCAAGTCTACAGAACTCTGTGTGCTCGGACTAGAGACTTCCTGAGAGAGCACTTGTTTCTTTGCTAGGCGTCCTCATGCCGTCGGTGTTAGGCGTTCTTTCTTGGAACACTGGACTCCATTTCAGGCGTCCTCATGCCGGCTGGACAGGGGACCTTTGCATCACTCCAGTTCTCGACTCTGCACAAGAAAACGTCTCTTGCAGCATATGCTGATGGTAAGACATTATTATTCTTTAACCACTGTAGTATAGGATTGCCATATCACCACTGTTCATTAGTTTGTCATAGTATCATTGTCCTTTGCCTACAGGGTTACGTCTGAAATAACCAGGAACAGGAATTGTCCTTTGCCTACAGGGTTATGTTGGAAATAACCAGGAACAGGAATTCTTTGTGACTAGCCTGAGTCTCCTGCCTGAAACACACAAGTGAGCATTTTGTTCATACTTCTGGTACTACCTTTTCATTGTGGTAAAGGTCCCGATAGTGTGTTTTTCTTGCAGCCAGCTTCCTGTGGCGTTCTTGTTCCATTGGTGTACCACCATCTTCCGGTCAATAGATTTCTTAGTCTGTCCTTGTGTACAACTAAGAGTTATATTGGCAGAAAGAATTTGTCCTCTACACAACGAGTTTCAACTGCCAGTAGGTGCACTCCCCTAGGATACCTTACAAGATAGTTCTTGCTTACCTTTCATAACTGTTTGTTTAGTTCACTTGTCTGGCTTTTCCACAGCCATTTGTTCCCTTTATCTTGGCCTTTCATGTTCCTCTGTACATATTCTCTGATACCATGAGGTTCCTCCACTCTGTTTTTCTCATATGAATTTGAAAGTCTCTCGCTCTCTCTCTCCGACACCCAACTTGTGTTTTGAGGATTATAAACAGTCTACTCTTTAGCACAGCTCGTAATTCTCTGATTACTTGACTTTTCACTGGAATGAGTATGGCGTACCCAGTGATGATTTCCACTTTTCTGGTTGGTTGGTCTTTTGCTGGGACGAGTATGATGAACCCAGTAAAAAGGATTTTCATGATTCTTGTGATTTGGTCCATCACTTGGACAAGTATGCTGAGCCCAATAATAATTATCTCTCTTCTCATTACTTTGTAACTCACTGGGACAAGTATGATGAGCCCAGTAGTGATTTGGGCTCTTCTTATTAGATTATATCTTACTGGGACGAGTATGATTACTCCAATCATTATATTCCTTTTTTCTCATTGTGACAATTAAGACTTTGCCAATCGTTATAACCGCCTCTCGCCCTGGGTCTACTGCTCTCCCTGTTACCTTCCTTGTAGTGGGGCTGCATCACTTGGTTGGGGATCGCCTTCATTTCTCTTTCTCTTGTGCAAGTGATTTCAATCCGGCATACACCCAAGTCACGCCCAGCGTAGTATGCAATTGAAACCCTTATTTATTTTTATCTATACATTCAATATTCTGAACGCTATACCACTCGTATCACACCCTTCTCTTGAAACCCCCCCATCCCCCCGGTCACATCACACTGAACCAGGAATCAGGCTAGTTTGCAAAGGTAAATATTTATTTATGTATTTAAAATTCAATCACAATATATTTAATAGGTAACAACAATCACCAATAGGGTGACAGAACACTGAGTAATATCTTTAATACTTTAATACAGTACGAATCAATTTATGAGCACAAAAACACATGCAGCACAGAAAATAATGCGTTTGGGTTGGTTTGGAATAGATAGCACTTTTGTTAGAGGTTCCCCCTGCAACACCCCTCAGCCCACCAATAGGTAATGTAAAGAGATGGGAAGAGAGAGCAGGTCTTCAGGAATAGCACAAATCAAACAATGTCACTCCCACCTTCCCCCTTGAAACACAAGAGAAAAACGGAATTAACTTTTCAGCTGTCCGGGTGACTTTGAAATTGTCTTTGGAATTGACTGAGCAAAAACACCAAATGTGGTCAGAAATACTTAAATTATTATAATTTCCTATGGGAGCTGCTTTGAACAGTTGCAAACAAGCACAAGCAATGATTTAGTCAAAAGAAAACATTTGAAATCTCAAAGTCCAAGTGGGAATAAATTAAAGTTATTTCACACGTGTAAAATTTCTCAAAATGTAAATTCCCGGCAAACTTTTCCTTATGCAGATCTATGGAAAGCTAAGGGTGTTAGTTACAAGTAGGAGTTGAAATTGCGTTTCTATCATAAAAACTGTGGGAGTTATAGAGGTTTTAGTAAGAGTCGTTTTTGCAAATTAGGCGCAAGAATGGAAAACAGAAATGCACTTTGAAAATGAAAGATGGGTTGAGTACAATAGATTATGACTATGAAAAAGCGAATACCACAGATGGATTTTACAGTCACGTGATCAGCGTAACCCACCTGTTGTGGATACTCTACTTCTTCAGATGAGAAAAGAGTCTGCGCAAAGATAGTTCTAGCAATACAATGGTTCTGAATTAAAAATGGGATGGGTTTTAGATTGGGATCCTACAATGCAGATATATTAGGGTCACTTTTCTTCCTTTTAATACTCACAGAATAAGTTATAATTTGGACCGTCATTTCTGGTCATGGATTGGATCTGGTCTAGGAAGAACAGCACATCAGGCACGGGATTGGATCAGCTAGGCCGGTCCCGGATTTGCACAGGATCTGTCCTTCTTATTTGTGGATATTTCAATCAGCTGGATAGCGAGTTCCTCAGGCAAGCCTAGTGGTAGCAAGCCAGGGAATTTCAGGATACTAGTTCAAAAGGCCTTCTCACACCACAGCGCTTCACTGGGTTGCAAGAATAAGTTTGAAGATTTAGGCCTTGCGGAAAGTCAATAGTTCTCTACTGCTTGCAAGAGTCTTGGCATCTGGATCTGGAAGATGTTAAAGCTGGATGTAGAATGCTGGATCACAGTGCTTTGCCGGAATCAGGAAAGTGAGTGAATCAGTGAGTCCCTATGTGTTGTCAGCTGTCTCTGTTTATCCTTTCAAATGACATCACAAAATGGGTGTATGGGCCGGCTTAGCTAAGCTTGCCCCTGTGAGCTGGGATTGGATCAAAACGTCATCTCCGCCTTGCATTTGAGTGATTGGATCAAGGCCGGATGATGTCACATTTTATGGTTTGCTTTACAGTTCTTAGAAACCTCCCTTTAGCTACTGGTCTCAAAATCAGATTTTATACGAAATACACGTTTCTACAGTGGTCACTTTTACACAAATCAAACACAAAGATTCCATATTTATGTAGCATCTGTTCCTCAAAATCCCACAGCTGTAGGATCTTGTTTCAACTTTCTACAGAATTTTGTCCTTTTTGCTATGAACGCAATTTCCAAACGTTATGCAAATTTCCACAAATGTGTGTGTTTAACATGGGGATGTGTGTGTACATTTTCAAAATTCTAGTATTAAAACATTTCACATAAAACCACATATATTGCCATTCCTGTCCAGAACATGTTACACGGTTCTGCCACCTCTTAAAACGTGCAGCCAAAAATTAGACCAACAGATATGTCCTTGGTATATTTTTCACCACTTTGAATCACAAGTTATGAGTCTTTAAAAATTGTTCTTTGTTCATGTTTAACAGCAAATGGTACGCCCCTTTTTCTCTCCCTGGAGTCCAGGAACGGGCCCCTCCTTTGGGAGTCCCTTCCAGGAGTAGTTTACGATCCTCTTCACACCTCCGTTTCCTGGGCTGAATCTCTGCCATTGTTCCTTCTCTTTCTGTAGACAATAGTCTTGGCTAACCCGCAATTAGCATCTCCCAGTGAGTTTCAGCTGAGAGGATGTTCCCTCCCCCTGGTTTTCCAGTTCTTGCAGCTCAGCCAGGCTAATTTATCCTAAATCCAGGAAAAACAAAATTTGTTGCATCAAACATAAATACATTACTCTCTTAGCTTTAACCTGTGCGATCAAAGACATAACTAAGATCCGCATTCCTTTTAGCCACAATCCTTTTTATGCTTGCATCCATCAGATTTTTAGTTTAGATCACTTTGAAGTTTCATCAAAAGCTCCTCTGACAGCTGTGATTCACAGGTGGCCCAGGGTACTGCATCCAGATTTTGACAGGGGCTGTCAGTTTACAGACAATCCAGTTTTTCTAAACAAATGTTTTGCTCTTCACATTAGGACTTTGTTCGCAATGCTTCATTAGATTACATGAATTTTAGCGCCAAGCAAGGTTTTGGATGTTGAGAAGTATTGTGTTATAGGCCTTTTGGAGTTTTTAGCAACAAAGCACATGTCATTTATAGGCACATTTTGGGGTTTCATTTGCAAAGCTCTGCTTCTCTCTCTGCACTTTGTTTGCTGGTCATGGAGCCCACTGGAACATTTTCTGCAGTGTGTGCTCTATCCCACCACACATGCACCCTGGGTGGCAGGTTGTACATCCATCTTTGTGTGTTGCAGTTTTTGTAGATTTTTGGCGCACACAAGGGTTTTGCCGCCATTGTTGCTTTTTCTTGCACCATCAGTATCAGAGTGATGCAGCATAGCAGAGTGGAGTGGGTCAATACATCCCACACTTGTCAGGATGGCTTTTGCTCTCGGTTCACTTTCTTCTTCCAGTACCTTCCAGCGTCCTTTTCAGTGCATGGTCTTGGCTTCTCTCGCTCCCCGGTCCGGCCACCATTTCCACTTCGTACGTCCCTCCTTGGACAGGACTAATCTTTGCAGGCTCTCTCTGGCTTGCACGTTGAAAAGGGTGGTTCTGGCACCTGTCCACTGCAGCTTCCTTCTCGCTTGTGAAGCAGCCTTTCCCCACGATCATCTGCGTCACTCCAGTAGCTGGTTTGAAACTCCCGGCTCTCTCACTGACGTTCTCTCTCTATTCCCACTTTTATGACGCTGCTGTGGGGCTTCCCCAGCCTTTTGTGGAAGTCCTTTATCTGTGTCTTAGTCATATTCGTTATGACTCCATTGTTTTCCTTTATCTCAGTACCAAGCAGGCAGTTGTCTTCACATAAAACATCACAGTAGCAGATGTATAAGGAGTCTTCCTGTTTTCTCCCAACAGGGTTACATTGTTGGGTTGCCGAGTGAATTGGAAAGGGAGTGCCTCATCGGAATGAGAGCCCTTGTCCCCATGGGGGGAGTCTCTCCCGGTTAGGTCCTGCTTGCCTCTACCTCTAGGGAGGGTATCGCGTACTGGCTCACCTCCCAATGAAAGGCTGGCCCCTGGAGAGAAATGACTGAATCCCATGATTCATCACAAAACCCAAGAATATTGGTTCCATGTGATAATGTCCCTGCAAAAATGTTGCCAAAAAATGGCTGTGGTTTGCAGAGACATTATCACATTGAACATGCAGGGGACACCATATATAAAGTCGCCACAACCTTTTCCCAGCGACCATATGTATGGTGACCATATATATTGGGATAATATTACCGGATACCAGAATATTCAGGATAAACAATGGAAATGATAACCCTCACTGCTTTGATCACTTCTAGAGGGAAAGTTTGTATGATTGCAAACAAATCTAATAGCGAAGTTGGAAGGTGTGTTGGGACTATCAATCCATTATTAAAAAAAAATGTTACTGCAGTCACTGAATCACATGATCGGAAAAAGAAAGATCTGAAGTGGAAACACAAAAAAGGGAATGGGGTACCCAAGCTTACCAAAAATAGGGGCCTAGGAGAAAGGAGATTCTTTATTAAACAAATGTCTTAATTGGTTGGGAAATGAACAGGGTTGTCTATCAGTCATTATAACAGTTGTCAAATCATTTAGGTGCCTTTCAAATGATATGGAAACCAAGTTGACTCTGTGGAGATGGTTTTAACTGATGAATATATAGCAGAGGCTTTACTGAGCATCCACGCTGGGAGCTTAACACTGAATTGTACAGAAATTCAGATCTGAGGTTTGGCTACAGCCTTAGGTAGACCCAAGGCAAAGGATTACAAGGAAAGAGTAAAGGGCATGTTGCTACAACAGGCAGTCACCCGACTGAAACAGTCGGGAGATGTCTTTATGCTAGACTGAGATAGGCTGTCCCCCTCTGCCTCTATCCCATGTGAAGAATCACTTGACAGAGAGGTTGCCATACATACCTTACCTACACCAGTCGACCCGCATGACAGACTATGCCCAATCACATGGAACATCATCCACGTCCTAAACAGCAAAGTTGAGGACGTGGACTGATGTGATTTTGTAAAGGCCCAACATATTATTGCCTTCCAAGAAACCTGGACCCAATGTTTAAGCCTGTCAGCCAGGCTATATTACTTTTATCAAGACAGCAGTTGGTCTAAAAAGGGAAGACCCAGCAGTGAACTGTTAACCTGGGTGTCAGTAGATTTAAATGCTTCTACTAAGGGAAGGCACACCAAATCCCCAGACATGCTTGGGATTAACGTGACGTTCAACAATGTAGATCCTGAAAGAGTCTGTTATATTTATAAAGCATATTTAAGACCAGAGCTTCCGCTACTGGAAAAACAGGTGAACATTGTGGGTTCTATGATGAACCAGAAGGAGTTGTAACCTTTTCTGTGTGCCTCATGTTTGCAAGCCTCCACTGTCCTCTCTTGCACTGCTGCTTGAGTTCTGAGTGCAGCCACAATCTTTAAATGTCCTGCGCAATGTAGCGCAATGTAGTTTGAAAAACAACTAGCCTGCGCGTTGTACTTTGGGCACTTGTTACTTGGCACAAATTCTCTCACCCACCTCCTAGTCTTAGTACCTGAGTGATTATGGGAGTTGGAGTACACGAATGTTATTGGGCTTCTACTTCTCAAATAGTTTTCTTCAGAGGATTGCAATAAGACATATTAGAAACAGAAAGTGGTATGTGTTAGTAATGGGTGTTTGGGCCAAATGTGGAGGCCGGACTACAATGACAATATGCCATTGGGAACTTGGGTATCAAAGGGTCTTCCTCATGGGAAAGCGTCTTGACCAATGGAGCCGAAACCTCATCCAGGTAGTTGTCTTCTCCCATGTGATCCTCTCTCATGAAACCGCCCCCGGGGTCAGGAACAGGTAGCGGGCGGCTGCCATCCCCTGGCTACATGTGAGGAGGTTATCACCAGGGAACCAGTGATGACTCCATTGGATTCATCACATTAGTCACAGTTCCCAAGTCTAAATACATAAGCATGCTAATGTAACACACACTTTATTAATGGGCGATCTAAACTCCCAATTTAAATCCTATGAGCCTTTTACTGATCTGCAGAAAATGGAAGATGAGGCATGGGGAATCCCATTGTGCCTGGCAATAAGGCCTGTAAAAAGGCTACCAGGTGTGTTTTGTGAATCAACAACTATGATGAGGGCTGTCAATAGTCGTCTAAATGGAACCGAAGCACCCCAAAACACTTTTAGAATTTCAAAAAGAACTAGCCTACTTGATTATGTGCTAGTACACATTACGTCTTGGAATATGCTCTAAGAAGTAGCGGTTACAGAGAGGCCTGAGAGCCATGTTGGCCCAATGATGTGATATAAGTCATTTATAATGCGCGTGTACACAAGTGTTTTTAGACGCAACAAGACTAGGAAGGGAAGACTGAAGGAGGACAAAACAGCGATCTTACTAGGCCTTGTGTCATTCAGATCGTGCAAGTGCGGGGGAGGGAGGGCATGAAGTGTCAGGGGGGAGGGGGTATGGAAAGTGCAAAGGAACTCGTAGATGCTGCCAGAGAGGTGGTTCATAAGTCCAGAGAGTCAAGGGACCATAGGGTTGCAGGCCCAGTCCCTAAGTTGTTGGGAGGTCCGGAGGCAGTGCAAGGGCAACTGGTTGTGCAGGAGCCTGGTCCTGTAAATTCAGTGAGTGGCCAGGTAACCAATAAGAACAGCAGACAGGGACATCAGCAAGGGAGCGGGAGAAAGAAAGAAGAAGCAAAAAGGAAGGTCTGAGTTGATTCTGGAACCCTAGGTGCTTCTGCTCAAGTTTGAGTGTCATGATTCCTGCCCCTCATGTCCCCAGCCCTCCAAGATGTCAGGCTGGAGCCAGGCCACGATCACCTACATGGCCCTCAAGGGCCTCTCCATCCCTCCAAAGACCCACTTGGAGTCAGTCTTGGTGCTTGTGGCACCGGACTCACTCACTCCCATAGGATAACATTGGGGATTGGACTTGTAGTGCATTGATGGGGACAAGATGGATGCCCCCACATATTTCGGTTCCCAGAACTGCATGTGCGGTCTAGTCTTTTGGGTGTGGTTCAGCCCAGAGACACCTGGGATATCCATAGACTATTGAAGCCACACCCAGGCTGAGAAACATGCTTTGCGTTTTCTGCACCTGCAGCGTGACACTCACCGTGTTCGGACCGGTCTCCAGTAGGCCTGCATCTTTCTTCTGCGCTCAGCTCCTGCAAGAACAAGAACACCGTTAGGAGCAGCCTTACCTTGCGGCACTTCTGCCCATCATTCATCGCTCCTTCTGTTCTGCGGGCATCTTCGGCGGTGTCATTCCCATCCCGGCACGCTGCTTCCTAAGGAAAAGGGAAAAGAACAGAAAAAAGGCATTAGTAAGCATTCTGCAAATCTTCGCTTATTTTTAAATACTGTACGAGCTTCAAACGCTTACCTGAATCCCAGCCGCTCTGGGGGAACTCTGTCTCCGGAACTTCTCATCCATCTGCAAGAGGGAAAAGAGACTCCAAGTTAGCGTAGAAACATCTAGAGGCGCCGCATACCGTGCTTACCCACCGCATTTGTTCTTTGTAACCGGCATCCACGCTGAAAACATTGCGGCACCTAAAAGACACAGAAAAAGAACTCAGTTCAATGCAAATACGAAAGGGGTGCATCGCGCTCTCACTCACCTTCAGCGCTACTCATCTTAGCAGCACACTGCCATCCCCGGACGCCGGCCATCATCTAAGGAAGGAAAGGAACAAAGTTAGAGAACTGTTCAAAAGACTCATTATACTTACCTGCCGGACTCTTGCCAGTGAAGTAACTAGGCAGCAACGAGCCCGCATCAATCAACGTGCCCCTGCGCTGAAAGCAGGACAGAGAGCACACTATCCAAGAAAACAAGGTGAGCTGTGGATCAAAGGGAAGGGTTGGACCGCGGGGAAGAAGGGTTTCAAGCACACAGAGACAATAGGGTGTTAAACTCTACCAATCCTGTGTTTCAGGCCCAGTCTCCAGTCGAATAGCCTCCAGGGAAGGGTTCGAGGTCGTAAGAGGTCAGAACAGGCTGAGTGACGTCCCCGTGGATACCAGGTGAGCGTTACAGAGAGGCAGGGAGGCTTTTCCAGAGTGAAGCCCCAGCTGAGGACATAGATCTACCCCCACTCTCTGCCTGAAGAAGCGTCTGACCCTCAGAGAGTTGGAGGTGGATGAGCGGAGGGCTCGAGAAGGAAGATGCTTAGGAAGAGAATGTTGGATGTAGTGTGGTTTCTGGCCCCAGAAAGCCTTGTGGACGATGCAGAGGTTCTTGAACTTGATCCTTGCAGCCACAGGGAGCCAGTGGAGAGATTTCAGGGCTGGAGAGATACGATCCCTGGGCTTGAGGCCAAGGACAAGTCTTGCAGTCCTGTTCTGGATTAGTTATAAAGTGCGAAGAGTAGAAAGATGCTGTTGCAATAGTACAGACTAGAGAGGACCAGGGCTCTGGGGGAAAGTGAGAAGAGGAAGAATACTTTTGAGGAGGTGCAGCTGATAGTGTTACTTCTTAGAGACATCAGAGATGTGAGGAGAGAAGGAGAGGGTGGAGTCAAAGATGCCAATAAAGTTCTTAGCCTCACAGGAGGGTGCAGGTAGAAGGCCCAGGGTCGGCGGCCAGAATGAGAGAGCGAAGACGAGAGCAGGTGTCCCAATGAGGAGGATTTCAGTCTTACTGGCATGAAGGCAGAGATCATTGGAGTTACACCATTCCAGAATTGCGGACAGACAGGTATGCGAGGAGGAGTAAAATAGGCTGAGGGGATCCTGAAGGAGAGCTGGGTGTCATCTGCATGACTCAAAGTTAGAGCAGAAGGTAGAGATGCAGTGGGCCAGAGGTGCCAGGTAGCGGTTAAAGAGCCTGGGAGAGAGGTTAGTTGATTTGTGAGAAAGAAAATCAACCATGTTAGGGCCTGACCAGAGATACCCAGGTTGTAACGGAGATGAATGGGCAGGATGGCGTGGTTGACCGTGTCAAAATCAGGGGACAGATCAAAGAGAATGAGGACAGAAAGGTCAGATTCTAGCTTATAGAGCAAGTCTTCACGGGGGATCAGGAGAGCAGTTTCCTTGCTTCTGGCTGCTCTGAAGCCAGACTGGTGGTCAGATTCAGTATATAGATTAAGCTCGGAGATGGCTAGCTTTACCAGGAGTTTGCCCAGCAGTGGAGTGATGGAGATCGGGTGATAGTTTGTTGGAGAGGAAGGATTGGAAGAGGGCTTCTTAAGGTGGGGGTGCACAAGACAGTGCTTTAAGGGGGGGGGAAGGTTCTGGTGGCAAAAGAGTGATTGCAGAAATCGGCCAAGGCTGGAGCAAGGGTGTCGATGTGGTCCTTGATGGTTCTGGAGCTGTAGGGGAGCAGCTACTCTGACAAGACTTTCATGGATCAAACTTGTCTAGAAACATAGTCGGGAGTGAACAGGGCGAAGGAGGAGAAGGAAAGAGGAGATACAGCCGCAGAGGGGCCTGGAATGGGAGAGGGAGAGGAGGTAATAATAATAATAATGATGTGTTATTTATATAGCGCCTTAATCCAAAGCGCTTTACAGAGCACATATTTACATACAATGTCACCCAACCAAAATTGGTACTCATTTATCGACCTCAGAAGGATTAAAGGCTGAGTTGGCCTTGCCGAGATTCGAACCTGCGACCTGCAGATCACGCTCAGATTGCAGCAGCGAGCGCTCAACCCACTGAGCTATATTACCGGCTAGAGGAAGAGGAGAGAGTGGACAGGATGTCCTGAGTTTTAGTGGTGAAATGAGATGCCAGAGCCGTGCAAAGGGCCGGGGAGGGAACAGAGAGGTGGAGACTGCATCCGGATTGGCCAGCTCCTTGCAGATTTGGAAAAGTTCGGCAGAGTTGTTAGAGGCCGCCGAGATGTGGGCTTCGATGTAGGCTCTCTTCTTGGAAAGGACTGAGACTTTGTATTGCCTTTGGAGCAGGTGGCAGACCAGTTTGTCAGAGGATGAGCCTGATGCCCTCCACTTGGATGCAGACTTCAAACGGATCCTCATGGGGCAAGGACATCCAGAATGTTAGAGATTACGAGATGAAGGTTCATGGGTCAGATAACCGAGAATGTGGGTGGCAGTGCTGGGATCGGCCTAACCTGAGGGGCAGAGAGTGACAGGTGAGAGGAGAGAAGAAAGTGTTCAGCCCAGGAGAGAGGAGTCGTCAGAGGGTTGGAGAGGGGGAGGTCTGACGAGATCAGAACATCCAGGGTGTGCCCTGAAGAGAGAGTCGGGCAGGAGGGTGGGGTGGAGGGAGGGAGAGAGGGAGAAAAAGAGGGCGACCGGGCCAGGTGGCCTGTAGATGGTTGCCACAAAGAGAGAGAGGCTGCAGACCAGGCATTCAAAGGAGGAGTAGGCCTACATACGAATGACAGAAGCAGAGATCCACTCAGGGAAGATCAGGGCTACTCCCCCTCCAGGACAGTTGGTTCTGGGTTTGAAGAGGATCTTGTAGCCATCAGGAAGGAGAGTGTCAAAACTTGTGACAGAGCTTCCCGGGAACCAAGTCTGAGGAGGGTTTGACAGCGGAGTGAGAGTTAAGAGTAGCGACGTGGAGCAGATTTCCACCCTTGCAGGACTTCCATGGAGGGGTACAGGCATGCAATATGCCCTGCGGAAGTGTTTCAGATGCCCGAAAATGGGCAGAGGAGGAAGGAGGAGATGGCAGGGTAGCCAGAGAGGAAGAAGAGGGCGCTGGAGAGGTGGCGGCGGAAGGAGAAGGCAGAGCGACCAGAGAGGTGGCTTAGGAAGGAGGCGGAGGGGTAGGTAGGAGTAGAAGGAGAAGGAAGAACGTTGATAAGATGCGGGAAAAGTCTATTGAAAGGAAGGAGATTGGCCTGAGGGCCCTGGACCAAGACGGTGCTATTTAACTAGACATTAATGATGGTCTTGGCGGATGCGGAAGAGGGCCAGGAGGGCGTCTCACTGGGTGCCACCATTAATGAGAGAGGAGAAATTGGAGATAGTACAGATACTATATGGGGGGTTCATTGGCCTGGAGAGGGAACGACAGAGGATGTTGGTGAGTGTCTGTCTGGAGGAAGGGAAGGTGTAGGTATCAGCGATAGGGAGGCCCGGGTTGGAGACCAGGATGTCCATTTTGAGCTTCTTCCTACCAGACTTAGTGAAAGGGATAGGATAGTCGATAGAATAGCAGTTAGAGAGGATAGGGGAGACAGAGAGCACCATAAGGTGCAGGGCAGTGGGAAGGAGGGGGGGGGGGGTCAACTGCTAGTTGCATACAGGAGAGAGGCACACGGGGGGGTGTCACACACAATTGAGGGGGCAACAAGCAAGTACGCCAAAGAACAAGAACACTGGAAAATTCTGCAGGGCCCTAGCGTAAGTGGAGAAAACAGTGCAAGCAACAAATGTACACCACAAGAGTACTCAAGGGCGCGTGAGAATGTAAGTACATTACAGAATACAAAACTGGTAGTCCTAGGAGACCTAAAGGGGAAGAAGAGAAATGCAAATGTTGCAGCACGTAAGCAATGCAATGTTAACACTATAAAACAAAATACGCAAACACTGGTAATCCAAGGAAACCTGGAAATAAGAGGAAAATGCAAGTGATGCATTGGAATGACCATACAATAGTCACAGTACGAAAAGGCGTGGGATGCAGGGAACAATACACTGGTTGCGGCTGATGGGAGCCTGAAGAGGAAGGAGAGGAGGGAAGCGAACCTGGTTTGCGTGGGGAGCAACGCTGAGAAGGATGCGCAGGGCCGGGCGAGCGGGGACAAGTTATGTGGGGAGCAACACAGAGAGGGATGTGCTCAGCCAGGAGAGTGGGGGCAGTCGCATGGGGAGCAACACTGAGAATGATGCGCAAGGCCGAGCGAGCGGGGACAAGTAACATGGGGAGCAACGCAGAGATGGAAGCGCTAGGTCGGGGGAGCAGGGAGAGGGTTGTGTGGGAACGCACATGGTGCAAAGACAGTGAGAGCTGTGCCTAAGTTGCGAGGGAGAGCACGTGGCACTCGGGACATGGGGAGCATTGCCTAAGTTGCAAAGGGAGCAAGTGTGGGGAAGGGCGGGCACAAAAACAGGGGAAGCGGGGAACAGTTGCAAGGGGAACAACTTGTGTGCAAGAGGGAGAATGGAACAGATGTGCAAGGTCAGGGAGAATCATCCGCACTCACAATCTGCACTGCTACCCCATTGCCGCCAAACACCTGCGTTGCACAACACTTCAGCCGTGTCTTGAGAGGGCTTTGCCGCAGAGGGTCCGAACATCGGTTCTTAAGGGCTCAGGAGTGTGGAAAACTGCGTTGTGTGCTACGTGTCATCGGGCAGGGTCTCCTGTGTACCTGTGTCGCACAACACCTCGGCCCTGTCCTGCGAGGGCTTTGTCCAAGGATAAGGACAATAACAGTGTTATCATCAATTCACACATGAGCTGGGGCATGAGATAGTGGGAAGGATCCCTTTTGGACTAAAATAGCAGCTAATAATAAAAAACGTAGGCTGAAGTGGGGCAATCTGGTATTGGTTGTTTCTCTACACAAATATAATGCACTACTCCTATTTTCTTCCAAATGTTATGTTAGCCCCTTCTAAAGAGTCATTAGCAAGTACATTTTATGATGATATAATAAGTGTAGTAACTCCTTATGTGGCAAGGCAAGTGGGAGGAAAGGCAAACAAATAGTGAAAAACACACCCTGATTCAATACACAATGTGGAATTGCTTAATGCTCATGAGTCTATCCCAATTGATAGTTTACAAGTAAGGCTTGCTGGAAGAGAGCATAAGGAACTCCATTTTAAAAACGAGAAGAAGTTAATAGAAGTCGGGCTGAACTCAGGCGTGTGGTACTAGCTGGAGATTCACAGAGAAATGTTGCAGCATGACTAAGTTCTTGGAGAAAGACTGGTTTTCACATTTTAGTGCTCTTTATGATTGCGAAGAAGAAGGACCATTCAAAATAAATCTAATTTTGAAAAGAGGACCATCTGTCCTTCTCAGTTAATCTCACATCCAGAAGGCCCCTGGACCTGATCATATTCCAGATGACCTGTTTTTAAATGAATTAGAAATCTGTGAACCTTTTTTAACAAAGATGTTCCATTGTTGGAACCAGAGCGGACTTCCCTTCTAGCTGTCAAGCTGCCGAGATCACCACCATGTTCACGAAGGGGAAGCGATGCAATCCCTCAAACTGTCGCTCAATATCTTGGAGAAAATATACTGGAAAATTCTATTGGTCAGTTTAGAACAATTGTGTGAGGAGTGTAATGTTATAACCCATCTCCAAGCAGGCTTTAGAAAAGGAATCTCAACGAATGACCAAATCTTCAGGCTAAATCTGCTCATTCAAAGGTATGTAATACTGGACGGCAAAATCCTAAATATGATCTTTACTGATCTGAAAACTGAATTTTACACAGTATCCTGGGGGGAACTATGGCTATGGCTGTGTCTGTGGAGAAATAGTGTACCGCAGAAATGGGTTCAAGCCACTGAACACCTTTTTAATGAGAACTATGCTGCACTTCGATGGGGCAGAGATGGCGAAATGTCAGCCCCCTCCCTCCCTGTTTCGTGGATGAGTAAGGCAAAGCTGTGTTTTGGCCCCACTTCTTTTACCATGTACATACATTAAATGGCAATGCCAACTGCCAGACTAGAAGCTGATGTCCCGATTCTGAGTCACCAGAAGGTTATGTCCCTCCCTCGGTTTAATGGTCTGAATTGTATGCTATGTGCACTTTATCTCTGAGTTCTGGATTAATCCAGCATGTATAATGCCGGATAGTTGTAGGATACTCAACGAATACTATGAGTTCTGGTTCATAAAGGAATGGGTTTGTAAACCAGCCCCACGGAAATTACCAATGAACTACCTGGAAATCGAATCTAGCTATCACTAGAAGGCTATCAGGAGGAACCGGTTCCGTTCTTTAATAGATTACTATACACAAAGTACCTTATGGGAATACTGCCAATAGCCTCTTTTACTATCAAATGGTCTAGAAGGACTGCTCAGTCAGAGGCCCATCCCTTCTGCGTGGGAACAAGGGAAAGTCTCAACCATTTTCTAACTTTTTTTATCACTTCTAACAACAACCAAGGAAAAGAAGGTTGCTACCAATATTTTAAAATCTAGGTATTCGGACAATTAGGGATGCAATCTATCCGACCAAATAATCTGCTAATTTGCACAAAACATATTGCACAATGAAATGATTGACCGTAGCATGGACTATGAGAACAAAATGGTCAAAATCCCATCCTGGTCCAAATTATTGTGGTTGATGGCTCTGGTCATGAATTAATTATTATATAAAGAAACTGTGTACATGGGTGAACAAATCTGCACTCATATTAAAATAGTGAACACTCAAATAAAATTGGTTGCTAAATCGATAATCCATTTGGTCAAATGTAAATAAGCAATAGTCATGTATTGTGCAATATACAAATGGCATAATAATGCCACATGACAGCATGTAAATCGTTTTAGCAACATGTTAAGCCAATAGAATATATTGTGGCTTTAATTTTCACATCCTGAATGGCCAGAATTCAAGATAATGCCAACCTGAAACATCCAGTTAACCCCATTGGACAGTGATTAATGTAATAAAAGAAGTTGTGTAATGAACAAAGATAGATATGCAGATTCTTTGACACACACTTCCAGCACGTCGTTATTCATGATGTTGAAAACATTTCATTAGTGACTTAAAGGACTTTTATTTTTTGCATGTTAAGATAGTAGACATCTTTCATATAAACAAATCTTTAAATGGGTGCTTTGTGGTGCTCACTTCAACTGTCACAGATTTGCAAGGTAACTGGTGCTTTGCGAGCTCTGTGAGTTGGAAATGTTGTCATGCATATGAAAGACTCTGCCACTGATAAAAGAAATGTGTTTGCAACCTGAGCACCTTAACGACCTGCAGACCACGGACGCTGAGTGTGTCTGCCTAGATGTGACTTGGGAAACTGGCAGTGCTTGAATGTCCGGCCTGAGCTGATTCTATATTTGGCGCAGGAGAAAGACAAAGCGTCCATCTTGAGCCTTAGAACTAAAGGTATGCTTTGTCAAAATTAAAAGAACTGGTGGTACGGCGTACCAATGATTTATATTGCACTTCTATCTCTGAAGCTAAGTTATGAGAAGTATATGTTGAAGGCGAGTGAATTGGAATAATCAGCTCCAAAAAGAACCCGCTACAAGTGATTGTCAGAGCCTAGCAATAAGGAAGAGCATAGTTCATTTTTAGGTTTGACAGAATACTATTCCAAATTCGTGCCCAGGTTCTCAGAAACAACTGCATCGTTTAGAGAACTATTGAAGGAGGGAGCAGAATACAATTGGAGCCCAGAACAAAAGAGGGCGTTTGAGGAAGTGAAGACTAGTATTGTGTGTGCCCAATGCCTACGTCCATTTAACTCGATGTGGAAGAGGTATATTACCACAACCGCATGTGGTCTAGGGATGACACTCATGCAGAAGAAAGGCGTTGTAGAACACGTGGTGGCATTTGCCTCCAAGGCACTGTCAGAGGCAGAAAATAGCTACTCCACAGTGGAGAAGGAAATGTAGGCATGTATCTAGGAAGTGGAGTATTTCAGGACATATATGTGGGGCACAAAGCTTCACCTAGTCACTGACCATAAACCACTGGTGCACATATGAGCCCAGGGGGCACAAAGACGTTCACACTCTGGTTGGCAGGCATAGCAGCAAAACCTCAAGAATACACTTATGAAATTGTACATATTCCTGGATGGAAGAATGTGCAAGCAAACTGCATGTCACGCCTGCTGGCCCAAGGGGTCAGGGTGACCACGTTCCTCAAGGATGAGTGAGTGGTGGCATTGGTGGGAGACCTGAAGAGTTCCTAGAGATGAGTGAGAGACATTGGCGAGAAGAAGCGGCCAAGGTTGAAACAATGGCTAAAGTCACTACATGGGTCAAACACGGATTGACCTGATGAAAGGGCCATTCCTGAAGGGTTGAGGCCATATTATTTATTTATTTTGTATTTTTAAAGCGCTCACACAGCCCACGGGCATATTAGAAGCAGAATGTCTGTTACTGAGGGGTGATCGGGTGATACCCCCAGTGGGCATTAAGAAGGTCATTATGTGCAGAGCTCACTCAGGACACTTAGGTAGCAAAATGACCAGGCACAGAGTGAGTCTCGTACTGTTGGCCAGGCATGGACCAAGAAATTCAAGCAATGATGGAGAGGTGCCAAAGTTTATCAACAGCGATAAGTGACTGAAAGTCAGGCAAGCACCATTGATTCCCAAAGAAATACCAGAAGGAGTATGGCACAAGATAGGAGTGGACTTCATTGGACCATTAAGAGCCATGCTGTTGGAACACAAGCGTGGTGATGGTCAACTAACTCTCGAAATAGGTGGAGGCGGAATTTGTGCCTCCACAGCGACAGTCATCAGTGTGTGCACATCTGTCTTTCAAAGAGGAGGGCTGCCAAAGGAAATCGTGATGGACAATGGGGTCAGTGAGTGTCTAGAGATATGGAGGGGTCCATGAGGGACAACATCATCAAGCAGATTAAGTCATCTGTATACCATCCCAAAGCGAATGGGCTGGTGGAAAGGGCAAATAGGTTAATCAAGAGAGCTTTGCAACTGGCCACAGCCTCAGGCATGGACCCCCGCAAGACAGTGAAAGAAGTAGTAGCTTCCCACCACAAACTGACGCCCAACTGGACCACCAATGTATCGCCATTTTACATGCTGAGAGGGAGAAAGGCGGTCTCCACAGTGGTACCTCAATGGTTATCGAAGGTAAGAGAGGATGACTCCATAAACATGGAAGATGTGTGGAGAATCAAGAAAAGCAGAGAGCACATGAAGAGGTGGAATGACCACTGCAGGGCAGTAAAAAGGACTGAAGTAGAGGAAGGAGAATTCGTGAAAACGTGGATGCCTCACAAGGACCATATGGCAGGGTCCAAGTATTGTACACAGGGCTCTCACAAGGCGTGTGGAGGCCCGGGGCAAAGAATTTGGTGAGGCCCCCTTATGATTTTTTGCACTGGACTAGCGGCGGCACCTCCACAAACAGGAGACGTGAGAAATCTCCCCTTGAGGTTTTGTGGAGGAACCAAAATATGGTTTATTACTACAACTGCAAATCAACTAGAGCAGAGTTAGATTTCTCTACTGAAGAAAGGTGTATGCAAGACTAACTTTTGTATCATATGTATAAATATCTATAGGATGGCATGGCGGCATGTGGTGCTTGACAACAGCATTAAGAAACACCCTGCGCCTGTGTGCGCATTAAAGCACACATCATACCCAGTGACAGATAGATGATGTACAGTGGAGGCTGGTGAATTTCTGAACTGAAGAGGCTTAAATGTTTGTGCCAATTATGCAGGATCGATAGAGCACAGTGAGGGAGCACAAACCAAACAAGGGTTGCTTGAGGGGGTTCTCACTCCCAAGAAAATGTTTGAAACATTGGGTGAAAACTATGCATTTTCCAGCACTTTCTTTGCAAAATTGTGAAGAACTCCATACAGTTTGCAATTAGTTTTGTGTGGAAGAGCATGGAAAAACCGAATAGTTGCAAGTCACCAACCATGCACAGAACATTTTCCAGTACATTTCATGCGCCTTTCACACAACATATGCTAGTATAAAAATATATTCATGCTGGTTGTTCCCGTGTATGTCCATGCAGGCTGCACCAATATATGCCATTATTACCATGTACGGACTCTCAGCCAGTAAAAATGCCATGCCACAGAAAGTATGTCTAGGTTGACTGTGCACCATACGTGTTATTATTGGCTAAACTGGTCTAAATTCATTGTGCTCTAGTTTAGGCAATTAGTTTGTTTCCTTTACCCTTGATTCATGGTCCTGTGCATCAAGGGCAAAGCAAAACCAGTATTGGAAATGCGAACAGTTCGGGCTTTTGTGTAGGCATGGGAAAGGCACTGCTTTATTAGTATTAACTGGCAGTTGATGGTAGCAGGTGCAAAATACTTTGGGTACCTGGGCATCTAATAGCAGTGCCTGGCAAATGCCTAATACCTGTGCACAAGCCAAAACTGTTGGTTTTGCCAATGTTTGTTTTTAACAGGACTTCAGTGAAAGAAGTGTGGTGCTTTTAAATCGAGTGGCTGAAGGAAGGCCTGGTCAAGAGATTTTTACTACACCAGTACCATGTTTACAACCCCAATTAACACTTGCAGGTACTTTGAGGGCACTGTTTGCTGGTAAGGCTCGAATAAAGCTAGCTCTAAGAGTTCCAATAAGGAGGTGTTTTGGATGGGTGGGAGGCAGGAACTGGTTGAGAATTGCCATAGGGATTAGAATGGCCATGAGAAGTCGATGGGTGGCCAAATAACCAAACAACACCTACAAGCTTTGTATTACTCTTCATATTCCATTTCTCCCTATCTGTACTGAATGCTGTTATTGGGACGGATCTTCCCAGATCCGGGTTCCAGCAAAAAATGACTTTCCGGATCTCAGATCCAGCTCTACGAACCTGGGAAATCTATGTGTACTACAAGTTTATTTTAGAATGGTGTCTTGTGTTTGTGTTTTAAACTATGTTGGGCAGGGATGCTAGGTTCCAAAGTGAGACACTTCCCCACAAGACCACTTGAGGGTCTGAGCAGGAGCCCTGTGAAATCTCTTGTCAATGTTGCACTGTATTGGAAATATTGATGTGCATTTTTAGGTTTAAAAGGGGTGCAGATTTTGTACTTTGCTGACATTATAATTGTAATTGATTATACATTTATAATTGTTCTTTTATAACGTGCTTAATACCAATGAGTGGTTTCTACGTGTGGGATCGGGATTCAAACCTGTGTTGCGCTGCGCTGTCTTGCTTCCAAGACAAACGTGCTGCCCCTGAGCTAGTCAATTTCTACCACTGTCGGTTCACTAAAGCAATAGTTTTGACTTATTGGTGGCACACCTAATAACGCAAACAAAAAGAATGCCATGCAGCGGCGCAACACCATTGAGCAGATCGGGCTCTAGGCTCCGCCCGAAATGTTGAGCTTTGTTGACTTGACTTGACTAAAGCCCTCCCACTTTGAGGCAGAAGGCTTCTTTCGATGTGTCACCAGCCCATAGTTTTGATAATAACATCAAGAGCCTTTGACGGAGCGTGGTATTTGCTTATGTTTAAGCACTCGTTAAGGTGAGGGAGCAGCATCAAACATGCAGCGGACAAAAGCCTATCCATGCAATATCAACAGACTCACTTTGATGAAGACAACGTCTTGACTTCTAGTATCAGCTTTTGGATGGCCAACCTCTCCAGAGATTAGCATAGCATTATGAAAGTAAACAGCCTCTGAATTGGGGTGAAAGGTATGACAAGTGGCCAAAGGGAAGGTGAAATAGCTAATCAGCTTCCTATCTGGGAAGTGGGAGCAGGGCTGGCTAAAGATGTGTCAGGGCTGGTGGGGGCCCAATGCTGATGTTTGTGGGGCACCCCTTGCCTTACAGATCGGAAAAATAGACCAAGGCACCTGTGGGGTGCTTAAATCAATAATGAAGTCAAAAGAATGCCGTGAGGTGGTTAAAAGCTGCAGATTATCAGTAGGTTTCTGTGTCATAAGAATGCAAACATAAGGTAAGCTGCTTGGGGGCCCATTTCAACTGTAAAAGCTGAAAGGCCCAGATGCCATCCCTCAGTGGGGAGACCAACAGCACAATGGGTTTATTGGCCCCACGCTGGCCCCACTCAATATCTGCTTTCAAAACTGTCATCCAGCCCCTGCCGGGCTGACCAACAGTTCTGTGGCCAGATGGAACAGGACACAAAGGTTAAACTGTGCCTGGGCTTCGCTGTTAAGAAAGGCTCTGCCATTACTAACATAAAACATTTCACTGTTAACACCTGCATTCATATGCATACATTTTTAGGTAATTGAAATAGCGATGTGGGGTTAGCACTTGCATGCTAGGGAAGTGATTAGAAGGGAAGTGGTGATGGGAGACATCTCATTCTCACAACGGTCCTTAGGTGTGTCGTTCAGAAATGGAGTTAGCTGCTTTTAAAATTGTACCTTCACTAGAATAATCTCATTCGAATGTGCAAAGATGTTAGATGCACCTGCACAAGTATGTTTTCCCCTCCCCCACAGTCTCTGGTGTTAGCACCTCCCCCAACATTTGAAGTGTTAGTTCCACCCCCTGAGATTTTACCCAATGTGCACCTCTGATGCCATGCCCCTGACCCTAAATTAAGTGGCCAACAGGGCTGCTAAATTTAGGGGTGGGAACTGCCACACACACTCGCATACAAAACATTCACCCATGCATTCATCCACCACTCCTTGCATGCTCGCACACATAAAGCCAAACACAGCATTGACACAAACATAAACACCAACATGCACACACACATGCATACACATATACATACACATTTAATTTAAAATAAAAACACCTTACCTCCATGCACCCTTCAGAAGCACCGCAGTTACGGGAGGACCAGGTGGTCCTCCCTTCACTGGACACTTAGACATGCTGCCTGACAGGAGAGGACTCCTCTCTTCATCAGTCAGCGTGTTCACGCTCTGCGCAACGTGAACACACTGACTGACAGGAAAGGAGTCCTCTCTTGTCATTCAGCATGTCTACATTGTCAGCTGAATAATGGGAGGCAGCAGAGCCCACTTCTGAGCCCTGCTGTGTCCCATTACTTTGCTGTTTGTTGCTGGCCAAACGGCTTCGGAGAAAACAGAAAAATCATTGCTGGGGCAGAGAGTAGCCAGCACAGTCCCCCGTGTGAATAAAGGACACGGGAGGACTGTGCTGCCTTCTACTCAGGGGAGGGTCCAAAAGGCACCCCCCCCCCCAAGTGCGAGGCCCGGGTAGCAGTTTGCCCCTCCTGCCTCTCCCTTGTGCTGGCCCTGACAGTACACCCATGAAGGTGATACAAAGGGATCGAGGTAGAAAGCCTGCAATCTAAATGTTCGAGGGAGTAAAGACTGAACATTATTTTTCCAAAATAATCTTCGGTCTTTTCTCCCCTGAACATTTACAACTTGGACCCTGCCCCCCCACCATGCCACAGGCCATCATCTCGAGAGACTTCCAGGGAGAACAAGCAGAGGAGAGCGAGATTCCAATTACGCGGAATGAGAAGTAGCAGCACCCTGGCGCTCCTTCTTACATAAAGGACCTGCGGTCCTACACTTAATCCTGCACATATGTGACAGTGATGCAACTGTCAAGGGTAAATAGTATTGATGCGATGACAGTGAATTAACTGTCCAGCGTAAACAATATTGAGAGCGAGCAAGTAAAGCAAGTTCTCCCTCTACTTCATGTGTGGGGTCTTATGTTGGGCCACAACAAAGTGGCATGCCCAGTGTGTGGCCACAGCTTAAGAGGATCTGGGCCACACCCCAATATGGCCAACGCCCCGGCATTTTGGGACTTGTAGTCCCATTTGGATTCCTCAATGCTGGGGTCTTTAAGGGATTACCGGTTTGCCCCAAAAGGTGCACCCTGTTACGGCCCAGGCCTGGCCAGGGAGGAGACAGCCAGGGGCTCCCATATAGGTTTGCTGTTGCTTTTTGCAGCATTTAGTTCTTTTGGGCTGGTTCTGGGGGCGGTCCTTGCCAGTGGAATTGTGACCATCTGACTTATGTATTATCTGAGGGATTTTATCAGGGTTGATCTCATCTATTGAACTGACGTTTTATGTTTGATTGCAGGAGTTTTCATATTCTTTTTTTTTTCTATTTATTAATTCTATTTTAGCAATTATGTCAGTTTCTGTGTTTTCTCGAAATAAAGATGAATTGATTGAGTCATGAAGGAGGTGGCCACGGGTGGTTGCTTCCATCTTTGAGGCTCATTATACATTACCTCCATGTCCACTCTTCCTCGTCCCAGTACTTCCTTCATGAGGCACCTGCCTCCGACACAGGACCTTCTTCTATTTCTTTAAATCCGTATAACTCCTCCCCCACATCCACGTCACTCAGTATAATTTTTCCTGCCTCCAGCAGGTTGGACTTTTTCTTCCCAGTGCGGGGCACCGGGGAGCACCGATTGCTGGCCCCCTGGGGGGGCTGTGTGGTGGGGCCCTCGGCTCCCTCAGGTGCGGCGCTGCTCCTGGGCCCCCTGCGGGGCTTGGGGTCACAGTTGAGCTGGATTGCCTCGCTCGGTTCTTTGCTGGGCTCCGGACCGCAGCGTGAGCATTGTGTCCCGGGTCCTGCACGGCCCGGGGGAAGGTAAGGAGAGGGGAGGACTGGGCTTGATGTTTTTCCCCTCTCCTCCTGTTTTGGCCATCTTGATTAGACTTGGCAGTATGGGCTAGCCTTCCCTTTTTTGTGAGGCCTCTCTGCTTCTTGTCATGGGGTGACAGTGGCAGAGAGTCTTTGGGAGTGTGGGGCTTTGTTCTGTCGCAGGCATGTCACATACCACCCGCTCCTCAGAGACACACGGCCAAGGATGCACCCGATGTTAGCTGCATTATCTGGGGGAAGGTAACGAGAGGGGAGGACTGTGCTTGATATTTTTCCCCTCTCCTGCTGGTATGGCCATCTTGACTCCTTCGACAGGCCATTTTCCTTGTGCTTTGTGTGCACATCTTTATTGGAAAATATGGCAAGCACTTGGCAGTATGGGCTAAGCCTTCCCTTTTGTTGTGAGGCCTCTCTGCTTCTTGTCGTGGAGTGACTGTGACAGAGAGTATTTGAAAGTGCGGGGGCTCTGTTCTTTCGCCGGCATGTCACATACCACCCGCTCCTCAGAGACACATGGCCCAGGATGCACCGGATGTTGGCTGCATTCCTTGCTTGCTGCCTGTGAATACAGCGCAGATTTGGACACGTCTGCAAGTGGCCTGAAGGGTACCGGCCTGGCATAGTCTACATTTCGGGTTCGAGTTTCAGCGGTGCTGACTCGGTCCTTCATCCTTCCTAGACCGACGCATTGGAACCATTTAGAGCATGGGGCTACCAGCTACTGGATACAGGGATCAAGCCATCTCACAGTCATGTGGCGTGTTAGTGGTGTGTTTGGGTCTGTGCTAGCTATGGACGCAGACTCCTTGTCCTGTCCTCTTCCTCTAAACTGTGCAAAAGTCAAAGGAGTTCATTTGCTTTTCCCTTGTCCGGCATGGGATTATGGAAAAAGCATCATGGAAGTAATGGCCCTGCAGGGGGTTGCCAGTGTCTCTTATTTTAGGGCCTAGGTCCTCTGGTGCCGACGTGTTGCTTTCACGCCTCCTCTCAGACTTGTGGGAAGTGATAGGGCACATGGTGGCACATGTCTGTGCTTAGAGGGGTTCTCAGAGCCCCTGGTGCTGGTGGAGGGGGATGTCACTTCAGTGGGTTTTCCAGTATAGGCATACCCCAGGTAGGGGGTTGCCTTTGATGTCTGCTATCCGGGATGAATTGCTTTGCCCCGCTTTGTGACAGTACTCTGCCCTTTTGACGCCAGCCTGGTGGCTCCTCTGTCGGCTGAGGGGGCGATAGTCTGCTGGATAGGTCTGATCTTTTTGTGGGATGACAAGCATGCTGTTATATTGTGGCACAGGCCTGTTTCAATGTCCTGTGATTTCCCTCTGGCGCAAGTGCAGTGACTGGCGGTTTTCCCTGGTTCCTCGTCTCTATCTTCTCGGAGGTGTATGGGACCGGTGGGGTTCGGCTTCCTGGGTAATGGGCTCCTTCCGGAGGGGGGTATCAGTTGCCGTTCCTGTCCCTCCTTTCCAGGTTTGCATGGTTAGGACTTTGGTACCCAGCTCACGGTCCAAGTAGTTGGCCATGGGATCTGTTCTCTCCGAACGGTTGTTGTGGGTTACCGTCTTGCACGTTCCTCACCCTGTTCAGGGTCAAGTTTTCTACTTGCGGGTGTTCCTGGTCCCTATGCCTTCTAGGATGAGTCACCAGCTTATGGGTCTCAAGACCCTGCACTGCTTGTCTGACGTCTGTGGAGAGCGTACTCTGGATGTTGTGCAGGGGGGCGCTTCCTGGCTGTTGTGGGCTGGGTTCTCAGAAGGCAGTATGTCTCGGCTCGCCTGTTGCTGAAGTTACGGGGCACGTGGCGTCTTGCGTGTTTTCCGGTTCCCTGAGTCCGTCTTCGGTTACGTCCCCTGGTGTCTTTTATACTCTCTCCCACTGGCTCCCGACATCTCGGCTTTCGTAGTTTTGTTTTCAGTGTCCCCAGCGCTGCAAGTCTCCCTGCTATGGTGGCGGGGGGGTTCAGGTCTACAGGCTGAGGTGTGCATGGTCCTTCCTCCTGTGGCCTCTCTTACTACCAACACCAGAAGAAAGGGTCTACATTGGGGGTCCTCTCAGCTCAAGGGTTGTTAGATCTGGGGAGAGCCGGCGATCATCCAATTGTCAAGAGTTGTGCCATTGTCCAAGCTCTGGTGTACTTCGAGGAGTTGCTGGACGGTCAGCGGTTTTTGGTCCAATCGGACAATACGACGGCCTTGGCATATGTCAACTGCAAAATGGGTTCCGGCCGCTCCTTGAATGCTATGGCAGCGCTGATAGGCACCTGGGAGGAATCTCATCTGGTGTCTCTGGTGGCCTCACGTATCAGAAGGGTGGACAATGTTCAAGCGGATCTTCTCAGACGCTGGTTTTCACTCCTCTGCGGAACTGGTCCTGTTGGCCCAAGTCTTTGCGGTGACCTGTGTCAGATTAGGGTCCCTGGTTCTAGACCTGTTTGCATCCCCGGCCTCAGCAGAAGTTCCCCTCTTCTGCTCTTGGTTTCAGGCCGAGGGGATTGGGGGGATCTCTGTACAGTGGCCTTGGGGTTTTCTTTTATGCCTTTCCGCCTTTTCCCATTCTGCCCCGGGTGGTTTGGCACATCACAGTGTCCAGGGTGACTGTGTTGTTGTTAGCTCCATTCTGGTCCCACCGGAGTTGGCTCCCCTCTCTGTTGGAGCTTCGGTTCTAGGAACCTTGGCTGGTTCCGAGGTGGCTGTGTCCCCTTCAAGGGGATCTGCGGTTGGAAGTCCACCTGATGCAATGGGCAGTGTGGCTATGGCTCATTCTAGGTTAATATCTCAGGGGTTCTCAGAGCGTCCATAATGGATGCTCTTAGACCCTCCACTCTGAAGGTGTTCGGCAGACATTGGGGCCATTTCCGAGACTGGTATGGGTGGTCTGGGATCCCTCCCCTGCGTTCTGGCCACTCTGCTATCCTTGGGTTCCTCCAGGAGGGGTTTTGACAGGGGCCTGGCAGTTTTTCCAGGCTTCGCTCTCAGTGGGCCTCCAGGAAATTCTTTTTGGGGGACTCTGATGGTCACTTGGATGGGGAGGTGTTGGTGGGGAAGTTGATCCAGGGTTTTTCTTCTCGCCGTCCTTGTGCTGATAAAGGGCTTCCCCCTTGGGATCTCCCTCTTGTATTACGGTTCCTTCACGGGCCTCCTTTTGAGCCCATTTCCGAGATTGATATCAAACATCTTACACTGAAATCTGCTTTTCTTATTGCCCTCCCTTCTGCCCGTAGGCTTGGGGAGATTGGGGCTCTCTTATGTCACGCTCCTTTCCTGAGGGTGCTGCCAGACTCGGTGGTGCTGGGGTGTGGTCCGAAGTTTCTCCTTTAAATTGTCTCTCGGTTTTCACACCTCTCAGGGTCTGGTTCTCCCTGACTTCTTTCATGATCCAAGAACGCCTGAGGAGGTGGCTCGGCTTAACATTAATGTCCGGCGGGACGTGTTGGAGTTTGTTTGTTTGTTTGTTTGTTTATTTGGTATAGCGCAAAAACCAAACCCGAATGGGTAGCTGGGCGCAAACAGTACAAGATTGCTTAAGAACTTGGTTACAGGAGGAAAACACATTATACAGTTCACAGTTAAATCAAGGAAAGTATAGTTTATACAGTTCACGTTGGGTCAACGGTAGGTAAAGTGAGAGAGCAAGGGGAAGAGAGGAAAAAGGAAATAAGAAAAATAAAGAGGTGCGGAACTACGGTTCAGTCAAGTTGGTCGGATGTCATTCATCTGGTTGCAGGCATCTAGTGTCTATGTGGGGAGGTCGAGTTAAGTGTCATTGGCACGGATCCAAGTGAGGACTTTACGTCTAAAGCTAGAGTAGGGTTGGTCCATTCTGAGATCCAAGGGGAGTTTGTTCCAGGTTTGCGCAGCTATGATAGGGAAACTAGAGCCGCCTGCTGTACTCTTTTTGAATCTAGGTATCACTAAGGTGGAGGCGTTGGTCATTCTAGTAGGGCGGTTAGAGGTTCTCTTGTGGATTCTGTTGGCCAGATAGGGGGGGGGCAATGTTGTTGAGGCATTTGGATGTGAGGGAAAGTATTTTGAGGGTGATCCTGTCTTTAATTTTTAGCCAATGGATATTTTTCCTAAAGGTGGAGATGTGGGCTCTGTTAGGAATATTTAAAGCTGCTCTGATAGCGTTATTTTGGAGAGTTTGTAGTTTGTCAAGGATATACTTGTTGGAACCTGCATAAAGGGCATTACAGTAATCCAACTTGGATATGATGAGAGCATTGGCTAATGTGATGCAGCTGGTCTCAGTTAGAAAAGGTCTACATGCTCGGATCAATTTGCAAGTATATGCTGTGGAGGATGCTAGCGAGTTCGTTTGCTTTTTGAAGGTGAGCGCTGAGTCAAGATAGACCCCGAGGGTTTTGACTGCAGGCATCACTTTAATGACGTTATTGTCAATGTTGAATGAGGCATAGTTAGGGTCAAGTTTTTTGATAGCCAACGCTGAGCCAATGATCAGTAGCTCCGTCTTGTCGTCGTTCAGGCAAAGGCCATGGGATGCCATCCAAGCCTGAATGAGGAGATATATCTTATTTACTAAGTCCGTGTCTTCCAAGAAGTTACCCGAAAGGGGGATTAGAATCTGAGTGTCATCTGCGTAATTAGTGTAGACAATACCCAGTCTGTCCAACTTGTCAAACAGGGGCTTAGTAAAGATGTTATACATCGTCGGAGAAACACATGATCCTTGGGGAACACCGCATGAAACTTGTATGGGGTCAGCGGCTGCTAAGGGTGAGAAGACTCTCATTGTCCGGTTTGCAAGGAAGGATTGTATCCACATTATGGCATCACTTGAGAAATGAGCGGCCGAACTTAGGTGATTGCATAAGACTGCATGATCTACCAAGTCGAAGGCCGCGGATAGGTCAAGGAGGAGTAGCATTGCAGTTTTACCAGTAGTATTTGGCTTGGTTTGCTTTTTCCACCAATTTGATAGTCTTCTGATTGCTTGTGGTCCGGCTGGGCATAACGCATCTGTGGTTTCCCTTTTCCGGTGGTTCCGGGTTGTGATCTCCAGGGCCTATGTGGCTTCTGGCCTGCCTGTGCCTGTGCACGATCAGGGGTGGTCCGCCAGGGGTTTGGCGGATTCCTGGGCCGATGCAGGGAGGGTTTTTCTCTGCAAGAGATTTGTATGGCTGCCGCCTTGGCTGGTCTAGGCATTTTCATCAACCGCTATGGGTTGAGTTTCTCCCACTCGGGGGTTGGTTCCTTCGTGGTTGGAGTTTTGACTGTGGGGAGGTGATTTAAGAGTTATTGTGGGTGTGTTTTGCTGCACTATTTTTGGCTCTGTGTCTCATTGGGACCTTTTCCCTGTTGCTGCTTTGGTATACCTCATGAAGTAAGTACTGGGACGAGGAAGAGTGGACGTGGAGGTAATGCTCTGATTACTTACCGGTAATCTCCATTACTCCTAGTGCTACTCTTCCTCGTCACAGTACTGACGACCCTCCTCACCCTCCCTGCGGGGAAGGTCCCATGCTCCGGCTTGGTAATATGAAACTGAGTGACGTGGATGTGGGGGAGGAGTTACAGGGATTTAAAGAAATAGAAGAAGGTCCTGTGTCGGAGGCAGGTGCCTCATGAAGTAAGTACTGTGACGAGGAACAGTAGGACTAGGAGTAATGAAGATTACCGGTAAGTAATCAGAGCAAGAGCGGCTATAGCCTCTAAATGATTCCTTATGGGAGACAGACTGGAGTAGATTCTACATTCAACTGATGAAGGAGTCAACTTTTAAATTGTTTTTTGTCATAAGCGTGTTCAGCATATGGCTAATGTTATATTGCAAGGGCTATGAACTCAGTGCAGTAAGCCCGTTTTGGTGGCGATTGCAGTGGCATAAAATACACTTAACATAACACAGCATCACAGTGCCCCTGGGATGTTTGCGAGCTTTTCTAAATGCAAATAAATACATAAACTAATTTCACTCGCCACCTCTATGCATACCATGTCTTACTCGCCAAGAGTAAAATATCACTAGCCAATGGCTAGTGGCGAGTGCAAATTTTGCCCCCTGACATACTATGGGCCTCATTACGACCCAGGCGGTAAGTTACCGCCTGGGTCGTACCCTTACCACCATGGTGTAAACTATGTTTACACCATGGTGGATGGCGGATTTACCGCCCCATTCCAAGGTGAGTGGGGCGGTAAATCCCCATTTCCCATTTTACCCTTCCCCATTCCCATTTATGCCCCATAGGGCATAATGGGAGTGGGGAAGGCGCTAATTACGCCAACGTAAATTACGGTGGCGTAATTAGCACCATGGTCCCTTAGCGCCATGGCTTTTAACACCTGCAAAAAGCAGGTGTTAATATCACCATGGCGCTAACGGACCTTGTAATCAGGCGTTAAGGGTCGGCGCCGTTTAACCCCTTAACGCTTGATTCAGTTAATCTCACATCCAGAAGGCCCCTGGACCTGATCATATTCCAGATTACCTGTTTTTAAATGAATTAGAAATCTGTGAACCTTTTTTAACAAAGATGTTCCATTGTTGGAACCAGAGCGGACTTCCCTTCTAGCTGTCAAGCTGCCGAGATCACCACCATGTTCACGAAGGGGAAGCGATGCAATCCCTCAAACTGTCGCTCAATATCTTGGAGAAAATATACTGGAAAATTCTATTGGTCAGTTTAGAACAATTGTGTGAGGAGTGTAATGTTATAACCCATCTCCAAGCAGGCTTTAGAAAAGGAATCTCAACGAATGACCAAATCTTCAGGCTAAATCTGCTCATTCAAAGGTATGTAATACTGGACGGCAAAATCCTAAATATGATCTTTACTGATCTGAAAACTGAATTTGACACAGTATCCTGGGGGGAACTATGGCTATGGCTGTGTCTGTGGAGAAATAGTGTACCGCAGAAATGGGTTCAAGCCACTGAACACCTTTTTAATGAGAACTATGCTGCACTTCGATGGGACAGAGATGGCGAAATGTCAGCCCCCTCCCTCCCTGTTTCGTGGATGAGTAAGGCAGAGCTGTGTTTTGGCCCCACTTCTTTTACCATGTACATACATTAAATGGCAATGCCAACTGCCAGACTAGAAGCTGATGTCTCGATTCTGAGTCACCAGAAGGTTATGTCCCTCCCTCTGTTTAATGGTCTGAATTGTATGCTATGTGCACTTTATCTCTGAGTTCTGGATTAATCCAGCATGTATAATGCCGGATAGTTGTAGGATACTCAACGAATACTATGAGTTCTGGTTCATAAAGGAATGGGTTTGTAAACCAGCCCCACGGAAATTACCAATGAACTACCTGGAAATCGAATCTAGCTATCACTAGAAGGCTATCAGGAGGAACCGGTTCCGTTCTTTAATAGATTACTATACACAAAGTACCTTATGGGAATACTGCCAATAGCCTCTTTTACTATCAAATGGTCTAGAAGGACTGCTCAGTCAGAGGCCCATCCCTTCTGCGTGGGAACAAGGGAAAGTCTCAACCATTTTCTAACTTTTTTTATCACTTCTAACAACAACCAAGGAAAAGAAGGTTGCTACCAATATTTTAAAATCTAGGTATTCGGACAATTAGGGATGCAATCTATCCGACCAAATAATCTGCTAATTTGCACAAAACATATTGCACAATGAAATGATTGACCGTAGCATGGACTATGAGAACAAAATGGTCAAAATCCCATCCTGGTCCAAATTATTGTGGTTGATGGCTCTGGTCATGAATTAATTATTATATAAAGAAACTGTGTACATGGGTGAACAAATCTGCATTCATCATATTAAAATAGTGAACACTCAAATAAAATTGGTTGCTAAATCGATAATCCATTTGGTCAAATGTAAATAAGCAATAGTCATGTATTGTGCAATATACAAATGGCATAATAATGCCACATGACAGCATGTAAATCGTTTTAGCAACATGTTAAGCCAATAGAATATATTGTGGCTTTAATTTTCACATCCTGAATGGCCAGAATTCAAGATAATGCCAACCTGAAACATCCAGTTAACCCCATTGGACAGTGATTCATGTAATAAAAGAAGTTGTGTAATGAACAAAGATAGATATGCAGATTCTTTGACACACACTTCCAGCACGTCGTTATTCATGATGTTGAAAACATTTCATTAGTGACTTAAAGGACTTTTATTTTTTGCATGTTAAGATAGTAGACATCTTTCATATAAACAAATCTTTAAATGGGTGCTTTGTGGTGCTCACTTCAACTGTCACAGATTTGCAAGGTAACTGGTGCTTTGCGAGCTCTGTGAGTTGGAAATGTTGTCATGCATATGAAAGACTCTGCCACTGATAAAAGAAATGTGTTTGCAACCTGAGCACCTTAACGACCTGCAGACCACGGACGCTGAGTGTGTCTGCCTAGATGTGACTTGGGAAACTGGCATTGCTTGAATGTCCGGCCTGAGCTGATTCTATATTTGGCGCAGGAGAACGACAAAGCGTCCATCTTGAGCCTTAGAACTAAAGGTATGCTTTGTCAAAATTAAAAGAACTGGTGGTACGGCGTACCAATGATTTATATTGCACTTCTATCTCTGAAGCTAAGTTATGAGAAGTATATGTTGAAGGCGAGTGAATTGGAATAATCAGCTCCAAAAAGAACCCGCTACAAGTGATTGTCAGAGCCTAGCAATAAGGAAGAGCATAGTTCATTTTTAGGTTTGACAGAATACTATTCCAAATTCGTGCCCAGGTTCTCAGAAACAACTGCATCGTTTAGAGAACTATTGAAGGAGGGAGCAGAATACAATTGGAGCCCAGAACAAAAGAGGGGAAGTGAAGTGAAGACTAGTATTGTGTGTGCCCAATGCCTACGTCCATTTAACTCGATGTGGAAGAGGTATATTACCACAACCGCATGTGGTCTAGGGATGACACTCATGCAGAAGAAAGGCGTTGTAGAACACGTGGTGGCATTTGCCTCCAAGGCACTGTCAGAGGCAGAAAATAGCTACTCCACAGTGGAGAAGGAAATGTAGGCATGTATCTAGGAAGTGGAGTATTTCAGGACATATATGTGGGGCACAAAGCTTCACCTAGTCACTGACCATAAACCACTGGTGCACATATGAGCCCAGGGGACACAAAGACGTTCACACTCTGGTTGGCAGGCATAGCAGCAAAACCTCAAGAATACACTTATGAAATTGTACATATTCCTGGATGGAAGAATGTGCAAGCAAACTGCATGTCACGCCTGCTGGCCCAAGGGGTCAGGGTGACCACGTTCCTCAAGGATGAGTGAGTGGTGGCATTGGTGGGAGACCTGAAGAGTTCCTAGAGATGAGTGAGAGACATTGGCGAGAAGAAGCGGCCAAGGTTGAAACAATGGCTAAAGTCACTACATGGGTCAAACACGGATTGACCTGATGAAAGGGCCATTCCTGAAGGGTTGAGGCCATATTATTTATTTATTTTGCATTTTTAAAGCGCTCACACAGCCCGCGGGCATATTAGAAGCAGAATGTCTGTTACTGAGGGGTGATCGGGTGATACCCCCAGTGGGCATTAAGAAGGTCATTATGTGCAGAGCTCACTCAGGACACTTAGGTAGCAACATGACCAGGCACAGAGTGAGTCTCGTACTGTTGGCCAGGCATGGACCAAGAAATTCAAGCAATGATGGAGAGGTGCCAAAGTTTATCAACAGCGATAAGTGACTGAAAGTCAGGCAAGCACCATTGATTCCCAAAGAAATACCAGAAGGAGTATGGCACAAGATAGGAGTGGACTTCATTGGACCATTAAGAGCCATGCTGTTGGAACACAAGCGTGGTGATGGTCGACTAACTCTCGAAATAGGTGGAGGCGGAATTTGTGCCTCCACAGCGACAGTCATCAGTGTGTGCACATCTGTCTTTCAAAGAGGAGGGCTGCCAAAGGAAATCGTGATGGACAATGGGGTCAGTGAGTGTCTAGAGATATGGAGAGGTCCATGAGGGACAACATCATCAAGCAGATTAAGTCATCTGTATACCATCCCAAAGCGAATGGGCTGGTGGAAAGGGCAAATAGGTTAATCAAGAGAGCTTTGCAACTGGCCACAGCCTCAGGCATGGACCCCCGCAAGACAGTGAAAGAAGTAGTAGCTTCCCACCACAAACTGACGCCCAACTGGACCACCCATGTATCGCCATTTTACATGCTGAGAGGGAGAAAGGGGGTCTCCACAGTGGTACCTCAATGGTTATCGAAGGTAAGAGAGGATGACTCCATAAACATGGAAGATGTGTGGAGAATCAAGAAAAGCAGAGAGCACATGAAGAGGTGGAATGACCACTGCAGGGCAGTAAAAAGGACTGAAGTAGAGGAAGGAGAATTCGTGAAAACGTGGATGCCTCACAAGGACCATATGGCAGGGTCCAAGTATTGTACACAGGGCTCTCACAAGGCGTGTGGAGGCCCGGGGCAAAGAATTTGGTGAGGCCCCCTTATGATTTTTTGCACTGGACTAGCGGCGGCACCTCCACAAACAGGAGACGTGAGAAATCTCCCCTTGAGGTTTTGTGGAGGAACCCAAATATGGTTTATTGCTACAACTGCAAATCAACTAGAGCAGAGTTAGATTTCTCTACTGAAGAAAGGTGTATGCAAGACTAACTTTTGTATCATATGTATAAATATCTATAGGATGGCATGGCGGCATGTGGTGCTTGACAACAGCATTAAGAAACACCCTGCGCCTGTGTGCGCATTAAAGCACACATCATACCCAGTGACAGATAGATGATGTACAGTGGAGGCTGGTGAATTTCTGAACTGAAGAGGCTTAAATGTTTGTGCCAATTATGCAGGATCGATAGAGCACAGCGAGGGAGCACAAACCAAACAAGGGTTGCTTGAGGGGGTTCTCACTCCCAAGAAAATGTTTGAAACATTGGGTGAAAACTATGCATTTTCCAGCACTTTCTTTGCAAAATTGTGAAGAACTCCATACAGTTTGCAATTAGTTTTGTGTGGAAGAGCATGGAAAAACCGAATAGTTGCAAGTCACCAACCATGCACAGAACATTTTCCAGTACATTTCATGCGCCTTTCACACAACATATGCTAGTATAAAAATATATTCATGCTGGTTGTTCCCGTGTATGTCCATGCAGGCTGCACCAATATATGCCATTATTACCATGTACGGACTCTCAGCCAGTAAAAATGCCATGCCACAGAAAGTATGTCTAGGTTGACTGTGCACCATACGTGTTATTATTGGCTAAACTGGTCTAAATTCATTGTGCTCTAGTTTAGGCAATTAGTTTGTTTCCTTTACCCTTGATTCATGGTCCTGTGCATCAAGGGCAAAGCAAAACCAGTATTGGAAATGCGAACAGTTCGGGCTTTTGTGTAGGCATGGGAAAGGCACTGCTTTATTAGTATTAACTGGCAGTTGATGGTAGCAGGTGCAAAATACTTTGGGTACCTGGGCATCTAATAGCAGTGCCTGGCAAATGCCTAATACCTGTGCACAAGCCAAAACTGTTGGTTTTGCCAATGTTTGTTTTTAACAGGACTTCAGTGAAAGAAGTGTGGTGCTTTTAAATCGAGTGGCTGAAGGAAGGCCTGGTCAAGAGATTTTTACTACACCAGTACCATGTTTACAACCCCAATTAACACTTGCAGGTACTTTGAGGGCACTGTTTGATGGTAAGGCTCGAATAAAGCTAGCTCTAAGAGTTCCAATAAGGAGGTGTTTTGGATGGGTGGGAGGCAGGAACTGGTTGAGAATTGCCATAGGGATTAGAATGGCCATGAGAAGTCGATGGGTGGCCAAATAACCAAACAACACCTACAAGCTTTGTATTACTCTTCATATTCCATTTCTCCCTATCTGTACTGAATGCTGTTATTGGGACGGATCTTCCCAGATCCGGGTTCCAGCAAAAAATGACTTTCCGGATCTCAGATCCAGCTCTACGAACCTGGGAAATCTATGTGTACTACAAGTTTATTTTAGAATGGTGTCTTGTGTTTGTGTTTTAAACTATGTTGGGCAGGGATGCTAGGTTCCAAAGTGAGACACTTCCCCACAAGACCACTTGAGGGTCTGAGCAGAAGCCCTGTGAAATCTCTTGTCAATGTTGCACTGTATTGGAAATATTGATGTGCATTTTTAGGTTTAAAAGGGGTGCAGATTTTGTACTTTGCTGACATTATAATTGTAATTGATTATACATTTATAATTGTTCTTTTATAACGTGCTTAATACCAATGAGTGGTTTCTACGTGTGGGATCGGGATTCAAACCTGTGTTGCGCTGCGCTGTCTTGCTTCCAAGACAAACGTGCTGCCCCTGAGCTAGTCAATTTCTACCACTGTCTGTTCACTAAAGCAATAGTTTTGACTTATTGGTGGCACACCTAATAACGCAAACAAAAAGAATGCCATGCAGCGGCGCAACACCATTGAGCAGATCGGGCTCTAGGCTCCTCCCGAAATGTTGAGCTTTGTTGACTTGACTAAAGCCCTCCCACTTTGAGGCAGAAGGCTTCTTTCGATGTGTCGCCAGCCCATAGTTTTGATAATAACATCAAGAGCCTTTGACGGAGCGTGGTATTTGCTTATGTTTAAGCACTCGTTAAGGAGAGGGAGCAGCATCAAACATGCAGCGGACAAAAGCCTATCCATGCAATATCAACAGACTCACTTTGATGAAGACAACGTCTTGACTTCTAGTATCAGCTTTTGGATGGCCAACCTCTCCAGAGATTAGCATAGCATTATGAAAGTAAACAGCCTCTGAATTGGGGTGAAAGGTATGACAAGTGGCCAAAGGGAAGGTGAAATAGCTAATCAGCTTCCTATCTGGGAAGTGGGAGCAGGGCTGGCTAAAGATGTGTCAGGGCTGGTGGGGGCCCAATGCTGATGTTTGTGGGGCACCCCTTGCCTTACAGATCGGAAAAATAGGCCGAGGCACCTGTGGGGTGCTTAAATCAATAATGAAGTCAAAAGAATGCCGTGAGGTGGTTAAAAGCTGCAGATTATCAGTAGGTTTCTGTGTCATAAGAATGCAAACATGGGGTAAGCTGCTTGGGGGCCCATTTCAACTGTAAAAGCTGAAAGGCCCAGATGCCATCCCTCAGTGGGGAGACCAACAGCACAATGGGTTTATTGGCCCCACACTGGCCCCACTCAATATCTGCTTTCAAAACTGTCATCCAGCCCCTGCCGGGCTGACCAACAGTTCTGTGGCCAGATGGAACAGGACACAAAGGTTAAACTGTGCCTGGGCTTCGCTGTTAAGAAAGGCTCTGCAATTACTAACATAAAACATTTCACTGTTAACACCTGCATTCATATGCATACATTTTTAGGTAATTGAAATAGCGATGTGGGGTTAGCACTTGCATGCTAGGGAAGTGATTAGAAGGGAAGTGGTGATGGGAGACATCTCATTCTCACAACGGTCCTTAGGTGTGTCGTTCAGAAATGGAGTTAGCTGCTTTTAAAATTGTACCTTCACTAGAATAATCTCATTCGAATGTGCAAAGATGTTAGATGCACCTGCACAAGTATGTTTTCCCCTCCCCCACAGTCTCTGGTGTTAGCACCTCCCCCAACATTTGAAGTGTTAGTTCCACCCCCTGAGATTTTACCCAATGTGCACCTCTGATGCCATGCCCCTGACCCTAAATTAAGTGGCCAACAGGGCTGCTAAATTTAGGGGTGGGAACTGCCACACACACTCGCATACAAAACATTCACCCATGCATTCATCCACCACTCCTTGCATGCTCGCACACATAAAGCCAAACACAGCATTGATACAAACATAAACACCAACATGCACACACACATGCATACACATATACATACACATTTAATTTAAAATAAAAAACACCTTACCTCCATGCACCCTTCAGAAGCACCGCAGTTACGGGAGGACCAGGTGGTCCTCCCTTCACTGGACACTTAGACATGCTGCCTGACAGGAGAGGACTCCTCTCTTCATCAGTCAGCGTGTTCACGCTCTGCGCAACGTGAACACACTGACTGACAGGAAAGGAGTCCTCTCTTGTCATTCAGCATGTCTACATTGTCAGCTGAATAATGGGAGGCAGCAGAGCCCACTTCTGAGCCCTGCTGTGTCCCATTACTTTGCTGTTTGTTGCTGGCCAAACGGCTTCGGAGAAAACAGAAAAATCATTGCTGGGGCAGAGAGTAGCCAGCACAGTCCCCCGTGTGAATAAAGGACACGGGAGGACTGTGCTGCCTTCTACTCAGGGGAGGGTCCAAAAGGCACCCCCCCACCCCCAAGTGCGAGGCCCGGGTAGCAGTTTGCCCCTCCTGCCTCTCCCTTGTGCTGGCCCTGACAGTACACCCATGAAGGTGATACAAAGGGATCGAGGTAGAAAGCCTGCAATCTAAATGTTCGAGGGAGTAAAGACTGAACATTATTTTTCCAAAATAATCTTCGGTCTTTTCTCCCCTGAACATTTACAACTTGGAGCCTGCCCCCCCACCATGCCACAGGCCATCATCTCGAGAGACTTCCAGGGAGAACAAGCAGAGGAGAGCGAGATTCCAATTACGCGGAATGAGAAGTAGCAGCACCCTGGCGCTCCTTCTTACATAAAGGACCTGCGGTCCTACACTTAATCCTGCACATATGTGACAGTGATGCAACTGTCAAGGGTAAATAGTATTGATGCGATGACAGTGAATTAACTGTCCAGCGTAAACAATATTGAGAGCGAGCAAGTAAAGCAAGTTCTCCCTCTACTTCATGTGTGGGGTCTTATGTTGGGCCACAACAAAGTGGCATGCCCAGTGTGTGGCCACAGCTTAAGAGGATCTCGGCCACACCCCAATATGGCCAACGCCCCGGCATTTTGGGACTTGTAGTCCCATTTGGATTCCTCAATGCTGGGGTCTTTAAGGGATTACCGGTTTGCCCCAAAAGGTGCACCCTGTTACGGCCCAGGCCTGGCCAGGGAGGAGACAGCCAGGGGCTCCCATATAGGTTTGCTGTTGCTTTTTGCAGCATTTAGTTCTTTTGGGCTGGTTCTGGGGGCGGTCCTTGCCAGTGGAATTGTGACCATCTGACTTATGTATTATCTGAGGGATTTTATCAGGGTTGATCTCATCTATTGAACTGACGTTTTATGTTTGATTGCAGGAGTTTTCATATTCTTTTATTAATTGTATTTTAGCAATTATGTCAGTTTCTGTGTTTTCTCGAAATAAAGATGAATTGATTGAGTCATGAAGGAGGTGGCCACGGGTGGTTGCTTCCATCTTTGAGGCTCATTATACATTACCTCCATGTCCACTCTTCCTCGTCCCAGTACTTCCTTCATGAGGCACCTGCCTCCGACACAGGACCTTCTTCTATTTCTTTAAATCCGTATAACTCCTCCCCCACATCCACGTCACTCAGTATAATTTTTCCTGCCTCCAGCAGGTTGGACTTTTTCTTCCCAGTGCGGGGCACCGGGGAGCACCGATTGCTGGCCCCCTGGGGGGGCTGTGTGGTGGGGCCCTCGGCTCCCTCAGGTGCGGCGCTGCTCCTGGGCCCCCTGCGGGGCTTGGGGTCACAGTTGAGCTGGATTGCCTCGCTCGGTTCTTTGCTGGGCTCCGGACCGCAGCGTGAGCATTGTGTCCCGGGTCCTGCACGGCCCGGGGGAAGGTAAGGAGAGGGGAGGACTGGGCTTGATGTTTTTCCCTTCTCCTCCTGTTTTGGCCATCTTGATTAGACTTGGCAGTATGGGCTAGCCTTCCCTTTTTTGTGAGGCCTCTCTGCTTCTTGTCATGGGGTGACAGTGGCAGAGAGTCTTTGGGAGTGTGGGGCTTTGTTCTGTCGCAGGCATGTCACATACCACCCGCTCCTCAGAGACACACGGCCAAGGATGCACCCGATGTTAGCTGCATTATCTGGGGGAAGGTAACGAGAGGGGAGGACTGTGCTTGATATTTTTCCCCTCTCCTGCTGGTATGGCCATCTTGACTCCTTCGACAGGCCATTTTCCTTGTGCTTTGTGTGCACATCTTTATTGGAAAATATGGCAAGCACTTGGCAGTATGGGCTAAGCCTTCCCTTTTGTTGTGAGGCCTCTCTGCTTCTTGTCGTGGAGTGACTGTGACCGAGAGTATTTGAAAGTGCGGGGGCTCTGTTCTTTCGCCGGCATGTCACATACCACCCGCTCCTCAGAGACACATGGCCCAGGATGCACCGGATGTTGGCTGCATTCCTTGCTTGCTGCCTGTGAATACAGCGCAGATTTGGACAGGTCTGCAAGTGGCCTGAAGGGTACCGGCCTGGCATAGTCTACATTTCGGGTTCGAGTTTCAGCGGTGCTGTCTCGGTCCTTCATCCTTCCTAGACCGACGCATTGGAACCATTTAGAGCATGGGGCTACCAGCTACTGGATACAGGGATCAAGCCATCTCACAGTCATGTGGCGTGTTAGTGGTGTGTTTGGGTCTGTGCTAGCTATGGACGCAGACTCCTTGTCCTGTCCTCTTCCTCTAAACTGTGCAAAAGTCAAAGGAGTTCATTTGCTTTTCCCTTGTCCGGCATGGGATTATGGAAAAAGCATCATGGAAGTAATGGCCCTGCAGGGGGTTGCCAGTGTCTCTTATTTTAGGGCCTAGGTCCTCTGGTGCCGACGTGTTGCTTTCACGCCTCCTCTCAGACTTGTGGGAAGTGATAGGGCACATGGTGGCACATGTCTGTGCTTAGAGGGGTTCTCAGAGCCCCTGGTGCCGGTGGAGGGGGATGTCACTTCAGTGGGTTTTCCAGTATAGGCATACCCCAGGTAGGGGGTTGCCTTTGATGTCTGCTATCCGGGATGAATTGCTTTGCCCCGCTTTGTGACAGTACTCTGCCCTTTTGACGCCAGCCTGGTGGCTCCTCTGTCGGCTGAGGGGGCGATAGTCTGCTGGATAGGTCTGATCTTTTTGTGGGATGACAAGCATGCTGTTATATTGTGGCACAGGCCTGTTTCAATGTCCTGTGATTTCCCTCTGGCGCAAGTGCAGTGACTGGCGGTTTTCCCTGGTTCCTCGTCTCTATCTTCTCGGAGGTGTATGGGACCGGTGGGGTTCGGCTTCCTGGGTAATGGGCTCCATTTCCGGAGGGGGGTATCAGTTGCCGTTCCTGTCCCTCCTTTCCAGGTTTGCATTGTTAGGACTTTGGTACCCAGCTCACGGTCCAAGTAGTTGGCCATGGGATCTGTTCTCTCCGAACGGTTGTTGTGGGTTACCGTCTTGCACGTTCCTCACCCTGTTCAGGGTCAAGTTTTCTACTTGCGGGTGTTCCTGGTCCCTATGCCTTCTAGGATGAGTCACCAGCTTATGGGTCTCAAGACCCTGCACTGCTTGTCTGACGTCTGGGGAGAGCGTACTCTGGATGTTGTGCAGGGGGGCGCTTCCTGGCTGTTGTGGGCTGGGTTCTCAGAAGGCAGTATGTCTCGGCTCGCCTGTTGCTGAAGTTACGGGGCACGTGGCGTCTTGCGTGTTTTCCGGTTCCCTGAGTCCGTCTTCGGTTACGTCCTCTGGTGTCTTTTATACTCTCTCCCACTGGCTCCCGACATCTCGGCTTTCGCAGTTTTGTTTTCAGTGTCCCCAGCGCTGCAAGTCTCCCTGCTATGGTGGCGGGGGGGGGGTTCAGGTCTACAGGCTGAGGTGTGCATGGTCCTTCCTCCTGTGGCCTCTCTTACTACCAACACCAGAAGAAAGGGTCTACATTGGGGGTCCTCTCAGCTCAAGGGTTGTTAGATCTGGGGAGAGCCGGCGATCATCCGATTGTCAAGAGTTGTGCCATTGTCCAAGCTCTGGTGTACTTCGAGGAGTTGCTGGACGGTCAGCGGTTTTTGGTCCAATCGGACAATAGGACGGCCTTGGCATATGTCAACTGCAAAATGGGTTCCGGCCGCTCCTTGAATGCTATGGCAGCGCTGATAGGCACCTGGGAGGAATCTCATCTGGTGTCTCTGGTGGCCTCACGTATCAGAAGGGTGGACAATGTTCAAGCGGATCTTCTCAGACGCTGGTTTTCACTCCTCTGCGGAACTGGTCCTGTTGGCCCAAGTCTTTGCGGTGACCTGTGTCAGATTAGGGTCCCTGGTTCTAGACCTGTTTGCATCCCCGGCCTCAGCAGAAGTTCCCCTCTTCTGCTCTTGGTTTCAGGCCGAGGGGATTGGGGGATCTCTGTACAGTGGCCTTGGGGTTTTCTTTTATGCCTTTCCGCCTTTTCCCATTCTGCCCCGGGTGGCTTGGCACATCACAGTGTCCAGGGTGACTGTGTTGTTGTTAGCTCCATTCTGGTCCCACCGGAGTTGGCTCCCCTCTCTGTTGGAGCTTCGGTTCTAGGAACCTTGGCTGGTTCCGAGGTGGCTGTGTCCCCTTCAAGGGGATCTGCGGTTGGAAGTCCACCTGATGCAATGGGCAGTGTGGCTATGGCTCATTCTAGGTTAATATCTCAGGGGTTCTCAGAGCGTCCATAATGGATGCTCTTAGACCCTCCACTCTGAAGGTGTTCGGCAGATATTGGGGCCATTTCCGAGACTGGTATGGGTGGTCTGGGATCCCTCCCCTGCGTTCTGGCCACTCTGCTATCCTTGGGTTCCTCCAGGAGGGGTTTTGACAGGGGCCTGGCAGTTTTTCCAGGCTTCGCTCTCAGTGGGCCTCCATGAAATTCTTTTTGGGGGACTCTGATGGTCACTTGGATGGGGAGGTGTTGGTGGGGAAGTTGATCCAGGGTTTTTCTTCTCGCCGTCCTTGTGCTGATAAAGGGCTTCCCCCTTGGGATCTCCCTCTTGTATTACGGTTCCTTCACGGGCCTCCTTTTGAGCCCATTTCCGAGATTGATATCAAACATCTTACACTGAAATCTGCTTTTCTTATTGCCCTCCCTTCTGCCCGTAGGCTTGGGGAGATTGGGGCTCTCTTATGTCACGCTCCTTTCCTGAGGGTGCTGCCAGACTCGGTGGTGCTGGGGTGTGGTCCGAAGTTTCTCCTTTAAATTGTCTCTCGGTTTTCACACCTCTCAGGGTCTGGTTCTCCCTGACTTCTTTCATGATCCAAGAACGCCTGAGGAGGTGGCTCGGCTTAACATTAATGTCCGGCGGGACGTGTTGGAGTATTTGGCTTGGTTTGCTTTTTCCACCAATTTGATAGTCTTCTGATTGCTTGTGGTCCGGCTGGGCATAACGCATCTGTGGTTTCCATTTTCCGGTGGTTCCGGGTTGTGATCTCCAGGGCCTATGTGGCTTCTGGCCTGCCTGTGCACGATCAGGGGTGGTCCGCCAGGGGTTTGGCGGATTCCTGGGCCGATGCAGGGAGGGTTTTTCTCTGCAAGAGATTTGTATGGCTGCCGCCTTGGCTGGTCTAGGCATTTTCATCAACCGCTATGGGTTGAGTTTCTCCCACTCGGGGGTTGGTTCCTTCGTGGTTGGAGTTTTGACTGTGGGGAGGTGATTTAAGAGTTATTGTGGGTGTGTTTTGCTGCACTATTTTTGGCTCTGTGTCTCATTGGGACCTTTTCCCTGTTGCTGCTTTGGTATACCTCATGAAGTAAGTACTGGGACGAGGAAGAGTGGACGTGGAGGTAATGCTCTGATTACTTACCGGTAATCTCCATTACTCCTAGTGCTACTCTTCCTCGTCACAGTACTGACGACCCTCCTTACCCTCCCTGCGGGGAAGGTCCCATGCTCCGGCTTGGTAATATGAAACTGAGTGACGTGGATGTGGGGGAGGAGTTACAGGGATTTAAAGAAATAGAAGAAGGTCCTGTGTCGGAGGCAGGTGCCTCATGAAGTAAGTACTGTGACGAGGAACAGTAGGACTAGGAGTAATGAAGATTACCGGTAAGTAATCAGAGCAAGAGCGGCTATAGCCTCTAAATGATTCCTTATGGGAGACAGACTGGAGTAGATTCTACATTCAACTGATGAAGGAGTCAACTTTTAAAATGTTTTTTGTCATAAGCGTGTCCAGCATATGGCTAATGTTATATTGCGAGGGATATGAACTCAGTGCAGTAAGCCCGTTTTGGTGGCGATTGCAGTGGCATAAAATACACTTAACATAACACAGCGTCACAGTGCCCCTGGGATGTTTGCGAGCTTTTCTAAATGCAAATAAATACATAAACTAATTTCACTCGCCACCTCTATGCATACCATGTCTTACTCGCCAAGAGTAAAATATCACTAGCCAATGGCTAGTGGCGAGTGCAAATTTTGCCCCCTGACATACTATGGGCCTCATTACGACCCAGGCGGTAAGTTACCGCCTGGGTCGTACCCTTACCACCATGGTGTAAACTATGTTTACACCATGGTGGATGGCGGATTTACCGCCCCATTCCAAGGTGAGTGGGGCGGTAAATCCCCATTTCCCATTTTACCCTTCCCCATTCCCATTTATGCCCCATAGGGCATAATGGGAGTGGGGAAGGCGCTAATTACGCCAACGTAAATTACGGTGGCGTAATTAGCACCATGGTCCCTTAGCGCCATGGCTTTTAACACCTGCAAAAAGCAGGTGTTAATATCACCATGGCGCTAACGGACCTTGTAATCAGGCGTTAAGGGTCGGCGCCGTTTAACCCCTTAACGCTTGATTCGTAATGAGGCCCTATGTGTTGTTTCGGTGTTGGACTAATGTGTAAAGATGTGTTGTTGGTTAGGGAGGGAGGAAGAATGATTTTGAGGTGATTATTGTTGCTATAATTTGCCCAGCAGTCCACCCAATAACTACTGAAAAACCTTTTTGACTTTGGAAAAATCAACAATGGTTGCATTTAGTCGTTTACGTCAAAATAAATAATTCTTTCTATCATTTGTATGTCGTGGTTTGCTGTATTATAGAATATTATATGAAGTCATTCTATAGCAGGTTATGCTATGCAAGGGCGTAGATTCAGGGCCCATAATGTGTAGTCACTTACCCAGGATCATTCTTCTGGTGGCCCACTGACACCTCCAAGTCACCCCAACCATAGCACCAGGTTTACATGGGATTATGGTGCAACACATCTCGGCATGACTATGGGGGTGTTTTTTTTCTTAAAAGGGATATGTAATGTCTGCCGCAAGAACATTGGTGGAGAAATGGGGATTAAGTGCAGCAGTTTCCCCCTTAGGTCCCCTCCGTGTGTCACAGTGCACCCCTCACTGCTTGCTTATCCCCTAACTTGCATTAGGATTGCAGTTTGCAGTTGTGATCGGGAAGGTCCCAAATGATTTGCAACAACAATGCATGAAAACCAAGCATGGCAACGGGTTAAATGAGCCTTTCCCCATCCCTTGCACTTTGATTCGTATTGGAGCTAGGAGGAGAATAGTGACTTGCTGTGACATGTTGGCTCTGAAGTGCTACATTTGTTTTTACCCATTTTTATTTTACAAATGCCTGCTAGAATTTTTATTAATTTATTGTTTCTTGCTAGCCGCTTATATGGGAAGAAAATACTGTTTCAAAGCGCCCACAGGGCAACAAGGAGGGGACAAGGTGGACGAAGACAATAATACATTAATACAATTAGTTACTGGCAGGTGTTTTATCACAGGCAGCATGAAAACATTTTAAAGGCAATGCTGGCATAGTTCATAGACATTGGCACAATGTACATGTGCTTCACAGTGGCAGTGCTGACATATGTTCGATACTACCATGAAAGTGTCTCACATTAGAAATACTGACAAATATCTGGTCAAAGGCAGTGTGAAAATGTATTTCATAGGGCAATGCTAGCATACACCACAGACATAAGCCTAACAAACAGATTCTTTAGAGTGGCAATGCTCCCATAACTGCACTATGCCCTGTGTACACTTTGTAACCTGGCATCCATCAATAGGATTTTTTCACAGAACCAATTGTAAATTGTATGGCTTTTTACCAGGTTTTCTATCAACGTGTGCACTGTAAAGTGCACACATTTGACCCATTATTTAAACAAATTCCTCAGGGTGAGAAACCCACCTCATATCCTCTGACAGTGGTTCAGGCTGCGTCCCTGCACTTGGTTGCTCATGCAAATCCAAGAAAAACATTAACGCACCATCAATGAACAAATCTGCTGCCACTTACCTGGCATCATTCGTAATAGAGGTGCCCTCTTATTAACCTCGTTCCACCTGGCACCAAAAGCTGCCTCATCTGCCTCCACTACTGCAGAATAGCAGCACCCTTTGGCAGCTTACAGCTGGGAGAAGATATGATATGGCATTTATAATGCACCTATACACTAGTATTTCAAGGCCTGACAAGGCAAGGGAGGGGGAACAGAGGGAAGATCGAGACAACGATCCCACTAGGCCAGGTGACCATGAGATCCTGCAAGTGCAGGGGAGGGGGGAGAGGATTAAATGCGGGGGGGGAAGAGGGAGGGGGCAGTGCAGTACATCGGATAACAGTAAAATAAATAACTAAAGACAATAAATAGAAGTGCTGCCAGCTGGTGGCAAGTGCAAGGGTAAATGCAGACATCAGGTGTCAAGTGCTAGTAGGGGCTGTGGGTATACAGGAACAGTCCCAGAGTGAAAGGATTTCCAGAAGGGCAGTGCAGGTGTGCAACCGGTGGGAGGGGGCCTGTGCCCAAAATCAGAGGGTAGCCATGTAACCAGTGCGGGTTCGGATTCAGCCAGGAGATTAGCAGGGGAGAGAAAGCAGAAGTAAAGAGGAAGGTCTTGAGGTGCTTACGGAACCAGAGATGGTTCTCCTCAAGTTTCAGAGAGGCAGGGAGGCTGTTCCAGAGAGATACCCCAGCAGAAGAAAAAGTTTTATAATCAAGTCGCTGCTTGGAGAAGCGACTGACCCTGAGGGTGTTGGAGGCGGATGAGCAAAGAGCTCGAGAAGGAAGATATTTAGGAAGAGAGAGTTGAAAGTATTGAGGTCCAGGTCCCCAGAAGGCCTTGTGGACAATGCAGGGGGTTTTGAACGTAATCCCTGCTGCCACTGGGAGCCAGTGCAGAGATTTCAGTCCTGGAGAGATACAATCCCTGGGCTTGAGGCCAAGGACATGTCACGCAGTCCTGTTTTGGATGAGTTGCAGAGGGTGGAGAGTAGAGGTAGGCAGATTTAGAAAGAGGCTGTTGCAGTAGTCCAGCCTAGAGAGAACCAGAGCTCTGGATACAGTGAGCTTCTGGGGAATGAGAGAAGAGGAATAATACCTCTGAGGAGGTGCAGCTGGTAGTGTGACTTCTTAGAGATGTCAGAGATGTGAGGAAAGAAGGAAAGCGTGGAGAAGGATAAATGAACTTCGAGGGAAAAGTCTGTAGGATGTTTTGCTAATACTAAACATGAGCAGTGGTAGAAGAACACCCAATATGGAAATGATAATGTGTTCCACCCCTGAAAAACAAGTGCCTAAATAAAAACTTAGAGTAGCAGTACACCCTTGGAAAGCATAATTTCTCCATTTCATCTTTAATTTTCTTTCATTCTCCTTTCTTCTATTTTTCCACTAAAGTTTAGTTCGCCAAATTATTTAAAAAGAGTGTCCACTTTTTCGAATACAACCCAAATATTGGAGTTACCAATCTGTGTTTTATTTTTGATTATGATGTTTCCACAAAAGGACAGTACATATCACACACAAGTTCTGGTCATATGTGGCTAACTGCAAGGGTATCACTGATAACCATGGTTTGTGAACTATCATAAAATTGTGAAATCTCCCAGAGTCTCCTGTTTAAGTGACAATGCTTTAATAATACAAATGTCAGCACGCAATGTGTGACGACTGTTTGAAAGTGATATGCATGACATTGGGCAATTTGACAGTGATGCACCTCTTTTAACGTATGTATACAAGGAACCTCAGAAATATGAAAATAATGCCTAAAGGAATGCAGGCATAAGGGTAAGGGATTTGGCTTTATCTTCATAGTAAAGAAACATTGGCAGTTCTTGAGATGTAGCAAATGTAACATGTGCATTAACTCCAGCACTCACCTATCCATCTCTGTAACTAATACTCAGTAATATAAAAACGTTTAACCCCTTAACTGCCATGGGATCACCCCCCCTCCTCCCCCCAGTGCCAAGGGGCATTTTTTGGTGATTTCAGTATGTCGCCATTCAATGCCTTGTTACTTTTTTGTTACATGAGATATCTCATGTAAATTTGGCCCCTTTTTTTCCCCACACATAGGCGGTCGTAACGCCACCAAGGAATCCTAGTTTGCTGTAGGGGGGTGAGAGAAAATAACCAAAAAGGGAGAACATTTAGGGTTTTTTCAGAAAATGACAATAAAATGATGTACAAAGAAGCCTGTTGTTTTTTCGTTATAAGTGCTAGGAACAAATGGTTTGCTGTGCTGAATTCCCAATTTCCCAGGTTTTCAAGAACAGGTTGAGTGGAAACCAATAAAACATATTTTGATATGTTTACCAACCGTTTTTTGGGAGGTCGGCGATTTTGGCCTTTTTTTCTAACAGGTCATGCGTGGATGGAATGGAAAAAAAGGGTGGGAAAGCTGAATGGGAGGACAGAAAGGCATACATTTCTGAAAAGTAGACAAAATTCCAAGTTTAGGAAGGGGTGATTTGCGCAGGTCAGGCAACAACTATGTAGGGGAAAATTCCAAAGTTTGGGGAAAAATTGGGAAAATGAAAGAAAAAAAAGGTATGTGGTGGACATGGATGGCCTAGTAAGGTAATGGCTTCTGCGAATTTTGAGAAAAGCAATGCTCTGCTACATTCCCCCGACTCTTCCAGTTTAGGAAATCACACATTTTTTGTAATGTTTCACAAGACAAGCAATACCACAAGCCAAAAACTGAACCATGGTACAAAGCTTTTTTATGCTTACAGCCTGAACAGACCTACTTACATGTGTAAGTAAAGAAAACAAATGTGGTGAGGAAGGGCACGCAGAGCACAGGCATACTTTTTGAAGTGTAGATGACTTGTCCAGGTTAGACAAGTGAATAGTACCTAAAGCAGCGACTAAATGTAAGTCACATTTGGGAAATGAAAGGATTGTGTGACAAAGGGCAGCAGCAAATGGGTGGAAACATTATGAAAACCACGCAAACACAACAAATGTCGTACCTTCCCGCGTTCCCACAGATGTCCCGACGGAAACGGTACCTCACATGTGTGGGTGCACCTACCTGGGCGCAAAAGAAAAAGGCTAAACCACTGGTAACCCCAAGTCTTTTCGGCAGAGCAGATTTTGAGGAATTTTGCTCATGTGGACAACCTACAGATTTGGGCCTAGGGTATGTCCCGGGCCTCCCTGGAAGCAAAGCTGGGCTTGGGGACATTCACCCTCATGAGAGTCAGCTGCCCAAGGCCAGCAATATGACCCCCTACCACCCTGGAGCTCTGGCTGGGTTGCGTAACAGCTTCTCTCCTCTGGGAAAGGACGGATACTCTGCTGAGGCTCCCTGGGACTGCCACTACACTTGGGGATGGTCAACCTACATGGGAGACAGCCGCCCCAAGGCCACGGACGTTACCCCCAACTTTCCTGGAGCTCTGGCTAGCCTGCGTTACAGCTTCTCTCTCTGGGAAAGGTCAGGGACCCTGAAACCGTTGCTGGGCTTGGGGACGGTCAAACCACATGGGAGACAGACGCTCAAGGCCAGGGACATCAGCCCCGACCATCCTGCAGTGCGGGCTGGGCTGCGATACATAATTCTAAATATCTCTACCATAAATGATTCAGTAGTGCTTTTTTTCACAGATACATCATGATTTGTTCGCATTCTGAATACTTGTGATAAAACTTTCAATTTACTTCAATATTAATGTTTGAAACAGACATTTATCTCGTTGGTGGGTGCCTCCCGCCCAGATAACCCATTTAATGCTTTTCTGGGAGAGGATGGATATTTCTTTGAAATGTAGGGGGAATGGTGGGTCTTACTGCAGCTTCTTCCCCCTCCCACAGCTCTCCCTACTTCTTTTTGTTGCTGTATTCTTACACTGGTGCAGCCGTTTTCTATCCTGTGTTTAATCTCTTCTCTTGATGTGGGTTCTTTTGGCTTCCTTGTCGCCAATGTTATGTATTATAGTAGGGCTCTGATAGCACTTACACAGACCAGCTCTGGAGCCAGGTAGGTTAGTCCAGGAAGGCTTTAATGTACATATATGCATATGTATAGGATCCAGTTACTCTCAGTATGTACATCACAGGTTCATGTAGACACAAGCAGACATTACAGGAACAGACCCACCGGCCATCCTTTCACTCCCAGCTCAGGCCCCCAACTGACATTCATAGAACGCTCAGACACACATTCACTCAACATTCTCCTGAACTGTCTATCATGCATACATCAACATTCCATCAGCATGCACACCTGGCCAGTGATACAATACAAGACTGACTTACATTACAACATCTCCCTTCCATAACCAGTCACACACCACAACACCTGCACTCAATAAATACAATCATAATAATAAAGTGTTGCACCTTTCAACATTGTTGAGAGCCTCCAGTACCCACTATGTTGTTTAGGGCTCCCTCTCCTCTTATACATGGTGCATATTTACACCGATCCAGTTTGTTAGGCAAGATTTGGAGCTGTACCCTTTGGGTGCACTACAACAATCTTGACCTCCTGGCAATAGGAACCCAACCTTTGGTATAAGTCTGTACTACACAGGTTGATAGCGTGATGAGCAGCCAGGCTTATATCAAGAGTGGTTAATGCGATTAGTAGTGGAGTTACACAGAGATTTACAGTGACAAGTATCCAAATAAACTCTTACATTCAATGTTTCTTGATTAAACAATTATTAATTTAACAGTCAGTTTGAGTAAACCTTCTTCAGAAGGAGAAATATAACAGTAACACACAAATACACTCCAAAATACACACTCTTAGTTTCTCTAAATCAGCAAAAACCCATTTGGGATGGCACACAGACACTTCCTACACCTTCAGGTGACTTAAATAGCTAGGACACTGTGGACATTAACATATCACTGTTGCATTTAGAGCAATACTTAGAAGTATGTCAAAGAGAAAGGTTATTAGAACAAAACAACAGATCTCACAAATGTTCTGAAGCAGATAATTACTTTTGGAAACCCCCAATGCAAATTAAGTTAACCCCTTCCTGGAAGGAAGACAAAACACAAAGTCAGAGGGAAGAAGAGTCATTCAGGGAGCCAGGTCAGGCCAAGGTCAATTGGACAAAAGTCTAGGTGAACTGAAGCAATTCTTGCAGGTAGGTAAATGTCTTGCACAATGTTTCAGAAGTCTTTGTAGAAAAGAAGAAATCAAAGTAGGGCCACAAGCTGATTAGGCTTGTGGGGTAAAGCAGCTGTTAGCAACTCTACAGAAGCAACAAAGACAAGTCTCAACTGAGAACAAGTGAGGCTACACAACAGGTAAGTTCCCTTAGACTGTACAGTACCTTTGGTTAGAAGAAAAACGGCTCCAGCTGGCTTCTGTTCCTGTGCAGCTCTGCAGATCCTGTGTTCCTGGGCCTCAGTTGTGGGGACAAAAGGGAGGACTCATGCACTTCAATGGGATGGTCGGTGAGAGAAAAGGGCCAACTTCTCTTCAGTGGCACTTCGCGGTTTCAGCTCCTCGTGTCTCAGCAAATAGCACCACCGCAGACTCTTGGCTGTTGAGATGGGCTTTCCTTGCATTTGGGGTCCAGCACTTTGTTGAGGTGGCTCAGGCTCGGTCAGTCCTGCTTCCTGGCAGTCTGGAGGATCTTCCTGGAGCTCTTGGCCAACTTAAAAGCAACGCACACGATCTGGTGTTCCTCTCCCTGGCTATTCGGTTCCAGCAGCAGCAGTAGTGGAAATCCAACCAGCTTTGAGAGGATGTCCAGACGGGCTTACTTTGGAGTTGGTTGGAACCACCAACTCAAAGGGAGTAGTCATCCTTGCAGGGCTTCTCTAATCGAGGCAAATTTGGAGCTTCAGCACAGCAGCAGGGCTTCACTGGGCAAACCAATGGTCCAGGAGTTGCAGCAGGCTGCTCTTCCAAGTTTTTCTTCAGATTCCTTCGTTCAGTGGTCAACTCTGCCTTCCAAGTCAAAAAACTTGCCTTTTATGCAGGTTTCTCCCATTCATTCCAGCCTAGCTGTCAGTCACCCAGGGAGTTCGGGCACCTCCCTCGCTTCCTGTCCCTGTTAGACACCCTGGAGCCAGAGGCAGGCTTCATTCGTGAATCCTGCCAAAGACAAAACGAACAAAGGGACCAAACCTGGTTTGGCACACAGAGTAAATCCCAAGAAGGACCTTTCCACAAAGAAATGGCAAAAAAAGACCAGAACCATTTTGACAGAAATGGCACCCTTGGGTGCTTTACTACGGCTGCGAACACAGCCTGTGGTAAAAGCACACCATAGTAGTTAAAAGTAAACCACTGCCACCAGCCATTCAAGGAAAGGGTAACATAAAAATGCTACATGAGAAACTAGAAAAAGGGGATACTAAGTAACCCCTACAGCACCCTACTGTAAGATAGCTTGTGCTGGGTCTAGAAAGTTACAATGCAAGTAAAGTCAATTTCACTTCACTGCTCTTAGAAACAGAAGTTTATCCAAGAGAAGGTATTTAAACCGTTGGGAAATCTGAAAGACTTCCTTGTGCCACTGCACTGAAGGTGCTGTGTGGTACAATGTAAAAGATGATGCCTATGGAGTTTGTCAGACTGCACAACCAAAAGAAAGTGTTCAAATTATAGGCAAAATACATGAGAGTGGGAAAAAAGGGTCTCCCTCTCTCCACGTTAAAAATTAAAAGTCCTAAAATCCAGCAAAGTTGCCAGTGGTCTCTAAGGTAGAGAGGAATTAGTAAATTTCTGAGAATTCTCCCTAACGGTTACATTCAATAGCCCTTGCTGCCATTCTTGACTGTTTAAAACATACACTGTACTCCTTTTCAGAACTAAAATGTTGTTGGGATTTTCATTTAACACGAATCAATGCTTATGATGCCCATTTGTTCCATTTTCTGTGATTATATGTTATTCCATGTCCATAAATGTGACCCTTTGTCCCGAATGTGCGTCCTTACATTGGTGGTCAATACGGCACACGGACTGCACGTTCAATGAGGAGGTACAGTAAAAAGCAAGTAAATGTGGTATTATAATGCAAATAAGCACAAACCTTATTGTATTCCGATATCATTATATTAAACAATATTACAGTAAGATCTTTTTTTTTTAGGAACAGTCAGCAGAATGTGAACATAACTCGTGGCAGCGAACAAAAATAAGAAGAGTTGATGAATTGATAATCATACATCATAAGAAGACTTGACATAGAATTAATGAGCCAAGGAATTCGTATTGTGATGGGAAAGTTACGCGAGTACGACAGTCTGTCATTACCAATGCGCTTCCTATGGGTGAACCCCTATCAATTTCCGGCCTGTGTGTTGCTGTGAATCGTCCCCCATTGCCGGTCTTGCCCTGCTTCCTGTCCGTTCTGTCACCGGCTCGCCCGGGAGCCTTGCCTTGTACATTCTAGTTCCGGGCGCTATCCTGGCAAGCAGGAAAAAGATAATGACGGCGGCGGTGACAAGTGCTTCTCGGCCGGTCAGTAAGGTCATCCTGCTCTTCTTCCTGAGCCTGGGCGGTGCGGCCCGCACAAAAGCCCGTGAGCTGCAGATGGTCACACTGGTGAGTGACGTGAAGAGGGGTGGAGGTAGCAGACACTGGGGAGAGTTGCAACGCAAGGAGTAGGAATAGGAGAATCCAAAAGAGAAGAGGCAGGCAAACATGGGATTTGGATAGAGATTACCTAAACTACAAAGTCTTTGGGAAAGAAGAAACCCTTCAAAAGAAGAGGTGGTCGAATAGACCCATTCGCAGAAGGTGGGGTGGAGGGGAGTAGGAGAAGACCACCTATTTATACAGCTAAGACTTCTGTACCCCCCCCCCCCCCAGGGCAGTTTCTAGTCCATTTGGTGCCCAGGGCGAAACACTAAATTGCGCCCCCCCCTCCCTCGGCATGCGCGCCGCTCCTAAACTATACCCTGCTGTTAAGTAACTCCTACCCAACGTCAATAAATCACTGTTATACACATGAAACAGGTTTTATTACATTGTGATTCAGGAACTTTTTATTAAAATAGCATTTTATTTTTCTAACAATTAGTGTCTATTTTAATTTCTTGTATGTGTGACTTATAAAAGCACATCATTTGCTTTTTGGACCCTTGGCTTCTCTGGTCCATCGTGCAACTGGTCCTTGATTCGTCGCTCTCCTCCGGTCCTTTCCCTTGCATGCCTGCCAGGTATTTCCATGTACTTCATGACACTGAGCCAGCCCAGGCATTTCCTGTTAATTGCTAGGACTGGTATTTGTGTTCTTCCAATTATAAGCATGGGCCTAGAAGGACCTCCATGCAAAGTGAAAATTCAGGACAGACTTATGGCGTCACGCATGGCATGGGCCCCCCACTTGGCAGCAAAGCCCTTGTGAGTTGCACCGCTTTTCTGTCACCCCTCTGGTCCTTGACTCCCTTGTGAGTCACTCTTTTCTGCTCAGTCGCCCTTCTGGTCTTGGGACACCTGGTTGATCGCTCTCCTCTGGCTCTTGGTTCATATGACCCATGACCCCTCTGGTCATTGGTTCCCTCATGAGTGGCTCTTCTGGCCCATCACCCCTCTGGTTATTGGCACCCTCATGCGTTGCACCTCTAGTTAATCACTCCTCACATTTTGATGTAATTATAAAATACCTAGGTGGTTACTGAGGATAATTTTTGGCAAAATAAGGGAAGAATAGTGGATTTACAATGCATCCGCTTGTACTCCCCCAAGTGAACAAGCCAAGTTCCAATGCTATGGCAGTATTGGCGAAAGGACTCAGTCATCTGGTTCATGCTAGAGTTGTCCTGTCAATGTACTGAGCATGAAGGAAACTCTTTCAGCTCTCTTTAATCAAGCCTTAACATCAAACGTTGCACTCAAAGTGCATGCCAGTGTTTTTTCAAAGAAGTCTTCTGAGAGTTAATGACTTAATTTGAGCTGGAACCACTACTGGTGTAGTAAAAATGTCTTAACCAGGTCTGCTTTCAGCCAATCGATGTATAAGCACTGTGAGTGTCCATCAGCGAAGTCCTGTTTAAAAAAAAACATTGGCAAAGCCAACAGTTTTTGGCTTGTGTATACGTTTTAGGCATTGGGTGTTCAACCTTTCTTTGCACACTTTACTAGGGGATTATCAATTGGGCAGGCTGCTTGTAGCACAAAGTGAACTTGAATTCAGGTGCAGCCTGATTCTATGTGTGTGGGGGCACCATCAGTCATCCCAGGTCGCGCATTGGCTTTCAACACTGTTGACTATGGGGCATTACTAAAGGTTATATTCATCAACATGGAAAACTAGGGGCTACTTTTTAAAGCAGGTTTCATCTCCCTAAAATGGATGCTCAATTCGTGCAGATGCATCCTCTCAAGCTCGAACCGCAATACTGTGGAGTAGATCGTGGTGTGTCCCAGGGGTCAATAACAACCATGCTATTCAACATGCATATTTTAAAGGATAGTTCCGGGACTTTTTTTTTATTGTCCCTACGGTTCGGCCATGTGTTTTTAAGCATAAATCGGTAGATCGTAGAAAACTTTCCTATGGACCTTACCCGACTTTTCGTCCATTAACGCACTCGAAATCAGCCGCCATTTTCTGATAATCCTATCATTTCCCCCCATCGACCTGGCTCACCTGCTTTTGCGGCACTAAATCAAATCCCCCACCCCTGAAACAGACTTTATCAAAACATTCATATTCCCCGCCTCTATCCGTGACGTGACTGTGCTGCGTAGGCAAACGCGCCTTCTACGCGACTCCACACAGAACCCGGAAACCAACACAGATCAGCTCACAACACAGCGCGCCACAATTCGGAATATGAAACTGTACTTTTAAATCAAACCGCAAGATTGTAAATTTGGTAAAGTACATTTATTGGACATCAAATGTTTAGAGAATATTCAGCGATTTGCATTTTTATTTGCTCACGTTCCAAAAAGTTCGTTTTGAGGCACGCGATGTTCCTTTGCTGTACACAGGGTCTTAGATCATCTCACAATACAGCGCCACAATTCGGAATATGAAACTGTGGTTTAAAAGCAAACGGCAAGATTGTACATTTGGCAAAGTACATTTATTGGACATCAAATGTTTAGAGAATATTCAGCGATTTGCATTTTTCTTTGCTCTCGATCCAAAATAGTTCGTCTTGAGGCAAGCGATGTTCGTGTGCAGTACACAGGGTGTTGGTTTACGATAAAATAAGCTCTTCGGTCGCATTGATAATCGCATGGCTGTTCCAACAACGAGGCACTAGGCCACCACAACGGTCTGTATGTTGCATCTAGCCGTTAGTACCGCGTAAGGGCATACTTGTACTTGGCGATCGTCCCATAAAATGGTCAGGGTGGTAACGTTGTTCACGCGGAGAAGCAACTGGCGGTTGTAAAAGCCATCCGCCGGTGTCTGGTACTCGTGACACATACAATAATGAAGGATGTACCTGTTTTAAAAACATAAAAAATGAAATTAGTCTCACCATCAGATCTTTATTAAAATTATTCATTTTATATATTAGGTCGGGAAATTATTTCATAGCTAGGACAGTGCAACTGGGTATTATACGTCAAGGGGGGACTGTAGGATACTGAGACAGTCCCCCAGTGCAGGGGTTGACAGGGAGGCAGTGCAGGTGGAGAGTGGAAGGGCCCAGGACCGAGGTCGCAGACAGTGGACCAGTTGTAGCAGGGGAGAGGGAGAGAGAAAGCAGAAGCAAAGAGGAAGGTTTTGAGGTGCTTCCGTAAAAGGAGATGGTTCTCCTCAAGATAGTGCGTGGTACAAAACAATATGCCACATAGAACGAACAAGTACAACTTAACCCGTCTTTAAAGCTACTGTATAGTAATTAAATTGCGGTATAAACTCATCTAAAGAGTTACTTACATTATATTAGCATTTTCCATTGTGTCTGTGCGTAGGGCAGCCCCGAAATACCACTCCTTCTATGCCGACGTTATTTCTTCTAATGAACGAACATTAAATGGCTTTCGTTTCTGAAATTATATTCATTATCGTTTCTTACGTTATTGCCCCACACCCCCAAAAAGAAGTCTTTCGGGATGGTCCCGGCCTGTCAAGGTCAAATAACAATAGAACCTTATACTGAGTCGTGGGCCGTTCCGGCACCCGAGCAAAAAATCAAAGCAGCTGACCTTCACTTTGAACGAGCACACATTCCTAGTTAGCTACATTCAGTGTAAGGCCATCTCACAGGACTCACAGAGCAATCACTTTTATTTACACAATACATAGCTACACATATTCAATGGGCCTGCGACATGAGGAGACTCGAGAGAACAGACAATCAAATTACAATCATTTAAACCGTGATGTGTATTTCTCAATGAGCTCTGCTTTAGGTGGACATGGAACAGAGGCAATGTTGGGTGGCAATGCAGTTGTCCCCTGCACAGGTTCGTTCACAGCTCCATGTATGTGCCTATCTAGGACATCAACAATAAGTCTCTCAATAAACTCATATTGCATATCCTCAAACACTGGTTTGATCACCCATTGTTTACTTCTTTTAGTGAAGGCCTTATTGTAGCGAAGCGTCCCTAAAGTTCCGGTCGTCCTACTTTGTTGACGGCCAACATTATGGTTATGTGCCAAGACCGCTAGAAGAGTCCGATTTATCATGCCCTCCATGCCAAAATGCAATCGTTTTGGCCTGTACTTTAGGCACATATTGTGGAACACCTCCAAATCTCCTGTGTGGCAGAATTCCCTGAGTCCCCTCAAATCTCTTGTTATAGTTTTATCAAATACAATCTTTTCAATGGCTTTGTGAGTGGGTGATGAAGGAATCAACCACTTCTTCTTCCGTGCCTCCTCTGTGGACAAATGGCCATGTTCACAATTGTGGAAATGTTGGTTTGTGGTCCAGCGGTGAACGTTGCTACAGTGTAGCATTACTGACCGCCATTTTTCCAGTAGAATTTCCAACGACCCTCCACATGTTTTTGAGCTCCACCAAAGATGGTTGCTGATTGACTTGGACCACTGTGAAATACCTTGCATATCTTTTTTTTTACCTGCAGCCGACATTTTTTTATTGATTGTTTTTGCAAGATGCCATACGTCAAATTGGTGATTTATATTTTTGTACTCTTCTCTCATTGTCTTGGCAATTGAAACGTGTCTGTCAGTGGCTATCAGGTCGATCACCATTCCCCGCGATTGTAGTTCTTGCAATGATGCTACAAAGCCAACTTTCTCCATGGCCACTGAGGATGTACTTTGTGACACCTGCACGACCACCGAACTCACAATTTTCTTACTTTCCATGTCCTGAAAGTGGAAGGTGCAGTACTTGGCTGAAAATCCTGGGCTGTCGCACTGTCCATCACCGGCTAGCCTGAACCGTTTGCCCGCGAATGTACTATCAATAGACATTTTTTCCATTCTCCAAGCTTCGCTAATGGCTGGAAATAGATAATCGGTTTGGTATTTGTAGAACTGAGTTTTCGCAATGAAATGGATTCCCACAAACTGAAAGAAAGACTCTAACTTTTTAAAACTTGAACCACTAAAAAGTGCAGCCGCTGCACAAAGTAGATTGCCTGCTGGCAGTTGCCCCAGCATGGGTTGTGCAGACCATGAGAAAGGATGATATTTTGTACAGGTGGCATGTATTTTAAGGTTAGTGCCTCGAATTGCACGAGTCACATTAATCAATGGCTCCCCACATACTTCCCCACCAACCGAATGCCCACATTTCATCCGAATAATAATATCAATCAAACAACTATCGAATACAATGAATTTGGCCTCTTTTCTTATACTGTCGCTCTGCATCCCAGCTGGTTCGGCCTGTAACGTTGAGGACATGTCACTCACATGAAAGGTAGAATCTCTGATATCGTCTTCCGCTATGTTCAGTGATATTGATGGTGTTTCATTGTCGTCCACTTCATTCTCTTCCATTGCAACATCTGTTCCTTCTCCGGCGATGGGTGAATAAAACAATTTCTTCAACTTTCTCGCGGTCTTAGTTTTTGCGGTTGTGGATTCTGTGAATTGATCTCCGACTGCATCCGAACTACCAGGAGGACATTCACTATCAATGGCTGGTGGTGGTATAGCTCCGTTGTCAATCACTTCATATTCTTCCCATTGGCACGATGCATCTCCAGTCTCAAGTCCCTGCCAAAAGGTTTGACAAGCAACATCTCTCGTTCGCTTCACTGTCTGTGTAGATCTAGTTCGTACACCCACTCGCAACTAGAGGACAGATTGGAAAAGGGATGTTCAGTTTAAACACAACTTACAGTATTGAACTATTAACAGTGAAAAACAACATAATATAGTGACCAGGACACTAACCTTCTTTTGCTTTCTTTTCTTTGAAACTTTCTTGCCTCGAACTTCAACATCCGGACGCTGTTGCTCCCACTCGTGTGTGCATGTCTCCACTTCCTCTTGCGCTGCAACGACTATATTTTCATGATAAGCACATCCATCACGCACTGAGGCTCCATCGACTCCCTGAAACATAGAACTTTCATTAGTATGTATAATAATATTGAAAACACAAAATGTACTTGGGGACCAATACCCACGTACATCTCAATAGCAAAACACGAATGAACGCTTTGTGTAGAACATTCAAACGACAATTATTCACGCATTGTTGATCTAGTTAGATGGAACTGTCAAGATCCATACCTCGGGCTCCTCATAGACTTCCATTGATGATATTATTGAAGATGATGCTTCAGTAACTCCCTGAAACACAGTAATTGCATTAGTATGGTTTTCTATTTTGTTAAAAAGAACATAAACTTTGTGCAGGCGTCAACGGCTCATCTAAATAGACCTGCACAAATGATCAGTTGTCTAAAATAAATAATGGATATCTAAATATGATTCGATTTGCTCGATCGTTGGAAGTGTCACCACCCAGAGATCTGCATCAACTACTAGGGGTGACGTTCTTGTAGAAGAAGCTCCGTCATCTCCCTGAAACATAGTACTTGCGTTAATAAAGAAGGAAGTATAGCGGATGTAATCACGTCATATGATTTCGCTTGATCTAACTGTCAGTATCCATACCTCGAAATGCATAAGAACATCAAGGGACGATGTAACTGCGGTGCACACTTCTGCAAGCTGTTGCGCCGACCCGTAACTGCATGCTCCCCCTTCTTCTTGGACTAATGCTCCATCGACTCCCTGAAACATAGGACTTTCATTAGTAATGAACACAATATTGAAAAAAGAAGACACATAGGAGGGCGACGACAGAAGGACATATCAATGGCTAAAAACGAAAGAAACATTGTGTGTAACAATCACGCTACAAGAATGCAAGATCTGATGATCTCCATCGATGGAACTGTCCGGAAACGTACCTCGAGCATCTGAGTGACATCAACGGTTGTCGTCAATACGTTGGACTTCTCAGCATCTCCCTGAAAGACAGTACTTGCATTATTTTGGATAACAATAATTATAACTGAAAACAAAGACTAGAGGACGAGTACAAGGGTGTACCATTAGGTAAAATAATTACACGATAAATTAAAACTATTGATTTACATGCCTAAAACAAGTCAGTGGCAGAATAGCCAAGTAAGATTACCCGATAGGCGCTTGAAGTGGCTGATGACTGCAATAACGACACGGATGGAGAATCTTCCGCCTTCATATTGAGTGGATACATAAATGGGGAAATTATTGTTAGCTAATGCTACACACTACCGCAAGGCCGAGAGATAAATACGTAAACTTGACTCACCAGTGGAGGGATGTGGACGAATAGAGTGGGAATAGCGGTTGAGAGCAATTTTCGCTTCGCTCGCGGTGTGTTCTTCTTTATTAGCAATGATGTGGAGTACATGTCTGAGCTAAAGTGCCTGCTGCAGATGCGGTATCGATCACCCCTCTTGTCCGCAAAGACTTCTAGGACTCTACTTTCAAGCTCAGACGGTGGATATCCGCAATATCGGACCCATTCTCTTATCTGATCTATTGTCTTAGGGAAAACATGCATTATAGTACCTTCAGATTTTTTATGGGTCTTCGAAGGGCAACCGCCAATGGAACAGGCAGGCATTGTGGAAAGTTCTGAAAAGTAAAGATCAACAATTCTATATGAATACCAATGTGTTAAAAAATTAAATGACACATAAAGGGTTCAATGCAAGGTTCGTTTTGGTTCTTGGAACTATACACATTATTCACATGCGGATAAGTATTTGAATAACTTTAAAAAAATAGAAAAATAATTTGACTAAACTCAGAACATGTGACTAGTTCCTTGCATGTACTTTCTTGAACGAAAAGAAATTGGACGCAAAATGATTATGGTACATGGCCTTACCTTGACGAACAAACAGTTAGATGCAGGGATCAGAGTAGTTTCTTGTCGTAGAACAGGGAGCAGTTCACAGGTTGCAAACTGACGAGCTTCCTCGAAGTGGTCACGGAAGTTCACAGAGACGAAGAGCAGATAACCAGCACCTTCACGGGTTGACTAGCAAAGCGCAAAGAACTTCTCATTAGAAATATGAAGTGGGTTATAAAGAATTCGAAACAGGGGTGTGTTTGTGAATGAATGACGTGTATATGTCGTGGCATTATGCGGTTTGCAGGGGGCCGTCCAGCATGAGGGGGGATGCTTGGCAGGAGACACGGGGTCTGGAGGTAGACATGGGAACAACAACCCATGCTCTATAGACCACTTTGAAGTGTACATGGTCTTTGGCACCTCTTGGCCTTTATCGCTCCCTGACAGATCCACTTGCCAGCACAAGTACCCCGGTGCGAACTGCCTTTGATAGGGCGGGGGGTGGATTGGGGCGGTGGTTGTGCAGACAAGACACAGGAAGACTCGTGAATGGAGACACACTTATGTGGATTGCAGGGGGGCGTCCAGCGTGAGGGGGGATGCTTGGCAGGAGACACGGGGTCTGGAGGTAGACATGGGAACAACAACCCATGCTCTATAGACCACTTTGAAGTGTACATGGTCTTTGGCACCTCTTGGCCTTTATCGCTCCCTGACAGCTCCACTTGCCAGCACAAGTACCCCGGTGCGAACTGCCTTTGATAGGGCGGGGGGTGGATTGGGGCGGTGGTCGTGCAGACAAGACACAGGAAGACTCGTGAATGGAGACACACTTATGTGGATTGCAGGGGGGCGTCAAGCGTGAGGGGGGATGCTTGGCAGGAGACACGGGGTCTGGAGGTAGACATGGGAACAACAACCCATGCTCTATAGACCACTTTGAAGTGTACATGGTCTTTGGCACCTCTTGGCCTTTATCGCTCCCTGACAGCTCCACTTGCCAGCACAAGTACCCCGGTGCGAACTGCCTTTGATAGGGCGGGGGGGTGGATTGGGGCGGTGGTCGTGCAGACAAGACTCGTTTGCCGCAGGGCCTCACCAAGGAGAGGCCATCTAACTGCATGTAAGAGGCAGGCTGCAGGATCTAGTACATGGAAGGCAGGGGGGTGAGTTTATAAATACCTCACCCTCCCAGGAGAATTTATGGGTGCAGTTCACCCTGGAGACCCTGGATGCCTAGGCAGTTAGTCAGCAGCAGGCTGGCCTGTGGTGGCAAGGCGGCACGGGCCAGAGGGGGTCATCTCTGTACCCGGTGCCCAAAAGGATGATTTATTATGATCAACTATATTGATTATTTACCTATAACCATGTTTTGTATCAATAAAATCCAACGGCCTTTTATTGCCAACGCTTGAACAAAGTGGTGTGGTAAGTATTTTTGGGGGAGGAGGCAAGGCCGGGAGGCTTGATGCCAACCCGCAAAATAACATATGTATGTCTGCTGCATATGGGTTTAACGGTTATGTGGATTGAAGGTGGGCGGCCAGCGTGAGGGAGGATGCTGGCCGGAGACATGTGGTGTGACAAGACAAGGCACAGGAAGACTATTCAATGGAGACACACTAGATTCATTTACAAAATCAAAACAACCATTGTTAAAATATATGTTGGGTTTTATTTTAGATCTTAATTTCAATTGAACATAAATAATAAACATTACACATTGTAAAGTTCCGGTTGCAGCACATCCAGGGAAAATCCGCGGTATTGTCCACTGTCGCTGGGGAAATGTTGTCTAATGGCAAGTACCGCACAGGCAGGTATTACTCTCCGAACGCGGTGTCCGAGCCTCCCGTGAAGCCACCAAGTGAAGCAACGATAGGCCACCAGCCTGTACCACCTGTGAAAATGAAAGATGCAAACTGTATTAAAATGACAAAACCTTCTTATCACTGTCGATTCAGGTAAAAAATGTCATTCTGCTTTGAAAAAAATTCTATCTAGAAAATGCACAATATGGAACCAATTTACATGCATTCGAATGATATGTAGATGTAATTTTATATGTGGGAAACAACCATTAAATAGTAGTGGCATCACTGACATCACAACCAGAGTATACTTACTCGTTACTCGGATTACGCGGACGAACAGTGCCGCGAAGTTCGTGCATAAGCACCATCATCATCCTCAACACGGTCCGTGAGAGGCAGGCTTCCCTGAACTCTGGCAGCTCGGTGATGCATTGCGGACTTGGCTCGCCTTCCGAAATGTAGGCCAAGCACCCGGAATTTTCACGGCAGCAGCAGTTCTCCTCCTCAGTTGGCATTAGCTCGCACCGATTGCACGTGCACCAGGTGGAGACGCCGTCCATGCGACATGGTCCAGGCTCTTCATCCGTTGACTGGTCCTCCCAACTGCCGTCCGAATCCCCATCGTTTTCGCGTGCTTGCCTTTCCAGTAGTTCTTCCTCGGTGTACTCGGGCTCGTACATATACGGCATTATTGTAGCCATTGTGTGGTAAAGAAAGTAAAATAATTTACAGAGATGGTACAGGTGTTCACAAGGCCTAGAAGCGGCGAAGGTAGCTGACCAGAGCACAGAAACGAGTCACATAATACTCAAAGTAACACAGAGAGAGTAATGGAATCGAAAATCTGCTGCTGTGTGTTGTGAAACGGTGTGTTTATACTTATTGAGGAAAGAGGCGTCCTGCCATTTCCATGGCGACACTTCATTAGCTGAGGCGCAGCGATTGTTGACACGAAACGTGCTTTGGCGTTGGGAAATGGGCGGTACCCGTCTGCTGATGTCAGGCTCAGGGGCGGGGGATTTGATTTAGTGCCGCAAAAGCAGGTGAGCCAGGTCGATGGGGGGAAATGATAGGATTATCAGAAAATGGCGGCTGATTTCGAGTGCGTTAATGGACGAAAAGTCTGGTAAGGTCCATAGGAAAGTTTTCTACGATCTACCGATTTATGCTTAAAAACACATGGCCGAACCGTAGGGACAATAAAAAAAAAAGTCCCGAACTATCCTTTAAGTGAAATCATTCAAAGACTGAATTTTAGTGGATAAGTTCACCTTCTTTTACTTATTCAAAATGTTTTTTCTTTGCCATGCTCACGGAGGTAATCCGCATTTATTTATTTTTTTCCGTTCACTTTTAGATTCTGCTTGAAATGGATGCACCCTTGTCTTGGGGGAACAAAACGCACCCAGTACGGTCCTTTCAAACTGTACAATCTGAAACTGACAAAAAGCCAACATCTTGTGAGTTTCATACAGTATTTCAGGCCCTGGTTGCTTTCGATTTTTACCAGCGAAATTAGCTTTCCGCCTTCTATTTTGCCTCCACTACAAATCATTGTACATGCTACAACAGGCCACAAAAAGCGCACTAAACATCTTCATGCTAGCGAGAACCGTCTCTGGGCACTTAAGAAATTGTGTCCTGTAAACACGAGGACAATGGAGGGGGAAGGGAGTCTTTATGCCTGGGTACAGGGCAGTTTCTAGTCCATAGGCTGCGGTGCCAAGCCCATAAAACTTTGCAGCAGCGATCAGCGCTGCCGATAAGCCACGGGGAAGTTAACTCCTAACATGATTGAAAAAGGAGTTAACTTCCCCGTGGCTTATTGTTTCTTCACTTCACCCGCTGTGGCGCCGAGTCTGATAGTGACCCCTGCTGCTAATGAAATTTAGCAGCAGGGGTCTGGCGCCGCAGCGGGTTTTGAAATGAAGAAGGCTGAGGGGCGGGGGATGTCAAAAGGAGGTCGTTTGTGCACGATTGCTCGAGTAGCTGATGTACTCACGTTAGGTGCCGGGGCATCAGAGGCGGCGCCAGCACCTGCTGCCTCTACTCGAGCAATCGCTCACAGCCTAAGGCAATTGAGCTTGCTGCATGGCGAATGCGCCCCCAGGGCAAGTCGAGCCGTCACCAGTGTGGGCTATTGCGCCCCCGGGGTGATAGCGCCCCTGGGCGGTCGCCCGCCTCGCCCTGGCCAAGAAACGGGCCTGCCCCCCCCAATACCTCAAGCTTGGAAGGGCCCCTCCCAAAATTAGAGAGAACGCGCGGCGAGTGATGTAGTGACTGGAACCATGGAGGCAGTGAGACAGGCTGAACATGGCGATCTTCTCCCGATTTCTGTTTCGGTTTAAGAGAAGGACGAAAAATAAATACGCAAAAAGATCCAAAAAGAGCAAAATAGGGAAAAGAGCGATCGATGGGTGTGAAGGCTTTACCGCTGGAAATTCATCTGGTCACATTATATTTTGTTGTTGTTTAGCTCATTTGTTATAACCCAATCTTTACCACCTTCATACTTGTTGTGCTGTGTACCCTCCCCGTGGGAAAATGAGCAAACCCAGATGTGTTTCTGATTAATGTCGTTACTTTGTACCATATAAGCCAAAGAAGCCACCTAACAGATTTTGCTCTTCTACCGGTTGGCGTACATTTGATACGAGTGATACATTATATAATTTCTGTGTGCTTCTCTTGTATTGCTCAGATTATGTATTCCTAAAATCATGATCAAATAAATAAGTATGCAAAAGATGTAATTGACGTCTCGGAAAAGGAACAGAACCTGATGGAATCTTTCCTCTACCCATATCCCAATACGTTTCTCAACTTTAAAGCAAAACATTCAAATATTTGCATTGAATGAGTCTCCATGTTTTACCCCATTGCAGTACCAACCGTCTCAAAAAAGTATGATGCTCTCATAAGCAGTCGTTGAATAAACCCCCATAAATGAAATTAAGTAGATGTCATCATTAAACCAAACTGGAAAAAAATCACATAAATAGCCTCCCTTTGTGTAATTAACTCCTATAAGCTTTACACTTCTTTTGTCAAAAGTAGTATGTGTTCCTCGCCGCGTTGTAGATCTAATTTTTCTTAGAAAATGTATCTTTAATGTTTCAAGAAAGTTTGAACTTGTTTGAAACAACTTGGAATGTGTTCCAATTAATGTAGTGTAGCCGGGTCCTGTATTGAGCGACATCTGCAATTTTGGCGTCCCTTTTGGCACTATGCCCTGCAAGGGAGAGAGGGAGCTGGTGTTACTAGGAAGTTACGAAACCTGAGGTAGTAATGCGTGCATGTCAAAAGCACATGTTCAAGTGTGGTATACTAGTGAAATTCTGGGCAAATCGCCTTATTGCAGCTTTGCTACAGGGAAGTCCCAAGTGGTATTCTTAGTCTTTGTTGATTGGTAATGCATTTCACCCAGCGACCATAGCTGTTTCTTGGGGAAACTGTACTTTGGTGGATGATGGGTAACTTAGTAGATGAGTGTGAGAGTGTGAATGCTCAACCAGCAGGGGTGCTGCTGTGTGTGTATATGTTGGCCACTGTGTGTAGCAGAAAGATGGATGAAACGAACGTTATAAGAACTTATGTCTGTCACCCATACTTTACTTGTTTCCGTTTTGACTAAGCAATACTGAAGGCATTATCCTGCCTCTTTGTGGGTATTTGGGATTGTTGTTACTGACCCTGTATTGTCTTGCTACTGCAGCCTTAGTTACAGTGCTGAGCTTCTATCATAAATGCCACAGAAGTTCTCCTACCTCTAACCAACACTTTGGACAATCACCTGGCCCAGAAAACCTGAAGATTCAACTGTCACCAGCATGAAACCAGCACAAAAAACCTTAACCAGAAAATAACCACTGTTGCCAGAAAAAACATCCTCTGCCTGATTGCACAAACTTGTTGCAAACGTATACACAACACAACCACCAATAACCCTCAGAGACTGTATTATTTTGGGACTGTCTCCCCACAACCCCTAAACGGAATTAGATTGATACTTACAAGAATATGTAACTCCCAAGTGCTTTTTTCATCACCCAAGAAGTACAGGAGATGGGACTGATTTGGTTGGATGCCTTGCTTCACGTTCCTTCTGTCCACCCATTTAAACTAAACCGGAACAGCAAGAACCTTTCCCAGTAGACAACGACCAAATACTCCAACATCACCGGACCAAAAATCTTGAATCACAAGGTTCCCTCTGGCTAACCTGTGCCACAGTGCCCTCCGATTCATATAGTTTCTTTTCACTTTGCATTACTTGCATAATCAACCCTCAGACATGGCAACACGCTATCTACCAACATGATATTAACATGGTAACATCATGTCTCGCTTCTCTAGCCGTATGTCTCACACCCATGGCAGAGACTAACTAGGTTTTCACAGCACCAACTTTAACTGATCCATCTTGCTCCCTCCCTTCTGGATGAAGCACACACTCAAGGTTTACTGGCTACTACCACCCTAGAGTTACATTGGCACGGAGGACTCTGGTACATCCTGCCTGCTAGCACAGCTGCCCAAATGGCAGAAGTGCACTATATACGACCACTTTACATGTGTTGAGCTGGGATCCCTTATAACAGTTATGAATAAGCACATCATCTTTTTCTTGTTTATTTTGAGATGAGGCATATCTTATAACAGTTTATGAATAAATAGTACCAACAAACATTTTCATGCTTATTATACAATGGTCTAGAAGGCAAACCTGATGGTTGCCCTTTTTCTGAGGGCTGGTCACGTTGATGTGTGGTGTCTTAGTTCCAGTTGTATAAGTAATTCCACAAAGAAAATTCGTGCCCATTTATAAATAATTACGTTTCTTTAGTCTGATTTTCCTTGGATTGGGCAGTAAACCTGGCATGTGTCTCCTTGTTGAACTTTCCAGGCTAAGCAATGTAATCCTGGGCATGTGATGTTTATTGTTGTTGGTCCAGTTGTGGTTCCAATTTATGGGTCAGTCCCAGCCTCACACGAGTTGTCTTTAGCTTCATCTTACTGTATGTAACATGTTCGAAGAGCAAAGCTTTCAGGAATTTCTGAAAGGTTGGTGGGGGGCATCTTGACGTTTTTGTAGATTCCTGGCCATGCTTTTGCAGTCGTTAGTGGCCCTAACAGTAAAGGAAAACCCATATTGACATTTCCTGTTGTACCATGGAACTGTCACCGATGATGCCTCTGTGGATGGTAGTTTCTTCACTGAGACATATCGTATGAACTTAAAGGTGAAGGCAAGTCCCTGAACGCTCACATCAGAGAGAATACAAACCGCTAGGGAAGAAAAGCCCAAGTCGATCTTGTAAGGATAACGAGTTTTAATCTCACACGCAGATGAGAGCAATAGCAAAGAACTCTGCTGCTAAGAACATGCTGCCAAAGGTACACTGCGTCATAATGCCGCAACAACATACAGTAAAAACCTGCGCGGCTGATTGGATGGACCCTATACATGTTCGTCCTTTACCCATAAGGGATGACGGTCTATTGGTCCCAGCCGAGTCCTTCTGTCTTCCATCACGTGGGTGCTGCAGGGCTCATCTTCTCACGTTGAAGGTCAGAAAACAAATTAATTATACTCCTACCATACAACTATTTTATCACTCATACTGTGCACTTGGCAGGCCTTAAGATGGGCACAAAGTAGTCTCTGGGGCACTCTAATCTTCACACACACATTTCACTCACTCCCCTCCGCACCATCCGGCTCCAAGGTCTCCACACTCGTTTGGATTTAATTTAGCCCTCCCTGCACCTTGCAATACAAATCATACGATTGTCACTCCACGATGTGCCCTGTACGTCCTCTTTGAACATTTCAGGACCTGTTGCTTTGGGGTTGGTGGTGAAAGGGCACCTGGTGTCGTGGAATTCAGAGGTCTTAAGTGTTAGTCGGTTATATGGGCCATATCTCGTGGTCGCCTAGGCATGGGCCGATTCATGCTTTGGCCAGTGTGAGATAACATGCACACCAGGCGTCGGTCTGTGATCACAGCCTTGTAGCGCACATTCCTCTCGAACATCTTTGCAACACTGTTGGGACAATGAATAGGCGTTGTGGCAGTTGGGAGTGTGGGCTGTCCTCATGGGAGGTCTGGCATGGCTGGGGATTTCTCTTGACTCGCGTTTTGGGCCCAGTGCATGCAATTCCGCATTTACCGCACAGGCCACCCCTTCTACCTTTGTTTACTAATATCTATGAAAAATAGCAATGCTGCTTGCGCCTTATGCTGTACTATGTGGTTAGACTATATTCGGTTATATCAGAGTGGGTTCCTGCTAAACTGGGAGGTGTCCCTCTCACCGTCCGTCCTCCCCCGTCGCCCATCATAGTGCTTTCTAAAGCATCTCGCCTCACTCTAAAGCGCCTATGGGGGGTGCAACAGGGCTACCCCCTTCCAAACAAAGTTTTCTTCTGTACCCTTTCAGTGGAAGGTTTGAAGGGCGATGACTACTACATGTTTTCAAAGACTTTCTTTTAAAAGTCTGCATTTTGGTCATGCACTTTTGGTCAACTTGCATTCAAACAGTTTTTGTTTGTTATGGGGGTCTCCCCATCCACCTGTCCCTACCCCATTTCCCCATCCTCCCAACACCCACTCCTCCTTAGAAATATACATATTGTGTATACGTATATGTAATTGGTTGATTCGACCAAAAGTGCAAGACGAAACAAGAGGGCTTTCAAACGAGTCTTGTAAAAGAGAGGCTACCGTTTAACTGCACTATGGAAGGGTTAAGAATGCAGAGGTGATGTTACCATCTTTTCAGTTGTATCAGAAGTAGAGTTCAGCATTTTTGATTTCTCTGGTAGCGTAGGGCTGTTGACGTAGATTACCCATGAGACTACAAGTGCAGTGGCTGCCAAGGTTGTGTCTCGGAATGATCAGTAAAGGATAATTTGTATGATTGACCAAGTTTGATTAGTCTTTTTTGTAATTTGTAAAGAGTGGTTATACAGACATACCGTACCCTTGCACGCACCAACATGGAGAGTTTTATTTAGTGAACGTATAGGATTTTAGTTTAGACGATAGCCAATTCCTATATAGTATGCCAAATGCTTAGTTCTGAGTTGCAGGCTCTGATGATTATTAGTTGGTTTTCTTTTTGCAATACTAGGTTGGTGATTTCCGTTATGTGATCATTAGAAATATGACTTTAAATTAATGCACATTTGTATATGTCCATACACCGTTTAGCTAATACAGCACGTTATCTAGATGTCTAAATCTTACATAGCTGTTACTTGGCTTAGATCAATGCTACTTGTTTACATTAGAGTGCACATTTGTCTTTCTTGGGTTTGAGATTACACCTAACACATGTACCAGTGTATGTGTTCCTTGCCTGCCCAGAAATTCTGAAAAAAGATCACATGCCCCCTGCTTAAAGGTGTTGGCCTTTGGGCACCCCCCCCCCCCCCCAAATGAATGTTTCATGCACCAAACAAAGGTAGGGCAATCAAATGGCTGGACAAAAAAATGTACAGTTAATGTGTTTTTAGGAGATTGTTAAACTTCTGGCCAATATAATAAAAGGGATGCACACTCCAGGATAACTTCTCCAAAGGTCCAGTATCCTTCCTGGATGCCACCCTATACGGGGACTGTTGGGGTTTCATCTCTCTCCTCTGATTGGCTAATTGTGTGATACTGCAGCTATCTTGCCGCTTACATGGCTCTGCCTCCCGCCCCCTGTTGTGTAGCTTCGGACTGAGATGTTCTAGCAGTCTGCTACCCTTTAAGTTGTTTCCAGAGTGCTTGTGAAGATCTATGTCGGTTCAGTAGAGCTATGCTCTCTGTGAGGCTGTCTTGCATCTCTGGCTTCAATCTCTTGCTGGGCAAGTTGTTATGTCCTTAGAATTTGTACCGCACACTGCTGCCATTTGCTGGTCTCCAGGTGCTCTGGTGGATCTGGAAGAGACTGATGGGTGTGTCTGGTTAGTTTGGAGGAGAGGGAAAGGTGAGATTGTACTACTTTGTGTTGAGATTGCAGATCGGAAGTACCCTAAACTCTGCATGCTTGTAAGCTTTCTGTCTGAGAAGTGTAGGTGGCATAGAAGGGTTGTGTCTCGAGGGATTGCTTCAGGCTTATAACGTAGACATGTGTTGGGTAGAGGCAGAGGGTTTATTGTAATTATTTATTTGTTAAATAGAAGTTTGAAAGTGGCTGGTTTATGTGTGGGTGTGGTAAGTTGCAGAGAAATTGAGGCTTAATCAAAAGGTAGGGAGTGTTCCGGATTCCATAGTGCTTTCAAAATATTGGTTCTGCTTTCAGTTGTGTTGATGGTGAGAGGTGTTTGGCTTTGGGGGCGCACAAAATGGGTGACATTTACTGCGCCCAAGCAGAGCGGGGATTGCAGGGGTGTCCCCCGCTCTACTTGGACGCCGTAACGGGAGTCAGGGGTTGCAGGGGTGTTTCCCCGCTTACAATTTTGGTAAGCAGGGAAAAGAAAAAAAAGAGAAAATCACCTTGCAGCATCAGCTCTAACTCACGTTAGTGGGAGGAGCTGGTGCTGCAGGATAGCAGGGTGTAGGCGGCACACACAAGTGTGCCGCTGTCAAGGTAAGTGGGGTGGGGGGGTTGGGAAGTAAAATGTGGGCCGAGGGATGCGGGCACAGTGATCTATCTGATCACTGCGCCGTGCCGTAATTTGCATTGACATTTTCGTCTGCGCAGTTACGGGCGGCGCAGTTATTACGTAGATTCTTTGGCTATAATGGTTGATGTGTGAAGATGTCCTGCTTTGAGATTTGGATATTCTGGGAGCCACAGAAGTCGTTCTGTTACACCCAGGTCTACATTTCTACCTCTTCCTTCCCCTCAGTACCCTTAGGAAGCCTTTCTGGCTTGACGAAAAAAGGAGGAACACTCTGTATTTGCAGTGTTGTCAATCCTGTTGTATTTAGCAAGCGGCCCACGTGAGGGTGCAAGACCCTGCTAGAGCGCAGAATTAGTTAGGATTTCAGTACCAAAGATATCCTGAATTGGAATTGGTGAACAAACATATGAGTAATTGAGAACAGGGTCCCAGATACCTTGGCTTGTAGAAGGGGATACATATCTGCACACTTATTTGAGTGAATTCAGTGGTATTCCAAGACTGGAATTAAACAGACATCAACCGCAGCCTATTCAGAGACCATCATCGAGGGACATCCGGGCCCTATTACCTACATGATAGACTTGATAAAGACCCTAGAGGTCAAAACATGTTTCGGCTGACCACTAAAGACTATATGTCTTCTTCTAAATAAATACCACCTGACCACTAAAGACTCTTCTATATACCACTGAACTCACTAAAACATGTGTGCAGATATTTATTCCCTTCTACAAGCAAAGTGTGAGGTATCTGGGACCCTGTTCTCAATGTCTACTAAAGGAGGTGTGGGCACCGGCTCCCACTACCTGTGACCTTGCAGCTATTTAACCAACTAAATCTATCTCTGAGCGAACCGCCGGAAGTGTTCCAATACTGGAGGCCCACCCCCAAGTGTTCCAATACTGGAGGCCCACCCCCACCTTCCGAACATATGAGTAATATTGACATCTTAAAAAGTGTTGAATATGGCTATATTTTTATTTTATTGTTCATTTATAATTCACTTAACAGCCAGTGGTTTCGAAGCACAGGATCGGGATTCCAACCTGTGTTGCGCTGCCATCCTGAGGTACTAGTCCAAGCAAAACAAGGGCATTGTCGAGGATAGTGGGATATTGCAACATGGTACAGCCCGCCTCTGCAGTCCATATAAGTATTGGCACCTGTGGTGCAGATGAAGACTGATAGGAAAAGCCGCCCCCGAAAAAAGAAAATGCTGATAAGCGTGCAACAGGGGTCGGAACATTGGGTGTCGACATAAAACAGAACTACATGGTGCCTGTTTTGGGAACCGGCCATCACAGTTGGTGTAGGCAGCTCGGGGAAGGAGATGCATTGGGAGCAGCTAGTGAATAGGGAGAGGAGAGGAGGAAAACCAGCAGAGGTCAACACAATCTGGGAGAAGGTTAGATGGCGGGCGGAGGGTCAATGCTTGCATTGAGGCTTGCGTTCCCAGTGTTGTGAAAAGCTGAAATGAATTGTAAAGATCTAATGTGATTTAATACATATTTGTTTTTTGTGTGTGTGACCTATGGCATATTTGCACCTTTTAGAATTCCTTTCAGCCAATCTCAACATGGGGGAACACAGTCATTACCTGCTGGGATTCTGTTTCTGAAGTAAAGGAAGCTGTCATGATCTCTGCTTCCAAAAGGTCAGGGTTTTCCCAACTCCCTTGGAAGCAGATCCATAACCCAGGTTCCGAGTGCCAACCAGTCCCAATTGGGACCTTTTGGACCCAGTCCTGGCCCAGTGGCACCAGGCTCATAAATATGCCCAGTCCCAGCGCTGGAAGCGCCGGGCTCATAATGCTTGGGTGGACTTACCTGCAGCAGACCATGCTGCTTACTTGCCTGCCAGTTGAGCCTCTGATCCACTTCTGTTTGGAACTACTTTTCCTGTTGGGTGGGGCAGGAGCCACTCCCTAGATTCAGAACACTGGAACTCTTCTGGAAAGCAGGAACTCTTTTCTTACCTAGGCGTGGCTGTGGAAGGAGACACCTAAGCACTACAGGAGGCTATTTAAACCACACCCGATGGATGAATGTTGCTTTGCGTTATTCTGCATCCTCTGCAGCAGAACGCTCATCGTGTCTTCTGCATCTGATCCTGGGCCTAAGGAAAAAGGCTTACCATCCTGAATCCATCTTCAGCAACACCTATAAAGACAAGAAAGAACAGGTTAGCATTACGGTCTTCAGTGACAGCTCTTCACTTACCTGGTCCATCGGCTGTCACCAACGCCTCGCGCTGCATTCCGGCATCTGAAAGACAAAGGCTTACCTACTCTTCGTGCGCTCCGGAGGTCTTCACACTGCATTCCGGCATCTGAAAGACAAAAGCTTACCAACTCTTCGCACGCTCCGGAGGCCTTCGGCGCTGCATCCCGCATCTGAAAGACAAAACAAGGTGCGTTTAAAGACATTGGGGAACTTTAATACTCACGTGCCATTACTCCTTTCCACATCTAACCCAGTGGGTATTCCGGCACCCTGCAGCCGCTCCGAACTTGTACCTGCAAAATAAAAAGACAGTTAGAGCGCATCGTGAAGCAGGCAACAAGCGCTTACTTACGTGCTTCCAGGCGCTTCTATTCATCACACGGGCTCCATCTTCAACTCACTTCAGCCCGTCATCCGCCATCGCCGGAACCCTGTAAAACAAGAGACATCATTACTAAAGACTTTAAAGACATTAGAATTACTCGAAACTTACCGTTCGTGCAGTAAACGACGGACAGCAGTCCTCTGAAGTCAAGAGGCCTGCTCCCCTTATCCAGTGAAGAAACTGGTTACAGCACCCTGCCCCGAGGCAGATGGAGAGCACAGCGTTCACTTACCTAAGGTGAGAGCGTTAACCTTTGGGGTTCTACAGGAGAAGAGAAAGGGAAGAAGAGAGAGACATTCAATAACCCAGTTCCTTAATCCCATATTTTCTATCTGCAGACATCTTACCCTTCAAGTCAGACATACAGTGCACAGAGGTCCAACCCAAAGAGCCAGCCGTGTGTTACACATCACCTTTGAAGATACGGTATACGCCCAGTCAAGACCGGCGCCTCTACGGGAATCAGGTGAGCGTTACAGAACGCAAAGCCTACCACAAAACTCCCGTCCAGGCACTATGGAAACCTCGGATACCGACCAGCTAGCCCAGTTACTTGGGGAACTAAGGGCAGAAGTGCATGCAGCCCGTCAGGAAACGAACGCTCTAAGAAGGGAACTGATTATTTCCAAGGAGCGAACAGATGATCTCGCTAGACAATTGCTACAGTCACAAGCCGGACAGACCCCGTTACCCGCATCTGGGGGAAATCTTCCTTCTACATCCTCTATGAATCCAGTGCAGATCAACCTACCTGGGAATGTACCTCTGGCTCCGCCCGAACGATTTTCTGGTGACCCAAAGAGGTTTGCAGTATTTATCAATCAGTGCCGGTTGCATTTCTTATGCCGGCCAGCAGCCTTTCCAACTGATCAAACTAAAGTAGCTTTCGTGCTTTCGTACCTTAGTGGCAATGCGGCAGACTGGTCGATCCCTCTAGTAAATCAAGATGATCCGGTCCTCCATGATTTTCAAGCTTTTCAGCTCAGTATGGAAAAACTGTTCGCAAGACATTCACAGGGGCAGGCCTTGGACAATGAGCTTCTTTCGTTGCGACAAGGTAATCAAGACCTTTTGGCTTATATTGCGTCTTTCAATAGACTGATAGTGGAAACTCAATGGCCTGAGGACAAAAGGATTACGCTGTTTTATAGAGGTCTACGTGGAGAGCTCAAAGATGTGTTAGCCCAAGTAGTGAATCCCCCACAAGATTGTTCGGACTATATAGACTTAGTCGTTCAAATAGATCACAGACTGCAGAACAGGAAGGCCGATCGTTCCAAGTTTGATGCTCGAGTATTTTCCAAACCGCCAACTCCTTCCAAAGGAGTAGACTCCGGGGAACCCATGCAAATAGGGGGTCTGAAAGGTCCTCTAACAAAAAAGGAGCGGGAAAGGAGAAAACAGTTGCAATTATGCCTCTATTGCGGAAACTCAGGGCACTTTCTTCGAGACTGTCCGGTGAAACCTGCCAAGAAGGCAGTAGGAGCTGCAGTTACCAAAGTTACAAACTCTGAGCAGGGAAACGACCTCGCCCGACAAGAATAGAGGTCCTCTTGCCGAGCGTGAAAACCAGTTCCGTGACCTCGCATTTCGTGATACCTATGGTCCTCATTGGCCCTGATAATCCGGATCGATTACATGCAATTGAAGCTTACGTCGACAGCGGTGCCATCGGCAATTATGTGGATCATGAAATGGTTTTGAGGATGAATCTAACTCTTTGTCCCAAGACTGTAAAGGACGTCATTACTACGGTGGATGGTACGGAGATAGCCTCCGGGCCAGTAACGCATACCACTCAAGAGGTGACGCTAGTAAGTCAAGATGGACACCATGAGAAGATCGTGTTCGATGTGATCAAGGCCCCTCAGTTTCAGATTATTCTAGGAATACCTTGGTTAGAGAAACACAATCCTCTGATCGATTGGCGAGCAAGAACGGTCCAGTTTCCAGAATGTGTCTCTACTTGTCACCCTCCACCTGGTGTTGCACTGGCAGCAATTTCTTCAGAGACTCCCCAGTTACCTCCCGAATACCTAGAATACCAAGATGTTTTCCGGAAGGATCCGGCTAACTTTCTACCTCCTCATAGGTCTTATGACTGCCAGATAGACCTGATACCTGGATCTACTCCTCCTTGTAGTAGAATTTATGCCCTCACCGAGCCTGAGAACCTTCACCTTCGACAATACCTGGATCAATACCTGGCAAATGGGTTTATTCGTCCTTCCAAGTCCCCTGCTTCTTCAGCTTTGTTCTTCGTTCCAAAAAAGGAAGGAGACCTTAGAACTTGTATAGATTATCGCTCCCTGAACCAGATCACCGTTAAGAATAGATATCCGTTACCTTTGATCCCTGAACTCCTGGACCAAGTCAGAAAAGCATGCATATATACAAAGCTGGATCTTAGAGGATCTTACCACTTGGTACGAGTAAAAGAGGGCGATGAATGGAAGACGGCCTTCCGCACCAAGTATGGGCTATTTGAATATCAGGTCATGCCCTTCGGACTTTGCAATGCCCCGGCCGCCTTTCAATATTTTATGAACGATGTCCTCAGAGAGCTCATAGATGTGTGTGTTGTTGTTTACATTGACAACATCGTCGTTTATTCTTCATCGGAATCTGAACATCGGAAACACGTGAAAATGGTCCGCGAAAGATTGCGTCAACACAAACTTTTCGCTAAGTTGGAAAAATGTGTTTTCAACGTGACTGAAGTTGAATTCTTGGGATTCATATTATCACCTGGCGGAGTGCGTATGGATTCAAAGAAGGTCGATGCAGTTCTCAAATGGCCATCACCATCCTCCGTAAAAGGTGTGCAAAGCATGTTAGGCTTCGCTAACTTTTACCGCAGGTTTATCCCCGAATTCTCTCGAATAGTCCAGCCCATCACTGCCTTGTTAAAGAAAAACAAACGTTTTGAATGGTCTACCGAGGCGGAACAAGCTTTCCAGGATTTGAAGACTAAATTTATCTCTGCACCAATCTTAAAACACCCTCGCCCCGAACTCCCCTACATCGTGGAAACTGATGCTTCAAGCCTTGCCATGGGGGCAGTTCTATCACAAAAGGACCCGGTAACCAATCAGTTGCATCCCGTGGCATTTTGGTCCCGCAAATTCTCGCCTCCTGAAATCAATTACACGATTACTGACAAGGAACTTCTGGCTATCAAGTCTGCCTTTAAGGCTTGGCGGCATTATCTGCTGGAGGCCCGACACACTGTTACTGTGATTACGGATCACCGAAACCTGCAATATTTGAAAACCGCAAAAGCCCAATCCTCTAGACAACTCCGTTGGGCATTATTCTTTGCCGAGTTTGACTTCATAATTACCTATCAACCTGGTACAAAGAACGGTAAAGCTGATGCCCTTTCTCGGATGGGAGTGGAAGAACACTTGATCAACCCTAAACCTGTACCAATCATTCCCGAACAAAGAATTCTGGGTGTAATCGCCACAGAATCCATAGAGGAAGTTAAGGATAAAGCCAGGCAACTTGTAACTCCAGCAGACATACAGAATTGGCATCTGCAGGGAAAGGACTTTGCAGTAAAGGACAACTTATTGTATTTCCAAGAACGATTATACCTACCCAGCACAGATTTACAGAAAAAAGTAATCTCTTGTTATCACGATTCTTTAATGGAAGGACATCCCGGTATGGCCAAGACCTCAGAAAAGATCAAGCGCTACTTCTGGTGGCCGTCTTGGAAAAAAGATATCAGAGACTTTATAATGTCCTGTGGAGTATGCGCCCAAAACAAGAGTCAAAAGGAAAGACCAGCAGGCCTCTTACGCCCTATTGACATCCCACCTCGCCCTTGGCATACGCTTTCTATGGACTTCATCACCGATCTACCTCCATGCTCCGGATACAATACGATTCTAGTAATCGTGAACTTATTCTCCAAGATGGCGCATTTCATTCCGCTCAAAGGCTTGCCAACAGCAGCAACTCTGGCCCGAGAATTTCTCGAAAACATCGTCCGACTGCACGGTTTTCCTTCGGTTCTAATTTCGGATCGAGGTAGTCAATTTATTTCTCATTTTTGGCTAAGTTGCTGTCGGTCGGCTCAAATTGATGTGAGACTATCGACCAGTCACCACCCTCAGACCGACGGACAAACCGAGAGGACCAATCAAACTCTGGAACAGTATTTACGCTGCATGCTGCAACAAACTGAAAAAACTTGGAAAGACATCCTTTAGATAGCCGAATATGCCTACAATAACTCTGTCCATTCGGGAACTGGGAAAACCCCGTTTTTTCTTTTGTACGGCAGTCACCCTCGAACCTCGGAGTTGGATCCCCTCCAAGATCTTGAAACACCAGCAGTAGACTACCTGCATTCTACAATCACCCAAGCCTTTAAGGAAGATGTTTCTCACCTTAAAAGGGCTAAAGAACAATACAAGAAAGGAGCAGATCAACATCGGAAGGAAGCCCCTCAATATCAAGTAGGGGATCAAGTCTGGTTATCCACCAAATATCTACCTCTAAAAGGGCCACGCACATTCAACCCAAGATACCTTGGTCCCTATTCCATCACTACCATAGTAAACCCAGTAGCGGTCAAGTTGGATTTGCCCCCGCACATGAAGATACATCCGGTCTTCCACGTCTCTCTATTAAAACCCGTGCAACCTCAAACCCGACTAACTAAATCTCCAAAACCTATCCTAGTTGATGGAGAACTCGAGTTTGAAGTCAAAAGCATTCTGGACTCCAAGATCTCCAAATCTAAACTATTTTACCTAATTGACTGGAAAGGCTACGGCCCCCAAGAGAGATCCTGGGAACCTGCTGAATATGTCCACGCTCCTCGCCTAATCAAAAGATTTCACCGAACATTTCCTGACAAGCCAAAACCCCCGGAGAAGCCCGGTTTGGGAGGGGCCTTGAGGGGGGGTACTGTCATGATCTCTGCTTCCAAAAGGTCAGGGTTTTCCCAACTCCCTTGGAAGCAGATCCATAACCCAGGTTCCGAGTGCCAACCAGTCCCAATTGGGACCTTTTGGACCCAGTCCTGGCGCCAGTGGCACCAGGCTCATAAATATGCCCAGTCCCAGCGCTGGAAGCGCCGGGCTCATAATGCTTGGGTGGACTTACCTGCAGCAGACCATGCTGCTTACTTGCCTGCCAGTTGAGCCTCTGATCCTCTTCTGTTTGGAACTACTTTTCCTGTTGGGTGGGGCAGGAGCCACTCCCTAGATTCAGAACACTGGAACTCTTCTGGAAAGCAGGAACTCTTTTCTTACCTAGGCGTGGCTGTGGAAGGAGACACCTAAGCACTACAGGAGGCTATTTAAACCACACCCGATGGATAAATCTTGCTTTGCGTTATTCTGCATCCTCTGCAGCAGAACGCTCATCGTGTCTTCTGCATCTGATCCTGGGCCTAAGGAAAAAGGCTTACCATCCTGAATCCAGTCTTCAGCAACACCTATAAAGACAAGAAAGAACAGGTTAGCATTACGGTCTTCAGTGACAGCTCTTCACTTACCTGGTCCATCGGCTGTCACCAACGCCTCGCGCTGCATTCCGGCATCTGAAAGACAAAGGCTTACCTACTCTTTGTGCGCTCCGGAGGTCTTCACACTGCATTCCGGCATCTGAAAGACAAAAGCTTACCAACTCTTCGCACGCTCCGGAGGCCTTCGGCGCTGCATCCCGCATCTGAAAGACAAAACAAGGTGCGTTTAAAGACATTGGGGAACTTTAATACTCACGTGCCATTACTCCTTTCCACATCTAACCCAGTGGGTATTCCGGCACCCTGCAGCCGCTCCGAACTTGTACCTGCAAAATAAAAAGACAGTTAGAGCGCATCGTGAAGCAGGCAACAAGCGCTTACTTACGTGCTTCCAGGCGCTTCTATTCATCACACGGGCTCCATCTTCAACTCACTTCAGCCCGTCATCCGCCATCGCCGGAACCCTGCAAAACAAGAGACATCATTACTAAAGACTTTAAAAACATTAGAATTACTCGAAACTTACCGTTCGTGCAGTAAACGACGGACAGCAGTCCTCTGAAGTCAAGAGGCCTGCTCCCCTTATCCAGTCAAGAAACTGGTTACAGCACCCTGCCCCGAGGCAGATGGAGAGCACAGCGTTCACTTACCTAAGGTGAGAGCGTTAACCTTTGGGGTTCTACAGGAGAAGAGAAAGGGAAGAAGAGAGAGACATTCAATAACCCAGTTCCTTAATCCCATATTTTCTATCTGCAGACATCTTACCCTTCGAGTCAGACATACAGTGCACAGAGGTCCAACCCAAAGAGCCAGCCGTGTGTTACACATCACCTTTGAAGATACGGTATACGCCCAGTCAAGACCGGCGCCTCTACGGGAATCAGGTGAGCGTTACAGAAGCAGGCTATGATCTATTTATTGTTACTTTGGAAAACACCGGCTGTGAAGGTATTCCATTTGTAGTGCTCAAATGGTTAGTTTTGTTGCGTCATCCTTCTATGCTTGATGCAGCCAGCAGAGATAATAATGATTGGTGAGTTCCAGAGGTTCTACTGTTCTTCCCAAATGAGGGTATTGATTGATTGTATGCTAGAACTGCAAATGAATAAGCGCTAACAGTTGAACTTACTGTGATGAATCTGATGGAGTCATCACTATCTCCCCTGCAATGATATCCTCCCACGTGGGGTTTTGCTTTCCAAAAAGTGCACAGACGAGCATATATCTTTTTTTTATCACCAGTACACTGAATGAAAAACCTTGAACGCAGGTAAGCAAGGATTCAGACATACACACTCAGATGATAAATTAGCTCTTATATGGCTATATATTCACAAAAGGCACACATAAATGGATAAACTGCAAAGGAAGTAAATTTCATGAGACAGTGATTTAAAAGGATACATCACTGTTGACGCAACCTTAGCGAACATCCTCATCTTGCCAGAATCGGCCGAAAACCCCCCCAAAACAGCCAGGCACAGAGAACACAGCAGCCAACAGGCCCGGAGCGAAGCGTCCCCCCTCCAAAATGAGGCTTTGTGGCTGACCCTCTCAGAGTCCCGCATTTTAAGCCCTCCGCAAAGGCAGGGTGGCATTTTCTCGAAACCTCTGTCTTGAGTCTGCTCGTTGTCGGCTCCCTGTATGCCCCCGGCTGGATTGACCTACAGTAAACTCAAGGAGCAGAGCTCTTCCCCTTCTCAAGAAAGCAGCAAAAACAACTCTGTAACTCATCCTCAACTTTGACAATGTCCATGGCAACCTTATCAGGTACTAGCCTGCAACTGCAGATCCCAGCCTTTTTGCACACACTGTCCTTAAATGAGCAATGCAAATCATTCTAAGCAATGAATAAAGTTGAAAACATGTTTTCCAGTGAAATAGTTCTAACGATGCTGAAAATATGTTTACAGTTCACAAGTGCAGCTTTTACTGAGGCATGGAGTGAATGTCCATTATGGCTCAGAGCGCACCAGAATGCACTGCGCACCAGCGTCATATTTGAGCTTAAAGTATTGCACATGGCCAGGGTACGGCAGCCGCTACCTGATCCAGACCCTCGGGGTGGTATGATGAGGGAGGATTATGTGGAAGGGGGCGACTGCCGGGAGGAAGTGATAACTCCATTGGAAGAGACGCAGTATTCCCTTCTTTTTTGTGAATACTTTTCTATGACATCCAAGATTCTGATGGCATGTTGTTATTCCAATCACAATTCTGTTCATCCCTCAAACACACACATTACATCCTCTGTTTCTGATGAAGAGAAACTCCTAACCAACATAATTTTAGAAATCTCATGATTTCTAAGGACTTCAACTACCCTAAAGCCTCAAGTACTCGAGTACTGAGACGAGGAAGAGGAGGAAGGAGTTAATGCAAAGTGAAAGTGACTCAAAGTTGAATATGCAGACTAGTTTTTGTAAAGCACAAGTACATGGGACATTTAAAAAGGATGTCCGTATTTAAGAAGGAGAGAGAGAGCCAGAGAACATGGTAACAGAGTCCAAGAAGCAGGCGGAACGACAGCAGGTGTTGCCATAGATGATTGCAGGCACATCCAGAAAGCAGCTCGCAACCTCAATAGATGCATACCTAATTGGCTTGGAAGAGAAACGCAGTGGGCACCTGTGGAGGACCGTTGGAGCTCTGGCAGCATGAACAGCAGGGATACCGGGAATACGATTGTGCTGAAAATCAGCATTCCTCTGCCTGGATCACGGAGAGACGCTGGTGAACAAGCGTAGATTGCAGGAGATTCTGCAGGAAGGTCTTAAGTATGAAGGAGGCCTTCACAGAAAAGAAGCTTCCTTGCAGAGACATGCCACGGGTCTGGGACCCTAGGAACAACCGATGAGTCTGTCCAGAGCCATTGGGGCCCCGTTGCGTACCAACAGACATTTAAACAAGTAAATGAAACAACAGTGTTTGAATACCGACCAGAAAAAGCACAAAAGATGTAAAGGTGGGGAAAGTGGAACACACATTACCCCAAGTCAACAACTAGAAACACAGTGAAGTGATATAACTGTGTTGTGTTAAAAGAAAGTGAAAACTAATAAGGAGCCCTGGCGAAAAGAATACATCAGGCAGTGAACATGTGAGGAGGAGAGACACCTGGCAGAGGAGTATACCAGGCGATCTGCAAAACCCCATAAAAGGATTCCTGACAGGGGAGTATACGAGGCAATCCAACTGAGCACTTAAAGTTATAAGACATTGTGGAAAGATACCTGGCAGGAGAGTATACCAGGGAATCTGAAGAACACATCAAGGGATTCCTGGGCAGGAGAGTATGCCAGGTACCCCTTTAAAGGTGTAGTAAGTATTTGCTAATTTGAATAAGATTTCTTTCTGTGAGTCCAGTTTCAACGAAATCAAGGAAGAACTGAATGTTAAGGAGCATATTGTTTATATAAGAAACTTTTGCCATTCTCAAGAAAATATTGTTTAAAAGAGACACTTTTTGACATCCTGCCTAAATGTCCAGGGTAAGGAAATCCCCTTTGAATACTAGGATTTCTACTTGGAAAAGATAATTTCAGTTGGATTTATTTATTTACTTTGATTATGTACACTTTTTTGCCAAACGTAGATCAGAACATTTCCATGCACCCTTTTTATTGTTTCTTTGTAGTTTGAAGGTCTGATTACAATATTTCGGACATAAGGATAGTGTATAGGTTTAAAACTTAATTCAGACTGATCTTTAGTTTGTTTCATAGGTAGGGAAACTCTTTAGGTTACAGATAGAGAGGTCTTTGTGTTTAATAATTTTTATTAATTTTAAATAAGAACATAATGAAAACCTCACCAGTGAGATAAAAGGATTGGCTAGACTATGAAGCAGGAGCTGCAGCAAGTAAGCCTAATTCCAGCAAGGGAGCAATACAAGAGGGAAAACAAGCAAAAGCTACTTCAGAAACCATTTGTAAAGTTTACCCTTAGTAAATTTGTTCCAACTCTTAAGCAGATTCTCTTGGCCCTGCGGTTTACCTTCCTAAACCATGACAAATGGGCAACCAGTAAGCTTTGTTTGGTTTACCAGCTGTGGTTGTGGAGTCCAGGTCTGCTCTGGGGAGGGGCGGGGTTTAGAGAAGAATGCATGATAAGTGTTACTTTGAATAAAGGAATTTTCACACAGTGATATTTTGAAAAAATATGTTTATCTTGTCAACGTTAAGTAAAAATTGTAATTTGGATTCAGAAAGCTCATAGGAGTTTTCTCATGGCCCTACCCTACTTGGTCATTCGGGACCATAGGTAACTAGTGACAGTTGTACCATTTCCAATATACTACCACTGATAGTCAATACTCCTGTCCTTGCAGAGTGACGTCAAATGTTGGGGTTCCTTTGTTCTGATGATCCACTGATGAAAAAGACGATGTTGAAGCCAGAAGGGCCCCTGTTGTTGCTGAGTATGTTGCTGTACTGTAGAGAAGTAGTGCTTGAACTCCGGTACCATGCAGCCCTGGTGCAAAATATGGAATTTTGTCGTACTCTAAAGTCACCTGTGCATTTGTGAATAGAGGTCGTTTAGTGAAACAAAGTGTTGCGTGCAAATTATGCATGCATGTACATATACCCTGTCCAATGAATTAAAATGTTTCAAATAACATTTATGGTCTTTCCACCTGTGACAGGTTGTCCAGTGAACCTCGATAGAGCACAGAGCCATAATCCATCTATTGGACACTGTAATCTTGGGCAACTGAGTAAATCAGTGGTACCACACTAGAGAATGGAGAGCCACACGCACACACACAAACCCCTCCCCCAATCTTACGGACCTTTTCTTGAATAATTCATACTTGCCAGATTTTCCTTGCACTGATACAGTCAGCGTTCAGAAATAATTTGTCACTTTTTGTAACTACTTTTCTTATTTTGGGGTCTCCAAATAGTCAGCAAGTAAGTGTTTTCATACTGCTGAGTGATCATGACGTATCTCAGACCTTTTACGTCTTTTACTAAGCTTAAGAATGTGTCATGTGCGGTCCAACGTTTTGTCTTTAGAATAAGACAACAATGAGAGTTTTTCAATTAGTATTTAAAGGTCCACAAAAGAGACTTGGACCATGTATTTTTGATCTACTTTCTAAAACATTAACAGTGCCCTTGACATGATGTTTGTACTGGGAGTATTTTACGCCTATTTTTGGAATTTGGGTCTGAAATAATTTTTAGTGGGTAAAAAAGCAATTTCCATTCCAAATGGGGGTATATTTTAGGTGAGAACACCTGTTTTCTCTGAAACATTGTTTTGTAATCCATACATTATTGCACCTAATAGAATCGTGCAAAATAAAAGATGCGTTTTTACCTTAACATTTCCCTTCAGATTTAGGAATAATAATAGTAGAGTTACTCCTTGTGGACTACACTATGCTTCTACCACTGGTGTACACATATTTGTGGAGCTATAAGTGGGGGTTGGGACGTTGGTGGCAGGCGCCAGTTTTTTGTGGGAGTGTTTGCCTGTTTTTAGGCAGTAAAAGCAGCTGGTATGTTGCTTCCTAGTGTCCACCGTTGGCAATTTGGTTGCTGTGCATTGTTGTTGAGTTCGTTGTCTTGAATGGCCGCCACAAGTTGTGGCCTCGTTCGGCTGTCTGGTTATTTCACCTCTTCTTGTCATGTCTGCACAACGACCAGGCATTTTTGCGGGCATGCGACTTGGCTGCAGCGAATGTATTGAAAGGCAATTCCTGGGAGCAGGGAGCATTTAACTGCTTGTATACTGCTGTGCCTATTTGGTCAACGAGCGCAAAGGCCAGTTGCTATGTTCTCTCTAGGTAGTAAACGCCTTTCCGCAGATGCCATCGGAGCAGTTAATGGAAGGATGAGTGGCAGGAGAGGTGGGTGAATGGGGTGAAGGGCAGGTGGATGTTCGGTGTTCGTGGGAAAGTGTCGGTGAAGGTGGATGCAGGGAGTTCAGAATGGAGGAGGGGGGAGGAGGTGATGCTGAATCGGTTGAGGATAGGTCATGTGGGTCTGAATGACTGTCTATTTCAAATAGGGAAGCGTGAATCAAGGGACTGTGCGGTGTGTGGGGTGCCTGAAACGGTGGGACATTTTTTGATTAGGTGTGAAAGACATGTTGCAGAGAGAGAATTGATGAGGGTTCGGTTGACTGCGTTGGGTGTGGCTGAGCTGAGTGAGAGGACTATACTGGGAGGTGATGGGGAGAGAGGCAGGAGGAGGAGTAGTGTGATGTTGGATTTTGTGAGGCAGACAGGGAGGTGGGAGGAGTTGTGAGCTTAAATGGAGCCAAATAATAATTAGTGGGTACGGTGCACATCATCCTATAGGATGGGGAAGCGCCTGCGTGGGTCCGCCCACGCTTCCGATAATTAAGAAGGAAGAGTGCAGTGTCAAGCAGAGCTTCCTTCGGATTCCTCTTCAAGCAGCCGTTCTCTTCCATGTCTGCAAACCTGATCCCAGGTTCGAGGAAATGAAGGATGCAGTTCCTTGAGTTATATTGGAGATTGGGGGCTGCGTAGGTAACCCAGTTCCAAATTGAATGGTTGCATTAATTTAAAACCTTTGGCTGCTACCCAGTTACTGGGTTGCCACTTTGAACTTTCACTGGCTTTTTCCTGGGCTTTCTCCCAGGTGTGAATTCATTCTTGAACCCAGACGACATTCGCCAATTGGTCCCATCTGGTCTGGGCAGTTGGAGCTGGGGGTTTTTCAGAACCACAACTTAAGCTTTGGCACTGGTGAAGCAGGACAATGTCCGTGATTAATTGCCCAGAAGCCCTCATGATTGGCCAGAGTGAAGCAAAGTCTGTTAATGGAGGGCTAAGGACACCTAATGCCCTGCATTGCCGTGCCGCTCGACATTTCCACTAAACTGCCTTTAAAAAAGAAAAAGTAAAAAGGAAGCTTCAGCTTGCCTGAGCACACGGTTGCTATGGTAAACCAAATGCACAGAAATGAGGTGTGAGTGACAGCAAAGGTGGTGTTTGCTTGGCAGGGGCCAGCACACACCGAGTGATAGGTGGAGTCCCAGGGAAAGGAGGGAGACCTCAGAGTGGAGTCCCCGTGATTGAGGGGCTTGAGGTGATTGAGTGGCGAGGGAGCGTGAGCAGGTAAGAGGAGAGGGAAGCTAAGGAAAGCCCAGCTGGGGAACAGGTGGCAGGGACAGGATGACAATGAGTGTTGGCATGGAGGATACAATAGGGCAGTCGGTGGTGCAAGGATGTGTAAGTGGTGAGAGATGTTTCAGCACCAAGTAGCCTCCCACTTGGCAAAGCCAGGCAAGAATGGCGTTTCCAAGAGGGAAGCTAAGGAAAGCCCAGCTGGGGAACAGGTGGCAGGGACAGGATGACAATGAGTGTTGGCATGGAGGATACAATAGGGCAGTCGGTGGTGCAAGGATGTGTAAGTGGTGAGAGATGTTTCAGCACCAAGTAGCCTCCCACTTGGCAAAGCCAGGCAAGAATGGCGTTTCCAAGAGAATACTGACTAATCGAGTCCAGAGTCTCCTCAGAATCTATGTTCCCGAATTGGCTGAAACAAACAGAATATTCCATTAACAGTGCTAATTGGGGGGGGCGTGGCTAGGAAGCCATGTGAAAGGACGTGTCTGTACGGGGGCTCCCGAAGATCCGTACATTATCCGACTGAAAACCGTGCAAGGACCGATGTAATTTGGCTGAGACTGATATGACTGCGTACATGAATCTCAGGTGAACGTGTGGACACGTTTCGATACGGGCCTGCACTGTGAGAGCGCAACAAGAAGCTAAAAGAAGACCTGGAGGCGAGAGTGCGATGAACGAGAAAATGGCCGCCGCCGCCGCCTAACGAAGGAACAAAGGAGTGATTGATCTGGGCGCCTGACGGTCGCACTGGAGCGTGGTGGTGGGGAAGGTGTACGACTCGGGTGCATCGTAGTCATTAAAGACACCCAGTCCTGCGAGGCCGACGGCGCGGACCTGGGAAGGGAGCAGGGCCTGGCCGAAGATACTTTGTAACTGGAGCGTGCGGTGTGACCTGGAACTGTGCCCCGGGCCATTCATGGCCTAAAGTGCGCTTCAAAGGGTGAGACGCGACCTGGCTTAGCCAGATGGCCGGGGGAGCCGGAGGACAGAGGAACTTTGTGTCAGAGATGTGGCGATAATGAGGGGGCACCCGAAGAGCGCACTGTGACACCCTGCCCTAGATCCGAGCGGGGATAGTAGGACGGGAGACATGTCTAACAAGCCCCTGAGAACGAAGACCAAACAGCCCACGCTCGACGAATACGCTAAGACGCCTCCCGGCCCAGACGGAGCCAAAAGCAAAGATAAAACGCAAGCCAAGGAAATGGCCGCCGGGGGTGCGAACCAGGAGGTCCTCGCTGCAATCGCAGACCTGAAAGCGACCTGGGAGACCAAGCTCCAGCTCGCTGTGGCTGAACTGAAGACCGCAATGGAACTCCAGGTTGGGGCAGTACAGGAGGACGTGAACCTCCTAAGGCAGGACGTGCGTACTCTAGCTGAGCGCACGGAGACTTTGGAGAAAGAAATGGGCCCTACCGCGGCGGACTGCGCTGTGCATAAGCGTGAACTCCATGCCCTGGTGCAACGCGTGGGCAATTTGGAGAGTAGGGCGGAGGAGGCAGAAGGACGCGCCCGGAGGAACAACATTCGTATCGTGGGCCTACCGGAGGGAACTGAGGGCCATAATCCAACGGAATTTATCGAAAACATGCTACTGCAGGAGATCACGGGAGGCACCCTGTCGCAGGGTTTTGCGGTTGAGAGAGCGCACAGGGCCTTAACTAGGAAGCCGCCGCCGGGAAACCAGCCCATGCCAGTGATAGCCAAGATCCTTAATTACCGGGACCGAGAAAGGATCCTTGAACACTTCCGCAAGGGAGGCACAATACAACGAGGAGCGGCGAACATAACTGTCTATCCCGATTACACCCTGCAGGTACAGCGCAGTCGTATGAACTTTGGATCGGTGAAGAGGAGATTGCGGGAAGCGGGGCTTAAATACATGTTGCTCTACCCGGCCAAACTGAAGGTTTTCTTTCAGGGCAAGCTGCTGTTCTTTGTCACCCCGGAGGATGCTATGGAGTGGTTGGATGCACAAAACTGCCCTCAGGAGTCAGATGTTCAGACGGCCGTTGGAAAATAAAAGACGAGATAAGTAACGCTGTAGGCCCGGTCGGGTCACGATTATTGGGACTTGAATATAGTCATTGAACTCGCTGGAGAACATGCGTGCGTCAGTGGTTATGAAACGTGGTCCGTGAGCACGGACATGGTTGCGAAGCAGAGGAGCCTCCAGAGGCCGCTCTTTACACCCCTTTTTGTGTTTAGTTTAGTCACTGTTAGTGGGGTGACACCCTGTCGGGTTCTGTATTTGGGTTTTCCAAGGAGGACCGAACACAGGGATGCCTGAGATCCAGGGATGGAGCTGGGCAGTTGTTTGGGGTAGGAGTTTGGGGGGGTGTTTTAGTTTTTGTATGAGCCTGGGGGTGAAACCGGGATTGGGTGTTCACAAAGTGGGGAGGGATTGCCTTGGATGGGGGGAGGAAACTACTGATAAGCCATGGGAGACCTCAGGATATTAACGTGGAACGTCAGAGGGCTTAACAGTTATCTTAAGCGAAATAAAGTCATGTTGTATCTTAAGAGGCAGAAGATAGACGTAGCCCTGCTACAGGAGACACATCTAAAGCGAGAGAAACTGGAGCTGGTAGGGAGGAAGTGGAAAGGAACAGTGGTAGGATCAACGTACTCCGCCTATGCCAGAGGAGTGCTGGTGTGGGTGGCGCCACACGTCCCATTTAAGCTAGTTGAGGAGGTTGTGGAGGAGGATGGGAGGTTGGTTATGGTGAGGGGGCTGGTAGAGAACAAAGTAGTGTGCATTGTAAACACATACGCGCCTAACCAGGAAACGGCGACATATTTTAGGACGCTGTGCACCAAGCTCAGTGTCGGGATGGGGGGAACGGTGATATGGGGTGGCGACTTTAATTGCGTGTTGAATCCCAGGGAGGATAGGTCGGATGACAAGATGGCTAAGCCCAGTCCGGCGGCTAAGGTATTGCAGACGCTGCTGGCGGATTTTGGCCTGGCAGATGTGTGGAGAGCGAAACACCCGGGTGTGAGGCAATACTCACACTATTCGGCTCCGCATCTACTGCACACGAGGCTTGATTACTTTTTCCCTACGCCAGACATAGTCGCGGAGTGCGAACATATAGACTACAGGGCGAGAGTCCTCTCTGACCACTCGCCCCTGGTCATGCGATGGCAGCTGTATTACCCACGAGCGCGTATACCAACATGGCGCCTCAGGGCGGAGGCGCTCAAAGACCCTGCCTTCAGAGAGGATATGAGGGAAGAGATAACTGCTTATTTTGAGGTGAATAAAGGGAGCGTTAAGTCGGCTGGCACTTTATGGGAGGCCTTTAAGGTCGTAATGCGGGGGATCGCCATTGCGAAGTCTAAGGGATTGATGGGGGGAGTCCTGGCGGATCTGCATAGAGCCGAGACTGAGCTGGAGGAGGAGTTGAAAGGTGGTGGGACAGATGCGGAGGCGGTCTCCAAATTGCAACAGGAGTGTGCGGACCATTGGGATAGGCTCTGTAATTTGAACTATAGAAAGTATATCGAGAGGTTGCATGCGGGGGGAGATAAAACGGGCCGACTCTTAGCTTGGCTGTACAAGAGCGAGACCCCACGATCCCCGATCAGATTGGTAACCAATGAAAGGGGGGAGGAGGTAGACACCCAAGAAGGCGTGAACAGGGCATTCGTGCAATACTATAAGGTCTTATACGAAGATTGCGAAGGGGGCAGCCAGGAGGAAATAGACGAAGTGCTGGAAGATATAGGCTTGCCTAAGGTCAGCGATGAGGAGCGAGAGGAGCTGGAGGCTCCGATCACCCTGGAAGAGCTGAAGGAGATTGTGAGACAGTTGCCCACTAGCAAGGCCCCAGGGGCAGATGGGTTCCCCAGTGAATTTTATAAAGTGTATGCGGAGGAAGTGCTCCCGCCCATGCTGGAAATGCTCAACGAAGCGTACGAGATGGGACGGTTGCCGGAGTCACTTAGGGAGGCGATTATAATACCGCTCCCCAAGCCAAATAAACCGGGACATGATTGTGGCTCTTACAGGCCCCTGTCGATGCTGAACCAAGATAGCAAGATCCTGACAGCTGTCCTGGCTACTAGAATGCGTAGAGTGATCAGCAAGTTGATCCACCCTGACCAGACGGGCTATGTCCCTAACAGGAACATTACTCACAACCACAGACGCCTCCACAGGGTGGTCGAGTGGGGTTGTAGTGATGACAGCGAAATGGCGATAGTGGCATTGGACGCGGTTAAAGCGTTCGACTCTGTTCGGTGGCCTTGGCTGCTGGCGGCTCTGAGATGGTACGGGATGGGACCAGGTTACGTTAGGTGGGTCGAGATGTTATACAGTGCACCACTAACCAGGGTCCGCACGGGTGCAGTGGTGTCAGAGAGATGGCAGTTGTGCAGAGGCACTAGGCAGGGGTGCCCCTGGTCCCCAATGTTGTACATCCTGGCCCTAGAACCCTTAGCGATTTACCTCCGGCAGCAATATGACCCGGTCGGCATCGATGTAAGAGGAGAGTGTCACCTTATATCCCTGTATGCAGATGATATGCTGCTATACCTAAGATACCCAGAAGAAAATTTGCAGTTTGTCTTAGAGGTGATGGGGAGGTATGCCTGGTTGTCTGGTATAGCGGTAAACCCCCAGAAATCCATTCTATTTCCGCTGGGGGGCTATGTGGGGACTCCGGTAGACAGGTTGCCAGTGTTGCAGATCCCGTGGGCGACGAGATCCTTTAGATACTTGGGAATTGACGTGTATCACACGACTGTGGAAGAGCACAAGCATAACACTGAACTTGCTGTGGGGAAGATTGAGAAATGCATGAGGTTCTGGGAAAGATTGCCACTAGCGATGATGGGCCGGGGAGCTATGCTTAAAATGGTGGTACTGCCCAGGCTACTGCATTATTTTAACAACATCCCTTACATGATTCCTGGGAAGTTTTTTGTGAGGCTACATAGTGTTTGCAGAGAATTCCTGTGGCACGGCACGCGCAACAGAGTTGCACTGTGGAAGCTGCAGAACTTCTACGAGAAGGGCAGAGTTAAACTGCCGAATTTTGAGGCCTATTATGTGGCAGCGCAGCTACAATATGTGTCCAGGTGGCTCTCTGACGACGAGACCCCTGAACACAGGCTGTTTGGGAGGGATTGCTCCCCTTTTTATCTGCGAGAGGTGATCTGGGTGACTAATGCATGCATGAGGGAGCGGCCTAGAATGCTAGCTTTGGGACGGAACATGTGGAAACGGGCCTGCCGGATGATGGGTAACCCTTTGCCGTGTGTGTCGCAGTTCCCATTGGTTGCACTGGCGAAGGGAGATGGACAGCTCAGAGTAATCATCCGGATGTACTGGGAGTCAGTGGGGTTGGTCACCATGGGAGATATTTGGCAGGATGGGACCATCTTGGAGTTCGAAGAATTAGAGGCAGGGTCGGGATTGCACAGGGGTCAATATATGACATATCACAGGATAGTGCAGGAGATCCGGAATAGGTGGCCCGAAACTACCCTGGCCGATGAACCGGACGCCACGGTGGAGATACTATATGACACATCGGAGGGCGGGCATGAGGTCTCTAGGTTGTACGAGATGTTGATGACGAAGGTTGGGAGTGATTTAGTGCACTTGAGACTGGAATGGGAAACGGAGATGGGGGCCCCGATGGCAGATGGGTTGTGGGAGCGAGCCCTGGGGTATCATAAAAAAGTATCAAGAAACGCCAGGTTTAAGCAAATACAGCTTTATATAACGCACAGGGCATACATGACCCCCTTGAGAATATCCAAATTTCGGGATGTCGGACGCCAGGCGTGCCCCAAGTGTGACGAGGAGAATGCAGACATGATACACATGTTCTGGGCGTGCCCAGTAATTGCAGGCTATTGGAGTGAAGTGGCGCAGAAGCTGGCAGGAAAGGGTGTCACGCTCAAAGTGGATTCAGCCTGGGCCTGCTTACTGGGGGGATATCCCAGAGCGCGTAAACTTAGACATGTCGAGAAATTGAAAGATTTGGCTTATGTGCTTGCTAAACGTAGGATTGCCATGGGATGGAAGGAGTGTCATAAGCCACGAATGGAGGTCTGGTGGAGGGATCTCCAAAAATGGGCGGAGGCCGAGACGGCTGTGTGGCGGGATACCAGTATTGCAGGGGAGGAGGAGGAAATGTGCTCCCTCGCGGCATGGAAATTGTTGATAGCTGAACTGTTTGGAACGGGGTCGGCTCCAATTGAATCTGAGAGCGAGGACGCCCCCCCGTTCACAGCGGATAACGATGGCGAACACCATACAGGCTCATAGGGGGGAGGGATGGGGATTGCAGTGCTTTTTGTTGTTAAATGTGTTTATTTATGTTCAGTTGTATTGTTGTTTGGCTTATATATAAAAAATAAAAATATATTTTAAAAAAAAAAACAGTGCTAATTGTGTATGATTCTGGGAAGCCAACCTTAGTGGACCTGCAACGGTTTAACACAAAAGTCCTGGTAACACAGACAAGCTGTTAGGCGTAGACTTAGGACATCAGGGTTTGGGCCAATGTGCAATTAAAAGATTTCCTAACATTAGTCCTCACTCTCTTAGATGCCATGACAACAAATGGCAACATACACACTCCACAAACTCCCTCATAGGAACAACATCTGACCATTGACGTCTGTAATGAAAGTATACAGGGGTTACACATAGGGTCACCCACAGGATACAGTAGGCTGAATCCTACTAGAATTAAAGAAAGGCTTCCTCAGTGTGGATCCCTTGCATCAATCTGTTTGCCAACTCAGCCAGGAACCCGGGTACCTGGGGGCACCTAACCCCGAGGGACCTTTGATCTTTCAGGAGCAAAGTCTTTCTTTCCTTTCTTGATTCAGTCTGACATGATATGATATGGCATTTATAACGCGCCTATACACAAGTTGTTTCAAGGCACGACGATGCAAGGAAGGGGTACAAACGGAGGACAGACAACGATCCTACTAGGCCAGTGATAGAAGTGTACCGAAAAAGTAGTGGAACTATGACTCCGGTGGGGGACAGAGTAAGAAGGAAAGGAGCAGTGTGCAACAGATTTTTCTGTTTGTAGTCATGCTGGTTGACGGCCAATTGAGTTGAAACAGATTTCAGTTTAGCTGTTACTAATATCCAGTGGTAAAGTGTAGAAGTGTGCTTTAACTTCACAAAGAATAGTTCCGGAATGGGGAAAATGATTGCAAAAAAGTAGTGGAGCTGTTAACAGTCAAAAATAAAAGTAGTGGAACACCGCTCCCGACTGTACCCGCTCACTTCGACTACTGTACTAGGCCAGGTGTCATTCAGATCGTGCAAGTGCGTGGGAAGGGGGCAGGGACAGCGCAGTACATGGGAATAGAAAAAACAATAAGTACGTAATGGCCAGCAAGTGGCAAGTGCATGGGTAAGTGCAGACATCATGTGTCAAGGGCTGTTAGGGGGACTGTAGGGATATCTCAACAGGGAAAAGTGTTTTAAGCTATGTCAGGGGAGAATCGGAAATAGTTTGGGCCTCACCAAAGTGAAGCATAGAAGGTTCATTTACAGATAGAAAAACGTTAGGGATCCAAGGGAATTGGGAAGCGTAGGGACCAGTTCACAGCAGATCCTTGCGGGTGATTAGCTCCTAAGGTTCATGGAGCGGAGAAAGGACCAAATTGTCATAGTTCTTAACGCCTCCTTTATGAATGTAGGAAACAATTGGGTGCATAAGTTTGATTCTGAAATATATTGCAGAGTACCCTTTGCTCGAATGTGTAGGGACTGTAGTTTAGTCTTGGTGGCTGTTGTTTTTGTAGTTCAGGGCCATGTGTACTTCCATGGCCCCTGTAAGATTGACCAGTGTTGTGATGCATCCACAGTGTAGAGTTATGCATAAGTGCAGAAGGCACTAGAGGAAGGGCAGGTGTGAGCATATGAGTTTGCGAGCAAAACCGCTATGCCTGAAGTGAAGCATGGAGCTGCAACTCTCAAAGAAGGAGCCAACTCTCAGAGTGCAACACATGGGGGATCCAAAGCAGCGAGCGTGATGCAATGAGGAGACCAAGGCAGCACTCCCAGGTGTGGCACCTCCCTAGATAGCAGGGCAAAGTCGAAAACAAGTTGCTAAAGCTAAGACCACAGTGCACACATCCATAGTCCCCTAGAAACACAATCGGGCACAACCTCGGCTAGGGGAATTACTAGGCAAATGAAAAAGGAAGCAGATGGCGGCCAAGGAAGGAGACTGCAGCTTGACAAAAAGCATGCAGTGCTGCAACATATTGGTTTGCTTAAGTGGGGGGTTCCCCGCCATGATTAATCTCTAAACATTGATTATTGCGGAAAGGGTATGGTGTCTGTTTAAAATGAGAAAATATGTCTTTTCTTCTTTTACCATTTTTAAAAGAGCCATGATTTGAGGCATTCGTCCCAACGTCTGTGTTTGTGACGTGTGAGTGGAGAGAATCAATACATTAGTAGGAATTGGTCTCATTCTGTGTTCTAGTCTCCTGCTTTAATGAAATTGTTCTGACTTTTTGATTTTTCATTTTTAACAAAAAGAAACATTTTCTGATGTATCTTATTTGTTTTCAGAGCTCTGTTGTACCTGGTTCGATTTGTTGGTGCCATTGCCAAGTTGCATGGAGTATACGTTGGGCGCTGGCACAAATCTCCTGTGAAATTGATGGGTGGAGGTGCTGGAAAGGGTGGACTTTGTTTTCGACAGAGTTTGTTGACTCAGCAGTTTTATTTGCTGCTCCTTAACTTTTTAATATTCAAGCCTCGAAGCAGGTCTTGTGACTGCACACATCGTTCCGGAGAGAAAGGAGGAACCTGAAAGACAAGTTCTTAAAGAGAGAATCACAACAAATCAGTATAAACAGAAGCCAAATGTCTCTGTAGCAAACTGAAGAGTGGCAACCTATGCGAGAAAAGCAATACCAAAAACACCGTGGAGAGAATAGTATGTGACCTATATTAGGATGCATTTAAATACATTGTGGGCTCTTAGTTAGGCGGTCTCCCTTTATATGTTTGTGTCTTGGGCCCCAAATCTGCATGAGCCCTGGTTCAACGAGTCTGCTAGAGGACAACTTGAGCTTGGCAGCAGAATATTTATTCTGTTCAGACTTTTTTGAGCCTCTAAAATTCAACATGTCCTGCTTTTTTCAAATTGTTATCTGAGTACTTAACCATGCGTCCCAGTCACTGCTCCATATAAGATTTTCAGGAGTATTTTATCTCGAAACTTTTATAAGTTGGCAGTAGTGGGGGCATTTTAGGGACTACAAAAAATATATTTTTTTTAACTTTCATTTTTATTTACATTTTAAAAAGAAGAAACCAAACAGCACATTTCTGACGACTTTTAACTCAAAGCTCATAATCAAACTCTACTATATTTTTAATCAAGTTAAATATATTTGTAATTTTAAAACCAGCATTGTTGATTTAATCTACTGTAAATGAAGATGTAGTTATATCCATTAGGCCATGTTAGTATTATGAATCTCATTTGCAGAGCTCTTGTTGTTACACCATGTGGATACTACCGGTCTGATCCCATCAACCAAGCAGTGTAGGTGGCATCAAGGGCCAGGGTCCTATCAACTCATTCTCACTATTTCCATTTCTTTGACATATTCACCTAACTATTAGGAAGTAAAATTGACTGGTACACTGCTTATCTAGACTTTGTTCAAGGTTCACCTTAAGTAATCCCATCATTGAATAGATCAGTGTATTTCTTTGCCTTGCAAAGGTTAATGCCTGCTATTCAGCTGCAGTACAATGCCCAATTTAAGGAGAGCTGTGTCAGTGAGTGCTAATGCTGTATAATGTAGACCTCAGTCCTGATTTATGATGCCTGGTGGTATTGCTCCAGAGGGAAGCAGTAGATGGCTTGAGCTGAGATTCAATGTTAAATACATATGGTTTCTTGTGATTGGAGCACTGGGGGAGGCGTACAGGTGTAACCAAAGATGGACGTGTCTCCTTAAAATAGAGTTTTCAGAACTGAACAAGTGCAGGGAATGTTCATAAGACTCCTGGCCATTTTCTATCAGGGTCATTACCCTGATTGCAAATAGCGCTGACTAGGTACGAATGCATCTGAGCGCTTTACAATAATTATATATATAATAAATAATGACATAAAAGTACAAAACCGTAACATTCAAGATTTAAAACATTGAGATCACAAAAATATAAAAGACTAAGGGCCTCATCATGAGTTGGGCTGTAGCCCTTAAATCCGGCGGTAACTGTATTACCGCTGCATTTAAGGGCTGACCCTATCATGAGTTGGGCGCTAAATGGGCTATTTTACCTTCAGCTTTTATCTGGAGGTGAAAATCCCATGTTTTCAACGGTATTACCGCCAGCTGTATTAGCCCGCATTATTAGCGACGAAAATGCCCCATTGGATCCGATGGATCCAATGGGGAAATTGGATTTACCATTAACACCCAACTCGTGATCCGGCGTTAATACCGCCAGACCGGTTGGTGCTAAGGCTATTGCAGTCGGGTGGTATTACAGCCGGAATACAGCCCAACTCGTGATGAGACCCTAAATACTAACACATTTTCTAAATCATCCAATCAATCCTATTATTTCATAGTGGACTTCCAAAGCCATGCTTTCAGACTTGAATCTCAAGTTTTCCAAAATATTACACAGATCAGGTAGTAGTAGGTTCCAAAAAGACACAGCAGCACCTGAGTGTTTTGCAGAAGTTGCACATCTAAACTTTGGTACTTAAAGAAGTAGTGGGTCTCGACTACAGAGACCTCTAGACCCTCCTGATATTTTTAGTTTAACTGCTTAGTTACCAGGAGTCTGAAGATAGATAGCTTTATAAAGTATACATAATAATTTAAATATAATCTGTGATGAATCTGGCAAATTCGTCCCTTCTCCCTTTGGGGGAGCCTTCCACCTTATTTCCCCCCCCCCTGTGAGGCTAGTCACCTTAAGGCAGAGAAGGTACCAGGGTTGCCTGCGGTGGAGGGGGTCGAATTGAGTTAAATGAAGAGAGAAATAAGTTGTCTAAAGGACCAGAGGGGCCTGGAGATCCCTGAAGAGATAAGAGACATTGTTACAAGAAGGCAACCTGCAGGGTTCAAACAATCTATACAGTATCACTATTAGGGGAAATGAAAAGGGCCAAGTTGGTGGAAACAAGCGAAGGGTATAATCCCTCCCCTTCAAGAATTTGAGACAAGTGGTTTGGGTAAATATCTGCAATTATTTTCTGAGGAATTTTAAAAAGAGTCTTGAAAAAAGTTTCTTTTGTGAACTGTTAAGAGCAAACGTTTTGTGCTACGACCAGTACTTTGGGAGGGATCTAACTGACACTGGCCGAACGAAGCAAGAGCTGGGAGGTTACGGCTTTGGCTCATTTGTATGTTGTTTTTTTCTAAGGTGATAGGGCCAGATAGTGACTTGGATTTGGACTGATAATTACCTTTTTGATTTTGACAGTTGACGAGCGCCATTATTTTAATTTGTAGGCAGGGAAATCCCTCATAGCAATAGGCACAGATGGGCATTTTTTCTTTTGAGTTAATTCCAAGACCCGTGAAATGTTAATCCTGTGTCTGATTACTCCTTCTGGTTTGCCACAAATCCTAGCTTTTAGAGGTAACTAGTGGAGGCAACAAAATAGGCGTATTACTATGAACTCTATGTGCCCCAGAAACTAAACGTGCAGCTGCATAAAACACAACCTTCCGAGGGGACGAAGATGATTGTCGCATACCAATAAAAATGGAGATACCAAAGTGGATTTGTGATTAAACCAGTGATTGAACTAAAAGCCGAAAATAATCAAGAAAGACATATATTTTCACTGCTCTTAATGCAAATAATTGGAAATTAGAAGATTTTACTGACATATTTATATAGCGAATAAAAGACATTTTAGATCCCAGATGAAAACCTAAAGCTGTTGGAAGACCCAGCTGTATTCAAATTAATGAACCAGCTAGAAAGTACTGCTTGCTTTAAGGAGTTGGAAAATAAAAAAAAAAAAACTATGTTTTAGAAGGGTTTAATGGGAGGACATCCATGTTTCAGTTTCAACTAAACAGTTAATTGCTTCATATCTTGCTTTCACAACATTCTGAAATATGCCTGGGTATTGTTGGCATTTTGATGTATAGCAACTCCATGTTTAGCATCCATATTCCCTATCGGCTGCATATATAAATGAAAAAGCAAAGGGGAAAGAATAAGGAACTAAAATGATCTAGATCGTGAGGTCGGTCCCCATCACAACAGTTTGCTTTCTGTTACACAAAAATTAGTGAAAACAATCCAATACCAGACCAGCGACCCCCTTTGACAAGACAAGGTTTCAATGATCTCATGATCGATTTTCTCGAATGTTGCCGACCAGTCCAATAGCACAAAGAAACAGGAGTCACCATCATCCACAATTCGATAGATGTCATTCAGAATATGTAATGTAACCGTTTCTGTGCAACAGCCTGTCCGGAAACCAGACTGAAACACAGCAATTAGGTTCTGATTAGTTATCTAGCCATTCAATTTGTCAAACAACTTTTTCGATGAACTTACCCAAAAATGGTATAAAGGGGTTATAGTTGGCCATACAATTCATGTGAAGATCCGTTTGTACATGCCCTATTGTAAGGGCGTCCAGGAAACAACCAGACCAGATTGACGGATGTATTCATTGTTACAAAAAGGGGAGAAAGATTTGAAAATACTCTTCTGCTATAGTGGCTAGACAAGGGTCGTCCGTAAAGTGAGTAGCTTCAGTCTTTTGTCAACTGTTAAAGTAGCTGCAATCAATTATGAATCTCCTCAGTTCCTCGCACAAAGTTCCACAACAGTTTATGGTCGGGATAGAATTTGCTTGAAAGTGAAATAGTCTTACACAATTGGTATGACATTCATTCATCGCCCGTATTTGTTTTGCAGAGTTTTATGCTGCAAAAACTCATTGGGGTGCTAAAGGCATATAAGGCATATAAGGATTATGGGGTGTGGGAAATAGGTTGTAAATAGCTGTGAAGATGCAGTTGTGGGGTAACCCCCCCCCCTCAAGAAAAGAAAAGCAATGAGTTTTTGTGGCAGAACATTGGCAGCAAAAAACGAAAATTAAATTAAACGGGCAATGGAATGACATAGAATCTTACAATTCTGTGGGTCTGGATTCCTCAGGCTCAATCAAAAACAGTTATTTTGTTTTTGCTCCTTCAACCCCTCGGGGGAAGAGAAGGTTGATAATTGATTGTTCCTCTCAGCTGCAATGACAGTATATTTCTTACTCGTTGGTGTCAGGTGATTTTTGGTCACTCATTATTAACCGCTCCCATTAAAGGGCAGTGTTGCTTGTGTGCAACTGGTCAATGGCTGGTTGGTTTCACCAGTCTTCTCCTTTTGGTTCGCATTTGCTGTAGCCTACCACAGTCTTGCTTCTTTACAGAGTTTTCTGATGCCTGGGCTCACATCTACAAGAAACCTGCTGGGCTTAGGTTCCTCCCCCTGGGGTCAGTCTTTGGCTCATGATCGCTGGCAAATATTCTTTTTTCTCTGCGAGTTCCACCAGTTCTGGATATCGACTCCCGGCAAACATGTCTCTGAACATTTAACTACCAGTTTCTCTGGGGTTCTCTATTCTTGGACTCTGCTGTTCTCTTGCCCAAAGACCACAATGCACAATGCAGGACCAACCTTGGCTCCACTGGTTTTGCCTTGCACCTTTTAGCACCCACTGGCCATCTTGGCCTAGCAGCTTACTTGCATCCTTTCCCCCTCTGCTTTTTCCCGCCCTCCCTCTGTCTTCTTCCTTTCCCTGCTTTATCTTCTTCTTTTCTCTTGGTCTTGCCCACCTAGATACTTTCCTTTCTCTTCTCTTGCCTCCTTCCTGCGCAGCCCCCTTCTCCACTCTATCCCCTGCGAGAATGAATAGATGTCGGACCAAAAAGGTGGGTAAACTCCATAACTCATCGATACGCAGGGTACAGAACAACATGAGAAAAAAGGATCTAGTGTCGCATGGAATGGATTCAAACCATAAATCATCAAAACCTACTGCTCAAGCCGTCAATGTGAACGGCACCAACAGAATCCCGGAACAAAATAGTAATAAACAATGTTAACAAAAATACATTTCAATTTAATGATAATTATGTTATGCACTACAACATAAGACATGATCAAATCACTACTGATAGAAAAACACTGCTACTAAAAACATTTAAATCCATATCAAAATGCATAAGACAGAATAAAGTGCAAACCAGTGCTTGGTAAAAAAATGCCTGCAAACAGATAAAACGGCAGAAAAAGTACTAAGAACAAATCATGAAACACATTTTGTTCCCTAAAAATAACAATGTAATAAAGAAAATGATTCGACATATGGTCAACTAGCTGAGGTCGTGAATGTACAATAAGTATCTATTGCGACTCTTCTGCTGTTTTCAAATCAAACTGGTCATGTTGTAATTAATCTGCAATAGAAAAGATATATTTATTTTCCACCTCCGGGTTCGGATTCGAAGAGCATTTGGCCTCCCCAGAACGCAGAATTCCTTTCAACTCACTTCCTAAAAACACATACTTAGGACCTGGTCATAGTGGTCACAAACAACTACCATAAAGTGAGCTGAAAAACAGTACGGGTTATTCAGTCCATGAAAGTCTGTATAGAAACGCTGCATACTGTTTACTGAACATATTTTAACAATAGCAGATAAACAAAGATCTCGGTTCAACTTGCATACTTGTAGTTTGCATCTTTTGAAGGCAAGTCCCTGATTGCGCACATTCCAGAGTGAATACAAGCCTCTAGGGAAATAAGCCAGCAGATAGCTTGCAAGGATAACAAGGTTTAATTGTACAAAATACAAAACATCAGCAAAGAACTCTGCTGCCCGAGAACGCTCTGACCCCAGAATACATGACAGTGCTGTATGAGGGACCACATTGTTCTAGATGACACCACGTATATGGTCTAAACTAGCACATTTAATTGGATGGACAGTATACACAATCCTGCTCCATATGACATGCCAGGCTACAATTGGTTCGTTCTCTGTTGGTCAGGCTCAACGTGGGTCAGTTGGGCTCATCTCGTTGTATGGTGAAGGTCAGGTTGCTCATGAAATAGTGTTACATCTAAGCTAGCACACCAAGCCTACTACTACATCACTGTAACATGCACCTGGGCGGCTCAGGGACTGGTGCCAGGGGGAAGGGAGGATGAAATACAGTCACACTGACCCACACATTCTGTGCTTTGTTGATACCTCTCCTCTCGCACCGAAGGTGCCCACCCTGGTTTTGATCTACAATTTATCCCTCCTGGTACCTTGTGTTACAAAGGATATATTTTATGCTGGCGGGTGAAGCATGACGCATGCTTAGATCTTTTATGGTCACTTGATTTGTGCTGGGACAGGGGGGGTCGCTTGCTTATCATGGAATGCAGGGATGTGGGGGTCGGGTCAGTGGTGTGGGCTCTGGATTTGACTTTGGGATGGTATAACTGGGGTCTCCCTTCCCTATGTTTTTAGCACGGGACAAGACGGGACTCTCGAGCAGAGCACACTCCTGGGCTTCTCTAGCATGAGCTTACAGTTTGTTTCCAAAATACCAGGGCCTACAATGGTCAAGTCTCTGTTACACCCAGTCTCTTGCCGCAGAGGACCTGATGTACTATTAACAACAAGCAAAATGTTTCTTTCAGTAATGTTCTCGTTGGATGATTTCCTTTCACCCGTGGATCCCCCTCAACCGGGCTCCGATCCTTTTTGTAACCTTGGCTTCCCACAGTCAGGTTCACATTTGCCAGTTTGACACAGTTCACTTTCATGATGCCTTGAGAGATTCACTTCCCTTAGCCTTCTAGCCCCCAGTCAGGCTTTTCACATTTATTGTTCATAGAGCGTTTTCCCTCATCCTGGCGCACACACCTGTTTCACAGTGTCACAACTTGGATAATGGGTTAAGGACTTTCGATTGTACAAAGGATTTTGCCTCGGCCCTCGCATGACCACCTTAACTCTGTATGTTGACCTTTTCTACAGCCTCCTGTTACTATATAATTCACAGGAAAAGGGGACGCGCCAGAGTCTTTTGAATGGACGTCCACGTGGCTCCGGACCACTCGGCAGCTGGTCTTTGCCTTGATTTTTAAAAGTTCAGTAGTACACAAGTTCTTTGTTCATAACAAGTTGCTGCTTGCAACCTTCGCTTAACACAGTCCAGTTATCTATCAGTTCTCCCTCCGACTCACCCGCTGTGCTGACTTCCTTGTCGGTTCTTGTCTCTGGAGTCAAGGATGGTACCACAGTAGCAAGTATGTCTCCCCGCCTCAGTTATCAGTGCAGGAGGGTACATCTAGGTACAACTATTGTACAGTCTAAATATGCAGAGAATGTACAACATGAAAACATAAGGCTTGTTAAAATAACACAGTGGGAAAGACTGATATAAGCAGGGGTAAAGGAGCTATGGTAAAAGCAGATTGGGGGAGAAACCAGGGAAAGAGCAAGAAGGAGGGGAGCTTGGTTGAGACGTTCTAAAAGGGTCTAACACATGGGAAGCAGGAGTTGGTGGGTAGTGATGGCCTTTGGAGGTAGTGGGGTTGTCCCCTGCTTCTGGAGGATTGGAGGCTGCAGGGTCAAAATGAAAGCAGATGCGTAAAAGGTAAGTGGGGGAGGGTGGGGATGTATTGGAGGTTTGAGGGGCATGGATTTGTTGATTTTGGCCACGGCTACGGTCAATTCTGCCGCAAACAATTATGCCACGGCCATCAACAACTCACTAGTTTATTATTCTGATAATGCTAGTGTGAGCTAGCTGCTCTATGCAAATGTCACTTGTGACTATGACATAATGTGCTGATTGTCTATGAATTGGCAGTGACAGACTATGGCGTCCATCGCTGGCAAGACAACAAAAGCTCTACACACATAACCTTAACAAGTTTTGTGCCAATGCACAGGGTATCCTCACTAGACAACCTGATTATCTGGACCAGTATTAGACACTCCTTGCAGAGCATTAGATTGTACACTTGGTGTCCTCACTGGACTACACATCTAACCAGCTCAGTGATAAGGGCACTTCTTGCAGATGTTTGGTCCTTGAGCACTTTGTCGGTGCATGATGATAGTTTGAATGTATTATAAGGCAGCAAATACATTTTTTTAAATAACTTGCTTAATACTGGAGCCGAGGATTCGAACCTGCGTTGTTCTGTGTTGTCTTGCTGTCAAGACAAACGCATTGCCTCTGAGCTATCCTCCGGGCCCAGTGAAAAGCAGATTATGGGGCAGTGGGTAGAATGTCATCATAGCCTCAATCAAGTGCCGTGCAGGGCTACACAAAGCTTGCACACAGAATGGCTTCATGAAATATCTTCACTGGATGCCATGTCTATGTAGGCCAGTGTTAAGGATGCTCCTTGCAGCACCTAACTCCCTGAGCATAACATTCACACCGGATGACCGCTCTTCGTTTGACAATACTGAGGCTAACTCTGATGGAGCTACAGGCTATGCACACGGCATCGTTGCCACACGTCATATGTTCTGAAACAATTAATACAGTCCCTTCTTGCAGCGCCTCGCCTAAAGCAGATCATCGATAGACAATGACAGATCTGTCTTGTATCAGTGATAAGTAGGTTTCATCCAAATGCTTGGACTGTGTGCAGAGTGTACTTGCAGAGAATCTTCTGCATAACCAGCATTTACTTAAACCAATAATAAAAAACATTAAAAGGAATTATGCCTTCATATAGAGTCAAAGAATTACATGGGGGGAATTGGCACATCATTATGACAACAGCTATACACAAGCACTGGCAGCAATAGTTAGCCACTGACACTCACCACCACCAGACCCCCTCACTCCCTAACCTGGTGCAGTCTCCCCACTCGTTCCAGCCTTGGAGGTCTAGATACAGTAGAGATTCTGACCTGCAGCTTCACCCTCCTATGGCAGCTTTTCCTCTTCAAACATGACAGCCGCTGCTGCCCTCCTGTGAAACCCTGGCTGCCTTATGTCTCAGACCCCTGCACCAAATTCTTTAACAACTGCAGAAGAGTGGATAAGTGCTCACCGCCCCATGTGACCTAGGCCTCGACCCTTATTAAGGCATTCCAACAAGGTGTACTTGGTTGGGAGGCTTGATGAGCTGTGACTTAGCTTTAGGAAATACATCTTTGCCTTTTCACAAGCTTATCCACCTCTCCACTTTGCCAGACTTCAGGTCTCTGCTTGTGTCAATATTCCCTTGATTGACTGTATGTGAGTACCTCGTTTTCTGTGTAGTTTTGCTTGCTTTGATACCCATGCTTTCTTCTCCATAAGTCCTTTGGCAGCATTTCATTACTCTAAGCTCCTATCTCTTTGTGCCTCTCAAGCCATTCCCCCAGTTCTACTGTCCATCATCTTGTTTGCTCTCAGGAGACATGCACTCTTGTGAGCCCCCCATGTGATGCTCTTCCCTTGCCCCTTTCTCTCTACATTTAGCACTGTTCCCTGTTTTTCATATCTTGTTAAACCTGACTAACTACCACTTCTTAACCTTCTGGCTTCTCAGCAGCACACTCCGGTGCTTCCTACTAATGTTCTCTATGTTCCCCTTCATCTGTGGCTATTTACTCTGCTCCTTCTGGCATCTGCCTCTTCTTTGCGTACTCTTGGTCATGTCGGTTGTGCTCCTGTATTTCATTGTCGGCAACCTCTTCATTCTCTAACTTCCACCCTCCTTTTCAGATGTGGTCCTCTTGTATCCCTTGCTGAGGCTAGGTTTCAGTATGGCAGTGCCCTGTGTTCATGCTGTTGTGGTATATCTTCCTGACATATGGGGTACCAGTGATTCTTTGGCAATACACTACTACACTTACTGGTAAGTGAACTTTGTAAAATATTCCACAATGTAACAGGTTTGTAAAACAGTTTCAGGAAAGGGTCTCAGTTTAGTAAAGAGTCTTTCCTAGAAGAGAACATGCAGTAACAGGTAAGTAACACAGTTTTCCTATCTATGCCAGAAAGTTTCAAGAAAGATCGAGGTTGACCAGTTGTGTGGCTTTAGGGCAGGCTTTTGGCAGGAAAGAGTTACCTTCTGTGAAAGTGTCTCAAGGAGCAGTTTCTGCGTTTCTGGTGGAGTTCAAGCCACAGAAGACCCTAGGTGACGAAGAGGGGGCCTAGGCATGAAGAAAGGGGTCAGCTGCAGCACTAGAGTTGGGAGAGCAATATTGGAAAAGCATTTCTGCAGAAGCCAGTTGGCTGTTTCCAGAGGTGGTCACTGTGCACGTTTGACAGCTACCGTGCTTTGTAGCGACTTCGTACTGGTGCAGGAGGGAACTCTTGGGAAGAACTATTGTTGATGATTCAGTGACTCCCAGTTAAAGGTTATGAGCCAGAGGAGCTGAAAGGCAAAGATGCTGCGTCTGCAAAGCAGGATTGTTCCGTATTCCTCAGGCACAGGATTCTGCTTTTGAAGATGTGATCAGCTGGAGAAGACCCAAAGGAAGAATGAATATTGAAGAAAAGCATACAAAGGCACTCCAACAAGCCACTTAAGAAGGACTGGGTGTGAGTTTGACAGTGCAGTTGGAGCTTCCCAGATGATGAGATGGCACAAGGGTGCATCCGTGTTGACCTGAGACAAGAACGCTCTGATTGGCTGGGCACAGAGCGTCTTCAGAGTCCTAGCATTGAACTGGCTCCCACTTCAGGCACGGGCAGGAGCTTCAGAGAGGCAAGGCCTTTGAGTAGGAGCTTGGATCCCATTGTTCCAACTAGATCAGGGGGAATGAGGGTCACAGTCAGTTCCTTCTAGAGAGACGGAGGTGTGCCATCAGATTCGGTGGAGTCTCAATAGATGCTGGTCCATCTCTCTGCCTACACAAGGGTTACCAGGATGCAAGAACAGTGCTCTAGCAGTAGACTACGTGAGTGGGTAAGGAGGTCTCGTTTCATCCATCTTGGGAGGTAGTGAGTGAACACATCTGATTACACACCTAGCATAACATAAACAGAGCAGTGGTCAGCCAGTGCCAGACCATCCCTTCAAACACACCCCAGCCTTCAGGAAGGTGTATCTAACAGAGTAATGAATCCACACTATTCCAGATAGTTATTTGCGTATGCCAGTTAGAACTTATTTTAGGCTAACTACAGTGCCCAGTCCCAGGATACATACATCAAATGGGCAAAGGTTGCCACCTCCCCATATGCTCATAAAGAGGGATTGGGATATTCATGTGACCCTCCAGGTCTTCAAGGCAAATCAAGAAAACATCAATTCTGGGCAATAGAGGAGGGGGTCAAAAAGGAACCAGCCAGGTAAAATGGATTACATCCTGGGAGCCATGTTACACAGGCAAAACTTCACCACCAACCTAGCCACATGACTAACGGAGAAGTGGCACCTCACCTGGGACACTATGGAGTACGTTTGGAGTACCCCTATCATGGCCATGCCATTCCTGTAACCCTCCTTTTCCCACCAACCATATCTTCCTTCCCTCTTTTTTATTTTCCTTGCGTCCCTTTGTGTCTCATGCCCTGCTCTCCTTTCTAATAGTCTGTAGCATCATGCCCCTTATCCACTTGATTTTCTTCCTCTTTCCTTCTACCTGCCTTATATCCCTATGACCTCTTCCTCTTCTGGCGCTCAACTGGTAGCTTCTGCAGAGCTCTGGTTTTTCCATCCACCTGCTCTCTTTTGACGGACTATGCAGTACCTCCGGTCCCCTACGTTAGCCTCGCCTTTGTTCATAGCTACTATCCTTTAAATAGGTAATTCCCAAGTAATGCCTACTGCTCTCCACTGTCCTGCTATTTCAACCTTACTTTGCCTTTTTAACTTCTCTCTCCTCCAACCTCAATCTGGTTCTCATTTGTAGTTCTGTTTCAGTCGCAGGGCTGATAACTGGCCCAACCTTACATGGTTATCCACCACACCTGTCTTGTGTAGGATCTGCAGCCTCATCCCACTGCAGTATGCGTTTCATAATAGGATGGTCATTGTAGTGACTACTGCCTATTTCTTGAGGTTCTGTTTCATTCCGGACAGTCGACCCATTTCATCTTAAGGTCTGCAGAATGTTAAAAACGTAATGCTGGTGTTGTGGCCAAGGTGGCTGAGTAGGCAAAAACATACAAAAATATGTTCTTGTCATCAAGAAACTCCGATTGTCCTTTTGAAGGGAAAACTACATTGTACTGAGACGAGGAAAAAGGTCTGTGGAGGAATACAAGCATGAAACAAACATAGAAAAGGGACTGTGACACTGCACCAGGGAAGCCCCACAGCAAAGTAATAAAAGAAAGAGTCGAAGACTGGGAGGAGAGAGAGATAATCCGTGAGTTATGCATTTGCTTGCAGGCATGTGCTGGAGAAGAGGTGGATGCATGGCGTCCTATGCCAAAGAGGAAACCAACTGAAACTTCAGGCATGCAGCATTGAGAAGGTGAAAAGGTGAAAAGAAGAGAGAAAAGAGAGCCTGTGAGTTACAAATTAGCTCACAGGCATATGTGGAAGGAAAGTGGGACGCATAGCGTCGGGGAGGTGAAGAGAGAAGAGAAGCCGAAGGTGGACTTATTGTAGTAAATCATGCAATACTTTTTATGGGACGCTTTGCCCTTCCTTGCCCTTTCTTTTCTTCCCATAAAGACTTTGATTTGTGAAAACGTCTTTTCCACATCGGCACTGGACATGGGCAAGCACAACATGCCACACACAAATTGATAAACTGATAAACCTGGCCACTGTTGGCGCTTTCCCACCTAATACTCATGTAACTTGAGATAATGGATTCTCAGGCACAAGCTCTGCCAAATGGGCATTAAACTGGGTGCACATAGTCTCAGAGGGCCTCATCAGGAGTCTATCAGCGCAGGATCATAAGTAGCGGTTGGGTGGTTATTGCCAACTCCCCATGGGGTCCACATTACCCAATCGGGTTTGGGGGCGCTATTACAACCAGCAGTAATATCGCCGAAAACTGACAGTAAGTGGACATTTTTACCTCCAACTTTTGCCAGAGGTAAACCTACAACTTACCACCCAACTGGAGATTGGCCACCCCAATGTTGGAATTGTTTGAGGTGGGGGCATTTTGCAAGGGAATGCAGGAGCAGGTCTGCAGTGGGGTATAATTATGGCCCACAGCAACAGGGCCAAGAGTATTCGTAACAGGGTTAAGGATATCAGAGTCAAGGGTTTTCCCAGGGGCAACACCAAACATATAACCAACAGCCTCAAGTATCTGACATGCAAGTGCGGCGTATGCCACAGCAGCAGCATGACGTTGCTGTCCTGGTGAACAGGGTACCAAGTGGGGCTACTGGCCCCTTTGGAGGAGCAGCAGTAATAGGAGGCAACCCCTTCTCGTTCACTGGATCGAGCACATACCCTGACTAGGACAGCCCACAGAGAGCACTCGCGTGTCCGGTCTTGTCGATGACCATCCACCCTGAAAAGGAACCTTTGGTGGGGGCAGAGATAGGAAAACAAGCAGTACATATCCATGGTGGACTTTGGTGCAACTAAATCATGTATCATGGAAGGACATTTTCCATTATTGAAAAAATATCTTGACGCGCAGTGATGGGGCTGTTTCCAAGGTTCCATACACTGATGAGCTGGACATAAATGTGGGAGGGAAGGTATTACGGGTGCCCTTACTATATTCCGAAAATTCCCCTGTCAGTTTACTAGGGGCGTACCTGCTCAGCAAGTTAAACATGACCATATCCTTTACAGATAATGGTATAGTCTGCTCCACGCCTGGGATGTGCGCTGTTAGGGCAATGTTGATAATACATACAATGACAAGGGAGGTGGTGGTCCGTCGGATTCCCGTAGACCTGGACATGTTTAGTTATGGTATTACTGTGCTTGTGGAGGTGGTGCCCCAGATCGCCAAACAGTGTTGGCAAGTGCCCACTGATTTTATCTTTCATCCAGCAGTGTCGTCTGAGGTGGTGGCACGAGCAATATTGTTGCTGGATCTGCCGGGGTTGTTGGTTTCAGACAAGAGGCTTGTCCTGTTGGGGGTTGACAGGGACGGATGTGAGTGGCACACAGTGCTCTGTGTAGATCCAATGGTACAACTAAAGGAAGTGACAGATGGTGAATTGTTTGAAAAATAACGACAACAATGGGGAAATAATCCTAGAGATCTGTATCCCCTGTGACACAATGATACAGTACCGAAATGTGCAGTGCCCCCTGATGGCAGTGGTAACTCCTCCCCTATTTATTGATGAAAACCTACAACATGTGCCTTTTACAGTTGTGGACTACAAATCTACACGACGTAGGGTTACTGAAGGGCGTGATCCCTGTGCATATAACACTAAAACCAGGTGCAGTGCTGCCCAGGGTAAGACAATATCCATTATTGAGGGAAGCAGAGGAGGGTATTAGAAATACAATACAGGCTCTATTGGACATGGGGATTATTGTGGCATCTAAATCCCTGTGTAACACTGCGATATACCCTGTAAAAAAAATCAACAGGGGGCAATTGGAGAATAATTCAGGATTTGTGCCCCCTAAATGACGTGGTACAGAAAGAATTTCCTGTTGTTGTTCCAAATCCTGTGACAATTTTATGTAGCATCCCCCAAGAAGCCACGTATTTCACTGTAGGGGACTTGAAAAATGCATTTTTCTCGATTGCACTCCATCCTGATTCGAGGTACCTCACAACATTCACGCAGGGCCATATGCGATTCGAACACACTAGATTACCTCAGCGGTACTGCGAGAGAGTATTTAACAGAATACTGCATGCCGATCTAGGAAATATTCAGTTGCCTAGCACGATTATCCAGTACGTGGACGAACTGCTAGTGTGTAGTGACAGTGAACAGCACTGCTGAAGGGACTCCATTGCACTCTTATAATTGTTGGCCTCTAAGGGGTAGAAGGTCGATCAGGCCATATTGCAATATTGTCAACACGAGGTACTCTATCTTGGGCAGTTCATATCAGGGAACTGTAAAAGAATACTACCAGACAGGGCAGCGTTAGTACGCGCCACCCCCAGACCCGCCTCAGTTAATGTCATGATGACTACCTCCAAGGGGCCAGACAGGGCCCGGCACCCTCAGAGGCAGGCAACATGTATACTAGGGAAGTCCCAGCCACCCCAGATAGGGGCTCTTTGGACTCAGTCCTGGCGCCGTTGGCGTCAGGCTCATAAGGGATAACAGTCTTGGCACCATCGGCGCCAGGCTCATACAAGATATGGAAGGAATAGTGTTTGGTGCAAACTTACCTGGCAGACCATGCTGCAATTTCCTTACCTGGCAGATCATTCTACAACTTCCAGATGAAAAAGGAACTACTTAACCACACGGGAGTGGCTGGTGGCAGGATACATACCTTCAGTGGAAGGATACATACCTGGGACTACTTGAAAGGCTATTTTAGCCACGCCCAGACAGCAAACCACGCTTCACGTTGTTCTGCTCATAGCAGCTGGACGCTCACCGTGCCTGCTCCTGCTCCAGTCCTCGACCACGCCTGCCAGCATCCTGGAAACACCTAAGGATAGAAAAGGGAAGAAGAAACAGGTGAAAACAAACCTTACCTGTTAAAGCTGCATTCCGGATTCAGCGCGCCAACGTTCCTGCAAAAGGACATCATTTTAAATACTCACCGCGCCGCATACATCTCGGCGCACTTCTCTTACCTGCACGTGGCGCCTTCGGCTCTGCGACGCCCATCCGGATCTCCTGCAGCATTCCAGCACCTACGGGGAGACGAAGAGAAGAAAGCAAGGTCAGAAGGGGAAAATAACCAAGAAGCACTTACCCGCCAAGCTAATTCTTCTTACCTTCGGGTCGATGCCATTCCTTGGGCATTTCAGCACCCCGGCCCCTATGGCGAAAAAGCAAACATCACATTAGTGAATGCAAGAACCGTAGCAAACCAACTATTTTAAACTCACCAGCTTACAGGTCGGACTCAGCTTCTGCTTCGTTCCGGCTCCATTTCTTCGGCATTCTCGAACTCCGGCCCCTAAGGGAAAAGAGACAGGAAAAGACAGTAGTGTGCCTACACCAAAACTCACCTGAAATCAGGTTTTCGACGGAAACCGCCCTCAGCCCGGAGTCTTCCATTACCTGCAAAAGAGAAGAGGAAAAGTTTAGACTCAAGCTTGCCATAAACATTTACGGTACTTACCAGAACAGACAAGCGAACTCGAACTACTATCCAGTGACGTAACTGGATCCCAACGCGCCCCTGCATCAAAAGCAGGATGGAGAGCTCGCCTTTTCAATCCCTAAGGTGAGTCTCCACAGGGAATTACAGAAGGGTTGCAAGGAGGGTGAGAAGGGGAACGGGAGATCAACACAAAACCCGCAGAGTATTAACCCTTCCTTTTCGCTCACAGAAGGGTATTCATCCGAGCCAGACAAGCCGGATTTGGGAACCCAGCCCACTCCATCTTCAGGGTGCTGAACTTCTCCTTCGAAGAGGCCACTGCCGTCCAGACCACGCCCGCGCCTCCGTGGGAACCAGGTGAGCGTTACAGTTAAAGAAATGCAGAAGTTTCTGGGCCTGTGTAACTACTGCAGGGCCTGGATTCTAGATTACACGGCATATACAAGTCCACTTTTACCGGTCTTTAGGGAAGCACAACAAACAAAGAACCAAAGGTTACAGTGGACAGCAGAAATTATCAAACCGGTTGATGATTTAAAAGAAGACATTAGTTCGGCACCACGTACCAGCCACCCCAGATTACTTGTTCTCACATTCGGATGGCCAGCTTATGACGGCGGTATTGACCAGAAAAGCACTATGAGCCATAAGCCATTGGCCTATTATAGTGGTACTTTGGACACAGTGATGCAGGGGCAGTTTGCGTGCGAACAAGCCTTAGCAGCTGCTGCCTTTGTAAAAGAGAAAAGTTCCACAATTGTGATGGGGTGTTCAGTCACGTTGTATGTGGAACATTCTTTGTTCGCCATTTTGGAAAGGTCAAAATCTACTCTGACTGCGCAAAGATCTTCGGCACATGAGATCATCATTTCCAAACCCCATATTCATGTGGTTAGGTGTAAAACATTGAACCCTGCCACCTTTTTAATGGACATGCCTACTACAGAGGTCTTAACGACGCACGACTGTGCCGCATATGAGGGGGAGGAGGACAACATTTCCAAAGCAGGGGACTGTGCATTGTCAGAGGGTGAGATACAAAGACGGACTGGGGCAGCAGCATTGAAAAGCTTGCCTATGCATTATTCTGCAAGGCAGCGGAACCCGTAGCACTCATTGAAGCATTGAGAGTGTCTCAAGGGTTCCATGTCGCAATATATGCTGACTCAACATTCGTTACAACAGCTGTGCCCGCTGGCCTATCCCGCTGGAAGAGGAGGGGGTTTCGGAGGGCGGATGGATACCCAGTGCAGCATGTGGCACTGTTAGAAATACTGATAGATGCATTGTACGAGCCATCGGGTGTGGCGGTTGTCAAGTGCGCCACACACACTAACGGGACAGATGAAATATCGATGGGAAATCCAGCCGCCAATGCGGCAGCCAAAATGGCGGCATAGCTGCCAAATTAATACCTGCTGAGTACATTGTGAATACATTGTGACTGCCCCACCGGCAAACGAGCATCCCGTACCTTATACGACATTAGCATCTCCCAAATTATTGAAGTACAAGGAAGGGCACATGAAAGGGAGAAAGAGTTGTGGTCACAGAGTTTCTAAGCAATTTCCGACAGATCTGTTATGGAGCTAAGAGAGCTCTGAGAAGAAAGTAATGCCCCAGGAGCTGCTAACAGTAGCGTTTGAACAGTTACATTACCATCCCACAGTTCAAAGCAGCAGATATACAGGAGGACTGGTTCATACCAAACATCCAGGAAAGCCTTACAGAAATGGTCATACATTGCACCACATGTCAAAGTTTCAATACAGGGATGACACTACGGACGTTACAGGGCACCTTGCCCCGCCCTACTGGGTTGTTCTGTGAATTACATATAAATTACGCTGATATGGGTGAGCGTTTGTAATGTGTCTAGGTACCTCATTGTAGTGGTTTGTCCTTTCTCAAGGTGGGTGGAAGCAGGGCCGTGTGCGCATCCGGATGCCAAGTGTGCTGCTTGATATTTAGTGCAGGAAGTCTTCCCGCAATTGGGTGTGTGTGAAGTTGTAAAATCAGACAATGGCACACATTTCTCCAATGCATTATTTCAGCACGTTACAACACTACTTGGCATTAAGCACCGGATGTGTTCGATTTACCACCCACAGGCCAATGGCGTTGTGTTGCGGATAAATGGGCTGCTTAAAAGCACGTTATCCAAATAGTGTACCCAAAACTGGGTGCACTGTTTGCCCCTGGCCTTCTTCAGTTCCGCACGCAGCTGAGCAAAGGCCACCATTTGTCAATCCATTAAGTGGTCACTGGCCGGCATATGCATACTCCCATATCCCCTGTAAGAAGGGCTTCAGACGCACATAGGGCAGCAGCGGTGCTAGGTAATGAGTTCAAGGAATATTAAATATAGAAAACTAGGGCCATTAAATGTGTCTCGACAGGTTGCACATCCTAGGATTGTGTCGGCAGAGACACCGGATGTCGAGACTACTACTGTGACAGATCCCAAGCATAGATCATGCAACCACTGCTGCCTGGGAACCTCATATACAACCGCAATTTCGTGCACCGATGGAATAAACCTTGGTTCCAAGGGCCCTATAAGGTGGTGTTTTGTACTCCCCTTGCTGTAAAAGTCGAGGAATTCCTATTGGGTCCACCACTCTGACATTCGTAGGACCCCTCCAGAAAGTACATTGGTACATCAGTTGTCTTAAAACAAACCTGTACCCCATCTACCTCACCGACCTGTCCACGGGTGATACTTGTGCGGTAGCACGTTCCGGTGACAGGCCTAAACCTAGCTGCTAGCTCCATATCTTTCTTTTTTCAGGGGCACTTTCTCTCTCTCTCTTTCTCCTTCTCTTCTCCTTTCTCCTCGCTCTCTTTCTCTTTCTTTTCTCTCCCTTTCTCTCTCTTTTCTCTCTTTTTCTTTCTCTCTCTCCCTTGTCCTCCTTTTTTTTGTGTACAAAGTACATCTTGTACGTTTCTCTTCTTCGTTATTTTGTGTGCCTGTGTTTTCATTGCAGGATAGAAGAAGATGGAGGTGACTAATGTAAACAATTTGTTAAGTAGGGACACGAGGTATAGATGCATGAATGAGAGAATATGGACCTATGTTTATTATTGTGGGTTGGCTAACATCATAGGTCTCTGTGTGATATTGATAGTACTGTTGGGATTGCATTGGGGAGGTGTTATAGGGGGACGTCCTATAAAGAGTGTGAAAGGGGGGAATAGGATTGTATATTATCCAAATGGGACAATACATATAAATCTTAATTATATAAGTGGAGTTACATATATTAGCACTAATGTGAACACTAACAATAATAATGGAAACAAATGTAATGACTTTAATAAGCACAATACGTCAGTGGGGGAATCAGTGAAAAGGTTGTTTTCAGCAAGTAGGAGATTGTCTAACACTGCAAAACGGTATAATGTTATTTCTGATAGCACTTAATGAAGCTGCCATCCGTAGAAACAGGTATAGAATAATGAAAAGAGAAGTACAAAGAAAGTATGACATGTATCAAAGGCTGGGTTTTTATGTGATTGAGGATATTCATCATCCCGAGTTCAACTTATGGTATTCTGACATGAGTGGTGTGGGGAGAAACTCTGTGAATGGAAGTTGTCATATTTGTTCACTCATTCCACATGCATCTGGGCTCCCAAGGTGTTAGTACCACAAGCAGTCCCAATTATAGAGGCACAGTGCCTGGTTCATCTTGCGCTATGCAGAATTAAAGGAACGTTCCAAGCAGATAGTGTGCAACTGCAAATGGTGGGTCCAGATCTTGTACAGTCCAGCAGTGATTCAAAAGACATCAAGTGTATGGAGCTGCCATATCTGATGGTGAAAGGAGGTAAACATGTCAATAACTGGCAGGACACCACACTACCCTGCTTGGCAGGACTGGTAACATAGAGCAAGGAAAGGATAGCATGAGTGGACCATTTCTGTGCGCAAATCTGGACAGAGCATATCACAAAGTTGACGTGGATTGCAACAATGGAAAAGCCGGTGCAAGTGCACAAGGAAGAAGAAAATAGACTTTTTTTCCACAGCAAGGGTGCCATTTTTGTTGGCTCAAACAAATGTTGCAATAAGACTCTCTTGATCGCAGACATGAAGATAGGAACAGTAGCAATGATGCATTACTACTGGGTCTGTGGCCGACAGGCTTACTTGTACCTGACACCATCATGGAGGGGCTGTTATTCGCTGGCCACACTGCACTCAGCGCTATTAGTAATCACAGAAGAACACCTGAAAGGGCAAGGACTGCCTGCCGAGGGACCAATTAGTTTCCCACAGTCATAAATGAAGGTAAGGGTCTGTTGCCCACACAGGTGCTCCACATCCTGCCAGGACGAAGACAGTTCTAGCAACCCCAGAGGATGAAACATCGAAATACGTATCCAAACCCTCTTCTACATTGTTTGCGGAAGTACCAGACGAATACAGGCTCTTTAGCTCAGCAGAATCCTTTTTTGCATCCTTACTTTTGCCGGGAGTGCTAGCCGCAGCAATTGCTAAATGGTTCCAGATCGTAAGGTGGGAGCTGTTCCAGCTCGTGAACGACACAGAAAATGGGTTCATCATGATCATGGTTGAGCTGCATGCATTGAGACTTATGATAATGTCAAATCGCTATTTGTTGGACATGTTAACAGTAATGGAAGGTGGGGTTTGCAAAAGGTTTGGCGATTCCTGCTGCACATTCGTGCCTCCAGAGAATGCGGAGAATGCATCATTATCTCACATCATTGCAGCTGTCCATGATCTGGGTGTTCGCATGAAGAAGGAGGGAGGAGTACAGGACATGATTGGTTTATCTGGGCATCTAGTTGGGCGCCATCGTGGCTTGGAGCGATCATGAAGATGTTAATGCCCATCATTGTGTTCATCCTGGTTATCTTCTGCACTTGTCACCTGTCCCTTTGATGTTGTGCCAATGTGGCACCTAAAAGCGTAACAACGATGGTATCAATTGGGGTTCCAAAAGCACCTCGCGAAACAAAAACTATTGAAGTACAAACTGACGTCCCACCAGGTGGCCCTGAACATGAAATGCTCCCCATTCCGTATGGAGCTGAAGTTGATCATCTGTACCACACTATTATTTCTCCACCCACGGATCCAGAAAATTGCACAGCGGTGTGGGTGGACCTGGTGGGGCAGGGGAGATGCATCTACATGACTTGCTCACATGAAGAGTATGTACGCAGAGGGGAGAGTGTGCGGTCAGTGTGCAAGGGCCTGGGTGCCAATAAAGGGAACTCAGCCATATGTAGAAGCAGAGACTGGGAGCTGGGGCGCAGAAGTATATCAGAGTTTGTTACTGTAGAAGTAAGAAAAGGGGGAATGTTGGGAAGGCTACCCCCATAGGTGCTTTAGAGTGAGGCGAGAGGCATTCAAAGCACTATGATGGGCCAAGGGGGAGGAAGAACGGTGAGAGGACCACCTCCCAGTTTAACAGGACCCTACTTGAATATAACTAAATATAGTCTATCCACATAGTACAGCATAAGGGGCGCAAAGTATTGCTATTTTGCATAGATATTAGTAACCATAGGGAAGGCCTGCACAGTGAATTCGGCATTGCATGCATTAGGCCCAAATTGCGAGACGAGGGAAATCTCCACCCATGCCCGAGCTCCCATGAAGACAGCCCACACCCCAACCATCACAACGCCTATTCATTGTTCTAACAGTGTTGCAAAGATGTGTTTTTTACTCGAGAGGAATGTGCCAGACAAGGCCGTGATCACAGACCAGCGCCCGGTGTGCATGTTATCTCACACTGGCCAAAGCATGACCTGGCTCATCCCCAGGCGACCACGAGTTTTAGCCCATATAACTGACTAAAACCTAAGACCTCTGAAGTCCATGGCACCAGGTGCCCTTTGACCACCAACTCCAAAGTAACAAGTCCTGAGATGTTCAAAGAGGACGGACAGGGCACATTCTGAAGCGACAATCATGTGCTTTGTATTGCGAGGTGCTGGGAGGGATGAATTATAGTTCAAAATGAGGGTGGAGACCTTGGAGCAGGATGGCACGTAGGGGAGTGAGTTAAATGTGTGTGTGTGTGTGAAGGTTAGAGTGCTCCAGAACCTCCTTTGTGCCCATCTTGAGGCCTGCCAAGTGAACAGTATGAGTGATAAAATAGTTGTATGGCAGGAGTATAATTAATTTGTTTTCTGACCTACGTGAGAAGAAGATGATCACTGCAGCACCCACGTGATGGAAGACGGACGGACTGGGCTGGAACCAATGGCCTTGCATCCCTTATGGGGCAGGCGGATCCTGTGTAGGCCCCAAACAACCAGCCGTGCAGGATTTTACCCTATGTAATTGCGTCATGTATGACGATTGTTTGTCTTTATAAAATTCTGCTTGTACTACTTTTCGACAGAACGTTCTTAGCAGCAAAGTTCTCTGCTGTTGCTCTCATCTGCATGTAAGATTAAAACTTGTTATCCTTACAAGATTCACTTGGGCCTTTCTTCCCTAGCAGGTTGTATTCTCTCTGGTTTGAGCGTTCAGGGACTTGCCTTCAAAAGTAAAGTGAATAAGACATGAGTCCAAAAACTGCCATTGTTTCCGTGGTGAACTGTGATATTTTTCCAAGGTTGTTCCCAATACCATACTTTCTTGGGTTAGGTCTTCTCTAGTCAGAACCATTGAGTCATTACCAAGCATTGAGACGTGTGGTGCAGAGCCTGCCGGTATTGTTTTTGCCATGATAGCTGGGAGTAGCAACAGCGTTCGGCGGTGCTAAAGAAAAACTAGAGCTCGTCAAATGCTTCCTCATGAACTTAGGTGGCGCCATGTTGGAAGGAAAAATGGCACTGGTCAGCTGCGCCATCATTCTCCATGATGACCACAGTAACCCTGTCCTATAGCATATGACAGGGGAAGGAAGACATACCCCTTGGTTTTATGAACATTGTTGAACCAGCCAAGAGAAGGAGGTTATTCTCTTGGCATCCTGCAGAGCTTGAGAAAGGCCAGGGGAAGGGAGACAAACTCCTTGGTCTCATGAAGATTGTTGAACCAGCCAAGAAAAGGGAGTCCTTCTCTTGGCATCCGGAGGAGCTTTGAGAAAGACCAGGGGGAGGGAGACATACCTTGGTCTTGATGAACATTGTGGAAGGAACCAAGAAGAGGGAAGAGCCCTCTTGGCTTTGTGAAACATCTGTTAAAAGCCAGGAGAAGAAAGACGTTTGTCCTGGCATTGTGAGAACCATTGAGAAACCAAAGAAAGGTCAAGGGGGATCGAGTCATCCCCCTAATGTTGTGAAGATGCACAAGACTTTTGTTTTGTGTGGTTTGCTGGAATGTTTTTGAGACTTTTGATTGACATTTCCGGAGAAGAACAATTTGGTTTGCTTCACCCAGAACTGAACTTTGGGTTGCTGTCCAAAAGAAGGGAGCCATTCTCTTTCTTAGAAGTTCATAGTATAAGAAATGGAATTAGGCTTTTAACACAGGACGGTGGACTCTATGCTTTAGACTGACATCCTTACAATTTCCTTAGTGTTAGTTGAGGCAGGGAAACCTTTCTTGGTACTAGCGTCAGATAGGGTTTTCTTTTATTTGCTCACTAATAAGTCTATAGCCAAAAACATGCAACCTGTGTGTCAGTCTCCTACTTCTACACCCTTACACTTGTCACAACCCTCAATCCAGCAAAGAATGGAATAAACATGTAACACATCTAGTACATTATGTTAAAATAACAAATTGCTGCTTAATGGCAACATCTCTCTCAGATTTTTCTAGGTTCTCCAAAAATACTTTCTGTACGGTTGGTGTAATGTCTTCTTGAACCACAGTTTTGAGTTGTGGTACAAAAATTCCAAGGCCAGTTAAGTCATTGAACAAGACTGCTCTCAAACCAAGGTTTCAGGCTGTTCCCAGTACCAGATTTATTTAATCAAATATCCTGGCAACCAGGTTTCTGCTTTTCAAAATGAGATGGCTGTATGCCGCTCTCCCTTTGCCACACTTCCAGTATTTGTTGGGACAGAAAGCTTTGCTCTATGCACACAACGTGGTGTCCAGTGTAGCCCAACTATGTACCACCAGACGTAATTAATCCATAACCGATGGTAAATGAATTTATTTTGGTCTACCATTTGAAATGGTTTGTAAAACAAAACGGTTTTATGAGGCTTTGAGAAGGCTGGCTGTGAGTGAGTTGGTTGTGCTTATGTGGTACACTTGCATCTCTTGCCGTTGGACTATCTGCATGGCCTATGAACCTAGGCTTTGGTAAAAGTCAGGGTAGTTACACTCCCTCAGTAACAAAAAAGGGTCAGTGGGCCGCAATTTTATTTTGTCCATTATCAAGCTGCAAATAGACACTGTAGTTTTGTGGCACTGCTGTTACAAGAATCCGAGAGATTTGCCCGCGTCTGAAAGTACCGCGGGCAAAACGTTCGCATGAGAAAGGTGCAAGCTACCAAATGTTCGCACCTTTCTCATGCGAACACACATACATTCTCACCCCACTTACCTTCATCTTCACGCTGGTTCCCTGCTGCGCCAGTTCCTTTTCACTTCCATGATCGGGAACCGGCGCTCCAGGGTCCTTTTCTAAAGGCGATGCTGGTACATCCCTGCAGCCCCCGATTTTTATTTTTTTACAATGCTACCTACCACCAAAGGGTCGAATATTTGGTGTTCGAACCTTTGGTGGTAGCATTTTTAGAACTTTTGGTTAATGCGAACCTTTGGATGCGGGAAAATCGTCCTAAACCCTGTTACAACTGGGTTGTTAGCCATTATAGTAATGTTTACCCAGCTCACTCCACAAAGGCTTACCATTTGTTATAATTGTTGAGCGTTCCAAATAGGCAACACAGTTCTTTGGCTTGCTGTGTTGTAACTGTTCAGTTTTCTAACACTAGAGAGCGAGAGAGAGACAGAGAGTCACTTGCCGAATTTGGGTAGACGTCATGCAGTAGTGGACTTGTATCCTTTGTACTTTCTGTACATGTTATGTTATCCAATATTTATACTTCTCCCATCACCACCATAGTGGTCTTACTGTGCCTGGCCTATCCTAAAGGTAGAATATTGCGACTCTGCCAGGGTGTCGCCAGACCTTAGTCTGTGGAGAGGAAGGGGATGGTTGGGGGAAGGAGGTGATATAAAAGCACAATTAGACAATCTAATCACCACAATCGGAGAGGGAAAACAATTGGGATGAGTGGGAGGGGAAATATTTGTTGAAGTAGGAATGCATGTTTCTTAAATGTGATTAGTTACTCTGAAACATGAGTGTACGAATCAGGGGAGTACAACTTGCTTTAAAGCAGAGTTTTATTGTGATGTGATATCTAGACCCGACGAAGCATGCTACTAAATGTAGTTCGTTAGTGAGTGGTTGCGTGATGGACTTGAGATGCTCATGTGGGCCCTAGTACTGTGGAGGCTTTCACTAAATGAGTTTGTAAGAAACAATCCTTATATCAAGGGAGAGGACTGGGTTAGCCACGCATGCTCACCGAAGTGTCAGTGAGAAAAATTGGATATGTATAGAAGAATGCCTGAGGAGAACATGTGGTAAGGGTAGGGGAGCGGAAGAGAAAACATGACAAACTTGTGTCCAGTAATATTAGGTTATGTAAGCTATGAGCTAGGTATAATTCAGTGTAATTCAATAAAATAGCATTTATAACAAAATGGCTCAAGCGACCAACTACTCAAGACAATTACAATCCTAAGCAGAACCTTTGTAGCCACTTGCAAGGGGAACTCCAACGCAGACTAGACACCCAACAGCACCACCCTGTAGATCAAACAGAAAGCAACTGCTGGGTGTGTTGCCTTATCATTAATGCACATTCCATGTCCAAATGCCCAAACATCTATTAACTACTACTTATTGCAGCACATGCTTACTCTTTGTTCTACCTGATTAATTTAATTAACATCACCAGCAAGAGGAGAGGGAGAATCACCCCCATAAACAAGGTTCCATTGATAATGCCATTTCTCTCCACCAACATCCTGATTATGGATCCAGTTTGCATGTAATGTCATGGTTACCACAATAATGTTATACTTGACTAAGCCCTAGGCTTGTACATCTATGACAATGCTCAATGACACACAGTCTGTCTTTGGCTCAACAGCGGTCAGGCTTTCAAGCCTTCTACAGGGTCATTGGTAGGCTGGGTAAGTTGAAACCATTCCCAAGAAATACAGAGGGATGGAGAAAATCGGATCAAAGAGCTTGGGCCAAAGCATCCTCACCACCCTACACTTCTTGGGCCAAAGCATCCTCACCACCCTACACTTAACTTTCTGAGTGCGGATACTCCAAGGTTGACCTTGCTGAAAACAAGCACAGCCTGGAAGCGCAACTGCAGTGGAGACCCCTGAGCTTCCAGGCTCTGCTTTTGTTTCCGGCTTTGGTGCCGCACCCCTCCATCTCAAGACCTCCGTTGCACTGAGCATGGGCATGGAGCTTTGGCGGACAACAAACTGTGTGCTGCCCTTGCCCTGTTAACAACTGGTCAAGAGCTAGAGGAAGTACTTTGGGCACTACCTGAAGGACAGAGGTAAATTATTGTGAATCAAGTAGGAGCTGTCGCATGTTGAGGGGTAGCTCCACCCACCTTGCAGTCCCTCCTCTCCATGGAGGTTCAAACCAATGGTTATCCCAGTATGTAATTCTCTGCCCCCACATGAATTTCCCGAGCTGAAACAAGAGAATAGGCACTTTCAACTTTAACTTTTCAATAGCCCCCATACAATTTTCACCCTAGAGCAAGGAAGCGCTAACCCCCTTATTGTGGCACTCATTCCCATTCCTTTCCAACAAAGAGGTAGACCACTGTGCTCCTCACCGCCCCTCTCACCCACGCCTACACAAATCAGTTTGGTGAGTGTCTTAGTATTTCCCTAGCCCCCCATCCTCCATTAATATAATCCCCCCACTTTTTGCCTTGTTCTTTCCCTGTTGTCGTCTTGTTAGTGCAGGAGCATATGCAATAGCATTCCTTTACATTTATTGTATGATCCTGATATCCTCTCCATTATTTCTCCCAGGAATACAATCCAGCAATTCACAATCCCCTTACTAAATCTCTAGGCTTGCTTCATCTGCCGCAGCCCCTCCCCGATGATGACTTCATGGTACCATCCTCAATTGTCTAGCCCCCCCCCCAACCCCACCTCCAGCATGTGAACTAGCCCCTATGGACAGAAAACAGTAAAGGAAGCACAAATGTAAGAAAGTGAGCATGGATTAGTATGGGAGCTTGTGCACCATGCATTATCTGTCGAAGTCACCATTTATTAAGGATTTCCCAACAAGGCAAACCCTCATTAGCACTTCTGGTAAGAGCCCCATGTATAATTGTTCCACTAGAAGTTTAAGAATAATGTCCATCTAAGAAAAACACCCCCTTAATTACAGGGACCGTTGGCTTCCATGGCAATCCTCCACTTGCTCTACTCTCCACCCCCAATTAATTGAAACCAGTGCTTTGTAATTTCAAAGACGGTTCCAACCTATTTCTGCTTGGTCCATCCGAACACCCTTGTTTGGGCGTGCAACTCCCACCTCCCCTGTAGGGCACCAGGCAGAATTTATCTATACCCCCTTTCTCCAAAATAATTCCTAATGCTTACCTATACCTGTTTGATTTGATTTTTAAAATTATATTGCACATATTCAATGGAGCCAAGCAGAATCTGCATCTGGGCGCAGATGATATCATTAGTTGAGCAGAGAACTGAACAATTATTAAGGGCCACTATTCAAAGAAAATGTTTTGAACTTTTTCCTAAAATCACAGAGGAAGTCGATTTTATGAAGATCATTTGGCAACATATTCCAGGCTCGTGGGCCTGCAGAGGAGAAGCATCTGTCACCCCATGATACATATTTAGATGAAGGGACTACAAGAAATAAGTTGTCCGGAAGATCGGAAGGAGCGGTTTGGATGGTAAACTGCAATGTTTGAGGAGAAATAGGTAGGTAGATAAGTCGTGAAGAAATGACCCTCTGCTGCCAGGGAAGCCAATGGAGACTCCTGCGAGGCTGTGAGGTCAGTGATTTCCTAGGCAAAGAATAAATGAGCCCGATGGCCGAATTCTGAGTAACCTGCAGTCTCTGCATTTGATCTTTTGGGATAGCCATAAGCAGGGCATTACAATAATCCAGCTTGGAGTTAAGTAATACCCCAACTACCACAGGGCGATCTTTCTCTGAAATAAGAGGAAGCAGAAGCTTCAGCAGTTTAAGATGGAAGTAAACCGCTTTCACCATTTGATTAACCTGCATGTTACAACTTAAATTAGCCTACCAAATACAGCTAAGATTCTTTACCTTAGATGAGACGATTGTTGGAACTTCAAAAGTGCTGGGCATGAAACACATTGCAGAATATTTGCTAGTTTCCTCTTAGACCCAAATACAATAACTTTGGTTTTCAAAAGATTAAGGTGAAGCTTATTCTCCACCATCCATGTTTTTATTTTGCCCGCGCAAGATAATATTTTATCAATCGCTTCCACTGGTTGTTTTAGCTGAACATACATTTGTGTATCATCGGCATATCAATTATTTTGCAAACCAAATTGGTTGAAAATTGTCATGATGCCTACCTCCAAGGTGCCAGACAAGACCCAGCTACCCCAGAGGCAGACATCATGTCTTCAAGGGAAGTCACAACAGCCTCAAGTAGGGGCTCTTTGGACTCAGTCCTGGCGCCTTTGGCGTCAGGCTCATATCGGGCCACAGTCCTGGCGCCATAGGCGCCAGGCTCATAAAAGGGGACTTTGTGTTAAAGGTGCTTAGTGTTAACTTACCCGATGCAGACCATGCTGCAACATCCAGGCCTTCTGAGGCCTGAATGGGACTACTTTATCTTTGGAACTACTTAACCACACGGGTGTGGTCAGGGGAGGAATACATACCTGAGAGGAAGGATACATACCTGGAACTACTTTGAAGGCTATTTAAGCCACGCCCAAGCAGCAACTCACGCTTCGCGTTGTTCTGCATCTAGCAGCTGGACGCTCACCATGTTTGCTCCTACATTCTGTCTTCTGCCACTCCTGCCAGCATCCTGGAACACCTGCAAAGAGAGAAGAGAAGAGAAAAGGGTAAAGAAGAGTCCTTACCTGCTAAATCCGCATTCCGGAGACATCTCGCCGACGGTCCTGAAAAGGAAGACATCCATTTAAAAGCACATCGCATCGATCGCTGCAGCGCCGCATCTCACTCACCTGTTCAAGGTACCACCACGTTCTACGGCGATATCTGGACTCACAGCCACATCACCGCGCCTAGGGAGAAAAAGACAATAAAGGTGAGAGGGGAAAGAAAACAAGGAAACCTTAATTTCCATTACAAAGCTTACCTGTTGGGTTATTCCAACTTCATTTCGGGTCGGTGCCGCATCCTGGCATTTCCGGACCCCGGCCCCTAAGGGGAAAAAGAGACATCAGCGTTAGTGGGCGCATAAAAAGACGTTACCCAACGCCCATTAAAGACTTACCTGATTTCTTCTGGATTGATCTTTGTTTCGGGTCGGTGCCACATCCAGGCATTTCCGGACCCCGGCCCCTATGGGGAAAAAAGACATCAGCGTTAGTGAGAGCATTGATACAAGGACACTGAGAGAACTCATCAAGCTCACCAGAGTCTCATTCTTCGGTTCCACAGCTCTTCTCGGAATAGTTTCCGCACCTGAAAAAGAGACAACGAACAATTATTATTGCGGAATCATACTCATTAACAGAATCCTTACGGTACTATACCCGGAAAACAAAACTTGAACCCTCTACAATCAAAATCCCAGTGAAGTAACTGGATACAACGCGCCCCTGCATGAGAAGCAGGATGGAGAGCTCAACCTTTCAAACCCTAAGGTGAGACTTCACGTGGGGGTCGCAGGAGGGTTTCGTAGAGGGGTGAGAGAAGGGAGCGGGAGGCTTATACTTTCTCCCGCAGATTGTTAATACTCCCTTTTCACATACAGAAAGATATTCCTGCGAGCCAGACAAGCCAGATTCGAAGGTCCAGTCCAGTCCATCTTCCGGGTCCTGCGCTTCACCATAGAAGAAGCAACAACACTCCAAACCAGACCTGCGCCTCCGTGGGAGTCAGGTGAGCGTAACAAAAATACTCATCAGTGGACGCATGTAATTATTAAATAATAATGGGGATAGGGGAGAACCCTGGGCCACACCACATTTGGCCGGTAGAGAATCAAACAAATGAGGGTCCAGCTTAACTTGTTGGGTGTGGTTAGTTAAAAAAGAGATCAACAATTTCAAGGAATCATCAGACATCTGAGCCACCATGGACAATTTCGAAATAAGAATGTCAAAATGAACCGTCTTGAAGGCTGCCAATATGTCTACCATGACTAGCAAGCTGATGTCACCCTCATCGGCAGCCCTCAAAATATAATCCCAAACAGAGATAAGTGCCCTCTGAGTACCATATCCTGACTGATACACATCCAGAATCTCATATTTTTCCAAGAAACTGGAGTTGCATGGTGACAATTTCTCTAGGATCTTGGCAGGCCAAAGAAGATCTCCAATTTGTCGGTAGTTTGAGAGGACCTTATCATGTAATGTGTTTTTTTTTTTTAAAGTGGCTTGAGGTACAATTTCTTTAGGTCCATTGCAATACAGACCTGGGCTAATGGGGCATTAACAACTGATAAAATAGGCCCACTTAATGCAGGCACATGTTTTCTCGCCAAATATGCTGGGATGGGATCATAGATGAAGTTTGTGAGTTTGAGCTTACAGATACGATTGGATACTGTCTCCAGATTAACGGCAGAGAATACAATCAGGAGAGGAGTCGATTCCAGATTTTGTTTGCTATGTAAGAAGTGTACCTTGATAGCAAGGCTTTCCCAAGTTGTACATGTGTTGCTGGAATAGCAAATGTTACCACAAAATGATCTGACCAGGTAACAGGAATTCTTTCCTGATAACACAGGGGTTTTCCTCTGAATATTACGAGATCCAAAAAGTGACCACCTGTATGAGATACAGACACAGTAAGTAACTGGAGATCATGAGATGGTAAGATATCTTTAAATTGAATGCAATCTAAATCATCTGGCTTGTTATACCAGATGTTAAAATCGCCCAAGATGATCATATTGGAAGATAAGCATCAAACTCATTTAGAAAAGAGCTAGCAGAGCATGTGGGTCTATAACAGAGAATAAACTGACACGATTCTTTAAAAGATATATATGTAGAAGTAAAAATGTGAGAATGTGTGTCCCAAATTAGTGCTTGAAAATTGAGTAATTCCAGGGACGATTTTGTAATGATAGCAACTCCTGCTGCTTTATGAAGTTCTGGGTTTAGCCACTTAATTTGAAAATGTTATGGAACTAATAAATGAAAGTGTGAAACAGAACTGGCAGTGAACCATGAATCCGTTACAAAAAGAATATCCAATTTTAAAGTTTTAATAAGCTCATTTAGTGCAACAGCATTTTTAACTGCTGATCTTGCACTGTTAATTTTTGAGGGCCCCAAACTCCTGTGCAAGTATTCAGTCCTTTCAATGCACAAACCTTCCTCCATGCAACCCTTGTCTTGGCAAGGCATAAAGACTCACACCCCTCACCCAATGAGAATATATGCCTAGAAAGAATAGATCCCATATTGTGTATCTAACAAACCCTCCTATTCCTTCCTTGTGGAATAATACAGACACTACTAATTTCCCCTCCCTCCCCCAGCCTAAACTCAAAATAACCAGAGCAACTCTGTGTGATGTAACCTATCCCAGAAGCATTCAGAATCTGAAATCTGATATCAAGTTAAGAACGTCATAATTGCCCACCCAACATAAAATGAAAGATATCAGACGCGGGAAGCAAGGTAGTAGACGGACAGGAATGGAGATCTGCTGAGATATATATATATATAGTTAATGTTTAGTTAAGTTGACCAGATTTATTGCAATAAACCCCATGAAATTCAGTGCAGTTGGAAAGTCATAACCAGCTTAACTCTGCGCGTTCCTGTGAATGCCCCCCCATAATGCTATGTCCCCCATAACAATCACTTCTCTAATAATATATATTTGCTCTTGGGCTTTACAAAAGTTTTTCAGTGAATTTGAAGGGTTTTGTCATACCATAGTTTTTTTCGACACCATTGGCCATAGCCTTTGGCCGTGTCCACTTTATATTTTACAACAGTACCAGGCCACTAGCCCGCTGTGCCAAGTCCCTTGGGTTCAACATCGACAGACACCTCATGTTCAAACAGCACATTGCAAGGAAGACGCAAACGCAAATGGCCTGGTAACAACTTTCTCTTGTGTGGAAAATCAAGCCCTTCATCCCTGAAAACCACTTCAGATCTGCTGTCCAAGCCTTGGTCCTCTCCCACCTGGATGGTGACAATGCCCTTTTGGAAGGCCTTCCAGCGACTACCCTGGCACCCTTGAATTGTGTCCTGCATTCTGCAGCAAGACTCGTTCAAGGACTCCGCAAATTCGACCACATCACTCCGACCCTCATCAAACTGCACTGGCTCCCACTACAAGCCCATATCATCTTCAAATCCTGTTGCATCATCTACAAGGCTGTCATACTGAAGAGCCCAAGCTACCTCACTGAGAAACTCAGCATCTCCGGAGGCCTTCGATCCACCAAAAGTAAGGAAATGTGCAGACTTGAATTACGACAGTGCAGGAAGGAAAGCAGAAGACAGGCCTTCTCTGTCTTTGCTCCAGGACTCTGGGACCTTTTCACTGTCAACATCAGACTTGCCCCATCACCTTTACATTTCAGAAAAAAGCTCAGGACCTTCACATTCAAGGAATGGCTCCCCCTTAACACATATGCCACACACCCTGCACTCCCCACCCTAACTGAGACTCGTTGATCTGCTCCCCACTGTCTTCCCCCATGCTGCTAATTGCCCACCCTCCCCTGTTAGCTCCCTGCTCCTTTTTTTTCTGCCTCCCTCACTCTGTTCTTCCCCCTATGATTGTAAAGCGCTCTGTTGCTTCCCGAAGCTAGGTCCACGCTCAATACATTCCTTAATAATAATGGCCTTTGTCCATTGAATATGTTCCCCCAATATATTTTGTTTGGTTATGGCATTGACCACGGCCTTTGGCCGTGGCCACTGCACCTGTTCCCACTCTCTTTTGGGCCCAATAGTTGGGTCCTTCGACAGTGTCCTCTGTATATTTAAAAAAACACTAGCGGGCCACTAGCCATGGCCTTTGGCCATGACCACTATACATTTCTTTTGAACACACTAGCCAGGGCCTTTGGGCCTGACCGTGCCCAGTGTGTATTTTACAACACTACCAGGTCAGTGGCCACTGAATTTAGCCATGTTTACTATCTATGTGTATCGGGCACACTAGCCAGGCCTTTGACCGTGCCCCATGTATGTTTTAGTAGTCGAGTTTCGTGTATCTTAGACTTTCACTTTTGAACTCCACCCCCCAAATACCTTTACCCTAACTTGAAGCATCTGTCGCCCCATAACCCTGAAAACATTCATCATCACCCATGAGTGATAGTCGTTGGCAGCTACTGTTTAATGTAGTTCTTGTTCATCCCGATTCCGACTGTTCCACGTTTCTGCTCTTCTTATTCCGTTATGCTAGGTTGGTCTTAGTTTCCTTTGCCATTGTTCCTTAGTTGCTTGCATCCCCCAAGCTCCCCCTTTCTCTGTACCTTTCAATCTTGGGGTCTCTTTTCCACCTCTTCTAGCCAGTGGTCTCCTGATACTTTCCCCTTGTTTCTCTTTTCCCATGGGTCGTCCTTTATTTTGGCGCCCCCGCCCCCCTTATTATAGCCATATGATTCTGTACATTCTCCTGTTTCCGCCGTGTCGGTAAAGAATCTGGTGCCATGTGGCCCTACCACTCTGAGTGTTGCTGAAAAAAGCATTGCATATGTATTATCTTTTTTTGTATTGTATGGTTAAAATAACCTTTAACAAACACAGTACGATTAATGCTTACAAAAGGAAAAAGAAAAGAAAAACGGAAGGAACAAAAAAGAAAGATCACCATCTTAACATTTCACACAATCAAATTCAACAATAAAACAATAAAAACCTCACATAGTTAAAACTTCTTTTACAAAGTGCACTGCTGTTATCATCCAAGGATCATGAACGTAAAAAAGCATAATAAATTGCCACACCACTTCACCAGATAAAAGTTCATATTTTTGCAGTAGATGTCCAAAATAATGATGTCTTAGATCATTCAGGGCCTGACAATATAATAAAACATGCTGCAATGATTCCACTCTATCAACCGAAAGACAAAATCTACTTATTCTTTGATCTCTAACTCCTCCAACTTTTGTCTTCTGACCCTCTCCTCTCTTCTCTCCTCCTCTCCTATAGCTACTACTTTTCTCTTGCAACTAAGTTATGACTTTTCTGTATGTATAACAAGTCATGTTCATATCTGTAACGAGCGCCACGATGCCCATGGGCTGCATGTGCGCTTAACAAATGCGAATAAATAAATAAATAAATAAATCCCTAGACGTCTTGTCTCTGGCGCCCATAATTTCCCTAGTTGGAAGTAGATTTATTCTTAATTGCATCATCTGGGCACACCAGAATGCGCTCAGTGATTTACTCAAATAAGATGGGCAAATTCCCACAGGCCTCACATCAAGGAGCAAACCTATTTACAACCGGTAAATTCTCACTTTCTCAATAGTGTGGATCCAGTCCATTTCTCTCAGTGTCTTATTTGCCTTCAATGGAGATTGTAGGACCAACACTTTAGATATATCAAATTCATCATACATATTTTCACAATGTTTTTCCCATTCATTCAAAGAGGACCAATATTTGTTTTCCAACAATACCTTAATTTGCCACCCATTCGATTCCCCCCTCAGCACAACACATCGTGTTTAATAAGGAAAGATTTTTTCATAGTATATGAAACATGATAGATGAAAGACCCAACTCTTATTGAATAACAGCTGCTAGCACTCTGCTAGGAAGCTTCAAAACATTATGCCAAAATAGGCCCTCCAGGGCAGCGCAATCCAGCTGAATCAGTAAACCCAGATTTTCAACCACATATGTTATGGGCAACATCTTCATTTTTTATAGAAGTCTAAAACATGACCAACCTTACAGTTTAATATAGAGGCTTGTGCAGCCAACACTGCCATTTTTGAGCGATAATAGCTATGTAGCTCAGTTTTTTTTTAAGCTCAAATAAGCGGATCCCCAGATATAGAAAATTGGAGAGAGTTTCTAAGTCTACCTCTCCCACAGACCAATGGAAATTCGTATACCTCTGCTTCACCCCTCTTCTTCATATTTAATATCTCTTTCCCGCAGTTTTCTCTGGACCCACTCAAAAGATTGGCACACTTTTTGCACTGCTTTCATAAAGTCTGGATACACAGCAACCGGTGCTCCAGGTGCCACCCAGTCTTTGATCCATTCCTCAAGGTATAGCTCCATTGATAGCCCTTCAGTTTTCTCAGGGATGCCCATTATCCTCGGGTTACTGCATCTTGTTTGCCCTTCTGCATCCTCCATTTTCGTCCAACAGCTGTGTCTTAAAGAGTAACGTGCAAAAATCACCCTTAATCAGCACCATTAAGTCTTCCACATCCGACATTGTTGTTTCCGTCTCTCCAACCCTGGTGGACACCTTCTGTAAGTCTTGCTTCAGAAGCCCTACGTCCATAAACATTACATTGATTCTTTTTACAGGGATGACTTGACTTCTTGTATGGCTTTCAGGATCTCTTGGATTGAGTGATTGGGCAATGACTCCTCTTGCTGACTTTGTGCCTTCTTCTCTTGTTCTTTTTCACGGGCCCCCGTTGTCGCTACAGTAGTGTAGGAATCCATTTTTGCCTGAAGGCTCAATTTCTTTTTCTTCTCACTATCTTTTGCCATGCTAAAATGGGATGTGCCTGTGTCAAGGCCTCTCACAGCACACAGTATCGTGTAACCCCCCGCCCCCAGCCGGTTTATCATCCAGTGACGACCTCTATTGCATACACTTGATTACAACGCTTATCGAGCCATTTGGTTAATTTTCTTTCTCAAGCTGATGCTTCCTGACCGAGCCACCTGTTGAGGAGGCCGCAGTGAAGTCCACCCCCACCGTGTCTGCTGGCTCTATTCACTGTAAACCCTTTAGTTACAGTTGAAGTGTGAAGTCCCCCACCACTCTCGACTCGTGTACCCAGATTAGAGTCTGTCTTTCGGCCCAGGGATTTACACCATCTATGCCCCAGAAGGTATCGGGGAGGCTCACCCTGCTCATTATTTCCATCCCCTCCGCACTCGTACCCTGCTCACTTCTCCACCACATCAGGTCTGACGGGCACCTTTCTTAACTCTGTCCTCTGTTCAAGCCCTGAGGTCGGGGTTCCTTCTTCCTTCCCCTCCGGTGCGCCGATCCGCTGTCACTGAGCCACCCCCTGGTACGCCTCGACAAAGTTTAATTTTTGGAGAAGCAAATCTCTTATCTGGTGCTCTGCAACCGTCCCCTCTCTCTGTTCGAGTTCTGAGGTCAGGGTTTCCTCCTTACTCATCTTCCGGTGCCCCAATCTGCTGTCACCATGCCACTATCTTGGTCTGTCTTGGCCCCAGCTCCGCTCCTCGGATTGCTTGCGTTATCAGAGATTTAAACTTTTGGATGTTCGCTCTGGTATTGCACACCCATTCCCGGCCTCGATACAGAGCCAGCAGACATTATTTTCTCAGTTGTACTGGTAGATAACTAGTCTTTTTTCTTATGTCGAAACGGCGCAAAGTGTGGTTGCGACTAGTCCATCACTGCTCAACATTGCCCCACTCCCCCCCCGACCCACCTGCTCCTTTCTTGAGATTAGCGGTTTAGTTGTTGTTCCAAACAGATTACAAATACGCCCACAAACGATGCACCAACTATGTGGCCAGACTAGATCACCAGGGGAGATTACTACATACTCTGATAGGTAAGAAATCAGAAGGTATTAGGTTTCTAGGCTTTACATAGTTTAGCAATGGTAAATGGTAAAAGTTAGACCAATGGAAAAGCACTTGTTTTGTGTCTATTCAGAATGTATACCATCATTCCACAAAAACGAGTGTTCTGTAAAGAATACTGATACCATCACCAGTCAAGGTGAGAGTATTTTCTTGCTTCTGTTGAGCACACCTATTATGTTTTTCAACTATCAGTTTAAAAGGGCTAACAATTTCAAGTTGCAAGCTACTAGACAGCCATATAAAGTCACTTGCCACCTACCTCAACTCTACAAATACACACAGCAGCTAATTTCTTACTTATCAATAGTCAATTATCACCAACCAATGACTAGTGCGAGTGCAGATTTTGCATCCTGAGTTTATTCAAGAGCATTCTTGACTTGTCTCACTTAGGTCTTTGCTTACTTAAGAAGCAATATAGGAATCAAACATCATAAACTGTGCACATATACATGACCTCAATTAATGAGGTGAGTGAGAGCAAATATGTTCTCTTCCTGCATTGATTCATTCATGCGTAGTGTGTATTAGTAAAGAGACTGATCCTCGTTTTCTATTCTTTCTCACAGCCCCACCCTGTCCTTTCACTCTAGGTGATACCTTATCTTCACCATCAATTTGTATATTGCTCTGAGGAAGACTCCAAAACAATATAGAGGATTCAGATATGACAGGTTAGGTCTTTTTGTTTTAGAAAGAGTCACGTATCACATGTGTTTTGACCTTTTTGTTATAATGTTTGGATGTTGTGTTCTATTTGATTGTATTCTGTGTTACTGATTTGTTCTGTGGTTTTCAAATATTTCTGAAATTGGCGTTGTTAGGCAGAAACCTGTGCAGTTCCCTTAGGGACCACTGCAAAAGATTTAGGACTACAGGTGGTTGGCAGTAAACCCAATTGGTAGCAGTCTGTACCACCCAGATTTACCTGGTAGCTGTGGCTGAGCAGTCAGACTTCTCTCAAGATGAGTTAGGCAGTATATAGAGTATACACAACAGGTACAGAGATACAGTAGCACAAGCAAACACTGACCAGAGCTTTGGTGTAAAAGTATATAATTATTTATTTAAAGACACTTGTAAATTACACTAGCACAAAGAGAGGTAAATAAATTCAACACACAGTCACTATTATATATATATATACAACCCTGATTACTTATTAGACAAGTCTTAATGAGAAACACCACTTATTTTCAGACAGAGGTGAGCGCTTAACATAAGATGGCACTCTAATAAGTTATATAAAAAGGGAGGGAAAAAGGCAGAGTTATGAAAGCACACAAATTTCAATACTTTTCAAAGAATCACAGTGAGGCAGGTTAGGCAGAGTCTACTGGAGAGCAAGGAAGTTCAAATGCCAGGCCCACTCTTAGAGAGAGCAAGCAAAATGTGTCCAGGATCACACAGCGGGGTTATGCTCAAAGAGTCTTTGTAAATAGTTCACAAAAAGATTGAGATCAAGTCAGGAAAAGTTAGTTAACAGGTCCCAGGCTAACCCAGGTTAGAAAGTCGGGATTTACTGTCACCCCGAACGATCTGTCGCAAGGGAAGCCAGGCGGGACACAGTACCTGAAAAGGGAAGAACGCTCCAGCGGGGGCAGTTGTTCCTGGCACCGGGTGCAAGTCGGTGTTTCGTCCAGAGGAAGAGAAGGCCTCGACGTGGAGGAAAGCTGGAGGTCGTTGCGCTGCCAGGGAAGAAACCAGCCGCAGAGTTTCCCGGTTACATGGTACCACCCTTTTCTTCGCGGTAGTGGTAAACCGTGGTATTCCGGTTGCCAGGGTGCTTGGCACGGGCAAGGCGGCCACGAGATGGTACAGGAAGGCGAAAAGACGGGCAAACTGGTTATCCCCACCAGTCAAAGGAAGAAGACTCTACGGGCTGGAGATCTCCTCTGTCGTCGGAAAAATTGGTGAGACGGTTCAGCAGGGCTCCACCGGTGGTGTCGTCGTTGCAGGTCGGCTCGGATCCTTTAGGTCCTGTGGCGAATTCTGAAGTTCCAGTCCCCAAAGCCCTGCTTTTATGCAGAAAACCCTCATTCATTCAGCCTAGCTGTCACTCAAACATGCTAAGTGGTGAACCGGGCAGCTCACCACTTGGGCCAATCACACAAGAGTGTGACTTGAGTTGCCGAGGCAACTCAGTCCAGGGTGCCTAAACCCCCTCCCACACTCCCTGTGGTACCCAGACAGAGTGGCACCACTTTTGGAGGCTTCTGTGGAGAAGCCCGCCAAAAAGTGGAACAAAGGGCTCGACTTGGGTTGGAGTCACAGAAGCGAACACAAACGCCATTTTGGAACCAAGTTTCAGCAAAAACTACCAACCGATGAATTTATATTAATTTAATAAACCGGCGGTATGTTCGAGGCTATTTTAAAAAGTGGTAGCCTCGAACAATGGGAAAATCCCAAAGGAATATATTTGCGGTCGAATATAAAAAGTAGTATCCACTGCCACCAGCCAAAACTCGGTCGGGGGGACTGGACAGTGCCCCCTCGAACAACAGACCCCGGGGCAATTGAATTGCCCCGACCAGTACGTCCACAATAGGATGGTGTGTACTGGTTCTGATCACAATTTGAGACTAGTAAAGCCAATAGTGACTTTACATGCCATGCGAGACAGTAGTCAGTCCCAGGGTATGGAGTCTATGTTTGGGGGTTGCTACGACACACCTGGGTTACTGCACGGAGGGTGCTGTGTAACCCACATATCAAAAACACATGAAACCCTATGGGGAAAAGGACCCCATAGCCCATAGAACACCTCAAATCATGTCTAAGAGTGGGAGGAAAAGAGTCTCACTCTAAGCAGGAGAAAAAAAATAAACCCCAAAAATCCAGCAAAGCTGCTGGGGGACTCACTAGGTTTGAGAAATTAGCCTTTACAGAGAATTCTCCCTAACAGGCGTATACACATATTTTGGATTCCCATTTTTGTATTCTCTTCCTTTTGGAGAGAAACGTTTTTTTTGTGTGAACACAGGAGCTTACATGCTGTTAGCCCGTGTTGAGTTATTAATGACACACAGAGTTTTATTGTATACAAAGCAAGGGATCGAGGGGCCTGCAGTTCCCTGGCTATACAGAGAATGAGACAACCAGGGATCAAGCTTCCGTGATGGAAAAGATGTGCTTTGCATAGCTCGCAGAAGAATCTTCTTTTATAGTGTGGCAGTAAAAAAAGGAATGTCAATCTCTCAGCCCTTAAGTTCAGGGTACTTTCTTGATACAACCCAGTCAGAAGATGGCTATTTCCCTCCAATGGGGTGTTTGCGACAGTCATCTTGTGCCAAGTGTGAGAACTGAAACATCATTCCCACTCTGGCTTCAGGACTTTGATCCTGTGTTGTATGTTCATATATCCTATGACGAACCCTAGTTGCCAGCACTAATTTTCTGGTAGTTCATTTCATATAGGAGGTCCCCAGGTGGGTGCATCCTCCAACCACTCAACAACACCCCTGTATGTGTCACATGTGTTCCCGAATCATGTAGCGCGTTAGCAATGGCATAACAATCTGAACCAATCATCACATTATAACATCTGCCCCTCCACTCTTTTTATCAACAACAGGAAAAATATAATAAAGGAAAAAAAATTATAACAAAAATCGCCGGGTAGATATAAAAAGGAAATTAACTAAATTCTTTGAAACTCAACAAAACACACTAAGAACTTTTGTTAACACCATATGAAGGAAAAAGGATATAGCAGCAACATGGAACACTCCAAAGATAATATCCTTTATGTTAGGCGATTACCAACTCAATAGTACACATAGTCCTTCTTGAAATTTTGTGTGATTTTCCTGTCCCTGGATGATACAACTTTTCCACCAACAGTGTCGTTGGAGAACTCTTCAAACTCCCGTACTGTCTCATTCCTGGGATGCTCTCGTACCACTCCATCTTTCATCAAATCGCTTCATTTTGCTATTATAACATCTTTACATGACCATTTCTTTCCATCCTCCAGAAACACTGACTTCTTGAACAATCCATTACTCTTTGTGGAGCCCTATATTTAGATTCACCTTTTAACACTTCCCTTGGCTCTTTTACCTGAACCCAGGTTCCTTTCTTAATTTTGCTTTCTGTCACATGCTTCATGCTATCATAATGTTTCTTGTAGTCATCTTGTCTCTTTCTTACCCTTCTGACAATTTTCTCCTTGTTCTTACCAGGAGTGAGCCAAGCAGGTCTTAGTCTATTGGTAGCCATTCTGCCTCTCATTAAGGTAAACGGTTCTTCAGCAGTGACAGAGTTTGGAGTGACCCTATACGTGTTAAGTGCCTCTTTTAAAATCTCTTTCCAAGGTAAATTATTGACTATTGCTAATTGAATGGTTCCCTTGATAAAACCCTTCATCCTTTCAACTAACCCATTAGCAAAGGATGATATAATGGAATGGTTTTGTGCTCGACGGCTCTTTCCTTCTACTGACATGAATTGAGCGCCATTATCTGAGATCATTTCTCTTGGATATCCTTCCCTGTTGAAAATTTCCTCCAGAAACTTTACTTCTTTCATGGAAGTAACTTTGGCTTCCGCCACTCCACATTCCACCCATTTGGAAGTGTAATGAACTAACACAATAAAGTATACCTTCTGAGGTCCCAATGTTTCATATGTCCGCATTATATCAATGGCCAATTTGTCCACACAGATTTAGGAATTTCCACTGGTTGAAGGGGTGTGGTTTGTGTAGTCTTCGCTTTATCGCTTACTGCACATGCAGTGCAATCCTTGACTAGATTCTCCATTTGATTCCACATGTTCGGCCACCAGTAAGCTTCTCTTATTCTTCTCTTAGTCAAAGACCTTCCCACATGACCCTCATGAGCTATAAGCATTATTCTTTCTCTTAAGGACATGGGCGGAATTATTCGGTCACCTCAATAAACACACACATCATTACTGGAGAACCTCCTCCTTTAACTTCTCCCATGACTTGATACTTGTATCAGCTTCTTTCCAATTGCTCCTGATAGATATCCTAAAATAGTCTTCTTCAACATCATCCTTTGTCGCTTGGACCCATTCTTCCTTAGAGAAACTTGGATGTATATGAGCCACTATGCGCTCAGTCTTGTTCTCGTAATGTTTCATCTTCTCCATTTTCACCGCTCTCATAACTCCAAGGAAGTCTAGAAAAACAGTCTGCTATGGAATTGGATTTCCCAGGAATGTACTTCACTTGGATATTAAATTGCATAATGTCTAAAGTCCATCTTCTTATTCTTGGTGAAGATGGATGTGAATTTTTAGAATGCAACACATGAATCAGTGGCTTATGGTCAGTTCTCAACTCAACTGGGATGCCCCAGATCAGACTTTTAAAATGTTCAAGAATCCATCTAACTCCCAAAGCTTCTCTCTCAATGGTGGAGGAAATTCTCTCCGCACCCCTAAAGAACCTGGACGCAAAAGCAATAGGAACAGCAATTCCTTCCTGTAATTGTTCAAGGACACCCCCCAGACCGATGTTGCTGGCATCAACAGATATCATCGTCTTAAACTTACAATCAAACATTTTGAGTGCAGGAGCCTTATTAACCAGGCCTTTTATGTCATCAAATTCTTCCTTGCATTTATCCAACCACATAAATTTAGCACCTTTGCCCATCACTTCTCTCATATACTTAGTTCTATCCGCATAGTGATCAATAAACTTTGAATAATATTCTGCTAATCCTAGGAAACACCAGAGTTGCTCTTTGTTCACAGGCTCTGGAATGTGTAAGATGGTATCTACCAAGGTTTTCTTTGGTTTAATTCCTTCCGCATTCATGCACTGTCCTAAGTATGTTACTTCACTTTTTCTGATTTTACACTTGTCAATTTTAAGTGTGAGACCTTTCTCTTAAATAACTTGTAGTACTCCTTGTGATTTTGCATTGTGTTCATCAGCACTCATTGCAGAGACAAGCATATTGTCCTGGAAGAAGTAAACATCCCGAAGACCGCTGAATAATTGGTGCATCACTCTCTGGAAGACAGCTGTCGCTGACGCCAAACCGAAAGGCATCCGTTTATATCTAAATGCCCCCAATGGAGTGATTAAAGATGTTAGGTGTCTCGATTCTTCATCCAGTACGACCTGATGATAGGCAGAAGATCGATCTAATGTGGTGAAAAACTTCACTGGTTTCATTGTGGTGAGCATCTCACTTATTAGGTAATGGATGGCGATCTACCCAAATATTTGCATTCAGGTCTCTTAAGTCTACGCACATTCGGATTGAGCTATCTGGTTTCCGTACTATGACAATTGGAGAGAGCCATTCTGAGCACTCTATCGGCTCAGTAATGTCCTGTTCACACAATCTTGTCAGTTCCTTGTGCAAAGCTTCTTTAATGCCTATAGGAATATTCCTCACTCTATGAACTATTGGCTTGGCACCTCTCTTTAACATAATCCGGTGTTTAAAACCTTTTAGTGTGCCAATGGTGTCATTTAAAACTCTTAGAAAACTTTTCGCTAAATTCCCATTTGTTTCACAACAATTTTCAGTAATACTTAGTATGGGAATACTTTCACCAGGGTGTATCTGATTTACAATGACGCTTGTTGGAGAACCCATGTTCAGCTACATATAATTTGCAATAGGTCTCCCTTTCTTTGAAAAGCAAATGTACCCATGTATAGCCATTTATATTAATGGGCGTCTTCCCATACCCTGTCGCTCTTACCTTGTCGGCTGTAGCTCTTCAATTTTCCCTCGTAGATCTTTTGTGATTGTATCCATATCAACCATAGTATATGGAGAGCCTGTGTCCACCATTACTTGTAGGGAAACTCCATTTATTGACATAGACACCCAAGGGCCCATACACTTTCCAGCTGGTGTAAACGCTAACATTTCTATTTCTTCATCAAACCCTTCAGTGACCAACAACAAACCACTCGGATTTCTGGTTTCTTCTAATGTCCTTATGCTGGCCACATTATTTCTCAAATTTCGACCTCCTCCTTCTTTCTGCCATATAGGTCTACCTCTGCCTCTGGAACTCCTGCACACTTTACCAAAATGGCCAACATATCCACATTTATAGCACTCTGCAGAGAATGCTGGGCATTCCCTTTCTACATTTGTGTGTTTGTATTTGCCACCCTTGTGGCACCTGTTTTGTGACCTGTTCACTTATTCTCTATCTCTCTTTGCATTGGTGTTGACATCCATTCTAGTCATCCTTTTCACTAAAGCAACTAGAGTCTCCTAATCTTTATCACGATTTTCATCTTGTGCATTTTGAATGCATTTCACTTCAATATTCTCCATCTTGCTTTGTAACTTGTTCATGCATTTTTCACCCAACTCTATTGACCTTGCTATTTCCATGGCCTGTTCCTAGGTCGGGTCCTTTGCTAGCCACAGTCGCTGTTGTATGCGAGGATCTGGAACTTGTAGAACCAATTGATCTCTCAGGTACTCATCAGCTATACCAGTGAAACTGCAAGTTCATATCAGACCTCTTAACGCTGCCATGAAGGTATCTACGCTCTCTCCTTTATTCTGTCGTCTGGAGAAGAATCTGTACCGTTCCAGTACAATATTAGTCTTGTTACCAAAGTGCCTCAGTTTTTATCAGTGCAGACTCATATTGTCTGCCCCCACTCGCTGCAGAAGTTGAATCACCAGAGCCCTCCGCACCATCCACTATATCAGGCAAAGTCCTAAAAATGCACAATGCCTCTGCAGCCACACAATTTAGTAGAGTAGTTTCTTTTAAGTCATCATTAAATTTAGCTCCACCAATGGCCCTTAGATAAACTTGAAAAATATGTTGCCACTCCACTGCTCCCATGTGCATGTTGGGTTTCCTGGTTGCGCCAAAAATTGGATGGGAGCCGTCGCGTTTTGCATTACTGTCATATATGGGTTCCTATATTATTAGTATCCTTGACCACTTGTTTTATTTTCTCTTTCTGTTGTCGTTTTTCTTTTTTTTTTTTTTTAAAGTTCAGCAAGGAAACTAATAGTCTCAAATTTATTATACTTTTGTTATCACCATTCCTTGTTTGCCTTAAATCTGCTTCCTTTCTTTCTCACAGACCTTTTTTTTTTTTTTACACTCATTGTCCTTTATAATCAGGATTCATCCCCATTCATGTGAATATCAGGCGTTTGCGCTTCCTATGGGCCACTTTCATTAATATTTTCGTTTTCGCCGCTATTCGGCACTTTTTTCTTGTTTTTTGTTGACCACGTTGCTATGGAAACACAGCTTTCCTTAAGATGGTGGCACGTTATTTCACGTAGCTATGTCCTTTCCTCTAATGTTTGGACATGCTCGCACGCGCTTGGGTTCATAAAATGCACTTGGCTCCGGACAGTTTCTTTGAGCTTTATGGACATATGTCTATATATGTATTCTTCTTGCTTCTCTAAGCGGACTTACTTGCTGCCAACGTGCCGCACATTGAGTGATATGCTCCACCGCGTCGTGTTGTCCGTGTTACGCTCCGGTTGTAACGTTTGTTCCAGCAGCGTTGCGGCGTGCTTCTCTGTCGGGGCCTCCTTCCTTCCAGTAAGTGCTATTCCTTGTCGCTAATGTTGTATGTTCATATATCCTATGACGAACACTAGTAGCCAGCACTCAATTTCTGGTAGTTTATTTCATATAGGAGGTCCCAAGGTGGGTGCATCCTCCAACCACTCAACACCTCTGTATGATTCTGGAACACGTGTTCCAGAATCATACAGCGCGTTAGCAATGACAAAACAATCTGAAATAATCATCACATTATAACATCTCGTCACTCATTAATCAGACCTCGGCTTCTGGATGGGACTTTGTGCCACCTGTTTAAGGTTTGGCGTCTTTGCTGCCCCTGCCCTTTTAACAAGTTTGCATCTGCTGCAGGTGCAGCCTGTGCACATGAGTGCCCCGCTGATCTCTCAGAGCCCTGCAAGTGCCTCTGGCTCCAACAACCAGTCAAGGCAGGGCATTTGGGGTGAAGGCTGTTCTGGGCTTTGAATTTCCGCTCTGTCAGTGTGTGAACCATGCAGCTGCTGTTTGGGCCATGTAACTTAGAAGTAACTCACAGGTGAGAATGTCATAATTGATGTTGCTGCATCCAAACCCGAAGAGTGAAGATAGAGGTGGGCACCACCACAAGGTTCTGAATATAAATGAAAATTCAAGTTAGCCGTCAATGAAATTATCCAAAGCAAGCAGGCTTTGTCGGTCCTTTGACACTAGGATCCTCAAAATACAAAGGAACAAAAAGTTGGGTGTTCCCACCCAGCAGTGCATGATGCTCTCAAGAAAAGCTCTAAAAGGAGCTATATGTTTGTGCTTCTTTCAATATTTTCGTGTCTAGTTTTCAAACCAATATGTTCAATTGTAATTATTCTATTTAATTCAACAAAAATAAGTTGTTCACAAAATTTTGGTTCAAAATAGAAAACCAATTTAATTCAGCAACAATCCACATTCAAATTGGTTTGCGTTAATACAAAAGCAGTTCCTAGGTCGAAATATGGCTCAATAGCTGATGCATTTCGGAGACTCGCTCCATCTTCAGGGCTTCAATCAAGCCATAAGTTACAATAACATGTACAACATTAAAATAAACAAGAACACCAAGTAAAGAGTACATACCACAATCATCCAAATACCACACTGATGTTATCACTTCAAGAACATGTAAGCTGAATAACGGCAGCAATTCAGTGGTTCCTCTTGACCAACAGTGAAACAGCTACAGAAAATCCCAAAGTCACAGTACCTATTAGGATTATGACACTGAATGTTATTGGATAAGAATGCCTTATTACCATCTTTATACTCACAAAACCTCTCCCCCCCCCCACCACCCTCACTACTCACCCTGTGGAACAGTTCAGTCGTTCAGACCCTCAACTGGCTGCCTGGTAATATTTTCAAATACAAGATCTGGCCAAACCTCCCTGCCCCGTACACCCATAATAAAGTGGTATTATGGAACTATAATTGCATGTTGCATTTGGTTAATTTTGTAAAAAGAAACACTTGTCAGCAGGGACTGGAACGAGTAGAAGAAGCGGGTAATAGATTTACTTTGATAGTTGCAATCTTGCCAATCCAGGTAATGGTCAGGTTGTGCTAAGATCAGGGGTGGAGAATCCCAGGATAGATAGCCTTGTAGAGGGCAGAAACCTCGTAGTTTATGGCATTGCCTGGGTATTAAATTCTACTAATGGCCCAGCGAAATTGGGTGGGCATTTTCAATTTAATTCAGGATGAGATTCATTTCTTTGCTTTCGGCAGTGTTGATTATAAACCCTGAGACTTCTCAAAATGTAGACATTTTTAACAGGGTGGGGATAGACGTGCTAAGTCTGATAGCTTGAAGAGATAATGCAAGCTGTGATCAATGCAATTTTATGAGAAAGACCCCCATAAGGAATGCCCCTGATGGAGCCAGAGTCTAACCTTGGTTGCCCGGGGCTACTATTAGAGCGAACAAGTGTTGACAGTAGGCAGACTTCTATTGTTTCTCTAAAAAGGAATAGGGAATCCAGCTGGAATCCTTTAAGATCTTCCCTGGCCATTGGGGATGAATAGAGTGTGATGAGCTCAGTATATAGTTCTCAACCCCATGAAAAAGTCCCCATGACTGCCATTTAGTATTGCCACTCATCCTGGTTGAATGCCTTTTCTGCGACCGGGACAAGCAGGACCGACGGGGAATTTGTTTTATGTGCAATATCAATAAGATCTATAAACCCTCCTGATTTAATCTGAAGCCTGCCTCCCTTTAACAAATCCAGACTGGTCTACCGCCATAATGTTAGGAAACATGGCATCGAACATCCGGGGCAATATGTCGAGCATCTTGCTGGATTTTGGTGTCTTTTGGCGGGGGTAGTGTTAATCAAAACATTTTGACTTCACCCATAATACTAGTGGTTAGGCCTACTTTTCCATTTTGTTTTGGACGGTAATATGGTGAGCTAATAAGAGATTGGGTGAAGTTCCTTTTTAAAAAGGAACCAGAGAAGTCGGCAGCACCTGGTGCTGTTTTGATTTCTGCATCAATAAGGGCTAAAACAATCTCCTCTCTAGTGATCTTTCTGCCCAGAGACCGCTTGTCTTCCTTTGAAACATTCGGAAGAGGACAAACATCCAGAAATTCTGTGATATCACCTCCTGCACTCCCTCCACAGAGTAGAGCCCAGAATGAAAATTCCTAAGTTTGGGCATACTGCCTTCTTGTGTGCAAAAGTGGTACTCTCTTGTCTTCTTTCTGGACCAACAGTTTTCAAGCTTTTTTTTGCGAAATACCAAAATTATTTTGCTTATTCTTAAGCAAGGCATTTTGCACCTTGCGGGCCAGCAGGGTGTTATGCTGTGATTGAACGGCCTGAAGTCTGTGGAAGGCTTTGCGGAAGCAGCTTCTCTGTACTTTTGTAAGAGGAAGCATTTTGGTCGATTTCTCCATTAGGAGGCATCTAATGGACAGCTTGAAGGTATCCTATTCTATATTAGTATTGTCTTGTGGCCCAGTGCTCTCGCAGAAGAACTGGGAGATACTGCAGTGACTTCCTAATGAACAAGTAGATCTCTCAAAAAGGCTGTTTAGCTTCGAAAAAAACATGGTCATGTTTTCCCTGGGGCAATATCCAATTGGGCATGCAATAAACTCGCATCTATATCAAATTAATTCATGTTTTATAACACGCTCAATACCGAGGGACCAGTCTCTAAGTGCGGGTCCGGGATTCATACCTCTGTTGCTCTGTGTTGTCTTGCTTCTAAGACAGGGCAAGGCATTGCCCCTGACCTATCCTCCCGGCCCATACAGATGCAATTGATTCTGAAGTGGAACCTGTGATTGAGAGAAAAAGGTAAAACCACCTTCCCCATGTTCAGATGCCTATGGGCTTCCCACAATCCCACCTAGTTTATGGAGTGAATATCTTCCTTTTCTGCTTTAATGGAGGAACTTTGGGAAATTATCATATAGTCACCAGGGCCCAAACCTCGGCTAGAGCACAGGCTGATGTGCTGTAGTCTATGCTTGGCTAACTCATCTCCATTTGTAAAATGGTTCAGTCACAGATAGTCACCCTACAAAGACCCTGCCTCTACGACCCACATTATAGCAGGTTTGTGAGGAGAGCATGGTCACTCTTTGGGATATTGCGAGTATGTGAAAAGGCTTAAAGTGTTAATTTGACTGCAGGGCTATGGCAGCATTCCGGCCGCGTCCCTTTGGGTCTGATATCAAATCTCGCAAACCCTTAAAGACATAGGGGAGCACGACCACTTGCTGCAAATCCCAAGACTGTAGCATTGCAGTGGGGAAAGCTCCTCTGCGAACCCGCGGGCCGACATCAAGGCCCAGACAGCTGTAGCAGTCCGCCATGTTGCATCTGCATCTCTATCCTGTGGAAGAGGAAGAAGGCCCTCCCCTCCACTTTCCAGCGCAAAGAGTGTCACCAACCGTTCCCCTACTGCCACCTGCAGTCAGACATCAACATGCCTCCCCCTTTTCCCCTTCCTTCCCCCTGCCCCCTTCTGCTTTCCCCCGCTCCTGCACCCCCTTTTTAAAGACACACTCTTACAATATATATAATTTAGCTGTGGTACAAGTAAGGATATTCCTGAGAGCCTTAGTTGGCAATGGGTCAGAGAGACTGCAAACTCGAGATTGTACTCTTATTGGAAGGTTCATCATAGCCCCCAGCCCCAAAACCTCTGTCTGTCACTGCCAACACCCTGCTCTTCACCATCCTGCTGCCTTCACACCTCGCTATTCCCTTCTTTATAATAAGGTGCTGCATATTATTTTGAGGAATATACACTCCACCTTCCATCTTTTCCGCTTCTTATTTCATTGTGAAGAGTCCCCTACAGGGTTGTTGCATCACTCTAATACCAAAGACCTGTTGCCACATCACAACCTGGTGAGTTGCTTCTGTTGGTGGTGGTTTAGGGGCAGGGGTCATATTTGGATTGTGAGAAGAGTTTGGTGCTTGTAGGAGACAGCATGGTAGAGCAGCCTCTGGGTGAAATGAGCAGGCAGGGATTCTGGTCTCTGCCCAGACCAATGCCTGACGAACGCCTGACAAACACCTTTTCCTGCCCTGATAGGCAAACATCCCAGTAGGCCACTGAGTATAGTATTGCTGCATGTTAAGGTTTACAGTATCTCCAAGCCTGCTAACCAACATACTAAGAAAGGTGAAATGAATGCCTGTGATTCTCAATTTTCAAGCTGCCCTTTTACTGACCCTTAACTTCTTGTCTTCCATAAGCCATAGCAGGTTATGAAAGTCTGAGTTTCCACAGCAGCCCTTTTCCTCTTCTGCCAACTCACAGATGATTGTTTTGTTCCTCAGTGGGTACAATATATCTATTTGAGAAAAAGACAGGGGAGATAGAGAAAAGGAACCCTCTGCAAATGGCCTGGGGTATGGAAACAGGGTTGCAAATTGTTTTGCCTTGTAAGGCCTACTCCCGCCTTCCCCAGACTAATCCACTTCCCTCTTAAGATTTCTTTCCTCCTTACACTACACACACAAACACCCACATACGGCCCCCACAGGCATAGCCATTAGCACATCAACACTAACTGATCACGACTAAGCTTTCCCCCTTAGCCCTGTCACACTTTTTTTTAAACCAATTTCTATTGATGTTATTGCATCAAAACAATATACAACAGAACTTGCAGTACATATTATAATATTTCAAAATTTACATTTATCCTTCAATGTCTACTGCTTGCCCCTCTCCCTCCCCCCATCCGAGCTTACTCCACTTCCCGGTCTGCATCTATTTCTTCTAAAGGGGTACCTTTTCATGTGTCCTCAGCGGAGTCCTGGTCGCTCAACCAGTCCTGGGTGGGCCTATACAGTGTAGCCACTAAGTGTGTCCAGGCCGTCAGGGTTTCTGCTTCCTCCTCCCCTCCTCTACTCCCCGTTTCATGCCATACTGCTGTTTTAGCTTCAGTCCATTTCTGAAGGTCTCTCCACCAGACCTCTATCCTAGGTCTGTTGCATGCCTTCCACCCATGACAATTCTACGCTTGGCAAGTATGTATGCCAAGTCCTTTAATTTGCTCACATATTTTAATTGGCGTGGCCTAGGGAATCCTCCTTCCAAACATGCCCACGCTGATTCAACATTTATTTTGATCCCCTTCTCATCTAGCCGGTGGGCTACTTCTTCCCAGAATTTCCCCATTTCTGGGCATGCCCAAAACATATGTGTCATCCCAGCGTTTTCTTCCCCGCATTTGGGGCATGTTTGCCGTTCTGCGTTCTTGAATCTAGCTATTCTTTGGGGAGTCCTATATGCCCTGTGGGTTATATATAGCTGTATTTGCTGTAGCCTCGCGTTCCTAGACACTTTCTTGTGGTACCCCTAGGCCCGCTCCCACATCCCGTCACTCATGGGTACACCGACCTCTTCTTCCCAGTCATATCTTAATTGTGCCACTTCCTTCCCCATTTTGTACATCAACAGTTCATATAGTCTGGATACCTCGTGCCCTCCTTCTTCTATATCATATATCGATTCTATGGTAGCGTCAGGTTGCTCATCTAATGTTGTTTCCGACCATGTCTCTCTGATCCGCTGTACCATTCTGTATATGCAATATATTGCCCCGCATGCAACCCTGTTTCCTCCACCAACGCCCCGAATACCTTTATCTCCCCTTCTTGCCATATGTCTCCCATTGGTACGATTCCCACCGGTTCCCAGTGCTTCCTAATTGTCTTCATTAGCTGCCCATCCCCTCCCGCTAATGCGACCAGCAGCATTTGGGGTGAACACGGGGCTGGGTTCTCCATGACCTGACAAGCTCCTCGCCATACCTTCCATCCCAGTACCAGAATCTTGCAGCGCTCTTTCAATTCTAATTTGGCCAGCCATATCATTTCTTTTGGGAAGAACGGGGCTCAGTCTAGTCTCAACAATCTCGATTCTAAGGTGGGGTCTTCTGATAACCACTTGGCCACATATTGTAGTTGACTAGCTAGGTAATAGATCTCATAGTTCGGCAGTTTTATACCCACTTTATCATGCGTATTCTGCAACATCCAAAGGGCGATTCTGTTCCTAGTCCCGTGCCATAGAAATTCCCTGCATATGCTCTGTAGCTTAATAAGGAATCCCCTCGGTATCAGATACGGTATGTTTCCGAAAAAATTGAATAGTCTTGGCAATACCACCATCTTCAGCAGCGCCCCTCTTCCCATCATTGCCAAGGAGAGCACAGACCAGAACCTCATACTATTTTCGATTTTCTGTACCGCTTTTTCAGTGTTATGCTGGTGTTCTGCCTCCACCGTGTGATAAATGTCTATCCCTAGGTACCTGAACGTATTAGACTCCCATGGTATTTGAAAGACTGGTAATTGATAGCCCTGTCACACTTGCCCACATCCGCAACTGCTAATCAGACCCAAAGCACTGTAGCCCATCAGCTATTGGGCTCTTCCCTATTGATAACTTTCACTGGCAAACCATACAAAGCAGAATAGCACTCAGGAACCGGGTGCATCTAACTTGCACCCATCAACACCACATGGTTTGAATCTTCCTTTCCCACTGTCCCACTAATGCGCCCTACCCCCTTTTTTATTGCATGGCCAAGATCAGTGAGGCCGCCAATAGCGGCTGACGGGTGCTATACAAGAACTCTTACATTACAGAATACCTATACAAAAGCCAAAACATTTTTGCCTTTGTATTTTGGACTGGACCTAAGTGCAAGGAATAGATGCAAGAACACCCAACCCCATTTTGCACTGCAACCCATAGAATACAGCGGAGTCCACAAAAAATTTGGGCCAGCTGTCACATAGTCAAAGACATAGCTGTGCTATCTGTGCCTGAACACACTGCTTAGCATGACTTCTATAATGTCTTTAGACTAGTCATCTCTGCTAGTAATTGAATAGTCCTCTAAATGCTCATTACTATTCACGTGCAATGTAACAATGGCAGTAGGCACTATACAAATGCGGAATAACATAATCTTTGTATATAAAGCTGAATGTATGTATGTGTGTGTGAATATGTGTCCGGCTATACAAATCCACACTGTTGAACCCAGTGCTACCAAAGTTTTCATGGATTCCTCATTTATCGGGGGCAAGATTGTAGTCTATTTGGATGCAAAAAATGTACTCCGTAGACACCCTCATTTACTGATGCTCACCCTGATTCACTACAGTAGGTACTAGAAGGAGACAAAAATTGTAAGTGTCTGAAGGTAAATGTTCGATATGTTGCTTATTCCTTTAAAATGTATTACTGCTGTATTCAATTTGAAACTACTTTATTAAAGCAGTTTTTAAAAGGAATTAAAAAAAATCACACCACTCCAAATATGGGAAATGACAAGGTTACAGATTACTTAAGTTCATTCATGAGACGAGAGCACAATCAATCAATATTTCTTGGTCATTTTTTCAAATGTGCTGAAACCATTAAGTGACTGAAACATGCCGAACAAAAAACGAACATCACTTGGAAAAGCTCCATCTGATGCAAAGCGAAAATCAATATCAAGAGCTTCTGGAAAACAACAACAAACGGCAGCACGACTTGCCGACTAGAGGATGAGAAATTTTCTCCAGGTCAGATGAGATGCCAGAGCAACTGAAGCAAGACTTGCTGACACGAGGACCATGGCACTTGAAAACCACTCAATCAGGACATGGGCAACGCTGGGTACCCATAGCCACGAGAGGTGCCCTCGCATAACAGAAGAATAACAGAAAAAAGGATTGAAAATGGGTCAAAGTGAGTCGACCAAACTTGCCACCTTCAGAATTATGACTATTGAAACAAGTTGAACCGCCATCCATGCCACCCACACTGAATGTTAACTGAGTGTTAGTGAATGACTAGTGCCAAGGACGAGCATGCTCATCGTTTTTGCATACACTTGCATAATAGCCTGGCACTTAAGGGGTTAACTTCACGCAAATATGAAGCAACTGCCATTATAATAAGCAGCAGATCACTTTCCCTGTGCCTGCATTCTTAGAGGTGGATGATTGTAACCTTTGTACTATTACAGCTACTGTAAGTCTACCATTAATAATTCAGGACACGAAAACTCCTTAGCAAGCTGTAGGGATGAGAGTACTCAGCCCCACACAGCTACTAAACCAGTATTCATTACAATCATAAAGGTGAATTGGGCGCAGCGCCACAGCTAATCCTCCTTGGCTTCTTTGGTAACATTGGCGGAGGGCAGGCTATACTTTGCAGGAGGGGTTGAGCTGATAACCGTAGCAACCAAAACAGCATTGATACAATGGTTCAAAAATAAAGGAATGTCCAATCAAGGTTCTATAAAAATAAGGACTTAAATAAAAACAAACAAGTGCAAACAGCTAAGTAAAACCCCTAAAAACCCATCCCTGTAAGAGACACACACAGAATGCAGACTTTGATGTGAAAGATCACTCTGACGTGATGAGCAGGTGTGTTCAAGAAAGAGATTTTGGCAGTAACGTCAATTGTCAAGAATGTCTTTGGAAGGTAAAGAAGGGGTAGTCAAATAATAACTTAGTTCTTGTCTTGGGTGCTTGACATCCTCGACCTGGGCTTCTAGGTGCTTTCCTGTAGACTTGCTGGTGTGGGGATGATAGTCGCGTTGATCCAGAGGTGACTTGGCATTGTCTGTTTCTGGATGGGGCTCTTTGTGGCTAGAGTCACCCTCAAGACTGAGTAATTGGGTCACAACTGCTTTCGATGGTCGGTCGCAGTGATGCTTTCACTGGGACAAATGTGCATGTGAAACGAGGGCTTCCAGCAGGTCGAGTTAGCTTTTGAATCTGGCCGAGACAAAGGTTCTATTGAGTCAAGTCAGCAATCGGGATGTAGCAAGTTGGATACTTGCACAGTGGCGAGCCGGCACGTCAGTCACTATAAAGGTGCTGTTCACTGGTGCAAGTCGTCGTTGAGAACACTCAAAGAAGCTGGTAAGCTGTTTGCAGATTGTGGAGAGCAAAAGCAGCACTCCAGGGAGTGCTTTATTTGCAAGAAATAAGGTGGGCAGAAAGTTATAGCGAGGCCTAGCAGAAACTGTGATGATGGAACCCCTCTCTCAGCTTACCACTCCTCTGGCTACTCTCGCACCACCCCTTTCCCATGTCTGCTGTCTTCAAATTGACTCGAGTGATCGGCACACTAGTGTGAGTGTGGCTTTATTTCAGTGTTGCCATTAGTCCCAAGACGACATCGTGACAACGGTTCCTATGCTCTGGGAGGAAGGTGCCTGCCTTGCATGGGGATGTCAAAGAGGCAGCTTTCTGCCCATTGTTCTGCATGTCGGTTGTGGAGACAGTCAAACCAGACAACTAATAAATGCCTCAGTCACAGCTGAGCCCTGCTAGCCAAGCTGACACTAGCATGTTATCGGGTTTCTGTGGCTGTAGAATTGGTTGAGTTTAGTAGCCACCATCAGGTACGGCTTATGTGTATAGATTAACATTCCACAGGGCTGACTAAGGTACTCAATTATTATGTTTTGAATAAGAGGTGCAGAAGATTAAAAAGCCACCTCTAACTGTTGACGCTTTGTGTTCAATAATCTGTCAGAAATGCACGCGACCTTTGAACCTGCTCTGCTGTTACTGTAGAGCAGTTGCTGTAGATGTTAGGATACTTTTAGAGCAAGGGAAGGCACATGATGATTGCATTATACTTTTGTTATGGAGCTTTATAAAAAGTAGGATCTGTTTAGCAGACCACTCTTTCAGAAACAGAATAGCCTGCTTCATTTTATTTAGATAAACCAAAAAAGCTCAAGATATTCCACTCTCACCATGTGGGCATTCTTTCTCAATTGCTGTTATCATCCGCATGCTCTGATATATTTTTACCAACGTTGTTTTGCAATTATTTAACAGGCTATTTGTCAAAATGCAGCACATTATTGTCCAAGACTACCATTACATCTAAGAAATGGAATGAAAGTATACCTCTCACTCAGTCTCAAGAATATTTTGACTACAGAATATTAAATATGCTTTCATTTGTGTATACCTTTATGTCAGAAATAATCCTTTTTGTAGCAGCTCGCCCCACCTGTCTATTTTTCATGCACGTTTGCTGGATTATACTTTCCGTTGGGTATTTGTAAATTTCAGACCAAATAGTTTAGGAGAATTTTGTAGGGACAGGAAAGTATTGAAACCACATTGATTATTGGGTTTGTAGAAATCACGACTTGCATTTCAAATTGAACTTACCTTGCCAACATAATCGCTACTAAAGAGGGAATTAAGTTGTGTCTTATTAACTGCAGATCAGCAGCTGTGAATCTGAGCCACACAGTCTGCAAAACTAAAAGATGGACAATGTGACCTACAGTTCCACAAGCTCAAACCACACTTCCATCCTTAACTTTCACGAGCAGAAAGAGGCCAACACTCACTTACTGAAACCACTTCTAGAGTGATGACCTTTTCATTTGTAGACACCAACAGCTGTTGTCACCTTGTTTGATCACAGGTACTCATTGTGCCCCTGGGATTTGTAAAGCCTTGTCTTAATGTTGTGAATCCCGAGCCTCATGACAGTGCCTGCCATTAGGGTCTCTGGGGCTTATCGATAGGGTATTTGTGCTTTCAACTTGAGCTGCCTATGCAGTGTTTCTCCACTGGCAGGTCCCTTTCCACTATATTTGAATTTTTCTTTGCAGTCTACTTGAATTGTGCATACTGAGAATGTGAAGCTTACTGCCATTTTCAAGGTCCCTGGAAATATCAGTCTGGCAGCTCATTGTGAATGTCAAGTTTACCGGGATTACGTTCCTAGATCTGACATTTTTTAGTTACGTATTTGAGGAGCATCTAAGGGAGCCCTGCCTTTTGTCTTGTGCTGTCCTTGGGAAGCCTTGCCTCAGTAACAAATGTGATTTTTGTTTTCCCGTCGCTGCTTGCTGTTCACTCGCAGTACGATACCGTGTATTCTCCAAGGAAACTTGTCATCGTCTGGTTTATCACAACCACGATGCTCCCGCCCTACTTTCCCTCTCGGAGGGAGTGTGGCGGTTTCCTGGCAGCTCTCAGCTTTAGATCCGGTGGGGTCGGGTGAATGCAGAGTGAGGTGGTGGAGGCAATCGGTTCTTGCTCTAAGGTCAGACATTATTAGTTGAGATTGTACACTGCAGTACACTAAACAGACGTGGTTTTACGTTGAGAATCTTTCTCTATAAGACGGTTCCTTCTTTTTCTTTTCATTTGTAATTGTTATTGGTGTATAGTTGTCCTTTACTTTGAAACTATACATTAGATCTTTGTAGATACATCTGTGGACACTTTTTTAAAAAAGTACTTCTCTCAATGAAATATGACATGCCACGGAGAAGGCTTGGCCAAGAGAATGCATATGTTCATAGCCTTAACTTGAGTTGGCAAGCAAGATAAAGAACTGCAACTACCAATATCATGTTTTTTGAAGTATGTAATTTAGTCCACAATCTTAATGTTTCTAAACAGTACGACCCATGTTGGAATTATATGCGTTGGAAATGCATTAATATGCAATAAACAAGATGGTTCCCAAAACACACTACACCAAAAATGCAATGATTGAAATACAGTCTAATGTTTATTCAAAATGGTCGATCAGCCTGACACGTGTTTCGAGCTTGACTGGCTCTTCATCTGAGGCTTGTGATTGAAGTAGTGATTTCAATTCGGAAGGGCATAGATTGCCTATAATTGCTCTACTGCTTCGCAGATGCGGCAGAGGCTGAATCAAGTATGAAAAGCAACAGAATAGGGCTCCATTTTGAATAAACATCAGAGTGTATTTCAATCGTTGCATTTTTGGCACAGTGTGTTTTGGGAACCATCTTGTTTATTGCTCTTGTAACGTGGTAGTATACTGGCAGTATACCCACACTCCCCAGACACCCGCTTACTTGTTGCTACTTGATATAACTTGTACAAGCGCTGTGGACACGCTTGACTTTTTCCTGCCAATCGTAATTGTTTATGCATTAATATGTAGCCATACTTACATTATTAGAACTGTGGGGTGAGTGTTTGTGTATGTCAAAAATTGTTTTGTGTTGTGTTTTGTGCACTGACATTTTGTGGTAAAACAGACACTCCTTTTGTTTGGTCTCTTGTGGTTTTATTTAAGGACGGGCCTTCACAGAGGATGCACCTTGTGAACATTTTGCGGTGTATTTCTATCTGTTTATGACATTGTGTGTATGAGATTGTGTCATATGAGGTTTTATACAAAACGAAAGGTGATTAAATTTGTACTTTGGTAAAACAAAATGTTTCTTAGTTCAGTGAAAGACAAACGAAATATTTTTAATGAGGTTAACAGGAATGCAATGGCCACTTTTCTGACTTGTGTTGCTCTCTGCTCCTTGACTGTTCTCAATTCCTCGGTTGCTTGAGGAGCCACTTTTTCTCTGTCTGCTTCAGTAAGCTTCTAGCAGGCTTTTGTCTACCTTCAGAATGACAGCTTCCCTATATCCTTGGTAATCAGTTAAGTACTAATGAATACGGCATAAAAAAACTGTGCTGAGCTGTTTTATTGTCTGTGCAAGTCAGCTGCAATTATTGCCTTCATAGCCCACTCCAGAGAACCCAACTTCACTAACCTTGCGGTCCGCTCCATGTGAGCTTTACGACCAACCAAAGTCTCCAGAAATACAGGAGGTCCACCGGAATCAATCAAAGGGCGCAGGCCTCAGAGAGTCCGTTTTCCACTTTCCATACGTACTCCCACAAACGAAGCCCGCAGTGAAGTTCCTCCTGTCACGCGGGACAGCCGTAGACGTGGACGAGACTCCTCAGAGCGTCCAACACTCAGAGGGCATAGTGGGCGGTGGTGGCAACAACGACGATGGTTGCCATGGGGGGGCTGTTGAGCAAAATAATGACATCAATCACCATACAACCGCAACCCGAGAAGGGCGACTCGGTTACCCTGCCTCCTGTCCCCTGGAGTCAAGTCGACATGACTGCTGAACTATCACTGTGTGAAGAGGCTGAAAATCGGGTTCTGGCGGTGGAACCCTGCCAGATAACAGCAGGAAGGAACCACAGACCCCCGTTCCAAATGAAGTCCAGGTGGTCCGACTTAGACTAAAAACTGTACCAGAAAATCCTGCTGGAGGAGCAGTGACCAGCACAGGTCATAACACCACAGAAGGAGCAGCTAAATTAAGGACAAAATTAACAAAAAGAAGAGGGATCCATGCATACTCTAAACAGACGAGTGAAACGACCAAGTCAACAAAAAAGACAGCAAGAATAGTGTTTAGGCCCCAAAAGAAAAGTAACATCGGCTACTGCACAGCACAGACCCTTACCACCAAAAGTCCTAGAGGAATTCTTCAAGAAGAAACATCTGACGGCCGCGAAATCTCAGACGCGGATTTACTGGCAGGAGTGGAGGAAGCATACAGTGCAATCATTCCACACCAAAACTGCAATCTCACTCCGTGGCAGCACCTGGTCAGACTGATACAGGCTCCAAACAACGAAGATGGCATTTCGCAAAGCCCAACATTAATAACGGGCTTTCCTATATGGACACAGAAGGACAGCAGTCTGTCTCCATCCTCGCAAAAACGCTCCATCCTCGCAGACCGCTTTGAGAGACTTGAACAACGCCTTGCCCAAACAGCAGACAACAATCCAGAGTTCGAGATCAACACCGGGAAACCCCACCCCTTACCAGAAGCCACCTCAATGGCGTCGGTAATCCGAGCAGTCGACAAACTACCAGCGGACAACCAGGACTGCATGGAAGGCAAAACAAAGGATTCTCAAAAAGCAGAAACGGTAGTACCAACCCATAAACCAAAGGGATTCATAGAACTTCCCTTACAACCTTCAAGAATCCCAAGGAAGGCTGGAGAGACGGCTCCTGGCAGAAATTGGAACACACCTTGACGACTCATCAAAAAACGAATTACTTCAAAGAACTCCACCACTCCACCGAAGATTGAGTGAGATCTCAACTCCTGTGGCCAAAGATTCTGCCTCCAAAAAACCGAACTTATTAACAATAATGTCCACGGTCCCCATAGCGTTGGCTCCATTCGCTAAACTGTACGAAGCCATAAATTACACTTTAAAGGATCATTCCACCATGATGTCTCTCATACATACTAAAGTGTCATACCTGGAGGGCTTCATAACCGCCAAGACTAACAAGAAACCAACAGTGAAATCTCAGAGCACTGAGACTCATCCTTGGACCTCAGTTCCTTCACCAATGGTAGCGACCAAACAAGCACCGCCTAAACTGACTTTGAAATCTACCAGCACCCAGCGAACAACGTAGCATAGTGGACAACGTGGAAAGACCTAAGAACTTAAGCCTGATAGCAACCAGGTAAACCAACAGCAGCCAAATTAAATCCGTTAGCCCAAGTGTCAGTACCGACAAAAAATCAGCCTGACATAGATCTAACAAAACAAATGACTTCTGATGAAATCAAACGTAACGTCTCAGTAGTCCAAGTAGTGTCAGAAAGGATACATCTTACCGACACTCTCAAAGAGAAACCAAAACAAATGGAACGTCACCGGACGGGGGCCCTCAATTAGCCTCCTTTGGAATTTTTTCTCAAACTACCAACCGAGCCACATAAAGCTCCCTTAGGAGTGAAGTCTTCAAGATACAAGCAGTGGCAGTAAGCAGTCAAGCTACAACGAAAAGGCGAGAAGTTGTTAGAAATCCCTAACAACCCGCCACAGGCGACACCTTCTAAAAAAGATGAGAACAGGAGACCAAAGTCTCCAGAGAAGGAAACAGACAGAAGGACATCCCCCAAAAAGGAAAACGGTGACAACTCCCGGGACCTCATGAATCTGACCCTATACCCAGCAGAAGACTCAGAATCGGAAATACCTCATGTGCTGCAGCAAAAAAGAAAAGCAGATGATCAGACGGAGGAAGTCCTCCCAGACGAACCAAAGACAAAAATAAGGATCATCAATGTCTCTTTGCCTATATTCCTAATGATGGATGAAAAAAGAAACAGGTGCACAAGGAAAGAGACACACAAGATCTTGGGAGCAAAAAAAGAGAAGGGCAGAAGAAGTCCTTATAGAAAACAAAGTTCTTCCTCTGAGAGCAGACTATCAAGGAAAATTATTAGAACTAGAAACCTCTTCAACAACATGCAAAACCACAGCCCCATAACCCAAAGACCACAAAACCAAAGTGACAAAGGGCTAAATGCACGAGGAAAAGATAAATGGACAGCAGAGAATAAGAAAAGATTGGGAAGTGACAGAAACTATGCTGAAAAAAGTGCGTACCTCAAGACACATCTAAGAAGAGAGATCAAACCCCACTCCACTCTTACATTCAAGTTGGAAAGACTTTTAGATCTGAAGGACAATCCTTAACCGGAGAACAATCATGGATCTATTTGAACACGTTCCAAGTTTGAGACGCCTATCCTCGAACGATCTAAAAATAGTTGAGCCGAACCCCAACGGCCGCAAAGATTGTTCTTTTCTTCACATTGATTCACCAGAGATAAAGAGTATATTACTGGAGGCTATAGAAAGCAGTCGAATCTTAAGTTTTGACCTGAGTGAAATAAATGCAGAAGAAGCTGTGAAGAAAGACTACACAGAGATTAAATCTGCACCTCATCGGGGGGAAAGCACCTCAGAGTGCAGTTCTCAGAGAGCTAAAAAATGCATAAACAGTAGTAGACGAGCAAGGAGTCCCAACAAACTGGCGGAAGGCGAGTCGACAAAGAAACAGCCTCTGAATCCCAAGAAGCGGGATTACAAATCATCTAGAAATTGCAATCAACACACCAGGAGACCAATTGAAACTATCCCCAGACAGCCAGTCTTACTCACCAACTACGAGGGATCTGGAGAGACTACCGAAGGGTCCTTTGCCTCATGTAAAAATTACCTTCGCCCAAGATGTATCAACCCAGACTTGGGGGGGAAGGAGCAATTTAGAGGAAAAACGCGAAACGGTAATGGGGAGAAAAGAGTGGTCATGGATTTCAACAGCCTTGGCACCTCATTTGGCATCTTAACCAATAAAATAGAGAAAAGTAGGGCCCTATGTTCCCTGAAAAAACATGGAACGGCCGAAGATCCAAACGCCAAGTTAATAATGGGATCCTGAAACACCTGAGGTTTTGGCCACCTCACTACAAAAAGCGATGTCAATTTGGGCACATTCGATGTACTTTGCTTGCAGGAGACCTCGTTACAAATAAAACCAGCCCTAGATGGCTATCACTTGGCCTTCACACCAGCAACAAAAGGACCAAAGGGATGACCCATGTCGGGATTGTTAACAGCGATTCGCTCAGGCAGCGGTCTCAACTTAAATAAAATCCCCTGGTCGACAGACTTTATTCAGGCCTCATTGATTACTTGGCTCCACCCAGCTTCAAAACATCTAAAGGAAACAGCAGAGAACTTCCTCCTGTTCAACATCTACTGGAATCCTAGATTTATAACCAACGAACAATTCATCAGACAGATAGAAACTGTGATTGAAAAAGCCAACGACAAGCACTCAATAAAATATACATTAATCAACAGGCACCTGAACGCAGTCTGCAATAACATAGAGGCTCCAAGTAACCCAACTACAGGATCAGAGGCATCTAAAGAGAGAGGACAACAATGGGCCTCCCTCATGGATTCGATGGACCTTCATAACTTGCATTGGAGTACAGATAAAACGAAGCCAATAGTGCCAACCTGGGAACGAGAAGGAATCAGTGCAATATTAGACCACACCTACGTCTCACAGGAACTTCTGGAATTAGTAGACAGCTTTGAAGTAATGAGAACAAAGCAAAGCGATCACAACTTACTGATAACCACATGGGGGACGCTTTGAATGCAGAGCAAGAAAATGACCCATGCGGTAGAAAATTGTAACAACGGTACAAGCTTGCGGCTCACGGAAGCAGCAATAAAGCACCTGACCAAGCAATACCCAGATTCAAATTCGCCATGTGAATGTCATGATGCCTACTCCCGGGGAGCCAGTTCATGCCCAGCGTCCCCGAAAGCAGACATCATGTCCCCAGGGAGGGACCCAGCAACCCCTTATAGGGGCTCTTTGGACATTGTCCTGGCGCCTTTGGCGCCAGGCTCATAGAAGGCATCAGTCCTGGCACCATAGGCGCCAGGCTCATTATGGGAGTGCTTGGATGAATTTACCAGATGCAGACCATGAAGCCGGATCCAGACCTCCTTGAGGTCTGAAAGGGACTATTTTACCTATGGGACTATTTTACCACTCGGGCGTCGTTGAGGAAGTATACTTACCTGGAACTACTTTTGGGGCTATTTAAACCACGCCCAGACAGCAGCTCACGCTTCGCGTTGTTCTGCATCTAGCAGCTGGACGCTCACCGTGTCTGCTCCTGCATCCTGGCTCCAGCCACGCCCGCCTGCAACCTGGAACACCTGAAAAGGAAGGAAAGGAGAGAAAGGTGAATAATTGAGCTTTACCTACCTCCATCCGGAGTCCGGAACCATCACTCCGACGATCCTGAGAAAAGACATTATTTTTAGAAGCGCATCGCATCGCTCGCTGCAGCGCCGCATTCCACTCACCTTCACGAGGCGTCCTCGGGCTCTTCAGCGACCATTGGCACCATCCGTCGCCTTTCAGCGCCTAAGGAGAAAAAGAGACAAAACAGAGGTGAGCAAAGGAACAGATTGAGGAAGGCCTGATTCTTCCACCTTAAGACTTACCTGATTATTGTTGGGACAATCTTTCCACACCTCGGGTCGGCGCCGCTTCTTTGGCACTGCCGTACCCCAGCCCCTAAGGGGAAAAAGAGACAAAACAAAGGTGAGCGAAGGAACAGATCGAGGAAGGCCTGATTCTTCCACCTTAAGACTTACCTGATTATTGTTGGGACAATCTTTCCTCACCTCGGGTTGGCGCCGCTTCTTTGGCACTTCCGTACTCCGGCCCCTAAGGGGAAAAAGACACACGCATTAGTGGGTGAAAGCAAGGCCACTAAGGGAACCATCCATCAAAAAGACTCACCAGAGTTTACCTTCGGCGAATCCATTCCTCTACGCGGATTCTTCATCCTGCATCTGAAATAGAGAAAAGGACAACGGACAATTAAGGCTTGAACTTTTGCAACTGAATACTTACGGCCTCATATCGGAAAAGTCAAGCGGAGTTGAATACTTACCAAACCCGAGATCCAGTGAAGTAACTGGAAATCAACGCGCCCCTGCATCAGAAGCAGGATGGAGAGCTCGTCCTTTCAGGCTCTAAGGTGAGACTCTACGGGGAATCGCGGAGGGGGTTCGAGGAGTGTGAGAGGGGGAAGGGGGGAATCCGACACATTATCCAGCAGACAGTTAATCCCCTTTTCCATCTACAGAAGGATTCTTCTATGGGCCAGACAGGCGAGGTTTGGGGGTCCAGTCCAGTCCGTCTTCCGAGTCCTGCGCATCACCTTAGAAGAGGTCACATCAGTCCAGAACAGGTCGGCGCCTCCGTGGGAATCAGGTGAGCGTTACAGTGAACATGCCGTGACGCAAGGGATAGACTATCAAACACTGCTCCTTGCCTACAAAGTGCCTAAGGGCAAGGCATCCGCATGATCAAATACTCCAAACCACGACTACAATCAGCAACTAGTCAAAGGACGACTCTAAGGCAAGCAAAGAGATGTGCAAAGAAATTAACCTCAGACGAGGAAAAAGAAAAAGCGATAAAAGAAGCAGTAAAATCTTTCACCACATGGCTGAAAGATTAGAAATACTGTCTGTACCAAGCCGATTCAGAGACAATGTTATGAGTAGTATGTGGTAAATAAAGCAGAAAATTCTGGACCCTAATAAACAGACAACAAAGGACGCAAACACCAACATGCAGAATAACGTTGGAGAACAAACTTTTCATGGTTCGAGGTTATGGTCCTGGAAATGCAGATTCCTCTCAGGGAACCAGGTTGCCGAAAGAACCAAGGCCGTTTTCATGATACCACTTCTAAACGTTCTTTCCCTTTAAGGAAAAACCTCTGTATTTGTCGTTTGATGGACAGATGGTGGTTGCCATGGAAACAGTGGCGTCCGTTACGTATGGGACAGACCAGACGAGTCATGTGATCAGGTCCTTATCAGTCCTCTTTCTGAAGGAGGCGTTGTTTCTGAACGTTTCCCAGTACACCTTTCTTTTGTCCTGGAATCTTCACGTTGCCGATTTGTTCTTGCCTGGTTTATGGATTCTGTGTTTCGCTCTGCCCTTTGGTCGAATTTGGCCAATTTTGTTTTACAGATTACCTGAACTTGGAACGTCTACGACCTGTCTTAAGCCTAACTCTTAACTTGTTGCCTTACCTGCTTTTCCGTCCTTGCAGCCTCTAGTGGGGTTCTACCTCTGGTTGCCAGTGTCTTGGAACTCTGTGACATCAGCTGTTCATCTATTTCTTTTGTTGTCACTGAAGACGCAAACTTGCGCACCAAGTTTTCTTATCACGTTTCATCGTATTTCTGGGTAAGATCTACTCTTACTTATTACATATCGGTCTACTTCAGGTTAGAGTACTTTGCTGATACCTTGTTTTACTTGTTTAGATCCACCTACTTCACCTGGTTATCATTCTCCAATATTCTGAGTCATCAACTCAGTCATCAACCAGTACAGGTTAGGAAGTGCTTAGAAAGTCTATGTTTTGCACTGTTGTTTGACATTGGTATTAACAGTGCCTTTTCCTCCTTACAGCCTGGTGTTTCGTGGGATCCATCTTCCAACCAATTAGTCCATCTGTATGTGTATTAAGACATCCAGAGGGTCACATTGGTGGGAAGACTAATATTCTTCACTAAGTGTCAAGTAAAACAGAAGAAGTCTTCTTGGTTTTCTGATTGGCATGATACAAACCTGGGTTGACTACTTCTCAGCTTTGTATAAAAAACCAGCTTCAAATCCGCAGACACCACGTCGACAGACAAACTCTGCCTGGAAGATTCCGTTTGACATAGAGATGATAGAAGTGAAAATCAAGAAACCTAACCACTCACGTGCTCCAGGACCGGACGGAATCACGAACTTCGAACTAAAAAAACACACAGAGGCTTGGTCACCTTTCATTACCAAGGACATCCATAACTGCACGAAAACAAGAACAATACCAGTGTCTTGGAAGACAGCGTGCATGGTAACAATTTTCAAAAAAGGAGCCAAAGACAACCCCCAGCACTGGCCCATTGCCTTATTAGACACAATTGGCAACATTTATGGAGCCTTGGTGCTGGAAGATTTCCAGAGATGGATCAACAAAACAGCTAACGGAGACCCTTTTCAATCTGGTTTTGTTAAAGGCTTGGGGACCACAGCAAACATCCTGCTTTTAAGCAGCGTCAAACCAAGAGTCAAGAAGGGGAAAACCTAGAGTTTTTCTAGCATTTGTTGACTTGGTCCAGGCATTTGACCAGGTCAACCGGAACTCATTATGGAGCAAGCTGGCTAAATTAAACTGCCCCAGTAACATACTGGACCCAATAATGGCAAGCTACTCTGACATCACCAGGCGAGTAAGACTGAATCACTCAGGGTTATTATCCAAAGAAATAAAGACAGAAAGAGGCGTCAAACAAGGATGCCCCCTTGGCGCCGGACTTCTACAACACCTATATAGGAGACTTTAAGAATTTTGAAGAGAGAGTCCGGGCATGCCCTCCAACACTGGGTGACGAAAAAGTGTCTAGACTCTTGTACGTGGAACAACATTATCTTAATGGATCAGACCCCAATAGGCCTGCAGCGGTAGCTAACCAACCTGGCAGCCTATATACAGGAGGACAACTTGGAATTGAACAAGGACAAAACAAAAATAATGTTGTTTGAGTTATACCCGAAAAGATCAGAACATCCAAAATGGATGCTTGATGGAGTGAAACTGGAAAAAGTAAAAAGCTTCAAATATTTGGGAGTCAAATGAGCAACAGCTCAAAAGAAACCCCAATGCAGGAAAACTTGTATGCGAAAACAAAGTCTTTGATCGCTCAAACCAAAGCAATAAACAGGAAGTATGGACACTTTTCGCTAATCAACTTCTACAAGGCCAAGGTGGTGCCCAGTCTTGTATACAGAGTAGAGGCTATGCCACCTATCCCGGACAACCTCTGGCAAAAGCTCGAAGGACTGTACTGGCGAAAAGTCTTAGCACTACCACAATCAACACCAGTGGCATTGATATGGCGTGAGTTGGGCGTTACGTCCCTGGTAGGGGCAGTTGCACGAAATGGCCTAATGCTCTTCAGAAAAATTATTCTCCCTGCTCCCCCATTGATTTTAGAGATAATAATGAAAGAAATAGCAGGAGGCAAATGCAACATGCTAACAAAATGGTCAGAAAAGAACAAGAACCTCCTAAGCGATCTGGGAAGTTCGGAAGAGGAGCTTAAGTCAAACCAAGAAAAAGTAAAGAAGCGTCTTTGGGAGTATGACTGGATCCGAACGTTGGATAAAGCAGCAACGTTCAAACTTACCAAAGACTTGCCATATTATCCAATGACAGTCAACCAAGTAAGGCCCTACTTGACCAGGTTTCCGGATAAAAAGGTACGGCACGGATTCCTGCGTATCCGTCTAAACGTGCTACATACAAACTAAGTAATAGCAACTAGAAGTAAATCTGGAAAAAACGTGTGTCGATTCTGCAGACGGTCAGACCAAGTTGAGACAATAAGACACCTGTTGTTATCCTGTCTGGGTACGGAAGCAGAACAAAAAAATTATCTAGGTCACATCTTCAAGGATGTGTATCATTACAGGGAGGAGGAATGGTGGGAGAGGCTCATGAGTGGAGACAAAACCAGCAGGGTAATCGCAGTGGTACATTTCTTCCAGAAATTGGGTTTAGAAGGGCCCTTGACAATCAACAAAGAAACGACAAAGTCACTAGGCCTGGGTGGTACTGGAACTGGAGAAGGACCCAACTTGATATAGAAGACCTATTGTAAAAGGAACAGAATAACTGAAACCAGAAAGCGACCCCGCTTTTTTCTTTTTCTTTTTCAAAGGATTTTTTTTCCCACTTAGTTTTTATTGAACATTTCATCAAACATTACATCCAACAGTCTACAACAGACAAAAGCCAAGAGTAAAACACAATCAAAGAGACCGCAAAACATACCCGCTCCCTCCCCAACCCAAACCCAAACCCACCCACCCCCCCGCCAAAAGCTACCTGGTTTACATAGAGTGAAGAGTACACGAGGAATAGAGTTAGGACACAGTATACATTGAGACTTTTCCACACAACCTCGATGTCTTAGGGTCCCAGTGGGTCGTGCGAGGGCTAGTGGACTACCAGCGAACTAACCACACTCCCCTAACTGCAAACTTCCCCCAACATCTGAATTGTTTACAATTTCAAGCCATCACATTCCGCACTTAACAAACCAATTCTCCATTCCTGTAGAAAAGAAGACATGTTATCATTAACTATGGCTGACAATTTCTCATACGTAAAAATTGCCAACAACTTAGTGAGCCATTCCGCTTTAGAAGGGGCACGGGGACTTTTCCAATTTTGAGCCACAGCCATTCTTCCCGCCCGTAACATAGCACTCATAACCCTAGTGAAGGGATCTGACTCACTATCGGGCAAAGGGGTACCCAGGAGGATCTCCAAGGGGTGAAGAGAAGGGCACAACCCCAAAATGCTCTTGATTCAACTAAGCAATTCCGCCCAGAAGACCTGAATGACCGGGCAATCCCACCACATGTGGAACCAAGTACCACGGAGAGAGCAATCCCTGGGACACATAGGAGATACCCTGGCAAACATCTTAGATAAGGTGACGGGAAGACGATGCCAGGAGTGGAGAATATTAAAATTATGCTCCATAGAAGCTGTATACAAACCCCCCCTAAAGATAGATCTGAAAAATCCCTGCCATGTGCGATCGAGTGTCATGCCCAACCTCTCCTCCGAGATACGCTTGAACGGTTGTCTACCCTCTAAGTTAGCTGTAACCAGCACGTTGTATATCTTGGAGAGCGATCCCTTTCTGGACTTAGCCTCCACAAAAACGTTTTCGAAGGGGGTTAAAGGACGAGTCAAGGACGCCCACCACCCAGCCTGGGTAAGGATACCCTTAACCAATAGGTAATTGAAGATGGAAAGCGGTTTCTCATGCAACACCTCCAGCAACTGGCCAAATTCAATAAACTCACCAAGATGAAAGAGTTGCGCCGCCTTTTCCACCCCCTGATCAGACCAGGATTGGGTTTCTTGGAAACCTCTGGATCCTATATTGAGTGGGGGGGCCTCATAGAGAAGAGAGGGGAGAAGGCCAAGAAGAGAGGAGCTTATTGTCTCTGCTGGGCTTCCAGGCTGCCCACAGAACAGACAGGATTGGGTGTGATTTAGCCACTGCTGGGAGGGATCGTGGAGGAGACCAAAGTAAATCCCTGACTTTGTAAGGATGGACCTGAACATCTTCCACATACGCCCAGTATGTCCTAAGGTCGTCCCTCAGATGTTCTAGCATCACCCGCAGCTGGGCTGCCTTATAGTACATCTTAAAGTCAGGGAGACCGAACCCACCGCGAGGGAGGGTCAGGGTGGAATATTTCACTCTTGCCCTCTTACCGCTCCAGACAAAACGCAGTAGACGGGATAGTAGAGAATCAAAAAAAGAGTCTGGGACAATGCAGGGAAGGGACGAAAAAAGATAGAGAAGTCGGGGGAGCACATTCATTTTAATCGAGACCATGCGCCCAAACCAAGAGAGTGAGAGGAGCCCACCTTGACAGATCCTGAAAGATCCCAACCAGGAGAGGAGGATAATTTAGCTCATACAATTTGTTTAAATCTCTAGGGATGTTAGTGCCAAGATACCTAGTTGCCTCCCGCTCTACTCTCATCCCAAGCACCTCTGATTTACCACTGATCTCACGGTCCAGTCTGCCCATCGGCATAATGCATGACTTGGATATGTTGATTCTAAGCCCCGAAAACGCCCCAAAGAAGTGGATCAAGCCTAACAAATGCGGGAGGGATTCGTGAAGCCTGGTCAGCTATGCTAGAATATCATCCGCGAAGAGGGATAGTTTGAATTCGCAGTCCCCACACTGCACCCCAGAGATACCACTATCAGTTCTGACCGCGATGGCAAAGGGCTCCATTGCCAGAGCATACAAAAGAGGGGAGAGAGGGCACCCCTGACGGGTACCTCTGGAGAGCAGAAAATCGTCCGAAGTGCAGCCGTTCACCAGTACCCGCAGTAGGGGGCCATTGTACAAGGCCGCAACCCACCCACAGAAATTGTCACCCAAGCCCATTTTACGAAGGACCTTCACCACGACACGGTCGAAGGCCTTTTCAGAATCCAACGAAAGGAGGTAAGCCTCCGAGTCCCGCTTAGACACTTCATGCAAAAGGCCCAGGGTTTTCCTTACGTTATCAGAGCCTTGGCGCCCGGGGATAAAGCCTACTTGATCACCATGGACTAGTGAAGGGAAAAGTTTAGACAATCTATTCGCCAACAGTTTAGCCAATATTTTAACATCTACGTTAAGGGGAGAGATGGGCCTATAAGACTGACAAAGCGAGGGATCTTTCCCCTTCTTAGGAAGCACCACGATAAGGGCAGACATCATGGGATCAGGGAGGGAGCCAGATTTCAGGGCCGCACTGTACACCTTCGACAAGAAGGGAGCCAACGTGGAACGGAAGGTCTTAAAGAATCGGACCGAGAAACCATCATCTCCTGGAGCAGTACCACTCTTCAGGGACGCGATAGTGTCAATTATTTCCTGAGCCGAGATGGGGTGCTCTAAAGGTTCCGAGGACTCTCGAGTGAGACAGGGGACAGGGAGGGAGTCCAGGAACCGGTCCACTTCTTTACCATCCCCATCATGTCCGGAAGCATAAAGACCCTCAGAATACTGCCTGAACTGCTCCGCTATTTGGCTATCCTGCAGGATTTTCTCTCCCGCCCGACCAGAGACCCAAATAACCCTCCTACTATTATGCAACTCTCGCAGCCTCCAGGCTAACATCTTATCTGCTTTTTCCCCTTTCTCCATGTATCGTTGTTTTAAGAACGCAAGCTTTCTTTCCGTCTGGTCTACAAGGAGGGCGGATAGTTTTGCTCTGTGGTTCTGAAGCGCTTCACGCTGACCTGGGGCAATCTACGTTTTCAACTTACCCCATGGCTGAATGGCGGCGATTTGCTCCCTCAACTTAGACTCCTCCTTCAACCTCTCCCTCTTTCTCCTAGCTCCCATTTCAATCAAAGTCCTTCTAATCGTGGCCTTAAATGCATCCCAAACAATTGTAGACTCATTCCAAGATGGCTGCCGGGGTAGGGAGACATGGCTGAGTCTCGCTCCTGCCGGGCCGCACCGAAGCACCTCACTTAGCACCAGATCCGAGGGTAAAAAGCACCCCCAGCGGCTGCTGACCCTCCCCGGGACACACCACGGAAGCGGGGGAGAGAACCACCGCAGAGGAGAGCGCGAGCAGAGGCTGCACTGCATCGAGGAGCCACCCCTCCCCCACCGAGGACGCTGCGCGCCCTGAGTGTACAGCGAGAGGGAGAGGCCGGGACAGGGACCTTTCTGCGGACGGCTGGCGGAATATTCAGGCACAGCGACACTCACCCGCCGGGCGAAGGGGATCCAGCGGCAAGCACAGGAGCCGCGGGCGGACCGCACCTGGTCCGCCCCTCCCCCTCCTAGCAAGCGCACTCCGCGCCGGGGAACGTAGCATCGACAGGAGCAGAGGATCCAGAGGCCATACCCCGTCCTCAGGGAGCGCGGCGTCTGGGAAGATGAGTCCCCGCTGGGGCTCCGGAGCCGTGGCTGGGCTGTAATACGAGTGGAACAATACGCGCGTAGGAGGAAACGCACTGCCCAAAGACCCGAGAACCCACAGTGACGAGCCGGGTAGCACAACAGGTGAGAGGGGCTGCCCCCCCACCCGCACAGAGGCACCCCCCACAAGGCCAAGATAGACACTCTGCTTTTAGGGGGCATATCCCCATACACCTCAGCCTTTGGCAGATTTACTGGGAAGTGACAGGCATAGGGTCAAGGACTCTACCCATAGTCCCCCTGACAGCATTGGGGGCAACGAGGCAAGTGGTACCCGGAGGGTGAAGGGCGAATAAGCGTCTCTGCAGGAAGAAGGCAATTTAGTCCGGGGCACACTATCAACCAAGCTCACCCCGCCACATCAAGAAGGCAACATAGGAGCACCCAAGGCACAACAAAGCTGCCAAGGAGCAAATAATCCCAGTGAGTACCTCACTTCGCAAGGGCAATGTCCAAGGCAAAGGGGAAAGGGGGTGTGACGCAACCAAACCAGCAGTCAGCTAAACAGGACCCCAGCATACTCCAAATGTGGGTGTCAGATACCCCTATAACCACCATGGGAAGATCGCAGGATGACCCACCGGTGGACTCCACCCCCCCCAACGCAAGTAACCAACCCCCGTCAAGGGACGATATGCACGCCTGGTTCGTAGAGCTGCAAGACAAACTCATGTCGACGGTTCAAGACCAATTTGCCACGATGAGAAACGACATGAAACAGGCGGTTTAGGACCTAAGGCAAGATGTAGCCAAACTGGAAGAAAGGACGGACACTCTAGAGAAAATTGTGCAAAACGTGGATGAAGAAACTCAGCAAAATAGCGAAACCCAGGAACACCTAGTGCGATTAACCCACAATTTAGAAATTCAATGCGAGGATCTAGAAAATAGGTCCCGCAGATCTAACATCCGCATAAAAAACATGCCTGAGACCCTGCTGGACAAAGATCTTAAGAATGCAGTACAGGAAGTGTTCAGGGACTTAATTGAAGCACAAGAAGCGGACAACATAGGGATGGACAGAATACACAGAGTGGGCCCGAAAAGAACTGGCGCCCTGGGGGCAAGACGTACTGGCAGCCCTCACATCGTACCCACAGAAAGAACATATACTGAGGAGAGCGAGGCAGGTAGACCATATAAGGATGAATGGGGCAGACATACAGCTTTACCAAGACCTGGCATCTGTGACGTTACTAAAAAGAAGGGAAATGGCACCATTAATAAAAGAGCTGATCGCAAAAGAAATAAGGTACAAATGGACATTCCCTTTTGGCCTGCTATTCGAGTGGGAAGGGAAACAAAGGAGAGTGACAACTTGGGAAGAAGGGCTCCACATCTTGGACATACAAGCAGAGGAGGAAGGAGACAGGGGCATCAAAGCAAAAAGGGAACTGCAAAAAAGGCCGAGAGGTTGGGAGGAGGTTCGGCAGAAAAAGAAACCAAGTGGTAGGGGGAACCCCAAACCGGCAACAGCGGAATAGAAGAACACCCATACAGGACGATGACAGGGGGCATCCCCAGACTATGGAACTTGCAGAGGCACTCTATGAAGGAACTCGGAAAAAGTAATTCCCAGCGGCCCGGCTGGGGATCAGGTACGAAAACGCAGAAGGTCTGAGGAATATGCAGGGTTTAAGACTCCCCGTAAAGGTTAACCCGAGTCCACAGAGGGCAGGGAGCGAGAGGCGTAACGCCCTAGCATCCATAGGTACCCGGGCCCTCCTCGGGATCAAAGTTGGTTGTTTGTTTATTATGGGGGGGAGTTGGGAAGTTAGGGGTGGAGGGATGGGAGGGCTACTCCGGAAGACAGCCGGGATCACAATACTCAGGCTCACATAACACCTGATCAAGGTCAACTGCAATGGGGAAAATCAGAATATTAACGTTAAACGTTAGGGGCCTGAACTCCCCAGTGAAGAGGAAGAAAATAGAGAATTTGCTTAAGAGGGAGAAGGCGGACATCTTACTCCTCCAGGAAACACATATAAGAGCACAAGACAGAAGGAAGGTCTCTCTCAGAGGGTACAATGTACTGGCACAATCGAACGCCACTGAAAAGAGAGCGGGGGTTCTAATTGCCACGCGGGGGGGAAGGGACGCAACACTAATAGATAAGCAGACAGACAGGGAGGGGAGAATGGTGCTCGCCAATGTATTGCTAGAGGGCTTTAGGCTCACCCTGGCGTCCATATACGCGCCAAATACAGGTCAAGACGGATTCATGCGGGATGCGATGGAGAAATTGGAGGGGTTTGCGAAAGGAGAGATAATACTGGGGGGTGACCTCAACATGGCATGGCAGCCGCAATTAGATAGGAGCTCGGGGGGACCACTAAACCAAGGGGCCCCATCCAGGCAGTTGTGTGACGCATGGAGGGAACTGAAGGGTCAAAACAAAGGTTACACATACTATTCACATGTCCATAATACGATGTCCCGAATAGACTATTTCTGGGTGTCGGTGGGAATGTTGGGCAAAGTGCAGGGGATGGAACTAGGCCCTATCGCAATCTCGGACCATGCCCCACTCTGGCTGGACGTACAGACCCCAGGGAAGGGTGGGGGGCTCTGGCGATGGAGACTCCCACAGGATCTCCTTTTAGACCCGGTGACTAGAGAAGCAATTAGAGACAAGATTGCAAAATATTTTGAACAAAATGACACAGGGGAGGTTCCATTGGGTACGGTTTGGGAGGCGTTCAAAGCAGTTACCCGGGGACACATGATAGCTCTGAAAGCCACCAAGGACAAACAAAGGTACGGGTGGGAAAGAGAACTAGAAAAAAACTCACTGATATACGAGAGGAACTACTAATACACCCTACCAAAAGCCTTAAGAAAGCACTGAGACACACGCATGGGCAACTGGAAATGCTCCGCAATAAAAAGGCAGAGACATCTCTCCTCTATCTTAAGCAGAGATACTTTATCAAAGCAAACAAGGCAGATACATTCCTAGCGAGACAACTCTCCGCAAAACAAAAATTCATTAACCATATTACACATTAAAGATGCACAAGGCGAACCCCAAAGACGCACTAAGGACATAGGGGAGGTATTCAAGACATTCTACGAAAAACTATACACGACCGAGCACCCAGACGAGGGCGAACAAAACAAATTCCTGCAATCTCTCCCCATTCCTAAGATTACAGAAGAACAGAAAATAGCTTTGGAAACCCAAATCACAGAGGAAGAGGTGAAGAAAGCAATAGCAGGACTCCCATATAACAAGGCACCAGGCCCAGACGGCTTCACGGTCCCCTTCTATAAAAAATATGCAGATATCCTCACCCCATTCCTAACAAAACTACTAAACACCTTCAAAGAAAGCGGAAATGTAACCCCATCCATGAATGAGGCTAAGGTCCTGGTGTTCCACAAACCAGACAAAGATCCATCCCTCCCGGGTTCTTACCGCCCAATATTATTGATTAACCTAGATTCCGAAATGTACACAAAGATCCTAGCAGCCAGGCTCTCTCCGCTATTGTCCTCCCTAATATACCCAGATCAATCAGGCTTTATCCCAGGCAGGCAAACCCACGACAACCTAAGAAGATTGACACACTTAATAGAAAAAGTAGGCATTACACACACGCCAGCCATACTACTCTCACTCAACGCCGAAAAAGTTTTCGACCAGGTGGAATGGTCCATACTTTTCAAAACGCTAGAGCAAATGGGGTTTGGAGAACAATACATAAAAATGGTCAAAGCCAACTATAACTCCCCATCAATAAGGATAGCGATCAACGGAGAAGTCTCAGACAGGGTGGAGATTACCAGGGGGACAAAGCAGGGATGCCCATTATCTCCCCTCCTATATGCGATATTCCTGGAACCGATACTAATTAAGATTAGGGAAACTACCCAAATAAAGGGGATAGAGATGGCAGGCAGACAACATAAGGTAATAGCATATGCAGACGACATGCTACTGGCCCTGGAGGATCCTGGGAAGTCTTTGCCACACATATTACAGGAACTGGAGGCGTTTAGGGAGATATCAGGCCTGAAAATCAATAGGAGCAAATCCGAAATACTACTATTGGCAGGGGACAAAGAGGCACAGGAAAGGGTGGCGGGCTCACTAGGTCTAAAGCTTGCAACAGAAGGAATCAGGTACCTGGGCATTACACTCACGCACAGGGTGGATTTACTGTACAAAGGCAATTACCCCTCTCTACTGGCCAGAGTGAAAAAGGACATGGAACGATGGTGCCGGCTAAGGATCTCATGGTGGGGTAGAATCTAGTCGGTGAAAATGAATATTCTACCTAAGCTACTATATCACTTCCACACCCTCCCGATAACAATTCCAAACTCATTCTTCAAAGCACTGTCAAAGACAATTTCATCATATATTTGGAATAAGAAGCCCCTAAGAGTCGCAAGATCGATCCTCACGACACATGTCCAAGAGGGGGGAATGTCACTACTACACTTCAGGAAATACTACCAAGCAGCGCAACTGTGGGTCCTGAAAGAATGGCTGGGGGATGACCAACAATCGATCTGGGTAACTCAAGACAGGGCAGTCGCCAGAACCCCGTTGGAAGAGATCCTCTGGAAGCTAAAACAACATAGACACCCGAATCTCCGCATTAGTGAAATCATGAATACTACACTGAGCTCATGGGACGAACAGACACGGAAGGGCTCCATGACCTCTGTGACAGCGCCATTCACGCCCATCTGTAGTGAACCCACAATTCCCACCGGGACAAGAGCCTGGGGCCTTTGAGAAATGGGAAGAGGCAGGCTGTAGGAAAATAGGAGAAATGTTCCTCGACAAAGAAGTACAACCCTTTGCAGACTGTAAAACGATGTGGAACTTGACAAAGGCGGATAGTTACAAGTACGAACAACTCAAACACTGGTTGGCAACGCCAGAGATTACCCAGGCGGCCACAAGGGAGTTAACCCCTTTCGAAAAATACATCTTATCCAACTCAGGAACTAAGAAACTGATCTCCACACTATATTACTTCATCAATACCCAGGACAAAGAAATAAAATGGAGTTACATGAAAAGATGGGAAAGAACACTAGGTGAAGAAATCCCAATTCAGCAGTGGCAGAAGCTGTGGACGGGCATTCCCAAACTAACACGAGTGGTGCAGACCAGGGAAATGTGGACAAAAATAGTCACGCAATGGCATTACACTCCGGAGAGGCTTAACAATATGTACCTGGGAACGTCCGACCGCTGTTGGAGAGGCTGCCCAGAAGCTGGCACGTGGAGGCATATCTGGTGGGACTGTCAACGGGTCAAAGGATTCTGGTTGGAACTGATAACAGAAATGAAAAAGATGTACCCAGAGGCGGATCAACTGGGGGAGAAAGTGTGGCTTTGCGGAATGACAGGGCATCAGTCCAAGAAATACAGCAAGGCACAATGGAAAAGCTTCATGAGCCTGGTCATAGCGGCATGGGCCACCACACACAAAACTGGAAAAAACAAGATCCACCACTAATATACACCTGGTTGCAAAAGGTCTGGTCGCAAATGACAATGGAAAAGATCACACTCCATCTACAGGGCTCGAACGAGTCATTCGTGAAGGAGTGGGGGGGAGTTCTGGAATACCTACAGTCGGACTATATGGCACAATGGTGCCCGCACAACATCAGAATCACAGACATATTTACCTCATAGACAATCCTGAGAAAAGTCGGAACATGGAACAAGCCTTCCGGAGAGGGGGGTGGGTGAGGGAGGGGGGGGATCCAAGGGGATGTTACTTTGTTATATTGTACTTTGTTACGCTGTAAAACAATAAAAATATGTTTAAAAAAAAAAAACAATTCTAGACTCCACCTCACCCGTGTCGTTAAGGCTAAAGAATGCCTCCATAGAAGACAGTAGGGACTGCCTCAGCTCCTTATCAACAAGTAATCCTTAGCAACAAGTAATTGCATATCCACCTCGACTTACTCGGGGCCGGGGGAGGGATTCCCAAATTGACTCGAAATAAGTTGTGATCGGACCATGGGACAGCCACAACCCCGAAATCGGACACGCAATCCCTGATCGCAGAATCCACCAACAGATAATCCTTGAGAAGGCTTGATGCACCGTGGAGTAAGACGTAAAAAGGGAATCGCGGTCACGCCAAGCATGGTGCGCATCCTCGAGACCCAGCTCACCATTAACCCAGTAGAATGCCATCCTCAATTGGGATCTGAGGTCGGGGCAAGGTTTTGGGGATCTCCTGTCGTTCTCCGGACACAAAACCATATTAAAGTCCCCCCAACAATTAGCGCGGGGGCGTGGCTAAATGGCCACGTAAGAGGACGCGTCCGTTAGGAGCTCCCGTGATCTGACACCGATCCTTAACAGAAATTGCAGTTTCCAGCTGAAATCTCATGCCAGCAACATTGCCGTGTGTGCATGAATATCTGCGGCATGCTCTGAGCGCTAGAGGGGCCTGATCGGGTGCTGGTACAGGAAGTTATAGCTGAGAAGGAAAAGCGAGGTGCCCACTGCTTGGAGATGGGCAAGATGGTGGCCCCGAACAAAGGGTCATAAACTGACCACAGCGCCGGACCGGGAGTGCTCGCTGGAGCGGTGTGCTTGTGCCCGGCGCTGCAGCACCACGGACACTAATGCCCAGCCTGGAGGCTTGTTAGCGGACCTAGCTGGTGGGAGGCCGGCGGAGCTGAGAGGTGGACACAGCTGTCCTCAGTGGATTCGAGAGGACATGGGTCCCTGTCGGGCAGCGTCACGGCGCGCTGTATAGGGCGGGGGCGGGTGCAAGTGCCCCTGTGTGCGTACGAGGTGAGCGGACCGGCTTGCAGGGAGGAGGGAGCGCCGGCCCGCACTGAGTCTCGGCTGCCGGGGAGAAGCGCCAGAACGTCCCCTGTGCGGCTGCAGCGAGCTCTACAGTGACGGAGCACACGGGGGCCAGGACTGGTCTTGCCCAGCCCCATCACGCCTGGAAACGGGACAGCAAGGTCCTAGAGGACCCGAAGAAGGGTCCCCCACGAGATCTTGAGGATGACAGGAGCACCCTGCGGGAGGTGCCGAGCCGGCCCCCGGTGGGGGGTGCGCAGTTGAACCCGCACACTGAGGTGGGGGAGGACCCCAGCGGGACACGACCCATTCACACGGCGGCCGCCGGCGTAGACATGTGCAGAAGAGCGGTAGCCTGAGTGCCCAGACCCAGTGGCGGACCTGGAGCGCCCTGAGGCTGGTTAAGCCGCGGGTACCGGGCAGCACCCTGGACAGATATGCAAGACGTGGCTACTTGAGGCCAGTGCCCCCAATGTAGTCATATAATCGAAGCAGATCCGAGGGCCACCACGACACGGTCCCTGTGTGGAGGTTTTTGGGGCACTGGAAGGACTCAAGAGTGGGCAGCACATGGGCCTGGTAGGTCGGACCGGCACTGTGGGACAGAGCTGGGCAGGAGCCTGGACCTTGTGAAGGAAGGTTGCAATCACACGTGGAAGGACACAGTCCACTCTGGTAGTGAGACAAGCTATCGGAACACCCGAGATACGGTCAGGCCTGGCTCGGACACCTTTGGGGTACTTTGCACGCCTGAAAGGTCGACTGCACGCTGTGGATTTGGCCCGCTTGCCCCGTTGCACCGAAATGTCCAATAAACCCCCCAGACTAAGGGTCAAGCAGCCCACACTGGATGACTTTGCCAGAACGCCATCAAGCACAGAAGGGGCTAGGAAGAAAGAAAAGGCCCCCAACAAGGGTTCCGGCCCTATGGGCAACCAGGAGGTACTAGAGGCAATCGCAGACCTGAAGGTGGCCTGGGAGACCAATCTGGGCCTAACAATGGACAAACTGGAAGCCGCACTTGAGCTCAAGGTAGGAGCCGTGCAGGAGGACGTGAACCTTCTCCACCAAGATGTAAGGTTACTAGATGAGCGCACGGGGGCCCTAGAAAAAGAGGCAGCCCCGAACATGGCGGCCTGCGCGACTCATCGATCAGAACTTCATGCCCTAGCGCAACGTAGGGGCAATCTAGAGAACAGGGCTGAGGAGGCGGAGGGACGTGCCCGCAGAAATAACATTTGCATTGTCGGATTGCCGGAAGGTGCCGAAGGAACTAACCCCACAGAATTCATCAAGTCCATGCTACTACAGAAGATCCCCAGAGGAGCCCTATCCCAGGGGTTCGCCGTAGAGAGGGCTCACAGGGCCCTGATGAGGAGGCCGCCGCCGGGGTACCCCCCTAGGCCAGTGATTGCTAAGATCTTAAATTAGCGAGATCGGGAAAAAATCCTGGAACACTTTCGGAAGGGAGGCACGATACAGAGAGGGGCTGCGCTTATAACGGCATACCCAGATTACACCTTGCAAACAGAACTTTGGGTCGGTGAAAAGGAGATTGCGGGAAACCGGCCACAAGTACATGCTGCTCTATCCAGCTAAACTGAAGGTATTCCACAAGAGCAGAAACTTTTTTTTCCACACTCCTGAGGATGCTATGGGATGGCTGGACGTACAGAGCTGCCCCAGGAATCGGAGATCCAGGAAAACGATGGCGAAGATAAGTAGCGAGTGTTTGGAGCTTCCTGGGCGCTGTAGCAAGTGACATTGGGACTTGAATATAGCATTGCATATAACTGGTGGGTGTACAAGCCTGGGGCCGCAGTAATAAATATGATCCAGGGGCAATGGATACTTTTTGATATCAATAGGGGAGCTACACGGAGCCTGACCTCATAACCCCCACCAAGTAGCTTAGTTAGGTCACTGGTAGTCCGGTGACACCCTTCTGGGCTCTGGTTCTGGGACTCTAGGGCAGAGCCAAACGCGGGGGGGCCTGAGACCCAGGGATGGAGCTGGGCATGTGTTGGGGTTGGGGCGGAGGTTGGGGGAGAGGGGGGAGGGCTGTGGCGGTGTGCAGTGGTTTGAAGTTGGGGAACTGGGAGGAGGGATGTGGGTGGGAGGGGCGTTGGATGGGAGGGAAAGGGTAACGAGCCAAAACGTGAATCTTCAAAGGCGGGATAATAGGTGGAGGAGGAAGGTGGGACACTGCAGTTATGGCGCCAGGGTGCCTTAGAGTGGTCACCTGGAACGTCAGGGGCCTAAACAGCTACCTGAAACTGAAAAGGTGATGATGTACCTGAAAAGGATGAGGATTGATATAGCGTTGTTACAGGAGACCCACCCCACTAAGGAGAAACTAGAGGTGGTCAGGAAGAAATGGAAGGGGTGCATGGGGGAGCCATGTACTTGGCATATGCTAGAGGGGTTATCACTTGGGTGGCACCGCATGTACCGTTTCAGCTGCTCTGGGTTGTGGCGGACCCGGACAGCAGACTGCTTGTTGTTAAAGGAATAGTAGAAAACCGGGAAGTGTGTATTGTGAACCTGTACGCCGCTAACCATGACACAGCGGCCTACTATAGGACGCTATATAGCAAAATTAGCCCCCTGCTGGGGGGGTGGGATCCTGTGGGGCAGAGACTTCAACTGTGTACTTAACCCTAGGGTGGACAGATCGGCATCCCGTTGACAGACAATTCTCACACTATACAGCACTGCACGACCTTCACACGAGGTTGGAATATGTGTTCACCTCCACGGGGCTGGCAGAAGAGATGGAAGGCACGGAATACAAAGCAAGGGTGCTTTCAGACCACTCCCCCCTGGTCCTGGAGTGGCGACACCAGCCCCCAAGGGCACGGATCCCCACCTGGAGACTCAGGGCCGAGGCCCTGCAGGACCCGGGATTCCGGGAGGATTTAAGAGAGGCGATCACCAAATACTTTGAGATCAATACTGGCAGCGTTAGCTCCATGGGGACCGTGTGGGAGGATTTCAAGGTGGTTATGCGGGGGGTCGCCATATCGAAATCCAAGGGACTTCAGGGAGGCTTAGAACAAGAGTTGAGGCGAATTGAAGAAGAGCTAGAGATAAGATAAGGCAGCTACAACGATCTAGCGGGGAATGCTGGGACAGGCTATGTAATATAAACTACAAGAAATACGTGGAAAGACAGCACGCGGGAGGAGATAAACTGGGCAGGCTGCTGGCCTGGCTATACAAGAGCGAGAAGCCGCGATCGGTGATCAGGGAAATAGAAGGGGACGAAGGGCAGACCCGGAACACCCAGGAGGAGGTGAACGTAGAGTTCTTGAAATATTATAAACACCTCTATGAGGACCCAGGTGGCCCGAGAGACCATGCAATCAAGGAGACGTTGGAGGACGTAGACCTTACCACTCTAGATGATGCAGAACGTGCCAACCTAGATGCCCCTATTACAATAGAAGAACTCGAGCTGGTAGTCCAGCAATTGTCCACCTGTAAAGCCCCTGCGTCGGATGGGCTGGCGAGCGAATTCTATAAAGTCTACAAGCAGGAACTGCTTCCCCCGCTGCTGGCCATGCTTAATGAGTTGTACGAGCAAGGCAGACTACCACCGTCCCTGAAGGAGGCGGGGATCATTCCGCTCCTGAAGCCAGGCAAGCCTAGCACGAACTGCGGGTCGTACAGACCCCTCTCAATGCTTAACCAAGACAGTAAAATCCTTACTGCTGTGCTAGCGAACAGTCTGAAGGCCGTTAATGGTAAACTGATACACACAGACCAAACAGGCTATGTCCCGGGCAGGAACATAACTGAGAACCTTAGGAGGTTGCACCATATCATTAACCAAACAAGAGAAGACCCAGGAGAAATAGTTATAGCCTCATTCGACGCGGTCAAGGCCGTTGACTCAGTTAGATGGCCTTGGCTGACCGCGGCTTTAGAGGGCTATGGAGTGGGTCCGGGGTACCGCAGATGGGTGAACATGCTATACAGCACCCCGATTGCTAGGGTTAAAACGGGGGATATTATCTCGGATAAATGGCAGCTCAGTAGGAGGACCAGACAGGCTTGCCCGTGGTCACCTATGCTATACATACTGGCGCTGGAGCCACTGGCCATCTGCCTGAGACAACAATACGAGGAGATAGGCATCCCTACTGCGGGGGGCATGCATCTTGTTTCCCTATATGCAGATGATATATTGTTGTATCTGCGCTACCCGGAGGAGAACATGCAGTATATACTGGAGGTGCTGGAGAAATTTGCTGCCCTCTCCGGCATAGCGGTGAACCCCAAAAAGTCCAGTGTGTTCCCCCTGGGGAGGTACAGGCATGTCCGCCCTGAGAGCCTGCCAATATTGCCAATACCTTGGTGCACTGAGTCGTTCCGATACCTCAGAATAGACCTACATCATACAGCGGGGAGAAGAACATGTACACAACACGGTAAAGGCAGTGGTGGGAATCAAAAATACCATGGGATTTTGGTCCAGGCTACCGCTGGCTATGGTGGGGAGAGCCGCTTTGCTCAAAATGGTAGTCTTCCCCAGATTGCTGCATTTTTTTGTTAACATCCCGCACGTAATCCCGAGGCGCTTTTTTGCTGGTCTCCACGGTTTGTGCCGAGGCTTCATTTGGAACAACTCCAGGAACAGGGTGGCCCTCTGGAAATTGCAAAATTTGTGTGACGGGGGGGGGGGGATAAACTTGCCGAACTTTGAACTGTATTACCTGGCAGGGCAGCTGCAGTATGTAGCGAGGTGGCTGTCTGATGATGAGACGGCTGAATCTAGACTGCTGGGCGGGGAACCGGCCTCCTTCTTTCTCTGAGAGGTGGTGTGGCTGTCCAAACCAAGGGTTCAGGAGATGGCGGGGATTCTAGTACTGGGCTGGGAGTTGTGGCATAGAGCGTGGCAGACATCGTGACACCAAGTTCCATTCTCCATGCAGATGCCGCTGGCGGCACTATGCAGGGAAGACCAACAGCTGATGCAGGGGGTCTGCAGGTACTGGGAACCAGTAGACCTGGCCACCCTGGGAGACATATGGCAGGAGGGGGAGGCGTTGGAGTTCCCGAACAGATAGAGGATACAGGGTTGCATGAGGGGCAGTACATAACTTACATTAGAATGCTGAAAAGGGTGCGAGCAAGGTGGCCACCGGCGGTGCTCACAGCGCAACCGGATGCCACTATCGAGCCGATACATGATGTCTCGGAGGGCGGGCATGAGATTTTTCGTATATATGAGCTGTTTGGGACCAAGGTGGGGAAGGAATTGACTCAACTGAGACAAATGTGGGAAGAAGAGGTGGGGGAGCCCATGTCGGACGGGCTCTGGGAAAGGGCCCAAAGATATCACAAAAAAGTGTCTCGGAACGCTAGGCTCCAACAAATTCAACTGTTAGTCACGCATAGAGCATACCTCTCCCCCAGTAAGATCGCCAAGTTTGGTGGTCAGGCGGCTCAGAAATGCCCTAGGTGCGGGGAGATGGAAGCCGGACTGCTACACATGTTCTGGGCCTGCCCGGAGGTGGGAAGGTTCTGGTCAGAATTAAAGACACGCTTAGCAGGATGCGGCATCGCTATGGAGGTGGAGTCGGCCTGGGCGTGTATGTTGGGGGGGGGTTTCCCCAGGCAATGTAACTCGAGGCATATAAGCAAAATGAAATACCTAGCATATATCCTGGCCAAACGAAGGATAGCAATGGGCTGGAAAGCGGTCAGAGACCAAGGATAGAGCTGTGGTGGGCTGACCACCTGAAATGGGCAGAGGCAGAAATGACAGTCTGGTTCGAAATGCTATTTAGAGGGGGGGAGGAGGAGGTAGGACCCCTAATTGAATGGAGACAGCTAGTGGCCACCATGAAAGGTCCACCTTAGTCCGATCACAGTGATGTTGAAACAGATACCGAGACGGTAAACCCGCCTGAAGAAACACAAGCTGATAACAGGGACAAATTGGCTCAAGTTGGGGGGGTTTGGGGGAAGGGACTTAAGAACTCGGCTTGTAACATTATGATGTTGAATTATTTGTGGACGTCCCGAGTTTTGTAATGTTTGGTGTGTTGTTATAAAATAATAAAAATGTTTAAAAAAAAAAAAAAACAATTAGCGCCCCTCTGACCTTCTCCCGCATTCCTCCCCAAAAAACATCTTGCCCTTCATTCGGGGCATATACACTCACAAAAGTGAAAAGTCGGCCCCTCAGCTCTCCCTTAACCATAATATAACACCCTTCAGCATCAGCTATGTGGGCTTTGGGGGAGAAGTGGGCATTCTGAGAAATCAAAAGGACGACCCCACGTTTTTTCGCCACATAAGAGGCATGAATCATTTGCTGGACAGCCCTAGATCTGAGCGCAGGCTCCCTCCCCTTGACCCAATGGGAGTCCTGTAGGAAAAGAAAGTGAAGTTTCAATCTAACAAATTCCCTCAACAACAAAGACCTTTTAGTCGGAGAGTTCAGACACCCGTACATTTAAGGACCCCACCGACATCAGCTGTAAGGAGTCAGCCATAAGAAAAGCCAAGAAGATCTTCTGCCCCCACAGGGGTGACTATAGAGAGTGCCCAACCCCTAGACCTCTGTGCACATGTGAAGCCCAAATAAAAGCATATATGACCCCTTAAACCAGGTAGACCCAAGTGCAAAAAACGACCCATCCCAACTCCCAAAAAAGAAACCCACTTCGAACCACCACCCACTGCACCCTTCCCCAACAAAACTCCCCACCCAACCTACCCCTGAGCGCCTGGAACGGACACAACATCCACTTGCCGCACCACCAGGCCGCCAATGATCGTCTCCACTTGAGCGAATTACGACAAGAACAACCTGAAATTCTGGGTCCCCCCCAACTACAAAGACACAACCCAACAGTTCAAACTCCCTAACCTCCTCCCCACCAACAAAGCATAGCCCTGCAGACCGAACACAGGAAGGTCTCAACATTCTTGCACAAGGTCAGATAGCCAACCATAAGGTCCCCGGGCACTCAAGCATGCATAAGAAGCAGGACCCTTCATGTCAACGGCCCATCGCAGACTGCTCTGGGGAGGGCGGGGCCACCTTTCTGTACTTCCTGTGCCCCTGGACGCGGCGCCGACCCGTTGCGTCCGAAGGATCCCGCTGAATCCCCTCCTTCCCGGCTCCCAACTCCGGACCTGAGGACGTGGCCCCCAGCAATTTGCTACTGACTTTGTGAATCTCCGACTCCGTAGTTAGGGAGTACTTATAGTCATCCAACTTGAACGTAAGTGAGAACGGGTGCCCCCACCTATAGTGCACTCCCTTAGCCTGGAGCCACTTTGTCAGAGGGCCACACAGTCTCCGGTGGGCGATGGTGAGCGCTGAAAGGTCCTGATAGATCGATATTTTATCACCCTCCCATTCGAAAGGGCCCTTCTGACGTGCCAGCTCTAGAATTTTTGACTTCTCTACATAGTAGTGAAATATGACCAGAATGGATCTCGGACCTCCCGCACGACCTCCCGCTCTGTGGGCTCTGTCAAATGTGGGCTCTCTGGTATTCTCTACATCAAAGAGCTTACTTATGATTGACTTGACTCTCATCGCAATGTCCAACTGGGTCTCCCCCTCCCGCTCCGGGACACCCAGAAACCTGAGGTTGGATCGCCGTTCCCTATTCTCCAAGTCATCAAGCTTAAGAGCGACCTTCTTCTCTCGCCTCTCTAACTCTGCCAGGCGCATGTCTAATTGAGTCTCGAATCGGTCTGCCGAGGTCTGACTGGCCTCTAAGGCTTGGACCCGGTCCTCGACAGTGTCCACCTTTTTATCTAGAGAGTCAAGCCGCCTGCCAATATCAGCCCTGAAGCCGCGGATCTCCTCCAACAGGGCCGCCATGTTCTCGCTCATGGACTGAGCCTCAGATGTCTCCGATGGACCTGCCGCCTGCATACTGGTCCCGCCTGGCGCCTGTTCAGGGGCATGCCGATACTTGTGCAGAGATTGCACCCAGTCCATCCAGAAACAAGAGAGGCGCGAACCACCTGAGATGTTCCAGAAGCAGGCACAAGGAGATCCCCTCCCCCACAGACAACCAAGTCATCCCAGCGATCCAGTTGCTGCTCAGCTCCCTACACTCTAGGGTGATACCAGGTGGGCCACAACTGCAAGCTAGCTCCAGGAGATGCAGCAGTATAGGCCCATACACGAGACCCACCAGCAAAGTCCACTGGCCCGGCACACTCCAGAGCAGACCTCACCCACTCCCTGGACTACCTCTGGGAGCCTTCTGCGCAGTGGACAGCAGCGAGTACAACCACAGAGTCCGAGGTGCCCCACCACCAGCGCGCGTGTATTCCTGACTGTGCACTCAGATGCCCGATGACCACCCGTAAATGTGGGGCAAAAACCAGGCCAGTAGTGTCCCCCACGGGATTCCTCTGCAGTTCAGGTGCCACTGTTCACAGCAGGATTGCCAAAGAGACCAATCTCAGTCCTCCTCCCGCACCTCGAACTACGGGGGACACCAGCCCAAGTCCCAACACACCACTGACCCAGCAAACAGTCTGAGCTTCAGGGAAAGTCCACAGAAAACCCGCTCGAGGCAATGGAGACAAGCGAACTATAGGCAGGCTGCCGGCCCCTGCCAGGATCTGCACGGGCCGTCCAGGCCCAGGAAAAGTCCAATATGGGGGGGCCACCAGGCCCTGCAGGAGCAAGGGCGCACCACCACCCCGGGCTGCACGTACCTGGAGAGCCACGCTAATGGAACAGCTCCGCGGGGCAAGCCGGCGGGCCTGTCCAGGCACACGGGATCCAACACCTAAGGTCCCGCAAGTAGGGCTGTCTGGCCCGCCAGGACCGCTCCAGGCGCCCTGCTCGCAGCCCCCACAGGGACCGCGACCGTCACGCCAAAGCACTTCGCTGTGGGGGAGGAGACCGCGGCCCAGTCTTCTGCCCCTCCCCCTCCGGCAGGCAGTCAGCAGCCGCGCGGTTCCCGCCACCGGGCGAACTGTCACTCCACTCCAGCTTGCTGCAAGACGGCGGCCGATCTCCGGCTCGGAGGAGTCCACCAGCACCGGAGGCCACAGTCCCCTAATGGCCACCAGCTTCAGCATGCTCAGGAGGGGGTCAGACCTCGACTTCCATGGGGATGTGGGGGCCCAAACAGTCAAATTCCGCACCCAAGGGAGGAGATCAGCCGAGACCTGTCACCACATCTCGGTGCCCCCTAGCGGCTCCTAAAGGATTTTTTTAAGGACTTAAAGGTTTCCTTTTTTCACTATGAAAAGAGACCAACTCTTCTAAAAATTGTATTTCAATTGAACCAAGTAAATAAAAAATAAAAAAGATAACCTATGTTAAGGTTTTGCTTTCTACTTTTGAAACTGATTTTTTTCAGTTCTAGCTTGAGAAAGCTTAACTGTGCCAGATGTCTGATACCAGTCGGCTGCTTCTTAATGCACAGTGTAACTTTCATTGGTGCATTGCAACTTACATTTGGCTTTTTCAATCAGTCACCTCCTCAATTCTGGCTATCGCATCTTTTCCTTCAGAGATAGTAGTTATTAAAACGTTAAAATGGCCCATTTCTAATTCAAGACCTAGGGTTGCTGTTACGTGACAGTTACATTTCAAGTTTGCGTAAGCTGCTGGGGATGGGCCGAGAATATTTGTGCAGCAATATATTGTGTGTCAATTGTGCTTCTGCTAAGGTCTGCAGGAGCCAGATTGCATTTGCGGACGCTTTCTCCTACTCTGTATCCCCACACCCACCTCTCCCTCAACTATAAAACACCCAAAAAGTTGCTCCTGAGCAGTCCTCGTGGACTCATCTTCCATGTTGGTGGCAGTGCCTAAGAAACCAGACAGTCTCTTTGAGTGGTCCAGATTCAGGAATTGGTCACAGACATCCGGGACAACATGCAGACAATTGATTACCGAACATGGTGTCTACAATCCTGAAAGGGAGGTTTGGATGAGGGCATTGAAGACTTGAGTTCAGTGTGTGCAGCAGTAGGGTGGCGATTGTGAGGTGTGACTTAGTGATGCGAGCCATTCGCAACCTGCCAGCATAGTAAGGTGGGAGTCATGGATATGTTTGTACCATGATGCTGAGTTGGGGGTTAGGGGTTGGTGAGGCAAGAATGGGTGACTGTTGAAAACACTTAAATGACTTATATAACAGACGTATAATAGTTTTATGCTGATAATGGCATACTTATTTTGTTCAAAAAGTAAGCAGGCAGGTCAGTCCAGATATAAAATTGTAGAGGAAGCCCCATCTTGCATCTTGGAGCGCTAGCATGCTGCAAGGAGCCAGAGGAGACTTCTTCCACACTACTGCCTCCCTGATCTGCTTCTTGCTGCTTAACATCGTTGGTGATTGGCTCCAAGACCTTATGCCAATCTCCCCTCCCCCAATCTGTACTGGAGAGGTGGACAGATGTGCCATTATCAGCTTGCGCTCATTTGTCTTGCAACTGAAATCTGAGGCTTTTCGTCCCTTCTTCCCAAAGTAGAGCCCCTCCTGTGAGGCTAGGGAGGTGAGCCCACTCTGCAATACCCTCCCTAGAGTTGAGGTAAGTGGGGCCTCAGTGGGAGAGACCTCTCCTTTGGGGAAAAGGTCTCCCGTTCCCATGATGAACTCCCAAGGGCTGAACATACTGTAGCTTAAGTGGGATGCTGAAAGGACCAGAATATATGAAATATGGGATTAAGAAACACATCATCAATGCCATTATTTTATGGGAAACAAGCAAATCCCTTCAAATACAAAATGACCAATCTACTGGGACGAGTAGGTTGATTAATGAGTCTTCTGTGAGAAGGCAGCCAGAAGAGAGACAAGCATGTATGTATGATTGCAGAACTCCCATGCTATGTCATACCTGGGGAATACGGAAACCCAGAAGCCCGCAAGTTGAGAACTCACCTGAGAACGCAGTGCAGGATACCCGTAATATTGCGAACACGAACAGAGAGAAACCAGCCAGGCAGGAGTTTGCGAGAAAGTGGTGACAAGACCATGAATGAGAAGCTGGGGTGGATGGTCTATCCACAAACTATCGCCAGGACCACCAACAGAAGCGAGTCACGAGGTGTCCAGTCACACAGTGAAGTACCGGGGCACTACGAAGAAGCAAGTGAAAGCGGATAGAGGGAGACACCAGTGAAACAAAGCAAACATCGGTCTGTGATCCGAGGTCAGGTGCCCAACCAACAAAGCCCCAGAGGACTTCCCCTGTCAGGATCGAAGGTAACAGGAAAGACAGGAAGCGGGGCAGGCACCCAGGGAATCGTTATACTGCATAAAAAAAATCGTCTCAGTGAAGAATATGAAACAGAGTTCACTTGGAAACACATCCTATTGACACTGGAGAAGTAACTGTTCAAAAGCTAAACAAAGCAAGAGAAAAGCAGTGGGACGAAATACCCTGGGAAAAGTGAAAGTAACTAAATACCTTATATAAGAAGAGTATAATGCGAGAGAGAGAACAAAGTGTGAGCTAGAGTTTGAGAGAACTAGTCAACTGGGCTATATATGAAGGGAAGTATCCCAAGTAAAGGGGATATACAATTTTCCAGGAGGCAAAACCAACCTGAAGAATAATACTTTAACAAGATACACTAACAGTAACATTGCGAGCTATGAATCCTATGAGAAAGTCCCAAAAGGGATTCCCAAAGAGAAAGAAAGATTTAGTAATACAGTTGATCAACTAAAGAGACTGATCCACAAAGTCACAAGAGACTGTTTGAGAATTAAATACTGTACGCAAGACGGCCGCTGAACCAGACGAGTAGCTGGCGAATCGGGATCATATGCTGCATGGGTTATTCACCCAAAATTTGATAGTGGGATTATGTGAACGCCTACCGCCATCCACAGGGCCAGATGCAAGTGGCAAGTTCCATGCCGGCTACAAGAACCGAGGAAATCTGATACGCTTTTCGGTTGAGTGGACACAAAAGATTCAAATTCCACATGAACAAGACTAAAGGACCAGTCGTTTGTCATTCCTCACCAGATTGCAGGCCCGGCGCCCGTAAACACCTACCTATGGGGATGTTCCCAAATGCTGGTTCAGAAGAGAAGATAGATTAATCTTGTGTAAAAGCAACTTAATAGTAGAATTTATGTTTTTCTTGAATAGTAAAAATCAAGAGAAATTCATTGGAGATTTTTTCTTGTGTACGCACATTCTTTGGACAACAGTGTTGATGTTATTTTCAGACAGCCCCTGAAGAATTGCCAGTATATATTGTTTCCAACAGGATGGAAAGAAACATTTTGGGATGTTATTCTTGAAGTATGAATTGGTATGAGTATGATATTATCAGTATGAATGGAGTGCGTGATGCGTTTTATTGTCTTAATCATTCTGCACTGCACAAGACACTTTTTTATTAGTAAAAAAGAAGGCATCAATTGAAATGCTTTGAACATGACAACTTCCTGTCATGTTTTGCACTGTGTATACGACTAGAAATTCACTAGTGGTCACTTATTAGTCCTCCTATTTTGATTGTGTTTTTAAACCTGTATTAACATTAATAAAATGTGTTACAATTTGATTCCTGCTTCCTGAATTGGTAGACATATCTGGCTCTCTTAACCAGTGTTTGGTTAATTACAACTCTTCAGCAACAAAATGGTCTGCCCCTGAGCATTGTTGTTTGCTGTTAAAGGTTTTAAAACCTAATTGAGGGATTGCTTTGAGGTCTCAGTTTCCCTTTGCAGAAGAGACCTCACTTGCTGCTCAGCTTAAATAATAGCCAGTCAAAAAGAGTCAGTTCAACAGAAGAGATATCACTCATTCCCCAGTTTCAAATGATAGTCAAGGACAGTCTGAAACATGAAATATCACCCACAGGCACCGAATACAGGGGGAAAAGGCAACTGCTCCCTTAGTTCTTTAGCAATGGTTGCAGGAATATCACGTTGCCTCTATAGAATTGTGTACAGTTTTCAGTTTCTGGCTGTACATTCCAGTGGTGGCTGTTGAATTCTTTAATTGGAGGGGTGTAAATATTTCCTCAAAATATGCCAGAGCGACTGAATGTTTTGCGAGGAAGCCCGAACCAATCAGGAGACAGAGCCGTTGCAGTGAGAAACACGCCAGAGCCCAATACAGTAAAAGAGATACAGCAATTCCTAGAAAAATGACTGACTCTCCCTATTGCCATGGGAATCTTCCCTACCTAACCAAACTAACTAAGGGTGCCCGTCTTTCGTCAAGAGTCCAAAGAAAAATGTTTTCAGTCCAGAAACTAACCCTAACTTAGTCTATTACTAGACCTAATAACTCAAAATGGACAAAATATACTTCTGGCACCTTCCCTTCAGCCGTCTGTCTTGGAGCTTTGTTTTCAGGGTTTTCAATTGCCACAAGTCTGATTTTGTCACATTCAGACAACAAATTAGTAGTAACTATTGATTCTGACTCTCTGCGTCTCTTTCATGAGTTTCTGTAGTTTGTGCTGTATATACAAGTCGACTGTCCAAGAGGGTGCGAGACCTACCAATGCCCCTCCTGCTATCTTTTTGGATGGAGTCTTGTATATTCCATCCACTTATTATTAGTCCCTTATACTCTTTTTAGTTGATTCTTTCTCTGCTGGGGTCTGTCATACCCTTAATGATGGAGTGGCACCACCAGTACGGGGGCCTGTGGTGGGTCAGAAAGAGGACATTGACTCTTTGAGGTCATTTCAATGATGTATTTATGAAAGAATAAATATAATGCCTAGCTGTCCTTTTTTCTATGGGGTGTTCCCTACCTATTTAACTAGCTAAAGTTTTTTGTCAGTCGTCTTGTGAATGTCCAAAAGAAAAGTGTCCACAGTCCAAACTAAATCTAACGGATCCTATCACTATTCTAACAACAAAAGATCGGAGAATGGCCCCCTTCTCCTTGTGCTTGCTTCTTGCAATTCTCTTCTCCTGTGACTTCTTTAATCTGTTCATATAGTTCCTTCAAGACTTTATTACAGTCCTTTTCCTGTTTAAACGTTGGCTTCTTGAACCCTGAACAATTACTTGGATCATATAGGGTTACTTTCCCAAGGTAGTGATACCCAGTATCTGTAAATCTTTTTTTATATCCCCTTCTCTTTTCCTAATGTCGCAATATTCTTTCTCTTTATCTCCTCACTCCGAATGTGCCTTAAAGATCCTATTGCATTCGTATTTCTCTCATTAAACACTCTGATTTTCTCCTCAGGTGTTTGTTTCTTAACTTTCATGTCTCTTTCCAGGTTTATTATATTAAGACTTCTCTTGTAATCATCATTCCATTTTCTTACTCTTTCGGGTATATCAATAGGACGAGCATGAATAGTCCCATAACGATTCCCCTTAGGCCTCCTGGGTCTCCTGTTTTCCTCTTTACCTGGACTTGCCTGGGATAACATCACCAGGGCCTTCGTATGTTTGGAGGTTCTCTGTTTACCTTGTTTCCTCTGCCTCTTGCTTGTCTCTGCCATCCCAAGCTCCGTATCCTCCCTCATTTCGGGTTAAGAGCTCCACGGGTAACCAGATAGTAGGTGGTCAGGCCGCATATTGGTCTCGGTGTTGATTGAGGGACCGCCAGTCCACCACAGAATCTCTGTGGTCACACAACCACTATTGCCTTCTTTCTTCTTCGTTCTCGCTGGGCGCTCGGTGTCCCGTGCCCTGGTCTCGGCTTCCTTGCAGTTTTCACACTCCTGGGCTTTGGCGTCTGCAGTGTCCTTCCCTGCTCAGGTGTGCGTTGGCCTGAGGCTTTGCAGGCTGACGTACGTGCCTCTCAGCCTCCGCTTGCTGCGGCGTCTCTCCAGTTCATTGTATTCATCCCAGTTAAATGGGACATTCATTTCCTGGTTGACAATAACAAATGGCAGCTTCTTCTTCCCAGTTTCTGTATTGAATGTCCTTCAAGTTGTCTGATATTCCCACATAGGCCATACAAGAATTTGGGAGTTCCTCATAGGAACAGGAGACTCTCCCAGTGAGGTCCCACTTCTCTCGACCCCTACGGAGTGTGCTGCAGAGCAGGCCTACCTCCCTAGCTTCACAGGGGGGGAGGGTGGAGGGCTCCCCCTTCGGGAGAAGGAACAAATTCCCTTGATTCGTCAAAGGCCTCTCTACTGGGCTCCCCTTTCTCTCACTTTGTAAAATTATTACTTGCACTTAACACAGTTTTTCTCTGTTACTTAAGCGTTAATGCGCAAAGGGGCGTTCCGTTTGTCTTCATGTGTTCTATTTACTCCAGCATTAGTTGAAACCAAACAAGAGGGAAACACATTGCTTGTGATGGGAGGCAATCCCATATAGGCAGATAGTGTTGCTTGCACAGGGAGTTTGTTGTGGGAATGAGTCTTTGTCCCCTAGAGGGGAGTCACTCCCAGTGAGTCCCACTTGCCCAGATCTCTAGGGAGGGTTTTGCGGAGCAGGTTCACCTCCTTAGCCTCAAAGTGGTTAGCTCCCCCTCGGGAGAAAGATAGAATACACTCAATTAGTTACAGGCAGGCTCATGTTCTTCTGTTTTTTTTTATGGTGATCAATTGAGTGACTGTGTCAAAGGGACACCATTTATTAGTTTATTTTTTAATCATTGTTTTCTGGTACATAAATCCAGTTGAAAAACAGTAAGACTCCAACCCCCAGAGTACATTGATTTGTTAAATGAAAACCCATCCTGACCTGGCCTGAACCCACGGATGACATAGTGACATGGAGACACGTGGTCACACATGGCCAGCCTCCCTATATTGTGTACTGGGAAACGGTAAGAAGACATTGGGGATATTGTGAACAAAATATTTGAACTAATTTGTTTCTTACTGTTCTTAAAGTTTTAGACAAAGGGGCTAGGATTTGGAAAGAAACCAAAGTGTTGTGGGTTAGAGCAAATTAAGTTATGAAGAGTGAGTTGCATTTGACTGGATAACTGGCATTCTTTGGAGTTGTAGGTGTCTGAACGCAATATCATGCACATATGAGCTTTGCATGAAAAAGATCTCTGTGCACGGGTAGAAAACAAGCATTAATAAAGCTAGCAGTTTTGTCTTGTCTGTAGTGAAAGCGTTTTATTTATAGCTATGCATTAACATCACATGACCAGGTACCAGCACGTTCACGTTTTGTCTAGTGTTACGATTGCATGCGCTGGTTACCATAACTTTGCAGATTTTGTCATATTTTAACACACACATATCATATTGCATGTGTTGTCATCATATAGCATGGTGCTCACATGATTAGCAGTACTCCTACAAACTGCCAGCTTTTGTCATTAGACGGCAGCAACTCATAAGCTTTGCTAGGTATTTAAGAGATTTTTCCATACACTTGAATTATATGCCAGAAATTGCAATTATGTGCCAGTTGTTGGCACTGTATGCCAAGGACTTACTCCATGAGTCCACCATTGCTATCATTTGCATAGGCATTCATGTCATTGTCAACATATACAACATATTGGCATCATATTTTCAAGTACTCACTGTATGCCAGGTTTTGACCTATATGTCTACTTGACAGATATTGATAGAAAGTACTTAAATAAACAACATGGCTCGATCTCCTCATAATATCTCCTTTCCTTCTCCCGTCCACTATGGTGCTTTGAAGCAACTTAAAGGTGTTCTTACGCGCCAAGTATATGACCTAACATTATGGCTTGGAGCTGCCTCAATATCCTCAGCTCCTAACTCATTTCCTTTCTGCCAGACCCCCTTCCATTCTTGTCCTGGAGCATTTGAACATTATCTGGGTGGTACGTTAGGCACTTCATCAGGGCTAAAAGTTTCAAGCTACTAGCCAGCCAGAAAGTCACTTTCCACCTCGATTTTCCACACTCACACAGAACACTATTTCTTACTCGTCAAGAGACCATTTGCACTAGCCAATGGCTAGTGGTGAGTGCATATTTTGAGCCTTGGTTGCTTGTAGTTCTCTTGCTGACTAATTGCTGGACTACCCCTGTTTTTCGCTCCACCCTCCATTGTGTATCTGCTACCCTCACTGTGTCCTTCCGCCAATGACTTGTAAAGCACTCCGTTTCTTCCTGAAGCTAGGCCTCCGCTCAATAAATACCCTAATGATGATGATAATATCAGTGGCCTAATATTAAATATGTATTTCAAAGAAGTTATTCTCACCTTGATTACATTTCTAATTATTTGTTTCTAATAGTTGGAAGAACAGATCACACAGCACTGATAGATGCTTCTTTTGAGGCAAATCTTCGTTAATGAAATAACATAAGCATGAGATAATGAAAATTGAGTTCTATGTTGTTCTTTATCTACTAATTTTAAGTCAATAAAACTATTGAAACCACAAGAATTTAATGAGGTTGGGGAGGGATTGAGGTGCAGTGTTTATGCATACATGCATATATACCACCATTCCGTTTAGGAGCTAGGAGTCCAGTCCTAGTATTTACTTTGCATTTTGGGACTTGTATTCTAGAATTTCAGTGTTAACTTTCCCTCAGAAGCTCAGTGTTACCCGAGCCCTGGTTCTCTCCAGGCTTGACTATTGCAATAGCCTCCTCCTGAATCCACCTTCTTCCACTCTGCATCCCCTACAGCTAATCGAGCATAGGGCAGCAAGACTTATCCTTGACCTCAAGGCCAGGTAATGCATCTCTCCTGCCCAAAAAAGTCTTCACTGGCTCCTGGTTGCTTCACAGATTAAATTCAAATCCATCTGTATCATCCAAAAGGCTTTCTGGGGCCTACGACCACACTATCTGCAACTCTCTATTACTTAATATTCCCCTTCTAGACCTCTGCGCTCCTCCTGCACCAACCCTCTCTGTGTAAAGTGTTTCGCTAAACAGAGGGCAGGAGGTTGATCACTTTCCCCAGCTGGCTTCCTTCTATCGAACAGACACTCCCCGCCTCTGCATCTTGAGCAGGATTTCCTTAAATTCTGTAAGCTCCTCAAGACCTTCCTCTTTACCTCCTCCTTCCCCCCTTCTCTCCTCTGCTAATGTTACAGTTGCTTTGGGTAGGTACCAGGGCCCTTATGCATCCTCTGGGCTCTGACCTCCCACACTCAATCGCCCCCAGCTTCTATCTTCAGCACTTGCCTCTGTACACCCTCCGTCCTGAGGGCTTGCACTCATTTTACCATGCACTTCATATGTCGCTCACCAATGAACACAGGCACCGCAGCACCTACTCCCACTGACCCGTCGCTTCTGCACTTGCACATTCTGAATGCATAGTAGGTTTGTCATTTCTTTTTCCCCTCCACTGTATTTATTATCTTTGTTTATTAATGTCTCTTATTCTCATGTCCCCTCTCTGTTGCCCTCTGGCCACGTTGAAACATAATTTATTTGCTGTATGAGTGCGTAACAGCCAAATAAATAAGTCTCAGAATGCAAAGAAAAAACGGCCCTGCACAAGCATCTTCTGAAAGTGATGGGTCACGTTGGCATGTGTTTTTGCGCTATGGGAACAACGGGGGGGGGCTCATTCTAGTGTTTTGGTCTGGGTGCATTATTCTCTAGAAACTGCTTTGCTTCTCACATGCAGTACCAGAATAGGTAATTTTTCCTCTGCTGATTAGAATTGTTTCTAAAGGGCACCTCCTATTTGGTTCTGTTTTTCAGTTATATCGCCATGGAGATCGATCCCCCATTAAAGGATTTCCCACGGATATCCACAGTGAGAGTGCCTGGCCACAGGGATTTGGACAGCTGACTCAAGTAAGTACAAGCTCTTTCATTATAGTGTTAGTTATCAGTATGCCAGCTGTTTATGCCTGAAAGGAGTTGATCAATTATGTTCAAGATAGTGCCAGTCCCCTCTCACAATCTTTCTCTCACTCCTTTATCAGATCATGACCCTCGTTTCTCTCGCCCTTTTTCTCCTCCTAAACTCTTTTTCCTTACTTCTCACTTTCGCCACCATCAATCTACCTGGGTCTTCTCTCTTCTTTTCTGTCCTTCCAATCTCCTCACATTCCTCCCTTGTCTCTTTACATGCCATGTCCTCTGACTACTCCCTCCTGTCTCCAACCGCTAGCTCCCTCATTCCCTCTGGTATTCTCACACTCCTCCCTTTCCTCTCTCTCTCTTTCTTCTCCTCCCTCCTCTCTCCACCCTCTTTCTTTATGCTTGCCTCCTTCTCCCCTTTCAATCTCACTTCTGTTCTTTTTCATTCAGTTTCGCTGTTCAATCTCTATTTCTATCCTCTACTCTCACTCTCCCCTATCTCTCACAAACCTCCTTTCTATGATCTACTCTTATCACACATTCTCACAACCACAACTTCAACCATTCACACTAGGTACCTGTGACTATTCACAAGGTTCTGTCAGTCTCTTCCCTGTGAGGGTAGGGAGGTGAGACCGCTACCCAATAGTCTCCCCTACAGGTGGTGGAATACGGGACCTTGCAGGGAGAGACTCCCCTCATGGGGATAAGGACTGCCGTTCTGTGAAGGAACTCCCTAACACCTTTTCCATTGGGGCCAAGTGCCTATCAGAAATCCCTTATAATACTACTGTTACGCTCACCTGGTATCCACGGGGACGCCACCCAGCCAGCTGGTCGCTGATGCCCTTCCTGATGGTTCCCCTGTGGTCTCAGTGTCAAGGGAATTGTGCCTGAAAAATGAAGACTATGTCAGGACTTGGCGACCAAGGTAAGCAGTTTAACCCCCCACCTCCTTATATTTCCAGCCCCTCCAGGTTCTCTTCTCACCTGGTTGCCGGAATCGGTGGGCTCTCCGGGCAGGGGCGCGTTGGCTTTTGTGGGCGCTGGCGGTCCAGTTACTTCACTGACTTTGGCCCTTGTAGTGACTTTCAGGTAGGTCTTATTGCAATTAATGGTGTCGTATTTCTTGCATGCCTTTTGTCTGTTCTAATGTCTCTTTTTATCTCCTCTAGGGGCGTGGAGTGTCCACTCGGAGAACGGGATGTGCTGGTTCTCACCAGGAGATGATGGCGCGCTATAGCGCTTTGCTGCGGTAAGGAGGCGCTTTGCGTAGCGCAGCGATGCCTTGTCCTCACTGACCTGTGTTTTTCCCTTTTCGTAGGTCGCAGAGAGTACCCAGCACAGATGGGATTTCCGGAGCAGTGCCGGTTCCGAAGTAACCAGCCAGGTCAGTCTTTAAGCGCTTTTATGGTTGTAATGTCTCTAGTACCTCCGTTAATAATGTCTTTCTCCTTTTCCCAGGTCCCTCGATCCGGGCGGCGAACTCCTCCAACAGAGATGCCCAGGAGCTGTGAGCAGAGATGGATGAAGATTGCAGGTAAGATTCTGCTGCTAACGATGTTTGTTTTTTCTGCAGGTCCGGAATTCGTCGGGTCCGCGAGAAGCTGGACACAGTGAGCGTCACGTTGCTAGAAGCAAAGTAACGCGAAACGTGTTTTCTTGTTCGAGTGTGGTTTAAATAGCCACTGTAAAGTAGTCCAGGTAAACTAGTCCCTAGGCCACCACACCCAAAACACTAGACTGCATAGCTTGGTTCTAGGAACCCAGCTATGTGGATGCCTGCATGTTGGCTGAAAGCCTTAATAAAGTAGTCCCTTAAGCAGATGCCTCTCCCAACTAATTAGCCTGTCGCCAAAGGCGCCAGGACTGGCCCCAAGAGGGCTTGAAAAGTGGAAGTCTTGCCTTATTAAAGATCCGAGCCCTGATTCTACCTGGCTTGTGGGCTTGCCAGTGGGGGTCAGGGCTGAGGGTCGTGACAACTGTGTTATGGTAATGTCTCTTCTGTCTTTGACCAACAAATTAATATAACCCAGACGAAGAAGAGCCAAAGAGACCTGCTGAGTAATAACAGGTGGTTGCCTTACCATAGTACTTGGAAGGGTTGGCCCCAAGGATGCATAAAGATAATCTCAACAGTAAAGAAGGACTTTGACTATACGCGGGGAGGATCCAGCCACAGGAAATAAAGAGCGAGAAAGGACTGGGAAATAGAGAGAGCAGCCAGCGTGAAGCCAGCCCTGCTTGGGAAGTTTGGACCTTGGAACATAAAGCTGCACAAACACTGATCCCCAGTGGCGGGGACCTTCAAGGACGCTCAGCAGAGCACTGCAATGAAAGCCAAGCTGGTGACCGGTGGAAGAGTGAGACAGAAGCTAGTGTTGGCATGACTTAGGGGAGGGGATTGTTTAGTCCAGCAACTGCACCGGAGCCGTGTGGCCCAAGTCTTGGGAGCCACGAGCATGAAGCAGGGAACCGAGTAAAGAAAGTAGGAAGCTCTGAAGCAATGCGCGTCAGCCCATCACCCTAGGAAGAACCAGTGATGCAGTCCCGACACGCAACAGGGAACTGGAGTAGCGGGAGACCCAGTAGGGCCTTGGCACAGCTCAAGAGACAAGAGGACCTTGGGAGTAATCTCCCTCCTCACAGTAGTAATATCCAGCGAACCAAGATTCAAGACTGCATTGGGAGGAATCTCCCTCATCACAGTGGTATTCCAAATAAGAGTAAAGAGGATACTAGACAACAAGAGCTGTCTGGAAGTAATCTTAATAAAATCATAAGACAGAGAAGAATTGCTGGAACTGTAAAGCAAACTTTCAGGAGTATTTGGGAAGAGACTTTTGAGGTCTTTTGTAAAAGACTATCCTAAGACAGCCCTTAAGGCTGTGCAAGGTGGATCAGGAGAAGGGAGTAATTTTACTGACCAGATGCTCTTTGTTGAATCAGAAGCTAGAGCAAAGGAGTTTTGGAAAAGCGATAAAGACTGAGCCCGTTCACTAGGAGAAGAGAGTCATTCTCCTGGTATTATTTTCATTTGGATGCTGAAGCCTTTTGTAGATTAGTGGTAGAGTTAGAGTAGGTTTTTGGACAGAGGATTTGTTCGAACATCCTTATGATGAGCACCCGAGTTTATATTTGTTTAGGTAGGGATAACCCTTTAGAGACGGGGAGAGGCAGGTTTTTTCTTTATTTCTTAAATAAGACTTTGTTGAAAAATGCTACCCCCTTGTCTGACTCCTTACTCCACCACGTGTGGCGATTCACAAGGTGTTGTCACTTCTCCCCAATGGGGAGCCCTTTTCCATTAGGCTAGGGAGGTGCGGCTGCTACTTAATAGTCCCCCTAGGTGTCGTTTAATGTGGTAGAACCTCATGGGGAGTGACTCCCCCTCTGGGGGCAAGGACCATCACCTGGAGTACAGCCCATTGAAGGTTGTCGCTCCCCAACCTTCCCTAGCCCTCCCCACTGTTCAGAACTATTTTATTGAAAGTAAACCTATGTATTGTTGTAACACAGGAGATAAAGCTAAATGTACTGGGACGAGAAAGAGCACAGGAGACATGAAGGTCATTGACTGTGCTAGTACTGGTACGCGGTGGCCCAGAGGAGGCATGACAATTAAATTATCAACAAAGAGAAAGGACTTTTACAATCTGCATGGGAGGAACTGGATACAAGGTATAAAAAGTAACAAAGGACTATCAAATGTGTGACGCTCAGCCATGTCAAGCGCAGCCTTGTCAAATCCTGTGAAGTCTGGCAGCAGTTGTGAGGGCGAACCAGCACCAGAGATCCAGGCACTGTTGAAAGACCGGAGGAAGGAGGATGCCGGTGAAGTACCATGGGAGTCCTCCACTTGTTCTGCACGAACGAACCCGGGCAGAAGACCAAGCAGGAGAGCAGAGCCGCTTAACAAGCGGGAGAAGTACTGCACAGCGGATGGGTTCCCAGGCAGTCCCGGTGACGTACCACAACCCCACACAAGGTAACGGGAGATATGGGAGACCCAGAGGGGACACAAGGATAGAAGGAAGGCTAGTTCATGAAGCTCTTGCTCGCCTCAGTAGTGGGAAGCCTGCTACTGGGGATAGTCAGAGAAGGGTCTGGGAATCCGAAAGTAAATACTGATAGTATTAGAGGAAATCTTTCTTGTTGCAGTGGTGACAATACGTCCACTGACCCCAACAAAAGGGAACTGAGAAAATAAGGAGAACTTCCTCATTGCAGTGACTAGATTAAGCCCAGTGATCAACAAAGAAGGGGACTTGGCTAACAACAAACCAGAGCAGCAAAGTGTACATCAGGCTGAAGATTGTGAGAAAGAACTGGAGTCGTTCTCCTGGTCCAGAACTAGGAGTTGTGCTAAAGACGCCAGGGCAAGGTAGTCATTCTCCTGGTCCTAAAATGAGAGTTGTGCTGGAGACACACGGGAAGGCAGTCATTCAACTGTTTTTTTTTTAAACTATAGATCTACACCAGGAGAAGGGAGCCATTCTCCTGGACGTGGAATTGTATAAAGGCTGTGTGAAACCCACAAGCCAGGAGTAGGGAGTTATTCCCCCTGGCATTTCTGTTGCAAGAGAACATTGTTTTGGACGCTATCTGAGCAGCAGGAGAAGGGGGGCCATTCTCCTGAAAAAGGAACTTTCTGTTATTTTATTCTTTATTTGTAGTGTGAGGGATAGGAGTAAGTAGTGACACAGGATGGTGGAGTTTAATTTGACAGACATTCTGATGTACCCTTTAATATTCGTTTTGATGCACGGAAACCACTCTTAGAAGATAGGGATAGGGAGAGCCTTTTATGCATAAATAAAATTCTATAACTACCACCATGCAACCTTTGTGTCAGCTTCCTTCTTCAACCCCTTACACATGCCACAGTACTACTCTTGCTCACATTCAGTACCTTAAATTCACGTGTATCCAATACTGCTGCAGACTACTCAACACTCCGCTCCACCCTCTTCCTTCCACCTGGTCTCTCGGTCCAACCCCACACTGCCTGACCTCAGCCATACACCTTTTACTCTCATTTTCACCTGCTGTTTATACCCATGACTTCATAGTTCTTTCGTTCCCCTCTCTTCCCATTGGCTCTGTGAGTCACCTTTGGGCCAATTTAGCCCAATGTTTTTACCTAGGGCTAGAACATCACGCCACTCGGGTTTCAAATGCAACCCATACCGCCTATCCCCTTCCCATGCATGGGTTTTCCTGCAGTCTTTGAAGTTTGCTTGTGTCAGTGTTTGTCATCTTGTTATCCTTTCGCCATGGTAAGTTACATTTCATGCTGGTTTGCTGGAGACTGTCATGCACTGCAGTGTCGTACTTGTGTCCGGTTGAGCATCCATCTGCTATGTGTTGCTCTTCTCCACTGACGCTTTGGATTCTAGATTGAGTTGTCTTGCAAGAACTAAGAACTTTGGGAAGAAAAGAAGCTGGACGGCATTGAGTGATGAGGGGTCAGAAACGAGAGGTGGACACAAAGTTGTAATGTTTTCAACATTAGCCATTTTTATTAAAATAAAAAGGGTTTGGGATAAAGGCCTAACTGTCCCCATCCTATCAATAGTTTCCCAGCCCGTGAAACTAAAAATAAAGCAAGCTGACCTTGTGTCCAAAATATACCTGACCCTCACACTAACATACACACCAAAAGGTGCAAGGTAAATGTCCGTTTTCAACTCAACAAAAATGAGCACAAATCCAAAAGTATATGTCCAACACAATACTCCTTGTGTCCAGGGGTCGATTTCCTTCCCCTGAACTATTTCAGCAAAACTGTTGAAAGTGGTTTGTTCCAGCAAGGTTCTGTTAAAGTCAATGAAAATGCCCTTTTCACAAAATACTTTCCTCAAGTTGACAAAGCAAATGTCTTTTCTATAGAATACTTTTCTCAGGATGGTAGAACAAATTTCTTTTTAACTTCTCACAACTGCTTCAAATGATAAAGTGTTTCTTTGACACCAATGTTCAACATTATGCTTACCTTGTATACTCTCCCTGCCAGGAATTTTTCAACTGAATCTCTAGATATTCTGGTGTAGTCCCCGGCCAGGCGTCTTTCAATTTATCTTTTCCTTTTCTCCAACTTATGAATCCCTGGTGTACTCTCCTGCCAGGAATTGCCCCCTTCTGGTTTGTACAGATATCCTAGAGTGCCCCCCTGCCAGGTATCTTTTTCCAAAAAGGGCTGACTGCCTTATGTGTATCTTTCACCAGCCCTTTGCTACAATGTTATCTTTCTTTTAAAGTACAACACAGTTGCACTTATTCACTGGTTATGCCTTGTTGACTCCAGATATCACTTGTTCCAACTTACCCCTTATTGATATCCCATATATGGGAGTTTGTTAAAGTTCTGCCTGTCAACTTCCTTCTCAGTGTCTTTGGCTGTGGCAATGTTTGTACCAAGGTTCCCCAAACTGACGTCTCACGTAAGGGGAATTGTACAACCTTTGCCCTTCTATTTCTTCTTTAATGTCTCTTGGCCTGGCAATGTGGGTTCCAAGTTTTCCCAAATTGACATTTCATGTAAGGTGAATTGCACCCTTTTTGCCTGTGTCCTTCAAATCTACTTGGTTGGTATTCAAAATTACTCCCCAAGTATTCATTAACTTGATAGCCCCTCCCCAGAGCCCCCCAACTCCTCTGGGTTGACTCCCCGGTGTAACGTGCAGCTGCAGCGAAGATGTGTCATCGGACAGGGGTCCCAAGCTAGGCAGTCTCTCCCTTCCCGTGTCAGCTTTTCACTCCTTCGCCTATTGAACCATTGCCACTTCACAATACCGCGTCTACACCGGTCCCGCTGCAAATGACTTCTCGCTTCCAGTGGTCCCTCCAGGGTACCCGCTATAACTTCACAGGAGTTCCTCTCCTACAGGAAGCTATGCCTCCAGGTGGTTGCCTGTAAGCACCTTCTTCCTGCACGGCTCACCTCTGTGAATCTGCCTAACCCTCTGGGTTCGCTTCCCACTCCACGCTCTCTGCAGCTCTTCTTTCCTTCTCTACCTTGCAGTTGATTATCAGGTTTAAATGGCCCGAGCAGCGGATTGTGAACCTGACAACTAGACTGTACGTAATACTTGGCATCACTTTCATTCCATTGGGAGTCTTTGCTCCTCTTCTTTGTCTCAGTACTTGAGGCTCTCTGGAACTTGGAGTTCCAAGGATTTTTAAACTGTTTTAAGTTGCATTCTTTTGTTTAGATAACAACCATCATAAACATTAGATGTGGTTTAGAGGTGTTGGGTACTTCTGACGAGTAAATAGAGTACTGTTTGGAAAGTTTAACAAAAGGGGTTATCAGGGTTTTACCATTGAAAGCTTCTGAATAATGCCAACATGCCTTCAGGTATTCTGAAATTAGGGTTTCTTGGTCACTGGAAAGGGAAGAATACTGCATCTCTCCTGTTGGAGTCACCACCTCCCCCTGACAGCCTTCTTCTCCCATATGATCCACCCCCAGGATACCATCTTCAGGGTCAGGATCAGGTAGCAGCTGCCTTTCCCTGGCCACATGGAAAGCTCTTTAGGCTGGGGATCAGTGATGACTCCATAGGATTCATCACAGTGATTGACAGTGGTACCATTCTTGGCAAGGAAGTCACATGCAGGTGGTTCAGGGCCTGCCCCAACACCCCCCTCTCCAAGTCCCTCACCTCACCTCTGGGGTGGGATCTGCCCTGATATGCTGCCTTCCTCAGGTTGGTAGGGTAGCCTGTCCCCCACCAACCCACCTGATAGGGTGAAGACCCTGACCCTGTGACAAGATTAAAGGACTGTATTTGTTACTCACTTTCACATTTTGAGGGCTAAGGAAAAAGAAACACAAGATTTTACCATTCCTGCAAACGTCTGGGAGCCCCTCTAACGAGAATGAAAATGGCTAATTAACCCACCTGTGGGTAGGTTACCACTCAGGAGGGACTACAACCACTTTTTAGCTCACTATACCTTTCAGAGGGGAAATATCCATGTGCATAGCAGTCTGGTCCTCCCACCCACAAAGGCAGTCTAGCACCAACATATTAGGCAATTCTCCTCTGAACAAGAGTACCAGCAGCAACCCAGACATGTGTTTCAGCATTTTGGGCCTCATCAGGGATTGTAGACCCTTCTGAGTGGAAGACATTCCATAAAACAGGTTATTTAAAACCATGTTTGTTCTCAGTAGAGGGGTTCCCAAACTCTTGGTAAAATTGTTTAGTTTCTGGTCTGTGTTGCTGGGACTTTTCTTTGGCTTTGTGGTGAAAAGGTATGCACATGTGTTCTCGCTCTGTTTCTAACCCTGACTTCTCTAGCTGTGTATCATGGAAAGACTGGTGCATGCTCTCCATGTATCGCTAGCCCTTGGTTGCCTAGCAATCTTACTGACGGGCCTGTTCATTTTCCATAGTTTTTTTCATTCTATATCACATGCCTTGGATGCCACAGAAAGGTGTTTGTTTGCTCCTTTCTATCTCTTGACCTTGGTTTGCTGGCTGTTTATGACAGAACGGTCTGTACTGCTTTCTCATTGTTTTGCTATTGTTGGGATGATTTCTCGAGTAACTAACCCACAGGTACATTTTATGGGTTTTATGCTAGCTGTCCCAGGTTTACCTATTAATTGAGCTGGCTGAGCAGCCAAGGTCAACTCTTAGGAGGCAGGGTCGGACTGGGACAAGAAATAGGCCGGGACACCCAAAAAAAAGTGTCACACCCCTCGCCTCAAAAAAGTGGCACACCCTTTGCCTCAAAAAAGTGGCCCTCAAACCATCATCCATGAATCGCATCAATTCACGAATTTCTAGAAAAGGCTATCCCAAAAACTCACACCTGGATAAAAGGCCCTTTGCAATAGGGTGGCCAACTTTTCAAAATGGCTTTGCAGGACACTTTACACGCTGAGGCTCAAAAATGGTTTGTAGCCCACAAGATTTTATACAGTGCCATTTGTTCTCACCAACATATGGATATTTTTGTTTACGTAGGGCTGTTGTGATGTTTAAATGTCCTGTCCTCTCTGGGTGCAGAGCAGTCAACCATTGACTGATGACTGCACACCTAGTGCACATTATTTTATAGGCTTAGCCATTCTTGAATGTCACATGTATTTTAGGCCTGGCTGTTTCAGGTATGTTTTTGGTCTTGTTTTGCCATAATGTGTCCATGGGTGTTTAATACATGGAAGAGGGCATTAATGCCTGTGCCCTCCGGACACGTGCCACACCACTACTCCAGGGGGAACCTGAGGCAAAATGGTGTTGCACCGGCACCCTGATCTACCAGAGAGAGAGAGAGAGAGAGAGAGAGAGAGAGGTTGTGTGTGCGCGTGTCAGAGAGGGGGTGGGCCTTATGATTTGAGTACTTAGCATAGCATACACTGTCCATATCTCGGGTGCTGTGAGCACCTGGGCATTTGATGACAATACCTGGGAAGACAGAAAACAATTTCTCTATGCATAAGATGTTTTATTAAAATTGTTTACTGAAAGTTTAGCAGAACTTAATACACCAAACTACCCAATATGCTCCTTTTATTGCATCCAGTAGGACTTCTTGGCTAACGTTATTTGTATTGTCAGAACTAAAACATCCAGCGATCAGTGGTCGAAGTGTACAAAAAGAAGTAGTGGAACTATGCTCCCTACTGGCCTGCACCGCTCCCCAAAAACCCCATCGCCACCTCCCTCCCACGCACAATACAAACCCCAAAACACTTGTACTTGCTGTTTTTGGGAAACGTTCAGTGCAGTGCACTGAGAGTGAAAGTTTCAACTTCTTCCTACACTTTTATTTTAAAACAAAGCCATTCTGGAGCGGTTTCTTTTTAAAATAAAAGCATAGGAACAGAACAGTAAAACTGAATTAAAAGAAAAGTGCTTACCACGTACCAATAGTGACAGCGTCGGTGAGGTCGGCGGCTCCAGAATCCAGACGATGGCAGATCCAGCAGCAGGCTCCAGAAGACGACGTGGCGGTTCCGGCTCCTCAAGAGGGCGTGGGCTAAATGCAGACCAGCCACCCTTAAGAAGGCCTGCTGTCCTGGTGTCCTGTGTGCACCACAAAGGGGAATGGGGATAGCCAGAATCTGATTAGGGGAAACATGGCTGGAGGTATGAAGGAAATGTGTCTGGTTTATGTACCAATGATGGTGTCCCAACGCAGCTATTCAGATATGCACCTACAAGAAACAAATGGACCTTCACTATTGGCTTATTTGTGACCTCCCTTTGAACCTTTCTGGTGCCTGTATGCAATGAGATGAGGCTGAGGATTTCACTGATCCCTTGCTATGTCAGGCATCAACAAGGATCCTCCAGCACACTACTGTTTATCTGTGGTTAAGTTCTTATTCCAATAAATAGCTCTGGAATTCCGGTTCCCTTTTTAATTGTGAAACAGGAAATAAAGGCAATGGGATCTTGTGAGGCCTTCAGACAAAGTGACATTATGAGCACAGTATTTTCCTGGAGGTCCTAACAGTTCTCGTTGGCATCACCAGCAGGTTCTCCCGAAATCCTGTTGTAGCCAGCTCTACCGATTGCCCGTCTCGCACAGGGTCAGGAAGGCCATGTAAATTCAACTCAGATGGCAGCCCCAGACCACCAGGGAATTTGTGGTCTGGAGGAGGAACAAAACTATTCCAGTATGCCTGGACACCTAATTAATGGATATTTTAACCTAAATTCTCTAAATACATTTTAAAAAGCTACCGGGCAGAGGAGGAATACAGACCTTGACATGAGGTCTACACAACATACGAAAAATACAAAGTGTCTATCATATAAGACACTCCCGTCCCCTGCACACCTTAATTATTGAACATACAGTCAACAATTTGGTCAAAAAGTAAACATAATTTAATATAGATACAAAGCCAAAAAAGCACATTTTCACATACACATATGCCTAAATGCATCAAGTATCAATCCCTACAAATATTCCACTCCTTGAAGTACATTTGAAATTTTGAAAACAATACACCAAGTATTATACAAAGAAGACAAATGCTCCTTGATGTGAAGTCTTTGTTTCTCTGGCCCAACATGTTTTGGGGGGTGAACCCCTTCTTCAGGAGCATACAATTTCTCTGACCTGTGTCGGAAGACCAGTGTCAAGTGTACTTGTGATCACAGGCAGTCATCTATGCGCTGTTGAACTGTTGCATGACTAATCAATGTGTACCAGGAAGTCTCCTAGCTCCTAGACGTAGAAATTCTTCAGTCCCAATTTCCTTAATACACTCTCCAACTATCCTGATGTTACGGCAGTCTATATCCAAATATTGCTCGCTGCTGAGTTTGTTATGAATAGACATATATCGAGCACCTCCAAGCGCCTTCACGTCCAGACTGTCAAGCTACAATTCCCCTGTTTCACTCTCCCATTAAGCTGATATAGCGGGGATATGTATTCACATATAAATTGTGACTACATATCCCCGCTATATCAGGTTAATGGGAGAGTGAAACACGGGAATTGTAGCTTGACAGTCTGGACGTGAAGGTCTTGATATACATCTATTCATAACAAACTCAGCAGCTTGCCATATTTGGATGTACACCACCTTAACATCAGGATAGTTGGAGAGTGTGAATTGCCATAGCATTTCGGTGCTGGACTGCCCATGTGGGCGGGACAAAGACTGATATGCAAATGGATATTTCCCATCTGTGAAAGGTACAGTGAGCAAAAAGTGTGTGCTGCAAACTCTCATCTCAGAACAGGTTATCATGCCATGTTCTTTCTGGAGAGGAGCGCCTGCTACCTATTTTCAAATAGTTGGAGAGTGTATTAAGGAAATTGGGACTGAAGAATGTCTACGTTTAGGAGCTAGGAGGCTTCCTGGTACACATCGATTAATCACGCATCAGTTCATCAGCAGATAGATGCCTGCCTGTGATCACAGGTACACTTGACACTGGTCTTCCGACATCAGGTCAGGAAATTGTATGCTCCTGAAGAAGGGGTTCACCCCCCGAAACGTGTTGGGCCAGAGAAACAAAGACTTCACATCAAGGAGCATTTGACTTCTTTGTTTAATTCTTGTTGTATTGTGTTCAAATATACTTTAAGGAGTGCAATATTTGCAGAGATTGATACTTGATGTATTTAAGCATATGTGTATGTGAACAGGTGCTTTTTTGACTTTGTATCTATATTAAATTATGTTTACTTTTTGACCAAATTGTTGACTGTATGTTCCATAATCAAGGTGTGCAGGGGACGGGAGTGTCTTATATGATAGACACTTTGTATTTTTCATATGGTCTGGAGGAGGAGACAGCTGAGTCGGTGGGAGGTTGGGAGGCGGACTCACAACATCAGGTTTTGGTGCCACTGATGTACACCGTGATCGTGGACGTGTTAATCTTGACCCGTGACTTTGTTAGCTTGCAGGTAAATTGTGATTTCATGAAAGTGGAATATGGCGCTATGGGAACATGGTTATAGTCAGTAAATTGCACAATGTTGGTGAAACGTCAAAGAGCTTGTTAAAAGTTGTATCTCACAAAAAACACCTTTTTAAAGCGATTGCTGAGTAATTGATGCGATTTAGATACATGAGGGCTGTCATCATAATCTTATGTTTTTTCCTACCGAAATGTAATTGTTTTTTTTTTGTGGGGGCAGATCCAGAATGGTGATAATATCCTTTCCTTTAGTAAACAAAACAAAAAAGGAAAAGACTAGTGCCTGGAAGGCTTGTCGGAGAAAGTACAGGTGGTTTCGTGGGAAAAGAAATATAATGCAAAAGTGGACATATGTCAGCAGGACCAGTAGGGCTGTGATGGAGTCAGTCGTACATCAGACAAAGGAAGCGATCAAACAGTAACGTGAAAGCAACGGGCATGGTAACCAGTCTTGCCAGGCAGAAGGGAGGTGCGCCAGACAGCGAAAATCACTGTGGCCCTGGGAAAACCAACCACATGCTCACCTGGCAGGGGCTTGGAAGCCTGTGGGGGACGCCGCAGACGGGTGCAGCTTTTGAACACGCAGCTGCCTATGCCCAAGAACTGAAAAATCTCACTGGATTTACAGTGTACATGTAGGGGGGCGGAGCCAGAAGAGCGCTCATGGCGGCAATGAGCTGCTCCGCCCCCCTTCTCCATGCTGTTGCGGATGCTTTTTATTATTATTTATTCATTTTTCTCACTCGCTCAACCGGCCTCCAGGGACTCGCTCACATACAAATGATTTCAGCCGGGCCGAGTGACCGATGACCCAATCCGACCCTGTTAGGAGGGAGTATAGTGGTTTCAAGATACAGTGTAAGACACAAGTAACCCTTTCACTGTCAGGACTTCACTGCTTTCCTACGGGAATAATGGCATGCATTTATATGTACATCCTAAGGAAAGTTAAAGGGTTAAACAAAAACATGTCAACACAGGGATTTTATGAAAATAATTATTTAGGTTTGGTGAAGGTAAGTAGACCTGTTTAAAATGGGTCTTTTTCAGGTCATGACTACCAGCTAGGATACTGCCTCTGACCCAGACTCGGTTCATCAAGTTCAATATTTGACTTGTAGTACCCAGGTACACTTGTAGATTTATCTGCTCAATTGTGCGTTTGTCGGAATCAATGGGAGGGACCAAATATCCACTGAAAGCCTGAGTGGAACATGGGTCCTGATGTTGCACTATCCACAATGTTAAACAAACGATGCTCTAAATTAAGATTGGATATACAGGAGCTACAAGCAGATCCTCAGGTGGTGCAGTGACGGTTCCAGTGGTGATGAATAACTGCAAGTAAGCTGGAATGCTGAGGAGTCACTGGAGAAGGTTTTGGCCCAGAGTGAGGCAGAACCGCTGATACTGGAGAGCAGTGCAGCTTTTCGTAAGGCAAATGTTCAACCTCTGGTTCTCAGAAAGTTCAGTTGGAATAGTTCAGGGAGGATCAGGACTTTTCAGAGTACCAACAGTTTATTCACAATTCTTCATTCTTTAGGCACTAAGATGCATCTGTCACTGTCCAGCAGCATTGCTCCTGATTTCCCATTCTACTGTTTCTTCATGTTACTCAATGCAGGGATGGCGTAGCAAGGCTTCGCTGGGAGCAGAGGCTCCTTGAGACTTCAGTCGGTGGTTGAGAAGGGAATTCATAAGCCGAGCAATCACTCTGGGTGCATCCTTTCAAACCATTAATGGAACCCCAATTACTGGAGGCTATTCAGACAGATCTTTTCTTTGCTGTTCAGACACTGCTTTTTCGGCAAAGGCAGAAGCCATGACCTTTTTAATGTCAAAAGCTGTGTTGCATTCACACTCCTAAAAAGTAGCTGCAGAACTCTGCACTGGACTTAGTACAGAAGTGATGTGCCCCGCTTAAGTTGTACACATACACCATTGACTGCCAACAACCAGTCGATCCCACACATCTAACGCTGCAAGGTTACTTACACAGAGAACAGAGCACCATAACCTTTAAAGGCTTATGGTTTCTCAGGAATACACCACATGCTTGTTTCCCTGATGAGGCTTCAGATTAGCACGTTTCAGGGAAAAAGTAATTAAACCAGTTACAGAAAAGCCAAAAATACAGGACCTCTTGCCAGAGGTACAGTTGAGGCCCTTAAACATGCTGGCCCTTGATACTTTGTTTTGCTGTTCCTGGGGCATAGAGGCGGAACCTCGCTGATGACAGTTTGGACTGGACTGCTCCCATTTGTGGTAGGACCAAGACTTATGTGCCTGCGGCTGGTCCCCCTCTGTAATAGCACAAATGGACTCAAAAGCAATGAAAAGGAAGCTGCCCAAAACAATGCCAGTGGTAGAAATTAATATTAAGCTTTTCATTCATCACTTTGTGTTGTCGCAAAAAGGCCTATGCATGTTCCTCTGGATCTGACCTGGGTGTTGTGGTGCATCAACAAAAGCATAGGACCCACGAAGTGTAGTTGAAAGATTATTTAACACAGGATAGGGTTGGAATAAACATTTATGGGGGTCTGTGGATTTGTCTTCCACAGAATAAAAATACCCCAGGGTGCAAAATGTTCCACTCTCCATTAGCCAGGTTAGTGATATTTGACTCTTGGAGAGTTAGAAATGGTATGCTGTGTGCATGTATAGAATTGAGGTGGTGAGTGACATTTTTTAATGGCTGGTTAGTAGCTTGCAACTTGAATTTTTGCACTCTGTATTTTTGTATTTATTGATTTATAGGAAACTTTTGCCAAAGCGTAGAACATACAGAACAAATCAGTACAAAGTCAATGCAAAATTATGCGCAATCAAAAAGAAGATAAAATTAGAGCATGTTAGATAGCAGATGATTTTTGAGATGTGTAAGAAAGAGAGAGTAATAAGGGATAGATGTAATATGCAATTTTTATTTATTATTTTTATTTATTATTATTTATATGTTCCTCTCTGCTCCGCGCTTTCCTCTCTCCCCCTTCCATGCACTTTTCCCATTTCCCTTTCCAATGCACTTTAGCGTTCTGAATGTTACTGGGCCTACTAAGATCGTTGTTTTTGTTCTCCCCTTTTCCCCTCCCTTGCCTTGCCGCTCTCTGAATCACTTGTGTACGAGCGCAATGCAAATAAATGATCATATATCATATCATAAAGCATTCCAAAGTTTAGGAGCTACAAGACTGAAAGAGCGAAAACGAGATTGGGCACAGCGTGGCCTCGGGACAGTTAGCAGAAACTGAAATTGGGAGTAAAGGGAACAAGAGTGGACATATAGAGAGACAAGTGTTCAAAGATGGGGTGATGCAAGCTGTGAAGAGTCGGGAATGAAAGCCGAACATAAAGTCGTCATGGTTTGGTTATGAACTTTTATTAAACTTAAATGACTTGGGAAAATGCCTCTCTGATCCCATTATAAAGAGGAGTTTCCCTAACTAAAAACCAAAACTTAAGGGTCTGTCTTTGTCAGGATGCCATCAATCAAAAGCCATCCTCGCGTCCAAACAATCTATCCTGACCCTCACACTAAAAAAATAAAGTGACACAAGTATAACCTGGTATTTACAAAAAGTGTTCTTAAATAAAAGTAGAATAGCTCCAATGTAAATGTTCTCCAAAAATTGAAAAGACCTTCATTCCAGAGGGTGATTCCCTTCCCCTCGACTCTTCACTGGTATCACAAATGTCTCTGGGTCTAACAGTTCTTTTGTGACTTTCTTGGCCCACAACAATCCTGTTAGACAAACACTGTTTAGCCTTGTAAGTTCTTCTTTAACAAAAAGTTCCTACTTGTAACACAAGTTCCTTCCTTGTTTAACAAACACTGTTTCTGCTAGACACTCCTTGTAAGTTTGCAATTTGCCTGGTATACTCCCCTACGAGGAATCTCGATGCACTTTCAATTGCCTGGTTTACTCTGCTGCCAGGTCATCTCTCGCACTCACAACTCCTTTGTATACTCCCCTGCCAGGACCTCTGTTGTATTCCACAACTGCCTGTTGTATGCTTGCCAGAGCGTCTCTTGTCTTATAGTACCTCTTTATCTTCAAGTAGCATAGACCTTTCTTGTTGGCTTGGTATATCTACTTGACAAACAATCACTTTACTTTCTGTAATTTCACAATGTTCAAAATCTTCTGCGCTCTTGGTTCATAAAGAATCTTCTTGTTATTTCACTTTCTGTAACTTTACAATTTTCTATTTCCATATTATATTCTGAGGGGTCCCCACTCTGATTTGACAGACTCACTGGTCCTCTGTAGCGTTTTTGGGGTTGCTCGTGCTTACGCCACATGCTTCCTACTCTGGTCAGCTCTGACGTCTCTCCAGGCTGCCTTGCAGCTCTGCTCCTGCACACTGGCTTCTCTGGTACGGATAACACTGCCTCGCTTGGCTGCCGTACATCTAGGGACCGTCTCGCGGTTTCTGGTCTCCACGGCATACCTCGCTCACATCACTTTTCTTTCCTTCTCTTTCCTGGCGAGCTCCCTCACTCTGCCACGCTGGCGAGTGCTTCCAGCCTCTGCACACCTACTCGTGCCTCCAGCTTCCACACACCGGCTTGTGTCTCCATTTGCCTTCACTGAAGCAGTCACGACGTCTCCTGAGCTGCTTCTTCCCATGCGGTTCACATTTTTAAAGGTCCAGCACACAGGTGCCGTCATCCAACAATTAGAACGGTCAATACGCTTGCTGCTCTGTGTCAATTCCTTCATCCTCCTCGTCTAAGTACTTAGGCTATTGTGGGATTTGAAGTCCATTGATATTAACTGAGAATTTAGGTGGTTATGGGCATTGAAGTCCTTTGATGATTTATGATGTATATCTCTTGGAAAGTCTTTTTCAAGGTTGCCATAGTTCAATATGAAGCGAAATTAGAACTGAAAAAGGATCTCTTAGATTTCTTGGAGCTTTTAGACAAGGTATTCTTAGTGCTGTCGGTTTTTAGACCAACAATGAGAGGTTGATTTGTAGGGTGTCGGGAAAAGGGTCTTTTACTTTCCCTAAAGGGGGGAACAGACACATGGCAATAGGCTATTAAGGTATTCGGTAACAGGGGGCCTTCCTCATGGGAGAATGGCGGATAGCATGTCTCATCCAATGAATTCATGACATCCACCCGGTAGTTGTTACCTCCCATGTAATCCTGCCTCATATAGCCGCCCCAAGGTCAGGATCAGGTAGCGCTGCCGTCCCCTGGCTACATGGGAGTAGGCCACCGCCAGGGAATTTGTGATGACTCCATTGGATTCATCACAGAGCCCATGAAGACATTTAAAGGTGATACAGAGAGAGTGGAACTGTAAATGATATTTGAAAGATAGCCAGCAAAGAGAATGAAGGGAAGAAGAAATAGAAGAACAATGGGGTTTCCGCAAAGAGTTAGAATGGCAGAATTGAAGATGGAACGAATAGGTGCAAGATGGGAAGCAGGAAGATGAACAAGAAGACAGGAACTGTCATGATGCCTGCCCCCTCATTTCGGGTCGGCACAGTCAACTCTGCTTCATCGCCGTACCCCGGCCCCTAAGGGGAGAAGGCAAGGACAATACCAGTTACCCCCCACAAAACGTACCTGATTTACCACGGGGGTCTCACCTCATCTCGGGTCGGCACAGTAAACTCTGCTTCATCGCCGTACTCCGGCCCCTAAGGGGAAAAACACAATAGACTTACCTGAATCTTACCGAGTGCCATTTGTAAATCTTCGAGTGGATTAATCGGCAACCTGAAAGGAATCGGACAGAGTGAAGAGCAGACATTTGAACTCTTATGAACAATTGGACTTTAGAGTCAATACTGGAACTCACCAATTCCTCTACGCCAGTGAAGTAACTGGTCATCAACGCGCCCCTGCGGTCGATGCAGGATGGAGAGCTCATCCTTCCAAACCATCAGGTGAGACTAAGGAGGGGACATCAAGAGTGATCAGTGGGAAGACAACGGGAGTGGGGAAGGTGGGTTGTCACTCAATTCCACGGGTGGTTAATTCCTCTTCTCCTTTGCAGAAGAATATTCTTGCGAGCCAGACAAACTAGGCTGAGCGGGCCAGTCTAGTCAGTTATCTCGGCGCTACACGTCACGCTGGTGGAAATAACAGCGGCCCAGTTCCGGTCGACGCCCCCGTGGGAACCAGGTGAGCATAACAGAACGCGAAGCCTACCCACAAATACCCACCTGGGCATCATGGAGACCTCGGAAACTGATCAGTTGGCCCAATTATTAGGGGAATTAAGGGCCGTAGTGCATTCCGCCCGCCAAGAAACCAATGCCCTCAGGAGGGAACTGATAGTGTCAAAAGAACGAACTGATGAGTTGGCCAGACAACTATTACAGAGCCAGGCTGGACAAACACCTCTACCAGGACTTGGGGCAAGTCCAGCTCCTGTACCATCGAGTAACCCCGGTGCAGATAAATTTACCTGGAGCCGTTCCTTTGGCTCCGCCTGAACGTTTTGCCGGAGACCCAAAAGGGTTTGCAACATTCATGAATCAATGCCGCTTGCACTTTTTATGTAGACCTGGAGCTTTCCCAAACGATCAGGCCAAGGTAGCCTTTGTACTGTCATATCTCAGCGGCAGTGCGGCGGATTGGTCCATTCTACTAGTTAACCAGGATGACCCGATTCTTCGAGATTTCCAGGGTTTTCGAACAAGCATGGAAAGACTATTTGCCCGACACTCCCGAGGACAGGCTTTGGACAACGAACTTTTATCCCTACGTCAAGGTAACCAGGATCTTTTATCTTACATTGCAACTTTCAATAGATTAGTAGTGGAAACCGAATGGCCTGAAGCCAAGCGAATCACATTATTCCATCGAGGACTTCGAGGAGAACTCAAAGATGTTTTGGCCCAAATCGTGAACCCCCCTCAAGACTGTGCTGAATATATAGATCTAGTGGTCCAGCTCGATTACAGACTTCAAACCAGGAAGGCTGACCGAACCAAGTTTGAGAACAGGGTGTTGGTTAAAACCCACGTAAGCTCCAAGGGAGTAGATGTCTCAGAACCAATGCAAATCGGGGGGGTTAAAGGACCCTTAACCCAAAAGCAGAGAGATAGAAGACGGCAACTGCAATTATGTTTATATTACGGAACTGCTGGTCATTTTCTTCGGAACTGCCCTGTAAGACCACCCAAGAAAGTTATAGGAGCAGCAGACGAAAACCATGTGAAATCTGACTCGGGAAACGACCACGCCTGGCAAGCGTAGAGGTCCGCTTGCCGAGCTTAAAGAAGGACACTCTGACCTCGCATTTCACCATACCCATGGTCCTTGTAGATCCAGAGCAGCCATCACGCATGCACACGGTAAAGGTGTACGTAGACAGTGGAGCCATAGGAAATTACTTGGACTGGGAATTGGCTACCAGGATGAATCTATCTCTCACCCGCAAGACCACGGCCGATGTTGTCACCACTGTATATGGAACGGAAATTGCCTCTGGACCCGTAACTCATTCCACTGCAGAGATGACATTGCTGAGTCAAGATGGGCATCGAGAGGCTATGATGTTTGACTTAATCAAGGCCCCACAGTTTCAGCTGATACTGGGGATACCTTGGTTGGAAAAACATAATCCCTGTATTGATTGGCGAGAGAAGAGACTAATCTTCCCAGAATGTGCTCACACCTGCTACCCAAGGAAAACTGAAAACTCAGTCCTGGCCCCAGTAATTCCAGTAGCCATGCAATTACCTGTTGAATACCAAGACTTTCAGGATGTCTTCCAAAAGGAACAGGCAAACACCTTACCACCTCACAGATCGTATGATTGTCAAATAGATCTTGTACCTGGAGCACAACCACGTTGCAGCAGAATCTATGCCCTTACGGAACCCGAAAATCTTCATTTGCGCCAGTACCTAGACCAGTACCTTGCTAATGGCTTCATTCGCCCGTCCAAATCCCCTGCATCTTCAGCTTTGTTCTTCGTACCGAAAAAGGAAGGCGACCTTAGAACATGTATAGACTACCGCCCACTGAATCAGATAACCATCAAGAATCCATACCCACTGCCTTTGATCCCAGAACTACTAGACCAGGTGAAGGACGCTTGCATATACACGAAACTAGATCTTTGGGGGGCATATCATCTGGTACGTGTCAAAGAGGGTGACGAATGGAAGACTGCTTTTCGCACCAAGTACGGACTATTTGAGTACCAGGTGATGCCCTTAGGACTATGCAATGCACCAGCAGCCTTCCAGTTCTTCATGAACGATGTCCTCCGAGAGCTTATTGACGTTTGTGTGGTTGTTTACATCGACAACATCTTAGTATACTCTTTATCAGAATCTGAGCATGTAAAACACGTCCGAGCAGTCCTAGGGAAGTTACGCCAGCATAAATGATATGCTAAACTGGAAAAATGCATCTTCCACACTACGGAAGTGGAATTCCTTGGATTTATTCTGACCCCGAGAGGAATCCGGATGGATACACGAAATGTGGATGCCATTCTTAATTGGCCTTTGCCAAGTTCAATCAAAGGAGTTCAAAGCATGCTTGGCTTTGCCAATTTCTACCGCAAGTTTATCCCGGACTTCTCGCACATTGTACATCCCATCACAACGCTATTGCGAAAAAACAAACGCTTTGTGTGGACAGAGGAAGCCGAGAACGCCTTCCAGGAGTTAAAAGCTAAATTCACATCTGCTCCCATATTAAGACACCGGCGCCCCGAGCTTCCCTACATAGTGGAAACAGATGCATCCAGTTCAGCCATGGGAGCAGTCCTTTCCCAAAAGGATCCCGAAACTAACCAGCTTCACCCAGTGGCATTTTGGTCAAGAAAATGTTCAGCCCCCGAATTAAACTATGCCATAACCGACAAGGAGCTGCTGGCCATCAAGTCCGCCTTCAAGGCTTGGCGGCACTATCTACTGGGTGCCAGACATACCATCACGGTCATCACCGATCACTGCAATTTACAATACCTAAAGACAGCCAAAGCCCAATCTTCGCGCCAGCTCCGTTGGGCATTGTTCTTCGCCGAGTTTGATTTTGTAATAACCTATCGACCAGGTTGTAAGAATGGTAAAGCAGACGCCTTGTCCCGGATTGGAATGGGAGAAGCAGAAATAACTTTAGAACCCGTACCCATAATTCCGGAACAGAGAATCCTTGGCCTGACATCCATACAGACACTGGAGAACATTCACAACAAGATCCACCAACTCTTTGATTCCGTTGCCCTACAGGACTGGGCAAAGAAAGGTCCAGAGTACTCTGTCATCGATAATTTACCTTATTACCAAGGCCGGCTATTTTTACCGCAAAAGGAACTACAGGAACTTGTCATTTCCCATTACCATGACACCTTAATAGAAGGGCATCAGGGTATTGCAAAAACCGAAGCTAAAATTAGGAAGCAATTTTGGTGGCCTACCTGGCGAAAGGATGTCAAGTCATTTGTCATGTCTTGTGGCATTTGCGCACAAAATAAAGGGCAAAAGAAAAAACCTGCTAGATTATTGCAACCATTAGACATACCACCTACCCCTTGGCATACCTTGTCATTAGACTTTATCACGGATTTACCCCCGTACCAAGGTTACAATACCATCCTAGTTATTGTAGATCTTTTTTCTAAAATGGCCCACTTCATTCCTTTAAAAGGGATACCTTCAGCTTCAATCCTGGCCAAGGAATTCCTTGAAAATGTTGTCCGCCTGCATGGCTTTCCTTCAGTGTTAATTTCAGATCGGGGCAGTCAATTCATTTCACATTTTTGGAGGAAATGCTGCCAACTGGCACAAATTGATGTTAGGCTTTCGACCAGTCACCACCCTCAGACCGACGGTCAAACGGAGAGGACCAACCAGACTCTTGAACAGTACCTCCGTTGTATGCTACATCAGTCTGAGGGGAATTGGAAAGACATTCTGTGGATCGCAGAGTATGCGTACAATAATTCCGTACACTCAGGAACTGGACAAAGTCCTTTTTTTACCAACTATGGGCACCATCCTCGAACCTCGGATTTGGACTCACCCCAGCATTTAGAGATGCCCGCAGTGGACCATCTCCATGCTGTTATTACACAAGCCTTTAAAGAAGCAACCATCCATTTGCAAAAGGCTAAGGAAAAATACAAAAAGGATGCGGATCAGCACAGAAGTGAAGCTCCTCAATACCAAATAGGGGACCAAGTATGGTTAGCCACTAAGCACTTACTACTCAAGGGGACTCAGACCTTTAACCCCAGGTATTTGGGACCTTTTTCTGTCAAGGCAATTATTAACCCAGTGGCCGTCAAGTTGGACCTACCTGCTCATATGCAAATCCATCCCGTTTTCCACGTGTCTCTTTTGAAGCCAGTGCAACCAGGAACAAGGCTAACCACTCTACCTGAACCTATCCTCATAGACGGGGAGCCCGAGTTCGAAGTCAAGAATATTTTGGACTCAAAAAGAGTGAGTTCAAAACTCTTTTACCTAATTGACTGGAAAGGTTATGGTCCACAGGAAAGGTCTTGGGAACCTAGTGACCACGTGCACGCACCTCGTTTAGTGAAGAGGTTCCATCGGGTATTTCCAGACAAACCACGGCCAAGGGGGAGAACGACTTTAGGAGGGGCCTTGAGGGGGAGTGCTGTCATGATGCCTGCCCCCGGAAGACCAGACCAGGCCCAGCAGCCCCGGAAGCAGGCATCATGCCACTTGGAGCATGCCCAAAAGCCCCAGTTAGGGGCCGTTTGGGTACAGTCCTGGCGCCTATGGCGCCAGGCTCATAAAGATAAAGTCAGTCCTGGCGCCATGGGCGCCAGGCTGATTATTGATAACTTACCTGAAGCAGACCATGCTGCATACTCACCTGAGGCAGACCATGCTGCATGAAGACTCAAGCCAAATGAGGCTTAGGAGGGACTATTTTACTGAAGGGACTATTTTGTTACTTGGGTGGGGCTGTGGAAGAATACTTACCTGGATCTTCTTCCAAGGCTATTTAAACCATGCCCGGACCGCCACACGTGCTTCGCATTATTCTGCTTGCTGCAGCGTAACGCTCACTGTGTTTTCAGCAGCTCCAGTCTTCAGCCACGCCCGCTTCAGTCCTGGGACTCCTGAAACAAGAAGACAAAAAGGATAAAGGTTAGAACAGGAGTTTTAACTTAAATCCTTACCTGAATCCTGATCCATTTCGCCAAGGAACTGAAAGACAGAAGTCTTTGAAGCATTGCTTCGCATTTCTACGGCGCCGCGCTGAACTCACCTGCTTGTCGGTACTTCAGCATTCCATCACGCTCTCTCCATCTCGCGGCCGCCCTCCGACACCTAAGGAGACAAAGACAGCAAGGTGAGCAAGGGGACTCTCTAAGGCCATACAAGCTACCCCCAAGGACTTACCTGATTTACCACGGGAGGTACTCACCTCATTTCGGGTCGGCACAGTCAACTCTGCTTCATTGCCGTACCCCGGCCCCTAAGGGGAGAAGGCAAGGACAATACCAGTTACCCCCCACAAAACTTACCTGATTTACCACGGGGGTCTCACCTCATCTCGGGTCGGCACAGTCAACTCTGCTTCATCGCCGTACCCCGGCCCCTAAGGGGAAAAACACAATAGACTTACCTGAATCTTACCGAGTGCCATTTGGAAATCTTCAAGTGGATTAATCGGCAACCTGCAAGAAATCGGACAGAGTGAAGAGCAGACATTTGAACTCTTATGAACAATTGGACTTTAGAGTCAATACTGGAACTCACCAATTCCTCTACGCCAGTGAAGTAACTGGTCATCAACGCGCCCCTGCGGTCGACGCAGGATGGAGAGCTCATCCTTCCAAACCATCAGGTGAGACTAAGGAGGGGACATCAAGAGTGATCAGTGGGAAGACAACGGGAGTGGGGAAGGTGGGTTGTCACTCAATTCCACGGGTGGTTAATTCCTCTTCTCCTTTGCAGAAGAATAATCTTGTGAGCCAGACAAACTAGGCTGAGCGGGCCAGTCCAGTCAGTTATCTCGGCGCTACACGTCACGCTGGTGGAAATAACAGCGGCCAGTTCCTGTCGACGCCCCCGTGGGAACCAGGTGAGCGTAACAGGAACTGCAATAAGGGTGAGAAAAGACTAATGCATTAATAAGAAGTTTAGTGGCATGGAATGTGAGAAGGGGCAATCTTTACAAATATGAAAGAGTTGGAAATGACAGCAGCAAGCAATGTTAGAAATATGTGATGAAAAGGAAACGATGAATCAAAATTTACCCTAGATTACGGGCTGAAGAAGCAAAAGAAAGAGTAGCAGGAGGGATTATTATAGCAGGTGGTGGAATAGGAGGAGGGATATGTGATGAGTCACGGGATCTTGTCATTTCTTCCCAGAGGGAAGCCGTTCACTGTGAGGCTAGAGAGGGAGGCTCGCTATACAACAATCCCCCTAGGGGTGGCAGAATATGGGACTTCTTGGGGACAGAGAGACTCCCCGCATGGGGACAAGGATCCCTGTTCCCTGACGGAAGCCCCTAAACCTTGGAGACCATGCAAACCTCTAGGTCTTCTGAAAACCAACCTGAGAAGACCACTGTCTTTTATTGCAATACTCCCTCCTTTCCTCATATAGGATTTGACTCCACCAACACGAGGAAGAATGAAAGGAACATACACAGCAATATTGAGTCATCTCCTAAAAGTACTGAAGAAGATTGAAGGAGTTATGCAAACCATCCTTTTACAGCTCCAGACAGTATTGGAAGGAGGTGGCTCAGAGGAGGCACAAAGAGTACATCAAAGACCACAGAGGAAAGACTTTGGTACTCCGCTAGAGACGGCCATTTTTCCGGACATAAACATTAAGGAAGGACTAATTGAAAGCGGCAGCCGATGTGAAGCCTGTCAACCCTGGCAAGTTCAAACCTGGGAATGAAAAAGTCTTAAGAAAGAGCAAGTTCACAGTCAAGCAGATGTCTTGGAAAGGTCAGAAGAATCCTCCAAAGCCAGAGGGAGGCATGAACTGAGCAGAAGCTGTACAAAGCCGACAGTGGTGTGACCTCAGAGAGATGGACCCTGTGGTCCTTCAGCTGCACTAAGAGGCTGCAGACCCTGCACCGCAAGAAGCGAAGAGAGAGTTACAGAAAATAGCCGAAGGGAACAAGCCAACCCACCACCCCAGGAACAGCCGACGACGTGGCCCCCAGCAAGCAAAAGGTAATGAGTGCCACAATAGACCTGCTAGGGGCTTGGGAGAAAGTGAAGATTGCATTGGGAGAAATCTCGCTAATCACAGTAACAGTGTTAAAGACATCCCAAGTGAAGATTGTATCAGGAGTAATCTCTCTCGTCTTAGTAACAGTGCCAAAGTTACCAAGAGTGAGGAGGGTATCAAGAATAATCTTCCTCCTCAGAAGAATCAAAAGAAAGACCTCCACAGTGAAAACTGACGTGGAAGTAATCTCCCTCATCATCAGAAGAAAGGCATTCAGAACAAAGGTAGTTACAAGAGTGGTCTCACTGCCGATAGCGCTATTAAGAATAGTGGAAGAAGCCGAGGGCACATCAGGAGTGAACTCCCTTGTTTCATTACTCAAGGAGAAGACCCGGGAAGTCTGGGAGTTTATATTGTGCTGAAAAGGAAGAACTGTTGGACAGTTGGTCAAACCTGGTAAAGTCCCTGGGCAGAGCTACAAGGACTGTTAAAAATGTTAGCAGAGACTATCTGAAAACAGCCTCTACGCCAAATCCAGTTTGAACCAGGAGAAGGGAGTCATTCTCCTGGTTTTTAAAAGATTGTTGGAAGTCAGCCCAAAGGTTGACCCAATTCACCAGAAGAAGGGGGCCATTCTCCTGGCCTCAACTTTGTTGTCAAGAACCTTTGTACAAGACTGTTAGAAAGCAGCCCAGAGGTTGATCCACTTGAACAAGGAGAAGGGAGTCATTCTCCTGGTGTTAGATCTGTTTGTCAAAACCTTTTTGATTAGTGGTAGGGTCAGAATAGGACAGAGGACAAACTCTTTACTTTGACATCCACCCTGATGACAAGTACCTGAGTTATTATTCATTTAGGTAGGGCAAACCCTCTAGTGATCAGGAGAGGTAGGCTCTTTTAAATAAAACTTTAATGCCATTAATATGGTGTTAGGGTGGGATCAAGCCTTACTGATAAAAGTTGGGCAAAGCTGAAGTTCAGCAAATGTAATCCCAGAACATCAAATCCAACAGTTGCTACAGCCGAGTCCATTGGCTTTGATCGTCCTAGTAGTTAAAGGATATTTATACTGTGCACTATCACCACCGTAGTGGTCCCCTGGTGCTCTGGCGGGTCTGAAAGAAAGGGGGGTCGGTTAGGGTATGTTAGTAGGGCAAAGTTTGGATAAAGAGCAAGGGAGCTGTGATGTACTGTTGGCAGCTTCAGTTCGGTTAACCCTGTTCGCTGAGATTTTTGGTGTGGTATCCGGTCGGTGTCTGTCGTGTGCTGTTGTGCAAGGCTCTGTGTGGTGTGTTTGCTGTTGCGGTGTAGTGGAGTGCGTGCGGGTTGCTGCTGTTTAAGGGGTATGTCTGTGTTTGGTTAGGGTTTGAGAGCTATATGAAGAGCGGTGAGGTTTTAGTAGGGTATGTTATTTGCATGATTGACTAAATAGACGCACATTAATTTGTGTGTCTTTCAAGCTTTAGATGAAATTTCTTCCTTAAAGTGATCTTGTTTCAGCATGACACAAGGCTGTCTCTCACCTCTCTCTCTCCATAAATTGTGTTAGTTAGTCTCCACATTTCTGTCTTGGTTGTTTCTCAGTCTGGACCTTACATCCCAGTCTGTGCCCGATGCAAAATGATCCCTGTGGATCTATCTAGTTGTGACCTACCCATAGCTCTATCTGTGTGGGACGTGGTTCAGAGTCAGTCCTTTCCACCATGTCCAGATTGACGGAAGGGAATCATCATATCTATGTCTCTGTTGATTTTCGTTGTGTGTCTCGGGTAAGTCGCTTCGGATGTCAGTCCATCTCCACAAGTCTGTTAGGGTTTTGTGTGCGTCATTCTAGTGCATTCCATCTTCTTATTACTAGCTTGGGTGACGGTTTCCTAGTGTAGCGCTATTGGTCTCGTTTAGGCTGGCGGACTAGCTTATATGGAGAGTGGGTTTGAGGATGGTTGTCTTGTGAGCGTGAGGCAATAGTTGCATAGTTTGGATGCAAAGTTGCATTGGGTTGGTGGTTTACAATGAGTCAGCGCCGGAGGACTGTTGCTGATACAGCGTTTAACGGCGTACGAGTACAAATGCAATAAGGATAAGTATTACAATACATTCAGAGCGTGATTGGATAGGCCCTGATGAAGGACTAATAGTCCGAAATGCATTGGCCGATTTATAATGTTGACTTATGAATGACGTCAACACGCTATACTTTAAAAACTTTGAAGAATAAATACGCTTTTTTCTTATAACTAAATAATCATTTACTTTTGGATTACTGGACAATTGAAGCAGTCAAAAATCCCATTGGGATAAAAGGGTGTGCGGCCCGCACCGCAGACAAGATTGTCGAGCTCATTTTCTAGTTCACTTCTTCTGTGCTGACACACGGTGGCACAAGTTAGTGGGCTGCACCCCAAACAGCATAATCTTTATACAAACCAATATAAGATACAGAATATCTAGCAGTGCCCGCTCAGACTTTTAGTTTTCTTACAATGAGGTAATGTCATGTCTGTCAGGGGATGCTTGATAATGGGGAAGGTTGATAATTGTGCCTGCTGTTCGTGTCAGCCTGGCTAGCTAATTTTCTGTCCTGATTGGGTAGTTGAACTTGGTCGGTTCTGCCTTGCCTAGTCTTGCCTAGTCTTTTTGTTTTTGAGGGTGGTTCCCTTCTCTATTGGTTCTTGGTGTTATCTGTACCGTCACAGGTTTTTATTGACTGGCTCTCTTGCATTTTTTGGTTTTATTGTTTGTCGTTTCCGTCTGGTTCCGAGGTCTTGAAGAGCCAGGTTTTGAGTAGTTTTCTGGATTTTAGGTGGTCTTTTGTGTTTCTTATTTCTTTCTGGAGGTTGTTCCAGGTTTTTGCCGCCAGGTGGAAGAAACAGTATCCCCCAAGTTTTTCCTAGCGTGTGACTTCGGTTCTAGACGGATTTCTTTGCTCGATCTAAGGATTCTCGTCGGCTTGTAGATGGTTATTTTCTTTTGTAGGAATTCTGCTCCCTGGCCGCTGATTGCCCTGTGTGTTATGCACATTGTTTTGAAAGTGATACATTGTTTGATTGGAAGCCAGTGTAGCATTTTTAGCGCCTGCGTGATGTGGTCTCTTTTAGATAGTTTGAAGTCTAGCCGCTGCATTGTGGATGCGTTGCAGTTTCTTCAGCAGGCATTCCGGCATTCCAAGGTAGAGGCTATTGGCGTAGTCGATTCTTGACATGATGAGGGCGACGATTGTCAGAGTTTAGTGGGTGAAGGACAGGAATGGTACGACTCTTTTTGTTGAGTGAAATGGGAAGAAGCATTTCTTAATTATTGTGTTTACTTGTGGTTCTAGTGTTAGTGCGTTGTCCATTAGGATTCACAGACTTTTTACTATGTTTGATGGTGTGGGCGCGGTACTCAATTCTATCGGCCACAGTATGTAGGTGTTCTCTTGGTTTTTGGATATAATCATGATTTCTGTCTTTCCTGGGTTGATTTCTAGTTTGTTGGCGTTCATCCAGTCGTAGATTTCTTTGAGGCATTCTCCTAGAGTTGTTTCCTTCCTGTGTATCTTCTATTTTGTAGATGATTGGAGTGTCTTTTGCATAGTTGTAGCACGTAAGTTTTTTTTTTTTAAGATCTTGATTAGCGGAGTCGGGTAAATGTTGAAGTACAGTGGTGATAGTGAGGATCCTTGTGGTACACCGCAGTTGTTCACTTGTGGAGCAGATTTGAAGGGCTTTATCCACACAGTCTCTGTTCTGTTTGTTAGGAATTATTTTATCCATAGTAGTGCTAAGTCCCTTATACCCATTTCTTCTAATCTCTTGATAGGGTTTCATAGCTTACTGTGTCGAATGCTGCAGAGAGGTCAAGCAGGATCAGGGCCGGGGTTGTGTCAGAGTCATTGTGTGTCTTTAGGTCATCCCAGATGGATAGGAGTGCAGATTCGTTTCCTCTCATAGGTCTGAAGCCGACTTGTGCTTGGTCCAGCAACTGGTGCTTTTGTACGTGCACTTGGGTTAGTTTGTATACATAGGTTTCTAGGAGTTTTACTGGTTAGGGGATGTTTGAGATTGGTCTGTAGTTTGAGAGGTCTTCCACGTCACCACTTGTGTTCTTAAGGAGTGGTTTTATAAACGCTGATTTCAAGGATCGTGGAACAGTATCTGTTGCGAGTGACAGATTCAAGAGACTTCTGTAGTATTCTAATGATGTTCCTTGTGTGAGAATTGATTTGTAGATGTCTGGGGGGCAAGGGTCCATGGGCGAGCCTGCTTTCTTGCTGTCTTGTACCAGCTTGATGAATGTCTCTGCTGATATTTGCGGGAAGTCTTGGAGTTTGTGCTCTGGCTTCTCGTTGGATCTGGTTGTTTGTGTGTTAGGATTGGTCGGTCTCTTTTGTATGATTTGTCGGATGTTATTGATTTTATTTTTGAAATGGTCTGCTATGTTGTTGAATAATTTCTGTGAAGGTATCGGAGTGTTGTCGCAACCTGGTGGGTTTCTCATTTCATTTATAATGTGAACATTTATTTTTGTGGGTTGGTGGCTTTGGTGATTCCATCATCATAGTGCCTTTTCTTTGCCTTTTGAATTTCCTTCTTGTACGATTGGATTTGCCTTTGGAACTGAGTTTTCTTCCATTGGTCATATTCTTTCCTCCATTCTTGTTCCAGTTTCCTCTTCTTCTTTTTTCATTGCGCTCAGTAATGGGGTGAACCATTTTGCCAATGCTCTTTTTCTTGAAGGGGTAAACGGTTTTTCTGGGGAGATCCTTTCGATTGTATCAGCGATCCAATTAGGTAGTAGGCCTGCTTTTCTGTCTAGGTCTGCCTTGTCCATTTCGGTTGCGAATGGTTTTGTTAGCTCAAGTTGTTCGATTAGGTTGCTCACTTTGATGGTTTTCCAGTTTCTCTTTGTGATGGTTGGGAGTTTGAGTGTGAGACAGTGAGACAAATCAGACTAACCTACCATTGGCCTAGCTCCTAGTGGGTGACCATGCATCAGTCTTAGACAATCTCCTAGGGGGTTGTGGATCACTATGCCCCCCCTGCTCTTGTATCTCAGGGCCTTTGTGCACTATGTTACTCCTAGATTACTCCTATCTTACTCCAACGGACACATTAACATAAGACACAAAGAAAACACATGAATGGATTCAACAATAGAAACACTTTTATTCATACATAGCAATGCGTGATGCAAACACTACTATAATGCAAATCTCGAATTTGCACCTTTTATGCTTTTGGTGCAAATCTACCAGCAATGCAATAAGTATAAGCCTTACAGGCTTCTAATGCAAGCATACTTCACACTCTCTCTCTAAGACAAACCCTGTCTGATTACCCCATCTATAGCTCTGTGTGAGTGTCTGTTCTAATTCCCCATGCACGTGTCTTATTCAACAATACTCCCCTCTCCAGCTCACTCTGCCAGTCTGGTCACTCGAACTGCCTCAATGCCTCTGCCAATCTCTCGAACTCTGCTCTCATCAGAATGCTTCCCGAAGCTTCCGAACTCCCAAAGCCATTGGATTCTGCTGCACCAAAAACACTTCTCCCTCAATGGCAACTTCCTTTCATTCGCCTCTCGATCTCATGCCAACCAAAAACGTCTCTCTCCAAGTAATCTACATCTACATCTAAAAACTACAACTCTGGTTATACTATTCAGTGACGTACACATATCCATGGTTACACTCGTTCTCTCTAATCTAAAATGCCTCTCTTTCTGTCTATCAGCGTTTCTAAATATGAGCAGTGCCTAAATGTCTGTGATGCATGTACTGTACTTTTCAATCACTGCATGTTCTGTCATCGTGACATTTTCTACATATCTATACCATATCTATGCCATTGCCTTCTTCTGTCTGCCTGCACCATCTCCTCATATTTCTCCATTCACTCGCTCTCTCCTTCTGCATGCAAAGCTCTCCATGCAAAGCTCTTCTCCCTCCATGGCGCTGCCTATCCCCACCTTCTCTCTCTGTGAAGCACCAGCCATGCTGATAAGGCCAGCATCCCTCTCCTCTCGGTTAAAGGTCATGTTATCTCTGTCTGCCAAGCAAACTGTTTACGCATACTTGTACACTGGAACTCATAACAATCTCTCCACACTCCGCAGAACAAACAGCTTCTGAATGGCTTCAGAGCCAGCTAAATGCTCTGTCTAGCGTTTACTCTTTCTCTCGACAACCCAAGCGCTATCTATAATGCAAACTTCATGCATATTCTAAGTGCACACTCAATACGTGTCTCTCTACAATGCATACATAATACATAACAACATTTCTGATGTTTGTTAATCTACTTAGAATCACATGCTGTGCATAGGTCCGACATCCAGTGGTCACTGCGGAGTATTGCATTTTGTTTTTCGTAGTCGAAAAAGGGGACGTCGACAAGGCGTGTCTGTAACACTATCCCTATAGTGACGTGCGTTGTACCCACAATCCCTCACGCGTCGAGGTCCCTCAGATTGTTTTTTTCCGCCCAGCTTATGGTCGCCTTACTCCTAGAGAGACATTGCAAAACAGTTACTACGGACCTCGGTCCTTAATATATACTTATTGTAAAGATCCCTCCCCTCGACATTAGCTGTGAAGCTGTTTCTCCGCCGTGCAAGTTCTCGACGGAGGGGAAGAGACGGAGGAGATCCCTCGGCGCTGCCGAACACGTGGCCAGGCCTCGCCGGCCAACATACAGTAGGGAGAGTGGGGGTTCGAACTTTTTTCTTCTCGTCGAGAATGTCTTTCTTTCTCCCCTATCTTTCCCTTGGGGTTGTTATCACCAGTTTTTATTGCCTCAGCTATGGAGGGGACACCTTTTAAGTTTTGCCCACGCTGTAGGGGCAAATACACTTGGAAGGACAAACACAAGCTCTGTAATCGTTGCTTGCCCCTCGATCATAAAGAGGACAGCTGTGCGGCCTGTAAGCTCTTGAAACCAAGAACACTTAAAGAACGGAAAGTTAAAAGGTGGGCAGACTACGCTATGGCGAAGTCAGTTTCCTCACCCGCTATTACAGAAAGTGACGAGGAGGGTGATAACTCGACGTCCGTTACGGAAGTCATTAACCCCCAGAAGGAGCGCTCGCGCTCCTCGACGTCCGTCCCCGGCCCCGACGGGCTCGGCTCACGCCCTGCTTATGGGGATGAACACCCCGGCGACAAGGACGCACACAGACCCCATAGGCCTAAGCACAAAACCCACGGCTCTTCTTCGTCGAGGACGAAGGATCCACCAGCGCCGAAGGGGACGCAGGGCACTCCGGCGTCGACCTCAGACCGCAAGGGTCTCGAGCCCCACCCTCAAACGCAGCCGCGACCAGCGATTGGGCTTTCATCTAACACGGGCGCTACCTCAAAAACATACGACGTAACGCTCCATAGAGCGGCCGTCGAAAAACAACGTCGTCGTCGAGAGTCTGGCGAGAATTGTTTCCGAGGATAAACGTAAGCGGACGACGAAACAGATGTCGAATACCGCACCCAAGGAAATAGAAACGCCGAAAAAGCACAAAAGTAGCCAGGAACTGCCCCATTCATCTAAAGGCACTTCTGAACTACCGGAGGGCTTTTCTGAGGGCGACGGAAACCTTTCGTCGACGTTGTGGGAGCGTTCAAAGCGTTTTGAAGGTGATAACACTGATTTCCCCCCTCTAGACTATTCAGGGGTTCCCCATGAGACCATGGAAAGACTCCATTCTTGTATGGAAAAGATGGAGAGGTTTTTGGGTAGCCAAAACCCACCCACACCCAAAAGACCAAGGGAATGGACCCAGGATGACCCTAGGGTCAAGATTCCTACGCTGTTTCCCCCTTCTACAGATGCATATGACCTCACTGAAGAGGAGCAATACCTCCAGGAAGATGAGGAGTGTTTAGATGGAGAGGAAGAACATGAGGAGGAGAGGTTTGAGGAAGACCCTTACACTTTTGAGGAAGATACAGCTACCTCACAGCCCTGGCACTCCCTATCAGTGCAGCCTTGGCAATCCCCATCAGTGCACTCAGACCCTGATGTCTTTCACCCTTCTCCGCCCAAGGACTCACATATTGGGAACACCTCCCCCATAGATGACCAGCCTTCACTTAATGCACTATTGCGCAAGGCAGCAGCGCATTTTGAAATAGACACAGGGGAGACTCTTCCGGACATAGACTTTGTAGAAAAAGTTATCAAAGAAAAAGCCCCGGTCAGTCAGTCCATTCCACTCCTGGCTTCTATAAGGAGAAGAATAACTCCTTCCCTTTCCAATCCGGCCTTAGTCAGAGGGGTCAACCCTCGGATAGAAAAGCTCTTCAGCCCTTCGTCTTCGGACCCTCTGTACATCAGGGGACATTCTATTCCGGACTCTCTGGTAGTTACTAACGCAAGAAAGAGAGCGGGGGTACCACTATCTACTAGTGAGGCACCACCTGACAAAGAGGGCAAGAAGCTCTATGCACTTGGGAAGAGAATCACGACCTCCGCCGCCTTCTCACCTAGGATTGCGAATAACAATTCCCTATTAGCTAGCTACGCAGATGCACAGTGGAGCAAGCTGCGCAGCGAAGCAGAGGATGCACCTGAACCCCTGCGTTCACGCCTGTTGGCTACTATATCAGAGGGAACTCTTGTAAACCAGGGCATCGTAAAGAACTCCTTGGATGCCGCAGAGACAGCTGGACGTTCCCTGGTTCAGGGAATACTTCTCAAACGCCATGTCTGGCTGCGCAATTCGGGATTTAAGCCAGAAACCCAGGCTTCCCTAATAAATAAGCCCATAGAGCAAACACATCTGTTTGGAAAAGCAGTTGATGAGGCCCTAGAACATGCGAAGAAGGAGTTTGATACCATCAAGACTCTTGACCAAATTTCTAGGCCACCTAACAGACGCAGCTATGGCAATAGACGCTCCTTTCGTGGCCAACGCCAGCAGCATAGCAAACAACAATTTTACTCTGCTACCAACTGGCCCTCTAACCAAAGCACCCAGTTCAGTCAAAGAGGCCAACGTCGTGGCAAAGGAAGAGGGCGCGGCTCCAGCCCAAAAGGCCCCACGCCCAATACCAACAAATGACCCAAAGATTCGGGTCCCCTCCCATGCATCACCGGTCGGGGGCCGGCTAACATCGTTCCTTTCAGCATGGGAGGGAATAACGTCAGACCGCTGGGTATTATCCACCATAGCCCACGGATACTGCATCGAATTCAACGGTTCCCCAAAATACAGACCCCCACGGAACCGGCGCATGACACCGGAACACCTCACTATTCTTCTTCAAGAAGTAGAAGAGCTACTGAAAAAAGAAGCTATAGAGGCTGTCCCCCTATCGCAGGTAACAGAAGGTATTTATTCAGTGTACTTCCTTGTACCCAAAAAGGATTTAACCATGCGCCCTGTATTAGATCTGCGTCCAGCGAACAATTTTGTCAAACCCCAAAAGTTTCGTATGGTAACCTTGCAGGATGTAATCCCACTGTTATCACAGGGGGATTACATGACAACACTGGACATGAAAGATGCATACTTTCATATTTTAATGTTGCCAGCGCACAGAAAATACCTCAGGTTCAAGATAGAAAACAAACACTACCAGTTCAGAGTACTACCCTTCGGGATAGCATCTGCACCAAGGGTATTTACGAAAGTACTGACAGTGGCAGCGGCCCACCTGCGCAGATTATCCATCCCGGTTTACCCGTACCTCGACGACTGGCTCATAACAGGGGATTCTTACGAAACGTGCTTCTCCAATACCCAAAGGACCGTAGACCTTTTGTCCCAACTGGGCTTCTCCATCAACGAAAAGAAGTCCAGCTTAGACCCCAGCCAAATCAAACAATTCCTAGGGGCTCTAATTCGAACCAAGGACGGCCTCATCTTTCCCTCCAACGAGAGGGTCCAAAACATGCTGTTTCAGATCCCCCATTATGTGGCAGGTCGAGAGGGTACGGTACGCAAAGCAATGCGTATGCTAGGGATGATGGCGTCATGTATTTATTTGGTACCTCACACGCGCCTGCGCATGCGCCCAATGCAAGAGTGGCTCTACAGCCAGTGGTGTCAGGCCAGCGGACAATGGGACGATCTAGTGGTGGTCTCGCAGGCCTTGGTTCTCTCGCTACGGTGGTGGACAAAGGAAAACCTGTTATTAGGGAAAACTTTTGCCACACCCGCAGTGGAAGCCACTCTAACCACAGACGCATCCCTTACAGGATGGGGGGCTCACCTATCCCATCAGACTGCTCACGGAGTGTGGACTCCGAGCTTAGCATCCAAACATATAAACCTGCTAGAACTATTAGCAGTGTTCAAAGCACTGAAAGCCTTTCAGGAACACTTACAAGGAAAGACAGTGATGGTCCTCACAGACAGCACCACAGCCATGTACTATGTCAACAAGCAAGGGGGCACTCACTCTCCAGGACTGTCCAAGCTGTCCCAGAATATATGGAAGTGGGCTCTCAAACACAACATGTTCCTACTATCACAACATGTACCAGGGGAACTCAATCTGCTAGCAGACAAACTCAGCAGAGACTTCCCCCTACCCAAAGAGTATGAATGGCAATTGCAAGAAGACATCGTCTTAAACGTCTTCACGCAATGGGGTTTCCCGGAAATAGACCTGTTCGCAACCCTGGAGAACTCACAATGCCAAAGTTACGCCTCCAGGTAGCCCCAGAACCAGTCCAAGGGGAACGGTCTGTTGATTCAATGGTCAGGGAAATTTGTTTACGCCTTTCCCCCGACTCCCCTCCTCAACAAGGTGGTGCACAAGATGCACCAAGAGCAGGTGACCATGATACTAGTGGCCCCAATGTGGGCCCGGCAGCCATGGTTCGCTCACTTGATGGAGATGTCCCTATCTCCCCCAATGAAACTTCCTTGCCCGTACAACATGCTGTCACAAGACAAGGGCAGGACACTGCATCCATGCCCTCAGACCATGAACTTAGCAGCCTGGCTCCTGAGATCATAGAATTTGGACATTTACATCTCCCTCAGAGATGTATGGACATCCTCAGGGAAGCCAGAAAACCTAATACTCGCCACTGCTATTCTAGCAAGTGGAAAAGATTTGTCATCTGGTGTAGAAGTAAGAACATCAACCCGGTTGACTGCTCTGCCACTAACATTATTCTGTACTTGACCCATTTACTGGATTCAGGTCTAGTGTTTAATTCCATTAAAGTCCACCTAGCGGCACTTTCTGCATACACCACTTCCCAACTTAAAGTGTCGTGGTGGAAGATACCAGTTATAAAGGCCTTCATGGAAGGGGTAAAGAGAATACACCCCCCGATAGCTAGCCCAGCTCCCGGATGGGACTTAAACGTGGTACTTTCTAGACTCATGGGCACTCCTTTCGAACCCATGCACAAGGCAACTCTTAAATACCTCACTCTTAAGACTGCTTTCCTAATAGCTATCACCTCCATTAGGAGAGTAAGTGAACTACAGGCTCTTTCTGTATTAGACCCCTTCGTATCAGTTCACAAGGATAAGGTTGTTCTTCGCACACACCCAAGGTTTGCACCAAAATTTCTCTCTAAATTTCATGTAAACCAATCTATAGAACTACCAACGTTCTTTCAAAACCCTTCCAACTTGGGAGAAAAAAGTCTGCATACACTAGATGTACGCAGAGCTGTCATGTTCTACATGGAAAGAACCAGATCACTGAGAAAGACTAATCAGTTCTTTGTCTCGGTGGCAGCAGGAAGAGAAGGAGATGCAGTCTCTAAGTCCACTATATCTAGATGGATTGTACAATGCATCACTCTCTGTTACACTCTTGCTAAGAGAGAACTACCCTTCAAGCCAAGAGCACATTCCACTCGAGGCACTGGGGCATCCATAGCATTCATTGCAAATGTTCCCCTTGAGTCCATCTGCAAAGCGGCTACCTGGAGTTCTGTGCACACCTTTACAAAACACTACTGTCTAGATGCACACTCAAGATCTGACTCCCAGGTGGGACAGGCAGTATTAAGAGATCTTTTCTCTACTGTTCCTTCTCATAACCCACCGCCAACTCCGGGTACTGCTCGCTAGTCTATGCACAGCATGTGATTCTAAGCAGATTAACAAACATCAGAAGACAATGCATTACTTACCGTAAAAGCATTTCTGATGGTTGTATCTGCTTAGATTCACATACGCCCACCCTTCCTCCCCGCTCGGATGGAAGGAACATAGACTTCCTTTTATATCTCTCTCTTCTGTACTCACTCACGTCTAGAAGGCTCCCTCAGGGCAGAAAAATACAAACAGAGGGACCTCGACGCGTGAGGGATTGTGGGTACAACGCACGTCACTATAGGGATAGTGTTACAGACACGCCTTGTCGACGTCCCCTTTTTCGACTACGAAAAACAAAATGCAATACTCCGCAGTGACCACTGGATGTCGGACCTATGCACAGCATGTGAATCTAAGCAGATACAACCATCAGAAATGCTTTTACGGTAAGTAATGCATTGTCATCTCTACATGTGTCTCTACAAATATAACATGTCTCTAAATGGCACTTCAAATATAACAGGCCTCATTCTATAGCAAATACAAATGGCTACATATATGTGAATAGTCTAATGTTGTACTTCATGTCACTACTAATCAGTACTATTCAGAATGTATGATGAATAACTAAACAGGATACAATGATCAATAACTGGATCCCTAAATGGGTAATTATTCTCTAACAATGGGTAATGATTCCATAATAATGGGTAATGATTCTGTAATGATAACAAACCAGGCTTCTCCATACTATCAGGTTTTACATGAGGGGCTGGATGGTAGCTTCAGTTGGTAGCGTTATCACAATGGGATGAGGAGATGGTCGCTCCAGAGTTTGTTTGTTTGTTTGTTTGTTTATTTTATTTATATAGCGCGCCTGACCGAGGGGTAAATGGGCGCTTAAGGTAAATGGTTACAGGATACAGTTTATACGTTTAGACCGATACAGAGTATCTGTATCAGAGGTGCGGTGAAGATACGTTTTTGTTGGCGCAAATTGCGTGAAGTGTGTATCCTGTTGTGTGTGTCGCTCCTTTGACCAGTTGTTGTAGTTTCATGATTGCTAGTTGCCTGATTAGTGACCTTTGTGAGTTGGCAAGTTTTAGTAGTGAGGTTACCATTGTCAATGAGTCCCTACCAGCCTACTTTTGTCCCCTCCAAAAGGGACCTATATATATGGTTGGTTTCCATGTCGGGTTTAACCTGGAAGTATGGCCTGGATGTAATATCTGATGTAATAGATTCCGACTATTGAGGTGACATCAAGGTATTGATACAAAACCATGGAAAACCGGCCTACCAGGTTAAAATAGGAGAATACATTGCTCACAGAGAGCACGGTCTTTCACCTACCCACCAACGGGCACAAATAAGATTTTACAGAAAGGGGCCTCTGAGGTTTTGGGAAGGCAGACGTAGTCATACCCAAGAAATCATGAAGAGGCACTACTTATTCCCGATCTAAACTTCGCTCAACATAATGATCCGATCTTAGTGGAGGCTTCCTTGAAAGTAGTTCCAGAAATTGAGGGAAGGGCACAGGGTGGTCCTTTCTTGTTTTTAAAACACATGCTCCTATACCGAGTTGACAAAACCACAGAGGGTCAATTAAGGGCACAATTGGTAGTCCCCCGTAGTCATCGGCGAGTAGTTTTAGAACTGGTGCATTCCCATCTTATGTCTGGGCACCTAAGGGTGACAGAAACTCAAGGACAGGTCAACCACTTGTGCGTTATGCCAGAAGACAGGCCCCCCCCCCCCCCATGGTATCTCCGGCCCCATTTCAACCTCTCCCAGTTATTTAGGTACCCTTCTCTCGGATCGGAATGGACATAGTGGGTCTGCTGAAGCCCTCTAAGTTGAGGAATGAATATATATTGGTGATTGCTGATTATGCCATCTGGTACCCAGAAGCTTGTCCCCTCAAAAACAATACCTCTCGGGGGGCGCTGTTGCGCACTGTAGAAATGACCACCTGATTGCAGAGCTCCCACTCCACTGATAAATCCTGCGCTACGTTATCCTCTCCAGAGTGGCCTGACAAGCTGGAACCAATGGTCCGGACAGCCTACGTGCCCGTGGGTACCCGGTGCAAATCCGGATAAGAAACAGACAAAAATGCCAGAGTTGTAGCTGGTTGAAAACTAGCCGGCCCGCACACCTTGTACCGTGGTCTGCGGAAGCTGCTGAGCCCCCACAATTCCCCTAAGCCGTTGAGTCAACTATTGGATTAAACAGCAGAAAACTCCTCAACTCAGAGGAAAAGGGGGAAGTGGAGAAAATAACAAAGACACAGGTAACTCCTCTGTAGTCGAGAACCTGTGAAAGAAATAAACAAATTACATTAAAACCTCATTACAATAACCTTTCTCCTTATTTTCCCCTTAGAGTCAAAGAAATACCTGTTAAGCCTCCCTGAAGATCTGAGAGGCTAGTTGTGCAACTACTTCTTTTGATTAAGAGGAATACATAAGAAAACATCTGATGGAATTATTCCAAAGTCTTGTTATCCATGACTCTTATGCAAAGTTGATGAGATTGTTTTCTTTTATGAAATGGAATTGCATCAATTGTTCCATTAAGTTCAGTTCTTTAGATTCTTGTATGCCATAGTTCAAAGAAAACACTCCTATACATCTTATATCCACAACTGGGTTGTAGTTATAAAGCCTTCTTATGAGTTCAGACGAATTTCAACACACTTCTGGATTCAAGCTTTAAACCTGACATAAAATAGATTAGAAACTCTTTCTTTTTAAAAACAAATCAGTTTTAAAGAGTCCCATCAAGGCAACACTTTCTCATTAAAAACGCGCGTTGAGATCCAAATATTATTAAATCCCAAACACACGTGCGCAAAACAATAGTGTCCTTTAAACTTTTAGAAATTTCCTACACGCATGCGCAAACAAAAAGTGTCCTTTAAACTCACAACTCTTCCTACGCGCATGCACAAGCAAATAGTGTCCTTCAATACAACCTCCTAACGCGCATGTGCCAAATGTAGTGTTCATAAACACTAATCCTAAATACGCTCGTGTGAATATAGTTAAACTACAATTTCACTCGAACACTGCCATTAATACTGCTAAAAACCTCTCCGTCATATGGACAACCATTTACAAGTTATGTCTTAACATAACTCATGCGCGATGACGGGAATTCTAATCCCTTCATAACCGTCACACGCGCATGCGCATAAGCATCAAAACAATTTCTAATGCGCAAGACGGAATACGGAGATTTCCGTCTAACGCGTATTCATTTAAACACATCAGGGATATTTCTTCAGTCAATAGCATAGGCGCATGAAAAAATATTGAAACATTTACATATGAACAGCGAACGGATCGCAATAAACGTTCCTAATATTAATTAAACATGAATGGAAAAAATATTATAAATGCATGTGATCGAAGCTACTTGCTCTTTTCCTGTGAACAGTCTCTGATGAGCAGAATCAAGAAAGATCCTGAACTAAATACCTAAACTAATAATATATTCTGCTATTTAAAGTCAGAAAAGCCTTTTTTCACAGAAATTTGATTAGAAGTAAAATAAGTTCACAATCTTCAAATGAGCTTTAAATCGCTGCGCTCCCACCAATGAGTCTGCTTGTCCTGTCCAACGATGAATACTTCTTAAAAAAGTGATTACAAGTTCAAATTGACAGTCTTCTAGTTTCATAGATTTTATCCAAACACAGACCAAAGGAAACAGGACCTCCCTGTTTCAGGTAAAACAATGAAAGGCAGTTTAGAACTTTGAAACTGCTCCCAAGTCTCGTAAACTTCCAATCACACAATCGCATCTTGACTACCAATCAGATCCCTGATTGATTCCCCTCTTCCTTCCCACCATGCTGGATTGGGATACTCTCCTTCAGATAAAATGATAGTTGAGGAATATGAAGGGAGAATTGGCCATAAACATAAATTATCATAGAAAACAAATGTTTTTTTCTTTTTTGTTTTATAACTCTGTTTATTGAGTTTGGACAACACAACATAGAAAAAACAACCATGGATCATCGGCATACATAGGATGAAGGCAACATAGCAATAATAACAGTTAGAAGAAGCCCATAAGGCAGAGGAAGAAAACACATTATTAATCACAGGAAACTTAATTAAATGAAGACTGACAGTGAATTGAAACCTGACACACCTGAAGCGATCCGACAGAGAGAACCAGACATACCCACCCGAAATCCGCGGACGCGGATGGTTGGAGGGCCGTGAGTGGGAGGGGCCTGCTCCTGCAGTCAGCGCCTCGCTTGAATCCTTGCTACAACGCGGGAACGTGTGTACAGAATGTGTGAGCGGAGGTGGGCTGTTGGACCGCTGGGAACGACCTGATCTGCGGCGCTATCTCGCCACGGGGCCCCGAGACCGGTCTCTGCTGCTGCTGTCCTCCGCAACGAAGAACTGCCGGCTGCGCTGTGGCTCTGCTGAGAGCGGAGGCCTAAGGTGGACAAAACATGCTCCCCGCGGCAACAAGTAAGAGGAACGGAGAGGCGGTGTGGGGGAGCTGTCCCCGGAAGACACGATTGTTCGGCCCTTGCCATTGAGGGGCTCTGTTGGGGCGGCTACTGGCTTTTGGAGCATAAAATAGGCACGGCGCGCCCTACTGGATCCACGTTGCATGCGGGTGCTTGGTCCCACACCGTGTGTGATAAACGGCTGAACTGGTTGTGTGGTGCCCGGGGGGCCCTCCCTGCGCACAGCCCCCAGTAGGCCACAGAAAACACCTTGATCCTGGGGTGCAGCCCTTATACGTACGCGGATTACACCACACTTGTAAATACGCTATAACACAGGAGGACCCTCGGATGGAGCGCTGGTGATAGTCCCCTAACTGCGCCATTGCATATGAGCACACACTGCCCCGAGAGGCGGGCCGGAGCCGATCCTGTTTAAAACTATCTGGCAAATATTAGTGGCCAAAGACATTGGTTGGGTCAAGACGCCACGTACTACCACGAATTTCACAATCCGACAATAGAGTACGTTGGAGGACACAGGCCACTCGTGATACACGGGCACCGGCAGACCATATCCTGAAACAGCTCGGAAACATCGCTCTCGACCTCAGGGCCTTGTCCAGGCCCCTTGCAGTAACAGTACATAAGAAACAGAACTGTAACCACGCAGAAGTGTGACGAGCGCAATAACGGGCCATTGGGGAAATATAACAGCAAATATCATAAACACGCTATGGGTCAACCACACAAATCGGGCAACGGAGCCAAGACTACTGCCAACAGGAATAAAGGCCCAATGGATGCTTTCACCGGCAGCCAAACTCAAAATCCTGCCATAGACGGCCATACCAGCTCTAATGAGACCCTGGATCCAGAAATTGGAGACCAGGAAGACAGGTTGACAACAATAGTGCAGAACGGATTTCGTGCAGTGAACATGAAGTTGGATGATATAGTAACCACTATTGGCTCCCTCAAGGCCAGAGTGGACAAAGAGAGTGCACGCGTCACGGAAACTGAAAGCAGAATATGCACCAATGAAGATACCATTTCGCAATACACCCGCTACATCATCCAACTTAAAGAGACTGTGTCCAAACTGCAAATTAAATGTGAGGATCTCAAATCGAGATCAAGGAGAAATAACATCCGAGTAGTGGGTGTGGCGGAATCCTTTGGAAAAGGACAGATGGAAAAACAACTGGAAATGCTACTCAAATCTCTGTTTGGGCCGGAGGCATTCCTCGAACACTTCCTAGTTGAAAGAGCGCACCGCACACTGGCGCCAGCATCTAAACCAGGCACACCGCCACGGACAATAATTGCTAGACTCCTTAACTACAGGGTCAGGGACGCAATCCTACGACTGGCAAAGGAAGGCTGGAACGCTCCAGTATGAAGAAAACCGAATACACATTTACCCAGATTTCTCTGCCGGGGTCCAAGCGAGCAGAAGATCCCACGAGCCTGTCAAAAGACTCTTGAAAGAACGCCAAGTCCCATACGCCCTGTTGTTCCCGGCCAAAATGAGGATTCAACATGCAGGAAGAGCGCTTTTTTTCGAATCTCCGGCTGAAGCCGTACAATATATTGAAACTTCCATACCCCTGCCTCCCAGAGGGGCAGACCGATACAGAACAACAGGCCTCGACCGGCGGACTAAAAGTTACCGAGTGAATGAGTACATGCTAAGTTACAAAATCATAGGGGCTGCGGCCTCGACTGATTAATGGTTAAGGTGGACTGCGTACTGTGGTCAAGTGGAGCTGGACCCTGTTCGGCGGCCATGTGAAGCAACATGGCTACCCCTGGAATATTCCACAAGTTCAGATGGGAACATCGTCAAGTTGGGGATGATGATGAGGGTAGGCGGGAATTAAGTGGGACTGGTGTTGGTTATTCCTGCTTGGGAAGAAACTTATTTTGGGTCAAGAAAGGGGGGTATAGCCACTGGACGGTGTTTGATCCAGATGGTTGTTTGACAAAGGTTAATTGTTTGTTGAAGGTTAAAATCGTGGTTGGACTGAGACTGGCGCTGACGGGGGTCGCACCAAAGTTATAACTCTTATGGTCGAAACAATGTCAAATTATCTCCCTATAATGCACTGTGATGGGTTGAGGATAAAATTACTTATGTGGAATGTGAGGGGACTAAATAATCAGATGAAAGTCAAGAAAATTGGTAATTACATTGCCAGACATGGCCCCCAGGTTCTGATGTTGCAAGAAACACACACAATGGGAGTCAGCAACACGCATATAATGCCCAAATGGGGGAATCTACGGTTCCACACAGACTACTCTTCACAGTCCAGAGGGGTTATCACTCTTATTCATCCAAGATTGGGATTTGGGCTGGAGGGCTACAAGGCGGATCAACTGGGCAGATACGTTTTTGTATGGGGAAGAGTTGCTGGCCAACAATTGTTGCTGTTCAATACATACGGGCCTAATATAGACGACCCTACTTTCTATGTGAATGTGTACCAGATGATCGCTTCGTATGGTATGTCCAATGTGATCTGGGGCGGAGACTTAAATGTGGCGCTAAATCCCATACTAGATAGGTCCTCGAAAGAGCTCTGAGCAAGACAGCCCTGACCCTGGGTCACATTCTCTCGCAACTTTCACTGGTGGATGCCTGGCGGGAAATGCACCCTGTGAGTAGGTGATACACATACTATTCTTCGGTTCATGACTCTGAATCCAGAATTGATTATTGGTTTATTTCCTCAGTCATGTCTGTTGCATTGCAGAATTGTGAAATTTTGCCCCGTACATTCTCAGATCATTCCCCAGTGATGTTGGAGCTAATGCTCCGAAAGGCTCCCTGTCCCGCAAGAGGGTGGAGAATGCCGAATGGGATGCTGGGAGACCCCGGGGTGGTGGAAACACTACATGCCGAAATAGCAGAATTCTTCACCAACAGTGTGGGAATGGTGGGAAGATACTGTACATTGTGGAAATCCTTCAAGGTGTGGATCAGGGGAGTGTTGCTGGCTAAGTCTGTAGGCATGCTGAAAAGCATATGTGCCGAGTTAACGGACATTGAAATCAAATTAGACACACTAGGGGAAACATACACCCATACACAAGGTAGAGAAATATTGGCTGACATATACACACACCTACAGGAATTTGACAAACTGGCCACCAGAGAGGTACGCTATGTGGCAGCCCCCATGCATGCACGCAGATACGGGGAGGGCAATAAGGCGGGAAGGACACTGTCCAATCTACTGAAACATGATAAACAACCCAACCGGATCACTAGTATACAAACACCACAAGGGGAGGTACTCTTGAAGGAGGAGGAGATAAATATGGAATTTGTTAAATTTTATAAAGAACTATATGCAAATAAAGATAAGAAATTGCACGCAGATATTAAAACATACCTTGCGGCACTTGCCCTTCCAAAACTCCCAGATGAAGATTGCTTGGCGATGGACCAGCCGGTGACCGCCGAGGAGGTTGAGGAAGCAATCAAAGCACTGTCATCGGGCAAGGCACTGGGGTTAGACAGGATAGGGGCTGAATTCTATAAAGAGTTCCGTGAAGAACTCATGCCAATACTAATGCTGGTATTGGAGGAATCCCTCGAGTGCAATATATTACCTCCAGCTATGGGAGAAGCGGTGATAACGGTGCTCCCCAAGCCTCGGCGACCATCACAAGATGTATCATCCTACAGGCCCCTGTCACTTATAAATACTGATGCTAAAATATTTGCAAAGGTGATGGCCAATCGACTTCTACTGGCGGTTCCTGTCCATCACGATCAAAATTGGTTTATCCCTACCAGATCCACTGCCCTAAATCTTGGCAGGCTTTTTGGCATAATGGCGCAAATAGACCCGGGGAGAAGCGCAGTGGCCATATCCTTGGATGCCGAGAAAGCCTTTGATTCGGTTTCATGGGTTTATCTCTGTTAGGCAGAATCCTGTGCAGTTCCCTTGGGGAACACTGCAAAAAGATTAAGACTACAGGAGTAAGCAGTAAACCCAATTGGTAGCAGTCTGCACCACCCAGATTTACCTGGTAGCTGTGGCTGAGCAGTCAGACTTCTCTCAAGATGAGTAGGGCAGTATACAGAGCATACACGATAGGGCCAAAAACACAGTGGAGCAAACAAACACTGACCAGAGCTTGGTATCAAAGTTTCTGATGTTTGTTAATCTGCTTAGAATCACATGCTCTGCATAGGTCCGACATCCAGTGGTCACTGCGGAGTATTGCATTTTGTTTTTCGTAGTCGAAAAGGGGACGTCGACAAGGCGTGTCTGGAACACTATCCCTATAGTGACGTGCGTTGTACCCACAATGCCTCACGCGTCGAGGTCCCTCAGATTGTTTTTTTCCGCCCAGTTTCTGGTCGCCTTTCGCGGAGCTCCTAGAGAGACATTGCTATACTTGCCACGGACCTCGGTCCTTTTGTCATAACTTAATATACTGATAACGATCCCTCCCCCTCGACGTTAGCTGTGAAGCTGTTTCTCCGCCGAACTGATTTTCGACGGAGAGGAAGAGCGGAGGAGATCCTTCGGCGCTGCCGAACACGTGGCCTGGCCTCGACGGCCAACTTACAGTAGGGAGAGTGGGGGTTAGAACATTGTCTCTTCTCTTTGAGAATGTCTTTCTTTCTCCCCTTTCTTTCCCTTGGGGTTGTTATCGCCAGCTATTATTGCCTCAGCTATGGAGAGGACACCATTTAAGTTTTGCCCACGCTGCAGGGGCAAATATACTTGGAAAGATAAGCACAACCTCTGTAATCGTTGCTTACCCTTCGATCACATAGAGAACAGCTGCGCAGCCTGCAAGCTCTTAAAACCCAGGACTCTTAAAGAACGTAGGGTTAAGAGGTGGGCGGACTACGCGATGTCGAAGTCAGTTTCCTCACCCGCTGCCGCTGTTACTGAAAGTGACGAGGAGTGCGATAACTCGACGTCCGTTACGGAAGTCATGAACCCCCAGAAGGAGCACTCCCGCTCCTCGTCGTCCGTCCCCGGCCCCGACGGGCTCGGCTCACGCCCTGCTTATGGGGATGAACACCCCGGCGACAAGGACGCACACAAACCCCATAAGGCTAAACACACTACCCACGGCTCTTCTTCGTCGAGAACGAAGGATCCATCAGCGCCGAAGGGGACGCAGGGCACTCCGGCGTCTACCGCAGACCGTAAAGGTCACAAGCCCCACCCGCAAACGCAGCCGCGACCAGCGATTGGGCTTCCATCTAACACGGGCGCTACCCCAAAAACATCCGACGCAACGCTCCATAGAGCGACCGTCGAGGTACAACGCGCAACGCACACAACGTCGACACCAGAGCCCTCGACGGACAAAATCGTGGTCGAGAGCCTAGCGAGAATTGTCACCGAAGACAAATGTACGCGGACGACGAAACAAACGTCGAATACCGCGTCGAAAAAACATAAAAGTAGCCAGGAACTGCCCCTTTCTCCAAAGGACGCTTCCGAACTACCTGAAGGCTTTTCAGAAGGAGACGGGAACCTCTTGTCGACGTTGTGGGAGCGTTCGAAACGATTCAAAGGCAAAAACACTAATTTCCCCCCTCTAGACTATTCAGGGGTACCCCATGAGACCCTTGAAAGACTCCATTCTTGCATGGAGAAAATGGAAAGGTTTCTAGGAAACCAAGACCCACCCACTCACAAAAGACAAAGAGAATGGCCACAGGATGACCCTAGAGTCAAGATTCCTAGGCTGGTTGACCTCACTGAGGAGGAGCAATACCTCCAAGAAGATGAGGAGTGTTTGGGTGGAGAAGAAGAGGTAGAACTTGAGGAAGAGGGGTTCGAAGAAGATCCTTACACCACTGCTACAGGGTTTGAAGAGGATACAGCTACCTCGCAGCCCTGGCATTCACCGTCAGTGCAGCCTTGGCAATCCCCATCAGTACATTCAGACCCTAATGCCTTTCTCCCTTCTCCTCTCAAGGATTCACATGGGAACTCCTCTCCCATAGATGACCAACCTTCCCTCAATGCACTATTGCGCAAGGCAGCAGCGCATTTTGAGATTGATACAGGGGAAACTCTTCCAGACATTGACTTTGTAGAAAAAGTCATCAAAGAAAAAGCCCCTGTTAGCCAATCTATTCCACTCCTGGCTTCTATTAAAAGAAGAATTTCTCCTTCCCTTACTAACCCAGCTTTAGTAAGAGGGGTCAACCCTAGAATAGAAAAGCTCTTCAGCCCTTCATCCTCTGACCCTTTATACATCAGAGGACACTCTATTCCGGACTCCCTTGTGGTTACCAGCACAAGAAAAAGAGCAGGGGTGCCACTATCCACTAGTGAAGCACCTCCAGACAAAGAAGGCAAAAAACTCTACGCACTGGGGAAGAGAATCACGACCTCCGCCGCCTTCTCTACTAGAATTGCTAATAACAACTCTCTTTTAGCTAGCTACGCAGATGCACAGTGGAACAAGCTGCGCAGCGAAGCAGAGGAAGCACCTGAACCTCTGCGTTCTCGCCTGCTAGCTATAATATCAGAGGGCACACTGGTAAACCAGGGCATCGTTAAGAACTCCCTAGATGCCGCTGAGACGGCTGGCCGCTCCCTAGTGCAGGGAATACTTCTCAAGCGCCACGTTTGGTTACGCAATTCAGGTTTTAAGCCCGAAACCCAAGCCTCCCTCATAAATAAACCCATTGAACAGACGCATCTGTTTGGGAAAGCAGTAGATGAGGCCCTAGAACATGCTAAAAAAGAGTTTGATACCATCAAGACTCTTGATCAAATTTCTAGGCCCCCTAACAGGCGAGGCTATGGTAATAAACGCTCCTTTCGTGGCCAAAGACAGCAGCAGAACCAACAACAACAATATTACTCTGGCTCCAACTGGCCCACTAACCAGGGTAACACCCAGTTCAGTCAAAGAGGCCAACGCCGTGGCAAAGGAAGAGGTCGTGGCTCCAGCCCCAGAGGTTCCACGCCCAATACCAGCAAATGACCCAAAAATTCGGGTCCCCTCCCATGCATCACCGGTCGGGGGCCGGCTAACATCGTTCCTTTCAGCATGGGAGGGAATCACGTCAGACCGTTGGGTATTATCCACCATAGCCCACGGATAATGCATCGAGTTCAACGGTTCCCCGAAGTACAAACACCCACGGAACCGACGCATGACACCGCAACACCTCTCCATTCTTCTTCAAGAGGTGGAAGAACTACTGAAGAAAGAAGCTATAGAGCCCGTCCCCCTATCACAGGTAACAGAAGGTATTTATTCAGTGTACTTCCTTGTACCCAAAAAGGACTTAACCATGCGCCCTGTATTAGATCTGCGCCCAGCGAACATATTTGTCAAACCCCAAAAGTTTCGTATGGTGACCTTACAGGAGGTAATCCCACTGTTATCTCAAGGGGATTACATGACAACACTGGACATGAAAGATGCATACTTTCATATTTTAATGTTGACATCGCACAGAAAATACCTCAGGTTCAAAATAAAGGACAAACACTACCAGTTCAGAGTACTACCCTTCGGGATAGCATCTGCACCAAGGGTATTCACGAAAGTACTGGCAGTGGCAGCGGCCCACCTGCGCAGATTATCCATCCCGGTATACCCTTACCTCGACGACTGGCTCATAACAGGGGATTCTTACGAAACATGCTTCTCCAATACCCAAAAGACCGTAGACCTTTTGTCCCAACTGGGCTTCTCCATCAACGAAAAGAAGTCCAGCTTAGACCCCAGCCAAACCAAACAATTCCTAGGGGCTCTAATTCGAACAAAGGACGGCCTCGTATTCCCCTCCAACGAGAGGGTCCAAAACATGCTGTTTCAAATTCCCCATTATGTAGCAGGCCGAGAGGTGACGGTACGCAAAGCAATGCGCTTGCTAGGGATGATGGCGTCATGTATTTATTTGGTACCTCACGCGCGCCTGCGCATGCGCCCAATGCAAGAGTGGCTCTACAGCCAGTGGTGTCAGGCCAGCGGACAATGGGACGATCTAGTGGTGGTCTCGCAGGCCTTGGTTCTCTCGCTACGGTGGTGGACAAAAGAAAACCTGTTATTAGGGAAAACCTTTGCCACACCCGCAGTGGAAGCCACTCTAACCACAGACGCATCCCTTACAGGATGGGGGGCTCACCTATCCCATCAGACGGCCCACGGAGTTTGGACTCCGAGCTTAGCATCCAAGCATATAAACCTGCTGGAGCTACTAGCGGTGTTCAAAGCACTGAAAGCCTTTCAGAAACAGCTACAAGAAAAGACAGTGATGGTCCTCACAGACAGCACCACAGCCATGTACTACCTCAACAAGCAAGGAGGCACTCACTCTCCAGGACTGTCCAAACTGTCCCAGAATATATGGAAGTGGGCTCTCAGACACAACATGTTCCTACTGTCACAACATGTACCAGGGGAACTCAATCTTCTAGCAGACAAACTCAGCAGAGACTTCCCCCTGCCCGGAGAGTACGAATGGCAATTACACAAAGACATCGTCTTAGACGTCTTCACTCAATGGGGATTCCCGGAAATAGACCTGTTCGCAACTCTGGAAAACTCACAATGCCAAAGTTACGCCTCCAGGTACCCCCAGAACCAGTCCAAGGGGAACGGTCTGTCGATTCTATGGTCAGGGAAATTTGTTTACGCCTTTCCCCCCGACTCCCCTTCTCAACAAAGTGGTGCACAAGATGCATCAGGAGCAGGTTACAATGATACTAGTGGCCCCAATGTGGGCCCGGCAGCCATGGTTCGCTCACTTGATGGAAATGTCCCTATCTCCCCCAGTGAAACTTCCCTGCCCGTACAACATGCTGTCACAAGACAAGGGCAGAACACTGCATCCATGCCCTCAGACCATGAACTTAGCAGCCTGGCTCCTGAGATCATAGAATTTGGACATTTACAACTCCCACAGAGATGTATGGACATCCTCAGGGAAGCCAGAAAACCTAATACTCGACACTGCTATTCTAGCAAATGGAAAAGATTCGTTATCTGGTGTAGAGGTACTAGCATCAACCCAGTTGACTGCTCTCCTACTGACATTATTCTATACTTGACCCATTTACTGGATTCAGGTTTAGTGTTCAATTCCATTAAAGTCCACCTAGCGGCACTTTCTGCATACACCACTTCCCAACTTAAAGTGTCGTGGTGAAAGATACCAGTTATCAAAGCCTTCATGGAGGGGGTAAAGAGGATACACCCTCCGATAGCTAACCCAGCTCCCGGATGGGACTTAAATGTGGTACTTTCCAGACTCATGGGCCCTCCCTTCGAACCCATGCACAAGGCAACTCTTAAAGATATCACCCTTAAGACTGCTTTCCTAATAGCTATCACCTCCATTAGGAGAGTAAGTGAACTACAGGCTCTTTCTGTACTAGACCCCTTCGTAACAGTTCACAAAGATAAGGTGGTTCTACGCACACACCCAAGGTTTGCACCTAAATTCATCTCGAAATTTCATGTAAACCAAACTATAGAACTACCAACGTTCTTTCAAAACCCTTCCAGCTCGGGAGAAAAAAGTCTGCATACACTAGATGTACGCAGAGCTGTCATGTTCTACATGGAAAGAACCAGACCACTGAGAAAGACTAATCAGTTCTTTGTCTCGGTGGCAGCAGGAAGAGAAGGAGATGCGGTCTCAAAATCCACTATATCTAGATGGATTGTTCAATGCATCACTCTCTGTTTCTCTCTTGCTAAGAGAGAACTACCCTTCAAGCCAAGAGCACATTCCACTCGAGGCACGGGGGCTTCCATAGCATTCATTGCAAATGTTCCCCTTGAGTCCATCTGCAAAGCGGCAACCTGGAGTTCTGTGCACACATTTACAAAACACTACTGTCTAGATGCACACTCTAGATCTGATTCCCAGGTTGGGCAGGCAGTATTAAGACATCTTTTCTCTACTGTTCCTTCTCATAACCCACCGCCAACTCCGGGTACTGCTCGCTAGTCTATGCACAGCATGTGATTCTAAGCAGATTAACAAACATCAGAAGACAATGCATTACTTACCGTAAAAGCATTTCTGATGGTTGTATCTGCTTAGATTCACATGCGCCCACCCTTCCTCCCCGCTCGGATGGAAGGAACATAGACATCCTTTTATATATATTTCTCTCTTTTCTGTACTCACTCACGGCTAAAAGGCTCCCTCAGGGCAGAAAAATACAAACAGAGGGACCTCGACGCGTGAGGGATTGTGGGTACAACGCACGTCACTATAGGGATAGTGTTACAGACACGCCTTGTCGACGTCCCCTTTTCGACTACGAAAAACAAAATGCAATACTCCGCAGTGACCACTGGATGTCGGACCTATGCACAGCATGTGAATCTAAGCAGATACAACCATCAGAAATGCTTTTACGGTAAGTAATGCATTGTCATATAATTATTTATTTACAACACACTTTAGGAAATACACTAAGCACTCGAAATCAAAGCAAGTTCAAACACAGTCAGATAAAGTATACACACCTCCCTTAATAATTATTAGACAAGTCTAGGTTAAAACACCACTAGTTGTAAAAACAGATGCGAGCGCTTAACTTAGATGGCACTCCAATAATTAAGTTAGAGGGAGAGAAAAAGACAGGTTATGGAAATAAACAGTTCCCACCACTTTTCTAAGACCACAGCAAGTTAGTGAAGGCAGAGTCTACTGTAGAGCCAAAGTTCATAGGCCAGGGCCACTTTAAATGGAGCAAGGCGAAATGTGCCCAAGATCACACAGTTTAAAAATGCGCTTAAGTCTTTGCAAGAACGTTCAAAAGAGGTTGGTTTGATGCGAAAGATAAAGTTGGGAGGTCTGGGGGCCAACCCAGTTGGAAAGCCAAGGATTTAAGGGTCACCTTTAGCGATCCAAAGAAAGGGAGGCCAGGTGGAACACAGTACCTTTAAAAGTGAGGAAGCACCAGCGGTGGCAGTTGTTCCTGGCAGCAGGTGAAGTTTGTGGTTTTGACCAGGGGAAGAGAAGATCTCGTCGAGGAGGAAACTTGGAGTCGTTGCACTGCCCAGGGATGAAACCAGCCGCAGAGTTCGTTCGGTTAAAAGGTGCGCTCCTTTTATTTCGCGGTCCCAGTGGACTGAAGCTTGGCTATCCGGCCGCGGGGGTGCTTAGCACTGGCAATTTGACCAAGGGGCATCCTGGAAGGCGAATGTCGAACTGGTTGTCCCCACCAGCTCAGAGGGAGATGACTCTTGCAGCTGAAGATCTTCTCTTGTCGTCGGGGAAAGTGGTGAGGTCGTTGCAGCAGGGCTCCACCGGTGGTGTCGTCGTTGCAGATGGCTCAGCTTCTCCCCTCTTCAGATTTCTTAGGTCCTGTGGCGACTTCCAAAGTTCCAGTCCCAAAAGCCCTGCTTTTATGCAGCAAAACCCCCATTGAACAGCCTAGATGTCACTCATACATGCTAAGTGGTGAGGCGGGTGGCTCACCACTGGGCCAATCAAGACAGAGTGTGACTTAGGTTGCTAATGCAACGCAGTCCATGGTGCCAATTCCCCCACCCACACATCCTTTGAATCCCAGACAGAGTGGCACCAGTTGGAGGGCTTCTGTGGAGAAGCCCGCCAAAAAGTGGAACAAAGGGCCCAACCTTGGTTGGAGTTACAGAGACGGACACGTACGCCATTTTGCGAAAGAGTTCTGGCAAAAAGACCCAACCAGCGATTTTATATTAATTAAATAAACCGGCGGTATCTTTACAATGCACCAAAAAAAGTGGTGCGTTTAAAATGAATGGGAAAATCCCATAGGAAATATTCCGGTGGAATATTTTGTGTGGTAACCACTGCCACCAGCCAGAAACTCGACAAGGGGGGACTGGACAGGGCCCCCTTGGAAACAGACCCAGGGGTAATCTAATTAACCCCTTTCAGTACTTCCACAATATGATGGCTTGTACTGGTTCTGTTCACAATTTTGGACTAATAAAGCCAATGGTGACTTTACATGCCCTGGGAGACAGTAGTCAGTCCCAGGGTATGGAGTCTATGTTTGGGGGGTCACTATGATACCCCTGTGTTACTGCACTGAGGGTGCTGTGTAACACATCTACCAAAACAGATGATACCCTATGGAGTAAAAGACCCCGTAGCCCATAAGCACATACCAAGTCAAAGACATACCTCAAATCATGCCTAAGAGTGGGAAGAAAAGAGTCTCACTCTTAGCAGGAGAAAAAAACAAACCCCAAAAATCCAGCAAAGCTGCTGGGGGACTCACTAGGTTCGGGAAATTAGCCTTATAAGGGAATTTTCCCTATCAATCTCCTAACTGTACTAGAGGCATTTGGGGTGGGTCCCAATTTTATAAGCCATGTAAAACTGCTATAGACTGAACTGGTGGCTCAGGTGTTAACCAATAAATCCAACTCCGAACTGTTTTTGTTGGGCAGGGGCACTAGACCGGGATGCCCGTTCTCGCCCCTGCTATTTGCATTAACCATAGAGCCAATGGCAGCTGCGGTACAGCTGAGGCATGCAGACAGAAGGATAAAAATGAAAGGGTCCACTCAGCTAATCTCACTAAATGCCGATGATACTTTACTATATGTCCGTGAGCCTGAGATAAACATAGCACCCATAATGGCGGAAATACACGAATTTGCAACATATTCCGGATATACTGTAAATAGCACCAAATCGGAAATATTCCTGCTCACACCGGCCACCAGACGCCCCGACATAATAAATTTTCTCAAATGGTCCGAACAGCACAACAGATATTTGTGGATCCTTGTGTCTAGAGATAGACTCACACTATATTCGGATAATTATGAAACCATACTACAAACTATAAATACAAAGCTTCAGATGTGGGGGCGTCTTCCGATATCGTAGTACGGCAGGGTCGCCGTTCTTAAAATGGTAATCCTGCCCAAACTACTCTACTTCTTTGTCAATATCCCCATATGGCCTGGCAGGACTTTTTTCACTAAACTCCGATCCATGGTGGTGGCATTCCTCTGGAATGGGAAAACGGCGAGGATAAGCTGGGAAAAAATGACAGAATCATATGCCTCTGGTGGTATAGCAGCCCCCGACTTTGAGCTCTACTATTATGTTGCCCAAGCGCAATTTGCAAAATATTGGTATAATCCTATAAATGAGGCACCCCACACATGGATAGAGGAATACACCACATACCCTACGGATATACAATCAGTCATCTTTGACACACAATACAAGGATACTTACAAATACAACCCGGTTAGCTGCACGGTCGGGGCATGGGAGGCTATATACAAAAGGCTGAAGTTGGAGACACCCTATAACCCAGAAATACCCTTATGGCATTTCCCGGGTATACCCCCTATGCATGACAGCACCGTACAAGAATCCTGGGACCCTAATAATGAAATGAAAATAGGGGACATGTTCATCAATGGCAAATTTGGGGGAACTGCTGAGGGCGCTGGGAGGTGAGCCACTTAGAACACTCCAATATTACCGTATGAGATCAGCATTTCAGAAAAGAGGGCCGCTATTCCCAGATGAACCTCGGCCACACACATGTGTACAGTTGGTAACAGCTACAGCAGGCCTGGGTACCTCCAGACTGTACTCAGCAGTGCAGGCCCATACCCCCACAGTTAATCAAATTAAAGAGAAATGGGAAAGAGACTTACAGACCCCCATCAAAGAAGAGAAATGGACCAGATACTGCTCACTCAGTAAGAAGGTGTCATTAAACTCTGGGTTACGGTTAATCCAATTCAAAATATTAAATAGGCTGCATTGCACGCCGACTAAAATATCAAAATTTGCCCCAGAGGTCTCTGATGCTTGCCCCAAGTGCAATGCGCCACAGGCAGGAGCCTTGCATATGTACTGGGAATGTCAGGTGGTGGCAGGCTTCTGGAAGGATGTTGTTGTGATGTTGGAAGAAATAACACAGGTACCCCCTGACTTAACTCCTCAAAAATACCTATTTGGGGACATTGGCAAGCGATCCGAGAAAATTAGAAGAATGTTCAATATTTCATGCGCGGTGGCCAAAAAATGCATCTTACAAAAATGGAAAAGCACTGGTCCACCCAGCATGAACCAATTTCTTCATGAACTAACACATGTTAATGAAACAGAAGAACAATATGTCTTGACCCAACCTCCGACATGCAGACCCACAGATATATGGGGCCCATTCAGAGTCTACCTATGTAACATGATCTCCGATGATGATGAGTCTCTGTAATTTCATATGTATAAAATGACCACAAATGTATATTTATTGATTGTATGTGGTGCAATGTGGGTAAGTGCTGTGTATCTCTTTGTGACCACTAATAAACAGAGTTTAAAAAAAAGAAAAAAACAATACCTCTCAAGCGATCTTAAAATATCTGATCCCCTTTTTGTTTAGGGTTGGTTTTCTCCAAGAAATTCTAACAGACCAGGGTAGTACCTTCTTGTCTGAACTATTGGCCGAAGTGAAGGAGATACTACAAATAAAGACTTTACGTATCTCTGTTTACTATCCCCAAACGGATGGATTGGTTGAATGCTTGAACCAGACATTAAAGAACATCCTTAAGAAACTGGTTGAAGCGGCTAGGTGTAATTGGGATACTATGGTTCCTTGGGTGTTATTTATACGGACGGAAATCCCCTCAGGCCTCCTTGGGTTTTTCCCCCTTTGAGCTTGTCTACGGACGAAAGCCGAGGGATGTACTCGACATGCTTCATGGGACCTGTGAGGAAAGAAAAGAAGCAGTTCTTTCCCATGTCACAAACTACTCAACGCTTAAAGGAGAATATGGCTATAGTGAGAGAAAAAGGCACCAAAAATCCTGAAAAAGCCCAAGAGAGTCAAAAGACTCAAGTTGACCGAAAAGCTGTCCACCGTTCCCTTTCGATCAGACAAAAGGTGCTAGTTCTCTTGCTCACCTGTGGCCAGAAGATGATTTCCAAATGGTTTGGGACATATGAAATCTAGGAGAAACAATATAACTATCTGGTAGCCCCACCCGATCAACGGTAAAAGACACTGGTCTACAACATAAACCTTTTAAAGGAGTGGAAGGTAGACCCAGTAGAAACCACGTCGATGACTATAGCCACATTACTGACAGGAGGCCCAGAAAAGAGTTTGTTGTCTCCTGACTTAACATCTCAGCAACAGGATGACATCCAAGATTTACCTTCTTAGTTTCACACTGTCTTTAATGATAAGCCAGGGAGGGTCAAGAATTTCATGCAACACATTCGAACCCTGCAAGGAAAGGTGGTAACCCTAAAACGGTATTGAATCCCTGACGCCAGAAAGAAGCCAATCCTCTGGAAAGTGGATAGCATGTTGGAGACATATATCATTGAGCCGACATAGAGCCGTTGGTCCCTGCCAATAGTCCTATTTGCTAAACTAGATCAGTCGTGGAGATTTTGTATTGACTTTTGAAAGCTCAATTCCATGTCCCAGTTTGACAATTATCCTATGCCTAGGATTGATCCGGTAGACAAACTGGGAACAGCACATCTCCACGATTGATCTGTCAAAGGGCTATTGGCAGGTTCATTTGAATCCATTGGACAAGGAGAAGACATCCTTTTCTGCTCCCAGAGGGCTGTTTCAATTCAAAGTCCTTCTTTTTGGGCTACATGGGGCTACTGCCACCTTTCAAAGGATGATGGAAATGGTATTGCGACCCTTTCACCATTTTTGCGCTGCATACCTAGATGATATCCTGCTCTATAGCCAAACGTTGGAAGAACATCTTTTTCACTTGTATGAAATCATAAGGGCCCTACAGAAGGCTGGACTGACTGCCAACCCTAAAAATGGCATCTGGCACAGTCAGCCATCAAGTACCTTGTTTTTTTTGTTGGGAATGGTTTGGTGCAGCCCCAGGTGGAAAAGGTAAAAGTCGTCCAAGAGACATCTCACCTTAAACAAAAAGGGATCTTTGGGCATTCTTGGGGCTCACCAGGTACTACTGTCGGTGTATGCCTAGTTATTCCACCATAACGTCATGTTTAACGGATAAACTTAAGAATGCGGGATCCCAGAAACTTTGGTGGGAGAAACAAGATCAGGTTAGTGTGATTAATCGAATGATGTCATCACTCCTTTCCCATAAGCAGCCTTTTCCAATGTGGCCAGGCGACGGCAACTGCTACCTGATCCTGACCAGGGGGGTGGCTATATGAGGGAGGGCCATATGGGGGAGGCGACCCTCTTGGGAATGACCCGGCATCATCGGATGAAAACACACATACCCCTTTCCCATTTAGGGATATCCCCTCAATTCCTCATGCCCCTTTATGGCATACTGTGGTAGACTCCTTCAACCAACCATAAAACCTGCTAATAACATCTTTCAGTATTCTGGGAATTAAATATAAAAAAAACTGCCTATGATTCCCATCTGTATGGAAACACTGGGATGTCCACTCTCCATGCTACTATTCATTCTGGTTTTGGAACCATTGGCGGCGATGCTAAGATCCGATGGCAATATAAGTTCGATTGGAGAGGATGTACATATGAATAAGATCTGTCTTTATGCAGATGGTTTACTGGTGCTCTTACGTGACCCCGGCGCTGGTATTGCACATTTAATGAGTGATATCCAGTGTTTCTCAGAATTATCAGGTTATAAGGTGAACCGGGCCAAGTCTGAGATTCTTCCGATTAATAGGGCACGTGTGAGGCACACATGCAGTCAATTCAACTTTACTTGGTGTCCGGAGAGAATGAAATATCTGGGAATTTGGATTGGCGCAGAAGTGGGGAAACTACCAAAGCTGAATTTTGACCAAATAAGACCCAAACTCTAATCTGATCTGGACATATGGGTGCTCTTGAGACTATCTCTGTGGGGCAAAATCAACTGCATCAAAATGAACTTGGCACCACAAGTTAATTATATCCTCTTAATGCTTCCAATCAAGGTGCACACAAATATTTTCAAAGATCTTGATCGGCCATGCAAATGTCATATGGGATGGCAAACCCGCAACGCTGGCTTTATGGAAAATGCAACTCCCTCTAAAACAAGCAGGTATGAACCTGCCTAACTTCTTCGAATATCATCTGGCATTCATGGCTAGACATCTTTGTCAGACTATATGCACAGAGAAAGATGAAGTGGATGAAATGGTGGCAGAAAGTAATACTTTATCGCAGCTAGCTCCTAAGGCCCTGCTGACGACAGTGACGAAACCATCGAGAGGGCAGGACCCGTTCACAGCCTTTATGCGTGAATGTTGGCGCTGCATGTCCAATCGTATGGGAATCTATCCTTTCCTATTGCAGGAAACATTGATTTGGCTGAATCCAGCATTGACCACTGAAAGGAAGGTTCTATCCTGGCTGTCTTGGTTCTTGGGAGGAATGTGATGTATAAAAGATTTGGTAGTGGATGGGTAATGGATCCCTTTTGCGCAACTGTGCTGTAAGTTTGATCTGAGTGAATTCACCTACGCGGAGTACAGGGAATTGAGGGGTATTATTGCTGGCATGTATGGAATTTTACGATCTTGCTGTAAAGGGGATCCAGAATTAGCCAAAATCTGAGCTGGAGAGCACAGTGAAACAATTGATCAGGACTGTTGGTTGAGATGCTGTGGCAATGTTCGACTGGTCAGCATGGATTGGGGTCTAAGAGCGTCGCAGACTAAACTTCTCTTTAGAACCTATTTGAGCCCAGAGCGTATGTTCAAGAGGCGTCTTCTGGATAGTGATCAATGTTGGAAATGCAAGCAAGCAAGGGGTACTTTAAGTCATTTAATCTGGACTTGTAAAAAAACAAAGGACTTTTGGGAATGGGTCCAAGAGAGGCTGGGCTTGGTCTTAAGCTGCACTATTGGAATGAATGCTACAATTTTGGTGCTTGGTGATGTGTCCTCACTGGATGGCATACAATTCTGTAAACATTTTTGGCTACTCTGGGCATGCATGGTTGCAAATAAAATGATTTTGAGGGCTTGGAAATCGCCTGCTTCCTTCTGTATTGATGACTGGGTGGAAGAGTTGTTAACTGTATCTTCCTATGAGAGGCCAATTTATAAGCAATCAGGAGACACTGACACATTTTTAGATATATGGGGATGTTTCCTTGAAATTTATGGCTAACATGTTCTTATGGAATCTGTGTTATTTGTTGTGCACTTATTCTCGATGAACCCCTCCTTTTCATCTTCCCCCCTTCTTTCAGTATCAATTGTTCACCATGATGTATGCACATTGAGAATACAATTTTATGTCTGTTCATTTGTATCATCACAATTACAATGCTGTTTTTAATGATGTTAAGCATCTTTGTTGAGTTCCATGATGTTTGCCATACAAAATAAAAACTTCTAATCGGAAACAAAGGACGTGAAAACGGTGACCCTGTGACATGTAGACAGGATTCCAGAGAGCTGCTTCACATTTACAGTGAGAGGAGCAAAGAGAGCCACAAAAAGGCTGTGAGTCCTAGGAAGGGAAGCTTGGGACACTGGGGCACTTAGGCAGTGCTATTAAGGAAAGGAAAGAGCAAGCAAAATGAATGAAAAGGATTTGCGATCCAATATATGAAAAGGAAGAATACTAGAAGTCAGTGTAAGAAATATGAATGTCAAATTTGCAAGTGTGTAAAGTGAATCACATGAGAAAGTCCTGGCAAAATCAATTTTGCAAATGGAAAAGGCTTAGCAGGGAAAGTATACCAGAAAAAGATATGTTTGTAAGTCAAAGTGCATTAAGTGCGGAAAGATCCTGACGGGGGAGTATATTAGGGGTCCTACGAGGCTGGAGTCCGCATCCAAGTTGTTTTTGCTTTTAAGTTGTCTTGTTGAATAAAGAATCCCAAGCAAGACTCGTACCGTTAGGATTGTGACTGTTTAAAAAGGCTTGATGAAGGGAGATATTCTTCCTAGAAGTGGATTGCAACACCAAGTGGAAGGAGATATCCTCTTGAGGTATATGCAATTTTTATTGTATTGTTGATCTATCGTATTGGTGAAGAGAAACCTGGGCAAGGGAGCCATTCCCTGGAACTGTGAATACTAACCATTGGCAACTTTTTGTGTTGGAGTTACACCTTCCTATTGAACTTGAACATTGCACTTCCAAGGGCAAAGACATTACCATGAACACCTTAGAGTTACTTTTAGAATGTGAGGGCTAGAATCAGATTTCGGACAACAGCCATTTTTGCTTTGGACATCTTGACACAGGACATACACTTAGTTTTGGTTAAGAGCATTTTCAACCCCCCCTTTTAGTTAAAATAAAAGTTTGCTACCACAATCTTTCTTGCATTTATCTATGTATTTTAGGTATAATTATCTGTGTAACTAAGCTGAGAACTTCCTTGTAACCGATGTGCCCTAATACCTTCACGTCTGGAGCGCAATACAAATGAATAAACAAATAATCAAACAAACAATCATGAGTTGTGTGCCCGTCTTGCATTCCTGGCCGCTCACAATAGCTTTAACATGTTAAAGCATATACTATGTAGTGGGCCTGGCCTCAAGGTCCCTGTTTTCACCAGGGTTTGTTTTCTTAGAAACAGCTGCATCCAAGTAGCCTTGGGGATGTTCTTTCTCAAGAGTAGAAGCAGTAGAACACCCTATCCTGCATATCAGCAGGAAACTCTTTCCTCGAGAGAAGAACTATTGAGCTAGAAGCCCTTGCCATCAAATGGGTCATAACATAATTAAAGTATTATCTAACTGGCCACATTATTCCCCTTTGACTTGGCTAAGCCTGAGGAAAGATACAAATCCCTGTATAATGTGTTGGATTTTGGATCTCCAGCCATATTGCTTTTCTGTTGAACACAGGAAAGGGAAGGAACAAGGGAATGTAGATTCCCTATCTAGATTTCTGCTAAATGAAGAAGGGCAAGGCAATTCCTTTAGGGTAACGGTATGTGACGATTCACAGGATCTCGTCACTACTTCCCAGAGAGTAGCCCTTCCCTGTGAGGGTAGGGAGGTAAGCCCACTATGCAACAATCCCCCTAGGGGTGGCAGAATGCGGGACCTCACATAGAGAGACTCCCCTCATGGGGACAAGGACTTATGTTCCGTGATGAAACTCCCTAAACCCCTTACCGTTGAGACCATGCTATCCTCTAGGTCCACCAAAAACCAACCTGAGAAGACTACTATCTGTTATTGCAATATTCCCTCCTTTCCTCATACACGATTTTACTCCACCATGACGAGGATGAATGAAAGGAACTTACAAAGCAATATTGAGGCATCTCCTAAAAGTACTGAGAGGAAGAAGATTGAAGGAGTTGTGCAAAATACTCCTTTTACAGCTCTCGGGAAGAGGTGGCCCTGAGGAGGCATGAAGAATACTTGGTTGTATGTGATATGGTCGCTGCAGAAATCCCACCTGAAATAAGATTGTTTTTTAAAACAAAATTGCACTTTATATGGGGGGCGGGGAGGAGACCCCACGCAGCCCCCCTCAATCATACTGCCCTTGCAATAAATTACCCTGACCCACGCCATATATATATATATATACGTGAAAAGGGCAAAAAATGTTTTTTTTTTGACGCAGGACTTTTCGCAGCGACCATATCACTGGTTATGGAATACTTCAGAGACACAAAGGAAAGATTGTGGTACTCCGACATAAAAAGCAAGGAAGGACTCCTTCAGAGGAGAAGCCGACGTGAAGCCTGTCAATCCTGGGAAGTTGAAACCTGGGAAAGAAGTCTGAAGAAGGAGCAAGTCCGCACCCGAGCAGACGCCATGGGAAGGTCCGAGGAATCCTCCAAAGCCAGATGGAGGCGTGACCTGAGCAGAAGCTGGTGAAAGGCCGACTGTGGCATGACCTCAGGGAGGTGGACCGTGTGGTCCTTCAACAACGCTGACACCGAGAGGACAGAGACCCTGCAGAGCTGCATCAGCACAGCGGGGAGTGAAGCAAGAGCTACAGTGAAAGGGCGAAGGGAACGAGCCACCCCAACACCCCAGGAAGAACCAGCGACATGGCCCCAGCAACCAGAAAGCAACAGGAGCTACAGTAAACCCAGTAGGGGCTTGGGAGAGGGTAAAGATTGCATCGGCACGAATCTCCCTCGTCACAGTGCTAAGCAGGGCAGTACTAAAGAGTGCGTCAGGAGTAATCTCTCTCATCACAGTAACAGTGCCAAAGTTACCAAGGGTGAGGAGGGCATCAAGAATAATCGAATGTAAGACCTCCACAGCGAAAACTTCCCCAGGAGTAATCACTGTCATCCCAATAATGAGAAGAGAGGCTTTCAGAATCAAGGAAGTTACAAGAGTGGTCTCACTGCCGATAGTGCTATTAAAACTACGGGAAGAAACCAAGGACACTTCAGGAGTGACGTCCCTGTTTCATTACACAAGGATGTTTCATTACTCAAGGAGAAAACCAGGGAAGTCTGGGAGTTTATATTTTGTTAAAAAGGAAGAACTGTTGAGCAGTCGGTCAAACAAGGGAAAAGGTCTGGGAGGAGCGGCAAAGATGTTTAAATGCTGTTACCAGAGACTGTCTGAAAACAGCCTCTATGGCAAATACAGTTTGACCAGGAGAAGAGTCATTCTTCTGGTTTTCACCTCTGTTGAATCAGATGCTATTTCAAAAGATTGGCTTTCAGAATCAAGGAAGTTACAAGAGTGGTCTCACTACCGATAGTGCTATTAAAACTAGGGGAAGAAACCAAGGACACTTCAGGAGTGACGTCCCTTGTTTCATTACATAAGGATGTTTCATTACTCAAGGAGAAAACCAGGGAAGTCTGGGAGTTTATATTTTGTTGAAAAGGAAGAACTGTTGAACAGTTGGTCAAACAAGGGAAAGGGTCTGGGAGGAGCAGCAAAGACATTTAAAGGCTGTTACCAGAGACTGTCTGAAAACAGCCTCTATGGCAAATACAGTTTGACCAGAAGAAGAGTCATTCTTCTGGTTTTCACCTCTGTTGAATCAGACACTATTTCAAAAGATTGTAGGAAGTCAGCCCAAAGGTTGACCCAATTGACTAGGAGAAGGGAGTCATTCTCCTGGCCTCATGTTTGTTGTCAAGAACATATGCACAAGATTGTTAGAAAGCAGCCCGTAGGTTGATCCTCTTGAACCAGGAGAAGGGTAATTCTCCTGATGTTATTTCGTTTTGTCAAAACCTTTTTGTATTAGTGGTAGGTTCAGAGTAGACCAGAATTGGATAGAGGATGGACACTTTACTTTGACATCCACCCCGACGAGGAGCACCTGAGTTATTATTCATTTAGTTAGGGTCAACCCTCTAGTTATAGGGAGAGTTCGGCTCTTTTCTCTTTTGTTAAATAAAACTTTAAGTCAAAATGCAACCTCTTTGTCCAACTCTTTCTTCTGACTTACCACAGATTCTAGAAGCAGGCAAGAACCTAATTTCGGTGTTTGAGGCATTATGGTGTAAGTAATGTGAGTGCATCCAAGTTTAAACTGCAAGAAGACGGTCAGAAATAGTAGTGTGAAGAGAAGGAGGAAAAGGAAATAAAAAGCGTAGTCGTCAGCAGCAAAGAAATGTGAAGAAATCCCAAAAGAGGTAATAATGGCAGACAATGGATATATGTACAATGAAAAGATAAGAGGACCCATGACAGAGCCTTGAGGAACTCCACGTGCAAGCAGATATAAAGGGCACTTTGTCAACCAAAGCAACAAAAAAGGAACGATCAGCCATATAGGACATAAACCAAGAAAGAACGGTACCAGAAAAGCCCACAGAGTGTAGAGTGGAGACAAGAGTGGAGTGGTCCACGCATCAAGGCAGCTAAAAGTTCAAGTAAAATGAGGATAGAACAAAGTTTAGAGTGCCTGAAAGATAAAAGGGAATTGGAGACATCGACGAAATCCTTCTGTCTAGTGATACGAACGAAAGCCTGATTGAGTGGGAGGGAGGGAGAATGAGAGTTAAGAACAAGATAAACTAAACATTCTAGAATGTTAGGGAGATAGGCATCCAGTCTAAACTGGATAGCAGTCAGACAAAGGGTGACTTGGTAGGCTCTATAAAGTGCCTACACAGACAGCTAAGCCATTTTAGCCATTCCTCAGGGTCCAAAGACAAAAAGAAAGAGCACAAAGCAAAATGTTCGGGTGCAGAATTTTCAAAATACATTGGTAGCTCAATTGCAACCGCCCTTGGGCATTTGGCTACCAAAAGGCTACAAGTTGGTATAGCCAAAACAAAACGAGTAGCTAATGCCAACCTACTCTCCAACACACTTTCTGGGTGACAAAACTCAGCCAGGGACCAAATGGGATGCCCAAGGAATAGCTTGCTCTGTTAACCTTATGCACTACTAAGGACAGCACATGAGAAAGGCGTTTCAAATAGATTGTCTCCTTCCACCTATTCCTCATCGTTGATATTCAATATCCAGCTTCAGCTGCTTCAGAAACAATTTTCGGCAGAGGGCACTGTGAATCGATGGGGTCGAATTGATGTTCCTCAAGGGCCTCCGTCTCGAGGATGATGTCATTGAAGGTATATAGAGCCCGCGCAGCGCCGGTTGGCTTCAGTTCAGTTTTTCCATGAATGCTATTGCTTTGAGAAATAAGGCACGCTTCATTACTTCATATGCGAGTATGTCTTCTTTGTCAACTCCGACTACCACGAAGATCGGGTTCAAGAAGTGTTGTGATTATGAATCGAAGATGTCTTTGATCGATCCACACTGTATATGTCTATGGTGTCTTGGGTTGGAGCATAAGACCTCGGCCTGCTCCAAGTGCCAGTCGATAACTGGGAAGGCCCTGAAGGAGCAAAAGGGGAAATTGGCAGTAGGTCGAAACCCAAAATCATCTACCCTGACCAAAAAACCTTCGACCGGCGAGTCGAGAGGCAACTCTCTTCGGAGGAAGAAAATAAAAAGGTCCAGAAAGAGGAGTGGTTCCGACCACTGCTCGTCATCGTCGAAGAAGTCCAAAAAGAGGCACCATAGTTTGCATTGTTGGACTTCATCGGCGCACACCTCCCTTGAAAGGGTATCTTGCCTGACAAAAAATCCACTCGTGCTGAGTGGGAAGCTTTTAGGGCAGAAATGCTAAAAATATTTGAAAAGCAGAAACCCACGGCAAGCCATGCTCCTACTGTACCTTCCAAAGAAGCCGGTAAGGAACGGGCTTGACCTAAATCCTGCGCACCCTTGTGCCCGGAACAAAGGCCTGATCCTCACTGAGAGCCGTCGAGGCCTCGAGTCGATGACGTGTCATCGAAGGATCCGTCGAGCCGAAAACATAAGCAAAGGTCGAGGTCGTCGACGCTGGCTGCTCCTTCGACGCCAGCCAAGGCTTTGATGTCGCTTTCGATGCCGAAGGCATTGACCCCAGCGGTGCCATCATTGCCAGCTGCGCCATCAACATGGATGTCGAAAGCCCCATTAAAACCTATGGCGCCATTGAAAAAGGTTTTGACGGCTCTTCCAGTGTCAAATCCATTATTCATAAAACCCTTGATAACTGAAAAACCATTTGTGCTATTACCTAGGAAGGACTATTTTAAATCCCTTACCTCAATATACGAGGAGAATGAACCCTCAGACAACAAGGCACCATTTGTCCTCCAATTTGGTAGTTTCATCCCTGAGGAATCAAGGTTGAAAGACCTTTATGACAACCTGCAGATGACCAGTGGAGTGGACACCTCACCTGAGCTAGAGTTTGAAAGACCAGAGGCTGGGGAGCATGCTGATGCGTCATATAGACAGCTCATGTCCAAGGTAGTGGAATATATGGGGTGGAGTAGGCCTCCGTTACCATTTGAACAGGATGATCTGACGGACATCCTGGATAAGGGTCCTCAGTCAGATCCTATATTACCTTCCACATTGCTCTACAAAAAAGGGTGGCAGCAGATTGGGAGATGCCAGAAACCAAGCCAGCTGTGAATAAAAACTTGACCAAGAAGTACCGGCCTTCCAGTAGTGACCCCGACTACCTGTCTAAACATCCCACTCCAGAGAGTCTGGTGGTACAGCTATTGCAATTTCTAAGCAAACAGATTACCCTACCATTGCTCCAGATAGGGACAACAAAAGAGTAGATGGATGGTCAAGGAAGGTATTTTCTGCAGGGATTATGGCGCTCAAATCAGCCAACTCCAGATGTGCCCTTGCAAAATGTACATTCACTCTATGGGACTGCATTTCCATGGCGGCAGAGCACATTCCCGATGGGGATGAAAGAGACGGGTTCTTAGCCATAATTAGAGATGGCAAAAAAGCCATGTGTGAGTCTCTTCTGTCAGGTCTGGATTTTGCTGACAGCATCAGCAGAGCCATGGCTAACACCGTTATGCGCAAGTTTGTGTGGTTGAGGAAGTCGGGTTTTGCACCTGATGTGCAATCCAGACTCCTTTACATGCCCTTTGACGGGTCTCACCTCTTTGGCAACATGGCTGACGAGAGCCTTGAGAAGTTGCAGACCTGAAAGGTGGTAGCCAAATCTTTAGGTGCTGCTATTAGGAAGCCTCAGCCTTTTCAACCTAGTGGACAGCCTTGGAGGGGTAGAGCATTTCACTACTACTCCTCAGTTGGAAGGGAGAGTGGAATGACTGGTCAAAGGGTCCAGAGAAAGTTCCCTCATGGTGGAAGAGGGAGAGTTGCGAAGCTAGCTCAAGCAGGGGCATCTTTACCATCTGCCACCGCATCAGCTGCCTCAAAACCTCTCTGAGGTCTTGAGTCACAGTTCATCAGTGGGAGGCAGACTGTCTCAGCATCTAGAAGACTGGCAAGACATCACTTCGGATGCCTGGGCATCGGAAACCATAGCCCCTGGGTAGTGGCTTCCTTTCATACAGAGACCTTAGAGAAATCTACCGGGGAGCCACTCTTTGAGGATTCCAGATCCGCTTCTTGTGCAGTAAATGTGAACCCTGCTAGAGAAAGTCACTATAGAGCTGGTGCCTGTAGCGGAGAGGAACAAGGGATGCTATTCCCCTTATAAGTGCCCAGCGTCTCCCAGCCTTTGATTTTTTGATGTTGCTCGGCCTCAGGGCATTGTGCATCTTTCTGGTGCCAGAATGAGGGCCCTTCAATGGGCTCTTAGAACTCAATGGTCCCAGTTCTCAGCAAAGATGTCGGACCTACTTCAGGTTCCAAGCAGGGACACAAAGGATCTTTTGTGGTGGGCCTGCAAGGACAACATTCTGAAGGGAGAAGCCTTTTGGCAACCATGGCCAGAGGAACAGTAGTGACAGACGCCTCACATACGTGGTTGGAAGCCCACACCAACGATCTGACAGTCAGCGGTCGTTGGTCTCCATCGGAGTCCAAACTAAATATCAATCTTTTGGAGATAAGGGCAATCAGACTAGCACTGACGGCTTTCCTGCCTTCTGTGTGGGGAAAGAATATCCTGATAATGACAGACAACACAGTGACCATGTACTACCTCAACAAGAGAGGAGGTGTAGGGTCACTAGCACTGTGCAGAGAGGCAATGCATTTCTGGTACTGGGCACTTCAAGAAGGAATCTCTCTATCAGCAGTTCACCTAGCCGGAGAACTGAACATGACGGCGGATGCTCTGACCAGGCAGAGCACAGTCACCCATGGTTGGGAACGAGCTCAGGCAGTCCTTCAAGAGATCTTCACCCTTTGGGGAATCCCTCAAGTGGATCTGTTCGCAACCAGTGTCAACCGGAAGTGCGAACTGTACTGCTCCTTGGAATTTCCCCCAAGAGGAACTCAAGGGGACATGTTCGTAGTGGACTGGGAATTTCCACTCCTATATTCGTTTCCTCCAGTCCCCATCATTCCTCACGTGAACAGGAGGTTGAGAAAGTTGGGAAACACATGATCCTAATTTTCCCAGATTGGGCCAGGAGGACGTGGTAACCGGACCTTCTGGACATGTCCATCTGCGCTCCAATACGTCTTCCACAAAAAGAGGACCTACTCTTGTGAGAGGAGGGTTGGGTTCTCCATCCAGAGGTGAAGACACTCAGCCTTCACGCATGTTTTCAGAAAGGCTGAGATACAAGGATTGGGACCTCCCAAATGACGTAATGGAGATTTTGCTTTCGGCCACAAAGCCAGAAATAAAGTACTTGTATCATTGTTGTTCGAACAAATTGTGCAACTGGTGCAAGGACAAGAATGTAGACCCTTTTCTGTGCAAAACACCTAAGGTGTTATCCTTTCCACTATCCTTAGCCAATCTAGGGTCCAGGTTGGAACTATTAAAGGCTATTTGGCGGTGCTATCCATTTGTAAGCGCTCATTTGAAGAATGTTCATATTTTAAGATTCCACTGGTGACACAATTTCTAAAGGGGCTCACCAATGTGCTCTCCCCGTCTCCTTTCCAGGTTCCAATTTGGGACCTTAATCTGGTTCTAATATTTCTATTGTGTGCACCCTTTCAACCTTTACACTCATGCCTGCTTCAATCTCCACTGCTTGCAGGTTCCCCATCCCAATTGCTGCTAGGGTGGCTAACAGCATGGTTGTGTTGGAAGGTGGCTTGGGTGTGGGTGTGGGCCTTTTGTAGGCCCCCAGTGCCCTATGATGTGCAGGTGGCCTGATTGTGCACACATGGGGCTTGTTGAAGCTCACCTGCCACTGTTTAACACCATATCCGCGGTGCCGGCGGTACTGGCACAGTGTTCAGTGTTACCGCCATGATCATGCCAGTGTTTCCATGTCCGTGCTACACGTAATATGCCTGGTATTGAACGGTGCCGGTGATTGGGGGTACGCCGCCGACTAGGTCCACTGGTTCTGTACTTGGTGATACCGGGTGCGTTGCGACAGTGGGGTCGGTTTTGCAGTAATGGTGTTTCTGCCATCACAGGTCTGAATGAGCTGATACGGTAAACAGTGCCAGTACGGTTCTACCAACACCGTAAATTCCGGCGTGGCAGACTCCTAATGAGGGCCAGAGTCTCAGAGCTATAGCGAGAAGAACAGGCTTGCTTGCACAGCAACATTCCATATATTCTCTATTACTCTAAATGATCTGTCCAGACTTATTTGCAGTTTGTGTCCAGGGCTGTTATGGCCACCACTGGCATGTAGGGTGCTAATAAAGTCAAATTAACTGCAATATCTAAAGAAAGATACCCCTAGTTCTGTTCAAACCAGTCAATAAGTATAGACAAATTATCAGTTTGAAACCAAGTGTATTGTATTGTGTTAATTACAAAAACAGTAGTACAATCGTATGTATTCATTAGACATAAGACTGTACACGATGACCCTGCCATATAGCCAGAATTTATCACAGTAATTATTTGTATAGTATTCCATTTTAGAGAGACATAAAAGCTCTCTGAGTTTTGGGAATCCAATCCCTTCTTTAGGTGCAGTCTCTTGAATCTGTTAATAGCGCAAAATGTCTTGGGTAACTATTACACATGTTAAAAAAAATCAAAGGATGCTCATCCGTGAAAGCCTTCAATTAAATCGTATACCATATACAGAAAGAAATCATTGCTGTTATTCCAAATCCACTGAGCATAATTAGCCAAACGTATTTAAATTAACAACTACCTCATGGAGTTAGTAAAGGTTCTTCTAAAATTTCTATCGGATTAATACATCTAATCATTGGAATTACCTTCGGTATATCGCCCTGGCCTTTCTTTGTTCAGAATATCTGAGGGTGGTAGCATCAAGCCAATTCTTTTTACAAAGTCCTCTTCAAAGGGGTTTAGCGTACTGCTTGGTATTTGTAATCCTCATATAGTAAGATAGTGTCTGGCATATTGCTCCCTAGTATGGGGTTATACTGTCCCAGTCCACTTTAAGGAATTCCTCTTACCCTATGGCAGTCTCGTGCTTTTTCTCTTATTTTCTCAATAGAAGTGTTATAGGGACCTTCCCACTATCATGGTTTCTACCACTCTTACTTAAAATGGTTAAAGTGCTCCTTCACAGCTCTTTTATGTTATGGATTATAGAGCATATTTAACTCATGAAGGATATGGTGCACTTCACACCTTAAATGGCCACCAGGGTTCAGGAAGGCATAGGGCGGCCCCAGCACCTGAGGCCGTTTAACAGATTCACACACATTTGCAAGGTTAGCATTCCCAGGGGTTCGTAAGTTCTCAACATGAATCTTGCCCTGAGCAGAAATCCCCTTGTCGGTACTCCTAGGAAGCTGTCGCTCATGCTACTGCAGTGTTTGCTCTTCTATGCCTCTCTGCCTCCTGTCTGGTTCAAGGTGCTGGTACACTGTCTTGCTCCCACACTTGCCACCTCTTTACATAGGTCATGCCCCCTGTCTTGCTTTCTCTCTCTTGTCATGATTGGCTTACTTTAGTATCTTTTTGTAAGGTTTCCTGGTTTTGGTCAAGTGGTAAATTGACTCCTTCCCCATCTGGCCTGCTGAAGCGCTAGCTGATCGGATACCCTGTTACCAAACTCCTACATTTTCCTATGGCTTTGTGCCAGTCTCCTATGTCACCACTTTAACATGAATCTGCTGACCAGATAGGACACATGGACTCAGTAGGTTTTACTAAAGACCGAACACAATGCAGGACAAAATGACAAAGGGTGTCAAGTTCAACTAAAAAGTCAATTTTCCCTACATGGTCAGGATTAACTCAGGGCTTCTCCCCAGGTTTCCTTCCTAAGAGAGACTTTCTTGCTAATTGTTCTGGAAACAGCATGTTTGTTTTTACAAAGCACTAATGTTGTCCTGCTCCGAGCTTCTGAGGAGCACACAATCCAGTATCAGCCTCAAGAGAATGTTTTCCTGTTCCTCCTCTTGCTTTTCCCTGAATTGGTCTTTGCATCCTTGGGAGATGATCTCCTTTCCTGCAAGAAGGGTTGCTTTGCATCTTGTCTGTTATCTTCTGCTTTCTGTCAGTTGCAGTCAGGCAAATAAATGGGGCCGAGGGGCAGAGGCAAGCTGCTCTTTGTTCTTACTGTCATGAAAAGGCACATCACCAGCACTGGTAAAGTTTGTCACCAGGTGCTTTGTTTTTTTTTCTTCAAATAAAAAAGTGTTTATCTCACAAGTTCATGGGTCGAGTGCATCTCTCCTAGGTCAAGTAGATAAACTTAATGACTCAACCTGCAGGTCTGCTGGGATTTTAAAGAATTTATGAGGCCTGCAGGATAGCAGAATGCAGGCTAGGAGATATTTTCAGGTCAAGAGAATGGCCTACTAGTCTGTCTCTAACTTCTCACTCTCTCGCCACAAGTACACATAAACAGGAGACAACCACTGACCACCTCTCTCAGCCTAGCTTAGCCTCCAGCTGGCACACACATAGAGCATTCATTCACTCCCATTCACTCACCGTTGATGTGTTCATCAACATTCCATCTCACATTGAGTGGCCAGCAGGACACAAGCCAATACCAAACACATCTCCTTCCCTTACAACAACAAACGCACAAAGCACCCATTCATTCTCACTCATTGACACAACAAGATGGCTAAAACCTACAAGCAGACAGTCCCAATCATAACCCTCAAGAGAGGAACCAGAACTGATAGCTAGTCAAAAATGGACACAAATATTAGTCCCGAAATGTTGGGAAAACCAAGAATATACTAGCTAAACCTACGGCTCTCTAGGCACATGTCAGGGAACAGACATGTGCCAAAAGAATGTAGTTGTAAAATCTAAAAAAAAGCGCTGGATGAGAAGTCTCGAGCAGGAAACACTTCTAATCCCACAATACACATATCCATGCCTGTGCTCAACACCCCCAGACCAGGTCTCCCATACATGCACTTCAATAGTCCCACAATCCCAGGACACACAACCAAACCACAAACATGCCGCTCAGCAGAGGTCTATCAACTGTAGAGGAAAGCTCCTACGGCCACTGACATAGCACCATATATAGTGGTGTTCTCATCACTTTCCAGAACTAAAGAGGCCACCATTGTACACATTCATGTCCAAGCCTGGCACCTCTGACCAGGCCTGCTCCATAAAAGTCCACCATTTCCAGGAAAAACTACTTAAACAACGAAACAAAACCCTGCTGTGTAGATGTTATGAAAACAGCCTACCAGCCACCTCTTTAAACCTAGCTCAGCCTCCAACCAGCACAAACAAAGTGCATTAATTCATTCAAACACACTCGCTGAACGTTCTCTGCGCTAGCACTCACTCTGCACACAGAAACATTCCATCTCCCATTCAGAGCGGTCAGCAGGACAGAGACACCAAGAACCAACACACCACCTTTAATCTGTCTCAGTTAATCTTGTTACTGTCATCTTCAATGGTTCCCTCCTGAATATCCTTACTTTCTTTAGCTTTCTGTTTGCAAACATCTCCTGCTTACTCCTAACACCTTCACTGATTTCAAAATAGACCCCTTTGACAAGCTATACTACCTCTGTTGGTTTTCCCATAAAACACTCCTGCTTGTTCTCGATTGACACACATTTCCTCTCTTTAGATAACTCCCTTGTCTATCAATTCTTCCTGTCTTCTCTCTGCTACTGTTTTGCACTCTGTAGGTGAGCTGTGATGATGTGCGATCCTCTTCTCCATTTCGATGTCGGCATCTATGTAGCTTTGTCTTCTCCTGCTGAAACGTTCTTCTCTTATCCGGCTCCAATGTAGATTGAGCAGGTGCAGTGCTGGCCTGCCAGTCCACAGGGGTCTCATCTGCTCACTTCACTGCTGCCTTAACCTGGCCCTTTTCCCCTCACATGAGGTCGCTGTTTGCCGGGAAGTCAGACTTCAGGGTCTTTAGGTAACATAGGGTGAAGTCATCACTTCACATTGGCCACATACGTTTTGCATTCATGATCACAGCTTTAGGTCAGTCTTTACGCTTTGTTTCCTCTCCAATCTGTATGTATGCTTTTGTATATTGTTCTTATAATAGTCAAATAACAGGCTTTACTTTCATGGACATAGCCAAATAACAGGCTTTACTTTCATGGACATATCACTCACTGGGCATGGAACCTGAAACAGAGGGGGCTCTGCCTGTATCCCCACCTCCGCCAGCATCCCTGCCTCCTCGGACACTATTTGAAGAAATCTCACTCATCTGGCTGTGTAGCCACGCTAGGCCAGCTATACTGGGCAGCAGAGACCCCTCCAGGATTAGTGAAGTCGCTGTGGATCCAATGTAGTCACAGTGGTCTGGCTGTGTATTACAGATAGACCTGTACATGATCCCTGCTTTGTTTAATGTCAGAAAGGCCTGCGCATGTTCCTCTTTGCCATCAGCCCATTGTGCGCTGGCTGTCTGACAAAGGCCTGAACATGTTCCCATCTTAATCCTGCCTAGCCCTAGTGCTCTGGCCAGGTTCTTTTCTGGCAGTGCATGACTGTGATGAATCCTGCAGAGTCATCACTGATCCCCAATCTAAAAGGTACTCCCATGTGGCAAGGGGTAGGCAGTCACTACCTGATCCTGGGAGTAGCATGATGGAGGATCATATGGGAGGAGATGGCTGTCGAGGAGAAGTGGTGACTCCCTTAGGAGAGACACAGTATTCTTCTTTTTGTGTGAAGATAAAGATCCTATAATCCCCAAAAACCTGATGGCATGCTGTCACTGCACATGTCCCTTTCATGTTAGAACCCAAAGAACATTATATGAAAAACAACCTAAACAGAATAAGCTCGACACCTTAGGAATACATGGGTCGCATGATTGATTATAATGGTTCTATCCTGGGTAAGAGTCCTGAACACAATATTACTGCACATAATATTCACATACCAATCGTCTGTTTCTAACAAACATATGTCCAACAAACAACTGAAACAATATAGCCTTGGAAGATTTAAGGATAATACAGACTTAAATTACCATAACACCTAAGGTACAGCGACAAAGAAGAGGCGAGAGGAGTCAGTATGGAACCGAAACAACCTTACGCTAAAGACGCAGACTAGTTATTTAAAGAATCATCAGCTGTGCAGAAGATTTAAAAATGGTGCGTCTTGCCGTGCACAGAGTGTAAGGAGAGGAGGATGGAGGTGCTCGCATTTCGAATGAATGGGCAGGAGCGGAAAGCTATGAAGGATGCAGAGCGGAAGACGAACTCTGAGGCAGAGTCACACAGGCGAGCCGTGCTGAAGGAGGACGACGCTAACAGGCACCTGCCTGCAGGCGTCGCATACCAGAGGAGATAGACTCTGGGGAAAGTCAGCTGCTGCAGGACCAGAGGAGCTGCTGTCTTGCAGAATGGCAATGATTCCATTGGCGGAGGAGTGGGAGACAAACACGGGAACCAAGACACTCTGTGTAACTGGGGAGACCGGCCCAGCAACGGTTCTTTGTTACAGACACACATTAAACCGTTGAGTATAGCTAAAGGAGTTGGGGGCCCTGGGACGTGATATGAAGTTAAAGGACACATGGGGAGGCAATCTGAATACTGACCAAGTAGAATAGAAGGGCAATAAGGGTACAGTTCTCCTCACATGAGATGTCAGTTTGGGGAAACCTGGAGCCCACATTGCGATCAGCAAAAAACAAGCAAATATTGTACAATTCTTCTCATATGTTGGTGTGGGGAAACCTGGAACAAATATTGCCACAAGTAGAAACCATGCCTGGCAGGCGATTCAACCAGGGGAGGAACAGTTGTTTAACGAAGAAACCATTACTGGCAGGCAAGTAAAGCAGGAAAGGAACAGTTGCATGAAGTAGAAACCAATCCTGGCAGGCGAGTAAACCAGGAAAGGAATAATTGTGTAAAGGAACAAACATTGTCATAATGAACAGTGTTGTTGAAAGAAAACCTTTGCTTTATCATCCTGACAAACTATTGTACAACAAGAGATATCTGTTCTGACAAAAGTATTCTATGAGGGAAACACTTACTCCGCCAACCACAACATTCCACCCAGCCTTGATCTGCACCCAAATAGCATCGAATATATATTTTTCCAGTTCCCAATTTACCCTATCAGTTTGACCATTACCCTCGGGATGATAACTTGTAGTCAAATTGATGTCTATCTTCAATTCCTTACAAAATGCCTGCCAAAACTTGGAGACAAACTGAGACCCTCAATCTGAAATCACCTGACTCAGTAAACCATGGATCTTCACCACATTCTGTAAAAAAGCTTGTGCTAGTGACGGAGCGGTAGCGGCCCCCTTTATTGGAATTTAATGTCCCACCTTGGAGAACACATCTACCACCACCAAAAGTGTCAAGCATCCCTTATCAAGAGGCAAATCTACAATGTAATCCATGGATACAGTGTGCCAAGGACGAGGCGGCACTGGAAGGGGCACAAGTAATCCCGCCACCTTCTGATGATCTGATTTGGCTTGAACACACATTTCACACGTCTTAACATAATTTTTGGTATCTTCTCTCATTCCCTTCCACCAAAATTCCCTTTGCAGCAACTCAAGAGTCTTCTTAAATCCCGTATCCCCTGCCAATGGGGAATCATGATAGGCCTTTAATGCTTCCTCTCGTAACTCCTCCGAGGGCAAATACAACCTAGAATATACATATGGTAATCCCTCCTTAATCACACCCACCAGATATTCAGCTTCCCATTCCAAGAGCTGCTCGACCGACATCTGTTGCTGGATTTGTTCCCGGAAATCCTTCCCCTTCTGTACCTCTCCCCCAGTAAAATTCCTTTCCGTAAGTAATGGTCTTGTGTTAGGAAAGGAAGAAGGCAATGAATATGGCAAGGGAAATGTGCACGAAATCGCACAGTGAACAACTTTGAATCTAACAACGTGCATACAATACCCAAGACTCATGTATACTAAAACCCAGGAGTGCAAATAGAGTGAAACAATAATACCAATATATGAAAAGGGATGTGGGGTAAGCACTTAGAACCTCCTTATGACTGAAAGGAAAGTCGGCAAACTCCTTACCCACTATGCTATTACAGATACTGACAGCCATAAGCCCACGTAGAGAGCAAGCAAGGACAGGATCTGTGAGCTGACACTCTAGATGATACTGAATAAGGAACTTAGAAACAGTACTCACGAGGACCGGAAAGACCACTTGAATGCCAGTAAACCCACGAACCCTGTTGATCAAACAGGGACCCAGAAGGCTATAACAGCAATGGGTGGAGGATAACTAAATACATAAGACCCAAGTCAAGGGGCAAGTAGGAATTGTGATTATAGAATAGTGAGGAAAACAAAAGGCATTCACACAGGAGCTAGTTACAACAGCACCCCACATCTAATAATCAATGGGAAATAAATGCAGAAGTGCAATGGAAAACATGGAATGGATCCCAAGAGAAAGTAAGGATCAGGAGCAGGGAAAACGATATCATAAAAGGAAACCATTCCCACCCATCCAAGGAGAAAAGGCAGGAAGCTAAATCTATAAAGGGAAAGACTAATGCATCAAGTTTTTCAGTAGCAAAGGACAACATCAAAGAAACAGAGAACACAGGCAAATTGGGCTGCATCAAAGGGTAAAGCACTGAGAAAGGCTGCCTGCAGACTGAGGAAGACAGAAAGGGAAATCCAGAAAGCAGACATCAATAAGCACATAAATTCAAAATCCAGGGCAGAGGAGCAAGAAACAGGAACTAGGAACTTGGTACAAAAGCTAGGAACCAGGAACAAGGGACTAGTCACAACCGGAACACTGCAACAATGACCAGCGCTGGACTGAAGCAAACTGAGGCTTTTAAAGCTGCTTAACGAGCACACCCCTCAGGTGTGCCGCCTGCTGCACCTGCAGCCACAGGTGTTGCCTGTCCTCCACCCAACCTTGTCCTGCAAGGGAGGAGGTGAAGCAGTGAGCCAGGCATTCTGGGAAGCATAGTCATTAGATTAAAGTAGCATGCTGGCTGCCAAAAACCTGGAATGGATCCGGAAGGGAAGTAACTTGGAAGATAAGGTTTTAGCGCTCCCAATTCATCACAGCACTGTAGCATAAGGTTCGGAGGAAATGTCCAGTATGGAATAAACCCCAAAACATGCCCCCAAGTGGTGGGAACGGGAGCGAAGGGAGCGAGCCGTGACATCTTGGCACAGATGAGTCGTTCTTAACACTTCTGGGAAAACATTGAGATAAAGCATCCGCTTTTCCATTCTGACGCCCGGGCTTGAACATGATGACCAAATCATATTCTGCAAAGAGTAAGGACCAACGGAGTTACCTAATAGTCCAAGTTTTAGAAGATCGAAGAAATGTCAGATTTCTGTGGTCAGTTAGAACCGTCACCCGATGACGACTCCCCATCAAATAATGCCTCCACTCCTCGAAAGCTACTTTGATAGCCAAAAGTTCTCGATCTGAAATTGTATAATTCCTTTCTGCTGGAGAGAATTTCTTCATAAAGAATGCCACCGGATGAAGTTGACCTGTAACAGGATGACGTTGAGACAACACTGCTCCCAATGTACAATCTGAGGCATCGGCCTCTAAGAAGAAGGGCTGGTCTACCGGATACAATAAAATTGGACCAGTTATAAATCTTTCTTTCAAAAACTGAAAGGCCTCTTCAGTCTCCTTACTCCATTCAAATCTTACTCCTTTCTTCAGAAGCAGAGTCAACGGGGCAACCACTTGTGAAAAATCCCGAATAAACCTGCGTAAAAAATGTGCAAACCCAATGAAACTCTGTTTTTCTTTCACAGTAGTCGGTTGAGGCCAATCCTTCACCGCTTTAATCTTGGCTGAATCCATCTCAAGCCCCTCGGTGTTAAAACAAATCCCAGAAATTACACACGATCTGTGTGAAATTGGCTCTTTTCAAGCTTAGCGAACAGGTGATTTTCCCTCAACCTAACTAATTCCTTTTTGACATGTTCTTCGTGCTGATCCGGTCCTTGGAAAAAATCAATATATCGTCGATATATACCACCACGAAAACATCAAAAAATTCACAAAGTACCTCATTAATAAAAAATTGAAAAGCAGCCAGAGCGTTGCACAGACCAAAAGGCATTAATTGACATTCATAAAGCCCATTTCGAGTCCTAAATGCTGTCTTCCATTCTTCACCCTCACAAACCCTCACCAGATGATACGCCCCTCTCAGGTCCAATTTAGTAAAGATCTTCGCTCCCTGTATCCGATCTAACATGACTGATATCAAAGGTAACGGGTAGCGATTCTTGATCGTGATCTTGTTCAATGCTCTATAGTTGATGCAAGTTCTTAGGGTATTATCTTTCTTCGGCACGAAAAATAAAGGCGAGGCTGCAGGGGACTGTGAATGCTGAATGAAGCCCTTGGCAAGGTTCTCCTCCAAATATTCCTTTAGATGCTCATTTTCTTTTTCAGTTAAAGCATAGATCCTGCCACACGGAATAGGAGCCCCATCTTCTAAATCTATCTTACAGTTAAATGGTTGATGTGGGGGTAATTCGCTGGCTTCCTGCTTACTGAACACATCTCGAAATTCCTGATAATCTGGCAAAACCCCAATAACTGCTCCTATGGAATGCTCCTTCACTACCCCTGCTGCCAAACACAACCCTTGAATCTCAGATACCTCTTCCTGATTTCCCTCCTTAACATCCTCGAAACACTGCCCTCTACAAAACTCTGATTTAAACTCCACTGTCCTTTTTCCCCAATCTATAATGGGATTGTGTAAAGTTAGCCATGGCATACCAAGAATAATCTGCAATTGTGGGGCATCAATTAACTCAAAGACTATATCTTCCCTGTGTCCCACACCAATTCTCATTCCCAAAACTCTAGTTCGCATAATTAATCCTGAAGTTACTTGTGTACCATCTACAGCCCTCACTTGTTCTGGAACCTCCTTCCTAACTCGGGCACCCCCAGTTTATTAGCCTCCAAAGTGTCCACAAAATTCCCAGTCACACCAGAATCAATCACACAAGAACCTCCACACTGCAGTTTACCTTCCCATGACAAGGATACGTTAAGCGTGATGTGCAGTACCGCCGTCTGAGTAGTATTTGCCACCAACTGACCCCTTCCCACTCCTGCAGATGGCAGAACCCGCCTCGGGGCTTGTGGACATCTACCCACAAAATGGGTGCTGCTTCTACAGTATAAACATAGATTTTCCTTACATCTTCAGTCTTTTTCTTCCTTGGTCAATGGAGCCCTGATTTGACTTTCACGCACAGGACCCTTAACTTCCCTCACTGCCTGATCCACCCTGGTTCTCTCACTTCTACTCCAAACTCTTCCCTTAGAAAAATGTCTCCTCCTTTCCAACCTTCTTGCTGCTAACCTTGCGTCTAATTGTAGGACCAAAGAAATTAAATCTTCACTAGAGTTTGGCCTCTCCACTATAGTAGACAAGGCATCCTTTAACTCCTCATGTAACCATCTATAAAATAATGACGCCCTCTTTTCTTCTGGCCAACCACTCTCCAATACTAAGGCCCTAAACCGATTAATGTACGCCACCATCTCTCTATCTGCCTGACGTAATTCCATTAATTCTTCGTCTACACTCTGAGAAGACGTTCTTCGGTCGAACATTTTGCCAAACTCCTTCTTAAACCCAATGCAATCATGTAACTCAGCTGCCCCACTTTCCACAAGAGGCATCGACAATGCTGCCGCCTCCCCTGTAAAAAAGGGGAGATTAAAAATGCCACCTTTGAAGTTCCTGTGGGAAAGGATTCAGGTCTGCACATAAAATCCAACTCACATTGCATTAGGAATCACTTGTACTTCCTCAATTCACCTCCAAATCTCCCTGGGGCCGCTAAAGGAGTATTTACTAAAGATATTCCAGGAGTTAAACTTACTCTACTCTTCTCCCCAGATCCACTCCTTAGCCACTCACCACCTTCCTCTGGATACAAAATTGACGGTTCTTTTTCAGATTCTTTGCTAACTCTAGAGGAACCTGCGAGATCTGTCTTGTGCACGAGACTACTTAACTCCTCCATTTTACCACCTAAAGACATGGTTTCCCTTCTAGCCTCCTTCATATCCTCCTTCATTTCCATCAACATCTTTCCTAGCACCTTTAAACTCAACTCGGACTCTAGGTCCATCCTCACTCAGGCAGAAGTAATTACTTGGGCCTTTCATTCTGTCAGGTCCAGCCTCTGAATTCCTGTAGGAGTGACGATAGCCCACCTGGCCTGCCAATCCAACAGTCTTTGAATTACAACTAACAAACTGGCAAACTCAAGGGGAAAGGAGAAGTGGAGAAAATAACAAACACAGGTTTCTTCTAGTATAGACTTCTGAACCTGATCACCTCTGGATTGGATATCTCAGATGAAACCTGCTGCCTATGTTGTTTAGCTGATAGGCCTCTTATGTTTGAAGATTAGAAGCAATGACAACTTGTAATACCATCGACATATTTCTGCGTGGTACATGAGCTGAGACTCTTCCAACCTTCATACCGTATTGTCTTGTCTTTTCCAGAACACTCAAACTTTGTCTTTAAAAATCTTTTCAGTCTTTTTCTTCAAAACGTGGAACCTTTTACTATGTTTTCTAGTTAGAGTTCAGATCCCTACAAGAGACTTCCTAAAACCTACAACTGTCTCCTGATCATAAATTACAAGAGTCCATGCTCTTCCAATCTTATTGCGTTGGTAAAACCTAATACGCGACTCTGAACAGCTGCTCAAACTCTTTTCCTCTGACTGATTTAATACGTGGGTTTGTTTGCTCCCTCACAGATCTAATATCTGCTGTTGGGAAGCAAGCACTTTCGCGCTAACCATTAAACAGATCACTACGCTCACTCGCACTTATGTCTTGTTTACCCTTTTCACAGTTTTGAAGGCAAACACTTCAGACTCCGACACTTTGTCTAAGACTATTGAACTATATACAAGCTTCTGCACTTTTATGCGATCTCAACTTGTTGCTTTAGTTCATAAAACAGTTTATATTCTCATGAAAACGTTTTCTAAAATACTAGAAATGGAAATGTTGATTTCACTTAGCTTTCTTCTTCTGTGAATCTTAGTCTCGACTTCCTCTACTCTTCAGAATTTCTCCAGCGACCCACTCGTTTTCACTGGGACTGAGTCTACGGGTCTCTCTTCTTCAGATGCTAGGATTATCTTTCAAAACTCTGGTTTTTGATCTCTACAGGAACTACTAGGACTGCGACCTGATCAGATGGTTGCTTAGATGAAAGGTAGTTTAGAACTCCTTCAAGAATACCAAACTACCTCACTCTCTGCCTCAACCATGCTACTGTCCAGAGCCTCCATCTTTCCCTGGGCAGACAAAGGCTTCCTGAGGAATACGTTAAGGAGAAAATCTCAATCACTGACCCAAGCCATTCCGACACCAATCACTCCCAGAAGTACTAACTCAAAACCTATACAAACTACCCCTTCAGAAGAATGTCAAAAGCGTGAATGGAATCAAACCCTGATGTTTTTTAACAAGTGTTCTATGGAATAGACATTTAATTTAACAATCTGAGAGACGTGTTGGATAAAAGAAACATTTGTTATTGAACTGAATAGAATATTGTTGGAACAAAACTCTTTCAAAAGTCTTCCTGAATTGGTTCATGGGAAGGGAATCAAACCCTGGACACAAGGAGTACTTTTTTGAAACTATAATATTGAACTTTTACCCATTTTTATTGAATTGAAAATAGATACATTTACCTTCCACATTTTGGTTATATATGTTCGTGTGAGGGCCAGATATATTTTGACACTAAGTACATTTTATATTAGCTTTAGTTTGATTGGTAGGAACATTTCTGTTAGTATAGGGACAGATGGGCCTTTATCCCATCCCCTTTTTATTTGAATAAACATGGCCAATGTTGAGAAATCACAAGTTTGTGTCTGTCTCTCATTTCTGACCCCTCACAAAAACACGTTTTAGGCCAGTGCAAATACCACCCTAGGTCTGTCATTTGGTGCTCTGTTTGTTTGAGAGAAGGACATTTGCTCTTCCTCCTTCAGTAGCTCTTTGTAATATGGATTTGTGACAAAGGCCTGCACCTATTTGCAATTATTTCTTGCTGTCTTCCAGTGCTCTGCTCTAGCTGCTCCAGCTATTTATGACCGGAAGGCCTGTGCATGCCCCCCTCTGTGACAATCCTTTTAAAAAGGCCTGCACATATGGCTTCCTTGTGTCATGGGCTCTTGGCACTTTGTGGTTAGAAAGAACTGCACATTCTTTTCTATAGTGCTTGCTGCCAACACTGGTTGAGTGGTTGAGATTGTTTTTCTCTCTCCATAGGTTGGCATGAAGCAGCACTGGGATTTGGGCCAGTCCCTGCGGAGCCGGTACCATGGTTTCCTTAATGAATCGTACGACAGAACAGAGGTGAGTTCAACATTTTAGATTACTTGGTGGAGTCATTTTATTACATACATATATACTTGCATGCGCTCTCCAGGCTATGGCCTTGTCCTGGCTCGCACCAGTGGGCCCACCTGTCCATGCCCCTGCTCACCCAGGCCTGTCCTCCGACACACACTGGCCCACCCATGCCCTGGCTCGCTTGCGCTCTTGTTCATATCCTTCTCGTTCTCCATTATAGAGAAATATAAACCTAACACAAATTTAGTGTTATAGAACTGCGAGGTGAACTGCCTATAAGACATAAAACTCTTTTATCAAGCCATGTTCCCCTTTCGAGGAACACCAACCATCCTATAAGGCCACTATTTTGCATGTTCACATTAAGACACTTAATATGAAAATAATTTAAGGTCTTAGCTCATTGTCTTATTTTAGACAGCTCTTGCCTTGCCTGCAGCAATTATGTCTTCTCAGACTTTTCATTTTTACCATCAGATCTATGTGCGGAGCACAGACTCAGACCGCACTCTCATGAGTGCTGAGTCTAACCTGGCTGGACTGTACCCACCTGGAGAGAGCCAGACCTTTAACGTGAATATCTCATGGCAGCCGATCCCCATTCACACTGTGCCCGAGAGTGAGGACCAGGTAAGTTTCGCTTAGCGCCCACTTCATGTCTGCCACCAGCTGGACCACGAAGACTGATTCTGATTATCACTTACATTGAGTAATATAGCACCATCCATGATTGTGGATACAGTGAAAGGTTCAAGGATTATGAGAACCTGAGATAGAGGCTGAGTCACCCCATCTACCTGCACAGCCACAAGACCCATAAAACTTCACATGCCGGGCCAAAGGGAAACTGTGATAGCACCTGTATATCCATTGCATGGAAAAACCTGACACTCCCTAACATACCAGTGCCAGGTGATTTGGAAGATTGTGCTCGATTTACAAGTATGCCCACAGATACACCCACACTTGCTCCTTAATCACAGGACACAAACCTGACGCATTTGAAATATCCATCTGACACACATTCAGATTTTCATTTGATGCCCTCACAAAGATGCTCAATGATGCTTCCCTACAGACATTGACCAGACAACCCCTTGCAGAGCTATGTGCTTGAGGGGTGCGGGCCATGGGGCATAGTGTTTGGTTGAGGGTGAGGGGGACATGGGTCATAGTGTTTGGTTGCGGGTGAGGGGGCCATGGGGCACAGTGTTTGGTTGGGGGTGGGAGCCATGGGGCATAGTGTTTGGTTGGGGGTGAGGGACATGGGGCATAGTGTTTGGTTGGGGGTGGGAGCCATGGGGCATAGTGTTTGGTTGGGGGTGGAAGCCATGGGGCATAGTGTTTGGTTGAGGGTGAGGGAGCCATGGGGCATAGTGTTTGGTTGGGGTTGAGGGGGCCATGGCATAGTGTTTGGTTGGGGGTGAGGGGGCAATGGGGCATAGTGTTTAGTTGGGGGTGGGAGCCATGGGGCATAGTGTTTGGTTGGGGGTGAGGGTCATGGGGCATAGTGTTTGGTTGGGGGTGGGAGCCATGGGGCATAGTGTTGCACTCCAAGAGTGAACCCAATAATAAAGCTAAAACAGGCACAGTTAGGAGATGTACATCCTTTGCTTTTTGAGGAAACCTGACTCAACGAAGGCCATACTCCTTTTGGGCAACCCAAACAGCAAACTATAGCAGTCTAAGATATTGGAATGTCTAATCAAGGGTCAATAAAATATAATTTATTTCTATTTAGTTATTGTATATCGTCTGTTTAATTAAATTATATATAACAATGGAAAATGTGTAGTACAAAATGTAGGTTTGAAATACAAATAAAAATTGTTAATCCTCAAAAACATTCTTTTTCCATGTGTTAAATACAAATTGGGGGTTGAAAAAGCCTCCTGCCATGCCCCGCCTACCGCCCCGCCCCCATTTACTTTTCGGCCCACTGTAGCCATCATGTAAGGTACTTTCGGCCCTCTGTCAAAATCAGTTGTACACCCCTGCCCTAGAGGCTCCCCAGCCTCAGGCTCAAAATGACTTGAAGATTCGGGTCCCCTCCCATGCCTCCCCGGTTGGGGGCCGGCTAACATCGTTCCTTCAGGCTTGGGAGGAGATAACTACAGACCAGTGGGTGCTAAAGACCATGGCCCACGGGTACTGTATAGAGTTCAACCGGTCCCCAACATTCAGACCTCCACGAGCAAGACGACTGACACCAAACCATCTTCGCATTCTTCTGTAAGAAGTAGAAACTCTACAGGAGAAAGGAGCCATAGAAATCGTTTCTCTGGCACAGGTAAAAGAAGGTATTTATTTAGTGTACTTCCTTGTATGCAAAAAGGATCTAACCATGCGCCCTGTTTAGATCTGTGCCCAGCGAACAAGTGTGTAAAGCCACAAAAGTTCTGCATGCTCACACTGCAGGAAGTAATCCCACTTCTAACACAGGGGGATTACATAGCAACACTGGACATGAAAGATGCATACTTTGATATTTCAATGTTGCCAGCGCAAAGAAAATACCTCAGATTTATTTGTATTTTGTATTTTATTATTTATATAGCGCTTTTCACCAAAGCGCTTTACAGCATAACAACCAGAATACATTAAACATGGAACATAGAAGCAATAAAATAAACATGATTCAAACCAGAAAAACAGCATGTAGAACAATTTGCATTTGGGAAGGAAGAGAAGTGAAGAGGAGAGGTATGGGAAGGAAGAAAGGGAAAGGGGCGAGGGAGTAGAAGGGAGGGTGGAAGTCAAAGGAGGGGAGACAGGAAGAGATAAAGGAACAGGAAGGAGGAGTGGGGAGGAGAAAGAAGAGGAGGAAGGGGAGAGAAGTCAGGGAGAAGGGTGAAGAAGGAGTGTTTTTAAGGAGGAATGGAAGGAGGAATAGGTGGAGATGGAGCAGAGAGAGAAAGGTAGCGAGTTCTGATGTAAGGGGGCAAGGAGTTGGAAGGAGCGGAAACGAGAGGAGGCACGGAGGGGGGAACAGAGAGTAAAAAGTGATCAGCGGAGCATAGAGAACGAGAGGGGGCATAGAATGAGAGAAGAGAGGAGAGGTAAGGAGGGGCAAGGTCATGAAGAGACTCAAAAACGAGACAAAGGAAGTGGTATTTAAGTTTTATGATACAAGACAAGCATTATCAGTTGAAAGTACTACCCTTCGGCATAGCATCTGCACTAAGGGTATTTACAAAAGTACTAGCGGTGGCAGCAGCACATCTGCGCAGGCAATCCATCCCGGTCTAGCCTTACCTCGACGACTGGCTTATAGCAGGGAACTCTTACGAAATATGTCTGTCAAATACCCAAAAGTCGATAGATCTTTTATTCAGTCTGGGATTCTCTATCAACGAGAAGAAATCCAGCCTAGACCCCAGTCAGGTCAAACAGTTCCTAGGGGCTCTAATTCGAACAAAGGACAGCCCTGTCTTCCCCTCCAACGAAAGGGTCCAAAACATGTTGTTAGGGTCCAAAACATGTTGTTTCAGATCTCTCAATATGTAGCCATTCAAGAGGTGACTGTATGCAAGGCTATGCGACTGCTAGGAATGATGGCGTCATGTATCTACTTGGTTCCTCACGCGCGCCTGCGCATGCGCCCAATGCAAGAGTGGCTGAACAGCCAGTGGTGTCAGGCCAGCGGAGAGTGGGACGATCTAGTAGTCGTCTCGCCGACCCTCATTCTCTCGTTGCAGTGGTGGTCGAGGGAGAACCTCTTGAAAGGGAAATCCTTTACCACCCCCGCAGTGGAAGCCACTCTAACGACAGACGCATCTCTTACAGGGTGGAGAGCTCACCTGCTTCAACAAACAGCGCACGGAGCTTGGTCATCAGACATAGCATCCAACCACATACACCTGTTGGAACTGTTGGCAGTGTTCAAAGCACTAAAAACTTTCCAGACACAACTGCAGGGGAAGACGATACTCATCCTCAAAGACAGCACCACAGCCATGTACTATCTGAACAAACAAGCGGGCACTCATTCTCCAGGGCTGTCCAAACTGTCCCAGAACATTTGGAAGTGGGCTCTCAAACGCAACATGTTCCTACTTTTAAAGACCTGACCCTTAAGACTGCTTTTTTAATAGCTATTACCTCCATCAGGGACTCACCCTAGATTTGCACCTAAATTCATTTCAAAGTTCCATGTGAACTAGTCAATAGAACTACCAACGTTCTTTCAAAATCCTTCAAGCCTCGGAGAAAGAACCCTGCACACACTAGATGTACGCAGAGCTGTCATGTTCTACATGGGAATAACTCGACCACTTAGAAAGACTAATCAGTTTTTCGTTCCGGTGGCGGCAGGCAGAGAAGAAGACACAGTTTCCAAATCCACTATCTCTAGGTGGATTGTCAAATGCATTACACTCTGCTACAATCTTGCTAAGAGAGAACTGCCTTTCAAGCCTTCAGCACATTCCACTCGAGGCACTGGGGCGTCCACAGCATTCATTGCAAATGTTCCATCCGAATCTATTTGCAAAGCGGCAACCTGGAGTTCTGTACACACCTTTACAAAACACTATTGCCTAGACACTCATTTTAGGTCTGATTCTCAGGTGGGACAAGCAGTATTAAGACATCTTTTCACAACTGTTCCTTCTCACAACCCACCTCCAACTCCGGATACTGCTCGCCAGTCTATGCACAGCATGTGATTCGAAGCAGATTAACAAACATCAGAAGACGTGCATTACTTACCGTAAAAGCATTTCTGATGGGTGTATCTGCTTAGATTCACATCCGCCCACCCTTCCTCCCCGCTTGGATGGAAGGAACATAGACGTCTAACCACTTTCTCTCTCTCTTTTCTGTACTCACTCACGGTAGTCACAAGGCTCCCTCTTGGCAGAAAAAGTACAATCGGAGGGACCTCGACGCGTGAGGGATTTTGGGTACACTGCACGTCACGTAGGGATAGTGTTACAGGCACGTCCATGTTGACGTCCGCTTTTGGTTCTCGAAAGACAAGATGCAATACTCTGCGGTTACCACTGGATGTCGGACCATATGCACAGCATGTGAATCTAAGCAGATACAACCATCAGAAATGCTTTTACGGTAAGTAATGCATGTCATATTTCCCAGTTTGCAAGACTCCTATATTTCTCTAACTGCTCTTGTAAGGGTGAAAGAGTATCCTCCCCCGGTGATAGTGCATGTGCGTTTTCAACAGAGCGCAGAATAAGTTCTGTGTGATGTAGTTCCGTTCTAATCGCCTGTAATGTACCATGTGCCCGTGACAATAAATGACCCCGTAGCCAGACATTGAATGATTCCCATACAGTGGCCATAGACCCCACTGATCCCATGTTGTGGTCGAAATATTCGGTGATATCTACCCTCAGGGGTTCTATGATAGCATCATCTTTTAGCAGGGGTGGTGGCATCCGCCAAAGGCGGGGGCCCTGTTCCAAGCGAGCCAGACCCACCTCCAACAGTATCAGTGAGTGATCTGACAGCGTTCGTGGGAGGATAGCACACTCTTTTCCATGAGGAATGTATTCTGGGGAACACAGCCAGTAGTCTTTGCGGGAGATTGAATTATGCTCCGGGGAATGGAAGGTAAACTCCTCTAAGCTGGGGTGTAGCTCTCTCCAAGTATCCATGAGAGGCAAATAGGACATACCCTGAGGAATTGCATATGCCGCTATGGTGGACACCCTGGGGTTCCTGGCAGTTCTGTCTCTCTGTGGGTTAAGGATGATGTGCAGGTAAAAGTCAGGCTTGTCTACATTTGGGCCATATGCATTGATCAGTATAGCATCTTGGTTGCCCAACAAGTCTCATATGATCACGTAACGCCCCCCTGTGTCCACCGTAGATTTGGTAAGTTAAAACCCTGTGCGTTGGTGTATAAGGGTCATCACGCCTCTGGACTGCATGGAGTAGTCAGTACCCACTCGCAGCGAGCCCCTGTCTCACGCAAACACATCGACCACCCTTTTTTGTGCATGCGTTTCCTGCAACATCAGAATATTGATCTTATGCCTCTTGGCGTAGGCCAGAATCTTCTGTGCTTTGATAGGATTGGTCAGCCCTCTGATGTTCCAAGTAAGGCACCTAATCATACGGGCCAACCCCGCCAACGCCATCTGACAACAGTACATGAATAGCAAACAACCATAGTATACACTCTGTAAGTTTTATTTCCTTCCCAACCGTCAGTTATTCTGAATAACCATTCCCCAACTAACCCCCTTCCCCTCACTCCTTCACCATCCCCCCAACTGGACAGTGTATCCCCATACCACAACTTCCATGTCTGTAACAGTGGGTGGCACCATGTGGCCACAACAGGTAGCATCAATACTTTCAACCAATGTGAGCCGCAACATGTGATTTGGAGAACCTCTTGGGGTTATGCCCTCGTGGGCCCAGTAAGTATGGAGTCTGCACATCTTGTAATGCATAGAAAAAAAATGTCAGCCGTTATTAGGTTGAGCCGGAATGTTCTGCTCAATGTATGTCATGACCTCCTCTGGGGATTCAAAGAAATGAGCCCTGCCTGCATGCTGCACTCAGAGCTCAGCTGGGAACATAATGGCGTAGGGTATCTTCCTATCTCTGTGCGCCCTCTTGTCTTGGTCATAATGTACGCCGAGCGGCCTGCACCCCATTGGAGAAGTCATGGTAAATGTGGATTCTGGCTGAATCATAATACAAGGTGCCCCTTTCGCGTCATAAACGGAGTATCAAATCCCGGTCGCAGCAATTCAATAGGCGAACGATGATAGTGTGCAGCGGGGCCCCTGGTTTGGGCGGTGGGACCAGAGATCTATGGGCCCCCTCCACGAGGAATTGCGGCAAGAAATGCGCCTCCGGCCATGACCTCTCGGCCATGCCCACCACCCGAATGTTGTTAGGGCGTGACCTCGACTCCAGGTCCTCGCATTTGACCTGCACCGCTTTTAGACTCTTTTTAATGTCCTCAATGTCTTTGCCATGTGTGGCAGATGTGTCCTCCAGCACACTCACCCTGGTCCCCGCCTCTGTGACTCTTGCATTTAACTTCTGCGGGTCTACTGTTATGGAGATAAAATTGCTGCCTATATCGTCGAGTTTGCTGTTCACTGCAGAAAAGCCAGCTTTCAGTGCTGCCATATACGAGTCCATGTTCATTTCTGCATTGGCCTGTGTCGCTGCTGGGGTGTTCTGTTGGAACCCCTACGTTTCTTCTGTGGTGTTCATATTTGTGTAGGCATCCATAGGGCCCTTATTATTACTTTTTGCGCCGCGTGTCATGACCACTCCTGGTAGACCGGCTGGCTTTGTGGCTGTTTGTTGTGCAAGCCTGTCTGAGACTTTCAACGATGCCCGGCCACCAGGGTGCATTGAACAGGAGCACTATGCTGTTCTTACTCTTCTCTCACACTTGGGGCCTTGATGTTGTGGGGACTGTCGCCCTCCGTATTGCACCAGTAGCGGTATACTAATATGGCGAGTGGCCATGTGCAATCACTGTTGTGCTCCGATCATACACAGTGCAGCACTTCAATATTGATAACCTGGGGCTGTGTTGTTGTAAAAGCAGGTGACCGCTGCGTTTCTCCAGCCGCCTTGAACAGGAGCATTATGCTGTTCTTACTCTTCTCTCACACTTGGGGCCTTGATGTTGTGGGGACAGTCACCCTCCGTATTGCAGTAGTTGCAGTATACTAATATGGCGGGTTCTCACGTGCTATTACTGCTGTACTCTGAGCATACACAGTGCAGGGCTTCCATTTTGACAGCGTGGGGCCTTGTTGCTGTAAAAGCAGATGATTGCTGTGTTTCATCAGCAGCCTTCCGACAGCGCAACCCATGCTCACATACGGTCGCTGCGGGGACGCACCTGCTTTCTTTGCAGGTGACTAGTGTTATTGGCTTGTGTCTGTCCCTCCAACAGCACAGGCCTGTTTTGTTGTAAAGTGAATAACCGCTGTGGTTTTCCGGTGGCCTCCTGAAAGCACCGTTTATGCCCATGTATTGTCGCAGCGGGGGCTCGCACTCGTTCTATGCAGGGAACCAGTTTTATTGAACAGTGTCCGTCCCTCCCCACCTGCTCGCCTCCACCCTGTGTGTGTCTGTGTCTGTGTGTGTGTGCGCCCCGGCCCTGCGTATACCGCAAGTTGCCGGTGACTTCAGTCGAGGGGGCACAGCCACGTACCTTTCACGGCTGCGGCTCCAGCATTTCGAATCTTATGCCGGAGGTGAAAGGGGGTAGAGCGAGCAGCCTCCCCTTTCAGGGTCTGGGACGGTTGAGTGCTGTGTGCTTCATGGCTTGCTGCTTGCTTCAAAGGGAATCCCTCCGGATTTGGCACGCAGTCCTTGCAGCGTCTCCGGGGCTGTGCGATCAAACAAGCCGCTGCTTATGGGTGAACCACAGCGCGTTTTTTTCTCAAACTCGCTCAGCTGGTGCAGAAGCTCGTTGTTGCTCGCGAACATGGTTCTAAATGCCAGAGGTTCAGGCAATCCGCAGGATATTGGTACCAGGATTTATTTCATGCAGAGCTCAGCACTTAAGCGGCCATCTTGGTCGGCACACCACAGCGCCCCATGTGTTACTTTTTTGTTTTTTGTTTCTTCTTTTTCTCTTCTCCACTTCTCCTTTTCCTTTTCCTTTCCCCTCTTACATTCCACGTGTTTACTAAATGGCAGTGTTAAGCATAACAGTTGTATAATTACAAAAACCAGAATGTCGATATAATGTTGTTTTTTTACCTTCATAATGCGTCATGTCTGTATTTCAATCCTCCTCCTACTTGACCTCTCTGCAGCCTTCGACCTGGTTGATGATGAAATCCTCTGCAAACACCTCATCGCAAGTTTCCACCTCGCCCCAGAAGCCACCGTATGGATCCAATCCTTCGTATCCGGCCGATCCACTAGAGTCTTTGCAGGGCCTGAATCAGCTGACCGCATACATGTCTCCTACAGTGCCCCACAAGGCTCCTGCCTCTCCCCTACCCTCTTTAACATGTACACCAAACCCCTCTTTGACCACCTAGACAGCCTCAACATACCCTACACCAATGTTGCCGATGACATGCAAGTCCTCCTCAAAATCACCGGATACCACAAACTAGACTCTGCCAACATCAACCGCGTCTTCAGCGTCATACAGACCTGTTTGGCCACTCATCATCTTTGACTGAACGTTGAAAAAACGGAGCTCTTTATCGTGGGATCCCCACACCACCTCAAACACCTCAGTCCTACCTTCTCTTCTTTCTGCATCAACGGCAAACCATTCGGTTTCTACCCATGTCAAAACATTAGGCGTCTATTTGGATGCTGAATTCAACATGCAAAAATATGTCAAAGTAATCGCCTCCTCAGCAGCCTATTCCACCGAACTAATAAACCTCTCCAGACAATTACTGATCCCCAACAACTGCCTCTCCCTAGCTAGAGCATCATATGCAGCAAACTGGACAATTGCAATGCCATTTTAACAGGGACCTCAACCAAAAACATTAAGAAACAACAACTGTTGCAAAATAATGCTCTTAGAGCTGTTTGGGGCATGTAACGCTCCAATCACATCTCACAAATCAGACGAGAAGTTCATTGGCTCCCCATCAAAGCTTGTATTGACTTCAAACTCCTCACTATCACCTACCGCTGCTTACACAACACTCCCCCCACCTCATGAACTGAAATCACCAAGAAACACAACACACGCAATCTCTGCTGTTCCACCACATCTGCCCTGCACATACCTAGATTCTCCAGAAAGAGAACTGGTAGCTCCTGATTCACTACCATCGCTCCTACACGTTGGAATACTCTCCCTCAGCATATCCAAAATGAACCATCCTACACACTCTTCCGAAAGCAAGTAAAAACCTTACTCTTTAACAAATATGTGTAACTCCTTACTTTCCAATGTATGAATACCACTGCCTCTGACAAAATGTAACCCTACTGTTTCTATTTTTAAACCAATTTATGAAATATTAACAGAAGAAATCAGTGTAACAAAGAGATACAATAGACAATTATCCATACAATAATAATGAAAAATATATTGAGAAAAAAAAATAATAATAAAATTCATACAAAAAAAATAAATAATATATATATATATTTCTGAGGCTTGTGGAATCTGCTTAGATCACATGCTGTGCATAGGCCGACATCTAGTGGAAGCTGCGGAGTATTACAGTTTGTTTTTCGAAAGTCGAAAATGGGCGTCGACACAGGCGTGCCAGTAATACTATCCCTAGTGTGACGTCCACTGTACCCAAGATCCCTCACGCGTGTAGGATCCTCAGATTGTTTTTTTCCGCCATACTGGTCGGAAGCATCTTGCGGAGTTCCCTGGCCTTAGCCATACTTTTGCTGTTATTATAATTTTAATTCTTATTCATTCCCTTCCCCACCCCAACGTCGACCCTCAACCTCGACGACGGCTGGAGAAGTCATCGACCGTCGACTGCTGCACGACGGATCTGGGCCTCGGTAGGCCGCTGGCCTCGGCCCGGGCCTAGTAGGCCGCTGGCCTCGGCCCTTACAAGTAGGGAGAGTGGGGGGTGGTACATACTCTTCACTCTTGATATATAGTTACATTTATATATATTCCTACACTTAGCAGCCCGCTGCCTTAAGGTGCGTATGGAGGGTACCCCTTTTCAATTCTGCCCCAAGTGCAATCGCAAATACCCTTGGGTCGACAGGCACGCCACGTGCAATCTCTGCTTGCCGAGGGATCACCCCGAAGCGAACTGCAGAGCGTGTAGTAGGTTTAAACCTAAGACACTTAAGGACCGTTCGACAAAGCGTTGGGCCCACCACGCCAGGCAGGAGGCCATGGCAGCGGAGGGCGCCTTCAGCGATGGCAGCGACGCCGTACTTTCGGACGGCGAGGGCATTACGGCGTCGAAAGACAGCCGACGAGCGCAGGTCCCCGACCTCGGAAGGTCGTCCGGCAAGGCGGCTATGGGGAAGACCCCCGGCGACGCAAGCGCTACACACCTAACACACACTAAACACACTAAGACCAACCGGACCTCGACCACGTCGACTTCCCGGAAAGAGGCACAAAAAGAACGGTCCGACTCGGTGTCCTCTGGGCGCTCTCGATCGAGATCGCCTCACGACGCAAGGCAATCATCCACTCTTGCCAAGAGTGCCTCGCTACACACACTAACGGAAGTTCGATCGTCGGGAGACGAAGACGACTTCCACCCCCAGGCCGCGCTCCAAGATACCGAGACCGCGGTTAACACCAGTGAGGCCCCACGCCCGAAGCACACAGATACCTTTCCAGACCCTCGACGCCAGGCGTCGAAAGTCTCTGGGGCCCCCAAGGGACAGGGAAAACATTTTTCCACGCACGGAGAAGGGGGGAAACAGCGGAAAGCACAGCCTTACACCCCTGTAAAGCCTAAGCAGACAAGCAAACACAAGTCTACCCTTGAAAATAAATCACCTGCTAAAGTAATACCCTGTTCCAGGGTATGGTCCAGTGAAGACATAGACAGGGTTATGTCTAGGATGTCTTCCTTGGCTGATTTTTATGATAAGAACCCAAAACACTTTCTTTCATATAACCCTCAAGAGGCCACACCCTCAGGCTCCTCCGATCCTATCCCGCTAAGTAAAAAGCCCCGGGTCGAAAGACCTGAACCCTTCGAGGTTCAGCCTTACTCCACTCCATATTCTACTCCACTCCCCAGTTATCAGGGACAAGTTTTCCCTGAAGAGGACCAGGAGTTTGCAATTATGGAAGAACAAACCGGGACAGATTACTATGCAGAGGATGAGGACCTGGAGGAGGGAGAAGATGAGCAGGAAATTTACAGAGTAGATTCCCCAGTACAAAGCGAAGCCCCAGTTACTGACTCTCCAGTTGATAACCAGCCCCTCCTTAACGAGGTTCTCGCTCGAGCAGCGGAACACTTCCACATCGACACCCACGGTGTACAGGAGGAAAGGGACTTCGCGGAGGAGTTTGTAGGAGAGAGAAGACCGGTCGCTCAGACCATCCCTATCCTCAAATCCATCCAACGAAGAATAGATCCTTCCCTGGTGAATCCTAACCTCACCAGAGCTGTCAACCCCAGAATTGAAAAGATTTTCCGGGCAGCCCAGTCTGACCCTCTGTATATAAAGGGACATCTTAAACCAGATTCCCTAGTGGTGACCAACACTAGAAAGAGGGCTGGCACGCCCTTATCTTCATCAGAAGCTCCTCCCGACAAGGAGAGCAAAAAACTTTACGGGTTTGGCAGAAAGGTAGCCTCAACGTCCGCCTACCAAGCAAGGATTGCGAATTCCACCACCCTGTTGGCTAGTTACAATTGCCATCAATGGGAAGAAGTCGCGGCGCTCATTGCCTCTGCTCCAGAACCGTTAAAGGGCCAGCTGGCTCGGATCTCGGCAGAGGGGAGAGCCGTGTCTGGTTGCATTTTAAAAGCAACTTTCGACGCCGCTGACAACGCAGGGAGATTGATAGCAGAAGGTACTGTTATCAAGAGACATGCGTGGTTACGGCAGTCGGGATTCAAGACAGAAACCCAGGCTTCTTTAATAGACAAGCCAGTGGAACCCGACCTATTGTTTGGGAAAGCGGTCGAAGACGCACTTAAAAATGCCAAAGATGAATATGAGACTCTCAAATCCCTTGGCCAGCTTACCAACAAACCCCCTAACCAGAGGGGGAACAATAATTTTCGTCGCCCACGCGGCCAAAATTCACAAAGAGGCAACTATGCCCAGGGACAAGGTACACAATGGAATAACAACCAGCAGTCTACCCAGAGTTACGGCAGGGGTAACAAGAGAGGTCGTGGAAGAGGCAGAGGCAGCCCCAACAAGGGCGGTGGCACGCCTCCACCAAAACAGTGACGCTCAGTTCAGGGTCCCTTGCCACGCAACCCCAGTAGGGGGACGCATTTCCACCTTCACCCAGGCTTGGGAAGGGATCACCTCAGACAGATGGGTGCTGTCAACAGTATCCGCAGGATATTGTATAGAACTACTGCAGCGTCCCCGGAATCATCCTCCACGACAAAGAGTGCACTCCCTAGAGCATCAAAGGATCCTTCTCGAGGAGATCGCCATTCTGCTAGAAAAGGACGCGATAGAACTCGTCCCAGGACACCAGGTAAACAAGGGTATCTATTCAACTTACTTCCTTGTGCCAAAGAAAGATTTGACAATGCGCCCAGTATTGGACTTACGGCCTGCCAACAAATATGTCAAGCCCCAAAAATTCCGTATGACCACGCTACAAGAGGTAATCCCCCTCCTAAAAAAGGGGGATTACATGGCAACCTTGGATATGAAAGATGCTTATTTTCATATTTCCATGCTCCCAGCGCACAAAAAGTACTTGCGCTTCAAGGTGGACAGTCGCCACTACCAATTCAAGGTACTGCCCTTCGGGATAGCTTCAGCACCAAGGGTATTCACCAAGGTACTGGCGGTGGCGGCTGCACACCTACGCAGGGAAGCAATCCCGGTGTACCCTTATCTGGACGACTGGCTCATAACGGGGGAAACCCCAGGAATTTGCAGGTCAAACATTCAGAGGACTATCGACCTCCTCCACGAATTAGGCTTCTCCATCAACGAGAAAAAGTCAAGTCTGGTGCCAAGCACCTCAAAACAGTTTCTAGGAGCTATCCTAGATACTCAGAAAGGATTGACCTTCCCTTCGGAAGAGAGAATTCGGAATATACTTCTGCAAATTCCGCATTATCAGTCAGGTCAACAGATAACAGTACGCAAAGCTATGCGGTTACTGGGCATGATGGCGTCATGCATTTACCTGGTCCCCCACGCGCGTCTGCGCATGCGTCCCATGCAGGAATGGTTGGCGAAACAGTGGTCTCAGGCAAGTGGTCATTGGGACGATCTAGTGGTCGTTTCGCCAACACTCGTACAGAGCCTACACTGGTGGACAAGAGAGAATCTCGCAAAGGGGAAACCCTTTTACGATCCCGAAGTACAAGCCGTGGTGACTACAGATGCATGCCTGACTGGGTGGGGAGCTCACCATCTCCACCACACAGCTCAGGGTCTCTGGTCTCACTCAGTAGCCAAGAACCACATCAATCTGCTAGAGCTTCTGGCAGTATTCCGAGCGCTAAGGGCGTTCGAGCCCCATCTACTGAACTTGTCGGTGCAGATCAGGACGGACAGCACGACAGCCATGTTCTATCTGAACAAGCAAGGGGGGACTCGTTCGCCAAATCTGTCCAAGCTTGCCCAGAAAATATGGATATGGGCACTCAGACGGAACATCTTCCTGTCATCGCAACATGTTCCAGGGGAGCTCAATTCCCTAGCGGATGCTCTAAGCAGAGACTCCCTCCCAGAAGAACACGAATGGGTCCTTCACAGAGACGTAGTAAGAAATCTCTTCTCTCAGTGGGGTTTCCCCACTATAGACCTATTCGCCACAAGCGAAAACAAACAATGCCCAGGATTTGCATCCAGGTTCCCCCAGCCGGACTCCCAAGGGAATGCCCTGTGGATGAACTGGTCAGGGATGTTTGCGTACGCTTTTCCACCAACTCCTCTCATCAGGAAGGTGGTGTACAAGATGAACAAGGAATCTATGACGCTCATCCTAGTTGCTCCCATGTGGGCGAGACAACCATGGTTTCCACACCTACGCAGGATGGCGGTGTGCGAACCCATCAGACTCCCAGCCTGGTACAACCTACTGTCCCAGCAACAGGGTCAAACAGTGCATCAGGAACCCAACTCTATGAACCTAGCAGCATGGCTCCTGAAGTCATAGAGTTTGGACATCTCAAATTACCACAGAGGTGTATGGACATTCTAAAGGAGTCCAGGAAACCAAATACAAGGCACTGTTACTTTGATAAGTGGAAAAGATTCGTTATCTGGTGCCAGAATAAACAAATCAACCCGGTTGATTGCACTCCTTCCAACGTTGTGACATACATGCTCCACCTGCTGGATGCAGGGTTGGTTTTTAACTCGCTGAAAGTACACCTGGCAGCCCTCTCGGCTTACACCACATCCCATAACAAGGTCTCGTGGTGGAAAGTACCAGTGGTTAAAGCCTTCATGGAAGGAGTAAAGAGACTTCACCCTCCTATTTCGAACCCACCGCCAGGATGGGACCTCAACGTGGTGCTAGCTAAGCTCATGGGACCCCCATTCGAACCCATGCATAAAAGTAGTCTCAAACACCTGACTTATAAAACGGCCTTCTTAGTAGCCATTACCTCCATAAGAAGGGTCAGTGAAATTCAGGCTCTGTCAGTGCAGGATCCTTTCTTTACTATCCACAAGGACAAACTGGTTTTACGCACACACCCTAGGTTCTCACCTAAATTCATATCCAAGTTCCATGTAAACCAGTCCATCGAGCTTCCGGCTTTCTTCCAGAACCCGCAAAGCTCGGCTGAGGTGAAACTACACACCCTAGATGTGCGTAGGGCGGTCCTATACTATGTAAATAAAACCAGACCGCTAAGGAAAACAGATCAACTGTTTGTCTCCGTAGCTACAGGCAGAGAGGGGGATCGCGTCTCTAAGGGCGCTATCTCGAAGTGGATTATCAACTGTATACAGCTGTGTTACTCTCTTTCTGACAAGACTCTGCCTTTTACGCCAAGGGCCCACTCTACTAGAGGCATTGGTGCCACTCTGGCTTTCATTGCAAATGTTCCCCTCGACACCATTTGCAAAGCGGCTACTTGGAGCTCTATTCACACTTTTACTCAGCATTACTGCATTGACACTCATTCCAAGACAGATACACAAGTGGGACAAGCGGTTCTAAGACACCTGTTTGCTCATGACCCTTCTCACATCCCACCTCCTTCTTCTGGTACTGCTCGCTAATCTATGCACAGCATGTGATCTAAGCAGATTCCACAAGCCTCAGAAGGGATACATTACTCACCGTAATCGTATTTCTGATGCTTGTATCTGCTTAGATTCACATGCGACCCACCCTTCCTCCCCTCCGAGAGAAGGCGCATGATTGCTTGTAGTCTTACCTTTTCTGTCTATCTGCTTGGATTATCTGTACTCACGCTACTCCTCATGCTTCCTCATGTCAGAAAAAATACAATCTGAGGATCCTACACGCGTGAGGGATCTTGGGTACAGTGGACGTCACACTAGGGATAGTATTACTGGCACGCCTGTGTCGACGCCCATTTTCGACTTTCGAAAAACAAACTGTAATACTCCGCAGCTTCCACTAGATGTCGGCCTATGCACAGCATGTGAATCTAAGCAGATACAAGCATCAGAAATACGATTACGGTGAGTAATGTATCCCATATATTTACAAAAATAATAATAATAAAAATAATAATAATAAATAAATCAATAAAAGGGGGCAGAAAAGGTGTGATGCAAAAGTCAAAAAGCAATAGCAATTCATAACATTGACCTGAAAACAACCTTCTAGAAAACTTTGGCATAGCAACAAACCAAGAAGTAAAAGACATGAACATTATAATGAGTAAATTGAAACATGCATGTCTACTTATCTGAATACAGGTAAACCCTACTGTTTCTAACCACATTGTAACATGTTATGTACTGCCTTCTTAGCGCTGTGATACCTCTAGGTCTGGGAGCTACCAACAAATACAATAAATAAAATAAATAAATTGTGTTCATCAAGATTTCAATAAAAAATATATGTTAAAAAAAAGATTGGTACTGTAAGATTTACAAAAACCTGTTTGAGGAGAAGGATTCACCGAGCAATTGCTCTCCCAGGTTTTCAGGTGTTTTAATATTAAACTGGCAGAGATTTTCCTTTCCAAATCCAAAATTGAGATTGGGTGGTAATTATTTGGTACACTTCTGTTGCCCTTTTTAAAAATTGGGATTATATAAGCAGTACTCCAGCTTCGAGGAAAATTGCCCGTCCTCATGATTTCATCAAACAAGATGTACAAAATTCCAGCCCGTTTCATAGGTGAGCTTTTAAACAGCCTGTTAGAGGTTTTACTGGGCCCTGGTGCCCTCGAGTTACTAGCTTTATTGATAAGTTCTCAATTGCTAACTTACTATAGTCTAGTGTAGCTGAACAATATAAAATGAGATGTTACAGCATTTCATACTGTGAAGGATTTTGCGTAGTCTGCAAATCTGTTTTTTCTTGTCAATACCAGGTATAGAGCCCCATATTTCTAATGTTCCGAGAAGATTAAAGCGAAACCTCATAAACAAACATACCAAAATAAGATAACGGGAGCTGATGCACTGGTCTAACCATTTTAGTGAATTCTGTGAATAGTTTATATTTATGCAATTAGAGAGGTTGATGACGCCAATCTACGTTTTTAATTCCTTTATTATTTTATCCCGGTTTCTAGCAGAGCTGAGGTACTACTATCCAAGTTCGTCAGTATTGAGTACATTTGGATAATGATGTTACAGTATTTTCTGGATAAATATTTTTCAAATCCATATAACACCTTTTTTACAGGATTTAAGATCTTATAAAACATATGCAGTTTATTCAATTTACTATTGAAATCCACAATTGTATCCCTAATTCATAACGAATAATTGACTGGGGAATGGACTTTAGAAGTCCCAGGATCTTTTTCCAGAAGACTCCTTCCATCTGGTCTAATATTTGAACTGTGGATGGAATTGAAAATTCAAGAACATAGAATATTGATGAAATAACTTTCCCACAGTAAAATTTCTCTAAGGGTATCAATGTAAAAATACATTTGGATTTCATTTTTAACATTTGAGCCAAAATTGGAATCCATTTCCTTTTTTAGTCTTAATACAGTATCTTTAATCCAATATTTCTCATGCATACTGAATCCTAGATAAATTAAGTGCGATGTTAAGGCAATCTTTCCCCCTCTATAAACAACGAGAATTTCTTTGTTTATTCTGCCCTCTTCATTGATTAGAATTGCTGATTTTGTTGCATTGATTTGTAAATTAAGTATCATATAATCTGTGCGCGAAGAAAGAGCACACTGCAGTTATATTTGCATTCAATCGAACAGCATAATATCATCTGCAGATAGTAAAATGTGAATTCGCAGGTGGCCTTATTTTGGTGGGAATACATTTCGACCGTCTACTGCTATCAAGTCTGAAATATAAAGATTGAGTAATGCCGGCACCAGGACGGAGCCTTGGCACAGGCCCTTTTTATGTCAGAATTTCTTTGCTTAATTCCTCACTTGAGTTATATGGTACTGTCTTGATATAGACGCATTATCAATTTAAGAAACCCCTCTTGCCTACCCCATGCCTGCAGTTTATTCCAAAGGCAGTTATGATCGACATGATTAAACACAACTGATGGATCAACACATGCACACAAAAGGGGAGAGACGTTATTAACAGCTGTTGTTCCTAAAGTATAACTACAAATATGTTAAGAGATGTCCCAGATTGAGATTGAAATCCAGTTTGAAATTTAGCAGGTTTACCAATTTCGTTTGCCCATTTATTTTACTCATCCAATAGGATAGAAACAAACATTTTTGTTGCTGAATCTAATGGTGAAATCGGGCAATAATTTCCAGGATTAGTCCTCAGACACTTTTTGTCGTTTGGAACTTTGACTCTTTCTCCAAGTACTAGGCAGACTTCTTTCGATCTTAATGTTATTGACATCTCAAAATATAGGTATACATATTAATAAGGATTAACTTTTGAAACCAGCATTGGCAGACCTTCAGGACCCATTGCTCTAGAGCTTTTACATTTTTTAATTTTTTGTTTTCGATTGCAGTAGCCGAAAAGTTGTCCTTCCAATGTTGGTGTGACTTATAGTTAAACGCTAATTGTGTCATTGTTGATTGAGCACATTTCTGTTTATAAAGTTCTATGGAACATGATTCCTGAATCACATTTGCCATTGCACTATTTGGGTAACTTTTCAGTCCATTTATTTGTTTACAAAATGCATGTGATGACTTGTTATTAATAATGGATGGCATATTTGTGTTATCTTGAAAACGGTTTGGCGATATTTATTTACCCAATTTCTTTTGTTGTTGCTTGACTTAGTGTAATTCTTAGATCTATCCTGCTAAAATTAAGGCTCTAATAGATCACCTATTTTGCATTTTTTCCTAGCTAACATTTCATCATAGCAATGAACGATAACCAGTCTTTTTGTGGGTTTCCTCCCCTTTTCTAGCAGTAAGTGCATTGATTTTAAAAAGAAAGTATTAGGTGACCTAAAAAAATAAGTATCTCTAGTATTAGGTTCCACTAAAAATGCTCCATTATCTCTTGTATGATATTCTAATGATAAACAATGTATTGATAAACAAGCATGATCATTTACTTTTGATGGATCCACTGAAATAGATGTTAAGTATGGCCACAGGGACGATACATACATTGCTTTAAAGACAAACATAACACTGCCCTTAAATGGCAACCAGGCCACCTAAAATAAGGTATTCTATTTGATAGTATAATTAAAACCAGAGACATTCAAGAAAAAGCAATTATTGAAAAATTGAACTGATTTCTAAAACATGGTCACTACATTTCTTTAATATGGTGGGGAAGAGCTCGGGCCACCAATATGTATATTACACCCACTAAAAATGACACTCTAAATATGATCCCAAAAAGGATGACAAGAGTCTTTCTTTCTCTCTTTGTTTCTTTGTTTGCTTCTTTCTTTTGCATTTGTAAAGCGCACAAAAACCCACAAGTATCAAGGCGCTGGTTAAGTGAGGGGGAGAGGAAAGGGGAACAAGGGTAATGGGAGGCAGTGAAGGAGGGAGAGGGTAAGGGAGGTGGGAGGGAGTAGGGGTTACATGGCATAATGGTGAAGAAGCATTACAATCATTGAAACAGGGTGGTCGTTACTTGCTTCCTGAATGACCAGTAGGAAGGTACAGAATGAATATGGGGTGAGAGGTTGTTCCAAAAGAGAGAGGCGATGACTGGGAAGCTAGAGCCTCCTGCTCTTGTGCATTTGAAGCATGGTGTCATGAGTCTGTGGCTGTAGATAGAGCCTGTAGGTCTGGAGGAAGTGCACTTGTTAAGTCTTTGTGATAGATAGGTTGGAGCTGTGTTGAAGAGGCATCAGTGCGCGATCGAGAGATTTTTGAAGTTTATGCGTTCTTTGAATGGAAGCAAGTGAGCTGCTCTTCTAAGAGCTGCAACATGTTCATGTTTGGAAAGGTTCATAGCGGCCTGGATGGCATTGTTCTGGATGGTCTGTAGTTTTCAAAGGTTTGCGTTCAGGGTGCCGACAAGGATGGAGTTGCAATAGTCAAGCTGTGAGCCTATGATGGCTCTTGCTATGGTGAGGGGGTCTTGTGAAGAGAGGAGATGTTTGGCAGCGTTTAGTAGCTTAGTGATTTGGGCAACTGAAGATGCAATGGAAATTGACGTGCCGGGTCATGTTGAGTCTAGCGTCCAGGTAGACGATGAGCGTTTTAATGCTAGAGGAGACTGAAATGGTGCAGGCGTCAATGTTAAGAGTGGTGGTCTGAGTCTAGTTTGGCTAACCGGGAAAGAGGTGTTGGGGTTGCTTCTTCCAGGTGAGTTTGAAGTGTGTTTGTTTGTTGTAGGAAAGGAGGTGTTAGGGTTGGCTCTTATGCTTGCATGTGTGCTGTGCCAGAATTGATGTCATCACCAGAATGTAGGCTGTGAGTGTGGAGTGTGAGGTTAGAATGTTTGGAGTTGAATTCGTTCTAACCCAGGCAGTTACAAGATGTGAGCCTGGGTGGTGGGAGCCAGTGGGCTCAATGTCCCTTGTTCCTCTTTATAGCTCAATGACTTGATGACATCTGATCCTGTAACTATGATGCTAATAAAGTAACCACTAAGAGTACCTGCCCTGTGTATCCTGAGTGTCCTTCATGAGTGAACCCTATGACCAAGGGCAGGTCATAACAATTGGCAATGAGGATAGGATGGTCCAAAATATGGTGACGGTGAAGCCAAGTGGAGCAAAAAAAAGAGAAACAGGTACCTGTGTGAAGTCATGTGAGAGAGGAGAAGAGACTCTGCTGCGGGGGGTGCAGGCATGAGTACAAGTGAATGCAAGCAGAGAGGGAGAGCCCACTGCCCCCATGGTCTGGATAGCGCCCACCACCCAGGGCTGGAAAGGGGTAGCCTTTCAGAGGAGACCCCTGGGGAGAGGGAGAGTGCCCTGCTGGAGTCCAGCAGTCATTAGAATCTGCCCAAGAGTCTGGAGAATTGAAGCACCCAGGGCTGTTTGAGGCAGTCATCCAGGGCTGATGGAAGCAGCCCATCCCAAGGGGATAATGGTGCAGGAGGTTTTTGGCAGCACCAGAAGAGGCTGCTTGGGGGCAATCCCTAAGATGAGGGAGATCCCTAAGATATGTGTCCTGGCAATTGAAGAGGCAGCCGGAGGTGCACATAATGAGGAGGCTATCTCTATTCTGCAAGCTCCCATGAAAATGTGAGGATTAATACAGTCCTGCCAATGAAGCTGAGGATTGTATGGTTATGGCGCCATGGATGGTGTTGGTGACTCTGGTTCTGATGAGGATCGTGGGGTCTGTGATTAAAACTGGAAAAAGGGAAAGGCGCAGCGGTCTGTGCCATCAGATATCCGTTGGTGGAGCAGAGCCCAGTCAGGCTTCGCTGCCATACTGCGACTGATGATGTCATAAGGAGTACGTGTGGTGATGGTGATTCAGTTTGGAACTCTGTTGTTACCTGAACTCGTGTCTGGAACAGCAGTGGAGTTCGCCGTCCTGGCGTCTGCAGTGCACGGCTTGAAGTGACCGGAGCAAACATGTTATGACTTTAGACTAAGGGACCTGTGGATGTGTCCCAACGTCATCAGGAAGTCAATCCTGGAAGGTCGTGTCCTTTAGGAGATCGGCTGGGGGCGTGTAGTTTGAGCGCGTTCCATGTGAGGAGAGTGCAACGCCAGGTGAGAAGGTATGATCATTTAGTTGGCGTGGAACAGGGTCAACGTAGTTAATGCTCCAGAAGTGCAGCTTTGCCACCGCAGGTCGTGACGAGCGGGCAGTGATCAAGTGAGACTCTGTGCTAATGTGTATTATTCTCCATTTTTTTACTGCAGTCATTCCTTTGTTCACATATGAAATGTTTATTCTTTAGTGCAATGCTGGTCTTCAAGCGACCAGTGCCTGGGGGTTTTAGCTGGGGGTTTTAGATCTGAATAATATTGTGTTTTGTGGCAATGGTACTCTGTTGTGACTTTAAGAGTGGGTGTTTGTATGGATGTTATTAGTGTCAGAGGGTGATGCTGTTCAATGTAAGATCTGTGGTTTGTGAAATGTAAATTGTGTGTCATTTTGAGAAGCAATAACTTTGAGGCATTCTAGGTTTTAGTGTTGGCCTTAGCTACATGGACTTTTAGGAATCATGTAAAGTCGGTTGCAACTCTGATATTTCAACAGGTTTTGTTTAAATGGTGGCATATATGATGTTAGTTGAGGTGCACTATCAAGATAGTGTTTTAATAGTCCTATTATGCTTAGTATAATGCTTTGAGGGATTTCAGGATCGTAGATTTGCCTGGACAATGGCAACATGGACTTTTAGGACATATGACATGCATGAAAATTGTATATGTGCCAATGTATTTCTCAATGTGTTGTTTAGAATAACCATTTTTGAGGCATTGTAGGTTTGGTGTGTTGCTTGTGTGTTGTTGATGTGTGACCCAAAGTTCCTGCTAGGGCGACTGCAGCACTGTCTAGCAGCCTTACATTCTATGTATGGGTTTACAGTGTTATGTGTCATGAAATATTTGTTGAGAAGTGTGAGTTGAGTGGTGTGAGTGGTGATGCAGGTCCAATGTTGTTTGCCCAGTGTTGTGTGTTGGTGCGTGAACTGTGTTGGTCAAGAAATCCTGTGCATGACCAAGCAGTGGTCAAGTAACTCTGTGGAGTTGCAGGCAGCGGCAGACTGGTATGGAAGCTTGTTAAATTGGGTAGTGACTCCGTGAGAGTCCAGAGGTGTCTAGCACGGGACTAGCACCTGAAGTTTTGAAAACTTTGAAGCTTTGACGTTATGGTGATGTGTGACTTTGTGTAGTTCAGAGGTGTCTAGTAAGGGACTAGAGCCTGAAGCTTTGACGTTGTGGTGATTTGTGGCTCTGCAGGGTCCACGTGAAGCTTTATGAAGTTTTCATGTTGTTTTTGGTTGTGGATCTGCGGAGTCCAGAGAGGCATCTATTAGGAGACTAGTGCCTGAAGCTGTGTGAAGCTTTTTTTTTTTTTTTAAACTTCTTTTTATTATTTTCACCATAATACATACAAATGAACTGTGAACCAATTCGAACGACCCCCTCCCCTACCCACCCATTCCACAGCATCCTCCGGACCCCCCCCCCCATTCGTCCTTTTCCCACCCCTTAACCATATATATCCAGCAGTTTGAGTCTTTGAGGACACCATTGTTCCCTAAATTCCCCTCTCAAATAGGCCAGCGAGTCTCCCCACTCCGCTGAGAAGTTCTCCAACTTATTATCGACTGCATACGCAGCCCATTCCATCGAGACAATGTCCCACATTTTCCTCAGCCAATCTTGTTCTGTCTTGATCGAGGGAGACTTCCACCTCTGTGCGATGAGGGTCATCGCCGCCAATGTAGAGATCACTCTCGCTTTAGGATGACCTAGCGCCCCCCCCATTCCCCCCTGACCATCCCTACCCGAAAGTATCTCCCGGGGATCATAGCGATCGCCCGCCCCCAGATACTGGGAGTGGGCCGTGCAAGATCATTCCAGAACGACTGGAACTTCGGACAATCCTACCATATGTGTGCCGCAGTACCTTCCCCCCCCGCACCTTGCCAGCACTCCCCTGAAGTAGCTGGATAGATATCGTGCAAGCGGGCCGGGGTGTAATGCCAATCGTATAAGTACTTATACCATGCCTCTTGTAGCTGCACTGCTTTTGCCAGTTTCGGGATCTGTCTCCACAGCCTCTCCCATCCCTCAGGCCCTAAACTGACTCCTGATTGTTGTTCCCAGGTCTTCATATACGCCCAAGAAGGGTGCGAGCCGGTGAGCTCTAGCTGCCTATAAAGGTCGGATATTAACCCCTTAGATCCATTGTGAGTAAGAAGGAATCTTTCGAATTGAGTCAGATCCCGGGTTGCAGCCTTTCTTATCTCTGTAGACATGACCCAGTGCCTGATCTGGAAATATCTGTGTCCCTCCCGCTCTCCTATCCCGAATTCCCGCTTACATTTCTCGAACGTTTTAATTCCTGTCCCACTGAACATGACCCTCAGGGTGCTACAACCCCGGACTCCCAGTTCCAAAACGCCCCTTCCTCTAGTCCTGGGGTAAAGTCACCATTTTTAAAGATCGGGGTAAACGGAGAGGGGAGGGTCGTGATTCCTCTCCTAACCACTGCCCTATCCCAATTATCCACTACACCCTTCGTTATTGCGCTTAAGTAAAGGTGGGGTGGTCTCAATCTTCGTGGGAGCCACAACACCTCTCCTAAATGGCGGCGAGCAACAGCTCTGTCCATTTTTACCCAGTGTTTGAGATATTCCGCCGAGAACCACTCCCTGATGACTCTGAGCTGCGCTGCCTCGTAATAGACACGAAAATCGGAGAAAGCCAACCCCCCCGTACCCATAGAGGCCGTTAGTAAGCGTTTGGACAGGCTCGGCCTCTTGCCCTCCCAGACAAAGTACTTGACCGCCCGATCCAGTTTTTTAAAGAAGGTTTCTGGGACCGGTACAGGAATAGCCTGGAACAAATATAAAAGACGGGGAAGAGTAACCATTTTTAGAACCGCCCCCTCCCCAACCAGAAAATCTTCTGGGCCCCCCATTTCCTCAAATCCTTTTTGATAGCCCCTAATATGGGTTCATAGTTTGCCCCAACCCAGCCCGATAGCGAGGGCGGTATCCGAACCCCCAAGTAACGAAGCCCAGCCGGACTCCACTTAAACAGAGAGAGTGCTCTTGTCTCTTCCGCTTCCCCCTCCCCCAAAGACAAGTTCAATAGTTCGGACTTCTGCAGGTTGACGCGCAGCCCAGACACCTCCCCAAATTTGGCAAGTAGTTCTATGCTGTCCTTAATGGACCCCTTAGGATTTGTTAACGAGAGTAACATATCGTCCGCAAACGCTGCAACCTTGTGCTGGGCCCCCCCGAACGGTATCCCTTTAATGTCGTCCGCCTCTCTTATTGCCTGGAGAAGCGGTTCCAGATATAATGCATAAAGCAATGGGGAGAGGGGACAACCTGTTTTGTCCCCCGCCGTAACCAAAATGACCTAGATATCTCACCATTCACCAAGATTCGCAAGGTGGGATTTCTATAGTTGGCAGCGACCAAGTCTATAAACCCCGACCCTAGGCCCATTCTCACCATTACCTGGAATAGAAACGACCACTCCACCCGATCGAACGCTTTTTCTGCATCAAGCGCCAACAGGATCGCCGGAGTGTTCGTTTTACGGGATTTCTCCACCAGATGTTCCACCCTCCTGATGTTGTGGGAAGTTTGTCTTCCCAGCACGAATCCTGCCTGGTCCTGGTGAATAAGGGAAGGCAACTGCTTTTCCAGGTGCCTCGCTAATAAAGTTTTGGCCTCGGTGTTAATAAGAGCGATCGGGCGGTAGGAGGTGCAGTCCTCCGGGTCTTTCCCCATTTTATGGCTAAGAGAGAATTTGGATTCCTCCATAGTGGGGGTGATCCCTCCTTCTCCGCGAAATGTGTTGAATAGTTCTGTTAAATGCGGAACCAGCTGGGGAGAATACATTTTATAGAAGGAGGCTGGGAAGCCATCGGGCCCGGGGGCCTTATTGAGCGGAAGGGACGCGATAACGGAGCGCACTTCGTCCTCGGAAATGGGACGGCCCAGCTCTTCACCCTCTTCCGCCGATAGGCGTCGGAGGAGTATGTTCTCCAGGAACTCTTTCTGCGGCTGAGGGTGCGGGGCCTGCGACGAGTACAGCGCTTCATAAAACCCCACTAGCCTCTCCTGTATCTCCTTAACCCACGTGAGCCTCCCACCCCCAGCATCTTTGATTGTCGAAATAACCTTCTGCTCCTTCTGCCCCCTCAGAAGGTGGGCCAAAAGGGAGCCCGCTTTGTTAGCCTTGGCGTAGAATCCTTGCCGCACTCTCAACATAGCGCCTTCCGCTAGTTTAGTCCTTAGGATCCCCAACTGTCCCTCCACCAGCCTGTACTCCCTATAGGTCTTTCTCGTGGGGTTTTCTTGTACCCGTGCTCTGGCCTCCTCGACCTCCCTTTCCAACTGAGTCTCCAACCCCCTCAACTGCCTGTTTCTCTCCGCCTTCATAGCGATGAGTTCCCCCCTTAAGGCGCCTTGAAGGCGTTCAACCTCGTACTCTGACTGGTGTCTGAACCCTTGTTTCTCACAAAGAAATCCTGGATCCTGTCCCTTATCTCCTCCCTCAACACGTGATCCCTCAAATGTTCCCCCGGAAACTTCCAACTCCAGACCCCCGGCTGTCGTCCCCCGAGATGCATGGTCATCTGCACTACCTTATGGTCAGCTATCCCCAATGGGCCCACCTCCACGGCCTCCACTTTACCCAGCAAACTGGCAGATACCCAAATGTAATCAATACGTGACTGGGTTTTGTGGACGTCAGACAGGAAGGTAAACCCCTCCTTTCCCCCCTGAAAGCTCGCCAAACATGTCTTAACCCGGCCTCCTCCCATCTCTCCTTCAATTGGGGAGACGCCACTGCGCCACCTCCCGCATTTTCCCGCCGCGACCTGTCCCGCCCTCTATCCCAAGCAAGGTTGAAGTCTCCCATCAATATCACTTGCCCTCTCGCGAAGTCCTCCAGGGTACTCAAAGTTTCCCGCAGGAATTGATCCTAACCTGCATTGGGGCCGTACACTGAAGTGATGGTATAACACACGCCCTGTATCTCCCCCCTAACCATAATATACCTCCCGTCCCTGTCCCTAAGGATATCCTGGGGACTAAAGTTGATGCCTCTCCTGAAGGCCAGGGCCACCCCCCCTTTTTTTGTTGGGCCTGATGCAAACAGTAGTTGCGGAAAGTCTTTCAAACGCAGGTGGCCCTGGTCTTGTCGGCGCAGGTGGGTCTCCTGCAATGCCAACACATCTGGTTTATGGGTTCTGGTAAATTGCTCCAATTTTTTCCATTTGAGGGGGGAATTCAGCCCCCTCACGTTATGTGTTAGCCACCTGAAAGCCCCGGAAAGGTCTCTGGCCCCTTCCTCCACTCGGCGCTCGCCTTATCTGGAAAGCACCCGTCAGCCCTCCTCTCCACTTCTCCCGCAACGGGCACAGGAGACTGCCCTCCCCTTCCCACTCCTCATCCCTGCCCTGCTGTTCTCCCAAGCTCGTCCTCGCTCAAAGAACGCTGTGGTTACCTCCCCACCTCCCTCCCCACCCTGCAACCCCAATATAAGGTGAGTCCGTCCCCTCCCACCTCGCCCCTCCCCAACCTTCACGGACAGTTCTGCCCTTATTCGTCCCAAGATGGTCTGATCACCACTAATCGCCTCTCCGCCCTCCCTTTCATTTGAAAGCTTACGAGGCCCACCACCCCTATCACTCCTATCGTTCAGGACCCCCCCTTTGCTCCCCCCTCCACCTCCCCGGTCATCCCTGAGAGACGTGACTGAGCTCCCTTCTGAGGTCGTTTTCTTTTTTCCCCCACTGTAGACCATTTCCAAGGCTTCGACCCAGGCCTGGGGTCGCCTGCATGGGGGGAACCCCGGTCGGGGATAATCTCCAGGTCGACTTGCAGAAGCTCGGCTCCTTCCTGTACCGTTGTGATGCGCTTTAACATTCCCTCCCAAGGCCGAACGGAAAGGTCCAATTGTATCTAATGCTTTTATCGCTGAGTACCTTCAGGACGGGTCCCATCAGTTTCCTTTTACACTAATGTGCTGTTCGCCAAATCCTGATAAAGCGCTATTTGCCGGCCCTGGTATGTTATCGGTTCTCTCTGGCGTGCTTTCCGAAGGACTGCCTCTTTCTGGGCGTACCTGGCAAAGGCCGCCACAACATCCCTTGGCCTTGGCGCTGTCCCTTTCGGAGCCCTCCCCACCCTGTGAACCTGGTCGAGCTCGACCTGTTCCGGGGAGTCTATACCCAAAATGTCCGCAAAGATAGCCTGGGTCACTCCTTTTAGGTCCTTGTCTGCAACCGATTCCGGCAACAGCTTCACCCTTATGTTAATCTTACGAGACCTATTTTCCAAATCTTCAACCTGTGCCTCCAGGTTCTGAGTGGCGACATCTAGTCTTTCGATAGCCTCACTATTGGCGGTGGTATCTTTATCAACGTCCTGTAAACCTTTCTCCAGCAGATCGGTTCTTTCACCCAACTGTCCCATTTCTTGCCGGATCTCTCCTAGAGCCTCATTCAAATCCGCTCTCATGAGCTGAAATTGGTCCTGGACCGTTCTAGCGAGGTTGGTCTGCAAATTGTGTATCTCGCTCAAAAAGTCTTGTTTTGACATCAGAACGGACGCCCGCTCAGCCTCCGATTGAGTGGGGACCACTGCCCCTTCTTGGTCATTTTTTGTCCCTGCTCCAGTGTCCTGCGGGGCCCATAAAGAGCGAAGGGAGCCGGACATCTCGCTCGTGCCCATGTGGGCACGTCCACTTTTACCCTTGGCTTTTGTAGTCATGCCTCCTGCACTCACTCTTCTGTCTCCCTGGCCCCTGTCTCTGGATGCACCTGCGGAAGGCCCCCACTGTAGGGGTCGGGCCTCTTGTATCCCGGCGGTTCCTTTTCCCGCTAAGGTTGCCCTCTAGACTTCACTGCCCCCCCAGGGGTCCACTGCCCAAGTCTTTCCACTCCAGGTCTGGCCTCTCAGGTGGTCAAAAACAAGCTGCCTGCTTCCAGAATTCCGAGAGTCTCCGTATCTCTGTGCAGCTTGCTGCTTGAATTCCGAGGGGCTCTCCCCCTACAAAGCCAGCCCAGCACTCGGGCCCGCCAGAGCACTCCCGAGGGTGACTTCCTCCCCGGCGGGGTAGCGGTCACCAGCTTTCCACCTCCCCCCCCCCGGGGGAGCCATAAGTGGCCTCACTCACCGCCCTCTGCCGGCTTCTTCCTTCCCTTCTTCAGCGCCGCCAGATCCGGGGACAGTTCTTTCCTGAACAGCCGGGGGCTGGGCCCGGGCCCGGGCCCCCACTCCACAGAATTCTCGCCGAGGTCCCCCGAGAATCCGCAGGGAACGGCGCGTGGGACCGAAAGCCCCTCCGCCAGCAGGGCCGTCCCGCGGGATCTGCTTCGCCGTCCCCTGAGGCCTCGGTCAGGGACAGCACAGTGACGCAGCACCAGCTCCTCTACGGCCTCTCCGCGGCTCCCGCCATCGTACTCCTCAGCCGCAGGCAATCCTATCGGGCTTGCCGCTTCCACAGGGGCAGCCCCCCGCAAGTCTCACACCGGGGAGGGAGCCGCTCCGATAGCTCCTCCTCTGCTGCAGGGATTCGAATTTCGGGAGTTCGCTTCTCTCCCCGCGATCGGGCCCGGGGAGTCGCGAGCACCCGCGGCCGCCAGCCGCCTCTCTCTGATCCTCTGATGCCGGTCCGCCGGCACTCGCTACCTCCAGCTCTCCCAGTCTCTCACACGGGGGGCCCTTTCAGTGTAGCTTATCCCGCTGGTGGGGTGGTGGGCACCTCTTTGCCTTCGGGGTACGGGAGCTCGGTCAGCGCGGTCACTCTAAGCCGGCGGCCATCTTGGAAGTTGTGTGTGAAGCTTTGATGTTGTTTTTGGTGACCTTATGGAGTTGTTAGGGTCCAGGGAATTTGGTTTAAATTCTGAAGATGCAGGTGACATTGCATCTTGTGTTCTGCTTTCTGGAACTTTTAGGTGGTTTCTGGAATTGTTCTTGAGTTTTCTCTTGATCAATTTCAGAAGCCTGGCAACCTTTCATCTGCAGCTGTGTTCATTTTGGGGTGTTTTGAATTGTTTAGAAGGGCTCAAGTGTCTGGCCAACATTTGTAGCTAGGGCTAGTGGTGGTTGTTTTAGTGACAGCTTGTTGCCTTTATTTATTGGTGTGATTGGGTGAGTGATTGGTGACCTAGTGTGTCTTTGTTTGCTTGCATGTCTGAGTGGATTTAACAGTGGTATGAGTTAAGACTGTGGTTCCTTGTTGACCCGGGTAGATTGTCGGGTTGTTAGTAAGTGTCTTGTGTTACAATAGTACCTGGTTTTTCCCGGTTTTGGGAGTAAGTGCTCGGAAGTGGCAGTTCGAGGTTCCTTTGTGGCAGGTGGAAACGGAAGGTGAATTGTGGTGTTTGTTAGGAGTGTTGGTTGTGGTGGCTGGGTCAGTCGTAGGATGTTAGTTACGCCTGTTGGTACAATTTCCCGGGTGTTAGTGGAAGATGGTTGAGAGTGAGGAGTGTTCTGATGTTTGAAAGTGTGTGGTAGTGGGGTTGTCTTTATGGAAGAGGAGGAGGTGTTGGGGTTGCTTCCTTGAGGTGTGTTTGAGGTGTGTTTGTTTGTTGTAGGAAAGGAGGTGTTAGGGTTGGCTCTTATGCTTGCATGTGTGCTGTGCCAGGATTGATGTCATCATCAGAATGTAGGCTGTGAGTGTGGAGTGTGAGGTTAGAATGTTTGGAGTTGAATTGGTTCTAACCCAGGCAGTTACAAGATGTGAGCCTGGGTGGTGGGAGCCAGTGGGCTCAATGTCCCTTGTTCCTCTTTATAGCTCAATGACTTGATGACATCTGATCCTGTATCTATGAAGCTAATAAAGTAACCACTAAGTACCTGCCCTGTGTATCCTGAGTGTCCTTGATGAGTGAACCCTTTGACCAAGGGCTGGTCATAGCAGGAGGGCCTACAATTGAGATTTCTGTCTTGTCATCATTTAGACAGAGGTGGTGAGAGGCCATACACGCTTTAACGATGCCATAGATGGTGTTGATTTTGCTGCAGTCTTGTATGTGGTCGTCTGAGAGGGGCGATAAGTATCTGGGTACCGTTGGCATAGTTAGTGAATGAGATAGGGAGTCAAGGTGGTCAAAAAGAGGCTTGGTGTACACATTGTAAAATGTTGGGGAGACACAGGAACCTTGTGGGACGCCACAAGGGACAGGAGAAGGGTGGGCAGCTGCATTACTTGCATAGACACAGGCTGATCTGTCTGCAAAGAAGGAGGCAATCCACTGGACAGCCGATTGGGCAAAGTTGGCATGGCAAGGTGGTGGCAGAGTTTGGTGATTGACCAGGTCAAAGGCAGAGGAGAGTTCCAGTAGGAGGAGGAGAGCAAGGTTACCTGAGTCACGGATATAATCTAGTTGTTTTTCTAGGTCAAGTAAGGCTGATTTGGTGCCATGGTTCATGCAAAACCCAGATTGTCTAGGGCCGTATATGTGGTGGAGCTCCAGGTAGGCTTGAATTTGAGTGTAGGCCAGGATTTTGGAGGGACAAAGTTGTTGGAGAAGGAGGAATTGATGAAAAAAGTGCTGTCATGATGGGGATCAGTACTTCTGCGCAGTCCTTGATTTGAGGGGCAGGACCGTTAGGACAGTTTTTTTAAAGTCCAATCAAGGGGTTCATAAAACCATTCATCTGAGACAGTTCATAAGCTCCACTCTTACTATAAGGCTGTACCACCTGAGAACGTGGGTAGAATGGACAGAGCAGCCAGGCTTATCTTAGGAGGGAGAGGGGCCATTGCTTTTTACAAAGAAATTGTATTATACTGTGAGAAACCTGAAGGTGTCTCACCTGCTAGTCCTCGGAGATCTGTCGTCCAGGTGGCCAGGACACGGCAATCGTTATTGGATCCAGTTCCTGGGGGTAGACCAGTGGAGGATGAATACCTAGATGGGGGGTCTTCGGGGAGTGAAACACCAACGGGCGAAACGCGGTACCCCCTTCCTTCGAACCCCTTTTCCCCATCCTACCCCGTAGGATACTTCGAAGCTCTAACCCCTACCGCCTTTTCCGACACAAACACTTTCCTGCACCATGAAAGACAACAGAGCCGTTTAGCTGACATGTCCCAACACAAGGGTCAGGCAGAGTCAGGCAATTGACAATAACTACGCACACCTGAGGGTCCTTTCCCTTCCCCACAGGGATAAAAGGAAGATCACGATAGCACATTTTGAGCAAGGCCGAACGCACAAGGAAACAGCTACTCCAGACCAGCAGTTCAACGGAGGAGAAAGGCGGCGAGACCTGGAGGGACTACGAGGGAGGAACTGCCCTTGCCCTTTTCAATTCAGACCTGCGAATCCTCCCAAAGGGAAATCATAAGACCGGGAAGTCCAGCTGGCATGTGGTGTGACAGGTGTCAACGGCACACGGGACCTTCCTGCACTGATAGCCAAAGCAGGGAGAAGCCCTTGCCGCCGTGGTGCCGTCCAAAGACTCCCGAGACAAGAAACTCCACAGTTCAGCACAGCCCGTGAGTCAGTGAAATAGTTAAACTGAACTGTGCTGGGCCCAAGTTTGCCGGCAGCAATCTTGTTGAACAAATAACATGTGTAATTGAACTTTAAATAAACCCTAGCATAAGGTTCAGAAGCAGGATGGTCAGGCGTCAACGGGGCGCTCAGTCGAAGGACTCTGACTGAAGTTTTTGTGGATTGTGTTTGTTGAAACTACGAGAACCAAGAGGCTTTAGGAGAGGCCAATGTGAAGTGTCAAAGTGATCCTACAAGGGTCGAGCAAAACCCCTTGTACACTCAAAATTCTTTGACACATTGGAGAATACTGATTGAACTGTGAAACTGGCAAATATGAACCCAACAGAGTTATGCCTGCGAATTGAGGGTAAACGGGGATATACCCATGAACATTGTGACGACAAGTGTGAACCCGGTTGAGGGATACCCACAATGGTTAAATGTTTAAAAGGACTTTGAGATTGTTGAATGATACGTTTTGAGTGAAAGGCTGTCGTGAACCCGATTGAGGGAGGCTAACATTGCAAGAAGGATCAGAGCCTAGCTGAGGGGGATCCAGAGGGGCAAAGAGCAATCGTCCAACATGAAAGATTACCCAAGGAACTTTAGTTTGTTTATTGTTCATAGTACAGTAGGCCTTCTAAGGCAAGACACTTTGCAGGAAAGGGACTTGGCTCCAGAAGGTCCTGGCATCGTTGAAAGGAACTGAAACCTTGTGCTTGCGCGAGGCCCAGGAGTGTGCTGCGCTCAAAGGTCCTGCCTTGTCCCATGCTAAAAACGTGGGGAAAAGTGACCCCAGCCCTATCATCCTGACCTATTATTTGGTGAACACTTCTTTCCTTTCTTATGAACATTATCCCACACTACTTTGTAATTTATTTGTAAGGATTGGCAATATTTATTTTTAGTATAGGCCCTTTTTATTTGACAAGACACCACTAGGACTACCTTATTATTATTTGATGGTCGTAGCTTGCTCCCATCTTAGATTTAGGTTTAGATTAGGTTTGTTTCTCACCCATTATACATTTTAATAAACACTCTAGAACTGTGATCACTTGTTTGTCTTTACTGTTGCCACCATGAGTTCCTTACAATACATATGGTCAAAAGAAACACTGAAACACTATGGGCCTCATCAGGAGTCTGGTGGTATCCCGGCAGTATTACTGCCAGGATACCGACAGCTCAAATAGCATTACTGCTACTTGGTCTGGCACTATTAGCGAGGGATCAAGAGTAGCAGTCGGCCGGCGCAATTTAAGCCACATTTAAGGGCTAGCGCCTAACTCGCGATGAGCCCTCATATATTGTACAAATAAAGGGTTTATTTAAAAACAAGTAGGCCCAGATAAATCTTGGGGAAATAAGTACTATAACATATCCTATGAACATAAGTATATAATAAAAACCAAATCAATACCTATGGTATACAACCCAAAGTATAAAGTATAGCCTTATTGAGAATACAATCAGTAGTCAAGGTGAGTGAAACCTACAATACATTCAGAATGGGAGTCAGCTATTCTTGGGGGGTAAAAGGTTATATATACTTTTAGGATACAAGCACTAAATTAAGGGTAGTAAACACTGTCAATTATATAGTGACACTCAGTTCCGAAAATCACTTAATAAACCAACCCAGTTACAAGTATACACTTTGTAACAGATGTTCTGATGTTTGTTATTCTGCTTAGAATCACATGCTGTGCATAGTCTGACATCCAGTGGTCACTGCGGAGTATTGCATTTTGTTTTTCGTAGTCGAAAAGGGGACGTCGACAAGGCGTGTCTGTAACACTATCCCTATAGTGACGTGCGGTGTACCCACAATCCCTCACGCATCGAGGTCCCTCAGATTGTTTTTTTCCACCCAGATATTGGTCGCCTTTACACGGAGCTCCTCGAGAGACATTGCAAATTCATTTACTCGACCTTTGGTCGTTCCTTATTAATATCCATTACATAGATCCCTCCCTCGACGTAGCTGAGAAGCTGTTTCTCTGCCGAGCAAGAACTTCAACGGCGGGGACGAGACGGAGGAGATCCTTCGGCGCTGCCGAATACGTGGCCTGGCCTCGCCGGCCAAAAGACAGTAGGGAGAGTGGGGTCGTGGGACATTTCGTGTTTCTCTCTGAGAATGCCTTTCCCTTTCCCCTCCCTTTCTCTCGGGGTTGTTATCACAGCTAAATATTTCCTCGGCTATGGAGAGGGACACCCTTTAGGTTTTGCCTGCGTTGCAAGGGCTAGTTCACCTGGAAAGACAAGCATAAACGGTGTAACCGTTGCTTGCCCCTCGATCACAAGGAAGACGGCTGCGCGGCTTGTCAGCTTCTTAAGCCTAAGACTTTACAGGACCGCAGGGTCAAGAGGTGGGCGGCCTAAGCCATGTCGAGGTCCGATTCCTCACCCGCCACCGCCGCCGCAGAAAGTGACGAGGAATGTGATAACCCGACATCCGTTTCGGAAGTCGTAGACCTCTCTAAAGAGTGCTCACGCTCCTCGTCGTCTGTCCCTGGCCCCGACGAGCTCGGCTCACGCCCTGCTTATGGGGATGAACACCCCGGCGACACTGACACACACAAAAAACACTCCCATAAACACATAACCCACGGCTCTTCTTCGTCAAGCCATCAGCGCCAACGGAGACGCAGGTCCCACCGGCGTCCTCCTCAGACCGTAAGAGTTTTAAGCCCCCCTCGCAACCGCAAACACGACCAGCGATTGGGCTTCCCCCAGATAAGGGCGCTACCCCCAAACCACCAGACGAAGCACTCTGGCAGAGAGCCCCGTCGACATAGAACACGCAACGCCCGTAACGTCGAGACCAGAGCCCTCCACAGATAGATTAATCGTCGAGAGCCTGGAGAGGATTGTTTCCACCGATAGCCAGAGGCGGACGGCGAAAGATACGTCGAATACCGCTCAGAAGGCTAGAGACACGCCGAAAAGGCCGGAAGGAAGGCAGGAACTGCCCCCTTCATCTAGAGGGACTCCTAGCCTGCCAAAAGGCTTTTCAGACGGCGACGGAAATCTTTCTTCGATGTTATGGGAGAGGTCGAAGCGTTTTCAGGCCGAATACCCTATTTTCCCCACCCCAGACCGCCCAGGGGTACCTCATGAGACCCTGGAGAGACTCCAGTTCTGTATGGAGAAGATGGAGAGGTTTATGGAGACTCAAAACCTACCAACACCCAAAAGGGCAAGAGAGGGACCTCAGGAGGACCCCAGGGCTAAATTCCCTAGGCTGTTTAATCCCTCCCAAGAGGATGTAGATTTATACAACCTCACTGGAGAGGACCCCCACTTCCAGGATGAGGACGGATTTTTAGGCAACGAAGAGGAACAAAACCCAGAGGAGGAGGGTTTTGAAGGTAATGCAGATATAGGTGAGGGGGGCTTCGGAGAAGACCCAGAGGAAGGTGCTTCACAGCCCTGGCAGTCCCCATCACCGTTTTCGGACCCTGATGCCCTAAACCTATCCCCTCCCAAGGACTCACCTAATAGGAACACGTCACCTATAGACGATCAACCTACATTTAATGCACTACTACGCAAGGCAGCAGCGCAGTTCGAAAAAGACACTGGGGAGAATTCTCCTGACATTGACTTTGTGGAGAAGGTAATCAAAGAGAAACCCCCTGTCAGCCAAACCATTCCCCTCCTCGCCTCAATAAGGAGACGAATTATCCCTTCACTATCTACCCCCGCGTTGGTCAGAGGGGTCAACCCGAGGATAGAAAAACTATTCAGTCCCTCGCCTTCAGACCTGTTGTACGTCAGGGGCCACTCTGTACCAGACTCCCTAGTGGTGACAAATGCAAGGAAAAGAGCAGGGGTCCCGCTGTCAACCAGCGAGGCACCACCAGATAAAGAGGGTAAAAAATGGTATGCCCTAGGGAAGAGGATCACAGCCTCTGCTGCTTTTTCCGCAAGGATTGCAAACAACAACTCCTTGCTAGCAAGTTGTGCAGATGCACAATGGAGCAAGCTACGCAAGGACATCGAGGAGGTGCCAGAACCCCTACGTATACGGCTTCTGGCCACGATTACTGAAGGGACCCTAGTCAACCAAAGCATCGTAAAAAACACTCTGGATGCTGCAGAAACGGCTGGCCGTTACCTAGTCCAAGGAATACTCCTCAAACGTCACGTCTGGCTGCGTAATTCGGGGTTTAAACCTGAAAAACAAGCATCTCTAATCAACAAGCCTATAGAAGATGCCAACCTCTTTGGGAAGGCGGTTGATGAGGCACTAGAAACGGCAAAGAAAGAGTTTGACACCATCAAAACCCTAGACTAGATTTCTAGGCCTCCTAACAGATGTGGCTATGGTAATAGGCGCTTGTTTCGAGGCCAACGCCAGCAGCAAAATCCACAGCAGCAGTACTCTGCAAACAACTGGTCCTCTAACCAAGGTACCAGTGGACAATACAACCAGAGGGGACAACGCTGTGGCAAAGGGAGAGGTCGGGGTTCCACCCCCAGAGGTTCCCAAGCCACCAACATAAAATGACTCGAAGATTCGGGTGCCCTCCCATGCATCGCCGGTCGGGGGCCGATTAACATCCTTTCTTCCAGCATGGGAGGGAATAACATCAGACCGCTGGGTACTACCAACCATAGCCCGTGGCTACTGTATAGAATTCAACAGTTCCCCAACGTACAGACCCCCAAGGGGACGACGCATGACACCAGAACATCTCGCCATCCTTCTGCAGGAAGTGGACCAGCAACTGGAAAAAGGGGCCATAGAGGTTGTGCCTCTATCTCAGGTAACGGAAGGTATTTATTCAGTGTATTTCCTTGTACCCAAAAAGGACTTAACCATGCGCCCTGTACTAGATTTGCACCCAGCAAACAAATTTGTTAAACCTCAAAAGTTTCGTATGGTGACCTTACAGGAAGTGATCCCCCTGCTATCACAAGGAGATTACATGACAACACTGGACATGAAAGATGCATACTTTCATATTTTAATGTAGCCAGCGCACAGGAAATACCTCAGGTTCATGATAGAGGGCAAACACTACCAGTTCAGAGTGATACCCTTCGGCATAGCATCAGCACCGAGGGCATTCACGAAAGTACTGGCAGTGGCAGCGGCCCACCTGCGCAGGTTGTCCATCCCAGTATACCCTTACCTCGACGATTGGCTTATAACAGGGGATTCTTACGAAACATGCTTCTCAAATACCCAAAAGACTGTAGACCTTTTGTTCCAACTGGGCTTCTCCATCAACGAGAAGAAGTCCAGCTTAGACCCCAGCCAGATAAAACAATTCTTAGGGGCTCTAATTCAAACAAAGCACGGCCTCGTCTTCCCCTCCAAAGAGAGGGTCCAAAACATGCTGTTTCAGATCCCTCAATATGTGGCAGGTCGAGGGGTGACGGTACGCACAGCAATGCGCTTGCTAGGAATGATGGCGTCATGTATTTATTTAGTACCTCACGTGCGCCTGCGCCCAATGCAAGAGTGGCTCAACAGCCAGTGGTGTCAGGCCAACGGACAATGGAATGATCTAGTGGTGGTCTTGCAGCCCTTGGTTCTCTCAAACCCAGCTCCCGGCTGGGACCTAAATGTGGTACTTACCAGGCTCATGGGCTCACCCTTTGAACCCATGCACAAGGCAACTCTTAAGGACCTCACTCTTAAGACTGCTTTCCTTATAGCTATCACCTCCATTAGGCGAGTAAGTGAACTACAGGCTCTTTCTATTCTAGACCCCTTCGTAACAGTTCACAAAGATAAAATGGTTCTACGCACACACCGAGGTTTGCACCAAAATTCTTCTCGAAATTCCATGTCAACCAGTCAATAGAACTACCAACGTTCTTTCAAAACCCTTCAATTTGGGAGAAAAAAGCCTGCATACACTTGATGTGCGCAGAGCTGTCATGTTTTATATGGAAAGAACTAGACCACTAAGAAAGACTAATCAGTTCTTTGTCTCTGTGGCAGCAGGAAGAGAAGGGGATGCAGTCTCAAAATCCACTATATCTAGATGGATTGTTCAATGCATCACTCTCTGTTACACTCTTGCTAAGAGAGAGCTACCCTTCAAGCCAAGAGCACACTCTACTCGAGGCACTGGGGCATCCATAGCATTCATTGCAAATGTTCCCTTCCAGTCCATTTGTAAAGCAGCAACCTGGAGTTCTGTACACACCTTTACAAAACACTACTGTCTAGATGCTCACTCTAGATCTGATTCCCAGGTGGGACAAGCAGTATTAAGACATCTTTTCTCTACTGTTCCTTCTCACAACCCACCTCCAACTCCGGGTACTGCTCGCTAGTCTATGCACAGCATGTGATTCTAAGCAGATTAACAAACATATGAAGACAATGCATTACTTACCATAAAAGCATTTCTGATGGTTGTATCTGCTTAGATTCACATGCGCCCACCCTTCCTCCCCGCTCGGATGGAAGGAACATAGACATCTTTTTATATCTCTCTTTTCTGTACTCACTCACGTCTAGAAGGCTCCCTCAGGGCAGAAAAAATACAAACAGAGGGACCTTGATGCGTGAGGGATTGTGGGTACACCGCACGTCACTATAGGGATAGTGTTACAGACACGCCTTGTCGACGTCCCCTTTTCAACTACGAAAAACAAAATGCAATACTCTGCAGTGACCACTGGATGCCGGAATATGCACAGCATGTGAATCTAAGCAGATACAACCATCAGAAATGCTTTTACGGTAAGTAATGCATTGTCTTACTTTGTAGAACACAGTTCAGAGCTAGTAAAACAACTCATATACTCTCTGGAGGGGCCTCAAGCTACTCAATGATAAGCATGAACACTCAACTATTTTAGAATGCACTAAGCAATTCAGGGAAAGCAAAACCCAATTTAAGAAAGAAACTAGAACTGCATTATGAGTTGGGCAGTATCTCGGTGGTGTATCTGCCAGAATACCACCCAAACAAATAATCCTTAATGACACTTGGCCTGCTGGAATTTCCGCCGGACAAGTGGTGGTGATGGTGTAATTCCTCATTTAATTTGAGTCAATTGGACTCAATGGGGCTTTTTGGGCAGAATTACTCTGATGGAATTTCCGCTGTGGTAATTCTACCAATTTCTCAGCAGTGAGTTGGAGGATTTACCTCCAGGATTTTCCTGGAGGCAAAATCCTCCACTCCAGGCCCAAATGTGTAATATGGCATGTTAGCGCCAACTTTATCACTTACCGCCAAACTCACAAAGAGGCTGTATGTATTTCAAGGTAAGTAATTGACGCATTGTACATAACTATCCACCACCTAATAGCTAGTTCTCCCTAGTATACTTTTTAGAAAGTGTATAAAACATTTTCTTAGGCAAGTAAGAACTTAAACTATTTTAGAATAGCACTAATGCAATTCAGGGAAAGCACAACAGAGTTTAGAAGAGCAACAGCTGTTCAAGGTAAGTAAAACCATATACTTTTAAGATGGGCGTCTAGCAACTCATAAAACAAGTGTTAACTGTAAGCCTGTTTTAGATCTGTATAAAGCAGATCAGGGAATGCAAAACCCAATGGTACACTTTAAGAATGACATTCTGTTATTCAAGGCAGGTAAATCCTATTGGTAAGCTTGTATGCTCTTTCAGTTAAGAATAATGAAACCGTATCAACACTTATTATTTTTTAGAATGTGGAACACTATTCAAAGTAAGTAAAGCAATTTGTATACTTTTACATGTGACTGCTTAAAGGGGTAGTCCAGCTAAAAATGTTATTTAAAAAATAGATAGGCAACATTAAAAAAAAAAATACTAGCACTTTTTTTTTTAAACTTCCTATGTAAAATTTTGAGCTATTCAAGCTCAAAATTCGCAAAAGCAAGCACATGGGCGAACCCATTTTGTGAAATGGATGCCCGCCTGTGCTGGCTTTTGCGGCACTAATGAAGGAAAAGCCAGCCAGCTTAGTAAACAAAAGCTACCGCTGGGTGGCTTTTCCTTCATTGGTGCTGTACGCGGAGGACGCGGACCGGAGACCAGAGCAGGAAAGCTGCAGCTGAATCTCGGTAAGTGCTGTTTATTTTTTTTAAAAAATAAGCACTAGCTGCGTTTTATTATCTAAGTTTTCCGGGCTGGAAAACCGCAGCTTTAAAAACGTTGTATTTATGTTTGCGGTCGCTTTTGAAGCGACCGCAAACAAATACAATGTTATTGTGTTTGAAAACGCTGCGGTTTTTCTTTCCAAGTTTCTCAGGCTCTTCTGGCTCGGAGGAGCCTGAGAAACTCGGAAAGAAAAACCGCAGCGTTTTCAAACACAACCGCGTTGTGTTTCTGCCTGCTGTGGCTATCACCCGGGAGCACCGGAGACCCAAAGTAAAAGCCAAGGCAGGCAGAAACACAACGCGGTTGTGTTTCTGCCTAAATCTTCTTTCCCATTTGGGGCTCTCGGTGCTTATTTTTTAAAAAAAATAAATAGCACTTACAGAGATTCAGCTGCAGCTTTCCTGCTCTGGTCTCTGGTCCCCGTCCTACGCGTACAGCACCAATGAAGGAAAAGCCACCCAGCGGTAGCTTTTGTTTACTACAGCTGGCTGGCTTTTCCTTCATTAGTGCCGCAAAAGCAAAAGCCAGCACAGGCGGGCATCCATTTCACAAAATGGATGCGCCCATGTGCTTGCTTTTGCGAATTTTGAGCTTGAATAGCTCAAAATTTTACATGGGAAGTTTAAAAAAAAAAGTGCTAGTATTTTTTTTTTAATGTTGCCTATCTATTTTTTAAATACAATTTTTAGCTGGACTACCCCTTTAAATAGTAGTAACTCGCACCCACAATTGTTACAGGAAAATGACAGTAATGACAGTTCCACTAGCACTAGCAATTGTTACACTTACACTAACTGAGAAGTACGTACTTTATACTTGTTATAATTTCCAGACAGAATCCTTATCATCAAAGTCCTTCCCTGGTATATAGCATGAGTTTTCTCAGAGGCAGAAGAGGGACCCTAGTGGTCTAGGCGCCAGCTGTAGGCAAGTCAGGATAGGGTTCAGTTGCAGGAAAGTCAAAGTTCCAGAGGACCTCTTCTTTAACAAGTAAGTATTAGCTTCAGAGTTAGTTAAAGTGTTCAGGGACTTCTGAGAAGGCTCCCTATATAGCATTCTGCATTAGGCCTGGGCAAGTGGTATGGGCAAATTCCCAACTACACAAATCACCCATTTAGCCTCACAGGATTCACACCAGACCTAAGGTAAGTATTACCCAAGCCCACAGAGTACGTTAGGAGAAAAGTAGAGCTTCTGGGTGGATGCCTGCAGGATGCAGCAGCACAGGGCCTGGTCCCTGGATTCTTGGCCTGGAGACAAAAGAACTGGACACTGGATGGGAACCTTCAGTAGCAGTCGTCAGAGGAGGCTTCCAGCAATGATTTGTTCAAAGATTCTCGCGGCTCTGTGGATTTGGCGCCTTTTTACAGCAGCCAGATGAAGAACGAATATCGCTGGTCGGATTCTCTTCACTAATCTGGTCCTGCACTCTGGTGAGGGGACTTAAAGGATTCGAATCATGTCTCTGGAGATCCAGCAGGAGTCCACCGAAATTTCGGACGGATTCAAATTCGGAAGAGCATGCACCGCACTCAGGCTCGAGGTCCCAGGGTATTGGCGGTTTGCAGCCCAGCAAGTTCGCAGCATGCCGTGGCATGGCTCAAAATATAGGTCCTCTTGTGACTATTGGATCTCACGAGCCTCTGGTTAGGAGTCGTCGCATTGGGGACCCCCAGGTCGAATGGAAAGAAGGGTTGCATCAGGCTTTTGTTACACAGCAGGCTCTCCGGTCGCTGGAATTTGCTACAGACGTCTTTAATTCATCTTCCTCTTCGGAATCAGCTCCAGTGGTTGACTTGTCAGCAGCTTCCAGGTTTGGAGTATTTAATAGGAACTATAGCACAACTTCTGCAAACTCTCTGCAATTTACAGAAAGGGGTGGTCTAGCTGTCCAATCAGGACAGCCAGCCCCCCATTGGAACTTGGCTCCTTTCAGGCACGGTAAAAGACGAAGGGCTGTGGAGACTTTGACTACTCCCTTTATTCCTGCCTTCTCTGACACTCTGGAGCCTTGGCAGCGAATATAATGGATACATGCCAAAGACAACACTTCCACTGAGGTCCTTCCCGCCTAGAAGGGTAGGGGAAGACTGCAGAAACAATAAGCTAACGAGAAATGCCAAAAAAAGGAGCCCATCATTCTAGCAGAATGGTGGCCCTTCTGTGCATTACCAGGCTGATGTAACAGCCTGCGAGTAATAAAACTAAAAAGCCACTAAGATAAAACCACTGCCACCAGCCATTCAAGTAAACTTGCAACTGTAACAAAACGTTACCAGGTAAGTAAGAAAAGGGATACGTGTATCCCACCAGCACCCCACATAAGGTGTGGTGTTCTGGCTCACTTAAATCAATGTAAAGGGGATGTGAATCCCACTTTACTTCTTGGGAACAGTAGTTCACCCAAGAAATAAGAGAATTAAAAGTTAGCCACTGCATTTAAAATGCTGTGTGCTGCCATAGTGCATTACAGTCAGTCCAAACTTAAGACATAAAAAGGTTCTGGGGTTGACACAGGTCAGGAAGATTGATCATAAAGATGAAAATCTTACCTAACAAGGACCAGTGTCCCCTGAGCCGCGTGATGGTTTCAGGCCAGTGATCAGGTTATAAGTATGAATGTGCTATGAAAATGCATGGAAAATCAATACAAATCTGTTTAAAAAAAGATAAAGAAGTATCCAGTTCTGTGATGGGTTGGAAGGTGAAGGGAGGGTGTGTGAGTGGGGGTGGGGTGGGGGCTGAGAAGTGGGGAGGGTCAGTCAAGTTAGCGTTGGTGGTGATGGTAGATAACTTTGTCTTAATTATTTCTTGGAGGGAGACAATTTTGTTTGAGAGGACATCTTGAATATTTTGGCAACATGTCTCATCTTTGAGGCAATTGGAGGAAAGTATACACATGGTTTCAAGCTCTCGAAGAATGGAGAATAGCTCTCAGGGGTGGGATTGTGCTTTGAGGATTCTGTTGGACAGAGCAGATGCTTTAGCAGTGAGGGTGGCTTTTTTTTGTATTCCTTGGAGAGGATAAGGAAGTTTTCTTTGTTGGTGGCAGAGGTGGATTTGCGCCAGGTGTTCTCAAGGGAGCATTTTTTGGCTCTTATATCTTGGAGATCAGAAATGAACCAAGAATGTATGTGCGTGGTGGTTTTGGCTTTTCTGCTTTTAAGTGGGGCAATGGCATCCTTGGCTTAGAGAATGTAGGTATTGTAAGTGTTTACCAAATCCGTAGGGTCGGAAGGTAAGGAAGGTTGGGTGAGGGAAGGGTCAGCAGAGAGGATAATAAGGAGGCATTCTTTTGTGAGGTTCCAGGAATATCTGGTGAGAGCCAGTGTAGTTTAAGGGGGGGGGCAGGTGATGTGGGGACGTTCAAGGAGATGGTGAAGTGGTCTGACCAGAGATTTGGTGAGATTACTATATTCTCTGTGAAGCAGTTCAAATCAGCAATCAAATCAAGGGATCTTCCAAGTTGGTGGGTTGGGCTGGAGATGCACTGTGTGAAGCCAAGTGAGGTTAGGGAGTGAGCCAGCAAAAGGACTTCCTTGTCAGCCGGGTCCATCAGTCCTAAATTGAGGTCACCCAGGATTATGACTTTGGAAGTAGGTTTGGTACTAGTGCTGAGAAGTGAGGGGGGAGGTCTTTCTCAAAGGATTTGGCTGGACCAGGAGGGTGATAGATGATGTGGACAGTTAAGGTGGAGGTGGGTGAGATGGAGATCCTTGTGCGGAGTAAGTCACAAGTAGGCTGGGTAATGGAGGGGAAAGTTTTGAAGGAGAGGGTGTCTTTGTGGATGAGTGCAAATCCTCCACCTTTGTGCAGAGGGTGATCTTTAAAACTATTGATGAATTAATTGGTAACTTATTGTGGGCAAACAGAAAAACTACAAATGTTTTTTGGAAACTGCTACTTCACATTTCCTACAGTGGAATCAACTTTGCTAATTTCTCAAAATGCCTGCCTACTTTTCTAGCTACCCAAAGTTCAAATGGGTCTGCTCTCCCACTGAAAGCATCACACCATGGCTACACGCTGAACATGATTAAACATACTGTGATGACTCCAGGGAGACCGTCACCTTTCCCCAACAGAAAGCCACCCCCTTTGGGGCTGGGGAAGTTAACCTGCTAAGCATACAACCCTTGTGGGAACAGTATAAGTGGGAACCCTCTAGTAACTCCTGCTTAGACGACAGAGTGCCTGATAGGGGTATAAGTCATCATCCTTCCCTCCCTCTTACTAACACCTTTCCTAAGCAATGTAGGGGCTAGGTTTTTTAATGACTGTATACACCCTTTTTTCATGGCTCACTTGGCTTCTGACTGTAGATATGCCCACTCTCCCACAAATAATGAGGACAGACGAGTGAACCAGCCCCCTGGAGGAGTGCCCGTACAATGACCAATAACAGAGGAACCTCTGCAGGCCCCACATAATTTGAATGCGCGATACAGGCCAAAGGAGGTGTGGCTGGGAAGAGAGAGCAACCACCAGCATCAGCATGCTGAGCCGGGGTACCCTACAGGAGAGTGTAGCAGGGCGCAGCAGAAAGACTGATGCTGCGCCCATTGGAAGAGTCACATAAGTGGCGATGCGTCGACAGAAGAGGAAGAGAGACTCAGTGGGCCTCCTGAAGAGTACCGCTGCAAGATGTCCGGTATGTGGTTTCTCAAAGGCACGCAGCAGTTGCCTGGTGGGAACTACAGAGATGCAGAACAAAGTGAGAGAGAAGCCCAAGAAGAGCAGCGCCTCACCCCATCAAAGAGTAACATAAGCGGCTCTGCACCAGCAGAGGAACAGGAGAAACTCGACAGCCCTCCCGAGGAGCACCAACACCTGAAGCCAGGTATGCGACTGCTCAACGACAGAGGGAGGCATGCGAGCGAGAGACCAGAGCGGGGAAGGAGAAAGATTGTAATGCTTGAGAGGGGAAAGAGAAATCGTAACCCCTTGCTGGAGGAGGGAAAAACTGGAATCCCGGAGTGTGGAATGAAAATAAGCAGAACCCCAGAGTGGGGAGCAAGAACGAACAGAACCCCAGAGTTGGCGAGTGGGAACACCCCAGAGTTGAGAATGAAAATAGGAAGCGTCCCAGAGTGGGCAGAGCTTGAGAACCCCAAAGACTGGGGGAAAGACACAAAGAATCCCAGGGCGGGAAGAGGCAGAGAGAGACCTAGGCTGGAACTACAAGACAACCTTCCAGCACAATGAGAACTGCCTTTTTAAAAAAAAAAAACTTGAACTATGGGCAAGGGCCTATACTAAAAGAGACAGGGCAGGGTTAGAAGTCGGTAGCCATCCCTGTTTTCCTTTGGAGATGGGGAAAGTGAACAGGCTGAAAAAAGATTCTGGACGGAACCTATTATTATGTTACAGACATCCTGACTAGCACCCTTTAGAATTTCTTTTTTATAGAATAGGGATTGAGCCTGTAGAGTTGGGGAAAGATTATTTTAATTTAGCTAGAATAAAACCTCTAAAACTGTCTTGGTATCAAAGTCCTGGTTCTGACTTGCCACAATACCCAATCACTCATTTAGATCTTCTCTCGGGACGTAAATATCCTAGGAAACAACATTGTTTTAGCAAGGACATTCCAAACAATTCTATCATTGGATAATCTAATGACCTCCCCATGTATAGGACATATTTACCATCAATCTAGGGGAAACAAAATAAAGTTAAACAAAGAAACAATAAATTGCTCAACCTGGACTTTGAAAGGTTTGACTGTGATGATGAAAGAGCGGGAGGACATTATTAATCATCTCTCCTTTCACAAAAACAGAGACATTCTATAATGTAGCAGATATAGAGGTTTACCCTTTTCTAAATGTTAAATCTGTGAAAGCAAAAGAAAAGCTTTCCCTTTTATTATTATTATTCCCTTTTTGAACAAATATCAAAAACTGGTAATGTAGCATCAAAGATGTATACAATACTCAATGAATAACAAAAAGCACAAAAGATATAATTATCTTCTACATAAAAGATTGCAACAGGAATTCTACCCTAGTGAAACACAGAAGATCAACATAAAAGAAATTGTCTGATTACTCCACAAATATCTCAGCTGACAACTCTCAAACCAGATACCTTACTCTCAGTGGGACAGCAAGGACACCAGACATTTTTTTTGCGGCGGGTGTCCTTCTGTCTAACTTTTGCTGGCACTTTAACAAAGAAATAGGTAACTTAACGCATACATTATACAACCATAAAGATATTCAACCATTGTAGTCCTCAGTATGGGCTGAAGTAAAAAATATATTTGGTACTCAACTGACCCTAAACACTGAGCGAGCTTGCATTGGAGTGTTTGCATTGGCAGCACAACTGGATTCTTATGACCTATCTGTCGCTATCAAAATGGTAATATGTAACTGGAGATCTTCAAACTAACTATCCCAACATTCTTGGTGGGCATGGCTATTGCATATTTGCAGATGCATAGACATATCCTAGTCTGACCCATACGTACTGAATAAATACGTTAAAAACATGCAGAACCACTGCTTCCCATGACAATCCCCCAGAAAGGCTTCAGGTGCCTGACAAAAGCACAGCATCTCTTGCTACGGCCAGAATCAAATCAGTCACACTTCCTAAGCCCAAATCACAGGGAGTGTTAAACCTCCCTGACGCCTAACTCTATTATTGGGCCTCCAAGGTAGCCCAATGCACAAGATATACAGGGTAATTCATAGAATTTCGCAGAAAAGTGTCGCAAGCGGCTGGCGCAGTGTCCGCGTGCGATTGTCTGCGCCAGGCACGTGCGCTAAAACCGATTTCCGCGCACAGCTTATTCATGGATTTCAGGCTCCCAAACCAGCCGTGGCGCAGAGAATCGCAGCGACCCTGCAGCAGCGCCAGTAACGCCCCCAAGAACGCCCTCGCGCAAGGAAAAGACACCCAAATCGCTAAATCATCGCAAAGGGCTGCGCTAACCCTGGACCAGTTCACCGGGCTGGCAAACAGCAAACGCCAAGCGGGGAACGCGTATTGCAGGGGTGCGCGGGAAGTTCCACACGCGATAGTCCCAGTGCGAGCAGGGTACGTGTATTTCAGGGGTGCGCGGGAAGTTACACACGCGATTACAGCAGGGTACGTGTATTTCAGGGGTGTGCGGGAAGTTCCACACGCGATTGGCCCAGTGCGAGCAAGGCATGTGTATTACAGGGGTGCGCGGGAAGTTCCACACGCGATTTCAGCAGGGTACGTGTATTTCAGGGGTTCGCGGGAAGTTCCACACGCGATTGGCCCAGTGCGAGCAGGGTACGTGTATTTCAGGGGTGCGCGGGAAGTAACACACGCGATTGGGCCAGTGCAAGCAAGGCATGTGTATTACAGGGGTGCGCGGGAAGTTCCACACGCAATTTCAGCAGGCTACGTGTATTTCAGGGGTGCGCGGGAAGTTCCACACGCGATTGGCCCAGTGTGAGCAGGGTACGTGTATTTCAGGGGTGCGCGGGAAGTTCCACACGCGATTTCAGCAGGGTACGTGTATTTCAGGGGTGCGCGGGAAGTTCCACACGCGAGAGTCCCAGTGCGAGCAGGGTACGTGTATTTCAGGGGTGCGCGGGAAGTCCCACACGCCATTTCAGCAGGGTACGTGTATTTCAGGGGTTCTGGGGAGTACCAGGTGTACGCTCCACAACCTCCACGGACCCTGCAGGCAGCCCACACCACGGGGGACTACCCTGCACCCATGCTCATGTCCCGCAGGCAGCCCATCCACCATGGGCATGCCCCTCAGCCAACCCACATGTCACCTTGCACTACTGATCAACAATGCATGTCTACCACCACCCCCACCCCCCTGCCACCATGGGCATCCTCCACCAGGCCCCCACACATGTCTCCCACCACCCCCACCCCCCAGCAGTGCAGGGGCAGCCTCCACCAGGCCCCCACTCATGTCTACCACCACCCCCAGCCACCAGGGTCACCCTCGACCAGGCCCCCACTCATGTCACCCACCACCCCCACCCCCCTGCCACCATGGGCAGACTCCACCAGGCCCCCACTCATGTCACCCACCACCCCCACCCCCCAGCAGTGCAGGGGCAGCCTCCACCAGGCCCCCACTCATGTCTCCCAACACCCCCACCCCCCAGCCACCAGGGTCACCCTCCACCAGGCCCCCACTCATGTCTCCCACCACCCCCACCCCCCTGCCACCATGGGCAGACTACACCAGGCACCCACTCATGTCTCCCACCACCCCCACACCCCAGCAGTGCAGGGGCAGCCTCCACCAGGCCCCCACCCATGTCCCCCTGCACCCCCACCCCCCTGCCACCAGGGTCACCCTCCACCAGGCCCCCACTCATGTCTCCCACCACCCCCACCCCCCAGCAGTGCAGGGGCAGCCTCCACCAGGCCCCCACTCATGTCTACCACCACCCCCACCCCCCAGCCACCAGGGTCACCCTCCACCAGGCCCCCACTCATGTCTCCCACCACCCCCACCCCCCAGCCACCAGGGTCACCCTCCACCAGGCCCCCACTCATGTCTCCCACCACCCCCACCCCCCTGCCACCATGGGCAGACTACACCAGGCCCCCACTCATGTCCCCATGCACCCCCACCCCCCTGCCACCATGGGCATCCTCCACCAGGCCCCCACTCATGTCTCCCACCACCCCCACCCCCATGCCACCATGGGCAGACTACACCAGGCCCCCACTCATGTCACCCACCACCGCCACCCCCCTGCCACCATGGGCAGACTCCACCAGGCCCCCACTCATGTCTCCCACCACCCCCACCCCCCAGCCACCAGGGTCACCCTCCACCAGGCCCCCACTCATGTCACCCACCACCCCCACCCCCCTGCCACCATGGGCATCCTCCACCAGGTCCCCACTCATGTCTCCCACCACCCCCACCCCCCTGCCACCATGGGCAGGCTACACCAGGCCCCCACTCATGTCACCCACCACCCCCACCCCCCTGCCACCATGGGCAGACTCCACCAGGCCCCCACTCATGTCACCCACCACCCCCACCCCCCTGCCACCATGGGCAGCCTCCAACAGGCCCCCACCCATGTCCCCCTGCACCCCCACCCCCCTGCCACCAGGGTCACCCTCCACCAGGCCCCCACTCATGTCACCCACCACCCCCACCCCCCTGCCACCATGGGCAGACTCCACCAGGCCCCCACTCATGTCTCCCACCACCCCCACCCCCCTGCCACCATGGGCAGACTACACCAGGCCCCCACTCATGTCCCCCTGCACCCTCACACCCCAGCAGTGCAGGGGCAGCCTTCACCAGGCCCCCACTCATGTCTCCCACCACCCCCACACCCCAGCAGTGCAGGGGCAGCCTCCACCAGGTCCCCACCCATGTCCCCCTGCACCCCCACCCCCCTGCCACCAGGGTCACCCTCCACCAGGCCCCCACTCATGTCACCCACCACCCCCACCCCCCTGCCACCATGGGCAGCCTCCACCAGGCCCCCACCCATGTCCCCCTGCACCCCCACCCCCCTGCCACCAGGGTCACCCTCCACCAGGCCCCCACTCATGTCTCCCACCACCCCCACCCCCCTGCCACCATGGGCAGACTCCACCAGGCCCCCACTCATGTCTCCCGCCACCCCCAGCCCCCAGCAGTGCAGGGGCAGCCTCCACCAGGCCCCCACTCATGTCACCCACCACCCCCACCCCCCAGCCACCAGGGTCACCCTCCACCAGGCCCCCACTCATGTCTCCCACCACCCCCACCCCCCAGCCACCAGGGTCACCCTCCACCAGGCCCCCACTCAGGTCTACCACCACCACCACACCCCAGCAGTGCAGGGGCAGCCTCCACCAGGCCCCCACTCATGTCTCCCACCACCCCCACACCCCAGCAGTGCAGGGGCAGCCTCCACCAGGCCCCCACTCATGTCTCCCACCACCCCCACCCCCCAGCAGTGCAGGGGCAGCCTCCACCAGGCCCCCACTCATGTCTCCCACCACCCCCACCCCCCAGCCACCAGGGTCACCCTCCACCAGGCCCCCACTCATGTCTCCCACCACCCCCACCCCCCTGCCACCATGGGCAGACTACACAAGGCCCCCACTCATGTCCCCCTGCACTCCCACCCCCCAGCAGTGCAGGGGCAGCCTCCACCAGGCCCCCACCCATGTCCCCCTGCACCCCCACCCCCCTGCCACCAGGGTCACCCTCCACCAGGCCCCCACTCATGTCACCCACCACCCCCACCCCCCTGCCACCATGGGCAGCCCCCACCAGGTCCTCACAATCCCCAATCATGTGCGTAATGGTCAGCCTCCACAGCCAAAAAGCCCTACCAAGTAACCCATTCACCCACATGGAAATGGAAATCACATGTTACACCCCCAATGTCCATCAAGCTAATGAACCCATGTCCGTCACACACAATGGTTGCAATTGAATGGGAAAACACACAACATGACATGCATGAAACCAAAGAGATGAAACCACACAGTGAAGTATGCTAACAAAATTGTATTGAAAAAAAATAAATAATGCTAAAGAAAGAAAAATAACTACAATGTGAATGTGAAAAAAAAGAGATGCATGTCCGTATAAAAACACAAAACTGCAAATCAGAATCCAAAAAAATTATGTCCAAAGTCAAATGTAAAAAAATCTCCATGCAAAAAATAAATATGTACAAAACTAACAAGGGTCCATGAGCCCAACTGAACAAAGGAAACCTACTAAAAAACCTACCTAAAAATCAACTATATACAAAAAGTGGAGCAGTGTCCGTCGACTCCAAATCATAATAAGAAAGAAAGGAAACCTAAAACTAAAGAACTATATACAAAGGCGGCGGGCAAGTCCAGCGGCTCACTCTGTGGTGTCCCGGGCCAGGGCATCATCGAACTCCTGTTCGATGTCCCGGAGGCGGTCCAGTTCCATGGCCCCGAGGGTCCGCAGGGACGACGCCGTGTCCTCCTCCAACCCCCTGCGGATTGCCTCGAGGCACTCGCCCCGCCTCAGGGCCCTCCACATGGAGTTCTCCGCCCTGACCATTGTGAGCCGCGCCTCTTCCGCCCGCCGCCGCTCCGCACCTATGGCGTGGCCCAACCGCTGCCACACGGAAGACACTCTCTGTCCTGGGTCCCCCTGCCCTCCGGCCGATGCCTGCCCCTCCGATGTCGAAAGCCCCGAGCCTTCATGTCTCCCACCATGTTGCTGCTGCTGCTGCTCTGCCTCTGCCCGTGCACTGCCTCCTGCTGCCTGCACATCCTCCGCCGGCTGGGGTGCACTCGTTGATGTGGCCACCCCTGCTGGACCTCCGACTCCCGACTGTGGCAGGGATGCCTCCTCCACCAGCCTGGCCGCACCGTCAGAGGCAGCTCCACAGGGCACCCAGGTGACTGATGGGTGGGAAGATGGCACAGAGGACGACTGGCGCGTAGGGGGTCCAGTTGAGGAGGGGGTCGGAGCAAGCCCCATCAGACGGAGGAATCCGGCCTGGGTGACCTGTCCCAGGCTGACGTGGTCAACGAACCATTCGAGATGACGTGCAGTCTCTCCATGAAAAGACTGCAGGTCACCTCGCATGGCCCGTTGACGCAACGCCACACCAGCCAGGACAGGCTCAACCCGGACCTGGATGGCCACGTCCGCAGGCAGAGGAAGGCCAGTTGACGTCAGCTCATCCCCTGCCTGAAAACGGGTCTGGACGTAGGCATCCCTGCTGGTGCAAGATGATGCAGGGACAGGATCGGGGACAGGATTGCACACAGGCACCTCCGCGGCCGCCTGTGCTGCCTCCTGTCCCTGGTCCTGCACTGCACCACTAGCACCAGTGGGATCCCCACCTCCAGACCCTGTCTCTGGTGCTTGCACGGCCCCCTCCTCCACCAAACCCCCCACCAACCTGGATGACTCCGTGCCATCTTCCCCTGTTGGGCCCTGTGGGGTCCCAGCTGCCCCTTCTGCTGCCGAGGAGTCCAAATGCAACCTCCGCCTCTTGGACCTCCTCCCGGCAGCTGCGGCCTGGGACGCGGCACCGGACTCCTCACTCCCCGACGAGATGACAACACGGGAGGGGAGCCGGGCCTTGCGTCTCCGGCTGGCGGTCGGATCCCCGCCGCTGTGCTCCACAGCACCTTCTCCGCCCTCTTCATCAGTTGACGCTGCAGACAGGGAGAAACAAAACACAGGCATCAGGGCACTGTACAATGGACACATACAAGCATGACAGTTGCACATGAGTGGGATTGGCAAACCTCAGACATGTCATCACAATCCCCAACACACATGTCATTGCAACTCGCACACATGAGCCATACCACAGCCATATCACAACTGCCACCACCATCCATACACATACAACAGCATCAGCAGCCAAAGGGGAGCCAGACATCACATGCAACACAGGAAGTGCACCACACATGTACACACACCACCACACTTGCATGCATGTCTACACCTCTGCCAAGTGTCGCACTGTTCAGACGGGCATCCATGTCACATCTGCCAATCAGGCTTCAACATACCGCTGTCACATGCATCCATGTAGCATCACTGTTGCACCCTTGACAAATACACACACATGCACATGTACACAGTGCTCATACATGCAGGCCAAAACAACATACATGCCTGACATCACGGACATGTCTACTTACATGCACATTCATCCAAACATGTGTGCACGCACAACTGCATTTGCCATGCAAGCCCACACACACAAGCACCATCCATGTCTCACACATTACAGCCCTCGCATGTTCAGACCCACGGCCCTGTACACCCCCACCCATACTCGACCCCATACAAACAGATGTGCAACCGGCACAATGCCGAATAATCACCACACGCACTGCTCACAATCAGCATGCATGTACACTCACCGCTCGACTCCAGACGGGTCTGCTTCTCTAGGACCTGGACGTGGAGCGCTGGGGATATGCGTTCCAGGACCCCCATCTGTTCTTCCGACAAGTGGCCCCGGCGCCCCTTGGCATCCGCTGCCTTCAAGAGGCGCCGGGCCTTGTTCAGGGTCCTGGACCTGAAGTCCTCCCAGCGCTTCCTGACATGTTGGAAGTCCCGGACTGCCACCCCCTCCGCGTTGATGGCAGTCACGATGTCAGTCCAGATCAGTGTCCGTCCTTCCTTGTCGGCGTGGGAACTTCCGAAGAGGGCATCATACTGCCCCAGGACTTGCTCCACCAGGACACCAACTTCGGTGGCACTGAAGCTGGTGCCCCTCTGCCTCTCTGGCCGGGGGTTGCCAGTGGTCACAGATGGTGTTTGCCCCGACATGACAACCCCAGAGGCAGGAGTGGGTGGGCAACTGGGTCCTGGGGCTGGGCTGTGGAGCGATGGAATTCCAGTCGGGAGTCTTCGATTCCAGCAGGGGTGGTCACAGCAACAGCACCCCTGGCTGATGTGCAGGCAGCAAATGGCAGTGCACGTGGGCAGCAGGCAGTCAGGCAGCAGCAGATGGCAGGTGGGAGCGTGCTCGGGGCTCTAGGGGGCAGTAGTTCGGCCTTCTGGGCAGGAGCGTGGTCTTCCGTGTGCTTACGCGTGGCCAGCTTGGTACGGAGTGATTTGGCACGTGAAAATCCTGCACGTCAGCGTGAAAACCGAGGAAAGGCGCTTAGCGCGTAAGCGCGTCAGCACGCATACGCAATTCTATTGGACCAAAGGCCCTCAGCGCGTAAGCGCGTCTGTGACGTGACCCGCACGGGTGTTTCCCACACAGCATGTGATGACAGAGCACACGTGGAAAGACTGCACGTCAGAGTGTCATCGCGTGTAATTGGACAGCACGTCAGAGTCTCATCGCGTGTAATTGGACAGCACGGCAGAGTCTCATCGCGTGTAATTGGACTGCACGTCAGTGTGTCATCGCGTGTGATTGGACTAAAGTGCGCGTACATGCGATTGGCCTATGTACATGTATATCAGGTGTGCGCGGACACTTACACACGCAAGTACGTCAGCGCACCTGTATCCCGGTGTGCGCGTGAATTTCCACACGCTATTGGACTGAGTACTGGATTTCAGGGGTGCGCGGGTCACACGCTCGCCTACAACACGCGCAACGCATAAATTTGCGCGCTAAAATAATAACAAGCTCACACCCAGGATGAACATACCGTTCCTAGCAGCAGTGGCCGTGGCCTACCAAAGGAGGAGGAGGAGGATAGTCAGGGCCAGAATATTCACACCCAGAACCAGCCTTTTCGGGATGCCTGATGACCAGGTGCATGGGAGGTACAGGTTTCCACCACACATCATACTGGACCTCGTGAGTGAGTGGGAGGATGACCTCACATCACCCACCCTGTGCTCCCAAGCACTCAGTTCCCTGGAGAAGGTCCTCAATGTACTGCACTTCTTAGCCACTGGATCATTTCAGCGGACAAGTGCCATTGTGGGTGGGGTATCACAGGCCACCCAGTCACGCTGCCTACACCAGGTCTTGAACATCATCACTGCACGCCCATCAGTCCGCAGGCACATATACCTGCCCAGAACACCTGCAGAAAGGCATGCTGCCGCCCTGGATTTCTACGCTGTGGCACGATTCCCCAAAGTGCTAGGTGCCATCGACTGCACCCATGTGGCTCTACGTCCCCCCAGGGCATCTGAGCACATCTATAGGAACCGCAAGCACTGGCATTCCATCAACATGCAGGTAGTATGTAATGCCAAGGAAATCATCACCTCAGTATATGCCAACTATCCCGGGTCAACCCACGACAGCTTCATTTACCGAATGTCCACCCTAAGCCGGGACCTAGAAGCTGGGCGGCATGGCGATACATGGCTGCTTGATGAGTATGAATGCCACTGCACATGCATGCATGTCAGATACTGAGCAAGGTCACAACCCCACCAATGATACCAATCACCACCTCCACAGGGGACAGTGCCTACCCTCTCAGCCCCCACATGATGACGCCAATTCGGAACCCCACCACGCCACCCCAGGTAAGATACAACGCAGCCCACATTACAACCCGGGGCATAGTGGAGCGCACATTCGGAGTGCTGAAGTCACGCTTTCGCTCCCTTGACCGTTCTGGCGGGCAGCTGTTGTACGCTCCCCCAGTAGTGTGCAGGATCATAGTGGCAGCATGTGTCCTGCACAACGTTGCAACACGCCGGGGCCTGGCCGTGGACATGGTGGTGCCCCCCCATCCCCAACCACATGCACAGCCGCTGCGCATGGGAGGGGAAAGGGCACAGGGGGAGGCAGCCCGTACACAGCTAGTGGCTAATTACTTCACATAGAAATCACACCCCTGTGGAGTGCACACTGCCCTGTCACATTCCATCTGACAATCAATGATGACTCAACCTGACACTGATCCTGAATGTCTGGAGAAAGAACCGTGAAAACCATATCAGCCTGAGATTGTTCACCTGGAAGTGTCACAATGTGTGCATCCCTACCCACACAGACACCACCAATGCAGTTTGTTGAAGTTACACATTCAAGCAGCTAAAATGAACACCCACTTGCAAAATGCAACAAGAGGACAGTGCCATGTCAGCCAACCCAACCCCAGCACCGCCACACCACACACCGTGCCATGTCATGCTATTTGCAGGTAAACAAAGTAATCCACACAACATGACACTAGGGTCACAATGTACAGTGTCCCTATTAGAAACTTGCAACACCTGAAATGCTCACAGTAATGCCGGACCAACAACAAAGTTGAGCACGTACTACCATTAACATGACATCACTAATGTTAAATATTAGTAGTCTCACCACCTGGAAATGCCTGCACTCCCACCACTACCAACTGTGCAGTGTTGGCGCCATGTAGAGTTGTAGGTGCACTGCTGCCAACAGGGACCACTGACTGCCCACACAGCTCATGGGAGTCCAACGTCACTGTGTAATTCACTGTCACTTGGGCACACCCTTTGCAAGCCCATGGAAACGGGAAGCAGGAGGGGTGTGTGTGACTCAAACCCAAGCATCGGAACCAAATACATTACAAGCCTGCATGTGCCCAGCCACAATGCAGCGTATGCCCACAGGAACCACGGAAGCCAACAAATCCTCCCAAAAAAATTGGGAATAAAATAAATAAAAATAAAAATAAATATAAAAATAAAATCAAAAATGGCCATTGAAGGGCCCGGGGGGGTTGGGGAGGCCACCCAGGAGGTCCGAGGACAGGATGCACACCAGAACCCACCTGCGTGGATCCTGGGAAAATAAAACACCTCCATGGGCTCATGGCCCACACGGCTACCCTATTGTGGGAGTATCACTGCTGTCGCTATTATCACCCTGTGCAGCTGCATCCGGAGGTGGTTGCACTATGGGAGGCAGCCCACGCAAGGCCCTAGTCTGCTCCTCCATGGCTGCAAGCATGCAGGTGTGGTAGGTCTGGTTCTGGAGGATGAGTGTGCGGAGGTCCCCATGCAACAACTCACGGGATGCCCGGACCTCCGCCCTCGTTGCCTGCATCTCAGCTGAGAGCGTACGGGTGAGACGCTCCAGCTGCTGTTCTGTCCTTTGGTGGGTTGAAGCCTCAAGCTCAACAAGAGTCGTCCTGAGGTGAAGGAGCTCCTGCCTCAGGGCTTCCCTGTGGCCCTGGGACTCAATGGAGATGGCCTCCTGCAGAGTCGCCAGTGCCGCCCGCCTGTCCCTGTTGGACCCCAACATGTCCTCCCTGTGTGACTGGCAGATGGAGTCGGTTGCCTGCTCTAGTCGCTCCATCAGCCTTTCAGGGGGGACAATGGAAGTGGCCACCCTATCCATGGCCTGAGCCATCATCACGGATGATGCTGCCTGTTGGGTTGCCATACCGTAAATGGATTGCTCCCATGCGGTATTGCCAGGTGGCGTACGGCCACCACGTCGGCGGGCACCACACCTGTCTGGGGCAAGGCGAACTGTGCCTTGCTGTGCCGGCACTGCCTGAGGCTGCAGGACTGCATTCCCCCTCTGATCTGCTGGCCCAGGAACAGGATCAGATGTCGCGGAGTGTGACCCTGCATCCGTAACCACCAAAGGCGTAGCTGCCAACACTGACATCCCCATTGAGGGTTCTGACCCTGGTGCAGGTGGGTGAGACAGAACAGAATCCCTCCCTGGAACACTCACCTGCGACGGCACGTAGGTCTCATCCGAATCAACACCTGAGTACAGCTCGGGGGAGGTGCAGCCAGAGACACCCCTTGAGAGCACGACCTGCAGCACTTGTGGGTTCTCACCCACCACCACACCACGTCCCTTACTGGTGGTTGGTCGGCCCTCGGACCCCTCCTGGGTCTGCACCATCTCCACAACCCCAGCAGTATCAGGTGCGTCTTCCCCTGCAAAGACATGAAAACAAAGAAATGGAAACAGGCATTAGCACCATGGCACACAATGAGGGCTGAGAAGCAAGAGAAACAGTACTTGTTTGACACATGTCCCACATGACTAAAACCCTCCCATGCATGCACCCTCACTGCGTATGAAGGGCAGGCAAATGGCACACACTGATGACACCAAGATGGAAGATGAACACATTTTCTGCATGCTGCCTGGCAGTGGCATCACACATTGCCCTGTGATTGGCAGGTGAAACACACATGCCATCACACAGATGGCATGTACCATTGCTATTGAGTGAAGATGGAGAGGAGGGCAGCACCTATTCATTCAGTCCAGTTCCCGCATGTAATAGCTTTACTAATTCAAACAGGTCAGATTCTTCACCTGGAGCTGCCAGTCCAAAATGGTGCAATTGCACAGGGACATGTCTGAACAAATGATATCCAGGTAACAAAGTCACTCCACTTTACCATAGCCATGTCAGACATGTGACTAGAGGACTGCGACATGCCTAGTAAAAGTGGTGGAATGCAAACAATCTGACTAAATGAACAGTGAAAAATCAGGCAACAATGTTGTGGCAGGGTGACACTTCAAGGGCAACTGGCGTGCAGTTGGGCTACATGTCTACTGTTGGCAGAAGGGATACTGCTATGGCCAAATGCAGCTGCGCAGGACGTATTGCATGAAGCACATGGCTGACCCATACGACTCAGGTGCACACACTCTCACCTGTCACACAAACACAAGCCCTCACACATACCATGCACATGGATGACACACACATGCATGTGCACTCACCGGACAATGCCTCGTAATCAGCCAAATCTCCCACGCCTTATCTGTTCCTCCGTGACGTAGGTCCCAGCGACTGACTCATGTGGAGTGAGTTCCATGTCTACTACTGGAGACCCACCTCCAGTCACTAGAGTTGCGGCATGACTTGAGGCCAGCTTACTCTTTGCCCTGCGCTTTAGGTCATTCCAGCGCTTATAGCAATCATTGGCTGTGCGCCTCACGATTCCAAGGGCACTTACGATGTCCGCAACGGTCTGCCAGTGTGCCTGGCGTTGTGCAGGTGTGGTCTTGGATCCTGCAACAATGACCATCTCGTTGTCATGTGCGGACACATACTCGACAAGTGCATTCAGTTCGTCATCCGTGAAGCTGGGCTTCCTGGATGGGCCGGACTGTGTAGCCGTGTCTGGGGCATCAGCCTGTGCCGGACGAGCACTCTTCCTCTTCCGCTTGGAAGGTGGTGGTGATCCTGAGTGTCCTGCGCCGCTCTGGACACTAGGGGCAGGAGCCCTGGTGGACTCTGTATCAGGAGTGTGGGATTGCACACTCAGCATGGGAGTTGGTGCAGGCATTGGCTCTAGTGTGATGGTGTCAGGGGGAATGTCAGCAGCATGGACTAGGACCGACACTGTCCGGGCTGGGTGTGTGAGGGCTGGGGTGGATGGAGCCGCAGCTGCCCCTGCAGCCTCTCCGCCCTGCCTACTTGGTGCAGCAAATGACCTTGCTGCCACAGATGCACGTGGCATGGTGACATCAAAGTGCACCAGCGCACGTGTCATAGGCCTGCTGACCTGGAAGTCAGCCATGGAGTCAGCCAGGTCTGGTGCCTCAATGGGCTGGTCCAACAAGGGCTGAGCATGGATGGTGTCAGCCACATCAGCCTCAACGGGAGGGGGGGGGGATTATGGGTGCCCTTGACTGGTCCTCCACACATGGGGGGACAGGCTCACCCTGCAAGTAACGACCACGTCCCCTACCGGATCCACCACGGCCACCACTTGTGGCTTTTCCACCTTTGCCACCCTTACGGAATCCTCGCCTCCCAGCCATGGCACTGATGTTAATGTGCGTATGGGAGTGGGTGTAATATATTGTCCTGGGCAATTGGGGGTCAAAGGGGTTGGGTACCAGATGGTAATTGTACCCTGGTGCTCTTGCAAGGCTGATTGTAACCCCTGGGGAAAGATGACGGGTCACGCTACGCACAGGAGCCCCAAAAAAGGGAGATGACGTGCACGCAACCCCTCCTAGACCACGTGTGCAGAAAGAAAAACCTGCACTACGCTGTGGCACCCAGTAACACAAGAATGAACGTATGTGTGTCACACGCAGCCTAGAATGACCTCTGAAGGGGTAGGCTACACACGGGGCAAGCACAGATGTTAGATACGTGCGTGACTCACCGTCTGCCAGATAAAAGAGCGTGAAAAAGGAGCGCGTTTGGTTGGCAACACCCCCGCCAAAAGAAGATTTGTACGCTGTCTGAGGAGACAGGACAACAGTAGTAGGGAACACTGTTTGAGGGAACAGGCCCAGGTAAACCAGTTAAAGTGAAAAAAGAGAAAAAGCTGTCAGAGGTAACAGGGAATACGAACTTGAAACGGCGTTAAGTAAATCGCGTGTGAAACGACAAGAAGTACAGAATTCACCCACTCGCTCTCCACGAAAAGCACGTACAAGGAAATGGTGTTCTACGCGTACCTTTTATACAGGCCCACACGTCCAGCGTCACTTACGCGGCGTGTACGCGCTAGGCCCATTTCCACCAATTACACGCTTTGTCACTTCTGCGTGTAGGGCCATTTCCACCAATCACACGCAATGACACACTGACGTGCAGTCCAATTACACGCGATGAGACTCTGCCGTGCTGTCCAATTACACGCGATGACACTCTGACGTGCAGTCTTTCCACGTGTGCTCTGTCATCACGTGCTGTGTGGGAAACACCCGTGCGGGTCACGTCACAGACGCGCTTACGCGCTGAGGGCCTTTGGTCCAATAGAATCGCGTATGCGTGCTGACGCGCTTACGCGCTAAGGGCCTTTCCTCGGTTTTCACGCTGACGTGCAGGATTTTCACATGCCAAATCACTCCGTACCAAGCTGGCCACGCGTAAGCACACGGAAGACCACGCTCCTGCCCAGAAGGCCGAACTACTGCCCCCCAGAGCCCCGAGCACGCTCCCACCTGCCATCTGCTGCTGCCTGACTGCCTGCTGCCCACGTGCACTGCCATTTGCTGCTTGCACATCAGCCAGGGGTGCTGTTGCTGTGACCACCCCTGCTGGAACCGAAGACTCCCGACTGGAATTCCATCGCTCCACAGCCCAGCCCCAGGACCCAGTTGCCCACCCACTCCTGCCTCTGGGGTTGTCATGTCGGGGCAAACACCATCTGTGACCACTGGCAACCCCCGGCCAGAGAGGCAGAGGGGCACCAGCTTCAGTGCCACCGAAGTTGATGTCCTGGTGGAGCAAGTCCTGGGGCAGTATGATGCCCTCTTCGGAAGTTCCCGCGCCGACAAGGAAGGACAGACTCGGATCGGGACTGACATCTTGACTGCCATCAACGCGGAGGGGGTGGCAGTCCGGGACTTCCAACATGTCAGGAAGCGCTGGGAGGACTTCAGGTCCAGGACCCTGAACAAGGCCCGGCGCCTCTTGAAGGCAGCGGATGCCAAGGGGCGCCGGGGCCACTTGTCGGAAGAACAGATGGGGGTCCTGGAACGCATATCCCCAGCGCTCCACGTCCAGGTCCTAGAGAAGCAGATCCGTCTGGAGTCGAGCGGTGAGTGTACATGCATCCTGATTGTGAGCAGTGCGTGTGGTGAATATTCGGCATTGTGCCGGTTGCACATCTGTTTGTATGGGGTCGAGTATGGGTGGGGGTGTACAGGGTCGTGGGTCTGACACATGCGAGAGCTGTAATGTGTGAGACATGGATGGTGCTTGTGTGTGTGGGCTTGCATGGCAAATGCAGTTGTGCGTGCACACATGTTTGGATGAATGTGCATGTAAGTAGACATGTCCGTGATGTCAGGCATGTATGTTGTTTTGGCCTGCATGTATGAGCACTGTGTACATGTGCATGTGTGTGTATTTGTCAAGGGTGCAACAGTGATGCTACATGGATGCATGTGACAGCGGTATGTGGAAGCCTGATTGGCAGATGTGACATGGATGCCCGTCTGAACAGTGCGACACTTGGCAGAGGTGTAGACATGCATGCAAGTGTGGTGGTGTGTGTACATGTGTGGTGCACTTCCTGTGTTGCATGTGATGTCTGGCTCCCCTTTGGCTGCTGATGCTGTTGTATGTGTATGGATGGTGGTGGCAGTTGCGATATGGCTGTGGTATGGCTCATGTGTGCGAGTTGCAATGACATGTGTGTTGGGGATTGTGATGACATGTCTGAGGTTTGCCAATCCCACTCATGTGCAACTGTCATGCGTGTATGTGTCCATTGTACAGTGCCCTGATGCCTGTGTTTTGTTTCTCCCTGTCTGCAGCGTCAACTGATGAAGAGGGCGGAGAAGGTGCTGTGGAGCACAGGGGCGGGGATCCGACCGCCAGCCGGAGACGCAAGGCCCGGCTCCCCTCCCGTGTTGTCATCTCGTCGGGGAGTGAGGAGTCCGGTGCCGCGTCCCAGGCCGCAGCTGCCGGGAGGAGGTCCAAGAGGCGGAGGTTGCAGTTGGACTCCTCGGCAGCAGAAGGGGCAGCTGGGACCCCACAGGGCCCAACAGGGGAAGATGGCACGGAGTCATCCAGGTTGGTGGGGGGTTTGGTGGAGGAGGGGGCCGTGCAAGCACCAGAGACAGGGTCTGGAGGTGGGGATCCCACTGGTGCTAGTGGTGCAGTGCAGGACCAGGGACAGGAGGCAGCACAGGCGGCCGCGGAGGTGCCTGTGTGCAATCCTGTCCCCGATCCTGTCCCTGCATCATCTTGCACCAGCAGGGATGCCTACGTCCAGACCCGTTTTCAGGCAGGGGATGAGCTGACGTCAACTGGCCTTCCTCTGCCTGCGGACGTGGCCATCCAGGTCCGGGTTGAGCCTGTCCTGGCTGGTGTGGCGTTGCGTCAACGGGCCATGCGAGGTGACCTGCAGTCTTTTCATGGAGAGACTGCACGTCATCTCGAATGGCTCGTTGACCACGTCAGCCTGCTGGGACAGGTCACCCAGGCCGGATTCCTCCGTCTGATGGGGCTTGCTCCGACCCCCTCCTCAACTGGACCCCCTACGTGCCAGTCGTCCTCTGTGCCATCTTCCCACCTAACAGTCACCTGGGTGCCCTGTGGAGCTGCCTCTGACGGTGCGGCCAGGCTGGTGGAGGAGGCATCCCTGCCACAGTCGGGAGTCGGAGGTCCAGCAGGGGTGGCCACATCAACGAGTGCACCCCAGCCGGCGGAGGATGTGCAGGCAGCAGGAGGCAGTGCATGGGCAGAGGCAGAGCAGCAGCAGCAGCAACATGGTGGGAGACATGAAGGCTCGGGGCTTTCGACATCGGAGGGGCAGGCATCGGCCGGAGGGCAGGGGGACCCAGGACAGAGAGTGTCTTCCGTGTGGCAGCGGTTGGGCCACGCCATAGGTGCGGAGCGGCGGCGGGCGGAAGAGGCGCGGCTCACAATGGTCAGGGCGGAGAACTCCATGCGGAGGGCCCTGAGGCGGGCCGAGTGCCTCGAGGCAATCCGCAGGGGGTTGGAGGAGGACACGGCGTCGTCCCTGCGGACCCTCGGGGCCATGGAACTGGACCGCCTCCGGGACATCGAACAGGAGTTCGATGATGCCCTGGCCCGGGACACCACGGAGTGAGCCGCTGGACTTGCCCGCCGCCTTTGTATATAGTTCTTTAGTTTTAGGTTTCCTTTCTTTCTTATTATGATTTGGAGTCGACGGACACTGCTCCACTTTTTGTATATAGTTGATTTTTAGGTAGGTTTTTTAGTAGGTTTCCTTTGTTCAGTTGGGCTCATGGACCCTTGTTAGTTTTGTACATATTTATTTTTTGCATGGAGATTTTTTTACATTTGACTTTGGACATAATTTTTTTGGATTCTGATTTGCAGTTTTGTGTTTTTATACGGACATGCAGCTCTTTTTTTTCACATTCACATTGTAGTTATTTTTCTTTCTTTAGCATTATTTATTTTTTTTCAATACAATTTTGTTAGCATACTTCACTGTGTGGTTTCATCTCTTTGGTTTCATGCATGTCATGTTGTGTGTTTTCCCATTCAATTGCAACCATTGTGTGTGACGGACTTGGGTTCATTAGCTTGATGGACATTGGGGGTGTAACATGTGATTTCCATTTCCATGTGGGTGAATGGGTTACTTGGTAGGGCTTTTTGGCTATGGAGGCTGACCATTACGCACATGATTGGGGATTGTGAGGACCTGGTGGGGGCTGCCCATGGTGGCAGGGGGGTGGGGGTGGTGGGTGACATGAGTGGGGGCCTGGTGGAGGGTGACCCTGGTGGCAGGGGGGTGGGGGTGCAGGGGGACATGGGTGGGGGCCTGGTGGAGGCTGCCCCTGCATTGCTGGGGTGTGGGGGTGGTGGGAGACATGAGTGGGGGCCTGGTGTAGTCTGCCCATGGTGGCAGGGGGGTGGGGGTGGTGGGAGACATGAGTGGGGGCCTGGTGGAGGGTGACCCTGGTGGCTGGGGGGTGGGGGTGGTGGGAGACATGAGTGGGGGCCTGGTGGAGGCTGCCCCTGCACTGCTGGGGTGTGGGGGTGGTGGGAGACATGAGTGGGGGCCTGGTGGAGGCTGCCCCTGCACTGCTGGGGTGTGGGGGTGGTGGGAGACATGAGTCGGGGCCTGGTGGAGGCTGCCCCTGCACTGCTGGGGGGTGGGGGTGGTGGGAGACATGAGTGGGGGCCTGGTGGAGTCTGCCCATGGTGGCAGGGGGGTGGGGGTGGTGGGAGACATGAGTGGGGGCCTGGTGGAGGGTGACCCTGGTGGCAGGGGGGTGGGGGTGCAGGGGGACATGGGTGGGGGCCTGGTGGAGGCTGCCTATGGTGGCAGGGGGGTGGGGGTGGTGGGTGACATGAGTGGGGGCCTGGTGGAGGGTGACCCTGGTGGCAGGGGGGTGGGGGTGCAGGGGGACATGGGTGGGGGCCTGTTGGAGGCTGCCCCTGCACTGCTGGGGTGTGGGGGTGGTGGGAGACATGAGTGGGGGCCTGGTGTAGTCTGCCCATGGTGGCAGGGGGGTGGGGGTGGTGGGAGACATGAGTGGGGGCCTGGTGGAGGGTGACCCTGGTGGCAGGGGGGTGGGGGTGGTGGGAGACATGAGTGGGGGCCTGGTGGAGGATGCCCATGGTGGCAGGGGGGTGGGGGTGCAGGGGGACATGAGTGGGGGCCTGGTGTAGTCTGCCCATGGTGGCAGGGGGGTGGGGGTGGTGGGAGACATGAGTGAGGGCCTGGTGGAGGGTGACCCTGGTGGCAGGGGGGTGGGGGTGGTGGGAGACATGAGTGGGGACCTGGTGGAGGGTGACCCTGGTGGCAGGGGGGTGGGGGTGGTGGTAGACATGCATTGTTGATCAGTAGTGCAAGGTGACATGTGGGTTGGCTGAGGGGCATGCCCATGGTGGATGGGCTGCCTGCGGGACATGAGCATGGGTGCAGGGTAGTCCCCCGTGGTGTGGGCTGCCTGCAGGGTCCGTGGAGGTTGTGGAGCGTACACCTGGGAGGGCCCACACGGCCAATTCACGTGTGGTACTCCCCAGAACCCCTGAAATACACGTACCCTGCTGAAATGGCGTGTGGGACTTCCCGCGCACCCCTGAAATACACGTACCCTGCTCGCACTGGGACTCTCGCGTGTGGAACTTCCCGCGCACCCCTGTAATACACATGCCTTGCTCGCACTGGCCCAATCGCGTGTGTAACTTCCCGCGCACCCCTGAAATACACGTACCCTGCTCGCACTGGCCCAATCGCGTGTGGAACTTCCCGCGCACCCCTGAAATACACGTACCCTGCTGTAATCGCGTGTGTAACTTTCCGCGCACCCCTGAAATACACGTACCCTGCTCGCACTGGCCCAATCGCGTGTGTAACTTCCCGCGCACCCCTGAAATACACGTACCCTGCTCGCACTGGGCCAATCGCGTGTGGAACTTCCCGCGCACCCCTGAAATACACGTACCCTGCTGAAATCGCGTGTGTAACTTCCCGCGCACCCCTGAAATACACGTACCCTGCTCGCACTGGGCCAATCGCGTGTGGAACTTCCCGCGCACCCCTGAAATACACGTACCCTGCTCGCACTGGGCCAATCGCGTGTGTAACTTCCCGCGCACCCCTGAAATACATGTACCCTGCTCGCACTGGGCCAATCGCGTGTGGAACTTCCCGCGCACCCCTGAAATCCACGTACCCTGCTGTAATCGCGTGTGTAACTTCCCGCGCCGCCCTGAAATACACGTACCCTGCTCGCACTGGCCCAATCGCGTGTGGAACTTCCCGCGCACCCCTGAAATACACGTACCCTGCTGTAATCGCGTGTGTAACTTCCCGCGCACCCCTGAAATACACGTACCCTGCTCGCACGGGCCCAATCGCGTGTGGAACTTCCCGCGCACCCCTGAAACACACGTACCCTGCTGTAATCGCGTGTGGAACTTCCCGCGCACCCCTGAAATACATGTACCCTGCTCGCACTGGGCCAATCGCGTGTGGAACTTCCCGCGCACCCCTGAAATCCACGTACCCTGCTGTAATCGCGTGTGTAACTTCCCGCGCACCCCTGAAATACACATACCCTGCTCGCACTGGCCCAATCGCGTGTGGAACTTCCCGCGCACCCCTGAAATACACGTACCCTGCTGTAATCGCGTGTGTAACTTCCCGCGCACCCCTGAAATACACGTACCCTGCTCGCACTGGCCCAATCGCGTGTGGAACTTCCCGCGCACCCCTGAAATACACGTACCCTGCTGTAATCGCGTGTGGAACTTCCCGCGCACCCTGGTATACACGCACACGTATTTTTTGTCAGCGGGTGTCCGTGTTTGTGGGTACCCCTTTGCACGTCATTTGTCCTGGAGGGCCACAGTATAGGACATTCATCATGGCAGTATATAGGTGCTATTTGTTGGCGCACCTTTTGGCGCACATTTCTTACAGCCGCAGAGACGCTACCGCCTGCTTTCTTGTGGCGGTCGTGTTTGTACCTGTGCGCTGGTTTGAGCGTGCGCTTTTTTGGCCTATTCTGTTCCATGAATACGTGTTGTAGGCGAGCGTGTGGGCGTTCCGCACTTGTGCCCTGTACTTCCCCCCGTGACGCCCACGTTTTGGCAAGTTGTTCCCCATTCCGAGTGTTACGCCCGTGTTCCGCCTACTTTTGTTGCGTGCGCCGCGCTATGTGCGAATTTCGCTGTGGCCTGTGCGATTTTCGCTGTGACCTGGCGCACGCTGTTAGATGGCCTGTGCGCCAACGTGCGCCGCTCTATTTTTTATCTGTGAAAGATAGTGAGCTAAAGACTCTGGGTAAGTCCCTCGTAACCAGGACTAATGTCTGGCAGAGGGACTCCCAGGACCCCCCTTGTTAAATCTGCATATTTAAGTAACTTTGGGTCTCACCCTAAGTTACTAGGGGAATCCAGACGTGGACCCCTTGCTCACTATTCTTAGAGAGGCACAGATCCACCCTACTGATGAGGTCCAACCAGACCGAAACACGTGTCTGGGGTTTCTGTTGGTACTCTTGTTCAGAGGAGAATTGCCTCGCATTTCGGTGCTGGACTGCCCCAGGGCAGGACAAAGACTGATATGTTTGGGATATTTTTTCTCTGTGAAAGATAGTGAGCTAAAGACTCTGGGTAAGTCCCTCGTAACCAGGACTAATGTCTGGCAGAGGGACTCCCAGGACCCCCCTTGTTAAATCTGCATATTTAAGTAACTTTGGGTCTCACCCTAAGTTACTAGGGGAATCCAGACGTGGACCCCTTGCTCACTATTCTTAGAGAGGCACAGATCCACCCTACTGATGAGGTCCAACCAGACCGAAACACGTGTCTGGGATTTCTGTTGGTACTCTTGTTCAGAGGAGAATTGCCTCGCATTTCGGTGCTGGACTGCCCCAGGGCAGGACAAAGACTGATATGTTTGGGATATTTTTTCTCTGTGAAAGATAGTGAGCTAAAGACTCTGGGTAAGTCCCTCGTAACCAGGACTAATGTCTGGCAGAGGGACTCCCAGGACCCCCCTTGTTAAATCTGCATATTTAAGTAACTTTGGGTCTCACCCTAAGTTACTAGGGGAATCCAGACGTGGACCCCTTGCTCACTATTCTTAGAGAGGCACAGATCCACCCTACTGATGAGGTCCAACCAGACCGAAACACGTGTCTGGGGTTTCTGTTGGTACTCTTGTTCAGAGGAGAATTGCCTCGCATTTCGGTGCTGGACTGCCCCAGGGCAGGACAAAGACTGATATGTTTGGGATATTTTTTCTCTGTGAAAGATAGTGAGCTAAAGACTCTGGGTAAGTCCCTCGTAACCAGGACTAATGTCTGGCAGAGGGACTCCCAGGACCCCCCTTGTTAAAACGGCCACAGTATAGGACATTCATCATGGCAGTATATAGGTGCTATTTGTTGGCGCACATTTCTTACAGCCGCAGAGACGCTACCGCCTGCTTTCTTGTGGCGGTCGTGTTTGTACCTGTGCGCTGGTTTGAGCGTGCGCTTTTTTGGCCTATTCTATTCCATGAATACGTGTTGTAGGCGAGCGTGTGGGCGTTCCGCGCACTTGTGCCCTGTACTTCCCCCCGTGACGCCCACGTTTTGGCAAGTTGTTCCCCATTCCGAGTGTTACCCCCGTGTTCCGCCTACTTTTGTTGCGTGCGCCGCGCTATGTGCGAATTTCGCTGTGGCCTGTGCGATTTTCGCTGTGACCTGGCGCACGCTGTTAGATGGCCTGTGCGCCAACGTGCGCCGCGCTATTTTTTATCGCACATCCGCTGGTTTTCTCGCGCACAGACTTCCATGAATCGATGTGCGCTGCTTTTCGTGCGATTTTCGCACTTGCACTGCGATTTTCGCTATTCCACTGCGATTCGCACGTTTTTGGCCACTTGCGCCGCGCTAATTATTCCATGAATCGGCCTAATAATATAGAAGACACTGAACAACCTTTACAGGCACAATATGAGAGGCAACTTTCAAAGCCCTTCACTACACTAGATTTCCTCCACCAGTCCTTGCTGCCCCCAATATCAAATAAAATCCTACTAAACACTTAGCAGATTTGGACAGTGGTCCATAAGAGAAAGGGGGTAAACGTAGTTCTAATGTAACAAAACCTGATGGGGCTCAATAATTATTCAAGGTGGACAGAAAAACAATATAGAAAGTAATTCCTCTCTTAAAGCAGAGGGATTACATGGCAATATTGGACATGAAAGATGCATACCTTCATATTTCAATGTTCGCAGTGCACAGAAATGATCTGCATTTCCAAATAGCGGAAGAACACTACTAGTTCAAAGTGTTCCCCTTTAGAATAGCCTCAGCTCCAAGGGTATTTGAGAAGGTACTAGCAGTGGTAGCGGCGTACCTACGCAGAGTCAGTCCCAGTGTACCCTTATATAGACGACTGGCTAATAACAGGGGAGTCTCCTCAAATTTGCAAATACAAAACCCAAAGAACAATCAACCTTCTTTTCCGATTGGGATTTTCCAGCAACAAGAAGAAATCAAATCTCGTACCCAGTCAAATAAAACAATTCCTGGGAGCAATCTTAAAGACAAAGGAGGAGCTTGTATTCCCCTCAAACGAGCATGTACAAAACATGCTGTTACAAGTAGCTCACTACCTCACCAGATAACTATGCAAGGCTATGCGCCTTCATTGGATGATGGCCTCATGCATACACCTAGTTCCTCATGCGTGCCTGCGCATGCGCCCAATGCATGAGTGGTTAGCAAAACAATGGTCTCAGGCAAGCAGTCAGTGGGACGATCTAGTGGTTGTTTTTCGTTAACTTTAGCACAGGCCATTCGCTGGTGGTCAAGGGACAACCTGCTAAAAAAAAAAACTTTCGCAATCCACCAGTTCAAGCAATACTATCTACAGACACCTCACTCTCTGGATGATGGGGAGCCCATTACCTTCACCACACAGCTCACGGCCTATGGACACACACCACAGCCCAAAACCACATAATTCTCCAGGCTCTGCAGGCACTTTTATCCTACTTTGGCTGAAGGAAGCCCATCCAGTTATATTTTTTTTGCTTTATAGTTTGGCATGCAAAGTCCTTCTTTAATTGTAAATCTACAATGCCAAGGACCAGAATTCAAAGTGATGTGAGTTCAAATACCAGATTTAGCTGAACATCTTATATGGGACAGCTTGAAATAACTAGCCATTTTAGCTTCTCAGAATTACCAGTGTTGAATTCAATCCATTGTATAACGCATAACAGATGGGTGCTTCTTTTATTTGCAGTCATGAGGAACTGAATTCCGGTTCGTCCATCCATAAACTCTTAGGGAGATTTCTTGCACCTCATGTTGGTGGTGACTCGGGATCAGTGCAATAAATAAGGGGGCCTCACAAATTTGTTGTCCCGTTCCTCACAAATCCTACAACAGACCGGTCTGCTAAACCCACTTGACCAGTAAATAATTCTATCCACTCCCAGTGCAGCATGCTTTGCAATCTCCCATTAGTATAGATGAAAGCGGACTGGACCCACGAGTATTTGTAGTAAGTACAAGTCACTGTAGCGACTACTGTACTTCTACTGTATAGTGACCTTTTCTCCTTATGCCCATCAACAACTCTGAACCCAATAATAAGACAATATTGTTCCACTCTGTTAAAAACACTGACAGGTTGGGCGGCGGGCATTCAAAATGGGTGTGTGTGCTTTGCTGATGGAGCTTTTATGTATGTGCATGCGTTCACCAAGCTGCTTTTGAAAATGAATTCTTCTACGCAACTTGGTCTGGTACCTGTTCCGGCATGACATCCCATTTCTATGGAGGAAATGGCACTATGGACTAAAGGTATAGAAATCACTGCAGTGAGTAACTTGTAGTATTTCTGTCGGATGTAGGCCACTTGGTGACCATACCATTATCTAATACCGGGCAGGTACCTATGTTCAGTACACAGACCCTACCATGATCACTAAGTACACTACAAAACACTCCATTTGAGATTGTTAAGTCAGATCTTAGCAGTATAGAAAGCTTACTTTGCATGCTGATCTGACAGAGGTAATTATCTCAGAAACCCTGTCCTGGGACCCTTCTCATATGGCCAGGAAAAGGCAGATGCTTCCTGAACCTGACCCGGGTGGGGGGGGTGGATCGGCAATGGGACGGGCGGTTTGTTCTATGGGAGGATCACATGAGAGGGGAATCTGGTTAGGAGAACTGGGAGAACCCCACTACTAACTTCCCTAGAGACCGTACATTTTTAATGGCTTACTCTAGAACTGTCTTGGATGAAAAAGATAATCAGAACATTGGGAAATGCAAGTCTCACAATGCCTCACAAGTAGTGGGACGAGGAAGAGGGATTCAGAGGCACTAAACTGCAGTATGCGCTCTAGTGGTTCTAATGACTCACACCTGAGCGGGACTTGAATATTTAAGGCCCTTTCAGGTGCAGGCCATTAGAACCAGGAGGTCGAGTAGTTGCAAAGGCTGTAAGTCACAGTTGCAGCAGAAGAAGAAAGGAAACAGAGCCGCCACTATCTTTGGAGCGGATGACGTCTCTGAGAGGGTCTCCAACATTGATGGTCTTAAATGCAGAGGCTGCGCTATGGGAAGAGATGTTGTAAGAAGCTTTCCCCTTGGAGAGAGAGGCTCTCCTTATTACATGCTGTGGGACACATCCCGGTGGCTGGTGAGCACCGGAGTGCATCAGGAGCAAGAAAAGCTCCTTTCCCGACCTGCACGGTACGCGAAATTCAAACCAAAGCAGTCTGCTGTGCAGGAGGCGGCAGAAGAGGCAGAACGAACAGTGGCAGAGGATTGAGCGGAAGCGTGTGCCCACACTGTTGAATTTACCATTGTCGGGCAATCCCGGTACGCTCCGTAATCGACTGCTGGCTACTGATAACATTTTTGAATACCGAACTAATATAAAGAAGTCGAATTGGCATAAAAAGAACTTTGTAAAAAGACAAGAAAAAAGGTTATAATCATTGCTATCAAGGCCAACATTATTGGCAAGACAGAGAGGGGGAATACTAAAGCAAGCTAACTATAACCACCATTGCCAAAGCAAAGAAAAGGTAATACAGAAGCAAACTAATTATAACCATTATTGCCAGAGTGAGGAAGAAGCAATAGTTGAGAAGAACATCAACGCGCATTGCCTAAGCCAAATTGTAATTTAGACATTTTGTCAGCAGTTATTTGATGAAAAAGTGAGAAAGAGTGGCAGGAGAAAAGCTCTTGTGGTAGAAAGTATCAAGGAGGAGAGGAGCATAACCTGCATTGTAAGTGGCAAATACAACAGTGGAATAAACCGCACCAATGTGTATAATGTTTTCCCAGAAGAAGTTGTGAATTTCAATGTTGTTGAAAGTCAAGCAGCCTCATCACGAGGCTCATCACGAGTTAGGCGGTAACCCCTTAAATGCGGCAGTAACCACCGCATTTAATGGTCTGCCAAATCATGGGTTTGGCTGCATTTTGCCCGAGCTCTGAGCTGGGGATAAATGTGCCGGGAATTCCCTGATTTATGGCGCAATTACCGTGCGGTAATTCCCCTGACGGTAGTTGCACCGAAAATTCCCCACTGGGGAATGGGGAATTCCCGAATGGGCCCAATGGGGAATGGGGAATTACTGTTCCGCCAAACCCGTGATCTGGCGCTAGTAGCGTCAGGGGAGTTGGCTGTAACGCTATTAACCCCGGCGGTATCCCAGCAAAACCACTGCCGCCGGGATACCGCCCAACTCTTGATGAGGCCCAAAGACTTTTCCAGAAGGTTTGAAGTAAATCTCACAACCGAGTACTTATAGTAGTGTTAGAAGCTTTTGTCCTGGCAGGCGAGTGGCAGTCCTGGCAGGTTAGTGTACCAGGAAGAAATTATTGAAGTACTGCATTATGGTTTAAAGTTGTGGAGAAGATTAAGTGGTAAGACCACTAATGTGTTTCATAAATTGTGGTGTAATCATCCAGACAAAATATTGTTGTTGATACAGAAGAATTGTGAAAGTATTTTTGTTTTCTTAAGAATAATTGTGTTGAACTTTTGTCTATATTTGGAGAGATAAAGACTTTTCATCTGGTTGAACATTTGTTAAAATCCAAGTGAAAGACTTCTGGAGTAAGACGAACTTCATGATCTAAACTTGGCTACAAAAGGAACTTTCTTTTAGAACTTTAAAAAAATATATATTTTTATTAATTTTCAACAAGTAAGAAACAAATACTTCTAACACCACTCCATTATTACTCCTCCCTCTCCCCATGTCTGCCTCTCCTCCCTTCCTTTGAGACCAATATGTGCTTATGTCCCGTAGGGGCCATAGTCCTTTTCGCCTATCTAGTATATGTCCCAACAGTTTCAGGCACTGGGGGCACCATTGGGCTCTGAAGCCTTCCTTTAAGAAGGACAGGACCTCCCCCCACTCTCTGGCAAAGCGGGGCAAGATATTGTTCATAGCGTATGTTGCCCACTCCAGTGCTACAAAAACCGAAACCTTGGAAAGTCAATCTTGGTGTGCGGGTATGGCCGCTCCCTTCCAATGCTGGGTCATGAGCAACATCGTCACTAAGGTTAGCATAATCCGGTTCTTCCTTAGTCCTCTTCACTTTCCCTCCCTGGTCCCTTCATCCAACCCCAGTAATACCTCCACAGGTGGTACCCTAGCATTTCCCCCAAAGACCTGAGCCTCCTGTACCTCCTTCCAGAAGTGCTCGATTTTGAAGCACCTCCGCCAAATGTGGGCCCACGTGCCATCCCCCACCACAACCCCTCCAACACTCCCGTGATGACCCAGAATAAATCTTGTGGAGACGGGCCAGAGTGTAATGCCGCCTAAAGAGCAGATGGAACACATGCATGTAATACAGTTAACAGTGTAGACAACAGCAAATAGGTCCGACAACGATTCTGCAGTTTTTCCAAGTGCATTTAGGCGCCACCATGCAGGGAAAGGAGACAAAGGAAAGACAATATTTGAGGCATGATACTTTCGGATCGTGCAAGTGCAAGACAGGTGCAGGCTTGGGGATGGGGGGGGCTCACGTGCAAGGGGCGAGTGGGAGGGATCAAGGTCGCACCCAGTCAGTCATAAACGGGGGTAAGTGCTCAGAGATGTGACTCTCATGGGTCAGTTTACCAAGTGCCTTAGCGATGAAGCAGGTGCAAGGCCCGGAGGCAAGTGCAAGAGGATTGGCGCGGGTGACTGGGACCTGTGTGACTCTGAGGTTCACCAGGCGGCCAGTTAGCAGGCTGTGCAGAAAAAGGAGGGTGGGAGAGATAGAGCGCGAGAGAGGTTAGCAGGGTAGCGGGAGAGAAAAGGAAGAGGAGAAGACGAATGTCTTTAGCCCGCACCCACAGCCTCTTCCAGTCATTCCCGATCAATTTCCTACCAACCGTTCTTTCCCAGCGTTCCATATATGGCCACTCGGCCCGAGGAATAGCCTCATCTAGGATTTTGCAGATTGGATATCAGACCCTTTGACCCATCTTGTGTTATAAGGAACTTTTCAAACAGGGTAAGTTGGTAGGTCGCAGCTGCCTTGTCCTCTGGATCTTGAAGCCAGTGCTGCATCTAAAAATACCAGTGGCACTCGTTTTTGCCAACCCCGAAGCACTGCTTACATTCAGTAAAGGGTCTGATAGTTGGACGAAGGAACATGTCTCGCAGTTTGTACCCCCCCCCACCTTTGCCATTGAGTAAACAACCCTGGTTTCTGTCCCCAGTGAGAAGTTGGAGTTATGAAATATAGGAGTGAATGGGGATGGGAAGGACATGATCCCATATTTCCTTGCCAATGTAACTGCCACCAGCCACGTGATCGCACTCAGATACCTGCGCTTTGGCCTATGCTGTCGAGGCAGCCACAGGACTTCCCACAGCTTGTGCCTCACCACTCCCGGTCCATTGCCACCCACTGTTTCCCCCGGTGCCCCGAAAACCACTCCTGAATAATACGCAGTTAGCATACCTCGTAGTACAATCGAAGGTTTGGGAGCGACATTTCTCTTTCCCTCATTGGGGACATCAGTAGGGTACGACTAATCCTTGGTCTCTTGCCCTCCCATATAAAATTACCTGTTGCCTTCCCCAGGTCGCCAAATAAGCTATTCAGAACTGCCACCGACAGAGCCTGAAAGAAGTAGAGTAGCCGAGGGAGTGTCAACATCTTCCCCTCTTCCATTATGCCTATCCAGGAGATCCTTAGCGCCTGCCACTTTTGAAAGTCTGCTTTGATAGCTAACATCATGGGTGGCTAATTAGTTGCATAATAACCAGCAAGTGTTGGGGTTATTCTGATTCCCAAATAATTGACCTGTGCGATGTGCACCTTGTGTGAATACTTGTTAGGGTTAGGAAAAAGGATGATTTTTGCCTCCTCCATGGACGCTGAGATTCTGACAGACTCCCGGAACTGGTTAAAGAGGTCGGTATGATGCAGAACCAGGAATCCCGCAAATGTCTTGTATAATTAGCCCTGAAGCCGTCCGGCTCGGGCACTTTATTGGGGGGTGGGGGGCTGCTATGACCTTCCAGACCTTGTCTGCAGTGATCTCTTGCCCTAATGTTTCCCTTACTTCTGCTCCCAGCGACGGGAGCCGAATCCTGTCCAGGAAGTCTGTCTGCACCTGAGCCGTTGGATTCTGGGACGCGTACAGGCCCTCATAATAGTTATGAAAAAACTCTTGTATCTTCTCTGCGCGAGAGGGACGTAGACCTTGGTTGTCTATTATAGTGGTAATGTTATCTCTGCCTGCTGCCCCCCTGAGTAGCCGCGCCAGAAGCTTATCGGCCTACGCGTAAAACCGCTGGCGGACAAACAGTAATTACCTCTCTGCCTTCTTAGTTCGAAGGACATTCAACTGGCCCACTGCTTGCTGGTATTTCCTCATTGATCTCCTGGAAGGAGCAGTTGTCGCATGCTTCCTACAGGCTTCCATTTTGGCCTCCAGCTGGGTCTCGAGTACCCTCATTTGCCTTTCCCTCTGCACTTTTAGGGCAATAAAGTCCCCCCTAATTGTGGCTTTAAACGCGTCCCAATGGATACTCTTCCCGTGTCTGAAGCTTTATTTAAAGCGTAGAAATCCCTGATTTTATTCTCCAGTTGCCCCCTTATGAGAGGGTCTCGCAAGACATCCCCTGGTACCCTCCAGCCCCAAATCCATGCATGGTCGCCTACTTCATGTGGGGCTACCTCGATACCCGACCCTGCTCCCAGCAGGAGGGCAGACACTCCTACATAATCAATGCGGATTGTGTCCCATGCAAGTTAGAAAGGAATATGAAGCCTTCCCTGTTCACCTAAACCCCCCTCCAAACATCCCATAATCCCAGGGCTTTGAACCTATCCCATAATGTAGCAGTTGCCACCGCCCCCATGCGCACTTCTCCATGGCGCCTGTCTAGTCCCTGGGACATGTCAGGTTAAAATCACCCATCAGCATCATGTGGCTTTGTGCAAACTCCTCTAAAAGTGTTCAATAGTTGCCTCAGAAAAGCCTCCTGCCTTGCATTAGGGGCGTAATTTGACGCCACTGTGTATGTGACCCACACATATTCCACCACCACCATGACATATCGGATCTTATCCTAAAGTACATCCCATCGTAATGGCCAACGACACTCCACATTTCTTTGTCAGGCTGAGGCGTGACAAATGTGTGAGTTTCCCCTTAGCCTTAGCCTTGTCTGATCTTTCCACAGCAAATGGGTCTCCTGAATTGCAAGTACGTCTGGGGTGGATATCTTAGTGAACTGCTCCAATTTTTCCCTCTTGAGAGAGGAGTTGAGCACTCTCACATTATGTGTAAACCACTTGAATGGTTATCGTCCAGGTATACCCCCCCATCTCTCACAATCTCGCCTCTTTTTCGTGCCCCTCCCTGTACTCGGTCTCCCCTCTCCCTTATCCCCCCCTGGCATCTTGGGGTTGCCTCTTCCCCTTATCCGCTGCCTGGCCCCCTGCCCCCCAACCTTCAGTGCCCCCCCCTGCTCTCCATCCCCCACAACCCCAACTCGGGTATGTCACCCTGTCCCCTTCCCCTTGAAGCATCTCTCCCCCTCCCCATCTCTGTCCTCTCCCTGGCCACTACCGCCCTAACTGATACCAAGATGGAATATCCTCTGGCACTGCCACCACCCAATTTCATCCCTTTTATATCCCACCACCCCGTTTAAGCTGGTCTTCTTGCTTGCTCCTCATCGTTTGCTACTTTTCATCATTCTGCTTCCCCCGTCTTCACCACCCCCCCTCCAGCCTTAGGTTGTGGGCCACGCAGGGCGGCTCTTCACCTGCAACATTCTCCTGCTGTCACCCATTCCCAGGGGCGAGGCCTCGATCAGTTCTCTGTCTGGGGGAGGCAGTCTTCCTTGGGGCCTATGCTAGCATCCAGTTGCAGGTGGTCTACTCCCTCCTGGGTAGATGTGATGCGCTTTTGGGCTCCCTCCCATTGAATGACCAGTCCAAAGGGGAAAGTCCATTTAAAGCGGATTCCTCTACGGTCCAACTCTCTCACTACCTGCCCCATCTGCCTCCTCTTCAGCAATGTGCTGCCCACCAGGTCCTGAAATAGGGATATTGGGGTGCCAGTGCCTGCGCCCTAGCTGTTCGCAGGACTGCTTCCTTCTGACATAACGTGAAAAAGCAGGCAAAACATCCCAAGGCCTGCCGTTGGAGCCCCTTTCCTTTCTGTCGGTTCTATGAATTCGGTCCAGCTCAATTTCTTCCGATCTCGTATCCCCAAGAGATCTGCAAACATCCGTTGAACCCCCACCCCCTTACAGGACCTTATCTGTGACAGTCTCGGGCAAGTTTTTGACCCTTGTGTTGATCCTCCGTGATCGGTTCTCCATGTCTTCCATCTGCAACTCAAGGTTTTGTGTAGCCATGTTTAGCCGTTCTACTTATTTGATTTTTGGATTGAAAATCCTGCTTTCAATCTGGGGAAGGGGATCAGACCCAGGTTACAAAGATACACAGTTATTAGGTTTATGTTGAATATAAATGTTATTTTTGTTACATTTGAATTGCCATCTATTACCTGTATGAGTTTGATGCATGTATAAGTGTGAGGGAAAGATTCCTTTTAATAGAGTGTTTTCCTTTAGTTTATTTTGATAGGCAGGGAAATCCTCTGTAGGTTAGGGATAGTGAGGCTTTTGTCACACCCATATGAGTGAATTAAATGGCTACTTGTGAAAAACCTTTACCAGGTTGTCTGCCTCACATTTTTTACCGGCACCCTTGTTTCCGTCCCGCCACACTTGTAATGAGGCCCATTGTAATGATTGCTATAGACTTTTAATAAAGTAAAAGAAGGGTTGGAAAAATACCTATCTCGCCCTAACACTATGAGGGGTTTTCCTGCTTCACAATCAACGAAACTAACGTATGTCAGTGTCAGAATGTCTAAAAATAAAGAGTTCTCTGTCCTGTGTCCAGCATCCTATTGTGACCCTTCCAGCTAAACTTAAGAAAAAGTGCAAAGGGATAAAGGTTTTCAACTGGCCATCTGTAATCTTCCTTAAGTTCCAAAAGATGCACAAATAACAAATGATTAAAGTTCCCCATGGTTTCACAACTCTCAGAACAATAGGTCTTCCCTTCCCTCGAGTTTTAAGCTTCTCTTCATCTCTCCCACAGTTCTTTTCCTTAGCAAAAGGCAACTTTCCAATCAAGGGGGTATGATCCCCTTACCCTAGTATCACACACTAAAGGGTTCTTATCCCTTGATTTACTCCACTGTTCACAGTTCTTTTACAATTATTCCATTTATTTATGCATTTATTTATAACATTTGTGTAACACCCAAACCCAAAGATATCACAGTTTTTGTACAGAAGAAGCTTGGTTACAGCAGTAATGTCAGCAAAAAGTCAAACAGTGCATTTATACAGAGCAAGTAGAGATGCAACAATTGGTGACTGTGGTAAATAAGTATGGAGAGTCATTATTCGTATTTATTGAAGAGCCAGTTGTTCACAAGTTTCTTAAAGGTATTGTAGGAGTGTTCATCTCGAATGTTTGGAGGTAAAGAGTTCCCGAGCGAGGGGGCAGTGATAGAAAAGCTTACCCTGCATACTCTGGACTTTTTGAAACGAGGATTGTTTAAGCGAGATACTGTTGGCAGAGCAGAGAGCTTCTGAGTGGTGTTTCTGAGAAATACTCTTGTTCAGATAGAGAGGCGCTGTATTATAGATTCATTGATGTGCAAGAGTCAGTGTTTTGAACTCATTGCAGGCTCTAATGGGCAACCAGTGTGCTCCTCGTCTGGCTGCTGAAATGTGGTCTGAGCGACGCAGGCACAGAGCTGCCAGCAGAGCTGTATTTTGGAAGAGTTGGAGCTTAGCAAGGTTGGTCGCTGATATGCCCATGAGGAGAACATTACAATAAACCAGTTGGCTGATGATGGCTCCAGCGAGCGTGAAGCAGTTAGTCGGTGAGAGAAATTGTCTGCTCAGGGCAATGAGTCTAGCAGTGTTAAGTGTGGAGGAGGCCAAACCGTTAATGCGCTTGGTGATGGTAAGCTCAGCATCCAAGTTAACCCCCAGGGTTTTAACTTGTTTGAGTACTGTGATGATGGTGCCATCAATGGGGAACAAGAAGTAAGCAGCATCTAGCTCTTTGAGACAGTGAGGGTATCCCACAATAAGTAGTTCTGTTTTTTCGCCATAAAGGCAGAGATTGTGGGTGGCCATCCAATACTGGATAATACAGTAGACACTGTTAATAACAGCAGTGTCCTCAATGTAGTTTCATGTGATGGGGATGAGGATTTGGGTCAGCAAAATTGGTGTAAGTGATACCAAAGAGTCAAGGATGTCGAATAAAGGTTTGGCATAGGTGTTATATAGCGTGCGCGACAGGCAGAAACCTTGGGGGACACCCAGGGGAACAGGGACAGGGTCAACTGCTGCATTGCTGATGGAGATTCTTGAAGTGCGTTCACCGAAGGAAAGAATTGACCCAGGCAACAGCATCTGTGGTGAATTGAAAGTGTGAGCTGTGGTGTTTGCAGAGAGTGTCGTGGTCAATCAAGTCGAACGCTGCAGACAGGTGAAGGAAGAGGAGGATGGCTAGATTACCTGCATCCCAAATACTGTCTAGCCACATTTTAAGATAGCGCAGGGCTGTTTCTGTACTATGTTTAGGGCAGAACGCCAATTGTCTTGCTCCTAGGAGGTGATGGCATTCTAGGAATTGTTGGACTTGGGAGTAGCCGATGCAGTCAAGGATTTTGAGCTGAAATAGGACGGTAGTGATGGGTCGGTAGTTGGTGGGCAGTGACGGGTCAATAGATGTTTTTTTGAGGAGTGGAGTGATCCACGCTGATTTCATACTGTTGGTTACAACTTTGGTTTTAAAGGCAGCGAGACACGGTGGACGCACACAGCTTGACTATTTGTGCTGGGAAGCAATCACCCTTGCAATTTGAGGGTTTTAGTGACTGTATAGTCTCCAGGACAGTCACTTGGGAAACTTGAGAGACAGAGAAAGGGGTAAAAATTGTATGTTTGGAGTGGTCTAGCGGCAGCGTAGAGGCCTGGAGTGGCCTGTAGATGGTATTTTGTGTCGAGTTGTTTATTTATTTTGGCAATAATTTTGTTTCGTAGTAAGTCAATTTTGTTGGCCAGAGCATCTGACATTGTGTGGTAATAGCAGGGACTGGTTTTTAAGATGGAAAACAATTCTTTGGAATTAGAGCTTGTGTTGAATATTCTGGTATCATACTAGGTCGCGTTAGAGGAGAAGAGGAGATTAATGCTTTCTTGTATTCCTTAGTGGGGTTAGCTAGATTAATGAGGTTTGCTTGAGCGGGGTGTTTCTTGTAATGGTGCTCTAAGTGTCTCTTGTTTCTGCAGAGTGTAACAAGCTCAACGTAGAACCAGGTGTTGGTGAGCTTGTGTGGTTTAGGGGTTTCAGCTTTTCGGGGTTCATGTTGGTTCATAATGCTGAAGAGGCTCAGATGGTAGTGATTCACTATGTCCTCAGCTTTTGTTTAGAGGTGGAGTAGAGGAGAGTAGGGAGGAGAGTGTAAGCTTGAGTGTCTCATGCATAGGTTTGCGTGTATTGCAGACCTGTATGGGTAAAGGTGGTGGTGTGGTGGGTGAGGTGAGTTTTGCGTGAGAGAGGTCAAATACAATGATTATCAGATTCGACCAAAGGGGACGTGGGGACGTGACTGATTACGTGATGTTCATCTCCTGTAAGGACTGGGCTAGTAGGGCTGCTTTGCTATCTCCCGTGTCATTGAATCCCAGGTTGAGGTCACCTAGAATAATGCATTTTTGTAGCTGGCTTTATAAGAGGTGTGATCAAGATGGGGATATCAGATTCAGGTTGGCTGAGTGAGTTGCGTTGCCGCTAGAAGAGAAGGACATTGTATATGTTCTGGGGGTTGAAAGTAAGTTTAAGGAGTAGTATTTCGTACCCGGGCATTTGAGTAGGAGTAATTCTGATGTGGAGGGATGATTTGGCAATGAGGGCGACACCTCCTCCTACGGAGCTAATGTGGTCGGCCCTGAAGATGGAGTAATTAGGGGGAATGGCTAGCGATAGCAGAGGGCCAGAAGCGCTGTGGTGTCAAGATTCGGAGATGGCAGGCAGGTCATGGTGGTGGTCAGTGTTGAGATCATGAATATCGATTGCATGGGCTCCAATAGAGTGTGCATTAATCGGCACCCACTTGAGCAATCCTGCTTGGTTGGTTGGAGGTAGAGGAGAAGGGGTGGACGGGAGCAAGTTAGGCGGGAGGGGGATCTACGGGGTATGCAAGGCCAGACCAATTTACCTGATTTACTCTCCTGCCAGGACATCACGTAATTTGCTTCAAATTCAGTTTGGTCTGGTTTACTCTCCTGCAAAGATTTTACAATGTTTCACACTTGCCTGGTATACTCTCCTGCCAGGACTTGACAACAAGTTACTTTTCCTTTCAGGTACGCATCTCCAGACTCGTCTTCACAATGTTCCACACATATATATGAGTGCGGGTCCCCGTCTCACACAGTGTCTGGTTTACCCTCCTGCCAGGACTTTTCACACTGTCTTTTACAATGTAGAGCCTCCACCTTCTTGTTTGTTACTTTCCCTTTTTATCATAGGGCTTTCTGCCCTCTTTAGCAGACTCCTTAACTTTCCCCACGATGTGCAGCATTCGCCCTGAATTGCGCCGGTCTCCCTCTTTTCACTTTTGGGATCACCAGTTTGTTTTGGCTGCTCTAGCATTCTTCGTGTCATACCATGGTTACTGTAGCTTGCCGGCAACTCGGAACAATGTTCTACCCCTTCTCCGCTTCTCGTCTGGTCTCCAGCATCTCCTAACCGCCTTGCGCTGTCCTCGACCTCACCATGGCAGACCTCTGGCTTCTCAGCTTCCTCTGGACAGCGTTTCCAGCAAGTCTGCAGCACTGGGCAAGACTCTGCTTGCTTTCCAGCTTATTATGTGGGGCAATCAACCAGAACAGCCAAAATGCGTTGGAATGAACATCGCTCCTGCATTCATAATGCGAACACTAACTCTGCAGTGGCTCGCCAGTGGGTCAACACGGGTCACAACTTAACACAAATCAGGTTTCTGATCTTAGAAGTTTTGACCAAAAATAATCCACATGAAGATTTGGGCTTATGGCTCAACAGAAGAGAAAGTTTTTGGATCGATAAACTGGGCAGCTTGACTCTAAATGGTCTCAATGAGGAGATTAATTACCATTGTTTTATCTGAAATGATCAGCTTTGCCTGTTGTAGACTCATATATACTGTTAATGTCAATATACGTTTTGCATTTCAGGCCTCTATGAGTTATAACCTATTCTGGCTATAATGATACATTGGGCATCAGCACTGATTTTACATGTATTAACCAACATTTATGCACATGAAAGGATTAGCTGTCCTTAATCATACGTACTCCTTAGTACTTATATTATTTGTTTCACATACTATGTCTCTTAGTGGTTGATTCACAGCCTTCTTTATGAGGGGTGTCCCAGTACACCACATCTTTAATATATCCAGCATCATCGTACACACAGCACCATTGACACCTTTCCCTGGAGTGGCACCAACCATGTCATTGGTGTTCACACTAACAGCATGGTATATTACTATTATCGGTTTATTTCCCATTACATTTATTCAGCATTTATTATTTACATTTTATTTATGGGTTTATTTTCATTAGACACTGTCTAGTTGAGTTAGCAGTCTTTCTTCTATGTCCATGTCTCTTTTCTTTTCTTTTTCTGAACACACGCTCTACAGTTTCCAGTATAGCAGTATACACTCGAACATGTGTTTTCATTTTAATTGAGCTATTCTCCAGCTTTACACCAGCCGCATTTCATTTTCACTCTGCATCGTGCCACTTTTGGATGCAACGCGGTCACGTGTTACTTAAGAGCTCCGTTGCCTAGGCGACGGCCAAACAAGGAAGCCCCTGGCTCTGCGTACGTGCTCAGCTTGCAGAGGAACACTGACAGAGACTGCATTCTACTCGTCAGGTACACCTAGGACAGATCAATTCATACAGTGCCACCAGCATACGGTGCCCCTTATTCTGACTACAAGTCATGTCTCTTTGTGTTTTCCATAGAGCGGCAGGATCATTCTCACTGCCAACCGTTGATTGTTCACAGCAAGTACTTTGAATTGCTACATCCCCTGATTAGCAGAAGGCTTAACACTTTTCAGGTAAAGGCCATACATTCTCCTACCTTCTCACCTCTGATTTTATTTTGATTTGTCTCTTACACATTTGTTTACCATTTCCTTTCCGGCACTCCACCAACAACTGAAACTATCTACGCATGGAATGTTACCCTTTTCTTCACGATTTTGGCTAATGATGCATTAACCTATGTATTGATTGTAATGTAATTTTTTTACTATGTAATAGACTGGCCCTGATGAAGGAGATCATTCTCCGAAATGCATTGGCAAATTTAGTCTGTTCTTTAAGGATGTGTTGGCCGCTTCCTCACTAAGAAGTTATTAGTGACCATTATTTTGAGATTGAATTTTTGTATATAAATCATTTATATAACAAACAAGGCACAGACTCATTATTTGAGGATGTGTACCCATTTGGATACCTTATCTACATATTTAATGATACACAAGCGATTTACAGACATTTTTTGAAATTCAAAATCCCAGGTTGGGACTAACAGAGAGCGACTGTGTGGCTATGTTATTCTACCCAGCCTTCTGCTTCACATGTATTTTTGAGTCAGGGTGTCTTCAGACTCGTCGCAGTCAGCTCCTGAACACTTCATCATTAAGTTCAAGAACCAGTGAACACATTTATTTCATTTCATTTAATGAACCCCAAGTGATAATTACAAAGTGGTGCCAACTTATTTTTGCTTTGAGTGATCAGTTATCAACCGTAACTTTCTTCCAGTAAAATAGTAACGTAAATATGATACAGCCGATTTAATAGCTAAAGCCTCGAGTTCAATTGTGGCATAATTTCTGTGAGAAACCAGAAGGTGTTTCACCCACTAGTCCCCGTGGATCTCTCTCTCAGATGGCCAGGGCAGGGCCATCGCCTTTGGATCCAGACCCTGGGGGCGGACCAGTGCGGGAGGATCAGCTGGGTGAGGGGTCTTCAGGAAGTGGGAGTAGGACACCGGATGGCGAGACACAGTATCCCTCCCCCTGTAACACCTTTACCCCATCCTACCAGATAGGACACGTGGGAACTTTACCCTTGCACCCCCTTTTCCTTCACAAACACTTCCACACGAACAGCCCGCTCTGGGAGAAAACAGACTCACACCCAAGCATTATACCTGACAATCACTCACACCTGACGTCCATTAAATTTCCCCAGGCAGATAAAAGGCAGAGCACAAGAGCACCCTCTGACCGAGTCAAAGCACAAGAAGGAACAACAGTTTCGAGTTTGTAGCTGAACAAGGGGAGAAAGATGGCAAACCAAGAAGGGTTCACATGGAGGGAAATACTGTTGACCTTTTCGGCAAGAAACCATCACTTTCAAGAAACCTTCAAGTCAGAAAGCGTAAGGCCAGGTAACCAGTCTGAAGAATCTGAATTGTGTGTCGGAGATACCGGAGGCCCTCCCGCGTAACTGACCAAGGCGGGGGGGAGCAGCAGCCGCTGTGGTATCGTCCCTGGCTCCAAGAGCAAAGAAGCGCCAGAGAGATGAACACAGTCGGTGAGTTGGGCAGACAGATGCAAGGCCTTGCAACCTTGACTGTGTTGAAGTCAAGGTTGCAAGCGGCAACATTGTACAACGAGTGCAGGAACAGACATTGTTAAACGTGTGTGATGAAAGACGCGAGTAAAGCTAATCTGCTGTTGAATTTTTGAACTTGAGAAGGAAAGTTACAATACCATTGGCAGAGTGGTCCGGCACCGTGAATGTGTTCCATCGAAGGTCTTTGTAAGGTATCCCACCAAGAAGTGGCAGAAACTAAAGTAGAAGATTGACCAGAACATTGTGTGAAGTAAATCGAAGTGGTCCTGCGATGGTTTAAGCAAAACCCAGCACACATTCAAAAGTCTTTGATTTTGATATCAAGATGAAACAGTAGAAAGTGAGATTACATGGTCCGAGCCCGAACATGGGAGACCAAATGTGAATATTGTGCTAAAGGGATCCAAGCCTGAACGAGGGAGATCCATGATCCGAGCACGAACGAGGGAGATCCATGATCCGAGCAGGAACGAGGGAGCTATAATGTAAACATTTTGGTAAAAAGCGAGCCCAAGCCTGAAGGAGGGAAATCCATGATGAACACTGGAAGCGAGAACTTGTGCATGTGAAGATCCTGATAAGAATGGAACTTTTGATATTTGTTTGTTACGACAGGCCCTCTGCAGTAAGAGACTGCCATTGGAAAAGAGGCTGTGGCAAAAGGCTCTGATACCTATGCTTTGAACTGTATCCTCGTCCCAGAGGAGCCATAGTATGTGCGAAGCTCCAACATGACGCTTTGCCCCGTGCTGAAAACATTGGGAAGGGAAGCCAACTGCTCAACTGTCCTGACATATTATTTCTTGAACACTTTTCTTTTTGCATACTCAATTTTCCCACACCCTTTTGTATTTAGAAATAAGGATTGGCAATAGGTTTATTAGTATAGGCCCTTTTATTTTGACAGAGACTCAAAAAGGACTGTGTTATTATTATTTGATGGTCGTAGTTTTCTCCCATCCTTAAATTTAGGTTTGATAGGCGTTCAACCAACCCAATAGAAGTTCAATAAACACACCTGAACTGTGATAACTTGTGTCTGTCTTCACTGTTTGATACCATGCCTGCCTTACATTTCTACCCCATGGGAATAACTTTAATCCAATAAAGAGAATTGGATGTCCAATACTGTTATACTTTTTTGGTCTGTGATCGTACCAGGCCATTCCCCACAAGAAAAACCTAAATACCTTACTGTAGATTGGGCAAGGTCACACTTCTTGGGGTTTGCAGTAAGTCTGGCTTTTCTGAAGGCCCTTGTTATTTGATATAGGTGGTACATATGTTAATTCCAGGTCTTACTATGTCATCTAAATACGCTCCACAGAACGCCGAATAGGGACAAAGGATTTGGTCCATGGGCCTCTGAAAAGTGGTGGGGGCCTGATGAAGCCCGAAAGTTAATACCTTGAATTGAAATAGCGCTACAGGGGTGGAGAAAGCTGTCTTCTCTTTGTCTGCTGCATAAAGATTTTCCATAATAACTTACTAGAAAGTCTTAATTCTATTAAAGACTCGGAGGCGAGCATTATGCTTCTCTTTCTTTTATCCGACAATAAAGAAAAGGGCTCAGCAGCAAGATATTTGTGCACCAAAAGTAAATGTGCCATGAGTAATGTGCAGAAAACAGGTGCACCAAATATATGTAATGAACATAGCAATATAACAGTAATATAACAGTAATATCTTAACATAAAAGGTAAGAGACTCTGAAGAAAACTACATTTCCCAGGGAGCTTGGCTCCAGTTCATTTAGAGGCCATCAACACGTGACCTAGTCCACCAATAGTAGTTCAGATCCCTGCATAAACAGTCCTAAACGTGATGACACTTCCTCTTTCTGGGCTGCGAACTTGGCTGTCCATAGTAGAAGATAACTGCAGTTAGCTTGAAGAAGAAGAACTTGTGTCGGGCTGTGATCAGGCGGACTTGTCTGCAGGCGCTGTCAAGAAAAAGGAAAATTTTAGCCTCTTGTATATGACAACCCTAGATCCCTTATCAGGGTGGGAGAAAATCTTGTAGTTATTCCGATAGGGTACATGTAAATTTCAGAACGTTAATCTTTTCATTACATTGCTAATTAACATAGGGTGTCACTACGCGTCCGTCCTGGAAACTGTGGAATCGATGGAGGAAACACTAACGGAACTATACACTACGGTCTAGTGTCCGGACTGCCGTGCCACGCCCCCTGAGGTTCAACGTTATCTACGCACCGAACAGCTACGCCGATGCGTTGCAACCCTCAGTCTCCGCTTCGGGTTAACACGCTGAAGTTCCTTCCTTCGCGCTCCGTGTGAGTATTTCTCTGCCCTCCAGCTGTTTCCCCCGCTGGGGTTCTGTCTCCCGCATTTCTCCGCTTTACCTTGCTTGCTTACCTTGTTTGCCTTCCGTCCCCGCTCTATGCTTCTCTTCTCTGATCCAGCTCTCGTTTCTCGCTTTCCTTCGTGTACGAATCCTGCCTCCACTCAGCTGCATTCACTCACCTTCCGCCTTGTTGTGCCTGGATTTTGCTTCGCTTCGCTTTGTTTGGTTCTTGAACGAATCTATTGGGAATCACGTTCTACGCTCTCCTGCATTCCATCCCGCAGCAGTTTACCATCACGCCAGGGTTTTTTCCGGCATACGCCTTTTTCCCTGGGATTGGGGGCGGACTCCCTGAGGGTCCCACTGCCGAGCAAATCTGCGAACTGGCAAGGTGGCCTCCAGACGAGTTCGTCCCAAAACCTACAAAGAGAGAGAAGAGGGAGCTTGGAGAAACAGAAGGACGATAACTACTGAAAGCTCATCTGAGGAACAAGAATCAGGTGAGAAGGAAGAGAGGGAGGATCCTGGTATTAACCTTAACAAAGAACCCCCTAAATCTGAGAGATTGCAACGCCCAAGAATGGCCAGTTTGGAGCAATATCAGGAACTAGTCAATGCTATTCAGGGGATTACAGCCGAACTGCAGGCGGTAAGGATCGAAAATAATGCATTAAAAGCGGATAATGCTGCTCTACGCCTACAAGTTACACAAAGGGAGGAGGTACGAGATGACCTTCCTCCTATGCCCTTGCCCTGTGGCAAGTACGAAGGAAATCCCAATGGAATGAAAGAATTTCTTGATGCCTGTCGAGTTTACTTTACCTTTCGCCCTCGGATGTTTGTATCTGACAGAGCCAAGGTCGGTTTTCTTATCTCCAATCTAGGAGGCAATGCCCTTGCTTGGGCAACTCCGTTGGTGACTAACGCCGACCCAATTCTAGCTGATTATGGAGCCTTTGTTCAACAGTTCCACACAAGATTCGAAAGACCTGAAGTACTATTCTCCTCATATGAGAACCTACTGGATATAAAACAGGGGTCTCAAGACGTACAGACGTACTGGTCAACCTTTCAAAGAATCGCAGCGGAAACAGGATGGCCAGATTCTGCCAAACAGACCCTCTTCAGACGGGGTTTACTAGATGAACTTAAAGATGAACTCTCGAGGGTCGCTAGACCAGAGACCTTCCAGGAACTGGTTACTCTGGCTCTTCAGATAGAGTACCGCATGGCCGAGAGACGCACGGAGAGACGAAGATCCAAGTCTGGAATAACACCCTCCTCTTCCTTCTCCTTTGTTCCTCCAATACCTGAAAGGACCGCGCGACAAACAGAAGAACCCATGCAGGTTGGAACTGCACGAGGGCCTCTAACTGTAATAGAAAAGAAAAGACGTAAAGACTTGAACTTATGTATGTATTGTGGTTCTGAGAAACACCTACTGCGAGATTGTCCGCATGTACCTCCCAGGAGATCGGGAAACGAAAGACCCCGACCCTGAACAGGGACAAGGAAGGGGTTCAAACAGCAGATCCCTGTATTACTAATACACCCCAAGTACCAGATGCCTCACATCAGTTGATGGTTTTACCTGTGGTTCTAGATTGGAAAGGAGGACACTCTGTAGAATGTCTGGCCATGTTGGATTGTGGAGCGGCCGGGAACTTCATGGACGATCAATGGGCTCTAGATCATGCTATCCCCAGAAGAACGAAACCTATCCCAATCCCTGTAGAAGGGGTGGATGGTACCCCTTTGTCCTCGGGCCTTATCAGGCAGGAGACTCAAGAACTGGGAATAAAGATGAAATTTCACCAGGAAAGGATGATGTTCGATCTCATAAGGGCAGCGCACTTTCCCATAATCCTAGGCATCCCATGGTTAAGAAGGCATAATCCTGGCATTGACTGGACAGCCAATGTAGTGGAATTCCGCTCTGAACAATGTTTTCGATCCTGTCTATCCGATAAGGAACAATTATGTCCTCAAGTGTCTACTCTCTCTGTAAGAAGTATCAACACCATTCCAAGACACTATCTAGAGTATGCTGATGTGTTTACAGACGTTCAACCCAGACCTTTACCACCAAGTCGCAATGAGGATTGTAAGATCGATCTGGTACCGGATGCTGTAGTTCCTTTCGGACGTATGTTTCCATTGTCTCTGCCTGAAAGGGAAGCTCTAAGAGATTATTTGGACACCAATATTCAAAATGGTCTTATACAAGAATCCACCTCGTCAGCCGGAGCATCTTTATTTTTTATCCCCAAGAAAGGCACCAAGGAGCTCCGACCTTGTATTGACTATAGGGGTCTTAATAGCTTGACCATTCGGGATCGGTACCCCATGCCCTTGATCAAAGATATAATGGAAGCAGTGCAAGGAGCCAAGTGGTTCACCAAGTTAGACCTAAGAGGAGCATATCATCTCTTGAGGGTACGAAAAGGAGACGAATGGAAGACCGCTTTCCGGACTCCCTTGGGTCATTACGAGTACAAAGTGATGCCTTTTGGGTTGGTGAATGCTCCAGCTCAATTCCAGAGATTTATGGATAAGGTTTTCTGTGATCTATTGTTCAATTCAGTAGTGGTCTATCTGGATGACATATTGGTATTTTCATCAACCCTTACACAACATCGTCAGCAGGTATCAGAGGTACTACGAAGGCTCAGTATTCATCATCTGCTAGTCAAACCAGAAAAATGTTTGTTTGAGGCTGGTACAGTCCCTTATCTGGGATTTATCCTGTCAGAAGGAAGGGTAGAAATGGATCCCAACAAGACCTCAGCCATCCAATACTGGCCCACTCCAAACTCTGTAAAAGATATACAGAGGTTCCTAGGACTGACAAATTTTTACCGTAAATTTATCCTGGGTTTTTCCAACATTGTCCTACCCATCACAGCCTTACTAAAGAAAGGCACACGATTTTCCTGGAACACAGAAGCTGATATGGCTTTCAAACATCTCAAGGAGGCTTTCATTTCCGCACCCATCCTCAGGCAACCTGATCAAACCTTACCTTTTATTGTAGAGACAGATGCCTCACAAGGAGCGATAGGAGCTGCTCTCCTCCAAAAGAAGGAAGATAAACTGGAGCATCCTGTTGCTTATTATTCTAGGACACTCTCCCCGAGTGAAAAGAATTACTCTGTAGTAGAAAAGGAACTGTTGGCCATCAGACAGGCATGTGAAGAATGGAGACACCTTTTACAAGGAGCAAACTTCCCGTTCCAAGTACGAACTGATCACCGAAATCTTAGTGTACTCAAGAGTATGGAATGTCGAAATTCCCGCCATGCCAGGTGGGCATACTTCTTCGCTCAATATGATTTCGAACTAACCTACTTACCAGGAAAGGAGAATCACCTAGCGGATGCCCTCTCCCGAAGTTTTGGGGAAGAATCGGGTTCATACTCCGATCACGAACAGTTACTTCAAGGGAAGAAATTCATAGGAACAGTCAACACCTTTTTACAACAAGTCTTTGAGGCACAAACAAGAACCATAGTCACACGTTTTCCATCCTTAACCAAGAAGGGTGAATACTTGTTCAAAGACGACCAGCTGTTCTTACCAAATACCGGTCTACAGTCTCAAGCACTAGCCTGGTGTCACGATCTACCCACGGCAGGACATAAGGGCCGAGCAGCCACATTACACCTACTAAAGAGAAACTTCTGGTGGCCGACAATGGTCAAGGATGTCTATGCCTATGTATCTTCTTGTCCCACGTGTGCTCAAGGTAAATACAGCACGGCCAAACCACTGGGCCTTCTCCAACAGGATACATTACCTGCGGGTCCCTGGCAGCATATATCCATGGATTTTATCGTGGACTTACCTCCTTCAGAAGGATTCACAGCCATCATGGTTGTAGTAGACTCATTTAGTAAACTAGCTCATTTTTCCTCCCTCCAGGGTACTCCATCTGCTACTAAGACTGCAGAAGTATTTCTGAAAGACGTAGTCAAACTACATGGTCTACCACATACAATAGTCTCGGATCGAGGGACTCAGTTTACCTCGAAATTTTGGTCCTCATTGTGTAAACAATTACAGATCCAAAGGGCATTGTCTTCCGGATTCCATCCCGAGAGCAATGGACAAACCGAACGACTAAACGCTACCCTGGAACAATACCTCAGATGTTACTGCAACCAGACACAGGATAACTGGAGCCAACTTCTATCCATAGCCGAGTTCTCCTATAATAATACAGCACATTCAGCGATTGGGATGAGCCCTTTCAAATGTACTTATGGATACGAACCTCGACATATCCCACAGTCAGTGATTCCAACCACTAACATACCTACTGTAGACCGATTGTTAAATACTCTCAAACAAACCCACTCGAGAGCTCAGGAAACATTAACAGCTAGCCGTCAATCCTATAAGAAATGGGCCGACAGAAAGCGACGAGCAAATCCGATCTGGAAGCCTGGAGATAAGGTTTGGTTATCCACAAAATACTTACCAAGGCGTATATGTCCAGGAAAATTCACTCCAAGGTATATTGGCCCATACATCATTGAACAGCAGATCAATCCAGTAGCTTTTCGACTTAAGCTACCCCCTTTCTTACGAAGGATCCATCCAGTGTTTCACGTGTCCCTTCTCAAGGCTTACAAAAAAGATCCATATCTAAGACCGATCAAGAAATGCATCCCAAACTTAGAAGAAGACCCCGAATATGAAGTTTCCCAAATCTTGGACTCTCGTTACAGACACGGGGCTCTCCAGTATCTCATACTGTGGAAGGGATACCCTTGGACCGAAAGGTCCTGGGAACCTGCAAGAAACCTCAGTGCACCCCGACTACTACGTCTCTTCCATAGAAACCATCCGGGGAAACCCGGAGGAATCCAGAGGAGAAGAGGTTATACTGTCACGACGCGTCCGTCCTGGAAACTGTGGAATCGATGGAGGAAACACTAACGGAACTATACACTACGGTCTAGTGTCCGGACTGCCGTGCCACGCCCCCTGAGGTTCAACGTTATCTACGCACCGAACAGCTACGCCGATGCGTTGCAACCCTCAGTCTCCGCTTCGGGTTAACACGCTGAAGTTCCTTCCTTCGCGCTCCGTGTGAGTATTTCTCTGCCCTCCAGCTGTTTCCCCCGCTGGGGTTCTGTCTCCCGCATTTCTCCGCTTTACCTTGCTTGCTTACCTTGTTTGCCTTCCGTCCCCGCTCTATGCTTCTCTTCTCTGATCCAGCTCTCGTTTCTCGCTTTCCTTCGTGTACGAATCCTGCCTCCACTCAGCTGCATTCACTCACCTTCCGCCTTGTTGTGCCTGGATTTTGCTTCGCTTCGCTTTGTTTGGTTCTTGAACGAATCTATTGGGAATCACGTTCTACGCTCTCCTGCATTCCATCCCGCAGCAGTTTACCATCGCGCCAGGGTTTTTTCCGGCATACGCCTTTTTCCCTGGGATTGGGGGCGGACTCCCTGAGGGTCCCACTGCCGAGCAAATCTGCGAACTGGCAAGGTGGCCTCCAGACGAGTTCGTCCCAAAACCTACAAAGAGAGAGAAGAGGGAGCTTGGAGAAACAGAAGGACGATAACTACTGAAAGCTCATCTGAGGAACAAGAATCAGGTGAGAAGGAAGAGAGGGAGGATCCTGGTATTAACCTTAACAAAGAACCCCCTAAATCTGAGATAGGGTAACATGTTGTTATTTTCTCGCCGGGTGGGATAATGCTTGCCTCTGAGTCTTTAATAGAATTAAGACTTTCTAGTAAGTTATTATGGAAAATGTTTATTCTATGTCAAGACCGGAGGCTCCCATTATGCTTGTTTAAAGCTTACTTACCACAATAGTCCCCGGCTGATCTACTGGCTTTAGATAAAATTTATTTGAAAACTGATTCACTAGCCCAGTCTGCCATCCTCATATCTTCTAGGCGAACTCCCGCCTGAAAGGCTTTGGAGGCCATGGCTCCTCTAACTGAGTGGGCTCCGAAAAGCTTGGTGTCTATCCCTGCTTGAGCTAGCGTCCACCGGACCTAACGTGCTAAGGTCGGTGCTGATACTGCTTTGTGCGGTTTACGCAGAGCGATCAGTAGCTGCCCGTTAGGGGAGGTTCTGAGTGAAGCCGTCTTTTCTTCGTAGACTTTCAGGCATTTAACCAAGCAGAGCTTCGGTTGATCTCTAAAGGCGGGATAGGAAATCACCCTGGAATTGCATTTTGTTCTTCTATGAATATGGAATACAATGCCATCAGGAGAAAAAGTTCTGCCTGCTAGATCTAGAGCTCTGATGTCTGAGACTCTCCTGCAGGAGACCAAGCAGAGTAGAGTAGGGAGTTTGCCAGATAGGGCTGTACGTGATAGTTCTTCGTTACTAGGCCATGCCAGAAAAAGGTTCAGTACTTTATTAACGTCCCAAAGCTTGTCATAGCGAGCTGGAGGTGGGATGGTAAGCCTTACACCCTTGAGCAACCTGCAGACGAGGTGGTGTTCTCCTGCTGGTACTCCTTGGATAAGGTCATGACCTGCGGAAATTGCTGAACGGTAGGCGTTCACAGACCTGTAGGCAAGCCCTTTTTCCGCTAGGGATGCTAGAAAATTCAAAATCTCTCTACAGGTGCTGAAATTGCATGTAATCCTTTCTCACGACACCAGGAGCTCCAGATGCTCCAAGAGTTGGAATATCTCTTCCAGGTACTAGGAGCCCAGCTCTCTTCGATAAGGTTGATCGGTTTGTGGGACATGCCTGGGACTCTCCATCTTGACCTGAAATCCTCCAGGCTGCTAAGGTCAGAGATCTGTTTAGGAGGAGAGGATGACGCTGACCTGATGGATCTAATAGGAGATCCTGAAACTGGGGTAGTAGGATTGGAGAATCCGTAGAAAGTTCCAGAAGAACTGGATACCAAGTCTGAGATGTCCAGACCGGCGCTATAAGGATCAGATTTGCGTGCTCCAGACAGGCCTTCGCCAGGGTCCTCGCTATCATAGTGAAAGGAGGAAAGGCATACAGTATTCCCTGGGACCATGACTGTAGGAATGCATCTGTCGCAGCTGCTGCTGGGTCCAGCCTACAGCTGTAGAAAGTTGGTAGTTGGGAGTTGAGTCTGGAAGCAAAGAGGTCTATGGACATCGGACCCCAGATCTCCTGAAGGCAGAGGAAAACCTCTGTTGATTTTCCAATCTCTGTAATCTGTCAAGTGGCAAGAGTACCAGTCTGCTATTGCATTTGAGAGGCCGGGAAGGTACTCCGCTGTAACTGAAATCTGGTGATCCAGACAGAAATGCCAGAAGTCCTTGGCTAATCCTGCTAGGGGTCTTGACTTGGTGCCGCCCAGATGGTTGATGTATCTTACCGCTGAGATGTTGTCCATCTTTAGTAAAATACAGCAACTCGCTTTGTCTTTGGCAAAAGAGCGCACTGCAAGGGAACCTGCAAGAAGCTCTAGACAATTGATACGAAGGTCCAGCTCCTGTGGGGACCAAGTCCCTCCCGTGGCTATGGGACCGCATCTCGCTCCCCAACCGGAGCGACTGGCATCCGATTTGATAATATCTGGAGCGGAGCCGAAGATGGCTCTGCCGTTCCAGGCTTCCATGTGAGAGAGCAACCAGTTGAGCTCTGTCCTCGCTTGAGGAGACAGTGTCAGGAGTTGAGAATAAGAAAGGTTTCTCCTTAAGTGTTGGCCTTTTAGTCTTTGCAGCTCTCGATGATGAAGTGGGCCGGGAAATATTGCTTGAATGGAAGATGAAAGTAGCCCTATCACTCTTGCTAGTTCTCGAAGGGAGAACATGTTCCTGTAAGAGTCTGCATATTTCTCTTTTGGTAGAGTGAATCTTGGCTGATGGGAGTCGAAGCTGCGAATTCTGTGTATCTATTATGAATCCTAGGAATTCCATATTTTTGGATGGAAGTAGAACTGACTTCTCCTAGTTTATAAGAAAACCTAGGCTGTGCAGCAAGTTTATTGCCAGTTTGGTTTGTTTCTGAACTAACTCCTGTGATTGGGCCATGAAAATAATGTCGTCTAGATAAATTATGAGACGGACACCTTGCTCTCTTAATCGAGCTACTGCAGGTCAGTTTGGTGAATACCCAAGGCGCCGAAGAGAGTCCGAATGGGAGACTTGTGAATTCCCAATCTCGGTTTCTCCAGGAGAATCTGAGGTAACTCATGTGTGTTTGATGAATCGGTACTGCGAGGTAAGCGTCTTTTAAGTCTAGGCGCATAAGCCAGTCTTTCGGTCTCAGAAGATCTCTGAGCATGTGTATACCTTCCATTTTGAAATGTCGGTAAAGGATAAACTCGTTGAGCGCTCCGAGGTTTATGACTGGGCGCACTTTTTGCTTCCTGCGTACCAGAAAAATGGGACTGAAGAAGCCTCCCTGACTTGAGCAGGGGCGAATCGCTTGCTTCTGATGGAGACTGAGTATTTCGCTGTCTAAGGCGGTTTGGTCTGAGAGAGACATTACTATGGGAGTGGGGCGATATGTCTGAACGGGCTGTGTAAAAAACTCTAGGTGTAGACCCCGAGCTGTGTCCCTGACCCAGGCATCTCCCGATAAGGTATCCCAAGCATTTGCAAACATCCTTAACCTCCCCCCTATAGGAGTTAGTGGCGCTGGCGCAGTAATCAGTACACTGACCTGTGGGTTGTTGCTGGGCTGGGTATCTAGCTGCTCTCCTCCAGGGACACCCTCTTCCACGAGCTCTCGAGGGGAAGAAAGTGTCGGGCGTTCTTGCCAGGAATTATGCTGACCTCGAGATTGTTGAGGTCTCTTGTCGAAGAAGTAACGGCCGGAAGAGCGACCTCTTCCTCTTCCGGCCCTGGAGAAAACCTTGGTTGCAAATACTCTTTTTATGGAAGCCTGTGCTTTGTCCAACGCTGTGAATGTCCCGACGAATTTTGTCATCTCCTTCATGAAAGGGTCTCCGAAAAGCTGGCCTTGCGCCGTTGGGCCGGATTCTGTGTCTGCTAGTTTGGTTAATTTAGCATCTATCTTGTACAGGATGCCTTTCCGCCGCTCTGTTGAGATGGCGCAACTGGCGTTGCCCAAGAGGCAAATAGCCCTCTGGACCCAACCGGACAGTATCACTGGGTCGATGGGGTCCGATGAGGTGATGGCTGCATTCGCAAGACCGGAGATTTTTGCTAGTGGACCTGCTATGTCCAGTACTTTGTCCTGGCAGGCCTTCCAGGCTCGATCAGTACCCTTCCTGGGGTCTTTATAGTTTTTACCCAAAAAGGTAATAATTTTAGAATCGAGCTCTGGAGTCAGAGCTACTTTATCCGCAATGTCTGGTCGTGGACATTCAGCACGTAGTCTGGCCCGAACTTCTTTATCAAGCGGCTTGCGCAGCCTAAGGTGAATGTAACTCGATGTCTTGGAAGATGGTTCCCATTCGGTGGACCTGGGGTGTATTAAGTCTTCCGGGGTAAATGTACCTTCAGTAGAAGGTTTGGTCCCGGTTGTGTCATTAGGGATGGGGTCTGCCGCAATCCCTGACGCAGAGGGTCTTGCATCCTCGAAATGAAATTCCTCGTCTGAAGAGGAGTGAGAAAGATCAGCGTCGTAGACGTTTTTGTTATGATCTTCTTCTTCCGAGCCCTGTCCATGTCCCTCCGGGCTTGAGGGTCTTGTTCCCCTGGTTTCCTCCTCGGGTTAAGAGGGTAGCTGGGAAGGGCTTACCTTCCTATTCATGAAGGCTTGTTTCAGCCTTGAGAAGGCGTCCGTTACGGCAGCTGTGGCTGATGGCTGGCTCGGGGGGGTCGTAGAGCTTTTACTCTTGCGAGCCGGTGTACCTCCCCCTTCGGTAAGGTGCTTCCTTTTCTGTGTTCTCTTCCTCCCAGGAGGGGAGGTCCCTCTGAAATGCTCCTCCATAGTGTCCAGACGATTTTGTATGGGAATGAGCATATCCGTTACAGCTTTCTCAACACTGGTCTCTACAGAGGATCCCAGGACCTTCTGTAAACTATTAGCCATTGCCACTTCATCTATGTAACAGTGATCTCCCTCAGCCTCAGACCAAGCCTGATCTGATTGAGGCGAGTACTGTTCTGCCATTATAAAATAAATGCACCTTACTCACTTTTTTTTTTCTTTTCTTTTCTGGGCTTCTGAACGCCTTCTCCCACTGCCCAGTAATGTTATTTCAGTTCAGCTTTGTAATTGTTCTTAATATGATGAATAGGAAATTTCTTTGATATATGCGTGGTGAAAAAACCAGCGAGAAGAAACGGTCGCTCTTGTCTGAGGAAAGATTCCAGCGCAGAAGCTGCGAAAAAAACAGTTATATTATAACGGGCATGCGCGCTCGAGCGCCGGAATGTAGAGGAAAGGACCTAGAGAGCAGGAGCTCCCCTGGCGGCCTGCATGCGGTGCAGCGTGGTCCGACTAGGCCGCACCGGATCCCCACTACTTCAGGAGCGCAACGAAGTTGCGGGAAGCCGGCGCGAGCCGTCGGAGAATCTGCTTGACGAGCGTAATAAATAACTGATGATCCGCAGTGACCGTGAAGCGGTCTCCGAGGTCAGAGTACTGACGTCGGAGCCCAACATAAAGTACAAATTATTATTATTATTATTATTGTTTTTAAATAAATATTCAAAGTAAAATTCGTATAAGTCTATAACTATGCAGTAAACATATATTATGACATTTTGCCACATTTTAAATTATAAAATCATGACGTACGCAGTGCTAAACAGGAAGTACTTATCTCTTGCTGTGAGCAGCAAAGAAAGAGGAAGTGTCATCACGTTTAGGACTGTTTATGCAGGGATCTGAACTACTATTGGTGGACTAGGTCACGTGTTGATGGCCTCTAAATGAACTGGAGCCAAGCTCCCTGGGAAATGTAGTTTTCTTCAGCGGCTCTTACCTTTTATGTTAAGATATTACTGTTATATTACTGTTATATTGCTATGTTGGTGCACCTGTTTTCTGCACATTACTCATGGCACATTTACTTTTGGTGCACAAATATCTTGCTGCTGAGCTCTTTTCTTTATTGTCAAATAAAAGAAAGAGAAGCATAATGGGAGCCTCCGGTCTTGACATAGAATTCACTGGTACCTGCCAATAGCCATTTGTCATATCAATTGTGGACAGGTAAACAGCAGAGCCCAATCAATGAAATCATCAATCTTTGGCATGGGGTAATTGTCAAATTGAGGCACCGCGTTTACTTTTTGAAACTCAATGCAAAACCTCCATGTTTTATCAGGCTTTGTGACAAGGGCTATTGGAGAGGGCCAGGGACTTTGGGATGGTTCTGTAATATCTGAAGCTAGCATCTTTTCCACCTTCTGTACGACTATCCTGGTCTCAGTAATCCTAAAGGGTTTCAGATTAACAATGGACTGGGCTAGTAGGGCTGCTTTGCCAGCTCCCGGGTCATTGAATCCCAGGTTGATCTCGCCTAGAATAATTAATTGTTTAGCTGGCTTTATAAGAGGTGTGATCAGGAGGGGGATATCCGATTCAGGTGGGCTGAGTGAGTTGCGTTTCCGGTAAAGGAGATGGACATTGTATGTGGTCCGGGGGTTGAAAGTAAGTTTAAGAAATAGTATTTCATACCCGGGAATTTGAGGAGTATGGCTAACTCTGATGTGAAAGGATGATTTTGGCAAAGAGGGCGACACTTCCTATGGAGCTAATTTCGGTCAGCCCTGAAGATGGAGTAATTAGGGGGAATGGCTAGCGATAGCAGAGGGCCAGAAGCGCTGTTGAGCCAAGATTCCAAGATGGCAAGCAGTTCAAGGTGGTGGTTAATGAGATCATGGATATCGATTGCATGGGCTCCAAAGGAGAGTGCATTAATCAGCACACACTTGAGCAATACTGCTTGATTGGTTGGAGGTAGAGCACATGGGCTGACCGGCAGCAAGTTAGGCGGGACGGGGGAGGAGGGGATCAATGGGAGGTTGGTGCGGGAGGTGAGCCTACGTTTTCTGGATTCTCCACTCATGGGGTATGCAAGGCCAAACACTGTCATGACCCTCGCTCAAAACCCTCTCTGGCAAACCCATTGGCCAGGTGGAGTCAGGACTCGGGCCTCTAGAGCCTGGCATCCTCTTCAAAAGCCCTGATGGAGCCAGTCCTGGCACCTATGGCACCAGGCTCATACACCATGAACAAAAATGTGCTTGGGAACTACTTTATTGTATTGTCAGCCAACATGGAGGCATCCACATAGCTTGGTTCCTAAGAACCAAGCTATGCGGTCTAGTGTTTTGAGTGTGGCAGGCCTGGAACTACTTTCCCTGGTACTACTTTACCTGGGCTATATAAACCACACCCTGACTGCAGAACATGCTTCGTGTTACTTTGCAGCTTGCAACGTGACGCTCACCGTGTCCAGCTATTCCCTCAAACCTCGGAGAAGCAGAACCTGCAAGGAGACAAAAGGATCATCATTAGCAGCAGCATCTTACCTGCAGTCTTCATCTTTAAACACTTGCAGCTACTGAGAACCGCTTCCTCGAAGCTACACGCCTCCCGGACAGAACGACCTGAAAGAGGAAGCTAGAGGCAACATTAAAGAAAACAGTAGAGACATTTACAAATTACGAACTGCTCAAAAGGCTTACCTGGCTGGTCGCCTCTCGGCTGGCACCACTCTGTACATTCCACTCACGCTGAAGAACACTGCGACCTACAAGGAAGGAAAACACAGGTTAGCAAAGGCAAGACTTTGCAGCGCTGCGCATAGCGCTTACTTACCGCATCATAGCGCTCTTAATGCGCCATGATTTACCAGCGGGGCTCAACCAAGCCAGTTCGTCGCGCTGAAGCTCTGCATGCCTAAGGGAGAAAAAAGAGACATTTTAAACAAAGAAAGGCATGCAGGATAGCAACAAAACTAAAGAACAGCAATAAGACCTACCTGAACAATATCAAACGGGCTGGTGTCAGTGAAGTAACTGGACCACACTCGCCCATGAAAGACAACGCGCCCCTGCAAAGAAGGCAGGACGGAGAGCACACCTAATTCTACCACAAGGTGAGGAGAGGGCGCCAGAGGGCCTGAAAGCATATGGGGGTGGAGGGAGGATACTTACCCCAGTCGGTCAGTCTTGAACACAGTCCTCCTGTATTTTCAGGCAGAACCTTCCCCGCAGACCACATCAGGGCAAAGCTGAAGCATACCAGCGAGTAACCGAGCTGGGTGGCGTCCCTGTGGATACCAGGTGAGTGTAACAGAACACGAAGCCTACCATAACAAATCCACCTGGGCGCCATGGAGACATCAGAAATGGACCAGATGGCCCAATTACTAGGAGAGCTTTGTGCTGAGGTTCATTCTGCCCGACAAGAGACTAATGCCCTCCGGAGAGACCTAATAGTGACCAAGGAACGCACTGAAGAGATTAGCAGGCAATACTTGCAATCACAGGCAGGACAGACGCCTCTACCTGGAAGCAATCCAACGATGCAAAACCCCGCCATACCACCCACTCCGGTACAGATCACGTTACCTGGAACAGTGCCCCTGGCACCACCAGAAAGGTTCTCAGGCGACCCACGGAAGTATGCGGCTTTCATCAATCAGTGCCGCCTTCATTTTCTTTGTAAGCCTGGAACATTTCCAAACGACCAAGCTCGGGTAGCTTTTGTCTTATCATACCTGAGTGGTAGTGCAGCAGATTGGTCGGTGCCGTTCGTAACCCATGACAATCCTCTATTACATGACTTTGGGGGGTTCCAGAGAGAAATGGAAAAACTTTTTGCTCGCCATACCCAGGAACAAGCAGTAGACTATGAACTCTTGTCCCTCCGACAGGGGAATCGGGGCTTGTTAATGTACATTTCTACCTTCAACAGACTGGTTGCCAAAGCTAGGTGGCCAGTAAACAAAAGAACCACCTTATTCCATCGAGGCTTACGAGGCGAATTAAAGGACGTCTTAGCCCAGGTGGTTGATCCACCCAGAGACTGTGCAGAATTCATAAATCTGGTCGTGCAGCTAGACCACCGGTTGCAGGACCGAAAGGCAGACCGGTCTAAGACGGACCCTCGGACCGTGTATGTTCGACCAAGGGAAAACACACCCCATGTACCTGAAAATGCTGTAGACCCCATGCAGATTGGAGGGATACGACCTCCATTAACAAAACAAGAGCGGGCCAAAAGAAGACAACAACAGCTTTGTTTGTATTGTGGGAAGCCAGGACATTTCCTGAAGGACTGTCCAGTAAAACCCCCAAGAAGAACAGACGGGGCCACAGAGAAGGATGAAGCTAAGACATCGGGAAACTACCAAGCTCGACAAACGTAGAGGTCAGTTTGTCGAGTGAGAAGAAAGAGTTGCTGACCTCGCACTTTGCAATACCAGTGATCTTAATTAACCACCAACAGTCGTCAAGAATGCATACCATTGAAGCATACATCGATAGCGGAGCAGTTGGAAATTATATTGATCAATAACTGGCAGCAGAGATGGAGCTTCCTTTGTGTTCTAAGCCAACTATGGACAAGGTAACCACTGTGGATTGGACAGAAATCGCTTCCGGACCAGTAACCCAGTGCACAGCCAGGGTAACATTGCTGTGTCAGGACGGACATCGGGAGTCTATTTCATTCGATCTCATCAAGGCAGCTCAGTTAAGGCTAGTACTAGGGATGCTATGGTTGGTTGCTCACAACCCTTTGATAGACTGGCGGGCGCAAAAATTAACCTTCCCTGGTGACTGCTCCCCTGCCTGCTATTACCAAGAGGAGAAACCCGACGTCTGTATCCCCATGACTCTCGGAGCGACAGTATCAACCCTGGGAACAACTAATACCTTTCCAAGTGAATACCATGATTTCCAGCATGTATTACGAAAGGACCAAGCCAATACATTGCCGCCGCACAGGCCCTATGACTGTCAGATCGACCTTGTTCCTGGTGCACAAATCCCTTGCGGCAGGATCTACGCTCTCACAGAACCAGAAAACCTTAATTTGAAATCCTATTTAGACCAGTACCTTGCAAACGGATTTATCCGTCCTTCGAAGTCCCCCGCAGCCAGTCCTTTGTACCGAAAAAGGAAGGAGACTTGAGAACCTGTATGTGACTACCGCGCATTGAACCATATCACTGTGAAGAACCGCTACCCCTTGCCACTTATCCCTGAGATGCTAGACCAAGTTAAAGATGCCCAGATTTATACCAAATTGGACCTTCGAGGAGCGTACCACCTGGTCCGAGTCAGAAAAGGAGATGAATGGAAAACCGCCTTCCGTACTAAGTACGGCTTGTTTGAATATCAAGTCATACCTTTCGGGTTATGCAACGCTCCTGCGGCATTCCAATATTTCATGAATGACGTCTTAAGGGAGTTAATTGATGTGTGTGCCTTAGTGTACATAGACGACATCTTAGTATACTCCGCCTCGGAACAAGATCATGTCAGGCACGTTCTTTCAGTGCTCACCAAGCTCTGTCAACATCGCTTGTTTGCAAAGCTTGAAAAATGCTTTTTTCACGTCACCGAAGTAGAATTTCTTGGTTTTATCCTTACTCCAGGAGGCATCAGAATGGACGTGCGCAAGGTAGATGCCATTCTGAAATGGCCTTCAACGACGTCTCTGAAAGGGGTACAAAGCATGCTGGGCTTTGCGAACTTCTACCGCCGGTTCATCCCAGACTTCTCTCGGGTTGTGCACCCAATCACAGTACTATTACGAAAAAACAATAAAAAGTTTGCTTGGACCGAAGAAGCAGAAGAAGCCTTTCAGGAACTTAAACAAAGGTTTACCTCTGCTCCAATCCTGCGACATCCTCGTCCAGACCTCCCTTATGTCGTTGAAACTGATGCATCCAGTCTCGCAATGGGGGCTGTCCTTTCACAGAGAGACCCGGAAACCGGCCAGCTACATCCTGTGGCCTTCTGGTCGAAAAAGTTCTCACCTCCAGAGAGTAATTATGCCATCACGGACAAGGAACTCCTGGCTATCAAATCCACCTTTAAAGCCTGGAGGCACTACCTTCTGGGGGCCAGAGACACCATTACAGTCATCACAGACCACCGAAACCTGCAATATCTCAAAACAGCCAAGGCCCAGTTCTCGCGCCAATTACGGTGGGCCCTTTTCTTCGCCGAATATGATTATGTAATCACATTTCAACCAGGAGTCAGAAACGGAAAGGCGGATGCCTTATCTCGCATGGGCATAGATGAAATAGTGTATACAACTCCAGACCCAGTACTTATTAACCTGAAGACAAACTCTTGGGTATCACGACAGCCTTAACACAAGCAGAACTACGAAAAGAAATCCAACGGACAATGAATCCTGATGCTTACCTCGCATGGCAAACTCAAGGAGAAAAATATACCATCAAGGACCACCTACCCTTTTTTAGGGATTGCCTACATGTACCCAAGAAGGAATTACAACAGCATATTATTTCAAACTATCACGATTCACTGATCGAAGGACATCCTGGGATCGCCAAAACCCTAGCTAAGGTGAAAGAGAACTTTTGGTGGCCTACCTGGCGTAAGGACATCATTCAGTATATTCAGTCCTGCGGTGTCTGCGCACAAAATAAATCACAGAAACAAAAACCATCTGGTCTCCTACAACCATTGGACATTCCTCCAGTTCCATGGCACACTCTTTCCCTTGACTTCATCACTGATCTACCTCCAAGCCAAGGGTTCAACACCATCCTTGTAGTTGTGGACTTATTCTCGAAGATGGCCCATTTTATTCCTCGCAAAGGCCTCCCAGACGCAGTCACTTTAGCAAAAGTGTTCCTGGTGGGCGTGGATAAGCTACATGGCTTCCCATTGGTTCTGGTCTCTGATCGAGGCAGCCAGTTTGTTTCAAACCTCTGGAAAAAATGCTGTGCAATGGCGCAGATTGACGTTCGGCTATCTACCAGTCACCATCCCCAAACGGACGGCCAAACCGAGAGAACCAATCAGACACTCGAGCAATATTTACGGTGCATGCTGCACCACGAACAAAGGAATTGAAAGACCTACTATGGATAGCCGAATATGCATATAACAATTCTTTGCATTCAAGCACGGGACAAACGCCCTTTTATACCCTTCATGGCAGACATCCACGTACCTCTGAACTAGACCTTCCAGCCAGCTTGGAAATGCCAGCGGTAAAGACTCTACACACAACCATTATTCAGGCTTTCAAAAGGGCAAAGGAACACCTTATTCATGCCAAAGAAAAACAAAAGAGATTAGCTGACCAACACCGGAAAAAGGCCCCTGATTATCAAGTAGGAGACAAAGTTTGGTTAGACGCTAAATTCATACCCATCAAGGGAACCCGGACCTTTCATCCCATATTTTTAGGACCCTATACCATTAAGGCAATTATCAACCCAGCAGCCGTGAAACTGGATTTACCACCTAATCTACACATCCACACGGTATTCCATGTTTCCCTCCTGAAACCAATGCAACCCGGCACACGGATTGAGACACCACCTAAACCCATACTTGTTGACGGAGAACCAGAATTCGAAGTCAAAGATATCTTGGACTCTAAATACTCTAGGACCAAGCTAAATTATCTTGTTGATTGGAAAGGATTTGGACCACAAGATAGATCCTGGGAGCCCAGTGAGAATATCCACGCACCACGTCTAATCAGAAAATTCCATCGGAACTTCCCAACCAAACCTAGGCCAGACAGAAGGAACACCATGGGAGGGGCCTTAGGGGGGAGTGCTGTCACAACCCTTGCCCAAAACCCCCTCTGGCAAACCCATTGGCCAGGTGGAGCCAGGACTCGGCCTCTAGAGCCTGGCATCCTCTTCAAAACCCCCATGGGGCCAGTCCTGGCGCCTATGGCGCCAGGCTCATACACCATGAACAACAATGTGCTTGGGAACTACTTTATTGTATTGTCAGCCAACATGGAGGCATCCACATAGCTTGGTTCCTAAGAACCAAGCTATGCGGTCTAGTGTTTTGGGTGTGGCAGGCCTGGAACTACTTTCCCTGGTACTACTTTACCTGGGCTATATAAACCACACCCTGACTGCAGAACATGCTTCATGTTACTTTGCAGCTTGCAACGTGACACTCACCGTGTCCAGCTATTCCCTCAAACCTCGGAGAAGCAGAACCTGCAAGGAGACAAAAGGAACATCATTAGCAGCAGCATCTTACCTGCAGTCTTCATCTTTAAACACTTGCAGCTACTGAGAACAGCTTCCTCGAATCTACACGCCTCCCGGACAACACGACCTGAAAGAGGAAGATAGAGGCATCATTAAAGAAAGCAGTAGAGACATTTACAAATTACGAACTGCTCAAAAGGCTTACCTGGCTGGTCGCCTCTCGGCTTGCACCACTCCGGACATTCCACTTGCGCTGAAGAACACTGCGACATACAAGGAAGGAAAACACAGGTTAGAAAAAGCAAGACTTTGCAGCACTGCGCATAGCGCTTACTTACCGCATCATAGTGCTCTTAATGCGCCATCATTTACCAGCGGGGCTCAACCAAGCCAGTTCGCCGTGCTGAAGCTCCGCATACCTAAGGGAGAAAAAAGAGACATTTTAATCAAAGAAAGGCATGCAGGATAGCAACAAAACTAAAGAACAGCAATAAGACCTACCTGAACAATATCAAACGGGCCGGCGTTGGTGAAGTAACTGGACTGCACTCGCCCATGAAAGACAACGCGCCCCTGCAAAGAAAGCAGGACAGAGAGCACGCCTAATTTTACCACAAGGTGAGGAGAGGGCGCCAGAGGGACTGAAAGCATACAGGGGTGGAGGGAGGATACTTACCCCAGTCGGTCAGTCTTGAACACAGTCCTCCTGTATTTTCAGGCAGAACTTTCCCCGCAGACCACATCAGGGCAAAGCTGAAGCATACCAGGGGGGACCCAGCTGGGTGGCGTCCCTGTGGATACCAGATGAGTGTAACAGACACCGATGGTGGTGTTGGAAGGTTCTTGAGCTTAATTTACCTTGTCGTTCGGAACCCAGGCCTGGGCGGGTGTGGTTAATGAAGCCTTTGGGTTGTTGCTGTGAGACTCTGTTCGTGGTGGATGTGGTTTCCCGGTTTATAGATGGAGTCTGTAAGCCAGAGGGTGAGGTAGCTATGATCACCATGTGTTCAAGAGATCAAATTGAGGGTGGTTCCCAATGTCAGTTAGGTTTTGGAGGAAGGGGAAGGGTGTAGGTAGTCTGAAGAAATTGGTAGAGGGTGATTTAGTCTCCTTGAGGTACGTGTAATTTGTTGTACCATGAGGGGTCCTACATGGCTGTTTTTCCTGGCAATAGCGCCAGGGTGGGTTGGGGTGGCTGGTGGCAGTAATGGGGTGGCAGAGGTAGTATGTAGCGTGAGCTGTCTGTGATGGTCATGGGGTGTACATGAGTTGTGCATTGGATGAAGCTGCAAGCGATGCACTGGTCAGTGCTCCCTTTGAGCTCTGAGGGAGCTGCTTGTATTGTAAGTAAGGCAGGGGGTAGGAATGGTGAGGGAGATGGGAGATGGTGCTGGCTTAACGTGAGGACAGTGTCTAGTGATAAAGCAGGTAGACTGGGTTTGCTGCAATTATGCAGCACATCAGTCGCCCACTGGGGCACAGAGGGCACAGGTTTGTCAGGCGGTGCATGGGGGAGCATAGGAGAGCCCCAGGAGTTAGCTTGGTGGTTGGAGAGAAAAGATTGTGCATGGGTGACAGCGAGTGCCTTACCTTGTGTGGTGGAGGAGTGCTCATCAAGGCTGCTATCGATAGGCTTTGTCCTCAAAGCCTTGATTCCTTAAAGTCTGTCTCGTGTGAATTTAGTGTAAATGGAATAGGGCGAGGCGTCAGGAAATACTACATGGCCTGTGTACCGATCACAGCCAGACAGGCGATGAAGGCCTTAGTGGTTGGCCTTTCAGAATAATGAAAGATTCCTTTCACTGTCCCAGGCTCATGACTAAAAACATATGAGTCAGAAGGTCCTGGAGATCTTGTCTCTGATATTGTGGGAGATTTAGGGGTATTAAGTTGTTCTCTTCCTGTCCCTTGTGAGAAACCAGGGGGTGTCTCACCCGCTAGTCCCCAGGGATCTCTCTCTCAGGTGGCCAGGGCACGGCCAGCACGTTTGGATCCAGACCCTGGGGGTCCACCAGTGCAGCAGGATCACCTGGGTGGGGTGTTCGTGGAGTGGGGGTGAGACAGCCGATGGTGAGACGTGATATTCCCCCCCCCTTTTTTGTTCATCTACCCCATCCTATTTTGGAGGATTTTCTGAAGACCCAACTCCCCCCAACACTTTTACACAAACACTGGGCTGAGGAAGAGGGTAACTGAGAGTAACTAGACCAACTCTCTCACATCGTACTGGACATGTCCCGTTAATCTGGTCAGGAAATGTCAGGCACTTTACACTAAGTGCATACAGCTGATACCAGTTAGCTCTCCTCATATGAATAAAAGGCAACTCCCAAAGACACACTCGCAGCAAGGCGGAACACGAGTACGAGCAGAACATCCGGGACAAAGGCACACCTACTGGAACAGAGCAACAGACCAAGGGACGAGACCAGCGGGCCTAAAATCCTAAGGGTTCCCTACTGGAGGTCATTGCTTCCGACAGACCGTGAAAGAAACGTGGAGAAGGCCAGATCCCACAAGTGAAAATTGCATTGTGTTTCAAGGACGGCAGCGACCCTCCCTGGAGAACAGCAGAGTTGGGGCCAAGCCTGTGGAACTAGCCTTGACTCGTGAATTGGAAATAGCAAAACAAGAAAGAAGCACACACAACCGCTTAGTTGGCAAGCGACCGGTGTGTGTTAAAGCGTATGAAGTAGCAACATTATATCACAAGTGAAGAAGGATGCAGACGTGTGGATGAGACGTGAAGAAAGGCAGACCTGTGAATGAACTTTAAAGTAAAAGGCAGCTGTGAGATCAGCGATACTAAGTAATGCAGGGGTCCGGCGAAAGGAAGTAGACCATCGAAAGTCTCTGTGAAAGGTACATTGTTTGATGCTATAAAGCGAACAAACAGCAAAAGTGAATTAAGCGAGAGTAAACGTGAACTTTGAGTCAAAGTGGTCCTGCGGTGGTCTGTAAAGAGAGCCACGCACATTCGAAAAGACTTCGACATCCAAAAGGGGTCCGAGCCTGATTGAGGGAGACTCGAAGTGCAATAAGCTTGTGGAAGGGAGCCCCCTGGCAAGTTTGTATTGAACTGTGATGTGAGCGGTCTGAGCCCGACAGAGGGGGACCTTTGTGAACTTTACATTGGAATACAATTTTGAAAGTCAAGAAAGAGACTTTCACATGGAAGGCCAGGCGGGCTCAATCCACGGTTTGGAACTGCTTAGAGTGTCAGAGACCGAGCCAGAGTGTGGCATCCTGCCTACAAGGACAGCCTTACTCCATGAGGTTTCACGTGAGGAGGAGAGCTGGTTCAACTACCATTATACTTTTGAAACACTGATTTTTCCTTTGCACACATTTCTCTTTTTTTACACTTTTTGTACAAGAGCTAGGGCAGGCATTATGTTGTGTTAGCATAGGCCATTTTTATTTGACTGACTCCACTAGGACTGTTTTGTTCATCGTTTCATGATCGAGACTTCTCCCATCTTTGCTATAGGGCAACATAGGAGTTTCTGCGACCCCACCATTTTCAATAAAGGTTTTACAAATTGTATCGATTGTGTCAGTGTCATACTTGTGATACCATGCCTTCCCTGCACCCTCCGTTAGAAGGCTAGCCATTACTGCAGTTGTGTTTGCTACCGGATCTTCCTTCCATTCCTTTAGCAGGTCCTTGTGATATACTTGGGTCTTCGACTGTCAATCCGGTTGGGAGACCTGGTAGTTACAAAGTCCTGTCTGGTCTAGGACCTCATAGGGTCCATGCCATCTCGATAACATTTTGTTCTCTGAGGTTGACAACCAGACTAGAATCTTCTGTCCTATTGTCAGGCTTGGGCTCTACCTCCCCCTTCTCCTCACCTGATTCTTAGGATGTTAGATCCTTGAGAGCCTCCTTGGCTCTTAGGCGGTTCTTCTCCTTGTTGGAAGCCTTGTCCTTGTGTGTCCGGACCTTCCTCTCGTGTAAATAAGGTCTGGCCTCTCCGGAGGCCACCTTGACGGAGATATAAACCTGCCCTTAGGGGCTCCCAGAGAGCCAGCCTCAACTCCCAGGGAAAAAGCCGGAAACCCGAAACAACCCTGGAGATCTTGTGTATGGGAGATGGTGGTATGAGGATCTTCCGGAACTTAATGAGCAGTGGAGGAAACACTCCAATCAGCTGAGTTGCCAAAGGAACACTCGATGGATGGTTAAAGGCATGATCCGGTAAAAAATGTTATTGTCCCTACGGGTCGGCCATGTTTTTTTAAGCCTAAGTGGCTCGATTTTAGAAATATTTCCTATGGACCTTACCCGAGTTTTCGTCCATTAAACGCACGCGAAAACAGGCACCTGGGCGCTGCCATTTTGTGATAATCCTATCATTTCCCCCATCACCCTGGCTGACCTGCTTTTGCGGCACTAAATCAAATCCCCCGCCCCTGAGCCTGACATTATCAAAACATTCATATTCCTCGCCTCTCTCCGTGACGTTACTGTGCTGCGTAGGCAAACGCGCCCAGTCGTCATCTGCGCGACTCCACACAGAACCCGGAAACCAACACAGATCAACTCACAACACAGCGCGCCACAATTCGGAATATGAAACTGTACTATAAAATGAAACAGCAACACAGTACATTTGGTAAAGTACATTTATTTGACATTAAATGTTTAGAGAATATTCAGCAATTGCCATATGAACTCCGAAAGCCATTTATTTTCTTTTATCTGTATCCGCAATAACTGTTCCGTTTCATCTTGAGTCACGCGCTGTTCCTTTATGGTACACAGGGTGTTCATTTTCGTAAAAAGAATCACTTTGGAAGCACGGTGAACCGCAAGGCTGTTCCATCAACTAGGCACTACTCCAGCGTAAAGGTTAATATGTTGCTTCTAGCCACTAGTACAGCGTAAGGGCATGTGGGCCCTTGGCGATCATCCCATAATATGGTGATCGTGCTCCAGTTGTTGACACGAAGCTGCAGGTGTCTGCTGAAGAATCCATCCGCCAGTGTCTCAAACAGATGGCAGTGGCAGAATGGGATCAAATACCTGTTATGAAAACAAAAAAATTATAATTCGTCTCGCTAGCCGAACTTCATTAATATTACTAATTTTATTTATTACGGCCAATCAGAAACTATTTGCTTGCAAGGATAGTTCAATGGAGTATGTTCGTCTCTAAAATCAATGCAAAAAGTAACGAGATAAATCGAGGCAAACACACAATGAGAAACGACTGTTTGTCTACATGCCTGTGTAATGATATGATATGGCATGTGTAACGCGCCTATACACAAGTGTTTCAAGGCGCGACGAGGCAGGGGGGGAACAAGGGGAGACAGACAACGATACTACTAGGCCAGGTGTCATTCAGATTGCGCAAGGGGAAGGGGGTAGGGGGGCAAAGTGCTGTACATGGTTAGTAGAATACAAGATAAATAATAGGGCCAGCTGGTGGCAAGTGCAAGGTAAGTGCCGGGAGAGGGGGCCAAGGAACAAGATAGTTGAGACCTGTGGACCTGCATGCCCATGTGCCCACTACGAACACGTTTCCCTTTCTTTTCCTAGCTCTTCATTTATTCATTTATTCATGCATCCATTCATTAATTCTTCATTCCGGTATAAAAGCGTCTAAAGATTTACTCACATTATATTTAAAATTTCCAATGTGTCTCTGTGTAATGCAGTCTGTAAATCTGACTGTGCTCTTGACAACGGTTTTTCGTATACTGAACTAACATGAAACTCGGTCTAGTTTCTGAATTTTCTGCCTTATCGTCTCTTTCGTTATTGCGCACCCCCTTCAAATGAAGTTCTTTCGGCATGGTCCCTGTCTCAAGGTCAAAAAACAGCAGACCCTTATACTTCCAGTGCGACTTGTGGGCCTCTTCTGGGCGCAAACTGAAAATCAAAGCCGCTGTCCTTCGCATTCTTTATTTGCAACATCCCGTAGTAAAAGGTATCTGTGAGAACTTGAAGTTTCGAATCCATCTATGTAGTGCGCCTCAATGTGAAAATGCAAACTGGCTTCTCTCCCAAATGCCACGGCCCCCAATTTTGTCCCCGTTGTCTGCGAGCTTTGCAGCCCCAAAGAATCTTAACTATGGAGACACTGAATTTTTGGATGAAGGTCAGGGAAAGTATAAAGTCCCAGAGGAGTTCAGTTAAAAGTGAGATTTATTGTTTGTTTATTTTATTGTTTGCAATACGCAAGCCTCCCCTCCAATAACAGTGCGCAACAGTGCGCAGCATTTACATTTACATGAGATGAGACATGAGAAAAATATATACATATACATATATGAGGTGAATAGAGCGAGAATTCAAAGATGACACCCAGCAATTTCGCCACCCATGATGGTGAAGGTAGGGGTTAGGGTTCCAGGTACAATGTACAATAACATTTATTTGCAAAAAGACAATCGTATTGCAATTATAGACATATAGACATGGTCAGCAATATTCAGACAATGGTCAGCTTGTTCGCCACCCATGATGGTGAAGGTAGGGGTTAGGGTTCCAGGTACACTGTACAATAACATTTATTTACAAAAAGACAATCGTATTGCAATTATAGACATATAGACATGGTCAGCAATATTCAGACAATGGTCAGCTTGTTCGCCACCCATGATGGTGAAGGTAGGGGTTAGGGTTCCAGGTACACTGTACAGTAACATTTATTTACAAAAAGACAATCGTGTTGCAATTATTTAAACCGGGATTTGTACCTCACAACCAGCTCCCCTTTGGGTGGACATGGCACAGTTGCAATGTTCGGTGGCAATGCATCACTGCTCTGCACAGAAACGTCCAAAATTCCATATCTGTGCTTCTAACACAGCAACAATAGGGCCTTTCACAAAGTCGAACTGCATTTCATCATAGACTGGTTGGATCACCCATTGCTTCGTTCGTTTTGAAAAGCGCTTATTGTAGCGAGGCATCCTTACTTTACCCCTAGTCCTAGATTGTTCACGTTCGACATTGCTGTTATGGGCCAAGACCGCTAGTAGAGTGCGATGTTTCATGCCCCAATAGCTAAAATGCAAGCACTTTGGTCTGTACTTGAGGCACATATTGTGGAACACCTCCAAACCTCCTGTGTGACAGAATTCTGTCAGTCCTCTCAAATCTTTTGATAGAGTTTTGTCCAAAACAATCTTCTCAATGACTTTGTGTGTCGGTGAAGATGGAATCAACCACTTCTTCTTCCTTGCCTCCTCTGGGGACAATGGCCCATGTTCACATTGGTTGAAATGTTGGTTTTCTGACCAGCGGTGAACGTTGTTACAGTGGTGCATCAGTGACCGCCATTTTTCAAGTAGTATTTCCACTGACCCTTCACAAGTTTTTGAGCTCCACCAAAGATGGTTTGTGATAGACTGGGACCACTGCAAAATACTTTCAAAACCTTTCTTTTTTCCTGCAGCCGAGATTTTCTTACTGATTGATTTAGCAAGATGCCATACGTCAAATTGATGATTAATATTTGGGAACTGCTCTCTCATTGTCTTGGCAATTGAAACGTGTCTGTCCGTGGCTATGAGTTCGATGTCCATTCCCCTTGATTGTAGATCTTGCACTGATTTTATAAATCCTAGTGGCCACTGAGGATGTACATTGTGACACCTGCACGACCAACGAACTCACAATTTTCTTACTATCCATGTCCTGAAAGTGGTAGGTGCAGTACTTGGCAGAAAATCCAGGGCTGTCGCACTGTCCATCACCGGCTAGCCTGAATCATTTCCCTTCGAATGTACTTGCTAGAGACAATTGTTCAATTTTCCAAGCATCACTAATGGCCGGAAACAGATAATCATGTTGGTATTTGTAGTACTGCGTTTTAGAAATGAAATGGAGTCCAACAAACTGAAAGAAAGCCTATAACTTTCTAAAACTGGAGCCACTAAAAAGTGATGCAGCTCCACACAGTAGATTGCCTGCTGGCATTTTCCCCAGCATCGGTTTTGCAGACCATGAGAAAATATGATTTAATCTACAGGCTGCCTTTATTTTGACGTTACTGCCTTTTATTTGACGAGTCACATTATTCAATGGCTTCCCACATACTTTCCCTCTAACGGAATGCCCACATTTCAGCATACTTATAATATCCATCAAACAACTGTCGAATACAATGTATTTGCTCTCTTTCATTAGATTGTCATCCGGCATCAACGTTGTTTCGGCCTGTGACGTTGTGGAGATTTCAACACATTTGAAAGTAATATCGCTGATATCAAGTTCTGATGCGTCGATGGATGCTGCTGGTTCATTCTTAGTCATTTCAATATCTGTTACTTCAGCATTAATGGGAGAACACAACAATGTCGACAGGTTTTTGGGTGGCAATTTTTTGGCAGGTGTAGATTGTGTGAATTGATCTTCAATATGCGGTGGTGCGGTCTCACTGTAGCAATGGTCCAATGCAACTTTGCTGTATTCTCCAAACTCAGCAAATTCAGTTTCTGGCCATTGGACAGGAGCATCTCGAGCCTGAACACGCTGCGCCTCAATGAATAGTTCCTCCATAGTGTACATGGTCTGGCAAGCAACATCTCTCATTCGCTTCACTGTCTGTGTATGTATAGTTCTGACACCCACGGGTAACTAGAGGAGAGATTGGAAAAGGGATGTTCAGTTTAAACACAAGATAAAGTGTAGTCCAATTGACTGGAAAAAACCATATAATAGTCCCCAGCACAAACATTTTTGAAAAGTTATGAACTGTTTGTGACTAACCTTTTTTGGGTTTCTTTTCTTTGCAACTTTTTTGACTCGACCTTCAACATCTGCACGCTGTAGCTCCGATTCGTTTCCGCATGTCCTCCCTTCCTCTTGCGCTGCAACGACTATATTTTCTGTATTCGCATAGACAGCACGGAATGAGGCTCCATCGACTCCCTGAAACATAGTACTTTCATTACTATGTATCAAAATATTGTTAGCATAAAACACACGTGAGGACGAACACACAGGTACATCTCAATAGCCAAACACGATTAAAACATTGTTTGGAACAATCAAACGACAAGTATTCGACCAGTGATGATGTAGTTCGATGGAACTGTCAGTATCCATACCTCTGGCTCCGCATGGACTGCCATGAATGGTTGTATTGGAGCGGAGGCATCAGCATCTCCCTGAAACACAGTACTTGCATTAGTATGGTTTTCAATATTTGCAACATAACACACACTTGGCGTCGACCGCACAGGTACATAAAAAGAGATAACCACAAATGATGCATTGTCTAAAACAAAAAAGGAAAATCAAAATATGCAGATTTCAACAACTGATTTCACCGATTCCTTTACATCTGCATCTAAATGGGATGTTGTGATTGTAGTGGAAGCTCCGTCGTCTCCCTGAAACACAGCACTTGCGTTAATAGGGAAGAAAGTATAGCAAATGTATTCACGTTATATGATCACGCATGATGGAGCTGTCAGTATCCATACCTCGTGGTGCTGAAGAATATCTATGGATGTTGCAAATGTAGTGCGCACTTCCGAAAGCTGTTGCGCCGATTCGTATACGCAAGGTCCCGCTTCCACTTCCCCTGGAATTACTTGAATGTCAGGCTCTGCATCAAGTGCAGGGGTTGACGCTCCATCAACTGCCTGAAACATAGTACTCGCATTAGTAAGGATTACAATATTGAAAACATAACACACACTTGGGGTCGACAGCACTGGTACATATCAATGGCTAACCAGGAATAAAACATTGCGTAGAACAATCAAACGACAAGTATTACAGCTCTGATGATGACGCTCGATGGAGCTGTCAGTATCCATACCTCCTGCTGGTGAGGAACATCTAGAAATGTTGTAGATGTGGCGGACGCTTCAGCATCTCCCTAAAAGACAGTACTTGCATTAGCATGGATAACACTAATTATAACTGAAAACAAACACCAGTGGACGGTAACTAATGTGTATATCAATTGGAAAGCACTAACCAAACATTCGAAAAAATAGTCACACGATAGAAGAAAATGTATTACTTGACACGCATAAAACAAGTCTGTAGCGGAGTAGCGTAGCAAGATTACCTGATACGCGCTAGAAGTGGTTGATAACTGCGAGCACGTCAAGGATGTAGAATGTTCTTGCTTCAGATTGAAGGGAGAGTCAAGAAGTTGTAAAGGTAAATTATTGATTGATAATGAAATGCCAATATTAAAAATAGCCATGTAAGGCGACAGAATACTTGAAAAATGCGCAATATAGCGCAGTTCCCTGTTCCCATATATATAAATTTCGTTTGTGGGTTATGAAATCGAAAAAGAATTTATTGAAAAATGTCATTATTCAAAAAGCTATACACTCATATCAATATCGAAAGTATTACAAGGGATACAACACCTAAAATATCAATTAATCCATTCGGCTACCTACACACTGCCGCAAGGCCTAAAGCTAAATCCGGACACTTGACTCACCAGAGGCGGAATGTGGACGAATAGAGTGGGAATAGCGTTTGCGAGCAATTTCCGTGTCATTCGCTGTTTATTCTTCTTTGTTACCCAAGATGTGGCGTACATGTCTGAGGAAAAGTGCAGGCTGCAGATGCGGTATCCATCACTCCTCTTGTCCTGTAAGACTTGTTGAACTCTACTTTCAAGCTCATCCAGTGGATATCCGCAATGTCTGACCCATTCCCTGATTCGATCAACAGTTTTCGGGAGCACATGTATTGTAGTGCCTTCAGATTTCGCATGGGTCTTCGAAGGGCAACCGCTAATCGAACAGGCAGGCATTGTTGACAAATCTGAAAAGTAAATATCAACATCATTATACAATATTCATGAATAAAGATTTGATGCAAAACTCTATACTAAACTCTGAACATGTGACTCGTCCCTTGGATGTTCTGTCTTGCACGAGAAGGAAACATGCTTACATTATAGACTGGACCCCCGAAGGATGCAATTCGATGACAATTGACACAGATGAAAATAAATAGATCTGTTGATAGCATAGCAATGGAAATTCAAGTCAATAGCAATGAGACCAATGAACATAGCACTATTGGGTACTCTACTCGCAAATAGATAGAAATTTAAAAATCTGCGAAATATGACCAGGATACATGGCCTTACCTTGACCAACAAACAGTTGGATTCAGCAAGCAGAGCAGTATGTTGCGGGAGAATAGGTGGATGGCCACAGGTAGCGCACTGATGGGTATGCTCGAAGCGGTCACAGAAGTTCACGGATAGCACGACGACGAGCAGATTAGCATAGATCTCAGTGGTTCCCAGGTAGCACGTTCAGGAGTTGACTTGCAAAGCACAAAGATGTTCTCATGAGACATATCGAGTGGTTTTTAAAGTATTAGAAACTGGGGTGTGTTTGTGAATGAATGGCGTATGTATGTCGTGGTATTAGGGGGGCAGCCTGCATCAAGGGGAGGCCTGTATGGAGACACGGTGTCTGAGGAGGCCATGTGACCGATGGCCCCTTGGCGTGGGATACCTTTTCAAGTGTACATGTAGTTTAGCACCTTTGCCTTTCGCGCCCCTGACAGCACGCATCCACTGGCGCGCACCTCCTTTGATAGAGGGTGGGTGGGATCGAGGGGCCTGGGGCGTGCAGATAAGGCACAGGAAGACTGCTGAATAGAGACCCCTTGCCCTCTACTGCAGTATATCGTTGCCTATCAATAACAAATGCCACATACCGGAGATTCTTGTGAGCACAGACCCACACTTCAACCAGTGTATTATAGTGGTCAAGACCCTTGACCTAAGGCCTGTATAATCCAATGTTAATTGATATTATAGATATATGTGTGGCTTTTATAGAGACATAACCTACTGAAAGACTTTGAACAAGTGTTAATTAGTGCAAGCATTATCGAGAATATTTTATTTTAGCTTAGATAGATAGTGACCACCCTGCTTCACAGCGACCATAACCTTCACCAATTCGGCGCACAGATGTCTGATGTCCATCCTTGAATGGAGACACACTTGATTCATTTAAAAAATTGAAACAACCGTTGTTAAAATATATGTGGTGTTTTATTTTGTAACTTATTTTCATGACACAAAAATACAAGACTTTAAAGATTATACAGGTCAGGTTGCAGCACAGCGAGACAAAATCCCCTGTACTGACCACTGTCACTCGGGAACGTTTCTCTTATGGCACGAACGGCACAGGCGGGTATCACTCTTCAAACGCGGTGTCCAAGCCTCCCGTGGAGCCACCATGTAAAGGAACGATAGGCCACCAGCCTGTACCACCTGTGAAAAGGAATGAAACAAACTGTTTTTAAATGACCAAGATAAGTTTTTTCCCCCCCAGTTCCAAGCCCTTTTTGGTGATTTCGGTATTGCAACACTCAATACTTTCTAACATTTTCTCCTTAATTAACCCTTAATTAACCCCTTCAGTGCACTTAAAAGGTTAATAAGCGTTTGTTGTCAATGACAATTCTTGTAACTAATGGCATTCAGCACGGACAAATGCTATCTAGACAATGCACACCATTGAACGACTTTCATGCGTAACTATGAGATGAATATATAATTTTGGATATAGTAGAAGACCATGAAATAGGAGTGGCATGACAAGCAGAGTATACTTACTTGTTACTCGGATTACGAGGACGAACAGTTGCGCGAAGTTCGTGCATAAGCACCATCATTATTCTCAAAACGGTTCGTGTGAGGCAGGCTGCCCTGAAGTCTGGCAGCTCGGTGATGCATTGGGGTCGTGGCTCGCCTTCCGAAATGTAGGCCAGGCATCCCGAGTTTTCTCAGCAGCAGCAGTTCTCGTCCTCGGTTGGCATTAGCTCGCACCGATTGCATGTGTACCAGGTGGAGACGCCGTCCATGCGACTAGGCCCAGGCGCTTCATCTGTTGAATCGTCCTCCCAACTGTTGTCCGAATCCCCATCGTTTTCGCGTGCTTCCCTTTTCAGTAGTTCCTCCTCGGTATACTCGGGCTCGTACATGTAGGGCATTATTGTAGCCATTGTGTGGTAAACAAAGTACAATAATTTATAGAGATGGTACAGGTGTTCACACGGGCTACAAGCGGCGAAGGTAGCTGACCAGAGCACAGAAACGGGTCACAGAATACTCAAAGTAACACAGAGAGAGGAATGGAATTGAAAATCTGCTGCTGTGTGTTGTGAAACGGTCTGTTTATACTTATTGAGGAAAGAGGCGTCCTGCCATTTCCATGGCGACACGTCATTAGCTGAGACGCAGCGATTGTTGACACGAGTCGTGCTTTGGCGTTGGGAAATGGGCGGTACGCGTCTGCTGATGACAGGCTCAGGGGCGGGGGATATGATTTAGTGCCGCAAAAGCAGGTCAGCCAGGGCGATGGGGGAAATGATAGGATTATCACAAAATGGCAGCGCCCAGGTGCCTGTTTTCGCGTGCGTTTAATGGACGAAAACTCGAGAAAGGGCCCTATGGATACCCAGGCTTTGGCAGAGAGTAGCCCAGAATCTTGAGGTAAATTGAGGTCCTCGATCCGAGACAATGGTCCTGGGCAACCTTTGCAGATGGACAATGTCTCGAAGAAAAACTGCAGCGGTCTCTGAGGCAGAAGGAACCTGTTTGAAGGCTGAAAAATGCACCAATTTGCTGAAAGAATCAATTGTCACCATAATCACTGTCATGCCATAGGATTGGGGAAGATTTACTATAAAATCCATGGATATGTGTTCCCATGGGCCTTCTGGTAATGAATGTTGTTGCAGTAGTCCCAGGGGCTTACCCGTTTGATACTTGTTGGAAGCACAGATGGAACAGGTAGACACGTACTGGTATACGTCGTTTCTGAGTGTAGGCCACCAAAACCCTCTACGTAGTAATTTTTAGGTCTTCCGGATACCTGGTTGTCTGGTCAAGGGCGTATCGTGACACCAGGAAAGAACCAAATTCTGGAGTCTTTTGGTGGGAATGAATAGAGCCTTTTCATGATAGTATAACCCATCGTTTCCTTGGACGATTGTGGAATGGACGATTGTGGAAGGTAGATCTGTGCAGGCCTGATACTGGGGAATCAACTCTTTAAGAAATGAGGTAGTGGAAGCCAGAATCTTAAGCTCTGGGAAAACCAGGTCATGTCCCTGATAAGACCCGGAGCTTTCTCCATGACTCTGTGACAAGGCATGTTTTCGGGACCAGGAATGTAAGTAATAACAAAGTCATACTGTAAGAAAAAATAGGCCCATCTGGCATGTCGTGCATTGGTGCATTCCATTTGCTGTAACACATGAAGGTTTCGGTGATCAGTACGGATAACAAAGCAGTGAGTTGCACCTTGCTAGAGATGGCGCCACTCTTGGCAAGCCAATTTGATTGCCAATAGCTCTCTTTCCAATACTGAGTAGTTACGTTCACTGCTCGTCAATGTCTTGGAGAAATATGCCACTGGAAGTTCATATCCGTCGTCTGATCTTTGAAGTAGGATGGCCCCTACTGCTCCTATAGAAGCATCAGTTTCGAGGATGAATGGTTTGGTCTGATCTGGTTGGCCCAACATGGGTGCTGTGGTGAACCTTTTCTTGAGCGTAAGGAAAGCCTTCTTAGGTTCATTATGGAAGGTATATTTGACACCTTTCTTGAGTAGTGAAGTAAGTGGAAGCACAGTCTTGGAGAAATTGGGAATGAACCGTTTATAATAAAGTTGGCTAGACCCAGGAAACTCTAACTCCTTGGTGTTTGCCGGTTCTCTCCATTCCGTAATCGCCTTTAACTTACTGGGATCCATTTCTATTCCCTCCTGGGACAAGATGAAACCTAGGTAAGACACTGAAGTAACCTCAAACTGGCACTTTTCTGGCTTGACCAACAGCTGATGGGATAGTAGACGTTGTAACACCTTCTTCACCAGCTGCCTATGTTCAGTTAACGTCTTGGAAAATATCAGGATGTCGTCCAGGTAGACTACCACAGATAAGAACAACATGTCCGCAAATACCTTATCCATATATCTCTGGAAAATGGCGGGTGCGTTTACGAGACCGAACGGCAACACCCTATATTCAAATAGTCCAAATGGGGTGTGGAAGGCCGTCTTCCATTCGTCTCCTTGTCTTATTCTCAAGAGGTGATATGCACCTATCAGATCAAGCTTGGTAAAGTACACTGCACCTTGAACTGCCTCCAACATGTCCCGTATCAAGGACATGGGGTAACGGTCTTGGATGGTTACCTTGTTGAGGCCTCTGTAGTCAATGCATGGGCGTAGTTCTGAGGAATCCTTCTTTGGTATAAAGAATAACAAAGCTCCACAAGATGATATAGACTCCTGAATTATCCCATTTTGAAGATTGGCATCAAGATAGTCTCGGAGGGCACTCCGTTCCGGGAGAGACAGGGGGTACATCCTTCCAAAAGGCACTGCTGCGTCAGGGATCAGGTCTATACAGCAGTCTTTCGCCCGGTGTGGAGGTAATTGGCGGGGTAAAGTATCCAGGAACACCTCGGAGAACTCCTGATACTGGAGTGGGACTAAGGATACTATTAAGGGACAAATGCTATTGGTTCCGTCTTTAGTTACTGTCTTGGTAGTAGAAGGGTTCATGCAATTTGAACTACAATACTGCGAGTTAAAGCTCACCCTATTGGCAGTTCAATTGATGTGAGGGTTATGCTTCCTTAACCAAGGTATTCCAATAACCAAAGGAAAGTGAGCTGCTCTGATTTGGTCAAATACCAGATACTCTTGATGGTTGCCCAAACTCATTTGCAGAGGAATCGTCTCTCTCATAATAGGCCCCGAGGACAAGGGCTTCCCATCCACACCTTCTGCTGGAAGGGGTCTTGACTTGGGTCTTGTGGGAACAAGGTTCTCCTTGGCCCAGTTAAGGTCCATGAAATTGCCAGCTGCCCCGCAGTCCAACATTGCCAACACCTCAGTGCGATTTGTATCGGACAACCACAGTAAGACCTTGAAAACCATCAGACTGTTTTCTTCATTATCCTCTAGTGTTCTTGAGTTGTAGCAAGGGTTGTTGGTAGATCCCCGAAACGTCCCTTGCAGCAGATCGGGGGGTTGGAGTTTTCATTCCTCCTAGGAGGAACCTCTGGACAGTTTCGTAATAGATGTTTCGAGGAACCACAGTACATTCACAGACCGGCTTCTCAACAGCATTTTCTTTCTTCAGGAGTAAAGGGTCCACGAGTAGCTCCTATCTGCATAGGCTCATCCGTAGGGGAGTTGACCTCGGAGCAGGAATCTGGGAGGGTAAACTGACAGCCTGCAGGGTTCCGCAAAGTCGTCTTCTTTCTTGTCGACGTTCCAGCAACCTGTACTCTATCTGGAGGGATAAAGTCATCAAATCCTGAAAGGATGTCAGCCGGGCTACTCGTGCAAGTTCATCCTTGATCTCGTCTTGGAGACCTCGTCTGAATATAGTCTGTTGGGCAGAGTCGGGCCAATCAGCCTTGGCGGCTAGTCTCTGGAAGCGAGAAATATACGTTTGGACGTCAGTGTTTCCCTGGCGAACATCCAATATGGCTTCCAATGAAGAATACAGCACTTCGAGTCTGTTGAACCTGTCTTTTAAGGCCATTAGAAATTGATCATAGTTATTCAAAGAAGGGTCATCATTGGTGACTAACGGTGTTGCCCAGGATAGGGCGTTTCCTGTGAGATTCGCTATGATGAAACCGACTCTGGACCAGCCCGTCTCATAAGCATGGGGCCGGAAAGTAAAGTACACCTTGCAGGCGTCTAGAAAATCCTTGAGTCTTCCTGGATGACCGTCATATTTGCCACATGAGAGTGGCATAGTTGGTAAGTCGCCGTGATCATCTCGGTGTAACACTACTTGTTGGCGAAGAGCAATATTTTCCGTTCTCAAGGCTTGTACCTCTACTGTAAGATTCTGCATTGCAGCTACAAGTTCTTGATACTGCTCCAAGGACGCCATGGGTAAAGTTGGGCGTTGTATGCTGTCAGGCTTCTGCTCTACCTCCCCCTTCTCCTCACCGGATTCTTCGGATGTTAGATCCTTGAGAGCCTCCTTAGCTTTTAGGCGGTTCTTTTCCTTGTTGGAAGCCTTGTCCTTGTGCATCCGGACCTTCCTCTCGTGTAAATAAGGTCTGGCCCCTCCGGAGGCTACCTTGACAGAGATATAAACCTGCCCTCGGGGGCTCCCAGAGGGCCAGCCTCAACACCCAGGGAAAAAGCTGGAAGGCAGAAACAACCCTGGAGATCTTGTGTATGGGAGATGGTGGTATGAGGATCTTCCGGAACTTAATGAGCAGTGGATGAAACACTCCAATCAGCTGAGTTGCCAAAGGAACACTCGATGGATGGTTAATGGTGGCTGACTCGGAGGCACAGATAAAGTGGAAGAGGCAGTATCCACAACAAACCAAGAAGCACTAAAAGGAATGACAGAAGAACCGGGCACTATAAAATAAACAACCACTGGAGAGAGAAAGTATCTGAAATACTGGTAAGTCCCAACAGAAAGAAGGATAATAAACAGTGTGCTAACAGGTCAAAGACAAATGAAAGGAGGAAGATCAATAAGGCAGAAAACTAGCATAAGGCAAGATCAGAAGAGATGCAATGGAGAGGAATGGCCAGACGCTGTAGTTCAGTAAGTAAGAATAAGTAGGAGGAGACAGGTAGAGCCGCAAGCAGTCGACGACCGCAGGCGACGGAGCAAGGAACAGCAAAAGAAGCCGAAGCGAGAGGTAAGCAAACCGACTCCAGGAGCCGAAGCGAAGCAGGTAAACAATTCGAAAGTTGGAGCGGACAAACGAGGAAAACACAGGCACTAAGAAGCTAAATGGAAAAACCACAGAACAAAACAACTGCGAGGAGTCGAAGGAGAGAAGAGAATATTACTGATCGTCGGAGTGAAAGTACACAGATACAACGCACCGAACCAAGGGGCGGAGTCGGATATTATAGGAGACTCTGCCATGTTGGCTGAGGACTAGAGCGGAACCGTGCATTAAGTTAGTGCCTCCAATTATTCCAAATCCTCCACCCGTGGTTCCTGACACCTATGGAAAAACATTTCAAGGTGGCTTCTGGTCATAAAGAGACTTCTGGTGCTCTTGAGTCTTAGTCAAATGGGAGTGGACTGTAGACCTTACATTTGTCTAATGTTCTTTCAGACATTGGGCGGTCTGAGACGGGAGTAATAAAGCTTCCTCTCTTTCCTCCCACATCTGCCTCAATATATTCATTTCATCCCGTGGCTCTCTACCATACAAAAGCTGAAAAGCCAAAAATCCTAAGGAAGATTGGGGAGTCTTCCTAATGGCGAAGAGAGCCCACAGTACCATGCGGTCCCAATTCTTCCCGTCCGCTTCCACCAATTTCCTAAGAACACTCTTCAGCGTCTTATTAAAACTTTCGACCAACCCATCATTCTGAGGGTGCAAAACTGAGGTTCGAAGTGTTTTAATTTGTAATACCTGTTTGCCCTCTGCCATCAGTTTGCTCATAAAGGTGGTCCCTTGATCCGTGAGGATCACTTTAGGAAATTAACTCTAGAGAAGAAAGGAATTAAATGTTTTATTATTTGCTGGGAAGTGTTATTCCTTAGAGGGAAGTCCTCCGGGTATCGGGTTGCATTATCAAAGATTACCAAGATGTACCGATTCCCTACATTAGATGGTTCAAGGGGTCCCACTATATCCATACCAATACGGGAGATGGGTATATCAATAATTGGCAACAGTTTTGCGTGGAGCTGGGGGGTGTACCTGCGTGCTAGTTTTAGACATAAGGCACAGGTAGTGACAAATGTTTTTTACATCTTTGTAAATGCCAGACCAATAAAACCTGTTTATGACTTGTCCCTGAGTTTTAGCTGTCCCTAGATGGCCACCAGTCAGATGGGAATGGGCGATTTCTAAGACCGTCCTTCTGTGACTTTGGGGAATACAATCTGGGTTCTTAGTATGCCCTCAGGACTGGTATCCTCCCTGTATAGCAATCCTTGTTTGATAAAGAAAGGTCCATCCTTTCTCCCTCCCTCTTCCTCTAAAATAGTGCATAGGAAAGCTTCCGCTAACAGGGGTTCAGTATGTTGTGCAAACGCTAGGTCTGGGATGATTTCAGTTTCGTCATCCCTAGGTTTTGCTGGTGATATGTTTGAGGGACCTGGTGTATTTTCATCCGCCTCTCCAAAACCTTTCTCTTTCCTGTGTCTTGTCTGTCATAGTAACTTCTACCAGTTTAGGAAATGGGGCCTTTTCTAAGATCTGTTGGGCCACTTTCTCTCCCTTCCTAATAGGATAGGGATTTTTACAGTTATTCTGTTCTAGGATGTTCACATCACCTCTAAAGTCAGGGTCTATTACTCCAGCCATGACATCTAGGCTGAACTGCCAGGCTAATCTAGATTCATAAGCCAGCCTTGTATAGGTACCTGGTGGGGGTTCTAGCACTAGATCGGTAGAAATAAACAATATCTCTTCACGGCTGCTGGACAAATCAAAACCAATAGACTCCTTGGTGGCTACAGATGGACTGGATGCTCGCACACTGAGCCTTAAATTTTAGAGTCCCTCAGTTTGTGTCAACTGAGTCAGATCCCACTCTGACACCATGTGTAATGAAGCAGGAGTAAGACTCGAACACAGAGACATTGTGATGATTGCTATAGACTTATTAAAGTAAAAGAAGGGTTGGAGAAAGACCAATCTTGCCCTAACACTATGAGGGGTTTCCCTGCCTCACCGAAACTAAAGGTTGTCAGTATCAGAATTTCCAAAAATAAAGAGTTCTCCGTCCTGTGTCCAAAATCCTATCCTGACTCTTACAGCTAAACTTAAGAAAAGGTGCAAAGGGATAAAGTCTTTCAACTGCCCACCTGTCGTCCTCCTTAATGTTCTAACATAAAGTTCCAAAAGGCGCACAAATGACCAAATGATTAAAGTTCCCCAAGGTTTCACAACTCTCAGAACAATGGGGGAAGATATCCCCATCCCTCAAGTGTTCAGCTTCTCTTCAGCGCTCTACCACAGTTCTTTTTCTTGGCAAAAGGCAACTTTCCAATCAAGGGGGTATGGTCCTCTTCCCCTACCATCACACACTCACGGGTTCTTCCTCACCGCTTGATTTACCCCACAGTTCGTAGTTCTTATACAATTATTCCACTCAGGGGTTATGATTCCCTTCCCCTAGAATTCACACTCTTGAATTGAGATGTGGGTCTCCAGACTCGCATTCACTTTGCCCTGGTTTACTCTCCTGCCAGGACCTCACGATATTTGCTTTACATTCAGTTTGGCCTGGGTTACTCTTCCTCTTCTGCCAGGATTTTACAATATTTCACACTTTCCTGGTATACTCTTCTGCCAGGACTTTACTAGAAGTTACTTTTCTTTTCAGATACGGGTCTCCAGACTCACCTTAACAATGTCCCACAGGTCCCAGACATGCACAGTGCCTGGTTTACTCTCCTGCCAGGACTTTTCACACTGTCTTTCACAACGTAGATGGGTTTTAGACTTGCACACTTTACTAGGCAACAGCCTTGTCCATGCCCTTTTCATCAATTGGGTCAGTAACCCTTTACATTCTTGTTTGTTACTTTCCCTTCTTATCATAGGGCTTTCCGCCCACTTTAGCAGACGCCTTGGCTTTCCCTGCAGTGCGCTGCATTCACCCTGAAGCGCCCCAGTTTCCCAAGTTTTCCTTCTGGGCTCATCGTTTGTATTAGCTGCTCTGGCATTCTTTGCATTGTCCCACGCTGTAGCTTGCCGGCAGCTCGGTACAGCATTCCACCCCTTCTCCGCTTCTCGCCTCGTTTCCTGCATCTCCTAACAGCCTTGCGCTGTCCTCAACTTCCCCACGCCAGTCCTATGGCTTCTCAGCTTCGTCTGGACAGCATTTCCAGCAGCCAGGCAGCACTCTGCTTGTTTTTCATCTTCAGACCTGGTCACTTGCTGCAAGGTTCTTGCTGCGGCATCTCCCTCTCTGCAGCAACTCTCTCTTTCACAGCTGATGGGTATTTAAGCTCCCGCTACTATATAGCTCCCGCCAACAACTAGAACAGAGCGTAGGCTTCCTGGTTCTAGTAATCTTCACCACTCCAGTCTTCTTTCTCGTCCGTACTTTGGTATAATTTGTCAGAAAGAACCCTGATGTCATTATAAGATGGTTGTATGAGTTCACTACCACAGTAAGCCCTGACACTCTGTGAACTTAGAGATGGGGGTATATCCAGAGTGAAAGGTGGATTTCCGTGTTTCCTGCAGCCAGTCTCTCTCCCTTTCATGAGGTTCCTCTCCCCCATATGATCCTCCCTTGGGCAGCCACCCCCAGGGTCAGGATCAGGTAGAGGCTGTCCTTCCCAGGCCATATGGGAAGAGAATTTCCGCAGAGAGGGAGGGATGATGTTGTTGGATTCATCACAGAGCAAAGAGCTAACTCCAATTGTATAATGGGAATAGGGATCCCCCTTGCTAAATTCGGAGGAAATTTCCAGATACTAGTCTCGATTTTCTGCCCAGAGGTATCTGAATTACATGTTTCTGCACCATAGGTGAGACATGGGACTACCTTCCCCTTACAGTATTTTATTATCAGAATTATAGAATATTGTCCACATTTGTAATCTATTTTCCTTAATTGAGTCTTTTTTGGATCCGTGATTTCTAATTGTCGGCGTATTCCAGATGCCATATCAGTGAGTGTCTGGCCAATTGTCGGTGGGAAGGAATGTCCCAGCACCAGTCTCTTACCAAGATCAGAAATCTAGACATTGAAGAGAGCTGGTGCAGGACACATCTCTGTTTTAACTCTCGAAATGTTGGGATTCCCACTAGACATTTCTTCCTTCATATTCAGACAGACTTTATTTGAGCATCTGAGTGTGTTTGATAATGCTAATAAGATTATAATGGCATTCCATTACTTTGTGTTCTCCATAGCTTGCCTCGGTAAACCCTGTCAAATGCTTGTGTCAGATCAATTAAAGCAGATATACTGGCCTACCTTTACCCTTTGCTTCTTGTTGGAGAATAGAGTGAAATTTTTAAATGAGGTGCCCAATACCTTTCTAAATCCTGATTGATACAAGTACCTGTTGTTTGAATGCTCGAGCCAGGCCTTCCAAGTTCTTAAAGATTTTCGCATTGAAAGTCTTGCTCGAAGTGTCCAGTAGCCAGTAGGGATGTAGACCAGTAATTGCCTGCCTCCTCCCTAGCTCCTTTTTAAAAAATTGTTACCAGATTGTATATTTTCCAAGTTGGAGGGTTGTTTGGTGTTTGATGATGTAAGAAAAAAGGAAGAATAGTATCTTTGCCAACATTTTAGGATTACCTTTCATAGTCATCAGAGCCAGCCTGTCTGGACCTGTAGTCCTGGAGGGATTCGCCTTACAAATATTTTGGAAAATGATTTTTTTGTCAAAGTCCAAGCACACACAATGAAGGAAGGGCATAGATTTTACCAGAGTAGGATCTCCATTCAAGCTCTGACACTGAACTTGCACAAGTTTGCCACGCTTTCCAATTTATTTCTCCTGCTTTGCATAGAGGATAAGATGCTTCCCAAAAGAAAGCGTTCAACTTTCTCTGAATTTCCTAGACCCACCGATTATTTTCATGCATCGAGGGTTTTCATATTGTTTGACTTTTTCTTGATGTTGTTTATTGTTATTTTTCTCTCTATCCGTTTAGCATGCGGGACATCTTTTCACTTCCCTTCTCGTGGCACTATGGCGTGTAGTTGTAGAATGGTGCACTAAAGGCTCATCTTTATAAAAACTTTTTTGTTTTGCACAAATTAAACCCTCTAGAAAGTTCACTTTGGCATTAGTTGCATATAAAATGGTACTCTGCTCCTTAAACGCATCATACATATTTTCATATAGTTTGACTAATGAGTTGAGGACATAATTCAAAGCCACAAGTGACGACTGACCCCCTACCTCCATGTTTCCAGGTGGATGTAGTAATTTCGGCGAGAACTGAAGCATTGGCCTGGGCTCGTACGAGTATTCTGATGCTTCTATTGCATGAAAAGCTTGTTTATATAATTTCCTACCCTCCCTGTTCACCGTGTGAAGTTAGCAAGGGGACGAATTGACCTACCAGCCATTTATGCCGATACAGAGGGCCTCATAACGAGTATGGCGGTAGCTGTGCCTGTAATGCCTAATGCCGGTATTGATTTTTATCCGGCGTCCAGAATAGGGCAATTACCGGATCATTATGACCTTGGCGGACCCGGTAATTGCCCTTTTCTGGGCACCGTAAAAAATGAATCTTCATTCCCATTTGATCCCCATAGGGCTCAATGGGAATGAGGAGGGTGGTAGCAACTGTACCGTTATTAACGGTACCGTTGCTACCATCAAGTTTTGCTCGCTGGTGCCGGTTCGGCCACCCGGTAAAACCTGGTGGCTGTAAGGGCACCTGCGATCAGAACTCATAGTATGGTGGTACGGGATCAACGGTGCCGGTAGCGATACCGGCACCGTTGTTGCCTTACCACCATACTCGTAATGAGGCCCAGAAACAGTGGGTTACTTTTCCATGCTTCCCTCCCTTAGCTGCACTGCCCTCCTCGGCATTCCGCGGAGTAGTTAAAAAATGTGTCTCACCAAATCACTTCCTCCCGGCAGCAACGAATCTAGCAACTGACCAGACTGCACTCCTTGGCTCTCTGCTTCAGAATATTAAAAGTATTCCATGTCGAAATAAGCACACACGTTTTCTTTTCTTACACATATTCTGTCCTAAACATGTGTTTCAAGGTGGCCTTCTAAGCTCGCAATGATTAATAACGTAGCAGCATTGCCCTTGACGACTATTCACAATATTGGGTCCTCCGGTAATCCTAAATATTTCTTTACTAAGTGCCCACAACCTAGCCCACTAAGAGCTTTTAAAATAATTCAATTAAAGGCCTACAATTAAAATGCTCCCGCTTCTTTTTGTCAACCCATGTCAGTTGTATTATTTCTACACAGATTTTATCAGAGCTGGAGTAAATGCAAAGAGACAGGCCCTGATTACAAGTTTGCCTGTATCCCACCGGGACACCGGCAATCTGCACTTACCGTCTCTGCCGATATCCCGGGATATTACGGGCGGCGGAGTGCCGGTAAGTTCCCATTCCCTTAGGACTCCATGGGATGGGATTTCTTGAATCATCAGCACCGTTCACAAGTGCTGGTGATTCAGGCATTTGTTTGCCGATAGGGGCCTGAACTCCCGGCAGGTAAGGCCTGCTGGTAGATCTGTGGACCCCAACGGCACACTTGCAGTGTGCCGGTCTGGGAAAAACCGCCGGATTTACCTGCATTTTTCCGGACCGGCACACTCATAATGAGGCCCACAGACACAGTCAGGCATGCTAGTATACCTAACTGTCGCCCAAGACCCATAACCCTCGTCAGATGTCAGGCTCATTAAGACAACGGGTAGAAGTGGGCAGGAAATAGAGGTTTCAACATTCCTCTACTGTTTATTAAAATCCATCACTGTGTCCTTACTTTTTGTTGCTCAGTGCAACATTCTTGGATGACAAAGGGCACTTTGGACCGGGGATTGGCATCTGGGTCCTGCTGGAAATGCTCTAATGTCGGACGCTGTCTGACTTGTTTATTTCAATAGCTTGCTTAGGACGTAAATCCCATTCCCAAGCCACATAGCCCTGCACCTGCAGTGATCATCATTTGTTTTCAGCATTTAAGCACTATTAACGTGAAATTGCTGCAGGCACTCCTGTATGCACGGTAATGGGTGGGTGAAAGGGTATCTGTAGTCCTTAAATAGGTGTGAATGGTGGGTGATAAGGAGGGTGCACAAAGCTGCATGCTGTGTGGGACAATGACTTAAATTAATGGTAATCATTTAAGGTGCATTTTCTTTCATTGTGTTTTATTCAGTCTTGATAGTACAGTTGTAAAACACAGTGCTGGTGGTCGGAGTGGAGGGAAAGGCAGGACCCAGTTTTTTGTATTGGGGGCATAGAGCGTGAGGGCGGATGTGGGGTTGATGCGGAGCGAGGGCTTATGAAGGGACGGGGTAGAGCAAACATATTTTCACAACTTTATTTTGTACACTTTGACCCCCTGATTAATGCCCATCTTATTGGTCCAGTGTTTGGCACCATTCTACAATGAGATACAAAGCATATTTAGTCATCTAATTGAACATTTTCGTTCATAAGGAGGACTTTCTCCTACTTGATAAATACAGAATACTGCATACTTAATTCTAAATGTCTTCCGAGCTCTTGGCAGTTTGTAACTTTGTCTTTAAGTTCTTCCCTCTAACTCTGGGGAGCATTTAAATGTCACATAATTGCAATCCTTGAATCACTTTTCAATTGTCTCTTATAAGCACCTTTTCCTAGAATTGATTCCCCATGTTCTAATTTAATAAATCCTCCTTATGAACAAAAATCTCAGAGATGTTCTGTATCTCGTTGTAGTTGGGTTCAAACACCTGGAACAATAAGATGGGGCTTAGAGATTGAGGGAGCAGCGGGGGGTGTGAACCTTGGACCAAAGCTAAGTATTAAGGGCATTCCTGTCTGAACTTTGCACTTACATCTATCCTGATGAAAGCTGGTCAGAAAAAATACTGCGTAAACCAATTTACAAAAATAATGGATGGGGCCTTTTAATTTAAGGCCCAGACCCATCTAATGGAATGATTTTAAAAGCTCTTATTGGCCTAGGATATGACCATTTAAAAATAAATATTTAGGAACTGCTAGTTTAGATAGTGGCTGATTCGATTTATGTTTAAAGCTTTTTACATTTGCCGCTTATTTTTGTTTTTGGCTGGGATCACAGAAAGGTTTTTATCAGAAAAGTTTCTTCATTCATCCAGTACTTTTAGACCAGTGCCTTGTGCTAGGGCCATTTCCCCAACTCCTGAAAGGAAAGAGCTAGTTTTTCTCCTGTCGCTTCTCTAGAAGATTAGAGGTATCTTTTCCTATTGTGGGTGAGAATAGAGAGGTATCATGTGGAACGTTGTAGCTCCCTACATGTCTTTGTGGGGAGTCTACACTAAGTCCAGAAACAAACCGGTTGTCTGCATGCAAAAGGGGGAGGCATTATCCATACGATGGACAGGGAAGGTTACTATGGAAGCACCACTCTTGTAGAATGTAGATATGCATGAAGTTTGGAAAATGGGTCAACAAGGGGATAACGGTGCTGAAAGATTTGATCCAGGAAAGTAATTTAATGGCATATGGGGGATTTGAAGGCTATATTTCAGCTTTGTAGTCATCACACAGAAGGGTGAAATACAACTTGCTTGATGTTTCTTACATGGATGTGAATATCGAATTTCACTGCCATGTCACTAAAAAAAGGGTTATTGTAAATGTGAAAAAAGATGTGGGCCCCCAAGGCTGTGCAAGACTGGGAGGGAGCTTTCATGACCCACAGGGATGTAGTAATCCCGAGTAGTTTCTAGTTAATCCATTTCAAGATATTGCATAATCATTTGTTCCTCTAAAACAAATGCCACATAACGTGGTCATGGCTACCCCATTCCTATGCTGCTGCTATCCACAGGAGATGCACGCTTTTCTAAACAATCTAGGCATACCCCAAAATACAAACCTTGGGGGTGTCAGTCATTGAGTATTAGTACTACAGCATGTTAGTAGTCACTATCTCTCTGCAGTGCTGCTCCGTATCACTCCCTCTCTAAGCAGCCCTGCTTCTTACATTGCTCTCTCCTCTTAGCAGCACCACACCGTCTACCCTTCCATCTAACCCCATTTTGTTTTGACTCCTCATGTCATTGGCTTTTTCTTTCCTGCAGTTGCTGAAATTCCCACTGCTTCCGTGTCCACGATACCAGCAGCTACAAGAAGAGACCCGTCAATCAGCTGAATATGTGAACAAAACCAAAGAGAATCTGGTAAGACTCCAGGAGAGGATGTTGAGGAATCATGTAGGAGAGTAAGGGTGGCTGGGATGTCTTTGGAGGTACTAGGGAAGCAGAGCAGATAGCAAAGTGTTGGAGGGGATCTAAAAAGCATTGTGGTACTGGGATTGCTGCTAAGGGAGGAAATGGTAATGGGAGAATGTAAGAGGGCTGGGTGAAGGATTGAGGGCAATAATGATGATGGTCTTTCCTCGAAATTCCGCCATTTTGAAACTACAGTAAGCATCCCCATATCACATCTTTATCTCTCCTCCCATGCTCACTAGAAGTCCTCTTCCATTGCTGCCCCTATTCCACAGTGATAGATGTATTTTTTCAGGCAAACATTCCAAGCATGTGACCATCTCCCGGTTCATACATATATTAAAGGGGTGCTTTTGCAGTCTACATCTTGTGCAGGTTGCTTCACCCCCACCCCTTCACTCTGATGTTTTAGGTTTTAGCCATTGGAAGTATTATACATTTTTAGATGGCAGCCATAAGAATCGGCTAATTGACCCCCCCAACCCCCCCCCACCACCATTGCTTGATCAATTGTGCTTATCTTTGGCCATGGGGTACTACTATATTCCTTGAAATTGCCATCTTGGGTCCCCTGGTTTCTGGAGTAGTAAATGTTTGTACCAGAGTCCTCCCACCCATTATGTATTGCCCTTGTCTTGCATTGGTCTCAAATCCTTCTTTGCATCTATCCTTCTCCTACCAGTATTTTATTAAACTTGGAGCTGATGCTCTTCAAGGGGGTTCCCTGTGGTGTTTCCTGGAATTGGTTGCTTCTGTGGCCGCATCTGCCTGTGGGATGATCCTACCTTACTTTAGTGTATGACCATGTATCATCTATGGTCTTTGTCTTACTCCCAAGGGAAAAACATCTACAAACCTTGAAACTACTAAGTACTATAAAGGGTACTTACCTAAACCTTGACAATTTCTGAGGCTACCCTTTGTCAGTGGAGTCAGACACCTAAGACTGGATCTTTAGCCAGTAGCTGTGATTTATTCTGAACTCCAAAGAGAAAAATCACTGCTCTCCTGTCCAAAGAAATGTATCGATTTTTGTTTCCCACCTATTTCTAATAGTTTATTGAGACCATGTAGGTCTAGTATGGTAAGGTAATTTCTTATCTCATTTTTGGTGGTCCTCTAGGCATAATTTCGACTAGGTGTAACCCCTACCCTCTAGGTACTAAACATATATGTTGGATTTACCTGTGGGGGTCATCTGTTTTATTGTGTACAGTTGTGGTGATTACAGTATCAGTTCATGTATTGACATTGTAGAGCCTGAACATGACTGATGCATATTACTGGTTTCTAGTGATCCTTTTTCTACCCACCTTTTGGCATCAAAATGCACTGAGTTTACCACCAGTCATACATTATATATGTGTTCTACTCCAAAGTGACTTAGTTGCTAAATGTGTATTTCTATAATAGTGTGCATATTATTCAGTAAACCTGTGTAGTATCATTTCTTGGGTTATATATTGGGACTAACTGTACCTATCCACCAGATTTCTGCCTTCCCATGAGCGAGGCCAAGACTGCTCAGCCATTACTTCCCCGTAGAGCAAATTTGGTCCATTTTATGGGTAGAACCCTGCCTTACCCTTAGGTAGATGTTCTCACACCCCTCACCAGGGGACTGTAGGAAAGTCTTCCTAATAGCATTGGTGGCTATGACCAAACCCTGTGCAGCACCAGGGATAGAGCAAAATCATTATCTGTAAACCAGATTACCAATATTATTATGACAATGTGGAATGAGGTTACAAAGATTCAGGGGGTTACTTCATTTCCACCTCCCTTTAGACCATTATTTGGGAACCCCATTTCAGCCCACAAACACACAATAATGCCTTTACAACTTGAAAACAAGGTAGATGGAGGAGGGGAGGGCGCTCGAGAGCCCAACGAAGATGGCCGCCTTCCCATGTAGCTCCTGACCTGGCGAGAAAGCTGTGCCGTGACACAACCGCTTGTGTGGCTGAAGGGGCAGCCCGGTATACAGGGGGCTATTAATGACTCCCAGGCAGGGGTCAGTGTGACTCTTGTCCCGATCGAGATGGTGGGGGCTGAGAAATCGGGCCGGTGGAGGAGGCCAGCAGTGCCGCGTGGGTGCGCTGATGGTGTGTCCTGGAGGTGCCTGGGCTCCGATGCAGAGCTGAGATCATCAGCGGTGGCAGCGCTGGGTGTCCCATGCCGGGACTCGTGTGAGGAGCTAGAGCCAGGGTACACAGGCACACCTACGGCGGCTTTGCGGTCTCATGGGTGTAGGCAGCTCGGCCCTATGTAACAGTGAGCTGCCAGGATCTGTGAAGAGGGGCTGGTCCAGAGGCAGGAGGGAGAACAGAGTGGACAGTCAGCGGGAGGTTGACCCTTATCGGATTGCTGGATCTGGATTGCTGCGACTTCGGCATGAAAGGGCGCATGGAGGAATTGGAGATGGCAAAAGGTGCGGAACTGGAACAGATGACCATTTCCCACGTAGATGCATACTTTTGTGGTGTTCTGTAGTGTGAAGGGCTGCAGTGGATCCTGGCACGTGACAGCAAAAAGTATCCACCACTGTAAGACAACGTGGCTATCCTGCCGACCGTTATGGTTTTGCGGTGCCCTGCACTGTCTGTGTGGGCCAACCATGACCCTTGGGGGAGCAGAGAGGAGACCGCGCCTGGTGGGGCCAAAGAAAGCTGCAGTCTTACTAAGTGAGGCCCGTTTCCCAGTGAGACTTCTTGACTAGACTGCTAGGCGGTTCCAGACAGGGGGAATTGCTATAATCCACACAGTGGTCTGACGTTGGATAGCCGTGCTGCACCTTTTCTTTTACATCCCGTCATCCTAGCTGGCATTGAAGAGAGGAGGGTGAAATAGCTTTGGGTAAGTCTAGTAAGAAAACTTAAGGCAGATGAGGCAAACTTTTCCTCACTGCATGGTAGACAACACAGCCAGTAGAAGGTGATGGCTCAGGACCCTGTGAAAGCCTCATTGGGCAGCCTCGTCACCAGCCCTGATGCCCACCATGAACAGAGGCTCAGTGATTTCCAGAAACAGCAGCAACAGGTAAGCCTTGATGGGCCTCACCAGGCTTTTCAGAGCATTATGCTCACTTCCAGCATGGCCACGGCGGCCTCACAAGCAATGCACTATACCTTTGTTGGGAGAAAGCCTGACTCTGCAGTCAGAGGGTTGGCCGTTCTTCTTACACCTTCCGGTGCAGGGAGCTATCAGATGATGCCAGCCCCCTCAAAGGGCCTCCTTTAAAGGCCATGTTCGACCCCTGTCTGGGCCTGTGCAGCCCTGTCACCATCCCGGATGCCCGCCATGAACAGGCACCGTGATTTCCAGAAAGAGCAGCAGCAACCACTAAGCCCTGATGGGCTTGACCAGCATTTTTAGAGTGTTTTGCTCACTTCCAACATGGCCGCAGCAGCTTCACAAGCAATGCACTACATCTTTGTTGGGGAAAGCCCACCTCTGCAGTCGGCGGATTGTCCGTGGCTGCTTCTTACACCTTCCTGTCCAGGAATCTGGCAGGCGATACAAGCACCCTCAAAGGGCCTTCTTTAAGGCCCATGTTCGACCCCTATCTGGGGCTTTGCAGCCTTGTTATCAGCCCTGATGCCCATCATGAGCAGAGGCATTGTGATTTCCAGAAACAGTAGCAGCAACCTGTAAGCCCTGAATGGGTTTACCAGCATTCTTAAGAGCGTTATGCTCACTACCAACATGGCTGCCGTGGCCCCACGAGCAATTCACTACAGATTTATTGGGGGAAAGCCCACTTCTGCAGTCAGCGGATTGCCCATGGCTGCTTCTTACTCCTTCTGTCCAGGGAGCAAGCAGGCAATACCAGCCCCCTCAAAGGGCCTCCTTTAAGGGACATGTTCGACCCCTCTCTGGACCTGACTGGGCCAAGACGGCCCTTGAATGTCAATCTACAAAGGGAGGACCAATACCCTATGCCAAACATTGCTTGATTTGGTTTCCTGAGCTCATCGTTCTACAGTTGACGTATCTGATTCACTACTGCCTTTGTTACTGATGCAGCCCCAGTTCGATATGGGAGTGGCTTTCCCGAAATTCACATAACACCTAACGCGCATCAGTGCCACCTCCATCAATCTGTGATAAACTTGCACCTATACCGCTAGTTGTTTCAACTCCATCAGGGCGATGAGTCATAGTCTCCAGTTTATCAACCAAGATCACTGTTGCTCCATACACCCACCTCTGCTCACATCCTCTGCCTGCGGCAAAACGTGGTTGCGCCGTGTTATGGTATGGCCCTAGAAGTGCAGGCACTCTGTGTACTACTCTCCAAGCCTAGGCAATGCTGTGCTTTGTGATCTGTTTACATTTTAACCTACCTGTAACTACCGGATTTGACTCTTTCAGCCATGTGCTGTTTGCATTTTAACCTACCTATTACTACCAGATTTGACTCACTCAGCCCTACACTGTACTTGCAATCTAACCTGTTTGCAACCTACCTAACTTGACTTGCCTGCCTTGTGATACAATTGTATGTATACTTGTCTTGATGTTACTGTTTCCTTTGCTTGCTGGGTCCTTTATAGCTCCACCATACCTTGACCTGGACCTGGATCAGTAGGTATGGCCTGTCTAACTCTGTGTAGCACCCGTACCATGAGGTGTGGCTTTCTCAGTCTGTATACCTACCCTTACTTTGTCCTCTAATCATATCTGTACACCCAAAGTAACCCCCTGCAACACGAGGAGTGGCTCTGCCAGATTTAAAGGCATGGTCTAGTAAAATTTTTTATTGTCCCTACGGGTCGGCCATGTTTTTTTAAGCCTAAGTGGCTCGATTTTAGAAAACTTTCCTATGGACCTTACCCGAGTTTTCGTCCATTAAACGCACGCGAAAACAAGCACCAGGGAGCCGCCATTTTCTGATAATCCTATCTTTTCCCCGATCGCCCTGGCTGACCTGCTTTTGCGGCACTAAATCAATTCCCCCGCCCCTGAGCCTGACATTATCAAAACATTCATATTCCCCGCCTCTCCCCGTGACGTTACTGTGCTGCGTAGGCAAACGCGCCCAGTCGTCTTCTGCTCGACTCCACACAGAACCCGGAAACCAACACAGATCAACTCACAACACAGCGCGCCACAATTCAGAATATGAAACTGTACTTTAAAATGAAACAGCAACACGGTACATTTGGTAAAGTACATTTATTTGACATTAAATGTTTAGAGAATATTCACCAATTGACATATGAACTCCGGAAGCCATTTATTTTCTTTTATCTGTATCCGCAATAACTGTTCCGTTTCATCTTGAGTCACGCACTGTTCCTTTATGGTACACAGGGTGTTCATTTTCGTAAAAAGAATCACTTTGGAAGCACGGTGAACCGCAAGGCTGTTCCATCAACTAGGCACTAGTCCAGCCTAAAGGTTGATATGTTGCTTCTAGCCACTAGTACAGCGTAAGGGCATGTGGGCCCTTGGCGATCGTCCCATAATATGGTGATCGTGCTCCAGTTGTTGACACGAAGCTGCAGGTGTCTGCTGAAGAATCCATCCGCCGGTGTCTCAAACAGATGGCAGTGGCAGAAAGGGATCAAATACCTGTTACGAAAACAAAAAAATGATAATTAGTCTCGCTAGCCGAACTTCATTAATATTACTCATTTTATTTATTACGGCCGATCAGAAACTATTTGCTTGCAAGGATAGTTCAATGGAGTATGTTCGTCTCTAAAATCAATGCGAAAAGTAACGAGATAAATGGAGGCCAACACACAATGATAAACGACAGTCTACATGCGTGAGGAATGATATGATATATGATATGGCATTTGTAACGCGCCTATACTCAAGTGTTTCTAGGCGTGACGAGGCAGGTGGGGAACAAGGGCAGACAGACAACGATCCTACTAGGCCAGGTGTCTTTCTGATCGCGCATGGGGAAGGGCTGTACATGGTTAGTTGAATACAAATTAAATAATAGGGCCAGCTGGTGGCAAGTGCGAGGTAAATGCCGGGAGAAGGGGCTGAAGGATACAGAGACAGTCCCGTAGTGCAGGTAGGCAGTGCAGGGAAAAGTGGCTGGGCCAAGGACCGAGATCGGTGAGACCAGTGGACCTGCATGCCCATGTGCCCACTACGAACAGTTTTACTTGCTTTTCCTAGCTCTTCATTCATTCATTTATTCATGCATCCATTCATTAAATCTTCATTCCGGTATAAAAGCGTGTAAAGATTTACTTACATTATATTTGAAATTTCCATTGTGTCTCTTCGTAATGCAGTCTGTAAAACGGACCATGCTCTTGACAACGTTTTTTCGTATACTGAACTAAAATGAAACTCGGTCTAGTTTCTGAATTTCTGCCTTATCGTCTCTTACGTTATTGCGCACTCCCTTCAAATGTAGTTCTTTCGGCATGGTCCCTGTCTCAAGGTCAAAAAACAATAGACCCGTATACTTCCAGTGCGATTTGTGGGCCTCATCTGGGCGCTGTCCTTCGCATTCTTTATTTGCAACATTACGTAGTATAGGCATCTGTGAGAACTTGAAGTTTAGAATCCTCTATGTAGTGCGCCTCAATGTGCAAATGCGAACTGGCTTCTCTCCCAAATGCCACGGCCCGCTTGGCTGGCTTGTTCTAAGTGCCCCAATTTTGTCCCCGTTGTTTGCGAGCTTTGCAGCCCAAATTGAGACATTTAATTTTTGGCGGAAGGTCAGGGAAAGTATAAAGTACCACAGGAGTTGAATTAAAAGTGAGATTTATTGTTTGTTTGTTTGTTTTATTATTTGCAATACGCAAGCCTCCCCTCCGTTAACAGTGCGCAGCATTTACATTTACATGAGATGAGACATGAGAAAAATATATACATACACATATGTGAGGTGAATAGAGAGAATTCAAAGATGACACCCAGATGTTTGCCACCCATGATGGTGAAGGTAGGGGTTAGGTTTACAGGTACACTGTACAATAACATTTATTTACTAAAAGACAATCGTATTGCAATTATTTAAACCAGGATTTGTACTTCACAATCAGCAAACTCCAAACGCTCCAAAATAACGCTATCAGAGTGGCCTTAAACATTCCTAACAGAGTTCATATCTCCACCGCTAGGAAGAATATCCACTGGCTAAAAATCAAAGACAGGATTGCGCTTAAGACCTTATCCCTTACCTCCAAATGCCTTAACAACATAGCGCCCCCCTACCTGGTAAACAGAGTCAACAAGAGAATCTCAAACCGGCCCACCAGAATGACGAATGCCTACACTTTAGTGGTGCCCAGATATAAAAAGAGCACAGCGGGCGGCTCCAGCTTCCCGGTCATAGCTGCTCAAACCTGGAACAGACTCCCCCTTGACCTCAGAATGGACCTACCCTACACTAGCTTCAGGCGGAAAGTCCTCACCTGGATTCGCTCCATCGACACCTAGCCTGACCACCTTACCGCCACCTATTCTAGAGACTGCGGATGAGTATAACGGGGAGCAAGGGCGCGGGTGTTGGCGTCCCGCGAAGGGTGTCTGGATTAGCCCAGGAGGGCCACCGTATTCTCGGAGGGGAGGCCACGCCCCCTCCCTATTTCCTCTCCTTATCATCCCCGCAGGGCAGGAAGCCCGCGGGGGAGCAAGAGCGCGGGTGTTGGCGTCCCGCGAAGGGTGTCTGGATTAGCCCAGGAGGGCCACCGTATTCTCGGAGGAGAGGCCACGCCCCCTCCCTATTTCCTCTCCTTATCATCCCTGCAGGAAGCCCGCGGGGGAGCAAGGGCGCGGGTGTTGGCGTCCCGCGAAGGGTGTTTGCGGTCCCGTGGAGGTGCACCTTCAGGACTTTGTCACTTTGACCTTAAGGCGGCGCAAGGACGCAGTGTTTAGGAGGGGAAGAGGAAGGCCCGGCCGCCTGGAGAAAAAGGGTGAAAGTAAGTGTCGGCGAGGGACTGTAAGAGGAGTTGTTGTCTGTTTGTTCTGGACATAAGGGCTGAAAACTGGTGTGGACCTACCAAACCCGTAATGTCACTCCTCAAGTCCCTGAGATCCTTGAAAGCCCACGGCCCCCCTAGGAAACGCCCCCCTCCGTCACCAGCGCTCTCACCCTTCCACCTTCCTCCTTTTTGCTCAGAGGTTCATCTCGCCCGCCAAAAGAGTGGCCCCATTTCTAAGCGTAAGGTCCTGGCTGTGAAGAGGCTTCACTCCCGGGATCAGAAGGGAGTGCCAGTCAAAGCCCTAAATCTGGATGGACAAAACTCTGTTCTAGTACATGCGGGTGAGCACTTTACTTGTTCCCCCGAACCCCCACTAGAGTTGAAAGAAGGGGGTTGTCGGTTACCGCAGGGGAACAGTATAGTCGCAGGTCAAGGGATCAGGGAAGGTCCAATACCTATCAACATTGGCAGTCTGTCTGATCCTTGTGAAGGAGGGGAATTTACCTCTAAGCCTCAGGCTACCACAGACTCCATCGGAGGAAGACCTCCTAGCCCGCTGTTCCATCCATCCACTGCAGTCGTGCTCTCTCCCCATCTTTCCACCTTGAGCGTCAGCCTCCCCAAGGTGTTATCCTTTTCTGGAATTCCTGGTCCCGGAACGGAGATGCCGGAGCCCAATGAGGAAGTCACTGGAGGAATTGGAGCATTAGTCAGCAGCTGTCCCTCAGCTTGCTCCTCTCCTACCAGCAACATCAGGGCCTCCACCCCGCCATCTGGCTCTAACATTCGTGCCAGCCCGGGAAAGACTCCTTCCAACTCTGCTCTGGCTAGCCCAACTGCGGGGGGCAGCCCTTCTTTTGACGATGTCCTTGTATGGAACCTCCCCCTGGGCAATAGAAGTTTCGGGAGTGTACCTATGTCTACAGTGCGCCTATTGGCTAGCCCCACTCTTCATCCATCCCCACTCAAGGTGTCCAAACAACCAAACTGTGAAATCTCCCCGGCTGTAGGGCCGGTTATCAACCCATCAGTCGAGGTGGACATGTCACTCGGGGGGTGTAAGTGTAAACAAGTTTTGGCAGAGTTGGCTGCTATTAGAAATTTGCTTATAACACTAATAGCCATTCAGGGGAAGGGGAAAGGGGAGGGGGAGGCCTTTCCCACTCCAATTGTTTGTAAGGGTCTCTCTGACTTTTCTTTGGTACACCCTAAGAACCTCGACCCTCCTTGTCCCGAGACTATAGCCCCAACTTCTTCTGGCCCTAGCTTGTTGTCTGGGATGATACATTCGGTCATTGAAAAAGTTCCCAGGGTAGGGGGATCCAAGCATAGTGAACCCAGTGGGGCGGTAGAATCTGCCCTAAATCCAGTAGGTTCAATAAGCCCTCATCATGGGGGGATGATCGACTGTGGTCAACGACACAGAGACGGTCCATCTCAGCCTCCTGTTCAAGGCCAGATTGGCCGAGCTACAGTGTATCTCCACGGGGTACCAAAAATGGAAAGGAACTTGCTGGAGTCCAGGGAGTCCCTCGTAAATAAAAGCGTTCACTGGTTACGATCCGTGAGAGGTTGTTCCTTTGTGTCCAGGGAATCCTTGGTGGGCTGTCGTAGAATGGGCAGTTTGGGCAATAGCTCGGAGGACATAGTGGAACTGGCCTTTTCTGACTGGAGACTGGCGAGTAGGGTCCTGGGTCAATGGAGGCGAACGGGAGGGACGCCTGGGAGCGGAATTGTAATCAGCCCACACTTATATTTAGGCTCCAAATATCCCATGAGGCCAGTCAGGAGGCCCTTCCCCCTGTCTGGGGCAAACCTCACTCCCCTGGGCCGTGTTCGGTTAGGCTTTTTGGGGGCCAGGCCCTGGCATGGGGAGTTAGTCAGAGGGTGATGTGGTCCTATGTTTCTTCTTTTTTGTTCCCTTATCTTGTATGGAACTGCAATTTCATGAAATTGTAACCTGGATATGTGTAATAATGTGTATCTCTGTCGTTTAATGGCTGTTTTTATACAACCGAATAAACATGTTTGCTTGCTTGCAAACTCTATTAATGAAAATAATAATGTATAACTAGATTACTGGTCTCTAGACAACCTGCTCTATCTGCATTTCTGTATTTCTGTACTGCCTGTATATGCTTTCTTCTCATCTGTACAACCGTTTCTTGTTTCTTGTATTGTAACTAAGTTCTCAAGTATCCTTGTACTGCCTGCGCCCAGCTACCCTCGCGGGTTTGGTCTCTGCGCTATACCAAATAAACAAACAAACAAACAAACAAGCTGTGCTTCAGGTGGGCATGGCACAGTCGCAATGTTCGGTGGCAATGGATCACTGCTCTGCACAGAAACGTCCAAAATTCCATATCTGTGCTTCTCTAACACAGCAACAATAAGGCCTTTCACAAAGTCGAACTGCATTTCATCATAGACTGGTTTGATCACCCATTGCTTACTTCGTTTTGAAAACACCTTAGTGTAGCGAGGCATCCTTACTTTACCCCTAGTCCTAGATTGTTCACGTCCGACATTGCTGTTATGGGCCAAGACCGCTAGTAGAGTGCAATGTTTCATGCCCCAAAAGCTAAAATGCAAGCGCTTTGGCCTGTACTTTAGGCACATATTGTGGAACACCTCCAAATCTCCTGTGTGACAGAATTCTGTCAGTCCTCTCAAATCTCTTGATAGAGTTTTGTCGAAAACAATCTTCTCAATGGCTTTGTGTGTCGGTGAAGATGGAATCAACCACTTCTTCTTCCGTGCCTCCTCTGGGGACAAAGGGCCATGTTCACATTGGTGGAAATGTTCATTTGCTGTCCAGCGGTGAACGTTGGTACAGTGGTGCATCAGTGACCGCCATTTTTCAAGTAGTATTTCCACTGACCCCTCACAAGTTTTTGAGCTCCACCAAAGATGGTTGGTGATAGAATGTGACCACTGCAAAATACTTTCAAAACCTTTTTTTTTCCCTGCAGCCGAGATTTTCTTATTGATTGATTTAGCAAGATGCCATACGTCAAATTGATGTTTAATATGTGGGAACTGCTCTCTCATTGTCTTGGCAATTGAAAAGTGTCTATCCGTGGCTATGAGGTCGATGTGCATTCCCCTCGATTGTAGATATTCCACTGATTTTATAAAACCTAGTTTCTCCATGGCCACTGAGGATGTACATTGTGTTACCTGCACGACCACCGAACTCACAATTTTCTTACTATCCATGTCCTGAAAGTGGTAGGTGCAGTACTTGGCAGAAAATCCAGGGCTGTCGCACTGTCCATCGCCAGCTAGCCTGAATCGTTTGCCTTCGAATGTACTTGCTAGAGACAATTGTTCAATTTTCCAAGCATCACTAATGGCCGGAAACAGATAATCACGTTGGTATGTGTAGTACAGCGCTTTAGAAATGAAATGGAGTCCCACAAACTGAAAGAAAGCCTCTAACTTTCTAAAACTGGAGCCACTAAAAAGTGATGCAGCTGCACACAGTAGATTGCCTGCTGGCAGTTTCCCCAGCATCGGTTGTGCAGACCATGAGAACCTATGATTTAATCTACAGGCGGCATTTATTTTGACGTTACTGCCTTTTATTTGACGAGTCACATTAATCAATGGCTTCCCACATACTTTCCCTCTAATGGAATGCACACATTTCAGCATACTTACAATTTATATCAAACAACTGTTGAATACAATGTATTTGCTCTCTTTCATTAGACTGTCATCCTGCGTCAACGTTGTTTCGGCCTTTGACGTTGTGGAGATTTCAACACATTGGAAAGTAATATCGCTGATATCAAGTTCTGATGCGTCTATGGATGCTGCGGCTGGTTCATTCTCTGTCATTTCAACATCTATGACTTCAACATTGATGGGAGAACACAACAATGTCGACAGGTTTTTTGGTGGCAAATTTTTGGCGGGTGTAGATTGTGTAAATTGATCTGCAAATACTTCAGAGCTATCTTCAATACATTCAATAACATCTTCTTGTGGTGGTGCGGTCGCACTGTAGCTATGGTCCAATGCAACTTTGCTGTAGTCTCCAAACACAGTTAATTCATGTTCTGGCCATTGGACATGAGCATCTCGAGCCTGAACACGCCTCGCCTCAATTAATAGTTCCTCCATAGTGTACACGGTCTGGCAAGCCACATCTCTCATTCGCTTCACTGTCTGTGTGTGTATAGTTCTGACACCCACGGGTAACTGGAGGAGAGATTGGAAAAGGGATGTTCAGTTTAAACACAAGATGGAGTGTAGTAGAATTGACTGGAAAAAAACATAAAATAGTCCCCAGCACAAACATTTTTTTAAAGTTATGAACTGTTTGTAACTAACCTTTTTTTGTTTTTTTTTCTTTGCAACTTTTTTGACTCGACCTTCAACATCTACACGCTGTAGCTCCGATTCATTTCCGCATGTCCTCCCTTCCTCTTGCGCTGCAATGACTATATATTCTGTATCCGCATAGACAGCACGGAATGAGGCTCCATCGTCTCCCTGAAACATAGTACTTTCATTACTATGTATCAAAATATTGTTAGCATAAAACACACGTGAGGACGAACACAAAGGTACATCTCAATAGCCAAATACGATTTAAACATTGTGTGCAACAATCAAACGACAAGTATTCGACCAGTGATGATCTATTTCGATGGAACTGTCAGTAACCATAGCTCTGGCTCTGCATGGACTGCCATGAATGGTTGTATTGGAGAGGAGGCATCCGCATCTCCCTGAAACACAGTACTTGCATTAGTATGCTTTTCAATATTCAAAACACAACACACACTTGGGGTCGACGGCACAGGTGCATATAAAGAGATAACCGCGAAAGATGCATTGTCCAAAAGAATCAAGGAAAATCCAAATATGATCACATTTCATCGACTTATTTCAACGATTCCTTTACATCTGCATCATCTAAATGAGATGTTGTGATTGTGGTGGAAGCTTCGTCGTCTCCCTGAAACACAGCACTTGCGTTAATAGGGAAGAAAGTATAGCAAATGGAATCACGTTATATGATCACGCATGATGGAGCTGTCATTATCCATACCTCGTGCTGCTGAAGAATATCTATGGATGTTGCAAATGTAGTGCGCACTTCCGAAAGCTGTTGAGCCGATTCGTATACTTGAATGTCAGGCTCTGCATCAAGTGCAGGGGTTGACGCTCCATCAACTGCCTGAAACATAGTACTTGCATTAGTGAGGATTACAATTGTGAAAACATAACACACACCTGGGGTCGACAGCACAGGTACATATCAACGGCTAACCACGAATGAAACATTGTGTAGAACAATCAAACAACAAGAATTCCAGCTCTGATGATGATGCTCGATGGAGTTGTCAGTATCCATACCTCCTGATGTTGAAAAACATCTAGAAATGTTGTAGATGTGGCGGACGCTTCAGCATCTCCCTGAAAGACAGTAATTGCATTAGTATGGATAACAATAATTATAACTGAAAACAAACACCAGTGGACGATAACTAAGGTGTATATCAATTGGAAAGCAGTAACCAAACATTCGGTAAAATAATTACACGATAGAATAAAACTATTACTTGACATGCATAAAACAAGTCTGTAGCGGATTAGCCTAGTAAGATTACCTGATACGCGCTAGAAGTGGTTGATAACTGCGACCACGTCAAGGATGTAGAATGTTCTTGCTTCAGATTCAAGGGATAGTCAAGAAGTTGTAAAGGTCAATTAATGATTGATAATCAAATACCAATATTAAAAATAGCCATGTAAGCCGACAGAATACTTGAAAAATGCTCAATACAGCACAGTTCCCTGTCCCCATATATATATACATTGCGTTTGTGGGTTATGAAATCGAAAAAGAATATATTGATAAATGTCATTATTCAAAAAACTATACACTCATATCAATATCGAAATTATTACAAGGGATTACCTACAATATCAATTAATCCATTCGGCTACCTACACACTACCGCAAGGCCGAAAGCTAAATCTGGACACTTGACTCACCGGTGGCGGAATGTAGACGAATAGAGTGGGAATAGCGTTTTCGTGCAATTTCCGTGTCGTTCGCCGTTTATTCTTCTTTGTTACCCAAGAAGTTGTGTACATGTCCAAGGAAAAGTACCGGCTGCAGATGCGGTATCGATCACCCCTCTTGTCCTCTAAGACTTGTTGGACTCTACTTTCCAGCTCATCCAGTGGATATCCGCAATGTCTGACCCATTCTCTTATTCGATCAACAGTTTTCGGGAATACATGCATTGTAGTTCCTTCAGATTTCGCATGGGTCTTCGAAGGGCAACCGCTAATCGAACAGGCAGGCATTGTTGATAAATCTGGAAAGTAAATATCGACATTATTATACAATCTTCAAGAGTAAAGATTTGATACAAAAGTAAATGAATCATACAATGATCAATGCAATGTTTGTTTTGGTCGCAGGAACTATACCAGTTCATTATGTGCGGCTACGTTTTTGCATAAGTTGCAGAAATGTATAAATGATGTGACTGAAATCTGAACATGTGACTCGTCCCTTGGATGTTCTGTCTTGCACGAGAAGGAAACATGCTTACATTATAGACTGGACCCCCGAAGGATGCAATTCAATGACAATAGACACAGATGAAAATAAATAGATCTATTGATAGCATAGCAATGGAAACTCAAGTCAATACCAATGAGACCAATGAACATAGCACTATTGTGTACTCTACTCGCAAATAGATAGAAATTTAAAAATCTGCGAAATATGACCAGGATACATGGCCTTACCTTGACCAACAAACAGTTGGATTCAGCAAGCAGAGCAGTATGTTGCGGGAGAATAGGTGGATGGCCACAGGTAGCGCACTGATGGGTATGCTCGAAGCGGTCACAGAAGTTCACGGATAGCACGACGACGAGCAGATTAGCATAGATCTCAGTGGTTCCCAGGTAGCACGTTCAGGAGTTGACTTGCAAAGCACAAACATGTTCTCATGAGACATATTGAGTGGTTTTTAAAGTATTAGAAACTGGGGTGTGACGTATGTATGTCGTGGTATTAGGGGGGCGGCCTGCTTGAAGGGGAAGCCTGCCTGGAGACACGGGGTCTGAGGAGGCCATGTGACCGATGGCCCCTTGGCGTGGGACACCTTTTGAAGTGTACATGTAGTTTGGCACCTTGCCCGTTTGCGCCCGTCACAGCCCCCCATGCCAGCGGGCATCCACCGGCGCGAACCGCCTTTTATACACGGGGGTGGGATGGATGGCCCTGGGGCGTGCAGATAAGGCACAGGAAGACTGCTGAATGGAGACACACTTATGTGTATTGCAGGGGGGCGGCCTGCCTCAGCAGAGGCCTGCCTGGAGACACGGGGTCTGAGGAGACCATGTGAACAATGGCCCCTTGGCGTGGTCTACCTTTTGAAGTGTACATGCAGTTTGGCACCTTAGCCTTTCGCGCCCCTGACAGCCCCCCATGCCAGCGCGCATCCACCGGCGCGAACCGCCTTTATATCAATATACAGTATATCGCCTTTATATCAATGATAGTATATCGTTGCTTATCAATAACAAATGCCACATACCGGAGATTCTTGTGAGCACAGACCCACACTTCAACCGGTGTATTATAGTGGTCAAGACTGTATAATCCAATGGTAAATGTTAGTATAGATATATGTGTGACTTTTATAGAGACATAACCTACTGAAAGACTTTGAACAAGTGTGTTTTAGTGCATGCATTATCGAGAATATGTTATGTTAGCTTAGATAGATAGTGACCACCCTGCTTCACAGCAACCAGACCTTCACCCATTCGGAGCACAGATGTCTGACGTCCATCCTTGAATGGAGACACACTTGATTCATTTAAAAAATCGAGACAACCGTTGTTAAAATATATGTGGTGTTTTATTTTGTATCTTATTTTCCTGACACAAAAATACAAGACTTTAAAGATTATACAGGTCAGGTTGCAGCACAGCGAGAGAAAATCCCCTGTACTGACCGCTGTCACTCGGGAACGTTTCTCTAATGGCACGAACGGCACAGGCGGGTATCACTCTTCGAACGCGGTGTCCAAGCCTCCCGTGAAGCCACCATGTAAAGGAACGATAGGCCACCAGCCTGTACCACCTGTGAAAAGGAATGAAACAAACTGTTTTTAAATGACCAAGATAAGTTTAATAAACGTTTGTTGTCAATGACAATTCTTGTACTAATGGCATTTTACACGGACAAATGCTATCTAGACAATGCACACTATTCAACGACTTACATGCGTTACAATGATATGTAGATGTAATTTTGGATATAGTAGAAGACCATGAAATAGGAGTGGCATGACAAGCAGAGTATACTTACTCGTTACTCGGATTACGAGGACGAACAGTTGCTCGAAGTTCGTGCATAAGCACCATCATTATTCTCAACACGGCCCGTGTGAGGCAGGCTGCCCTGAAGTCTGGCAGCTCGGTGATGCATTGCGGTCGTGGCTCGCCTTCCGAAATGTAGGCCAGGCATCCCGAGTTTTCTCGGCAGCAGCAGTTCTCGTCCTCAGTTGGCATTAGCTCGCACCGATTGCTTGTGTACCAGGTGGAGATGCCGTCCATGCGACTAGGCCCAGGCTCTTCATCTGTTGATTCGTCATGCCAACTGCCGTCCGAATCCCCATCGTTTTCGCGTGCTTCCCTTTTCAGTAGTTCCTCCTCGGTATACTCGGGCTCGTACATGTTGGGCATTATTGTAGCCATTGTGTGTTAAACAAACTAAAATAATTTATAGCGGTGGTACTGGTATCTGTTCGCACGGGCTACAAGCGGCGAAGGTAGCTGACCAGAGCACTGAAACGAGTCACAGAATACTCAAAGTAACAAAGAGAGAGGAATGGAATCGAAAATCGGCTGCTGTGTGTTGTGAAACGGTCTGTTTGTACTTATTGAGGAGAGAGGCGTCCTGCCATTTCCATGGCGACACGTCATTAGCTGAAGCGCAGCGAATGTTAACACGAGACGTGCTTTGGCGTTGGGAAATGGGCGGTACGAGTCTGCTGATGACAGGCTCAGGGGCGGGGGAATTGATTTAGTGCCGCAAAAGCAGGTCAGCCAGGGCGATCGGGGAAAAGATAGGATTATCAGAAAATGGCAGCTCCCTGGTGCTTGTTTTCACGTGCGTTTAGTGGATGAAAACTCGGGTAAGGTCCATAGGAAAGTTTTCTAAAATCGAGCCACTTAGGCTTAAAAAAACATGGCCGACCCGTAGGGACAATAAAAAATTTTACTAGACCATGCCTTTAACTTCAAGATCCACCTGCATTTAATTGTAATTTTTGTATCCCTTATACGTGGTCTTGCACTTTTGTAGAATCTCACTTTGCGCTTGCTGTCACTAGCTTCTAGCTGCCTGAGGGTTTTGGGTGCTGCTATAAATGCAAAAATAAAAAGAGAAGTCGATGTCGCAGTTGGAAATCAAATTTGATAAAATGACAGTGGCCCAGTTGGAAATGAGAACCGCTACGCTAGAGCAGAGAACAAACAAAATGTATCAACAGTGTGCCCATATGTTACACTTGGTTCAACAGACTGGGCATGATATGGAGGCTGTGATTAAAGGGAACCTAGCAATGGAGTCCAGATTGGAATACTTGAAGAATGTGGCACGAGCCGTGCAATTGCGGATTATCGGTCTCCCATCTGGAGCGGTTGGGGATGACCACATTAGTTTTATTGCTAGCTGGCTCCCAAAGGTGTTGGACTTGGAGGAGGACCAGGACCTCATATATGTGGACAAATGCTATTGTATTAAGTCCCAAACCTCCAGCCTGTCTCCAAATACGCCTGCAGCACCAACACTCATTGTCAGGTTTGTTGAAGCTCGGGACAGGGAGAGGGTTCTGAAGGCTGCGGTAGCCAACAAGTCTTTTACATTCCAAGAGCATAAGGTCCTTGCCTTTCCTGACCTGGCGCTAGCGACTAAAAATAAAAGGAAGAGGTTAAACATCATAAATACATCTTTTCTGGCACGAGGGGTTAAGGCGGGACTGCTCAGACCAGCTAAACTGTGGGTTTCATGGAAAGAGAATATATTTTTGGGGATGTCGAGAGTGCTGAGAAATTGTTGGCAACCATATTTGTGAAATAAACATCCAGTTAGGACAAGGGACGAGGCGTATTGGTGCCGGGGGTCCTGCCCTCGGTTTTGCTATCTCCTAGATCTACGGTGCACGATTTTCCATTCTTGCTAGAGTAGCGGGTGCCTTTGACAAAACAATTGGGTTCCAATTTGGTGGTTGATATATTAAATATGATAGTGGTTATGTGAATAGTATAGGGTGTGCTTTGCACAGATATTTGCATATTTGCTGTTATGGGCCTTGGATGTGAGCGAGGGTGGTGAACGTTCAACACAAACATCTGTTGCACCCATGAGGAGGGTTTTACCTCTCGCTTGTATTTGCATATTAAACTTTCAATAAAAACAAAGTAAAAACAAAAAAAAGGTGGCTGTACTAAAAGGGAAGGATTTGTTCATGTCCTAAGGTGAAGATCTTGCTGCAGACCAGGAGGACCTCATGATCCATATTCCTATCTCCAGACACTGCAACCATACTAGTAGAGACAGTAGCAGAATCCAACTCATGACACTCTGGAACACACACATACTTGCATATCAGAAAAACGCCAACAGCTTCAAAATGGTTGCTCAGCTTCTAAACCAGCGGATGCTTTGAGCATGGAGAAGCTTCTCTGAAACAAGAAACACTGTCCCGTAGTACCAAAAAAAAAAAAATGATACACACGGTAGACAAAAGAAATGCTCAGGCACTCGTACTGGTTAAAGGTGCATCAGTGCAAAAATGTATTCAATCCAAAAAGTCATGTATCCCAACATCACTGAAATTCATAATGGCGGCGCAAAGACACTGTTCCCCCTAAATGAATAATGCCACACATTCCACCCACATACTGGGCTTCATCAGACAAGTAATCACAATAGTGAAACCAGTGACTGTGTCTGGTGTGCAACAAACGTAATTCCAAAACCGGAGATAATGGAAGGACTAATAATAGTTCAAGAATCTAACGGACAATAAGAGAGCCATTTTGTAAGAGCAAATACAAACCATTAAGATGTAGATGGTCAAAATTATTCTTAGCAAACCAGAACCACAGTTTGTCTCAGCCAATAAACAGTATAAATGATTTGCGCTAGAAAGTGCATAGTGCAAAGAAAGTTTGATGGTGAAACACAAGTGTGCCACCAATCAAACTTTGTCATACCAGAGCAGCAAAACAACATTAAAAGAGGGTAAGTCGGCACAAAAAGCTAAAGGCAGAAAGCTGAAAAGCTAAAATATATACCCGAAGTGTGGGCAATGAAGCTAGCAGTGTTCAATAGACTTATCCTTCTGACAACAATACATACAGTTCACTATCAATATTGTGTATTTTGAAAAACCTGAGGATATTCTCACTCCTAGACCCCTTGGATCCTATGTGCAGGTGGCCAGGGAAAGGCAATCACTTTTGGATCCTGACCCTGGAGGTGGACAAGCGAGGGAGGATCACCTGGGTGGAGGGTCCTTGGGGACTGAGAGTGGCATGCCCTTGGGAGAGACATGGTATCTCCCTTTCCCTACTAACACCCAACCCAGCCCTTCCCCAGCCTTCATGGGTTATTGTGAGCCAGCTCCTCTTCCTTCCTTATATATGACCATTGACAGTATTGGGTCGAAGAAGAGGCAACCGGGATTAATGAAGACTAGGTGCTTTTACCACTCTGGTACTGGGACGAAGAAGATGTCTGCTAGGAACTGTCAGGGTCAGGCATGTCCCTTTGATAATGGTCCGGCAGGTTCAATTGTATATTCACACCTGCAGCCTGTCAAGGGGCTGCAGGTGTATAAAAGGAGCTCAAATCAAGAGGCAGAGAGAGAGGCTGCGGCAGTGGTGTTGAAGCAGCAGCAGAAAGGCCAAGAAAAGCAGCAGGGAACCTTGTTTCTGAAGCACACCAATGGTTCATGGAAGTGCGGCTTAGGAGCTAGGGCTCAGTGGAACCGATCGGACGATGGGAAGGGAACAGTGCAGAGAGGCTCTCTTTTACTGGTGTTCCCAGTGCTAGTTCTCCTGTGGACAGAAGCCGACACAGGAGTGCCTGAGGGGAAGGAGGTGGAACCCTGATGCACAGAACAGAAGGCTGAGTAATCTACACTCATGGAAAACTTGTGGACGCAACCAGTGAGTTTCTATCAGAGGAGAAACCTGGTATGCAAATGTTTGCTCTTTCGTAGAGGATTACTTTGTATCAGAGTAATCACGTGTTTGACTCCTTGTTAACTATTGAACTATTGAGAATACTTTGTAATGGAGTGATCGTGTGCATAAGAAAGCACGCTTTTGAAAGTCTGTGAGTGCTGGGTACTTAATTAAAGGCAACCTACAAAGATATTAAACAACGGGCCGAACTCAATGAAAACCTCAGCAAATACAACCTCATGGTGATTGAATTCTCTACTGAATGAAAACTTAATAAATAAGCAGAACTGTTACATATGGGGATTAAAAATGAATGGAGCTTTCAATTCAAATAAAACCACCATGTGCCGAACTCAAAAATGAATGAAACGTCAATCAAAGTGAAATCCATATATGCTGAACTTTCAAGTGAACAGAACTTTGAATTTAAGTGAAATCAGTACATGCTTAACTTTAAAGTGAATCGTACCTTAACAATGCAAGTGAACCCACTATATGATTAACTTTACGGTGAATGGAACCTTGAACGTGAACTTTAATAGTGATTCAAAGAAAGGCATATTATATAACAGAGTGGGAGAAAATTGTACATTATAAAAAAATATACTTTGAAAGCTGAATGAACTGCAACTATGAAGTTTAACTATCAGTACAGATGTTTGTACAAAGACCAATCATACCAAGAGGCGCAGGTGTGGCGCAGAACTTTAAGAAGATTGAAAATACTGTTATGGTATTGAAATTGAGTCTTGGGGAAGGGAACCCTGAGGCTTAATCTTTTTGACTTGAGCACAGAATCTCAAGATTCTTTTGTGTTTGGAACTGTTATTTGGAACTTGGGAAAGGAAACCTTGAGTATTGCTTAAAACTACCATCCTGAACTTAAAGAAGGCAATTCTGGGACTTTTGTTTGAACTGTTTTATACTTGGAGAAGAGAGCTGAAAGTAAGCTGCGAGCTGAACGGAGCTCAGAACTTTGTGTTGGACATCCCTACATATTGTATAGATTAGTTGTGAGGTCAAGTATGGGTTTTGGACACATATAGATTCTTAAATTGAACTCTTTGACTTTGACTTTCCTTAGTTTTATTTTGGTAGGGAAATCCCACCATAATATAGGGCAAGTTAGGCCTTTTTCCATCCTGACTTTTAATTTAATAAAGTGTTTTATTTCTAATTTAGAATCTGTTGCCTGTGTCTTACTCCAAGATGCCTTCACAGTGTATATATATTTCTGAGGCTTGTGGAATCCGCTTACATTCAAAAGCTGTGCATAGGCCGACATCTAGTGGAAGCTGCGGAGTATTGAAACTCGAAAAGGGACGTTGACAGGGCGTGCCAGTAATACTATTCCTAGTGTGACGTCCACTGTACCCATGGTCCCTCATGCGTCGAGGTCCGTCTGATTGTTTTTTTCTGCCATCATAGATGGACACTGTTTCCCGGAGTTCCCTTTCGGCTTATCGCCATTTATTATTATACAATTAATGATAGTTTTTCTTACTATCCTTTATAACCCTTTTTCTGATGTTTGTTAATCTGCTTAGAATCACATGCTGTGCATAGGTCCGACATCCAGTGGTCACTGCGGAGTATTGCATTTTGTTTTTCGTAGTCGAAAAGGGGACGTCGACAAGGCGTGTCTGTAACACTATCCCTATAGTGACGTGCGTTGTACCCACAATCCCTCACGTGTCGAGGTCCCTCAGATTGTTTTTTTCCGCCCAGCTACTGGTCGCCTTTATGCGGAGCTCCTCGAGAGACATTGCCAAATAGTTTCTTCGACCTTTGGTCGTTTGTTATTAATATCAATAACGATAGATCCCTCCCTCGACGCAGAGCCGTTTCTCCGCCGAGCAAGATCTTCGACGGAAGGACGAGCGGAGGAGATCCTTTGGCGCTGCCGAACACGTGGCCTGGCCTCGCCGGCCATACACAGTAGGGAGAGTGGGGCTTTGTGGTCTTTCTTTCTTTTCTTTAAGAATGCCTTTCTCTTTCCCCTCCCTCTCTTTCAAGGTCGTAGTCACACCTATTACCCTCAGCTATGGAGTGGACGCCATTTAGGTTTTGCCCGCTTTGCAAGGGTAAATATACCTGGAAGGATAAGCATAAACGGTGCAACCGTTGCTTACCCCTCGATCACCAGGAGGACGGCTGTGCGGCCTGCAAATTACTAAAGCCCAAAACTCTAAAGGACCGCAGGGTCAAAAGGTGGGTGGCCTACGCCATGTCTAGGCCTGACTCCTCGCCCGCTGCCGCCGAGTGTGACAAGGACAGTGACTACACGGCCCTCGTAACGGAGGCTGTAGACCTCTCAAAGGAGCGTTCACACTCCTTGTCGTCCGTCCCCGGCCCCGACAAGCCCGGCTCACGCCCAGCTTATGGGGATGAACACCCCGGCGACAAGGACGCACACAGAAAAACACCAAAGCACATACCCCCAGGCACACATTAGTCGAAGACGAAGACAGCCATAGCGCCAACGGGGACGCCGGGCCCACCGACGTCTTCCACCGACCGTAAGGGTCGTCAGCCCTCCCCGCCACCGCTTCCGCGACAGGCGACTGGGCACTCTAAAAATAAGGGCGCTAACACCAAAATTTCCGGCGACACGCATCGCAAGAGCGCTCACGTTGCCAACAAGGACTCGACGACCAAGGACTCGACGAGCAAAGGCTCGACGCTCCATAGCGCAACGGCGACCGATCCCTCGGAAGAGAGAATGATCGCCGAAAGCCTCGCGCGCATAGCATCTAAGGACGGCCAAAGACGTACGGCGAGTGATACGCCGAAAACCGCGCACAAGGCTAAAGATAAGCCGAAGGCGCCGGAAAACAGATCAGGTCAGTTCCCGACGCCGTCGGAAGGCCCTAGCCAGCAAGAAGGCTACTCAGAAGGCGAAGGCTCTCTTTCTTCGACGTTATGGGACAGAACCAGACAATTACAGGAGGAAGAAACCCCCTTTTCTTTCCCAGACCGTCCTGGCCGACCTCAGTGGACCTTTGAAAGGTTCCAGACCTGTATGGACAAACTAGATAGGTTCATGTCCATCCCAGAAGACAGGGCGCCCAAGAGACCAAGGGAGGCACCCCTTGAGAGTCCAAGGGCTAAATACCAGAAGTTTTATAACCCCATACAGGAGGACATAAACTCTTACAATCCCACTGAGGAAGACACCTTCTTCCAAGAGGAAGATGAGTTCACCTATGTTGAGGACCAACAAGAAGAGGAAGGTTTTCCCGAGGAAACTAACCTATGTGAGGAAGGATTCCAGGAAGACACAGGCGAGGGCGACCAAAATCCCTGGCAGTCACCGGCTAGGTCGACTGACAAAGGCAGTAGCAGTATAGTCATCAGGTCTACTGAAACTACACCAGTCAGGAACCCTTCGCCTGTCGATGATCAACCCACCTTCAATGCACTGCTGAAGAAGGCAGCAGCGCATTTCGAAATCGAAACTGGAGACGTCACCCCAGACACCGATTTTGTGGAGAGGATTATCAAAGAAAAACCCCCCACTAGCCAGGTTATACCTATCCTCGCCTCAGTTAAGAGACGTATTACACCTTCTCTTTCCACTCCTGCATTGGTGAGAGGGGTCAATCCGAGGATTGAGAAACTGTTCTCTCCCTCTCAATCAGACCCATTATACATTAAGGGTCACTCAATCCCGGACTCCCTGGTCGTGACCAACACCAGAAAAAGGGCAGGAGTCACACTATCTACTAGCGAGGCACCCCCAGATAAAGAGAAGAAGAAGCTGTATGCCCTAGCCAAGAGAATCACCACCTCTGCAGCATTCTCTACCAGAATCGCCAATAATAATACCCTATTGGCAAGCTACGCCGATGCTCAATGGGCTAAGCTCAGACAGGACATCGAAGAAGCTCCCGAACCCCTAAGGACTCGTTTACTGGCTACAGTTAACGAGGGCTCTCTGGTCAATCAAAGCATCGTCAAGAATACCCTCGATGCAGCAGAGACGGCTGGCCGCACTTTGGTACAAGGAATTTTACTGAAGCGTCACGTCTGGCTTCGCAATTCCGGATTTAAGGCGTAAACACAAGCATCCCTTATTAATAAACCATAGAGGAATCCAACCTCTTTGGGAGAGCAGTGGATGACGCGCTGGAGAACGCGAAGAAAGAATTTGATACTATAAAGACCTTAGACCAAATTTCTAAACCCCCTAATAGGCGGGGATTTGGTAATAAGCGCTTTTTTCGTGGACAACGCCAGCAACAAAACCAACAACAACAGTACTCTGCCAGCAACTACCAGAGTAATAGCGGCCAGTACAATCAGAGGGGTCAACGTCGTGGCAAGGGAAGAGGCCGGGGTTCCACCCCCAGAGGCTCCCAAGCCAACAACACCACCAAGTGACGCGAAGATTCGCGTCCCCTCCCATGCAACGCCGTTCGGGGGCCGGTTAACATCCTTTCTTCCAGCATGGGAGGGAATAACATCAGACCGCTGGGTACTTTCCACCGTAGCCTGCGGCTACTGTATAGAGTTCAACAGTTCCCCAACATACAGACCCCTGAGGGGACACTGCATGACACCAGAACACCTCGCCATCCTTCTCCAAGAAGTGGACCAACTGCTGGAAAAAGGAGCCATAGAGGTCGTGCCTCTATCTCAGGTAATGGAAGGTATTTATTCAGTGTACTTCCTTGTACCCAAAAAGGATCTAACCATGCGCCCTGTATTAGATCTGCGCCCAGCGAACAAGTTTGTCAAACCTCAGAAGTTTCGTATGGTGACCTTACAGGAAGTGATCCCACTGCTATCACAGGGAGATTACATGACAACACTGGACATGAAAGATGCATACTTTCATATTTTAATGTTGCCAACGCACAGAAAATACCTCAGGTTCATGATAGAGGGCAAACACTACCAGTTCAGAGTGCTACCCTTCGGCATAGCATCTGCACCAAGGGTATTCACGAAGGTACTGGCAGTGGCAGCGGCACACCTGCGCAGGTTATCCATCCCAGTATACCCTTACCTCGACGACTGGCTCATAACAGGGGATTCTTACGAGATATGCTTCTCAAACACCCAAAAGACTCTAGACCTTTTGTGCCAACTGGGCTTCTCCATCAACGAGAAGAAGTCCAGCTTAGACCCCAGCCAAGTCAAATAATTCCTAGGGGCTCTAATTCGAACAAAGGACGGCCTCGTCTTCCCCTCCAACGAGAGGGTCCAAAACATGCTGTTTCAGATCCCCCAATATGTGGCAGGTCGAGAGGTGACGGTGCGCAAAGCGATGCGTTTGCTAGGTATGATGGCGTTGTGTATTTATTTGGTACCTCACGCGCGCCTGCGCATGCGCCCAATGGAAGAGTGGCTCAACAGCCAGTGGTGTCAGGCCAGCGGACAATGGGACGATCTAGTGGTGGTCTCACAGGCATTGGTTCTCTCGCTACGGTGGTGGACAAAGGAAAACCTGATAATAGGAAAACCCTTTGCCACACCCGCGGTGGAGGCCACTCTAACCACGGACGCATCCCTCACAGGATGGGGGGCTCACCTATCCCATCAAACTGCTCACGGAGTCTGGACTCCGAACGTAGCATCCAAGCACATAAACCTACTGGAGCTACTGGCGGTGTTCAAAGCACTAAAAGCCTTCCAGGAACACCTACAAGGGAAGACAGTGATGGTCCTTACAGACAGCACCACAGCCATGTACTACATCAACAAGCAGGGGGGAACCCACTCTCCAGGACTGTCCAAACTGTCCCAGAATATATGGAAGTGGGCTCTCAAACACAACATGTTCCTGCTGTCACAAGACTCCCCTTCTCAACAAGGTGGTGCACAAGATGCACCAGGAGCAGGTTACCATGATACTAGTGGCCCCAATGTGGGCCCGGCAGCCATGGTTCGCTCACTTGATGGAGATGTCCCTATCTCCCCCAGTGAGACTTCCCTGCCCGTACAACATGCTGTCACAGGACAAGTGCAGGACACTGCATCCATGCCCTCAGACCATGAACTTAGCAGCCTGGCTCCTGAGATCATAGAATTTGGACATCTACAACTACCGCAGAGATGTATGGACATCCTCAGGGAAGCCAGAAAACCTAATACTCGCCACTGCTATTCTAGCAAGTGGAAAAGATTTGTCATCTGGTGTAGAGGTAAGAGCATCAACCCGGTTGACTGCTCTCCCACAAACATTGTTCTGTACTTGACCCATTTACTGGATTCAGGTCTAGTGTTCAATTCCATTAAAGTCCACCTAGCGGCACTTTCTGCATACACCACTTCCCAACTTAAAGTTTCGTGGTGGAAGATACCAGTTATCAAAGCCTTCATGGAGGTGGTAAAGAGAATACACCCTCTGATAGCTAACCCAGCTCCCGGATGGGACTTAAATGTGGTACTTTCTACACTCATGGGCCCTCCCTTTGAACCCATGCACAAGGCAACTCTTAAAGACCTCACTCTTAAGACTGCTTTCCTAATAGCTATCACCTCCATTAGGAGAGTAAGTGAACTACAGGCTCTTTCTGTTCTAGACCCCTTCGTAACAGTTCACAAGGATAAGGTGGTTCTACGCACACACCCAAGGTTTGCACCAAAATTCATCTCGAAATTTCATGTAAACCAGTCAATAGAACTACCAACGTTCTTTCAAAACCCTTCCAGCTTGGGAGAAAAAAGTCTGCATACACTAGATGTACGCAGAGCTGTCATGTTCTACATGGAAAGAACCAGACCACTGAGAAAGACTAATCAGTTCTTTGTCTCGGTGGCAGCAGGAAGAGAAGGAGATGCAGTCTCAAAGTCCACTATATCTAGATGGATTGTTCAATGCATCACTCTCTGTTACACTCTTGCTAAGAGAGAACTACCCTTCAAGCCAAGAGCACATTCCACTCGAGGCACTGGGGCTTCCATAGCGTTCATTGCAAATGTTCCCCTTGAGTCCATCTGCAAAGCGGCTACCTGGAGTTCTGTGCACACCTTTACAAAACACTACTGTCTAGATGCACACTCTAGATCTGACTCCCAGGTGGGACAGGCAGTATTAAGACATCTTTTCTCTACTGTTCCTTCTCATAACCCACCGCCAACTCCGGGTACTGCTCGCTAGTCTATGCACAGCATGTGATTCTAAGCAGATTAACAAACATCAGAAGACAATGCATTACTTACCGTAAAAGCATTTCTGATGGTTGTATGCTTAGATTCACATGCGCCCACCCTTCCTCCCCGCTCGGATGGAAGGAACATAGACATCTTTCTACATCTCTCTCTTTTCTGTACTCACTCATGTATAGAAGGCTCCCTCAGGGCAGAAAAAATACAAACAGAGGGACCTTGACGCGTAAGGGATTGTGGGTACAACGCACGTCACTATAGGGATAGTGTTACAGACACGCCTTGTCGACGTCCCCTTTTCGACTACGAAAAACAAAATGCAATACTCCGCAGTGACCACTGGATGTCGGACCTATGCACAGCATGTGAATCTAAGCAGATACAACCATCAGAAATGCTTTTACGGTAAGTAATGCATTGTCATATCCACCGGCTGTCGAGACCATCCGACAGCGGTGTAGAAAAGAAACGACCATTGAAGACTCCCATCGACGGATCCGTTCCGTGCTTGGAAGGCCGCTCCGGCCTTCGGCCCACACAGTAGGGAGAGAGGGGGGAGGTCATACTAGAATGTATATGCCCCTTTTCGTACACTACATTCGCCTAACTGCTGTGTCATTTCGTTATGGAAAGGACCCCCTTTAAATTGTGTCTGAAGTGCAACAAAAGGTTCCTGTGGGTCGACAAACACCTTCTGTGTAACCTGTGTCTCCCTCTGGACCACGTCAAGGGTTCCTGTCGAGCGCGTTGACTCTTCAAACCCAAGACGTTAAATGCTGGGCCCATCACGCCAGGCAACTCGGGGCCATGGAAGTTGAGGGTACATTCAGCGACAGCAGTAATGCTGTGGTATCCGACGGCGAAGGCGACGGAGTTACTCTGGTTTCCCAAGCACAGCCCCCCGACCCAACAGAGAGGCTGGCGGCTTTGTTATGGGGACAACACCCGGTGGTGAAAGCGCTCTCACTAGCCCCTCCACTAAACACACAACCCACCGCCGAGACTCAACACACGTGTCTAGCAAATAGCAACGCGCGACGTCTAGGAAGAGGTCTGTTGAATCGCTGTCCTCTGGGCACTCCAGTTTGAGATCGCCACATGACAGGTCCCGACTGTCGAAAGACAGAACAGAGACCGTGGATAAAAATATTCCCGAAGATCGTGAGTCGGCTGACGAGACTCCGAAGGTAAGCGTAGCCGAGATTCAACGTTCTTCGTCGATAGCGGTAAAAAAGCCCATACAGGCCAGACTTGCTCAGTTAGTTAAAAAGCATGTACCGTAAAGCCTTGTAAAGTCAAGGGTGTCTAAGATCCCTCATGGGGATAAGACACAGAAGCATAGGTCCCCTCATAAGAGTAAGGAACCTCAGACACAGGATTCCCTGTCTTCAGCCTTAAAAAAAGGCTACACCTTCTAATGTAATCCCACCCACTCCAGAAGATCCAGGTCTCCCACCCTAATCCCACCCTAAACTGTGGTCGTTCCTAGTTCTGCCCAGTGGTCATCTGAAGATATAGATAGGGTCATGAGTAGAGTGTCTTTGATGGAATACTTTTTTAAGAAAGACCCTAACTACTTCACAGGTTTCCACTCCACCCCTCCCACAACAGCGGCCTCTGGGTCACAGAACCCTGTTGAATCCCCTGCTAAAAGATCTCGCCCCGGTGAAACAGCGCAAGATCCAACTGTAATTGAACTATATGACCCGGACACTGATCATGAAGACCTCTATGACCAAGAAGCAGCAGAACCTTATTATAGGGATAATGAGGATGAGGGTGACCCTGGTACAGACATGTACATCATAGACTCACCAGTTGCTCAAGATCCCCCTATTGTAGATTCACCCATAGATAATCAACCTCATCTTAACAAGGTACTTATCAAAGCTGAACATTTTCAAATATCTACCCAAGAGGATCCACAGGACAAGGATTTCGTGGATGAAATATTGGGAAATAAAAAGGCTTTTACTCACTTTATTCCACAACTAAAGTCTGTTCAACGGAAGGTACAACCCTCGCAGGAGACACCCAATCAGACAAGGGCAGTGAACCCACGCATAAGAAAACCTTTCAGACCTGCACCATCAGACCCGTTGTACATTAGGGGCCAGCTAAAGCCTGGCTCGCTAGTTGTTACTACACCAAGAAAAAGAGCAGATACTCCCTTAGCCTCTCCAAGGCTCCCCCAGACAAAGAAAGCAAGAGGCTTTACACAATGGGCAGGAAGGTGGCCTCTTCTGCATACCAAACCAGAATTGCTAATAACTCTACCTTATTAGCTAGTTATAACTGCCATAAATGGGACAAAGTCTCAGAGCTACTCTCGTCAGCCCTGGAATCCCTCAAGACTCAATTAGCACTGGTGGCTGCAGAAGGGTGGGCAGTGTCAAGCTGCCTGCTAAAGAGTGCTCTTGACGCCGCTGACAACTCTGGCAGAATAATAGCTGAGGGAACCATTATTAAGCGTCACGCTTGGTTACGCCAATCCGGGTTTAAGCCAGAGATGCAGGCTACTCTTATTAACATGCCCATCAAGCCCAATGTACTCTTTGGCAAGGTTGTCGAGGACACCTTAAAAACAGCCAAGGAAGAAAATGATACATTGAAATCATTGGGCCAATTAACCAATAAACCTCCTGGCCAAAGGGGAAACGGCAGTTTTCTTCGCAGACAAGGACAGTATTCCCAGAGGGGTTCCTATAATCAAAGTTAGGGTACGGCCTAGGGGAACAATCAAAGCCAAGCCTCTAAAAATTACCAGAGAGGACCGCACAGATCTCATGGTCGGTGAACGGGTTCCTCCTCCAGAGGTAGTACCCCACCTCGGAAGCAGTGACATCCCGCTTCACGTGCCCTCCCATGCCTCTCCAGTAGGAGTGCGCATTTACAACTGCACCCAAGCATGGGAGAGAATTACCTCATACAGATGGGTGCTCTCCACCGTAGCGGGCGGATATTGTATAGGGCTTCTTGGTCAACCCCGGAATCAGCCCCCACGCCAGAAAACCCACTCCAAAGAAGACCAACACGCCCTCCTCGAGGAAATAGTCACGCTGCTCCAAAAGGACGACATAGAAATCGTCCCAGCCAACCAGGTGAACAAGGCTATTTATTCAACTTACTTCCTTGTGCCAAAGAAAGATCTAACAATGCACCCACTATTAAATTTGCGCCCTGCAAACAAATATGTCAAGCCACAAAAGTTCTGCATGACTACGCTACAAGAGGTAATCACTCTACTAAAAAAGGGGGATTACATAAGCAACACTGGATATGAAAGATGCCTGTTTTCATATTTCAATGTTCCCAGCGCACAGATGATTCTTGTGTTTCAAGATAGCGAACCAGCACTACCAATTCAAAGTGCTGCCCTTTGGACTAGCATCTGCTCCAAGGGTAGTCACAAAGGTACTGGCACTGGTGGCAGCACACCTGCGCAGGGAGGCAATCCCAGTGCACCCTTACCTGGACGACTGGCTGATTACAGGGGAGTCTCCTCTAATTTGCTGGAAAAACATTCAAAGAACTATCAGCCTTCTCTTTCAATTGGGCTTCTCCATCAATGAGAAAAAATCAAGCTTAGTGCCAAGCACAACCAAACAGTTCCTAGGAGCTGTCTTAAGCACAGAAGAGGGGTTGGTCTTCCCGTCAGAGGAAAGAGCCCAAAACATGTTACTGCAAATACCACATTATCAGGCCGGCCACCAGATAAGGGTGCACAAACCTTTGCGTTTGATAGGCATGATGGCATCTTGCATTTACCAGGTACCACACGCGCACCTGCACATGTGGCCTATGCAGGAGTGGTTGGTGAAACAGTGGTCTTAGGCAAGTGATCATTGGGAGGATCTAGTGGTCATTTCGCCAACACTAGTACAAAATCTTCGCTGGTGGACAAGGGAAAATCTGCTGAAGGGGAAACCATTCCACGATCTGGAAGTTCAAGGGATTGTCATGACAGACGCCTCACTTGCTGGGTGGTGGACTCATTACCTTCACCACACAGCTCAAGGTCTGTGGTCTCCGGCAGCTCCTCAGAACCACATAATCTGCTGAAACTACTGCCAGTATTCAGAGCCCTTCAGACATTCGAGTTTCACGTAGCGAACCAATCTGTGCAAGTCCTGACAGATAGCACTATAGCGATGTTCTACATCAACAAACAGGGGGGCACACATTCTCCAAATCTGTTCAGGCTTGCGCAACATATTTGGAGATGGGCACTCAAACAGAAGATATTCCCATCGTCACAGCACGTTCCAGGGGAACTCAACTCTTTGGCAGACTCACTCAGCACGGGGGGCTATCAGTGCATCCTCAACCTCACTCAATGAACTTGTCAGGATATCTCCTAAAGTCATAGAGTTCGGACATCTTAACCTACCACAGAGGTGCATGGATATCTTGAAAGAAGTTAGAAAACCTAACACTAGGCACTGTTACTTCGACAAGTGGAGGAGATTTGTAATTTGGTTCCAGTCTAAACAAATTAACCCCATAGAATGCACTCCATCCCACATTCTAATTTAAATGCTCCTCTTGCTAGATTTGGGGTTAGCATTCAATTCCTTAAAGGTCCACCTAGCGGCCTTGTCAGCCTATACCACCTCCCACAATAAAGTATCATGGTGGAAGGTGCCCGTCATCAAAGCATTCATGGAGGGGATAAAGAGACTTCACCCTCCAATTTCTAATCCACTGCCAGGATGGGATCTCAATGTTGTACTCGCTAAGCTGATGGGACCTCCATTTCGAGCCGATGCTTAAGTGTAGTCTTAAACACCTAACTTACAAAACTGCCTTCTTAGTGGCTATTACTTCCAAAAGAAGAGTTAGTGAAATACAAGCATTGTCAGTGCAGGATCCTTTCTTTGTTATATGCAAGGATAAGCTGGTTTTACGTAAACAGCCTAGGTTCTCCCCTAAGTTCATCTCTAAATTTCACGTAAAACAGTCTATTGAGTTACCAGCTTTCTTTCAGAACCCCACCAGCTCAGCTGAGGTAAAACTCCACATACTAGATGTGAGGAGGGCGGTGCATACTATGTAAACAAGACCATACTGCTAAGAAAAACAGACCGATTGTTTGTCTCCACAGCAACAGGCAGAGAAGGACACCACATTTCCAAAAATGCCATCTCCAGATGGATAGTCAGATGTATACAATTGTGCTATTCATTATCAAACAAAACACTGCCTTTCACGCCTAGAGCTCACTCCACAAGGAGCACAGGAGCCACTCTGCCTTTCATTGCAAATGTCCCTCTATACAGCATTTGCAAAGCAGCTACACAGAGCTCAATACACACTTTCACTCAGGATTACTGCATTGAAACTCATTCCAAGACAGATAGACAGGTGGGACAGGCGGTTATAAGACATCTGTTCGCCCATGAACCTGCTCACATCCCACCACCTTCTCCTAACACTGCTCGCTAATCTATGCACAGCATGTGATCTAAGCAGATTCCACAAGCCTCAGAAGGGATACATTACTCATCGTAATCGTATTTCTGATGCTTGTATCTGCTTATATCCACATGCGCCCACCCTCCCCCCCCCACGGAGAGAAGGTGCATGGATGCTTATGAGCTTGTCTTATACGTATCTGCTTGGATACAACTGTACTCCTGCTACACTTCATGCTACCTAATGTCAGAAAAATAACAATCTGAGGGACCTCGATTCGTGAAGGACCATGGGTACAGTGGACATCTCACTAGGGATAGTATTACTGGCACGCCCTGTCTGTGTCCCTTTTTGAGTTTCGAAAACAACAACCGTAATACTCTGCAGCTTCCACTAGATGTCAGCCTATGCACAACATGTGAATCCAAGCAGATACAAGCATCAGAAATACGATTACGGTGAGTAATGTAATATATATATATATATTTCTGAGGCTTGTGGAATCTGCTTAGATCACATGCTGTGCATAGGCCGACATCTAGTGGAAGCTGCGGAGTATTACAGTTTGTTTTTCGAAAGTCGAAAATGGGCGTCGACACAGGCGTGCCAGTAATACTATCCCTAGTGTGACGTCCACTGTACCCAAGATCCCTCACGCGTGTAGGATCCTCAGATTGTTTTTTTCCGCCATACTGGTCGGAAGCATCTTGCGGAGTTCCCTGGCCTTAGCCATACTTTTGCTGTTATTATAATTTTAATTCTTATTCATTCCCTTCCCCACCCCAACGTCGACCCTCAACCTCGACGACGGCTGGAGAAGTCATCGACCGTCGACTGCTGCACGACGGATCTGGGCCTCGGTAGGCCGCTGGCCTCGGCCCGGGCCTAGTAGGCCGCTGGCCTCGGCCCTTACAAGTAGGGAGAGTGGGGGGTGGTACATACTCTTCACTCTTGATATATAGTTACATTTATATATATTCCTACACTTAGCAGCCCGCTGCCTTAAGGTGCGTATGGAGGGTACCCCTTTTCAATTCTGCCCCAAGTGCAATCGCAAATACCCTTGGGTCGACAGGCACGCCACGTGCAATCTCTGCTTGCCGAGGGATCACCCCGAAGCGAACTGCAGAGCGTGTAGTAGGTTTAAACCTAAGACACTTAAGGACCGTTCGACAAAGCGTTGGGCCCACCACGCCAGGCAGGAGGCCATGGCAGCGGAGGGCGCCTTCAGCGATGGCAGCGACGCCGTACTTTCGGACGGCGAGGGCATTACGGCGTCGAAAGACAGCCGACGAGCGCAGGTCCCCGACCTCGGAAGGTCGTCCGGCAAGGCGGCTATGGGGAAGACCCCCGGCGACGCAAGCGCTACACACCTAACACACACTAAACACACTAAGACCAACCGGACCTCGACGACGTCGACTTCCCGGAAAGAGGCACAAAAAGAACGGTCCGACTCGGTGTCCTCTGGGCGCTCTCGATCGAGATCGCCTCACGACGCAAGGCAATCATCCACTCTTGCCAAGAGTGCCTCGCTACACACACTAACGGAAGTTCGATCGTCGGGAGACGAAGACGACTTCCACCCCCAGGCCGCGCTCCAAGATACCGAGACCGCGGTTAACACCAGTGAGGCCCCACGCCCGAAGCACACAGATACCTTTCCAGACCCTCGACGCCAGGCGTCGAAAGTCTCTGGGGCCCCCAAGGGACAGGGAAAACATTTTTCCACGCACGGAGAAGGGGGGAAACAGCGGAAAGCACAGCCTTCCACCCCTGTAAAGCCTAAGCAGACAAGCAAACACAAGTCTACCCTTGAAAATAAATCACCTGCTAAAGTAATACCCTGTTCCAGGGAATGGTCCAGTGAAGACATAGACAGGGTTATGTCTAGGATGTCTTCCTTGGCTGATTTTTATGATAAGAACCCAGAACACTTTCTTTCATATAACCCTCAAGGGGCCACACCCTCAGGCTCCTCCGATCCTATCCCGCTAAGTAAAAAGCCCCGGGTCGAAAGACCTGAACCCTTCGAGGTTCAGCCTTACTCCACTCCATATTCTACTCCACTCCCCAGTTATCAGGGACAAGTTTTCCCTGAAGAGGACCAGGAGTTTGCAATTATGGAAGAACAAACCGGGACAGATTACTATGCAGAGGATGAGGACCTGGAGGAGGGAGAAGATGAGCAGGAAATTTACAGAGTAGATTCCCCAGTACAAAGCGAAGCCCCAGTTACTGACTCTCCAGTTGATAACCAGCCCCTCCTTAACGAGGTTCTCGCTCGAGCAGCGGAACACTTCCACATCGACACCCACGGTGTACAGGAGGAAAGGGACTTCGCGGAGGAGTTTGTAGGAGAGAGAAGACCGGTCGCTCAGACCATCCCTATCCTCAAATCCATCCAACGAAGAATAGATCCTTCCCTGGTGAATCCTAACCTCACCAGAGCTGTCAACCCCAGAATTGAAAAGATTTTCCGGGCAGCCCAGTCTGACCCTCTGTATATAAAGGGACATCTTAAACCAGATTCCCTAGTGGTGACCAACACTAGAAAGAGGGCTGGCACGCCCTTATCTTCATCAGAAGCTCCTCCCGACAAGGAGAGCAAAAAACTTTACGGGTTTGGCAGAAAGGTAGCCTCAACGTCCGCCTACCAAGCAAGGATTGCGAATTCCACCACCCTGTTGGCTAGTTACAATTGCCATCAATGGGAAGAAGTCGCGGCGCTCATTGCCTCTGCTCCAGAACCGTTAAAGGGCCAGCTGGCTCGGATCTCGGCAGAGGGGAGAGCCGTGTCTGGTTGCATTTTAAAAGCAACTTTCGACGCCGCTGACAACGCAGGGAGATTGATAGCAGAAGGTACTGTTATCAAGAGACATGCGTGGTTACGGCAGTCGGGATTCAAGACAGAAACCCAGGCTTCTTTAATAGACAAGCCAGTGGAACCCGACCTATTGTTTGGGAAAGCGGTCGAAGACGCACTTAAAAATGCCAAAGATGAATATGAGACTCTCAAATCCCTTGGCCAGCTTACCAACAAACCCCCTAACCAGAGGGGGAACAATAATTTTCGTCGCCCACGCGGCCAAAATTCACAAGGAGGCAACTATGCCCAGGGACAAGGTACACAATGGAATAACAACCAGCAGTCTACCCAGAGTTACGGCAGGGGTAACAAGAGAGGTCGTGGAAGAGGCAGAGGCAGCCCCAACAAGGGCGGTGGCACGCCTCCACCAAAACAGTGACGCTCAGTTCAGGGTCCCTTGCCACGCAACCCCAGTAGGGGGACGCATTTCCACCTTCACCCAGGCTTGGGAAGGGATCACCTCAGACAGATGGGTGCTGTCAACAGTATCCGCAGGATATTGTATAGAACTACTGCAGCGTCCCCGGAATCATCCTCCACGACAAAGAGTGCACTCCCTAGAGCATCAAAGGATCCTTCTCGAGGAGATCGCCATTCTGCTAGAAAAGGACGCGATAGAACTCGTCCCAGGACACCAGGTAAACAAGGGTATCTATTCAACTTACTTCCTTGTGCCAAAGAAAGATTTGACAATGCCCCCAGTATTGGACTTACGGCCTGCCAACAAATATGTCAAGCCCCAAAAATTCCGTATGACCACGCTACAAGAGGTAATCCCCCTCCTAAAAAAGGGGGATTACATGGCAACCTTGGATATGAAAGATGCTTATTTTCATATTTCCATGCTCCCAGCGCACAAAAAGTACTTGCGCTTCAAGGTGGACAGTCGCCACTACCAATTCAAGGTACTGCCCTTCGGGATAGCTTCAGCACCAAGGGTATTCACCAAGGTACTGGCGGTGGCGGCTGCACACCTACGCAGGGAAGCAATCCCGGTGTACCCTTATCTGGACGACTGGCTCATAACGGGGGAAACCCCAGGAATTTGCAGGTCAAACATTCAGAGGACTATCGACCTCCTCCACGAATTAGGCTTCTCCATCAACGAGAAAAAGTCAAGTCTGGTGCCAAGCACCTCAAAACAGTTTCTAGGAGCTATCCTAGATACTCAGAAAGGATTGACCTTCCCTTCGGAAGAGAGAATTCGGAATATACTTCTGCAAATTCCGCATTATCAGTCAGGTCAACAGATAACAGTACGCAAAGCTATGCGGTTACTGGGCATGATGGCGTCATGCATTTACCTGGTCCCCCACGCGCGTCTGCGCATGCGTCCCATGCAGGAATGGTTGGCGAAACAGTGGTCTCAGGCAAGTGGTCATTGGGACGATCTAGTGGTCGTTTCGCCAACACTCGTACAGAGCCTACACTGGTGGACAAGAGAGAATCTCGCAAAGGGGAAACCCTTTTACGATCCCGAAGTACAAGCCGTGGTGACTACAGATGCATGCCTGACTGGGTGGGGAGCTCACCATCTCCACCACACAGCTCAGGGTCTCTGGTCTCACTCAGTAGCCAAGAACCACATCAATCTGCTAGAGCTTCTGGCAGTATTCCGAGCGCTAAGGGCGTTCGAGCCCCATCTACTGAACTTGTCGGTGCAGATCAGGACGGACAGCACGACAGCCATGTTCTATCTGAACAAGCAAGGGGGGACTCGTTCGCCAAATCTGTCCAAGCTTGCCCAGAAAATATGGATATGGGCACTCAGACGGAACATCTTCCTGTCATCGCAACATGTTCCAGGGGAGCTCAATTCCCTAGCGGATGCTCTAAGCAGAAACTCCCTCCCAGAAGAACACGAATGGGTCCTTCACAGAGACGTAGTAGAAGATCTCTTCTCTCAGTGGGGTTTCCCCACTATAGACCTATTCGCCACAAGCGAAAACAAACAATGCCCAGGATTTGCATCCAGGTTCCCCCAGCCGGACTCCCAAGGGAATGCCCTGTGGATGAACTGGTCAGGGATGTTTGCGTACGCTTTTCCACCAACTCCTCTCATCAGGAAGGTGGTGTACAAGATGAACAAGGAATCTATGACGCTCATCCTAGTTGCTCCCATGTGGGCGAGACAACCATGGTTTCCACACCTACGCAGGATGGCGGTGTGCGAACCCATCAGACTCCCAGCCTGGTACAACCTACTGTCCCAGCAACAGGGTCAAACAGTGCATCAGGAACCCAACTCTATGAACCTAGCAGCATGGCTCCTGAAGTCATAGAGTTTGGACATCTCAAATTACCACAGAGGTGTATGGACATTCTAAAGGAGTCCAGGAAACCAAATACAAGGCACTGTTACTTTGATAAGTGGAAAAGATTCGTTATCTGGTGCCAGAATAAACAAATCAACCCGGTTAATTGCACTCCTTCCAACGTTGTGACATACATGCTCCACCTGCTGGATGCAGGGTTGGTTTTTAACTCGCTGAAAGTACACCTGGCAGCCCTCTCGGCTTACACCACATCCCATAACAAGGTCTCGTGGTGGAAAGTACCAGTGGTTAAAGCCTTCATGGAAGGAGTAAAGAGACTTCACCCTCCTATTTCGAACCCACCGCCAGGATGGGACCTCAACGTGGTGCTAGCTAAGCTCATGGGACCCCCATTCGAACCCATGCATAAAAGTAGTCTCAAACACCTGACTTATAAAACGGCCTTCTTAGTAGCCATTACCTCCATAAGAAGGGTCAGTGAAATTCAGGCTCTGTCAGTGCAGGATCCTTTCTTTACTATCCACAAGGACAAACTGGTTTTACGCACACACCCTAGGTTCTCACCTAAATTCATATCCAAGTTCCATGTAAACCAGTCCATCGAGCTTCCGGCTTTCTTCCAGAACCCGCAAAGCTCGGCTGAGGTGAAACTACACACCCTAGATGTGCGTAGGGCGGTCCTATACTATGTAAATAAAACCAGACCGCTAAGGAAAACAGATCAACTGTTTGTCTCCGTAGCTACAGGCAGAGAGGGGGATCGCGTCTCTAAGGGCGCTATCTCGAAGTGGATTATCAACTGTATACAGCTGTGTTACTCTCTTTCTGACAAGACTCTGCCTTTTACGCCAAGGGCCCACTCTACTAGAGGCATTGGTGCCACTCTGGCTTTCATTGCAAATGTTCCCCTCGACACCATTTGCAAAGCGGCTACTTGGAGCTCTATTCACACTTTTACTCAGCATTACTGCATTGACACTCATTCCAAGACAGATACACAAGTGGGACAAGCGGTTCTAAGACACCTGTTTGCTCATGACCCTTCTCACATCCCACCTCCTTCTTCTGGTACTGCTCGCTAATCTATGCACAGCATGTGATCTAAGCAGATTCCACAAGCCTCAGAAGGGATACATTACTCACCGTAATCGTATTTCTGATGCTTGTATCTGCTTAGATTCACATGCGACCCACCCTTCCTCCCCTCCGAGAGAAGGCGCATGATTGCTTGTAGTCTTACCTTTTCTGTCTATCTGCTTGGATTATCTGTACTCACGCTACTCCTCATGCTTCCTCATGTCAGAAAAAATACAATCTGAGGATCCTACACGCGTGAGGGATCTTGGGTACAGTGGACGTCACACTAGGGATAGTATTACTGGCACGCCTGTGTCGACGCCCATTTTCGACTTTCGAAAAACAAACTGTAATACTCCGCAGCTTCCACTAGATGTCGGCCTATGCACAGCATGTGAATCTAAGCAGATACAAGCATCAGAAATACGATTACGGTGAGTAATGTATCCCATATATTTCTGAGGCTTGTGGAATCTGCTTAGATCACATGCTGTGCATAGGCCGACATCTAGTGGAAGCTGCGGAGTATTACAGTTTGTTTTTCGAAACTCGAAAATGGACGTCGACACAGGCGTGCCAGTAATACTATCCCTAGTGTGACGTCCACTGTACCCAAGATCCCTCACGCGTCTAGGATCCTCAGATTGTTTTTTTCCGCCATACTGGTCGGAAGCATCTTGCGGAGTCCCCTGGCCTTAGCCATACTTTTGCTTATAATTGAAAATTATTATTCTCATTGACAATCCTTCCCCACCCCAACGTCGACCCTCGACAACTTGACGACGGCTGGAGAAGACAACGACCGTCGGCTGCGACGGATCTGGGCCTCGGAAGGCCGCTGGCCTCGGCCCGGGCCTAGTAGGCCACTGGCCTCGGCCCTACAAGTAGGGAGAGTGGGGGGTGGTACATACTCTTCACTCTTGGTAGATAAGTACACCTTATCTAATATATTTCATACACTTACCAGCCCGCTGCCTTAGGTGCGTATGGAGGGTACCCCTTTCCAATTCTGCCCCAAGTGCAACCGCAAATACCCTTGGGTCGACAGGCACGCCACGTGCAATCTCTGCTTGCCGAGGGACCACCCCGAAGCGAACTGCAGAGCGTGTAGTAGGTTTAAACCTAAGACACTCAAGGACCGTTCGACTAAGCGTTGGGCCCACCACGCCAGGCAGGCGGCCATGGCAGCGGATGGCGCCTTCAGCGATGGCAGCGACGCCGTACTTTCGGACGGCGAGGGCATTACGGCATCGAAGGACAGCCGAGCGCAGGTCCCCGACCTCGGAAGGTCGTCCGGCAGAGGGGCTATGGGGAAGACCCCCGGCGACGCAAGCGATACACACCCTACACACACTAAGCACACTAAGTCCAACCGAACCTCGACGACGTCGACTTCTCGGAAAGAGGCACAGATAGAACGGTCCAACTCGGTGTCCTCTGGGCGCTCTCGATCGAGATCGCCTCATGACGCAAGGCAATCATCCACTCTTGCCAAGAGTGCCTCGCTCCCTAGACTAACGGAAGTTCGATCGTCGGAGGACGAAGACGACTTCCACCCCCAGGCCGCGCTCCAAGAGTCGGAGCCCGTAGTTAATACCAGCGAGGCCCCACGCTCGAAAGACACAGATACCTCTCCTGATCCTCGCCAGACGTCGAAAGTCTCCGGGGCCTCCAAGGGACAGGGAAAACATTTTTCCACGCACGGGGAGGGGGGGAAACAGCGGAAAGCACATTCTTCCACTCCTATACGACCATCCTTCCCCCCTAAGCAAACAGATAAATACAGGTATACTGAGAGATTAACATCCAGCAAGGGTACCGTTGATAAGTCTCCCAGATTGCCTACAAAAATCATACCCTGTTCCAAAGAATGGTCCAGTGAAGACATAGACAGGGTCATGTCAAGGATGTCTTCCTTGGCTGATTTCTACGACAAGAATCCAGACCATTTCCTCTCGTATGACCCTCACGGGGCCACACCCTCAGGTTCCACTGATCCTATCCCCCTAAGTAAGAAGGCCCGGTTCGAAAGACCTGAACCCTTCGAGGTGCAGCCTTACTCTACTCCTTTCCCTGAGGGGGACCAGGAGTTTGAAATAATGGAGGAACAAGCCGGGACGGAATACTATGCGGAGGATGAGGATCAGGAGGAGGGAGAAGATGAGCAGGAAATTTACAGAGTAGATTCCCCGGTAGAGAACGAAGCCCCAGTTACCGACTCGCCAGTCGATAACCAGCCCCTCCTTAATGAGGTTCTCGCTCGCGCGGCAGAACATTTTCACATCGACACCCACGGTGTACAGGAGGAAAGGGACTTTGCAGAAGAGTTGGTGGGAGAGAGGAGGCCGGTCGCTCAGACCATCCCTATCCTTAAATCCATCCAACGAAGATTAGACCCGTCCCTCGTGAGCCCAAACCTCACCAGAGCAGTCAACCCCAGGGTCGAAAAGCTTTTCCGGGCAGCCCAGTCTGACCCTCTCTATATAAGGGGACATCTTAAACCAGACTCCCTAGTTGTTACCAACACTCGGAAGAGGGCTGGAACACCCTTATCTTCATCAGAAGCTCCTCCCGACAAGGAGAGCAAGAAACTTTACGGGTTTGGCAGGAAGGTAGCCTCAACGTCCGCCTACCAAGCAAGGATTGCTAACTCCACCACCCTGTTGGCCAGCTACAACTGCCATCAATGGGAAGAGGTCGCGGCGCTCATAGCCTCTGCTCCTGAACCGTTAAAGGGCCAATTGGCTCGGATCTCGGCAGAAGGGAGAGCCGTGTCTGGTTGCATATTAAAAGCAACTTTCGACGCCGCGGACAACGCAGGGAGATTGATAGCAGAAGGTACTGTTATCAAAAGACATGCGTGGTTACGGCTGTCGGGGTTCAAAACAGAAACTCAGGCTTCATTAATAGACAAGCCGGTGGAACCCGATCTTTTGTTTGGGAAAGCGGTCGAGGACGCACTTAAAAACGCCAAGGACGAATACGAGACACTTAAATCCCTTGGCCAACTAACCAACAAACCCCCTAACCAGAGGGGGAATAGTAATTTTCGTCGCCCACGCGGCCAAAATTCACAAAGAGGCAACTATGCCCAGGTACAGGGTACACAGTGGAACAACAACCAGCAGTCTACCCAAGGCTACAGCAGGGGTAACAAGAGAGGACGTGGGAGAGGCAGAGGCAGCCCCAACAAGGGAGGTGGCACGCCCCCACCAAAGCAGTGACGCTCAGTTCAGGGTCCCTTTTCATGCAACCCCAGTAGGGGGACGCATTTCCAACTTCACCCAGGCTTGGGAAGGGATCATCTCAGACAGATGGGTGCTGTCAACAGTGTCCACAGGATATTGTATAGAATTACTGCAGCGTCCCCGGAACCATCCTCCACGACAAAGAGTACACTCCCTAGAACATCAGAAGATCCTTCTAGAGGAGATTGCCATTCTGCTAGAAAAAGACGCAATAGAACTCGTCCCAGGACACCAGGTAAACAAGGGTATCTATTCAACTTACTTCCTTGTACCAAAGAAAGATTTGACAATGCGCCCAGTACTGGACTTACGGCCTGCCAACAAGTATGTCAAGCCCCAAAAATTCCGTATGACCACACTACAAGAGGTAATCCCCCTCCTAAAAAAGGGGGATTACATGGCAACCTTGGATATGAAAGATGCCTATTTTCATATTTCCATGCTCCCGGCGCACAGAAAGTACTTGCGCTTCAAGGTAGACAGTCGCCACTACCAATTGAAGGTACTGCCCTTCGGGATAGCTTCAGCACCCAGGGTATTCACCAAGGTACTGGCGGTGGCAGCTGCACACCTACGCAGGGAGGCAATCCCAGTGTACCCTTATCTGGGCGACTGGCTCATAACGGGGGAAACCCCAGGAATTTGCAGGACAAACATTCAAAGGACTATCGACCTCCTCCACGAATTAGGCTTCTCAATCAACGAGAAGAAGTCAAGCCTAGTGCCAAGCACCTCAAAACAGTTCCTAGGAGCAATCCTAGATACTCAGAAGGCGTTGACCTTTCCTTCGGAAGACAGGATTCGGAATATACTACTGCAAATTCCACATTATCAGTCCGGTCAACATATAACGGTACGCAAAGCAATGCGGTTACTGGGCATGATGGCGTCATGCATTTACCTGGTCCCCCACGCGCGACTGCGCATGCGTCCGATGCAGGAATGGTTGGCGAAACAGTGGTCTCAGGCAAGTGGTCAGTGGAACGATCTAGTGGTCGTTTCGCCAACACTTGTACAGAGCCTACACTGGTGGACAAGAGAGAATCTCGCAAGGGGAAAACCCTTTCACGATTCAGAAGTACAGGCAGTGGTGACTACAGATGCATGCCTGACTGGGTGGGGAGCTCACCATCTCCACCACACAGCTCAGGGTCTCTGGTCTCACTCAGTAGCCAAGAACCACATCAACCTGCTAGAGCTTCTGGCAGTATTCAGAGCGCTTCGGGCGTTCGAGCCCCATCTAATAAACTTGTCGGTGCAGATCCGGACGGACAGCACGACAGCCATGTTCTATCTGAACAAGCAAGGAGGGACTCGTTCGCCAAATCTGTCCAAGCTTGCCCAGAAAATCTGGATATGGGCACTCAGACGGAACATCTTCCTGTCATCGCAACATGTTCCAGGGGAGCTCAATTCCCTAGCGGATGCTCTAAGCAGAGACTCCCTCCCAGAAGAACACGAATGGGTCCTCCACAGAGAGATCGTAGAAGATCTCTTCTCTCAGTGGGGTTTCCCCACTATAGACTTATTCGCCACAAGCGAAAACAAACAATGCCCAGGATTTGCATCCAGGTTCCCCCAGCCAGACTCCCAAGGGAACGCCCTGTGGATGAACTGGTCAGGGATGTTTGCGTACGCTTTTCCACCAACTCCTCTCATCAGGAAGGTAGTGTACAAGATGAACAAGGAATCGATGACGCTCATCCTAGTTGCTCCCATGTGGGCAAGACAACCATGGTTTCCACACCTACGCAGGATGGCGGTGTGCGAGCCCATCAAACTCCCAGCCTGGTACAACCTACTGTCCCAGCAACAAGGTCAAACAGTGCACCAACAACCCAATTCAATGAACCTAGCAGCATGGCTCCTGAGGTCATAGAGTTTGGACATCTCAATTTACCACAAAGGTGTATGGACATCCTAAAAGAATCCAGGAAACCAAACACAAGGCACTGTTACTTTGACAAGTGGAAGAGATTTGTTATTTGGTGCCAGAATAAACAAATCAACCCGGTTGATTGCACTCCTTCCAACATTGTGACATGCATGCTCCACCTGCTGGATGCAGGATTGGTTTTTAACTCTCTGAAAGTACACCTGGCTGCCCTCTCGGCTTACACCACATCCCATAACAAGGTGTCGTGGTGGAAAGTACCAGTAGTTAAAGCCTTCATGGAAGGAGTAAAGAGACTTCACCCTCCTATTTCTAACCCACCGCCAGGATGGGACCTTAATGTGGTGCTAGCTAAGCTCATGGGCCCCCTTTCGAACCCATGCATAAAAGTAGTCTCAAACACCTGACTTATAAAACTGCCTTCTTAGTAGCCATTACCTCTATAAGAAGGGTCAGTGAAATTCAGGCTCTGTCAGTGCAGGATCCTTTCTTTACTATCCACAAAGACAAACTGGTTTTACGCACACACCCTAGGTTCTCACCTAAATGTATATCTAAATTCCATGTAAACCAGTCCATCGAGCTTCCGGCTTTCTTCCAGAACCCGCAAAGCTCGGCTGAGGTGAAACTACACACCCTAGATGTGCGTAGGGCGGTCCTCTACTATGTAAACAAAACCAGACCGCTAAGGAAAACAGATCAACTGTTTGTCTCCGTAGCTACAGGCAGAGAGGGAGATCGCGTCTCTAAAGGCGCTATCTCGAAGTGGATTATCAACTGTATACAGCTGTGTTACTCTCTTTCTGAAAAGACTCTGCCTTTTACGCCCAGAGCCCACTCTACTAGAGGCATTGGGGCCACTCTGGCTTTCATTGCAAATGTTCCCCTCGACACCATTTGCAAAGCAGCTACTTGAAGCTCTATTCACACTTTTACTCAGCATTACTGCATTGACACTCATTCCAAGACAGATACACAAGTGGGACAAGCGGTTCTGAGACACCTGTTTGCTCATGACTCTTCTCACATCCCACCTCCTTCTTCTGGTACTGCTCGCTAATCTATGCACAGCATGTGATCTAAGCAGATTCCACAAGCCTCAGAAGGGATACATTACTCACCTACATTACTCACCGTAATCGTATTTCTGATGCTTGTATCTGCTTAGATTCACATGCGACCCACCCCTCCTCCCCTCCGAGAGAAGGCGCATGATTGCTGGTAGTCTTACCTTTCTGTCTATCTGCTTGGATTATCTGTACTCACGCTACTCCTCATGCTTCCTCATGTCAGAAAAAATACAATCTGAGGATCCTAGACGCGTGAGGGATCTTGGGTACAGTGGACGTCACACTAGGGATAGTATTACTGGCACGCCTGTGTCGACGCCCATTTTCGAGTTTCGAAAAACAAACTGTAATACTCCGCAGCTTCCACTAGATGTCGGCCTATGCACAGCATGTGAATCTAAGCAGATACAAGCATCAGAAATACGATTACGGTGAGTAATGTATCCCAAATATATATATATATATTTCTGAGGCTTGTGGAATCTGCTTAGATCACATGCTGTGCATAGGCCGACATCTAGTGGAAGCTGCGGAGTATTACAGTTTGTTTTTCGAAAGTCGAAAATGGGCGTCGACACAGGCGTGCCAGTAATACTATCCCTAGTGTGACGTCCACTGTACCCAAGATCCCTCACGCGTGTAGGATCCTCAGATTGTTTTTTTCCGCCATACTGGTCGGAAGCATCTTGCGGAGTTCCCTGGCCTTAGCCATACTTTTGCTGTTATTATAATTTTAATTCTTATTCATTCCCTTCCCCACCCCAACGTCGACCCTCAACCTCGACGACGGCTGGAGAAGTCATCGACCGTCGACTGCTGCACGACGGATCTGGGCCTCGGTAGGCCGCTGGCCTCGGCCCGGGCCTAGTAGGCCGCTGGCCTCGGCCCTTACAAGTAGGGAGAGTGGGGGGTGGTACATACTCTTCACTCTTGATATATAGTTACTTTTATATATATTCCTACACTTAGCAGCCCGCTGCCTTAAGGTGCGTATGGAGGGTACCCCTTTTCAATTCTGCCCCAAGTGCAATCGCAAATACCCTTGGGTCGACAGGCACGCCACGTGCAATCTCTGCTTGCCGAGGGATCACCCCGAAGCGAACTGCAGAGCGTGTAGTAGGTTTAAACCTAAAACACTTAAGGACCGTTCGACAAAGCGTTGGGCCCACCACGCCAGGCAGGAGGCCATGGCAGCGGAGGGCGCCTTCAGCGATGGCAGCGACGCCGTACTTTCGGACGGCGAGGGCATTACGGCGTCGAAAGACAGCCGACGAGCGCAGGTCCCCGACCTCGGAAGGTCGTCCGGCAAGGCGGCTATGGGGAAGACCCCCGGCGACGCAAGCGCTACACACCTAACACACACTAAACACACTAAGACCAACCGGACCTCGACGACGTCGACTTCCCGGAAAGAGGCACAAAAAGAACGGTCCGACTCGGTGTCCTCTGGGCGCTCTCGATCGAGATCGCCTCACGACGCAAGGCAATCATCCACTCTTGCCAAGAGTGCCTCGCTACACACACTAACGGAAGTTCGATCGTCGGGAGACGAAGACGACTTCCACCCCCAGGCCGCGCTCCAAGATACCGAGACTGCGGTTAACACAGATACCTTTCCAGACCCTCGACGCCAGGCGTCGAAAGTCTCTGGGGCCCCCAAGGGACAGGGAAAACATTTTTCCACGCACGGAGAAGGGGGGAAACAGCGGAAAGCACAGCCTTCCACCCCTGTAAAGCCTAAGCAGACAAGCAAACACAAGTCTACCCTTGAAAATAAATCACCTGCTAAAGTAATACCCTGTTCCAGGGAATGGTCCAGTGAAGACATAGACAGGGTTATGTCTAGGATGTCTTCCTTGGCTGATTTTTATGATAAGAACCCAGAACACTTTCTTTCATATAACCCTCAAGGGGCCACACCCTCAGGCTCCTCCGATCCTATCCCGCTAAGTAAAAAGCCCCGGGTCGAAAGACCTGAACCCTTCAAGGTTCAGCCTTACTCCACTCCATATTCTACTCCACTCCCCAGTTATCAGGGACAAGTTTTCCCTGAAGAGGACCAGGAGTTTGCAATTATGGAAGAACAAACCGGGACAGATTACTATGCAGAGGATGAGGACCTGGAGGAGGGAGAAGATGAGCAGGAAATTTACAGAGTAGATTCCCCAGTACAAAGCGAAGCCCCAGTTACTGACTCTCCAGTTGATAACCAGCCCCTCCTTAACGAGGTTCTCGCTCGAGCAGCGGAACACTTCCACATCGACACCCACGGTGTACAGGAGGAAAGGGACTTCGCGGAGGAGTTTGTAGGAGAGAGAAGACCGGTCGCTCAGACCATCCCTATCCTCAAATCCATCCAACGAAGAATAGACCCTTCCCTGGTGAATCCTAACCTCACCAGAGCTGTCAACCCCAGAATTGAAAAGATTTTCCGGGCAGCCCAGTCTGACCCTCTGTATATAAAGGGACATCTTAAACCAGATTCCCTAGTGGTGACCAACACTAGAAAGAGGGCTGGCACGCCCTTATCTTCATCAGAAGCTCCTCCCGACAAGGAGAGCAAAAAACTTTACGGGTTTGGCAGAAAGGTAGCCTCAACGTCCGCCTACCAAGCAAGGATTGCGAATTCCACCACCCTGTTGGCTAGTTACAATTGCCATCAATGGGAAGAAGTCGCGGCGCTCATTGCCTCTGCTCCAGAACCGTTAAAGGGCCAGCTGGCTCGGATCTCGGCAGAGGGGAGAGCCGTGTCTGGTTGCATTTTAAAAGCAACTTTCGACGCCGCTGACAACGCAGGGAGATTGATAGCAGAAGGTACTGTTATCAAGAGACATGCGTGGTTACGGCAGTCTGGATTCAAGACAGAAACCCAGGCTTCTTTAATAGACAAGCCAGTGGAACCCGACCTATTGTTTGGGAAAGCGGTCGAAGACGCACTTAAAAATGCCAAAGATGAATATGAGACTCTCAAATCCCTTGGCCAGCTTACCAACAAACCCCCTAACCAGAGGGGGAACAATAATTTTCGTCGCCCACGCGGCCAAAATTCACAAAGAGGCAACTATGCCCAGGGACAAGGTACACAATGGAATAACAACCAGCAGTCTACCCAAAGTTACGGCAGGGGTAACAAGAGAGGTCGTGGAAGAGGCAGAGGCAGCCCCAACAAGGGCGGTGGCACGCCTCCACCAAAACAGTGACGCTCAGTTCAGGGTCCCTTGCCACGCAACCCCAGTAGGGGGACGCATTTCCACCTTCACCCAGGCTTGGGAAGGGATCACCTCAGACAGATGGGTGCTGTCAACAGTATCCGCAGGATATTGTATAGAACTACTGCAGCGTCCCCGGAATCATCCTCCACGACAAAGAGTGCACTCCCTAGAGCATCAAAGGATCCTTCTCGAGGAGATCGCCATTCTGCTAGAAAAGGACGCGATAGAACTCGTCCCAGGACACCAGGTAAACAAGGGTATCTATTCAACTTACTTCCTTGTGCCAAAGAAAGATTTGACAATGCGCCCAGTATTGGACTTACGGCCTGCCAACAAATATGTCAAGCCCCAAAAATTCCGTATGACCACGCTACAAGAGGTAATCCCCCTCCTAAAAAAGGGGGATTACATGGCAACCTTGGATATGAAAGATGCTTATTTTCATATTTCCATGCTCCCAGCGCACAAAAAGTACTTGCGCTTCAAGGTGGACAGTCGCCACTACCAATTCAAGGTACTGCCCTTCGGGATAGCTTCAGCACCAAGGGTATTCACCAAGGTACTGGCGGTGGCGGCTGCACACCTACGCAGGGAAGCAATCCCGGTGTACCCTTATCTGGACGACTGGCTCATAACGGGGGAAACCCCAGGAATTTGCAGGTCAAACATTCAGAGGACTATCGACCTCCTCCACGAATTAGGCTTCTCCATCAACGAGAAAAAGTCAAGTCTGGTGCCAAGCACCTCAAAACAGTTTCTAGGAGCTATCCTAGATACTCAGAAAGGATTGACCTTCCCTTCGGAAGAGAGAATTCGGAATATACTTCTGCAAATTCCGCATTATCAGTCAGGTCAACAGATAACAGTACGCAAAGCTATGCGGTTACTGGGCATGATGGCGTCATGCATTTACCTGGTCCCCCACGCGCGTCTGCGCATGCGTCCCATGCAGGAATGGTTGGCGAAACAGTGGTCTCAGGCAAGTGGTCATTGGGACGATCTAGTGGTCGTTTCGCCAACACTCGTACAGAGCCTACACTGGTGGACAAGAGAGAATCTCGCAAAGGGGAAACCCTTTTACGATCCCGAAGTACAAGCCGTGGTGACTACAGATGCATGCCTGACTGGGTGGGGAGCTCACCATCTCCACCACACAGCTCAGGGTCTCTGGTCTCACTCAGTAGCCAAGAACCACATCAATCTGCTAGAGCTTCTGGCAGTATTCCGAGCGCTAAGGGCGTTCGAGCCCCATCTACTGAACTTGTCGGTGCAGATCAGGACGGACAGCACGACAGCCATGTTCTATCTGAACAAGCAAGGGGGGACTCGTTCGCCAAATCTGTCCAAGCTTGCCCAGAAAATATGGATATGGGCACTCAGACGGAACATCTTCCTGTCATCGCAACATGTTCCAGGAGAGCTCAATTCCCTAGCGGATGCTCTAAGCAGAAACTCCCTCCCAGAAGAACACGAATGGGTCCTTCACAGAGACGTAGTAGAAGATCTCTTCTCTCAGTGGGGTTTCCCCACTATAGACCTATTCGCCACAAGCGAAAACAAACAATGCCCAGGATTTGCATCCAGGTTCCCCCAGCCGGACTCCCAAGGGAATGCCCTGTGGATGAACTGGTCAGGGATGTTTGCGTACGCTTTTCCACCAACTCCTCTCATCAGGAAGGTGGTGTACAAGATGAACAAGGAATCTATGACGCTCATCCTAGTTGCTCCCATGTGGGCGAGACAACCATGGTTTCCACACCTACGCAGGATGGCGGTGTGCGAACCCATCAGACTCCCAGCCTGGTACAACCTACTGTCCCAGCAACAGGGTCAAACAGTGCATCAGGAACCCAACTCTATGAACCTAGCAGCATGGCTCCTGAAGTCATAGAGTTTGGACATCTCAAATTACCACAGAGGTGTATGGACATTCTAAAGGAGTCCAGGAAACCAAATACAAGGCACTGTTACTTTGATAAGTGGAAAAGATTCGTTATCTGGTGCCAGAATAAACAAATCAACCCGGTTGATTGCACTCCTTCCAACGTTGTGACATACATGCTCCACCTGCTGGATGCAGGGTTGGTTTTTAACTCGCTGAAAGTACACCTGGCAGCCCTCTCGGCTTACACCACATCCCATAACAAGGTCTCGTGGTGGAAAGTACCAGTGGTTAAAGCCTTCATGGAAGGAGTAAAGAGACTTCACCCTCCTATTTCGAACCCACCGCCAGGATGGGACCTCAACGTGGTGCTAGCTAAGCTCATGGGACCCCCATTCGAACCCATGCATAAAAGTAGTCTCAAACACCTGACTTATAAGACGGCCTTCTTAGTAGCCATTACCTCCATAAGAAGGGTCAGTGAAATTCAGGCTCTGTCAGTGCAGGATCCTTTCTTTACTATCCACAAGGACAAACTGGTTTTACGCACACACCCTAGGTTCTCACCTAAATTCATATCCAAGTTCCATGTAAACCAGTCCATCGAGCTTCCGGCTTTCTTCCAGAACCCGCAAAGCTCGGCTGAGGTGAAACTACACACCCTAGATGTGCGTAGGGCGGTCCTATACTATGTAAATAAAACCAGACCGCTAAGGAAAACAGATCAACTGTTTGTCTCCGTAGCTACAGGCAGAGAGGGGGATCGCGTCTCTAAGGGCGCTATCTCGAAGTGGATTATCAACTGTATACAGCTGTGTTACTCTCTTTCTGACAAGACTCTGCCTTTTACGCCAAGGGCCCACTCTACTAGAGGCATTGGTACCACTCTGGCTTTCATTGCAAATGTTCCCCTCGACACCATTTGCAAAGCGGCTACTTGGAGCTCTATTCACACTTTTACTCAGCATTACTGCATTGACACTCATTCCAAGACAGATACACAAGTGGGACAAGCGGTTCTAAGACACCTGTTTGCTCATGACCCTTCTCACATCCCACCTCCTTCTTCTGGTACTGCTCGCTAATCTATGCACAGCATGTGATCTAAGCAGATTCCACAAGCCTCAGAAGGGATACATTACTCACCGTAATCGTATTTCTGATGCTTGTATCTGCTTAGATTCACATGCGACCCACCCTTCCTCCCCTCCGAGAGAAGGCGCATGATTGCTTGTAGTCTTACCTTTTCTGTCTATCTGCTTGGATTATCTGTACTCACGCTACTCCTCATGCTTCCTCATGTCAGAAAAAATACAATCTGAGGATCCTACACGCGTGAGGGATCTTGGGTACAGTGGACGTCACACTAGGGATAGTATTACTGGCACGCCTGTGTCGACGCCCATTTTCGACTTTCGAAAAACAAACTGTAATACTCCGCAGCTTCCACTAGATGTCGGCCTATGCACAGCATGTGAATCTAAGCAGATACAAGCATCAGAAATACGATTACGGTGAGTAATGTATCCCATATATTTCTGAGGCTTTGTGGAATCTGCTTAGATCACATTCTGTGCATAGGCCGACATTTAGTGGAAGCTGCAGAGTATTACAGTTGTTTTTCGAAACTCGAAAAGGGACGTCGAATATGGCGTGCCAGTAATACTATCCCTAGTGTGACGTCCCCTGTACCCATGATCCCTCACGTGTGTAGGTCCCTCAGATTTTTTTTTTCCTCCATACTTATTGGACGCATGTGTGCAGAGTTCCTTTCGGCGTAAGCTGTAGTTATATTTCAATTACCGTTAGATCTCTCTCTATCTTTTGTTCACCGAATGCTAAAGAACGACGCCAGTGACGATTGGAGAGACACCTGAGACTTCCGTTGAAGACTTATGCGATGGACCCCGGCCCTTGGAAGGCCCCCTCAGGCCTCGGCCCAGTCAGTAGGGAGAGTGGGGGGAGGTCATACATATATATAGATATTCCCCTTTTTTCCTACATAAATTCGCCCTGCTGCCATATTTTGACCTTATGGAGAGTACTCTGTTTAAATTCTGCCCCAAGTGTAACAAAACATTTCCCTGGGTAGATAAACATACTGTTTGCAATTTGTGTCTCCCTCTGGACCACTTTGAGGCATCTTGTAAGGCATGTAGGCTTTTTAAGCCGAAAACCCTAAAGGACCGCTCTAGGAAGCGCTGGGCCCATTACACCAGGCAGTTCGAGGCCATCGACGTAGAGGGCGCGTTCAGCAATGGCAGCAACGCCGCCGACCGGACGGTGAGGGCGACGGGGCGGCTTTAGCTACCCATGCACAGACCCCCGACCCTGTAGGACGGGCTGGCGGCCATGTTGTGGGGACCACAAAAAAGCGCAACACGAACATCCACCACCAAGCACACTAGCTCCAGCCGAGAGTCGACACGCATGTCGAGCGATCGGCAACGGTTGGCACCTAGAGAGCGTTCCACGAGTCCTTGTCCTCTGGACGGTCCCGATCACGGTCGCCGCACAACAAGGCCCACACGTCCTCGAACGGAAAAGGTGTCGTCCATCAAACCGCTACTGACACCCGGTCGTCCGATGACGACACTGTGTCTCAACCCACTACGAAACTAGACGCTTCGCACCTAACCCTACACCCGAAATTCGATGCTCCTCATCTGATCACACTGCCGAAAGTGGACGCGATGCGTCGGACCAACTGAAAAACCCCAAGAAGTCTAGTAAGACCACTTCTAGCCATGGGGGAGGGGGTAAACATCTCCAAAAATCATCTAAAGATACCCACACTTCTAAAGAGAAGCATAGGGAGGACAAGGCTGCTAAAAAAAATCAAAGGAACATTAGTCAGTGCCCAAGACCAAAGTAACTCCCACAGATGAGGACATGGGCCTTAACACTCAGTCTGTGATTATACCAAGCTCCAAGGAATGGAGCTCTCAGAACATATACAGGGTTATGAAAAGGATGACCTTCATGGCAAATTTTTATGAAAAAGATCCTAATTATTTTCAGAGTTATAAGAACACCCCTCCCACCTCAGCTCCTTCTGGTTCGAAGGCCACTCCTGTGTCTCCTCAGCCCCCTCCTAAGAGGGCTCGCTCTGATACACCCCTTCAGGATTTAGTAATAGACCCCTTTGTAGTGGAGCTTTATGACCCAAGTTCTTACCATGAAGAACCTGACCCTCAATACGAGGAGGGACAGGCGGCAGACCCTTACTAGGAGGGAATGATGAGGACCAGGAGGCTGAAGATGAAGCTGAAGCTTACACTTTAGACTCCCCAATTCCTAAAGACCCTCCTGTTAATGATTCGCCAGTCGATAACCAGCCTCTCCTTAATGAGGTGTTGGCTAATGCTGCTGAACACTTCCAGATAGACACACAGGAAGTTCAGGAAGACAGGAATTTAGCAGAGAAAATCCTGGGAGACAAAAGGGCAGTAACACAGTCCACCCCTTTACTAAAATGAGTTCAGCGCAGAATTCTACCTTCCTTGCAAACACCTAACCTCACATGTGCAGTAAATCCCCAGGCTGAGAAGTTATTTTGCGCTGCTCCCTCTGACCCTTTATATATCGGGGACAATTAAAGCCAGATTCCCTAGTTGTTACCACCACTAGAAAGAGGGCGGGAACCCCACTTGCTTCCTCGGAGGCTTCTCCAGATAAGGAAAGCTAAAAGATCTATGATCTAGGGAGGAAAGTCGCTTCACCTGCGGCTTATCAGGCTAGGATAGCCAACAGTGCCACCCTTCTAGCAATCTATAATTGCCATAAGTGGGAGGAAGTATCTGCATTGTTTTCCTCCGCACCTGAACCCTTAAAGTCCCAGTTAGCGCAAGTAGCAGCTGAGGGGAGGGCAGTGTCGGGCTGTCTCCTCAAGACCAACTTCGATGCGGCTGATAATGGTGGTAGAATAATCGCTGAGGTCACGATCATTAAGAGCCATGCATGGTTAAGACAGTCAGGATTCAAACCAGAAACTCAGGTGACCCTGATAGACATGCCAGTCGAGCCTAATGTATTATTCGGCAAAGCCGTCGAAGATGCACTCAAAGCGGCGAAGTACGACACATTGAAATCACTTGGTCAACTCACCAACAAACCCTCTGGACAGAGGGGAAGTGGTAATTTTTGCCACTTTCGAGTCCAAAATTCACACAGAGGGTCAAACTATAGCCAAAACCAGGGCTCATCGTGGGGGAATTACCATTCACAATCTTCCGATGGCTACCCAAGAGGGCAGCGCAGAGGTCGTGGGCGGGGAAGAGGCAGCCCCGCTAGAGGTGGTACGCCACCTACCAAACAGTCACGCTCCACTCCAGGTCCCCTCCCATGCATCCCCAGTAGGGGGGTGCATTACCAACTTCACCCCCACATGGGAGGGGATCACCTTGGACAGATGGGTACTGTCCTGAGTGCCCGGAGGCTACTGCATCGAGTTCCTACAGCACCCCCACAACCATCCTCCACGACAGAAAGTACACTCGCAGGAACATCAGAAAATCCTCCTCGAAGAGATCGCAACACTGCTATCAAAGGATGCCATAGAGGTCGTCCCGGCGCATCAGGTAAACAGGAGTATTTATTCAACCTACTTCCTTGTGCCAAAGACAGATCTCACAATGCGCCCAGTATTAGATTTACGCCCTACAAACAAGTATGTCAAGCCACAAAAGTTCTGCATGACTACGCTACACGAGGTAATCCCCCTACTAAAAAAGGGGGATTACATGGCAACACTGGATAGGAAAGATGCCTATTTTCATATTTCTTTTTTTTTTTTTAAACTACTTTATTTTTTGTTGGCATACGAAACACAAGAACATTACACATAATGTAGAACACACATTATTTTTGAGTCTATGGGGGGGACAGCGCCGCCACTGAGTGACAGTATGGGTGCTGGAGCACAAGTGTGCCTTTTCTTCTTTTATGGGATTGGTAATGTAGTTTAACCCAGAGATATACCATTCGGGTCAGGCTCCGAATTGAATTAGTCATTGTTGGGTGGGTCTGGGGCTGGCCTCAAGTAGGTCCGCAGGGTGGCCCATATATCCTTTGGTCGGCAGGCCGCCGTGATATTTCTGACATATGTCTCCTCGGTCTCCTGTACGTATACAAGGTCCTTCAGCCATGCTCGTCGAGTGGGGGGTGTTTTGGATTTCCACACTCTAAGGATATTTCTCTTGGCAACCATTCCCGCCACCGCAAAGAGCCGCTGTGTTTTAATTGGGACCATCCCTATGCCTCCCAGTAGGTATTTCCGGCGAGTGGCTGGGATCTGAAGGCCAATGATATCACTCACCGTTCCGGCCACCTCTATCCAGAACTGTTTTATCAGGGGGCAGGTCCAATACATATGAAAGGAGTCTGCTGCTGTGGTCTGACACTTGGGACATTCTGGGACATTCTGGCTTTTGTTGGGTGTAATGTGTCGGTGATTCAGTATCTTGAATTGAATCAGTCTAAAGTTTGCGCATATTGAGACAGATTTGGTATATTGGCAGTATCTGGTCCATTGAGTTTCTTCTATGGGGGCAACCAGGTCTTTTTCCCATTTAGATTTCATCGTGTTTTTAGAAGGTTTATGTCGTTGGGCGGCCTGGTATAGCGTGGAGATGCCACCTGTGAAGTCTTCCGGTGTCATGTTTTCGGTGAGGAATGGGTGTGTGGTGGGGGATGTCCGGGAAGGAGGGCCACTTTTTTACATGCTGCCTACATTCTGTGGTATTGTAGCGATGTTGTTAGCCCAGTTCCCACTTTTGCTCAAACAATTTCCAGGGTAGCAAAGTTCCCTTCCGGATATAGATCTCCCACCCACATATCTTTCCCAGGGTTGCATCTCTTCTGTAGGGCTGTTTCTAAAGTGGGTTCGAGAGCTGGATAACGCCATAATGGGGTATGTGACCAAAATGGGTTCTGGCATCCTTCTCTGTCAAATATTTGGGACTAGGCTCGTAGAGTGGAGCTTACCGGGTCAGGTTCTCCCCTGTCTCTTGTGACTTTGGCAAATGGCATTGCTCTAAGGTTTAGTGGGGCTGCTGAACATTTCTCAACTAGTATGTGTGCATTTGGTTCTACTGTTGCTGCCCAGTACCTAGCAAAGTGTGCTTGGGCTGCCTGAAAATACAGTATAAAATCTAGAGCAGCAAGCACCCCTGTTTCATACCTTTCACTCGCCTATTTTCATATTTCAATGTTCCCAGCGCACAGAAGATTCTTGCGTTTCAAGATAGCGAACCAGCACTACCAATTCAAGGTGCTGCCCTTTGGAATAGCCTCGGCTCCAAGGGTGTTCACCAAGGTACTGGCGGTGGTGGCAGCACACTTGCGCAGGGAAGCAATCCCAGTGTTCCCTTACCTGGACGACTGGCTCATTACAGGGGAGTCCCCCCTAATTTGCGGACAAAACATCCAAAGAACCATCAACATCCTCTTTCAATTGGGTTTCTCCATCAACGAGAAAAAGTCAAGCCTCGTGCCAAACACCTCCAAACAGTTCCTAGGAGCTGTCTTAAATACTCAAGAGGGGTTGGCCTTTCCGTCTGAGGAAATAATTCGAAATTTGTTGCTGCAAATTCTTCAATAGCAAGCCGGTCGCCAAATAACGATACACAAAGCTATGGGTTTACTAGGCATTATGGCATCTTGCATTTACCTGGTTCCCCACGGGCGCCTGTGCATGCAACCCATGCAGGAGTGGTTGGTGAAACAGTGGTCTCAGGCAAGTGGTCAGTGGAACGATCTAATGGTCGTTTCGCCAACACTAGTACAGAATCTTTGCTGGTGGACGAGAGAGAATCTAACGAAAGGAAACCCCTTCTACGACCCAGAGGTTCAGGCCGTCGTCACAACAGATGCCTCTTTAACATGGTAGGAAGCTCACTACCTTCACCACAAAGCTCAGGGTCTCTGGTCTCACAAGGTTGCTCAGAATCACATCAATCTGCTGGAACTTCTAGCAGTATTCAGAGTGCTTCGGCCATTCGAACCCCTCTTATCGGACCAGTCAGTGCTGATCCTTACAGACAGCACAACTGCCATGTTTTACATAAACAAGCATGGGGGCACTCGATCTCTAAATCTGTCCAAGCTTGCCCAACAAATTTGGAAATGGGCACAGAAGATTTACCTGTCAGTCCAACATGTTCATGGGGAACTCAACTCACTAGCAGACTCTCTGAGCGAGAGATCCCCTTCCAGAGGAACACGAATGGCGGCTAAACGAAGACGTTGTAGAACACCAATTCTCTCTGTGGGGTTTCCCCACATTAGACCTATTCGCCACAAGCGAAAACAGTCAATGCCCAGACTTCTCGTCCAGGTTCCCCCAGCCAGGCTCCAAGGGGAACGCCCTATGGATGAACTGGTCAGGGATATTTGCCTACGCTTTTCCACCGACACCTCTAATGAGGAAGGTGGTCAACAAAATACACAAGGAACCGATGACGCTTATCCTAGTTGCTTCTATGTGGGCGAGACAACCTTGGGATCCACATCTGCACAAACTGGCGATGTGCGATCCCATCAAACACCCGTGCCAGTACAACCTACTCGCCTAGCACAGGGGCTAACAGTGCACCCAAACCCGCACTCAATGAACTTGGCAGCATGGCTCCTGAGGTCATAAGAGTTCGGACAGCTTAATCTGCCACAGAGATGTATGGATATCTTGAAAGAATCAAGAAAACAAAACACTAGGCACTGTTACTTTAACAAATGGAGAGGATTTGTAATTTGGTGCCAGACTAAACAAATCAACCCTATACAATTTACTCCATCACACATTCTAACTTATATGCTCCATTTGCTAGATGCAGGGTTAGTATTTAACTCCCTAAAGGTCCAACTGGCGGCTTTGTCAGCCTACAGGACCTCTCACAATAAGGTCTCATGGTGGAAAGTACCAGTCATCAAAGCTTTTATGGAAGGTGTAAAGAGACTCCACCCTCCAATTTCTAACCCGCAGCCAGGGTGGGACCTCAATGTAGTACTAGCTAAGCTCATGGGCCCCCCTTTCGAGCCTATGCACAAGTCTAGTCTCAAACACCTGACTTATAAAACTGCCTTCTTAGTAGCTATCACTTCCATAAGAAGGGTCAGTGAAATTCAAGCTTTGCCAGTGCAGGATCCTTTCTTTGTTGTACACAAAGACAAGCTGGTTTTACGAACTCGCCCTAGGTTCTCACCTAATTCATTTCCAAATGTCATGTAAACCAGTCAATTGAGCTACCGGCTTTCTTCCAGGAACCCAAAAGCTCAGCTGAGGTAAAACTCCACACTAGATGTGAGACGAGCGGTCCTCTACTGCGTAGACAAGAGCAGACCGCTAAGACCCCAGTCAACACGAACCTCCAGAGATTCTGGCTAGCCCCCCAACTGCAGGAGCAGTGGCTACCCACACCACAGGTGAGACCAGAGATGGTCTGTGACTCCACCTGAGTCCGCCAAGCTACGAAATCGTTTTTTATTCTGAGCAAAATTGAAAATTGCAACTGCATCCGATCAAACATCTACAAAAAATAGTGCTTTCTTCAAGAATTGCTGCTATTTTACCATTTAATTGCCTTTCTCTCTGTGCCTCCATTGCAACCCACGAGGCAATCCACAATTCAAAATGGCTGATGCCACCCTGATGCTGCTACACAGCCTCCATATGGCCTGAACAGATTGGATTGGCTGACCTACTATTTTTCTGTCCAATACGATCACCGGCAGGCGAACGCCGGCCCAACCCACTAAGGCCACCCAACAAGGCTGCCTGTCTGGAGCCTGAGCTGCCTTCCAGGGACCCCAGTCAACACGAACCTCCAGAGATGCTGGCTAGCCCCCCAACTGCAGGAGCAGGGGCTATCCACACCACAGGTGAGACCAGAGATGGTCTGTGACTCCACCTGAGTGCGACGAGCTACGAAATCGTTTTTTATTCTGAGCAAAATTGAAAATTGCATTGCGACCGTATCCGATCGAACATCTACAAAAAATAGTGCTTTCTTCAAGAATTGCTGCTATTTTACCATTTAATTGCCTTTCTCTGTGTGCCTCCATTGCAACCCACGAGGCAATCCACACTTCAAAATGGCCGACTCCACCCTGATGCTGCTACACAGCCTCCATCTGGCCTGAACAGATCGGATTGGCTGACCTACTATTTTTCTGTCCAATACGATCGCCGGCAGGTGAACGCTGGCCCAACCCTGTCGTGAGCTGTCGGAGCCAGGGGCCACGAACGCTGCCCTACTCTCCAGATATTGCCTTCAGAGTCAATGCATCATCCGCACTCTTATCTGGATAAGTGCTTGCACTGCGCCCTGTAGATACCTTTAATTACCTTGACACTTGTGCGTTACTTTGTTGGAACTTTGCGAGCATTTGCCATACACGTGACTCCCACCGTTGTGCTTTCCTCCCCTCACGCAACCTCCCCGCCTTGTCTATGATTGTTCCTGTTGCCCGCCTTCGAATAATAATACTTGGGGAGAGGAAGATTGATTAGATCACCATTAGTTGCTGCGTACCATAACCACTTTTCGATCTAATGCCTGTGCTCTCAGCATTTTATGTACAGCTTGTATAACGGATTCTTAGATTTCTATGTACTGCCTGCAAAACGGATTCTTAGATTTCTATGTACTGCCTGCAAAACGGATTCTTAGATTTCTATGTATTGACTGTAAAACGGCTTCTTAGATTTCTATGTATTGCTGGTAAAATGGACTATTGGCTTTTTTTATGTACTGCTTGTAAAACAGACATTTAGCATATTGTACCCCTAGTAATCAGATTGTGCATCCTGCACACAGTGCTGCAGCTCCTATCTTATGGTCCTGCACAGCCCACTCAACACACATCCCCAGGGCGCCACTCTATATCTTCCCATGCCAGTCTTCTGTATTGCACTGCCCGCTCTTTGTGCCTCCTTAGGTCATTATATATCTGATACATATGGTCATTGCTAGGCATCTGTACTCATTGTGCCGCCTTAGGTCAATATATGTCTGATACATATGGTCATTGCTAGGCATTTGTACTCATTGTACCTCCTCAGGTCATTATATGTCTGATACATATGGTAATTTCTAGTCATTTGTATTCATTGTGCTCCCTTAGGTCATTTTATGTTTGTTACATATGGTCATTGCTAGCCACGTGTACTGCTCTGCCCGCTTTATGACCCCACTGTATGACTGCCACACATGGTCCCAGCTAGTCACCTGTATTGCATTGCCCCTTCATTGTGCCTCTTCAGGTTGCCCTATTATGTATGTTGCAGTTGCACAGTGCACTGCCCACACACTGTACCGCCACAGGCTGCCATGCTATGTCTGCTGCGCCCCTGGTATGCTGCACATGCTCTTGTGCTAGTCATCTGAAGCGCTCTGCCCATTCATTGTGCCGCTATAGGCTGCCAGTCAATGCCTGTTGCACTTCTTCCGGCTAGTCTATTGAAGTACATAGCCTACATTATCTACTAAAATGTATTGTACCCCTAGTACACACCCACATTACTTAGCCTCGTACGCTAGCACCTTAAAGCACGCATATCTGCCTACCTTACATCTCGCCCCCTACGTACTGCTTACCATTTTGGCCTTATCTGTGCCACAGCTCGACCCCACTATTGCCCAACACCACACACCGACCTCTCCTACTATGTGTACAAATCTACCTCACGTACCACCTCCCTCATTCAACATGACCGCTCTCAATCCATATCTAAATGCGCCAGCCCTCTGGTTACAAAATTTCACTACCAAACCGACCCCTAACCAACCATGCCCTACTCGCATTAGGAATGATAGGCTCGGCTCTCGCCTGTACCACCTACCAGGCCTCCAAACTACATCACTCAATAGCATATCTTCACCCTCATGTCGCCACACTATGTCTGACATAGGCATACTGAAACCTGCTGCGAATAAACCCACACTGTCTCTCCTGACCAGATTGACATCTCCTAATCTACCTAGTCAACCATGTGCCACTTCAGTCAGAAACCATAGATTAGCATCCAGATGTCACCACTGGTCCTATCACGTGAATAACCTCAGTATGGAAAAAATCACCAACCCTAACAAGAAAAACGCCATTGCCCCTGTGGCTCTGATAACTGACGAGGCCCCCACAGCCAATAATAACATCGTGACCAAACTCAAAGGTGTGCTTATTAACGCACGTTCTGTCCCTGCACACTCTTTAGACATTGCAGATTTCATCGTTGCATAAAACCTTGACTTTCTTGCAATCACGGAAACTTGGCTGCATGCATCCTCGGGTCCTGCCCTGACCCTAGCCATCCCCGAAAGCTACACCATCATCAGGTGCGACAGGGACACTAATCAAACCACGGGAGGTGGACTAGCATTCATATTTAAGAATTTGCTTAATCTTAGAGCTGCCAACACCCTACAGCTGCCATCCGCTGAATTACTTTCTATTAAACTACCGATCTCAGCCAATCACACCGCTTTAGTGCATCTCATCTATAAGCCACCTAGCCCTAACTCCACATTTGTTGAGGATATCTCATCCATCCTAGCCTCTAGCACCAAGCCCAAATCTCAAAACATCATACTTGACGACCTCAACCTGGGATACCAGGACACGAATGATGCCAAAGCCAGTGACGTAGCCAGTGTTCTGGCTGACTTCGGCCTCACCCAACATGTTAGTGAACCTACCCATATCAAGGGTCGTACACTTGACTGGGTCTCAGACATGAACTGTGCACTAAATGTAACCTCTGTGTCACCATGTGCGTTGTCTGATCATCATAAAATAATATTCTCCATTAACTCTAGTCCACCCACAGACAAACCCAACCTTGCCCCACCCACCTATACATGCAACAAGAAGGATATTGCGGCTGAGAAACTACTCCCACTTATCGTCCCTTTAATGAACACGGCCTCCTCCACTTGCTCGGACCCTACTGTTCTAGTTGATACTTACAACCGTGCCATGTTAAAAGCCCTCAACACTATTGCCCCGCTCAAACTGCGCAAACAAAAACCCTGCAACCACCTTAATTCGTGGTTCACCCCACACTTACGTGAACTTCGTAAAGAAAAAAGAAAAGCTGAATCACACTGGAAAAGTTCACCTAGTCTAGTCAACAGAAATAACTTTACAACCACCTTCCTCACTTACTAAGAAGCTATCCTAGCGGCCAAAAAAGAAGTGTACAACAATAGGATCACGCAAGCACAATCCAACACCAAGGAACTCTTTAAGATCCTTAAGGAACTAGAGTCTCCAGTCGCCCCACTTGATACGTGCACCCCTGACGCTGAATGGTGTTCCAATATACAAAAAGAACTATTAGAAAAAATTGCCTTGCTCCAAGCCAAAATTAATATAAAAAAAGACATCTCTCGGACTCAGCGGGTAACCCCAAATCCTACAATGCTCCCTCTCCCAAGCACTCCTTCAAACCTTTCAGCTTCTCACCCCTTACCATTAAGGAAGTTGTAACATCATCATGAAGCTTAGGCCTTCCAACTGCCAAGTCGACGCCTGCCCTGCGCCGGTCGTAAAGGAAGCATCGCATGATCTCGCCCCATTCATCACCTCCTTTATCAATTCCTCATTCAAATCGGGCACAGTACCCGACAACCTTGAGGATGCGTGGGTCATCCCTCTAATTAAAAAACCTAATCTCGACCGTAGCAATCCCACCAACTACCGGCCCATCAACACGGTGCCTTACCTACTCAAAATTCTGTATCGTGCAGTTTATCTCCAACTCCAGGATTACCTTGATACTAACCACCTATTAGGCGTCAGACAATCTGGCTTCTGTCCAAGACATGGCACAGAGACAGCCCTGATCGATTTGAATACCCAAATCGAGGACCTGAAAGATAAGGGCAAACAAGCACTCCTGCTCCGCCTCGACCTTTCAGCTGCATTCGATTTGGTCGATCACCAAGATTGCCGCTCACTTCTCTGACGCAGCTACTTCCTGGATCAGCTCTTTCCTGGCAAATATATCCATGATTGTCTTCTCTCCCTTAGCCGCCGCTGACCCTGCACATGTCCCCTGCGGAGTCCCACAAGGCTCTTGTGTATCGGCCACGCTTTACAACATGTTTACTAAACCGCTCTTTGATATTCTTGACTATCTGGGTGTCTCCTATACGAATTATGCAGACGACACCCAGACACTCATCCCTATCACTGGCGACTATGTAACCGACGTCAAAGCTCTTAATGCAGTCTACACTGTCATCCATGCCTGGAGGGCACACCATGGGCTCTGCCTTAATGATGAGAAAACAGAGTTACTCATCCTAGGCTCTCAGTCCAAACTCACAAAACTTGACGCCAAATACAATTCCTTCATTATTGATGGAAACGTTATCAAAGTCACTAACGTCACCAAAACACTTGGAATTTACCTAGACTCCACTCTCTCTCTCAATAGACAAACCAATTCAGTAGTCTCAGCATCATCGTATACGTGTAAACTCATCACAGCATGTTGCCCCTTCTTGTCAACGGACAACTGCCTGATCCTCGCCAGAACCCTCATGTCAAAAATTGATTATTGCAACGCCTTTTACTTAGGGACTAGTCAAAGAAACCTTGATAAACTTCAGGTCACCCAGAACAATGCCATTAGGGCTGCTCTCTACGTTCCCAGGCGCTCCCTCATCTCCTCTACCAGGTGCAACTTACATTGGCTACCCATTACACTTCGCATCTCCCTCAAAGCACTTGTTCTAACAAGGCACAGAATAATGCTGCACCTGCCTACTTGTCCACGCGCTTCACACAACATACAGCATCCAGTCCCCTGAGATCTGCACAGGCGCACACACTAACCATTCCCAGTTTCAAGCTTCAGACAGCCAGAGGCTCGAGCTTCCCAGTCCTTGCGGCTAAGCTCTGGAACTCCCTACCCAATGCTCTTAGGAATGTTCCATCTATCCAATCCTTCAAAAATAAAACTAAACAGTGGCTTCACGAACAGGATGCCCTGGCCACCTCACTGTAATTCATGCAGCTGCTACCAGCTAACAGGCTACACAGTGTATATACTGTATATGTAGGCCGCTAGGCCATTCCTTGTAATGTTTCTTATTCATGTTCTTACTGTTGCTGTAAATATGTTTATATAATGTAACTTGTATCTATCTATGTAACACGTATCTGTAACCCGATGCCCCTGGGCAGGGTGCGCAATTCAAATAAACAAAATACAAATACAAGAAAAACAGATTGACTGTTTGCCTCCATAGTGCCAGGCAGAGAAGGTGACCGCATCTCTAAGAATGCCATCTCTAGGTGGATAGTGCGATGTATCCAACTGTGCTATTCCCTAACAGATAAGACACTGTCTTTCACGCCCAGGGCTCACTCCACAAGAGGTACTGGAGCCACTCTGGCTTTCATTGCAAATGTCCATTTAGACAGTATTTGCAAGGCAGCTACATGGAGCTATATACATACTTTCACTCGGCACTACTGCATTGACACCCATTCCAAGACAGATACACAAGTTGGACAAGCGGTTCTAAGACATTTATTCGCTCATGAACCTTCTCACATCCCACCTCCTTCTTCCACTGCTCGTTAATCTATGCACAGCATGTGATCTAAGCAGATTCCACAAGCCTCAGAAGGGATACATTACTCACCGTAATCGTATTGCTGATGCTTGTATCTGCTTAGATTCACATGCGACCCACCCTTATGCTTATGAGCTTGTCTCTCATATCTGCTTGAATACAACTGTACTCATGCTACACCTCATGCTACCTCATGTCAGAAAAATACAATCTGAGCGACCTACACGTGTGAGTGATCATGGGTACAGGGGACGTCACACTAGGGATAGTATTACTGGCACGTACAAATGGTAACGTAGTCACAAGCAAGCATTCTAAAAAAGCAGAGGACAGAAATCACACTCAACCCTCAGAACCTAGATCAGAAAAGTCATCCTAGAAGCTCTTGTAGACAGTGCTATAAGTGTGAAGCAGAAATTGTTTATAGTAATTTTGGAGAGAATGAAACCACTAACAAGTTTAATTAGTAAGTTGCAAGCACAACTTCGAAACAAACACACCGTGAGCATAGATACTTTTGGCCACATCTGTACAGGTGAGTGGAGTCACACCACCAACACAGAGCCATACTTCAATGAAGAATCATACAAACAACAACAAACTAACCAAATTGCCGTACATCGGAGTGGATGAGGGTATGAAAAGATACACAATACCATAATGGAAGAGGAAACGCTGCTTTCAGAAATATCCCCATCAAACTTAGATGGCACTCTCTAATCCACCAAACCAAAACGCCACACCTACAAATGGCCTTGCACATCAATGTGCAACGTTCGCCAAAGCCTCATCAAAAATGTGCAGCAATTCCTCAATCAGTATGTCAAAGGCAACAACAAAAGATGAATGAAAATACTGCAAACTATGGCCTCCTGTCCAGTAAGCAACTACACTGGAATACGGGGACATTCCTTAGCCTGTATTTCTGGACCAGCTTGCAAAAGCACCTTCCACCGTATTTAAATGTTAGCAACCCACCATTCAACAGTCAGAAATCTAGTGTACAAACTGTACTATGCAAAAACTCCAGCTTTAGCACTCCAACATGTAATGATATTCTCCTGCACGGTACAGCCAAAGAAGTGCTCGATGAAATTCAGCACATCCAAAGGAAATACTGTGGAACTGAAGTGCAGTTACACACTCCAACATTTTCAGACAACAGTACTGACAACAGTGCAGCTATCAACCTTTTATATCACACATACAGAAAAGAAATACAAAAGTTCAAAAGCACTTCTGCTGAAATGCCAAACCAAATATGTGTGTGTTGTCGTAGAACTTTCCATAAAAAGAGCACCAAAACTGTAGATATAATGCAGAAAATAGGCAATTAAGAATCCCAATGGTTTCAATTAGCTCTGTACCTTCTAGCAGAAAACAAGTATGACATTACTACCACCTCCATGCTGTGCACATACTGCACTGCAAAACTTGACAATAACCAAAGGCCTTCACAGGCAATTGATAATAATTTGGAACTATTTCCACTGCCAAATGCACTGCAGCAGCTAAATGTGTATGAGAACATTATAATACAAACAGTACACCCATTTCAAGCAATAATACGTCTTCAACCAAAAACTGAAAAATTACTTCCCACTGAATTACTGAAAGGCATTCGTGGTAAAGTGGTCTATTTACCGTTAAATCTCAAAGAAAATGTAGACACTCTACGAGTGCAAAGGCTAATACACAAATCTTTAATTATACTGGTGAATGGTATACCTACAAAAGACAAAAAGAATTGGCAACACCTAGTGGTCTTAACCAAAGTTAGAGAGGTGTTGCAGTACCTCAAAGAAAACAATGAATACTACAAGGAAATAAACGTTCAAGAAAACCTGAGAGAAACAACCAAAATAATTCAGGACTCCTCAACAAGTGGCCAATTTCAGCGTCTAGATCCTAGTGCAGCCTCCAGTATTTTAGACCAGTACACAATTCACCCAGTGCACTCCAAAGACACCATAGACGATGCACTAGAAACATATCAAATGCGGCAAGCCAAAGGAGCGCCAATCAGTATATGGGAAAAAAGTGTGGAAGCACAAGCCTTTCCTCCACTGTTCAACATTGCAAAAGATATGATGAAAGAAGCACACAAATAACAGCATCAGAATACTGCTGTTTACAAATGTATTCTAAAGACCCTAGATATAGCCAGAACGTGGAGTACATATTCCACCTGCTCTTTGAAAGTGAACTAGCAACGCTATGTTATGGAGTTGGCCACACATTAAAAAGCGGTTCCCATTTCCAAAACATGTCTGCTACACAACTACTTCAAAAAGTGCAAGTGAAGGACAAGGTTTTACAATCCAGTGTTACAAATCTCTTGGCAAACATGCATGGTACGAAAGAGTACTGGTTTCGATGGCACGCAGATGTCCGGTGTATGCTACGCAACCTTGGCCCTCCCACGTGGTTTGTCACTTTAAGTTGTGCTGACTTTCCTACGCATAGCAAACCAAAATAAAACAGGTATAGACATTAAAACACCAGGAGAGCTGTGCTCTCTCGATCCAGTAAACGTTTCACGCTACTTTTGTCATCGCTTCCTTGCCATGCTGCACTTCATTTGCAATAAAACACTTCCTCCCCTCGGAGAAGTGGAACACTTCTTTTGGAGAAGATAATATCAAGCCAGAGGAGCACCACACATCCACATGTTTTTGTGGGTTAAAAACACTCCTAAATTTGGTCAGGAAAGTGATGGAAACTGTTTTGTAGTTCATTCACAAATATGTCACTTGCAGAATCCCTTCAGAAAGTACCCATAGTGAGCTACGAGCACAAATCTTGCAATTCCAAAGACACAAGTGTAGCAAGTATTGTCGATGCAAATATAAGAACAGAGGCAAATACTACACCAAATGTCGCTCTGGTTTCCCTAGACCAGTTTCAACAGCAGGCCAAGTAAACAGCTTCATGTCTTCGGTTCGACACAGTGTGAAAGGAAAATCTCCTAAAAACACATACTGCATAAAAAGGAGCGAAGCATCAAAGTACATCAATGATTACAATGCAATTATTGTCCTCTTATGGAATGCCAATGTTGAGCTATTGTACATTGCAGACAATTCCACTGCTGTTGCATGCTATGTCACCGCCTAATTAACCAAAGCAGAGAAAACAGAGCTCAAAGACCTCTGGGATGACATATCCTCTGACAAACACTGGCACAAAACTGTTACAGCTTTGGCATTAAAATGCTGTCCCATAGAGAATGTGGCAGCAACGAAGCCGCATCCATACAATAGGGCTGAATAACTTCCAACCCTGGGTGAGCTCGCTCTTTCTCCCCTCGACGGGTTTCAATTCATTTTCATTAGTAATTTATATTTCTTCGTTAAGTAATCCACCATTTTTGTTATAATATTTCCAATATTTCAATTGTTTATTTATTCCTAACCAATCAGTGTTGCAAAATTATTGCCAATGCATTTCGGACATCCGTCCTTCATCAGGGCTATCAACACTCATTGAAATCCTTGCAGGATTCGAGTACATCCCTGCAGCCTCCTCTTTTCCAAAACGCGTCACTGGATAGATTGCTGCTTCTGCTTCCTCTCAAAAGCTTCACAGCTATCCAGGAAGTGGTGTGATTACAGCCTCCATGACAGAGAGGGTACAACGAAGCCGCTGCCAGCTTAACCGGCACAGCCTTATATGGGAAATCAGACAACAAAGTGTGGATAATCCTTGGGCCTGCTGCATCGAGAAGAAGAGTACTTAAATCGTACGAAGACATACAAACAAAGCCAAAAACGATCCCAACAGACAAGATATTTAGAAGAACAACTTATTGGGCATTTACTACCCAAAAAGAAGTAGTACTTTAGAAGGCTCGTGCTTGTACAGGTAGCCCAAAACCTCTCATACAAAACCAACATTACACCAAATGAGGAAAAAGGTACATACAGAGTGGAAAGTTGTGAAGGCAGCCTGGTGAGACTTATCAAATGTAGCCTAATTAATCATATGAAGCTGCCCTTAAAGACTCCTCAACACAAATGACTGTACTACATGGCTTTACTGTAACTCTTTAAACCATGGAGAAAAGAAGATTTATTAGCCACCTACACCTCCTATGAAGATGCTTTCAAAGCCACTGAAAGTACGATCGCAGATTAAAACTTTATACAGTAAAAAACCATATTGAACCGTGAACGCCAACAAGAAGTTCATGTACAACTACTGTAGACACTTCTGAGAGCAATGAGCCTTCGCAAACAGGCAGCTAAGAACCACTTGGAGTGCCACTTGTAGCAAATGAGGCAGAATTAGCCATGACACAGGTTACCACCACTATGCTTCAGTATGAGCACTCTACAAAAGAGTTGGAAGTACTTAAATCCCAACTAAACGATGAGCAGCATCCCATTTTTGAAGAAGTAAGTAAAACCATTGAACATGGTATACAGCACGAGTGTAAAACTTGCACCTGTGACAGCTACAAACCAGTACTGCTGTATCTAAGTGGTGAAGCTGGGTCAGGTAAAACATTCTTAATAACAATTATCAGTAAGTACCTCCAACAATTAACAACAACCTTTCTGCCGCTATAACTGCCACTACAGGTTTGGCTGCCTCCAACATAGGTGGAATCACTCTACACCGACTGCTACTCCTTCCAGTAGAACACCAAAACAAATGAGAGTACTATAAACTTTTAGCAGAATCTGCTGTGGAGCTACGCAGAGTTTTGAAACAAATGAAAATGCTCCTAATGGATGAGGTGAGCATGGTTTCCAACCTAATGTTGGCGTTGATTCACCTCAGATTGCAAGAGGTACCTAAAACAGACTACGAAGAACTCTTTGGAGGAAAACATGTAATTGTTTTCAGAGATCTCCTTCAATTGACACCAGTCACAGGTGAACCTATCTTCAAAACCTTGGGACACAAACAGTGCTGTAAAAGTCTTGGAAGCATCGGGAATATAAATCTTTGGCAACATTTCCAATACAGAGAACTAACTCAAAACATGCGTCAGTCTGCAGACCTCACCTATGCCAACATTTTAAAAAACATACGGATTGGTGTACTATCAAAGGAGGTACAGTCTACCCTCAATAGTAGACGCATCCATGAGCTGTACGGGCGTAACACATGTGCTACAGATGTCATGGAACAATTAGCTCAGAAAAATGTCAGCTGTATGGCCTTAATGCCAACTCTAGCAAGCTGTGCACAATTTAATGCAACAGTGCTGCAAAAAGAAAAACAACCACTAGCGCCAATTCATGCCACAGACAAACTGGATGTACACGGTATGACAATACCTATGTGTCAACAAGGCATAGCACGACTACAAGCCTTGGAGAACTCTATCTCCAACACAGCTGGTTTGGAGAAAATGTTAACTTTATATGTCAACTGTAGAGTTATGCTAAAGCGTAACATTGATGTAGAACAAGGTTTAGTTAATGGAGCACTTGGTACAGTTGATAGCTTCCAGACATACCCATGGTACAACAGCATTCAGTTTGTAAATATCAAGTTTGATAAACTTTCAGAAATAAAAAATATAGGACGCACAACTGAGAGATTCCTTCTTTTCAAAGACATGTATGTATGCAGAGAACAGTTTTCTCTCTCACCAGCTTATGCAGTAACTTTTCATAAATCGCAAGGTTTCACCTTCGATGAAGCATTGATTGATATTGGCCACACAGTCTTCAAAGAAGGCATGAGTTACGTAGCACTGTCGCGGCTACGTAGAGTGGAAGGACTGTGTCTAGTAAATTTTCATGCAACTGCAGACATTCCTTGCATCATAGAGTACAATAGACTATGTACACTGTACACACCCCATCTAAAAATGTACCCTATTGCTCAAAATCCAAAATGTTTGAAAAGAAGGCTCATTCCATCAGAAGTACTAAATGATTTCACCACACGACCATCAAAGAAATTGAAAGAAAGTCATACTACAGCAACAACCAAAAGCAGTTACAAAAGAAGTAAAATAGACAAACCATACCCAACTCCACCCACAAAAAAAATGCCTCTGCAAAGAAACCACGTTCCCTTCCATCAAAGGGCTCAGACACAGAAGTACATGGACCGTTCAAATATTCCAATACAGCAGGTGTTAATTGCTATGCAAATGTAACAATCAATGTTCTATTCCAAATATCAGCACTTGTTGAAAACATTTATTTAAATACCGCAGACCAGTTGTGTTTGCAAATGCTTGTCCTTCACAGAAATGCAGTAAGTAATCCTGACACCATTTACAGTGTCTCGGGTATAAGGCAAGAATTGGACTACAGTGCTGGAATGGTGACATTCACTTTAAACCGACAAGAAGATCCACTGGAATTTCAAATGTACTTACTACAAATACTGGAAAGAAAAAACATAATTATAAATTAAATCTTTGACATTTCCTACATGTGGAAACATACTTGCACTCTTTGCAACCATGCCATTCAGGAGCAAGTCCCTAACAAATTCTTCGTGTATGTAGAAATACCTAACTGTGACTCCATTCCGTTTCAACAACCGGTGTAAAATGCAAACCATTGCATGTGGTGTACACTACATATACACTCAAAAAGTCAATATGTGATATTAATGCTCTTAAGATACAATGCCGACAATACCAAAAAGAACTGCAAACGTACTGCCTTCACACACGGACAGGTATCACTTGGCAAAAAAAACTTCACAACTGTACCCATAATCTACCACACAGGGGACTGCACCAATCGAGGCCACTATACTGCATACATTAGAAAGCAATCGGCATGGTGGGAATGCAATGATACTTGCATCAGTCCAAAGCACAGACTACCTGCAAATCATGCAAATGCCTACTTAATATTCTTGAAACCAAAATGTCCTTGTTGATGTACAAACCTACTATACCGTACTCCCCAGCAGCAACCAGTACCTTCGTAAGTGGACAACAAATATTTCTCCTTCCACACTATCAACCTCAAGCAACGTACCATACTAGAAGCATTGCCAAAATGCACTACAGTGTGTGTTGGACAATTTTATCCCCAATTAACCTAAGGAGTACAGTCACACAAACAGTACATGCACACAAAGCACAGTACCACTATTTTCCACTGGATACGTGGAAGGGAAAGTGCTAAGTATGAGGGTTCAAAACTATGCTCAGTAACCTCTAAAATCACCACTTACGCAAATCAATCACCAGCTCTCCAAGAAAAGTTGTACAACTCCAACACATATGGACGTATCACCACGTAAATCTGCAATTGGACAGTGCCACTTCAAAATGTGCACAGATGTCCAAGTAACCACAGGAATGCACAAGCTTCTCTACGTACCCTTTATGAACGGAACACTGCAAACAGTTAGAATACGCCACCTGGTATCTAACTGCAACATAAATACGACAATGTTTTTTGCAGCATCACAACTACCCAACTGAACATTCAACAACTACTGTCTTACAAACATAGCATCAAACATTTCCAAAATGTGAGCAGTTACAGTACACCAACAGGTACGTAACTACCTTCACAATTCTGCACTAGCAGGCACTCTGCCAATGGAGGCCACTATACTGCATCCATTAGAAAGCAATCGTCATGGTGGGAATGCAATGATACTTCCATCTGTCCAAAGACCAGACTACCTGCAAATCTTGAAAATGCCTACTTAATATTCTTCTGGCTAAAATGTACTCATTAATGTACAAACATACTATACCTTACTCCCCAGCACCAACCAGAACCTTCGTAAGTGGACATAACATGTGTTTCCTTCCACACTATCAACCTAAAGCAATGTACCATACTGCAAGCATTAACGAAATGCACTACAGTGTGAGTTGGACTATTTTATCCCCAATGCACCCAAGGAGTACAGACACACAAACAGTGCGTGTGCACAAAGCACAGTACCAGTATTTTCCACCTCACGTCAAGGTTATTTGCAGCATCACAACTACCCACCTCAATCTTCAACAACTACTGTGCTACAAACATAGGGTCACACACTTCCAAACTATGAGCAGTTACAGTACGCCAACAGGTACGTAACAACAATCAGAAATCTGCATTAGCACAGAACAATGTCATAATACTTGCAAACCACCAGCAGCAACCAAACACATAAACAGTGGTACAAAAAGGAAGCAGGAACACATTTACAAATCACCCCCTGCTATACAGCGCCACCCATCGCACCAACACATAAGTCCAGATATCGTACACCCTTACATTTCCTCCCACTTGAAGAGTATACCTTACAAAGTGCTCTAACCACTTCACTGTTCTCTTTTCCCACAGATAATGGAGCAAGCAGTACCACAACATTTTACACTCCATACACACCATACACAAACACAGTGCAGGCCTTCCTCAATCCAAACAGTAAGTGTTCAACGATTGCTCTAATACCTCTGCACAATATCCACAGTGCAATAAGTGCACTTATTTGTGCTATACACATACCAATACCACCATTTACAATGCACAGCCATATTACACTATGCAGCTTGTGCCTATGCCCTACACGCTTCACTACACCCTGTACGTTGTAAGGCCTCCAGCCATACACTAAACATTGTACACCCCGCCCACTATTGCTGCTGCACTGCAGAACTATACATACAGGCATCCTTCCACGTACCACTAACGCGACACATAACACAGCCACCTACCCCTTAGCCACTACAGTTGACATTGGCTTCTATTTCTTCCACAAAATATATAACCTGTGTCCTACTTACGCCGGTCACCTAAGCGTATCATAAGTGCACACACTGAATAAACAACCCTATAGTTAGCTACCCTACAATCTGCACAATCACAACAATGCAATTTCATGCATGCATCAATACATCTTACATAACTTTCCTAACTGCTGCAACATTTGGCTTCTTGCTTTCCACTGGCACCGTGTAGGCCATTAGGTAATTTTCATTGTTATGAACATCATTTCCAAGAAACGTATCCAACCCATATGTCACTGTTGCTAATACAGCATAGCTCCCCAGCCATACTGCAACCACTGCCTTACTACTTACATTTTTAAACTACTGTTTTCCTTTCACATTGTGCAAAGGAAACACCATTTAAAGCTCATAACCGCCTTACAATGTTAGACAAATGTTCAAACTACCTCCTTTCCTTTCCTGAATAGTAGTCCCAAAGAAGGTCATGCAGCACGACACCAAACTGCGTACAATCGACCACCCACCCACGTCTTCTAAAACAGCAAACACAGTCTGACATCACCCACCATTGCCTGTTAACACATTGCACATATAACTGGTCCTTACTCACTGTAAAAGGGCTTTTTATGTATTTTGCCATCACTGCATTCAGGGAACCATTTGTATAGCACCATCATTTCAACTTGTACATTGCACTACCTTCACCATACTAACATTACCAACATTCGTAAATGCATACTACAATCGCAACACGTTGCCCACTTATTCCTTCTTTTTTTTCCTGCATCATCTTTGGAAATCGAAACCTTACATACCTCTCCTTCAACAGAACACACGCTCATTGTAAAACAGCTTTGAGGGGGAAGCATGTTTAGCTCCAAGGTCAGATATTGTATAGAAGTCTAGCAAAAAAAAATATAGAACTTGCACTGCAGTTCCTCTGTCCATGTGCCCCAAAGGTAGTCTGCAACGAACCCATACGGCGTACACTGCAATGGCACGGCTACCCAATAGAAGCATGGAATTCACTGAAATTATGTAAGTACACCTTTACATTACATGTGTATTGTGATTAACATTTCTTAACATGCTTCTCAGTATGCATATTTACCAATGTATTCTACCGCTCACTTCCTCTCTCTACCTTACACAGACCTTTATGACGGCAGTAAAAAAACAAACGCTGTTACACTGCCATGTCTCCACCATTCCCAGTAAATTGCAACTGTCATTGTACTTTCTTTTGCTGCCATTCTTCCCCGCCCCCTCCAAATGCACACATACAATGCAAGACGACATGGAGCGGAAGTCAGACAGTAAAGCACTACACCTTCTACGCAATCGTACACTGCTGCATTCCCTGTTCTGCCCTTTGTATGCCCTATCACACAATTACTATGTCTACGCATCCTCAGTGAACTGTACGTTATAACGGCCACAGGTGCACGCAGAGGTCACCCGGCACAAAAACATGTACAGCTCACATGTCATTGACACACTTCTTACCAAAGCCGCTCCTCCATTCTGCAGCAATCCGAGGTGACCCCCATTACATTTCTTATTGTATTACTTTCTTTGCGGACACACAGACACATTGTGCCGTGGGTCCAACTACACTCGTTACCACTGTCAACTTTTGTAAAAAGGAAACACATGGAAACAGCATCTAGTCCCAACGGTTCGAACACATTTTCTTGTGTGCATCCGTACAATCACATCATTACCTACAAACCAGAGACCAAGGCAGTGGGTTAATATATGACGCTATGCTCTAACACACAGTTCATGGCCCATCAGGCATACAGCTATTACTACATTATCCTTCCTGAAAAGGTTTGTCATGTACGCTGCAACTAATACCTGCTACTTACATGTACTCTTATTCCTCTTTCTACTCAGATATCTAGCACCCTACTGTGCGTGCCACTCCTTCCACATTCCAGTAGACGGCTGGTGGACCAACCATTGCAAAATTACCATAAGCAATGTCTTTGCCATCGTTATTATCTTGGCCGAATGATATGGCCCAGTATGCCCACTTGCAGTTCCTGCTATATGAACCAACCTGCACACCTTTACTCTGTAAACCATCCCAGCGGCACCATATGCTTCCTTTGCTACCTTTCCAAGAAAATGCATTCTTCCACACGGGCCACCAAGTACCACTATGTACTCCTTCTCCCACTTTGCTAGAGGAGAACAGAAGTACAGGATTGCACAGATGGCATAGCTCACTGGATTTTGTTTGCGAAATAAAAGAGAGGTGAATGCACGTCGTTTACATTGTGTGGCAAAAGAAAGCACTTCCAACCACTCATTGTATTGTTAGTAAAGTATGGAATGTTCTAGAACCGTACACTCTGTGTGCGCATGTCCGCTTTTGCTATTGTTAATGTTGTTCCTTTCCAGAGATACATGCTCAAATGACAGAGTGTGCTACGCTTGGCACGCACATAAAATAATTACCTGGACTGCACGCCGTGAGGAACGACTGTCCACAAGTGAAGTCACTGACGACAGTAACTGCTGCGATGGTGTATGTGGCACACAGACATACCTAACGGAAGCGATGCACACATTAAAATTGCACACACCAACAGCTCCACACGCTTCCGTTGCCCATTTGAACAAGTACGCCAAACAAAGGTAACAGTCTTATGGCCTGCCATCCTGTATATAGCTGGACTTAACAGCGTTCATAATGTTATCGGCTGAAAATGTATGTGTGTTGGACTGTACATTATCCATACTTTGCATGTGTAATGCTTATTAACCTGTGCCATTTCCCACTACCTTCCTTCGCTCTCGAGTACAGGGTATCACGAGAGGTATACCATACTGTAGATTAAGGAAGTGGAAAGACAACTAGCAGATGAGGATACCTACCTGCAAATTCACATAGACCCGACAGAGAAAGTTAACAAATTAATCAAAACCATACTGGATGAAGCAGAAAATGATGAATTAATAAGCCATCGCACAAAAAACTTCTTGATGAATGCACATCCATCAATTCTTATTATATATTTATTACCGAAAGTGCACAAGAATTTGACCAATCCGCCAGGGAGACCCATCATTGCAGCTAACAACAGTGTGCTGGAACCATTAGCGCAATACATAGACCGAGCAATTCAACCTCTGACTCACAAATTTAAAACCTACATAAAAGACACCAATGACTTTTTGAACAAACTAAACTCAATTGAAACAAATGAAGAGCAAGACATTCTGTTCACAGTGGACGTCGTAAGTTTGTATACTAACATCACCCATGAATGGGTCTCGGGAGGATAGCACAGCGGCAGCGTGCGTGTCTTGGAAGCAAGACGACACGGAGCAACAACAGGTTCGATCCCCGGGTCCGCGCTTAGAAACCTCTGAGTGTTTAAGCGCGTTATAAATACGTAACTAAGACAAAAAACAAAAAAAAAAACACAATTACACAACTAAGAAAAATAAACAATTCCTGTAACAGCGCCTCGATGCCTGCGGGCTGTGTGAGCGCTTTATAAATGTAAAATTAAAATTAAAAAAAAAATGAAGGGGGGCTAGAAGCCATGGAATGGCTATTACTGAAACCTGACTCAGACTGCAGAGCTGATAAATTGTTTATCGTGAAATTGTTAAAGATTGTATTACAGAACAACTTCTTCATATTTGAACATAAATATTTTATACGAACATCTGGAACATCGATGGGGGCCGTGATGGCCCCTAGCTATGCAACCACATACATGGCTTACCTGAAAGAAACCAACATCTTTAATGATGAAAGATGAACTCAACAATTGAAATGCATCTACAGATTCATAGATGACATATTTGGGATTTGGAGAGGCACACATGAAGAATTGGAAGCTTTCTTTCAACACCTGAACCAGATGCACCGAGGATCAAATTAACATCAAAAACAAGTAAAGAAACAATAGAATTCTTAGATGTACAAATATACAAGAAAAGAGGGAAATTGGAGACCACCATATACACGAAAGAAACAGACAGAAACAGCATATTGCATGCCAGCAGTTTTCACCCAAAAGAAACTGTACAAAGTATACCGTTTAGCCAATTTTTAAGATACAGAAGAATTATCTCTGAAGAAGCAGAATACAATAAAAAATCACAAGATCTGAAACAAAAATTTGACAAAAGAGGCTATCAAGCAACAAACATAACTACCAGTGCAGAAAAAGTCAGTAAAATCAGTAGAAAAGATGCTTTAAAACACAAGACCAAGGACAAAGTGGACAATCTGGTATATGTTACCACCTTTTCACAACAGAGTCCCAAGATTTAAAAAATTATAATAAATAACTGGACAACCCTCACATTGGATCCTGTGATGAAAAGACTTTTTCCTGAACCTCCACTCTGCCTACAACAAAGGGAGATCGATCAAAGATCAGCTAATAAAGGCAGACTTTTCGGGAGTAAGGGAAACACAGAAAGATCATAAAGGGACGATTCCTTGTCACAATTGCAACAATAGTAATAATTTAATTAAAGGCAACACCATCACTCATCCCCACAAAGGATACAAGATAAACCTTCAACATTCTTCGACATGTGACTCGAAAAATGTAATATACGGCATAAAATGCCCGTGTGGGATATATTATGTCGGGATGACAATGAGAAAAGCCAAAACAAGATGGGCGGAACACAAGTCTAATACAAGAACAGGGGCCCTCAAATCGCCAGTGACACAACATTTTAAACAAGAGCAACATAACCTCGCCCAGATGAGGTTCATCATCCTGGAACAAGAGAAAGCCCCAAGACGGGGAGGCAATCTAAATAAAATGTTGCTTCAAAAGGAAACTTACTGGATCGAAAAACTGAATTCCATGCAACCCAACGGCATGAATACAGATTGGGATTTCAGTTGTTTTTTATAACAACTGAATAGATGAAGAAGTGGCAGCTACTCTCCTGCTACGAAGATTGCACATGAGACCAACACTCATACTTAAACACACTTAAATGAATTAATGTGCTATACTTTTTAAAGCCATCATCTCAGCATAAGGCATCCCGAATTTGGAGAGGCCATCCAATCAAAAGAGAACAGTGAAACTTATTAATATGAGCACTTTTACATCTGTCTTCAAAACCATAGGAATTGAACTGATGACCACCACCATTGCCGTACACACGCCCTTATGAACAACCAGTAAAGAGATCTCGATATTCAATAGCAAAAATTAAACCCCTTGGAAGAACGTAAACACGTTATTTGAAACAACAGGGCACAAAAATAGATAAATGCGTATGAAGCACTGTTTCATTGGTTTTCAATACAACTGCATGTGTAGAATGAAGATTTCAACACGATCATATAGAAAGTAAGGACACGTTAAGATGGCACCCATGGAAAACGAGTAGTTAGTCACCTCATCTAATTCCACAACAATACAGTTACCATAACAACCTAACAGAACGGGAACGCTGAGCCATAGTGGAACGCTCCAAACACATGCAGACACTAAGTGGTGGATTACGGAGAAGGAGAGAAGCAAGACGAGACGAACGATCGGTGAGCGGTTGACTGAATTCACACAGCAGTCCCGTTACGTTAACGGGTACACGCATGGAACTGGAATTCAAGGACAGAGGTGAGCACACGATCGAAATGCGCTTTAACTTTTACCCAGCCTGAAAACTTAAAAAATCAGGGTTTTGACACTGGCACTCAGCGCTTTAACACAAACGACTGATCCCGGTGCAAAACCCACATCAAAACGCTTGAAGAAAAGACTGAATGGAGTGAAAACAATTTCCTATTGTTTTCCCAACAGATCTAACAAAAAGACTCTTCGTTGCACGCTAAAGAAAAACAAATCACTAAGAATCTACCGGCTAATTACAAGTGTGGAAGGTGTTTGGAAGAACACTGGATCTTGTGTATCAGTGAAACTGAAGGTCAGAGTTATTTTGAATTAACACCTTTAGAAGAATGTATTAAGTATTAAGCCACACTGAGTGAACAATGACACTGATTAGAATTTTTCTCTATTTAAATTCTAGAAAATGATTTATTACAACTTGTGAATGGACCGCACCTGATGAAGGGCTACAATGCCTGAAACACGTTGTGCATTAAAAATCAACATAAAAGCAATTACATTGAAAGAAAGGAAGCCACACATTGGGACTACCACCATCAGAACAAGTTAGGGAACAAACCCATAAAAGAGATATATATGGGTAACTAACCATAGGCAACTATGGACTAATCATGGAAACTTGAGTGGTTAACTCTCTTATTACATTTGGTTTGCATGTTGTAAAGAATTATACCTGGTACTTTAATTACCAAGAAAGAAATGTTTGTTTATTTATGCAATGGAAAAGGTACTATATACACAGAAAACTGCAATGTTTAATTGCGAGGAATACAGAAATTCCGTTTTGGAAATGTACTTTGTTTTGAAACATTAAAAAAATTAACCAAATCATTTAAGAGTATATTTTAATTGAAAGGCAAGATTTAAATTTGCATAGTGATATGCACAAGAGTGTGCACGGAGACAAGGTCACTCTGGTGTTGAGCGACCCTGTTCACTTTGTCTACTTCCAACCAGTGCCCACCCTGTTTTGTCCAAGGGCCCCAGCCATGCACACAAGGCAGTATGGGTTTTGCAGGCACAATACAACATAGCACTGCCACTGCAAATATCCTCATATTGTCTCCAATGCACTCCCCAGCCCCAATGCAGACTGCGTGCACTCACCAGAAAATGATAGTCGCCTGTATAAGTACCCACCGATACAGTGGATGTGAGTATCTGCATTGTAATTCCTTCCATATGCTAATATCTGACTGCCCTCCCTACAACAATGCAGTGCTCAAACCCTGCGCTCTTGGGTGCATAGTTGTCAGGTTTTCACATTTTGTACCTCACATTGGCAAGGTTCCTAGGAGAATAGGGTATGTCAAATACTATTCCAGGAAAGTTAGAAAGGGAGGGTGGTTAAAATATTCAATAAATTCTGTTTAGAGAGTAGAACATTTCCTTTTTTAGTTTGTTCTATTTTCCCTTGACTAACTTTCATTTAGAAAGATGAAATGCCCCCAAGCCAAGATGGTGGAACACTTTCCCGGCAGTGATTGGTTTAGTTTACAGCAGGCAGCATTGTGATGTCATTTAGAATGTTCCTAATAATTTGCCTTTCATTGGAATAATCATTAGAGTAGGTCATGTTTTCCTTAGCTCTAAGGTAAATTACAGTAAAGTTACATTTAAAGTTGTAAAATCTCTAGTTTGTTAGTTCTAGATATATTGTAGATCATTTAGGTACTGTAACGCTCACCTGATTCCCGTAGAGGCGTCGGTCTTGACTGGGCGTATACCGTATCTTCAAAGGTGATGTGTAACACACGGCTGGCTCTTTGGGCTGGACCTCTGTGCACTGTATGTCTGACTCGAAGGGTAAGATGTCTGCAGATAGAAAATATGGGGTTAAGGAACTGGGTTATTGAATGTCTCTCTCTTGTTCCCTTTCTCTTCTCCTGTAGAACCCCAAAGGTTAACGCTCTCACCTTAGGTAAGTGAACGCCGTGCTCTCCATCTGCCTCAGGGCAGGGTGCTGTAACCAGTTTCTTCACTGGATAAGGGGAGCAGGCCTCTTGACTTCAGAGGACTGCTGTCCGTCGTTTACTGCACGAACGGTAAGTTTCGAGTAATCCTAATGTCTTTAAAGTCTTTAGTAATGATGTCTCTTGTTTTGCAGGGTTCCGGCGATGGCGGATGACGGGCTGAAGTGAGTTGAAGATGGAGCCCGTGTGATGAATAGAAGCGCCTGGAAGCACGTAAGTAAGCGCTTGTTGCCTGCTTCACGATGCGCTCTAACTGTCTTTTTATTTTGCAGGTACAAGTTCGGAGCGGCTGCAGGGTGCCGGAATACCCACTGGGTTAGATGTGGAAAGGAGTAATGGCACGTGAGTATTAAAGTTCCCCAATGTCTTTAAACACACCTTGTTTTGTCTTTCAGATGCGGGATGCAGCACCGAAGGCCTACGGAGCGTGCAAAGAGTTGGTAAGCTTTTGTCTTTCAGATGCTGGAATGCAGTGTGAAGACCTCCGGAGCGCACGAAGAGTAGGTAAGCCTTTATCTTTCAGATGCCGGAATGCAGCGAGAGGCGTTGGTGACAGCCGATGGACCAGGTAAGTGAAGAGCTGTCACTGAAGACCGTAATGCTAACCTGTTCTTTCTTGTCTTTATAGGTGTTTCTGAAGACTGGATTCAGGATGGTAAGCCTTTTTCCTTAGGCCCAGGATCAGATGCAGAGGACACGATGAGCGTTCTGCTGCAGAGGATGCAGAATAACGCAAAGCAAGATTCATCCATCGGGTGTGGTTTAAATAGCCTCCTGTAATGCTTAGGTGTCTCCTTCCAGAGCCACGCCTAGGTAAGAAAAGAGTTCCTGCTTTCCAGAAGAGTTCCAGTGTTCTGAATCTAGGGAGTGGCTCCTGCCCCACCCAACAGGAAAAGTAGTTCCAAACAGAAGAGGATCAGAGGCTCAACTGGCAGGCAAGTAAGCAGCATGGTCTGCTGCAGGTAAGTCCACCCAAGCATTATGAGCCCGGCGCTTCCAGCGCTGGGACTGGGCATATTTATGAGCCTGGTGCCACTGGCGCCAGGACTGGGTCCAAAAGGTCCCAATTGGGACTGGTTGGCACTCGGAACCTGGGTTATGGATCTGTTTCCAAGGGAGTTGGGAAAACCCTGACCTTTTGGAAGCAGAGATCATGACAGTACCCCCTCAAGGCCCCTCCCAAACCGGGCTTCTCCGGGGGTTTTGGCTTGTCAGGAAATGTTCGGTGAAATCTTTTGATTAGGCGAGAAGCGTGGACATATTCAGCAGGTTCCCAGGATCTCTCTTGGGGGCCGTAGCCTTTCCAGTCAATTAGGTAAAATAGTTTAGATTTGGAGATCTTGGAGTCCAGAATGCTTTTGACTTCAAACTCGAGTTCTCCATCAACTAGGATAGGTTTTGGAGATTTAGTTAGTCGGGTTTGAGGTTGCACGGGTTTTAATAGAGAGACGTGGAAGACCGGATGTATCTTCATATGCGGGGGCAAGTCCAACTTGACCGCTACTGGGTTTACTATGGTAGTGATGGAATAGGGACCAAGGTATCTTGGGTTGAATTTGCGTGGCCCTTTTAGAGGTAGATATTTGGTGGATAACCAGACTTGATCCCCTACTTGATATTGAGGGGCTTCCTTCCGATGTTGATCTGCTCCTTTCTTGTATTGTTCTTTAGCCCTTTGAAGGTGAGAAACAGCTTCCTTAAAGGCTTGGGTGATTGTCGAATGCAGGTAGTCTACTGCTGGTGTTTCAAGATCTTGGAGGGGATCCAACTCCGAGGTTCGAGGGTGACTGCCGTACAAAAGAAAAAACGGGGTTTTCCCAGTTCCCGAATGGACAGAGTTATTGTAGGCATATTCGGCTATCCAAAGGATGTCTTTCCAAGTTTTTTCCGTTTGTTGCAGCATGCAGCGTAAATACTGTTCCAGAGTTTGATTGGTCCTCTCGGTTTGTCCGTCGGTCTGAGGGTGGTGACTGGTCGATAGTCTCACATCAATATGAGCCGACCGACAGCAACTTCGCCAAAAATGAGAAATAAATTGACTACCTCGATCCGAAATTAGAACCGAAGGAAAACCGTGCAGTCGGACGATGTTTTCGAGAAATTCTCAGGCCAGAGTTGCTGCTGTTGGCAAGCCTTTGAGCGGAATGAAATGCGCCATCTTGGAGAATAAGTCCACGATTACTAGAATCGTATTGTATCCGGAGCATGGAGGTAGATCGGTGATGAAGTCCATAGAAAGTGTATGCCAAGGGCGAGGTGGGATGTCAATAGGGCGTAAGAGGCCTGCTGGTCTTTCCTTTTGACTCTTGTTTTGGGCGCATACTCCACAGGACATTATAAAGTCTCTGATATCTTTTTTCCAAGACGGCCACCAGAAGTAGCGCTTGATCTTTTCTGAGGTCTTGGCCATACCGGGATGTCCTTCCATTAAAGAATCGTGATAACAAGAGATTACTTTTTTCTGTAAATCTGTGCTGGGTAGGTATAATCGTTCTTGGAAATACAATAAGTTGTCCTTTACTGCAAAGTCCTTTCCCTGCAGATGCCAATTCTGTATGTCTGCTGGAGTTACAAGTTGCCTGGCCTTATCCTTAACTTCCTCTATGGATTCTGTGGCGATTACACCCAGAATTCTTTGTTCGGGAATGATTGGTACAGGTTTAGGGTTGATCAAGTGTTCTTCCACTCCCATCCGAGAAAGGGCATCAGCTTTACCGTTCTTTGTACCAGGTCGATAGGTAATTATGAAGTCAAACTCGCAAAGAATAATGCCCAACGGAGTTGTCTAGAGGATTGGGCTTTTGCGGTTTTCAAATATTGCAGGTTTCGGTGATCCGTAATCACAGTAACGGTGTGTCGGGCCCCCAGCAGATAATGCCGCCAAGCCTTAAAGGCAGACTTGATAGCCAGAAGTTCCTTGTCAGTAATCGTGTAATTGATTTCAGGAGGCGAGAATTTGCGGGACCAAAATGCCACGGGATGCAACTGATTGGTTACCGGGTCCTTTTGTGATAGAACTGCCCCCATGGCAAGGCTTGAAGCATCAGTTTCCACGATGTAGGGGAGTTCGGGGCGAGGGTGTTTTAAGATTGGTGCAGAGATAAATTTAGTCTTCAAATCCTGGAAAGCTTGTTCCGCCTCGGTAGACCATTCAAAACGTTTGTTTTTCTTTAACAAGGCAGTGATGGGCTGGACTATTCGAGAGAATTCGGGGATAAACCTGCGGTAAAAGTTAGCGAAGCCTAACATGCTTTGCACACCTTTTTACGGAGGATGGTGATGGCCATTTGAGAACTGCATCGACCTTCTTTGAATCCATACGCACTCTGCCAGGTGATAATATGAATCCCAAGAATTCAACTTCAGTCACGTTGAAAACACATTTTTCCAATTTAGCGAAAAGTTTGTGTTGACGCAATCTTTCGAGGACCATTTTCACGTGTTTCCGATGTTCAGATTCCGATGAAGAATAAACGAGGATGTCGTCAATGTAAACAACAACACACACATCTATGAGCTCTCTGAGGACATCGTTCATAAAATATTGAAAGGCGGCCGGGGCATTGCAAAGTCCGAAGGGCATGACCTGATATTCAAATAGCCCATACTTGGTGCGGAAGGCCGTCTTCCATTCATCGCCCTCTTTTACTCGTACCAAGTGGTAAGCTCCTCTAAGATCCAGCTTTGTATATATGCATGCTTTTCTGACTTGGGCCAGGAGTTCAGGGATCAAAGGTAACGGATATCTATTCTTAACGGTGATCTGGTTCAGGGAGCGATAATCTATACAAGTTCTAAGGTCTCCTTCCTTTTTTGGAACGAAGAACAAAGCTGAAGAAGCAGGGGACTTGGAAGGACGAATAAACCCATTTGCCAGGTATTGATCCAGGTATTGTCGAAGGTGAAGGTTCTCAGGCTCGGTGAGGGCATAAATTCTACTACAAGGAGGAGTAGATCCAAGTATCAGGTCTATCTGGCAGTCATAAGACCTATGAGGAGGTAGAGAGTTAGCCTGATCCTTCCGGAAAACATCTTGGTATTCTAGGTATTCGGGAGGTAACTGGGGAGTCTCTGAAGAAATTGCTGCCAGTGCAACACCAGGTGGAGGGTGACAAGTAGAGACACATTCTGGAAACTGGACCGTTCTTGCTCGCCAATCGATCAGAGGATTGTGTTTCTCTAACCAAGGTATTCCTAGAATAATCTGAAACTGAGGGGCCTTGATCACATCGAACACGATCTTCTCATGGTGTCCATCTTGACTTACTAGCGTCACCTCTTGAGTGGTATGCGTTACTGGCCCGGAGGCTATCTCCGTACCATCCACCGTAGTAATGACGTCCTTTACAGCCTTGGGACAAAGAGTTAGATTCATCCTCAAAACCATTTCATGATCCACATAATTGCCGATGGCACCGCTGTCGACGTAAGCTTCAATTGCATGTAATCGATCCGGATTATCAGGGCTAATGAGGACCATAGGTATCACGAAATGCGAGGTCACGGAACTGGTTTTAACGCTCGGCAAGAGGACCTGTATTCTTGTTGGGCGAGGTCGTTTCCCTGCTCAGAGTTTGTGACCCTGGTAACTGCAGCTCCTACTGCCTTCTTGGCTGGTTTCACCGGACAGTCTCGAAGAAAGTGCCCTGAGTTTCCTCAATAGAGGCATAATTGCAACTGTTTTCTCCTTTCCCGCTCCTTTTGTGTTAGAGGACCTTTCAGACCCCCTATTTGCATGGGTTCCCCGGAGTCTACTCCTTTGGAAGGAGTTGGCGGTTTGGAAAATACTCGAGCATCAAACTTGGAACGATCGGCCTTCCTGTTCTGCAGTCTGTGATCTATTTGAACGACTAAGTCTATATAGTCCGAACAATCTTGTGGGGGATTCACTACTTGGGCTAACACATCTTTGAGCTCTCCACGTAGACCTCTATAAAACAGCGTAATCCTTTTGTCCTCAGGCCATTGAGTTTCCACTATCAGTCTGTTGAAAGACGCAATATAAGCCAAAAGGTCTTGATTACCTTGTCGCAACGAAAGAAGCTCATTGTCCAAGGCCTGCCCCTGTGAATGTCTTGCGAAAAGTTTTTCCATACTGAGCTGAAAAGCTTGAAAATCATGGAGGACCGGATCATCTTGATTTACTAGAGGGATCGACCAGTCTGCCGCATTGCCACTAAGGTACGAAAGCACGAAAGCTACTTTAGCTTGATCAGTTGGAAAGGCTGCTGGCCGGCATAAGAAATGCAACCGGCACTGATTGATAAATACTGCAAACCTCTTTGGGTCACCAGAAAATCGTTCGGGCGGAGCCAGAGGTACATTCCCAGGTAGGTTGATCTGCACTGGATTCATAGAGGATGTAGAAGGAAGATTTCCCCCAGATGCGGGTAACGGGGTCTGTCCGGCTTGTGACTGTAGCAATTGTCTAGCGAGATCATCTGTTCGCTCCTTGGAAATAATCAGTTCCCTTCTTAGAGCGTTCATTTCCTGACGGGCTGCATGCACGTCTGCCCTTAGTTCCCCAAGTAACTGGGCTAGCTGGTCGGTATCCGAGGTTTCCATAGCGCCTAGACGGGAGTTTTGTGGTAGGCTTTGCGTTCTGTAACGCTCACCTGATTCCCGTAAAGGCATCGGTCTTGACTGGGCGTATACCGTATCTTCAAAGGTGATGTGTAACACACGGCTGGCTCTTTGGGCTGGACCTCTGTGCACTGTATGTCTGACTCGAAGGGTAAGATGTCTGCAGATAGAAAATATGGGGTTAAGGAACTGGGTTATTGAATGTCTCTCTCTTCTTCCCTTTCTCTTCTCCTGTAGAACCCCAAAGGTGAACGCTCTCACCTTAGGTAAGTGAACGCCGTGCTCTCCATCTGCCTCGGGGCAGGGTGCTGTAACCAGTTTCTTCACTGGATAAGGGGAGCAGGCCTCTTGACTTCAGAGGACTGCTGTCCGTCGTTTACTGCACGAACGGTAAGTTTTGAGTAATCCTAATGTCTTTAAAGTCTTTAGTAATGATGTCTCTTGTTTTGCAGGGTTCCGGCGATGGCGGATGACGGGCTGAAGTGAGTTGAAGATGGAGCCCGTGTGATGAATAGAAGCGCCTGGAAGCACGTAAGTAAGCGCTTGTTGCCTGCTTCACAATGCGCTCTAACTGTCTTTTTATTTTGCAGGTACAAGTTCGGAGCGGCTGCAGGGTGCCGGAATACCCACTGGGTTAGATGTGGAAAGGAGTAATGGCACGTGAGTATTAAAGTTCCCCAATGTCTTTAAACGCACCTTGTTTTGTCTTTCAGATGCGGGATGCAGTGTGAAGACCTCCGGAGCGCACGAAGAGTAGGTAAGCCTTTGTCTTTCAGATGCCGGAATGCAGCGCGAGGCGTTGGTGACAGCCGATGGACCAGGTAAGTGAAGAGCTGTCACTGAAGACCGTAATGCTAACCTGTTCTTTCTTGTCTTTATAGGTGTTGCTGAAGACTGGATTCAGGATGGTAAGCCTTTTTCCTTAGGCCCAGGATCAGATGCAGAGGACACGATGAGCGTTCTGCTGCAGAGGATGCAGAATAACGCAAAGCAAGATTCATCCATCGGGTGTGGTTTAAATAGCCTCCTGTAGTGCTTAGGTGTTTCCTTCCACAGCCACGCCTAGGTAAGAAAAGAGTTCCTGCTTTCCAGAAGAGTTCCAGTGTTCTGAATCTAGGGAGTGGCTCCTGCCCCACCCAACAGGAAAGGTAGTTCCAAACAGAAGAGGATCAGAGGCTCAACTGGCAGGCAAGTAAGCAGCATGGTCTGCTGCAGGTAAATCCACCCAAGCATTATGAGCCCGGCGCTTCCAGCGCTGGGACTGGGCATATTTATGAGCCTGGTGCCACTGGCGCCAGGACTGGGTCCAAAAGGTCCCAATTGGGACTGGTTGGCACTCGGAACCTGGGTTATGGATCTGTTTCCAAGGGAGTTGGGAAAACCCTGACCTTTTGGAAGCAGAGATCATGACAGGTACAAGGAAACAGAAAATTGATTGAATTCCATTTCAAACCCTCAAAGACTGAGCTAATTGAATTCTCTTTTGTGAAAAATTCAAAGATTGGACTTTTTGAACTGAACTCACTTTAAAGACTGTTCAATAATCAGATTTGGAAAGTATATGTATATAATGCTGAGTTCCAAGTATTTATTGAAAAGTAAACAAGTTTGTTAAGAATATTTACGAACAAGATTCAACAAATATTTTTAGCTGTAAAAAATTCATTTTATACTAATTAGGCGTGCGGATCGTTACCGTCGTGTTACTAATATTTTTTAACCAACATAAGAGTAGTTTTCATTACATTTTCCTTCAGCGCGTATTGCAATCCTCTTCAGGCAAGCGCGGTTAGAGAAAAGGACATTAGAACGTCACGCTTGCGTCGCAGCCATTTTGTAGATTTCAATTCATTTGTCGTTTCCTTTCAGCGACGCGCTGTGCCAGGAAAAGAACTTTCCGAGATAAGCATTTTGTTTCTTTATTCCTCAACATTTATTTTCACTTTCAAAAGCTATATCAAAAATTTAGAGACTTGTCAGGTTGATACGCTGTGCGAATTAGAGGGTCTCATCCATTATCATTTCATCCAACCAAAACGAGTGCTCATATATTTAATGGCAAGTAAGAGCTCATGACCAGAACTTTACTAAAGACATTCTTTTTTAAGAACACGCAGCAGTTATTTGAATAACCAAAAATCTTAGCACTAATTACTTTTGAAAAGACTACAAAGAAATTACAGCAGGTAATTTATATAGAAGATACCATATATATATATATATATATATATATATATATATATATATATATATATATATATATATATTTCTGAGGCTTGTGGAATCTGCTTAGATCACATGCTGTGCATAGGCCGACATCTAGTGGGAGCTGCGGAGTATTACAGTTTGTTTTTCGAAACTCGAAAATGGGCGTCGACACAGGGCGTGCCAGTAATACTATCCCTAGTGTGACGTCCACTGTACCCAAGTTCCCTCACGGGTCTAGGACCCTCAGATTGTTTTTTTCCGCCATACTGGTCTGAAGCATTTTGCGGAGTCCCCTGGCCTTAGCCATACTTTTGCTAAAAATTTAATTTAATAATCTATTGACATCCTTCCCCACCCCAACGTCGAACTTCGACACTCGACGCCGGCTGGAGAAGAAATTGACCGTTCGCTTGCTGCACGACGGACTTGGGCCTCGGAAGGCCGCTGGCCTCGGCCCGGGCCTTGGAAGGCCTCTGGCCTCGGCCCTGCAAGTAGGGAGAGTGGAGGGTTGTACATACTCTACACTCTTGGTATATAGGTACACCTTATACATTTCCTACACTTAACAGCCCGCTGCCTCAAGGTGCGTATGGAGGGTACCCCTTTTCAATTCTGCCCCAAGTGCAATCGCAAATACCCTTGGGTCGACAGGCACGCCACGTTCAATCTCTGCTTGCCGAGGGACCACCCCGAAGCGAACTGCAGAGCGTGTAGTAGGTTTAAACCTAAGACACTTAAGTACCGTTCGACGAAGCGTTGGGCCCACCACGCCAGGCAGGCGGCCATGGCAGCGGAGGGTGCCTTCAGCGACGGCAGCGACGCCGTACTTTCGGACGGCGAGGGCATTACGGCGTCGAAAGACAGCCGAGCGCAGGTCCCCGACCTCGGAAGGTCGTCCAGCAGGGCGGCTATGGGGAAGACCCCCGGCGACACAAGCGCTTCACATACTACACACACTAAACACACTAAGTCCAACCGAGACTCGACGACGTCGAGTTCTCGGAAAGAGGCACAAACAGAACGTCCGATTCGGTGTCCTCTGGGCGCTCTCGATCAAGATCGCCGCATGACTCCAGGCAATCATCCACTCTTACCAAAAGTGCCTCGCTCCCTAGGCTAACAGAAGTTCGATCGTCGGAAGACGAAGACGACTTCCACCCCCAGGCCGCGCTCCAGGAGTCGGAGCCCGCAGTTAAAACCAGCGAGGCCCCACGCTCGAAGGACAGGGACACCACCCCCGATCCTCGACGCCAGGCGTCGAAAACCTCCGGAGCCACTAAAGGACAGGGAAAACATTTTTCCACTCACGGGGAGGGGGGAAAACAGCAAAAGAAACAACCTTTGCACTCTTCCACACCTGTGAAACACACCACTCCCCCTAAACAGACAGACAAGACCAGGTCTGCTGATATGTCTAAAACCAGCAAAGCTACTCAAGATAAATCCCATAGACTTGCTGAGAGAGTCATCCCCAGTTCCAAAAAATGGTCCAGTGAAGACATAGATAGGGTCATGTCAAGAATGTCTTCTTTGGCAGATTTTTATGATAAAAATCCAGAACATTTCCTCTCGTATGATCCACAAGGGGCGACTCCCTCAGGCTCTACTGATCCTATCCCCCCGAGTAAGAAGCCCCGGTTTGAAACTCCGATGAGGTCAGAACCCTTCGAGGTACAACCATACGCAAGACCATACTCACTGTATCAAGTAGAGGCTTCCTTTTGTGAGGACCAAGAATTTGGTATGATAGAAGAGCAAACCGGGACGGGCTACTATGGGGATGATGAGGACCAGGAAGAGGAAGAGGAGGACCCGGAAACATACAGAGTAGATTCCCCGGTAGAGAACGAAGCCCCAGTTACCGACTCCCCGGTCGATAACCAACCCCTCCTAAACGAGGTTCTCGCACGCGCAGCAGAACATTTCCACATTGACACCCACGGTGTCCAGGAGGAAAGGGACTTCGCAGAAGAGTTGGTGGGAGAAAGGAGGCCTGTTGCCCAGACCATCCCTATCTTTAAGTCCATTCAGCAGAGAATAGATCCGTCCCTGGTGAACCCGAACCTCACCAGAGCAGTCAATCCCAGGGTTGAAAAACTTTTCAGGGCGGCCCAGTCTGACCCTCTCTATATAAGAGGACATCTGAAGCCAGACTCCCTAGTTGTCACCAACACTCCTAAGAGGGCTGGAACACCCTTGTCATCGTCCGAAGTTCCTCCCGACAAGGAGAGCAAAAAACTATACGGTTTCGGCAGGAAAGTAGCCTCAACGTCCGCCTATCAAGCAAGGATTGCAAACTCCACCACCATGTTGGCCAGCTACAACTGCCATCAGTGGGAAGAAGTCACGGCACTCATAGCCTCTGCTCCTGAACCTTTAAAGGGCCAGTTAGCTCGGATTTCCGCAGAGGGTAGAGCCGTGTCTGGTTGCATTTTGAAAGCAACCTTCGACGCCGCGGACAACGCAGGTTGATTGATAACGGAAGGCACTGTTATCAAAAGACATGCGTGGTTACGGCAGTCTGGTTTTAAGGCAGAAACCCAGGCATCATTGTTGGACAAACCGGTGGAAACCGATCTGTTGTTTGGTAAGGCGGTCGAAGACGCACTGAAGAATGCCAAGGATGAATACGAAACACTCAAGTCCCTTGGCCAGTTAACCAATAAACCCCCTAACCAAAGAGGGAATAGTAATTTTCGTCACCCACGCGGCCAAAATTCCCAGAGAGGATCTACCTATTCCCAGGGGCAGGGTACACAGTGGAACAACAACCAACAGTCTACCCAGGGTTACGGCAGGGGTAATAGGAGAGGTTGTGGTAAAGGCAGAGGCAGCCCCAACAAGGGAGGCGGCACGCCTCCACCAAAGCAGTGACGCTCAGTTCAGGGTCCCTTCTCACGCAACCCCAGTAGGGGGACGCATTTCCAACTTCACCCAGGCTTGGGAAGGGATCACATCAGACAGATGGGTGCTGTCAACAGTATCCACAGGATATTGTATAGAACTACTGCAGCGTCCCCGGAACCATCCTCCACGACAAAGAGTACACTCTTTAGAACATCAGAAGATTTTCCTCGAGGAGATCGCCATTCTGCTAGAAAAGGACGCGATAGAACTCGTCCCGGGACACCAGGTAAACAAGGGTATTTGTTCAACTTACTTCCTTGTGCCAAAGAAAGATTTGACAATGCGCCCAGTATTGGACTTACGGCCTGCCAACAAGTATGTCAAGCCCCAAAAATTTCATATGACCACGCTACAAGAGGTAATCCTCCTCCTAAAAAAGGGGGATTACATGGCAACCTTGGATATGAAAGATGCATATTTTCATATTTCCATGTTCATATTTCCATGTTCCCACCGCACAGAAAGTATTTGCGCTTCAAGGTGGACAGTCGACACTACCAATTCAAGATACTGCCCTTCGGAATAGCTTCAGCACCAAGGGTATTCACCAAGGTACTGGCGGTGGCGGCTGCACACCTAGGCAGGGAGGCAATCCCAGTGTACCCTTATCTGGACGACTGGCTCATAACGGGGGAAACCCCAAGAATTTGCAGGACAAACATTCAAAGGACTATCGACCTCCTTCACGAGTTAGGCTTCTCAATCAACGAGAAGAAGTCAAGCCTAGTGCCAAGCACCTCAAAACAGTTCCGAGGAGCTATCCTAGATATCCAAGAGGGGTTGACCTTTCCTTCAGAAGAAAGAATTCGGAATATACTACTGCAAATTCCACATTATCAGTCCGGTCAACAAATAACGGTACGCAAAGCAATGCGTTTACTGGGCATGATGGCGTGCGTCCATGCAGGAATGGTTGGCGAAACAGTGGTCTCAGGCAAGTGGTCAGTGGGACGATCTAGTGGTCGTTTCACCAACACTGGTACAAAGCCTTCACTGGTGGACAAGAGAGAATCTCGCACAGGGGAAACCCTTTTACGATCCCGAGGTACAGGCAGTAGTCACTACAGATGCATGCCTGACGGGGTGGGGAGCTCATCATCTCCACCACACAGCTCAGGGTCTCTGGTCTCACTCAGTGGCCAAGAACCACATCAACCTGCTAGAGCTTCTGGCAGTATTCAGAGCGCTTCAGGCGTTCGAGCCCCACCTACTAAACCTGTCAGTGCAAGTCCGGACGGACAGCACAACAGCCATGTTCTACCTGAACAAGCAAGGAGGGACTCGCTCGCCAAATCTGTCCAAGCTTGCCCAGAAAATCTGGATATGGGCACTCAGACGGAACATCTTCCTGTCATCACAACATGTTCCAGGGGAGCTCAATTCCCTAGCGGATGCTCTGAGCAGCGACTCCCTCCCAGAGGAACACAAATGGGTTCTACACAGAGAGGTCGTAGAAGATATCTTCTCTCAGTGGGGTTTCCCCACTATAGACCTATTTGCCACAAGCGAAAACAGACAATGCCCAGGATTTGCATCCAGGTTCCCCCAACCAGACTCCCAGGCGAACACCATGTGGATGAACTGGTCAGGGATGTTTGCGTACGCTTTTCCACCAACTCCTCTCATCAGGAAAGTGGTGAACAAGATGAACAGAGAGTCGATGACGCTCGTCCTAGTTGCTCCCATGTGGGCAAGACAACCGTGGTTCCCACACCTATGCAGGATGGCGGTGTGCGAGCCCATCAAACTTCCAGCCTGGTACAACCTATTGTCCCAGCACCAAGGTCAAACAGTGCACCAGCAACCCAACTCAATGAACCTGGCAGCATGGCTCCTGAGGTCATAGAGTTTGGACATCTCAATTTGCCACAGAGGTGTATGGACATCCTAAAAGAATCTAGGAAACCAAACACAAGGAACTGTTACTTTGACAAGTGGAAGAGGTTTGTTATCTGGTGCCAAAGTAGATCAATCAACCCCGTTGATTGCACTCCTTCCACTATTGTTACATACATGCTCCACCTGCTCGATGCAGGATTGGTTTTTTAACTCACTGAAAGTACACCTGGCAGCCCCGTCGGCTTACACCACTTCCCATAGCAAAGTTTTGTGGTGGAAAGTACCAGTAGTTAAAGCCTTCATGGAAGGAGTAAAGAGACTTCACCCTCCTATTTCAAACCCACCACCAGGGTGGGACCTTAATGTGGTGCTAGCCAAGCTCATGGGCCCCCCTTTCGAACCCATGCATAAAAGCAGTCTCAAACACCTGACTTATAAAACGGCCTTCTTAGTAGCTATTACTTCTATAAGAAGGGTCAGTGAAATTCAGGCTCTGTCAGTGCAGGATCCCTTCTTTACTGTCCATAAAGACAAACTGGTTTTACGCACACACCCTAGGTTCTCACCTAAATTTATATCTAAATACCATGTAAACCAGTCCATCGAGCTTCCGGCTTTCTTCCAGGACCCGCAAAGCTCGGCTGAGGTGAAACTACACACCCTAGATGTGCGTAGGGCGGTGCTCTACTATGTAAATAAGACCAGATCGCTAAGAAAAACAGATCAACTGTTTGTCTCTGTAGCTACAGGCAGGGAGGGGGAGGCGTCTCTAAAGGTGCCATCTCGAAGTGGATTATTAACTGTATCCAGCTGTGTTACTCACTTTCTGAAAGAACTCTGCCTTTCACACCAAGAGCCCACTCTACTAGAGGCATTGGGGCCACTCTGGCTTTCATTGCAAATGTACCCCTTGACACTATTTGCAAAGCAGCTACTTGGAGCTCTATTCACACTTTTACTCAGCATTACTGCATTGACACCCATTCCAAGGCAGATGCACAAGTGGGACAAGCGGTTCTAAGACACTTATTTGCTCATGACCCTTCTCACATCCCACCTCCTTCTTTAGGTACTGCTCGCTAATCTATGCACAGCATGTGATCTAAGCAGATTCCACAAGCCTCAGAAGGGATACATTACTCACTGTAATCGTATTTCTGATGCTTGTATCTGCTTAGATTCACATGCGACCCACCCTTCCTCCCCTCTGAGAGAAGGCGCATCCTCATGCTACCTCATGTCAGTAAAAATACAATCTGAGGATCCTAGACGCGTGAGGGATCTTGGGTACAGTGGACGTCACACTAGGGATAGTATGACTGGCACGCCCTGTGTCGACGCCCATTTTCGAGTTTCGAAAAACAAACTGTAATACTCCGCAGCTTCCACTAGATGTCGGCCTATGCACAGCATGTGAATCTAAGCAGATACAAGCATCAGAAATACGATTACGGTGAGTAATGTATCCCATATATATATAATATTTTTACCATAGTTAGTGTCATATCACTATTAATCACATTGTTGTTTGGGAACTAAAGCAGAGGAGTCCAGAAGTGAAGAGATTAGTGAGAAGATAGACAAGTAGAAGACAAAGCATAAAGAGTATCCACAGTCATCTTCTTACATCCTTTGAAGCAGCCTAATGACAAATCAAGTTTAGGCTACAGGTAATTTAGTGAATTGTTAGTGAGAAAACATTTTAGACTGAATAGAAAACATAATATTAAAAATTGTATTTTCCTTTTAGGAACCCTACTGAGTCAAAGTCCTCCAGTGAGAACAGTCTGAAGTACCTGCAGTGGGAGTTCTTGTCTTTTGTTGTTTTCTCATTCCCCATTCCCCTTGGGTTTTCCTGGCCAATAGTTTTAAAGAAGCAGGATTGTTGAGCAGACAGGCTTAGGGGGCTTGGTGGGCCAGCTTCACTCCTGCAGGATCCAACTACTTCAGTTTTCTGACAATAGTAGGCCTCCACCCATACACCCAATAGCCTACTCCTTCAACACACCCACCAAAATGCAATGTAGACATGCATGCTACCATGTGGCCACGTACCTTTCCTAACTACCAGTACGTATAGTTACACTAACGAAGTCCCACAACTTTACATTCTCCAACCTACTTCCAAACAGTGGCAAAACTGTTACATGCAATCACCCTAGCCATGCACACAATCCAGTACACCTTTATAGGCGCAACACACTATCATACATCAACTGCAAATATCTTCATATTACCTCCAATGCACTCCCCATCCCCAAGGCCCTCTACCTGGACTCAATGCACTATTTCTATATATGTGTACAATTCACACACCATTATTACATTCCTCCCATATATGTCTACATTATGTTTCAGGTATTGTGCCGAACACCAATACTACTCTTTGTACGTATCTGTGCAATCCACATACCAATATTACAACACTCCCGTACATTGTAGCATTTCGTTGCGGTTTTATTGGCAACAGCCTACTCCTTTGTCACACCCACTGCAAAGCAATGGAGCCATTCATTGAAAAATTTGACCACTTGTCTTTCCTGTCCACAGGTTACACATTGGTACGGTAATGACCCCAATCAAGGCAACATTCTATAACTTACTTCCAACCAGTGGCCCCCCTGTTATGTCCAAGGACCCAATGCAACATTATAAACCCTTCTTCCAACCAGTAGCCATCCTGTTATGTCCAAGGGCCCCAGCCACGCACACAAGTCATTAGGGGCAGGCACAACACAACATAGCACTCCACTGCAAATATCTTCAGATTGTCTCCAGTGCACTGCCCATTCCCAATGGAGTCTGCCTGCAGTCACCAAACAATTATAGTAACCTCTACAACTGGCCACCGATACAGTATATATGAGTACCTCCTACATTGCGTTTCAGGTATTATGCCAAACACTTTTGCTACTCTTTGTACATATGTGTGCAATCCACATACCAATATCAAAATACTCCCATACATTGCAGCATTTCGTTGTTGTTTTATTTGCAACAACCTACTCCTTCGTCACATCCACTGCAAAGCAATGATGGCAACACATGCCCACTTGTCTTTCCTGTCCACAGGTACAGATTGGTACGGTAATGACCCCAATCAAGTCAACATTGTAGAACCTACTTCCAACCATTGGCCACCTTTTATGTCCAAGGGCCCCAGTCATGCACACAAGCCATTAGGGCTTGCAGGCACAACACAACATAGCAGTCCAACTGCAAATATCCTCATATTGTCTTCAGTGCACTCCCCATCCCCAATGGAGTCTGCCTGCACTCACCGAAAAATTATATTAACATCTACTGACCACTCATACAGTATATATGCGTACCTCCATACAAAATCATTCCTTGTGCCATTGTCTGACTGCCCTCCCTACACCAAGGTTGTACCCAAAAGCCTACGCCTTCAATACACCCAGGGAAATGCAATAGAGGCATGCACAGTACCATGTGACCACATACCTTTCCTGACTACTGGTACGTATGGGTACACTGACGTACTCACACAACTCTACATTCCCCAGCTTACTTCCAACCAGTGCCCACCCTCCTATGTCCAAGTGCCCAAGCCATGGACACAAGCCAATTATGCGTTTCGCAGGCACAATGCAACATAGCAGTCCAGCTGTAAAAATCCTCATATTGTCTCCAGTGCACTGCCCATTTCCAATAGTCTCCCTGCACTCACCAAAAAAGGATAGTGGCCTCCACAACTGCCCACTAATAAAGTATATGAGAGTACCTGCGTACAAATGTCTTCCATGTGCCAATGTCTGACTGCCCTCCGCAAAGGAAGGTTGTGCCCAATCCCTAGGCTCTTTAGTACTTAGGCAGAGGCCAAAGGCCTCCGCCCATGCAGCCAATTACCTAGTCCTACTACACACCCACTGGAAAGCAATCGAGTGCCCCTGCTATGGAGACTACACCCGGCGACAATGGCACACTGTGAGAAACCAGAATGAGTCTCACCTGCAAGTCCCTGGGGATCTGTCATCCAGGTGGCCAGGACAGAGCCATCGCTTTTGGATCCAGTTCCTGGGAGTGGACCAGTGCGGGAGGATCACCTGGAGGAGGGGTTTTCAGGGAGTGGGAGTGGGACACTAGACGGTGAGACGCGGCATTTCCTTTCCTGTAACACCTTTTCCCCATTCTACCAGGTAGAATACTTAGGAGCTCAAACTCCCTCCCCATTCCCAACACAAACACTTTCTCACAGACAGCTCATTGTGAAGCAATCGAGGCATGCATGGTAACATTTCCCACAGTGCTTGCCTACCTACAAATATGTACAGCTACACTAACGAACCCAAATAAGGCCACATTCTCACACCTACTTCCTACCAGTGTCCACACTGTTACGGCCAAGCGCCGTAGCCAGGCACACAAGGCAGTTGGGCTTTTGCAGGCACAACATAGTACACTGACTGCCAATCTTCTCATATTATCTCCAATGCACTCCCCATCCCCTATACAGTCTGCCTACACAACCAACATATGATAGTCCCCTGTGCACCTAACCACCAATGCAGTGTATGTCAGCAGCTGCAGGAATTTTCCACATCGCAACAGTGTGCTGAAACACAGTCCTTCCATTTCTGCATGTCGTTATGGCCTCCCTTGCAGCAACGGTGTGGCCAGACTCGGCTGCATATCTACCCGCTAAGTGCCTCACTGCTTTCCCATGCATGGAGGCATTATATTGCGAAGGTGGTGCCCAAGGCCTACGCTCTTTTGACGTGCCATGCCCATACTAGCATGGGAACAATTCCCCACAAACCCACCGCTGTACAACGCAAATGCACAAAGGCAACATAACCACCGGCAGCCTTAGCCTACAGCACAAAACATTGCCAATATCTCCGCTTTGCCCTCTTTCACCCAGCCTATCCTGCAAACCATGTTTTCCAACGGCTTTCGGCGCTCCACTATCCTCCGCTACACCATGGCGCTGTTTCCCAAAAACTTTGATGCACTGCACGCTTCCCTCCAGCCAACCACCGGCCGCGTCCAATGTTCGCCGACATCACGGTGTCCCGTGGGCCAATCAGACTTCGGTCTGCGGTGCGAACAGGGAAATGGGTCCGCGCAGCGGACCCCGATATCACACATTTTTTGGGACGTACATTTCAGTGTTTTGCAAAAAAGCTACCGGTCCGATTTCCACCAAAGACACAAAAGCACGTTTTGGGCCCCCTGCTCCTGCGGCAAATTTGGTGAAAATCCGTCCAGCCATTTGGGCTGTAGCCATGCACAGTTTTTCCCCATTCAGTCTGAGTAAAAAAATAATAATTTGGGACCCCCCTATAACTCCCCTCCGCCCCCGCACTAAGCCTCACCCAACTTGGCAAAAACATTCAGAACCGGCCATATACTATTTTTTGCAACGTTTTGTGAGGATTCATCCAGGAGGAGCGAACTTATAAGCCGCAGAAAAAGTGCTCTTCATATGAGTTTAGCAACTTAACCATAACTACATTTGTGTCACACGCATCACTTCAAGAGTGAGTGGCTGCTAATGTCAGCTAGAATGCTGATAGTGTGGAAAGTTTTCATGAACTGCTGAACTTAAGGAACAATTAGCGCAGAACTACGGCGTGAAGAGCCAAATGGCAGGGGTAAGCATTGCAGACCGCTTTAAACAAAAAGAAATCCGAAAAAAAGGTATATTTTATACTTGTTAGCTTGTCTAACCCATGGAACCTACCCACATGCCAAATTTCATGTTTGTAGCATGTTGGGAAGTATGCTGAACATTTCGAACACACACACATATCCAAGCATTGCAGACCTCTTAAATTTTATTTTTTAGAAAAATGAGCATATTATACTTTTAACATTGTCTACACCATGTAATCGACCCACATGCCAAATTTCAGGTGTGTTGCATGTTGGACATTATGCTGAACATTTCGAACAGACACACACAAATATCTACAAATGTTGCATAGATAGATAGATAGATAGATAGATAGATAGATAGATAGATAGATAGATAGATAGATAGATAGGTTTCTGAGGCTTTTGGATCTGCTTAAGAATCACACGATTGCATAGGCTGACATTTAGTGGTAGGTGCAAATTATTGCATGACATGTTTTCGAAGTTCGAAAATGGACGTCGATTGGCCGTGTTTGTAATACTATCCCTAGTGTGACGTGTACTGTACCCATTGTCCTTCACACGTCGAGGTCCCTCGGATTGTTTTTTCCACCATCGTGGTCGGTCGCATACTGCAGAGTTTGTGGCTTATAGCCTTTTGTCACTTATTGTGACTTAAACTTGAAACCGTTTCTTTAAACATCTTCGACGATCAACACTGCAGCAGTTTTTCGACTACATTTCCAGAAGAAGCATTTTGACGACCGTCTGCACGCCAGACGCACACTGGGCGTGCAATCACTGCCTGCCAAGGGACCACTGTGAATCATGCTGCTCAGACTGTCAGCTGTTTTGGCCTAAAACATTAAAAGATTGATGCACAGAATGTTGGCGGCCTACACTATTCCGGCCGAAGCTTGTTCAGGCATCCTACCAGACACCGAAGAGTCAGTGATGCAGAGGAAAATATGGGATCTGCAGATTCCCGTGTGCCTGTCCCCGCTAGTCCCCAGAAGGCAGGCCAGCGCCCCTGCTATGGAGACTACACCCGGCGACAATGGCACACTGTGAGAAACCAGAATGAGTCTCACCTGCAAGTCCCTGGGGATCTGTCATCCAGGTGGCCAGGACAGAGCCATCGCTTTTGGATCCAGTTCCTGGGAGTGGACCAGTGCGGGAGGATCACCTGGAGGAGGGGTTTTCAGGGAGTGGGAGTGGGACACTAGACGGTGAGACGTGGTATTTCCTTTCCTGTAACACCTTTTCCCCATTCTACCAGGTAGAATACTTAGGAGCTCAAACTCCCTCCCCATTCCCAACACAAACACTTTCTCACAGACAGCTCATTGTGAGAGAAAACGGACTAACACCCGAGCCGTATACTTGACATGTCCCAACACAAGGGTCATGCAGAGTGAGGCAATTACTGATAATTACACACACCTGACTTCCATCACACTTCCCCACACGGATAAAAGGCAGAGCATGAAAGCACACTCTGCGCAAGGCAAAACACACGAGGAAGCAGCAGTTCTGAGATGGCAGTTTAATACGAGAAGAAAGACTGCAAGACCGGGGCGGTTGCAAGGAGGGAAGTGGCCTTGACCTTTTTGAAGAAAAAAAGCTACTTTACTGAGCCCTTGAGATTAAGAAACATAACACCTGGATTTAAAGCAGAAGAAAAGTGGATAGTGTGTCAGAGGTACCTGGGGCTCTCCCGTGTCGATAACCCAGGCGGGAAGGAGTGATTGCCGCTGTGATACTGTCCTTGGCTCCTACAAAAAAAAGCAGCACCAGTAAAGTCCACCACAGCTGGTGACTCGGGGAGACTGATAGCAGACCAGCCTATGTTAGAACCAAGGATGCAAGTGGCAACTTTGTATGAAGCAATCTGAAGAAACAGTGTGTGAAGCGTATGTGATGAGCACTGAGAATATAATTAAACACCCAGGGAGTGACTGTACTTTTGAAGCCAAGATAGATACCATATACAGAGTGGTCCGGCACCACATGGGTGCTCATGCGAAGGTCCCTGTTAGGTATCCAACTGAGAGGTGGCAAATGTGAGATGTGAATTATGAAGTAGAAATGGTCCTGCAACGGGTCAAGCTAAATCCTGTGCACATTCAAAAGTCTTCGATGGCTAACACAAACTGCAATTGGTCAGAGTCCGGCCCAGGGAGACGGATTGTGTAAGAGGAAGGATCTGAGCCCGGCTGAGGGGGATCCGGGGTGAACTGTGAGTCACGCGAGAAAGGATATTCTCTGAACATTGGAGAAGGGGATCTGAGCCTGGAAGAAGTGGATCCAAAGTAACGGTTGTGGTATAGAAGGAGTCCGAGCCTGGCTGAGGGGGATCCAGGGTGAAGAGTGAATCACCTAACTTGAAGAATGGAACTTCTCATTTGTTTTGGTACATCAGGCCCTCTGCATCAAGAGACTTTTGATAACTTAAGAGACTTGGTCACAGAAGGCCCTGTTGGAACTGTGTCCACATGCCAAAGAAGCCAGAGAGTGTGCTATTCTTGTGTGAACCACCTGTCCCGTTCTGAAAAGATGGGGAAGGGATGCCAACGTCCTGAACATCCTGACATATCCTTTTGTGAGCACTTCTTTCTTTTTCATGAACACTACCCTACTCTATTTGTATTTAACAGTAAGGATTGGCAATCTTTTTTTTTTGTATAGGCCCTTTTATTTTGGCAAGACTCCACTAGGACTGCATTATTATTATTTGATGGTCCCAGCTTGCTCCCATCTGTAGATTTAGGATTAGATAGATGTTTATCACACACTTGTTAAAGTTCAATAAACACCCTTGAACTGGGGTCACTTGTGTCTGTCTTACTATTGATGCCATTTCTTTCTTACAACACAAAAAGCACAAACAACACAGGGTAAGGCATAAACACTCCAAACACACAACCCCCAGCCATTCGTCAACAAAATTGTTGAATAAATGGCACCAGGTGTCCGAACCCACTTCTAGTAGCTCTTCCTCGACGCGGTCTTCTGCGCCCCATCCACGTGCGTGACAAGCTGTACTACCCAAACAAGCATCGAGCGGAACCACCACTGCGCATAAAAAGACACTGGGCCTCATTACGAGGTAGGACGTAGCCATGGTGCTATTAGCACCATGGCTGTACCCCCTTACCGGATTCTGGGTCCGGGTTCTCAAAATAGGGATTTACCGGGTCATTCCAACCTTGGAGGACCCGGTAAGTCCCCATTCCGAGAACCATTCCCCATTCCCATTCGAGCCCCCATAGGGCTCAATGGGAATGGGATGGAGTTAGCTCCCTGGTCCCTTAGCGGCTCCCGCTAAGGGTGCCTGGTAAAACCAGGTGCCCATAGCGGGACCCGCTAAGGGACCTCGGAATAGGGCGGTAAGGGTTTACCGGCCCCGGTCTCCTTACCAGTGCCCGTTAACCCTTACCGCCCACCTCGTAATGCGGCCCACTGGTTGACATTTCAAAAGTGAGCACCCCTCAACGTGTGCCGAAACAGACGACTGATTCGTCAAACACTTCCAAACAACTGCTGAAACGCACACACGCACAAGAGGAAACCTCGATGCAACAACAGAAGTCGTCGAAAGAAACACATTACACACAAGCCTTATCCTCTTTGTTGGAGGCTTTACTCTCACACCATCCTCCTAATCCTGATGAGGTTATAGTCCCTCTAAGGGATACACCAAGCAACAGTTCATGAACTAGAGAATGGCTTGAAGAGACTATGCATAAGGTATCTTTTGTTACTTTCATGGAAAAATACCCAGTGCGACAAAAGGACATTGGGCCTCATGCCGAGTTTGCCGGTCCGTAATGATTGGTGCCGGTAAGCTGACTGAGCCGCTGTGTCCAACAGGTCTGACCCTGCCGGGCACAGCGGTTGCGGTAGGCAAAGCTGTCACGGAAGCACCAGCACCGTTAACAATGGTGCCAGTGCTTCTGTGTCCCCACTCCCATAGAGTCCTATAGTCCTATAGGACTCTATGGGACATGAAATTAAATGTTATTTTATTTATATCGTGCTCATACACAAGCGTTTCAGAGCGCCACCAGGCAAAGGGAGGGGAACAGGGGAGAACAAAAACGAACAATCTTACTATGCCCAGTGACATGAAGAACGCACAGGTGCATGGGAAAGGGAAGAGGGGGAAATAGGGGGAAAGTGCATGGGGGGGGGTGGAAAGTGTGGAAACAGAGGAGAGAAGCAGAATAGATATTAATAAGTAAAATAAATAAATGCGATAAACCGTGGTACTGCAGCCAGCAAGTGGCTAGTGGTAGGTTAGTTAGGGTATATATATAAGTGCAGAGAGAAAAAGTGGGTGGGGGGACTGTATGGGTACATATACAGACCTCAGTGCAAGTGGTGGCCCGGAGGCAGAGCAGGCGGGTGGCAGGGTGAGCAGGTACCTGGGCCCGAAGAACAGAGGGTGGCCAGGTGCATGGTGCCAAGGGAGAAAACAGATCAGCAAGCGAGAAGAGGGAAAAAGGCAGAACCGAAGAGGAAGGTCTTGAGGTGCTTCCGGAACCAGAGATGGTTCTCCTCAAGTTTCAAGGTGGCGGGGAGGCTCTTCCAAAGGGAGGCCCCAGCCGAAGACAGAGATCTACCTCCAGCACATTTCTTTGAAAAACGACTGACCCTGAGGGAGTTAGAAGTAGAGGAGCAAAGGGCTCGAGAGGGGAGGTATTTACAGAGAGATAGTTGAAGGTATTTTGTACCCAGGCCCCAGGAATGGGGATTAGCAAAATTACCGGCGCCTGACTTCCCGGCCTCCGGACTTGAAATAGCCCAGTGACACCGGGAAGTCAGGCGCTGGTAATTTTCTGTGGGTCCAGCGGCAAACTGCCGGTAGCACCAGCAGAGTTACCGCCGGACCCGTAATGAGGCCCAGTGATTTAGAGGAGGGCCAGCCCCATGTAAATCTCCCAGGTTACAAAAGGAGACCTCTACACAACCACAAGATGAAGTGGTGCAAGTGGTTATAGATGACCAATGTAAAGAGGCTACAGATAATCAGGGATCTTTAGATAATTACTGTGATGATGACCCCGAGGAAAATATCTATGATGATACTGATGAATATTTACTCCTGTCACATGAAAAACAGGACCACCTACTAGATGACTCACCTGTTCATGGACAAATACTTGATAATGATTTACTCAAAAAGGCGGCGGATCACTTTAAAATCCAGACTCAAGAAACCATACAAAATATGGAGTTTGTTGATGAAATGTTAGAGGAAAACACATCAGTAGGTCAATTTATTCCACTGCTCCAATCAGTTGCTAAGTGTATTCAGCCCTCTTCAGTCACTCCTTCCGTTACTAGGGCAGTTAATCCCAGCATAGAGAACACCTTTAGACCTGCTCCTTCAGACCCATTATATATAAGAGGACATCTTAAACCAGATTCTCTAGTGGTAACTACCACCCAGAAAAGATCAGATACTCCTCTAGCATCAGCTGAAGCACTACCCAAAAAGGAAAGTAAAAATAATTTTGCATTGGGGAAACAAGTAGCTACTTAAGCTGCTTAGAGTGCTATGGGACATCGTGCACAGTCAACTAGATTCTGTTCCAGAAACCGTACGCTCTCTTGTCTCAAAGACTGTGGCTGAACGCAAACAGGTTGCCAATAACATTATTAAAGGCAGTTTAGAAGCAGCAAATACTGCAGGCAGTATTGTGTCGGAGCGTACGCTATTAAAATGCCAATGTTTGGCTGCGTTAGCCAGGCTTTAAGCTTGAAACAGAAGCCACCTTACTCAATATTCCTTGTGACGAATCTGAGGATGTCATCCCTTATGCCTAAGGGGGAGACTTTTCCCATGAGGCCAGGGCGGTGTGCGTCCACAGAACAATAGTCCCCCCTGGGAGTGGTGCACTGAGGGAGGAGGAAGGAATTCCCCTATGGGATTGGGGTTGACCATAACCAGAGAACGCGGTATCCACCTGCCCTATTACCTCCAACTCCTCCAACTTTAAATGCTCCTTCCCTTTCTAAGACAGACCTGATATATTGTGTTGTCGGGTCAGTCCACCTAATCTAAACGATAACACTGAAAACTCGACTAATACAAACTATCTTGAATGTAGCTCTAGAACAAACTTAGATGACAATACTGAGGGACCAAATAATGCAAAATATTGTGCATGTAGTCAAACCAACCTATATGACAATATTGAAAACCCAGACAATATAAAGCATTATGCATGTTGCCAAACTAACCTACATAATAACATTGAAAAACCAAACAACACAAAGGGCCTCATTACGACCCTTGCGGAAATGGAAAAATGATGGCGGAAATGCAATACCGCCATCGAACACCGCTCGTTGCGATCATGACCCGTCACCGTAAAGTACGATGCCATTAGCGACACCGCAGTGAACGGCAACGCTAACTGCACCAAGTACGCGCACGCGCGCCTTGCAAAACCGGAATCACCGCCATGGCGCAACGGTACGCGAATTCTGACCCTAGCGGACATGTACTGAACGCCATCAAGCACGTCGTAAAGTACCATTCCGCCATGGCGAGAAATACGGCAACGCGAACCAACCGTAAATGGCCCACTGAGTGCCTGTACTCCACTCCCTGGCCTCATTGCACAACTCCTGGCAGGCGCAATGTACACACACTATGCAACCAGTGAAATCCACAATTCACCCATGCATGCCAACGTAGAAAAGCATGCAGGGGCTCAAAGCGCCCCGTGAGTGGGCATCCATGTACGGCATGTCACCATAGCCGTACTGACGCAGCACAGGCATGTGAAGGTACAACACATCAAAATGAAAATCAAGAACACATGACACAAAACAACAGTAGTCCCCCATCGCTTGCCACCAGCGCAAGGCAACATCCACAACAGCATCCTGAGGGGGATTGCACCAGCCCTGTACTCATGCCAGTAAACAAACCAACCATCAGCAGAAGCATGTACCACACAAGTCGGCAGAGTGACTGAGCAGCCAGGCCCATCCCAAGAGGGGCCGATGGGAGCTGCAGGGCACAGATGGCATCAATACAGAAGCTATTCCAATGGACATGACCCCAGTCCCCCTCCAACAAACGCACGCAAACACAGTCACCTGTGACCAGCCACATTCTGAACAACCCATCATTCCACCAATCGACCTGGCTGACAGGCACCAGTCGGCCAAAAGCCAATCCCCCGCCCCTGAACAGCACATCATGTAAACAGACACAATGGCAGCCTCTATCCGTGACCATACTGTGCTACGTAGGCAAACGCGGCCAGTACTGTACCACACAACTCAACTCAGAAGGCGGAACACAAAGCAGATCATCATGCAATACATACCGCCACAAAGCGAAAATCGCCACATCACCTGCAAAGAACAACGCAACACGACAAATATCGGAATACAATTTAAATGCACATCCAAATGACAAAGGCCCCACATCAATTTGCAAAATCCCACCAAAACAACCATCATCACCGAGGGCTGCATCTGCAATAATTGACCGGCTTCCACTTGTGTGACGCCCTGTACCATCATGGCACACAGGGCTTACATCAACGTTCCAAAAGGCAACATGGAAGCGGCAAGAACCGCAGGTCCGTCCCATGAGGCAGGCACTAGTCGAGCTGAAAGGCCGAAATGTTGCACCTAGCCACCAGTACAGCGTAAGGGCATGTGGCCCATTGGCGATCGTCCCATATGATCGAAATGGTGCTCCACTGATTCACCCGAAGCTGCAGGAGTCGAGAGTAAAAACCATCTGGAGGAGTGGCGTAGAGATGGCATCTGCAATAGGGCAGGAGATACCTGTCACCCAAAAGAAACACAAATCAACCGATTGCATTACGGGACTCATGATGCATTACAATCTTCATTCAACACACCAAATCCACACCCATATGCATGCTAGCCCACTCCAAAGGAATATACACACCCCTAATCCAGTATCGAATCACAACGAAACCAATCGAGCTAAATACACCATTGGCAACGTCGGTTACTGTGCATGCGTCCGTCAAGATAGAACCCATGACATGGGATTAGTAACGTGCCTAGACACAAGTGTATGAAGGCGCGTCGAGACAGGGAGGATCCGACAAGGGCAGAGAGACGTATGTCCCACTATGGCAGCCTTGCATCACATAACGCAGGGGAAGGGGAGTGAACCAAGAAACCCATGTACATGGCAGACCCTGAACGGATTCATCAGTCCATGCATCCACACATCATTCCCTCATCCCGCAATGAAAACGCATGAATATTCACTCACATAATATGTGAAACTTCCATCGCGTCTGTGCGTAATGCAGTCCGCAAAAACCACTGTGCCCCTGGCCGGATCTGTAGTGTTGTGAAGCAAGATGGATTTGGGAACGTCCTGCCTTATCGTCCACTACGCTATTGCGCATCCCATTCAATTCATATCATTCATTGCCTGCTCGTTATGGGCCATGTCCCAAGGACATTCTACAATAGAACGTTACATTTCCAGCCAGACCTGTGGGCGTATCCTCGCCGCTACTTCAAAACCAAAAATGCTGGCCTTCGAATTCCTCACTTGCAACATTACGTCGAAAAGGCTTCTGTGAACGCTTGCATTCACAATTACATCAATGTAGTGCGGCTGTGTGTCATGATGCTAACTGGCTGCAATCACAAATGGGACGCCACGCCCGTCGGTGAAGTACGTTACTGTGCTGCATGAGGGTCGGCCATCGATCGAGCCCTACATACCACTGACTCTTCACAGGTATGTAAGCGGCTGCAATCATAGCATGTGTAACAATGGGAGCATAGCATGAAAATCAGTCAAAGTACATCACACTGCCATCGGGATTTGATACATGATTCCAATCCCAAGATGCCATGCGGCCAAATGCAGCCTTACGTGCGGGCCGTGCTCGACCAGAAGGGATTGCATCTGCCACAGATTCATTCAATCAGCACAGGTGGAGGCCATACAGGCCGACAGCACATATATTGCAGACCCAAACCCCTCCCACAACCACTCCCACTCCAAAATGCTACCGGCAGGACTAGCGATGTTGGGCCTGGGGTACCAGATAGCACTGCAAGTGCTACAACTACAAGAAGACGACGAACAACAACAGGTACAACAACCGGGCGCACAGGGGAGACGGAGGAAGAGGAGGAGGAGGAGGGCAAGGCAGGGTCAGCAAGGCCCACAAGCACTGCCACCACCACCACGCAGGCGGCCCGCAATCCCACGCCTCCGAGCCGATCCGTTCAACCTCACTGCTGAGCAGATCCACACCCTCTACCGTTTGGACCGGGACACCATAATCGCCATTGTGGACATGACACATGCTGACCTCGTGAGCATGATAGATAGCCCAACCGCCATCCCACCCCTACTGAAGGTGGTGTCTGCACTCCACTTCCTGGCCACAGGCACCTACCAGCACACAGTGGGACAGTTGCATGGCATTTCACAGCCACTGTTCTCACGGACACTCTTCCAAGTGCACGATGCCCTCCTGAAGCACGCCGACGACCACATCACACTACCACGCACGTACCAGGAGATTACCAACGCTAAAGTGGGATTCCATGCACTTGGCGGCATCCCGGGTTGCATTGGTGCCATCGACTGCACCCATGTTGAATTGGTTGTCCCACATGCCATGGAGGTCCAGTACCGCAACCGGAAACAATTTCATTCAATCAATGTGCAAATGGTGTGTGACTCCAACAAGATATTTACGCATTGTTGTGCCAGATTTCCAGGATCTACCCATGATTCTATGGTCCTGAGGAACACAAGAATACCACGCTACATGGAGCGACACGCAGGGCACAGATCCTGGCTACTCGGTGAGTCTCATTTCATGCATGACATCGTGGCCCATTTGATGCGTCAATGACCTTGCAGGGGGGGGGGGGGGGGCTACTTAGCACTATCATTCCACTGACACCCTTTATTCGTCTCATACAGGTGATGCCGGGTATCCACTGAAGAGATGGCTCCTTACACCAATCCGGAACCCACAGAACGAGCATGAGGAGGACTACAACCATGCCCACTCACGTACCCGTGTAGTCATCGAACAGGCATTCGGCCTACTGAAGGCTCGTTTCCGCAGCCTCAGCAGGTCTGGCGGGGCACTCATATACAGCCATGAGAAGGTTTCTAAGATGGTCATGGCATGTGTCATGCTGCACAACATGTGCATACGTAGGAATGTGCCCATGCCCCCTGACGCTGTACTGCATGCACCTGAAGATGATGATGATGATGAGGGTGGGGATGTGGAGGCACCTCAAGGAGTCCATGAGGCACAGGATGCACGTGCAATCCGACAGAGCATCATAGATGCATGCTTCTAGCAACCACGCATGGTGCCTATTACACGGAAAGGGGACCTGTGGCACTGTGTGTGTGTAGTACAGGCACATTGTGGACTGTACGCCTATGAAGGCCTCGTACGCAAATATCAATGTCCACACATGTCATTGGATGATAATGAGGTGCTGTATTGTTAATGTGATTTGATTTATACACCCTATGGACCCGCCACCCAGTGAAGCCCAACACACCCCCTCCACCCTACTACCTCCCCCCCAACACCAGTGTCCAAATATGCATGCTGTCCGTGGGTAGACGCTATTGCAAGCCCCCTCTACGGGTATCAGGGGCACCCCTGCCCGTGGAGCGCAGGTTCCTGCCAGATCTGCGTTGGGGGCTGCCCTGGACGGAACTTGCCACGGATGAGGTCTCTGCCTGCTCGCGTCCATGCATGTCTCTGAGGGTTTGTGAGAGCTCCGAGAGCACACGGCGCACAGCAGCAAGTTCAGCACAGACGTCTTTGGACGTCGCATGCAGTTCCCCCCTCAGGCTCTCGGTGCTTTTCTCCATTTGTGCTCTCAGGCTCTCGGTGCTTCTCTCCATTTCTCCCCTGAGGCTCTCACTACTTTTCTCTATTTGTGCCCTGAGTGTCTCGGTGGATGTTTCCATGGCTGCCCTGGAACCCCCGCATTCATTTGCATGGTCCTTGAGTAGCGTGGACGCTTCCTGCTGTTGCTCGATCAGCAGGTCGAGGGACTGTTGCCTCTGCTGGGCCATGGACATTTGCGGTGGTGTGACAGGGGGGCTGCTCAACACATGTTGCCTTGGCACAGGACTTGTGGGGGTTGGCCAGTCGTCGTCTTCAGGATGCCCCTGCGTGGTTTCGTCATGGTGTAGGGGATGGGACATGCAGGGGGATTGGGAAAGGTCATGGATGGTACCTACGTCGCCAGCACTGTTTTCCGTGTCGGAGCATGCTGGCATGACAGCTGTGTCCCCTATGGTGCTGCTACCACCAGAGGCGGTGCCATCAGATACGTTCTTTGGGGGGACCTGTGGTGCTGGGGTTGTGGACTTGCTGGCTGCTGGGGTGCCTGTTGCAGTCCCCTCCAGTGTGCTGCCACTTGATTCCTGCTGCTGCCGTGTCTTGATCCTTGCACCTGAGGTGGAGGCTCTTGGGACGTTGGTCCTGGCCCTCTTTGCAGGCGTGCTGGTAGGGGTGTCCTGCAGCTCGTCGTTGGTATCGGACCCTGTGGTGGAGTAAAGAGGGGCGAGCGTTAGTTATGGGTCTGTCGGATTTGGAATGGCAACGTATCAAATGCATTGGGGTGGTACATGAGGCTGATTTGGGACTGGGCCTTGGAGGTGGTCTCATTTCCGTGTGGATTGAGGATGCATTCATTTGGCTGCCTGCAGTTAGGGGGTGCATGCTGCACATGTAGGGGTTGTTTATGGCTTCTTGATTGATTTGTTTGTTCATTCTGACTTTTAGAGGGCGCTGTCAGGGCTAAGTATGTATTGCACTATGGGGTCACATGGTACTGCACATGTTCGTGGTTTGTGGATTTCGCATTGTTTCTCTTGGCCAACCTACCTGATTCTCCGGATGTCGGCACTCCTTTCTCCATCCCTCCGACTCCCTCTATGCTCTCCATTCCTATGGTGGAGGCGCAGATTTCCTCCCAGGGGGTCAACTTGATGGGCGACTCTGAACCCCCCCCGGTAGCTGTGGCGATGTTCCTGTTCGCAGAAAGTATGCTGCGTACGCGGATCCGCAGGTCGTCCCACCGCTTGCGACATTGCTGTGGCGTGCGGGGTGTTGTCCCCACCGCACTTACGCGCTGTGCCACCAGGACCCATATGGCCTTCTTGTTGGCAAGGGCCGTCCTGGTCATTTGACTGGAGAAGACGACGGCGGAATTTTCCTGTAGGGTCTCGGTGAGCACGGTCAGTTCCTCTCGGGAGAAGTGTACCTGCCGCTTGCGGTCACACGCTTTCTTGGCTACCTTTCCCATATTTATTTTTTTAACTGGGGTTGCTAACGGGTTGGGATGTGTGTCAGGGTCGGATTTTTTATGGTTGTGTTGGGATTCGGATTTTATAGTTGTGCGGCGTGCTGTTTCCCGTTCCGGCCACATGCTTTTACTTCCGTTTCCGTATATTTACGGTGGCCGTAATTTGCGGTGCACGCTCGTTACGGTGACCGCTCATTACGGTGACCGCTAAGATGGGTGGCGGTATTGCACCTGGTGCAGCGTACGGCGGCGGTAAGGGCCGTTTTGGGGTCATTTCCGCCATCGCAGCCTTTCGGATTCCGCCATGGCGTAATGCTCGTGCCCGATGGGTCGTGATTGGCCGCACTTTGCTCCTTCGTGCAATGGCGGAAACGCTATTTACGCTGTTGCGGTCCGGTCAGTCAATTTCCGCAAGGGTCGTAATGAGGGCCAAAGTATTATGCATATAGCCAAACTGACCTGCACAACAACACTGAAAACCAGCTAATATAAAGTATTGTGCATGTAGCTTAAAAGATGGTACTGCAACGAAGAAGATGGCCAGAGTACAAAGATCACTCGTAAGCAGCTGAACAAGCAGCCTAGTTTCCAAAGGCCAGTGTTTTTGCTCTAAGGAATACATCAGTCCAACGTGGGAATTCCAACCGAGTTCAAGGTCAGGCTCAAACAAGCGGGGAGGAGCAGCACCCTTTACAGTGTAGAACTGAAGGTGGGGGGAAAGGATGTCGAGGCCTCTCTTTGCAGTTACTCTTTGCTCTCTACAGCTGACAGGCAGGCCGCTGAGGGCGCTATCAGCAGAAGTCGGTGGGGGGGAGGGGGGGGGGCTGTGCTCGCAGTCAGGCGGTATGATACGCTCCCGGGGGCCTCGGGGTACGGTGCCTCGTCGCCATTGTAATAAAGAGGCACACTCAAATTGAAGGAGTTTGAGAGCTTTATTCGAGGCCCCCGGGGTTGTCGCAGTAGGAACAAGAGACCATTATATATTTGAGAGAGGGTCTGGGACCCTGAGGCAAATGAGAAAGAGTTGCACACTTGGTAAGAAGTGAACCAAGTGAGCACAAAGCAACATAGCGAGTCTGGGACTCGCACCCATATGTGAAACCAAAGTTTAAAGCCAGAAGCGTCTGGGACCCCTGGAGAGAAGAAAATATAACACAAGAGAAAACACGTGTTTAACTAGGGAACCAAACAAGCCGTATAAAGTAATGTAAGTCTGGGACCCACAACCACATGAGATATTGAGAATAAGAGGGTCAGGAAAGACTGAAAATAAAGGAATTCTAAGCCTGCCAGCGAAGCGTGCCAAGCTGATAGGATACAGGAACTGTGAAGCTGGGAAACACTTCCTCCGGGTTTCTATACATGATTTATCATCAAAAGAAGTCTTGAGGCAAGAAGAATTCTAGGGGAAAGGAGCACAACCCTAGCTTTTAAGTCTTGTATTTTTTAACATTGTTTTGCATCACTTTTTTCTACCAGTGAACCTGGGAACTTTTCTTTTGTTTGAAAACACAAAAAGTACTTTTTCCTTTGCAAAAAAATCATCCTTGCACAGTAGGTGTTTGGGACACGACAGTGAAAGACTTTTTAGTTTCTGACTTCTTGACAATCTCATTAGTTTTGTTTGAGTTAGGGAATCCCCTCTTAGCTTTAGGGATAGAGAGGCATTTTTCAACCCACTTATTATTAATAAAAGTCTATATCAAAAAACATGCCACTAATGTGTCTGAGCCTTACTTCTGCACCCTAACAGCCTATAGAAGCAAATGTGTTGTTTAGTAAGGTAGTAGATGATGCCCTAGACAACGCTAAGAAAGAGCATTAGACCCTATAGTCTTTAGCCCAAATCTCTAATAAGTCTAACGTCCAGTGAGGTGTTTTCAACACCCACTGTTTTTCCAAGGGCCAGCATACCCACAAATAACACATACTAACTACTCCCAAGGATATTCATTGCCTTGGTATTCTGCCACTTCACAATCTACCTCTTATCAATCCAGCTTTCAAAGGGGCTTTAAATGAGTTAGAGGTCATAGTAGGGGCGCAGTCGCCAAGGGGCCTGCTGCCCCAAAACTGTGACATACGCATTCAATTTCCCTCTAATCTCTCCCCAGTAGCGGGGCGCATCTCACAAGTCACCCACACATGGGAGGGAATCACTTCAGACAAGTGGATACTGTCAGCTGTATCCAAAGAGTACTCAATAGAGTTCCTCAAAAACCTTGTTACCATCCACAGAGGAATGTCGCAAGAACAACAGCAGATTCTAGAGGATGAAATACAGTCTCTTCTGCACAAAGAAGTGATAGAACTGGTCCCTCCTCATGGAGGTAAACAAGGGTATTTATTCAACATACTTCCCTTCTACGCAAAAAGGACTTAACTATGCACCGTGTATTAGACCTACGTCCAGCAAATACATATGTCAAACCGCAAACATTTCGAATGACTACATTTCAAGAAGTAATTCCACTCTTAAATCAGGGGGATTGCATGGCAACATTGGATATGAAAGATGCCTACTTTCATATTTCAATGTTGAGAGCACACAGGAAATACCTAAGGTTGAAGGTAGGAATTACTCACTACCAGTTCAAAGTACCTCCCTTCGGCATAGCCTCAGCACCAAGGGTATTCACCAAATTGCTTACACTTATAGTAGTAGACACTCAATTCCAGTTTATCCTTATCTCAACGACTGGCAAATTACAGGAGAGACAACTCAAGCGTATCTGCAAAACACCCAAGAAAGAATCAACCTACTCTTCAAGCTAGGCTTCTCAATCAACGACAATGTTGTTTCGCAGTCCCTCATTCACTCTCTGCAGTGGTGGACAAAAGAGAAGCTTTTGAGGGGAAATGTATTCACCACCCCCGCAGTAGATGCCACTCTAACCACAGACCCATCGCTATCAGGGTGGTGAGCGATCTTCTCCAGCATACTGCGCGCAGTGTGTGGACATAGCCTCTATGAAACAAACACATCAACCTTCTAGAGCTAATAGCAGTGTTCAAAGCTCTTCAAGCTTTCAAATGCCACCTGAGGGGGAAAACAGTCCTAGTCCTAACAGACACCACTTTAGCCATGTTCTATATAAACAAGCAAGGCGGGACACACTTACATGGGCTGTCCAAACTAGCCCAGAACATATGGAATTGGGCACTAAAGCACAACATGTTCCTCTTATCCTAACATGTTCCAGGGGAACACAACTGTCTAGCCAATGTGCTAAGCAGAAACGTAGAACTTCCATCAGAGCACAAATGGCAGTTGCACAAAGACATCCTACACAGCGTTTTCACAACCTGGGGTCAACCAAGCATAAATCTCTTTGCAATTCAAGAATATGCACAATGCCCAGACTACCTATCCAAGTATCTCCAAACAGGGTCCAAAGGGAACGCTATGTGGATGAACTGGTCAGGGAGATTTGCATACACTTTTCTCCCAAGACCACTTCTGAACAAAATAGTCCACAGGATGCACCAGGAACAAGTCAAACCTATTCTAATAATGCCAATGTCGGCACATCAACCATGGTTTTCACACCTGCTCAAGATGTCTCTTTGCACACCAGTCAAACTTCCATCCCCTCACAACATGCTGTCCCAGGATCAGGGAACAACACTTTTCACCCATGTCCTCAAAAACTGAACTTGGCAGCTTGGCTCCTGACATCATAGAGTTTGGACATTTAAACTTGCCACAAAGATGTATGGACATCCTAAATGAGGCATGCAAGCCCTACACAAGACACTGCTATTTCAACAAGTGGAAACGCTTTGTCATTTGGTGCGAAACACGCAACACCAGTCATATTGACTGCTCACCTTCTCACATAGTTCTCTATCTGGTTTACTTGTTAGACTCAGGGTTAGACTTTCACTCCCTTAGAGTTCATTTAGCAGCACTCTCTGCATACACCACATCTCAGAGTAAAGTATCTTGGTGGAAAATTCCAGTAATAAAAGCCTTCATGGAAGGAGTTAAAAGATTACACCCCCCAATTTCAAATCTAACCCCCCGGATGGGACTTAAATCTTGTACCTACTAAACTCATGGGTTACCCTTTTGAGCCAGTGCATAAAACCAGTCTTAGACATCTCACTACAAGACTGTTTCTTGTGGCCATTCCATCAATAAGAAGGGTTAGTGAACTGCAAATCGTCTTAGTTCAAGATCCATCTGTTATTCATAAAGACAAAGTGGCTTTAAGAACACATCCACGATTCTATCCGAAATGTATCTCAAAGTTCCATGTCAATCAGTCCATAGACCTTCAGGGTTTTTTCGAACATCCAACTAGTTCAGCAGAAATTAGCCTCCATACCTTAAATGTTGGAAGGGCTGTTATATATCACCTAGACAAAACCAAACCATAAGGGAAACAGATCAGTTCTTTGTTTCCATAGCTGCAGGGAGAGAAGGGGATCCTTTGTCAGCTATTTCGAAACAAACAGATCGTCAAATGCATACAAAGACAACTCTACCTTTTACACCTAGCGCACACTCAACTCGAGGCACATGGGCTACATTAGCTTTTATTACAAATGTGCCATTAGATGCCATTTGCAAGGCAGCTACTTGGAGTTCAATTCACACCTTCACACAGCACTACTGTCTAGATACACATTCTAAGCGAGATTCTCAGGTGGAACAATCAGTGTTAAGACATCTTTTTGCCACCGTACCTTCAAACAACTCACCACCTTCTCCAGGTACTGCCCACTAGTCTATGCAATCATGTGATTCTATGCAGATCCACAAGCCTCAGAAGGCATACATACACTCACTGTGATGGTATTTCTGATGCTTATATTTGCTTAGATTCACATGCGCCTCCCCTTCCTCCCCTCCTGGAGTTAAAGCCACATAGACATCTTTCACTTGCCTTTCATCTTTCTACTCCTGCATACACGTCATGCTCCCTCATGTCAGGAAAAAAACTATCTGAGTGACTTCGACATGTAAAGGACCATGGGTACAGTACACATCACACTAGGGATAGTCTTGCAAACACACCCAGTCTACGTTTGAAAACAAGTCATGCAATACTCCACACCTACCACTATATGTCAGCCTATGAAAGCATATGATTCTAAGCAGATACAAGCAACAGAAATACGGTTACGGTGAGTAATGTATGCCATGTATGCACTGCAAAAACCCTTAGTTAAGGTGCAGTTAAGTTGATTTAACACAACAAAACCCTTAAAATTCAGCAGATGTGAGAGGTCATGACCAGCTTTATTCAGCGCACTCCTGTTGATGTCCCCCATAATGCCATGTCCCCCATAATGACATTTTTTATGTCATTGTGAATCCCTTCTCTTATAATATTTATGTGCTCAAGCAATTTGCAACAGAAACGCTGTTAAGCTGGTCATGACTTCCTATAGCCTTCGGCCGTGTCCACTCTACATGTTCCCCTTATAGCTTTCCTCGGGCTCCCACTAGCCATGGCCTTTGCCCATGGCCACTCTACATGTTGCTCCAATAGGTTTCCTAAACAGGCCCACTAGCCATTTCCTTCGGCCGTTTCCATTGTAAATATTACCCCAATAGCTTTCCTCTGGTCCTTCTAGCCATGGCCTTTCAACCGTGGCATCTCTACATGTTGCTCCAATAGGTTTCCTAAACAAGCCCACGAGGCCCACTAGCCATGGCGGCCAATGGCCTTCTGCCATGGCCACACCAGTAGGTTTGTTTTGGGCACACTAGCCATTGCCTTTGGCTATGGCCAGTGGCCGCGTCCTTTGGACATGTCCACTACACGTGATTCCCCAATAGCTTTCCTCAGGACCCACTAGCCATGGCCTTTGGCCGTGGCCACTCTACATGTTGCTACAAAGGGGTTTTCTAAACGTAGCCACACCACAAGGTTTCGTTTCGCCACACTTGCCATGGCCAGTGGCCGCAGCCTTCTACCATTGCCCCATACCATATTGCCCCAATAGGTTTTGTTGGGGCCCACTAGCCATGGCTAATAGCCACGCTCCATATTGCACTATTTGGTTCCATAGAGTAATCCACTAGCTATAGCCTTGGGCCACTCCCATCACCCCCTACCCCATTGTTGCTGTAAAATTCCTTTTTTGTCTGAATATCATTTTTGTAACTCTCTCCTTTTTTTTAATTCACAAAATATCCACGGTTATCAGAAAAAACGCACACCCAATCCAAAAATCTCTCCTCCCCTCCCAGGCACGCTCCAAGTGCCCACCTGCCCCTCTTGTCATGCTCACCCACTCCCCTCACGCCTTTTTTTCCCCTCTGTTTTTCCCCTCCCTAGCCCTCTCCCATTCCCCACAAACAGTTGTTGTTTTGTATGATGCACTTTCATTCCCGATCACTTCTACTATAACTGCGGTTATCCCATCGGATAACCCTGGTTATGTGAAAACTTTCAGATTCTGAACTTTTTCCCCAGACTCCTCCGCCGCTCACCAGTTTCACATGGTGTCCTCTTTCCCCCTCCCCACCTCTACTGTGATGCCATTTCATCCTTTTTCTTCATCCTTATGGCATTTCTTTCGTTTTCGGCTAACCCTGGTTATTCCCGCTATAACCGTGATTATCTCTCACATTGAATTTAAAAAACAGCAGCTTTTTCATTTCCAAAATGCCATATGCACCATCCAAGATATAGCTATCATTTTGGAAGAAGGGGACACCCTCTTCCCCATCCAATATTTTAACAACTACTGTGTGGAATAACCCCAAATCTCTCTTCGAAATTGAGTCAATGCTTCATGCCCATGTTGTTTCGTACCTGGTAGAATTCCACAAAGCTATTTTTGCTGTGTGCTGTGCAGAAATTTGGACTTTTCTCTATAGGGAAATGAATGGGAGTAGGCCGTAAAACAGAGGTTTTTATTGCTTTCTTAATAACTTTTTAATTTTCTTATAAATCTTTAGCAACACCTCCAGTTGCTGAGCGTGACAGTTTGTTTGCAAAATATCAGCCAAATCGGTCATGCAAGTCAAAAGTTAATAGCAATTCAATTTTTGGGTTTCTTATGGAACTTGATACTCAACTTAACTAAAGTGCAGCGACCGCAGCACTATAGTATAATCAGCCTGAATATGCTGTCATAACAGCTATTTAAAAACACAGAGCAAATGTATCTACTAAAGGCATCTCAGTGGGTTGATATTTTTCTATGCGTTTAGCCAAAATGTTAATGTTCAGGTTTGTGTCTGTTAATCAATGAGGTTCATGATTAGCGCATTTGGGTGCCCTTTCCTGCTTTGGGGATAACAGTGTTTTGGGATTCCATAATTCCTCAGAGACAACTGCCCATTTTCTTTAATGCTATTGTGAAGCCAATGGGCCCGGCCTTTTGTTTATTTTGAGCCCTTCAACTGCTTTCAAGACCTTTATATCGAAATTGAGAGATCCAAGAAGTCTGTGTGTGTGTGTGTGTTTTTTTTTTAAATTTATTTATTTATTTTTTTTTAACGTTTGCCTTTGCCAGATGGGCCTCATGTTGCTTGGCAGAGTATTCATCTGCAACATTAAGGGATGCGAAGCTCGTCCTTCCCTGTCCCTGTCCCTACCAAAATCCCATTTGTTTCTTAATAAGGTGGATTACATGATTTGTTTCTCTGTTCATGTAACTTTTGTGTCAGTACTGTGCCACATAAGCCACAGCACATAAAGAAACAATGCTTTAATTCAATCCACAAGGCTTTTTGGGGCCAGGACCTGCACTTTCTACAATGCTCTCTTCCTAAATACTCCCCCTCCAGAGCCCTCCGATCTTCCTCCTCCAACTCTCTGCGGGTGAGCCGTTTCTCCAAGCAGAGATTTGAGGGTAGATCTTTATCCTCTGCAGGTGCTTCCCTCTGGAGCAGCCTCCCTGCCTCTGTCTGTCTTGAGCCTGAGCACCTTAAGTTCCGGAAACTCCTCAAGACCTCTTACTCTTCTCTTCCTCATGACCTAAAGGTACTAGGACCAGTACGTTTGTTTGTCTTGTCCCCCCTCCCTAGCATGTTAGTGCACTTCATGCACTTGCACTAGCAGAAATGCTGCCAGGCGTAGTATGCTATTTTATGTCTGATCATTTGGAAACTTCAAGGCCTAAAAATGATTACTGTATTCCCTTGCTCCCTTCCCTCCTTGAAGCGCTTTGAAGCACTCCATTTGTGTAGAAGCGCTATGTAAATGAACAATTACACTGTTTGTATCTCATAAATGTGGCCTCAGCCTTACTTTTAGACATAGCACTAAGTTGAGTCCTTAGCATTGTTGCTTCCGGGGGAACTTTAATGGATCGGGTTTCCTTATGCTTTTTTCCAATTGAGCATCTTCTCATAATTTTCCCTCTGTGGCGTGCCTCAAGCACTCAATAAACTCAAGCAGTCAATAAACGTATCCCTGTTTATTAGCTTCTCTTCCAGTTTCTTCTTATAAAGGTAGTCTCTAAAGAGATGTTCTTCCATTTTACAGCACCCTCCCTTTCGCCTTTTCCCATCTTGTTTTGGCGTTAACCACTCTGGTGCATGATCAGATACAGAGATTATACCAATTCCTGCCGTCTGCACTGCTTTTGTAGTGGTCTTCCTTTGCTAAGATGTGATCAGTTCTAGAATACGAGCGATGTTAATGGGAATACAACACAAACACCTTGGCCCTCATTACGACCCTGGCGGAAATCGTGGCGCAATATGCACCATGGAGCACGGCGGAAAGCTGCCGATAGCGCCATGGGGGTTGGCGGATTTACCGCCCCATTCCGACCTTGGCGGGGCGGTAAATCCCCATTCCCCATTTTACCCTTCCCCATTCCCATTTTTGCCCGGTAGGGTATAATGGGAGTGGGGAAGGCGTTAATTGCGCCACCGTAAAATACGGTGGCGTAATTAACAACAAGGTCCCGTAGCGCCATGGATTTCTCCGCCCGGAAAAACCAGGCAGAAAACGCTCCATGGCGCTACGGGAACTCGTAGTAGGGCGGACGGGTCCGCCGCGAATAACGCTGGCGTAAACCCACTCCGCCAGGGTCGTAATGAGGCCCCTTGTCTTTGAGGATTAACCATCCTCCATACATCAATTTGACCCATGCTAGAGATCCTATCTTTCAGCTTGCCTGACATCGGGCCATTTGAGTGATATATATTATTGGAACACTGTCTTTCTTTGTGTCATATTCTAAATTAAATTCCGCTGCTACAATTAGAGTCCTTTTCCTTTCTATCAAGATGTAAACATTTCTCCATAGAGGATTCTTGTCTCTGATTAGAGGAATATCTCGCTAAGAATGTGATTTCCCTATTATACAACTCTCCAGCTACCAAAACATATCTGACACCAGGGTCAGATTTCAAAAAGACTACATGGAATGGTAGATTCTTCCGTACAATATTGGAATCACAGACTTTTCTTCTATACTATACTATACTATACTATACTATACTATACTATACTATACAAACTCCCTCCTGATTCAGCCATGTGGTTACTTACTTGGTATTCCCTGTCCATTTTGTAGCTCGTGCCAGGTGGATCTTATGTAATTGTAATAAATAGCAGGCGGCACAAACAGTGTGTTATATCTGCGCCTTCTGACCTGTTTTCCAAATCTTTGCATTCATCAGACAGGGTTTCCAAAGCCTCTCGCATACTGCTGACCTCTGTTATTAATGGTTGATTCATCTGTTGTAATTGGCTCAGATCCTCCTCGGATGAGTTTATTCTACTGCCACCCCACCACTCCAAGGCTGAAATGTTAACTTAATTTTACTTTATGGATTTCTGTACGTCTGATCTGAGGGATGCCATTTCCTCTCTCACATTTCACTAATTTCTTATTTGAAGTGCTGTGTTGACGATTCTACCATTACCCTGGTTACTGCTGGATCAGCCTTTTTACGTGTTTAAAATGCTTCACCTGTAATTTTAATCCATGCCTTTAGATTGCTTCTAGGTTGTTCTTAGTTGACTTTAAACGGATTTAGGAACCACCGACTTTTGACAGAGTGTTCTAACCCTTTGCATTTAACAGGTATTTCCCTTTGAAATTACAATTCAAATGTTCAAGACAGTTCATCTTTATTAAAAAGCAAAGCCATGCTCAAGTCATTCAGGTTCCATGGCTCACACATGCCTTAAAGGGGAATGTCAGGTTTGACAGGGATCATGTTTTCAGATTTACCAAATTTAAGAATTCCTAAATACCTTAACACCATAATGGACAGTGCATTCTATCTGCCATCTATCTGCCATTTGACAACCTGAGGCAAAACTCCCTAGTACTAATCATGTTAATGTCAAGTACCTAGCTCCCAAAACAATGTTCCCTTTGAGATTGCAGTGTGGAACATTCTATGTGTTTGTATGACCTCGGAGTGTCCTATGCGTCTCCTCTCAATCTGCGGTTGTGCTTTTAATAAGGTTTCAATATCTCAGGCCCCTTTTACAGACTTTATTTTCTTTCCAGGCATGTAGAGGTGTCTTCCAGGGTGGTCTCTTTAGCTCTCTGAATATTTATTAGGTTGCCCAGCTGCTGTCAAATTCTCAGTTTTCCAACCTTGCTTGCGTTTTTTTACACCAGTTGAACATGCATTCAATATGTCAGATTTCACCTCGATCATAGTGGCCATAGCACGTATAACTTCAGACTAAAGGTTTGCGCCCTCTCCAAGGCTGCCCTGCTTTCCATGCAAGGATGACAGCTCTGGCCAGAGTTCCCTGCTTTGCTTGTATAGGAGGACAAAGGTTCAGCTTCTCCCTCGATTCTCTCTTCAATCATGTGCGCAGTCTTCCTTGTTCTCAGCAATATGGTTGTTATTGGTCACGGCTCTGCCTCCTGGTCTCTGTTCTGACGCCTCACACTTTAATGCTGTCAGTGTGCCTTCTCTTTTCTATCTCGTCCCCCACAGTGGCGTGGAGTCTCCGGTGCTCGGGGTGACCTTGCTCTTTCTATGCCACTCTGCTCTTTACTTCACAGACTTGCTGGAGCTGCCTCGCAGGGAGGGCACTGACTTACGTCCATAAACTCACCACCTGTCCTACTGCTACTTTTGAATGAGCTACTTCCTTTCGCCGGACCACTCTGTTACTTAGTATCGCTGATGTCACAGCTGCCTTTTAATTCACGGTTCATTTAAAGGTCTGCCTTTCTTCGCGTCTCATCCACACAAATGCAGCCTTCACTTGTGATATAACTTTGCTACTTCATTCGCTTTAACACACACCGGTCTCTCAGGTTGCTTGCCAACTCACCGGCTGGATGTGCTTCTTTCTTGTTTTGCTATTTCCAATTCAGGAGTCAAGGTTAGCACCACCAGCTTGGCCTTGCCTCCCCAACACTGCCATTCACCCCGGGATGGTCACTGGTGTCCTTGAAACACAATGCAATCTTCACTTGTGGGATCTCACCTTCTCCACGTGTCTTTCGTGGTCTGTCTGGTGCAACAACCTCCAGTAGGGAACCCTTGGGGTTTTCGGCCCTCTGCTCTCGTCCCTTGGTCTGTTGCTCTGCTCCAGTAGGTGTGCCTTTGTCGCGGAAGTTCTGCTTGTATACTAGTGTTCCACCTTGTTCAGAGTCTGTCTTTCGGTGTTGCCTTTTATTCATGTGAGGATAGCTAACTGGTATCGGGTGTATGCACTTACTGAAAAGTGCCTGACTTTGCTTGGCCCGATTAACTGGACATGTCCAGTAGGATGTGAGAGAGTTGGTATGGTTACTCTCAGTCACTCTCTTCCTCGGCTCAGTGTTCGTGCAAAAGGGGGGGGAGTTGGGACTTCAGAAAATCCTACAAATTAGGATGGGGTAAATGAACAAAAAAGGGGGGAATATCGTGTCTCACCATCGGCTGTCTCACCCCCCCTCCCAATAGACCCCTCACCCAGGTGATCCTCCCGCTCTGGTTCACCCCTAGGAACTGGATCCAAAAGCGATGGCCGTGTCCTGACCACCTGGATGACATGTCCCCGAGGACTAGCAGGTGAGACACCCTTTGGTTTCGCACAGGTCCAAGCCCAATGGAGGTAGACCTACGTGAACTTTTTGTTGAACTTTGAAAGAACTTTTGGAATGCTGGAAAAGTGACTTTAATGTGGAAGGCCAGGCAGGCCTTGATCCACGGTTTGAACTGCCTTTGTTTTGAGAAACTGAGCCAGCGTGTGCCATCCTGTCTTTGAGGGCTGCCTTACTCCGTGCTGTCCAGCGTGGGGAGCAGAGCTGACTCTGTGTAACGCTCACCTGATTCCCGCAGAGGCGCCGGTCTTGACTGGGTGAATGCCGTATCTTCAAAGGTGATGTGTAACACACGGTTGGCTCTTTGGGCTGGACCTCTGTGCACTGTATGTCTGACTCGAAGAGTAAGATATCTTAGGTAAGTGAACGCCGAGCTCTCCATCTGCCTCGGGGCAGGGTGCCGTAACCAGTTTCTTCACTGGATAAGGGTGCAGGCCTCTTGACCTCAGAGGACTGCTGTCCGTCGTTAACTGCACGAACGGTAAGTTCTGGGCACTTCAAATGTCTTAAAAGTCTTTTGTAATGATATCTCTTGTTTTGCAGGGTTCCGGCGATGGCGGATGGCGGGCTGATGAGAGTTGAGGATCGAACCCGCGTGAGGAATAGAAGCGCCTGGAAGCACGTAAGTAAGCGCTTGTAGCCTGCTTCACGATGCGCACTAACTGTCCCTTTTATCTTGCAGGTACAAGTTCGGAGCTTTAGAGAAGCTGAAGGGTGCTGGAATACCCACTGGATTCGGCGTGGGAAGGAGTAATGGCACGTGAGTAATAAAGTTGCCCAATGTCTTTAAGCGCACCTTCTTTTGTCTTTCAGATGCGGGATGCAGCGCTGAAGGCCTCCGGAGCGTGCGAAGAACTGGTAAGCTTTTGTCTTTCAGATGCCGGAATGCAGTGCGAAGACCTCCGGAGCATGCGAAGAGTAGGTAAGCCTTTGTCTTTCAGATGCCGGAATGCAGCGCGAGGCGTTGGTGACAGCCGATGGACCAGGTAAGAGATGCGCTGCCACTGAAGACCGTAGTGCTAACCTGTTCTTTCTTTGTCTTTACAGGTGCTGCTGAAGACTGGATTCCAGGATGGTAAGCCTTTGTTCCCTTAGGCCCAGGATCAGAAGCAGAAGGCACGATGAGCGTTCTGCTGCAGAGAATGCAGAATAACACAAAGCAAGATTCATCCATCGGGTGTGGTTTAAATAGCCTCCTGTAGTGCTTAGGTGTCTCCTTCCACAGCCACGCCTAGGTAAGAAAAGAGTTCCTGCTTTCCAGAAGAGTTCCAGTGTTCTGAACCTAGGGAGTGGCTCCTGCCCCACCCAACAGGAAAAGTAGTCCCAAACAGAAGAGGATCAGGGGTTCAACTGGCAGGTAAGTAAGCAGCATGGTCTGCTGCAGGTAAGTCCACCCAAGCATTATGAGCCCGGCGCTTCCAGCGCTGGGACTGGGCATCTTTATGAGCCTGGTGCCACTGGCGCCAGGACAGGGTCCAAAAGGTCCCAATTGGGACTGGCTGGCACTCGGAACCGGGGTTATGGGTCTGCTTCCAAGGGAGTCGGGCAAGTCCTGATCTTTTGGAAGCAGAGATCATGACAGTACCCCCCCTCAAGGCCCCTCCCAAACCGGGCTTCTCCGGGGGTTTGGGCTTGTTAGGAAATGTTCAATGAAATCTTTTGATTAGACGAGGCGCGTTGACATATTCTGCAGGTTCCCAGGATCTTTCTTGGGGACCGTAGCCTTTCCAGTCAATCAGGTAAAATAGTTTAGATTTGGAGATCTTGGAATCCAGGATGCTTTTGACTTCAAACTCGAGTTCTCCATCAACTAGAATAGGTTTTGGAGATGTAGTTAGTCGGGTTTGAGGTTGCACGGGTTTTAATAGAGAGACGTGGAAGACCGGATGTATCTTCATGTGAGGGGGCAAGTCCAACTTGACCGCTACTGGATTTACTATGGTAGTGATGGAATAGGGACCAAGGTATCTTGGGTTGAATGTGCGTGGTCCTTTTAGAGGTAGATATTTGGTGGATAACCAGACTTGATCTCCTACTTGATATTGGGGGGCTTCCTTCCGATGTTGGTCTGCTCCTTTCTTGTATTGTTCTTTAGCCCTTTGAAGGTGAGAAACGGCTTCCTTAAAGGCTTGGGTGATTGTAGAATGCAGGTGGTCTACTGCTGGTGTTCCAAGATCTTGGAGTGGATCCAACTCCGAGGTTCGAGGGTGACTACCGTATAAAAGAAAAAACGGGGTCTTCCCAGTTCCCGAGTGGACAGAGTTATTGTAGGCATATTCGGCTATCCAAAGGATATCTTTCCAAGTTTTTTCAGTTTGTTGTAGCATGCAGCGCAAATACTGTTCCAGAGTTTGATTGGTCCTCTCGGTTTGGCCATCGGTTTGAGGGTGGTGGCTGGTCGAAAGTCTCACATCAATTTGAGCCGACCGACAGCAACTTCGCCAAAAATGAGAAATAAATTGACTACCTCGATCCGAAATTAGAACTGAAGGAAAACCGTGCAGTCGGACGATGTTTTCTAGAAATTCTCGGGCCAGAGTGCTGCTGTTGGTAAGCCTGTGAGTGGAATGAAATGCGCCATCTTGGAGAATAGGTCCACGATTACTAGGATCGTATTGTATCCGGAGCATGGAGGTAGATCGGTGATGAAGTCCATAGAAAGCGTATGCCAAGGGCGAGGCGGTATGTCAATAGGGCGTAAGAGGCCGGCTGGTTTTTCCTTTTGACTCTTGTTTTGGGCGCATACTCCACAGGACATTATAAAGTCTCTGATATCTTTTTTCCAAGGCGGCCACCAGAAGTAGCGCTTGATCTTTTCCGAGGTCTTGGTCATACCGGGATGTCCTTCCATTAAAGAATCGTGATAACAAGAGATTACCTTTTTCTGTAAATCTGTGCTGGGCAGGTATAACCGTTCTTGGAAATATAATAGGTTGTCCTTCACCGTAAAGTCCTTTCCCTGCAGATGCCAATTCTGTATGTCTGCTGGAGTTACCAGTAGCCTGGCTTTATCCTTAACTTCCTCTATGGATTGTGTGGTGATTACACCTAGAATTCTTTGTTCGGGAATGATAGGTACAGGTTTAGGATTGATCAAATGTTCTTCCACTCCCATCCGAGAAAGGGCATCAGCTTTACCGTTTTTTGTACCAGGTCGATAGGTAATTATGAAGTCAAACTCGGCAAAGAATAGTGCCCAACGGAGTTGCCTAGAGGATTGAGCTTTTGCGGTTTTCAAATATTGCAGGTTTCGGTGATCTGTAACGGTGTGTCGGGCCCCCAGAAGATAATGCCGCCAAGCCTTAAAGGCGGACTTGATAGCTAGAAGTTCCTTATCAGTAATAGTGTAATTGATTTCAGGAGGCGAGAATTTGCGGGACCAAAATGCCACGGGATGCAACTGATTGGTTACTGGGTCCTTTTGTGATAGAACTGCCCCCATGGCAAGGCTCGAAGCATCAGTTTTAACGATGTAGGGGAGTTCTGGGCGAGGATGTTTTAAGATCGGTGCAGAGATAAATCTAGTCTTCAAATTCTGGAAAGCTTGTTCCGCCTCGGTAGACCATTCAAAACGTTTGTTTTTCTTTAACAAGGCGGTGATGGGCTGCACTATTCGAGAGAATTCGGGGATAAACCTGCGGTAAAAGTTAGCGAAGCCTAACATGCTTTGAACACCTTTTACGGAGGATGGCGATGGCCATTTGAGAATTGCATCAACCTTCTTTGAATCCATACGCACTCCGCTAGGTGATAATATGAATCCCAAGAATTCAACTTCAGTCACGTTGAAAACACATTTTTCCAATTTAGCGAAAAGTTTGTGTTGACGCAATCTCTCGAGGACCATTTTCACGTGTTTCCGATGTTCAGTTTCCGATGAAGAATAAACGAGGATGTCGTCAATGTAAACAACAACATACACATCTATGAGCTCTCTGAGGACATCGTTCAAAAAATATTGAAAGGCGGCCGGGGCATTGCAAAGTCCAAAGGGCATGACCTGATATTCAAATAGCCCATACTTGGTGCGGAAGGCCGTCTTCCATTCATCGCCCTCTTTTACTCGTACCAAGTGGTAGGCTCCTCTAAGATCCAGCTTTGTATATATGCATGCTTTTCTGACTTGGTCCAGGAGTTCAGGGATCAAAGGTAACGGATATCTATTCTTAACGGTGATCTGGTTCAGGGCGCGATAATCTATACAAGTTCTAAGGTCCCCTTCTTTTTTTGGAACGAAGAACAAAGCTGAGGAAGCAGGGGACTTGGAAGGACGAATAAACCCATTCGCTAGGTATTGTCGGAGGTGAAGATTCTCAGGCTCGGTGAGGGCATAAATTCTACTACAAGGAGGAGTAGATCCAGGTATCAGGTCTATCTGGCAGTCATAAGACCTATGAGGAGGTAGAGAGTTAGCCTGATCCTTCCGGAAAACATCTTGGAATTCTAGGTATTCAGGAGGTAACTGGGGAGCCTCCGAGGAAATTGCTGCCAGTGCAACACCAGGTCGAGGGTGACAAGTAGAGACACATTCTGGAAACTGAACCGTTCTTGCTCGCCAATCGATCTGAGGATTGTGCTTCTCTAACCAAGGAATTCCTAGAATAATCTGGAACTGAGGGGCCTTGATCACATCGAACACGATCTTCTCATGGTGTCCATCTTGACTTACTAGCGTCACTTCTTGGGTGGTATGCGTTACTGGTCCGGAGGCTATCTCCGTACCATCCACCGTAGTAATGACGTCCTTTACAGCCTTTGGACAAAGAGTCAGATTCATCCTCAAAACCATTTCATGATCCACATAATTGCTGATGGCACCGCTGTCGACGTAAGCTTCAATCGCATGTAATCGATCCGGATGTTCAGGGCTAATGAGGACCATAGGTATCACGAAATGCGAGGTCACTGAACTGGTTTTAACGCTCGGCAAGAGGACCTCTATTCTTGTCGGGCGAGGTTGTTTCCCTGCTCAGAGTTTGTGACCCTGGTAACTGCAGCTCCTACTGCCTTCTTGGCTGGTTTCACCGGACAGTCTCGAAGAAAGTGCCCCGAGTTTCCGCAATAGAGGCATAATTGCAGCTGTTTTCTCCTTTCCCGCTCCTTTTGTGTTAGTGGTCCTTTCAGGCCCCCTATTTGCATGGGTTCCCCGGAGTCTACTCCTTTGGTAGGAGTTGGTGGTTTGGAAAATACTCGAGCATCAAACTTGGAACGATCGGCCTTCCTGTTCTGCAGTCTGTGGTCAATTTGAACGACTAAGTCAATATAGTCCGAACAGTCTTGCGGGGGATTCACTACTTGGGCTAACACATCTTTGAGCTCTCCACGTAGACCTCTATAAAACAGCGTAATCCTTTTGTCCTCAGGCCATCGAGTTTCCACTATCAGTCTGTTGAAAGACGCAATATAAGCCAAAAGGTCTTGATTACCCTGTCGCAATGAAAGGAGCTCATTGTCCAAGGCCTGCCCCTGTGAATGTCTTGCAAACAGTTTTTCCATACTGAGCTGAAAAGCTTGAAAATCATGGAGAACCGGATCATCTTGATTAACTAGAGGGATCGACCAGTCTGCCGCATTGCCACTAAGGTACGAAAGCACGAAAGCTACCTTAGCTTGATCAGTTGGAAAGGCTGCTGGCCGGCATAAGAAGTGCAACCGGCACTGATTAATAAATACTGCAAACCTCTTTGGGTCACCAGAAAATCGTTCGGGTGGAGCCAGAGGTACATTCCCAGGTAGGTTGATCTGCACTGGGTTCGTAGAGGATGTTGAAGGAAGATTTGCCCCTGATGCGGGTAACAGAGTTTGTCCGGCTTGTGACTGTAGCAATTGTCTAGCGAGATCGTCTGTTCGCTCCTTGGAAATAATCAGTTCCCTTCTTAGAGCATTCGTTTCCTGACGGGCTGCATGCACTTCTGCTCTTAGTTCCCCAAGTAACTGGGCTAGCTGGTCGGTATCCGAGGTTTCCATAGCGCCTGGGTGGGAGTTTTGCGGTAGGCTTTGTGTTCTGTAACGCTCACCTGATTCCCGCAGAGGCGCCGGTCTTGACTGGGTGAATGCCGTATCTTCAAAGGTGATGTGTAACACACGGTTGGCTCTTTGGGCTGGACCTCTGTGCACTGTATGTCTGACTCGAAGAGTAAGATGTCTTAGGTAAGTGAACGCCAAGCTCTCCATCTGCCTCGGGGCAGGGTGCCGTAACCAGTTTCTTCACTGGATAAGGGTGCAGGCCTCTTGACCTCAGAGGACTGCTGTCCGTCGTTAACTGCACGAACGGTAAGTTCTGGGCACTTCAAATGTCTTAAAAGTCTTTTGTAATGATATCTCTTGTTTTGCAGGGTTCCGGCGATGGCGGATGGCGGGCTGATGAGAGTTGAGGATCGAACCCGCGTGAGGAATAGAAGCGCCTGGAAGCACGTAAGTAAGCGCTTGTAGCCTGCTTCACGATGCGCACTAACTGTCCCTTTTATCTTGCAGGTACAAGTTCGGAGCTTTAGAGAAGCTGAAGGGTGCTGGAATACCCACTGGATTCGGCGTGGGAAGGAGTAATGGCACGTGAGTAATAAAGTTGCCCAATGTCTTTAAACGCACCTTCTTTTGTCTTTCAGATGCGGGATGCAGCGCCGAAGGCCTCCGGAGCGTGCGAAGAACTGGTAAGCTTTTATCTTTCAGATGCCGGAATGCAGTGCGAAGACCTCCGGAGCATGCGAAGAGTAGGTAAGCCTTTGTCTTTCAGATGCCGGAATGCAGCACAAGGCGTTGGTGACAGCCGATGGACCAGGTAAGAGATGCGCTGCCACTGAAGACCGTAGTGCTAACCTGTTCTTTCTTTGTCTTTACAGGTGCTGCTGAAGACTGGATTCCAGGATGGTAAGCCTTTGTTCCCTTACGCCCAGGATCAGAAGCAGAAGACACGATGAGCGTTCTGCTGCAGAGAATGCAGAATAACACAAAGCAAGATTCATCCATCGGGTGTGGTTTAAATAGCCTCCTGTAGTGCTTAGGTGTCTCCTTCCACAGCCACGCCTAGGTAAGAAAAGAGTTCCTGCTTTCCAGAAGAGTTCCAGTGTTCTGAACCTAGGGAGTGGCTCCTGCCCCACCCAACAGGAAAAGTAGTCCCAAACAGAAGAGGATCAGGGGTTCAACTGGCAGGTAAGTAAGCAGCATGGTCTGCTGCAGGTAAGTCCACCCAAGCATTATGAGCCCGGCGCTTCCAGCGCTGGGACTGGGCATCTTTATGAGCCTGGTGCCACTGGCGCCAGGACAGGGTCCAAAAGGTCCCAATTGGGACTGGCTGGCACTCGGAACCGGGGTTATGGGTCTGCTTCCAAGGGAGTCGGGCAAGTCCTGATCTTTTGGAAGCAGAGATCATGACACTCTGTCATTTTGATCTTTTTTGTTATAAAACTGATTTTCCTTTACATACACCTTTTTCCATGCATCCATTTATTGTAATAGCGTAATGGCAGACTATAGGTTTATTTAGTATATGCCACTTTATTTTGACATGCATGACTAGGACTGTGTTATTTATTATTTGATGATAGAGCTTGCTCCCATTTTTAGATATAGGGCCAGATAGGAGTTTTTCCAACCCTTGTTCAATAAATATCCTTGAACCTTGTATCTCTTGTGTCTGTCTTCACTTGTGATACCATGCCTCCCTTTCAGCACCTTGAATTTTCGCAAAATGCCTGGCAGCTCACCTCCTTTGCTCAGGCATTTACGTCTACCCTTATCTGGATTTACACCTACCCTTACCTGGATGATTGGCTAGTGTGTGCAGTGTCTAATTTCTCTAGGGTTCTCCATAAAGTTTCCGAAGTCCTGCATACAGCCTGCACAGAACACACTGTTCTTAGGCTCATGCCTCAACACCCTCACCTGTCTAGCCACTGTCTCGGAGGAGAGGAGTAAGACTGTACTGCAGAAAGTCCATCAGCTATAACCTGCCGATGGCGTCAGTCCGCTCCATCAAGTCCCTGCTAGAAATGATGTCCTCATGCATCCCCTTGGTACAGAACTGCAGGCTCCGCATGATACATCTTCAAGAATTCCTCTACTCACGTTGGAAACAAATATCAGGATCTTGGGAGGATAAGCTTCTTCGTGCACCTTCCGTCCAGAAAGCTCTCCAACGGTGGAGTCAACGCCCGAATCTCACACAGGGAACTGCTTTCCGCCTTCCAATACACCAGGCTACCGTTATCACAGACGCCTCACTGGAAGGGTGGGGAGCCCACACAGGACGGTTCCACACCAGAGGGCTATGGCAACTTGAAGACAAAGTCCTACACATCAACGCCCTAGAATTACGAGCAGTGTTTTGGGCCATGAAGTTCTTCATACAGGAATTTCAGAACACAGTGGTTTGTATCTTCAGGGACAACACGACCACTATGTTTATATCCGGAAGCAAGGGGGCACCCGTTCTCCAGTCAGCACAAGCCCTATGGAAGTGGGAACTAGCGCACAACACGTTCCTGATCCCCCTCCATCTACCGGGGATCCACAATACCATTGCAGACTCTCTCAGCAGGGTGCTCTGGTCCTGCCACGAATGGGAGATTCACAAGCACCAAGTTAGCCGCCTTTTCTTTCAATGGGGCTTCCAGAAATCGACTTTTTTGCCACAGATACCAACACAAAGTGTACTAGTTTGCAAGTCATTATCCCCAAGCTGGGAGTCTAGGGGCTGCCTTCTCATTCCCATGGGAGGGACTGTTCCTCTGTGCCTTCCCACTTATTCTGCGAATACTTCGAGTTCTAATTACACTCAAACAGAACCACTGCAGGATGATCCTCGTTGGCACTGGCATGGCCATGTCAAATTTGGTACTCCGACCTCCTTCACCTGTCGGTTGCCTCATACATCAAACTGTCTCATCTTCCCAACCTGCTTTTTCAGAGAAAGCGGGTCAGTGCTTCACAATGATCCAGCATCCCTCAATTTGACGGCTTGGCTCCTGCAGCCCTAGAATTCCGCAACCTCACTTTGCCTCCTGAATGTACAAAAATTCTGGCCAGGGCTAGAGCATCCTCTACGCTGTCATGTTATAAACATTAATGGAAACGGTTTACAACATGGTGTGAATCTCAGCAGCAGAACCCGTGCCACATCCTAGCTGAGCAAGTCTTACCATACCTCCTGTCCTTGGCTAAAGCAGGTTTGGCATACTTGTACGTTAAAGTACATTTGGCAGCGATTTCCTGCTACACAGTGATGAAACCAAGCGAGTTATCACTGATTCCCCTGCGGTAGCCTCCTCCCATGTGGTCCGGGGATGGCAGCCGCTACCTGATCCTGACCCTGGGGCGGCTACATGAGGGATGGCAGCCGCTACATGATCCTGACCCTGGACCGGCTACATGAGGGATTATCACATAGGAGGAGATGGCTACCTGGGAGATGTCATGGCTTCATTGGATAAGGTGCGGTTTCCCCCATTTTCCCATGAGGAAGACCCCCTGTTTCCAGACACCCTAATGGCCTATTGCCTTGCATCTGTTCCCCCCTGTAGGAAATGGACTGTAGGAAATGTAAAGAAACCTTTTTCCAACACCCTTTAGGCCACACTCTCATTCCTAACCTGAAGAGTAAAGCTCCAAAAAAAAACCTTTTCAGTTCTAGTTTTCTTTCATGTAGAACTGATCTTTCATGTGGAATCATTGAGAGTTAATATCAGTGGACTTCATTTCCCACAACCACCTAAGTTACTGAGACAAGGAGGATGAAGAAATTGATAAAGAGCAACAAGCATAATGAGCATGCTAGATGAAAACACCTGTGTGAGGGACCTTTCAAAATTGTACCCAAAGTAGGAGAGGGAGTTCAGGAGAAGACGTTGCATATCTATTGAAGGTGGACAGGGACAGAAGCTGGAAGCAGGGGCTGGTGTGTGGAACCTGGAGGCACAAGCCACTGTGTGGAAGATGTAGGAACAACCCGGTGTGCGGAAGATGGAGGCATGAGGCTGTGTGGCGGAGCAAAGGAGCTCGCCAGCAGAAAAGGAAAGAAACGTGGTGCGAGTAAGGTGTGCCGTGAAGACGCCGGGAACCGCGTGAGGAACCCTGGGTGTCCGGCAGCCAGGAGAAGCAGTGTTGCCCTTACCGGGAGCCGAAGAGAAGCCAGTGTTCAGGAGCGGAGCCGCAAGAGAAGCTGGAGATACATCAGAAGCAAGCGGCAAAGGTAAGCGCGAGCAAGACCGAAGACGCTACACAGAGCAGGCGAGTCCGCCAGAGCAGAATGGGTATCCCAGGGTATTTCGCTGACCGCACACAGAATTTGAACATTGTGTAGTTATGGAAAGTTAAATGCTAAAAGGATTGTTTGTGACTCGAAAGGGCAAAATAATTTGAACATTGTGGAAAATACGGAAAGTGAAATAATAATAAGCTTATTTGTGAAGCGTAAGGGCAGAGGGCCAACCCGAACCCCAATAAGAAAATAATACAAATGTGGGGAAAGCCTAAGTGAGACAAATAGATATACCAGAAAGGTATATGCTACTTGGTTGTAAAGAGGAACTATAATATATGAGAAAGTCGGGCAAGCATACAACAGACAGTTGAAAGCACAAGAAGGGAAGTCCTGGCAGGGAGTACACCAGGCAGCGTAAGAGAAGTTTTGGCAGAAGAGTACACCAGGCACTTGTAAATACATAAGGAGTCCTGGCAGAGGAGTATACCAGGCAAATTGTAAACCTACAAGGAGTGTCAAGCAGAAACAGTGGGCCTCATCACGAGTTGGGCGGTAGCCCTTAAATGCAGCGGTAACGCTATTACCTCCACAGTTAAGGGTCTGCACAATCTCGGCTTGGCAGCATTTACCTCCAGCTCTAAGCTGGGGGTAAATGCACCGCAAAATTGCCAATTTGCGGTGCAATTACTGCACGGTAATGGCTCCGAAAATTCCAATGGTCCCAATGGGAAATTGCAGTTACCGCCCAACCTGTTATCCGGCGGTAATAACGCTGGAGGGTTGGGCGGTAATGCAAATACAGTTGCAAAGTATCCCAGTCGGGGTATCGCCCAACTCGTGATGAGGCTGAGTGTTTGTTATACAAAGAAGGAACTTGTGTTAAAAGAAGGAACTTGTGTTAAAAGAAGGAATTTTTGTTAAAGAAGAACTTACAAGACTGAACGGTTTTCATTTTACAGGATTGTTGTGGGCCAAGAAAGACACAAGAAACTGTTAGACCTATAGACATTTGTGATACCAGTAAAGATTCCAGAGGAAGGGATTCACCTACTGGAATTAAGGTCCTTTCATTTTTGGGGAACATTTACGTTGGAGCTATTCTATTTTTATTTAAGAACAATTTTTGCCAACATCAGGTTAAAGACTGTTCCCTTGTCACTTTTTTATTTTGGTTGTAGTGTGAGTCAGGATAGAACATTGGGACACAAGGACAGCTTTTGATTTATGACATCCTGACAAAGACAGATCCTTAGTTTTTGGTAAGGAAACTCCTCTTAGAGCAGGGTCAGATAGGCAATTTCCCAACCAGTTTAAGTTAAATAAAAGTCTTTAACCAAAAACATGACAACTTTGCGTCCGGCTTTCATTTCTAACCCCTTCCAACACACACTGCTGACCAGCCCTCTGTCTGGTCACAAAACCTTATTAAGGAATTCCTGAAAGGATTGTTCTGGCCGTTTTCCCCTATACGGGCCTCAGCTCAAACTTGGAAACTAAATGTGGTCCTTTTTAAGCTAATGGGTCCTCCGTTTCAGCCTCTCCATCTTGCTCCATTGAAAATCCTCTCCTGGAAGATGGCATTTCTGGTAGCTATCACTTGCATTATCCTGCAAGACCAGAGATCAAACGTTTCACAAGTACTATGGACAAACCCTTCATTCATGCCAAAGGTGCCTTCAGCATTTCAACTGAATGAACCGCTTATACTGCCTGTGTTTTGTGGATTCCTTTTTCCGGCGGAACGGTCCTTACATTCTCATGATGTCACATGAGCCCTCAAGTTTTATGTGGCTTGCACAAAAGAATTCTGCCAATCATCCCAGCTGTTTGTTGTCCTTCGGACCAGTGGGTAAAGGCAAAGCCCGGGCAAAATCTTCAATTTCAAGATGGTGATCGGTGTGCATTTCACACTGCCATCAGCTGGCCAACAGGCCCCTGCCATGAGGACCAAGAGCACACTCAACTAGAGCCGTGGAGTCGACTTCAGCCTTCCTGTCCCATGTCCCCATGCTCAACATTTTCAGGGAAGCCACTTGGAGGTCTGCCCATACCTTCACAAGGATCTACTTCGTCGTCAGGAATTCCAGGGGGGAGTCTCAGGTCAGCCAAGCAGTGCTTTGCAACCTGTTCGCATAATGTGAGTGTTCCAGAGGTGAGTTTAATTGTTTCTGTTGAGCTATAGCGCCGCCGATTGGTTGTGTATATCTTTGGCTTTATAATCGTGTTCAATACGCATGTGAATCCATGAAAGATCCAATGCTGGAGAAGGAACAAGTTACTTACCTGTAACTACTGTTCTCCAGCATTGGTCTCTTTCATGGTTTCACATGCAACCCTCCCACTACCCCTCTCTGACTCTTCTTGGTTCCTACTGCTACATTATGTGCGCTTCCAAATCTGAAGATGACCACCAGGGTTGGACCTAAAGTGGACCTGTCTCATTGGCTGTGGGCAGTATGACCCAAAGTGACACTAATAGACTACTAAAGTGACAAGCAGTTTAACACTTTAAAGGTAAATGCTTTAACATTACTGAGGATTCCCAGCCTGACTGGGAATATTCAATGAGCATGTGAATCCATTAAAGGTGCCAATGCTGCAGAACAGGAGTAATCGGTAAGTAACTTGTTCCTTGTTAATGAAAGGGTTTGAACAATTGCTGTCCTCGTCGGGATAAAGGCAGCGAGAGACCACAGGTCATTGTCCTGTAGCCGTGGAATGCTGTCAGCATCTGCACACGCACCAGAAGAATTCCAAGATGGCAGCAATGCTACAAGCTGCACTTAAAGACGCGGAACAAACCAGTGAGAGAAACTTCGTAATTAGTCAATGCAAAGAGAGTCGGGTAGAAGGATTTGAATATCCGTTGGGGGGACACAAATATCAATGACGGCCCGAGCCAATCCCAAACCCCGAGACAAGTACCTAAACTCCAAAGGAACTATAAAAGAGGGCTATAAGAAGGAGGAAATGGTTGGAGGAAAGCTGCTGTGCTTCTAACCCATTCATGAATATATGGGGAAAATGCTACCTGGAAAGGATAGTACACACTTTGGCAAACCTACAGCAGTTACACTGGAGAGGTCTACACCATAGAACTAACCCATAGGAGGGCATGCATCTGGGAGAAAGCATGCCCTAGGAAAGTATAGGTACCTGAACCAAGCATAAGGAGGCTTGAAGGTGAAGGGCTTCTAAGGGTAAGAGACTCTTGGCAGAAGGGCAATATTTTCTCTGTTTGACAGGGACCCTGAATGAGGGTGAAAATACCCACTGTAGTGAATGTTGTAAAAACCCAAGGTCTGGGAAAGACCATAACTGAATGCTAAAGAATCCCAATGTGTGTGGTAAAGCTCAAGGGAAAGCAAGCAAATGATGTCCAGCGTCTGGGAGAAACCTCAAATGAATGCTGAAAGAAATCCAAGGTCTGAGATAGGCCTTGTGTGAATGTTGATGAAATTCCAGGTCTGTAGAGACCTCAAGTAAAAGGTGAAGAAACCAAAGGTCTTATAAATATCTAAACTGCGGGAAACCAAGAGTAAGTTGGAGAAACCAGAGGCTGAAGTAAAGCTGAGAAAAGGAACCTGAAACGCCTGACAACTGGGAGAGGAATTAAAAGCCACAGTGAAAGCAATTTAGTTTAAACATATTTTTATTCAATTATCAAACAATCCAATAGCATTATGCCGACATTTCAATTTGTACAATTATATAAATACTGAATTACAATTGTAGTAATTGTGATAACCAGCTAACGATCTCTAGGTGAATGTCAGGTTACAGCGTGCCCAACAAGCTCCTACATCAGATGGTGCCTCTCGTGATTTCATTTTTTCAATCGAAGTGTAAAATTTCCCCCAATAGTCTCTTGTGCGAGCAGGCAGGGGCTGTGGGCCTAACTACACATTCCTGACCATTACACCATAGTAGACATTTTAACCAGGTATTGACTTTTGACAGTGTGGCCTTCATCCAGGTTTTATTTTTAATGTCCAGTGTGCAGAAACTGAGGGCATCTTCACTTCTTTTCCCTAAGGATCCTCCTCTCAGATGGCCAGGGAAAGGCCATTGCTTTTGGATCCTGACCCTGGGCATGGATATGCGAGGGAGGATCACCTGGGTGGAGGAGACTTGGGGAGTGCGGAGAGGACGTTCTTAGGTGAGCAATGGGGCCTCATTACGAGTCTGGCGGTAACCGTTACCGCCGGATTCGTATTACCATTCCGCCTCAGTGATTGTCAGAATCAACGGGGCAACCCCGGTGACCCGGTAATTCCGGAGGCGGAATTCTGTTAATCCCCATTCCTATGGAGTCAGGACTCCATGGGAATGGGGAAGTGGAAACACCGGCACCATGCTGTAATGGTGCCAGTGTTTCCATGTCCGCCTGCAGGTGGGTGGCGTTAAACCTGGCGGGAGTGACACCTCCCGCCTGCAGGACTCTTAATCAGCCGGTCCGGAAAGAACAGTGGTGGGGGATTTACCACCACCGTTCTTTCCGGACCGGCTGATTCGCAATGAGGCCCATGGTATCCACATTTCCCTTTCACCACAAATCTTCCAACCCTCAAGCCTTTATCAGCCCTTTCCCTGTGTTTCTACCCATCCATTTCCAAAAACATACCAGTATGCTACTGGGACGAAGAAGAGAACCACTAGAACAACACAACCTCATTTTATTAATGCAGACACATCTCCAACTCATTTTGGGTACTGGGACGAACAAGAGGATACCTACAACACCACATTTGTGAAAAGAAACACTTGTCAACCCCAGCCAAGTACTGGGACGAGGAGCAAGACAACAAGACCAAAGCAGGAGTACCTCTTTGATGGTGAGCGGTCTAGGCATTTTTGGAATAAGAATGGAGGCGGTAGCTTTAAAAGCTGGAGGCCTGGAAGAAATGGAGTCACCTGTGTGAGAGCAGTCAGCTGTGGGAGAACACCAACAAACTGCTGGGTGCAGGCGGACCCGTTCGGTGTGGCGGCGTGGCACGAGAGGCTCTGGAGACCCGTTGAGAAGTTCAGAGCTTATGCAGCAGGAAGCAAAGGTACAGGACTCTGGAGACCGGTGGTGAGCCGTATGAAGGACACTGGCAGGACCGAGGGAAATAGTTGTGTGAGTCCTGCTTCGCCGAGGAAGCACTGCTGGGTGTGTGCGAGTGTCAGATCTCTCCTGGCGATGACCTGGCTTTCAGTAGCTTTAGTATGCTGTTCTCCAACTACCCAAAGGAAGAAGCCCAACAGACTAAGGAACAATCTAGGTGGCCTGATCCCCCAAGTAGGAGTGCTACTGGACACCTCTCACCCTGCCCCCCGGAACTGTTGGCTAGGAGAACACAGAAGCTACAGTAATACAAAAAAGTGGAACAGTATGTAATAAGGGAACTAACCTGACACACAACAATTGGTTAGACAGTATCTCAGCGCCCCTCCTCTTAGCTTCTGATTGAAGCTCCTGGGTGTCATGGAACCTCTGTGAATGATCCTGGTTGCCTCCCCTACTCTAATCTAATAGATCAACCTCAATACCTATGAGAATAGCACAATTGTTGGGCACCAGGATGCACAAGTCCGGAGCATTGTGGCAAACCACCGTTGCGAGATGCTAAACTCTGCTAAATGGGACTCTTTATATGAATTCGGAAATGCGCGTGGCCATTAGAGGAACGGATGCACGCAACATGACGTCACATCACTGGTGACTGGACGTGAGAAAATTATGCCAACCATGGTGTCTGGAATCCCTCAGACGCCACAGCAATCCATAGCGGGACAAGAAAGATCCCCCCAAAGTTGCGGGCATGGAGGACTGCCCCTCTGATGTTGCAGGGTGTCCTCCCACCTCCAGGTAGGCACGGCAAACACTGCTGCAGCAGCGGTGTCCACCATGGTACCCTAACAGGGAGCCACAGAAGACGCTAGGAATCGCACACAGAGAGACCCGTGGTGGCAGAGGACCTCACGAGGAGCCATAAGGCCACCGGTGAGTGCAACCAGAAAGGGGGAACACTGGGCTGGCAGGCGGTGGTAGAAATAACGCCATGGACCTTAAAGCAAGTGAAAGCAGATGAAAAGTATTTCTGAATAGCGAAAGAAATAAAACAAAGTTGAGAACATTCTTGCATCTTGAGATAAGTGAAAGAAATGTTGTGAATTGTGCTGAAAGAAAGTTTTAAACTTCATTGAAAAAATGAACAGCATTTACTGAAACCAAGTGCTAGCAAAGCCAAGAGAGCACAAAGACATGTGTGCATGATATGAGAAATCCAGCATTCGTCACAGCCAAGAAAGCTCAAAGAATTGTATATCATAAGACAAACACGCATTGGCAAGAGCCAAGAGAAAATAAGAGTTGTATGCCTGATATGACAATTCCAGCATTGCCCATAGCCAAGAAAGTGCAGAGAACTGTATATTATAAAGAAACCAGCATTGGCAAGAGCCGAAGGAACCTTAGAAAGGGTATCAAGTGCATGGTGGCCAGCCAAGCCACGCTTTAGTGTCAGGAGAGTGTGACACGTGACTTATTGTAAGTCAGAAGATTTGCACTCCTGGGGCAGGGGAACCCCCTTTATTTGATGAACTACTTTGAACTTGGGGAAGGGGAGCTGATTTCAAGCCAGGAAGCTAGAAGAACCTCTGAACTTTACTTTGAACGCTATTCCTTTTTGATGCTGACATCCCTAAACATTGTATGCAGTTAGTTATGAGGGCAAGAACTTGAACATGTTGTCTGTGTCTTACTCATGATGCCTTCACACTAGATTAGTTATTTCCAAATCGCAGTCCAGAATACTTCAAAGGAGGGACTTGACCAAGAAGTCAGCGTTCTGCATGTGTCATCTCAAACAGTCCTTGTTCTCTGGCGGTCTGAATTTTACCTTTTGTCGTGGTGCGCAGTAGCATTGATGAAGAAATTTGAACTGTATACGTTTGTGGGAGTATCACATGGATAATTTGCTAATGTGATTCAGGGTGCATTTCCAGTAGGCATCAGATAATTGTGCTCCAAGTGTGTTCTCCCACCTCCTAACAGCTAGTGGTCGCTTCATGGTGAACGGCGCAGGTTTATAAAGTATTGAAATAATATGGTTGCATCCTGATGATTTTATGAAGAAATTGACAATCGGTCTATCGTGGAGCATTCTGGATATGGAGGGTATCCTAACTCTCAGAGGATTGCAGTCTCTTCAACCAAAGTGCTTACAGATTACGCCCCCCTCCCAACTCTCCTAGGATGTCATTTGTTAGGAATTTACCCCCCTGGGGAAATATCTTCTAATTATACAAGACCCAGCTAAAACCCTTCTGGAAGGCGGTGTCGAATGTTATAGGGACTCCTCTGATTTTATGTAGAAAAATTTGCAAGGATATGCATGGGCCTATACCCAAATGTTTGTGAAGTTTCTTACACGCCCACAGAGTGGTTTCTACGGTATCAATCTCTGATGTGAGGTCACCTGTGGTTTCCACTAAGGCGCTAGTTAAATTGTTCGGGTGTCGTATAATTTTTTCAATTATTACCTGTAGCGGTTTGGGTCCGGTTGAGTACTAGTGGCAAGCTATGAGATATTATAATTCAAAGTCAGGTAAACAAAGAACGCCACTGTCTGGAGGTTGTGTACATGTCTCTCATCTTCCCTTGCGTGAGTTTGAGCCCCATATCAATTTGGCAAGGAAGCAGCACAGCCCTTTACAAGAGAATGTTGGTATTTGAACCAGAATATTTTCAAACAGGTATAGGGTCTGGGCAGGGTCACCATGCAGGCTATCAATACTTTCCCCAATAGTGTAATAGGGAGTGTGGACCACCTGGTGATCTACTGCTCAAGTTGCTGCATTAGAGCTGTGTGGTTAAAGGCTTATAAAACCGGCTGGGGTGCAAGCTAGATGCAGAACCAGATAGTGTGCCCATTCCTGTCGCCATAGGAGGTTACCTGTATGTTTAGTACTGTCAGTAAGAGGGAAAATTTCAGATTTGACTGGGTTGACTCTCGAGCCAGATGAAGTTACGTCCCTTAACAGGGGTTCCAAGTTGTCATGTGGATTCTTGAAGTATAGCATTGTCATCTGCATACAGTGACACAAACGCTTGAATGCCGTAGAAGTTCACCCCTCTGTCAATGTGCCTTTCCCATAGGGTGCTGGCCGGGGGCTCTATAGCAACATCAAATAACAGGAGAGACAGCGGGCAGCCCTGGCATATGCCCCAAGCTATCCAGAAGAGGGTTGATGCTATGCCATCTCTACTGAATCTTGCACTGAGGTCTATATATAGCAACAATATCATGGTCATGAAATTCTGTCCTATTCCTATCTTCGGGAGCACAGAAAATAAGTAGTTCCACTCTAGCGTGTTGAATGCTTTTTTCATGTCTAGTAGGACCGACACTTATGAAATGTCCAGCGAGATCTGGTATAATATTGCAAAAAACCTACAAAGATTTTGTTTGGTTGCCCTACAAGGAATAGTACAATGTCAGACATTAATGGTAATAATGTGCGCACCAGCAATTTAGCGAAAATCTTATAGTCCACATTCAACAAAGAAAAAGGTCTGTAGGAGGAGCAGCCCTTGCTGTCCTTTCCAGGTTTCAATAGTACTATGATATTGACTTCAAACAGTGTGGCCGCAAGGAGACTGTGTTAATTTTGTTCTGCAGTAATGGGGCAACCTAGCCATTCCCTTTAGTTATCATCTAGCATAGCAATATTAAACCATCTAAATAGTCTGATATCTGTTGTCGAGGAAGCATGCAGGTTGGAATACAAGGTTTTAAAGCATTTGTTTATTGCACTAGAGGTTGTTAAGTGCCTACCATCTGAGTGTCCTATTAAGTCTATAGTTTGCAGCCATGTTCCTGTGTTAGGATGATCTTGCCTGGCCTTTTGAGAATTGCCGTATTTCGTGGCGCTGTGCTTGCCATGTAGGAAATTAACTTCACAATTTGCCAGTTCCTGAAATTTCTCTTTGGATGTTGCTATAGTATGTGTTGTGTGGTGACAGTGTGTTTGATCATTTTCCCCTTCTAGGTTCTTCATTTCACTGTCTAACTCGGTTTTATTGCTGTGAATAGTTTTCAGTATATAAACTTTGAAGGACTCCCAGACTGTACCGAAATGTACTACTGATTCTTCCTTATGATCGAAAAAGTCTAGATTTTCACTCTTAAGAGGTGTAATGAAGTTTAGGTAGTGGGTTGAATTACTTTTAAATCTCCAGGGTGGGCATGACATGCTTGGGTTAACCATTAACCAGCGCCAGATGGCAGGCTCTCGGCTGGCAGCTCCCACTTGGTCAACACCAGTGCCTCGGCCGCACTATGCACGTCGACACTTGATGAGTGTCTTAGGGATCAGTGGGCAGCAGCCCGAGGTCTAAACAGCAGTTCCTGCGTCCCATGGAAACACAGCACCAAATCTCGTCAACGCCAGCACCTTCGTACAGGATTTCATGATAGGATATGCGAGGCTTGAGCTCCTTGATTAGACCACATGTTGGTCGTGGTCTGCTAGTACAAAGCAGTAAGACTGAATTAGAGTCCATCATGACAGTAAACCCTTGAAAGAGCTTTCCCAAGAGCATTTTTGGTTGTTACATTAGGATTGGATATTTCAGAGTATGATCTGTGAACTCTTGTTAACCAAACCTTGGAATAATTATTTTGAAAGCTTGGGATAGCCAGCAGGCTAAGGACTTGGGCCCACCCCCAGATATTTGTGAAGATTAGGAATTTAGACTTTCTGTTGGTCACATCTTTTGGACATTGTTTAGTAGAATGGGCTGTCACAGGAGGAACAAGGACTCTTTGGAGTAGGTTAAGTGGTTTACGATTTCCACACTTATTCATGAAGGTGTTTGACACCTACCTAAAGAAGGCTCCACTTTGTGTTGCCCCATCCATGGCTTTGTTGCTTTATGAACACCCTTATTGTTTATAGACCTGTTCCTAGTCCCTCTAGGTGTTTTAGAGTGACTTGTGTCATTGCTTGGCCTTACCTCAATTATTAAACTTTTCATTCTGGTGTGCCATGAATAGTCTGTGCATAATTGGTTCTTGGCTCTCAAATTCCTGTTCTTCCCATTGCGAGACCATAAGTCCCATCACACCAGTCTGACAAGCATCCTGAGCATCCTTTTCCTTATCTTTCCCTGTTAACCCAAAGTGTTCAATGATGTACCCTTGAGTGAAGCATCATCAGAGGTAGAAATATCATTTGTGCTTGAAAAAGAATGTTTTGAAGGGTCAGGGTGCTATATTTCCTGCTGTTTAATCAAGCAGCTGGCTCTGTGGCTCCACTCATTGGTGGCACTCTTTCTATAATCCTAATGGGATACAGCTTGCTCATTCGTATGAGTGGAATATGGATTTGTCCACATGTGGTCATGGCTTCTGCCTGCCTCGGGAGGCTAAGGCTACAGTTGCCACAACCAGTTCTGACCTGCTTGTGAGTGGTAACTGGGATTCAAGCCCAAGTCAACACCTGAGAAAAAAGTCAGAAAGAAACCATGAGTGAGGCAGACCCCAATTGTTTTGTGGGTTCCAGAATACTTGAATGGATGCAACCCAATGATTAATGCTTCTGTTCCTTTCCCAGCCTGAATACCTTTTAATGCTGAGGTTCTAATCCTTTACCATGTGATGCCTAGGGACAAACCCTGATGAATAGCCAACTGAAAGACCGATCGCCAGGAGGCCCTGCATGAACCAACAAACTGACAAGACCCTTCCTGATTATGAATCTTTGCCCCGGTACCAACTGTATCGAACCTCCCATTGTCTGAGAGAATTGGGCATAGTGTTTTCTTCCTTTGATCGGTGGGACCAGTCAAATTTCAAGCCCTCAAGGAAGCCTTTCTATCTTGTCTCTGTGTTAGGGAAGATTGTATGCGGCTTTCCCTCCATAGACATTCATGGAACACCCAACCTTTTGCTACTGTTTTTAACCTGTTCTGATTTTTGGAGGCCAGTGAAGCCTTTTTACTTTACTGGCCTTGCTAAGTTCATCTGTTTTGGGTGGCACTGATCAGTCCCTGTGGCTGTCAGCGCAGGAGAACTCTTATTTCCATAGTATAATTCTCTGTTTCTTTTTCCCTGCGCACATAGCCTTCTGTGAAGTGTGGTTGGGACACTGTGTCCTTGTAGCTTTGTTATTTTTAACTTTTTGGTTACTAATATGAGCTGTCCAGGATGGGCTGGTGGCAGTGGATACTTTGAACCGCTTTCATTTTTGTTGCCTCTTGCATTTTTGCATTTTACCACTTAATGCCATACGGAGTACCATATACTCTAAAATGATTCTGCCATAAGATGTTTGCCTTGTAGTTTGGCCTTCTTCCTGCTCTCGAAAAGCCAGAATTGCCATATGTGGAGGCCTTTCAGTCTGTGTTTGTGGCCGGATGTGTGGGATGTGACTATTTGGTTCCACTCCAAATCAATGCCAAAGTTTGTCTGTTTTTGGGAAGATGTGTTCACGAGAGTGTGTCCAGGTTTGGACAGCCTCTGGCAGTTTGAATATTGCAGATCCCTTACCATTAGGACTCCAACTCGGATCCTGGGTACAAGAGTGACTCCTGCCGCCATTCTTGAGATTACCGTTGGAGCCAAGACCCCTATGAAGACGTGCATCCTGCTAAAGACCCTTAATTTGTCATTGGAAGCAGCAGCACTTTCTTCAAACTTCCCGGCGAAGCCCTGTTCCTTCGCTGATCTCCTGAAGGCCTTTATCGGTGCTTCGACCCTTGGACCAGTGGCGAACAACCAGTCTCTACTTCTGCTTGAGGATCATGTCCTTGGAAGCCTTGGGAAGAGTCCCAGAATTATCCTGTGGTCTGATCAGCTTTACATTTCTCTCCCTTGTTGCACAAGTTGTCATCCTCAGTTGTGCCTTCCGATGCCGCAGAGCCTCGACTTCCTAAACAATAATTCCCTTGTAGTTGCAGCTCTGCTCTACAAGAGGGGCCTAGTTGGAGCAGTTTCTTTCTTTGCGCCACAAAGATAGACTCCCGCCTTTTCTTTGAAGTGGTAATTTCTGATCGCCACCTGCATCGTGTCCTGGTAGTCCTCTGAGGATCTCGCCACAGTGATGGTTTTTCCTTCAGTCCGGTAGATGTGTCCAGGACTGATCCATCGGAACACGAACTAGCCAGCACCAAAAACCTGACAGCAGAAAAAGTGATCTATACATATAAGACCTTCTGCACCTACCTTCATAGGAACCAAGGTATGAGAAAAGGGGGCCCAGCAATTTTAGGAACGTCTGCAGTGGCCCCTGATTGAATCAGCATACAAGGGGTGAGTGAACATACATATTCCTACCCCCTACCTCCATAGGTTTTAACAGCAGTAAAGTCCTTATCATACCTCTCCCTTGCCTGACTGTGAGCAGTGGAGTTCTGGACAAGGATCCTGCCGAAGGCTTCACGTAGGGTGGTCAGATAGGGAGAGAGACTGCTAAGAACCTTTCTTCAATTGTTATCTAACTTTGAGAGACACTTACAAACTGCCTGTTGGCTTTGCCAACTGTTGTTCAGACTATTAAAAAGATTCATAGCCCTCTGAAGAAAACTACATTGGAGTCTGCACTAGGCGCCATCTTGTCATTTTGAAGGATTTGGATGTTGTTTTTAACTCCTTAATTTTCAGCATATTACTTTTCTAACTAATGATTACTTACCGGGTTCTTTAATTCACTTGCTTTGCTATCCTACTGTATTCTGAAACTGAGTTAATTGTATTCTAAAAGCAAAGTGTTGGTGCTCTTAGAAGAGCACAACAAAGTGAATCTGTATATAACAGTAGTGAATGTTTTAGTGCGTTTCTTACCTTTGGGGTTTCATTGCCTAGAGATTGTCTAAATAAATAATTTGATACATTATGCCTAGGATTTCAGTGTTTATTTTATTTATTTATTTTACTCCCAGTGTTGTGTTTCCAGTGTCTTCAAGTGTTTTCAGAATCTGTGTTTATTTGTGTTTTCCTGTTTGACCCAATTAAAAAATCACAGACATAAAAACACAAATATTCTTATTGTTTTATTGCATGCATAACTAGGGTAATATCTCTCAGAGCAAGATGTAATGAACACATTCTGGAGAATAAAGATGAATGTGTTAATCCATTAATATGTAACATTTCTACATGTCAATATTATCGTAGTAAATCGTGCAATACATTTTCAGGGACTCTTTGCCCATCCTTGCCCTTTCTTTTCTTCCCGTGAAGACATTGGGCCTCATTACGAGGAAGGCGGTAGAGGGTTAACGTCGCCGGTAGAGCTGCCGGCCCCGTTAACCCTCTACCGCCTCATTACGAGGTCTGCTTGCGGGTCCCTCTAAGGACGCTTGGTGAAAAAATATTCCTTTATCTGCTGGAAGCAGGCAGCTGGTGCCCCTATGGCCGCGGACCCTGGTCAGCGGCACACACCTCCCATGCCTCGGGCCGGCCCTGTGTGCCACAGATGTCTGTAAGCGGTTACTAGCCTGCCATGCATATATGTTGCTATTAGTGTGACAGTGTACCTTCACCTGCCGACGGATGTTAGATATGGCACTGCACTGGGAGAAATATTGTTTGTCATCCAGATTTATGGCTTTCCTTTTTAAGCCGACAGGCAGTGGACACTTTTCAGCACTCTCCTCTAGACAGATTTGGCATGCTCAAAGGAGGGATCTTTCACTGGCAGGATGAGAGAAAAGAAAGTTGCTGACATGTGCTGCAGAGAGACTGGCAAGAGATCAAAGGACCTAATGAAAGAGTGTTACAATTGGGAGCACCACCTCCTCACCCTGCGGAGTCCATGGGAGTGCTCTGGGGCAGGGTTTTTAATGCTTCCCTCTCCCAGGAACAATGAAACTGCTGGGAGCACACGGAGCGCAGCTGAAACCAGTGTTTTCCGGGTTCCCCAGAGAAGAAAGAAAACAATCTCGAGCAACGTTTGCCGGGCAATTTTGGATTTTACCGAAAGTCGGAAAGCCTAATTATGCCTAACTTGTATTATAAAGAGTGTTCTCTGTGTGCTAAACTGAACCCTTCACCACTCTGACACTTAATATGTCTAAGCCTTGCTGTTCAGCCACACTACCCATATAGTTTAGCACAGTTCACCAGAACCGGATGGGTTCTCATCTGTCAACAAGGGCTGATTCTGACAATGAAATGTATTACCCCCAATCATCTATCTGATATAGATAAGTGCACCGGACCAAAAGCCTTCCAAATCCTGTGGTTGCTACAACCAGAGACACTAAAATACAACAAGTATAAAAAACTAACATCACATTAGAGTAACGTCCGCACTCTAAATAGTATGCCTTCTACCTGAAATTCCATTGGTGGACACAGTCTGTCTCTTCTGCCATTGGAGCAGCACTTCCAATGAATGAGACAGCTGCACCGCATTTAGGCTACAGCAGTTCTTCTTGAGCAAACCAGGGTGTAATGTGTCTCCATAGCAGTCGTGCTTCCTTGATGGTAGCTCCACCGGAACCACTGTTAGACCACCATAACTCAGGAACTGTTGCTCTTGACTTCATGGGGCCTGAGTATCAGTTGTAAAGTAGCTGTAAATGCCAGAGGTTTGTGGTCGCAAGTTTACCACCACTCGCTTCCCTTCAGATAGGTGTCAGAGTGGTCCCATAGAAAGGATGCATCTTCATCATTGGCCCAGTCTTTCACATTTGGTCCTATACTTGTTACCACTGCGAAACGTGCAGCATCAGGACCAATACCCCACTTGACCAATCAGAATCCTGTCCCTGTCTCACACGATTTTCTATTCAATACTAAGCCTCGGCTTGAGTGATGAGAAGTACTATGAAAGCCTGGGGGCAGCCTATTGGAAACTTATTTTCCAAAGATTCTGGTCGACCTTGAATTGTACCGACCTGACAGGGTCTCTCTGACACTTAAATCTTTCTAAACTGAACTAACCTTTAGAGTACTGTTTTGTCAGGGGTCCACCGGATTCCGTCGGGTGGTCTTAGTGGGAAGGAGTATGCAGGGCGCACTGCTCCTAACTAAGACCTAAACATACACCTTGTGACAGTAAACAAGCACATTTTAGGATGTATATATGTCTGAAGAACACTCAAAGGTTTAATTACCTGTAACCTGCGCGTGCCAACATTCTTAATGACCTTTTACAACATAAAAATATATGTTCATAATGCTCTATAGTCTTTCCTATTCTTGAAAGTGTTAATGTTCCCACTGCATTCTTTTCTGCCATGCTAGCCTACAACTGCCACTGAGCATATGAGCACTTTAGGATAGTCTGTTTAGCTAAGTTCAGGAAGGTAACACCAGACCCTTAAAATAGGGCTTGGAGACCCCTAACACTCGTAATGTTTTCTTAATTAATTTCGCGTTGCTAATCATGAACCCTGCTCTAGTAACCACTCAGTCTGAATCTGGTCTAACAGTTTTTTTTGTCCTACAGAGCTTCCTTGAGATGGTGGCAAACGCAACTGGGATGAAGGAGGTTTCTTTAGAATCCATCTGGAGTGTTTATGATACTCTCTTCTGTGAGGTCTGTGTTTCATTACCTGGAATACACTTTCAAGGCTCTGTCACCTTTGACTGCTCTCTTATGCTTTCTTGAGTGCAAATAGGTAATACGTTTGCTTGATGTCTCTTTCTTTTTAGAAGCAACACAACATGAGCATGCCCCTCTGGGTCACCAGTGAGGTCTTTAAGCGCCTGGAAGACCTAAAAAACTTCAGCTTCAGATTCCTCTTTGGGATCTACCAACCAGTGGAGAAATCTCGCTTGCAAGGGGGTAAGTCAACATGCCTGTGAAAGGTAGTGAGCTAGGCACATCTGCAAGGGTTGAGTTGTGTGCCCTTGGTGGGGAGGGGAGTGGAGGCGCTGTTGATAGTACAAGACCGTGAAGTGGTGTAAGACTTGGGCACCTGCAAGAAAGTGTGTCCTGCTTTTGTGCATGGTGGCGTGTGGGGGGAAAGTCAGGTGCACCTGCAGTGGATTGAGTTTGCTATGCTTTTCCCACCATACACTAGCCTGTGGCTTATTTATCAGTGCAAAAAGCAGTGGTGAGGGGGTGCACCCCTGAATAGTGCTCCTAGAGAGCGTGAAATAATATTAGTGCAAACTATTGGTTCAGTGTATAACCGCTGTACTAACCGGAGGAACCAGGAACCTCTTCCCCTTTCACAGATTGAACAGAATCTTAAATTAAAAGTGCCTTTCTAGTGAATCAAATGTATTTTCATCATATAATAAGACTGTCACTGTATAGTGGTTAGTGTTAATCAAATGGGCATGTTAGACCTTCGGTGCAGTTTTAGATTGAGTGGTTCTGCGTGGTATTAAAACGAGCTTCTCAGGAAATACAAATGCAGGTAAAAAAGGGGCCAACCTGTAGGCCAGAACCTTAGCCATTCATTTATTGCCTAATTACGGATGGGATGCATGTCAAGGTAGGTGTGAGGTATTGGGTGGGTGTAGTGGTTGTGGGGGTTTGGTGGATGTAGGGATAGACCTGTCTATGATTGGGTGATTGTGGGGCTACAGGATTGTTTTTCGTAGCAGCTTCTGTGCAGAATGGAAAGGGTTGGGAGAATGTATGGATAAAGGGGTGGAGAGGGTTTTGAATGGATGGTACAGTAACTTTTGTGCATCAGTAGTATACTGATGCAGCCACTGGAAGCCTCTGGTCATCATTTTGAACCATTTAATGATAAGGTGCTTGACTAATCCGTGCTGGAGTTAGTTGGCAGTTGTTTATTGTTCAATACCACAAACTGATAAATGGATGGTGGAAAGTGATTAACCCCATCTCCCGTCCCACCATACTCATGAAATCTTGTTCCCGAGAAGTGGATGGGATGGGAGCATAATACACAGCGGTATTAAAATCTAACCAGCGATATGCCTGTGAGCACGTGCATGCATTCTCTGTGTGCATACCATTTCTTATAGATGACCGCGGATCCAATTGCCAGTTAATTTCCTTGTGTGGCCTTGGCAGAGTATTACTTGACACTTGCTTGATTGCACTCCAACTTGTTTCTGTTTTTTCCACCTGTGCTTATACCCAGAAAAACTGGGTGTGCTTCCTGCGGCTCCTGTGTGTGTTCCAGTTTAGACACACCCGGCCTGTGCTTGGAGTATTTACGGCTGGGCCATACCTACATATGAGACACTTTGTTTCTCAAACTGGCACTCCAGTCTTTCCAACTTGAAAGACATCTTAAACCAGGTTCCTTGAGTGAGCTGGTGGGGTTCATGGAAAAGAAGTGTGTCAGGATGTCTACTCCACTATTTCACAGGTACCCTGCCCTGCTGACAGGTTTACTACATATTTGCAGGTAGGGAGCTATTCAAAGAGCTCTAACAAATGCTAGTCACCACGTGCTACCAGGTGGAAACCTGAATTTCTCTTTGGGCCTAATTCTGGTAACTCTACTTTGCAATCTGAATACAGGGTGCATCAGAGGTGGTACACAAGCAGTCGGAAAACAGCCATAAGACTAAACGCAACCTCGTAAGGGATCCTACCCAGTTATTTTCTGAATGCATAACTCTTCTACGCCTGGCAGCAAGCTTCTTCCTCTGGGACATCACCACTGCTGCACCAGGCCTGCTCACAGAAGCCGCTAGAGTAGCCTCGCCAATGGTAGTGTCACTGCAAATACAGATTTGATCATGTGTTGCACACATAAATCTACAAGTAGTGCATTTGCACAGTGTTGACCTAGGCACAGTATCGCAGCATATGCGTATGGATCAATAAAAAAATGGCAGGAAAGCCTGACAAGACCTCAACTGCTTTAATCTCAGTTCGTAAGAGAACAAAGCCAGCAGTGCCTGCATGTAGGGCTCCTAGTCCAAATAACTTGGAGCACCAGTCTTCCATGGGTGCCGCTTCACAAAGTGTTGAGGTGCATTTCCCAAAATCATCCATTGGGAGGAGTTGAGAGGCCACCCTATTATGCTGAACAGGGAAGACGCTGAATGTTTAGCGAAACCCAATTAAGGGTAAGAAGCAAGGCTTAGTCTCAGGAAGGGTGTGAGAGGTATTCTAGGGCTACAATGAGTCCACACATAGCAATACTAATAATTATAGTTAGACAGATAATTATACAAATATACAATAGTTTATTGTAAAACTTTTAGTCAAATATTGTCACACAATCCTTTATATGAATTCAAACTTAGGATATCTAGACTAGCATTTGATTCAATGACCAAGGAAACTCATGTAAGTACTCGGATACATTAGAAATAGAAAAAACACTTCAGTGTAATCATAGAACAGCTTACCTGGCTCTAATAAAGTCCACCCTAAGATGGGTTGGGAGCTTGTTCCCAAAAGTAACCAGTTCCAAAGTATATACCTCACAGGTAGGTTCATGAAGAGATTGGCAATGACAATGGTTGTTTATTAATGATCAAAAAGTTAATGTTCAGGAAAGTAAACTCTGTCAGGTCCAGTCCTTAGATTAGTCCTAGGAAGGAATTCTCGACCAGGCCTCCACTGACCAAAGTCAGGAAAGAGTGCTTTACATCTTTTCGACATACTTCATACTTATGTTACTGCCACTTTGCTTCTTTTCTATTAGTTCGGTATTCAAAAGGTCAATTTCTTGCCAGCAGGTGGTTACGGATCGCTCTGAGATTCACAACACACAAGTGAACTCACCGGGTTTGCTGTGCGCATCCGCTCGCCTCGCTACCTTTGGTTTCTTGGCTTCTTCTGCTCCGAGCGACGTGGAAAACAGTCTCACCTGGTTTTTCATGACCTGTGCTGAGCAAAACAAGACTGTTCCGTGCTCGAGTGTCTGCATTGCTGGGGGGAAGGCTTCTTGGCTTCACGCTTCCCGCCGCGCTACCTCTGCAAACACGATCTTCAGGGGGCAAGCTTGTAAAAATAACGCTTCCCGCTGCATGACCTCTGCAACCACAATCTTGTATAATTAACGTTTCCCGCTGCACAATCTCTGCGCCTGAGGTCTCTGAAAGAAAAGAAGCTCTCAGAACCAGGATCCATACTGCAAGCCACAGAGGATCCGCTGTCTCCACGCTCCTTCAGATGCAACTTCTGTAATGTGAAGTCCCTGCAGCCACTCAACCTTCCACTTCTACTCTTCTCTATGGCTTGCACCTGAGTGGGCCGTTTATGCCTCCCAGTTTCCCATAGGTGTGGGTCATTAGCCCTGTTACCCTGCATCTGGCAAACTAGGGCCTCTGAATTCTTCTTCTTCGTCCCAGTTCTTTTAGCATTATGGCACTTGAAGTCCCCATTGTTCAAGTTGCTTATTTAAAGGGGTTAATTATTCCCACCTTCATCATTATCCTTAATTATCCTCTTTAAAGGAGTTTCACAAGATTCTGCTGTATGGTTTGGTTCTATAGGGGAAGTAGGACTCTCAGAATCGAATTAGTTAACATTTGAAGTTTCAACTTTAATGTCCCTCTGCTGAACATGGGAGCTTTCACCACTACATTTATTCTTACTCCCAAGATAGGGTTGGTGAGAAAGGATTTTACCATTGCCTACACAAATAGTGTTGGGAAAGAATAGCTCATCTGATAGCGAGCCATTACATATTTAGGAATACTGATTTTCCCTCCTCTGAGGATGAAAAGTACTACGCCATTCCCAACAGAGTCCTCCCGCTCCCTTGGGGACCTTCTCCTCCCAGGTGATCCTCCCAGCTAATACCACCCCCAGGGTCAAGATCAGGAAGCGGCTGCCTTCCACTGAGAGGAGACTTTAGTTAGGGATTTTGTGAGGACTATGCAGGATTCGTCACAGAAGGCCAAGAACAAGCAAAAAAACCTTTACTAGCCATTTGCAGTAAATGGAAACGTAAAATCCAAAAATGACAAAAAATAATCACTGCTGCCTTCAGCTTGTTTTGGGCACATTGTAGAAGTAACCAAAAAGTCATTATATAAAATGATCTAAGGATACAAAGTCTCCTAACTGCACCTCGCTGGAAGGTGATGTGTGCAATTGTAACAATACAGGAAATTCACAAAGAGAGCCTCTCAGTACTGATAGTCTTAGGGACTAATACTGTTCCCCATAAGAATGAGCAATGAAACAAGGGAAGTAAGGCAGAAGGATATGGGAGGAAAGCAGCAGCAAAAAGAAAATCTTTCCTAACAAGAAGTACCAGTGGAAGAAGCAGCTCTCTAATGGAGGACTCCACCAGCAAAATACTGTGCAGGGAAAGCTGTGGGTTAACACTGCTTTTCGGCCAGTGCCTCGGCCAAGGGCAATGTGATAGCCAATGTGTTTGGGGCCCTCACCTCTTGACATACATCACTCACTGCTTTACCACTGGCCTGACCCATTTGCACAAGGTATCATGCATTGTCCTGTACTGCACCAGGTTATTCACAGGGGCTCTACTTCCTTTCTCATCCACAATATAAGGACATAAGATTTTATTTTCAAAATGTAAACGACTCATTACTTCACCTGCGATGAGGCCCTTATATAGGGACATTCTCCTACTTCCCATCTCCTTCCCTCCACACTTATGGGGTCTCTCCGGAAAAAGAAATGGAGGTGAGACTATTGCACAGTGGCATTATTTAAAATTGTGCCATGTCCTTGAACAACCATGCCCCCACACATGACCTTCCTCATGCATTCTCCTGCTATCAATCGGCAGGTTTTCTTTTCATGCGGTCATCGCAGGAGCATTGCATGGAAGCTGCGCATTTGCACATACTAAATGTGTGTTTTCTGACTTTTTGTAGCCTCCCATTCCTGAGGATTTAGACAATACTTTCTGTGCAGGCACCTGTGTCTAGGGTGTCTCTGATGCCTCCATCGTTCGGCAGCCTGCGCTGCATGTGACACACTTTCCCATAGTGTGAATTGTTTCTTGGTTGAATGACCAAGAAGATTGGTAAGAAAGACCTCTTGTGCAGATGCACAAACCCAATATAGTTTCTTACAATCCAATATAGTCTCTTGGTTAGCATAAAGCATAGGACCAAAAAGCTTGTATGGATAATAAACAAATGATCATAAATTGTTCATAAAAAAGAAGAGACAAAGGCAAATAAACGGGTCCAATGCATTTTGGACTAGATTCCTTCTTCAGGGACCATAATCTAAAATCAATACAAAAAACCATGAATAAACTAAATAGGTACACAATAATACAGTCCAGACTTATATTTAGTGAATACGTTGAGGGAAAATGTAGTTTTTCCTAACTGCCTGTCATCCAGCTGTTTCAATCTTTTGCAAATCTGAAATGGATTTATGACTAGTTCTTCACTGAGCCAAGGCGTAAGATTAATGTCACCACTACTTGATAATTGTACAACTGATAACAATTCATACCTATATCATCACTTGAACTCCATCGAGAGTTCCAACACAATGTTGTCAAACAACCAGCTACTGCACCCTCAAACACAATAGTTTGATATAAGAGGATATCCGTAAAAGACCGGGTAAAGTCTATAATAGCCACCATAGTAGAGAGATGAAATGGGTTGGCTTACCTTGTGTGTCAAAGCCAGTGATGTGGAGTAACGTGCTGTAAACCTCCCGTGTGTATGGGACCCGTGTATATACCATACAACCATACATCAGGCAAAAGGGCAGATTGCGTGCACATGCCATGACGTCATGACAGTAGTACGCCCAGCAGCCATTTTGCCTCATTCTGTACACAATGGATGTCGTATTCTTTGTATGTGTACCCCAATACAAAATTAATTAAAAGGTAAACCAACCAGAAAAAGTGGTGTACCATGCAGGAATTACACTGCTACTGTATTCTCAATGTACATAGGGAAATTATGATAGTGTGCTTTGTAAAGAATTAGGCAATATGAAAAACGTTAATGTAAACCTGGACAATATTATCTATCGGACACTAATGATAAGCCAAAATGGCATAAACATTCGTACCATTGATGACAGTATGAATGTTGCGCGCATGTTCATATTGCAATAATTACAACTTGGAAACGTACAGCTTTGTTCATAGTGATGTTATATGAAGCAAGGAAAATTGCACTGAAGTTGAACTTAACATGTTTTTATACACACAGGTTTTATCATAATGGTAGATTGCAAAGCTGCACGTTTCCAAGTTGTAATTAATGCAACATGAACATGTGTGCAACATACATACTGTCATTAATAGTACAGGTACAGATGTCTATGTAATTTTGCAATATAACTATGTCATGCATATTGTCACCAATGTTACAGATATCAATGGATATTCGCCATACTTCTTCAGTTTTGTCTGATATACAACTTATCGTTACTGTCCGATAGATAATATTGGCCATGTTTACATTATCTTTTTCCATATTCCCTAATTTTTTAGCTTACTTTATCATAATTTCCCTATGTACTGTGATGAATCCAATGGAGTCAACGCAGATTCCCCAGTGGTAACCTCCTCACATGTGGCCATGGTACGGCAGCCGCTACCTGATTCTGACCCTGGCGGTGGCTATATGAGGGAGGATCACATGGGAGGGCATAGCCACTTGGAAGATGTCATGGCTTCATTGGATAAGGCGCGGTATCTCTCATTTCCCCATGAGGAAAACTCTGTTGCCCAAGACCCTGATGGCCTATTGCCGTACATCTATTGCTCCATTTAGGAAAAGTGAGGAAACCATTTTCCAGTACCCTTTAGGTCAAACTTCCATCCCTGACCTAAAGAGTAAAAGTTCCAAAAACATCCCTTTCAAATACAGTTTTCCTTCAGGCAGAACTGATCTTCCATGTGGACTCAGTAAGAAAGACATTTCAAGAATAATGCATCAGAAATCATCAATGGAGTTTTATCCCCACAACCACCTAAATCCTCAGTTAGTATCAGTGGACTTCAATTCCCACAACTACTTGTTACGCTAGGCACACCGAATACAATCAGATGCAGTAGAAAGATTAGAATGACTTACCAAAGCTGCAATGTTCAAATAGTTGTGATGCCTAGCGTGTGATGATCTTCTCTTGTTATGGCCAGGTACTTTAAGAGAAGGAATTCCAAGGAAAAAACGAATAAGGATGAAGGGTTAGTAGTGGGCCTTCACACGAACGGCACAAGGGATGCACTAGTGTCGGGTTGGTGCACTGAATAACTGCAAAGCGTCATGGCAGCCTTTGCACATGAAGAAGTTCCCAAATCAAGATCCAATAGTATTAACACCCAAATCCTCTAATGTCAATAGGAAGGAGTCTCCCTTGAAGAAGAGTGAAACGACAAGGTTATAAAAACCGTAAAATCTAATGCTAAAGCTACAACTGTGGATTCCCAGAATTATACGAAGAACTCGTACCTGAAATGATGGTGGACCAGGCATAGTTAAGTTATGAATTGCTGAATGATGTAAATGGAGTGGATTAGTCAGAGGGAACACTGTAGCTATAAAGCAAAAGTCTTTGAATCCAAATGCTGAAAAAACCTTCTGGAGAAATCCGCCGTGGAAAACTGAACTCTTCAAAGGTCTTCAAAATCCTCACGGAAACAGACGAAGCTCAGCTGAAGTGACAGAAACAGCAGCGGTCCCAGGCGACTGTATAAACCTGGCAAACCTGGACATACGCCTGGAACCAAAACCCTACAACAGAAAAAAACTCGGAGGATCGTCTTTCTCTCACCAGGCACCCAAAACCTGGAATGACCTACCTAAGAATATACGGAATACAACAAACCACCTAGCATTCAGGAAACTCCTCAAATCATGGCTCTTCAAAGCGTAACCACAACGGAGACGCACTAGAATGCCCAGACATTAAAATAATGATGAAAACATCTCCAACCTCGGCCACTCTCAAATTGGACAAAAACTCAAACCAAAGAACCAACCACTCGACATAGCATAAAACCTCATGGAAATAGCCACAAAGGAAGGCTACAGAGACTGACCACATACCTAGACCCAGCCGAAAGCCCTCAAATGACTCTCCCACTCGTACGTACCGGACAAACATATCCAGACCGGCAAACGCACCTAGATAGATGTTGGCCTGCGTCACATCTGGATAGGATTGACTGAAGGATAACATGCACGCGCCTAGAAAAACGTGAATACTAGCGTGTGCCACACTTAGAGTTGTGAACACCAGCCTGCGTGGCGTTCGGATGGAGTTGTGAATGTTAGCATGCCCACACCTGGACGGATCTCTAAACTCTAGCCTGCGCCGCATATAGATAAAAGTGTGAATATTGGCATGACCGCACCTGGAGGGAGTCCTAAACCCTGGACTGTGCCGCGTCTAGATGGGAATGTGAAGGCCAACAAGTGTCACACTCAGACAGAACTGTGGATGTTAGCATGGTAAAGGTCAGGTAACCCACTAACCAATATAAACTCTAACTCTGCATACTTATCTCACTCAATAAACTCACACAACCATCTCTCACACAACAAGCCGCACGCACTTCACAACACTGCAACAACACATAAGCCGGAACAACAGCACACGCGGACTGACTCCGATCCGATACCCGCACCAAAGCTCAGCACCCGGTGTATACTGAGTTGAAGTGGCCAACAGAACACCACTCCTCTCACTATCCTACTCCCTTCTTCACCTTACTAACCCATCCCACCTTTATCATTTACAGATCTGCCTGAGCGCCTGTGGACCAATTCCGTTGGTGACGGTGCGCGGTACAAATACCTTTAACATTTAACCAAACCTGGCTCTTTGTGCAACTCAGCTGATTTAAGATAAGCGCACAGATGCAGATACAGGCGTCTGCAGTGAAATCACTGAAGCTGAACGCTGAAAGCCGCCTGTTCCTTGCGGCATAGCATATAAATGAACCAAAAGCACAGGAGTAGAACACTGCAAGCCGCGTGCTCCTTGCGGTGTATGTATGAAAGAAACACTTCACAGGAGCAGAAATGCTGTAAATGCTGCTCAAACTGAAATGAAGGGAAGCCAGAATAACGGTCCCTTTGGAGACAAAACAAAGGTTGAATGCTGTCCTCCGAACGTAACATGGAGCAGCAGAGCTTTGAATGTAAACTCAATCAGAAGCAACGGGCTTCTATGACCGCGGTGCATAAATGGGAACAACCACGCCCCCAGACATGTTACCTAGTCACATAACGTGCAAATCACATAAAACAACCAGCCCCTAATGTCACCTCCATGAGAACCTGCCAGAGAGTTTATAATAGGAATAGAAAGGCCTGGCAGCCGTTCTCTTTCCAAAGCACTGTTTAGTACGCAGAGCTTTCATAAAGGCAGAGGGAGCCAATCTAGCAGAAGGAACCAATCTAGCAGGCATGACACTACTCAAGTACTGAGACGAGGAAAATGAAGGAATTAATACTGAGCAGCAAGCGTGGTGAACTTTCTAGTCTTTGGATGGAAACACCTTTGATCAGGACCTTTAAAAATGGTCATTGCGATGAGAGAGGGTGCTCAGGAGAAGACGTGATCTCTCCAGGGAATGACGTGATCTCCCCAGGGAATGCAGACGGAGACTGGAGGCGTGCAGAAGCTGGAAGTGCGAGCTGGTGTGGCGGAGTGAAAGGGCACGCCGGCAGAGAGGAATGAAGAGTGAAGAATCGGTGGTGATGGTATGTCACGTAAGCACGAGGAAGCCTGGAAATGCTACAATAAGTCGGTGAGCCTGCCAGAGCACAGTGGGGACCTCGGGGCCTTTCGTCGACTGCACTGGAGAGAATTAGATCATTGGGAAGTTACAAAAGTGAAACGGCAAGAAGATTGTGTATGAATAAAAAAAGGCAAAAGATTTTTTAGAAAATACTCACTAGGGAGGACTTGTGACTTTCATTTAGATAACCTGGATCACTAGGTAAATGTCCCTGGACACTCTAACTGTCCCTGTGCATTGGTGTGCTATCCCTAGTCAGCACTGGTGGGCCGCCTACCTAGGTGAAAGACAGAGAGAAGAACTGTCCCTATCTGTGCTAGTTCTGAAAATACTAATGGTTCCTAACTAGTCAATATTCATTTTTATTGTCGACCGTTAGACCAATAGCTGAAAATTGATTGGTTCAAAAAGGAACAGTTTTTCCGTGGCAAAATGGAAAAAAGCAAGCAGGGGAGACCTTCACTTGTAAATGTATTATCCCAGTAATTTCTCTAGGTGTGTATTTTTTCCTTAGCACATCCTATTTATAACTCAACCGGTTTCGGTGGGATAGAGTTGAGTGTTACCACCTTCTTCAGGACACACATTAATCATGAACCACCTTAGTTTTTGTCTATTCTGTTTACCATTGGCCCTGTGCCGCAGCATGATTGCTTCATGCTCTGAACATTGCACAGCCTGTAGGGGACAAAATAGGCACACCAATAATGTACTTTTAGTATCAACTACTTAACGGGCTACATACGTCTTAATGCATTCTACATGCATTTCATTACCACATTCAGTTAGCTCCATAGTTAATTAGAGGTAAAACTGAAGTTGGTGACTAGTGGCCACAGTTACAATGTTGCATTGTGAAGTGCTTGTCGAGTGCAGTTAAGCAGTAGGACCCTTGCCGCTGGATGCGCTAATTTGTATGCTTTTTGGACGATAATTACTGACCTTTTCTGCAAAGCGGCTTACTCCAACCTCTTTTACTCCAACTGCCCATAAAAACAACAGGGCCTGCGCACTCGCGCAGTGCTTGTCAAGTGCAGTTAAGCAGTTAGGCAGGTGGGCTGGGGGTATGTGAGCGATTTATTTATGCTTTTATATATCCTGCTGGTTTCACTATTGTACTTTGCTGTTATTTCCAACCTGTACATTGTTGTATAGTACGTATGTCGATAGTGGACCTTCCACTGCTGATTCATTTGTGTAGTGTGTCATAATGCAAATGAACCACGTTTATATGCTGAAGTCCGCCATGCCATCCCTAAATGAATTCATTAAATTGGTGAATGGAGGAAAGTCCAATTCTGCGGGACTTCAACTTTCCGACAATGCGCACCGAGTGTTAGGGAGAATTCTCTCTTTAGGCTGAATTTCCTAACCTAGTGAGTCCCCCAGCAGCTTTGCTGGATTTCTGGAGTTTGTTTTTTTCTCCTGCCAAGAGTGACTCTTTTTTTCTCCCACTCTTGGACATGATTTATGGTGTTCCTTTGACTGTTAATGTGTTTTATGGGCTATGGGGTCCTTTACTCCATAGGGTCTCATGTGTTTTTGTGATGTGTGTTACACAGCACCCTCCGTGCAGTGACACAGGGGTGTCATAGTGACACCCCACCATAGACTCCATACCCTGGGACTGACTACTGTCTCCCAGGGCATGTAAAGTCACCATTGGCTTTACTAGTCCCAAATTATTAACAGAAACCAGTACAAACTATCATATTGTGGACGTACTGGTCGGGGCAATTCGATTGCCCCGGGGTCTGTTAGTCGAGGGGGCGCATCTCCGTCTCCCCTGATCGAGTTTTGGCTGCTGGCAGTGGATACTACTTTTTATATTCGACCGCGAATATATCCCTGTGGGATTTTCTCATTGTTCGAGGCTACCAACTTTAATTATTTAATTCTCATAGCCTCGAACATACCGCCGGTTTATTTATTTAATATTAATTCGCCAGTTGGTATTTTTTGCCAGGACTCTATTCTAAAATGGCGTTTGTGTTCTCTTCTGTGACTCCAACCCAAGTCGAGCCCTTTGTTCCACATTTTGGCGGGCTTCTCCACAGAGGCCTCCAAAAGTGGTGCCACTCTGTCTGGGTACCACAGGGGGTATGGGAGGGGGTTTAGGCATCCTAGACTGAGTTACCTTGGTAACTCAAGTCGCACTCTTGTGTGATTGGCCCAAGTGGTGAGCCGGCCGGCTCACCACTTAACATGTTTGATTGACAGCTAGGCTGAGTGAATGGGGGTGTGCTGCATAAAAGCAGGGCTTTGGGGACTGGGACTTCAGAAGTCGCCACAGGACCGAGAATCCGACGAGGGAGAAGCTGAGCCGACCTACCACGACGACACCACCGATGGAGCCCTGCGGAACCGACTCACCACTTCCCGACGACAGAGAAGATCTCCCGGCTGGAGAGGCTTCTTCCCCTGACTGGTGGGCACAACCAGTTTACCTTCTTCTCTTTGCACCCCAGACCGGCTTGTGGTCGAATTGCCCGTGCCAAGCACCCCGGCAACCGGATAGCCACTTACCACTGGACCGCGAATCAAAGGACTGCTCCTTTTACCTGAGAAACTCCGCGGCTGGTCCCTTCCCTGGCAGTGCAACGGACTCCTGTCTTCCTCCCCAACGAGATCCTCTCTTCCCCCGGACGAAGCACCGGCTTGCATCTGCTGCCAGGAACAACTGCCCCCGCTGGAGTATTCTCACCACTTTAAGGTACCGTGTCCGCCAGGCCTCCCTTTCTAAAGATTGCTACAAGGTAATAATAACCCCTTAACCTTCTGGACTGGGCTGGCCGCCTTGACCTTCTAACTGTTCCCTTTCTTTGGTCCAACTCTTTTTGAACCTTTTCAAGACTTTTGTGCACTGCAACCGTGTGACCTTGGACACATTTCGTTTGATCCTCTTAAAGTGGATCCAGCCTACTGAACTCTAACTTCACGGTTTTACTTTGCCTTCCTCTCTTTTTGTGTTCTTGTAAAAGTGTTGGGACCTGTTTCAATTTATTCTCTGCTTTTCTCTCCCTTTTAAAACTAATTATTAGAGTGCCATCTGCGTTAAGAGCTCACTGCTGTCTGAAAATAAGTGGGGCTTTACTTAAGACTTGTCTAATATTCTTCTAAGGGAGTGTATATTTTTAGTGACAGTGTTTTTGAATTGCTTACTATTAGTGCCTGTGTGTTTTTCTAGATGTGGTTTTCAATAAATAATTATATCTCTTTTACACCAAGCCCTGGTCAGTGTTTACTTGTTCTACTGTGTTCTTTTGACCTATTGTGAATACTCTGTATACTGCCTAACTCTTCTTGAGGGAAGTCTGACTGCTCAGCCACAGCTACCAAGTGAATCTGTGTGGTACAGACTGCTACCAAGTGGGTTTACTGCCAAACACCTGTAGTCTTAAATCTTTTGCAGTGGTCCCAGAGGGAACAGCACAGGTTTCTGTCTAACACCGACAAGCTGGTGTACAATCTCTGAAGCGTGCTCAGTCACTCATGTCTGACATCAGGGGCTTTTGTTGTGTGAAGCACCCTCCAAAAGCACCTGTAATAAGTGAGGCCGCAGGTCCTAGAACTAAGGCGTCAGCCTACGATGCTGATAAAGGCCCTAGAGAGGACAAACTGTTAATAGACTTGCTGAAATATCTGATTCGGTCATTGTGGCGGAAGTGAGCTCCTTGAACAACTACAGATTATAAAATACACTCAAGGCAAGGATCGGGCATTGCAGGCTACGCTGGAAGCACAGAGCAGCGAAGTCACAGAGCCACCTTCAATTCAGCAGAACTCACACACTACATCAGGACAAATACACCCATGTGCACAACATTTAAACATTCACACACACCTTGAAACCTCTACAAGAAATGACGTACACGCTGTACCCAGACTAGATCTCTCACCAGGGATCAACATGGCAGTGGCCTATTCGGCTGTCTGTCTAAAGCAATCTTTGAATGATGTGGTGGATGTACTTGATATTCAGTCGTTACTTGTGCGCCCCTCCCTTCCTTCGCCTATAAGATTATCACAAACACCAATTATGTTCTTTAATTCTACAAACACCTCAATGCCTTTATCAATATCATATGCTAAGCCTACACTGAGGAAAGCAGCTCTCCCGAAGCAAGAATATTTGTCTCTTGTGGAAATAACATTAGCGGCTATGAATATGGCTTTAATGTCCCTCGCCAAACTTTACGAAACATTGAATGCTAAGATTAACAGACAGAATGAGTTACTAACTGTGCTACTTACCAAATGTGATAATAGCAAAGGGATTGTTCCCACACATGTCTGCAGGGGGAAGAGTGCAAAGGGTGCATATCATGTGAAAGGTAATGCTCCAGACTCTTTCACACCTTCACGAACCCAAGTGTTGCAAGACAGTGTCGCATATATTGCTTCACAAGATCCTACCAATCCTGATATGCTACACAAATCTGTGATTGAAGTCGTTCAGGATCCTGTGCAAGACATTGCCCTACATATACAGCCTCTTACTAAACCTGCTTTCACATTTTTTTCTCATTCTAAAGCAGTAGTTCAGTCTGCTAATCAGATTACAAAAAAACTTAGAATCAGAACTTGCAATCTAGGTAATTGCAGTCAGGCTTGCGGGAATGTATACAGTCTTCATCTACGCCCGTAATGCAAGGCCTGCAGGCAAAAAATGCAATAACAAAAAAATATGCAAATCTGGCTTGGGCAAAGAAAGATAACAAGAAACCCACCCTAATCTCACAATCTGCCTCTGTAATTCGTAGCATAATGTATCATGAACCTATTGATGATCCAATTCATGAAGCAGGGCTTTTAGATCATTTAGGAAGCACAAATGAGGAAATTCCTTCTGAAGATCGACCAACACCTCTGAATACGCAGGGTCTCAACCTTGTTCATGGCATCTGTCCCTGGGCAGCCCTGTAGAGGCCATTAATTTCCTCACATTCGAACAGCAGAGAAACGAAATTGCCAAATCCATTACTCTGTTTACTGCTTTGCCCAAGTCTGGGAACAACATTATAAAGCCACTTCATGGTTAATCTGAGGAATCTTGGACTTGCCCAGGGCATGATGGCCTAGGCAGCAAGCTGATATTAGAGTTTAAGTCATATAGACCCACCTATAGCTATGAGAAGACATCACACACTGCAACAAATTGTCATTACTTAATACTGCAGTGTAGAGGGGGAGCCCATCCGGTATATGCCTTGAACAAAACCAGTATATTGAATATCTTTGGTGATGTTCAGGCCTTGGAGTATTTGTGCTCTTCTGCTTTAGGTCAAGTTGAATTTCTCTATGAGCAAGACCTCACCATCGTCAGATTATAGATTCAGTCTGGGATAGTCTTGAATACATTATGGAGGGCTAGATTTGAGCTATATCAGATGGGTTTTATTTTGAAGCAAGACCATTTGTGTCAACAAGCCAATACAAATGGCAAACTTGGGCTTAATGGCAATCTTTGTGATGGGTCCAATACAAACGCACTTTTAAGAATGACTTGTACCCGAGGCGCCTTTGATGCGATGCGACAGGTCGTATCCATACACAAGCCAGCTTGTGTGAATCTGCATCGAGGGTCATTCAATAAATAACAACTCATGCTTATCCAGCAGAGAAGTTGCAAGCTGGCTAGTTGGAACAGCAGGGGGTTTATACATTTATTAATTACTGAGGATAACCCCTTGGTTGATTTCAGAATCGTCTGCAAGAAACTTGGTTTGTTGAGCCTCCGGTGTGGGATGGTTATGCTTTATCCTTGTTGCCCGCATAGGCACCTGCTTGGGGTAGACCGCCGGCTGTCCTTATAGTAGCCGTAAAAGTAGCTCTGGTGCTCATTTTGGACCCGCGGGCCATACCAAATATGTTTACGCAACAGGTAAGAATAAAATTTCCAAACACGGTGTTGGCCATTCTGAACTTGTATTGGAATCATGCTTTTATTTCGGCAAAAACATTCTTGCGAGGTGTAGAGCAAATGTTAGATCTAATTAGAAATGACTTGACTGTCAGCCTTGTTGTGCTGTCAGGTGATTTACACTTACATTGTTTTATCTACTAAGTCACCTAAAATATCTGATCTAGCGCAGCAATTGCTCATTGTAATGACTGAAAGGCAATTTGTCATGCTTAATTGGGCCTTAAAAGGGGATATTCCCCCTAAAAGCACATGGAGAAGGGGCAGTCAAGCAGCTATCATAGATTATATATTTGTACAAAGAGATAGGCTTGCCATTATCGAGGATTTTCAAGTTCTGGCTCAAGTTCATAGTGATCATGAATTACTATCCTTAACCTGAACATGGGAATATTCACTGCTACAGGCCAATTATTATAATCCAATACTTGAGCTTTCAGGTGGGAGGAACAAGTTTAGATGGTCATCAGATACAGTGGCCAAGCTGGGAAGGTGCATCCGGGTTGATTATGTGCATCTTGATTCAGAGCTGATTAAATCAGATGGTTTGTATGTGGCTGCCATGAGTTTGTTTAAATTGCAGTCAGCCATTAATCAGCAACCAACCTTCAAAGATAAGCATATGTTTGATTGTGAAGTGAGCTTGAGAAAAACTCAATTACATAAAGATAAGAGGTTTGGCACACCTACCTTTAGAGTGTAGATTGCTTGCAGTATGGACATTGAAAATACGACATGAAAACTGGCTCAAATCCCATCATGCTATTATTATTCAAACAGATGCGGAATTGATGCTAGCTGCATTTGCCTCCAAAACAGTTCCCAAATTTGGGGAATTTTGAATTGTGCAAATCATGACACGGAAACCCCTTTCCAGATTAATTCGGTATAAGAAGAGGCTTCAGTCCAACACTTTCGACACTTATATGCGCAGCAATAAGTAAATCAAGGTAAAGTGATACAGAACTGGAAAGCTGGTGATGTCATGCTAAGTGATAGGGATGACATAATATATAAAATCTCCAAATTAAATAGTTCCAGAGCTCCAGGCCCAGACGGCTTTACAAACTTCATGTTGAAAGCCCATCTTGAAGCTTGGACGGCAGTCTTCTCCATCATCTTTTCTAATGTACTAATTCAAAAGCAGATTCCTCTGACTTGGAGAAATTCGATTATAATCCCAATTTTTAAAAAGGGTGATTATGAGCAACCAAAAAATTATCGGCCAATTGCACGCTTGGACTTACCAGGCAAGGTTTTTGCATGGGTTCTTTTAAGAGATTTTAATCGCTGGGTGAAAGCGGCGCACTTGTTGGATAATTTTCAAACAGGATTTGTAACAGGATTAGGGACAGTGGTTAATTTACTTGCAATTGCCGTAATTAAAACTCATGGACAACAAACAAAACAACCTATTTACATGGCGTTTATAGATTTTAAAACAGCCTTTGATTCAGTGTCGAGAGAACTATTACTAGGCAAGTTGGCAGAGGCGGCATGTCCATCTCACATGCTAGCCCTGGTCTCACAGTTCCATTCAAATACACTGATTCAGATTTGTTTGTTTTTAGATGGACGATTATCAGAATCTGTTCCCACTTATACAGGTCTCAAACAGGGCTGCATAATGGCGTCAGCCCTGTTCAACTTCTTCATTGCAGATATTGGTCTACATTTAACAAATGTAGTGTCTGATTCCCCGAAACTCTGATCGTGCCGTTTGCCATGGCTTCTGTACGCTGATGACCTTGTTCTCTTCTCCAAAACGCCAAAGGCTCTACAAAATTTTCTGTCAGCACTTGAGTCTTATGTAAACAAAAATCAGTCGATTTATAAATTTGGACAAAATCAAGGTTATGATTTGTGCATCTAAACAGCAGATCAAGAGGTGTGCTTATTACTGGCGTCTTCATAAAAACCCGTCTTGAAGTAATCAGTGAATACTGTTACCTCGTTTTAATATTAACAATCACTCTTCTGATCTCACGTACCATTTGGAGTTGAGAAGAAAGGTACAAGTAACAGCTGCAGATCCCTGGGTAATACATAGGAAATATGGGAAATTTTCGAAGGAACTGCTCATAAAGTTTTACAAACCAAAGGTTGTGCCGATTATTAACTATGGTGCCAAGACCAGGGCTTGGAGGGACATGGGATTCTGGACAAGGCTTGAAGGCCGATTCTGGAAGAATGTGTTGTCTCTTCCAGCTAGCCAACCTATGAGCATTATATGACATGAACTTTGTTTTTCTATCACTTTGCCTCATCTGCACATGGAAAATGTTCAGTTTGTCTAAGAAATACATGTTGGCTTCGGATCCGGACTCTCTGTGGTTAACCTTAGCTAGCTATCTAAATTCTACCATGGGCTCCCCAATGGTAGTTCGGAAGCAGCACATTGCTTATAGAATCTTGGCAGCTGATATTTCTTTTGAATTTTTGACACCTAACCCGGAACGTGCCAAAAGGAAGTTGTGGCTCTATGATTGGAAGATGACTCGACAACGATGCATGCAATACCAGCATTTCAAGGATGGACATATTAGAATCAAAGGCCTCAACGAACCTGAATTGTATTTGATAAATGTTTAACTTTTGATATGTTATGGTATAAAATCTTCAATGTTGAGTGCACATCTGTTATTGTTGCAGCAATAACATTTCTAGAGTCTCTTGGGCTAGAGGCAGCTATATGAGGCGCATACTATTGAATGCATGTCGTTATTTTTTTAGACAATTTTTAAGTTCTGCCATATTATAAATTTTAAAGACATGGGGCCTCATTACGACCGTGGCGGTCCGGAAATAACGGTGGCGGTAAACCCGCCGCCACCGTTGTTTCCGGACCGCCTGATCCCGACCCCTGCAGGCGGGAGGTGATGTTCCCGCCAGGTCTGACCTGGCGGGTTTAACACCGCCCGCCTGCAGGCGGACGAGGAAACACGGCAGCATTACAAGATGCTGCCGGTGTTTCCATGATCCCGATTCCCATTGAGTCCCATAGGACTCAATGGGAATGGGGATTTACACCATTCCGCCTCCGTGATTCCCGGAAAACCGGGGTTGTGATGCCCCGGTAATTCCGGGAATCACGGAGGCGGAATGGTAATACGAGTCCGGCGTTAACCAGGCGGTTTTACCGCCTCGGTTAACGCCGGACTCGTAATGAGGCCCATGGTTTTGTCATGATTCCTCTTATTGGCAATTGTAGCTCTATTCAGTTCTTAATGTGTATTTTTAAAAGGAGGTTTTATGAATTTGTCTTGTGTATTTGTATTGAGATATATTGAAAGGTTGGAATGTCAAAAATACCAATAAAAAATAATGTTGTTTAAAAACAAGAAACAATAATATTTCTTTGTTGTAAATGCGGGGGGACAAATGTTATCAAGAATTACCAGTGCTGCTGTTCACCGGTGCGCCACCCTGTTGCTGGAGTGGTGTGAAGCACCTGAATGTTTTCCGGGGCCCTAGGTCTCGTTTTCTGTGTGCCAGTAAGAGAACCAGACACGTATATTGGGAAGGATTTTTGTTCTTACGTGCTTATGAACGCACATGCCTTGCTCCTTTGCCACCTATTGTTGTCAACCACGAGAGCTTGTGTTGAGTTGTATTATACATACTAAAGGGTATGGAGTGTACTTAAAATGCGCAGATAGACCTTCATTGCAGTAGATAATACTTGAGTTATCAATTCAGAATTCATGACAACATAGAAAAATATACATGGATAAGGCCATTGGATATATGTGAAAAGATTTTAATCCAAGCACAACCGACATGTGTTTCGACCACTAGGTCGTTATCAAGGCAAACTGGTAATGCTGAGCAAGATCCCACATATTGTTGTCAACCATGAGAGCTTGTGTTCAGTTGTATTATACATAACTCCATTCCCTGCCAACTTTCTTTTGTGATTTTAGCCCAGACTTGCATATACTCAATTGTGTGAGTATTGTGTTAGGGCCAGGAATCCCGTTGCTTCTGGCTGTATAGTATGTGTCCACGGCGCTCATGCCCTGAAGAACACATCCTCTAGGCATTTTGAGTGTATTATCAGCCATGATTGCATTGATCGCCACTGTTTTATTGCAGTTTCATTAGGATTGCCACTATGGGCTATAAATCATTACTCTTAGTTTAACTGCGCTTGGACTGCTCGTTGCTCGTAACTTTCCTTGAGTCTGTGAAAGAAGCTTTGGAAAAAGCCTCTAGGCTGTGCACGAGTCGTGCCCCCATATGCATACATGCCAACATTCTGTGACCAAAAATCTGTAGGAATCTTAAAGTTTCAAAAATAGTAACTCGCATAATGATGATATCCCATGAAATGATGTCACATGAACTTTGGCCTTATGTCATCACAGAAAATTACCTGAAGTGACATATGGCCTTGAAGAGATCACAGGAAAAGACTGCCTGGTGTGGCCTATCCCAAATCCTCTGACCGATCATTAGAAAGAAATGTACCAAATAAGTGTGCTGTGAGCAGTATGACCAGCTTCTTCCTCATTAACACATATTTTCCTCTTCAAACATACCCACTGATAATCACGAGATGGCCAGCCAGCAGGGAGCTGAAACACAAAATACCCTCTGAAAAGCTATAAATCCTTCTATTTGAACATGTGCCTGCTTTGGAGGATCCGGTGTGAAGAGGCAACAAGGTGATAACACTTCTCTATACCCGAAGGGAAGTGACGGCCGGAAGGACTCCCACAAATGCAGCTTGTAAGGCAACCCCCAGAACAAAAGTAATATAGAGAAAAATATATTGCTGTGTTATAAAACTGCTGACTGGCAACAGGCATCAGTTGCTAGGGGTCTCCTTTAGGCTCAGGGCCACTCAACTAAAAGGTTGAAAGGCCCTGATGCCGTTCATGCCCTTGACACATCAAATAGTTCAAAAAGTTACTAATTAAACCTGCCTCACCCCAAGGGAAGTGACAGCCACAAGGGCTCCCACAAATGCAGCTTGTAAGGCAAGCCCCAGCTGAACAAAAGTAATATAGAGATAAATATATTGTCAGGTTATGAGACTGCAAAATGGCAACATGGGGCAGTTGCTGAGGGGGGCTTCCTTAATCGCTGCTTGGCTTCTTAACAGTTGTTCTCATGGCCCCTCAGTGTCTCCTGCCCTCCTTTCATCCTTCTCATTCATCTGCCTGTATTTTCACCTGCTCCCTCGGTACCTCCTGTCTTCCACTCATCTTTCTCATCCCCTGTTTTTTCTCACATCCCCTCAGTGCCTCCTGTCCTCCTTTCATCTTTCTCATCCATCTGCCTGTTTTTTCTCATGTCCCCTCAGTGCCTCCTGCCCTCCTTTCGTCTTTCTCATCCATCTGCCTGTTTTTTCTCCTATTCCCTCAGTACCTCCTGCCTTCCTCTCATTTTTCTCATCCACCTGCCTGTTTCTTCTCCCCCATAGCCTCCTTGATCCTTTAATTTTTCCCATTGATTTACTTAACTTCCGGATTTCTTCTCTTGCCCCTCTCTTGAGGCTTCTCTTGTACAAGCACCCGTTCACTGCCGGACTATCGACCCCCTGCTTACTTCTCTCACCCATCCCCCACTCGTCCTCTCCCCCATTTCTCCTTACCTGCCGCCCCAGATCGCGTTGCTCTGCTCTTTCAGTCAAGCTTTCCCTTCTACGATTCAATCTACATCATGCAGGTAATGGGTTTGGCCGGGGCCCCGGAGGGAAGGCAGCACTGACATGATTCTACCCCTTGCCCCCAGATGACAGGACACTGGGCTTTCGGACATGGCCCCCTACCCAAAAGCCTTGCTATTCAAGCGCCCGGGCACCTCCATTCATGAAGTTGCTTCTGCACAAGTTCTGGGGCATTCTTGCACTAACCCAAGTCCTTTTTCCAACTCTAGGTCAGGAGCCAAATCACATTGAGAGCCAGTCACGAGAGGCTGTTGGCTTGAAAACATCAATAGGGAAAAGCAGCCTAACGTATGTGTGTGTAATTGTTCCACAAGAGTTGAAACACATTTACTGCGGAGTGTGTGGCTTTTTTCCTTTTTCAGTGCCTCCAGAGCCTGACTGCACATGGTCATTTTCGAACTGCTATCCTTTGATCTGCCACCCTCATTTCACCAGGAACACTTACAAAGTAATAATTCACAAATGCTACCTGTAGAAATTTGGGAGAAGGTGGGTTTGCAACTAGCAGCTGTATATTTACAACTCAGCTGAGCAGAGACGGAAACCAGCAAAGAATTTCTAGTGAGAGACGCCGGCTCAGAGCTCACAGCACAACGATGAGGCAGACAGCAGCCTCTGCCCAGAGAATGTCACAGGATGCCAATGGCAGGCATCTCACGCTGACACTGACAGTGACTGCCTGGACTACAGGGTGCAAAGGGCAGAACAGAGTGTCTCTTTCACGCTGGCCAGGCACGCAATGATCAATCAAAATGATGGGCCATTACCAGGCCGACCAGAGGATGCTGATCATGCTGTGCCGGGCCTCAGGCAGCCAGGCCAATAAAAATCGGTATTTGTTGACACTCAATTGGTAGGTGGTAGGATTGCTTAAAAAGCGGTATACTACCGCCTAAATAGGTAGGGTTGGCAAGTATGCATATGTCTGCTTGACTCTTATCCTGAGTCTGTGTGTCTCAGTCCACTGATCGGCTCGTCTGCAACTAAGCGAGCCGATCAGTGCGGACATGTTTAGTAAGCACGCCATCTTGGAGTGGAGTGTGGGGCTCCATGCTTAATGCGAACGGCCACGAAATGTGGTCCTGCTTCATCTCGGGAAAGATTAGGGCGTCTATTATAATATACATTTCATTACTATTCTTATGTTGTTTGTATCCTGCCCATTATTCTGTTTTTTCACTAATTTACCGTATTGCGCGATTTAAGCTTATCAAGTCTTCATTTTTCATCTAAGCCCTTGGGGGCAATCCTGTCATATATCTCAATATATGCAGGTCTCACCTGCTGTTCCCAATAGTTGCTCTGTCTAGAGAGCACTTCCCAGTATCTGTGCCAGCCCCTGATGCGTTGCGCGGCCTCGTCTAGCACTCCTGATGTGTTGGTGAGAAGTGCCTGCAGTTTGGAGGCTCGGGGTGTCTGCATCTATAAGCCAGTGTTTATAGTGCACTAACTGGATGTACACTGGCTCTTCTCTCATACTGTTCTGTCTTTAATTAGTCAAGCTGTCACACTCGGTATGCACATAATCCATACATGCCAACATTCCGAGGCACCTGGGAGGGTGATTTCTTCAGAGAAATCGTGAGAGAACAATTTCCCCATAGGTATGCATTGGGGAAAGTACAATTTTAGGTGGTAGAATGTAAAAATAGCAGTATTTTTCCCTGAAAAATTGTGAGTCTCCCGCTTAAATCGGAAGGGTTGGCATGCATGATGATCTTACCAAGTCGCCCTTCTCATTACAGAACAGGTCTTGTTAATTGGTGTTAAATGGCTCCTAAGAAAGCTGCCTTTTATTGCTATCTTCTATCTATGTTTTTGCCTGACTGTCTAAATAGAGGTGTGCTATGCTTCTTACCCCATGGTCCATTACCCCAAGATTTTTTTAACATTGTAAGATGACACATGTTTCTCTTTCGAACAGCAGTTTCTTGGTATCACAAAATTGTCTCTTTTTCCAATAGTTTATTTGGTTCTTTATACTAGATTCAGGAAGTTCTTGTTCAAACAATACATTCCATGGCATCCAACACTTCCTTGGTTTGTTTGTACTGGATTCACAAAGTTCGTATTCGTACAATAAATTCCACAATAAGCTTTCTTTAACTTCTCTTGTACTTTAGTCTTTTGTCTGGTGTACTCCTTTATCAGGAATCCCCATGTGAGCTCTTCAGATCTCCAGGTATACTCCCCTGCCAGAAATCTTGTCACAGTGCTAAAAGTCTTGGTACAATCCGAAGTGCCTGGTGTATCTACCTACCAAGACTTATTTCATGGGCTCCTCCGATTCCTTGGTATACTTCCCTGCCAGGTATTTTGTAACATGGTTATACTTTCCTCTGTAGTTTTGGTGCAGCTCCTGGTATACTTATGTGCCAGGAATCCTTTTATGGCTTCTTCAGATGCCCTGGTCTACTCCCCTAACAGGTATCTTCCCATAGTCTTAGACTGTTCTTACAGCTTTGGTGGATTGTCTGGTATACTCCTCTGCCAGGAATCCTTTTATGGGCTCTTGGGTTCCCCTGTATACTCCCCCGCCAGGTATATTCCCACAGTTCTAAAGGTCTTATTCAGTTTTAAGATGCCTGGTATATTTGGTTGCCAGGACTTCTTTTATGGACTTGATAGATCCCCTGGCATGCTTCTCTGCCAGGTATCTTGCCACAATGTTAGAGACTTTATACAACTTTGGTGGATTGGCTGATATACTCCCCTGCCAGGAATCCTTCCCTGGCATACTGCAGCTCCCCTGGTATACTTCCTTGCCAGGTATCTTTCCCCAAATGTCAACTGCCTGGTGTATTCCTTTTACCAGGACTTCTCATTGGTTTCACTGTCCTTTTTACTATGCCACAGCCGTATCAACTTTGTTTTGTTTCAATATGTTAACAAATGCTCCAGATTTCCCCCACATGCACATTGCATGCATAGGTATTACTTCAGGTTTTGTTGCTGCACTTAAGCTTGTCGATATTCAAATATTCGTCCTTTAGGGCATTGCTTTAACATTGAGTTTTGTCTGTATTTAAATTGCCTTTGAGCATTGTCCATAATAACATATAAAGTAAAAAACTGGGTTCTAGATAATGAACACTCCAGTGCTAGGCTCTGTCTATAGATCTCTTGGGGTTGGTTTATTGCTGCAAGGTCACAGGTTGGAAGAGGCAAACCCAATACCTCTTAATGAGGAGATTTGAGAGAAAAAAGGTCCTGGTTACCTTGCAGGATAAGTAATCGGACCTTTATTTATGGAAGGATCTCAAGCTTTTCTGCTGTGGTTGTTACATGAAAAGCTATTATTTGTATTTGTCACAAGGTTTAGACACATTGTCTAGTGGGTGAAGGTCAGCCGACACGTGTTTCTACCCGTGAGGGTCTTTATCAAGGCTGAGTTGTTGAGAGATACATACAGTTTCATGTCACATTTTAAAGTGCAATAATGCCCGTGTTTATTATTGTGTTGAGGATCCAAGTTAAGTGAAAATGGTGAAAAGTGACATTGTGTTAGTGATATGTATTTATTAATAAAGACAAGAAGTGATCAGGTTTATGCATCAAGTGATTTGGTTGGGCAAATAGCATAGCAATAGGTAAATGCATCGAAGGAGAGGAGGAGGGAAGGAGGAAACAAAAGATGGGAGAAAGCAAAATGAGAAATTCATTAGAACGTATGTCAGAGTTGAGCGCTATAATAGTATGAAATGGAAGAAAGAAAGGGGCCAAGTGGCATCTTATCATTTGGTAAGGTTCATATGCAGATATTCCAGTTAGTCTGTGGAGCCTTAAGCTACGATCCGTTTAATTATTAGAATAATATGGGCTGAGGAACGGATAAAGAAAAGGAATTGTCATGGTGAATGGGATAGAATGCTGGTGGCATAGGGTCCTGGAATGTGTCTGGGTTGAAAAAATGGGAGTTAAATCAGTGGTAGCAAGGTCAGCTTGCTGGTGGATGAGATGTGCGGCGAAAGTGACCAAGATTAGTGACATGGGTCATGACAGGAAAAAGTCCATAGGGCATAAGTGCCATAGCTATGGCTGAAAAGGGGAAAAGGGCAGAGAGATATTTATTTAAAACTACAAGGGAGTTGTAGAGTGCTTGGCCGTGACGGAATTGCTGGAGGCAACCATATGGTGGTTGGAACTGAAATACTAAGCTGGGTGGGGAAATCCCAAACGTGCTGCGCACGTTATTGACAAAATGAAATGAGTTTGTCAGTAAAGGGAAATAGTCCATGGCAAAGATAGCCGATATATGCTAAGCACGTAAGCTATTAACGAGTTGCATTAGTAAGCGATAAGAACAATTGCCATTAAATGGCCAGAGGTCGTATCAAAAATATTAGCACTACAGTGTGGCAAAAATGAGTGTAACAGAGCTTACCTGATGCCCGTGTTCGATCCACTCCCTGCGTTGTGTGTCAAAGGGGAGCAAAGCTCTTGATGTAAGAATCAAGGTATTACCAGGGTTGCGTGCGCAACTCCCTGGTGTGAAACACTAATCCCGCACGCATGTGTGGGAGAAGTTTCGTAGTGACTGTGCAAAAGCACTGAGCGTGTGGGCCTCAAATGCTATTCCAGCACGCAGGCGCGCAAAGAACAAGGGATCAAGGTGGCTAGTGCAAAATAAGCACTGATCCATGTACACAGGGAAAATAAGGGTTCTTGAAGAAAACCGTAATTGAAGCATTAGAGTAATTATCAGATTGGAGAACCACTGATGGAATGAACGTAGAACGTTTAACTAAATGAAAACCTGTTGGGGGTTTGAAAGACTGCATAAATTAAATTGGACAAAGCCAAGCATACCATATTAAAATCCATGGTAAATTGTCAAGGTAAGGGAGACAGGTTGTGTGGTAAAGTGTGAATCCCTGGATTAGGGACAGCTCTTGATGTGGATAAAAAAGGGGTGAGGGGTTTCCCGGTACAGCAAAGCCACAGGGGGAAGGCCAATGGCTGTAGGCTGTGTGTGTTGCGCACAGTCTGAGATATGAGGCGGTGTCGCTGAATCAAAAATGATAGCTGACATTGAAAGTGTGAGCATAATGTCAGAAAAGCTTATTGAAAGGAACTGGAGGAGCCACTTGTGGAAATTATTGCTGAATTGAATAAAGCGAGGTCTATGGCTTAGAAAGGAACCGAGAGAACCGTGTAATGTAATCCCCATAGTCTCAGGGTCCAGGGGAGGCATCAGAAGGTGGAGAGCAATCATGGGTCATGGTATGAACGGTTAGAGCCAGGCATGCCTAATTCAGAACGCACGCCATGTTATGATAGCTAATTTGAAGCAAGATGAGGGGGGATGAAAAAAGAGAGGGAGTAGGGATGGAGAGAAACAGTGCCTTGATGCTTATAGAAATGCATCAAAATCATGATCTGAGTTGAGGCCGTTCTTGGTGCATCTGAAATGGCAGATCAGTTTAGCTTCCTCTTGGCGTAGTTTCCGCTCTGTCACCCCTCTGGGTCCGCATTTGATTGTTCTTAGTCCTATGAATCGTATCTGTCTTTTGTCATCCATCTGGTGTTGTCTCTGCCAATGGTTGGCCAGGGGCACTTTCGGGACTTGTGAGTGTATGCTATTGAGATGTTCTCGTATCCTGATCCGTAGCTCTCTAATTGTGCTCCCAATGTAGATTTTGTTACATGTGCATATGATTACATATATTGTGTATCTGGTTCTGCAGTTTATATGGTCTTTGATTTTGTACTCTTGGCAGTTGGAAAACTTAGCGATTGTTGTTTTCTCTGCATAGTTACACATAGAGCATGTTCCACATTTAGTGAAGCCAGTTGTTGTTCTTGGTGTTAGCCAGTTGGTTTTAACTTCCTTCTGTTCTGGCATGTAGGAGGGGCTTAGTAATGTTCGTAATGTTGGTGCCCTGCTGTAAGAGATGCTGGGGTACGGTTTCAGTTGCTGTTTGATATCTAGATCCAGTAGTAGGAGTTGCCAGTGTTTTTGGAGTATCCGTTGTATCTTGAAACTGTCCGAGTTGTATCTTGTTATGAATCTAATGGTTTCCTCTTTGTTCTTGCTCATTCTGGTTTTTGGGGTGAGTAGTGTTGACCTTGGCAAGACTTGTGTTTTTGCTTCTGCTTTGACAAAGGTTTGTGTTGCATAGCCCCTTGTTTTGAAGCGGTTGTCTAATAGAGCACATTCATTTTCAAAGGTTTCCAAAGTATTGCAATTTCTCTTGACCCTTATATATTCGCCTTTGGGTATATTGTTAACCAATATTCTGTGGCAACTCTGTGCATGGAGTATTGAGTTCACCTCTGTGGGTTTTCAAAATGTTTTGGTTGTGATTTTTTTGTTCTTGATCTCAATCGTGAGGTCCAAGAAGTCCATAATGTTGGCGCTGATGTTGCTTGTCAATTCGATTCCGAATTGGTTGCTGTTGAGTATTCTCACAAATTCTTCTAGATGGTCTTGTGTTCCGTTCCATATCAGGATAATGTCATCTATGAAGCTGAACAATATGATAATATGTTCCTTGTATTCAGGCATTGTCAATGCAAACTGGCTTTCGTAACTGTGCATGGAGCAGTTTGCCAATGCGGGGGCGTAGCTGGCTCCCATGGCAATCCCACGTGTCTGCCGGTAATAGTCGCCGTTAGACAGAAAGACGTTGTTGCTTAAGGAAAAATCGAGGAAGTCCTTGGTCATTTCGACCTGTTCGTAGTAGGATGCTGATTCATGGCTGAGTAGATGTTCTACGCTTTGTAAGGCTAGTTGATGGTCTATTGATGTGTAGAACGCCTTAACATCTAACGTCGCAAAGAGGTATTCAGGTTCCCATTCAGTGTCTGATTTTGAGTGTGTGCATCGAGTCCTTCAGATATGTAGGTATTGTTGTCACTAATGGCTGTATCACATTGTTTATATAGTGTCCAAGGTTTTCTGCAATGCCGCCTATCCCGCTAAGAATTGGCCTTCCTTCAGGTATTACTTTTTTTTTAAACGTTTTTATTTTAAACAGGCAGGTTATGGCAATACAAAGCTTAATCACTTGCGACATGTAGCATACAGTAATACCAGTTGACGCTCCTCCCACCCCACCCTTCGGTCTCAAGTTCCTTCTTCACTTCCCTGTAGGGGGTCTCCATCCCGAATTGTTCTCCTGGCCAGTTGGGGCTTAAAAGTCAGGGCTGGGAACCTTTGGTCAAACTCCAGTAGCGGACCCCAGATGCATCGCGTCGGCTCCAAGCCACGCCCCCCTTCAGGTATTTCTACAAAGGTTTTATGTATCTTTGGCAAAAAGTAAAGTGTTGGAGTCACTGGGTGGCATGTGTTGATATAGCCTAATTTGTCATCCGTCAATAGGCCCAGTTTGTGGTATTTCTTTGAGTGTCCCATGTTTGGTAAGGATACCTGGCTGTGGGTTAGTGTTCAATTTCTCATAATTTCCTGGAAGGCTGAGGTGTGTTTCTGCCATTCTGATATAGTCTTTGGTGTTCATGATGACAATGTTGCCGCCTTTGTCTGCTTCTTTAATGGTAATGTCTCTGTTTGTCTGTAGTTCTTGTAGTACTTGGCTTTGTGCCGTGTTCAGGTTTGTTCTACCTGTGGGGCGATGTTTTCATGTCTTCAAACTTGTGGAGGTCTAGAGCAACCGCTTCTTGGAAAGTGTCTATAAAGTTTTCTGTGAAGAGTTGTGGCGTAAATTTTGACTTTTTCTTAAGTTCCGGTATTCTCATGGGAGCGTCTTCAATTGCTAATTCCTTTATACAAGATTGTTTAGTAATATTGTCATTGCCTTCCATTGTTGCCAATAGGTGGATGGTGTTGAGAACTCTTATGGTCAGTGCGCTTGGTATCTCAATTTTTGTTGGTGGTTTATATGAAGTTACGTGTGTCGCGAAGAATATTTTGAGTTTCAGTCTTCTTGTGAATTTGAACAAATCTATGTGGATATCCACAAAGTCGTTGTAGCTTGTTGGTGAAAAAGACAAGCCTCTGTTGAGAACTTGCATTTCTTTTGGTGTCAATATTTTGTCAGAGAGGTTCATGACTAAGTTTTGTTGTTCCCCTGTCCCACTTGCTTCTGTGTTTTTGATCTCGTTAGTCTTTGATCTATTTCTTTTTCGAGTTCGTCGCCGTCTTCTGTTTGTTCCTCCACCTCTTCCTCATTTGGTGTAGTTGATGTATTTGTTAGAGGGTCTGCAAACCGAACAGTTTTGGAATTTGTGGGCTTGCTTCTGTTGGCTTTCCTATGGCGTTTGATTTGTTCTAAAAAAGAAAGTTTGTTGGTTGTGGGTTCTTGGTTTTCACCTTCTTCTGGTTCACTGTCTGGTTCCGAGCTTGCTGGTGAGCTTCCTGACGTGCTTTCTCGTGATTTTGAGACCATGTTATATTTCGCTTGGAAAGTAAAAACTTGGTCTTCTCAGTAATCTTTGTCATCCCTGAAGAATGTGTGAAGTTTCCTCATTTTAACTCCATCTTGGTGTTTTTTGAGGGTAGAATACATGGTTCTGTAGTTTTTCTTTTTTGTGGCTGCTGGTGCATCATAGTTTTCAATTTCTTTTTTCAGTTCTTCTATTTGCTCTACCAGTCTGGTGTGTGCTCTTTCTGCATGGTCAATAAGTGAATGGATCATATTAGCAGAGCTTTGTATCAAGTTTTTTCCCCAGGCATCTGCTAGATCTGTGTCTTTGGGGTCTTCAAAGTCTGGGAATATTAATATCCTGAGTCCTCTGGGTATTTTCCTTTGGTCTGAGTATTGCTGCATGGTGTTTTTTCCCCAGAATTTATTGATTTCTTTGGTTGACAGTTTTTCTAATCTCAGAAATTTTTGTTTGAGGTCTTCCTGGGGAGTATTGCTAGATCTGAATGTGTTCTCGGTGGACCCTCTTGGTGCAAAGAGGGCTTTGATGTCTTCTGTTCTTGAAAGTAAGTATTCTGCTATATTTGCAGGGAGCTAGAGCACTGGTGGTTCTCTAGTATGATAGGGTATAAAGTAAAAAACTGGGTTCTAGATAATGAACACTCCAGTGCTAGGCTCTGTGTATAGATCTCTTGTAGTTGGTTTATTTTTGCAAGGTCACAGGTTGGAAGAGGCAAACCCAATACATCTTAATGGGGGGATTTGAGAGAGAAAAGGTCCTGGTTACCTTGCAGGATAAGTAATCGGACCCTTATTTATGGAAGGATCTCAAGCGTTTCTGCTGTGGTTGTTACATGAAAAGCTTTTATGTGTATTTGTCACAAGGTTTATACACATTGTTTAGTGGCTGAAGATCAGCCGACAGATGTTTCTACCCCTGAGGGCCTTTATCAAGGCTGAGTTGTTGAGAGATACATACAGTTTCATGTCATATTTTAAAGTGCAATAATGCCCGTGTTTATTATTGTGTTGAGGATCCAAGTTAAGTGAAAATGGTGAAAAGTGGCATTGTGTTAGTGATATGTATTTATTAATAAAGACAAGAAGTGATCAGATTTATGCATCAAGTGATTTGGTTGGGCAAATAGCATAGCAATAGGTAAATGCATCGAAGGAGAGGAGGAGGAAAGGAGGAAACAAAAGATGGGAGAAAGCAAAATGAGAAATTCATTAGAACGTATGTCAGAGTTGGGCGCTATAATAGTATGAAATGGAAGAAAGAAAGGGGCCAAGTGTCATCTTAGCATTTGGTAAGGTTCATATGGAGATATTCCAGTCAGTCTGGATGGTGCCCGCAAGACGGCCCATTTGTAAGGGTTAGCGCATGTTTGCCGAGTCACATATTGTGACTACGGCGCATGTGCGGGGGTTTAGTGTCCCTGTGTGCACGTGTGCCTGTAGTAGGGGATAGTGGCGCGTGATTGCACATGCGCTGGGCAGTGCATGTCCTGGGTTGGAGGGATTGGGTCACATGCGCGTTTTCGAGGGGAATAGTGTCCCTGTTGGCACGAAAGCCCAGAGTAGTGGGCATCGGTGTTGTGGATCCGGAGACGGGGTCTGCGAGCTGGGAGTGGGCTTAGCCCTGGTGGGGCGGCCGTTCAGTTGGTAGTTAGTCTGGTGACATATGGCAGTTGCACTGGGTTGATAATGGAGCATATGAGATGCGGGGTTGGTGTAATGGTCACGCCCCTGTGAGCCTATGCTAGAATAAGGCCATGGTTGGGGATGTGGCCTGGCATGTAAGTGGCATGAGCAGTGTCATGTTAGGTGATATATGGTATTAAAATGGAGGCCCGGTGGCAGTGTTCATGGCTGTCTGGGCTTAATTGGGGTCAGTCGATCCTTGTTGGTCCTGATGGTATGTGTAAGGGCATGGAGATTGCCTTGCCAGCCAGTAGGGCTGGTGCGTCAGGGTCACGGATGAGAACGGAGGTTCACTGATCCATGTGAGTCCTTGGATTGGTTAAGGCCATCAAGGCCGTGATTGTCCTGTGGTCAGCCGTGGGTCTGGGTTGGGTCCAGAGGAACTGGGGTCGGTTTGTTGGACACAAATGGGGGGAAATGTTTATGGAATCTCTCGGCCAGGTAGCTGGGGGCAGCATTGTTGAGCGACCAACTTTTTAGAAGGATTTTGTCATTGGTTGGGAGCCAGTTGTTCTGTCGGCTGCACTCGGAAATGTGATCTGTTCTGGAAATGCCTAGTGCCGCTCTAAGGGCATTGTTTTGTAATGTTTGGATTCTTCTGATAGTGGCTTTAGTCGATCCTAAATAGAGGGCATTGCAATAGTCCGGGTGAGACAGGATGAGGGCTCTGGCCAGGATAGTGCAGCTACTATCAGAGAGAAATGGCTTGCCGGTGCGAATACGTTTGCATGTGTAAGCCCTGGAGGACACTAACATCTAAAATGTGACATGAAACTGTATGTATGTCTCAAGAACTCAGCCTTGTTAAAGACCCTCAGGGATAGAAACACGTGTCGGCTGACCTTCACCCACTAGACAATGGGCCTCATTACGAGTCAGCCAGTCTGGAAAGAACGGTGGTGGTAAATCCGCCACCACTGTTCTTTCCGGACCGGCTGATCTAGTGTTCTGCAGGCGGGAGGTGTCACTCCCACCAGGTCTGACCTGGCGGGTTTAACACCACCCGCCTGCAGGCGGACATGGAAACACCGGCACCATTACAACATGGTGCCGGTGTTTCCACTTCCCCACTCCCATGGAGTCCTAAGTGACTCCATGGGAATGGGGATTTACAGAATTCCACCTCTGGAATTCCCGGGTCACCGGGGTCATAATGCCCTGGTAATTCCGGGAATCATGTAGGCAGAATGGTAATACGAGTCCGGCGGTAACCTGCCGGTTTTTCCGGCTCGGTTACCGCAGGACTCGTAATGAGGCCCAATGTGACTAAACCTTGTGACAAATACAAATAAAAGCTTTTCATGTAACAACCACTGCAGAAACGCTTGAGATCCTTCCATAAATAAGGGTCCGATTACTTATCCTGCAAGGTAACGAGGACCTTTTTTGTCCATAAAAGCAGTCTCACATAACTCATTCACTTGATTGCATGTGTGTCGGTACACCCGGGGATCCCCAATGGCTCTGGGCGGACTCACCGGTAATTTGCAGCATCTCCGTTTTATGGCATGCCTCTGCAGTGAAGCTTCCTCCCTGGGACGGCTTCTTACACAGTGTAGACGTTTCTCTAGCATTTCCTGCAGCTCTGCGTTCACTCGCCGGCTTCCCTCTGTGGCTTGGACCGGAGAATGCTGCTTCCCGGTATGACGGTACCTCCAGGAGCTCCGCTGCAGCTCCCAATGCTCACACAGCCCTTCAGGTGTGCCCGCTGTGTCTCTCCTCCCTTCACGCCATGCTGGTATCTGTGATTCAAGTTCGCGAGCCGATGCGTGGGTGTGCCCGTTATCTCTCTGTCGGCTTTCTCCAGCGCGGTTCTCTTACATTCTGCTGCATTTAGTGCTAATGCCATTTTTTTTTTTGTAAATTTGCTTTTATTAAGTTTTACAAGTGAGAGTCATGTTACAAAAGATATTTCAGAGCTTGTGATTACAAAACAAACCCGAAAGATTCAGTATTTTCGGTACGTATATTTACAGATGCATTGTTCTTAATTGGGTCATGTGTGAATACATGCCTTCCCCTCCCCTCTTTCCCTCCCTCTTACCCCCATGGGTCATGTAGTTCATAGCTTAGTCATTGCAGTGTGTTACAACTGAGGATCACAATTTGTGTGTATTGTAGGGATCACTTCCAGAGAATGGGTACATGAGAGTAATACCAGAGTACATTTTTTCAGGTTGTTTCTTGTCCGTCACCTTTGTGAGTGTCAATTCTGTTACGAGAAAGTCCACTGGGGAGGTATTTGTTCTTAAAGTCCATCCATAGGGCCCCAGCCTGTGATGATCTACCTTGTAATGACGCTGTTATGTGCTCCATTATGCATATGTTAGTGGCAACATTGATCCATTCATTTTTGGTGGGGGCTGACGCAGATTTCCATTTCATGACAATTGTTGCTTGAGCTGCTAGTAGTAGTTGTGAGGCGAAGTCTCTTACTCTGATCCATTCGTCTTCATCCTTCTCGAGGCCAAATAGTATGAGATGAGGATCAGCTGCTCTGGTAATACCGTCGATCTCTTTAATCCAGCCCTGGACTTCTTTCCAGAAGACTTTTGGTTTGGTTTGCTTTATTTATTTATAAAGCGCAACCAGGCCCAGGGGCATACGGGCGCGTACGTTTTTTGAACATGTTACATGAAAGTACAGTTACAGTAGCAAGCAGTAGGCAACAGTTACAATAGTTGCGGTTACGAATAAATACATACATTGGTATTACAGGTACAAGCATACATGTTGCAATTTAAGGCGGTGGGCCGAAGGTGAGACAGACAGTAATATTATCTACAATATGTACAATGGGTAGGCAGTAGATCTAAGCTCTAGGAAGCTAAGCTGTTGACGAGTCCAGGTCATGAAGCCAGCGTTTGGTGTTGCGTTTAAATAAGTTGAAGGAGGTTACAGACCAGATTGGAACAGGTAGTGTGTTCCAAAGCTTTGAGGCTTGTACAGGGAAACTAACTCCTCCCGAGTTATGGAGTTTGAATCTCGGTATGGACATGGTGTTAACTTGAGCTGTTCTAAGTGATCTTGTAGATATGTGTGGGGTAACTTGATTGGAGATGTAGGATGGTGCGAGGTTAGCCCTGGCTTTGTGGGTCAGGGCAAGAGCTTTGAGGAATATTCTGTGCTCTATAGGGAGCCAATGCAAGTTACGTCTAGTCTCGGAGGTATGCGACTTCTTGGAGATGTTGAGGGCTGCCCTGATGGCGTTATTTTGAGTTACTTGTAGTTTGTGCCTAGTTAGAGGGCATTACAGTAATCTACTTTGCACAAGACTAATGTTCTAGCAAGAGTAATGCAGTTAGGTGTGGAGATAAACGGCCTGCATGCGGTAATGAGTTTACAAGTGTAGGCGGCTGATGACGCTACTGCATTGGTTTGTTTAGTGAAGGATAATGTGGCATCGAGGTAAATACCAAGGGTTTTAGTATTGTTAGAGACAGGGATGAGGTTACCATCAATAGTGAACGATTTGAAAGCAGTATTTAGCTTTTTTAGTTTAGCATGAGTGCCAAGGATAATCAACTCAGTTTTTCGTCATTGAGACAAAGTCCATGGTGTGCCATCCACGCTTGTATTACTGTGTATATTTCATTGAGGGTTTTGCTATCATTTCCGTAGTCGCCAGAGATAGGAATGAGTATCTGGGTGTCATCCACATAATTCGTGCACGTGACACCCAGATAGTCAAGGATATTGAAAAGGGGCTTCGTAAATACATTATAGAGCGTTGAGGACACGCAAGAGCCTTGCGGGACACCACAAGGGACTGGTGAGGGTTCAGCCGAGTCAGTAGGAGAAAAGATCCTCATGGTTCTGTTCGCCAAAAAGGAGCTGATCCAGGCAGTGACTGCGTCAGAAAAGTGAGCTGCAGATTTCAGGTGTTGGCAAAGCGTTTGGGGGTTGACCAAGTCAAAAGCTGCTGACAGATCAAGCAGTAAGAGCAGTGCTAGTTTGCCATTTTCTTTTAAAATTTGAATCTGAGTAGTGAGATCTATTAGGGCAGTTTCCGTGCCATGTCTAGGTCGGAAGCCGGATTGCCTTAGTCCCAGAAGATTGTTTGTTTCTAGATAGGCCTGTATTTGCAGATAAGCTGCTCTATCTAGTATCTTTAGTAAGAAGGGTACAGTTGTGATCGGCCTATAGTTAGACGGGTTGGCTTGGTCAAGAGTGGGTTTTCTGATTAGTGGGATGACCCAGGCGTCTTTTGTTATCAGGCACTACTCCCGTTTTGAAGGAGGCGTTGATAAGGTTAGTAATAAATGGTGCCAGTTCATGAGCTGCTGCTTTGATAATCGGAGCAGGACAAAGCGTTGCCTTGGCAATTAAATGGTTTGAGTTTCCTAATGATGTTTTCTACTTCCCAAATTGAGAGGGGTGAGAAACTAAATGGTTTACAGGTTGGCTCAAAGGTAGGTGACTTGTTAGGAGGTTGTTTGTGTTCAGGGTCGGCGAGTAACAGGTCTTTTTTTGCATTGATTTTAGATTGTAAACGGGCTATTTTGTCTAGAAGTGCCTTCTGGATGTTGCTGCACCATAGTGTATCTGTGACACATTTATGGATGGGGGCAATAGGGGATTCTAATTCTTTTAGAATCTTAAAGAGTTCGTTTGTGCTAGATTCCGCTTGTTCAATCCTTTTGTTGTAGGTGTTCTTTTTGGCAAGTATAATGGCCTCTTTATAGCTAGATGTTGCTAAGGTTAGTTCAGTTTTATTATTTACTGAAGGGCACTTTTTCCAATGTGCTTCTGCAGTTCTCTTAGTTTTACGTAGTTCTCTAAGGTGCGGCGTGAACCAAGTGTTCAGGTGACGTTGCGGTTTAGGTTCCTGCAACTTTAGGGGGCGATGGTATTCAAGGCTTTCAGTATTGCCTGATTGTAAATGTTTTACTAAGACTCTGGGGTCGGAGGTGGCCACGTTGTCAAGAAGGGGAAGTAATAGCGGTAGGAGTTTGTCTGGTGTGATGTCTTTCTTTTTTCTAGTGCTGGTGGCTGGAGCGATGATAGGAGCAGGGTGTTGTGCGTTGGCTTTGATGGAAAAGGTTACTTTATGATGATCAGACCAAATACATGGATCATTGGAAAGAAGATCAATCGAGCAGTTGAGGTTGGTGAGCCAGTCCAATGTTCTTCCTTTAATATGAGTAGGCTCGTGAATAATATGGGTATGACCCAAGTCTGATAGGGCGTTAGCTAGATCATGGGCATTATTATTCGTGGGGGTCATTAAAACCCAGGTTGAAGTCCCCTAGTAGGATAGTTTGTGAATTAGGTTTGGTGTCGGTGAAAACAAGGGATACAACATCCTCTATGAATGAGGAAATGGGTCCTGGTGGTCGGTAGATAAGGTGCACTGTTGCTGTGTGGTTAGGTGATAGTGGCAATTTGACGGACAGGGATTCAGCAGAGGGAATTTGAGCGTCCTGAATAATTCTAATGTCGAAAGTATTTCTGAAGATGAGGGCAAGTCCGCCTCCTTTCACTTGGTTGGTTTTTCTATCACATCTTATGATAACATAGTCATTTGGTATAGCAAGGGCCAAAGATGGACCAGAGGCTGCATTAAGCCAAGTTTCCGTAACTGCAAGGAGATCACTAGTCGTGCTCCTAGTCTGGAGTTTCTAATTGAGATGCTTGGGTGGTGAGAGTATGGTAGGGTTGGGGCGTAGTTGTACGTGATGTTGTTACAGTGTGGGGATGAGCTATTATAAAGCTTCAAGTATGGGCGTTGTTTTAGTGGTGTGGTTCTAGAATTGAGTCTGAGGTTTCTATTAGTAATATCGCATGGTTGATTCGGAGTTGGTCTAGTTGCAAAACGGTGTATCCAGAGTGCTGGGTCATCCAAGCAAGGGTTTCCCGTGTCCATAGTGGTAGTCCACAAGGTGTGGGTAATAGCTAGCTTAGGTGTGCTAGTGTTTGTGTATTGGTTAGTATGTAGGTGGGGCTGGCCTGTCCAACGTCTAGTGTAAGTGTACATTAGGTGGAGGAGTGTGGTCAGGCACCAATACATAGTGAGATTACGGTAAGCCAATGGGCAGTAGGGAAGAGCTATGCCAGTGGGCAGGGATGGAAGACTCAGAGTGTGTAGTGAGTACTATGTCTGAGAGCAATGGATAGCATCAGGTGATGGCATAAAGCTAGTGGTACAAGCAATACATAAGTTCAAGCATAGGCAATGAATGAGTTGCCCAAGAGGCACATAGATCAGCATAGGCAGTGACTAAAATATACAAAGGCAAAGTGCGAAATGTTCAACATAGGCAATGACTAAGTTGCCCAAGAGGCACAGTGGGCATAGATCAGCATAGGCAGTGACTAAAATATACAAAGGCAAAGTGCGAAATGTTCAACATAGGCTTGCAGGGTACCCAAGACATTGGCTAGGCAAAGGGGCACGTAATGGCTCCCCATTGAACTTAGTCATAGGTAGCTTGATCTTTGTGAGGCAGAGCAGTCATTATGGCATGGCTAACCTCATGCAGTAGGACACCCTACTGCATGAGGTTTTATTCGAGTACACCGCCACCACATGTGCCAATAATCGGCGTTTTCGCCGCATCCTCGCCAACATTTTGGATTTGCTGTTTGGGACATTTTGGAAAGTCTAACAGGATCGTATTGCCATCTATGTAACAATTTGATCGCATGGAGTTTATATTGATTCGAGATGGATATTTATGTAGCAGCTTGGCATATTGTTCCCCACAGGTCCGGGGCGATCTGTTCACCGAAATCGTTTTCCCATCTGTCTTTCAATTAATCTGTAGTCCCTCTCCTCCTCCTATTAGTTCTTTATACATTTCTGATATTAGGCCCTTCACTTCTGTTCTTGAGTCTAGTATCTTCTCAAAGGGCGTGAGGTCTCATCAGTTTGGGCTTCCACATCGATCTCGTCAGAATGCCCTTTATTTGTATACATTGGAAGGTAGATAGTGGGTCTATTCGGCCTCCGACAGTTCTGGGAGTGATATGAAGGAGTCCTTTTTTTGTAGTTGTCCAACCCTCTCTAAGCCGGCTTCGTACCATGCTTGAAACCTTCCTACATTTGGAATATGATCATTGATTCCAGGGGACCATAGATGGCTTAGGGGAGCAGGCCATGTGGTAATGTCTTGCATGTTTCTGCCCTGTGTCCAGATGTCCCATATAGTGCTCAGTATTGGGTGTTCTTTAAGTTTTCTGCAAATCCTCTTCTTGGGGGACCAGAGCTACTCAGATACTGTGGCTGGCGAGAAGTAGTGGTTGTCCATATTGACCCATTGGGTGTTTGTGTGGTTGCGCAAGTGGGGGTTAGTACCCGAAGTTGAGAAGCTTTGTAGTATTTTTGTAGGTTAGGGAGCCCAACCCCACCCTTTGTCACAACCCTCAGCCCTAATCCCCACTGGCAAGCCCATTGGCCAGGTGGAATCAGAACTCGGATCGCAAATAAGGCCTGGCATCCACTTCTCAGGCCCTCTTGGGGCCAGTCCTGGCGCCTTTGGCGCAAGGCTCATAAACAGGGAAAGACATCTGCTTAAGGAACTACTTTATTTAGGCTTGCAGCCAACATGGAGGCATCCACATAGTTTGTGATTCCTAGAACCAAGCTATGCGGTATAGTCTTTTGGGTGTGGTGGCCTAGGGACTACTTTACCTGGACTACTTTGCAGAGGCTATTTAACCCACACCCGAACAAGACAACACGCTTCGCGTTACTTTGCTACTAGCAACGTGACGCTCACCGTGTCCAGCTTTCTCACGAGCCTGGCAAAATCCAGACCTGCGGAAAAACAAAGAACATTGTTAGCAGCAGAATCTTACCTGCCATCTCCATCCTTCACTGCTCGCAGCTCCTGGGCAGCTCCGTTGGAAGGATTCGCCACCCGGGTCGAAGGACCTGAGAAAGGAAGAAAGACATCATTAAAGGAGGTAGTAGAGACATTACACCCACAAATTGCTTAGAGACTTACCTGGCTGGTTGCTTTTCGACCGGCATAGCTCCGGAACTCCAGCCACGCTCTGGGAGCACACCGCGACCTACAAAAAGAGAAAACACAGGTCAGTGAAGACAAGACATCGCTGCGCTGTGCAAAGCGCCTACTTACCGCATCATAGCGCTATTGTGCACCATTATTTACCGGCGAGAACCAGCCTACCCAGTTCGCCAAGCGGACGCTCCGCGCACCTAAGGGAGATAAAGAGACATTATCGAACAGAGAAAAGGCATGCAAGAATAACAACACCATAAACCGCAAAGAGACCTACCTGAAAGACATTACTTGGGCCGCTGTCGGTGAAGTAACTGGACCGCACGCGCCGCCGAAAGACAACGCGCCCCTGCCCAGAAAGCAGGACGGAGAGCCCACCAACTTCGATAACAAGGTGAGAAGAGAACCCAAAGGAGCTGAAATCACAAGGGAGGTGGGGTAAAACTTACCTTGGTCGTCCAGTTCTAAACATAGTCTTCATTTCCAGGCGGAATTCCACCGAGAACCACACCAGGGAATCATTGAGAAGGGCACCAGCGACCAACTGGCTGGGTGGCATCCCCGTTGATACGAGGTGAGCGTAACACCCTTGTCTTTAGGGAGTATTAAGGTCTTATACGGAATTCTCACTTTCTTCCCTCGCCAAAGAAATTTGAGAATGGCTCCTTTGGTCTCAGCAAAGAAACTGTTTGGGATCCTGATGGGTAACATTTGGAAGGGGTATAAGAACCGTGGGAGGGATGCCATTTTGATCGCATTAAGTCACCCCAACCATGAGATTGTGAGCTTGTCCCATCTTGTCAGATCAGCCCGGAACTGTTGTAACAAAGGGGCAAAATTCGCCTCATATAGGTCGTTCAAATTTCTAGTGATTTGTATCCCCAAGTATTGTAATGTTGAGTGCTCGATTTTGAGACCTAATGTGGAGAACTTGATGGCATTCGTTTCTTCTTGCCCTTGTAAGGGGAAGAGTGTAGACTTCGTTTTGTTTACCTTAAAGCCTGAGAGTTTCCCGTATTCCACCAGCAGGAAGAGAGCTCGGGGACAAAAGTTGTGGGGTTAGTAATATGGAGGAGGATGTCATCTGCGTAGAGGGCTACTTTGTATTCTATTGTCCCCAATTGGATACCTTCTAATGTGGGGTCCCCTCTCATTGTTATTGCTAGGGGCTCTAGGGAGAGTGCAAAGAGGATTGCAGAGAGGGGGCATCCCTGGCGAGTTCCACATTCTAGATTAAACCATCTAGAATATTCGCAGGTTTACTAATATTGAAGCCTTGGGGTCCGTGTTTCCCGCCTGTATTGCCTTTCTAAACCTTGTGCCCATCCCCACTTTGCATAATACTGCTTTCAGAAATCCCCATTCCACCCTGTCGAAAGCCTTTTCTGTGTCAATGGAAAGAAGGACTGGGTCATTGGACATGGTTTGGGAGGCGTGGATAAGGTGTAGTGTCTTATGCATTGTATCAGCTCCCTGTCTCCACAGTATAAACCCCACTTGGTCAGGGTGTATGAGTTGCGGCATTAATGTTTCCAACCTTGCAGCCAGGACTCTTGTGTAGATTTGCGCATCCGGGTTGAGTAGGGAGATAGGGTGGTACGATCTGCATTTCGCGGGGTCACTCCCATCTTTGGGGATAACTGTAATCAATGCTTTGGTGAAAGAGTCTGGGGGTTTCCCGGATTCCATTATTTCATTGAAGAGTTCTGTTAGGAAAGACGTTAGTGATGTGTTGAAGGTTTTATAGAATCCGGCTGTGTAGCTGTCTTCACCCGGGGATTTGCCTATGGTTAATCTTTTTATAGCAGCCTGGACTTCCTGTTCATATATGGGGGATTCCAGTAATTCAGCATCTAAACGTGGTATTTGGGGTATGTTTATTGAGGACAGGTAGGTGTCTATCTCTGGTTATTCAGGGTTAGTTTCCGAGGAGTATAGAGCTTCATAGAAGTTGGCAAAGCTTTCTGGGATAGTGGGGCGAGTGTGTGATGTAGGGGGGGGTATCTTCGGTGATTTCTGAAACTCTTCGCTCAGCTCTTTTGCTCTCGGAGACTGACGGCAACTAGTGCGTCCGCCTTGTCTCCCTTTTTGTCTAATTTTTGTTTCAAAAATCTTAATTTGCGGACTATCTGTTCATGTTCTCATAATTTTAATTAGTTTCTTTTCTCTTTTGCTTTATTCATTTTCATGTCATCAATCTCTGTGCCCCTCTTAATATCGTCCTCTAGTTTCCTCTAGATTTCGGTTCGTAGTCTCTGTTCAATAATATTTCGCTCCCTTTTCTTTTCTTTGACGATCCTTCCCTGTTAGAATCCCCCTCCAGGTGGCCTTTCCCGCCTCCCACACCGTTTAGATACTTCACCATTATTATTTGTTTCGAGGAATTGGATGATTTCAGTTTCCATTTCATCCTTGAAGGCTGTGTCTTTCCAGAGGCTCTCATTAAACCACCATTTCCCACCCTTAGTTGGTAGATTCAACCATTGCATTTTCTGTGAGGACCATATCATGGTCGGACCATGTGATCGGGGTAATCTCTGAATGTGATGCTACATCAGCAAGCTCTCTCGATAGATATATATAGTCAATTCGGGTAAACGTGCTATGGGGGGCTGAGTAAAAGGTGTAGCCTTGTTCATCGGGGTGATGGTCTCTCCATCTTTCATGTTATACATTTCCATTGCCAATTCGGTTTGGTCTGCCCTGTTCTGGTGTTTCGCATTAGGGTTGCCAGGTTTCCGTTCTCTGACAGGGTCTGCCCACTGAATAAAGTCACCACCTAGGAGGATGTGGCCTGATGCTTCCAATAGTATCTTAGGGATCACTCTGGTGAGGAATCTAGATTGTCCTGTGTTTGGGGAGTAGATGGTTGCAATTGTTACATTCACTTTACCTATATGTCCAGTTACTAGTAAAGCTCAGCCTTCCACATCGGACCATGTCTTGGTGAGTACAAATTATATGCCTCTTCTAATGAGAATTCCCACACCACCTTTTCTCAATGGACCAGAGCTCCAGAATTCTATCCCAATACGTTTTCCTAGAATTCGTCGTCCTTCACCCTTTATGTATTTCGTTTCCAGCAAGAGGAGAATATCAATTTCGGCCCTGCGAAATTCTCTGGCTACGAGTGATCGTTTCGTTGGTGAGTTGAGCCCTTTTACGTTGAGTGTCCCTACTCTTAAAGGGACAGTTCTTCCTGTGTCAGTGTTTGAAGCCATTACTCATTTTCGCAGAAACATGCCTTCTGTTGCCTGATCGCTGCTGCTTATCTGTTCTAAGTTGTGCGCTGCATTGGTTGTCTTGAAGTACTATACATGCTGCTCTGACCTCTTCCACTCTCCCTCTCACCCTTCCCCCTCGAATTCCCTGTTGGTGGCGTCCGATCGAACCCGGTTGACTGCACCGAGTTGGCATCGAACCCCCTGTGTGGGCCGTTACATCACGCCCCTTGTTCAATTACGACATTTCTGTTTTAATTGAGCCCCTCAATGGTTCCCCCCCTGGATTTCTTCATTACAGTCATGGGATTGTGTACATGCTAATGTCTCTTCCGAGCACTGCTTACTTAGTTACGTAGGTTTGTTTTACCGGAATCGTCTAGTTTCAGTTGTCCCCCTCTGGGGAGAGGTTACCTCTTCGGAACTTTCGCGACCTTTTCACTTTCTTTCTCCTGGGGCCTTGGACTCGCCATTCTCGTTCTTCTCTTTGCGTTTCCCCTCGATTGCCGTCTTCTTCCTGGGGGCCGTGGAGATGGGAGATGCATGTCTTTATTTCTTTTTGAGATCTCAGCCTAAATCTAGATCCTTCATATTCGAATGTGAGCGAGAAGGGGTAGCCCCACCTATATCGGATGTTCTTCTCCTTGAGTTTCTTTGTGAGGGGACCACACATCTTCCTGAGGGCTAGTCAACGAGGATACATCTTGATATATTGAAATTTGGGCTCCTCCTAGCGTGATCGCTTCGCTTCTTCTGGCTTTTTCGAGAATTCGAGCTTTGTCTCGAAATCGATGGAACCGGGCAAGAACTGATCGTGGTCCCCCCGGAGGGCCACCGGCTCTGTGGATTCGCTCTGTTATTGATTAATCTACAGCATCATCTGCTATCAAATATTGTGAAGTGTTTCCTTCAGGTCAGCTGCTGTTTCGCCTTTTCTTTCCGGGATTCCAAAAATGCGTAAATTGTTCCGTCTTTCTCCGTTTTCCAAATCATCGAGCTTGAGTTTGAACTCTTCTTCCCTGTGTTCCAATTCAGTCATTCTCTGGTCGAGTTGCGCCTCTAGGGTGTCAATGGAGGCCTGGTTGTTCTCTACCCCTTCAAGTCTATCCTCCATGCTGTCTGTTCTTTGGGTGATTTTATCGATCTTGCCTCCTATGTTGGTGCCCAGGTTTTTAATTTCCCCCAACAGGGCTGCGATATCTCCTTTTGTTGCTGCGGCGAGCTCATTTCCTGCGGTGATGCTGTTCGCCATCGTGGGCTCAGAGGTTGTGAGAGGAGTGGGGGTGTAAGCAAAGAGCACCAATTTGTGTCTGATGTTATATAGTTCTCTAGCGGTGGTATCAGTCGGGCAATATGTGACTTGTGGGGCCAGGTATAGTCTTCGTTTGGGAGCCTGTTGGTGATGATTTCAGGGCCTGGGTTTGGCAGTGGGGTTCTCTTATGGCCATTTCGGGAGAATTCTTCTCTCACACTGGACACCCACAGTTAGTCGTATCTTCCGGGTTGTTGTGTAAATATTTTCATCCGAGGTTTTGGGAAGCGGCTCACACTAATGGAGAGTCACTGCGTGCTTTGACACGCGTATGTGTGTGCTGCTGGCAGGGCCCAAAACACCGGACCCTACTGTCACTCAGACCATGCAGGGCCTCCACTGGACTCCCGTTACAGGTGGGGTTGGCAGTGGTTGCCGTCAAGGACTTCGTGTGAAGCGTTGTCGCCCCTTTTTAATTGTAGGGGAGCATCTGTGTTTCTCCGGGCATCTGTTGGGACCACGACCCCTGTATTGGTGAGGAGTGGCTCACTTTTCGGTGGGGAGAGGAGGCCACAGGGTCACATATGGTGCCGTTGCGGGGGTGAGGGGTGCCCAGGGGCGCGAACAGGTATGGCGCATGGTAGTAATAATGGGCTCACTTAGGCGCTCTCTGTAGGATCCTTACCTCCTTGTGTTGCTGGCGTGAGAGCGCTTTATATGATGTCTTTAAATGTCACGTGGGGCCTAGATCCTCTGTCGTTGGACTTTGTGCTTATTTGTTAACTTGAGATGCATTTTCTACACCTCGCTGTACCACTATACCACCTTATGGGGGGGTCGCGTGTGGGAGTAGTGAGGGTTCCAGTCCTCCCTTAGTTGCATGTCGCGAGCCTCCGTTATTATTAAGTTCTGTCGGGAGGGGGCCTGAGATGGGACGGAAGCCAGGAGTCGTCCTTGTGTCCCTCGGCGCTTGCTGGCGCTGTAGCCTCTGGGTCGGTGAGGCCCGATTCACTTTCCGTTGGGGGGAGGACCCTCGGGGCACTAGCACCGGACCTGCGGGAGATGGGAGGTGTAGAGATGGACAGGCTGTGTCTAATGCGTAGGCTCACCGCAAAGTGGAGGTCTCGGGGATATCGGCCGTTGTGTCCTGCTGCGTGACGTGCTCTCCCGGGGGTTCGAATATGGTGAGCAGTCAACACCATTCAGGCAGCAGCCCTGCCGTGCAAGCCACTCATGGGGGAGGTCTCCGCTCGGGACAGCTCTCACACCACTCCGTTAGGAGCCCCCACCTCTCGGGACCTGCAGTCTAAATCCTTGTCTCGTGTTCTTTATGATCCAACGCCGAGGTGACTCTCTGTTTTCTGTCTGAACGGGCGCTGTGCGGTGGGGTCTGCTCAGGGGGCCAGAGTATCTTCTTGCACGCACGTGCGAACGGGATCTTACTTTCGGTTTTGCCAGGTCCTGGGGGCCTTCGCATCTTTTCTCTGTTTTAGGGGCTTCCGAACTCCGATTTTCCCCAGGATTTTTCCTGTGCAGAGGGGCGTGGGGGGTATTCCCATGATGAGATCTTGCTTTATTTTCACGGGGGGGTTCCAGAAAGTGGGGGCTCAATCCATCTTTCGGGGCATTGGGAACAGAGCTCACGCAAAGGGCATGGTTGCCTCTGCGCCCACTGGTGGCCAGTTCCGCAGATGCCATTTTTAAATGTCTATGCACTCTAGGTTCAGCCAAACAACTAGTCTGCACATTAGGCTCTAGTTTTCTCTTAGTCTGCATCAACTACTTCCTCTTCTTCTTCGTCTCAGTACTTGGGGCTTTATGGGCACTGAAGTCCATAGATGTTATTGGATTTCTAAAATGGTATTGTTCAAACATTTTATATTGAGAAACATCAGAAACAGTAGATGCTATATGTGCATTGTGAATGTTTGAGGTATAAATGGATTTTTGTCCAGAGTGACATAAAGGAAGGGTTTTTTGTTTTTTACAACAAGGAGGGTTTGTGGGATGACAACAAGCCATCAAGAACTTGGTTATTGTACAGTTCTAGGGAGGAAGGGGAGAATACTGCATCTCGTTTGATGGAGTCACCACATCCCCCAACACCTGTGTCCTCCCATGTGATCCTCCCTCACATATCCACCCCCAGGTTCAGGATCAGATAGTGACTGCCGTCCCCTGGCTCCATGGGAGGAGGTCAATGCCTGGGAATTAGTGACTCCTCCACCGGATTCATCACAGCGCCCAATGTGCTCTTTAGCATTGTGAACACGTCACTCAACAAGGGCTCATTCCCAGGCGCACTAAAGACACTGCACATGCAACCCCTCTTAAAGAAGCCCACATTTGTCCGAGAGGACCCAGCTAACTACAGACCCATTACAAGCCTGCCATTCATTGGGAAATTAATAGGAAACTTTTTTGCATCCCAAATATTAATAGGGTTTCCACCCTAATTGCAGTAGTACTGAGACTGCCACTATCCAAGGAGTGGATGGCACATTGCAAATCATTGACAAGGGTGACTCATGCCTCTGAGTTCTTTTTGACCTCTCAGCACATTAGGTACCATCAACCATGAGGCACTCCTAGAGCTCCTCACTGACAGGATGGCTTCTGCAATACCATCCTAAAAGGTTTCTCTTCCTACCTATCTTGTCATACATCAAGCCATACAGATGGGTCCGTTCAGACCCAAAAGACTCCCAGTCATATATTAAGTCCTCCAAGGTTCCATCCTCTTCCCCAATCATCTTTAACCTCTATATGGAACCTTAGGGAATTTACCTAAAAGACCCCAACTTAACCATTCATTAACACGGTGATATCACCCCAAGTATACCTAAGTACCACAAGGTCAAAGGTCCACAGGACATCCCCTGCCTCCAGGAGTGCTTGACCACCATGCAAACCTGGATGTTGAATGCCTACCTTAATCTTAACCCCACCAAGACCAAATTGGTCGCCCTTCTATAAAGCATGTCCAAACGTGGCTTGACGATATGCAATTGGAAGGATTCACCCTGCAGCTGTCAGACTCAGACACATCTTTAAGCTTCATTGTCATCAGCCTCTCCTTCCAGAAGCAGTTAACCAACAAAGCCCAAATGGCCTGGCTACAGATTGCCACATTCTGCAAAATCAAACCCTTTACCCTTCCCCCCTAAGACTGCTGCACCATGGTTCAGGCTCTCTTGATCTTCCACACTGATGGTGGAAATGCCCTAAACCATCCTTGTGTGAGTTTCACTTACTTCCCCACCCCACCCCACCCCACCAGGATCATATTCAAAACTCTGTGCATCTGCTACTTAAGCGGCACGCCAGAATACCTGGTGACTAAACTCCACACCTTTTTATAGGTCATTGCCCCTCCCATAGCAAATTCATCAACAGGTTGGTGTCAAAACTAGCCTGCAAAGGGAAGACGTGCAAACAGTCCTTCTCATGCCACGGCCCGTCTTTGGAACGCTATCCTGCTGCAGTTTCCAACGCCCCGACCATCCTCCAATTCTACAAAACACTAAAAACGTGGCTGTTCCATCAATACCTCCCACACGACTAAATACACCTTTTTTCACCCTTCCGCCAAGAGTACTGCGCTGCTGTCCAAGAATGCCATGTCCTACTCTGGCTTCAACACGTTGTAAAGCGCTCTGCTGCTCTCGAGCTAGGTTTGCACAATAAACAATACAATACAATGGATTTTGAATGGTTGACATTCACTGGCCCTCTCCCCCAGCTAAGGTGTAGCCACTACCTCCTGAATGACTTGTGGTCAGGCCATGGCTCCGCGGGCCAAAGCTATAAAAGGTGGGCCCACCATTTTTGGGATCAGTGTAATGAAGGCATGTTATCAAACAGTAAGACAGACACAAGTGATCACACTTCAAGGGTTTTCATTGAACTTTAATTGGGTTTGAAAAACACCTATCTGATCCTAAATCTAAAGATGGGAGCAAGCTACAAACATCAAACAATAATAACGCAGTCCCAATCGAGTCTGTCAAAATAAAAAGGGCCTATACTAATAAACCTATTGCCAATCCTTACTTCTAATTACAAATAGTGTGGGAAACAATGTTATGCAACCTTCCCCACCCGTCTGAAGCACTCTCTTGTGCACCCTCTTCTCAAGAAACCCACAGCTGACCCTTCTTGCCCAACTAACTATTGCCGGTTCTCCCGCACTCATTTCCTGGGCAAACTCCTGGAAAAGCTGGCCATCTCACAGCTTAACTTTCACTCCGATTCTGTTGGTTATCTCCATGACCATCAGTCTGACTTTAGAGCTGCCAGAAGCACGGAAATTGCTCTTGTGAACGTCCATCAAAACCTGCTCTCCAACCTTGACTCTAGCATCCCTTCTGTCCTCATCCTACTCAATCTCTCTTCTGCCTTCGACACTGTCAACCATGTCATTCTGCTCAACCGTCTCTGTGACAACCTGCGTATCACTGATCAGGCTCTGGCCTGGCTGACTTCTTTCCTCTCTGATTGACCCTCCCAGGTCAAACTTGGGTCCTTCCTTTCCTCTATCTCCCTCTCTACCTGCGGTGCTCCCCAGGGGTCTAACCTCTCACCCTGGCCTTTCAACCAAAACCTGGCAACTTATTGCTGCTCACTGCTCCAATTTTCAGTGCTATGCAGATGACACTCAACTCATGCTTCAACCTGCTTCTACTCTCCGCCCTTTGCAACTCATCCAGAACAGGACTGCAACACTTGTCCTTGGCCTCAAGTCCTGGGATTGGGATTGTATCTCTCCAGCCCTGAAATCTCTTCATTGGTTCCCAGTGGCTGCAAGGATTAAATTCAAGACTCTTTGCATTGTCCACAAGGCTTTCTGGGGCCTATGTCCAAACTACCTTCAGCTGTCCCACCGTAAATACCTTCCCTCTCAAGCTCTTCGCTCCTCCACCTCCAACTCTCTCAGGGTCAGTCGTTTCTCAACGAAACGAACTTGGTGGTAGATCTGTTTTTGGCTGGGGTCTCCCTGCCACTCTGAAACTTGAGGAGAACCATCTCCAGTTCCGACAGCACCTCAAGACCTTCCTCTTTGCTTCTGCTTTCTCTCCTCCTGTCCCCTGCTGATCTGTTCTGCTTCGGCATTAGCACCTGGTTACCCTCTGATTTCGGGGCGAGGTACTTGACCACCCTGCCACACACCCTCACTGCCTCCTGGCAACTCTTGCACTTTGGTCTGTATCTGTAACCCATACAGCACCCCCTTTTTCTGCACTAATCAGACACCCCCTGTCTGTGCCGTAAACCTAGCACTTGCCACTTGCTTGCTGCACTACCACTTGTTGTTTTATTTTATCCTTTGCTCAGCACTTTCCACTTCTACCTTCCCCCCTGCACTTTCCCCCTTCCCTCTCCCCTCCACTGGGCCTAGTAAGATTGTTGTTTTGGTCTCCCTTGTTCCCCTCCCTTGCCTCGTCATGCTCTGAAACACTTGTGCAAGAGCACAATACAAATAAAATATATCATATCAAAAGAAAAGTGTTCAAGAAATGATATGTCAGGATATTCAGGCCGTTGGCTTCCCTTCCCCACGTTTTCAGCACGGGACAAGGCGGCACACTCCAGCTTGGTACAGTCTCTGGCTCCTCTAGCACGAGGATGCAGTTCAAATCTCAGTATAAGGGCCTTCTGTGCCAAAGTCTCTTTGCCATTCAAAGTCTCTTACTTCAGAGGGCCTGATGCGACAAACATTCAAAAGTTCCTTTCTCCTCAGGAGTCTCATGTACAACTTCTTGGGTGATTTTCGATTCACCCCGGGTCCCCCTCCACCAGGCTCAGACCCACTTTACCACAAAGGCTTCTTGGGTGAATCATTGTTTGCCCTGGGTCCCCGTCTGCCTGACTCAGACCCACTTTAACACAAAGCTTTCAATTGATCTCCCTCTGTCGAGCTCAGACCAACTTTCTCTACTTTTTCAAGTTTTATTTACTTCAGAAATCGAAGACTTTCGACTGTGTGCGGTTTTTGTTCAACCCGTCACAGGACCACTTTGATTCATAATTACTTGCCCTTTTCTAGATTATGTGAGAAACCTGAAGGTCTATGTCACCCAGGTGGCCAGGACATGGCCATCGCTTTTGGGTCCAGTTCCTGAGGGTGGACCAGTGTGGGAGGATCACTTGGGTGCAGGGTCTTCAGGGAGTGGGAGTGGTACACTGGATGGTGAGACACAGTATCCCCTTCCCTGTAACACCTTTACCCCATTCTACCAGGTATGCCTCAGAGCTCAACCCCTTCTAATCACTCCAACGATCTGAGAGTTTCATTAGAGCTCTAAAATCATCTCCAAACCATAGATGTCGACTTCGGTTGAGGCCTTCGAACCCGTTCTGGTGAGTAAGCCTCACCCAATGTAAAGCCATGTGCCAGAGTTCGTGGCACCGTTTTTGCATTAAAAAAGACTATCTATTAGACAGAGGGCAATCTTCTCCCGGCAGGCTTAGACGTCGCCCCAAATTACTTTTCCGCAACTCATATCTGCTTATTTTGAGAATCTAAATCTAGCTGTAGACCTGCACGATGCAAACTGTGTGGACTCGTCGCTGGACCTACATATGCAGCAGGCTTTCCCATATGGTTGCTTGAGAACAGCCATTTGCAAGACTATCAAAAAAGTGGTTGTAGTGCTGGGACTTGGGACTTCCCCCAAACCGTTGGCACAATATGACACAATGCATGTCTCAGACAAAGGCCCTTAAAAGGAGATAGTTCCGCCCTTTAAAACGGCGGAAGCCAACCAGATCTTTTCAGTGTGGCAGAACCCCAGGTAGGCACCTGCCAAGAGACTTGGCAAAAAAAGTCAATACCAGCAACAACAGCCCTGGAAAATTTGTAGCAGCATACAAACCTGGAGAGCCTGGTAGCACAGGCTGCTATGATCAATATGTAATCTTTTTCCTCCTTTCCAACTTTGCCTCCTAACATAGAAAAAACATTGATGTGATGAGCTATAAAGTATTTGCATCATGTAGTATGCCACCGAAGGCCATTAATACTGCTTGTGTCTTACCAAATATGCACTTATTCTGTGATCTGTAATTTCTAAGACTGCTGACCACCTCCCTGAATGTGAAATAAGAGGAATTTGTTCAGCCATGTTCGATGACGGTAGGAAGGTGGCATGTCAGTTATTAAAGTATGGTCTGAACGTGGCATATGTATTGGCATATCAACGGTATTCACTTTCATTATGAGGCAGTTCTCCTTCTTGAGGATGTCAGCCTTCACTTGGGACATGCAGGCAAAAAGGGTAGACATGCTGTTCGACAACACTAATCTATTCAGCATGAAAGCGGATAAGTCCCAGGAAAAATGTAAGGACGCTAAGGTCACTTCGTAGGCCCTAGGAATGGCAGTCCAGAAGACTATGCCTTCTGCCGCTCATTTGAATTTGCTAGCGGCCGTGGTTTTAAGCATTTTCCATCTTATGCCCTCTGGGGTTGAACTCAATTTGCATCCAATAAGAATGTTCAGATGTGATACACACGCTCAGGCTGGTCCAGAGGCGTGCAGGAAAAGGCAGTCATCGACATGTTGGCACCCACATCAGCAAAACCACTTTGAGATGCCCTACCCCTACTATTTGCCTTCCGGGGGGTTCATCTCTCTAAATGTACTGTGAGGAACCAGAAGGTGTCTCACCCACTAGTCCCCGGCGATCTGTCATCCAGGTGGCCAGGACACGGCCATCAATTTTGCATCCAGTTCCTGAGGGTGCACCAGTGTGGGAGGATCACCTGGGTGAGGGGTCCTCTGGGAGTGGAAGTGTGGATGCCGGAGGGCGAGACGCTTTATCACCTTCCCTCTAACACCTTTACTCCATCTTACCAGGTTGAGTTGAGTTACTACTAGGATCTCAACCGCCCCCCTTTCCCAACACAAACACTTTCTCACAGACAGCTCACTGTGAGAGAAAATAGACTAACACCGAGCCGTATACCTGACATGTCCCAATGCAATGGTCAAGCAATCCCTGACCATTACACACACCAGACTTCCATCACACTCTCCCACACAGATAAAAGGAGGAGCACGAAAGCACACTCTAAGCAAAGCACACGAGGAAGCAGTGGTTCCAAGATGACAGTTTAATACAAGGCAAAAGACGGCAAAACCGAAGAGCATTGCAAGGAGGGAAATGCCATTGACCTTTTCAATGAAAGACTGTCACTTTCAGAAACCTTTGAGAATAGGAAACGTAAGACCAGGAATCGAAGACCAAGAACACTGCGTTGTGTGTCGGAGGTACCCGGGGCTGTCCTGTGTCGATAATCAAGGCTGTGAGAATTGTGTGCTGCTGTGATACTGTCCTTAGCTCCTACAGCAAAGCAGCGCCAGTGAAGTCAGCAAAGCCGGTGAGTTGGGGAGACTGATACCAGACCGATCTGTGTTGAAGCCAAGGTTGCAAGCGACAACATTGTATAATGAAAAGAGAAGAGAACAGTGTGAAAAGAGAAGAGAACAGTGTATGAAGCGTATGTGGCAAGCGACGTGACCATAATTAATCAGCGGATGAGTGATTGAACTTTGAAGCCAAGATACGAGTGGTCCAGCACCACGTAGGTACTCATTTGAATGTCTCTGTTAGGTATCCAGCTGAAAGGTGACAAATTTGATGAGTGATAAAGAATTGTGAAATCAAAGTGGTCCTGCAACGGGTCAAGCAAAACCCTGTGCACATTCGAAAGTCTTCGATAGTTGATGAAAACGTATATAAAGTTGGTCCGAGCCCAGCGGAGGGAGATCAGCCTACGAAGATTTTGGTTAAAGCAAGTTTGTGTAAAGTTATGAACATTGTGTTAAAAGGAATCTGAGCCCGACCAAGGGGGGGTCCAAGGTCTGAGCCCGACCGAGGGTGATCCGACAACTGAGCCCGACTGAGGGGGGATCGGGGGTGAACCGCGAGTCACCTGAGATAGAATACCCTAATAGGCATAAGATGCATAAATAATGTACGGACATTGTGGTGAAAGGATCTGAGCCCGGCTGAGGGGGATCCGAGGTGAATAGCGAATCGCCTAAGAACTTAAGTACTTGTGATAATCTGAAGAATTTAGCGTTTGTTTGTCGCATCAGGCCCTCTGAATTAAGAGACTTTGAAAGGAAAAGAGACTTGAACACGGAAGGCCCTGATGCTCATGTCTTGAACTGTATCCTTGTGTTAGAGAAGCCAGAGACTGTGCTAAGCTCGAGTGTACAGCCTTGTCCTGTGCTGAAAATGTGGGAAAGGGAGGCCAACGGCCTGAACATCCTGACATATCATTTTGTGAATACTTCTTTCTTTTTTGTAACATTATTTCCCACACTATTTGTATTTAGATGTAGGGATTGGCAATAGTTTTTATTAGTATAGACCATTTTATTTTGACAAGACACTACAAAGACTGCGTTATTATTATTTGATGGTTGTAGCTTGCTCCCATCTATAGATTTGGGATTAGAGAGGCGTTTTTGAAAACCCCTTTTTTGAAGTTCAATAAACACCCTTGAACTGTGGTCGCTTGTGTCTGTCTTACTGTTGATACCATGCCTTCCTTACGATATGCTCTCTTTCACTTTGCCGATTCTTAGCCGGATAATTTACAGAGACTTTCGACTGACCACCCATGCAGCGCCAGACCACTCTGTTAAGGGTAGTGTACCTTGCTTTAAAAGTTCAATCACTCATCAGTAGTTCAACTTTACTTGCGTCCTTTATCACATACGTTATAACAATGTTCGTTCCAGCGCTTGCCATACACTGTTGCTGCCTGCAACCTTGGCTTCAACACAGACCAGTCTTGTATCAGTCTCCCCAACTCACCAGCTGTGTTGAGTTCACTGACGCCGCTTTGTTCTTGAAGCCAAGGATAGTACCACTCATCTGGTGCTTCTTCTTGCCTTGATAATTGACTTGGGAGGGCCCAGGGTACCTTCGACACACAATGCAGGATTTTTCAGTCTAGTTTCCTGGTGTTACGCTTTCTATTCTCGAGGTTTCATGAAAGTAATTGTTCCTTGTCGAAAAGGTCATGGGAACTTCCCTCCTTGCGACCCCATTCTGTTTTGCCATCTTTCTTCTCTCGTTAAACTGCCATTTTGGAACTGCTGTTTCCTTGTGTGCTGTGTCTTGCTCTGAGTGTGCTCTCATGCTCTGCCTTTTATCCGTGTGGGGAAGTAAATATCCTACCTGTTAGAATGGGGTAAAGGTGTTACAAGGAAGGGGATACCGCGTCTGACCATGTTGTGTCCCACTCCCTGAAGACCTCTCACCCAGGAGATTCTCCCGCACTGATCCACCCCCAGGAACTGTATCCAAAAGCGATGGCTGTGTCCTGTCCTCCTGGATCACAGATCCCTGGGGACTAGTGAGTGAGACACCTTCTGGTTTCTCACATCAGGCAGTCCTGATATTGGCTGCTTGATTTTGCTGTGGTTCCCTCCAACTGGTGTCCTGTCTGCCTTTTCTGAACTGCTGCTTGCAGAAGTCTGTGGTGCACTCTGTTCCCCTTGTACAACCGGTAAGATAACTCAGTAGGTTGAGTGCTTGATGCTGTGATCTATGTGTGATCTAGAGGTTGCAGGTGCGAATCCTTGCAAGACCAACTCAGCCTTTCATCCTTCCGAGGTCGATATATGAGTACCAACTTCGGTTGGGATGATTAATGTATGTAAATATGTTATATGTACAGCACTTAGGCAGAAGCGATATATAAATAACAAAACATTATCACCTGCAAATCTCTGGTAATCATGCACTCATTGTTTGACCTGTGGACCACGCTTGCACACGTCTTCCCAATTTCTGTTCCATGATCATGAATGGGACAAGCAAACTATGATCGGCTGAGCAGATCCACCACTATCTAAATTGTGGTTCTCACTGTTTGAGAGCATGGGGGTGGAGATTGGGAACATACAGAGATTGGGAACAGGAATGAGCCCTGGGGAATGGGAATGAGTCCTTGGGGGATCCTCTCTGTACCTTCTGCATGATTGACATCATAAAGCAGAGCGCCTCCCTCTTTCCCCAGAACACCTCTAACCCTATCTACTGGCCTCAGATCGGGCTTCATCACACAGCCCTTTGTCATCCTGTTCGTGTCAGTTGAGCAGGGCAAGCAACAAGAGGTTGTGAAGAGTCAAGAATGAAACTCGGACACAAGTTAGCCATATTTTTGGTTAAAGACTTTCATTAAAAGAAAGAGGGGGTTGGGAAATGGCCTCTCTGACCATGCTCTAAGCAGAATTTCCCTACCTAAACCAAAACTAAGGATCTGTCTGTTTCAGAATGTCCAAAACAATACTTTCTTCTGCCCAAAGTTCTATTCTGACGCTCACACTAAAACTAAACTATAAGGTAAAACGTGAAATGTCTTTAAACTTTGGAAGGTTTTTAAAAGTGTTCACAAAATAAGAATAAATGGTTACAACACAAATGTTCTTCGAGGATAAAGAAGTCTCTGCTCCAAAGGGTGGCTCCCTTCCCCTGGACTCTTCTTTGGGCTCTGAAATTGTACATATTTACATATAACAGTTCCTTACTCCTCTTTTGGCCCACAACAATGTTAACATACCAATTTGTCTGACTTTGCAATATGTCTCCACCTGAATACCTTATCTGCATTCCTTCCAGGCTTTTGCTTTTTCCTTCTTGGTCCACACAGTTCCTTTTCTAGTCCTGATCTTTCCTTTCGGGACCTCTTTTTTTCACACAATTATTATTGCAGCGTGTTTTTCTTGTAAGCAAGACAACGCAGCGCAACACAGGTTCGAATCACAATCCTACGCTTAGAAACCACTTGCTGGTATTAATCGCGTTATAAAAGAAAAATTATAATTACCATGTCCCACCCGATGAAGTTATGACATCTTCCCAGAGGTTTTCTCCCCCCCATGTGATCCACCCTCTTAATAGCCGACCCCAGGGTCAGGATCAGGTAGTGACTGCCGTCCCTTGCCGTCACACAATTATTATTGCCTGGTATACTCTCCTGACAGGGCATCTTGTATTCACACCCTTGTGACTGCCTGGTATACTCTCCTGCCAGTGCATCATTTATTCACACACTTGTGACTGCCTGATATACTCTCCTGCCAGGGCTTCTTGTATTCACACACTTGCAATCACACAGGCTCTCTGCCCTTCTGCAAAGTTGTACACATACTTTGTCTCACACTATGCCCTTCGTATTTATTACCCGTTCCGGGTTCCTTCTATAATTGCACAATACATATTCGTTCATGTGCTTGTAAGGGATTTGTTTGTAATTCAAGTTTGCTTTTTATATTAAGTTAATTTGTTCTACCTCTCTAGGTGGTTTGTATTTGGTTTACTTTCATTCGGTATGGCCGCCGATGTGCCCCGGGGTCGCCACTGCCTCTGGGCACACTCATCAGCTTTTCTTGCTGTTGCTGTGTTCTCCCACGGTCAACCGGAAAAGCGTTACCATCGATTTTCCTCTCCCGACTACTTCCTCCTGCTTTCTTCAGCCTTTGCGGCTTCTCCTTCACACATTTGCTTTGCTACGATAAGCAAAATTCTGCTCGCAATCACATAAGTACCCCTAAGAGTCCCTCACTGGTTCCTAGTGTTCCTGCAGCATGTCTTTTCCTCGCAGTGGCTTCTGCTTTCTTCGATGGCGAGCCTCCTGGCCCCACCATGGCTGCTTTTTTGTTAACCTCACGGAGAGACTTCGCTCTCTCCCACCAGCTGTAGTCGACCCTCATTCTCTGCTTTACTTGTCATTTAAACTTCCCGGTCACCAGTGTGTATGCACAACCACTAGAGGAGTCGCTGGGGTTATTGCTTCCTGTGCTCCATACTGCTCGATCCCCCTTCCTCGTCCCAGTATTTTCGGTCATTCTGGGAAAAGTTCAGTTTTGAGATTTGATTAGAATTACTTGAATAACCATTCTCAGTAGTCTCAAATGATGAATGAGTTTTGTATATATGATAGGTGAAACTGGAGAGAGTGATTTCTCTATTCTTTGTGGGTGAAGGAGTGTATGCAAAACAATAGGCCATGAGGGAATTGTATAAAGAATTGTTAATTTCAAAGGAAATTGGGAGATACCCATTGGTGAGGAAGGGGCAGTGCATTTGTCTTGGAAGCAAGACAACGCAGCGCAACACAGGTTCGAATCACAATCCTACGCTTAGAAAGCAAACGCTGGTATTAATCGTGTTATAAAAGAACAATTATAATTACCATGTCCCACCCTATGAAGCTATGACATCTTCCCAGAGATTTTCTCCCCCACATGTGATCCTCCCTCTTAGTAGCCGACCCCAGGGTCAGGATCAGGTAGTGACTGCCGTCCCCTGGACACAGGAGAGGAGGGTAACACTGGCAAATCAGTGATGACTCCATCAGATTCATCGCAGTGTCTTCTGGGAGCCGAGGGGTCTTTTAAGGCTTTTAAATGTCATGGTCCTTTTGAGCATTGAGAAGTGTGGAATCTGCAGATCCCAGTGATGATTTGTCAACAGTTTGGTCTTAGACAGATGCTGCAGGAGAGGTTCCTCATGGTCGATCATAGGTTTCTGGTTGCTTCCCTGTGCTTGGAAATTCCTCGCAGTGATTGACAAAGTATAGGTGGAGAACCCCCTTTCTCATATGAACATTGGAAGCTGGGTATGCACACCAATCCAAATCACAACCCCGCATCCTTTCAAACATGTGGTGGCCACCAAGTCATTTGGCATTCCCACTGGTAGGGAGATGTTTTTTATTTCTTTTAATTGTGATGCGGTTTACAAATAAGCCTTTCACAAACAATAAATACAATTCATTAGAATTCCCTCTGGGGAGGGGTGTGAACCATCAAATCCAAAGGTTTTCAGTATTTTAACTAGAAGGAAACACCAGACCTCTCTAAGGATCGTAGCTGTGGCAGAGTAGTCTGGCTTAACTTAAACGAGGAGGGTTGTAAGGGAGTACAGTTAATGCACAGTTAACCAAAGAATACAGTATGGTATACTGAAAATATATACTTTAAATAACATTACACACACTGTGAAGAATCAAGGATATTTGCCCCTTGTCCCCAAGGGGGAGCCTCCCCTGTTGAGGCTAGGGAGGTGAACCCACTCAGCAAGACCCTGCGTAAGGGTCTGGGCCAATGGGACTTTACAGGGAGAGACTTCCACTTAGGGGACAAGGCCTCCCGTTACTGTGAGTAACTCCCTAGACCATCCATCATAGCAGCATATATGGCACTGTCAGGTTTGAAGAACATTATAAGATCCAGTTGTTTGGCTGAAAGCAAAACTATGCTACATCATTTTGCACAAGGAAAAGTATCCGTCTCTTTCAGGGAAGCTGGAGGGAGAGAGAGAAGAAAAAAAAGAAAAAAAAAAAGCAGGGTAACCCCCTGACATCAGGTCTCCGTGGAGAGGCGAGAGAGTAGATGGTAAGCAGGGTTAGACCCTAGACATCATCACTCCTATGAGGAGCGCAGGAGAGCCGCAAAGCCCGCGACTTTCAGAGAAGTCCTGAATGCCAGCCCAGCGTTTACAAGGGCAGAGATGCAGCGACGAGGGGAATCCTAAACCCTGTGGTTGTGTGAAAAGGATGAATTTGTGGTGGGCCCTGCGCCCGTCGAGCTGCGCCACAACCATCCAGGTGGGGAGTGAACGAGACTCCCTGTTGCCGGCACCTATAACCGGTCACAAGGAGAGAGAAGACCAAGGGTGGGATGCTGACAATATCGAGAAGCACAAGATCCAGAGCCGAGGAAGAGAACCAGAGCGAGCGCCCAGCCCGACAGCATTTCCCTTCAGACACAGAGGTAACAGGGAGAACCGGGAGGCCGCCGGCATCGTTATGAAGCAGCAAAAACTCATCCCAGTGAAATTGATTATTAGGGCAGTTGAAAGTAGGAGTGAGAGTGTGAGGAGGAGTGAGTCAGAAGAAGGGGGAGAATAGTGAGGATGAGTAAGAGAAGGAGGGGAGAATATTAAGGAGGAGAGTAAAAGGAAGGCAGGGAGAGAAGTAAGGAGTAGGGCGAGGAGGAGTAAGAGGCGAGAAATAGGATGATTAGGAAGAGTGAGAGAAAAAGCAAGACAATATTGGAGTGGCAGCAGTATGAAGGGTGTGTGAAGATCAGAGAAGTAGATAGGACAGGATTCAGAGGAAAAGACTGTCAATCACCACGAGAGGGACCATTCCATTTATGTCACTTAGGAATTCCCAGAGAGATAAGGTCAAGGACTTTAGGCCTCCATATGGGTAGAGAAATATTAGATCATAGGGCAATACTATCTGTATGGCATCAACCAGAGAATGCCCAGCTGGATAGGTGGACCTTTGTTAGTGACACTGCAGACCCTAAGAACGAGTGACAGACTTAAGGCACCTCCTCTACACCTAGTGCTCAACCCTTGTGTACAAGTAGCAATAAATAATCGTAAACTAATGTCTTGGTCTGAGAGAATTTTTGACAACTTGTCACAAAGCCCACTATATGGCAATAGGCACAGTGCATATAGTTAAAAGGAGTTGGAAGAACATGGAAACTGTGGATAATAAAACACACACTAATAAAACCATAAGCAAGACCCCATATGCCAACACTGAACACAGTCACAGGATTCCCAGATCTTAGAAAATAGTATTTTATATACAATTCAAATGCACATCTAACAGTTAATGTAGGATCTCGAAGGAAGAAAATCGGGGACCCATAGCCAGAGTCCAACAAAAGCTAACCCTTTCATTTGCTGTTCCTGCTGCCCTTCTCGTTTGTCCTGGTCAGTTTTTGTCTTATATGTATGCCCTCAGGCGTGTGACCCATTATAAGTCCCATTATAAGGCCACTCATTTGATAAGGCATCTCATTTCATCTCTAAAATGCAGGACATCATGTCCACCCTCTCTTCCTCTCCTCCTCCTCCCTCTACACTCTCCTCTACCTCTCCTCCCTCTTTCTCTGCCTTTCCTCTGTTCTGCCCTGACTAGGTTTCTAGATAAGTCTGATCTATGAAAGTCTCATCAAAAGAGGTTCTTCCCAGTTTGTCCACAACCATCAAGGACCATATTAACACTGTTTTTCCCGCCCTGGATGACTTCTGCAGCCACTCCTTCGCCACTGGAGACTTCCCTCCCACTGAAGCACTCTCTTGTGCACCCCCTTTGCAAGAAACCCTCAGCCGACCCCTTCTGCCCGGTTTACTATCGCCCGATCTCCATCACTCCTTTCCTGGGCAAACTCCCGGAAAAGCTGGTCACCTCCCAGCTTAATCTTCACACTGAATCTGTTGGTTGTCTCCATGACCATCGGGCTGGCTTCAGAGCAGCCAGAAGCACAGAAACTGCTCTCCTGAACATCACTGAAGACCTCTCTCTAACCTTGATTCTAATCTCCCCTCTCTCCTCATCTTACTCGATCTCTCTTCTGCCTGCTCAATCGTCTCCATGATAACCTGGGTATTACCGATCAGGCCCTGGCCTAGCTGACCTCTTTCCTCTCTGATCGACCCTCCCAGGTCCAACTTGGGTCCTTCCTTTGCTCTATTTCTTTCTCTACCTGTGGTGTTCTCCAGAGGTCTAACCTCCCTCCCTGGCTGTTCAACCAATACCTGGCACCTCTCGCCCACCGCATTGCCACTCTCTGCCAGAACTTTCAGTGCTATGCGAACGACACTAAGCTCGTTTTCAGGCTCCCCTCTGCCACCTCCTCTCCTTCTCTCATCTCCAACTGTCTGTCTTTTATCCAGGAGTGGTGTGCCGCCAACGATCTCTGCCTTAATGCCAGTAAGACGGAGATTCTCCTAATCGGTGCACCTGCTCCTTCCTTTCCTGTCACTCTCTAGCCGGCCTCCCTTGGCCCTCTTCCTGTTCCCGCCTGTGAGGCGAAGAACCTCGGGGTCATCTTCGACTCCACACTCTCCTTTTCTCCTCACATCTCTGATGTTTCTAAGAAGTCAAACTACCAGCTGTACCTCCTCAGAGCTATTCTTCCTTTCCTCTCATTCCCCCAGAAGCTCACTGTCTCTAGAGCTCCGATTCTCTCTAGGCTAGACTACTGCAACAGCCTCTTTCTAAATCTGTCTGTTTCTACTCTCCGACCTCTGCAACCCATCCAGAACAGGACTGCAAGACTTGTCCTTGACCTCAAGCCCAGGGATTGTATCTCTCCATCACTGAAATCTCTGCATTGGCTCCCAGTGGCTGCGAGGATTAAGTTCAAGACCCTCTGCATTGTCCACAAGGCCTTCTGGGGCCTGGGTCTGCATTACCTCCAACGCTCCCTGCGTAAATACCTGCCTACTTAAGCTCTTCGCTCCTCCACCTCCAACTCCCCCAGGGTCACTCGCTTCTCCAAGCAACAAGTTGGTGGTAGATCTCTTTCTTCGGCTGGGGCCTCCCTCTGGAACCGCCTCCCTGCCTCTCTGAAACATGAGGAAACCATCTCCAGTTCCGGAAGCACCTCAAGACCTTCCTGTTTGATTCTGCCTTCTTTCTTCTTCTCCCCTGCGGATTTTCTGTCCGATACTGCACTAGTCACCTGGCTACCCTCTGATTTTGGGCCCAGGTCCCTGCCTGCCCAGTTGCACACCTGCACTGCATCCTGGCAGCCCTTGCACTTGGGTCTGTATCTGTATCCCTACAGTCCCCCTACCTGCACTTGGACCCCAACTGTCTGCACTTACCCTTGCACTTGCCACCTGCTGGCCGCCCTTCTTGTTATTGTTTTGATTCCATGTACAGCACTAGCCCACGCCCCTTCCCCCTGTCTCTTTTCCCCTCACCCTCCCCTGCACTTGCACTATCTCAATGTCACTTGGCCTAGTAAGATCGTTGTCTCTATGCTCCCTCTGTTCCCCCTCCCTTACCTCGTCGCGCCTTGAAACACTTGTGTATACACGCGTTATAAATGCCTTATCATATATCGTATCATAAGAAATAAATAATAATATAAGAAGCACATAGGGGAGATAATTACAGTAATATTTTGAAGTTATATATTGTTAAGATGGAATTCTAAAATCTTGCCTAATGGACAGATTTTAGGAGGCCACCCTACTTGGTGAACAGGGAACTCTGAGAGGTTTCCCAAAACCCAATCAAAGTAAACGTGGAGAGCAGTCAAGGCTATTCTCAGGAGAGAATCAGTGGTGTCAGGGGTCCACAATGAGTACACACAGTAAAGCGCACAATCATTCAATTTAGACAGGAATTTATAAAAATACAATATATTATCTATGCCTTAAACACACACACTAAAAATTAGAACTAGCAGGTGATATTATCACACTGTACTCAATAATAAACATATATACATTCACCATAGGTTCTTAAAATGCATTCAGATGACTTAAACACTACATGAAGTAAGTACATCTATGCAGTAAAGATGGAACCAAGTCTTACGTGAATTTCCCTAACTTCAGCAGAGCATTCCCTAAGAAGAATGGGGCATTGTGCCCAAAAGTCACAGGAGCCACAATGCTTTTCTTCAGAATGTTTCTTTAGCAAGTAAGTTACTTGTGTTAGTGATTGATTCAAAGAAGATATTCAACAATGGTATTAGATAAGTAAATTGTGTTCATCTTTCAAGGGGTACTACCCCGGTTCGACAACCAAATGGCAGTGTATTGTTATCTTATGTTATGTTATTATTTCTTGTAAAGCGCGATATTCACTGTGGCCATCTTGTTGCTAGAAATACCAGCTGGAGGGCAATAATAGTCAACACTGTCCTAAAAGAGGAAGGGCCTCGATAGAGCATTCCAGGGTTTAGCCGCGGATATAGAAAAGTCATGTCCTCCAATTCTAGGGAGCTTAAAGCGAGGGACTTGGATCAAAAGAGCGTGCTATGAGTGCAGAGGCTGTGTAGGGATATATGGCCCAAATTTCCATCGCAGGTATTCTGCTACGGTACAAAAGGAAGCTTGATGCACTATACATAAGGCTTAACAATCGATTTGTTTACAAATCGGAAGCCAATGTAGAGATTTAAGCACAGGGCATATAAGAGCCCTGAAAGGGGTTTCAGTAGCTGTCTGAGAAGCCGAGTTCTGTAAAATCTGAAGACGATTAAGCATATAGTCCGGTTGAGCCAGATAGAGTGAGTTGCAATATTCAATGGTACTCAAAACCAAGGATGCAACAACTGGAGCTCACAAGTTCACGCCATTCGGAATGAATGGAAGGACTTTCCGAAGTATCTTTAAATGAAAATGGCCAGATTGACAGACTGCACTTATCTAGGTGTCATGATTTCCCAACGAGTTCCCTGATTAAGCCCATGTTTTCGTAGGTTATTATTGCTCTGTCATTTGAGAGAAGGTATTGTTCCCATTCAGATCCATATAGTAAGTCATGGGGAAATGGGTATTCCAAAATGGCCGCCTAGTGGTGTCAACCAGGAACTAATCAGTAGGTCTAGTCTTTTGCGATCTCTGTTTACAAGTACTAATTTTCTGAGGAGACTCACGCTTCGCGTTGCTGACTGCCTTGCAGTGCGGACGCTCACCGCGGTCTCCGTAGAAGTCCAGTCAGAGTTTCCCTGCCCTCCCAATTTTTAGTCAAAATTCTTTCGTCCTGTCCTATTGTCTCCTCCCCTGCTCACAGCCAGTAATTTCCTTTATTATTTGTTGGTCCCTAGTTACCGTGTCCTTAGTTCTAGTCCGGAGTTTTCCTGTCAGAGTTTCGTGAGGAGTGCACCTTACACAGACGCAAGTACCTGTTTTCAAGGTTTCCCGTGGGTTACCAGTGTTAGTTGTTTTTCGTTGCAAGTGTTTTAGCAACGGATTAGTTACTGTGCATTTCGCATTTTGTGTTTTTGCTTATACGCATTGTTCCGCACGCCAATATTTGAAAACTCATTTGCTGTCCCAGGTTGCCGTCACACTGCCTGTAAATTTTGCCAAGGTGTGTAGCTAGCTTCAACATTCATTTACTTCTTGTGACTCGCTATAGTGCAAGAAAGGGTTTCCTCTCATTCCGCATTACACTCTGCTGGTAGTTGTTTAGTTAGTTCCCTACTGAACAGCAGCGCTACACCACTTATTACGGAACAGAGTGTCATTTGAAATTCCACTATTGCTCTCCAGTTTGAATGTATTAAGGCTTACACAGTTTTTTCTATTTTTTCGGAACCATCATAGCTTTTGTACTTCCTTTTCACAGCTACTCTCATATTGGTTATACTTAATAGGAATTATTTTCTCCTTGCCACTTAGTCGCCTATTTTCATTATATAAGAATTCTATTGGCATCCAGACTACACCGTTTCTTCAGGACATGCGCCCCTGTATGAATGCAGGGTGGAGGGCTCACTAAAAAAGAACCTTAGGTGAGCTTTTCCTGTTGTTGGTTATTATTCTTTTTCAGTAATGGAGAGTTATTTCAGAATAGGGTAGGAACATTATTAAGGAGGGTTGTTTTCTTGTCATCCTTTTCTACAGGGATAGTGTTTTACTGAAGTTCCAGGGAGTTCTTCTGGCGTTCCCGCAGATTGACAGGTGAGCGTTACAGAACGCAAAGCCGCCTTTTTGAAAGTATCTGCCTGAGCGCCATGGAGACTCCTGAGGTGGATCAGCTGGCTCAGTTATTGGGAGAATTGAGGGCGGAGGTTCATGCCGCACGTTCTGAAACGTGTGCATTGCGTAGGGAGTTAGTGGTTAATAGGGACCGTACTGACGAATTGGCACGCCAACTTTTACAAACACAGGCTGGTCAAGTTCCCTTACCCGCAGCTAATCCATCAGCCCCTATTCCCGCTACACCCCAAGCTCCAGTCCAAGTAATTGTTCCTGGAAACATTCCTTTAGCTCCTCCGGAGCGTTTTCTGGGGGATTCCAAGAAATTTGCTGTGTTTATGAATCAGTGTAGGTTACATTTCCTCTGTCGTCCAGGAGTATTTCCCACTGATCAGGCCAAGGTGGCCTTTATTTTATCTTACTTGGGTGGTTATGCTGCGGATTGGTCCATTCCCCTAGTCAGTAGAGACGACCCAATCTTGAGGAATCTACCAGAGTTCCAGAAAGAAACGGAAAAATTATTCGCACGACATACCCAGGGTCAGGCCCTAGATAATGAGCTGCTCTCTCTCCGACAGGGAAACCAAGAATTGTTGGCTTATGTGGCAACCTTCAATAGACTAGTAGCAGAGTCCAATTGGCCCAATGAAAAAAGAACAACCTTGTTTCATAGAGGATTGCGAAGTGAATTAAAAGATGTCTTGGCTCAAGTAGTCAATCCACCAGATGGTATTGCCGACTTTATTGACCTCACTATCCAATTAGACCAGCGATTGCAAGATAGAAGAGTGGATCGTTCTCGTTCCGAAAGTCGGACTTATTTTGTGCGCCCAAAGGAAAACCCAGTAAGAGCTGGTCCGGATACTCGCCCAGAACCGATGCAGTTAGGGGTTGTTAGGGGGCCCATTTCGCAGGCTGAGAGGGACAAGAGGCGTCAACAACAATTGTGCCTTTACTGTGGCAAACCTGGACATTTCCTAAAACATTGCCCTGTGAAACCTTCGAGAAAACCTATTGGAGGCATCAACCAGGAAACAACGAATCAGATTTCGGAAAACTCCAGTGCCCGGCAAGTGTAGAGGTCAGCTTGTCGAGCATGAAACAGGGAGTAATGACTTCTCACTTTGTCTTTTCAATTATCTTATTTAGTCCAGAACAGCCCACTAAGATGCATGCTTTACAAGCCTACATAGATTGTGGTGCCATAGGGAACTACATGGATTCTAAACTGGCATGCAAGTTAGATCTCTTCCTTGTGGACAAATCCGAAGCTGACAATGTATCTACAGTAGATGGTACTCCTTTAGCTTCTGGCCCAGTCACACAATGTACGAGTGACCTTATCATGCCTTGCCAGGAAAGTCATAAAGAGAGGATAACGTTCGACCTTATAAGTGCTCCACAATTACAAATCATTCTAGGTATGCCTTGGCTCGAGAAACACAATCCCACTATAGATTGGCGTTCCAGATCCCTCACCTTTGCTGCTGAATGTGAAGACTCCTGTTCTATGATTGGTAACCTAAAGAATTTCGGTCTCGAGAGAGCATCTACTGACTCAACGCTTGGATTGATTGGAAGTTTACCCGCGGATTATAGGAAATTTCAAGAAGTTTTTGAAGAGAAATTGGCTGAGGTATTGCCTCCTCATCGTCCCTACGATTGTCAGATCGACTTACTTCCAGGAGGACAACTTCCTTGTAATCGAATATATTCATTAACAGAGAAGGAGGATGCCCACCTGGAGAAGTATCTAGACCAGTATTTAGCGAATGGATTCATTAGGCCTTCTAAGTCCCCTGCTGCCTCTCCTCTTTTTTTTGTACCGAAAAAGAAAGGAGATCTCAGGACTTGTATTGATTATCGTGCCTTAAACCAGATTACAGTCAAGAACCGGTACCCCATTCCCCTCATTTCTAATTTGTTAGATCAAATCAAGGGCGCCCAGATCTTCACCAAATTTGATCTTCGTGGTGCATACCATCTCATTCGAATAAAGGAGGGTGATGAATGGAAGACCGCTTTTCGCACCAAATATGGCTTATTTGAGTACCAAGTGATGCCCTTCGGATTATGCAATGCTCCGGCAGCTTTTCAATGTTTTATGAACGATGTCTTAAGGGATCTGCTGGATGTATGTGCAGTGGTCTATATTGACGATATCCTGATTTTCTCCAGAAACCACCAAGAACATGTGAAACATGTTACAGCTGTTCTTCAGAAGCTACAAGAGAATTCTCTTTTTGTGAAGTTAGAAAAATGTTCTTTCCATGTTTCCGAAGTCGAATTTCTAGGTTTTGTACTATCCTCTCAAGGAGTCAATATGGACATGCGAAAGGTGGAGGCTATACTCACCTGGCCGGCTCCAACGTCTGTGAAGGGAGTCCAAAGTTTTTTGGGTTTTGCTAATTTCTGTCGTCGCTTTGTGGATAATTTCTCCCTATTGGTACACCCCCATTACGTCCTTGCTTAGGAAAAATAAAAAATTTGAATGGACCAAGGAGGCGGAGGAAGCCTTTCAGAATTTAAAGACCAAATTTACTGAGGCTCCAGTCTTGCAACATCCTCAAGCTGACTTACCATTTGTCATGGAAACTGATGCCTCAAATGTTGCTATGGGTGCCGTCCTCTCGCAGCGCAATCCAGAAACTCAGGTCTTGCACCCAGTGGCCTTCTGGTCGAAGAAACTCTCTCCAGCTGAACGCAATTACACCATTACAGACAAGGAGTTGTTAGCCATCAAGTGTGCACTGAAGGAGTGGAGACACTGGCCCTCATTCTGACTCAGGCGTTAAGGGGTTTACGGCGCCGTAAACGGCGCCGACCCTTAATGCCTGATTACAAGGTTCCCTTTGCGGGATGGCTTTTAACGGCTGCTTTTTGCAGCCGTTAAAATCCATGCCGCAAAGGGACCTTGGCGATAATTACGGCACCGTAATTTACGGTGCCGTAATTATCGCCTTTCCCCATTCCCATTATGCCCTATGGGGCAAAAATGGGAATGGGGAAGAGGCCATTGGTGAATGGGGAATTACCGCCCCACTCACCTTGGAATGGGGCGGTAATTCCGCCATCCACCATGGCGGAATTGCAACCTTAGCGGCATGGACCATGGTGCTAATAGCACCATGGTCCTCCGCCAAGGTGGTAATGAGGGCCACTATCTCTTGGGAGCTCAGCACACGATTACCATCCTCACTGATCATAGAAACCTCCAGTATTTGCGTTCCGTTAAGGCCCAATCTGCCGGCCAACTGCGATGGGCCTTGTTCTTCGCAGAATATGTTTTCGTCATCACGTTTAGACCTGGAGTGCGGAATGGGAAGGCTGACGCGTTATCTCGAATTGGCAATGGAGAGGAAGCGTTTGTCTCTTCTGCTCCCATGAACGTCATCGCCGGAGAAAGAGTCCTGGGTTTATTGCACAATGAAGAACCATATTTCGAGAACCTGAAGAAGGTAGTTAAAGAAACCGTTACTCAAGAAGAGCTGCTAACATGGGTTAATCGAGGAGATCCATTCAAGGTCCAAGATGAATTGCCTTACTATCAAGATCAAATGTATCTCCCTACTCGGACTATGAGAAACCAAGTAATTTCCAACTACCATGGCTCCCTCATTGAGGGTCATCCCGGAGTGACCAAGACCTTGGAGAAGATCAAGAGGTACTACTGGTGGCCAACTTGGCGTAAGGATGTGACTCATTTCATTCAGACTTGCGGAAATTGTGCACAAAACAAGAATTCAAAAAAGAAACCGGCCGGTCTTCTGCAACCTTTAAATGTTCCACCCAATCCATGGCATACCATATCTATGGATTTTATCACGGATCTGACGTCATGTGAGGGTTACAATACCATCCTGGTGGTGGTAGATTTATTTTTTTCGAAGATGGCTCATTTTGTGCCCCTACAAGGGATTCCCACCGCTGCTGGCCTGGCAAAGAGTTGTTTAGAAAATATTGTCAAACTACACAGGTTCCCTTCCATAGTCGTTTCTGACAGGGGTAGTCAATTTGTTTCCAGATTCTGGAGAAAGTGTTGTAACCTGGCCCAGATTGATGTTAGACTATCCAATAGTCACCACCCTCAAACGGATGGTCAAACAGAGCGCACTAATCAGACCCTGGAACAGTACTTACGCTGCATGCTTCATCAAACTAATGATTCCAGGTTAGACATTTTGTGGGTGGCAGAATACGCTTACAACAATTCTATCCACTCTTCTACTGGTCTCACGCCGTTCTATGCCTTGCATGGTCGACATCCTCGAACATCTGCATTTGACCCTCCAGATCCACTAGAAATGCCGGCAGTTAGGAACCTTCATGACAAGATTTTAACCGCAACCAGGGAGGCCCAAACTAGCTTAGTGGCGGCTAAGGAATCCCAAAAGAAGTTCGCTGATCGACATAGAAGTACTCCTCCCAGTTTCCAAGTTGGTGACTCTGTCTGGTTGTCATCCAGAAACCTGGCCTTAAAGGGTTCTAAGAACTTTCTTCCCAGATATTTAGGACCATTTGTCATTGAAGCTGTCATTAATCCAGTGGCTATGAGGTTGACACTCCCGGAGAAAATGAGAATATATCCAGTTTTTCATGTTTCTCTATTAAAACCGGTAGAAGCAGGGACACGTTTGCCATAAGCCCCACCCCCAGTGGAAGTTGAAGACGATCAACCAGAATATGAAGTCAGGGAGATTTTGGACTCTAAGATAATGCGTCATAAATTATTTTACCTGGTAGATTGGAAAGGTTATGGTCCCCTTGAGAGATCTTGGGAACCTTGGAGAACGTTGATGCCCCAAGATTGTTAAAAAGATTTCATCGTAACCACCCAACCAAGCCGGGAAGGAAATCTTTGAGGGGGGGGTACTGTCATGATTTCCCAACGAGTTCCCTGATTAAGCCCATGTTTTCGTAGGTTATTATTGCTCTGTCATTTGAGAGAAGTTATTGTTCCCATTCCGATCCATATAGTAAGTCATGGGGAAATGGGTATTCCAAAATGGCCGCCTAGTGGTGTCAACCAGGAACTAATCAGTAGGTCTAGTCTTTTGCGACCTCTGTTTAAAGTACTCATTTTCTGAGGAGACTCACGATTCGCGTTGCTGACTGCCTTGCAGTACGGACGCTCACCGCGGTCTCCGTAGAAGTCCAGTCAGAGTTTCCCTGCCCTCCCAATTTTTAGTCAGAATTCTTTCGTCCTGGGGGGCGCTGTTGGGCGCCGAGCAAGATGGCCGCCTGATACGTGTGCTCCGAGGCGGACGGACCTCCAAATCCTGATTTAGGAGGTTTCCACGGATTACAGCCGGGCGCGGAGCACACGACTTTTCCCCCGCTGCTTCTGGGATCCTGGGGATCTGATCCCGCTTTGAATCGGAGCCGGGAAGTGCATCCCCGACTCCACGCTGCCCATCCCCCTTCCTGCGGCGCTCCTCCGCGCCTGAAATCCAGCCCCGGCGGAGGGTGGTCGTTCCCGCCGGGGGCCTGCTGCGCTCCTCCTCGCGCTCCTCCTCGCATTCGCCGGGCATCGGTGGGAGCTGGCGCGCCTCGACCTTCCTGGCGGCGGGGTCGTCGGAGTCCTGGGACCGTGACCCGCCGGCCAGGCCGCTGGTCCTGCTGAGTCGCTGCTCCCGGGTCCCTGGAGGGACGTCGGCCCAGCGGTGCGTCCACCCTGCCTGCATCCGCTGCCTGCCTGCGCTACATCGGGGCCTCCCTGCCGCCCCTGCGGCTCCGCAGCCCGTGGTGAAGACCCAGGGCCCCCTCTTCCCCCCGACAGCACACGCCGCGCTGCTGGAGCGGCGCGGCTCTCAGGTACGTGCTGCTGGGGAACTTCGCTCTTTGCTGGCCGCTCCTCCTTCCTGTGGCGACCCCGCGGAAGGCGCACAAACTCTCCCTGCATCTGTGCTCGGCTGGGGGGGCCGTGCTTTTATTCTCGTTGTTCCTGGCCTGCCTCTCCCCCCCCAGCCTGGTGAATCGCCGTGGGATCTCCTTTCTTCTCCTGTGGAATCCGGCGGGGGGGTTGTGGAGACCCTTCCCCCCCAGCTTGCACGCGCCTCGCTGCCGGAGCGCTGCGGCCTCCTGGGGTGCGCAGGGGGGGCTTCGTGGACTGTTGGGCCTGGATACCTGCCTCCCTGCCTTGTGACTCCGGGGTCGCCCCTCTCTGGTGGGACGTCCCTGCGGCGTTGTTGGAGGCCCACGGTCGGTGACGTCTGGATCCGCCTGGGGGGCCCTGACTCTCGTGGCTCCTTGTCTTCTGGCCCAGCGGCCCTCTCCCCCCGCTGGGAAGCCACTGGGCCCTCACTGCCCTCGCACTTCTGGAATCCCACGCCCTGAGCGACCCTACCGTTCACTGGGGGCTTGTTTCTCCTCGCCTCGCCGCCTTGAAGCTGCTGTCCCTACACCCGGATTGTTACTTGGCGAAAGGGTGCCGCTAACATCGCTGCTTCCTACCCTCCATCTTTAGGCACCCCCGCCCTCAAGGCCCCCTGCCGCCGCTTTCAGCGCCCTCCCAGTCGGGCTGTAGCCTTGCGGTCTACACTTCGGGACCGCTCCCCGCTCCCCTTTCGCTTACGCACCCTACCTGGAGTATCGGCTCTCGCGGCCTGGGATCTCCCCGTCTCCTACTAGGGGCTGCTAGCGATCCCCCCCTTCTTTACCCCACACTACCATCACCCTTGTCAAAATGACTAAGGGGGGCGCGAGGAAGCAAAGCTCCATTAACATGGTTGCGAGGGCGGCTGTGAGAGCTCCGGAGGACCCTACTGAGCAGCCACCTGTTGCGTCATCGTCCGCGGTGACACCTGAACCCCAAAACATGATGGACTTCATCAGGGAGGGCTTCACCGCCCTACACTCAAAACTGGATGACATGAACGGTACAATATCCTCGATCAAGGCCCACATGGAGAGGACTGATGGTCGCGTGTCTGAGGTCGAGACACGGGTCGGCTCTGCCGAGGAGGCATTGGGAGCACTGCGCTCTGAGTTTGTCGCTCTCTCCGGCCGAGTCCTCGAGGTGGAGAAGAAGAACGAAGACTTGGAATCCCGCTCGAGGCGCAATAACCTGCGTATAATTGGGGTCCCTGAGGACGAAGTCCATGAGCCAATGGAGGACTTTGTTGAGCACACGTTAATGACGCTTCTGGACTCACCCAAGCTCTCCCCTCATTTTGCTATCGAGCGTGCACACCGTGCCCTTTCCGCCAAACCCAAGCCTGGGGCTCCACCCCGCCCCATCATCGCTCGAGTCCTGAACTACCGGGACCGGGACACCCTACTCAGAGCCGCGAGGGTCAAGGGCGAGCTGCTACTGGGGGGAGCGAGAATTCATCTTTACCCCGACTACTCGACTACCGTCCAACGGGAACGTAAGACTTTCCAAGCTGTGAAGCGCAGGCTACGAGATCATTCCATCAAATATGCCATGCTCTACCCAGCTAAACTGCGCATAGAACATGCTAACCAGGTGTTCTTTTTCACGATCCCGGAGGAGGCTTCCAAATTTATGGATGAACACTTCCCAGGTTGACTTCCCCCTTCTATCTACAGTCTTGCAGCTTCCCCCTCTGGGCCGTTTGGGGGGCGGCCGGGCCCGGCCTTCCCCCTGTACTGATGCCGCATTGATCCTCTTTCCCGGATTCGACTTGTTCAAGATTCTCCTCTTATCTCAACTATGTGCTATACTGCTAAATGCAAAATGCCTTTCCTAAGTTGTATAAGTTATTGCAGTTGCACCTCGAGCTATACTGGTTCCGCTGCAGCCCGGAGCGCTGCGGTCAGCACGGCCTGCAGGCCCCCAGGCGATGATGCCGCTAGTTTGGTTTTGGCTGAAGGGGTTTGGGATTGTCATTCCTCTGTTTGGGAGGGGGATGTGGGTGGGGGTGGGACATGTTAGGGGTGTTATTGTTAGAAAATTGGCACTGGCAGCGAAGGCGGACCGTGGCGCAGCACACACCCACTGGTCCTGGTCACCTTTTTCGACTCTACCACTACCACATCTATGGCTGAGGGGGACTTAACCTTTATGAGTTGGAATGTACGGGGGTTGGGGAATTATAGAAAGATGAGACAACTCCAGCTGCAGGCCGAGCGCCATGGGTCCAAGATCCTCTTTTTGCAGGAGACACATGCTAGATCAGCCCAATGCGTCCGATTTGCCAGGACCTGGGGCTCTCATAGATTCTTCACCGACTACTCGACTCAAAGTCGTGGGGTCATGACTCTCATTCATAAGAGTCTCCGGTTCACTCTCTTCTCCTCACACATTGACCCCCTGGGCAGGTATGTTCTGTTACACGCTACGCTTCAGGGGAGGGAGGTAGTCTTGTTGAATATTTATGGCCCCAATCTCGATGACCCGGAGTTCTACAGACAGATCACGTCTCTCCTAGATGGCTTCCCCCTTGTACCAATTCTCTGGGGGGGTGACTTCAATACTATCTTCGATGTAGCCCTTGATAGATCTGGGTCCAAGCCCCGTCATCTTTACAGGGCAGCCTATGCTGCATTATCATCCCTGCCCCGGTTGGCCATGGTGGATGCATGGAGATTCTTCTACCCCGATTCCCGCATCTACTCATTCTATTCCTCAGTCCATGACTCATACTCCCGCATTGACCGCTGGGTGATCTCCAATGTCTTGGTCAAGGACGTGAAACAACTAATGATTTTACCCAGAACCTTGTCCGACCACTCTCCAGTGACCATCACGGTGAGTTGGGCCCCTGATCCTGGCCGGTCCCGCTGCTGGAGATTGAAACCCCTAGCCCTGCTCGATCCAGAGTTCCACTCCGAGCTCGAGGACTCAATCGTGGAGTTCTTTGAGCTGAACACGGGCTCGGTATCATCGCTTGCCACACTGTGGGAATCTTTTAAGGCCTATGTCAGGGGGATTGCACTCTCCAAGGAAAACGGGGTTCTTAAGTCAATTCGGAGAGATATAGCCTTGAGTGAAGCTAGGTTGTCGTCACTGGAGGCTGCATGTTCACTCGATTCTACCACGGGTAACCTAGCTGCCATCGGGGAGGAGCTGGACACGTTTCGCTCCCTAGCCGACCGTGAACAGAAGTTTCTGGATAACCCAGGCATCGCACGGAAATACGGTGAGGGCGAACGCCCTGGCCACTTCCTCGCGAGGTTGATCCGACACGAGACAGGTTCCCCACACATTTCCGGGATTGAGAGACCGGACGGCTCTTTGGCTGTCTCCTCCCGGGACGTCAACACGGAATTTTTCAACTTTTACGGGTCCCTATACTCCAACTCAGACGAGGTGTCAGTGGAGGAGATTGACTCTTTTCTCGACTCCCTTCCGTTGGCAACATTATCCCCCGAGGCCTCGGGCTCTCTCGACTCTCCGCTTACACAGGAGGAGCTCTCCGACGCTATCGATTCCCTATCCTCCGGGAAGGCTCCCGGGTCGGACGGTATCCCAGTTGAATTTTATAAGTCCTATAAGGCACTTCTCCTTCCCCACTTGTTGGCAGTGTGGGAGGAGTCGGTGGAGACAGGCGTGTTCCCCCCCTCACTGCGTGAGGCCACGATCACTGTATTGTTAAAGGCTGGTAAACCCCCTTCACGTTGTGGTTCGTACCGCCCACTCTCCCTCATAAATTGCGACGCCAAAATATACGCAAAAGCCCTGGCCCTAAGGTTAGCTCCCATCCTTCCATCCATCATTCACCCCGATCAAGCGGGCTTTGTTCCGGGGCGGTCTACCTCCTTGAACCTGAGGCGTATATTCAACATAATTGACAGAATTAGCCCGGAGACTTCGGCTGTGGCGGCCACGTTGGATATGCAAAAGGCCTTCGATTCGGTATCATGGCAATTCCTCTGGCGGGTTCTCGAAAACTGTAAATTTGGTCCCTCCTTTCTCTCTTGGGTCAGGCTACTCTATTCGCTTCCTGTGGCTAGAGTCCGCACGGGTGACCACTGTTCTCCTCTCTTTGGGATCGCCAGGGGAACAAGGCAGGGGTGTCCATTTTCTCCCTTGGTTTTTGCGGTTGCCATGGAGCCGTTTGCGGACATGCTTCGTCACCGCCATGCTCACAGAGGCCTCCGTTCTGCCGGGAAGGCAGACATAGTTTCCCTATACGCGGACGACGCGTTGCTGTTCATCCGCTCCCCATCTCTTAACTTGTCTCCGGTCCTTGAGGATATCATCTACTTTGGTCGGGTCTCGGGCCTCAGGGTGAACTGCTCGAAATCCACCCTCTTCCCACTCACGGAGTGCACTCTTCCCCCTCCTGACACTCTGGGATTCACTTGGGCTCAATCTGCATTCACCTACCTGGGAGTAGAGGTGACGCGTCAACAGACACTGACCCTCGAAGAGAACTTTCGGAAGTACCTTTCACATCTGTCCGTTAAGGTTGCAGCCTGGGAAAAGCTCCCGATTTCTCTTGCGGGCAGAATGGGTCTACTGAAAATGGTGGTTCTACCTCAGTTGCTCTACAGGTTTGCCAACGTACCCTTGTGGCCAGGCGCAGACTTTTTCCGAGACTTGACTCGCACAATTACCTCCTTCCTCTGGCACTCGGGGGCGGTTCGACTTAAATATGAGACCTTGTCCACCTCCATGGCTAGGGGGGGCTTCGGGGCTCCGGATTTTCTCAGATATTGGTTGGTATCTCAAATTCAATATGTCTCTTATTGGTTCGACACAACTGACCCCCCCCCCTCATGTCCGGCTCGAGAAGTTGGCGGTCTGTGACCGCGAAATCCGCTCCTTACTTATTCAACCCGCTCCTCAGGTACTGGACTCACAGAGTCCGGTCGCCTGCACATCCCTGGCATTGGCCAAAACATGGAAACAGCTCGGAATAACCCAGGCTTTCCACGGCAACCTTCCCCTCTGGAACTTCCTCCCGGGGGTTCCTCAGGTTGCACCATCTACCGTTCGTCGCTGGGCCGAGGCAGGCTACGAGCTGTTGCGGGACGTGTTTGACCAGGGCACATTCATTGAGTGGGCTGATCTCCCCCTACCCTTGAGAAGTGACCGGAGCGTCTGGCTTCAATACGCGTCTCTCCGAAGGACCCTTAAGCGCAACTATCAAACATTCCCTGCGTTACCACCCGACGACCCGGCCATTGAGGAGCTCACTTCCCCTTCACCCATGAAAGGCAAAATCTCCAGGTTGTACTCCATGCTACAGTCCAGATCCTTTCCAGGATTTGCTAAACTTAGGGGGTCTTGGGAGGAAGACTTGGGGGTAGAGATATCGGACGATCGCTGGGCACATTTATGCGACCGCACTCACCGGGTGTCCTTTAACTCACGATTTAAACTCATTCAGTTTAAAGTGTTGCACAGGTTCCACTACACCCCGGCCAGACTGCATCGCATGTCCAGCGGGCGTTCGTCTAGCTGCCCCCGCTGCGGGCATGTTGATGCGGACTACATCCACATGATCTGGTCCTGCCCCCGCCTCTCACAGTTTTGGGGTATGGTTTGTTCAACGGTTTCCGCTGTGCTCGATCACCCCATCGATCCTTCCCCTGCATTGTGCCTTTTTCACGACCTCCCGGGCCTTCCTCGAAACTCCAGGAAGCTGGCCGGCCTCTGCATGCTCTTAGCGGTTCGGTCCATCTTGCTCTGCTGGCTTCGCCCCTCTCCCCCCACGCATGCCCAATGGCTGAGGGCGGTCACTTGGGCCTCTGACACCGAGGAAACTTGGGCACACATGCAACCCACTCACTCCAGGCCTAGGGACGTCTGGCTTAGGTTCCGTTCCTACATGTCCGACTTCGTCACCTCTCCGGTGGCTTCCCCGCCTGCTCCTTCTCACTAGTCTGGCATATTTCCGGTGGATCCCCCACCACCCCCCCCTTCTCACTGGTCTGAGAGCTCCTCCCGTATCGTTTGGTTTAACTACTTTCCCTCATATGTGGATTGAATCTCTGTGCCCGTATCATATTGTATGTAATCTTTATGTGACCATATCATGAACTGTAATGCTAATCTATATTTGCTGGGCGCTGTTCGCCTGTTGTTATGCTGCCATGCTGCCTAATAATAAAAAGAAGTTTAAAAAAAAAAAGAATTCTTTCGTCCTGTCCTATTGTCTCCTCCCCTGCTCACAGCCAGTAATTTCCTTTATTATTTGTTGTCCCCTAGTTACCGTGTCCTTAGTTCTAGTCCGGAGTTTTCCTGTCAGAGTTTCATGAGGAGTACACCTTACACAGACGCAAGTACCTGTTTTCAAGGTTTCCCGTGGGTTACCAGTGTTAGTTGTTTTTCGTTGCAAGTGTTTTAGCAACGGATTAGTTACTGTGCATTTTGCATTTTGTGTTTTTGCTTATACGCATTGTTCCGCACGCCAATATTTGAAAACTCATTTGCTGTCCTAGGTTGCCGTCACACTGCCCGTAAATTTTGCCAAGGTGTGTAGCTAGCTTCAAGATTCATTTACTTCTTGTGACTCGCTATAGTGCAAGAAAGGGTTTCCTCTCATTCCGCATTACACTCTGCTGGTAGTTGTTTGTTTAGTTAGTTCCCTATTGAACAGCAGCGCTACACCACTTATTACGGAACAGAGTGTCATTTGAAATTCCACTATTACTCTCCAGTTTGAATGTATTAAGGCTTACACAGTTTTTTCTATTTTTTTAGGAACCATCATAGCTTTTGTACTTCCTTTTCACAGCTACACTCATATTGGTTATACTTAATAGGAATTATTTTCTCCTTGCCACTTAGTCGCCTATTTTCATTATATAAGAATTCTATTGGCATCCAGACTACACCTTTTCTTCAGGACATGCGCCCCTGTATGAATGCAGGATGGAGGGCTCACTAAAAAAGAACCTTAGGTGAGCTTTTCCTGTTGTTGGTTATTATTCTTTTTCAGTACTGGAGAGTTATTTCAGAATAGGGTAGGAACATTATTAAGGAGGGTTGTTTTCTTGTCATCCTTTTCTACAGGGATAGTGTTTTACTGAAGTTCCAGGGAGTTCTTCTAGCGTTCCCGCAGATTGACAGGTGAGCGTTACACTAGGTAGCAAAGGACTGCCAGGCCCTGAGGAAACTTTGCATATGGAAACAAGGCATAATCACCATACACTAGTGATACGACAGACACAAGGTTCGATTTACAAGTACTAGGATTTATTGCAAAGCAAATATATTCTCAGTCGGCCGACTGGGTCTAACGTCTCGCAACGTGTGAGACGCAAGCGAGCAAACATTTTACAACAGTCTTATATATAGAAAAAAACAATCATACAATCTCTTTGTGACACATCAAAACCGCCCATAATGTATCTTCCAGGGGATTGGGTCCTCCGACGTATTCCATATCTATGACAGTAATCACCACAGCTGTGCTGCTTTGGAAAATCTTCGGCATTTGCGTCCTGCGTCGATGACGTCGATACGCCGCCGTCGAGGACCTCCTCCGACGGCCGACGTCACTGGATGTTATAAGTAGGACGCACGACGCCCATAGCCTCAGTTCCGTTTTTTCCGCAAACGTGTTTGCTTCGTGAATCTTGGTACGCCTCGACTCTTTGGAGTTTCTGTTGTTCATCTCGGTTCTTCGAACCTGTTAGTTTGTGAAGTTATTCTTCGTGAAGATGTCTACCTCGTCTTCCACACCGCGTCCGGGCTTTAAGAAGTGCGGGGACTGTGGGTCCAAGATGTCGGTCACAGACTTGCACAACACCTGCCTCTGGTGCCTCGGGGAGGCCCATGACACGGATGACTATGTCGACTGCCAGTCGCTCACGTCGAAAGCCTTGCAGGAGCGCAAGAAGAAGTTATCGGTAGGTAAGGTGTCCAAGCCCCGGAAGACGCGGTCTGCAGGGCTTTCGACGGACGACTCGAGGGGCGACTCTCCGTGTCGTTGTCGAAAGTTCAGTGGGTCTCGGTCCCGGAGTCAGTCTCGCCACTCCTCTGCCTCTTCGAGGCACTCCCGGAAGCGCCGTCATCGGTCACCTTCCCCGTCCTCATCCGAGGACTCCGCCCGTCGGCAGGTCGCTTACCCCACCAAGCATACCACACCGGAGGAATGGGCTTCCTTCGGGAAAAAAATGTTGGCGATTCTCGAATCGCAGGGCACTGGTCCGTCCGCGCCTCCGAGTGGGGTTGGTCGTAATCAGCCGAGAGACGCAGCTCGCACGCCTTCAGGCTCGGGTGGTCGTCACGATTTGCGGGAAAGGTCCCGCTCGGCCAAGGGGAATCATTCTCAGCATGCCCGGTCCGGCTCCCAGTCCTCGACACGCGTGAGTGAGCCTGTGAAGTCTTCGAGGAAGACATCGATGCCTGTGGCGCCGAGGTCGTTGACGGACTCTCCCGAGGCTCCGCCTCTGAGGAAGTCGTTGACGCCGTCGGCGCCCAGGATGTCGAGGGACACTCTCGGGGCTCTGCCCTCGAGGCCTGTGTCGACGCCGTCGATGTTGTCAGCACCGCGTCTGTCGTCGACGCCAATTCTCTCGATACCGGCGCCGATTCACTCGACGCCCTCGATGCCTTCCGGGGCTGTGTCGACAGGGGTACCCCGTGGCTCGGAGGAACCACCTAGAAAGGCTCTGGCCAAGGTCAAGCATGGCTTTGGTTCCAGTTCTGTGCCTTCTTACCGCCATCTGGAATTCATTTCAGAGGTGAATGAGGGCTCTGATGATGGCATGGTGCCTGACACGGTGCCTGACGAGATTCTCTCGGGCCATACCCAGTTTGAGGACCTGAGGCAGTCCCTGCATGATGCTAGTGGGCTGGACACCTCTCCGGAGGTGGAGTTTTGTAGGCCTGAGCCTGGCACTCATGATGATTCTTTGTACCGGCGACTTATGTCACGGGTCACCGAGTACTTAGGATGGTCTGCTCCCCCAGGGGATTTTTTCAGGATGACCTTACGGATATCCTCGACATTGGTCCACCAACTGACCAATAGAAATGCCATTCCATATGGCTCTGCAAAGAAGGGTGGCAGTGGCTTGGACTGCTCCGGAGAGTCTCCCGGCACTGAGCAAGTCTTTGCCGCGAAATTACCGCCCAGCCAGTAGGGACCCCTGCTACTTGTCCAAGCACCCTACTCCGGAGAGTTAGGTGGTGCAGGTGGCTACGGCCCCGGCAAAGCAGGCATCGTACCCTACCATCCCTCCTGATGGGGACGACAAGCGTTTTGATGGCTGGGCGAAGAAAGTGTTTTCTGCAGGGGGTATGGCGCTTCAGGCGGCCAACTCCATTTGTACCTTGTCTCATTTCAGGCACACTCTGTGGAACTGTGTTTCCTTGGCGGCTGAACAAATTCCCGAAGGGGATGAACAGGATGGTTTCCTTGCCATAGTTCAGGATGGCAAGGATGCTATGTGTGAGGCCGTTCAGTCGGGTTTGGACATGGCAGATTGCGTCAGCCGGTCCATGGCGGCGAGCACCGTGATATGCAGGTTTGCGTGGTTGCGGAAGTCGGGGTTTGCTCCTGATGTGCAGGCCCGGCTCCTCAACATGCCCTTTGACGGGGAACATCTTTTTGGCAGCAAGGCTGAGGAGAGCCTTGAGAGGTTGCAGACCTCAAAGGCTGCAGCAAAGTCGTTGGGTGCTGCAGTTCGACAACCTCTGCCTTTTCGTCCTAGGGGAAAGCAATGGAGGGGAGGTTCCTTTCGTTATTACTCATCCTTTGGTAAAGCGAGAGGAGCTGCCGGTCAAAGGGGCCACCGTAGGAGTGCCAGAGGTGGAAAACAAGGTACTCGAGGTGCCAAGGCCGCTCGGGCTGTTGCCCCTTTGCCCTCAGGCAACGCCGCAGCCGCTTCAGCTCAGTCATGAGGCCATGTCCCATGGTTCGCTGTTTGGGGGAAGGCTGGCGCATCATCTTGCAGAGTGGCGCGCCATTACTTCAGATGTGTGGGTTCTGGAGATCATAACCCACGGCTACTGTCTTCCTTTCCGGCAGAGACCTCAAGACAATCCACCGGGGAATCTCTCTTTGAAGAGTCCGGATCCGCTCCTTGCGCAGGAAATTCAATCCCTGCTGGAGAAAGGTGCCATAGAACTGGTGCCTGTAGCGGAGAGGAACAAGGGATGGTATTCCCTTTATTTTTTGATTTCCAAGAAAGAAGGGGGATTGAGACCCATCAAGGACTTGCGCGGTTTGAACAAACTCCTCAGGAAGGACAAGTTCAAGATGGTTAATCTTTCTCAAGTCCTCCAGGCTCTTCAACTTCAGGACTGGTTGGTGTCTCTCGACCTCAAGGACACTTATTTTCATGTGCCTATCCATCCGAAGCACAAAAAGTACCTGAGGTTTGCGGTTGGCGACTCGCACTTTCAGTTTCGGGTCCTGCCGTTCGGATTTACCTCCGCCCCGAGGGTCTTCACCAAGCTCATGGTAGTGGTGGCAGCGCACCTCAGGAAATGGGGGATTCACGTCTACCCCTACCTACACGATTGGTTGATCAGGGCGCGCTCTCCCGAGCAAGTCCTGGATCATCTGTCAGTCACCTGCCACTCCATCCACAAGCTGGGCTTCTCCCTCAATTAAAGAAGTCCCATTTGACACCAACTCAGAGGCTCCAGTACATCGGAGCAGTGCTCGACACGTCCCTGGTGCAGTGTTTTCCTCCCTAGGTGAGGGCTCATCATGTTCAGCAGATGGTGCACAAGTTTCAACTTGCCCAGACTCTCCCAGCATTCGAGTTCTTGAGACTGCTCGGCCTCATGGCATCCTGCATTCTTCTGGTGCCAGAGGCCAGGTTGTGGATGAGATCTTTGCAGTGGGCACTGAAGCTCCAGTGGTCTCAGTCCTCCGGCAGGATGTCGGACCCTGTTCAGGTGGCGTCTTCGGTAGCCCGGGATCTTCTGTGGTGGGCCGACGAAGGCAATTTGATGAGGGGGGCTCCATTTTGGCTGTCCTGGCCGGATGTGACGATCGTGACAGATGCATCCCTCACGGGATGGGGAGCTCATGCCAACGAGTTGACAGTCAGTGGTCGTTGGTCACTGTCGGAGTCCAGACTCCATATCAATCTGTTGGAGCTGAAGGCCATCAGGCTGGCCCTGAAGGCTTTTCTGCCGACTGTGCGAGGAAAGAATGCCCTGATCCTGACGGACAACACAGTGGCCATGCACTACCTCAACAAAAAGGGGGGGGCAGGGTCAGTTCCTTTGTGCAGGGAGGCGATGCAGCTCTGGTTCTGGGTAATCCAGCAGGAAGTTTCGATCTCGGCAATTCATCTGGCAGGAGACGAAAACGAGACGGCGGACGCTCTGAGCAGGCAGAGCGCGATCTCTTACGAGTGGGAGTTGGCTCAAGAGATTCTCCTGGAGATCTTCGCCCTTTGGGGGACCCCTCAGGTGGATCTCTTCGCCTCCAGTGTCAACCGGAAGTGCGAGAGATTCTGCTCGCGGGAATTTCCTCCAAAAGGAGCCTTAGGAGACGCGTTTGTGGTGGAGTGGTCATTCCTACTGCTGTACGTGTTTCCTCCAGTCCCCGTCATCCCGCAAGTACTGTGGAGGTTACGGAGGTTCGGTTCCCGGATGATCCTCATTGCTCCGGCGTGGGCCCGGAGGACGTGGCACCCAGACCTTCATCTGCCCTCCACTTCGTCTTCCCTACCGAGACGATCTGCTCTCACGGGAGGAGGGTCAGGTTCTCCATCCTGAGGTCAGGTCCCTCAACCTTCACGCTTGCTTTCTGAAAGATTGAGGTATAAGGATTGGGACCTCCCTGAAGACGTGATGGAGGTGTTGCTTTCGGCCAGAAGGCCCGCAACAAAGTCCCTGTACCGTTGCCGTTGGAGGAAGTTCTGCGACTGGTGCAGGGGTAAGAATGTGGATCCTTTTGCATGTGAAATTCCCATGGTTCTGTCTTTTTTGCTTTCTTTGGCCCACAGGGGCCTTCAAGTGGGTACCATTAAAGGTTACCTGGCAGCGCTGTCCATCTTTAAGCGCTCGTCTGAAGAGTGTTCCTATTTTAAAATTCCTTTAATTTCAGTTTCTGAAAGGGCTCACTAATGTGTTCCCTCCGTCACCCCGTTCTGGTGCCAGGTTGGGATTTGAACCTTGCTCTTAAGTTTCTTATGGGTGCTCCGTTTTAGCCTTTACATTCTTGCCCTTTGAGGCTGTTAACTCTGAAAACTGTATTTTTGTTTGCGGTTACTTCCGCTCGCAGAGTGAGTGAGTTACAGGCACTTTCAGTTAAGCCACCCTTCACTGTGTTTCATAAGGACAGGGTTGTCCTTAGAGTCCATCCTTCTTTTCTTCCGAAGGTGTCATGCCCCGCGTTCCTGCACACGGACGACTGGGGTCATCCGTTTCCATGTGGAAGTTGCCTTGGCGACTATTTCCAAGCCGCGGGACACGCCGCACTACATTTCCCAGCATTCCCCCTTTTTGCGGTCACATGACACGCCGACAACGCGTTTCACGTCCTGGGAAAGAAACTCGTATTTAACTCAGATTGTCCATGCAACGGGTGCTCCTAAAACTAAGCAGTTAGTTGAAGTGCCCGATTCTCGTTATCCTGTTTTCTAAATCTCCTGGACCCGGCTCTTTCTTTAAGGACTATTCCATACGTGGCCTCCCTTACCATTTCTGGCGCTAAAACCCTCGACTGTTTTTCCCTTTGGTAACCGAACCCCTGGCTTTGTATACGGATTGCTCTCTCCTGCTCCTGTTTGTTGTGACGCTTTCGGATTTGCTTCCTCATCACTGAACTTCCAATTAAGCTTTGTTTATCTCTGGCTGCTATCTCCACGGACTTCCTAATTCCCCTCCAATATTCAACGCATTCTGGATTGTTTAATGGTACTTTTCATTTTGTCACAAGACACATCACTCTACGCATCAACGTGACTATATGGACGCTTTCCTGATTCTACTGGTCACTACCTGGATTGCTTACCATCACTTCAGGGACGCTTTGCTGAATTGAACAAGGGATTTCTTGTTGGACATTAGCGGCGTGCCGTTTGGGTTAGGTGAACCTCTGCACTAACTTCGACCAACTGGGACCTTCTTCCTGCATCACCCGGTTTCCGTGGTGTGTTTGAACTCACATAAGGTTGTGGGATATCTTTCTGGCTAAGCAGGTAAGAGAGGGAAATTGTGGGTGGCTGGTCGCTGCATTTTGGGTAACCTTAGTTATCCTATTGAATCATTGTTTTGTTTGCTCCCTTAGCTCTGTTGTCGCTGCTCCTGCCTTTTCACTCAAGCCCCTGGCCTGTTAGTTATTATTAAATTCCTACAGGCTATGCTCTTGGGGGGGAAGTCTTTTTAGCATCACGCGCAAGGTGTCCCGGAAGAATCTGGTTCACTGCACGTTCAAGCTACCCCAGAGCGGAAGGGCTTCCCGAGAGTGGATGCTGACTGTATCCTTTACACGACTGTATCCTTTTATAAAGTTTGTCTAAACTGTGACAGATTTAGGAGCCTATTCTATTATTGCCTGTCGGTCATGGACACCGGAGCTGATCAAATGGCTACTTTGATGCAAGCCTTTGCGGCTTTGCGTACCGACATGGCATCAGCACATGCGACCCTCCATCAGCGCATGGATGTACTACAGAGCTTCGTGCAGCCACTACCACCCGATGAGGAGTTTGATGATGCTGTTGCAGCGGCAGCTCCTCCTACACCCCAAGTTCAACCTCCTGCTTCAGCCCCCATTGTACTTCCTGGACCTTTTCCCTTGGCCCCTCCGGAACGCTTTTTTGGAGATCCAAAAACATATCGGACCTTCATAAATCAGTGCCGTCTGCATTTTCTGTGTCGGCCACTGGCATTTCCTGATGCTGTTACTAAAGCAGCGTTCCTTCTTTCCCATTTGGGAGGAACAGCAGCGGCTTGGGCTAACCCGTTACTCGAAGCCAACGACCCAGCCTTGTATGATTTTGATACCCTTATTCAATCCATGAATAGAGTATTCGACATGCGTTACAAGGCACAAACTTCCGACCTCGAGTTCCTTGCTATCAGCCAGGGCAAAACGGACCTTTTATCTTACCTTGCCCGCTTTAATCAGTTAGCAGTGGAAACTACATGGCCCGAACAGAAGAAAGCAGCCGTCTTCTATAAAGGACTTTCGGAAGAGCTAAAAGACGCTCTATCAGTGGTACCGGCTCTACCGCCCAGTTTTCCGGAACTGGTAGACTTGGTTTTACAGGTCGATGCTAGGCTACGACAGAGACGTGGCGAACGACGTATCCCTGATCTTCGTCTTCCAGCCAAGTCAGAAACCTCCTCTTCTGCCTCTCCAGGAGAGGTCGAACCGATGCAAATAGGAGCTGTCAGAGGCCCATTAACCAAAGCCGAACGGGAACGGCGTATGGTTAACAATCTATGTTTCTATTGCGGCCAGTCAGGCCACTATATCCGTGTATGCCCTAGGCGACCCGTCAAGATGGCGGGAAACGCCAAGACTCGTCCTTAAGCCGAGCCCTAAGGGTGAGTCACCAAACGGATGGCTCGGAACAACGTTCCCCCTCCTCACACATCTACCTGGCTATGTATTTTGTGATCCCTGGTGTGGAGCCTTTCACCAATCCAGTCATGATTGATTCGGGGGCTAACGGTAACTTTATGGATATACAGTTGGCTCGGTGCCATGGTTTAATGGTAGTTCCTAAGGTTAGACCTGAGGAGGTGCATGCTGTAGACGGTTCTCGTCTGGTATCCGGATGGGTAACGGAACAGACAACCCCGCTTTGCATGTCCACCACAGAAGGCCACACTGAATATATAGTATTTGACCTTATTTCGGCCCCTCAGTTTGGGATCATTCTCGGTCTCCCCTGGCTTCGGACTCACAACCCTGAAATCGACTGGATCCAACAGACGGTGCGTTTTTCTTCTGTGTTTTGTACCCAACATTGTCTTCAAAACCCAGATACGACGTCTGTTTCTCCTTGTTTGGCTTTGGTGGCTAATGTCCCCTCCATTAATGCCACGCGGAGTGATCCAACGTCCGAACTGCCGACGGTATACAAGGACTTTTCTGATGTCTTTGACAAGGGACTATCAGAGAAACTCCCTCCACACCGTTGTTACGACTGCCCCATCGACTTAGTGCCTGGGGCAGTGGTGCCCCACGGTCGTGTCTACTCCTTAACTGTCCAAGAAGAGGTTCACCTAAAGGAGTATGTGGATAAAGCATTGCGTCTGGGACATATTCGACCTTCCCGGTCCCCTGCTGCCTCTCCCATATTTTTTGTGCCAAAAAAGGAGGGGGACCTACGCCCTTGCATAGATTATAGGGCCTTGAACAAGATAACAATAAAAAACCAGTACCCACTACCCCTCATAACGGAACTACTTGACAAGATGACATCTTCCACCATTTATACCAAATTAGATCTCAGAGGGGCATATAATTTGGTTAGAATGCGAAGTGGTGATGAATGGAAAACCGCATTTAAGACGAAGTTTGGGCTCTACGAATACTGTGTCATGCCCTTTGGGCTTTGTAACGCCCCCGCCACTTTTCAGCACTTCGTTAACGACATCTTTGGAGACATGCTGGATTGTTATGTAGTGATCTACTTAGACGACATCCTGATATTCTCGGATTCACTCACTCAACACATCCAGCATGTCCGCTCCGTGCTGCGGCGTTTACGTACTCACTCCCTCTATGCTAAGCTAGAGAAATGTGTGTTCCACGCCGCCTCAGTTGAGTTCTTAGGGTTCCAAATATCAGCAGAAGGGGTGCTCATGTGCACTTCCAAAGTCAAAGCTGTGATGGACTGGCCGGTTCCGGACTCTGTAAAAGCGCTCCAGTCTTTTCTGGGTTTTTCAAATTTCTACAGACGCTTTATTGCCTCCTTCTCTGAAATAGTGGCACCTCTTACTCGTCTCACTAGTCCCAAAGTCCCCTTTGTTTGGGACAATGAAGCCCAGTCGGCCTTTGAGGCATTAAAAAAGGCCTTCACCACAGCTCCTGTTCTACAACACCCAAACTCCTCTCTCCCTTTTATAGTGGAGGCTGATGCCTCCGCAATAGCGGTGGGGGCCATCCTGTCTCAGACCTGCCCTGCTACGCAGCGGTTGCACCCGGTGGCCTATTTCTCCCGAAAACTGTCCCCGGCTGAACGCAACTATACCGTTATGGAGAGAGAGTTTCTGGCAATTCGAGCGGCTTTCAAGGAGTGGAGGCACCATCTCCTGGGTGCTCGACACACCATAACGGTGTACTCTGACCATCGGAACCTCCAAGCTCTTTCACATGCAAAATGTACTAATGCCCGCCAAATACGTTGGCATTTGTTCTTCACACTGTTCAATTTCACGGTTACATATCTCCCTGGCCTTCTACATGGGAAGGCGGATGCCCTATCCCGTGTCGGTACCGATTTTATTACCCAGGACTCGGTGTCGCCTATATTGCCCTCGGGTTCTGTAGTATGTGTCTGTTCGGTCTCCGCCTCACTCCTTGACCGAGTACGACAGTGGACCAAAGATCATGCTTCTTTTCTCAATACTTTGGATGCCCGAATCGTTACGGGTCTTCCTTATGTTCATGGGCTTTTGTATTTACCTGATGACCAAACCAGACGGAAGGCCTTGGAATGGGCACATGATACCCCGTTGGCTGCGCACCCGGGTCAGCTTAAAACCTATGACCTGTTACATCGATGGTGCTGGTGGCCGGGCATGAGGAAAGATTCTGATTCATACGTATCCAAATGTGCGGTGTGTATTCAATGCAAGAGACAACCTGGGAAACCTTTCGGTCTATTGATGAAGATGCCTCTCCCACCACATCCGTGGCATACGGTTACTCTAGATTTCGTGGTGGAACTCCCCTTGGTCAGGGGGATGTCAACTGTGCTTGTAGTAGTGGATGTTTTCACAAAGATGGCACGGTTTATACCATGTTCTGGTCTACCTACTGCTCCATTGCTGGCTAAACTATTCTTCGATCATGTGGTACGTTTTTTCGGTCTTCCTACAATCATGATTTCCGATCGGGGCACCCAGTTTACCTCACGGTTCTGGAGAGCCCTTACCCATTCCTTGGGCATAGATGCACGGCTTTCATCATCCTACCACCCTCAAACGGACGGACAAACCGAACGCACCAATGGCACCATGGAGCAGTACCTTCGCTGTCTGTGCTTGCAACATCAGACCGACTGGTTGTCTGTTCTGGGAACCGCAGAATTTGCTTATAATAACTCTCGGCACTCTTCAACAGGTTGTTCCCCGTTTTACGCTTTGTATGGTCTACACCCAAGGATTCTTCCGCATGTCCTACCTTCATTGGACCAGATCCCTGCTGCAAAATCTACAAGAGACACATTGGTTGCTATCCGCGATTCGATTATGTCTCATCTACTGGCTGCGCAGTCTCGGACAAAAGAACAAGCGGATAGGCATCGTTCACCTGCCCCCTCATATGCACCGGGTGATCATGCCTGGCTCTCGACCAAGCATCTCAACATTCGGGGTAAACGAAAGCTTTTGCCTCGCTATGTAGGTCCTTATAAGGTACTGCATTGTCTCAATCCTGCGGCAATCCGTTTGGACATTCCATGTCATTGGCGGATTCACCCTGTTTTCCATGTTTCCCTCCTCCGCCCCTTTGTACCTGGTACCCGTCTTTCTGTTGCTCCCGCTCCCATCGATGTGCAGGGGGAAGACGAATACGAAGTGCATGCTATACTGGACACTCGTCTGCGTCACGGAGTGCGATCTTACCTGATTGATTGGAAAGGTTACGGCCCCGAAGATAGAACTTGGGAACCGGCCTCAAATGTGCATGCACCCCGGCTTTTGCGTGCCTTCTTTTTGGAAAGATTGCGTGCCCGCAGGGGTAGTCGCTCTTTGCGGAGGGGTACTGTCATGCCCCGCGTTCCTGCACACGGACGACTGGGGTCATCCGTTTCCATGTGGAAGTTGCCTTGGCGACTATTTCCAAGCCGCGGGACACGCCGCACTACATTTCCCAGCATTCCCCCTTTTTGCGGTCACATGACACGCCGACAACGCGTCTCACGTCCTGGGAAAGAAACTCGTATTTAACTTAGATTGTCCATGCAACGGGTGCTCCTAAAACTAAGCAGTTAGTTGAAGTGCCCGATTCTCGTTATCCTGTTTTCTAAATCTCCTGGACCCGGCTCTTGCTTTAAGGACTATTCCATACGTCTCCTCCCTTACCATTTCTGGCGCTAAAACCCTCGACTGTTTTTCCCTTTGGTAACCGAACCCCTGGCTTTGTATACGGATTGCTCTCTCCTGCTCCTGTTTGTTGTGACGCTTTCGGATTTGCTTCCTCATCACTGAACTTCCAATTAAGCTTTGTTTATCTCTGGCTGCTATCTCCACGGACTTCCTAATTCCCCTCCAATATTCAACGCATTCTGGATTGTTTAATGGTACTTTTCATTTTGTCACAAGACACATCACTCTACGCATCAACGTGACTATATGGACGCTTTCCTGATTCTACTGGTCACTACCTGGATTGCTTACCATCACTTCAGGGACGCTTTGCTGAATTGAACAAGGGATTTCTTTTTGGACATTAGCGGCGTGCCGTTTGGGTTAGGTGAACCTCTGCACTAACTTCGACCAACTGGGACCTTCTTCCTGCATCACCCGGTTTCCGTGGTGTGTTTGAACTCACATAAGGTTGTGGGATATCTTTCTGGCTAAGCAGGTAAGAGAGGGAAATTGTGGGTGGCTGGTCGCTGCATTTTGGGTAACCTTAGTTATCCTATTGAATCATTGTTTTGTTTGCTCCCTTAGCTCTGTTGTCGCTGCTCCTGCCTTTTCACTCAAGCCCCTGGCCTGTTAGTTATTATTAAATTCCTACAGGCTATGCTCTTGGGGGGGGGAAGTCTTGTTTAGCATCACGCGCAAGGTGTCCCGGAAGAATCTGGTTCACTGCACGTTCAAGCTACCCCAGAGCGGAAGGGCTTCCCGAGAGTGGATGCTGACTGTATCCTTTACACGACTGTATCCTTTTATAAAGTTTGTCTAAACTGTGACAGAAGGTGGTGTTGGAATTTCATTTAGGCCAGAAGGTTGTTCTTCCGGCATTTTATCCTGCTCCGCACCCTGGTCAGGAAGAGGAGAGGCTCCTTAGGCTTGATCCTAGGAGAGCGTTAAGCTTTAATATTTCACGCAGGTCCCGGGTCAGAGTGGATGATCAGCTCTTTATTGGTTACGCTGGAAAGCGTTCGGGACAGGCTGTGACGAAACAGACTTTGTCTCGCTGGATTATTTTGGCTATCTCTGAGTGTTACCGCTTGGTGGGTAAGGACCCACCAGTCGGCTTACGGGCCCATTCTATCAGGGGTATGGCTGCCTCTACTGCCCTGCAGAAGGGTGTTCCTATTCGCAACATCTGTGATGCAGCCACCCGGGCTTCGGTACATACTTTTGTACGTCACTATTCCCTCGATTCCATCCGGGGGCAGGATCTGGCCTTTGGCAAGGCGGTCCTTTACTCCGCAACTTGATTGGGCATGCTAAATTTCTGTTTTCTAAATTCTTTTTACCACCTCCTTGCATTGGTACTGCTTTGGGAGTCTGTCATAGATATGGAATATGTCGGAGGACCCAATCCCCTCGAAGAACAAGTTACTCTCTTACCTGGTAACATTCTTTCGATGGGATGGTCCGACGACGTATTCCATATCGCTCCCTCCCTGCCTTCCCCACTACAGAATTTCTTATGCGATTGCAGCTTACGTTTCCGCAAGGCTTTCTGTGTCAGACTGGCAGAAGACTGGTGGCACACGTTCTGGGAAAAAACTACAACTGAGGCTACCGGCGTCGTGCGTCCTACTTATAACATCCAGTGACGTCGGGCGTTGGAGGAGGTCCTCGAGGGCGGCGTATCGACGTCATCGACGCAGGACGCACACGCCGAAGATTTTCCGAAGCAGCACAGCTGTGGTGATTACTGTCATAGATATGGAATATGTCGTCGGACCATCCCATCGAAAGAACGTTACCAGGTAAGAGAGTAACTTGTTCTTCTTGAGCTAGGGTTCAGTGATTGACAATTATGACAAATATGACACATTTCTTACCCAATCTATATTACTCGTTTTAGCAACAGTTGCAATTTGCAGTAAGCAGACATAGTTCTTTGTTATGAAGAACATAAGGCACTTCTTCAGCGAAGATACTGTGTTCGTAGGAGAGACACATTCCAAAGCGTGTTATCTACTGGTTTCTATTCGTGAACTAAGGGTCAGCCTGATCTAAGGAGAGCCCCAAAGGGGGGCCGCTAGGAAAGAATAGTTCATGCTTTAACGGCCTGTTTCTACAGCTTCAGCGAGACCGGCTGGCACCTGGTCCGCTGATTAAATGCCTCTCTGATCGTCTTCAAGGACTTGTGAGGGAGGAAAACAATGTATTTCTGTACTGTTTGGCATTTCTGTCTGGGCCGGTCTCTCAACATGTAAAACTGTGGCCTTCCTCCGTGCATGAGCTTATGAAATAAAATACATTTTGCAAAGCGTTGAACAGAAAGGAAGACATAGCAAATGGCGGATGTTACAGTACAAAATGGACGCCCTCTGGTTATGCTGACGATTCCTTATTGGCGATGTAGGGCATATGATGCGATTGGTACTCAGCCAACATAATATACCTTCTATTCTGTGGTAGGGTAGTTTCTAGACTCTCAAATTCTCCTTTTGGCCGTAAACCAAGAGCATCATCCGTACATCGCATCTTCGTCTGACCATGTATCTAGCTCTGAGCTATGCATGCTACTGTAATCGTCATCATCAATATTAATTGACATGAACTCTTTCATTGTTTCTATTTCGTAGTTTGTATTTGTATCCAATTTGGGAGCTCTTGTTTCTGTTACCATGTGTACAAATTAATTTGTTATTTCGGAGCATATGATTGGCAGGCAGTGTATGCAACAACAACATGTCATGAGGATTCCAAGTAATGTTACTAGAATTGCAATTAGTTTCCATCCCCATGGGCACAGTAACTCCCAAAACCAGGAACTTATATTTAGCTCCCAACCGCATGTCAGAGTATGAATGTCAGAACTCAGAATGTGCAATTTCTTGATTGCCTCGAAAATCGTAGGGGAGGAGTCACTTACAAATACACAGCATGCTGACCCCACAATCTTGCAGACACCTCCACGGTCGGCCAAAATTATATCAAGAGTCATTCTGTTTTGAAGTGTCATTAATCTAACTGCCTTTTCTTCTATGGTCATATTATACAATATGTCGGTCGTTCCATTTATCATTTTTTCTAATATCCTGGACAATCTTCGTATATTCCAGGAGTTTATGGCCTACCCCCAAAATGGGATAAATGATTTTGCTATGTCCTCTGTAATTAATCCTGTGTCATCCCGCCGGGGCCTAGATCTAGATATTTTCGATATGCCTGATGTTTTGGAAAGGAATACACCAGGGAAAAGGATTCCTAAGTAACAGGTCCCTCCCCAATTTCTAGGCAACCAGGGATAGGCTTTTTCAACACATATAAAATAAACGGGATCACCTGCATATATTGGGTCTTCTTCTCTCTCAAGTACTGCAATATTCATGCATCTAGTGAATGTCCCTACTGAATAAGAACCTTTCTTTCGTAAGCAAAATGGGACAGTGCGCAGGTTTTAATTAATAGTATAGGAGAGTGGCACAACGTCCTGGTTACCTGCTGGATTCATGTGAAAAGTGATTACAGATGATTTATAAGGCACATAAACTCTATCTAATGGTTTTACCACAGGTTTTATTACTCTTGCTCTGTTAAATATGGAACAACCTACAGGTTCCATTACCACCCTTTCGAACTCATCTATGTTTGTTCCATCTAATTGACCCGTGTCACTCTTATTCGCCTTCCCATAAAATAGTGCACTTGGTGATGCATAACATGCCGTATTAAGGGGTAATGGCTGTACATACCAACCCATTCCTTTCCCGCCATGCTGGGGTAAATGGGAGCAGACCCAGCAATTGGTTCTATTCAGGATAGAGTGAGTCATATTCATGATCAAGAGCAATGTGTTATTGTTGTATCCTCTCCTGTGTCTTTCTTCTAGAGGAGGGAGAGTATACGAGAGTACATGGACTGGACTGTCTGGGGCAGGTGCATTTGTAGCAGGCAACAGAGAACCTAATGGATGCACGCTTTCCAGATACCATAATACTGGGATCAGTGTACTCAGAATGCAAAGTAGTGTTATAATCATCAGCAGGAATTTCCTACAGCAAATTCTTCTAGATATTTTTATAGTCTCTACATCTATCACGTCATCAGCGTTGGTGCAGGAGGGAACAGAAGTGAGTATAGGCATTGTTTGCAATTCCTCTCTTGGCAGTGTCGGTCGCGAATAATTTCTTCACAGCAGCATTTGTTCAATCAGCAAAGCGTTCAAAGAAGTCAGCAAAGCGTCTAGGCCAGTCCTCAGCCTGAATTGATAATCGTGTGGCAAGCTTATTGTGACTCGGCACAGTGCTCCAAAAACATTAGAGCAGACATCAATTGTGTTTGTAGCATATGCCGCCCACTTGTTCGCACGGGCTGCACGGGGAAGCCGCGTTTCAGAGCTTTTGATTCGATGCAGCTCCCACGCTCCACTTTCCTAGGCCTCCGATTCCCAATTCATCCGTGTCGGGAATAGAGACAAAACAAGACATGTAGGTCAGATCACATCTGATTTTGAGAACGTAGGTTGTATCTTATTGCTCCAGGTACTGTGTGATCCATGAATAATGCAGATTCACTTCCAGATGCAGGCTCAGTGTCAACCTTTGATGATGCAGGTTCAGCTGGACATAGTTGGGGCACCTTTGCCCTTTCTCCTTCGTGACAATCTTTTCAGGCTCTTTCTAAGGGTTAGGAAGTACTTGTGGTAGAGAACTGGCGATGGTGTCTTTCAAGTCAAGGGCAGCTATTTCTTTTTTGCTGTCTGGATCAGGCAGCTCTTTCAATGGGAATGGAATTCTTTTCGTGTGGGTGGCATGAATCCATGCCTTTCGACCATCCACTCGGACTGCAGTCTGTGTGGCCAGGAGGATCTGGTAGGGGCCCTTCCAGCACGGTGCAAGCGAGGATTTTCTTTCAAAGTTCTTTACCAGAATCCACTCTCCTGGCTGTAGACAATGCCTAGGGCCTGTGTACTTGACAGGAAGAGCCTCCTGCACCTGCTGATGAATCAAATGCAGTTTTTGAGTTAACACGTTACAATAAGTGCTGAGCAAAGGGTATTTAATTTTGCTCAAACACCTAGGCTGCGGGGCGCTCCAAACATTTGCAGGTCTCCGCATCCCGATTTCGTACAGGGAGAGTCCAGTCCTTTCCTGCACAGACGTGTGCATGCACAACAAAGCTAATGGCAGCACATCAGGCCACTTCAACTGACTCACTGAACATATTTTACTAATCTTATTCTTCAGGATGCCGTTTTGGCGCTCAACAAGACCGGCACTCATTGGATGCCTGGCCGAATGGAATCGCTTATCAATCTTGAGGCCTGCACAAATTTGTAATGTCAAGGCGGCAACGAAATGCGGTCTGTTATCTGACCATATGACTCGTGGCAAGCCGAATCTGGAAAAGTACTCCTTCAGCATCACTTTTGCTGTGCTCATTGCTGTGAAATCCTTAAGCGGGTATGCTTCCACCCATTTACTGAATGCACAGACTACTACAAGGATGTACTTTAGGTTCTGACATCTTTCCATTTCTATGAAATCAAAATGTACCACTTCAAATGGCATGGAGGGGGGAAACTACCTACTGGGGTAGTTGTTCCTTTTCCAATGTTGTGTTGCAGACATGTCATACAATTCTGAACCAATCTTTCAGCAGTTTTTCTAATGTGCGGATTCTGCCATATTGTGTTTAAATGCTAAGTCATTTTCTTAGCACATATGTGTGTGGGACTGTGGGCCATAATGACCATTGCGGTTACATAGGAGTTAGGCCGCATCCATTTTTTACTTTCTTTGTCTGCCCAACAACCCTCTATGTCTAATTCTGCTGAACCCTCAGCCCAAGCTTTTATTTCATCTGCAGTTGCTTCTGCTTGCATCTCCTTAACTGTGGAAATCCCATTTTCTATCATACAGGGTATTTCTTCTGATTTCTCAATGAACATTTTTGTGTGTGGATCAGTGGCAGTTTGTTTCGCAATCTTGTCTGCCAATGTGTTCCCTTTTCCAACGTTACCTGTTACTTTCTTATGCGCTTGGCATTTCATTATTGCTAATTGCTTAGTATGCGCCAGTCCAGACAACAACCTTGCTATCAAAGGACCATGTTGAATCTTGGTTCCATGTGATGTCAGAAAACCCCTCTCAGCTTAGAGTCGAACAAAAGTGTGTACCATCCCAAATGCGTACTGACTGTCAGTATATATGTTTACATTCAAGTTTTCAGAGATTTCACATGCTCTGGTCAACGCTATTATTTCTGAAGCCTGTGCTGAATTATATGGGATCTTTTTGCTCTCTACAATACTCTTTAGTGTCGTGATGGCATATGCAGCAGTTGATGTGCCATGGGGCAATTTGAAACAGGAACCGTCACAAAACAGTTCTCCGCCTGGCTCTTTCTGTGGGGTGTCTGTTAGGTCAATTCTTCCTTTTGTTTCCTGTTCAGTAACCATTACACAATCATGGGGTGGTGGTCCTTTTCACCCGTTCTTACATTGGGTTGGGAGCATTAACTCTGCAGGATTCAAAGCACAACATCTCAGAATTTGAATATGCGGTGCAAATAGTATAATTTCATATCTCGTCAGTCTAGCTGATGTAAGATGTTGCATCTGCGTTCTATTTAAAAGAACGTCTACTGTGTGAGGCACCATTAAGGTTAAGGCATGACCCAAAACCATTCCCTCGGTTTGTTTTACTGACGCGGCAGCCGCAGCAACAGCTCGCAGACAGCGCGGCAAAGCGCATGCAACAGAATCCAGCGCGGAAGAAAAATAACAGCATGGTCTATTTCTCCCTCCTTGTTCCTGAGTCAACACTGCCAAAGCACAGCCATTACTCTCATGCACAAATAACTTGAAATCCTTTTGATAATTTGGTGTGCCCAAAACTGGAGCTGAAAATAATGCAACTTTGAGCAGATCAAATGCATCCTGACATTCCACGCTCCATGGCAAAGGCAAGGCAACATCCTTCTTTGTCAATGCCACCATCGGTTTCACAATCATGGCGAAGTTAGCAATCCACTGCCTACAATATGAAGCCATGCCTATTATGGCTTTGACTTCCTTCTGTGTCTTTGGAATAGGCATACCAGAGATGCTTTCTATTCTTTCTGGTGTCAGTCTCCTACCCTCTTTCGAAAGTAGGTAGCCTAAATAGGCCACCTCCTTTCGACAATACTGGCATTTTTTTAATGAAGATTTATGTCCATGTGCTGCCAAGTGTGTCAACAATTTAGCAGTACTCTCTTTGCAAATGTCCTCTGTGTCAGCAGCAATCAATAGGTCATCAATGTACTGCAATAGTACACATCCCGGTGGTAACTCTAGCATGTCTAGTTGTTCTTTTAATGCTCTGCTATAAATACTCGGGCTCTCAGTGTAACCTTGTGGAATTCGTGTGAATGTGAAAGAACGTCCTCCTAACGTAAAAGCAAATGGATATCTGCTATCAGGATGCACTGGGATGCTAAAAAATGCATTCTTTAGATCGATCTATAACACTAAAATATGATGGAGATGCTGGTATCATAGTTAAAATGGTAGCGACATCTGGAACCAATGGGAATTGGGGATCAACTACTTTATTCAATCCGCTCAAGGGTATTATGAAACGATAGGGTATGTCATTACCTCCCTTCTTGTAAACTGGAAGAATTGGACTATTGCAAGTACTACCAGTAATTTCTTCAATTTCCGTTTAATTAAATCAGAAACAATACATTTTAACGCTTTCTCACCTTCCACCAGTATTTTATACTGTGGAATAGTAGGCAATATAACTCCCTCCTTCAGAATGATTTTCACTGGCTCTATTTTCAGACAACCAACATCATTGTCATTCATGGCCCATATACAAGTTGGCACACTACTTAATTCGGTTGGTAATGGTTTAGACAAAAAATGTGACACTGGCATTTTTTGTGGTGCTATTGTTAAATACACTCCATCAGGGGAACAATGAAAAACCACACTCAATTTTTTCAACAAATTTAAACCCAATAGATTTTCGCCGCAATTTTGTGTCAACAGAAATGGGCAAGACTCGGTGAATGGGCCTAATGTTATAGGTACCGACTGTGACACTGGACTGATTACTGGCGTACCTGAGAACCCTACTTAAACATTCTTTTGCCCTGACAGTGGTATTTCTGGAACCAGGTGATGGTCTATCGAGCACTTTTGCGCACCTGTGTCCACTAGAAAAGTCTGCTCTCTATTCCCAACTTTCATTTCTATGTCGGGCCCTTTCTGGTCTATGGGAATAGACACTGGTTCCAACCCCTGTCTTGGGCTCTGTCCTAGTTGAACAATACATCAGATGTAAAGTCACCAGAATAGTATGAATTGGATTGAGAATCAAAAACGTTTCCTTTCCCTGCACTATTCTGCTGATTTTGGTTCTGATTGTTATTCCCCTAGTTATTCTGATTCTGCGGCATACTTGAGTTTCTATTTTGTCCTTGCGTTCCCGGGCGACCTCTATTCTGCCTTCTCGGGGCATTTCCATTCCTATTCTGCAAATGTGGGCATTGTGCTCGCCAGTGACCTTCTTCTCTACAATATGCGCATTGATTCAGTCCAATTGGCCCTCCGTGCATGTTTGAAAAATTCCATCTAGTTTGTGCATGCTCTCCTACCCTGTTATTATTCACTACCCTCTGCATTAATACCCTCGTTTTTAAATTAACTCTATCCCTTGTTTCTTTCTCTTTCTCTGTATTTACTCTATTCTCATAATATTGTGCCATGTGTAATACCTCACTCTGTGATTTCGCTTGCCGCGCACTTTCAGATGTCATTATTAAATTTACAATTTTCGGTAACAGTCCTAACACACATTTGTCAACAAATAATCTCTTCCCGGGTTCAGTGCTCAAATCTTTTCGACTAAAATCTGCAAATATTTCTTCAAATATATTAAAATAGTCAGTAGCCAATTCATCTTTATCTTGCACGCATGCCGTTAATTTATCCCAGACAATTCTTCTTTCAGGAACCAGTATTTTTAATTTCTGAACTATGCGCGCTGGTAATGCTAATAAAACCGGCAATGGCTTCTCGCCAGCTTTTCTGTCTGTATCCTCTTTAATCAAATGTTCCCATGTCCCACCCAAAATGTCTACATCATCTACATTTCTAATTCGTTTTCTAATTTGTTTCCATATATCTTTTGGGAGAATTACAGGAAATAATAGGTAAATATCACTCATTGTGAAAATGGACAATTTTAAATAGGACTCAATCTCTTTATAAATCCCGCCGGATTCTTTCTTAAATCAGGGATTGTCTGTTTTATATTATTCACCTCTTGTCTGGAAAAGGGGACAAGCACAAACTGTGCTGTACAAAGCTTCTATCACCTGTGGAGGATTTCCATCCGTGGCAGCAATCTCTACTTTTGGCACAAAGATGGGAGGTACTTCTCTCATGGGCAATATCGAACTGAGCGTTGCTTCATTGGTTCGCTTATTAAGCACTACAGCTAGATCGAGGGAGAGGGCAGACTTTCCAGTTTCAGGTAAAAACACTCTTTTGTGTATCGTCATTAAATCGGGGGCGGCAACAATACTTCTTTTCAAAACATTAATCTTGTAAATACTCAACCATCACCTGCAATGCATCTCTACTGTATACTGATCAAACGTATCATGCACCTCCATCAGAGAAATGTTAGCATCCGTAATCCAACTAAGCGCCTCTCGTGTACATATTTTAATTTCTTCACTAACAGGTTTTGACGGCGGGAAAAATCGCTGCTTGACATCTGGTACCACCTGTTGTTTCCCTCTTTTCACCTCTTTATGCAATTCATCAAGCTCATTTTTAAACTCAAATAGCCGATCTACATGCTCTTTTATTTCTGCCGCACTTTCCCTCATATGCGAAAAAGCATTCAGATACCGCAACTTCTGCGGTGCTAACATACCGGTCAATTTCTTCCAGCTAACTATCAGATACTCCCCCATGCATTCCAACAATACCTGTTGTTCACTAAGCTTCCTATAGTCATACATTGCACTCAGCGTGGATCCCTCGTCATTGCCTTCAATGTACGTTTCTGCCCATTCTTTCAGTTCTTCTCTCCTCTCCTTGCTCACTGTACTATGAGTTACTCTTGTGCTGCCTCTTTATGCAGGCCCCACCCCGTAAAACTGCCTCCTTTGGCAGCTGCTAATTCATGCTCTGTCGGTGGTGGGGGAAATGGTATCACATGCACAGGGGGGATGGTGGTGCAGATGGAACAACAGGAATGGGGGGTGACAACTGAGGTGGAGCAATGTGTATTGGTGCATAGTGTCAACATTACTTTGAGGATGCTCTTTTCTCTGTTCGTTCAGAATTGTATTTATTAGTTCATCTGATGCATGCAACTCTTGTTGTGGATATATTTTTTGTATGCCTAATTGGATACTCCTATCCCTTCTCCTGATATCTTCAGTCATTTTTAGCTCTTCCAATTCTAGCGCTTTTTCTGTTTGATTTGTGTCTCCATGCATGTTTCTCCATACTTTTTAAATGGAGATTAACTTCCTTCCTCTAGTCTCTTATGATGTCAAATGTCACAGGGCGTGCTTTCTTGCGCACCAGTACTGATTCTAAGTGCTCTATAAGGGCCATTTCAAAAGTACCATCTTTTGGCCACTGCAAATCTACTACATGTCTGGTCTGCCTATGCCAAACTTCATTAAACATTATTGCCCCTATTCCATATTTTACATACATTTCAAACACTGGCGACCCTATGGGTGGCGCAACCTGGCCAGTTTCCAAAGATTGTCTACCACAGTGGAAAAATCCCACTAGACAGGAAGACAATTTCCCAGGCATATTGATCTTATTCGTACCTTACCCTGGGCGTTTGATCTTGCAAGAGCAACTCTCAACCAATATCAGGGCTGTTAAGAATCGGGGCACGACTCACCTGATCAATCAATTCGTCTCTCAAGACGCAATTCGTCCGTATACAGACGCAACCAAGAATCGTCGTGACTGCGTATCTGGCTCAGTCTGCCTCGTTTCGGGACCCTGGCCTCGATGCTCTGTCCGCTGCGCGTCGATCAGTGATCGGCTGTGTACAGATCTGCAAAGGAGTCGCTCATCACCTTTACAGGAGCGCCCCAAACACCTTTTGATCCCGGCTCGACAGCCTCGTCCTCGATTCGTTTTCGCCTTCTTCAAATTCAATGTATCCAATGGAGCAAAAGGGGGAGGGTCCCTATTCGGGCGCCATTTTTTGATAGGCCCTGATGACTCTTTGCATATGGAAACGAGGCATAATCACCATACACTAGTGATACGACAGACACGAGATTCGATTTCCAAGTACTAGTGTTTATTCCAAAGCAAATATATTCTCAGTTGGCCGACTGGGTCTAACTTCTCGCAACGTGTGTCACCCAGACCTCGTGAGGCGCAAGAGAGCGAACATTTTACAACAGTCTCATATTTAGAAAAAAACAACCATACGATCTCTTCGTGACACATCAAAACCATCCATAATGTATCTTCTTGAGCTAGGGTTCAATGATTGACAATTATGACAAATATGACATATTTCTTACCCAATCTATATTACTCGTTATAGCAACAGTTACAATTTGCAGTAAGCAGATATAATTCTTTGTTATAAAGAACACCAGCCACTTGTTCAGCAAGGATACTGTGTTCGTAGAAGAGATACATTCCAAAGCGTGTTATCTACTGTTTTGTATTTGTGAACTAAGGGTCAGCCTGATCTAAGGAGAGTCCCGAAAAGGGGGCCGCTAGGAAAGTATAATTCATGCTTTAACGACCTATTTCTACAGCTTCAGCGAGACCGGCCGGCACCTAGGCCGCTGATTAAATGCCTCTCTGCTCGCCTTCAAGGACTTGTGAGGGAGGAAAATAATGTATTTCTGTATTGTTTGGCATTTCTGTTTGGGCCGGTCTCTCAACATGTAAAACTGTGGCCTTCCTCCGTGCATGAGCTTATGAAATAAAATACATTTTGCAAAGCGTTGAACAGAAAGGAAGAGAAAGCAAATGGCGGATTTTACAGTACAAAATGGACGCCCTCATGTTATGCTGACGATTCCCTATTGGCGATGTAAGGCATATGACGCGATTGGTTCTCGGCAAACATATAATATACCTTCTATGCTCTGGTAGGGTAGTTTCTAGACTCGCAGGACAAGGCTAGAGAAAGCTGTATGCCCAGGTCCTTCACAACAGAAACTGGAGATGAAAAGGACCAATCGATAGGGGTCAGAACTCAGAAGTCCAGAGTACAGTAGCAGAAGGGGGACCAATCACCATCACATCTGTTTTGTCACCATTCAGTTTAAGCCAGTTGTCACCCATCCAACATCCCACTGCCTCAAGGCAACTCCTCAGCTGAGTAGCAGTATCACCAATCAAGAGATCTAAACAAATGATGATCTGAGTATCATCAGCGTAAGGGTAGCAGTTGAGGCCGTGGGAGTGGATACGTTTGGATACAGTGGAATGGAATGTTAGGATACAAAGGGACTGGTTCCTAATGTGATCGTGTGGAGGACAGGGGGGAGACAAATGCTTTACTTACCTGACTCTGATTTTCCCAGATGGCTTGATGGGCCGACTAGGGGTCGTTGTAGGTTGGATTTCCTGCTGTTGCCTCAGTTGAGAGGTGCCCAGGAGCTGCAGGTGCAAGGATTCTTCCGTCGGGAGCAGATGCAAGATGCAACCCTTGGCGAGGAAGAAATGCAAGATTCAGTGATGCAGGCCTCTTGAGAATACTTCACAGGATGGGGGAAGGCGAGTTCCAGCGACGGCCACTGCTCACAGGTGACAGTAGGCATCCTTTGAGTCGCGGTTGAAGACACTTCTCCAGGACCGGATCCCTTGATGGTGGGAGGCTGATATTCACAGGGAAGGCAACCTGTACCACAGGCTGGCGACCATGAAGGTTCTGGGTAAAAATGCGGAACTGTGATGCTTCTGGCGAGGTAACCCACAAGAGAGCTGGTCAGTCCAGGGACACTTCGGAAGGCTCAGAACATCTAGATCCTCAAGAAGGTGTAGGGACTAGTTGGTCACACTAGTCAAAAGTCTGAAGCACCACTCAGGATCTTGGGAGGTCAGGTAGTCCAAAAGGGCTTTACCGGACCAGACGCAGGAAGGGATGCCAGGTGTCTTCAGTAGTCTTCTTCGGATCTTCAATCGGCTGTTCATCTTAGATCCAACGCTGATATGAAGAAATGGCTAAAGGAGTCCTCTTTGTATCCCAAATCCAGCCTCAAAAAAAGTCTGAGCCCACCAATGGTAAGGATTTGCACCATTCAAACAGCCAGTAGTTTTCCAATCAGGGGCAACTATTTGTTTCACTCATGCCCCACACTCAGACTTTCTGGCACCACGGATGTGGAAGGGTTACCAGACAGTCCCACCTCTTTCCTGGGCCACACACACACAAAGGCAGCACTAGCTCGCGAAAGCAGCAGCTTGTCTGTGCAAGTGTATGACCTTATATGGGATTTCCTGACCTGGCAAGGCAAGAAGATAGCCAAACTACAATAAAACTAAAAAACAAGCGAAAATCTCCTTTCACAGCATTTTAGGGCACTAGCCACTTTTAGTAGCCATATGCGAAAAACGAGATGTGCACAATAGAAATATTGCAAAAATGGTAAAAATATATCTGCTTAGGGCATTGTTTTTTTTTACCCTCTTCTAGCAACATGTGAATTACTGAAAAAAAATATTATAGTGCCTTTAACTACTGTACTGTTCTTGTGGTTTTTGATGTAGTACCTTATATGTACTGTGATGAATCCTATGGATCCCTCACTAACTCGCTGCCTAAAGTCTCCTCTCAGGTGATCAGGGAAAGGCAGACCCTTCCTGATCCTGACCTTGGGGGGTGTACTGGGGGAGGATCACCTGGGAGGAGAAAGGGCACAGGGGAGTGAGAGGAATCTGTGGGGTGAGACATGGTATTCATCTGCCTCTAGGGAAGATCATTTACCAATGGCAAAGTCTGTAATGGCTTGTTGTAACAAACATCTGGTTGGACCACAGGATATTAATCAAAATAGGGGAGAACCCACTCATACACCCCTAGACCTAGAGACAAATTAAAATCCTTCTAAATTTCGGGAGATCGATAAAGCTCCCTTATACCCAAGGAGGAAGTGAAAGGAAAATTGGGAAAAACAACAGCGTAAACGAATTGCATTTTTCTGTACAATCAGGGATAATGACTAATTCTTGCAAGGTTTCTTTAGATAATGTTCTAAGGAACAACTTGAGGTTTGAAAGTGGTACAACAGAAGTAAGAAATCATGATTTTTCCTTTAGGGACTTCAAGTCCCAGAATTCCCTAGGTACTGGGACAAGGTAGAGGGCTGAAGAGGCACAATGTTGCAGGAGTGGCCAGTTCCTTAGTGTATATGACCCACACATGAGGGAGACTGGGATGCTTAAAAGGCCCCGTCATGGGGCTAGCCATAAAGAAGGAGTTGACTCTGCTGGAGAGCAGAGGAAGCCAGAAGCTGGAGGAAAGAGAGGATGCCAGGACCATTGTAGAGCAGATTCTAGGTGCCGGTGTGGAGAAGGTCCGTATCCCCAGAAACCTGAAGTGCAGAGTTTGCACAACAGGAAGCATGCAGAAGGAAGGCTTTCCCCCGTGTGACCGCTCTGCAGAGGCTGCTCAGCAGGAAGCATGCAGGACACTGTTTTGGGTGGCTGGCGTGTACCTGTGAGACTTGGGGTCGTCTCTGGTGGCTGGCAGGCATCAGGGGACCTCCAGAGCAAGAGGTGCACATCTGAACCATTGAGTGACCCTAGAGCGCTCTGCCCTGCTCGCAGGCTGGAAGCAGGCGTGCGAGTGAGAGACACTTGTGTAGTAGTAGAATGAGTGCAAAGCAGCACTGGTGTGTGAATGAAAATAATCCACATGCTAGTTTTGAATACCAAATAATTATAAGTAGCAGAAGGACTGCAAAGCAACACTCGCGTGTGAATGAAAATAATCGACACGCTGGTTTTGAATACCGATTATAAAACAGCACTTGCATGAGAATGAAAGTGGTTGCCAAACAACTATTGCATATCTAGCTAGAGAAAAGCAGCGAAGATTTGATATACAAGAGCCAATTGACTGTAATCTTGAAAGTGGGAGTTTGTGAAAAACCTAACTAAATGTGGGGCGACTTTATTGAAGGTTGTCAGTAAGCATTGCCCAAGCCTAGAAAGGCTGGAAATAAGATAAACACTATCTGGCCAATATTACAAACAGCAGAAGGGGTCTAATGCAATAGATGTGAAATTTGGAACTAAGTGCCCATATTACATACAACACTTGGTACATGTTGGGAATCCTACAGCTTGTCAAAACCAGGGTAGAGGCAGAAGGAGACTCTATCCCTGTCAGTCTTTGGTTGTTTGTGAAGTGTGAAAACAAGAGCGGCAAAAAAGGCTGCCCTTCTGGGGACCAGAAGGAAAGGAACATCATTTGCAGAAAAGTGTTGAAGAGCATCAGTGTGAATCTCGTCTTCCCTGAAAAGGTGTTTCAAGTCTTAAAACTTAATTTGTTGAATGTTGTGAAGCTGTTGTAACCTCTTGTCAGCTGACCTTGAATGTAAAAGACTTGTTGGGAAAAATGGTTTGGGCAAGGGAGCATACCCAAATGGCACACCTTTGAAGAGTGTAGGGCAGGCAAGGATTTCCTTGTGTTCTTTTCTTGATCTGGAAAGCAGAATCCCGTTTAAAACCTAAGGAAGGGAGTTCATTTTGTTTTTGAGCTGTTCGACTTCTGTATAATTGGTGTGCAGTTGGGTTCAAGGCAGACTTCGCACTGACAGCTAGTGACTTGTTTTCGGGCCAGGGGGCAGACCCCTCCCAGCATTGCACACTTTTGTTAGAATGCCTTGTGGTAGAATTTGAAATTGAGCCTTTTTCTTTACTTTTGTGTGCAGTCCCCACACCTTTGTTCTGAAAAATATATCTGCTGCCACCAACCTGTCTTTAGGCACATATGAAAGTAGCCATAAATCCCAAGTGTAAAAAGTCTGGGTGATACAACAGTATCCCCATTGCACTGTAAGATGCTGGTGCAATGTTAAAAAGTCACAAAAGATAAAAGGGAAACGTAGTTTCCCAGCACTGATAGTCAGAAAGACTGACCAGTTTCCCCATAACAAATGAGCAAAAGGCAAGGGAAGTGAAGCTGAATGCTTTGCTTCCTTTCAAAAAGTCAGAAAAGGTTCAAAAACAAAACAACAAGGCAGGGAAATGTGCTAAAACAGAAATCTTTCCTAACATATATTTTAGCCACACATTTCTCATTGACAAGAGTTTCTACAGGATAAAATTCCAGTCTTTGGTTGAAACTAAATGAACTCTCTGGTGACAGAGGAAAAATATCCAGAGGCAGGTAGGTACCTCCAAAGTAGGTTCTTCAGTTCCCCATAGGAATGAATGTGACAAAGTCACTAGGTACAGCCGCAGTTTTGGGTAAACGGAAGATCAGTACCAGAACTACCCGGATTGGGGTTGTTTGACCAAATTTATTTGCCCATGGTCGATTTGACCACATTTTCTTTTGGGTTGTTTTGATTGCACATATATGCGGGGGAGACCCCTGCAACCTCCCCTAAAGCCCCTTTTATTATTTACTAACCCAAACTCACCCCCCACGTATATTTGCGGTAAAAACACCCTCCCTAAATTTGGTCAAATCGACCTTGGGCAATTCATCTGTGATCAGCTTGGTTAATACTGCACTATCCATAACTCTGGAGGTGACCACAACCAATCCTAGGGGACTCTAGAGGACACCCCCTTGAAGGGCTATAGTGCCAGGAATATATGCAGCCAAGTATGATGCAAGCCAATAGAAGTCTATTGCAATACACACTTGACAGGGATCTGCAGAAACTTTCAACGAAGGGGATCCCTGGGTGGTATGCATCTCGAATATGTATACAAACTATCACAAGCCTTATAAGGCTATAAGGTTGTACCAATCCAAAAAAGCTGTACTTCCAATCCCTAACACAGAGCACATGGCTGGTAACATAACCTAGTTGATGCTACTTTGACGCAGTTTCCTAAACGTCTGCCATAGGTAATAATGTGTCTTAATCCAGTAGTTGGTACTAGTCAGTGACCCAATTCGTATAATGGCAAAGGTAGGTCTCCCACCTGCAGCTGCCAATCCTAGTCGTCCAGGGACACCCCAGAAAGGATTACCATGATCAGGCATCTCCACCAAAAGCAAGGCAATGGCCTCTGCAAGGTTGACTTGATGCACATTAAAATGAATATCAATAGCATCAAGGCGGGCAACAGAACAGGTAAGCAACCCAGCCCCTCTAACACAATACAAAAGTACCCAGCCCCTCTAACACAATAAAGATTGGCAACAATGCCAGGTAAATCAGGGCTGACTGTTTGGGACAACTGCTGACTGTAGGTTCTAAAAGTGTGAGGTCCAGGGGCCATTGGGGTAGTGTGCCCCTCAACTGACAAGTTTGAAAGTTGGGTCTGCTGATTACGAGATTAAGGTCTCCACCAGCAACCTAATGGAAAGGATCACCACCAACTGAACATGGCTTTAGTTACAGAGGACCTGTTCGATGACATCCTTCTCGTAGTCTCTTTATATCAATGTCTCTTGGCCCCACTCTTCTCCCGTTCTTCCCGTTACCTTTCTGTATGCAGAGGAACGTTGCAGGGCATGGCATTCACTTGGTTATCCCTCTTGCCTTCTCGTTCCTCAGTTTTGCCGGTCTCCCATTCTCGGATTCCCTTCTGGCTGCAGCCGTATATGGGTGCTGGTGTTAGGAAGCGATTCGTGCTTCCTTCTCAGATGGTCTTGGCATGGTTTGTTGGGCGACATGCCCATCACAATAAGGACATGGTCCCGCCGCCACCACCTAGTACAGTATTCCATTATCCTGCTTTGCAGCAGCTTCTCTGTTGTTGGATGCACCGACCTCCAGCGTCTCAGAATGGCGTTCTGTTTCCTCGAAAGCTGCAGGTTCCGCCACTCGTCTTAGGACCGGCTCTCACAGGCCTGCTCATGTGCATGATACTCTGTCCTCCTCTTTGGTCCTCCAGGTGTCTCAGTTAAGTACACATCTCTTCTTAAAGAGATATCTTCTTTTTCCTTTTCTGGTTGGATTATTTCAGTATTGCTTTCAGCCAAACATGCACTGGTTACATTATTCTTCGTAGCAGATAGTCCCATGTACACTACCATGGTATGTGGCATAGGGCATTCCTCACAGGAATGGGAGTTCCTGTGCCCTAAGGGGGAGTCTGACCCAGTGAGATTCCACTTGCCCAGACCCCTAGTGAGGGTCTTCTGGAGCAGGCTCACCTACCTAGCCTCAAAGGGGGAGGCTTACCCCGGGAAGAAGAGACGAATATCCTTGACTCGGCATATGCCCCATACCCAAGCATGCCTACATGGCATAGAACAAACTTTTTTAAATGTACCTTTCTGCCCCACTCTGCCCCCCACCTCCAGAGTTCCTCTGTAGCCCAGTCCCTTAGCTGCTCTGTTGCAGATGTGGATCTACATACAAACTGGGAAAATACCTATAAGTATAAATGTAGCAGGTCCCTTGATAGGTAGGCTGGGGTCACCTAAACCCAGGATTTAAAATGTTAGATGAATCATCATTCAGTCAACCACTAAAGCCAAGAACCCGAAGCATGACAGGCTGCAGAGGGATGCTGGAGAAATGCTGCTGCGACCACCACTGCACAAAACATGCAATGAAAGTCGAAGCTCAACTCTGTTAGAACGGTGAAGACCTTCCACAGCACCTCAGTACCTTGAAATCGTGGGCCTAACCAGTTGCGATTCCTGCTTCGCCAAGGTCATCCTCCTTCAGCTCTGAAGAGTGCGGGCCTGTAACTGGCATCCATCTTCAGAGAACTTATCCTGTCGCCTGGATCTCATGCAGCCTGCTGCTGTGAAACTTGCAGTGCATCCTCGTTGTGGGCCCGGGACAATGCTGCCCCTCTATGAAGAAGAGCATTGCTAGAGCCCTAGCAGACCCCTTGCAGGGTAACTCCAACTGTTCACTGCATCCGGGGTGCCCTGATAGGTTAGGTTATGATAGGTTATTTATAACGTGCTTAATACCCAGAGGTTTCTGAGTATTATATTATATTAGGGGTAGATTGGGTAGAATTAGATTTGGACTGAGAACATATCTTCCTTTGGGACTTCTTGACGATAGACAAGCACCTTAAGTTCCTTTAAATAATGCAGGCAAACCCCTCTGGCAGTAGGAAAAGATAGGCCTTCTTCTTACAAGTTTATTAAAAGCAAGTTAAAATGTCCTTAATGTGTCTGCCTCTTTCTTCCGACCCGTCACAGGGAGGAGCAACTAAGACGCAATGGCAGTGAAATGTTATACTGGAAGTGACATTGGGCAGAATTGGAACAATGAGATTAACATGGGGGCAGCACTGGGGCAATTAGAGTGACATGGGCAGAACTGGGGTAGTGAGAGAGACCTGGGGCTGAGCTCGAGCATTGAGGGAAACATGGGACAGGACCGGGACTGCAGGAGGGGCATGAGGCAGAACAAGGGCAGTGAGCAGGACGTGGGGTAGATCTGGGCTAGTTTGAGCAAAACGGGGCAGATCCAGGGTGGCATGGGAAAGAATTGGTAGGTAGCGTGACATGGGGCAGTGAAAATGGAACAGGGGGGTAGTAAGTGCGATGACGTGATGCAGAACTGGGATGGGGAGAGGGACATGGGGCAGAACTGAGCAGTGAGAGGGATATGGGGCATAACTTGAACAGTGAGGGACTAGTGGGCTAGTGAGAGGAACAGGATAGCACTGGGCTAGTGAGTGCTGAATACGGCAGAACTGAGCAAGTGAGAATGAAATGAATCATTATTAAGAGGATAAGATTTGTTCGAGCGAAAGGCGGCATTGAGGATAATGTGGCAACACTAGTGCAGTTAGAATGAATGGGTTAGAGAGGTAAAAGGTGCAGAATTGTGTCTGTGCTGGAGACATAAAGCAGACCTGGAACAGTAAGAGTGATTTCAGGCAGAACCAGGGCAATGAGACATATCATGCTTGCTCACTAAGCTTACACTAAATCCATTTAGATCCAACCCTCTAAACATTCACTAGTCAGCACCAGTATCCCGCTCAGCCAATCAGAAAGGATCTGTCACTCGTTTCCAATGGGCGACTGACTACCAGTTAATCCTCTAAAAGTCCACGAGTACCCCTTGGGTTCGAATTGGCAAACTTTGTACCCAAAGGTCATAGGTGACATTTGACTTCACACTGGACCTTTAAAGGACCATCGAGTCTTACAGAATCCTCCAAGTATCTATTACTGTGTTGCTTACCTCTAACCTACACCAAGACCTATATTTACCTTTAACAAGGTATAACGTTTATTTTCAGAGAATGACCTATACCAGGACATCCCTTTACTTAAAGCAGTACTGTGTTACTTTCATTCTGGTCGACACCTTGTCCCCTCCTTAAGAGTTGACTGTGACAGTGCGACCACTGGGTGAGTCAAGGAAATCTTAAGGAACCAGTAAGCGAGGATTAGATAGGTCCTCTCAAATCTTTAACGCAGGGCATAGAGGATTTGTGCAACTGTAAACCCCCTCACGAACTGTGGTGCTTAAAAGTAATTGTCTTTTCACAACAGGCCTTCTCCTGAATCAGATTCTCAAGAATTTCACAGAAGCTGCCAAAAGTACTGAAAAGCAGCGCTTAAAGGTCATCATGTATTCAGCGGTAAGTGACTACTTTGCAGCCATCTTATATCCCACTTAAAAACCATCACTCCACATAAAGAGCCTGTATTTCAGCATCCTCACACTCAGTTCTACGGATTAACCTTGCCCAATAGTAAAATCTAATCAGATAACGTACATTCTGAAAAGGATTTGCCTGTCTGCCGAGTGAATATGTTGAGCCCTATACAACACCATAATAGTCTTTACTCTACACCCATCATGGCCACAGCATCACATCTCTTTACTTCACAGCCATCACATATCTGTACACCACACCAATTTTGCATTCGGCACCAAGTCCATATACTGCACGACCATCTCACACTCTGCACCAGGTTCCTGTTCTACACACCCATCTCACACCCAACACAAAATCCCTGTCTTCTCCCTCCCAACATCCCTGCATCTAGTTTTGCTTGTAGACTTGTAGTTTCTGAAAATGTCAACACTACATTATAATGTGCGTATTTTGAATGTCTTTTCTCAAGTTGATTTTTTCTGATGTATTAACATTGTGTTGCTTTGTGCCTGTTTATTGCGTCTGCTTGCACAGGAAGCAACTGTGCCGTTACATAAGTCCTCTACATAAGTCCTCTTTGTTGCCTTTCTTAGCATGATACAACTGTGGTAGCTCTGCAAACAGCCCTGGATGTTTATAATGGTGTACAAACCCCTTATGCTGCCTGCCACATAATGGAGCTCTACAGAGAGGATTCTGGGTAAGTCTGAATCACCTCATGCAGGGGATAGTTTAATGGGGAGCAATCTGCACAGAGATTTTCTAAGCAATATATTTTGTCCTCAGTAACTTCTCAGTAGAGATGTACTTTAGGAACGACAGTGCAAAAGATCCATTCCCGCTGACGCTTCCTGGCTGCCCTAGCTCTTGTCCCCTGCCGGAATTCCTTCGCCTCACACGAGCTGTCATTTCAGAGGACCGGGAGCATGAGTGTCAGATTCCAAGCAGTACGCAGGACACTGGTAAGCAGATACCAGTGATATTGACATTTCCCTATGCATTCTGCTTTAATAACATAGTTAAATGCACTAGCTACAATAAATGGCCTATATGGAAAGAGGATTGCAAACTATCGCAATATTAGCATGTTCGTGTGTGTACAATGAATGCAAGCCAACCCGACTGGTAGTAATATCTGGGAAGAAAACTAGGTCACTGTAACGTACTGTTCGAATGGATTGTGTCCTCCCAGGTATTACTCCTCTTAGATATATCCTTACCTTCAGCTTTGCTGCTTCGGACATTTTTTCTCTCTCCACCAGAGGGCGCTCCCCTCGAGGCCGTGGCGTTGATGTCCCTCGACGGCATCCGTGGAGCACCGACGCCATCCGCTGTATAAATGCCTAGAGCGCTCCTGTTGGCTTCAGTTCAGTTTTTTTCATTAGCTTCGCTTCGGTTCGTTACAAACGACACTTCAGTTTTTCGTGAGAAAAATGTCATCTTCATCGAACCCTTCCACACCGAAGACGGGATTCAAGAAAGGTCAAAAATGTGGAAAGAAAATGTCTTTAACTGATCCACACAAAAATTGCCTCTGGTGCCTCGGTTTCGACCACCGTATTGAAGACTACAGTTCATGTCAGTCGATGACACATAAGGCCTTAAAAGAGCGTAGAGGTAAACTGTCGATGGGGGAGGGTTCATCGAAGTCTTCTTCGAAGGGGAGGAAAGACTCTGCTGAGTCTTCGGTGAAACAACATAAAAAATATAGATCGAGGAGCAGATCTGGGAAGTCTTCTTCGTCCTCCAAAAAGACAAAGAAAAGACGGCACCGATCTCCCTCTTCCTCTTCTTTCTCGACGTCATCTGAGGAAGTGATAACTTGCCCTTCGAAACATGACTCCCCTAGTAAATGGGAAGCATTTAGAGTTTCCATGTTAAAAAAGTTTGAGAACGCGGCCCAGACCCCCTCAAAAAAGCCTAAAGAAGACCATGCCCCTGCTCACGAGAAACATGACAGGGGAAGATGTAAAACAAGAAAGTCTGACAAAAAGTTGTCGAGGGTGGCACCGAGGGACTCTTCCCAGTCCCCTCATGAAAAAAACCTACCGGTGCTTAAATCGGAGGTAGAAGGAAACAAGATGGCATCAAGCTCTTATGCGTCATCGAGGTCAACATCGGAAACGCCCTCGAAGTCATCGAAGGCAATCGAGTACAAGGCGTTGACAACTCATTCTAAAAAAATCACGTTGAGTATACAGTCGACATCTTCGAAGGCTCCTTCGACAGTGTCGATGGTTTCCACAATTCCCTCGACGATTCCATCGAAGGCTACCTCGAACAATATCGAAGGTTGCTGTGACAGCATCAACGGCATCGACTTTTCTGTCGACGTCCGCGCCTATACGAAGGAAAAAACCTGCATTACCTGAAAAGGTTTTTCATCGTGAAAGTAGACATGATTATTTCAGGACCTTGTTATCAATTTATGAGGGAGAGTCATCAGCATAGAAGAAATTACCTCTGCTGGTGTTAAATTTGGCACAAGACCTGTTCCTGAGGAGTTAGTTGATCCTCAATCTAAAATACATGATTTACAGGAATGCTTACAATCAGCAAGTGGTCTGGATACCTCTCCAGAGTACGAATTTGATAAACCAGACCCAGCAGAACATGCTGATGCGGGCTACAGAAAATTAATGAATAGAGTCACTGAATTTATGGGATGGGGTAGAAATTCACCAGTCTATCAAGATGATGATATGACTGATATTCTTTCAGGAACACCTCAGCAAGGCCCCATACTTCCATTTCATATTGCCTTACAAAGGCACCTTGAAGCCATTCCAGCAGTTAATAAAAAGTTTGTGTCGAAATATAGACCCTGTAATTCTGACCCAGAATACTTAAGCAAACACCCATCTCCAGAAAGTCTGGTAGTTCAAGCAGCTACCTCCACTAGAAATGCTGCATACCCCATATTCCCTCCGGATAGGGACATTAGAAAGGTTGATGCATGGTCCAGGAAGATTTTTACATCAGGGAGTATGGCTTTAAAATCCACTAATGTAACTTGCACCCTGGCAAGGTTTACATATACCCTGTAGGACTGCATGTCAGCGGCAGCTGAACACATCCCAGAAGGTGAGGAACCTGATGGCTTTCTAGCCATAATAAGGGATGGAAAGGAAGATTCGGGAGAATGCCTTCAATCAGGTTTGGACACAGCTGACAGTATCAGTAGGTCCATGGCGTCTAGCACAGTGCTACGTAGGTTTGCGTGGCTAAGAAAGTCGGGTTTTGCATCGGATGTGCAATCCAGGCTTCTTAATATGCCATTTGACGGCTCGAGGTTGTTTGGCAGCAAGGCGGATGAACGTTTGGAGAAGCTGCAGACCTCCAAAGCGGCGGCAAAATCTCTAAGTGCCGCCATAAGACAACCTCAACAACGCCCCTAGACAGGCTCATCTTCCTGGAGGGGTCGTCCTTTTCATTTTTATTCCTCAATTGGAAAAGGAAGAGGACAGGCCAGTCAGAAAGGCCAAAGAAAATTTCCTCGGGGGCGAGGAAAAGGTGCTAGATCTGCCCCAGCAGGGCATCTGCCCCTTCAGCCGCTGCTGCAGCTGGCACAAAACCACTCTGAGGTTTTGACCCACAAGACCCCAGTGGGAGGCAGGATTTCACAGCATCTAGAAGAATGGCGGGGCATTACTTCAGATGCTTGGGCACTGGAAACAGTATCCCAAGGTTACTGCCTTCCTTTTCAAAAGAAACCTCAGGATCACCCACCGGGGTACAACTCTGTCAAACATCCCAATCCGCTCCTGTTGCAGGAAGTCTTAACCCTGCTACAGAAAGGTGCAATAGAACATGTACCTGTAGCAGAGAGGAACAAGGGTTGGTATTCTCCATATTTCCTCATCCCAAAGAAAGATGGAGGACTGAGACCCATCTTGGACTTGAGAAACTTGAACAAGTTCCTAAGGAAGGACTCGTTTAAGATGGTCACACATTCTCAGATCCTTCAGGCTCTCCAACTCCAGGATTGGCTGGTATCATTGGACCTTCAGGATGCTTACTTTTATGTGCCAATCCATCTCAAGCACAGAAAGTACCTGAGGTTTGCGATTGGCAATTCTCACTATCAGTTTCGAGTTCTGCCATTCGGGTTAACCTCCGCCCCAAGAGTTTTCACCACGTTGATGGCAGTAGTTGCAGCGAGTCTCAGGAGAGGGGGGATTCATGTCTACCCCTATCTGGACAGTTGGATGATCAGGGCACGTTCTCAAGAACAAGCCCAGGATCATCTGTCCAAGACTTGTCACTCCCTTCACGAACTAGGGTTTTCTCTGAATTTAAAAATGTCAAACATGATACCATCACAAAAACTCCAATTTATTGGAGCAGTCCTGGATACTTGCTCGGGAAAAGCCTCGCCCCCCGAAGAGAGCACACCACATTCTGCAGATGGTAACAAAATTCCAGAATGCCCAGTATCTTCCGGCCTTCGATTTTCTCAGGTTGCTCGGCCTGATGGCAATCTGCTTTTTTTGGTGCCAGAAGCCAGATTGAGAATGAGATCCCTTCAATGGGCTCTCAGGTCTCAATGGTCCCAATTCTCAGGGGAAATGTCAGATCTGTTGCAGGTTCCAACCAAAGTAGCACAAGATCTACAATGGTGGGCTTGCAGACATCATATCCTCAGAGGAGAATCTTTTTGGCAACCATGGCCGGAGATAACAGTAGTAACGGACGCCTCACTCATGGGGTGGGGAGCTCACACCAGCGGGTTGACAATCCGCGGTCGCTGGTCTCCATCGGAGTCCAAACTACACATCAACCTCTTGGAGCTGAGGGCGCTGAATGCCTTCCTGCCCTCTGTACGGGAAAAGAATGTCCTGATAATGATGGACAACACAGTGGCCATGTACTACCTCAACAAAAGAGGAGGAGTGGGGTCACTTCCACTGTGCAGAGAGGCGATGCAGCTCTGGTTCTGGGCAATACAAGAGGGGATCTCTCCATCGACAGTTCATCTAGCCGGAGAGCAAAACACAGCGGCGGATGCTCTGAGCAGGCAGAGCACAGTCTCCCACGAGTGGGAGCTAGCTCAGGAAGTCATTTAAGAGAGCTTCACCCTTTGGGGAACCCCTCAAGTGGATCTGTTTGCGACCACTACCAACCGGAAGTGCGAACTGTATTGCTCAAGGGAATTTCCCCCAAGAGGAGCTCTAAGGGACTCGTTTGTGGTTTATTGGGAGTTGCCACTTCTGTACGCATTCCCTCCAGTCCCTGTGATCCCTCAAGTATTAAGGAGGTTGAGAAAGTTAAGGAAAACCATGATCCTAATTGCCCCGGATTGGGCCAGGAGAACATGGTACCCGGACCTTCTGGACATGTCCATCTGCCCTCCAATACGTCTTCCAAAAAGAGAGGATCTTCTCTCACGAGGGGAAGGTCATGTTCCCCATCCGGAGGTCAACACACTCAACCTTCACGCATGGCTTCAGAGAGGTTGAGATATAATTATTGGGACCTTCCGGATGACGTGATGGAGATTTTGCTTTCGGCCAGAAGACCAGCAACCAAATCTCTGTATCGGTGTCCTTGGAACAAGTTCAGTAACTGGTGCAGGGAAAAGAATGTGGACATGTTTCAATGTAATATTCCCACAATTTTATCTTTTCTATTACATTTAGCTAATCTGGGGCTCCAGATTGGTACGATAAAGGGAAACGTAGCAGCGCTGTCCATTTACAAGCGCTCCTCAGAGGAAGAATCCTACTTTAAGGTACCTTTAATAATTCAATTTTTAAAAGGTCTAAATAATGTGTTTCCGCCAATACCTTTTCAAGTTCCTGTATGGGATTTGAACTTAGTTCTAAAATTCTTCACATGCATTCCATTTGAGCCTTTACACTCTTGTCCGCTAAGGCTCCTTACTTTGAAAACAATACTTCGAGGGGATTGGGTCCTCTGACGTATTCCATATCTATGACATGTAATCACCACAGCTGTGCTGCTTTGGAAACTTTTTTCGGCGTCTGCGTCCTGCGTCGATGACGTCGATGCGCCGTCGTCGAGGACCACGTCCGACGTCATCCGATGTGATAAGTAGGACGCACGACGCCCGTAGCCTCAGTTGTTTTTTTCTCTTCCGCGAATGTGTTGCTTCGTGATTCTCGGTTCACGCCTCGACTCTTTAGAGTTCTGTTCTTCTCGGTTCTTCGAACCTGTTCGTTTTTGTGAAAATCCTTTGTGTCAAGATGTCTTCTACTTCGTCTTCGACCCCGCGTCCGGTTTTCAAGAAGTGCGGGGAGTGTGGGTCCAAGATGTCGGTGACGGACTCGCACAACGCCTGCCTCTGGTGCCTCGGGGAGGCCCACGACACGGATGACTGTATCGACTGCCAGTCGCTCACGTCCAAAGCCTTACGCGAACGTAAGAAGAAGTTGTCGGTAGGTCGGGTGTCCAAGCCCAGGAAGTCGAAGTCTGCGGGGCTTTCGACGGATGATTCGAGGGGTGACTCTCCGCGTCATCGTCGGAAGTCTCGTGGGTCTCCTTCTAGGAGTCGGTCTCGCCACTCCTCAGCCTCTTCGAGGCATTCTCGGAAGCGCCGACAGCGGTCGTCTTCCCGGTCCTCTTCGGAGGACTCTGCCCGGCACGTCGCTTACCCCACCAGCCGTGCAACGCCGGAGGAATGGGCTTCCTTCGGGAAGGAAATGCTGGCGATTCTTGAGTCGCAGGGTACTAAGCCGTCCGCGCCCCCGAGTGGGGTCGGTCGTGAGAGGTCGAGAGACACCGCTCGCAAGAGTGGTCGGCACGAGTCACGGGAGAGGTCCCGTTCGGACAAGGAGACTCGTTCTCGACGTACCCGTTCCAGGTCCCGGTCCTCGACGCGTTCGAGACCGTGTGCACCTGTGAGGTCTTCGAGGAAGACATCGACGTCTGAGGCGTCGAGGGCGTCGACAGGCTTTCTCGAGGCTCCGGCTCCAAGGAAGTCGTCGAAGCCGTCGACGCTCAGGTCGTCGAGGGACACGCTCGGGGCTCTGGCCTCGAGGGCTGTGTCGACGCCGCCGATGCTGGAGGCGCTGCATCTGACGTCGATGCCGATCACCTCGACGTCGTCGCCGATCCTCTCAGCGCCGATGCCGGTTCTCTCGACGCCGGCGCCGATTCGCTTGACGCCATCGATGCCTTTCGTGTCGGAGGTACCCCGTGGCACGGGAGGACCCCCTAGGAAGGCTCTGGTTAAGAGCAAGCACTCTCGGGTGCCTTCTTTTCGCCACCTGGACTATATTTCATAGGCGGATGAGGATTCTGATGGCCTGGTTCCTAGTCAGGTTCCAGATGAAATTGTCTCGGGCCATAGTCAGTTTGACGATTTGAGACAGTCACTGCATGATGCCAGTGGACTGGACACCTCTCCGGAGGTGGAGTTTTGTAGGCCTGAGCCTGGCTCTCATGCCGATTCCTCGTACCGGCGCCTTATGGCTAGGGTTTCTGAGTACTTGGGATGGTCTGCTCCCCCAGGGGAGTTTGTGCAGGATGATCTGATGGACATCCTTGATGTTGGTCCCCCAACTGATCCGGTACTGCCGTTCCATATGGCTTTACAGAGAAGGGTGGCGGCGGCTTGGACTGCTCCGGAGAGTCTCCCGGCGGTGGGCAGATCCTTGTCGCGAAAATACCGTCCAGCCAGTAGCGACCCCTGCTACTTGACCAGGCACCCCACTCCGGAGAGTTTGGTGGTGCAGGCGGCCACGGCCCCGGCAAAGCAGGCGTCGTACCCTACCATCCCTCCTGATAGGGACGACAAACGTTTTGATGGCTGGGCGAAGAAAGTGTTTTCTTCTGGTGGTATGGCGCTTCAGGCGGCCAACTCCATTTGTGCCTTGTCACGTTTCACGCACACTCTGTGGAACTGTGTTGCGTTAGCGGCTGAACATATTCCCGAAGGGGACGAACGGGATGGTTTCCTTGCTATGGTTCAGGATGGTAAGGATGCCATGTGTGAGTCCGTTCAGTCGGGTTTGGACTTAGCTGAATGCGTCAGTGGGTCCATGGCGGCGAGCACCGTGATACGCAGGTTTGCGTGGTTGCGGAAGTCGGGGTTTGCTCCTGATGTACAGTCTCGGCTCCTCAACATGCCCTTTGACGGTGAACACCTTTTTGGCAGCAAGGCTGACGAGAGCCTTGAGAGGTTGCAGACCTCGAAAGCTGCAGCGAAGTCGTTGGGCGCTGCAGTTCGCCAACCTCTGCCTTTTCGTCCTAGGGGACAGCAGTGGAGGGGTGGTTCCTTTCGCTATTACTCGTCCTTCAGTAAAGCGAGAGGAGCTGGCAGTCAAAGAGGCCAACGCAGGGGTACCAGAGGTGGACGACAGGGTACCCGTGGTGCCAAGGCCGCTCGGGCAGTTGCCTCTTTGCCCTCAGGTAACGCCGCGGCCGCTCCCACTCAGTCATGAGGCCATGTCCCATGGTTCGCCGGTTGGGGGAAGGCTGGCGCAGCATCTTGTAGAGTGGCATGCCATTACTTCAGATGTGTGGGTTCTGGAGATCATAACCCACGGCTACTGTCTTCCCTTTCGGCACAGGCCTCGCGACAATCCACTGGGAACCTCTCTTTGCAGAGTCCGGATCCGCTCCTTGCGCAGGAAATTCGAGACCTGCTGGAGAAAGGCGCCATAGAACTGGTGCCTGTAGCGGAGAGGAACAAGGGATGGTATTCCCCTTATTTTTTGATTTCGAAGAAAGACAGGAGATTGAGACCCATCATGGACTTGCGCGGTTTGAACAAACTCCTCAGGAAGGACAAGTTCAAGATGGTTACTCTCTCTCAAGTCCTCCAGGCCCTTCAGCTTCAGGACTGGTTGGTGTCACTCGACCTCAAGGCTGCTTACTTCTATGTGCCGATCCATCCCAAGCACAAGAAGTACCTGAGGTTCGCGGTTGGCGACTCGCACTTTCAGTTTCGGGTCCTGCCGTTCGGATTGACCTCCGCCCCGAGGGTTTTCACCAAGCTCATGGTGGTGGTGGCAGCGCATCTCAGGCAAGGGGGGATTCACATCTACCCCTACCTGGACGATTGGTTGATCAGGGGGAGCTCTCCCGAGCAAGTCCTGGATCGTCTGTCCGTCACCTGCCACTCCCTTCACAGGCTGGGCTTCTCCCTCAATTTAAAGAAGTCCCATTTGACGCCAACACAGCGGCTCCAGTACTTCGGAGCAGTGCTCGACACTTCCCTGGGGCAGTGTTTTCCTCCCCAGGTGAGGGCTCTTCACATTCAGCAGATGGTGCACAAGTTTCAGCATGCCCAGACGCTCCCAGCATTCGAGTTCTTGAGGTTGCTCGGCCTCATGGCATCCTGCATTCTTCTGGTGCCAGAGGCTCGCCTGCGGATGAGATCTTTGCAGTGGGCGCTCAAGACGCAATGGTCGCAGTCCTCCGGCAGGATGTCGGACCCGGTCCAGGTGCCGCCCTCGGTCGCCCGGGACCTTCTGTGGGGGACCGTCGAAGGCAACTTGATGAAGGGGGCTCCATTTTGGCTTCCCTGGCCGGAGGTGACGATTGTGACGGATGCATCCCTCACGGGTTGGGGAGCTCATGCCAACGGGCTGACAGTCAGCGGTCGTTGGTCTCCGTCGGAGTCCAGACTCCATATCAATCTGTTGGAGCTGAGGGCCGTCAGGCTAGCCCTGAAGGCTTTTCTGCCGACTGTGCGAGGAAAGAGTGTCCTGATCCTGACGGACAACACAGTGGCCATGCACTACATCAACAAAAGGGGGGTGGGGTAGGGTCACTTCCTCTGTGCAGGGAGGCGATGCAGCTCGAGTTCTGGGCCATCCAGCAGGAAGTTTCGATCTCGGCAGTTCATCTGGCCGGAGACGAAAACGTGACGGCGGACGCTCTGAGCAGGCAGAGCACGATCTCTCACGAGTGGGAGTTGGCTCAGGAGATTCTCCTGGAGATCTTCGCCCTTTGGGGGACCCCTCATGTGGATCTCTTCGCCTCCAGGGTCAACCGGAAGTGCGAAAGGTTTTGCTCGCGGGAATTTCCTCCAAAAGGAGCCTTAGGAGACGCGTTCGTGGTGGAGTGGTCGTTCCCGCTGCTGTACACATTTCCTCCAGTCCCCGTCATCCCGCAAGTGCTGCGGAGGTTACGGAAGTTCGGTTCCCGGATGATCCTCATTGCTCCGGCGTGGGCTCGGAGGACGTGGTATCCGGACCTTCTCGACATGTCCATCTGCCCTCCGCGTCGTCTTCCCTACCGAGACGATCTGCTCTCACGGGAGGGGGGTCAGGTTCTCCATCCAGAGGTCGGATCCCTCAACCTTCACGCTTGGCTTCTGAAAGGTTGAGGTATAGGGATTGGGACCTCCCTGAGGACGTGATGGAGGTGTTGCTTTCGGCCCGAAGGCCAGCAACAAAGTCTCTGTACCGTTGCCGTTGGCGTAAGTTCTGCGACTGGTGCAGAGTTCAGAATGTGGATCCTTTTGCATGTGACATCCCCATGGTTCTGTCCTTTTTACTTTCTTTGGCCCACAGGGGCTTGCAAGTGGGTACCATTAAAGGTTACCTGGCGGCGCTGTCCATCTTTAAGCGCTCGTCTGAAGAGTGTTCTTACTTTAAAATCCCTTTAATTTCACAGTTTCTGAAAGGGCTCACTAATGTGTTCCCTCTGTCACCTTTCCTGGTGCCCGGTTGGGATTTAAACCTTGTTCTTAAGTTTCTTATGGGTGCTCCGTTTGAGCCTTTACATTCTTGCCCTTTGAGGCTGTTAACTCTGAAAACTGTGTTTTTAGTTGCGGTTACTTCCGTTCGCAGATTGAGTGAGTTACAGGCACTTTCAGTTAAGCCACCCTTCACTGTATTTCACAAGGACAGGGTTGTCCTTAGAGTTCGTCCTTCTTTTCTTCCGAAGGTAGTGTCGGAATTTCATTTGGCCCAGAAGGTTGTTCTTCCGGCATTCTATCCTCCTCCGCATCCTGGTAAGGAAGTGGAGAGGCTCCATAGGCTTGATCCTAGGAGAGCTTTAAGCTTTTATGTTTCACGCATGTCCCGGGTCAGAGTGGACGATCAACTCTTTATTGGTTACGCTGGAAAGCGTTTGGGGCAAGCGGTGACGAAACAGACTTTGTCTCGCTGGATTATTTTAGCCATCTCGGAGTGTTACCGCTTGGCGGGTAAGGACCCACCGGCTGGCTTGCGAGCCCATTCTACCAGGGGTGTGGCTGCATCTACTGCCCTGCAGAGGGGTGTTCCTATTCGCAACATCTGTGATGCAGCCACCTGGGCTTCAGTACATACATTTGTACGTCACTATTCCCTCGATTCCATCCGGGGACAGTATCTGGCCTTTGGCAAGGCGGTCCTTTGCTCTGCTATTTGATTGGCTATTCTAAATTTTGATTCTAAATTCTTTCCCTCCTCCTTGCTCTGGTACTGCTTTGGGAGTCTGTCATAGATATGGAATACGTCGGAGGACCCAATCCCCTCGAAGAACAAGTTACTTTCTTACCTGGTAACGTTCTTTCGATGGGATGGTCCGACGACGTATCCCATATCGCTCCCGCCCTGCCTTCCCCGCTGCAGAATTTCTTTTGCGATTGCAGCTTACGTTCCGCAAAGCTTTGTGTCTGACTGGCAGTTGACTAATGTCACACGTTCTGGGGGAAAAAACTACAACTGAGGCTACGGGCGTCGTGCGTCCTACTTATCACATCGGATGACGTCGGAGGAGGTCCTCGACGACGGCGCATCAACGTCATCGACGCAGGACGCAGACGCCGAAAAAAGTTTCCGAAGCAGCACAGCTGTGGTGATTACATGTCATAGATATGGAATACGTCGTCGGACCATCCCATCGAAAGAACGTTACCAGGTAAGAAAGTAACTTGTTCTTCTTGTAGCATTGACATCAGCCCGCAGGGTAAGTGAGTTGCAGGTGCTTTCTAGCGGTCCTCCTCACACCATCTTTTATAAAGACAAAGTAGTACTTAGAGTTAAACCATCATTTTTGCCAAAAATTGTTTCAGATTTTCACCTGTCACAAAAAATAACATTGCCTACTTTTTACCCTTCTCCTAACGCAAGTATGGAAGAGGAACGACTACATAGACTAGATCCCACGAGAGCTCTTAGCTTCTATATTTCAAGATTGGCCAAAAATACATCAGTGTGATCATCTGTTTGTGGGGTACACTGGCCGCAAATTTGGGCTTGCTGTAACTAAACAAGCATTATCTAGATGGATAATTTTGGCTATAACAGAATGTTATATATTGGCTGGGAAAGAACCACCAGATGGGCTGAGAGCTCATTCGACCAGGGGCATGGCAACTTCAACAGCATTAAAAAAGAGGTGTCCATGAACAAGATATTTGTGCAGCAGCCACTTGGTCATCCATGCATATGTTTATAGAACATTATGCTCTAGACTCGACTTCTTCTCAAGGAGGTCTGTTTGCTAAATCTGTACTCCATTCTGTACATGACTAGAATAATTCTGTACTCCCACATCCAAAACAAAACTGCTTTGGGAGTCCATCTAAGATGGGGAATACATGGGAGCACACAATCCATTCGAAGAACAAGTTACTTACCAACTGTAACGTTCGTTCGATTGGATGTTCCTCCCACGTATTCCTCATCAACCCTCCCAGCCAACCCCACAGTACAGTTTACGTGATTTACACTGTAAATTCTTTTAAGGCTTGGGTCAAAAGGAGCACTCCATTAACTACAATCCATTAGCTACAATATACAAAAAAACAGAACTGAAGCCAACGGGCGCACTCGAGGGATGTATACAACGGATGATGTTGGTGCTTGATGGATGACGCCGAGGGACATCGATGCCGCGGCCTCGAGGGGAGCGCCCTCTGGTGGAGAGAGAAAACATTTCCGAAGCAGCATAGCTGAAGGTAGGGATATATCTACGATGAGGAATACGTGGGAAGAACATCCAATCGAAAGAACGTTACAGTTGGTAAGTAACTTGTTCTTCTATTGTGTGACAACCCCAAAAGTGGACTGTGAGCATATTGCGTTCATAGGTGAATATGATTTAGATATAACTGTATTTGACCCTGGGAATTGGTTAACGCCACCAGTTTTCTGTGGTCTCCTGTTGGGGTGTAATTTCACAATATGTGAAGACTTTGGTTTGACATGTGAGGCCGAATGTCTAGATTGGGTGCCCCAGATTAGGGTGAAGTCAGTTAGACACCTAAAAATGTGGGCTGTCCAAGAAGAACAATTAAGAGCTTTGAGTTGGCCGCAAAGTCCTTAGGCTACTCCTTTTATTCATGCAGTGAACCATGGCTGTAAAACAGGAGACAAGCTGTAAAACTCCCCATGCCCCTATCTTCAGTGCTTCTTAGTGCTGTGGTCATATACCTTGATTGTTTGCTCAGTCTATCTCAGGGTTGGTTCCTCTTCCTCGCTTTTGATTGGTCATCTGTTTTCCCTCTAGTGTCTCTAGGATATCATCCACTTTTGGTACAACCTGCTGCTCTTCTACCAGAGTGTTTGCCGTGACAGCACCTCTCAGGTTCTCAATCCCACGTGTTGGCAACGTTTCCTTTATGCTGCTTTCCTCCCGTAGAGTTCAATGGGACATTGTATCTTTTTGCTATTGTCTTCATCCTGATCAGACTTTTCGGAGGTAAGTAAAGCCCTCTGCTTTACTTTCCCTGCTCTCACTTTTTTATGGGGAGACTGGTCAGTCCTTTGGACTATCAGTACTTGAAAACTCTGTCTCCCTTAGTGGAATTCTTGTATTTTTCAAACTGCACACATCACCTTACCATGCAGTGTGGTTGGGACACTTGTGTGCCTATAACTTTGTTTTGCAACTTTGTTGTTGCAGACATAATGGGCTTCATCAGAAGTTGGGTGGTGCGATAAAAATGCTGCAGAAATAGCATTACCGCCGCATTACCGCACTGCTGAATCACAAGTTTGGGCAAAAGCCGGAGGATTCACGTCCAGCTCTTAGATCTCCAGAATGCCATGGTCGGAGCTTCACCCGCTGGAGTGGTGGGGACGACATGTCACAACACCTTCTTCAGGATCCATGCCTGGTGAGCCTTCTGAGGTGTCCGTGGGCCACCCAGTGGACTAACCAGTTCTCTCCTGGGCTACATCGCTGCAGTCGCTGCCATTCTGAGTTCAGCCTTGAAAACCTGCAGATCAGATCTTTAACTTGTGAAACAAGTCACCTGTCCTTGCAGTTTCAGCTTTTTTGACCGAAGGAATACCGTGCAGGGTCTGGTCCTTTGTTCTCGCCGCATGGATCGTCTGTCGTGGCCTCGCCATGGTGAATCCAGCCTTCTTCGCGTCCGCTGGTCTCCTGAGGTCGCCTGCTCTGTGGAGGTCTTCATCCTGTCATGCCAAGGGTGTCCAGCTGTCAGGTCTCACGACAATCCCGCTAGAGTCTGGAACCTCTGACTGGTGGGACCCAATCCCAACACAGAAAATGACCTCTTTATCTGCAGCCCCTCGACCGGACAAAGCCTAGAAGTAAGTGGCCCCTGCTGATTCAGGAACCCCTGAAGTGGTTGCTGAAGAAATCCAAGTAAGCAGGGGAGTTTGCATACCTATTCTCACCCCCCTCCTGCCATAGGGTGTCACAGATGGCACAGAAAACACTATGAATCTTTGAGACAGTTCCAGAGTTTTTACTTTATTTGTGTGGATTACGGCTATTCTTCTCCCTCTAGACTGCCCACAAACCTCCTCCCAACTGAGGCGTAAGTAACCTCTGTTTAGTTCTACCGAATGGTAACCCCTACTGTCAACGATCTTGCCTTCTTCTACAGATGGTTCCTCTTTAGGCAGGCTATCCAAAGTCTCTCAGGGCATTTCCAACTGTCCAATTTCTAGCTCTAGATTAGTGTCCTAATGGGAGCTTGGACAGTGTCTTGCATTTATTCTTGTATTCAAGCTAGGACAGTCACGGCCACTCTTCACCAGTCCTCTGTCTCTTAGATGTTTCATTCCTCCTACTCCTCACCTCCACCCTTTGATGTAACTGCTGCCTTCCCTTTCTACTACTGCCCTCCTTCTACTCCTGCACTCATCCCACTATTCATTCAGTGCCCAAGAAAGCAGGAGTGGGAGCTCCCGATCTCTCTGAGCTGCAGGAGCAGCTCACCCACTGCAACAAACTGCATAGTCCCAGGGTAAGCCTTGTGGGCTATTTGTGCGATACTTGCACCGGAACAGGGATCCACTCTGCCTCACTTGTTTAATTCCTAAATTAAAGCACAATCTAAATATACTATCATCACGACCCCGGAGAGGTGACTGCAACGAACAAGGCACACTAACGCCTGACCCGGCACCAGTAAACCATGAGGTTTACACATACTAAGATGGCCGCTGCTGTATGTTTCCTGCCCGTCCCAGAGCAATTGAAGGCAAGCGTCCCCAGATAGCACAACCCTCCCCGCAATGAGAGGCAAGAATGGACTCTCCCACGAATGGGAATAAGGCTAGGACCAAGTGCGGGTGAGCTTAAGGGAGGCTTTATCTAAGTTAAAATAGGGCATGCAAAGGACTCTGCAAACTCCGAGAGCGCTCTGTCTGACAATCGCAAAGACAGGTGTTTATATTTACAAAAAGTGTCATATGTACCTACACACTATAGGGGACACATGTACATAGGGATTGGGTGGCATCGACTAACTATATGTGCAGCTGTGATGCGTCTCTCCGTGGTTGGTGGACACCACCGGGTGCCAACGTGGGGTGGGCAGGTCAGCTGGGCTCATCCGGTCCGGCGTGATCAGTGTCATTGATGGACGTCTTTCTTGGCTTTCTGCCCTTGGGGCCAGGCACACCCCATTCATTCAATGCTGCAATGTCAGTTGTCCTGTAAATCCTACAGAAGGTTATTCTACAGGTTAATATAACACAGGAGGAATGCGCATTAGGTGGGGTACTTTGGCGATGCATCAATGCAGGGTTGCTGTTATCCTGTTGACTAGGTATCATAGGCCACGGGGTCGGGTCTCAGGGCACGGGGTAAGCTGTCCGGGCTTTGGGTCTCGTTAGAAGTCATGACAGATGCTTTTACACAATATTGGTGCAATATTAGGTGTCTTCTTTTACAAGCGTCATTAATCTGGGGTGAACTGGTGGGTCATGGGACCTATGATAGGGCACCTCTGGCCTCTGGTTATGGCCGGATTTTGCTGCTGGGTTGTAAATAATTCAGGTGGCTGTTCGTGGCCATGTGAGCTGCGGGGGAATCATGAATGCTTGAAGCGGCTCCAGCCGAATTGGGGGAGGTGAAGCGGTGTAGCTCGGCCTTTGCTTTCTCTGGCAGGCTTCAATGGGAAGGGAGGGGAGGTGGCCTTGGATATGCCCGCAATGATAGCCTTCTTGCAAGCTGCAAATTTGTATTGAATTGCATTGAAGACGAAGGGATTCGTATAATGTAATAATGTATAATGTAAAAATGGCTAAGGGGTTACACATCTATAGTATTTACATCAGTACATATTCATTTCAGAATTCGTTAACTGTATCAACAACTCTATTAGTCACTACAGGGTAAGTATTTGCAAGATTAGCAGTTTTAGCATCACATTGTAAACACGACACGTGAGGTAGCATTAGGGTTGGTGGAGCACGCAGGAGCAAAAGACCAGTACGGTTGACAGCAGTAGAATACACGTTAAACTCGTACATTTACATTTGATGGCATTCTATGTATCTCGTTAAACAATTTACAGGAGCTCACAATACTGTCGTGCTTGTGTTCCTTAGCACTCTAGCAGCACCAGGGTAGTCATGGCATAAGGACTTGGTATCACTCTCTTTACATTACCCCTAGAGAAGCACATAGTCGGAGGCCAGGTGCCCTGAGTGTGTGCGCATACTGAGGGGGTTTGAGTATTGTGACCATGTGGTCACACAATGACACATTCTTCTGTTCGTACAGTGTTTGTAGATTTTTGACACAGAGGTTGTGCAGAAGGGATATCATTGTAATGCAATATAAGTATATATGTATGAGCAGTTTCTTGGTGTGGGATTAAGGCTTTTGTTTCATCGAGGACGGTTTACAGTTATTTTCCGAGCCAGCCCCGCTGCCCGGGTCACGCTGAGGATAATGATGCACTGCGGAAGGTGAAAGATACAGCGTTTGCTCTAACACTAGCTCATGTCCGACTGGTCGTGGGAACGGGCTTTCAGTGGATCTGCCAGGGAGCGGAGGCAACAGGGTAGACGAGGACTCTCTGAAGGTGGGGGCCGTGCTGCAACGCACAAGGAGTCATGTCTTAAGATGGCGTTCTGGTTTTCAAAATGGTTTCCTGGGCCTAGCCTAATACAGTATGTTTAGTCGATGTGTCGGCCAGTGGTCCACCCACCACCTGGACCCTGGTGGTAGGGGGTCCCCTGACGAGTCATAGACATCACAAGGAGGGGGCTGCAGGGGAGGGGGGTCTCTTTGACCTGTCCTCCCATACATTTCCCCCCTTTTGTTACTTAAGTAACAAATACTTTAAGTCCCCCAATCGCTCACATTCCTTTTCATCTGCCACTGCCTCGTCCCATGCCGGGGTGCCCTTTATGGGCATCCAGGCCCTGCATACCCCCCTCAGGCTTTCTCCCCTTCTAGCATATTCGTCTGGGGTACAAGTCAAGTATATACAATCCCTATTCCCTTCCAGGTCTACCCACACCTCCGTATACCATTCAAGTTCCCGGGGCTCTCTAATTGTTGTGTGCCATAATCTGTCCACTATATCCCCATTGCGGTATGCCGGCACCATCTGGTATTTAGGCCCAGGCTCTTCGCCTGTTTGTACTTGAGCTTCCTGCATAGCTTGCACTGTGCCTCGAGCATTGCCCATTGTCACCATCATCAATGTACCATTTGGTACCGCGCCTACACAGCATCGAAGGCCCATCTGGCACACGCAAAAAATCAGAAGTAAAACTACTACTGTGGGCATTAGTAGTTTAACAGTCATTCCCAGCCGTGATAGGACCCAGGAGAAGAGGTTGTCGAACCACGTGCTTGCTTCTGCCCCACCTTCCGTTTTTCATTCTTTCTCCCAGGTTGTGCAGTGCTGCGATCACGTGGGACAATGTACCATTATCTGCGTCTTCAGAAGGTACGAAAGTGCAGCATGCACTTCCAATTTTTCGGCAAACACCTCCGTCCATTGCTGTTAATAGGTCTAGGACATACCTATTTTGCATTGTCATTAGCCGCATTGTTGTTTGTTTAGCAGTTGCGCTCATGTCTGCATACCATTTATTAGTCTGGTGAGGGTGTCGTGGGTCTTCCATTTGATCTAAACCCGGACCATGATACTAGTCATACTCCCTACTTCCCACCGCCCTTTTCCTTCTATTATTTCTAAGATATCTCGCAGCTTCATGGGCAATGTGTGATCTATACCCCCCTTTTCCCACATCCCCCTCTTTCCATTCATCATATAGCAATGCAAACTTTTCTGCCATCTTTTTGTTTTCTTCCGTTATTTTATGATGCATTGGACTGGCTGCTGTAGGGGGGGTTACTTGTGTGGGCTGGGTATTATAAAGCCACGATATGACAGAAGGGTTGCGATTATTTAGGCTGTGGGCATTGAAGTTAGAGACATTTGGCAGGGGACTCATGCTAACATTCATTTCAGCACTGTTTTTCTTGGAGTGGTTGATTGTTTTGGGCGGGTTCGTTTTATACCCCCATACAAGCTGGTATCCGTTCCATACCCAAAAATCACCTTCTTTTGCCTTTTCAGTTGTTATATTTTCATTTGCAATATTACTTCTGTTCTCCCCTCCCCCCTCATTCATCTCAACAGAGATGAATGCTATGAACCAATATGTGCTTATGCCAAACACTATCACAAAAAATAATACGACACACACAGACAATCCACATTCATACGAATATCTACAACTTTCTACTATAGCATTTCTATATCTCGATATTCTATTGCTCTCCATTGCGGGCTGCCCGTTTGTTGCCATGGTTGTTCCTATTTGAAACATAAAAGTGCATTAAGTATATACATGTAAACATTTTCTTTTTGTACTGTAGCCACTATACAATTATAATGTGAGATAGAGGGGATGGGTGTAGAGAGAACGAGAGAGAGAGAGAGAGAGAGGGAGAGAGACATATTCTCATTCATATTTGATCACTTTTTCCATTTTTCATTTCAACCATTAATGTTATTCATTTTTTATTTGTTTTCGTACCTGTAATTCAATTTCTTTGTTAGCATATTAATATTCCTGATACACTTCTGTTTGGCTGTACCTTTTTCATTTAATGTTTCATTTGTTGTCGTTTGCTGTTGTCTGTGCCTCCTCATACACTTCCGCCTGAACATTATTGTAGGCCCTCTGTACGTCTGTTAAATGTATCCAGTACCTCAGCCCTTTAACCTTTACTGCTGTGGGAGTACAAAAAACTACCTCGTAGGGGCCATGGAATCTTGGGGCACTCCATCTGCGCACAAAACTTCTAACATAAATAAAATCCCCTGGCATCAGATGTCTTTGGGGGTCCTGTTCCACAAATGACACAGCTTGGTGAAAGTTGTCTTGAGATTGCACGCGCTGCCCTAGTCAGTTTTTTCAGATAATCAGTAAACTCATCTCCTAATATCGTGGCGCTTCTGTGTGCATCTGAGTGTCTACGCAGCGGAGAATGTGCTGTGTGCATTCTTCTCCCTGTCACAATTCCGTGAGGGGACAAGTGGTGGTCCTTACTTGGCTGGTTTTTCAACTCGAATAGTGCTAGGGATAAGCAATACAACCAGTTCTTTTTGAGTGAGAAGCATAGTTTGGACAATCTTCCTTTTAATAGGCCGTTGATCTTGTCGACAATGCCATTGCTTTGAGGGTGATAAATCGAGCAAAGCTTGTGTTTGATCCCCAATAATGTAGTAACTTCCTTGAACAGTTCGTTCACAAAATGAGTGCCGTTGTCTGAGCGAATCACGTCGCAGATTCCCCAGCGCGGGAATACTTCCCTCACTAGGAACTTTGCTGCGCACTTAGCATCAGGACGTGCACATGGACCAGCCTCAACCCATCTTGAAAATGGACATACAACTACTATCATGTAGCGTGCCCCATTACACCTTTTCCCCCATGTCTGCGTAATCAATATGTAGTTCCCGGAAGGGCCCTGTTGGTTTTGGAATTGTCCCTCTGAGAGTCCGTAATGTCATTCCAGAATTGTATATCTGACACGTTGTGCACTCCATTGCCAATCTTGATATATGTTCCTGGAGCCCTGGCACAAACCAATCTTCCTGTATCTCTGCTGCTATGTGTTGTTTGGCATTGTGTGCTGGAAAGTGTAATTGCTGGAACGCTATCTCCATCAATTTAATGGGCATCACCACTTTACCTGTGTTGCTCTGGCGCCATAGTAAATCTGTTGCCGATTGGCTGCAACCCCTTTTTTCCCACAATGCTTTTTCTTCATTACTTGCTCCTTCCTGTAACTCTAATATTTGTGATATGGGCATGGCATTGTACCCTTCTGGTACTTCCTCACTCGCTTGTTGCTGCAATATGTACTCACCTGCAGTTTCCTTTTGGAAATATGACGCCTCCTGGTCGGCAGCGCCCGCTGCTGCGTTTCCCAAAGATACAATATCTGTATTGGACGTATGTATTTGGCACTTGACGATTGCCACCATTGTAAGTTCTTTAAGTGCCTCAATTAATTCCTGCAGCAACTCGGCATGTTGTACTGGGGTCTCATCCGCCCTGTGAAACCCTCTCCGCCCCCACCGGGCCAGACCACCGTGTACCGTTGTAGTCATGTATGCTGAATCTGTGTATATTGTGACTGTGCATCCCTTGGCTGCACGTAAGGCTTCAATTAGGGCAACAAGTTCTGCTGCTTGTGCGGAAAAGTGTGATGGTAGGCGATATTGTACTAACACTTCATACTCACCTTCTTCTAATCTCACTACCGCCATTCCTACATGTTATTCACCTGTATCCATGTCAATTGATGCTGATCCATCTACAAAGTACACTTCTCCTTCTGTCAGGGCATTTTCACTTACCACCGGGCCCTCACCCTGTTCTCCTGTGTATGTTGCACAATTGTGCTTTTGCATGTCTTCTACTGCACATGGCTCTGTGATGAATGTCGCTGGAATTACTGTTCTACACCTCACTATGTGGATGTTAGCGCTGGATAATATTATCTTGTACGCTGTTGCTCGCTGTGTTGTTAGTGTGCTTTTTGATCTTTCCAGTATTGCGAAAAGGGAGTGTTCCACATATAATTTAACGGAGCATCCCATTACTATAGAGGCACTTTTCTCAATGGCGAACGCGGCGGCAGCGAGAGACTGTTCGCATGCAAAGTGGCCCTGCATTACTGCTTCGAGTGTGCCACTGTAGTAGGCCAATGGCTTGTGCCCCATGGATGTCTTTTGTGTCAGAACAGCTGTCATTAGTGTTCCCTTGCAGTGAGAAAACAGGTAAAATTCTCGCTCATAGTCCGGGTTGGCGAGTACTGGAGCGCTTGAAATTAGTTGTTTGAGTGACGCAAATGAGTCACTCATCTCTTTTGACCGGTTTATTTCTTTATTCTCCCGCTGGGCCTCCTTGAGTGCTTGTAGTAAGGGTCTTGTGTATTCTGCGTAGTCTAGTATCCATGCTCTGCAATAGTTGCACATTCCTAAAAACTTCTGTTTCTTTTACCGTTTTTGGCTCTTTTACTGCTGTGATCGCTTCTACTCTGTCAGGTATTATCTTTTTGCGATCCTTTGATATCAGTTGTCCCAGGTATAATACATCTGGTTGACAGTATTGTAGTTTCCCTCTGTCCACTTTGTACCCTTTGTGGGCCAGCAGAGTTAGGAGGGTAACTGAGTCCTTCCTGCACTCTTCCTCATTCTGTGCACATATGAGCAAGTCATCTACGTACTGAATGATTGTGCTCTCCGCTGTCAAGTTTCCCAAATCTTCGTGGAGGATACGATTGAATATACTGGGGCTCTCACAGTAACCCTGTGGTAACCTGCAATGCTCATATCTTTTCCCCCCTAGTGTAAATGCTGTCACGTATCTGCTCTCTTCTGCCAGGGGAATGGAGGAAAATGCATTTTTCAAATCAACTACTGTGAAATGTGATGCGTTTTTTGGGATACTGCAAAGTATCGATGCAGGGTTCGGGACTAGGGGAAACTCTTTTTGTATGACGTCATTTAGTGGGCGTAGGTCCTGGATCATCCTCCATGCCCCTCCCTTTGCTTTTTTGATCGGGTAAATGCAAGTATTACATGGGGAATTTGAGGGTATTATTATTCCCTGGGCCAATAGGGCACTTATCGTTTCTTTTATCCCTTCCTCAGCTTCCCGGGACAATGGGTACTGTTTGACTCGGGGCAGGATCGCTCCTGGTTTTAGTTTTATCGTGACTGGGGTAACTCCGTGCAACAGCCCTACATCATGGGGGCCTGTAGTCCACAAGTTGTTTGGCACTAGTTTCATGTCGTCATCAAAAAAGGAAGGTGGTGCTCCCACCACAGCCATTAACTGTACAGGCACTTGTCTCGTTTGTATCAAGATACCACATGGTATTGCTATTTCCATTATTATTTCTCCGTCACTTTCTGAGTCAGAAAAGAGATCCTCATCTGATAGGTCACGTAAGGCAAGGTCAGCATTGATGCACAACACAGTGTGCCATTCACACCCATCTATGTCCATACCAATTACTGCAATTCTTTTGGCTGATATCTGTACCGCATGCAAATCTAAAGATATCACTGACCCCGGTGTAATGTCTGTGCGTACTATTGGGCGGAAGATGAATTCAGTTGGTACCCTCCATTCTAATCTTTTCAGCTCAGGTACTACTCGTGCTAGAGTTTTCAACCCTTCAATGAACACACTTTCGTCTACCGGCATGCCGCGTATCTCCGGTGCTGTTGCTCGTGCATGTACCACTAGCATTACACGCAGCAGGCATATTCCTGGGGTGGAGCAAACTATCCCTCTTTCTGTAAAGGATATAGTCATATTGAGCTTACTGAGAAGGTCCCTTCCAAGCAAGTTTATTGGGGAATGTTCATAATAAAGTAGGGGCGTCCTCACTGTCTTCCCCTCCACTGTCACATCCAACTCTTCTTTGTAAGGAACTTCGATGACGGCCCCAGAGAACCCCTGCGTCTCCAACCTACGGTTAGAAAGCGGAAACCGACCCTCACGTATGCATGATATTTCGGGTCCCTAATCCACCATAAATATGAACTGCTTGTCTCCTATCTGCTCCCCCATTAATGGTTCCTCCGCTGCATTGTAGGTGGTAGATAGGATGGGACACGCAAGTGTTCCCTGTGGGCTGTCCTATGCTGGCTGCCTCATGGTTCCCCCTTGACTAAATAAATTGCCTGACACTACTGCTACACCGCTGTAGGGGGCTGGGGCTGGTGCCCCGTTCGCAACTGTTGCGAACGGGTTTCCCGGTGTGTAGTGCATAGGTTCGTCGTTCTGTGGATGACCCTGTGTTCTATTGTGTTGAGCGGGTCTTTGGTCTACATACGCTTGCTCCTGTTGCCTCTGTTGTCTTCCCATTGGGAGGCCATATGGGCTCCCTGGGTGGGGGTTACCGTATTGCTCCATATCCTGAAATCCGTTGTTTGGTCTGTTCCTACATTCTCGTTTGAAGTGAACCCACCTCCCGCAATTCCAACAGCTCCCTTCTGCACCTCTGGGGCCTTGCCCCCCACATCCCCCATTACCACCGTACCCCTGCCCCCCTCCTCTGCGACCCCTGTACCCACCTCGTCCCCCTCGAGGGGCCCAATCCTGCCACTGCGGACCTCTGTACTGCTCCTGTCCGTTCCACTGCGGTTGTCCCGCTCCTGCCCAATTCGCTGCCATCCTCCCCTGTATTGCTACCAGCCCCTCCTCCTCCTCGTCTCCCTCCCTACTATGTGGGAGCGCTGCAACTGATGCAGGGACCTTCAACAGTTTTGTTTGTACTAACTTGGCCTCATCTGCCAATCTTTTTTGTGCTATTTCCTTTTCTCGTTCCTTTATTCGTTTGCAGTGTTGTACTATTATACTCTGTATTTCGGGCCACCCCTTCGCCTCGATCCCTGCAATTTTGTCAAGTGCTTTCTGTACCTCTTTAGGCAGGCCTCTCTTGATTATGAAATAAAATGATGATGTTGACTGGTACCAGGGCGTGCCCGTTTCCGCTCTCCACATCTCCTGTACCCGAAAGATGTAATCCATAGCATCCTCCCCCTCGTTCATTGTTCATTGCATAACCGATTGTAAGTCTGGTGTATCTGGAAATGTCTCTCTTAATGCGTCCCACACTCGTGCTTGCACCGTGTTAAATGAGGCACCATCATGACGGTCACAATCTAATGTCACCCCCGGAAAACCGGCTTTTATCCACACTCTATCTGCTTGGTCCCCAACCGCTGATACTAGTAGGCTTTTTACATCCCCTACCGCCAGTGGGACCCCCGCTGTGTGCATCTCGAATGCATATATCCACTTACTTGCCCCTCCGGACAGCGGTGGTAAACATTTTAACAGATTGACCTTATCCATTTGAGCCCAGGGTATGTAGTTTGGTCTCCCTCCTCCCCTGTGTATCAATGGGAGTTGTAACTTCCCCTTTGTCGCTCTACTTGTACTCACCTTCATTCCCTTCTTTCCTAGTGGAGCCATTCTCCCCAACCTATTTCTTTTTTTTTTTTTTAATAACTCTTTTTATTGAATTTAAACAACAGAACATAAGAGACGTATAAGAATAAGACATGAATCAGCAGTATACATGTTGAAGGTAATCGTCCATATCAACAGGGCCCGTGGGGCCGAGGACCAAAAGACAACAATAGGACCAGGCAGGCAAACAAGGCAAGCATCACTACCGGTGCACCCCCACCACAGAGCTTATTGAGCATCTAGCCATTTACCCCATATTTTTTCGAATTTGCGGGGGCAGCCCCTTGCATTATAGATTTGGCGCTCTAAGGTTGCGCATCTGTCCAGCTCATTACTCCATCGATTCAGGCTCAATGGTTCGTCCGATCCCCAATTGGCCGCTATAAGTCTTTTGCCCGCCCCCAACGCAGTTGCCAAGAACATTTTCTCATATTTGGACAGGTCTACTTCCCCCCCAATGCCCAATAGTACCATCTTGGGGTCCCTGGGAATTGGTGTCCCCAGAGCGGCTGAGATTGTATTAACACATTCCACCCAGAAGGCCTGTATCACCTGACAGTCCCATATCATATGGTAGAAGGTGGCGGGTTCAGTTTTGCATCGGACACATGTCTCGTCTTCTATTCCACCCCATCTGGCCATTGCAGTGCGTGAGTGATATGAACGATGTAGGATCCTCAACTGTATTAGTCTAAGCTTGGATTCTATCCCAATTTCTCTGGGGGACATTAACGCTTCTACCCAATCTTCAGGTTCCAGGGGGCCCAGGTCCCTTTCCCACTTTGCCTTTAGTCCGTCGAGTTGTGGAGCCCCGAATGAGCTAAGGGCCTGAAAAAGGGTGGAAGTGACCCTAGAAGAGATGTACTGGGGGAGAATATTGGTCTCGATGGGAGAGCAAGGGGGTAGGACCGTTGTGTCGGGGAATTGGGCGCGGATTGCGTGGGACAGTTGCGCATGCCGAAACCGGTCCATGGGTGCCAGGTCGAATTGTTCGCGCATGGACTCAAAGCTCAAGAGGCGGCCCTCCTGTATTACTTGTGCTAATGTGTGTATTCCTTTGGTCAGCCAGTGACCGAAGGAGCCCATTTTTACCAGTTCCGGGAGGAGCGCATTGTGCCATATGGGTTGCGACAGTGTTGGCTGGCCTTCCCAGCCGATTAGCTTGTGTGCGGCCCGCCAGGCTCGCCGGATGTGGTGGGACATTTTGGGCAGCACCGGGAGTTGGTCGCGGGTGGCGTAGAGGACTTGGAGCGGTGTTAGTGGGGACATTGTCTCCAGCTCTATACGGTTGTGTGGCTGTGTGGGGTCTGCGTGCATCCAGTCATTCACTACTCCTATCTGTGTGGCCAAGTCATAGGTGCGTATGCAAGGTAACCGGATGCCTCCCTCCCACACCGATCTCTGGAGCGTGTCAAGGGCAATCCTGGATTGTTTCCCTCCCCATAGCAGTGTGCGCAGATTCTTGTCGATGAGTGCGAAGGTTTCTCGGGGGATGGGGAATGGGGCGTTCTGGAGGACATACAACAGTCTGGGAAGGGTCATCATTTTGAATAGTGCAGCCCGGCCCATTAGCGACAGGGGGAGAGATTGCCAGTGGGGGATGTCTCTAATGAACCGCTCTATTACTGGTTGTATATTAAGTCAGGGGAACCCATCGAGCGTCGGGTCGAGCCGTATACCCAGGTATTTGAATTCCCTGATAGAGACGTGATATGGGCAGGTCACCGGGGTCGCAGGCTCGCCACCCTGAATCGGGAAGAAAATGGTTTTGGCCTCATTAACCTTTAGGCCTGCGAAGGACTGATATTCCCTGAGTATGCGGGAGACCACCGGGCACGAGATACTTGGGTTACTAAGGTATATGAGCAGGTCGTCCGCATATAGCGAAAGGCGGTCTTCCCCCCCCCTCCCGGCCAGACAAAACCGTCCCAATTGGTGTTAGCTCTAAGCTCAATCGCTAGTGGCTCGATGGCCAGGAGGAAGAGGAGTGGAGACAGCGGGCACCCCTGTCTCGTGCCCCGACCTAGGGGGAATGGTTTGGAGGACATGCCGTTCACCCTCACTGTGGCCTCCGGGGATGCATATAACAGTTTTACCCAGGATATAAATGTCTGCCCCAAGTTCATCCTGGCCATGATCTCCCACAAGGCATCCCACCCCACAGAGTCAAACGCCTTTTCGAAGTCCACTGCCAGGAGGGCGAGTGGGGCCGGTATCTCTTTTGCCCTGGATAGCGCCAATTGGACCCTGCGCAAGTTCATCCGGGTTGACTTATTGGGCATAAAACCACATTGGTCCGGGTGGATTAGGGTCTCAATCACTTGCAGTAGTCTGTTGGCGAGTGTTTTGGCGAGGACCTTCGCTTTGCCATTAATCAAGGATATCGGGCGATAGGAGGCGCATTCCTCCGGGGGTTTCCCAGGCTTATGTATGACCACTATGCATGCCTTCCTGAGGTCTGGGTGAAGTGCTCCTAGTTCCCTGCTGCGTAGAAACATGTGGTGCATGTGGGTGGGTAGCATGCTACCAAGGCACTTCCACGTTTCTGTTGGGAACCCATTAGGGCCCGGAGTTTTCCCGGGCTGGAGTTGTGCCAGTGCATCTTGCACCTCGGTGTCAGTAATGTCAGCATTCAGGAGGTCTGATTGGTGCTGCGGGAGTGTCGGGATCTCGATGTGGTCGAGGTATCGGGAGGGTTCAACTGATGGGTTCCCCGTGGGTGGGGTGTAAAGATTTTTGTAATAGGTGGCGCATGCCTCGACAATATCTAAATCTTCCGTCAATAATGTCCCACCCGGAGATCTGATTGCCCTAACGTGTCCCCTGCTCTGCACGCGTCTCTCCAACCAGGCCAGTGTCTTGTTAGCTTTGTCGCCCCTTTCATATATTTGGCTTCGGACTAACTGTTGAGCAGTTCGTGCATTGTCTAGGGACAGGTTACTGAGGGCGTCTTGCGCCGTGAGCATCGCCTCCTTTGCTTCTTGGGTGTTCTGTATAAGGGTTTGTCGCTCACACTCCAGGACGCGTGTTTCTGCATCCCTGACCTTCTGGACTTGGCGTCGTTGGTAGGCGGAGACCGTGGAAATAACCTCCCCTCGTAAGACTGTTTTGTATGCCTCCCAGATCGAAATCGGGCAGTCCACCGAGCCCTCATTGAGTTCGAAATATTCCGCTGTCGTCTTCTCTAGCTCTTCTGCAATTTCAGGAAGACGGAGATGGTATGTATTTAGGCGCCAATTACGGTCCGGGCGGCAGGAAGAGTTCTTGAGGGTTAAAAGAAGCAGGGAGTGGTCCGAAATCCCTCTTGCGAGGAATACAGCATCGAGGAGCCTGTGGGCTATGTTGCGGGGGATGAAGGCGTAGTCGATCCTGGAGAATGATTTGTGGACCCCTGAATAGAAGGAGAACCCTGCCTCGTCGCCATGGAGTGTGCGCCAGGTGTCCACCATTCCTGAGGTTTCCGCGAACGTGGTGAGCGGCGTAAAGGTGGGACGTGTTCCAGCTCTCCTATAGGTTCTGTCGATTGTGATGTCCATTACTTCGTTAAAGTCCCCTCCGAGCACCCACACATCCGCCTCCTCCTCCAGAAGTAAGTTCTGTAATTCGGCGAGCAGTTCCTTCCTCAGCGTGGGGGGGGGCATAGAGCGCTGCCAGGCCCCATCTCTCACCCCAGATGTCCGCCAGCATCAGCACATAGCGGCCCCGGGGGTCCGTCCTGATCTTCCTAACCTGGAGAGGAACTCTCTTGTGGATGAGTATCATTGTGCCCCTAGCCCCTTTCGTGAATCCGGCATGGTAGACCTTCGAGTAGTTGGATCTTTTGAAAAAGATGGTGTCTGTGCCTGTCAGATGCGTTTCAGTTAAGAGGGCAATGTCTGGCGAGTGTCGGTTTAGGTACTGGAGCACCAGTCTTCGCTTTATGCTGGAGCCGAGGCCATTGACGTTCCAGGACAGTATCGTCACTTTGTTGGAGTTCATCCTGTCAGCGTGAGTCTATTTGTTGAGGTATCTGAGAGGATTAGTGGCCGTTGCATTTTTCCCCCGGGGGCGTACATCGTTTTCTTCTCGGGGTGGGGGGACCCCCAGCGGCCGCCTCGCACCGGAGTGCCTGAAGACTGGCAGATACCTGCGTCTCTGATCCTGTCCCAAAGTAGTGTTTGTCTGACCTGCCTGCTTTCATCGGTTTCCAGCTTTCTTTTCTCGTGATTTCGCTTCTTCAAATCCCCAAAACTCCCCCCACCCTGCACTTCCCTTCCAACTGGGAGCACCTGTCGCCCAAACATCGAATTTATAACTTGGTGAACTTAAACTTCGTCGGAATGACCCGACCTAGGGTGGTAGCTCCAGTGGAGTCGCCCTGACTGTGCTTGAAACTGCGGTGTCAAGGTGGTGGTGGCCGCGGTGGTGTAGTTTCCATGGTGTCTCTTGGTGACCTCAGTACTGTGATGCCCAGGCCTCATCCGTTCTCTGTGGTATTCCTGGAGGGGCGCCTTGGTGCTTCTGTTTCGGGGCGCATCGGAGTAGGAGACGGCGAGTCCTGCCCGGGTTTGCGAGCGGGCGGCCCAGAGGGCGAGCGTCGGGCCGCCGGCCCATTAAGGATCTGTGTTTCGAGCCAGTCCCATGCTTCTTTGGGGTTGTGGAATAGGTGCGTCGTTCCCTCGTGGTGGACCTTCAGCAACGCCGGGAAGAAGAGGGTGAACTTAATTGATAGAGAGTGAAGCTTTTTCTTAACCGAGTCAAACGACTGGCGGGCCCGCTGGACCTCTTTAGTGTAGTCCGGATAGAGCCCTACTTTATAGCCGTTGTATGTGATTGGGCCGGAGGCCCGTGCCATCTGGAGGATGGCGTCTCGGTAGTTCAGGAGGCGTGCAATTATAGTTCTGGGGGGGGCTCCTGGGGTAGGTCGCCCAGTGGGTACCCTATGTGCTCTTTCGATAGAGAAGAATTTCGACAGTTTCTTGGGGGCAAAGATGTGGGTCAGCCAGTCTTCTAGGAAGAGTTCGACACTGGGGCCCTCCTCTTTTTCCGGGATCCCAAGAATCCTGAGGTTATTGCGTCGTGCCCTGCCCTCACTGTCTTCAGCTCGGTATTCTAGTTGGTTAACCTTCTGGGCAATTATGGCGAGTTGTTGTTCCAACTGGCGGACGTGTCCGACACTCTTTGCTCCGCTTCTCCTACCCTGGACGATAGATTGCGGAGATCCTGACGTAGGAGAGATACTTCCGTGCAGACTCCGCCAATTTTGAGTTCCAGCGATGTTCTCGAGTCCCCAATTGCCTTCATTAAGTCCCTCAGGGAGAGTTGGGGGTCCTGAGCTGCTTCCCCGCTATCCGCTTCCGCTGGGGTTTGCATTTCCAGGCGGGGGGGGCTTCCACGGTATAGAGGTCCATTTTGCTTTGTAGGGTTTGCCTCTTAGCCTTATCTTTGCCCATGGCGGAGTCGGGTATTTGTGTGAGGCGGCAAGTCCGGATGGGTCGTATTGGTGCCCCCCAGGGGGTTGTTGTGAAGTCTGAATTGGGGTGGGTTAGTCGGGCGACGGTCTTTCACTATTGTGTCCCTGTTCAGGAGTGCCGGCGGGATTGCTTGGCCGCTGGGAGCAGACCCCTGCTATGGTTGGCCCGTTGTGTCTATTGGAGGGTCGTGGGCCCACAGAGATGGCATCCGCATATACGCCCACCCAGGGTCCGTATTATGTTCTTTTCATGAGTGGCGTGTGGAAGGCGGTAGCCGCGGCTCTCCGCTGTGCGCGCCACCTTGTTCTGCCCCTGGAGGCTGTTAATTGTGTTAATTGTGAGGTAGTTCCCTTGTCGTTGGCGGTTCCAAGGGTCCCTGGTCAGGGTTGGTCCGGTGAATTTCGGGGTTTGCCCCAATGCGTGGTCTCACACAGGGCAGTCTCCCCCCAGTGGCGTATCCGCCCAGCTCCTTATGCTTGTGAAGTTGTGGTCCTTACATCGGGGGTCTCCGTCCCTCCCAGGGTCACTGCCCACAGTTGCCAACTTGTTGCCTGTTCTCTGGGCCCCAGATCGTTTGTGGAGGGTGCTGCAGGTGTTGTCACCAGTTCTGGGTGCAAGTGGTGATGGGGGAGGAGATCGTCCCCAGTCCCCTCAGCTCCGTGCCCCCCACAGGTGGACCTCTGAGTTCACTTTTAGGCGGGGGTGAGGCGTCTCCTTAATGCGGGTCAGTATCCCGTTGTCCGCCGGCTGGGGGAGGGAAGGGGGGGGGTTTGCCCTTACCTCGTTGATGCTGATGGGGGAGCGCAACACCGCGTTGCCGGTTTTCTTGTCGCGGCTCAACCCCAGGCTTCGCAGTCCCGCAGATGGGGGGAGAGGGGTGGGGCGGAAAGGCCCCGAGCCCGCGGCGCGCTGCTCGCTTCCGTTTGCGCCGCCGGGTCAGGTAGCACAGCGTAGATATCCCCCGCTGTCAATGTCCAGGTGCCCCGTGCAGTGCCGGTGTCCAGGGTCGCCGCAGCTTCAACGCCGAGTGTCGGCAGCGGCCGTGTCCGCGGTTCGGGCACTCGACAGCCACCTCAAGCAGGGAACTCAGCAGGGTGGAGGGGCCTCGGGCGGCAGTCAGGAGGGGCCGGAGCGATGCCGCGAGCAGGCGTCTTCGGCTCGCTCGTTCCCCGAGGGCCTCAGTGGCCGCCGCAGCCCATGGGGGCAGGGGCGAAGGAGCCGCCGTCAACCGCCCAGCAATGGCGGCGAGTCTTGGGCTGGCGGACACAGGGACGTCTCTCGCGCTCCCCGGGCCAATTATGTTCGAGGCTGTAGCAGGCAGTGCCTGGATGGGTCCGCCACTGCTGTGCTGCTTCGGGAGGTCGGGCGAATTCCCAGAGCGGAGTAAATGCAGGATATTTTATCGCGGCCACCGGGAGCCGACGCGATTAGTTCTTCATGCGCGGCTCGCGCATCAACCTATTTCTTAATCGCCCTGTCCATTCCTCATCCATTGTTCTCCCCAGATGAGCACTATCCATTCTCCCACTCTCTCCTCTCATTGCCACACTTAATCTCCCACCTTCTTCTTCATCGTCCTCCACATCACACCACAAATCCTCTCTTCCCCCTGTGACCAACATCTCGTCATCAGCATGTTCACTCGCCCCGTCTATTTCTATTATTCGCGTGGGCTCTTCTTGTATTCTGAACAATATTTCCCCCTTCTTCCACCCCTCCTCAATCGCCCTGTCATTGTTTTGTGCTCTTGGTGTTTGCTCTGACCGGGCAACATTAGTCCCACTTTGCTCACAGATATTTTTAATTCTAGATAATTCCTCTCTTGCTAATGAGAGCCTTGAATCTAAATCCTCTGTTAACTTCTCTATGTCTACTGTGGGTGTACTTATCTGTCCACGCTGTCGATGACCCTCATATGGCGGGGGTGCAGTCGGGCCATGTGTTGTTGTAGCTTGAGTTGGGGGCACATAGGTGGGGTCGCTATACCCTTCTGCGGGCACCGGTTTATTAAGTATAGGGTACAACCGTGTCACTTTACCTGTTTTTTCTTCCTCAGTCACTTCTTTATCGCCTTTGGGTATCAGTAATGGGTTGTCTGTGGTGGACGGCAAATGGGTCGTCGGCTCTATCTTTTTGATAGGAGGTACCTCTTCAAACAATCGCCAGAGATCTAATATCTCCCTCCTATTGTGGAACTGTTTCCCCTTATATTTCATAAAGATTCAGGTAGCCACCATGTCTAGAACATTTTTGTCAAAGGATCCTCCTTCGGGCCATATTTGGGGCAGACCTTCTCCCTTTAATTCTGTGACCCACTGATCGTGATACTTTCTAATGCGTTCAGCATATCCAGGTAAACTCTTACAGATATGGGCCAGGGGTGTCTCTGTCCCCATTGTATGTGGTTGGCTTGTATAACAATATTTCTGATGTTTGTTAATCTGCTTAGAATCACATGCTGTGCATAGGTCCGACATCCAGTGGTCACTGCGGAGTATTGCATTTTGTTTTTCGTAGTCGAAAAGGGGACGTCGACAAGGCGTGTCTGTAACACTATCCCTATAGTGACGTGCGTTGTACCCACATTCCCTCACGCGTCGAGGTCCCTCAGATTGTTTTTTTCCGCCCAGCTTATGGTCGCCTTACGCGGAGCTCCTAGAGAGACATTGCAAAACAATTACTACGGACCTCGGTCCTTAATATATACTTATTGTAAAGATCCCTCCCCTCGACGTTAGCTGTGAAGCTGTTTCTCCGCCGTGCAAGTTTTCGACAGAGGGGAAGAGACGGAGGAGATCCCTCGGCGCTGCCGAACACGTGGCCAGGCCTCGCCGGCCAACATACAGTAGGGAGAGTGGGGGTTCGAACTTTTATCTTCTCGTCGAGAATGTCTTTCTTTCTCCCCTATCTTTCCCTTGGGGTTGTTATCACCAGTTTTTATTGCCTCAGCTATGGAGAGGACACCTTTTAAGTTTTGCCCACGCTGTAGGGGCAAATACACTTGGAAGGACAAACACAAGCTCTGTAATCGTTGCTTGCCCCTCGATCATAAAGAGGACAGCTGCGCGGCCTGTAAGCTCTTGAAACCAAGAACACTTAAAGAACGGAAAGTTAAGAGGTGGGCGGACTACGCTATGTCGAAGTCAGTTTCCTCACCCGCTGCCGCTGTTACAGAAAGTGACGAGGAGGGTGATAACTCGACGTCCGTTACGGAAGTCATTAACCCCCAGAAGGAGCGCTCGCGCTCCTCGACGTCCGTCCCCAGCCCCGACGGGCTCGGCTCACGCCCTGCTTATGGGGATGAACACCCCGGCGACAAGGACGCACACAGACCCCATAGGCCTAAGCACACAACCCACGGCTCTTCTTCGTCGAGGACGAAGGATCCACCAGCGCCGAAGGGGACGCAGGGCACTCCGGCGTCGACCTCAGACCGCAAGGGTCTCAAGCCCCACCCGCAAACGCAGCCGCGACCAGCGATTCGGCTTTCATCTAACACGGGCGCTACCTCAAAAAAATCCGACGTAACGCTCCATAGAGCGGCCGCCGAAAAACAACGCGCAGCGCAGGCAACGCCGACTCCAGAACCCTCGACTGACAAACTCGTCGTCGAGAGTCTGGCGAGAATTGTTTCCGAGGATAAACGTAAGCGGACGACGAAACAAACGTCGAATACCGCACCCAAGGAAATAGAAACGCCGAAAAAGCACAAGAGTAGCCAGGAACTGCCCCATTCATCTAAAGGCACTTCTGAACTACCGGAGGGCTTTTCTGAGGGCGACGGAAACCTTTCGTCGACGTTGTGGGAGCGTTCGAAGCGTTTTGAAGGTGATAACACTGATTTCCCCCCTCTAGACTATTCAGGGGTTCCCCATGAGACCATGGAAAGACTCCATTCTTGTATGGAAAAGATGGAGAGGTTTTTTGGTAGCCAAAACCCACCCACACCCAAAAGACCAAGAGAATGGACCCAGGATGACCCTAGGGTCAAGATTCCTAGGCTGTTTCCCCCTTCTACAGATGCATATGACCTCACTGAAGAGGAGCAATACCTCCAGGAAGATGAGGAGTGTTTAGGTGGAGAGGAAGAACATGAGGAGGAGAGGTTTGAGGAAGACCCTTACACTAGCGCAGGAGCTTTTGAGGAAGATACAGCTACCTCACAGCCCTGGCACTCCCCATCAGTGCAGCCTTGGCAATCCCCATCAGTGCACTCAGACCCTGATGTCTTTCACCCTTCTCCTCCCAAGGACTCACCTATTGGGAACACCTCCCCCATAGATGACCAGCCTTCACTTAATGCACTATTGCGCAAGGCAGCAGCGCATTTTGAAATAGACACAGGGGAGACTCTTCCGGACATAGACTTTGTAGAAAAAGTTATTAAACAAAAAGCCCCGGTCAGTCAGTCCATTCCGCTCCTGGCTTCTATAAGGAGAAGAATAACTCCTTCCCTTTCCAATCCGGCCTTAGTCAGAGGGGTCAACCCTCGGATAGAAAAGCTCTTCAGCCCTTCGTCTTCTGACCCTTTGTACATCAGGGGACATTCTATTCCGGACTCTCTGGTAGTTACTAACGCAAGAAAGAGAGCGGGGGTACCACTATCTACTAGTGAGGCACCACCTGACAAAGAGGGCAAGAAGCTCTATGCACTTGGGAAGAGAATCACGACCTCCACCGCCTTCTCAACTAGGATTGCGAATAACAATTCCCTATTAGCTAGCTACGCAGATGCACAGTGGAGCAAGCTGCGCAGCGAAGCAGAGGACGCACCAGAACCCCTGCGTTCACGCCTGTTGGCTACTATATCAGAGGGAACTCTTGTAAACCAGGGCATCGTAAAGAACTCCTTGGATGCCGCAGAGACAGCTGGACGTTCCCTGGTTCAGGGAATACTTCTCAAACGCCATGTCTGGCTGCGCAATTGGGGATTTAAGCCAGAAACCCAGGCTTCCCTAATAAATAAGCCCATAGAGCAAACACATCTGTTTGGAAAAGCAGTTGATGAGGCCCTAGAACATGCGAAGAAGGAGTTTGATACCATCAAGACTCTTGACCAAATTTCTAGGCCACCTAACAGACGCAGCTATGGCAATAGACGCTCCTTTCGTGGCCAACGCCAGCAGCAAAGCCAACAACAATTTTACTCTGCTACCAACTGGCCCTCTAACCAAAGCACCCAGTTTAGTCAAAGAGGCCAACGTCGTGGCAAAGGAAGAGGGCGCGGCTCCAGTCCAAAAGGCCCCACGCCCAATACCAACAAATGACCCAAAGATTCGGGTCCCCTCCCATGCATCACCGGTCGGGGGCCGGCTAACATCGTTCCTTTCAGCATGGGAGGGAATAACGTCAGACCGCTGGGTATTATCCACCATAGCCCACGGATACTGCATCGAATTCAACGGTTCCCCAAAATACAGACCCCCACGGAACCGGCGCATGACACCGGAACACCTCACTATTCTTCTTCAAGAAGTAGAAGAGCTACTGAAAAAAGAAGCTATAGAGGCTGTCCCCCTATCCCCCTATCGCAGGTAACAGAAGGTATTTATTCAGTGTACTTCCTTGTACCCAAAAAGGATTTAACCATGCGCCCTGTATTAGATCTGCGTCCAGCGAACAATTTTGTCAAACCCCAAAAGTTTCGTATGGTAACCTTGCAGGATGTAATCCCACTGTTATCACAGGGGGATTACATGACAACACTAGACATGAAAGATGCATACTTTCATATTTTAATGTTGCCAGCGCACAGAAAATACCTCAGGTTCAAGATAGAGAACAAACACTACCAGTTCAGAGTACTACCCTTCGGGATAGCATCTGCACCAAGGGTATTCACGAAAGTACTGGCAGTGGCAGCGGCCCACCTGCGCAGATTATCCATCCCGGTTTACCCGTACCTCGACGACTGGCTCATAACAGGGGATTCTTACGAAACATGCTTCTCCAATACCCAAAGGACCGTAGACCTTTTGTCCCAACTGGGCTTCTCCATCAACGAAAATAAGTCCAGCTTAGACCCCAGCCAAATCAAACAATTCCTAGGGGCTCTAATTCGAACAAAGGACGGCCTCGTCTTCCCCTCCAACGAGAGGGTCCAAAACATGCTGTTTCAGATCCCCCATTATGTGGCAGGTCGAGAGGTTACGGTACGCAAAGCAATGCGTTTGCTAGGGATGATGGCATCATGTATTTATTTGGTACCTCACGCGCGCCTGCCCATGCGCCCAATGCAAGAGTGGCTCTACAGCCAGTGGTGTCAGGCCAGCGGACAATGGGACGATCTAGTGGTGGTCTCGCAGGCCTTGGTTCTCTCGCTACGGTGGTGGACAAAGGAAAACCTGTTATTAGGGAAAACTTTTGCCACACCCGCAGTGGAAGCCACTCTAACCACAGACGCATCCCTTACAGGATGGGGGGCTCACCTATCCCATCAGACTGCTCACGGAGTGTGGACTCCGAGCTTAGCATCCAAACATATAAACCTGCTGGAACTATTAGCAGTGTTCAAAGCACTGAAAGCCTTTCAGGAACACTTACAAGGAAAGACAGTGATGGTCCTCACAGACAGCACCACAGCCATGTACTCTCTCAACTAGCAAGGGGGCACTCACTCTCCAGGACTGTCCAAGCTGTCCCAGAATATATGGAATGGGCTCTCAAACACAACATGTTCCTACTATCACAACATGTACCAGGGGAACTCAATCTGCTAGCAGACAAACTCAGCAGAGACTTCCCCCTACCCAAAGAGTACGAATGGCAATTGCAAGAAGACATCGTCTTAAACGTCTTCACGCAATGGGGTTTCCCGGAAATAGACCTGTTCGCAACCCTGGAGAACTCACAATGCCAAGGTTACGCCTCCAGGTACCCCCAGAACCAGTCCAAGGGGAACGGTCTGTTGATTCAATGGTCAGGGAAATTTGTTTACGCCTTTCCCCCCGACTCCCCTCCTCAACAAGGTGGTGCACAAGATGCACCAAGAGCAGGTGACCATGAAACTAGTGGCCCCAATGTGGGCCCGGCAGCCATGGTTCGCTCACTTGATGGAGATGTCCCTATCTCCCCCAATGAAACTTCCTTGCCCGTACAACATGCTGTCACAAGACAAGGGCAGGACACTGCATCCATGCCCTCAGACCATGAACTTAGCAGCCTGGCTCCTGAGATCATAGAATTTGGACATTTACATCTCCCTCAGAAATGTATGGACATCCTCAGGGAAGCCAGAAAACCTAATACTCGCCACTGCTATTCTAGCAAGTGGAAAAGATTTGTCATCTGGTGTAGAAGTAAGAACATCAACCCGGTTGACTGCTCTGCCACTAACATTATTCTGTACTTGACCCATTTACTGGATTCAGGTCTAGTGTTTAATTCCATTAAAGTCCACCTAGCGGCACTTTCTGCATACACCACTTCCCAACTTAAAGTGTCGTGGTGGAAGATACCAGTTATAAAGGCCTTCATGGAAGGGGTAAAGAGAATACACCCCCCAATAGCTAGCCCAGCTCCCGGATGGGACTTAAACGTGGTACTTTCTAGACTCATGGGCACTCCTTTTGAACCCATGCACAAGGCAACTCTTAAATACCTCACTCTTAAGACTGCTTTCCTAATAGCTATCACCTTCATTAGGAGAGTAAGTGAACTACAGGCTCTTTCTGTATTAGACCCCTTCGTATCAGTTCACAAGGATAAGGTGGTTCTTCGCACACACCCAAGGTTTGCACCAAAATTCATATCTAAATTTCATGTAAACCAATCTATAGAACTACCAACGTTCTTTCAAAACCCTTCCAACTTGGGAGAAAAAAGTCTGCATACACTAGATGTACGCAGAGCTGTCATGTTCTACATGGAAAGAACCAGATCACTGAGAAAGACTAATCAGTTCTTTGTCTCGGTGGCAGCAGGAAGAGAAGGAGATGCAGTCTCTAAGTCCACTATATCTAGATGGATTGTACAATGCATCACTCTCTGTTACACTCTTGCTAAGGGAGAACTACCCTTCAAGCCAAGAGCACATTCCACTCGAGGCACTGGGGCATCCATAGCATTCATTGCAAATGTTCCCCTTGAGTCCATCTGCAAAGCGGCTACCTGGAGTTCTGTGCACACCTTTACAAAACACTACTGTCTAGATGCACACTCAAGATCTGACTCCCAGGTGGGACAGGCAGTATTAAGACATCTTTTCTCTACTGTTCCTTCTCATAACCCACCGCCAACTCCGGGTACTGCTCGTTAGTCTATGCACAGCATGTGATTCTAAGCAGATTAACAAACATCAGAAGACAATGCATTACTTACCGTAAAAGCATTTCTGATGGTTGTATCTGCTTAGATTCACATGCGCCCACCCTTCCTCCCCGCTCGGATGGAAGGAACATAGACTTCCTTTTATATCTCTCTTTTCTGTACTCACTCACGTCTAGAAGGCTCCCTCAGGGCAGAAAAATACAAACAGAGGGACCTCGACGCGTGAGGGATTGTGGGTACAACGCACATCACTATAGAGATAGTGTTACAGACACGCCTTGTCGACGTCCCCTTTTCGACTACGAAAAACAAAATGCAATACTCCGCAGTGACCACTGGATGTCGGACCTATGCACAGCATGTGAATCTAAGCAGATACAACCTTCAGAAATGCTTTTACGGTAAGTAATGCATTGTCATATATATATAGATATGTATCTCTAAAACTTTATACTTTTCTGACACCTTGGCAATAAGGGAGTGTGCGTTTTGTGTAGTTTATACTAAAAATGACTTAGGGGGCACATACAAGAGCAAACCACCTTCTGCACACTAGCAATATTTCCAGCACAAATATTCAAAAGAAACAGCTTAATTCATTGGGCTTACCACCTTATAATGTTTCCTGGTCACACTTACCATGACCACACCATGATCATGCACATTTTACAATTCACTAAAATCATCATAACATGGCTTTGTTTCAACACATATAATGCATATACAATGATAGTCGATACCCTATTGGAAGTTAACCTTAAATCTCTTTCTTCTCTCCCTTGTTTCCCCTAATCTTTCTTTATTTGTTATGAGGTCCCCCTTTTTCACGCAAATCTCTTTTTGTCTTTACTAAGTATTTCACCTATTTTCATTTATAGCCCCAGAAAGAATGAAAGAAAAGCATTTACTAATATATTCACTGTGTCTCCTTTTTCTACCAGACACCTTTATCTTATTCTCCACTTGTTCATATATTCCCAGTACTAGTCAAGATAGCACTATGCAGCGCCGCCTTCTACCCCCTTGCAGAGCTAGGTTCCCGCTTCTTTATCTCTTTTCACCTTTTGATCCTAATGGCCATATGTAAAGAAAAAGGAAAGAAAGTATAGTATGATTCTAGTGATCCCCACTGTGTCCCCTTTTTAAATGACCTTGTTTTTTTGTTGTTTTTTTAAAAAATCCTGTTCCCTTCCCCTACTCCCCGTATCCCTTATGATCACTCACACTTAATACTCACGTGCCCGTCTTGAACCGAGAGTCTCCGAACTGGGTTCGTCCAGGCGGCGCTGCCACACGCTCAACGGCCAGCCCCAGCTCCGGCGAGCGGTACTCAAAGGGGATTTTTTGGAACGGGATCCCTTACCCTTTCTCCAATACGTGCGCACTTCTGAGCGTACCAGTTGCCGTAGGCGGGTAGCTTTCCGGAGCAGGCGTACCGTGCGTCTCCCCTTTCGACCAGAGATTTTCGTGCCAGAGGGGACGGAAAGGATGTACCAGGAGATGTAATCACGCAATCGGGGTCACCACTGAAGGCAAGCGTCCCCAGATAGCACGACCCTCCCCGCAATGAGAGGCAAGAATGGACTCTCCCACGAATGGGAATAAGGCTAGGACCAAGTGCGGGTGAGCTTAAGGGAGGCTTTATCTAAGTCACAATAGGGCATGCAAAGGACTCTGCAAACTCAGAGAGCGCTCTGTCTGACAATTGCAAAGACAGGCGTTTATATTTACAAAAAGTGTCATAGGTACCTACACACTATAGGGGGCACATGTACATGGGGATTGGGTGGCGTCGACTAACTATATGTGCAGCTGTGATGCGTCTCTCCGTGGTTGGTGGACACCGCCGGGTGCCAACGTGGGGTGGGCAGGTCAGCTGGGCTCATCCGGGAGGCGCTGTCCGGTCAGGCGTGGTCCGTGTCATTGATGGACGTCTTTCTTGGCTTTCTGCCCTAAGGGCCAAGCACACCCCATTCATTCAATGCTGCAATGTCAGTTGTCCTGTAAATCCTACAATAGATTATTCTACAGGTTAATATAACACAGGAGGAATGCGCATTAGGTGGGGTACTTTGGCGATACATCAATACAGGGTTGCTGTTATCCTGTTGACTAGGTATCATAGGCCACGGAGTGTCGGGTCTCAGGGCACGGGGTAAGCTGTCCAGGCTTTGGGTCTCGTTAGAAGTCATGACGGATGCTTTTACACAATATTGGTGCAATATTAGGTGTCTTCTTTTACAACCGTCATTAATCTGGGATGAACTGGTGGGGTCCTGGGACCTCTGAGGGGGCACCTCTGGACTCTGGTTATGGCCGGATTTTGCTGCTGGGTTGTAAACAATTCAGGTGGCTGTTCATGGCCATGTGAGCTGTGGGGAATCATGAATGCTTGAAGCGGCTCCAGCCGAATTGGGGGAGGTGAAGCCGTGTAGCTCGGTCTTTGCTTTCTCTGGCAGGCTTCAATGGGAAGGGAGGGGAGGTGGTCTTGGATATGCCCGCGATGATAGCCTTCTTGCAAGCTGCAAATTTGTATCGAATTGCATTGAAGACGAAGGGATTTGTATAATGTAATAATGTATAATGTGAAAATGGCTAAGGGGTTACACATCTATAGTATTTACATCAGTACATATTCATTTCAGAATTTGTTAACTGTATCAACAGTTCTATTAGTCACTACAGGGTAAGTATTTGCAAGATTAGCAGTTTTAGCATCACATTGTAAACACGATACGTGAGGTAGCATTAGGGTTGGTGGAGCATGCGGGAACAACAGACCAGTACGGTTGACAGCGGTAGAATACACGTTAAACTCGTACATTTACATTTGATGGCATTCTATGTATCTCGTTAAACAATTTACATGAGCTCACAATACTGTCGTGCTTGTGTTCCTTTGCACTCTAGCAGCACCAGGGTAATCATGGCATAAGGACTTGGTATCACTCTCTTTACATTACCCCTAGAGAAGCACATAGTAGGAGGCCAGGGGCCTTGAGTGTGTGCGCATACTGAGGGGGTTTGAGTATTGTGACCATGTGGTCACACAATGACACATTCTTCTGTTCGTACAGTGTTTGTAGATTTTTGACACGGAGGTCGTGCAGAAGGGATATCATTGTAATGCAATATATGTATCTATGCATATATGTATGAGCAGTTTCTTGGTGTGGGATTAAGGCTTTTGTTTCATCGAGGACGGTTTACAGTTATTTTCCAAGCCAGCCCCGCTGCCTGGGTCACGCTGAGGATAATGATGCACTGCGGAAGGTGTTTGCTCTAACACTAGCTCATGTCCGACTGGTCGTGGGAACTAACTTTCAGCGGATCTGCCAGGGAGCGGAGGCAACAGGGTAGACGAGGACTCTCTGAAGGTGGGGGCCGTGCTGCAGCGCACAAGGAGTCATGTCTTAAGATGGCGTTCTGGTTTTCAAAATGGTTTCCTGGGCCTAGCCTAATACAGTATGTTTAGTCGATGTGTCGGCCAGTGGTCCACCCACCACCTGGGCCCTGGTGGTAGGGGGTCCCCTGACGAGTCATAGACATCACAAGGAGGGGACTGCAGGGGAGAGGGGTCTCTTTGACCTGTCCTCCCATACACAATGTTTGCCCAGCCTTCGCTGATTGGTGAATCCTACAATTTAACCAATCCAGGGGCGCCGGCAGGCTTTAGCTGGCCCCGACAAAGGCACCTGTCCTGTGCCTGTCCAGTGACGACCTGACGCCTAGTATGCCAGGACCACTGCCATTTTTCTGCGTTACTGCACCTTTGCTGCACACTAACAATGCCCCTCCAGATCGCTGCTTGAACCATTGATTAAGACACTAACTGCTGCCACTGCACACTGGTCATTAATACAGCGCGGTAATACTTTGCATGAACATTCAAATATCATGCTCCCTCAACCACCAGCTTTGCATCATGGTCACTGTGTGAATCACTGTCCCAATGTTTGTATAAGCGTCGGCTCGCAATCTAGTCTTTAATTTTATTGAGTGTTGCCACACTATAACTGTTTTTCATGTTTTAGATATTTTGCATTGAAATGCCACGATATATGCATCTATCAATTCCGCTATCCTGTTAGAATGCCCGCCGCTTAGATACGCATTGACATTTCATTTTGCATTGTTGCGCGCGACACGTTGCGCACGTCTCTATCCAAGTGGCTGTATACTTGACTGCACATAGATAGCTCTTGTCATTACCAACTTTAATGATATAGTATCACTAAGGCATCGCGATCTGTATTGCCATGCAATATGTAATTATTTACTGTGTTTAACTGTTAGAATGCTAGTAGGCTAGGATCGCATTGATTTCTGCTCGCACCAACTTCATGCTGCACTGTTGTGCGCGACACGTCGCGTGCATCTGTGCCTGAGTGACCGTATCACTCACTAAAATATAATTAGCCCCTGCAGGATTTAGCATTGCCGCATTAATGACTGTTTGGCTAGATTAGCTATCGTGAACTGTAATGCCATAATATCTACAGCTACTAATAGCTTCCATTCGTAAGACTGCCCACTTGGGTAGGACTGCACACACTTACCTAGGGTGACTTTGCAACTGTGAGTTGTTTAGCATCTACTGCCTGTTACTTGCTTATATTAATGGTGTTCTCGTGACCAACTCTGGCAGTTTATTGACCGCTGCCGTTAGTCAAACACCCCACCCCACCCCACCAGGCTCTCCTATCTCCCCTGCCCACAACGTCACTGCTATTCTAGACAGCGCGCCTATGCCGAATCTCACATACACTTGCACCATTGCCACATACTAACGTCACTACTAGCTACGGTCTCCAACAAATACACGCTAGAGACCATAACGTATCCCACCTAGCACTAATCACCATGATAACATAGTTATCAAGGTACTATCTTCATTATTTAGCCCTGCTCACCAGTACTACTTCCACAACCAACTTTCCACACCTCGAAACGATGGCCCTCCACCAGGGCAGCAGCCACTCGGACACTAGGGCTTGCTCTAAGGGTGCCTTCCTTCATTTAGGCACAGGCCTTGCTTGCCTCCACTGTCCGAGACACCACCCTGTACCATGCCCCACACCATTCTTGCCCAGTACTGTAGCCTTTCCACCCATACGGCTGAATCGCACCTGTAAGGCCCACTCCACGACCTTGCTGCCTGGCGCTATATGCCACACACGCCTATATACAAGAACACACACTATCATACCATCAGTCACTAGACCTATAAGAGGCCACACAAGAAGAGTTAGACTATCCTCCCGCACTTTCAAACAACACACAGACACTAGTTTCCATAACAACCATGCCGCCAACAACATCCCACATAAGCAACAGTTTCCCAATGACCAGAAGTTGCCCACCTCCACCACCTCACCAGCTCCTCATTCCCTGAAATGACACCACACAACGCAAAGGGATACCACAACACACCAGCCACCACCACCAGCCAAAGCACCTCCATCGCCATTGCCCAGAGCACCACTAAAAGGCGCTCTATTAAACGTAAGATCCTTAGGTGCTCATGCTATAGATGTGCACAACCTCATCCTATGTGCACGACCTCATCCTAGAACATCAACCAGATTTGATGATAATGACCGAAAAGTGGCTCCACCCAGCTTCCGGACCCCTACTCACTTTAGAGATCCCACCTGACTTCACCATCCTCAGGGCTGACAGACAAGAGACCACTGGAGGAGGTGTAGCCATTATTGCTAAAACCACCCTAGGATTCAGAGAATGCAAACTGGAGTCGCTAACAGGGTACAAACTCCTTTCTTTCGAATTAACTACTGACGCTAATACTACCATCAACGTCCTAATAGTGTACAGAGGCCCTAGTGCATTAAATCACCAGACATTGACCTCCCGTTACCAATCACCCCATTCCTCAAGCCTAAAACGAAATATTTCATTTTAGGAGACATCAACTTAGTTTAGTTTATTATTTATATAGTGCACCGCTAGACCCTAGGGCATCCAGGCGCTTATATATGTTTACATAGTAATGAAAAAGTGTTACAGTTACAGTTACAGTTTTGGTAAGAATGGGTAAGCATTACAAGAGTGAGTAGACATTACATCTACTGGGGCTTTAATGATGCAACAGACCACAAACCCACTGCTCTACATAATGCACTACTAGAAATGCAATTCACACAAATAGTCAACGCCCGGCACACTCTAAAGGAAGAATCCGAGACTGGATCCTAACCTTAAACACCACCATCACTCTTGAAGACATCTTGGAGTTATCCTGGACAGACCATTACTTAATTCGGTTCAACATAACCATGACCAATGATCCAATTCCCCCACCAGCCCCCCCATTCCTATCTTGACTAGAAACTCACGGAAACTCGCCCCAGAAACCCTAACACCCAATCTGATCAAACTACTTAAATGCTCAACCCACAGGTGGCATTACCCCTGATAAAATGTCTTCACACTACCATAACTGCCTGAGCTTAGCTATCGATGAAGTAGCCCCACGTATATCAAAACTGCCCTAGACTCAAGCGCAACAACACTTGGTTCAATGATGAACTAATTGAACTCAGAAGGAGAAAAAGAGCCTTAGAACATCTCTTCAGAAAAAAGCCCTCTGATGAAACTAAAAAAGAACTCCACAATATCTCAAAAACCTATAAACTCGCTGTGATTACACACAAAGCCAACTCCCTGAACCTCTGTATCTCAAATGCCACCTCTAACAGTAAAGAATTGTTCTCTATCATCAAAGAATTAGAAACACCTATCCCACCTCCCAGCTTGTCCTCGGCAAGTAAAGCATGGTGCACCACCATTCAGGATGCACTAGCCTCCAAAATGAATACTCTCCAAAATAAAATCACACTGCAAAGAAAATCGCTAGCACAGACTAGCGAACTCAACCCAACTCAACTGACAGATACTGCAGACTCCATACCTAAATTCCACTTCAATGCAGTAACACCCACCCAGGTACTTAATACTATAGCATCACTCAAACCATCTAATTGCAAAGGAGCCAGCTTTCCAGCTAAACTAGGTAAAGCATTCGCCCCCATACTAGCACCTACTATCACTAATTTCATCAACGTCTCATTCAATACTAACTTTATCCCAGCCAATATCAAAGAAGCTTGGGTAACACATCTCCTCAAAAAGCCCACATTAGACCCCACCACCCCAACCAACTATAGACCCATCACAACAGTCTCCTTCCTGCTCAACATCATAGACAAAATCGCGTATACACAAATTCAATCCCATTTAGAACAATAACCACTTACTAGGAGATAGGCAATCCGGCTTCCGCCCCAGGCACATCACAGAGACAGCACTATTAGATTTGAAAATGAAATGGATGACATTAGAGGAAACCTCTGCATCCTACTCTTGCTAGACCTTTTGGCAGCGTTTGATTTAGTGGACCACAACAAACTATGTCATACAGTAGCAAAAAACCTCCACTTCTCTTAGGATGCCACATCATGGATCAAATCATTTCTCTCAGACCGTACCTCCAGAGTAGCTATTGGTGATGATGCAGCCAATCCCATATCCGTTCTACTAGGCGTTCCACAAGGCTCATGCCTCTCACCAACCCTCTATAATGCGTATACCAAACTTCTCTTCTCGGCCTTCCTCCCGCCTCTCCTTCCTCACTCCCTCACTCCCTCCCTTCTTCCCTCCCTTTCTTCCTTCCTTGTTTCCTCCCTCCCTTCCTTCCTTCCTGCTGGTCTCTTTGTCTACCTATATCTCTGACCCTCACCCTGTAAGCCCACACTTCCTACTTCCGTTTCCTCCCTTAAGTACCCCTTCATCTTTATGGATTGGTGACGTTTCCCTATTCTCTCCCGTCACCCCCAGCCTTGTTCTCTCTTACTCACTCTCTCTCATTCTATTTCTTGCCATCTCTTTAGCGCTCTTTCTCGCTTTCTCTTTCGCTCTCTCTCCTCCTCCTCTCTCTCTCCCGGGTCTTTGGAGGGTTTCAGTCTCATGGGTGATTTCTCCCCTTTGGGTGATTCATGGTTCCTTGGCTGGTTATCTCTAACAGCTTTTGATATGAAAGCACATGAGAAACTCTGGCAAGCATTTTGGTAACAAGACATATCTGGCAATAAGGGTCTACAGAAATGCATACTGACACCAGGAGGAGCAAGAATGTGGACCCTCTCTCCTGCCACCGTCCACCTCAGACATAGGACTGGTTCTGAACTCCCCTCTGCACCTCCCAAAAAGAGGGCTTCTCCACCCCTCTGGGCAAGGACAAAGACTTGGCCTTGTCACACATCTCCACCTTTTACATTGAGTCCTCGTTCTGTCACCGAATTTCTGGCTGAATGCTCCTCCCAAGCACCCAACCAGGGAAAAGCACTTGCAGACTCTTCAACCTCCCTAAAACCATGATCGAACAAGGTGAAATCTGTGCCCAGTAGAACTTCTTCAGGGAGTCCCGGCATTATGATAATTGGCATTTATATTTCGTTATTCAGTATCCGCAGGGTTATCACAGTGAACACAGATGATCTATCTGGATGGGGCTTCCAGGGCTCAGCTCATCCACAGGGACTCTATGGGCTTGCACAGCCACCTTCTTGCTCCAGGAGAGCCTCTCTCATCTCTGACTGTCTGTCTGCTATACAGGAGTGGTGTGCCGCCAACAATCTCTGCCTTAATGCCAGTAAGACGGAAATTCTCCTCATAGGCACACCTGCACCCTCCTTTCCTGTCACTCTCTGGCCGGCCTCCCTTGGCCCTCTTCCTACTCCCACCTGTGAGGCTAAGAACCTCTGTGTCATCTTCAACTCCACACTCTCCTTTTCTCCTCACATCTCTGACATCTCTAAGAAGTCAAACTACCAACTGCACCTCCTCACAGGTATTCTTCCTTTCCTCTCTGTCCCCCAGAAGCTCAGTGTCTCTAGAGCTCTGGTTCTCTCTAGGCTGGACTACTGCAACAGCCTCTTTCTAAATCTGCCTGCCTCTACTCTCTGCCCTCTGCAACTCATCCAGAACAGGACTGCAAGACTGGTCCTTGGCCTCAAGCCCAGGGATCGTATCTCTCCAACACTGAAATCTCTCCACTGGCTCCCAGTGGCTGCACAGATTAAGTGCAAGACCCTCTGCATTGTGGGCAAGGCCTTCTGGGGCCTGGGTCCCCAATACCTCCAACTTCTCTTTGTAAATACCTTCCTACTCCAGCTCTTCGCTCCTCCACCTCCAACTACATCAAGGTCAGTCACTACTCCAAGCAACAAGTTGGTGGTAGATCTCTTTCTTTGGCTGGGGCCTCCCTCTGCAACTGGCTCCCTGCCACTCTGAAACTTGAGGAGTACCATCTCCGGTTCCGGAAGCACCTCAAGACCTTCCTCTTTGTTTCTGCCTTCTCTCTTCCTCTCCCCTGCTGATTCCTGTCTAATACCGCACTGGTCACCTGGCTATCCTCTGATTTTGGGCCCAGGTCCCTGCCCGCCCAGTTGCACTCCTGCACTGCCTCTTGGCAACCCTTGCACTTGGGTCTGTATCTGTAATCCTACAGTCCCCCTACCTGCTGTCTGCACTTACCCTTGCACCTGCCACTTGCTGGCTGCACTTCTTGTTATTGTTTGATCCCATGTACAGCACTGCCCCCACCCCCCCTTCCCCTACTCCCCCACAACCTGCACTTACGCATTCTCAATGTTCACCTGGCCTAGTAAGATCAATGTCTCTATCCTCCCTCTGTTCCCCCTCCCTAGCCTTGACGCACCTTGAAACACTTTTGTATAGGCGCGTTATAAATATCATATCAAACCCTTGTATTTCCACTGGAAGGGTAGTGCAGACTTCCCAAATTCCGGCTACCCCTCTTACTCCTGGAACAAATCAGTGAAACATTCTGGGTCTGGTTCTGCATCTTCCCACTGAGCAGGATCTTGGGTGAGAGTTTCAAAGTGTTTTCTTTGTTGGAGGAGGCGAATCTCCTTCAGCTCTTCCTTGGTTTTTTCCAGACAGAACTTCACCAGACTCTTTAGTTTCCCACAGGTGTAATACTGGATTAGTTTGGGCCTGGGAGAAGGGCCTGGTTTCTTCCCCTCGATTAGGCTAGGAGTTCTACTTTTACTCCTGCACAGACTCTGCATACTGGGGCCCAGCTTCCTGGTAAGTGGACTCTCATCTCTTCCCTGCCCTATTGATCAGTTGTCGGATGTTTTTCTTGGTCCACCCACTGGCATTCATGGATCATTGCTGGGCATTCACTGTTTGAATTGCCTAATCCAGAGTGGGTTCATGAAACTGCCAGATAACTTTCTGCAGGTAATGGAGTAGCAAATCAATGAATTTTCTTCTACCTCCAAAATGCCCCTTACTTCGTAGTTTTCGTTTGACCACTACTTATTGACCAGATCTCTGACTTTATAAAGTAGTTGTCTAGATGTGTCTCCCTGCCTCAGGCATACATTTCGGAGGCAGAATCTGTAATGCTCACTGTTAAGAGACATTTCTAAAATCAACCTTGGTGTGCAGATTTTAGGTGGTGTGAGGAACCTGAGGGTGCCCTCAATTCTTTTGCCCCTGTAGCCTCCTCTCGGGTGGGCAGGTGAAGGCCATCGCTTTTGGAACCCGACCCTGGGGGTGGATATGCGAGGGAGGGTCACCTGAGAGGAGCAGACTTTGAGAGTGGGGAACGGACATCCTTGGTTGAGACATGGTATCCCCCATTTGTCTTTCAGAACAAACACTCCATCCCTCAAGCCTTTATAGGCTTTTGTAAACCCGTTCCCTGTTCCTCCCTTAAAACCTTCCCCAAAACACATCAGTATGCTACTGGGATGAAGAAGAGGATAACTAGAACTGCACATCCTCATTTTATTAATGCAGACACATATCGACCCTAACCAAGTACAGAGACGAAGAGGAGGACAACAAGAGTAAAGCAGGACTACTGCTTTAATGGTGAGCAGTCTAGTCCTTTTTGGAATACTCATGGAGGCGGGAATCAAGAGGGAAATGGAGTCAGCTGTGGAGGCCGAGGCAGCAGCCGGGAAAGCAACTCAACGGCAGCAGTGTGGCAGAAGGAGCATTTGAGACCCGTGTGCCAATGCAGAGTTTATGCTGCAGGAAGCAAAACCAATGTGTGCTGGAAGCCGGTAGCAGTCTGCGAAAGGGACAGGCTTGACCAAGCAAAGCGGTCACAAGAATCCTGACCTGCAAGTGGAGCATCACTGGGGAGCTGCGCCACATAGAGCTGCTCAGAGAGGAAGACAAGGTAATGCACGGGAAAGCAAAAACCTGTGTTGACAGAGACCTCCCAACGCTATGAACTCTGATAGGTAAGTGTGGTAGAAACTGGAGTGGCAGGCGTAGATGCCATGAGCATGCTTTTGAATGCTGAATGAAATGAAAACCTTCACAAGTACTTTTGAATAACGAACTAATTGAAAGTCATTATAAACACTTTTGAATACCGAACAGAGCAAAAGCAACTTTTGAGCACTCGTGAGTGGAGTGAAAGAAAGGTGAAATTAATGGATGCTACGAACTATATTTTGTGAATCACAAGTATTGGCAAAGTCAGGATAACACCCGGAAAGGGTATGGTTTGAGAGACTGAGTATTGGCCAAAGCCAAAATAGGTCAAAGACCAGCATTACCTAAAGCCAGGAAAAGTCAAGAAAGGGGACTTATTTGCCTGAATTGTAGTGGGTGGACGTGCGGTCCAACAACTCCGCCTAGACTGAGAGGGCCCCTGCATGGGAGCAGTGTTGATCGACAATAGCCAAGAAAGGGTTATCGGTTGCGTGACCTGTAATGGGTGGAACGTGTGGTCTGACAACTGCACTTAGACTGAAGGCCCTGTATGGAGAAGCCATTGAAAGTATCCATAAAGAAATGTATGTTGTGCAGCAAACATTTATGCGCTTTTGAAACGGATCAGGGTTGGAATCCTGTGACGGAAATGTTCAAGGGAAAAAAGACTGAAGATTATTTTTCTGAAAATACCCTTTGGTCTTTTCTCCCCAAAACATTTCTGACTTGCCCCCGCCCGCCCCTCCCACCCCCGTACTTACCTTCCTGCGGCACACTTCACTGTGTGCCACCGACTCGCTATGTCCCTGCAATGCCTGTTCCCTTTCACTTCCGTGATCGGGATCCGGTGCCGCACGGTCTTTTCCCTTTTCTCCAGCATGGGGTCTGGCATGGATTCACATGCTCATGAATATTCCCCGTCGTCAGGCTGGGAATCCTCGGTAAAGAAAAAACCAGTATCAGTTTCGTTTCTGATCTGTCTTTCGTAGTAATAACCAATCACTGGTCTCTGCGTCATACTGACCACAGCCAATGACTGCCCTCTACCTAAGCACCGCCTCTGGCAGCCATCTTCAGATTTTTACCGCACGTTCATGTGTTGGGATCCTCGTGCTATTGCTCTCGAGCGTTAGTGCTATTTTTTCACGTTTTTTCTCAAAAACTTTGTTTTTTCGGTCAAAAGAGCCTCAAGCTCCACCGACTCTCCATCCGATCAACGGGGACCCGTGTCGGATTCGTCTGCGCCCCTCAAGGGTGAAGATTTCGTCGAGCTACGTTTTTGGAGGACTCCAGAAGCTTCTCAGGCCCGGACATGGCCCAGGAGAAGGGAAGCTCGACGCCCGGAAAGCTGTTCAGGGTCTGCCCTGGATGCCAGCTGCAGAACGTCTTTAAGGAGGACGAACACTCCTTTTGTCTCTACTGCTTACATGAGGACAAGACGCACGTGGAGAAGGACTGTGCGTTTTGCGGCAATATGTCGGAGCGGACCATGAAGGACCGCCATCAACGCCTCGCCAACTGGCTGGAAGGGAAGAGCCCGTCAGGCGAGAAGAAGAGGAAGAAATCCGAGCGGTCTTCTAAGACCTTTGAGGACGCCCCGGCGACGGGGGTCCAACACAAGGCCAAGCACCGCGAGTCCGCTGGCACCGGGAGCGCCGAACGGTCGGGCTCTATGGGCGCCAGGCAGGGCGCACCCTCCCCGACACTTTCAACCACGAGCCAACGCTCTGGGTCGGGTAAGAGGAAGGGCGAGCACCCGGCGAAGCTCCTGGAGAGGCCCCGGTCGAGCTCTAAGGCCCCATCGGAGGGGGAGCGAGGCAGTGTCCCCCCCCTCAAGGATAAGGCGGTGAGTGCACCTAAGGTGGTGAAGGCCTTAATCCATCCGGCCAAGCCCTCTATCGATACTGTCGCGGCGGCCCTGGCTCAGCCTGTGGAGGCGACACCAGTGGTGGCGATCTCGGGGCTCAGAGTCTCCCTGCCACCTGGGAGGGAGTCCTCTTTTGTGCCCATCGATAGGACCCCCGTGAAATCCCCGGTGGGGAAGAAAAAGGGGGGCAGGGCGTCGTCGTAGATTCGGCTTCAACCTTGGAGGAAGAGCTGATCGAGGTCTTAAGCCACGGCCTTGGCGTGGATGAAGACCGGCCCGTCGGGATGGATCCCGACGCAGGTGACGACGACGTCGTCGAGGGTGCCGACGGGGCCCCTGATCGCCCGTCGGATTCCCCTCTGCCAGCGCCGCAAGACAACTCGGCGGCCATTTTGTTGGCTATACAGTCCTTATGCTCAGAGATAAGGACGAGACTACCGTTGCCGACGGAGGAACCTCTCCCGTCGGGGGATCCTGAACCGGGACCTTCTGGTGTTCCCCCGCCCAAGAAAAGAAGGATTCACCCTCCACCTCCTTTTCAGCCGTCGCGCCCCGTCCAGCCCTCCTCCCCGTCCACCCGAGGGGATGATACAGGGACTGACACGGCAGCGACGGGTACGGACGACGAGGTATACGACGAGGATCTACCGTCGTCACCTCCCACCAGGGCTTCTCCGCCCGACGAGATTGGATCGTTCCACTCCATGATCGCCAGGGCATCCGAGCTTTTCCAACTCTGCCCTGAGGAGAAGAAAAAGGAAGGATTCCTTTATCAACGGCGTGAGGCCAAGAGGAAGACGGTCCTCGCGGTGCCTCTACTGGACGACATTTGGGATGAGGGCCTCGCCCTCCTCAAGAACCCTTCCACGACGCCAGCTAGAAGAGACCGGTACGAGAAGAAGTACCGGGTCCCGGACGCGGCCCCCCTGTGCCTCCGGGCGCAGCCTACCCCGGACTCCGTCGTCTCCGCGGCGGCCAGGAAGAAAGCGGGGGGGGTGCGGCCTCCACATCGACTTCCCCACCGGACGGCGAGGGAAAGAAATTGGACGCTATGGGACGCAGGGTCATCTCGTCTGCAGCGACGACGATTAAAGCGGCCAACGCCTTGGCTATCGTGGCCCGCTGCGACAGGGAGCTATGGTACAAACTGGCTCCCCTGCTGGACTTCCTACCGGACGACAAGAGGGCGGATGCCCTGGAGATCCTACAGGAAGGTGAGGTGGCGTCGGACCACGCCATCACTATTGCGACGGACATCGCCGACACTGGGTTTCGCCAGTTGGGCAACGGCGTGTGCCTTAGGCGGCGTGGATGGCTCAAGGCTACGGACTTCCGTCAAGACGTACAGACCAGAGTCCTGGACATGCCGTTCGATGGGAACAACCTGTTTGGGAAAACAGTGGACGATTCCCTTCAGGCCATTAAAGCGGACACTGAGACGGCCCGGGCCCTTGGGGTTCTGCAGCAACGACGGACGCCCTTTCGGAGCAGCGGAGGCAAGGGCGCCTCCAAAGGTTCCGGCGGCGGTTTCTCCACCTACCGTCAAGCGGCCCGCTCGTCGTCTCAGGAGGCCTACAGAGGACGAGGCAAGTCTGGCGGACCCCGCCGTCGTCACCAAGGAGGTCAAGGCGGCAAAGCCTCGTCGAAACAGGATTGAACCGGCCGTGGGGTCGGGCCCCCACCGAAGCACCCCGGTGGGAGGCCGGCTGGCGAGCTTCGTCAGCGTGTGGGAGTCCATCTCCACCGACCGTTGGGTGCTGGACGCCTTAGCCCGGGGCCACGCGCTCGAGTTTCAAAGAAGGTGCCCGCGCGTCCCCCCCGTAGCCAGGAAAGAGCTTCACGTCCCTCAGCTTCTCCTGGAGGTGAAGGTGATGCTCAGGAAGGCGCCATCGAACTCGTCCCAAAGAGGCTTCGGGGCTCCGGAGTTTACTCGAGATACTTCCTCGTGAAGAAGAAGACGGGAGGATGGCGCCCCATCCTAGACCTGCGACGTCTGAACAAGTTCATCAAGGCGCAGAAGTTCCGGATGGTCACCCTCCAGCACGTCCTGGGTCAGCTGGAGGAAGGAGACTTCCTGTCGTCGTTGGATTTGGAGGATGCCTACTTCCATATTCCCATCCTAAAGGGGCACCGAAAATTCCTCAGGTTTGTGGTCCAAGGGCGTCACTACCAGTTCAAAGCCCTCCCCTTCGGACTACGGTCGGCACCCAGGGTATTCACCAAGTGCCTTGCACCGGTGGCGGCGCAGCTGCGCTGCGAGGGGATCCACGTCTACCCCTACCTGGACGACTGGCTCATCCGAGCCAAGACGAGGGAGCTCGCCGTGGAGCACACGGCAAGGACCGTCCAGTTTCTCACGGACCTGGGATTCTCCGTGAACTACGCCAAGTCCCACCTGGTACCCGCACAAAACGCCCTGTTTCTGGGAGCGAAGCTCGACACAGTGTCCCTTCTGGCCTCCCCGTCGGAGGAAAGGACCAGGTCCATCCTGGGCAAGGTACAGCGGATGTTGGTTTCCGATGCGGCCAAGGTGAGGCCCATCAAGTCCCTCCTCGGAATGAGGTCTTCTTGCATCTACCTCATTCCCATGTGCAGGCTCCGGATGCGCCCGTTGCAGGAGTTCCTGGACGCGCGCTGGATCCAAACGACGGGCGGCTTCGAGGAGAGGATCACACTCGACGAGAGTTTCCGCCGAGCGGTCCGGTGGTGGGGCACCCGCGCGCATCTGACGGCGGGCATGGACTTCCAGACCCCAGACCACCAGGAGACAGTGACCACGGATGCCTCCCTGGAAGGGTGGGGAGCGCACACCGAAAATCTGCACGCGAGAGGCCTTTGGCTCCCGACGGAGAAGTCCCTCCATATCAACGTCCTGGAGCTCCGTGCAGTGTTCTGGGCCCTCAGGTCCTTCCTTCCGTCCCTCAAGGGCAAGGTGGTGAGGATCTTCACCGACAACACCACCACCATGTTTTACATCAGGAAACAGGGCGGAACCAGGTCCCCAGCACTGTTCAAGGAGGCGCAGGACCTGTGGCATTGGGCCCTCGCCCAAAGGATGTTTCTGGTGCCGTTTCATCTGGCAGGGATAAAAAACACCATCGCCGACTCACTCAGCAGGGAGCTGCGCTCGTGCCACGAGTGGGAACTACGGCAGGATCTAGTGGATCGCCTCTTCCGACGGTGGGGCACACCCCAGATCGACCTGTTCGCGACGGCGACGAACTCCAAGTGCCGGAGGTTCGCCAGCAGGTTTCCCCAGGCGAGGAGCATGGGCGATGCTTTCTCGTTCCCCTGGGAGGGCCTGTTCCTCTACGCGTTCCCTCCTTTGCCACTGCTATTCCGGCTAGTCAACCAGCTCAAGAGGTCACGGTGCAGGATGATCCTCGTCGCACCTGCGTGGCCGAGGCAGATATGGTTCCCGGACCTTCTGCACTTGTCAGCGTCCCCGCCAATCAAGCTGCCGGTGGACGCGGATCTACTCTCCAGGGAAGGAGGCGCCATCCTCCACCACAACCCGAAATCGCTGAACTTGCAGGCCTGGCTCCTGCAGCGCTAGAGTTTGGAGGATACGACATACCGGCCGACTGCAGAGAGGTTCTTGCAAAGGCCAGGGCGTCCTCGACTCTTAAATGCTACGGACACAAATTGAAGAGGTTCTCTGTCTGGTGCCACGCACAGAAGATTAACCCTCTACGGATTACGGCTCCCCAGGTACTGCCGTACCTGCTGACGCTGGCCAAAGCTGGACTGGCACACGCGTCCATCAAGATTCATCTTGCTGCGATCTCCCGATACACCAGAACCACGGGCCGGACATCCTTGTGGTCTCATCGTCTGGTGAAAGAGTTCATGAAGGGACTGTTCAGATCGTTCCCGCCGGTGAAGGCTCCGGCCCCGGCGTGGGAGCTCAACGTGGTGCTGACCAAGCTCATGGGACCTCCGTTCGAGCCTCTGCACTCGGCCCCGTTGAAGTTTCTGTCGTGGAAAACAGCGTTTCTTGTGGCCATCACCTCCGCACGACGGGTGGGAGAGATCCAGGCCCTTTCCTGCAAGGCCCCGTACTTGACTTTTCACGACACGAGGGTAGTGCTCAGGACGCACCCCTCCTTCATGCCCAAGGTACCGTCGGACTTCCATCTCAACGAACCCTTGGTGTTGCCTGTGTTCTTCCCGTCGCCTTCGTCGCCGGCTGAGAGGACTTTGCACTCGCTGGATGTGGCTAGAGCGCTGAAGTTCTACGTGGACCGCACAAAGTGTTTTCGGAAGACGTCACAACTCTTTGTGAACTTTGGACCTGTCAATCAGGGGAAGGCTCTCTCGAAGGCTTCCATTTCTAGATGGCTCTCCGGCTGTATCATGTACTGTCATCGGTTGGCAAACCGACCGCTGCCTGGCCGTCCGAGAGCCCATTCCACCAGAGCGATCGCAGGTACCACGGCGTTCCTTTCTGGTGTGCCCCTGCTGGACATATGCAGGGCTGCTACGTGGAGGTCGACGCACACCTTCACGAAATTCTACTGCGTCGATCGGGATTCCAGGGAGGAGTCCAGGGTCGGCCAAGCAGTGCTGCGCAACCTGTTCGCCTGAGGTGAGCCTGGTGAGGAGGTAAGATGCTTAATGTTGAGTTTGATGTAATGCTTAATGTTGAGCCTTTGCCACCTCCCGTGGTTGTGCATGTGTGTGTACTGCTATGTATTCTTTATTCATCAGCATGTGAATCCATGCCAGACCCCATGCTGGAGAAGGAACAAGTTACTTACCTGTAACTGTTGCCAACAATTGTGGGATCGCTATTGGGTCATGTGCGCTATTTACCACCAAAAATCTTAAAAATTGGGTCGGCAGCAAGTTATATCTTACCCTCAAACTTCCCACAAAGTTTGTAACAAAGATACAAGTTGAAAAACTGGTTCGGGAAGATATCTCGCGCTCACACCCGTGCTTTAACAAAATTCCTCAACAATTTTAGTCTAAACAACATCAATTAAAGTCCATCAGTGCAAAGGTTCCTAACAAAAATGTTTTTTAATTTGTCAACAAAAAAACAGCCGACACGTGTTTTGACCTTAGGTGGTTTTCAAGGCTATATAAAAGGTCGAAACACGTGTCGGCTGTTTTTTTGTTGACAAATTAAAAAACATTTTTGTTAGGAACCTTTGCACTGATGGACTTTAATTGATGTTGTTTAGACTAAAATTGTTGAGGAATTTTGTTAAAGCACGGGTGTGAGCGCGAGATATCTTCCCGAACCAGTTTTTCAACTTGTACCTGTAACTGTTGTTCTCCAGCATGGGTCTGGCATGGATTCACATGCGAACCCTCCCGCCTACCCCTCTGCGGCTCTTCACTTGGTCATACTGCCACTTCACGTGCTTCCAAATCTGAAGATGGCTGCCAGAGGCGGTGCTTAGGTAGAGGGCAGTCATTGGCTGTGGTCAGTATGACGCAGAGACCAGTGATTGGTTATTACTACGAAAGACAGATCAGAAACGAAACTGATACTGGTTTTTTCTTTACCGAGGATTCCCAGCTTGACGACAGGGAATATTCATGAGCATGTGAATCCATGCCAGACCCATGCTGGAGAACAACAGTTACAGGTAAGTAACTTGTTCCTTATTTCTTTTAAAAAAAATAAAATGTGAGACACCCCCGCAACCCCTGCTCACAATATAGTGAACAAAGTTGCGAGGGACACCCCCGCAGCCCCAGCATCCCTTAGCACTGAATGGGGGATTTGTTCCAACTTTTTAGCTGTTCAGAATTTTCAAACGGCCGAAGTTCGGCCTAATCTCCCATTCAGGCTTTTATTTACTGGCTTTTTGGATGTTTTCTTTGAAACCAAGATATTGAACTGCCTATATGAACTTGTGAAAAGAACCAATATCAAAAGGGCTACCAAAGGAACTGTATTGTTTTGAAAAAGCTAGAAGATTTGAACTCTTGGGCAAGGGAACCCCAGTATCTTGTGCACTAATTTGAACTTGGTGTAGCTGAGCTGGAAAAAGCTCTGAACTTTATTTTGAACACTATTCATTTTGATGCTGACATCCCTCACATTGTATACAGTTAGTTGTGAGGGCAAGTGTAGGTTTTGGATACAGACATACTTTATTTTTTATAGTGTTTATTTGGTCTAATTGTACTTTACAATTTTTACAAAAGAATAAAACTTTCCAGTATCCTCCAGGTTATGCAGTTTGATTTGTAGTTTGTCTAAACTTAAGTTAATTAGTCAACTAGAGATGAATGACTTTGTTGCTCAAGGTCCCTACTTCCTCGATAATCAATTCAAAGTTCCTCATTCATTTGAGTGTGCCTGGATTATATGTGCTTCATTTCAAAATTAGGTTTTTTTACATGGAAGGACCTTATTCATAAATGCCACTATTGAGATCACTAGTGAGGTTTTTTCTCCATTTAGCAAAAGTGACCACCGTTCGTCTCTGGTGAGAGATTGATTTTTCAACCAAAGCGCTTCCAAGAAGAATTTTCTTGTCGCCTCCAGCGCTTGACAGTCTAATAATAAGTGCCTCAGATTTCACCTTTATCCTTGGTTTTACAAAAACGGCACTGGTTGGACTCTACCAAACCTCTCTTTTCCGGGATCTCGTTAGTGGGGAATAGATTTAATCTCAATCTTTAGAATATATCCCAATATGATTTTCTCAGGAATTTAACCAAGTAGGTTGTCAGTTGGTTTAGTCTTTTACTTGCCCATGGTAGGTTTATTGTCAATCGGTAAGATGTTGAAATTTCTTGAGTCTTGATCCAATCCATCTCCCCCAACTTCTTTTTTAGTTTGATTGGGTTTGCAATAAGGTCGTCTTCAGAACAAGCAATTTCCACAAGTTTGGCACTGTTTCTTGCCGCCCAGTCATTCATGAGCTTACTGTTGCCCCTTTTTAATTCTTCGTTGATGATTTTGAAGATTCTTGGGCCATTTGGTTGGATAATTTTTCTAAACAGAGCCAAGGTGTTCCAATCTATCACTGTTTCTAATGGCAACAGGCCTAGTTCCCTCCAAATCGTGGCGATCAGTGTTCAGTTTGGCAGACCCAGCACTCTCCTTCAGAAGAGGCCTTCCAGTGTTGGCCCAAGTTTTGATGATATCTCAGGCATTGCTTCTACTCCATAAGTTACTGAGGGAACTACCTTCCCTTTATAAAAGTTTACAACAAGGAGTATGGAAAAACGCCCGTATTTTTTGTCGATAACACTGGCTTGGCTTGATATCATTTTTATTTTCCCTCTTAGTGAGATTTGTGCAGCCATCTCCACTTTGCTGTTACACAGCGTCACACCTAGGTATTGGAATTTTTGTACCTGCTCAATCTTTGCATCGTCTACATACCATCCTAGCTTTTCCTTCCTCTTTTTTCCCTTCTCGAAGCACATTTTTGTTTTTTCTTTATTTATCTCCAAGTTATTTTTTTCATGTACTTTTGAAGCGCTTCGAGTTGGTGCTGGAGCCCCACCACCGTCTGATCTATAAGGATCAAGTTGTCCGCATATAATAAATGCTTCAGTTGTACTCCTCCTACTATAGGTGGGAAAGATCTTACTAACGACTCGTCATCTTTTATGTCAATTAGAAAACAGTTGAACAAGGCCGGTGCCAAAGGGCACCCCTGCTTTACACTTCTGGCTGTGGTTATTTCTGATGACAACACCCCCGCCTTGTTTGACCGTGCTCTGATGGTGGTACCAGAATGCAGGACCATTATCGTTTCCAGGACTGGATTTGGGCAATCATGATGATGCAGTTTATCCCATCGTTTTTCCCGATCAATCTGATTGAATGCCTGAGTAATGTCTACAAAGGCCAGGAAAATTCTAGGTTTACCTTCTGCCACTTTCCCTTTCAAGATGCTAAGAAGTAGTATGTTTGATGATGTCCCTATCCCTTTAACAAACCCGGTTTGAAAAGGGTTGTTACGTTCTTTTTTCGCCATCCATTCTTGACATTTTTGCAATAGGAGTGCAGCAAAAACATTACTGATTACATCCAGTAGTTGTTATCCCTGGACAGCTTAGTCAGGGGATTGTACAGAAACCATATAGCTGTCCAACCATATGAAGTCACTAACCTGTTCCAGACGGTGCAGATAGAAGTAGAAGTAATGAAAGCCTACCTGGGCACCTCTCTGCGTTCTCGTGCCAAGATGGAACAGAGAGAGGCTTCCAGGGAAACCCTCCTGGGGAAAAAAACCTTAGCTGAGCGGCTCAGGGGTGAAGGATCCCACTGTAGTAGTTTGCCTTCCTGATGTGAAACTCCTGTTGCAGCGTGAAAGCAGCGTGCTAATATCAGTTTACTGCAAAGACATGGAATACAGGGTGAGGAGTGCCGAACCCCACAACTACTCTATGTATAGTGGGGGCCTCTTAGAGGAAGAGTCCTACCGTTTTACTGGTAACTTCTTGACTCCTCAAAAGAGAGGTCCAGAGTTGCGAGTGTAAAAGCTGCGGCTTCGTTCTGCACGGAAACCACAGCGGAAATCCTGAAGGTGGAAAGGCAGAGTAAAGTGAGGAAACATAAGAGAAGGAGCAGAAGAAGTGATGAATGAAACCTAACCCTTCCCCAGATTAGACTACATACTGTGTTTGTAGTAAACAACTCATACAGTATGGATCGTGAGAACGCCACCAAGGACTTCTGGGAAATGGAGTCCTGAGAGAGCGTGACCACACAAATAGATCCAGCCTATGGGGAATAAAGGATGGTGTGACTACTGCCTACTTGTCCTGAATAGATTTCACAATGAGGGGTTGATCCTGCCTCCTGAGATCGGGGGGTCGTCCTGAGAGACGCGGACAAAATGTCCCGTGAATCCAGGGCTGTCAGAACTACGGCGTTGGGCAGCAATGGGCACTAGAGAAGAGCAGAAGGTTTAGTAGAGATCACAGGTGCAGAGAACAACAAAAAAGGATTTGAAATGCCTGGGAGATGCGAGGAATACAACTTGCGTGGGCTGACTCGGAGAGTAGCAATGCGAAGTGGTGTTGCGGGTCTGGGCTGAAGTAGCTCTTCTGTTTTGGGGGCATGGATAACAGCGTAGATACTGCTGGTAAGCCATCAGACGAACGTGACACTGCCATGTTGGGAAGATACCGTCCCAGCATTGCTAGCTGCCTGCGCTTGCATGTCTGATGGCGACAGAGTGGTCAACGCCTCATCACACTATGTCGCCTCCTAGGGGGGGCACACCCCTGGCTTTCCCGGGTGACGGCGATGGAAATTCCGCACCAGTTGCGGGGCATGGTCCGCCACAGCCGGTTCCCAGGTGCACTTCGCCGGCGAGTAACCCTTCCAGTCAACCAGGTATTGCAATACTCCTTTGCGGTAATGGGAATCGCAGATCTCTGCAACCTCATATTCTGGTCCAGATGAGGTAAGAATCGGAGGGGATTGTGTTGCCACTCTTGGATGGAAATGACTCAGTCTATCCGGCTTTACCTGGGAGATGTGGAAAACTGGATGAATGCGGACCCAGGAACCGGGAGTCAGAAACGAAAGGCAGCTGTTCCAACTTGAGGCCGGATGCAAAATGGACCAAAGTACTTGGGGGACAATTTAGACGGAATTAGGTGATGAGGCAAGAACCGAGATGCCAGCCATACCTGGTCACCCACTGTGATTGCAGGTGGGGGAGTCCTATGACGGTCTGCAAACATCTTGCGTTTTTCTTGTGCCTCCTGGAGGGCGGATCGAGCCAATTTGTGGCCCTGTTGGATGTTCTTGATCAGCATGTCCACATCTGGAAATGAGGTAGCCGTGGGGACCAGAGTAGGGAAGGATGTTGGATGATAGCCTAACGTACAAAAGAATGGACTGGTCTTAATCAAAGAATGGTGAGTTATATGTGAATGCTGCGATTGGCAAAAGGTCCTTCCAGTCATCTTGGGCGACCGAAACATAGCTACGGAGGTAGACTTCCAGGGTTTGGTTCAGTCGTTCCATCTGTCCATTAGATTGCAGGTGATAGGCAGAACTGAGAGTATGAGAAATACCAAGAATGGAACACACTTGTTTCCAATTACGAGAGGTATATTGGGAACTGCGGTCTGAGATGATAACTTCCGGCAAGCCGTGAAGAGAGAAAATGCGCTCTATAAAAATCTGTGCCATCTTTGCTGCAGAGGTTGTTCCTGGCAACGGGACAAAATGGGCCAATTTAGAAAAAGAGTCTATGGTAACCATAATAGCTAAACAGTTCCCTGAAGATGGGAGTTCCACCACAAAATCGGTGGAAATAATCAGCCAGGTTTTGGTTGGGATCAGCATCTTGACCAATTCTCTAAAAGGAGAGGTGCGTGGGGTCTTGGATTGTAGAAAGACTGCGTATGATGCCACGTATTCTTGAACATCCTGATCCAGAGATGGCCACCAGAAGTGTCGTAAGACTAACTCCTTGGTGTTTGCAGAACCCCTGTGTCTAGCGGTTTTCGAATCATGGCATATCTGCAATACTTCTTTTTGTAACATCTTGGTAGGGACGTACACCCTATCCCCCTGGAAATAACATCCACCTCCCTTTGTGAGTTGGTGATGCTTTAGGAAAGAGGCTTGCTGAGTTCCCAGATAGTTTGAGTGTTTCTTGATCTGTGATAAGAAATCCAAAACTGCTTGAATCACTGTGGCCTTAGGGAAGATTGGCTCAGATTCAAACTGGGCGTTGGGTATAGGATCCTTCCGGGACAAAGCATCTGCCCGTAGGTTGGTTCTTCCGGGAATTAATGTGAAGGTGATTCTGTAAGGGGAGAAACAATTCGCCCATCTCGCCTGTCTGCTGTTGCGGGTCTGAGCGTATTGTAAAGCCTTTAAAGTTATGATGGTCTGTTCTGTTCTTACCTCGAGTGGGTGTTGAGCACCAAGTAATAGGTGACGCCACTCTTCAAAAGCTTTCTTGCTAACAGTTCCTTCTCCAAAACTGTGTAATTCGATTCCGCCAGCAATAATGTCTTCGAGAGGTAAGCTACCGGTCTTTCCTGACCGAGTGAATCTGGTTGTAGTAACACCGCCCCTAAGGCGTGTTGGGACGCGTCGGTCTCAACAATAAATCTGCAGTTCTGGTCCGGAGTGATGAGTATGTGGGCGCTTGTGAATAGCCCTTTTAACATATCAAAGGCATGTTGTGTATGTAAGGACCAATGGAAAGGAACCCCCTTCTTCAACAAAGACATCATAGGTTGGGTTAGGGTGGAAAATCGAGGAATAAAACATCTGTAGAAATTGGTGAATCCTATGAACCGCTGTATATCCTTTACTCAAGAGGGAGTTGGCCAGTTCAGAACTGCCAAAATCTTTTCTGGGTCCATTGCTATGCCCTCTGCGGACAACACATAACCTAGATAGACCACCCGTGATTGGGGGGAAACACACATTTTTCCAGCTTGCAGAAAAAATGATTGCGTTGCAGCCGACGAAGAACTTCACTTACATGATTAACATGCGCTTGTGATGAGGCGGAATAAACCAGGATGTCATCAAGATAAATTATGATTTAGTGTAGCAGGAAATCAGCAAATAGATGTCCATAGATCGCTGAAATACGGCTGGTGCATTTGATAATCCAAAAGGCAGAACCCGGTACTGGTAATGCCCGAAAGGTGTGTGGAAAGCCGTCTTCCACTCATCACCCTGTTTAATTTGAATCGATGGTAGGCCCCACGTAGATCTAATTTGGTGTAGATGTTAGCCCCGTTGACTGCCTCCAAGATGTCAGGTATGAGGGGCATAGGGTACCTGTCGGAAACTGTAATTCTATTCAACCCGCGAAAGACTATGCACGGGCGTAGTTCTGATGTGTTTTTCTTGGGTATAAAAGAGTGAGGCAGCTGCCGGGGAAGTTGACTCTGATATCAGACCATTTTTGAGATTAGTCTGAATGTAGTCTTTAAGAACCTCCTTTTCCTTGGCTGACAGGATATACATGCACCCAAAGGGCAATGGATTATCCGGGATTAACTCGATAGTACAGTCGTCCCATCTATGGGGTGGCAATTCTGAATATTCAGTAGTGGAGAAAACCTCCTGAAACTGTTGGTATGGTTCAGGAAGTTCCGCAATCTGGTTGAGTGTAGTAATTCTTTTGGGCTCTGCATTAATGCTGGTTGGGGGTTTTGGTTCCCCGATTGATGCCCCTATACAATGGTTTAGGCAATGCTTGGACCCTAGAAAGAATGACCCTGCCGTCCAGTTTATATATATATGGATTATAGTCTCTCAAACAGTGTAGGCCTAAAATGACTGGATAGTGAGCAGCCTTAATGATGTCCAGTATCAATATCTCTCGGTGAGAGGCTATTCTCATCTCCAAAGACCCCGTCTGATCCCTAATGGGGCCTGACACCAATGGGCTTCCATCAACGCTTTCTCAGGGAATGGACACAGTGTTGTTGGACCGAGGAATACTGTGAGATCTGGCCCATTGGTCATCCATGAAGTTCCCTGCTGCTCGGCTCTCAATGAGAGCAGGGATGTTCAATATCTGAGTCTGACCAACGAGAAAGGATACCTGAAGCACAATCATGGATGTGCCCGAAGGCTTGGTGCATTGGAAGGTTTGTGACATCCTTGGGGAACCATTTTCCTGAACGTGGTCCCAAAACCGAAGTTCCCCCTACGGTCGGGAGCTGGCGTTTTTCCGCCCTCAGTGGTGGAGCTATGGGACATTCTCTCACTGTATGGCTATTCGCTCCGCAATACATACAAAGACCAATTCATCTTCTGCGTTCCTCTGCTTACAAGGGACCACGAGCGGCGGATCCCAGTTGCATGGGCTCTTCTGCTGCTGATGCTGCTCGACCCATGGTCGGTGCTGTATCTGGAGGGGGTCTGGGTGATCGCCTTTTCCTCCTGTCTACCTGTCTTTCCTGCATGAGATTGTCTAATTGCATAACCAACGCAATAAATTCTGCTAGACTATGAGGGCGAGGCACCCAAGAGACCTCATCCTTAAGGTCCTTGGAGAGTCCTCTCCTAAAGATTGTGATCAAAGCTTCATCAAGCCAAGCAGTTTCAGTGGCCATCTGTTTGAACCGGGTTATGTATGTTAGAATATCTTAATTGCCTTGTCTTAGATCGAGAAAATGCTCTTGTGAAGCTACTGTGAGCTCTTGTCTCCCAAACATGCTCCAAATACTGTTGTAAAAGGCAGTATGTGAATCAAGAATGGGGTTGTTAGTTGTGACTAATGGCTTAGCCCATGCTAGGGCTGGACCTGTCATTTGTGAGATCATATATCCCACCCAATCCCTTTCTGTATGAATAAATGCTTCTTTAAATGCGAACTGCACCGTACATGAGTCCAGAATTTCCTTGACTTCATGGGGGTTCCCATCGAAGCGACCTCCTGGTATTGGCCCAGGAGGTATTTCGGAACACAGTGGTGACCATCCCACCTGTTGCCTCAGTGCAGCATTCTCCTGTTTGAGATGCTGCACTTCCGCTGTTAGTCACTGAACAGCTGAGACTAGCTGCCGTATCTGGTGGTCCATGTTAGTGGCTGCCTATGTTAGACTGCTGAGCTTCTTATCTTTTAGGCATTGCTGTCTGTTATGCCTGGACAGTTTAGTCAGGGGATTGTAGCAGAAACCATATAGCTGTCCAACCGTATGAAGTCACTAACCTGTTCGAGACGGTGCAGACAGAAGTAGAAGTAATGAAAGCCTACCTGGTCACCTCTCTGCGTTCTCGTGCCAAGATGGAACAGAGAGAGGCTTCCAGGGAAACCCTCCTGGGGGGAAAAACCTTTAGCTGAGCTGCTCAGGGGCGAAGGATCCCGCTGTCATAGGTTGCTTTCCTGATGTGAAAGTCCTGTTGCAGCGTGGTAGCAGCGTGGTAATATCGGTTTACTGCAAAAACGTGTGGAGAATGAAACCTAACCCTTCCCCAGATTAGACTACATACCGTGTTTGTAGTAAACAACTCCTACAGTATGGATCGCGAGAACACCACCAAGGACTTCTGGGAAATGGAGTCCCGAGAGAGCGTGACCGCACATATAGATCCAGCCTATGGGGAATAATGGATTGTGTGACTACTGCCTACTTGTCCTGAATAGATTGCACAATGGGGGGGTTGATCCTACCTCCTGAGATCGGGTGGTCGTCTTGGGAGACACGGACAAAACGTCCCGTGAATCCGGGGCTGTCGGGAAGGTGCGCTACAGAAGTGCAGACAGTTTAGTAGAGATCACAGGAGCAGAGAACAACAAAAAAGGATTTGAAATGCCTGGGAGAGGCGAGGAATGTGACGTACTATGCATGGGCTGACTCTAAGAGTAGCAACGGGAAGCAGCTTTGCGGGTCTGGGCTGAAGTAGCTCTTCCTGTGTTGGGGGCGTAGATACTGCTGGTAAACCACCAGAGGAACGTGACACTGCCATGTTGGGGGGATACCGGCCCAGCATTGCTAGCTGCCTGCGCTTCCGTGTCTGATGGCGACAGAGCGGTGAACGCCTCATCACAGTATGCCCCCTCCTAGGCGTGCACACCCCTGGCTTTCCTGGGTGACGGCGATGGACATTCTGCACCAGTCATGGGGCATGGGCTGCTGCAGCAGGTTCCCAGGTGGCTCCTGAATTCTTGGTTCCTGATTTTTATTTTGGCCTTTTGTTATCCAATAATATTCTAGTAAAGTTGTGTAATCAACTTGGGCATTGTGCGTTGGTGTGGTGTTATCCCTTATGTTTCCCTCGTAGGTTTTTGTTAGCTGTTGTACATCACTCTTTCTTATTCTCAGCCTTGTTCCGCCGTGACATTCTTCCACTTGCAGCAGGAATTGAGATCTTGTTTCCCCGATTTCTGCTAACCAAGTAATATATAGCAAATTATGATCACTGTTCCTGGTGCGAATCACTGTATAAGAAGTTGATCAAATAAAAAGGCTTCTCGACACGTAGATGTCATCGATGTCTGCCACTTGGTTACCTCTTTCCCATGTAAGAGTTAGGTTTTCAGAACCTTCCAACAGAGTGGACATATTGTGGAAGTCCCATGTTTTCATCAGGGAATCCCACAGTTTGGCTCTTTTTTTTTTACCGTGTATTTTATGCTTTAGACTTAAATTCAGGTCTCCACATATTATTATGTGAGTTGCGCTTTGAATAGTGTAAGTGTCCTCAATAAGGTGAGAGACCGTTTTTAGAAAAGTCTCGGTTGAGACAGCCATCGGGTTCCAGTAGAGATTACTACTAAAGATACTTTTCCCATTTGTCTTGATTTGTTCAAGGAATGATTCCACGATAGCAATAGTTCATGCATGAATATGTTTTGGAAAATAAGTCGAGACAACGTTAGGCCACTTGACACTTATCGCTGTCAAGAGGCCTGAAGTTGGCCGTCCTTTTGTATCTTTCTTTGCTGGAGATAAAATGATTTAGAAACCATCCATACCAGGACCTTCTCTCTGCCAGGTTTCTTGAAGACAAATAAGGTCGAAATCCCCCAGATTGACATCAATCAATGCTGTGAAATGTTTTAAACTGCGAGTGTTCCAAGATGCAATCTTTAGCTCCGTTTGTCCAATCAGTGAGTTCCCCTCATCCTCCGAGTGGTGGTTCACCCGTTCCTTAAACTTCCTTTGCTATGGTCGATCTTGCTGAGCCAGAGCTTCTGGAATTCCAGACCAATTATCTGTATCGTGATCATCCAGTTGGGTAACTCCATTGAGGTCTGACTTCTTTGACTTCTTCATCTGGTAAATTAGCTTAAAGGTTTCTTTTTAGCTAGGTTTCGATCCTTTAGGGTATCTCCCAATATTCAAATGGTCTTTAAACTATTTTGGGCCTATTGTTTCCATCTCTACACTTGAATCAAGGTGTGGTCCCTTTTGGACACCCTTATGCTCACCTTTGGGAATGTTTTTTGACTCCTCTTGTCTTTTTCCGTCACCATGTCTATTGGTTGCCTGTCTCGTTTCTGTCAGGTCAAACCCCAGCATCAATAGGCTTTCCGCTGCTTCAATTAACATCCTTTTAACTGGTGGCAAAGTGACGTGCAGAAAGACACTATCAGTGCGGCTTTCTCTTTCAAATTCTGCGATCATTAAATAATTTGACCGAATAGTTAAGTTTGGAATACAGTTAAATAGAGACATGACTGTTGCTCTGCATATTCAATATGCAGTCGTCCCCTTTGTCTAAAATTCTTTCCAATTTAAGACTATGAGTGGTAGCGCTTTTATCACGTGACCTTAAGTCGCCTTCGGCTTTTTGGGCCGTTCTTCCACTTTTCCTTTCTCTATCATTCCTTCTCTTGTTGTTGGGTTGTGACTCCCTTATTGGAGATTCCGTGTGGCCCTTTTGATCCTCTGATCGGGGTTGGGCCTCTGGTTGTTTTTCTCTTCTTTTTTTGGATAATGTTGGTTTTTCCACGCAAGCTTTTTGATTGTCGTAGAATCATTTGATGGAAATTGTGTTGTGTTTAATCTTACTTCTACTAGCTTTCTCTTTTCTGCCAAGGTTTTAAATCCTCTGGAGGCTTTAATTTTTGGGACTTCGACTACCTCCGGTCGCTCTTTAGATTTAGTTCCTATCGGGAGTTGACCTTTACTCTTCGAGTGATTAAAGGAATTTCGGGTACATTGCGATTCAGATTTCTTCACCGAATAGGTCGATAGACCCATCAAATCCCGAAAGTCTTGGTGGTAACGAAATTAGTCTCGAGCTGCTCCCGTTTTCGGGTGTTTTTCCTTGAGGTTTTTCTAGAGGTTGGTTTCTTTGAACTCTTGTTCTTGGGGGCTGGCTGGGGTGGTTTCACATTTCCAATTTCCTTAGAATCGTTTGTTAAATTGGAACCATTTTTTTCCTTAGTTAATGTCTGTTTTAGTTGAACCCCATCATTGTGCTTTTTCCTTTGCCCAGAGAAAATTGAATGGTCAGCACTTTTTTCTTCCACCATTCTTGGAGTTGATGTAGATTTTGTATAATTGTCATGTATCGTTTCGTGTTTTTTTGTCCTTTGGTGTGTGAGATCGTATTCTTTGGGCCCTCTCCTGATTTACCTGTGTTATTAGGGATTTGGCGTTTCTCCGTTCTTTTTTTCCTCCTGGACGGATCCTCTCTCTGCTTGTTATCTGGCTAATCATTTTGTTCCAGTTCCTGTTCATTATTTATAACACATCCCTTTTTTTCTTGTGCGGTTCCCCTTCTCTTAAGGGAATTTCCATGTTCTGGTTGCTTTTGGATGTGATCAGGGGATCTTGAGAGGTCAACCAATCCTATAAATGTATCTAGTTGTTGTGGTTTGTTCTCTATACCTTCCCAATTTGTGTGTTTTTAGTCTGTGTGTGTCATTACCTCCTTACATAGCTGATCGCTACGCTGATGTAAGGTTCTTTGAGAATCGGTGGTAGGGAAGTTTTGTATTTCGGATCTACGTGCTATGTGTTCTTGGTCCAAGTTGTTTACAGCCGTAACGTATCCCTCTATAAAAATCAATTTGGAGTGGATCATCGCTATCATTGCCAAATTGTCTTTCACTGAATCATTTAGGGCCTCATAAAGCTTGGTAAAGGGGGCCAAAGCTATTATCAAGGTAGACATTATTGCCAGAAGATCATGTTTTTTATTCTGGTTTTCCTTATCAGTTGGCCCATTTTGTTGATCTTGGTCCTTTTCGATAGAACGTCCAGAGGGGCAGTTGGCTGATGGTCTCCTATAAATTCATTAATTTGGGTAGAAAATGTCCCTTGCAAGTTCTTTATCACCTCTGGCTGTGGTTTTTATTATTGGTTCACAGGTGTCTGTGCCCTCTCGGCTTCTCAGGTCGCTCATACAGGTACCATAATGTAATCCTGTACAATCTCGTTGCTCCATAATAGGGACATTTTCCTCTAAAGATCTTGGCCAGTTCTTCAGTCTTATTTGGTTTGAAGGCTCCTCTGGGGCATCTAAAGTTTGTTGTCGATTAGGTAGATTCCCTACTATATTATGAATGTCTGGTGTGCTAGGTTCATGGTGATGAACCCTGGTCTAGGTTTCCTTTTCGTTTGCCGGCTCTCTTCCCCTTTTCATGTTCTAGTTCTTTTTCTCCGTTATTACACTGATCCACCTATATTACGGTTGGTGGTTCCATTATTCTTGGGTTGCAGGGAGTCAAAGTGCCATTTAGTCTTTTGTGATTTAGTAGGGAAATTCACAAAGAATCGAACTGCGTCGTCCTCTTATTCGTTTTGATCAGAGATGCCTTCGATTAGATCTGCATCAGATATTTCTTTTAAGCGGTGCGCAATAGCGGTGTTAGGTGTTTTTGTAAAGAAGCTGTTTGGATTCTGGTACCACTTTTAATGAGTTAGTTTGAGTTGGACTTTTCGGGTGAATCTGGAATGTGTTCCAAGTTTAGAACTCTGTTAGGTTGAAGATGAAAATCAAGGTTTGGATGATCACGGTATCTTTTAGAAATACCATCGTCGATCTTGGGATCTGTTTCATACATTGATCGATCCAAATTTCCATGTGTTTCCTACAGAATTTTTATCACTATGAATTTGTGCTTTGATATTCATTTGAGTGCCCCTCAATTCCTCCATGATTTCATTCATGTTCAATACGGAGGAGGAGCTACAGTCGTCCTGCTCATTGACAGGAGCGACAGGGATTTTCAAGGGTAGGAAAACTTCCTGGTCTTCAAAGACTTGGTCACAGACTTCGCCACTAGGGCCGTGTGGTGAGTCTGGGTAGCTGAGTCTTTTCCACAGAATTTTTTTCCTGAATGGCCACACAGTGCTCAGTCTGCGGGTCTCACGGAGCTTGCTGCTGTGGCGAGCAGTTATTTTTATGACTTTGTTCAGTCTCTCCCAATTTTGATAGAATGAGGCAGGTCACAGGAGAATCTTCTAAAGGGAACGTGTATCCACGAGGATTTGGTGTTTTAAGTGTTGCTTTGAGTGGATTTAGTGATTTTGTCACTCTGGGTGCAGGGAGTGTTGGGGGCATTAATGTGAGAGAAATATTCACAAAGTTTGAAGGATTTCTTTCAGCCGTTTTACCTGCCGCCCTTTCGCTACCCTCACCTGGTAAGTCTTACTGGGTCACCAGACATGTAGGAGCTGTTTGCTGGAGCGACGAGGGAGCCTGCACAGACGTTGCTCCAACTTTGTTTGACTCCTCCTGGCATCGAGTCCTTGAGCTCCGCAGACAGCGGACCTCCTCCATAATACTCGGGTCGCTCTGCCCTCGGGTCGCTCTGCCCTCAGAGCGGACCGCGCTGACTGCCACTGAGCTCGTCAGCCAAGCTCTGCTCTGCGGACACTCTGAGGTTTTTCAAAGGATCAGAGCCTCCCACAGAGTGGATACGTCCAGTTGAAGTTGTGTAACGTTGACAGCAAGTCGGCTGGGTTTCGACAGATTAATGTGTCTAGATGTTGTTGTAAACTGTTTTCCTTCCACTCGCCCACTGAACACTCTGCTCAGTTTTTTATGGGCTCCTCCTCCCGGTGTTGGGGTAGCCACTGAAGACAGACTCCAGTCTGTGTGGCACGCAAGGCACGGAAGGACTTTTACAATTGTAGCAGGCAGCAAAGTTTGCACAAGAAGGAGAGGACTACCCTTAGTTTTCTTTAGGCAGGGAAATCCCACCTCAGAGTAGGGCAGGTTTGTGAACCAAACTTGAACCTGTTGTCTGTGTCTACCTCATGATGCCTTCACAGAGGCCACCCTAGTATTGGTGAACAGGGTGACTCTAAGAGTTTAGCCACAACTCAATTTAAGGTAGTGTGGAGAGTGTGGGTGTGGTCAGGGAGCCTTAACGAGTCCTCACAGAATAATACACAATATTTCTGGTTGGACAGTCAGGAAAAATAAAATACAGGTATTTATTTAGGCCATTAGAACATACTGAAAATGAAACTAGTAGTTAGTAATATCACACAACACCATTTAAAACCAATATATACATTCACCAGCAGGCTTACGTACAATACATTACTAAATAACCAGGTGAAACAGTTAAGTACTCAAATGTAGGTAAAATGATTAGATTGAGTCACAAGTACAATTCCCTATACTTCATAAGTCCAACCCTAAGATGTATGGGGCCTAGTGCACAAAAGTCACAGGTTCCAATACAAGGGTTCTCATAGGAAGGTATTCTCTAAAGGGATGTAATGGACTTTGCGATGGTGATTCAAACAGTCCCGCATTTTTCAAAGTTCAGCAACAATTTGTCAGAAGACAGGTAAGTTCTCCTTTCTCTTCTAGACCCAAGGCTAACCCAGGGGCAGTATACTTCACTCAGGTTCGATGGCCGAAGGTAGGTAAGGGGAAGAGAAGAGACAAAGGGCTTTGCACACAATGGGCCTCATTACGACCCAGGCGGTAAGTTACCGCCTGGGCCGTGACTTTACCACCATGGCGTAAACTATGTTTACGCCATGGTGGTTGGCGGACTTACCGCCCCATTCCGAGGTTGGCGGGGCGGTAAGTCCCCAATCCCCATTTACCCTTCCCCATTCCCATTTTTGCCCCATAGGGCATAATGGGAGTGGGGAAGGCGTTAATTACGCCACCGTAAATTACGGTGGCGTAATTAACTCCATGGTCCCTTAGCGCCATGGATTTTAACACCTGCTAAAAGCAGGTGTTAAATCCGCCATGGCGCTAAGGGACCTCGTACTCAGGCGGTAAGGGTCGGCGCTGTTTACGCCGCCGTAAAACCCTTACCGCCTGAGTCGTAATGAGGCCCAATGTTTTTCTATGGAGAACAGGTATGCTTACTTACCCTCCTGGCTCCGATTTTCGCTGGGGTCACAATGTGGGCATTTGTTTGTATGGTGAGGCAAAGCAATGCTGATTTCTGTTGTGTTTTCATGCTCACCCATGTAAGTGATTTACAGTAACCATTACTGGCATAGATTCACAGTAGCCCTTGCTAGCATAGATGGGTTGGGGCCTCAGGCTCATGCAATTTATTTCTAGGGACCATTGCTAGAATAGTAGGTGGTAGCTGCAGCTTTCTGCATGTGATTTTCTTTTTCTTCAAAAAACTTATATTTAACGCACTGTGGGTACAGAAAGAAATATGAATGACGGGCACAATTCAGACACTTCTGGCGACAAAGTACTATGCAAAACAAATATAGCACAATAGTAAAGTAAGCCCCAGCTTCCAGCAGCCCCCAACCCCCCTCCCCCCCCAATGCCAACCCATTGTCCACTCCAAAGGATCAAGTGGTCTTACAATGATGAAAAGTGCTTCAAGAAGGGGGGCTTGGTAACGATCGCAGGATAAGTCTCTGCAAAGTCAGTGAATGGGCTCTAGATAGAGACATAATTTGCATAGGGTCCATCACACAGCGCAGTAATTTTGTCAGCAACCAAAATGTCCCAAATCTTAAACCACCACATCTGAGTCACAGGGCCAACTACCAATTTCCAGTTTCGCTGCCAGGAGAAAATTCCCAATTAGGGTGGCCATTGGACCAGGAAGGGGGAACCGTCCAACACCCGTATCACCCAGGATTACCACCCTTGGCTCCATGGGGAGTGACAGTCTTGTAATATCCTTTATTCAGGAGAGCATCTCCTTCAAGAAAAGGCCTACCTTTTATACAAGACCACACCATATGAAGAAGAGAACCCTTGTGTCACAACTTCGCCAACAGGCCGAAGAATGGTCTCTAACAATGTGATGCAGACTTTCCGGAGTGAGATACCACCTATAACAACATTTATAGGAGCACTCCCTCTCTGTGACACATCTGGAGAACTTAAGCATCCTGCCCCATATTCTGAGCCACGCCTCATCCTCAGTGGGCCCCCCAGGTCAGCTTCCCATTTAGCCATATGTCAGTAGGTGCACAACAGGGTCCCCTGTGTCCAATAACTTGTATAGCTTTGAGATCCGACCCTGTGACAAACCCCCCAGTATTGATAGCTCAAGGGCAAACAGTGGCCTATTGGCCCCTTTATTTGTCGCAGCTATGCATAGCAGAACCATTCCGTTTCCAGTAAAGTAAAGGCCTGTTTACATTCATCAAACGTCATTGGGCGATTATCCTTGTAAAGCTGCTGTAGGTTCAACAAGCCACCCGCTACCCACTTCCCAAAGCGCACCTGGTCACAGTCAGGCTGAAAACCTGGATTGTCCCATATGGGTGTGAGAGGCCCCATTCCCATTGACACCCCCCATCTACGGAGAGCCCTCCCCATATCATACAGTGTGCATTTGGTTACTGCGAGCAGAGAGAATCCCCACTCCTGGCTCATGTATCTCTAATCCATGTATGGTACCTGAGTCAAGCTGACCACCGACTGGGCTTGCTCGATTAGTTTTCCTTTTGGCTGAAAATCGGTCTCACCCCAGGAAAAAACATGAGAAAGCTGTGCAGCTAGTTTATAGTGAAAAACATCAGGGACTCCCAAGCCACCCACACCCATTGTCCTCATCAGCACTTTCCTAGATATCCTAGCGTGCTTGTTCCCCCAAATAAATTTGAAGATCTTCCCCTGAAGTGTGCAGAGATCCAAGTCGGGGATCCTTACCGGCAACGCCGAGCACAGATAAGAGCAGATTCATTCGGACCGCCACGATACAACCGAACCAAGATATCTCCTGGTGCCCCCACCCGAGTAAGTCTTCAGCCAGTTCCTGAAAGAGCGATGGGAAATTAGCCCAAAAGACCTCTGAGATCCCCCTCAGGATACACACCCCCAGATAGGGGATAGACTCCCGGGTCCATTTTACTGGGGCAAGAGTCCTAATCAGATTCCTATCTTGGGGCTTTAAGGAAACATCCGGCCTGTGCGATTTCTCATAGTTTACCTTGAACTAAGAGACCCGTCCAAAACCACCCAACTCCTGCAGCACCTCGGCTAGAGAAGAACAGGATTACTCAGGGTGAGCAGAATGGAATTGTACGATCAGACCGGAAAAAAAGGTCAGACCATCCAAAAAATGCTAACACCAAAGGTTCAAACACCAAGAGTTTGAACCTTTGGCGGTAGCATTTTAGGTAAGTATATTAAAAAAAAAGGAAGTGGCCACCAAGGGGCGCACGGATGATTACTCTTTCTGTGTAAGCTCTCCCCTAACGGTCCATGAAGTGGATTGAGCCCCCACTCCTGGACCCCTCCTCCGGAGCCACAAACAGGCACACCTCTGCATGAAGGTCTTCCCCCCTCCCTCCAGCAGGAGAAAACCTGACAAAAATCAGCATCGAATTGCCTAAAAATCAGCAGCCAGACGAAAATGAAACTGGGACACCAGGACAGCGAGGCTGTGAAATAAGAGCCCAGCACACTACAGGTTGCGCCCGAGCGAGTCCCCCTGCACTCGCCCCCAGAGCAACAAGAGAAGAAAAGTGACACCTCCGAACGGAGGAGCAGAAACGCTGAGCGCACCGGGACACCTATTCAATGGATCTCCAAGAGCCTCTGCACAACACGTCGTCGCAAGGAACGACCCCCACGAGACTGGCATGGACCCTGACAGCACACCACCCTGAAGCACCTGCCGAATCTGACTACACCCGCGCCAGCCTAACGTGGTGAGGGACCCCCCCACCCGGAAACACGCCAGGGCCACGCTACATAGCCCAAACTCCCACAGGACAACTAAACATACTCTTTGAGGCCCTGGAGCCTCACAGAAACAGGAAAATGCCGGAGCGCCACCTTCACCACCAAGCACAGACCCGAGGCGGGGCAGAGGGAAAACACCCAGAAATGGCCGCCCGGACTCACAAGTAAGTGTCACGCCTCGCACCGACCGCTCCTACGGCGATTGAAAGGGCTACATGCACACAGGTACCGTGTTGTAAAATCTGCATAATACAGTATAGCTTAAGCATGTACCTTCGACTTGCAATCTGCGGCCTATCTTCCACGCCCTGTGTACGGTAGCAGCTATAAGCATATAAGCTCGAAGTAGCCCTCTCCGGCTCCCATGCTACCTCTGCCCCGTCCAGCCATTCCTAAATACAACTAGCATACAACAGGAAATCTGTCAGCGGCCACTGCTAGTGCCTCCACATTGAACAGCATGCAGGAGAGCCGTTAGCTTGTTTCAAACTCTATTGTATCTCACTGCCCCTTCGAATTATGCTCCTACCTACAAAAGGAAACGACTACTAATCTGTTCAAACTGTTATTATTCGTCACTATATGCCTTGCTAATACAGTCTAGCTTACAATAGGAGAGTTTCTCTTAGACTGCCTCATACTGTTTTACCTCACTGCTTTCCGCTAAATTGCTCTAGCCTATAGTAGAAAGTTCTTCTTAGTCTGTTTAAATTGTTATTATATGTTACCATATGCCATGCAAATACGTTCTAGCATACAACAGGAGAGCTGTTGTTAGATTGTCTCATACCGTTGTACCTCATTGCTCTCTGCTAACTTGCTCTAGCCTATAGTAGAAAGTTCCTTCGTATCTGCCCTAACTGCTTAGCTCATTGCCATTGCTAATTACTATTATACTCTAGCCAACCATAACTGTACTAGCCTAATACCAGGCTGTTACACGGTACCAGCGTGAACCCAACCATTGTGGACCCCTACGGTATCGCCACATCCTCTCCACAGGTTACTCAGGCCCCTACATGTCCATCACAGGTCAACTCACCTACCAACATCGTTATGACATTCTCTACGTCTGCTACACCTATATGCTACCTAGCCATACTCTCATCACTCACTGCCCTATTAACTATGACAACACCCAACCTCAATCCACCCACAGAAAGGGATTTGACCAGAATGATGTACACACAACTGGCACCCCAAAGTCAGCTCCTCATTTCCAAACCCAACCCAACCCAATCTGGCCTGCCCTACTGATCTTAGGAACTATAGATTAGGCACTAGACTGCTCAAGCCAACATATGCCCACCAGCCCCCTATCCTCCGTAAGACTGAGCCAACTCACAACAGGCGCAACAAGCACAATAGGAAACCTAGCTGTAATAAAACACCTAGGATCAAATCTTCAGAAACCTTGCTCAGCAATGTCCATACCACTGAAAGTTCAAAAGTAATACACAACCTTAAGGGAGGCCTCATTAACGCTAGATCCCTAACAGCCCACGCCTCTGAAATTGCTGACATTATTACCTGCAACCAACTTGACTTCCTAGCAGTTACTGAAACTTGGCTGCACAAAGCCGCTGGCCCGGCCTTAATGCTTGCCATACCCCCGAACTTTGTCATCTTTAGGAAAGATAGAGAAACCTCCAAAGGAGGTGGCACAGCCTTTATATGTAGAGATAACCTTATCATCAAAGAAATAGATAGTATTACTATGCTATCAGCAGAATTACTCTCTCTAAAACTAGAAATCTCCCCCTCACGCACAAACACGGTACACCTCATTTATAGACCTCCAGGTCCACTAGGCACCTTCAAAGATGACTTAACCGCCCTCCTAAACACCAATGCCAAACCAGGAACTCAAATCATCCTACTAGGTGATTTCAACTTAGGTTACAACGACCTTAAAGACACGAATGCTTCTTCTATAGCCAACACCATTTCAGAAGCAGGCCTCACCATACGGAGTAACGGCCCCACGCATTGCAAAGGCTGCACACTGGACTGGGTCGCAGACATTAATTGTGTATCCATCACAACGGCAACTGAACCATGCATTTGGACAGACCACTATCTGATCTCATTGACCATTTCTGATCTTCCACAACATATATCTACTAAACTATATGCTCCTCCTGCCCTCCCAGGCTGCAAACAAAATATAACACTGTCTAACCTCCTCCCGCTGATTCAACCTATCACCAACCATTCTAGCCTGATCACCGACCCTAATGATCTAGCTAACCTGTACAACAACACCATCAACTTAGCGATAGACGCTATTGCGCCACTCAAGCTTACCAAATCCAAACCCCTCGCCCATCTTAACACATGGTTCACCCCAACGTTAAAAGCCCTACGTAAGGAGAAATGACACGCAGAAGCATGCTGGAGAAAAAACCCTTCTCCTGACAATAAAAACCTCCTACCACCCTCACCAACAGTTACAAAGAGCAAATCATTCAGGCAAAAAAAGAGACTTTCAATGACAGAATCAAAAAAGCGAACTCTAACCCTAAGGAAATCTTCTCCATCCTGAGAGAACTAGAATCTCCCATTGCTGCTATAGACTCTTGCGTCAAAGACAAAATTTGGTGTACAAACATTCAAAATGCCCTATGCAACAAAATCACAATGTTACAAGATAAAATAGCAGCTAAAAAATTCTCCCTCCACAATATTGCCCTCTCAACACAAAAAAACCATCCTACAGGAACTTGCCATAAACCATACCAAACCTCTCAACCAATTCAGCTTTAAAGCCATTTCTATTCAGGAAACGAAGAATATCATTACGTCTCTCAAACCTTCTCGATGCCTTGGTGACACATGCCCAGCCCCTATCATCAAAGAGGCTGTACATGAAATAGCCCCCTTCGTCACCTTATTTATCAACGCATCATTCAAATCATGCTCTGTACCTACCGACCTTAAAGATGCTTGGATACTACCCCTCCTAAAAAAAAAAGCCAACCTGGACCCAAGTATCACAACGAACTACAGGCCTATAACAACTGCCCCGTTCCTCCTCAAAATCCTAGATTAAGCAGCATATCTACAGATCCAATCCTATCTGGAGATCAACAATCTACTAGGGACTAGACAATCAGGTTTTAGACCGAGACATGGAACTGAAACGGCCCTCCTTGATCTCAAAAACCAACTAGATGAGCGTAAAGACAGAGGTGATATCTCTATTCTCCTACTCCTAGACCTATCCGCCGCTTTCGATCTGGTTGATCATAAGGTTCTATGTAACCACCTTCAATCGGCGGCCAACTTCTCTACACAAGCTACAGCGTGGATAACCTCATTCTTGGACAAGAGAACCATAAGAGTCTTCTCACCCACTTCAGCAGCAGATGCAGTCCCCATCACCTGTGGAGTCCCCCAGGGGTCTTGTGTTTCCCCCACTTTGTACAATATTTTTACAAAGCCTCTCTTTGATATATTGGACAAACTAAGGGTCTCATACACTAATTATGCGGATGACATGCAGATCCTTATCCCAATCCAAGGTGACTATGACAATGATACTAACCTCATAAACAAAGTCTACCAAATTATCCAAACGTGGATGGCCACACATGGCCTATGTCTTAACGATGACAAGACCGAGCTTTTAATCATCGGATCCACTAACAAACTTAACAAACTATCCCATCTCTACAACTCCATCACTATTGATGGTATCAAAATCAAGGTAGCTAAGGAAGTTAAAACTTTAGGATTTTACTTAGATTCGGCCCTCACCCTTGAAAAACAAGTAAATGCCACTGCATCAGCAACTAGCTATACATGCAAACTTATTCATGCATGCAAACCTTTCCTATCTATAGCCAGTTGTACCACCATAACGTAAGCCCTCATCCTCTCCAAACTGGACTACTGCAATGCACTGTATCTAGGCACCAGCAAACACAGTAGTAACAAACTCCAAGCTTTGCAGAACAATGCCCTCAGAACAGCATTAGGCATTCCTAAAGGGAAACACATATCAGACCAAAGAAGAGCCGTCAACTGGCTTGCCATTAATGACCGGATCAAGCTCAAAACCCTTAATATTATACACAACTGTATGAATAACAAAGCACCTGCATACCTCACCGGTAAATTCACTAAGCACACCTCTGAACGTCCTATTAGAAGAGCCCAGGAAAAAAACATAAAAATCCACAATTTTAAATTGAAAAGAACTGGAGGATCTAGCTTCCGGGTACTAGCTGCTCACCTCTGGAACTCCATCCCAGACTCACTTCCCCCTCCTTTCATGTGTTCAAAACCAATGTCAAACGCTGGCTCCACACTAATGACTGCTAGCTTCAACTGTACATACCTGAACACTATGTATACTGAATGTAAATAATCTGAAACAGTAACTACTTTCTTTTATCGTTGTAAACCATGTGACAATGTAATATAATATATGATGTACATGTCTTCCTGTAACATAAGCAATGTATAATAACTATGTACTTGAACTAAGAATTTGCAAGCGCCCAGTTCCTTAACGGCCCGGTGCGCTCTACAAATAAATAAACAATAAATATAAACAATACAATACAACCGCCCCCTCATGTGCCTGACCCATAGTGGAAGAAGAAGTCCATAGAGGACAAAGCTCAGCCACCGGTGTGCCTTGAGTAGCCTGCACTCACCCCTCACCCAAAATTTGGGCAATGCATAAACCCCGACTCCTGAACATCAGCCGGAGAAACAATCCAGTCTCCAACTTAAACGGACGTGCGGAGCAGATCACGTCGAACTCCCTCCACCGCAAGACAACATAATAACCCCTCTCTAACCACACAGCACAATCCACATACAGTACCACAACCCATTGATCCTGGTACATGCAAGGCAAGCTCGGAGAAAGTGGTAATCTCATCACGCAGTACTGGAATCACTCTGAAGACATCCTGAGACTGGTCCAGCAGAATCAAAACCCCAAGTCCACACTTCCCTACAGACCCAAAGTGCTAAATCAACCCAGTACAAACCACAAATCGGGAAAAGCAGGGAAACCCCTCTGGAGATCAACAAAACGCACATAGAACTTGGTGCACATGAACATACGAGAAAAACTTGCACCCTTTAAATTCTCTCCACACCACGAGTATGGCAACTTCAGGACTAGAGGCAGCATCCACTAAAGCTGATTTGGCTGACCTACTAACTGAAGTGAATAGCATGAGAGGAAACATCACTGGAAAGATGGAAAAAAAACACAGAATAGACAAAATGGAGGAGAGGCTGGAAGAAGTAGAACATAATCAGACCTCCCTTTCTGCACTTGAAACTCAAATGGACGTCAGAATCGCAGAGATAGAAACGAGAGAAGAAGAATTTTGCATGAAGGTTGATGATCTCGAAAACCGAGAGCAACGCAACATACGTGTCTTTGGAGTTCCTGAAAAGGAAAGGGAAACAGACCTACATCTAAAAAAAAGCTGCACACAATGATAAAAATACTTTTCGGAGATGACTCACTAGACGAGCCGAAACTCGACCGCATCCACCGTGCAGGCAGAACAGCAGGTGGCCAAGATTGATACTCGCCAGATTAAACAACTATGCAGACAAAGCCCAAGTCCTCGACAAGGTCAGAAAAGGTACCCACATCCCCCTGGAAGGAGTGAATATAACCATCTACCAGGACCTCTCCTCTCTTACCCTAGTGATGAGAAGGAAATGTATCCTGCTTACCAAATTCCTAAAAGACAAAGCAGTGAGATATCAATGGGGATACCCCTTTGCGCTAACATTCGAATGGGAAGGCGCCCTGATGCAAAAGGACATTGCAGGATGCATAGTGGACATAGTCGGAGGACAGGAGGGAGGATCAGCCCCCGACGACGGAAGAAATAGAGAAGCTGGGTGGAAGATCAAAGGACCAAGATGGGAAAAGATTCCTGGCGCACGGAAATTCAGAAGGATGAACGCGCCCTCCGACACGGAACACTGAAATCCTGAGACCACAGCAAAGACAAAGGTGTGTTGACCCACGAAGGGCAAGAGCCGACCTGCTTCAAGCGAAGTGCTCCAGTTATAAGGTCATGACACACCTGGAAGAAAGTAAGAATTTTTGTTACAAACATTATACACCTAAGACATACAGAGGGACGGGGGAACGAGGGGAACGCACTATCGACAGAAGTGTACACCACTGCCAGAAGAATGCGGGAATGGGGGGGAATCAAAGAGGGCTCACTACAGAGAGAAGTGTTAAGCTCGCAGACTAAACCAGGTTAGTTCTTCACTGGTGGTACGAAACTGATAAGATCAAGAAGGCTCAGAAGTATCAGACACCATAAAAAGGACAAAGGGAGGGAGGGGGGTGGTAGGGGGAAATCTATAACGTTCATGACAGGCAAACTTAACGAACCAAACAACTTTAGGTCGTTGACATTGAAAGATAACACATGGGACCCAGAGAGCAGACACATAGAAAGTAGCCATGGCCCAGACAAATGACGCGGTAACCGACAGGCCCAGATCCATCAAAACCGGCACTCTGAACATCAAGGGACTTAATTCCCCCACTAAAAGGTCATTAGTCTCCAGAGAATTTAAAAGGGCCAATCTCGACATACTTTTCCTACAAGAGACAAGATACATACAAGGGGAAGAACGTAGGGTTCTATACACCAGATTTGGTCTTCAATATTGGGGCTCCGGCCCATTACGGAAAGCCGGCGTAGGTATTAGTCAGAAAGGGACTCTTGAAGTTCGGAAAACTTGGTCCGATGTGGGCGGTAGAGCAATCGTGGTAGTGGGCAGGCTACACAATACCACCATAACACTCACCTCCATTTACGCACCCAACACTGGACAGTCCCGCTTCCTACAACACATGGTCCCCAAAGTTATGCTTGAGGCGGAAGGAGAAGTAATCCTTGGAGGTGACTTTGACATGTGGGCAGACCCCACACTTGACAGACAAGCCGGCAACCCACTAGCAAAGGAACCGCCCAATGCCCGCCTGCTCCAAAGTGATCAAAATGATGAACATATACAGGCTACAAGACGCATGGCGTCTCACACATCCTCCTCAAACAGGGTTTACATTCTACCCTACCCCACACGCCACATGCACAAGTATTGATTACATATACCTCACCCCCGGCTTAACAGAAGCGATGTCCACATCAATGATCACCCCAATCACATGGTCAGACCACAACATGGTCACGGTTACCCTTAGCCTACAGGTCTTTCCAAAGTGTTTTGTTGCAACGCCATTTCGAATTCTTGTGAGGAAGCACTATAAGGCTAAGGGTGACCGTGACCAAACAATTAGCGAAGGAAATCAGTGAATATTTTGAGCGAAATAATACAGGGGAATTGTCCAAAAACACAGTGTGGGAAGCGAGGAAAGCAACATGGAGAGGTTTATTAATGAGAGAGGGGGCGTCCAAGAAGAGAGCGAGAACCCTGATAGAAAATAAACTCAGAAACGAGATTTGCACAATCCAACGATGCCGAGAGGAGAAAGAGAATAGCGGACACGGCCAAGAAAAGGGAAGAACTTTGCCGGCTGGAGCTAGGACAAGTTCTTCGTAGACTCCAATTCCTAAAACAAACACATTATGAGAAAGGAGACAAAGCCGTCGCGTTACCAGCAGCCAGATTGAGAGGGCAACGGACAGATAGATGGGTGACATCCATAGAAAACGCAAATAATTCCCAGGCAACAGCCCCCACCAATGTCTTTGAGGCCTTCGCCGACTTTTATGAAAATCTATACACCTCCGAAACCACACAGGAAGAAGGGGAGTTAGACAAATATGGATGAAATTACAATGCCGAAACTCACCCAAGATATAGTTGACACACTCGAATCCCCCATTACGCCATCAAAAGGCTTCCGACAGGGAAGGACCCAGGTGACGACGGCTATACCGCAGGGTTTTACAAAACCTTCCTGAACCCCCTCCTCCCTTTTATGTTCGAACTATTTAACCATATCCTTCAGACAGGATCAGCTCCCAAATCATTCTGACACACTAATTTCGGTAATTCCCAAGGAAGGCAAAGACCCCAAGCAGTGTGCATCCTACCGCCCCATCTCTCTCCTCAACATCGATGCCAAAATATACACACAAGTGCTCACCGCCAAACTTGAAATACATATGCCCTCCATAATTCATCCTGACCAGGTTGGGTTCATCCTCGGAAGACAAGGTGCCGACTCCACCCGTAAAACCCTCCACCTAATACATGAAGCTAAAAAAATGCCAAATGCCCCCTCACTGCTCTCGATCGACGCAGAGAAAGTGTTCGACAGAGTCGAATGGCGCTTCCTGGAGGCAATACTGAATAAGATAGGCCTCGGCCCAACACTTGGGAGAGGAATTAAGCCAGTATACACTTCACCCCGAGCATTGGTCATGGTAAACACACAATACTCACGATGGTTCTCCCTGGGAAGAGGCACGAGACAAGGATGCCCCCTCTTGGCAATATTATTCGCCTTATCCCTAGAACCCCTTGCCCAAACACTCAGAGCCGACAAACAAGTAGAGGGCCTGCATGTTCATGGAAGGGAATACAAACTGGCCTTATATGCAGACAATATCTTACTCCCTGTTCAAAACCCCATGAGTTGTGTACCCCACGCTATACAACTCATCGAGAAATATGGCACACTATTAGGCTTCAAAATCAACCGAACCAAATCCATCCTCTTCCCACTACAGGAACTCACCACAGACCAACTCTTGGAATTTTCCCAGCTAGTTCTGATGATGGGAGGCCCAATGCTCTGATACCTAGGTATTAATTTAACTAGAAATATTTCAGACATATATGAGGCCAATTTCCCACAACTCCTTGCCGCGTTCCGCGCAGATCTCGCGAAATGGCACCCCCTTGCGATCTCATGGATGGGACGTCTCAACGCTATCAAGATGGTTAGCCTCCCACGGTTCCTATACCCCTTCCAGGTCCTCCCCGTGAAGATCCCAGAAGACTTCTTGAGAGAAGTGAAAAAGGCGATCCTACAATTCCTATGGGGTGGGAAAAAACCAAGAATATCTTATGAAACTCTCATACTCCCTGAAGAGAAAGGCGGCGTGGGCCTCCCAGACCTCAAGCTGTATTATCAAGCGGTCCAATTGAGGGTACTTATCCCTATCTAAGAGATAAAAAAGACCTGCAATGGGTCCAATTGGACAACGCCAACCTGACCCCTGTCCCGCTCTCAGAATGGCTATGGGTCCCGAGACCAAAACTCATGCGAAAACTTCGCGATCGCATAATCTTGGGAACGATGTGGGAAATATGGAAAGAGGGGAAATAAATGGTAGGGGTAACAACATGGCCTTCCCCCCTTAAGCCACCTATGGGCCCCGGGAATTAGAGAGGAAATCCCAGAACACCCAAGATACCAACCCTGGTTCGAGGCAGGGCTAGAGAGAGTTGTGGAGAGACAGAAAATGTATTGCAGTCTCCAAACTGGAGGAGGCCCTTCAGCTCAACCCAATCCCAGTCTTCCTTTACTTACGTCTCAAAGGCATGCTATCAAAACAAGAATGGTACAGAAAGTTATGCAGGGAACTCACACCCTTTGAAAAAATCCTCGACACAGTCACCACGACAGAAGGATTGATCACTCGCATTTACTGAGCACTGCTCGACAAAGGCCCAAACCCAATCCCAAAACTAAAAAATAAATGGGAGAAAGACTTCAAAAGAGAATTCGACCAATATACGTAGGACACAATATGCAAAACACCATCTTGAATATCAATCGCCGCACGATATAAGCTACACGCCATAAAACTACTACATAGATGGCAATATGACCCTCACAGACTATCCAAGATGTTCCAGGCCAACAGTCCAAAGTGCTGGCGGGGTTGTGGGAAAAACGCCAACTACTGGCACATGTGGTGGGATTGCCCTAAAGTACGCATCTACTGGGAAGAGGTGCTAGGCTGGATCAAACAGATAGATGGCATTGACTGAAAAGCAACACCTCTCCTGGCTCTGTTTGGCCTAGATGAGGATGAAGAGGAAGTACTTAGAACAAAAGGAATAGCAACCCCACTACTACTAGCGGCGCTAGTGGACTAAATGGAAATCCCTATATCTCCCAGCAAAAAAGGAATGGATCGGAGTAGCCACAAACATATATACGATGGAAAAAATCACAGCCACCCTCCACAAAAGAGCTGCCTAACACGAAGAACTCTAGTGCGACTTTGCAGCCCTATATGTCCCCAACCCGGGAGGAAATATCTCCAACAACTGAGGAACATAATGCTAGCAAAACTTGATAACAGACCAGAGTTCACCAAACAGACCATCCGGATAAGATCCTGTCGCAAGTACTCAAATGAACATTTAAATACTCAATCTGCGTCCCACTACGATGTGTAAATACATCTCTGTCAACGAACTTCTCATGTAACATGCCTGCCTTGGAGGGAGGGGGGAGGGAAAGGGGGTTGTTAAGTTAATTGCAATGGTATTGTCTTTGATTACGCAGACATGCTTGTTGGTGTTTACAAGTTTATTCGCTGTAATCTGACAATGATACCAAGAAAGTCGTAAATGTTCTTTCTTTTTCATATGTTTTTTGAAAACCAATAAAAACTTAAATCTAAAAAATAAAAAAAGACTGCGGGTGTACTTTAGAGTATAGTGAGCAGGGGTTGCTGGGGAAACCCATGCAGCCCCCGAAAAAAAAGAAAAGGACCCTGCGGCGCCGGGTTTCCCAATCACGGAAGTGAGCTGGCGCTGCAGGGGACACAGCGTGAAGAGAAGATAAGAAGAGTTTGTTTATGTTGGGGTTGTGGTTGGGGGTGTGTTGGGGTTTTGAACGTGTGTTTGCATCGGAAATGTACAAACCTTTTGTTGTTCGTACATTTCACATGCTAACTTTCCGGCCGCTGGAAAATCAGCTGCCGTCGGATCACATAGATTCGAGCAGAACATCATCTGCATAAGGGACACCTTATATTCCATCTCTCCAACCCGGATTTCCTCTATTGCCTCATTAGCTCTCATTCAGCTAGCATGTGGTTCCATACACAGGGCAAAAATCAACAGAGACAACTGGTAGTCCTGTCTCGTACCCCTGGTAATTGACAGTCTGGACTACAGTGCCCCGGTAACCGTAAGGCATGTAAACTGGTGTTGGTAGATTGTCATTATCCTGCTTATAAACCCCGGGTCAAACCCAAACGGCACCAAAACTTCCCAGAGATATCCTCAATCCACCCTGTCAAAGGCCTTGTGGGCATCCAGTGCAATATTTCCAAAATCAATGCCCGAGTGCTTCCCCACTTCCAATAGGCTCAGAACTCGGTGCATATTATCATGGCCACTCCGGCTCACAATGGAACCCGTCTGATCACTATCTATGAGTCTGGCAAGGACCTCCATCATCCGACGGGCCAAAACTTTGGAGAAGAGCTTCGAGTCCATGTTAGTGAGGGTAATGGGGCGATTGGAGTCGCAAAGTAGTGGATCTTTGCCCGGCTTGGAAATCAAGACCGTTGTAGAGACCCCCATCGAAGGAGTTACCCTACCGGAGGACATAAAGGAATTAAAGAGGTTTACCCGGGGGGAATCAAAAGTTCACCATCTTTCTTGTAAAAGAGAGCCGTAAATCCATCCGGACCCGGGGTCTTGTTGTTCAGGGTCATGATTGTCCAATCCACTTCCCCCAGCAAGATTGGTGCCTCCAGAGAATCCTGACCCTCACAAGAGAGACTGAGCAGATGCTCACCACCCACATACTGGGCCTGGCCCTCTGTATGGGGAATCTCGCCATTGAATATTGATTTAAAATGTGCCTCAAAAAATCCCCAATGTATCTGCCTCCTCCCGCTGCACCACCCCTTGCTCATCACGTAAGAGTAATATAGAGTTCCAGTTCTGGAGCTTGCATAGCTTGGCTACGAGTAGGTGATTGGCGTAATAATACTGCTTGGTTTTCAGCATTGCTTAAGATGTTCTGTCAGCCAGGTGCGCCTCCAATTTTTTCCGTGCCATCCTAAGTTTGCGTAGCGCCTTACAAGACTCCCAAATTCTTGTGCTCCTTCTAAGCCTGAGAAAACGTACCCTCTAATCCCCCTTCTAACCAGCTGTCTCTCTCTAGTGTACAGCGCTGACTTACTGATGAGTACCACCCTAACTACGGCCTTCATAGTGTCCCACACAATGTCTCGTGAGGGACCAGAGTTTTTATTTTCCCTGAAGTCATTGGAGATGACCTCTCCCAGCTCTTTAGTCAACCCAGGGTCTCTGAAGTACCGGGTCATATAGTTTCCATGGGCCTCTGGGCCTCTCGGCCTCTCGGGCCTAGCTAGCACTGCCAGAGACATTGACACACAAGGGCATGGTCAGACGGGCTGGGTGTGCCTATTTCCACCCCTCGAACGCACGGATACAATGCACTAGGAATGAGAATGAGATCTAGTCTAGAGAAGCCCCCATGCACATGTGAATAGAAAAAGAAGTTGCTGTCCTGCCCGTGAACCAGTCTCCATGTGTCAACCAACTCCAGTTCACGGAGGAATAGCCCAAAAGCCGCTGAGTGTTTAAAGTCTAACTTGGTGGGAGGGAGAGTCTTGTCCACCAAGGGTTGGGCACCAGATTGAAATCTCTGCCTAACATGACTTGCCTCTCAACCAAAGGGAGCACCTTGAGTAGAAAACTTTCCAAAAAGGCATCATGACCAACATTAGGGACATATAGGGACACCAACGTGAAAATCTGATCCCACAGCAAGCCTTTAACACAAACATAGCGCCCCTCTGGGTCCCGAAGGACCTTAACTTTCGAGATCAGGATCTGCTCACCCACCAAAATGGCCACCCCTGTTTTTTCTCCCCTCCAGAGGCAAACAAATGGCGCGGGAATGCCCTATTTTTCATGCGCTTCTCATCCTGTACAAGCAGGTGGGTCTCCTGGAGGAAGACAATGGAGGAAATATGTCCTCAGTTTGGCCAAAACAGATGTCCTTTATTCAAGCCCTGTACATTCCATGTGCCCATCAATAGTAAGTCTTCCCAATCAGCATCAATCTCTACATTAGCCAACATTCCCCCTCAAATCAAGTTGCCCTCCCTGTCATCACAGCCTGAAATGCCCACACACTAGTTTCGTAGAATAACTGTCCGTTCCACAGTAAACATTTATGAACTAACCCCCCTACCCCCTTTTCCCAACCACAAACCATGCTCAAACATGAGCGACTGGACATCTGGGAACTCAGCCGGGAACCCGGCTTGGAGGGCGGAGAAGAACCATAACCCCAAGAGACACTCCCCTCAGCACAGCCCCTGCCGATAAATACAAACCTCCCACTCCTGACCACCACAACTCAATCCCAGAGAATACCTCATCAGGCACAGCTCCATAGGAGGCATCACCCCAACAAATAAGCTAACACATAAAACTCCCAGCTCTTTCAAATCTTTCTGGGTGGCCCCTTCACCCACCTCTTCCTGCCCACCTTGCTCCATTTCTGCAAGGAGACCGGAACAGCACCCGGACTCGAGTCCTGCCCACTCTCAGGATTCCCTCTGCCCCCTGCGGATACAGCAATTTCTCCACCTCCTTCATTGATCGGACCACCCAGCGCCTCCCTTGATGATTGAAATGGGGTGCAGTAGGAAAGCCCCACCTATAGGGCACTTCCCTTGCCCGTAGCCACTCAGTCAGCAGGTGCAGTGCCTTTCGCTTTACCAAAGTCGTTGACGCCAAATCCTGATACAGGGAGAGAGACATGTTGCGAAACGAGAAGGATGGCAAGGGTCTTGCCGCAGCCATTACGCATTCCTTGATTTTAAAGAAGTGAGCCCAGGACAGCCCATCATCAGACCTGTCCTGGGTCAGGGCGGCTTGAGATCTGGCTCGGTGAGTTCTGTCGAGTTGAATCTCCTGATCTCCAGGCAGTTCAAGAATGGAACGAAAGAGGTCAGCCCCAAAGTTGGGAAGGTCATCATCTCGCACCTTTGAGGAAACACCCCAGGTTCGGATATTATTTCTGCGGGAACGATTTTACCCATCCTCCTGTTTGTCTTCTAGCTCCTCACAGCGGGCATCCAAAGCGTAAAGTCGATTGGAGCACTCGCGCCTACTTCATAGAACTACTCACAGAGGGTGTCCTCACCTCCGACACCCTGTGCTCAATCTCTGAGACTCTTTTATCCAACGCCATGATCTTGTGGGAGAGTTCCTCTGTGCTCTTGTGGATCTCTTTACGAATTTCAGCCAACAGATCTTGTAGGTCAGACTTGGTAGACTTCTGTGTAAGCATAGCCACAAGGTGGTCCGACCCATGCACCTGAGCCGTTACCACCTCAGAGCGCTTGCTCTTGTCTGTGGGTTGCAGCATTTTAGCAATGTCCCCTTGCTTCCCTGTCTTAGGAGTTTTGGCCATGTTGTACATAGGAGGCCTCCGCCGGTCAGATCCGGGTGCACTGCAATGCCTGTACCACCAAGGGACAGAAGGCGTGCTTCCAAAGCAGTCCCCCAAAGCAAACCCTATATTAGGTCGTCCAAGACCTTAAAGAATGTAAACTAGTTCACAGCTCGCCTGGGCAGGCAATCACGCTTAGGTACAGGGACACCAAACGCCAAAACAAAACCTCACTCGGCAGGCGCGGAGCAGAACAGCGTGGCAACCAGATTGAGGATGTTGGTAACAGTGCCACCCTCTCAGCCAGGATTTCAGTAGGTAGGGAGTGTGGGCGCTGAATGAAGATGCAGCCATAATGCAGGATCCTCACCAGGCAGGGAGATTAGCAAGCTTGGAGGTGACCCCTTCAGCTGTAGTAACACACACACATCCGGTGTATAGCAGGGGGTACCCTGAGATGACAGTTCCAGCATCAGCCACAGCAAGCCCAGGACCATGCCTGCCTCATCCCTCAAACTGGGCATGGGGAGCCCAATGTCGCAAATCTGCGTCTCTCCCAATGTACTAGGCCCCATGCAGTGTATGATCAAAGTGCTGCTAATGAGTCGTTATATGATGCAAAAGCAGTGAATCCAAACATTGCAATGCAACAGTGGGCGCCTTCCCATAACACCACAGAGCATGCTTGTTGTTTATAGCTGTAGTCCGTTTACCTGCACCTTCACCTGTCATTCGCTATAGGAGACGGTAGATAGCAGAGATATGCAGTACAGGAGCCAGTGTGAGGAGGAGCTGCTGGTGAGTCCACGGCCCTCCCCGGGCCACTGGCGCACCATAGGCACCTCCTGTGCATCAAGGAAAGAGGACTCAGGGACCCATGCCCGGAGCGCCGGCAAGTGAGACCCCTGACTCACTGCCGCTACATCAGCTGCATCAGTGTCACTGCCACCTCAGCCCAGGTGCGTTACAGACAGGGAGCCCAGGTCGTTGGTGGCCCGCTCCCTCACGCGCAGGCCCCTGCACCTGCGCGTTCATGCCCAGTACCGGCTACCGCCTTCCTTTCAGGGCCAGTGCCACGGCCTCCAGACCAACACGGCCGGAGAAGCGATATCTTCAGGGGGCAGCGATCACCCCACCACAGGGCTCACCAAAAGCAGCTCTGACACAGGTCAGCAGTCGGAGCCACGCAGCAAGCACTCCACCTCCTTCATGCTCGGGTCCAGCCCAGGGCGCCATCTTCCCGCAAAGCCAGGCACACAGCATCAGGGCCAATACTCGGAAACGCTGGCACCCCCAGCACTCTACGTTTCACCCAGCAATGCTCGCAGGGCTCAGGGTTAACACCACGCCATCCCCACATGCTTTGGGGTACTAAAAGAGGTCTGCAATTTGATTTGCAGCCCTCTCGACGCTGCAGACACTTAGGCAGCCATTTTCATGATGGTGTGCCTAGCCACGCCCCCTCTGCATGTGATTTATGATCACCATTTCTGGCATAGATGGATTGTGGCCGAAGGCTCATTGAAGGGATTTACATTGTACATTAGTAACATAGATAGGTTGTGTGTGGCGCCTCATGGAAGGGATTTACAGTAACCATTACTGGCATTGATCTTCTGACTCAAGTGAGGCCCTAAATACCTCATCTCTAACCAATCTGGCATTTAGTCACCAAGATGGAACCGGCAAGGGAAGTCTCTCCATGCTGCATTTGGTGACTAGCGGCGCATGGTCAAAGTCTCCTGTCTTTTTACTCTGTATGTCCAAACCTATGCATATCCTTAACTCTTGTGAATGCCAGATCTATCTGAGAATAGTACTTGTGCATCGCTGAATAATCAGAAGAGCCCTTCGAGGGGATTGGGTCCTCCGACGTATTCCATATCTATGACATGTAATCACCACAGCTGTGCTGCTTCGGAAACTTTTTCGGCGTCTGCGTCCTGCGTCGATGACGTCGATGCGCCGTCGTCGAGGACCTCGTCCGATGTCATCCGATGTGATAAGTAGGACGCACGACGCCCATAGCCTCAGTTCCGTTTTTTCCGCGAACGTGTTGCTTCGTGTTTCTCGGTTCTAAGCCTCGACTCTTTGGAGTTCTGTTCTTTCTGGCTCTTCGAACCTGTTCGTTTGTGAATTTCCTTCGGCGATGTCTTCCACTTCGTCTTCAACCCCGCGTCCGGGCTTTAAGAAGTGCGGGGAGTGTGGGTCCAAGATGTCGGTGACTGACTCGCACGACGCCTGCCTCTGGTGCCTCGGGGAGGCCCACGACACGGATGACTGTATCGACTGCCAGTCGCTCACGTCCAAAGCCTTACGCGAACGTAAGAAGAAGTTGTCGGTAGGTCGGGTGTCCAAGCCCCGGAAGTCGAAGTCGGCAGGGCTTTCGACGGATGATTCGAGGGGTGACTCTCCGCGTCATCGTCGGAAGTCTCGTCGGTCTTCTTCTAGGAGTGGGTCTCGCCACTCCTCAGCCTCTTCGAGGCATTCTCGGAAGCGCCGTCACCGGTCGCCTTCCGGGTCCTCTTCCGAGGATTCTGCACGGCACGTCGGTTACCCCACCAGCCGTGCGACGCCGGAGGAATGGGCTTCCTTCGGGAAGAAAATGTTGGCGATTCTTGAGTCGCAGGGTACTCAGCCGTCCGCGCCCACGAGTGGGGTCGGCCGTGTGAGGTCGAGAGACGCCGCTCGCAAGAGTGGTCGGCACGAGTCACGGGAGCGGTCCCGTTCGGACAAGGAGGCTCGTTCTCGCCGTACCCGTTCCAGGTCCCGGTCCTCGACGCGTTCGAGACCGTGTGCTCCTGTGCAGTCTTCGAGGAAGACATCGACGTCTGAGGCGTCGAGGGCGTCGACAGGCTTTCTCGAGGCTCCGGCTTCGAGGACGTCGTCGAGGCCGTCGACGATCAGGTCGTCGAGGGACACGCTCGGGGCTCTGGCTTCGAGGGCTGTGTCGACGCCGCCGATACTGGAGGCGCTGCATCTGACGTCGACGCCGATTTCCTCGACGTCGACGCCGATCCTCTCGGCGCCGTTGCCGGTTTTCTCGGCGTCGGCGCTGATTCGCTCGACGCCATCGACGCCTTTCGTGTCGGAGGTGCCCCGTGTCACGGGTGTACCCCCTAGGAAGGCTCTGGTTAAGAGCAAGCACTCTCGGGTGCCTTTTCGCCACCTGGAATATATTTCGGAGGCGGATGAGGATTCTGATGGCCTGGTTCCTAGTCAGGTGCCAGATGAAATTGTCTCGGGCCATAGTCAGTTTGACGATTTGAGGCAGTCACTGCATGATGCCAGTGGACTGGACACCTCTCCGGAGGTGGAATTTTGTAGGCCTGAGCCTGGCTCCCATGCCGATTCCTCGTACCGGCGCCTTATGGCTAGGGTGTCTGAGTATCTGGGATGGTCTGCTCCCCCAGGGGAGTTTGTGCAGGATGATCTGACGGACATCCTTGATGTTGGTCCCCCAACTGACCCGGTACTGCCGTTCCATATGGCTTTACAGAGAAGGGTGACGGCGGCTTGGACTGCTCCGGAGAGTCTCCCGGCGGTGGGCAGATCCTTGTCGCGTAAATACCGTCCAGCCAGTAGCGACCCCTGCTACTTGACCAGGCACCCCACTCCGGAAAGTTTGGTGGTGCAGGCGGCCACGGCCCCGGCAAAGCAGGCGTCGTACCCTACCATCCCTCCTGATAGGGACGACAAACGTTTTGATGGCTGGGCGAAGAAAGTGTTTTCTTCTGGTGGTATGGCGCTTCAGGCGGCCAACTCCATTTGTGCCTTGTCACGTTTCACGCACACTCTGTGGAACTGTGTTGCGTTAGCGGCTGAACATATTCCCGAAGGGGATGAACGGGATGGTTTCCTTGCTATGGTCCAGGATGGTAAGGATGCCATGTGTGAGTCCGTTCAGTCGGGTCTGGACTTGGCTGAATGCGTCAGTAGGTCCAATGGCGGCGAGCACCGTGATACGCAGGTTTGCGTGGTTGCGGAAGTCGGGGTTTGCTCCTGATGTGCAGTCCCGGCTCCTCAACATGCCCTTTGATGGTGAACACCTTTTTGGCAGCAAGGCTGACGAGAGCCTTGAGAGGTTGCAGACCTCAAAAGCTGCAGCGAAGTCGTTGGGCGCTGCAGTTCGCCAGCCTCCGCCTTTTCGTCCTAGGGGACAGCAGTGGAGGGGTGGTTCCTTTCGCTATTACTCATCCTTCAGTAAAGCGAGAGGAGCTGGCAGTCATAGAGGCCAACGCAGGGGTACCAGAGGTGGACGACAGGGTACCCGTGGTGCCAAGGCCGCTCGGGCAGTTGCCTCTTTGCCCTCAGGTAACGCCGCAGCCGCTCCCACTCAGTCGTGAGGCCATGTCCCATGGTTCGCCGGTTGGGGGAAGGCTGGCGCAGCATCTTGTAGAGTGGCAAGCCATTACTTCAGATGTGTGGGTTCTGGAGATCATAACCCACGGCTACTGTCTTCCTTTTCGGCACAGGCCTCGCGACAATCCACCGGGGAACCTCTCTTTGCAGAGTCCGGATCCGCTCCTTGCGCAGGAAATTCAAGCCCTGCTGGAGAAAGGCGCCATAGAACTGGTGCCTGTAGCGGAGAGGAACAAGGGATGGTATTCCCCTTATTTTTTGGTTTCGAAGAAAGACGGGGGATTGAGACCCATCATGGACTTGCGCGGTTTGAACAAACTCCTCAGGAAGGACAAGTTCAAGATGGTTACTCTCTCTCAAGTCCTCCAGGCCCTTCAGCTTCAGGACTGGTTGGTGTCACTCGACCTCAAGGATGCTTACTTCCATGTGCCGATCCATCCCAAGCACAAGAAGTACCTGAGGTTCGCGGTTGGCGACTCGCACTTTCAGTTTCGGGTCCTGCCGTTCGGATTGTCCTCCGCCCCGAGGGTTTTCACCAAGCTCATGGTGGTGGTGGCAGCGCATCTCAGGCAAGGGGGGATTCACGTCTACCCCTACCTGGACGATTGGTTGATCAGGGGGAGCTCTCCCGAGCAAGTCCTGGATCATCTATCGATCACCTGTCGCTCCCTTCACAGGCTGGGCTTCTCCCTCAATTTAAAGAAGTCCCATTTGACACCAACACAGCGGCTCCAGTACATCGGAGCAGTGCTCGACACTTCCCTGGGGCAGTGTTTTCCTCCCCAGGTGAGGGCTCTTCACATTCAGCAGATGGTGCACAAGTTTCAGCATGCCCAGACGCTCCCAGCGTTCGAGTTCTTGAGGTTGCTCGGCCTCATGGCATCCTGCATTCTTCTGGTGCCAGAGGCTCGCCTGCGGATGAGATCTTTGCAGTGGGCACTCAAGACGCAATGGTCGCAGTCCTCCGGCAGGATGTCGGACTCGATTCAGGTGCCGTCCTCGGTCGCCCGGGACCTTCTGTGGTGGGCCGTCGAAGGCAACTTGATGAAGGGGGCTCCATTTTGGCTTCCCTGGCCGGAGGTGACGATCGTGACGGATGCATCCCTCACGGGATGGGGAGCTCATGCCAACGGGCTGACAGTCAGCGGTCGTTGGTCTCCGTCGGAGTCCAGACTCCATATCAATCTGTTGGAGCTGAGGGCCGTCAGGCTAGCCCTGAAGGCTTTTCTGCCGTCTGTGCGAGGGAAGAATGTCCTGATCCTGACGGACAACACAGTGGCCATGCACTACCTCAACAAAAAGGGGGGGGCAGGGTCACTTCCTCTGTGCAGAGAGGCGATGCAGCTCGAGTTCTGGGCCATCCAGCAAGAAGTTTCGATCTCGGCAGTTCATCTGGCCGGAGCCGAAAACATGACGGCGGACGCTCTGAGCAGGCAGAGCGGAATCTCGCACGAGTGGGAGTTGGCTCAGGAGATTCTCCTGGAGATCTTCGCCCTTTGGGGGACCCCTTAAGTGGATCTCTTCGCCTCCAGTGTCAACCGGAAGTGCGAAAGGTTTTGCTCGCGGGAATTTCCTCCAGAAGGAGCCTTAGGAGACGCGTTCGTGGTGGAGTGGTCATTCCCGCTGCTGTACGCGTTTCCTCCAGTCCCCGTCATCCCGCAAGTGCTGCGGAGGTTACGGAAGTTCGGTTCCCGGATGATCCTCATTGCCCCGGCGTGGGCTCGGAGGACGTGGTACCCGGACCTTCTTGACTTATCCATCTGCCCTCCACGTCGTCTTCCCTACCGAGACGATCTGCTCTCACGGGAGGGGGGTCAGGTTCTCCATCCAGAGGTCAGATCCCTCAACCTTCACGCTTGGCTTCTGAAAGGTTGAGGTATAAGGATTGGGACCTCCCTGAGGACGTGATGGAGGTGTTGCTTTCGGCCCGAAGGCCGGCAACAAAGTCTCTGTACCGTTGCCGTTGGCGTAAGTTCTGCGACTGGTGCAGAGTTCAGAATGTGGATCCTTTTGCATGTGACAGCCCCATGGTTCTGTCCTTTTTACTTTCTTTGGCCCACAGGGGCTTGCAAGTGGGTACCGTTAAGGGTTACCTGGCGGCGCTGTCCATCTTTAAGCGCTCGTCTGAAGAGTGTTCTTACTTTAAGATCCCTTTGATTTCACAGTTCCTGAAAGGGCTCACTAATGTGTTCCCTCCGTCACCTTTCCTGGTGCCCGGTTGGGATTTAAACCTGGTTCTTAAGTTTCTTATGGGTGCTCCGTTTGAGCCTTTACATTCTTGCCCTTTGAGGCTGTTAACTCTGAAAACTGTGTTTTTAGTTGCGGTTACTTCCGCTCGCAGAGTGAGTGAGTTACAGGCACTTTCAGTTAAGCCTCCCTTCACTGTATTTCACAAGGACAGGGTTGTCCTTAGAGTTCGTCCTTCTTTTCTTCCGAAGGTAGTGACGGAATTTCATTTGGCCCAGAAGGTTGTTCTTCCGGCATTCTATCCTCCTCCGCATCCTGGTAAGGAAGAGGAGAGGCTCCATAGGCTTCATCCTAGGAGAGCTTTAAGCTTTTATGTTTCACGCATGTCCCGGGTCAGAGTGGATGATCAACTCTTTATTGGTTACGCTGGAAAGCGTTTGGGGCAAGCTGTGACGAAACAGACTTTGTCTCGCTGGATTATTTTGGCCATCTCGGAGTGCTACCGTTTGGCGGGTAAGGACCCACCGGCTGGCTTGCGGGCCCATTCTACCAGGGGTATGGCTGCGTCTACTGCCCTGCAGAGGGGTGTTCCTATTCGCAACATCTGTGATGCAGCCACCTGGGCTTCAGTGCATACATTTGTACGTCACTATTCCCTTGATTCCATCCGAGCACAGGATCTGGCCTTTGGCAAGGCGGTCCTTTGCTCTGCTATTTGATTGGCTATTCTACATTTTGATTCTAAATTCTTTCCCTCCTCCTTGCTTTGGTACTGCTTTGGGAGTCTGTCATAGATATGGAATACGTCGGAGGACCCAATCCCCTCGAAGAACAAGTTACTGTCTTACCTGGTAACGTTCTTTCGATGGGATGGTCCGACGACGTATTCCATATCGCTCCCGCCCGGCCTTCCCCGCTGCAGAATTTCTTTTGCGATTGCAGCTTACGTTCCGCAAGGCTTTGTGTCTGACTGGCAGTTGACTTATGTCACACGTTCTGGGGGAAAAAACTACAACTGAGGCTATGGGAGTCGTGCGTCCTACTTATCACATCGGATGACGTCGGACGTCGGAGGAGGTCCTCGACGACGGCGCATCGACGTCATCGACGCAGGACGCAGACGCTGAAAAAGTTTCTGAAGTAGCACAGCTGTGGTGATTACATGTCATAGATATGGAATATGTCGTCGGACCATCCCATCGAAAGAACGTTACCAGGTAAGAAAGTAACTTGTTCTTCTCTGTATCATGCAGTGCCCTTCAAATTTCTAGGAGCTGCAAATCACCCATCACACTGGGCAGTGTCTTACTTGCATTACGCAACAACTTGGCTCTATCCCCCTTCCTCTACTGAACCATGTTGAGTACATAATTTAAGTCCTCCATCCATAACAGCATGTGATCCCAGTAGGTCCTAATGATACGTCTTCAGAAAAAAGGTATCAAGGTCAAATTTGATGACATGGATGAAGCCTTATAAGGACATTTCCTGGTTTAGCACGTTTACTGGGTTAGCTGAATGGACTAGCATGAAACAGTGTCTGGCGTGTCTACAGGGAATACAAATCCCCACCCAGGAACAGACCAGTGAAGTTTGAATGTGGGATTTCGATTGATTGGCTGGAGTGGCCTACACAATGGTTGAATAGATACATACACAGGAGTGAAGACTGTTTTAGGGCCTACTGTACAGCACTTTTAGGAATAGTGCAAGTCTGCTTGGAGGAGCTTGCTTTTCAGTTGTTGAAGATCTAGTAATATTCTAAGAAATTGTGCAGGCCCACTTACTTTGGGGTGAGTTCATGGCATCTGGTACTGTTTTACCGAGTGGGGAGTGCTTTGTATCACAGTGTATGATGTAGTTAATTGCATATAGGTTTTTTTAAGTATAAGGTCATATCTTCTGGGAGTAGATGCTAGGGATCACGTTGTATGATGTAGTATCTCATTTCTTGGCATGAGAAATATTGATATTGTTTGGCACTTCCTGATGCACTGATCTGGTGTTGTCTGCTTCTCTCTCCCACACAGAAGTGATTGTCGGACTGGCTATATGTGGGTTCTTCCTCTTGCTCCTCATAGTTCTGCTGCTGGTTGTCCTCTACCGCCTGCAGTCCAAGCCCAATGGCGGCTACCATCATGTGTCGGATGAGGGGGATGAGCACCCATGAATCTCGTATTAAGCCCTGGTGATGCCCACACACCGCGATGAAGGTCCAACTGTGGATGGGATGCTGTGGCTCAGGCGGCTCTCGACAATCTGCACAGAATGCTCCCACCCTTGGGAAGCTGAACTTTTTATTTACAATTTTATCAGGTTTTTAACACTCCTGTCTTTGTGAGATTTTGTGACTTCCAGAGTGGACCTCAATGTTCACCGCAGGATAATGTTCAGGATTTGTGAAGATTTCTGGGCCAAATCAATTATTCCATCGGGCACTAAAGCATTTTACTTGTATTTTTTACTTGTCTTGCTACAGCATATAAGGTGACTGTGGTAGTCGGAAGAGTCTAAAGTGGTTAGAGAAAATGGTAGGACCAAGCGAGACTTGGGAACAGATCAGTACTTCTTCCCCAAGCTCACCGTAATCTAACTTCCAGGGGAAAACCGTTTCCGTTTTTAATGTTAATTTGTCTTTTACTTGAACAGCTTAAGTGTGGCATAGGTAATAACGTAATGTTAAACATTAACGCAAAGGCTTCCTAGCAATGGCGACAGCACACATCTCAGGGAGGAGTTATAGGGTATGCTGAGCTTTGAGCTCTACATAGAGAAAGGTATAAGGTTTATGTTTGCGCCATATCGGCGGAGCAGACAGAACTCTGCTAAACTGTGTGAGGAACAAAGTTAAAGGCAGTCATGTCTACACCCCACATGAGCAGCACAGAGCTCTACTCAGCTGTGGTATACACAGAGCTATGACAGAGCTCTGTGTATACCACATATGGTAGGGAGCGCTGTGCGGGGTGCCCAGGGAATGGATGAGCACTGCTATCCCCCCATATGGTACAAAGCTCAACTGACCTGTTTGGGGCACGCAGCAAATGGCTGAGCACTCTGCTCATCCCACATGAAGATAGAGCTTTGCTTAGCTGTGTGATGTGCACAAGAAATAGCTGATTCCTATATACACTCTACGCCAATGGTATGCTGAGCTGCTTGAGGTGCACAGAGAATGGGCTTCATACAATAGAAGTACAGGGTGTGTCTGAGTTGTATGATAAGCACAGGAAATCGCTAATCCACCAGTACATCCCATCTTGGTGGTACAGTTGAATGCTTATTTTTGTGATGAGGCCAGGGAACAGCTGAGCCCTCCCTTCATGCTACATCGGTACAGGGATCTGTCTTCCCCATGTCAGGTGCACAGGGAATATCCGAGACGTGGGTCCATCCCACGACATAAGGTTATGAAAGACATTTAGAATGTCTGAGACATGTATACCTCGCTGACGGTCTCACCGGACTACTGATTGTAATTTTATTGTGGTAGAATGTACTCAACAAATGATACAATAAATACTTAAGCGTTTAACTGTAGACGGGTCACACTACAGAGTTCATAATTTAGTTAGTAATTTTATTTATTTGATGTTCTCTTTAATAATCAGCCTGTTCTCTCCAGGGTAATATGAGACTGATTAATGTTCAAGGCAATCGATTATTGGGAGGGGCATCCTCTATTTGATGCTCTCTCTTTCTATGGGCGTGTTCTAGATGTTGGGTTTTAGAGAAACACTTTTTAACGTTAGCTTTTTAAATACGAACAGGTAAAATCTTTGCTCACAATGTGGGTATAAGATTTACGGATCTCTTTTTATGGATTTACTGCCCCATTCCCAAAACATGTTAGTTTCATGTTTTTAGTAATTCAGAGTTGCAGCACCTCATGTTATACTGAGAGATGGAACACCACAGCACAGTAACAGGTCATCATGGGTTGAGATGCACGCCTCCCACTCTGTCATGGACAGGATTGTTGTAAGCTCCCCCGCCAGCATCTGCATTGTTCAACAGAAGCTTATCTTTGAAAGCATCTTTAGGTTTAGAATTTACTCACTTTTGCATTTATTTTGATTAGTACATCCGAATTTTGTCATCCATAGCGACGAGTGAGATGTACAATGTGAACATCTACTGCACAGCATTGCCCCTCTAGATGCAGGCATAGGTGGCAGCAGGGCTCATGCAAGAAGTGAAGGGGGAATAACCAGCATAGGTATAGGACTTGCTCCGATGGGCAGTATGAGATAACATTTCTTTTTTACGGCTATGCAAAGGACTGTAGCTCTATCGTACTTATTTCCTTTATGCTACAATATCTAAAAGTTGTGAAATACACAATATAGGTGTGGTCACTCACTTTTGGGGCACATATGTGTCCACCAGTAATGGCAAGAGGGTGTCCTAAACCACAGAAGATATGTTTTGCCAACGAATGTACATTGAGGATGACGTCCTTTGTTTAGGGTTTGTAAATGTATGTTTTTGATATGACAGTGATGGCAAGAATGTAAGAACATAAAAGTAAACTTGACAGATGTGGGACATGTCTTGGAATAAAGGATTGAGCTCTGTTTTGGTGTGTGAAGAGTCATTTCTGTGCAGATGTACATGGATCCTATAACCGGTCTGTCAGGGAGGAGGTACTAGAGCCCTTCTTGTCATGACTGGGTGCGGTTTAAAATGTAGCCACCCTGGAGAGGGTGAGGATATGATCACTGCCAAAGTCTTCTATGGCAATTAAATGACGTAACAACACAATGACAGTCCAATGGGAATGGCATTTAGTGGTGGTGTTGCCATAGGGCTGCAAATGGCACTTAAGCATGAGCAAGGAGACCTGGTATTGCAGCATTCAATGTTGATCATGACAGAGCATCAATGCAAGTCCACTCCTGTAATAAAAGTGCCTTACATATGCCTACCAACAGTATATACAGTAGTACCAAAATTTCCAGTGAACAGCCATAGCAACATTTCCAGTGGACAACATACAGTTTGCAGAAGATGGTAAATCAGCTTTTTTAGAAAATGAAGATTACTGACTGGTCAATTCAAAGATTGGGAAACATTTTAAAACATATCAATAGCAAAACAGGCACTGAACCCAAGACTTTGGCACTAACCTAAGTAGAAGTAGTAGTAGCAAAATTAAGCAAGAATAAAGGCTCACTATGCACTTGACTCCTGTAGGAAACAAGCATTGGCAATGCCAACAGTTTAGTCTTTTGTGTAGATATGGGAAAGGCACGTGCCAGGCACTGTTGTAGTTGTATTAAATGGCTATTAATGGTAGAAGATGCTTAATAGTGCAAGTACCTAGGCATCTAATAGCATTGCCTGGCAAATGCCTAATGCTTAAACACAGGCCAAAACTGTTGACTCTTCCAATGCTTGATTATAAAAGGACTTCAGTGAAGGATACTTATAGTGCTTATACAGCTCAAATGAAGTCATTGGGCCTCATTATGACTATGGCGGTAGCCGTGCCGGTAATTACCGGCACGGCCGCCGGAGTCGTTTTTTGCCGGCACCCAGCAATGGGCAATTACCGGGGCATTCCGGCCCCGCCGGACCCGGTAATTGCCCATTGCCGGGTGCCGGTATTTATTACTTTCAGGCCAGAACCTCTTCGGCTATCCAGATACTGTAGCCTAGGTGTTCAGTTGCTGCCTAGGTCTCCAGTCTAGGTGTTAATTGCTGCCGGCCACTTGGAGCCTTGAACCTTCCTCCCGATATCTAGGCGTCAATTTGGCTTTCATTACCACCAACCTCCTTCAAGCGAAACCCCCCTGTCACTCAGGTGTCTCCAACGTGATACTTGATCACCCCTGCCACCTGCGAAACCAAACCCTCTCCTGATAGATCAAGGTCCTGACCTTGATCACAGACTGCCTTGTGCAACCAAACCTACCCTTTGCTGTCCAAGGATCAGAAATGTAACGTTTCAATCAGCTTTGGTACCCGCCGAAACCCACATCACCTCGGACTTCGGATACCCCACAACCAAGAACACAATCTCTCTGTAAACCGCCTGTAAAATTCTTAACTCTCCACCTCCTGTCCCTTAGTTGTCTAGGTGTTATCAGTAGCTGCTACTGCTGAATCCTAGGAACCTGAAACCCAGGGCATCCATCAAGCACCTGAGCCTGTAACTAATACCATCATTCCCCACAGTTACCTGCACCCTTAGCCCAATCCATACACCCACCCTCTAACGTACAATATCCTCAGGACAGCCCTTCCGTTGTAAGAGGAACACCACACCCAACTGAATGAACTAAGACAAACCCTCGACAACCTCGAGACAGAACAACTTAAGAGGATTGGAAACAGCTGACAGAATAAATTCCCACTGACCCAAGACCCATCTGACTGAACAAAGACACACCATCGGAAACTAGCAGACAGAACTATTGAAGGTTAAAATCAACACTAGCCCAGCACAAGTACTGAAGTAGTAGGGTCCTGCAGGAGTGAAGCTGGCCCACCAAACCCCCTAAGCCTGCTAGCCCAACAATCCTGATACTATAAAACTATTGGCCAGGCAAACCCAAGGGGAAAGGGGAATGGAGAAAACAACAAAAGACAAGAACTCCCACTGCAGGTACTTCAGACTGTCTTCTGAGGGTGTTTCATTTTGATCAGTAGAGTTCCTAAAAGGAAAATACAGCCTTAAGTGAATATATATATATATCTCACTTTCTGACTACACTCTCTCTATGTAATATGTCTTTAATTACCTCTTACCTAAACTTGATTAGCCCTTAGGCTGCTTCTGAGAGAATACTACGGCTGTTTAAGATGCTTTGTATGACCTTCTCTTCTATTTGTCTTTCTTCTCTCTTTCTCTTTTTTACTTCTAGCCGTTCTCTTAAATAGAATATACCTAACAATGTAACTGTTACTATCGCACCTGAATATTTTGCTTCTATGTATTTTCGTTTCTTGAAATAAATTATATTTGCCAAATTACCCTCTTTAACATCTGACATCTCTTTACTAATTTTCTGGCATATTCAAGTTCAACAAAAAATTTGCTGCTTTTAACTTCCTCAAATAATGGCTCTTGAAAATATTTAGTCAAAGGCGCTCACTAGAAAAAGAAACTGACACGCTTTCAAAATCCGAAACGTTATCTTCAAAAGAATGTCTTAATCAATGCAGTCCCTTACGAAATGCGACGCATAAAAAATGACATCCAAAATGGCCTCGATGCAAGCGCGACATCGTGAGATCCTTTCTTCAAACCGCGCTTATGAAAACAACGATAGCGCTGTACACTTACGAAAATTCAATGTTTAGTTAGGAGGTTAAAAGTCATTAATAAAAGTCAGTAACACGCCAAAATTGATCCGCATGCCTAATTAGTACCAAAAAACTTATTTACAAGCAAAATTGAAGCGCAACTCATTTTCTTGTATTTTCAACAATTTAGTCTTGCTTCACAAAAAATATTACGCTTTCTCTTTCAAGTCTAAAGTGATCTTCAGATCAAAAGTCTTAGAATCTTCTTCAAGAAATAAGAAAATACACTTAGCTTAGTTTTTGTTCTTCAGTAAACGATTCAGCTGCTCAGCAAACTGGTTCTATTGGAAAATCTTCTACTGTAGATTTCTTCAACTTCTTTCTTGACTTTATTTCTAATATTTAGATTAGAACTACAAAAGATTCTAAACCTTGAAAAATAATAACTATAACTTTATTTTAACTGGAGCTCTAAAATATATGACCTACTCAGATGAATACTTTAATGAAAGGCAGTTTAGAATTATGAAGAACATTCCAAATGACAACACAATGCTGCCTGCTGTAAACTAAACCAATCAATGCTGGGATATTATTCCACCATCTTGGCTTGGGAGCATTTCATCTTTCTAAGTGGAAGATAGTTAAGGGAATATAAGCAAACTTTTAAATGAAAATTTCTACACTCTAACCTGAGTTCCCTTTTTAACTTTCCTGAAATAATATTTGAAACACCCAACTCTCATATGGCCCTTGCAAATGTGAGGTACAAAATGTGAAAACCTGACACAAGGTACCATAATTGGAAACTGCCCTATAAACCTAACACCCAGAACAACTCCTCCAAAATAAGACCAAAATGACCCAACATAGAATTGGACGCAGACAAAGATAAAAAGAACACAGTACAAATAACACGGATACCCGAGCTCAACCGGCTCCAGAAGAAGACGCCTTCAATACAGAACAGACCCTGCAAAACAATACTATCGACATAACAAACATCACAAGAGAAAAATCGTTATACCTTACACCGTACCTCGCACCAACTGAAGAACCTAGATACTGCAACGACACCAACATTTCCAGATGGATAAAAAAACACCAGAACAACGGAACAAAAGAAGAGGGGACCAGAGAAGAGAATGGGATGAAGCCAACCCCCTTACTCCCTACATCACAAGAGCAGATGGGCACTATCGATACCCTCACCAAATGACAAGAGATGAAGAAACAATAGAGGTCAGCGACCCAATTATCAATCTCACAGACCGATTCAAGACAAAGCCACCTTCACAGAACCTCTACTGCCCAGAGGCAACATAAAAGCACCCCAACTGAACACCCACAAACCAAAACCAGGAACGAAAAATAAACCAAACAACACCAAAAAGATCCACTGCAATCTTATCAACGCAAGATCAATGTCCAAACACGCCACTGAAATCTACGACCGCCTAAGTGACAGAGGCATCGACATCCTTTTTGTAACCGAGACATGGCTAGATGACAATTACAAGATCACCCTCAATAACTGCCTGCCCGACACCTTCAAGTGCATCCAAGTAAACAGAAAAACAAAAAGAGGTGGTGGACTAACAATCATCCACAAGGAACACCTGGAAATTAAAGCGGAAGACCCATTAAACATCAATAAATGTGAATCCCTAATCATACGTCTATCAACAAATCCCAGAACAAACCTGAAATTCATACTGATATACAGACCACAAACGTACGATGCAGCCTTCAGAGACAACTTCATAGAAGCAATCACCAACCTAGCTATCGAGCGTAAACAACTGATTATGCTCAGAGACTTGAACGTCTGCTTCGATGAAGAAACCACAACCTCACAAAAATCTCTTACCGGCCAACTAACAACAATGGAACTTCATCAGCTGGTCAAAGGAGCAACTCACACGGCAGGACATACACTAGACGCAATCTTCGCCGACAGAAAACTAATTACCACCTCATCATCCCCTTCGTAATCACACTGCCCTCCCCAATAACCAGGGAATAAGAAAAACCACCAATCATCATGAAAAGAAACTGGAGAACCATAAAAAACTCCAACTTAACGGAACGACTGGAGATCACCAAATCACAAACAACGACCATGGGCGAAGCTGACCTAGACACTAAAATAGATATACTTCACAACTGGATCACCACAACAATCTACGAAATCGCAAAAGAAAAACCTTTCAGTCCATCCGGCAAAAGAGCAACTGCAAAATGGTTCACCCCACTACTAGGCGCCATGAAAAGGAAAAAACTAAAACTAGAACTAGAATGGAGGGTCAATAAAGACAGCGGAAAAAAAATTCACACTTCAACAACATACCCGTTCATACAAAAAGGAAATAAAAAAAGAAAATACTACGACAACTGAATCCTCAAAGAACCAAACACCCAAAAAGAACTGTTTAAAATCATAAACGAATTTGAAAACCCTCAAAGAAATTATGCAGTGACCCTGCAGACCACTTCAAAAATAAAATCAAGACCATCCAACAGAGCATTCAAAACAGACCATGCAACCACTACACTGAAGACACTGACCGATGCAAGGAACACCAGAACAAACGCCAAAACTTCCTGCACATATCAGTGGAGACTTTCATCAAACTAGTAAATCAAAGCAACAAATCTGGCTCCCCCGCATATCCCTGCCCCCCTGACATCTACAAGTCAATCCTCGTACAAGGAACAACAATGGAATACTACAGGAACGTCCTCAACCAATCAATCTCGACAGGAAGAGTACCTCAAGCCTTCAAATCAGTATACATCAAACCACTACTCAAGGATACAAGAGGAAACATAGAGGACCTCTCCAACTACAGACCCATTTCCAACATCCCCAACCCAGCTAAACTCCTGGAAACACACATATATAGAGCAAACCAAGATATCATAGAAGAACCTCACCTATTAAACCAGGCACAAGTAGGCTTCAGACCGATGAGAGGAACAGAAACAGCACTTATTTCAACCTGGGATGATCTAAAGGCTAATGCAGACTCAAACAAAGGCATTGCTCTGATACTTTTAGACCTCTCTGCAGCATTCGACACAGTTAACGACGACATCCTCATCATGAGACTGGAAGTATTCGGAATCACTAATAACGCCTTTCTTTGGGTCAGATCCTTCCTAACAAACAGAACCGAAAGAATATGAATGAAACCCTATAAATCGAGCCCACAAGAATCATGCGGAGTCCCACAAGGATCATCCTCTCGCCACTACTATTCAACATCTACCTGTCACAACTAATTAAAATCATCGAAAGACATGGCCTCACCTGTTACAATTACGCTGACGACACACAAATAATCTACAAAATACAAGACTCACAAGAAGACAACGCAACACTAGAGAACTGCCTTTGTGAAATACACAACTGGATGTACTTAAAATACCTTAAACTCAACCCAGGCAAAACAAAAATAATGATCATCACAAAAAATGGAGAAGACAACCTCTACATCCCATGGCCAACCGAACTTGGCGAAACCCCAGCCCCATCATCGACTGTAAAGAACCTGGGAGTCCTTATGAATAACGAACTCACGCTAAAGCCGCAAGTAAACGCCCTAATCAAGAAATCTTTCTTTCTCCTGCGATCGGTTAAAAGGATCCTACCATTCCTCTTATTCACCAACAAAACTACTGCCATCATTGTCCTCATCATGTTCAGACTAGACTATGCCAACAGCCTATATCTAGGCTTGCCTGAACGACTCCTAAATAAACTCCAACGCATACAAAATGCGGCAGCCAGACTGTTCCTTAAACTACCTAGAAGAGAACACATCACACCAGCCCTGAAAACGCTACACTGGTTACCCATCAAACAGCGGATCAAGTTCAAATCAATGCGCATAACCCACAGAGCAATCCACGACCAAGGTGCAGAGTTTCTCAGAAGAAAACTAAACGTACACCACACTGCAATGCCAATCAGATCCACCAAAAAACCTGGAACGAACTACCAAAGAACATACGGAACACAAGAGATCACCTACAATTCAGGAAACTTCTCAAATCATGGCTCTTCTCCCCATAACTAGAAAGAATGCCCATAAGGACATACACAGAGGAACTAGGCAGAGAGAAGGACCTACCCTGACTCCCTAAATCATCTACCCTTATTAAATGAGGAAATACGGATCAATAACTTACCCACTTTTTTATTTCATTTTTTATAATACAATTTTTATTATTTTTCGTTACAAACACAAACATCGCAGTACGTCCGGCAGTGAAGATATTAAATATCCAGACATCGTATACATTGACTTATTTTATCACTGTTGTCCCTTTCCCTCCCCCCTTGAACTCAAGCTTACTCCATCGCACCTTTTACTTTATTCCTCCAGGGGCACCCCTTCATCCGTGCTCCCAGAGGTGTCATGTTCGCTTGAGTTGGCCCGGGTGGGCTCAGTTAATGAGGGCACTAGCTGTCTCTAGGCCATCAGCGCTCCCACTTCATCCTCCTCCCCCCTGTAGGCTGCTTCATACCATGCTACTGTCTCCACTTCCACCCATTTTAGAAGGTCATGCCACCATACCTCTAACCTGGGTCTCTGGCTCCCTTTCCACCCCATAGCTATTCTACGTTTGGCCAGGATGTAAGCCAGATCCCTGAGTTTGCACACATGCTTCATTTTACATGGTCTAGTAAATCCTCCCACCATACATGCCCACACCGAGTCTATATCTAGCTTAATCCCTTTCTCTGTGAAGCGGTGGGTAACTTCTCCCCAGAATTTCTGAATCTCTGGGCACACCCAAAACATGTGTATCATCCCTGCAATCACTTCCCTGCATTTGGGGCACGTTTGTGTGTCTGTGCTCTTAAATTGAGCTATCTTTTGAGGGGTCATGTATGCCCTGTGGGTTACATATATATGGATCTGTTGTAATCTAGTGTTCCTGGACACCTTCTTATTGTACCTCTGTGCTCTTTCCCATTGCCCGTCCTGCATAGGTTCCCCTGCGTCCTCTTCCAACTCTTGTCTCAACTGGGTCACCTCCTTCCCTTCCCTGGACATTAGCATTTCATATATCCGGGATACCTCATGCCCTCCCTCCGAGATGTCATACATTGTCTCTATAGCCGAGTCTGGTTGGTCTTCTAATGCTATTTCCGACAATGAGGCTTTTATCTGCCTTATCATTCTGGTGTGGGTAATATATTGCCCGGGGTGCACTCCGGTTTCCTCCATTAGTGTTGTGAATTGCCCTCCCTTCCCGCCATACATTCCCCAGTGTTGCTATGCCCATCGGTTCCCAGTGCCTACGGATCGTCTTTCTTAGTTGTTCGTCTACTCCCCTCAGTGCCACTAGCGGCGCTTGGGGGGAGCACAGTGTCAGGTTCTCATGACTTGGCATGCCTTATGCCATGTCTTCCACCCCAGTTCTAACAATTTTGGTCGCCCCTTCAGCTCTGACTTTGGCAGCCATATCCGTTCTCTCAGAAAGAAGGGTACACATTCAGCCCTCAGCAGTCTGGACTCTGCTCTTGTCTCTTCAGTTAGCCATGTGGCCACATACTGTAGTTGCCCCGCCAGATGATATATCTCAAAGTTAGGCAGTTTTATGCCCCCTCTCTCGTACGCATTTTGTAGCTTCCATAGGGCAATCCTATTTCTGGTGTTGTGCCAGATGAAACCTCTACATAATCTGTGTAGTTTACCAAAACGTGTGGGTGGCAAATATGGGATATTCACAAAAAAGTGAAACAGTCTAGGTAATACGACCATTTTCAGCAATGCCACCCTTCCCATCATAGCTAGGGGGAGTTTAGCCCAGAACTTCATGCTGTTTTCAATATTAGCTACTGCTTTCTCTGTATTATATTTATGTTCTTCTTCCACCTCATGATAAATATCAATCCCTAGGTATCAGAATATGCTGATCTCCCAGGGTATTTGTAATACTGGCAGATTGTCTTGCGCAATACCCTTGTATCTTCCTAGGGGAAATATACTCGACTTTCCGGGGTTAACCGCAATACCGGAGAATGACATAAATCTTTCCATCACTTCTAGGATACATTGCAGGTTTTCTTCCGGGTACCTCAGGTACAGCAGCATGTCATCTGCGTACAGTGATATGAGGTGCGGCCCCTCTCTAGTGTGGACTCCTATCTCTTCATATTGTTGCCTCAAGTACATCGCTAGAGGTTCCAGTGCGAGGATATGCAGCATCGGGGACCAGGGGGAGCCTTGTCTGGTGCCCTTGCTGAGCTGCAATTTGTCCGAGGTGATCGCTCCCCTTTTGACTCTAGCTATCGGCGAGCTATACAGTAGCGTCACCCACCTCAAATACCCGGGCCCCATTCCATATTCCTTCAAGGCTGCCATCAGCCAAGGCCACCTTACTGAATCGAAGGCTTTCACCGCATCAAGCGAGACTATTGCCACTTCGTTTGCATCTCTTTCTGTCTGTTCAATGACGCTGTGAAGCCGTCTATGGTTATCGGCTATACTTCTACCTGGAACATAACCTGTCTGATCATGATGTATCAGTTTCTTTATAACCCATCCAAGCCTGTTTGCCAGCACTGCCGTGAGTATTTTACTATCTTGATTTAGCATGGATAGCGGTCTGTACGACCCACAATCTGTGCTAGGCTTATTTGGCTTGAGAAGCAAGATAATTATTGCCTCTCTCAGGGATTCTGGTAATCTCCCAAGCTTAAACGCCTCATTTAGCATTTAGCATTTTCAATAACGGGGGGAGCACCTCCTGCCTGTATGTTTTATAAAACTTGCTAGGGAGCCCATCTGTTCCTGTGGCTTTGCCGGTGGGCAACTGTCTGACCACTATTTCTAACTCCTCTAATGTAATGGGGGCATCCAGTATCTCTTTCTCTTCTGAACTCAATTTAGGTAACCCAATATCTTCCAATATCTCTTTCATCTCATTCTCATCTGCTCCACCTGCATCTGTGTATAGGTTTTGATAGAATTTCTGAAATCCCTCGTTTACGCTCTCTTGGGTATCTAATATTTGACCACTCTCTTCCTTTATCTCTCTCATCGTAGGTCTGGGCCTCTCCTGCTTGTATAGCCACGCCAGCAACCTTCCTGGCTTATTTCCCCCAGCTTGTTGCCTTTCTATGTATTTCTTGTAATTTAAGTTACATAGTCTCTCCCTGTGTCCCCCAAATTCTTGTTGTAATTGGCTCATGGCTTTGGCTTCTTCCCGAGCGGTGTCCCCTTTGTTCATTATTGCTTCTAGTTTCCTTTCTGTTTTTTGCAGCTCTTTCACTATGTCCCCCTGGAGCCCTTTGGATTTTGATATTACTGCTCCTCTTACTACTACCTTAAATTCCTCTCACAGGGTGCTTTCCGATGCACGCTAGCAGTGTTTTTCTTGAAATATTCTATTATCTCTTCCCTCAGATCCTCCCTGAACTCTGTATCTTTCAGTGCTTCAGCTCTAAGCCGCCATGTTGGGATCTTGGCTCTGGGGGGCTGGTGTTGCCACTTCAGGATCAGAGGTGAGTGGTCCGATAAAACCCTTGCTTTGTATTACATACTCGCTTTCTCCGCAGTAAGTTCAGAATTGATAAAAATATAATCTAATCTGGTGTACAGGTTTTGCAGAGCAGAGTAGTGCGAGTAATGCCTATCGTATGGGTGGTGCTGTCTCGATACGTCTTCTAGCTTGAGATCACCTAGCAGGGTCCGCAGCATTTTGGCCGCGGGGGTGGGCCTATCTAGTTTGTTGTCTGACTTATCCACCCTGGGGTCCAGCGTGCAGTTAAAGTCCCCACCCCGGACAACCGCACCTCCCAGATACGGGCTAACTTTACCATACAGGGCCCTAAAGTAGGCCACAGTGTCCAGATCCGGGGCGTATGTGTTTATGATGCACATCTCCCTGTTTTCTACCATCCCTCGTATCCCGACCATTCTCCCGCCTGCTTCTACTGTGTACTTCAATAACTGAAAGGGTACATGTGGCGCTATCCAAGTAATTACCCCCCTGGCAAATGCCGAGTACGTTGCCCCGATAACAGTCCCTTTCCATTTTCTCCTTATCACCTCCTGTTTTTCTTTTGTAAGATGGGTTTCCTGCAGCAAGGCAATATCTATTTTTTGTCTCCTCAGGTACATCATGATCTTGTTTCTTTTCAGATAACTATTGAGTCCCCTGACATTCCAGGTTACTATGCTAAGTTCCCCCATCACTCATCTGCATCCTGTCTCGCTCCCCCATATTTCGGCCATATCCGTCTACTCCCTTTGTCCCAGGCGCGCATGTTTGTACGCTCGATCCAGCATTTAGTCCTATATCGGCTTGCCGGTACTAGGAAGTCAGCAGGGCAGTTACCTCACTACCAGTAACCTATCTAGACTATTGGGGTGTAAAGGTGGGTCAGCTGTATGCTTAATATATTGCGCGCTGTTATTCTTTTGCTTCAGACCCAGATTATTACACTACTTTCGTTTACACTAACTTATAATCAAGTCCCATTGTCTTAGAGCATACAGCACCTCAACCTCCGGAGCCACCGCTTCACTTCTCCGTTCCATCCTCCTTCGTGTCTGTCCCATTCGGACAACTTTGGCCATCCAACCACTCTGTCGCTTCCTCTGGGGTTCTAAAGAAGAGGGCTCTATTCTTGTGGAGCACCTTCAGCTTTGCTGGGTACATCAGCATGTACCTATAGCCCGCGTCTCGCAGCCTCTTATTCACAGTTCCATAGTTCAGTCGCTTCCTCTGTACCGGGAGCGTAAAGTCCGGGTACGCCGTTATGGAGGCGCCCGGCCTTCGTATTGTGCCTCCTTTCCGGAAGAATTCTAGGATCTTCTCCCTGTCCCGGTAATTCAGAATTTTGGCAATTATGGGTCTCGCACAGGCTGCTGGCGCTGGTTTCCTCCTGAGGGCCCTATGTGCCCTTTCCACCGTGAACCCTTGTGTGAGCGCCCCTCCTTCTATTTCTTGTAGCAGCAGTCTCTACGTAGTCCGTGGGGTTTGGGCCTTCTTCACCTTCTCCCACAATGCATATGTTGTTTCTGCTGACCCGTCCTCCTGCCTCCTCCGCTCTATTTTCCAGGTTGCTCACTTGCTGCCATAATATGTGATCTCCGAGGCGTGTGATGTGCAGGCCGTTGTGTTTGAATTTGTCTCCTTCTCCAGTTCACCTGTGAATTCCGCTATTTTCTTAACGTCCTGTGTTAGTATTTTGACATCCTCTTGCACCACACCAATTTTGAGATCTAAAGTTATTTTAAGTTCAGCCATGGCTGCCTCTAACTTAGTTTCCCACACAGTTTTCAGGTCCGCAATTGCATCTGGGATCTGCTGATCGTTTCGCCCTGGTGTGTCGTCTGGTTGTGGGTTCTTATCCTTCTTCCTAGCCCCCTCTGCTGGCTGAGGTGTTTTCGCAAAGTCTTCCATCGTTGCTTGTTTACTTTTAGATTTGGGTAATTTGGAAGCCATCCCGGCACCCCCCAGTACCTTGGTTCGCCAAATTTGGGGTTCGTTTCACTGGCGCTTCAGTGTGTTTAGGTCAGTTTAGATGCAGCCCATGCACCCGTGGAACTCCACTCTAGCCGCCATTTCCTGAATTGCTTCAGGTGATCTCTACGTGGCCTGGTTGCGTCCTTGGTTGTTTTGCAGAGCCCCAAGTTATGTAGTGACCAGGCCCGTGCTTTTCTAGTGCACCCTGCAAAACCTGGTACCCTGGTCTCTTGGTTCCCCTTAGGTCCCGATTCCACCTTGACTGGGAGCAGTGCACTAAATGTGGGCTTTCTCTTTGGGTTTTGCATCAGCCCACCACTGTCATATCCTCCTCCTGTGGCTCTTGCCTGTGTCGCCTGTGTCATGCCCGGCCTTGCTTCCCCTGCTCTTCGGGTTCCCCAAGGCTCCGGTCTCACTATCACCCTTATTCAGAGGCTTTGCATATGCATCCGTTGCTCACCAATGTTATGCGGCATGATATGGCTCTTTAGCAGTGGGTTTTGACCGTGTGTGACTTCGCCTATTGTTACTTCTGTGTGAGTCTTCCAGGCCCGCACTGCTACTTGTTACAGCTTTGGCCGAGCAAATGAATCCTCCTCAGCTGTGCGCTTTATTAGCTGTACGGCTCAATAAAGGTGTTCGGCTTTTGTGTCCTCCATCATGGGGTGCAAATGCAACGTTGTCCGTGCTGTATTGTTGCTGCGCTTTTATGCTGTGTGCTTGCGCGGTACGGCTCCCGTCTCCTGTACTCTGCCGTTCGCTTTGGGTATAAGATGGGTCTTCATTGCTGCCCGCTAAGGGCAGTCCTATGCTGCTCCCAGCACTCCCGTGCTCATGGGAGTGAACTTGTTTGAGCGGCCGAGTATGTGGTGCCCTGGTCCGACTTTCTGATCGTGCCATTAGTATTAGACTATTCGGCTTCCTCCGGCGGTGCTATCACATCAGCGTTCGTGTCCCCCAGCACTGAAGGTCCGCTTGCAGGCTGCCCGTGGAGCCGTTCCACACTGTTGTGACATGCTGCAGGGGCTCGGCCCGTACCTTACTTGAGTGTTCGCCCGCCGCTGCACAGTTGCTGAACCCTGTGTGGGGTCCTCGCCACCTCCTTACGTGCTTGGGGTACACTTAATCCAGCAGAGCGAGTCCTCCGAATGCAGGTCCTATCTTCTTCGTTCTCACGTGGCGGCCATCTTGCCAGGTCACCCGCGAGGATCCGTCTGCCTTCTTTCTCGCATTACTTTCTTTTTTCTGTCCCGGTTTCAGCTCCAGGGTTGTGCGCTATACGCTATGTATATTCGCACAGCTGTGGCTCCGTTCAGATAGTGTCCACATCGCTCTCTGCATGTGCGCTTCGTAGGATTTAATCGGATCAGCAGGAGCTACAGTTAAACCCAACCTATGCCATGGCTGGCTGGCCACGCCCCATAGTAAGTAACATACCCACTTATCAATTTAAAATAAACCAAATCAATCATACCATGAAATACCTCAGATCAATCGGGAGAGCAGGGTATGACCCTGCAGTAGCACCTGGCATCCCTCGAAGGCAAAGACAGCAATGGACCACCGACAGTAATAGATGGGAAGGAGCGGGGATTGATAATATAACTTCACCACCTAAGCGGGGATTATGCTTGCCCCCTGGGTGCACTAAGGTCAAACTTAGATGGAGGACAGCCTCAACCCTGAAACTAGACACTCAGGAAAGGGAAGAGAAGATTATACCACCAAGGGAACACTGACAGTAAATGGATAGCAAGGAGCTGGTTATGGATAATATAACACCACTATCGAACTAGGGGACAATGCTCACTGAACCTTGGGTACTTAGCCAATTAATGTGCTGGCACCAGCCACAGTATCACCACAGAAACTAGACCATCAGTAAACAAAGAGACAGAATATACCAACCCAATATGACAACCTGATACATAAACTGAACTGGACATACAACCCACTTACCAAAACTTCAAATTTCTGCATACTTCATTCACACAAAAACCAACATAACCACCTCTCTCACAGCAAACCGCACAGACTTCACCACACCGCAACAACAATCACTCAACACATAGATCGCAACAACTGCACACAAGGACACGCTTCGATCCTACATGCACACCCAAGCTCAGCGCACAGTGAAAACCGAACTGAAGCTACCAACAGTACACCACCTCTCACCTTCCTACGCCCTCTTCACCCACTAACCCACCCCCCACCTCATTTTCTTTACAGATCCGCCAGAGCGCCTGGAGACCAACTCCATTGGTGACAGTGCGCTATATAAATACCTTTAACATTACTCCCAATTGCCATTGAGCCCACTAGGGCTCAATGGGAATGGGGAGACAGATAGCGCCGACACTGTTAATGACAGGCACCCGCAGGCAGACCTCGTAGATTGCTGGTCCGGTAACTACGATACTGGCAAGCTTACTGGCAAGCTTACCAGTACCGTAGTTACCAGACCGGCAAACTTAAAATGAGGCCCATTAACTCGCAGAAGACCGTTTTAAAAGAACACTGGCTTGCACTTCGAGTGCACAGTTTGATGGAAAAGGCTTGATTAAAGTGGGCTCAATAAGTTCCAATGAGGAGGCGTTTTGGGCACTGAATGGGTGGTGTGGCGGATCAGAAGAAGGACACAGACTCTTATAAGCCATTCCACTTTTAGGTTTATTAAAGAAAAGGAAAAAGGCTTAACTGCCCTATTCTAGAAGTGAACCCTACCTAGCACAACTAGCTAAGGTGCTCATCATCACCCTACCACTATAATAGCAAGTAAAGACAGGAGAATGACTACCTTCTCCTGTTATATGTTTTGCTTCTTGCAAACATTTATTTCAATATGTAATCTTCAGCTAGTCTGTGGTCAGAGTTTTTATTAGTCCATACCGTTCATATATGACTTGGCTTTCCTTCACCCTTCTTCAATGATTATCCTTTTGGGTTCTATTACTTGCTCCCCCTCTGCCTCCTCTTCTTCTCTCATCCCTGACTGTCCTCAGTCCAGGAATGGTGCGCCGCCAATGATCTCTGCCTGAATGCCAGTAAGACAGAGATCCTCCTCACGGCACACCAGCACCTCCCTTTCCCGCCACGCTCTGGCCTGCCTCCCTTGGCCCTTTTCCTTCTCCCACCTGTGAGGTTAAGAACCTCTGGGTCATCTTCGACTCCACACTCTCCTTCTCTCCTCACATTTCCGACATCTCTTAGAAGTCAAACTACCAACTGGACCTCCTCAGAGGTATTCTTTCCTCTCCTTCCCCCCAGAAGCTCAGTGTCTCCAGAGCTCTGGTTCTCGCTAGGCTGGACTACTGTAACAGTCTCTTTTTAAATCCACCCTCCTCTACTCTCCGTCCTCTGCAACTCATCCAGAACAGGACTGCGAGACTTGTGCTTGGCTTCAAGACCAGGGATTGTATCTCTCCAGCACTGAAATATTCCCAGTGGCTGTAAGTATCAAATTCAAGAATCTTTACATTGCCCACAAGGACCTCTCGGTATGGGACCAAAATACCTTCAGCTTTCTCTTCAGAAGTATCTTCCTTCTCAAGCTCTTGGTTCTTCCACCTCCAACTTCCCCAGGGTCAGCCGCTTTTCTAAGCAACGAGTTGGGGCAGATCTCTCTCTTTGGCCGGCGCCTCCCTCTGGAACAACCTCTCTGAAACATGAGCAGAACTATCTCCGGTTCCAGAAGCAGCTCAAAACTTTCCTCTTTGCTTCTGCCTTCTTCCTTCCACTTCTCCTGCTGATCTCCTGTCTGAGAATGCACTGGTTACCTGGCTACCCTTTGAATCACGGACCCAGGTCCTTGCCGTCTCAGCTGCACACCTGCACTGCCCCCTGGTAACCCTGCACTTGAGGGCTGTATCTGCATCCTTACAGTCCCCGTACTTGCACTTGTCCATCATTTTTGTTTGCACTTAACCCCTGCACTGCTACCTGTTGGCCGCACTCTTTTTCCTTTGTCGTTATCCTATGTCTTGCACTTCTCCTCCTCCACTCAATCTCAATGTCACTTGGCTTAGTAAGATCGTTGTCTTCTCCTCCCTGCCCCCCCCCCCCTTGCCTCGTCGCACCTTGAAACACTTGTGTATAGGCGCGCTATAAATAAAATATATATCATATCATATTACTCTCCTCCTAATTCTTTCTACAGAGATGTATTCTTCTCTCTTCCTGAGATGAATTATCACACCGTTTAGAAGTCTTTTCTTCTATTTTACTTTCTCAGGCATTATTCATAAAAGACTGAATATCCCAGTCTTGATTCTTATTCACTTCTTGAGGTTCCACTATTTGGATTTTTTTTATCTTGCCGGAGATGAGTAATTGGTCTCATAATGATTTCCATGCACTTATCTGTGTTTAGGTATTAGTCTCTTTATTCTGACTGGGACCGTTATGATCGGTCTCATAATGATTCTGACTCACTCCTCTTGGTTTAAGTATCACAGTATCTTCATTTTGACTGGGATGAGTATGAGCAATCCCATAACAATTATTATTCAACCTTCTTGGTTCAAGGATCAGTCTCTTCACTTGGACTGGGATGAGCAGTATTAGTCCCGTAACGATTCTTCCTTCCCCACTGGGGCTCCCTTTCTCCTTGTTACCTGGGACTTCTAGGCACAACGTCACAGAGACGTTGTGTGGCTCGGGGTTGATGCTCTGTACTGTCAGGTTTCTCATTTAAGACTTTCTTTCTCATGCCGTTGAGGATGGTCAGATGGTACTTCCCGTACCGTTCTGTTCCATGCTTTTGCCTGCAAGGTTGTTTCAGCGTTGATTTAGGATTCCTGGTCAACCACAAGTCTTTCGTGGTCACCCCCACCATCTTCACCCTCTCTCTGTCTGGGCTCAAGGATGCTGCACATCTGTCTGCTTCCCTGGCTTTCGTCCAGGTAAGAAACTGCACATCAGATTCTTCTTCTCTCTTCCTGGTAAGACTTGTTGATTCTACCTCTCTCTCCCAAGTAAGATGCTGTGCATCTGCTTCTTCCTCTCTCTTCCAAGGAGGACCCAGTGCGTCAGCTTCTTCCTCTCTCTTCCAAGTGGGGGCTGTGCTGCCGCTTCTCTCCCGGTAACTGGCAACAGACCTGTTTTGTAACTCGCATGCTTTTTCATTTGCCAGTCTCCTTCCTCGTTATATGTGACATATGCTTGGGAATTCACCGGCGTACATCCGGGTCTTTCTCTATCCCTCTTGCTTAGCTTCCTCATCCCAATGGAATGGGATATTGCTTTTAAAGCTATATTTATGGCTTCTGAATGGCAATAGGAGGTGCTGGTTTCTTCCTCATACTTGCTTCCACAATAAATGTTCTCAGAGGTATTATTGAGAGGGTTTTTAGGGTGTTCCTATGAAGAGGGTTTTTAGGGTGTTACTTATCAGAACAGGAGTCCTTGTCCCCCAAAGAGGGAGTCTCTCCTGGTGAGGTCCTACTTGCCTCTACCCCTAGGGAGGGTATTGCGGAGCAGGCTCACCTCCCTTGCCTCAAAGGGGGGGTCCCCCTTGGGGATAAGGGACAAATTCCTGCAATTTGTCACAGTGGGCAAATAACCAAACAGCACCTAGAAGCTTTGTGTCCCTCTCATATGCCATGTCTCCCTATCTGTACTCTAATGCAATAGCTACATCTTCAAGGTGGCGCTAGCACAAACTAAAAATGGCAAGGGACGCTGCTAAACAACAACAAAGATGGCAGCATAACTCTGGAGTTCGACCAAAATCCTGATCTAAAATAATTATTCACAGGAATCTTCTCCAGCATGGGGTCTGGCATGGATTCACATGCTCATGAATATTCCCCGTCGTCAGGCTGGGAATCCTCGGTAAAGAAAAAATCAGTATCAGTTTCGTTTCTGATCTGTCTTTCTTAGTAGTAACCAATCACTGGTCTCTGGGTCATACTGCCCCCAGCCAATGACTGCCCTCTCCCTAAGCCCCACCTCTGGTAGCCATCTTCAGATTTTTACCACACGCTCAAGTTTCGGGAGTCCTCGTGTTTAGCTCAAGCTTTTTGCTGCATTTTCACGCTTTTTCATAGAGATTTTCTCATTTTTCGGTTAAATAGAGCCGCAAGCTCCACCGTTTTTACATCCGATCAACGGGGACCCGTTTCGGATTTTTCTACGCCCCTCAAGGGTGAAGTTTTCGTCGAGTTACGCTTCTTGGACGAGTCCAGAAGTTTCTGTGGTCTGCCCCGGACATGGCCCAGGAGAAAGGAAGCTCGACGCCCGGAAAGCTCTTCAGGGTTTGCCCTGGATGCCAGCTGCAGAATGTGTTCAAAGAGGACGAGCATTCGAAGTGCCTCTACTGCCTTCATGAGGACAAAACGCACGTGGAGAAGGACTGTGCGTTTTGCGGGAACATGTCGGAATGGACCATCAAGGATCGACATCTTCGTCTCTCCAACTGGCTGGAAGGAAAGAGCCTGTTGGGTGAGAAGAAGAAGAAAAAGTCTGAGTGGTCTTCTAAGTCCTGTGAGGGTGCCCTGGCGACGGGGGCCCAACAGAAGGCAAAGCACCGCAAGTCTGCTGGCACCAGGAGTGCCGAACAGTCGGGCTCCTCGGCTGCCAGGCAGGGCGCATCCTCTCCAGCACCATGAACCACGAGCCAACGCTCTGGCTCAGGGAAGAGGAAAGCTGAGAACCCGGCAAAGCTTCTGGAGAGGCCCCGGTCGGTCTCGAAGGATCCAGCCGAGGGGGACCGAGGCGGTGATCCTCCCCCCAAGGTGAAGGCCACATGCCCGCAGAAGGTGGTGAAGGCCTTGATTCACCCGGCTAAGGCCTCTATCGAGGAAGTCGCGGGAGCCCTGGCGCAGCCTGGGGAAGCTACACCAGTGGAGGCGACCTCGGGGCCCAGAGTTTCTCTGCCACCGCGGAGGGAAGCCTCTTTCAGGCCCATCGAGAAGACCCCCGTGAAGACCCCAGTGGAAAAAGAGGGGGGAGCCGGTGGGCATTGTGGACACGGACACAGCCTCCGAGGAGGAACTGGTTGAAGTCTTGGAGGGCCTCAACGAGGGTGTCGAAGAGGCCCGGTCCCACGGGAGGGATCCCGACGAAGGGTACGACGAGAGCGACGGCGGCGCTGGTGAGGCTCCTAGTCAGCCGTTGCACCAGTCGCTTCCGGAGCCGCAGGACAACTCGGTGGCCATTTTGTTGGCAATACAATTCCTTATGTTTGGAGATAAGGACGAGATTGCCGCTGCCACCGAGTGAGGAGCTGTAACCAGGCCCGACGGAGGAGCCAGAGCCATCCAGCCCTGCCTTTTTCAGCCCTCGCGGCCTGCTCAACCTTTGCCCACGTCCCCCGTACCTGGGGATGACACGGGAACGGACACGGCCATGACGGGTACGGGTGACGACGGGACAGAGCTCCCATCGCCTCCAGCCCGGGCCTCCCCACCCAACGAGATTGGGTCTTTCCACGCTATGATCGCCAGGGCATCTGAGCTTTTTCAGCTCTGCCCCAAAGAGAAGAAGAAGGAAGGTTTCCTTTACCAACGGCACGAAGCCAAGAGGAAGACAGTCCTCGCCATGCCTCTGTTGGATGACATCTGGGACGAGGGTCTCAACCTTCTCAAGAACCGGTCTACAAAGCCTTCCAAGAGGGATCGTTGCGAGAAGAAGTACCAGGTCCCCGACGCTGCCCCTTTGTGCCTTAGGGCGCAACCGACACCTGACTCGGTCGTCTCAGCGGTGGCCAAGAAGAAAGCGGAGGGGGGCATGGGCCTCAACGTCAACATGCCCGCCGGACGGCGAAGGAAAGAAGCTGGATGCAAAGGGACGACGAGTTATCTCGTCGGCGGCAACAACGATTAAGGCGGCCAACGCCCTCGCGATCGTGGCCCGCTATGACAGGGAGTTACGCCCCCCTGTTGGACTTCCTACCGGACTACAAGAGGGCTGAGGCCCTGGAGATCTTGCAGGAAGGTGAGGTGGCATCGGACCATGCCATAACGGTGGCAACGGACATTGCCGACAGCGGTTTCTGCCAGCTAGGCAACAGCGTTTGCCTCAGACGACGAGGGTGGCTCAAGGTGACGGATTTACACCAGGACGTACAAGCCAAGGTTTTGGACATGCCGTTCGACGGGAACAACCTGTTTGGGTAAACAGTGGATGAGTCCCTCCAAGCCATCAAGGCGGACACAGAGACAGCTAAGTTCTCCAGCAATGAAGGCCGTCCTTTCTGAGCTCCGGAGGCAAGCAGGGTGCCTCCAAGGGATTCGGCGGTGGCTCCTCTACGTACCGCCAAGCGGCCCGCTACTTGTCGCAGGAAGCCTATAGAGGACGAGGCAAGTCCTGATGATCCCGTCGTCGTCGGAGGCCAAGGCGGCAAGGAGTCCTCCAAGCAAGATTGAACCGACCGTGGCGTCGGGCCCCCACCGAACCGCCCTGGTGGGAGGCCGGGTGGGAAAGTTCGTCAGCGTGTGGGAGTCCATCTCCACCGACCGTTGGGTGCTCGACGCCCAGGGGCACGCCCTCGAATTTCTAAAAAAGTGCCCCCGCATTCCTCCCATGGCCAGGAAGGAAAACCACGTCCCTCAACTACTGTTGGAGGTAAGGGCGATGCTCAAGAAAGGTGCCATTGAGCTCGTCCCAAAGAGGCTCCAGGGCTCCGGAGTATACTCAAGGTACTTCCTCGTGAAAAAGAAGACAGGAGGGTGGCGACCCATCCTGGACCTGCGACAACTGAACAAGTACATCAAGGCACAGAAGTTCCGGATGGTTACCCTCCAGCACGTGCTGGGACAGCTGGAGAAGGGCGATTTCCTGTCGTCGTTGGATATGGAAGATGCATACTTTCACATTCCCATTCTAAAAGGAGACCGGAAGTTCCTCAGGTTCGTGGTCCAAGGGCGGCACTACCAGTTCAAGGCCCTCCCGTTCGGATTGAAGTCGGCACCCAGGGTTTTCACCAAGTGCCTCGCTCCAGTGGCGGCGCGGCTGCGCCTGCAGGGGATCCACATCTACCCCTGCCTGGACGATTGGCTCATCCGCGCAAGGACAAGGGAGCTCGCTGTAGAACACACAGCGAAGACCGTCCAGCTGCTCACGGACCTGGGGTTCTCCATCAACTTCCCCAAGTCCCACCTGGTCCCCTCTCAAGTCGCACTGTTTCTGTGAGCCAAGCTCGACACAGTGGCGCGTCTGGCCTCGCCGTCGGAGGAAAGGACAAAGGCCATCCTAGGCAAGGTGCAGCATCTGATGGCCACGGACGTGGCCAGGGTGAGGTCCATCAAGTCCCTCCTCAGGATGATGTCCTCTTACATTTATCTTGTGCGCCTGTGCAGGCTGCGGATGCGCCCTCTACAGGAGTTCCTCGATGCCCGCTGGACTCAAGCGACGGGCAACTTCGAGGACACGATCGAAGTTGGTGGGGCACCCGCGCTCATCTAGCAGCAGGGACAGACTTTCAGACCCCGGCCCACCAGGCGACGGTGACGACGAATGCCACCCTGGAGGGGTGGGGAGCGCACACCGGAGATCTTCATGCGAGAGGCCTTTGGCTCCCGGAGGAGAAGCCGCTCCACATCAACATCCTGGAGCTCTGGGCAGTGTTCTGGGCCCTCGGGTCCTTTCTCCCGTCCCTCAAGGGCAAGGTGGTGAGGATCTTCACCGACAACACCACCACGATGTTCTACATCTGGAAGCAGGGCGGAACCAGATCCTCAGCCCTATCCAAGGAAGCTCAGGATCTGTGGCATTGGGCCGTTGCCCAAGGGATGTTTCTGGTGCCGTTTCATCTGGCAGGGATAAAAAACACCATTGCCGACTCACTCAGCAGAGAGCTGCGCTCGTGCCACGAGTGGGAACTATGCCAGGATCAAGTTGACCGACTCTTTCAGCGATGGGGCAAACCCCAGATCGACCTGTTTGCGATGGCGACAAACTCAAGTGCCAGAGGTTCGCCAGCAGGTTTCCCCAACCGAGGAGCATAGGCGATGCTTTCTTGTTCCCCTGGGATGGCCTGTTCCTATATGCGTTCCCTCCGTTGCCGTTGCTGCTCTGACTCCTCAACCGGCTCAAGAGGTCCCGGTGCAGGATGATCCTCTTCGCACCGGCGTGGCCGATGCAGATCTGGTTCCCGGACCTTCTGGACTTGTCGGCGTCCCTACCGGTCAAGCTGCCGACGGACGCAGATCTTCTTTCCAGAGAAGGAGACGCCATCCTTCATCACAACCCGGAGTCGCTGAACTTGCAGGCCTGGCTCCTACAGCACTAGAGTTTGGAGGGTACAATATCCCGGCTGACTGCAGAGAGGTTCTTGCAAAGGCCAGGGCGTCCTCAACCCTAAAGTGCTATGGACATAAGTGGAAGAGGTTCTCTGTCTGGTGCTATGCACAGAAGATTAACCCTCTGTGGATTACGGCCCCTCAAGTACTGCCGTACCTACTGTCTCTGGCCAAGGCTGGACTAGCTCACGTTTCCATCAAGATACGTCAGGCTGTGATCTCCCGATACACCAGAACTACGGGACGGGCATCCTTGTGGTCTCATCGCCTGGTGAAGGAATTTATGAAGGGACTGTTCCGATTGTTCCCGTCGGTGAAGGCTCCTGCCCCGGTGTGGGAACTCAACGTGGTGCTTTCTATGCTCATGGGGGTGCCATTCGAGCCTCTGCGTTCGGCGCCGTTGAAGTTCCTGTCGTGGAAGACCGCTTTCCTTGTGGCCATCACCTCCACACGACAAGTGGGAGAGATCCAGGCCCTATCCTGCAAGCCTCCATACTTGACTTTTCACGACACGAGGGTGGTGCTGAGGACGCACCCCTCCTTTATGCCCAAGGTGCCGTCGGACTTCCACCTCAATGAGCCCTTGGTGTTACCAGTTTTCTTCCCGTCGCCTTCCTCACCGGCCGAGAGGACTTTGCAGTCGCTGGATGTGGCTAGAGCGCTGAAGTTCTACGTGGACCGCACGAAGAGTTTTCGGAAGACGTCACAGCTGTTTGTGAACTTTGGACCTGTGAACCAAGGGAAGGCTCTCTTGAAGGCTTCCACTTCCAGATGGCTCTCCGGCTGCATCATGCACTGTCACCGTTTGGCAAACCGACCGTTGCCTGGGCATCCGAGAGCCCATTCGACCAGAGCGATCGCTGCTACCACGGCATTCTTGTCTGGTGTGCCCCTGCTGGACATCTGCAGGGCTGCTACGTGGAGGTCGACGCACACCTTCACAAGATTCTACTGCGTTGACCGGGATTCCAGGGAGGAGTCCAGAGTCGGCCAAGCAGTGCTGCGCAACCTGTTCGCCTGAAGCTGGGCCTGGTGGGGAGGTAAGAGTTGCTTAATGTTGAGTTTATGTAATGCTTAATGTTGAGCCTTTTGCCACCTCCCGTGGTTGTGCATGTGTGTACTGCTATGTATTATTATATTCATGAGCATGTGAATCCATGCCAGACTGCTGGAGAAGGAATAAGTTACTTACCTGTAACTGCAAACCTTCCCTCCTACCCCTCTGCGGCTCTTCACTTGGTCATACTGCCACTTTACGTGCTACCAAATTTGAAGATGGCTGCCAGAGGCGGGGCTTAGGGAGAGGGCAGTCATTGGCTGGGGGCAGTATGACCCAGAGACCAGTGATTGGTTACTACAAGGAAAGACAGATGAGAAACGAAACTGATACTGATTTTTTCTTTACCGAGGATTCCCAGCCTGACGACGGGGAATATTCATGAGCATGTGAATCCATGCCGAGGAAGATTACTAATCGGACACGAGTGTATCTTGAGTATCCTTGGGGGGGATCTCCACAGGGTGAAAACAGATTGCCATCTAGCCCAAGGAGGTGCATCAAGCCGTTGCTGACTGTTCCATCCCTCAGCTAATGCCCAGGGACATGTCATTGGAGATCCTCACGACTCTGCACACACTGGTATCAGTGATACAGCAGAGGTTGCCTGATAGGGCTATGTCAGCTACAGCTCACAGTCACAATAGGCCTCCAAGGAGCCTGTCCAAGCAAAAAAGGAAGTCTAAGGACACGTCTGGCCTGAGCCGTCACCCAACACCCCCACCGCTTGCACATCAGGACTTGACCGCTTTAGGTGGGATTCCCCACACACAGGCACAGGTATGGCTACAAACACAACAGCGACTCATTCAGATGAGTCTGATGACTATGTACCAGCATACAGAGAGCCATTGGATGCTGACAAGCCCGCCAGAGCTTCACCGCCACATGAGGTAAACTGCTTTCACACCATGCTGTCAAGGGCCTCTACCCTCTTCAACTTGGTGCCAGAGTAGATGAAGAAAGAGGGGTTCCTCTTACAATGCAGAGTGTCCCGGGGGAAGACCACCATGTCCACCCGTCTGCTGGATTATGTCTGGGAGGAAGGTTTGGCCTTAATGAAGATGCTGAGTACTGTACTTCGCAAGTAGGATAGGCTGGAAAAAGTACAGGGTTCCGGACTCAGCCCACAGGTGCTTGAGGTCGCAGCCTTTTCCTGCCTCTGTGGACTCTGCCGCCGCCAGGAAGAGCTTGGCGAATCCATCATCTTTGGCTAAGGTGTCCCCTGACCAGGAGGGGAAGAAACTGGATATGACAGGCAAACGCATCATTTATGCTGCAGCCTCCACCATCAAGGCCGCTAATGCCCTGGCCATCTGATCCCGCTACGACAGGCTGTTGTATAAACTGGGACCAATTTTGGGCTTCCTGCCAGAGGACAAGAAGGTCGAGGCCTGGCCCTTTTTCCAGGAGGCTAAGGTGGCATCCGAACACACCATCACAGTGGCTTTGGACATTGCGGACACTGGGCTCTGCCAGATGGGCAATGGGGTGTTCCTTAGATGACAGGGATGACTGAAGGACACCAACTTCAGGGCGGATGTCCAGTCCACCGTGGTGGACATGCCCTTTGATAGGCACAACCTTTTCGCCAAGACCGTGGATGAGTCTCTGCAGACGATCAAGACGGACACGGAGACGACACACTCGCTGGTAACATTGCAACGTCGACGGTCGTCGTCCTTTTGATCCTTGAGATGGAAGTTGGGCAGAACCTCCAAGAGGTATAACACCCTGTATCGTCAACCCTCCCGTTCCACGACCCAGGAGGCCTACAGAGGCCGCTTGCAGGCTTCTGGCAGCAGAGGACAGTGTTGTCATCACCCATAGGCCACGGTGCAGACGCCCAAGCAGGTCTGAACCTGCTGTGGCCCCGGGACCCCACTTGCACATCCCAGTGTGAAGCTGACTATTAATTTGTGTCCGCGAGTGGAAGACCAACTTCTAGACTTAAGACGCCAAAACAAATACTTGAAATCCCAGAAGTTCAGGATGGTAACGTTGCAGCATGTGCTCGGCCAACTGGAGGAAGGGGACTTCCTGGCAACACTGGACCTGGAAGACGCCTACTTTCACGTCCCTATCGACAGGAAAAATTGGACGTTCCTGCCGTTCGTTGTCCCGGGGCAGCACTATCAGTTCATGGCTCTGCCCTTCGGCCTGAATCAGCCCCAAGGGTGTTCACAAAGTGCTTGGCTCCGGTGGCGGTGCACCTTTGTCTCCAGGGCATCCACGTCTACCCTTATCTGGACAACAGGCTCATCCACTCTCGTTCTCGCACACTGGCGAACCGGCATTCGGCAGAGACCATTCGTCTACTGACAGATCTCATATTTTCCATCATCTATCCGAAGTCCTGCATGGAGCCATTGCAAAAGGCTGTGTTTCTGGGCACCTGTCTCAACACGATCACCTGCCTGGCGACTCCCTTGGAGGAGAGGGTGACAGCCATCCTGGGGAAGGTACAGCACCTGGCATCAGTGCAATCCACAAAAGTGCAAGCCATCAAGTAACTTTTGGACATGATGTCCTCCTGCATCCATCTCGTCCCTCTTTGCAGGCATCAGATGAGGCCCCTCCAGGAGTTTCTGGATACACAGTGGCTGCAGATCTCAGGCTCTTTGACATACAAGATTATCCTCAATGAATTCCGGCAAGCTCTGCGATGGTGGGGAGTGCTCCCACATCTCACCCAAAGAGCTCCATTTCAGGTCCCACCGTACCAGGAGACCGTCACCATAGATGCCTCTCTGGAGGGGTGGGAAGCCCACAACGGGCAATTGCACACCAGAGGCTTCTTGCTTATGGAGGAAACCTTCCCATCAACGTCCTCGAGCTTTGGGCAGTCTTCTGGGCCCTCGAATCATTCCTGCCACTGCTGAAGGGGAGGTAGTGGGAATTTTTACGGACTACATCACCACCTGCGTTCTACATCTGGAAACAGGGCCGGGCACGCTCCCTGGTACTCTCCCGGAAGCCCAGGCCCTATGTTCCTCGTCCCGTTTCACCGGGCGGCGTTCTTGCCACAAATGGGAACTTCGCCAGGATCTAGTGTCTCTTCTCTTTCATGAGTGGGGCCAACCCCAGATCAAGCTCTTCGCAGCGGCGGCCAACTCCAAGTGCCGGAGATTCGCCAGCAGGATCCTGGGCCTGGGGGATGCTTTCTCGTTAGTGTGGGAGGAACTCTTTGTGTACGCTTTCCCCCTGTCCCCTCTCATGCTACGAGTGATCAACACATTCGGACAGTGTCACTGGAGGATGATACTCGTCGCTCCAGCGTTGCGGCAACAGATCTGGTAACTGGACATGCTCCGTCCATCCGACTGCCTCCACTTTCTGATCTTCTCGCCAGAGAACAGGGGTGATTCTGCACCACGACGGAGCTTCGCTAAGCCTCATGGCCTGGCTCCTGCAACCCTCTGTTCAGGCATTATCCCTGCCGCTGGAATGTAGGAAGATCCCAGCCAAGGCCAGAGCTTCGTCGACGTTGGCATGCTACGGACACAAATGGAAACGCTTTTCAATATGGTGCAGTGCTCAGATGATTACGCCTCTGCTTGTCACAGCCCTGCAGCTTCTTCCGTGCCTGCTTTCGTAGCCCAAGGCTCGCGCCTCTATCAAGGTGCACCTGGCTGGCATATCCCTTTACACCAGGCCGCTGGGTAAGCCATCCCTGTTTTCGCACAGGCTCGTCAAGGAATTTCTCAAAGGCCTCTTCAAGACTTTTCCACCAGTGAAGGCCCCTGCACCAGCTTGGGAGCTCAACGTGGCCTTGATGAAGCTCATGGAGCCCCCATTTGAACCGATGCATCAGACCCCACTGAAGTTTCTGTCATGGAAGACGGCATTCCGCATGGCGATCCCCTCTGCCAGGCAGGTCGGGGAAATCCAGGCCCTCTCAAGCAGCCATAATTGTCCTTCCACGCTACGAGAGTGGTGCTGCGGACCCACCCCACCGTAATGCTGAAGGTTCCGTCAGAATTCCACCTCAATGAGCCTTTGGTGTTTCCAGTCTTCTTCCCAAAACCTTCTACTTCAGCAGAGAGAATGTTGCATTCTCTGGACGTTGCTTCTGCCTTGAGGTTTTATTTGGCACACACATGGGATTTTCGGAAGACTTCACAATTTTTTGTCAGTTCTGGACCTGTGAACCATGGGAAGGCCTTGTCGAAGGCTTCTATCTCCAGGTGGCTCTCCGGCTGCATCATGCACTGTCATCGTCTGGCTAACTGACCTCTTCCAGGCCAGCCAAGAGCCCATTGCACCAGAGTGAGTGCAGAAACTACAGCGTTTCTCTCTGGTGTGCCACTGCTCAACATCTGCAGGGCTGCTACGTGGAGGTCCACACACACCTTCACGAGGTTCTACTGCGTCGAAAGGGATTCCAGGTAGGAGTCCTGGGTCGGCCAGATGGTGCTACGCAACCTGTTCACTTGAGGTTAGTCTGTTCCAGGGGTGAGTGTTTTACTTCTATTGAGCCTTGCCTCTTCCCGTGGTTGTGTGTTTGTACTGCTATGTAATCTTTATTCATGAGCATGTGAATCCATGCCAGACCACATGCTGGAGAAGGAACAAGTTACGTACCTGTAACTCCTGTTCTCCAGCATAAGTCTGGCATGGATTCACATGCGAACCCTCCCTCCTTACCTCTGTGGCTCTTCTTGGTTCATACTGCCACTTTATGTGTTTCCGAAATCTGAAGATGGCCACTAGGGATGGAGCTTAGGGAGACGACTGTCATTGGATGGGTGCAGTATGACAGAATGGACAGTGATTGGTTTAGAGGAGAAAGGCAGTTTCAGGCCAAAGCGAAACTGACGACGGGCAAGTTCATGAGCATGTGAATCCATGCCAGACTCATGCTGGAGAACAGAAGCTACAGGGAAGCCATTTCTTCCTTACTAACAACTTGATTTTGCAAAATGATTTCTGTGTTTGTTTTTCTTGCTAAGCTTCTTCAAACCCTCTGACACTACTAAAGTTTTATTGCGACTATTTACACATTTTACTTGACTTCAGTTGAATTCTCTCCGTTATTCTTACACAAGGAATGTTGTTGTTGCAGTGGTCTAGTCGTTTTAGGCCCTCGACATATTGCCCCAAGTTAATCGCACACGCACAGATACCCAAAACGATGCTAGCGGCGGACTGACCTTCAACGTGACGCCATCCGCACTGAGAGCTACCCAAGAGCCTTGCGAAAAGGCCTCGACTCATTGCGCGCATACACTGAAACTCTTCACACACTACTCCTGATAGCACGTGTAAGGAACTCATGGTGCCAACAGTAAAGACAGACACAAGTGATCACACTTCAAGGGTGTTTATTAAACTGATTTTGCAGGTTCGAAAGAAGCTTAATCTAAACCTAAAGCTACGATGGGAGCAAGGTACAACCATCAAATGAAAATAAGGCACTCCTAGTGGTGTTGTGTCAAATAAAAGGGCCTATAATAAGAAAAATCATGGTGCCGGACTCCTCTGTTGCTGGTTTTCCCCCTCTGGCAGCAACAACTCTTTCACAGTTCAACTAGCCTCTTGCTGTTTTTCATTCAGCACAGTTCGGTTTCTTATGGGCTCTCCCCTCTGCTCAGCGGTTGTGATGAACTGCTTGGCTTTCCTTTTCTTTGGAGTCAAGGTTGGTACCACAGAGAGAGGCGTCTCCCCCCGGCTTGGTTATCAGCGGAGGTGGGTATTGTGTACCATTGGCATCTGCTGGAACACACACTGGCTATTGTTTGCGGACTTACGATTCCTTCTGCAGAGGGTTGACAGGCCTTGGTCAGAAAGGACAAGGTCGCTTCTCTCCTCGTCACCCTCTCAGTATGCACCGTCTTTCTCCTATTGAACTGCTGTGCTGAGTTAGCTCTCACGTCGTGCGGTCTGTCTTGCTCATACTGTGCTCTTGTGCTCCACTTTTTATCCCTGTGGGGAAGGGAAAGGACCGTCAGGTATGTGCGATTCTGGCCAATTGCCTGACTTTGCCTGACCCTTGTATTTTGGACATGCCAGGTAAACGGCTCTGGTGTTAGTCCGTTGTCTTTCGTGTTGTGCGAAAGTGTTCGTGACGGAAAAGGGGTGGCAGTGTTTTTGAATGTCCTACGTGGTATGATGGGGAAAAGGTATTGAAAGAAGCGGGAAACTGCGTCTCATCCATCGGTGTCCCACTCCCCAAGGACCCCCATCCAGGTGATCCTCCCTCACTGGTCCACTCCAAGGAACTGGATCCAGTAGCAAAGGCTTCGTCCTGGCCACCTGGATGACAGATCCCTGGGGACTACCTAGGGAGACACTTTCAGGTTTCTCACACACAGCGCTCCCGCCGATCGAGCGCATTCATTTTGCTCCCCTCTGCTACTGTCGCCCTCAGCCAACAAACACTTCACGGAAAACAAAACAATCCAGTCACTCTTAACAGGTGCAATGATTTATAAATGTTTATACAAGCGTTTGCGTGCTTTAGATGTTTTGAATATGTCAATGCGGTCTAGTTTTCTCAGTTTCTTTCAATATTTAACTATATACTGTGAGACAGGCATGGTATTAAGAGATGACACAGACAAAAGTAGTAACATTCAATATCTAAAATCTGTACTAAGGATCAGGATGGTGTAACACCTAACTTGCCCTATAACTGTGGTGGGAATGTCCCTTCCTAAAGAAAACTAAGGGAAGTATGTGTCTGTAAGTCCAAATCAAAAGTTTGCGTCAAAACCTATACTTGCCTTCACATCTAGAAATAAACATGGTGTGGGGTTCTTCTTAGCCAACGGAATGGAGTTCAAAAGTTAAGTCTCAGCTGTTTTCAGCTGAAGTTCTTTCACAAGTTCAATACGGTTCCAATAGTTGCTTGTTTTACCAATGTTCTGCCAAGTCTTGCGGTTCCCTTCCCCAAGTTCAATCTAGCACAGTTCACACAAAAGAGGCTGTCTTAAGGTTCCCTTGCACAAGACAGCGTTTCTCAGTTATTCATGTTCTCAGGATTCCCTTCCCTAAGATTGCACTGTAGTACTCATATGACTTGCATTTGCATAATGTTCCTTGAAGGAAAATAGTAGGCCCACTTGACCTGCCTGCTAGCTTGCTTTAGCATTCAATTCCCACTTATATGTGGTTCCTTCACAGTGTCTATTGCTTGTCACCATTTATGGCTCCCTGGTCTAGTCACAGTTGTCAGACCACTGAGACCACTCATCACAGGTCACACAAACCAGGAGCCCTGTGCTTCTCTGTGACTTGATTTGCAACGACTGTGAACTTTAGAGTGGGGAACTCCCAGGTCTAGGTGCAGTTGTCAGACCACACGGTCCATCCATCACAAGTCGTGCAACCCTAAGTTCCCCCTTGGCCTTGTTTAACTCCTTCACAGCCTCTTCTGCGTCAGGCTTCAGAGTTTTCACACTTATATTCTCTTTAATTGTTGCAACACTCTTGTACATCAGTCTTTTGCTTTTTCCATAAACTTACAAGTCTTATCCACAGTGGTTTATCAACCTATTTGCTTTTGTTCTGTTCACAGTGCTGCTTTCACCCAGTCTGACATTCCTTGTCAGTTTATTTTCCAATGTTTGTTTGGTATTTCATATGCCTTGGTTTTAATTCAAACAGTACTTTCCATTCCGTTTGACATTCAATATTGCGTATTTTCATTCAAACAGTACTTCTCATTCAGTTCGGTAATCAATATTGCGTAATTTCATTCAAGCAGTGTTTTCTGTTCAGTTCGGTATTCAATATTGCTCATATCTACTCAGTTTTCGTGAACAGCTACTTGCTTGCAGTTCCCTGGAGCGCTCCAGTGCTTCCGTGTCCTCTGACCCTCAGTGGCTCCCGCTCAGCCAGGATGCAGACCGCCTTGACTCCACTTCCTCGCCTGGTACTTCTCTGCAACCGCCATTGATTGGACCGGCGGCGACTTACAGCTGTTCTGGTTTTCAGTTGTTCGGCAGCCCCAGCTGTCCTTCAATGTCACAGGCTCCTGGTCCTGCGCCCACCACCCGACTCGCACGCTCCGGTTCCTGCATGTCATCTGGGATCGTTGCCAGTCTCCCAACCTCCTAGTCTCGTTGCACCAAGGCAGCTCTCTCTCCTCAGCGTTGATTTGGGCTCCCTCTTTTATACACCTGAGCCTTGTTAAGGGGCCTCAGTTGTGTGTTGTTGGCTGGTATTGCCTGACCATAACAAACCCAATTACTGGGACATCAGTAGTGGATGCCTGCATCCCCCTCTCCTTCGTCACAGTACTATAGTGGTGTTTCACATAAGAAGTGTGCATTACTCCTAGTCTCCGCTTCTTCGTCTCAGTATCAGGTAGGAGTGGGTGGGGAAGAATGGGTTGGAATTGTACATGACCCATAAAGGCAGAGGAAGGGTAGGGTAGGTCAGTTTTAGGAAAGGGGGATACCATGTCTCGGCCTCGGGCATTCGCTCCCCAATCCCCATGGACCTTCTACCCAGCCAATCCTCCCTCGCTTGTCTGCCCCAGGGTCCAAAAGCGATGGCCCTTCCCTGGCCATTTGAATAGACGATACCTGGGGAGTGGTTTTGAGAGTACCTTCAGGTTTCTCACAATACACTATTGCAACTCCAAGTCAAGTTTTTTCTTTGCTAGTTCTTTACTCTAAACCTAAACGCTGCACCCCTGCCAGTCTTGTTCATGTCCTTTCTTGTATTTGATTGAAGTCTGCTACTCTGGATTGACTTCTGGTTTTCAAGTAGGGTCCAATTGGTAGAGCCCACAAAACAGGTCCTATTCACTCAAAAGATATGTTATGTTATGCAACGTTATTTTGAAAGGCAGTTTATAATTCTCTACCCATTCCAACCTTCTCTTCCAAGATTCTATTTCAGACGACACCTAATGTGTGCTTCCATCTTGGCTTGGTCTAAAACATATTCCTCCATCTTGATTTGGGGAAATACCTGGATTCTGAAGAACCTAATTTAGGAATAACTACCACACTCTTCTGTGCTAACTTTCCCCAGACATTCCTTAAATGAATGAATGACAACCAAACATCTGTTGACCCCGACACACATTATTGTGACATACTTGGTAAGATTAATTGGAATTATTAAAATTTCACATAAATAGCAGAAAGATAAACATATTATATCAATACACCAATAGGTGCCCGTAAGTATGGTGAGGACGACAGTCCAGGTAGATCATTAGCTCGTACAATCAGAGCAGAAAATAGCAGACAAACCATCGCTGGGATTGCATCACCTGAAGGCAGCTTTGTCCCAGACAATATATCTATGAAGGACTCCTTTAGATATTATTATAGTGCTTTATATTGCAGTAGTGACACACACCCTACAATAGATGTCAGTATCTGTCAAGAATCAAACTCCTAACTATATTAGCTGAAGGAGTATTGGCTGTGGATGCTCTGCACACTATAGAAGAAATCCTTCAACCGATATCTGCCTGGTCTTCTAGAAAAGCAGCTTGTTCAATAAGCTAGTTCCTGAATTTAATAAGGAGTACAAACATCTCCTTGCGCCCTACATTACAAGAATCTGTATATTGCCCCCCTACACTCAGGGAAGCAATAATAATGGTATTGCTCAAACCGAACAAACCACCTGAAAAAGTGGGTTCATACTGCCCACTATCATTAATGTGGATGTCAAGGTTTTCACTAAGATACTCGTTTATGTGAGGGGACAGAAATGAAAGCCGGACACAAATCTGTCATGGTATCAGTCAAAAGACATTTATTATTAAATAGTAGGTTGGAAAAATGCCTCTCTGAACCTGTTCTAAAGAGGAACTTCTCTACCTAAAACCAAAAACTAAGGATCTATGTCAGCATGTCAATAACTGAAAAGCCATCCTTGTGTCCTAAACGTCCTTTCCTGAGCCTCACACTACAAACAAAAACAATACAATGTGCTGTGAAGGCATCATGAACCAAGACACAGACAACAGATTCAAAGTTCAAACAAAAAGACTTTATTAACTCAAATGTCAGGATGGTGTAAGGCCTAACTTGCCTTATACTAAGGTGGGATTTCCTTACCTAAATAAACTAAAGATAGTCGCAGTCAGTAAGTTCAACATAAAAGTCTGTCTGTGTACAATAAATATATGTGTCCTCACAACTAAAGCTAAACAAGGTGTAGGAATGTCAGTAATCAAAGAAACAGTGTTCAGATTAAAGTTCTGAGCTTCTACCAGTGCCTGGCCTGCTCTTGGCACCCCAAGTTCAAGACAGTTCCAACAAAAAGGCCTTGGGGTTCCTTTCCCCAAGTTCAGCAAAGTTCCACACGAAAAGGTATGGGGGTTTCCTTCTCCAAGTTAACTGTTCTTCAGGATTCGACTTCACAGTCTCAGGCTACAAATTCAGTTAAATCAACTTGTTTTGTAGCCTTTTCTCTCCACCACTTGAATAACTTTAGGCCAACCGGCTTCAGCCTCTTGGCTTCTCTTGGTTTCCTCGGTCTAGGCGCAGTTGTCGGACCACACGGTACACCCAACAGATAACCCTTGGCACTTTATAACAGTTCACTCTTTCTCATAGGACTTCCTTGACAACACAGGTTTCCTTTCTGTATCTGTGTTCTGTATCTGTGTTTTTACTTTACTGGCTTCTTGCTTTTATCAACATGTGATACCCACAAACTTTCCTTTGTGGTATTTCTCCAGATTACCCCCTTGCTTCCACACTATTCAACAATGCTTTACTTTTCACTGTTTTCACTTTGTTTGCAAATGCATTTTCTTTAAATTCATCTTGTTCATAAATGCACATCACTTTCCTTTTTATTCATGCAATATTCTCATATTCTTTTCTTTCGGTTTAGCATTCAAACTTAAGTGCTTGTCAACTTGTTTGGTATTCAATAAAGTATATTTGGTCATCCGACCTATTTATCAGTGTTGAAAAACGTATTACTTGCTTGGCAATTTATTCGGTATGAAAAAAGGATGGGCGAACCCTCTTTTTTGGGGGGCCTGACTCGAGAGGGTTAAGAAGTGCAGAGATACGAGGGGGTTGAGTCAAAGGCTTCCCAAGCCAATAGCTTGACAGGAGGTCGCTAAGGCCTTGCAAAAGAGCTAGATTGCTGCTGGCTCAGAACAAAAAATCACAGTGGAGGAACAAAACAATATACATTTATTTAACAGGAAGACGTTTTTGAGTTTTTTTGTGCCATTGTGTGGCATACATGCATACAATAAATCTGCATTATAGTGGATTAGTGTACAGTAGTGACAGTATATTTTATGTGTTGTTAACTCTCACAACACATTAACGATGTCCAACACTTGAGTTTGTGTTTCTGGTTCGGTGATTAGATGACATGAGGCAGTGGCTGATGGAAATGGAGCAGCGCTGCACTGAGGATACCGAACTGTCTTCAGGACTAGGGGGTCGAGTTCAGACTTGGTGAATGAGTAAGGCGTCGTCCTATAGTAAAAGAGGCTATGTTAAAACCAGTGAGAATAAAGCATGTCCACTGATGGTGAGAAGAGCAAGGCGAAGGACCTACCATGTCGACGTTGATAAGCGCCATGGCTGTGGTCTGAGTAAAAGAGCAGCTACAGGAATTTCGGCTGAGGGGGTCAGTCTGCAGATGTCAGAGGCCCCAGTCTAAGTCAAAAGGAAGTCGAAATGACTGGTGAGAATTAATCTGTGCAAAGGCCGTGACTATGCAAAAGACTTAATCAAGCATTGTGTCAAGTGGGCGGCCGAGACTAAGAGTTTGAGGTGAAGAATACTAATGGTTGGTCTCAAAGGTACAAAGTGGGTGAGAGTTATGGGCAAGCCTTGTAGTGATTCAAAAACACACTAAGTTCTAGTCCATTATTTGGTGGTGCTTAAATATGAGGATTAAGATGCACGAAAACAATTAATGTGCAGATTGTATTATTGCCAGTGCAGGGCGCGAGTGATGGAGGGTTCTGGACATCAACAAGGGTAAATATGAATTAAGCGAAGCCATCTGTGATGCGAGGGTTACGTTACAAACAGATGGGCTGGTGCATGCAATACGGGGGAGAGCTGTGGCGGTGCCGTGAAACTTACCCGTGCCGGAGTCAGGAAAACGAGCTGTGTCACTGCTGTCGGTTGCGCTTGACTGGCTGCGCATGTCAGTACTTGAAACGAGGCCGTAGTGACTGCAGGGACTGCGCATGCGTCCGGGGATAGTGTAAGTGGTGGGCGCGGTCGTACTGATCAAAAAGGTAGTCCTAAAACACTGGGACAAGCTGCAGACAGAATCTTTTAAACCAGAAAAACCAAGATTTGCCTTTAAATGTAGCCGTAATCTAAAAGACCGACTTGTACACACATACACAGAAGTGGATGCTCCTAACAGTACTCAAACCACATTGTGGAACCTCCCGCCTGTGATAGGCCATTTTAAATGCGGCAATTGCTCCGTCTGCAACCTCACGGCCAACCTCAAGACCATTGATCTGAAAGGAAACCAGTGGACCTTCAACTCGTTCACCAACTGTAAAACAAAATGGTCCGTATACATCATCAAATGCCCCTGTGACCTCATTTACATAGGCAAATCAAAGAGAGAAATTCAACAACGGATTTGTGAACACCGTTCCTGCGTACTAAACCAAATAGAAGACAAACCACTAGTGGCACACTTCAAGATGATGAATCACACCCACAACGACATCTTCTGGGCAATATTGCAAACAGTAAGCAACCCTTCCCGCGGAGGTAACAGGGACCTTGCCCTTCGCAAACTAGAGCAAAAATGGATTTATCGTCTGGATTCTGTGAGACAGGGTCTTAACATTTCCATCGAATGGAACCTGTTCTTTTAATAAGTGAAGTTATGTCCAATTGCTCCCTTCACTGAGCCACGACCCAGTCACGGTCACCCATGCACCCACATGTCTCCTCTAACAAGTAGAGCACGCCCCCTTCAGCTTCCAGCTGCCCTTTATTCATAGTCCACTCTATTTGACAAACTCAGCATAAGACCCCCCTGTGTACTATTATTTTTCACCCGTGTACACAGATAAGATTCAGCCATTGAGTACTGCTCATACCTGCAACATTTCTTAGGTACTATGGCATAGAGCGCAAAAAGATCACGCTTTTCCAATTTTTGATTCATTAGTTTTTGTCAATTGTTTGTGATCAACTGCAACACATGACTCTTTTTGGAAACCCCGGTTTATCAACTGGGAGTATTACTGTAATGTATTAATGTTCATTATCTGTCTGTACAGAAAAGATACAACAATTGCAAACTGATCACATTTGTAATATCTCATAGGCACTATGTTAAAGAGTGCCCCTATGTTTCTCTGTACTACTCTGTAACACACGACTCCAAATGAAAACCTGCACTGTTGGCATGCAACACTACAAGGACCTAGTGACTCGCATCTTTTCAACTGTATCTCCTTATTGATGTTTCAAGGAGAAATAATGCCTATGTATTTCCAATGGGCGCTATTTTCAGTAATGTTAATTGTCACACATGATCAACAAGCAATGCGCGAACCGATGTACATAGTACGACCGCGCCCACCACTTACACTACCTCCAGACGCATGCACCATCACACATGACCAACAAGACTTGCGTGAACCGACGCACTCAGTACGACCGCGCCCACCACTTACACTATCCCCGGACGCATGCGCAGTCTCTGCAGTCACTACGGCCTCGTTTCAAGTACTGACATGCGCAGCCAGTCAAGCGCAACCGACAGCAGTGACACAGCTCTTTTTCCTGACTCCGGCACGGGTAAGTTTCACGGCACCGCCACAGCTCTCCCCCGTATTGCATGCACCAGCCCATCTGTTTGTAACGTAACCCTCGCATCACAGATGGCTTCGCTTAATTCATATTTACCCTTGTTGATGTCCAGAACCCTCCATCATTCGCGCCCTGCACTGGCAATAATACAGTCTGCACATTAATTGTTTTGTGCATCTTAATCCTCATATTTAAGCACCACCAAATAATGGACTAGAACTTAGTGCGTTTTTGAATCAGTACAAGGCTTGCCCGTAACTCTCACCCACTTTGTACCTTTGAGACCAACCATTAGTATTCTTCACCTCAAACTCTTAGTCTCTGCCGCCCACTTGACACAATGCTTGATTAAGTCTTTTGCATAGTCACGGCCTTTGCACAGATTAATTCTCACCAGTCATTTCGACTTCCTTTTGACTTAGACTGGGGCCTCTGACATCTGCAGACTGAGCCCCTCAGCCGAAATTCCTGTAGCTGCTCTTTTACTCAGACCACAGCCATGGCGCTTATCAACGTCGACATGGTAGGTCCTTCGCCTTGCTCTTCTCACCATCAGTGGACATGCTTTATTCTCACTGGTTTTAACATAGCCTCTTTTACTATAGGACGACGCCTTACTCATTCACCAAGTCTGAACTCGACCCCCTAGTCCTGAAGACAGTTCGGTATCCTCAGTGCAGCGCTGCTCCATTTCCATCAGCCACTGCCTCATGTCATCTAATCACCGAACCAGAAACACAAACTCAAGTGTCGGACATCGTTAATGTGTTGTGAGAGTTAACAACACATAAAATATACTGTCACTACTGTATACTAATCCACTATAATGCAGATTTATTGTATGCATGTATGCCACACAATGGCACAGAAAAACTCAAAAACGTCTTCCTGTTAAATAAATGTATATTGTTTTGTTCCTCCACTGTGATTTTTTGTTCTGAGCCAGCAGCAATCTAGCTCTTTTGCAAGGCCTTAGCGACCTCCTGTCAAGCTATTGGCTTGGGAAGCCTTTGACTCAACCCCCTCGTATCTCTGCAATTTATTCGGTATTCAATAGTTCATTGTTGGTCTCCAGATCCCTTTTCCATGCATTCTTGCGTGATCGGCATTCGCCGTGACCCATACCATGCCCCTGGAGCACCCCGGCTTGAGTGAACCTTCCCTGTCACTCACCGGTTTGCGGCTGCTCCTCCAGGTGCCCTAATTTCGTTCCTGTGCTCCCACTCGCTCTTCTCTTGCTCCCAAGGAGCTCTGCCGAGCAGTGCTCGCTCTCTCCAGTTCTCTCAGGAGCGGTCAGCAGCGTCTCTGTGCTCATCACTTCCATCAGGGAACACTAGACAATGGGCTATGCACAGCTCCAGACCCTCTCGTGGCCCGCAAAGGCCTTGTCGTGTTCCTGGCTTCTCCGCTGTCGTTGTCCTTTTCACCGGCCTATATTCTGCCCGCTCCGACTCGGGTGGCCACGTGCTCCGGCCCAACTGGTTCTCTGCTTTGCTGCTTCTGACTCCCTTTATACACCTGCAATCACTTAACAGGTTGCAGGTGTGAACATGTATTTTCAATTGCTTGACCATAGTTATTAGGACATGCCTGATCCACACAATAGTTCTCAGGCCTCTTCCTCGTCTCAGTACTAGAGTGGTCAAATGACATTTCAGTGTGTACTACTTTTAGTTGCCTCTTCCTCGTCCCAGTACTATAATGGTCTGAATGAGGAAAAACGAGGGGAGATAGTTTGCAACAGCCTATAAAGGCAGGGGGGGTAAGGTTGGTTCTCACCAGAAAAGGTGGGATACTGTGTCTCGCCTGCGGATATCCTCTCCCCAATCCCCAAGGACCCTCCACAAAGGTGTTCCTCCCTCGCTTCACCACCCCCTGGGTCAGGATCCAAAAGCGATGGCCTTTCCCTGGCCTCCTGAGAAGAGGATCCAAGGGGAACATGTATGAGGATACCCTCAGGTTTCTCACAGTGCAAGGAAATGTCTTAAACTTGATATCGGCAAAAAAAATGTTTATACCTGAGGATAAGAATATCTCCAATGAAAATGTTTTCCAAGGTGTAAGTCCTTGGATCCAGAGGGTGGACCCCTTCCCCTGGATTCGTAAGTAGGACGACAATGTTCTCTTTTACTAACAGTTCTATTGTGTCTATCCTTGATCCACAAGATTCCTGTTTAAGCAACAAGTTATTTAACAGTCTTTCTTTAACACACATTTATCCTTGGTTTAGAAAACACTGTCTTTCTTTAAGATCAATTTCTCCTTGGTTTAGAAAACACTGTCTCTCTTTAGCTTTTCTGGAAGCTTTGCAAATTGTCTCACATACTCCCCTGACAGGACCTCTTATATAATTTATTTGCCTGGTTTCTTTCCCTTGCCAGGACTACTCATGCGTTTCAATTGTCTGGTGTCTTGCCTTGCCAGGACTTCTCATCTGTTTCACAGTTTCTCTGCATCACTAATACTGTATGTATTGATCTAAGCTTGGTATTTATGTTGGCGGTAATGTTTGTTTGCCCCACACTTACATTTCATGGATCCATAGCTCGTTGGGGATTGTACTTTGCCTTATCTGCATTCAAACAATCTTCTTGTAGTTTTAACAATGGTATCACATTCAAATTGTCATTGGCGATGTCGCCGGAGCACTCTGGAGACCCCACTAACTTCGGGTAGACTCACCGGTTTTCTCCAGTGTCTCTGGTCCGGTTTGCACTTTTGCAGCGTGCTGCTTTCACCCGCTTCCCACACTGGTGTGTGCGGCTGTCTTTCTGACTTCCTTCACGGCTCTGCGATCACACGCCTGCTTCCCTTCAGGTCCCGGAATGGATAACGCTATCTCGTTGGGTTGCCAAGCGCCCAGGACCTCCCTGGTGGCTCACAGCATCTCCACGGCACCTCTGCCTCTCGCACAGCGTCTCTCCTTCTGACCTGGTGGCCCTCTCTCCTCCGCCAGACCAGTATGTCATTTCCACTTTTGGGAACCTCTGCAAAGGAGCTAACTTCTTCTCCTGCACTTCCACCCTCAATAGTGCCAGGTTTAAATATCCAGCGCACAGGTGATTTGGAAAAACAACTAGACTGCATTATTATTGCTTCCCTTGTACAAACTCCATCATCCTCCTCGTCTCAGTACTTGGATGATTCTGGGAGTTGAAGTTCATAGATGTCATTGGACACATGGTGTTTAAATAGTTCTTCTCAGTGATTTTCAGAGGCAAAAGGTGCTGTGTTGTAGGGTTGTGTGTTTATGTTGTAGGTGGGTGGATAACCAGAAAAATATGAAGAAGAGGTTTCTCTAATTCTTCTTCAACAAGGGGGAACAAGCATCTCACAATAGGCCATTAGGGTCTTGGGTACCAGAGCGTCTTCATCATGGAAAAAGGTCTTGGGTATTAGAGTGTCTTCCTCATGGGAAAGGGGAGATACTGCGTCTCATCCAATGAAGTCATGTCATCTCCCTAGTAGTTGTCTCATCCCATGTGATCCACCCTCCTAAAGCCCCCTCCAGTGTCAGAATCAGGTAGCAGCTTCCGTCCCCTGGCCACATGGGAGGAGGTCACCGCTGGGAAATCCATGATAACTATATTGGATTAATCACACTGCTGGCTACTAGCACACATGGCTCACCTAGAACACCCTGACCAAGCAGGTTTAATTCCTTCTGTATCAACCAGTTTATATTTAAGGCAACCATTTTGCATTATCTCGCAGATCACTCCTCAGGCCAAAGATATTGCTGCCAGCATGGATGCAGAAAAGCAGTAGCAGCAGATGAATTTTTTAACTGGAGGGGTGTAAATATTTATCCCAGATAGGCCACAGTGACCGAGTGTACCGAGGGAGGCCGCACCAATCAAGGGTGGTTCGGCTGGGTTCTCCCCCAACGAATGATTTTTAAATAATGGGTTCAAATTGTGCATTTTAGAGCACACTTTTTAGAAAAATTTGGTCAAAAGCCAGTTTGCGATTGGTTTTGTAGGATAACTCATGAAAAACCCATTAGTTGCAGTTCACCAACAGTGCACAGGAGCTTTTCTCCAACACATTTTCATGATGCCTTTTCCCACAATATGTGCCAGTAAAAAACATTTTCACACTGGCTGTGCCCATAAATTTCCATGCTGACTGCACCATAATACCCTAGTATTCCCCTATAAGAACATACTAATCTTTGCGTCGCGCATAATGGCAGTAATTATGTTATAAGAAAACCTGTCAATGGGCCTCATTACGACCCAGGCGGTAATCTGCCGTCATTACCGCCATGGCGTAATGAGCGTTTACGCCATGGGCCGATGGCGTAAAGAGCGCCACATTAAGACCCATCGCGCACGAGCATTACACCATGGCGGTAATGCAATTAACGCCATGGCGGAAAAGGCCCCTACCGGCATCGTAGGGCGAGCAAGGTGCACTTCCGCCACCGTAAGTAGCGGCCACCGTAATTAGCGGCCACCGTAATTAGCGGTGGCTGCAATTAGCGGTCACTGTAAAAAGCAGAACCGGAAATAGCGTCATTGCGGCGGAACGGGAAACAGCACGTCGGCCATCTTTAAAAACACAATCCATTGCCATCCTACCGAACAACACCAGATCCAACCCTGACACCTGTCCCAACCAATCACCCACCCATCCAACTACCCAAAAATGCCTAAAGTTGTTAAGAAGGCATGTGACTGCCAGCGCCAGGAAAGATTTAGCCGGGAGGAACTCTGCATGCTTGCGGAGACCCTGCAAGACAACGCAGCTGTCGTTTTCTCGCCGGAAATGACCAGGCCAGCGATAGCAAAAAAGAAGGCCATCTGGGCCCTGGTGGCCGAGCGCGTCAGCGCGGTGGGGACCGTATCCCGCACCCCACAGCAGTGCAGGAAGCGCTGGGATGACCTTCGCATACGGGTCAGAGCCGTCATCTCTGCGAACCGCAACCTTGCCCTGGGTACCGGTGGAGGTTCGGAATCCCCACTAAAACTCCAACCGTGGGAGGAGATTTGTGCAACCACGATTGGCATGGAAGGCATTGAAGGCGTCGGAGGGATGGAAAGGGGAGTTCCGACATCAGGCGATGAAGGTAGGTGCCTCAAAAAAGACATGCCATAGTCACTGCAGTCCATTCATGTGTAGCACAAGGTTGCCCTAGAGTGTAAATGCAACACATTAGCTCCACACTGCCCATAGCCACATGCGAGCACCACCCTGTATACACTGCTGGCACCCACATACCTGCATCCACATTCCACACAAAAAGGAGACAACCTGCATGGCCCTGCCTGAAATCTGCCTCATCTACTGACCAGAATCATGTCAATCATTGTCATTCTAAAGTCCGCAGACCCATCAATAACGCCCTCCCTCCTTTGCTCCACCACAGGCACAGATTCACACCCCGAGGACCAGGACACCCCTGCGACGAAGAGAGCCAAGAAGGCCAATAATACCATCCCCGCACCCTCAACCTCAGCTGCAGTGAGGCAGACCCCACAACAAGCAGAATCCACTGCAAGCAAACCGGACGGCCCACCGGCAAGCACCCCTGTAGGCAGCAGGCCAGCAGCAGCAGCTCCACGTGTACCAACATTGCCTGCCACAGAAGGCACCAGGTCTGCGGCCAGCAGCAACATGGGTGAAACAGCTGCAATTGCTGCATGTTCAGACTCTGACATTGAGGAGCACGAAGTCAGAAGCCCCACTGACCTTCTACATTCCCCCTGTTTGTCAAACGCCAGCCCCCATGAGGATCACACACAGGGGCACACAGAGGAAGAGGAGTGGCCTTCTACCCCATGCCCAGTCCTCAGTCCACAGGAGGGGAGCAGCCCCTCCATCACACCACCAGCACTGGGCACGGCCCAGCAGGGGCAGCAGTCCCTCAAGGACATCATAGAACGGCAGCAACAACTGTCCATGATGCTGACTGAGCATGCCGCGGAATGTGTGGGGGCTAGGGCAACCATTGAACAGGCCACGGAGACCCTAAGGGCCGAAGTAGCGCAGAGCACTGCCACCCTGAGGGATGTCATGCAGGCCATGTCTAGGGACATCTGTGGTGAACTTGCCGGGTTGTGTTGTGCGCTCACTGAGCTCACCCACACCCTACAGGACGTGCATGCACGGGGGCAGGCAGGGACATCCTCCGCTGCCAGTTCTGCACAGAGCAGCCCCGTCCGACGTTCCTGACGTAACCTGCGCTCCACAGCCAGGGGTGCCCCGGGGGCCGGGAGAGGGGGCTTGTAACAGCCTGTGGCCACTGTCACAGGCATCTGTTGACACTTACATGGGGTGTGTTGGGGTGTGCAGGGGGGAGGTGGGAGGGGGTGTGTTGGGGTTTGCAGGGGGTAGGTGGGAGGGGGTGTGTTGGGGTGTGCAGGGGGGAGGTGGGAGGGGGTGTGTTGGGGTGTGCAGGGGGGAGGGGGGAGTGGTTGTGTCACGACGTTTTATGATTAAAATACACTTTTTGCTTTCCCGAAATGAAATGTGTGGAAATTTTCATTGCATATGTATGCTTTATTGGTGTACAGTCCACAGTGTGCATGTCCCAGAGACACACACTGCCCCAAGTGCAGTCTCCATGTGATACACACCAGCCGTGTGTGCTAGAAGCAGTGGTCGATGATAGTTTGGCGCATTGCACGCCCCTCCTGTGCATCGCCTCCTCCATGGGGTGCCGCCCCATCTGCACCCTCCTCATCCTCATCGTCAGGTGGTTGCAGTTCTGCGTCAGGGGGCAGGGGCACATTCCGTCTGACGCACATATTGTGTAGCATGACACATGCCATGACGATCTTTGCCACCTTCTCATGGCGGTACAGGAGTGCCCCACCAGACCTGCTGAGGCATCGGAACCGTGCCTTCAATAGGCCGAATGTCTGCTCTATGACCACACGGGTACGTGTATGTGCACGGTTGAAGTCCTCCTCGTGCTGGTTCTGCAAGGGATAGCCTGCATCATCTGTATGTAGGCGAGAATGTATGTGTCAGTCATGTCGTCTGATCAAGAACATGATGTGCCACCATGGCTTGCATCCAACTTTTACTTTGGCTCACTTCTACATGCACTAATTGATTCACGCAATGCAACCAGTATATGCTCATGGCTCCCATGGCCTGTTTTGCATGCCATCACCCAATGTATGCAGAGGAGTTGAGTGCATTGTGAGTGCCCATCCACTGTGTCCGTTCATGCCGTTTGGTTAGTTGGCCTGGCACATGTCCTGTGATGGCAATGCGCACATCATTGCAACATTGCTGTGGGCCTCATCATGACCCCAGCAATGCTGATGTAGACAGGGACATTTTGGGGGCCCTGCTGTCTGTGTAATGGTGTGTTGATGTTTCTGTCCGTCATGTGCCTCCTTCGTGGGCAGTTATGGGGGACAGGCTTATCGGTTGATGGTGTTTGGTGACGTGCATGTAGGTGCTTTTCATTGTTGACAATGTGGTCTGATTTGGTAGAATGCACTTGCAGATGGTTGTGTCATGGTTGGGACACAACCTCATTCACATGGTAGGGCTGCATACATTGGCTATTGGCTTTACTGGTGTTGGGTGGAGTATGGGTTGCTTCAGGGTATCCTCTGTCTCCGTTCTCTCTGCTACTCACAGCCAGGTGGAGTATGCATCATTCCCCCCCCCTTTCAGCCAGGTGGAGTATGCATCATCCCCCCCCCTTTCAGCCAGGTGGAGTATGCATCATTCCCCCCCCCTTTCAGCCAGGTGGAGTATGCATCATCCCCCCCCCTTTCAGCCAGGTGGAGTATGCATCATTCCCCCCCCCTTTCAGCCAGGTGGAGTATGCATCGGTACGTCATTCACCTGCCCACTTCCATGACATTGGACTCACCGAGTAGCCAGGATCTTGGGCCTGCATGTCGCTCCATGTAGCGTGGTATTGTGGAGTTCCTCAGGACCATAGAATCATGGGTTGATCCGGGGAATCGGGTACAACAATGTGTGATGATCTTGTTGGAGTCACAGACCATTTGCACGTTGATTGAGTGGAACTGTTTCCGGTTGCGGTACGGTACCTCCATGGCACGTGGAACCACCAATTCCACATGGGTGCAGTCGATGGCACCAATGCAACCGGGTATGCCGGCTAGTGCATGGAAACCCACTTTGGTGTTTGCAATCTCCTGGGCAGTCCGTGGTAATGAGATGTGGTCGTCTGTGTGCTTGAGGAGGGCATCGAGCACTTGGATGAGTGTTCGGGAGAATAATGGTTGTGAAATGCAATGCAAGTGCCCCACTGTGTGCTGGTAGGTGCCTGTGGCCAGGAAGTGGAGTACAGACACTACCTTTAGTAGGGGTGGGATGGCGGTTGGAGTTTCTATCATGCTGACGATGTCGTTGTGTGTCATGTCTACGATGGCGGTGATGGTGTCCCGGTCCAAACGGTACAGGGTGTGGATCTGCTCAGCAGTGAGGTTGAATGGATTGGCTCTGATGCGTGGGATTGGGGGCTGCCTGCGTGGTGGCACTGGCTGTGCTGGTGGGGCTTGCTGGGCCTGCCTTGCCCTCCTTCTCCTCCTGCGTCTCCTCTGTGCTGCCTGTTGTTGTTGTTGCTGTTGTAGCACTTGCATTGCTATCAGGTCCTCCAGCCCCAACATTGCTAGTCGTATTGGTATCATTGTGGAGTGTGACTGGGTGTGGGAAGGAGTGGGGTGTGCTCTTTTTGTACTTCCTGAGTCTGTATTGCCTTCACCTGTGCTGTTTCTGTGCACCTGTGGCAGCTGCATTCACTTTACATGGCCCTTTACGGTTGGTTCGCGATGGCGTAATTAGCACCATGGCGGTAAGGTACTTAACGGGCTGGGTGATGGAGTAAGGTGCATGTCCGTTTGGGTCGGCATTCGCGTACCTTTCCGCCATGGCGCTAAGTACAGTGTGGGAGGTTGCGTGCGCGCGCCCTTGGCGCAGTTAGCGGCAGCCTTAACTACGATGCCGCTAATGGCATCGTAGTTAACGGTTACGGGTCATGATCGGACCTGGCGGAAAACGATGGCGGTAACCATTTACCGCCATCGTTTTTCACTTAGCGCCAGGGTCGTATTGAGGCCCAATGTGGGGGGCGTGGCTTGGAGCCATGTGAGATATATGTGTTTGCTTGGAGCTCCTGATGATCCGGTGGTGAGAAGCTTCGTATCTGCACTTAAATAAGTTTAAAACGAAAGAAAAGCAAGAACCAGCAACAGTAACCGCAGGGGAGGCTGTGAGCTCGTAGGAGAGCCCGAAAAATCCTTGTGCACTGAGGTACACCGTGCTGTGTTAACGCGGCTGTGAGTGGACAGGAAAAACGATATTGGTGAAGGAGTTTGGAGAGAGAGGAGCTGAGAAACTGTGGAACCGGAGATCGCTCACAGCAAGTTACCAGTATAACAGCTGCTGCCCAGAAACTCCAACCGAAGCAAGTGGTGTGTGCCGGCAGATGAGGGAGCTCGGAAACTGCTACGGGGAATAAAGACAGAAGTGCAACGAACATTGCGCAGAGCTAACAAACAAAGGAAACTGAGGAACAGCAACGAAAAGGGACCGGCAGTGCTTGCAGCACTGTGGAGAACGTGGCAGGACGGTGAAAACATAGTGGTACACCGCATCAAAACCTGCAAGCAAGAAGATACAGCTGGGAAGCGGTTGGCGGCAAGCGGATCACTGTCAGCCGCCAGGAAGGAGAAGGCAAGGCGGTGTCAAAGCATGTGAACTCCCCCTCGGGAGGCAGTCGCGGTGGTGGCGGGCTCTGCGGAGGCTTGACTGGGACTGACAGAGATGTCCAATAGCGTTGGAAAAGGCAGTAAGGAGAAAGGGGGTGGGTGACCCAGCGCTAGAGCTGTGTTGTAATATCAGCTGGGAAGAGGGAACCCCCTGCTGTCCCTGTGGCACAGCGGCAGATATAACAAGAGGCCGCCGGAGCTTGCAACGTTGTCTGCAGGCGAGGACGGAGCTTCTCTCCTGAGGGACACTTGAGGCACAGAGGCTGGGGAGATGAGACTGCGAGCCCCGGACATAGTGTCCACTAACAAGAGGTACTAGTGTGCACTCTAGCGAAAAGCTCCAGAAAAGACAACTCCTGTCAGGGAGAAAGAGTCCCCCACCCCTCCACTACTACTAACAGGGCCTCGGAATTTGGAGTGCAAACCCACAGTCATGGGATTGGATCCCTGTGGATGGTGCCATCATGGGAGTGGCTGGTGAGCTGAGCGCATCTAAAGGCCTCCATTTAAGACGACAGACACTGTCCTGGGAATAACGTGCAATATGGCCACATCAAGGGGGAAGTGCGCCAGAACCCCTGAGAGTGATATGAGGGGCAGTTCAGATTAAAGGTGGCCGACAGGGCTGAAGAGGCAGGGGAGCTGGGTTGGACAAGCCTTGGACTTCCTCCCACTGTCCCGACCTAAAGCACTTGCAAGGGCTATATTGAATGCTAGACACTGGAGGGCGCCACCACCATCCAGAGCCAATATAGTGGCAGGCAATTACAGGACCGGACGGTCCACATTGAAAGTAGCCGAGTGACCAGAGAAGAGTGAGTCGTAGTACCCTGATGCATTTGGTAACACAGCGCACATTGTGGTATTCGCCTGAAAAGTGGAGGGTTGAACAGATGTAGCCTAGCCCAGCGGGCAACGGTGCATCCTGTGACTGGGGCCGCCCTGTAAAGAGTAGCAAAACGGAGAGACCAACTCACCAACCTGAGGTGCACTGGGATAGAGTGGACAAACTCAGTGACCGAGCAAGCAGTGACTGCATCCTATGGGGGAGTCGATAAACGCTGGTGAGACGGAGACAGTAGGGCGCACTGCAACTGGGGCCCCCGCCAGAGCATGCAGGACCTCCTTGGAACAAGCGAGAACAGGGGGCTCCACAGCATCTACGTAGCACAATGACGACCAAGGGCGGTAAATCCAAACACAAGCAGACCACACTGGAAACATTTCCGAAAGAACAACCCCATCATTCAGAAAAAGACAAAGAGACCACAGACAAGGGACAGGCATCGCCACCTGAAAACATGGTGGAAATGGGGCCGCAACAGATCCTGGAGGCAATTGTGGCACTCCAAGCAACTTTAGAGGCCAAGATCGATGCAGTTGCCATAGATGTGGCACTGTTGTGGCAAGACGTCCGACCTATAGCAGAACGCACCAGAAAACTGGAGGAGCAGGTCAGAGAATACAGAGGTGAGGGTGCAAACGACGAAGGACGTTGACATTCTCCAGCGAAAGTCAAATTACTAGAAGATAGGGCTGAGGAAGTGGAAGTTTGGGCACGCAGAAACAACATCAGGATCGTGGGGTTGCCTGAGGGAGTGGAAGGGTCTGACCCCACCACGTACATTGAGAACATGCTGATCCAGGAAATAGGGGTGGAAGAACTCACGCAGGGGTTTATGATGGAGAGAGCACATCGTTCACTCATCAGAAGACCACCGCCAGGTGCCCCCTCGAGGCATGTGATAGCTAAGGTACTAAACTATAAGGACCGTGAAAAAATCCTGGCCTTTTCCAGGGCAGAAGGGGTGATGCAGAGGGCATCTGCGAAGATTTCAGTGTACCCCGATTACATGTTTCAGGTCCAAAAGAGAAGAGCCCAGTACATCACGACTAAGGTGAGGCTCAGGAAGACTGGCCTCAAGTATATGTTGCTCTATCCCACAAAGTTAAAGGTGATATGCAATGGCAAAGTTATTTTCTTTGAGACGCCGATCGAAGTGCAGGACTGGATGGACAGTGCCCAAATTCCAGATATGTTGGACCAGAGCCAGTGTACCTAGGCGAGGAGCGCGGAGCCCTGTACAGCCTGCCATAATAGAACACATAACGTACATATGATGTGTGGAACTGGGCGCAAGCATGTTTATGCTACGTAGTAATTAAAATCCACATGTAACATTGAAGCGATAAGATTAATTAAAAAAGTAACAGGAGCAATACAATGGGCACAGAATCTTGGTAGAGGGAACGCCAATATCAGACTCACTACTCCCTGAGTAGTAGTTTTAGGGCCTCAGTATAGAGCCAGCCAGTAGGGCACCAGGAGCCTGGTCTAGCGGCTAGGCTGAATGGAGCGGAAACGGGGAAGTCCCAGCATGTTTTGCATAGCTGGACAAGTTAAGTCTGGTTTGGAAGGGGGGATGGAAAAGAGAAGCCTGACATACGTGGTCAAACACTGCATCGAACTCCTACTGAGGCGGGCAACATGTTGGTGGCCTCATTGATACCCCGGTCTTGGTAGTATAATGGCTGACAAGGTCAAAATCATGACGTGGAATGTCCGAGGGCTTAATAATTATGTGAAATGTAGAAGAGTGAGCATGTATATCAAGAGGAATCGGGTAGGGATAGCACTATTACAAGAAATGCACATGGATGCACAAAAGCAGCAAAAACTGGCGTGGGGAGGGGTGATGGTGGGCTCCGCTTACTCGACATATGCAAGAGGAGTTTTCATCTGGGTGGACCCTGCTGTCCCATTCAAAGTGTTGACCACAAAGACAGATAATGAGGGCAGGATGGCAATGGTACAGGGTATGTTGGAGAACCAGGAGATATGTATTGTTAACTCCTATGCCACCATCCATGATGCCACAGTGTTTTTTAGATCATTGTATACGAGGTTAGGACCCTACAGGAGGGGGACCCTGATTTGGGGAGGGGATTTTAATTGCACATTGGACCCAACAGTGGATAGATCGGATGAGAAACACAAACGGCCATCTCCCCCGGCCAAGGTACCTGCTGAAGCAATTTCGGCTACGAGATCTATAGAAGGCACAACATGGAGATGGCAGGTAATTTTTTCATTATTCTGCTATGCATAAGGTATACACAAGAATCAACTATGTGTTCGCAAGTGGGGAAAACAAAGCTGAATTCTCGGAGGCAGAATATCCTATCCTATCTATCCTGTCAGACCACTCCCCGCTAGTAGTGAGATGGCGAGTGTCTGCCCTGAGACCACCCATACCCACATGGAAGCTGGGAAGTGATTCATTGCTAGACAAAGCATTTGCTGAGCACATTTGTAAGAGGACAATTGAGCACATTGAAGTGAATGAGGGCAGTGTACAGAAGATGGGCACGGTATGGGAGGCGTACAAGGTGGTTATCAGAGGGGAAATTATAGCAGAGTCAGGGGGTTTACAAAAAGTCATTATCAATGAACTACAGAACATGGAAGAGAAGCTGAAGGTATTGGAAAGGGAGGCAAAGGTAAATGAGGAGCACATAGGAGAAGTAATAGAACTGAAACAGGCATGTCTAAAGCAATGGGATAGATTGGGGAAGTTTAACTATGTGAAATACTTGGAAAGGAGCCATGCTCAAGGGGACAAACCTGGGAGAATGCTAGCCTGGTTGTGCAGGCAGAGCAACACCGGATCCCCTATATGGTCCATCCAGAATGTGGACCGGGAGGTGATAAACACGCAGGTGGGTATTAATGAGGTTTTCTCTGAATACTACAAAGCGCTGTACGCAGAACCCCTAGTAAGCGAGGAAAGGGACCTGCTAGATGTACTTGACCTCATCACCCTGCCATCACTAGATGCACTACAGGCGGAGTCACTGGAGGCACCCATAACATCAGAGGAGGTGGTAGCTACCATTAGGACACTGTCTACGGGTAAAGCACCAGGCACAGATGGACTCCCAGGTGAATTTTATAAGACCTATGGAGATACACTAGCGTCGCTGATTGCGAAGATGTATAATGAGGCATATGCAGACCATATACTCTCCGACAGTCTTAGAGAAGCCCTGATAGTGCCATTACTAAAACCAGATAAGATGAGTACAGATTGCAGATCCTATAGGCCACTGTCACTGTTGAATCAGGACAGCAAGATCCTTACAGCGATCTTGGCAAATAGGCTCTGCAAGGTGATACAGGTGCTGATCCATCCGGATCAGACCGGGTATGTACCGGGGAGGAACATTACAGACAACCTCAGGAGACTGCACCACATGATCTACAATACAGAGGATCACAAGGGCTAAGGCATTTGACTCGGTGCACTGGAATTGGCTGTACGCCACAATGACAAAGATGGGGCTAGGGCCCCAGTACATGAAATGGGTACAGTTGATATATACTGAACCGATGGCCAGAATTTGAACCGGGAGCGTATATTCAGACAAGTGGCAGCTATACAGGGGTACGAGAACGGGCTGCCCATTGTCTCCAATGTTGTATATCATAGCGGCAGAGCCCATGGCGGCGTATCTGAGGCAGGAATATGGAGATGCGGGTATAGAGACGGGAGGGGTGAAGCATGTAGTGTCCATGTATGCGGACAATATGTTGCTATACCTGAGTAATACGGGAGTGAATTTGCCATACATCCTCGAGGTGTAAGATAATTCTAGTGCACTGATGGGAATCAAAATTAATAAAAGTAATTCATGCCTATTCCCACTAGCCGAGATGGCAATGGTGGCAGAGGGGGACTTACCGATCCTACAGTTGCCTTGGAGCAAGAATTCATTCAGGTACTTGGGTATCAACATCCATCGGGACCCGGCACAGGCACATTAACTTAATACAATAAGGGCCAAAAATGGGTTGCTGAAATCCATAGAGTTCTGGAGTAAGTTACCCCTGTCAGTGATGGGCAGAGCAGCGCTGCTGAAGATGGTGATGCTGCCGAGGCTCATGCATTGTTTTTGGAAGGTCCCGTATAACATTCCCAGGAAGTTCTTCAGAGATTTAGAAAAGATATGCAGGGGGATCCTGTGGCGGAGGGGAGGTGGGGAGGAAAAGGATGGCCCTGAGCACACTGCAAAGACCGTACGAACATGGAGGGTTAAAAATACCAAATTTCGAACTATACTTCTTGGCATGCCAGCTACAGCATGTGGTGCAGTGGATGGCCGATGATCCCACGACAGAAACGGCACTGTTACAGCCGGCTATCAAGATGAGCGACCTAAGAGGCCTGCTTTGGATTCCCCCCAGGAAACAAACCAATTATCGTTATCTCGTAGCATTAGGCATCCAAATTTGGAAAAGGGCTTGCGGGATCATGGGACGGGTGGACCCGCTCTCGCCACAGGCACCGATAGCAACAATTCTGGAGGGTAGTCCGGGCAGTATGGTGATGGTGCAGACAAGATGGGAGGAGTGTGGTATAGCTACAGTGGGGGACCTGCGGAATGAATAGAGGCTGATGACGTTTGCGAAGTTGCAAGAAGCCACGGGTATACATGGAGGCAAGTTACTGCTACATAACATGGTGGTGAAGGTACTGCGAGATAGATGGCCGAATAGCAATGACGAGACAATAGAGAGTGAAGACATTGAGACAAACAGAATTGAAATGCAAGGAGAGATGGGAACTGGAATAGGGGAAGAGGTTTGAGGATAACGAGTGGAAAGAGGTGGTGTTGTATCATGAAAAAGTCTCTAGGACTACAATTAATACAATTATGCATTACACAAAGAGCATATTTTACGCCTGCCATTATCGCAACTTTTAAGGGCGTGAAAAGGCAAGAATGCCCACATCTAGGTTGGAAAATGCTGCAATAGTACACACGTTTTGGGAATGCTCGATAGTACAAGTGTTCTGGAGGGATGCAGCACACAAGGCATCCCAAGGTGGCATAGAACTTGATATCCAGACCCCAGAAGCTTGCATGCTGCTCAGCCATAAGAGAAATGCAAAAGATAAACCACTAAATAAAATTAAAGATCTGGTGTACATATTAGCTAAACGTAATATAGCCATGAAGTGGAAAGATGCTAGAGAGCTGAGCGTGACTGGTTGGTGGAGGGAGATATAAAAGTGGGTCTCCGCAGAAACTGGAGCATGGGAAAGAGCCCTGAATGAACAAAAAGCTGAACTGGTAATGGACATTCAACAATTGATATAGTTAACTGTGACTTCGTTTGCATGCAATGGTGAGAAAGAGGCCACACAGACCGCAACAGAGGAAGTAGATGCAGAGTGATTAAAAGCATATACCTGGAAGGGTTATGTACAGGCTGAGCTGGGGGTGTTATAGTAGAATTAGTTAAGATAGAAGACAGATACGATGAAAATGTGCTATATAACATTAAATGTTTTGTTGGTGTTTGTTGTGAAAATGCAATCATAAACATTTTTTTTTTTTTTTAAGAAAACATGTAAAATGGCAGTATCCCCACATACGCACATACTCCAGTTGGCTTTACCATTAAAAATGAAATGCATACCAAAGTATGAAAACGGGTGCGCTAAAATGCCAGTCGAGCTACATAACACTTATCATTTTTGGTTTATCAAAGATGCCCAATACAAAATGGCATACCACAATACAAAATGGCTAGACTAGTTGCATAAAAGTGGCATTTTTGCGCAGCAGGTTTGGACCTGTTTTCATACTTTGGTATGCATAACACTTATCATGCTTGCTTTACCAAATATGCCCAATGCGAAATGTCATACCACATTAGGAAATGACTAGACTGGCTGAATTGACATGCCAGTCCAGCTACATAATAACACTCATCCTTGCTTTATCAAAGATGCCCAATACAAAATGTAATGCCACAGAAAGCAATGTCTAGACTGGCAACAATAAGATAGCAGTCTAGCTACATAATAGCACCTATCATGCTTGCTTTATCAACCATGGTCAGTCAAAAATGCCATGCCTGCTCCTAGGTGCGCCAGCGCCTTGCACTCAGGCATAATCACATTAATGATGAATGTGATTATGTGTGATTGCGAGGCGCTGGGGGGCACAGGAGGAAGATGCATGTCAGGAGCTGGGGTCTTAGGGTAGAGGTATGGCAATTTTTACTCTGCATAGGTGCCAAGTAAAAACTGCCATGCCCGCCTCCTGAGGCCCGAGCGCCTCACAGGCGCACATTGTGTGCGTGCGAGGTGCTGGGGGGCCCAGTCATGGTATTTTTTACTAGCCATCTATCGGGTGCCCATTAATAATTGGCATTCCTTCCCTCATTGCCCTCCAGCGCCTCACATGCACAGATAATCAATTATGTGTACATGCAAGGCGCTGGGGGGCTTAGGGGTCAGGCATGCCTTTGCATGTGAGGTGCTAGGAATGCCTGCAGACTGGACTGGCATTCTTTACTGGGCATACCCAGTAGAAAATGCCATGTCTGCCCCCTTGAGCCCCATGCCTCACACGCACACAATGAATGTGATTGTGTGTATGCGAGGCGCTGGGGGGCACAGGAGTAGGGCATGGTATTTTTTGCTGGACAACTATCATAGTTGCCCAGTAGAAAAAATGACATGCCTGTCTCCTTTGTCCCCAGCTCCTCACACACGGACACACTCAATGTGGTTATGTGTGTATGTCAGGCACTGGGGGTCCAAGGGGCGGCATAGTATTTGTTACTGGAGATCTATCTACCACAGCACCTAACACATGCACACAATCACATGATTGTGTGTATGCGGGGTGCTGGGATGCTCAGGGTGCAGGCATGGTATTTGTGAGAAACCTGACGGTATTCTCCCACCTACTCCCCCCGGATCTTCTATTCAGGAGGCCTGGGAAGGGCGATCACTTTTGGATACCTACCCAGGGGGTGGACAAGCTAGGGAGGATCACCTCAGTGGAGGGTCATGATAGATTGGGAGGAGAATGCCCAAGGGCGAGACATGGTATTCCCTCTCTCCCCATTTCCCATCAGAAACCCCTTCCTCAGCCTTCATTGGATAATCCCATTTCCGACTAATACTGGGAAGAAGAAGAAGAAGAAGAAGCAACGGAGAGAAGTGAGGATTACCTATGAGAAACAGAGGTTAGACTGCCACCTACTACCATTAGGTTGTCCCATTAACAGAGTCCGGCAGGGTCAGGCATTTAACACTCACCACTCACACCTGACTCTACTCGACTCTTTTCAGGACTGATGGACAGGCATGTCCTGTTCATTGGAATATTGGAGTTCAGGCAAACCTATCCCTGACCACACACCTGCAGCCCATTGGTACAACACATGTGTATAAAAGGCTACTGCTGAGAGGGAAGCGATAGCAGCGGTTGGGAGAGCAGAAGGGAGGCTGTGTGGCTGAGTCCAGCAGGACCCCTTATCAGTCCCAGTCCAATTTTTGTCAGAAGGAGAGAGCGAGCTGGGGATACTGTCTGGACCAGAGAAGCCAAGGAGTAGCTGAAGGCTGTAGAACAGCGTGCCGATATGCTGGCCCGTTGTCTGTGAGGGGCTGCAGCATGGCAACGGAGCGTGCTTCCAAGGAGCCAAAATGAGGCTGCCTGCATCCTGCTGGCAGCGTTCAGTGGAAGGCTTGTTCCCATGGGACCGGTGCCGGCCTCAAGGGCATCTGAAGGGCAGGTGCTGAGACCCTGACCTCAACCCCATGTATCCTGAAGGGACTGCCTGTCAACGCGACGCTGCCCGGTGAGTTTCGATTAAGTCAATGAGAGAGAAACTCAGCAGCATGTGTGTGACTGCAGCGGAGCGGGAGAGGCACAAACTGTAAAGCGGCACGGAATGAAAAGCAAGTGACAGATTGCAAAGAGGCACGAAACAGAAAGCTAGTGAAAAGAGTGTAAAGCGACACGAAGTAGGAAAGCGAGAGAAAGTAATCCTTTTGTGAACTTGAAGTCCACGGTTACATGTCTTTATAACAAATCATTTTATAACAAATGCACATATAACGAAAATGATATAGCGACAAAACATAACACATTTTTTTTCCTTTTTTGGGGGGGCCCAAAACCCTGTTTTCCCAGCTAAAAGCCCACCCCAACCATTTGCCCACAAGATATAACCCTTTACCCCACCCCACATACATTTTTGTAATTTTTTTCATTATATCATTTTCGTTATATATTCATTCTTTATGACATTTTCATTATAAAGACTGTATACCAAAGTACACCATTGTTAATAGGAAGGGGGGAATTGTGGGACTTGTAGTGAAGAGCCATATTATATGAAAAAGCCAAAAGGGGTCTGGGACTCACATATATGAGAAAGTTAAAGGGGTCTGGCACCCATGTAATAAAGAAGAAGAAATACTTGAAACACAAGCATTGTCTCTGCCAAAAGGAAGCCAGTAGTGCTTTCCAGGAAAGGCATAAAGGTGAATAGAAGGATGCAAGTGACCAAAAAGTACAGGAAAGGTGCAAAAACCCCAAACCCTGTTTCCTCAGCTAAAAACCCACCCCAACCATTTCCCCACAAGAAATAACCCTTTACCCCACCCCACATACATTTTTGTAATTTTTTTCATTATATAATTTTCGTTATATATTCATTCTTTATGACATTTTCATTATAAAGACTGTATACCAAAGTCCACTGTTGTTAATAGGAAGGTGGGCATTGTGGGACTTGTAGTGAAGAGCCATATTATATGGAAAAGCCAAAGGGGTCTGGGACCCACATATATGAGAAAGTTGAAGGGGTCTGGCACCCACGTAATAAAGAAGAAGAAATACTTGAAACACAAGCATTGCCTCTGCCAAAAGGAAGCGAGTAGTGTTTTCCAGGAAAGGCATAAAGGTGAATAGAAGGGTGCAAGTGACCCAAAAGTAAAGGAAAGGTGCAAGAGCGAAATAAGTGTGCATGAAGCACAATAAGGAAAAGGACAGGTGCAGGGGTGCACAAAAGTAAAGTGAATCATAGGAAGGTGTCAGGGGCACAACAAGGTGATAGAAGAAAAAGACAAAGAAGTTGCCAGTGGGCACAGTGAAGTGAAGGATAACAAAGGGGTGCAGGAAGCACCTGAAACTGAACGGATAGAAGAAAAGCAAGTACAGGAAATACAGAGAGGGGCCAAAGATCAGAGTGGTCATGGTTAGGAGGAGCAAAGGAACCTGGCATTTACGAAAGTCTCTGATTCTAAACCATGAGAAAGTTATTTGAGAAAGGAACTGTATATAGAGGAAAAGGTACATCCTGACAAGTTGAATTTTGTGTTTGAAACTGCAGCAGTCTAAGCTTGGGGAAGGGAACCCTGAGAGGCCTAAGAGAAACTGTGTTGTTAAACTGAATTTGTGTTTGAAAATGATGGGGCCTGAGTTTAGGGAAGGCCTCACCAAACTGAACTTGTGTTTGAAACGGAAGGGGCCTGAACTTGGGGAAGGGAACCCTAAGAGGTCTAAAAGAGGTGAACTTTTATTTGGTGAAACAAGAAGGCATACGCTTGGTGAAGGGAACCCTGAGAGGTCTGGAAGAAACAGTGGTATAGTTTTGTTTGATTTGAAACTTGGAAGGAGTGGAGCTTGGGGAAGGGAATCCCCAGGAACTAAAGACATTGGGAATGATTGAACAGAGTATAGGAACTTTGTGGAGAAGAGCTGATGAACAACTTATTTTTGATTGTGCCAAACATTGATGATACTACCAAGCCAAACCTGGTGAGAAGACCACCTGAAACCAGCCTTGGTATATATTTCTTTTTGAATCACTATTTTTTCTTTAAAGAAACTTCCTGCCAGATTTTCATTAGCAAGTGAAGGCAAGTATAGGTTTAGACACAGACGGATTTTGGTTTTGGACTTTCAGACATCCACTGCCCTTAAAAACATCAGTTGAGGGAACCATCCCTTTAGAGTTAGGGCCAGTTAGATATTACACCAACCCCAGTTTCATAGTAAATAAAGATTCTGAAACTATAACACTTGAGTCTGTGTCTCTCTTGATACTATGCCCATCTCACAACATCTATGATAGATGTCCAGTAAACAAATGCCAGCCCTGTCCCCTTGGCCCCACAGCGCCAGACACACGTACACAATCAAAGTGATTATGTGTGTATACAAGGCATTGGGGGGCATAGAGGGGGAAGGGATGGTATTTGTTACTAGACATTTATCATAAATGTCAAATAAAAAAAGGACCATGCCTGTCCCCTGGGCTCCACAGCGCCTAACACACGCTCAACGTGATTACGTGTGTATGCGAGGAACTTGGGTGACCAGGGGGCAGGCATGGTATTTTCTACTAGACATCTATGATAGATGTCCAGTAAAGAAATGCCATCCCTGTCCTCCACAGTGCCAAACATGCGCACAATAAAAGTGATTATGTTTGTATGCAAGGCGCTGGGGGGGCAGAAGGGCAGGGATGGTATTTTTTACTAGACATCTATCATAGATGTCCAGTAAAAAAAATATCATCTCTGTCCCCTGGGCCGCACAACACCTCGGAAGGAGAAATGATTTTGGCCAGTGGGATGGGGGGTTGTGCAACAAAGGCATTTTTAAAATGCCTTTGTTGTACAAACCTCCTCCTCCTCACTCGCCAAAATCAGCTCCACAGACCAGCACAAACATACACACATTAACACAACATTCACACGGCAAGCGCTCTCTCATTCACACAAGAACCCATCATCATGCACTCACTCATAACACAAGCATACACACATCCATACACATACTTAAATAATAAATGAGCATACAAATACACACATTTACAAAACATACACACAGCAAGCACTCTCTCATTCACACCAACATCCATCAACATCCATCATCATACATACAGAGAGCTCTCTTAACTGAAAAAAACACTTGAGGGGGTGCTCAGTGTTTCACTGGGCTGGCTCCTGCATAATGGGCGAGAGGGGTCCAAGACCCGGTGTATCAACGCCATCTTGCTCATTATGGACGATTTGCCCCTGCGTGCGATTCGGTGTCATAGAATTGTTTTAGTATTGCAGTAATTTTGTATTGGTCCTTATTTTGTTAGATGTATTCAGTTGTTATATATGACCGCCTTTGCTAAAGTTGGCCCTAATGGCTTTCTATATTCAAATATAACACTGGGCAAGGGCATGTTGCAAGGGTGTCCCCTATAACCGTTGCTTTTTGATCTCTTTATCGAGCCATTAGCGGCACACATACGCATGAAACATAGTCACCATGGTCTATGCATCTCCGCCCTCCCGAGATCATATCTTTGTATGCAGACGATACAATATTACATATACGGAATTCTGACACCAATTTTAAACCCATCCTAGATGAGATCCAACTGTTTGCGCAGTAAGTTAATCGGTCTAAGTTGAATTATTTCCATTGACTGATGCTACTCCTCCCCTTAGATTAGCTTATACATACCTAGGTATACTTAGTTGCGCCTAGAAACACTTGTGTACAGGCGCGTTATAAATGAAATATCATATCATACCTAGAACTCTTAAATCTCTTTTTGCAGACAATCTAGCGACCCATCTACTACTTCTTGCTGCCAAATTAGAGGCATCGCTGAAACTCCCCATATCACTACATCACTGTCTATTACTACCAAAACGATAGTTCTCCTACAGCTTCTATGCTATTTTACGAATTTACCAATCTGGCCTGGCAGAACTTTCTTTAACACACCTCGAACAATTGCAACCGGATTCCTATGGGTCTCGGGCACTGCTTGATTGAGATAGGATAAACTTGTGAGACCCTTCAAACAAGGAGGCCCCCGATTTCGAATTATATTATTTGGTTGCACAGGCGCATTTTACTGTGTACTGGTACACCTGAACCCCAAACCTCCGACATGTTTAAACCGAGAGATACAGCGCCATCCCATATAACTTACAGTCCATCATATTCAATGATAAATACAATGACGCCTGTACTTTCTATACTGTTCGAATGACTTTGCATGGGGCAGACCATTTTAGCGTTTAGAAATACATAGGCTGTACAGACACCATATACCTTTGTGGAACTTCTCTGACTTAGCACCATCATTAGACAAGGGTATCCAGACTAGATGGGACAAAGATAAGTTACTTGTACTTAGGGGTATGTTCCCTAAAGGGAAGTTTGTATCAATGGACAAGTTCACTAATAAATTGGGAAACAACCCATATTTTAATTTTGCAATATTTTCACATGAGAGCAACATTCTGGTCAAAATGATAATTTTCTAATGAACATGAAAAGCATCCTTGTGTCGAATTCATTATGGTAAAATTGGGCCATCGTAGACGAGTGTTGGGACTCTATGGCTTGGTCCAACAAAATGTGTACCTTCACAGTCGGATGCGTTGCCAGAGGGAGTAAGATCTTGGTCATGAATTCACCAATGAATCCTGGAGGAGATGCTCCCTTTTAACTAAGGAACTCTCCTTCAATGCCAGGTATCGCCTTATCCAACTTAAAATCCTCAACAGGCTAGATTGCGTGCTAGCTAACACTGCAAAGTTCTCGTCCAGCACCAGCGGGGCTTGCCCCAAATGTCATGGAACACCCAATGATAATTGTGCACATGTTCTGGACATGCCCACATACAGATCTGTTCTGGGTGAATATAGCTAAGGCCTTGGCAGAGATCACAGCCATACCATCCTCATTAGAACCGACCAAACACCTGCTTGGTGATATATTCAAGGTGTCCACTATTAGGCGTAGGTTCTTTAATCTAGCATGTCTGATTGCTAAGAAATGCATTCTATGGTCCTGGAAAACCAGTAAGCCCCCTCCGGCACGCATAGTGGTTAAAATAACTTAACTACACAAGCGATAGTGAGGAGACTTCTATTTCTACTCTATCAACTACCTGTTAACCCAAGGATAAATGGGGAGAATTTCATATTGATTCAAGATAGCATTATGGGAGATACAAACGCTGATATGCAATAACAATTGTTAGAGAAACCATATATTACAATTGTTTATGTGTTACTTTATTTTAAGTTCTGCTTGATATGCATATATAATGCTATACTTATTGTCCGTTTCAGTTATGCTATAAAATTCTTGATCAAGTGCCATGTACTATGCTGATGTTTAAATAAAGTTGATAAAAAAGGGTGGCCACAGCATAAAGGACACCAATAACAGGTGAGCTGTTTTATGTCTTGTGATAACTGCATCCGAATCTAATATGACCCCCCCCAACCCACATCCTCCCCCTACCCTCTCTGTTGGTCAACAAATGAAATCAGAGAGTTTAAAGCAAAGGAGTAGAATTTTGTTGTAGAAACACAGGTGCGCATGTTGTGTAAACATTGACGAACATGAGCGACAAAAGAAGATAAATGTTCTAATAAAACATCTTTGAGAGGCAGTGAAACACATATGGGGGATTATTGTAGGAAATAATCCTAAAAAAATATAATTAAAGAGGATGAACCAAGTTTATGGGAACCATGCCACATTTAGGTGAATACATTTCTGATTAGCTAATAGAACAGATCAATTAAACTCATTCTTCTAATGAATTGTGTCCTCCCATGGATTCCTCATCTTAGATATGTTTGTATACGGATTTGCAATCTCGGGGAAAAAGGTTCAACAGCAGGGAGCACTGTGCAGCATCAGCGTCAATGTCCCTTGACTGTTACCTTTCCCACATCCCGACATGACGTTGATGTTGGTATAAATAGCACACGCCGCACCCTGTTGCCTCACATCTGTTTTTAAGCATGAACAGCCCTCTCTCGCAACGGTTTCACTGGCCTCTGCGATTTGCTTCAACAAATGTTGCCCCAATTTGAAATTTCAGTGACTTTGTGACAATGTCTACCCTGAAAATGGACTTCAAGAGGTGTGCGGACTGTGATTCGAAGATGTCAATCACTGATCTGCACAGGATTGGTCTCTGTTGCCTAGGTGAAAACCACAAAGTCATATGGCCAGTAAGGCCTTGAAAGAGAGAAGATCGAAGCTCGCCGCTAGGTAAGTTAGTTTTAAAATCTACGTTCTCCACCCCATCAAAAAGAAAATCCTCCAAAGGTAAGAGTTCCACCATAGACAAATCTCCGAAAAGGACCAGGAAATGGTCTAGGAGATCCAGATCTAGGAGTGATTGGCATCAATCTTCCTCTTCATCTTCAAAAAGAAGAGTAAAACATGGCGCCATCGTTCTTCATCCTTGGCTTGCTCGCTCAACAGACATCAGGTACATTTCCCCAAGAAGGCCCCTTATTAGGCCAAATGGGAACATTTTTGAGAAATAATGTTGCAGGTATTTTCGAAGGCGGCTCCTCCTGGCCCCTCCAAAGAGCCACAGAAGGCTGTCGAACCCATTGCGTCTTCCAAGACCAGCAGAGAATAGGTTCTGGCTTAGACCCGTATGCCTAAAAGCTTGAGTCGAAAGACCTCTGGGATGTCTACTCGAGTGGCGTCGACTGTCGAGTCAGCATAGAAGCAAAAACATTCAATGGAATCCTATCCAAAAGAGTTGAAGTTTAAGGGACCTTCAACGTCGACCTCGCAGTCAACATTAAAGTATAAACCACAATCGAAGATGGATTTCTTTAAATCATTCTGTTCCATTTTTCAAAAAAGAAGAAGAGGTGCTGTCATTCAGTTAGGGTATGGTATGATATGATATGGCATTTATAACGCATCTATACACAAGTCTTAGAAGGCGCAAAACATTTCGGGGTACTAAATGTCCCAGAAGGAATCACGGCTGAAGACCTAGTATTGTGCCTGAAAGACTCCAGTGGCCTAGATACTTCCCCTGAAATTGAGTTTACACACTATAGGTGCATTTTCATCCAGATACAGCCTATAGGACTGTAATGAACAGTGTCATGGAGTATTTGGGATAGGGTTGCCCTGCGAAGGACATTTCCCAAGATGACCTAACGCACATCTTAGATAAGGGCCCTCCTAAGGAGCATATAACAACAGATGTTATATGTTCTATGTTCCCATGTCATGCCGTTCCACCTAGAACGGAGAATGCTTTGTCTCCTCGTTCCACACGGAACGCAACGGCCATTCTCTCCCTGACTGCCCCAGCCTCCGGGGGCCGTAAAATAAAGCTCCCACTTACTTATTCTGGTGTCGCAGTTTATTACAATTGGCGACGAGCTTCCTCTTCCTCTTGACACCCCGGCCCCCGGAGCTCCACTGCCTGTACTCCAGCCTTCCTCCGGCGACAGTGACGGCCCGGCGGCTCCCCCCCCCTCTTGCCGCCGCCTCCACCGCCCCCCCCAGCCTTGCCATCTGTGGGGAAGGGGCCGTCCGACAGGCCACCCGGCAGGCACCAGGTACCAGATCAACATAAAAGAGGTACAATTTTATAATTACTATCTTACAAATCAACATGTGCTGCCAGCGTCGTAGTGCATTTTTTGAGCACTATCCAATGGCCGTTCGAGGAAAGGACCTCGTAACGTGCCCTGCGTGCGGCCATTTTGTCTGGGCCAGTCTTCGTTCTTCGCTGTCCCCAGCGACCGCCACAAGGCCGCGCACCAGGTTGCAGGGGGCAGAGAACAAAAACAGCTCTGAAGCATATCAGCTGTTCTCAGCCACAGCCATAAGGCCGCGTCACACAGCGCCCACAAAGCTGCAAGGGGCAGAGAACTCTGGGCATAGAACACAAAAAAAAAATGTGAAGCACATAAGCTGTTCTCGGCGACCACAACAAGGCCGCGCACCTCAACGCCCCCTAAACTTCAAGAAGCAGGAATCTCATACACAACGACACAAGCTCCCCTAAAAAAAAATAAAAAAACTCTGAGACTACAAATTGTGCCAACCATCCTCCCAGTGCACACATCACTATCAGCCTACCCAGGAATTTGGCCCTAGAGCACAAACACACCAGCCAACAACGGAGAAGGTTACCAGCCGCTCAGTGATGCCATGACCTAAACCATCGGTGACCATAGCACACATCACATCGCTGCCTCCCCAACTTTTCTCCACTAGCCTCATCATCCTCAACCATGCAGCCCATGAAGGACACCTGGGAAGGAGTCTGACAAAGAACAGGATAAGGAGCAACTACTGGTGGCCCAACATGTGGAAAGAGGCGGAAGAGACAGTAAAAAACTGCAGCGCCTGCGCTTCCAGCGACAAATCGAAAATCTCAAGAAAAACACCACTTCAGCTGACAGAAGCCCCCAAACACGTATGGTCAAAGCTGGCCATAGACATCATGGGCCCTTTTGAAAATCTGGAAGCAGAAAAAATATTCATCATCGTGATCGTGGACTACACTTCCAAATGGACCGAATGGGGTGTGGTAGAAACCAGCACAACCACGAAAAAGGTCATTGACTTCCTAACAGAAATATTCAACAGGGAAGGTGACCCCAGAGACATAGTGTCAGACAACGGGTCCCAGTTCAACTCGTTGGAATTCCGTGAATTCCTTGCAAAGAAATCCATCAACCACATCACCACATCACTCTACCACCCAATGTCCAACGGATTGGTGGAAAGAATGAATAGACTAATAAAAAGTGTCATCCAACTAGCCACAGCCAATGTTATGCCATGGAGAAAAACCCTCAAGGAGGCCCTGCTCGCATATAGAACAACGCCGCATTCTACCACCAACTCAGAACCCTTCACCTTGATGCGAGGAAGAATAGCAACCAACCAACTGAGACCAGCATGGATTTTCTTGGATACTGGCGAAGCAAGAATAAACACAGAACGGAAGGTGGACATGGAACAAATCCACAGAAATATAAAAGAGAAACAAAAGAAGTACAAAAATTACTATGACCAGAAGAATGGAACAAGACAATTGACACTACAGGAAGGTGACTGGGTCTGTGTCAGAGAACCCAAGAAGAAACTCAAGGGCGAATCGAAATTTAGATCCCCACAAAAAGTCACGCGCTGCCACGGAAAGTCCGTCACTTTAGAGGATGGAAAGAGATGGTCCCACGACGATCTCATGAAAATAACGAATGACAACTACAGACCGAGCACTTCTAAAACAACCACATTGGTACCCGGTCAAGAGAAGATGTGAAGAGAACAAGCACCGACACCCACAGACCCAGTACTTCCACAGACTCACATGTTGGCACAAACTGGCACAGCGAACACCGTCCCAACGATGAAGAATCCTCTGCCAGAAGTCTGTGGAGAAGGAATCGCACGATCATCCGGAATTACAAGAATGATTTTGTTTATTACTGATCAGCAACTGTTCACCCCGTCCTACCCTGCACTTTTCCCCCCCTGCCTCTCCTCGTTCCTCCTTCCTTGTTTTTTTTTTTTTCCCCATAGATAAGGAGATGTTATATGTTCTGTGTTCCCATGTCATGCCGTTCCACCTAGAACGGAGAATGCTTTGTCTCCTCGTTCCACACGGAACGCAACGGCCATTCTCTCCCTGACTGCCCCAGCCTCCGGGGGCCGTAAAATAAAGCTCCCACTTACTTATTCTGGTGTTGCAGTTTATTACAGGGGGTAAGACTGACTCAGTATCTGCATGAATGGCTCTCCATTACTTCAGAAGTATGGACACTACACACAGTGGCCCAAGGTTACTGCTTCCCATTTCTGAATGGACCTCCTAACAGTCCCCCGAGAAAAAGTATCTTCGGCATCCAGATCTGTTCTTACAGGAGATTCTCTCCCTGTTGGAGAAAGGTACAGTGGAAAATGTACCTGTAGCAGAACGGAACCAAGTTTTGTACTCCACCTTTTTCCTAATTCCCAGGAAAGACGGTGGCCTGTGACCAATCCTGGACCTGAGGCACTTGAACAAGTTTCACCGGAAAGAGAAATTCAAGATGGTTACATTTTTGCAGATTTTACAGACCCCTCAGCTCCAGGACAGAATGGTGTCACTCGATCTTCAGGATGCTTACTTCCATGTCCATATACATCCCAGACACAGAAAGTACCTGAGGTTTGCCATTGGCAGTTTTCACCATCAATTTCAAGTTCTACCTTTCCGCCCCAAGGGGGTTCCCGAAGTTGATGGTGGTGGTAGCAGTGAATCTAAGGAGGGGAATAGATTCACATCTTCCCCTGCCTAGAAGACTGAGTGATCAGAGCTCTCTCTCCAGAGGAGGCTCTGGAACATCTCAACAGCACCTGCCACTCCCTCCATGAAGTGCACTTCTCCTTCAACTTCAACACGTCCAAGGTGAAACCCTCTGAAATGCTTAAATTTATTGGAGTGTCCTGGACTCTTCCTCACCAAAGGCTTGGCCTCCCGAGCTCAGGGCTTATCGTATCTTGCAGATGGTAATGAGATTTCAAAACACCCAATATCTACCGGCATTCGACTTTTTGAGATTGCTGGGCCTCATAGCTTCCTGCATTTTCCTGGTGCCAGAGGCCCGCCTGAGGATGAGGTAATTCCTGTGTGTCATCAGATTCCAATAGTTACAGTTCTCAGGGAGAATGATGGACCTTCTGCAGGTCCCGAGCAAGGTAGCACAGGATCTCCTGTGGTGGGCCTGCAAGGAGAATGTGATGATAGGTGGAGCACTTTTGGCAACCCTGGCTGAAGATAACTGTAGTCATGGATGCCTCCCTCATGGAATGGGGAGCACACATTAGCTATCTGATGTTGAGCGGGCTTTGATCCCCTGCAGAATCAAGACTACACATATATATGATAGAACTGAGGGTGATCAGACTAGCGCTGATGTCCTTTTTTGCCTTCCATCCGGGGAAAGAACGACAGACAACACAGTGGTCATGCATTACCTCAACAAATGAGGAGGTGTAGCGTCACTACCATTGTGCAAAGAGCCAATGCAGCTCTGGTTTTGGGCTCTACAAAATGGGATATCTCTGTCGGATGTTCATCTAGGCGGGGAAAAGAATACAATAGCGGACACTCTTAGCAGGCAGAGCATGATTTGCCATGAGTGAGAAGTTGCACAGGAAGTCCTTCTGGTGATCTTCTCCTCAAGTCGATCTGTTTGTGTCCAGTATCAACAGGAAGTACGACCTCTTATGCTCCAGGGAATTTCCCAGAGAGAAGCTCTGTGAGATGTGTTCCTAGTGTACTGGGAATTTCCACTCCTGTACGTGTTCCTACCAGTCTCCGTCATCCTTCATGTCATCAGGATGTTGAGAAAGTTCAGGAAATCCATGATCCTGATTGTCCCGGAGTGGACGTGCCCATCTTCCCCAGAGGGTGGATCTACTCTTGCAGGAGCAAGGCCATTTTCTTCAACCAGAACCCTCAAACTTCACACCTTGTTCCTGAGAGGCTAATATATAAAGATTGGGACCTCCCAGAAGATGTTATGGAGGTTTTGCTTTCAACCACAAGACCAGAAACTAAAGCCCCATACTGCTGCTGTTGGAACAAGTTTTGCAGCTCATGTAGAGCTAAAGATATAGGTCCTTTTTCTTTCAATACACCTGCAGTGCTTTCCTTTTTACTGTACCAGACCCATCAGGGACTGCAGGTGGCTACTGTTAAGGGATACTTGGTGGCATTATCTATATTTAAACGCTCACAGCAACAAGGCTCTTATTTTAAGATGTCTATTGTGATAAAATTCTTGAAAGGACTGACCAACACATTCCCTCCGGTCCCTTTTCTGGTTCTATCCTGCGATATGAACTTGGCACTTATATTTTTTATGGGAGTGCCTTTTGAGCCACTTCATTTCTGTCCTCTCAGGTTACTAACGTGGAAAACCATCTTTTTAATGGCCATCATCTCTGCTCGCAGGTTTTGTGAGCTACAAGCCCTATCATGCAAACCACCATTTACAGTATTCTCTAAGGAGAACGTACTTCTGAGGGTTTGTCCTGCCTTTCTTTCCAAGGGGCTGTCTGAATTTCATTTAACACAAAAGATTACTTTGCCAGCTTTTTATGCCCCTCGTTACCCTTCTAAGGATAAAGAGGTTACACAGGCTTAACCCGAAAAAGGGCTCTTATTTGACATGCTTGAAATGGAACAGCAATCGTACAACTACTCATTGGATACGCTGGTTACACATTAGGTCAAACCCATACCAAGTAAACACTATAACGATGGATTATTTCATGCATTTCAAAAAAGACCCAGTTTTGAACGTGGGAGACGCAACTACTACGGCTCTACAAAGAGGTGTACCAGTGCAGGACATTTGCAATCTTATGTTATGTTATGTTGATTTATACCACATACCGCTACCACCTTGGGGCAGTCTCCAGGCGCTCACACGGCTCTGGTAGAAAAGAGGGTGGGGAGGTAGTGAGGATAGGATGAGAGGAAAGGTTAAGAACCAGGAGGAACTGGCATCAATGAGTGTTGTTTGCATGTGGAAGTTGGTACCGGAGGCCCTGTGCGTTGTAACCATAAGGATGAGACTCAGTGCCTCCGGTGTGTCCTAGTGTTTGTGTTGGTGTTGCAGGTTGTGTTGTGTGGGGTTGCAGGTTGTGGTTGTGCGTACTGGTTAGGTAGTGTCCATAAGGGATTCAGAGTCACGGGTGGCCGTAGCTGTGCGACTATGTAGAGTCTTAGTGTGTACTTGCGTGTTGTCATTTTGTGGGCTATGTTGGTGGTTCTCTCTAGATGTGCTTCCAATATATCAGAGTTGGTGGGTGTGAACATATCATTGATTCCAAGTTGTTTGTGTAGTGTGGATAGCCCAAAGTCTGGAGTAAAGGTGTTGGTTATGTCAGAGGAGCAGGAAGGGGGGCAGGATTAGTAGTCCTCTTAGTTTGTTGGAGCTTCTGGTGAAACTATTCAGTTGCTGCCTGGTGGTATGTATCTGCCCAGGTTCTCGGTTGTGGTTCATTGGCCCATCTCGCTTCCACTCTAGTTTGTCTGTGATGTTATTGCTGCTGGTTTTCCTTTGCAGCTGTCATCGTCTGTTGAAAACCAGATTTTGAGTAGTTGCCTGAAGGTGATGTGGTCTTCTGTGGTTCTAGTTTCTTTGGGCATGGTGTTCCAGAGGTTAGCAATTAGACAGGAGAACGCTGTTCTGCCGAATTTCCTTTTATGTTTTGCCTCTGTTCGTAGGTCGTTGCTGGATCTTAGGCCCCTTCTTTGGCAGTACCGACTAATCTTGTCTTGGAGGAATTCAGCTCACTGTCTGTGCAGGGCTTTGTGGGTGATGCAGAGTGCTTTGAATTTAATGCGTTTTTTACTGGTAACCAGTGTAGACTTTTCAGTGCTGGCGTGATGTGGTCTCGTAGCTGCTGTATTTTGCACCCTTTGGACTTTCTTAGTGTGTCTTTCTGGCATTCCTAAGTAGAAGCTGTTTGCGTAGTCAATTCTTGTGATTATCAGGGATATGATAGTAAGGGTTCTGTGAGAGAAGGAGAGGCAGGGGAGTAATCCTCTGAGTAGTCTTAAGAGGAAGAATCATTTGTTGGTGGTTGCGTTGACTTGCAGTTCCAGGGATAGTCAGTTAGTCAGGGATAGTACTCCTAGGTTATTTACTACATCAGTAGTCTCTGGTTGTGTTCCCATGCCAGCTGGCCAGTCCAGTTGTGGGTTCACTCTGTCGAATCCTGCGGGTGAGAGCGTTATTTCTGTTTTTGGTAGGTTCAATTTGGAGGTGTTCATTGTCATCTAGTTGTAAATGTCTGTGAGGCAGTTGTTGAGGTAGTTATTTTTTTTCCTGGGTTCTGATTGTTTCCACGATCAGTTGTGCGTCGTCTGCGTAGGTGTAGGCGGCAAGTCCGTGGGTACAAATTATTTTTATCAGTGGGTACATGTAGATATTAAAAAGCAGAGGAGAGAGGCTGGATCCCTGGGGGACTCTGCAGGTTATATTTGTGGTGTTTGAGGTGAAGGGCGGTTGGTAGGTTCTTTCGGTTCGATTTGTTAGGAATGACGTAAGCCACTTTAGAGCGGATTCCTCTATGCCACATTCAATTAGTCTTATTATTAGTGTTGCGTGGCTGATTGTGTCAGATTCTGCTGATATGTGTCATGCCTGCGCCATGGGCGCATCCATTTACGCTCAATTGTGACCATATGTTTATCATTTATTTACAACAGACTCTTGGATCTATCTATATTTACTTTGGAAACTTTATTTCCCATTTGCAAGACTTTGCTTCTTAATTATTATTTCCAACAAACTACGCATACCATAATGCACCTGGCTACAAGCATTGATTCCTGGCTGTTCCTATTGGTTATCAATGGAACTACACCCCCCAGAAGCCCTAGAGACTTGCCCTGCTTCCACCAGCCCAGGAACAGAAAGGGAGGTGGCCGATTGCCTGCAGGTGTGTTTAGCCAGGTGCAACCAATTAGCCTGCCTCTGTGCTCGGCTAGGCAGTATAAAGGCTGCTGCCTGCAGTGGCTCAGCCTCTTGCATCTGAGAGTCCTTTCTCCACCTTTTGCATCTTCCTACGGATCTTGTATGCTGCTTACCTTCACTCCTGCTTGGACCCTGCCTTGTTGCTTGCTCCACCCTGCTGCCTCCAGCCATAGCCTTCCAGGCTCCCTGCCTCACAGCCCTGCTCCTCTGGGCTCTCCACACTGCAGCTGATCACGCTCTGCTGCCTTCCAGTCTCCGCCCTTGCCCTGCCAGGCTCTCCACATTGCAGCGGATCACGCTCTGCTGCCTTCCAGCCTTCGCCCTTGCCCTGCCGGGCTCTCCACACTGTAGCGGATCACACTCTGCTGCCTTCCAGCCTTCGCCCTTGCCCTGCCAGGCTCTCCACATTACAGCGGATCACGCTCTGCTGTCTTCCAGTCTCCGCCCTTGCCCTGCCGGGCTCTCCACATTACTGCGGATCACGCTCTGCTGCCTTCCAGCCTTCGCCCTTGCCCTGCCGGGCTCTCCACATTACAGCGGATCACGCTCTGCTGTCTTCCAGTCTCCGCCCTTGCCCTGCCGGGCTCTCCACATTACTGCGGATCACGCTCTGCTGCCTTCCAGCCTTCGCCCTTGCCCTGCCAGGCTCTCCACATTGCAGCCGATCACGCTCTGCTGCCTTCCAGCCTCCGCCCTTGCCCTGCCGGGCTCTCCACATTGCAGCCGATCACGCTCTGCTGCCTTCCAGCCTCCGCCCTTGCCCTGCGTACCCTCTACATTGCAGCTGATCACGCTCTGCTGCTTTCCTGCCTCAGCCCTTGTCCTCTGGGCTCCCTGCCCTGCAGCCTGCCTCACTCCGGCTGCCTTCAGCCCTTGTCCTCTGGGGCTCCCTGCTCTGCAGCCTACCTCTCTCTGGCTACCTACAGCCCTTGTCCTCTGGGCCTTCCTACTTTGCAGCTTATCCCGCTTCGCTGCCTACTACCCACCTTTTCCGCTGGGTTCTCGGCCTAGCAGCTCTCTACAGTCCTCTGCTACCTTCTACGTTCATCGGCCCTGTCCCTCAGGGTTCACTCCTTACTGCCCAGCCCTTACGGGATCCTTACCGTGCAGTCTGCTTTACTCTGCTGCCCTAAGACCTTTTCCTCTGGGCGTTCTACCTTACAGTCCTACCCCTGTGGGCTTACTCATTGCTTTCCTGCTCCTCTGAGCTCTCAACCTTGTTCCTTACTGTCCTCTGCTATCCTATCCTGTTACACGACTTTCCTTTCATTTCCTTCTGCTAGTTTGCTATCACCTCATTTACTGGATTTGTCTGTAGTATCTTCTCTTGTACTGTTTGTAGACCCTTTTGTACAGAGCTTGTCTGTTGGTTCCCATCAGTCAACCTCTGCCCCTTCCCTTGTCCTGTTTCTACATTACAGACACCCAGAGCTGCTGTTCCAAGTCATGAGCAAACAGCGTGGGCCTCTGTTATAGCAAACTGTGCAGAAGGCTAGAGTATTTCCAAGGTTCGTGGAATACTCTTTTCCTATATCTGCATACACCCCAAGAGGGTATTCATTCTGTTTCTTTTCCCTTGCTACTCTTGCCTACTCTTCGTTCTCTTTCCTTTCCGCTGTGTGTGTTCTTGTCTGTCCACTTTATTTGGCACAACCACCCAAACCCTTTCTGGGTGTCCTGTGCCACTCTTAATAGAGTGCCATCCCTGACAGAATGCAAGAGCCAAAAATGTCTTGTTCCATAGGCCGGAAAGGCACACACAGAACAAAGATGCTTTCCTTTCGGGTTAAGAAACCTTTGCATAAACCTATGGTTTCCCTAAAGACAGCAAACAAGAACCTTAGTCTAAAGGACAGTCTCGCCTCAGTAAACAAAGATTTACAAGCACGGTACTATACTCACTGGCTAGCTGACCCTTCTTCCATGTACAATTATTATGACATTTGCGACTATGACCCGCAGTCCTTATCTGTTGCAGAGCTACAGCAAGATAATGAATTCTTACAGATCTTGTTAAACCAAACAGTGAAAAACACTCCTGCATCTTCTGACAAGCCTTCTAACACCGCAACAGCCAAGGATATAGCACTCATTGTGGGAGACTCTAAACCAGAATACGCTGTTGCCAGAGTGATATGCGCAAGATCGGCTTGGCAAGCTCCCCAGAATGCTGGAAACCCTTATTTGACAGGACAAGGCAGTCATTATACTGAGGTTTGTGCATCTGGTCCTGGGTACAAAAGACCTATACTAACCATCGGTTGTCTTAATGCTTTCACTGTATCTACTAACCACAATAACCCTAAGGTCAGTCTTCCCATTGCTACAACCGATTTCTCTGCCACACCAGCTTCTGAAGCTTTAGATCAAACTAATGATACTTACCTGCTACAGGAACAACTCCTACGCCTTAAAAGAAAGACCGAAGACCTCTATGATGACTTTGTTTATTTGTATTATAAGAATCTTATGAAGGGACACAAGTCACCAGACCATCTGACACTATGTCCAACACCTGACATCTTATCTTTAGAGATCGACATGATAAGGCCTGGAATTGCCATACAGAAAAGTATACAGACTTATACCAAGCAGATGGAAGACCTAAATTTAGCATATGTATCCCTTCTAAAGACTGACACAGCTCTTTCACCTTCCAGCCACAGAAACGCAGGTTGTTGTACTGACAGAAAAGAATTAACTCCTCCGGTGGGTCAAATCACGCACACAGCCATTACACCACAAAACAAGGGTGGTCTTCTGATTGGAAATCCCTCTGAGTCAAAGGATTTTTCCGCCCTCACCCTTGCCTATTGTCCAGTACTCACACTTACAACCTCTTCTGAAATGACAATGGCAGCTGAAGAGACTGGCGCAGTTCACACCGAGCATGCTGAAGTGGCAAGCGGGGCTTGCCAAAGTGTGGCTGTGCTATCAGACAACACTCTTGAGCAATCAACATCTTCAGTTTCTTCGATACCCCCTGAATCGCCAGTGGTTGTGGTACCCGATCTGCCAGTAGTTGCAACACCTGAACTGTCTGTAGCTGCTACAGCACCCAAACTTCCAACTGCAATCCATGATCTTCCTGCTGCTGTGGTTCCTAAACTCCCTGCCACATTTGAGACTCCTCAAGTCTCTGTTGCAAATCTTGAGGTTGCTATAGCTACTGTGATTCCTGAAGCTACTGCTAATTCTGATGCTCCCGATGCCCAGATTTCTACTTCCTTCGCAGCTGTGCTCGCTGCAGCAGAATCCTCTGCTACACAACCTGATCCCTCAGCACCTTCTCTTCCTGATCCTACATCCGCCATGCTAACTGTTGCAGGGTCAGCGAAGGGTTTTCCTGTTAAGACTACTGCTCCAGTTGTTTCTGCTGGTGTATCTATAGCACTAAGACTGCCAGACTCTACTCTACCAGTCTCAGGTGCGTTCCAGCCCGCTGGCTCTCTCATGACACCCACACACCCAGTTGCTACCGCCTTGATACTCTCTACAGCCATTCAAGACTCTCACCTTGCAACCCGTTTCTGGTGCTTCATGTTTTGCCTTTTTGGAGTAAGACTCTTGTACGGTGTGACAGACATTCTTCCTATAGGTCGGTCTACAGGGAACCTGGAGAGGGGCCTGGAGAGGGGCATACTGTCATGCCTGCGCCATGGGCGCATCCATTTACGCTCAATTTTGACTATATGTTTATCATTTATTTACAACAGACTCTTGGATCTATCTATATTTACTTTGGAAACTTTATTTCCCATTTGCAAGACTTTGCTTCTTAATTATTATTTCCAACAAACTACGCATACCATAATGCACCTGGCTACAAGCATTGATTCCTGGCTGTTCCTATTGGTTATCAATGGAACTACACCCCCCAGAAGCCCTAGAGACTTGCCCTGCTTCCACCAGCCCAGGAACAGAAAGGGAGGTGGCCGATTGCCTGCAGATGTGTTTAGCCAGGTGCAACCAATTAGCCTGCCTCTGTGCTGGGCTAGGCAGTATAAAGGCTGCTGCCTGCAGTGGCTCAGCCTCTTGCATCTGAGAGTCCTTCCTCCACCTTTTGCATCTTCCTACGGATCTTGTATGCTGCTTACCTTCACTCCTGCTTGGACCCTGCCTTGTTGCTTGCTCCACCCTGCTGCCTCCAGCCATAGCCTTCCAGGCTCCATGCCTCACAGCCCTGCTCCTCTGGGCTCTCCACACTGCAGCTGATCAGGCTCTGCTGCCTTCCAGTCTCCGCCCTTGCCCTGCCGGGCTCTCCACATTGCAGCGGATCACGCTCTGCTGCCTTCCAGCCTTCGCCCTTGCCCTGCCGGGCTCTCCACACTGCAGCGGATCACACTCTGCTGCCTTCCAGCCTTCGCCCTTGCCCTGCCGGGCTCTCCACATTACAGCGGATCACGCTCTGCTGTCTTCCAGTCTCCGCCCTTGCCCTGCCGGGCTCTCCACATTACTGCGGATCACGCTCTGCTGCCTTCCAGCCTTCGCCCTTGCCCTGCCAGGCTCTCCACATTACAGCGGATCAAGCTCTGCTGTCTTCCAGTCTCCGCCCTTGCCCTGCCGGGCTCTCCACATTACTGCGGATCACGCTCTGCTGCCTTCCAGCCTTCGCCCTTGCCCTGCCGGGCTCTCCACATTGCAGCCGATCACGCTCTGCTGCCTTCCAGCCTCCGCCCTTGCCCTGCCGGGCTCTCCACATTACAGCCGATCACGCTCTGCTGCCTTCCAGCCTCCGCCCTTGCCCTGCGTACCCTCTACATTGCAGCTGATCACGCTCTGCTGCTTTCCTGCCTCAGCCCTTGTCCTCTGGGCTCCCTGCCCTGCAGCCTGCCTCACTCCGGCTACCTACAGCCCTTGTCCTCTGGGGCTCCCTGCTCTGCAGCTTATCCCGCTTCGCTGCCTACTACCTACCTTTTCCGCTGGGTTCTCGGCCTAGCAGCTCTCTACAGTCCTCTGCTACCTTCTACGTTCATCGGCCCTGTCCCTCAGGGTTCACTCCTTACTGCCCAGCCCTTACGGGATCCTTACCGTGCAGTCTGCTTTACTCTGCTGCCCTAAGCCCTTTTCCTCTGGGCGTTCTACCTTACAGTCCTACCCCTGTGGGCTTACTCATTGCTTTCCTGCTCCTCTGAGCTCTCAACCTTGTTCCTTACTGTCCTCTGCTATCCTATCCTGTTACACGACTTTCCTTTCATTTCCTTCTGCTAGTTTGCTATCACCTCATTTACTGGATTTGTCTGTAGTATCTTCTCTTGTACTGTTTGTAGACCCTTTTGTACAGAGCTTGTCTGTTGGTTCCCATCAGTCAACCTCTGCCCCTTCCCTTGTCCTGTTTCTACATTACAGACACCCAGAGCTGCTGTTCCAAGTCATGAGCAAACAGCGTGGGCCTCTGTTATAGCAAACTGTGCAGAAGGCTAGAGTATTTCCAAGGTTCGTGGAATACTCTTTTCTTATATCTGCATACACCCCAAGAGGGTATTCATTCTGTTTCTTTTCCCTTGCTACTCTTGCCTACTCTTCGTTCTCTTTCCTTTCCGCTGTGTGTGTTCTTGTCTGTCCACTTTATTTGGCACAACCACCCAAACCCTTTCTGGGTGTCCTGTGCCACTCTTAATAGAGTGCCATCCCTGACAATATGTCACATAGTATGAGGGCCGGTTGGGCAGAGTCTGTGTTTATTTTCAGGTCGTCCCATATTCATAGGAGTGCAGATTCTCTTCCTCTCATTGGTGTGAAGCCAACTTATGACCGGTCGAGTATTCCATTTGTTTTGACGTATTTAAGTAGGGTCTTGTATACATGGTTCTCGAGGATCTTTGTCGGGTAGGGCATATTGGATATCGGTCTGTAGTTGCTCAGGGCTTCTGTACCTTCTGATTCCTTTTTTATTAGTGGTTTGATGTATGCTGATTTGAAGGCAGACAATACTATTCCTTTTTTGAGTGATTGATTCATTAGGTTCTGAGAATGAGTTACCAGAGTTCTGTGGTTGAGGATTCCTTTGAAGATGTCAGGGGGTCAGGGGGCCGTTGGCGATCCTGCAAGGTTGGTGTCCTTGATTAGTATGGAAAAGGTTTCTTCTGTGATTGGTTCTATGCAGGTGAGTTTTACACAGTCTGCGTTTCACCCAGTGTCTGTAGTCTAGCAATTGTGGTTGTATTTGCCCGGGCTGTGTTGATGGTCCCCTGGATTGTGTCTATTTTTGATCTCAGGTGGTTTGTGATGTTGTCACAAAGTGCTTGTGTCGGGATGCTGGAATTCTTGCAAGATTTATTTATTTTTTTATCTGATGGTTTTGAAGAGTTCTTTCTGCGGATTGTTTCCTGATTCTATTCTTGCGGCGTAATAGTATGTTTTTTTATTTATTTTTTATTGTTTAATCAAAGATAAGATTTTTACAATAATGTTTGAACGTTCACATTTTTCACCATCTCCTTGTGTTGTACGTTTTGTCATGCACAAGTTTGTTACTGTTTGTACGCGTCTTAATACTTGTGATCATAAGTGGACGTTAAGTAAATTGTTGTCGATATGTTCCAAGATTTTAGCTGTGGTCATTGCCAGGATGTTCGATCACCGCCGATGAGCCTGCACCACCATGTGTCTTCCTCTTGTGAGATGTTGAATCCTGCCATGAGGGGCAGATATTGCTGTCTGATTGCCCTGGTTGCTGGACATACCATCAATAGATGTCGTACTGTTTCCTTTAATGGCGGTATGGTTTCGTGGCAGAATTGACAGTTGGCCGATTGTGCAAGGCCTCTGATATGTAATATTTCATTTGTTTTTAGTAGATTTAGACGCGCGCGTAGAATTAGATTACGAGCTTGTCTGTTCGGAAATTGCTTTATTAGATGTTGCAACTCGTTGAGTTTCAGTGTGTTGCTTGGCAAATGTGAAGTGAGCTTTAAATTGGGTGCAGTATCTATTGTCTTTGCCCAATCTGCGTCTTTGATTTTGCGTAGGACTCTTCATGGATTATGGATGAGTTCTTCTTCATCAGATGAAATTGTGCTGAGCAAGGCTTGATTTTCTCTTTGCCAATCTATCAGCATGTCGGGTTTTCGCTTGTCCATCTCATCCTGCATATTTTGTTGCTGTCTTCCATTCTGCACTTCCTGAACAGCATAATGGTGTTACAGCTCACCGTACATTCTAGGGACTGGAGGCTTAGTTCTCGTCTAATTGCCACTCCTGATGTTGAGTTGGGCAACTTGAGCGCCTGTCGCCAAAACGAGGCTTCCAGTTTGGACCATAATGGCTTGGTAGGCGTTGCTTCAACGCCGTATGTGGCAGCGGGCACAACCTTCATTTTATAGAAGTTGATAGTTGGAATAAGGGAATGTTTGTTTTTGCTTTGAGGACCATTGGTTTGTATAGTTTGAGAAGTCTTTGGTATTTTATTTTGTCTTGTCATTTGTATTGTTCATTTAATTTATTTTCCATTTTGCGGTTTCTTTTTTGAGTTCTTTCAGTTCTTTTGTTAACCATTTTGCTGCCAGTTTTTTGGTGTTGCTTTGAATGTTTTTGCTGGTACCAACTGGTCTAGGGCCTTAGTGATCCACCTGTTGAGTGTGTTTTCTGCAGCGTCTGTGGTTGTTTCAGTGGGTTCTATTCTGCTTGAGGGTCGAGCCTAGAAGGTTTGTTAGGGCTTCTAGGTCTATGTTATTCCAGTTTCTTTTCTTGCTGGCATTGAGTATATCCTTTCCAGTCAGTAGGTGAGTGTTGGATGTGATGTAGAATGTTAGTAGTAGTGGTCGCTGCATACCATCGATGTAGTTGGTGCAGATGCACATAGACCTCTGCATAAAATTGCATCCAGGGGATGTCTGGCATTGTGGGTGGATCCATTTCCTATTTGCTTGAAATGCAAAGTTTCCAGGAGTGCACAGAGTGAGTTTGCTGTGGATTCATTTTCTCTTTTGTAACCAGATGCTGAAGTCGTATGACTGTCGTGGTAAATTGATAAAATGGCGGCCGCATCTGCTAGTTTTGTTGCGAAGGTGCGGTTGTAAAATGGTGGTCTGTAGATCAGGAGGAATACATTACCAGAACATGGGCCTCCCTCCATACATTCTCAAAGCATTATTGCTTAGACACCCTGTCGAACCAGGGCTTTCGGTTTGAAAGATCGGTTTTGCACACTATTATGTGCTAATATAAAACTTCAAAACAATTAGCTTGTCCCAACTGCTATGGGACTCTATCTAAGCCGAGGAATCTGTGGGAGGACTAAATCCATAAGAAGACCAAGTTACTTACCCCAGGTAATGTTCTTTCTGATGGATGTTCCTTGCACAGATTACTCAACGCCCTCCCAGCCTACCCCTCTGATTTAGAGCATTTTATTTTAATTTCTTCTCTCTTTCAACGCTCATTCACCTTACATAACTCCGCAAGATGGCTGAGCGGGAAGAGAGGGAAAACTAGGAACTGGGGTAACTGGGTGCAATGTGTGCTATTTATACTATCATTGCAGCGCCCCCTGCTGTCAACATTTTTTCAGAGACGGCAAAGCGGAATATGAATATATCTAATGTAAGGAATCCGTGGGCGAAACATCTATCAGAAAGAACATTACCAGGGGTAAGACTTAGTTCTATATTTTCTTTCATAACCTTGACTCTAAGCATAACCTTACCTTTAATCATAGCATTAACTTCAACGCACACATGTTAACTTTAAACACAACTTTAAACGTCTAGCCTGGGACAGAGTCACATGAGCTGTGCTGACCTGAACTGCACCCCAGCTATGAAAATCTGTCCAAAACCCATAGCACCACAGTCCCGGTGAAACCCGTCAAAGAACGGAGGATAGCACAGGGCCAGTGCGCTGGTCTTCGAAGCAAGACCGCTCTGAGCAACAATGATTCGAATCCCGGATCCACGCTTAGAAACCAAATTCAGGTTCGATATTTAAATTAACCACTAGTACAATCTGCTTCTGACAAAACCAGGGAACCACACATGATAAAAAGGGCAGCTGGTAACATGACCAGCCCCCCCAACGTCATCCAGGCAACTCAATATGGCAAGGCAGCCTCCTGTTCGAAGATGAATAAAGTAGACGGTGTTCATTCCAACCCATCTGTTGTATTCAACATATGTGGAAGCAAAGTTTCCTGGCAGTCACGAGTTGAGTACCGCTTGCTCTGGGAGCTCACCCCTCACATTGGCTAATATAAAACATACCGGATAAGTTAACTAAGCATGAAGGGTGATATGGTATGATATGATATGGCATTTATAATGCGCCTATACACAAGTGTTTCAAGGCGCGACGAGGCGAGGGAGGGGAACAAAGGAAGGACAGACAACGATCCTACTAGGCCAGGTGTCATTCAGATCGCGCAAGTCTGAGGGAGGGGGGCATGGGACAGTGCAGCACATGAGAACAGTTAACAATAAGTAAGTAACGGCCAGCAAGTGGCAAGTGCAAGGGTAAGTGCAGACATCAGGTGTCATGGCAAGTGCATGGGTAAGTGCAGACATCAGGTGTCACAACAGGTGTCAAGGGCTGTTAGGGGACTGTAGGGATACAGAACAGTCACCAGGTGCAGGGATTGCCAGGCGTGCAGTGCAGGTGTGTGATGCTGGCAGAGGATGGACCTGGGCCCGAGATCAAAGGGTGTCCAGGAAGCCTAGTGCAGTTCCGGTTACAGCCAGGAGGTCAGCAGAAGAGAGGAGGCAAAAAAGCAGAAGCAAAGAGAAAGGTTTTGAGGTGCTTCCGGAACTGGAGATGTTCTTCTCGAGTTTAAGAGAGGCAGGGAGGCTGTTCCAGAGGGAGGCACCAGCTGAAGAAAGAGATCTACCACCAACTCGTTGCTTGGAGAAGCGACTGACTCTGAGGGAGTTGGAGGCGGATGAGCGAAGAGCTCGAGAAGGAAGATATTTAGGAAGAGAGAGTTGCAGGTATTGTGGCCCCAGGCCTCAGAAGGCCTTATGGACGATGCAGAGGGTTTTGAACTTATTCCTCGCAGCAACTGGGAGCCAGTGCAGAGATTTTAGTCCTGGAGAGATACGATCCCTGGGCTTGAGGCCAAGGACAAGTCCTGCAGTCCTGTTCTGGATGAGTTGCAGAGGGCGGAGAGTAGATGCAGGCAGATTTAGAAAGGGGCTGTTGCAATAGTCCAGTTTAGAGAGAAACAGAGCTCTGGAGACAGTGAGCTTCTGGGGAAGTACTAGTGACTTCATAGAAATGTCAGAGATGTGAGGCGAGAAGGAGAGTGTGGAGTCGAAGATGACCCCAAGGTTTTTAGCCTTGTAGGTGGGAGCAGGAAGAGGGCCAAGAGAGACCGGCCAGAGAGCTGCAGGAAAGGAGGGATCAGGTGTGCCGATGAGGAGAATCTCAGTCTTACTGGCATTAAGGCAGAGGTGATTGGCGGCACACCACTCATGGATAGCAGACAGACGGTCAGAGATGAGGGAAGGTGAGAAGGAGGCAGAGGGTAGCCTGAAAATGAGCTGCGTGTCATCCGCATAGCACTGAAAGTTGGGGCAGAGAGCAGCGATGCAGTGAGCAAGGAGTGCCAGGTATTAGTTGAACAGCCAGGGAGAGAGGTTAGACCCCTGGGGGACACCACAGGTAGAGAAAAAGTTAGCAGAGAGGAAGGACCCAAGTTGGACCTGGGAGGGTCGGTCAGAGAGGAAAGAAGTCAGCCATGCCAGAGCCTGACCAGTGATACCCAGGTTATCACAGATACGGTTGAGCAGGATGGCATGGTTGACAGTGTTAAAGGCAGAAGAGAGAGCAAACAGGATGAGGACACAAGGGGTGTTGGAGTCAAGGTTGGAGAGCAGGTCTTCACGGATGTTCAGGAGAGCAGTTTCCGTGCTTCTGGCAGCTCTGAAGCCAGACCGATGGTCATGAAGACAACCAACAGATTCAGTGTGGAGATTAAGCTGGGAAATGGCTAGTTTCTTCAGGAGCTTTCCCAGGAAGGCGGTGGTAGAGATTGGGCGATAGTTAGATGGGCAGGAGGGGTCAGCAGAGGGTTTCTTAAGAAGGGTGAGTCAAAATGCACTGTCAAGGCCGCCAAATCTCAAGGCTCGACCACACGGTAGAAGACTGGTTGGTATTTCTCCTCTCCTGTTCTGCTGTACTGGGCGGGCGGCAAGGAGTTGGTTAGGAATGCTGCACAATGGGACAGAGGCAATAGGAATGAACAGACTGCATGACAGTAACTTAATGATGTAATGCACTGACAGTAGTGCTTCAGCACTGAAACTACACAACTAAGAACTCTGTCAGTCTGCTTCAGAAAAAAGGAATGTGCAATGCCCCATTTCACTCACAGCCGTAAACCAAGGGTGCAAAGAAACCTAAATTTAGGGGAGGGCTAACCCTGCAAATGTTGCAAGAGGCACTAACTTTAGAGACGGTGGGGTAGGGGTAAACATATTTTTGTGGGGGCATCTAACTTCTTTACGCATTCTAATAAGACTATTCTAGTGCAGCGTCAATGTTACACACAGTTAACTTTCTCATTTAAGTCCGAAAGCACCCACTTATGGCTGCTGTGAGAATGAGTGGTCTCCTGTCCCCTCTCTACCCTTCCAATCACTCCCCTGGCATGTAAGAACTAACACCACATCACAATTTCAATTGCCTAAAAATATATGCATATGAATGCGGGTGCTAACTGTGAAATGCTTTACATTAGTAATTTTGGGGTCTTTGTTAACAGCAAGGCCCAGATGCCATTTAACATCTGCCTCCTGTTCTGTTCCGCCACAGCTCTGTAGGTCAGCTAGGTCGAGTCAACATAGCCCAAAATACCAGGATCGTGGGTGGGGTGGTAGGCTGAAGCCCGGTCAGCTCAATGGTGTTGCGGCACTGCTGTGAACAGTGCGTAAGTTGAACATACAAGCATACGTTTCGCAATTAATCAAAAGTAAACTTCCTGATGCTGACTAATCAGTGCACCCTGCTGTGCACACAAGTGTTGGACCCGAGACTGCGTTTTCCGGCCTTAGTAGTACCAAGGAATCAGGCGTCACAGAATCTAAGACGTCCATCACCTGCATCATTCCATGACTTGGAGCGCTGCACCACATGGTGCATACCTGCCTAACCTCTGGGTTTAGCCTGGAGACTCTGGGTTTTTACGCTGTTCTCTGTGTCTCCGGGGAAGAGCGTGGAGTCTCAGGGTTTTGAAACTGAAATGATACCTCTCACACAGGTTGGTTGTGATCATCATTTATTTGTACAATCTTCAGATCTAATGTATGCCCCACCGGCCTTGTCCACAGCTTCTTCCAACTGACTGGGACTCCTACCACATTCCCATTCCATCCTTGCACGTTCTACATTCTATACATACCTATACAGCATTACAAGGATGCTACACATCTCCTTTTTTCCATAAAACAAAACTGTGAAATGGATTAAAACAAAACAGTTAAATGGAACACACAAATGAGAGAACACATACATAAACGTACTGAATTTTAGCAAAAGAAAACAATCTGAGAAACATCTAATGCAGCTGGGTAGCTGTAATATATCACTGACAAAACATAAATGTCAAATGAAACCGATGAGTAAAACAAAACCTGTACCTTAAAATGAACATACCCACCTAGGTAAGAGAATTAAAGTTAAAGTCTGTTACTCAAGGTAATCATTCAAATAGGAAGGTCTCCCACACTTTCTACCTGGAATTTCCCTTCTACTGGAACATTCAATTTTGTCCCTTTTGTGCATCATACAAGGTTGCTTACTCTTTACTGAATCCTTAACCATTTTACTCTCCTGCACATCCCTAAGATTCTTATTGAGCTTACATACCCTATTCATGTTCCACATTCGCCCATCTGACACCTTCACAGGGCTGTGTAATTTCTTGATAACCCTCATGGGCACCGACCATCTCAAACCTCCTTCGACTCTATTATCAGGAAGTTTTATGCGCACCCACTCACCTTCTTTAACTACACATTGTTTAGTTGCTTTCCTCAGATCAAATTTCGATTTGTTGCTTAATTGTCTAACAGTTATCCTCTCCTTGACATTATCCAAATCAATATTCCTCTGACATGTCCTGCCCAACCAACCTGGGCAAACTCTTGTGTTAGGCTTCCTTCCTCTTTACATTTCAAAAGCATAAATACCCATTGTCAGATGATGAGTGCATCTGTACGCTACTTTTGTGTCCTCTGCAGCCTGCTTCCAATCACCACCTTATGATATGATATGATATGGCATTTGTAACGCGCCTATACACAAGTGTTTCAAGGCGCGACGAGGCAGCGAGGGGGGAACAAGGGGAAGACAGACAACGATCCTACTAGGCCAGGTGTCATTCAGACCGCGCAAGTGCAGGGGTAGGGGGAAGGGAAAAAGTGCAAGGGGAAGGGGGAAGGGGGGAAGTGCAGTACAAATAAGTAGAATAGAAATAAAATAATAAATAAATAGGGCCAGCTGGTGGCAAGTGCAAGGTAAGTGCAGACAAGTGCTGGGGGGGGGCTGTAGGGATACAGAGACAGTCCCGCAGTGCAGGGGTTGCCAGGGAGGCAGTGCAAGTGAAGAGTGACTGGGCCAAGGACCGAGGTCGGTGAGAGTGGCCCAGTTGCAGAATCAGTGCAGTTTAGGTGAAGAATTTAGCAGGGGAGAGGGAGAGAGAACGCAGAAGTGAAGAGGAAGGTTTTGAGGTGCTTCCGGAACCGGAGATGGTTCTCCTCAAGTTTCAGGGAGGCAGGAAGGCTGTTCCAGAGGGAGGCCCCTGCTGCGGAGAGAGATCTACCCCCAGCTCGTTGCTTCGAGAAGCGGCTGACCCTGAGGGAGTTGGAGACGGATGAGCGTAGGGCTCGGGAAGGAAGATATTTAGGAAGAGAGAGTTGAAGGTATTTAGGCCCCAGGCCCCAGAAGGCCTTGTGGACAATGCAGAGGGTTTTGAACTTAATCCTCGCAGCCACTGGGAGCCAGTGTAGAGATTTCAGTCCTGGAGAGATACGGTCCCTGGGCTTGAGGCCAAGGACAAGTCTCGCAGTTCTGTTCTGGATGAGTTGCAGAGGGCGGAGAGTGGAGGCAGGCAGATTAAGATAGAGGCTGTTACAGTAGTCCAGCTTCGAGAGAACCAGGGCTCGGGAGACAGTGAGCTTCTGGGGGAAGGAGAGGAAGGGAAGAATCACCTTCCCTTCCTTCTATTCAACTTTTCGACTATCCCATTGGTTTCAGGGTGGTAAATGGAACTAGTCTCATGCTCAATGCCATTGATCATGAGATACTCTTTCATCTCATCTGCTACAAACTGTACTCCATTATCAGTGATAATAGATGTGGGACAACCTTCCCTCCTAAAGATTCCATCCAAGAATGTAATCGCATCCTTGGCACACACATTTCGAACCCACGACAATTCCACTGAATGAAACAGCATGTCAACCAGCACTATACCATATCTATTGGCTCCCTAAGACTTCACTGGACCAACTATGTCCAACCTACTCTTTCCCAGTGAAGAGATGGAATAGACATAAGGGTCATTGGTTCAACTCTGGAAACACACCCTTTGGCCGCTCCTTCACAGACCGCACACTCCGTGATAATCCTTTCTATCTGCATGTCCATCACTGGCGACCAATAGTCCTGTCTAACCAATTGTTTTGTTTCAGTCATTGTTTCAGTCATTCCCTGATGCCCTTTGTGTGCCACTTCAAGGATTTTCTTCCTAACACCTGTTGGAGGCAGTATTTTATCACCCCTTAAAATCAAATCTCCTTTCATGCATAGTTCATCGAAAATATGCTTAAAGGGATCAGGAACCACCCCCTTTCTTATCTCAGAGCCTTTCATACCACACTCCAATCTTTCTTTATCATTGATGACCAAATCAGCCAAAATTGCTTCACACCATTCCTTGTGTGTCACCACTGCCTGCTCTATAATAAAAATGTGTTCATCTTTGTTCTCATCATCTTTCTCATCCTCCACCACATTTGCCAGTCTAGATAAGCAATCTGCTGCCTTATTCCTAACACCAGGTAGGTACTCAATCTCCCAATTAAAATCTAGCTACCCACTTGCGGATCCTGGATGACACCTTATCCAGTCCCTTTGATGTGAGAATTTCTCTCAAGGGTTCATGATCTGATCCAATGACAAACCTTGTTCCCCACAGAAAAGGGTGACATTTCTCTATTGCCCATTTTATGGCTAATAGTTCCTTCTTTATCGTGGAGTAATTTTTTCTCAGACGCTCTCAAACACCCTAGATGCTAATGCAATGGTGTATTCCTCTTTCTCGCCCTTTGTGGCAAGACGGTACCCTGACCATGGTTACTGACATTGGTGGTGACTATGGTACCCCTTCTAGGATCAAAGTTCTTCAATGTGGGTGCCTTTGTGAGAGCAAACTTAATCTCCTGTAATTCCCTTTCACACTGTTCAGATCATTGGCACCCTGCCCCGTTTTTTACTAAATCCCTCATTTGAGTGGATTTACTCAGACCTGGCACAAATTTGGAATAATATTCTGCCATGCCTAAAAAAGATACTATTTTCTCCTTGTCAGAAGGACTGAGAAAATTCACAATGTTGTGCACTAACTCAGCCTACGGCTCAATACCTCGGTCAGATAAAGTGTGCCCCAAATATTGGATAGATGTTTTGCTAAACGTACATTTATCCTTACTCAAGGTCAATCCTGCTTCCATAGAAATATTTAATACTTCCTTTAACATCTCATCATGTTCCTTCTCATATACCAACACATCGTCCTAGAAGCACAAAACACCCTCCATGTCATGAAATAACTGGTAGACAATACGTTGGAAAACAGAGGCAGCTGAAATTAATCCAGATGGCATTTGTTTGCATTGAAATAAAATTTCCAGTGTAATGAATGCTGTCATATTCCCGGAGGATGGATGCAGTAAACTCTGGTAATAATCTTTGCCGCTTTAATGGTACCCAGGATTTCTGAGATGTTGGGTAAGGGATGTCTATCTGGAATCATATAACAATTTATGGACCTTGAATCAATGCACAATCTCAGTTTGCCATTAGGCGTATGTACCACCACCAAAGGAGAAACCCATTGAGCTGCCTCTATTCTTTCAATAACTTCATTCTTCTCTATATTTTTTTTAAACAATTTTTATTGATTTTCACAACAATCAACATTCAACAAACCAGCAGTGTTCATCATAAGTCTGCAACATCTTATACATAACATTTAGGCTCTGCTGTTTACCTTTAGCCCTCTGCCCCAACTCGAGCCTACTCCACTTCACATTTTGCTGTTCCTCCATCCTGGAGCATTTCTGCATCCTCATCCTCAGCAGATTCCTTATCGCTTAAGCCATCCTGGGTGGTCTCATGCAGTGTAGCTACTAGATGTTTCCAGGCCATCAGGGATCCTGCCTCCTCCCCCCACCCCCTGTTGCTCGCTTCTTGCCACACTCTTGTTTCAGCTTCGGTCCATTTCTGGAGGTCCCTCCACCAGGCCTCTACTCTCTGTCTATTGCTTGATTTACATCCCATCGCAATTCTCTGCTTGATAAGTATGTATGCCAGGTCCTTAAGTTTGCTCACACGTTTCAATTGATGCGGTCTAGGGAACCCCCCTACCATGCATGCCCATACTGATTCAACATTTATCTTTATCCCTTTCTCATTTAGCTGGTGGGCCACTTCTCCCCAAAACGTTACAATTTCTGGACATGCCCAAAACATATGTGTCATCCCTGCGTTTACTTCCCCACATTTGGGGCATGTTTGTCGTTCAGCGTTCTTAAATCTAGCTATCCTTTGGGGGGTCATGTATGCCCTGAGGGTTACATATAGCTGTATTTGCTGTAGCCTCGCATTTCTGGACACCTTTTTATGGTACCCTTGGGCCCTTTTTCATAGTCCGTCACTCATAGGCACCCCAACCTCTTCTTCCCATTCTAGTCTTAATTGGGTCACTTCTCTCCCAATTCTGGACATTAAAAGCTCATAGATTCTGGAGATCTCATGCCCTCCATCTGCCATGTCATACATCATTTCTAGACAAACAAGAAATCCAAGAGCTGTAATGCAGTAAATTCTTCAATTATAGTCTGAGTTTCATGCTTAATAGGCTTGGTATCAAAGATATCCACATTTTTTTGCCCTTGAAAACCAAATAGTAATCTAAAGAAGTGAAGGAAGATAAAACTAGTGTTGAAAATAATTACTATTATTTATTAGAAAAAAGACTTGAATTTGTCGGAATTATATTAATTAGAAATTGGTAATAAAAATGCATGTGATGAATTGAAGCACAGAAGTTTAACAATTCATAAAACACAAAAAAAGGTTAAATAATGAATAAATACATTAATTCAGGAAAATATGAATTAACAGAGCTACCAATCAATCTTAGTGAAAAAATACATATAGAGGATTTGGAGCACAGAGATTGAACAATTAATGAAACACAAACAAGATGTACATTAATAAATAAATACATATTTGCAAACGTGTGAATTGACAGGTCTGCCTACGTAAACTCTTCACATTTACTGATGTCAAAAAACGGTCTTGAAATGCTGTTACTTCAAGGAAGTTCAAGTTCCATCAAAGAAAGACCTGATTACGTTTCGGCGGGCCACCTGTGTGGCCGTTGATGTCAAAAAAATCGCCTTCCCTGGGGCAAAGTAAGAGATAATAATCCCTGCAGAGAAGCAGACAAAGTAAAAATGAAAATGCTATAGAGAAATTGTAAAAAAGGGGCTTCCTATACACTTCTATATAGACTCTCTTCAGTTAACAGGGTGAATAAGCATATTCTTAAAGGAGTCAACATGACTACTAATTAGAGTTGTTCAGAAAAAGAACCTTACCCAAATCAATGTGGGGGGGATTTTCTGGACAAGGTTTTCTGATGCAAACCCACTTAGTGTTGATCAGGCGCACAAAAGCCCGCTGAGCGATCAGGGCCAGTACTCATCTGTGAATCAAAATATTTTTGTTTTTATTTGGTCCCAACATTAACTCTTAGAACTACTGCTTGCAATTGATGAGTGAGTAATTAAGGAAAAGGTACAGGCCGGTGCCTACCTGTTTGGCAACGCTGCCGTAATACCCATTAAATGGTGAAGTCCTAAGGTAGTGGGCTCGCCATCAGGAACCAGCTGGGGGCCGTTACTTAACAGTATTCGATCTGGTGGAAGTTAAATATTATGGTATTAATTCTTTAGTTGCACAATCTAGAATATTAAATAATCTAGTATTAGTTATTTGCAATCTAAGGTACCAAAAATTGCCGAAATGAGGGAACAACGTAATATTGCTTACTTGTCCGGAGTATCTTGGTAAGTAAGATCAATCACAATAGATGTCTTCCAGGTATTTTATAGAATGTTAATGGACTTTAGCAAGTTTCATGTCTGGCTTGGAAAACTGCAGGGAAAGAAAATGGAGTCCCTTCAAATTCGTAGCTGGTTGTGGTTGAAAAATTCTATTCACGCATTAGAGAACTGGCGCACGCAAGGGGCGAGAGAGGGTCTATAAGACTTTGTTCTAACATAAAAACTGGTGATTGAGTGCTATGCAGTTAGTGGTTGTACAGAGTGGAACCAGGACACTTACCCTTGGCATTGAATGAAAATGCTACGTGAAGGGTTGCTGTAGCCGGAAAGAACTGGTCGGCTGAAATGCTGTACACAGTATGTCCTCTAGAGTGGATTGTGCAAGCCTGATTGGTTGGAGGCGGCAGACCCACCCTACGAACTTGTATGTACCTCAGAGCTGTGACACTTATTCCATGACGTGGCAGAGCCTGATAGGTCACAGGCGGCACACCCTTCCTTGGGCTAAAAACCACAATTTTAGTGTGCTGTTCAGGGAAGCGCGATGCGTTATAAACCACGTGTTAAAAAGTACGCGAAACGTAATGTGAATTAAAAACTGCACGCTCGCAAAGGGGCTGTTTAATGAGCCTTCATGAGCAAAAGAAATTACGAAAAAATGCCGTGTGAATGTCAGGTAGCATGTACCGGACACGATTGGTCCAAAAATGACACACCCTCCTTTGCGTGTGTCAGCATAGTGCCTAATTGGGGTCGGCCCACAAATGTTAGGCGGCAAACCTAGTGAAAAGCCTTGATGCCTAAAGCCAAATGAATGTTCTAGTGGGCATGCATCAGATGGAATGTGGCCAAGATATTACAGGGTTCATCCAGAACCGTACAATAATAATACCAATCTGAGTAAAGCAATGTAAGAAATGCGGTGATGTGGCAAAAGTATTGCATGAATCATCCAGGAAGTTCAATAATGGTGCCAATCTATATTGAACAATGTTAAAAATGTAGTGGTGCAAGACAACCAAATGTAGTTGCAAATATGGGTGACCATACATTTTTATTATTTGATAGTACTACAATGGTAGAATGAATTCTTCATTTAATCCATGTGTATGGGTTCCAAATCGGAAAATCCAACGGGCTTCTTTCTCCAGTAGACTTTTGGATGTGTTGGTGGAATCCTTTGTTTCCAATATCCACCACAGGATATCGGTTGGTGAAGGTTTCAATACCATGTAATGGTTTACAATGGGTGCCGTAGTTGTTTTGCATCTAATGCGGGAGCAGTGTTCTGATATTCTGATGTGTGCCGCTCTGCTGGTTTTTCCAACATACCTTAATCCGCAAGGACATTCAATGCAATATATCACGTTTTTTGTTTTGCAATTAATAAGATAGGGTAAAGTCCATACCGATCTCCAATTTTGAAATCTTTTATCTTTTTGGTAAAGGTGCATGCTGTGCATGAACCACAGGGGTAATGCCCTTTGGCAGATCGCAGATCCCACAGTCCAGTTTTTGGTAACTGTTTTTGAAAGCTCGAGTGTACCAGTTTGTCTCGAATGTTCGAAGCTCTTTTGAGAGCAAAAAAGGTAAAGGTTCCTCGGGTAGATCTAGTTTAACAATATCCCAGTGTTTGAGAATTATTTTTTTAATTTGAAAAACTTTTGTGCCATGAGTCAAAACACAGGTCATTTTGCTGTCATTTTGCTGTTGTTGAGTTGCTGGATTTTTGTAGTCAATAAAGAATCGCGATCCATGAAGCGTGAGCGTTTACGTGACCAGCTGATTAATTTCTTTGGGTAACCTCTTTCTTTCAATCTAGTATCCAACTCGTCTGCTTTCTCATAGATGTATGTCAGTGCAGTTTCTCCTTATGCGCAAATATTGCCCATAAGGAAGATTATCCCTGAGGTGACGAGGGTTATCACTAGTGTAATGCAGTAATGTATTCCTGGCGCTTGCTTTGCGGTGGAGACAACATTTAAGTCTTCCATCATCATGTTTAATAATAAGGTCCAAAAATACGACGTGATTGTTTGAATGTTCAAGTGTAAATTGAATGTTGGTATCGATCTGGTTCAACCATGTAAGGAAGGCTAGTAGTTCAACTTCCAGTCCTTCCCAAATAAAAATAATGTTGTCTATGTAATGCTTCGAGTTCAAAATGGATTTAAAGAAGGGATTCGATTCACAAAGAATATGTTCTGTCTCAAACTTGGCCATTAATAGAATGACCAGGCTGGGCGCAAAAGCGGCACCCATCGCGGTGCCCTTGGTCTGGAGAAAAAAGGTTCCATTGAACTCAAAATAGTTCTTGCATAGTGCTAATTCCATCAATTCCATAATTAAATGTATTGGTACCCTCTGTTGGCAGTCAAATTCAGTCAGGTATTCCCGCATGCAATCAAGTGCTTGTGCCTAGGGAATGCTCGTATAAAGGGAGGTTATATCCATTGTCACTAGAATTTGTTTTGTCGGATCAATCTTTAGATGTTCAAAAATTTGAATGGTATTCATAGTGTCCCTCAGATAAGTGTATGTTTGAATGCTTAATGGTTTGAGAAAAGTATCAGTACATTTGCAAAGTGGTTCTAACATAGTGCCACAACTCGAGACTATTGGTCTACCGGGCGGGTTGGTTGGATTTTTATGAACCTTGGGTAGCGCATAGAGAGTGGGGGTGTGCCCCTGACTGGTTGTCATGAATTTGCATTCATTACCAGACACCCAATTGCGGTCAAATGCATATTTGACTGTCTGATAAATCTCTGCTTTGATTTCTTTGGTTGGATCCCTTTTCAATTTTTTGTAGCTCAAGGAATCTGCTAACAAGTTGTTTACCATCTCGAAATATTGGGTGTTAGTCATCACGACTATTCCTCCCCCTTATCCGCTGGTTTTATAACTATGGCTGCGTTAGAGGCCAGTTCTTTGAGAGCTTTATTTTCATCGGTAGTAAGATTGTGTTTAGTAAAGTGTCTGGTATTTTTAGTTTTTAGGTTATGCAAGTCCCTAAGGACACTCTTCTCAAATGTCAAAATTTCTTTGGACACCTGGTTGTCCTGTGGAGTAAATGTAGATGGACAACAAAGTCCAGAATCCTGTTCCGGTATTCTATCCGGAGCGTCTTGAAAAAATGATTTCAGTTTCACAGTTCGTAAAAATCTGCAAACGTGCACTTCTGTGGAGAACCAGTCAATCCCCGTAGTTGGGACAAAAGACAGGCCTTTTGATAAAACAGATATCTGTGATGGATTCATGTTCAAATTTGCTAAATTGAAAATGGGAATTTGTGGTGCTGCCTGATTTAACGAGTGCAGCATCTCCTCCTCCAGGGTCTCTGCATTGGTACAAACGGTTGGAACCACAGAGGACCCCATTGTGGTATTCCAAAACCTCCTCTACCTAAAAAAGGGATATTCTGTTGGAAGTTGCCGAATGATTGTTGCTGGTTCTGTATTGACTGATCATCTGATCCACTACTACTTGTGCTTGAAAAGGAAACACCTCTATTTTTGTTGCCCTGTTCACGTTTAGATGCAGATTGTTATTAATTGCTTCCACAAATGCATCTGTTGTATAAGGGAACACTTTTCCCACTTTAAACTTGCGAATATCCTATGCAAGTTTCGTTTTTTTGCCAGTCGTTGTGGCTTTGAATTCCTCCAAGAGTTTGTTGATGAAATCTAATTGATCTTTAGCATCAGAAATGACTGTGCTAGATAGACATTTTTCTTCTTCTAACTAAAGAGTTTTTTAAGTTTCTAAGCAAATTTTTTGAGACGTGGTAATTGTTAATACCATAAAGTCCCGACTGCATTTGATAGCAATTTGGCTAAAGGTAGTTGTATACTGTTTGTCCGACAAAAAGAGGCATGGCTCGTTACATACAATCAGGCCAACAGGAATATTGTTAGATTTTAAATATTCTCGCAAGAAGTGGCCATGTAATTCAGTCTGGAAATTTTTCTTTTTGAGTTTTAATAAGTCTTCACTACCCGTAGAATGAGGTATATTACGATTAGTACCAGCTGGATCAAAAATGGAGGGACCACTCATCACTTCTGAGATTTGTTCCTCAGTGTAACTAAAAGTTTGGTTCTCAGCCATGCTGAGTTTTAAAGAAAGAATACTGGTCGATGGCCCGCACCGACTACGTACACCAGATCAAACAAGAGATGGGGATAGCATCAACAAGTAGTAATTAGAATAAAAAGTATATGCGAAAAGTGGATAACAAATGGACTTAATCCTTCCAAAATTTCGTTATTTACCACTCCTCCAGCAACAAGGTTGCCAATTAAACAAATACAGAATCAGGGGATTGCCACAAATGTGGTACAGCTATGTTGGGGGTCTATAATATACAAACAAGAAATCCAAGAGCTGTAATGCAGTAAATTCTTCAACTATAATCTGAGTTTCATGCTTAATAGGCTTGGTATCAAAGATATCCAAATTATTGTTGCTGTTGTAACGTTTTCATTCAATGCCGCGGGTAAGTGTCCTGGTTCCACTCTGTGCAACCACTAACTATGCAGCAATAAATCGCCATTTTCGCAGCGTTTATGTTAGAACAAAGTCTTATACACCCTCTCTCGCCCCTTGCGTGAGCCAGTTCTCTAATGCGTAAATAGAATTTTTCAACCACAACCAGCTACGAATTTGAAGGGACTCCAATTTCTTTACCTGCAGGTTTCCAAGCCAGACATGAAACTTGCTAAAGTCCATTAACATTCTAGAAGATACCTGGCCGACATCTATTGTGATTGATCTTACTTACCAAGATACTCCTGAAAAGTAAGCAATATTACGTTGTTCCCTCATTTCGGCAATTTTTGGGACCTTAGACTGCGAATAACTAATACTAGATTATTTAATATTCTAGATCGTGCAACTAAAGAATTAATACCAGATTATTTAATTTCCACCAGATCGAATACTGTTAAGTAACAGCCCCCAGCTGGATCCTGATGGCGAGCCCACTACCTTAGGACTTCACCATTTAATGGGTATTACGACAGTGTTGCCAAACAGGTAGGCACTGGCCTGTACCTTTTCCTTAATTACTCACGCATCAATTGCAACCAGTGGTTCTAAGAGTTAGTGTTGGGACCAAATAAAAACAAAAATATTTTGATTCACAGATGAGTACTGGCCCTGATCGCTGACCGGGCTTTTGTGACCCTGATCAACACTGAGTGGGTTTGCGTCAGAAAACCTTGTCCAGAAAATCCCCCCCACATTGATTTGGGAAAGGTTCAACTCTAATTAGTAGTCATGTTGACGCCTTTAAGAATATGTTTATTCACCCTGTTAACCGAAGAGAGTCTATATAGAAGTGTATAGGAAGCCCCTTTTTTTACATTTTCGCCATAGAATTTTCAGTACTTTGTTTGTCTGCTCCCCCGCAGGGATTATTATCTCTTACTTTGTCTCAAGGAAGGCGATTTTTTTACATCAACGGCCTCACAGATGGCCCGCCGAAACGTAATCAGGTCTTTCTTTGATGGAACTTGAACCTCCTTGAAGTAACAGCATTTCAAGACCGTTTTTTGACATCAGTAAATGTGAAGAATTTACGTAGGCAGACCTGTCAATTCACACTTTTGCAGATATGTATTTATTTATTACATCTTGTTTGTGTTTCATTAATTGTTCAAACTCTGTGCTCCAAGCCTGTATATGTATTTTTTCACTAAGATTGGTAGCTCTGTTAATTAATATTTTCCAGAATTAATGTATTTATTCATTATTTTGCATTTTTTCTGTGTTTTATGAATTGTTAAACTTCTGTGCTTCAATTCATCACATGCATTTTTATTACCAATTTCTAATTAATACGATTTCGACAAATTCAAGTCTTTTTACTAAATAAATAATAGTCATTATTTTCAACACTAGTTTTATCTTCCTCCACTTCTTTAGATTACTATTTGGTTTTCAAGGGCAACAAAAATGTGGATATCTTTGATACCAAGCCTATTAAGCAAGACTATAGTTGAAGAATTTACTGCATGACAGCTCTTGGATTTCTTGTTTGTATATTTTATACATAATTTCTATGGCTTCATCAGGTTGTTCTTCTAGTGTTATTTCCGATCATGTCTCCCTGATCCGCCATACCATTCTAGTATAAGTGATGTATTGCCCCACCTGTAGACCTGTTTCCTCCACCAGCACCCCAAATTCCTTTATCTCCCCCTCCTGCCATATGTCTCCCACTGTTGCAATCCCCACTGATTCCCATCGCCTACGAATCACTCTCCTCAATTGATCGTCCCCTTCGGTCAGTACCACTAGCAATACTTGCGGTCGAACATTGGGTCGGGTTCTCCATGACCTGACATGCTTTACGCCATAGCTTCCATTCCAACTCCAATATCCCCGGATGCCTTTTCAACTCTGATTTCGGGAGCCATATCACTTCTTTCAGGAAATACGGGGCGCACTCCACACTCAACAGTCTGGACTGTGACATTGGGTGTTCCGATAACCATTTGGCCACATGTTTCAATTAACATGCTAAGTAATAGATCTCAAAATTCAGCAGCCTTATACCTCCTCTATCATACTTGTTCTGCAACTTGCACAGGGCAATTCTATTCCTAGTTCCATGCCAGAGGAATCCCCTACATATACTCTGAAGTTTGACAAAAAGTCGCTTCGGTGTCATATATGGTTTGTTCACAAAATAGTGTAGTAATCTGGGTAATACAACCATCTTCAACAGCGCTCCTCTTCCCATCATAGCCAAGGGGAGCTTGGTCCAGAACTTCATGCTATTTACTATGCTCGCTATCGCTTTCTCAGTGTTGTGTTTGTATTCTGCTTCCACTGTGTGATAAATGTCCATCCCCAGGTATCTGAATGTGTTGGTCTCCCATGGTATTTGTAAGACTGGCAATTGTTCCTTCGGAACTCCTACATACCTCCCTAGGGGAAATATACACGATTTCTTGGGGTCAACAGCGATGCCCGATAGCGACGCAAATCGCTCCATTATTTCCAGTATGTATTGGAGGTTTTCCTCAGGGTATCTCAAGTACAGCAGCATGTCGTCTGCGTATAACGAAATTAGGTGTGGTCCCCCTTTTGTGTGGATCCCGATTATCTCGTATTGCTGTCTCAGGTATATCGCCAGGGGTACCAGCGCTAGAATATACAGCATCAGCGAACACGGACATCCCTGTCTGGTACCCCTGCGGAGTTGCCACCTCTCTCCATTTTAACTCTGGCTCGCGGTGCGCTGTACAATAATTTCACCCATCTAAGATACCCTGGTCCCATCCCATATTTACTCAGAGCTGCCATCAGCCAGGGCCACTTGACGGAGTCAAAGTCTTTTATTGCATCAAGTGATACAATTGCGATCTCGCTCAGGTCTCCTTTCATGTGCTCCATGACCCGATGGAGCCGTCTAAGGTTGTCTGATATGCTTCTGCATGGGAGATATCCTGTTTGATCGGAATGTATTAAGTTTCCTATGACTCGCCCCATTCTGTTGGCCAAAACCGCAGTAAGTATTTTGCTGTCTTGGTTCAGCATCGACAGCGGTCGGTACGATCTGCACTCCATGCCTGGTTTATTGGGTTTAGGGAGTGGGATAATAATCGTTTCCCTCAAGGATTGTGGTAGCGTTCCTATTTTGAATGCCTCATTCAACATTGCCAGCAGTGGGGGGAGCACCTCATTCTTATACCTTTTGTAGAATTCGCTTGGGAGGGTATCAGCTCCCGGAGTCTTGCCGGTGGGCAATTGCACCACCACCTCTTCCAATTCTTCTATTGTGATTCGGCTTCTAGGCCCTCCCATTCTTCAGCATTTATTTTTGGCAAACCAATGTCCTCCAGCATCTCCACTATCACTGCACTGTCACCCCCTCCCTCATCCCCGTACAATCGCTTATAAAATTCAAGGAACTCTCCGTTGACCCCCTCCTGAGTGTCCACTATGTGCCCACTCTCCCCCACTACTGCGATGATCACTGGTCTGGTAAACTCATTTTTGTACAACCATGCTAGCATTCTCCCCGGTTTGTCTCCACCCGCATGCTGCCTCTCTATATATTTCTTGTAGCTTAGATTACACAACCTCTCCCAGTGTCGTGCATATTCCTGCTGTAGTTGACTTATGGTTTCAGCTGCCTCCTCTGAGTCCCCCCCTTCGCCCATCACGTTCTCCAGTTTTGTCTCTGCTTCCTGTAATTCCTTCAGTATACCTCCTTGTAGCCCTATCGATTTAGCTATTGCTGCTCCTCTCATCACCACCTTAAACGCTTCCCATAGAGTGCCTGCGAATCTACACTCCCAGTGTTGTTTTCAAAGTAATCTATAATTTCTTCTCTCCGATCGTCTCTGAACTCTGTATCTTTTAATGCCTCAGCTCTGAGCCGCCATGTTGGAATCCTAGCCCTCGGAGGCAAATATTGCTACGTTAGAACCAATGGCGAGTGGTCTGATAGGACCCTCGCCTTGTATTCTGTTTGCACTATTTCTGCCATCATTTCCTGTGCTGCAAACATGTAGTCTAGCCTCATGTACATATTCTGTGGGGCCGAGTAATGTGAGTGCTGTCTATCATGGGGGTGGTGTACCCTCCACACATCCTCCAGCCGGAGCTCTGTCAACAGTCTCTTCAGGGCTTTGGCCACAGGGGCAGGTTTATCTAATTTCTTGTCTGATCTGTCTACCCTTGGGTCCAGTGTACAATTAAAGTCCCCTCCCCATATCATCGCCCCCTCAGGTATGGATTGACTTTGTTTTATAGGGTCCTGATATACGCCACTGTGTCCTGATTCAGGGCATATGTATTTATAATAATACATATTTCTCTGTTTTCTACCAGCCCCCGTATTGACACCATCCTCCCATCTGCATCTATTGTGGTCTTTAGCAATTGAAATGGGACATGCAGAGCTACCCAAGTGATCACCCCTCTGGCATAAGCCGAGTACGGCGCACCAATGACAGTCCCCTTCCATTTCTTCTGAATCACCTCCTGTTTCTCTATCGTGAGAAGCATTTCCTGTATTAGGGCAATATCTATTTTCTTCCTTTTTAGGTACATCATCATTTTATTTCTTTTATAATTAACTATTGAGCCCCCTGACATTCCATGTGATTACTTTAAGGTCGCCCATATTTCAACCTTATCCAATTCCTCCATCGTCACTCTCCCTCTTCTGCCTGAGGCGCAGGTGCGCAAGTGTGTGAGCTTGTTTCCCCCTATATAAACTACTCCAAACAAATAACACCCGAACTCCCCCAACACCCTCCCCGCCCCACCCTTCCTTTCCCCAACAGTTGCCCAGCTCCATCCCTGGATCTCAGGCTGAAAGGGGCCCCTAGGGGTCCCTTATGTCTTTGGAAACAAGGCAAGTCACCACACACGATAGATACGCCAAACACGAGGTTGTATTCCCAAAGCTAGGGTTTATTGCAAAGCAAATAGTCTCAGTTGGCCAACTCGGTTTCACGCCCCGCGATGTGCATCTCTAGACCTCGAGGGACGCCAGAGAGTGAATTACGTACATCAGTTACATAAATACAAAATGCACATTATACAATCAGCTGTGACATGTTTAACACCCCCCTTTATTGGGTTTCTTTGAACTCGGTGTGATAATGGACACTTTCGACAATTATGACACCTTCCAATATCTATTCTAGTAACAATGTGCAATTTTGCAAGTGCGGAGGCATCTTTTAGTTGTTGAACAGAACACAGTGCTTCTGTTCTTGGAAGCGAGCTACACACGGGGGAAGAGTCACATTCCAGACCTTACTATCTATGAGGTGCTATTTGTGTCCTGGGAGCCGACACGCTCTACAGGGCTCGGTAAAGGGGGGCCGTAAGAAGAGCACAATTCAAGCCTTTAGCTGCTTTATTCCAACATATTCTACCATATAACGAGACTGGCTGGCAGCTGTGAAATGATTAAATGCCCTGCGGCTCTGCTTCAAGGCTACATTCGGGAGGAAGCCGGGCATTCCTTCCCGACGCTGCCTACGTTGTGTTGCAACAAACTCTTATTAGCCTCGAGGCCCTGCGACCTTGTCCTTTCACGTTCAGACAACAATATTAACAGTCGAGCAGTGTAAGCAGAAAATGTGCTGCGAAGCAATAAGAACAGAAAGCAATGAGCAATTGTTAGAAAACAAAAAGGCGATCCTTGTTACATCAAAATGGCCGTTTATTGGTAAACTCGGAAACCTGTACTTCTATCGTATCGTGCCTGAGACGGTTGGCCCACGGCCACCAGAATATGTTTGCCGCCAATCATGAGAGGTATCCATTTTTCTAGACTGACAAACCCTCCTTTGGCCGAATGCCAAACGTCTCATTCATTTATTGTATCCTCCTCTGATGACGATAAGTCTAAAGCACTTATGTCTGAGTTTTGCATACTACTATAAGCATCATCATCTTCATTAATATCTATAGCCATTAATTCTTTCACTGTTTTCATTTCATTTGTGTCTCTGTCATCCCGGCCATGAGTTGGTTTTCTTCTTGTTATCATATGCATACATCCCTTCGTACATCCCTCAGTTACCTCAGTGCAAACTAACGGTAGGCAGTGTATGCAACAACAGCACGTTATGAATATTCCAAACACCACTACTAATATTGAGATCAACTTCCATCCCCAAGAACGCAATAGTCCCCAAAACCAGGACTCTATTCCCCAGCCCTCTTCTCCAGTAGGAAGTTCGGAGCTTAGGACATGCATTTTCATTATTGCTTCAAAAATCATAGGGGAATAGTCATCTACAAATACACAGCACGCTGATCCCACAATCTTGCAAATTCCCCCACGATCAACCAGGATCACATCGAGAGCCATTCTATTTTGCCATGTCATTAACCTAATACCTTTTTCTTCGAAAGTCATTTTAAATAGTATATCTGTCGTTGTGTTTATGGTATCTTTTAGTATTCTGGACAGCTGCCTTATGTTATAGGAGTTCACTATCTGGGACAAGAATGGAATGAATGATTTTGCTACGTCAGTCGCTCTCAAAACACCTTTGCTACTCCTTTTGGTTCTAGATCTGGATAGTCTGGCCATGTCTGCTGTTTCTAAGAGGAACACTCCTGGGAACAGTAGACCTAGGTAACATGTACCTCCCCAGTTTCTGGGCAACCAAGGATATGCCTTCTCTCATATAAAATAAACTGGATCTCCCACATATACTGGTTCTATTTCCCATTTTAATACCACTGTATTCATGCATCCAGTAAATGTTCCGACTGAATAGGAGCCTTTCTTTTTTAGACAAAAAGGGACAGTTCTCGGGTTATAATTCACTGTGTAAGAAGGGGGAACTGCATCTTTGTTCTCGTCTGTTCTTACACGAAACGTCATCACAGATGTTTTAAGTGGTGGGGACAATCTATCTTGTCTATTTTGTCATGTTATTTTTCGCATACTTTTCCTCGTAGGTTCTGGAGTCATCACTTGTGCTTTATGGAATATGGAACAACCCACAGGCCTCATAATTATTTCCTCAAACTCATTCATGTTTGTTCTGTCTAATTGACCCGTACCACTCTTATTCCATTTCCCATAGAACATTGCACCTAAAGATGCTCAAAGTCAGCCTGTGGCGCTACTGTAGGTGCTGGTGTGCGCCGCGCCAGTGATGCAGATTCGGTCTTTGGTGTGCTGGCAAGTGCTGGTGGGCGCCAAAGGGGTACACGTTTAGTGTCTGCCGGTATTTGCAATGCAGATTTTGTGTCAGCCAACAGTGATGTAGATTCTGTTGGGCAACGTTGGGGCACTCTTTGCCCTTCCCCCTTTTTGGCAATTCTTTCAGGCTTTGTTTCGAGTTTCACTTCTCGCTCGGGCAGATTTGGTGGCAGCTTACTGGCAACAGTTTCTTTCGTTTCTGGGACCGCTGTCTCTTTCCGGTCGTCTGGGTCAGGCAAGTCTTTCAGCGAAGTTGGGATCTTTTTGGCATGGGTGGCATGGATCCACGACTTCCATCCATCCACCCGTATCGCCGTCTACTTTGCCAAGAGTACTTCATAGGGGCCGCTCCACATGGGTGCTAACGATGATTTTCTTTCAAAAATGTTTAGCAGAACCCAGTCGCCTGGCTCCAGCGCGTGCCCCGGACCAGTGTATCTCACTGGTAGAGCCTCCTGCACCTGCTGATGAATCAAACATAATTTCTGCATTAAAAGGCCACAATAAGTACTAAGCACAGGATGTTCTACCTCGCTAAGTCGTTTTGGCTGAGGTGCGCACCAAATATTTGCCGGCCCCCCCATTACGATTTCGTACGGGGAGAGCCCAGTTCTAGCCTGTACAGACATACGCATGCATAATAGTGCTATTGGTAATGCATCCACCCAAATCAACTTGCTTCCTGCACATATCTTGCTTATTTTTGACTTGAGGATCCCGTTGTGCCTCTCCACAAGACCGGCCGAACTCGGATGCCTTGAACTATGAAATCTCTTATCAATCTGAAGACCCGCACATCACCACTGCGCCCACAAAATGTGGACCATTATCTGACCATAGGACACGGGGCAAGCCAAAACGGGAAAAATATTCTTTAAGCATTACTTTTGCTGTGCTTATTGCTGTGCAATCTTTTAAGGGATATGCCTCCACCCACTTGCTGAATGCACAGATCACCACTAAGACATATTTCATGTTTTGGCATCTCTATGAAATCAAAATGGATTACCTCAAAAGGCATAGAGGGCGGGCCAAAACTGCCTATTGAAGTCACTGTTCCCTTACTTACATTGTGTTGTAAACACGTGATGCAGTTCCGCACCAACCTCTCTGCATTATTCTTTATGTTTACACTCTGCCATACTGTAGATAGGTGCTGTATTATCTTTTTCGCACAGATGTGAGTAGGGCTGTGGGCCATTGTGACCATTGCAGTCACATAAGAATTTGGCAACATCCAGTTTCTAGTTCCCTTGTCCACCCAACAACCCTCCAGATCTAACTCAGCAGAGCCCTCTGCCCACCCTTGTATTACATCGGCCATGGCTTCGGCCTGCATTTCTTTGACAGTGACAATTCCATTTTCTATCATACAGGGTACTTCCTCGGTCTGGACTGTCATCATCTTAGTATTTAAATCAGTGGCAGTTTGTTTCGCAATTCTGTCTGCAAACGCGTTTCCCTCTCCTACTTTGCATGTTACCTTTTCATGTGCCTCGCATTTCACTATTGCTAGGCGCTTTGGAAACGTGAGTGCAGATAGTAATCGTACAATCAAAGGGCCATGTTGAATTCTGGTACCATGTGATGTCAAGAAACCTCTCTCGGCCCAAAGTCGACCAAAGTTATGAACCACCCCAAAAGCATACTGACTATCAGTATATATATTCACATTCAAATCTTCAGAAATCTCGCAGGCTCTGGTCAATGCTATTATATCTGCGGCTTGTGCCGAATTGTAGGGGATTCTTTTGCTTTCTACAACGCTCTCTAGGGTAGTGATAGCGTAGGCGGCAGTTGTCGTGCCATCAGATAATTCAAAACAAGAGCCGTCACAAAATAACTCTCCATCTGGCTCTTTCTGTGGGGTTTCACTTAAATCAACTCTCCCCTTCGTTTCTTCCTCAGTGAGCAATCATGGGGGGGGGGGAGGGTGATTTGTTGTCACCATTTTCTTTTATGGGCAGTGGCATTAATTCTGCAGGATTCAAAGCGCTACATCTCATAATTTGGATATGGGGCGCGAACAAGATAATCTCATATCTTGTCAATCTAGCAGAGGTGAGGTGTTGCGTCTGTGTCCTATTTAATAGAACGTCTATGGCATATGGCACCATCAGAATTAAAGTATGCCCCAATACCATCCCTTCCGTTTGTTTCACCGACGCATCAGCCGCCGCAACAGATTGCAAACATCGCAGTAGTGCGCGCGCTAAAGGGTCCAGCGCGGAAGAGAAATAGCTGCACGGCCTATTTCTTCCACCTTGTTCCTGTGTCAAAACCGCCAATGCACATCCTTCACTTTCACACACAAACAGTCTAAAAACCTTTTCATAATTTGGTGTGCCCAAAACTGGAGCAGAACATAATGCAGTTTTCAATTGATCAAACGCTCTCTGACATTCCTCATCCCACTGTAAAGGCATACCCGCATCCTTTCTAGTCAAATTCACCACCGGTTTCACAATTAACGCAAAATTACCGATCCATTGTCGGCAATACAAAGCCATGCCTGTTATGGCTCTGACTCCTTTCTGTGTCTTTGGAATAGGCATACAAGAAATACTTTCTATGCGTTCTGGAGTTAGCCTTCTCCGCTCTTTCGAAAGTAGGTAGCCCAAATAAGCTACCTCCTTTCGATTATATTGAAACTTCTTCAAACTAGCTTCATGGCCATGTGCCGCCAGGTGTGACAGTAGTAATACAGTGCTTTCTTTTACAAATCTCTTCTGTGTCAGCAGCTAACAACAGATCATCTATGTTTTGCAAGAGTACGCAACCCACTGGTAATTCTAGCATGTCTAGCTGTTCTTTTAATGCTCTACTGTAAATACTCAGACTTTCCGTGTACCCTTGCGGAATCCGCGTAAATGTAAATGATCGTCCTCCTAATGTGAACGCGAACAAATATCTACTGTCCTTGTCCACCGGAATGCTAAAGAACGCATTTTTCAGATCAACTACACTAAAGTATGCTGCTGAGACAGGTATCATTGTCAATATTGTAGTGACATCTGGGAGTAAAGGAAATTGTGGATCTACTACTTTGTTTAGCGCGCGCAAATCAATTATGAAACAATATGGTACTTCATTGCCTCCTTTTTTATAAACTGGAAGAATCGGGCTGTTGCATGTACTGCCTGCAATTTCTTTTATCACCCCTAATTTCACCAAATCTGTAACAATACTCTTCAATCCTTTCTCACCTTCAGCCGAAATTCTGTATTGGGGAATTCGCGGTAGTGTAACACTCTCTTTCAAAAGGATCTTTACTGGCTCTATTTTCAAGCATCCTACATCGTTGTCATGCATTGCCCATATACAGGTTGGCACTTTACTTAGCTCTCCTGGTAAAGTTTCAGACATGAATTCTGACACAGGGGCATTTTGTGGCCAAATCGTCAGGAACACCCCGTCTGCCGTGCAATGTATAACGGCACCTAACATTTTCAACAAATTTAATCCCAACAGGTTCTCCCCACAATTTTCTGTTAAAAGGAAAGGACAATGTTCGGTGAATGGTCCTATGGTAACTGGGACTGGTTGGGACACTGAGTCTTTGACTGGTGTACCTGCGAACCCTACGGAAACATTCTGTTGCCCTGACAGTGGTATATCCGGAACTAAGTGATGGTCTATTGAACACTTTTGCGCTCCTGTATCTACAAGGAAGCGGTGCTCCTCATTCCCGACTCTCATTTCTACGTAAGGTCCTCTCTGATTCACGGGAATAGACACTGGTTCCGACCCATGTCCTGGGCTGTCCTATTGGGGAAATAACACATCGTCCGATGTGTAATCATTACTATTACTGTAATACATATTTGGCTGTGTATCGAAAACGTTCCCACTCTTCCCTCTATTTCCCCCACTCTGATTTCCATACTGTTGGTTTTGTTGACCCTGACTCTGGTTAGGAGCACTTTGGTTTTGGGCTTGGTTTTGATTAACTCCATTATTGTGGTGCTGCTGCATACTATTCCTATTTGGTCCATTCGCTCCTTGGTGCCCTCTGTGCTGTCTTCTCTGACCAGACCCATTTCTATTCTGCAGATGTGGACATTGCGCTCGCCAGTGTCCTTCCTCCTTACAGTACGCACACTGATTTGGTCCCAATGGCTCCCCATGCATATTCGAATTACTCCTTCCTTGTGCATTCCCTCTCTCTCTATTATGTCCTGCTACTTGCTGCAGTAGCACCCGTGTCTTCAGATTTACCCTATCCTTCTCTTTTTCTTTCTCCGCAGTCACTCTGTTCTCATAATATTGGGCCATGTGTAATACTTTGCCCACTGTTTTTGCTTGCCATACACTCTCTGATGTCATTATTAGGTTCTGGATTGGACGTTTTAACCCCCTCACATATTTGTCAACAAATAACAACTTTCCCGCTTCCGAGTTCACATCCTGCCCACTGAAGTCTGTAAATACTTCTTCAAACCTATTAAAATAATCTGTAGCTAACTCATCCTTGCCTTGTACACATGCAGTCAATTTATCCCATTGAATTATTTTCTTTGGGACAATTTCTTTTAATTTCTGTACTATGCGTGCTGGTAATGCTACCAGGTTCGCTCCCGGTGTTCCTCCAACCGCTTTATTCCTGTCTTCTATTACCAAATCCGCCCATGTGGTACCAAAGGTCGTTACGTCATCCACCTTTCTTATTTGCTTCCATATGTCTGTTGGCAGAATCACTGGGAATATTAGGTCTATGTCACCCATGGTAAGCACGGATGATTGTAGGCAGGACTCTACTTCCTTGTAAAACCCTGCAGGATTCTATCTTATATCGGGAATCGTCTGCTTTATGTTGTTCACCTCCTGTCTGGAAAAGGGGACATGCACATATTGGGCAGTATAATAGGCTGGTGTTACCTGCGCCGCTACGTTTCCCGTTGCGGGAACCTCTACTTTGGGCACAGGTAGGTAGGTGGGACCTCTCTCATAGGAAATGCCGCACTTACTATCCCTCCCCCTTTTCTCATGTGCAATAATATTCCCAGATCAAGCAATAGGGCTGTTTCTCCTGTCCCTCGCTCTAGTGCTCTCTTATATACTGCCATTATTTCGGGGGGGGGGCTGGCCTTGTCGTTTTTTATATCTTTGTCTAGTAAATGTTCAGCCATCAACTGCAGTGCTTTTCTTTTCATGGGCATGGAATATTCATCAAATATCTCATGTATCTGCATTGTGGGAATACTGGGATCCGACATCCATATGAACGCTTCTCGTATACATACTTTCAATTTGTCGCCCCTCTGTACTGGCGACATTGAATGTCGTTGTTGTATATATGGCTCTACCGCTTCCTTCCTATGTCTCCCGATATCCTTACCCCTGTACCCAGGTGCAGTAAACATTTCAGCATAATCATTATCTAATTCATTTTTAAGTTCAAAAAGTCCATATACATGTTCTCTCACTTCTTCATCCCTCTCTCTACAGCGTGCTAATGCATTCAAATCTAACAATCGCTGCGGTGGTAATTTTCCAATTAACTGTTTCCATATGTCCACCAAATATTCACCCATACATTCCAACACTACCTGTCTTTCATTTCTTCTTCGGAAGTCATACATCGAAGCCAGTTCTGCCGTCCCACCTTCCTTTCTTTGCTGATCGCACTGCGAGTTACCCTCGTGAATCTACTTCATTCTGTTCCGCCTCTCGCCCCTGTGGTTTCTATTTCACCCCCGGGAGGGACAGACGGTACCGAGTCTGTATCTAAGGTGGGAGGTGCAGATGGGACAACAGAAGCGGGGAGTGTCTGATGTGGGCCTGGTTGGCTAATAGGAAGTGTTACGTGTGCGGTCTGTGGCTGTGGGAGGGCTTGAGCTACGGGCGGGGTTTGGGCAATAGTTACTGACGTGTTTGGCCTCGCTTCTGATCTTGGGCCTCGTTTTGTATGGATCAATATGTTTTCTATCAATTCATCTGCTGTTTGCAATTCTCGTTGTGGGTATATTTTTTCTATATTCAACTGGTCACGTCTACCTGACCTCCTTAGACTCTCAGTCCACTCCTCCTCCTCTTTTTCCTCCGCTACTTCACCTTTCCATTTATACCTGCGCGCATGCTTCGCTCTACTTCTAAGTCGGAGCATTTCTTCCCTTCTCCAGTCCTTAACAATATCAAATGCTGCAGGACGCGCTTTCTTTCTTATCAACACCCTTTCCAGGTTATCTATTCTCGCTATCTCAAAACTACCATTAATCAGCCACTGATGGTCTTGTTGCTTTCTGGTTTGCCTATGCCAAGTCTCACAGAATATTATTGCACCCATTCCATACTTCACATACATCTCATATGCTGGCGTTCCCCCAGGTGGTGCAATTTGGCCATCTTCCAAAGACTGTCTACCTCAGCGGAAAAACCCTGCTAGGGTGGACAATACCCCAGGCATGTTTCAACCTTCCCCCTGGTTAATCAACCTTACCTAGGGCGTTTGATTTTGCAAAGTCAACTCTCAACCAATATCAGGATTACTTTGAATCGGGGAATGACTCACCTGATAAATCAATTTGTCCTTCAGGACACAAGTCGTCTGTATACTGACACAACCAATGACGTTGTGTCTGTGTTTCTTGGCTTCTGCCTCGTTTTGGGACCCTCGCCTCCTTGTTCTCTAGCCGGGTACGTCGATCAGGGATCAGATGTGTGAAGATCTGCAAAGGAATCTCTCATCTCTTCTACAGGGCGCCACAAACACCTCTTGATCCCGGCTTGATCGTCCCGTCCGCACCGTTCTCCGCCTTTACTCAATTACAACGTATACGATGGAAAAAGTGGGGGAGGGTCCCTATTTGGGCGCCATCTTGAAAGAGGCCCCTAGGGGTCCCTTACGTCTATGGAAACAAGGCAAGTCACCACACACGAAAGATACGCCAGACATGAGGTTGTATTCCCAAAGCTAGGGTTTATTGCAAAGCAAATAGTCTCAGTTGGCAAACTCGGTCTCACGCCCCGCGATGTGTATCTCTAGACCTCGAGGGACGCCAGAGAGGAATTACGAACATCAGTTACATATATACAAAATGCATAACATACAATCAGCTGTGACATGTTTAACACCCCCCTTTATTGGGTTTCTTTGAACTCGGTGTGATGATGGACACTTTCGACAATTATGACACCTTCAAGTATCTATTCTAGTAACAATATGCAATTTTGCAAGTGCAGAGGCATCTTTTAGTTGTTGAACAGAACAGAGTGCTTCTGTTCTTGGAAGCGAGCTACACACGGGGGAAGAGTCACAGTCCAGACCTTGCTATCTATGAGGTGCTATTCGTGTCCTGGGAGCCGACAAGCTCTACAGGGTTCGGTAAAGGGGGGCCGTAAGAAGAGCATAATTCAAGCCTTTAGCTGCTTTATTCCAACATATTCTACCATATAACGAGACTGGCTGGCAGCTGTGAAATGATTAAATGCCCTGCGGCTCTGCTTCAAGGCTACATTCGAGAGGGAGCCGGGCATTCCTTCCCGGCGCTGCCTACGTTGTTTCAACAAACTCTTATTAGCCTCGCGGCCCTGCGGCCTTGTCCTTTCACGTTCAGACAACAATATTAACAGTCGAGCAGTGTAAGCAGAAAATGTGCTGCGAAGCAATAAGAACAGAAAGCAATGAGCAATTGTTAGAAAACAAAATGGTGATACTTGTTACATCAAAATGGCCATTCATTGGTAAACTCGGAAACCTGTATTTCTATCGTATCGTGCATGAGACGGTTGGCCCACGGCCACCAGAATACGTTTGCCGTCAATCATGAGAGGTATCCATTTTTCTAGACTGACAAGGCGATCACATATTTAGTTCTGTCCCAGGTTGCCGGTACTAGGGACACAGTAGGCGTCCACCACACTATCGGTAGCCTATCTAACCTAACTTCTGGGGTGTGAGAGTGTGACCATTGTACCTCCCGTACATTTGCTACATTACGTTACATGCGCTAAAATTCTTTTATCCAAAACCTAGCCAATTCCAGTCTATGTGCGCTATATTATATTCTAGTCCCAATGTCATAGTCATACAGCACCTCTGCCTCCGGGGCTACCATGTCACTTCTCTGTACCATCTTCCTTCTGTGTCTCTGCCCCTGAGGGGGAGTTCTGCGCATCTAGCCACTACTTCGCATCCTCCGGGGTGTCGAAAAACAAGGCCCTATTCCTGGGGAACACTTTCAGCCTCGCTGGATACATCAGCATATACTTGAGACCTGTCGCTCGTAACCTCTTCTTCACAGTTCTGTAGTTCAAACTCTTTCTTTGCACCATGAGAGTGTAAACTGGGTATGCTGTAATTGTTACGCTCACCTGGACCCCAAAGGGGTGTCGATCGGACCCGGACAGCTGCGGTCTCCTTCAGCGTGATGCATAGTGCAGAGATGACTGTCTGGACTGGCCCGCCTGGTCTTGTCTGCTGGACCCGAAGAAGTATTTTCCTGCAAGTGGAGACAGGGATTAACCACCTGTGGGTTTTAGTGATGGCCTCCCAACTGTTCTCGCTCTCCCCCACTAATCGCCTCGGATATCCTCTTAGTAACCTCACCTTATGTTCGTAAAAGATGAGCTCTCCATCCTGCGTGTCTTGCAGGGGCGCGTAGATACCAGTTACTTCACTGGTTTGAAGGCGTTGGGAGAGTTCTGTTAAGTATTGACTCTGAAGTCCCTGGCGGGATTGGTAAGTATCAAGTTCAAAGAGTTCAATGTGCCCGATGTTCACTCTTGTCCCCTTCCTTCCTTAAGTTGCAACTGAGTTTGTGAGAAGAAGGTCTCGTAGCTGCTGCTGGCGTTCAGGTAAGAGTTTGTGTTACCCAACGCTGTCCGGTAACTATTGCATGCGTTAACATGTTGTTTTTCTCCCTCTTTACAGATGCGGCATATGAAAATGTGGAGAGTTATGGAATAATACCGCCGGTGGTAAATCAGGTAAGTCTATGGTGGTAAGAGGTTGTATTTGTTGATTCCCTTGCCTTGTTTTTTCTTGTGTCCCCTAGGTGCCGGATTACGGCGAAGAAATGATGGAGACAGTGCCGGATCGAAAGATGCAGTGAGAACTGGTGAGTATGGCGCCGTGCTGGAGCTGGCGAAGTGACGCGTGCAGGACTGATGTACTTTCCAGGTCCGGAGATTAAATGGTTCCGGAATTAGGTGAGGAATTTGAAATAAGTTAGTTTTCTAACCTTGTCCTTTTCCTCTTCTTTATTCTAGGAGCTCTGAATTTGAGGCGGGCGTGGCAGAAGACTGGATGCTGGCTGCAGGCACGCGGGCGTGGCAGAAGACTGGATGCTGGCTGCAGGCACGGTGAGCATCACGCTGCTGGATGCAGAATAACGCAAAGCATGTGCTGCTGTTCGGGTGTGGTTTAAATAGCCTCCAAAGTAGTTCCAGGTAAGAAGTTCCCTAGAGCCACGCTCGAGTAAAAAATAGTCCCTGTAACAAAATAGTCCCATCCAGGCCTCATGTAGGCTTGGACTCTTTTGCAGAATGGTCTGGATCAGGTAAGTAAAGTCTATGAGCCTGGCGCCTATGGCGCCAGGACTGATTTCTATGATGAGCCTGGCGCCTAAGGCGCCAGGACTGAACCCAGACAGCCCCTAGCCGGGGCTGCTGAGGTTTAAACAAATGTCTGGATGCCTGCTCCCAGAGCTGAGGGCCTTGGTCCTGATGCCCGGGGGTGGGCATCATGACAGTAATAGGAGCGGATGCCCTGTGTATCGTGCCTTCTTTGCGGGAGAACTCCAGGATCTTCTCCCTATCTCGATAATTCAGGATTTTTGCTATTATCAGCCTCGGGGGGGGCTCTCCATGTGGGGGCTTCCTCGTCAGTGCCCTGTGCGCCCTCTCCACCGCAAATCCCTGGGTGAGTGCCCTCTTTACTATTTCCTGCAATAGCATGGTCTCAATATATTCTGTGGGATTGAGTACTTCTTCTCCTTCAGGGAGCCCCACTATGCGTATATTGTTCCTTCGGGCTCGCCCTTCCGCTCTGTTTTCTCCAAATTACTCACTTGTTGTCGTAGTATGTGGATCTCCGATTTGTGTGACGCAAAGGCAGCTGTATTTGTCGTTGATTCCTTCTCCAGTTTGCCTGTGCGTTCCGCTATTTTCTTCACGTCTTGTCGCAATAGGTTGACATCCTCTTGTACCACTCCTATTTTAAGGTCCAATGATGCTCTGCTTTCGTTCATGGCTGCATCCAGTTTAGTTTCACATGCAATTTTCACATCCGCGATCGCATATAATATTTGTCGATCATCTCGCACTGGTGTTGCTTCCGCTTGCGGATTCCTGTCTTTGTTTCTGATTCCATCAGATGGTTGGGGCATTTTTGTAAATTCTTCCATTGTCTGTTGTTTCCCTTGTTTTGGGTAACTTGGATGCCATCCCGGTGCCACTCAGTATCTGCTCGCCGTTACCCGGGCTAGTTTCTCAGCTTCTCTTTCCTACCCCAGCCCATATGGTGCTTAAGTTTTGTTGGAGACCATTACCATCGCCTACCGGTTGCAGGATGTGTGCTCAAATGATGATGTTGCTGTGGTTGCCCACCTTAAGCCGGGTTACTTCGCTTAAGCTCTGATAGCTATGGCTTATTTGCTTTCCTCTCAGTGTTCCCCAACCTTCTGCGCAGTTATTTGGCACTAGGCCGTGCTCATTGTGTTAGTCTCACATGCTTTGTTGTGGGCATGGCGAGCTCATCCCACCCCAGGGAGATGCCTCAAATATTGTCCCCAGTCCTGTACGTGTTCCGCTGCTTCTTGCCTCCCAGTAGCCTTGTTACTCCTCAGGGTTACCCTTCCATGGGAAGACAGCCGACCTTATAGCGAGTTCCCTGGCTGTACATCTGGCCCAGAGTCTGCCGGGTGCAGGATGCGTGATCAAGTGAGAATACTGCGGTGGTTGCCTCTCATTGCTCCAGGTTGGTTCTCTTGAGCTCAGTTGGCTATGTCTTGTTTGCTAATTTCTGGTGTTTTCCCCACTTTATGTGCAGTTGCTTGGCACTGGGCCACGCTCATTGGGTCAGTTTCACATCCTTTTCCGTGGGTATGGCAAGCTCATCCCGCCCCAAGGGGACTCAACAAATATCGGCCCTAGTCACGTGCGGCTTGCGCTGCTTTCCACTTCAAGCAGCCTTATTGCTCTTTCGGGTTCACCTTCGCATCAGAGTTACCTCTGGCCTCATTGTGTGTTCCTGGCTGTACAGTGAACCGCATGCGTTAGGTATGAAATGCTCCTGCATGTATGAGGCCAGTCCGCGCCTCGGGTCCCGGCTCGCTCCATTCCACCGCAGCCTGATGCAGTCTGTGCACGCTTCCTTCTGCAACTGGGCCCCCCTCCCTCAGCCGCTTCACCTCCAGCTGCCACAATGGATACAATGTATCGAGTACTGTCAGTGCTCCTTCCAGCTTGCATCGAGTGTGCCACAGTCAATCTGTTCATGTCAGCCCCGGAGTGGGAGCCACAATGTATCTTGCCGCAGACAACTTCTCTTTCTCATAGGCGCCGGCTTTTCGTTTCCTTATATTCCGCGAGGATGTTTGATCCTCCTGGCCGCATCCGAATTATGCTCCGTTCCACCATACAGTATGTTTGTTCTCCGCTGCATGCACGGTCTGAGGTAGTGCGTGATCAGGGGTCTGGTGCTGCACAGGTTGCAGGATGACTATGCGAGGTAACCCCCAAGGCTTCTGTATCCGCGGCAAGTCCTTTGTGTGCTAGTCGGCGGCCATCTTCTTTTGTTCGGCCACGGGCATCTCAGCAACTTCTTCTGGGTGCTATCAGTCACTCGCTTTGCAGACCAAGTTCGCCTTGCATCTCCTTGTTCCCAGAGGCTTCCCACGCTCAATCCTATATTCTATTGGCAATTACTTCAGTTTTGCACAGTATTTCTCAGGATAACGATAGGATCAGCAGGACCCCAATGGAAGTCACGTCTTCTCACATGGCTCCTTGGCCATGCCCCTCTTCTCTATAGTTAATAATTCCTCCTTAACTGCATCCCTGATGGGTAATGGAACACTCCTAAGTTTATGCACAACAGGAACAGAGTCTGGTTTTAATCTTATTTTGGGCATAAAACCTTTGAGACTGCCTAACTCATCACAAAACACTGCATGGTGGGCCAATCTGTAATGGCCTTCTACGGCAAAAAACAGTTTCTTCAGCATTAGTATCTAACTTTATCTTGAGCCGTTTCTGATGCTACCAACTTAATAATGGATTACTACCTTTCTTGTACACATACACTGTGCATTTTTCTGACCTGTCTTTGAATTTCAACAACGCCCAAAACCAACCCTCCAAATCTATTCTCTTTCCACCATATTCAAATGGACTTATATTGACTACATTGAGAGATATAGAACTTTGTAACGCCTTTTCAAACAAATGTTTGGGGAGCAAAGTTTACTTCGCCCCTGAATCTATCACCATATCCAGTTTCATTGCTTCAAGAATGATGGAGGCCATGGGCATTTCAGTGTCAGCATCATCATCCTGAACCATAGTAACATCCTCTGAGGTAAAATCAATGAGGCAACTGCAGTCTTCCATATCTTCACATAGTTCATCCAGAAGAGCAATATTCTCACTTTCTGTCCTGCAACATGAGGTAAAATGCCCACGCCTGTTTGCATCTTTTGCACATAGCTTTAATTGTTGGGCATTTGTCACTGTTTGAAAAATGAGAAGGACTATCACAATGAAAACATCTTTCCTTGTCGGATTCATCCTTTCTACCTTTGCTCTTTATATTTCTCCTTTTTCCATTACCCTTCCTAACATTTTGTTTCTTGTTGTCGTATTTCTTTGTCTGGACACTGGTTACTTCCATAACTTGGTCCTCTACTGGTTTCTCGTCATCTCTTTCGATCCTGTTCTCCAACTCCTTGACACATCTGTGGGTATGCTCCACTTCCTTCGCTACCCTTATGACTTCATCAATGGTAGGATTGCTCTTAGCCCATAATGCTTCTCTGACCTTTTCATTGCAACATTCAAGCATGATCACGTAGCCTTTCATTCAATGTGTTACCAAATTTGCATGACGCAGCAAAGCCTCTCAGAGCTGTGATATATTGTTCCACTGACTCATCCTTTACCTGTTTCCTTTTTCCAAAGTGATATCTTTCTAATATAATGCTTGTGCATTCTTGATAGTGTTTGTCCAACATCTTGATGCATTTCTCATATTCTGATAGACCATCAGATTCTTCTTCCGATAGGGAAGGTAGGTTTTCGTATTGCTCTTGGCCATAATTCCCAAGACAGTGTATAAGGAGACATTTCTTCATCTCCCCAGCAAAGTTTACTCCGTGCATAGCTAGAACATAATGGTCGAATCTCTTCTTCCACCTCTTCCAAGGTATGCTTGGTTCTCCTTGTATATCCAGAAAGTTATTTGGAGGTAGTACTCCTTGTTTAGCCATCCTTGGAGTTTGGTGTGTTGAGGTAACACTCGATCTGATAAGATTGATTTTAATTGAAGCGAGAAGCCTTTGTTGGGTATTGAGAAAACAAATACAATTGTAGAGTTGGGTATTTGCAGTACAGTGATACTGTATTGGTTGAGGTGACACTAACTATTTTGATTCAGTGGTTCTGTTTTACTGCTGAACTGTCTGGCACTGGCGTTGTAACCAAAGTTCAGCTGCACTGCCATGACACTGTGCTGGTAGTAGTAGGACTGACTACTGAGTTGTGGTAGAATAGTTTTACTGCTGTGTTGGTTTGTGCAGGAATGGAGTGATTACCTTTTATTCAGCAGATTGCTTATATATCTTTGTGTGTGGATAGCACAAATGTCATTTGCAGAGCTAATTGCATTGCATCATATGCACTTTGGAATCCAGTTGGGGAGCGTTGTAGCGTTTATGGTGATAAATGTTCTTTGACATGTGCATGTTTATTTATGTCTGGCATAACAGTCTCTGCAGTGTTGCTTGGGCTTCTTATATCCTGTGGTTAATTCGCTCTGATAAAGAAACCGTTGGCAATTACTTGCACTAAACGTTCTTTTATGTGTGCTTGTTGGTGTCTGAATGAACAGACTGTGTGGCTTTACTTAAGCTTTAGAATGCACTGTGTTGTTTCCCCGTGCTTTGGATACCGCTGGCTGAATAATTGTTGTAGTTGCCTTGGTAACCCAAAATGGAGTCAAGTAAACCAACGCCGCTAGGTCCTTTCCTCTAGTGTGTTGGTCAAAGGAAGACTTTAGGAACACGTCCTTGTATTTCCTTGAAGTGTGCGGTTGCTAAGTAACAAAGGCACATGCGCAAAGTGACCTTAATCAGATACTCAATGTTCAAAGGCTAGCACTTCCTGTATTTCCTCGAAAAGTGCGGTCGCCAAGCAAATCAAGCGCATACTTTTAAGTGACGTTAATTGGAGGCCCAATGTTCAAAAGCTCGCGCTTGGCTTTGCATTGCCTGTTCCGCTCCCAAAAGTGATATTTCTCCACACGAACGAAAGGGGAAAATGCAATGTGCGCTCTGACCTGTGATGTGATGTTGGCCCGCTCGTCTCGCTCAGCTGACAGTGCACCTTCAGTTCGGTTCGCCATCGCAGTTACTCGATGGGACCACTGTGACACGAAATCCTCGTCGCAAGTGAAATGATACCTCTCACACAGGTTGGTTGTGATGATCATTTATTTGTACAAGCTTCAGATCTAATGTATGCCCCACCTGCCTTGTCCACAGCTTCTTCCTACTGACTGGGACTCCTACCACATTCCCATTCCATTCGTGCACGTTCTACATTCTATACATACCTATACAGCATTACAAGGATGCTACAGAAACCTTTATCCAGGTCTGTGATAGTTTGATCGTCAAAGAGGCTTTCTAAAGTAAAGAAAAGTAAGATGGAATCGCTACCTTGTGGCTATAATAGTAAATCAAATATGCAGAAACGTCCAAGAAATAACCTTTCTTTTAAAATAGAAGAAACACAGACATTTACAGGCCGATTCATGGAATAATTAGCGCGGCGCAAGTGGGCAAAAACGTGCGAATCGCAGTGGAATAGCGAAAATCGCAGTGGAATAGCGAAAATCGCAGTGCAATTGCGAAAATCGCACGAAAAGCAGCGCACGTCGATTCATGGAAGGCCGTGCGCGAGAAAACCAGCGGATGTGCGATAAAAAAGTGCGCGGCGCACGTTGGCGCACAGGCCATCTAACAGCGTGCGCCAGGTCACAGCGAAAATCGCACAGGCCACAGCGAAATTCGCACATAGCGCGGCGCACGCAACAAAAGTAGGCGGAACACGGGCGTAACACTCGGAATGGGGAACAACTTGCCAAAACGTGGGCGTCACGGGGGAAGTACAGGGCACAAGTGCGCGGAACGCCCACACGCTCGCCTACAACACGTATTCATGGAATAGAATAGGGCAAAAAAGCGCACGCTCAAACCAGCGCACAGGCACAAACACGACCGCCACAAGAAAGCAGGCGGTAGCGTCTCTGCGGCTGTAAGAAATGTGCGCCAAAAGGTGCGCCAACAAATAGCACCTATATACTGCCATGATGAATGTCCCATACTGTGGCCCTCCAGGAAAAATGACGTGCAAAGGGGTACCCACAAACACGGACACCCGCTGACAAAAAATACGTGTGCGTGTATACCGGGGTGCACGGGAAGTCTCACACGCGATTTGCAGGGTACGTGCATCACAGGGGTTCGCGTGAAGTTAATCACGCGATCGGGCCTGGGGGAGCGGGCTACGTGTATTTCAGGGGTTCGCGTGAAATTTCTCACGCGATCGGGCCTGGGGGAGCGTGCTACGTGTATTTCAGGGGTTCGCGTGAAGTTTCACACGCGATCGGGCCTGGGGGAGCGGGCTACGTGTATCACAGGGGTTCGCGTGAAGTTCTTCACGCGATCGGGCCTGGGGGAGCGTGCTACGTGTATTTCAGGGGTTCGCGTGAAGTTCCTCATGCGCTCAGGCCTGGGGGAGCGGGCTACGTGTATTACAGGGGTTCGCGTGAAGTTCCTCACGCGATCGGGCCTGGGGGAGCGGGCTACGTGTATTCCAGGGGTGCGCGGGAAGTTCCACACGCGAATAGCCTGGGCGCGTGTATTTGAGGGGTGCGCGGGAAGTTCCACACGCGAATAGCCTGGGCGCGTGTATTTGAGGGGTGCGCGGGAAGTTCCACACGCGAATAGCCTGGGCGCGTGTATTTGAGGGGTGCGCGGGAAGTTCCACACGCGAATAGCCTGGGCGCGTGTATTTCAGGGGTGGGCGGGAAGTTCCACACGCGAATAGCCTGGGCGCGTGTATTTCAGGGGTGCGCGGGAAGTTCCACACGCGAATAGCCTGGGCGCGTGTATTTGAGGGGTGCGCGGGAAGTTCCACACGCGAATAGCCTGGGCGCGTGTATTTGAGGGGTGCGCGGGAAGTTCCACACGCGAATAGCCTGGGCGCGTGTATTTCAGGGGTGCGCGGGAAGTTCCACACGCGAATAGCCTGGGCGCGTGTATTTCAGGGGTGGGCGGGAAGTTCCACACGCGAATAGCCTGGGCGCGTGTATTTCAGGGGTGCGCGGGAAGTTCCACACGCGAATAGCCTGGGCGCGTGTATTTCAGGGGTGCGCGGGAAGTTCCACACGCGAATAGCCTGGGCGCGTGTATTTCAGGGGTGCGCGGGAAGTTCCACACGCGAATAGCCTGGGCGCGTGTATTTCAGGGGTGCGCGGGAAGTCCCACACGCGAATAGCCTGGGCGCGTGTATTTCAGGGGTGCGCGGGAAGTTCCACACGCGAATAGCCTGGGCGCGTGTATTTCAGGGGTGCGCGGGAAGTTCCACACGCGAATAGCCTGGGCGCGTGTATTTCAGGGGTGCGCGGGAAGTTCCACACGCGAATAGCCTGGGCGCGTGTATTTCAGGGGTGCGCGGGAAGTTCCACACGCGAATAGCCTGGGCGCGTGTATTTCAGGGGTGCGCGGGGAGTTCCACACGCGAATAGCCTGGGCGCGTGTATTTCAGGGGTGCGCGGGAAGTTCCACACGCGAATAGCCTGGATGCGTGTATTTCAGGGGTGCGCGGGAAGTTCCACACGCGAATAGCCTGGGCGCGTGTATTTCAGGGGTGCGCGGGAAGTTTTACACGGGATTTCTGCACGGTACGTGTATTTCAGGGGTGCCGGGGAGTCCCACATGTGATTTGACAGTGTGGGTCCTCCCAGGTGTACCCTGTACACCCTCCACGGCCCCTGCAGGCAGCCCACACCACAGGGGACTACCCTGCATCCCTGGTCATGTCCCGCAGGCAGCCCACACAACATGGGCATGCCCCCCAGCAAAGGCACATGTCTCCTTGAACTAATGAACACCAACTCATGTCCCCTTGCACCCCCACCCCCCAGCACTGTGGGGCACCTGCCAGCAGGCCCCCACCCATGTCCAACTCATGTCCCCCACCACCCCCACCCCCCAGCACTGTGGGGCACCTGCCAGCAGGCCCCCACCCATGTCCAACTCATGTCTCCCACCACCCCCACCCCCCAGCCACCAGGGGCACCCTCCACCAGGCCCCCACTCATGTCTCCCACCACCCCCATACCCCAGCAGTGCAGGGGCACCCTCCACCAGGCCCCCACTCATGTCTACCACCACCCCCACCCCCCCAGCCACCAGGGGCAGCCTCCACCAGGCCCCCACTCATGTCTCCCACCACCCCCACACCCCAGCTACCAGGGGCACCCTCCACCAGGCCCCCACTCATGTCTCCCACCACCCCCACACCCCAGCCACCAGGGGCACCCTCCACCAGGCCCCCACTCATGTCTCCCACCACCCCCACACCCCAGCTACCAGGGGCACCCTCCACCAGGCCCCCACTCATGTCTCCCACCACCCCCACACCCCAGCAGTGCAGGGGCACCCTCCACCAGGCCCCCACTCATGTCTCCCTCCACCCCCACCACCCAGCCACCAGGGGCACCCTCCACCAGGCCCCTACTCATGTCTCCCACCACCCCCACACCCCAGCCACCAGGGGCACCCTCCACCAGGCCCCCACTCATGTCACCCACCACCCCCACACCCCAGCAGTGCAGGGGCAGCCTCCACCAGGCCCCCACTCATGTCTCCCACCACCCCCACCCCCCAGCACTGTGGGGCACCTGCCAGCAGGCCCCCACCCATGTCCAACTCATGTCTCCCACCACCCCCACCCCCCAGCCACCAGGGGCACCCTCCACCAGGCCCCCACTCATGTCTCCCACCACCCCCACCCCCCCAGCACTGTGGGGCACCTGCCAGCAGGCCCCCACCCATGTCCAACTCATGTCTCCCACCACCCCCACCCCCCAGCCACCAGGGGCACCCTCCACCAGGCCCCCACTCATGTCTCCCACCACCCCCACACCCCAGCTACCAGGGGCACCCTCCACCAGGCCCCCACTCATGTCTCCCACCACCCCCACACCCCAGCAGTGCAGGGGCACCCTCCACCAGGCCCCCACTCATGTCTCCCACCACCCCCACCCCCCAGCCACCAGGGGCACCCTCCACCAGGCCCCCACTCATGTCTCCCACCACCCCCACACCCCAGCCACCAGGGGCACCCTCCACCAGGCCCCCACTCATGTCACCCACCACCCCCACACCCCAGCAGTGCAGGGGCAGCCTCCACCAGGCCCCCACTCATGTCTCCCACCACCCACACCCCCCAGCACTGTGGGGCACCTGCCAGCAGGCCCCCACCCATGTCCAACTCATGTCTCCCACCACCCCCACCCCCCAGCCACCAGGGGCACCCTCCACCAGGCCCCCACTCATGTCTCCCACCACCCACACCCCCCAGCACTGTGGGGCACCTGCCAGCAGGCCCCCACCCATGTCCAACTCATGTCTCCCACCACCCCCACCCCCCAGCCACCAGGGGCACCCTCCACCAGGCCCCCACTCATGTCTCCCACCACCCCCACCCCCCCCAGCACTGTGGGGCACCTGCCAGCAGGCCCCCACCCATGTCCAACTCATGTCTCCCACCACCCCCACCCCCCAGCCACCAGGGGCACCCTCCACCAGGCCCCCACTCATGTCTCCCACCACCCCCACACCCCAGCCACCAGGGGCACCCTCCACCAGGCCCCCACTCATGTCTCCCACCACCCCCACCCCCCAGCCACCAGGGGCACCCTCCACCAGGCCCCCACTCATGTCTCCCACCACCCCCACCCCCCCAGCCACCAGGGGCACCCTCCACCAGGCCCCCACTCATGTCTCCCACCACCCCCACACCCCAGCCACCAGGGGCACCCTCCACCAGGCCCCCACTCATGTCACCCACTACCCCCACACCCCAGCAGTGCAGGGGCAGCCTCCACCAGGCCCCCACTCATGTCTCCCACCACCCCCACCCCCCAGCACTGTGGGGCACCTGCCAGCAGGCCCCCACCCATGTCCAACTCATGTCTCCCTCCACCCCCACCCCCCAGCCACCAGGGGCACCCTCCACCAGGCCCCCACTCATGTCTCCCAGCACCCCCACCCCCCCAGCACTGTGGGGCACCTGCCAGCAGGCCCCCACCCATGTCCAACTCATGTCTCCCACCACCCCCACCCCCCAGCCACCAGGGGCACCCTCCACCAGGCCCCCACTCATGTCTCCCACCACCCCCACCCCCCCAGCACTGTGGGGCACCTGCCAGCAGGCCCCCACCCATGTCCAATCCATGCCCCCCTGCACCTGGGTCCCAACATTCCCCAATCATGTCCGTAATGCCCATCCTCCCCTGCCAAAAGGCCCAACCAACTATCACACCCACCCACATATCAAAGGCAATTACATGTTACACCCCCAATTTAAATAATGCAATTGAACACATGTCTGTCACACACAATGGCTGCAAGTGAATGACAAAACACCCAACATGACATGCCTGAAAGCAATGAGATGATACGACACATTGAAGAATAAAAAAAATTATGTATTGAACAGCAAGTAGAATGTAAATGAAATAAGAAAAAACACAAAGCAAATCAAACAAAACAAGATGAATGTCCAAGAAAATAATCTGAAAAATAAAAATAAGCCAACGAAGAACCATGAAGAAGATCATCCTGGGTCCATGAGCCCAACCAAATTAATCCTAACTATGACTACTAACTAAAAACTGAACTATATACAAAAAAGTGGTGCATTGTCCAATCGCTACCAAAAAAAATCAAAAAAACAAAGGAAACCTAACCCTAACTATACAACTATATACAAAGGCAGCGGGCTATTCGGACGGCTCACTGGTTGTTGTCATGGGCCAGGGCATCATCGAACTCCTGGTCAATGGCTTGGAGGCGGGCATGTTCCCTGGCCCCGAGGTCCCGCAGGGATAACGCAGTGTCAAGCTCAAACTCCCTGCGAAGACCCTCGAGGCACTCAGCCCGCCTCAGCGCCCTCCGCATGGAGTCCTCCGCCCTGACCATCGTGAGCCGTTCCTCCTCTGCCTGCTGCCGCTCCGCACCTATCCGCTGGCACAACCGCTCCCACACGGAAGCCACTCCCATTCCAGGGTTCTCCTGCCCTCCGGCCGATGCCTGCACCCCTGATGTTGATGGCCCCGAGCCATGATGCCTCCCACGTTGAGCCTGCTGCTGCCTCCGACGCAACTGCCTGTGCCAGCACGACGGCATCCAGGCTGATGGAAACCACCGACGCCGTCGTGCACGTGCCCTGCCCGATGATGCCGTCACATCCTCCATCTGCTGAGGTCCAGTTGCTCTGGTGTCCACCCCTGCTGGATCTCTGACTCCCGACTGTGGCAGGGATGGGATCCCCACCGAGCTGGCTGCATTGGTCGGGGCAGGTCCACAGGGGGCCCTGGTGGCATCTGGGCTGGAAGACGGCAAGGAGAACGACTGGTGGATAGCCTGCACAGAGGAGGAGAGGGCCGCCACATTGGCCAACACATGCAGGAAACCCCCGAACATGGCCGATCCCAATTGGGCCACGTCGGCACGGTGCACTTCGTGATGCCGTGCGTGCTCCTCCCGGGAAGCACGCACGGCATCACGAATCACAGCCGTGCGCATCGCGACCCCAATCAGGACCTTCTCCGCACGGCCAGGGGTTCCCACGTCCGCAGGTGGAGGGGAGTCAGGTGACATGGACATCCCCTCTACCTGCGGACAGGCCTGGGACGGGGCATCCCTGCTGGTGCATGGTGGTGCACTCACAGGGTCAGGGACAGCGACATGCACAGGCCCCTCCACGGTGACCTGTGCTGCCTCCTGCCCCTGGCCCTGGACTGCACCACTTGCACCAGCAGGGATGCCCCCACCAGGCCCCATGTGTGCCCCAGTGGCGGCCTCCTCCTCCTCTGTGCAAACCACCAACCTGGATGGCTCCTCACCGTCTCCCACCGTAGCAGGCCCCTGTGGGGGCTCACCCGCCCCTTCCGCTGCAGCCGTGGGGGCATCCCCGCCGCCTTGCTCCACAGCACCGTCTCCGCCCTCCTCTTCACTAGCCGCTGCGTAGAGGGAGACAAAGAACACAAGCATCAGGGCACTGTACAATGGTCCCCTAGACAGGAAGCAATAGCAGATGAGCACCACTGTCAAAGTACACTTCCATCATGTCCCTCCACAACACATGGGTCAGTCCAGGCAAAACACACACAGTAACAGGCATGGTGCATGCCATGGACATTTCCATGCATGTCCAATGGACTCTTGAAACATTCAATGATATGTAACTCACATGCATCATGGCTCATGCCTATCACATGCACACACTTCACCTCAGTCACATCCATCTGGCCCCAAACACACCAAACACAGCGGATACAAGGGTAATTTGGCTGCTTTACTGAATCTGTGCATTGTCACACACATGTGTCATGCATCCATGGCATGCACAAGTCACAGACACGCAGGTCAGGCAGACAGACATGGCTACCATATATGTACCTGGCATCAGCACCCATCCCTCACCCCCACCCATGTCCAGGTACAGAGACTGGCATGCTCTCATGTTCAAAATCTGCATAGGGCTCCCCATGCGGCATTTCAACACATGCAACAACCATGTGGGTCACACATCACTGGTCGCACATGCATTACCATGATGTCCCTGCACACATACATGCATACATGGCCTATGGCACACATACAGGCAAGTATCATAGAACCAGCACACCGCAACATGCCCTGTCTCACACAGTAATGCATGGACACTTACCGCTCAACTCCAGACGGGCCTCCCTCTCAAGGATCTGGGCGTGGAGCGCTGGGCGTACGCGTTCCAGGACCCTCATCTGGATGGAACTCATGCGGCCCCGGCCCCCCTCCACGAGGCGCCGGGCCTTCACAAGGGTCCTGGACCTCAAGTCCTCCCAGCGCTTCTTGATCTTCAGGACGTCGCGGGTTGCCACCCCCTCCGCGTTGATGGCAACCACACAGTCGGCCCAGATCCTCTGCCGTCCTTCCTTGCTGGCGCGGGACGATCCAAAGAGGGCATCATACTGCCCCAGGACATGCTCCACCAGGACACCAACTTCGGTGACAGTGAAGCTGGTGCCCCTCTGCCCCTCTGGCCTGGGGTTGCCACTGGTGCCAGATGTGGAAGTGCCCGACATGGCAACCCCAGAGGCAGGTGTGGGTGGGCAACTGGGTCCTGGGGCTGGGCTGTGGAGCGATGTAATCCCAGTCGGGAGTCTTCAGTTCCAGCAGGGGTGGACACAGCAACTGGACCCCTGCAGATGGCTGATGTGCAGGCACCAAATGGCAGGGCACGGTGGCAGCAGGCAGGCAGGCAGGCAGCAGCAGATGGCACGTGGGAGGCTGCTCGGGGCACGGGGGGCAGTAACTCGGCCTTCTGGGCAGGAGCGTGGTCTTCCATGTGTTTTCGCGTGGCCAGCTTGATACGGAGTGATTTGGCACGTGAAAATCCTGCACGTCAGCGTGAAATCCGAGGAAAGGCCCTTAGCGCGTAAGCGCGTCAGCACGCATACGCGATTCTATTGGACCAGAGTCCCTAAGCGCGTCTGTGACGTGACCCGCACGGGTGTTCCCCACTCAGCACGTGATGACGGGGCACACGTGGAGATACTGCACGTCAGAGTGTCATCGCGTGTAATTGGACAAAAGTGCGCGTACACGCGATTGGCCTATGTACGTGTATTTAATGGGTGCGCGGGCACTTACACACGCAAGTACGTCAGCGAACCTGTATCCCGTGGTGCGTGTGAATTTCCACACGCTATTGGACTGGGAACTGGATTCCAGGGGTGCGCGGGTCACACGCTGTATCCCGTGGTGCGTGTGAATTTCCACACGCTATTGGACTGGGAACTGGATCCCAGGGGTGCGCGGGTCACACGCTGTATCCCGTGGTGCGTGTGAATTTCCACACGCTATTGGACTGGGAACTGGATTCCAGGGGTGCGCGGGTCACACGCTCGCCTAGAACACGCGCAAAGCATACATTTGCGGACTTTAACAATAACAAGCTCAGACGCCAGGATGAACATACCGTTCCTAGCAGCAGTGGCAGTGGGCTACCAAAGGAGGAGGAGGAGGATAGTCAGGGCCAGAATATTCACACCCAGAACCAGCCTTTTCGGGATGCCTGATGACCAGGTGTATGGGAGGTACAGGTTTCCACCACACATTATACTGGACCTGGTGAGTGAGTGGGAGGATGACCTCACATCACCCACCCTGTGCTCCCAAGCACTCAGCCCCCTGGAGAAGGTCCTCAATGTACTGCACTTCTTAGCCACTGGATCATTTCAGCGGACAAGTGCCATAGTGGGTGGGGTGTCACAGGCCACCCAGTCACGCTGCCTACACCAGGTCTTGAACATCATCACTGCACGGCCATCAGTCCGCAGGCACATATACCTGCCCAGAACCCCTGCAGAAAGGCATGCTGCCGCCCTGGATTTTTACGCTGTGGCACGATTCCCCAAAGTGCTAGGTGCCATCGACTGCACCCATGTGGCTCTACGTCCCCCCAGGGCATCTGAGCACATCTATAGGAACCGCAAGCACTGGCATTCCATCAACGTGCAGGTAGCATGTAATGCCAAGGGAATCATCACCTCAGTATATGCCAACTATCCCGGCTCCACCCACGACAGCTTCATTTACCGAATGTCCACCCTAAGCCGGGACCTAGAAGCTGGGCGGCATGGCGATACATGGCTGCTTGGTGAGTATGTATGCCACTGCACATGCATGCATGTTGGATACTGAGCAAGGTCACAACCCCACCAATGATACCAATCACCACCTCCACAGGGGACAGTGCCTACCCTCTCAGCCCCCACATGATGACGCCAATTCGGAACCCCACCACGCCACCCCAGGTAAGATATAACACAGCCCACATTACAACCAGGGGCATAGTGGAGCGCACATTCGGAGTGCTAAAGTCACGCTTTCGCTCCCTTGACCGTTCTGGCGGGCAGCTGTTATACGCTCCCCCAGTAGTGTGCAGGATCATAGTGGCAGCATGTGTCCTGCACAACGTTGCAACACGCCGGGGCCTGGCCGTGGACATGGTGGTGGCCCCACATCCCCAACTACATGCACAGCCGCTGCGCATGGGAGGGGAAAGGGCACGGGGGGAGGCAGCCCGTACACAGCTAGTGGCTAATTACTTCACATAGAAATCACACCCCTGTGGAGTGCACACTGCCCTGGCACATTCCATCTGACAATCAATGATGACTCAACCTGACACTGATCCTGAATGTCTGGAGAATGAACCGTCAAAACCATATCAGCCTGAGATTGTTCACCTGGAAGTGTCACAATGTGTGCATCCCTACCCACACAGACACGACCAATGCAGTTTTGTGAAGTTACACATTGAAGCAGCTAAAATGAATACCCACTTGCAAAATGCAACAAGAGGACAGTGCCATGTCAGCCAACCCAACCCCAGCACCGCCACATGACACACCGTGCCATGTCATGCTAATTGCAGGTAAACAAAGTAATCCCCACAACATGACATCAGTCTCACTATGTACAGTGGCACTATTAGAAACCTGCAACACCTGAAATGCTCACAGCAATGCCGGACCAACAACATACTTGAGCACGTAGTACCATTAACATGACATCACAAATGTTACATATTAGTAGTCTCACCACCTGGAAATGCCTGCACTCCCACCACTACCAACTGTGCAGTGTTGTCGCCATGTAGAGTTGTAGGTGCACTGCTGCCAACATGGACCCGATCTCCAGACTAGAGGTCCTTGTGTGGACATGAGGAAGGGACCTGCAAATTGGGAGGTAGACACAGAAGAAGAGTTACACATCAATGCAACATGCAGTGTACAACACAACAGCAATATGCACTAGGAATGTATACACAGTATTGACTACAGACTGCCCACACAGCTCATGGGAGTCCAACGTCACTGTGTAATTCACTGTCACTTGGGCACACCCTTTACAAGCCCATGGAAACGGGAAGCAGGAGGGGTGTGTGTGACTCAAACCCAAGCATCTGAACCAAATACATTACAAGCCTGCATGTGCCCAGCCACAATGCAGCGTATGCCCACAGGAACCACGGAAGCCAACAGATCGTCCCAAAAAAATTGGGAATAAAAGAAATCAAAATAAAAATAAAAATAAGAAACAATCAAAAATGGCCATTGATGGGCCCGGGGGGGTTGGGGAGGCCACCCAGGAGGTCCGAGGACAGGATGCACACCAGAACCCACCTGCGTGGATCCTGGGAAGATAAAACACCTCCATGGGCTCATGGCCCACACGGCTACCCTATTGTGGGAGTATCACTGCTGTCGCTATTATCACCCTGTGCAGCTGCATCCGGAGGTGGTTGCACTATGGGAGGCAGCCCACGCAAGGCCCTAGTCTGCTCCTCCATGGCTGCAAGCATGCGGGTGTGGTAGGTCTGGTTCTGGAGGATGAGTGTGCGGAGGTCCCCATGCAACAACTCACGGGATGCCCGGACCTCCGCCCTCGTTGCCTGCATCTCAGCTGAGAGCGTACGGGTGAGACGCTCCAGCTGCTGTTCTGTCCTTTGGTGTGTTGAAGCCTCAAGCTCAACAAGAGTCGTCCTAAGGTGAAGGAGCTCCTGCCTCAGGGCTTCCCTGTGGCCCTGGGACTCAATGGAGATGGCCTCCTGCAGAGTCGCCAGTGCCGCCCGCCTGTCCCTGTTGGACCCCAACATGTCCTCCCTGTGTGACTGGCAGATGGAGTCGGTTGCCTGCTCTAGTCGCTCCATCAGCCTTTCTGAGGGGACAATGGAAGTGGCCACCCTATCCATGGCCTGAGCCATCATCTCGGATGATGCAGCCTGTTGGGTTGCCATACCGTAAATGGATTGCTCCCATGCGGTATTGCCGGGTGGCGTACGGCCACCACGTCGGCGGGCACCACACCTGTCTGGGGCAAGGCGAACTGCGCCTTGCTGTGCCGGCACTGCCTAAGGCTGCAGGACTGCATTCCCCCTCTGATCTGCTGGCCCAGGAACAGGATCAGATGTCGCAGAGTGTGACCCTGCATCCGTAACCACCGAAGGCGTAGCTGCCAACACTGACATCCCCATGGAGGGTTCTGACCCTGGTGCAGGTGGGTGAGACAGAACAGAATCCCTCCCTGGAACACTCACCTGCGACGGCACGTAGGTCTCATCCGAATCAACACCTGAGTACAGCTCGGGGGAGGTGCAGCCAGAGACACCCCTTGAGAGCACGACCTGCAGCACTTGTGGGTTCTCCCCCACCACCACACCACGTCCCTCACTGGTGGTTGGTCTGCCCTCGGACCCCTCCTGGGTCTGCACCATCTCCACAACCCCAGCAGTATCAGGTGCGTCTTCCCCTGCAAAGACATGAAAACAAAGAAATGGAAACAGGCATTAGCACCATGGCACACATTGAGGGCTGAGAAGCAAGAGAACCAGTACTTGATTGACACATGTCCCACATGACTAAAACCCTCCCATGCATGCACCCTCACTGCGTATGAAGTCCAGGCAAATGGCACACACTGATGACACCAAGATGGAAGATTAACACATTTTCTGCATGCTGCCTGGCAGTGGCATCACACATTGGCCTGTGATTGGCAGGTGAAACACACATGCCATCACACAGATGGCATGTACCATTGCTATTGAGTGAAGATGGAGAGGAGGGCAGCACCTATTCATTCAGTCCAGTTCCCGCATGTAATAGCTTTTCTAATTCTAACAGGTCAGATTTTTCACCTGGAGCTGCCAGTCTGAAATGGTCCAATTGCACAGGGACATGTGTGTACAAATGATATCCAGGTAACAACGTCACTCCACTTTACCATACCCATGTCAGACATGTGACTAGTGGACAGCGACATGCCTAGTGAAAGTGGTGGAATGCAAACAAACTGACTGAATGAACAGTGAAAGAGAAGCAAATATGTTGTGGCAAGGTGACACTTCAAGGGCAACTGGCGTGCAGTTGGGCTAGATGTCTACTGTTGGCAGAAGGGATACTGCTATGGCCAAATGCAGCTGCGCAGGAAGGATTGCATGAAGCACATGGCTGACCCATACGACTCAGGCGCACACACTCTCACCTGGCACCCGAACAGAAGCCCTCACACACACACCATGCACATGGATGACACACACATGCATGGGCACTCACCGGACAATGCCTCGTAATCAGCCAGATCTCCCACGCCTTGGATCTGTTCCTCCGTGACGTAGGTCCCAGCGACTGACTCATGTGGAGTGAGTTCCATGTCTACTACTGGAGACCCACCTCCAGTCACTAGAGTTGCGGCATGACTTGAGGCCAGCTTACTCTTTGCCCTGCGCTTTAGGTCATTCCAGCGCTTATAGCAATCATTGGCTGTGCGCCTCACAATTCCAAGGGCACTTACGATGTCCGCAACGGTCTGCCAGTGTGCTTGGCGTTGTGCAGGTGTGGTCTTGGATCCTGCAACAATGACCATCTCGTTGTCATGTCCGGACACATACTCGACAAGTGCATTCAGTTCGTCATCCGTGAAGCTGGGCTTCCTGGACGGGCCGGACTGTGTAGCCGTGTCTGGGGCATCAGCCTGTGCCGGACGAGCACTCTTCCTCTTCCGCTTGGAAGGTGGTGGTGATCCTGAGTGTCCTGCGCCGCTCTGGACACTAGGGGCAGGAGCCCTGGTGGACTCTGTATCAGGAGTGTGGGATTGCACACTCAGCATGGGAGTTGGTGCAGGCATTAGCTCTAGTGTGATGGTGTCAGGGGGAATGTCAGCAGCATGGACTAGGACCGACACTGTCCTGGCTGGGTGTGTGAGGGCTGGGGTGGATGGAGCCGCAGCTGCCCCTGCAGCCTCTCCGCCCTGCCTCCTTGGTGCAGCAGATGACCTTGCTGCCCCAGATCCACGTGGCATGATGGCATCAACGTGCACCAGCGCACGTGTCGTAGCCCTGCTGACCTGGAAGTCAGCCATGGAGTCAGCCAGGTCTGGTGCCACAATGGGCTGGTCCAACAAGGGCTGAGCATGGATGGTGTCAGCCACATCAGCCTCAATGGGAGGGGGGGGGGATTATGGGTGCCCGTGACTGGTCCTCCACACATGGGGGGACAGGCTCACCCTGCAAGTTACGACCACGTCCCCTACCGGATCCACCACGGCCACCACTTGTGGCTCTTCCACCTTTGCCACCCTTACGGAATCCTCGCCTCCCAGCCATGGCACTGATGTTAATGTGCGTATGGGAGTGGATGTAGACTATTGTCCTGGGCAATTGGAGGTCAAAGGGGTTGGGTACCAGATGGTAATTGTACCCTAGTGCTCTAGCAAGGCTGAATGTAACCCCTGGGGAAAGATGACGGGTCACGCAACGCACAGGAGGCCCAAAAAAGGGAGATGACGTGCACGCAACCCCTCCTAGACCACGTGTGCAGAAAGAAAAACCTGCACTACGCTGTGGCACCCAGAAACACAAGAATGAACGTATGCGTGTCACACGCAGCCTAGAATGACCTCTGAAGGGGTAGGCTACACACGGGGCTAGCACAGATGTTAGATACGTGCGTGACTCACCGTCTGCCAGGTAAACGAGCGTGTAAAAGGAGCACGTTTGGTTGGCAACACCCCCGCCAAAAGAAGATTTGTCCGCTGTCTGAGGAGACAGGACAACAGTAGAAGGGAACACTGTTTGAGGGAACAGGCCCAGGTAAACCAGTAAAAGAGAAAAAAGAGCAAAAGCTGTCAGAGGTAACAGGGAATACGAACTAGAAACGCCGTGAAGTAAATCGCGTGTGAAAAGACAAGAAGTACAGAATTCACCCACTCGCTCTCCACGAAAAGCACGTACAAGGAAAACGTGTTCTACACATACCTTTTATACAGGCCCACACGCCCAGCGTCACTTACGCGGCGTGTACGCGCTAGGGCCATTTCCACCTATTACATGCTGTCACTTCTGCGTGTAGGGCCATTTCCACCAATTACACGCTTTGTCACTTCTGCGTGTAGGGCCATTTCCACCAATCACACGCTTTGTCACTTCTGCGTGTAGGGCCATTTCCACCAATCACACGCGATTACACTCTGACGTGCAGTCTTTCCACGTGTGCTCTGTCATCACGTGCTGTGTGGGAAACACCTGTGCGGGTCACGTCACAGACGCGCTTACGCGCTGAGGGCCTTTCCTCAGTTTTCACGCTGACGTGCAGGATTTTCACGTGCAAAATCACTCCGTACCAAGCTGGCCACGCGTACGCACACGGAATACCACGCTCCTGCCCGGAAGGCCGAACTACTGCCCCCCAGAGCCCGAGCACGCTCCCACCTGCTGCTGCCTGACTGCCTGCTGCCCCTGCACTGCTGGGGGGTGGGGGTGATAGGGGACATGAGTGGGGGCCTGGTGGAGGCTGCCCCTGGTGGCTGGGGGGCGGGGGAGGTGGTAGACATGGGTGGGGGCCTGGTGGAGGCTGCCCCTGGTGGCTGGGGGGTGGGGGTGCAGGGGGACATGAGTGGGGGCCTGGTGGAGGCTGCCCCTGCACTGCTGGGGGGTGGGGGTGGGGTGGTAGACATGGGTGGGGGCCTGGTGGAGGCTGCCCCTGGTGGCTGGGGGGTGGAGGTGCAGGGGGACATGAGCAGGTGTGCAGGGTAGTCCCCTGTTTTGTGGGCTGCCTGCAGGGGCCGTGGAGGGTGTACAGGGAACACCTGTGAGGACCCACCCAGCCTAATCGCGTGTGTAACTTCCCACGCACCCCTGTAATACACGTACCCTGCTGAAGTCGCGTGTAAAACTTCCCTCGCACCCCTGAAATGCATGCGCCCAGGCTATTCGCGTGTGGAACTTCCCGCGCACCCCTGAAATACACGCGCCCAGGCTATTCGCGAGTGGGACTTCCCGCGCACCCCTGTAATACACGTAGCACGCTGGGAGACATGAGTGGGGGCCTGGTGGAGGCTGCCCCTGGTGGCTGGGGGGTGGGGGTGCAGGGGGACATGAGTGGGGGCCTGGTGGAGGGTGCCCCTGGTGGCTGGGGGGTGGGGGTGGTGGGAGACATGAGTTGGACATGGGTGGGGGCCTGCTGGCAGGTGCCCCACAGTGCTGGGGTGTGGTGTAGGGGTGGTGGGTGACATGAGTGGGGGCCTGGTGGAGGCTGCCCCTGGTGGCTGGGGGGCGGGGGAGGTGGTAGACATGGGTGGGGGCCTGGTGGAGGCTTCCCCTGGTGGCTGGGGGGTGGGGGTGGGGTGGTAGACATGGGTGGGGGCCTGGTGGAGGCTGCCCCTGGTGGCTGGGGGGTGGGGGTGGTGGTAGACATGGGTGGGGGCCTGGTGGAGGCTGTCCCTGGTGGCTGGGGGGTGGAGGTGCAGGGGGACATGAGCAGGTGTGCAGGGTAGTCCCCTGTTTTGTGGGCTGTCTGCAGGGGCCGTGGAGGGTGTACAGGGAACACCTGTGAGGACCCACCCAGCCTAATCGCGTGTGTAACTTCCCACGCACCCCTGTAATACACGTACCCAGCCAAATCGCGTGTGATAATTCCCGCGCACCCCTGTAATACACGTACCCAGCCAAATCGCGTGTAAAACTTCCCGTGTACCCCTGTAATACACGTACCCAGCCAAATCGCGTGTGATTATTCCCGCGTACCCCTGTAATACACGTGCCCTGGCTAATCGCGTGTAAAACTTCACGCGTACCCCTCTAATACACGTACCCTGGCCAATCGCGTGTTAAACTTCCCGCGTACCCCTGTAATACACGTGCCCTGGCTAATCGCGTGTAAAACTTCACGCGTACCCCTCTAATACACGTACCCTGGCCAATCGCGTGTTAAACTTCCCGGGTACCCCTGTAATACACGTGCCCTGGCTAATCGCGTGTAAAACTTCACGCGTACCCCTCTAATACACGTACCCTGGCCAATCGCGTCTTAAACTTCCCGCGTACCCCTGTAATACACGTACCCTGGCTAATCGCGTGTACAACTTCCCGCGTACCCCTGATACGTACGTTACCCGCTTTGCGTTCCTTGTTTGGCAGCCCTGTAAACTGGTCCAGGGTTAGCGCAGCCCTTTGCGATGATTTAGCGATTTTGATGGCTTTTCCTTGCGCGAGGGCGTTCTTGGGGGCGTTACTGCGCTGCTGCAGGGTCGCTGCGATACTCTGCGCCACGGCTGGTTTGGGAGCCTAAAATCCATGAATACGCTGTGCGCGGAAATCGGTTTTAGCGCACGTGCCTGGCGCAGACAATCGCACGCGGACACTCTGCGCCAGCCGCTTGCGACACTTTTCTGCGAAATTCTATGAATTACCCTCTAAATGGGCTTCATTATGAGTATGCCAATCCGTAAAAAGGTGCTGGTAAGCATGTGTACCGGCACACTTTCCGGACTGGCATATTCCGAGTCTGCTTGTAGGGGCAGTAAACTACCAGCAGGCCTGACCTGCCGGTAGTTCAGGCCCCTATCGGCAGATAATTCATTGACGCACTGGCACCGTTAACAACTATGGGACTTCATGCGAATGGGAACTTACTTTTCCTCTGCTGCCTGTAATATTCCCTAATACTGGGCGGTGGAAACAGTAAACCAAGATTGCTGGTAAGCCGCCGGCCCTACCGGTGGTTTACCGGCAATCTCATAATGAAGCCCATTGTAGATTTCTGTGTTTTGTGTAGTGCACAGGTATCATTGGTATGACTTTGGAGAATATAGAGGATTCTTTTTCCTGTTATAAAACACTCTAACATAATTAATCAAAGCAATGTATAAATCCCAGCTTCAACATAAAGACGCTGGAAGGCCATCTCCGAACGGAATGATGTGTGGCACTGTAAACATGGTAAATGTGGTTTTGAAGGGCACAGTTTCATATGGTGCAGTGTTGTGCACAAAGCCGATCATGCAATCAATATCGTTTAAGGAACTGGAGGAATGAATTTAGTGCAACATAAGCAAATAACTTTCTTTAGGGGAGGCAGCTGTGTGATACATAGATAATAATAGAAATAGGTTTTTAATAAAAATCACATTTGTTGCATTCCATTGTAAAGTACAAACTGCAAATGTTTTTCTAATGGCAGCTTCAGCAGCTGAGTTGACCTTTTGGAAATGTGGGTGGAGCATTGTGCAATTGGGCAGAGTCTTGTGAGGCTATGGGCGGGGCATACATCTCTGATTTTCAAAGGGAGGCAGCGATGACAGGTGTGTCCTTTCGCACTGGTAGAGAGTATAAAAAAGAGGCAAATGCCATAATGAGAACTGTCCCTTCATTATGCCGGAAACATGAACTTTGATGAATCGTACAGTGAATGTTGTGCACAGGGTGTACCAATGACAATGCTATGAGTGACAAAGAACCTACTGCATACAATGCAAGGTTTTGTGTTGCCCAACTAAGGTTGCCACCATTGTTTGTAGCAAAAATCGGACTTGAAGCCCTGCCCACAATTCTAGAAGCCACACTCCCTTGTCACACCCCTTTTATTGATTTGAAATCGGTAGTACAAGAGCAAGGGGAGAGGTTTTTTTCAACGTTCCATATTCGCTCTTTTCAAAAGCAATCTGCATTATTCAAATAAAAAATTATTATGTAAGGCTGAAATGACATTTCACAAAATTATATAACATACATTTCTTGATCATGGAGCAATTAAAAGCTGAGCTGGTTCTAACAAAATTCGAATCAGTGACTGTCAACATGTGAATTAACCAACTTGGCCTGAACATTTTATTATTTTTGAAAACAGCTGTAAAACGTCGTAGAAGATTTATTTTAAGATTTGAATGCTAGTGAATCCTTGGGCAAGCTCAGTGAATTAAGAACCTGCAGCACAGATCTAGATGCAGACTGTACATAAATCATCGCAGCAGGCACATTAACCCACCAAGCAAACATTCAAAAATAAAGTCACCTCGCTAAAAGCTGAGAGTGTTTCTCTGACCATTTTGTAAAGTGCATATTAATAACACAATGGTGTGTTGCAATTTTTGGAGGCATAGACTGACTTGTGCCTGATTTTTTTTCCACGTTCCTCCTAGCCTTTTGCAGAAACGGGCCTGTTTTTTAATATCCCCATTCAATCTTTGATTTTGCAATTGTTAGGCATATCATAGAGCAAGATAATAGACAATTCACTCCTTTACACAACAATGAACTGCAGATCCACAAGTAGCAGGCTTGAAGTTTGATATGGGCATAGAGGCCGTGAATGCTAGTAAGATAGGTCAGTGGTTTGAGCACTCGCTGCTGTAATTGACCTGTGTGTGATCTGCAGGTTTTAGGTTCGAAAGCTGGCAAGGACAACCCAGGTTTTCATCCTCACTTCAGTTGGGGGATATTGAATGTAAATATGTTCTACGTAAAGCGCTTTGGTGAAAGTAAATCATTTTGCTAGATAGCGACAAATACACTGTCAATCTGTGAATAACAATGGTGTAACTCTCACTTGAAGTTGATTAGCTTTATAGATCTGCAGAGAGTGTACTACATTTCAAGAAAGCCTAAAGCATTGAGAAGTAGTCCCAGAAGTGGTCCCATAACATGGCCGACACCTCTGATCCAGCACTGGCTGCTCATTCTACAGCAGCTTGCATTCTGGGACTTATAGTTTAGCTTTTCTTAAATGTACCATCAATCAAATACAAATTGGTATTGGCTTAAAAGCAAACAATGACCACTTGTCAGCTTCTTTCCCTCCACTATCTCCTCACTCTATATGGTGGTTGTGAAGCAGAGATGAATATTAATAAAGATTGATTGCTTTTTTCATTATTGAAAACAGTTGTCCAGCATATTGTCTCACATATCTGTAAATAAAATGTGCAGTTCTGAAAAAGAGTTTTGTTTGCTTTCAAACAACCAGGCAGCTTTCTTTAAATATAAAGTGAACCTTTTCTTTCACAAATGAAACAAATAGCTTGGGAGACCTATTGTCTGGGCTTGCCTTTAAAATGCATATGGTCTATCAAAAATAACAGCGCTACGTTACCGCTTTGCATAGAGACTTGGAGCTTTGCACATGAAAGGGTATCTTAAGGTGAACTTGCCCAATAAGTCAGCATTAGGGCAAATTCAGTGTTAGATTTAGTGCACAACAATAGTTATGATGATCTCAATCCAAAGGGAAACATAATTATCGAATTATTACAAATGTTTGTGTGCACTTATCCCAGGTTTCTCTTGCACACTTAGTATTGAAAGAGCTCAGGCACTATCTGTACAAAATGTCAACACCAATCATAGAAAGTGAATCACATCCCAATGGTAAATGCATGGAGTGACGAATCGCGAGAGATCGCAGCTGCTTTTGTTGGGGGGGGGGCTCCTTTCCACGAGGATGGGGAGGTGAGAATGCTACCTGAGCATTCCCCTGCGGGTGGTACTCAGACGGAGAATGTCATGTTGAGGAAAAATCCCATTAAGAGTAGTGACGATCCTGGGAGAACGCTGTACCCCTTTCACCCTTCCATCTCTGCTTATGAACCTTCCCCTAGAACCGAATTGGGTACCCCCCATGTATGGTTGCTATCCATCCCAAGTAGGGACCACTGGGAAGGAAAAGATCCATAAGGTGCGTGATAACAATACTAGGACAAGCAAGGAAGATCAATCATGTGAACCAAGGCACACGCTCTAGTCTCTCAAGCAGTCCGGTTGGCCAGCAGTCGTTCAAAACGAGTGGGGAAAGAAAACAAAGGCGTCTTCATCTCGGCACGGACCGAGAACTCGGCAGACTACATGCAGAAGGTCAGACCAGAGAAGCAGACAGTGTCGGGGAGAGAAGTGTGTACGTGAGAACCCCGTGAAGCAGGAAGCTTACCGAAGAGAAGGAAATACTGTTGCCGGTAACCGGGGCGCCGCAGGGCAAAGAAACCAATGTAGCACTGCAGGAGCGACTTGCAGGTGATCGGAAAAGGCTCCGGGGAGCCTGAGAAGCCAACGAAGACCCTGGGAGACCTGCAAACAACCAGAGGGCAACAGCCAAGACCCTGCATGTACTAGGATAGCTAAACCCAGGTTTGTGGAGACCCACAGGGTGCAAGAAACATTGAGAAAAGTAAGGACTGACCTACATGAATATTCACCAAGACAAAGTAACATGACAAAGGGGGTATGGGACCCACAATGGGGAAATACGTCCCGAACAGATCTTAAAAGGAATACGAACATTGTATATGAGAGTTAGACACACAGACCTTGGCAGGAAAGTAAACCAAGGCTGTGGGTCGGTGTGAAAGCTGATAAAGCCAGCTATGAAAAAAGTATTGAGTACCCCATTTGGCAGGAGATTGGACCAAGTGGGTACAGAAAGGAGGGTCTGGGACCCGTTGTAAAATAGGAGGAAAATCCAAATCCCTTCCTCCTCGTCACATTACTGGAAAGCCGGGTATGCTCACAAGGGTCTGGGACTCTCAATACAGCTTGGGAAAGGCATCCAGGCTGTTCTTTTTCGTAGCAGTACCTGGAAGCCAGGTCTGCTCACAAGGGACTGGGACCCTAAACACAGCTTGGGGAAAGACATCCAGGTTGTTCTTCTTCATCGCAGTACCTGGAAGCTGGGTCTGCTCACAAGGGTCTGGGACCCTCAACACATCTTGGGAAAGGCACCCAGGCCTTTTCTTCGCCGCAGGACCAGGATGCCAGGTCTGCTCACAATGGTCTGGGACCATCAACACAGCTTGGGAAAGGCATCCAGGCTGTTCTTCCTTGCCACAGTACCTGGAAGCCAGGTCTGCTCACAAGGGTCTGGGACCCTCAACACAGTTTGGGAAAGGCATCCAGGTTGTTTTTCTTCGTTGCAGTAACTGGAAGCTGTGGAACTTCATTTGTTTGCAGCACCTTTTTCTTTTTTTGTTTTTGTTTACTTTACTGGAGAACTACAGAGCAGGGCTGCAGGTGGCCAGCCTAGAGATATTGCCCCTTTTCATCTTATGTTAAGTTTATTTTGTGAGGGATAGGTTACGATTTGGACTCAAGATGGCATACTTTACTTTGGACATTCTGACACAGACAGTTTCATTAGCTACTTTTATTGAGCAGGGAAACTCCTCCTAGAGATAGGGCTAGCTAGAATTTCTCCAAAACCCAATTTATGTTATTAATAAAAGTCTTTTCAATTGAAATACCACTCGTGTCCATATCTTACTCCTACACCCTTACAATAAGCACAAGGGTTCCAGCTGATTTTTGAACATTTATTTAGCTTATCCGGGACTTGTGAAAACTGCACACTGATTAATTAAAGAAAATAGGAGCACAAGTCCAGGCGCTAAACTGGGCTGTGCACATAATGGTGTACAGGCACACTCTTTCCAGGTGCCATGGGCATTCTAGGTATAGGGTAGCATGCAGTGCACACCTCGGGTGTGAAAAGACACTGGATATTAAAAGCGCCTTTCATCTGGGTGCCACTAGCACACCGAGTATTTAAAAGCACTAAAGCACATTTAATCAAAGGGGGTAATTCATGGAATCCAGCGCACAAGTGGCGCACGCGGCTGGCGCACAGTGTGCGCGTGCGACAGTCTGCGCCAGCTGCGTGCGCCAAAGTCTTTTTCCACGCACAGCGTATTCATGGATTTTAACATCCATTACCAGCAGTGGCGCAGAGACCCTGCAGCAGCGCCAGTTACGCCCCCAACCCCTCCCTGTGCACCATGCACAGCGCACAAATCCCGTACACGGCGCACAGGCCAGTGGACCAGCATACAGGCCCCCAACCACGAAAACGCCTGTAAAACTCCCCGCCCACCCCTCCGAATACACGTACACCCCTGCACGGGGAGAATCACACGCGATTGGGCCTGTGCGAGCGGGGTACGTGTATTACTGGGGTGCGCGGGGAGTTCCACACGTGATTGGCCCTGTGCGAGCGGGGTACGTGTATTACTGGGGTATGCGGGGAGTTTCACACGCGATTGGGCCTGTGCGAGCGGGGTACATGTATTACTGGGGTGCATGGGGAGTTCCACACGCGATTGGCCTTGTGTGAGCAGGGTATGTGTATTACTGGGGTGCGCGGGGAGTTTCAGACGTGATTGGGCCTGTGCTAGCAGGGTACGTGTATTACTGGGGTGCGCGGGGAGTTCCACACGCGATTGGCCCTATGCATGCGGGGTACGTGTATTACTGGGGTGCGCGGGGAGATCCACATGCGATTGGGCCTGTGCGAGCGGGGTACGTGTATTTCGGGGGTGCGCGGGAAGTTTCACACGCGATTGGCCCTGTGCGAGCGGGGTACGTGTATTACTGGGGTGCGCGGGGAGTTCCACACGCGATTGGCCCTGTGCGAGCGGGGTATGTGTATTTCGAGGGTGCAGGGGAAGTTTCACACGCGATTGGCCCTGTGCGAGCGGGGTACGTGTATTTCGGGGGTACGCGGAAGAGTCAAATGCGATTGGGCCTGTGCGAGCAGGGTACGTGTATTTCGAGGGTGCAGGGGAAGTTTCACACGCGATTGGCCCTGTGCGAGCGGGGTACGTGTATTACTGGGGTGCGCGGGAAGATTCACATGCGATTGGGCATGTGCGAGCGGGGTACGTGTATTTCGGGGGTGCGTGGGAAGTTTCCCACACAATTTCGCTGTCAGAGCGGGGTACGTGTATCTAGTGGGGTGCGCGGGGAGTCCCACACGTTAATTGGCAGTGTGGGTCCTCCCAGGTGTGTCCTCTACCCCCTCCACGGCCCCTGCAGGCAACCCACACCACAGGGGACTACCCTGCACCCTTGTTCATGTCCCGCAGGCAGCCCATCCACTATGGGCATGCCCCCCAGCCAGTCCACATATCACCTTGCACTAGTGATCACCAACTCATGTCCCCCTGCACCCCCAACCACCCAGCATTGACGGGCACCTGCCAGCAGGCCCCGACTCATGTCCCCCAGCACCCCCACCCACCCAGCATTGACGGGCACCTGCCAGCAGGCCCCGCCTCATGTCCCCCAGCACCCCCACCCACCCAGCATTGATGTGCTCCTGCCAGCAGGCCCGACTCATGTCCCCCAGCACCCCCACTCCCCAGCAGTGAGGGGCACCTGCCAGCAGGCCCTGACTCATGTCCCCCAGCACCCCCACCCACCCAGCATTGACGGGCACCGGCCAGCAGGCCCCGACTCATGTCCCCCAGCAGTGAGGGGCATCTGCCAGTAGGCCCTGACTCATGTCCCCCAGCACCCCCACCCACCCAGCATTGACCGGCACCTGCCAGCAGGCCCCGACTCATGTCCCCCAGCACCCCCACCCACCCAGCATTGACGTGCACCTGCCAGCAGGCCCCGACTCATGTCCCCCAGCCCCCACGTCATGACGATCCTCAATCATGGGCCTTATGGCCACCCACATCACACCCCACGCCACCCCAGTCCAAACACGCAACCAGGTATCACATCCACCCCACAATGTAATCCCTATCACATGACACATCACAAATGGCAAGTATGCACATCAACACAGTTCTGTTACACCCACACAATGCGTGCATGAGATTGAGAAAACACACATCCTGACATGCATGCAACCAAAGAGAGAATACCACACATTGAAGTAGGAAATGAAAATGTATTAAGAACAAAAGCAAGGGAATGAAATGAAACACACAAGAATGGAAATGATGAAGAAAAAGCTGCATGTCCAAAATATAAAAAGAAAATGAGTGAACGCAGAATCGAAATCAATCCAAATGCACATGGGTTCAAAGTGACTGTCCGGCAAAACAAATCCAAAGTGATAAATCAAGACAAAACCATTGATCCATGGGAAAAAAAAAATAAAAATAAAAAGTGAAATCCAGTGTTGAACTATTTACAAAGTACAAATCCAGGGTCCATGAGCCCAACCTTCCTCTGAAAACTAGAAAAAACCCTACCTAATGAAGAACTATATACAAAAATGTGAGGCATTGTCCAAGCGCCCCAAAATAAATAACAGAAAGGAAACCTAACACTATCTAACTATATACAATGGCGGCGGGCAAGTCCTGCGGCTCACTCTGTGATGTCCCGGGCCAGGGCATCATCAAACTCCATGTCGAGGTCTCGCAGGGATGCACTCATGGCCTGTTCAGACTCCCTGCAAGTTGCCTCGAGGCACTCTGCCGCCTCAACGCCCGACGCATGGAGAACTCCGCCCTGACCATGCTGAACCACGCCTCTTCCGCCCGCCACTGCTCTGCATCTATACGCTGGCCCAACCGCAGCCACACGGAAGACACACCCATTCCAGGGTCCTCCTGCCCTCTGGCCGATGCCTGCCCCTCTGATGTCGATAGCCCCGAGCCATCATTGCTCCCACCTAGAGCCTGCTGCTGTTGCTGCTGTCCATGTGCCCTGTCCGATGAAGCCTGCACATCCTCCATCTGCTGGTCTCCAGTTGTTGGGGTGTCCACCCCTGCTGGACCGCCGACTCCCGACTGTGGCAGGGATGGAATCTCCACCAAGCTGGCTGTGTTGGTCAGACCAGGTACACAAGGGGCCCTGTTGGAATCTGGGCCGGAAGACGGCAGGGAGAACGACTGGCACATAGTCTCCACAGAGGAGGAGAGGTCTGCCAGAGTGTGCGACACATGTAGGAACCCACCGACCAAGGCCCCTCCCAACAGTGCCACGTTGCGACACTGCTGTTCGTGATGGCGTGCGTGCTCCGCCCAAGAAGCACACATGTCATCACGAATGTCATCCCTGCTGGTGCATGGTGGTGCAGTCACAGGGTCAATGACAGCGACATGCACAGGCCCCTCCGCGGTGACCTGTGCTGCCTCCTGACCCTGGCCCTGGACTGCACCACTTGCACCAGTGGTACTACCCCCACCAGGCCCCATGTGCGGCTCAGTAGCGGGCTCCTCCTCCTCTGTGGAGACCACCAACCTGGATGTCTCCGCACCATCATCTGCCATTGCAAGCCCCTGTGGGGGCTCACCCGGCCCTTGCGCTACAGCTGTAGTGGCAGACGCGGCACCTGTCCCCTCGCTGCCGGATGATGGCAATTCCTGGGAGGGTGGCTGGGCCTTGCGTCGCGGCCCGGTGGAGGCATCCCCGCTGCTTGGCTCCACAGCACTGTCTCCACCCTCTTCTTCACTTGACGCTGCGTAGAGGGAGACATAGAACACAAGCATCAGGGTACAGTACAATATTCCCCTAGACAGGAAGCAATAAGACATGAGTGGCACTGTCAAATGTCACTTCCATCCTGTCCCTCCACAATACATGGGTGAATGCATGCAACACACATGCACAAACAGGCACGGTGCCTGCAATCAACATCAGCATCCATATACAAGGGCCCCTTTTAACCAGAAAGTTGCCTTCAAACTCACATGCATCATGGCTCACACTGATCCCATGCACACACATCACCGGAGGGTCATGCATCATGGCTTGTACACCACAGACACAGTGGATACAACGGTGACGGCACTGCATGAGTGAATCTACACATCATCACGGACATGTCATTCATCCATGGCGTTTCAAAGTCACACACACACTTCTCAGACACACACACATGTGCACCATACATGTACATGAGAGCAGCACCCATCCCTCACCACCGCTCCATGTCCAAGAACAGAGACTGGCATGCATTCATGTGTGCATTCCGCATACAGCTCCCCATGTTGCATTGGAACACATGCACCATCCATGTGGTTCACACATTACTGGTCTCACATGCATGACCATGATTTCCCTGCACACACACATCCATACATGGCCTATGTCACACATACAGCAAGTATAAGACTACCAGCACACTGCAACATGCCCTGTCTCATACAGCAATGCTTGACCACTTACCGCTCAACTCCAGACGGGACTGCCTCCGAAGGATCTGGGCGTGGAGTGCTGGGCCTACGCGTTCCAGGACCCTCATCTGGATGTTGCTCATGCTGACCCGGCCCCCGTCCGCGAGGCGCCGGGCCTTGTAGAGGGTCCTGGACCTGAAGTCCTCCCAGCGCTTCCGGACGTGCTTGATGTCGCGGGTTGCCACCCCCTCCGCGTTGATGGCAACCACTGCATCCTCCCAGATCCTCTCCCGTCCTTCCTTGTTGGCACGTGATGTTCCAAAGAGGGCATCATAATGCCCCAGGACATGCTCCACCAGGACACCAACTTCATTCTCACTGAAGCTGGTGGCCCTCTGCGTCTATGGCTGGGGGTCGCCAGTGGTCTCAGATGGTGTTTGCCCCGACATGGCGACTCCCGAGGCAGGTGTGGGTGGGCAACTGGGTCCTGGGGCTGGGCTGTGGAGCGATGGTATCCCAGTAGGGAGTCTTCTGTTCCAGCAGGGGTGGACACAGCAACTGGACCCTGCAGATGGCTGACGTGAAAGCACCAAATAGCAGGGCACGTGGGCGGCAGGCAGCAGCAGATGGCTGGTGGGAGCGTGCTCGGGGCGCTTAGGGGCAGGAAAATGGCCTTCTGGGCAGGAGCATGGTCTTCCGTGTGTTTTCGCGTGGCCAGCATAATACGGAGTGATTTGGCACATGAAAAAATTGCATGTCAGCGTGTAATTCGAGGAAAGTCTGTGACGTAGCGTGCACGGGCGTTTCCCTCGTGACGTGTGCATAGTGGTTCAGCGCACGTGTGAAAAATTGCACGTCCGCGTGTGAATGCGTGTAATCCGAGGAAAGGGGCTACGCGCGTAAGTGACGCGACGCGCGCAGGCGTTTCCCTCAGCACGGGTTAAAGGTGAGCGGGGCCAGCAGTTCGCTATCTGTGCCTTTCGTGGAGACCGATGTGTATTGCTACTTCATGTTGTTTCGCAAGCCATCACAACTTCACAGCGGATCAAGGATGTATCTCTTCTTTTGGCGGGGGTATTGACTACGCGTATTTTTCATTATCACGCTAGTCAGACGGTGAGTCGCGCACGCTATTTTTCCCACTGCGGGTGCCCCTGTGTATCGCACCTGTTTTCGAGGTCATAGTAGCCTGCGTGTCCCACGTGTATGCGTTTTTCGTGTTACTGGGTGCCACCGCGTACTGCGGGAGGTTAATTCCACGCACGTAGGCTGCAGGGTTGCGTGCACGGTTTTACTGCAGTTTTGGGGTGTCTGAGCATTGCGTGACCCGTCACTACATCACCGGGGTCATATACAGCCTTGCAGGTGCAGGGGGGCTGTTAACATCTTGCATCCCACCCCCTTCACCCCAATTGCCCAGGACAATTGTGGTGTACACCTCCCATTGGCACTCCTCCATCTGTGCCAGAACTACTCCATCTGTGCCATGGTTGGGAGGCCACCAAAGGTGAGGGGCGCCTCAGCTGGGCGTCCTCCTCGTGGCGGGCGTGGTCAGGGACGTGGCTGGGGTGACCAGGGAGTAGGGGGACTCCAGGGTGACCGCAGAGGGGGAAGAGGCAGGGGTGCGCAACTTGAGCATGATGTGGTGCCATGTGTCGGTGCAGTCATGCCACCAACCCCTGTGGTTCCGGGAGATGCAGCTTCTGCATCTGGCACTGGCGCCCGTGTGACCCGGCAGTCCATTTCATCGACTGCCACAGGCCCAAGGGTAGTGGTAGCTGCAGGTGCAGCTGTGGACACCACCACCCAGGATCAGGGTCTGCCAGCGCAGGCTGCGTTGGCACTTGAAGAGTCCTTGGAAGATTTACAACAGGCCAGGAGGGAAACCGTAGGTGCACGCAGGGCTGCCCTGACCAAGACACGTGTCCCTGGGGCAGTAATGTCATCTGCTGCCCCGAACAGCCGGGTGTTGGCAAGTGCAGGGGCAGATGCAGCCAACAACCCCGGTTGTGAGTCTGCCAACCAGGACAGTTGCGGTCAATGACCCAGCCACAGCGGATGTTGCTGCGCAGGGTCCATTAGAGGGCACCCAGCTGCCACTGACGCAAGTCAGGCCTTTGGTCATCCCTCCACGTGCCACTCCCTTGGCTCAATCCACCGGTGCCACTGGCCATACTGATCAGAGCGGCATTTGCCAGCCAGGGTCTGCGCCACAATCCAAGAGGAGGAATATTGCACCTGTAGCACAGGCTGGGACCCCACACACAGCCACAACCTCCTGCATGTCGAGGAAGAAGCCTTGACATGCTAGTGGGTCCTAATTGTCAGACTACGGCTGCCCACCGTGATACCCACTGGAAGCAAGTTGCGGAATATGTGAGTGCATTCGGCCATGAGGTGCGCACGGCGCAAGAGTGCAAAAAGCGTTGGAATTACCTCAAACGCAGCGCTAAGGCTATGCGTGCCTCAAATTACAACTTGACTCTGGTGACTGGCAGTGGGCCTGCACCTGAGGAGGAAGACCTCACTCCGCATGAGTCATTCGTTGTGGAGTTCATACCATATGAATCAGTCGAAGGAGTGGGAGAGATGCCGGACTTTGATGCCCAGTCCAGTGAGTGTTGCTGCGTGTTTGTTGAGGACATGTGTGTTTTACTTGTGTGATGTGTTGTGCATGACTACCACTACATGTCACGTGTACATGGTTCTGATGTGCAAGTAATGCAATGCTTCCCTGATGCATGGCTGCTCTGCTGGATGGTGGACATGTGGAGCGGACGGGGACTGTCCGCATCACCACTATTGCACCCTACTCACATACTGCTTACCAGGATGCCCCTCGAGTCCATGTTCCAGCTCAATGGCCCTTCTGCATGTAGCGTGGGATGACCTTCCTCTCAGCCCAGGGACTATGTCATAGCATGACTGACGTGCATGTGTCATCTGCCTGCATGCAGGTACTCCATGTAGGCATGCCCCCTTGTCCCTCCACCCCCCGCCCTGCACCCCAATTCCACCTTTGCACTGGTCTGCTTCAATTTTGCCATTGAGTACTTCCCTGTTCATGCGTCCTGTGTACATGCTAACTTCCAGCGGCCAATCTGCCAGACATATGCTGTGTGGTACATCCTTTGTACTTGATGCAGTGTGTCTCACTTGGACTGTGCAGAGGTCAGATGCCCCGCAGGGACATGAGTGACCATTCATGCACCATGTGTATTCCACGCATTCCCCTATGTGTCCTTGACTGGATGATCATTGTAGTACAAGTCCAGGGTGACCTACATTGCATGGCATTTCATCAGCCTTCCCATGTCCACTGTGGCTCAGTCCTGCGTCGCACACATGTTTAGGGTGTGACAGTCTGTGGGTCACAGGTCTCACCCTGTTTACTGGCCAATGACTCTGTCCAACTGGTGTAGTGTCTTCTTCACACATGGGTGTACTCCAGAGGTTTCATCATGTGTCCTGCTTACTGTCCCATCATCATTTGCTGTGTTGTCACTTGACTCACATGATGCAGTTGATGCTAGTCAACATTGTCTGTCAATACACAGTTCTATGGTCAGCCTTTTGATACCATGCTAGGCATCCCTGCATTTGCCCTTGGGGGGGAGGGGTGGTTTGCTTGTAGCCATGCTACCCATTGAATGCACATTGCACATGATGCCTGAAGTTGACCTTGCACTGCCTTCACATTTTCTAACACACATCATGAAGTACTTGTACATGTAGATATTGAGTAAGGTACACATTTGCTGCACTGCATCGACCCACTTCTGTGCAAACTGACACCATTCTACATGCCTAATCACAGAAGCAATGTCAAGTTGACCCAGCCTGCATAGCAGGTTCTATTTTGTGTGTGACATGTCTGCTTGATGTGTGTGATGTCTGTGTGTGTGTGTGTTGTGTGCTTCTAACATGTGTAGTGACCTTTTTTCTCTCTACTTTTCAGATGATGATGCAATGGAGCCAGAGGATGGTGTTGTCATGCCAGGCACAGGGTTGTTATCACTGTAGCAACCCGGCACAAGTGGGGGTCGTGGGGTGGTAGGCCACGAAAACCCACATGTGCTACAGTCCATCTTGTCTCTGGCTGGCAATGAGTCCAGCCCTGATGAACACTCTGACGTCCATGTCGAGTTGGATGTGCATCAGGTCCATATGTCGGGGGTGAGTGATTCTGATGTGGGCACTCCTCTGTCCACTACACCTGCACTGAGGGGTCAGACAGTGTTGGAACCTCCGCCTGTGGTGGATCAGGACACAGGGTCACCCTCCACACCAGTCACTGATGTGCCTGGGCCATCACGTCGACGGGAGCATGTAGTCGTGCAGCCGCGGGTGGTGCCAACACAACGAGGACACCCGGTCCTTGGGTCCCGCAGGGGTCAAGCCCAGCAACGCGGTCGCTGCGCGCAACCGCAGTATACTGAGTGGGAGCAAGACATGACTGCCAATTCTGAACGGCAGTGGGCAGCAATGGAGAATATCGCTGAGAGCATGGAGCATGTGGCCCAATCCGTGCTCCCCCCTGCTAGGCAGGTGCTTCTCCAGCAGCAGGCGGCACGGTCCACGGCCCGCTTGCTCAGGCTAGGCATGGCGGCCTCAGACAGGGCACGCCAGGCTGAAAATGTTGTCTCTGTGTTAAGCAATTGCTGCTCACGCAGAGGCACACATGGAGGCCCTGAGGCAGGAGTATGCTTCCCTCAGATCCACTCTGGGTGTCCTTCTGAGAGGGAGCGGGCAGAGGAGAGGTTTTGCGCAGCTTGAGTGTACCATCTCGGCTGAGCTACATGCTTGCCAGGAGGTGCAGCAGTTGTCCAGCCAGGCCTTGCAGGAGGAACTCCGTGTTACACATGCTACCTTGCAAGAGGAAGCACATGTATGTTTGTTTGTTTCTTTGTTTATTTGGTATAGCGCAAAACCAAACCCAAAGGGTAGCTGAGCGCAGACAATACAAGGATACTTGAGAACTTGGTTACAGGAAAATACAGTTATACAGTTCAAATTAGAAACAAGGTGCATGTACAAGCAGGTGCGAAAATACAGTTAAAGCTAGTAGACCAGAAACCAATTAATCTAGTTACAATCATCGGGGGTCTCTAGAGCAAGTGGTAGTGGGGAGGTCGAGCTGAGGGTCATTGGAACGTATCCAGGTGAGGACTTTCCGCCTGAAGCTAGGGTAGGGTTGGTCCATTCTGAGATCCAGAGGGAGTCTGTTCCACGTTTGCGCAGCTATCACCAGAAAACTGGAGCCGCCAGCTGTACTCTTTTTGTATCTGGGCACCATTAAGGTATAGGCATTGGTCGTTCTAGTGGGACGGTTTGAGATTCTCTTGTTGACTCTGTTTACCTGGTAGGGGGGAGCTATGTTGTTAAGACATTTAGAGGTGAGGGAGAGGGTTTTGAGGGCAATCCTGTCTTTGATTTTTAGCCAATGGATATTTTTTTCTAGAGGTGGAGAAATGAGCTCTATTAGGAATATTTAAAGCTACTCTAATAGTGTTATTTTGGAGAGTTTGGAGTTTATCAAGGATATATTTATTAGATCCTGCATATAGAGCATTACATTAATCCAGCTTGGATATGATGAGTGCATTAGCTAGTGTAATGCAGCTAGTCTCAGTTAGAAATGGTCTACATGCTCGGATCAATTTACAAGTATATGCAGTGGAAGATGCTAGTGAGTTAGTTTGTTTCTTGTTTTCTTGACCGCTGAGTCGACCCCAAGGGTTTTGACTGCAGGCATCACTTTGATGACATTATTGTCGATGTTAAATGAAGCATAGTTCGGGTCAAGTTTTTTGATGGCCAACTCTGAGCCGAGGATCAGTAACTCAGTTTTGTCGTCATTGAGGCAGAGGCCATGAGATGCCATCCATGCCTGAATGAGGAGATATATCTTGTTTACTAAGGCCGTGTCTTCCAAGAAGTTGCCCGAAAGGGGGATAAGGATCTGAGTGTCATCTGCGTAATTAGTGTAGATGACACCCAGTCTGTCCAACTTGTCAAACAAAGGTTTAGTAAAGATGTTGTACATCGTCGGAGATACACATGATCCCTGAGGGACACCGCATGAAACTTGTGTGGGATCAGCGGCTGCTAGGGGGGAGAAGACTCTCATTGTCCGGTTTGCAAGGAAGGATTGTACCCAGGTTATGGCATCACTTGAAAAATGAGTGGCAGAACTGAGGTGATTGCATAAGACTGCGTGATCTACCAAGTCGAAGGCCGCAGATAGGTCAAGGAGGAGTAGCATAGCTGATTTGCTATTGTCCTTCAACTCGTCAATTTGGGTCTTAAGGTCAATCAGGGCTGTTTCAGTACCATGAAGGGGACGGAAGCCAGATTGACGTGAGCCTAGTTAATTGTTAGTTTCTAAGTAGTCCTGAATTTGCAGGTAAGCTACTCTGTCAATGATTTTAAGCAGAAATGGGACGGTGGTGATGGGTCTGTAATTTGTCGGTATTGCGGGGTCAAGTGTTTGTTTTTTTAGCCAGGGAAGCACCCAAGATTGTTTTAGGTTATTAGGCACTAGGTCAGACTTAAAGGATGCATTGATGAGTTTAGAGATGAAGGGGGCTAGGTCTCTAGCTGCATCTTTTAAAATTTGGGCAGGGCAATTATCTCCTTTGCAGTTGGATGGCTTTAGAGATAGTATGATTTTTTTCTGTCTCTAATATAGTTATTTGTCTGAAGCTAAAGGGGGGAGGGGTGTTAGGCTGGTTTAGAGGAAGCAGTGACTGAGGTGTAGGCTCCGTTGGCAGGAGCAGGGAAGCTTTTTTATTGGCAATTTTGGTTTGGAGCAAGCTAATTTTGCCTGCCAGGGCATTTTGTATATTAGTGCACCAGAGCTTTTTTTAGGAATGTTATCAGTCGGGGGTATGGGTGATTCCATTTCTCGGAGGATGGAGAATAGCTCCTTGGTATCTGATTTAGCCTTAGATATTCTATCATTAAAGGTATTCCTTTTAGTGCTTATGATTTCCTTTTTATACTGTTTGGCGAGAGTGGCTAATTTAATTTTGTTCTCCTCAGTGGGTGAGTGTTGCCAAATTGACTGCAGCTTTGTTTTTTGAATTCTGAGGTCTTTCAACTGTGGTGTGAACCAGTTGTTTAGGTGACAAAGTTGTTTGCTTTTACGTATTTTGGTGGGGGCAATCAAGTCAAGTGCCTTAATCATTGCGCTGTTGTAGGCTTCCACAAGCGATGTGGGGTCTGTGATGTTATCTAGATTATCACGGGAGGTTCTGCATGCAGACCTACGTGTGATCGCCACACAGAACCAGGCTCACCCGTCCGGCAGGCTTGCTGCCGACGAGGGGCAAGCTGCGGCTAGGCGTGGTCAGGCTCCTGTTTCCAGGAAGAGCCAGACTGGGACGACAAAGTATCTCCCACATAGGTCGGGCTGTGCAGGCGTTGAGCCCATGGAGGTTTTTGTTTCCTCAACATCATCGCATGTGGGTGTTGAGCAGCACCCTGTACCTCCCCCCTCATGGATGCCTCCCCCCAGGTCGTATGTGACCATTTTTGATTTTTCTTTTAGTTTAGTTAGTTTAGTTTCATTTTGATAGTTAGTTTAATTAGGTAATGTAGGTTTTTCATAGTTAGTGTAATTAGTTAATATAGTTTAAAATTGCTTGTCTATTGTGCTTTCATGTGACGGTGTGGTGCTTTGTGGCTTTTGAAAGCATCCACTGTCTGTTACTGCTGGGCCCTTAAAGCTTGTCTTGTGTATGTGTTTGCAGGTTCGTGTCTTTGAATCACATATGCCACTCCTGCTTCGCTTATCCATGGGCTCTCAAGGATGGTTCAGTGTAACAGCCTATTACACAAGGGCTTTGGACTGTCCTATCTGTGGCATGGCTTCTGCTGTCCAACTTGTGTTAACACCCCTAGTGGGGATGATAGGGGCGTTATTGACCACTGTTCTTCTTTCGCTAGATGGGGGGTTTCATGATTCATGTGTACATTAATTGCTATGCATTGTGTGGAATGTTTCTTATCTTTACTGTACATGTGCTTGTTGCAATTCATGCCGTAGATAGTGTGTTCCACACTTTGCCTGTGAAAGACGCACTGATGGTGTGATTTCTGATGTACGTCTCTGACATGGTCCAGTCATGAAATGCCTGAAGAGAGACACACAGATGATTTTAAAGCATTAATCATGTGTTTCATGCCCTTTCTGCAGGGGGATGAGCCTCCAGACTACCTTTGCCAGCAGACATGGGCCATTGGACGTCTGGAAGCTGGACACATTTGGTGGTGCTGACATGCGCATGTGTGCGCAAGCAGAGGCACAGGGATTGCGCTCATACATCCAAAAACAGCTGACGTGTTTCAAGGGACTCCAGGCAAGGTGAGCAGCACAGGGGGGCCACAACGCAGCAAACCTTTCAACAGGCCAGTTGCACATGCATGTTTAGTAGCAGCACTGACGGTGAACTTGGACAAATATTGGTGTTGAAGCGCACAATACAGCTGAGATGCGTTGGTGGACTAATGGCTAGTTGATGGGAAAGTTGTCTGGGGCACCTGGAGGGGCAGTGGCACATACCCTCTGATCCACCATGGTCCATTGAGGCACTTGTATTAGCCATGTAGCATTCTAAGACATGGAAAGAAGCAGCTCACAGGGACAGACTCGTGTGCAGTGCATTTCATTCCAATGTAGAATTTGACACATGCACTACCTTCTTTATTTCGGTCATGGTGGAACACGACTTGTTCTGAAGTCATACCTTGCTATATGCGTCTGGCTGCTTACCCAGGGAACATTGCATGTTGTGTGAATCGTGACACATTGGTCTTCCATTTGCCACGCACCCACCGGCGCCTGACTTACTGCATTGACTGTGTATGAACCATCACAGGGGTAATGTTACGTATGGGTACCAAGCATCCACACCAGATTGTTTGTTTGTAGAGTAGTTTGTTACTTTGGGGCATATGTGGTGGTGTGTTTGTGTGTTATGGGCATGCACAGATTAGTAACTGTGGCTCTCTTTGCAGCATTGAACTACTCCTGTTACCGGACCTGAGAGTGCGCAGGCAGGAGGCCAGCACTCACCCCAGAGATAAGTTTCTCTTTGTCTTCCATTTGAGTAATTTGTTACTATGTGCATGATGATCAAGTTTGGTGTACTTGTGTATGTGTTAATGTGAGTAGTACTGTTTTGTGCATTTCCGACTTTCCCGTGTCAATCCTACTCCCCTCTTCTGCCCCTCATTCCGGTTATCCAGTATTGCAATGCCTGTCCCAAATGCATATCCCTGACCCTCCTTCCCCACCAGGGTCTCAGAGGCCTGTGTGAGTTTGACCTTGCAGGCACCCAGACCACAGTGGGGGTGGTTGGTTCGTGCCACTCCTGCGCCTGTACACGGGAGCTGTGACAGTACACATCAGTTCGTGGTGCATCATTCTGTGTTATGCACCACACATGGTACACATCATGTTGTGACATTGTTTTACTGTGGTACCTTGGTTGTTACGTCATTGTGGTAGTACTTGGGCTTTGTGACGTACTGCTACTTCAAGTCATCTACTGGAGGCTCTTCTGGTTTGTTTTGCTGCCTGCAGGCTTTTTGCTTGGCTTCTGTGTTGGCCTGCTTTGAGTTCTCTTTGATTTGTTGTTTTTGTAAGTCAAGGTGGCCTCTGAGGGTGCTGGACACTTTTTACACACAAGGTGGGAGATGGTGACAAAGGGGAAGGGTGATCCTGTGGCCATGTGAACTTCAAGGTTGAAGGCTTCATAACACAGGTGCAGTTCTTCAGTGGGTCATGGTGATTTGTGAGGGAGGGGGGGTGTTTTGTTGTTGACAGTTGCCTTGCCCTACAGTGTGATGCGCACCCTGACATTGTAATTGCGGTATCCTATGTACATGATGTATTCTGCTGATCAATGCCTGATCATGTGTTGTGTTTACCTTTCAGGTGTGAGGGAATAGTTGTGGCTTGACATGCTGGGGTGTACACATGGTCAATGTTCACATGTGATGTGTAGAGGAAACTGATGGTCACTTGATTGCACATGCATATTTTGAGTGCATGTCCCTACTGACCCACACACTCGCGCTATGATCCACTACATGTACAACCACCCTTCCATGTCCACATGTACACTCTGTTTGCCTTCTGGTGCCCACTGTGTCCCTGCAGCACATGATCTATGACCAATTGTGGATCCTGTACATGCGTAATTTGCTTTTTGATGTAGTTTGTCGCTTAGATGTGATGCTCAGGGTGTGCGTCACACACAATGGCTCTTCACTATACTGTGCGCTGAGCAGTGTGTTGCAGGAGGTGGACACGGCACACAGAAGCTGCAGTGTTGATTTTGCAATGCACAATGTGCATGTAGACAGGCATTCATTGTTATGTTACAACTACAACTTTTGTAATGCATTTGGGTATGACTTATTTTGCGTGGGACGTTGTTGGTCAGTCATTTCATCTGATTCCATGTCAGGCATCATTGTGTGATGCCACTTTACATTTTTCACATGTCAATGTGTACCTTATTGGTACTGTGTTGGTGTATAGCTATTCATGTCATGTTTCGGTTTGGGTGACATATCAGTGATAGTCATGGCCTGTTTTGCAAGTCTGTGTGATTCACAAGTTGCATTTGTGCCTTTTGGTCACACAGGATTGCTTATGTTTAAGTAGCTAGGGATGCACACAATGTGGCACTTCCATGGCAACATTCTCAGGGTGGTAAGGTTGTGACAGTTGACTGTCTCTTTGTCATCATCGATTGTCACCTGGTATGTGCCAGGCCTGTGTGCACTCCGCAGGGTGGGAGTTTAGGTGAAAAATGTGGCCACAAGCTGGGTCCGGGCTTCCTCGCCACTTGCCCTATCCCCTCCCATGGGCAGCGCCTGTGCCTGTGGTTGGGGTTGTGGGGGCACCACCATGTCCACCGGTATGCCCTGCCGTGTTGCAACATTGTGCAGAACACATGCTGCCACAATGATCCTGCACACTACTGGGGGTGCATAGAGTAGCTGCCCGCCAGAGCGGTCAAGGGAGCGGAAGCGTGACTTGAGCACTCCGAATGTGCACTCCACTATGGCTCTGGTTGCAATATGGGCCGCGTTGTATCTTACCTGGGGTGGTGTGGTGGGGTGGGGTTCTGGATTGGCGTCATCTTGTGGTTTCTCAGAGGGTAGGCACTGTCCCCTGGAGAGGTGATGATGGTTGTGATTATTGGGGTTGGTGTATTTCTGTGTGTGTGACATGCATGCATGTGCACGGGCATTTGTACTCACCTAGGAGCCATGTGTCACCATGCTGCCCAGCTTCCAGGGCCCGGCTCAGGGCAGACATTCTGTATATGAAACTGTCATGGGTGGAGCCAGGGTAGTTTGCATAGATAGAGGTGATGATTCCCTTTGCATCGCATACCACCTGCATGTTGATGGAATGCCAGTGCTTGCGGTTCCGGTAGATGTGCTCAGTGGCCCTAGGTGGATGTAGGGCCACATGGGTGCAATCTATGGCACCAAGCACTTTGGGGAAGTGTGCCACCCTGTAAAATTCCTGGACAACGGCCTGCCTTTCTGCGGGTGTTCGGGGCATGTATATGTGCCTGCGGACTGAGGGGCACGCTGTCATGATTGCCAAGACCTGGTGTAGGCAGCGTGACTGCATGGCCTGTGAGACCCCCCCACTATGGCAGTAGTCCACTGAAGTGACCCAGTGGCCAAAAATGCAGGACATTGAGCACCTTCTCCAAGGGGCTCAATGCTTGGGAGCAGAGGGTGGGGGATGTAAGATCATCTTCCCACTCCCTGACCAGGTCTAGGAAGATACGAGGTGGAAACCTAATCCTGCCGTAGACCTGGTTGTCAGGCATCCCAAAAAGACTTGTCCGGGGTGAAAAAATGCGGGCCCTGGCTATTCTCCTCCTCCTGTGTTGTCCCACGATCAGTGCTGCGACAAATGGGGCATTCATCGTAGCTGTATATACGTGTTTGTTGTTTGCGCGCACTTTTATACTGTGCGAGGGGACGCTTCCGCCTGTCTTCGTGTGGCGGACGCGTTGACGCATATGCGCATCTTTTGCCGTGTGCGGGTTTCCCGTATTCGAATCCATGAATACGGGTTGTTCGCGTGCATGTGGGTGTTCTGTGTAGTTCCCTGCAGTACTTCCCAAGTTACGCCTTCTTTTTCACGCGTTGTCCCCCATTCCGCATGTTAAGCCCCGTGTCCTGCCCCCTTTTTGGTGTGTGCGCAGACGTTGTGAGCTTTCCCTCTGCGCTTCACGCACAGCGTTCGGGATGTTGCAATGACGTGTGCGCCACGCACGGGTTTGGCGCACATTTCGGGAAAAACACGCGCAGGAGCTGCGCTTCATTTTTCACGCTTGTGCCAGCTTGCGCCAAGATTTTCGGCGCACATTTGTTCCATGAATCGGCCCCGAAGTGTCATAAGCATACCAGGAGTAATCTGGGCATGATGGTGCCAAAAACATGCTTGCAATGCTTCTCTTTCAGGTGTTGTAGGCACACAGTTTATTGGATGATATAAATAGAAAATCCCAGAAGTTAAAATTCACTGAGCAGAAATGAAGATTGCAGGGGTGCATCTGTGTATGACTGAACCTTTTATGAAAAACCGTGTGGGACAAACAGGGTGGTTCCATCACAGAAGATTGCTATTATGTGGGAAGCTGCAGAACTTTCATTCTGCCTTTCTTACCTTCACACAGTCATCTTCATACTACTTTCCTTGATACTTTTCCCTGAGAATCTTCTGCTAATCCTTGCTGCACTTTCATCTTCCTTCTCATGCCTGGGGCTTGAATGCTGGCTTTTGTGTTGTTGGTTGTGTGAGGGAAGAGCAGTGTTATATCCTGCATCATGTAGCTAGCTGGGGCTGGCAGGACTGCTAAAAGAGTCTTGTCTAGGCCATCAATGGCAAGTGTGACGGGGTTGGCCGCCACAAATAACCATGCTGACTGTGGAGTAAAAGTTCAAGGGGGTTTATTAAAATAAATTGTCAGAATGATGCTCCTGTTTTCCTTAATTCTCTGGGGCCCATAGGTCGTGGAATGATTGGCGCTAGGGCCGTCCCTCTCCTCTTTTGATTAACCTGGGCCTGGAATTCACCTCCCAGCCCCAGATGTCCCTACCGGGCTGTGAGTCATCTACCGATCGGTAACCCCTATCTATCTCTCTTCGACAATTGGTGTTCTCCCTAAGTTGTTAGATATCTGACTCCCTAGGGAACTTCTAACTTTCCCTCTCCTATTGTTGGTTAGTTGCTGGGAAATAGGGAATGGTGCCTTTTTCACCCAGCGTCAAGTACACTCCTTCCACAACCTCTCACTCCTAGCCCTTAACTAATCTAACATTGTACAGTAATCTCTTCTCACCACGTCACTGTCCCTTTCAATCTCTCACTCCGCTTTTCCACCTCTACCCTTATCTTAATTTCTTTCTCCCTCCTAATCCTTCCTCTAATATCTCCCTCTGTTCTTGCTTCTCCCTCCTTCCTCTCACTCCGCTTCTCAACCTCCTACTATTCCTCTAATCCTAACTCCTGCTCGACTCTGTACCAATAGCTACCCCTATTCTTCCACTTACTGTCACTCTTCCTGCTACTACCTCGAATACTGTTCCCACTCCGCTACTACCACTACCTCTCTCTACCTCCATCCAGATTAGTCAGGGATATGGTGCCCTGCACACCTCTCTCACTATTACAAATCTCTAGGGATATGGTGCCCTGCTCACCTTCTGTACTAGCACCTGTTTAACCCTCAGGGACTCCCAGGGATATGGTGCCCTGATTCTCCTACTAACTCCCACTCTACCACTACTGCTCACACTCCTTTCTCTCCCAAACACTCTACAGACACCCTCCTTAACAATATACTCCTCACTCCAAAACGCTCTCGCCTTCACTGTTCCCTTGGACGTCTTCTGCCTACTCCAGTCCTCACTCAACTAACCCACACTTGCTCATTCACACAAACTTCCTTGAATACCCCAACCCCTCCCAGGATTGGCCACTTACCTCAACCAATAGCTTACCTGGCTCCAGGGGGTGTGACAGAGAAAGGCCAAGGTAGGGCTTAAAAAGGCTAGTAAGCCTCACCCTTTTCCAACAAGGACCCTGCTGGGGTCCCGGGATGCTGGAACAATGAAGAGCTGCAAGCACTTTAAAAATAGTATGGTCCCTGGTGACATAACAGGTCAGGCCTTCATGGGGCCTTTGATTTATTTATTAAGCTTGACATTGCGATTTCGAAAAACGAGCAACATAAGATCAATCAGTAAGCACACAATCCATATACATAGTGTGGTGGGAAGAACTGAAGGGTACAGTCGGAAGCGCAGTTACCAATAACATAGGTAATACTGTAATAATTAAAGTAGGCAAAAAGCTGTGGGGAAACTTTTTAATGGACACTCTTAACAGAGGACCTCAGCGCCCTTGGTATAGATAGTGATTGTCGCATGGATTGTGCAACAACGGAGAAAAATATGATTCCTCTACTCCGTTTTAAAAGCTAAAAATGAAGAAGGTAGTTGCACTTATTCCATCATGCGCCAGTTTCAGTTAAATGAAAAAAAGAAGAGACTCCACTCAATTGGAATGTAATAATTGTGAATTTGTATTATTTGGAACGAGTGCCCTTTGTGATAACACATGTTTCAACGGTCTGCGCCGTCTTTCTCAAATCTGGGCTAATTTTTAATACAAGAATGCAAACAAAAATCAATGTTTAAATTCTACAGAAAAATAGTGACCAGTTGTAGCACAGACAAATTATGTCAAATGTAACACCGACAGAAAAAAGAGAGGGAGGTTTGTTAAGAAGGATCATTCAGGCAAAACAGTGAGTCATTAAGTATCAAAATAAATTAAAAAACATCCATTATTGCATCAAATGTCCACATGAAAACATTTTGAAAATAAACAGAACAGGGTGGAGGACAGGGAGGGGAGAATAGAGACAAGAGAAAAAAAAGGGGGGAAAAAGAGAAAAAAAAAGACATCATGAGTTCAGTTATCTCTTAGCGTTCAGTTGACAAAGTTGTTTATAAAAAATGAGCTAATTATGTCTTACCCAATGGTATTGGTTGTAAATATTGATTGTGGCTTGACAGCATAGCAAAAATGTAAATTCACGGGTTAAATCCCAGCCTGTTAAATAAAATGATATGTATAATATTCTAAAAGTACATTTATTTTTAAGTTTATAGTGGAGCGGCATTTGTAAATGAATTGATACTAAACGTTCGTGAATTGACAGAAGCACTTAGGGGATAACACCCTCTAGTTATAATACATGTGCCGTGAAAAGAGGCTGCCCGATGAGTCCTGATCCCTATCTTATTATCTTATAATGTATCGTGGTCAAATTTGAGCGGGTTCACTTCACATGCGCTACAGATAAAAGCTTGCTTAAATCCGTGTCTCACCCCTGCAGTAAAAAATACGAGCTCTGTACAATTCCGTCCGCGTTCACAGGAAAAGCCAAAATGGTGGCTTTAAGTAGTTGTTTCTGAGGTTGTCTAGGCAACCAAAGAGGTCCTTTTTCTATTTCTAATATGAGCACCATCTTTTGGGCTCCGAAAGAAAACAGTGTCCTCATGGTTGCGTGAGCCCATACATAAGTAAATGTCCAGTATCTACAATTTCGTTCTAGCGGAATTGGATGTTGTGAAAATGAATCTCCCCGGGAGGGGCAAGAAAAACAGTTATGGTTCGCCAACTACTATATGGCTACGGTCAAGAGACAAATACATACATAAATGATGTACGTGATTGAAGTCAGATAATTAAAAGGTTAATAATCGGTTATGTTAATATTAAGTTCTGTATCACATAACAAATAATGTATAAAGATATTTGCCATGTTAACTCCCAAGCCTTCACTCTTATAAATATGTTAATTACCAAAACACTAAATGTTAAGTAGCTATTAATAGCTGAGTAAACCTGGAAACCACCCATTCTTATAATTATTGGTTATGTTCTAAAAGCACATCTGGGTATTTTTTGAGCTGTTCAGTAACATGCAGGGTAAGTAAATTTTATACTGAATTTACAGTTCAATACAGGCACCACATCTTTGACATAACCTAATTTAAGTACTTCATAAAAAGGAGGACATCTCATTATCAGAGTTCAAGCCCCTTTCTACTGTTCGGAAATGGCATATTAGTTTCGCTTCTTCTTGTCTCAGTTTCCTCTCTAGGTCTGCACCTCTTGGTCCAAGTGTAACTCTTTTTAGACCCAAATATGTGATGTCTTTTTTATTGCTAAATTGGTGTTTTTGCCAGTGGGATGCCAATGGTAAATTCACGTTCTGGCTTCCAATGCTGGAGATATGTTCCCTGATTCTGGTTCTCATTTCTCTAATAGTACTTCCAATGTACATCTTTTTACATTCGTTTTGCAATTTATAAAGTCAGTAATTTTGAACTTGGTGCCAAAAGAGTCTTCAAAAATCTCTGTGTTACCCATTGCATATTGGCACATGGTGCATGAGCTACATTTGCGAAAGCCTGCAGGTTTTTGGGGTAACCATGAGGTTGTCACTGTACATTTTTCTTCTGGTAAAAGTGAAGGGCTAAGAATGTTTTTCAGCGTTCTTACTCTTTTAAATGTTACTGAAGGACTTTCTTCAATGTAATTCTGAATATGTGGATCCAATTTTAAAAGTTCCCAATTTTTTTTAAGGATCTTCCTTATTACATCATTGTTGGCACAGAAGGTTGTGATAAATCTAATTCTTTCTGGCTGACTTTGAGTTGGCTTTCTGGAAGTCAGTGTGTTCTCTCTTTTAAGTTTCCTTGCTTGAGCTCTTGCTTCTGTCGGTGTTACATTTGACATAATTTGTCCGTGCTACAACTGGTCACTATTTTTCTGTTGAATTTAAACATTGATTTTTGTTTGCATTCTTGTATTAAAAATTAGCCCTGATTTGAGAAAGACGGCGCAGACCGTTGAAACACGTATCACAAAGGGCACTCGTTCTAAATAATACAAATACACAATTATTACATTCCAATTGAGTGGAGTCTCTTCTTTTTTTCATTTAACTGAAACTGGCGCATGATGGAATAAGTGCAACTACCTTCTTCATGTAATAATTAAAGCTCATAGCTTAACCAGAGTTGGGGACCAGGGACATCCGGTCACTGGAGCCATCATTGCTATCGCTGGACAAGGAGGACAAATAGAGGAGCGTAAAGGGGCCCAAATGTTCCTAAGTCTAGACACTACTTGCTGTAGGCCAGCCCAGTGCTCCTCATTGACCGAGGCCCAGGTGACAGCCCGCAGCCACTGAGTATGAGTGGGGGCTCCAGGGCGAAGCCAAAGCAACAGGATACATCGGGTCGATAGTAGTAAACCAAGTCCAGCCAATTTCCTGGAATTGCAGCAGAGACAGGGGAGTTCGTGAAAGAGGCAGGTCAATGGGGAAGGGGTGACAGTGCAACCCAGGATATAGTGGTACATACCTCCTTCCAGAACGGAGAGAGGCGCGGACAGGACCAAAGCATATTTATATAGTCTGTGTCATCTGTTCCACATCTCGGGCACTTGGGGGGATGATCACTTGACATATGATGTAGCCTAATAGGGTTATAGTGGAATCTATGGAGTATCTTGAATTTAATCAATTTAAATTTAGAATGAAATGAGATTTCATGGGTGTATACTCACATGTGGTCCCAACGTTGATCTGTTATTTCAATCCCCAGCTCCTCACTCCAAGTGTCCCTGAGCTTGACGAATGAGGGGGTAGCCCTACTCTGGAGGAGGTCATACAATCTGGAGATTTTCCCTTTGGGGGCTGTGGTGTTCAAGATTTCCGATAATATTGAGTCATTGGGAGGGATTGCAGGGAAGTCTGGGCATCTGTCCTTGAGAGAGCGGCATAGACCGGCATACCAGAGTCAGTGGGAGGGTCTGCCTCGCAGGTGTTTGGGTAATTCAGGCCATTCAATAAAGGTTCCCAGAGCGAACGCATCTCGAACAGTACCGAGGCCTGTATTGGACCAAAGATGCATTGTTGCCGCGTCCACTCGAGGAGATTCAGGGAGGAAGTTCCAGAGGGGAAAGTCACCATGGAAGGGGTGTGGGGTGTTAGCCTGTTTCCACAGTTTATTGAAAGCTAATATAGTGGATCCCGTGGGGTCAAGGGGTTCAAGTTTGATGTTCTGGGAGAGGAGAACCAGAGAGTGGATATTGCGTCCATCTACGGGCCACCGTTCGAATTTAACATGGGGGAGAGGGTTGTCAGATTCAAACCAGTGTGAAGCAAAGTGGGCCTGGGCAGCTATCCAGTACCTCTCGAAGTTAGGGGCGCCAAACCCACCCTTTGAAGTTGGAGTGGTTAACGTTTCCAGTTTTAGGCGGACCGCACCAGAGTGCCATAAGAAGGTGTTATTGGTTTGGCTCAGTGCTTTAAAGAAATCGCGGCCTGGCCAGAGGGGGACATTCAGGAATTTGTATGAGAGTTGTGGTAGCACTATCATCTTAAGGATAGCAATCCTGCTGGCCAGTGTGATCGGCAGCTTAGCCTAGTCTGTGGATATTCGGAGACGGGTGGATAGATATTTCCCGAAATTAGCTTCGTATAAGGAGGTCTGATGGCGTGTGACTACTATCCCAAGGTATGTAATCTCCGTTTGTGACCAGGTGAATCCCTGGAGATTTGTCGGGTAGGGAGGGGGGGTGGAGTCGGTTAACGGAAACAGTACCGATTTGGTGCAATTTACTTTGAGACCAGATATTTCACCGAAGAGTATGATGTCATCTAAGATTGGGGCTAAATTAGGTTCAGGAGAGCGGATGAACAGGACAGCGTCATCTGCATACAGTGAGATAATCTCTGGGGACCCAGACAGCCCAATGCCTCTATGTGCATGCCGTTGACGAATCCTGTCTGCCAGAGGTTGAATGGCTATAGAAAATATTAATGGTGAAAAGGGACAACCCTGCCTCGTGCCACTGGCTATTCGGAATTGAGTAGAGCACCGGTCCTCGGTACGGACCCTGGCAACAGGAGAGGAATACAAAAGTTTCACCCAGGACCGAAAACAGGGACACGTTACTTTTTCCAAGCACCAGCCACAGGTAATTCCAAGAGACCGAGTCGAATGCTTTTTGCATATCCAAAGTGGCTGCAACTGTCTGTGTACCCAGGTTGATTCGAGTGAGTATGTTGAACAGCGGGCGCAAGTTAAGAGAAGTGGAACGCCCCAGGATGAAGCCCGACTGATCAAGGTGAATAATGAATGACATATATGGTGCCAGCCTAATGGCCAGTACTTTGGCATACATTTTAACATCGCAATTAATAAGGGAAAAGGGCCAGTATGAGGCACATTGTGTGGGGGCTTTGCCCGGTTTAAGTATTACCGAGATTACTGCCTCTCAAAGAGAGGGGGGGAGTTCACCAACTCTACAGGCCTCATCCCATAGGGCTGCCAATTGGGAGACGAGGTGTGTCTTATAGCACTTATATAATTCAATTGGGAGTCCATTCACTCCAGGGCCCTTTCCAGAGGATAGTGCCTCTATGGCCTTGGATATCTCTTCGGGTAAAATCAGGATGTCCAGGGCATCCCCGGTTTCCAGGGAAAGACTAGAGAGCGGGAGACTATCTAGGAATATTGCCATGTCAGTTATGGGGGCATTATTTGTATTGGAGTGAAGTGTTTCGAAAAAGAAGCAGAATTTGTCATTGATATCCTGCGATGAGAGAGCCATGGTACCCTCGGCCCTATCGATAGCCGGGATATGGGGTGCTCGATTTTCTTGGTGGATCAGTCTAGCTAGGACTCGACCAGGGCACTCTCCCTCCCCATATCTGCGGGCAGACTGGGGTAATCGAGGAACTTACGTTTGCGCTCAGCATGGGTACGGAATGTGTCTAATGCTGTGCCTATTTTGGCAAGTGTGATGGACAATTGGGAGGAGGCACATTGGGTTTCAAGTAGGGCGAGTCTGGATTCACTCTCTGCAATGGTCCTCCGAATTGCTTTAAGGTTCCCTGCCTCTTTGGCTATTGCGATACCCCTGATATAAATTTTGAACGTCTCCCAGAGAGTGGCTTGTGATTGGACAAATCCAGTGTTCAGTGAAAAAAAGTCGTCAATACAAGTCCCCAGTTCCGACTCAAATACATTATCTAGTAAAGCATGCAGCTTCAGTTTCCATGAGTCTGTCCCCTTGTCATCTGTGTTCCACTTCAGGGAGACTGTCACTGGGGAATGATCTGACAATGTTCTGGGGAGAATAGACATGTGGGTGACAGTTCTGACAGGTATATCAGAGATGAGCCATCTGTCAATACATGAGTGTGAGTCATGTACTGAGGAATAAAAAGAGAAAGCTCGGGAACCAGGGTGAATTAGTCACCATGCGTCAGTCACATTTAGTTGAGACTGTACCTCAATCATGGTTTTGGCTGCCTTAGAGAGCTGTCGTGCTTTGGAGCCTGATCTGTTGAGGTTAACGTCCAAAATAGTGTTGAAATCCCCACCCTAGAGAACAGGGATGAAGGGAAACCCAGCCAGCTGGGAGGAGAGGTGTATATAGAAGTCGGGATCATTGATGTTAGGACCATATATATTGAGTAGTACAACCTCTCTCCCCAGCAGGGACCCATATAGTATAGTAACTCGTAGCATCCCAAGGGACTTTGTGCCATTCAACATATAGCTGCACTTTGTGCATTTTAGTATGGTTACCCAGCCCCTGAATATTCCAGCTCTTACATACAATACAATCATCCGCCATTGAGACGGTAAAGCAGTGTCAATAGGGAAATGTCCAAGCTGGGGCGTGAATCATAGGGTTCGGACCAGACGTAGGGGGGATACAGTCTGATAACGCCAACCTGGGCACAATTAGGCACTCGGATTCTCAGTCGCGTATCAAGCATTTCTTTAACTAATTGCTGTTCCCAACCCACCCCCTTCACCACCCCTCCCCCAATCAGAGAGGTGACAACCCAATAAACCATTAACCCAACAACTAGAGGCGGCAGCATCACCTGGGGGGCTGTGCATTGGCCAAGAGTGGCTGTAAATCCGAAGTGGGGTGTTAACAAGGCATTGTGCGGTGCACAGTGTACAAACGGTACATAGGGAGCAAAGAGAGTGACGGTTACGCTCACCTGGATTCCACAGTGGCACCGAACGAAACTGGACTGCAACGGTCTCCACCAGCATGACTCGTAGTGAAGTGACGAGCGACTGCACCTGCCCTCTGAGTTTTGTCTGTCTGGCATGAAGGAGGATTTTCCTAGAATAGGACAATGGTGAGTTAGCTAACCAATAGGAGAAGATCTAACTACTGCTTCTGTTTCTGTACCCCTCTTATGTTCCCCTTACTGCGTCTCACCTGATTGTTAAGAAGGATGAGCTCTCCATTATGCGTCTGCATGCAGGGGTGCGTTGAAACTTGGGTACTCGGTTAGCTTCACTGATCCCGTGGCTGAATTCCTGACAATAAGGACTCCAAGGTAAGTCTTATGTCTTGCTTTTAAATTCTAATTGTCTTTAGTTCACTTTTGCACTATTGTCTTCATAGTGTGTTTTTCCCTTTTGCAGAATTGCCGCAGGCAGGTGTCTCTTTCTCCGAGAGAGCGATGTAAATGCCAAGATAAGTTTCCGTATTACGAAGAAAGAATAATGTCTTAAAATGCGTTATTGTTCATTCGCTCTTTTCACCTATTGGTCTCTTTCTTGTCTGCAGGTGCGGCACTTTCAGAAACAAAGCTTGTGTGAGGGTGATTAGCAAGACCGCAAATTAATATAGCTTTGGGTAAGTATCTTGCGGCGCCGGACTGAATGTCTTATAGCGAGAAGTAACTCACTGATTGTCTTTTTTTGTCTTTCACAGATGCGGCTGTTCCGGGCGGTGATTACTCTAGAGTGCCTCGCTGGATCACCTGGATGAACGGAGCATCGGTGAGTAATTCGCTGCGCTATGCTAATTGTTCTTGAAATGTTTCCTTGAATAGCGCGGTCGCTGGTGTTCCTTCCCTTGCAGGTACAAACTCCCGAATGCTTGCGGGGGCGAATCCATGTAAGGTCCACCTGTTCTCTGTTCTTCCTTTGCAGATGCAGAACGAGTAGACAGATCGGGCGTGACTGAAGACTGGACCGGAGCTGCAGGCACGGTGAGCGTTACTCTGCTGGAGTGCAGAATAACGCGAAGCGTGTTCTGTTCTCCAGGCGTGGTTTAAATAGCCTCCCAAAAGTAGTTCCCAGGTAAAGTAGTCCCAGTACCACACCCAATGAAATAGTCCCTTGAATAAAGTAGTCCCTTCAAGCAGCCTCATGGTGGGCTGTACCTAGCTTTACCACTTGGTAATTTGACTTGCCTGAAAAAGGCCATATGAGCCTGGCGCCAATGGCGCCAGGACTGAGTCCAGGAAGCCCTTAGGCAATCTTTTGGGGCCTTATAGGTCCCCATGGGTGCCAGGATTTTGGGTTGACTGGTCTGCTTCAGATGTCTGAGGGCAGGCATCGTGACAATGATACATGCGGAATGGAGCTGGATGCCAGTTGATTCAGTGAGACTTGATTAGTAGATGTATTAATCATCCAGTCCCAGATTTGCACAGGATTTTGTCGAGCAATCTTCAAAAGAGAAAACGGGAGTGTCCGCAGTAGCAGTGTCGGCTGTTGGTTAGCCCGGGAAACGTTTGTCAATGAATTTGGAGGCCTCCGCAGGGATAGTGAAGAAGAAGACACGGTCTGAGTGTTCAATCCTGAGTTTAGCAGGGTATAGCATGGAGTATTTCATGCCCAGGTCGCATAGCCTTTTCTTGGTGGCAATGAAAGTTTTCCGTTCCTGCCTGATAGCCACAGAGAAATCCGGGGAAAGGTGAACTCTGGAGGAGCTGAGAAAAAGTTTGCCTTTGGCTCTCGCCACTCGCAGTAGGGTATCCCTATCACGGTAGTTCAGCACTCTTGCTGTGATGGGGTGGGGAGGATCCCCCGGTTTGGGTTTAGCTGCCAGGGATCAGTGGGCTCGTTCTATGGCGAACTGTGGAGACAATTTCGGGGAATCCAGAAGTGAAAGCAGAATGTGCTCGACATATTCCTCCATGGGGTCGTCAACATTATCTTCTGGAACTTCAATGAGATGTAGGTTATTGCGCCTGGAGCACGATTCCAGGTCTTCCTTTTTCTTGCTGACATCCTGAACCTACCTGGACAGGGGGCCACCTCCGACCGAAGAGCACCAATATCATCCTCCGCTACCCCGACCCTAGATTCCACGTCCGTCACCTGGGTGTCAGTTTTTTCCATACGAGCTTTGATCGAGCATATTGTCCTACTCATGTCATCCAGTTTTGAATGAAGGGCAATGAATCCCTCCCGCATGTAATCCATCATTTTCTGTAATTCAGTGGCCTTGGGGAACACTGACAGGGGTGTCTCCGTCTCTGGTAGGGGTTCATTCGGCTTCGGGGTCACAATTGCATACATGTTGATCGAGATTTGCTTTTTGTTTGATCCTTTGGTCATGTTTGCGCAAACCGCGTGGGGAGCAGAATAGTGTAGCCCCAAGGAGTTGGGGGAGGGAAGTAGGGGCCGTAGTATGCAGCCCAGTATCCAGTGATGGATTTCAAGATTTTACCGAGTAATTCTCAGTTGAATCATGGGGCGCATGGTATCGTGTCTCAGGGTATTTGTGAGGACAGGTAGGTGTGACGCAGAGGCACAGTGATGGTAGCAGGCGGGGCAGCTATACAGAGCAAGCCCAACCCGGGCCTAATCTGAGTGTATGCTGGGGAAATTAGTTGTACCGTGGCCCTTCGATGTGTTCAGATCAGGAAGTTAGGAGTGGGTTCAGCCATAGCTACAGGATGTAAATCAACCATGTCTCTGGTCCTCAGTTCAAAAAACCCTATTGAGCACTATGGGAAGATAGTACACAACAGGCCGAGGGAGAGCCAGTGACTGAGGAAGTGGGGGTTATGAGGCGTATACACCTCAGCCAGAAGCAGTGTCAAAGAGATCCAGTAGACTAAACTGCAATGCAATACTCTTTACGCCGTATCCCGGCAGATCCCGCAAGGTGCTTGTTATCAATACCAGAGAAGAGGGCCGCTTCATTGAGTAGTATTCAGCTGGGGGCTCGGGTCTCAAGAGCCAGTAACTGAGTTTCAGAGGCAACGTTGAGTGAAGCTGGATCCCTTAGAATGCAGAGAGAAGGTGCGGGAGTCGTGTTGTGTCTACATTGCTTCCCGGGGGTCTGTAGTACTATTTAGGGGTTATATTTGCAGTTACACCAATCTGTTGTGTGGCAGTAAATCCCGGGGGGTCCCATACCTTAGGTTCGGATGAGGAAGCAGCACAATGCACCTCCGGGTCGTCATGATGCTGGCTCACGAGCCAGTTACAGCAGTCTGCAGAGTGATGCTGGTGCCGCCTGGGGAGGGCCCGGTCTGCCTGGGAGGGACCAGTCCAAAGAGGAGTCCTCCAAGATTACAGCTCGGGGACTGGAGGGTCAGAACTACAGAGCGTGGACCCCACCGGACACAGGAGTCCTATTCGGGTGCGGTGACCCCGGCAAGAAGTTGTTTGCAGGAGGGGGTCGGCGCAGAGGACACAGTCGGGTGTCGGTGCAGCAGGGGGCTGTGGACACTTCTGCGCTGTTCGCGACCGCACTGAGAGACCCAGGCAAGGTGCACTGCTCGGCGGATGCTCCCTTCCTCACCAGGCCCCAAAGACCCGCCTCTCGCATTGTCAGGGGTCTGCACTCTGTGGAAACGCAGCACGGGGCAACGTTATGGATGCGGGCGGTCTCCCAGAGGTTGTTTTCTCCTCAGCAGTTTCCCTCTGAGCTGTGCCAGCCAGACAGGCCCGGCAGCTAGTCTTCGGGAACCGATTAGAGGAGTTACGAGGTTTAACGCGGCACCAGTAGGGCAGGATGGGCAAAAGTAATTTTCCCCGTTACGGAGCAGCACATTCAAGCGGCCATACTGATTAAGCACAACAGCGCCGCCCGCAGCCTTTAATTTGAATAATTAACGCCTGGTGGGTTAGTGGTAGTGTTTTCTCCTTGTGAGCTCCAGCTGATGCTATCAGCTGGAGCTGCACTCCTTGACTGGTGGTGTGGGTTACCGCAGCACCACTTTGGTGCCATGCTTCCCACTTTGACGTTCCCTGTCGGTAGCCCATGGCAGGGACTCCGCTGCCGCTGCTGCAGTGCTATATGCGGCCTGGAGGCCGCCTTGACTGCAGGTAAGGAGGGGTGGCGAGGGGGACTGCCTGCATTCTGGCATTCTGGCACTTGGTCTGAGCAGGTGTGGGCTCCCCACCCCCTAACAGGGCCACAACGCTGACCATGTCACATACCCCCACCTTTGCTTTGTAGTTGGCTTCTCAGAATTTCTGTCCCTGCTTCGGATCTATTTTGCTAGGCTTCAGTTTTTTAAATAGGGTCTTAGTGTTGCCTTTTGGGACTTGGACTTCCTCTTCTTGGAACTCTGATTTTTCTAAAGAACTGGACCTCTTCTGGATCTAGCAATGCCTTGGGCTACGACTTCAAATAGGTACCTCTGAGTCACCTTCCTTATTTTATTTTTAAATGGGTTTATCATCATGAACAAGCAGCATGTGATTACAACAGTCATCAAGAAAAGAGTAAATGGCATCACATGAGTAAGCATATGACCGAGTGTAAACAGAATAAAAATAAAAATGAAAAAACAAAAACAATAAAAGAAATTAACTCTCCGGGCATGTTAACTACGCTCTAATGCAAAATAATTACAATGGCGGCAGTGCATCGTCCTGGTTTCTGCAGGGTCGGAAAATTGGGTGACAATAGAATTGGCTGGAATCAGGCACATGGGGGAAGGGTGTGTTTCCAAGACTCATAGTAGCCCCCAAGGGTTTTCTCCAAACAATGTAATGATCTAGCCCACACTCCTGTCTCAGCGTCACTCCAGATTTCAAATTCACGGTACCAATGTTTGTATTGTGGGGCCCCCGCTGACTTCCAGGACATGCAATGCGATGTTTAGCAAGAATGCAAGCTAGATCAATAAATCTAATGATATGTCTACATTTGCCGTTCCTGGAGTATGCGCCGAGGAGGCATTCCGTTGAGCCCCAATTGTATCTAATAACACCTGCCACTTTGCAAGCCTGTTTAATGTGAGACCAAAAACCTTGCACTTTTACACATTTCCAAAATATGTGGATTAGATCTGCGTCATTTTGATAACACCAGGGGTAGGGCGAGTGTTTGTGCTTGTTGAATTTAACGACTCTGCTAGGGGTCATGTATGTACAATGGAGCACATTTATTTTAATCAGTATGAAACGAGCATTCTGGGACACATTTTTAGGGAAACTGAGCATCTGTTCCACAATTACAGTTCCCAGGTCAGATTCCCAACGTAACTTCAATTTTGGACCCAGAGGGCTGGGCCAGTTCAGCAAGCTACCATATAATCTGGACACTGGCCTCCAACCGTCCGCTAGGGCATACATTAGTGCCAGTAGCTCGGTCTCTTCGGCTCAACAGGCCACCCGCATCACCTACGTCTAGCCACAACCACCACTTTCATGTACCATAGGAATTGCCCCTTGGGCAGGCCAGTTTGTTGGGCTAGGCTATCCAAGTTACTAAAGCTACCGTTTTCATAGATATCTTCACACGTGGAAATACCCCATTCCTCCCAGCGCCTTGAAACCCTATCATCCCTATTTTTGCACACATCAGCCACTATTGGGACATTGGGCGAGTAGGGACAGGATATTCAAAGTAGCTTTAACGCCCTGGACCATATCTTCCTGCCCAGTTCCACTAGTAGCGGTAAGATGTTCATACAGTTGATCGGGAGCCAAAGCATGTCATTTAGGTGGGCAGGGGCCACCAAGTTTTTGAGTAGCAGCGTTTCAGAAAGGATGTCATCGGATAACCATTTTGCTACAAAGCTTAGCTGGGCTGCCAGGTAATAAGATTCCAACTTGGGTAGTTGCATACCGCCTTCTTTGTAAGGCAAGCATAGTACTGTCAGAGCAAGCTTGTGTCAGGCTGGGCCCCATAGAAACCCTCTAATCAGTGTGTCTAATAGGTGACAAAAGGGGGCTTTGATATAATAATGAACATTTGTGAAGTAATACAGAAATCTAGGGAGGACAATTATTTTGATAATTGCTATTCTACCCATGAGTGAAAGCAGTAATCGGGGCCAAAAGGTCATAGACCCTTCACCACCCCAAGAGTGTTGCGGGTGTGCATGTCTTTTGCTGTATGCATGACTTGAACACCCAAATATTTAAAGGAGCTCACCTCTCACGGGAGCCCTAGGTCTGGTAAGGCGGTTTCACTCACCCCTCGAAGGCCATCCAGAGGAAAGAGACAGAACTTCTTTCTATTAAAGGAAATCCCGGAAAGTGTTGTGAAGTTGTCCAATATGCCCAGAACTATTGGTCGGTTGTGTTGTGGTTCACACAAATAGAGCAAAACATCATCAACATATAGTGGCACAAGGTGTCTAGAAGCACCAACCTTAATGCTCGCATCCAAGTATTCTTGGCGCAGGTAGCCAGGGGCTCCAGAGCAGGTATGTATAGCATGGAAGATAACGGACAACCTTGGTGTGTCCCCCGTTGGATATTCCACACTCTAGATATTTGTCTACCAGACTTCACCCTAGCAGTAGGCGAGGAATACAACAGCGTGACCCAGCGAATAAAGCACTTGCCTATCCCGAAGCTACGCAACACAGCAAAAACCATTCCCAATAGAGGGAATCAAAAGCCGTGATTGCATCTAGTGATGCCACTACACAATACTCCGCACAGGGATTGGTCTTCTTAATAACATGTTTTAGCCTACGGAGGTTCAGGGGTTACCACGGCCTGGGACAAACCCAGTTTGGTAGGTATGTATCAGATCCGTAATGACTTTGTGAAGCCGCCCTGCTAGCCGCTCTGCTAGCACTATGGTAATTATTTTCACATCATAATTTAACATAGTCAGGGGGGCACATATGAGTCACGTCCTTTGGACCCAATGCGGCATTCTGGGCGCTATTACAACAGCACTATTAGCTCTGCAGTAATAGTGTCGAAAACAGGCAGTAAATTGTAAGATTTACCTCCAGCAGTAGTGCAGGGGTAATAGCATTACCGCCACATTTTTACTGCTCTGCCCAACCCGTGATGGGGCCTGTGCAGAAAAACATAAAATAATTGAGGAACCCCTACTACCTGAGTTTTGGTGTATCCCATTCTCACTTGCAGGCAGTATATACCCAGAGTTTCACAAATGAATCCCTCTTCCGTACAGGTAATCGTCTTATTTAGTTTTCGCAACAGATCTCTACCCAGTAAGTTCACTGGCGACTGAGGAGCATACAATAAGGGAGCTTGAACCGACTTATCACCTAAAGCTACTTCTAGTGGTTATGTGAAAGGTATCGAGTGGATAGCCCTGGAGAATCCTTGTATAACCATTACACTAGAAGACAGTGGAAACTCACCCTCTCTCACACAGGAGCGAGTGGCCCTCATGTCTGCTAAAAATTGAAGCATTTGCCCATTCACTGAAAGTTGAACTATTGGTTATTTTTTCAGATCCAGGGGAGTCGCCATTACCGGAAACTGTGGCCTGTCCTATGGCATCTGAGAAAATGGCATACCGCCTCTCATAGAAGGCAATCACTGCTCTCATACTCCCTCAAGTGATCGTGTAGGTAGTGGCCCTGACAATTCTCATTCTGTGTCTAAGTCCTGGAGTATCATAGGGAACCTGCTCCCCTTGACTCATATGTGCTAGTCGAGTAGGACACTCTTAGCAAAATGACCGTCTTTGTGACAATACCAACATTCTGAGGGCGGTCTGGGCATGCCCCTTTCCCACCGATCCATCTGCGGTTGCTGATGTGGTATGACAACATCAAGCATTACAATGTTCCGAAAAACAATATGTTTTCTCCAAAACTAACAGACTTTATAACACAATGTGTACTTTTATCTTATGATACTGTGAGAAAAAGAGGGAGAAATGACAGAGACAAACCTAGGAAAATAAATGAAAACAGTTAGTTGAAACAAATCATTGTATAAGCGGTAACCACAAACACCTCTTGTGATTACTTACAGCATTAATCAACCTTATTCACAGGCTTAGTGAAGCAACCATATTCCACAACCCAAAGTCACAAAAATTATTTTAGCATGTCTTGGTTACTATTGGATAGTTTCAATTTAGCACTCATGCGTTCCCAAATGTGAGCAGAGTGATTCCCTCATTAATGTTGATTGCCGTGCAAAATCTAACTTGCCTTGATTTATGTGGTTAGAATTGGTTGAAGGAGGAACTCTCCACAGGGCTCTCTTAGTCCTAGTGCTAATGCCTGTGTTTTATGTCATGTGCCACTTAGTGAGATTAGTATTTAATGAATTAAACACTGACACAGTGTTCTCATATTCCTTGTTTCAGAGTAGTGAGGCCTAGAGGTGGCCATGTAACAGACTTGAAGCTCTGGAATCACATGAAAATTCAATTGTTTATGTTAACTGTCATTGTTAATGACAATTCAATTCCATCCCTGCACATTAGGGTTTTCATATAATATTTCTATACTGTTTATATTTAATTGGATGCGACATGTCCCAAAAATTATTTCGTCATCTCATCACATTTATTGACTTGCACTACCATGTGTATTTTTACACCTTTTGCCATGCTATGGTGCTTAATTGTGTTATATACAAAGTGTCCCTCTAATCACCCCATCGAAAACTCACCTGAAGAAATCAAGGATGTCCTGTAAGGATTCATCCGCTGTGTCTGGCGTCCCTCGTGTTATCTCTCACAAGCGCCATTTTGTTTTGCTTATTTAAATAAGTATGGGTGATGTCACGCGTATGTAGCATGTGACATCACTTCCTCCCATTGGGAAACATAACATTGTAGTACGGACACAATGCAAATTGCTACAAAATGGGCTCTGCTGCTATCCTTGATATGGATTTAGTGGCCCAGCTCTTAAATAGCATATAAAAACATTCTACATTTTAATGTTCATCCTTTTGATCAACAGTAATATTTTGACCTGAATGAATATTACACGTGTTATGAATGGTCTCAATTACTTGTTGGCCTAAGTTGGAACTCTGGAGCTTCATTATCCTGCTTGACAGTCCTACCGCTCCTTATTGGAGATTGTGAGAAACTTGAGGGCGTCCTCACTTACTTTTCCCCAACATCTTCTGCTGAGGTGGCCAGGGAAGGGCCATCACGCTTGGATCTCGACCCTGGGGGTGGAGATGCGAGGGAGGATAACCCCATTTCCATTCCATAATGAATCCTCAGTCCCAACTGCTCCTTTATGGGATATGGTTACTCTTTTCCCTTTTTTCAGGATAATCCTAGAAATTAACACAAATATATGGGTGAAGAAGAGGATGCCCTCAGACGAGATACTGCATCATCCTTTTACTTGTGAGAACCAACCTCCTCCTCCCCCTGCCTTTATAGAATGTTGTAAATCATTTTCCCTCATTTCCCCTTATTCATACCACTATAATACTGGGGCGAGGAAGAGGCGATGAGGAGTAGTGCACACTAACATGTAATTTCACCACTTTAGTACTGAAACAAGGCCTGCAGACTGGTTTAAGGGTCAGGCATGTCCTGAGAACTCCACTAACTAAGGTAAGGGCATTGGGCCTGAGGACTCACAACTGCAATATGTTTAATGGTTGCAGGTGCAGAAAAGATGGGGCCGACATGAGGAGAGGGGGAGACCAGCCGGAGAGAAGTCGAACCGAACGTTGTGGGCCTGAGGGAAGACACATTTTGTGGAGAAGGAGGCTGCCGAGGAGGGTCCTGCCGGGAAGCCAGGACGCTGGCAAGAACCCATAAGAAACTGTGGCGCTGAGGCCCCGGCAGGCTGTGAGAGGGTCACAGTGATGGGAGCCTCACTGGTCGGGTGCCCTCTGCAGGAGCTACGGGACACAGAAGAAATCCGATTGCTGCAAGCTACCGGTAGCATCCGAGAGATGGGAGTGTAGCTGTCAGCAACTCACAGAAAGAAGACCGGAATGCGAGCGGGGCTCACAAAACAATGAAAACATGTATGTGGAGCATGAGAAGAAAAAAGCAACCGTCTGGAGGAACTGCCAGGGACTGGTCAGTGAAGGGAACACCCGTTCCTGGGCGCTCAAGGGAACTGTTAAAGGGCAAAAGCAGTTGCCGAACGAGCGAAATGAGATGTGCAAGATGAAATGAATCTAAAGTGATGTTGTAATGATCAAAATGAACAAGATGAACTGTGAGTGAAAGAATAAGAATTATGAACTATTGAATACCAAACTAAAGGAAAGCCTTTGATAAGCATATGCATGTAAGGCAAGCTTGTGGGAAGCACACATGATATATAGTCAAAAGAAAAAGAACAAATCTGCGAAATACAATGAACAGCAAGTAATGAATATTACAGAAGTGTGTGAAATCAATGTGGTGAAGGCAAGAGAGCACTACAGAGTGAACTGTATGCAAGAGCACATTGTGGCAAAGTCAGGAAACTGGCAAAGAGGAAAACACATTGTGGCAAAGCCAAAAGGCTGGTGAGGAGAAAGCCAAGTGAATGTGAATCAGAACACAGGTGCAGTGACAGAAGAACCTGTGTTGGCAAGAAAGCCTAGGGTTACCGGTTGCGTGACCTCCAATCGGTGGACTGTGTGGTCTGACAACTGCGCCTAGACCGGGGATACTCTATCTGTGAAAGTCAAGGAAACATACAGAAAGCCAATCCAAGTGTATGAACGAGATTGCTAAAGTGAAGAAGAAGGAACCAATCTCTATGAATTGTCTCGAAACCAGGAGGAGTGTAAAAGTGATCTGAAACTGGTTTTGAATATTGAGAGACTGAAAATGAAAATAAGTGGGCATGCTGATGTCTTGGAGAAGAAAAACCCAAGACTTTGCAAATGTTGGTGGCATCCTAGGAAAGGAAAAACCTAAGACCATTGTGGAATTCTATTGCCTGCTCGGGGAAAGAAACCCTGAGAACCTTGTGGAATTGTATTGTCTTAAACGGGGAAAGGAACCCTGAACTCTTGTTGAAACGTGTTGTCTTCTTGGGGGGAAGGAATCCCTAGACTGTGTGAACCTTGTTGTTGCCTTGGGAAAGGGAAACACAAGACTTTGTGGAACTGTTTTGGACTTGGGGAAGGGAACCCCGAGACTTGTGCAACTGTTTTGAACTTGGTCAAGGGGAGCTGGAATGTAAGCCAAGAGTTGGAAGCACAGAACTTCATTTGGAACACTACTTATTTTATTGCTGACATCCCTACACATTGTTTAGCTTTAGTTGTTAAGGCAAGTATAGATTTTGGACACAGACAGAAGTTGAACTTACTGGTTCGGACCACCCTTAGTTTCTTTAGGTACGGAAAGCCTACCTTAGAATAAGGCAAGTTAGACCTTCAACAATCCTGACATTTAAAGGAATAGTGCGCTCAAAAATATTATTGCCCGAGGGTTCTTTTTAAGCATACGTTGATCGATCGTACAAACATTTCCTATGTACCTTACCGTAGTTTTCCTCTTTTTTTACACTTGGGAAATCAGCCATCTTGTGCTAATCTTATCCGTTGCTGCATCGCCCAAGGTCGACTGCCCTGGCGGCACTAAATCATATCTCCCACCCCTGAGGCTGAGATCACTAGGCGCGTACCGCCCATTTTACAATGCGCTTCAGCTAATGACGTGTATCCATGGAAATGGCAGGACGCCTCTTTCCTCAATAAGTATAACAGACCGCCTCTCATCAGACAACATCAGATTTGCTTTCGAATCGTTTCACTGTCTTTTTTTGAGCATTCTGTGCCTTGTGTCTGTGCTCTGCTCAGCTACCTTCGTTGCTCGTAGCCCGTGCAAACAGATACCCCCATAATGGCAACAATACAGCCCTACCAGTACGAGCCGGAGTATTCCGAGGCGGAATTACTCAAAAGAGAAAGATGCGCAAACGCTGGGGCTTCGGACGACAGTTGGGAGGACGATTGAATAGATCAAGAGCCTGAGCCTAGTCGCATGGATGACGTTTCCACCTGGTGTACCTGCAATCGGTGCGCGGTAATGACAACCGAGGAGGAGAGCTGCTGCTGCAGAGAAAACTCTGGATACTTGTCCTACATATCGGAAGGCGAGACACGGCTGCAATGCGTTACCGAGCTGCATGACTTCAGGGCAGCCTGCCTCACACGGTCCGTGTTGAGGATTATGATGTTGCTTATGCACGAACTTCACGCAACAGTTTGCCTTTGCAGTCCAAGTAACGAGTAAGTGTACCCTAGATGTGATGTAATTTAGGCCACTAACATTTCATGTTTGTCTCCTATATTGTCACTTTGTTCTATCACTGCAAATGATTGTAGTCTTGCAATTCTATTCATCACTCGAAATTTGTAGAAATCAGAGTGCTCTCCTTATGTTTATTTCATGTACAACCATGAAGCAATATTTATATGTGTCCTAAATGTAATGGAAGGCATAGTCATTCAATAGTGTCTAAGTAACATTTGTACTGGCAACAATTCGATTGGATACAAGATTGCATTTTCAACTAAGGTTTAATACACTTATCTTGTTCATTTAAAAACAGTTTGTATCTTTCTCTTTCACAGGTGGGACAGGCTGGTGGCTTTGTGGGATGCTTGGACACCGCGTTCGATGAGTAATACCCACCTGTGTCGTTGGTGCCATTAGAGAAACTTTCCCCAGTGACAGCAGTCAGTACAGGCGTTTTTCCCCGCCTGTGCTGCAACCCGAAGTTTATAATGTGTAGTACATTTGTGCCATGAAAATCAGTAACAAAATAAAACACAACTGAACTTTTATCAATGGTTGTTTCAATTTTTCAGTGAATCAAGTGTGTCTCTCCCTTCAGTGCTGTTCCGGGCCTTGTCTGCACGCCTCATGCCCATCCATCCACCCTCCATTATCAGTGGATGTGCGCTGCCAAAGGGGGCTGGCAGGGGTGGGAACGGCCAAGGTGCCAAACACTATGCACACTTCAAAGGTATCTTACGCCCAGGGGCCATTGTACACATGCCCTCCTCAGACCCAGTGTCTCCAGGCAGGCTCCCCTGAAGCAGACCGCGCCCCTGCTATCCACATAAGACCACACGTTATTAATGTCACTCATTCACATACACACACACGTTTCTATTTTTTTATAACCCACTTGATATTTATCATGAGAACATCTGTGAGCACTGAAAGTCAACTTGTGAACGTGCTACCTGAGAACCTCTGTGACCACTGCGAGTCAGTTCGTCATCGTGCTACCTGTAAACATCTCCCTGTTCTCCTGCTACTAACTACTCTGCTTGCTGAATCTAACTGTTTGTTGGTCAAGGTAAGGGCAGGTCACCTAATTATATCTCCTTGATCTTTACATTTCTATCTATTTTAACTAAACGTACCCAGTAGTCTAATGTTCATTCATCTCATTGCCATTACCATTGACTTGAGATAAATTTGTTATGTTATCGATATAGAGCAATTGTCAACAATGTCAATTGGGATAGAATTGCATCCTTCGCGGACCGTGTCTATAAGAATTGTTTCCTTTGGATGCATGATAGTACATTAAAGGGATGAGTAACATGTTACAATTTGCGTCAAATCGATGAATTGTGTGTGAAAAAGTTATCCTATAATACAGCCGGCTATGCTACACAGGCTTTGCTTCGGTGGCCAAAACATAGATTGCATAGAAAAATGTATGATATAATTCCCTCTTTCTCACACTTTTATGCAAAGTGATTCTCTAATGATGTTGACCTTTTTTTTAACATAATTTCCCACAATGCCTGCATGTACGATTTACGGTTGCCGTTCTAAGACCCATGACAAACCTAAAGGCACTACAATGCATGTACTCCGGAGGAATATAGATCTAATAAGAGAATGGGTCAGATATTGCTGATTTGCGCCGGAAGAGCTTGAAAGTAGAGCCCATGAAGTCTTGGGGGACTCGAGGGGTGATCGATTCCGCATCTGCAGCCTGCACTTTGCCACTAATATGTACGACCAATCGAAGTACACAAAGAAGCATTTACTCAGAATGTCTCGTAAATTGCTTCCAAATGCAATTCCGACTCTATTCATGCACACGCTGCCTCAGGTGAGTCACGGTTCCTGATTTAGCTGTAGGCCTTGGGGTAGTGAACAGGTAACTACATGGACGGATTGGTGTTTTAGGTGTAAATGTTCCTCATCATACTTTTCATATTTACAAGATTGTATTGCTTTATAACTAAACCCCATTTTGCTAAACATCTGTCCTTGGTTTTAGGAGCATCATAGAAAATGATTTATGGGCACAGATAACTATGCTATAGTGCCCTTTCAAATAAGCATAATCTTTTCGTAATCTGTCGCTTTACATGTCAATTTTTAAGATTAAGATTTCTAAATCAAATCAAATTTTCCCTTTACAACTCCATGACTATGCACTGAATATGAAGGAGCAAGATTCTGCATCCATGTCTTGCCTGGAGTCCACAACAACTTCGAACACTTATCAGGTAGTTTTATTTAGCTATTCAGTTTGGAAATGTTTTATCCATGGAATTTGAGATATGATCAAATTTATATATCCTGTCGTTTGTTTACACAATGTTTCATTTATGTTTTTTTATTGATATGTACCATTGTCTGCATCACATAGTGTGTGTTCAGTTTCACTCTTTTCATCCATTCTAAAAGAAGTACTGTGTTACAGGGAGATGCTGGTACTTCGACTACAATTACATCATCCTTCGGAGTTGATCCAGAGACAGAGTTATGCATACTGACAGTTCCCTCGAATTAAAGAAAGTAGGTCCTAGATCTGATACTATTAGACAGTGACATTACTATAAACGAGCAGCTTTTGCAAATAGCTTGAGTGCAACATTTCAATCAGTGTGTTTTGCACAGTCATCTTTGATCGAGTAAACTAGCCATCAATTAGGTGAAATTCAAAATGTATCTTTTGACTAAATGAAGTACGAGGTGTACGAAGGTATCTGTGTAAGCCATGTGTGATATGTAATAATTTGATTTCAAATACAAATGACTTATTTTTAATGAATACTTTTTTCTAGGGATATATACAAGAGAGTATATAGAAGAGGAGGCACGTGGATCAGAATCGGTGGACCAGCTTGCTGGTGCAGTTGTTACAGTAAAGAAGAAGAAGGTTTCACAGAAAAGCAAGAACGCTATGGTAATTTCCAAACAATTTCTTTTTCAAACAGTGTTTTGTGCTGGTGCCTTCATAACATGCTTTTAAAAAAATCTAAAGTGCCATATATTGTATGTTTAATTTACATTGAACATGTTTTTCCAACTTGTCTTCTAGTTGCCCGATGGTGTACGAACTATGCAGACACAGACAGCTACAGAAATTAGAGATGCTGCTTGCCAAACTGATTTCACCATGGAGCAACTATTATTTGAGGCGCAGAGTGTTCAAATGAATAAGCAGACTTGAGATGCTTTTGCCCAATGGCCAGAAAATTAATTGAATGTGACTGGCGAAGCCTGCAAAGTGTTGGTGAACCATTGCTACAATGCGAGTGCTCCACCAGATGAAGATGAAACTGAATGTAATGAAGATGCTTTTGAATTAGTCGCAGACCACTTGACACAATCGACACCCGCCAAAAAAGGGCCACCCAAAAAACTATAGACATTGATGTTTTCTCCGATTCATATTCAAGTACCAGAAGCTGAAATAACAGAGACTGAAGCATCAACACAATTGACTGAGGAACTAGCCAAAGATCTTGACTACAGTTTGTCCAAAGTTGAGTCAGAAACAACATGCATGCAGGATGATAGTTTAATAAAGGAGCCCAAATACATTGTATTCAACAGCTGCTTGATGGAGATTATAATGATGCTGAAATGTGTGCATCCATTGAGAGGGGAAGTATGGGGGAAGCCATTGGTGAATGTGACTTGCATATCACATGGGCGTAACCTCAAAATACAAGCCACCTGTGAAATGCTCCATGCAAAGTTTTCATGGTCCGTTCACCCGATCCTGGGGAAACTGCCAGCTGGGAATCTACTAAGTGCAGATGCTTTACTTTTCAGTGGCTCTAGTTTCAGTTAGTTGTCCAGTTTCTGTCCATTTGTGGGACTCCATTTCCTTTCTAAAACGCAGTACTACAAATATCAACGTCAATCTCTATTCCCTGCTATTAGTGAAGCTTGAAAAATTGAACAAATGTCTATTCAAACCACATTCTCAGAAAAATGGTTCAGGCTAGCTGGCGATGGAGTATGACAGCCCTGGATTTTCAGAAAAGTACTGCACATACCACTTTCAGGACATGGAAACTAAAATAATTGTGAGTTCGGTGGTCGTGCAGCTGTCCGAATGTAAATCCTCAGTGGCCATGGAGAAACTTGGTTTTATAAAATCCCTAGAAGATCTCCAATTGTGGGGAATGCAAATCGACCTCATAGCCACAGACAGACATGTTTCAATAGCCAAGACAATGAGAGAGCAGTTTCCAAATATTCACCATCAATTTGATGTATGGCACGTTGCCAAATCAATCAATAAAAAAATCTCAACTGCAGGAAAAAAAAAGGTTCTGAAAATATTTTACAGTGGTCTCCCAGTCTTTCATCAACTATCTTTGGTTGAACTCCAAAACTTGTGATGGGTCTGTGGAAATTCTATTAGAAAAATGGTAGTCACTAATGCACCACTGTTCCAAAGTTCACTTTTGGACAGAAAACCAACATTTCCACCAATGTGCACATGGCCCTTTGTCACCGGAGCAGGCACGCAAGAAGAAGTGGTTGATTCCATCTTCACCTCCACACAAAGCTCTTGAGAAGATCATGTTTGATAAAACTCTATCAAGAGATCTGAAGGGACTCACAGAATTCTGTCACACAGGAGATTTGAAGGTGTTCCACAATATGTGCCTAAAGTACAGGCCCAAGAGATTGCATTTCGGCATAGACTGGATGCAATATAGGACATTACTAGCGGTATTAGCGCATAACGAGAATGAAGGGCGTGAACAATCAAGGACTGGGGGAAGCTTTGGGATGCTTCTCTACACAATGGCATTTACGGAAAGAAGCAGATAATGGGTGTTCAAGCCAATATACGAGGAAATGGAATTTGATTTTGTGAAAGATCTTATTATGACTGTCTTGGACATACATACTCATGGAATCGTGCACGATTAGGTTCCGAGGACACATACATTGCCACAAAACATTGCAAACGTGCCCTATCCACCAGATACAAATGATTACCATCTGTTTCTTTGATCAACAATGTTTATATAAAGTGTCCAAATAAAGCATCCAATTTGTCTTTTGAAATATATCCTCTTTGTCAATTTTATTTTCGACAAGTACCATTTCTATGAATACCAAACAATGTAACACTGTGCTTTCACACTTCCCAGTTTCGTTGAGCTACTGTGGGACCTTCACTGATCGTGGGAGGGCCAGATGGATAACAGCATGCAAGCAACTTTGGGGTTCTGCGGTTGCCTTACCAAACAGTTGCCCAAATAGCTGAATAACTACTCATCCCACAAAAGGGATGAGACCTAGGCTAGATAAGATACTCGGCATGCAAGAACTACTGACTGTGAGCAAAACAGCCCATCTAAGTGGGTTGTTAGTGAGAAATAGCTACACTCTGACCAATATATTCATGGGGGCATGTGTCGGGGGTCGTTGCTAATGTAAGGAAGGAGTGGGTTGGTTGAGCCCCCAGCCCCCATACACTATATGCGAAAGTGACACCCTGCACTTCCACTTGTGGGGGACGCCTCCTTTGCCCTTCTGCAGCCATGGGGAAGAAGGCCCTGACATAAGCAGAGGTGGGGCTATTGCTAGACACACTTGGATGCCATTTTGTGTACCCTCGACTCCAACTTTGGCCTAGGCCGCATTCTGGCATTTGTGAAGTTTCACCTCCCCCTCAGCAGCGCAGTGCACAGCAAGCACTGACATCCCCCACCTTTTTCCTCCTGCGCCTGTGTCTCCCAAGTTCCCTTTCTCATGGATGCGCCGAGACAAGATGTTGCGAACAAATAATGTATTATTTGAATTCTTCCTCTGAGATCACTGTCCTGTGTGTGTCAGGGCCAAACCATGACTTGTAGTTGTTCATCCATCTCAACAAATGTTCTTCTGCACATCTCACACCCGCTGCTGGAAAATTACTGCTTGTTCAACTATGTGCCCCTCCAAAGCTATTCTTTTCATGTACCAGAAGTGTGACCCTTCCTTGCTGACCACACCAGAGTGCCTCCCAATAAAACAAGACCCCAGTCACAGTATATTCTGTCCTAAACTAACATGTGTCACTCCACCCCCTTTCTAGCTCTGATGTGCCAGACCTGTCAGCTATCAATCCCGACCACTGCAGGTTACCTCAGGGGCAAGTCCCCCAGACCCTTCACCTCGCTAGTGACCCCAAGTTGGATAGTACAAATGCACATGTGTAATTTATAGGCCTCTAATATATACTTAAAAGATATAGTGATGATCATTATTTAATGCATGTCTAGGATAAGTGTGTAGATCAGTGTGGGGAGTGATATGATATGGCATTTGTAATGCGCCTATACACAGGTGTTTCAAGGCGCGAGCACCTTCACTATAGAATGTCTTATCACAGGGGCCGATCTTTGATTTGCAGCTCTCTGAGTCTTACAATTTCAAACGCAATGGGGGTAGGTGTCAGCGTTACCAGAATATATGACCAATACAGAATAGGTATATGCGGGGTGAGGTTGTGGTGGTGCAGGTTTAGATGCATTCAAGGAGAACTGCGGTCATGGGTGCAGGGGATCGCGGCCTGGCAGGAGGGGGTTGCAGCAGGGCTTGCTCGGACATTCTCGTACAAGCACATCTTGTCAGGGCTTGACACTTGCTCCTTGCGAAAAATGCTTACGTGATTTGCCATTCTAATGCCAAGGGCTATTCGCTCCCATTCTGAGTGAAGGTCATTTTTTTTCAATTTTTGCTTGCGAGCTGAGCAAACCCACGCATCGTACACAGCATAAGGTTCAATTGTTTTTCGATCTTGAGAGAAAGGGAGGATTCCGAAAGGAATGAATGACAGGTGTAATACCGTCAAATATGATAAGGTTGACCGTTCGAAAACTGGACAAAGGAACATGTAATTTAATTTAATGAAAATTTGTTGATCTGAACAGAGTCTCTGCGTTACGCTGAGAGAATGGCAATGCCGAATATTATGTACGTTTTACTTTCGACGATTTTATAGCCAACGAGTCAACGTATCATTAGCCCACCGTTATTGCTGGCTTACATTGTACTGGGTTGTTCTTTGTGGCATATTGCAATGAAACGCAAATACAACCTGTGTGTTTACTTTTCTTTTTCCTGGGCACATGGGCAGTCCAGCATCAAGATGCATGTAGTCCACCACTGGGTTCCCCCAGGTTCCACAAATGCCAAATTCCATGCTAATATTTAATTAAAATGGCGTCTATGTGTTCTTCGAATTGTAGCGTCAGCTTCCGCATCCCATTTCGAGCTGAACATACTCCATAGCAGTAAGCTCTGAAGCAAATTGTAGACTACTTTCCACGTTGTTTTCTCTGTGTTCCCATTGTTTCACATCTGTGTTCATCAATACATTTAACACAGGGCCGAATTAATAGGTAAAATGATAAATTGTAATAAAGATCGGCTACTGAGACACATTTCCGTTATGTTTTTCAAACAGCTACATCCTGCCTTTCTGCGATTGTCATCGATTCCAGATACCAACTGACAGGTTTTTTTTAACAGACAGCTACAGATACACTTGAATGGCTGGATCACAATGATGCTTTTTTGGGACGATCGCCACAGGCCGATATGCCCTTACGCGGTACCAGCGATAAGGAGCAACCTGACATCGTTTACGGTGGCCTAGCGCCAAGCTGATGCCCAAGACTTGCGATTCACAGTGTGTCCAATGCGCTTCTTATACCCAAAAGGAACTCGCGTGACTCACGATAAACATGTGTGGATCGACAACAAAGAAAAAAATTACCCATTTGCTTGAATATGGCAATCGCCGGATGTTCCCGGAGCGTTTATTGTGAAATAAAAGTACTTAACAAATTGTACAGTTTTGCTATTTCCTTTAAAAGTATAGTTTTATATTCAAAATTGGGACACGCTGTGTTGTGAGATGATGGCACTCATTACGACCCTGGCGTTGGACCATGGTGCTATTAGCACCATGGTCCATGCCGGTCTCCGGCATGGTGGATGGCGGAATTACTGCCCCCATCACAAGGTTGGCGGGGGCGGTAATTCCCCATTCACCATTTGCCCTTTCCCATTCCCATTTTGCCCCATAGGGCATAATGGGGATGGGGAAGGCGCTAATTACGGCACCGTAAATTACGGTTGCCGTAATTATCGCCAAGGTCCCTTTGCCGCACCCACTTTAACGGCTGGTCTACACCAGCCGTTAAGTACGGGTCCCGCAAAGGGACCTTGTAATCAGGCGGTAATGGTTTAATGGCGGCGCCGCCTTTTACGGCGCGGTTAAACCATTACCGCCTGGGTCGTAATGAGGGCCGATGTGTGTTGATGTTCCGGGTTCTGCGTCAACCTATGTTAACACGTAGGTGATGACTGGGCACGTTTGGCTACGCTCCCCAGTAACTTCATGGAGATAGGCAGAGAATATCACTAGGCTTGATGATGTCAGCCTCAGGGGCGGGGGATATGATTTAGTGCCGCCAGGGCAATCCACCTTGGGCGATGCGGCAACGGATAAGATTAGCACAAGATGGCTGCGCTCTGCTGCCTGATTTCGCATGTGTAAAAAAGAGGAAAACTACGGTAAAGTACATAGGAAATGTTTGTACGATCGATCAACGTATGCTTAAAAACACATGCCCGAACCCTCGGGGGGAAAAAATATTTTTGAGCGCACTATTCCTTTAAGTTAGTAAACGATTTATGTTTGAACTTAGAATATGTTGTCTGTGTCTTGCTTCATGATGCCTTCACAAGATGTAACTAATACATGAACATGGCATAACACAGTACATTATGTTGTCCTACTGTAACTAAAAATAGTTCAGAATTGGCATGATTTACAAATGTTTTTTCTGGAAAATGGCACCAATGTTTTATAATGATGTATTATAGCAAAATCTAAATCCTGTCTTTATTTAAAATGAAGAATCACATATCTGTGATACGTTAATGTGTACTTTACGTCGCTCAAAGTAATCTTTCATTTCCTATACATGTCTATAAGTGTGTTTTAACCACATACGAACTTTATGAACAGGTTGGCAAAACAACAATAGACATTCCCTTTAATCCATACATTGTTTTCAGTGTGCAACATCTATACATCAAAGTTTTATTTATGTATGCAACATAAGCCTCTTACAAGTAGAGCTCTACAATGTTGATACCTTACAATATGGTCTCCTGTTATCTTTTAAGTACAGAAATTGCAGTTAAGACACATTATAATTCCATAAGCATATTGTCTAGTCACAGAGAACATTCCTTTAATACCAACATTGTCATTGGTCTATTCCATCTGTACATCATAATGTTGTTCAGTTCGCCTCGTATAGGAACACATTAATTTTGTGTTCCGTGTTCAAACCATCAATAGTACTCTGTAGTTTTCAAATAGATCTTGCTTCCAATTCTCTAACCAACAGTCTCTGATCCCCAGCCCGTTTGCCATACCTTGCTTTCTGTAAGCCAATACATCTAATTTTGCTTTAGTCTTCCATTTGGTGGTTCTCCAGCCAATGGTTGGCATGGGGTAGTCTTGGGTCAGGGTTGTTCAAACTCTATAAGTGCTATAAGTGTTCCCGATTGTGTATTCTAAGTTGGCGTATTGTATACCATATGTATTTCTTTTGGCAGATGCACACTATTGCATGTATTACGTACAGTTGATAAAGGCTTTAATACATATTCCAATACCTTGTTTACACGCACATCTATCACAATCTGGATGTGCATATCTGCAGAGGCCAATTTGTGAAAATATTGCATTATTCTCAACCAGTCACTACCACTTTCTACTTGTTTGAGCTCTAGTGTAGATGAACTTCGATTTATTCTCAATAAATTGTTTCAGGTCATTATCCATCTCCAAAAGGTGCCAATGTATTTGTACAATTTTGTATAATTTCTGAGTATCTTTAGAAAACTTCATAATAATGTCAATATTGGGCCTCTGTTCCGGTCTCACTTTGGCTACAGATTCCACCATTGTAGACCGATCCATATTTTTTATCTTGTTGTGAGCACGTTGAATGCATGTTTGTGAATACCCCCTAGCACGAAATCTCTCTGTAAGTAAATTACACTCTTGTTCAAATATTAGATTGTCACTACAGTTCCTCCTTGCTCGGTAGAACTCTCTTAAAGGTATGTTGTTAATAGTTGTGCACCTGTGGCAGGTGCTCGCAAATAGTGTTGAGTTAACTTCCGTTGCCTTTCGGAAAGTTCTAGTTTGCCATTTGCAACATATATATGTAGATCTAAGAAATCTATGGCTATATCGTCAATGTGTCCTGTTAATTCAATGCCAAACTTATTGGTGTTCAGGTATCTGACATAATCTTCAGTTAGCTGTTTGGTACTATTCGTCAATGAATCTCCTCCATATAATGTTTGTAAAGTCATTATTGATAAGTGCATATGTTTTTTTAAAGTGTCACATGAACAGGTTCATGAGGGAAGGAGCATATTTTATTTTATAACTTTATCTTTGACGGTTACAGCATACTGATATTTGTGATATAAACAACATCTCAGCTTAAAATGCACTTAGAAGGCGTTTACAAACAATTAGCATTATTTCAACTCCTGTAGCAACCTGGTTTTCCCAAGTGACTGGGGACCATGCTACTATTTGACAAATAGCTATGGAATGGGGCCCATATGTCTTTGGGTCTGCTGAGGGGCTCCACCGTCCTAAAATAGCCCTCTTCGCATTTGTTGACCTATGGCAGATCTTTAATCCATGCCTGTATGGTTGGGGACATTTTTTCGCTTTCCAGTTCCTGAGTATATTACGCTTAGCGACTGCCACCCCACTATGAACAGTCTGCGGGCCCTGATGGGTATCTTTCCAATGTCCCCTAGTAGATATTTTAATGGAGTTAGGTTTATGGGGATAGCCAGTATATTGCTTACTGTGTCAGCCACATCCACCCAAAACTGGTGAATAGGTGGGCAGCTCCAGTACGTATCAAACGAGTTGGCTTCGGACAACACATTTTGGACAACAGGCTGATGTACTATGGCTAAATTTCGCTAGTTTTTGGTGGTAATGTGAAGATGATTTAGGATTTTAAATTGGATCAGTCTTAAGTTTGCATTGAGGGAAACCATACATGTGAGTCGACAATAACGTGCCCATTGTGTATCTTCCAGTGTCACCCCCATGTCTCTCTCCCATTTCGCTTTCATTACATTCTGTGAGGGGGAGTGGGTCTGTCTCAGTCTGTAGCTCGTGGAGATGCCACCCTGCACACCTTCCTGGCCCGTGATAACCGCCAAGAATGGATGAGTCTCGGGCTCAGTGGGGAAGGAGAGCCACCTCTGTCTAAACACCACTTTCATGCAATGATATTGCAAGGTGGTGATGGAACGATGCCCTATTTTATGCTGCAGGAAGGAGCATATTTTACCACAAGTGCCACCCCTTTCGTCTGTAGTTAGTAAACATCATTGAACAAGAAAACATTGTGGTTCAGAGTAAATCTCATAAAGTCTTTTATCATTTCAATGTGTAATAAGTGAGAGGCAGAACATTCCCTGTAGGTATAGTCAATTTTTTAAATTCCAAGTCCATGATCTATAGACATATATAACACCTTAACATCAAGTGTAGCCAGCGAGTATCCTGGCTGCCATTCAATTCCTTGCAAGAACTGCAGGACTTGTGTGCTATCCTTAATATACAATGGTAATGCTAAAACCTATCCTTTAGTAGCATTATCAATGTATTTAGAGAGACCCTCCGTACTCCAACCGATACCACTCATGATTGGGTGTACCTCATGTTGTGTCTCATATACATGCACTTGCATGATCTGAATGACACCTGGCCTAGTAGGATCGTTGTCTGCCCTTCCCCCCTTGCCTCGCCGCGCCTTGAAACACTTGTGTATAGGCGCGTTATAAATGCCATATCATATCATATCATATTCTTTATGGATCTTTGCTAGAACATATATACTCTGCATGGTTGGCTCAGCTACATTGAGAACAGGTTTTTCATCATCAGTAAGAAGCCCCCTTCCATGCCACTTCAGTATAATATCTTGTAGATCTTGATCTACTTTTCTAGTAGGGTTTGATGTAAGTTTCTTATAGTATCCTAGTTACTGAAGGTGGAGTTGACCTATGCTGATGTGATATTCACAATTGAGTATCACCACATTCCCACCCTTGTCAGCTTCTTTTCTGACTATTGTGACACAGCATGGTATCAAAAGAGAGAGACTCAAAAAGGTTTGTTTGAAAACCTTTATTTTCTAAGGTTCCTAGGTTGGTGTAATGCTTGACTGGTCCTAACTCTAAAGGAGGCCCCTAACTCGAATTCCCTTAACGGATGTTTCTAATGACCGTCGTCTATTAGTCTAGAATAAAAGTCTGTCTGTGTCTAAACGTACGTTTGCCCTCACTCTGTACAAAAATGTGTTAGGAAGTCTTTTCAAAACAATAATATAGTGGTTCAACAAAAAGTGGAAACCAAGGTTGGTTTCAGGTGGTCTTCTCACCAGGTGCTGCTTGGTCAATGTCCCACAAATGAGTTCACTCAACAGGGCTGTTCATAAGACCTTCTCCACAGGCCCCTTGCCGTTATTCCAACTACCTTCATTGTCTTTAAGTTCCTTGGGGGTTCCCTTCCCCAAGCTTCAGCTGTTAAAGTTTCAAAACACCATGGAATAATTATAACACAGTTCCTTTCGTAAGCTTCTCAGGGTTCCCTTCCCTACACTTCAATCCTTTCAACAGATCAACAAAAGCGAACAAGTCTCCAACTCGGTTGGGCCTCTTAGGGTTTCATTCCCCAAGCTCAGGCCCTTTCCAACCTTTAAACACAAAGGGGGTCATTATGACCCTGGCGTTAGCCGTGCCGGTAAATACATACAGTCATGAATTTTACGGCGCCCGGGAATGGGCCATTACCAGGGCATTACAGCCTCGGCGGACCCAGTAATTGCCCATTACCGGGCGCTGGAAAATATTACTCTCCAGTCCCATTTGAGTCCCATTGGACTCAATAGGAATGGGGAGGACGGATGCACGGGCACCATTCATGAATGGTGCCGGTGCATCCATCGAGTTCTGTGAGCGGCTGCCGTTCTGTCAGCCAGGTCAGACCTGGCGGGCTGAAAGGTATCTGGTCATTCCATTGAATGGCAAACCATCTAACACCAAACCATCGAATTTTATCCATCGAAATACCATTCCATAGAATGGCCATTTTGTTGCATAAAATTCGATGGATCCATAAAAATTAATGGGGTTAGGGTTGGGCTAGGGTTAGATTAGGGTTAGGGGCGCGTTAGGGTTAGGGTTGGGGCTGGGGTGGGTTAGATTAAGGGTTACATTAGGATTAGGGTTGGGAGTTAATGTTAGTGTTATATTAAGGGTTACATTAGGGTTAGGATTGGGGCTGGGGTAGATTAAGGGTTAGATATGGGTTAAGGTTGGGGCTAGGGTTAGATTGAGGGTTACATTAGGGTTAGGGTTGGGGCTAGGGTTAGATTAAGGGTTATATTAGGGTTGGGGCTGGGGCTATGGTTGGGGCTAGGGCTAGATTAAGGGTTGCATTAGGGTGAGGGTTGTTGCTAGGGTTAGATTAAGGGCTACATTAGGTTTAGGGTTGGGGGGAACCTCCAAAACCCCAATATGTAAAAATAAATTTAAACGTTACGAAATTTCAGCACTGGACAGCTCCATGTAACGTTTTAAACTTACAAAAAAAGCATTGAAATGCTATCTTTTACATGTAAAAGTGCATTTCCATTGAAGCCAGTCCATTTATATTTTCGATGGACTGGTTTAGATGGAAAGGCACTTTTCCATGTTAATGATAGACTGTCGATGCTTTGGCATTTTTTTAGATGCTTTGGTATGTCGTTCCTTTTTTTCGACGGAATGACTATAAACCGAGCTGAAAGGCTACCGCTCGCAGAACTCGTACTTTGCCGGTCCGGAAACAATGCTATCGGCAAGCTTACCGGTACCATTGTTTCCGGACTGGCAAACTTATAATGAGGCCCAAAGTCACTGTTATCAGGATGCTTTCTTTGATAGCCCTCTCAGGGTTCCTTTCCCCAAGCTTTAGGCCTCTTCCAGCTTTCAAATACACAACATAACATGCCACAGTTCTTTCGTGATTTTACAGGGTGCCCTTCCCCAGATTTAGGCCCATTTAATTCAAAACACAAATTCCACTGTATAGGATGTCCCTTTTCCTTATTGGCAACCTTTTCCATATACCGTCCTTTCATGTGGTAGAATCAGAGGCTTTCAAAAACACCAGGCTGTTTGCTTTTCCAAGGCACGAACACTCTGACCCTTTTGCCCCTCTCTTTTTGCTCTTGCTGTTTCTTTTCCTGATACCTTTTTGTTTCTTTTCAGATGCTTCCTGCACCCCTTTACTTTTTCCTTCCTTTCCGTGCACACTTGTACTGTTTACTCTTACTTTTCTTATCGTGCCCCCGGCACTTGTCCTTTATTCTTTCTGTGCTGGCTTGCACCCCCTTTTCTGCTTTTGTCCTATTTTGCCCTTGGAACCTTTACTTACCTCTTCTCATGCTCCTGTCTTTTCCTGTTACGGGCCACTCGCACCCATGTGTTTCTTTCCACTTCTCTCACTTTCTTTTTCAATCAGTCTTTTGCTTGCTTTCCACTTCTATCTGCTTTTCTTACTTTCTGCTTTACTTGTGCTTGCAGCTATGCCTTTGGCCTTCATACTTTCTGCATTTATGCTTTTGCTTTCAGCTATGCTTTCCGCTTTGCTCTCAGCCTTTCCACTTCGCTCTCAGCCTTTCCGTTTTCTGCTTCACTCTAGCCTTCAGCTGCACTTCCTGCTTTAATAATTTCCTTTCTTTGTAATTCTGTGCCGCTTTTACTGTTCGTGCCTTTCTCCTGCTCCGCTCTCTTCCAAACGAACGCTCCAGAGTTTCTCTGACATTCTCCATGAAACCCACTGGGCAGCGTTCAGTTGAGATGAGATGCGGTTCTTCCTGGCAGTGCAGGGCTGTGGTCAGGGTCTCACCACCTGCCCTTCAGGCACACTGGGGGTCAGCACTGGCCCCAAGGGAACGAGCACTCTCCTGGACCTGGCCCACACACCCCGGGCACGCGTCTCTGCACGCTGTCATCCTCCAGCCTGCAGCACCTGCTTCTCTCTGCTCCTAGGCTCCACCAGTACGGACTGCATCCCCAGCTTGCTTTCATATATGTGAAAGACCACACCTTTTATAGTGAACCAATTTGTCAAGTGGAGTCAGGTGTGAGTAGTTACTATTGAGTTCCTGACCCTGCCAGACTTTATTAGTGGGATAACCTGAGTTCTTTGTAGGGTAGGTTTCCCTTACGTTCCCCATGTTATTCCTATGGGTAATCTTTACTGATCTTAGTTGCTTCCTTCTTGTCTCAGTATTTGTTGGAAATGGGGAGGGGGAGATGAGGTGAGATTGTAAACACCACATAAAAGCTAAGGGAGAGTAGGTTAGGGTGTTTTCAGGATTGGGAGAATACCATGTCTCGCCCTTGGGTATCCTCCTCCCAATCCCTGTGACGCTCCACTCAGGTGATCCTCCCTCGCTTGTCCACCTAGAGGGTCGGGATCCAAAAGCGATGGCCCTTTCCTGGCCACCTGAATGGAAGATCCAGAGGGAGTGGGTGGGCGAATACCATCCGGTTTCTATCACTATACTAGCGTTGTTGGAGAGTGATTCTAAAGCTAATTTCTCATAAATAATCAAATCTGGCCACACTTTATTGGAGCTATTGTACTTCTTATCCATCTGTTGGTGAATACCTAGTGCCACAGCGCTATGAAAGGTTTCTAATACACTTTCTGTAGTTGTCTGAGGTGTGAATTTCGATTTGGCTTGTGTATCTCTAGATTTCTTGGGTGCACTCCCAATTCTTCACAGACTTGTTCCTGACTAAAGCTTGTGTCATGTTCGAGAGACATCAGTAGGTGGGTATTTTCAATTTCTGAGATGGTAAATTGACTAAGTGGCCTCAGTGGTTCCTGAGGTACATATGTCCTAACTTTGTGTACAAAACCTTTAAGTTGCAGTTTTCTTACAAACTTAAATAGATCTATTAATCCCTATTGTCGGTGCGGATATGAGTCCTTTATTAAGTACCGACTTTTCAGATAAAATAAGTTGTCTGATAAATTAATCACAAGATTTGTCTCTGTCTCTTTGCCAGCTGCTTCTTGGAACTCGATCTCGTCAATCTTTTTGTCTGATCTTGATCCTCGTTTGACTCTTCTCCCCCCTCCTCTCTTTCCCCTGATAGTATTCTTCGTGTTAAGATACCTTGCTCTAATGGGACATGGAATCTGACATGTTTGGTGATTATTCTTTGATTTCCTCTTCTGTACCTCTGAATCTATTCTAAAAAACCTTTTCTCAGACCAATTACACTTTGTGTAGTTGTGATGGACTGGGCTCCAGATGCCTGAATAGGATCCCCCTCTGAATCAATGTCCAAGCTGCCAGATGAGGCGTTTGGTGTGATCTCTCTTGAAGTGGATTTTCCTCAAATTTGGTTTGAAGAGTGTATACTCGATCATCTCGATAGTCTCAGTCATCTTTGAAATGTTTGCAGGATTTTCTTAATTTTACTTTATCTGGTAGTTTTTCACAGTGTCATACATTTTGGTGATTTATTTCTGTTTGGTGCTTTCTCTTCTACTTCTTAAGTTTGTCAATCTGTATTTGGATTCTACAATGTTCCCTGGTAGCTGGGAGGGGTCAGAAATGTGAGGATGACAACTTTTGTATGATTTTTCAACATAGGTTATTTTTATTAAATCATAAATGTTATCAAACACCTCACTATCCCTACTCTGATAAGGATTTCCCTGACTGTCAAAAATAAAGGAGAACACTCTAACGCAGGCTATCTGGCCCTCACACTTAAACATCAAATACATAAAGAAATATATGGCAGTTCATAGTAACATAAACAATGATATTCACAGTCTCTCTTGGTAACATGGGTGAATTCCCCTTCCCCAGGTTTCAAGGTGAATTCAACTCCAATGTTCAACAAAAAGAAATAAGGAAATCTGAGTTTCTAATACAGCCTCAATTCAGTTCTTGGCTCCTTCAATGTCATAGTAAATTTCTGACAACCAAAGTTGCAACAGCAGAAAAGCTTCTCTTCTTGGTGAAATAAAGATCTTCTGCTTCATCAAAATAGCATCAATGCCATTTCCAGCCACAATGCTTAGCCATAACTTCCAGTTGTCCAAGAAGAAACACCACAGTTCTTTGTTTGGTTAAAGTAAACACAACTTCTGAAAGTAAATAAAACGTCTGCAAATGTTAGTGAAACATAGTTCTTGGTTAACACTTAATACGTCTTTCTCTATACGATTAGAAATAATGGTAGATATCTTTATTGGGATGATTTCACAGCACTTCTACTTCCACTTCAGCTACTTTCAACTCTGAGCAACTTCTACAAGAGTTCCCCATGAGGGTCTACTCCTCTGCCTAGAGCATTCCAACTTCAATTGTGCTACTGAAGTCTCAGATCTACTGACAACCAAATACACAACCACAGATTCAGTGCTTTATGACTTAAACATTGTTCTGGTACTTCTACCCCTTTAGGTAAGCAAGACACACTTCCTCTGAATATTCCTTTTCCAGAGGGGCATCCTCTTTGCCTCTCTTGTCTGTCTGCCACAACAACAACCCAGTATTGCCTTTAGGACACGCCTCTTTCCTATTGACTTTGGCAATGTAGGTTGGATCAACTTCAAAGGTACAATCACAAGTAGCAAGCTTCCCTTCCCCAACCTTGCCTACATCCCTCTGCCTACTGTTAGCCACAATAATTACCCAGAATTTTTGTCGCCACTCTCTTGGCTTCAGGTAATGCTTGTACACTCTTATCTTCAGCAATGCTGATATTCTATTTGGTGCACAGTAACATTCAGACTGTTCTTTGGCTTTGGGAAAGGTTGATTTCAGTCTTAATTGGGGAAATGCCTTGTTCACTCTTGGCTTTGGCAATGCCTGCTCTTTCCGACTTGTAATAACAATGTTTAAACACCTGGCTCCTCTTGTCATTAATTGTTAACTGATTTAATAAAGATTCAGCGGTCAATCTTCCTTTTAGAATCTTGTATTAGGCACATGCCACTTCTTTGTGTTCTTTGCAAGGTTTTAAGTTCAACAATGTAGTTTTGCCATGTTTTCTCTTCACACAAGTGAAAAGGAGAATGCTTGGTCACACGCGAGTGCTACAATTCAAGTGTTCCATCGTCAAATACTTTATCAACTTTGCATCACTTCTAACCATACGCAAGTGAATATTTAGTTGGATACTGTTGCCGGCAGTGTTCGGGCAAAGAATCAGAATGCCTGCTTCAACTCACTGGCTTCAGTGTTCCCTTCTCCATGTGCTGCACACACAACTTCTACGACTTCTGGATTCACTTGGAACCCACACCCTTCCTTGCTGAAGGTGTCTCCGGTCTTGCCACTCAATTAAGGAGCCCCTCTTGCTTCTGAGACTCACGGCTTCACAGCAACATCTCCCCACAGTCTCAGACACACTTCTCTGCAATTAGGTACACATGCAGAAAAAGGACATTTTCCTTCACACCTTCTGCTGCACAACTTCTGCACATCAGAGTCTGGGGTAACAGGACCCTCACAGTACAAGCAAGTGAAATCTGCTGCATCAGAGTTCCGTTGTCCCTTCAGTTCCCCCACGTCTGTCTGGATTGCCAAGACTGTGCCTTCTTCCTTCTGCTTCTGCTGTATTTATTTTATTTTTTTATTTAATTTAATATGGCTGAGAGAAAAACAGCCTTTCAAATATTGTCGGAAATAAAAACATATACTTCGGTGCTTATACATGATACATAAAGAACAAATACAGTACAGGTGATAACTTAAAATCATAAATTAGGCGGATAAAATTATTTTTCAATCTATAATCTTTCCATTCTGTCATATGTGTTCATTATTGATTTTCAATAATAGGTTTTGTCAAACGATATGAGGTATCATGAGATAAAATGTCTTGCTAGAGGCATGAAAAAGTGGCAATTATTCATGCTATTCAGGCACCAAATATATTCACTTATTCAAATGGAAGCTTGAGCAATCATTCGGATACATAGATCAGGTTCATCTAGTTTCTGATTGGGTTTTGTACTCCAGTAAATTCAAAGATTTCAGGAATTTTACTATATTTATCCTAGATCTTTGACACGCAAATAAGAAACTCCACAACATTTCTGAGTTCATAGATCGATGTTCCTGAAAAAGTGAAGACAATATTTGACTCTTAATTCGGACAGCATGGGACCTTCAGTGATAAGGCACCTTAATGTCTCAGATTTAGAGGGGCGAGTGCAGAATCTGCATCTGTTATTTTTGGTAAGTTTTCGATTGTATAGAACATCATTTGTAAACCAAAGATTCAATCTCAATCTCATATACAGGTTCCTATAGTTCAGATCAGGAAAACGTGACCTATAAGCCTCAATGGTGTAAAGTTTTTTGGGTCTAGGTGGCTGTAATATGAATTGATGTAAGGAGGCACATTTATCCATAGTTCTTATCCAATCACTGAGCCACAGTTTTTTCTTAGCTCTATCGGGATCAGATACTAGCATGCTAGGTTCAATCTCCACACTTTGCAAGATTCCCTGAATTTTAGATCTCCAGCATTGTATATTTTTATTCTTTGTCGTTAGCACAAATTTTGATACAGTACTTAAAATGCCATGCAGCGTGTCTGACATCACATACTTTCTGTACAAAGATAGCAGTTTCCATACATAAATTGCATGCATGGAGACCATTCCCAGTACGTATCGATTAATGCATATAGAAGTTGACTGCAGCAGAAATAAGATAGATCTCCAAAAAGCACTCTCTAGCCTTTGCCAATTTAACTCAGATAACCATCTTCTTGTCTCAGCTCCACAAGTGAGAATAGGAGCAACCTTCTGTTTAAAGAAGGTTATGGCAGGGCAGACCGAAAATGTTCTGTATCACGTCGGGATGATCTTAGCTTGAGAGGTTGTGTTTTTTTAGTTTCCGCTGCAAATCAGTATGGTAAGGCTTATCAGAAATCTGATTGCTGATGAGGAGGCCCAGATATTTATGCTCTTGTACTACTTCCAGCTTAATATCTGCCAGGCATGGTTTTTAGCCTTTTTCCTTTTACTCATGCCCTTAATCATGATTTTGCATTTATTCTGATTGATCATCAAGAGATTTGTCATTACATATTTGCTCAATATGAGCAGGAGGGCACGCAGTCCCCCGGGTGTCTTCGCCAGTAGCACAAGGTCGTCGGCAAAGAGCAACCAGAGGATCGCCCGACCCTCCAGCTTAGGGGAATCAGAGATAACACCAGCAAAGTCGTGACGAATATCTGCTATAAAAAAATTAAAAAGTGTGGATACTAACAAGCACCCTTGTTTAAGGCCTCTACAGTTTTTAATTGGTTCCAAGAGATTGCCATTTAAGGATAATCTTATTTGTATCAATGTATCTGAATGAAGTTGGTCAATCTAAAAGATTACAAGTTACGGGGCAAGTTACTTTAGCCAATTTTTGCATGAGGCAGTGTCGGCAAACACAGTCAATTGCAGACTGAAAATCAATAAAGGCCTTTTAAAATGCCTGGTTTTGTTGTTGTTGTTCCTGTCATTTAATTGCATGTAAGGTATGGAGATTAATTGCAGTCCCCAGACCAGGCATGAATCCTGTCTGATTGGGATCTCTTATATTAGAGGAATCAAGCCATCGGTCAAATTCTCTCAGAATAAGTTTGGAGAAATGTTTGCCCAGTACATCTAATAGAGTACTGGCCTATAGTTGGCAGGGTTTGCACGGTCCCCCTTCTTATAGATGGGTATGATGATGGCACTTTTCCAAGAAGATCGAACTTGTTCAAAATGGATGGCCTGTCTGAAAATGGACATTAAAATTAAGGCCCAGGCTGATGGATATTGTTTCTAGCACAGAATTAGACAGACCATCAGGGCCGGGGGCTCCAGAGTTACTCAATTTGGAAATGTGGAAGACAATGTCATCTATATCAAACTGAAGTTGACGTGTGTGAGTTTCTTGGTCTTGGTAATTAATTGGGACAGATGTATTAAAGGTGGGGGCAAATAATGATTTATAGAATCTCCCCCAAACTTCCTCAGGAATGATGTTAATTTGGATAGTTGGATGCGAAGGAGTAAGTGCTTGATTCAGGAGGCCCCATTTAGCAGCCGAATTTTTAGAAGCCAATGAATTCATCATATGTTCGGCATCATGCTGGAAAATTAATGCTTTCCTATCCTTAAGCCAGTTTTGTAAGAGCATTTTAACGCTTTTTGTCAGGATATTTTCATAGGAGAGGGTAAGAAGACGAACCGTCTTTTCTCAGCTCGGAAAGAAGCTTTTCTCTCGGCCACTTCCGGGTCATAACTATGTAACGTGGCTTGCCTTATTTTCTGCCTAGAGGATATTTTAGTTTTTAAAATGTGCATAACCGCAAGGTAAGATTGATCTTCTGAATTGAGGGCAATGCACCATTTAGATAAGTGACTGAGCTTTGTGTCAAAGGCGTGAAGGGAAGCAGGAGTCTAGTGGAATCTATTTTTGCCGTTATTTAGTATCATATCGTGAGCAGCAGAGGAAAGTAAGTTGTTCTGGGGAATATGCCGGCGCCCCGTGATCTCAAGGATATCGTGGTCGCTGGCCTTTTGGGCTTTAACCTGGAATGTGGATATGCATTCAAACATGGTTTTATTAGTAAAGGCATAGTCGATTAATGCTCTTTGGCTGCCTCTGTGCCATCTATTGGCTAGTGGGATGTCACCACATATGCAGCTGTTTAGCATGAACAGTTGGAGTTTCTTCCTGATGGAAATCCATCATAAGGCTAGGGGGGAGAGGGCCTGTGATGTTCTTTTAATGCATTTGATATTATAATCTCCAACCAGAATAGTGCGATTGCAATTGCGGTTAGCAGCTATTAAATCCAGGAGGGATTCTAAATCTGTAATTAATGATTAACGCAATGGAATCAGTGTCAGATTTAAGTTTGACCAATTGAAGAAAAGGATTGGGGCAGGCCCAAGGCTCTAACGTAAGATACACTGTGGTTTTAATGGCAACTAATAGTCCGGCCATAGGCCGTCCACGCAACAGAGTGATGGCTGGTACCAAGGATATAACATGTTGGTCCCATACGGTAGAAGTAGAGAGCCAAACCTCTTGGAGAGCTACAATGTCATATTTCAACAGAGGATTGGATTTTGAAGATGTTAAATGTTTAAATCCTCTTGTATTCCAAGAGCCAAGATTATAAAACTGAGTGCTAACAGATTGCTAGGATGAATTATTAAACTTTCTTGTAATTGTTGCTGGATCACAGTTAGATCTGCTCTGAGTGTTATTTTTTAATATCCTTGATTGGATCTGATTAGTCCCTATTGAATTCCATCTGATTTCGGTCTAAATTAGAAATTTGCTGGGGATCAGGGGTCGATTGATTAATCAAGAGAAAGCCCAAGTCGTACAGTTCAATACAAGTTTGCCATAAGGCGTTTCTCACCAGACCTGACTTCATCCATAATTTGACGACCGATAGGTCATGGTGATGTAAACATTCGACCTGATCAATGTCATTTGATGATATTTCCTCCAGTGCAGAGATGTCGCTGAGTATGTTCATAATAGAATACCTATTTAGGTGATAAATTGGAAAGGGGTGTGCTCGGCATTGAAGGTTGAGTTGGAATAGGTTTGTATTATCAGATAAAGATCTTGGCTGCGGTTTTGCATGATTATCAGAGAGAATAGGAAGGGGTTGGAGAGCTTGTTTTCTTTGCATCAGATGTTCGATCGGGTCTCTCCTATTTCTGAGATCATTATTTCTGGGCAGCAATTTAGCAATTTAGCTTGCTTCGGCTGAGAAAAATGGATTTGTAAAGATTGAGCAATTTTCTCTCGTCTGTCTTCAAGCGTCATGAATTGAGCTGGTTCAAAGCTCAAATGCTCACCTAGAGTAGCTTTTTTTATTTGAGGTATGAGATTGGAGGTCATTATATTACTCGCCACAGGAATGCTGGTGTCTGAGTTATATTTATTTTTTACTATGTTTACGGATTGTTGGTATCTTTGTAATTCGCTCAGGTTAACCATGGCATCAAGGATGGTCATGTTGATCATTCACCTTTTCGGATGAAAATGTCTATACCGCTGCTTTCTTGTATTTCTTTACAATGCCTTGCCTCGACACTGTCTTGGGTAGTGACAGGTTTTGAATAAAAAGTCGTGAGCCACTTGGTTTATCGGCTGCACCAGTTTTAATATCCTTTGTTTTTTTGTTGTTGCAATGGCAGCTTTAATACTGCTTTTATTTTAAAATATGTTATAGGTTGTAGCTGCAACCACAGCAGTCCCTGTGGGGGTCACATGGAGCTTCGCCATAGTTAAGTTGTCCTCTTTCATAAGAACCGGAGTCATAATATTTTTGGTTTTAGCCTTCCTTTTTTTATACAAGGTTTATCAGGTACACAAACAGAATCTGTTGGGTTGTTATCAAGGACAGCTGTCGATTTTGGTATTTTCTCCTTGCTGCATGTAAGGGGTATAGATTCTAGCACATTTTCTTGTTTAGATTTAGGTGAAGGTAATTTATGAGAAGCAACACAGTTTTTCAATGTTATATCAATCGCTCGCTTATGAGCAATAGGAGCATTGCATGTAAGGCCAGAGCAGGTTGAGTCCTGCTGAAGACTTCGGTTAGGGTGGTCATAGATGATGTTATTAGTTTGTCAATTACGAAGATCAAGTAAAATTTTGTATTGTGCATTAAGTTTGGCATCTAGAGTCTCATAATGTTTATTCACGGAGAAAAGTGACATGTTCATTGACCGTAATGATGTATCTAGGTTTGTCGAGTGATTCACGTCAGCTGGGGCCGATCTCGTACTAGGCGATTTGAGCTTGGTGTAGGATGATTGAAAGAAATGGATAGCGTTGAAGAGTTCTGATCTGGAGTTGAAAACATTGCAGGAGATTGTGATAAATCTCTTGTAGGACACTCTAAGGTCTGTGTATCTAAAGTGACATGTTTGCTCTCATGTAAGTCACGAGCCAAGGCCTCCTGAAAGCCGTGTATCAGTCTTTCTTCACTGATTTCGATCATCATAGTATCAGTTGTGGCGCCGCTGGCTCATGCTTGACTGTCATTGCCCAAAGGAGCGTCTGTGCCTATCTGTATGTCAGAACAAGTTATTTGTCCCACAATGACATTTGGTCTATTTTCAGAATATAAGGTGGGAATCAGTAAAGCGCCCGTGAGCACTAAAGAATCGGAAGGCGTATCGGTTAAATCAACGCAGGCTTCCGTTTCATTTTTTGAATGAGATTGCTCAGTGTTGCATCTGACACTAGAAGCAAACAAGCAGCACCCTTCACAGCTGCTGATTTTTAGTCCACCGCACAAACATTTCTGAATGTCATACGTAAGGGGACGAACACGAGCATTCAGAGCCAGAGTTTTAGTGCGCAAGAGATGAATGATGCGAGATGTATATTTCGGTGTAGCGATAGCATTAGTTGTAAGAGCAGCCATTTCTGGCCCTGAAGGCATATTAATTTTCAATGAGTACGGTCTCTGCATACGTACACAGTAATATGAAGACTCTCTGGCTTGTACACAGATGAAAAAATCGAGTCAGCTATATGGCGAAATAAGACACACCCACAATCTGATACAACACAAAATATACAATCAAACAACCTCCGCTGAACTCACTAGAGTATTAATGCTTGGTCCCGATCCCCGTTTCCCGCTGCCAGCCGACAACACGTCCCAAAGCACTTACTCCAAATGCGGGCGTGCCAAATGCACGCGGCCGTTGATTATATTGGATTCTAGGAAGGGGGCAGAGCCAAAGTGAAATATATCTAAAATAAAGGCAAAGATAAAGTATTATAACGTGTTGTATGGTAGTATGGTGCAAGGTGAGTTCATAAGTTTTTAATAGTCTATTAAGGGTCCATACCAATGAATATTGGAATTCTTAAGTAGATGAAGCAGGAAACCCGCTCAAAGCCTCTACCGCCCACAGCACTTCCCAAAGCACTTACTCCAAATGCGCTGCTGTATACCATGCAGCCAGAATTACAGCTCTTCCAATTGCCTGACAATTAGGTGGACTTTTAAGCCTCACTCAGGTTTGGGCTATCACGCTAAATTGCGTGACTACTACTACAACATGCCTCTTCAGCCCTCTTCCTCATGTCAGTACTTATGGGATTATGAGACTTTTAGTGTCTTCCAGCAAAAGTAGACTTTCGAACGTCTTCTGCTTGGGAAACAGCCATTAAGAGTGTGGGGTTATGGGAAAAGTTAAACAGGTGGGTTTCCCAGTCTTCCTGGCCTGTTCTCTTCCCATGTGATCCCCCATGTGATCCATCTGCAGATCACCACCCGCAGAGTCAGGATCAGGAAGCGTCTGTCCTTCCTTGGTCACATGAGAAGGGCACCAAGCGAGGTTTCTAGGGGGAATCATTACTGATTCATCACATGTGTTATTGCCCATTTGAAGGAAAGGGCTTCCAACTCTATAGTGGCATAGTTATTTTCCCGATCAAATAGTGTTCGTTATATAGAGGATGCGATGTTCTATACCATCATGGAGCTGAGATAACACTGCTCCTAAACCAACATGCGATGCAACGGTTTACAAAATATTGGTTGAAATCTGCCACTTCTTGTGTTTGGTCTTAGTATTGGTTTGGGTGGGCTTAGATAGGTCTGTGCAGTTGTTGGAGGGGATAGCCATGATGTAAGGCTGGGGCCAATTTCATGGTTTGGTATGGGTAGTATCCCTAGATTGGAATTTCTAGCAGAGAGGTTGCACGGTGTAGAGAGGTACATGGTGGGGGGTGAGGTGGTAACCATGCTAGTTGGGCCCGCGGGGGGGGGGGCTGAGATGACTAGATGCGTGGATAAGGTGGAGGATGACTCTCAGCAGTACTGAATATATACCCGGTAGGTACATTTTGGTGGAAGGAGGTGAGAACAGTGGACATGTGTCTAGTATCAGTTGGTTCCTGTGTTGTTAGGTTCCTGGGCAGTAGGGCTGGGCAGTAGACTTCCGAATCACAAGGGCGTCAGGAATCACCTTGGATTGCATACATTAGGTGTGGCGGGGCTTCAAATAAGTATGAGAGTCATAAGGTATCTAATGTCACACTGGATTGTATTGACTAAGTGGGGCAGAGATTCACCTAAATTCAAAAATCAGGTAGACAGTTGAAACACACTAAATTGCATTGACTAAGTGGGGCAGAGATTCACCTAAATTCAAAAATCAGGTAGACAGCTGAAACACACCAAATTACATTGACTAAGTGTGGCAGAGATTCACCTAAATTCAGACATCAGGTAGACAGTTGAAACACACTAAATTGCATTGACTAAGTGGGGCAGAGATTCACCTAAATTCAAAAATCAGGTAGACAGCTGAAACACACCAAATTACATTGACTAAGTGGGGCACACTTAGTCAATGTAATTTGGTGTGTTTCAGCTGTCTACCTGATTTTTGAATTTAGGTGAATCTCTGCCCCACTTAGTCAATGCAATTTAGTGTGTTTCAACTGTCTACCTGATTTTTGAATTTAGGTGAATCTCTGCCCCACTTAGTCAATGTAATTTGGTGTGTTTCAGCTGTCTACCTGATTTTTGAATTTAGGTGAATCTCTGCCCCACTTAGTCAATGCAATTTAGTGTGTTTCAACTGTCTACCTGATGTCTGAATTTAGGTGAATCTCTGCCACACTTAGTCAATGCAATTTAGTGTGACATTAGATACCTTATGACTCTCATACTTATTTGAAGCCCCGCCACACCTAATGTATGCAATCCAAGGTGATTCCTGACGCCCTTGTGATTCGGAAGTCTACTGCCCAGCCCTACTGCCCAGGAACCTAACAACACAGGAACCAACTGATACTAGACACATGTCCACTGTTCTCACCTCCTTCCACCAAAATGTACCTACCGGGTATATATTCAGTACTGCTGAGAGTCATCCTCCACCTTATCCACGCATCTAGTCATCTCAGCCCCCCCCCCCGCGGGCCCAACTAGCATGGTTACCACCTCACCCCCCACCATGTACCTCTCTACACCGTGCAACCTCTCTGCTAGAAATTCCAATCTAGGGATACTACCCATACCAAACCATGAAATTGGCCCCAGCCTTACATCATGGCTATCCCCTCCAACAACTGCACAGACCTATCTAAGCCCACCCAAACCAATACTAAGACCAAACACAAGACTCGATCATCAACCCCCACTCATACTACTAGTAAACTTGCCACTACACCTTTAAGAGGTGCTCTAATAAATGCGAGATCTGTAGTAGCCCACGCGACAGACATAGCAGATCTCATCTTCTTAATGGAAGAAGTAGACTTCTTAGCCATCTCTGAGACCTGGCTTCATGCAGCAGCTGGCCCAGCCCTTTCGCTAGCCATCCCTGAGAATTTCCCCATCCTCCGAGCAGACAGAACAGATTCCAGAGGCGGTGGCCTTGCTATAATCGCCAAAACCCACCTCAACCTTAAACCTGACACCACTGATCACTACTCATCATGTGAATTTCTCACAGCCAAACTCCCCACCACTAACTCCCAAACCATCACCATCCACCTACTATACAGACCCCCGGGACCCCTAGGCTCCTTCGAGGAAGACCTCAATTCCATCCTCTCTAACAACCTACAAAATACCTCCCAGTGCCTTCTCTTAGGAGACTTTAACCTTGGCTACAATGACTCTGAAGACACCCAAGCCTCCGCCATTAATAACTCACTGTCAGAACTAGGATTCACCCAAAGAGTGTCTACCCCCACCCATAACAAAGGGAGAACCATTGACTGGATAGCTGACCACAACTGCATGATTTCCATCACTGCCATCACGCCGCAACCTTGGTCAGACCACCACCTCCTCTCCTTCACACTTGGAGCGTCCAGCCCAATCGCTAACAATTCCCTAGCCACATCCATCCCGACTAGAAGCAAGAAAAATATAACTGCGGAAAAACTCATCCCTCTCATTCTACCTACATTGAACCAACTCCCAGCCAACTTAAACCCCAACCATCTTGTTGAAAGCTACAACAATAGCATGCGCCTAGCCTTAGATGCTATTGCACCACTAAAGCTGAGAAAACCCAAGCTGATAAAACATTTGAATACCTGGTTCACGGCCCATCTAAAAGCCCTTAGATTAGAGAAACGCAAAAAGGAACAAATTTGGAGACAAGCTCCCACAGACAGCAACAAGCTGATACTCAACAAAATAGTTCCTACCTACAAAAAAGAAATCCTCCTTGCCAAACAAGAATCTTACAACCTGAGAATACTGCATGTAAAATCCAGCACTAAAGAATTGTTCACCATATTAAAAGAGCTACAGGCACCCATCCCGGCCCCAAACACCTGTAAGAAAGACAAACAATGGTGCACCAGCATCCAAAATTCTCTTTCCAACAAAGTTGCAGGCCTCCAAATCAAAATTAACAACAAGAAAGAGACCTTATCCAACTCCAAACCTAACAACACCCCCACACGCACCGGCCTTCAACACCCTCCCCAAGCCCCCTCACTCGCTTTAGCTTCTCCAAGGTTTCCACGCTAGAAGTGGAAAAAATCATACTCGGCCTCAAACCTTCCAACTGCCAAGGTGACCTATGCCCACCTCAAATCATCAAAGACGCAGCCAGAGACCTATCTCCATTCATTACCAAACTCATCAACGCCTCCTTCTCTTCAGGTACTATCCCCAATAACCTCAAAGAATCCTGGGTCCTCCCCCTACTAAAAAAACCCTCACTCGACCCAGCTGTACCCACTAACTACAGACCCATCACCACCGTCCCCTTCCTACTAGAAATCCTCGACAGGACAGCCTATCTGAAAATTCAAAAATTCCTTGAACAAAACCACCTCCTAGGAGTCCGGCAATCAGGATTTAGACCCCAACACGGCACAGAAACCACACTCATTGACCTCAAGGCCCAAATCGACACTCTGAGAGATAATGGGAAAACTGCCTTATTGCTCCTCTTAGACCTCTTGGCAGCTTTTGATCTTGTTGATCATAAATTCCTATGTAGCCAATTAGACTCGGCTGCCCACTTTCCCCAAGAAGCTATTGGCTGGATCAAATCATTCCTGAGCAAAAGATCCATGCACGTCTTTTCCACCAAGGCTTCCGCTGACCCCATCCCCATCACATGTGGGGTACCTCAGGGGTCATGTGTCTCCCCCACACTGTACAACGTGTTCACTAAGCCCCTATTTGATGATCTCGGTGCTCTGGGTATCACCTTCACTAACTATGCTGATGATACCCAGATCCTCATCCCGCTGACGGGAGATTACAACAAGGATTTGGCCTTGGTGAACAAGGTGTACCTCATCATTCAGGCATGGATGGCCTCCCATAGCCTATGCCTGAATGATGACAAAACCGAACTCATCATCCTGGGATCAGCCACGAACCTAAACAAACTGGACCTCAACTACTCCAGCTTCACCATAGACGGCATCTCCATAAAGGTAGCTAAGGAAATGAAAACCCTCGGCATCTCCCTCGATTCCACCCTCTCCTTCCATAAACAGGTCAGCTCCATGGCCTCCACCACAGCCTACACATGCAAGCTTATACGCTCAGCCAAACCCTTCCACTCCACCCAAAGCTGCATTACTCTAGCCAGAGCCCTCATACTTTCAAAACTGGACTATTGTAACTCCCTCTATGTAGGTGCTAAGAAACAGGTTACCCATAAAATCCAAATCCTACAGAACAATGCTCTCAGAGCAGCGCTTAGCTTCCCTAAAAGAGAACACAACTCGAATATTAGGAGAACTCATAACTGGCTCACCACCTCGGACAAAATCCTGCTTAAGGTAGCCTCCCCCACCCACAAATGCCTTAACATTGCAGCTCCCCGTTATCTAACCGACAGAATAACCGGATACACTCCCAACAGACACACCAGAAATAGCAATGCTAACCTGCTCACTGTTCCCAGATTCAAGCTAACGAAAATGGGCGGTGATAGCTTCCAGGTGAAAGCAGCCCAACACTGGAACACACTACCACCCTCTGTTAGAGCACCACAAACCTACCACCAATTTAGGTGTAACTACATCCAGTGGCTAAAGAACAAAGACCAACAACCAACACCTTTGTAGCTATTGCAAATGTTCTTTTCAATTTGTAACTCTTTTGTAATTGTACTCCACTGCCTCCTTGTAACTGCATCTCCTCACTGCGTCCTTTGTATAAAAATGTAAATAATGTACAGCACTGTAACTAAGTTGAGAATATACTTGTAATGTTTGCGCCCTCATACCTTCTGGTCCGGTGTGCCATATAAATAAATAAACAAACAAACAAACTGCCTCCGTGAAAACCTGGGTATCACTGATCAGGCTCTGGCTTGGCTGACCTCTTTACTCTCAGATCGACCCTCCCAGGTCCAACTTGGGTCCTTCATTTCATCTATCTTCCTCTCTACCTGTGGTGTTCCCCAGGGGTCTAACCTCTCGCCCTGGCTTTTCAACCAATATCTGACAACTCTCGCCCACTGCATTGCCATTTTCTGCTCAAATTTCCAGTGCTTTGCTGACGACATTCAACTCAACTCATTTTCAGGCTGCCCTCTGCCACCTCCTCTCCCTCTCTCATCTCTGATTGCCTAACTGCCATTCAAGATTGGTGTGCCGCCAATGATCTTTGTCTGAATGCCAGCAGGACGGAGATCCTCCTCATCGGCATATCTTCACCATCCTTTCCCCTCACTCTCTGGCCGGCGTCCCTTGGCCCTCCTCCAACCCCCACCTGCGAGGCTAAGAACCTCGGGGTCATCTTTGACTCCACCCTTTCCTTTTATGCCCACATCTCTGAGGTCTCTAAAAAGTCACATTTTTGACTGCACCTCCTCAGAGGTAATCTGCCTTTCCTCTCCTTCCCCCAGAAGCTCATGGTATCTCAAGCTCTGGTTCTCTCTAGCTTGGACTATTGTAACAGCCTCTATCTAAATCTACCTGCCTGTACTCTCCGCCCTCTGCAACTAATCCAGAACAGGACTGTGAGACTTGTCCTTCGCCTCAAGCCCTGGGATCGTATCTCTCCAGCTCTGAAATCTCTCCACTGGCTCCCAGTGGATGCAATGATTAAATTCAAAACCCTCTGCATTGTCCACAAGGCTTTCTGGGGCCTGGGTCCAAAATACCTTCTGCTATCCCTCCACAAATACCTCCCCTCTCAAGCTCTTTGCTCCTCTACCTCCAACTCACTCAGGGTCAGTCGTTTTTCTAAGAAACAAGCTGGGGGCAGATCTCTGTCTTCGGCTGGGGCCTCCCTCTGGAACAGCCTCCCTGCCACTCTAAAACTTAGGAGAACCATCTCTGGTGCTGGAAGCACCTCAAGACCTTCCTCTTTTCTTCTGCCTTCGCTCCCGCTCTCCCCTGCTGATCTGTTCCCCCTTGCACTGTGCACTTGGCCACCCTCTGTCTTTTGGGCCCAGATACCTGCTTATCCTGCCACCCTCCCGCACTGCCTCCGGGCCACCCATTGCACTGGGGTCTGTATCTGTACCCATACAGCCCCTCCTTTTTCTTCCTGCACTTATCAGACCTACCTTGTCTGCTGCCTTAAACCTAGCACTTGCAAATTGCTGGCTGCATTAGCACTGTTTGTTGCCTTTATTATTTATTTATTGTTATTTATATGTTTCTCCTCTGCTTCGCACTTTCTACCTCTCCCCCCTTCCATGCACTTTTCCCCTCCCCCCTCTCCCATGCACTTGCGCGTTCTCAATGTCACTGGGCCTAGTCAGATCGCTGTTTTGTTCTCCCCTGTTCCCCTCCCTTGCCTTGTCGCGCTCTGAAACACTTGTGTACGAGCGTGATAGAAATAAAATATCAATCAATCAATCTCTGGAAAGTAGCATGGGCCCCTATAATCCAAAAGGTAGTACCTTAAATTGAAACAACCCAAGGGGAGTAGAAAAATAAGTATTGGGTTAGTCAGCTGTATTAGCAGGTACTTGCCAATAGCCTTTAGTTAGGTGAATAGTCGAAAGGTACGTGGCATCGCTTAATTTATCAATCAGGTAATCGATTATGGGCATGGGATGGCTATCAAACTGGGATGATATGATATGCCATTCATAATGTGCCTGTGCACAAGTGTTTCGATGCGCGACAAGACAAGGAGGGGGAACAGAGGGAGGACAATACAACGATCTTACTATGCGTTGTGTCATTCAGATCGTGCAAGTGCAGGGAAGGAATGGGGAGAAGTGCCAGAATCTCTAGGAGTTATCTAGTTTGGCAGCTACGACAATTGGGGAGGACCAAGGACTTTGGGATGGTTCAAAAATATCTGCCTTCAACATAGTTTCTACTTCTTCCTGAATGATTTTTTTTTTTAATTGTTTTAATTGGTATACAATTTTTACAAAAAGTTTAAGAAATGTCCTTGTATTCCTTGATGGACAGCAAGAAAGTCCATTGAAGTCATTCTTGTATTTAAACCTTTAGTCTCCGTTATTTGGGAGGATTTTGGTCATGAACTTGACCACTGCTATCACAATGAAGTTTTTTCCCCACACATTAAGGCAGCCCACCAGTCCTCTGTGTCAAACGATGGGAGTTTCAGCAGATGCTGTCCGGATGATTTAGTTTGTTTCTTGGTTAAGCCTGGGCAGTGGAGCAAAAGATGCTTCAAATTTTCAACAATGTCTTCCCCTTTACAGAATAGACATTTATTCAGATCAGTTTTGGTTCGTATTGCATTGATCTCGTTTGTGGGCAAAAGGTTCAGATGTGTAGAATACGAATTCTAAGGGACAGTGTGGTATGTGATACAATTCCGCCTTTAATTATGTTGTTAAAGCTGCCGCAATTGAGCCAGGGAAAGGTTCACTTTTTGCTGTTCTTTGGTACGTGTCGTCTCTCTTCTCTTGTATTCATCAACAGATCCCGCACGTTGCTAGTTATTTGCTATGCGAAAACTGTTTTTTCTGAAAAGAGTTCCTTTCTTCTGCTAGGGCTGGTCAATATTTGCCAGTGTTTGTTGATGCATCGCTTCATTTTTTAGCTTTGAGTGGAGAACTTGGAGACGTACACCACTGTGGGTGCTTCTGGCTTAGGTTTGGTTTGCAAGAGGCTTTCCCTTGATCTCATAGTCACTTTGTCAGTTGCCTTCTGTAAATCTTCCTCTGGATATCCTCTGTCCTGAAGTTTTTTTTGTAGTTTATCCAATTCAGATTTACATTCTTCTGGGTCGCTGATTATTCTTTTTAGTCATAACATCTGTCCATATAGTAGGTTCCTTAAAGTTTTCTGTGGGTGGAAGCTCATTCTGTGCAGTAGGTTGTTCCGATCCATTGGCTTAGTGAATAAAGATGTTGTGATCTGCACATTGAAGACTTTGACGTCAAGATAGTGAATGTCTGGATCCCCTACTTCTGCTGTGAATTGGATTCTCCAATCTATGTTGTTAATGTATATCAAAAAATGCATTAAGGTTTCCTTGGTGCCATGCCATACACCGAAAATGTCGTCTATGAAAATATCAGTCTAAGACAGTTTGCTACATGTAACACTGAGAACACAGTGTACTGCATAAGATGCCCATGCAGCATTTACTATGTGGGCGAAACAGGCAGGATATGTATGAATGAGCATAAATCCTGTGTCAGAAATAAGAATGTGAATTCATCAGTAGCAGGGCACTTTATGGAAAAGAACCACAGTGTGGCACAATTGAATTTCAGGTGGTAGAAGTGATTGAAAGACAAGATCACCAAGAAGACATAAAGAAGAGGAGGCAATAACGAGAGGCATATTGGATTGACCGCTTAGATACAGTTGTGCCAAATGGAATGACTGAGGAGTGGGACCTTAATCGTTTCTTATAATTAGGAGGCATCAGGGATGTCCATTACAAGATGACATACGAGGAAACCGGAGTATTCCTCCTTGGAACACAGTCATAAGAGAACCAGTAAACTAATGAATGGACTTAAGAACCATGGACTATCCAACACTCTTTATATATTTTCCATGTTTAAGTGAGAACAGTATTGCTCCTATTGGTGGACAACAAGGATATCTGATCATAATGAACACAATAATGCGACCAAAGGACATGTTATGTATATACATTGATGTAACAGTCAAAGATTTCACGTTTGAGATGTCAAGTTAACATTTCACATGAACCCTACCGAGCAGATACAAGTCACCAGTAGGAGCCAGTCTAAATCCCCATGATCAATGCTTAGCATAACCACTTTTGATTACCTCTCACCATTTTTTAGTTAACATTTTCAGGTTCACATAATAGATTTCATCCAGGAGGGGTATGTCCCCACATACCACACTGTCCCTTAGAATTCATATAGGATTAATTGTTCCTAGAAGAGTGTGATATATAACATACTTGTAGCAGTATTCAGGAACACATTTCCGAGTGTACGGTATTGCTATGGTTCATGATTTATGGGAGTATGCCAACATATTTTTATACGAGTTCCATATTATTATTGGTTCAGATCAGCATAGTTTTTTTTACAATTGTACGTTAGTACTATAGTGTGAGACACTAGCACCCAAGTGGATCAGAACTTATACCCACGGGATAGAAATTTAAAGTATACAACTACCATCATGATTCCTACACGGAGAGTGACCTTACATTAATCGATATTAAGCGGTAATGGAATACGGTTAGTTATTTTTACTTTAACTGAGTATGACACACACTACATAATCTCAACATAATATGGAAACCCTATGGTTCCCAGTATGACTGACTCGAGATGGACATCCATGTCACATTTGGACAGCCATCTTGTCAGGCACTGCTACCTCACGATCAACTTGACAACGTAATGTAACATATCTAGTAGGCCCCACAATCAGGTTTGACTGCTGCCGCGTGCTCTGCTGTGAAGACTCTTGGAAACACACTAAAGGTAAGTGATCTGTACAATGAGAAGCTTCATGAGCACGAGTACGTTTTGTGAAATGACTTCAGAAGTTGCACTCGATCTTTCTTAACAGAGCGCAAGATCGGAGGCAGCATCGTGAACAACATTCGCTTTGCTTTTCTGCAGGTCAGATCCAATGTACATAATCACCCTGAGTGGATATGTTATCTACAACATGATTATCATGGGGATACAAGGGGGATAACTATATAACATTAACTAAGCAGCCATGATTATTTTAGATTCTCATTACGGGTACACATGTGGTTGCATAATGAATACACACCGGTAATCGGCCCCATCACTGGTACACACAATGCATAAAAATTAGAGTTCACATACAAAGCACGAGGGTGAATGGACCACAGGTTTTTTTCTGTGCGTGCCGTGTATGAATTAACTTGTATCTTTTTGGCTCGGCTAACATACAGTTTAGTCTGCTTGACTTATGTTGCTTTACTTTTCTCTTTTTTTGTTAAATGTGAATGTATGTCCTATGGGTATCCTGTATATATTTGCAAGTTACCAAGAAACCAATCCTGTTGAATTTGTCAATAGATGGAAATCACCTAGATGAAGTGGTACCATTTAAATGCATAGGCATTACAATAAACCAGTCAAGGAGTGAAAAACAATGGATTACTAACCTAGAGGGCAAAATGCAAGCCTTTGCTAGACAAGGGTGTGCTTCACCGCAAATTTGGCAAATGTTCATTTAAGCCAATACTCTCGTTCTACAGACAGAAGGTGTTTCCAGCAATAACATATGGAAGCGAGGCAATGCTTCATGTGCATACTTCAATCTGAACAAGACTGGAAGCCCTATTCTCGCGCAAGATCATGAGACTACCCCCCTCTTTTCCTATGGTCAGAATACGCCATGAACTAGCCATGCAGTCAATTATGTCTATAGTCCAATGTAAACAACTAGACACCTTCCGCAAAATACGAACTGATGAGAAAACATTAACAATGCAAATACTAAGAGATCAGCCAACTACAATGAACAACACTGTCTTAGAAGCATGGAAAAAAGATTTACTACAAATATTGGCAAAAGAAGAAATCTCAGAAGAAATGCTCACACAAAGACCACAGCATGCCAAAAATAAAACTGATGGAAAACGACTGGATAACGACATGCAACTCGAAAGCAATGTATTGCAGGAATTTACAATATCATTCCGACACACGAGCAATTAACGAGCTACCAAAATATCTGACAAGATTCCCAGATGCTGCAATCCTTGCAATTTACATGAAAATGCGACTGAAAACTCTGCTGACTAGAGAGAATCTAGCCATGCCACAGTTAATACCTTCCTCAGAACAACACTGTTGATTCTGTAAAGAACAAGAGACACCGGAAACGCTATACCATATTCTAATGGTTTGTCCCGAACTCTCCCAAAAGAGACTCCTTTTTGGTACCTACTTTAATATATCTGCACAGCATATAGATGCTGAAACACGATGGACAATGATGATGAATGGACAAGAAAACAAGCTCATCTTTACAGTTGTGAAATTTCTGCAGAATGTGTTAGAACTGGAGAATAGAACATAATGCAGAACCTCAGTAGAGATCTGCCATGCCATACACCAGATGAAAACATTGTCAATACAGGCATCTATAATGACAGATAGTATTAGAGAAAGTACTGTGTAACTATTAAAACTTCAAAAACGAAAAGTTGGTTACAAACTATACCATGTTAATAAAATAAAAAAATATATATATTTGCACGTTATTTTTGTGACTTGTGACATACATGTATGCAAATTGTGTGTAGTTCTGGCTTATGATGCAATTTCCATCTACGGTTGTATATACATTTGAAGGGCTCTTTCTCTGAATGACATCTCATGTTAGCTTGACGAATACTAATGTTGGTATTTATACGGACAATGTCAATCAGGCGACAGCTAAAGGCCCTGAGGAAGGACTCTATGTCCGAAATGCATAGGCCAAAGATGTGCATTTGCAGAAAATTGCATTTGCTAAAGAATAAAACCTAATTTTCTCTTTTTTGAAGAACATGTTTTTTCAAGAAATATTACAAACAAGCTTACTATATTTCTAAGACTAACAGAATAAACCCCTGGTGGTTAAGAGGGTGCGCGGCCCACACCAAAGACTAACTAGCCTTGGTCGTTCTTCTGCATGTATACACAGTGCCTCACACAATGGCACGAATTGGTGGGCTGCACCCCACGCACAACCTGAAAAGCAAAACCTTTAACCACAAAGAAGATTGGTACGAACTGGATAAACAAAGAAGCAATGCCCACTCACCCACTCATCATTGAAGGGGAGGTTATTCCCATAGAGCTTTACAGCGGTAAATCAAGAAAGGGTAGTTGTTCATGGGACAGATGATGAGGGAAGAGCAAGGAGAACAGTAATAGCCAGTAAGAAAGGGTATAGACTGACAGATTTGACAGACTTGTTCAGAGATGAATAATCAGACGATGAATTTGTATTTTTCATAAGTCTCACTTATTGGATGAAAATCCCACAGAGAATGCCATTGGTAAAAAATAAACCGTCATTCTTTCAGGAAGACTTAGAGAAGGTGCCAAGCATCTTATGGACCAACAGTCCAGGAGCAGTAAAGATCAAGCTTAAACCAGGAGTAATGTTGCCACATGGAAAACAGTATCACATGTCCAGAGAGGCAGATGAAGGCATATGGGACTCAATGGGAATAGGGACTAACAATTTACCAGTGCCTGACTTCCCGGAAGCCAGAGTCGTAATCCCCCAGTGTTTCCAGCAAGCCAGGCGCCGGTAAATATTGCAAGTCCGGCGGCAGCCCGCCGGACTTGTAATGAGGCCCATTCCCCTCTTTAATAAAGCAGGGAAAATTAGTGCCATCAGAGACCTCATGTAACATGGCAGTGAAGAAATCAACTGGGGGTCGTGGAGATTCTTTCAGGATCTCTGTCCCCTAAATAATATTGTTGAAGCAGAGTTTCCTCTGGTTCCGAACCCCGCTACAATATTATGTAACATCCCAGCTACAGTCAAATACTTTACAGTTATAGATTTAAAGAATGCCTTTTTTTCAATTCCCCTTCATGAAGACTCACAGGATTTGACTTCCTTTTCATACAGAAATCAGTCACTGAAACACTCAAGACTGCCTCAGGGGTACTCCGAGTCCCCATCAATCTTTAATAGAGTCCTTAAGATGGATTTGGGCAATGTACAACTTGAGAGCACGATATTTCAGAATGTAGATGATATATTAGTGGGCAGTGAGATAGAGGAAAGATTCAGGGAAGACTCAGTTCGACTAATGACAATACAAGCAGAGAAGGGATATAAAGTAGACAAAGAAAAGCTGCAATATTGTCAGGAAGAGGTCTTGTACATAGGACAGCTTATCTCTCAAGAATGGAGAAAAGTGACACCCGAAAGAGCAGAAGAAGTCGTGAGACCTCCAAAACCTGAGAGAGTAAAGGAAATACAGCGGTTTCTAGGTCTATGTAATTATTGTAGAGCCTTGGTTTTTGACTACAGTACATATATTTGAGCACTTTTAAAAGGACTTGAGGAAGCACAGAAAAGCAAATGTAAGATAACATGGGCAGATGACATGACTGAATGATTAGAATAACTAAAAAAGGTGATTTGTACAGCCCCAGTGTTAGGAATAACAGACTATAATGAAGAGTTTTACTTATTCTCACATTCAAATGGAGAAGTGATGACAGCAGTACTTACAGAGAAGACGGCATTAGGACATGGACATCAACCATTAGCCTATTGTAGTGGGTTTTTAGACCCAGAAATGAAAGGAAATTATACTTGCGAACAAGCGCTAGCGGCTGCTGCTTTCGCAATTGAGAAGGCTGCCAGTATTACAATGGGCTGCTCAATAACATTATTTGTCGAGAACTCCCTATTTGCCATACTGGAGAAACCTAAAAGTACACTGACTGCACAAAGAGCGTCTGGATACAAAGTGATTATTTCGAAGCCAGCAATCAAAATTGTTAGATGTAGAATAGTGAACTCAGCGACATTTATAGCAGAACCAATAGGAAAGGATGGCTATGTTCACAACTGCACAATGTATACTGAATTCTATTATGACATTCCCCATGTTAGAGAAATGGCTCTTGGAGGGGGAAGAGTTCTTTAAAAAATTACCAAATGACTGGTGAAAGGCATGCTGGGACGGCAGTAGTAAAATTAAAAAATAATGGTGAATTTGAAGTAGTAACGAGTGCGAGAATGCCTTCCTATTGTTCAGTGCAGGCTGCAGAATTAGTGGCGCTCATCGCCACGCTTCAGAGATTTGAAGGTGAGGAAGTGACGTTATATTCAGACTCTGCCTACGTGACAAAAACCATGCCAGCAGGGATGTCACGTTGGAAAAGGAGGGGTCTTCTCTGCGTAGATGGCACTCTAGTGCAACATGCATCCCTACTGAGCAAACTCATTTAAGCACTAAAGCTCCCATCGGCTATTGCCATGGTGAAATATGCAGCCCATACTAAAGGGGCAGACCTGATCTCTCACATAAACGAAGCCGCAGAGGTAGAGGCAAAAAGCAGCATGATGCTGATGCAGGCTAAATGTAATATGTTATCCATTGTACAGTTAATCGAGCTGCAAGGTTGAGCTCAACAAGAAGAGCAGGATCTATGGAGAAGATGGGGTGGTCTTTATCCCCCACTGAGGCTGTATGGAGACAATGGGGGTCATTACGAGATTGGAGGTAAGGGGTTAATGGCACCGGTAAAGGTGCCGTTAACCCGTTACCGCCGCATTACAAGGTCCTCTAGCGGGTCCCGCTATGGGCGGCTGGTTTTACCAGGCGCCCTTAGTGGGAGCCGCTAAAGGACCAGCATGCTAACAGTTAGCATGGTCCCCATTCCCATTGAGCTCTATGGGGGCTCGAATGGAAATGGGAATGGGTTCCCTGAATGGGGAAATACGGGTCCTCCAAGGTTGGAATGGCCTGGTAATTCCCCATTCAGGGAACCCAGATCCGGTATGCGGTAAGGGGGTAGCCATGGCGCCAAGAGCGCCATGGCTACCTCCAACCTCGTAATGACCCCCAATATAGCACTGGAAAGTCAGTTATGCATCTAGCATTGTTGAAGGTGGAGCTGGAGCAGCTTCACTACCCTGCACACACCACCAGAGAGCGAGTCTTGCTGCAACAATCAAAGAAGACTGGTTTACACCAAATTTATTAGAACATGTAGCTCAGTTTATTGTAAATTTCATTGTGTGTCAAATATTTACAGCAGGGCACACTTTGCGAACAGTGAGAGGAGCAATCCCTAGGTCCAATGGTCCATTTCAGCATCTACATATAGATTATGTGGATATGCTACATGTATGTAACAGATATAGGTACATGCTTGTAGTAGTATGTCCCTTTTCAGATGGATCAAGGCAGGTCCATGCACGCAACCCGATGCCACATGCACTGCTAAATTTCCTGTGTGTGTGGTGTTTCCTATATGGGGCGTGTGCGAAGTCCTGTGGTATAATAATGGTCTGCATTTTGTAAACAAATTGTTTGAACAGATAGTTCTTCTATTACGCATAAAATACCTGTTTTCCTCAGCTTAACACCCACAGGCGAATGGTGTCTGTGAGAGGTTAAGCAGGCTCCACAAATAAATAATAGCCAAAATTAAACACTACTCTGAAGAAATGATGGTTAAATTGCCTACCACTTGCTCTATTTGCCATGAGAAACCATGCTGGCTCAGATCACCACCTAACTCCTTGGTGACTGGACGCTACATGAGAGTACCCCTTGCTCCTCCCACTCAAGTAAAAACTGATGCCCACAGTGTAGCAAAAACATTAGGTGATGAGATGCATGATTATTTAAAACGTATGACTGCTAGTGTTTCTTTTATTTCTCAACAGATCAACAATCGAAAGGAAGGGTCCAAGAAGATTGAGGACGACAACCAACCGACTGATTTTATTGACAGACATAGGCAGTCTAGTTTGTACCCAGGGAACCAAGTACTTATTAAATTTTTTGTTTGTACTTGGAACAATCCCGTTTTGAGGGACCATACCTAGTTTAGGATGCCCTCCCACCACTGCTGTAAAATTACAAGGAAGGAGAGCCTGGCTGCACTTGAGCGACGTGAAGCTCTACAAAGGTGAGACCTCGACCCCTCCGGCACCCGATAATAGTGAAGCAAGAGAAGAAGTTCTGCGCATGCTGACCATATCGGCTACCGCGAGCAAGGATAAAGAATCAATGAATTTAAAAAAACACTCTGGAACAAATTGAAATTTCCTAAGACTAATAGGGAACAAATGGACTTGTCTCAGTTGAACTAAAAGTAGACTGAACATTGGAAAATACGACACATAAATTGCACAACACATTCTATGTTGCCTGATACCTTGCACACATTTTTTGCACGCTGTTTTTGTTTACATACTCAGGACATATGCAGCCCTTGCGGGACACAACGTGGATGTTGTTGTATTTTTTGGACATCCTAAAAACAGTTCTATTATTCGCAGAGTTATTATAACTATAATAATCCAGTCTCTGTTATAAAAAGTGCACATTTTGAAAAATAACTAAAGGTGAACACAGTAAATTAAAAATGGGAATTTTCCATTATATAAAGCACACACTGTCAACAAGAAGACCAGCTACTCCAAAAGAGATCATGTAGCATTTGAATAGCATGGAAATACTTCTTACAATTACATTTTGCCTTATGTGTTGTCTTTATTTTACCATGCTCTTCACATTTCGTGAGATATTGTTTTACAATTCAAATGAAATACGTGACAATGAGACGTCCCTTTCTATCCCTGCCATTTTGATATTTCAGAACAAATTCCTCGACCTAAAAGGGATGTTGGGGAAGACAATGAAGGCATAAATTCATATCTTGACAATTCGGTTCATTTAGAGAATAACATGTGGTATCAACACATGAGAGAGATGGGGAGGAGAACGTCAGATGAAAGCCCTTATGTATGTTCCCTTATCCCTTATGCCATGAACGCACCCAGAACATTCATTGCAAGAGAAATACCCACACATGATGCAAAGTATCTCAGCCATCTAGCAGTGTGCACAACAAGAGGGCAATTCGAAGGAAGATCGGCAACCCTACCATGGTGATCGAAGAAATCGTATCCATATGAAGATGCTTACATAAAAACGCCGAAGATGGAGAAAGACATAGGTTAGTTGAGTTGAATGCTCATATATTCATCCCTGACTGGAGAACAAATAAGAATTGGCTGAACAAAAGAGTTTGAATTGTGCAGATCTATGTGAAATGTTCATTCCTATTAGCCAGGAGCACACCTTTGAATTCATTAAAGTGGTATTCTTATTTAGGCAAGTATTAGGGTGTGGGGGAGAAAAAACAACCCTGATACTAGGTTGTGGTACCAATAAGAAAAACAAAAAGGTGTCCCCTGCACACCAAAATGAATAGAAACTTACAACTTTAATTAATAGCCTAGATGGTCTCAAATGTTGAATGGATCACAACACAAAGACATTATTTTACTCTATAGTTTTTATATCCACAATCTCGATTGTTTTTATAGAATGTTTTTGTAAACACAATATATTGTACACAATTGTGTTTTCAACAAAAATATTTTCAACAATACAATGATCAAGATTCTTAAATCAACAATCCATGAATCATGTGCTCGATGTGTGGAATTCTATTCCCTTCCTCGGGAGCTATTCTTATTGTTTACTTGCCTCAGATGCACACTGATCTATAAAACCTAGAAGATAAAGAGTATACCTATTTAGTAAGATAGTCTATGTAAAGCCATTCTTAATATTAACATCATGAATTAATGTCTATCATGTTATTTTTCCTTAATATTCACCTGGTGTCAGTCTGATAATCACAGTCCAAGCTGTGTACTGTTTTCAGAAACACTGAAGCTTTAGGTTGTACTCCATGAGTTAAGCTCTGCCTGATAATTTAAAACCGAAGTATATCAAATATATAAACCTAATGCTGCCTTCTATAACTCCACGTGTCTGTATCATATTCTGTTCTCACCTTCTATGGAGAATTGTAGGTTTGACTGCTGTATCTAAAAGCCTCCTGCAAAGAAGTGTCATGAACCGCTGTTTGCGTCCCTTCTGGACTTCGTGGTCCCTGACCCATAGGGGACTGAATTCAGTAGTCCTCCCAACATGGCCACTGAACGCGGAACGCTGTTTGCCAGTCTCTGCGTTACACACTCTACATTCTACAAAGCAGACACGCCCCGCGGCTCTGCACGTCTCAACGCTACCGCTTGCAGTAGTCGGACGTGTGTTGCCGGAGCTCGTTCAGCGCTTACCTTTGATTCCTGGTTCCCTGAATTCCTGTTCTTCCTTCCTTCCCCTTATCCTTACCTTTGCATATCCTGGATTTCTATCGCATTTGGGTCTCCAAGTGCGAACCTCGTTATTTCCTGGTCTCCGACATCTGAACATATCCAGGAGTTGGGTTACGAACCACACACTGGAATCCGAGGACCCACGCACAGGGTTATATTAATCCCGAACTGTGCGAAAGAAGACATCTACGAAGATCACGAGTAAACAATACAGACAGGTGAGAAGGGGAGAGACTTGTGACAAGAGGATGTCTGCCTCAAAGGATGTTTATCCAGGTGGGTTGATAAATCTGTATGATAATAACAGTATGATCTAGTATCTGCCAGGTCTAAAAGTAGAATATAAAAGTCAAAACATTCCATAATATGTATTAGTGGTATAGTAAAAAACATACCCTTTTGGCGGCACAAAAATTGCTTTGCATATGGATTTTAGTGATGTAGTCTCCATCCCCAATTTGTTTTTTTAGAGATCAGGATGATTTCTATCTCCAAGAGAAACATGTTACTCCAGTGGACCTGTAAGTATAAGTACACATGTGGTGCTTAGTATGGTGCCTGAATAATATTCAGCTACAAAGATATAGTTAGTCTAGCATAATTTCAGCTATGGCTAATTGCTGTATCTTACCTGCACCGTGTGGCAGGATGCATGCGTTTCCTTTGCAGACTGAATAAAGGTCTTTTCAAAATGGCTGTTGTTTATATCATGACATCATCACTTCGTAACGTGATGACATTGTGTTTATTTACCCGCACAGTTTGCGAAAAACTTCAAGGGATAACTAAACTTGCTTATATATTTTGATGGCTGCAAAATATTGGAAAACATCAAAGATGTCAAAAATGGATAATTCAATGCCCAAATTGGGGTAGAACTAGTGATATATCAAAAAATATATATATATTTCATTTGGTAACGAACGCTAACTATTGTACAAGAATCTTAAATGTTCATCCTGTTAAGAAATACAGACTTGATCATAAGATGATTATAGCTGGGTTAGTTTGTTTACTGCCCTTCTATTACAGATAATCGTGTTGTGGCTCATCAAATTGTCATTAGACTGGTTTTGGTCCACATCGTTCTAATAACAATTTATATTTTATAATTCCACCCTGATCTGGAGTGCTGGACTATATCGTAGAGGACAGGAACTATATCGGCTCTAAAGATTATCCAAAGGTGGATATGTAAGATAAATAGACTTCTCCCGGTATAATACTGATGAAAAACTCATGCTTACTTTCTGATATAGTTTAGCTTTCAGCCCACTGTCCCCATAGTCTATTGTTTACACATACCTTTTCTTATGGTCAAAGTACTGTAAATCAACTCTTTGAGACCCCATTTTGTGTGTAATGCTAATTGATTACAACTCTGTGCATCTTAGTACCTGGTGTTGCTAGTGTTCATATGATGTATTGTTTTAGTGTAGTCCCACATTTTCGTCATTTAGAAGGGAAACAAAACAGAACTATAGGAGTTCTTAAATTATTAGTTTGGAGTGAAAAACTAGGTAGCATGACCCCAGACAGGATGCATGAGGACTTCTACTTGGGAGCCTTTCTCCCAATGGAGGAAAATTGAATTAAATAGCACTAAATAAAAGGGGAAATGGGAAAAACATGGTCTCTTCACACGTGGTGTAAGACCAGAAAACAAGGCCTATTCATGAGCTTCTGGCAAAGATAATGATGTACCTTAACTCCCCTTAACGTTCCAGAGAAGAGAAAATCCTGCAAGTTAAAGTACAAAGGAGAAGCCTTGGCTGAAGGCCCGGCTGATGAGAGATGATCGACTAATTGGGCAAGTGGGAAATAGTCTGACGTTGTACCTGGGTTTCGTTTTGCTTACGTGCTGCTAACGAGCCGAGTGTCCAAGGTTGGCAGAGAATGCCAACCAATCAAAGGGCCTATCCAATGGTGAGCATGCATTGGTGTAGAAGCCAATACACTGCTGTTATGCTGCTATAATCTGTATTATATGTAGTTAGAGGGAAGTTCAAGGCATGCCTACCAGATGTGGGGCAGCCAATAATGTTGCTAACACTTATAGGGACAATAAGTAGATATGTTCCCCTCTTACATACCGGCATAGGACGGATTCTCTGCGGAGTACGTGTCACTCGCAGGCTCCCTTGTGGAGCCGATACAGGTTGCCATGGTGCCTGTACACACGCCAGAGGAGCCTGTTTCAGCTGATACGTCTCGTACGTGGAGGACGTGGAAGGAAGCCACGCCCCCATAAGGTTTAAACTTGGCATCTTCCTAGTGGCTCATTGCTGTTAATTAGTGTTGCCCCCGGTTACGTCCGTTATTTCGTGAACTCCTGTTACGAAGTCCTGATTGACCTACTGGTTTCCGACCCACGCTTGTCTCCTGGATCGAATCGTCTACTCCCTTTTGCCTTGTCTAAGTCTGTTAAGGTGCTGACCCGGACCGCCCCTGGACTGCCTGCTCTCTCCCTGGTTACCTTCAGTTACTCCCTGGTCTCGATGCGGAACGATTATCGGTTTGCTTATATCCGTTCTCACTGCCTCATTGCAGTTATCCCGGAACGCCTCCGCTGCGCTACCCCTTGTTTGAGCTTGCTCTAATGTTGCGTGTTTCAAGGTAATTAAAGCTTGCACATTATTGGGAAAATCTATCAGCGCTACTCCAATTTATTGATTTAAGCCATACCTATAGTCCCTGTTGGGAATCTAACTCTTTCTTCTTCCTGTTGGACACGGATGGGACATTTATTGGAATCTAACACTTTCTTCTTCCTGTTGGACACTGATGGGACATTTATTGGAAATACAACAATCTTTTTGAACAAGTATTCAAGTGCATAAATTGACGCTCTCCTGTGCATGCACCAACCCGTCTCTAGTGCGACCCTCGTGCCACCCAGGTTAATTTCCTGTACTAACTTGCCTGTTTGTTATTTTATCCGGTCGTTTCTCCAAACTCGATATCCTTAACTCTTGAGAGTCCCTCATTTCAGGTCGGTTGTTTTGGTTATGGTTATCTACCTATAGGAACAATCTATTAGCTAACACTCATATTGACGGTACTGGGTTATTTTTCTTTGTAGATCCATCAACGGTGAACTCCACCCCTATTCTTGCCTAGGTATTTCCGTCAATTACAGTTGCTTGATTGCATTGCTTCCTCCTCATAGCACTTCTAATCCTCTTTGTATTTCTTTGCAGCGTTGGTTTGGCGGTGCATGATTTCCCCGCTCTTTTATTCAATTGACACCTCTGCCTGTCCAGATCAAAACATCAGAGAGGTACATTGTAGAGAAGAGCCCCTCTTTCTGAGGAAGACTGAGTCTTGAATTCAGGGGAGCCGGAATATTGGAGGCTTAATATTGACGCCTGTATCACTATCGTCTCCAAGGTCACCTAATCCCGATTTCCCGACCTACTTACGGAGCGGTGAGTAACATCCCCTAACCAATCTCTCCATCCGATAGGTTTTATTATTTGCCACATAGGATGACATCATTGCTGACGTAAATCAAGGTATAAAGCCTGTGTGTACCTAAAATGTAACTGAGAGTGTGTGGACTGCAATTCGTCGTTCGCCAGATTTCATTACTTTATTGAGCTGATAATAAAGTAGTAGTTTGACATATTCTTTGACTCTGTCCGGTTATTTGGGTCCAATATTATTTGTTATGGTAATTCCATTCTGCACATAGACATTCCCAAAAAGTGATATTGCACAATATACTCCTTTCACTCTCTGTGGCTCAGGCCTAAACACATCAAGAAAGTGTTGTAACAGGTCCAATAGATTGTGTTTTTGATTTTGTACTGACTCAGGGGAGATTAACTGGTTATTCTCGTTCTCTTTTGACAAGAGACTGGTTAGCATGATAGAGGTGTCTTTCTCTATAGGTTCTTTCCACTCTTTTAGTGAATTGATATGATAGATATGGGTTTTAATTTTCCGATCGGGTTGTGATATTTGTAATTATAGTGTCCCATCAGTTCAAGCACTTCATATGGCCCATGCCATCTAGATAGCATCTTATTAGCAGATGAGGAAAGAAGGACCAACACTCTCTGCCCTATGGAGAAGGATCTCATCAATGCCTTCCTGTCATGACATTCTATCTGTTCCTGAGGTTTAACCATATTAAGGTGAACTATTTTCCTAACTGCTGCCATCTTTTCCTTCAACCTTTGGGTTGTTTGGGATAGTGGAATAGTGGGTCTCTGCCTCTCTTCCCAGGTGTCCGTAACATGTCTAACACATTTCGGGGTTCTCTTCCATACAACAACTCAAAGGGAGATACTCCAGTAGATGACTGGGGAGTTTTTCTAATGGCGAACAGGGCCCAAGTTATCATAACATCCCAGTTCTTCCTGTCTGCCTGCACTAATTTCTTTAGAATGTGTAGATGTCTCTAATGGTCCTACTTTGTCATCCCTGTTTGGGGAAAAGAAACATCAATAACGGGCGTCCATGGATAGGCTGCCAACGTTTCCATGACAACCCCCAGGGTTCCCGGAACAAAACGCAGCACGTACCTGTATGCGAAGGAATACCACGCTGAGCCCTCAAAGCCACCTGAGATCTCAACACAAAATTAGAGTTACAGAGTGAACACCTGTGTTGTAATGGTGTACTGTGCGCACGAGGTGTATTCCTGACAGACTGATGGATTAGTTGAAAGGTTCACCAAAACTTTAAAACACATTATAAAGAAATGAGTTCCCCTTTCCCCCCTTGAGTTCCCCTTTCCAGTTTGTTCACAATTCTTAACTTCGTCAGGCTTTGGGAACATAGCACTTTCCATTATACTGTGTGCTATCCATTCCACAGCTTTCATTTGGTGGTCCTTCTTTCCATTATTTTCCATTAACACTTTAACATCTCCTATATAGTCCAGGTCAATCAACCCTGCCAATACGCTTAGACCATACCTCCAGGCTAGGCCGGACATAGAGGTAAGGCGGACATAAGTACCTTTAGAGGGAATGAGAATCAAATCTGTGGGCATCAAAGCTCTTTCCCCTGGTTGAATCAACTCTCCCCTAATGCTATAGATATCAAACCCAATAGAATGTTCAGTAGCTATAGTGGCGGTAGAAACTCTTTTGCTACGTTTTTCAAACTAGAGGGTTCCCTAATTTATATCACTTGACCCAGATCCCACAGCTAACACCATATGTGAGGGATCAGAAATGCGATGCAGACACATTTTGTATGATTTTTTAACGCACACCATTTTATTAAATCAAAAATGTTATCAAACACCTCACTATACCTACTCTGACAAGGATTTCCCTGCCTATCAAAACTAAAGAAAAACACTCTTAACACAGAATATCTGAACTTCACACGTGAACATCAAATACATAAAGAAATATATGGCAGTTCATAGTAACATCAACAATAATATTCACAGTCTCTCTGTGTAACCTAGGTGAATTCCCCTTTCCCTGGTTTCAAGGCGAATTCAGCTCCAATGTTCAACAAAAAGTGACAAGGAAATCTGAGTTTGTAATACAGTCTTACAATAAGTAACCTAAGGAAGGATAGCCCTATCCCTTCCCACTCCACCAGCCTTACATCAAAGGTGCTCTAATAAACGCTAGATCCATAGTTGCCCATGCTACAGACCTAGCCACCCTAATCAATATTGGAGAACTAGATTTCCTGGCTATATCCGAGACATGGCTCCATGCCGCAGCCGGTCATTCTCTCCTATTGGCCATACCGGACTCATACACTATTGTAAGAGCTGATCGAGCAATGGCAAAAGGAGTCGGCATTGCCTTCATCGCTAAGTTGAGTCTACCGCTCAGAGTAGCCACCTCTCCCATTGTCAAGTCTTGTGAATTACTCACAGTTAAATTATCCACATCCAAATCAAGTACATTAACCATCCACCTAATTTACAGACCTGTTGGTCCCATTGGCTCCTTCGAGGAAGACGTCACGACCATACTCTCAGCCAACACTAAATCGTCCTCAAAAATATTACTGTTAGGTGATTTTAACCTGGGCTACCATGACCCTAACGAGCTATCAGCTAAGGCACTTGCTGATTCTCTCACCAAACTAGGTCTTACGCAAACAGTCAACCAACCTACCCACAAGAAAGGCAGAATACTAGATTGGGTAGCTGGCCTCAATTGCGAGACATCAATCATATCCATTGAACCACAGACTTGGACTGACCACTATCTAGTATCCTTCACTACTTTTACCAAGCGAGTAGTCAGCAAGCCAAACTTGATAGCTCAGCCTCTCCTTACCGGGAACAAACGGAACATTCCTACTGATAATCTTTTGCCTCTCCTGTCCCTACCCTGAACTCTTTGTCTAACTCACTAGACCCAGCTGAACTAGTAGACCTTTATAATACTACTATTACCCAAGCTTTAGACTCCATTGCCCCACTCAAATTGCAGAAAAGCAAACCTAAAGCCCACCTTAACACATGGTTTACCCCCAATTAAAAGCTCTGAGGTCAGAGAAAAGAAAATTGGAAGCCTTGTGGAAAAATTTGCTATCTATAGAAAATAAACACAATGTGAATGAAATGTCTACCAAATACAAAACTGAAATACTACGAACTAAACGTGAAACATATAATGATAGGATTCATAAAGCCAGTTCCAGTACGAAGGAACTCTTTGTGATCCTGAGGGAAATTGAATCTCCTATTCCCCGCCGAAGATTCTTGCCTAAAAGATAAAGTATGGTGCATAAACATCCAAAATGCTCTATCTAACAAAATTGTCACTCTCCAAAACAAAATAACAGTAAAAAGACTTAACCTCTCTAAATCAGACAACTACCAGAGATCTCAAAAACACTCTCTTAATCTGCCCCAGGAATTTAAATTCGCTCATGTTACTACCTTAGAGGTTGAAAAGATCATCACATCGCTTAAACCATCAAGATGCCAGGGCGATATTTGCCCTGCCCAAATAAACAAAAAAGCTGCCAGAGACCTGGCCCCATTTATCACCCAACTAATAAATGCCTCATTTCGTACCTGTAATGTACCCACAAAACTAAAGGATTCGTGGGTTCTGCCACTGCAAAAGAAATCGACATTGGACCCATCTATTCCAACCAACTATAGGCCTATTACTACAGTCCCGTTCCTACTTAAAATAAAAGATAAAGCTGCATACCTACAGATTCAGCAATATCTTGAGACTAATAATCTCCTAGGACTAAGACAATCTGGTTTAAGACCACTTCATGGCATAGAAACTGCCTTGATAGATCTGACAATGCAAATTGACCAACTCAAAGATAACAGGCAATGGGCCTCATTACGACCCAGGCGGTAAGGGGTTTACGGCGGCGTAAACAGCGCCGACCCTTACCGCCTGATTCCGAGGTCCCTTAGCGCCATGGAGGATTTAACACCTGCTTTTAGCAGGTGTTAAAATCCATGGCGCTAAGGGACCTTGTTGTTAATTACTCCACCGTAATTTACGGTGGCGTAATTAACGCCTTCCCCACTCCCATTATGCCCTATGGGGCAAAAATGGGAATGGGGAAGGGTAAATGGGGATTGGGGACTTACCGCCCCGCCAACCTCGGAAGGGGGCGTTAAGTCCGCCAACCACCATGGCGTAAACATAGTTTACGCCATGGTGGTAAAGGTACGACCCAGGCGGTAACTTACCGCCTGGGTCGTAATGAGGCCCAATGTGCCTTACTACTACTACTAGACATATCAGCCGCTTTCAATTTGGTGGACCACAAAATCCTGTGTAAACTCCTGTCTTCTGCGGCTAACTTCTCCCAAGAAGCCTCTGACTAGATCCAATCCTTTCTCAGCAATAGGTCAATGAGAGTCTTTTTCCCATTGGCTGTGGCTGATCCGTCTCCTATTACATGTGGAGTACTCAGGGCTCCTGTGTCTCACCGACCATGTATAATATATTTAAGAAGCCTCTGTTTGACGACCTGGATCATTTGGGTGTCATCTACACTAACTATGCAGATGACACCCAGATACTCCTACCTCTCTCTGGCAACTATGACACTGACCTTGCCCTAGTCAACAAAATGGGCCTCATTACGACCCTGGCGCTAAGTGAAAAACGATGGCGGTAAATGGTTACCGCCATCGTTTTCCACCAGGTCCGATCATGACTTGTGACCGTTAACTACGATGCCATTAGCGGCATCGTAGTTAACGCTGCCGCTAACTGCGCTAAGGGTGCGCGCACGCGACCGCCCACACCGTACTTAGCGCCATGGCGGAAAGGTACGCAAATGCCGACCCAAGCGGACATGCACCTAACGCCATCACCCAGCCCGTTAAGTACCTTACCGCCATGGCGCTAATAACGCCATCGCGAACCAACCGTAAAGGGCCATGTTAAGTGAATGCAGCTGCCACAGGTGCACAGAAACAGCACAGGTGAAGGCAATACAGACTCAGGAAGTACAAAAAGAGCACACCCCACCCCTTCCCACACCCAGTCACACTCCACAATGATACCAATACGACTAGCAATGTTGGGGCTGGAGGACCTGATAGCAATGCATGTGCTACAACAGCAACAACAACAACAGGCAGCACAGAGGAGACGCAGGAGGAGAAGGAGGGCAAGGCAGGCCCAGCAAGCCCCACCAGCACAGCCAGTGCCACCACGCAGGCAGCCCCCAATCCCACGCATCAGAGCCAATCCATTCAACCTCACTGCTGAGCAGATCCACACCCTGTACCGTTTGGACCGGGACACCATCACCGCCATCGTAGACATGACACACAACGACATTGTCAGCATGATAGAAAGTCCAACCGCCATCCCCCCCCTACTGAAGGTAGTGTCTGTACTCCACTTCCTGGCCACAGGCACCTACCAGCACACAGTGGGGCACCTGCATGGCATTTCACAACCATTATTCTCACGAACACTCATCCAAGTGCTCGATGCCCTCCTCAAGCACACAGACGACCACATCTCACCACGGACTGCCCAGGAGATTGCAAACACCAAAGTGGGTTTCCATGCACTAGCCGGCATACCCGGTTGCATTGGTGCCATCCACTGCACCCATGTGGAATTGGTGGTTCCACGTGCCATGGAGGTACCGTACCGCAACCGGAAACAGTTCCACTCAATCAACGTGCAAATGGTCTGTGACTCCAACAAGATCATCACACATTGTTGTGCCCGATTCCCCGGATCAACCCATGATTCTATGGTCCTGAGGAACTCCACAATACCACGCTACATGGAGCGACATGCAGGGCCAAGATCCTGGCTACTCGGTGAGTCCAATGTCATGGAAGTGGGCAGGTGAATGACATACTGATGCATACTCCACCTGGCAGAAAGGGGGGGGGATGATGCATACTCCACCTGACAGAAAGGGGGGGGATGATGCATACTCCACCTGGCAGAAAGGGGGGGGGGGGATGATGCATACTCCACCTGGCAGAAAGGGGGGGGGGGGTGATGCATACTCCACCTGGCAGAAAGGGGGGGGGTGATACATACTCCACCTGGCTGTGAGTAACACAGAGAACGGAGACAGAGGATGGGCACTCACAATGCACACAACCCCTCTGCATACATTGGGTGATGGCATGCAAAACAGGCCATGGGAGCCATGAGCATATACTGGTTGCATTGTGTGAATCAATCAGTGCATGTAGAAGTGAGCCAAAGTAACAGTTGGATGCGAGCTATGGTGGAACATCATGTTCCTGATCAGACGACATGACTGACACATACATTCTCGCCTACATACAGGTGATGCAGGCTATCCCCTGAAGAGGTGGCTCCTTACACCAGTCTGGAACCCGCAGAACCAGCACGAGGAGGACTTCAACCGTGCACATACACGTACTCGTGTGGTCATAGAGCAGACATTCGGCCTATTGAAGGCACGGTTCTGAAGCCTCAGCAGGTCTGGTGGGGCACTCCTGTATGGCCATGAGAAGGTGGCAAAGATCGTCATGGCATGTGTCATGCTACACAATATGTGCGTCAGACGGAATGTGCCCCTGCCCCCTGACGCAGAACTGCAACCACCTGACGATGAGGATGAGAAGGGTGCAGATGGGGCGGCACCCCATGGAGGAGGCGATGCACAGGAGGGGCTTGCAATGCGCCAAAGTATCATCGACCACTGCTTCTAGCACACACGGCTGGTGTTTATCACATGGAGACTGCACTTGGGGCACTGTGTGTCTCTGGGACATGCACACTGTGGACTGTACACCAATAAAGCACACATACGCAATGAAAATGTCCACACATTACTTTTTTTGAAAGAAAAAAGTGTATTGAAACTATGAAATGTCGTGTCACACCCCCTCCCACCTCCCCCCTGCACACCCCAACACAGCCCCTCCCACCTCCCCCTGCACACCCCAACACACCCCCTCCCACCTCCCCCCTGCACACCCCAACACACCCCCTCTAGGTGTCAACAGATGCCTGTGACAGTGGCCACAGGCTGTCACAAGCCCCCTCTCCCGGCCCCCGGGGCACCCCTGGCTGTGGAGCGCAGGTTACGTCCGGAACGTCGCACGGGGCTGCTCTGTGCAGAACTGGCAGTGGAGGATGTCCCAGGCTGCCCCTGTGCATGCACGTCCTGTAGGGTGTGGGTGTGCTCAGTGAGCGCACGACGCAAGGCGGCAAGTTCAGCACAGATGTCCCTGGACATGGCCTGCATGGCATCCCTCAGGGTGGCAGTGCTCTGTGCTACTTCGGCCCTTAGGGTCTCCGTGGCCTGTTCAATGGTAGACCTAGCCCTCACACATTCCGCGGCATGCTCATTCAGCATCGTGGACAGTTGATGCTGCCGTTCTGTGATGTCCTCGAGGGACTGCTGGCCCTGATGGCCCATGGCCAGTGCTGGTGGAGTGATGGAGGGGCTGCTCCCCTCCTGTGGAGTGTGGACAGGGCATGGGGTGGAAGGCCACTCCTCTACCTCTGTGTGTGATCCTCATGGGGGCTGGCGTCTGAGAAACAGGGGGAATGTAGTAGGTCAGTGGGGCTTCTGACCTCGTGCTCCATGTCTGAGTCTGAACATGCAGCTGTTGCAGCTGTCTCACCGATGTTGCTGCTGGCCGCTGACCCCGTGCCTTCTGTGGCAGGCAATGTCGGTGGAGGTGGAGCAGCTGCTGCTGGCCTGCTGCCTACTCGGGTGCTTGCCGGTGGGACGTCCGGTGTGCTTGCAGTGGGACCTGCTTGTAGTGGGGTCTGCCTCACTGCAGCTGAGGTTGAGGGTGCAGGGACGTTATTGATGGCCTTCTTGGCTCTCTTCGGCGCAGGGGTGTTCTGGTCCTCTGGGTGTGAATCTGTGCCTGTGGTGGAGCAAAGGAGGGAGGGCATTATTGATGGGTCTGCGGACTTTGGAATGACAATATTGACATTATTCTGGTCAGTAGATGAGGCAGATTTCAGGCAGTGCCATGCAGGTTGTCTCCTTTCAGTGTGGAATGTGGATGCAGGTATGCAGGTGCCAGCAGTGTATACAGGGTGGTGCTTGCATGTGGCTATGGGCAGTGTTGATATGTGTTGCATTTACACTCTAGGGCAACCTTGTGCTACACATGATTGGACTGCAGTGACTATGGCATGTCTTGTTTGAGGCACCTACCTTCTTCACCTGATGTCGGAGCTCCCCTTTCGATCCCTCTGACGCCTTCAATGGATTCCATGCCAATCGTGGTTGCACAGATCTCCTCCCACAGTTGGAGTTTTAGGGGGGATTCCGACCCTCCACCGGTACCCAGGGCAAGGTTGCGGTTTGCTGAGATGACGGCTCTGACCCGTATGCGTAGGTCATCCCAGCGCTTCCTGCACTGCTGTGGGGTGCGGGGTACGGTCCCCACCGCGCTGACGAGCTCAGCCACCAGGGCCCAGATGGCCTTCTTCTTCCCTATCGCTGTCCTGGCCATTTCCTGGGAGAAAACGACACCTGCGTTGTCTTGCAGGGTCTCCGCAAGCATGCAGAGTTCCTCCCGGCTGAATCTCTCCTGGTGCTGGCGGTCACATGCCTTTTTCACAGATTTAGGCATTTTCGGGTACTTGGATGGGTGGGTGATAGGTTGGGACAGGTGTCAGGGTTGGGTCTGGTGTTGTTCGGTAGGATGGCAATGGATTGTGTTTTTAAAGATGGCCGATGGGCTGTTTCCCGTTCCGGCGCGATGACGCTATTTCCGGTTCTGCTTTTTACGGCCGCCGCAAATTACGGTGGCCGCTACTTACGGTGGCCGCTACTTACGGTGGCGGAAGTGCACCTTGCTCGCTTTACGATGCCGGTAGGGGCCTTTTCCGCCATGGCGTTAATTGCATTACCGCCATGGCGTAATGCTCGTGCGCGATGGGTCGTAATGTGGCGCTCTTTACGCCATCGGCCCACGGCGTAAACGCTCATTACGCCATGGCGGTAATGACGGACGATTAGCGCCTGGGTCGTAATGAGGCCCAATGTATCTAATCATTCAGGCATGGATGGCAGTCCATGGCCTCTGCCTGAATGATGATAAGACGGAGATCCTGATCCTAGGAGCCCTGGCTAACCTCAATAAACTTGGCGATCAATACTCATCATTCAACATTGATGGTATTTTCATCAACGTTGCTAAAGAAACCAAAATGTTAGGATTCTATTTAGATTCTACCCTGAACATGGGCAAACAAGCTGATTCAAGCTTGCAAACCGTATTTATCCACTAAGGGTTGTATCACACTATCGAGAGCTTTAATCCTCTCTAAACTCGATTATTGCAATGCCCTCTATGCAGGAGCCAGCAAACATATCACGAACAAACTCCAAATATTACAAAATAATGCTCTCAGAACAGCACTAAGCATACCGAGGAGAGAACATATTTCGGAGGCTATAAGAAAGCACAAACAGCTTTCCATTAAGGATAGGATTCAATTCAAAATAATTTCCATTACACATAAATGTCTTAACAATGCTGCCCCTCAGTATTTAAGAGAAGAAATTATTTCAAAAACCACATTAAGTCCTACAAGGACTGCTAATTCCTACTGTATCATAGCCCCCAGAATCAACTTGAAAAGGGCTGGCGGTAACAGCTTCCCTGTTCAGGCCACCCAATTCTGTAATGCCCTACCCCTGCATCTGCGAACTGATGAGACCTTCCAAAGCTTTAGGAAAAACACAAAAACTGGTTAGTTATGAATGATTTCTAACCTGCTGTGCCTCATACTATTCTGATGCTATACATGTTGTGTCCTTGTAATGCACTTGTTTCCTAGCATGCAGAACATGATACCATACTTGCCCTGACTCTGTAATGTAACTGATTCTGTTCTGTAGAAATGTTATTGTATTGTTTTATGACCTGCAATGTATTTATGTAGGTAACTGTAACTAATAAAATTATGTGCAATGCGCCCAGATACCCTAGGATGTGGTGCGCTTTATAAATCAATAAACAAACAAACCACAGTTCTTTGATAGGTTAAAGTAAATACATTTTCTGCAAATGTTAGTGAAACACAGTTATTGGTTAACACTTAGTACGTTTTTCTCTATAAGATTAGAAATTACGGTATGTATCTTTGTCAGGATGACTTCAAAGCACTTCAACTTCAACTTCAGCAACTTTCAACTCTGAGCAACTTCTACAAGAGTCTCAGATCTGCTGATAACCAAATACACCACCACAGCTTCAGTGCTTTATGTCTTAAACAGGGTTAAGGTATGACAAGATTCACTTTCTGGTACTTCTACACCTTCAAGTAAGCAAGGCACTCTTCCTCTAAATATTCCATTTCCAGAGGGGCTGCCGCTTGGTCTCTCTTGTCTGTCTGCCACAAAGACAACCCAGAATTGCCATTAGGACACACCTCTTTCCTATTGGCTTTGGCAATGTAGGTTGGATCAACTTAACAAGGAACAATCGCAAGTAGCAAGTATGCCTTCCCCAACCTTGCCTTTATCCCTCTGCCTACTGTTAGCCCCAATAATTACCCAGAATATTTGTTGCCACTCTCTTGGCTTCAGGTAATGCTTGCAAACGCTCATTTTAGGCAATGCTGATGTTCTATTTGGCTCACAGTAACATTCAGACTTTGGCTTTAGAAAACACTGATAACAGTCTTAATTGGGGGAAGTACCTTGTTCACTCTTCGTTTGGGCAATGCTTTCTCTCTGACTTGTAATAATGTTTGAACACTTGGGTTCTCTTGTTATGAATTGCTAACTACTTTAATAAAGATTCAGAGGTCCCTCTTCCTCTTAGAATCTTTTATTAGGCCCACGCGACCTCTTTTTTGTGTTCTTTGCAAGGGTTTCAATGCATCACTTCCACTCATACACACATGATTATTTAGCTGGATACTGTTGTCGGCAGTGTTCATGCAAGGAATCAGAATGCCTGGTTCAACTCACCGACTTCTGTGTTGCTGCATGCTGCACAACTTCTATGACTTCTGGCTTCACTTGGGACCCACACCCTTCCTCGATGAAGGTGTCTCTGGTCCTGGCCACTAAATTAAGGAGCCATTTCGCTCCTGAGACTCACAGATTCACAGCAACTTCTCACCACGGTCTCTGACACAATTCCTGCTGCACGATCTCTGTAATTAGGCTCACATGTGGAAAGGCAATCTTCCTTCACGCCTTCCGCTGCGCAGCTTCTGCACATCAGAGTGTGGGGGAACAGGACCCTCACATGACAAGTAGGTGAAATCTGCTGCATCAGGGTCTTGACGGCCCTTTGGTTCTCCCACTTCTGCCTGGATTGCCAACACCATGCCTTCTTCCTTCTGCTGCATACACTCCAGCCACAGTTTCAGCTCCTTTCGATTGCCTGCACCTGAGCAGGCCTTTTAAGCCTCCCAGCTTCCCTCAGGTGTGGGCTATCAGGCTTAATTGCCTGACATCTACTACAACATTCCTCTTGTAGTTTCTTCCATCAAAATTAGACTTTCTAACTTCTTCTACTTGGCAAACAGCCATTAAGAGTGTGGGGTTACTGGGGAAAGTTAAACAGGGGGGTTTCCCTATCTTCCTGGCCAGTTTTCCTCCCCCATGTCATCCTCCCGCAGAACACCACCCTTGAATCTCAGTCCAAGGTTTCATCTCTAACCTAATCACCATTTCTAAATCTGACTGAACCGGCCCTTTTTATAGTGTGAAAGTACAAAGCTGGAAATCCCTGTCTGATCCCATGCTTGTCCTACTTCAGCTCACCGCCGTTCTTGCACACTGGTTATATAATCTGCTGGGTCGTCTCCTGGATTCATACTACAGCTAAGCAATACCCCTATTCCTGGTTTGTCTGGATATTTAGCCCGAAGCACTGCCCAGATCCGAGTGCGGAACTGATTAAATGCAACACCTTCATAGGTATCATCAGTAATTGTAACTGTGTACAATCCCGCTTGATCCATTAACTGATTTGTTTTTTTCCCCCAATAACCACTGAAAGTAGGCTCTTGATGTCCCCTAACACCAGGGATACACCAGCCATCCTTTTACCAACCCCATCTGATAGTGGTGGCAAGTCCTTTCTTAGATTTTCCCTGTCCATTTGTGGCCATGTGACATATTTCAAAATATTTCCTGAAAGCTGGACAAGCGGAAACTGCATTTTGGCTGGTCCTAGCTTTTCTTTAGCTTCCCTTCCCAGTGGCTCACTGTCTCCAGAGCCCTTGTTCTCTCTAGGCTGGATTACTGCAACAGCCTCTTTCTAAATCTTCCTGCCTCTACTCTCAGCCCTCTGCAACTCATCCAGAACAGGACTGCAAGACTTCTCCTTGGCCTCAAGCCCAGGGATCGTATCTCTCCAGGACTGAAATCTCTGCACTGTCTCCCAGTGGCTGTGAGAATTAAGTTCAAACCCCTATGCATTGTCCACAAGGCCTTCTGGGGAACAGGGCCTCAATACCTTCAACTCTCTCTTCCTAAATATCTTCCTTTTCGAGCCCTTCGTTCATCCGCCTCCCTCAGGGTCAGTCGCTTCTCCAAGCAACAAGTTAGTGGTAGATCGCTCTCTTCAGCTGGGGCCTCCCTCTGGAACAGCCTCCCTGCCTCCCTTCAACTTGAGGAGAACCATCTCCGGTTCCGGAAGCACCTCAAAACCTTTCTCTTTGCTTCTGCTTTTTCTCCTCCTCTCCCCTGCTGACCATCTGGCTGTAACCAGAACTGAGCTGGTTACCTGGACACCCTCTGAATTTAGGCCCAGGTCCCCCCCACCAGTCACACACACTTGCACTGGGGACAGTCTCTTTATCCCTTCAGTCCCCCTACCAGCACTTGACACCTGATGTCAGCACTTACCCTTGCACTTGCCGCCTGCTGGCCATTACTGTTACTTATTATACTGTTACTTATTGTACTTATTGTTACTATCTATTCCCATGTATTGCACTATCCCTTCCCCCCTTCCCTTGCACTTGCGCAATCTGAATGATACCTGGCCTAGTAGGATCGTTGTCTGTCCTTCCTTTGTTCCCACCCCCTTACCTTATCTTACCTTACCTCTTCGCGGCTTGAAACACTTGTGTATAGGCGCGTTATAAATGCCATATCATATCATATATGTTTCCTATATTATTAATGCTACTTTCATATAATCAAAATCCCATTCAAGATCTCCCTTCCCTTCTCAAATGCATAATCTTGCTGTGTACATATATCTATATTGAAAAGACCCTTCTCTGGGCCATGGTATCACTTGGGATTTTAATCCCTCTGTCCATCCCGAGACTGAGCACATGATATTTGATATTTTATTTATTCATGTGCTTGCTGACGTCATTTGGCCATAAGAAAACATCAAAGTGGAGTGTGAATATTGTACATGGCCAGAGGAAAGACATTTAGGCTACCAGTCCAGACCCACGTCTGTGTAATAGAGAAGTGAATTTGCTGTTAGAAGTACTGTTAGTCATGTATATAATATATTTGTTATTAGCAATTTAAGCCACTTTTACTAATTCCTTCATACATTTTGTGTGAAAGAAATGGCCACCAAGAGTGGATGTGAGACTGTTATTTTGTTTTATTTAGACATTTTAACCACTTTTATATGATAAAAACATGTATTTTTGTACTTTAAAGCACAGAAACGTTCTTGCAGGAAAAGTATGTGTTGAATGGCGTGTGACTGTGTAAGACTGATGACAATAGGAGAATGGTCAGAGTCACGATAATCACACGTGTCTCCTATCAGTGTTATATTTTTCTAGATTTTCATCCCGCTTACATCCAGCAGAAAGATTGTCCATAGAAACCCATAGCATCTTTCTCTAATCGTTGCACTGGTGTTACTTCCCCCAAAGTAAAATATGTTTCTAATGGATTGTGCCGTCCCACGTATACCTCAACTTTAATATATCCAAGTCTGCTTGCAGCTTGCTTCCGAATTTCTTTTCATAGGGTCGAGCGTCATGCAGCGTCGAATCATGGCCCTCGATGGCCTGTGTACTGGCCTCGGCCGTGAAGTCGACCCTGGTATATGAAGCACATGCGGCAACGGTTACTTCAGTTCTGTTTTTTCCGCATGCTAGTGTGCTTTGGAGTGACATCCCCTCAGCAAATTTTTGAAAAAATGTATTACTTCAGAAGTCGAATTTTTGTCATCTATTCGACATGTCCACAATACCGAAGACCGGGTTTAAGCGGTGTGCTGACTGCAGGACAAAATTGTCCATCACAGACCCACACTGTGTTTTTCTATGGTGTCTCGGAGTCGGCCACAATGTCAATGATTGTGGCTCGTGCAAGTCCATAACTGTCAAGGCTTTGCAGGAAAGGAAGGGGAAGATTGAGGCAGGTAAGCCCTTCCCCAAATCCCCCTCCAATAACCCATCTAAAAAAAATCTTCCTCTGATTCGAGGGACGTATCCCCAGAGAAAAAGTGCTCTAGGCACCATCCTCCGACAAATAAAGTAAGAAACAAAGCCATAGGTCTTCATTGACTTCTTCCTCCTCTCCCGACAGTGTCCCCTTTCCTAAAAAGTAATTGACTCCCAGGGAATGGGAAGATTTCCACTCAAAAATGCTCAACATTTTTAAGAGTGCGGCGCGTCCGAGTGCCCCTCTCAAGGAGTCAAAGAAAGCTAGCCACCCCTCTGTGTCTCGAGAGACCAGCATGAAGTTGGATGTGTCTCTTCCCACACGCCTAAGAGCCTGGGAAAAGAGGCTCCTCGACACAAGTCAAAGGGTCCTTCTTCAGTGCACAAGATGAAGTCTTCATCTTGCTCCTCAAGGAGAAAAGATTCAGGGGCTTCAACTAAAGTCTCAAGGTTTTTCCCAAAGCTATCGAAGCATTTGAGATACTCACCCGATTTGTCAAGACGTGTAATAAAATGAAAGCCATCAAGGCCCTCAGCGCCTTTGATGCCATCTGCGCATTCAGTGCCTCAAAATCCTGCAAAGAGTTTGACAGATTCGGCAAAAATCATACAAACCTCTTCCTAAATCAAATTTCTTTAGATCTATGGAGATCTATCTTCAAGGAATAGGAAGAGGAGGACCAAGCTCCATTTAGTTATGAATTTGGGATACCAAATGTTCCAGAATAACTCATTTCTCAAGAGTCCAAACTGCAGAATCTTGTTCAGACACTTAAGGAAACTAGTAGCTGGGAGACTTCCCCAGAAACTGATTTTGGAAACCGAGAGATGGCTAGATATTCTGATCCATCTTACAGGTCTGTGACCAATAAGTTCTCAGAACATCATGGATGGTCAAAACCAGCTGCATTAATTGAGAAAGATTATTTGACTGATATATTAGACAGTGGTCCAGTAAAGGAAGCAGTATTACCATTTCACACCGCTTTGAGAGTGAGGGTGATGGAGAATTGTGAAGGCATGACCTCTGAACACGTGTCCCAATAATCATGCACCCCGTCAGGGAATAAGACCAAAAGATATTTTCCAAGGATGACAAAATGTATGTAATATTATATATGCAAGCAAAGCACTCTGCTGCCCGAGAGCGCTCTGACAAAAATTACACGGGCAGCACATTAAAAAGGGTAAACACATCATCAATGACGATATTACATGGGGTACAAAATCATGTCGCCGGTTGGTGGGGAACATATAGCTGGGCCTGCTCCATAGGGGATGCCAGGCACTAATTGGCCGCTGCTTACCAGTCCATCTGGTGCACGTGGGTCAGCTGGGCTCATTTCGGCACTGAAGGTCTAGTCATGCAGATGATACATTCTAACTAAGCTAAGCTAAACAGTGCTGGGGCCTGGGTCAGGAGTATGCTGGCAGTTTAGTGGAGACAGATTGACACAGTGCTGGGGCTTGGTACTGTCACACGCTCTTCGCAGAGCGTATTCCTGACAACCGATAATAAGAATTTGCAACATTGAATGGGCAGGGAACGGATGGATTTCTGTGGCTTGTGCGGAGCTGGCCTGGTGTGGTGATGGCTTGGTCCCTTTGTGTGAGAGACTGGAAATGCAAGTGCTGCAGCCTCACGGAGTGGTGGTTTTTGTGCCTAGTAAAAAATGGTGTCTAGGCCTTGTACACAATGGAGTCTTAGTGCTGAGACGTGGGCAATGTCATTGATCTAATTTTCAATGTTATAGGGCTCTTTACACGTACTGTGGAGGTGGGGGTTTCTCTCCTCTTGGTTTCGATAGAGTTTACTCATGTTGGCTATAGCTAAGGGGGTGGTATAGGACCATTTCCTTCCCAACAATTGGCTGAAGCCAGATTTAATTCCACCAGTTAATAAACGTTTGACAAAGAAATATAGAATGGCTTCCATAGATCCTCCCTTCCTTAACAGGCATTCAATGCCAGAAAGCCTAGTGGTTCAGGCTGCAACAGCATCCTCTAGAGTGTTAGCTTATCCTTCAACTACTGTTGACAGGAACGATAGGAATGTGGATGCTATACAGAAGAGAATGTTTAGTGCAGGCCGTATGGCACTGAAATCTGCCAATACCACTAGTGCCCTGGTGAAAAATACACACACCATTGGGGAGTGGCTGCCCTTACAACAGATCATATTCTGGAAGGCGATGAGAGGGACAGATTCCTAAACCTAATTCAGGATGGAAAAGATGCCATGAGGCAATCATTTGTATTTGTATTTTTTTATTATTTATATCGCGCACCGAACCCTGAGGTAACTGGGCACTGGAAAATCTTAGTTACATACATGGAGAAGAGCAAACACGTGATAACAGTAGGAAGACCGTAGGTTACAGTTGGGGCTAGCATATATACAGTAAAATAACGAGATAACAGTTTAGAAGACCTGGTGGCTACAGATAGGACTGGCAAATTTTACAGGTAGGTCTGACATTTGTACAATAACATAAGAGCAAGTGCATTAGGCAGGTATAGAATTGTGATTAGGTGGTGGTCAGAAAACTGGCCAAGGGTTCTCATGGGAGTGGCCTCTTGGTCAGCCATTTTTAAAATCCAGATTTGAATTTTAGGAAGGAGGGTTCTTGTCTGTATGGAGGGGGACTGGAGTTCCAAAGTTTGGCTGCTTGGACTGGGAAGCTGGCTCCTCCCGCAATTTTTAGGTTGAACCTGGGTACTGTGAGGCAATGAGAAAGGGCAGATCTGGTGGTGCGAGAGGGATGGTGCTTGCAAAATTTGTCAGACAGGTATTTGGGGGCTGTGTTAGCGAGGCACTTGTGAGTGATTACCAATGTACGGAGCGTCGGGAACTGACAGCCAGTTGGCGTCACGTCTAAGTGTTGAGATCTGGCTGGATCTGGGTAGGTTGAGTGCTGCTCTCAAAGTGTTGTTTTGAAGGAACTGAAGCCTGTTTAGATTGAGTTCAGAGGAGCCTAGAAAGAGTGTGTTGCAATAGTCAAATGTTGATAGTGCTAATGCTCTGTCTAATGTTAGGCTAGTGGACAGGTAGGATTTTCAACTGTAGATTTTTTTTTTTTATTTGTATATAGTTCAATGAACCTTTACAAAATAGCACATTATTACAATCAAAAAAAAAAAAAAAATTCAAATAACCAGACAAAATACAAAACATCTCAATAAAACTGATAAAAGTAGAACAAAGCTTTAGCACAATTTTCAAAAGAAAACAACCCAATAACGCACAAATTTAACACTGAAATAACAAAATCCCTTTCTCAATTACTTTCAAAAACTCTACTAAGGCAAAGATTAATGATCTCTCATTTCCCTGCATCAGTCGAGTCCAAAGAGATATCATACAATCTGCGTAGTTCACATTTATGAATCGTAGAAAAAGCTTACTCCGTACATCTCTAAAATATGGGCATTCTAAAATCAAATGTTTTAACGTTTCCTTCTGTTCACTACACCTCAAAAAGCGACACTTCGTGGCGCCTAGATTAGTTCCTGCAATTCCCCAGAATTTTGTTTGTTCGAGAGTATGATATTGATTTAATCTAAATCTCATGTAATACATTCTGGTTTTATTACACGGAAATAACGCTATATAATCACAACAGCCATCTCTTTTGTGTAGGAATTTTGCATATTCCTTATAGGTACTCAAATTTGATATTTCATCTAGAGTTTTACACCAGTCGTACGCAAATAATTTATGTTTAACATAGTTAGGACGTATAAGCAAATCATCACGATCAGTACCCAAATTATTTAAAATTTTAGCCATGGTTTCAAGGTAGCTAGTGAACGAACTGGATGAGCAACCCTTAGTAAATTCAAAAAGATCCTGATATAAAGAATTATCAGGATAATTAAGTATTTTGGAATAGTTTGAGAGAGCCCGCCAGGTAAACCTAGTAGATAAAGAAATCAATCCCAACTCATGTCTAATAACACAGTTCGGGATTGATATGGATAAACATAAAGCTCTCTTCACTAAAGTACCCTGTATGAAATCAAGTTGCTTATGCAAATTACCAACACAAATATCCATAGCATATAAAAGAATAGGCTCAACCTTCAATGTAAGAAACTCTAATAACGGAGTCATTGAAAACTTGCACAACTTATAAAAGATAAATTTCATCTGACTTAAGAGTGGTCTGGCTTTCAGCTTTAGATATTCCACCCATGACTTTATACTATTCGCATTGCTCAAACAATATCCTAAGTAAATGGATTCTTGTAATTCACACAGACGAGTCCCCCCCATATTCCAGTTGAACTTCTTAAGTTTCTTATTTGATTTAAAAATCATTATGCATGTCTTGGATGAATTAGGTTGAAGATTATGTTCATACGCAAAATTTGTGAATGTATTTATCTTAGCTTGAAGACCAGCAGGAGTTAAATCAAAAAAGATAAGGTCATCTGCAAAGGCTAGCCAGTGTATTCTTAGTGAGCATAGCCTTGCTGGTAACGTCAGAGTGGATTCCCAAAGTTTATCTATATCAGAAAGATAAAGGTTGAACAGCAGGGCAGCAAAATTGCAGCCCTGTTTTAAACCAAGATGAAGTTGCACAGGTTCAGTTAGCAAACCACCCTGAGTTAAACGAATTCTACAAGATGTATTGGTATGAAATTTCTTGATCCAATAAATCAAATATTCCGGAATTCCCAACTTACGCATTTTGATCCATAATACATTGCGCACAACAGTGTCAAACGCAGAAGACATGTCAATGGATGCAATGTAAATTGTGCTCAATTCATTATTATTCACTCCGGCAATCAGATGTTTCATTATAGTGGCATTTAGTGTTGTTCCCATTTGACGTCTAAATCCCACTTGGTATTTCGAATAGGTCTTATAAGTTGCTAGATGTTTATCAAGCTCATAGATAACTAAAATAGCGAACACCTTTGCCGCCGCATCTGTTAACGATATCAGTCTATAGTTCTCGGGCAATCTGGGATCACCTTTTTTATACAATGGGATAAGAATGGAAGTAACCCATGAAGACGGGATAGTGCCACTCACTAAAATACTGTCAAACTTAATTTTTAAGATCATACTCCAAAAAATCGGATCGGACCGATATACGCACGATGGGATCCCATCGGGGCCAGGGGCACGAGAATTAGATAATTTTTTGATAGCCCACATAATATCAGCGGTAGTCCATACAAATTTTATGTCAGTGGTTGATAGCTCTACATCATCTTGGTTTTTAACAAAGCGATCTGGTAATTCATATTTTTGCTTAACATAAGTTGTCCAAGTTTCCGCGTTAATTATAGTTCCATTACGGATATCCACCGTATCCCCTTTTTTAAGGGCAGCCCAAATATCGCGGGAATTTCTACTACAAATAGCTTTAATCGTATCACAATTTACTTTGTTATATTGCTCTATGTGTACTCCCTTTACTTTAAATTTGTATTCTAAGACCATACTCTTCTTTTTTAGTGAATAAAGTTTATCAGGAAGTTTCGCTAATTCAAGCTTTCGTATATCGCGGTTTCTAGTTCTTTTCAGTATTTTAATCTTATAATTAAATCTATGTTTGTGATTTGTCACAAAAGAAGCTTGTTTTATTCCAAATTTATTAAGAGCTTTTTTGATACAATCATTGATCATCTGATTTAAATATTCTATAGAGTATAATTCCGGCATTAGAAAATTGACCCCATGTTTTAGATGATTTAATACATTCTCTACTAGTTTCTTGCATAAGGTAGGATTCCATCTAAGAGATATATTTTCTCTTTTAATCTCAATGGCCTGCATACACTGATTAGCATGCCATTGATTCGTAACAATAGAGGTGTGAAGGGTAATGGGAGCATGATCGCTATAAATAATGTCCCCAATTGTAACAGCATCAATGCATGATAGCAACAAATCAGATACACAAAAAAAATCAATCATTGAAGTAGTATTGCCCTTTTCCAAGTATATTTGTTGGAATCCATGTCAAACTTCACAAATGACATACCCCAGTCATCGAAATAATCCCGAAATATAGTTCCTCTCTTAAAGCTATTTGAATTTGCCTGTTTATGGTCTTTATAATACACTGGTGTTCCAATACATTGTGAATTAAAATCACCACCGATAATAGTGTCATATTTGGAGTAAAATGTTGACGCTTGGTCAAAGCAACAATCTATGTCATCAAGTATATCCAATAATTTGTATTTCAAATGATTGCAATATACATTCATGACTAGAATAATCCTTGTGGCAAATTTGTTTAAGTTCAAGAAGACCGCTAGAACATGTATAGATGAATATACCAGAGTTATAGTACAGGCAATGGAATTGTCGACAGAAATTGTTAGCCCACCAAAAGGTCTTCCTTCAACCCCTTTACTGGCAGGAGAACAATATGATCGATAGTCAGGGATAACAAGTGGTTCAATTTTCATTGTTTCTTGGAACATGAAAATGGATGGCAATTTAACAAGAGTGGAAAGCCAAGTCTCAATATTTTTAAAGCCACATGAGTTCCATGACAGTACTGTAAGTACTGTCTTATCCTTTACTTATGAAGTAAATAAGTTAGGACTTGCTGCAAATATCGTTTTTAATAGTGGTTCAATCCACGCCATTTCACTATTGGTGCGAGCAGTCGTTAATAGTTGGGAAATACACATTTTTTGATGTCCTACGCTCGTCGTCGAGTCTCCATTTGTATTTTGCTCAGAGGATACGGATTTTTGGTTATCAAATAAAAATTCTCCTGCCAACTTTTCATCATTGAATGTGAATAACGAGAAACCCATTTCATGTAATTCCCTTCTAAAGGACCAAATAAGTTTCAACAAATGTTCAGAAAATAAATGACATGTCATACGGTAATTATTAGTTGGAGCCAAAGAAATACAATCAATATCACTAGACGCAATTATTCTCAATGATGGAATTGTATATAGAAGATCCAAAAAAAATCTTCTATTAATACGTGCATCACCTAGAATTTCTTGCTTACCTTCCAGGCCCAACATATTAATGCATTTCTTACTATTTACCGTAGTGTGACAGGGCAGATGTCCGGTATTTTTACCTTGTTCAAATTGCAAGTTATCCCCATTAGCATTTGCTAAACCGTTTGACCTTACCATATGTTCATCTAAATTCAACACACTTTTCAAATTGTTTAGGGTTTCGTTATGATGCCTATCTGCAAGTTCAGATGAGTTAAGTTCTCTGCATATGGGGATGCTTACAAGTGATTGACAAGTCAGCTTAGGCTGGGCAATGTTTTCATCACCACATTTTTGCGCTCTTAAAAACTGATTAATTATTTCAAGTGGTGGAATACCAGCTTTTAAAGCATTATGCATAAAATCATGCGCATTCATTACATCAATATTTATACAAGGCAAGATTTGCTTAACTTTTTCATTGATATCGCCACTCATCACAGATGTTCCACCTTTTTGAATATTTATCATAGAATCATATTCTTTCAATACATCGTTATTTATGCCTAGCATTGGTTGATTATCTTTTTCATGCATATCATAAATGGCACTGCTACCATCACCCAAATTCTGATGAGGAAAACTCCCAATATGCAACTGATTAGGAATAGTGGTAAGCTTTCCTCCACCGTTTTGGATAACTGGTACATTACCTATCGTAGTAGTTGGATCAATGACAGGTTTTTTTAAAATTTCAGAGTACAAAGACGGAACCATTTTAGGTGATACAATAGAAGATGATATAATGCCTTTGTTCAATGCAATAGGAGGATTGTGAGATAGTCCAGATCTATTTGAGGTCTGTTTCCTACCTACACTTTTAAAGTAGGTCGGCAGTATTTTTTGAATTGTCTGTACTTCTACTTCATCTTCAATTGTTTTAACGGAATCAATTGGAATATCAGGTATAGTTAGCGAATTTGCACAAGTTGAATGTACTTCAACACTAACCATTTTAACATGATTATTCGAAATTGATGGCAGTGTTGTATCTATTGACTCTTTCTCCTTTCTAATCTTTGCTCCAAGATGTGATTGGCATTCTACAGAAAGCTGTTCCACATCAATCACATCTTCACCACCATTTTCGGAGATCACAGAGATTTCTTTTTTTGATTTTTTCATTTTTTCATTCGCAGATCTCCGTTTTTTTTTGGCACGTTTAACACACCGTTTTTGATTTTTACGAAATCTTCTAGAAGAATAGCCTACATAGTCAATTTCGCTATCGGCAGTACCTGCATTTTGTTTTTGTTCCTCTATGAGTTTAATTAAGGCATATGGGCTATCCGCAGTATTCCCACTTAACTCTGGTAATATATTAGGGGTTGAAGGTTCAAGTTTATTTTTAAGTTCAACTAATGTAGAGCTGATAATACCTAATTCGCATAGGAGCAAGTCAAATCCTTTAGAAGGTTGATTAGCAAAACCTTGTTGGTCGAAAGAGTCAGTGACTTCAGTTTGTGTACTTTGTTCATGACGAATGTTAACTTTGGCCTTGTTGGGATTTTTTACCCCTCTATTGAGCCCTTCCAATGCAAGAATAAATCCTTCCATCCTATTGACTTTGGACATAATCTCACTCATAGAGTATTTTAAATCCCTTAATTCTAAGTGAGTGACATCATGACCTTTGTCCAACAAGTCCAATATCTGTATTATCACTGGGAAAGTGAATGGTTCTTGTTCTTTAGAAGTAGGGGATGAATTAGGTTCACTCCCAATATTTTGTGAATATGGAATATGGAGATCAGGGCTTATAGGAAGTTCCGAGTGAGAGGCATTATCTAAAGCTATAACATTAGCAGGTGACAATGGCAGATGTAAATTTGATGGTAAATATACATCAGAATTATCTGCATTCGTATGCGAATCACGATTTCTAGGTATTAGTGGAGTCAGTAAACCGATGGATAACCTAATGCGGGAGTCCAAATCAGCCAGGATTGCAAGATCTAAATTGCTGTTATGAGGCTGCAATTCATTAGTAGAGCCTGGATACAAGTCAACAGGCTCTTTTGATTCTATGTTCAAGTCAACCGGATGTCTTGTAATATCCATATAAACAATACTTATAGAAGATGCCTCATTATTAATTTGGTCGGTAGGATTAAGAGGAACCGCCATTTCAGAGCACTTTCTACTTCTCAGACCACTGGCCATCATCTATGATAACTAAATAAATGCCCAATAAAATGACTCCCGCTTTTTTATTTATTTATTTATTTTTTAAATTTATTTTTTTTTTATTTTAAGTTCCCAAAATAACTAAAGATTTTTATTAGCAAAATCCTACCTTAGAAAACAGTAGAGGACTCTGCGAGTAAGCACTTGCACCAACACAAAAGGGAAAAAGACCTATACTTAATCCATGCGTATTCAAGAACGCCCACCCGCTCACCCGAACAGCCAAACAGCCTGAAGCACTTCCATGCACTTACGGTGCGCGCGCGGTGCGCGTGCACAGACGTTTTCAAATGGTGCACACCAATCCCGCTGCTCGGGGGCGGAGCTACCTGCACCCCTTTGAATTGTGGCTGTAAGAAAGAGGAGGGTAGTGACTAACGTTGTAGAGACACAAGCGCTACAACAGGAGCACAAACACAAACACTAAACCTAAATCCCAGAAGAAACGCTATAACAAGATTCGAGTAAACTATTTACTTCGGGTAGTCCAAGTAGCAGCACGTTGCGAGACGCTGGAACTTCCTCTTGCCGACGGCTCTCGCTCATGCATGCAGTCACAAGGTCCGAGCTGAGTCCGGCAGGATCCACAGCCAAACAGCCTGAAGCACTTCCATGCACTTACGGTGCGCGCGCGGTGCGCGTGCACAGACGTTTTCAAATGGTGCACACCAATCCCGCTGCTCGGGGGCAGAGCTACCTGCACCCCTTTGAATTGTGGTTCGGGTAGTCCAAGTAGCAGCACGTTGCGAGACGCTGGCACTTCCTCTTGCCGACGGCTCTCGCTCATGCATGCAGTCACAAGGTCCGAGTTGAGTCCGGCAGGATCCACAGCCAAACAGCCTGAAGCACTTCCATGCACTTACGGTAGATTAGCTTATTGGTGTAGGCTGTGGAGGATGCCACAGAGCTGACTTGCTTCTTGAGGGATAGTGTTGAATCAAGATAGACCCCCAGAGTTTTTATTTCTTTGGAGACCTTTATTGTGTTGCCGTCGATACTGAAGGATGTATACCTATGATCAAGCTTATTCAGAGTGCCGACAATTAGGAGCTTGGTCTTATTATTGAGGCATAGGCTATTGGTAGCCATCCATGCCTGGATTTCTAAGTAGACATCGTTCAGTATTTTAGAGTCTTGGTCATAGCAACCAGAGAGTGGGATGAGGACTTGGGTGTCATCTGCGTAATTGGTGTAGACGACGCCCAAGTTGTCCAGTCGTTCGAATAGGAGGTTTGTAAATATGTTGTAGAGCGTGGGTGACACACACGAGCCTTGAGGGACTCCGCAGAGCATGGGGCTCGGGTCTGCTGAGGCTGATGGAGAAAAAACCCTTGTGGTCCGATTTGAGAGAAAGGAGTTGATCCAGTCAGAAGCATTGATGGAAAAGGCTGCAGCCGTGGTGAGGTGGCCGGTTAAGATTTGCTGGTCAACGACGTCGAAGGCTGCTGACAAGTCTAGGAGCAGGAGGATCGCTAGCTTGCCTTTGTCCTTGCCTCGTCTATCTGGATCTTCAGGTCTAGGAGAGCAGTCTTTGTTCCATGTCTTGGTCTGAATCCAGACTGTCTGAGGCCTAATAGGTTGTTTTCTTCTAGGTGCTTCTGAATTTGCAGATATGCGACACGGTCTAGGATTTTTAGAAGGAAGGGAACAGTCTTAATGGGCCTGTAGTTAGTTGGAGTGTTGGAGTCAAGGTTGTTTTTCTTTAGGAGAGGCATAACCCAGGCTTCCTTGAGATTGTTAGGGACTTGGTTGGATTTGAAGGAGGAATTTATCAGAGTGGCGATGAAGGGGGCCAGATCTTTGGCTCCTTCCTTAACGATAGAGGCTGGACAGACATCACTCTGACAGTGGGAGGGTTTCAGCGTTTTGATGATTTCTTCCACTTCCTTCTGCGTTACTTGGGTGAATGCGAAAGGTGTGCATTGTGGATGACTATTCTCAGACGCAGGTTTAAGGCGGTGGCAACTTGAGAGGCTGTTTTTTTTTTAGATTCGATGTTGCTTTGTAGTAGGGTGATTTTGTCAGCTAGTGCTTGTTGGATGTTTGTGCACCAGGCCGCATCCTTGGTACAGTCCTGGGATGGCGGTGCTGGAGATTCGAGCTCCTTAAGGATGCTAAAGAGCTCTTTGGTACTTGATTTGGCATTGTGGATTCCTGTATTGTATGCTTCTTTTTTGTTGGCAAGGATAGCTGCTTTGTAGGTTGCAGCTGCTGAGGTGAATGAGATTTTATTCTGGCTGGTGGGTGATTTGCGCCAAGTGGATTCCGCTGTCCTTTTGCAGTTTCTTAAGATTTTTTATTCAAGTGCAAACCACTTGTTGAGATGGGCAATGGGTTTAGCTTTTCTTAGTTTAAGGGGTGCAGTGGTGTCTAGTGCTGATTTGAGTGTGGCATTATATAGATCGAACATCTTGTTCGAGTCAAAGTCCTTAAACTTGGATGCATCAAGGATATAGTTGATAGGCAGACAAAGACTATTGATTGAGATGTTACGGCAGTTTCTGGAGAGTGAGGGTGGGGCTGAGGTGGCGTTGGGGGGGGATGTTTCCTTGGATGGAAAAAGAGATGTAGTGATGGTCCGACCAGGCCACTGGTTCATTTTGGAGAATCATGACGGAGCAGTTAAGGTCGGACACCCAATCCAAAATTTGACTGTCAAGTCTGGATACGGTTGACTCTGTAAGTAGAACAATGGCTGCCAGTGCAGTATTAAGACGCCTGGCAAGGCTCGGGAGATCAGGGTTTATGCCAGATGTCCATGCACTTTTGCTGGACATGCCCCTCGATGGGACTCAATTGTTTAGTTAAAAAGCTGACAGCTACTTAGAGAAATTGCAAGCTTCAAGAGCAGCAGCTAAATCTCTAGGTGCGGCAATAAGGCAACCTGTATAACCCTCAGGACAAGGGTGTAGAGGGAAGGGCGTCCTTTTCGCTTCTACTTATCTATCTCAAGAGGAAGAGGTCAGTTCTTTCAAAGGGGTCAGAGAAGGCTACCTCATGGAGCCAGAGGCAGAGGGGGTAGAACTCCCCCGCATAACACCCGCTAAATTGTCCTCAGCTGCAACTCGAGCAGCAACATGTCTCCCACACCCACAAATCAGTGGTAGGAGGCAGAATGTATCAACATCTCCAGAGTTGGCGAGGCATAACTTCGGATGCATGGGTGCTACAAACAGTGGCCTACGGTTACTACCTCCCATTCTTAAAGAAACCCCAGGATTGGCCCCCAAGAGTCTGATCTTCATTGGTTCCATATCCGCTCCTCTAACAGGAGATTCTCATCCTGTTGGAGAAAGGTGCAATAGAGCTAGTTCCTGCACCAGAGAGAAACCAGGGTTGGCACTCTCCCTATTGCCTAATCCCCAAGAAGGACAGAGGAGTGCGACCCATCTTAGACTTGAGATGCTTGAACAAGTTCCTCAGGAAGGACAAGTTCAACGATTGGTTTGTGTAATTGGACCTTATGGATGCTTACTTTTATTTGCCCATTGTGAGAAATCAGAAGGTATCTCACCCACTAGTCCCCGGGGATCTGACATCCGGGTGGCCAGGACACGTGCATTTCTTTTGGATCCAGTTCCTGGGGGTGGACCAGTGCCGGAGGATCACCTGGGCGAGGGGTTTAGGGGAGTGGGACACCGGATGGTGAGACGTGGTATCCCCTTCCCTGTAGCACCTTTACCCAATCCTCTCAGGTAGGATACTTAGGAACTCTTCCCCCCACCCCTTTTACAACACAAACACTTTCACACGGGCAGCCCGATATGCAGAGTCAGACTGGGATAAGAAATAGGCCCGGACACTCAAAAAAAAAGTGGCCCGCCCCTCGTCTCAAAAATGTGGCCCTCAAACCATCATCCGTCAATCACGTCAATTCACGACTTTACAGAAAATGCTACTTATGGAGGGTTCATGTGCCTGTTGCATGTTATGTTTTGTGTAAATGCTTGAGAAAGTGATAACATTCCTTTTGTTCTTTTTTTAAAAAAAACATCATCACCACATAGCTTAATACTTATTTTGCAGAACCAGACTCAATGTTTGTCATGTAATGGAAAGCATGGGATGTTCAGACTGCAGCGTGTGGAATGCCCGCATAACCGAACACGCTTCCTGGTCATGGCATTGGCAGGTGCTATATGAATATCACATACAATAATGTAACATTACATAACATAACAAATCAGGTATGTCATTTGTGTTGTCATATACAGTGTCATGACTAGTGCATGGTATTGGCCGCATAATCCTTGCATCGGGATAAGAGTGCCGAGGTGTGGTTAGTTTAAGAACCATAACTGGTGAAAGTTTACAATTCTGTTGCTCTGCACACCACATAAAGGGTCCTTCCACCAAGTGTTTTCACTGAATTGTCGATGTTTTTCATGACATGCTTTATCATGCGTACAATAGCTACTATTGTTCCAGTGGCTATGCTCAGTGCCCACCTTACAATATGCATGTCCCTTAGCTAGGCCCAAGAGCCCCAAAACCTCTCCATGTGGCTACTGGGTATATCTCGTTGTCATGATCAGTGACCAGTTTGCCTCTAGCCATGCACTGGAACAAATAAACCACCTAGTGTGGCCACTGGGTAGGGTCTGTGTCCACAGCAGGAACATAGGCCTGGTGGATCCCCCAGACACCCACACGTCTGCTGCTCTGCCCACTAGGCATTGCCTCGGCCATGTTCAGTAGGCACCATGCCCCAGGCACCCCTAAATCATCCCTGGTGGCCAAGGGGCAGGGCTGAAGTATATTGCCAGTTGTCATTTTGCCTAGGGCATGGACATTCAGCAAAGCCTCATCTCCATGAATGAGTCGCAACGCCAAGTGAAATCTATCGATCTGGCGCAGCCTAATTTCCACCGGTGCGTATCACCCCGCTCAGGCCCAATCTCTTTCGCTGCAACAAAATGTCTGTTCCCATCCAGATAGAATTGGGCGGCCATGCTTTTCCCGCCCCTAACCCACATGGCATGGTGAAACCCTGGACCGGGCTGGATGCAACTTGCGGCCAGCAGCTACAGCGTTGCTTTCTTCCCTTCGCATTCTGGTTATTGTAGTCTTGCAGGGTCGACCGCAAGACTTGTAACTGTGGTTGCGAGGCCCGGATCCGAAATACCCCTGTGCTGCCTACAGTCCACCCAACTTTCACTGCTCGAACCTTGCCAGTGGAGCCCCAAATGCCCCAAAACATGCTGCAGTGGAGTCACACACCCCACCCTACCAGATACAACCTGCAAGCATGAAACAAAAACTATTAAAGCTGCTTGCGATTTATAGATTTATACGGACAGAGTACTATACCTTGACCTGAACCTATGTTGGAGCATCGGCCAAAAAAATAGAGTTGGCGGGCCCAAGTTCTTTAGCAGCAACACACTACAATAAAACTCCAATTTACTATGCGCCCATTGTGAACACCTCAAATCGTCAAACTGCTAGCGTGCAATGCCCCATCATTCAAACTTACTGCAATTAATGCCACCACCAACAACACTGTAAGGGCCCACTGCCAGAACCAATCAACCAACTCACTTTGCTTCTTTCTCAGCTTTGTACTTGACGATCAAGTTTGAAAATCCTTTCTACCCAGCCCCGGTCCTGATCATGTGCGGCTTGCCTCTCAGTCTCTCTGTGACGTGCGTGCCCGTGGCCAGAATCATGGCCAGAGTCAGGGAGGCCCAAGCAAATATCCTCTCTCTCAGAGAGTCACGTGGTGTGAGGTGTCGACCTGGTGGTGGCGGCACAGAGTCTGTGTCGGCGGCTGCAGCTGCATTTTCATTGGCCCGCCTGCTGTTGTATCCCGGCGGCCCCCCAGCCCCAGGCACGAGTTGCTTTCAACTTTGCAGGAAGTAACAACAACAAAGTTAAATGTGAGCCAATGTGCGCTGTGTGTGCTGAGGGCCCAGCTCAGCCCTGCAGGCAGGCAGCCTCCAGCCTGCCCCACAGCCAGGTGTCAACTACTAGTTTTATTATATTAGCACTTTGACTCAGACTCAGACCAAGCCGGGCCCGAGGCCGAGCACCATCGGTGGCCCCTCTGGAGTGAGTGCAGCATGGCCGCAGCATGGCCGCCGGCCTGGCGGCAGCCCCTCTACATTGATGCATGCACCATAATTTATGATGCATCATGATTCATGCATGCAAATCATCTAAGCAAGTTAACAACGTGTGTTACCTTGCTTTGTGAATTATACTGCCCAGCCCCTCCCCCTGCCATTTCTGCCATCCGCCACTGCTGCTGGCGAAGGCAAGCTGCTCAGGCCGCGGGCGACACCAGCGGCACACTGACACTGTTGGGCAGCAGCCAATAGTCATTGATCAATAAACATTTACATTTTCTTAAACGGCCCATTCGGGTTGGAGCACCAGCGGCACTGTCACTGTTTGCCTGCTGCGGCAGGCAGCCATACATTGAGTCAAACAAACAATTTAATAAAAACGGTCCAGGGTTGGCTGATGAAAAACTGGCCCCTGGGTCGATAGGCCAGTCCCACCCTACCGCCATGGGCGAAAACAGACTAACACCCTAGCAGTTTACCTGACGTGCCCCAATCCAATGGTAAGGCGATGTCAGGCAATTACTGAACATCACACACCCTGACTTCCATTTAGCTACCTCACACGGATAAAAGGCGAAGCACGAGAGCACACTTGCGAGGTGAAGCACCCGAGGAAACAGCAGTTTCGAGGCAGCAGTTGAAAAAGAAAGAAGAAAGATAGCAGAACAGGAGGGGATTGCAAGAAGGGAAATTACCTTGGCCTTTGGGACAAGAAACTGTTACTTTCAAGAGCCCTCAAGATTAGAAAGCATAAGACCAGTTAAACAGGCTGAGGAATCCTGCATTGTGTGTCGGAAATACCTGCATCCCTCCTGCATCAATAATCAAGGCAGGAAGAAGCAGTAGCCGAGAGAAGATAGGTCTGTGTTGAGCCAAGGTTGCAAGCAGCAACATTGTATAGCGAGCGCTGGAATGAACATTGTTAAAACACGTGTGATAAAAGACACAAGTAAATTTGAACTGCTGATGAGTGTTTGAACTTTGAAAAACAAGATATGATACCTTTGACAGAGTGGTCCGGCACCGCGTGGGTGCTCAATTGGAGGTCTCTGTAAGGTATCCAGCTAAGAAGTGAAAGTTGAAAGGGTTATATTGGAACAAGAAGAAAGAATTGTGAATTGAACTGGTCCTGTGACAGGCCAAGCAAAATCCCACGCACAGTAGAATGTTTTCGATTTTGATATAGTAAAGAAAGTTTGGAAAATGTGATAAGTTTGGCCCGATCCCGGCAGAGGGAGACCAATTGAAGGTTTTGTGTTAAAGTAGGTCTGAGCCCAGCGGAGGGGGACCCAAGGTGAACACTAAATCACCAGAAAAGTTGTGCATATGAAAATCCTTAGGAGAAAGGAACTTTGAATGTTTGTTTGTCGCATCCAGCCCTCTGAAGTAAGAGACTTTGAATGGTAAAGAGACTTTGGCACAGAAGGTCCTGATGATGAGATTTTTAAGTGAATCTTCGTGCTTGAAAAGCCAGAGTATGTGCTAAGCTTGAGAGTGCCGCCTTGTTCCGTGCTCAACTATCCTGACATATGATTTCTTGAACACTTTTCTTTTGTATAACATTGTTTCCCACACCATTTGTATTTCGAAGTAAGGATTAGCAATAGGTTTATTAGTTTAGGCCCTTTTATTTTGGCAAGACACCACTAGGACTGCGTTATTATTATTTGATGGCCGTAGCTTGCTCCCATCTTTAGATTTGGGATTAGATAGGCATTCTTCAAACCCAGTTGAAGTTCATTAAACACCCTTGAACTGTGATCCCTTGTGTCTGTCGTGACTGTTGATACCATGGCTTCCTTACACCATCCATCAGAAGCACAGAAAGTACCTGAGGTTCGCAGTTCTCATTATCAGTTCTGGGTTCTGCCATTCGGGCTCACCTCTGCCCCGAGGGTCTTCACCAAGCTTATGGCAGTGGTGGCAGCAAGTCTAAGGAGGGTGGGGATTCACATCTATCTCGACCTGGATGACTGGTTGATCAGGGCTTGTTCTCCGGAACAGTCTCAGAGTCACCTTTGTCGAACTTGCCACTTCCTCCACGTGTTGGGCTTTTCCCTGAACTCCAAGAAGTCCAACTTGACACCCTCACAGAAGCTTCAATTTATTGGAGGAGTCCTGGATTCAGCCTCCAGAAAAGCTTTGCCACCCGAGTTAAGGGTTCAACATCTCTCGCAGATGGTCCATACATTACAGATTGCCTAACGCCTCCCGGTCTACGACTTCATAAGGTTGCTCGGCCTCATGGCATCATGCATTTTTCTGGTGCCAGAAGCCCATCTAAGAATGAGGTTCGTTCAGTGAACTCTCAGATCCCAGTGGTCTCAATTCTCCGGCAGAATGACAGGCCTTCTCCAGGCACCGACAAAGGGCACCCAGGATCTCCTCTGGTGGGCCTGCTGAGAGAGATACCATGGCCAGAGATAACAGTTGTGATGGATGCCTCCCTCACAGGATGGGGAGCGCACATGAGGGATCTTTCAGTCAGAGTCAAGACTACATATCAACCTTTTAGAGCTGAGGGCAATCAAATTAGCTCTAATGGCCTTCCTGCCCTCAATACGGGGGAAAGGTGTCATGCTAATGATGGACAATACAGTGGCCAAGCACTACCTCAACAAGAAAGGGGCATAGGATCACTGCCCGTGTGCAGAGAGGCAATGCAGTGGCAATGCAGCTGTGGTTCTGGGCACTGAGAGAAGGCACAGCACGATCTCCCAAGAGCGGGAGTTAACTCAGGAAGTTCTTCTGGAGATCTTTGCCCTTTGGGGAACCCCTCAAGTGGATCGGTTTGCGGCCAGTGTCAACAAGAAATTCAAGCAGTTCTGCTCCAGGGAGTTTCCCCTAAGAGGAGCTCTAGGGGACACGTTTGTGGTGGACTTGGAGTTCCTGTGAGCTATGTATTGAATATTGTAGGCTTTGGAAGCCGGTGTTGACATACGTTCTCTGAAACAGAAAACTGCAAACATATCTTGCTTTAGAACGCCTGAGCTTGCAATTTAAGTGAATGCCTGGATTCGGCTCTTCACTTGTGCTTACAGAGCAAGTTTTAGTATGTTGTATAGCCTAGGAACAGCTGCGAGAGAGTAAGTTGATGCCCTGGCCTGAGTGCAAATTTAGCTAGGGTCAAAGACCTTTTGTAAGACTACACAGGCTGTAATATGTATAAAAGCTCTTATTTGAATGGTGTAGAGCAGACACAGATAGATAATGAGAGGGCAGGTGGCTCCCATGGCAAGATTGTACACCCATGTGGAAATAGCTGCAGCTATATAATAAAAGCTGTATCTCTGAGAGTAAAACAAATTCTGTTCTAGTTGTTTCATTTATTTTCTGCGAACAAGTGGGAATACAAATAAGTATCTTCCCACATTCCCACTGCTGTACGCATTTCCTCCAGTCCCCATCATTCATCACATGATCAAGAGGTTGAGGAAGTTCGGGAAAACCATGATCCTCATTGCTCCGGATTGGGCCAAGAGAATGTGGCTCCCGGACCTTCTGGAAATGGCCATCTGCCCTCCAATTCGTCTTCCCCAGAGAGGACCTGCTCTTGCAAGAGGAAGGCTGCATTCCTGACCCAGAGGTCAGTACTCTCAATCTTCACACCTGATGTCTGATATAAGGATTGGGACCTTCCGGAAGACGTGAGGGAGGTGTTGGCTTCGGCTGTAAGGCCAGCAACTAAATCCCTATACCGCTGCCATTAGAACAAGTTTCGCAGCTGGTGCAGGGAAAAAAAGTTGATCCTTTCACATGCACACTTCCCACTGTTCTTTCTTTTTGCTCCGCTTGACCCATTCAGGGTTACAAGTGGCTACACCAAGGCTATTTAGTGGCACTCTCAATTTAAAGTACCGATTGTCATACAGTTTCTAAATGGACTATCAAATTTGTTTCCACCGACTCCTTTTAATCACACCAACATGGGACTTGAACTTAGTGTTAAAGTGCCTCGTGAGGGCTCCTTTTGAGCCATTACACTCGTGTCCTTTGAGGATTCTAACACTTAAGACTGCCTTCTTGTTAGCTGTCACATCTGCCCGCAGCGTAAGCGAACTGCAGGCCCTATCTTCAAAACCACCCTTAACGTCCTTTTTTAAGGATAAGGTAGTGTTAAGTGTCAGTTCTTCTTTTCTTCAGAAAGCTGTGTCAGAATTTCACTTAAAGGAATGGATAGCCTTACCAACATTTTACACACTGTTTCATCCATCAAAAGAAGAAGGGAGGCTTCACAGGCTAGACCCTGGAAGGGTGCTAAGTTACTACATTTCACAAACAGCTAATGTTCACCAGGATGACCAACTCTTGTAGGTTATGCAGGACAAAGACTAGGTTTGGTGGTAACAAAACAAACCATTTTACAATAGATAGTTATGTGCATTACCGAATGCTACTCGCTACCAGGTAAAGACTCGCCCAAAGGTTTGAGGGCGCTTTCCACTAGAGCAGTGGTGGCTTCTTCGGCTCTGGAAAGGGGTAGTGCCGGTGCAGGACATCTGCAGAGCAGCAACCTGGTCATCCCTCCATACATTCAGCCCATTTAGATTCTACGTCAGGCGAGGAGGCCAAATTCAGCAAAGCTGTTCTTCATAACATTAGCAAATAGAAATTCTTGTCACCCACCACTGAAGACAAACTGCTATGGGAGTGTATCAAAGATGAGGAATACGTAAGAGGGCACAATCCATTCAAAGAACAAGTTACTTACCCGTGGTAATGTTCTTTAGACTGGATGTTTCTCCCACATATTCCTCATCGCCCTCCCATCCAACCCCTCTTGCTTGCCAAAGATTTCCGTGTTTTACACCTTCCTTTCTAGCAACATCGAGTGCGTCACCATCTGTGGGAAGGCATGCAGATCAAAGGAGAAAAAACCTGAACTGAGCTAACCGTCACCACGCATTCTTCATATACCAGTGTTGACATCACGGCCGAGGACAGTACGAAAATCCAATCGAAAGATCGTTACCACAGGTAAGTCATTTGTTCTGTTTCCCCTTCACTCTTCGCTTTTCTACTGCTTTGGCTACTCCTTGTAGGGTTCCAGATGCCCCCTCAAACTCTTCCTCACACAACATTCCTTTTTTTTTTGCTCCTGGTTCGCTGTGCAAGACCTTCCTCATCCACTTCTTCCTCCCCCTCTTTGCTAACGATCCCTTAACCTTCTTTACTAACATTCTCTTTGCCTTCTTCTCCAACCTCCTCTACCTCCATTTGCACTAACTTGGCCATTTTCCACAGGGTCCCCATCAAATTCTTAAATGGTCTCTTTCCCGCACCCATGTTAATAACCGCTCAAAATTATGCTCATTCAGACTCTTCTTTTTTGGTGGGCTTAGAGCAGAGCTCCAATGTCAGCACCCACAGTTCATCCTGTCGTATCTTTCCATGAACATGAGGTCCCATCCAGGACTTGCATTATGTGTGCTCCCCAGGAGAGTGACTGCCAAGCAAAGGGCTTGCATTCCCTATGGTTTTGCTGTGGCTGGAGTTGATATCAGTGATGCAGCGAGCACCTCGATTATTTCCAGAGATGTGTGGTTTGATGGCATTCAACTTCCTTGAGCTACCTGCAAATAATTTCACTTCCTTCTAAAAAAAGGGCATACATGCACGATTAAGGCATGGCTCTGGCCAGCGACACAGAATAAGAAAAAACGAATTTTACTGTTCTACCTATTGCACTTCATGAATGTATCTACTGCTATAAGGAGCAACATTACTAAACCCTTGTACAATATTTAACAATGAAGCAAGAAAGGGAAACAATCATCGTTGCTATTAATTAAAGATTGGATAACATTGCATATCCAAACAAACATTAGGACTACCTCCACATGAAGAATAACACCAGGAAGGCTGTAATGGTAGAATCTATGTCACTGTAAATAGTGACAGGACCAACGAAAATGAGACCTTTACAAATAAAATATGTAATCATACAAATTCATTTAGTGCTAGTCTGTTCCCTCCAATATAACACCCCTGTAGTTAAAATGGCTATAGAAATAATTACCTATCAAACTATTTTATACATTAAAAACCTATATATTGCTAGCTTATCCCCATTCACAGTGTAATAACGCCGCAAAACAGGGGGGTGGATAGGCTTTGAATATTTTCATTTGCTGCTTACAGTACTGCTGGAAATAGCAGGCTGTTATAAATTAACAAGTCTCATCCCAAGCATTGTCTGAAACTGCAAACGCGTATCCGCCGCGTGCAGACCAGGAATATACAAAAGTGGTCATAAAGGACTCACCTGGGCTATGCTGAAGCCTCAGGGCTAGTGCAAGCATTTTTGCCACCCCAGGCGAATTGTCGGATTGGCACCTATCCACCCCCCCCACTCCAGTTCCTAACCGTTCTCAACCAGCTTACACCATGCCTCTGTCCTACACAATGAAAAAACAGCAAACATAGAAGAACAATGTGTCCGGCCACTATCCCCAGGGTTAGGATTGATTTCTGTGTTGGTATACTGCCCCCATGTTGCCAGTCGGCATTCTTGTAAAACAGCAATATAGTCCCTTCTCTTTTTTTTTTTATTTGAATTCAGCTGAGTAAACTCAACTTTTTCAAAAACAATTTTAAATTACATACTGAAAGTCTGCAAGTTTACAAAGTTACAAAAGACAGGATCAAGGAACATATGAAAATTTGTGAGAGGAAAAAAGAAAATATATAAGCCTGGCGAGGGAAAAAGGGCGGCGACATAAACCTGTTTTGACCCTGTTTTGGAGCTGTGAGGAGTGGAGGATCTGCTCTTGATGATAGTACATGACTGAAAGAGCAGACCGAAAAAGCGGCCTGGAACGTGCATCCGGTGTTGCGCTCACCTGGTATCCACGGGGACGCCACCCAGCCAGTTGGTCGTTGGTGCCCTTCCCAATGATTCCCTTGTGTGGTCTCGGTGTCGATGGGATTCCGCCTGGAAATGAAGACTATATTAGGACTGGGCGACCAAGGTAAGTTTTCCCCCACCTCCCTTGTGTTTCCAGCCCCTCCAGGTTCTCTTCTCACCTGGTTGTCGGAATCAGTGTGCTCTCCGTCCTGCTCTCTGGGCAGGGGCGCGTTGTCTTTTGTGGGCGCGGGTGGTCCAGTTACTTCACTGACTTCTGCCCTTCTAGTGTCTTTCAGGTAGGTCTTATTGCGATTGATGGCGTCGTAATTCTTGCATGCCTTTTCTCTGTTCTAAATGTCTCTCTTTTTATCTCCTTAGGAGCGCGGAGTGTCCGCTTGGAGAACTGGATATGCTGGTTCACACCGGGAGATGATGGCGTGCTATAGCGCTATTATTCGGTAAGGAGGTGCTTTGCGTAGCGCAGTAATGTCTTGTCCTCACTGACCTGTGCTTTTCTCTTTTCGTAGGTCGCGGTGAGTTCCCAGTGCAGATGGAGTTCCGGAGCTATGGCGGCCGAAAAGCAACCAACCAGGTAAGTCTTTAAGCGCTTTGTGGTTGTAATATTTCCACTACCTCCTTTAATGATGTCTTTCTCCTTTTCTCAGGTCCTTCGATCCGGGCGGTGAACTCCACCAACAGAGCTGCCCAGGAGCTGCAAGCAGTGAAGGATGATAAATGCAGGTAAGATTCTGCTGCTAACGATGTTCTTGGTTTTTCTGCAGGTCCGGAATTCACCAGGCTCGTGAGAAAGTTGGACACGGTGAGCGTCACGTTGCTAGAAGCGAAGCGTGTTGTCTTGTTCAGGTGTGGTTTAAATAGCCACTGTAAAGTAGTCCAGGTAAAGTAGTCCCTAGGCCACCACACCCAAAACACTAGACCGCGTAGCTTGGTTCTAGAAATCAAGCTATGTGGATGCCTCCATGCTGGCTGAAAGCCTAAATAAAGTCGCTCCTCAAGCAGATGTCTTTCCTTACTGATGAGCCTGGTGCCAAAGGCGCCAGGACTGGCCTCAAGAGGGCCTGAGAAGTGGATGCCAGGCCTTATTAGTGATCCGAGCCCTGATTCCACCTGGCCAATGGGCTTGCCAGTGGGGATCAGGGCTGAGGGTCGTGACAGCCGGCCCCTTACTGAGGAGTTCTACTCTATGGTGCCCCGGTCAGCTGACGGCCCCGATCCACACTCCAGCAATGCTTAGAGGCAGACTCCCAGTGCTTTACCCTCTTACCTCCGCTATACCAGGTAAGCGAGCACATTCTATTTCGTGCACGAACATGCTAATATTCAACACACCTCCTATAACCCAAGACTGTATGCTTGACCTAGAGGGGAATGCTGATGACAGCATGATATTGAACCTGCCCTCGGGAGGGTTGGGATCTGCCTGTACACCCCCAAATCAGCCTCCTGAGCCCGGAGCAAAACAAACTACTAACGAACTCCCTGAAGCTCAGGTACCCAGTAAGTCCACCCCGTTCCACCTGAAAGAGACCTGCTGCCCTCTGAGGGCCTGCCGCCTCACACGGACGAACAGAAAGTGAGCCTGATTCCTGCAAACAAATTGACACTGCAGGTGGAGGTCCATGGTCTCCCACGGACAGTTGATGCCCAGAGACAATATCTCCACCTCGCCTACAGTTCCTTCTGGTGAACTCATTGACCATGTGTACGAAGAGCCAGTGGACTCTATGACATTGCAAGATACATATATAATGGTCCGAGGGATCATAAACAAAACAATTGACAAACTGCTCCTGGATTGATACGAAACTGAATCATCAGACTCGTCTGACTCGGACTCTGAGCATAAAAAGCCTTCAGGAAATAATCTCATTTAAACTTCAAGAGAAACAAGTTCTCCCAACAAAAAAATGATATGTAAACAAGATGGGAAAATCAACAACACTCAGAAAAAGGCGCGTTCTGAAAAGGGCGTGTCGACATTTACCCTGAAAGGAGGAAAAAATATCTTGCAAATCAGTCCTCAATTATTTCAAGAAAAGAGGCCAACCATCGAGAGAGATCTCAGACGCCGAAATACTGGAAGGGCTAGGCGATTCTGCTGCCATATTGGAACCACCAAAATCAGTCAAGGAGCCCTTAAATGAATTTCGGGACCCTATGACATCAACATCTAAAACTACATTAAGCCAAGCTTTTAGATGGCACTATGGCAGTCAGAGGCCACCACCAAAGACAGTGGAATGTCAACCAAGCAACCAAACCGAGTCACCGTTTGCGGATTTTACATCCCTGCAGCAAGAAGACAGGAACTTGGATGAACCCCCCCATTCCTCCAAGTCTTAAATCTATCAATGAGATTGTCTTTCCAGGACCGACTGACACTATATGTAACAACTCTCCTGAACTCACGGGAAGTTATGCCCAGTTATGCCCGGAATCCATGTTGGCCCCCTGATCCAAAGGTGGCTTGTTGGATATTCTCCAAATCTCACCAGGTGAATTTCAAAATGAAAGCAGATTACGGTCACGAGAAATGAGGGAGAATTCAAAAGCTAACGCCTATGAAGCGACTCCAAGAAGAGACCGCACATCTCTCAGCTCTCCCCAAAAGAGAAAACGATCTGACCTTCAAACCCCTAAGTTTACGACTCTCCAGGAAAAAAGCCTGACCTACTAACGATTATGTCCGCAATTACTATCGCAATGGCCCCCTTCTGCAATTGTATGAGGGAATAGCAGAAACTTTGAAGGACCATACAAATATCACTGCTGCAATGACCTCAAAACTTTCTCTTTTGGAAGGCTTTATACTGGCAAAGAACATAGAAGTATCAAACACAAAGAATCAGACAAACAAAATCTCCCGCAAAGACCCTCATCATTCACCCCACAAAATTAACCAAAAAATTGACAACTATGTAGGGGAGAATTGCTGTTCTTAGTAGGGAACTCAAACGAATGAATGTCCAAATGAACCTGTCATCTTAATCCCGGAATGCGGAAAATGGTCTTATTGACCTGACTGTGGGAGCTGGAATTCAAACAATGCAAACAGCAGAAAAGACCGCAGAAACTGCAGATTTACTGCCCTTAGGGCCAGGAAGCAAATCAAATAGTGCAACAAAGAACTAATTTAAGGGAGGAACAACAATAAATGGATGCATATCTCAGAATAACATCTGCGAGATAAGCTCAGAACCAACCACAGATAGACTCCTTTGAGCAGATAGCAAGTTGAAGAAACAGTTGGACGAAGTGGCATCTTTTGGAATATTCTCAAAAAAGGTTCCAACAATCACCGATTTTGTGTGGACTTCCGATTCAAAGTCAAATGCAAGTACAGATAAACATCCACCGGAGAAACCATCAAAAACAAACAATCGGCGAGTGGTGCTGCTGAATATACAAAAACCAAATTCTCTACCCAAGGGACAGCTCAAGGCTTCAACATCTAAGACAAAAAGTGCTCAGCACTCATCAGATAATAAAGCCCTTGACAACTCCCTGGATTTATTGAACATGAGTGTACATCTTGAAGATCACACGGAATTGAATTACACGCAGTCAGAAGGTAGAAAAAGGAAAGCAGTGACGGGATCAAGTGATGATAGAGAGCTACCATCACAGGAAAAAAAGAAAATAACGAAAGACTCTTTGGCTCCGATGTTCCTGACTCCTGAAGAAAAATGAAAAATTCAAACAAATAAAATACTGAAAGAAAGCCACAAGATCGCAGAACTTGCATCTACAACAGTTTCTTCTAACAACTACAGATTCAAAGATAGGAATGAAAATGGAAATAAAAAAAGTCTACTGGAAAAAAGATTCCATCAATATCACTGAATCTCTCAAAAAGTCGAATCACAGGTATGTGGCGCTAGATGACCACAGAGCAAGAAGATCGCCACAACACACAAACCCATTCTCATCAACAAAACACATGAAAGTTTCAGACCGAAACCTTAATCAAACAATGCTGCAGGAGAAAAAGATACGTTTTGAAAAATCCTTCAAAATTCAAAGAGTAGCTAACAAAAGGGATAATCTGATACTAAACAGAAGAACCCAGATGGACATATTCTCAAAAATACCAAATTTAAAACGATTAAGATCAAGTGACTTGAAAATCATGGAGCCAGGAATAGACGGGCGTAATGATTCAGCTTTCTTCATTGAATCCTCGGTAAAAGACTGGATGAGACAAGCAGCGGATGACTTATACGATTGGAGTTACGCACTTGACGACCTGAAGCAGAAGACCCACAAACGATCCTCCGCTCACGGTCACCCGGACAGATCAACTCACAGATCGCATCGACCATCCAAGGAATTATGGCTAGGAGATAGAAGACGCTTGCTTTCTAGCGAATCCAGTTCCCATCTAACTATCAGGAGTAACCCGGAAAGCGAAATGACAAATAGAACACTAAGGAAAATCGCTAATCTGTCGAAAATACAAACTCACGGGGAAAGATCACAACATAAATCCCCTAGAATGGGAGAATCTCAAGGATTCGATGACTTGTTTCCCAGTGATTGCGATTCATCGCATGACCTTAAAGTCCCTGACCGATTTCCAAAGGGCCCAATTCCAACAATGAAAATCACCTTCGACCAAAAATTGACATTGAACGAAACCAAGAGCTCAACCCATCTTGAAGCAAACAGAGGTAAGAGCGTAGAGAAATGGTCTTGGATCGCGCCAGCTCTAAACAACAAAAACGTTTAGCAATAACCAAAACCTACAAGAGCACATCGACCATGCAAACCCTCTAAAGAAAACCCAACGGAAAATCTAATCATCATTTCGTGGAATACTAGAGGCTTTGCCATTGACCAAAGAAAGTGATATAAACCTAGGACAACATGACCTAATAATGCTTCAAGAAACGTGGCTGCTAAACAAACCTTCTCTGGACGGCTTTGAAATCCACTTCACCCCTGCATACAGAGGTACTAAAGACCGCCCAATGTCTTCTGGCCTATTAACAGCCTTCCGTTCGAGCAGCGGATTCCACTTGATTTCAGCACTGACCAACAAATTTCATACATGCATCACTAGTTCTATGGAACTGTCACACTGCAAAGTCAGTAGTAATAAAAAGGAAGATGATTTTTATAAACACTTACTGGAACCCAAATGCAATTACTAATAACGAGTTCCTAAACGACCTGGAAAACGCTATTGAAACAACGTCTGAGAATCACAACATTGATCATATTTTGATTGGCGGTGATTTAAATATAACTTGCGAAGGGGTTGGCGACCAAAAAGCTACTAACCAACAACACACGGATTTATCAAGAAGGGCCCGATTATGGGAGTCACTCATGAAAATCAATGACCTACACAATCTCCATCTGTTGTTTGAAACAACAACGGAAAGGATTCCAACCTGGGAAAGAGAAAACCAAACAGGAAAATTAGATCACATCTACGTCTCGTGCAATCTGCTTGCAGAAATAAAATCTTTCAACGTAGTAAGAACTACCCATAGTGATCATAACATGCTCCAGATGACTTGGACTTCTCCTAAAACACCAACTGAGACAATCCAACATGAACTACAGGCTGACAGTAGTGCAGTGCGCCTCAAGATAACAGAAGCAGGGATTGCACAACTAACCAATCGATATTCTAATATTGGCATGGCCAACAAATCAATAGACTATTGCCCACTCCTCATGGCCTTCAAGAAACCGGATGGAAAATTATCAATTTGGGTAAAATCTGAAACCCACACATATGATCAAGAATTAGTCGTAAAGCGCAGACTGATGCGCAAATTAAAGAGAGAAGCAAAAAAAACATCACCCAGCACAAGGGCGGATGCCATTAAAGCAGAAAAAGTATATAAAGCCTGTGTGAAAAACCACAGAAAGAAAATGTACCAGTCTGATTCTGAAGAGATGCTGAGGGCCATCTGCGGGAGAAAAACAAGCACCTTCTGGACTCTAGTAAAAACTACTACAAGATCATCCAATGAGACACTACAGAACAGCGTGGGAGAAGCAAAGTGGATCAAACACTTCAAACAGCTGTCCCAAGCAAGAAACACCTGTCTCGAGCAAATGCCGGAAGAGCCTCCTGAGCCATGGGTCATTCTGCACAATCCAGACCAAATACTAGCCAAAATAAGAAAATTAAATCACTCCAGAGCCCCAGGCCCTGATGGGGTGACCAACTTCGACCTGAATAAACAGGCGGATGCCTGGTCGATATTCATTTCCAAAGTATTGGCAAAATGTCAGAGGACCAGATAAATCCCACTGTCATGGAAATGCGCAAACATCGTCCCAATATTCAAGAAGGGAGCAAGGGATAATCCGAAGCACTACCGCCCAATCGCACTACTTGACACAATCGGAAAGATCTTTGCCTCTTTCATACTGGATCAATTTCAAACTTGGACCAAAAATAACAAAATCAATTATCCTTTGCAGTCCGGATTTGTCAAAGCTACAGGAACAACAGCAAACATCCTTCTGCTGAGCACACTCAAGAACAAAGTCTTGGAAGGCAAACCAAGAGTATTTATGGGGTTCATAGACCTCGTGCAGGCATTTGACCAGGTCAACCGGTCCAAACTTTGGAACAAACTTATTTCTTGGAAATGCCCACCACAACTATTGGTGCAAATCAGAGCATTATACTCCAAAACAACAATCCAAGTACGCCTCAGCAGAGCGGGTCAATTAACAGAACCTATTGAAACGGCCTAAGGGGTCAAGCAAGGCTGCCCCCCTGGCCCTGGTGTTATATAATGCATATATTGCCGACTACAAGGATAGTGAATCCGCAGTCCCAGCTTTCTCTCCAACTTTTGGAGGTGAACCCCTACCACGATTAATTCACACAGATGACATTATCATCATTGACCAAACTCAAATAGGCCTCCAAAGAAAATTGAACAACTTGGCCTCGTTCATTAAAGCTAACGATTTGGAAATAACGCTAAAACTAAGATAATGTCCTTCGAACTCGTAAAGAAGAAAAATGAAAACCCAAAACAGTTTATTGAAGGGAAAAAGCTAGACACAGTCACCAGTTTCAAATATTTAGGCGTGACCCTCATCTCAAATAGAAGGAATTTACCAATCCAAGATGCCCTCCAAGAAAAACTGAAATCCCTGATCGAACAGACTAAAGCTGTAAATAGGAAATACAGAAGATTTTTCAATACCGGTCCTGAATTTCTATAAGGCCAAGATCATACCAAGCCTGACATATGGCGTAGAAGCAATGCCAAATCTCCCTGAAGCCCTAAGGGATACATTAGAAGGAAAGTTTTGGTGGAGGGTCTTGTCACTTCCACAATCAACACCAATAGCATCGATTCGGAGGGAGTTAAGCCTTCAATCCATCTCATCGATAGTTGCCCGCAACAGAATCATGCTTTATAGGAAGACAATCGACACTGCAAGCCCTCACATATTTGGCCTAATTAACAAAGAACTTCAGGAAAACAGCACTAAGATCATGTCTAGATAGGTCACGAATATCCAAGTGAGACTTGGCCAAATCGGCTGCACAGAGAAGGATCTCCTGAAAAATCCAACTAAAATTTAAAAAAAGCTACTTATTCAGGATTGGGTATTAACACAAGATCAGGCTTACAGAAACAAACTGACAAAGAATATCCCCTTGATAATAAATAAAATCAATCAACCTCCAAATTACATCCAAAAATGTCCCAACAAAAATCTAAGGGAACATTTTATGAGAATAAGATTGAACCTACTAATGACTAAAGAGGTAGTAGCCATAAGGAGCAGACAAAGCGAAAAATCCTGTCGGTTTTGTCAAAACAAGGATTCAATCGAAAACCTTAGACACCTATTACTAAATTGTCAAGCCCTTGAGCAGCAATGAAAGATTTATTTTAGCCATATTCTCTTCGATCTCCATTCCTAAAATGAAAAGGAATGGTGGTCACGCCTTATGAGTGGCGAACGAACCACGGGGCTGATCGCAGTCACCACATTTTTTAAGAGTTTGAAATTAGACATTATGAGATCAGACTGAAAGTTAAGATGAAAGGCTGCACAAAGTATCGGGGGTGGAGGAACTTTTGAACTGATCAGCAGTATTCTCACTTGAAAAACAAAAAAAGAACTACATGGGGCTTAGAGTTACAGAGCCTATCAACTAGTTATGTGTTACATCGTATGCTTACATTGTCATCCCTATTCAACTACCTGCCCCCCTCCTGAGGACCTGACTTTCTTTTAAAGTTTCACCAGACCACAGAAAACGAGAAATTGTCAACTCTTGTAAAAATTGATTTTCAATTAAAATAGGTCCCGATTTTGTGAGATGTCTTTCTCTCCTTAGTTACTTTGGGTATGGTTTTGGTGGGGAGGGGGATGGGTGAGGGGGGGTGAGGTGGGGTCGGATTTGGAGCTTTCTTGTTTTTTTTCCTATTAATGTTCCTGTACGGAGCTTTGTTTGTTGAAAATTATAAATGCTCAATAAAAATTCATGTGAAAAAAAAACAAGTATTAATAATAATAAATAATTAAGAAATCGAATGATTAAATACCACAAAACATAAACAGTGAAAGCTTAAAAACAATACAAATAATTATAAAGAACAAAAGACACCAAAATTACATTACTAACGTAAAAACATTTAAATAAATGAACTTAATAAACCAAGACCTGTGTTACCATTCGACTGAGGGAAGTGTAAAGAATGAATTTAGCCAAAAAGGGCAACAACCACTCCTTAAAATCTATAGTATTCAGCAATAACAATCCTCTAAATCATTATTCAAACTCTGAATCATTGATCCTGTCCAGATTCAATACATTTAAGAAATTAAAAGTTGCAATTCGAATACTTATCACTTTGGTTTCCAAAATTATTGGCCATCGATTTTCAGGAGACATAAGCCGAAAGTAAGCCAAATGCAGATTGAAAGAACTTCTTCGCAAGTCTGTATGACCAGGGCAGTCCACAATAATGTGTTTCATCGTTTATTTTACATTTACATCACCACAAAATCTGCAACAGTTCTCTTTAGAATCAATGAGTCTTCTTCTAGCAAGAATGTCCCGTGTTGAATATAGATTAAAGCAAAGCCTCAGAATCACAGTTCTAAGTTGCAGAGACGGTGCTCGGCACAGATACGCTTCCACTACATTAAGACTTTTCGGATGGAAACCATGGGACTTAAAATCCTTGTATGTGAGGCATTTTGTTCTAGTTTCAATCCAGTCCCACTTGTAAACTTTATCTTTTGCTCTATCCGAATTATTCACCAAGGTGTTAATTGTCACATCAGCCTTAGCCAGCACTTCATGAACACTTGCAGTCCATGTTCGTACAAACACATGGGAAGAGGAATGCATATATTTTGAGAGACATGCTAGAATGGTATCATTTTCAATATTCATTATACATTTCCGATACAAGGCACATAGGCACCACTGATACACAGAGAGCAGAGAAGACCCAGCTCATGATGCAGCCACGGCCCGGGAACACATTGTGGAATACAAATTTTGCCTCCAATTTATTCAGAAAGGATGCTGGTATAATATTTTTGGTCTCTAAACCATATAGTATGGTAGGCATAACTTTCTGCCGCCGATTTGTTACTGCAGGGCAGACGGAAAGTTTGCCAAATTTAAATAGAATGAGCCGTGTTTGCGATATGGCTGTGTCAAGCTTGTGTGCAATGATTTTCAACTGAGAGTCAATATAAGGTTGACCATCAAAAACAAGACCTAAATATAAATAGCTTGGAACAATCTCAACCGTCACATTTTTAATTTTCCAGTCCATTTTCGATCTACGGGTAAGCCTGGGCACGTAAATCACAATTTGTGTCTTTTTTAAATTGACTAGTTCATTCTCGTCCAAATAGGCGCTTAAAACTGAAAGTAAAGTTTGAAGACCTATGGGGGTTTATGAAACCAGAACAAGATCGTCAGCATACCACAGTGCTCTGACAACCAAACCATTTAATTTTGGTGAGTTGGAGCAGGTCGTTGAGAAGGCAAGCATCACATCGTGAATTAAAAAATTAAAGAGGGCAGAAGCAAGGATACATCCCTGCTTCAGCCCTCTGAACGTTGTGTTAGCTGCCGACAACAAGCCTGCCAATGCAAGTCTAATCTTTATACTAGTGTCCGAGTGTACGGCATGAATAATATCACACAAGGTAGCAGGACAACTGGCTTTCAACAATTTCGACATGAGCTTCACTCTCGACACTGAGTCGAAAGCTGAATGCAAGTCGATGAAGGCAAAGTACATTGGCTGTTTAGTAGTTTGTGCATGATCTTTCAAAGCATTCAAGGTTAGAATGTTAACTACCGTCCCAAGTCCCGCTACAAAGCCTGTTTGGTTAGGGTCTCGATGTTCACATGATTCAGTCCACAAAGAAAAATCTCTCAGGACAAGCCTGGTGAATATCTTACCCGGGGCGTCCATTAATGCAATCGGGCGATAGCTATTAGGGGCCCCCGATCGCCTTTTTAAAAAATCGGCACTATCAAGGAAGTACGCCATGAGTCCGGCAACTGTCTAGACAGAAGTATTTGATGGAAAACCATTATTTACAATGCAGGCCCATTTTTTGGCATTTTCCTTAAACATAAAATTAGAGAGAATGTCGGGACCTGCTGCACAAGAGGCTGAGGATTTGCATGCAAGTTCCTCAATCAATTCTGTTGAGCACTCTAACTGCCACCCTGTCACAGACTGTCTTTTGTATCTATATTCTCTGAAGCTTCCATTGGCATATAAATGGGCAAAATGGGCCATCCATTGTGCTTTTCACACTCCATTCAGTTGACTACTTGCTTGCATGTGAATTGATACATTACCAAGCAAGGCCCATAGCTGCGCCGAATTTTTATTCTGGGTCACATTAATAAAAATCTCACTTTCTAATTGAAATAATTGCGCTTTCCTTGCACGTGTCCAATTCCTATATTTACACTTCAAGGCTCTACGGGCTGTGTGACGTTGTGTTTGAGGTAATTTCAATGTGCTGGGCGACGTTGTGTTTGAGGTAATTTCAATATCCTTCTCAATTCTTTCCTGTACGCTATTTTTGTTTGATGTAACAACAAATCAAACCATGAGTAGGAGCGGACCGGTGCATGCCTTTGTCAATGTAGATGTTTTAAAAAAATGACAGCACCTCTACATAGGATCCTTGACTAACTTCCCTATGATAATCCATAATAGCCTTATTAAGAGCCACTAATGAGTAATCGGACCACCTGAAGGGGGTCTTGGCATTGTTAATGATCTATGTTTGCTTGTGCCATTGTGATTTATTCTCCGCAGGCAACTTTATCCCAGAACCAATTTAAGGAAAGAATATGGTGATTTCTAGCTGTCCTTAAAATGATTTCCAATGTTGTGGCTTTTTGGAAAAGGGAGTTAAACATGTAGATTTAATCTATTGTAGATTTCGATGTTCCCCTTTGCCATGTGTGATGTGGAGGAATGTCCCCCCTCAATGCACCATTTGCCATATGTAGGTTGCAATCTTCAACAAATTTAGTCCACCTCTCCTTGTCTTGTGATCGAGAAGATCTGCACACCTCAAGGCTATCCAAATTGATGTCTCCTGCCAAAATTATACCCAATAAATTCGGTGCTTGTATAGCTAATTCCACAGCAGTAGATACACCTCAGTAAAACATATCATCCGAGATGCCCATCGGGTTACGATACACATTGATCACTGCTATGAAGTCACTAGAGTTTGAGACTTTAACCATTTGTATGACGTTATTAGGGGTGGCCCACTTAGTTAACCTCAATCCTTGACTAATTTTGACTGCCACCATAAGACCCGATGTCGGTCGTCCTCTTAGGGCAGCTAAAGCTGGTAACAACAATACCTTGTGATCATCCCACACTGGAGCCACTAACATCCAAGTCTCTTGAAGAATTACAATATCAAATTTATTTATAGGATGATTTGGGCCCCATTGCAAGTGAGAATGACCTCTCGTATTCCAACTAGCCAAAGAGATGTTCTTCGATGGAATTTCTGTTAATGGTTATGCCTCCAAAAGCTGGCCTGTCTCACGGTTCTGTGCCACTGATGGGCTTACAATATGGACAGAAACAGATCTTAGAAGCTAACACCATTTGTTGTGTGATGTCTTTACTCACAGATAGAGTCTTATTATCTTGGATCAAGCGTTCTGGGTCTTGTGCGAGTCCCTTCTCAATTTTCACTCTGGGGGGGTTAAAATGTGTGCTTTGCAGCGCTCCCAATACAAGCTGTTCTTCCTGGAGCCCTTCCAGCGGTTCCTTCCCATAGGATGCACAGATGTGTTATCAATTCATTGCCTTCTAACACTGGTTCCTCCAGATCAGCCATTTGCTGACAAAGAAGGGTTCATAGCTCTTCACTGGGCGTTTAGTGTTTAAGCTCCATGATGGGGGGTTGATCTCGCCATTATCTGCGGCTATTAAATGTATCCTTGTCGCCATTGCAATGTATTGATAACACAAATAATCAAGATGCGAGATCCTCACAAAAATCCACAGTTTTTGGACATATTTATTTCAATCTCAAAAACCAGTGTCTTTTATTATTACAAACATTTGCTAAGCATGAAAGCGATACCGGACAGATTTCAATAAAAACATAGGGAAGTGCAGTTGTGCACCCTCATCGGGATGTAGAGGATGAGTACCCTAGTGACAAGCACATATGAGTGTACGAAGTAGGTGACACAAGTAACTCAGATCGGTGCTACCCGAGGCTGTTCTTCAACCCGGGTGTGGTTTTTGAACAAAAACTGTGTACACAACACGAAATTAGAAACATACAACAAAGGGTATTTTCACAGTTGTGCCACAAATGATCGACACAGTTGTGTTTCGGCCACAATGGCTTAGTGGAAGCTTGTAGTTGTGGTGGCCTTCATCAGGAGAGACTAGTTGAGGAGTCTGTCGGTGGGTAAGATATGTGGGAGGGAGGAGAACTATGAGGATCTCAAAAAGTACATAATGAATTAAGGGTTAGTAAATAACAGCTCATTGGTGCTAGAGAAATACACCAGTGGTGTATTGGAGAGCGCAGTTTACCGTCCGACCGGAGTGAGGCGGTATCCTGTCAAAAAACCTGGGTGAAATCCTAGGTCTGGTGGTGTGAAAAGATACACCAATGGGTCTAGATCGGCCGTGCGGGGGAGACCGGATTCAAACGGCGCTGGGCTTATGATTGGCCATTGATCTAGAGAGAGGGAGACACAACAGTATGCCCCTGTCAGAGCACTATGGTGGCGAGAAGTCCAGTTGGTGAAACAAGACGTGTCAAAAGTGCAACAGTCTTGTAAAGTACAGGAGTGATGGGGCTCTGGAGCCAGCTGGGGCTTGGCTTACCTGATATACATTCTTTTAGTTCTTGCTGGGTTCACAGCGGCGATGGAAATGGCTGCCTGCGTGAATCAGCAGATATGACTGGGGGGTTGGACACGCCCCCCATGTGCTGGGCCAATCCCAGTGAGGGTGTGTGGAGGACTCGTGAAGGTGTCGTGAACACCCTATGATAGGCTTCTTGATGCTGTCACTCAACGGGAGCCATCCCCTGTCTGGGGTGTATGCATCCAGTGTGGAATGGAGTGAAGGAACTACACTGGGATGTATCGTGGGAAAGGTAGTCTCTGGGAGTGCATAGGTGAGAGGTGAGAGAGGCGAGCGAGTCCGCTAGTAAGGGGCTCGTGTGAATCAACATGACCCTGTGTTCACGTGTGGTGGGAGGAAAGTGATGCCACAAGCAATAACTATAAGTTTTCTCTATACATATCCATATATGAGAGAGAAAAACCAGAGCAAACTAAACATGCACGTGTATGATTTTACCACATGTGTATTCACGTACATATTTTGCAGAGAAAGTCAAACAGTGCAACACCACAGATTCTTGCTGGCAATGTGTATGAACCATTCGGGCGCATAAAATCATTTTTGTTTATTGCATATTTTTGAATCTGTGACAACATCTCTAACCTATTGTTGGCACGCAACCAAAGTGGTGTGGTTGGTAAAGGGTCCCACACAAGGGGTACTAGTCATGATTCAAGGGGACTAGTCCCAGAGGTGTTTCCATTCTACTGTAATATTGAGTCCATTCTTTACAGTGTCAAGTCTGTGGACCCATTTCTGCTCCAATCTGGTGAGAGCGGGATTGATATCTCCTCCTCGTTTCTGCGGGTTAGTTGCTGGAGGACGGTCCATGTAAACTGTTCATGTGTGTCCCCTTTTTTGGAAATAGCTCAACCAGAGATTTGTCTTGAACTGAGTTTTTGACGCAGGATCTGTGCTCATTGATCCTTTGTTTCACGGGCCTTATTGTTTTGCCTATGTATATGAGATACATGGGCATCTGATGACCTAGATGACGTACTTGCTCTCGCAGTTCGTGTGACTCCTCATTGTCCATTCAAAGTCTTTGTGGCTGAAGGTTTTGCTGGTCTTGGTGTATCTACAGGCTACGCAGTGGCCGGAGCTGTAATGTCCAGTGACCGGTGGTAGGTTCCAAAGCCACCCTTTGTTCTGTTTTAGCTGGTTCAAGGAAGGTGTGCACCAAGGTGTCCCTGAGGTTTTTATTTTTCTTGAAGGCGAACAGAGGTTTTTTGGAGAGGCTCCCTTCATTCTTGATAAGATGCCAGTGTTTGTTTGGGGAAACGAAAACCGACAAATCGGTCGCTGGCCTCCGGCTCCTGGGGCCTGTGTGCTCAGTCTCCTGGAGTTTCTTGGGTGTTTGAGTCGGCCCCGCCAGCTCCTGGGGCCCAGGGCTCTCAGTCTTAGCCTCTCATCGGCTCGACGGACTGTCACCGTGAACAGAAATGATGCCCTCTGTGTGAGGGTCCTGCAACCGGGGCGTGCTGCCGTTGATGTTGCAGAAGGCCTTGCTACGCTGTCCCGCAGCAACCGGTGCAGCCACAGCCATTGATCAGAGCATGAGGGCCGAGGTACCCGAGCCCCAGAGTCACGAGGGGTAAAGTTGGCGCGTGTGGTGCTCGCTCGGCCTGCTCAGGTGCCAGGACAGCGCTGAGCACCGCCACGCCCATGCCCAGTCGTGACCTGTCCCTGACCCAACCAACCTCGGGGCCTGCCTGCAGGTGCGGCACCGTGGTGCAGCCAGGTGGACACTGTCAGATGCAGCCTCAGATGCGGACGAGAGAGAATACATTTATATCTGTACTTTGGGGGTTAAGCCTTCCCCAGCATTTGCCAATGCCCAAATTGCCGCCCTAAGTTTTGTGCATTATATGCAAGTGCCTTACCTTGCCTAGCAGAGGCATTGCTAGGGGGTGGCTAAGGGGGCTATAGCCCATGGTCTTTTGGTTGTAGCCCGGATAGAATCTCAGGAGCGACAACCAAAAGGCTAGCTAGCCCCCAGTCCTGATAGTTCCAACATTAGCATAGCCCTGGGTCTTTTCCAGACCTAGCAACACCCCTGTTGCCTAGTGATAGCACCGGCCCTGTGAAGCCTGCGCTGGTACACCGCCCATAGTCCTATCTATTCCATGCTGCAAACTTAATACACAGCACGGTCAATCTGTTTGAGTGTTCACCCCACTAATTCTGAGCAAGCATTGTATTGGTCTAACCTGATAAGCACCTGTGTTTTGCTAATTTCACTCTTTGTCACTCGTCTTCTGCCACCCTGTTTAACCTTCAAGGCAGGGTTTATTTGGAATAAGTTAACTGAGCCCGCGCGTAATCTGGCCACTGTTTGTTTCATCCTATGTAGTTCCTTATCTGCTCTGTGTAATATTTCTAAGGTGGTCTCCACATTTTCTCCTTTCCAATCCATCAATGAGGAATCGCTTTTCTTCTGCATTTTTCCCTTCCTTATCTTTATGCTACAAACTTAACCTTTGCCTTTTTTCTGTTGCCCTCTGTCTCCGAATCTGTGTCTGTATCTACACATATATCCCCAGACACAATATTGGGGCATTGCATTTTCTCTATCTCCTTCCCCTGGGGTTCCCAGAGTGGCAGTATTTTATATCCTGTGGCTACCTTTTCAGTGGCAGGATACATAGAACCTGGAGATTTATTTTCCCGTTTCATATGGAGGCAGAGCAGTGGGTTTCACAGTGGCATGCAGTTCAGATACTTGAGCATGGCATTTTGTCTCATCTCAATTTTCCCTCCATAAATTTAAAATATGTAACCTTTTTTGCCTTTTCTTTTCTTGTCATAGTTGCCTGTACTATAGTATACATGTGTTCCAGTACTCGAGGACAAAATGACCCTCCCTCTGACCATGACACAGTATACTTCTTAGTAGCTCGTGCCCACTCTGTACCATTGTAATTTTTTGATCCGTACCTCGCTGGACAAACAATTCCTACGGATCCCTTATTTCATCACCTGAGCAAAAAAAGTGCTAGGTGGGTCCCTTTGCAAATGATACATTCAGCACCCAAGCAAGGACTGCTTGGTGGATTCCTTTACACATTACAAAATTCATCACCTAAGTAAGAACTGCTTGGTGGATCCCTTTAAACAAATTCATTCCCTTTGTGCCTATGCGTCTATCTTTTCAACTATGTGAAAATCCAGGTTTCTCTACCCTGTGCCGCTAACGCACCCCCCTTCCCCCACCCCTGGTATCCTAACCTCTGGGAACACCCAGAACATTAGCAAAGCTCAGTGTCTGGCTTACATCCTCTTATCTGAGCATACACTCTGAGGGCGAGGCACCGGTGGACGGCGTCTGGGAAGCGGAGAAGGACACATAAGGCCAGCAGACTTCTGGGCTCCTACCCTGGCTCACCATATGTTCTGGGATTTAACGGAAAACAAAATATTATGAGTCAGTGGTACGAAGGAAGGTCCCTTATTTATTAACCACGGCCAGGAGTTCAACTTTGCAGGGCTGCAACAAATGTCTTTCTTCAACTTGTAACCTGTACATCTGTACCCTCCATGATGCTTTTACGAGAATAAACAGCCTTACATGAAATATGCTGCTTACGAATCTTCTCTGGGTGCTACATAATATTTGAACACTGGTCAGCCAACACGATTGATAGAAGCATCCCAACTGAAATATAAATACCAGATATGATATTTTTCCATATTGGTGTTGGGCCACACATCCTCTCAACTTTAGTCCAGATTTAATATGTGTACGCCTTTAAACACAATTTAAAGTTACCCTATGTTTACTGTGAACAGTATGCATCATGAAATGTCAGAGAATTGACTGCCAGGCACCAGCCAACAAAAGGTCTAGAAGTTATTATTGCACTGATACTCATTATGCATGCCACCTTCTCATGTAATCTCTGATTAGGAAAATCAATGTATACCATTATTCGTACTTGCAATTATTCTTTTCTTCTCCTCGTATAGACTGTTAAGGTTCTGAATGTTGTACTGATCTGTTACTTGCATCCTAATTATGCTATGTTTTTGTTATACCAATACAAACTTCTAATTGCCAAAAGGCCCAGTGGTGTCCCGAAATAAAGGTAAGTTAAGGGTCATGAAGTCCCTTCTGTGGCACAGCATTTCTCCCACATACCTCAAACAAGAATTGACAATGACAACAGTTTGGGCTTTTGTGAAGGGATGGGAAAGGCACTTGCCTGGAACTGCTGCAGTGGTATTAACTGCCCATTGATGGTAGCAGCTGAAAAATGGTGCAGGTATCTGGGTATCTAATAGCAGTGCCTGACAAATGCCTAATAGTTATACAGAGGCCAACATTGCTGGTTTTGGCAATGCGTGTTTTCAAGAGGCCTTCAGTGAAGGATACTCACAGTGCTTATAGATGAAGTGGCTACCCGATTAAGACATTTTTATTGCACCGGTTGCGTTTTTAGAGCTCCAATTAAACCATTAACTCTCTGAAGACTGCTTTAAAAAAAACACACGCAGGCACTTCTAATGCAAGTTTGATGGTAAGTCTTGAATAAAGCAAGCTCAAAAAGTTCCCATGAGGAGGTGCTTTGGGTGGGAAAGGGCAGGAACTGAGTGGGAATGGCCATAGGGATTAGCATGGTAATGCATTGTATCAAGAAATAACTCTGTGACTCTGCGCCAAATTTCTTTTCCAAAAGTTATCTGATTTTTATTGACTCAAAACATTTTTTAGTTTTGTCAAAACGCCCTCTATAGGGTCAAAAACATAAAGTCAAAAGCGCCCTGTATGACACGTGTTTCGGCTCAATGGAGCCTTTCTCAAATCTGGACTACTCAGGTGTATTGTAAGAATATTCATCACATGATATATCATTGGATAATTGATTCAAAAATTCAAATACAAACAGATTTATGTATAATCACAACATTCCCCCAATAATAGTCCACCCCCAAATTATGTTAAAGATACCAATTTGAAGACAGAGATTAAGGATTGGTAACGGGGAGGATTGTATGGGTTATAAGACAAAACAGGCATTTATGCAAATAGATTATACATAGAACAAGGGAGAGAAAAAGTCGGTAAACAGGGAACCAAACAAACAGAAACAAGAATGATTTGATTCCATCAATTGTACAATGTAGAAACAAAATAAATAAATTATGGATTATACTCATCTTAAAAATCAAAACAAAAATGTATTCAACTCAATGATAATACATAGCTTATGCCGAGCCCATAGAGTAGACATAAAGAAAGGAAATACGCCGCATCGTCAAGGAAACCGCTTTAAAAAGGGATTCCAAGATGGCGACGGCGTTCCCAACAACGCCACCGCGGGTGAATTAGCCGTTAGAAGGTAAGCAACCTCTGCTTTCAGGCAATAAGTTTAAGATTTTGGGCAATATGAAATTAGGAACGTTCAATTACCAAGCATCTGATAATTGTATGGAATTAGATGAGTTTTTTGATCACGGAAAGCGAACGCATGACTCACAACGTTATTCAGAGATTGTGAGAAAAACATACAATTGAGTGTTGGAACGTTACTCAGCCACCTTTCAAGGTTGTAATATAGATGATTATAGATTATAGATTAGTTAAATACATGAATGACTATAGTCAATATCTCAGTAATACTAGGTAGTTTCAGTAAACAATATATATTCAGTAAACAATATATATTTCACTTCTCTCAATTGGAAGAAGTAGATTAAATGTATCTAATTATATGTAATTGGCAATAAAGGAGCATGGGATTAAACCCAATATAATTCCAAACCAGCGCAACACTATCAGTGGATATTTCATGTACCTCAGGGTAAGTCACTATTAGCTTGAATATACCGACAACTCCGAGTAATTGCGACATCATGAGAAAAGTATAATATTTGAAATTCTGAATTAAGAAGTGTAATATCAAAAAGGAATACTAAGGAGTCGCCCTCAAGACCAGCTGTAAACAGCAAAAGCCAAACACATATTTCATACATAGTTTAACCACAGTCTGGCAAATTGGCTGTCCCCGTATCCAGGAGGATTATTAATAATATGGCAATGTATCACAAGAACCGTGAAGAAGAAACAAAAAATGTATTCACGAAAAAGGGAGACATGACACATGCCTTTTCTAAGTTAGGCAAGAGACAGGAGGATTTGCGTACTAAATTCATACGACTTGAAAGAATGTCGAAAAAAGAGATTGATAAGTATTGGGAGATGGTCTCTTTGGAAAACTATGTTGCAAATGATCAAGTCCCACGTGGCCTATGCATCTTAATTTTTCCTAACTTTAATAGTGATGAGGACAAAGACCTAGCGGAAGCATGGGAAGCAAATCTCAGTAACTGTTCAATGAAAATGTTGGATTTACTTATTGAACACTCTACACGAGAACATAAGAGAGCAGTGGAAGGAATAGAACTGATTAAAAAGGAAATTTCAGAGATGAAATCAAGTGAAGCATCGAAACAAAAAAATTATGAAAAAATGTATGATATATTACAGACCTATCAGGATGAAGTTAAAATAAGGAAATTAAGAAAAAGTTATCAAGATGATCAAGATTATAAGGAAGATAGAGTCTATACCTTCCAAGCTAAATATGATACGTATACCAAACCATTATCAAGGAATACATCATCAGCTAGTTCTGATGTAGAATCCGATCCAGACACTCAAGATGTGTTAAATCCCAAAACCAATGGGGATAAAGGTTATTTGAACCAAATTAAAAGGTACAAGAAAGGAAACAGAGGGAACATGCAAAAAATGGTCCGTTTTCAACTACCAGGGGACAATATTACACCGAAAGCAGTACAAGGAGGAGAGGAAGGAGGGGGGGGGACAACAGGAGCCAAGAAGTCACAACAGATGGAAAAAGACATACTCGGGCCAGTTTAAAGGAAGCCAACAAGAACAAGTAGAAGAGGACCTAGTATTAAACCTATCCAAGAGGAAAATTACAGAAGATGAACGGACATTACTTAATGAAGGTCTTTCCTTTGCACTGACTAAGCAACTGCAACCAATCGAGATACATATTGACCTTTATAAATTTGTAAGGAAAATTAAACTAAAAAAGTTCTTTGCCACCCAAGCCCCGGGGCATTATGTACCTAAAGAGAAATCTATTGAAAGAAGTGAACTCTCAGTACAGGATATAGAGGATACATATGTTTTGCGATCCTTAATTGAAGATCAAGACTATGAGATGAGGAACTTACTTTCAGAATTACAAATACAACCGGACAGTTTAACAACAAGTGAACTGAAAAACAAATCTAAATTCGTTCCACAGTTACCAGTAGACAACATAATAGATACTTTTTATCAGGCAGTAACTAAAGAATTTCATCGGATTTCTAAAAATTGCAATAAAAATATGGCAAACTCGTAGTACAATAAAGATAATTTAACACTCGGACAAAAAAGAGAATTAAAAGAATTATCAATGGATACATCGATTGTCATCAAAGAGGCTGATAAAGGGGGAAATATTGTGATCATGAACAGGGAAGATTACTTGAGTATGGCAAACAACCATTTGAATACCCCTGGATGTTATGTCAGTCTCAGCTCAACTGCAAAACAAAATATTGTCACACAAAACAGAGAATCCGTAATAATGTGGCATAGAAGTGGATTGATTTCCGATGATGAAAAAGCATTCCTACTCATTAATGATCCCGTAACACCTACAATGTATTTTTTGCCCCAAATTCACAAATGCTTTGATACAATACCGGAAGGACGCCCGATCCTCAGTGGAATAGGGTGGATTACAGAGAATTTATCAGAATATTTGGATGTAATACTCAAACCAAGGGCCAACTTGTTACCATCTTATTTACAAGATTCCACTTCAGTGATACGTCTATTACAAACATTCAAATGGCAAGATTCTTTTACTCTGGCCACATTGGACGTCAAAGCAGTATATACGTCAATACAGCATAAATGGGCAATTGCAACAATAGACCACACTTTTTGAAACAACTCTGCTTCATTCTTTCAACAAATACAAATGCTAAAAGAAATGTTACAATTAGCATTAGATTCCTGTATATTCACGTTTGATAACAAGACATACCAACAAAAGAAAGGTGTCGCTATGGGGACTAAATTTGCACCCGCATTAGCAAACGTATTTATGGGTATGTTGGAAGAAGACGTAATTTATCAAGACCCAGACTACGGCACCAGAATTAAATTGTGGAAAAGATACATAGATGACATTTTGCTTATTTGGGATGGACCAGAGGATCGATTTTTAGAGTTCACTAATAGACTGAACAAAAATCACTTTGAAATTGAATTCACAGGAGCTTGTGACACTAGAGAAATACATTTCCTAGATCTCACAATAAGTGTGACCCATCATCAGCTTACAAAACGGACATTTAGGAAACCAACAGAGGTTAACTCTTTACTACATGCGACAAGTTGACATAAGAAATCAACCATCATGAACATACTATTGGGTGAATACATACGAGCAAGACGTAATTGTCAAGATGGAAACAGTTTTGAACAGGAATGCAAATTATTGCAAACACGTTTTTTGAATAGAGGATATCCAGGGTCAAGTGTCAAGAAGGCTTATGAAAAAATGAAAACCCTCAAACGAGAGGACACTTTGATGAAGAAAAGCAAACCTACAAATCCAGAACCAGATGAAGTCAGGTTTATTACCCAATTCAATAAAGATTATAAAAAAATTCTGAAAGCTTTGAATAAACATTGGTATCTACTGAAGTTAGACGAACACATAAGAAAATGTGTGGGGGATAAACCGACATTGATCTATAAAAGAGCGAATACTCTCAAATCTTTAATCAGCCCATCCTTACTGCCAGACATTAAAGAATCCAAGACGCATACTTGGCTCACGAAAGAAGACATAGGATTCAGAAAATGTGGATACTGCACCATGTGTAAATTTGCAAGTGAAGCAACATTAGAATTCAAGGATCAGAATGGGAAATCCGTGAAAATCAAGCAAGCAATAAATTGTAGAACTAAGTACGTTGTGTACAGTATTTGCTGTGTTTGCAATAAAATGTATATAGGCAGCACAAAAAGAGAACTTAGAATGAGAATTCGAGAGCATCTGAGTAAAATTGGGAGCCAAGATCCGACCTTGCCATTGGCAGTGCACTGGCAGAACTCACACCAAATGGACGATAAAAAATGATCAAATTTGTTGAACTACAACAAGTCACCATGTCTAAAAGAGGTGGGGATAGACTAAGAGCATTACGACAAGCAGAAGCCAGACTCATTTGTCACTTTGACTCTACAGTAACAGGCCTAAACAAAGACACTGAAATGGCGTCGTTTCTATGAGTGTGCAATATGCATATAGATCTAACAAGATGTTGATGTGAAAATGATGGAATATGATGAATGTACTTGGTCAATTGGGAAGTTAATAAAACTTTAGTACCGTATACAAATCATGTGATGGTAAATGTGCAACAAAACGTATATCTGTTGGTATGACTATGATGTCACCATGGATAATTATTCTAATATCATTTTAAGTTGAGCGGTAGAATGGGGAATATATATTTGAATATCATAACCAGATTGTCTGACCCAGTACCAGATAACAAGTTCTTTGGAGGATTGCAGGGGAAATCGGGAATACATACCATGGTACCCAGTACTCATGTAGTTACAATAATACGGGATATTTCATCTCAAATTATGTACATATACTCATATTCATAATATCATCATTATTTTTAAATATGCACTCGTTTAGGTTAAGTAAACATTTTCTAAATATTAACGCGGTCTTAATTTAGTACTGAAATCTTATTTTAAATAGCAAATTAACTGAAGGGTGGATAAGACGCCTTGTTATTATCGAAACCTCCGTACACCAGATTTTCCAAGATGGCCATCATGGTCCAAACAATTTCACATACTTACGAGGAATTTTTATTTATCCAATCTTATAATGATCACAATCTTTATTAACTGCCGTGACTTGGATTATACTCAGTTTAAAAATCAAAACAAAAATGTATTCAAATCAATGATAATACATAGCTTATGCCGAGCCCATAGAGTAGACATAAAGAAAGGAAATACGCCGCGTCGTCAAGGAAACCCCTTTAAAAAGGGATTCCAAGATGGCGACGGCGTTCCCAACAACGCCGAATTAGCCGTTAGAAGGTAAGCAACCTCTGCTTTCAGGCAATACGTTTAAGATTTTGGGCAATATGAAATTAGGAACGTTATATTACCAAGCATCTGATAATTGTATGGAATTAGATGAGTTTTTTGATCACGGAAAGCGAACGCATGACTCACAACGTTATTCAGAGATTGTGAGATAAACATACAATTGAGTGTTGGAACGTTACTCAGCCAACTTTGCAGGTTGTAATATAGATGTTTATATATTAGTTGAATGCATGAGTGACTATAGTCAATATCTCAGCAATACTAGGTAGTTTCAGTAAACAATATATATTTCACTTCTCTCAATTAGAAGAAGTAGATTAAACTTATCTAATTATATGTAATTGGCAGAAAAGGAGCATGGGATTAAACCCAATATAATTCCAAACCAGCGCAACACTATCAGTGGATATTTCATGTACCTCAGGGTAAGTCACTATTTGGTTGAGTATACAACAGAGACAACTTCAATTGAATAATATCATGCAATCATTGCTAATAATTTTGTATTTTTCTCTATTTTTCTCCAATTCATGTATTTATTTATTTTGTTTCTACATTGTACAATTGATGGAATCAAATCATTCTTGTTTCTGTTTGTTTGGTTCCCTGTTTACCGACTTTTTCTCTCCCTTGTTCTATGTATAATCTATTTGCATAAATGCCTGTTTTGTCTTATGACCCATACAATCCTCCCCGTTACCAATCCTTAATCTCTGTCTTGAAATTGGTATCTTTAACATAATTTGGGGGTGAACTGTTATTGGGGGAATGTTGTGATTATACATAAATCTGTTTGTATTTGAATTTTTGAATCAATTATCCAATGATATATCATGTGATGAATATTCTTAGAATACACCTGAGTAGCCCAGATTTGAGAAAGGCTCCATTGAGCCGAAACACGTGTCATAGAGGGCGCTTTTGACTTTGTTTTTGACCCTATAGAGGGCATTTTGACAAAACTAAAACATTTTTTGAGTCAATAAAAATGAGATAACTTTTGGAAAAGAAATTCTGCGCAGAGTCACGGAGTTATTTCTTGATACAATGCAATTTTACGGTATAGGCTTTATACCGACAACTCCGAGTAATTGCGACATCATGAGAAAAGTATAATATTTGAAATTCTGAATTAAGAAGTGTAATATCAAAAAGGAATACTAAGGAGTCGCCCACAAGACCAGCTGTAAACAGCAAAAGCCAAACACATATTTCATACTTACTTAGCATGGTAATGGCAGTCAATGGGTGGGTTGATAATCAAACACCACCTAGAAGCTTTGTGTCCCCTTCTCATATGCTATTTCTCCCTATATCAATGAAGGCGCTGAGCAAAGTGTTCCTGCTCAGCACCTTAATTGTCCTGGCACAGTGCATTACAATAAGCCATTAGACATTGATGGGGGTGGGGAGGGAGGTACTGGGTCAGTAATGCGAGGCGGATAACTGCTTGTGCTTTTCTTAGTATTAGAGATTTTATTAACAAAAAATGCAAATAAATCCTCACTAAACCGACTTTATCAGGGAGTTCCCTACCTAGTCTAAGGTCCAAAGGGTTTACTACTAACATAAACAAAACGGTCCCTCACGCTAAACAAAAAAGCATTCAAAGTGAAACAAAAACGACATGAACAAATGAATAACCATCAACCAGTGATTTGGATGACCTTCACCTCTCCTGGGTAGATCCCTTCCCCAGGAATATTGAAAGCTATTTGTTCCAAATGTTCAAAAAGAAAAACAGTCTTGAACCAGATCTTGTAAGTTCCAAATGAAATAAAAGTTCACCAAACAAAAACATCCACTGGTAACAGTTCTTCAGCTTTCTGTTGAAAGGTTCCCCTTCCATTTCCAGCCAAGAAAACAGCACCAATGGTAATTCTGGAGTTTCCCTTTCCAAGATTGTTTTACCACAGTTCAAGAAATAAATTAACAACTTCTGCTGCAACAACTATCCATGTACCTCTGCAGTGTCTTTGGTATAATTGTCAGGATGCTTCTTAGGGAGTTGCTTTCCATTTGACAACCACCCTTCTACTACTGATACCCTGGGAACAGGCTCCTTTGTTCCATAGTATGACACTAGTTCAGCTACCTTAAGTGTAACATTCACTGACAGTATTATACATAACCACAGTTGTGGTCATTCTGCTTCAACTTGGTACTTTTTAATTGTTAGGCATTTAAGACAAGAATCTTCGAGTAGGCAATGCACTCTTCTTTCCTATACTGCAAGAAAGGGCAGCCTCTATGCCTCTTCTGTCTTACTGCTGCCAGTATAACCGGCTTCTGCTTCCAGACCGCCTTTCTGTCAACGTCATTAGTCTCAGCATAACAGAATGTTGACTTAATCTTCTTACAAGCACCCAGCTCCCTTCCCCAGCTTCATTCGCACCTTCTTGGTTCCAGTAGTTATCCTGAAGCTGTATTGCCACTCTTCCAGCTTTGGATAACAAGGTCACACTTGCATCAGAGGACACTGGACCTTTAGCAACCTCATAACGTAGGTGGATAGATTTTAATAGGGCTGGTTTCACTAGAAAGGATTTGACTACTGCCTTGGATAATACTTGTTCTCTTCAATTTGACAACTTCTACATTTATGGAATACTTGTTCTGAATGGTACAATATTCAACCTTCAAAAGACATTCAATTGTTGGCACAGTCAACCACTCTTTAAGGAAAATCTTTGGCTTTAAAGAGCTGTAAATAATTGTATTCCCCTTATTAACACAGAGTTATACTCTGTCCCCGGCCAGGAACTACAATTCTTCACACGTGACCACTCTTTGATGTGATAAGTCTTATAACAGTTTGTAAAAGTCAGCTTTAGGGGTTCTGAGTGGTTTACAAAGCGGTCCCCTTTCTAATTAAGACACGCAATCACTCCAGTAACATTATATAGTTCACAATGGAAAAGGAAAGCTTTTCTTTATACGTGAGCACTCTGGCTTGTGTTAGAATTGCACGTGATACATTTCCGTCGTCAGCCAAGCTCTTCACAATGACTAACAGCTTCTACTCGCTCCTACTCTTATGCAAGTAAGTTTAGAGCTTGTACCAGTTACCAGAAAAGCTTTTAAAGTGAACCTGAACGCAGAGCTTCACTCACCAGCTCCAGGAACACTGCGGCTGTGGGCTGCTTCCACTTCCCGGCTTCTTCTCCTCTGCTACCACGTTAGTCACTCTTGGCACCCACACCCCTCTGCAGCACAGGCAGTCTCCTTCTCTCCTCTGTCCCATGGCTTGCTTCTGCACACAGGCCTCGGGTTGCAGCACTACCACGGCTCTGTAATTACAACCTCTAGGCGCACCTGGGAAGACCTTCAATCTCGGCACGTCTCTCTCAGTGCACCCAAAGCAAGACATGGTTTGTGAATACAGGACTCTCTCAGAACTTGCAGGTGAAATCTGCTGTCCCGGCGTCCCTGAGTGAACACACTTCCTTACGAACTGCCAGCCTCGTGCTCTTCTCCTTCTGCTACTACTACCAGCATTTCTGCTCCTGCTCCATCTATCTTCCCCCTCCTGCTGCAGCCTTGTATGCCTCTTACGTGGGGCAATTGATTTCAAGTGCAGGCCCTTAATGTTAATTTCCTGACCTTGACAAAGGCTGCTAGGCCTATTTGCCTGTCCTTTGCTTCTACATTCTTCTTCAGCCCTCTTATTCATTTCAGTCCCCGTGGGATATGTCGCTTATTTGTGGAAAGTTCGTTTTTTCTACTTCTTTAATTTGGCAAAGAGCCATCAAAAGGGAGGGATTATGGGGAAAGTTAAAAAGGGGTTCCTCCCATTCTTCCTGGTCTGATCCTCCCTCAGTACACCACCCCCAGGGTCCGGATCAGAAAGTGCATGCCTTTCCATAGCCACATGAAAGGGGCCCTTCACCAGGGGCCTGGGGAGAATCCCATCAGATTCTTAACCGGGGCTATTAGCAGGGACTTGTGTCTCTTAGGAAATGTAAATGGGGGTGATCAGAAGTGGGAAGGATGCATAATTATGCATGCTTTATGAAATAATGACTACGACTTTAAAACCCCAGGGGGGTTTGTTAGGCTGACATTAATCTGCATGATGCCATTGTGACTTTGGATGCAGGATGGGGAAAATAAAACTAAAGCCAAAATCTTATTGCTCAACATATTTCTATGACGATGTAGATAGTGTATAGTTAGTTGATTATGAAAGGGTAGTTTATTATGTAATCTGTTTTGCTTCCAATCCATTGCTATGAATAAAGTATTATTTAAGCACATGAAATGCAACGCAAAACCTTAATAAATATCTATGTCTAAATATCTATGTCAACTAAACCTGGGAAGATGGGTTCAGTTGCTTAAATTGTCCACACCCTGGTTTCACCAGTTTACCAAAGTGTGTGATCCTGGGCAAATCATTTAATCGCAGCTCTGTAAGTGATTCACTTTATAGCGTGTATTAATATAATAATAAATACTTTATTGTGGTACAATCCAGAAATTGGATTTTACACAACTCATATATTTATACACAACTCAAAACACAGACAAACAAATCATACATATCAACTCAATTAAATTCTATATAGCAAATACATACAATATATACAATCACATAACAGCAACCTAAGTAATAAATAGAATTGCACAGCCATGGGAGTACCCTATAGAGAATAGAGGATAAGAATAGTATAGCACAAACAAACAACAAACAATATGATGGTGTAGCATTATCAATCATTCATCCGTTCTATCATAAGATTCACTTTCCCTAGGGTATCACTTTATTTCTGAAGTGGAAGAGTGGAGAAAGGGCTTTATTTGATTCCATACCCTAAAAAGAGCTAGCTGTAGGCTTAGGGCAACTGAGTTCAGGCATCCATATCAGAAAACGTAATCTTTTATCGCCTCATAATTATGGACCCATTTTTCGTATGCGTTCATATATATCGAACCAAGTTTTGGGAAAGTGTTAAAACGTGCTGAGTAGTTTCAAATACTCGAGTTACCTGACAGATTCTACAGGTCCTGGACTCTTGGGGAATTTTTAACCTTGGCCCAATGATGGTGAGAACCGGTAGCTGGTTCGTTCTCAATTGCAGGAGGAATCGTCTAACTTCAGCCGCTGGGGATAACAGTAGGTACACTTGGGGTCTTAGATATCGATGAGTGACATGGGAGACTGCCTCATAACCTTTAAGTGTAGCTAGGTGATCTGTATTCATACACCAGTCCCACTTATTTAGCTTATCTTGAAAAGCTCTTTTAAATGGTAGATGTTTTAGATTTTCATGAGGCCAGTCAATCTCCACGAACAATGATTCATTCAAATCTTTATATGACCCGCCCTAGGGTGTTTTTCTAGGTCATAGCTTTGTCCTGCTAACTTGAGCAATTTACATCGAGGATTTGCTAAGGCTTTCAGATAGAATGAACCCCGCGCACGCAGTGCCATCCCTCTCAGGGAAATTAGACCCAGTTCCAATCTCAGATATTGTACTGAGCAAGAAGGTCCCAGGCCAAAGACACTGCGCCAATAGTGTCCCTCTAGTGTATTCAACCATGTCAAGTCTTGCATTGCTAAGGCCTCCAAGCCATATAGCACTGCGGGAACAAAGCACTGCTGGTACAGCTTCATAATACCAGCCATACTAAAGCCTGCAGTCCCCTTAGCAAATCTGCAGGCCTGGAGGGTGAGCAGTTTAGCTCTCCTATTTTTGTTTCTAATAATGGCTTCGTAATCTAATAGCGCCATTGAAATCCAGCCCCAGATATGGGTATTGCTCCACCACAGCAATAGTTCCCAGGTTGGTATCGATGCCAGATCGTCTTGGCCCTTTTCTTGCGATAGCCATTATTTTAGTTTTTCCAGGTTTATGACCAATCCCAATTGTGCTGAATAGACCTGAAGTTCATTAAGTAGGTTCTTGATACCAGATAGAGTACGATCAAATAGGATTGGATCATCTGCGTATAACATTCCCGAAATAGGTGTTTCCTTCAATGTCGGTGGGCAATTTGATTTCGATGCCATACTGTCTAGCAGGTCTGCTATATACAGATTATATAGCATGGGTGCTGTTACGCAACCCTGCTTGACTCCTATATTAATACAGATCTCCTCTGATACCGCCCCCTGGTCGTTAAGGCGAACCCTTGTAGTGGTGTTACTCTGCAGCGCTATCAAGATGTTTAATATCCAGCTAGGGCACTCCATTTCTTTTAGCTTAAGCCACAATATGTCCCGCCCCACCAGGTCAAAGGCACTGGTGAAGTCTACAAAGGCAATATAGAGTGTGGCATCCTTACAGCTCATGGTGTTAATAATCAGCTGATCTAGGACCCTGATGTTATGGATAGTGCCTGCCCCTGGCCTAAAGCCTGTTTGTGCGTAGTGCAGGATTTGTCTTTCCGTAACCCAATTTTCAATCTCTTTAAGGACCAAGATGTTAAAGATTTTGATACTAACATCGAGCATAGAGAGTTGGCGATAGTTGGCAGGTAGAGTTCTGTCCCCCTTTTTATAGGCTGGTATTAATACAGACTTCTTCCAAGAGGAAGGAATTTGGCAGGATCTGCAGATCCTAGAATATAATGTAAGTAGTATCTGCGCCCAATTATGTGGGACCTGCTTCAATACCGCATTGGCCAGGCCATTTGGTCCTGGGGCATTTGAAGATTTTAGATTCAAAATCGTCTGTTTTATGCATCTATAACTAAGGGGGAGTGGCTAGCTAAAAACCCCCATACTGCTTTGTGTGTGGGTCGTATACTCTCTACGGAATTTATTAGAGATATATTCAACCCATTTTTCACCCGAAATAGGATTCAGGACCTTCAGCTTCTGTCCCCCCCCCGCCCGTGTCAGTATTTGCCAAATCTTACGGCTATTTTTGCTACATAGGGCTTCAGCAAACTTTTGCCATTGGCTTCTCTTTTGGGACTGGCGGTACCTTTTTAGCCAACTGCGATACTTGCGTTTTATCTCTAATGCCTCAAGATTAAATGTGTCCACCACACTATTGATAGTTTTATGTGCTCCTATTACTCTTAAGGCTCGTCGCATGAGGCGTTTCTGGTCTCTAATGTTTGCATCGAATGTTTGCGTACCACCACTTTTCCAGCTCATACCCGGGGTAGGGTTAGCTTTGAAGAGTGAGTGTGTTAAGTGAGTGATCCAGCTTTCAATTTCCTCTGGGCTCTTGTCCTGCATTAGTTGCTTAATGGTCTTATCACTAGGGAATGTAATGGTAATCATTTTTTCAATGGATCTTTTGGTCCATCTAATCTTGTTGCCCGCTTGGTTAGTTGCCCACTCTCTGCAGGAGTCCACCTTAATGCTATCCCCCCCACCCTCCATACATAATGTGAGGGTACCATGGTTGCTAAAATCATTCAACTTGATATTTAGTTGCATATCATGTGGGAGCATACACTCTGATACGACCATGTAGTCATGGACTGTACGTTTTTTCCCCACTGACCATGAATCTTTCCCTGCTATGTCCCCCCTTACACGACCATTTAGTATAGTCAGGTTCCATTCTCTAAGGATATCGAGCCAGAGTCTCCCTTTGTTATTGCTCTTGGGCTGGGACATATCACATATATTCTACATATCTGTACGTCCCACACCCTTCCAGATCAAGACATTTCGCATTCAAGTCTCCACGGAGTATGGTGGCTGACTTATTATCCCCAGTGCACCAAGCGGTCAACAAAGTATCCAATCTATCCCCAATAGGTTCTGTATTCTGCTCACCCCGGGGATCATAAACATTAATTATCAAAACCTCATTGAAGCCTGCCCAACCACCCAGCGGGTTTATTTGAATCGCCAACACATTTCCTCCAGGGCTGTCTTGGTAGATCATTTTAGGGTTATATGAGGACTTGACACAAGTTAACAGACCCCCATTAGGTCTTCCCCTATCTCCTTTTACTGCCATACACTGAAAGGTGACATAGCCATCAAGTTCTATAGCAAAGGTTACCCAGGATTCTTGCAATACGAATATGTCGGCAGATAATAGGGCATAGCGAGACAATCCCTCGCTTAGCCAGTGGCTATGTCCCCTTGTGTTCCAACTAATAATAGTAGAGGTTCATTCTCTTTTCTTCTGGGCAAGCATTCCTTGTAACCACATCCACCCTTGTTCATCACTAAATTTTTGTGCTGCTTTTGTTGTCGTTGATACAGCAACGCTAGAGGTACAGGCGCAGGAGCATTTTTGGCACTTATCTACCATTGAGGCAGATGGTGTAGGTACGTACGTCTAATTCGTATCCCAAGTATTCCAAAGACGGCCGATTTGCCCTTATCATAGCGGCTGTCTCAGGTAAGCAACAATGAACTGTTGTAACTTTTACTCCCTTTAAGCGCGAAGGTTCAACAAAATCGACCCCACTGGTGTTCAGTATTCTTAGTGATGGTATTTTTGCAAAGAGGGCGAAGAGTGAGCGTCTATTTAATTGAATACCCGTTTTTTCCTCCCTCAATGGGCGCTATGGTCACATTTTTGATATCCAGTTTATCAGGCCTCGAAGGTCCCCCACCACCCAGGCAGGGAGTTTTGGGAGGAATATGTTTGGGGGCCTCAGGTTCCTGCCTGGGTAAGGATACTGAGTTTTGCATAGAAGTGTCTGTTTCAGAACAATTTGACAACTGGGCTTCCGAGTGCTGGCTGGGTTGCCCCGGTTGTTCATCCATTAGCCAGCTGGTTAAAGTGCCCACTGTTTGGGCTGATCTTCTTTTCCTTCTGGCAGCCCGTTTACGTTGTTTTTTAGATAGATTTTTAGCTGGTGGTCGAGGGGTAGAATTTCGTGCGGGGGGATTAGCGGGTTTTCCCTCGCTTCTCTTTGCCTGTCTTCTCTGTTTTCCCAGAGGGTTGGGCTCTGTTTTCCGGCGCACCCTCGCCTGTGAGAGAGGGTCTATATTCCTCTTCGATCGAGGTTTCCTTATCTAAGGATGGTGCTGGAGTTGCCCTGTCCCGTCCTTTTTCTGGGATGGCAGTGGGCGGGATTTCCCTCAGATCAATACAGGGAATATGAGATATTTTAGTAGATGCGCTCAGTAATTTATAGAGCGCAAGGACCACTCTCCCCTGTGCTTTTTGATCTTCGTGAATCGTACCACAGAGTTTTAACAATATTTTGATGGCAAAGTTGAGGGTAGCATTTCCAGTTTGTGATGTATCATGGGTACTGTGGACTGGCTGTGCCTGATCATGTGACGAATTTCTGGATTCAAAGGCCATATTTGGGCTGGCCGATAGTCGCGGTGCCTTTGGGGAAGGTGTAGGGTTCATGTTTGATAGGGAGGGGGGGGTCTGTTTGAGAGGCCGAGGACACGAGGATAGGCTGATCCTCGTCCCCTAAAGAGGTTTTTACAGATTCCTCCAATGTCGGGATCGTAGGCCCTTTTTCCTCAAGGGTATCGGGTATGATGTCGCCCTTTTGGGGTGCCATCGCTTTTCCTCCTGGGGCATTGTTTTCCCCGTTTTCTCCCGTGGGGTTTTTGTCCATATCTACTGAGGTTCCTTTGTTTGACCGTAACCCATATGGTTTCCTCCCCCTTGCAGTTGCCGTTTTATTTCGGCTAATTGCCTTTCCTGGCATCTTCATGTTTTATCTGATTTGTCCAAGCTGAGAAAAGGGGGGAATGTGGGAGGATAAAGGAAGGAGAGGATGGAGGGAGGGGACAGAGAAGAATTGATCAAGTTATAGCTCTTATCTTTTGCTCCACTTGAAGCCACCGAAGGACAGCAGATAAAATGCCGCTCTTGAATAGCGCTGCTACCTAGGGCTATGACAGTATTATTGCCACACTCCTAAAGGGTTGCCAGAATATCCGGCAGTTGACAGCAAGCTGTTGTTTGTACAGGGCTCACAAAACGATAATGCACAGTGGGGAGAATGATTTGGAAGAGACTTGCAGTGTTTAGCTTTTGAAATATAGTACCTGTGCCTTTCCATGTGCAGTCAGCTGAATCGGGGCTTTCTCCTTACTCGCTTCCCTGAGTAGCACGAATATCACACTGCGCTCCTCCAGCGCCGAACAGTCGCTCAACAGTCACTGCACTGGGCTTGACTCCTGACGGGCTTAACGCTGGAAGGGTGGTAGGCTGTGACCTTTAGGGAAGCCCAGAGTCACGTGATCGGATCACGAGGTAAACGAAGCCCCGCCTCCTCCAGGAAGCGTTGGGTCAGCGTTGCCGGCAAGAGCCAGGGAGAGCTCGCAATGCCGGGAAGAAAACGCAGCTCCAGCTGCTGACAAAGGTTTGTTTTCAAGAATGCACAATACACAGTGCGGGCGGCAGGCTCTGACCTTTAGGGAAGCCCAGAGTCACAAGATCGGATCACGAGGTAAATGAAGCCCCGCCTCCTCCAGGAAGCGTTGGGTCAGCGTTGCCGGCAAGAGCCAGGGAGAGCTCGCAATGCTGGGAAGAAAAAGCAGCTCCAGCTGCTGACAAAGGTTCGTTTTCAAGAGTGCATTAATACATCATGCTGTTATATGAAAAAGCCTTATGACTATAGAGTTGATCCATATATAATAATATTGCAATTTGGGTATTTTGCACCACAAAGTTATTTGCCACTTGGCTTAATTATGGCAACGTATTCTAAAATCACTTGCATTGTGCCTCCAAGTATCAAAGACTGATGATGCTCCTTGTAATGTCCTTTTCTGAGATGACACTTAGATTGGTTGAATCCATATGCAAATTTGGAGCTTTATTTATTATTTATGTTTATTGTAATTTGTATAGAGTACCACTCGCCCGTTGGCCTCAGGGTGCACAGAGAAACAGAGACAAAACAGAATGCATGTAGTTTGCCACCACAGAGCCTGGCCAAAGCTTTAATAGATGAGTTTTCTGCATATGTAATGGTCCAGTTTTTCTTATGTTTATGCGTTAAAATGCCATCTGCCACTAACTTTACCAAAAAAGTTAACTGGAGCGGGCAGAGGGGGGTTGGGCACGAATGACACCATATAGAATTGTGCGCCTTCTGTTTGGGTGAAAAGTAGCAGGACTTTTTCGGTGGCTTATGCCCCCTTTCCCCCCAGTATTGCAATGCTGGATACTCCCCTGACTCTAATGCAATAGTTTTGGCTAAAAGTGCAACCTAATAGCCCAAACTAAAAGGGCCCCTGCCTCCGCCTTTTCCCCTACATTCCCAACTGCAATATCCTTTGAAGTGATCCAGCAAAGAATGATCTGAAGCATAATAAGGGTAAAGGTCAGGAGCTCATAGATTCCATGTTGCAAGCCATCGGTATGATTTGAGAGTCTTCCCTAAGATAGTTTGTACCAAGAAAGTGTCATCAAAAATCATCATTTCAATTTCGAGCGTGGTTGATAGTTCCTTGATCCCAATGAGCATATATGCAAAACACATTCTACCCGTATACATAATCTAAGGAAAGCTAAAACAAATCACGGCAATTGCAAAACTTGGCATTTTAAATCCTCAAGTTTCTTTCAATCTTCCTGTTTTACACAAAGGCCTCATGATTCTGCCCCCATTGCATTCCGGGGCACACCTCCCTCCCGCCAAGAATATGGAGGTTGTTTTGTTGTAAAGTTTAAAAAGGCCTTGTTCCATCGGTCGACTGCAGATCTGTGCACCCACTCTCCCCAACCTGCTCTGAGCATCCTCTTGGGCACAATACTTGAACTGACCTGTACAGAGACCACATGATTGGGTTGAAGAGGCCGGCCAAGACCTTCATGCCAGCAAGTTGATGCAGGATGCCCGCACCGCCACTGCACCCAATCCAGGAAGAAGCCTGCCCTCTGCACCCAGCAGCTGATGTTGAAAGTTGGGTTTGCTGGTACATTATCTGCCTCTTGACACAGTCCTGTGCCTTTGACTGCAGCACTGAAATTCTCCCGTAGCATTGTGAATGCTAAGCCCAGCCCCACACACTATCTGCACAGCCCGGCTTCTCAGGAGGAAGAGACATACTGAAGGAAAGTGTGCGCAGAAGGTGAGCAGCCGACATGAACTAGACATACAGCACTCCCTCTTTATTGAACTGTGGTCTTCTCTTCAATTGTTACTAATGTAAGACTTGTTTGATTGGTTTACATGCATAGTCTGAATCAACATGTCATCTAGCACTCCCACTCTTTTGAACTGTGCTTTTTTGTCCAGTTTTTACCAATGCAAAAATTGACTGAACGGTACCTATACACAGTTCGAATTAGTTTTCCACAAACACACTTGTGAACACCAGTCCTCCCAAGTGATACCCTTCACTCGAGTTCAGCGTTCTGTCTTCCCAACTGTTTATGTGGAGCGGGGACCCCATTGTTAGGTCACCCCCAAGGCTCTAGTAGTATCTTGAGCCTACATGTTTTCCATTACATATTGGAAAGATTGAGTGGGTTTCATGGGCTATTATAAAGGTAGGTCCATTTTGACCCCACATTTCTTCTAGTATATTGGACAGTCTGAGTGTGCATTATAAGCTATCACAAATGTAGCACGTTGATTTCTATGTACAGTATTTTATTGAGTAAGACCCAATATGCATTACGGGTCACAACAGATTTAATATGTTTTTTTTATCAATTTACTTATGAAATAAAATTGTGTATTTTACAAATGCTTCTTAAGATTTGGGTCTAATTGTGCTCTTCCCCCGTGCGTGCCATGGAGGACAGTCAAGCAGAAACGTGTTGATTTAAGGTTAATTCCGCCTGACAGGACCATTGTTGTATAAATGTTACAGCCGACAGGAACTGACATAGCTACAGCCCTCCTGTCCTGGTGGACTCCGGGGCTACATTTCAGTCTTTTATTAGTAGGGTATTTATTGAGCACAGAACTAGCTTCAGGAAGCAACTGAGCGCTTTACAATCATAGGTGGAAGAACATGTTGAGGGGAGCTGGGAAACAAGGGAGTGAGGAGCTAACAGGGGAGGGGGAGAGCAGCCAATTGGACAGCAATGGATCTAGAAGCAACCAGGAGAGGAAACGGTGGGGGATCAGATCATCCAGTGTCAGATAGGACGGGGAGTGGAGGGTGTGTGTGGACCTAGGCCTTATGTGTTATCCTTAAGCTGTAGTACATTGCCTCATTCATCCTTGCTCTGTGTATTTACTTGGACACTGAGATATAACTCCACATTGGCACCAAGCCGCAAAAAAAACTCCACCCTCCACTCACTGGCACAATACTTGCCAGCCACCACTGTTCCTCCTGGAACCGTGTGAACCGGGGGTACCACGGAAACAATGTTGGCCACTATTTGAAACACGCTTAGAAGGCATTGGAGATACGGATTTAGCCCCTAAGCTGAAGAAAGCAATGTTTTTGGAATGCCACAGGGTTGAAGGGCAGCAAAGGTTTGCAGGGTGAGAGCTAAACCTCTGCCAGAAGCAGCAGATGAGGACACAGAATACACTGAGGCAGTTAGAGGGCTTGGCACTCATTTTGTGAACAAAGAAAAAAGTTATCTTACACAAAATTAAGTATTACTCAAGAACACTGGCCATGAGCGAATAAGTAAACTGTGTGGTCAAAATGAGAGAACCCACTACTTTGGTAATAGCTTACATGATATAATATCTGCTCCTCGTACACACCTACAACAAGAAGACACAGCAAAGGGTGTATCCGAGAGAAAGCCTTGACACAGGACAGAGCTTTACAAATAGCCAGGTCACTTGAAGGAACACTGTCCAGGAGAAAGGACACAACCGCATTGTTTCACACCTCAGAGATGCAAGCAATAGCACACTTAGCAACCCACGATTTCATGCTGCACGTTATATCATCCTGATGAAGGGTGCAAAAACGAAAGGCAACCACAAATTCCAGACAGTGAAACAACAGTTTCCACGGTGTGGCAGCAAACCTCGCTTAGTCAATGGACGTGTGTGCCTGGCAAGAAAAAGTCTCTGCAGCATGTGGGTCATCCGCCATTTTGCAAAGGTATGCCGACTGACATCCAAGAAAATGGTTGCAACAAAGAAGATATCACAATACTGGCCCTAGGTTCACCCACAAGAAGAGAACAAAGCTGTAGGCCGGATGGATTACTCAGGTTTAACAGTTATTAGGGTAAAGATGTATAAAGAAAGGACTGTGAAAGAGCTCATAGTTGTAAAAAAGGGGCCTACTGTAATTCCAAACATGCCAGTTAGAATTCAAAGGATGCCCGGCCATCAAAGAGGTGCACTTTTCTGGAGACAGACCAGCTAGATATAATTCTTGACTCTAACAGCAAAGACCAGGTACCAAAAGGACCAGGATTTGTTTTAACACTACAGATTGGGGACGTAGAGTTAATCAATGATATGATATAACATGGTAGTTTATTTATATAGCGCCTATACACAATGTGTTTCAAAGCGCTTCAAGGCAAGGAAGGGAACAAGGGAAAATACAATGACATTCTTACAGGCCATGAACAGTAAGGATGTGAAATTAACTATCGTACTCGGCTTAACTGCATTTCAGAAAGTGCAATAAAGAAGAGAGGGGGGAGAGTGAGAAGTAAATGGAAACAGACAGGCGACTACCATAATAGGCCTGGCAACATTTCTGGTAGAGCCAGAGAAAAATTAATGGTGAGGGAGAGGGGTGCAGAAAGGGAGGGGAGGAACAAAACAAGCGACTATTGTACTAGGCCTGACAACATTTCAGATAGTGCTGGAGGGGTGGTGGGGAGGAAAAAACAGTAATGGGAGGGTGGAGGAAACAGAGGAGGTTGCTATCATATTAGGTCCAGGGACAATTCTGATAGAGTAAGTGCATAGAAGGTAAGGGGAGGAGATAGGAAAAGGGAGAAGGGAAAGGAGGAGAGAACAGAGAGTAAGCAGTCAAAAAGAGTGGCAAAGCAAGAGTGGAGAGTGAATACAATTGCAGAAGTCAGTAGTAACACATAATGTTGCAAGCCAGGATAAAGATGAAGATGGGAACAGCATGATTCAGGGCCACCATGAGTACAAGATGCAAAGGAAGTCCAGCACGAGAGTTGAGAAAGAGTGACACACTGTGAATGAATGAAGTCCATAAAAGTCAAATCCAGCATTGGCCACAAGACGGTGATGGTGAAACCAGAATGTATCAGGAGAGACTCCTGCAGAAGTAGGCTGCAAAGGCTTGTTCAGTAGCAAATTTGGAGCAGAACAGAAACAGTCCAAGAGCATTGCCAAACAAATATGAAGTTTGCCCGGTACCAGCAACCGCAAGACAAGCACCAGACGAACTCTTAAAGACACTGCAAGAAGTCCGAACCAATTGAAACCTCTGAAGAGTGGATCCCAGTATTGCTCATAAAAACCCCCAGCTAAACAAACTCCACCAGTGTGTAGATGTACAAAGCCTCAACCAAGAAGTCACCACAGATAATTACGGACAGGCCAGCATTTATTGATGCATCGGGACACCTGCATATTCACAAAAATTATAAGAGAGACACAAACCACAACATAAGGCTTCAATGAGGACTCCAAGTCAATTACATTCCTCTTTCGTTTGGCACATATAGATACACACACATACCGTTTGGACTTTCATCTGCAAGATCTGACTTCCTGCAGATGATGGCCTCGCTGCAATAAACTGATACATGGCGAAGCGTGTTCTGCCCCCAATGATACTATAGATACATCACGAGAGAGGCTGCAAGCAGCAGACATGTGCCTGTGTAAAGGCAAACGCATGTTTCACACAGAATCGGCCGAGAACCTGGATATACCCAATCTGCAGAAGGCATCAACTCAAGCTGAACCTTGACATCCATAGTCGAGCTCCTGTACATGTAACAAAGGATGCATTGAAATCATCCCTAGGACTAAGGAAGTGTTAAGCCTAATGCATACTGGAATTTTCCGGGAAAAAAGAACTTCTTCATTCAATTATAGAAAAGAAGCAGAATTTGATTGGTCGGATATGCAACAAAAGGGCTTCAAGCTATTGAAGTCACACATCCTGAATGCTCCCTGCCTTCTGGCCAAAAGCTGGAAACCAGCATCACGGTGGACACCCATCCCTACATATGAGTTAGAGGTCACTCTCACACAGAAGAGACTCAACCTGGAACACATAGTAGCATTTGCCTCAAAGTCTCGCTCCCAAACCTCAGAGAATTACTCTGATAGAGAAAGAAGTGCTGGCCCACACATGGGCTATAGAATATGTCTGAACAGACATATGGTCAAACAAGTTCAAGTTACTTACCGAATCCGAGCCCCTAGTTCCCTTAGTAAGTCTTGGTGGCACCAATTGATCTACGGCCAGGTTGGCTGCCAAGACTCCACCAAACTCCCAGAGTACATGTTTAATATAGAACGGGTACCTGGCTGGAAAATCAAGCAAGATGACTGCATGCGGAGCATGCTGAAGAAAGCATTGGCTGCAGCAACATTTCTGCAAGATGAATGTGGTGTAGCCCCCTGTCATATGTATGCATTCAAAGTCCACCAGCTACCAAAGAAGATGAGTACAGAGTGTCCACGGCAGCACACTATATAGTGAACAGCTGACCGTAAAAATGACTACTGCCCCCCCTCGCTACAGTCATTTCCACATATAAACCCAGAACTCAAACTATTTTCATGGACAAAGAGGCATTCCTGCCATTTAAGGTCGGAGGATGCCCACCAAAAGATGCATCCACAAGGCTTATTGGTGTACGCAAATGGATGCAGACGTGGTTAGTGACGTGGAATTATGTGGTGAATGTAGGAATATCACCAAGAGGCTGAACCCAAGCCAAGCCTCCCCTGCAGAACGTAGAGACGCCAGAGAAAGCTTGATGGGCTATTGTCTTTGCCTTCAGGAATAGGAACACAAGTACAGCATAGTACTATTGTATTACTTGCTGAGCTCCAATGTCACAAAAACACTCAGAAATGTAATCGAGAGGGAGGGGCTGCCAACACATTTGGTTGCAGACAGTGGCTCCCAACTGGAATCAGGACAGATACAGTGTTTTCTCGAGAAAACAATCATTACTCAGCATAAAGCGGCACTTTATCTGCCCTAAAGGAATGGCCAGGTGGAAAGACTGAATCGCTTCATAAGAGAGTCTGCGACTGGCTCAGGCTCCAGACAGGGACCCATACAGCAGTGTCATGGAAGCTGTAGCAGCTCACAAATTTACACTCAACACCATCACATGGGTTTCCCTGTTCCAAATCTTGTGAGGCTGCAGGGCAAATTCATCATTGATACCATGTTGGTCTGTGCAGGCCAGAATCCATTGCGCAAGTACCCCAGGAGACACAAAAGCATGATACATGTTTCATTGGTGTTCAAAGTTCCCAGGACTTTGAAAATGGGAGCTGGTATAAGAACTGCTGGGAAATGGTGTGAAAGGGGGAAGAAAAGCAATACTGCATACTGAGGTGTCATATTTAAGATCATTTAACAAGACCCAACTCTCGGACAAACCTACACACACTATGGTGGTGATTTGCCACAAAAAGAAGCCAAAAATGGCATTATCTGTATGTATGGGAATGATAAAAAATCAAACCTTCCTGAAAAGCAAAGGAAGGCAATAGATGGGCGACTCATCCATGGGGCTACAGGTAGGGTGTGAGGGAGGGTATTAGGGGAGCTGGAATGATTAGGTGGAGCAGAAGAGGAGGGAGCGCTGGAGGAGCAGCAGGGTTGAGTAGAGAAATCAGCTATTGAGGATATATACTTTGGAGAGTAGGGTCTTCTCAAGTGTAAGATGGAGGGGGCCATCTAACCGGTTCCAAGGCAGGGTGCATAGCAGGAAAAGGTCAATTTCCAATTTATTTTTCTCCCATTTTCTGTTCTTTGTTTCCATTCTGGCGATGCTGAGGTTTCTGGTTGTGGGTTGGGGAGTTTCTCAGACAGGGTATTTGGCGTTTTGGTCGTGACTGCTTTGTAGGTGATGCTGGCTGTCTTGAATATGATGCATGCTTGAAATGATAGCCAGCGAAGCTCCTTGAAAATGAGGTTGTTGAGGTTGTGATGCAGCATGGTCGACAGCTTTCAGAGGGGTCTGGGTGGATTCTGAGATTCCTGTTACCAGGGAATTGCCATATCTCATCAAAAAGTATCTGTTGAATTATATTCGTTGTAGTCACAGTTTCATGCAGTAAAGTGTTTCACTATGGGTTACTTTCCCCACTGTTTGTGTTTACCTTCGCATCCAACGAAAGAGGGGTGCCACACACTCAGGACGAAAGAATACAACATACCTTCTGAAGGGGATTCTACATCACTTATAGTGTTTGTATTTCATTTCACATGCAACTCCTTATGTGTTAAATTTCGTTTATTGCCATGTATGTTATAATTATATAAAAGGAAAAATGATATTGTTTGCACATTGCACGCAGGAGGATTCTGGTGTTTTATCCTTTTTTGCCTCCAAGTGGAGGCACCATCACGTTACAGACGTTTTACACACATGGCAAGTACCTTGTCCCCATTGGTACAGGGCCCACTGGGCCTCTTAATTGGCCCAAGAACCCAGTACGCTCATGTGGGCAGTGTCCTTCTGCCCTAGCCCGTGTTCATGCAGGTTGTTTACTTTACAGTAGTCCCCTTTTCGCCAGAAGTTCCCCATCATACCTGAGGCAATCAGCACCCACCTAGCGCATTATGAAGTAAAGAAACATAAAAGGAAATAGTGGGTTGCACATGTCTCTGGGGTAATATACCCCTTTATGGGACCTCAGGACAAGGAAGAGGGAAGAAGTGGTAATGCTTTGCACCTTTTAAGGACATTTCCAAAATGTTGTGCCACATTTTCAATGACACATTTTGCATTTATTGCATGCTCTACTGTAAATCGAAAATGGCCGAATGGGTCTCCTTAATTATGAAGCAACTGATCATACAGTGATGTGAATGTAATTCATATTCTCTGGAACTGGTCACCATCTTTTCAGGCAAACAAGCATTTGAGCCAGTGACGGCACCACACAATTAGGCCTTCTAGACAGAGGGAGTAGCCATGATTGTGGTATAATGAACCTCCATCAAGTTATTCCCCAAGCTGAAGCCGAGGATTACAAATTGGAACAGGGTCGATATGCCAATCGATCATGGCCATTAAGGCTACTAGCTTATGGAGGTGTGCAACTGAAAAGAAAGTTGAATGATTTTAGGCTTTTATCATAAACCCTCCTGGACTGCTTCATTCGCAGATATAGATTGAGCAATTCTGGTTCTTTTGGAAACATCTTTTAATATTCATTCAATAAAATCTTAATCATCCTTCAATTTGACAAGATGGTATCAACTGGAATATACAGAACGACCACAAACCGATCTGTACATTTTTTAAAATACATTTTAAAATCCAATATAAAGTGCAATGTGCCTAAAATGTGTCACCGTGCTCAGTGCTACCGATTCTAAGGACCTCTACTAGTGCAAATATTGCAATTATTTTAGATCCTGTTAGGGATTTAGTATCTGTTTAATAGCCCAGATGGATTGTAATCCCCAGAGCCAATGCATTACGAAATGCTGTGGTATGCACATTGAAGAAAGAACTGCTGATAAGATAGCTCAGCTAGTTAAGTGCTAACTGCTGGAATGTTTGTATGATCTGCAAGTCAGAGGTTTAAATCATAGCAAGCTCTACACAACCTTTTATCCTTCCTAGGTTGACAAATGAGTATGAATTTTGGTTGCTGGGTAATAATAATTTTATGAGTGTTTTATGTAAAGTGCTTTGGTTAAAGCGCAATGTAAGTAATGGTGTTAGGTTTAGTAATTTACTCACCTTAGGTATCAGGCGAAATCTTAGGGATGAGAGTAGGTCAATCCCTGTTCCTGTCAGACCTCTGAATAAAAATAGAGGGTCTTGCAGGAATGGGGAAAAAACCCAATTGAAGGGAAAAAAACTCGGAGTGGCGTGGTTCCTCTCCGGTCGGATGATTAGTCCAGACCGTCTTCTGACGGACAAGGTGGTGGTTGCTCCGTAGTCCAGTAGAGGAGGAAGATCAGATGTCTACCAGTGATGCGAGGAAGTGAGGGCCAGGATGAAGACAATGGAATTAATACAAGGAAGAAAGGAGGCAACCGCGACTGCCACCAGTTGCAGAGCAATGTGGGCATGGAATTATGCCTAAAAGAAGAAATACATGGAGCGCTGGTCAGCGTGTATTAATAAGGAAAAGGGTTCACTGATGTACGGCAGAGCAGATTATTGGTAGCAAGTTAGCGCATGTGAGCACAGTAGTGAAAGTAATACAGGTTGCAATGAACGGCAGAGCCGCGGAGAACGTTTGCGCATGGAATGCGCTTCCAAAGGCAGAGAGAAGGAAATAGATGAACGGTGCAACCGATGGGCTGTTAGAACTTTCACGCTTAGAAAGAGCAAGCAGCAAGGCAATAATAGAGGGAAAGGAATTGTCAGAGCCGAAGGGTAGCGGGAAAAGGAATGGATGGGTAGAGTAGGAAAGCACAAGAGGTGCAAGGGATAGAAGCCATGAGAGGGCCGGCAAGCGAAATAAAAGCAGGAAAGAGGTTACTGGGTTCGGGAAGGCTGGGTTCACGGTCGCTCAAGTAACAGCTTGCGGAAGTTCCAGGAAGCATGCTATGTAAGTTTCAATGCAGTGAGCAATGGCTTGGCATCATTTTATGTTGCTGCTCCTCCTGCTGGAGGAAGGTGGAATTCCTCTAGACTGATAATGTCCAGTGGAATATATGGTTCTGGGCGGCGGCCATCTTAGAAGAGGTGAATGCTATCAATACAGCCTCCTAGTGTGCCAAAGCTTCCAGGTTCTGCCATTCCTGACAAATGGATTATTATAAATGCCTAAATGTTAGCATCAAACAATCCAAGCACAAGCTATGAATATTGCCATCATTTTAAACTAGTGGAGCTTTAAGTAGGGCTTCTCTGACTCGACTTCTTGCATGCCTGTACAAAAATCATATCCAAGTGTTTCTTTGCTTCCTTAAGATATGTGTGAATCATATTCTATAGGGGCATATCTCAAGCAGAACGAGAAAGGGTAATACATGCATTGGCAGTGACATGATGGTGCCATCACACAGCTTGCTTGGAAAAAAGAATCAGGATGATACCAATATTTGGTTTGTTAATGTGAGCAGAACCTGTAATCTCCTTGCCCCAAATATAACTCCTGGACATGCTACTGTCCTGCCCCTCAACCCACCTGGTAGCCATACAACTCATGATACATACCTACAAGCCCCCTTGGGCACACTTCCTATTGAAAACTGGATACATCAGTTTGGAGTTTTTGGGGTCAAATACAGGAATAAGGCCAGAGATCATGGAGGAAACAGGCCTTCCAAGTTGTCAAGCAAGCTACAGGTGGCAGGGAGGTGATCTGTGTGTGCAAAACAATACATAGAAAAGTGCAAAATGATAGTCACAGTTAGGTTCCTTTTAAAAACACAAGGGACTCTTAGCCAGATTCTTTAGCTCACCATCTTTCACAGAGGAGAAATATCCATAATATATCAGTCTTTGTCCTGCTCTGGGGCAGTCCAGCACCAAAATGATAGGTAATCCTCCTCTGAACAAGAGTACTGACAGCAACCCCAGACACTGTTTCGGCCTGGTTGGGCCTCATCAGTAGGGTGGTGACTGTATCTCTCTAAGAGCAGTGAGCAAGGGGTCCACGTCTGGATAACCCTAGTAACTCAATGTGGGTTACTTTAATTATGCAAACACAAGGGGGGTTCTGGGAGTCCCTTAGCTCACTATCTTTCACTTTTCTTAGAGAGGCACATCTCTTCCTCACTGATGAGGCCCATCCAGGCCAAAACACGTGTCTGGGGTCGCTGTTGGTACTTTTGTTCAGAAGAGAATTGCGTGCCATTTTGGTGCTGGACTGCCCTAGGGCAGGACAAAGACTGATATGTAGTGGAGATTTCTCTTCTGTGAAAGGATGGTGAGCTAAAGACTCTGGTTGAGACTCTAACCCGGGATATAGGCCGGTACAAAGATACTCCCAGGAATCCGCTTGTTTATGCATATTAAGTATCTTTGGGTTTTCACTCCAAGTTACTAAGGTAATCTAGACGTGGAACCCTTGCTCACTGTTCTTCGAGAGGCACAGCTCCACCTCACTGACAAAGCCCAACCAGGCCGAAACATGTGTCTGGGTTGCTGTTGGTACTTTTTGTTTATAAATACTGGGAATTGCCTGGAATTTTGGTGCTGGACTGCCTTAGAGCAGAACAAAGACTGATATGTAGTGGAAATGTCTCTTCTGTGAAAGGATAGTGAGCTTAAAACTCTGGTTGAGACTCTAACACGGGATACAGGCCGGTAGAGAGACACTCCCAGGACCCCCCCCCCCTTGTTTCTGCATATTAAGTAACTTTGGGTTTTCAACCTAAATTACTAGGGTAATCCAAACGTGGAACCCTTGCTCACTGTTCTTAGAGAGGCACAGCTCCACCTCACTGACAATGCCCAAACAGGCCGAAACACGTGTCTGGGGTTGCTGTTGGTACTTTTGTTCAGAAGGGAATTGCCTGGCATTTTGGTGCTGGACTGCCCTAGGGCAGAACAAAGACAGATATGTAGTGGAAATGTCTCTTCTGTGAAAGGATGGTGAGCTAAAGACTCTGGTTGAGACTCTAACCCGGGGATATAGGCCGGTAGAGAGACACTACCAAGACCCACCCTTGTTTGTGCATATTAAGTAGCTTTGGGTTTTCACCCTAAATTACTAGGGTAATCCAGACATGGAAAAAAAAAACACAGGTTTGGCAGAAAAAGTAACAAAACCACAGCGCTTGTATGAATAAACATTAAGAGTGCACATAGGCTGCAGGTGCCTGAGAGGTGTAGGAGTACTGCCAAGTACAACCCACTGCTTCCTTTCACATCACTTTGGCTTTTCCTGCTGTGCTGAAATTACCGCAATTGCGAAGCTGTGAGAGAGTTTTCTGGCACTGTCCTTCAATTTATCTTAGGTCCTATCTCCCATTTACAGCCTCGGATGAAGAGTCAGTTTAGACTCGAAACACGTGTCAGGCTACTTTGCAAATAAATCCATCGGACTTATAACCGCAACTCTCTTCAATTACTTGCAACACATCCCTATATTGCACTCTTGGGCGCAGTGCGACTGGGAATTGCCAGTGCTCTAATTGTTTCCTAATCCAGACATGGAACCCTTGCTCGCTGTTCATAGAGAGCACAGCTCCACCTTACTGACGAGGCCCAACCAGGCCGAAACACATGTCTGGAGTTGCTGATGGTACTTTTGTTGAGAAGGGAATTGCCTGGAATTTTGGTGCTGGACTGCCCTAGAGCAGAACAAAGAGAGATAGGTAGTGGAAATGTCTCTTCTGTGAAAGGATAATGAGCTAAAGACTCTGGTTGAGACTCTAACCCAGGATATAGGCCGGTAGAGAGATACTCCCAGGACCCCCATTGTTTGTGCATATTAAGTATCTTTGGGTTTTCACCCCAAGTTACTAGGGTAATCCAGACGTGGAACCCTTGCTCACTGTTCTTAGAGAGGCACAGCTCCACCTCACTGACAAGGCCCAACCAGGCCGAAACACATGCCTGGAGTTGCTGATGGTACTTTTGTTCAGAAGGGAATTGCCTGGCATTTTGGTGCTGGACTGCCCTAGGGCAGAACAAAGACAGATATGTAGTGAAAATGTCTCTTCTGTGAAAGGATGGTGAGCTTGAGACTCTAACCCGGGATATAGGCCAGTAGAGAGACACTCCCAGGACCCCACCCCTTGTTTGTGCATATTAAGTAGCTTTGGGTTTTCACCCCAAGTGAAAACTCTGGTTGAGACTCTAACCCGGGATATAGGCCGGTAGAGAGATACTCCCAGCACCCCCCCCGCCCCCTTGTTTGTGCAGGTTCCTTTTGAAGCCAGCCTGCCTCCTGCCATGTCCCTGATGGAGGGTGATAAGAGGTGTTAAAGCAAAGGGGGTGAACAGTAGCAGATGGCAGCAAGCTAACACCTACCATTGAATGTATCCCAGCTGAAGCAATGATACATTCAGAGAGAGCTGTTAACAAATGTGGTCTATCAGAAAGTGGGTGAGAGGGAGCCCTGGGGCAGTTTGTCCCCACTGCCCGCTCTCGTGGTGGCCCTTCCTAAATGGAACTCTACATGTACTAGAATGCAAACTGTCCGCCTAGACAATCCCATGGTTTGAGCTGTACTCTCAAGACTTAGAAACATACCAACAAATCTGTGCGAAATTGTCAACTACTTGTAGTCATTCTTTTACACAGACCTGGAGCTGGTTATTGTGCAAAATATCTAGTGGGATTAAATACTAGGGTAGCTGTCCTTAGTCTTTCAGCAGGCACAAGTGCTAGCAAGGGGCATCACTCACATGTCCTGGATGGTGGGTGATTGAGGACAAAAACTAAAGGGTTGTGCGGCAGGTGGAAATCCTCATGCCCTAGACTGGTGTGATCACCCTCCAACTTATTTACAAACTAGGTTGTATATGGAAACCCTCTGCCATAGCACATATTCCTGGTGGAGGATGAGGGAGAGTAAAAGAAAATGTCCTGGCAGAATCCTTATACGACGGTAAAGGAATATGCCAGAGCAAAACCCCCTTGCCCACCCAACACTGTAATACATCATAGGTGACAAAGCAATGAGCAAGTTAAGAAATATTTCAGAATGTGGTGTACACATCATAAATTATCAATATGTCTATTATCTTCGGAGCAAACATTGTAGTTCATACATATATAATATAAAGTGTGTGCATCTTTATATAGCACACATTTAGCAAAATCACTTCTAAGTGATTCCAATTGTTTAAGCCAAATGAAATATGACCCATTTAAGTACCGTGATTTGTCCGGGATTGCATGGATTGGCCGTGTGAGGAGCCAGGTTTTCTTGTTCCACATTTTACAATTTTGCATGTTTCAGACCACACATGCTCTTACTTTATCGTTAGTTTTACGCCAAGAAGCCGTTCCTGGCAAGAAAGCGATTTCTGCAAGTAGATGATTATATGCAGTTCTTTTAACTGTCACTGGGTGGCGTGTCAGCTTAATTTATTCTTTGAATGTAATTGTGATGCTTGGCTCGAGCTGTGGTCTTCTTTCACAAGGGCATTCTAGCCGAGCCAGGCATTTGGCTCTAACTAGGCTTGGGTTGGCCCTGGCTCCCTACCTCTAATGATCTGCAACCGACCAACAGCACAGGACATCCACATGGGGTCCCAAAATACCTCCACAAACCCTACTTTGATCAGCATTTGGTGGCCTCCACAAGGAGCAGATCAGATTCAGGGCTTCGAGCATGTTGGAAATAAAGTGCCCATGGCCAGATTGGGGGTCTTCACAAGGCCTGGGGACAACAGCAAGACCCAGTTGGAGGGACAGGAGGAAGGTGTCCAATCTTGTTCATAATCTATGTACCTTGGGAGAGAGAGAGGGGGGGCTAAGCAAATGTTTCCAACTGCCTTATAAATAAGGCGCTCCGTTTTCCGTGTTTACTGATTTGTACACACAAATACAGATGGAAATCAAGCCGCTTTCTGTCTGTATTTATTCATAAAAACGGTGGTGAAAAAAATGGAAAAACAGGTCTTTCTACTTGGTTTGCCAGGCGGTCAATGAAACGGCATGCCAACGACATTGCAGATGGGTAGGAAGAAGGAGAGTGTAAAAATTGTGTACAAATTATTTTGAATTTCTTAATATTTGCTGACAATATGTACCTCAGGTCAGGAGCACTCACTTGCTGTTATGATAATAATGCAGGGGACATTGATGAGGAATAATTAAGTTCATTTGTGTCGTTTATGTCTGCGTCTGTACTTTAATGCATTTTTTTTCATTCAAATAAATGCAGAAAAATACTGGTTGAAAGCCGTCTTTTTATATGCCAAATAATCAATGTGAATAAATACAGACCAAAATGATGGAAAAATAAATATCATAAAACCGGGAGTCTTACTTATATACCCAACTGATCTTTCATTGGACTTCCAAAGACACCCGCCTATTTGGTTTCATAATTCTTCCCTGTGTCGTAGTACCAGATGGCTAGGATGTGGTTGTGCAATGTGCAGGAAGTGCCCCACTCACCTTATGCAAGGAACCATGGCGTTTTTTGATCCAAGCCTGGCGTCAGAGATTGTGGTGGATGCGAGCCCATTTGGTTTGGGTGCAGTGCTGACGCAACATGATTCAAGTGGCAACGTAAGACCGGTGGCATTTGCAAGCAGAGCCCTGTCTGAGACAGAACAACAGTACTCTCAAATAGAAAGAGAGGCTCTGGCCATCCTTTGGGGTGCTGGCACTTCAGATTATACATTTTGGGGAGATCGGTAACTGTGGTCACTGACCACAAGCCCCTCATACCGATCATGGCTGGATCGTCATCAAGACCACCTGCCCGGATTGAGCGTTGGATGCTTGCCCTGTGGAAGTATGGAGTGTGCTTGGTCTATCGCCCTGGGTCTAATAATTCTGCAGAGTATCTCCCGAGGAATCCAGGGAGGAAAGACAGTTGGCCAGAGACAGGTTAACCCCAGGCAGAGGAGTTTGTATAGTTAGTAGTTGAGTCAGCGACTCCAAACTCCATGTCAGTGCAGGAGTTGGCTCGCTCATCAGGCAATGACGAGTGTTTCCACCTCATCTGTGAAGCATTGCACAAGGGAGAGTGGAAAGGGATCCTTATGAGATTGAATAAACGGACCCAGGAGGCCTGTGTGATTCTCAAACATCTGTGGAGGGTCAGGGACGAACTATCCTTCACCGAGTCGGGATTACTACTGATATGATATGGCACTTGTAACGCGCCTATACACAAGTGTTTCAAGGCGCGACGAGGCGGGGGGGACAAGGGGAGACAGACAACGATCCTACTAGGCCAGGTGTCATTCAGATCGCGCAAGTGCAAGGGTAGAGGGGACTGGGAAAAGTGCAAGGGGAAGGGGAGAGGGGGAAAAGTGCTGTACATGGTTAGTAGAATACAAGATAAATAATAGGGCCAGCTTGTGGCAAGTGCAAGGAAAGTGCAGTACATGGTTAGTAGAATACAAGATAAATAATAGGGCCAGCTGGTGGCAAGTGAAAGGTAAGTGCCGGGAGAAGGGGCTGTAGGATACACAGACAGTCCCGTAGTGCAGGTAGGCAGTGCAGGGAAGAGTGGCTGGGCCAAGGACCGAGATCGGTGAGTGGCCCAGTAGCAGATTCAGTGCAGGTTCAGTGATTTTAGCAGGGGAGAGAGGGAGAGAAAGCAGAGGCAAAGAGGAAGGTTTTGAGGTGCTTCCGGAACCGGAGATGGGTCTCCTCAAGTTTCAGGGAGGCAGGAAGGCTGTTCCAGAGGGAGGCCCCTGCTGCGGAGAGAGATCTACCCCCAGCTCGTTGCTTGGAGAAGCGGCTGACCCTGAGGTAGTTGGAGGTGGATGAGCGAAGAGCTCGAGAAGGAAGATATTTCGGAAGAGAGAGTTGAAGGTATTTTGGCCCAAGGCCCCAGAAGGCCTTGTGGACAATGCAGAGGGTTTTGAACTTAATCCTCGCAGCCACTGGGAGCCAGTGTAGTGATTTCAGTCCTGGAGAGATACGGTCCCTGGGCTTGAGGCCAAGGACAAGTCTCGCAGTCCTGTTCTGGATGAGTTGCAAAGGGTGGAGAGTAGAGGCAGGAAGATTTAGATAGAGGCTGTTACAGTAGTCCAGCTTCGAGAGAACCAGGGCTCTGGAGACAGTGAGCTTCTGGGGGAAGGAGAGGAAAGGAAGGATACCTCTGAGGAGGTGTAGCTGGTAGTGTGACTTCTTAGAGACGTCAGATATGTGAGGAGAGAAAGAGAGTGTGGAGTCGAAGATGACCCCAAGGTTTTTTGCCTTGCAGGTAGGCACAGGAAGAGGGCCAAGGGAGGCCGGCCAGAGAGCTGCAGGGAAGCAGGGAGTGGGTGTGCTGATAAGTAGAATCTCAGTCTTACTGGCATTAAGGCAGAGGTCGTTGGCGGCACACCATTCCTGGATAGCAGAGAGACAGTCAGAGATGAGGGAAGGGGAAGAGGAGGCCGAGGGTAGCCTGAAAATGAGCTGGGTATCATCCGCGTAACACTGAAAGTTGGGACAGAGAGCTGCGATGCGGTGAGCAAGAAGAGCTAGATACTGGTTGAACAGCCAGGGGGAGAGGTTAGATCCCTGGGGGACACCACAGGTAGAGAAAAAGATGTCAGAGAGTAAGGAACCCAGTTGGACCTGGGAGGGTCGATTGGAGAGGAAGGAGGTCAGCCACGCCAGAGCCTGACCAGTGATACCCAGGTTATCATGGAGATGGTTGAGCAGGATGGTGTGGTTGACAGTGTCAAAGGCAGAAGAGAGGTTGAGCAAAATGAGAACACAAGGGGTGTTAGAGTCAAGGTTAGAGAGCAGGTCCTCACAGATGTTCAGGAGAGCAGTTTCCGTGCTTCTGGCAGCTGTGAAGTCAGACTGATGGTCATGAAGACTACCAACAGATTCAGCATGGAGATTAAGCTGGGAGATGGCCAGTTTCTCCAGGAGCTTGCCCAGGAAGGGAGTGATAGAGATTGGGCGATAGTTAGCTGGGCAGGAGGGGTCGGAAGAGGGTTTCTTAAGAAGGGGGTGCACAAGGGAGTGCTTGAGGGGGGATGGGAAGACTCGAGAGGCGAAGGAGTGATTGCAGAAGTCAGCCAGGGCAGGGGCCAGGGAGTCGATGTGGTCCTTGATAGTTTTGGAGGAACAGGAGTGGACCTGTTTTGACGAGACTTTCATAGATCGGACTTGTCTCGAAACCTCGTCAGCAGAAAAAAGGGGAAAGGCAGAGAAGGAGGGAGGAGGGGTGGCTGCAGAAGGGCCAGCGGCAGAGCAGGGAATAGAGGGGGGAGGTGATAGGAAGAGAGTGAGGACAGGATGTCCTGAGTTTTTGAAATTAAGTGAGAGGCCAGTGCCGTGCAGAGGGCCTGGGAGGGGACAGTAGAGGTGCAGACTGCAGCAGGGTTGGCCAGTTCCTTGCAGATTTTAAAGAGTTCGGCCGAATTGTTAGATGCCGCAGAGATGGGGGCTTGGATAAGGGCTCTCTTCTTAGTGAGAACGGAGAGCCGGTATTGCCTTTGGGGCAGGCGGCAGGCCAGTTTGTCAGAGGATGAACATGAAGCACGCCATTTCCTCTCTGCCACCCTGCACTTGCGTTTAAGGGCAGAAAATGGTGGTTCCATCACTCAGGATTCTGAAGGTAATTGAACTAGCGCATCAGGGCCACCAGGATGCTGCCAAAACCAAGGTGCGCCTGAGACTTAAGGTGTGGTTCTCAGACCTGGAAAGCTGTGTTGACGAATTTGTGAAGAGCTGTGTGTGGTGCCAAGCGGTGGCCCCTGTTCAACAAGAACCGTGGATTGAGTCCATGCCAAGAAATTGTTGCCCCTGGGAGACGGTACACATGGATTTCGGGTCCACAGGACGGCACACGCATTTTCGGGTGTTCATGGATCAGTGGACAACATATCTGGAAGTGGAATTTGTGGAGTCCACGTTGTTTGCACACATAGTGCCAATAATGGAGAAGGTATTTGCCTCACATGGTTTCCCGAAGGAACTTTGTTTGGATAATGGATCACCGTTCCAAGGGGACAGTTTCTCACGATTCATGTTGGAGTGTGGAATACACCACAGGAAGATTTCTCCGGTGTGGCCAAGGGCAAAGGGCGAGGCTGAATGGTTTATGCAGACTCTAAAGAAGGTGTTTCACATTACCGATGGCCTGGGCCAATCCCTGAAAAGGGCGCTATACCAGTTCTTGAGGGACTACAAAGAGACTCCCTACTGCTCAACTGGAGTTGCCCGTGTGGAGGCACTGTTCAGGACATGCCCTCATGGGTTTTAGAGATGACATAACCTGCTGAGATTGATGATGAGAGTGGCGGAAGAGAGGAGATCCAGGAATAAAAGCGAGAATATCGATCAGGGTTTGCAGCCTCATCATCTGTCACCTGGAGACAAGGTGTTGGTGAGGAATCGACTCCCTGAAGGAAAGCTTTTGTTGACCTATGAGCCCCGGCCCATGGACGTGGTGTGGGTGAAGTGGTCCATGGTCACTGCGTCCGAAGGCAAGGCGACAGTAACCAGGAAATCGAGCTTGTTTAAAAAAGTATGAGAGTTATCAAGCCGGACCCAGCCTGATGAGTGGGAACGAAGAAGAGGCTGGGGGAGCTGAGGATGAATGGATCCCTCAAAAGCCTGTCGATCCAAGGCAGGCAGAGGATGGAAGGTCAAGATGTGGTGCGGGGGGGCAGGAGGTACCCTCAGCGAGCGATAAGAAGCAGGCCATCCCATTTGAAGGATTATGTGCTAGAAGGTGCCATTTCTAACAGTTCACTTATTATAACATATGTGTTTAAGTGTTCAAATGGGGGGTCGAATTGTTTGGGTGTAATCTGTTCTGTTTGTTGTTATGAAAAAGGAGTAGTATGGTGGTGCCTCTTTAAGAGTGTTAATGTTAAAGGACATTTGTACCGTGCACTATCACCACCGGAGTGGTCCACTGGCGGCTCTGAAAGAGGGAGGGAGGGCAAGTTAGTGGGAGGAGGCTGGAAAAAGCAAGGGTGCAGTGATGTGCTGTTGGCGGCCTCAGCCCAGTGGGTCCGTTGGCTGAGCCTGGGGTGTTTGCGGCCGGTAGTCGTCGTGTACTGTTGTGCGAGTCTATGTGTTTTTTTGTTTTGTTGTTGCGGTGTAGTGAAGTTTGTGCAGTTTGTGCAGTTTGTTGTGCTGTAGATTTGTGGTTGTGTCTGGTTTGGAGTTTGAGAGGTGTAAGCAGAGGACATTGTTAGTGGTTAGTTAGTTAGCATCTCTATCCTGATGTGACAAATTGAGCTTGCGTAATCTCTCCAGATGGGCTGCAGGGCACTCTGTGCCTCTGGTTAGGTCTGGGTCTGTCTTGCATTCCAGGTCCCTTTCACGTCTTGCTGCCACCTCCACTAGCCTCTCTAACCAGCCCACATGTTCCTCCCCCCCACCTACATGGCAAGTGCAACTGCCAGTGTCCACAACTCAGTGTGGTGATTGGTAGTATCTCGACAGTGACGTGATGGAGTGACATAACTATGATGCGTTAATAAATGGGGTGTTACTACATGTTGAAAACGAGGCACCCGCGTAGCCCGGACCAGCTCTCTGTGTCTTCTGTGAGAGTTCCGGGGCTACTGTACTCAGAGGCCTGGGGGAAGGGGTTACAACAAGGAGCAGGTTAATAACCACTTGAATAAAATTGAACAGTGGGGTATACATACTTAAATGAACATTCCGATAGGCGTCAGAGTTAATTAAAAGCTAATGTCAGAAACTCCACACTGTGATTTAAACCAGCTTAAGACTGTAAATAAGAAGCTAGTTCATTAGATGCCAACTTCGCATTCAAGAAGTTGGCAAATAACTAACTGCAATCTCGTGAATCACACTCCTGCCTGCAGTTATATATCTGCTCGTTTAGCATGCCCTTCGGTCCCGCGGTGCCCAACCCTAGAGATCTGGAGGTAAGCCTCTCTACTCTCGCCCCCTGCCCGCCGGCAGCGCTCTGCCTTAATTCCTTGGGTTTGCTACTGCAGTGAGATATCACACGTATCCCTGCCCTTTCTTCATGCCCAGTGTTCTACTTCCTGCTCCCCGTGAGATTCTGAGAGCTGCCTCTCTCTCTCCGAGGAAAGAGCCTGTGCTCCACTCCCCTCCGTCCCTGCAGCTGGACGTCCCCTCACCACTCCCTCCCTCCCTCCCTTCTGCTGGGGGCTGGCTCTGTTTGTGTTGTCAGGAAGGCCATGCTGCCAGGAAGCAGGGTCAGGAGGAGGGCTGATAGGGAGGAGCAGGGACAGTCTGGGCATGTGACTCTGCTGCTCGCGTTACACGCACTAACTTTACAACTCGGGCAACGGAAGGCTGTGAAGGCTGACAGTAAAGACCGGGGCTGTGCAGGTAATGACCGAAGCCGCGGAATCGAAGGGTCAAGGTGAAAAATGCTCACACAAACACGGAGATGGATACGGGGGCTAGAGTAGTTAATAAGTTGTGGTCATAAACAGTGGGGTTCTCGTGCTAAACAGTGGCGCTTTTGGGCCAGACGGTTGTGTATCTATTGGCGAAGGAACAGCCTACAAACTTTAGCTCCGCCTCTTCTGTTTTACCTCGCTCTCCTTTCGCAAGTGCTCCGCTAACCTGGGGTTCTCACCCCCTCCTCTGGGGGTTCCACTACGCTAGGGGGTCTGCACTTCACCCCGCTCCCCCAGAAGTCATTATCGCACCTCCAATAAGCGGCGGGGTTGTACTTCCATTTTTTAGGTTCAAAGCATATGTATTGAACTCTCTCTCTCTCTCTCCATGGGGGAAGGGCGCATAATCTACCAGTGGCTTTATGCTCTACCTTCTTAAGCGATCTGCACTATTCATCCCCCCCAAGTCGTGGGGGGGGGGGCTGCTTTACCGTCCTGTGGCGCCACAAGTGGCCCTAACTATTCCACCTCACAGGGCTCTATTATTATTATACCTCCTCAGGTGCAGGTGGTTTAGAGGACAGACACCTGCTTCATAGTAGGTATGTCTTGCCATTTGGAGAAGGGACTGCATTTAAGGGATCGATGGGTTCTGTTCTCCGCCCAGAGCGTCAGTACTCATCTTAACCAGGCGGGTCTTTGCTCTTCCTGCCCAGTCTGCCCACTCAAAGGATCTGCACTGTGCTCCCTTTCAGGGTCTTCACTGTGTCTTCTTGGATGGTCCTGGCTGTGCGACTGGGCTGTAACCCACGACGGATATTGGATGGACTAGACCTGTGGACAGTGATGATTTTGCAAGGTGTGTTGAGCCCAGAATATAAAGCGTGCACCATCTAGCTGGCAAAGTATTAGGCTCACGAGGCGTCCACAACCCCCCCCCTTCTTCGTCATTGAAGGTTGTGGCATTTTTCCCAACATTCGTCCACTCATTTTGTGACATGTTTCTGTGGTGGGCCTGGTGCCAGAAATGTGGCTTGAGGTTTTTCGGTTCCGGAGGCCGCAAGAGGTGGGGGACATGAATGGAAGCACAAGAACCTCCTCTTTTCCTAACTGGCTCCTGTACCTTGACACAGTGCAGATTTTTCATTCCCACCCTCCATTTCATGAGTCTTTACTGGGGTCCTGAATGGGACTGGATCTTATGATTCGTAGAGGTGTCATTGCCTTTGAGCATAGTATGGAGTTGTATTAGTGAAATGATGTTAGGCATGAACAGTGCTCATGTTTAGGGTGAGGCTCTGGGCACTGTCTACTCACAGTGTGAGATGGGCATGATGTTTGTGTGGCCTGAGTTAAATAAATGTATTGTAATTTAAAGTGGTCGCATATAACGGCCTTCCACTTTTTTGATGCCTAAATGTATGTGGCCCTGTAAGAAAGTGCGATGAAGGGGATTGTTAGTGAGATACACAGAGGGGTACATGCCATGCTTGTGGTGTTGATGCGTGTAGGTCAGTAGTACCTAAATCCTAAGGGCTGGTCTCGTTCTATGAGTTTATCCAGAGGTAAGAGACCAAGATCTGAAAGTTGCAGTGCATAGTCTGTATTTATGTTAAAGGATATTTGTACCGCACACTGTCACCACCGGAGTCTGTAGTCGTCGTGTGCTGTTGTGCAAGTCTATGTGCGGTTTGTTTTGTTGTTGCAGTGTAGTGAAGTTTGTGCGATTTGCTGCGTTTAAGGCTTGTGGTTGTGTTTGGTTCGAGTTTGAGAGGTGTCTGCAGGGGGGTGAAATTGCAGGGGGGTGAAATTGTTAGAGGGTTGGTTATTGATTCATGATTGCACGTTTGGTCCAGGCTTGGCAGGAGAGTCGTATATCAATCATTGAATTACATTTCTATCTAGATGCGACGCAGGCTAGGTTGAGGATTCCAACTAGGTGTGGCACATGCTAACATTCACAATTTTATCTAGATGTGGCCCATGCTAATGATTATTACACCTGTCTAAGGTGACATAGGTGACCCTGACCGTTCTCTATAGGTTAGTTAACATTGGCTTTGCGGACCTACCCATGACATACAAAAAGCTATCCAAATGCCAGGTAGCATAATCTTAATAGCATGTTAGTGTACGGTGCAGTACAACATTTATAGTCCAGCCAGGAATGTTTTTCGGTTGGTTTTCACTAATCTCTTTAGCATGCATGTTGTAATTCTATGGCATTCCACATTATGGAGAGGCAAGGTAGAGTGGCAAGGGCTTTCTATAGTAGAGTGATTGCTCTACCCCCTCACCCATGCCCATGTGGGAAGATGTGATACACATAAAGAATAGAGCTTTATCAGAGCGTAATTACTGTTGATGTGGTAACTGATAACACTGAATTAGTCAGCTGGGCGGTATTTGTTTGTGTAGTGTGTATGGATGGGCCCCTAATCAGCATAACCCAATCAGGCCCACCACTTACGAATTGAGTGCCCAATTGTACGTAAAGCAAGTTTATTGTACACTCATCTGGGGTTGAGCTAGATGATGCTGCAGAGTCTCGCCAAACCACATAAATTGGCACATTATATACATTTTTGCTACAGTTAAAACACTCGCACATATGATAGGATTTCTTTGTATAGGTTTTGTCCAATCTTTCTCCAATTCTTCCTTTCTCATTGGTTATCAATATCTTAACTACCATCTTCAGATCGTATTCATAGCACACCCCTTCGTGGGATTCGTTTGTGGTAGGTCATGAAATGAGCACATGGTTACACGTTCATATACAAACCTAATTCCTTAAAGGCCAGAACTGGCCTGAATCCTCTTAACCCTAAATGTAATTGCACATGGTTCACATGGATACTTCAAATGACATGAGGAAAGCAGAATACATGGTTAATAAATGGGTTCCATTTGAACTGGCGTTGACTAACTCATCCACCCCAACTTTACTGGCATCCCGGAACACTAATTTAAATAACTACCATTTCAGCATGCATTGCACATCCTGAGAATACAATCGAAACCCCTGGGTATCGGTCACTCTGGCCTCGAGCATTACTTCACCCCATGTTAATTGCTTGCCAAAAAAATAGCCGAACCCTTCTGCAAGCTCCTGTACACTAAGAGATTGCATCTGCTTTCGCAATATTGACAGGCCATAAAGACCCTGGCTGGTTTGTTAGCTAGGCTGATCATCTGCAAACATCGTAGTTACGGTGTTACACTACCTCTGGCCTCTGAAACTCTGCAAAATCCATTTCACTTAAAATTCATGTCACAAATCCCTAACTGCCTAGTTTAAGTCAATTTATAAAAAAGCTCACTACATGTAGATTTATAAAGCCCCCTGTGTATTGTGAGACAGACATGGTTTCAAGAGACAACCCAGACAACAAACGTAACAGTTTTCAAAACCTTTATTAAAATATCAGGATGGGTGTAACTGCCAACTTGCCCTAGTAATATGGTGGGGATTGCCCTATGGATCATCAATGTCCATACAAAAGTCTGTCTGTATCAAAACCTATGCTTGCCCTCACATTTAATACCTTAATGTAGTGCAGGGATATTCTAACTCAAAATGAGTAAGTAAAAGTCTGGAGCAGTCCCTAGCTCCCCTTTCCAAGTTCGGGAAACAGTTTCAAAGGACAATGTTCTCAAGATGCTTGGGCTCATATTCCCCAAGCTTCAAGCATTAAGTCTCAACACCATGATCCAACAGAGCTCGGGGCTTTTTCCCCCTCTCCCAGATTTGGTGGTCTGGACTACTGAAAGCGGGGAGAGTAAGGAGGATTGTCCTGCATATTGGGGTTTTGAGGGTACCTAGGGAAGAAACTTCAACCAGAATTTGGGAGATTGCTGCCCTCCTGAGGGAAGTTAGGAGGGAAGTTCCCTGGGGCCGTACACACCTGATTGGATCCCCCCATGGGCCGGGGGAGTGCAGACTCCACAGTGTTTTGCGCCTTGAAACACTTGTGTATAGGCACGTTACAAATGCCATATCATATCATATATCACGTACCCCAAGATGGGTCTGTTGCCCTTATATCTAGGGCTGATGTAAATTGCAGTGTTAGGTGGCACATTTGTGTGGTACCCTACCTGACTACCACCTGCTTGTGATTGATCAGAGGGCCTTCTTTGCCTCTGATTTGGTTGGTTTTGGGAAGGCAGATTTTTAACCCCCCTCCTATTTCTAGGTCCAAAATGGGGGCAACCTTCACCTCCGCCACCTTGGCAGCAGCAGGGGTGTTGGTTGGTTTGGGGTTTTTGGTTGGATTTTTGTTTTCTACAGGATTTTGGACCTCGTAGATCCGGGTAGCTTGCTCTATTACCCAGTCCAGGGTCCTGTCATCATGAAAATCTCTTACCAGCTGTGTCATGATATATTTTGGGAGTGCATGAAAATAGGTATTTATACATTCCCTACTATTCGTGCGCACCCACCTAGTAGTTTGCGCAAATGCGCGCTTTATCTCCTAACAAATTCTCTTGGGGCCTGATCCTCTCCACACTGCAGGTCGCCTTGCAGGCCTCCTGGGGGTTTCTGTGTGTGGGGAAGTGCTTCAAGATGGCAGCCTTGTAGGTGGACCACCTTGAATGGTTCTGGGTTTCCAGCCCAACAAAGAAGCTGGAGTACTCGAGAGAAAATGTACATTTTGCGGATTCTATACAATTCTGATTAGTTTTAATTTCAAAAGATGTCATCATCTGTTCATATAGCTCCAGATGCTCCCAGACAGAATATTTGGCATTTCTGTGGTACAAGGTCATGAAACTTCTAATAGCTTTAATCTGTTTAATAGGGTCTTTCACCAGAGCTCTCTTTTGCTGGTTAGCCTTCTTTTGCCGCTGCACCTGAGTCCATTCGTCCTCAGACTCGAGAGATGCTGCTATTTGAGGTCCCCTCGTTATCCTCTAGGCGCTCCCTAATTCTTTGAGCTTGTGAGTTTCTCCCAGAATGATGGGGCCTAGTCTCATCCTCCCTTTGTTGTTCCTTGGGCTCTCTGGGTCACTCCCCTTGCACTTCCTTTTACGCACAGGAGAGTTATCTTCTGACTACTCCCTGCTTCGCGGGTTGGTGGAGAGCTCCCCCCCTCCACTTCCCTGATTGGGTGGAGGTTTTCAGAATACTCCTTTGGGGCCTCAATTCAGACTCCCTTTTCTCTGCAAAGCGAATTAACTGGTTCCTTTGTAATCTGAACATGTACGCCAGCCCATCAGTCTCTGATGGATGCTAACCTGCTAGCTCAATCATGCTAGGCCTATTTAAGTCTAGCTGCCTCATGGTTTCCGGTTCATGTGAACCTGTGGACATCAAGTCAGCAGTGCCTTGTGCATACGAGGTGGTAAATGGTTTTGAGGCCCTTGGTACAGAGTGCATCACACTGTGATTAAGGGTTGCCCTGCCACTCTCCACCTGTTCGGGGTACCTCAAGTTTTGATTCAACCAAGCAAATTCTTTTTCTAACTTCCCAAGTTTCTTTTTCTCAGCCCCTACCTTTGACATGGTTAACCACACTATCCTTTAAGAGAGACTGAGGATGGTGGGGAAGGTTTCTGAACATGCCTTTCGATGGTTTAGATCCTTCTTAGAGAAACGTCGTCAACAACGTGTCAGATTGGGACATCGTTGTCGTCACTCCTTTTTAACTTATATCTTCGACTGGTCATGGAATTTCTGAGACGCCATGTAATAGGCTTCCAATCTTATGCTGACGACACTCAGATTTTCATCACGTTTGACAAGGACGAACAAAACCTTTACCAAGATTAGTGATTGCCTTCAGGAGATTAGTGAATGGATTGCCTCTAACCAACTGCAACTGAATGAAGACAAGACAGAGTTTATCCTGTTTGGTCCTGAGCACCTCACCACCACTCTAAAGAATCAGCCACTTCCCAAGTTATTGGGAGTAGAACTTAGGTTTTCTAATAAAGTTAAAAACCTTGGCTGCATCTGGCAGGATAACCTGGGCTGTGAAAGCCAAGGTGAAAGCCATTTTTTACTCCCTGAGACTTCTTCGGCAAACTCTACCCTATATCCCAGAGGTAGATCACTCTCTGGTGGTGGGAGCACTCACAAACGCCCCCTTTGACTATTGTAATAGTCAATTGGTAGTCATCCCAAAAAAGCAACTCAGTAGACTGCAGAGGGCACTGAATGCAGCGGTTAGGCTTGTTTGTGGACTAAATAAAACCTCACCTTCACAACGCTCACTTCATTGGCTCTCTGTTGACGATCGCATCAAATTCAAGATAGTGTGTCTGATATTTAATATTTAAGTGTATGAACAATCTAGCACCGGATTGTCTGAAGGAAAAACTTAAACAGTATTTACTGTCCAGATCTCTACGCTCAAGGGACCAAGTGCTGTTAGTTATTCCCTCATCAACATTTGTGTCTAGACGGGATAGAAGATTCTCGGTGTTTGGACCTCGACTCTGGAATAGTTTAGCCAGGGAAATCAGGATTCTGGACTCCCTGTGTCAGTTCCTTAAAGCCTTGAAAACATTTTTGTTTAAATAAAGTTTTTAGCTGTTCCTGGACCATTGTGATGTTTTTTGTTTTTGCTCTCCTGGTTGGATTGTTGGTCTACTTTAATTCTGGATATCCGCCTTTAGCTAAAGTCATCTGCGCCATTATACGGGTTGGTCTGTTTCGAGCGCAATACAAATTCATCAAATCAAATAGTAGGCAAAGGCCTGAGCCTTTTGCTCTGCTATCAGGGATTGACTTGCCTCTATTACCTTCCCTTGGGCTGCTACCTGGTTCTGGGGTCCCCTGTTCTCATCACAGAGGGCCTCATTGTCTTTTTGTGCTTCTTGCATTGCCTGGGAACACTCATTTTTGTTGCAGGAGATGCATCTCCTGTCTCTGCACATTTTTGGCTTGGGTGATCTCTTCTAGAGCACCTTCTACTTGTCTCATGCACCCCAATACATTTTCATATTCAGTTTTTAGGTCAGTCAGTTCACGGAGATCTGACTCTTTTTCCTTTTTTAATGTGTACACTTCCTGGTATAGGGCATCTTTTTCCTGATACAGGGTGCCAACCTGTTCAGTCAGTTCATCTCTTTGTTGTCTTATAGCGCTTAACTTCTGGCGCTCTTGGTCAAAATCTGTTTGGTAAATAACTTTTTCAATTATTAATTTATTATTCTCCTTGTCCAATTTCTCATCAGCCTCATTATATGTTATTTGTTGCTTTAATTTGTGTTGACTCTCTTTCAGGAAATCTACCTTTTCCTGACACTTTTCTTTCAATGTAGCTAATTGGGCCTCTTGTTCTTAGTTGCTTTGTTGCGGTACTGCCAACTTCTCTTTTAACTGTTTGGTATGGTTTTCAAATTCTACCTCAGCATTTTGGCTCTTTTGCAATTTTTCTTCTACCTGTTTTAATTCACTCTGGATTTGGTTTAAGATCTCAGACTGGTTTTGCGCAAGGGTTATACTTTCTTGATATTTTTTCTCCATAATCACCATGTGGAGATATATGTAGGCAGTGAGTCGGACCATTTTACGCTGCTCCTCTTTAATATTCAGAGTCATATACAACTCAGTCAAGGCTTGATGTAACGGGCCACTGTCTTGCCACACATCCATGTTCAAGGAGGTGACCTGTTGCATCATGCTGGATAGCCAGGCTTCCTGCTCCCGCTATGCCCATTCCCCTCTAACAAATAGTTTGTACGGAAGGTGCTGCCTAGCTATATTAATCTCTACGGTGCTCATTATGAAGAGTGTAATTCCTTTATTTATCTATGCAAGAACAAATCTGTACTCTGCTTTTATCTAGTTTAGGGTTAAGTTTACTTTATTTTTACACACAGGCCTGATACCTAGGGTATACGTTTTGGGATGGCGCTTTTACAGTGTAACAGTTTTCTAACCACCAAAGGTATTCCTACCTTCGCTGAGTTAGCCTGCTGTGTTAAACTGTGACAGGTGGAAACACTTCAATCATGGCAGAAGCCCCCAACGTGTAACGGATTTTATGACACGGCACACCCCAGCCAGGGACTTCTTCCACTGACACTGGCACACAATAAAAACGACTTTTAATTTTATTTGAACCCTGGGTTCTTTTTTGAGAAGGCACCCAACCCGTCTCACACCCACCTTAACAAACAACCTGTGTCGCAATGGACCATGAACCAGGCCGGTGTGTAACAATGAAATATTTATTTATTCTTAGAATTCAAATGAAAAATCAGAGTAAGACGAAATTTAGGGCAGCAGCCACCACGGTGTGGCAATACAATAATACAGTTAATTCAACTTTCAATATAAGATACCTACACCTATAATAGAAATGGAAACAAAATCACTTTTCTTCACAATCACAGATGACACATAGGTTATGCACTCACCCTGCAACACTTTCCCCAAACACCTACTGACTAAATTCTGTGTGGATGGAAAGCAGTGGCAAGGAGTCAGAAAGAAGGGGGAAAAATCGGATTTAAGATTAAGCCCACCACTCCAGAATGTGAAAAAAACCTTCAAAATTAGCAAAATAGCATACTCGGATTTCACTTGTTTCTTGTAGATCAGTTTACACTTGCGATAGGATAGCTAGGACAGGAATTCGTGTGGCTGCACTACAGAGACAAGGAAGCTTACAGGCTACTGAGCGGGGCACTAAAGCAACGTGAACACAGGTGAGAACATCAATTTTGGGAGGAAAACAATGCAACGGAAATCACACGCGGCAGAATTGCAATTTCTTATTTAACACAGGCTTTAAAATGACAAACAGCTAAGAAAATGGGCTTAGCAGTCAAAATAGGAAATCGTTTCTTTGGTATGGGAAACAAAGGCACAGATCAGATAGGATACTGAGCGGAAGGGATGACTCTTTATATGATGATAGAATGGGTTTTTCTATAGGAAAAACCATCAGATTGTTTTTTTTAGAAAAGCAAAATACACTGGCAGATTTGGTTTATGTTAACACAATGACAGGTTCTACTGATGCTATGTTTTAATGGCTATATTCTTAAGGAAATACACTGGGCAAGGGGGTACATACCTCCTTATATCAGAATTAATTAATCTCAAGATGATACTTAGGGCTTACACAGATAACTGAAATTATTTTAAAAGGAATGCACTAACAGATATGGACTAACAGGTTCTTCTAGGGAAAGGGTGAACAGAGGATACTGGCAATTTGGGATATCAGTGGGATTTTAATGGGATTGTTATAGAATTTGAATAGGATGCAAGGTAATAGAGCGGGATATGCAGTTTTTTGGTTCTGGGTGATGTGATACAAGATACACTTGAGTTTGGTAATTTGGACAGCCAGCAGGGTCTCTGGACAGCAGGGCCAAGGATCTGGTCACTGGGCTGCAGGGTCAAGAGATCTGGTTACTGGGTTAGCTGGCTCTCCTAGATGGGAACAGCTGGGCAAAGTCTGGTCACTGTGGACAGCGGGATGGGTGAGCTGGGCAAATGGTCTGGCACTGAATTCTCCCAAAGGGGATCAGCGGCCTCTCCTCTTTTCTCCCTGGAATTTTGGGTATGCCTGGATCTGGATAGGTGATTCTGCCAGGATCTAGATGGTCCAGCCTGGATGGACTCAGCTGCATCTGGATCTGGTTTTCAGTTGCTTGTCCCTAGTGTTTCCCTGTCTCCTACTTATATAGGCATAGTGATATCGGAGAATTTTACAATCTGGGCGGAAGTACTATGGACTTGCCCCTCTACCGGGATAGGCCAGGCTACTGGTGTCCGGGCTGATTGGTTCAGAGGAACTGACATCATTTTGTGTGTGTGATTTTATGACTTCCTTTGGCTCCCAAAAGTTACTTCTTACAAGAATAAGTTATGAAGAAACACTTCAAATCCATCCTAGTCACCACCATAAGAAACATATATGCAGATTCCATATTTCACAGGGAATCAGATAGTCCGATCGCCAACTCTGTGTGGTGATGCATCGCTTTTTGGCACAATTTTGCCATTTTTAGGAGAAACCTAACATGTAAATTCTGCAAATGGCTACACGTATGCATACTAGTATTTGGCATATTTCCCCCAAGTTAATGTCTGTGCCATTAATACTTCACACAGAAAAATACATTTTTTTTTCTGTCATTCCAGTTCACCATGGGCTAAAAAGATGCACATAGTCTCTTTCTGTGCGTCTAAAAATCACATGATAACTGTCATAATATCACATTACTGCTTATTCAGGATATTGAGAGAAATGTCTTAAGGAAGTTCTTTAAAGTCCATGTAGGGCATTTGTCACTGTGTGGGCGGTCCTCCCCACCCACACAGCCAAATTGTCTGCTCTTGGCTTCAGCTTACACAAAGGATCTTATGGGAGAGGGTGCTTAAAGGAAATCACACCTTTATGTCAAACACAGGGCTTCACTCCCCTTCTTTGTATTTGATGGCAGTCCTGCCGACCAGTCTGGTAAAGCCAGTAATTATAACACCCTCAGCCCACTAAGAATAGAGCACATGTCCTGGCAGCATCAGTTCACTGGTAGGTGCGAAAAAGTGGGAGGCAAGCTTTCCTGCCAAACTGGTTTGACCGCAATTCCTGGGCCTCAGCCAGGCTGCTTGAAGTCTTTGTGGGGGGAAAAAGCATAATGTACATGGCTTTGCAGATCCCCAGCCCTGAAGTACAATAATATTACTTATGCGAGCAACAGTGAAGTATTTGACATTTAACTTTAAATGACATTTTTTCTGATTTTTAGAAGGGCAACTTCACACGTGTGTTTATTTCAGTTCATTTTGATATTTCCAATGTGGTTTCTGCAGCACACAGTCTTTTGTTAATTAACTTTCTGGAGTGCTTTTACAGATATGGTCAGTTTCTGGACACAAAGAGTGATACTGCCAAGCATTGCTTTGAAATTGACATGAGAAAAAGAAATACAGCATTATTTCTTTCATTTACTGCAGTTTGTGCAAGATAGTTTACAGAAAAAGAAAACACAGCCGTGGAAAACTACATTATTTGCTTTTCAAGTAATTTCCCAGTACATCAGCTGTCCTGGAAATGTTTTGCCTCAATTCTTAGTACTCAGCAGAAGTAAAGCATGACAGGGTGGGTTTCCATGAAGGGCACAACTTTGTGACGTTTTAAATTGAAATCAAGAGCAAACTACCAAGCTGTCTTGGATGCCGTGTGTGTGTGGCTTTAGTATTCAGAAAACAGAACAGCAAATGTGGTGCCATCCTGCATGCAGGTCATTTTCAGATGATTTCAAATGGAGGTAAAACCAGGCAGAGCACTTCTTTCTGTGGCATTCTTGTGTTTAATGCTCGCCATATATGTGTGCGCCATCGAAAGAAAAGCAATGCCTTTTTTCAGCATTATTTCCATGTGGTTTTTAGTTTGAAGGGGATTTCATCAAGGCCTTACATGTACCCCACAACGTTGTATCAAGTAATGTCTGTATACAGGGTTCAGGAGTCCCACCTCAAGGACAGGTGGGAAATTGATGTGGGCCCCTTGGAGCCTGAGGAATGGGTGGAGGCATTGATGTTTTCTCAGGAGATTGGTATGTCCACCAGGCTCCGCCTCATACAGTATAAAACTCTGCATCGGGTCTACCATTCCCGCACCAAGCTGTGTGGGTGGGTATGGGCTGACAATGATTGTTGCTTACGGTGCTGGCTGCCTGGGAGCACGTTTTATCACACCCTATGGGCATGTCATCAGACTCCATTACTGTGGGGGAAATGAATATGTAAGTTGTCAAATGTATTGAATGTGGAAGTCCCGAGGGGCCCGAAATGTGTGTAATTTGGGATTTAGGGGGAGGAGGGGCTTTCTAAGTATGAGAAGAAATTTCTGGCTGTTGCCTTGGGACTTATAAAGAAAGCTATTGCCTGGACCAGCCCTCCGATGGCTCGCTGGTTGGCAGATGGACATATTTGGCCCTGGAAAGATGTGTATGTAATGATAGGGGGTGTCCTGCAAAGTTTATGAAGGTTTGGGGTGAATGGGAGGAGTGGTAAGCGGTTAAGGGGTGTTCACTGGGCAGGTAGTGGTGCCAGAACTGTTGACTGATGTTCTCGCTGGACTTCTGCAGTATGCCCAGCAATTTATTTTCTGTCAGTGTGTCTATACTGCTGTGTCAAGCAATCATGGTTATGTTTGTGTTTTTTTTTTTTTTCTTTCTTGTTTTTTTGATGAAAACAATAAAAAAAAGGTTGCATAAAAAAAGAGCCTAGCAGAGATGGGAGTGGGGAGATCAATAGCACGAGTAGGGAAAGAGAAGATGACTTCTGTTTAAATAGCAAAAGAGGTCGTAGGAGAATTCAAAGGAGGAGTCCAAGGGAGGAGGTGTAGAGAGTGCGAAGTAAGAGGCCCAGGATGTAGCCCCAGGGGACACTGTAACAGGTAGGGAGGTATGATCAGAGGTGACCGTGTTCCATGAGATTGGGAAGAATTGATGTACAAGGTCAGAGCTTACCCAGTGAATGGGGGCTCCTGGATTTCAAGGTCTGCTAGAGTCCCAAGAGAGGAGTTGTCCACTGTGTCAAAGGTGGATGAGAGGTTCAGGAGATTAAGGATGGTGGATAATTTGCAGCTGAGAGCCATGGTCAAAGTTGGAAAAATAGGTGAGGGCAGATTCCATATAATGTGCACTGAGCAATCCAGAGTGGAGAGAGGCATTAGTGTCATCGGTGACCAGGTAGGGGGAGATGCTGTCATTCAAGGCTTTTAGAATAGAGAGGAAAGAGAAGTTGCAGGCTGATAGCTGGCACGATTGTAGGGTCCATCACGGTCTTCTTAAGGATGTGTATGATAGCTACTACCTTTTAAGCAAGCTGCAAATATCACAAGGGAAAGCGAGAGGTTGAAGAGGGTAGAGACGTGGCAGCAGGCTAGAGGTGCACATTCCTTTACTGACTGTATTTGGAATAAATGTGCCAGCAGGGGTACATATGGGGTCTACCGTTCTAAGGCTTTGTGCCAATTCTGAGGGAGCAGTTGGGAGAAAGGAGCATAGAATGGAGGTTATACCGATGGGTGAAGGGAAGAAAGAAACTATGAGAGGGAACAGGAGTGTTTTACATATTTTAGTCATCTTAGATGAGAAGTGTAGGGCAAAGTCGTTGGCAAATAGGAAAAACCAGATTGTGCAAGGGCAAGGAGGAGCCAGCATGGTTGTAGTGTGGAGAAGAGGTTATGTGGTTCTGAACGAGGAGAAGTAACTGAGTTGGTTAAGTCAGATGATTTGGCATGCTGTGGTGAAGGATAGGAGGGCATTCTTGCAGGTGAGGAGAAGAGTGGAGGTGCGTCATTTTTTGTGCCACTTGTGAGGGAGGCATGCCATGTCTGTTTCCAGGAGGCAGATCTGAGGGGTGACAGAGGGTGGTGGGCGAGGTTTGAGGGGGTGAATGCATGAGAAGAATAGTAGTTATCATAGAGAGATCCCACGTCAACAACCAATACGTTTCAACTTGTATTCTTTAACTGGGTACACAAAGCAATTAAGGGTGATCCCTATAATTTTCTCTTAACCTTTAATGTAGTTCCGACTTCTCTAACCAGGTTCCCGGTTCCACCACTGCTTGCTCCTAGATCGGCTGCCAAAAGCCAGGATATCCCTACTGTTGAATTCTCTCCCTTGCCTTAGGGGAGGCTTAACGGCCATAGCCTTATCTACCTGACTCCCTCATGGGTTTCCTGCGGGACCTAGCAGTGGAGACTGGTTGTCCTGGCACCCTTCTCGTGATGGCTGTCTCTGAGCCGTCTTACCCGTCTCCTTTCTTCTCCCCATCCTCCCCTGTCTCTGTCTCACTTTATCCACATGCCGTTGACTTGTTTTACCAGCCTTCCTCTTGCCTCCTGCCTCTATGCATCAACGCCCTTCTGACCTCCCAATTCCCCCACTCCCAACACCACCCCTGCCTCTACTCTTATGTACCCTCTTGCATCTCACTTTCCTTTCTCTCTTAGCCACCTTTTACACTTTCCCTTCAAAACTCGTGTCAGTCTTTCACTCATGTACAATCAAATTGGTACCACCCTCTCACTCCAAAAACCTTACCTTCACTCTCTCAAAGCACTCCAACACTCCTCCACCTGCTACACCCTGCTTGTTATTCTCTTGGACCACCTCCTCCTCTTCCAACCTCACCCAAATACCTTTCACTATCAACTGAATCTGCTGACATTTTATAGCCCTCCCTTTCCTGCTTAGGAGCTCCCGCTCTGTGCTGTGACGAATCAAGGGTATTTGTTCCTTCTTCTCAAGGGGGAGCCTCCCCCTTTGAGGCTAGGGAGGTGAGCCCGCTCTGCAACACTGTCCCGAGAGGTCTGAGCAAATGGGACATCACAGGGAGAGAACCCCCCCACCCCCCTTAGGGCACAAGGACTCCTGTTCCTGTGATGAGCTCCCTAGACCATCCACCATATCAGCATATATGGGACTACCTGCTATGAAGAATATTCTGACATCTGGCTGTTTGGCTGAGGACAATGTTGAAACAAACTGTTTTGTAAAAGGAAAATAACTTGTCTCTTTTAAGTAAAGACACATATTTAACTGGGATGAGTAGAGTGCCAAAGGCGAGAAGAGTGAGAGAGAACTGTAAGCAGGGGAAGCCCCCTGACAGGACGAGAGTGAGAGAGTGAGTGAGAGTGAGGAAACAAAAACACACCATAAGCAGGGGAAGCCCCTCACATCGTGACTACTTAGAGTGGCGAAGTGGAGGAAAGCGGTGGATCCCGCGACTTTCAAGCAAGCACAGGACACTCGTCTTAAACGTGGAGGCCTGGCATTGACAAGGAGGGAGAAGCCGTTGGGAACCCGGGGAGGTAATCCCACATCCGGTGGTGACGTGACCATGACGACTTCGTGGTGGGCAGTACGGCCAGCGAATGCAGAAACGATCCCACAGGTGAGTGTACAAAGCTCCCTAATAACCGCACCTGTACGTGGCAGCCAGCAGAGAGCAGGCCAAGAAAGGGAAGCCATCAATAGTGAGAAACACAAACCCAAAGCAGGAGAAGAGGACCCGAGTGAGAGTGGCGGCCAGGGCATCGTTATGAAACGTAAATAACTCATCCCAGTGAAACAAGCGAGATATTGAATATGAAACTGTTGAACTGGAAGTGTGAGAATATGATAAGGAGAATAACCCTGAGATAGAAAAAATTAAAGACTGGGCGGTACCCCTTGGCTTACACAGTGGAGAAAGCTAGAGAAAAAAAATCAAACAATAACATACGGGAAATCAGAATATCGTTTGCAGGGTTAAAGTAATTGTGGGGAGTTTTCCATATTGGTGATGTCCATGGCCGCGAGAGGAGGGTTGCGAGAATCAAGTGATCAGTGACCATATGTAGAAGTGATGGGAGGACGGGGGCGAGGGGGCGGGCGGGGATAAGTACTGCGGCAGAGGCAAGAGGAACAGATGAGATTAGAGTATGTATGACAGCATAAGTATTTAATGGGTGGGGTCAAGGGCACAAAAGAAAAAGGGGGAGAATGGGGAAGAAAAGAGGGGGATAGTCAAAGGGGAATCAGTATGAAGTGAATAGTACCAGTAGGAGGAAGTGATGCATTGTGGGAAAGCGAGTAACGGGTGTAGTGTGGTGGGTGAGTAGAGTCGATGAGACGGGGAGGAGGGATCACAGAGTGGAGTATAGGCAAAACAGGAGTATGAGTATCCAAACAAAAAGGTACAGAAGGTCCCTACAAACCCAGATGTCTTAATATAGATTTGGTTGGGCCATAGGTGACCAGGGTGCAGGCGATCAATTAACACAAGGCCATAGACCACTAAAATATAGATAAATAAGTGGTCGTTATGGAGAAGTGTACGTAAAGGTGTGAGAGCAGAAAATAACATGAGTGGAGGCACTCGCTCTGAACACGGCCAAACAGAAGCTGGCCTAAACAGGGAAGCACATTGCTGGGACGTCAGATTTTGGAAAACCTGTGAGATGGAATTGATTAGTGGAACTGCCCCAGCCAAAAGCAGCACAACCTTGCCATGTAATGGCGGCGACTGTAGACACGATCAGGCAGGCGCAGGGCACTAAGATTATTGGCTCCGATAGGCCACTAGCTCCTCCCAGGAGCAAGGCAGGGCCAGTCTGAGGGGCCGCTTGATGCACAAGTCATCCCACTGACAGCTGTGTGTTATGCAAAACTGGCCTGCCCTTGCTTTCCAGCAGTTCACAAGAACATATCGGCTTCTCTCTGTTGAAATGTAGTCTCCATACATGTTAGTTCTTGTTCACTGGTTTCTTGCACAGTTTGTGAGGCAGATGGATCTCAATTTCACGTCCAGAATGAACATTTATGGCTCTTTACCAGAGTGAACTTGTTTGCAGAACCCCCTCAGCACCGTGTACACCAATAGATCACTACCCGTTCTTGCTATAAATTGTTATCCTACTGTCCTGACCGGGGCTCCGTCACCCTCTCCCAATGATTTTTTTAACTGTTGGTTCTTCAGTTCTTACCCTGTAGGCTGGCATGCAAGTTTAGTTCAGGGATAGTAACTCTTCCATCTCATGGTCTTTCCTCTATGTCCTCTACCGCCCCCTCATTCGCCCGCTCAGTCATCCCCTGATTCAGCTGTGATTCACAGCTTGAGCCAGGGCAGTCCCAAACTTTAACAGCTTGGTTTTTTAATCCCACCTTTTTTAACATTGTCCGTACTTCAAAGGTCCGGTTTGACATCTCTTGCACAACCTTCGTCTTTCCCTTGCACATTAGTGAAGTACGTGGACCTGCCTAAAACACTGACTAACTACAGGCTCGCTGATATATTATAGTTTATTGAAGACATCATTCCATGCAACCAGTGCTTGAAACTGAAAGAAGTGCAGGTACTCACCATCTTGCTGTAAGTGGGCGGGAGCTCAGCAACGGCAGGGTGGCTCTCGTGCAGCGGGTGCTACCGTCCCCATTGCTATTAATCTCACTCTGGGTCCTGTTCTTTTTGCGCGGTTCTCACTTTCTATCTATGCCTCACTCTTTCTGTCTCGCTCATCAGAACCCTCACTGTGTCCCTTTCTTTTTCTTTCCCGCCTCCAAATGTTGTCACTCTTTGTGTAACGCCTACTTTTCCCCCCAAGCCTGGCCTTTAGGAGCATGGCACAATGAAACATCTCATTTATGGTATATGAAGCAAGGAGTAGATGGGTGGTCACCTGACCAGCTGCTCTACACATTTTCATTCAGAGAAGGTCTTCTAAGTAAGTGTTTTTGCATGCAGCGCTGGCTGAAGTTGAGCAGACGCCCATATTAAAAAGATGCATTGGGTCCCCCTGACTATTCCCAAGATTAGGTCTTATGATACCCACCCCAGATTTACTTCACCCTTGTCTGTGTTGATCCCCTTCTTGCTGACCTTATGGTTACTCTTGCTCATTGTCCTTGAACCAAACAAAAGATAACTTTGTTTTAGTCTACAGAGTTCTTTAGTATTACGCTTCACCTTTTTCTGCTCCTTCTGATCACTGCCTGAGTATTCCTCCCAAGATATCCTGCCAGACTTTCACGATGCTATAACAAGGGGGATGTCCTACCCTCTATGAATCAAAAGGATGCAAACAGTAATTCAAGTGCAGACTAGTTTTTAGACCCTAATGGGTGCCCATACAACTGGGGCAACCATTGTTGGAAACAACATGCTTGCTGCTGATAAACACATATCTCTTAGTCATATGAACATTTCAGCTTTTTATTATTTGGCTGATGCATTTTCTTTTGCAAAATATTTTAAGTTTTTCCATATACACAACAGTACATGATGGCCATTGTAGTGAACAAACACATGGTTATATTAGAAATCCAATGTAACATGTTTACAGATGTCGTAAGATGTAACCCATCCACTTATACATTAACAGACAACTTGTTCATAAGTGAAATGTCCCAAGTGATTGTGATTAGGTACATAAAACACAGGATGAAGTGTTGATGGAGGAGATATTGATTGTAGGTCTCCTATGCCCGGCTAAAGTCTGACCTCATATTTGGTGAGATGCTGCGCTCCTGCACAAGTTCTGAATTCCTAGCGCACAAGCTGAAAATATGCCGAAAACGCCACTCATGTTGAAATCAAGCCCAATGCTGAAAATGTGGCCCATGTTGAAAATCTAGCCTATCCTGTAGATGTCCAAATGCTGAAAATGTTCTTTCTAAAAAATGCTCATGTTCTGAACAACCCCTCAGTTGAAACGGCCCTTGTTATTCTATTTGAAATTCTGCTCTCCGTTTTTTGCCTAAGATTTTGTTTGCCGAGTCCATCCTATCGCTTGACTTTCCTGCATCCTTGCCTGAACTTCCCCTGGTTATTTGTCAGTATAACTTGACCTTTTCTGTCATCAAGCTGAATAGACACCTCCAAATTTCAGTGAAGTATTGTGATGAGCAAGCTGAGTCTATGGAATCCTTTAGTGCCTTGCATAGGAATGCTCATGCCCCAATCTCCCACTCAAGGAGCTGGTCCAACTTCCTGTTAATGTGATTTCCAAAATTCTGTGCCAATTTGTTATGAATTTCAAAGGCCCCTGTAAAAAAACGGCCCCATATTCTCTTTTCTTGATGCCAAAGGCTATCTGCTGAAGTGTCTGCAGAGGATATAAATTGGTTGTATGCTTGCACATGGGCTGATGCCTTGGACATGGGTGTTGAAAGCAGATTGTAGCCATATTTCAGAGTGCATGCACTGGTATAAAGCACTGGTAGGTTTGGTGCTGTCCAGATCTGGCACACACCATTTGTCATGGTCTACTGCTTTATCTAGATTTGTAGAGGCACCAGAGACCAGGGGGAAGTAGTCTGTGTTCCGCTTAGTACTAGTGACTGCTCCACTGATCCGAATCGCCCTATGAAACAGTTCTGCCTTTGTGAACCCTGTCCGTTTGAGGATCCAGGAAGGATCATGACAGTTGCTCCTGTCTAATGGAAACCCATAGTATGAGCCAGTGCTCCAGATAAGATTTTGAAGTGGGAGTAGTTTACTCCCTATTTTTTAAAGTTGGGAGTAAAACATTTTTTAAGAAGTATAAATGTTAGTCCAAATCCCAATGAATTGGAAAACGGGAATGTTTTTGTAATATTTATTTCTTTGCACCTAGTTATTCAGACACATTAAAAAATACAGGTTTACTTCTTCCGATCAGGCAGTAGTAATAATAGTGTCTTCCTGTGGCACTACGTGCAGTACGGATTCAAACATATCCATGGATGTGTGTGGGTAAAAGGGGGAACAAGGGATTTTTTTGTTGGGTGTCTTTTTACTCCCTATTTTTTTCTGGCAGTATTTGCCTATTTCTAGGGAGTAAAAGTGGCTGATACACCCCTTATCTGTAGGGCTGGTATGAACCCATGGTGAGCAGTATGCCCTGCCCTTACATCCTTGTTCAATGAGTTATAAAGCCACAACCTAACAAATATTTATTAACCAGAGTGGCAGCTCATTCCATACAACTTGTTTGCACAGCACTAGATTTGCACACCTGGCAGTGGGCAAAAACCATTGCAAATTGCCAATCGATGCGTAATGACAGCATTAGGTCAGGATTGGTAACAATGATGAGGTCATTGGTGATGTGCTGAAAAATGATGTAATGAAGGCGGGCAGATGTACTCATGGATGCAGCACGTTGGAGGCGGTACATGAGACATGATGTTCAGACAGCACAGTGATACCTCAAGCACTCCTGTTGTAATACTGCCTGACCATACCTCTTAAGGCGCATCGGATTAGCACGCCAGCTTTCTTAGTAGAGCTGCTGCGGTCCAGCATGACGCAGCCGCCAGGAGACGAGGTTGCCTGTGGGAAACTCCATCCTTATGAAAGCATTGCATCTGCTGCACTGCTTTGGCGCGTGAGTAAATGAGGCACTTCCACTTCTGGGCTTCCATCACCGCACTCTAGTTTCAATGGAAGGCATGGTTTTAGTCTGAAACAGGATATGCATTTCCTTTACCACATGCACTGTGAAATAGCTTGTAACCATCAGCATATCCACAAAGACCAGAAAGAGACCTACTCGGGGCCAATCACTTGTGCTTAAAACAGTCGTGCAACTTCTGTTTAGGGAGTGATGCGATCATGGTAGAGGAATAACTGGCAGAGGAGTGTCGGAAATATATGCATTTCATCATTAAAATGAGGCCACACTTATTGTAATAGGGAGATCAAAACATTCACCCATTTTTTTTTTTAATTCAGTGGTTGTTTAAAAGGCATCCATTCACAAAATAATGAGTAATTTTGGAAAGGGGCTGCCTCTGGCTACGCGTGGAAGATCTGTTACACTGGACTGCCTCGGCAGTTGCTATTTGCAGCTTTTTTGACGCAGATTATCCATCGAGAGACCAGAGTGTCAAAGAAGAGGCAAGAAGGATAGAGGCATGGCAGGAGGTCCGCGCAGGGGTCCTCCTGATAGATGGCGCGAGGGAGGACCTGCTTTAATGGCCTGGCTGTGGCTGCACGGAGTCCTGGTGGGATGGGATACAAAGGGTGGATGTGAGAGGAGGCGGGAGCCAGCACAGCTTCACAGCAAAGGCTGTGGGAGCTATTGCGTTATGGTTTATGAAATGCTTTCGGTTTTCACTCACCATGTACTCGAGTACTGGTACTCTCCTTCAGCTTGGAGTACTTCGTATTGGACTGAAATAGGAGTGCCGGCCCTCAGAACTGGCTCGGACTGGTCAATTTAAAGCACTGCATACAACTAAAAAACACTCATCACACTATACCTCAAACATAACCGTATGTAAAATAGGGAATAATGATCACAGAGAATACATAAATGGTCCCTAAATGTAACCATTATCCTCTTGTTTACTCGCCAGCACCCCAGCCTGAATCCTATAGCTTGAGAGCCACAAGCATCACTTACCTCAGTGTCTTCCATTTAGGCTAAATGATCCTTCTTCACCCCTTCCCATTTCCCTTTTCAGCTTCACGGGCCCAGGTCTGGTTACTCCAGTCATAGGCATTGTGCATTTTCTGTACAAACCTTAACTCCAGCACAACACTGCAGTGGCACAGCATGCATTACTATTAAGTTACATTCCAGTAAAACAAGGTGAAAAGGCTGGAACATGCAGATAGACCCAAGAAGAACCCAGCCATAGTCCAGGATGGATCCACCCCCCCCCACAACTGTACATACGCCCACTGAAGCTCCCAGCAGGCATCAGGAACTTCATGCACACTGGTCCCAGGCTTTTCTCCCAGAAAAGCCACGGTTCAAATCCTACCCTCATTAAAGAATGCATGCAGTTTCATTCAGCCTTTCTGCCTAGACAATCGGGCCATCCATGGCTTAGAGACTGAGTGGAAGGCAATGGACTCTTCCTCCTGCTGGGCATTGTTTCAAAACACCCACTTTGACAACCTAATGTCAGACTGCCTGTAAGCCAGACCATCCTTTAGCCAGACACATACTTGCATCATGAAACTTTACAATGGAGGGAAGTAGCCCAGCTGCTACGATCTGGGGAGACTTTTCCTGAGGGCAACCCACCGTGGGCAAAATTACCCTCGTCTCTGTGACATCAATCGGCGCAAAGAAGCCATAGATTTGATGCATTTTGCGCTTTAAAATACAACTTAATAGAACGTGGTGGCTGCAGGTACGCTACATCATCGTGTCATGCCAAGCGAGATACCACATGATGCAGACAGGTCATTTCTGTACCAGGCTCTCAGAGAAACATAGTTGTCCTTCACTTGCCTGCAGGGAGACAAGCTAAGGGCTTTACTCTGTCCATACCAATACATTGGGTGGGGGGCATGAGGATGTTCCTCCACCAACGTAGATACTGGGGCTATCCTTCAATTAGGCAGATTGCAGTTCTGTATCCATCTGGGATGGTGGCGTGGGTTGAATGGGCGCTGTCTGCTACCTAGCTGGGGGCGAGGATGCCAAGGACAGTTCTTAACCTTGGTAAAGGTAGCCGTGTCCTTTATGCTGTTTGAGGGAGGGTGGGGCTCTCACCAGTCACTGAGAATATCTCTGTCCAACGGGGCAATCTCCGTCCGCTAGCTCCACCCCTTTTATAGGGATGGAGGGTATGGTGTTGTCAATGTCGGTTAGTTCCTTGCAAGAACACGACACTCGCTGGCACTGTAGTGCCATCCTCATTCATATGAGGCACCTACATTGCAGTGTTCGCTGGTAGTGAGGCGGAGCCTCAGCTGCACTGTCGGTCGATGTAGGCAAGGGGAAAGGGAAGATATAACGCCATTCTCTTCTTGTTCCAAATGACGAATGTCAAAAAAGTGAAGCCTCTTTGTTCTTGAGCTGCAGGATTCTTGCATGCCTGCCCTGTACTCACTCTGTTGTTCTGTGCAGATGGGTGGTGTCCTTTTCCTTTTCTTGATGTATCTATCGTTTCATCTTGAGCACACTGTCCTTAAGTGGCCAGGGTTGTTTCTAAACAAATAACAAATTGACTCCTGTGGCAGACACTTTAAATGCTCCGCCCCCCAGCACTCTTATTTTGGGACAAATCTTTTCATCTCAGCCTCTTGCCCCATTTGAAGCCCCCGCTCTCTGGGGGCGTCTCTAGAAATCAATATTGGGAGGTAAAGCGAGGCAAAACAAGGGGGCACAAACGGAACTCGGAGGGCACAAACAGGTAAGGGACAACTGGACGAGCTAGTTTAAGTAAACCTATGTTTTACCAAGCTCTTTGCATCTATGAAAAAAGGTGACATTATGCAAGTTCATAGTGGGTTTGAAACAATAAACGACTTGCATAAAGTTAATATGCACCGTGAAAGGATAATTTATATTCAACGGTTGCAAAAAGGAAAAAAAAACACCCAAAGGCATTTGGTGTTATAAGTGTTTTCATGTGTGTTTTTTCGTTTAACATATGTTATAATTATATTTTGCAGTAGCTTAAAATCACTCTTCCCCGTCATCATGCACCTTCATGGTCCAACCCACAGCACCCTGAATTACACCTCATTCAAACATATATATATATATATATTGCAACTTCAACATGACAGTTCAGCGGTCTTCCATAAAGTGCCCACTCTGTGCTTTAAACGGGTAACACAAAATAATGTTCATCTAACCCATTTCCATTATTTGAAGGTTAACAATTATAGTAACATCACGTTTTTATCTTGAGCTTCATGGTGGAGAACCTCCCTCATCAGAGTAGTTTAACAACTACACAATTTAATGGTAATGTAATGTTAATTGGTCTTGTATAGCATATCTCTGAAATTTGGGGTGGCCTTGCGGCATATGGTATTACCATTAAAAAAGGGGGGGTGATCATAAGGAAGAGGCAGGTGCGGAACATGTGGCGTTGATGAGTGTGGGCAGAAGTCGTCATGATTCTATGTTGTTTGTAGCATTGACCCATGGCTAAAATTCGAGATTTAGTAGATCCTAATGCTGGAACACTGGGAGAGTTCCTGGACAGGACGGAGTCTGTGATGGAGCCAACGATGTAGCGGGCTGTGTGAGGAGCTCTGTACTGCTCCAACCAAGTTCCTGTGGTGCTAGGACATACATTGTCTGTGTGTGTTGTGGTCTGTATGTAGTGTAATGGTGCTATTAGAAAGGTGAACGAGTCATTGGGAGAGGGGGTGGTGGTTTGGGGCACCTCAGGAGTTCTACTAGTAGAATTTTAGGGTTTGACTGAAGCAGTAGAGTTCAACTTGTGTTGTTATCCATCAAGATGAGTTGTTATTGTTCTGGGTTCCCTTTCATAATGATTGTGGTGTGGCGTCAAATTCTAATGTCTGATGGGGAGAAAAGGTTTGGAGAGACTAACCCGATTGGGTTCCAATCTTCCAGGTGCTCTTGATTTAAATGTTTTGCAGTCATATTGCAGAAGCCAGTGGGGCTGACCCGTCTCTATTTCGTCCTTAGTTGCAAAGCTGGTGCTCTGATCTTTATTTGAAAACTGAGGTGTAGTGACTAATGTGGTGGTTCATTCCTTGGGAGGTGCAGGACCATGGTTCATCTGAGTGGTTCTCGTGAGTCTTACATTCCCAGCCTGGCATGGCTGGAAGTTCTTCTTGGTCCTGTCTTTAGAGGGGGTCCTGCTAGTTTGTTGTGGTCTAGTGAACAGCCAGGATTTGAGAGATTCTTTGAAGACTTGATGATCATGCTCTTTGCAGAGTCACCTGGGCATTAACATTCCAGTGTTGGGTTGATGGGAAGGAGAATGAAGAACTTCAAGGTACTCTGCTTTGAAGGATGAAAGGCCAAGTTAACCCTGCCAGAATTCAAATGTGTGACTGCTGGCTGCACACAAATGCCAGATGGAAGCGCTTAATTAGTCAGAACTCATGCAGCCAGACCTCCTTAGTTTGAGCAAATCTGCCCACACTACTCGTGCACTGCAGACCCTTTTCTGGCTTCCAATAAATAATGAATCATCATCTTTCAAACTTAGGGCTTGGCTAACTTAGTAAATACTAGGTACAGGGTCCACATACCTCTGGAAACTACAACCTGCTTCAGAATCTGAGATTTGCCTTGAAGCAAAAAGTGGGGTTGGGTTAGCTGAATGAAAATAAATGCCAAAACATTGAAACTATAATAAAGGCGAGATCAGAGAAGGGGAAGGTGTAGGTTTGGGTGTAGCTTACATTTTCTGTACCTATTATCCAAGGTGAAAAATGTGCACTCGCCACTAGCCATTGCTAGTTATAATTGACTCTTGGTGAGTCAGAAATGGTGTGCTATGTGCATGTGTGGGATTTAGTTTTTGAGTGACTTTTTGTGGCTGCCTAGTAGCTTGCAAATTGAAATATTTTGCCCTGTATTCTCTATTAGAGACACTTCCATTCCTGCTGTCTATGCACTCCTTTGCTGAACTACCTCCAACCCCAATAAAATTATGTTGACTATTACAACCTTTTGGATACTGATCCCCCCCCCCCCCACCATTGGTCCGGATCGATGGATACCCACTTTTTTCCCCTCGAGAGGTGACTGAAAATGAGGTGCAGGATGTTATAACTAAATTGAAACCTACTTCCTGCAAAGGAAAGATTTTCCCTGCTGCCCGCTTTCAGGATTTTCAGAGCTCCCTTCTTCCGTTGGTCACTACATTTGTAAATCGCTCCTTTGCAGAAGGTGAAGTTCTAAATGGCATTAAAGAAGCGTGGATCTCACTGTTACTAAAAAAGGAAAATGTGGATGTTCATGATCCCGGGAATTTCCGGCCATTTACAAGTGTTCCGTTTCTTTTAAACATTTTAGACAAACGGCCAACAAACCAATACCAGAGCTATGTGCAGGAGAATACAAGTCTCGATACTTCTCAATCTGGTTTTCGAGTTGGCCATAGTACTGCGACTGCTCTCTTAGATCTGAAGTCTAACATCATTGAGATAATTGATAGAGGTGGGCAGGCTTTCTTGCTTCTTTAAGATCTGTCAGCCGCTTTTGATCTTGTTGATCACACCATCCTGGCCGACATATTAATACAAGTGGGTGGCTGTTCCATTTCTGCAGCCAACTGGTTTACATCCTTCCTTGGCCCCTGTAATGTCTATGTAGCCAAGGATAATGTGCATTCTTCTAAAGAAACATCTACCTGTGGAGTTCCACAGGGATCTTGCCTGTCACCTTTACTCTTTAATGTGTACATAAAACCTCTGTGTGACCTCCTGTCCTCTCTGGGTGTTTGTTTTGCTAGCGACGCAGATGACACTCAGATAGTGATTGTACTCTCAGGTCAGTACAAAAAAGACAGTGAAATGATCAACATAATTTTCAATAACTTTCAATCTTGGATGGCCAGAAACTCTTTAGCATTAAATAATTAAAAAAAACAGAGCTACTAATACTTGGTACACAAATGAAACTTAAAAAGTTGGATTCATCCTACAGTAGTTTCGGATCACGTGAAAACCTTGGGGATCTATTTCGACCCTCACTTCTCCTTTGCAAAACATGTGCAGTACCTCAAATCCTCTTGTTCCAATTATATTCACCTGCTATGGCAACTCTGTCCATTTCTTTCAGAAGCAAATAGAGCTACAATTGCAACCGCCATTGTCAATACTAAACTTGACTACTGTAACAGCTTATTGGTTGGCGTTTCCCAGGAAAGTATTAAAAGTCTTCAAGTCATTCAGAATGGAGCAGTGCGAGCGGTTTGTGGTATTGGCTGACGCACCCACATCTCCAGCGCCCACAGCAAACTGCTCTGGTTCTCAGTTAATCAGCGAATCCGATTCAAAGGCATCATGATTACTCATAACTGTTTAGCAGGGAAGGCACCTCACTGTCACTCAACAAGAGTTTCTAAAATGCCTATATGTCGGACGGACAGGTCAAATAAAGACTACTACAACAACCTCTTGTCCTGCTGAAAAAACTTGGCAATACAAGCTCCAATGCCTGGGGCCCTTCTTGTTGGAACCAATTGCCATCAGCTTTGAAAAGCACCGAGTCTACTGCTCAATTTAAAAAAAAAATTGAAGACACAGCTGTTCGACCTAGAAGTCTCTAATTCTCCAACCTTTCAGTCTTCTACTTAATGACTGACCCCTGCTTGTCTTTGTTTTTCTTTTTGTCTTGTGAGCGCTATGAGGCACAAGGGTGTAAGGCGCTATATAAAAAAGCAAGTAGATAAAGTACTTGCAATGATCCTGCCTATGCAGCTGTAAACTTTAGATTCTGTGAACCGTGCCTCCCATCCCTAGACTAACTTAAAGGTTTTATCTTGCTTTTTATGTGCACATTGATTGTAGTAACATAATTGCCGTAGTATGCTTGCAGGCGGAGGGCAGTGTGAGAGCGATCGACCAGTGTCACCAGATAAATGCTTCCCAATGACACCTCTTTTCCAGCTGCTTTTTAATCCTGGAAATACCCCAACATTCAAGAGCAGTGGTGGGCAATTTGTGACACGTCAGGTGTTTAGGCTTACGATTTCGTTGAACACTTACCATTGTCTGTACTGGATATGGATGATGGGCGTTGTAGGCCAACACGTCTGGAGGGATGCGGGTATCCCACCGCTTTTCCGGAAGACTGGCTATGGGCAAAGGAATGACCTACTGTTGCTTACGTAACTATGCTTCAATAAAATGCATTAACAAAACTTGTGAGTTGTGTCCTGTAACGGCTAAGATCTTCAACCCCTTTCATTCAGGTCCCTTTTTTCCAGTATTCTCGTACAGTAGTTGTAGTTTTTTTTCAGACTACACAGCAGGGTTTGTAAGTGCCAGAATGCAATGTGATGATAAAAACTAGTTTAGCATCTGAGCTGAAATGGGCTAATTTGTGATGTCTTTAATCTTCCCACTGGGTTATACATGTGTGATAGTCACATGCTCTTAGTTGTTGTTTGGTGCAGTCATGAAGTTTGTTGGTATGCATGATGTGCATACAAGCAAGAGGCAGCATACCTTTAACAAGATGACATCACTCAATGTCTACCCACCAATAGTGTTCACAAGCAAAAGACAGTATGTTACAACAGATATCACTCATAGCTCATCTCCAAATATGTGCTAAAAAAGAGTCGACTTAACTGAATAGATATCACCCACAGGTGCCAAGTATAGAGGGATAAGTGGGCAACTGAGCCCTTGGCTCTTTAGCAACGGGAGCAGGAACCTCACTTTGCTCCCATAGGTATTTTTACAGTTACCAGTATCTGACTGCGCATCCTAAATGAGACTGCGCGCAGTCAGTGTGGCTGGAGACAAAACCTTGTTGTCTTTAAATGTGCATGAACTGCACTGTTGGTAATATGTGTCAGTACAATTGGGAACGTTGAAATGCTTGAAAGTAGAGTGATTTGTCCTAAAGCAGAAGGCTACTAAGGGGTCAGTAGCTCAGCGGGCAGAGTGACTATGCTGAGGTGTTGTATGTTTAAAGCAGCTGGCTGTACACCTCCTGGCTTTTGCAATTTCTTCAAAACTGTGTGTTCTAAAAGGCACCATTCAACCAGGGCTGGGGTTGGACTGGTCGTTTGGTCATATTCAGGGCTGGGGTAAGGGAATTTATACCCACTTAGTGAAACTCAACAGTTGGCAGCCATGAACCCACAGTTTAGATTCCTAATAACTTGTGAGCACAACGAAACAATCTATTTTTAGATTGAGCAGTTTGACAAGCTTATACCATCTTTAGAAGTATACCCTGCAATAAAACGGTCAAACGAAGGGTTCCAAAACTGGCAGGGTTTTTGTGGTTTTATTCCCACAAAAAACTGAATACAGATCAAAGAAATCGTGGCAGTCTTTCTACAGCGTGTCAAAGCTGAAGGTCTACTGTGTGGGTGCTGTTGAATATCCCTATGCCTCCGGGAGATGCAAGTCCAATACAAGAATTACAGGCTTTTTTTCTTTGCTGCGGTCACTGTGTCATCCTATCTTACCTTCCATGCTCGCTACCACTGATACTTCCTTCCTCCCTTCCTCCTTAGTTTTGCTTCGCTCAAATAGTAACGGCCCTGTTCGTGGCCAAATCAAGCAACTTTATTGGGGAAAAATTCCTTCGAAGCACAGTTTAAATAGACCTGGTTTGTGTTACGGCGTGCGCTGCCACTGTGTCAGATGGGCGCATCACAGTGTTAATAAAGGGGGGGGGGTCTTCCCGCTTTGCGGGCAGACACTGCCAGTAACCATTAATAAGGCTTGCGTCTTCATTTCGTGGCCCCGGTGTACATCTATAACAACAGGCGACGAGGTGGTCACGAGCTCCAGCATGCTGCGCTGCACTCCCAGCCATGCCCACCTAGTTCGGCGTCCCAACAGCAGATCTTTCCCCGCAGCTGCTGCGCTCCATGGGGGAGGCCTGCGCAATGCGGGCAAGCCCACTGGTGCGGCGGTACTGGATAGCCCGCTGCCTTCCCCTCTTGGGAGGCTCCCACTGCGTACATCATTTAAGAAAAAAAAAGATATATAACAGCTGGTGGCAAGGTGGACATTCTGTGGAGTAGAGGAGGAAGGATCCTCTTCGGGGCTGACTCCCAGACAGCAGTATAGGTGTTGCGAGGTGTATACGCAGTTACCACGCATGCACGAGCGGGACGAGGCTCGCGTATGTGCAGTTGTTAATAAAGACGGTCACCCGGCAGTTGGAGCCGGGGATCCGAGCGGGCCACACGCATCCCGTGTGGTTCCTTGTATGCGTGGGCGCAGCTGCGTATGAATGCCGGTGGGGGCCCTGGCATAGCCCCCACCACTTAACACTGGCGACGAGGACGACTCTTGAGCAGTATATCTCTGCGCTGAAGGCGTCAGAGATGGAACATCTTGCTCCGTGTCGGCACGAACTCGCATGCAGGGCCGGCGGCCATTTTCTTCATACGCGGATTGCAGCGTTTGTGGCCCAGGAGGGTGCTTGTGCACCGACTGTGATCCCCAGTATATATTCGTCAATTTTTGGAACTTTCCACAGCCCTAGCATGCTGCAGGGCTGTGGCATCATTGAAATAGAAGAAGGGAAGAACTGTTGGGGGGCTAAAGACTTTCCCACGCCTGGACCCACTGGGTTGGGTTCCAGAATTATTTATCTGAGGACTGCATCATCTCTTCACCTGTAAAGGCCAACAACCTGTGAGTACTTTACCCTGACACTACCATGGGTGAGGAAGGAGACGAGGAAGGTGTCCCTGCCCCAGTCCCACGCAGGAGGCACAGCACTTTGGCCCCCATGCCTGAATTTGACACCACGGGCCCACCATCCAAACTGGGGCAGAAAATGGTTCCTGTGGGTTAGAAACTAGAAATGTTTTTCAGGGCCTCTGGGGAGGTGGATGATGAAGCGAAAGCTGCCATTATGGTGTACTCTGCAGGGACGGAAGTCCACAGAATCTATGACTCTCTCAACATCCCAGTGGTCACGTACGACGCCATGAAACGGGCCTTTCGAGACCACTTTCTTCCCATGGTGAACGTGGATTTTGACAGATTTGTCAGTTGTGCTGAGAAGCAGCTAGAAGAGGAGTCGCTGGACCAGTTCTGTGCGCGACTGAGACACCTGGCCAGCTCCTGCAGGTGGGTGAATGAGGAGGAGATGGTCCGCAATCAGCTGCTGAAAGGATGCGGTTCGGGGAAACTGAGGAGGCAAGTGCTGAGGGAGCCTGGTTTGACCCTGCAGCAGATTTCGGACACTGGGAGAGCTTACGAACTGGCGGAGGCTAGGGGGGCGAAGATGGATGCAGCCACGCACCCAGGCAAAGGCAAAGAGGCATTTGCCATTGGACGCTCTACTCCTGGGAGGGCGAGATGGTCACCAAAGAGAGGGGATGGCCCTCCGGCGCCTGGCAATGCTCAGTCGTGTCCCTACTGCGGGTATGACCTGCCGCACATGGGGGAGTGCCCAGCAAAGACGAGGGTCTGCGGCCGGTGTGGCACACCAGGACATTATGCGAGAGTGTGCAGGGCATCAACCCCGATAGCAGCCTCGAGAGGACCAGCGAGAATTGGTGGGAGCAATACCCGGAGGGTGAGGGGTGTGTCAGCGGTCGAGCAAGGCTTGCAGGACCTGAACATTGCAGAGGAGGAAGAAAAGGAAGCGGAAATCGTTTTCATTTCAAGCATTGCCAGAGTCCAGAGGAAGCCGACAACCGACGTGCATGGTAGACATCAGAGAGGTTCCCACCCCGGTCCTCATAGATACAGGGGCGTCAGTCTGTGTGCTAGCGACTGAACATTATGAAGCACTCCCATGCCCTCCGGAGTTGACAGAATCCAAGGCGCAGATATATGCCTTCCGGGGAGACGCGCCACTTCCCATCCAAGGAGTGTTCGTAGTGCCAGTATCCCATGAACCGAGCAAGATAAAAGCAAGGTTCTTCATAACAAGCATGAGCCTGCACTCCCTCCTAAGTTGTGCCGCCTCCGAAGCACTAAACCTTGTACACTTCACGTTTGCTGTCTATCGCACGGACCTAGAAAGCCTCTTGAAGCATTTTGACATGATCTTCCAAGGGATAGGGAAACTAGAAGGTGACCCCATACGGCTCCACATTGATGAATCGGTGAGACCAACAGCACTCGAGCACCGCCGCATCCCGTTCCACCTGAGGGCACAGGTGGAGAAGGAGTTACAGACCATGGTCGACCTAGACATTGAGAGGGTGGAAGGCCCAACCCCTTGGGTTTCTCCGATTGTTGTTGCCCCTAAGCCCAAACAGCCAGGTGCAGTCCGCATCTGCATGGACATGAGGTTGCCGAACACGGTGATCAAAAGGGAACGTCGCCTCATGCCCACCCTAGATGACATTGTCGGCGAGCGACAAGGGGCGAGAGTCTTTTCTAAACTGTATTTGAGGTCTGACTATCACCAACTGGAGCTGCACCCTGAGTCAAGATACATTCCCACCTTTACGACTCATGAGGGGCTATACCAGTTAGCTTCGGGGTCTCGTCAGCAGTGGAAGTTTTCCAGAATGCCATCAGGGGTGCCCTGTTGGGGTTCAAAGGGGTAATCAACATGTTTGCAAGGTCGGAAGTTGAGTACCTGAAGCACCTGGAGAGCACCCTGGAAAGACTCCGCGCCCTAGGACTGACCCTGCACAGAAATAAGCGTGAATTTTTGAAAGACCGGATAGAATTCTTCGGGTTCGTGTTCCACGCCGGGGGCATCTCTCCGGACCCGGAGAAGGTGAAGGACATACAGGAGGCCGCCCCACCGGAGTCGCCCGGGCAGATCAGGAGCTTCCTGGGGATGGTCAATTACTGTGGACGATTTATTTGCGACTTGGCCTCCCTATCGGAACCCTTGCGGGCACTGACTAGAAACAATGTGGCCTGGTCCTGGACCGGGAAGGAGCAGAGGGCATTCACGGCCATCAAAAACGCCCTGTCGGGGCAAGAGACTATGGCCTGCTTCAATCCGGACCGGGAGTCGGAGATTGTGGTAGATGCCAGCCCGGTGGATTTGGGTGCGGTCCTCATGTAGGCAGACCCACAGGGGACCATGTGGCCCGTTGCTTACGCCAACAAGGCTCTCACCGAGACGGAGAAGCGATATTCACAAATTGAGCGTGAAGCCTTGGCTATCTTGTGGGGCTGTAAGCATTTTCGGATTTACATCCTGGGAAAGCCCGTAGTGGTGGTGACGGACCACAAGCCCCTGATCCGATCATGTCCGGGGCGTCATCCAAGCCACCGCCTCGTATCGAGAGTTGGATGCTCTCGCTCATGGAGTACGGTGTGAAGTTGCTGTATCGTCCTGGCATGCACAACCCAGTGGACTATCTGTCCCGGCATCCGGGGTCTGGGAGACCCTGAGACTCACCAGAGGTGGTGGACTGTGTGGAGGCGGTGCACCTGGTGGTGGAATCGGTGCTACCTGTCGCCCTGGCGCACCAGGAAATCGCAGATGAATCAAACGCAGATGAGGTATTCCTGAGAATCAAGGAGGCTGTGGCCACCAGGGAGTGGCGCGACATGCTCACGAACAGTGCTAGAAGGGACGATGGTGCATCAAAGGACCTGCAGGCCCTCTGTAGGGCTCGCCAGGAGCTGTCGGTAGCGGAGGATGGTTTGCTGCTGAGAGGGCACCAAATTGTCATCCCACGAGCACTAGTAGGAAAGGTGCTGCAGCTCGCACACCAGGGTCACCAAGGAATGGCGAAGACAACGGCACGCCTCAGGTTGAAAGTATGGTTCCCAGATCTGGAGAGCAGGGTAGACGAGTTTGTGAGGGCATGCATTCCGTGCCAAGCGGCAAGTCGAGTGGAGCGAGGGCCGCCCATCCAGGCCATGGAAAGGAGTGAACGTCCGTGGGGGACGTTGCATGCAGATTTCGTGTCCACGGGCCCGGGGACGTACTTCTTGGCAGTAATAGACCAGTGGTCGCGCTATCCTGAGGTGGAGCTGGTTGAATCCACGGCCAGTGATCACACCATCATGGCCCTGGAGAAGATGTTTGCCACCCATGGCTTCCCCGTGGAGATATGTTCGGACAACGGAGCGCCATTCCAGGGCCAGCAGTTCGCAAGATATTGTGAAGAAAGAGGAATCCAGCATCGGAAGGTCACCCCACTCTGGCCCAGGGCAAATGGAGAGGTGGAACACTTCATGCGGACGCTAAATAAAGTGTTCCGAATATAGCTGGATGGAGGGGAAGACCTCTGGCAAAATCTGGTCGACTTCCTGCGCGAATACCGCACAACCCCGCATCAGTCGACTGGGGTCGCGCCAGCGGAAGCCCTTTTCAAGCAGGCCCCCGGGGGCTGTTGCCCGAAGTAGAAGGCAGCAGACCGGGGGAGATTGATAACAGGGTACAAGCGGAAAGGGCTGCCCAGAACGAGCAGGAGAGTGTCCGGAGGAAGTTACCCGAGAGGGTGATTGCAGTGGGGAACACAGTGCTGGTTCAGAATTGGAGGCCGGAAGGGAAGTTATCTCTACCTTACGAAAAGCAGTTAGGAGTGACCCACGTCAAGGGGTCCATGGTCACTGCAGCCAATGCCCGAGGAACAGTCACGAGTAATGCATCATTCTTCAAGCGAATAGCAGCTACGCCAAACCCGGAGGTGAGCGACCCGCATGGGGCCCGAGTTTGACGATGGATATTCACCAAGGGACGATGGACCGGCAGAGGCCCCAGGGACACCAAAGGCGCCCTCAGAAGAGGCACGCAGGTACCCGAGCCGGGCGGGGCGCAAGCCGCCACAGAAGTTCCAAGACTTCATTATGGACCCTGCCTCGTAACAGGTGGAAGACTGTCAGTCTAAGTTTGAGCTGTTACTGTTGAATGCATTCTGTTATGTGTCTTGTTTGGGGGAAAAGGAGGGATGTTGCGTAGTGTATACGCAGTTACCAAGCATGCGTGAGCGGGATCGAGGCTCGCGCATGCACAGTTGTTAATAAAGACGGTCACCCGGCAGTTGGAGCCGGGGACCCGAGCAGTCCACACGCGTCCCGTGTGGTTCCTTGTATGCGTGGGCATGGCTGCGTATGAATGCCGGTGGGGGCCCTGGCATAGCCCCCACCACTTAACAATAGGGAGGTGGTGGTCCTACACCCCTCTCTGTGCCCCCCAGTGGGACAGACGGTCTGGCTAGGTACCAGTCACACTGGATGGTGCATGCAGTCACTGGTGAGTGCACCAGGCCTCACTGGAGGTGGTGGGTGGTGGTAACACTGCAAACTGCCCTGCCATCAGGGTGCTCGTGCTGCGGGTGAGACATTGGTATCCCTGAAGCTGTCGCCCGAGATCACCTGATCTGCATACTCAGCTAGCAGCCACGGCTGGACTTCCAGGGGTGCTCATGCCTCTGAGGGGGACTCCTGTTGCGTGCCACGACCGTGCCTGCTGAGGACCCTCATTCCAGAGAGTGCACAGAGGCAGAGGAACCCCGCCACCAACCCCGCTGTCGGCATCCAGGAGTGAGGGATGCAGGAGCAGTGGCCCACCGTGAGAGGCCCCCAAGAGCTTCACTGGCTGCCCAAATCCCGAATTTGATGTCACTGGGCACCCCCTATTCTCGCCCCAAGGTGGGACATTTGGGTAGAGAGACTAGGAATGTACTTTGCCACCACCAAGGAGACTGACGACACGGCTTTGAGTGCATGCTCCTCTTCTATGCGAGCAGCGAGGTACACCAAATCCTTAAGAGTCAGAGACCCAGAGACAATTCATACAATGCTGCCAAAGAAACCCTACAGGAGTACTTCTGCCCGTTAGTTAACAGGGATTACGAGCGCTTTCACTTGAGGCAGGCCCACCAATAGCTGTCAGTCTCTGGACGCATACCACGTGCGACTATGCTGGATGACAAGGACATGCCGATTGGTGGATGAAACAGATTAAGTAAAAGCCAAGATTATTCAGCACTGCTCGTCGGCAGCGCTGCACCGACAAATACTAAAGGAACCGGAAGTACCCCTACACATGATACTGGAGCTGGGGAGAACACAGGAACTGTCAGCATCCAGGGCAGCGCAGATGGAGGAAGCGCCGAAAGGGGGCAGACCCTAAATCGTGTATGTTGTGACAACAAGAGGAGTGCATAGGTCCCGCAGAAGGTACGGGAAGCCAAACAAACAGGGCAGCTCGAAGCAGCAAGAGGAATGGCTGAAACATGTGATGCCTGTGTAGGGGCGGCACGTCAGAATCCAGCCTTCCCAACGATGGGAGCTACTTGCGGGCAGTGAGGCAAGGTTAACCACAATGTACGGATGTGCAGAGCCCCATGGCAGACAGTGCAAGCATCCCGCACAACGCCGATGAGGCCCAGTTATCAGCAAGTAGCAGCAGTGGATGAGGTTCCGAGGTCAGGTAGCCCTACCCTGTCAAGGGTGGAGGGGGCCATTGATATAGAAGATGCATATTTCATCTTGGCCATCTGCCTAGATACCACGCGGTCACACAGGAAGCCTTGCTTTTCCAATTCGATCCTGAATAAGGAGATGTCAATTCTAGTTGGCACTGGGGCATCCGTCAATGATGCCCCCGAGTTAGTTCAGAAAGCTGTCGCCTATGGTGGAACATCGCCTTTACCCCTGGATGGGGTCTTTGCTGCCACTGTGTGCCACGAAAAGGACGCAGTCCATACCATGTCCTACGCCACACCTGTAGCTAAGTAAACTCTTCTCAGCTGCTCGACGGCGGAATACTTGGGCCTAGTGCAATTTCCTTTCCAGATATACCGCCAGGACATTGGAGACCTGCTGGGCCCAACCATCCAGCCGTCGCACTGCACCACTGGCGCATACCCCTTCAAGCTGGAAGAAGCAGGTAGAATGGAGGGGGGTCTAGGTGGGTGTCACCCATTGTTGTGGTGGCAAAGCCAAAATGCTCGGTCGAGGTGTGCATCTGCGTTGATATGAGGCTGCCCAGCCTGCACCATCAGAATGGAGAGACACTCCACGCCAACATTGGACGATGTCTTGTCGGATCTGCGGGGTGGCTCAGCTGTTTTCAACTCTGGACCTAAGGCTGGCTATCACCAGATTCCGCTACACGTGGGCTCCAGAGCCATCACGACATACTCATCACACATTGGTTTGTTCAGGTACAAGCGCCTGAGATTCTGGGCAGAGGTGTTCCAGCACACCATAAGTGGTGTGCTGGCAGGGCTCCCAGGCGTCTGCCACGTGAATAACGACATGCTGATTTATCAGAGATACCCCAAAGAAAACATGGCTCGGGTCACAGCAGTGTTGGAGATGCTCTCCGAACAGCGTTTGACATTACACCCGAGGAAATGCAAGTTCATGGAATCCGAAGTAGACTTATTCAGTTTTGTCTTCCATGATGGGGGGGGCTCTCCCCCGATCTGAAGAAAGTAGGAGACCTCAAGTTGGCGCCAGCGGCAACTTTGCCGTCAGAGGTCCGCAGCTATCTGGGGATGGTCAATTTCTGCGAGAGATTCATCCGGAACCTCGCCACCCTTACAGAGCCTTTACACATCCAGACAAAAAAAGACAAGGACAGGCGGTGGGAAACGAGGAGCAGAAGGCATTTGATACTACCAAAGCGGCCCTCACCGCTGACACCACAATGGCCTACTTCGTCCCTGCGAGGGAATCTGAGGGGATGGTTGATGCAAACCCGGCAGGGCTAGGAGCCTTGTTGGTGCAAGTATACAAATCCGGTTAGAGAAATCCGTTGGCTTTCATAAGCAAGGCGCTCGCCCCAACCCAACGCAGCTACTCGTAGATTGGGAGGGAGGCACAAGCAGTCCTGTAGGGGTGCAAGCACTTCCACATCTACATTTACGGGCACCCGGTCACAGTGATCACCGATCACAAGCCCCTTGTTCCGATCCTAGAAGGATAAGCATGCAGACCACTGGTTCAGCTCGAACGCTGGTTCCTTCAATTGCATGGTGTTACGCTAATGTTCAGAGCAGGCAAGGACAACCTTGCGGACTACTTGTCACGCCATCCAAGGATGCAGGCTCTCAAGGACCAAATGGACGTAGATGACACTGAAAACATAATGGCCATGATGACGGAGGCCGCTGTTCCGAAATCCATGTCGATGGCTGACATTGCAAGAGCTACCAGCCTGGACACGGGCATTCAAGAGTTGGTCTAGCAACTGAGGCCGGGGCAGTGGAAAGGGTTCCTAAGCATTACACAGCATTGCATGCCGGAAGCTCAGGCATTCATCTAAGGCCTGTGGAATGTAAGGAGTGAACATATGCTGGTCTCTGAACAAGTACTCCTGCCGGGAACGCAACTGGTGATCCCCATGTCGTTACAGGAGGAGGTGATCAAGCTTGCGCATGCCGCCCGCCAAAGGATGACCAAGACAATCGCATGCCTAGCTGAAAAAGTGTGGTTCCCAGAGCTAGAATGGAAGGTGGAAGATGCCATTGCCACGTGCAAGTGGTGCCAAGCGGCGAGACCGCTGGCCAAGGGCCCGCCCATTGCATCCCTGGTCCGAGCCAACACACTGTGGAGTGCCCTGAGTGTGGATTTTGGTACTGTTCTACATTCAGAGCACTTTCTAGTGGTGTTGGACGAATGCTTGCCGTTTCCAGTGATTCAGTTTGTCGAGTCCCCCGGTGTGAGATCAGTTATCCGGGTGCTGAAATGCGTATTTGCACATTTTGGACTCCCTGACTCAGTGAGGTCGGATAACAGACCCCCTTCCAGAGTGAGGAGCTGGCCACGTTCCAAGCATCGAATGGGATGGTGCATTGTCTGATCACGCCATGTTGCCCCATGCCAACTAGGATGTCGAGAGATTTATGCAGACTCTCAATAAAGCCTTCTACATCGCCCTGGTGAAGGGGCGGCCGCTGGAACACGCCCTCACAGAATTTCTGCTAGCATACCGCCCAACTCCACCATGAGTGTTCCCCATTGGAAGCAGTCTTTGGCCGGAAAGTCAAGTTGACCATCCCAGAACATTGAATCCAAGTCCAGACACAGCACAAGCAATCCAATGCCAAAGAATCAGTGCACCATGGGCTGGTGGAACAACCCCTTTAGATTGGGGACCAAGTGCTGACCCGGAGGAGAAGTCCTATACACAAGCTGTGCCTACCCCACAACCCCGTGCCCTGGAGGATCACGTGCATCAAGGGACAATGGTCACTGTGACTCAAGGAAGAGAGCCACTCACCCGCAACTGCAGCAGGTTTCACGGTATCAGGGAGTCTCTGAGAATTGAGGATGCCATAGATACCGGTCACAGCAACTTCCAAGATCATGGTGACAGGGATGACCCCGCCGATGGAAGAGTTTGACCAGAGTGATGATGGCCAAGAGCCTCGGGGTGCCCGAACCCAAACACCGGGTCCAGCCAGCTATCCCCAGCGTTTCAGTCACCGGCCTCCCGAGAGACGCAGAGACTATGTACTGGTGTGAGCAACAGCGGTCTGCAAGTATCTGACATAGTGTTGCTCCCTAATGATGTTATGTGTTATTGCTCATGTTATGACAGAGGTTGGAGGGGATGTTATTCTGACAAATCAACTTCCGGAGCACCAGTGGTCCAGGGATGAATATCGGTTTCTAAACCATCAATCAACCCCACACCTCTAGTACATGAGAAGGGATCCGAACAGATTGGAATACAAGTGAATTTTAAGACCTCCTTGTCCAATTTTGGTAACATGGACGAAACAGCAGGCTTATCTCTGCAAGGTCGTGGATCATTTTTTAGTTGCAACACAGCGAAAATACTAATTGACCAATGATAAAAGGGACTGTCCAGTCAAGGTTGTATACAAATATCTCCTTTATTACTACAACAGACAGTTCTAGCACACTACAGTTACAACCCACACTGTAAACTAAGTCAGAGGACAGACAGTTTCACAAAGGAAAGCAATGCACTCTGGATACTGACAGGAGGATAGTTGGTAAAGCAATCAGTCCTCATCTTCAAGGTTATTTGGTTTCAATACCAAAGGGGCAAAGGGTCATAACTGTCTCTAGGGGCCTTCAGAGAGGACCAGAGGGGCAGAACCACAATGTACCTGGTGCTGAAGAAGTTCTTGGTGCTCGACAGCATCGAGGCGGTTCCAGGGCACTTCACAGCCCGTGAGACAGAGTTAGCGGTGGGAAACAGCTGCGGGTACCAGGCGGCAGACAGTTCGGCAAGTGAGGCTGGACGGACGTCTGCAGGCTGTCCGGCGTGGCGGCTCGGGCCATGAATCTTTGTCTCTGTGGTGGTTGGCGGATCTGGAATGCTGGTCGAGGCGTCTCAGAAGGCTCTGGTGACTGCATCGTGACAACAGTCAGGGGGGCAGCTGGAAGCAGTTAGAGTACTCGACTATCTCGAAATTGTCCATAAAAAGATGGACACTGGATGATGCTTGTGTGGCACTCCTCCTAGCTTCTTCACAGGGCTTGTGTCCTTTCAAGGCAGACAGCCCAAAGCCCAGGAGGATGTTAGCAGGCAACAGCCTTTTCCTATGTCCAGAGACTCTTTGGCACTTCCCACCTAGGAAGCTTGCTGTCAGAACCTAGCAGGGCACACTGTGTGCTGACTGGGTACCAGTTCTGGAGCTGCTGGACGGGTTCTTTTGAGTCCAGTATCTCCCTCTGTTCCCTGTGAGATGTTTAGGGGAAGGATTGGTTCCCTCTTGGAACTCCTGGCCTTCCTTCACTGGCGGAAGATGTAAGGTAGACTGTACCTTCAGCTCGGGTCCAAATGAGTCCTCCTTACTCCTTTCGAAGTCTTCATATGATTGATCAGTGAAGGGCTCAGCCCTCTTTTAAAGCCAAACTGGGCCCAGGGATTGGTGTAGGCCAAGCCTAACTTAAGTGAGACAATCCTGGTTTCCCATCAACAATCTTCAGTGATGCTTCAGGTCAGAATCAGAGCACTTGGCAACAGACAGGGGAAGGATGATAACGTATACTTTTAAGTCCCACCCTTCTTCCTGTCTGCTGTACATCAGCGTTTCTCCATAATTAACTGAGCCCTATGCAGCGCTTGACCACAACATGGGCTTCCTTTGAAGCAGGGGGTTGCAGGCAGACTTTCGTCTCCTACAATTCATATACTTCCCTGCTCTGAAAGGAGTGGTTCCAGACAGGACATTCACTGCTCTTTCATACCAAGGAGGCGTGTTTGTACCAAGTTGACGCATTGCATTACAAAGAGGTGTTGCCGTCTGGTCTCCATTGTCACTTCCTGCACCCAGGCCTTCCCTGAGGCCTGCTAATTAACATTATTCAGTATTCGCTGCCATCAGCAAGGTTTGACAATTGAGATGCAAATCCATGGGGCCTTGAAATTCTAATCAGGCTGACCACGGCCAAAGGCTTTTGATGTACCCACGGCTGTCAAATGTCGTCAACACATGGCAGGGGAGTACGGCGCTGGTAAACTGTGTCCTCCCAGTGTACATGACTATTTTTCTGCTGTGCAGTGAGCATGGAAAATATGTGCTGGAATGGCCCCACGTATTTTCAGAGGTTGATCACCCATCATTCATTCTTTTAAAAATACAAAAAAGCCCAGGCGAGCGCACTCTTCCCATGCGGATGGTCATATCCCTCACAGTTATGGCACGCACTGCCACCGTATCAGGTGACGGGCACGTCACAGTGTAAATAAAAGCGGAGGCCTTCCTGCCTCGCGGACAGACCCTCCCAGTAATCACTAAGACGGCTTGAGTTTTTATTGTGGGGCCCCAGTGCCCCGGGGTATACATATAACGGTTTGTTCAATTTAAATGTCATCGTTATACAGAAAAAGGAACACTTTGCTAAACATGTTATAATAATTATAAACGTGACCAAACTATAAAAAGGCATATAAATACACATTGCAACACATTTACTGAATTCAAAATCTCCAATTTGTATACGTTAGTATGTTCTATGTTATATAATTCTTAGGGAATACACTTCTATAATGCCCATAGCATTCTTATGTCATGTGATTTATTATTCAATGCATCTCATCTTTAGCTGCTCCCATTAGAGTTTGCGTTGGGACTTTGCTGCTGCTTGACTTCGCCCTTTCCTGTATGGCTTGCGGCTGAGGTGCCTGCCAGCTTTGGCGCTGCATGTTTCTTTTGCTGCCTTGATGAAGCGCCGTGTTTGGGAGCCATGTCTTTGGTTTCGTTGTAAATTGTCACTTTCAAGCCTCCCCTTAATGTGTATGGAGGTGTTTGTGGCATGCCTTTTGAGAAATGCTTTTTGTTTGTGATGTGTGCGTTTACGTTTGCCTTTCAGGGAAGATCTGGTTGCATTGGTCCTGTCTGGCGTCTAGGCTGGAGTGAGCATTGTTAAACCCTTGGACGTTACAAGTCACCTGCCTACTGCTTACGTTTGTTAGCTGCAAATTGTGTGTGTTTCTCTCGACTCGTGCAGTCCCAGGTGTGATGTGGGAAGGCTCGGAGCCGGTTGTACTGTAGCGTAATCTGCTGTAAGTCTTTGTCTCAGGGAAGCTGCTCTGTCCGGTTTTCCGATGCAGCTTCTTTAAAGTAAAGGGAAATATCACTCTGAGAGGAACGCATCTGTAGTGGACGAAATTGCGATCACCCTCATGAGTTTTCTTCTGCAGCTGCTTGAAGTTGTAGGCAGTTTGCACAGTGGATGCTTTTGTTCTGTGGGCAGTAGTTTGAAAGCCTGATGCAGTCGCCAGCCATCTTCTGGCACACCTTGGTAACTTGTGATGCATGGGAGGTCTCATGTTCTCCTGGTTCTCGTCGCTTTTATTACAGATCATGTGCATTTCAACCTGGAGCTCCACCTCCCTTTTCATAGCTGGTCACCTACTTTGTTCTCATGGCCCCGGGTGATGAGTGCACCTCTGCCCTAACTCCTCTGCCACCCATGCCTGCCTCTTGCTTGTAACCCCCTAGGTGTGTTTATTTGTGCAACACTCTGTTGCTTCCCAACTAGATTTGCACTTTACAAATCCTATACGCCCAGCCATACATGAATAATGGATTAGGACGCCTGATTCAGTGGCTATTTTATGCACCACTTTCGGGCAATTCTGCAGGTCCTGCTGGCGGTTTTTTTTTCTCGAGGGGGACACTTTTGGCTAGCAGGGCGCTACCCCTTGGCTGTGTCACTGGCTGTGCTTTGAAGCCAGATCTCTTCACTAATACTAACCTTCATGATCCAGGCTGGCGGTGCATCACACTGCATTAATGTTGGTCCCAATTACAGATGGTGCCCTGCAGTTGAAAGACACCATAGGCAGTCCCCCCCCTTTGCCACACTGATGTGTCAAAAGTAAAGTGCTTAAGCTTGGCTACCAGTCTGGCCAGACAGGAGGTCACTTTCTTCATATCTCCTCTGAGGAGAATGTGGATTAATGGCTTGTGGTTAAAACGGAAGTGCAGCCTCTGCTTAACTGGAAGTGCAAACATGTTTGCTCACACTCCTGTTCAATAGCTGAGTAGCTGTTCTCAGGATCACGCCAGCATTTTGACGTAAATGCTTTCACATCCTCGGATATAGCATCCGATGAAGCACCAGCAGCCAACTGAGGCCAAAGGCCCACCCTAGGCTGGGAATGCTGCTACGAGTTAAGGCTTCTTCCGGAAGCTTTTTTGTAAGGTAGAACCCATTGGACACATCCGATCACCATCCGCTGCAAAACTCCAAATGTAATCAGGAAAACGATGATTAGCTACAGTGTGTGGAAGGAATGGATTCACACTGAAGCACACATTGATGTCCGCATATATTTCTGAAAGTTCAGTCTTTAAATGACAATGGGGAATTAGTGCAAATCTAAGATCCGTGGACGTTGGAGTGACCACTGAATGTTCTCCATTCCACTAATTGCCATTACTCCTGTGTGCCACAAGTAAAGTTGCCGCTTGGTACTTTCATAGCCCAAACCCCAAAGATGTCTGAGCAGGTTTTAAAAATGTGGGTGTGCTACAATATGAGGGTGCATGTGGGCCCACGCCAACGAAAGAGGGGTGAGAGTGTTCCTTCCTTGAGGAACTTAAACGGAGACACCCCCACGTCTCTTGCCAGTGAAGTACATAGCCTGTATGCTAGGGTGACGCTTCGCTACAGCACATATGAGTGGTGGAGGACTCTTGTAGAAGGAGAAAAAATGAAAACGACATTAGCACTCATAAAATTAGTGATTTTAATCCTTAAGAAACCAGAGGAGATCAACAACTTAACCCAGGACTAATAAGATGCTACCAAGCACTGCTACTAAGATACTGTATACCAAACGAAGAATCATGATGAAAGAACGGACATGCTCAGGTTAAAGGTTTCAAATAAGGAAACCACACAATCTGTTTAAATAAAATAAAAAAATAAAAACAACATATGAGCTAATATCAGTGATCAATCAAGCTTTTTGACCACTTGCCAGCTGTTCCATATATGGCACCACCAGCAGTGAAGGTCCACTGAAAACACACTCTTCCATGTTGGGCTATTTGGAGACCTATTAGGGAAGTATTTGCGAACCATTCAGAACATTTTAAAAAGAACTTGGGTGTCGAAAAGACGCTCGTGCAGCTTCCTTCAGGGATGCAATACGTTTTGTGATGTTCAACGGCATAGATATGAAAGATCATAATATTGACATTTTAATGGCTTGGCATGTTTTTATAGAAGGGTTTATGAATTGTAATTGTTTATAATAACAGGTCTTTTTTTAAATGTTATTATGCACCGAGTATTCTTAAAGTGAATCAATTGCACTGTTTTATTTTCGGTATTTGAGTGCAATCCCAATTTTGGGAAGGACCAGGGCAATGTACATCATTGTCCTGGCATACATTAGATGGTTATAGAAGAACAGTCCTTACAAAAAGCACAAATAGCTGTCCTATCTTTAGGAAAGCAGTGAATAGCTAACGTTTCAGCTAGTGAGGGTCCTGTAACAGTACTGAAACCAGGGGGAGGGCTTTAGAGGGTGGTCTTTAAATTGGACATGTGCTGGATGGGCTTGGGTGGGATTATTATACAGGGTGTGGAGAAGGCACGCTTTCAGGAGGATGGTCCTGAATATGGGAGCGAGTTGGGCGATGGTGGGTATTGGGATCCTTGCTCTCTGGCGGTAGACTGAGAATGCTTGTATCCTGTTGTTGTTTCTGCCATTCTGCTGCTCCGGTCTGACAGTCCTGACTTCCACTGATGCACTGACTTTCGGAGATGGTTCTTGTGTATGCCAAGTAGGAGCAAGCAAGCATGATGACTACTTAATATATGATGTAACTGGTTTTGAAGGTGATGTGTTTTTGTAGGCCTGGCCAGTGAATTTTGATGAGTGTGGGCATAAGGTGGCCATCTTTGCAGGGACGTTTGAAGAGCTAGGTTGTAACATTGAGGACACTCCTCATAGGTGTTCAGATGGTAGTAGTTAGGCAAGCCTCGAATTTGAGGCAAAATGTAAGTGACCAGGGTTGCCAACTTGGTAATAATACACTGGCCATGTCCTAGCTTAAAGTGGCAACTTTTTTTAAAATGTCTTTTTTTTTTTAAAGACACTTTTTAAACACCACTAACGTATGAGATTCTTAGTTTTAAAGACTATGCTTGCACTGATCACATTTCCATTTTTATCGTCTCATGATGTTAAATCTGGTGGTAATGATGAGAGGTTATCAGATGTCACCAGCAGTCCTTTAGCATTGTCCTTACTGTTAAAATGCATAACGCTGTTCATAATCGGAAAGTAAACCTGCATGACCATAGCCAGACATTCTAACTGGTTGATAAAAAAGTAAATTGCTAGTAGCCAACAGCAGCAAAGACAAAATGCGTAGTATCTCGGTGCTGAAGTGTGGGATTTCGATGTTGATGATATTACTTCCGATTGCCTTTACTAACCCGAGGTAGTACCCAGCATGTTTGGTATTCATTTTTGGATATCCCTAACTGTCTACATCTGGCTGGTTTTTATGGGCTTTTCCAATTTTGGAAGATAAAGGAGCAGTGATATTAAGAAAAAAATATTTGCCCTCTATCACACTATTTGGCCACGTGGAAAAGCCGGGAGACTATGCACATACAATGATTTGCCAAACAACACAATTTGTAGTAAGTGTTGAAAGATATCCATAGTGAGTAACTGACCTGTGACCTACAGTTAAAGAGAGATTCTCTGCAGAAGCTACCTTGCTGGCAATGGGACCTATGACCTAAGGTTACAGCATGCTATACACACACCAATAAGTGATAGCTGGAAATCTTGAATTAATAATAGGCACTGGAAATTCCACTAGGGACATTTGAATTTCAATGTATTTTCTTCCCTTAACGAAAGGGACCAGCCATAAGAAAATCTGTCATGGCCCTGCTCCCAAATGAAGCAGGTCAGGCGACGTCCTTCTGCACATGAGGACAAAAAGTCTTAAATTGGGCCCAATGAGCAAGCAACACCAGACCTATTTGGGGAAGGAGTATACCCAGATGTGGGTCCCATGCTCGCTCTGCCTAGGAAGTCAAGCAACTACTTGACGTGGGCCCAGCAGGCTAATACCATCGCTGATATTGCTAGGGCTTCCATGCAGAGGGAACATGCCCATCTCAGAAGCCTGGCGGAGCATGTGAGTGGGAGATCTAGCTCCTAAAGGACCTTGTGTTCATCCTATCCCTCCTCCCCTTCTTCGACATCAGCCCCTGCTGCCTCTTCTGGCATCCGTTACCTGTTCTCAGCCCTGGCTCTGGCCCTGTCCCAAACCTGAAATCAGCAATTTCCTGATCCAGCCCTTGGTCTCCCTCCCTCGAGACACTGTTTGCCATTTAGGATGCATAAACTGTGTAATTCCCCACTGAAGTGGGGGAACAAAATCAAGACGAAGCGGACCAAACCAAAGGATTTTATGCTTTGTCATATGTTGATCAGTAGAGGTGGTGAGAAATTGCTGTGCTTTCTCTCTCTAGAAGATAGACCTAAACATATGCAGTGTTTGCTCTGGATATACCAACAGGAGTAGTAAATAGAACAGCCTGCCATGGCAGGACACTGGCCCAGTCATCTTCTTGAAAAAGCCTGGCCAAAAAACATTTTTCAAGGCTAGTAACTACCTTGCAGTGTCATTTACCAATTTGTTTTATTGTTGTCCGTAGTTTGGCAGCTTTTTCTTTCATCCAAAGTTAAACCTATATGCATATTAATACCAAAGTTATGTGCCATTAGCAGTTTGTTTGACTCCCAGGTGCTTAAACAGCATGGAAGAGGAACTATTGTGCGCCGCCGAGTAGTGGTAATTTGTGGTGTTGGGGTTGATGGTGAGGCAATAATGGCAGAGAAAGGGGCTCCCAAAACCATGCCCTGTGATTTTGGCAGACCTGTGCAGCAATGCAAGTGACATCCATAGCACACACGTTCTCGGCCCCAACAGTTTATAGCTTCTAGAAATAGAACTGCCACCAATTTCTCAAACTAGCTATTTATAATTTTCTACTTGCAAGTAGCTACTTGCCAACCTTAAATTCAAGCCTGGTATCTATGCCAGTGAGCATGACATGTTGTTTGTCTAGGTGAGATAGGATGGGGACCTTTATGCTGGATTTGAAGCTGGTGTATAGAAGGAATGGCTTGATTTCCCACAAGAGTGATATTTGGTACCATTACATTTTCTTAGTGGAGTGTCTTTTGTTGGTGAGGCGTTGTCTATGTGACATCTCAGAGATTTGGTTATCTAACATTTACATGCAGCGTCTTCTGATCCTCATCCGCTCCTTCGGCTTCCGATGCTATGCCTATGCTGGGGACACCCAGATCCCGGTCCGCCTAGATCTTGACTAGGCTGACGTGTGGTCACGTCTTAGTCTCTACCTGGCGGCCGTTGGGAATTGGATGAATCAGAATTGGCTAAAGCACAGTGGCAACAAGACGGAGGTTCTTGTGGTTGCCGACCCCCTCTCCTTTACTTTGGACTCCGGCCTTCTGGCCCCCGGCAGTAGGTGCCTTTACGGTACCAGTGACGACTGTCCGGAACCTGAGTGTTATCTTCTCTGTCACACTTTCTATAAGTGCTCAGGTGGTGACGGTCTGCAAAGCTGGACACTAGCATCTGAGGATTCTCAGCAAGGTCCTTCCTCTGCTCCCCCCGGAGTTTCGACCGCCGGTGGTCGCCACTCTGGTATTAAGTTGTATTGACTATTGTAGTGTGCTATATCTTGCTCACCCTAAGAGCCTGATCCATCAGCTTCAGCTATTGCAGAACTTGGCCGCTAAGGTAGCCACGAACATCCTTTATGGGAATCGTATAATGCCGGTTCTTCGCTCCCTGCACTGGCTCCCGGTGGCAAAGCAAATTGAATTCAAGTTTCTTTGCCTGGTGCATCGGGCCTTCCATGGTCTTGGTGCTAGTCACTTCAGGACAAATTTCTCCATTACCGGCCCACTCGTGCTCTTCGCTCCTGCTCTGCCTGCCTGCTCACTGTTAATTCCTCAAGATGCGTTAGGATCGGAGATCGTGCTTTCTCAGTGGCAGCAGCAAAATTATGGAATACGCTGCCTCCTTCTCTAAAATGCAACTTTAACCATTTGGAATTTAGACACCTCTTGAAAACCTTCCTGTTTTAATTAGGATAAGTGGAGGTAAGAAGGAGGAAACTATCGCATTGATACCCCTGGGTGACAGTGCGCTCTACAAATTTTGTTAACATAACATAACATGGTTGTCTTCTGTGGGGAGAAGCCCCTGAGTTCATGGCTGAAAGTTAAGTGGATGTGGAGTTTGGTGGTGTTGGTAAAGAATTAGAAATTCTGTCTTGGTGCAGTTCAGTTTGAGGCAGGCACTGAATACGAGTTATTTCAGACAGTCTCATAAAAGCATCTTGTTTTCTAGGATCAATTAATTTGTTGGTCTCTGACAGGCTTATTAACAGGTTTCTTTGCATGGACATTAGGGAATGCAGGATCTCGGATCATGCGTTGATGCATTTATGGTTAGGTCTGGTGAGTGAGAGCATGAATTTTTATCAGGTGGAGGCTTCAGGTATTTGACGTGATTTGGACGTGGTCTCTGGTCTTGAGCCTTTCATTGATGTCTTCTTTAAGTAGAATGGGGGCTCAGCAGATATCTTGATGGTTTGGGACTGCTTTAAGGCTGTGCTATGAGGAGAGGTGATTAATCAGACATCTTACTCTATGAAGACCGGTTGGCAGAGCTGAAGTTGTTGGAGGTGGAACTTGCTCGCCTACAACGGATGTTATGAGTTGACCAAAAATGTTGCTGACATGTTGAAGATGAATCGGGTACGGGAGAGTTTGAGCAGTAAAATCAATGGACAGGCAGAGAAAGGACTGTTTTTATGTGAGGCAAAAATATTGGGAATGTGATAAGAGCAGTAGGTTATTGGCTAGTAGCTTGAAGGGGATGGTTGAGTGGTCATATGTTCAGGGTGTGGAAGATGTGGATGTTCATGTGGTTGTGAGGAATGCTGACATTTGTGAGAACGGTCCCTCATTATTTTTTTTTAAATTTCTTTTTATTAAAATTGAACATATATAACCAGTCAACTTCACAAATCACATCAACTCCCATGTCCCTCGTCCCCCTTCCCCCTCCCCCAATTGTAGCACCCTAAAAGTCCACTGTTCTCGGTACCTCCTTGTACGTCCTTCAACCAAAAAGGTCCAACAGCTTTAGTCTCTGTGGGCACCATTGTTCCCGAAACTCCCCCCTCAGATAGCCCAATGTCTCACCCCACTCAGCAGCAAAGCTCTCCAGCTTCCCCTCCACTGCGTATGTTACCCATTCCAGTGAAACAATATCCCACATTTTCCTTAACCAGTCCTGCTCCGTGGGGATTGTTGGGCTCTTCCAATTGTGCGTGATTAAGCTCATTGCTACTAGGGTGAATACTGTTATGCTTTACCCCTCCCTATCATACCCCCTTCCCCTCCCGCCCCCCTCATTCCCAACAAAATTTCCCTAGGGTCTTGACTGCCCTCCTGCCCTATGATCTGGGAGAGAGCCCCAGCAACCTCACGCCAGAAGGGTCTGATATGCGGGCAGTCCCACCATATATGAGCGGCCGAGCCCCGTTACCCACAACCCCTCCAACAGTCCCCTGAGATAGCTGGATACATCGCATGTAGCTTGGCCGGGGTATAATGCCAGCCGAAGATATACTTATACCAAGCTTCTTGTAGCTGGGTTGCCTTGACCACTTTGGGGATTGCCTTCCACAATCTTTCCCAATCCTCTTTCCCTCCCCGCCCCCATCCTCTGTTCCCACGTTCTCATATATGGCCATACAATTACCGAGCTTGCGCTTTCAAGAAGCTTATATAGATCCGATATCAGACCGTTGGAGCCATCGTGGGACAGGTGGAATCGTTCAAAAGGTGTCAGGTCCCGTGTGGCAGCCCTCCTCACCTCCACCGACAGCACCCAATGCCTGATTTGAAAATATCTATGCCTCTCCACCTCCCCTACCCCGAATTCCTGCTTACATTCTTTGAAGGTTTTGATCTTACAATTGCTGAACATATCCCTCAGCGTTCTGCATCCGCCGCTCTCCCAAGCCCGAAATGCCCCTTTCTCCAGGCCCGGCGTGAAGTCCCCATTGTTGAAAATGGGCGTGAAAGGGGATGGGAATGACGATATCTTTCGTCTGTCCACTACCCTGTCCCAAGTCGACACCATCCCCTTTGTAATGTCACTCAGATAGACATGTTTCCGCGGTAGCCACAATATTTCAACCAAATGGTGTCGAGCGACTGCCCTGTCCATTCGTACCCAGTGTTTTACATATTCGGCTGCTAACCACTCCCTAAGCACCCGGAGGAGTGCCGCTTCGTGATCACGCCTAAAGTCGGGCACCCCAAGGCCTCCACGTCCCCTTGAAACTGTCAGAAGACGCCATGATAGACGCGTCCGTTTACCTCCCCAAATAAATCCTTTATCCACCAGGTCAGGTTCTTTAAAGAAGCGTGCCGGAACAGACAGCGGGATTGCCTAGAAGACTGTCACTCATTTATGAGTTGCTGTATACTGAGGATAGCTTTCCTTTGAGGTCCGACTTCGTTGAGTTTTCTTTTTGTAATGATTGAGATTTCTGTTATGACTTCTGAGAATAGTACTGCACTGGATGCTCATATTGGGATGGAGGAGATTATGGCGGCGATAGATCAACTAAATGTTAAAAAATCTCTGGGGTTGGATGGTTTGCCAGTGCAGTTCATTTGGGGCTGATTTGGCTCCTTTTTATGTGAATCATATAATCGTTTTGTGCAGGATGGTGTTCTATTTCCTACTATGCAGGAGGCTTGGATTACGTTGATTCCTAAACTGGACAGAGATCATATAAAATGTGGGAACTATCAGCCAATTTTGTTGCTCAATGTAGATAAGTTTGTTTTCTAAGGTTTTGGCGAATAGGTTGCACAAGTCTTATAGGAGGTCTGATTCAAACTTCACAGGTTGGTTTTATGAGGTACAGATTTGGCTATGATAACATCAGGACTATAATTATATAATGGGACTACTGCAAGATGTTATTTCTGATGCAGTCCTATGCAGTTTATGGATGCATTTGATATGGTCAACTGGGAGTCCCTACAGTATACTATGCAGAAAAGGGAATTTGGTGTTCAGTTTCTGAGTGCAGCGAGTTGTCTGCACTCCGCAGTGACGGCAAAGATCTGGGTGAACATTGAACTTTCTGACTCTTTTCCTCTTACGAGGGGTGCAAGACAGGGGTGTCCTCTGTTGCCCTTTTTATTTAACATTGCTCTGGAGCCACTGGCGGCTTATATTCGTCGGGAGCAGGGGATTTGTGGCTTCAATTCTGGTATTAAGGAGATCAAGGTGCTATCTTATGCAGATGATAAGGCTGTGGCTCTCTCTAATCCAAGTGAGTGTAGTGTGTTATTGAGGGTTGCTTTGGAGAGGGTGTGTAGGATTTCGGGTCCTAAGCTCAATTGGGACAAAACAGAGGGATTTTCCACTCTGTGTTATCTTACGATATGTTGATGTGTAGCACGCACCAATACCACCCAAGGGCAGCCTTGAGGCGCTCACGTGGCTCTGCAAGAAAGAGGATGGGGTTGGTTAGTGAGGGAAGAATGATAGGATAGGTTAAGAACCAGGAGAAACTGATGTCTGTGTGTGTTGGCTTGCAGATGGTAGGTTGTGTGCACTGGCTTGTATCCGTACGGGTAATGTCCCATGCCCGGGGTGTTTTCTGTGTGGCTGTTTGTTGTGTTGGGGTGTGTCTGTGTGCTTTATGTGTAGATTGGCATGTGTTAAACGTTGTGCACACTGCTTGTTGTGTCCGTACGGCTAAGGTCCATTGTCCAGGATTATTTGTTGTAAATGTATGTGTGTGTTCAGGTATAGGTTGGCTAGCCCAGTGGGCGTGTATAGTGTTTGGGTGGTGTGTTTGCGGAAGTAGAAGCAGTGTTTTAGAAGAATTTAGCGAGTAGCCAAAGCACTATGTGGCTTATCAACACTTCCTATCTGTTGTGCCAAATGACTAATCTCCATAATTCTATCTAAGTGTGACGCATGGTTAATCTTCACATTTCACTCTAAGTGTGACTTGTGACCTGTCAGGGCAGGGACATTTTGCAACATGGAACTGTAAGTGGTCAGATTCTCATGTAAAGTATTTAGGGGTTTACCTAATTCTGGATTGGAAGAGAATTGCTGAGTAAATTGGTTGAGGAGTTGTTGAGGGATATGAGCAAATGGGGGAAAAAACTGACCTTGGGTATTTGGCCTAAAAACCATGCGATTAAAATGTCCCTTATGATAAAAGCCATCTGTCATTCAGTCGCTCCCCTTGCGATTCCTGAAGAAATTTCTGAGGTCTTTCAAGACTTTATGGGGTGAGAAGAAAAAAACGAAGATCCCGAGATTCATACTGATGCGTAGTGTTCGGTAGGGTGGCTTTGGTTACCCAGACCTTGTTAATTATCGTGAGGGATTTTTATTAAAAAAGGCGGCTCACTACTTGACATCCGAGGGGACCCTGGAGCCACTTTGGATGACGATAAGGAAGGATAGATTCTCTCCTTTGTTGCTGGATAATATTTATTCTATGGGGAAAATGCCATTATAATTGATAGATTACCTTTGACTGATGCTGACTGATGCGACGTGAGAGGCTCCTGCTTCGTGTTTGGCTGACATGATCAGAATTTGTGGTTGCACTGTGGAGACTAGATTTGGCACAATCCACTACTTCAGATTGGGAATGAAACACAGTGTTGGAGAAGCTTTATCTCAAGGGGGGTGCTGAAGATAGGTGATGTGTTGCAGGAGGGGCGGATGGTGCCTCTTGCGGATCTTTGCCAGGTGCATCTGCTATATTCGCATCATCACCCGTATGGTATCCACATTCCTTAATACAATGCCTATGAATCTGTTGTATGTTGAACCCTGGGCTAAGTTGCGACAGACTTGAAAGGGCGAATTTGGGTGTGACATTTCATTTAAGGAATGGGGATGGGTGCAAAAGGCTGTTTTTAGGAGTACATTGTACCTATCAGAAGATTTTAAGATGTCTTTATTGGACAACCATGCAAATGCATAGTTGGAGTTAGTTGGATAATGATGCGTGCTGGGGTTGTGGTAAGGGGCGCACATGTTGTGGGGTTGCCCCAGGGTACGTAGTGTCATGATCTCTGCTTCCAAAAGGTCAGGGTTTTCCCAACTCCCTTGGAAGCAGATCCATAACCCAGGTTCCGAGTGCCAACCAGTCCCAATTGGGACCTTTTGGACCCAGTCCTGGCGCCAGTGGCACCAGGCTCATAAATATGCCCAGTCCCAGCGCTGGAAGCGCCGGGCTCATAATGCTTGGGTGGACTTACCTGCAGCAGACCATGCTGCTTACTTGCCTGCCAGTTGAGCCTCTGATCCCCTTCTGTTTGGAACTACTTTTCCTGTTGGGTGGGGCTGGAGCCACTCCCTAGATTCAGAACACTGGAACTCTTCTGGAAAGCAGGAACTCTTTTCTTACCTAGGCGTGGCTGTGGAAGGAGATACCGAAGCACTACAGGAGGCTATTTAAACCACACCCGGTGGATGAATCTTGCTTTGCGTTATTCTGCAACCTCTGCAGCAGAACGCTCATCGTGTCTTCTGCATCCGGTCCTGGGCCTAAGGAAAAAGGCTTACCATCCTGAATGCAGTCTTCAGCAACACCTATAAAGACAAGAAAGAACAGGTTAGCATTCCGGCATCTGAAAGGCAAAGGCTTACCATCCTGAATCCAGTCTTCAGCAACACCTATAAAGACAAGGAAGAACAGGTTAGCATTCCGGCATCTGAAAGGCAAAGGCTTACCTACTCTTTGTGCGCTCCGGAGGTCTTCACACTGCATTCCGGCATCTGAAAGACAAAAGCTTACCAACTCTTCGCACGCTCCGGAGGCCTTCGGCGCTGCATCCCGCATCTGAAAGACAAAACAAGGTGCGTTTAAGACATTGGGGAACTTTAATACTCACGTGCCATTACTCCTTTCCACATCTAATCCAGTGGGTATTCCGGCACCCTGCAGCCGCTCCGAACTCGTACCTGCAAAATAAAAAGACAGTTAGAGCGCATCGTGAAGCAGGCAACAAGCGCTTACTTACGTGCTTCCAGGCGCTTCTATTCATCACACGGGCTCCATCTTCAACTCACTTCAGCCCGTCATCCGCCATCGCCGGAACCCTGCAAAACAAGAGACATCATTACTAAAGACTTTACAGACATTTGAATGACTCGAAACTTACCGTTCGTGCAGTAAACGACGGACAGCAGGCCTCTGAAGTCAAGAGGCCTGCGCTACCTATCCAGTGAAGAAACTGGTTACAGCACCCTGCCCCGATGCAGATGGAGAGCTCGGCATTCACTTACCTAAGACATCTTACTCTACACGTCAGGCATACAGTGCACAGAGGTCCAGCCAAAAGAGCCAACCGGGTGCTACACATCACCTTTGAAGATACAGTAGTCGCCCAGTCAAGACCGGCGCCTCTGCGAGAATCAGGTGAGTGTTACACGTAGGTTTTGGGAGGGTGTGTTAGACGGGATGGTCACGATTCCATGTAGAGGTTTTCCTAGGACGCCTTTGCAAATTCTTTTGTTGTCTGGAAGAGGGGGTTTCGAGTTTGCTAGACAGTAGGGGCAGTGGATAGGCAAAGCCTTGGTGGTGGCGGAAAAGCAGATTTTGAAGGTGTGGAAAAACAGAAAATAGCCACAGGTGGAGAGTTTGTTGATTTGAATATTTTGTCTGACTTTGAGCGAGTTTTGTTTTTCCATAGGCAGGATCGGGAACTCAGGGCATCTTTTAACAATTTGTATGTGGTTAGTATGCTTTGTATTGTGCTGTGTTTCGGGTGAGTGGTGGGGGGGGCTTGGGTTTGGGGGGGGGGGGGGGGGAGGAGAAAGGTGTGTGTGTGTGTGTGTGTGTGTGTGTGTGTGTGTGTGTGTGTGTGTGTGTGTGTGTGTGTGTGTGTGTGTGTGTGTGTGTGTGTGTGTGTGTGTGTGTGTGTGTGTGTGTGTGTGTGTGTGTGTGTGTGTGTGTGTGTGTGTGTGTGTGTGTGTGTGTGTGTGTGTGTGTGTGTGTGTGTTCGTGTGTGTGTGTTCGTGTGTGTGTGTTCGTGTGTGTGTGTGTGTGTGTGTGTGTGTGTTCGTGTGATACGTTTGGTTATTTTCATTTTTGGGGAGGATATGTTTCGGAGTGGCTTACAGTTTTCTTTTTTCTGTTAGCCTACGTTTTCTCTATACTTTAGGGGATGTTCTATACATTGGCAGGATATTCTGCTACTGCCGGTAGTGTGTTATCCCTGATTGTATTCCATTCGCTTTGCTTTGTTTGGTTTTCTTTATGTGAAAACAGTGTAAAATCTGTAAATAAAGAGGATAAAAAAGTACAAACATATACATTACACAAGACTGCCTAATGATGTTTGTTGAATGAAGCATACAGTTCCACAAATTGTTTCTATATTTTGTCCAATGAAACATCAATTGTCTCTTGTGTGGCTGCAAGAATGATCATTTTTAGAAACCTCTGCAAAACTGGAAGCTAAACGTGCTAAGAAATTGGATATTTTTTTAATTAAAGAATAACATTGAGAGATGAAAGGTGAGAATGCTTAACTGGTAGAAAGAAAGTGATTTGAAAATATTCCCAGCTTAATGTCTGCATTTTGCATTTTTAGGGGCTGTATGTTTTAAACGTGAATAAACCATACATCAACTTAAAAATGTACAAATGTACAGTCATTTTAACTTTAAAACTTAGAAATGTTTTAAAAAAATATTGTAGTTATTTAAAGTATTACAAATAATTTTACTTCTTTCTGACAATCCTGTTGTATTAAGACTATTAATTAAATGTTCCTAAAATTGTTCTACACTTCAGATAAATGATCACCATGCACCACTAAACAAACTGGTCTAACTACCTAAATCAATCTACTCTGTAACAAAATAACAATTAAGAGAGCCCTACTTACTGCCAAACATACGCACCAGTCCATCATAATGCCACCCAATTCTAGCCTCCCACCTCCCCTCCGGAGCCAATCCCTAGCTTCTCCTTTCAACCTGTATCCCATTCATCTGTTCTGAATACCATCCATGCCCTCAAACTGCTAAGGAGATACCTGCCCTGCCAACATCATAAAGCTCTGTGCCCCCAGCCTTTCCTCCATGGTCAGATTTCGTTGACTCCTCATTTAATTCATGTGAAATACCCACTACTATGAAAGCAGCCTGTGTCACCCCCCTACTAAAAACCTCCCGACCCAACAGTACCTCCTAACTACAGGCCCATTACCTCAGTACCTTTCCTGCTCAAAATCCTAGACTGCATTGCTTACTTACAATGGCAGCAATCCCTAGAACAACACTCTCTCCTTGGCGTCAGACAATCTGTTTTCCGACCAATACACAGTACTGAAACGGCCCTTATCGATCGAAAAATGCAACTTGACAGCATTAGAGATTCTGGCAATGCTGCCATCCTACTCTTCCTAGACCTCTCTGCTGGATTCGATCTTGTGGACCACGACCTACTCAGCCAAAACCTTTCCAGAATCTTCCACATCTCACCTGAGGCAATCCGATGGATCAAATCCTTCCCAAGTGACCTCTACCTCCAGAGTCTTTAATGACAAGCACTCAGCCGACCCATCCCTGTCCGTCTTGGTGTCCCACAAGGCTCTTGCCTTTCCACAACCCTCTAAAACACCTACACTAAACCCCTCTTTTCTTTAATATACTTGACACCTTAGGCATCACCTACACCAACTTTGCGGGCAACACGCAAATCCTCCTCCCCCTTTCCGGCAAATACACTAATGACTCTAACACCATCATTCAGTCTTGGATGGCTACCCATAACCTTTACCTCAATGATGAGAAGACTGAGTTACTTTTTGTAGGCTCACACGCTCCCCTCAATGTCCTCGGCCCCTATTACGCCTCCTTCACCATTGACGGCTCTACCATTCCTGTCCTCAGACATGACAAAACTTTGGGGGTCTACCTTGATGCAGAATTAACCATGACGAGGCATGCAAATGCTCTGGCATCTTCAACCTCCCACATCGCCAAACTTATCTCATTGGGCAGACAATTCCTGAGCCCCAACAAGTGCCTCACTCTCTCCAGAACCTTTAACCTGAGCAAACTAGACTACTGTAATGCCCTATTCAAGGGCACATAGGTGTCCAATCTAGCTAAGCTACATCTGCTTCAAAACAAAGCCCTGCGGGTGGCTCCGGGCATCTGCAAATCGGATCATATTTCTGCAACTCCACGAGAAGTCCATTCGCTACCAATAAAAGCATGGATTGACTTCAAAATATTGACTATAGCGCATTATTGCTTCTACAATGAAGCCCCCATATACTTGAACCATTGCATCACAAAGAAACAGCACTGTCACTCACTCCGCTCCCCTGACCAGCTTTAACTAGCTGTTCCACTCTTTAAACTAGCCAGAGCAGGAGGGGTTTGTTCCAGCACCACAGCCCCCTCCCATGGAATTCTTTACCTCTACACTTAAGAAATGAGCCCTCTTACCTAGCATTCAAGCGACTGTTGAAAACCTGGTTATTCATTAAGTATGACTAGCACTTTAAGCAGGAACTGTCCCCTACTTTGCCCGTACTACTTCTTACTAACTCAATGATCTGTAAAGTTTTTACTCTGTTATTACCCTGTACAAACACTGTGATACCTGTGGGTCTGGGCGTTACACATGTTTAAATAGATAAATAACATATGGCTGGCAAAGTGGACAAAGAAAGGAGAGGGTAAGAGCTAAACAATGATGATCACAGTCTCTTTAAATATATTGGACTTTATATGTATCTTTGTAGATATATTAGCTGTACCCTGCTTATCATATGCTGATGGGGCACACACTCCCTGTCTGTCTCTCTGTGTCTTGTTGTCTCTCCCGCAAGACATGAACCATACAAAACAAGACACAGGAGGGTCCAATTTCCACAGTTGTAGAAACGCCAACAGACCATATGGGCCAATCACTTTCATCACACAGACTCCATCAATGTATCCTCAATCACATTAAACGAGGTCCACATTCCTGATGAGCCACTCTGTGTGGCTTCCTCGTGAAGAATCCTGTCATAGCTCGACAGTACCTGTAAAGCCAAAATCTAATCCTCCACCTAGGGTTAATCCTGGTTTACCACACCTTAAACATCAGCTTCTTTGCCACAACTAAAGCCCTAGACAACCAGTGCTTCATACTGTCATTAGGTCCCCTACTTTTGCTAAAGAGAGCACATTTAAAATCCGTACCCAGTCCACAATCACCAGCTAGATACTATGAGGGGGTCAGAAATGAGAGACAGACAGGTTGTTATTTTCTGAAGTAAAGGCATTTTCATTAAATAAAAATCGGTTGGAAAACACCTCTCTAGCCCTATTCTAAAGAGGAACTTCCTTACCTAGAAATTAAAACTAAGGATTCTGTCTGTCAGGATGTCAGTAACTGAAGAGCCATCCTTGTGTCCAAAACAACCTATCCTGACCCTCACACTTCTAAACGAACAACAAAAGGTGCAACAAAATTCCTTTAACTTCTTTGGGTTTTTACCTCCGGGATAGTTTTTCTTGTTTCACAAAAAGGCACACCAAGAACAAAAGGTGTTATGTGTGAGTTATCAGTGTTTGGGTGGTGAAAGACGGGGGCTTGACTTGAATGACAATAGGCTATTAGTAACTCTGGGATCAGAGGGTCTTCCTCATGTGGAAGAGGGGAACATTGTGACTCCTCCAATGAAGTCATGATATCTCCCCGGCAGTTATCTCCTCCAATGTTATCCTCCCTCATAAAACCACCCCCAGGGTCAGGATCTGATAGAGGCTGTCATCTCCTGGCCACATGGGAGGTCATCACCGGTGGGGAATCGGTGATGGTTCTATTGGACTCATCACAAAATGTTCTATCAAACACTCAGATCAGAAATCCTTTACTCGTTCACAGTCCCATTACATGTGGCTTAAGCTAGCTCTTTCCTTCAGAACCCCAACAGTTGTCTTGACTCCAACAAATCTGACCTGCACATCTCTTCAAGTGTCTAATAAAGGCGGCAGAGTACTGTTGTTGCGCAAGGTTAATTCACATCCACCCTGCTCCGGTTCAGAGTGGAACTCCACGTTGCCCACAGTTCATGGAATATCTCATATCCTAAGTCCGTGGGTCGACCTTTCCCAAAGTTTTCACAATTATTCTGATATTTACTGTCCTCTGGTATTAAGGCCAAGAATGTGGAGACCCCTCGAGGCGGGTACTTGTAAATCGTACAAAGATCTTGCTCAGCGCTGAAGTCCTAGGACATCATGGCCAACCACATCAGCAAAACTGATAGTGTGCCTCCCAAATTCGCACATACCAACCCAAAATATGTCCTGCAAATTCTCACGATTGTAGGGTCAAATAGCACATCAATCACTACACCCTTGTTCATCCGTTTCCTCAGATTCAACACCCTATTGCTTGTCTGTAAGGCAGGTTTATACCATATTGAAACTTTCCAGGTTAGCCAAACCATTTACCCATTCTCTGACATGCATGAGCCCAGAATTTCCCTAGAACGAATGACAGCAGGGACATGAAGGCAAGTGGTATCAAAGAACGGGCAGAAGCAAATGAAAGGTTTTACACTTTTATTAGGGGTATCTTGTAGAGGAAAACCTTATTAATTCCGCCAAGGCCAAGAAGGTGCACAAAATAACTTTATCTGTGTTGCGATAGTTGTGCAAAATGAAGGGGTCCGTTTTTGGGGCAAACTCAACATTTATGGTCTATTTGTGGGCGTGGGGTACAAAAGTGTTCACAGTAATGGTTTTGCAGTTTTTGTTTCCTCCCGGTGCTGGTCATTTGTGGTGGTTTAACACAAAACTGATGTTGTCAATAGGTGCAAGTTCATCCAAGCAAAACTTATAAAGAATTCCACATAAACGTTTCTCACAGTTTCTCAGAGTCCCTCCTTCTCAGTCTGTCTTTCTGTGAAGTCTCTGTCTGTAGTGTTCAAGCTTCCTTTACCATGTTCTTGTGCTGCTAGGCGGGGAGGGGGTGCGGAGGCCCCCTTCCCTGGTGTCCAGTCTGATCTGGGCCATGATGGTTGTTCTGCAGTTGGTGCCGCCTTGGCGCCGGCCTAAAACCAAGGACCGGTGCTATAGACTTGTGACCACCCTAGACTATATTTTGGGTTTTTCTTAACACTTTCGCAGCTTCCCACTTTCAGGGTCCTAAGTACAATGCTATCCAACCCAAGCTACCTCTCCACCCTGGCATCTTACCCTGAGCCAGTACATAGCGATCCCTTTCATAGCCTCTCCTTTTTCCTTAAGCTATTCTGAGTGCTGTACTACCTCCTCACTGTTCGGACACTTGCTCATTCTCTATCCTTCCTGCTCACACCCCTTGTACTCGGGTGTCATAAGGATCATGTGGCTCCCTCACTCCCCTTCTCACCAACTTATTTTTCCCACCTGCTTCTGCCTAGCTCTTCTATTCACCTGCCCACCTCCTCCTAAAACACATCTTTATTGAACACCTCAAATGTCTGCTTCTTCGCCACTTCTTGGTTGGCTCCCCTTGCCACCACCTTCTTAGCTTCTCTTACTACCTTCTCTGGCACTCATCTTGTCTTCTCCAACATAGCCTCTCTCACAACACCCTTCTCTGGTACTCCTTTTGTCCCCTCCTCAGCCTCCCACCACCTCCTTCTTAATTCCTCTCACCACCTTCAATAGAACTTCTATCCTCCTCCTTAACCTCCCCCACTTTCTCCTGCTTGGCTCCTCTCACCACCTGCTGCTTAGGTCTGCTTACCTCTTTCTTCTTAGGCTCCTCCATGTCCAGTACCACCTTCACTGCCTAGCCTCCTTAGCTGCTCGTTCCCTAGCGGGACACTCTGTAACCTGGTCCCATATTATAATTATTCTGTATTTACTCCTGTCATTTGTAATGTTGTGCAGGTTTAACCTTCTGTTGCAGCTCTACACTGCCATCTTACAACATTTGCGCTACCCACCGACTCGGACCGTTCTGTAACCCAGTCCCATACTGTATTTATTCTGTAGCTACCCCTGTCACTTGTAATATTTTAACATTGTTGTATGCCTAACCTCTCTGCCTTAGCTCCACAGTGTAACCGATGTGGTTGCTACAAGTCTAATGCGCCCAGTTACCCCAGGGTTTGGTTGCGCCTTACAAATAAATAAACTAAACTAAATAAACTAGCTTCCTGGCTCTTTCTTTTTTTTTATTTGTCCTTGGTTCAAATACAAAAGTAGAACCAAAAAAGCAAAAAATAAATGAAACCTTTTAACAACATATTTCATATAAAAACTTTCATCTCAATTTAACAAATTTCATAATACAGAGCATTTCAGTGCAATGGATGAGACTATTAAAAATCATGCAGAAACATCTTTTAACAAGACTTCCCAACCCGACAAATTTTGGTCTTACTGTAAATTCCAACAGCAAAACCAATGCATTCTGTTTATATTATATAATGGTGATTCCTGTTTCATATATTTGGAGAAAGAAAGTTGAGATTCTGTTTTTTCCCCAATCTAAAAATATAAACTGCCTTTTCAGTTTCAATAAAGCCAGAAAGCCAGAAATAAAACATACAATAATGAATTTCATAATAACAAAGTATCTCATTTGTTGGATTCATGCATTAAAAACATATATCGTACTAAAATTTCTGAAAGCACAGACAAGTATTCAGTTTGTATCATGTATCACAAGTTCTTTTTCTATGTATTTACAAAAGGATACTAGGGCATATGTTAACGGTTTGTTAAAGGTTTGTGGTTACCCTGCATCATTCCTGCCCACAAAAACTGCAGGCAGTCCTCGTAATCTATGTTTACAAATTTCATCAGTAAGATTGTTTCCTTATTCTTAAAATAAGGACAATAAAGAATCAGATGTTTCATGGTCTCATTTGGTTCAGTACAGAACGGAAGAACGACATTTACCACTGTTTGTTATTTCTTTTGTATCATTCCAATATTTTGTCCTTTCTCCTGTGTAATATAAATTAAACTTGAATCATAAGAACACTCTTCTGAAATGATTGCAAGGGAAGAAATTGATATAATCATATCTAGGGGTGCGTTTTTTAGTGTGCCCAAAGTATTCCTTATACATTTTATATTTTGCTATTTGCTCCAGGGTTATGCACCAGTCTTTCTCAAATAACTTTTTCTTAGCATAGCCTGGGCAAAAATGCACATCATCCACCGTAAGATTCACATCATTAAGTATTGCCTGCATATTAGAGTGATATTGAGTAATTGAAGAAGAACGGGTTAGATCAAGACGGTTTTTCATATCAGCATATAGGGAATTAGTAGGCGGAAAGTGTATTCTTGCATAGTTTAACTGTCTCCATTTCATATGTCCAGATAAAGCCACAAGTCCCAGTTGATGCCTTATTACAGAGTTAGGTACAGACATTGGAAAATGCATAGCGGATTTTAGCAAAGTACCTTGCAGGCGATCTAAGATTATATTCAAATAACCTAAACAGATATCAAGTGAGTATAATAATACACTTTCAATCTTCAGTGTCATAAATTCAATCATTAGGACTAACGAAAATGTGCACTATTTTGCATGTATCATTTTCAATTGGGATAGTGGAGGTCTACTCTTACGCTGTAATAAATCGGTCCATGCCTTGATTGAATTTTGTTCTGAAAGATAATAACCCAAATAGATTGTGTTTGAAATGAGAGGTATCGAGATCTTCGTAAGCTGCCATTGGTAACCTCTGTGCTTTTGTTTAGGCCCAAATTTCATAATGGCCGTTTTTGCAGGGTTTGGAAATAAATTATGTGCGCTAGCAAATTCCTGAAAGAGCTGTAATTTTGTTTGGAGCCCTGCTGGGGTAGGATCAAAGATGATATCATCAGCAAATGCAATCCACTTAAGAGGTAGGGTGCCTACCTTCACTGAAAATAGTCAGTTGTTTTCTAGATCAGACAGATACAAGTTGAAAAATGTAGCTGCTAAATTGCATCCTTGGTTTAGACCCAAGTAAGTGCTAATGGGCATAGTAGTTCTCCCTTCAGCTGATATTTTTATTTTATACGAGTTATTGGTGTGCAGTTTGATAAACCAATAAAGCAAGACAAGCGGAATTTCCATGTTTAGCATTTTCCTCCAAAGAAGGTTGCGAACTACATTGTCAAATGCTGATGTCATATCAATTAGGGCAATGTACGCAGGATATGAATTTGTAGGTTTCGCCCCCGCTATTACATGTGCCATAATTGTAGCATTTGCGGAATCCAGTTTGATATTTCGAATATACACCTTTGTTTTCGATGAATTTATCAAGATCATACAAAAGCAGGATCGCAAACAGTTTTGTTTCCATGTCAATTAGCGAGACCGGCCGATAGTTCATTGGAAAAGCAGGGTCCCCTTTTTTAAATATTGGTACTATGTTAGAAGTTAACCAAGAGCAGGCAATAGTTCCCGATCTAGTAATGGACTAAAATTTGGCTTTTAAGATTAACGCCCACAGGTCCGGATCAGTTTTATACAGACATGGGCGAAGTCCATCAGGCCCTGCTGATTTTGAGTAGGTTAATTTAGATATGGGCCATTTGATATCTTCTAATGACCAATCTAATCGACGCAGCTCGCTATAGCGTTAAGCAACTCGCGGTCCATTCCTAAATTTCAGCGGAAGCTGGAATTTGCATGCAATATAATCCCGCCATATATGTTCTGCAATGCAATTTGGAATTGCAAGTGTTACACGATTGGCATCACTTTTAATTGTACGCCAGATGGTTCTCGTATCATGTGACGCTATTGCTCTTATTAATGTACAATTCATTTTGTTATACATCAAGATATAAGCATGTTTGAGATTCTGCTTATATCTGAACAATATTAGTTTGTGTAAGGTTTGATAATTCTCTGCTTTTACAGTTTTATTTCTCAATTGCCTCAACGCTTTATTTTTTTCTTGTTTCAAAAGCTTACAACTAGGGTGAAAGGGATGTAGGTGAGTCTTATTTCGATATTTAGCGCTAAATGTTCTAAGGCAGTTATTGTTACTTCTGAACATAGGCGAGCTATTTCCATTATTGGTTTCCTTTTCTCATATTTCATCCACTCTACCTGCCCTGTAACATATTCAACAAACTGTTTACAAAGGCCGTGGCTCCATCTAATCGAAAGTTGGTGGCGATTTACTTCTGGAAAGCCTAGGGAAGCATCCATCTCGAGTAATCGACATTCAAATTTTAATGAGGTGGATATTTGAGCATGATCTCCATATAATATCTGGCTGATCATTAATGAAGTGGTATGTACTAAAATGTTGTGAGTTACAAATATAAAGTCTATAATTGAGCTATTAGAGCCGCGCTTCCATGTGACTTTTAGCTTCGTGCCATTGGTCTCTACCATATCCATGTCCCAATCTCTCAGGAACTCTCTCCACTGGGCTCCTCTAGTGCGGGACGGCGTGTTGCATTTCATTACCCCTAGTTCAATTTTGTTTCTACAATCAGAATTGAAGTCCCCACCAATTATTATTTCCAAAGCTTGATATTTCGTTTGATAAAGTTTCTAAGCAGTTGTCGATTTCATCAAATATAGCATCAATTCGTGTAATGGCAGGGTTCCAATATAGAGTAATTATGAGTATGGAAGGGTATTTGGTCGTATTTATTGTCAACAGTATACCCAAAAGGCTAACAGACTCCCATACCAGCTTAGCGTGCACTTTTAAGGAGTTATTAACTGCGATCGCTAGTCCTCAGCTGTACATCAACAGAGTCTGGTGAGTATGACAAGTGTGCAGGTGGAGATTCCTTATTTATATCCAAGACTGTATCTTTGTTAGCTTCATAAAAGTGCATATGGGTACTCGGAGATCGAGGTGTTAATGGAATTTTCCTTTTAACTGAGCCAAAGGCGTTAACATATCAATAGAGCGGCCTACCTGCTCATCAAGAGCCGCCATATTCCTCATTGAAATGTTAAACTGTTCCTTGGCACGTAAACAGGCAGCCGGTGATTCCGAGCAACTACTAAATACTTCACCAGGCCTCCTGTCTTCTGGACTCAAAATATTCCTGCGTGTAAAGGATTCTGAGAGTACAGAGACAGAGGTACCGGTAGGTTCTGAGGCATGTATCAGTACTGCATGAGTTGAAAGGCTAGTGTGATTCATAGTGCTTTTAGAAGTACTAGAAACTAGCGCCTCTGACATAGCCGGTTCAACATAAGATGTCCTGCCAGGACATATAAGTGAGTCAATACTTTTAGATGTTAGAGCGGCCGGCGTTAAATCATTACAACGGCCGCTACGCAGCTCACTCTCCATATTCTTGACAACGTGGGCGGCGGTGTATCTAAAGCTAATGAATGTCAGATGCCATTGAATATCGAGGTTTTTAAAAAAGGTAGGTGCAGCTAACACAACGCTCGCTTAGGGCCAGCTGGAATATTTATCTGCTCTTTGTCCGCTATCCATAAAAGGACCAGTAAGCAACAGCTTGATCTCAGGCCACCCTATAAGAATACACTAGTATCCAACAGCTCTGCCCACACCAAAATAGAATTATATTAGTGGCCAGAAAGTAGTTGATAACGCTGCTGACAGCTTGCAAGCCAGCGAACAGCAAACAGCGCTACTTAGAGCGCGTACTTGATGCGCGCACACAGATGAGCACGCCACACTAATTGTGAGGGATTCTGGGTAGAAAGGGGCGGAGCCACCATAGAAGTCCAAAGGTCCAATGAAAGAGAAGTGGTAGTTCCCCCTCCTTTTCCTTCCTTTTTTCCTCCCCCTCTTTCCTTTCCCTTCATTTTTCCCTCCCCTTCTTTCCTTTCCGTTCCCCCTGCTTTTCCCGTTCCTCCTTTCCTTTCCCTATTTACTATGTCTTCTTTTCCTCCTGCCTCTTTTTCCCCCCCTCCCTTCTGAGAATGCCTCCAGATTTGCCCATTTTCCTCTATTGAAAGTCATTTGAAACCAAGGGTATTGTAGGTACACACTACTTCAACACATTCATCATATTATCTTTTAATAACTAGAAAGGCAAACCCTCAGTTCGTGCACTTTTTGTAAAGATGTCACATGGCACCCTATGCACTTTGCCCAACCCCCACACACATTTCTTGAAGGTCCCATCCTAAATAGTTTCTTGATCAAATCCACTGCATGCTTATTCAGCATGGTGCCTTTCAGAGCGTATGTCTTCTGAGAACTCCTAATATCTTCTCCAGCCTACAACTGACCTACTTGGGCCATGACTCTCAAACGCCCACACTACAGGCACGAGGCTGCCCCTCGGGGCACAATGTTTTTGATGCCTCATACGTTTCACACCTTGAAAGCCTACTAGTATGCAGAGCTCTGGGTATGTCTGATCTGCAACCTCAGCATAAAAACACTACAACATTCCCGTTCCTTCTCCTCCAAACTAACAAACCTATCCACACTCTTCCAGATCTGCCTGGGTGCATGTAGACCATGCAAATAGCAGCGGTGTGCAGTACAAATCCTAATAACATAGCAAGCAACTTCAAATGTGAACCCTGCAACAGAGGTTGTCCAGCATCGTCCCTCACTTACGGGGACTGTTGAGTTCTTTTGTATGTTATGTTGTAAATGTAAGTGGGCTAGCCATCATCCACATGAATAGATTAACTGATACTACTTAATTGCTTCCACATCCCACACAAACATGAAAACACAATGAGTCATACCAAAACATGCATAGGATCTATATACAGCCACTCAATCCATCAACCATTGAGGGTGCATCAGCGCTGAAAAACACACACACACACACACACACACACACACACACACACACACACACACACACACACACACACACACACACACACACACACACACACACACACACACACACACACACACACACACACACACACACACACACACACACACACACACACACACACACACACACACACACACACACACACACACACACACACACACACACACACACACACACACACACACACACACACACACACACACACACACACACACACACACACACACACACACACACACACACACACACACACACACACACACACACACACACACACACACACACACACACACACACACACACACACACACACACACACACACACACACACACACACACCACCCCCCCCCCCTGTTGCTATGTGGGTGTTCCCTGCCTATGTAAGTAAGGTGCTCGTCACTCATCAGAAAGTCGTAAAGGAAAGAGTCTGTGTTAGGAAAGATTTCCATTTTGTGGGTAATTTTCCGTCCAGTTGTGTACCCCCCAACTTGTTTCTGATTTTGCACACCATCTGACTTTGCCAGAGGAGCACAGCCTTCTCCTGCACTCCTCTGGGCTTTTCACTCACTTCTTAGGGGGGAACTGACATGCCCTTAAGACAGTCAGTACTGGGAGACTTTGTTTCCCTTAGTCCTTTCCAATGTTGCAACCTTTCTGCAACATGTAACAAGTGTACAATGTACCTTCCAGTACAGGACACTTGGGTCTATTTGTCATTTTCAAAGGCCCTAGATCCTCTCTAAGGATTCTTTTAGGAGATGTGTCACGGACAGGGCTTTTGGCAGCTTATCTTTTCTTGTATTTATAACCCTTTCCTGCCAGGAAAACCGCGATTTACTGTGTTCGGCACAAATAGGTGGCCTGGCTCCAAAATGGCAATGCCACGAGGTTCTTTGTCCTGTCCTTTGGCCATCTTGCCCCTTCCCCAGGTCGAGCCGACCCGGGTCAGTCCTTATTTGGGCATGCATTTTCCCACGAAACACCATGCTTTCGTGGGCTTCTGCATGCCTTGTGTGTGTGCCTCCAGGATGTGGGCTGGAACGTCTGGTTTCTAATACACATCCTGGGTGCCAGAGAGTCTGGAGTGCTGTGAATGCCTGGGACCACCTTGGTCCGTGATTGGTCCACGTATGGTATGCCTGTATGTGAGCAGATCTCCTATTGGGTCCTCTTCGTTTTGGCGCGAAGGAGATTCTGGATAAGAGAAGGCCCCAAACATCCATACCATGTCGATCTCTGGAGTTCTCACTGAACGAAGGATAGGATCCAAGTATCCTGAAACTAAGCAGCCAATTCGAGGAACCGCTGGTGACCCGCTGGAAGGTTTGGCACCCTGAGCCCATTAGAATAGTGGGACCAACTATTCTCTGCACCTTCATCAATACCTGCAAGTAAGCCTTCTCAGAAGTGTCCCTGGGCCAACCAGTGGGCTGACCAGCTTACACAGGACCTTTGCTCTGTCTCCCTGCTGAGGAGGCCCTCGAAACTTGGTACATCGCTAGCTCTGTGTTCACGTCACCATCGCGCCGAATTTCATACACTTGGCGTTCCCAGGTCTGAAGTGAGATGAGTGTGCCAGAACCGGATCATACGCAGTTACCATGTCACCCAGCCGTGGTGACGACCTTTGCAGGTGTGCTGAATTTGTGACCCTCTTGCCCCTGAAGCCTGCTGCAGTGAAACTGGCCTGATCCATCCACCAGGAGTGGAGAAATCGCCACTTTCCCGTTTGGGAATCATCGCTGTATCTTCATTGCTGAAAGCCTCAGAGCCGTCAAATTGCCGCACTTGAACCTGCAACCAAAGTGGACTCAACTGCCGAAGTTTGGTCCAGAGTGCGCCGGGGTCGGTGAGTAAACGCAACTCTAGCCGGTAGCCCCTAGCATCTCCTTTCCACTGCTAGTGCGAACTAGCAAACTATTCCCAGCGCTTGGAATCGATTCTGCCCTCAAGTGGAGGCCCTCCTCGAATAGTGGGAACTTATTCTTCATTGCCTTGCCCACCTTCCTGAGCTCCTACAGCCCCTACAGAAGAACCTACTTTGCCCATTTGAACTACCTTGTGTAAAGCTTGCAAGTACATCTGAGCATTAGGCTCCTCTCATTTTAGGGACTGTACTCCCTTTCAGTTAGATGAGTATTTGATGCAGAAGGGTCTGAAGAATATTTTTCTGCCTGTTTCCTTCCCTGTCTAGGTTGTGGACCCATTGGTGCAATTCATCCATCAGACCCCATTGGTCTTGTATATATTTGGATTGATAGGATTGTGTTGGTTTGATAGTATTGCTGTGATTTTTCTACTGTCTGTTGAAGTTACAAAGGCCTTGTAATAAATGTGTTTTATTTTTGATATATACACCTGCCTGGGAGTAATTTGTAAGTGTCCTTTGCTCTGTGTGCTCATTGAGGTCTTTCAGTCGCCCTCATCCCTCCTGAGATCTAGTCTTGACCGCCATCATAGCTACCTTGATTGGTCTGGCTTGTCCAGAAGGTTACCCTGTTCCAAGAAACTAGGCTGGCCTTCTGAACCTCTGCCCATCAGGTCAACGTTCAGAAATCCATCTCAACAGTCTGCCTTCCTAAAAACTTAATTCTAACTGACCCTACCACTATTCTAACAATATAAAGTCAGGAGAATATCTCTCTTCTCCTGATTGTTTTTTCCCGTAATGTTTTCTGTTGCTCAAACGTCTTGTTAGTACACTAATTTTAAATAGTCTCTTGTCACTTCCTGTACAATTTCTTGTAACTCTTTGACAAGTTCTTTGGGTTTTAGGGATTATTCTCCAGGAGTCCCTTTCAACTGTGTCTTATCCTCTGTTCCCCGCTAATATGGCTTTTTGTACTTTTGTAGCATATACTTTCTAGATTGGGATATACTTTCTTGGCAGTTAATGTTCCCTGTCTCCTGGGGTGGCTTGTTTTTCTTCTTTGGGCTTTGCTTGCCCTTACTTCATAGACTTCTCTTTCTGGTTTGTTGCAGTCTCTGTCTCTTAACGTACTGTTATTTGTATTTTGTCATTTTATTTATTGGTTAGTTATATGTTGCTTATACAACAAGACAGTGTTTCAAAGCGCCACAAGGCAAAAGGGAAGGGAGCAAGGGAACAAATAAACAGTGGAAAAGACTACAAATAAATAATAAAACAAACAGCGGTCCTAATAGGTCTTGTGACATTTGAAGCATGCAAGTACAGAGAAAGAGAAGGCAGGAGGTGGCTGAGGGGGTAAGTGCTAAAAGGGTCCCCTAGTGGGGTGGAGTGCCAGAGGTGCCTTTTGGGGAGGCAACAGGTAAGTGCATTGGGCATAGACATCACAAGCCAAAGAGGGAGGTTAGCGCCCATCAGGTAAGTGCAGGGCTGAGACAAACTACCCAACTGGCAGGTGTAGGCTCAGAGGGTAGTGCAGGGGGGTGGAGCTGGTGGCAGATGGCCAGGACCCCAATTAACTGTTGAGGGACCAGGCCACCAATCTCAGTAGCTCTGGGGATGGTTAGCACAGGAGGGAGAGGGGAGGAGGAGGAGGAGAAGAGAAAGGTTTATGGAACTTGAGGTGAATTGCTTCAAGACGGAGAGAGAGAGAGAGAGAAGGTGACTGTTCCAGAGGAGGGAGCCAGCCGAGGGGCGAGATCTGCCCATAGCTCTCTGCTTGGAGAAGCGTTTGACCAGATTTTGATCCTTGCAGCGACCGGGAGCCAGTGAAGAGATTTTAGGGCTGGAGAGATATGGTCCCCTGGGCTTGAGGCTGTCACGATCCATGCTCCTGACCCCCTCAGGTATAACAGCCCCCTGGCAGCAGTGGGGCGAAAGCCCTTCACACTGGCCCTAAGGGCCTTACAACTCCATCAGAAACATACATGGAGTCAGTCCTGGCACCTCTGGCGCCAGGCTTATTATCAGGAATAAAGCAATACCAGTTTTGGACCTTAATCCAAGATGGAGGCCTAGTACACAGCTCAGTTCTTTAGAACCAAGCCATGCGGTCTAATGTTTTTGGTGTGCCTGGGCCTGGAACTACTTGGCCTGGGCTATTTAAACCACACCCAAACAGCAGAACACGATTTGCGTTATTCTGCACTCCTGCAGCGTAACGCTCACCGTGTCCAGCTCCTGCTAATCTGCTTCTCTAGTGGTCCGATCCTGAAGCCCTAGATCCGGATTCCATTAAAAACCTGGAAGAACAAGAACAGCATTAGCGAGCAAGAACACTTACCTATGAAGTAACCGGTCTTGAATCCATCCTGCGCTTCGCTTACCTCGCCCTTCTCCGGTGTTCGCTAACCTGCAAAGGTAAAGAAACAAGGACAGTATTAATAACAATTCTTACCTGGGCAAGCAGCGAGTCCTGGCACCACTCTGCACTTCTCTTACCTCGCCCATCTCCGGGTTTCACCTCAACCTGCAAGGAAGAACGAACAAGGTCAGCATTAAAAAGCACTTACCTGGGCAAGCAGCGCTTCGATCGTTCATCACTCTGGAACATCACTGCAACCTGTACAAAGAGAAGAGAACACAGGTTAGCAATTAACACCAATAAACAGCGCAGCGCTCTGCACATCAGTAACTCACCGTGGTCTTCGCCATCGGCACGGCAACTCCGAGATCGCAACCATCCCTGTGAAAACAAAAATATACATTGTTAGGGAACAGCGTAGTGGAGCAAGACGCCGAGAAGACAGAGAAAATGGAGGGAAAGAAAGAGACAGAATAAAGACGGAAAATACATTATAACTCACATGGAAGACAGCAAGCAGAGTCAGAGTCACAGCCGGTTTGGACCTGACATAAAGGCATGCGGACCAGTGAACCAACTAGGTCCACGGAACGCCCGCACCAACCACACGCCCCTGCACAGAGATGCAGGACGGAGAGTTCAACGCACAAAAACCTAAGGTGAGCAATAACCCCAATGGAGGGGATTTGGACCAGAGGGAGGTGGGAGTCCACCCATCACAGAACCAGTATCTTAACCCTCCATTCTCCTGTTATAGGCACTACCCAACGTCTGGCACATAACCAAGCAGAGAGGGGTCCGGGATAGCGCTTAGACCTCCCTCCAGTATTGTGTGGCACCCTCATGGATACCAGGTGAGCGTAACAGAGGCCAAGGATAAGTCTTGCACCCCTATTCTGGATTATTTGAAGAGGCCAGAGGGAAGAAAGAGGTAGGTTGAGAAAGAGGTTGTTGCAGTAGTCCAGCCTAGAGAGAACCAGAGCTCTAGAGGAATTGAGCTTTTGGGGGAAGGTGAGGAAAGGGAGAGTGCCTCTAATGAGGTGAAGTTGAAAGTGGGCTTTTTTTTGGCAAGGTCCAAGACATGAGGAATGAAGGATGGAGTGGGTCGAAGATGATCCCAAGGTTTCTAGCTTCAGTGGAAGGAGAAGGAGAAGGAGAGCCCATAGTGTAGGAGGGAATCTTGGAGCAGGTGTCCCAATAGGAAGAATCTCAGTATTATTGGCATTAAGACATATCATTGAAGGTCTGGATAGCAGACAGGCAGTCCGGGATGATAGAGGAGGAAGATGATGAGGAGGAGGAGGAGAGCTTGAAGAAGAGTTGTGTGTTGTCTGCGTAGCACTGGAAATGAGGAGAGAAGGTGGAGATCTGGTGAGCAAGTGGTGCAAGGTAGATTTTGAAAAGCCAGGGCGAGAGGATAGATCTGGGGAACACTGCATGTAGAGAGGGAGTGGTGGTGGCGGAGGAGGAGGAGCCCAGTAGCAACTGGCTGGGGCGGTCAGTGAGGAAGGAGGTAAACCAATCTAGTGCCCAGTCTGAGATACCAAGAGTATCCTGGAGCCGCTTTGAGGATAGAATGGTGACCGTGTCAAAGACGGAAGAAAGGTCCAGGAGAATGAGAACAGTGGGAGAGTTAAGAGTCAGGATTTGCAAGAAGTTCTTCACTGGTGTTCAGGAGAGCAGTTTCCGTGTCCTGGAGGCTCGAAATCTCGATTGATGGTCGTGTATACAACCAACAAGCTCAGTGTGTTGGGTCAGTTGGGAGAATTCCAACTTCTCTAGGAGTTTCCCAAGGAAAGGTGAAGTAGAGATAGGGCGGGAGTTGGCTGGACAGAATTGGTCAGCAGAGGGCTTTTATAGGAGGGGGTGCAGATGGGAGTGCTTGCGAGAGAAGGGGAAAGAGCCAGAAGCTAAGGAGTGGTTGCAGAAGTCAGCAAGAGCCGGTGCAAAGGAGGAGATGTTGTCCTTGAAGGTTCTGGAAGAACAGGGAGACACCTGTTTGGAAGAGACCTTCATGGAGCGGACTAATCTAGAGATCTCATCCGTTATGATAGGTGAGAAGGAGGAGAGAGTAGGTGGGATGGTGGGGAAACCAAGGGAGGCAGGCGAACAGGGAGAGGAGTAAAGGAGGGACAAGAAGAGAGCGATCAGAATATTCTGAGTTTTTGAAGAGAAATGGGTGGCCAGTGCAGTACAGAGGGCCTCAGAAGGAAGAGGTGAAGTAGAGACTGCAGGTGCTTTGGATAGTTCCTTGCAGATTTTGAAGAGCTCAGCCATGTTGTTCGTACCTTCAGAGATATGGGCCTGAATGTGGGCCCGCTTCTTATAGCAGTTGGAGAGACTGTATTGCCTTTGGAGCAGGTGACAGGCCAGTTTGTCCGAGGATGAGCCAGAGGTCTGCCACTTCCGTTCAGCTGTTCTGCACTTGTGTTTCAGAGCTGATAGATAGGAGTCGTACCAGCTGTTAGGCCTGGAGTCAGGATTCAGGCAGATCATCATGACCGGTGCAAGAATGTCAAGAGTGTTAGTAATAGCAAGGTGAAGATTGGCAGGTGCAGAGTCCTTAGGAGAGTCAAAAGGGGGAAGGAGACGGGGTGAAGCTGGAGGCAAACACAGCGACCGACACTAGTTTTAATCAGACGGATGACCGCAAAGGATGCTGGAAGTGCTGGAGGGCTCGGTCAGGGGGCTGAGAGGTCCCAAGTGAGAAGAGAGGAGGGAGCGGTCTGACGAAGAGAGTGGAGTAGTGAGAGGAAGATCCAGGTGGATGAAGGCATCAAAAGTGTGTCTGGCAGAGTGGGTAGGGCTGAAAGGGAGAAAAGCGAGGGAGAGAGAGGTACAGAGATCACAGAAGAGTGTGGAGGCAGGGGCAATGGAGTCAAGGTGGATGAAGTCCCCAAGGAGGAGGAATGTAGAGGAAGAGGTCAGAAGAGAAGAGGTAAAGTCAGCCCATTCCGAGTGGAAGAGAGGGACCGGGCCAGGGGGCCTGTAGATAGTGGCAAGGGTGTGAGAGAGAGTAGGAGAGACACCCAGCTTGCAGACAAGGTTTTCAAAGGAGGAATAGGGCAGAGTGGGTATGATGGAGGCAGTACCCACTCTGGGAAGATCAGGGCTACTCCACCACCAGGTTGGCTGGGACTTAGAGAGTATCTTGTAGCCATCAGACAGAAGGGAGTCAAAAGCAGTGACAGAGCTGGCATTGAACCACATCTCAGTGAGAGCGAGGACGTCGAGATCAGAGTCTTCGAGAAGGAGGCAGATATCAGAAGAGTGTTTGACAGCAGATCGAGCATTAAGAGTGGTTAAGTGTAACCAGGCACCACCTTTGACGGATTCTGGCGAGGGTTACAGAGCGGTGGTAAATCAATCAGAGGTGGTGAAGGAGGGGCAGGGATAGAGGGAGGAGAAGTAGCAGGAGAAAGTAGGAAGTTGATGAGGGCCGGCAGGCAGCGGTCAAAGAGAACAAGATCAGGTTGAGGACCCTGGGTCATGACAGTGCCATTGATAGACGTTAATAATGTACCTAGAGGAAGAGAAGTGCGTCAAGAGTACTTCCCATCTACTGCCACCATTAATGGGTGAGGAGGAAAAAGGGGAGAGGGTAGAAATCGGATGGGAAGTCCATAGGTCTGGAGAGGGGATAGAGAAGAGGATATCGATGATAGTCTGGCTGGAAGTAGCACTAACACTTGTCAGCAATAGGTAGGCCAGGATTAGAGGTCAAGAGGTCTTTTTTAAGTTCTTTTCTTCCAGACTTCAAGTGAGAGAGAGGAGGGATAGGTGATAGAGTAACAGTTAGAATAGATGGGAGAGATTGAGCGTGCCATTGAGGTGGAGGAAAGAGGGAGAGGTTGGAGAGACTGCACAATGCACAGGTAAACTGCCTAGCAGCCAAGGGAGGCAGGCGGATGCACAGATGTAAAGCACACCTAAATTCGAATTTTCAAAGAAGCATTAACCGCAGCACAAAATGGAAGATGATAGATGTAGGCACACTTAAACTATGGGTGATACCAGTGTACCTTTGTTCACACACACATTTCTAAAACACTTATATATTTGTTATAAAACCAGTCTTAAGTGCAATGTGCAATATAAAATGTCTGTGTTAAAGTGCTTCTTATTCTATTCACCTCTCTTAGTGCAAATCTTACATTTAAATCTCAGATCTATTTTATAAATCTGATATCAATAATAAAATAGCCCGAGATGTTAAATTCCACAATCTAGGGAACTTCTTCAGTGGCTTGGTACTTGCTTCTACTAACCTGTGATAGACATTGCTTCCAAAGAAAGTAACCCCATCTCGTAATGAATACTACAATTAGGAACTCCCATGGGCAAATGTAAAACCTGCTTCCAAAAAGCACCTTTAAGGCGAGACCATGAAAACAATGCCAAAGTTAACATAGTTTCTGCCCCATAAGTAAGTACAAGGGCAACTTTTGCTTTATAAAATTTTAACACAGGTAAAAAAGTAACCATATTTAGCATTGATAATAGAGGCTTGTGAGGCCAGATTCACCACTTTTAGCCTCAGTGTTTTACAGGTTTTCAATATTAGACCCGTCAAACACATGGACCCCAAATATGTAAAACAAGAGACCCTTTCCAGGTCGACATTGAGACGCCATTTAAAATTCTCATAGGGTGACTTACTCCCAGGTTTTAATATATAATGTGTAGGTTTTTTTAAATCCAGGAAAATCAGTTATATCAGCATATTTCTCAAATGCAGATAATTGTCGCTGAAGAGCAATAGGGATCCGATCTAGCCAGGTTAAGTCATTGGCATATAAGAGCCAGTTGATTTCAACAGACCCAAATCGAGAAGGAAAAAAACACGCTTTCAGTAACATTTCCCCAATGTTGGAGAAAAAAAGATTGAATAATTCGGGGGCTAAAACACATGCTTGCTTTAGCCCCCTATTAGTTATATGTTAGGCTAGGAGCCACTGCTTATTCAATCTTCATAATGTCTCTTTCAGGTTTAATAGTGCGTTTCTAGGTCACATTAGCGTATTCTGTCTCTCCTTTAGTTCGTTCCACTCTTCACTTCTTAAAATGTGTGGTACTTTCCCCTCTTCTCAGGGTAGTTGTGCACTAATCTTAATACACTTCTTAACATATTTGGTACTTTCCCCTCTTCTCAGGGTATTTGTTCCCCAGTCTTAATGCACTTCTTAACTTATGTCGTACTTTACTTTCTACCTACAGTATTTGTGCCCAACTCTTAATGACCTCTTTTCTAGCTTTAATAATGGTTCTCTTTCTCACATTATTACAGTTGCATTCCATCAAATCTTTATATTCAACTTCTCGTAAATTTCACTGGGACGAGTTTCTCTTGTTGCCTAACGATTCCCCGGTGGCCTCCCGGTTCTCCCATTCGCCCTGTTACCTTGGAATCGATGGGGAGGAAAGGTCTCTGGGGCCTGCACTGGCTCTGGTTCTCTTTGTTGCTCCACTTCTTCGCCTTCTTGTTTCCTCTGGCATCCAGCTCTCGGTCCTCTCTTTGCACTTGGGTAACGCTGCGATTAACCAGAAAGGTTTGCAGACTTCTCAGCACAGTGGTGTCGGCGTCGTTGAAAGGCGCTCTGCCCACAACAAAGTCATTGTGGTCACGCCAGCTTAGGTTCCCGTTTCCTCTGGTTCTCTCCTCTAGGTCTCCAGCATTTTATTCTCTCTAAAACTAGTTCTGAAAGTCACGGTCTCCGCGGCTCTCCTTGACTCCACCTCTCTAAGGTGTTATGCTGTCATAGGGCCTCCCCTGCCTCCGTAGGCGTCTGTTTCGCCTCGCTTCGGTGTGTGCTCCTTTGGTAGTCTCCTCATCTCAGTTAAATGGAGTTCTATGTTTAACGAGACAGATCCTCTTTCTTGTTCATAACCGTACATGTTAATTTCAACTTTAGCCCAGTCTCTGGATTTTATACTGTTCTTCACATCTGATGGTCCCATGTATGTCACCATGGAAAATGACTTTGGGAGTTCCTCACAGGAACGGGAGTCCTTGTCCCCTAAGACAAGTCTTTTCCAGTGAGGTCTCACTTGCCCAGACCCCTAGGGAGGGTCTTGCGAAGCAGGCTCACTTCCCTAGTCTCAAAGGGGGAGAAGGGACAAATTCCCACATGAAAAACACACAAGTAAAACGTCAAGCTTTTGAGCATCGTGAGAGTTGAACAGTACAACCCACCCCTCATTGAAAGCAAATATATACGAAACAAACAATATATATCTATACTACTCACAACAGGAACATCCCCCATCACCCACAACCAACCCCCTCAATATATAGTTCTGGAGATAACAGTCCCAGTACACAATATGCTATTGGAATGTATCCAGCCTGCAAGAAGGTGTGTGTGTGTGTCTTCCACAGAGTGATGTCCTGGGAGAATTGTGGAGGGATTATCTCTAGAAGAGGATGGCAGTTGGAGTATCCTGGAGAAGGATTTCTGCTGATCGTAGAATTACTTATTACTTAAAATTAAACCACAGAAACTGTTACGTGTGTGTTTCCCAAACTTCATAACACATACACAGAATAAGGTCACAGATCAAAGCAAAAAAACTTTGCTTTGACCTGATGTCTCAAGCCATTTTTTATTTTGTGGGTTCTGTCTCGCTCACCTCTCCTCCTATGTATTCATTACCTTTACCACTTTCACCTTTGTGTATTGTTCCTGGGTACGATCCACTCTTAACTGCACACTTCCATGGATCCAACCTTCCCATGCCAGTGTCAAGTGGCAGGTGAAGAAGTAAACCAGCAAGCAAAGGTATAGAGACCACGTTCAGCGGGATAAATATGTGCCCCTCATGTCATAAAATCTTGTTGGCGGCGTCATCGCATAAGAGCACTCTCAGCCCCAGAAAGCATGTCAGCCTTTTTTCCACAGATTAATTTGATCAAACTACTCTATTCAAGCTCACCTTGCTCTACTTGCACTTCTCTGCACTGTGCTACTGTTTTGCTCACTTCAGAGGGCCCCTAGAGTGAAGGGAATCCACGCACCAGGCTTCTTACGTGATTGCGCCAGGTCTTGCATCCCAGTCATCGCCTAGTGTACAAATGGTGTCACCATGCTTCAAATGCCTGCAAGTCCTTTATTCTTGCATAGCGTTCACCACAATCTTAGTGAGCCATGGTCATCTTCGTGAGTATGGCGAGAGCAGCTGGCAGGGTTTCCATCCATGCCAGTGAGTCCCCTCATCTGAAACACTTTATGGTCTCACGCTCCATCCTGTACCACTGGACAAAAGGAAATGTAAGTGCACCATGCAGTCTCTGCCATTATCGCCCACCTCCCAGTGTTGGACAGCTGAACACGGGATAGCTCCCCAGCCTGGGAACTCTTGGCTACAGGGGCATTTGAACCCCCTGACTAAACTGCATCGGATCACATGTTAAACTAACACCTCTCCATTAATTGGGGGAAGAAATTAAAGTATGTTAACATACACGAGCCGTTCATTTTGAAAGCATAAGCATACCAAATACTAATTTTTATTTATTGATGTGTTTTAGTTAATGACAACTTTTCACATTATAAAACAAAACAAAATATCCCTACTACGTTAAATACAAGTACCTAGATTTCAGGTTGTTGCCCTGCGTTGGCATTAGGTAGTTTCATCAAGGCTCTCTGGACACTGCAGTGGTTTCCCTTTTTCATCATTTACTGGGTTTCCTAAAACACAAATATTATTGATCCGTGAATCATTTTGTTATTATGATAGTTTTGGGGCCCTTTCCCTTTCTCAGCACTTGGAGTTCCCTTATCTCTTCTTACATTGCAGAAATCTATCATCCACAGAGGATGCCCTGCCCTCTAGGGAGACCACTTTATCTGAGAACGAAAGCTTTTATCATCACTGATGAAATGTTTGTTTGGTATTGTAAGGGTGCAGAAGTAAGGCTCGGACATAAAGGTCGCATGATATTCGTTATAAACTTTTATTAACCAGGAAAAGGGTTGGGAAAATGGCCTCTCTGTCCCTAAAGCTAGGAGGGGTTTCCCTGCCTCAAAGAAAACAAAAGAGAATGTCAGATAAAGAGTTTCACTGTCATGTACCAAAAACCTACTTCTGACCCTAACACTAATAACTTAAATCTAATGTGCAAGGGTATTCTCTTCCAAACTAAAGTGTAAATGACAGTTCTTGCCAACATAAAAGTTCCCAATTTCTTGGGTGGTCAAAATGACAAAAGAAAAATTTTGCCAATCTATCTTTCCAAGGATTTTGTGGTTTGCTCCTTCCCCTGGATTCCTTCTGGTTTATCCTCTTGGATTAAATTCACTGTGTTCTTAGATTCTCATATGGGTGTGAGCCCCAGACTCATGCTTTGTTATGCCAGCCCGGTGTACTCTCCTGCCAAGCACAGGTTTTCTTCTGATCCATTTCTTTTGCTTTAAGTGATCCAGCCCCTCTTATTCTCAAATTCTCATGTGGGTGTGGGTCCAAAAATGCAAAGCATGGTTGCAATAACTTGGTTTACCTCTCCTGCCAGGTGTATGCCTTGTTTTGTACTGTCTCTGTTTCTCTCAGGGTCCCACTTTGGCTCTCATATGGGTGCAGGTCCCGGACATGGAATACACTGCTTCAGTAGCCTGGTTTACTCTCCTGCCAGACATATGCTTCTTTCTGCAATATCTCTGTTTCTCTCAGGGTCCTTCTATACTTTGGCTCTCATATGGGTGCACATCCCAGACCATCTTATCTTATCTTGTGTTCTGCCGCTGTTCCACGCTTTCTCCCGGACCTCCAGCACCTCTTGATCTGCCCGTGCACCTGTTTCTGTGGTCCATGTCTTCTGAACACCATTGCTTCCTTATGAGGCTCTGGCAGTTTTCAGGTGTTCTCTGTGGTCGGTTGCGTTCGGCCAGTCAATTTGCCTTTGTGTTCCTCTTCCCGTTGACAGTCACTGCAACAACCTCTGCTCCCTTCTTGGAATGGGGTATCACTCTCCAGCGGCTTGTTGGCTTTAGGAGCACTCAGAGGTTTGATTGGGTAGTGAGCAAAGAAGCTCATTTCCTTTGGACTACCTTTTGGTCTCTCGTTCATCTCTGTGCACAGCGTTCTCTGGGAATGGTCGCCTTAATCCCATAAGGTGCTTTCTCTCCCATGTGATCCTCCCCTGGTGCACCACCCCCAGGGGCTTGCTGTACGGTGGACGCAATGCCCTGGCCCCATGGGAAAGGTCTCCCTGTAGGTTAGAAGGGACGATATAAAAACAGGCAGTGATATATCATCCCCAAGAGAGGTTGCTCTGTGGAAATCAACCATTCATCGAGGTTGGGGTGCGCAAGGGTGGGAAAGGGGTGTGACGTGGGTGGTATGTGTCGGGAGGCAGCATATACGAGGGAACAAACACAAAGTGAGGAATTGAGAGCGAGGAAAGTAAATGGTAGGGTGAAGGTGGCAAGATGGGGTGTTGAAGAGCGGACTCCCCCTTGGAAGGGAAAGGCCAGAATAGCATTGTGGGGAAAGCCTGGGAGAGTGTTGTTTCCCCTGCCGCATTGCCTCGCAGAAAGACACAAGGTAGCAAGGGAACAGGCAGTGTGCCAAAGGGCTTGCAGCAAAGGACTTCGTAGTAAACCACTGCATGGGTAGAACATGGATTTGAACAGTCACTCTGGTAAGCATTTCCAAAACCCTCTATTACATGGATTGTGGCTCCTCCCCTCCATCATCATCACCCTTCTGTCTCTTGGCTTGTTGTGAGGCCTGGAGACAGTGTCTGATTAGCAATCTCCCACTCTTTTTCGGGGTTCCCTGCTTGGTAATCCACAGGCATACTTACTAAATGTATGGCTGTAGGAGAAGGAATCATCTCACAACCGTTTGGTTGGTCTCTTTTAACCTAGCCAACCATGTCTGGGGGTTGTGGTCTGAACTTGCATTCGGTTGAGAAATACTTGAGGGTCTCTTCAACCCACTAGATGGCTAAAAGCTCAATGGTGGCATTGCCCTTTTCCCTAGGTTGGAGCTTCTAACTAGTGAAATGTACGAGTTGTTCTGGGAATGGAAGATTTTGCCGCAGCATTTTACGTCAAAGTAGATTTCATGGAGTTTTTTCCAATGCATTTTGCTGAAAATGTATGTGGGTGGTGAGTTTAGGTTAATAACATATGTAGGGGGGATAAAGGGGAAAGGGGCTGGAGAGCTGCGGGGGGGCCTCGAATATATGTGGGTGGTGAGTTTAGGTTAATAACAAATGTAGGGGTGATACAGGGGAAAGGGGTGGGAGACCTTCTGGGGAGGAGGGGGGTCCCTCGCATATATTGTCAGCAAAATCAGCAATTAAAAAAAGAAATTAGATAAAGTCTGCTTCGACAAAAAATCCTCAACAAATTCACATAGAACCGTTGTTACTCTATTCCCAACTTGCTAAAGTACTTTACCCCGCCCCACTTTTTGACGCATCTGTTTGTAGGATGAAAGGATCTGAAAAGTTGTGCATGATCAGGAAGGGGGATGACAAGAGTCTAAACTCTTCATCAGTACTCTTGCTCCACTAGACTTGATTGAATATTTAGCCCTTGAGTTGAGCCATTAGTAGTCAAGAGTTAGCTGTGTAAGAATTAACGTAGCTGAAGAGGCCCAGGAGGCTTGAAGTTCCCTCTTAGATGTATTTTTTGGATACTAAGGATGCTTTCATCTGAGCCTCCTGGGGTTGCACTGACTTTCTCATTGGGAAACACAAGGTATGTTATGGATGACAGGGCTAGGTGGCACTTGCTAGACTAGTTATGAGGCTGGCCTTTGAAGACTTTGGGCTACCAGATATAGGTCTTGCATATGGTCGAACCACATAGCACTATTAACCCCAAACTCTATACAATACTCACGTGAAGGCTTGATTGTGTTGCAAGATCACCTCTGGAAAATAGTGTGATCCCCATGGAAGCCAAAGAGAAACACAGTGAACTAGCAGAAGCACATTGGAGCAACAAACACATTTTTTCTTTGTCTTCATGTACTAGTGGAATCAGCCAAGAGCCTTTAGTTGATCAAGAGTAGAATTGTATTTGGCAGAGCCAATTAATTTCACTTATTTTGTTAATTTGCTGTAGTGAATAGGTTACGAATTGGGACATTTCATTTGCTTTGAGGAAGTCTATACAGTAACAGCAACTTTTATCCTTGTTGGATATGAAGACGATGGATGATGACCAACGTCTTGGAGAGGGTGCAGAGTGCTAGCATTTTCTAGATCTCTTCCTCTACAGTTTTCTGGCAGGCTTTGGGTTGACGATAGGGTTGAAGTTTGACAGATTTGGCTATTGGGTTTCAATGTGGTGTATGAAATCCTGGGTTTACCCTGGTCGATCGTTGGAGAGATGAGAGAGTTGTTACAGATCTTGTTTTCGCTCTGGATTAAGATGTTTTGGGACTAAGTCGGCCCGGGTCGTTCTTGAGTTTGTCTTCTACGACCAGGAGAGGAGCCATTAGAGGTTGGTTCTGCTGGTTTCCAAAACACTCGTAGCCACGTCACATGATATACCTGGCTTTACGGCGGTCATCCATTTGCACTTTGCAGTTGTGGTCACTCAGTACACGTGTGATTTTGTAGAAAACATGTCATTTTGCTTTCTGCTTGTTCTCCGAGACGGGAAGCAGAACCATAACCAGATCTCCCACCTTGAGCCTCCTTAGTTATGCTCCCTGATGATATAGCCTCTCCTGCTTGTCTTGGCTGCCCTAGGGCTTTTGCCAGGCATGGTGGTGGATCATTCATAGTTGCTCCAGAGTTTGTCAGCACAACATCTCTGGTTATAACTTTGGATGTGCTACTTCCCACCTCGTCTTCCTTTTGAATGTCATAAGGCTCTCTCTCCGTAAATCATCTCCAAAGGGGAAAAGTCCAACATGCCACAGGGTTCTCTCCTTTTGGTTAAATTAAATGCTGAGATTGATTTAGGGCAAGGCCAGTTCTTAAAATCTCTTGAATTCACAGCACTGTGGGAGCCAAACAAAAACACTGAGAAAGCGACCTCTGTGCGCAATAGCGTGAGGCCCCCCCTCAGATCAACCAACGTTTATACCTTTTTTGTTCTTATGGGTTTGAATTCAAGAGAATGGAATATTATCTCATGGGGAGGATCGATCCCATGTACGTTGTAGCCGCTAATACAGGCCCAGGTATCTCAAGGTCGAAAGCTCAGACAGATTTAAATAAACACGCAGCACAAATTAGGCTTAGAAACGTGTTCTTACAAGGTTAGCAGAGGAGGAATTGTGCACCATCTAGTTCTGTTGGGGTACTTTATTCACTCATTTGCATGTTGGCTTTTCTGAAATTAGACCCACGACACCGAGATTACACAAACGACACAAAGCACTTTACAGAATTTGGCATTGAAAGCATTTCTAAATAATAGGCTTTCGCAAGGGCCACAGCACTATCCACAACAACTGTATCATTCAGTGCCTCTTGGCAAAGCAAGAGACTTTCATGTGCTTTGTTGATTTTTCCAGGGCTTTCGATACAGCATGTCGTGATAGGCTCTGGCATAAACTCTCTCAGTGGGGCCTAGAACCTGTCCTTCTGCATTTCATTAAGGAACTATACACTGACACCCAGGTTTGCATCCGCCTATCACAGGAGGGGGTCTTGTTCCATGCCATCAGAACCAACATCGGCCTAAAACATGGATGTGCATTAGCACCAACATTCTATGACCTGTACATGTCAGACTTTGACCATGCCATGCAAGGTAGTCGATAATTTCCGCCTAGGATGGGTGGGCTGGCTCTACCTTGGCTAATTTATGTGGATGATACCATCCTGATCGACCGCACACAGATCGGCCTCCAACAAGCAATCAGTGCATTAGGGAACTATGCAAGGGTAAACGACCTGATAATAAATCCATCCAAGACAAAGGTTGTGTTCCTGGGCAGAAGGCCAAAGCAGCGGTGCCCCTTTGCATGGTGGCTCAATGGCACCAAGTTTGTAGACTAGAGGGATACGAATCCTACAAAGGGCTTCTTTAGTGAGTCTGTCACTTGCCCTATCCTGAAGAAATGGATACTAGTTAAATGGTTTGCTTCCAGCTCTGGTGGCAGCAATGTGGAGGCTCTGATTAAGATCTATCGGACAAGTATTGTTCCTGCTCTGACTTGTTGCTTGGATATCCATGCCGAGGTACACGTGGCCTGGTTGGAAAAACTGGAGGGTAATTTGCTAAGGTCTATCCTATCGGTCCCTAAAACCACTCCGGTCGAAGCACTAAGACTAGAATTGGGGGTCCTGTCGCTGAGGGCATTGGCTCCTTAAACAGTGTAAGCTATATTGCGCCCTGCGATTTATGTCCCTTGGACGACCACAAGCTCTTGAGTCTGGTTGCTCGTGGCCTTGGAGAGACCTGCAAAAACCCCTTCCTGGTAGCATTGACTAAAACGACTGAGCTACATTGCGAAAAGATATCTTTCCAGCTTTCTAATCTAGTCGTTTTCCCACATTATCTGACCTTATCGAAGAGGAAAACTTGGGTCTGGGACCGTACAAATTCTCTTAACAAACTTGCAGTGAAGAGGCGGTATACAGTGTTCACACAGCAGGCCTTCAAAATTGACGGCCCATGCACCTACCGCACCCGTCGAGACTTCATTATATATTTACGTTTAAACATTTTACCAATTTAAGAATATATTGGGAGCTGGTTCGGTTCTGGAGAAGCGGTTGTGCCGGCTCTGTGGTAAACAAATTGAACCTAGCCATCACATATTGACCCAATGCACCACTCTCGTCCATATATATTGCAGTGCATATTTGAGCTTGGTCCACAATTGCGATGACTTCCAAGGTGACCAATTCTGGTTGATGCTGTATGGGGCAAATTCCCTGATGATCTCAGAGCAGCCTATTACGTCTGAAAAGAAGTGGTAAGGTGCCTGGTGGCCGCTACACGATGTGCTCTAATCCTGGGTCCCAAAATAAGCTATAGCTAATGTGCTGGGTATAATGTATGTGCTTAAACTTTAAATATGTTTTATTATGTAACTAGTTGAATAGATCTATGATTTTAGTATGTTACTATGTGCTATTGTAAACGTTCTCTTTAATTTGTGGTTAGGTTATTTTGTTTAACCGAAACGCACAGTAAAAAAAAACAACATTTTGTTGGCATAGCAAAATATAACCGTGGAAATCAGTACAAAAACATTTTTGTTTCTCATCTTTTAACTAGCTTTCTCAATGTTAAACGTGCACCATCCAAGATGGTTCCCATTTCAGCCCATGGTGGACCTGGTATCCCAAATCAACAAATCTTCTTATTCAGAAGAACTTTGCAATATGCTTTTACATTCAATTTTTCCCTAATACTCCATAAACCATCTCGAAGAGGAATAAGCTGAACGAGACATGATGGGTCTTCTGAGCAGCAAATAACTCTCAAGACAGCATGTCTTGGAAGTTCCTCGCCTTTTCTGATTTCCTGAGGAAGTTCTTTAGTTTCTGATTACAATGCTCCAGAGAATCTCAAATTTCAACACTTGGTTAGTGTCTGATTACTCAGAGTAAAAAAGGAGAAGTCACACCAAGTGTAAGGAAGCGGGAGTTGAGCCTTAAAGTTGCCAGAATTGCCACTGGTTGTTTAAAAACCATGCCAGCTTTCTAGGTTATTCCCCCTCCTCCAGTAGTTGCCTAGTACCATGAGACCACTGTGGTGGTGAACACACACGTTATAAAACCCAATACAATGCATTTCCTACAGTCATCCTTGTATTGAATGCAATGCGATCAGAGGGAAGGGGGAGGCAGGAAGGGAGGAGAGGATGCTGTGTTTTTCATGGTTAAAACTAGAATGAGAGGACCACCTGTGAGGAAAGCCTCCAAATAATGGACATGCAAACAGATCAAACAGATATGAGATCCGGCAGGTTGAAAGGGGATCAGCACAAAAGGCCAAGAGGATGGGAGGAGGTGCGTCAAAAGAAGAAATCAACAGGAAGGGGGAAAGCGGAGTAACCCCATAGGGATCTGGAAAATAGACACAACAAAATATGGCGGCTAGTCCGTCAGAGGGACAAAAAGAAAGTTGAAGTTAAAGTTACCCTCGGAATACCAGGTAGCTAGTGGCCCGGCAAGGAACCGGGAAAATCAACGCGGTGGTCTGAGGATGGCGCGGGGTTTAGGACTCCCCGTACAGTTAATCCAGAGACATGAGAGGGCAGGGAGCGCAGGGCGGAACGCCCAGGCATCCATAGGGACCCTGGCCCTCCTCAGGATAAAAGTTGAATTTTGGTTTATTGTTGGGGGGGGGGGGAGTTGATTGGTTGGGGGGGAATGGGAGTGGGACTCTCCGGAAGAGGGAAGAGGTCACAACAAACGGGAACGAGAGCTAAAGCAATAGATTAGACGGGATGGGGGTGCTCAGAATCTACTCACAAAACGTAAGGGGGTCGAACTCACCTGTGAAAAGGAGAAAGGTGGAGACCTTGGTGAGAAGGGAAAAGGCGGATATTCTCCTCCTTCAGGAGACACATATTAAATCCGCGGACAGAAAGAAGGTACTCCTCAGAGGATTTACCATCTGGGCACAGGCGAATGCGGGGGGAAAAAGAGCTGGGGTAATGATAGCAGCAAGAGCGGGTCTAGTGGCAAACCTCTTAGATACTCGAGTGGACAAGGAAGGGAGGTACGCCTTTGCAAATGTTTCAATAGATGGTCGTAAGTTTACCCTAGTGGCAATCTACTCCCCGAACACGGGGCAAGATGGATTTCTTAGAGACACCCTGGGGAGACTGGAGGAATTTGCAAAAGGGGAGATAATTCTGGGTGGAGACCTGAACATGGCTTGGCAACCCAATTTGGACAGGAGTGCGGGGGGTTCGCAGGGGTATGGGTCCCCCTCTAAACAACTTAGACAGAGGATGGAACAAATGGCATTGCGGGATGCCTGGAGAGAACTGAAGGGACAGGACAGCGGGTTCACATACTTCTTGCACGTGCATAATACGATGTCAAGGATTGACTATATATGGGTATCAATAGGTCTGGTGGAAAAGATAGAGGGAATGGAAAAGGGCTCGATAGCGCTATCAGATCATGCACCGCTATGGCTGGACATACGGACTCCTAGAAGGGGGGGAGGCCTCTGGAGATGGAGAATGCCTTCCGACATCTTAACGGACCAAGTATTGGGGGAAGAGTTAAAAAGGGGTCAAAATTGAGGAATACTTTGAGTTAAATGACAATGGAGAAGTCCCGCTGGGATCAGTATGGGAGGCCTTCAAGGCAGTAACCAGGGGTAATACCAGGGCGCTAAAAGCCACCAAAGACAAACAACATCAGGAGTGGGAAAGAACACTTGAGAAGAAACTGGAAGAAATACAAAGGGAGCTCATAATACGTCCCACAAGGACCCTCAAGAAGGTAATGAAACATGTTCAGGTACAATTAGAGATGCTCCGCAACAAAAAAGCTGAGAAATCACTCCTCCATTTAAAACAACGGTACTACATCAGGGCCAACAAGGCAGACAAATTCCTTGCGAGACAGCTCAGGGAAAAGCAGAAAACAAAGACGATACTGAATATCAAAGACGCACAAGGAATACCCCACACGAACACTAAAGACATAGGGGAGGTGTTTAAAGCATTCTATCACAAGCGTTATACAACAGAACACCCAAATGAAGAGCTTCAATACAGGTTTTTACATTCCATCCCCATCCCGACTAAAACAGAGGGGGACAGGCTGGCCCTGGAATCAAGGATCACAGAAGAGGAGGTCAGCAAGGCAATAAAGGGCCTCCCAATCTCAAAGGCACCCGGCCCGGACGGCTTCACGGCCCAATTTTATAAAAAATATGCAGATATCCTGGTTCCGGTCCTGACCAGGCTTCTTAACACATTTAAAGACAATGGTAACGCAACTCCCTCCATGAATGAAGCGAAAGTTCTTGTGTTCCACAAACCAGGTAAAGACCCGACTCTCCCGGGCTCATATCGCCCAATTGCCCTAATAAATCTGGATGAAAAAATGTACACGAAGGTACTGGCGACCAGGTTATCACCCCTCCTCACGACCCTAATAAACACTGATCAATCGGGCTTTATCCCCGGTAGGCAAACACACGACAACATAAGAAGAGTAACCCATCTGATAGAAAAAATAGGCATTACTCAAACATCGGCAGTACTACTCTCCTTGGACGCCGAGAAGGCATTTGACCGAGTAGAGTGGTCTATCCTCTTCAAAACGCTGAAGCATATGGGGTTTGGGGAACAGTTTGTTAATATGATAAGGGCTAATTATAACACTCCAGAGATTAGAATTGCCATAAATGGGGAAGTCACAGATAGGGTGCGGATCTCTAGGGGTACGAAGCAGGGCTGCCCCCTCCCGCCTCTGCTCTATGCCATATTCCTGGAACCCATTCTAATCAATATAAGGGAACTCAAGGAGGTGAGAGGTATAGAAATGGCGGGCAGGCAACATAAAGTTATAGCGTATGCTGACGATATGTTGCTAGCACTAGAGGACCCAGGGAACTCATTACCCAGGGCCATGGAGGCACTCGAGGACTTTGGGGGGATCTCAGGCTTGAAGATCAATAGGAAAAAATCAGAGATTATGCTCCTAGCCGGAAGCAAGGAATCATTAGAAACACCGGCGGGCCAGCTCAATCTAAAAACAGTAGAGGAGGGCATCAAATATCTAGGGGTGACACTCACAAACAGGGTGGACAAGATGTATAAGAGTAATTACACCCCTCTACTGGCTAGAGTCAAAAAGGACCTTAAAAGATGGTGCCCACTTAGGGTCTCGTGGTGGGGAAGAATCCAATCTGTTAAAATGAACATACTCCCCAGGGTACTTTACTATTTCCACGCCCTTCCAATTTCAGTCCCCGACCCCTTTTTCAAAGCTCTCACCAAGGCCATCTCACGATTTGTGTGGAACAAGAAACCCCCGAGGGTTGCGAGGGCAGTTCTCACGGCCCCAACTAAGGCAGGTGGAATGTCCCTTCCCCACTTTAAGAAATACTATCAAGCTGCCCAACTATGGGTCCTGAAGGAGTGATTGGGGGAGAATCAACAGACAATCTGGGTAAATAGGGCGGTTGCTAGGACCCCTCTTGAGGACCTACTGTGGAAGAATAAACAACATAGACACCAGAACCTTCGAGTAAGCGAAGTTATGAGAACTACGCTAAATGCCTGGGATGTCCAAACCAGAAAGGGGATCATGACCACCTCACAGGCTCCCTTCACGCCCATTTGTAGGAATCCGCAGTTCCCTCCAGGACAAGAACCCAGCGGCTTTGAGAAGTGGGAAGAAGCAGGATGTAGGAAGATAGGGGAACTGATCCATGACAACGAAATACGATCTTTCAAGGAATGCAAAACAATGTGGAAGTTAACCGAAACTGACAGATACAAATACGAACAGATAAAACATTGGCTGAGTACACCTGAGGTTTATCAGGCGGCTACAAGGGACCTCACACCATTCGAGACGTACTTAATAACCAACCCAGGCGACAAAAAGTTCGTGTCCACACTTTATAGCTTTATATGCACACCAGAAGAGGAAATCAAATGGACTTATATGAGAAGATGGGAAGTCACACTAGGGGAAGAAATTACCAGACAGCAATGGGAGGAACTGTGGGCAGGCGTCCCCAGACTCACCAGGGCTGTCCAAACCAGGGAAATGTGACTGAAAATTATCACCCAATGGCACTACACCCTAGAGAGGCTTGGATCGATGTATCTGGATGCGTCAAACCAATGTTGGAGGGGGTGCCAGGCTGAGGGAACCTGGAGGCACATCTGGTGGGAATGCCAGGGAGTGAAGAGCTTCTGGAAGGAAGTGCAAATGGAAATGACAAAAATATTTCCCGAAGCGGGCCAAATGGGGGAAGGTGTGGCTGTGCGGATTCAAAGACCCCGTTGCCAAGAAACTTCGCAAAGCACAATGGAGGAGCTTCATGGGCCTGGTTATAGCGGCATGGGCAACGATAGCCCAAAATTGGAAAAAACGAGACCCACCACTGACGTACACTTGGCTGCAAAAGGTGTGGTCCCAAATGACCATGGAAAAAATCACGAATCGGCTCCAGGCCCAACATAACTCCTTCACGAGGGAATGGGGAACGGTGTTGGAATACCTGAAATCAGACTACATGGATCAATGGTGCCCACACAACATAATAATTTCGGACATATATAGCATGTAAAGTTCCCGAAAACAGGATCTGATCTCTTCCGGGGGTGGCGGGATGGGGGGTGGGAGGAATGTTGGGGAGTACACATGTGATGATGTATATTGCTAAGTTAAAAAAACAATAAAAATATGTTTAAAAAAAAAAAACTAGAATGAGAGTAGCAGTAACAGAGGAATTGGGCCGGGGAACCGTCCTAATATTTGGAGAACTACGTGTCATTATGTGTGTTCTGCAGCAATATTGTCTTCGCTTTGAGGGAGCTTTGTCCATATGGGGGAAGGTGAGGGGACACGGGTGGGCTTTGCGGTACAGCTTGGGTTGCGACTGACCTTGTAAGGGGCAAGAGGACCAGACTTCAGGGTATACAACTGCGTTTGTTAGTTTCTATATTTTGCAAATTAATAGAGTTTTTGCTTACTGTAACATATCTGAGGTTTCAGCAGCACCATCAACCAAGTGACCAGCATGGCAGTTTCAACATTGCCTTTGTGCTCAAAGAAGACACAGATCACTGGTATGTGAGCACAACCCTTTCGAGGAGGGAACGACAAAACGGTGCATATTGTCGGCAAAAGAAGCCATTTAAAACAATTTATTTCTTTAATTATACTAACACTGTAAACTCGCTCTTTTTAAAATTTTACAATCTTACCCTCAAATGATCACTTCCACTATATATTGTGGCCAAAATAAGATGGTTACACTTGCCTTACTAAGCAAAGTTCATAGTGGAAAACCGAGAATAACCATATACAATATTTTCTGATAGGCCATTTTTCTAAGATGGACAGACTGGTGCACTCTTATTGTACTTTTTCGAGAAAAAAATCCCATATGAGAAGGGGGCAATTGTAGCAAAGATGGTTCTTGCATTCTTTACATACATTGCAAGGGCGTGTAAAGAAAGACCACAGATCTTCATATTTGACCAATATATCAGTGAATATATCAGTGACGTAAGCCAACAACCCTTGTTTCACAAAGTAGATAATGCACACTCAGCTCAGTGCTTATTTCCTTTTTCAGAACAGCCTAATAGTAAAGTGTTTGTAAACATAAACCATGTTGTATTTGGATGTGAGGTGCACTCTGTCACTCTGAGCACTGTCTTTCTTTTTGTTTCCTCTGCCATTGATAGGGAAAAGCACGGACATCCTTAGAAAATTGTATATAAGGGATCCCTCAGCAGTCTTTCTTAGAAATTCTAAGTCCATGGTCTTTCTCCCTCAAGCTGTACTCCGTTTTTAACTCAGTAAACATTTTAATCTCGCACTGTTTACCAGGTGTTAACATTTCTCTATCTTTATAGCTGTGTACAGTGATTGCTTCTGTGCCCTTTTTATGGCTAAACTGGAATTCTATGAACTGAGACAAGTGTGCTCAGTCTCTATCAGCCTGACCCATCTTTCATACATCTCTAGGTTGTTGCCAGAGCTTTTCTTGGTCATTATGAATCTGTTTGACATGAAGTTGTTTCCAGAAAATCAGACCGCTCACCAAAGAAGTGTACCAATCGCTGAAGTGGGTGAAGTTTAGCAGTATGATGTTTTTCGAGTGATAACATGTCTTAAACATTCCTGCCCACAAAACAGTTCTCTAAAATGTAATAAATTCCATATGTCCTATCGCAAGTTACTATGTAATGGCAGGGTTAGGTGAATTACAGTAGCTCTCGCTGTTTCCAGATAAACAAGACAAAGCTAAGTGCTGCACGAAAGAAAAAGAGGGTATCTTATTGAACAGCTTCAATAAGCAGGTGTGCAAGCTTACTCCAGAGGTGTTGATTCCAAAGAAGGTTAGGTGATTGAGTTCATAGTGGTGAATGATAAATGAATGTGCCCAGGAGAGGGTTGTGTAAGGGTAGAACGACTAGACCCCACACCCCCTGTCCCCACTACTGAAGAAGCCTAAACTCGACACAGAATTTGACAAACAACCGACTTGTCACATACATTTACTTCATCAGAAACGTCATTGAAAAAGCAGTTGCTTGAAAAGATCACCAAACACAACCTCCTACAGAGCTATCCATTCGGATTCTGACCAAGGTTTAACACTGAAACTGCCAGCCCCCAGATCATCAACAATGGCATAATGGGCACCCCTGTCAACTGTTTCTACTCGACTTGTCCAATGTCTTCATTACTCTTAACCACAAAGCTCTTCTCAATCTAATTACCATTTGCATGGAGTTCGCCGACACACTTAGATGATGGTTCCTCTCCTACCTCATAGACTAATCCCAACACTACCCAATAACCTGCAGAGGCACCCAAGGATCCACCTAATCCCCAGTGACCTTCAACATATGCATGGGAAAGCTGAGGGAACTCCTTGCTAATCTTGGCATTGAAATACACCAATATGGCAGTGAAACCCAGCTCTACCTAGCGGTCCGTTCTGTCAATGATAACCATGTCACAATTGTACCTGAAACCAAACCCAATGAAGACAGAAGACACTATATTTGTTCAATTCCAGAACAGGCTGAAATCAAATAAAAAATAATTCTTCTCGCAGTCCACATCCGTTGCTAAAGCCCCTAATCTTATCATCAACTCGCTGGGGTACCTGCCGTTGCCCATGTCCTGTTCGAGTGGTGTCTCATGTGCCCTGGAGGATGTTGTTCTTGTCCTCCTGTCAGCCAATCTTGCTTCAGATTGCTCTGGCATCTCATTTGCTGTGGAGGATGTTGCTCTTGTCCGCTGGTCGACAAGTCGTGCTGCTGTTTGTTGTGTTTCAGAAGCTCTTGATATTGACTTTCGCTTTGTATCAGATGGAGCTTTTCCAAGTGATGTTCGTTTTTTGTGCTGCATGTTTCAGTTACTGGCTTCAGCACATTTGAGAAAATGTCCAAGAAAGATTGATTGATTGCGCTCTTTTCTCGTAAATTAAGTTAACTGTAACCTTGCCATTTCCCATATTTGGGATAAAAAAAAAATTGAATTCCCTTTAGAAATGCTTTGATAAACACTTTAGAACTGTATGCAGTAGTAATACATTTCAAAGTCATAACCAACACATTGAACATTTTGCTTCAAACACTTTTCCAATTTTGCAGCCTCCTAGTACCTACTATGGTGAATCAGGGTAAGCATCAGTAAATGAGGGTGTCTACGGAGTACATGTTTTGCATCCAAACATACAATCTTGCCCCAGACAAAAGGGAAATCCATGCAAAATTTGGTAGACGTGGGTTCAACGGTGTGGATTTGTATAGCCGGACAATTGTACACACATACTGCCTTATATGTAAAGACTGCAACATTTTCTTCAAGACACATTGACACGAAAATCCAGACGGCCTTGTGCCAGCCCTCTTTCTTTCCGAGAATCAAGCCTTGCATCCCGATCACAGACTTCAGAACCGTTGTCTAGGCTCTGATCCTTTTCTTCTTATACAGGGTCAACACTCACCTTACGGGGTCCTTACCTCCTCCCTATCCCCATTGAAAAGCTGTCTAGAAAGCCACTGCCCGTCTCATCACAGGACTGAAAATATAAAGCTACATCCGTCTGACAGCTATGCTGGTTATCCATACCAGCCTGCTTCATCAAAACAACCTGCAATCACATACATACTAATACAAGCAATGTTCACTCATACCTAGCTGAAAAACACTCCCTCTGGATGCCTCGGTAGCCCCAGGAGCCACAACATCGCATGAGTAAAATTAAGAGGTGTACGTAAGAAAGAACCTAAAATCAGGCCTTATTTTGCTTGGAACCTGAACTCTTAAATAAGTCGCCAACACACATCAAATTGCGCCTTTTCCTGCACTTTAGGAAGGAGCTGTGGATTCTGCTCATCAAGGGTCATCTCGTTGTCCGTTTCTCTCCTGATAGCACCAGGCATGCATTCAAACAATGTGAACACCAGCCGTAATAGTAATCCATGGTGTGGAGAAGAGGAAGCTTTTTTCAAATACCGCTCAGTGACCCCTCCCAGCCCAGGGATATCCTCATGGCCCTGGAACTTTAGGTATCCATGATGCGGTGGAGGTGTCGTCCTATGTGGAGCAAGATTGTACATGCACCAAATGTGGCTGGAGAACTGGGTGCTGGCTGGAAAAAGTGATTACTGTGGTTAAGATGTTGAGCAGAACAGTAAAGTGCTGGATTACCCATGGTGGATATGATTCACATCGTCTGACGTACTACCACCCTGTGCTTCTTGTGGCAGACGAGTTTTATCACTGCGTCTGAAATGTTGCAATGTACTGATTAGGCACTATGTTCTGCTGTAGATATCAGACTGCAACACTCTCGATTTACAACCAGTACATTCAGTGTAGGCAAGTCAAACAGTGTTCCGCTGGCTACAGGCTTCAGGAACAGGTGAAGTGCGTTGAGTTGATGTTGTGGGTGAATGGATGTACACAGGAGCGTGAGAAAAGATTGGGCAGGAGGACTACCTCTCACTTCTTCGGGCCTCATAATTGAATAAGAGCTCTATCGGGGGTCCCATCCTTTCCTCAGAATTGTGCCAAAACTGAACATCCTTCTCGCATGCCTTTGTCAGATTGAGATCTACTCAAGGGAGTCTGTTCTGAGGCCAACAAACCATGTGGGTGCTTTTTCAAATAATAGTAGGCGTAGTACCATTCTTCTCTATGTAATCACACGTTCTGAGGAAAAATATATCTATGCTTGGGCTAGGCCAACGCTGGGCTGCTTTGCTGTTAGCTGACAAATGCCGAACATAGACAGGCTGTCATCGTCCACCCCAACAGGGACAAGAGATTTGCTGGTGCTTGTAATATTTATGTAAATCGCCCTTTGTTCATGCCCTCCTGCCCTCTTAAGGCTTACAGTTTCTTGCGGTTCATTTCAACGCATTAAATGCTCAGAATTGAACCAAACACAACATTGTTTAAGAGAGACCAGGAGAAATTCACTAAACCCTAAAACATCTGCCCCATGTGATGAGCCCCAATCAAAAGAACGGTTACAATGAGCTGGGCTAGTCTATCCGCACCGTCCGTCACCTATTATGACCTAGTGGTTGTTAGTACCCAAGCCCTGTGTCAACTCCACTCTACCCCAAGAGTCAGGCTGGTGATGTTGTCAGTTATCAGAACTATAGGGGATGATCTCTGATTTGTGGAGTGGGCTTCTGTCTGGTTGCCTATGGTTTAGGTTTAAGGAATTTCCTTTATTTCCTATGTCATTATGACTAGTTGGAGGAATGCCTTTTTGGGATAGGCAAACAGCACAAGAGTGGGTTCTAAGGTCTCGGTGAGTGAGAAGCAGGTAAATGAAGCTCCCTGAGGGACTAGTTGAAAATGACCCAATCTCCCGCGTCCAGTTCCTATTTTAATTATCAATCTTATTAGCACGTCTAGGAAGGTGTTCAGCAAGTTACTCGCAATTGCAGGGAATTTAAGGGAGTATAAACGGGCAAAAAGTGGAGGGTTTAGTTTTTGAGCGAGTCCTTGGGCTTCCAATGAGCCTCTCTACTACCAGCCTAAGATTTGACCTGGGCTTGAGGTCGTTAAGAGCCCTCGCAGATGGAGATTGGATTCTCTCTTCCGTCTAATCATCACTGCTAAGGAACACACACACTTTATGCAGATAGCAAGGCCCACCTGGAACATTCAAAATAAAAAATGCTGTCAATTCTAGAAATAAAGGTTAAGGAATCCCTCGACAGGGCAGATACTGATCTTGAGACACTAATCATCAACCCTTTAAAAGCAAAAAAGGCTCTGGAACTGATGGACTGGATTACAACAACCAAACATTTGAGGCCCTCAACCATCGATAACTCATTCTTGAAAGTTGACAAGAAATTGGGGTCTCTCCCGAGATATCTCGTGACGTTTCCAGACTGTAAAGTTAGGAAAAAATGTCTCTGAATTCGTCTAAGTCTGGTTCACACTGAAGAAAGCCCTAGCCAAAAGGGGAGAATGGGAGGGGTATCGCCTGTAAAAAAAAAAAAAAAAAAAAAAAAAAAAAAAAAAAAAAAGAAAAAAAGAAAATCAGGCAAATCGATCCCTAAAACATTTGTTGATGGAGTGTGAGGGCACTTGGCCGGTAAGATCAGCCCTGTTTATCAGATTTGTGGCTAGAGTAGAGGGAATTCTGTCAGATATGTTCTGGGATAGAGTGATCTTGGGATATGACACAGCATTAACAACCTTTGTGGCACAGATCTTGGAAAGAAGTAATATTATATTCTGAAAATACCGCCTTTATAAGTGCGGGCTGGGATTGGTTTGCCTTTTTCTCATGCTTGAAAGAGGCAAACACATGTCTGCTTTTGTTTGGTTCATGACTCGACAGCCTTGTTTCTTATCTTTTCCTTTTTCCTTTCTTTTTATATGAATTCACAGTTCTAATGCTTCTAAATTTCTACTTTAAATCGCTACTTTTAAATTTTGAATGGGATATGTTAGTTAGCTTGTTATTTTGTCTGTATTTCTTATTTCTCGTTCCTATTTTCTTTTCCTTGTATGACCTTTGTTTCTTTATCTGTTTGTAAAAAGTTGTGTGACCATATACAAATAAAAACGTTTTTTTTTTTAAAAAAGTGACACTTTGTTTTTGTCTTTGCCTTTGTCTTGGATCTTGCCTTTGCCTGCCTTTACCTTTGTGTTTTGCCCACCAAGCCTCTCCTTACACAGCCACTTGGCTCCTGGGAAAAGTGGTGGCCTTGACACTTATACCAGGGCAAGCCCTGCAATGCGCCCCTTTTGCCCTAGTGGTTCCTGTCTTGATTTGGGTAGGAATTCTCTCCCCTACATTGGGTACTTTCAGTTAGGATTTTGCCCACTTACCAGGCTTCTCAAAGGTTTTCACAATTTTAGTTGGGCTGCTGGTCTTGCAGCGATCAACAATATCTGGGTTAGCACCCTAAATTCGTAGTTCTCTGGGTACTCTTTCAAGGGCTACCTATTCCCATCCTATGTGCCCAGATTCTTAGCAGGCTCTTGAGTCTACCTACCCTCTCCCTTCAACCTGCATGTGGCCAAATTGGCTTAGCCATCTCTGGTTCAGTCTACTAGTAACTAGTCTGACTATGTTCCTTGGCCAACAAAGGTTCAACTTCTCTGAATCTTCTTCACGGTCTCCTCTCTCTCCAACACCCTCCCCCCACCCTCCCGTCTCTGGAACACTGCCCAACACCCTCAACAGCAGGTGTGCGCCTTCATTTATAGGTGTGTTCTAAGATTTCTTGTCCCAATGAGTACGTTGATTCGTGGGTACATTTTTCACATTAGTTTCTGAAGCGTCATTGGCCCTTGCTTGTACTGGGAAGGGGAGAAAAGACTCTGCTCATGATCTGTTTCATCAAAGTTACATCATCGCAGTACCTTACAGCAGGCAGGATAGCTCAGCCGCAACCTGCTTGTCTTGGAAATGAGACTGAGAAGCATGGGATTAATATCATTTTTTTTATGTTGTGTATCAGTAGAGGTTATTCCCATGTTAAGGTCTCAGAATGCTAAGCAGTACTGGTGAAGGTTACTGTAATACGTAGGGCAGCAGCAGTGTGGTTATTCGATGAGGGCCCTGCTCACAGATCCTCCTTAAATGACAAACTGTCACAAGTCAAAATGGAAGCTACTGAATGGATATTACCAAAGCATAGTAACTACTTTGCTTCATTCACAAGAATTAAAATGTGTTCTCTTTGGCTGGACATTCCTCTGTAGATAAAGGTTGCATCTCTTTATAATTTTTCAAGGGCATTTACACAGATCCTCCAGTGAATCACATAATGGAAAATCCAAGTAATGTAATTTGTGGGTAAACAATTACAAGCAAACAGAGTACTTAGTTAAAGAGGTTACTGAAAGGGGAAGGATAAAAAGAAAATCTATAATGTGAGTCCATTGCCGAGATACATAGGCTGTGGCTTAATTCCTTGAGTGGGAGAGGAACAGAAGTAAAAGGCCTCTTAAAATTGGCTACCTCCTTAACCGATCATGTGCGTTTCCACAGCAATCCTCTCTGGTGCAAGGTTGAATTTTGAGAATAGCTTCCTAACAATGAGGTTCGCTGGGGATGCCATTCCTTCCATCTGTGAATTTCTTTTAGACATCCACATTTGCACACAGCTACGTTTTGGGTCTCGATCCTTAGTAGTTGGTCTTGGGGCAATGGTAGGGAGAGCAAAGATAAAAAGAGGGAACAATGAACAGGTAAAGCTGATGGAGCAACAGTCAGCTATGTGCACACATCTCAGTAAGTGGTGGTTTGTTAAACTGGACTGCTGTCTGAAGTTTCTCATGGTAAAAAGACATCACAATTCCCACCAGAATGCGTAGGTGGTTGGGGATATAATGCTTGGCCAATGTAGTGGTGGATAGGACTTAAGCTCCTTATTGAAGACTCCAAATTTCGAAGTACAGTTTCACAAATTCTCCACGCTTACCTGTAACTCAAGACCTTATTGGAGGTTATGATTCAACTACATAGCCAATAGAATTGCTAAACTTACCTGACAAAAAATCAAATGATGTTTTAGTGGACTAATTGGAAATCATACGTTGGCATTTTACAGTGCATTACCTTTGAACTTTCCTTAGACGTCTTCATCATGTGATAACCACAGAATGAAATGAGTAACACAAAATGTGTGGGGCATTTGGTTCATATTTAAAAATAAGAATCTACAGTTTAAACTCTTTGGTTGGACGATGAATATGCAGTCCTGTGATGGCCATTTTCTCTTCAGAGAAATATGTTAGAGGCCAGGGTAAGCACAAAATGGTGCTCATTGAAAGAAAAATATGTTTCTGGTGGTTTTGAGAATGATAACTTAAGAAAGCATTGTACCATTTAGCATATTCTTTTTGTTAGTCCAATAAATGGGATCAAAACCTGCAATAATTGGTGTTTTGATATGGGGACTAAAACAGCGTTAAACTTTTCCTTTGATCTTTACCCCAGGAAAAGATGATAATCCCATTTACTCAAACCAGTGATAATCTCATGCAAAACTTCATGTGATGTTTCTATCTCTGCCATTAAATGCATATGCCTCTTTGTTTGGTGTGTAGGTGTTGGAGGGAAGGATTATGATTAGGTCAGCTCTCTGTCTTCATCGCTGAAGCATATTGAGGTGGTCCGGACTAGGAACATAGACCTAGGAGGGTCATTGTACCAGTAACGTAAAACTAAGATCTGGGAATCCAAGAGAATGACTCTGGCATTTTATCTTTAGCCCCCACTGCATATGGCATTATCCGGAGGACCCCACGCTTACTCAGACGTCTAAAACATCTGCTGGAGCCCATGAGTTGGAAGTGATGGGCATAACTGGGAGCAGCGAGATACTCAAACAAAGCACGTGAACAAACAGCTGGCCATTATATCCCAGTAAGGCATTGTGGGAGCTGCATAGTGAGCTAGGTGCTATATCCCTGGAAAGCAAGGTGCAGAGCACGCTGGGCTAGATCTCATCGAAACCACTGAGCGAACTGCATAGCAAGCTGGACTCTCCCTGCTGGGTGCCATCGCTATATTATATCTCTGAAAGGTGCTGTAAGAGGTGAATACTGAGTTGGGAGCTATATCCCTGGAAGACCCAGTGAGAAGTACATAGAAGACTGGCTGCCATTTCACTGGAAGCGAATGAGAGCTGCTTATAGGGGTCGAAATGAAGACTTGATGAACAGGAGCTAAAAGCAGCTCCTTGGTACCCAGCATTGACCAGTGACCAGGAGCTACCACTGGGGAACCAGGAGCCAGTGCCAGAACATTGCGTTCGCAAATCCAGCTTCCACAGAAGATGCAAACATATCAGTGTGCCCATTATTTATTAACAGTTATGCTTTACATGGTTTATACATGTATTTTCATGTTTATTTATAGATTGTCCTAAACACACACAAAGCAAGCTGGGTTATATATCCGTGAGCGCAGAGCATGCTCAGCGCTTTGTCCCATGAAGCATCTTGGTATGGCTGAAGACCTAGCAATTGGGGTGTTCTACCCCTGGAAGTACAGAGTTACAAGTGTGATGGGTGCTATAATCTGCGATGGAGTCCGGGTCTTTACCCCGTCCCAGTGGACTGACTCCCACGGTCAGAACATGGGGGTCTTTAAAGATAGAAAACTATATAGTCTGAAAATCCTCATGCATTTCAATCAGACCAGCTTCCCTGTTCCTGAGAGACAGGACACCCCAGGAGATAGTCAGAAACCCGGAGAGCCACATCCTTAGAACCCCCTCATTCACTTGAAGTCACTCTCCCTCACTCAAATAGGAAACCATGTTTGAGAAATACCCGCACCCCCTTTCCTAATAACCAGCAGGGCTTGCATACACAAAAGAAAACGTACACAATAGAAATCCAAGTTCACGCACATAAACGTCTCTTACTATGAAAAAGCCGCAGCAGACCGGGGAGGGAGAACAGGCTGCCCGCTCGCCAAGCACTCGAACCACATGGTCTGATTGCAAAATGACCACCAAGATTTTTGAAGACATGCCCTCGCAGCTTGGTACTACAAAGCCTTATGGCCAATAATATAGCGGCAGAGAAACACATAACTGCCCCAGTTAACCAGGGAGTTGTTCCTGGAACGGGGCCTATATAAAAGCTTGTTCCCAGAGCATCGGGGAAGAGGGACGTGGGCTTAAAGACGGTTGCAGAGTGAGCTGCAAAAGAAGCAGCAGAGGAACTGGAAGAGGAACCCGGCCTGAGAAAGCACAAAACCCTGGGGGCGCTGCGAAGCATGGGGGCGCTCAGATGCCTGGCGGCCTGGACAGGGGATGATCTGTAGCTTATGAGCATATCACTAAAAAGGGGAATCCCTTATTGGTTTGTGCGATACACCAATGTCACGTTATTTTATGCTAATTAATATTTACACTGAGCCTATCACCACTGTGGTGGTCTGACTGCTCCTGACCTTGTTTGAGACGTGGCATATTGTGACTATGTCCAAAAGATAGTTTTTTTGAAGCCCTCCCGTCTATAAGAATATTTGTAGAAGAACTTTGTTGTTATGTAGTTGTGCTTATCGCCACAAGGGTTAAAGTAAAGGCTGCTGGTGGGCAGTGGGCTACACTGCCTCACTGGGGAGGGGCAGCGTCCCGATTCTGTAGTAGGGGAGAAGGCTGTTGTGCTCCCTTGGTGTCAGCAAGCCTGCATTTTGTTCACTGTTTGAGGGGGAGGGGACAGTGAAGAATTCACCCACAAAGGCAGGCAAGGAATCATGACACCAAAAGAGCAGAATTCTTGACCGTACAGTAAAGGTTTACCCTAGCGATCCACAGGCAGTGGACCGGAGAAGTAGTTGGAGAAGTGGGAGCGAGGTGGCAGCAACCCACCTGACCGGTAGGGCGTCGAGAGAACCTCTGGGTGCCCAGTCTCCTATGCTGCGAGGCGGCCGCAGCGTGTCCAGACCCCACAGGACACCCGAAGAAAGGGGAAGGGGTTGAACACTGGGAAAACCCAGTAACACTGAAAAGCAGCAGAGTCCCGGTCTGTGACCCATTTGAAAGCCAGGAAGACCTGGTAACTCTAGAAAGCAGCAGAGACAAGTCCTGAGCCCCACCTGGACCCCAGGAACGCCCAATTAGCCCAGACAAGCAGCAAAACCACGGTCTGGGACCCACCTGAAGAGCGGGAAGGCCCGATATTATGGAGAAAAAGTAACAGGGTCTCTGGTCCATGCGAATATAGGACACCTAAGAAACTAGAGCAAGCTGAGAAGCAGGGTCTGGGACCCTCGCCCCGGTGCAGACACCACAAACAAATACGCAGGAGCACTTAAGGCTCTACTTTCAGGGAAAGACAGTAGTCAAGTCTGTTTCCCCCACCAGCGGGTCTGGCAGGTTAGTGAACTAGGCCTGCGATATAAAGACGTAGAATAAACTAGGGGGTGGGGGGGATCATCCCCTCTGGTGTGGTGGAAATACTGTGGAAAATCTAGGAGGATGGAGTCACCCGCTTGGGTGCCATTATTCATGTAAAAGGAACCAAGTGGAAGGAGGTATCCCCTTTTTGATTGTTGGAAACTTGAAGAAAACTAGCTGAAGGGAGATGCCTCATTTTGGATAACTTTCAAGGAACTGTGATAACCCTCTGTCTGGAAGGAGGGAGTCATACTTGCGGATTCCGCAGAGACATTTTCTTTAGTTACTTAATAGTGTTGGGGATAGAAGTAGGATTTGACACGCCAGTGGACATTTTTATGTTTGGACATTCGGACAGACCATTATTTTGAGGCAGGAAAACCCCTCTTAGCGTTAGGGATAGATAGGTTTTCCCTTTTCTTCTGGAAATATAGTAAAAGTTTATAGCAAACATTACGTCACCACTGTGTCCGTCTCTTACTTCTGCACCCTTACACAGTGTTTGACTAAAGAGGTTAGTAAATGGAGGGTCCTTTGCCCACATGTCTGTGAATGGTTATTCCTCATCCCAAGGGTCAGTTAATATGTATTAATTACCCCTATGGGTTGAAGAATTGCCCTTGTAACCCCCCAATGGTTAGTAAATGTTTACTCCTAACTACAGGTTTAGTGCATGGTTATATTTAATCAGGGGTTCATGAATGGCTCTTTTAACCCAATGAAGTCAGTAAGTAGTTAACCTTGCACAAGGGGCGCTATATGGTTATCCTTGCCCCATGCGGGGATGGTGGTTTGTTAGCCACGTGACACAGTCAATGGCTATGCTAATCCTTCGGTGAGGTGGGTGACTATTTACTTCCACCCACTTCCCTTCATTACATTGTTTTCCCGTTTACCTTGGAGTAAATGAATAGTTTCTCCTTTCCCCTTGGGTCAGTGAATGATTTCCCCTTGCCCCTGGGGTCAGTGAAGGGTTGTCCTTTTTTGCCATGGGGCCATTCAATAGTTCCCCTTTTCCCTTGGGGTAACTGATTTGCATTTCTTCACTGCAATCAGTGAATGGTTTCCTTCACATGTTGGTGAACAGTTTGACCTTTCCCCAGATTTCTGTGAAAGGTTGGCAAATCAAAACTAAGATTTTGGGGACAGTTTCGCTTTCGTGTTTTCACTTGATTGGGATGTTGCGTGGCTGTTCCTTTTTTTCCAATGTGTTGTGTCGCCCGCTGTTCCTTTTCTTGCTCTGGGGCTGTTTAGGTGATTGGGTTGCTGTGTTGGCTGCTAGTCGCCTTTTTTCACTCCACATATAGCCCGGTAGGATGATGGTGGGTGGTTGTCACTGGTTTTGCCTTCCCCTTGGAGTGCGTTTATAATCCGCCGGTGGCAGCTGATGGGAAGGGGTGTGGTTGCAGCTGCCACTGCACATTATTAGTCACAAAGCCCCTGCGCAGGTTAAAGTCAAGAAGATTGCTCTATCTTCTCCAGAGGTGTCATTGGGGTGGCTTGGTTTTATCCTAGTGAGGTGCAAAGGTTGGTGGTGATATGTGAGTCAGGAACGAGAGTTTGCTTCGCTGCTGGGGTTACTATAGTTCATGTTCGATTCTTGCCCCATTCCCGAACAGAGTACAGCTCAGAGACTGGTCTGCTCGCAAGCAGTCCGATCCTCAAATTCAATTTTTTCTCTTCAGGATTTGCCTTTTATGTGTAGGAAAATATACGCACAGACACTTAAAGTTATGCTCAACAGAAGTCTTATGTACTGCGTTGTACCCATGCCCTTTCAGAGGAAGTTGAGGGGACAGACATTAATGCCTCCCCAAAGCTGGAGTGTGATGGATAGAAAACCACCTTTGGATTAATCATAACCACTAGCAATTTCTCTGGGCGGTCTTCCCTTCTGTCGTTATTCAGCCTTATGTGTCATTACAAAAAATGACCATCTCCAATCTCTTTTTATCAGGCTGCTGTGATGAAATTGTACTTCATCCCAAGGCCTGGAGGGGTCACTGCAGGTCAGAAATATGTGCCAAACAGGGCAGCCTATCTAGAGCCGTGAACTACCTGTAGGCGGTACAGTGTGGGAGCATAAGCAATATCCTCCAAGAATAGGCCCATAAGTGACATGGTCTCAGACTGCAAAGAGGGTTCACTAGCCAATGCCCCATCCAAAGTGCTTGTGTGCACATTCAAGCAAGCACAGACGACCACCAAAGAGCAATGGGCTTTGGCAATTGTGGTGCTACAGCACCCTGAGGGGTCAATCTCATATTAAATCCTATTGGAGACTAAAGATAAGAGCCCCCTGGACCGCAGATGCTAGAGCAGCCTTGCGCATTGGTAAAGCAAATCGGCACCTGCTCTATTTAGGCCCTGTTCAAAGGAGGGGAGCTGTGGTGCATACAAGCAGGCCCCTTCTCGTGAGCGGGGAAGCACAAGCAAACCTACCAAGAGGACCGACACCTGCAGAGAAGTTCACGGGCCGAGATCTTCAAAAGTGCACAGGGCTTAGGGAGCCTAGTCTAGTGCTCGCATCACGTCCATGCAGAGCCGATGAATAGGATGGGCTTCTGCATGACACAAAGATCGCCACCAGATCTATTATTTCTTAAGAGTACCATGAAACAAGCACAAAGGGGAGGAAACGAGAAGTCCTGACCAAACTAACAGCCCAAGACATACCAACATCATGGTGGTTCAGTAAGCAAGTGGAATCAGACAAATAGCCTTTAGGTATGGCTATTATAAAGCCATATGAGCATGTAATTTAGTGGTGCGAGTAGCAAGAATGGTGAGAGCATAACATGAGAGCAGAGGCAGCGTGGAGAAAGCCATGGTGGAGAAAACACCAGGAACATCCAGAGAAATCCCAGGAGGAGGAGGAGGAGAAGTGGCCTTGTACCTTCAAGGCCAGGAGAGCCTTCGAGGAGACCTGCAAACTGTCATGGGGTGGCTAGAGTCAAAGACCAGATTGCTGTGGTGCAAGTTCAGGCACGGTTCCAGGAGGTGGGCCCCCTTGTAGATCCTCAAGGGTTACAATGATTATCTGTGGGGGAGGAGGTTTTAACACGCTTGCTTGTAAAGGGAAGGGTGCCATATCCCTTTGTGGTTACATAGGTCCTATAACTCATGAATAGAAACGGGACACAATAACCGGGATCAGGAAGAAGTCAACCAAGCTCTGTCCTCCTTATGTGGATTACAAATTTCGAGCTTGCCGCTATATCCCTGTGAACTGAAGAGGATCTCCACTAAAGAAACAGCTTGAGTGCTATATCCCTGTGACGCTAAGCTGAGCTAAGAAGGTGGCTGGGTGCTGTATTCCACATCCCTTGCGACCCTTCGGTATCAACATGCTGTAAAAATAAACCACAAATCAAGGCATAAAGGAAACAACAAAATGGGGTATTCAATCTAGATAATGGAACATTTCTAAAATAAATGTAAAACAGTTTTTGTGTAATGGGACAAGATGTGGGGGTATTGGGTACTGCAATCCACTGGAAAGCTGGAACTGCTGCGTGTGCACAAGGAATAGTGGCTATGCCCTTTTGCCACTAAAGTAATACGCTAGAGGAATGCGCTGTGTTGCACAAGTTCCCTGTTGAATTTGAATAGTTGTGATATTTTCTTCTACCTAATTCTTATGAATAGGGTTAATATGGAAGGTCAATTTACTGAGCTCCACAGCAAATATTTCAAGTATGTTTTTTTTCAACATCAGAAGTCGACACGTGTTTTGACCAATGTGGTCTTTATCAAGGCCAAATAACCCTGGACATGATGAGCAGCGAAGACTCATAAACTAGTTCCAAGTGAACTAGGGGTTCTTATACCTTCCTGGTTAGTGCATTCCTTCAATAATGTTACCAGCAGCCTGAAAAGGACTCAAAATGAAGGGGGAAGAAATACTAATTCCGGAGAACCAGGAGAAGGTTTCTAGGCAGTACTAGTAGCATTGGGTCTGAAGATGGATCTTCAGAGAACCGAGAAGGCTCCAAAGTCTACTGAGCGACCTGCAGAGAGGTGCACAGTGAAAACGTTGCCTTCAAAAATGGATACGGGTTAGAGTTGGAGCAAATATGTTGGTTAGAGTTGGTTGTGGAAGTCTGGTTGTGTTGAGGTTTGCTAGTGGTTAGGCTAGAATAAATGTTAAGGTAGGTGTTATGGTACGGCTAGTGCTAACAAAGTAATGGTTTGAGAAAATGTTAAGAAAGGGATAGGGTGATTGGAGCGGGCAGGGGATGTTGCCATAGTATAGGGGTTAGGATAAACCTAGGGATTAGGGTAGAGAAAGCATTAGGATAAGTGTTGGAGTTGTGGTTAGGATAAGAGCAAGGGTTTGGGGTAGGGCAAGGTCTATGGTAGCTGCTGATGGCTTTGGAGTTATGTTCATTTTCGATTCATTTGGTGTTTTGTATCAAGTCGCATACAAATAAAATGCTTTAGTTAGTGTTAGCAAAGGTCCAGTGTAGAATAAGGGTTGTAATTAGAGTTCAGGTAACAGTTAGGAATAAAGTTAGGATGATTATGGCGGTTTTACAGCCTTGTACCTTTGTTTGCAAAAATAGCTTTTTTAGCGGCCTTATTACTGCCAACATGTTCACATTGCTTGTATAGAATGACTACATTTTTTGGGAACTACTTTTCGCTGGCTACGTTTTCACGTGGCTATATTTTACTGGTGGCATTTTCACATAGACCTTCCATAGAAAGAGGAAAATTCCAAGGTTTGAAGGACAATCTCTAAAGAATCATGAGGACTGGATCTGAACTACAAGTGCCTTAGCTGGGCGACACTTAAGGGAGATACTATATACAAGATCTGAACTTTTGTGTTAGCTGGAACCTGAACTTTTGTGTTTCTAGACGAGAGTTTGCCAAGGGGGTTAGTAGACCTGTGAAGAATAGGGTTTAGTATTTGGTTGGCCATTGTTTAGGAACTTTTGTGTTTAGAGTAGGGTGTCCGGAAAAGGACCAAGACTTATTAGGAATGGGGAAAAGACTATTATTTTCCTGGGAACTGGGTTACCCCATCCAACGTTTGTGGTTGGCCCTTCTGGACACTTTTCACAAAAACACCTTTTGTTTGTAAGGGCTTCCTCTAGTTCCTGTAGGGGTTTGATCTTACCATACCTGGAAAGGCTTCTAATAAGTAGGTTAATCACACAAAAGAGTATTTCATCTTTGTCCTTCTTTCTTGACGCCCGCATAAGTCTGGTGAACAGGAAAGCGTAAAAACTATCCTACTCGATGGAAAAAACAAACTGCATGATGGCTCATTATATCACCGTACAAGGGGCCTTGGAACCCTTACAAAGCAGGTGCTGCCGCATCATGCTCCTCTGTGCACGAAGACCAGTTGCCCTAGAGAACATATATGTATATTTATGCCTGTTTACAAAATGGTGCCTGTTTTTAGCAAGGAGGGCCTTTGAGCCACCGTTTGCATAGTCTGGAGCATGCTCTGTAGTAGAGGATGCGAGTCTTTTTAGACAGTAGCTGGTTGCCATTAACGACAGTGCAGTGCATGCTTAGTGCGGGTTGTGTTTTACAGGATTTTATTGTGGAACTTGCCAGTGGTGTTATTTTAAGGCTGCTGTACTGTAGTTTATTTTCCTACGAAACCTACCTGAGACAAACTAGTAAGCATCATTATAAAAACTGCAAAAATATTAAGTCCAAGATCAAAACCCATCCAAATACAAGCTTGAATACACCCCCAAAACGCCACCAAATGTCCAGAGACTCAAAAATAAGCACAACATAATCCAAGATCAAACACCAATGGATCACCACAACATTCCAAAACACACACAACATCCTCAAAGTGGAGACAAAATGCCCATAAATTCCCAAAATTGACTTGCCATAGTGCAAAGACGCAGAAAAACAAAACATCAAAAACCACCAAAATACACTCTGCTAACACAGACCAAAACACCAAGCCACATTGACTATACCATGAATATACGAACAGTGAAAACGAACACAACGCCACCCTGATAACGAGCACAAAAATAACTTGTAACAAACCCCAAATTACAGTTCATGACTCTTGGGTCCAGGCTCGGTTACTCATGAACCCGGACCACTCTTTTGTTGTCACTGCTACATGTACAAACGCAGCCTTCGGGAAAAGGAATAATATTGTGCATGGAGAAAGGATTCCGCTACTCATTGCCAGTTCTGTGTTGCCTGTAAGGGTGGAGGCGAGCTATAATGATAATGGTGTGTTATTTATATAGCGCCTTAATCCAAAGCTCTTTACAGAGCACATATTTACATACAATATCACACAACCGAAATTGGTACTCCTTTATCGACCTCGGAAGGATGAAAGGCTGAGTTGGCCTTGCCGGGATTCGAACCTGCGACCTGCAGATCACGCTCAAATCGCAGCAGCGAGCGCTCATCCATGAGTTCGCCTCCACCCTTACAGGCAACACAGACCTGGCAACGAGCAGAGGAATCCTTTCTCCAATCAAAAGAAAAATACTTATTAAAGATAAAAGAAAGTGACTAAGCACTATTTGGAAGATATCAAGGTACAGGGGCTGCAGAACCAGACATAGGGGACAAGGTGACTCCCACAGGTCCATCCAAGCCCTGTCCATGGCACCAGACTCTCGATTTTTGACACTTTATACCAGCTTCCAATGGGCTTCAATGAAAACTGTGCTTGGCAAAATTTACAAATTATATGAAGGCCATAAGCACCTGCACCACAAACGACCCTGGTGAAAAGGGGAGGGTGCAGATAATTCAAGGCCGTCACTCAATGAAATTGCAACGTCTTAATCTGAGAAAACCTGGCATGTCATTTAACAATATCATCACGCTGGGCAGGCCCCAGGCACCGTCACACATATGGAAACTGTGTTGGCATATCAACCCATCAAATAGGCAGTTACTGATTGCATTGCAACACGATGCATCAACCCACGAGCAAGTCCCAAGAAGAAGCCCAAAACACCATGTGGCCACTCTAGAAGTCTGTTCCCACATGGCAGCACGTGTCCGGCTACAGCCTGCGGGAAAGGCAAACCACATTAAGCAAAAATTTGAAGATCCGTCCTGAAGAAAGTGAGCGAACAGGTGGGATGGAATGGGCAAAAGTACTTCAGACATCCAGTTGCCTGAAGTTACAACAAGAAATGGGATCTTCAACTACCAGAATATCAGTACACTATTGAGTACCCTTCGGTGGACAACCGATCAAGCGTGACTAACATGGACAATTTGTCATTTATGCCCAGTGGGGAGCCACTCCCTTTGAGGCTAGGGAAGTAAGCTTGCTAGGCAAGACCCTCCCTAGAGGTCGAGGCTAGTGGGAGCTCACTGGAAGTAACTCCCCTCTCTGGGACAAGTACTCCCATTCCGCAGTGCAAACCACCTTGTTCACTTTTATGGATATTGGAAATACTTTGGCTTCTCCAGCATGGGGTCTGGCATGGATTCACATGCTCATGAATATTCCCCGTCGTCAGGCTGGGAATCCTCGGTAAAGAAAAAACCAGTATCAGTTTCGTTTCTGATCTGTCTTTCCTAGTAATAACCAATCACTGGTCTCTGCGTCATACTGACCACAGCCAATGACTGCCCTCTACCTAAGCACCGCCTCTGGCAGCCATCTTCAGATTTTTACCGCACGTTCATGTGTTGGGATCCTCGTGCTATTGCTCTCGAGCGTTAGTGCTTTTTTCGCGCTTTTTCACAAAAAAGCCAGCTCAAGAGGTCACGGTGCAGGATGATCCTCGTCGCACCTGCGTGGCCGAGGCAGATATGGTTCCCGGACCTTCTGGACTTGTCAGCGTCCCCGCCGATCAAGCTGCCGGCGGACGCGGATCTACTCTCCAGGGAAGGAGGCGCCATCCTCCACCACGACCCGAAGTCGCTGAACTTGCAGGCCTGGCTCCTGCAGCGCTAGAGTTTGGAGGATACGACATACCGGCCGATTGCAGAGAGGTTCTTGCAAAGGCCAGGGCGTCCTCGACTCTTAAATGCTACGGACACAAATGGAAGAGGTTCTCTGTCTGGTGCCACGCACAGAAGATTAACCCTCTACGGATTACGGCTCCCCAAGTACTGCCGTACCTGCTGACGCTGGCCAAAGCTGGTTTGGCACACGCGTCCATCAAGATTCATCTTGCTGCGATCTCCCGATACACCAGAACCACGGGGCGGACGTCCTTGTGGTCTCATCGTCTGGTGAAAGAGTTCATGAAGGGACTGTTCAGATCGTTCCCGCCGGTGAAGGCTCCGGCCCCGGCGTGGGAGCTCAACGTGGTGCTGACCAAGCTCATGGGACCTCCGTTCGAGCCTCTGCACTCGGCCCCGTTGAAGTTTCTATCGTGGAAAACAGCTTTTCTTGTGGCCATCACCTCCGCACGACGAGTGGGAGAGATCCAGGCCCTTTCCTGCAAGGCCCCGTACTTGACTTTCCACGACACGAGGGTAGTGCTCAGGACGCACCCCTCCTTCATGCCCAAGGTACCGTCGGACTTCCATCTCAACGAACCCTTGGTGTTACCTGTGTTCTTCCCGTCGCCTTCGTCGCCGGCTGAGAGGACTTTGCACTCGCTGGATGTAGCTAGAGCGCTGAAGTTCTACGTGGACCGCACGAAGGGGTTTCGGAAGACGTCACAACTCTTTGTGAACTTTGGACCTGTCAATCAGGGGAAGGCTCTCTCGAAGGCTTCCATCTCCAGATGGCTCTCCGGCTGTATCATGTACTGTCACCGGTTGGCAAACCGACCGCTGCCTGGCCGTCCGAGAGCCCATTCCACCAGAGCGATCGCAGCTACCACGGCGTTCCTATCTGGTGTGCCCCTGCTGGACATATGCAGGGCTGCTACGTGGAGGTCGACGCACACCTTCACGAAATTCTACTGCGTCGACCGGGATTCCAGGGAGGAGTCCAGGGTCGGCCAAGCAGTGCTGCGCAACCTGTTCGCCTGAGGTGAGCCTGGTGAGGAGGTAAGATGCTTAATGTTGAGTTGATGTGATGCTTAATGTTGAGCCTTTGCCACCTCCCGTGGTTGTGCATGTGTGTACTGCTATGTATTCTTTATTCATGAGCATGTGAATCCATGCCAGACCCCATGCTGGAGAAGGAACAAGTTACTTACCTGTAACTGTTGTTCTCCAGCATGGGTCTGGCATGGATTCACATGCGAACCCTCCCGCCTACCCCTCTGCGGCTCTTCACTTGGTCATACTGCCACTTCACGTGCTTCCAAATCTGAAGATGGCTGCCAGAGGCGGTGCTTAGGTAGAGGGCAGTCATTGGCTGTGGTCAGTATGACGCAGAGACCAGTGATTGGTTATTACTAGGAAAGACAGATCAGAAACGAAACTGATACTGGTTTTTTCTTTACCGAGGATTCCCAGCCTGACGACGGGGAATATTCATGAGCATGTGAATCCATGCCAGACCCATGCTGGAGAACAACAGTTACAGGTAAGTAACTTGTTCCTTCTCCTGTAAAGACTATAGTCAGCAAAGATCCTTTTGTCTATATTGGCTTCTGGTAATGCTGAACACCACTTGATTTATTGTTGTTACAATGACATGTATAAAGGGAGAGTGAATTGTGAATGGAGGAGAGGAGACTCCCACGGAAGGAGGCAAACAATCACTACGCAGAGCCAGGCCTCTGTAGCAATGCCGTCCTGGAAGGGTTGAGCCACCTCGAGCCCTAGAGCCAGCGGTGGCGTGTGTGGAGACAACCCCACTTGCTGGAGACTGAACGGTGGGTGCCTTCACTGAGCAAGAGGCTCCGGTCCGGTAACTAGACTTGACGGGAATACCCCTGTCTTCTCTGGTGGCGCGGCCACTGATGAACAGTGGTGAGCCTGTGGCCCTGCTACGGACACTGAGACCAGAGACCGGAGAGGGGCTGGGATTGCCAAGATTTGCCCACAAGCGCCTGTTCTATTGGAAGCAGCACCATCTGGAACACAGCCGCTGTGGAAATGGGGACGCCAGGAAGTCCTGAAACGGTTGGTTTCATTGAGTACTGAAACCGACACAGGTATAGGAAACAATATTATGAACATTGCATACCATGGGTGGAAGAGCCATAAAGAGTGGGAGAAGTTGAGAAAGCTCATGGGCACAAGGCCGCCTGAAAACAGAGTGAAAAAAGATTGAACATTGTATATCAAAACGGGAACAGCCGATCAGGCTAGTGAATATTGCAGTTGTAAAATAAAAGTTGTAAAATAAAGGCATCCACGAGGGGAGTGCAGGGCAATCCCAGCACCCGAATGAGAGCCGTCTTCCCAAGTGATCCTGAAGGGATGGGTACGTTTGAAAATCAGCCTGAGAAGAATATCAGAAGGAACACGTTCATCAAGGGGGATTGTGAAACCCATTACAAAAGATAATTACAATTTCTACTAAAAGACTCTTTGTGAAGAGTGTGAGGGCTCTGAAGATTGTGAGAAATATACTTTTGCACACTAAATAACTTTGAGACTGTGAGCTAATTTACTACCAGTGGGCCAGGCAGAAATCCACACCAGGGCTGTTGTGCTGCTAGCCTCCCCTTTTCCTTTAGTTAGTTATTTTCAAAATTGGTAGGGCCAGTTAGTGAATAGGTTTTGGACAGAAGCCTTTTTACTTTGGACTTGATGTGTGCACCCTTAGTTTTCGGTTTGCTAGGTAGGGACTCCCCTCATAGTGATAGGGCGAGTTTTATTTTTATTCAATTGAGTAAAACCCATTGAACATGTCAATAACTTGTCCGACTCCTTCTGGTTTGCCACACAAGACACCACCAGGTGGCAACAAAAAAGAAATGGATGAGGCACACTGCACCGAAGAGCATGCATGACTGATAATTGAACGCACCCATCTCATTGTGCTATCACTAGGAGATCCACACAGCCACTTAAAAAGGCAAGCGTTTACAGGTGACCATACAAACTCTGCTAACGGGGAGGTGGGAGAACATTCTGGCCTGTGAATTGTCATTGCAATCGTGCACCTCGCAAGACCCTTCTCACCATGAGACATGAGCTGTTATTTTTCATAAAAAGGAAATCCTTTGACGTTAAAACACGACCATGCTGCATCATCCCACACATAGGACGATGAAGAGCACCAAAAAGTTGTTCAGCCAAAGTTAGGTTAAAAAAAAAAAAGGTTCCTTGGTCTCACTGTGTGGTCAAGACTAAAATAATACAGTGCATCGCTTGCCAGATCACCGGGAGGGTAGACAAGCTACCACCCATACTGTCAGCACCACTCCCTGAGAACTGGTGAGGGCCGACTTTTATGCCTTCGTGGATGGACCATACCTACTGGTCCTTCTGGATAAACACTCCAGGAAGCCTGAGTGTGAAGTGGTAACTCCCCTGGCAACCAATGTGGTCTTATCAAATGTTTAAGAACATCCTGGTTGTGCATGCACGTCCCTGGCCAACTGTCAATGGGCCTCCCTGTCAGGGGCAAGATAGGCAAACCTACCTGCATGAATTGGGCCTCAAACACTGTAAAATAACTCCTTGCTGGGCCCAAGCAAATGGAGCAGAACTCTTCATGTAAACCATTGAGAAGACTGTCACATCTTCATCTCAGTGCCTTCCCTGTCCACTCTGAGTGAGTGATGTAAGCGAGAGAATGTTGCTTTGTGGATGGAATGTTTGTGTGTGAATGTAGGTTCTCTCTTAGGCAGTTGGTGCCATCCTGCCTGGGTGGTGGGTGCCAGTGAGGTTCCCCAGGGGGATATAACAAAGACATTCCACATTGTGGTCCAACAAAATGTCGATGCTGAACTGGCGATCTACCAACTGCTCAGAGAATATAGAGAAACACCACACATCTTCAAGGGATGTTCCACAGCATTCATGCTCTTGGGAAGGACCATGGCTGGTACAGTACTCGAGCACGCACTCTGGAGGCTGATAAATCGACGTCTGCAAGACATTGAGCGTAAGATATGCACAACCAACAGATGCGTGAGCAAGATGCTTCATGTTCCCTTCTGCAAGTTGATCATTTCATCATAAAGGATCACCATCCTAGTGGCAAATGTAGTACCTCCTACGAGGCTGATCTATGGAAATTGGTGGCACAGAAAGGCACTGGGGTAACTACTGCTCAGGGGGTGAATGCAGTAACTCTCAACGTCTATTGGTTCAAATGACTGATGGGAAGTTCCAATGCCAAAAGTGAAAGTAAAGATTAGCTGAATTGTCCCCAATCGAGACTCTACTTCGCTGGCTCTCGGGGTGTACGCCCTGTACCGATTCCTGTATTGGACAATTAGGTGTGCCCAGGAAGTGATCCGTCTGCTGTTGGACTGAATCTGCCTGGCCGATACAATCACCGTTATTAGATACGGGTTGCATGACTATACTACTGCTGACGTGAGTGACATTGATGAATGAGAACATATCACTTGCCTCTTGAAGATTGGTCCTAGCTCAAATACCCGAATAATAATAAATAATAATTGTGTTGAGAGGAATGTTATGCCCATGCTCCATTTGTCATGGGCCCGGACCACCCGTGTGTCACTGCTCGTCTGTCAGACGTGTTGAATAAAAGGTGCACAAATGTATTGATGGCAGTCACCCAGGAAAACGCAAGAAGAGGTAGCCTTCATGAACAGGATTGTCATGCAAGCCAAGCCTCGTCATTGCTGGGCCGTGCCCCTGCAGCGTATTCCGCACACACAAGCATCAAAGGAATGACAAGCTCTATAACCCCAAGCAACCACCAAAACACACTAACACGCAACCGCAAACAATCCAATGCTTCACTAAAAGAAATCCCAAAACACCCCTGCCAGTCTGTGCTTCTATGCTGCGAGCCTCAAAGCATAGCCCAACGCTCACAGCTCTTATTTGCGGCAAAATTGGGATTCCAAATATGTTTTCTATTGAAACATGGTGACTTTTTTCCTGGTAGCCAAGTCCTCTTACACATGCACAACCGAGATCCCCTAACAAGAGCTCCTGGATCCCTGTTTTGGAACATTTGTTAAGATTTGAGTGGTTTGCTGACTTGCTGTGACGTTCGCCATATTATGTTGTGACGCAGAAGTTTTGGGTTTGCTTGCCCGGCGGCGAGAGACTCCCATCAATAGAGCAGGAATCAGGGTATGGGTGTGTGCAGTGTAGGTGCCCCGCAGTACCCCCCACCCCCCCCCCCCCCCCCGCGTTCCAGCTCAAAGCGTAAGCGTCCAGAGGACGGTGTCTATGGGGACAGCTGTGCTCGGAATAACAGGAAACGCGCCAGAATTGGTCCCGATCATGTCCGCCTCACGCGCGCTGACCTGTAGTAACCCAGTTCTCTCTCTTCCTTCTCTCCATTGCAGGATCGAGGGCGGGAGCAGCCTTGAGAGCAGTGGCACGCCAGACAGTACGCCGATTGAGACCAGATAAGAGTATAACCGGTGCAGCCTAGAGATCAAGAGAGCTGGGCAGGACGCCAGAGGTGAGCAATGGCGCGAACCGCGTGAAGCTCTAGCAGTGCCTAACCCACCGCGAGAAAGACCACAGCACCTGCAGAGCTAAGACCGCGGCCGAGGGATTCACTAGAGAGAGGCCCAAGGTGAGTGAGGCGACGGGCGAACCAACCATTTAATGCCAAAAGAATGATGAAAGGCGGAAAATGTTTTCTTGTCAGGTCGGTTTACCTAACATCAGAATATTGAACATTGGGACACAACATGTTAGATCCCTTAGCAATAAAATAGTGTGCACAGCGAGACTGACATTTTGCACAACATGACACTGAAATAGTGTGCACATTGAGATCGAAGTATGCGAGACCAAAATGATTGTGAGACAAAAATATTGTACACTGAATGACTGACCTATTGTAACTGGTCTAAAATATTGTACGCTGGGACATCTGAATGTGCAAGCCCGAAGCTCTGCACACTGACACCAAAATGTTTAATTCCACGATATTAACATAGGGAACACTGTGAGACTCAATATTCTATAGTCTACAATTTAGCTGAACTTGGCACAATGATTCGGTCGCAGCGGTTAGTTTTTCAGTGATGGTGTACAAAACTCCAGTCTCATAGTCCACTCTTTCAGGTCCCAGCGAAAGTGGTATTTTGGGCTCCCAATGTATAATACTTTCATTTTGCCTGCATCAAACTTGAAAAAATATTTTACTCCCAAACTGTACCATCTTTCATTCTTGTCGTATTCAATATAGTCACTCTAATAAAATGTAAAAATGTGGCATCGCACAATCCAATAATGTTGTCTTGTATGTGTATAATAATTCTGTTTCATAGTGTTAAATAGTTCCTTCTCACTTCGTACACTTTTTCCGTCTCAACGTTTTGATGTTCACTCTTTTAGTTTCCAATTATTGCACACAGGGAGTTGAAAATTTGGAAGACAAAAATATTAGAATCAGTGAGAGACAACTTTTGTACTGCACATGACTGAAATGTTTTACACAGTAAAGCTACAATAATTCTAACTGTAGGACTAAAATATTGAAAACCTTAAAACCACAATATTGCAGCGTTAAACACTGACATAATGTACACCATAAGACACTACGCATACTGTGAAAGCAAAGTCTTGTTTTCTGCCCCATTGGTAGACCTGCATGAGGAAAGATCCCATTGGGTGCTTCTAGTGGAAGTTGGCGGTCCTCAGGCCTGCTCCATTCGCTAGCCTGCTGTGGACTCTGTAAGGCGACAAAACGGACGATATTCGTCTAAGTACACAATGCATGTATGAGGTAGGTCACCGGGGCATGAGTTCACCAGATGTTTTCGCTTGGTTGCTCCCCTATTACTCCTTGAATGAGGCTTGGATCCAGAGTTGTTGTATGCTATTCCTTAACTTATTCAGTGACATGGCAATACTCCATAGGATAACCAGCTAGTGGTAGTCAGAAAGGAGCCACAGCCCTATCCAGACATAGACCGACTGCTTTGTAGAAATTACATGTTGCTGGTTTTACTGTCTCTAGCTTCAACACTGCTACCATGACATGGGAATAATCCTTAAATCTTGACGTTGCATAATGTTGAAAGGCATACTTTACCCATATGAACCTGCCAAGTTATAACATTTGCAAGTCATGGGAGTCACTATAACAAAACCGTTTCCCTAAACTGGTTCCCTGATGCTCTGTGCCCACAGTTTGAAAGCAAGAGGTGATTTCTAACAGCCCCCTGTTCTTTTGTACTCTTACATGGCCATGAACTTGCCACACAAATGTAAAACATGTTTTAGCCCCTTACAGTTCGTGCCAGTGAAGAATTGTCCTGGAACTCATTGGAAGAAAGTTATGTGGCATGTCAAAGGCAGAGCCCCGGTAGCAAGTGTTGTTAGCCTTCTTATGACAGAGTAGGAGTTCACCGTTGCAGGACATAGGACATGCATCGTTGGACAATGATGTAGGATTGGAATCCCAGAAATCACTTAGCTGGGTTTCACTGTACTCATTCCCCTGTAACCCTGGCAAGAAGAATCTGGTCTCTTGACTGCCTCCTGGGATAGTGATGCCTCCTGCAACCTGTGCAAACATAGTCTATCTCATTGTTAAAGCCTCATGCACATGGAAGGTCTGTGTTGCAGAGCCTGGTCATTGTGTCGATCTTCATGGAGAGGGGACAAGGTTTTGGACAGACTACCCAATAGGTCTTTACCAAGAGACCTCGGGATAGTTGGTTCCCTGTAGCTGAAGGCTATGGACCCAAACTACTGTCTCAGAACACAGGGGGAACAGCACTTTTGCACTACTGTGGAATTCTCCATGTTTTAAACCCTCTACTTTGTACCAAGAAACATTTTGGAAGTCAAAGTCTACAAAAGCCTGATTTACAGTTGAAGAATTCCAAAACACCAGCACAGTCGTGTTTATCAACTTTAAATCAAGAGCGCTTTCTGTTCATCATTGCAAGATTCCTGAACTTGTTTGGTAACTCCATATTTGTTTTCCAAATTTAGGTAGGTTAAATCTTTTGGACTTTGGCTACTTTAACACTTAACTGTATTGAACAGTGATTATTTGTTGCCTGAATTCTGCAGCACCTTTGCCAGAGTTACTTCATGTGCTCAGCATGCACTTCTGAAATGTAATTGAGGTGTACAACTAGTTGTATTCCACTAGCTGTCATTGAAGAGATCATGGCAGCTATTGCTTCTCAGGCATCCCATGCTATTAATCTACCCTGTTCACATGGTATTATTCCTGCGGAGCTGAAGCATTCGCTTGTTATGCCTCTCTTGAAAAAGCCTTCTTTGGATCCCACTGATCCTGCACATTTCCGTCCTACCTCTCTCCTTCCTTTTTTCGGAAACCTCTAGAAGCATTGATGATTTCTCTCCTCCTTTTTTTTCTTGAGGAGTCTTGTTTCTTTGACCCATTTCAGTCAGGTTTTCGCCTGGGTCGTAGCACAGAATGTGCTGGTCTTGGCAATGGACGATCTTACCCGCCTGGTCGATCAGGGGGAGTTGGCGCTCTGATTCTTTTTGATTTATCAGCAGTTTTTGACACAGTTGACCACTCCCTCCTGCTCAGCCGCCTTGCCTTGGCCGGCCTCTCTGGCCCAGTCCTGTCATGGTTTACTTATTTCATGGCTGAGGTGGGCCAAACACTTGCTCTTTCCTCTTTCTATTCTTCATTTTGCCCTCTCTTCTGTGGTGTCCCCCAAGGCTCAGCCTTATCCCCCATGTTATTCAATGTCTGCATCCAGCCTCTTGCCTGGCTCATCCACTCCCGCGGCCTTCGTTGCTACTCATATGCTGATAACACTCAGATCATCTTTCCGGCTTGATGCTTCTCAGCTGGACACAAGTCTCGGTTTAGGGGTTGCTTGGCGGTAGTCACAGGTTTGATGGGCTGGAATTGACTCTAATTGAACAATGTCTTGGATACAGCCGCCGCTGATCAGCAGACACTCGCTACAGCACAGCGGACGTGCGCTTTTTGAACACACTCTCCTGCTCTGACAGCACCACGAAGACAGTGCTTCACGGTATACATCCCAGGATGCACGGGATAACTTCGCTCAGCTTCTAGAACTCTGCTCCGGACATATTGACGGCTTGGCTCCACTCCACTGCACCCTATGACAGGCATCCGGTTCCCAGGAGCGGCCTATCTTCCAGCCAAGGGGCCACCTATTTGCCCTGATGAAGGCGGTTCTTGCAGAATAATGCCTATTCGGCTGATGTATTTGGAGTTGGATACTTACTCCGCCGAAACGTGTACCATATGCAAGGGGGACATTTGCACCAATAAGTACTTTTGGGGTCTATGAACTACCTATTGTCAGGCCTGTACTTGATGCTAAGAATTTGACTACAGTCCCCCGTCACGTTGGCACCTGTAATATGAGATGCTTTAGGCACCTGCAATATGAGATGCTTTATTGAATATAAGCTACCTTCCTTTGAACACAAGTTGATTTCCACATGTGCCATACATGGGTCGTGACGTACACTTAGAATCATTTGTGTACCTCTCCTTTTCGGGCTATGCACTATACTTTAGATTTAGCAAGCACTAAAAAAAGCCCGGACGGTGTATGGTTAGTACTCTATACCTACCCATGCACTGAACCATAGTCTCTTTGATTTCACCATTTATTCATGCTATGCCACATGTTCAGTACTTCGAATTGATCTGTGTACTGAAGCAAAACTGTGATTTTTGATTTCCTTATTTATTTATGTTAAGATTATTTGATTTGGTTACATGTAAATTGTCTATAAATGTTTTCTTTTTCATGTTTGAATGTTTTCAATTTTAATACAAACCACGTTTATTCACAACCATTGTATGTGAGCTTTCTTGTTCAACCCTCTTCTTCTTTCTGGACAATCTCATGGGTAATAAACTTAGAGATTTCACACATTAGTACCAACAATACCAGGATTCCCATTACTATGATATAGTTGTTTCATTCATTGACAAACAGTGGGAAGAGACCTGGCCAGTAGCAGTACTATTTTTCCTGGATTTTACTAATTGAACGGGGCCAAGACAGAAGTGCTGGTGGTTTATTTATTTTTGTATTTGTTGCAGCGCACAACACACCGGTATCTAGGCACTAGTTGCATCAGGGAAAGTGGAAGGGGTGTGCTGGTAAGGATAAGCAAGAAAAGCAGGATGCATAGGTTAATGAGGTTCAACAGAGATGCAGTGACATGGCTCGGAGGAGCTTAGGTGAAGAGACCGGTTTTCAAATTTCTCCTAAAGATCCCATAGGAGGATTCCATTCTCAAGAACCTGGGAAGATTGTTCCAAAGCTTGGCAGTGACAACAGGGAAGCTAGAGCTGCCTGCAGTTTGACGACTGAAGCTGTGCACTTTGAGCAAGTGATTGTTTGAGGATCTTAGTGGGTGAACAGCAGTGTGTTTTGCCACATGCTGCGAAAGGGGTTCTATGTCATTTAATAGCCTGTTTCTTTTCAAGCATTTTTTTGCCACTTTTTTTTTCTCGCAAAAATTAATTGAATTTTGTTTTATTTTTGTTGGGGGGGGGGGTTACCCGCCCAAACTCCCCTTCCCACCTATTTACAATCTAGTCCCCACACCCCAGCTACACCTTATATCCCTTTACCCCCTCCCCATATTTTTTGTGGGGTTTTTGCAGTGAAAGATCGACAGCAAAAAATGCAGAGAGAAAAACGGGCGACGAATCGACGTCGTACCGAGAAAGGTAGGCTGGTGGTGTTTTGGAGAGGCACTTGTGAACGATGGAGAGGATCTTGAAGTTGATTCGCTCTCGGATCATGAGCCAGTGGGTGATTTTAATGGCTTCTGAGACATGGTTGTGTTTAGTAGGGCAGAGGTGCAGCCCGGAGGGCCTTATTTTGGTTTGTCCGTTGTTTTTTTCGGGTTGCGTTCCGAAGGTGCCAGCAAAGAGGGTGTTAAAATAGTACAATTTGGCCCTGGTGGTGGTTGGTTCCCAGTCTCGTTCTTCTTTTATTCCTTCCTTTTGGACCTCCATTTTGTCCTCAGGATCTTGGCCCACTTCCCACTCCTGTAGCTGTGTTGAAAAACTTTGGTTTCAACATCTCTGCATCTTTATTTACTGAGGCACAGTGCTGTCTGTCACACTGACCATGTTCAGTTACAAACCTTGCAGAAAGTTCTGCCCTTCCTTCCTCCTCACCTTTGTGCTCCAGTCGTTGCTGCCCTTGTTTTGAGTCGACTACAGTAATTCTCTTTCTGGCACGACCACTCTTATCTCATTAACCGTCTTCAGCTTCTTCAAAATCTGGGAGCTCGTGTGGCCACGGATACCCCCTACAGTTCTCATATTTCTCCTGTGCTTTGCTCCCTGTATTGGTTGTCACTTCGTATAGTTCACTGTGAATTCTACGGTGCATTCTATGGTCAGGGTGCTTGCAAACTAGTTTTCACTGTACTGCTCCACCCACGCACTGTACTCTCAAGATGCTCTGTTGATCTTAATTCCTCCATTTCGTTTAGCTAGGTTCATTGGTAGTTCCTTCTCTGTTTCTGCAACAAGGCTATGGAACTCTTTACCATTTACCCTTAGAGCCACCGAAAATCATCTTCAGTTTAGTTGTCTGCTAAACACCTACCTGTTTTAGTTCCCTTGTTTCTTTCTTTCTGTCATTCTGTTGGTATCTTTAGCATCAAGTTGCCTTTGGTGTTTGTGCGCTTTACAAGTGTACGTAACATACAATGAGGAGGCTTTGGGCCCCCTTCAGTTAGCTTGATGGTGGTTAGTGTGAGAACTCAACTAGTTTTCGTTAAGCCTTGTGGCGAACCAGAAGAACGAGTAAGACGCACCGAGGGCATTTTCAAATTGTTCTTTATTAAATCAAATAAGAAAAGACCTATCTATCCCTATCACTTAGGTGATTGTCTCTGAAACTACGGGTTCTCAACAGTCATCCAAAGAAACCAAAAATATAGCCTACGTCCCAAACCTAATTCGGTCTGGCCCTACCACTATAGAAAAAGAACCTGAAGACCAGAGCCATATGCTTCTGGTAAAGACTTTCCTTGGCCGAAATCAGTGGGGTTCTTGGTTCCAATGAAGAAAAAAAAAGTTTTATTTAAAGTCATTAAAGAAAGTTCCTTAATCCTCTGTGTACACTCCTTCAGAGATTCTGTAATTCGGTGCATACGTTTTAGTCTTAACATCTTTACCCATAAAGATCCTTCTTGAATCATTTCCCAAATTCCTTGTATTTAATTTATTTGTATACAGTTCTAAAAGAACTTTTACAAAAGTATTATCACAATATTTAAAAACAATTCATTATATAACATTTCATAACATAACCAAATTTACAATATACCCCCAATAGCAGCTCCGTTTAAGTAAGCATTTACGACCACAGTGTAACTTTTCCTCTTCAGAGTTTACAATAATTAAAGGCTAGGAAATCTATGTCAGTATTTTGGTTATACACGTCCATCCGTCAACTGTTAAAATAATAAATAGAAAATGTAAAACTGTTAATACGCTAAATCTTTTCCCTAGCTTAAATGAATCACAAGAAAATAACAATCTGCCACCAAAAACCAGGATTACGTATCGATTGCCAATCGCGTACTTATAACAATCCACAGTCGGTATAGTGCAAAGTGTGTCCGTATTAAGACAATGGTCAGAGAATGTGTCCTCTTTTATCGAATCATAGCAGTGAACCATGTGGCCTAAAATATTCATATATACAGAGCTTAATACTGTGCATCCTGTAAATGGGTTTTTGCCGTCTCTAATACACCAGGTTTTTTACACAGACTGCAACATCTATCTTTAAAGGGGATCTCCAAACGAGCTCCCACAGATACGTATGTCGGTAATTGATTTATGCACATTCTTAATAGAAAGCTTTGAACCGATCGGTTTGGGCATTGCTGCAAGTATCTCTGAGGTTTGAAATAATTATGAGCCACTCTAGATACATACTCGTGGCTTCTAAGAGACTATAAATGAGTATAATTAGTAGACCAATCCCATTGCTTAAGTTTGTTTGAAAATGCGTTTCAAGGTTTGGTAATTTGTCCCTCTAGTAATATCAGGGCACCAGCCAATGGCCTTATATAAGCTACTTGCCAACACATCAAACGGATCTGCGCCTCGATCAGTAGCAGGCATCACACCTGCATCCAGTAGTGCCAGCAGCTGACATTTTTGGCACTAGTTAATTTTGATGTGCAACAAGCCTCTTCTAATAAGCAGCTCACATGAGTGATACTAGCCCCAACTTTAACCTTAAGTATTCAATAGGGGTAGACATACTCGTCCTTAGGTTATGTTTCCAAATGGCTCTTTCAATATGACAGAGCCATTTCCAATCTCTCCTATTCAATGCTTCCAAACCATATAACGCCATCGGGCTGAAGCATTGCTTATAGAGTATAACGATTCCCTCTAATGAGAACCCTGCAGTGTTCTTAGCAAAATTGCATATTAGCTGGGTCATACGAAGGGCCTTGGTTTTCTTAACGGCCACTATACACTCGTAGTGTCATCCGTCGTCACGACCATAGCCGTAATTGGCGGTTGTTTCCGTGTTGGAGCTGGAGACCCAGAGGTAGGGCGTTTTAGTCCTTTCTCTGTCTTCTTGCTACCAGCCTCAGTTACGTGACGCATGGCCGCTGGAAGTATTTTTACTCCCCGCCTCCTGGTAGACGCTGCGTTGCAACCCACTTTGAACACTTCCTGTTTCCGGGTTTCCTCGCTCCGATGCTCTGCTGTCCACCTTTCGGATCTGCCAGAGGGTTTTCCTGTTCTCCTGTGTTCCTGTGTTTTTTCTTCGGAACGCTACTATTTCCTTCCGCTGCTCCGGGCGGTACTCTGGTGTACTTATTTCCGTTTCTCTCTCTTCTGACTGCGGGAATCCTTCCCGTATTCTTTTCCTGTTGGGCTCCTCTGAGCTGGCTTGCTGATTACCTACTTCCTCTTCCTGGAACCAGTGCCATTCTTCTAACTGCCACACGGAGCCTCCGTCTCCCCTGACTCATCTACTCCATGGTTTAGACGGTTGGGCATCTTCTACTTTGCTATCCGCCTCGCTCCATTGCACTCATCAGCGACTATCATGTCATCCGGATTGAAGAGTCTACACTGCTCCGCAGGGTTTTTTCCCTTTTGGGTTTTTCCCTGATTACCGGCTTGGTTCCGGAAAGGGAGTCACAGGACAGCTGTTTATCCAGCGGTCACTGTGGCTTCTCTCCGTGACAAGCACATTCATCATAAGAAGGAAAGAGACTACCTTGTACGACGACGTCTACAAGAGATTGCCAACTCAGACAGCTCAAGTGGGGAGAGTGTGTTTGTGGGGGAGAAAGAGTTTGAAGTGCACCACTCATCACACATAGGCCCTACTGCCGCTCATCTATAAGCCCAAGAAGGGGTACGATACTACGTAGTCCACTTTACCAAGAGTAGTCTGGAAATCAAGCAGCTTCATTTTATTTTAGAGGAGACAGCCGTAATCTTGGTTTTACCCACATTTATGCATATCTCATTGCCTGCAGCATATTTTATCAGTAATTCAAACATTGCTTTGGCTACCGTATAGTTCGTCATTACCAAATCATCAGCATACATCATGCAAGTGACAATGCTGTCACCAACCCCAGGGCAACAACCATGCTTTGTCAAAATACAAATTGGTAAATCCGCTGTAAACAAATTGTATAGCAAGGGGGCCAGTGTACAACCTTGCTTTACCCCCCTGCATATAGAAATTGCCATAGATAATCCACCTTCCTCATTCATTCGTATCCGGGCCTGAGTGTTAATATGTAGCCCTTTTAGCGCATTAATAATCCACTTTGGGCAACCATATGCAAGTAGTTTATTCCACAGCAAATTTCTATTAACTCTGTCGAATGCCGCTTTATAGTCGACAAACATCAGGTATAATGTACATCCACCAGATACCAGTGAAACCCGGTGTGGGAAGGGTGTAGTACCATGAACTCATCTACCCAGGTCTGCAACCCCCTCAAAAGTAGAGTGGAGAAGATTTTCCTTGTAACATCCTTCCTAGTATTAGCACTCCTAAGTACAACACATTTTTTTTGCAAGTTGGCATTAAGGGTGGAACGCTTCCATCTCCTAAGTCAACTATAATACTGCTGCTTAATGGCATACACACGCTTGGACAATACCAAAGTAGCCAAACCAGTATTGCGTATATACGTATTTCCTTCTGCATCGCATGCTTTGCATCTCTGATAACCTCATATACACGTACATATTTATTGCATGTTATGCCTTGTGTTTTGTTACCCACAGAAGTGATTTTGATGGTAAGTGTACTAATCCACTCCTCATCCTCATTACTATTCATGTACCTCAAGACAATAAGGTCATCATCTTGTAAATCAGAGAGCTGTGCAGCCATTTTTTGTAAATGACTTGCAGACCAAGAAATACGATTACCTGCATGATTTACATTAACATCGGTGCACCCACTATCCATTAGCCCCATGTTCTGAAGATCAATACTCAGTGTTATAGGATTATGGGCACTATGTTCCATAGGAATAACCCTTAACTCCTTTGTCACATGGAGACAAGTGTTATTACTGAAGTAATCGTCTAGTGTAGCTTCACACTCATTCCCCCGCCAGGTGTACTTCCCGGGGATATCCTCCAAGGCTCTCCCTTTTAACAAAAAAACAGGTTTCATTGATGAAAAAAATTAACCCATTCCTTACCCTTGCGGTTTCCAAGGCCGTGGGTCATTCTACACTTTTTAGAAACATTAGAGTATGCAGCACAAGAAAGGGTGTCTGTACACTTAGCATTCATGTCACCACCCAGTATAATACTATATTCACCACAATTCTCATCGCCTTATAACAAGAACTTTTCAAGGGCTGTTTGTACATCATCCAATCATTGAGTACTAGGGGGTATGTATATGTTGATCAACAAGATCTTCCACTCTGTCGCACCCACTCTGCCACATTTCGACTGCCAACACATTATCAGCAGCCAGAGTGCCCACCAACTGGCGCAAGCAAAAGCGGTGCACAATTCCAGTTATAAGTCCCCCGAATGGCCTCCCCTTGAGCCCTTTTTTGGCTATGTCAATCTGTTTAGAATCACATGCTGTGCATATAGTCCGACATCCAGTGGTCACCGTGGAGTATTGCATCATGTCTTTGGAGAATCGAAAGGGGACGTCGACATGGGCGTGCCTGTAACACTATCCCTAACGTGACGTGTAGTGTACCCAAAATCACTCGCGTGTCGAGGTCTCTCCGACTGTTTTTTTCCACCCAGCATACTGGTCGCCTTATGCAGAGCTAGTCCAGAGAAATTGCTTTTGTTCTCTTCGACCTTTGGTCGTAATACATATTAAAGTTATTGATATTACCCTACCGTCCCTTCCATCGACGGCTGATCCAGTTCTCTGCCGAAGACAGTCCACAGATCTTCGACGGACGGGGTCTTGTCGGCGCTGCCAACCACGTGGCTGGGCCTTCTGGCCGGCCTACACAGTAGGGAGAGTGGGGTCTGGGTGGACATTTCCCTTTCTGAGAATGCCTTTCCCTTTCCTCTCTCATTGTTCCCTGGGTATATTCGTCACAGTTTATTTCCTCAGCTATGGAGAGGACTCCATTTTGGTTTTGTCCTGTTTGCAGGGCCAAATTCCCTTGGAAAGATAAACATTTTAAGTGTAACCAGTGTTTACCCCTCAATCACGACAAGTCAGTTTGTGCGGCTTGCAAGCTCCTGCACCCGAAAACTTTGAAGGAGCACCGTGTTAAGCGGTGGGCGGCCTACGGAATGTCGCAGGCAGAGTCTGGTTCTCCCGCTTCAAAACCACTGATTGTGACGAGGGGTTGAGTGACGAACTAGCCTCTGATTCTGAGGCAGTGGACCTCTCGGCAGAGCACTCTCGCTCCGCATCGTCTGTCCCCAGCCCCTCTAGGCAAGACCTAGGAAATGCTAAAGGAAATGTACACCGCGGCGACCTAGACGCACATGTTCCCCACACTAAAGACACAACCCCAGGGACCTCTTCGACTAAACAGTCACAGCTGTCCATAGCGCCAACGGGCACACCAAAAGCTTTGGCCTTGCCCGCCAATCGTCATGGTCGGCAGCCATCCACGCAACCGCAGGTGCGCCTTGCGTAAGGGCCTACTAAATCAAATAGTGCTGACCCCAATATCCACCATACCATCGGGACGCATCGGAAGAAGGCATCTATGGCCGAAAAGGCCCCGATTCCGCCAGTAGTCACGTAACCAGAGGCCCATACTTCAGAACTTCCCGATGAGGAAGTAATCACAGAGAGCATCGCCAGGATCATTTCGGCAGATTCTCACAAACAAAGGTCTACGGATTCATCAAAACCAAAGGACAAGCACAAGGATTTGTCGAAACCCAAGGATAGGCTGAAGAATTTACCAGAACCTACGGAAAGGCCTACAGACAAACAAAAGGACTTGCGTCAACTGTCGGAACCCCGAAAAAGACTTTTTGGAAACTCCTGAAGGGATTTCTTCGGCGTTGAAGAGAAAATCTCGATGTTTGCAGATGGAGGATCCACTGGAAGAGCCCTTTCCACTTCTGGACCGCTTTGGTTCATCTGTTTGGACCAGAGAAAAATTTGAAGGATGTATGCACAGACTAGAGATATTTGTGGAACTCTCTGAAAAGTCCACACCCAAGAGGTCTAGGTAGGAAAACCCCCCTTTCCCTGTGGCTAAGCTGCAGAGGGTCTTTGACCCTACTCAAGATGAGGAAGAGGAGCAATACATTTATGACCTCACTGAGGTGGAGACTCAAAATAAAAATCCCTTTGACTCTGAGGAGGTCCATTTAGACCCTACTGAGGGTTGGGGGGTAGACCCAGACTCCTTTGATCCTTGCGCTTGGCAATCGCCTACTCCAACTCTGGAACCTGATTCCTTGTGCCTGTACTCCCCTCCAACTGCCCCCACTAGACAGGCCTCCCCGGTGGATGATCAAATGGCTTTCAATGCCATTCTGAGGAAAGCAGTGGAACACTTCAATATTGCTACTCAGGAAGCCATTCCAGAGGCTGATTTTGTGGAGGACATTTTGAAAGAAAAACCTCCTGCCAGCCAAGCTATTCCTCTACTAAATTCAATTAAAAAGAGGTTGGCCCCTTCTTTATTAACACCTGCATTTACTAGAGCAGTGAATCCGAGGGTAGAGAAGCTTTTTAGTCCCTCCCCCTCTGACCCCTTCTACATCAGAGGTCATTCTACTCCAGATTCATTGGTTGTTACAACTACCATGAAAGGAGCAGGGGTTCCCCTATCCACTGGGGAGGCACCCCCTGACAAGGAATGTAAGAGACTTTATGCTTTGGGGAAAAGGATCACCATGGCAGCAGCTTACTCCACTCGCATCGCCAACAATACTATGTTGTTAGCTAGATATGCTGATGCGCAATGGGCCAAGCTAGAGGAAGGTCTTCAAGAAGTCCCTGAGACACTGCGAGCCTTTCTGCTCTCAACTGTGACAGAGGGCAGGCAAGTTAACCAAAGTATGCTAAAAAATACTTTGGATGCAGCAGAAACGTCCGGAAGGGCTTTGTCTCAAGGTACCCTCCTGAAGCAGCACGCATGGTTAATAAACTCTGGCTTCAAGCTAGAGACACAGGCCTCACTTATAAATAAACCAATGGAGGATACTAATTTATTCGGAAAGGCAGTGGATGAAGCCCTAGAAACTGCAAAAAAGGAGCATGACACACTTAAGACTCTGGATCAGATCACCCAAAGACCTTCACAAAGAAGGGGGAGCGGGAATAGACGTTCCTTTCGTGGGCAACGATTCCCTCAAAATCAATACAGCTCAGGGAATAACTGGTCCCCTCCCCAAGGCACCAGCAGCTACATCACCCCATACCCCACAAGGGGGCAACAACGCGGTAAAGGAAGGGGCCGAAACTCTACCCCTCGAGGCTCCCCAGCCTCAGGCCAGAAATGAACTTCAGTTCCCGGTCCTGAAAGCAAGCGTCCCCAAACAGCACGATCCTCCCCGCAATGAGAGACAATGAAGGACTCTCCCAAAATGGGAATAAGGCCAAGACAGAGTGCGGGTGAGCGTAAATGGGAGTTTATCAATCAGAATTGGGCATGCAAAGAACTCTGCAAACTCCGAGAGCGCTCTGTCTGACAATCGCAAAGACAGGCGTATATATTTACAAAAAACGTCATCAAAACCTACATACTATAGGGGGCACAAGTTCATTGGGATTGGGTGGCGACGACTAACTATAGGTGCTGCTGCGGTGTGGTTGGTCTTGGCTGGAGGACGTCACTGGTCACCCTCGTGGGTTGGGCTGGGCCTGGCAGGTCGGCTTGAGTTCATCCGGGCGGTGTTGGTGTACTGAGGCGGCCTGTGGCAGGGATGAATGCCTTTCCTGACTTGCTTGCCCTCTGCCATGCACCCCGCAGTCATTCAGTCATTTACAGTTCTATTCTCTTTAGTAAATCTTTCAATAGGTTAATGCAACACAGGAGGAATGCACCTTGTGAGGGGTCTGGAGATAATATATCGAGGCCTGGTTACTTGTGATCTGTTGACCGGGACCGTGGGTCGCGGGGCTAAGCTTCGGGGACTGGGGCGGGTGGTACAGGTCTTTCTGTCTTGTTAGAAGTGGTTATGGATGTTTCGCTGTGTGTTGTCAAAGTGTTGGGTGTCCTGATTGCACAGGGCCATAAGTCTGAGACAGTCCGGTGGGTTGTGGGGTTTACGAGGGGGCGCTTGAGTTTAGACAAAGGTTTACTGCTGTGCTGTAAATAATGCAGGTGGCTGGCCGCGGCCTTGGGTGCTGCAGTGGGGTTACAAGTCTTTGAAGCGGCTCCAGTCAGGTCGGGGGAGGCGTGATGGCACAGAGCGGGGCTCTATTCTCATGTCTTGGCAGTCTTCTGAGGGAGGGAGGGGGATACATCGAGACCTTGTACGTTTTCACAAAGGTATCTCCCTCGTGTGTTGCCAAATATAGGTAAAGACATCGCAAACATTTGAATACTTTCTATAATACTTATTTAAAATCACTTCAAAACATGCATTTAACCTTGGCTGGGTGTGTTTCCATTATACCCAGTCCGAGCACCATTTTTGTACATTATATTCTAGCAGCTACAGTGTTTTAGTTACATGCATATATATTTGCAGTAAATGAGGTAGTGGTTAGATCAGTGGAGTACATAGAAAACGACCCGCCCCTGTACGTGACGGTGGTAGCATATGAGGGGCTCAGACATTCACACATGATAAGTGCACTCTTGTGCATTCATGACATGAGTTCACAGTATAGTTGCATCCGCTTTCTCGCGTACTCTAGCAGCGTTAGTTTTAGTTATGGCGCGAAACCATGTGAGGTAGGCTGCCCAGTGATACACGCAACGAACAGATCCCTGGAGCGTCCCTTTATCATTAGCATCCACCTGTAATGGTGCGGGCTCGCTATAGCTTATATCATGGGAGCATATTCTCTCTCATTTTAATACATTCTACAGGCGTGTATATTTTGTGGAAGAAAGAAATAATGCAAGAGGACTTGACATTCGTATATACATATATATGAAAAGACTGTCTGCCATCAGAGGACCATTTTGCTGTTCATTTCACTGTTCAGGCCTGCTGGCTGGGTCATGCTGATAGTGATGGTACACTGCGGGAGGTGAACTGTTACAATGTTAGCGTATTGCGCTAGCTCATGTCCGTCTTGTTCGTGGGAACGTGCTCGCAGCGGATCTGCCAGGGTGCTGCGGCAACAGGGATGTTCTCCAAGGGTGGGGGCCGCGCTACAGTGCGCTGAGCTCACACCATCTTTACCGGGCAGAGAATGGTTTTTGGGCCTAACTAAATTTGTGTTGTGATCAATACATGTGGGCATTCGATACGTGTGGGCAATGTCTCCAGTGGGTGAGCCCTCCACCACCTGGGCCCGGGTGGCATGAGGGAACGCCCAATGGGCCATAGCCCTCACCTGGGGAAGAAACGCAGGCGAGAAGGGTCTCCTGGACCAGTCCTCCCCTACATTTCCCCCCTTTCGTTACTAAAGTAACGAATTCTTTAACTCCTCTATCCTCCTACACTCTGCTTCGTCCATCACCGCCTCATCCCATGCAGGAGTTCCTTTGATAGGCATCCATGCTCTGCACACCCCCCTTAAACTCTCACCCCTCCTGGCGTATTCATCTGGAGTACACGTAAGATATATGCACCCACCATCTCCTTCTAAATCTACCCACACTTCCTCGTACCATTCTAGTATGCGGGGCTCTTTGATGGTGGTGTGCCAAAGCTTGTCTACAATATCCTTGTCATGGTACATGGGCACCAGTTGGTACCTTGGTGTGTTGTCTACCCCTGTTTGTACTTGTGCTTCTTGCACCGTTTTTATTGTACCGTGTGAGTTGCCCATTGTCACCATCATCATTGCACCATTTGGTACTGCTTTAGCACAGACTCGAAGACCCACCTGGCACAGGCAGAAAATCAATAGGAGGAACACCACAGCTGGCATCAAAAATTTCATCGTTGTTCCAAGCCATGAGGGGACCCAGGAGAAGAGGTTATCGAACCATGTACTATCTTCTGCTCCGCCTTCCATCTTCATTTTTTCTCCTAGGTTGTGGACTGCTTCGATCACATGGGACAGGGAGCCGTTTTCTGCGTCTTCAGAAGGTACGAAAGTGCAGCAGGCACTTCCTATTTTTCGGCAAACACCGCCGTCCATCGCCGTCAACAGGTCCAGGACATACCTGTTTTGCATGGTCATCAGTCGCAAGGCTCTTAGTTCGACCTTTATAATGTTGAAACCTTCTTCGGTGTCGTTTGCCAGCTGAATTAATTCCCAGCGTGTTATCTGGAGCCATTTTGCGTTAGCCCTTGCTTGGACACTTGATACGAGCGAGGCAAAGAATGTTTCTGCTGAGCTGAATAATCGATATTTGTCTGGGATCTGGGCCAATAGTTCTGATGATGCCTTTGATATATAGTTTGATGCTCGTCTATTGCGGGTCAGCACCTCTTCCTTGCTTCCAGAAGACAGGACATACATTCGTGGTTCTGCAGTTGGTTGGCCCACACTCTGTTGTGTGCGTTCCTGTGCCCTTTTGCTTCCATCGATGTGGCTTTCTGGTATCACCATTAGAGCTGAGTGCAGAGTGGCCATTGAGCAGCTGCCACTCCACGACGGGGGGAGGTGTAGGTATGCCTGGTTTCCACATACCCAATACGTGTCCATAAGGGCCGCAGTCCCTTTCCTTAGGTCTGGGATAGTGAGGGTTTTGTTGCACTTCTTGTTCGTCCCCATGGACGTTCTCCCCTCTCCTTTGAAACATAGTTCATAGTCTATTTCATTCTGCAACTTGAAAGGCTTTTCGATGGGCGTGACCCAGGTTAGTTTTGAGATGTGTTCTCTCCATACGGGTGTGCATGTTTCTTCTATCCATTGCAATTTCTCCGGTGCCACACCCCTCAGTGCTTCAGCTTTACACATGACTTCTTCATTCTTCCACTTGTTATCAGAAAAAAGTGTTCCTTCGATTGCAAAAAATGGTTCTTTCAGACATACAACCCCTGACGGTTTTGGGTAGCACGTCTTCTCGTTCTGCAGCATTTGAAAAGTCACTTCATGTGCCTGGAAGGTGTTCTTAATTCTGCACAACGTGAGATGAAGGAGACACTGGGCATCTATAATCGGCAACTCTTTGGGTAACAGTACTTTGGGTGTACCTGATGCGTGAGGGATGAGGGAGCAAACATAACAGCTCTCGTTTGTTGTTTGTTTAGCTGTGGCACTCATATCTGCGTACCACTTATTTGTTTGGTGGGGGTGTCGTGGGTCTTCCATCTTATCTAAGCCTAGCCCATAGTACTCATCATACTTCCTCCTTCCTGCTTCCCTCTTCCGTCTATTGTTCTTATTCCTCATATTCTTCCTGATTCCCTGGGCAAGAGACAAAATAGACCCCCCTTTCTCATTCCCGCCCCCCTTCACCCAGTCATCATATAATATTTCGTGTGTTTCTCTCATTCTTTGATTCTCTATGGCCGTGGGGGCAGGTTGGCTGGTGGGGGTATTATACAACCAGGATATGGCAGAGGGATTTCGGTCGTTTAAACTGTGAGCATTGTAATTAGGCATCTCAGGTGGGGACAGTGTGTTGTTTTGTCTTTCACTTTTTGGCTTACCATCGTGTGAGATGACAACATTGGGTGACGTAGTATAGTATCCCCACACAAGTTTAGTTCCATCCCATATCAAAAAATCACCTTCCCTTGTAGTTGCGTTGACACTTGCAGTTGTATTGGTTCCAGTAGTTGCGTTGCTCCCTCCCCCCTCGTTCATCTCGATAGAGATGAACGCTATGAACCAGTATGTAACCAGACCAAATAACAATGTAAAAAACAATACAATGCACGCAGATAGTCCACATTCATACGAAAATATACATTGCACAGTTAACCATTCTCTAATTCTAGTACATTTATCCGTTGCAGGCCGCCCGTTAGATGCCATGGAAGCTCCTGTTTTAAGATATAAAAGTGCATTGAGTGCATACATGTAAACATTTTTGTTGGCACCATCAGTGCCAATATACATGTGACGGGGAATGGAAGCGGGTGGGGATACGGGGAGGGGTATTCACAGACAAGGGTGTATACACGCTCATAGTTTGACATTTCAGTTAATATATGTATATAATATATTCGTACTCAATAAGATCAAAGTTAAAACAAAATTTTCCCCTTTTTTTTTTTTTTATCAGTTGTGCATTTCTTCAAATTCAGTACCAGCACATACACGCACGTTCATATTCAGTCATTCTGCTCAGTTGCAGCGTTTGCTGTTGTCTGTGCCTCCCCATCTACCTCCTCTTGTACGTTGCTATATGCCTTCCGTACATCGGTCAAGTGCACCCAGTACCTCAACCCTTTGACCTTTACCGCCGTAGGCGTGCAAAATATTACTTCATATGGGCCATGGAATCGTGGTGCATTCCACCGACGCACAAAACTTCTGACATATATCCAGTCGCCTGGCATTAGCTGTAGTTGTTGCTCTGGCTCCGTGACAGCGCCTGTTACATTTCCCTCTTCTCTAGTGAAGGGTGGGGACAATTGCTTTGCTATTACGCGCGCTGCCCTTGTCAGTTTCTTTAGATAGTCTGTGAACTCGTCTCCCAATATCGCGGCGCTTCTGTGAGCGTCTGAGTGTTCGCGCAGTGGTGAGTGTGCTGTGTTCATCCGTCTCCCAGTCACGATCTCGTGCGGGGACAAATGGTGGTCTTTGCTTGGCTGGTTTCGCAACTCAAATAGCGCAAGCGGTAGGCAGTAAATCCAATTCTTTTTTAATGAGAAGCATAGTTTTGATAACCTGCCCTTCAACAGTCCGTTCATCTTTTCCACTACGCCATTACTTTGAGGATGATAAATTGAGCATAATTTATGTTTTATTCCCAGCAATGTAGTCACTTCCTTAAACAGCTCATTCACAAAATGAGTGCCATTGTCTGAGCGGATCACGTCACAAATTCCCCAGCGTGGGAATACTTCCCTTACTAGGAACTTGGCGGCGCTCTTGGCATCGGGTCGCGCGCAGGGTCCTGCTTCCACCCACCTTGAAAATGGGCACACGACCACAATCATGTACCGTGCACCATTACACCTTTCCCCCATGTCTGCGTAATCTATGTGTAGTTCCTTGAATGGGCCAATGGGTTTAGGGATTGTTCCCCGGAGAGTGCGTAATGTCATCCCTGAATTGTATATTTGGCATGTTGTACATTCCATTGCCAATCGAGACACATGCTCCTGAAGACAGGGCACGAACCATTCTTCCTGTATTTCTGCTGCGATGTGTTGTTTGGTGTTATGTGCAGGGAAGTGTAGCTGTTGAAATGCAATCTCTAGTAGCTGAATTGGCATTACCACCTTTCCCGAGTTATTTTGCCTCCACAGTAGGTCTGTTCCTGACTTGCTGCACCCTCGCTTTGTCCACAAGAGTTTTTCCTCTGCACTGGCTCCTTCCTGTAATTCTATTATTTGTGGTATGGGCATGATATTGTATCCCTCTGGGGGCTCTTCGTTTGTTTTGTCCCTAAGCATGTACTCACCTGTGTCATTTTTCTGAAAATAGGAAGCCTCCTTGGCGGCCGCGTCCGCTGCCGCGTTCCCTAAAGACACAACATCTGTGTTGGACGTATGTGCTTGGCACTTTACTATTGCTACTGCAGTGGGGTTTTGCAGGGCCTCAATTAACTCTTTTAACAATTCCGCATGCTGTACAGGTGTTCCATCTGCCCTCCTAAAGCCCCTCCGCCCCCATCTTGCTAGTCCTCCATGTACTGTTGTTGTCATGTAAGCTGAGTCTGTGTATATCGTCACTGCACAACCCTTTGCTGCATGTAGTGCTTCTATGAGTGCAATCAGTTCTGCTGCCTGCGCGGAGTAATGTGATGGGAGACGATATTGTACCAGTGTTTCATACTCACCGTCTTCTAACCTCACCACTGCCATGCCAACGTGTTTTTCTCCCGTGTCCGCGTCAATTGATGCGGACCCATCCACAAAGTACACTTCCCCTTCGCTTAGAGCGTTCTCACACACCACTGTCTCCTCCCCGCTTCCTCCTGTGTAGGTTGCGCAATCGTGGTTCTGCATGTCTTCGAGCGTGCACGCTTCTGTAATGAATGTGGCGGGGTTCACTGTCTTGCATCTCACTATATGGATGTTGGCACTGGACAGTATAACCTCGTAGGCGGTCGCCCGCTGTGTGGTCAGTGTGCTTTTTGATCTCTCAAGTATTGCAAATAATGAATGTTCCACAAACAATGTCACAGGGCAACCCATTACTATTGTGGCACTTTTCTCAATCGCGAACGCGGCTGCAGCGAGTGATTGCTCGCACGCGAAATGGCCCTGCATCACGGCATCTAAAGTGCCACTATAGTAAGCCAATGGCTTGTGTCCTAAAGATGTTTTTTGTGTCAGGACTGCTGTCATCAGTGTTTCCTTGCAGTGTGAAAGTAGGTAAAACTCGCTTCCATAATCAGGGTTTGCGAGTACTGGGGCGCTTGAAATCAACTCTTTTAGTGTTTGGAAGGAGGAACTCATCTCTTCTGTCCACTCCATCTTCTTGTTCTCCTGTTGGGCCACCTTTAATGCTTGTAATAAGGGCCTGGTGTATGCCGCATAATCTAATATCCATGCTCGGCAATAATTGCACATTCCCAAAAATTTCTGCATGTCTTTTACTGTTGTGGGTTCTTGTACTGATCTTATGGCTTCTACCCTGTCTGGTATTATTCTTTTCCCATCTCTTGAAATCAGCTGCCCTAGGTACAGGACCTCTGTCAGACAGTACTGTAGCTTTCCCTTGTCCACTTTGTACCCCTTGTTGGCCAGCAAGGTCAACAATGTTACGGAATCTGCTCTGCATGTCTCCTCGTTTCGTGCGCAAACTAGTAAATCGTCTACGTACTGAATAATGGTGCTCTCAACTGATAGGTTTCCTAGGTCTTCATGTAATACACGATTGAAGATGCTCGGGCTCTCGCAGTAACCCTGTGGTAATCTGCAATGCTCATACCTTTTACCCCCCAGTGTGAAGGCGGTAAGGTATCTACTCTCTTCAGCCAGGGGTATAGAGAAAAATGCGTTTTTTAAATCCACTACTGTGAAATGTGATGCCTCTTTCGGGATGCTGCATAGTATTGATGCGGGGTTCGGGACTAGAGGGAACTCTTTCTGAATTACATCATTGAGGGGGCGTAGGTCTTGTATCATCCTCCACGACCCCCCTTTTGCTTTTTTGATCGGATAAATGCAAGTGTTACATGGGGAGTTTGAAGGCACTATTATCCCTTGTGCTAGTAGGGCATTTACTGTCTCTTTTATCCCTTCTTCAGCTTCACGAGACAGAGGATACTGTTTAACTCGTGGCAAAATTTCTCCTTGCTTTAGCTTTATTACCACAGGCTGTACCCCATGTAACAGTCCCACATCATGGGGGCCTGTCGTCCATAAGTTGTTTGGTACGAGCCTCATGTCGTCATCAAAAAACGACGGTGGTGCTCCTACCACTGTCATCAATTGGGCGGGAGTCTCCCTGGCTTGTATTAAAATATCACAGGGCATCGCTATTTCCATCACTATTTCGCCATCCCCTTCTGAGTCTGAGAAGAGATCCTCATCTGTTACTTCTCGCAGGGCGATGTTGGCGTTTGTGCATAGCACTGTGCGCCACTCGCACCCTTCCTCATCCACTCCGATCACTGCTATTCTTTTTGCTGACACTTGCACAGCGTGCAAGTCTAACGATACCACTGATCCTGGTGCTGCGTTGGGGCATACTATGGGGCGGAAGAGGAACTCCGCCGGGATCCTCCAGTCCATGCTTCTCAGCTCGGGAATTATGAGGGCCAGAGTCTTCAGCCCTTTGATAAACATTTCCTCATTTTGTGGCAGTCCTCGTATTTCCTGCGTGGTTGTGTGGGCTTGCACTACCAACATTGCACGCAAGGGGCATATCCCGGGTGTGGAACACACTATCCCTCTCTCGGTAAATGATATGGTCATGTTGAGTTTACTCAGGAGATCCCTCCCTAGCAAGTTAATTGGGGAATGTTCGTAATACAATAAGGGTGCCTTCACCGTCTTACCCCCCACTGTTACATCCAAAGCTTCTGTATAAGGAACTTCAACTACAGCCCCAGAGAACCCCTGCGTCTCTAACGTTCTGTTAGATAACGGGAATCGGCCCTCTCTAATACATGATTTCTCCGCTCCCGAATCAACCATGAATATAAATTGCTTGTCTCCTATCTGCGCCCCTACCAATGGTTCCTCTGCTGCATTGTAGGTGGTGGATAGAACTGGACACACAAGTGTTCTCTGTGGGCTGTCCTATGCGGGGTATCTCGACGCCCCTCCCTAAGTAAAGACATTTCCGGAAACTATCGACATGCCGCTGTAAGGTGCTGGCGCGGGGGCCCCGTTTGCTGTTGTCGCGAAAGGGTTACCTGGCGTGTATTGCATACTGTCATTGTTTTGGGGGTGGTTCTGTGTCCTATACTGGTGTCCTTGTTGCTGGCCCGTGGTACCCTGGCCAGTGTTCCTTAGCTGCTGTTGTCCCATTGGGAGACCGTATGGGCTTCCCGGGTGTGGATGACCATAAGCCTCCCCCTCCTGGAACCCATTGTTTTGTCTACTTCTGCACTCCCTGGAGTAATGTCCCCATCTTCCACAGTTCCAGCAACTCCCTTGGGGGCCCCTGGGACCCTGCCATCCATTTCCTCCCATTCCTCCATACCCCTGTCCGCCTCCTCTCCGGCCCCTGTACCCACCTCGTCCCCCTCGAGGGGTCCACTCTTGCCACTGCGGGCTTCCACCTTGCTCTTGCTCAGTCCACTGCTGCTGCGCTGGTCCTGCCCAATTAGTTGCCACCCTTCCTTTGAGTGCTATCAGCCCCTCCTCCTCTTCATCTCCCTCCCTATTGTGTGGGAGCGCGGCTACTGCTGCTGCAACCTTCACTAACTTTGACTGTACGAGCTTCGCCTCGTCTGCCAATCTTTTCTGCGCCACCTCCTTCTCCCTCTCCTTTATTCGTTTACAATGGTGTACTATTATGCTTTGAATTTCTGGCCATCCTTTTGCTTCAATACCTGCTATCTTGTCAAGCGCCTTCTGCACTTCCTTTGGGAGCCCTCTCTTTATAATAAAATAAAATAAAGATGTCGATTGATACCAGGGCGTGCCCGTTTCTGCTCTCCACATCTCTTGGACCCGGAAAATATAATCCATAGCCTCTTCCCCGTCATTCATTGTACACTGCATCACTGACTGCAAGTCCGGTGTGTCTGGGAATGTTTCGCGTAAGGCATCCCACACCCTGGCACGCACCGTGTTAAATGATGCCCCATCATGGCGGTCACAGTCTAGCGTTACTCCCGGGAAACCGGCCTTAACCCATACCCTTTCAGCCTGGTCACCTACCGCTGATACGAGTAGACTTTTCACATCTCCTATGGCTAGGGGTACCCCGGCAGTATGTTTCTCAAAGGCATATATCCACTTACTTGCCCCTCCTGACAACGGGGGCAATAGCTTTAATAAATTGGCTTTATCCATCTGTGCCCATGGGATATAGTTAGGCCTCCCTCCTCCCCTGTGTATCAACGGGAGCTGTAGCCTTCCTTTTGTCGTTCCGTCCGGACCCGTTTGAGCTGTTGATGTCCCCAGTGATGCCATTTTTCCCACTCTGTTCCTTAGTCGGCCCGTCCACTCATCATCCAGGGTTCTCAGCGAACACGTACCTTCCTCCCCCTCGCTTCCCCCTCCTATTGCCATACTCAACCTGTCACTTTCTTCTACCTCGTCCCTTATATCACACAGCAACTCCTCTCTAATCCCCCCCCGCCTTTCTTCACTTGCACCATCTCCCTCTCCGGGCCCTACTTCTATTATTCGCGTTGGTTCTTCCTCAATTCTGAACAAAATCTCGCCCTTTTTCCACCCCTCTTCAGGCTTTCTATTTTCACCTAGCGCTCTGGACGTACGCCCTGATCTAGTTGCATCTAGTGCTGTCCGTTCACAGATGTCTTTTATCCTCGAGAGCTCATCCTTTGCTATTGTCAGTCTTGATTCTAAATCATCTGTGAGCTTCTCTATATCTACCCTTTGTGCGCCTGCCTGGGCTCGCTCCCTCGTGCTCTCGTATGGCGGAGGTGCCGTGGGCCGGAGGGGTGTGGTATCTCTCGGGGGAGGTATGTAAGTGGGATCACTGTACCCTTCTGCGGGCACAGGCTTCTTTATTATCGGGTACAAACTTATTACCTCTACTGGTGGCGCTACACTTGAGCTTTCTTTGACATCTCTTTGTATTAGCAGTGGATTGTCTGTGGTGGACGGGAGATCAGTATTTAGTACTGGTGTCTTAGGCGGTGGTATCTCTTCAAATAACCTCCAAAGATCTAATATTTCCCTCCTATTTTGCAGCTGCTTTCCTTTGTATTTTAGATAAATGCATGTGGCCACTGTATCCAGGACACTTTTATCAAACGACCCTCCCTCGGGCCAAATCTGAGGTAACCCCTCCCCCTCGGTCACCCATTGGTCATGATATTTTTTAATCCGCTCCACGTATCCCGGGAGATTCTTACAAATGTGTGATAAGGGTGTTTCAGCCCCCATCTCTGTGCCCTCCTAGTGCTGATGTGCCTCGTGTGTTTGCAACTACAATGTAAATGTCGTATCAATATGTTTCTTTATATTTTACTTCACATTCAACGTTGGGTCCCTTTGGGCTCTCTCCCCCTCCCTTTCTGCACAATACAAAACTGGCCGTACACAATATCTATTATGTTCCTTTTGAGGGGCACATACAAGAGCAACCCATCCTTTGGTTTGACAATGTCAGACTGGAAATCAAAAAGGTACTCACTCACTCCGCTATATTGGCGTTATCTGAAGACAAAAAAAACTTTTATCCGACCACACTTATCATGACCATTTAACTATTATGCACTTATAATCGCTCACACATTCACAGCACCAAAATCTCTTCTAGCACATACGAGGTGCACACACCTCTTGGCACCATTCACCATTCAAGCTGCCCTCCCTTTCCTTCCTAGCCGGCTGTCCCTAATCGCCTTATTTGAGTATCTAGATGCGCATATATATATATATAGATATTAACCTGTTTTCCCCTCCTTCTAGTAGGACTTTGTTTCTCTTACTGTCTCCCCAAGTCTGTGCTAATCACAGTTCTTTATTCTCCCCCCTACCCTTAAGAAAAGGAAAAAAGTAATAGCGGTCACTAATGTACTCTCAGTGTCCCCTTTTGCTGAACACTTTTATTTTATACTCCACTTCTTCATATATTCCCAGTACTAGTTAAGATAGCACTATGCGGCGCCGCCTTCCACCCCCTTTCGGAGCTAGGTTCCCGTCACTTTTATCTCTTATTCACCTTTTGATCCTAATGGCCATATGCAAAGAAAAAGCAAGGAAAATTTAAGATGATCTTTAGTAGATCTGCGTACCCCCTCTTCGTTTCCTGTCCTACACTTCACTCCCCGCTCCCCTTAAGATCGCTCGCACTCAGTACTCACGTGCCCGTCTTGAACCGATACTCTCCGAAACTGGGTCCGTCCAGGCAGTGTCGCCGTCAGCTCTACAGTCAGCCCCGGCGAGCGGTACTCAAAGGGGATTTTTCAACCGGGATCCTGTACCCCCTCTCTATTGAGTGCGCACTTCTTAGTGTACCGGTCGCCGTTGGCGGGCAGCCTCCCGGAGCCGGCTCACCGTGCGTATCCCTTTTCGACCGGAGATTCTCGTGCCAAACGGGGACGGTTAGAAGGAGTTTAGGAAGAAATAAAAATCACGCTATCGGGGTCACCACTGAAAGCAAGCGTCCCCAAACAGCACGATCCTCCCCGCAATGAGAGACAATGAAGGACTCTCCCAAAATGGGAATAAGGCCAAGACAGAGTGCGGGTGAGCGTAAATGGGAGTTTATCAATCAGAATTGGGCATGCAAAGAACTCTGCAAACTCCGAGAGCGCTCTGTCTGACAATCGCAAAGACAGGCGTATATTTTTTTTTTTAACTTCTTTTTATTGGTTTTACAACATAAAAGGAATGGGAGAGAACAGACAAAACAGAAACAAAAGTCACCCTCCCATTTTCCTTTCCCCCTTCCTCCCCCCCTCCCCCTCCCCAAAGGCTGCCGCAGTATGTTCGTGGTCCGTTGCCGCCTCGGGGCCGGCGCTGGCCGTTGTCAAGTTCGTAGCGGAGGGGCCGGTCTCCCGGTGGCCTCCCTCCTTTCCCTGGGAGTTTCCCTTGGTCTTGTCTTTGCATGTGTTTGCTGGTCTTTCCCAGTTGGATTTGCACTGTTCAGAGTCCGCGCTGGTCACGACCTCGTCTCTTTCTTCCCGTTAGTTCTCTTCCTCTGAATTATGTAGTGCCTCCCGACGTGGGCGGTTCAATTTCTTCGTTTCCTGAGTCGCCTGGATCGCTATTGTCAGTCGTATCATCCTCGCCTCCGCTGCCAAACAGGTCTTGCACCAGGGAGTTCCATGCTTGTAGTCTGGCTCCGCTGTCGCTCTCTCCCCTTTGTGTAGCTCTCGCCCAGACTGCCGTCTCTGCTATTGCCCATTTTTGTAGGTCGGCCCACCATCCTTCCTTCGAGGGGCCTTCGCTCTTGTTCCATGCCATCGCTATGCGGCGTTTCGCTAGTATTGTCATTAAATCCTTCATTTTTGCCACGTGTGTCATCTGCCGGTGCCCCCTTGGGAACAGGCCCAATAGGTATGTTGCTGGCGTTCTTGCTGGCATCCGTATGTCTGCTGTCAACGCCTTTTCTCTCACCGTGTTCCAGAAGTCTGCTAATTGCGGGCACGACCAGAACATGTGCACCATGTCGGCCTGTTCGTCTCCGCACCGCGGGCAGCTCCGGGTTTGTCCTTCTCCCATCTTTGACATTCTCTTGGGAGTTAGATATGCTCTATGTACTATGTATATCTGCAGTTGTCTGAACCTGGCGTTTCTGGACACCTTTTTTGTGTACATGAGGACTTTGTTCCATTCCTCGTCTTCGAAGGGTTGTTGCAGTTCCTCTTCCCACTTCATCCGTGCTGTTAGTGTCTTTTTGTTGGTGTGTCCCAGTATTTGCTCATAGAGTCTGGACACCGTATGACCTCCTTCGGATATATCATACCATGCCTCTAGTTCCCCTTCGGTGTCCTCAGGCTCTGGCATAGTGCTCCACCTCTTCTTTATTGTCCGAACTAGGCTATTGTGCAGGATGAATTGGCCCCTGTGTACATCTTGTTCGTCCATCAGGGTCTGCAATTCAGCCCACTGTCCGTCACGCCACAGGTCCCCAATTTGGGCCACACCTTTGTCTTCCCATTGTGCCCTGTACGTGGTCAGGCTGGCCACTCGGGTGTCCACCAGCCCCGCCAGTGGGATATGTCTTGAGCAGGGGTCTCGTATGCCCTGTGTCTTCCAGGCTCTTTTCCATAGTGTTCGGCCTAGTTGGGCTATTTTGGGTAGCTCTTTGGCTTGGGCGGCATTGACCCATAATAATTCTCTCAGGTAATACCTCCGGAGTGTTGGCCCAATAATTATTGCATCTATTGAGGTCTCCTCGCCCAGCCATCGCACCACAAATTGGAGTTGTGCTGCCAAATAGTAATATTCAAAATCTGGGAGTTTGATGCCCCCCCACTCATAGCTTCTCTGTAGTGTGCTTAGTGCCACCCTGTTTCGCCCCCCTCCCCATAGGAAGGTTCTCGCCATAGTGTGTAGGCGCTTGAAGAAGGGCCTTGGTATGTTGTATGGGATGTTCGTGAAGTAATATAAGAGTCGGGGTAGGACTGTCATTTTTAGTAGTGCCGCCCGGCCTATCATGCCCAACGGTAGCGTCTGCCAGAATTTCATAGCCTTTTCAATTTTGTCTAAAGCTACTTGTGTGTTACCTGCGTGTGTTTCCATGGTGTCGTGATAGATGTCCACTCCCAGGTATTTGAAGGTGTTCGGGGCCCATGTGATGCCCAGAGGCGGTAATTGATCTGACGGCACTGCGCGTAGGCCTGCCAGGGGAAACAGCAAGGATTTTTCTCTGTTGACCACTATTCCAGATAACCTACCAAACGCGCGCAGCGCCTCTAGTAAGTCCTGCAGGTGGGTGCGTGGGTTCTGTATGTAAAGGAGTATATCGTCTGCGTATATGGATATCTGGTGTGTTTCCCCGTCTATCTCTATGCCCGTGTCTTTGTAATCCGTTCTTAGGAATACTGCGAACGGCTCCAGGGCCAGGATATATAACATTGGGGACAGGGGGCATCCCTGTTTTGTGCCTCGCTCTATGCCCCATTCCCTAGAAACTTGTCTACCCGTCTTGACTCTCGCTCTCGGGTCTTTGTATAGTAGTTCTATCCATCTTGTAAACCCTTGTCCAATCCCATAGTGGGTGAGCGTTCCCAGGAGCCAGTCCCATCCCACCGAATCGAATGCTTTGATTGCATCCAGTGAGGCTACAGCACACTCCCCTCCCTCCTGGTTTGTCCTTTCTATAACATAGTGGAGTCTGCGCAGGTTCCAGGACGTGTTCCGTTCTGGCACGTACCCTGTCTGGTCCGTGTGGATCAGGGTGGGTAGCACTCTTTTCAGGCGGTTGGCTAGTGCCGCCGTCAGGATCTTGGAGTCCTGGTTTATTAGGGAAATCGGTCTGTAGGAACCGCATTCAAGGGGGGGCTTGTCTGGTTTAAGGATCGGGATTATTATAGATTCTGACATACTACTCGGGAGTCTTCCTTTCTCGTATGCTTCTTCTAGTGTTTCTAGCAGTCTCGGGACTATGTCATTTTTATATTGTTTGTAAAATTCCCCCGGGAGCCCATCTGGCCCCGGAGATTTCCCTGTCGGGAGCTGGGCGATTACCTCCGTTAGTTCCTCTACAGTGAGAGGGGCGTCTAATATTTGGGCCTGCTCCTCCGTCAATTGTGGGAGTCTAATTTCCGCGAGGGCTTCCTTCAGGTCCCCCTCCTCTGCCTCCTGGACCCTGGAGTATAAGTCCTCGTAAAACTGCGAGAACACCTTGTTTATTCCCTCTTGGGATCTTATCACCTCTCCCTTTCTGTTCTGAATTTCATTAATTGGCTCCCGCTTAGTCTCCTGCTTGGTTAGCCAGGCCAGGAGTCTGCTAGGCTTGTCCCCCTCAGCATGTAGTTTCTGTATATATTTCCCATAGTCTAGCCGTCCCAATCTTTCCCAGGTCTCCACGCACTGTTGTCGCAGGGTGGTGAGGTTCTCTTGTTCCGCCCCCTTCTCCCCCGCTTGTCTCTCAGCCTTCTCGATTCTCCTTTCTAACTCATCTAGTTGTGCTAGGGTTTCTCGTCTGAGACCTCCCATTTTCCCCATCGCCTCCCCTCTGACTACCACCTTGAAGGCCTCCCAGACCGTTCCTGTGCTTTCCACACTACCCTCATTATGTTCAAAATAATCTTCTATTACGCTTTGGATGTGTTCCTGGAAGCCCGCGTCCAATAATGCCTCTGCCCTCAATCTCCATGTTGGTATAGGGGCTCTCCTGTGTGTGTGCGCCCATGTGATCGTCTGGGGGGCGTGGTCAGATAGGGTTCGCGCGTGTATGTGTGCCTCAGTGAATTCCCCCAGTGTCTCCTTGCCCGTAAACAGGTAGTCTATCCGTGTGAATGTCTTGTGTGGGGCACTATAATGCGTGTATCCCCTCTCTTCCCCATGTACCTTCCTCCAGACGTCCCCGAGCCCGAGCTGGTCTAGTATCTGTTGTAGTGCTCTCGCTGGCGGCGCCGCTCTCTTGTGCTTATTGTCCGACCTGTCCAGCCGGGGGTCCAGTGTGCAATTATGGTCGCCTGCCCAAATCATCGTTGCATTCCTGTACGGGGCCAGCCGGGGCGGGAGCGTCCTGAAGAAGGCTGTAGCGTCGTGGTTAGGGGCATAGGTGTTCACGAGGCATATCTCCCGATTTTCTAGCATCCCATGGACTACCAGGATTCTCCCTTCCGCGTCTTTCTCTTGGTTGGTGAGCTGGAATGGGACGCCCGGGGCGACCCAGGTTATGACTCCTCTAGCGTAGTTGGAGTATGTTGCACTATACATCTGGCCTCCCCATTTTTTCTTTATTTTGGCCTGTTTTTCCGCCGTCAGGTGCGTCTCTTGCAACAGTGCAATGTGGGTCCTTGTTTTGTTCAACCAGGTATAAATCCTTAGCCTCTTGACATATGCGTTCATCCCCCTGACATTCCACGTGACAATTCTTAAGACATCTCGGTCCTTGTGGGGACTAGCGCTTGCGGCCTGTTCTTTCCCATGGGCTCGCTCAGTGTCTTATTCTCTCGGTGTATTCCTGCCGGGGATCTGTGTCCCTTCTTCTGGCTGTTGAGTTTTGAATCGTCCGTTCGTTTTCTCTCTCGGGTCGTTTCTCTCTCTGTTGGCCGCTCTTTGTTGTGGGCGGTCTTGCCTCGTGCTTTCCGCCAGCTTTTTGTTTGTGGGTACTGTCCCCTGAATTTGTTTTCCTTGCCGATTCTTTGTGTGTGACAACTGTTAGTTCCTCTTCCGCTCTCCTCCTTTCTTTGCGGGCTTTGCCTTAACTTCCCAACTGTTATAACTGTTAACCCAAATAACGTCAACAAACGCCCAGCCTCCCCTCCTCTGCTCGGGCTCCACCGCTTTCCAGGTGCCGCTTTTTCCTCCTCGGCCTTGCCTGTCACGGCGTAGTGTCTTGAAACTGACACTATAAACATTGTTTTTACTGGGGCTTCTCTGTGGGTCTTGGCGGTTCCCCTTCCCCGAGTCTTGTGCTCCCTTTGTAAGTCTCTTTACTGTGGGCCTTTCAACTTGGAGGCTGTCGGTTGCTCCTTTTCGTTACTTCCCGGTAGGGCATCTCTACCGTCTTGTTCTTGCTCCTGTAGCGTTGGGTGTACTTGTCGTGCCCGGTTCTAGTCTCTATTTTGCCGGGGGTGGTTTCTGTTTCGCTCGTTCCTCTCTGCCGACTGTGGAATCCCACGCTGGTCCATCCACTCCTGGGCGTCGGTCGTTGTCTCGAAGATCTGTGTTTTTCCGTCATGCAGTATTTTTAGTTTGGCTGGATACAGCAGCATGAATTTCACCCCTGCCGCTCGAAGGCGCTCTTTGGTCTGCCAGAACTGGGCTCTCTGCTTTTGCACAAGTACCGTATAGTCTGGATATATCGTTATCCTGGCCCCGTTCCTTGTGATGTTCCCTCCTTCTCTCGAGAAAGTCAGGATTTTTTCCCTGTCCTTAAAGTTCATAATTTTTGCGATCATTGGTCTTGGTGGTGCTCCTGGGCGCGGTCTTCCAGTCAGCGCCCGGTGTGCCCTTTCTACCACGAAGCCTTGGGATAGGGTCTCTGCTCCCACTTCTTGGATCAGGAGGTTCTCTATGTAGTTCGTGGGGTCCCTTCCTTCCTCCCCCTCTGGCAGCCCCACTATTCGTACGTTGTTGCGCCGGGCCCTGCCTTCTGCGTCTTCAGCTCTGCGTTCTAGTATATTAATTCTTTCCAGTGCTTCCGACATTTGTGTTCGCGAGGCGGACACTTCCACTGAGTTGCTCTGTGCTTGTTGTTCCACTGTTGTCATCCTTTCCGCCAGGTTTCTCCTATCTTGTCTAAGGAGTCCCACATCTACCATCACTGCGTCCAACTTGCCTTCTATCGACGTCTTTAACGCCCCTATGGCTTCCAGTATGCTGCTTTCCACTTGCCTGATCTCTCCTTGCGTGGCGTATGACTCCGGCGTGTCTTTCTCCCCAGCCTCTGGCTGCTGGTCGTCGTTCTTCCGGGTGAATGTCTCCATGACTGTTTGTCTCCCTCTGCCGCTTTTAGGCTTGTCTGGCATGTTAGTACCCACTGCTCTTGGCCTGTAGTTGGGCCCTGTTCAGTCAGGTTTCGTTTGTGCTTCAGTGGGTCCTTGCTCAATTCTCACACTCGCTTCCACTCTTTCCTGCGTGTGTTGCCTTTTTAATAAGCGATTTCTCTCTGTGTCTTTACCCTCGTTGTCCGTTTGCCGTGTCTCTCTCCGGTGTTCTCTTCCCTCTCGCTTTTGGGTGGTTGGAGTCTGTGCCTTGCGTGAGGCGGCTCATCCCCCAGTTTCTGCCTGTGTGGGGGGGGGTCTGTTTGTGCTGGATGGATTTGTGGTTCGTAGTGACTGTTACGTTCTCTCCCCCGCTTGCTGGTTATCTGTGAGGCAGCTGGTTGGGGTGGTGTCCGGGTCTATGTGTAATTCTTTTGCTCTCCTCGTTACGACGGCGGCTACCTTCTTCTCTTATGTCGTCTCTGTTAGGTCTCGGCTCTCCTGACCTGCCCCGCGGTCTGTCTCTTGTTCCCTGGGCCTGGTTCCTGTGTCTCGGCGTTACCTCCCTTCTCGGGATCTCCCGCTGCTTTGCCGGCTCTTCGCTGCTGCTAGTCACCTCTGCGTCGGCAGGGAAGGGCTCTTCTTCGGTCCGATCTGTGGGCCGCTTCCTGTCCGTGGGTCTCAACGCCTTCTTCCTTCCCAGTTTGGTGTCGCGCTGTTTCTGTAGTGCTGTCTCGGGCTTCTCTTCCTGTTGCTGCCGTCGGTGCCTTGTCTCGCTGCCGGTCGGGTGATGCTCCGATCCTGCTTGGGCTGGGCGTTGATCTGCTGTCTCCCTCGGTTCCGCTCCGGACTGGCAGGTAAGGGCTCTTCTTCAGCGATCCGGTCTGTGGGCCGCCTCGTATTCTTCACTGCTTCTCCTAGCGGGTTCCGCTGCTACTACGCACCTCCGCGTTGGCAGGGGAGGGTTCTTCTGGGTCTAGTCCGTGGGCCGCCTCTCGTTCTCCGCTGTCTCTCCTCTCGAGGTCCCTCGTTGCACTGCTGGGTCTCCGTCGTTGCTGCTCACTTCCGTGTCGGCCAGGAGAGGCTCTTCTGTGGTCCGGCCTATGGATCGCTCTTCGTTCTCCGTTTCCTCTCGTTGTGGGATCCCTCGTTGCTCTGCTGCTGCTCACCTCCGCTTCGGCGTGAGGGAATCTGCCTCGGTTCGGTCTGTGGGCCGCTTTCGATCCGTTCTGCCTCGCCTTCCGGGTTCTCCGGTTATTCTGCTGGGCCTCCGCTGCTTCTACACTCCTCCGCGTCAGGGGAGGGCTCTCTTGGTCCGGTCCACGGGTCGTCTCCCAGTCTCCGCCGCCTCGTCTCTCGGGGTCCCACGTCGCTCCGTTGGCTCTCCGCCGTTGACGCTCACCTCCGCTCTTCTGAGGCTCGGTCTATGGGTCGCCCCTCGCTTCCGCTGCCTCACCGCTCAGGTTCTTTCGTTGTTCCGCTAGGCCTCCGCTGCTGCTGCTCTTCTCCGCATCGGCTGGGGAAAGCTGTTCTCCAGCCCCGGTCCGTGGGCCGCTTCCTGTTCTTGAGCCGCGCCGTCTTCACCTTCTCTGGGTCGGTGTCGCGCGGCTATCTCCGCAGTTGGCGTCTCGGATTTCTGCCACTCTGGTGGTACTTCGGTCCTGCCTGCGCTGGATGTTGATCGGCTATCTCGCCCGGTTCTACTCCTTCCCTTCGGCCTTCTTCGTGTGTTGAGACGCGGGTCTCTTTTTCAGCGTTGCGCGCCCGCCATTTTGTTGGTGGTGCCGCGCGTCTCTCCCTCTTCTCGTTTTCGCTCTTCTGGCCTCCGTTTTTCCTCGGGTCTTCTCCCGTGTGTGCCTTGGGTCTTCCGACGCCTTTTCCTGGCGTTTGTTCGGGTTTTTTTTGTCCTAATATACGCCTTTCTCAGGATCTTTGGTCGGATCTGGTGGGAGCCTCTCGGAGTCTGCTCACTCTCGCATGGCCGCCAAGCCACGCCCCCCAAGACAGGCGTATATATTTACAAAAAACGTCATCAAAACCTACATACTATAGGGGGCACAAGTTCATTGGGATTGGGTGGCGACGACTAACTATAGGTGCTGCTGCGGTGTGGTTGGTCTTGGCTGGAGGACGTCACTGGTCACCCTCGTGGGTTGGGCTGGGCCTGGCAGGTCGGCTTGAGTTCATCCGGGCGGTGTTGGTGTACTGAGGCGGCCTGTGGCAGGGATGAATGCCTTTCCTGACTTGCTTGCCCTCTGCCATGCACCCCGCAGTCATTCAGTCATTTACAGTTCTATTCTCTTTAGTAAATCTTTCAATAGGTTAATGCAACACAGGAGGAATGCACCTTGTGAGGGGTCTGGAGATAATATATCGAGGCCTGGTTACTTGTGATCTGTTGACCGGGACCGTGGGTCGCGGGGCTAAGCTTCGGGGACTGGGGCGGGTGGTACAGGTCTTTCTGTCTTGTTAGAAGTGGTTATGGATGTTTCGCTGTGTGTTGTCAAAGTGTTGGGTGTCCTGATTGCACAGGGCCATAAATCTGAGACAGTCCGGTGGGTTGTGGGGTTTACGAGGGGGCGCTTGAGTTTAGACAAAGGTTTACTGCTGTGCTGTAAATAATGCAGGTGGCTGGCCGCGGCCTTGGGTGCTGCAGTGGGGTTACAAGTCTTTGAAGCGGCTCCAGTCAGGTCGGGGGAGGCGTGATGGCACAGAGCGGGGCTCTATTCTCATGTCTTGGCAGTCTTCTGAGGGAGGGAGGGGGATACATCGAGACCTTGTACGTTTTCACAAAGGTATCTCCCTCGTGTGTTGCCAAATATAGGTAAAGACATCGCAAACATTTGAATACTTTCTATAATACTTATTTAAAATCACTTCAAAACATGCATTTAACCTTGGCTGGGTGTGTTTCCATTATACCCAGTCCGAGCACCATTTTTGTACATTATATTCTAGCAGCTACAGTGTTTTAGTTACATGCATATATATTTGCAGTAAATGAGGTAGTGGTTAGATCAGTGGAGTACATAGAAAACGACCCGCCCCTGTACGTGACGGTGGTAGCATATGAGGGGCTCAGACATTCACACATGATAAGTGCACTCTTGTGCATTCATGACATGAGTTCACAGTATAGTTGCATCCGCTTTCTCGCGTACTCTAGCAGCGTTAGTTTTAGTTATGGCGCGAAACCATGTGAGGTAGGCTGCCCAGTGATACACGCAACGAACAGATCCCTGGAGCGTCCCTTTATCATTAGCATCCACCTGTAATGGTGCGGGCTCGCTATAGCTTATATCATGGGAGCATATTCTCTCTCATTTTAATACATTCTACAGGCGTGTATATTTTGTGGAAGAAAGAAATAATGCAAGAGGACTTGACATTCGTATATACATATATATGAAAAGACTGTCTGCCATCAGAGGACCATTTTGCTGTTCATTTCACTGTTCAGGCCTGCTGGCTGGGTCATGCTGATAGTGATGGTACACTGCGGGAGGTGAACTGTTACAATGTTAGCGTATTGCGCTAGCTCATGTCCGTCTTGTTCGTGGGAACGTGCTCGCAGCGGATCTGCCAGGGTGCTGCGGCAACAGGGATGTTCTCCAAGGGTGGGGGCCGCGCTACAGTGCGCTGAGCTCACACCATCTTTACCGGGCAGAGAATGGTTTTTGGGCCTAACTAAATTTGTGTTGTGATCAATACATGTGGGCATTCGATACGTGTGGGCAATGTCTCCAGTGGGTGAGCCCTCCACCACCTGGGCCCGGGTGGCATGAGGGAACGCCCAATGGGCCATAGCCCTCACCTGGGGAAGAAACGCAGGCGAGAAGGGTCTCCTGGACCAGTCCTCCCCTACAGTCCCCCCACATGCATCCACGGTCAGGGGTCGGCTAACATTGTTTTTTCGAGCATGGGAGGGAATAACTTCAGACCAGTGGGTGCTACAGACCGTCGCCCAGGGGTACTGTATAGAATTCAGCCGGACCCCACAGTTCAGACCGCCATGAGCAAGACGCCTGACGTCAGAACATCTGCGAATCCTGCTACAAGAAGTCGAGACCCTGCAGGAAAAGGGCGCTATAGAGGTCGTACCTCTTCTACAGATGAACAAGGATATTTATTCATTGTACTTCCTTGTACCCAAAAAGGATCTCACCATGCGCCCTGTACTAGACCTGCACTCAGCGAACACATTAGTGAGGCCCCAAAAGTTTTGTATGGTCACTGCAAGAGGTAATTCCCCTGCTCACACAGGGGGATTACATGACAACATTGGACATGAAGGATGCATACTTTCATATTTCAGCATTGCCGGTGCACAGAAAATATCTCAGATTCGTGATTCAAGACAAGTGCTGTCAGTTCAAAGTACTACCCTTCAGCATTGCCTCAGCACTGAGGGTATTAACAAACGTACTGGCAGTGGCAGCAGCACACCTGCCCAGGCAATCCTTCCCAGTTTATCCTTACCTTGACGACTGGTTCGTAACGGGGGATTCCTATGAAACATTCCTCTCAAATACACAAAAAACTATAGCTCTTTTATTCAGTCTTGGATTCTCTATCAACGGGAAGAAATACAGCCTAGACCCCAGCCAGGTCAAACAGTTCCTAGAGGCTCTAATTCGAACAAAGGACAACCTTGTCTCCCCTTCAACGAGAGGGTCCAAAACATGCTGTTTCAAATCCCTCAATATGTAGCCAGTCGAGAGGTGACGGTATGCAAAGCTATGTGACTGTTGAGAATTATGGCTTCATGCATTTATTTGGTTCCTCGCGCGCGCTCGCATCCAATGCAGGAGTGGCTCAACACCCAGTGGTGTCAGCCCAGCAGACAATGGGACGATCTAGTGGTTGTCTGCCAGCCCTTGTTCTCGCTACGGTGGTGGTCGAGGGACAAGCTCTTGAAGGAGAAATCCTTCACTACCCCCGCAGTGGAGGCCACTCTAACTACAGACGCATCTCTCACAGGGTGGGGAGCTAATCTGCTTCAACAGACAGCACACAGAGTTTGTTCGTCAGACATAGCATCCAACGACATAAATCTGTTGGAACTATTAGCAGTATTCAAAGCACTGAAAGCTTTCCAGACATGACTGCAGGGAAAGACGGTCCTGATCCTCACAGACAGCACCACTGCCATGTACTATCTGAACAAATAAGGAGGTACTCACTCTTCAGGGCTGACCAAACTGTCCAGGAACATTTGGAAGTGGGCTCTCAAACACAACATGTTCCTGTTGTGACAGCATTTTCCAGGGGAACTCAATCTTCTGGAAGACGTATTCCGCAGAGATTTCCCACTACCCATGGAGTACGAATGGCAGTTACACAAAGACATCATCTCCAACGTTTTCGCAAAATGGGGTTTTCCAGAGATAGACTTGTTCGCAACTCCCAGAACTTTTCCAAGGGGAACAGACTCTGGATAATCTGGTCACGAAAATGTGTTTACGCTCCCCCCCCTCGACTTCCCTACTCAACAAGATAGTGCACAAGATGCATCAGGAACCATTCACAACCATTGGTGGCCCCCATGTGGGCCCGCAAACTCTGGTTCGCTCATCTGATGGAGATGTCACTATCTCCTCCAATGAAACTGCCTTGCCAGTACAACATGTCGCAAGACAAAGGGGAGACACTTCACCCACGCCCGCAGACATTGGACTTGGCGGCCTGGCTCCTGAAGTCATAGAGTTCGGGCACCTGCAGCTCCCTCAGAGATGTATGGTCATACTCAGGGAGGCAAGAAAACCTAACACACGATATTGCTATTCCAGTAAGTAGAAGAGTTTTGTCATCTGGTGCAACTATAAGAGCATCAACCCCATTGACTGCTCTCCTACACATATCGTTTTGTACCTGACTCATTTACTTGACTCCGGACTAGTCTTTAACTCACTTTAAGTTCATATAGCTGCTCTTTCAGCCTACGCTACATCACAACAAAAGGTGTCGTGGTGGAAGATACCAGTTATTAAGGCTTTCATGGAGGGAGTAAAAAGAATTCAGCCTCTCATTTCTAACCCAGCTCCCGGATGGGACCTAAATGTGGTGTTGACTAGAGTTATGGGGTCTCCTTTCAAGGCATGCATAAAGCAAGTCTCAAAGATCTCACCTAGAAAACTGCCTTTTTAATAGCCATTACTTCCATTAGGAGAGTCAGTGAACTACAAGCGCTCTCAATTCTAGAACCCTTTGTAACAGTTCACAAAGATAAGGTGGTTCTGCGCACTCACCCTAGGTTTGCGCCTAAATTAATTTCAAAGTTCCATGTGAACCAATTCATAGAACTACCAATGTTTTTTCAGAACCCCTCAAACACGGGAGAAATAAGCCTGCACACACTGGATGTACGCAGAGCAGTCATGCTTTACATGGAAAGAACTCGACCACTTAGGAAAACAAATCCGTTTTTTGTTTCAGTGGCAGCAGGTAGAGAGGAAGAGCGTGTCTCCAAATCTATTATCTCTAAATGGATTGTCAAATGCATCACACTCTGTTTCTCTCTTGCTAAGAGAGAACTGCCCTTCAAGCCTAGAACACATTCTACTCGGGGCACTGGGGCTTCCATAGCATTCATTGCATCCCTTTGAGTCCATTTGCAAAGCGGCAACCTGAAGTTCTGTACACACCTTTGCAAAACACTATTGCCTAGACACTCATTCTAGGTCTAATTCTCAGGTGGGACAAGCAGCACTAAGACATCTTTTCTTTACTGTTCCTTCTCACATCCCATCTCCAACTCCGGGTACTGCTCGCTAGTCTATGCACAGTATGTGATTCTAAGCAGATTAACAAGCATCGGAAGACATGCATTACTTACCGTAAAAGCATTTCTGATTGTTTCTGCTTAGATTCACATTCGCCCACCCTTCCTCCCCGCTCGGATGAAAGGAACATAGATGGCTTACTACTTTCTCTCTTTTCTGTACTCACGTAAGTCATAGGCTTGCTCACGGCAGAACAAATACAATCAGAGGCGACGCGTGAGGGATTTTGGGTACATTACACGTCACGTTAGGGATAGTGTTACAGGTACGCCCATGTCGACGTCCCCTTTCGATTCTCGAAAGACCAGACGCAATACTCTGCGGTGACCACTGGATATCGGACTATATGCACAGCATGTGAATCTAAGCAGATACAATCAGAAATGCTTTTACGGTAAGTAATGCATGCCATCCCCCAACTTGTAGGGAACGATCAAACCACATTTCCTGTAACATAAAAAAATCAAAACACATCAGGGTAGCCATAGATCCTGACTTACAAGTGGTTTAATAAGTGGCTTAAACCCCTTGTGTTCCAAGTCACAATGTTCATATATCAATATGCTCCTGTATTGCAATAATTAGGAACTGAGGCTTTGGGACATCCACCCCATGTAATCACTTCATACTTAAGAACCAAGTCCTGATTACTTCTGCACAGCGGCTGCGCCCCTCTAAGTGGGGCCTTCCGCAAGAGCCCATCGTTTTTCCTTGGGCCTTTGTTGTAAAATTGATAAAACTGAGTAGGTGCCTTCTTAAAATAACAAACTGTAAGTTTCAGGACCAGTGATGATAATACATTTGCACTTGGCACATAATAATGACACCACAGCGGGGTGGAAAGACCGATCAATGCCCAGTTTGTCCTGCTCCCCCACTTAGGAAGCTTAATTTTCAAGATGTCTTAGAAGAAATAGCAGACAACCAGGGAACAGCCGCCCAAATTCTCAAAAGGGCGGATCTATTTAAAAATGGACTTGTGTCCGAAGTATTAATCTCATCTAGCCGTATCGAGGTTCCCAGTCTAGAATGTACCTCGACACTACTCCCATTAGCCACACAAGGGTCAACCAGCATGTGAACTTTCCCGGTCGGGCCATTACTGGGGGGCACAAAGCCTGCCAAATCTATCCAATTGATGATCAGGAAGTTTCCAACAGTGGGCCTGTGTGATCCGGCAGATACATTGGAGTGTTGCTACTGCAATATACCATCAGCCTCTCTTTAACTTTACTCCCCGTACTCCAGATTGGTGCAGTGGCATCATTAGGCTTCAAGTTCACTGTGTCCTCCTTGTATGCTTTTCTTATGGTTTCTCCTGTAATAAGTTGAATGTTCCAGGTTCTATTCCATTTCCTTTCCCAGTGTCTCTTATAGGGCCCTCCATGCATTTGTGATTCCTTATACTTGACAACACTTGTAGCCCGTGCCAATGTTCACCCTTTGAGTTTCCCGGGCTCCCGTAACCCACATTTAGTTACTTCACTTGTTTCCCGTTGCCTCCCACTTTCCTGGACCATCCTGCTACTTTCTTCAGCGTTGGGCTGGTTCCTGGGGTTTGGTGTTTTGTCGGGGCGTCTTTCCCTGGTTTTGCTCTCCAGTCTCTGTGTCTGTCTCTCAACCTGCCCGCCTCTGCAGTCTCCATGCACACAGGCAGAGAGAAGGACTCGTGCCTCCTGAGGCACTCGGTATCAGAGTTCTTTGTGTGCTCCAAGCCCACCACAGGAACCCTGTGGCAACGCCACCAAGCGGGACGGTCTTCAAGCAGTCCCGGCAGCGGTTGCTCCACTGCTCTTTCCCGGACTTCCGTTGCTCGTCTCTGCTCCTTTGAGAATGTCATGCTGGCCCTGCTGCCCAGCAGCGCTCCACCCCTCCAAGACACTCCTCCCTCAGGCTCTCCTCTGTGTAAGGTTCTCTCTGCCTTTCGTTGGGTTATTCTTCTCTTTAAGTTTGCCTCAGACTTTTAAAGGTGCATTTCGTTTCTCTTTATTAGTTATGTGAAATCCAGCATTGCCCAAAGTCCAGGAGATGGGAATTGTTTTACTGGTTGTTGAAGGTGATACAGCAGTACCTGCAGGCCTATTAATTCCCTTGTAAGCGGATAGTGTTTCTGTTATAGGTAGTTCCTCATGGGAATGAGAGTCCTTGTCCCCAAGAGGAGTTTTACTCCCAGTCAGGTGCCACTTGCCCAGACCCCTAGGGAAGGTCTTGTTTAGCCGGCTCACCTCCATAGGCTCAAAGGTGATGGCTCCAAACTAGGGAGAAGGGACAAATGCTCTAGATTCGTAACAGCCTCTCGTCACTCTCCATCTTGGCTCCCTCTTTGTTCGCATGGGGCCTAATCTAATATCCCCTAAACAGACCAAGCTATTACATATGTTTCACTGAGAGCTTGAATTGCCTATACCCTGACATGAGTTCTTTATGTGGGTCAAAAAATAAAGCTTTGTTGCCTACCAAAAGCATGCTCAAAGGTGTGTCTTTGTGCATTGAACCACTGCCTTCACTTCCCGGTGGTCGGTGCATGACGTGAGGTAGTCTCTCACCTCAACCTCTGTCCCTTTTTGTTCCTCCATTTTTGTTTTTTTGAGAATTAGATTTTATTAGCATTTCAAATATAACAATAACACAACAAACTTTGAATGAGCACTGTTCCGTCATACCCCCCTCCCGCCCCCACCTTAACTCCCAGCTCATAAGCTTAGACCGATGACAGGTTCTCAGAGCAAGAGCCAAAAACTGCGGATCATGGTACCCCCCTTACTACCCTCCCACACCCTCTCCGCTTCCCCACTCTAATCCCTCACTACCCATGCCCACCCCTTATGAAGCCCATACAAACTACCTCTGTTAGGCTTCCTTCCCCAGTGATAGCCTGCCTCCATGAAAATAGTCTTGAGGCCCCAGGCCTGTTGGACCTATGTTCAACTCTCCGGTTATGCTTCACCCATGGTACCCCCACCCATGTCCCTTTTGGAGCCGTTTGATTTAGAAATCCAGGGCCACACACCATCCAACCCCATGGCTTCTCTGCCTGCGGCCCTGGACACCCAACCCCCCCCCCCTCAACCCCACTCTTCAGTGGCCATACTTCCAGAGGAAAAAAAAGGTTACCAATAGGCCCTCAGTGTTAATAATTCAAGACTAGTCCGGCAGATGTGTAAGGAATTCCATATCATATCTGACTCAGACCTTTGCCACCCAATCCCTTTCGGATGTCATCCTCAGACTCTTGCACACCTGAGCGAGGTAGCATCTAGCGGCCACCAACATTACTCTTACCATGTGCTCGTCTCCCCCTTCATCTGCCCCCGCATTACCCAGAAGAGAAGCAATCGCGGAGAGAATTCCCTGTTGATTCCATCAACCCCTTTGATCCATGACACAACTTCCCTCCAGTATGTTTGTACCCTTCCGCAGCCCAACCACATGTGACTATAGTCTCCCTTCGCCCCCTACCCCCCACATTTCCAGAATCCTGGGTGGTATCCTTTGCACATCTTTGCTAATACCACTGGCAGGTAATTCCACCTATGCAAGACTTTTAAGGGCTGGTGCCAATATTTCAGGGAGGTTGTGGAGCATTGTCAATCTCCTTCCCAAAGTTACGTCCCTGGGCTCTGTCATTAATATCCCTTTGTAGAGTTGTGCTATGAGGCCCCTGCAGCCTGTCCTTGGGAGTAGGTGTCTCTCGAAATCCGTCAACCCCCTCCGCAGGTTTTACCTCCATCGACCCGCCAATAGAACTCCCTTCAGCTCTAGATAACGAAATATGGACAGTGTACCTATCTGCAGGCATTCCACTAACCTCTTTATCGTGATGAAGACCCCCTCCCACATTTGACCCGCTCTGCACAACCCTGCATCATACCACAATTGGAACGCTAGTGGCTCTTCAATCCCGTCTCGCAGTGGCGGCATCCAGATGCAACTCTGGGGGAATGGTCATGTGGATAGCCACCTGTTCTCCCCTCCCTCCCACCAGAGAGACCATAGGACTTCCAGGATCGGATGCAAAGCACCCTCCTCGGGATACAAGATTGGGGAACCCAAAGCCATAACGAAAGCGCTCTTCCTGCACCTGGAACGGGAGCCCTCTAATCAATCTCTCTCTCTCTCTCTCTCTCTCTCTTTCTCTCTTTCTCTCTCTCTCTCTCTCTCTCTCTCTCTCTCTTTCTCCCCCCCCCTGACAATCCCCCAGCCAGTAGGGCCACAGGCTTAGCGAGATTCATTTTGAAACCCAATAAGTTTCCCACATTGTTCCAGGCCGTCCATAAGGTGTGGCACCGATTGCTTCGGTTCTGTGATGTACCGTAGGGCGTCATCCGCAAAGAGGCTAATCTTAAGCATATACCTCCCAACCATCACCCCTCAATCCCATCTGCTTTTCATACCCTTCAACAGAAGAGCAACTGTCAGAGCAATCGACCCCCACAGCTCATATATAAGTGTATTCGCAGAAAATCCTAGTGTCCCAAAAATAATATTAGGACACAACTAAAGGTCCGGGAGCCCCGTGAGGCCACCCAGACACTGATGAGTATGGCGAGGAATTCACTGCGAACTGCACACATCACCGCCGCCTGGCCCGGGTCTCCTGACTCGTACTACATGCGCTGAACATTCATCCCTAGCATTCCATCACTGCCACTGTCCTGGGGCTCCAATTGCTTGTCTCGCTACACCACACCTCGCTGCGTCTGTCCGTGTCATAATCAACTTCAATAAGCCACACCTGGCACAGGCGGACAGCAAGCTTTTATTCCAGGGGCAGCTGCGTGCTGTCCGCTCTGCAACCTCTTCCCAGGAAACATGGGAAGTGTAGTCCTGCCTTGGACCGGCACCCTTCTACACTGCCTGATTGCGCCTCTCTGCCCCCATTCCTTATTCCTGACACACGCCTTTCTGTGCCAACAGGGCTCCCCGGCGCTTTCAGTTCCCCACAGAGCCTGGCTTCAACTAAACCCTCCCTTTTCTTCTGTGCCCCCTCCACAATGAGCAGTCCCATGAATGTCGCTTTGGTGGCCTCCCCCACCACAGCCATGTCCACTTCTCCCTTATCGGTTGTAAAGTACGCCCCCATCTCCTTCGCTAGAAAGTGACAAAACATACGTGACTGCCGCCTCTGTGTGCCCTCCATCTCCCATCCCCCCACCAACAACTCATGGTCCGACCATGTTATTACCTCTTCTTTATGCCCCCTTACTCCCTCTGCTCCCATGCCACCAACAGCTCATCTATCCAGGTATAGGATTGGTGTGGGGGGAAATGTGTAACCCTTCTGCCCTGCGTGGGTTCCTGCCACACAACCACCCAATGGTAATCCTGTAGCAGATTCCTCAAGTCAACATTCTCTTTGGTCTCCACCCTCTGCTTATCCCCCTTCACTGACTAAAAGTCCACTAGTTGGTCACCCACTAGGTGGAAGTCACCCCCCAGGACAGTGACCCCCTCTGCCAGAGTCTCCAACATCCTGAATATCCCACGCAGACACTTCACATGTCCTGCATTGGGCGCATACACCGTAGCTAGTGTGAACTGTACACCCTCGTGGAGACCATTTACCCCAGAAAGCAGCCTCCGAACCCCTTGTTAACCTGTGTCATCTCAAGCCGAAACGTTTTTGCCATTATGATGCCTACCCCCTCCTCCTTGCGGTCTTTATGGAAAGCCCAGTATGTCCTACTGATGTCCCTACCCTTAATTGGGGACTCCGTCCCCTGTTTATAGTGGGTCTCCTGCAGAAAGAGAACCGCCAAGCGCTGTTTGTGAAACATGTTGCCAGACAGCGACAGCTTGTTTTGAGAGTTTACCCTCTTAACATTTAACGTGGCTATCCGTAACTCGGCCATACCCCTTTTTCACCTTGCTCTCATTATCCCCTCGGTTGTCGCAGGAGCCATCCCCTCCCTCTCCCTATTCCATAAAGTTGGCTGTATAAGACCCCCCTCATCCCCTCCCTCCACTGCTCTCTCCCCCATCCCGACCCCACCCACACCCCTAACACCCTGTTGAGGCCTATGGACCCACATTTCCTGTACTGTGGCTTTGAAGACCGAACCACCAGGGCAGAGACCCCTACCCTGGCTCTTCTAGCTCCCTCTAACCTCGTGCCTAGGCATTACAGCCTCTTTACCCACGATATGCTGCACCCCCCACCCCTTCTCCCTTCAACAAAACACCCCTGTTAATTTCCCCCTTCCCGTCATGTGAACTGAACCAAGATAGAGTCACACCAGTAGAACAGCCCCTCTCGGAGGCCCCCAGCGGCCAACCTATAGTTCCTCCTTTATTTTGTTCCCCTTTGTTTCATACAGTTCTACCATCCATTCTAGGTTATGTTGTTACTGTTATCGGAGTCACTAGATGGATAGGGACATTCACACCAGAAGGCCACCTCACTCGGGATGCATTCTGAGGAGATGTGGTCCTCCTTAAGCGTTGTTGCTCATGAGCTCTTGTGGCACTCGTTAGTAATCCACCTCTAACTCCTCTGCTTTGCCATAGGACCACATAGACTGTGAACTAGGACTCTTAATGGATTATCTGGTCTGCAGGGGGAAATGGGCCCTCTCATTCTATACACATACCTAGCGCATAGATTTAACCATTGGGAGCTTGATTATCGGGACAGTGCAAATCATGTACATGCCTTAAAAGGTTGCATCGCTACTTAAAGGCGGATTGCCAAATGTTCAGTATTATTGGGCAGCCCAGTTTTATTGAATAGTGAACTTTTCATAGCATCTGCACATTACATTAGTAGTCATTGGTGAATCTATAGCATGATTCCTATGTAAGGTATCCTCACGCAGACGACCGGAGAATGTTCAGTTCTTTGCCATGTGCACTTGTATACATGTTCAGTTAGACATCAGTTGGCATGTATAAATCCCTCAGCTGTATACTTCCATCCCATTATGGAATAGTTCCACATTTCTGAGGATGCTCTCTGATTCAACATATGTGCCATGGCAATAATCATGTGTACATATCTTTGCTAATCTTTATACATCCCAACCATATAAGTAATCTACATGGCTGTTGAAGTAATGCAATATTACCTCTATAAATATGTATGTATTTAGGACGTAGACTACCTTATGAAGATGCATATCTTTATAATAGCAAGAAAAGCTATCTTGGGGGGCACATGGTACTAGATCATATCACTTCTGCACCAGTTCTTCATCTTTATAAGATCAATGGGTCTGAATTGATTACAGCTATCCCACTACTAGTCGGTCCACTTTGACACAAGTAACGGTCGTTGGACAATGAGTCTGTATATTAAAGTACACCATCATGTATGCAATTCTATACATACCCATTAAAGGGCACACATGAGGGTTCCAGAAATTGCACAAGTGACCTAGATGCTACATCTTTTCTCAACCTATAATAGGTTAAAACACCACTGGCAGGTTGTTTGTAATTTCATGGATAAGGTTCTTGGGAAAAGTTATGAACTGCACTCTTATTTCTGAAAAAGAATACATTTGTGTTGGACTACCCAATTATGTTTGCTGTCAGCCGGCAAGATGGCTCCACAAATTCTCTATTTGCTAATAAATTGTATGAGCATCCTCATATGCTAGTTTTAGTATTTTTTATGCATGGCTATGGTGAGTTGGCTGATCTCACTATCCTTTTATGTGGAGGAAGTAAGCCACCCAGGATTGGGCTGGTCTGGCCGCTACCCAAAGTGCCCCCCAGAGGGTGGATGAGGAAGTGTCCCGCCGGCTTGCTCCCCCCCCCAAACCCCCACCAATGTGGTTTTTCATCACTAGCTGTGATACTGAGGTAGTTACAGACTATCAAGACTTTTTTGTCTCTGATCTGCATATTATCATCGATATTATGATTATGTTTATTAATTATTCTGATCATGATGCCGATATCCTATGCCTGTGGGCTTCTTATTAGGGAAAGTGTCCATGGTCAAAGTGGCAATGAGATTTTCATAATTCTCCTTGTATTTCATACACAGTCTGTCTTTTGCTGTCTGGCCTGTGCTAGCTGTAGTCACAGTAATATAGATGTTGCAATTCTGATAGTGATCTATGAGAGACCTGTTATGACTCTTGGTCTGGGAGAGACCTGTTATTAATCCTGAAAAAGATAAGATCTAGGAGAGACCTGTTTGGAATTCTGACAAAGCCACAGGCTAGAAGAGGCCTGATGTTAATCCTGTAAAGCCATGGTCCTGGTGAGATCTTTTACAAATCTTGACACTCGGGTGCTGGGAAAAGCCCACCAGTGATTTTTACAAACCTGAGGAGGAGACTGGAGGAAAGAGAACCGTGAGATCAGCATCCCAGAAGAAGTCTTAAAAACGCAAGGTGAAAACAGAGAGGCCTGAAGGAAAGACCAGATTATAACTGCTAAAATAACCTTCCCAGGGCAACACTTCTGTTTTCTTGTATTAGAATATGGCTGGACTTTGAAGACAATGTTTGTGAGCTTTTGTCTGGTCAAACGCATTTGCGTTCTGTGAGGGGTTAAATGTTGCCATATTATGAAATCCCATGTTTCATCAAATGCCTCACTATCATTACTCCGACGAGGATTTCCCTGCCTATCAAAACTAAAGGTAAACACTTTAACATAGGATATCTGGCCCTCAAACTTAAACATCCAGTACATAAAGAAATATATGGCAATTCACAATAAGATCAACATTGATATTCACAGTCTTTCTTGGCAACCTGGGTGAACTCCCCTTCCCTAGGTTTCAAGGTAAATTCAGTTCCATTGTTCAACAAAAAAACAAGGCATTGTGGGTCTGAAAACTAAGTCTCAATTCAGTAATTGGCTCCTTCAATGTGTCAAAAGACAGTTTGTTGATTAAAGTTCAAACAGAAAAGCTTCTCTTCTTGCTGGAATAATGCCTTTGCACTTCATCAAATAGCATCAGTGTTATTTCCAGCCAGGATGCACTGCCAGAACCTATAAATGTCCAAAATAAAACACAGTTCCTTTTTTATATTCAAAATGGACACATTTTCTTGTAAGGTAAATTAAATGTAGCTTCTAGTAAAGTTAATAAACACAGCTTCTATCTTTGTCAGGATGACTTCTCAGTACTTCTACCTCCACCAAAACCACTCTTATATCAGGTTACCTTCTGCAATATTTCACCATGTGGGTCTACTCGCCTGTCCATTAGCGTTCGACATTCAACTGTGCCTATGAAGCTTCAAATATACTGACAACCAAAGTATTACCACAGCTTCAACAGTCTGCTTCCTTGTGACTTTGAACAACTTTGTATGCAAGATAAGATTCACTTTAGTGCACGTGAACACCTTCAAGTAAGCAAGGCACTCTTCCTCTGAACATTGACTTTCCAGAAGGGCTGCCTCTTTGACACGCTTGTCTGCTGCAACAACAACCACCTACAATTGCCTTTATGGTATACTTCTCTCTTTCTCCTACTGGCTTTGACAATGTAGGTTATATCGGCTTTTAAAGAATATTCACAATTAGCAAACTTCCCTTTTCGCAACCTTGACTTTGCCTCTTCGCACTCTGCCAGCCATGATCATTTACTCAGAAGCCTTGTTACCACTCTCCCTTGGCTTCAGGTAATGCTTGCACACTCTTGGCTTGGACAATGCTGATGTTCTATTAGGCGTATGACAACACTTGCACCATTTCTTGGCTTTGAAAAAGGCTGTTTCACTCTTAATTGGGGAGACACAGTATTTATTCTTGGATTGGGCAATGGTTGCTCTTTACTTGTAAGAGTAAAGTTCAGATGCTTGACTTCTAGTTTTTTTTTTCTCAATAAATTTGTATTGAACATTTTCAAAATACAGAAAAAACCTTTGATTACTGATAAGCACACTTACCCCAATCAAATAATTCAACGTACACCCCCTCTCACCACCCTCCCCCCTCTTGCTAAACAATTACCGAGATCTGAACGGGACTGACGCACTTCTAAAAAACGGGAACAGAAATTAGCAAACATGATTCAAACATTTGCTGACCCAAGAGGGTTTAAAGGAACCAACAGGCTCAAAGGGAGACCCAGAACTTAGGCCCATGAACCACAGGCAAAATGATCGGGTTAGTTAAAATGATGCCTTCAAAGTCTCAGCAACTCACAGTCCTCGTGCAACAGTAACAGAGTCCTATCCTGCAGAAAGGTTGTCATTTTATCATGGGACATTGCATATAGTTTCTCGTAAGTAAATATCAACCACAGTTTAGACAGCCACTCAGATTTGGATGGAGTCAGTTTATTTTTCCAATTTTGCTCCAGCGCTAACCTCCCCGCTCTCAACATCCCCCCTAGTGCCCGCAGGAGGACCCTCGTGTCATCTTCTGATCTCGTAACCCCAAAAAACATCTCAAGGGGGCCGTTTGCCACAGTGATACCCATGATGTCCTTAATCCAACTAAGAAGCTCGGACCAATAGACCTGAACATACGGACACTCCCACCACATATGGAACCACGTACCCCAAGAGCCAGAGCCACATTCCCTCGGACACAGGGGAGAGAGACCCTGATGCATCTTTGACAACCTTGCTGGGGGGAGATGCCACACATGTAGGATCCTGAAATTGTGCTCCAACTCCGCTGTGTAGAGAGAGCCTGAGAAAAGGGTGTCAAATATTCTAGACCCGGTGGAATTGTCTATCACAGACCCTAGCTTCTCATTCCAAAAGTGCTTGAAGCCCTGCCTACCCTGAAGCCAGGCCGTAATCGGGGCCCCATAAATTCTGGAAAGGGACCCATTATGAGATCGAGACTCCATCAGCACTCTCTCAAAGGAGAAAAGTGGGCGTGCCAGGTCGGCAGCACCAGGGAGAGAAGTGAGAATGCCTTTAACCCGTAGATACTCAGATTGACATCGGGCTATCCTCCATAACCTCTACCAAAGAGTCATAGTCCACCAAGGAGCCCTGTCGAAATAAGTGGGCTGCCCTCTCTAAGCCCATATCTGACCATTTCTGAGTGTTACGCAGCCCCTACTACCAGCTCCAGGGGGGCACCCCAAAGTGAAGAAAGGGGGAAGGCCATGAAGAGAGAGCCAGGTTCTCCCCAGAGGGCCTCCATAGCTCCCACAGCACCACCAATGTAGGGTGCAACCTCACTCGGCGTGGAAGCACACCTCCTGGAGCCCACAACCAGCCTCTAACTTTCCGAGGGTGTGTGTGATTATCCTCAATAAACGTCCAATAGGTACGCAGGTCTTCTCTCAAGTGTTCCAGCAAGACTCTAAGCTGGGCAGCCTTATAATACAGGCGGAAGTTAGGCAATCCGAACCCCCCAAAGGGCCTCGGGAGGGTCAAAGTATCGTGGCTAATCCTCGATTTTCTGCCCCTACATACAAACCGATGAATCGCAAAGTGAAGAGACCTAAAAAACGACTCTGGGATTCTAATAGGAAGGGAGGAGAAGAGATAAAAAGGCGGGGAAGAATGTTCATCTTAACGGACACCATCCGACCAAACCATGAGAGGGTCAGGGGAGCCACCTAGCAAGGCCAGCCCCAATTTTGGAGAGAATCGGAGGGTAGTTAGCTTCAAATAGGGAGTTCAGATTTCTCGAGCGCACCACCCTGATACCCTCCACCATAGCCCCCTCTTCAACAACCCGGGAATTCTGCCCCACTGGCATTAAACAAGATTTAGACTGATTAATCTTCAGACCCGAGAAAACTCCAAAGGCTCGGATCAAAGAAAGAAGGTTGGGAAGGGAGACGTCCAGATTAGTGAAGTATGCTAAGATGTCATCTGCAAAAAGAGAAAGCTTGAAATCCAGATCCCCCACTCTTATCCCCGTAATCCCCGGATGTTGCCTAATCGCTATGGCGAGGGGTTCCATTGCAAGAGCATATAATAGGGGAGAGATGGGGCACCACCGCCTAGTCCCCCGAGAAAGAAAGAGCCGATCAGAGATGGTACCGTTCACCAACACCCTAGCTGAGGGCCCATTATTCAGGGCCGCAATCCACCGGCAAAACCTAGTCCACAGCCCCATCTTTTGCAGCACCCTCCCAATGTACGGCCACTCAACCCGGTCAAAAGTTTACCTCGTGTATGAGATCCAAGGTCTTCCTAATATTGTCGGTCCCCTGCCTACCTGGAATAAAGCCCACCTGGTCTCTGTGGACCAGGGAGGGGAGATGCTGGGCTAATCTGTTAGCGAGGAGCTTCGCCAAGATTTTTACATCGGTGTTAAGTAACAAAATGGGGCGGTAAGAATGACATAGGGTGGGGTCTTTCCCTTCCTTAGGAATAACCACAATGAGAGCTGAGAGCATAGACTGAGGCAGGGCCCCCGAACCAAGAGTGGAGTTAAATAATTTAGCCAAAAAGGGAGCAAGAGAAGACCCAAAAGACTTATAGAAGGAAATAGTGAATCCACCGTCCCCCGGCGTGGTCCTTCCTTTCATTGAACTGATCGTATCCACAATTTCCTGAGGCGTGATAGGGTTTTCCAGGGGATCCGCTTGTTTGGGCGAGAGGCAGGGGATCAGAAGGTCAGCCAAGAACGCAACAACCTCAGAGACCTCTCCACAGCTTTCCGAGGCATAGAGATGTTCATAATGGAGACGGAAGAGCTCTGCAATACCAGAATCCTCTTTACACCTACTCCCCCCTCCCCCCACTCCCCCTACACCTGAGTACGCAGTATGTGAACTGTCTTACTATTCCTAAGCCTCCAAGCGAGAATCTTATCTGCTTTCTCTCCCCTCTCCATGAATCTTTGCTTTAGAAACGCTAATTTTTTCTCGGTTTGACCCACCATGAGGGCCGCCAGTTTGGCTTTGAGCTGATGGAGTTCCTCCCATTTGCCCGGGCCAAGTTGGGTCTTAAGCTTGCCCCCTGGCTGAATAGCCTGAATTTTATCTCAGAGTTTCTCCTTCCTGCCCCTCTCCCACTTCCTTCTCGCTCCCATGCCAATGACTACCCCCCTAATCGTGGCCTTAAATGCCTCCCAAACTCTGGCTTCCCCCACCTCCCTGTTATCATTTACCTCGAAAAAGGTTTTAATCTCAGTCAAGAGTTCCTGAGACAAGACCTTATCCTGCAGGAGTAGGTCATTACAAGTCCACCTCATACTCCGCGGATGAGCGGGGAGGATGCCTATCTGAATACGCACCAGGTCATGGTCCGACCAAGGGACCAATTCCACCCCACAGTTGGAAAACCCCTCCTTCAACAAGCTGTCCACCAAAATATAGTCAATACGGGAGAAGGAAGCATGATGTCTCGAGAAGAAGGTAAAAAGAGGTTCACATCCCTCCCTAGAGGCGTGAGAATCAGAGATACCAAAAGCCACGTTTGTACTACGAAACGAAGACAAAATCTTCCTTTGCCCGCTGGAAACCAAACAGGGGCGCTCCGCCTTCCTATCAACGTCGGGATCAAGAACCATATTGAACCCCCCCCCCCCACCACAAGAACCCCTTCCGCGAATTCAATGATTATAGACTTGGTCTCTTCCCAGAACCTATCTTGGGCCTCATTCGGGGCAAAGATGGACACCAACTTCACCTTATTACCCTTAATTTCCCCTTCACCATTACAAAACGGCCCTCTGGGTCCTTTCACGTGTATTGTGGAACGAGATGAACACTCGAAGAAACCACTATTGCCACTCCCCTCTTCTTAGCCCGACACGAAGCATGGAAGACCTCCTGCACACCATTGGCTCTAAGGGCCATCGCCCTACTCCTCACCCAATGAGTTTCCTGAAGGAACAACACCTGGAGCTTCGACCTCTTAAATTCTCGCATCACCAGGGATCTCTTACAGGGAGAATTCAAGACCCGAACATTCAATGAACCCAGGGTCACCGCTTGATCAGAGTCAACCATCGAGGAAACATGTGGTTACACCATTTCTCACCTGAGAGAACTAAAAAACCAAGTTCCCCAGGCCACATTCATAAACCCGCCTTCGAAAAGGATAAATAAACTCCATGCATAGCAGATCCCTACTCGGTAAAAACATAAACCACAAATATAACCCAATGTTTAGAACAATCCCCCAACAACCCCCCCACCCTCCCACCCCGAGCGCCTGGAATACCTGAGACATTATGAATGCCACCAGATCCAGGCCACCAGCGTCAGCCTCCAAAGGATATAGACACCTAACAAACCTGACCCATTATGAGCCCCCCCATGCACCATAACACCACCACCAGGGATACCCCTCCACCCCGTCCCCCCACAGTAACACAAACAATTGACTCAACCCCCTCCCTCACTCCGGCCCAATGATCCCAAAGCCAGGGCAGATGCTCTGATAAACGCTACCTCGCCACAGCCACTCCGCCCCACAGCCAATAGCAGGGAAAAGCACTGAGAAGTTCAGGCCATGGATGTGCCCGGCGAGGCCAGGGACACTTTTTTCGAAATTCCCTGTGGCCTCGCACTCAGCGTCTCTCCGAAGTCCCACTTGGGGCACGTGATTGGGGCAACTCCACATTGTCTATGCCCTGGGCAGACCCCTGCTTGAGATCCCCCATGATCTCACCAGAAACCCTCTGAATGTCGTCTTTGGTGACCAAAGAGTACTTATACACATCCAACTTAAATGTGAGAGCAAAGGGATGGCCCCATCTACACCGCACTCCCTTAGACCGAAGCCATCTAGTTAGTGGAGCACACAGGCGGCGACGTGCAAGGGTAAAGGCCTAGAGGCCCTGACAGATTGCCACATCAGAGTCTTCCCAAGTGACGGGCCCCTTTTTCTTAGCCAAGGATCTTGGACTTCTCTGAAAAATAATGAAATTTCACCAATATAGAACTGGGGCCTCTACCAGGGATACCCGCTCTGTGGGCTCTGTCAATAGTCGGTTCATCAATGTTGCCCTCATCAAACAATTTGCAGATCACTGAGTTAACAATTCTTGGATTGTCCTCCTGAGATTCCCCCTCCCGCTCAAGAAACCCTGACGAACCTCAGATTACTCTGACGCTCCCTATTTTCCACATCATCTAACTTTAGGGAGCATTTCTCCTCCCTTCGCTCCAGCTCTGACAGGCGCATGTCGATCTGAGTTTCCAAAAGGTCCACCAAAGATTGGTTCGCCTCCAGCGCCTGAACCCACTCATCCACAGCGTCCACCTTTTTATCCAAAGAGTCCAGACGTCTGCCTATGTCCGCTCGGAAACCGCAGATTTCCTCCACTAAAGCAGCCATGTTCCTGTTAACCTCCTGGGCGTCTAGAGCCTCGGTTGATGCCCTGGAAGACATGACGGGCAAGCCCTGAACCAGCTGGGGAGAATAACAATACTTTTGGAGGGACTTTGCCCAGCTCATGCAGGGAAGCTCCCAAGGGGGAAGTAGCACCCTCACCAGGGACTCCTCCTCAACTCCTGAGCGACCAAGGGGGGCTCCAGATACCCCCCGCACCAGCAGCCCAAAACCTGGTGCAACAGTCCCCCTCCAAAGGCCAGGGCGCGGGGGGCACTCAATGGAGACCCCCCCAGGCAGGGCAGCTTCACCCCCAAAACAAGCTGTGGACTGGGGAGGGCCCCCCCCTCGGGACCGGCTCACCAACAAAAGAGACCACAGGGTGAAGAGAGCGTCAGGGGGGTGGTCAGCAAAGGAAAAAGCTGGGAGATGGCACGTGGGCCCCCCATGCCCTCCACACCCTCGCAGGCCCAGTCTCTCGCTATACGTGGGGATCCCAACTCAGGAGCGGCAGTGAGGGACCCACCTACCTCCCAACACAGCAATAACTCCGGAGCCACTCAACCCCGCTCTGACCCACTCCTCAGCACTCTCCCACAAGGAAGATACCTGGGGTCCGGTGCTCCTCCTCCCACTGAGGGCTCCGGCATCCTCCTGCACACTACAGCAGTTCCAGGGAATCCGGGCTCCACATCCACCAAATAGGTATAATTGAGCTAAGACCTAAGGTGCCGGTTCACAGTCCACATTATGAAGGCGCAGTAAAAAAAAGTGTCGCATTCTGGAGCCTGGAGGCACCCTCCAAGACACACTGAGAGGGCTCGCAGAACGGCTGCTTCAATAGCCTGGACGGGGGTGTTTCCAAGCCAGCCCGAGAAAATGATGATCACTGGAGACACAAATTTGTTGCTGCGCCAAGCGCCGGCAGCACGGAGCGAGGAGGAAGCAGAACGGGGCTCACTGACGGCTGCCACCACTCCCCCACCAGGTCCACTCTGAGCGGAGCGCCAAGGCCGTCCAGACAGGACCCTGGCACCCCTGCCCCACAAGGACAACAACTCCTTCCCCCTTCCCGGGCAGGTGGCCAGAGCTTACAGCGTCCTTCCACCGGGGGGCATCCCCCACCGCTCCCGATTTTCACCGGGGGACACTGACGACTCCTCCCCGTCGGACCCCCCCACCCGCGGGGGACGCTCCAGCTGCAGGCAGAGATCCGAGTAATGGCACCCCAGAGACAGCTCTCTCATGTGCTCCAGTCCCAGGGAGCAGGGGCACGCAGTCTTCCTCCTACCACAGGGGGTGCTCCGCCCAAAGCCCAAGCGGACACACAGTACCTTCACCCTCCACCAGCTGGGGAGCGGAGGCCTCAGAGCCGGCCCAGTGGTGGGAACCTTCCCGCCCGAGCAGATACACCTCTGGATCCTGGGCTGGCAAACGCCAAAAACGTCCGGAGAAACGCTCCTGCGCAGCTCACCACCTTCTGAGGGGCTTCCCCGGCTCCCGGTCTCACTCCTGGAGGGTTTTTGGGGGGCTCGGGTCCCTTTACTCACAGCCCACGGAGGAGGCAGTAACTGACATGTCAAGCCATACCACGCGCCCCCTCGACTTCTAGTTTTTTAATTGCTTTACTAAAGATTCAGAGGTCACTCTGCCTCTGAGAATCTTTGTAAGGCAGACGCTACCAGTTTGAGTTTTTCACAAAATTAAAGTTCAAAAATAATTAATCGCTTTCTTTCTTACACGAGTGAAAGAAATGAAATTCACTTCAACGTGAGTGCTACATTTCAAGTGGCCTGGTGTTTGGCAGTCAACGGTCACCTTCACTTCACTTTTCTCACACCCGAGTGATTAAGGATACTGTAGCCCGCAGCGTTCGCAAGGAATCGGAAAGTTTAATAAGACTCACCGCCTGCTGTATTCCTTTTCTTCACATTTTGCAGGACTTCTGTGACTTCTGGTTTCTATATGGACCCCACAGCCTTAGGGTTTTTCCGGTCCGGCCAAGTAATTAAGTAACCCTTCTCGCTCCCGAGATCCACGGCTTCAAAACACCTTCTGGCCACGGTCTCCTGCACGCTTCATGCTGCGCAATCTCTGTAATTAGGTTCATATGGGGAAAAGCAGTCTTCCTTCACGCCTTGTGCTGCACAACCATCTGTCAATTACGAGTTTGAGAAGACAGGACTCAGCACAACAGTTGAATTATGCTTGATCAAAGTCCAGGCATCCCTTCGGTTCTTCCACTTCTGCCGGGATTACCAACACTGTGCTTTCTTTCTGCTGTTGCATGCACTCAAGCCACAGCTCCCTCTCCTTTTAATGGCCTGCACCTGAGGGTACCTTTTAAGCCTCCCATCCTCCTTCAGCTGTGGGCTATTAGGATTAATTGCTGGACTACCGCTACAGCATAACTCTTCAGTCCTCTTCCTCATCTCAGTACGTCTGGGATTGTAAGACTTTTAGTCCCTAACAACGAAATTGGGGTTTCTTGATTTTAAGGGTAGATTAATTTCTCTTGAAAGTATTGAAGAACTAATCCTCAGAATTCACTGAAAAAGAGAAAGGCAGTTTATTTAAGGCAACGTTTATAGATTCCTTTTCACTGTACCTTTTAGGAGAATGGGGATTGTTCTCCTAATAGGTCTCAAATTATTTTTCTTTCCTTGAGGTTTTTTCAGGTATTTAATTGGCAGTCTCCTCATCAACCGATTTTAATAAGTGGTTCAACTATATCACGGCGACAGTAGGCCAATACATGTTTTGACAACTTTGCAAGTCTCTCCCCTTTTAAGGATAAATACTGTGTGCACTGTTTACTTCTAGACAATCCCTATTGTACACAGCTCTTCCCATAGAACCTATGTGCAGTTTATCCAGCCCCTACTCATCGTAAAGCAATTAATAAAACTGATTTGTTTTGAACCAACAGAAGCATTGGTCACATGTATCATTGCGCAACCTTAACACAATGGCTTGTGTACAACCATCATTGCTAAAATATAGATTACCTCTACCCAGTCTAACTTTTGCAATTGCGCAGTTGTTTTAATGCCAAACATTAATGGCAGCACAGCAGGATGTACTACTTACTATTTTAGCTGCTTTAGAAATGTGTTAGAAGGGTAGTAGGTTTTATAAGGATGTGGTTTCCATGTAGTTTTTATGAATTGGTAAATTATAGTATTGTTTTATGGATTTACTTTATTTTGCCTAGAATTGATGATCACATTCTTGGCGTATATATGTTAATTCTGTGCTACCCAAAAAATATAAAAAAAAGAGTGACTTTTTAGAAAATAAAACGTTTATTGACGTTTTCCAAATAGACAAATGAACATATAAGATAACATTAAAAGAGAAAAAAACACATGAAAGCAAAAAAGGGCGATTACATCGCAGCACTTCCGTCACAGAGCCAATTGCTTCGATGAGGGTCCTCATATTTCTCAAGCATAAAACCAAAGCTTACTAGGATTGACAACAGGGGTCACGGACAACAACTGTAAGTACCACTACCCCTCCACCGGCCAACCACCCACAGCACTCGGAAAGTAATACGTTTTAAAATGGCATATGATTCCAACCAAGAGGGTTTATCAACCTTGCTCTGCCCTCAGTGAGTCAGAGGGCTCATACAATTTTTGAAGGGCCAGGAAGTAAATTCTAAGGGGACGCCAGATGTCTTTGAGTTATTGGGTTCTCAGGCATAGGCTAGCGTAGTTACATTCAGTTTCCTGACACCACAATGCGTCTTTCCACCATGCGTCCTTCCAGCTCTGTCATTGTTAAAAGGAGTGGCTTTTAAGATGATGAGGAAGTCCATCCAGCTAGATGCAGTGATGCGAAGTGGTTCATTTGGAGAATGTGTATCTTGCTGCAGATTCTATGACATAGAGTTTGGAATTCCATGCTATGACTTGGGGTTCTTTTGGGGTGTGCACGGAGTAGTTAAAAACCATGCGCAAGTGGTTTATGTTTTGATCTAAGCTTTGCATACCACTTCGGGCGATTTTGAAGTATTTGTGAGGTAGAGTGGGGTCAAGGTTAAAATGTTGCCAACTGGTCTAGCTTAGGAATATGGGAAAATCACTGCCCAAATGCAGTTTTGATGCAGGCAGTGATGGAGTTCATATGGAAATGGAATCTGCCTGCTTTTTGCACATGTAAAAAAGGCAGATTACATAGGAATTCACGTTAATGCCTCCTGACATGCATGGACGTTGCTGGAGGCATTTACTATCCATTTTGAAAATGGTATAATTCCAACAGAGAAATCTGTGTCTTCTGGATTTCCGTGTTTCAATTTCAGCATGTGTCCAAACGGATCTAAATTGCATGGAGGCAACCAGATGTATGGGAGTGCACTTATATGCATTCCTATCAATGCGTTTAATGGGGCAATCCAAAATGAGACCTGTAGAGGTTTCTTCGTTTGATATTGTTTAAAGGTTTCTTCAAAGAATCAGTGATAATTTGTGAGGGCTGCACTTTTATTTAGTAGTCACATTTATGTATTTGTTTCGATCAATAATTATTTTATGCACGAAATACAGACCGTGCGATTGACACTTTGAGAAAAAAATACATTTGGAATATAACATTTCTTAGTGAAGCTAAGCATTTTTGTAATTCTATGATTTGTGCATTTTTCTTAGTGTAAAACTGTATCTGTGTAACACTAGAAGCAACATACGGTTATCGAAATAAGGATTTGCTGGGCAGGAGATAAAAGTAGCTCCTTGATATGTTGCATTACCCAGTCATCAGGAGGCACCACAGGGGAACTTGGAACTCGTACATAGCTAGTCACAATTATAACTTTCACAGAAGATGCCTTTTTGTCCAGTACATAGGCCTCAATATGCTTTAAATGTATTCTACACGTGTCCTTATGCAGTGTTCCCAAACACAAACAGTTAATGTCCCATGGTTATTTGTATTTGCCACTAGTTGACCTGGGGGAGTCATAGATAGATCGAGGTAGCTGTTCGTGCCAAGCTAACCGGGTTCTTCTAGGCTACAAGGCAGAGCTAAATAGCTCCCAACCGTTTCCAACCCTGAACATATGGTAAATGTTGGTCTTACACGCTTTGTGCAGTGTGTACCACCTAATTCTGGTGTGCCTCTTGTTCTGGGAGTGACACAGTATTTTACATTGCTTGTTTTTTTTAAATATCTTATCTTTGCTATGCACCAATTTAACCACAGGATAATTGGAAAGACATGTTGAGATTAAAACCAAACATCTGGTATAAGAACATGAAACTCATTTGGCATATTGACTCTTAGATAAATCGCTAATTTATGTTCTCATTAATTTTTTGCTTCTCAGATGGGATGTTTGTATGGAAACTAAAGGGCCACATTTGGGAAAGGGAGCCACTCGTTTTTGTTTCAAGAAACCGTTTTTAGATATGTTTTCAGTCGATCTAAGAGGGTGCTCAGTAACGAGTAAGATTCCTGCACAGTAGTGAATGGACATGTTTTCTCAGTATGCTGCAGACTCTTACTCCGTCTCTAATGCTAATGGGCACACGAACTATATAATAGAGATGTTATTTCTGCCCCTGTGCAAGTTGTACAGAAATTAAGTCTCGTTCACCTATGAAGGCTACCTTTGCAAAACAATATGTTTCTTTGAAGACATTTTAGCTGCTTGCTAAAGTTCTGCAGCTGTTCAAAATTTGTCTAAACACTTATTGACCTTTTTCTTGTTGTTGAGTCTTGAGTTTAGTCTTGTTCAGCCCAATCTGCGTATTTTACAAGAGGAAGGCTAGATTGTTTGTCGACTTACTAGTGATCCAACTGCTGTTGTAACTTGCCTATCCTGAAATTCTTTAGGTCTAATAGATCGAAAAGGCAGGTTTTCAGTCCAGCAGTACAGTTCAATGCTCGTTGAAAACCTAACTATAGAATTGTAACAAGCTCTTGCAGATGCAGATCAGCCTTCAGTTATTTTTCCCTGTACTCTGACTATAGGTTGAAGTGGTAACCCAGTTAATTCTTAGTCATTGTGCAGATGTCAATTTATGTGGGTTAATTTATATGCATTCATAAGCTTAGGAGAAATGCATTAAATATTTATTTTATTTTATTGAATTTGTAAAATTATGTCCTGCCATGGGATTTCTTTATCCCATGGCAGGACATAATATATCAAGATCCCATTTTAACAATTTATTGTATTGTTCATGATTTCCATATGATTTTGAAACCTTGATTCGACAATGAAAATTGGATCAATATTATGTGTACATGCTGTACCTACCTTGGTTTATTATTCCTGCTCCAGTCCTTCACGTTATAATTCTCAAATTATTATCTGACATCATGGCGAAAAAATCAATATAAAGAGAGATAAAGAACATAAGCATACAACATATACAACTGGTTCTGGCAATAATGACGTGGAAAGGATATAGTGCATGGCTAGGTAGTTGTTTCGTTGGATACATGGAATGAAAGGCCTCCAAGTGTCTAGATAATTGTGTATCTCGTTCCCCACCATGACTGTCATTTTATCATAGCTGTCATATACTAGATTTGTGACTACCTTTCCAGGGCAGCTTGCAACTTCTATTTACGAGCTATTTTAATGGGTGCCGCCCCCAGTACATGTGTAATCAGTGTAGAGCTTTTAGCTAAAATCTTATATTGGCCTTCTTGAGTTTCGTCTCCTAAAAGTAATACCAGTGGGTCAAGCAGCAGCTCCATGTCTAGGACCTTTTGATGTGGGAAAGGATTTCTTTCCAAATTGATTGACTCAACCTACTGCTCCACCAGATATGGAATACTGTTCCGGAGCCTGCTGACATCACCAGCAATTGGAAGACTTCATAGGAAACATTTTGTATAGCTGTGTGGGAATGAAATACCACTGCATTCATACTTTGTAGCTGTCTCCTTCACTTGTACACATGCACAGGATTTCGAAGCCCTGGTCGAAATGTTGTACAGAATGTAAGGAAGGCATGGTATCAAAAGTATGACAGATGCAATGAAGCACAGTTCAAGGGTGTTTATTCAACTGCAAAATGGGTGAGATAAACGCCTAATCTAATTCTAAAATGGGAGCAAGCTACGACCATCAAATAATAATACAGTCCTAGTCGAGTCAAATAAAAAGCACCTGTAAGAAAAAAAATATATATTGCCAATCCTTACCGCTATGCTACAAAATCGTGTGGGATAATGTTCACAAAAAGAAAAGTGTTCACAAAATCAAAAGTGAAGATGTTTAGGCGGTTGGCCGCCATTGCGCCATGTTTTTAGCACGGGACAAGGCAGGTCACTCGAGCACAGCACACTCTTGGGCTTCTTCGGCACAAGGTCACAGTTGCTTTTACCAGTGTCGGGGCTTTCTGTGCCCAAGTCTCTTTCGATCAAAGGCTCTTGCTTCAGAGGGCCGATGTACCAGAAACAACAAAGAAAAGTTCATTTCCAAATATTCAAGTCCAGGGATTAACTCTTCGCCCTAGAACGCCCTCCGCTGGGCACAGACTCTTCTTTCACAATTAGCCTCCCTCAGTCGGGTTCAGACCAACTTTATTTCGCACGCATCCTTCAGTCGGGTTCACATTTGCCACAACAATATCTTCTAGGTGAGTTTTACTGTTCACACTGGGTCTGACTTCTGGGCTCAGATCCTCTTTTAGACAATTAGTCCCCCTCAGCCAGGCTCAGACCAATTTCATTTCACAGGTAATCGAAGACTTTCAAATGTGCACGGTATTCAACTTAACCCACTGCAGGGAAACTTCCTTTTCACCATACAATAATCTTTTACACGCTCTGGGGGAGGGTACCAAACGAGACCTTCAAGTGAGCACCCACATGGCACCGGACCACTCTGTATCTGGTACCTATTTTGATTTCATAAAGTTCAATCGCACACAAGTTCTTTGTTGATAAAATGTTGCCGCTTGCAACCTTGAGCATACCACATTCTGGTCTACTATCAGTTTCTCTCGACTATGCTGAACTCATTGGTGTTGCTTTGCTGTCGGAGTGGAGGATAGTGCCACAGTGGCAATCGCTTCTCCCTGCCTTGGCTATCAACGTGGGAGGGCTCCGTGTACCTTTGACACACGCTAAACCGTTCGTCAGCTGTAATTCCTGGTCGTAGGTTTCTTTTCCTTGAGGCTTCTTGAAAGTCCCGATGCTTTCTTGAAAAGGGCAAGGGTAATTCCCTCCTTGTCGTCCTCTCTGGTCTCGCCACCTTTCTCCTCGGTTTAAACTGCCATGCTGGAATAGCTGCGTCCTCGTGTGTTTGGTCTTGCTCCTGCTGAGGTACGGATCCTCTGCCGGACTCCGCCATGCCGTCTCCCTCCTGGCTTCCCAAGAGCAACTGATTTCTCTCTCCTAGCAGGCTCCTTTTAAGCACCTTTGTGATGTTAACAGGCTTGTGTATGGTTAGGGTTGGGCCTGCCCGACTCTGCCTGGCCTTGTTAATGTGATCACATGGCAGTCGTCCATAGGAGTCAATGGCCCAGGGATTCCCATGGGTAATCCTCATTGATTCTGGTTTGTTCTTCCTCGTCTCAGTCATGTCAGCAGGGTAGGAAGGGTGAGGATTATGGAAGTTGTAGTGGTTGGTATAATGGGGTGGAATATTAGTTTGAAAGAGTTCCAAATAGAATGAACCTTTCGGATAATGTTTCTTTGGGTTCTGACTTGGAGTGGGGAATTGAGAATAGTGAGTGGAGTACTTTGTACGGATATGTGTGGGAACGGTTCTGCATCAAGAAGGACTTGGTCGGGATGAGGTTGAGGTAGAATGACAAACTCCTACGAACGTTGAGGGGATTTCAGGTAAGGGCATTGGAAGTGGAGAGGGGGAATACCATGTATTGCCTAATGGTGTTCTCCCCAATGTCTCCAGAGGTCCTCCACCCAGGTGATCCTCCCTCGATTGTTCTCCCCCAGGGTTGGAATCCAACAGCGATGGCCTGCCCCTGGCTACCTGGGTGTTGGATCCACAGGGGTTCAAAGGCCAAACACCCCATGGTTTCTCACACAAGAGACATCATGTATTGAAGTTCTCCCCATTAGGGCATGTAGGAATGAGTTGTCTTATTTCTGTGTGTTAAGAATCTCTTGTAACGCAGAGATTTGGCTGGCTGGGGGATCGCATGTAAAAACATCCTCGAATTGTGTTGTATTCCTTCTTCCAGTCTGCCTGTCTTAACTGGAAGTATGTGAATCTGATTCTGGTAGCAAACATGTCTGTGTGCATTAGTCAAATGTAAGGAGGATACCCTCTTTGTAGATCTGCCCTATTCTTTCTATCTAATCCACCCTCTTTCCATTGTTGAATCTAGTTGGGTGAAGACCGAGGCATGGGGGTCTCTGGGGTGTCCAGGACTGGTGATGGAAATTAAGAGGTTTGAAAATTCTTGATCACAGTATTGGAAGGACACTGTAGTTGAATCACCGATTATCGATTCTGCAGAGAGCCATCACTATCTGCCTAATGGTTAAGCCAACATGCTTATCTCCAATTCTACCCATCGTTTGGGAGCAGGGGATGTTTTCCAGTCAATAGTAAGTGCCAGCTGGGCTGCGAAGATAGCCCTCAATATCTAGAATATCCATACCTCTGCAAGAATCCATTTTCACAAACATTTAGACTTATGTTGGCATATTAAAGGCAGTGTTTTAAAGATGATTTATACAACAGGCTAGCCATTCTCTGTTAGATTCTAGACAAGGCTATATGAATTTAATTTCTTACATTGCTCTTTTTAAAAGATCATTAGGTAATGTTAGCTGTTCTGATGCTGTGCAGTTAACATTTCTTTCTAAACGCCCTGGGGAGAATCTAAAAGTTTTGCACATTTTGTGTGTGCAGTAGTGCATTTTAGTCTTTTAGATTCATCTGGTGGGATCCTGTGTTTCTTTAATGAGATATTCCACAATATTTTCGCTGTTTAAGTAATCATCTATTTGAATGGCAGATTGACACGCTTCCAGGATTTGATAAAGTATCTGAAACATTAAAAATGTTCTTGAGAACTTTGTGTCATAATTGTCATGCCTCAATATCATGGTGAGCTTAACAGCGGCATGGATTGCCAAGACCACCCTTGGTGCTGTGAGAAACCTGAGTGTGTTCTCCCAGTAAAACCTTGAGAATCCCTGGGGGGTGATGTTGCGCGGCATCGAAAATGGCCACGGCCTGAAAGCGCTCCATCAGCGGCTCGGAAATTCTGTCCCACTGGGGGTTAACGGACTTCAGCCACGTTGAAAACTCATCATCCGGCTGAGGAACAACCAGAGATCATTCGGTGCTCTCTGCGGCGAGATCCGACGGTGACTTGCGGTGTGCTGCCCCAAGGTCTGTGGTTGCTGCGGCCGCATAGGGTTGGTTCAGCCCTCCCCCCACCCTGTGGAGATCCGGGCGTCGGAGGATCCTTGGCGGCCCTGCTGGCTGTGGAGCTGCTATCTAGGGACAGGGACATTGACAGCGGTGCCCCTGGCGAACACCGGAGTATCATTGGATTCCAGGTCCTTGTAGCTGCTGGAGCTGCAGAGGATCTGCTGGCGGCCAGGGCTGATGTGTGGGAGCCCGAGGAGTGGTGGTGGTGGTGAGGCGGCAAGGGCTCTGTGGAGGTGAGTTGTGCGCCCCCACCTTACCGGCATATACCATATAGCAGGAGTCGCCGCAAGCCCGGTTCCTGCGCCTGTCCACTCTGCAGCGCATTACAGCGAGGGGCTCTGCGGGCTCCTAACACACCAGGACAAGGATACATGGGACCGTGCAGCGGAGGGGCATTAGTGGCTCGGTTCAGTCCGCGCCGCTGAGAGGAGTGGTGAATGTGTGGGGTAGGTGTGCGGTAATCCCCCTGCCCCCCATCTCTTGTGTGGTGTTTCTCCCCCTGCCCCGCAAAGGTTTTAGCAGAAGTTGGACAATTTATCCCTTGGGCTGATCTGGAAACACAGAAAGCTGGCCGTGTGGACTGGCTGCATCCATTGTGCCTACAGCGCCTTGCTGGAACTGGAGTGGGTCAAGGCCCTGGCTGCTTGGCGGGTCTGTAAAAGGCAAATCCTCACCTCGATACAAGCGCCTCCCTGTCTAGTCCCGCTGGGCTGCTGGCGTGAACTGCAGATCCTATAGGTTGGCTTGGGGCCCTGGGAAGGGGGGGGCCTAAAGGGTCGGAACTCTGCCAGGCCGTCCTCAGTCCAGGTACAATAGCCCTTCACTCTTCGTGGGACTTGGTTCCTTTGCTGTTTGCTTGGAATCCTTTCTCCCTGTGCCCCGTGTCGAGGTGACTGGTGAGCGGGCCATGGCCGACACATTCCACATCCTCCGGAATGGGTAACCAAAAACGACCATCTAAGATGGAACAATTTGCTAGGGCAGACCGGGCTTCATCTAGCCAGGAGGAGGAGTCCAGCAACACCCACATTGACATTTCTGCTTTAAATCAAATCCTGCTGGCCCTAAAGGGAAGTATGGACATTCTCGGGGCAGAAATTGATGCCCTGACCTGTAAGGTGGATGTGTCTGTGATGAGAAATTGTGTGGGAGGATGTCGTAAGCAGAGCAGAGGATTGGGGAGGGTGAGGACAGGATCTCCGTTCTCCAAAGAGAGGTAGCATCCCTGCAGCAGACAGTCAAGAAAGTTACTGCTAAAAACAAAGACCTTGAAGGGAGATCTAGGAGAAATAATATACGGATTACAGGGGTGGCCGAATGCACACACATTGACAATATGGAATTCTTTGTTGAATAGCTCCTCAAAGAAGTTTTGAACAATCCGCCAGTCACTAGTATGTTTATGGTTGAAAGAGCCCATCGCTCATTGGCGGCTAGACCTCCCCCAGGTGCCCCGGAAAGGGCTATCATAGCCCAAATCTTCAACTATAGGGATCGAGACACCCTGCTGCGAGTGGCGAGAGAGAAGAAGAATTTGCAGTGGGGTTCATCGATAATACGATTTTTATTTCCTGATTTTAGTCAATAGGTGCAGGATCAGAGAAAAACTTTTCTAAACATCAAGAACATTTTGAGGAAGAAGGAGATCCGTTACTCGATAATGTACCCAGCCAAACTTAGAGTGGTACAGGATGGCAGGGTATCTTTCTTCACAACCCCTAAATCAGCTGAGAGGTTTGCCATGAACACTCCGGATCCCATGACCCCTTGACTGAGATGAAGCCTATGCACGCACATGGTTGTGTAACGAGACATTGCCAAGCATAGGCAGTGGCTGAACAAGAATTCCTAATGCAACACAGAAACAGATCAATTAGTACTCCCCTTGAGTGGGTATTCAAAAGTGGTATGTACCAATGGTAATGAGCTTCCAAGCTCTAGGAGCCGCAGAAGCCGCCAGCTCCCCCTGTGCCCAGGGGCCACTTAGCCTGGTATTGTTTAATGTTTGAGGGGCATAGGGTGGAGGGTGGGAATACAGGGCCAGTAGGTTGGGTTTTCAGGCAGGGGAGTGGGGTGGGGTTCTGGGTCAATTATGTTAATCTGTTTGTGTTACTTGAATTGGGTAGGAGTGTGGGGGGACTTCAAGTTGCTATATGTGCAGATGAAAATTAAAGAACTGACACATGTACTAACAAAACACGCTTTCTAAACCCCAATGGTCTAATTCCACAACCGGCAGTGTTCTCCCCCAATCAGGGAATAGGTGAAGGACAGCACGGGGGGGATATAACTATACTAACGTGGAATATATGTGGGTTCACAAATAGTAAAAAAACACACCTGATTACAAACTATGGGAGGAACCATCATGCAAATGTGTTGGGCAGAGCACACAACCTCCCTAATTTGTCGGGCTGGGGGATCCACAGGTATGGTTCTTCCTATTCCTCCCATTCCCGGGCGGTGGCCATATACATACACAGAACCCTAGAGTTTAAATTGCATAAAGTGATTTCTGATTCGGAAGGCCGATTTTGTTTTGGTTGCATGAGAAATTTCGGGGTGGCTCATACTTTTTATTAATATATATGGCCTCAACTATGACAGCCCAGAATTCTTTCAAACATGTGCGGACCACCTACACACCTTTACTCATTATGATGTGGTTTGGGCAGGGGATTTCAATGTCGCTCTTATATTGGATCCTCTTCCACACAGAGGACCCCGGGCAGCACAGAAGTGGTGCTCTATAGCGAGGGACTACTCCCGGATTGATTCTTGGAGGCTGCTACACCCCACTGACCGAGAATTCACTTTGAATTCGGGGGTCCATGGCAGTTCCTCCAGGATAGATTACATCCGGATGTCACCAGAGATAACCAGGTCGACCCATACAGCTTGAATCCTCCCTTGTACCCTGTCAGACCACTCCCCAGTAGTGGCTCAATTTAGAAAGCCCCAAGTTCCCATTAGCCGATTTAGATGGAGATTCAGAGCCCGGGCGCTGGAGGATAACGCCTTCAGGGAAGATATCCGCCGAGACATAATAGAATTCTTCATACAAATAGGGATTCTGTAGCAGACCCTAGAGTGGTTTGGGAAACGTTCAAGGTTTATATTCAGGGTTGCTGTATGTCTAGGGAGGGGGGAGTCCTGAAATGTATACGCAGATCTATAGCGACCCTTGAAAAGGAGATCAAGGAATTGGAAACGAAACAAGCTCAGGGCGATATCCAGGAGCTACAGGCTCAGTTAGGGGTGAGGAGGACTGAGTTTCGCACACTAATGGACAGCAAAGAGCGATTCTTGGGGGACCTTATTGCGGAAGCTAGATATGCCGAGGGAGACCGCCCTAGTTGGACCCTAGCCTGGGCGATTAGACAGGAACGGCGACTTGATGCTATACTGGAGGTTGAGACTGAAAACGGGGATAACGTTAGGGACAATGTGTCAGTCAATTAATCTTTCCGGGACTTCTATGAGAAACTGTACTCTACACGGTTGACAGTGGGCCACGATAGTATCACCCAATATCTGTATAGGGTGGCATTGGGGTAGCTGGACCCGGAACAGGGCACATTGTTGAACACCCCCCCCCCCCCTCTGATGAGGACATTCTTAAGGCGATACACTCCCTCCCAAATGGCAAACCTCCAGGCACAGATGGCATCTCTGCTGAGATGTATAAAGGTTATGCCGATCTACTCATCCCGCCACTGCGGAACATGTTTCAACATGCCAGGGTAGCGGGCACTCTTACAGAGACTACCAGGATGGCCCTGGTTACAGTCCTCCTTAAACCTGGCAAGGACCCGAGCAGGTGCTCTTCATGCAGACCTCTATCCCTGATGAACACCGATAATAAGATCCTGGCCAAAATTCTGACAGGCTTTCCTCATATGCCTGCCCTGGTTTTGCCAGATCAGGCTGGATTTATTCCGGGCCGGTCCACCAAAAATAATCTGCTGAGATTATTCTCACTAATGCATAATGTCAATAGTGAAATCCCTATGGCCGTCGCTGCCTTCGACGCAGAGAATGCCTTCAACTCGGTCGAGTGGCCCTTCCTGTTCGAGGTGCTCCGACAAGCAGGTCTAGGTAATACCTTTAGACAGTGGATCCGTCTGTTGTACACGGCCCTTAGGGCATTGGTATACACTAATCAAATGCAGTCAGCAGCAATATTCCCCACTCGAGGAACCAGACAGGGTTGCCCCCTTTCGCCCATCCTCTTTGCTCTAGCGATTGAGCCAGTGGTCTCTGCATTGCGCGAATTTCATTCACACACGGGTATAAGTATACATTTTTGCATGTCCATTGTGTCGTTATGCCGGGATGTCATGTTGATCTACATGAAGCATCCAAGGGTCAATTTACCCCAATTATGAAGGAAATTGCGGACTTCAGGGCCCTTTCTGGTTTACAGATCAACTGGTCCAAGTCAGATACTTCCTCTAACTGCACATGTAACACGGAATGACATCAGAGATGAGTTTGCCTGGTGCCCGCAGGGGATCCGTTATTTAGGGGTTTGCGTATCCACGTCTCCCGTTAAGTTGTATGAAGACAACTGTTTGTCAATTTTTGAAAGTAGGGAACACATGGTGGACACTTGGATGCATCTTCCGATCTCTCATGCGGCCAGAATCTCACTATCCAAGATGGTTATTTTACCTAAATTTTTATACATTTTTAATAATGTGCCAATCTGGCCTGCCACGAGATTCTGGACCCGATTTAGGGGCCTGTTGAACAGATTGATATGGGCAGGGCGGGGCACCCTAGAGTCTCATTGGACACACTATTCCGACCATACTCGCAGGGCGGGTTCGATATCCCGGACCTCCCCCTTTACCATATGGTCGCACAGGCCCAGTACGCTGTTTGGTGGTGGTCCCCCAACTTCGATCTGCCACATACACGTTTAGAGAAGGATATAACTTACCCGGACAGTTTGAGTGGGTTATTGGGGGGAACGCACAAACATGGTGCCAGGTCGGAGGTACAGCCGATAACAGTCACACTTAAAGCATTGGACTGCCTGGTGGATAGGATAGGCCTGGATCGTTGGTACTCACCAGACATGGCTATTTATTATATGTGGTGCATCCCACTCACTCAGGTGGAAACTTTCTGTAAACACTTTATGAAACTGGGCATACATACGATGGGGGACCTGGTGTTGGAGGGTAGATTCATAACTTGGGATGAATTTAAGGAGCGAGGTGAATGGACACCTATAACAATGTTCCTCTACTATAGACTTGGGGAAATGATGCGCACTAAATTGCCAACCTTCCCGGAAGCCCCGCCAATTTCCCCGGTGTTAACCTACACAACTTCTACACAACATAAAAGTGAAATGATCTCTACGTTACATAGAATTGTGTGGGCTAACAGGCATTATTTGACGGAGAAGGAAAGATCCTAAGACCGCCCAAATGGTGATCATGAGACTCAATAGTGAATCTTATAACTTGTGGAGTCCGGTATTTCCTTGTTTAATATGATAGCTGGATTGTTCATTCTGTTTGTCGAGATGGATGTAGAAGGTAGGGCTTGTGATAAAGGGTAGATTGTGTTTTGTTTTTTTTTTTTTTTCGTTTTCTTTTCTTTCTCTCTTAATTATTTCTGTCTGGGAAGTGAATAACTAAATGTACGCAGTGAGATTAATCTGTTTGGAATGTATCCCCCCTCCTTGTCAGTGCTGTCAGTGCTACTCTGTGGGGACCGTTTGCGCAACTTGGGTCAGGGGTGGGAGGTGTTATTGGGAACTAGGTGGTAGTTGGGGGGTTATTGTTAAATGATTATGTTATAAATGTTTACTTAAAATAAAAATAAAGTTTTAAAAATAAAAACCTTGAGAATCCCTTATTCAGGTGGTCAGGACAGTTGTATCCAGTTCCTGGGGGTGGACCAGTGGGGGAGGATCACCTGGATAGGGGAACCCGAGGTTGTGCTCTCGGGAATACCCCAGGTGGGATACAGTATTTTGCCAGAGAAGGGCTGTATTGTATCTGACTCCCTTACTCCTGTTAGATCTCTCTGGCCCAGATCCAACAAACCTTCCGTACATAATCCTCTAAGGTCCCAAACCCGGTTACACCAAGAAAGCATAACTCACAGAATCTTTGTTTCACCAGTCTCCATTTGAATACTCTTCTTTCCGTTCCTCTGAGTATCATTTTCCACATTCCCAACTTGATCAGACAACACAAATCCCCTTTGTTCATGTCACGACACCAGCTATCTCCACTTGCCCTGCAAACCCTACCAATCCCGTCCCCCTGATTGTCATTTGCCCAAATCCCAATTTACTATGACAGAACACTACCGTCCTCACAATGCTCTATGTTCTGTCTTCATCCCGGTCATTCTAGTCTGTTTAACAAACCCTCCAAACCCTACCATTCTGAGAGCACCCCAAACCCAAATACTAAGGATATGATCCCATACAACACCTCTTTCCCTTCCGACTCTGTAGGAGACTCTGACATTCAACCTTTCCCCTTTTCCGACACAATCACTTGCGCACACCACAAACTGACTAATGTTAAGGCTGTGTACCTGACATGTCGCAACCCGAGGGTCAGGCAAAGTCAGGCGATTAACTTGAACCACACACACCTGACGGCCCTTCCTTTTCCTCACAGGGATAAAAGGTGGAGCAAGCAAGCACAGTACGAGCAAGGCAAGCATGGCAGACAGCATAACAAGACGGCTACAACGCAGCATTTCAAGAGAAGGAGAAAGGCGGCAGGAATCGAGAGGGTGGCTTGGAGAGAAGTGACCTTGCCCTTTTCGTCCCAGACCTCCAGAGACTTCGCGGAGGAGAGCCTAAGACCGAGAATAATAGCACAAGTGTCCTGCAGCGGATGTCAAAGGTACATGGGGCAAACCTATGCCAATAAGCAGGGGCGAGGGAAGCTCCTGCGCCCGTGGTACCAGCCTTTACTCCAAAGAGGCAACAGCCAAGCGGTACATCACAGCTGGTGAGTCGAGGGGAGACTCGATGAGAACCGGGGTGTGTTGAATGAGAAGCGCAAAGTGGCAAGTTTGAACCAAGTTTAACACACTTTTAATGAACTGTAAAAAGGTGGGAGGGCAGACCAGCTGCAAAGGGAAAGTGGCACCACGTGGGTGCTAATTCAAGAGAGACTGGTCGAGAGAAACTACAAGTACCAGAAGGCCGTAGGAGGGCCAGCATATCGTAGTGTTCATACAGAGGGTAGAGCAAAATCCCTGTACAATCGAAAGACTTTGATCTACAAGCACTTTGAAAGCAAGGGAAGTGAATCCCACATTAAGAGAAAGCAAGGGACGTGAATCCCACATTGAGAGAAAGCAAGGAACGTGAATCCTGCATTGAGAGAAAGCAAGGGAAGTGAATCCTGTAACACTTGTGAGTAAAGTGAATACGAAGTCAAGAAGGGTCCGCGCCCAGAAGAGGGAGACCCAGGGGTGAACCCATCACCCAGCGAATATTGGGAACAAACTTTAATTTGTTAAAGGAACTTTTGTTTTTGTTAGCTGAACACGCCAGGCCCTCGAAGGCAAGAGACTTTCAAGTGAGAAGAGACTTAGCCCTCGAAATTCCTGCCAGCTGCTGTTGGAACTGTTATCTCGTGCTGGAGAGGCCAGAGTCTGTACTGTGCTCCAAGCGCCCATCTTACCACGTGGTCAAAACGTGGGAAGGGAGACCCAGGCTACCGCATCCTGACATATTATTTTGAGAACATTTCTTCTTTTCTTGAGAAATATCCCACACACTTGTTTGTACTAGTTGTGTGGTTGGCAGTAGGTTTCTTAGTATGGGCCCTTCTTATTTTGACACGATGCCACTAGGACAGCCTTATTTTTCATTTGATGGTCGACGCTTGCTCCCATCTTAGATTTAGGTTTAGAACAGGTGTTTTTACAACCTGCATACAGAATTCATTGTTCAATAAACACCCTTAAACTGTGATCACTTGTGTCAGTCTTACTTGTTGTCACCATGAGTTCCTCACAGGGCCCAAGGTGCTGCTACCAGAATTCCAGTACTAGATATCAGAACCAGCATGGTGACTTGGGACATTGCATCCTGCATGGCTATGTGGAGAGTTGAGACCTTGTTGGCAGGTTGGAGTGTCAGGTCTAGCCTGGCAGTACAGTGCACCAGCGTCCTCTTCAGTTTGCTGTTGTGTTTTTGACTGTAGGCCTGGAAGGTGACTTGTATGTTTCTTTGTAGGGACAGAAGGAGAACCTTGTCTCCTCCATTCATAACGAAATGTCCACCGTGTTGTGTTGTTTCAACCCATTGTAAGAGGGTTTAACCCTGTATGCAATTATTCTTCAAATATACTGCTACATTCAGGATGCCCTTTTCTTCACACATAATTCTGGAGCAATGTATATTTGGCCAGTGACGGGTTGGCCAAACATTGAAACTCATGTGTGTCTCACCTTGGCTCTTGGACTACTCACTATTTTTCTTACTCTTTTCTTGTTCACAGAAACAATCCTCTCTTGAGGTTGTGTTTTTTCACATTTAAATACTACTCTTAGTGGCTACTCTGTTGTCCTCTGTGTTTTTTGCAGAGTGAGCAGGGTGGCTGCAGGGAAGTGTCTGTCTTTCTCTGTCTCGTGGGGAGAATTTGCAAACTGCATCCAGCCCTTAACAAAAACCTACTGTCTGCTAGAAGGAAAATGTGTATCTTATGTTTGTTCCTCGTTTTCTGGATTTATTCTTTTAAGGCTTTGGATGGAACTGGAGAAGATTTGGGCTTTATTGCTATGGGAGTCACCTAAGGACCAACATTATATTTACACATTCCTCAACATGATATCGTACCCCCATGAACCTCATTTTTTTTTTTTTTTTAAATCCCTTTGCCTGTCGCTGGTGCTGGTCACCACCTTGGGTTCCTGTTCCGTGGGTCATAAGTTGGAAGTCACTGGACACTTCAGAGGGCAGCTCTGTAGTTATAGCTTTCAGGCACACACTGCACTGTTGGCAGGAATTGTGTTCATGGACTTGGGTGGATGTTTCCTCTCTGAATGTTGACCGTCCAAGCAGGCAGTTGATGTGGGAGTCTTTCTGTGAGGCCCCTCATTTTGCTCCACCCTTAACATTTTCATTGTGATTCTATAGACTGAGATCAGGGACTATTTTGCAAGGATTGTCCTGTGGAAGGAGTTGACCCATCGGGGATATAAAGTGGCTCTTCATGGTCCTGGTGCCTCTGTAATTGTAGATATCGGATTGAGGGTCTTAAAAAGACTGTCTACCTTTTGCATCTAGTAGCCAGAGCTCCTTTCCGAATATTGGGCCTGCTCAGGACCTTTAAAGAGATGTTCAGGTCACCATGTTGGTTTTGCTTTCTATTCATGCCATGACAAGAATCATTTTCCCTCCCAAGTCAGGAAATCTTTGGATTGCATTCAACATTAATCTCTCAAATTTAGTTCTGTACGTGCCAAAGTTGGCTCCACTCTGTAACTCTTATGTTGTCACAACAATTGACAGCCTATCTGAGTAGTCCTGTAGACTTTCCTTGATTAATTCTGTTGCCCTTACAATAACTGGGACTATTTTTGTTTCTATGTTCCTAATTTCCTAATTTTGAGATGACCTCTGTAGGTATTTAATCAATATGTGCCTTTCCATGTGCAAGACCAGAGAAACCTTTGGAAGCTGCCACCTTCAATATCCTAGCCATCTTTAATCCAACTAGGTCTAGTTTTCTGCCATAATGTGTAATCAACGGGGACTGGAATGCCCCATGTAATTGCAGCCTCCTTAATTTCTGTAATTCTTGCTTGGTCATGGTTCCAAGGTCTAGCTGAGGCTGCTACCATTTTATATTGCTTGCATAGTTTCCAAAGGCTAAGACAAGCGCTTGTGTGGTGCTGGTCATTTACCATGCACCCTGGATATCTAGAAACCTGCCTGGTTGCAAAGCCTTGTTATATCGGATGTACTGGTCCTTTCAATGCATTTAGTTAATCATTGCATGACAGTATTCTGAGCTGCTATTGGTATACTCTCATTTGTGGGGTCTGTTCTCCTGTGCATATCGTGATAAAGTCCCATGTTGTAAGCTCGGTAATGGAGACTGGGGTATACTTGAGGGCTGGGCCGGATCAATTGCTCAATGATACAGCCCCTGGATGAGGTACACCTATGTACCCCATGCCCCCTAGTTTGTCACCAGCATTCGGTTACAGCCTCTTCAGGGAACCTTGGCAACCCATGGCCGTCGGGCTGGTTTGCCTGAGAAGTAGGAAAACATAAGAAGGGTTCTCTGACCCTTAATTGTCAAAATATTATGAGATGGGGCAAATTGAAAAGCGGACGAAATTGACAAATCCACTTCAACAGGGAGTCACCAGAACATTTCTTAACCCTGCATATACCCTTGGTGCTGAATGTATTTCTAAGACTGTACCCAGCAGGGAGAACCCCTGGCTCAAATGAGTCGCTCAACAACCCCAGTGTACCCCTTGCCAAATGATGAAAACCCCACCTTTTCAAATCATGGATCATTCACTGCTCTCACTGAAGGGGGAGCATGTAATGGGCAGGTAGAGCTTGCTAATGACCCAGGAGAATTTGCCACTTGTACGGTACAACAGGGATTTTCTCTTGATGTATAGGGAAAAGACAGACATGTGTAACATTACTTTGGCAATCTGTGCACCTGCTGTAGTGTAGGTACTCATTATGTGCCCCCCAGATGTTTGGACTACAACTCCCATGATCCTTCACTACTGACTATGCTGACTGTGGATGATGAGAATTGAAGTCCAAAATATCTGGAGGGCCACATAATGAGTAGCCATGCATTAGAGTGTGTATCCGTGGAGCACAAACACTAGTTTGGCAGAATAGTTTCACAGGAGATGTTTGGCAGCAGTGGTGAATTGTGCATGGCTGCACAAACCCAGATTGTCAGGGTCCACAAGAACCATCTTGGTGCAAGCAAACTCACATTTGCCCACCGCATGTCAAGAGTGCGAGGAAAGCAGTATAGCAGCTGCTGCACAAATCCGTGTGGATCCAAGTTGGTGGCCCATACAGATGACGTTTCGGGATGCGGAACTGCACAAGGACCCGACCACCATATGATGACAGCAGGGGAGTTTGTAGTTCTCTGGCGAGCGATCCAACCATAGCGCACGCTTTCCATGCACATTCAGCTGAAGCCCATCATACCATTAGTTGTCGTGTGGGTGAGCCTGCCAAAGTATAAAAAGGACCACTAAAGGCCAGGAGGACATCCTAGGCCCCTAAACTTAGAGGGTTGGCCCTTCTGTGGGCCTTTACACTATTACCAAGTATGGGAGATGGTACGACACAAGTTCAATTGCATGGCCCGTTGGACAAATGGATTGGCGCAGTGTGCCCTTTGACAACCAAACAACTGCCTGTAATGGCTCCCACCTGTAAAGGTGCTTTGGACTGCATACATAAGCCTGAGCTAGAAAATACTAAAGCAATCAACTTAAAAACCTGCTTGGTTGGGGGGTGTGGCCAACCGGCAACAGAGATGGCTGCATAGTTGTTGAGCTCTGAGAGCAGAGGTGGCGTTCAAATACCATGTACTTGCCGCTTGTCTTATTTTCTGTGTTTAATTACTACTTATAAGTAGTATCAGCAGTGGAACCAAATTTTCAAATTCTACGTTCGTCCGTAGTCTTCTGCTACACCTTTACATATGTGACGTACACTCTGACACAGCTTTCAACAGTGCCGGTTTATCTCAGTGAAGCCTCATGCTTCACTCGACGATGGAGGTTTGTTTTTCCTTCATGTCATCTGTTCGGTACTGACTTCATGAAGCTTTCCTGACAGCTTTATTTATGCGTGTGACTCTGACAGTGATCCGAGGTCAGTCAACACGGCTGGAATAGGGGCGAGGTCTGCAGCTGCAGCCTCGCGTCATCTGCCTTGTCGATTTCTTCCCGTCAGCAGATCAGCATACGTGAGCTGGATGACCCGCTTGCTGTCGGATACTCTATTTCTGCACTACAAAGTCAGTAACTGCTATTTAGCATTACCAGGAAGATTCTGCCACCTTTTAAACATTTGGGCAGAAAAATAAATTGATGCGCTCCCCACATTTTTGGAACTTTTACATGAACTCTTCCTAATTATCTAATGAAATAGTATAACTTAAAGAATATTGATGACCAACTGTCAAACTATTGAGGTAACTTTCTTCTTAATATAAATGGACAGCACTTTTTGGTAACATGTGTCTTAATCTACATTTAATCCATATCCTACTTTTTTGGTAAATTTGCGACATGGAGCAGCCTGGTATTTTTCAATCTCATTACCAACGGAAGCTTTGTCTGACAAGAATGCCAGTTTGCACATGAGAATTATTTAAACTCTTGGATTCATAATTCTGTACACTCTACAATGAAGTATAACTGCGAAATGGTTGGACATTTTTAGGCATTATTACTTGTCTGCCTGTTCATCAACTGTCACAGCGTTCTTGGATCAATCCACTCTTTCGTTTACAAGATTCAGGCACATTTTGTTTTTGTCATAAGTCCTGGCGCTATCCATCCTCTCCATATCCTTGGTGCCACCAAATCAATTTATGACTGTCTCCTTTGCTTGCCTCCTTTTAACGTGGAAGCTTTCATTCCGCTGCCTGATCTCTCTGTTAAATCATTCCCAGACTACATTACTCCAACTCAATTTATCTTATTGCAGCCTGCTTGCTTCTGACCTTTGATAACGGTATTACAAAATTCCCCAATCTTCTGTATTGGATGTTCCACTGTTTCATTCATCTTCAGTCTCATCGCTAATATCTTATACCTGTCAACATGGCTGATAGCACAAAAGCTACGGCATCACCGGATAACACACCTTCAATGCCTGTATGGAAACATTCTTAGAAGAACTTGCCAATGTTCGGGGCTCTATTTCCACACTGGACTCTCGCTCCTCCTCCATTCAAGAAGAACATAAAGATTTCAAAAACGACATCAAGACATTCTTAGGCAGACTTGATGAAACAGAAGTTAGAATCGGTATCATGGAGAATCGAGTGGAGGGCCTTGAGAACATGCAAGTAAGGCTCATGCAACTGGAAAATTAAGTCACAGAACTAGAAGACAGGAATCGAAGGGATAACTTTTGCTTCTACGGGATCCCTGAAAAAAAGGAGATGACCCTATCCACTTTCTTGTCAATAGGATCCCCTCTGCCCTAGGCATCACATTCTCACCCTCATTGGAATTACAATGTGCTCACAGGATCAGACCTCGTTTTTCCAACAACACCTTGCCAAGACCCTTCATCACTTGCTTCCTACATCATCAGAAAGCTCGTCAAATCCTAATAGTCGCCAGGTAAAATTCCCCCATCCTCTTCCAGAACAATAGAATCTTTATCTCCTCAGACTTCTCCAGGATTACCCAAACTAAAAGGAAAAGATTCCTAGATATGAGACCCCTCTTCAAATCTCCTAATATCAGATATGGTTTGTTGGATCTTGCAAGGATGATTATTACCATTCTGAATGGCCCACTAAAGAATTTACGGATCCAAATGATCTTCATAATTTTCTTCAAGCCTTACAAACATCACTGATGGATACTACCCCCCTGAACCCTATGGTTAACACTTCCAGATCGGATCCTCCACTTTAGTCGCCGAATTTCAAAATACCCAAGAACCAGCACATCAAATATACACCCAAACGGAGAAGATCAACTTCCTCTACCCCATTTGATGTTCCATCCACTTCCACTCATCTGAGGGACAAATCAAGATCTCCCATTAAATCGACTGATCCTTCTCTCTCATCTTTACAAACTTTATTTACTTTAAAACTAGATGATACTTCATTATTTGTCTTATCTAACTTGCAATTTACCACTTATTTAATAATTTGGTTCCATTTCATTGTAGTTCTATGGTCCGTTTTAATGTTCATGATTATTCAGCTCAAATGTTACTATCACCTCTTGCTCTTGCTTCTCTTCGCCTGTGCTTATTCCCTCTCTGTACTCTGGTATCCCATATGATACTCTTGCTCACTTACTTTCCAACTAACCTCATTTTTACCTTTCTGCCATTACTTGTATATCCCTTTTATCCAACCTGGACAGTCATATATGTTCTTCTCTTTTTTGTCGTCTCCCCTTCCTTTTGTTCTTTCCCTTACACTCCATAGTTACCATTATATTTAGTATTTATTATTCCATTGTCGTCTTTGAAATTCTTCAGATCAACTTGTGGCAGTATTTTAATGTTTTATTATTCTCTGCTTCTTATCCTGCTATTACCATTATCTTTCTTATCTCTCCAAATGTCTATTAAATTGACCACATGGAATGTTAAAGGGCTAGCTCACCCTATCAAACGGAGCAAGATTATTTCACAACTTGCTAAGCAAAAACCTGACATTATGTGTATCCAAGAAACACATTGAGTTCAGATAATGAAAACCTTTAGATTAGAGCCCCTTGGATCAGTCATACATTCTTTTATAATCCTTATATAAGAAAAGTAGAGTCTGTATACTAATCAGTAAGCGTATGAATGTTTCTTTAATTGAAGAAGAAAAAGACGCAGAAGGCTGATGGGTCTTTGTGGATGCAGTCATTAATAACTTACCTGTTACCATTGTTAATGTTTATGGCCCCAACACTCCCAATCCCCTTTTTTGGTCCAGGTTTATTACAAGACTGTCACAAAACAGCCCAGACAAACTTATGTTTTGTGTTGACATGAACCAAATTCTTGGCTTTGCCCTTGACCATAAATCCTCCTTGAACTTTATCAATTCCAAATCTCAGAACAGTTTCCTAAACTTATTACAAAGCCTCAATCTAATTGAGTCCTGGCATTTCTGCCATCCAGACACTAAAGATTTTACTTTTTACTCCCCTCCCCATCAATCCTTCTCCAGTTTAGACTATATTTTTGTTAACTCCTCTCTAGCTGTAACCATTTTAAATTCTGATATTGGCCCCATTACAATTTCAAATCATGCACCGGTTTCCCTCACCCTCGAAATGGATACCCATCACTAAACTTTCTCCAACATGGAGATTTAACTTGTTTCTACTTAAGGACAAATCGTATATCGACAAAACTAAAGAATTATTTTTCAATAACTGCCCACAGCATACCTCCTTGAACAATAACTGGGACGCGTTCAAAGCTGCCCTTCGTGGATTTATAATCCAGTTTGTTGCCATTAAAATAAGACAATCTGAACTCTCCCATGACAACTGCTTAGTCTCAGTTAAACAACTTGAACAAATATACAACGCAAACCCGGATCCAATCACCATGAAAGCTCTTATGGCCAAACGTATTGAGTTCAACAAAATTTGCACTGATAGAGCTGCTAACTCCATAATTAGGTCTAGAACGAAACCCCACCGTGGTTCCAACAAAGCTGGTAAAATGCATGCCTCTTACCTAAAAAAGAAAATTCCCTTATTACCCATATCCTTTCTTCTGATGGTAGCAGATTAACGAAACCAAAAGACATACATGATGCTTTTGTAAATTTGTATTCCAATCTCTATGCCTCTGAACCCTCAATTAATAATACTGAAATCTATTCTTTCTTTGAAAAAATAAATAAAAAGCAGAATCCTTCCAATCCGATCGACCTGTCTTCCCTTGATACACCTATCTCCCTTGCTGAAATCAAACAAGCCATACTTGACCTCAAACCCAATAAAGCCCCTGGCCCTGATGGATTCTCCATAGATTTCTATAAAACTTTTATTGATTCCATTGCACCAAACCTTTTAGATTTGAATTTCTACTATGCTGTAATTGGTCAAAGCCCTGGTTCTTTTAGTGGAGCTCTTCTAGTATTGTTCCCCAAGCCTGCTAAAGATCCCACTTTAATTAAAAACTAGACGCATTTCACTTATTTCACTTATCAACTCTGAATCAAAAGATTTCGTGAAAATCCTTGCAAAACGTCTAGAACTACACCTTCTGAAACACCCTGATCAATCTGGTTTTATTAAAAATGGTTACGCTTCATCTAACTCCAGGCTCTTATTTAACACGCTTTTCCATTCTCAAAATACTCATGATTCTTTAGCCCTACTTGCCCTTAACGCTGAGAAAGCTTTCAACCATGTCTTTGTCTTTCTTGTTCCACTCCTTATCTTGGCATGGCCTCCCTACATTATTAATTTAGTCAAAATTCTTTATTCTTCTCCTACCACTTGTATCCTTATCAACAATTCTCTCTCTTCCTCCTTCCAAATGCAAAGAGGTACTCGTCAAGGCTGTCCTCTTTCTCCCTTTCTATTCAGTCTTGCTTTAGAACCCCTTCTTCACAGTATAAGATTGAACACTAAAATCAAAGTTATTTTTATAAATAATATCAAAATTAAATTATCTGCTTATGCAGATGACATCCTATTATACCTCTATTATCCTGCCTCCTCCATCCAACATTCCATTGTTTCTGGATATAAGCTAAATTTTGATGAATCTGAAGTTATGCCGCTCACTCATGCTTGTAACCTCTCCAATACCCCCTTGTCTGGCTTGCCATGGCAACCTGCTTGTATCAAATATTTAGGACTTTTAATTGCTAAAGATATTCACACTACTATCACTTTTAACACTAACCTTCTAATTGAAAAAGTCACAGACATGACTTCTAAATGTTCACCTTTTATTCTTATCCTGGTGGGGACGCCTCAATACTATTAAAATGATGATCACTCCCATCATTCGCTATACATGGTGCACACTACAATTCATGCCCCTTCTTCTTGAATTCTTATGGAATCATAAAGTACAGCGCATTGCCATCAATAAATTAAAACTTCCCAAGTCCTCTGGAGGAATTAAATTCCCTAATTTCTAAGTATATCACAAAGCTTTTGTCCTAAAACAAATAATCATCTTTAAACATTACGAACCTGGCCTTGATAGTGGTCCCCTCTGGATTAATATCGAAGCTAGCCTTATTTTTCCTCTTTCCCTCTCCCACATGACCTCGTTGTGGCCTAATATCACTACTTTCCCAACACTGCATCACTTTAAAATTATCTGGAATAAGCTACCCCCTAATTCTTTTTCTAAAATCAATTCAGATGATCTTTTTCTCTGGTTCAATAAACAAAATTCCACCAAGTCCAATCTCTATTTTCAGATGGTACTCGTCTTGCATTAAATTTATCAAACAACTCTATCATAATTCAGTAGTAATCCCCTTTTCACAAATTTGCTCACAATACAAAATCCCTGTTTAAGATCTCCCCTTTCACACACCGCTTATCAAGTCAATTACTAAATTCATGCCTACTTTCAACCAAAAATCCCCTTCACCCTGTTTGAATTTCTTAATTAGTAATCCCTCTATTAGTGCTGCCAAAATATATATGTTTCTAAGTGACCCACCTTCTCCTAATTCACTCAGTATTAGTATTATCTGACAATGGGAAATTGACGGGGACCTGCAACCTACCCCAGACCACTGGACCAACATTTGGAATATGTGTCATTCAACATCCTTTGCCACAAATGTTACCCAAACCTATTTTTCATTTGTCATTGTGCTTTTCTTAATCCTTTACATATTGCCAAAGCTGTAGACTGCTGGTCTTGTAATGAACCTAATGCAGACTTTGCTCATTTAATTTTCAAATGTAAACCTGTTCAAGCTTATTGGTCAATGATTTGGTCACACTTGCAATCAATCTTTCATTTAACTGAGCCTTGAACGCCCTCCAATCGAATGATTGGTTTATGTTGTTAACCCAGCTATACGCCAGTCTGACTCTACCCCTCTGTTTCCAGGGGTCCCCAACCTTTTGTTCACAATTAGCAAGATTTGCATATCAAATGAAATGGTGAGCAACATCCATTTTTCAACTGAACATGGCGGCGCGCAGTTCAAATTAGAAATGTAATAAACTTATGACTGCTTGAAGAACACTTATAAATTGCAGTACTTAATAGTTGCTAGACCACGTGCAATTCTAGTAAAGGAAATTTGCTAAGCCTTTAACTTCAGTTGACATTAAGTGGTTGCTTACAGAAATTGTTGTGGAATTTGAGTAGTCAGTAGTAAATGTTTAGACACACAGGGTCAAGTTGTTCAAAAATATAGTAGGACTGCATTTAACATTACCAAGGGTTTGAGGTTCTCGAGCAAAATATTTGAAAGAAATTTAGTACAAATGTTTAGACAGTAAAATTGGTCACAAGGGGAACACTGATTTTCAGGTGTTCTTGGTGGTTCTGCCCGGGGATTTCCTGGGATCTTTCGTGGCAAATCGTGCTCTCCTAAGCATACAGGATCAGCAATACTGTTCCACAGTCATTGATTACTGTATTGTGTATTGTTTTTTCTTAAGGAATGTTATGAAATTTTGCATTTCTGTTTAAACATAGAGTGAACACTATACTCTTGAGTTTATTTTCCAGTGGCCAGGGCAGGCACTAGGAAGATGATGTCCGGCAGCCAGAGGGGTGTTTGGCGATGCCTAAGCTCGACAAGGAGGCATTGGAAAAAAGTACTAAATCACAGGAAATTAAGATATTCTTGTAAAACTGCTGAACAGTTTGGAGGCCACAAAGGAAAGTGTTGGTTTGAATCTTTGGTTGAAACTATCTGGGACAGAGCTATCGACAAACAGCATCCCCAAGTTCAGGAGGTCCAGGTTATAGAAAGGGATGACCCATGGTTTGATGTAGAATCTTGAAAAGAATGTTCAACCCTGTTTTAATGAGTGGCGTGTACATGGCCAGTCATATTTATAGTTTCAAAATGGCATATAAAAATTGCCAAAATACTAAAAAATATATGTGGCAACAATGGGAGCTTTCTTCGAAAAACACCAAACTGTTTTATGCTTAATGCAGTTGTCAAGACAGGCATTATGCCATCTCCTTGAGCAAGTAGTCCTTCGGCCACCAGACACCTCTATTATAGGCAAATTACCTCACTGGACATTGCTAGTAAGATATTCTCCAAATGTGTGTTGCTCAGACTGGAGGAGTGGACTCAAAGTAGCAATATCTTGAAGGCCTCCAAAACGGGTCTCAGAGGAGGGCTTAGTACAGTGGAGTGCTGATTCACGCTGAGCACCAACATGGAGAAATATGGTAAGGTTAAGTAATAAGATTATTTTTGTTTTTGTTCAGATTTGGACAAAACATTTGATTTGATTGATAGAAACAGTGTGGCGTAATTTACATTTTATTGGGGTCCCTAATGTTTTATTAAATCTTGTCCAACTGTGATACGCAGACATCTCAGCGTGTGTCCGATATACAAGATCAGGGAATTATACATTGTTTTCCGCACCAGTAAAGGTGAAAAGCACAGATGCTAGTTGGCCCCAATGTATTCCTTTCATGCGTTGATTCTAGTATTTCTCTTAGGAAAGTTAATCGACCCTCTCTGAAGGGTACATTTTATAGCATGCTTCTTTAAACCGAAGCCAAAGCTAATTTGGACTTAAGGCCGGCAGATCTCCAACAAAGCCTGCTAAACACACATGACTAGTTTGGGAACTATAGTTTGAAATTAAATATGATAACAGCAAAAATGACGGTGTTCAGGAAAGGGGTGAAACAATGTAGCTAGTTTTTAAATCAATGTAGAGATGAGGGTGGCAGGCTGATTTTTTTATTTGAGCCTACTCTTTTCATAGAGCGGTGCTTGGGTAAATCTTTTTTAGAAGTCAGCTGAAAGGGCATCATTAAGGATTAAAGGGCTTTTTACATTTTCCTTTCAAGTTTGGGGCATTCTGATTGGACAACTGCCTGGAGTTATACAAGGCAAAGGTCTGTTCCAGGATTTTTATGGCAGCAACATCTAGGATGGTTCCAACTGTCATGTCCTGAAGGGGTTGCAAAATAAATTGCTGTGCCCTGCAGATACACCTTGTATCGCCTAATGAGCTGAATTGGGGATATTCATTTTGAAGGTGTCGGGCCAGTTACAGTTTTCTATCTTCTTAAAAGCACATCTGGGATTTTCTGCTAATCATAAAATGAATTTCGGTGCACATGTGATTGCAGCCTCCCTTGGTAAAGACAAATATTTGTGGTACGGGGGTTGTAAGGCAATGCCTATTTGGATAGGGGGTGGGATATAACTAAATTGGGCACATTAAGTCAACTCAAAATAGTTCTTAAAGCAAGAGCTTATCCGATAGGTAGAGAGACAGATGCCCAAAATATGCATAGGCTGCACTCTTAAGCTTTATCTACAGACATACGTACACATATAAGATGGCATCTGTGAAATAAGATCCCCAGAATGCAGGAGGCTGATGCTAATGGTACGTTTAAATGTACTCACCCCTCAATAAATGACAGTGTACAGGAGGAAGCACAAATGTGTTGTTGTTTCTCTGTTTTGCGTATGTGTGGACACCCATGGCAGGTATATTTTTATATAATTAATAGTAATGATCAGGGTTTTATATATAGCTTGTTTGAATATGTTAAAGTTGCTTTTTCATTTGGTGCTTGTTCTTTGAGAATGTTATGAAATATGATCCATTTTTTAAATGTTAACTTAATGGAGAAATAAGGTTAAATAAATATTGATTGAGTAATACTGGTCATTGCATGGTAGGCTTTAAAGGTCACTTCACTGGGGCTTTGGAGGTTACATCCTACGAATTAATTTGACATGCAATGGCAAATGGTGCATTTTAAAGCTCCTGGTGCCTGTTAAATTGGTGAGGAAGTGGCTACAAATAAAAAATACTTTTCTGAAGAATCTGGAGCCTCTTTTCTCTGCACAAAAGGGATTTTACACAAGACTTAGTGGCAAACATTGGTCAAAACTTTGAGCATTTGATGACCACTTCATAGAGTGGTGTGGTGGTGTTAACTAAGCATTTGGATTAATTGACTTGTTAAGTTACATTTATTAACAGTAACATAATTGTATTTTAATATAGGGCAAATTAATTATGAAAAACGTGGCATGCATTTACTTTATCTGCCCATTCTCCACGTGCCAAATGGGCACAGTATCAAATTATGACTTTTCCACTAGGACACGATGTAATAATAAATATGGGTGACACTAAAATTAATATTTCCAATAAATATAATGCATGCTGGCATCAAACACAAACCTCACATGTACAAAAGCAGTGCATGCAAACTATTTAATAAAGTAACTTTGCATAATCATGCCACTTATTTGCCCATTATGCGCCTACTAGCTGTGCAAAGGAACAGAATATGAACATTTTCTCCAGGACACAAACATGGTTCAATGATTTTACTCATTCGTCAGCTGAGCAAAGTATCTGAAGAAGACAGGGTTTTTTACATTTTTTTAAAAAAATCCATTCTTAATGGGTTTTAAGTCATATTACAACCAACATCATTGAAATATTCTGTAACAATCCCCTAAACAATACACCTCCCCCCATGCCATGCATTTCCAATCATAAGTTCACTCCCGAGTTTGGACAGTTCCATATCCCCAATTCCATTAACCTCATGGATTATCCCTCCCCCTGCATCGCCCTCTCAGCACGGGATCTCCCTCTTCGGCCCTCCTTCCTTTACTCCGTCCTTCTGGCCCGACCGTTCATATTTCTCGAAAAAGAAAAGCCAGCCCATCTCAATATTAACCCTTGATTCCGCCAAGAGATTGGTAAGGTACTCCATGTCGTAAATGGTGCATATCTTAGCCACCCACTCACTCTCTACAAGCATCTTCCACAATTGGGCCAGGCAGCACCTTGCGGCTACACGCATGGTGTGAAACATGTGACCCTGTTCCTTCACACCATCCTCAACTAAGCTTACCCCAAAGAGGACGAGCCATGGGGAGAGGTCCCGCTAAATCCTGTCTATCCCTTTAATCCAAGAGAGGACCTCCTCCCAGTATCCCCTCACTCTGGGGCAGGTCCACCACATATGTATATAGTCACACCTCTCCTGGCGGCATTTCCAGCAGTGTGAGTCATAACCGTCCCTCATTCTCGCTATCATCACCAGAGAGTAATGCCACCTGGGCAAGAGTTTCAGGGCCTGATGTCTGTACTGAAGAGACCGGGTAGACTGGTGCGCCCTCCTACACTTTCTGAGCCACAACTCATCCCCAATACCCTCCCCCAAGTCTCGCTCCCACCTGGTTCTCGAGGACGGGGTTCTCTCAGGGCTGCCAAGTGTATTAGTTTGCACAGCTGTGCTATCCGCCCTTTAGACCCCTTCTGCGTTATTAGGAATTTCTCAAACTCTGTTAGTTCCCTTCTGAGATTCACCCCCCCATCTCGCCTCAGACAAGGATCCTTTTAGTTGCAAAGATCGGAAGGGCGACAGCCCAGTCAGACCCTGGGCCCCCTCCAATTCATCCAAGGACATAAAGGCATCACCCACCCACAGTTGACCTGCCCTGCTGAGCCCCGCCTCATACCATAGCTGAAATAATAGTGGTTCCTCTATCCCGTCTCGTAGTGGAGGCACCCAGATACAACTCTGGGGTGATGGCCATGTTGTAAGCCACCTATTGTCCCCTCCCTCCTTCCAGAACGACCACAGAACCTCCAGGACCGGGTGGCACAGGACTCTTATTTGGAATTCGTGATCTAGGGACCCATAGCCACTCACTCAGTGTAACCGGATCCAGTACCTTGTTGTCCCTTGCCACCCACTGTTTCCCAGGGTCCGGCAAAGTGGTCCACTAAGACTCGCATCTGAGTAGCTTTGTAGTAGGTTACCAAGTCGGGGTACCCCACTCTTCCCCTCCCTGCTGGGTCTGATTAGTGTGTCATAAGCTATTCTGTGTTTCTTCCCTGCCCACAGGAACCGCAGGAGGACCCGCTTTTCAAGTAGGAATGACATGGGAACAACCACCGGGAGCATCTGGAATAGGAATAAGAATTTGGGGAGAACCACCATCTTGATCAGATTCAGCCGCGCCATCCAGGAGAGTCCCAAGACACCCCCCCACCTTTCCTGGTCTCGATTTACCGCTGCCCATAGGGGGAGGAAGTTCGCAGAAAATAGATCCCCCCCAGGTCACGTGTCCACTGAATCCCCAGGTATCAAAACATCACTGTCTGTAGCCTGAATGGAAGCCCAGCTACATTGTTCCTCTCCAACTCCAATAGGTTCCCAATGGTGAACGCCACTGACTTGCCCAAGTTAATCTTAAAACCAGACACCCTCCTGTATTCTTCCAGACTTTGCAGGACGTGGGGAACTGAGCGTGACGGGTCAGAGAGGTAAAGTAATGCATCATCTGCAAAAAGACTCGCTTTGCAACAAATCCCACCTGCCTCTACCCCTCTAATCTCTCTGTTGCCCCTGATCAAGACCGCCCACAGTTCCATTACCAATGCATAGATCAGAGGGGAAAGGGGGAACCCCTGGCATGTACACCGTTGCAGGGGAAAGAGCCCAGATTCGGTCCCATTAACCACTACTCTAGCCATGGGTTCCGAGTACAGGGCCACCAGCCACCCCATCCATCTTGGGCCCATTCCCAGAGAGGCCAAGACCTCCCCCCTGAAGGCCCAACTCTCCTGGTCGAACGCCTTCTCAGCATCAAGGGAGAGCAGAAGCTCCACCTTTACCCGTGTCATCCAGGAGCTCATAACATGGAGAGTTGTGTGCATACTGTCTGCACCCTGCCTATTCAGCACAAAGCCCACCTGGTCCGGGTGAATTAATCGGGGGAGACATGATTTCCAGGAGTGTCGCCATGATTCTGGCGAAGATCTTAGCATCCACATTGAGGAGAGATATAGGCCTATACGAGGCGCATTCAGCTGGGTCCTTCCATTCTTTCAGTATAACAGCTATCAAAGCCTGTAAGAAGGTTGGGGGTATCATATCCCCCTCCCACAATCGAGTAGTACAATTTGGGCAGGGGTTTTGCCAGCAGTAAATAAATAGTACTGCTTATAAAATTCAGCCGTAAAGCCGTCCTCTCATGGGGCCTTCCCATCCCTCAGCCCCTTTAAAGGTTCCAGGACGTCCTGTCCAGTTACTTCCCCTTCCAAGGCTTCTCTTTCCGAACCCGAAAGTATAGAGGGGAGGCTTAAAATCCTCTATCCATGCACCCATTGGCCTGGTACACAAATCCTTATAGTAACTTACAAAACAGTCTGCTATAGCTTTTCCTCCCCCGGAAAGTCCCTGATACCATCAACCTTCCTTTCTGTTCTGCAGCATCTAACCCTATGTGCCAGGAGGGTCCTCACCTTGTTCCCGTTCTCGTAGTACCTCTGACAAGTGCACCTCATTTTCTTGACCACCTCCCTAAGTAGGACTGTGTGCAATTCCTGTCTTTTGTCCCTCATATCTCTGAGTAAGGCCCCTTTGTCGACATCTCCCCGGGTCAGCCGGAGGTGCATTGCCTTCAGCTCTACATGGATCCTATTTTCAATTGGGGCCCTTTCTGGTTTCTTTTGGGACCCCTCTGCTAAAAGTAAACCTCTAAACATAGCCTTTGCTGCCTCCCACACAATCGCCATGATCGTCTCTCCAGTGTCGTTAACCTCAAAATATGCCTTAAGAAAGATATCAATGTATATGTTAACTTCTGAACATAGTTTTGCTCGAGAATGGACGACTCAGATTATGAATATCTTGTCAAATGCAGAAGTTAACATTGAAATTCTTCTCAACATCCCAGATAGAGCACAATGTAAGATCAATCGACTGGATTGAAACGAAAAATGCATGTTTAATGTATAAACACTTTAACTCTGTTTGCTACGGAGAAAAAAAATACAGATCCATGGAACCCTATCTGAGCAGAGCACCGTCATCAGTCCTAAGGCAATCCATATTCAGAATGCGCCTTAACCTTTGGCCAACGCGTGATTTATTGGCCAAACGCAAAATAATCAGCATGTCCCAAAATTTCTGTTGTTTCTGTATGGTTCGATCAGAAAAAAAACGATGGAGCATCTAATAGTGAAATGCACAGCATTAATGAAAGTAAGAGCTACTCACTTTCATAAGCATATGGTGTATTTTAGCAATATGTTGCCAGAATTGAGATGGCCCATAGTTTTGGCCCATAGTTTTGTCAACCCCACTAATGGGTATCCGTATAGCCACCCATCATTTTATCAAAGCTTTAAATTTATGTCAAGTTGATGATGCAAATGATCAAAATAAAAAACTAAATAAACTGTACATGAAAACTGTTTAAGCACTTGAATATAGATGTGAGGCCAACAATTACCCAAAGGGAAGACAAAAAAGATACTCAATAACTGCAGTCACTACACCATCAGATGGATTTAACTACATTGTATATAAAATGTAAATTGTGAACTGTACATTAAATGAGCAGTATTGGCTGGTAGGGTCTGGCGTATAGGGTACCATGTTAAACTTTTCATATGTTAAACTTTTATATGAAATTGAGAATGAAATGTCATGAATTAATGTGCAAGAATTTGTAATTGTGAGTTTTTTATTTGAAACAACAACAATTGAAACATTTGTATAAAAATATTGATAGGTTGATGTATTTCAGCTAAATCAATTTCAGCTAAATAAAAATAAATTGAATAAATATGCACTCATCTCCTTACCCATGAATTCTCGAAACACCTGGTCCCTCAGCAATGTATCATTGCATCTCCATCTGTAGGTCCGCTGAGGCTCAGGTAGCCGCCATGCCACCATCACCAGTTTGTGGTCCGACCACGTGACAGTTTCCACCCTTGGGACACCCACCTCATCCTCCAGTTCCCTCCGGACCAGTAAATGGTCGATCTTCTTGTATGACTGGTGGGGGGCGCGAGAAGAAGGTATAAACCCCCCCCCCCACCCGGTGTTGGCCAAGCCATGTGCCACACGTCCACCCAAAAGTGGTCCTGCAGGAGTTCCCCAAATGCAAGTTTGTCTCTCGTGAGGTCTCTTGGTCTCTGACATTTTGCCGACCACCAGTCCAGGTAGGGGTCCAGTATCAGGTTAAACCCCCCCCCCCCCAGGATCAGTGCCCCCTCCGCCCATTTGTCCATTACTCTGAACACCTGTCATAGGAACCCAAGTTTCCCAACATTAGGGGCGTAGAGGGTGGCCAGCGTGACTCGTGTGCCCTCCAGGGTACCCTTTAAGGCTAGAAACCGCCCTCTGAATCCTCTTCATTTCCATCCCCTCTAGAGCAAATTACTTTCCCAGGAATATCTCCACCCCTTCCTTCCTATAGACTTTATGAGTGGCCCACAAATTCCACGCAATCTCCCTTCCTTTGATTGGTGACTCGGCACCCCTCCAGTAATGTTTCCTGCAGGAAGAGTACCATCAATTTCTGTTAATGAAACACATTGGCTGTGAGGGACCTCTTATTTTGCGAGTTGAGACCCTTCACGTTCAGGTTACCAATCAATGCCTCAGCCATAGCCCTTCCTCACTTGCTTATCTTCATATCTCCTGTGTCCTGCAAGCTTCCCAACATGTGGATTGCATAGCATGTACTGCCCCCCCCAAAAGATCCCCCTCTGACCCCCAAACACCCACCATCTCCCAAACTTGCCGGGGATGATTGATGGACCAGCAGGGGCTCCACCCATACCCTGTGTAGGAACTCTCGCTCTCTAAACACCCCAGGGTAGCAGTCGGCCACGGGTGAAGGACACTCAGTCTTTTTGGTATACGCCTTCCCTGCCTCCTCCATACTTCCATGGTCACCCGTCCATCTCCGGACCATGTGTCCCTCTCCTGCGGGGCCGCTCCCATATCTCGCTTCATAAAGGGATGTGAATAAACCAAACGGTAACAGCAACTGAAGCTCGGGTGGTCGGTTCCCCTTCCACCAGTAAAGCTAGGAGACACTAAAACAGTCCAACATTAAATCTCCCCATGCGTAACTGGACTCCAGAGGGTCCCCTAAAGGTCAAAGGCACAGTAGCGTGGGCATGTCTGATGACCTCGTAGGTCCCCACCTCGCCTCCTCAGGGCGGCTCTCCCGCCCAAGGGGGCGGGGGGTGTTCAGCTTCTGGAACTTAGAGCCTTGCTTCCCCTGCATTGCCTCATGGCCTCTAGGGCCATGAGCGGGGGATGATCCCTGCCCACGTGGCTCCGTCTGGTGACCTTCTCGAATGCCAAGCAGCTCCGCTTTAATTTTTTGGATCTCCTCCTCAGCCACCAGGTGATGCCTTTGCCACTCAAACGCCAATGAAAATGGGTACTCCCACCTGTACCTTACACCCTTTTCCTGCAACCCTTTGGTGAGGGCCCCACACTTCTTACGTCGCAGCAACATATAGGCCAAAAGGTCCTGAAAGATTGTCACTGTAGAGTTTCCATAGTGTATTTTTCTAATCCTCTTCGCTATGTCAAGGACCCTCATTTTGTCACCATAATAGTGCATAAAGGCTAGTACTGTCAGAGCGCTCCTCACACCTTCGCCCGCTCTGTGGACTCGGTCTATCATGAGTTTATTACCATCCTCCGTGCCAGGAGCCAACCTGAAGATGTCTTGCACCTTACCCTCCAAGCCCTCGGGGGTCTCCTTTCCGCCTCGACCAGTCCAAAAATTCGGAGGTTATGCCGCCTCTCACGGTTTTCGATGTCATCCACCTTGAAGCGCAACTCCTCCTCCTGGCGTTCCATCTCCATGAAGCGGGATTCCATCTGCGTCTTAAGGAGCTCTGTGGATGTTTGGTTTGCCTCAACCCCATCCATTCTGTCCTCCAACATGGTCACCTTGGCAGACAGGTCGTCAATCTTTGCCCCATGTCCATTCTCATCCCCCTGATCGCCTCCAGAATTGTCTGTATATCCGATTTGATGAATGACTTGGAGGCGCAGGGTGCGAATTTCCCACTTCCATTGTGGTGTTTACGGCGCAGAAGTGGAACTGCGCGAGGATCTCTTTCCAGCTCATATAGTGACTAGCAACTCCTTGTCATGTGCTACAGTATCCCAAAAGATGGTGCCACCAATCTCCCCTATGTATCCTTCAGATAAGGTACCTAAGCTCCTAGGGCATAGGGTACCACGGCAAGTCCAGGTGGGCCGAGGCAGAAAGGTCCAGAGGAAGTGTTACAACATGAGAAGAGACGTCCTCAAGCAGAACCCAATATGGGGGCAGTATGCAATCCAGCTCCTCAGGGACAATCGACTCGGCCCAGCGGCCCACACCACAAGCTGCCCAGCATCCAATGCGAAAGGGTCGGATCCGGGGCCCTAGAATGTCCTGGTTTTAGGGGAGGGTGGGTCCTTCTATAACCACCCGGGAAGCTGCCTGATCGTCCTCCGATGGCCTTTGCCTATGGTGCCTCCAGGGTGGGAGCACGGGGACTCGGCACAGGGTTCTGATCCTCCCCTGGACCTCTCGGCCTCCTACGTAGGGCCTGCGTCTGCCACTCGCACCCTGTCCAACCAATCTTGAATTGGGTGTGGGGTGCGCACCAGGTCTTTGTGATTGCTTTATGTGTGGGGCTCACACTTGAGAGTGTGGATGCTCTACTTGAGCTGTGAATCGTGGTTGTGATGCTGGAAATTCATCGGAGGGACAGGGCCTCCGTATCCTTGTCCTTTACTGCCTTTTTACCGCGTGTTCTGTCGTGTTTTCCACGCAGGAGTTCGCGTGGGACTCCTGGCGGTGCAGCTCTCTCTCTTTTGGTTTGGTGAACAGACCAGTGGGATACTCTTACGGCACCCATGTGTGGGGTTACAACCCTGTGCCCCTAGTGTATGTTTTTGGGCACCTGTATGTATGGGCTGGTGGCAGCTCCATGCTGACTTTGACAGGTGCGCTGAGTATCCTCCATTTTGGGGATCCCCAGGCCCTGCCATTGGAATCGGTTGATTCCTGATGGAAAACAAGATGGCCCCTGTGGCCTCTTACTTTCTATTACCTATTACCTTGTTTTCCCAAAGTCCTAGGAAGCCCTGACTCTGTCCCTTCCCCCTGACTGGCTGTTGGGTGGAAGTTCCATATATGATGGTGTTGTGAAGTCCAGTCCAGACTGACTGGAGCCTTCCCAGTGACTCTATGGTGTGGGTACGCCCTGTGGGTGGGACCTGGGTGAATGGAGTGTGTAACCAATATGCACTCCTTGTTGTGGCTGTCTGGTTTCTGGTATGAGAGACAAAGATTGAGACAGCCCTACCCGAAACTGGCCTGAATGCAGTGTGCAGTGTTGAATGGCTGGGTACTTGTCCCAATCCCCATTCCTTGTTGTGAGTGTCTGAGAGGGAGGAGGATGACCTGATTGCACTGTGTGCCTGATTGGCTGACTGACTGCATGAATGCCCTTCTGTATGATTGGCTGCTGAGAGTGACCCAGCAGTGTGGATGAGAGACATGATAGTATATCTGGGGACCTCTCACCACTGGAAATTGTTCAGAAGCTGTGTCTACACTTGAAGAGTAACTGGAACTGCTGATCCTCGACGCCCGGGTGGAAGACGAAGACTTGCTGTTGCATTTGCTTCGACCTGATTTGAAAGCTTCCGAATTCGTCAAGGACTGATCTGAGAGAGGACCTGGTAAGGCCCCTCTTCCCGTGCTCCGAGGGACCATCGAACACTCCTAACCTTCGCCGAAGCTCCCTGGAATTCAGACCCTCGAAAGGCTGCTGACCCGAGATGGGACCGCTGAAGGGTACGAAGCAAAGCACCCGGACTTCGCCGCTGTCGAAGTCTATTGCCGTCGACCAGGGTTCGCAGGTTTTTGTAACCGCTGGAGGCCTGTTGAAGTTGTGTTGCCTAGCGGTGGGGACCACTTGACGCCGTGCCGCCGACGACCAGAGTCGCCCGCTCCTTCGCCTAAGAAAATTTTAATCCAAGGACTCCCTTATCCGCAACGTCGACCGCATTGTCCCGCCAGAGAAAGTCGAGGATGAACAACGTGCCGAGGAGAATCCGCTGGTGGGTTTCCCGCCACCTGAAAGCCACAAAGACTTCGTCAACTCGACGCTCTTGTTGGGCCACAGTTCTTCTGAAACTCTTTGCGGTCCCGAACAATCCGTCGCCGAGGTGCCCCGCTTACCTCATCCTCGCAGGACGTCGCTGACGAGCACCGCCTGGATCGACATCGGGGTCTCGGCACCCTTGAGCTTCTCATAGCCGCCGTCGACGACAAGTTCACCATCTTCGATGCCTCTCGACGATCTGTGGCTCCTGCTTTAAAGGGAGTCACTCAAGAAGGATCCTTCGACGCGTCTTCGAAGAACTCTACTCCACCAGGTACATTGGGGGGGGGGGTAAAACCTTAATAGGAGGAAATAAGGCTATTGAACAATATATGGACTGGGCTTGTGCTATATGTCTTTATTTTATAGGTTGCCCAGGTGGGGGGGATCTCCACACAGAACTGTGTCTAGTGGTAGGGGCCAGAAATCTGCCTATTGTTTCAACCATCTTGCGTTCCTTCCTATCTCTGTTGCTGGTTTCCTCGTTATTGATCTGTGACACATTTTAACCGTACAGTTGATGCACTTTAATGAGATTCGATAACATTGGTGGTACCACTTTAGAATTGTATATATTTATCATTATTGATTTCCGAGTACAAAGTGCGTTATTGTGATCGTGTACATACCTTTGAATATTAATTATATAAAGACTGTGTTTTCAGTAATGCAGTGTGTGGACATTCCTTTGTGGGGGTTCGGGGACTCCACTGTACTTAAGAACCAGCCTGCATCACCTCCCGAGAAGCTAGGCCTTGATTGCTATTTCTACCGCTTGAGAATCTTGGCTGGGGTCCTCTGTGCCTCTCGTCTACCATATAGAGAGTTGAAGTACAGGCACCCCCCACCAGTATCTTCACAGTGGTATGGACCGGCTCCACACCAATCCCTCATAGGGCCTCTGCTTTACATCCCTGTATGTGGCTCTGGGTATCGTTTTGGGCTATATCCCTCTGGGTGTTCTACTTTGTCCCAGGTGTGCAGCGCTGTCTGTGCATTTCACAGAGGTCCTGGGCACCCCTCCCTTCCTCCCCTGGTGCCTGCGTGTCATCCGGGTCATCTCCGCCGCAGGCCCTCCTCCCAGCGTTACGTTCCCGGTGAGGCACGCTCCCGTGTCGGCCTCACCGGGGTATCACCTCCGCTGGGAGGGGGCCCTCCAAGAGCCCCCGAGCGGTGTTGCGGGGAGCTGGCATACTCGTTCTTGGCCGGGGTGGGGGTGGCCCTTCCCCGGCAGTTCCCTCTCTTCAGGTCCGCGGCTGGTAGCTAGTTCAAGAACCCGCCCCCTTCATTCCGCGACCGGCTCGAGCCTCGGCAGGCCCCGGAGAGCAGAGGCAAAGTCAGGCCTGTAATAGAATTCCTCTGGGCACTACAACACAGGGTTCACCGCTTCTAAGAATCACGACGCATTCACAAGCCCAAAGAAGGGTTCCGTGAGCGTCGACGAGAAAGTTCAACGCAATTTTGCCTCATTATGTCCAGGGCAGGGGACAGCCATCTTTGCCTACGCCCCCTGGTGGCCTCGAGGACAGGGTTTTAACAATGACGTTGCTATAGTAAGGACATTTACCGAAAAATAATTTGCATGGTGGCAACAAACACAAATCTTGCATGCATAAAAATAAGCCCGCTGGAACAGCAGCAGGCTTATTGTCCAAGATCCTTGCACAGTCCAGGACTCTGTCATGGATATATTGCTACTAAGGTCTCATCTCTTCAGCACCTCCTTCTAGGCCTCCACACCATGGCCCAGAGCAACTGGTTAGCAGCAATGTAGGTTGCCGCGAGCAACATGTTGCTCCCGAGCTACACATTGGGGATGACTGCACTGAAGGATGTGTCACATCACCTACAATCTGTGAGTCCTCTCTAAAAACTGTGACCTTGACACTTAACCTACTACGCCATGTTGACACTTCCACAGTGGAGACTTAGCACAGTACACATTTATAGTACCATAACGCTCTTCCACTCCGAATGCACACCCGACCTCTGAACCCCAACACTCCTCATCCACTTGTTTCTAACCAACACCCCTCTATTCCGCACCCACACCACTCAATTCCTTGCACATATGCATTGACTCTTCACCCACAATAATAGACTCTTCACCCATACTCCTCGTCCTCGTGCACAACCCTCGACTCCTCACCCACATCCTTTGAATTCTCGCCCACATCCTTTGCCAGCGTGGAGTGTTGTTTTCTCTGAGAGATATTTAATGTTTTGTAAATATCGTGCCAAAGGGCAACAAAATAATGTTCGGTCGCATGAACAGCAATATTAATGTACTAAAGTGTGGCTCCCTTGCATATGAAAATGCCACAAGAAAAGGCAACCCAGAATTACTAATTTAGAAGGGGGAAACAAGGAGTGTGTAAGTACTTAACGCAGAACCAGAACTATATGGCTTTTCACATTAAATAATACATATGCTGAATAATGACCAGTAGCACCCACAGTTTAGTTCTTTGTGTGTGCACCTGCTATTGCTTCGGTGAATGGTATAATTTCCTTTGCAAGCCCCCTCTATTGTGCATTTATTACTTATACATTGAAAGATGTGTCACATCCTCGAGGACAACCTTCACCCGCATCAGAATTTATTTTAGGCATTTGGGATATCGATTGACATATGCACACATGAATTCCAAATCAATGGCAATTAAGACATTGTCTTAATTCTTTAAAGGTAACCTGAATACGTATCCAAACACATGAATCGGCTGTAATACTAGATCAAGCTTTACTTTGTGTGCACAACTATATAGGAGACACAAATGTCAAAGTCAAACTGAAATGAATGATATATAGAGAGAGATTTGCAGCACTCTTGAAATTGGGAGCGAGTAATTTTATCACAGAAGGGTAACTCAAGACCTCTTCAAGGAATTGTTCCCCCCAACATTTAGGTCCACACATCCTCCACTCCACTTCTAACCTGACACTGGGCATCTGCTCCCCCGTTTCCTCGTCTGGTTGCTTGTATTCCCTCGCTGCCAAATGGCACACACCCTTCCTCACCCATTGCTAGCTCTCTGCTCCCTTATATTGATCCTTTGTGATCTGCTTTGCTCACCGTGTACTTCCCTCTATGACTTGTAATGTCAGCGCTCAAGAAATACCGAATGATGATGATGATGATAATAATAACAGAACTGTTTCCATTTAATTTACAATAATGCGATGTTTGGTTAGTGCCCCAAAGATTTGGGGCTTTCACTTAATCCAAGTAATTCTCTCTCCCTCTCTCTCCTCTCTCGCCCTCTCCCCCTGCCTCTCTCTCTCCCTCTCCCCCTGCTCTCTCTCTCTCCCCCTCCCTCTCATACGGTAGATAGTTTTCTGCTATGTGGGCGAGTCACCTGCTATATGTGGGTACATGTGATAACGTAATCACGTACTACTCTCTACGTGGATTTCTGCAATTCACTGAAGGGACTTTTTAAATACGGGAACACCGGGCTAATCGCCAATCAAAACAGCCACTTCGGAATTGAAACTAGTCCAAACTGCTAATTTCCGAAAATATGTCTTGCCTGGGTATTGCAGCTAATCAAAACGCTTTAGGGTACATTTTGGTGGATTAATAAGAATCTCATTTCTATGTTTCTCTCGGTTCTCCCTCTCTGCATCTTAATCTACTTTGCCACATCAACCATTCCAGCATCTAAGGTGATATATTGAGGGCCATTGTATTTCCCGGTGCGGGAAAAATGCCAGTAACACTGTCACCAAGAGCTGGAGGTAAATCGGGCCCCCACTGGCAAAAAACTCCCAGAATTACCTGCACCGGTATTACCAGTGCCAGTAATTCATGTAATTCCTCCCCATGGAGTCCTATGGGACTCATAGCAATAGGGAATTACTGGCATTCCTGCTTGCTGTAATATCCTGGCAATACCGAGATATCAGGCGGCGGGAATACTAATTCTGTTTGCCAGTATCCTGCCGAATTTAACTGCGGGATAAGGGCAAACCCTTAATGACCCACCCCAAAGTGTGGAATTTGAATGCATAGCATCCCTCAAATCTATTTAAGGAACACATCTTAATAAGATTTGTATGTCTAATGCAAATTGTGTTTATGTACAGACCTATAAACCACACAGGTTCTGAAACTGTGTGCGCTTCACTCGACTACTAAACAGATTACTGCGTTAACTGCAAATAATACTACACTGTTCTACTCTGGGGTGCAAGTTTTTCCTATGTAAATATGATTTACATTTCTGAGCAGTTTAGGTATGAATATAAATGTGAGCAAGTTATATATAGAGACCACTTTAAAATACAATATTTGTATGATTAGAAAGTACTGTAAAAAAGGAATAACAATTGTAAGATTTTGTTTTTGTTGTTCTTTACGTTTTCTTTTTACCATTTAGGCTCTCTTGGTGGCCTTTATTTCTTGTTTCTTCAACTGTACTTGCTCATTACAACAATTGCCTGTAATATAACCTAATGTCATTGAAACATTTGATTAATTATGGGATATTCGGGGTCCTTGATTAAGTGTCTGATGAGACGAGACATGTGATGGCTCCGACATTTCTATATTTAATAATACCAAGGATGATGCATCTCTGAGAAAGAAAAGGTAACGCCTCCATATGTTGGATCGGACTAAATGTTTAGGTAGTCTTGAGGCCGCAGAAGAGACCCTCCCATATGAGTACCCTTACCTGTATGATTTCGGATTGGACTACTGGCATACTGTCAACTCCTCCAGGAATTCACAGAGCTAGTCTCTTACCTATCTTACTGATCCCCCCTCTAAAGGAGCTACGTGGCACGCAAATCTGCTTTACTGCCCACTGAATTCCTATGCTTTTGCTTTACTTTATAACATTTATAACGTGCAACTAGTGACCCGTAGGCTTAAGGGTGCACATTCAGAGGACAAACCAACATATAGGACAAAAATATATCATCAGCCTAGAACAACAGAGGCTAGAAAGCGCAAGTGAAAGATAAAGGGTACTAGGAGAATAGGAATGTTTTTCGTTTTTTCCTAAAAAATATCTGTTGATTTTGTGTCTTTTAGGTCAAGCAGAAGGGCATTCCATGCCCTAGGAGCAGCTTTAACAAAGGCCCCTTTCATAGATTTACCAGTGTTAAAGATGGGTATGTTAAATAGATATGAGTTGTTGGATCTGCGAAGTCTGACAGATTTCTCAGAGAGCAATTCCTTCAAGTAGATTGGCATCAGTCCTGTGTGACATTTGTGAATGATCAAAAGCATCCGATACCTAATTCTGTATTCCACTGGGAGCCAGCGCAAACTACTTCTGACCTCCAAAACGTGAGCTCTCCAATTGAGGAATTTAACAGCGCTATTTTGGATAACCTGTAGACGGTTACATTCAGATGTCGAGATGCCAGTCAGGAGGCTACAGCAATAATCAATCTTCAATCCAATGATGGCCCTAGCAATAGTCTCTGCATTAATCTGAGTGCTATATAGCCAGAGATGGACTAACAATTGTATGTAGTAGGCCTATGATGAGACCAAACTACTAACATGTGCCCTCGTATTCAAGTGCTGATCAAGTACAATGCCTAGAGTTTTCACTTTCTTTTTAGTGGAGATGTTACAACCTGTGATTGAAAAACAATCGTAAGTGGGTCGTAGCTTCTTTTCTCCAGCATGGGGTCTGGCATGGATTCACATGCTCATGAATATTCCCCGTCGTCAGGCTGGGAATCCTCGGTAAAGAAAAAAACAGTATCAGTTTCGTTTCTGATCTGTCTTTCGTAGTAACAACCAATCACTGGTCTCTGCGTCATACTGACCACAGCCAATGACTGCCCTCTACCTAAGCACCGCCTCTGGCAGCCATCTTCAGATTTTTACCGCACGTTCATGTGTTGGGATCCTCGTGCTATTGCTCTCGAGCGTTAGTGCTATTTTTTCACGTTTTTTCTCAAAAACTTCGTTGTTTCGGTCAAAAGAGCCTCAAGCTCCACCGACTCTCCATCCGATCAACGGGGACCCGTGTCGGATTCGTCTGCGCCCCTCAAGGGTGAAGATTTCGTCGAGCTACGCTTTTGGAGGGCTCCAGAAGTTTCTCAGGCCCGGACATAGCCCAGGAGAAGGGAAGCTCGACGCCCGGAAAGCTGTTCAGGATCTGCCCTGGATGCCAGCTGCAGAACGTCTTTAAGGAGGACGAACACTCCTGTTGTCTCTACTGCTTACATGAGGACAAGACGCACGTGGAGAAGGACTGTGTGTTTTGTGGCAATATGTCGGAACAGACCATGAAGGACCGCCACCAACGTCTCGCCAACTGGCTGGAAGGGAAGAGCCCGTCAGGCGAGAAGAAGAGGAAGAAATCCGAGCGGTCTTCTAAGACCTTTGAGGACGCCCCGGTGACGGGGGTCCAACATAAGGCCAAGCACCGCGAGTCCGCTGGCACCGGGAGCGCCGAACGGTCGGGCTCTACGGGCGCCAGGCAGGGCGCACCCTCCCCGGCACCTTCAGCGTCCTGGAGCTCCGTGCAGTGTTCTGGGCCCTCAGGTCCTTCCTTCCGTCCCTCAAGGGCAAGGTGGTGAGGATCTTCACCGACAACACCACCACCATGTTTTACATCAAGAAACAGGGCGGAACCAGGTCCCCAGCACTGTCCAAGGAGGCGCAGGACCTGTGGCATTGGGCAGTCGCCCAAAGGATGTTTCTGGCGCCGTTTCATCTGGCAGGGATAAAAAACACCATCGCCGACTCACTCAGCAGGGAGCTGCGCTCGTGCCACGAGTGGGAACTACGGCAGGATCTAGTGGATCGCCTCTTCCGACGGTGGGGCACACCCCAGATCGACCTGTTCGCGACGGCGACGAACTCCAAGTGCCGGAGGTTCGCCAGCAGGTTTCCCCAGGCGAGGAGCATGGGCGATGCTTTCTCGTTCCCCTGGGAGGGCCTGTTCCTCTACGCGTTCCCTCCTTTGCCACTGCTAATCCGGCTCGTCAACCAGCTCAAGAGGTCACGGTGCAGGATGATCCTCGTCGCACCTGCGTGGCCGAGGCAGATATGGTTCCCGAACCTTCTGGACTTGTCAGCGTCCCCGCCAATCAAGCTGCTGGTGGACGCGGATCTACTCTCCAGGGAAGGAGGCGCCATCATCCACCACGACCCGAAATCGCTGAACTTGCAGGCCTGGCTCCTGCAGCGCTAGAGTTTGGAGGATACGACATACCGGCCGACTGCAGAGAGGTTCTTGCAAAGGCCAGGGCGTCCTCGACTCTTAAATGCTACGGACACAAATGGAAGAGGTTCTCTGTCTGGTGCCACGCACAGGAGATTAACCCTCTACGGATTACGGCTCCCCAGGTACTGCCGTACCTGCTGACGCTGGCCAAAGCTGGACTGGCACACGCGTCCATCAAGATTCATCTTGCTGCGATCTCCCGTTACACCAGAACCACGGGCCGGACGTCCCTGTGGTCTCATCGTCTGGTGAAAGAGTTCATGAAGGGACTGTTCAGATCGTTCCCGCCGGTGAAGGCGCCGGTCCCGGCGTGGGAGCTCAACGTGGTGCTGACCAAGCTCATGGGACCTCCGTTCGAGCCTCTGCACTCGGCCCCGTTGAAGTTTCTGTCGTGGAAAACAGCGTTTCTTGTGGCCATCACCTCCGCACGACGGGTGGGAGAGATCCAGGCCCTTTCCTGCAAGGCCCCGTACTTGACTTTTCACGACACGAGGGTAGTGCTCAGGACGCACCCCTCCTTCATGCCCGTCGGACTTCCATCTCAACGAACCCTTGGTGTTGCCTGTGTTCTTCCCGTCGCCTTCGTCGCCGGCTGAGAGGACTTTGCACTCGCTGGATGTGGCTAGAGCGCTGAAGTTCTACGTGGACCGCACGAAGTGTTTTCGGAAGACGTCACAACTCTTTGTGAACTTTGGACCTGTCAATCAGGGGAAGGCTCTCTCGAAGGCTTCCATTTCCAGATGGCTCTCCGGCTGTATCATGTACTGTCATCGGTTGGCAAACCGACCGCTGCCTGGCCGTCCGAGAGCCCATTCCACCAGAGCGATCGCAGCTACCACGGCGTTCCTTTCTGGTGTGCCCCTGCTGGACATATGCAGGGCTGCTACGTGGAGGTCGACGCACACCTTCACGAAATTCTACTGCGTCGATCGGGATTCCAGGGAGGAGTCCAGGGTCGGCCAAGCAGTGAGGTGAGCCTGGTGAGGAGGTAAGATGCTTAATGTTGAGTTTGATGTAATGCTTAATGTTGAGCCTTTGCCACCTCCCGTGGTTGTGCATGTGTGTACTGCTATGTATTCTTTATTCATGAGCATGTGAATCCATGCCAGACCCCATGCTGGAGAAGGAACAAGTTACTTACCTTTAACTGTTGTTCTCCAGCATGGGTCTGGCATGGATTCACATGCGAACCATCCCGCCTATCCCTCTGCGGCTCTTCACTTGGTCATACTGCCACTTCACGTGCTTCCAAATCTGAAGATGGCTGCCAGAGGTGGTGCTTAGGTAGAGGGCAGTCATTGGCTGTGGTCAGTATGACGCAGAGACCAGTGATTGGTTGTTACTACGAAAGACAGATCAGAAACGAAACTGATACTGTTTTTTTCTTTACCGAGGATTCCCAGCCTGACGACGGGGAATATTCATGAGCATGTGAATCCATGCCAGACCCATGCTGGAGAACAACAGTTACAGGTAAGTAACTTGTTCCTTATTTTATTCTGAGAAGCAATCACCATACGTTCTGTTTTTTTCTTTATTAAAAGCCAGGCCATTCTGCATAATCCAGGTTTGTATGAGGTCATAAACCTTGGTTAAGGAAATGTCATCCTCTGAGTGCAGTCCTGTCAGGGGGATGACACATTGCATATCATCTGCGTAGCTTCTAAATACGACGCCATTCTGCTCCAAAAGATCAAAAAAGGGAACCATGATTCCAAGATGGCTGCCGACACTAGGTAGACGTGTGTCGACGGCGCTCCAAGAAGCCTCAAGCCTGGAAAGCATGCCCACCACCCCTTCTAGGCTCCTGAGTGGCAAGGAATAGGAAATCGTATGCCCGATCGTGAAACCGAGCAACTGGAAGCCCGAGAGCAGAGCGCGGACCGCCACTCGCCCACAGGCAGCAAGTGGAGTCTGGGGAGCCAGCGAGCAAGCCCCGGGAGCCAAGAGCTGCCGGCGCGAAGGCCGTGGTCTTGTAGGAGATCTCCAGCGAAGCACAGGGTAGCCGGAAAGCCCCCCCCCCCTCACTCCCCCACCACAAGCAACAAAACAGGGAGGGCATGGAGATTGGGAGCACAGCCGAGTCGCTGCTGGCTCCAAAACATCGAGGCGGGGGACCGCCACGGGCCCCCAGTTCCCTGGAGCGGCATCAGCCCGGGAGGGCGTACGGACACGGAGCTCATGTTGGCAGTGGAGGACTCGCGCATTTGTGTGGCGGGGCCCGCACCCCAGAGGTCACCCGGCACCGGAGCAGAGACCCGGACGAGGAGGACGATACAGCGCATTAGGTGGCGCGCAGAGGTCCACAGATTTTGGCAAACTGCAGACAGGCTCCAGCGGAGGTCCACAGATTTTGGCAAACTGCAGACAGGCTCCACCGGACAGGATTGGACACACGACAGGGAGGACAAGGCTCTCCCTCTCGCGTTGCATCAGAGTGAGTGGGGGGGAGGCGAAGAGAGGGCCCCTCAAAAGGAATCGGCCTCCGTCTCCCAGCCCGGGCTCCATAGACGCCATTCCAGGAAGGAGAATTCGGCCTCGCAGTCAAAGCGTCCCCGGTTGGGAGGCACAGGGAAGATCCTGAGGCGATTTCTGCCCGCATAAGGACCCAACAACAGAGTGCACAAACAAGGTGACTGAAGTAAATGGCGAAGGGGCCAAGGAGGTGGGTGAGTGGGGGCCCTGCATCAGGGGCAAGGAGCGAACAATTATCCCTCCAGTAACAGGATCTTCGGGGCACAGCCTTCAAAAGATAATGTTCATATTTCATCGGGGGGAGACCGCCAACGGATTTGGGGTGGCTGAGAGAGGTCTTGGATCCCCGTAGGCTACATTTGGGCCACATCATCAGGACATAGATGGACAATGCAACAAATGAGGCCCCGCTCTAAGAAGAGCTGAGGGGGACAGGGAGCGTACCCGAACACATATCGTGATAGACGAAGCGTGCCCCTTCGCTGGGAGTGGACCCCCTGTACCCCCATTCCCTCCGCTATGAACAGTGACCCCGAATAGAGAACCTACCGGCTCAAAAGAGGCCGTGCTGTAAAGTGGAAGGAAGAGCCACAGATATTCTCAGTTGTCGTGAAAGTCGGTAAGCGGGAAGGGGAGCACGCTTAAAGAAGATGGGCCCTGAGCAGAACCGAGCAGCTATACCAGAATAGGGTCACGGTCGCCAGATCCACGGGCAAGAAAAGGTGATCCCCCTTGAAGAGAGAGAAGAGAAGATCGAGGGGTCAAGTAGACAGTTGCCTCGCCATAGCTGCAACGGGGCTCAATCATCATGCCTACAGTAGGGCCTTATGAGCATGGCTGCCAAAAACAAGAACAGGTCTAACAAGAGCAGGATTTCACAGGCTGAAGCCTCGGGCCCTCTCATATCGATATGGGCAAATAAAGATACTCCAGAGAAGAGAAGAGGTCAGCAAGAAGGAGCCTCAGAACAAGGCCAATCTGATCAGGCCTACACAGGGAAATGCTATCCCTGCAAACCTTGCTGGCAAGGACATTTCAGGACCAAATTCAACTGATAAGGTTGGTTTTAAATCCGGCGCTGTCCGACATAAAGCAGAAAATAGGCCAATTGGGGGAGAGAACAGATTTGATGGAAAGAGGCCTACAGAAAGTGAGTAAAGCGGCAACGGAGAACAGCAAATCGATTGACAGATTGGACACAGCAATACAGAACCTTGAGATCAGAATGGAAGATGTGGAAAATAGATCCAGACGGATCAACATTGGGCTAAAGCTTCTGCCGGAGACAATCCTGGATAGAGACATGCAAGAGACAATCCAGGAAATATTCACAGATCTGTTGGGGGAGGATACACCGGATAAGATCGAGCTGAATAGAGTGCATAGAGTGGGCCGCCTCAGCAAATACCGGAACGTACAACCAAGAGATGTCCTAGCAGTCTTTACGAGGTATGCACAAAAAGAGGCTGTGCTCAGAGCAGCAAGACCTGGGGAGCCGATAACTTATAAAGGTCAGAGAATCGAGCTCTACCAGGACCTCGCCAGCAGCACCCTACTCAAAAGGAGACAGATGGGCCCAATATTGGCAAAGCTCCAGGAGCAAGGAGTCCGAAGGGGCGAATCTTCTACAAATTGATCTAGATCAGGATCAGGGGATGGCCAGTCCAAAGAAAACACCTGACCCAGGAAATGGACCTAGGCTCAGACCATGGGAATGGGCAGTTGCAGGGGAAGGGAAAAGAAGGCCAGCCCTACGGGGCCCAGCTGGTAGAGGAGGAGAGAGGGGCTCTGCTGCCGATGAAGAGGTTGAGACTGGTGCGGACTAACGCAGAGTGAGTACATAAAAAAGGGGGTGGTGGACAGAAAGGTTGACAACGAGGGGAGGGGAGTGCTAGAGCAAACATCATGGATCGACAAAGGCATGGAAGCCTGAGAGAGGGGGTAGGGGGAAGGCCTGGGGAAGAGGCCCTCAGAGGGAAGGGTGGAGAGGATAGGGGAGCAGGGGTAGGGGGATCAGGGTTAAGCCACACAGTGATAATTCCGTATGGGGAATGGGAAAACCGGAGCGAAAACCTGAGAGAAAGGCAGGAGGGAAGGAACCAGTGGTATCACGGAGCGGGAGACCACTAGTCCTCGTCATTCAAGTGGGTCACGCATAATGTTAGGGGACTCAATTCCCCATTAAAGAGGAAGAAGCTCGAGCTCTTCACGAAAAGAATTAGACCAGACTTTTTGGGCCTGCAAGAGACGCATTTACTTCATAGGGATCAGCAAAGACTCAAATTAAGGAGATATGACCAAATATTTCATGCATCAGGGGCAACGAAATCGGGAGGGGTGGCCCTGGCTATTGGCAATACAGCTAACTTCAGGGTTGAAGAGACGATAAGAGACAAAGAGGGCAGATACCTAATGGTGAGAGGCTCAGTTGGAGATGAAATCTACACGATAGTCGGAATTTATGCTCCAAACTCAGGACAGGAAGCATTCCTTCAGTACCTCCTGGGGAAAAATGGGGAACATTCAAAGGGCCAAATAATTCTAATGGGCATTTGAATATTGCGTGGGATGGAGCAAGGGACAGGTCAGGCAACAAAAACAGGGGGGGGGGTGTAGTAGCCTAAATAGACCTGCAGGAAAGCATGTCCGCTATGGGCCTAGGGGACGTTTGAAGGGAAGTAAAAGGGAGTCTGGAGGGATTTACCTTCTTCTCGGAAGTCCATGGGACACAGTCAAGAATAGATTTCTGGGTCTCAGCGAACCTGGTGGGGAGGGTTAAAGAAGTAGAGGTGGGCCCCATGGGAATAGCAGACCACAAGATAATCATAATGCAGCTCGAACTGGGATATAAGAGATGGGGGGAGTCTGGGGCTGGAAATGCCCTGAGTATTTGTTGAGGGACCCTGTCATTATGGGAGAGATAGAGAGTAAGATAAGAGAATACTTTGAAAGCAATAAAAGGGGAGAAAAGGGGGAGGACATCTGATGGGATGCATTCAAAGCTACAGTGAGGGGTGAAATTATGGCAGCCAAAGCACAAAAACATAAACAGATGCTAGCCCTGGAGATCCAGCTGGAGGCAGAGGTGGAGGAGGCAGGGAAAAGAGTAGCAGAAGCACCCAACAGACGCAACTATAGGGACTATAGAAGAGCAGTGGGCCAAATGGGCCTGCTACGGACTAAAAAAGCAGAAGGGTTCCTACTATCCATATGACAAAAATACTATGCTAAGACCAATAAGATCGGCACCCTACTGGCGCGCCTTCTTCGGGGAGCAGAGTTGAGGAATACAATCACTGCCTTCAAAACGGAGGGGGGAGACAGGGTCACTCGACTTGAAGATCTTCAAGAAACCATGACTAAATACTATGAATCATTATATAGGTCACAAAACCCCCAGGCGCAAATCCAGGAGAAGTTCCTGGAAAGGATTAAGCTACCCGTTATAAGCAGGGATGCTCAGGATATCATAAATCAAGAGATAACGGAGGATGAAGTGAGGGGTGTCATTGGGAAGTTGCCCTTGGGCAAAGCTCCAGGCCCCAATGGCTATTCGGCCACATTTTACCAACGGTGTGCCGGGATATTGTTGCCGCACTTAACCCACCTTAACACCTTTAAAGTTAGTGGCCGAATAGCTCCTTCTATGAAAGAAACTAAAAACTACCCGATTTTGAAACCGGGTAAAAACCCCCTGGAAAGATCCTCCTATAAACCGATAGTCCTCATCAGCGTTGATGCTTAAATCTACACAAAAATTTTGGCTAATAGATTGGAGGGGCTTCTTCCGGCCCTGATTCATCAGGACCAATCGGGTTTTATTAAAGGAAGGCAAACAGCAGATAATATAAGGCGGGTGGTGCATTTGCTGGAAAAAGTGAGGAAAACGAACACTCCCGTGGCCCTTGTCTCGCTAGACACTGAAAAAGCGTTCGACCGGGTGGAGTGGTCGTTCCTCTTTAGGGTCATGGAGGGAATGGGGCTTGGAGGGGCCTACTTGCAAATGGTCAAAGCTATCTACGACGGGCCACAGGCAAGGGTGGTAGTTAATGGAGCGGCATCCAGACTGTTTCAGTTAGAAAGGGGTACAAAGCAGGGCTGTCCCTTGTCGCCCTTACTGTATGCAATATTCTTGGAACCATTACTCCAAGCTATACGGGAGTCAAGGGAACACAGGGAATTCCGTTTGGAGGGAGCCAGCACAAGGTGGCAGACTTTGCTGATGACATGTTGCTTACCCTCACCAATCCATCTCATTCTGGCAAGGCCAGTAGAATACTGCTTGAAAATGTTGGGGAGACATCGGAGCTAAGCATTAATATGAGCAAATCTGAGCTATTGGACCTAACTTTGGGGAAAGAGGAGAGGGAGGAGCTCAAAATGACATCACCGTTTGCATGGCGCCCCGGTGGGATTGTTTACTTGGGAGTGAAGATAACTCCAGCGCTCCCAGGGTGGTACGCGGCCAACTACCCCGCCTCTATTGAGAAACATTAAGAAGGTTCGGGAGAATAGCAGCTACAAAAGTGGTCATATTGCCGCGTCTTCTGTATTTGTTCCAAGCTATCCCCCAGGCGGTCCCGGAGAGCTTCTTTAAGGAGCTTTGAAATATAACAAACACATTTATTTGGGAAGGTAAGAAAGCAAGGGTTAGTAGGCATCAACTCAAAGCCCAGTGGAAAGAGGGCGGACTGGCCCTCCCTAACTTTAGACAATACTATGAGGCAGCTCAGTTGAGTTATCAGAGAGTGGCTTCAACAAGGGGAAGAGAAGCACTGGGGGAAAATGGACAGGGCAGTAACTAAGCACGATTTAGGAGAGGTCCTTTGGCTCCCTAAACAACATCGTCTGAAACACATGTACATGAGCTCCATCAATAGATTGGTCGTGGACATTTGGGATAGGCTGGTCCGGTTAAGAGGCATCACTACCTTTCCGTGCCCGTTCACACCAATAGTCAATAACAGGGACTTTACACCTGGGTTGGAGAGGGGAGCTTTTAATAAATGGCAGGACGGGGGGTGTAGGAAGATGTGGGACATGTTTATTGGGAAAGAAATCGGCTCCTTCCCAGAGTGTAAAAGGGATTTTGCCCTGGGGGAGGAGGAGAGAATGTGGTACTACCAACTGCGTTATTGTCTGGTGCACCCAGAAAATAAAGAGGCGGCTACCAGAGAACCAACTACGTTCGAAAAGTTTTTAATGACCAATGATGGCTCAAAAGGGATGATCTCACAGCTATATAAGGTTCTGGATGAGGCCACCCCGAGGCAAAGCTGGTCTTTTATGGAAAAATGGGAAAGAATTCTTGCAAGAGGAATGGAGAAGAGGGAATGGGTGAGATTATGGAAGAACATTCTGAAACTAGCAAGAGCATCCCAAACCCAGGAGGCATGGTACAAAATAATATACCGGTGGCACTATACCCCAGCCCGCTTACACAGACTATACCCTGGGACATCGAATGACTGTTGGAGAGGGTGCGGGGCGGAGTGAACAGCGGAGCATATCTGGTGGAGATGCCCAGAAATAGTGCCCTTTTGGGAGGAAATCCGACAAGCCCAAAACCAGGCCTTTGGACCAGGGAAAAGTAGACCCCCGGAACTGACTGTTGGGCATTATGCACGGCGATACAGCAAGGGAATCGAGAGCCAGAGAAAGAGCGCAGGTGATGCTCACCATAGCAGGAATGACATCGATTGCTCAGAACCGGAAAAGCTCGACTGTACCAACATTTCAGGACGGGCTGCGGAAAATATGGGAAATAGTTGCGATGAAATGGGCAACATATGCTATGAACAATGCACTGCAGAGCTTTGCAAGTGAATGGGGGGAAATTATGGCCTTTCTCAGGGATGACTTCAGGATCGGATGGCGTCCGCAGCGCTTTAGGCTATTGGATCTGCAGTGACTGTTCAGGGTTAGATCGTGCCATAAAGCGCCAAGGAACACTGGGAAGTGGCTTTTTCCCTTTTTTGTTTTTTTCTCTTCTCTTATTTGGGGGTGGTGGAAAGGGGTAAATGTTGGAGGAGTTCATGTTTGAAAAAATTCAATCAATTTTTTTAAAAAATTAAAAAAAGGACCCATGAAGATATTATAAAAAGGAGACGCACAAGCACCCTGGCCAACATCATAAGCTAAAGTTATAGGCAACGCCTCTGCCTCTCCACTGTATACTCTACACTGGCCATCTCCAAGAAACTAAGAGATCCACAGTGCAGCGCCATCAGAGAAGGTAGCCACGTCCTTCAACCTGGTGATCAGAATGGAATGATCAACCAGGTCAAAGGCTGCAGACAAATCTAGCAGCATAAGGAGAGAGGCCTGTCCTCTATCCATAGTCAAGTAACCTAGATTTCAATTCCAGAAGCGCTGTTTCTGTCCCGTGACCCTGTCTAACACTAGACTGATATTGATTAAGGATCAGATGCTTATTGAAGTGGGCCGAGATTTTAACATAGGCCACACGGTCCAGAATTTTAAGGAGGAAAGGTGTTTGTGATGGGCCGATAGTTTAAGGCCGTTTTAGGACATAGTCCTGGTTGCTTCAGAATAGAAGTTATCCAAGCCTTTTTTATCCCCATCGGGACATGATTTTCTAAGAAGGATGTGTTCACAAATGTGCATAGCGCATGAGTTAATGTAGGGGAGCAAGATTTTATTATCATAGCTGAACATGGATCACCCTTACATCTTGTGGTCTTAAGATGTTCAATAATAATGGCCAATTCATATACTGAGATTGGGGATAAGTTGAATTGGTGCAAATAGAGCTTCTCTACAGACGTCTCTGCTTCATATGCTCTCATTGGCGTAATGACTTTTTAAAGATAATATCTTTCTTAATTTTTTCCAATTTGTCCATCATGGTCTCCTGGATAGAAGTACACCAGGCCGCATCCTTATACAGAATGTCATTATTCTCTTCATGTGGGGTTTCCTGTCCTCTTGAATTTTAAAGAGTTCCTTAACTTCGGATTCAGAATTCGCTATCCAAAGTCGTTACAGCGTGATCCTTTATCTCTTTTTTTTGGATTTCCTGTTTATTCACCAGTATTTGTCCTACAAGTCCGTCTGTGCACTGTACATGTTTTGCAGCATGGGTTGTCCTATGAGCTGGAGATTGCTTTTTTTAAAACAGATAATTCCACAACATGCAAGGACTGCCAGCGCCACCATCTGTCCACTTTCCAACTACTTTGGCGACATACATCCTATGAGGTCCAGCTTTATCTTTTCTCATTCATCACTTTTCCTGCACCATTTTCCAAACTTTATAAACCGTTTTGTTCCACTTACTTTACTTGTAAAACTGCACTCTGTTTGCATTACCCTTTATGTGAAAAGATGCTTTTTTAAATGAAGAATGCTATCTATTATGCTGCCTCCTCCTGATCCTAGATGGAACTACTTAGTCTTCGCTCATATGCTAGGCTTCCTTTGTCCTGAGTCTTTCATCCAGTCCATGATTGTGATCTCTTATGCCAGTACACACGTTCATATTCTTGATCTCCCTCCTTATGATACTTGACATCCACCATCTGGTTGCCTGTTTTAAGACTGACTTCAATCTGCCACTATATTTATGTCCAGAAAGGGGCACAATACTGCAGATGAGGCCTCTAGAATTAGACAGTACTGGAAATGAGGCCGCAATAATTCAACCCAATGCTGCGGATGCAGTCGCATGAACTGCACACAATACTCCAGGTGAGGCCTGCAGAAATTAACGCAATACACCTGATGTGTGTGTCAGAACTGGATGCAATACTGCAAATAAGGTCCCTGCAATTGGCAGAGTACTGCAGATGGGGGCTTCTTATTTTGGCATGAACATAGTCTATGCATTTGCACATCATCTCAAGCATCTTATTGTTGTCTTTTCTGAGTTTGCTTCTGTGTATCGCTCCTGTGGATTAGTTTGGGCTGGCACAACTGTGTTTGTTATTCAGTTTGTCATGCTGTGACATATTTGCCAATATTTGGCGGTGCGTTGAACACCTCTATAACCTAAGAAGGAAATGATTCAACATGAAGTGTGCCTCATAGGTCTGTTGGAGTCTTCGTGCCTAGAAGAAATCCATTTCCGAAAAGGATCTGCTTTCTGTGACTGAGAAATGTAGCGTTCCATAAAGCTATATAGGATCCCAATCCAGATTCTAATTTGAGATTTAATTGATTTAGTTGAGAATAAGATGGTCTGGGACTCTGAAAGTTAAGGAAACAAACCAGGAAGAGTTGTATACTTGGCATGGAAGTGAACCAAACGGATACAACGCTACAGTGTGAGTTTGGGACTAGAACCCAAAGAAGAAGTGGAGCATAAGAGGGTCTGGCACCCTAATTGTGAAAGAAACCAACCAGGAAGAGTTGTTTGCTTGGCAGGGAAGTGAACCAGGCAAACACATAGTTACACTGCGAGTCTGGGACCGCAACCATATCAGAATCTAAAGTATAAAGTGACTGAGAATAAAAGCGGTCTGGGACCCTCTGGGAGAAAGGGAGTCTGTGAGAGGACACTTGCTTGGCAGGAGAGCGAACCAAGCCATTTGGAATATTGCAACTCTGGGACCCGCACCCACATGAGATTGTGAATAAGAGGGCCAAGAACCCAGGAACTGATAAATTGAATCCTACGCTTGGTAGTGGAGTGTGCCAAGTTAGGATAAAGAACTGTGAACCCAAGAAGTATATCCGTGTGAATGGCCCAGTGACTTTTTTTCCTAAGGGGATAAAAGAGCTCAGTAGCCCTTAAGGATTGAACATCAGGTAAGAAAAAATCTAGGGGAAAGGAGCACAACCTAACATTGTTTATTTTCCATCACTTTTTATTACCAGAGAGACTGTGAACTTTTCTTTTGGTTGAAGCTACCACTAACCCTTTTACTTTTGGAAGAGACCGTCCGTGCACACTTCCTTTAGGTTATTAGTGTCCGAAACAGAGGTAGGTTTTGAGACACGACAGTGACAGCCCTTTTAGTGTTGGACTTCCTGACAATTTCACTTGTTTTCTTAGGGATAGAGAGGCAACCCTTTCTTGATTAATAAGAGTCTACATCCAAAAATATGCCACCTTTGTGTCCAAGCCTTACATCTGTACCCTTACAGTGCTTGAATCCATAGTTGAAAATATCAGCAATTAATACCAGTCTTCCTAATGGTTTGTGAAGTGCATCTTAGCTGCTGTATAGATACATGTGAATATTATATTCTATTTTGCCGGCCACCACCCACTGTGGCAATGTATACCGTCCTAGTAGGCTCCTACCCCCTCCCTCATCCAACATATTTCCCCAGAAAAGATAGTGACCTGGAAAATACAACCTCCCCTCCCAGGGGGAGAGTGTTAGAGGTGGGTGAGCATCGTAATGGACTGGTTTGGTGGCAGAGGGGCCGGAAGCTGATGAAAAGGACAGGGCAGGGCCGGAAGTGGCACGGTACGACCTACATTAAATAGCAAATCCTCTTTCTTTGTGTGCTGGTATGGTTTTTTTGGTTACCCACCACCCCATACTTCATATTGAAAAAGGAAATTCCAAGCCATGAGCGCATCTCACAGAAATAAAGACGGGCCATGAATCCACAACGTTGGCTCTCCAAGTTCCTTGTAGTAGAACAGTCATTATTTTTGACTTTTTCCTCATTACAATCATAATTCAAATTTTTGGTGTGTTAATACATTGAGTGAGTTAGTATCCTGACAATGTGTCTATTGTGCCTCAGATCCTGACAAAATGTGTCAGTGTAATGCCATCTCTATGGCTGAAAGGTTTCGCCTGCTGGTCTTTGTCAAGGCAAGTTGTATATACTAGTTCCGTGGCTTGGTTCCATACATCGGAATTATATTTGTTCTATTTCTGCTCGCGTTTAGTTAAACGGACAGCAGTTTCAACGGTTACAGGAGGGGCGAGGCAGGCAAGTCAAACGAGACGATAGCCATGCATGAGAGTAAATCATAAGCAAATCATACGAGTGGGAAAAAAGAAAGAAAATTGTAAAGGTTGAAAAGAAAATCAAAACAAGTGTCAGTACATGCAATTATCAGCTTGGTTCATAAAGTCCACGACCGTATACAGAAAAGGATAAGAACAGGAATTTGTCTCCAGGTTGAATCACAGTTGTCATGAAACTGAAATTCATGATATAAGAATATGTAAAGTTGATTTGCTTTGCTATCCCCGCTTGTGAATAAGGTATGCAATTAGCCGCAAAACTACTCAATTACATTTTTGACGAGCATTATGTTACGTTTTGTTATCTTACTTTGCATTTATATAGCGCCTTATGTACCATTGGTATGGTCTGAAGGTGCTGGTAGGTTGAACGCCCTTGGGAACCGGAGTTCAAGTTATTAGAGGGAGTAGAGAGAGTGAAAGGTGCGTGTGAGCACCGGATATGTGTGCAGCTGGTGCGGTATTTGTGTAATAGCTGCTTCTTAGTGGTAGGTGTGGTGGTTGAGAGATCAGGAGTATGTGTTCGTTCTGGCAGGATTTATCCAGATCGAATGTGGCTGCGTTAGGCCTGAGGAGAACGACTGGCTGGGGGGTGTGGTACCAATAGTGTAGAGTATGCGGCAGATGTTGGTATGAGAACAGTTATACCGAATGGTGTCATAGTATCTCTGTGTTCTAGTTGAGTGGTGGTGTAGAGAAGAGAGTAAGCGTTGTGATGTGATATAATGGGTGACATGCTCTTTCAAACATTCCATGCACTCCAAACCATTCCATGTAAGTCACGCATTCCACGCACTCCAGTCTGCCCCACGCACTCCAGTCTGCCCCACGCACTCCAGTCTGCCCCACGCACTCCAGTCTGCCCCACGCACTCCAGTCTGCCCCACGCACTCCAGTCTGCCCCACGCACTCCAGTCTGCCCCACGCACTCCAGTCTGCCCCACGCACTCCAGTCTGCCCCACGCACTCCAGTCCGTTCCACGCCCTCAATCCGTTTCATGTATTTGAATCTGTTCCATGTACTCCGATCCGTTCCGTGTATTGTAAGTTGTTTTATGCACTGCATCCATGTATTTCACCCGTACCATCTACATACTTTATCCGTTCCATCAACATATTTCACACGTTCCATCCACATACGTCACCCGTTCCATCGACATGCGTCATCCATCCACATACGTCACCCATTCCATCCACATACGTCACTTGTTCCATCCACATTATGGTATGGGTACAACCGTGTCATCTGTTTTGAGCATTACGTTGGTTTCTCCTTCACTTCAACATTGTCTAGCATCTGCTTTCGGATTCACTTCTCCTATTTAATGACCTGTTGTTGATAAAAGTTCGTGATCACTAACATTTCATTTATGCCCCATATTATGCTGCTAAATAAAAATGTTTGTAATTAGGCACCTCAATAGTCCAATTGCTTTATTTAATCCAAGCGCGTCCTATTTTACAAAATATAGGATTCGCCAAATTTCGTTCTAAAAAAGGATTAATGACTTAATTAGCTTCTAGGGAGCTGAAGGTCATATGATTGGTTGTAGCTAGTACTCTTCTCAATTGATTAAATTAATAGTTTGTTTGTGCCTCGGTGGTAATAGTAACTATCCTATTTGTGCAGAATATGTTTCTGGCATGTTGTGGGGACCACTTAAACTGTGATACTATTTGTGCTGTTATCAGGGCTCAGTTATCTTCTAAAACAGTTTATAAAACGAATTTATGATCCTATTCAAAATACTCAAAATAGCTGCATGCTGGTGTTCGTCCCAAAACTCTTTAATTCTGTACTAATACTAATTGGACACAGCCCATATGTGTTCATCTTGGGCCTATACCTCTAAATATGGCCTTAATAACAGTGGACCAATTCAGTGTGCATGTACACGTGGCAAATGGCATACTTGAAACGGTTTGACGTCTGTTTTTGTATGTGATATTTCTGCAGGGTCGTCGCAGAGATGATAGTGCGTCCATTGGTGAAATCACGGTCAGATAGTGCGTCCATTGGTGAAATCACGGTCACTGAACACAAGATGACTGGTACCCACTAGCTTAGTAGTGTAACAGAGCTCTGGGGTACAAGATGTCCGGGAGGCTTGCGGGCACGGGGGTTAGCCGGGGGTTCTGGAAGACCTTCCAAGTCCCGAAACTGCAATGGATTCTCTAATTAAAAGAATAGCGTGGTAAAGAGATCTTGGAACAAGTTCCGAATAGAGAGATGACAACGGGGGTCACAAGTCCCTGAAAAATCCAAACTAATAAAATTGAGAGAGCGGGTCCCGAATACAGAGAAAGCCGAAAGGTGGTCATGAAAATCTTAGCTTCTCTTTTGGGGGATAAGGTGGGAGTGGGTTTGCGGGCAATGCCTGTGGGTGGGTGTGTTAGATTTAATGTAAAGTAGTCTTGCAGGAGCACCACATAAGTCAATTTATGAGAGCTGAAGGGTCGATATGTGTGCTGTCGCTGCTACGTCGTTGCACTTTATCTTTTCTTTCTTCCTATCTGGCATAGTATTCTTGCTCTGATTCTTTCCACACTGCTGTTGTCTTGTTCTTTCCGGTGCAGTTCTGTGTTTGTGGCTCTTCCTTCTTGAAAGTAAAAGATGACATTTGCCTTCTGTTTTGCTTTGCTGATAGAGCAGTTTTTTTCCGATCCTCCACTTTTGGCAGAACTTTGTTTTCCGGTCCTATATTTATTTTTTGGGCGATTTTTGTCTGAAATGTGAGGCATTTACTGTGTCCAAATGTTTCTCAATTCGGATAATTGCAGGAAATGGGGTGCTCAAAACAACACAAAAAACGAAATTTCAGCCGGGAAAACGCCCATAATGGGCAAGTTCACTTCCTAAGCTCAAATGGCAAAGCGGATGGACTCGACTCAAAATGCACCAATTTCTGGGCAAAGCAAATTTCAACCGTTTCACCCACCAGGATATACATATGTGTGCCTCTTGCCTTGGTGGTGCAGTCCATATTGAAGCCCTGCTAATAGGTTATGCCTTGTACTGCTTGCTGTATGTTGGTGGCTGAATCGGGTGTGGTCATAAGTGGAACCCCAAGGTCTTTAGGAAGATGTAAGACACACAATTGGTTCTCCTTTTTAAAACAGAGCGCCACTCCCCAAGATTCCCCCAAGGAGCTTGTCTTATGGATGTGGAAAACTAGGTATTGGCATCAGAAACTGCGCAGTTGAGTGTCCTGCTTATAATTCACCCAGCTGCGCAGGAGTCCACCATGTTTGCATTAGGAGGGGACATGAACCACGATGTGCAGCAATCACATTAAGGTTAGGGAGGTTGTGTGAAGGAAACTAGGACTGCCAGGAAACGACGAACAAGGCTGCACAAAGGACACGCCAGATTGGAAGAACGCATTGCAAAGGTAGCGCTAACCGAGAGGTTGTGGGCTCATAAAGGCACATGCATTGGGAGGTAAAGTCTAGCTTGCATCATTCACCAGTCGGGAAAAGGAAGGCTCGATGGTTAACTCTTCAGAGGCAGATTATGAGCTTTCAGACTAATGAAGTTGTTTGTGTCTGGTTAGGTACCATGTGTGTTTGTTTCTTGCATAGGATTTCAGTAATTGTTTTGTTTTTTAAAAAATATTTTTATTTACATGTTTATTAAGCTTATATACAGAACATAGACAAAACATACATCAAAAGTCACAATAAAAGGAAACAAGCCTAAAACTAAGTTGATCACCTTTAGAGTGCCCAACACATTCCTAATATAGAGGTTTCTTTCAGGAAACAATCCAGCATTAAAAACCAATTCTCCTGGAGGAGAAAATAAAACATAACTTACAGTTCCAAAAATCTTCCCCAAATCTGTTCAGATAAGTTTATTTTCTTATCCCTGTGAAGAATAATGTTCTCGATTCTCGGCACGTTTCAGATCAGCCAACCATTCTAACACATGTTGTATTTCCTCACGTTTCCACTTCCTCAGAATAATGCTTTTTGCAGAGTTTGCCACCCTGAAAAACCAGCAACGTTGTGGGTATGAGAGATCTTCCACCAGGTCTTCCTTACCCAGAATTATACCTGCCTAATCATAGTCTTCTTTCTGCATAAGAACCTTATTCATTCTTGATGTGACCTCCCTCCCTCCTGCTTTTTAATTTGCAGCAATCCCAAATCATATGTTCAAAGGTTCCCCTTACATGCTTACACCTCCAACAGGCCTCCGAATCAAGTAGCCCTCTTGCAAAGAATTTTTGCGGCGTCCAAAATGCTCTAGTTAGTGTTTTGATTTGGCAACTCCTTTCACCCAGATTCAAAGAGGTAAGAGCCACATTTGTGCACAAATTCCTCCAACTGTTCTCAGTCATCTCCGATCCTAGTGTATCCGACCATTTGTCCAATTAGTCTTTATTTGGCTCCCTGTACTGTTCCAAACTCTTGTCCACCTTAGAGGCTAGGTGACCTTCTGATTTGTAATCTCTTAACCAGATATGCCACCGATTGCTGTCCTCTGGAACCTTGTTCATCAGAGCTTTCTTCAGCCTTCTATATTCCCCCAGTGAGCAATATGAGAGCTTTTTCTAAAGTTAATTGCTTAAAGCGGATCCATTTTTTGTCCTCAACTAGATCTTCCAGCCACTGTATACCACCCAGCAGCCAGTTTGGCCAGAGTAGAGATTTCCCATCCAGTTTTATGTCTAGATTCAACCAGATTAAAATAATACTGTTGCCAACCACATCCTTTCTGCTTTTCCTCAGAAGATCTTTCCAGCAAGCCCTTATGAATGCAGTTAGTAGAAAAGATTTACAACCTGCCCCATACACTAACGTTAGAATTGCTCTACGGGATAATGGAGACAATCTACTCGCGTCAGCCTGTATCCATACATCCGAGGAGTTTTCTATGAAAGGAACTCAATGTCGAGCACCAAATGCCAGATTATAGTTTTCAAAATCCGGAACACCCACACCACCTCTTCCCTGGGACAGTTGTAGTTTCCATAGTTTTAAACCTGCCTGCTTACCATCCCACAGGAAGGTTTGGATCAAGCTCTCAATTCTCTTTATGAAGCTCATTTTGATCTGCATGGGGAGCATGCTTAGTACAAAATTATTAGTGGGTTGATGTCATTTTAATTGCATGCACTCTCCCCCCAGAGGATCAATCTCGGCTCATTCCATCTTTTTAATTCTGGCTCTAAGTTTTGGGTAATGTATGATAGATTGACCGCCATCATTTTAGTCACATCATTAGTCAGCCAGACACCAAGATATCGCAGCTTGTCGGGACACCAATTGAAGCCGTAGGCTCTCAATTTCAAGTCTGAACAGGTGTTTGATGCTGGCAATGCTTTGGATTTCGTCCAATGGATCTTGTACCCCGAGATCCTGTGAAAGATGTCAATTTGGTCAATTAGCGCCGGAAAAGAAGACTTGATGTTTTGAAGGACCAGTAGCATATCATCGGCATAAAGCCAAACTTTCTGACAGGCATCACCATAATGTACTCCTTCAATTGCCCTGTCGTCTCCTATTTTGACAGCTAGGAGTTCCATTGCGATGACAAATAATATGGGCGAGAAAGGACAGCCTTGTCTTGTGCCCCTCTTAAGTTAAAATTCATCTGATTTTTCTTTATTTATTTATATAGTTATAACGCGCCGCAGCTCGCAAGCATCAGGGCGCGACAAACACGAAGGAGAAGAGATCACGGGACTACATAAAATAAAGAAGAGATGGACTCAATATGAGTCCGAAGCTGAGTATGTAACAACTTACCGATACAAGGCCATTTGTGTTTACGCTAGCTGTTGAACACGAATATAAGAGCCTGATCCATTCAATCATATTTTTCCCAAAACCAAAGTCTTCCAATGCTGCCAAAAGGTACTCCCACTCTATCCGGTCGAAGGCCTTCTCTGCATCCAACGAGAACACCACCACCACCACCACCACAACCACCACCACCTCCTTCAGATGTTCCCTGATTTTGTACAAAGTCAACAATAATCTCATATTCTCTGAGGCATGTCTCCATTTTACAAAGCCTGTTTGACTATGATCTATAATGTCAGGTAACAAGTTCTCCATTCTCAAAGCTAAGGCTTTTGCAAAGATTTTATTGTCTGTGTTTATCATGCTTATTGGTCTATAGCTGCTAGTTTTTGTTGAAGATTTACCCTCCGCCATACATTTCTTCAAGCCTCCCTTTTCAACTTGTTTTCATTGCTCATAATTCCCCCACTCCCACCCAGCTGTGAATCTAGGGTAACATTGAAATCTCCCCCCAAATTTCTTTCATTCACATTTTGCAAAAACGGTGCCAGAGTAACTAAAAACCCACATCCCCACATTGGCAGCATAGATATTACAAATACAGTATGTAACATTTAGATTTTTCAAATGAACACATACAATTATACCCACCTTATCCATTTCACATCTCATTTCTGAAATTGGTAGATTCTTCCTAATCAAGGTACATACACCTCTTGAGCGAGATGTGAAAGCAGAGCAAAACACATTACCAACCCATTCTCGTTTCCACTTTTCTGCTTCTGCCTCCAATAAATGTTTCCTGAAACAGGGCTACATCCGCCCCAACTCATCGAGTCTATTCAAAATCATTTTCCTCTTATTCACACAGTTCGCTCCATTAACATTGCAGGAAATGACCTGCACACTCTTCTTATAAGAAGTTGCCATGAATGCACTGTTAAGCAATCCTCCCCCTCCGCCCACCCCCCCACGGTGATGAAACCTAGGAACTCATAACGCCCCTCAATAAGAACGAAAAAACAAACCAACAGCACAAAAATCTTCTTGGATTTGTCCAACCCAAACCACTGGAACCTCCCTTCCACAATCACGAAGAGAGAAACACTACCCCACTCCCTCCCTTATTTCCCCATCAAATCAAATACCTATTTAACATAATACCATGCATAAACCCGTCTTTTATCCCAAATACTCTTCAGTTTTCAATTAACTCAAATTCAATCCTCACTACCAAATTCACCCCCAGAGTCGCCCCAACGAGTGCTGAGTAGGCAAGATGGCAAGCCGTCCCCTCACAAAGTTAAAATTCTACCAAATGTATTCCCAATATACGATGAAACTTGAATAAATCCTTGTTCAGTAAATGGCACCACCCCCGTGCATCAGTGTGCGAAATATCGTTAATCAGGGCATGGGAGAGGCAGACAAATAATATCTACATACGCGTCAAACACCTCCAACCAAACCAAAATACCATCTGGCTGTGACTATGCACTGTAAGCCTGGCACAAAAATCAAACCCGAAACACATAACAGCCCATCCCGAAATGGCAACCTCTCCATCATAGCCTGTCCTGAAGTCCAGCAAAACCCATTTAACCTCACTACCCTTTCCCGTCCCATGATTAGGCATGCCAACCTCACAGTCAATAGTTAGTAATTGTTAAACTGCTGCTCAAGGCTCTACATGATACCTAGGGCTTGATTCACAGAGCGCTTTCCTATGGGATTGCACCATTATAAAATGCTTCTGTGAACCGGCCCATAGAGACTTCTCCCAGCTGCTATTGTTGCTGTCGTAACTCGGGGGTTTCTTTCTGAGTTATTGGGATTTCTGGTGTGGTACTGGAGAGGGGGAGAATAGAGGCTTTACAAGCTTAAAAACTATACCGTAATTTCCTGCAGGTCAGAAGGCAGGTAGGTCACAGAATGAAATCACCTAAGTCTTCCCACGTACCACTGACTCACCATTTGGTAGCTCAAGATGTGAATCTTACAGGAGGTGCTGTAGTATAAAGGGTCCAGTGTGACACAATACAAATACACTACAAAATAAAAAAGTCCATGTCCAAAAAAAGGCAATACAAAATATGGTCCATTCAGTGATGGTCCTACTAATGGCGAAGAAAGGCAATTGTATCCGAGGCAGCATTGCCCATAGCAGGTTGGCCAATCGGGTATTGCACGACTTTAATGTAAGATTGTATGGTATGAGGAAAAACCTCTGCAATCTTTCATCGTCAGTTCAGTGCAACAAGGCAGTAGCTTGGAGATTGGCTTAGATGGGATCCAACTGGCTAGTGGCAAAGGTTGCTCCACTGTTAAGGTTGTATACATTTTTGTAAGGTTCCCCTTTCCATACAAGAATATTGTCCCTTCTTGAGTTGGGGTTTTTCCCTCTCAAAGTATAATAATATTTTATCTTACAGGGTTGATGCCTTCTTGCTTAGCATAGATGAGATTAGAATTGGCACGCTCATGTTTGTGAGCGATTGAGTGTTGGCCAACCTTACCCCAATGGGCTACAGCGAAAAATATATCGTTCAGTTTCTTGTGCTAAACTTAGTCAGTTAGAGACTAGTTTGGATTTAGTTATACTAAATCCAAAACATCGACATTTAAGAATTTTTATTTGTAAATTGAAGAGAACCATTTTGAGGAGGTGCAGTGATGTGTAAATATGTTACTATTCTTTACCTCCAAATTGAGGTGGTCCGCTCATATAAATTCCTAACTCGCCAAAGCAGTGGAGTCAATTCTGCGTTTGCATGGAAATTACTCATTTGGAACCTTATGCAGTGATGGTGCAGTGGCGTGTTCAGACTCTTTTGACTGGGGTGGCCCAAGTGGGGTACTGACTTATGCAGGGGTGGCATGAAGTATGAGCACGCACATACACGCGCGCAGCCAGCCAGATTCCAGGGGTAGCATGTGACACCCCAGGCCACTCCCTGGACATGCGTTTGCGGTGGTGCTCTCCTATTTTTTATAAACTGTACCTAAATGGAGGCACCAATGCAATGGATCGACTTAAGTTGGAAAGATGTTCGGGCATAGAGCTTTTTGACTCTCAAAAATACTCTTGTCTGTGTCCGCTAACAGTAAGGGTTTGTGCCTTTTATGAATGTCGTCTAAAACGCTCCTTTTCTAATGACGTAAACGTAGGGAGAGGGAATGCTATGCCCTTAGTAATATGGTCAAAGGAGACATGTTCAAATGCACTTAGAACCTGAAACTGCATACTGCACCTGGACCTGAAACTGCGTTATTAATAGTGTGGGCTATGGTGTAAATTGGAGAAGGACTAGAGATGCCTAGAAAGGTTTATTAGCGAACTGAATAACCTAAAGTTGTGTGATTGCTTAGTAAGGGAATCCTCTTCTTTGCCATTGCTGCCTATTGTGTAGTCTGGTCAAACCTAGACCTGCCTATTATGGCACGCTTTATGCCAGCACCAACACACTGACACTTGCAAGAACTGCACAACAGCAACCAAGGGCAGAGTAGGCTGACAAACCGTTGTGTGCATGCGATGATGGGGATCCTGCGCCGAACCCTCACCGATCACTGAAAGCCCTAGTAGAAATGCTGGACTGTAAGAGAGAAGTGGAGGAAAGCCTACAGGACGGATCCCAGGATGAGGAACAGCAAGGAAAAAAGATGGGAAGCGCAGCCTCACCAAAAGATCTGAAAGAGAACGTGAGATATCATATGGGGAAAAGGTAACTCAGCGCAGCTGACTGATGCATTGGGCAGGTGACCTTGCGGATGTCATGTTAATGTACCTCTGTCCTCATTATCACTTCATCACATGATGGGCTCCTTTACTCTCCTGGCTCCCCTTCATTGGAACTCGCTACCCTCAATCATCAAGACCACAACTACTACCCAGTCAAGACCGCCTCCAAGCTACATCTCCTTTCCATCGAGGGACCCCCACTGCTGTCCTGTCAAATCATACCTCCACACTGGTCCTCAGCCCCCCACTCACCTTTTCATAATTGTATATATTTCTGTAATGTTCCATGGTTTAATAATTGCTTGCTGTATCAATACTATGCTGCCTGTCTACCCTTAACCTATTACATGTTGTGTCCATTCCCTCACAATCTGCAATACCTGCTATTGGTTTATGTTAATATAATGTACCTTTTAATCTCTGTATTGCCCCATTGTAAATTGCTTCTGATTGAAACACCACGTCTTCTATCAGATAAATGAACATAGAAATTATATATTTTCTCGTCGTAATTCACTCGTAAGGTCCAACCTTTGACCCAGCCGCAGTGACTTCGCAATTCGTGACACCACAGTAAAGGTCACCTAGCCCAAACAGATTAAGGGGAAGGAGGTGAACGGATTGGGGTTAGGGGAGCATGGGTATGCCCATGGTCTTCCAAGAGTCCCTGATCTCTAGATATAAATATGCTCTTAACCTCCGACCTGTCTGCCCTGAACACCCGAACCGTCTGAATGACTGGGTGATGAGCACTGTACAGTCCTTTTCCACAAGTGTGCAGAAAGAAAGCCCTTCGGGTGTCCCTGTCAGTTCTTTTATTGTTCCACTATCAATGTATGATTACTAGTGCCAGAATGCAAAGTGATGGGATCGTAAAAGTCATCCCTAGCTGAGCGCCTCACACATGAGGTGAGACATCTTGAGATCTATGTTGTGGGATTGTTCTGGTTTTTGTCATGCCATAAAGTCATCCGCTCCTAGTCATTATTTGATATAGGCATGCAACTTGTTGGACATTCCATTCAAACAATGCATAGACTCCCTCACCACCCATGCAGCTAATCAGATGTCATGGAAATGGACTGGATGGAACTTTTTTGAAATAATTTTCAAGCGACTGTAATGGAGTGTCCAGCTGGCGGCTTGGTAGGCTGGAGACACATAGGCCCCCTCTGCACTGTTAATGAAGCAAGCATTCATTGCTGTGTCTGCCATCCTCAATAAAACGTGCTCAAGAATAGCACCGGGACAGTGAATAAATGCAGTGCCATTACTCATCTCATCACTAAAAACTAATCTACAGTGTAGCATGCGCCACTGCAACATAGTTCTAAGATCCTCGGTTCCACCACCAAACAGAAAAAAGCGTGTAGTGCAGCAAACATTGCATTTCAAACCTGCCACTGGTTGCACTCGGCCTACTCTTATTTCTTGAAGGATGCCTCCTTCTTTTCCCCCACTTTCCTTTACGCTGTTCAGTGCCCTATTTTCTTCTGTCTCACCGCAGCCCTCTGCCACCTTTCTTATGGCTCTCTTCCCCATCTTTATTCTGAGGTGGCACAGCACATACCAAGACCAGTGCTGCAACCCGTATTGAGGCTGGCCAGTTGGTATCTCGACAAATCTGTGGCATTATGGCCACTTTTACTACCTAAATATTCCCCTAATAATTAGGGAGTAAAAATACTCCTCAGTAGAAAGCAAAGGGTACGTAGTAGCTCCCCTCCACCCCCCTTTTCACCGGCATAGATTCATACATGTGTTTGGACCAGTAGCACCACCCGAGCAGTGCCTTATGAAAGAGCTATAACACTGTTACTCCCTGATCTGGAGTGGAAGGTAAAAATGCATCTTATAGTTTGCATGAAATACTAGTTGAACAAGTATGCATTACAAAATGGTATCCATTGCATGGGTAAAATATACATTTTACTCAGCTGAAAAACACCCCCATTGGGAATGGGAATTACTTTGTTACTCCCTAACAATGATTTAACCCCTTACTTCAAAAAATAAAGATTGCCATACTCCCACTTCAAATCCTATCTGGATCGCTGAATCTGCCTCTGGGTTACTTACCCCTGTGTGAGCGAGTGCCTTTGTGACTTGCGGCAGCCTCCAGGCTTCGAGCATTGTCTGGATCTTCATAAGATCCAGACAATGCCATGCTCACATGGCTTGGGACGCATCTGGAATGGTAATTCACCTTGCGCTCTTATATGTTGAATCAGCAGACTGGGTATGGCGCCATGGCCGATTGTGCATGCTGCTCCCACAGCGGTCCTATGTGCAAAAAGGGCTAAACCGCCCCTCCTCCTGGGGCTCCTTTGACATCAGGTGTTCAAGTTAGCGTTAATAGCTGATGTGAGGCGCTGAGCCAGCCATAATGGCCAGCTTGCCCAAAGTAATGGCATACCTCTCAAATCACAAGCTTTTGGCTGGTGGCACCCGCCATGCAATCGTTCCTGTCACCCGCCAAGCTCTTCACTTCAATGGTTTCTCACCCGCTCAGAATTCATTTCTCTTTTTTCAACCACCCAGGAGACTAAAAGGTTGTGAGGTTTGGTAAGAGACCAGAGCAAAGCAAGGGCTTTCAATGTGGCCTTGGGAACATTACCTGCTGGTCAGTCCTCTGTGGCAGTCATCAATACTATTAGCACCCTACATCACTTTGGGGGTGCCAAAACTGTTTTAAAAAAAAATTCCTTTATTGAAATGAGGCACACAACCCAGCGTCCTTTTAAGAAATGAAAGCAATGTTGACTAAAGATAGCTGCCATGGAAACGCAACGAAGGGCACTCGGAATCAAGCCCCCTTTCAGGGGTGACTGCTGCAGCGGCGAGTGAAGGTTGGAGTTGACAGCAAGGGGCACACAGGGAATCAGCCTTCAGATCCATCAGAAGATGGGCCTTGAGGCCAGTTTCAGCCTGCTACCCGAGCAAGCTAATTGGCGGCAAGCTAGCTACTAATTGAAGTTAACGGTCACATTACAGTTCTCAAAATTCCCTACTTAATGAAAGGACAAGACCTCAAATATACTATACGCATTCTGCACTAATTTATGCCATTCAAAGACAGGTGTGTGTTTGACCAGCATTTCCAGGACACTTCTTGCAACTTTTGAAAGGATGAGACGTCTAGAAGCAGCGCTGGTCATTGGGACGGCTCTCGCCGGATCTGAGATCTGGCACCACATGTGTAGCCGGATCTTGGAATCCGTCCAGAGTCAACCCCCAAACCCACGCTCTGTGCTGGGTTACTTAAAAAATACATTTTTAAAGAGAGCGCCCGCGACGGCTGGGTGCGGAGCAGCTCCTTGCCGAGCCTGCAATCTAATCTGCCATGTACTCTTTGTGATATCATATATGATATGATATGGCATTTTTAACGCGCCTATACACAAGTGTTTCAAGGCGCGACGAGGCAGGGAGGGGGGAACAAGGGGAAGACAGACAACGATCCTACTAGGCCAGGTGTCATTCAGACCACGCAAGTGCAGGGGTAGGGGGAAGGGAAAAAGTGCAAGGGGAAGGGGGAGGGGGGGAGTGCAATACAAATAAGTAGAATAGAAATAAAATAATAAATAAATAGGGCCAGCTGGTGGCAAGTGAAAGGTAAGTGCAGACAAGTGCTGGGGGGGGGGGGGCTGTAGGGATACAGAGACAGTCCCGCAGTGCAGGGGTTGCCAGGGAGGCAGTGCAAGTGAAGAGTGACTGGGCCCAGGACCGAGGTCGGTGAGAGTGGCCCAGTTGCAGAATCAGTGCAGTTTAGGTGAAGAATTTAGCAGGGGGAGAGGGAGAGAGAAAGCAGAAGTGAAGAGGAAGGTTTTGAGGTGCTTCCGGAACCGGAGATGGTTCTCCTCAAGTTTCAGGGAGGCAGGAAGGCTGTTCCAGAGGGAGGCCCCTGCCGCGGAGAGAGATCTACCCCCAGCTCGTTGCTTCGAGAAGCGGCTGACCCTGAGGGAGTTGGAGACCGATGAGCGTAGGGCTCGTGAAGGAAGATATTTAGGAAGAGAGTTTTGAAGGTATTTAGGCCCCAGGCCCCAGAAGGCCTTGTGGAAAATGCAGAGGGTTTTGAACTTTATCCTCGCAGCCACTGGGAGCCAGTGTAGAGATTTTAGTCCTGGAGAGATACGGTCCCTGGGCTTGAGGCCAAGGACAAGTCTCGCAGTTCTGTTCTGGATGAGTTGCAGAGGGCGGAGAGGTGGAGGCAGGCAGATTAAGATAGAGGCTGTTACAGTAGTCCAGCTTTGAGAGAACCAGGGCACGGGAGACAGTGAGCTTCTGGGGGAAGGAGAGGAAGGGAAGAATACCTCTGAGGGGGTGCAGCTGGTAATGTGACTTCTTAGAGACGTCAGATATATGAGGAGAGAAGGAGAGTGTGGAGTCGAAGATGACCCCGAGGTTTTTTGCCTTGCAGGTAGGAGCAGGAAGAGGGCCAGGAGAGGCCGGCCAGAGAGCACAGTACTCTGCTCGCGCAGGGCAGATTAGATCACTGAGCCCACCAAGCGGGCTGCGCACACTTAACATAGAATTTTTGTTATTTTGTACTCTCCCCTCGAGTGATTTAATTTTCATTGTGCACCCGTTTCTTTTGTCTCGCTGGTGTTTATTCTTAGTTGGTTATACTTATTTGTATAACCAACTAAGAACAAACACCAGAGAGACGCACAGAGCCAGCACACATTCAAATCTGACCTCTACAATATAAAGCACATCAGATACGTTATATATTATGTGATGTGCTGCATTTTTTAGAGGCCAGATTTTAATGTGTGCTGACTCCGGTGACCCTGTGGAATTTGTCTGGTTTAGGTGCGTGCACGGAGTAAAAGTGGGGTTTGTGAGTGATGCTGTGGGCAAATGTTATGTGTCTGCATACTGGCTGCCAGGGTTGGACTGGGGCACAAATCACGGCTCCAATGCAAAAGTGGCCCACAGTTCATTCCTTTTGTGCCCGAATAATTGATATTACTGTTTTAAACTATTATTTTGGACATTTCCTTTGATCGGAGGTCAACTGCCAGCTCCGCCCCCTGTAAGCCCTGCCTCCTCAGACACCACCCCCCACCCCAAAATCCACCCCCACCCCGGCCCTTGTGGGATTCCCCACCAACTTTTTTCCATTTCCACTAGAAGCCTCGTGATACCACCCTCCCTGGTGCAGAGGGGGGACAAGGGGGGGGGGGAGAAGGGCAAAATGCCTGATGTGATACTGTGATTAGCTGTTGGCTTCGTTTTGCCCACCTGAGGGGATTGGGTGCAGTGGACGGCCTTACAGCTAGGATTGCCGCCCCATTAAAAACAAGTACATATTCTGTAAATCACAGCTTTCCCGGGCAGGGGTTTCATATGAAACGAATACCTCGGAGCGAATTAAAAATGCATATTTATAGATTTCTAAGCCCATTTTGTTTTCTGCTTACTGACCAAATACTATATCTCTCAATTCCCCCTCATTTACAGGCTGTCAGCCACTTTGGTGTCATTTTCACACTCAACCATTCCCATACCTTCCATGGCATCACCCCTTCCAGCATACCCTCATCAACCTCTAACAAGCAGTGGCAATGCCAACCGTTTGGGCTTTTGTATATGCATGGGAAAGGCCCCTGCCAGTTAGTGCCCTGGTGGTATTAAATGGCCATTGATGGTAGCAGGTGCAGAATGCTGCAAGTACCTGGGCATCTATAAGCAGTGCTTGGCAAATGCCTTATACATATACACAAGCCAATACTGTTGGCTTTGCCAATACTTGTTTAACTGGAAGTCAGTGAAGGACAGGCATAGGGCTTATAAATCGAGTGGCTGAAGGCAGACCTGGTTAAGACATTTTAATTGCACAAGTAGTGCCTTTACAACTCCAATTAAGTCATAAACTCTCAGAGGACTGCTTTGAAAAAACACTGGCAGGCACTTTGAGTGCACAGTTTGATGGTAAGGCTTAATAAAAGCAACCTCAGCCAGTTTTCATGGAGGTGTTAGGGGCAGCGACTTGCCGGGAATGGCCATAGGCATTAGCATGACTATGGGCAGTCCATGGGTGGGCAAATAAACAAACGCCACCTACAAGCTTTGTGTCACTCATATGCCATGTCTCCCCATCTGTACTCTAATGCAATCGTTTTTGTCGTATATGTGGCTAAAGTGCCACCTAATAGCCCAAACTAAAAAGAGTTTATCTACTTTGACCCCAATGGGATGTCAACAGAAGCAAGTGATTTCACCCTGCATATATGTCATTTATGTATGGGGTGTATGAAGTGTGATCCTAGCTGGGAAGCAAAGCAGCACTGTACACGGGGGACATGCCTGGGGGGTTGCAAGTAGAGGTGTGGGGGTAGCAGAGGGGTTATTTCCTGTAGGATTTCCTCCTGTTGCAGTTAGTTTTTTTTGTCCAGCTTAGAGATGTTGTGGCTTCTGCGGGTGCACCGACCTCTGTAGATAGTTGTTTTCTCGGCCAGACAGTGTGAAGTTTTGTTTGCGACTGCTTTGTACTTTATGCAAACTGTCTTGAACATGCTTCATTCTTGAAAGGGTAGCCAGTGCAAGCACCGATTTAGAAGTGTGCCACTGACTGCAGACAGGCCTCAAAAAGGGGAATTTCATAATATTTTCCCTTTGATTGAATCCTGCACCAAACCCCCCTGTGTCTGGGACAAAACCTCCTTCACCCAGCATGTGCCTCTTGCTGTACGATTTGACAGTGGGAGAGAGGAGTGAAGGAGGAGTGGATCCCATTTTGTATTGAGGGGCAGAGGGAGGATCTTTACATGACAATGTGGCTTCTGCACTAAAGGCAAACCCCTCTCCTGGCTGCCTTTTCTAAGTTCTGGGGGGCTGGTGGGGCTACACAGTCAATCAAACCAGAACAGGTGGTAACCCTACTCACTGCACTTCCTTACTTGTGGTCTGGTAACTCTACTGTTGGCCAGAAGTGGTGAAGCCTCTTCTGTTAGGTCAGAAAGTCCCTTAGACCAATGTGAGATCTCCTGTCAATTTCATGTGTCCTGATCTATTTTTTGTCCACGATGAGTCTTTATGCAAAACCTAATTGGAGGCTGCAATAGTATATTCATGCGCTAACTTGTTGGCCTCTAAGGCTATATCCTGGTAGGGGTACTCCCAAAGTGTCTCTGTATGAGTTGAAGCCCCTGGAACGTTTTCTCTGTAGCTGGAATTGAAGACTTCACTGAGGAACCTTCTGGAATTCTGCACTCCCCATTGTTCTTCAAGGTGAAGATCTGTGACGACGCAACGACCAGAGGCAGCCATCTTTGGCAGTCCCTGTGATTCATGCAATGGGCACAGCACAATCATTCATTTGAGTGCACTGTGTGCTGCCATGAAGATGGTGGTCATATGCATCGCTGTCCCAGTGGTAGAAGCTGCTGCCCTTATAACAATAAGGAAAGAGTATATTAGTCCCCTAATGAAGGTCTAGACATTAGGTAGAGAGAAATGTACAGGGATGTAGCCAGCATTCTGTATTGCCTAAATAAGATGAAACAGTTTCAACCACACGTGAAGGAGTAAAAAACAATACGAACTGTGTTTAAGTAACTTTCTAGTGAGCTAAAAGAAATAGCAATGTTGTGTTCTACTTTGTTATACGTAACGGGTATTCACAAATATTACACAATTATTGAAAGAATGTTCTCATGGTCACAATTGGTAGTGACAAATATATATATAAAGGAGAGGTGGGTATTTTTTAAGATTATGGAATGCTTGAGACCCAATGGGTTTTAATAATTCTGTGTTACAATACTGTATTGTGAAATGCGGATGTCACTGATTTTGTGTTGCACAGAAATAGGAAAGAATTCATGTTTTTCTGTTAATAATACAATGTTTTTGATGACGCGAAAGGTACAGGACGTTGGACTAAATGCACAGAAAGTAAAAGAGGTAAGTTTATTGTTCAAGGATATACGTAATCATGTACGTTCATAGCAAACTTTAATTATTGTTTTGTGTTTCTCATTGCAACCCATCTCCCCCTGACAATTGAGCCTGGCCTAATTACCACTGGAAGTCATTTTAGCGCCGCTCGCCAGGGGACTTGTGCAGGGTGTGGATTCGGCATTGCAGAGCCCGTGGCTCCCTTCTCTGGGTGGGGTCCAGCCTCACGGCGCCTGTCTGCCTATCTCTCGGCAGTTTCTCTTCCTCATGCAGTGCACAGTAATACTGGGACAAAGGTCCCACGAGACATCTGACGCAGCATAAACTATTTTCTTGGCGACTCGTCTTCGGTTTTTTGTTGTTAAAAGCAGAAACTTGTAAGGAAGCAGTGAGAAAATGGGGGTTGCATATTTACGGCATGTGACAAGTGCTGAGGTCGGGTGCAACGAGAACATCGATCTGCTAGGTCAGAAGTTATATCTCGCTCACTGGGGAAGGTCAGATAACGGGACACTGGCTGCGCGCGCAGTGTGTCGCGTGAAAACCACTCTGGGTGTATGTGCCATGTACTTTTAGATTATTTGTTTTAACGCAGTGTGAAGATTCATATTTTAAGAACCACGTATTATTGATTAAGCAAGTTCATCACTTAAATGCACAAGGACACGTTGTTGCTGTGTAAACGCTAACTGCAGGACCCTCTACTCTGCAGGCTAGCTCATTGCCCATGCTTCACAGCGGCCGGGTCCTTCGAAAGCTCCCTCTGTAGAGCTCAACAGCACATGCCTTGCAGTACACACACGCACGCGCGCACTGGCAAACACACACGGTTCGTGATGAAGGGCTTTTTAAAGGACTGCGGCTCAGCATATCTCCTGCTGATCACACCAGTTTAGAGATAAACGACCCTTCAAAAGGCTCCACGTTAGAATGTCTTACAGCTCAGATCTGGTTGGGGATCAAGGTCGCTTAAAAGATTTCCCTGTCATAATATTGGGGAGCAAAATAGTGTTCCATTTAAAAGCAACCTCACAATATCTAACGTCAAAAAACTACATTTTTAGTGACTGATTGGAGCTGATGTACGGATTTCTAAACCTAATTGATGTTATTGTGTTTCCATGTCAAATATCTACTTATCACTCTTGCCCGATGTTTTCCCCCCAAACTGGCTTAATTGGTACAGCACTAATACGAGGTATGTTGTCCTGAAGGTATGGACAGATTTAGAGAATGGGTTCCTGATATGATATGATATGATATGATTGGGTATTAAGCGCGTTAGAAATAACCTGAGGTTTCTAAGCGCGGACCCGGGGATCGAACCTATTTTTGCTCGGTGTCGTCTTGCTTCCAAGGCGAGCACGTTGCCACTGAGCTATCCTACCGAGACCTAAATTAATAATATGCATGTATGACCTGGAGCGTTGAGACTCTCTGCTCACTACCGCAGTTCAATTAGGGTAGACGGCCATCGAAATGATAGGGCACACTGCGGTCTTCTCTGATGATGGCATACCCACCAGATAGTTGGGGTGGACTTCAAGAACATTCTTGCATGATTTAGACTGACATGCTGTGGGGCCAACGTGTACTATGCAGTCAACTCCGTCCTTTAGGATTTACAGTCCCTTTATTCCGTTATGGAGTTGGGTTGGGATTATTCATCACTTCTTGAGGTGGTTGGGAAGCAAGTGGAGTGGTTGTGGGACTTGGTGTTGGATAACATCCGAGACACTGCCTCAGCTGCTTCAGTATTTGGAAGATGGTTCCTGTGGGTCATTGATTGGAAGGAGGAGAGATCTCAGTGAGCATGTTTTTTTAACTGTCTTTTTACGGTAAATGGCTCTTTGAAGGCCAGGTTGATTGTGTCGTGGTGAGGGCCTACAAATGTCCCAACCGGGTCGTTACTTTTTAGCAGAAGTCTTTCGTTCTCATGCCTCTTTGCATGAGTCAGTCTATAGGAGTCCTTTTCATCAGGTCAGCGAACAAGAAGCAAGGATTTTTCAATAATTCTGTAAGACTCACAAATCGATCCAAGAGAGAAGACTTGACTCCGGATCCAGGTTCTACTTTGAAATAATGCCACTGTGCTGGCTCAAGCCAGAACATCGGGGACCAGGTTCTTTTCATTTCTGTTTCTGGAGGTGAAGCTATTGAGGCAGTGGCAGCCTCTGTTCGATCTGAAAAGGCAGAATTCATTTTCTCAAATTGCTTGATTCAAGATGGAGTCACTTTAACATCTCATTCCATTTATCTACAAGGTTATGTCCTCTGCTACCTGGATAAAGAAGATGCTTCGATCCAAATTCCCATATGGGTGGCACAGCATAGGTCCCTTCAATTTTCATTTCAGCCCTACGTTTTGTGTTTCCATTCCTCTATTTGAACTCAACGCCATTACTAGGGTATTCATGAAAGTGTTAGCCCCTTTTGATGCATCTGAATTATGTCTGAGGCATCGTATGTTGCACAGACCTGGATGACCAGTTGATCATTGTGCCTTGTTTAAGAAGATGGAACAGGATGCTCGGGTTGTGGTAAACATTCTTCATGTGTTTGGTCTGCTCCTAAATTTGTAGAAGGAATCCCTTATTCATTTTAGGATTTACAGTTAATTGGCGCCTGTTTTAGGCCAGATTTAGGTCTGGTGTCCCTCCCAGAAGCAAAGATGTTGCATCTTCAGTCAAGTTAACTTCTTTTGCTATAAACTCCCCGAGCTCCTGAAAAGTTGTGGCTCAGGCCATAGGGGCATATGACAGCTTGCCTGTTTGTCCCTCCAGGGGATTGCCTGCACCGACGACGTCCAAGGGTAGTGCACATCACCAGGCTTTAAATCTCATTCCTCCAGCCAATGGACACAATTCCTCAGATCAGCAATGCACTTGTATGCATTGGTGGTTGGTTTGGGACAATCTGGTAAAAGGTTGTTCTAGCACTAACCACCCTCCCCTCCTGTGTTGGCAACAGATCCAAGCAGTTGGTAAGGGAAACTGCCATTGCTTCCTCCAGTGCTCAGATCAGACATCCGAGGGGCAGCATTTCTCCAAATGAAGTTAAAAAAAAAAAAGTGATATGCACTGCCATCTTGTGTTTTGCTATTGTTCTTCATCTCAAGCAGACCTGGAGGGTGAGGGGTGCCTTGTCTCAATAAATAAATTCTTAGCAGTCGCTCTGAGCACTTGAAAGAAGGATAATTTGTTATTGCTGTTAGTAGGTCACATCCTGCGGGACATAGAACACGAATGTGAAACCCATTCTCACTGGCTGGCTGTTTTAAGAATTTGTCATTGCTTTGGTTCTCTAGCACTTGATCTTTTTGCTTCCCAATACAATGGCAAAGATCCCAGGCTCTGCCCCTGGTTGATGGGTCCTTCAGCAGGAGGGTAGATGCATCTTCTTCCCTTCTGTGGCCCAAGGGGATCTTGTTTGCCTTTCTTCATTTTCACCCATTACGGCCCTGCTCTTTAAAATCGAGAAGGGCAATCGTTGTCTCTTTTTGAGTTACAAAGCTCCGTTTTCTTGTGCTCAGGTGGATGGCAGGAGAGCAGGAGTGGATCCTTCCCAAGATTCCTGGTTCTTTAAATTTCCCATATCTCCTGGACTCAAGTTCGAGTCCTCTTCCCCTATCCGTTTGGATGTTGGAAGGAGGAGTCTCTAGTGCCAAGGTTTAACCATATATTTGGCATCGAAAGTCGAGCAATCCGTCAGGCCTTTAACACTGCGTGCCTATGCTAGAAAGTGGTCCGCCTTTCAGTCATGGTGTCAAAGTTCTGTCGTCTTTCAATTGTGTGCTGTTTGATTCTTAAAAAGTCTTTGTATTGATACTGCATGTGAGAAACATTTCCAAGATTAAGCAATATTGGTCCCTGTCACTTCATAGGTTTGAATTTGCCCATCCCCTAGTTAATGAGATTCTAGAAGCCTTGGACTTACCACAAGTTGTGTAAGCTTTTTTTTAACACCCTCACCTTTCAAAATAAGGCTGATTTTCTTAACTTGCAAACCACTATTTTTGGTGGCAATAACTTCAGCTCACTGTCAGAGCACTGCTGTTATTCCTGCTCACATATTTTCTGAATAGGCTTATTTTCAGGACTACGCCTTACTTATAGTGCTCTTAGATTTTCATGGGAACCTATAGATTGTCTCTCCTGCTGTATTCCCTTCCTCTTCTTCTGTGGAGGAGTGCCTTTATCTACCTCGAGGTACGCCCTTGAGCAGATGGCTATAATCTGCATTCTTTGAGGCTTACTCCTGGTCCCACATTCCTCTTTCCGTTCTGCACGGTAGGTCTGCAAGGAGTGCAACCATGCCACTGGCAGGGGCAAAGGGAATCCCTCTGCAGCATGTTTGTAGAGCAGCTACATGGGCCTCTTGTCACGGGTTTATTTGTCATTATTTTAGCCAGACTACGAGCTATTCAGATATAATTTTAAAGGATTACTTGATTTCTGTCCCCTCTCTCCCTTTGAAGTTTGCAGCACTCCACACATCGGGTTGTATTTTTGTAAGCAGTACTTGAGCAAATGTTTATACAATGTCCCTTGATAGTTATTTATAGGAATGTGATGGGTACTTGGGGTACGGTGAGAATTCACTTTTTGTGAGGTAATAGCCATGACTCTAGTACAGAGCACACCACGGCTATCATAGCAGCGTTCGTGTGCCCTTTTCCGTGAAACTGAAGGACCAGCCAATTTAGCTAAGGGTCCGGCTGGCCGTGAAAAACAAAAACGAGGCCAAGTTAATTTTCATTGCATTGATATCTTTGCACCTCACCTTATTACGAATTAAGGGGCATATCTCCAAATAATTGATAACAAGCATTAGCATACTTGAATGCATTGGATACAAAAAGGCGCAAAACCTACAAGGGAAATGGGAATTAGCCCGTGTGTTATGACTAAACATGACCACAATCTACTGAACTGTACTTCACCTATGTGGTACAATAAACCAGGCAAAGTTCTAACAGAACGAAAAAGATCCCAAAACAACTAGACAAGCAGTCAATTACCCTCCTGAGGAACCAATACAAAACCATTGGAGAAACGCGTGTCGAGGGAATTAGGAAACAAGTACTCTAAAAGGACATTTCGAGGGGATTGGGTCCTCCGATGTATTCCATATCTATGACAGGTAATGTCCACAGCTGTGCTGCTTTGGAAAATCTTTGGCGTCTGTGTCCTGCGTCGATGACGTCGATGCGCCGTCCCCGAGGACCTCCTCCAACGGCCGACGTCACCCGATGTGATAAGTGGGACGCACGACGCCCATAGCCTCAGTTCCGTTTTTTCCGCGAACGTGTTCGCTTCGTGAATCTCGGTACGCCTCGACTCGTTGGAGTTTGCTGTTTTCGATTCTCGGTTCGTGGAACCTGTTTGGTTTTTTGTGAAGACCTGTTCGTGGCGATGTCTACTTCGTCTTCAACCCCGCGTCCGGGCTTCAAGAAATGCGGGGACTGTGGGTCCAAGATGTCGGTCACAGACTCGCACAATGTCTGCCTCTGGTGCCTCGGAGAGGCCCACGATACGGACGACTGTGTCGACTGCCAGTCGCTCACGGCAAAGTCCTTGCGGGAACGCAAGAAGAAGCTGTCGGTAGGCCGGGTGTCTAAGCCCTGGAAGTCGAGGTCTGTGGGGCTTTCGACGGATGACTCGAGGGGCGACTCTCTTCGTCATCGTCGGAAGTCCAGTGGGTCTCCTTCCAGGAGTCGGTCTCGCCACTCCTCCGCCTCTTCGAGGCATTCCCGGAAGCGCCGGCATAGGTCGCCTTCCCCGTCCTCTTCCGAGGACTCCGCCCATTGGCGGGTCGCTTATCCCTCCATGCAAGCGACACCGGAGGAAATGGCTTCCTTCGGGAAGCAGATGCTAGCGATTCTTGAATCACAGGGCACCGGTCCGTCCGCGCCTCCGAGTGGGGTCGGTCGGCCCCGGTCGAGAGACACCGCTCGTACGCCTTCGGGCTCGGGTGGTCAGCACGGCTCGCGGAAGAGGTCCCGCTCGGACAAGGGTAGCCGTTCTCGCCATGCCCGTTCCAGGTCCCGGTCCTCGACGCGCTGGAGACCGCATGATCCTGTGCCGTCTTTGAAGAAGACGTCGACTGCTGTGGCGCCGAGGTCGTCGACGATTTCTCTCGAGGCTCCGCCTCCGAGGGGGTCGTCGACACCGTCGGCGCCTAGGTCGTCGAGGGACATGCTCGGAGCTCCGGCTTCGAGGCCTGTGTCGACACCGCTGATGCTGGCGGCACTGCAGCTGACATCGACACCGATTCGCTCGACGTCGACGCCTTTTCTGTCGACGACGCCGCCGACTTGTTCGGCGCCCTCGACGCCTTTGGAGGCGGTGGTGGAGGGGCCCCGTGGCACAGGGTTTGCCCCTAGAAAGGCTCTGGCTAAGGTCAGGCACTGCTTTGGTCCCCAGAGGTCTTCCTCTCCCCGCCTGGAGTACATTTCAGAGGGTGATGAAGGCTCTGATGACGGCTTGGTTCCGTTTACGGTTCCAGATGAGCTTATCTCGGGCCATAGCCAATTTGATGACCTGAGGCAGTCACTGCATGATGCCAGTGGACTGGACACCTCTCCGGAGGTGGAGTTTTGTAGGCCGGAGCCTGGCACTCATGCTGATTCTTCATATCGGTGCCTTATGTCTCGGGTCACCGAGTACTTAGGTTGGTCAGCTCCCCCAGGGGAGTTCGTTCGGGATGATCTCACGGACATCCTTGATCTCAGTCCACCCAATGACCCGGTTTTGCCGTTTCATATGGCTCTGCAGAGAAGGATGGCGGCGGCTTGGACTGCTCTGGAGAGTCTCCTGGCAGTGGGCAAGTCTTTGTCGCGAAAATACCATCCAGCCAGTAGCGACCCCTGCTACTTGTCCAGGCACTCCACTCCGGAGAGTTTGGTGCAGGCGGCTATGGCCCCGGCAAAGCAGGCATCGTATCCTACCATCCCTCCGGATAGGGACGACAAACGTTTTGACGGCTGGGCGAAGAAAGTGTTTAATTCGGGGGGTATGGCGCTTCAGGCGGCCAACTTCATATGTACTTTGTCTCGTTTCACACACACTCTGTGGAACTGTGTTGCATTAGCGGCTGAACATATTCCCGAAGGGGTCGAACAGGATGGTTTCCTTGCTATGGTTCAGGATGGCAAGAATGCCATGTGTGAGGCCGTTCAGTCGGGTTTGGACGTGGCAGATTGTGTCAGCCAGTCCATGGCGGCGAGCACCGTAATGTGCAGGTTTGCATGGTTGCGGAAGTCTGGGTTCGCTCCTGATGTGCAGTCCCGGCTCCTTAACATGCCCTTTGACAGTGAACACCTTTTTGGCAGCAAGGCTGACGAGAGCCTTGAGAGGTTGCAGACCTCCAAAGCTGCAGTGAAGTCGTTGGGCGCTACAGTTCGCCAACCTCCGCCTTTTCGTCCTAGGGGACAGCAATGGAGGGGAGGTTCCTTTTGCTATTACTCGTCCTTCAGTAAAGCGAGGGGAGCTAGCAGTCAAAGAGGCCATCGTAAGAGTGCCAGAGGTGAAAACAAAGGTACTCGAGGTGCCAAGGCCGCTCGGGCAGTTGCCTCTTTGCCCTCAGGCAACGCCGCATCCGCTACCACTCAGTCATGAGGCCAGGTCCCATGGTTCGCCGGTTGGGGGAAGGCTGGCGCAGCATCTTGTAGAGTGGCAAGCCATTACTTTGGATGTGTGGGTTCTGGAGATCATAACCCACGGCTACTGTCTTCCTTTTCGGCAGAGGCCTCAAGACAATCCACCAGGGAACCTCTCTTTGAAGTGTTCGGATCTGCTCCTTGCGCAGGAAATTCAAGCCCTGCTGGAGAAAGGCGCCATAGAACTGGTGCCTGTAGCGGAGAGGAACAAGGGATGGTATTCCCCTTATTTTTTGATCTCGAAGAAATACGGGGGATTGAGACCCATCATGGACTTGCGCGGTTTGAACAAACTCCTCAGGAAGGACAAGTTCAAGATGGTGACTCTTTCTCAAGTCCTCCAGGCCCTTCAACTTCAGGACTGGTTGGTGTCTCTCGACCTCAAGCATGCTTACTTCCATGTGCCGATCCATCCCAAGCACAAGAAGTACCTGAGGTTCGCGGTTGGCGACTCGCACTTTCAGTTTCGGGTCCTGCCGTTCGGATTGACCTCCGCCCCGAGGGTTTTCACCAAGCTCATGGTGGTGGTGGCAGCGCATCTCAGGAAAGGGGGGATTCACGTCTACCCCTACCTGGACGATTGGTTGATCAGGGGGAGCTCTCCCGAGCAAGTCCTGGATCATCTGTCCGTCACCTGCCACTCCCTTCACAGGCTGTGCTTCTCCCTCAATTTAAAGAAGTCCCATTTGACACCAACGCAGCGGCTCCAGTACATCGGAGCAGTGCTTGACACGTCCCTGGGGCAGTGTTTTCCTCCTCAGGTGAGGGCTCTTCACATTCAGTAGATGGTGAACAAGTTTCAATTTGCCCAGGATCTCCCAGCGTCCGAGTTCTTGAGACTGCTCGGCCTCATGCCATCCTGCATTCTTCTGGTGCCAGAGGCTTGTCTGCGGATGAAATCTTTGCAGTGGGCACTCAAGCTCAAGTGGTCTCAGTCCTCCAGCAGGCTGTCGGACCCTGTTCAGGTGCCGCCCTCGGTAGCCCGGGACCTTCTGTGGTGGTCCGTCGAGGGCAATCTGATGAAGGGGGCCCCATTTTGGCTGCCCTGGCCGGAGGTGACGATCGTTACGGACGCATCCCTCAAAGGATGCGGTGCTCATGCCAACGAGTTGACAGTCAGCGTTCGTTGGTCTCCGTCGGAGTCCAGACTCCATATCAATCTGTTGGAGCTGAGGGCCGTCAGGCTAGCCCTGAAGGCTTTTCTGCCGACTGTGCGTGGAAAGAGTGTCCTGATTCTAACGGACAACACGGTGGCCATGCACTACCTCAACAAAAAAGGGGGGGCAGGGTCACTTCCACTGTGCAGAGAGGCGATGCAGCTCGAGTTCTGGGCCATCCAGCAGGAAGTTTCAATCTCGGCAGTTCATCTGGCCGAAGACGAAAACGAGACGGCGGACGCTCTGAGCAGGCAGAGCACGATCTCTCACGAGTGGCAGCGGGCTCCGGAGATTCTCCTGGAGATCTTCGCCCTTTGGGGGACCCCTCAAGTGGATCTCTTCGCCTCCAGTGTCAACCGGAAGTGCGAAAGGTTTTGCTTGCGGGAATTTCCTCCAAAAGGAGCCTTAGGAGTTTGTGGTGGAGTGGTCATTCCCACTGCTGTACGCGTTTCCTCCAGTCCCCGTCATCCCGCAAGTGCTGCAGAGGTTACGGAGGTCGGTTCCCGGATGATCCTCATTGCCCCGGCGTGGGCCCGGAGGACGTGGTACCCGGACCTTCTAGACTTGTCCCTCTGCCCTCCACGTCGTCTTCCCTACCAAGACGATCTGCTCTCACGGGAGGGGGGGGTCAGGTTCTCCATCCAGAGGTCAGATCCCTCAATCTTCACGCTTGGCTTCTGAAAGGTTGAGGTATAAGGATTGGGACCTCCCTGAAGACGTGATGGAGGTGTTGCTCTCGGCCAGGCGGCCGCCAACTAAGTCTCTGTACCGTTGCCGTTGGAGAAAGTTCTGCGACTGGTGCAGAGTTCAGAATGTGGATCCTTTTGAATGTGACATTCCCATGGTTCTGTCTTTTTTCTGCTTTCTTTGGCCCACAGGGGCTTGCAAGTGGGGACCATTAAAGGTTACCTGGCGGCGCTGTCCATATTTAAGCGCTCATCTGAAGAGTGTTCCTATTTTAAAATTCCTTTAATTTCACAGTTTTTGAAAGGGCTCACTAATGTGTTCCCTCCGTCACCTGTTCTGGTGCCAGGTTGGGATTTGAACCTTGTTCTTAAGTTTCTTATGGGTGCTCCGTTTTAGCCGTTACATTCTTGCCCTTTGAGGCTGTTAACTCTGAAAACTGTATTTTTGTTTGTGGTTACTTCCGCTCGCAGAGTGAGTGAGTTACAGGCACTTTCATTTAAGCCACCCTTCACTGTGTTTCATAAGGACAGGATTGTCCTTAGAGTTCGTCCTTCTTTTCTTCCGAAGGTGGTTTCGGAATTTCATTTGAGCCAGAAGGTTGTTCTTCTGGCATTCTATCCTCCTCTGCATCCTGGTAAGGAAGAGGAGAGGCTCCATAGGCTTGATCCTAGGAGAGCTTTAAGCTTTTATATTTCGCGCATGTCCCGGGTCAGAGTGGACGATCAACTTTTCATTGCTTACGCTGGAAAGCGTTTGGGACAAGCTGTGACGAAACAGACTTTGTCTCGTTGGATTATTTTAGCTATCTCCGAGTGTTACCACTTGGCGGGTAAGGATCCTCCGGCTGGCTTGCGGGCCCATTCTACCAGGGGAGTGGCTGCGTCTACTGCCCTGCAGAGGGGAGTTCCTATTCGTCACATCTGTGATGCAGCCACCTGGGCTTCAGTACATACTTTTGTACGTCACTACGCCCTCGATTCCATCAGAGGGCAAGATCTGGCCTTTGGCAAGGCAGTTCTCTATTCCGCAATTTGATTGGGCATGCTAAATTTGTATTCTAAATTCTTTCCCACCTCCTTGCTTGGTACTGCTTTGGGAGTCTGTCATAGATATGGAATACGTCGGAGGACCCAATCCCCTCGAAGAACAAGTTACTTTCTTACCTGGTAACGTTCTTTCGATGGGATGGTCCGACGTCGTATTCCATATCGCTCCCTCCCTGCCTTCCCCACTGCAGAATTTCTTTTGCGATTGCAGCTTGCGTTCCGCAAGGCCTTGTGTGTCTGACTGGCAGAAAACTGGTGGCACACGTTCTGGGGAAAAAACTATAACTGAGGCTATGGGCGTCGTGCGTCCTACTTATCACATCGGGTGACGTCGGCCATCGGAGGAGGTCCTCGGGGACGGCGCATCGACGTCATCGACGCAGGACGCACACGCCAAAGATTTTCTGAAGCAGCACAGCTGTGGACATTACCTGTCATAGATATGGAATACGTCGTCGGACCATCCCATCGAAAGAACATTACCAGGTAAGAAAGTAACTTGTTCTTCGAAGAAGCAATACTAAGGACCCCAATCTTGTGGGTACAAGCAACACCAAGGACCTTTTTTGTGAAGCAACACGAAGGATCCCAATTTTGGTTCAAGTTACCAAAGCAAATTTAACCAAGAGGACACATATGATATGAGGACCTTCCTGTGAAGCAACATCAAGGACTCTCATTTGGACTCAAAGTATTAATGAATATTCAATCGAAACAATGATTGAGAAAACACTTTTTGCTTTTCAAAATTAATGAATACTCAACTAAAGAGTGATTATTGTGCAAAACGTATACATCAATAAAAATCAATTTATACACATATTGTACATCTGCATGTTATTCAAAAACCTTTGGAATCTGTAGGCGCAACACAAAAGGTAATATATTCATCTTCACTCTGACTAATATTACTCTTCATCTCATTCCTTAAAGTGCTCCCTCCCGATCATGTGACTCTTAAATTCGCTATGCCTTTTTAGTTTTGGTTTGGACAGGATAAACTGGGAGGGGGGTCCTTTCAAAGTGGAAAGTTGCACTAAAATGGTATCCTCTTAAACCTATTATTTTAAAGAGGATAGGATGTATTAAAAAAATGTGATGGGTCTGTCGTAGGTTGCAGACATCCTTCACTAAGTAAGCCATGTGACAAGGAAGAATAAGACATTTCCTGCATCTTGGACCTAATAAGTGATAATATTTATCTGAATTTTGTGCCTTTCTCTTTGCAGGAGTAAGTCCTGTCTCTAGTTCTTGTATTTCTTGTACCTTGCTCAGGTTGAGCTCTGAACTGCTGTTGGCCTCTCTGGAGTAGGGAGCTCTTACTCCTCTTTTGTATTCTGAGTATTTACTGAGGTTAAACATTGCTATCTGTTGATCTCCTGTTGAAAGAGTAACTCTCTCCTCTGTCTCTTCCCTTAACAGGCATGAGGGCCCATCCTGTGTGACTGGGGCTGCGCGGAAAATGTCCACACTCTCTGTCACTAATGTCAGCCATTTTGGACAAGGTGAGAAAATGTTGACCCGGGCAGGTTCATACAGTACAAATGTGAAAGCTCCATCCACAGCATGATGCTGCAGGGGGCAAGGAGCAGAGGCAAAGCCCCAATGTGAGACCTCTCAGGGATGGATATGGGAGATGCAAATTGGAAGGCTGGAAGGCAGTGCGTTGGTAGCTGGCGAGCAAAAGGAATGGTTATCCTATTGCGTTCTTCGATAAGTTCTTATCATAGCACTCTAATACACTCTTTTTTTGTTGTAATTAGGTGAGTGGCAGATACCAAATCCATCTGTTCGACAGGTCGTACCCGATATTTCTATTTTACGGGGGTCTGTGATGTATCGGGGTACTCATCATGTAAAAAACATAAAGAATCACAGACCTCCTCCTACTCCTGCATATCAACTGATTTTCAATACCGAGTTCTCACCCAGAAGTTAGTAACACATGAACTTATTAGTGACCAAAGCTACATTTTTTGATGATTTTGAACAGGAAAACATATTTTATTCTTTACTATTTTTTTAGTGCGTGTTTATCACAAAATCTTTTCTTTTTCTTATTTATATAAAACACATAAAACATGTGTCATATGATACAATCACATTAGACACATATATTTCTACATACATAAAATCTGGGTTTATAAACAAAACAAAACAACTAATTACAGTGAATCAGAGGGTGCTGACTCCTTTGATTTCCAGATGTAACTATTTTAACACTTCTTACATCAAATAGCTCAAAATGAAATGTCAGAGTGAAAAACACTTTCTTTGTTATCTATGGATGGTGCTTGCTACGGTTACAGGTCATTTGGTTGAAAATAAATGGTTGACAGGACAAATGGTCGACACAATTTGGTCGAAAGACAAATGGTCGAATTTTTTTTTTTTTTTTGTAGTTTCACTTTTTTTTTGGGGCGGGGTCCCCCTTTTTTTGCTAAAAAACCCTTTTTTTTCCTAAACGAAAACCTGCATAATATATATATAAATTAAAAAAAAATTCGACCATTTGTCTTTCGACCAAATTGCGTCGACCATTTGTCTGTCTACCAAATGACTGGACAGCGCTTGCTACCCATCACCTCTAGGGTTTTAATTAGCAATAGATGTAATTGCAAGGGTAATGTCGACGTGCGTTTCGGCCCACATGGTAGAGATAGACTGCATCCAACCTTGGTCTTCTCTTTATTAGTACCGGGCCTTCATCAGGACAAGAATAAATGGCCTTTTGGGATCTTTAGTCTTCTAAACCCAGTAGTGCTTCTAGTCTACAACATTACAAACAAAAATAAAATAAATTAGATAAAAGAAGGGGTCTAAGGTTGGTCAATACAGCTCTTATTCAATCGAGCATGTGTGGGCGATAACTTGATAGAGGTCCACTCACCTTATTATGGTGGAAAAAGCAGGGACAGGATACTTCATTTACACGTCATGCAAAATGATCTGTGAGGAAGGGTCCTGTTGGGTCAAATCACAAACAGTCCTACTTATACCCTTAGGTTCTTGTATATTTGTCCAAGGGGTTAGCAAATCAAATATGAATGAAAAGTTATAATCATGGAGAATGATGTTCATACCTTCTCTGGGGGAGGCTAGTGTTTACGTAGTGCGAGTCTACTCCATGTTGCGGTATTGCTGCATGCTGTGCGCAATTTGTATTGGCACAGGTGGCCAAGGTGGAGTATTACTTAAATCTGCCTGGTCCTGCAAAAAGCAAAGGCCATCGTTGTTTTTTGCAATATCGCAATGACTATACATACTTTTGGCATTATTTCGAATGGTGCCAAGGTAAGTATGGAATGCAGAATGAGGGGAAGAAAACCTTTTATTTTGCTTGTGCAGTAACTTCACATATACGTCCATCCTCATGGTGGGCTGATATTAGTACATAAGTGCCAGAGCTCGTAAGGGCCCTGTTTCTATTCATAATTCCGCACTGTACCATTCTCGCTCATAGTCGGACTTCACCTCTCACAACTTCAATGTTCCGTCCGGCCAGTTGCTGCTACGGAACGCGGACGCGAAGCTCGGTCCAAGTGTTCTTTGAAATCGAGCACAGATTATTCTCGTAGCTTTAGGAGTTTCAGCTGTGTTTTCTATAAGAACCCGCCGCGGACGCCAAAGCATTGTCACCGCGGCTCGATTACTACAGTTAAATTAGTTCTTTCCCATATCATATTACGGCGGAAGTGTCAGTTCGTTGATTATTATTTTAATGTCCTCTTTTTAGCTTCATGAATAGGACCACTCAGATAGAGACTGCGAATTAGCTCCCGAACATTAAAATAATCAACGAACGGACCCTTCCGCGTAATATGATATTGGAAAGAACTAATTTAACTGTAGTAATCGATCCGCATGAAGTTTTTCTTTCCCTTTGAATAGTAATGTGGGTTTGAACATTATGTGGTAGTCCTTCGTTTGTCTCACGGTCCACAATATTCGATCAGCTGAAACAGCGGACATTTGAAAGTAAGGTTTGAGCTGCGGTGGCAATGCTTTCGTGTCCGCGGTGGGTTCTTAGAGCACACGGCTGAAACTCCTAAAGCTACGAGAATAATCTGTGCTCGTTTTCAGAACACTTGGACCGATTATCGCATTTGCGTTCCGTAGCAGCAACCGGCCGGACAGAACATTGAAGTTGTGAGAGGTGAGCTCCGCCTATGAGCGAGAATGGTACTGTGCAAGATTATGAATAGAGACGGGGCCCTTACGAGCTCTGGCACTTATGTACTAATATCATTCCACCATGAGGATGGACTTATATGTGAAGTTACTGCACAAGCAAAATAAAAGGCTTTCTTCCCCTCATTCTGTATTCCATACTTACCTCGGCACCATTCAAAATAATGCCAAAAGAATGTATAGTCATTGCGATATTGCAAAAAAAAACTATGGTCTTTGTTTTTGCAGGACCGGGCAGATTTAAGAAATACACCACCTCGGCCGCCTGTGCCAGTACAAATTGCGCACTGCATACCGCAACACCGCAACATTGAGTAGACCTCTCACACTACGAAAACACTAGCCCCCCAGAGAAGGTATGAATATCATTCTCTGTGATTATAACTTTTCATTCATATCTTATTTGCCAACCCCTTGGTCAAATATACAAGAACCTAAGGGAATAAGTAGGACTGTTTGTGATTTGACCCAACAGGACCCTTTGTCACAGAACATTCTTCGTGACGTGTAAATGAAGTATTCTGTCCCTGCTTTGTCCACCATAATAAGGTGAGTGGACCTCCACCAAGTTATCGCCCACACATGCTCGATTGAATAAGGGCTGTATTGACCAACCGTAGACCCCTATTTTATATAATTTATTTTTGTTTTTAATGTTGTAGACTAGAAGCACTACTGGGTTTAGAAGACTTAAGATCCCAAAAGACCATTTATTCTTGTCCTGATGAAGGCTCGGTACTAAAGACCAAGGTTGGATGCGGTCTATCTCTACCAAATGGGCCAAAACGCACTGCGTCGACATTACCCTTACAATTACATCAATTGCTAATTAAAACCCTAGAGGTGATGGGTAGCAAGCACCGTCCATAGATAACAAAGTGTTTTTCACTCTGACATTTCATTTTGAGCTATTTGATGTAATAAGTGATGAAATAGTTGCCTCTGGAAATCAAAGGAGTCAGCACCCTCTTATTCACTGTAACTGGTTGATTTGTTTTGTTATATAAACCCAGATTTCATGTATGTAGAAGTATGTGTCTAACGTGATTGAATCGTATGACACATGTTTTATGTGTTTTTATATAAATAAGAAAAAGAAAAGATTTTGTGATAAACAGGCACTAAAAATGAGTAAAGAATAAAACATGTTTTACTGTTCAAAATCATAAAAAATGGAGGTTTGGTCACTAAGAAGTTCATGTGTTACTAACTTCTGGGTGAGAACTTGGTATTGAAAATCAGTTGATATGCAGGAGTAGGAGGGAGATACCAAATCCAGAAATGGATTATGTTGATGGCCGACGCTTGCTGTTGTAGCAGTACATATATCTCTAGTTCATTGGTTTGTTCAGTGGTAGTATATTTGGTTCAGTGGTTGGGTATGTTTGGAGGAGTCGTTGGGTGCTGGTTCTTGGTTAAGCAGTGAGCAGAGTTTGGCTCAGTTAATGGTGACTTCAGGAGCTCTGTCCTTGGCTCGGTGAATGGTTGGTTGACTGGTTAGACACTTGTTTAAATGGCTAGGTTAATAAGTAGTTGGGTTAGTGTTTGGATGCTTGACTCGGTGAGTTGTTGCATAATAATTGGCCTATTCAGTCACTTTTTCGGTTGGTGTGGTTGTCTGTCTTATTTAGCAGTTTGCTGTGATTATGTATTCTAATTGACATTTGGTTAGGTGCTAATTAGATGATGGTAAAGCAATTGGTTGCCTGGTTCATTGGCTGGGTGGGAGGATGGATGCTTTGATGTGTTTTACAGTAAGTAGATGGATCACTGGTTAGGTAGTTGGTTGGATGTTGGTTTCAATGAGGGCATCATGTGAGTGGTAACGTTTTGGATTTGTGAAAAGTTGAGGGGTTGGCCAAGTGAAGGAGTAAGTTAGTGTTTGTGAATATTTCTCAGTCTCCAGGTTTTTGCTGGGGAATGATTTGAGGTTTGGAGGGGTTCTTAGAGTGGCCACCACTTGTTTAGTAGTTTGCAGTTTATTAGGTGTTTTATTATCCCTCTGCCTCTTGCCCCCACCCACATCCCTTCTTGCTGATTAACATGTGTCTTACTCCCCCTTTCCCCTCATATCTCCTTTGCAGCTTCATTTACCCCCACAGACCTCACTCTTTTCCTCTCCCTAATAATACCTCACTCACATCTGATACCTCAATCCCTCCCATTGTCGCATACATTGCTTGCCCCATCATGCTGCATTGCTTTCATTCTTGCCTGACATACCATCTCTGCGTACTTGGCTCGCACAGTTGTCCCACTGTCTGTAACCTTCATCTTCTCATGCCTCCTTCCTCTGACTCATCCTACTCAACTCCACCCCTTCATGTTTTCATCATTCTTAAAACCTTCCACAAGATCGACAATCTCTCCCCTTTCACAGTCGACTTTTTCTAGCGTCTAGTTTTTTGTTATTGCCCTTGTGTGTGTTGCTTCTTGAATTCAGTGTCTTCTCTTTTTTCTAGGCAGTAGCCATCACTTCCTGCCCACTGCACAGCCCCTGCAGGACACGAGTACCCAGGACCCTGACAATGACTATTGCCTGCTCCGGGATGTTCCATCACCGGCATGTGAGGGCCCTAGCAGCGTGCTCTCAATTGCCCTACCAGTTGAGGATCACAGGAGAACAGCAGAGAATATGTCTGAGAAGGATGACGACTCAGCAGTCTCGCTGTACAGCCCAGAACCTGCTGGTAACCAAGCTTTGTGTACTAGTGAATTGTGCCTGGTGCAACTTTCAAACTGCATGAATCCATCTTCACTGCGCACTATGATGCCAGCTCAGTATTTGTGGCCCCCAGCTGTTTTCTCTCTGGCAGCTGCTCTAGCTGATTGGAAAATACTCAGTGTGCTTTGTTTTTTAATCAATGCTAGGAGTGCCGTTTGGAACAGAAATAACGAACGTAGGAAATAAAACAGATGATGGAGCAGTCCCTGGGTAGAGTGTTTTCAGAAAAGATATCTTATTGAGAGTTAATCGGGACAAAGACTAGGGTACAGAAAAATAAGATCAGCAATGCAGGCCTAGTGCCATGGCATAATCTAATATACATAACTACATTTGGTACATCCATGTGGGGACCTAGTAAGGAGGGATAGCCTGGGGCCCAGTTGGGGGCTGAGAGGGAGGTGCCATTTCATTGGCTAAGTGGAGCTTAAGTGTGGTCATGAGCCGTTGCACACATGGGCTGGCCTTGATGTCCGTGGCAAGAGCATTGCAGTGGATGGGGGGGCAAGTAAGGAAAAGGGGTGGAAGTGGGAGGAGGTGCAGGGGGAGTGAGGGACAGAGGCTGAAAAGGGAGGAGGAACATAGAGTTGGAGTGGAAGAGTACAAACATGTGGTCAGCAAGGTGAAATGGGGCAAGGCGATCAATAGAAAGGTTTTGTAGAAAAGGAGGAGGAAGTTGGAGAGAGTGATTCTGCATGGAGAGCTTTATAACATGGTGATGGAATGTAGAGATCGGGGGTTGTGGTAGGTTGTAGAGGATGCATCTTGATTACTTTGTTTGATGGGAGAGAAAGAGTAGATGGGAAGACCAAGAAAGTAGGTTCAATCAGTTATCAAGGTTTCCTAGCACAAGTGTAGAGATGTAAAGTTTTGGCTGATTGGTTATGAGGGGGCAGAGATGAGGGGGCAGAGGTTTCTAATATTAAGAAGGTTAACTCTTGCAGCCATGGTAGTAATTAGCTTCTGGAGGTTCAGGTTGCTGTCACAAACACCCCAAAGTTGCAAACCTTGGGTGAAGGCATGAGGATGAAAACAGGGAAGGTCCTAGGCATTGGGATTGTAGGATTGGCATTGGAGGTGTGAGGAGTTTAGCATTAGGCAGTATAATGGTTGCTAGTGACAAAGGCAGCTTCTTTGAGTTTTCAGTCGGTTTCTCCAGGCATTTAAAAGCACAATTGATGAACATATATATGCAATAAATACCCACTAGGACAGCAAATATCAATACACCATGTATTATGGAGGTTCCTAGTAAGCCAATATAACTAATAAACCCGGACCAAAGGAGCCACCCTGTCTGTGTTCTCTGTGTACTATGGCCCCAGCTTTTCTGATGCGGGAAATTGATGTTGAGATTTTCACCCTAATTTGGGATATAAATGTACTGCATTCGGAACCCGTAACAGCTTGAACATCAATTTTAAAGGCCAGGATAGTGTCTAGGGACCTTCTGTTTTGCATTACCAGGGCGCGTATATAGCCCACTGCTCTGGATCAATGAAAGAGACATTGGGCCTCATTGCGAGTTTGGAGGTAGCCATGCCGCTTTTAGTGGCATGGCAACCCTCAAACTGGGTTCCGGGTCCAGAAAATAGGGAATTACAGGGCCATGCCAACTTTGGCAAGCCCGGTAATTCCCATTCGCGGGACCGGGACCCGGTACATCCCCATTCGAGCCCCCATAGGGCTCAATGGGAATGGGGAGGATGCTAACAATGGGCCGTTAACGACGGGCCCGTTGTTAGCATCCTGGTCTGCTAACGGGTCCCGCTCTGCACGTCTGGTCTGACCAGGCGTGAAGAGTGGGACCTACTAGCAGACCTTGTAATGGGACGTCCCGGAATGAACGGTGCCGGCCCATTACCGGCACCATTCATTCCGCGGCCGCACTCATTGTAATGAGGCCCATTGTAATGATATTTGCCACTTTCTCCAGCAATGGTGACAATTTTAGGATCTCATCACGATTCAGTTTTACACCTACTTCTGGAATTATGTATCCCCTGATATAAATGAAACTCTCCCAACCAGACTGTTTAATTTCTTGCAGGAGGTAACAATTTAGAGGAATACCTTCTAACGGGAAGAATATATCCCATACAAAAACTTCCATTCCAAACCATACATAACCAGCCATAAGCAGTGGTCCTACAAACAAAACAAATACACGTGAAATAGCATAATCAGAGTTTACAAGTAAAAACCTTTTGTCAAAAGAAAAAGTAACATTGTTTTTTAAATTATTTTTCAACTGACGGTTACATGTTTACAACACCAATATTCATTACAATATCATGTATAAGAGACAGTATATGGCAAGCGATACCTTGTGTGTCATTGCATATATGGATATATAATGCTTATTTATCCCTCCTCCTCACTCTCTTCGTCACTTCTATCTGCCAAGTAACTCTGTAAAGGTGCCTATATGTCCTTAGGCCTGCAAGAAGATGAGATGCTCATTACAAAGCTTTCTTCACATTCATACGTGTAGATCAAGTCTCTGAGCCACATTTGGATGGTCAGGATCTCCTTTGCCTTCCAGTATTGTGAGAATGTTCCGTTTGGCAACTGCCCCGGCCACAGAAAAAAGTTGTTGCGTTTTAATCGGGACTTTCCCTATATCATCTAGTAGATATTTCAATGGGGTAACTGGTATCTGTATGTCTAGTATGTCCATAGGTTTAGCCGCTACTTTATCCCAAAATTCTGTAATTGGATGGCATTCCCAAAACATATGAATTGTGTCTGCCTCTGGGGCTCTGCATTTGGGGAGTAATAGTTCTGATCTGTCTGACCATATTTAGCCAGTCTACTTGGTGTTATATGTAAGTGGTTTAGAAGTTTGAACTGTATTAGCCTGAAGTTGCCACACAGAGAGATAGTCTTGGGGAACTGGCAATATCTCGCCCATTGTGTGTCCTCTATGGTAATGACAGGTCTTTCTCCCATTTGGACTTCATTGTGTTCTGAGTAGGAGCATGTAGTTGGGCCGCATTGTACAGTGTGGATATGCCACCCCTGAATTCATTTAGTTGCATAATAGTGGAAAGAAATGGATGTATGGTAGGGGCAGCTGGGAAGGACTCCTGTTTGTTCCTACAGGCCGCCTTTAAGCGCTGATATTGTAATGCTGTGGTAAGGTTGGTTCCTATCTTCTCCTGTGCCTCTACTAAAGTTACAAATCTCCCATCCGTGAACAGGTTCCTCACTCGCATCTCCATTCCCGGGTCCTACCTCTTTTGCAAGGTCGTGTCCAATGAGGATGACCGATCTGGATGATGCCATAAGGGGGTGTGTGGCCAATATGGATCAGCACATCCCACTTTCTTGAACAGCGCCATCCATGCTCGCATCGTGCTGGAGACCGGGTCTACCCCCTCCTTGCTTTATTTATATTTGCCGAATATCAAGGACTGCATGTTCATGGGAGCTGCTGCAAATTTTTCTGCTTGGATGTGTGCATATTGTTCTGAGTTAGGGAACCAATATTTCGCAAAGTGCGCTTGCGCCGCATGGTAGTACAATAGGAAGTCCGGGGCGGCTAAGCCACCTGTGTCGAAGCGTTTGCATATTTTGTGCCAACTAATCCTAACCATTCCCCCACCCTATATGAAAGTGGAGGCGAGTTTTTGGAGTTGATCCAAAAAGGGTTGCTCAGGCCAGATCGGGAAATTACAAAAAAGGTATAACAGTTTGCTGTACAGTGAGATCGGCAGTTTATTCCAGACCCCCAGTTTGGGCTCGGAGTATCAAGAAGGGTGCATAGTTCAGGTCATATAGGGTCTGTTTGTCTGTGGCCATTATAATGTCTAGGTATCAGGCCGAACTTGGGCACCATTGGAACAGCGCTGTGGCTTCCGATTCTGCCGTTCCGGGCATAAGTGGGATGATCTCGGACGTGGAGTGCTTGATTTTCTTCCTCAGAACTTCGCAAATGTGTGGATTTACTACATTATTGGAGGGATATTTCGTTGGGGGTCTCTTAGTTATAACATGGTCTCGTCAGCGTATAAAGAAATAAGCTATGGGGGACCCTTAATGCGAATACCCTGCCATGAATGTTTGTGTCGCAGGCACGCTGCCATACCCTCGATGGTTAGAGCAAATATAAGAGGAGACACAGGGCAGCCCTGGCAAGTACCTCTGTGTAGTGCAAACTGAAGGGGATATTGTTTTGTTTGTTTCCGCTCTTGGATCCCTGTAAAGTACCTGGATGAATCTCAGAAAACCTGGCTCAAAACCCAGCCTACGTAAGATGTCATTCATATATTCCCAAGAGACAGAGTCAAAAGTCTTTTCAGCATCGAGGACTACAGCGATAGATCTAGCTTTTGGGTCCAGTTGCGAGCTTATGGCGAAGAATATGTGCATGTTTAGGGCTGTGGAGCGTGTGGGGACAAAACCAGATTGATCAGGATGTACCAGGGTGTTCATATGTGGCAGTAGACGGTTAGCAATCAATTTGGCAAATATTTTAGTGTCCCGAGTTGATTAGGGATAGCGGGCGGTATGAGGCTGGGTCGTGTGGTGGTTTTTGCAGTTTCAGGAGTACAGATTTCAGAGCTTCCCTCATTGTGCCTGGAAGCACGCCTACAGCTAGGGATTCCTCCCACACTTCAAGTAAAGTAGGGGCTATCTCTGCGTTGAATATTTTATACTAGTCTGTCGGGACCTGAATCTTTACCTGCCGTTAAGTCTTTGATTGCTTGCATTATTTCTTCCGCTGTAAGGGGGAGATCAAACTATTCCCTTCCTTCCCTTTCCAGTCGGGGCAATGGGAATGAAGCGAGGTATTGGTCGATCTCTTCTGGTGTGACTTGGTCAATGTTTGCATGTAGCATGGAATAAAAATTCCTAAATATCTCATTATCTTTTGTGGTCCAGTGTGTACTGCCCCCTTGGGCCCGCATACCCCCGTTATAAGATTGGTGTCATGCTCAGCCTTAATTAGGTTTGCCATTAATTTAGCTGCCTGGTTTCCTTCTCCTTATCTTCGTACTCGAGTGGGGAGTATGGTATACTTCCTTACGTTCTGCCAGGGCTCTACATTTCGAGAGTTGGGTTTGCAGTGGTCTAAGAGTTTCAGTACCGGGGTAAGTGTGTATGCCAAATGAAGAGATTTTAAGGTGTCATCTGTGTGATCTAGTTCCCTCCTTAGTTTGTGCATTACTCCCACTGATGATATCAAGTGTCCCCCCAGCCAAACTTTGAATGACTCCCAAATGGGGTCCAGTGTTCTCACCTAACCGTTGTTTTGTTGGAAGAATTCAGTTATTTCATTCCTCAATGGCTCTATCATTGATTCATCTTTTTAATATCGCCGGGGACATGCGCCAGCTTCTCATTTGTCGGTTGCAAGTGGAGAAGGACTGGCGAGTGGTCCGACAGTGTGTGCGGTAGTATGTGGCATTCATGTGTTTGTGGGCCTAGTTCGGGAGAGCATAGCCAGTAATCAGTCCTCGATCTAGAGTTATGTATATGGGAATGGAAAGTGTATTCGTCTTGTGTTGGGTGGGGGTTTCCCGCCATATATCTATGAGGGGGAGAGTGGACATGTAGAAGTCTGGAGAGCCTAGGTTCGGGCCGTAAATATTCACTAGGATCTATTCTTGGTTGTCAACCACTCCCCATCGGATTACATATCTTCCCTCCTCATCTATTTTGGACCGACGATGAACAAGGGTCATGACCCCCCTAGATTACGACAAGTAGTTGGTCCCAACCCAAATCAGGCCCCATTTCGGGCAAAATTGGCCGTCACCTTCTGAGTTGCGTGAGTTTCTTATAGCAGGAGGACATCTACTTTGTCTATGAACATATGCAAGAATCTTCCTGCATTTGATGGGGTTAGCCAATCCCCTAATGTTCCACGCTAGGAGTCTGAGTGATTGGCCTCGCCCGGGTATGGGCATTACTTGGCTCTCAGACTCACCAGTTCTGGTTCAGTGTTCCTGTAAACTCTCCCATCGAACATGCATCCGTCAGCTTTTTTATTTAAACCAACTTACTCCCCCATATAACCGTTACACAACATACAGGGCAACCGGCCCTCTCCCTCCCTTTTATGCCACCCTCCCCATCCCCCCCAACTGGACGGTGTATACCCAACTTTGTAATGCAAAACCTACAACTTTGGGTGGTAGCGTTCCTCCAGATCTAACCCTGGCCATCCCGGCCGCGATAGGGAGCCGATGTTGAGTTTCCGTGCGGTTTGAGCGGAATTTGGGGAGCTGGGTTTATGCCAGCCATCCAGTCTTCTCACGAGGCGTCTTGAAGGCGAGGGTTATTGGACTTCGTAGTTGGAGGTGCCGGAATGTTGTGTTCTATGTAGGACATAGCCTCCTCCAGTGTTTCAAAAAAGTGGGCTGTCCCATGTTGCAGGCAGAGTTTTGCGGGGAATAACATAGCATATGGGATAGATCTGACCTTTAGAGCCTTCTTCACCTGGTCGAATGTAAGTCTTGCCGCCTGAACTCCACTCGAGAAACCGGGGTATATGTTTATCCGCATTGAGTCGAATGTCGGTGTTCCCTTCTCCCGGGCCAGGCGCAGGATCAAATCTCTGTCTCTGTAGTTTAGGAGCCGCGCTATGACTGGGCGCGGTGAGGCCCCTGGCTTAGGCAGAGGGGCTAGCGATCTGTGAGCGCTTTCTACCAGGAACTGCTGGGAAAATTCGGCATCTGGGAATAACCTACGTAGTGTCTCTTCCATGAAGATTTCCATTGGCTTGTTGAAGGTTTTTTCTGCCAGCCCCACCAAACGGATATTATTTCTGCAGGATCTGGATTCCAAATGGTTGCACTTGGATTGGGGTCCTTTCACATATCTTTTAATGTTTTGGATCTCCTTGCTGTGTGTCTCGGAGGTGTTCTCCAGAGTACCGACTCTCGCCTCCGTAACCCTGGAGTTCACCTTCTGCATGTCCGCTCTGAGTGAGGCAATGTTGTTGCCTATCTCGTCCAGTCTGTTGTTCACAGTAGCAAACCCAGCCTGCATCGCTGCCATATATGGGTCTATTGGATTCTCTGCTTGCCTTAGGTTGGGTGCCGGTGTAGAACTCGAAGCGTCCGTGCCTTCTTCGGCAGCGGAATTGCTTCTAAACGCATCCATGGGGCCTGTCTTGGTGCCCTTTGCCCCACGTGGCATTCCTGTGGTCAAGGAGTGGAATAATTTAGTTGCGTCCTTTCTGTGGTTTACAAATGTGGTTGCTGCTGTGTGCTCTTTCGGTATATATTTGTATGCGGCCTTCTTAGGCTTCCGGTATTCAGGAGGGATCTGATAAGTGCGGTACTTCCAATCTCGTGTGTGTTCAGGCGGTGCAGGTCTCCAGCGGGTTGAGCATTTGTTTTTGTGGCTCTGCGTGCTCCCTCGGCTCAATTTTGTGTTATTTGGCAGTAGCGAGCAGTGAGCCCGCATATGCCGTGTGTAGGTGTTGGGGGGAGATCAGAGAACTCTGTGTTTGCAGCCCTCTGCTTCTCTCTTACTGCTGTGATGCGTGTGCGTGAGTTTTCTGGGCAGACCCGCAGGGATCCTTTCTTTCACGTGCAGGCTCTGCTGTGATGTCGGGAGGCTCTGCTGTGATGTCGGGATGCGGTCTCCGTGCCGTCTTGACTCTCACGCTGCATACGTGTCGTAGAGCCTAGTATGTATCCTTGAAGCCTCCAGTCAGGGTTTGGGCTGTCTGTCCGAGCTCCTTCTCCGAATCAGGTAACTTGTATGGGGCATCAGCAGATGGGCGTGCAGCTTACGCCACTATGGCGGCTTCGCAGTTTCTCCCTGTGTATCTCTCTGGGTGATCCAGTCAGTGTGGGCTGTGGTCATGTTAGCTGCTTTTTCGTTAGGGTCACGTTTATTCTGCTTGTGTGACAGTGTGATTACCCTGTGTTCTGTCTGCCCTCAGCTGTGCCGACTGTGTCACTTTCTCCTCTGTAACTCGCATGCCCGTCCCTCACACTGTAAGTGGGTTTCTGCGGGTTCTGTTGTAAATGTTGGTGGGGTCGGTGTGGCCTCGGGCTGCCGGCAGGCTCCAATCAGGTGGTTCGGGTGCACTGTCTCCCCGACCAGTGCAGGTCATGGGGCTTGATGTCAAGTGTTTCACGGGGCTGGCCGAGGCGCGTTCTTGCTCGTAATCTTTCCCTCGAAGTCTCAGGATTTCACAGTCGTCTGCCACAGGTGCTCCGGTGTATTTTTCTGCGTTCTGCTGCCCAAAAGGACGCTCAGGACCGCAGGATGGGCTTTAAAGGATTTATTTCATGGCACAGCTCTGAACCTAAACAGCCATCTTAGATGGCATCCAATAGCACCCATCCCCCCCCGAAAAAGTTACATTGTTAATAACCACACTACTGCTAGTGGATAAGAGGGCGCGCCCATGAACAGAGAACCCCGGTTAGTGTAGCAAAGAAGGCCTAGTGCAGGAGAGGATATTGCAGCAAGTTTCTTCTGAAGCTTTTCTAAAGGGGAAAGTTCGGAGGGCTTGAAAACCCCATCTGTAAATAATGGCTGGAGCACAGCTCATGACGTTTGATTGCAGAAACTAGTAAGATCGCTGCAGCCATCACCCCAGTTACAAGGAACCAGAGCTACAGCAACACCTGAAGTTAGGTAGGGTGACCAGAAGTCCCGGTTTTCCCGGGACAGTCCTGGGAAATCGCCCGGGGTCCTGGGAGTTTTTTAATTTTATAAATCCCGGTATTGGAAGGGTTGATGGCTACAGTCCCGGTTTTTGCCAGGATCTGATTTCGAAAATCCCGAAATCTGGCCTGACGCGACTCTTCCTCCCCCTTCCACTTTCCCCGGCCGCTCTCCTCAAATGTGCCAGTGAGCAAGCACCCCCCCCCCCCCCCCGGCAACAGGCCAGCGACATAGAAGTAGGACAACATTTGTATTTTGGTTTACTTTAGTCCTACTTCTATGTCTATGGCATGTCAAAGTTTTATTTTATTTTATCTGGTCACCCTAAGTTAGGACACGTGGGTGACCGACACATACGCAGCAATCAGCATTTGGACTGCAGGCCTAGTGCCATGTAGCATTTAGGAAGGTTTTTTTACTTTCAATTTAAGGGTGGGAATAAGGGCCTTGCATCTTTGTGGCAGGAAAAAATTGAAGGCTTCGATGGTTAAATAAGACAGCAAGAGAAAACAAAATGTTTGCTCACAGTTGTCAATATATTCTTTTGGCTGAAAAATGTCTTGATTTCTTGATGTTGAATGTCAGATACAGATCAAAATGCAGTTAGTTCTAACATGTTTTCAAAGAGATGATCTAATAAATATAGAACCCGCAACAGGACCTTGGTCTCCCCGTTGATTTCAATATTTGCCTATAGGAGTCAGAGTTCTGGTGGTTTCCCAGGTTTGGGGATCACCACTATAGATGCCTTCCTGCGGTCAGTGGGGAGTTGCCCTTTCTTTTCACTTTGTAAGAACATGCGGTGCATGTGACCTATAACTGGTTCTCTCAATCGTATCCAGGTTTCCACAGGAAAGCCGTTCGGTCCCAGGGTTTTGCCGGATTGGAGCTGGGGCAGTGCAGCTGCCACCTCCCCCTCTGTAAGTTCGGCCTCAAGTTCACATGTCTATTGTTCCGAAAGTCGGGGGATCGTGATTGAGTCGAGAAAGTGCAAGCCCCCCCCCCTCCCTGTTTCCACTGCTATTGCATTGGGGGAGTAGAGGTCTTTGTAAATGCCTCTGCGATCGATCTCTGAGTCCTCCGTCGCTAACTCTCTGCCAGTCTCCTGTATGGCCTGTACATACCCCTTGTTCCGGTCTCACCTTTCCAGCCAGGCTAACGTTTTCCCGGCTTTGTGGCCCGTTTCGTGTATCTGGCTATGTACTGTCCTGTGGGCTGTCCTCGCGTTGTCCTTGAGTTGTCTAATGCCACATTCTGGGACTGCTCTCTTGAATGATTCTTTTTAATCGGCACTTTCTGACAGTGAGACTGCCCTACCTGCCAAAGCTGTCTGCTTAGCCCCTGCTGGAGCATAAGGATAACCCTGAACCGATGATGAAGCTGCGGGTCTAGCCTCACGGTCGCTGCATACATGTAGAGAGGCGGATGCAGAGGAGCTGGCTGGTGCCCCCTTTCCAGTATGGACTGGATCATAGATGGTCCAGCTGCTCCTGCTGGAGGCTGGATATGCCAGCAGTTGTATGCATTGGCCCAAGCCGAATGCCCCAGACACTTTACTGGTGTCTGGGTTGTGAGAAGTACTTGCAGAGGCCCATGAAAATGCACTGGTAGTGCTTGCTTAATCTGATGCACTTGCAGGTGAATCCAAGTTGGAGAGAATGGTAGGTTCTGAGAACTTATTCTGGCAGTATTTCTTTGCCCTGCAAATAGAAAGATCTGAGAGCTTTCATATGGGATTTACAATAGTTCAGTACATTATCATCTTCTGTGTTGAATAATTTTTATTAATAAAAAATTAGATCTGGAAATAGAAATATTGAGATAGCAATTCAATTGTACAAATACATTTCATATAAGAATAACTTTGAAATGACCATAATAAATATTGAGTTAATTCATAGTAAGTGACTTATCAAGTAAGATATTCAGGATCATTTCTGAAAATAAGACAAATGGGGGAGACCAACAAAGACACTAGGAAAGAAAGAGGGGAGGGTTGCCTGATGCAAATAACAATTATAATGTTGAACTATTACTCAAATATGTCTTTACTTTCCCTCTGTGCTGCTAGTACCTTTTTCATTTTGCTTTCCTTAAGCGGCTTTCTTAAGATTCCTCATGCCTTCGGCTCCATGCCGCTTTATAAACTTTCTCTCGCTTTTCCGTGTTGTGCCGCTTTACAAACTGTCTTTATCCGGCTCTGCTCCAATCAACCCAAACACCCACAAGTTTCTCTCTCACTGACATGAAACTCACCGGGCAGCATTGTGTTGATGAGCGGTTTATCTAAATACACAGAGTTGAGGTCAAGGTCTCACCACCTGCCCCTCTAAAACCCTTAGGACCGTTACCAGTCCCAGGGAACAAGCATTTCTCCGGACACCAACAACCGAATGCAGGATGCCTCGCTCCGGCTCCTTGGAGGCACGGCTACCTAGCCATGCTGCAGCCTCTCAACACCGGGCCAGCGTCTCTGCACGCCGTTCTCCTCCACGCTTTAGGTCCTGCTGCTCTCTGCTCCTTTGCCTCTCTCGCCAATGTGAAAAACCACACCTTTTATTGTTGAACAAACAGGAGTCTGGTGTGAGTTGTCATTATCAAATGCCTGACCCTGCTTGACTCTATGGATGTATGTGATTTGACTCTGGTCAATTTCACTGCAAATACAATTTTGCTTCAGCCTAATCCAACAAAAGTTTGATTCCCCCAATACACCCCCCCCCCACTTACCATTTCCTTCTCCGCTTCCTTCTGACCCTGCAGCTTCAGTTCCGTCCCTCTAACGCAGCTCGGATCTGACGACACATGGTACGGTTTTCTCTTTTTTTTTACTCTGTCCCCGCCTCCAGTCCTCAGGAAGCGGGGGACACCCACCCCTCTCCCCACAAGGCAATCACTACTGAACATGGGGAGCGGGGGACACCCCAGCAACCCCGCTCCCGAATATGGCCATATTTACCATACAAACAATTAAATTCAAACAAATTGGGTAATATCGACTCTATTACCGGTGTTCTCTCTATAGTAGGTTTCCCTTACTTTCCCCATGTTGTTTCTATGGGTAATCTTTACTGATCCTAGTTGCATTCTTCTTGTCTCAGTATTTGCTGGAAATGGGGAGGAGGAGATGGGGTGAGATTGGAAAGACCCCATGAAGGCTGAGGGAGAGTAGGTTGGGGTATAATTGGGGAATAGGGGAATACCATTTCTTGCCCTTGGGTATCCTCCTCCCAATCCCTCGTGACCCTCCACTCTGGTGATCCTCCCTCACTTGTCCACCTCTAGGTTCGGGATCCAAAAGCGATGACCCTTCCCTGGCCACCTGAATGGAGAATACCGAAGGTCGGAGAATACCGTCAGGTTTCTCACACTTGTTTTTCTTCTCATTCACTTGTAGTCTTGGATTTATTTTAGAAAAGATATCTCACGGGCAACGTGTTTGTCTTGGAATCAAGATATTCCTAGCATCAAGGGTTGGATACCCAGTCCCACGCTTAGTGGCTGAAGTCTGGCCTGAAGTGCATTATTTAAAAAAACAATTGTATTCATTTTTTTCAAAACAAACGTACAAGCTCTTGAATACAAAGAAATAAACAGGACAGGATAAAGAGTGTCCCTTGTACTGTTAGCATGTATGCAATAATAATATCATTCAATGAAGGAATTGTTTGCTTTAACATGAAAAGCATGACACCCTTCTCTATGTAGGCTACCACTAGTTCATGCTCTTTTAGGCAGTCTTAAATGGAGACATGTCTTGGAATAACTGGCTCCATTTTGTGGAAAGACATTCCTCCAACCGAAGCAGTAACCCTCTGGGCGACAGGCCTTCCTCCAGATTACCCCCATACATAAATACATACATATATATATAGGAGTGGATTGTGGGGTTTGACAAACGGTGGACCAGTAGGCGCTGGTTGGATTAGATAGTCCGGTGTTCGCTAGTTAAGCCACTTTGTCAGGTAATGGATGAGTCAGATTTGTTGGGTGTTAAACAAGTGATTTGTTTTATTTCCTTAGTTAAACAGCACTAATGAAATACAATCTTAAACGTAGAGGTGCCAGTTTTAACATATTGACACATTACACAGCCGACGCGCGTTTCAACCTTAGTCTTTTTCAAGGCCAAGTTATTTCCTGAGCTTCAAAAACGTGGGCTGGTCCTGCCCAACAGACGACCGTCGCCTTCGCTACTCCGTGCACCTTTCTTCCTAACCGGACCAGAACGGCTATCCAGCCACCTGGCACCCTTAATTAGGCAGGACCAGCCCACGTTTTTGAAGCTCAGGAAATAACTCAATTGAATTGAATGAGAAATCGGTGTACAGACAAAAAAGGCACGATAGAGGCGAGGGTAACTGTTGGCAGAGTCAAAAGCCACAAAGTGAACAGCACAACTGACGACCACATGGTACACAAGTCGATTGAAAGGAAGAGGAGGGATGAGTTGCCCCACCATGATAACAAGAAATCCACAGAGGGCAACCGTCCAGGAAAACTAGAAAGATGGCCAAAAGGCCCTGGAGAACAAATAAGAATCACAATAGCCCGAAGCCCGCGGAGATCCTCCAGAGACGAGAAAGGTATTGAAGAAAGGAGCTCGACCACACAGCAAAACCGGATGTGGGTATCAAAAACGCGACAATACACAAATAAAACCTAGCAATTAGTGGACAGAAAGCCCTTGTTGAGCCAATTGGTGAAGTCGACCCACCTGACAATGGGCTCTTGGAACACACAAGGGTTTTCCCACTTGACGGCAAGATCTGACGTTAACCTGGGATCATTCGATATCCTGTGTTTACAGGAAACATGGCTGATGGCGAAGCCATACCTCGACGGATACACTCTGACCTTTACCCCGGCAGAGAAGGGAAGCGCAGGAAGACCAAGGGTGGGGCTTCTGATGGCAGTAAGATCGGAAAGTGGCTTGGAGCTTCTGGCCGAATGGCCAGATTAGGGTGGCAACTCGACAGTGGAGAAATGGGAAAAAAGAACCCGCAAAAAAAAAACAATTCTAGTTATTAACACATACTGGAACCCAGCAGAGATCGCCACTGATCAATATCTGGAGTGCATCGACAACCTTCTGGAAGATGAGAATGAAATCCAACAACTTAACCACATAATAATAAATGGAGATCTAAACTGCACGATGGAGGATGGTGCTATCCACACTAGCATGAGATCTGCAGCTGACGGGGATAGAGCCAAAAGATGTGAAAACCTGATGGAAAAATGGGATTTGCATAACCTTCATTGGCTACGATCCAAAAAGAACAAGGAGATCCCCATGTGGCAAAGATGCGACCAAAAAGGGACCATTGACCACACAATCGTATCGAGGGACCTGTTGAGTTTGGTCAAGTCTTTCAACGTGGTCAAAACAGACAACCGCGACCATAACATCTTAAAAACGACCTGGTATTCACACAGACCTGCACAAGAACTAATGATACAAGGACTGGAAACTGGCCCGAGAGGCAACCGCCTAAGGCTAACGGCGGAAAGTATTAGCGAAATGACCAAGACTTACAAAAACATCACCAAGAACTTTAAAGACAAGTCAATCGAATCGACTACTGGTGACTATGTGCCGCAATTGGAAACTTATTGCAGAACAAAGCGACAAGGGGGCATAACGCAAACAGCCCACAAACATAGCTATAATAAAGACTTGGTTGCGCAAAGAGCATCCTTGAGAAAAATCCAACGAATGGCAAAAAATAACAACTCAATTAAGTTGCAAAACAGATACTATCAAGCCCAACGTCAGTATAAAAATAGGGTGAGACACCACCGTCCATGTCTTCTTCAACAGGACGCAGAACAAATGCTGCGAACACTCACGAAAAAAAGCAGCAAAGAATTCTGGTCGCTGATTCACTCGAAAACATGTCGCGCCTTGAAACACTTGTGTATAGGCGCGTTACAAATACCATATCATATCATATCATAATATGAAGACTAAATAACAGAACAACGAGAGTGAAGAGCAATGGGTGGATTTCTTAGAGACACTGTATAAAAACCAGGAGGGCCAGACATCCAAAGCCCCTGGCCATCAAGTGACAATGTCGGAAATCCCATGTGACCCTGTATCAATTACATCAAAAATTAACAAACTAAAAACTCTAGAGCGCCAGGGCCGGACGGCATCTCTAATATAGACCTGAAGGTAAACGTTGACACCTGGGCCCCCTTCATTGGTCAGATCTTTCAGAACATCAGTAACAAGGTGCCCCCCTCCTGGAAGACTTCAAATGTGGTCCCGATTTTTAAAAAAGGAGCTAAAGAAGATCCAAGAAACTACCGCCCCATAGCGCTCCTGGATGTCATCAGGAAGGTCTTGGGATCATGCGCTTTGGATGGCCTTAACACCTGGCTAAAAGAATCCAACTACATGGACCGATTTCAGACGGGGTTTGTCAGAAATATCGGCACTACAGCGAACATTCTTCTACTATGCTCTCTTAAAGCAAAATTCCAACAAGGAGCACCGCGAATATTCATGGCCTTCGTAGACCTCTTGCAGGCTTTTGATCGAGTGAATCGAGAACACCTATGGGCTAAAATAACTCGCAGGAACTGCCAGGACAAAATCCTAGCTCCAATCAGGGCCCTGTACGAGGACACAACTATGAGAGTCTGCCTGAATGGTGAAGGTGCCCTATCAAAGGAAATCCGTACTGCCCGTGGAGTAAAGCAGGGCTGTCCGCTAGCCCCAGCCCTGTATAAAGCATACATAGCAGATCTGGAAGAGGAGTTGGTTACAACCAGGTGCTTCCCACCATCGCTAGGAGGAGCGAAAAATACAGAGACTCCTATATGCGGATGATATCATCCTGCTAGACCAGACAGCGGTGGGGCACCAAAGACAGTTGGGTAGTTTGCTCACATATTTGGAAAACAACCACTTCAAACTAAACAAGAGCAAAATTAAGATCATGGCCTTCAAAACAACAATGCGAACAGCAGGCAAAGAGAAATGGAGTGTGGAGGATGAGAAAATCGAAATTGTGAAGAGCTTTAAATACCTGGGAGTGACGTTAAGCAACAGCCGCACAGAAAAGCCAATGCAGGAGTCACTACTAGCAAAAACAAAGACCTTGTCATGTCAAGCAAGGATGATTGACAGGAAGTTTGGAAAGTTTTCCCTGATCCCGGTGCTGTCTTTCTTTAAAGCCAAGGTCATACCGTGCATAACGTATGGGGCAGAAGCCATGCCACAAATCCCGAGTCAGTTCTGGGACAGATTGGAAGGGCAATTTTGGAAGAAGGTGCTGGGGCTTCCAATGTCAGTTCCAATCTGCCATATCAGACAATAACTATGCCTGCCTTCTCTGAAGGGGACTGTAGCAAGAAACACCTTGATGCTCTTTAGAAAAGTGATCACCAACTCTTCAGTGCCTGTCTTTGAGATACTGAATAAGGAATTAACCAGTGGAAAAAAGAAAATCCTAGCAACATGGGCGGAACACTGTGTAAACCTGCTTGAATAGGTGGCCCTGATGAGAGCCACCCTAATGCAAAACCCAACGAAGGTAGTGAAAAAACTGGTCGAACTGGATTGGATTCGAACTCGGGGTAACGCTACTTCGTACAAAACAATCAAAAACGTACTCACAGTCCCAAAAAAAAAATCAATGAGGTGAGAGGTTATTTTAAAAAATTCTGGATAAGTACCTGCGCAATACCTTTCTCAGAATCGGACTCAACCTTCTAAAGACTAACGAGATCTTGTGAAGAATAGGCGAGTCCCTCTTGGACACTTGCCGATACTGTAATACCCAGCAGGTGGAATCAATCCGACACCTTATGTTGATGTGTAAGGGTACCCAAGAAGCAAGAGAAATCTACTTAATGAAATTCCTGGGCAGCTCAACTCCAGTTCATGACGATGACTGGTGGACTCGCCTGATGGGAGGAGAGAAAATGTAATGGACAGTGGCGCTGACCCAATTTTTCAAACAGATCGGCCTCGTACAGGAGCACAAAACAAGTGCACGAGATAAAAGGACAGTCACGGACGCTGAGATCAATAGAACTTCACACACTTAAAATCTCAAGTAGTAAACCAAGAGGTACAAACTCAATTTGGATGGATGAACTTTTTGTAAAAATGTTAAAATTGTATTACAATTAAATCAAATAAAAAATCATTAAAAAATACACACACACACACTTACACACACACACACACACTTACACAGACACACACTTACACACACACACACACACTTACACTCCCCCCCCCCCCCCGATCTGAGGGAAAAGAAAGCAAACAAAAAACGATTAGCTACCAGCACTTGGTACTTTCCTATTCTAGCTCTTCCCAAATCTCACCACACCTACCTGGAGTAATACACGATGAATCAAGAATATCTATAGGCTTGTGTTCTGAGAAGCAGCAGAGTCCATCCAGAAATGAGGAAAAGAATAACAAATTAGTTTAGAGGGACCTAACACGAATGGCATGAGGGCTCAATGCCAAATGAGAATGTAAGCTGAGGACAATTCCAGTACACAAAAACGAGTAATCAAAGGACAGTTCAAAGAACCCATTCAATGTCGAGGAATAAAATAGGCAGTTTTGCATTGCAATTTGCTATGTAACTCTGTGGGTTTGCTCATTTCTTTGACACTCGTTTAGCGCAGCTGGCGAGTTAAATAACCGGTTCCAAAGAAAACTCAGTTTACCATGTACGCTTCTCTTGCACTTAGCCCCCCACACCCCCCTTCTTCCTTGTTTCACAGAATTCAATGGGAATGAGAGTGCAGCAGTATCTCATCCAATCTTAATGGTGCCAAGGACCTGTGTAGGAGTCCTAGCCAGGCAAAGCTTTGTTTTTCAAATAATTGCAAATCAGCAGTAATTGGGATGATACCTTTTATTAAGATAAGATCCAAAGGTTTTCTTTCCCTAGGTCTGGTCTTCTGCCGGCGACACAAATATTAGATTATGGTTACTGAGTTGATGTCAAGTACTAGTAACAAATGATCTTTGTAAAGAATGCCACGTCTCCCTGGAGTCGGTGGCGGGAAAGATTGAGCCACTTTAATGCATAAAATGAAAGAAGAGACTCCTGGAGACTTGCGCCAAATTATAGCAACTTAGACTCTTTAATTATCCATTAAAGACTGCCCGTAACGATGACACGTGTTTCGGCTTGTTCAAGCCTTTCTCAAATCAGGGCATGGTAAAAAACAAATAACTGTGAATAATGCATATGCATATTTTGCAGATACAATACGTACATATGAGAAAAAAGGAAAACATATATGGTCGTCACATATAAATATTGTGCCAAAGAAAAATCAAAAATCAGCAGAAAGTTAGGTTGGGGTTGTGGGGAGGATTGTTAGGGGTGAGGAGAGAGCGTGGAGAGAAAAACATAAGACATCAGTTCGGTATGTCCCCGGTTTCTGTGTGCTATTCTGATACCTCAGTTTGTATTAGAACACTGTTTGGAACCAAATGGTATTTATTGTACTTAACATCCATGACTGGCTGTGGGTGTGAATTCATAAATTTTGGTGCAGGGTTCGATCCCCGTGCGGCTAGAATTGAAAATGTAAAGATGTATGCTTTAGTGGATCTATACATAATAGTAACCTGGAAAATCTAATATCTAGCCACATTATATCTCTATTCGTTCCCATGTTATGCCAAGGGGCATCTGCCTGCCATATAGTCCTAGTACTTAAGTGCATTATCAGTGTTAGTTTCATTTTATGAGCATTGAATTAGAAGTGTTGCACTAAAAGAACACCGGGTTGGTGCTTTGAATACTAGATCCTTCATTAAGTTATGCGCATCTACCCAAATATCCATGCTACCGAAGAATGCTCCAATAGTGATAGCAGTCTTCAGGGCTTTTCAACATAGGTTAAAAAAGCCTCATTCGCATTTATTCCCTCTTAAATATTGCTAAACCAAGCATGTTGTAAATGCTGCACTTGTGCACTTTATTATTGAAACACAACTCCGAGAAGGCACACACGGTACATTCCGTTCAGTATGTTTCGGGTGAACTTCTTACAAGCAAGAAATATATTTGTGCATGTACTTTCAGAATACTAATGGATTCCATGAATGGTGTCTTACCGTATTACCAGGGATAGATCCCTAGGCCACGTTGTACTCGATTCAGCGAAATGGCGGCACATTGTTCCCTAATTGTAAACGTTGCCGTGTCAACCTGGCGCGTTTGTCCACGTTGTCATGGCAACGTCACGCTTGCTTGGCAGCGTTCTTTCTGTATAGGAATGGCGCCCGCCATGTTAGAAAGTCAAGCGTTCGCTCTTTACAATGACTAATATTTCAAAATACTTATACTGTGTGTTTTGTGTTGGCTAATGCGGTCCTCGTCTCCTTTTAACTATTTGAATGTACTGATAATTATCCCTACGATAATTTTACCTGTTATAGATCTCGATCAAATTTAAGATTTGAGGCTATTAAAGATAGGTGGCTGGTTACTGGTGTTACTAACCTAAATAAAGTGTCTGAGGTTCCAAATTGTGTAATAATAATGTTAATGATCCACAAAATGAGACTGGGGTTCCATATTGTGTATATTCTTTTAGTTAGCTTTCCTAGAGCATCTGTGCTAGATTATTGCACATTGGATTACACCATACTACTTGTCCCTAAGTGGCAGCAGATGTAATGAAACACACCCTATTGGTGCACCATGTTTGTTGGTATGCTTGATGCATTGTATTAGATATATACAAGCTTCTATTGTTCCTGTCATGTCAAACATTGTTAACTATGGAATGTAAATAAATGGTGAATACTTAGACAAAGCCTGATCAGGCGGGAAGTAAGTTCATGATTTAGTACTAATTGTTAAGTGTCCTAGAATGGTGTTCCTTAGAGGAGGGAAACCATTTCATTGTCAGAGTTCAATCCCATTACTGTTGTGCTTCCGCTTGTCTGAGGAGTTTAACTCTGTCTGCCCCTCTTTTGCCTAGGTTCACATGTTGTAAACCTGATAGTGGATTTGTCCCCCATCTGATTCATTTTTTGCCAGTGGTTTGACAATGGGAATTGTGGATCTTGGCTGCCAATTTTGGCCAGGTGTTCTTGAATACTTGTTCGTAGCTCCCTCTTCGTGCTGCCGATATATAGTTTGTTGTAAACGCAGATGATGCCATATATGACAAATTTAGTCCTGCAGTTAATACCTTGTTTAATCTTAATAGTCCTGCCAGTCTAGTCTTGAAATGCTTCAGTTTTGTCATGCGCATATCTGCGCATGGTGCAGGTGCCGCATTTTCTGAAACCAGCTGGCTTGATGAGGAGCCATGTATTGTCCATATTGGTCTTCATATCTGGTAGTAATGATGGGCTCATTTTAGCTCGTAATGTTTCTGCCCGTTTGAAAATGATTGTTGGTTTCTCTGAAACGTACTGTTTGATATGGTCATCTAGTTGCAATATATGCCAATATTTGGTAAGTATTCTCCTGAGAATGTAGTGATTATTACTGTATTTCGTGATAAAGCTGATTTGTTGTCTCGAAGTTTCTTTCTTGTTGCTGGTGCATAATGTTTGTTTTCTGTCCATCTTGTTGACCTTTTTTAAATGCAGTTATAGTACTATTGGAAGGATATCCCCTTTGCTGAAAATGTTGTTCTAGAAGCTGGCATTCCCGTTCAAATCTTTCTTGTTTCATGCAGTATCTTCTTGCTCTGACATACTTTCCATATGGTATGTTTTCAATGATAGGCCTGAAGTGACAACTGCTTGAGTGCAGTGTAGAATTGACCTCTGTGACCTTCCTATATGTCCAGGTTTCCAATTGAGTTCCATTAACGTGTATGGTCAAATCTAGGAAGTTGATCTGATTATTATCATTAGTGGCCGTAAATTCGATTCCAAAGTCATTGATATTAATTCTCTCCGTAAATGTTTGTTGTTCCAATGTTCCTTCCCATATGACAAAGACATCATCTATGTACCGCGTCCATAATTTGATCCTGGTCGCATAGTCTTGTTCTTTGTAGACTACCTTGTCTTCAAAAAGTCCCATAAATTGGTTGGCTAGGGCTAGGGCGTATCTTGTGTCCATGGCCACACCTTTTACCTGTTGGTAATAAGAGTTATTAAAAGTAAAGATACTCTAGTCCAATGTCAATTGCAACATTTTTTTGATCATAGTAATTTGTTGGTAAAGAGAAGCCGAGTCATTCCTAAAAGTATAGTCAATTGTAGAGATAGCCCATTTATGGGTGATTGACGTGTACAGGGCCCTTACGTCAAGAGTTGCCAAGATGCAATTGTCTTGCCATGTCCAGGTTTGTAGTTTGTTAATGATGCTGGTTGAATCTTTCAAATATGAAGGAAGAAGGCTCGCTCTTAGTTTGAGTATGCTGTCTTGATATTCTGAGATGTGTTCCGTTGCCCATCAGATTCCACTTAAGATAGGACGGCCTTCTGGTATTTATGTGAACTTTTTGTGAATCTTGGGTAGAAAATATATTGTCCAAATCACGGGTTCCTTCATTTTGAAGTATTCCTGTTCTTGGTCTGTGATAAGTTCTCTTTTGTGCCATGTACTGATTGCTTCTTCCAATTGTTGAACAATTACTGAGGTTGGGTTATTGTTCAATATTTTGTAACATCCTGGAGTAGATAAATGGTTGTATCCCATTTTGAGATAATCTTCTCGGTCCCAAATAACAATAAGATTACCTAGGCAAAAGAGAGGGAGACAGAGTTAAACTCCTCAGCCAAGCAGAAGTAAGACTTATGTTATCTCAACACAACAGTAATGGGATTGAACTCTGACAATGAAATGGTTTCCCTCCTCTAAGGAACACCATTCTAGGACACTTAACAATTAGTACTAAATCATGAGTTTACTTCCCGCCTGATCGGGCATTGTCTAAGTATTCGCCATTTATTTACATTCCATAGTTAACAATGTTTGACATGGCAGGAACAATAGAAGCTTGTATATATCTAATACAATGTATCGAGCATAACAACAAACATGGTGCACCAATAGGGTATGTTTCATTACATCTGCTGCCACTTAGGGACACATAGTATGGTGTAATCCAATGTGCAATAATCTAGCACAGATGCGCTAGGAAAGCTAATTAAAGAATGTACACAATTCGGACCCCAGTCTCGTTGTGTGGATCATTAACATTATTAATACACAATTTGGAACATCAGACACTTTATTTGGGTTAGTAACACTAGTGACCAGCCAGCTATCTTTAATAGCCTCAAATCTTAAATTTGATCGAGATCTACAACAGGTAAAATTATCGTAGGGATAATTATCAGTACATTCAAATAGTTAAAAGGAGACAAGGACCGCATTAGCCAAAACACAGCATACACCAATGTATAAGTATTTTGAAATATTAGTCATTGTAAAGAGCGAACGCTTGACTTTCTAACATGGCGGCCGCCATTCCTATACAGAAAGAACGCTGCCAAGCAAACGTGACGTCATGACAACGTGCCTGGAATCCATTGGTATTCTGAAAGTACATCCAGTACCTGTGCTGTAGCAAAATTAATGATTCATGCAAAAGCAGTATTTACAATATGCTCGGGTAAACACCATACAAGAGCAATCTTTTTTTTTTTTTATAACTCTGTTTATTGAGTTTGAACAACACAACATAAAGAAACGAACATAAATGAGACATGAATCATCGGCATACATAGGATGAAGGCAACCTGGCAATAATAACAGCTAGCATGGGCCCACGGGGTCGAGGACCGTAAGACATCAATAGAACAAAGCAGGCAATCCATGTTAACAGTGCTACTGATGTACCCCCACCCGCAGGTCTCAGTGAGCATCTAGCCATTTACCCCATATTTTTTCAAATTTGCGGGGGCAGACCTGTGCGTTGTAGATCCGGCGCTCTGAGGCTGCGCACCTGTCCAACTCGTTACGCCAACGGTTCAGGCTCAGTGGGTCGGCAGATCCCCAGTTGGCCGCAATAAGTCTTTTTGCCTGCCCCCAACGCAATTGCCAAAAACATTTTCTCATATTTAGACAGGTCTACTTCACCCCCGATGCCTAAGAGTACCATCTTGGGATCCCTAGGGATTGGCGTCGCCAGAGCGGCTGAGATTGTGTTAACACAGTCCACCCAGAAGGCCTGTATCACCTGACAGTCCCATATCATATGATAGAAGGTGGCGGGTTCATTTTTGCATCGAACACATGTCCTGTCTTCTATTCCACCCCATCTGGCCATTACAGCGCGTGAGTGGTATGAGCGATGGAGGATCCTCCGCTGTATTAGTCTAAGCTTGGATTCTATACCAATTTCTCTGGGGGACATCAATGCCTCCACCCAATCTTCAGGTTCCAGGGGACCTACATCCCTTTCCCACTTTGCCTTGAGCCCGTCGAGCTATGCAGCCCCGAACGAGTTAAGGGCCTGATAGAGAGTGGAGGTGACCTTGGAAGAGATGCGCTGCGGGAGAATATTGGTCTCAATGGGAGAGCAGGGGGGGTATGATCATCGTGTCAGGGAATTGGGTGCGGATGGCGTGGGACAGTTACGCATGCCGAAACCGGTCCATGGGTGCCAGGTCGAATTGTTCTCGCATAGTCTCAAAACCCAGGAGGCGACCCCCTTGTATCGCATGTGCTAGTGTGTGTATTCCTTTTTTGCTTGCCAGTGACCAAAGGAGCCCATTTTCACTATTTCAGGGAGGAGCGCATTGTGCCATATGGGTTGTGTCAGTGTTGGCTGTCCTTTCCAGCCGATTAGTTTGTGTGCGTCCCGCCAGGCGCGACGGATGTGGTGGGTCATTTTGGGCAGCGCCGGGAGTTGATTGTGGGTGGCGTAGAGGATTTGCAGCGGTGTTAACGTGGCCATGGTCTCCAGTTCGATACGGGTGTGTGGTAGTATGGGGTCCGCGTGCATCCAGTCATTCACTACTCCTATCTGTGTGGCCAGGTGATAGGTGCGTATGCAGGGTAAACCGATGCCTCCCTCCCATACCGATCTCTGGAGCGTGTCAAGGGCGATCCTGGATTGTTTCCCACCCCATAGAAGTGTGCGCAGGTTATTGTCAATGAGTGCAAAGGTTTCACGGGGGATGGGGAGTGGGGCATTCTGGAGGACGTACACCAGTCTGGGGAGGGTCATCATTTTGAATAGCGCGGCTCGGCCCATTAGCGATAGGGGAAGTGATTGCCAATGGGGGGTGTCTCTGTTGAACCGCTCAATTACTGGTTGTAAATTAAGTCGGAGGAACCCATCGAGCGTCGGGTCAAGCCGTATACCCAGGTATTTAAATTCCCTGATAGAGACATGGTATGGGCAGGTCTCTGGGATCGCAGACTCACCACCCTGAATCGGGAAGAAGATGGTCTTGGCATCATTAACCTTTAGGCCCGCAAAGTACTGATATTCCCTGAGAATGAGGGAGACAGCCGGGCACGAGATGCTCGGGTTACTGAGGTATAGGAGCAGGTCATCCGCATAGAGCGAAAGGCGGTCTTCACCCCCTCCCGGCCAAACGAAACCGGTCCAGTTGGTGTTAGCTCGAAGCTCAATCGCTAGCGGTTCGATGGCCAGGAGGAAGAGGAGTGGGGATAGTGGATATCCCTGTCTCGTGCCCCTACCCAAGGGAAATTATTTGGAGGACCTGCCATTCACCCTCACCGTGGCCTCCGGGGATGCATATAGTAGTTTTACCCATGATATAAATGTCTGCCCCAGGTTCATCCTAGCCATGATCTCCCACAAGGCATCCCACCCCACAGAGTCAAATGTCTTCTCGAAGTCCACCGCCAGGAGGGCGAGTGGGGCTGGTATTTCCTTTGCCCTGGACAGCGCCAATTGGACTCTGCGTAAGTTCATTCGAGTTGATTTATTGGGCATGAAACCACATTGGTCTGGGTTGGCGAGGGTCTCAATCACCTGCAGTAGTCGGTTAGCGAGGGTTCTGGCGAGGACCTTTGCTTCGCCATTGATCAGGGATATCGGACGATAGGAGGCGCATTCCTCTGGGGGTTTCCCAGGCTTGTGCATGACTACTATGCATGCCTTCCTGAGGTCTGGGGGGGAGTGCTCCTAGTTCTCTGCTGCGTAGGAACATGTGATGCATGTGGGTAGGTAGCATGCCACCGAGGCATTTCCATGTCTCTGTCGGGAACCCGTTGGGGCCTGGAGTTTTCCCCGGTGGGAGCTGTGCCAGCGCCTCTTGCACCTCGGTGTCGGTGATGTCAGCATTCAGGAGATCTGATTGGTGCTGTGGGAGTATCGGGATCTCGATTTGGTCGAGGTAGAGTGAGGGTTCAACTGCCGGGTTCCCGGTGGGTGGGGTATAGAGATTTTTGTAGTAGGCGGCGAATGCCTCGACAATATCAGAGTCTTCTGTCAAGAGAGTTCCTTCCGGAGTTCTGATGGCCCTTACGTGTCCCCTGCTTTGTTCCCGTCTCTCCAACCGGGCCAGAGTCTTGTTAGCTTTGTCGCCCCGTTCATATATTTGGCACCGGACTAATTGATAAGCAGTTCGTGCATTGTCTAGAGATAAGTTACTGAGGGCCTCTTGCGTCGTGAGCATCTCCTCCTTTGCTTCTAGGGTGCTGTGTATTAGGATTTGTCGTTCACACTGCAAGACGCGTGCTTCCGCTTCTCTGACCTTCTGGACTTGACGTTGTTGGTAGGCGGAAACCGCAGAGATAGCCTCCCCCCGGAGGACTGTCTTGTACGCCTCCCAGATCGAGATCGGGCAATCCACAGAGCCCTCATTGAGTTCGAAATATTCCGTTGTCTTCTTTTCCAGCTCCTCAGCAATTTCAGGAAGACGGAGATGGTATGCGTTTAGGCACCAATTACGATCCGGGCGGCGGCAGGAGTTTTTAACGGTTAGAAGGAGCGGGGAGTGGTCCGAAATTCCTCTAGCGAGGAATTTGGCGTTGAGAAGCCTGTGGGTTATGTTGCGGGGGATGAAGGCATAATCAATCCTGGAGAACGATTTGTGGACACCCGAATAGAAGGAGAAACCTGCCTCGTCTCCATGAAGTGAGCGCCATGTGTCCGCCAATCCCAAGGCCTCGGCGAACGCGGCGAGCGGTGTGGAGGTGGGGCGTGTTCCAGATCTCCTATGGGTTCTATCGACTGCGATGTCCATGACTTCATTAAAGTCCCCCCCAAGCACCCACGTATCAGCCTCATCTTCCAGGAGCAAGCTCTGTAGTTCAGAGAGTAGTTCTTTCATCAACGTGGGGGGGGGGGGGGCATAGATTGCTGCCAGGCCCCACTTCTCGTCCCAGATGTCAGCCGGCAACAGTACATAGCAGCCCCGGGGGTCTGTCCTGATCTTCCTAACCCGGAGAGGGACTCTCTTGTGAACGAGTATCATCGTGCCCCTAGCACCTTTCGTGAATCCAGCATGGTAAGTATTCGAGTAGTTGGATCTTTTGAAAAGGTTGGTGTTTGTGCCTATCAAGTGTGTTTCATTTAAGAGGGCAATGTCTGGCGAGTGTCGGTTTAGGTACTGGAGCACCAGTCTCCGCTTTATGCTGGAGCCGAGGCCGTTGACGTTCCAGGACAGTATTGTTACTTTGTTGGAGTTCATCCTGTCTGCGTGAGTCCTCTTGTTGGGGCGTCTGGGAGGATTAGTGACAGTTGCACTTTTTCCGGGGGCATATGTCGGTTTCCTCTCAGGGGAGACATCCAGGGGTTGCATCGCATTGAAGTGCCTGATGACTGGCAGACAATTGTGTCCACGGTCCTGGCCAAAGACAGTGTTTGTTTACCTTGTCTGCACTCGTCGGTTTTCAGCCTTCTTGTCTCGTGATTCTGTTTCCTTGGGTCCCCAAAACTCAACCCACTCTGTACTTCCCCCCCCTCCCAACTGGGAGCACCTGTCGCCCAAACATTAAACTTATAACTTGGTGAACTTAAACTTCCTCGGAATGACCCGAGCTAGGGTGGTAACTTCTGTGGGGTCACCTGTACTGCGCTTGAAACTGCGTTGCCTAGACAGTGGCGGCCGCAATGGTGTAATTTCCGTGGTGTCTCGTGGCGAGTTCAGTTCTGTGATGCCCAGACCTCATCCGTTCCCTGTGATATTTCTGGTGGGGCGCTGTGGCGATTCGGTTTCCGGGTCTATCTGAGTGGGGGGTGGCGAGCTCTGCTCGGGCCCGGGTTTGCGAGCGGACGGTCCAGAGGGCGAGCGTCGGGCCGCAGGCCCATTGAGGATCTGTGTTTCGAGCCAATCCCATGCTTCCTTGGGGTTGTGGAATAGGTGGGTTGTGCCCTCGTGATGGACCTTGAGCATCGCCGGGAAGAAGAGAGCGAACTTAATTGATAAGGAGTGAAGTTTCTTCTTGACAGAGTCAAACGACTGGCAGGCCTTTTGGACCTCTTTGGTATTGTCCGGGTAAAACCCCACTTTATAGCCGTTGTATGTGATTGGGCCGGAGGCCCGTGCCATCTGCAGGATAGCGTCTCGGTCCCGATAGTTGAGGAGGAGTGCAATTATAGTTCTGGGTGGGGTCCCTGGGGCAGGTCGCCCGGTGGGTACCCTATGTGCTCTTTCGATAGAGAAAAATTTCGACAGTTTCTTGGGGGCGAAGATGTGAGTCAGCCAGTCTTCTAGGAAAAGTTCGACACAGGGGCCTTCCTCTTTCTCCGGGATCCCAAGAATCCTGAGGTTATTGCGACGTGCCCTGCCCTCACTGTCTTCGGCTCGGTATTCCAGTTGGTTGACTTTTTGGGCAATTATGGCAAGTTGTTCCAACTGGCGGCCGTTATCTTCTGTGTCCGACACTCTGTGTTCCGCTTCTCCGACCCTGGATGATGGGTTGCGGAGATCTTGGCGTAGGAGAGATACTTCTGTGGAGACTCCGCCTATTTTGAGTTCCAGCGATGTTCTCGAGTCCCCAATTGCCTTCATTAAGTCATTCAAGGAGAGTTGGGGGTCCTGAGTTTCTTCCCTGTTGCCTGCTTCTGCCAGGTTTTGTGTCTCCTGGCGAGAGGGGGCCTCCACTGTGTAAAGGTCCATTTTACTCTGCAGGGTCTGCCGCTTGGCCTTGTCCTTGCCCATGGCCGAGTCGGTAATTTGTGTGAGGATTTAGGCCCGGGTGGATCGTGTGGATGCCAAGGTCGTCGTGGAGACCAAGGTGGGGTGGGCTTGTCGGGCGTCTATCTTTCGCCACTCTGTCTCTGTTCCTGTCTATGGGTATGGGTCTCTCCTCGAGAGCCGCCAGGCGTGTGGGGAGGAGGGGTGCAGCGTGGGCGGGACTCGGCCCCGTGGTAGTGGTGCTCCGTGGGGATCGTTCTGCCGCGTGTCCCCCCTGGTTGCGGTCGCTGCGCCACAGGGGAGAAGAGAGTCTGGGGGCCGACCTTGGACAGGGGGTGGCTCAGTTGCTTATGAGGAGAGGTGCCTCCCACCGCCGCGCTTCCAGTTCGGCTCCCCTGCGCGTAAGCCACGTGGGGAGAGCCGTATTACTGTTCCGTGCCTATCCCCAGTGTATATAGTGGCCTTCGCGGCCCCGTGGGCTGTGCTGCTGTCCATTTGTATAAGGGGCTGTGGAGGGGGGAGATATGGCGAGTCCCCCACCTCACACACACGCGTACCTTGTTGTTGCTGGGTCTGTTTGCGACCTATCATCCACCAGCAGGGGAGCGCAGCACACGGTACTCCCTGTCGTGCTCCAGCTCAACCCCGAGCATTGCTGTCTCACTGATGGGGTGGGGGGCAGATCTCCAGGGGGGAAGGCAGATAATGTGGGCCCGGGCCTCCGACGAATATGCAGGTTGGCGCCCGAGTTCGTGGAGGGGGTATGGTGTGTTGTTTCACCCGCCCCCTTTCATTGCTTCATGACTCTGCTTACTTGGAGCGCTATCAGGGCCGAGAAGGGTTTCGTTACGGATGGCCTCGGTTGCGGTTGCCTCGAGTCTCGCCTTCTGCAGATGTTTCCGGGGTCAGGCAGGTGCAGGGGACCGCAGTTGGTTCTCCAGCTGTGTCGGCGGGTCTCTGCCGGGTCTAGCAGTCAGCCCGGCAGCGCGTTTGCAGCTCGTCTTCTCTTTCAGGATCTCCAGCGGTCGCCGTGCCATGGAGAGGGGAGGGGTGGGCGGTCGCTCCACACGCACCCCAATGGCCGCGGGTCGCCCGCCTGCCGGTTTCGGGCCGATCCTCGTGTCCCCTGCTCCGATTCTCCTCGGGCATGCGGCGACTGCTTCCCTGCTATGTCCGCAACCACTTATGTGCCGCTGGGGTGCTTTTATTCAGCGAAAGAGGGATATTTATCAGGATATATGTAGCGGCCGCCGGGAGCCGGTGTGATTAGCTCCGCATACGCCGCGCGCATGCGCAGTCCCAAGAGCAATCTTTAACGCAAATATATTTCTTGCTTGTAAGAAGTTCACCCGAAACATATACTGAACGGAATGTACCGTGTGTGCCTTCTCGGAGGTATGTTTAAATAATAATGTGCACAAGTACAGCATTTACAACATGCTTGGCTTAGCAATATTTAAAAGGGAATAAATGCAAATGAGGCTTTTTTAACCTATCTTGAAAAGCCCTGAAGACTATCACTATCGAAGTGGTCTTCGATAGCATTGATATTTGGGTAGATGCGCATAACTTAACAAAGGATCTAGGGTTCAAAGCACAAACCCGGTTTTCTTTTAGTGCAACACTTCTAATTTAATGCTCATAAAATGAGACTAACATTGATAATACGCTTAAGTACTAGTACTATATGGCAGGCAGATGCACCTTGGCATAACATGGGAACTAATAGAGATATAATGTGGCTAGATATTAGATTTTCCAGGTTACTATTATGTATAGATCCACTAAAGCATATATCTTTACATTTTCAATTCTAGCCGCACGGGGATCGAACCCTGCACTAAAATTTATGAATTTACACTCACAGCCAATCATGGATGGTAAGCACAATACAATTTGGTTATAGACAGTATTCTAATACAAACCGAGGTATCAGAATAGTACACAGAAACCGGGGATATACCGAACTGATGATGTCTTACGTTTTTCTCTCCTCACCCCTAACAATCCTCCCCACAACCCCAACCTAACTTTCTGTCGATTTTTGATTTTTCTTTGGCACAATATTTATATTTGACTGATGACCATATATGTTTTCCTTTTTTCTCATATGTATGTATTGTATCTGCAAAATATGCATATGCATTATTCACTGTTATTGGTTTTTTACCATGCCCTGATTTGAGAAAGGCGTGAACAAGCCGAAACACGTGTCATCATTACGTGCAGTCTTGATGGATAATTAAAAGGGTCTACGTTGCTATTATTTGGCGCGAGTCTCCAGGAGTCTTGTCTTCCCTTTATTAAGATAACTATATTCTATTTTGTAAGGACCAGTAAGTGGTCATTTTTTTGTTACAGAGAATCCTGTAATTCCATTACTAACAACGCATGTTGTCATATCACGCATAATTATTTGTAAACTAATGCATTGTTTCCATGTTTTTCAGTAAAGTTCAGTTTAGGTTAGTGTATCTATATCTCATTTTGAACTATATTCAATTGTGTAGCGGATGGTGCATCATACTTGACGAGCACGAGAGAGCACTTTTGAAAACGTACATTGTCACAAAGCCCAATGGAACCTGGTTCTGTGGCCAGCTGGCTACATATATCTTTGCTGCAGCTGCTAAATTCCCTGACGTTTTAGCTCATCAGTCTGCTACCCTGAAAGTTACAGATGTCTGCAAACCTTATTTTTCCACCTTGTTTGTCTCCCTAGTCTCTACCCTTATCTTTCCTCTTACATAATTGTTTTCGCAAACTCACATCAGTAGTTCCATCCAGTCTGTGCATCACAGACCTACTGCAAAAACATGCACCATTCCTAGTCTCCAGATCCCCATCAGCCCTTTGATTATGACTGTATAATATATTGGCACCTGGGGAGAGGCGCTGGCCAATTGGGAGTCCTGCAACGCAGTAAGAGTCTGCCAGTCCTCATGCATTCCATTTCAGCCCTCTGCGCCCGATCCCCAGCAGTCATCTTGGTGACAGTGCCCCCGGTCGAGTCTCCACTGGAGTCCCTCACCTCGACCTCTATCTTGTGAGCCCCAGCCCACACCGCCTTCCCCAATTTCCCACATACCACCTGGATTGCCACCGGACCCTGGAAAAAGTGACTTCCAAACACAGACTTATTTGTGGTTTGTAATTTGCTTGTAAGGGTAGCGGGCATATGTGAATCTCGCAAAGCCTGTCCATAAAAATGAAAAACAGTACCAGCACATTGGGTGCTAATAGCGATAAATACCACTTTTGGATGCCGCTTGGGCTGGATGGCTGTTAATGGTCCTGCCTGCCCCTGAAAGCGCCATTTATCACTATATTCATCTGAGGAAATCGGTTGTATGAATAAAAGGTAAGGGCCATCTTATCCATTTGACCATCTTAAGTTGCCAAATGTATTGCGTGCTGCAACGACAGATAAAAGCTTGTCCAGGACCCGCAGCCTTGTGGAAGAGGGGGTGGCCACGCCCACTTCCAGACCTCAAGGGCCACAGTCTCTGAAAGCAGAATATGACTTCTCTGGTGGTTCTCTCCCACACATACCAGGAACTCCAGTATCGTGTCAGATGTGTGGGAGTTGCACGAAACCAAACTTTCGCCAATATATGCAGAGCCCCATGGCTGATGCGAAATTTGCATTGGACACCCCCTATCTCAACACCACGGCAAGCCACAGTGGCAGCAATCTCAAAGGAATATCTGCTGGGCCCTAGTCAAGAGAACGATGAGGACATAGAAGAAATACTGTAGTTTCAGCCATCTGCCAAGGCAGGAAGGGCAAGCGACATGAACCACGGTATTCAGTTGACATACTTCTGAAATGAATCCGTCTCCCCATCGATGCGGGGGCATCCGTGAATATTACGACGCTGGGGCATCCGCTCAGTTCTGCATGCTCAACCCTGATTAGCCAGGTCACAATTTTACATTTTTACCTGTGGCAAGATCTCGTCCAATCCCCCCCAGAGGAGGCATTTCACATGAGAGTGGCCCATGATAGCAACTCAGCCCCATCCGTGTACATCTCCCTCAGGTCATGGAGACATTACTGAGTTGTGATACAGCCAAGGGGCTGAGACTGCTACTTTGTGTTCAGAGTGTATCAGGAGGACATTGATGCACTCCTGCATGACCATGGTGACCCGTTTGAAAGAATAGAGTGCCTCAAGAATTGGAAAGTAAGGCTCCACACAGACCTGGAACTGTAGCTGGTTCCACAACTCTGAGGTCCCCCAGAAGATCAGGTGATGATACTAATCGACACCTAGAGTATTCCGGTGATCCGATGACGGGGAGGGACCTCATTCACCCCTGGACCTCTCATCCCAGAGTAAAGGAAGACCTGGACAGGGAAATTGATCCACAGCAGGGGACGACAGGTTCACAAAATGGGTGGGAATGTCAGTCAGGTACCTGATGAGAGAACTGATGGGCCCCTCTCAAGCAGAGACTTTACATTGTGCCAATAAGAAGTTTGTTGGCTTGAAAGTGTGTTGTTGGTTAAGAACCATGTTGTGATGTGAGACACCTCGGTGCAGGACACCCAAATTAGCCCTCCTTCCCTTATCTTGCATTTCCCTCCATAGTAAGCCAGTGGTGTCCTTTCACTGGTGAGACACTTTCTAACTCCCCCGCCACCCTTGTAACTGCACATGGGGACGAGGGTGCTCTTACTCCAGGCAGTAGGCTCTGACACTAACAATGACATGGATAAACCGGAGCATGATGCTGTTTCTTCCTTGTCTGCACTTTTCCTCCCTGCCTGCCAGTGGTGCAGTGGTTTGTGCTGGCCTGCAACAACCACAGGACACCTGGGTCCGCCCAGCTTTTTACAGCGTCCTGGTCCTGGAATTTGCTGTTAGGGGTGCACCAGCAACCCGAGGGCCCAGATGGGAACTGTGGATGGAGAGGCTGAATGTGTTCTCTGTGGTCACCTGCAAACGAATCATGGCACTAAGCGATCCGTGCTCCTCATAATCTATGTTTGAGTATAGGTCTTCAAGATGCTTCCCTATGGAGAGAGCTCTTATGACTCAGTTAAAGGTGCTCTGAGGATGTGTTTTGGTTCTTTGGTGAATGATATGTTAGAGCTATTCCAGGCCAGCCAGGGCAAGTCTAAATTTCTTAATGCATCCCACACCTGCCAGCTTCAGAAAAATCGGTTGAAATGTCAGACCGGTACCACTGGCGAGAGAACAGATGGGTCCCTCTCAAGAAGAGATCATATCCTGGGCCAATAGGTCATTTGTCATTTGTAAGGTTAATTGTCGTAGGCTAAGAGAAATGTGATGTGAAACATCCCAGTGCGGGACGTCCTTCATCACAGGAACTGGTGGCACGTTCAATCAATGACGAGGCACTCCATAAGGAGAGCGTTTGCTTTATTTGGATGTTCACTGGGATCCCCCAAGCTCCGGGGATCACATCAGTGTTAACTAAGTTTGATTAAAAAAAAAAGTGGAAATCGAATTATTTTAATTAGTCAGGCTGGAGGGGGCTTCTTCAAGGGTGAGGGCCCTGTCTAAGGTTCTTCTGTTGCCCTCCCATAAAGACATCTCCCCAATTTCCATGGTGGGCTGCGACTCCGGTGCTCTCTTCTTTGCTAAAATTTGTATCATAATGCACTGCTTCTGAAATGTGCTAAACCTGATGACCCCGTGGGACATACCTATTTAGGCAGTTTTCGTTTTCCTCTCCCGCTTACTCCTACTACGGCTTATTGCTGGATGCATTCATGTGAATCTACAGACAGTTCATGATGCAGAGCTAGTAGGCCATCCCATAGGAGAGATAGAAGTGTAATATAAATGACTTCAAGAGCTTCTTATCCATGATCCTTGAAAAAATTGACGAAGCAGCCAATCAGTATCCAGAATGTGTAATTATTCTGTGTGGAGACCTGAACCTGAAATTACTTGGAGCAGAAGGTGAAATCATTGGCAAACGATTACTGGATAAAAATGCACTTCAATGGGTACAACATTTTGAAGATTGAAATTTGCACCTCCTTAATGGCCAGACTGAAGGTGATATACTGGGCCACCATACCTGGACTAATTTGAGAATAAAAGGACACCTAGATTACATGTTTATCTCCAGAGATCTACTGGACCTTGTCATGGAATTTCGACTAAAAAAGATGACTAGTGATCATGGCGTATTGGAACTGTTGTGCACGTGTCCGCAAATGAATAAACACCAATACATGGGAAATGCAATTGAAGTGAGACAAGGGCGAAATAAATTCAGAATTAAAGCCAGAGACATTGAAAACATTACAGACCTCTTGGACAGTACAGACGACATGGTGACACATAGTGTGGAATATACAGGATTATTATTAAACTTTAAACAAACCATCAAAAGGTTTGAAAAAACATCATTCAAGCTGACTCACTTACACAACCAATTGGTTGAGCAAGCTAAAAAGACATTGCCCTCAGACCTAAGAAAGATTAGAAAGAGTAAAGACCCAGATATGTTGAAGAATTTGAGAAAAAGAAAACAACATGATAGAAATTGGTTTAAGGCGACAACATCTATGCAAGCTCAACATGATGCCGAAACCATAATGAAGACTATTGTCAAACAAAATACCAGGTACTTATGGGAACAATTAAATAATAATGGAAAGTTCCAGTAGAGTCTATTAACCTCTCAGGTGTATCAGAGCATCAATGGATAACGCATTACACACATATGTTGCCCCTGTGTCCACAGAGAATTTCAATGTGGAATTATCATCTAACACATGGTGATTTACTTGGAAAATTGATGACATTCTAAGGATGATTAGTAAACTGAATACATCAAACACAGCAGGCCCGGAAGGCTTAACTAATTGCATGTTAATGTAGAATCTTAAAAGAATCATACAACCGAGGCAAATACCATCTTCCTGGTCCAATGCAATAATAGTACCCATATTAAGAAAAGGGGGAACGTGGAAATCCAGAAAATTACAGACCGATAGCTTTATCAAATGTGTTGAGTAAGATCTTCTGCTCATTCCTTCTGCAAGAATTGACAACATGGGCTGAAAAGAATGATCGATTTGTATGATCAGCAAACAGGGTTCATCAAAGGGGTCGACACAGCCCTCAATTTGTTTAAACATCTTCAAATTGAATGCCTTAAAAAAAAACGTCCTTGCCTTCATCGATTTTGAACAGGCGTTCGATAGTGTAGATGGGACGAGACTATAATATAAATTGAAAGCTTGGAATTGCCCAACAGACCTACTTGATGACCTTATGGCATTGTATTCAAGTTAGGACAAACAATCGGGGCAAATTATCATCCCAACTCATAGGGGATTGAAACAAGGATGCCTGCTTGCCTCGATCCTATTTAATCTCTACCTATCGGACTTTCCAGAATCACTGAGCTTAGTCTCTGGTTTTGGTTTTCCTCCTAAAATAGCTGAATGCCACATGTCATGGATCCTTTATGCTGATGCCATGGTCATTATTGACCAGACCCAGATTGGGCTACAGAGGAGGCTAAATGCCTTACTGGAATACACTATTATTAACAATCTAAGGATCAGTGTGGAAAAAAACATGCATTCTCGAACTTGGATCGAAACAAGGCAGAAGTATAAGATCCACAAACATATTCAAATGGAAAATTGGAGACCATCAATTTAGCCAAATAAATTCCATTGTATATCTGGGTGTGTTCTTCAACTGCAGTTTGTATGAAAAACAATGGATGGAGGTGTTACACCAGGAAGTCAAAAAGTTAGCGTTCCAAACCATCATAATTATTAAGAAGTATTGCAAATGCACATTAATTCCTGCAATAGTCTTCTACAAGCAGAAGGTGGTCCCGATTGTAACCTATGGGCCCGAAACCCTGCTTAAAGTAAATTGGAATTCGTGGACCCTACTTGAGGGACTCTTCTGGAAAAAAGGTTCTATCCTTACGCAGGGGGACACTAATGAAAGGTGTCCCCCTGCGTAAGGAACGCAGGTTTTAACTAGATTTTTCAGGATGGCATTATATTGCATTCTGGGACTTAGAGTTTAACATTCAGGATGTGAAAATTGAAGCCACAGTGATATTCTTTTGGCTTAACATGGTGCTATAAGGATTTACATGTTGTCATGTGGCTTTATTATGCAAGTTGTGTTTTTTTGTAAGTAAACCCTAAGTTTTGGATACAGCCAGGGTACCACTAGTTTTTTACACTTCACCCACTGCCCCATACTGGCATCCTGGCCTTTTGAATTCCCCATTTTACCTGATACTCGCCCTATTTAACGGCCTCAAGAAGGAAACTGGATCTTTAAGGATACTGTAGGTGTTCTAAAGATGCGAGGGATCAAGAATGGTCCCGATAAAATTGCATAGATTGCAAAGAACCATATTGAGAAAATATTCAAATATTTCACATCACTGCCACATGGTGGCGGAAGAACACAAGAATTTGAGTATGAACTATGTTTCTTTGTTCCTACGCCTACGGAGAATACAAATGTCTCAGCAACCAGTACTTTATACACAGACCGATTTTCTCAGCAGGCATTGCTTACCACACAAGCTGCTGATCTCTCGATAGAACTAGCTGTATGTACACAGACTGGCCTTGTCTCAGTAGGCATTGGTTCAAACACAGACTGTCGAGGGCGCAGCAGACATTGCACCCACATCCCTCTTCCTCGTCACAGCACTTACTCTATGAAGGTGCTCCATCTGCTGACAGGACCCTTTCCAAAACATTCTTTTTTATTTAGCTTCTCCTTTTTGTCGCCTTGGGTATAAAGCACCCGATCTTTCCCCTGATCCTCTTGTTTTGCCGGACAGTGAACCCTGGAGAGGTCAACTGGGCTGGTCTCCTGTTTGCCTGGCGTTTTGATCCTCCTGCTGGGTACTGTTGGTTTAAAAGTTGTTTTTTGATTTCCGGCTGTTTTCACTGATGGGTCTGGACTTGAGGAGGGGAGAACAGCCCCAGGCCTGGTAAGAATTGAGCACCCGAGGAGTTTCGGCTGGGCTAAGCGCCTGGGGTGCCTAGGCCCGTGGGTGGGTGCAGATGACCCTCCCTTGTCCTGCAAAACGTGCTGGGAGCGCGCAACGGAAGTTAAGAAGCCGACGGTTACTGGGGCCTACGCTTTGACCAGGACATAAGGAAGGAGCGCTGCAGTGGGATATGTGGAATGCAAAGGCCTCTCCAATGAGCCTTGAGGTCATAGCGAGTAGGAAAGAATAGGATTGCGGCCACTGTGGTATTCTCTCTGTCTCATGTACATTGCTACTATTCTGGGTATGGGGTATGGTGGTTCACCACTCTCAGGTTTGCAACCGACAAGCCCTCTTGCATGTCTGCTTGGATTCCCAATCTTTTGATGTCAGTACAGGTCTGGGCACTGCTGCCTGTTGTGGCATTGGCAGCATGAGCACTGACCATGCCATAGGGGTTAAGCGTCATTTTGGGCCGTGAATCTTCCCACAGCACAGTGGACAGGCTGCCGGTACTGCTGGGATAACCCATTCTCCTGCCCCCACCCCAAATTGAAGGAGCGTTGCATGGGGATATGTGGATTGCAGACACCCCTCTCCCCCAATAGCATTGAGGTCACAGTAGTAGAGGGATGAGTAGAACTGCAGCCACTGTTTTTCTGTATGTCTCATATATGTTGCCACAATTCTGTGCATGGGGTTTGGCAGTTTCCTAATCTCAGGGTTTCAACTGACAAGGCCTCTTGCAGGTCTGTGCTTCCCAGTTTCTTCATGTGGGTACAGATCTGTGTGCTGCACCCTGTCGCGTTGGTGGCAGGCAAATGTAGGGGGTGAGTGATATTTTGGCTGTGAATCCTCCAACAACAGATTGGGCTGTCTGCAAGTACTTCTGGGAAAACCCTGCATTTGGGAGGGGCTTTTGGTTCTGCCTCAATGAAATGGTCTGGCAAGCTGATGCTTTCCTCTGTCTCACCTTCACTCTTCTGTTGTTTTACATGTAGTTCTTTACAGCTGGTCCTGGCTTGAGCTGGATAATACTATAAATCTAGTGGAGGCTTTCTCCAGTGCACCATGCAGGAGGAATGTGGTTCCTCGCAACAGGGCGAGACTATTTGTCTGTGTGCTGTCAGGACTGCCTGTCCTTCTGAATACATTATTTTTCCACTGGTTACTATAGTACCCATCTAAGCCGGCAGTCATTGGTGAATCAAGCTGTCTCCCTGGCAGCCCAACAGTTTGAATCAAGTTCAGGTGTGGGGTATCCAAGCCTGTTTTTTTGTAACCTTTTCCTTTTTCTTCTTAGTGAAATATGATTGACCATAAACTGATGTCAGTTTCAGATCTTGTTTTCTGTGAAAAACATTTGTACAATGACATTGGAGTTGGAGAGCCGTTTTCATGTAAGCCATTATTTGGCTACTGGTTTGTTGGAACCTGCATAGAACTATGTTTAGAGCATTGGGCAATGAGCCCTGCCGATGGGAGTTAACATGCTTTTGCAGGGAATTGGAATTTTGCATCCTACTTCTTTAAATTCAAAGAATAATTTAAAAAAGAAAAAGTTCATATGACATTTTCTATGCTAAATATTATGTACCTGCCTTTCATGCAAGGTATGCAGAGCCATCATAGCTACAAGGCCACAGTTCTTCTGGAAGTGGGAGGGACTGTAGGGCTTTGGCTAATGAATGGCATTATCTCCTTGCAAAGACAAAGGGTACAGAGGTTACTGGTCTGTGAGCATTTTGACTGGTGGCACAGTGCCACGAGGGTGGCAGGAGAGTCCCCTTGTGTGGGCTATTGTACCTCGATGTTGTGTCTTGACTGTCGTGTAGTCAGAAGAGTCCTCTGTCCACAAGTGCCGCACAGAGAGAATCTAAATCACTCTCTGTACAACCTTTGAAGCCACAGGTGGGAGATGATCTTCCGGAACCGTGGATCTCTGGGAACCCCGAACAACTGTAAAGAAGGCACCGGTTAAGTAACAAGCCTAAGACAGCAATAACAAACCAGACAACAAGGAAGTGGAACGGTCTCACCAATAAGTGGCCGTGGAGTATCTGCTACACCTATAGAGGAGGTTCCGGGACCCAGCAAGGCTGTTTCGTTTTGCAGGGCAATAGGTGTCACTGAGCTGCGTGTGCCGGGCCCACCTGTTGTCAGAATTCCGACAAAGAAGCTGAGCAGAACGTAGTTCCAAAGGATTAAGGAAGTAGAATGTCCAGAAGGCAGTCCGTGCATCGTAACAAGAAATCCAATGAAGCAAGAACCAGAAGCCAGGGGAATTCCAATAGCAGTCCGTAGAGTAATCCGAGGTCAGTGTCCAAGTAATCCGAAGGAATAAGTGTAGCGCCAAACAGGTGTCCAAATAAACAGCTGTGAAGCACCAAAGTTTTGCGATGCGGCAGTTTAAATACCGGTGCTGCCTATTACCTTCCGGTCACATGAGTCGTAATCGCATCACATGAGCGTAACTTAGAAACACGTGAACGGGAGATGCTGGTCATGTGACGCGGAAGAAGCCGGTCTCGCAATTGCCAAGGAACACGCCAATGGAACAGGCGTCACCGCGAGTAGGCAGCATGTTGAACCATGCGCGGTGGCACATGGGAACTCGGGGAAAGCGCAAGTGAGTCCCGGAACCGGGCAAGAGGACGGGATGGGGTGGAGGTGTGAGAACGGGCACGGGGAACACTAGGAACACTGAGGAGTGAGGGTGAGTGTGTGACACTTAATCCCTGGGGTCACAGGGCTTGAAACTCTGATTCTGAGCCATGTGCCTGGCCAAGAGTGTAGATTTTGGTCCCAAAATCACCACAGTGGGTGTTTATTGTTAGAACTTGCTTAGTGAAGGCTGAGGGTGCAGATTTTGGATCGTGTTATCCCTTTTTCCCCCAGACCTTGGTTTTGTGGTTTGGGCACACTGCAGGAGATGCGCACTAACTGGTTTAGGTGTTGGTTTCCCGCTTTCATGGTTTCTCAGATAACAAAGGGGTGGGGGGGGGAGTACGGGCTTTTTTCAGTCCCCCCTCCTCAGCCTCAGCGAGAAAGAAGGCATCACACGCTCCTTCAGGTCCACGTGTCTCTGGTGGGGGGCAGGCTTGCTCTCCATGCACATTTCTGGCACCAGAATTTCGCGGACCCCTGTATCCTCTCCGTAGTATCCACGGTGTACCACCTTCCCATCCCAGCCTCTCCTCCCTCCTCCCCTCCACTCCCACAGGTTGGGACAGCAACTCTTTTGGTGGAGATCCGGTCGCTTGTAGAGAGCCAGGCAGTGGAGGAAGTTCCAGCCTCCCAGCGAGGCTTTGGCTTCTACTCCAGGATTTTTGCCATTCAGAAGAAGAACCAGGCGGTCCTGAGAGTTGTGCTGGACCTTTCTACCCTCAACCTCTCCTTACCCCTGCAAAAATTCAAGATGGTTACGCCAGCTTTTATAGCGGAGACATTGGACAAGGGAGACTGGATGTGCTCCCTGGACCTGAAGGACACGTACCTACATGTCCCGATTTGGCAGCTCCATTGTTCTTCCCTATGATTCAGGATCATGGGCTACCATTTCCAATACAAAGTCCTCTCGTTTGGCCTCAACTTGGCCCCCAGGGTCTTTACCAGACACATGAATGCCGTAGCGGCCTTCCTCAGAGCGCAGGTCCTCCACATCTACCCATACCTCGATGACTAGCTCGTCAGGGCTACATCTATGGAAGCGGTTCACCACTCTTCCTATGCCTTTATGAACACACTGCACGACCTGGGCTTCTCGCTCAACCTCAAGAAGTCACAGCTGCTCCCTACGCAGACTCCGACATTCCTGGGACGTATTTGGGACACATGCTCCGAGAGGGTTTTCCCTTCGGAAGACAAGATCTCGGCCATCAAGAGGGCCACTGCCCACTTCCTCAGCAAAGAGGTGACCTTGGCATGGTGGTACCAACATCTCCTGGGTCTACTAGCGGCGGTTCTTTTAGCCGTGCCACACACAAGACTAAGGATGAGAAGAATTCAGCTGCACTTCATGCCCTCATGGGGTCAGGAGTGGGGCTCAGAATCCGAGATGATCCACATTCCTCCATCTCTCCACCAGGACCTAACTTGGTGGTCCATGGACAGCAACCTACGGATGGGGCATGGGCAAGCTCTTCCGGCCGCCCTCTCCGCAGGCTACTGTCACCACAGACTCCTTTCTCGAAGGGCTGGGGAGCCACCCTGGATGATCTCTCGGTCCACGGGACCTGGACTCGACAGGATCAGGAATACCACATCAATTGGTTGGAGCTGAACGCCATCTGGCTAGCGCTCAGAGCATTCCTACCACTTCTCAAGGGCAAGGTTGTCCTCATCAAGACAGACAACTCGACCAGCATGTACTACGTTAACAAGCAGGGAGGCACCAGATCCCCGCCTCTGTGCAGACTGGCAATCAGCATGTGGGAATGGGCCTTGGAAAACAAAATTTTCCTCTCGGCAGTCCACCTCCTGGGGGAATCCAACCTAGAGGCAGACAGGCTCATCAGGCTGGGAGTGGACAATTACGAGTGGCAGCTAAACAACCTCGTTGTGCAGGAGATTTTCAACAATTGGGCTCACCCCCAAGTGGTTCTCTTTGCCACCTGGTACAACAAGAAGTGCCCCCAGTTCGCATCCTGGCAGGGTCAGGGCCCCGGCTCTCTGGCCGATGCATTTCACCTCCAGTGGACCGGCATGAAGGCCTACGCCTTTCCTCCCACTCCCCTGATCCACGGGGTAATTTGCAAGATCAAGGAGTCGCACCGACTCCTCATCATTCCGATTGCTCCATGGTGGCCGGCCAGACCATGGTTTTCGGAGCTCCTCAGCCTCTCGGAAGTGCCCCTGATACACCTCCTGATGGGCCCAGCACATCTTCTGGCACAGCAGGGGGGGCAGGATCATCCACCCAGAGCCAGGGAAAATAGCCCTCACTGCGTGGTAACTGAGCAGGTAATGCTTCGGCACCTTAGCCTCTCACAGGCCAATCTGGAAATCATACAGGGCGCCAGGGGCAAAGCCACCAGGGCCCAGTACAAGAGCAAATGGACAAGGTTCTGCCACTGGGCAGACGCCAAGGGAATTGACCCCTTGGCCTGTAATTTGGACGACGTGCTCTCCTTTTCGGCACACCTCGCTCATTCGGGCGTAGACACCTGCTGTACATACCTTGCACCCATTGGGGCTTACAGGAACTCAGAGGAAGGCGTCTTTTCCTCCTCCAACCCTATCGTCAAGAAACACCTGACTGGTCTCCCTAGGCTCTACCGCCCCGTCAAGAGACAGCACCCTGTGTGGGACCTTAATATAGTCATGGGCGCACAAGCCATTCGAGCCAATGGCATCCGTGGACATTAGGCGGGTCACCATCAAGACGGCCTTACTAGTCGGTCTTACCTCAGCTCTCAGAGTCAGCGAGATTCAGACGCTGGTCGCCTCTGAACCATATACCACCTTTCGCAGGGACAAGGTAGTCATGCGGACACACCCGGCATTTCTGCCCAAGGTTCCATCTGCATTTCACTTGAACGAGGAAATAGTCCTTCCTACATTCTTTCCCGATCCTAAGGACGAAGCACAGAGAGTGCTGCACTGCCTGGCTGTCAGGCGTGCCCTAAAATTCTACTTGGACAGGACCAAGGGCTTCCGCAAGTCGGACGCCCTGTTTGTCACTTTCGGCGGCTCAAGGCCAGGCTATCAGGCCTCTAAGGCTCCCATATCCCGCTGGATGGTCTCTGCCATGAAAGAAGTGTATGAGGGCCAGCACAAGCCGCTCCCGGCCAACATGCATGCCCACGCAGTCAGGGCCAAGTTAACGGCCATCGCATTCCAGCGCCATGTCCCTTGGCAAGTCATAAGCAGGGCGGCCACTTGGGCCTCTCCCTCGGCTTTCTGCAAGCATTACTGTTAGGATGCCAGCTCAAGATCTGATGCGGCTTTCGGACAGGTGGTTCTCAGGAACCTATTTGCTTAAGGAGGTCCTCCTCTCCACCCTGGGGCTGCAATCAGTTGTAATCGCCCATACAGTATGAAGGAAAGGCGACGGGGCGTAAGAGTAATTATAAGTTACTCACCGTAGTGACTAACATACTCTTAGTCCATAGTCCCCTTTCCTCCATACCTCCCACCAATCTCCTCCCTAATAATACTGGTGTTGTTAGGCAATGTTAAATCTATTGTCGACGCGTCAATGGGGACTGAGGTGTGGCGCCGGAGGGCGGAGTCAAGGCAGCGCATGCTCCCTGGGCCATGCCCCTGGCACCTCTAAATTTAAAGTGGAAGGTTTTTCTGGTAAAAAAGGTTCTGTCTCCCATACAGTATGGAGGAAAGGGGACTACGGACTAAGAGTACGTTAGTCACTACGGTGAGTAACTTATAATTTTTCTGGTATTTGTTTCCATTTATATTGCTACTGTGTGCGCTCTAGTGTGCATCACCGGATATCCTCAATACATTGCATGCAATCCAACTCTCGTAGGATTAATTGTCTAGCCTACTTTGTTACAAAACACTCCACAAGTTCCTAGTGAGTAGCCATAATTACGGGCTTACCGTTTTATTTGCGACGTTCCTTCCCAACGATGAATACCCTGTATGTTGAAATCCCTCACGCTCGTTGCTAAGCGAAACTTGTTTTTTACCTTGTCTGCAATGCATGCTGCGTGATTGCATAGCCACATCGAGACAGTGGCGGTCCAGTAGACAATTGTCCAGTAGACAATGAAAACCGCCATCTTAGAATGGAATCTACGAATGTAAAGGGGAGAAGAGGTCTATCCTCTTTTATGCTTTGTGTGCTCTCACACAGATTTTTTCTTCCGATGTAATGTTTTAACCTAAATTACGGTAATGCATCATCATTCATTTCTTGAAATGAAGAACTCTTCCTATTTCAAAAAATCTTATTCTGAAATAGAGTGCTTTTTTTGGGCTCCAAGGGGAGGCCTCTTTGTATATTGTCAACATAAATTACTTTAAACCTATTTCTTTGAATAAATTGGCTATCCCCATTTTTCACATAGTTTAGCAACGACATGATTTCACTCACCAATCTTTTGCTTTCTTTTGAGCGTACAATCCGTTTTCATATCTACTGCGGCTATAGTATAACTTACTCTATAGTCCTTCTTAAAACATTATGTGTTGACATATGGTTCCCCATCGCAATCTTACTTCTTGCTGTATTTATCTCATTTTATTGTGTGGGTATGCGACTATGCCACTATTGCTACACTAGAGTAACAAAGGTTTGCCAACAGATCTCCTTGTTCAGGCCCTTCTCATGGGTATTGGGGCGGAAGATCCATTGTTCTCTTTTTAGGAGCATTGCTCCCAAATCCCCTCCCCGTTTGGGTACTTTGACTTTTTCAAAAATAATCCCAGCCAAATCGTTCTCAGTATATTTCGTTTTGATATAATGTTCGACTAGGGGTGCCATGAGTGTTTTAGTTCTAATATTTGAACGATGCTCACATATTCTTATTTTAATAGGTCTTGTTCATCCCTACATAGCGTTATGGCCTGCGCCGCCTCTCGGTGATGCAGTTAAGGTGCGCACTGCTAAGGTTTAGGGGAAATGTAGTGCTAGCAGTCTTTCGTATCGGATCCCACTTTTCCCACCCCCCACAAAAAGGTATTCTCTCCGTTATTAAATTAAATGGTTAAAATGGTTCTATGAATCTACAATTATAATTATAAACGATGCAGGCAGCCAGAGGAAGCGAAACAGATAAGAAAACAAAGGATTCTCTTCTTCAGTTTGGCAAAGTACTGGACACCTTTCTCTTTAAAGGATTCTTTCAGTTCTCTGTTCGTGTGCTGTAGTATAGTCGCATATTCATTTATCTGATGACATCTGCGCCTAGATGCGGTTATTCATGCCAAACAACATGCATATGCGCATGCAAACAAAACAAATTAAGTCGTGGCTAAAATAACACTGCAGTATAGAGAGGAGGTAAAACATGCACAAACACTATAACAACCCAACCAGACAACATGTGAATCATTATATTAGCATGCTGAGCAAAAAGAATTAAGTTAAACATAGATGGATTGGCGGCCCGGAAATGCTGCTGTCATGCTCCCCCCACTGACTCTGCCAACGGGCCTGCATGTGTTCAGAGCACATGCTCTTCCCAAAAACGGATAAATAATTCAGAGGAGTGTAGAGGTTAAATATGCTCATCTTCGTGCAGGGCTGGCCTTAAGGGCAGCGGCACCCAGGGCGAATTGGCGCCCTCGCCCAACGCGCCCCCCTGGTTAACAGGGGGCGGGGCCAGGAGGGGGCCACTTTTTTTTTTTAACCTCCTCGCTTTGGCGAGGAGGTTAATAGGGCGCGTTAGCACCCCATTGCCATTGAATGAGCCCGCCGCCGAGGGTTCATTCAATGGCAATGTGGCGCCTGCCACGCCTTCTGCCACCACGCCAACTCGGGGGAGTCCTTGAAAGACTCCCCAGAGCTGGCGTGGTGAGGGGCTAATGGTGCCTTTTCTTGTGAAAAGTGCCCGTGGCAGAGGGGCGCATTTAAATGCACCCCCCCTCCCGCGGGCACATTTTGCAGTAAAAGGCCACCTGCTGCGCCTCCTCCCACAACGCCAGCTCTGGGGAGCCCTTGAAAGACTCCTCCGAGCTGGTGTGGCGGGGGCAAAAGGCCCCCTGGAGGGTCTTGGGGGCTGCTCCGGGTCACCGGGCAGCCCCATACTCAGGTCGGGGGCACCCGACGGGACACACTGGTGCGGCCCTCATGCCGCAGACTCATGGGTGGGGGAAACCCCACCCGCTCCAGAGCTCCACACGTGGCCGGGGGCACCCGGCTCACCGCGGCCCCGGCTCTGGGGGCACCCATCCCGGGGGTCGCCTCCCCAACCCGCCTCACAGGGTTAGGGGGACCCACAGGGACGGCGTTGCCCGGCAGGGGCACCGTCCTCCAGCTGGGCCCCGTCCTTGGGCCCAGCTACTATGGTGCAGCACCAGCATGGTGCTGACAAAGGAACGACACCGGAGCCTCAAGATGGAGTGACTGACGAGCCGGAAGCGTCTCGCTTCTTTTATTATGTTGGTCACGTGGCTACTGCCACGTGACCCATTACAACATCTTGGGAGCTACCATGCTCCCAGGAGGGGTCATCATGCAACACCACTCCATTTTTTAATAACAACAAAACGAACTTACAACACTACACACTACTGCTCCTAGAACCACTCTACTACCACACCCTTTATTAACCTGGGTGAGTGGATGTATTATAATAAAACACCAACTCCTGGCATCACATTATATTTCCCCCGGCGGGTCATTTCGAGCACGGAGTCTTCCTGGGGGCATCGATGACGGTGTCCCCCTTCCACCACCTTGAAGATGCGTGATGCCAGGTTGATCCTTCCCGGGTGTTCACTTCGGGCGGCCGCACCATCGTCACGCTGAGAGAGACCGGCAAAGCCGCACCTGGGTAGGCCCAGGCGCCACCTCGGCCAAGTCCATAGTCCAGGTGCTCCTGTGATGGCATCAAGGCACCCTGGCGGCAGGCCCCTTGATGCACCTCCTCTCCTTCGTGGGGCAGATGACAGGAAACAGAGGCAGGGTGCCCTCGCTGCCTGGCTGGGTGGAGCACCCCACACTGGCACAAGTTGCCATCCCTCCCTTTTCCCCCAGGGGCTAGGTCCCTGTAGTCTTCCTGTGAGGCAGTGTGACCTTGTGCCCCCATTTGTTGGTTTCTCCTTCTCTTCCTGGCCCAGCTGGAGTTGGGCCCACCTTTGTTCTGCGACTTGCAGGTGGGGGAGGGGCAGGCACCTCACCCCTTCATTGCGGCCACAGCCGCTTCACGTCCTCTTGGGAGGGCACCCATCTCCTCCCCATTGCGGGCCGCAAACCCGCGCTGTTCATGTTGCCAGGGGCCACCGAGCAGGGGAGGGGCAGGCAGCTCGCCTCCCCTTTTTTTTTTTTTTCCTCCAGACCGGAGCACCTCTCCTTCACCTGCGGGCCCAGATGATGATGGGCCCGCCTCCCATTGGGGCCGCCTCAGCTGTTTGGCGGCCCCTGCACCACTTCTGGACGGTGGCCGATGCCGCTCTTTTGTTGGGGCCGCCCCAGCTGTTTCAGTGGCCCCTCCTTTCACTCTTCCTCCTCTGCGGCGGATGCCGCCAGCACGTGTTGCGGCGAGGTCGCAGGGGAGGGGCAGCTCACCTCATTGTGTGGCCGCGGCCACCACATCTGCTCTGCCCGCTCCTCAGAGCGAGTGCTTAATTGTCCTTGCGGGCCCAGGTGGTGTTGGGCCCGCCTCACTTCTTTTCTTGCGGCGTCCATCGCCGCAATCTATGGGTGGGGGAGGGGCGGCTCAGCTCTCCATCGTGGGAGACGCCACGCCCTTTCTTCTGGGGTGGGGGCCGCAGATCCCCCCCCTTCCATCGCGGGCGACAACCCGCATCCTCCTCCAGGCAGTGGGGGAGGGGCAGCAGCCCGCGCGGCCAGCCACCCCACAGATTCTCCCCCCCCCCCCCCCCCCCCACTGGGCGGGCAGCTCCTTTGCGGGCCCAGTTGAAGTTGGGCCTGCATCACTTCCTCACGCGGCTATGTTAGCCACTCCTCCCCTTCTTTTAGCAGCCGACGCCGCGTGGACTCTCACTCCCTACAGGGAGTGGGGGGCGGCTTCCTCCTGCTGTTGGGGTGGTGGCCGGGCAGACTCCCCACCTCGTGCGGCCGACGCCTCCATTGTTATGTTTATTGCGGCCGAAAACCGCGTGCAGGCCCCCCCTCGTCAGATGGGTGGGTGTGCAGCCCACGCGGCCACCGCCGCTCAGTGACACCTCCTTCGCGGGCAATAGCCCACCTCACGTCATCCCAGGGGCACCAGGCAGCCTGCATTGGGACACACAGGGCCCGGGCCACCCCCAGCATTTCCTCTCCATGCGGCCACCGCCGCGTTGCACACAGGGCTCCAGCCCTCGTCGCCATTGTTAGGGGCTGCTCCGGGTCACCGGGCAGCCCCATACTCAGGTCAGGGAGCACCCGACAAGACACACTGGTGTGGCCCTCATGCCGCAGACTCATGGGTGGGGGTCACCCCACCCGCTCCGGACCACCGGAGCTCCACACGTGGCCGGGGGCACCCAGCTCACCGCGGCCCCGGCTCTGGGGGCGCCCAGGCCGGGGTCGCCTCCCCAACCCACCTCACAGGGTTAGGGGGACCCACAGGGACGGCGTTGCCCGGCAGGGGCACCGTCCTCCAGCTGGGCCCCGTCCTTGGGCCCAGCTACTACGGTGCAGCACCAGCATGGTGCTGACAAAGTAACGACACCGGAGCCTCAAGATGGAGTGACTGACGAGCCAGAAGCGGCTCGCTTCTTTTATTATGTTGGTCACGTGGCTACTGCCACGTGACCCATTACAACATCCTGGGAGCTACCATGCTCCCAGGAGGGGTCACCATGCAACAGGGGGCGTAGCGCCCCGGGCGGTCGCCCGGCTCCCCCCCCCCCCCCCCCCCCAAGGCCGGCTCTGTCTTCATGGGAGCTGCTGTTTCAGCTGTACCTTGAGCCTCCTCTGCCTTCATCAAGGATTCTGCCAGCACCATCGCTGACCATCGCTGCGCGATACAGTTCACATCCAAGCCCACACCTCCAAACATCCACTGCTGCACGAGCAACAAAAAAAAATGACTCTGATGGCCATAATCCTGCCTTTTATGCCCTCCAACAGGGTAGATTAAAACGCAAATCCTGGATTAAACCAGTGTACAAAATACCAGGCACACACCAGGGACAATGGGGGCCACAGCAAGAAACCTGATCTGGCCAATAATAGCATTCCTTCTATCTGCCATAGAGATTACTCCGAGCAGACAGTGTTTATTTTTGTTTCTGATGATAGCGAGCGATTGTGAAAAGGATATTTTTGGCCCCTGCAAAACAATGGAGAGGTTGATCTGGGTCTGAGACATGATCCCGCTTCTAACGGCTTCTGGTCAGTCTGTTCACAGCATCCTACCCTTTCTGCAGCCTTGCAGAATGGTATTTAGGGATAACACAAAAGGGGCTAATAGAGTAATCCAGCTTAGACATTGTGAAAGCTTCCACTACTAGATTTATTTCAAGGTGACACTTTTTGAGCCTGAGCCTATTTTTGATTGTGACCTGATAATAAAGTCCTTTACCAAGAAAAATGTCAAGTCCCATAGTGACACTGTGAACCATTTAGTCAGTAATTGAAAGCTGTGAGGGTCACACTTTTTCCTCCGGATGCAGTAGTAGGCACTTCCTGCTGTGCCGTTTTTGAGGTCTCTGGCATGTTTCCCGTTTCATCAGGGGGCTTTCCAAAGTGCCATCTTTGTGGAGTCCCATTCATTGATGTTCGTTTCTCCGGCTGAAGTGCGGCATCCTGTTCTGGCTTCTGTAGGGCTAATGGGGGAGCGGATTGGTGTCTCATTCTCTAGGTCCCTCTACCGCTGCCAGGATTTTTGTGTCAGATGGCTCTTGCAGGGCCTGACCTGTGAGTAGTTTTTTCTTTAAAAACTCCTCCAAAATGTCGGAGGAGAGTAATTGGTGACATGCTTGATGCCCTGGTTGGGCGGTTGCCACTTTCCTATACGGGGCCTTCGCTCATGAGAATTGACGTGTTATCAGCTTTTGAGTTTTTCAGCTGCTCGGTTTTGGAGGTTAACAAATTTGTGACCCCCTTGTCTTTGAGGCTTCTTTCTGTTTTTGCTGCCTTCTTTTGATTTCCAACTGTCGCTGCCGGTGAGTGGTGTGTCTCCTTTAATTTTGGAAGATGTAGTTGCTCTCGGGCTAGTTGGAGTACGAGCTGGTGCATTCTCCTCAGGGTACATTTGGGCAGAGCCAGTCTCCAGGGGTATAGGGCCTGGATTGGGGTTCCCACTCGCTTGAGTGTTCTCACTCTCCTCATTACCAGCAGTTAAATAATCCCCTTGTTCACTGGTCGGGCTCGTCGGATCTTCTCTGTGTGGCGTGGGGTGATCGACAATCGAGGCTGTTACAGCGTTCTGTCCATACATCGTGCTGCGCCTCTGTGCAAACTTGAGGCAGGCTCATCTGTCGAGTCTACTCCAGCAACATCACCGGGTCTGATCGGGGTAATAAAGTTGAAGGCAGCAGGCGCTCCTTCGACGGTGGGTTGTGCATTGCAATCCGCCATCGGGACCATGCTTTCTATTAACTGCTCGGTGATCTCCCCGTTCTGCAATTCCTGTGATGACTAATCGTCCGACATCTCGACCATTAGAACCTCTGAGATGAACAGACGGGGGTGCAGAGGTGACCCTATGTTTGTATCCTTCGGGACTGGGGTTGGAGTGTTTAGTGTGACCCAAAGGAGTGTGACGGCTTCTTTTGATTAAGAGAGTCTTACCAACTGGAGTTGCAGGGTGGTGAGTGTCCTCCGTCGCCAGGTCTATCACAGAGTATGTCGTGGCATTGTGCTTCTTCCGACCCCAGTCCTTGTCTTGAAGGCGGTTTTGCATGTGCCGCAAGAATCTTCCCTCTTCTTCGGCCGCGAGGCCCCGCCACGCAGCCATCGCTGCCATAGACTGCAGCGACTACTCAACTCTGCTTCGATGCTGGGGCCGCTCCACGGAATGTTGTAGTACTTGGGTGAAACCTCCCACACAGCAGTAGACGGTGCCGAAAGACTACGCACTCAGTCTGGCGAACAGCAGGTACTGCAGAGACTGCACACAACTCTGCTTCGACTTCGTAATAGTGACACTTTCTCCTGTAAGAACAGTGGAAAAGGCTCTATCAGTCAGGGCTGGATACGTTTGTTCCGAGTGCCAATATACTAATTTGCTTTTTTTGTCTCAGTTGAAACTACCCACCTGCCCTTCCCTAGCTTCCTCTCTGAGATCAAGTCAAGCTGCTGATGCGTGAAATTGAGGAGGTTCTGGACATGAAGCCTTAGATAAATGTAGTGAATGTGCTCCATAAGGATATGAACCACACCCATCCCATGAGTCACAATGAGACGTATCAGTGGGGACATATACATGTGCAATAACCTTGATGAGAGCAGGGAACTGTGCGAGGAACCACAACCCAAGGTTATTTGGAGGATGTAAATGGACCTAAAACCACAAAGTCGTCTTTAACAGGGTGAAAAATAAAAAGGAACGATCTACTCTATTGATGACCGCGGAGTGATACAAGATGACCAGCATAAAAACTCTCCCAGCATCCATGAGGCCTTAAATGGCATCCAAAAACCTGAATTGCAGAGTTTTTGTCCATCCAGGCCTCAAAATGTGCACATGCCACTAGCCATGGGCTAGTGAATACTGATTCTCGTGAGTGAGAAATGGTGCTTTGTGTGTATGTGGAGAACTGAGGAGGCAAGTGACTTTATAGGACTGGCTAGTAGTTTGCTACTTGCAATTTATATCAAACATTATGAAGCCTGATTGGTGGGGAGGGGTAGCAAATGAAAGCACTCTAGAAGAGCAGGTAGCCGATTTTCCAAAAACCATTACTAAGCTGAAACAAAAAAGTTACTGAGTGATAATGTCCTTGCAGTAGGGGTCTAGGGTAACAAGTCTTTCATTAACGGATGTTAAAGGAGGTTAAAATATGATCTTAATCAAGTAGCAGAACACTGCAGTACACTGGTTTATATCCCCCCTCTGGCACCCGATCACTAGGCGACTTGGTTCACTTGATCCTGTATAGAAGTGAGACCAACAAGTCAAGAGTGGATTTCTCCAATCCGAAGCGTTGGAGCAGCAGAAAATTGTTTGGTTTAACAGCATTTAAGAGGATTGGGTTAATTAAGAAAAACAAATGCTGCTAGCTACTTAATCCCCTCAATGTTTTTCTCTCAAAATATGGCAACATTTTACAAGTTCTGAAAAGTACCCTATCTAAGGATAGCTACAGCTGGAATGAGTGGGCTCTCAATCTGCAGATAAGAGAACTTTAAAAAGAAAATACTGATCTTTTCTTGTCAGAATTTCCTTGTCAACAATGCTGTCTGCTGCTTATATTTAACTTGTTCAGCAGGGATGTGATTTTACCTCCCTTTCTTCCATTTCTATCCAGTGATTTAGTTTGTCCTTTTTGGCCAGTGGCTTTCTGCAGTAAACGACGGGGCCCAATGTTTCATTTTCTTTCTTGTGTGGGTCATGGTTTGGTCCTCATTGGATGTGGTCTGGTCTTCACGTTAAGTGTGGTGTATGGTCTGGTTCACACACTGGGTTGTTGCATGTTCTGGTATTCACACTCGATGACTGAAGGGTAAGGGTCTATCTAGTCCTCCCTGATGCTAAATACTCACACCGCGGGTGATGCAGACTCTGTTCATCTCATTGTGTGTTGTACTGGTCATAGTCCTTAAAGGAATGAGTCAATTTCTGGACGTTGAACTGGGTGCAGTGCAGGGGGATTCTCAGTCTGGTGCAAATATTGCCTGTAGTTTGTACTTATGTATACTTATTTGAAAAACAGGGATGTCAATTTTGATCATTACCAAGAATAACATCTTTCTCCAGCATGGGGTCTGGCATGGATTCACATGCTCATGAATATTCCCCGTCGTCAGGCTGGCAATCCTCGGTAAAGAAAAAATCAGTATCAGTTTTGTTTCTGATCTGTCTTTCTTAGTAGTAACCAATCACTGATCTCTGGGTCATACTGCCCTCTCCCTAAGCCCTGGCTCGGCAGCCATCCTCAAATTTGTACTGCACGCTCAAGTGTTTGGAGTCCTCGTGTTTAGCTCTAGAGTTTTTTGCTTCGTTTTCACGCTTTTTTCAGGAGATTACTCATTTTTTCGATTTAATCGAGCCTCAAGCTCCACCGCTTCTACTTCCGATAACGGGGACCCATTTCGGAATTCTTCTACGCCCCTCAAGGGTGAAGTTTTCGTCGAGTTTACACTTCTTGGAGGATTCTGGAAGATCTGCGGCTTACCTCAACGGACATGGCCCAGGACAAGGGGAGCTTGACGCCCGGATCCAAGCTGTTCAGGAACTGCCCTGGATGCGGATTATATAACGTTTTCAAGGAGGACGAGCATTTGCGATGCCTCTACTGCCTCCATGGGGACAAGACGCACTTGGAGAAGGACTGTGCGTTCTGCAAGAACCTTTCGAAACGGACCAAACAAGATCATCGTTCCCACCTCGCCACCTGGCTGGAGAAAGGCACAGCAAGTGAGAAGGCGAAGAAGAAGGCTGAGCGGGCTTCTAAGTCCTTTGAGGGCGCCCCGGTGACGGGGGCCCAACAGAAGGCCAAGCACCGCGAGTCCGCAGGCTCTGGGAGCGCCGAAAGGTCGGGCTCTTCGGTTGCCAAGCAGGGCGCTACTTCCCCGGCACGTTCGGCCTCAACGAGAGGTTCAGAAACCTCAACGAGAGGTTCGAGAAGGTTCCATCCCAGGGGACGGTCCCTGCTGACGTGATCGAAGATAGCGACGACGAACAGGGCCCAATGGAGCGGCCATCCCGTCCGTCGCAGCCATTGCCCGAGCCCCAGGAGCTCGGCGGCCATTTTGTTGGCAATCCAATCCTTATGTACCGAGATAAGGACGAGATTACCACGCACCCCGACGGAGGAGCCAGAACCAGGCCCGTCGGGAAGCCCTCCGAACAAGCAGAAGAGAGTCCACCCCGCTCCGCCCTTCGTGCCTGCAAGACCGGTGGACCCCTCATCCCCCTCGCCGGGAGAGGATACGGTGACTGATATGGCGACGGGAACGGACGATGACGGTGGCGATGACAAAGCAGACATCCCGTCGTCACCGCGGGCGTCCCCAGCCGACGAGGTGGACTCTTTCCACGCCATGATAACCAGGGCATCCAAGCTCTTCCAGCTCTGCCCTGAAGAACAGAAAAAGGAGGGGTTTCTGTACCAACGACGAGAGGCTAAGAGGAAGACGGCCCTCGCGGTGCCTTTACTCGACGACATCTAGGACGAGGGGCTTGCGGTCCTCAACCCTGCCACGACACCCGCCAAGAGGGACAGGTACGAGAAGAAGTACCGAGTCCCCGATGCCTCCCCCCTGTGCCTCAGGGCCCAGCCCACGCCGGACTCGGTCGTCTCGGCAGCAGCTAAGAAGAAGGCAGCGGGCACGGCGGCTTCAACTTTCACTTCCCCGCCGGACAGCGAGGGCAAGAAGTTGGACTCTATGGGACGGCGAGTCATCTCGTCATCGGCGGCGGCGACGATTAAGGCGGCCAATGCCTTAGCGATCGTGGCCCGCTACGACAGGGAGCTCTGGTTCAAAATAGCTCCCCTGCTAGATTTCCTGCCTGATGACAAAAGGGCGGAGGCCCTAGAAATTCTGCAGGCGGGCAAGAAGGCATCGGATCACGCCATAACGGTGGCAACGGACATCGCTGATACTGGATTTCGCCAACTAGGCAACGGCGTTTGCCTCTGACAGCGGGGATGGCTCAAGGCGACAGACTTTTGCCAGGACGTCCAGACCAGGGTGTTGGACATGCCGTTCGACGGCAACAACCTCTTTGGTAAGGCAGTGGATGAGTCTCTACAGGCCATCAAGACCGACTCGGAGACGGCCCGGGCCCTTGGGGTGCTTCAGCAGCGACGGCCCTTTCGGAGCCCCGGAGGCAGACAGGGTGCCTCCAAAGGATCCAGTGGTGGCTCCTCCGCTTACCGCCAGGCGGCCCGCTCCTCTTCCCAGGAGGCCTACAGAGGTTGCGGCAAGCAAGGGGGATCCCGCCGTCGTCGTCAAGGAGGCCAAGGCGGCAAGGCCTCCTCCAAACAAGACTGACAAGACTGACCCGACAAGTGTCGACAAGACTGACCCGGCCGTGTCGTCGGGCCCCCACCGAAGCACCCCGGTGGGAGGCCGGCTGACAAAGTTAGTCAGCGTGTGGGAGTCCATCTCCACCGACCATTGGGTGCTGGACACCCTGGCCAACGGGCACTCGCTGGAATTCCAAAAGAAGTGCCCTCGCATTCCTCCCGTGGCCAGGAAGGAGAATCACGTCCCTCAACTGCTGTTGGAAGTAAAGGCGATGCTCAAAAAAGGTGCCATCGAGCTTGTTCCTAGGAGGCTCCGGGGGTCGGGAGTGTACTCATGGTACTTTCTCGTCAGAAAGATGACCGGCGGTTGGCGCCCCATCCTGGACTTGCGTTGGTTAAACAAATATATCAAGGCGCAGAAATCCAGGATAGTCACCCTCCAGCACGTGCTGGGACAGCTGGAGGAAGGCTACTTCCTATCGTCGTTGGACCTTGAGGATGCTTACTTCCACATCCCCATTCTAAAAAGGCATAGGAAGTTCCTCAGGTTCGTGGTTCAGGGACGCCACTACCAATTCAGAGCCCTACCATTCGGATTAAAGTCGGCACCCAGGGTTTTCACCAAGTGCCTGGCACCAGTGGCGGCGCGGTAGCGCCTGCAGGGGATCCACATCTAGCCCTACATGGACGACTGGCTAATCCTGGCAAGGTCAAGGGAACTCGCTGTAGATCATACGGCGAGGACCGTCCGGTTGCTCACAGAGCTGGGGTTTGCCATCAACTACCCCAAATCCCACCTGGTTCCTTCGCAAGTAGCTCTGTTTTTGGGGGCGAAGCGCGATACTGTGGAGCAATTGGCCTCCCCTTCAGAGGAGAGGACCAAGACCATCCTGTGCAAGGTGCGGCGCCTGTTAGCCACGGACATGGCCAGGGTGAGGTCTATCAAGTCCCTTCTCGGGATGATGTCCTCATGCATCTACCTTGTGCCCCTGTGCAGACTTCGGATGCGTCTGCTACAGGAGTTCCTCAACGCCTGCTGGTTTCAGGCGAGGGGTTGCTTCGAGGACAGGATCCCCCTCGACGAGGAGTTAAGTCGGGCGATACTATGGTGGGGCACCCGGGCTCACCTCACGACGGGCACAGACTTTCAAACCCTGGCGTTTCAAGAGACGGTGACTACGGATGCCTCTCTGGAGGGTTGGGGGGCGCACACCTGAGATCTCCATGCAAGAGACCTTTGGCTCCTGGAGGCGAGGTCTCTTCACATCAACATCTTGGAGCTCCGAGCAGTGTTCTGGGTGCTCAAGTCGTTCCTCCCGTCCCGCAAGGACAAAGTGGTGAAGATCTTCACAGACAACACCACCACGATGTTCTACATACGGAAGCAGGGGGGCACCAGATCCCCAGCCCTATCCAAGGAGGCCCAGGATCTGTGGCACTGGGCCGTCGCCCAGGGGATGTTTCTGGTTTCCTTCCACCTGGCAGGAATAAAAAACACCATTGCCGACTCACTCAGCAGGGAGCTGCGCTCGTGCCACGAGTGGGAATTGCACCAGGATCAAGTGGATCGACTCTTCCAACGATGGGGCAAACCCCAGATCGACCTGTTCGCAACGGCGATGAACTCCCAAGTGCCAGAGGTTCGCCAGCAGGTTCTGTACGCGTTCCCTCTGTTGCCGTTGCTGCTCCGCCTCATCAATCAGCTCAAGAAGTCTAGGTGCAGGATGATCCTCGTCGCACCGGCGTGGCCGAGGCAGATCTTGTTCCCGGACCTTCTGGACTTGTCAACGTCCCCGCCAGTCAGGCTGCCGGCAGACGCGGATCTCCTCTCCAGAGAAGGAGGCGCCATTCTCCATCACGACCCACAGTCGCTGAAGTTGCAGGCCTGGCTCCTGCAGCAGTAGAGTTTGGAGGGTACGATATCCCGGCTGATTGCAGAGAGGTTCTTGCAAAGGCCAGGGCGTCCTCAACTCTCAAGGGTTACGGTCATAAATGGAAGAGGTTCTCTGTCTGGTGCCGTGCACAGAAGATTAACCCTCTGCGGATTACGGCCCCTCAAGTGCTGCCGTACCTACTGTCGCTGGTCTGGCTCACGCCTCCATAAAAATACATCTGGCTGCCATCTCCCGATATACCAGGACTACGGGAAGGGCGTCCTTGTGGTCTCATCGCCTGGTGAAGGAATTTATGAAGGGACTATTCAGATCATTCCCGCCGGTGAAGGCTCCTGCCCCGGCGTGGGAGCTTAATGTGGTGCTGACCAGGCTCATGGGACCCCCATTCGAGCCTCTGCATTCGGCGCCTTTGAAGTTCCTGTCATGGAAGACAGCGTTCCTCGTGGCCATCACCTCTGCACGACGAGTGGGAGAGATTCAGGCTCTATCTTGCAAGCCTCCATACTTGACTTTTCATGACATGAGGGTGGTGCTAAGGACGCACCCCTCCTTCATGCCCAAGGTGCCGTCGGACTTCCACCTCAACAAGCCCTTGATGTTACCAGTTTTCTTCCCGTCGCCTTCGACGCCGGCCGAGAGGACTTTGCACTCGCTGGATGTAGCTAGAGCGCTGAAGTTCTACGTGGACCGCACGAAGAGTTTTCGGAAGACGTCCCAACTGTTTGTGAACTTTGGGTCTGTGAATCAAGGGAAGGCTCTATCGAAGACTTCCATATACAGATGGCTCTCCGGCTGCATCATGCATTGTCACCGGTTGGCAAACCGACCGCTGCCCGGCCGTCCGAGAGCCCATTCGACCAGACCGATCACTGCTACCACGGCGTTCCTGTCTGGTGTGCCCCTGTTGGACATCAGCAGGGCTGCTACGTGGTGGTCGACGCACACCTTCACAAGATTCTACTGCGTAGATCGGGACTCCAGGGAGGAGTCCAGGGTCGGCCAAGCAGTGCTGCGCAACCTGTTCGCTTAAGGTGAGCCTGGTGAGGAGGTAAGAGATGCTTAATGTTGAGTTGTTGTATTGCTTAATGTTGAGCCTGTTGCCACCACCTCACGTGGTTGTGCATGTGTATACTGCTATGTATTCTTTTATTCATGAGCATGTGAATCCATGCCAGACCCCATGCTGGAGAAGGAACAAGTTACTTACCTGTAACTGTTGTTCTCCAGCATGGGTCTGGCATGGATTCATATGCGAACCCTCCCGCCTACCCCTCTGTGGCTCTTCACTTGGTCATACTGCCACTTAGCGTGCTACCAAATCTGAGGATGGCTGCCGGAGGCAGGGCTTAGGGAGAGGGCAGTCATTGGCTAGGGGCAGTATGACCCAGAGATCAGTGATTGGTTACTACTAAGAAAGACAGATCAGAAACAAAACTGATACTGATTTTTTCTTTACCGAGGATTCCCAGCCTGACGACGGGGAATATTCATGAGCATTGAATCCATGCCAGACCCATGCTGGAGAACAACAGTTACAGGTAAGTAACTTGTTCCTTACAGACTGGTAGAGGCATTCTACGAAAGAACGCTAATACATTAGCACAAAGGTGAGAACAACTGATAAGTCAGTTTTTGGGAATGTGAAAAAAGTGGGACATACATTAGGGCCAAAACAAAATAACAAACCGGTAACTTACAAAGGTACTGTCAACCTAAGGGGGGAAATCATTTTAACTACAGAGGAATACTATACAAATATACAGTCTGGTCCTGTGTTGTACATTGTGTGGTGCAGGGTCTATTTCACATATTATAGGTGATTAAGGATAGTTGAATGATACCAAATCTAGTCCCTGCTGGGATGGCGCTCTAATCCTCGCAGTCGCTATGGTGCCAACTCTGACCTGATGGGGGTGATGCAGGCTCTGGTCCTCAGCCTACGTGTGGCGTAGTCTAGTACTAGGACTGCGTGTAGTGCAAGGTTTGGTCATTAAATTGTGGGTGATGCCAGCTCGGGTTGGGTTCTGCAAGCACTCGTCCTCGCTAGGGTGGTGCAGGGTCTGGTCCATGGGCTGGGTGTGGTTCAGCTTCTGGTCCTCACGCAAACGGTGATGCAGGTTCCAGTCTCCTCATATTGAGTGTTATGTAGGTTATGGTACTCACTCTGGGTGTGGTATGGGGTCTTATCCTGTGAATGCTACACCTTCTTTATCATTGAATTTGTTCAGAGATCATATAACTGAGTCCCTCTTTTCTCTTCCCTCCCCTGCCCTGCCGGTTCTGCAGAAGGCCTGCCCATGAAGAGGAAGAAGGGCCCGGCCCCCAAGATGCTGGGGAACGAGTTGTGCAGTGTGTGCGGGGACAAGGCATCTGGCTTCCACTACAACGTACTGAGCTGCGAGGGCTGTAAGGGCTTCTTCCGCCGCAGCGTCATCAAGACCACACAGTACACATGCAAGAACAGTGGCACATGCCAGATTGACATGTACATGCGCCGCAAGTGCCAGGAGTGCCGGCTGCGCAAGTGCCGTGAGGCAGGCATGAGGGAGCAGTGTGAGTATTCGGGGAGTGGAGCACTGTGAATACACAGGGCATCAGCAGTATGACTACACAGGGCAATAAGCAGGTTCAGCGCACATAGCATGGTAGCATTGTGCATACATCGATCAAAGCAGTCGCACTGCACAAAGTAGTGTCAATGGGTGCGGTACACATGGTGTCAAGAGGTGCAAGTGCACAGGGCTAAGGAGCAATATGTGTGCACAGGTCAGAGATGAACAAGAGATATGAGCACAATGTGTACATAGGGCACTGAGAAGGGGTTGTAAAAGAACAAGGCCCAAAACAGTTCAAAGGAATGACTATACTTGTAAGCAAACAGGTGATGCATAAGTGTATTGGTGACTTATATTGTGCTTTGCAAAAAAATCAAGGACATGACCACGTTGGCGTGGTTACAATTCAGATGCAGTATCAATGAATGAGGCCCATGTATCTCTGATGCTACACTGGGAGGGTAAACCAGAGACGAAGTCCCTGGCATGTGAACAGTGACTAGGGTGCAGGGGATGGAGCAGTGGGTAGTGTCTGCCCTTTCATCTTTCTTTAGTCTCCTCTACTCTTGAAACATAGTTGATGAGTCACTAGTGTCTAGTTGTCTCAAGCTGGTACTGCAACCATTTCTGAAAGCAGAGGTTGTTCAGGGCACACACTTGTTGAAAGATGCCATTGGTCATAGGAGCAGAATGTCTGAGATGCATTATTGGAGAACCCCAAATTGACCTTTGGTTTATAAACTGGAGATTCCCCTTTGCCCACTAACTACCTCCCCACTTGTTCCAATGGAAACCTATATAGTACTTCCTGTGGGCAAAGAAGGCAGTGCGCAGACGCATGGATACTTTTTTCCATGCCACCAGTTTGACGTCCACAATGGCCAGGGGCTCTAACGAGTTATGAGGAAAGCAGAGACCACAAAATTCCAATTCTAGTGCGGATGAGACATCCTAATTGGAGGAAACAATATAAGACCACTGTGTTTTTCAGCACATGATTATTCAAAGAAAAACATTTTCTCCTAAAGTTCATGTAGCCCCGGAATTTGGATAGCTACAACCTGCATGGATCTATGAGGATTGTTTTATTTTTATTTTTATTTTTTTTTATTTTGCTGAGTTAAATTTTGCTGAGTTAAATTTTGCCATTTATTTAACCGCAAAAGTCATGGGAAATGCCCCGTATTCTCCCTCATCACCTCCCCTTCCCCTTTCTACATACCCAAACCCACAATCTATCTTTTTGCAATAAATAATTACACAAAATGGTCAGTGAGCAAAAGTGCGGAATACCACCTGACTAACGTCACTTGAATACCTGTGTGATCCAGATGGAAAACAAGGAAAAGAACATGATGCAATGCATAGTCCTGTGAATCGACCTTTTCCTTCAGCGCTGAGTGACAAATGCTACTGCTTGCTCTTATTTCAGCTTTTTGTGGAACTTTGTGGGCCAGCCTGGGTGATGCGCAGGTTTTCCTTAACAATGTCTGAATAATCCTTAGTCATCTCTTCAGGAACCAGGGAGCCATGGGTAAAGGATAAGGGATGGAAACCACACGCCTCTGTTTAAACAGCTGTCACCCCTGTTAGGGAGCCGACCTGGCCCCTTCTTGGTCAGTGGCAATAGGTCTGACAAGCAGAGGTAGTTGAGCAAGACCAGTAAAGCTAGAATCGTGGAGGAATGAGTCCTCTGTCTTTGTGGGTAGCGCATTTGCCATCGGGCTGGGAGCGGGTAAAGCCTGGCATTGAATGCTGTCCTACAGAAGCAGAAAGGCATTGTGTTATCAGGTTGTTCTGAAGTCCTCTGGTGAGGTGTTCGGGAAGACCAACTTGTAGTGCGTGTGCGGGGTTTCCACCAAGTTAAACCGAACACTCGCAATGCCAACGTAACAGAGAAGCCTATCGCTGCTCTTCGGAGGGGAGAGCGCCGCTATAAAGTACAGATCGCATTTACATCAGAAAAGAAATATTTCCCCACACAACATAAATACTGAAAATGTATTTTATATAAAAGTTGTGCATAGAGAATTATCTACAGAGAGGGAAGTATCAAGTCTTATGTATATAGAACAGTAACAGTGCTCCAGATGGACACACCAAGGCACTTTGAAACAAATATAAAACAGTTGCAACGGATATTACACTGTTAGCTGCTAGTCAGTTTTTAAAATGGAGATATGATTGAAAAAAACACACATCATCTAAAATAAACAATAAGTAGATACAACTTAGCTCAAGCTCCCAAACAGTCCCACTTAGTCACCTAACCAATTGGTAATCAAAATAATACATGTAAGTGATAATTTAGTATCTTTTCGGCAGTTTCAAAGAGTTAAGAATGGTTTGTCAATAGGGATCAACGGGATCAAATTGTCCACTCAGTTATTATGCCAATGACGGTAAGAAATATCGTTGCCAGGAGCAAAGAACACAGCAACCACCAAGCTAGTCAACCGTGTTGGAGGGGACGGGTCATCATAGCATGAGAGATTCTCACAGGTCTTCCTACCATGGCCTTCGAAGCAGAGCTGGATGGGAGAAAACTAGCTGTGGGAGCGGGATTGGGTCAGTGGGGGTGGGAGGTTATATTCACAAGGGATATGTTCCAGGAAATCTAGCCTAAGCAAAAAAAAGTAAAATCAATGTAGTCACAGGGTTGTTACCTGTGCATTTGGGGTAAGATGGATTCACCCCACCCCACCTACAAGACACATGGCGGACACCCACCTCCAGTGCCTGGGGAAAGGAGTGTGCTAAAGTATGGGCGAAGAGGTGACTGGGTGAAAGGAGATTGCGCATAGTAGTCTGCAAGGGACCTGGAACAAGCACAGTTGGACACACACCACCAGCGGGCGGTGGACAGAGAGCAAGTCTGTTGAGCGATGAGAAGCCAGACCTGTAAGGTCCAGTTCAATAAAGCGATCCACGACCTCAAGAGGACCCCACCCGAAGAGATACAGGCCACGGTTTGATTACCACAGGCCTGAAAACCGATGGCTACAGTGGTGTGCCAAAGGCCCACTGAAGAAAATGGTTGTGCTTAGGGGGGGGTGAGAGGGGCCTTGAAGACGGACTGCTCACACAGCTCAGAGACCCTTAAGATGGGAACCAGCAAACAAGATAGGGTCAGAAGACTGCTCAGGTTAATGGATGATGCAGAGACTCTCGAGGAATTGCGAGTGCAGAGGTTAATTAAGGTGTAAGGATTGGGTCTAGCTAGGTGCTGATTCTAGTCTCCAGTCCTGATGGCAGAGGTAGCAACAGGATCCACGGCAATGGCAGACTTCCTTGAGCAACCCACAATGAGAAGGACATGACGGCAGCTGCAAAGCAGTGCAGCGGGCACTTTTTAAAGCATGCAACAGGTGATTCTGGTGAAGACAAAGGACTTAGCACAGGCAGCAGGATCACTCCCATGACGAGGAGCCAATGCATGGGCGTATGAGCTTAGGTACAGCGCGAGTTCTCATTCAGGCTGAGAGGATCTCCGTCCAAGAGCTCTGTGGAGCTAAGTGGGAGGGTGAAGGATGGTGATCAGACTGTGCCCGGCAATTCAATGGGGAGAATCACCTGCAGGTGGTTTCATCTGGTAGATAAGAGAGAGAATGTCACATTTAGGTGGCTATGGTGACAACAGAACAGCTTCTAGTAGAGTCCTCAGCATCCCTCTTGGTTTTCTCTGCTTCCCCTGGGTCTGGTCCAGTAGTTTATTTTTTAATTTTTTTATTTAGTTGAATTTAATCAACCTTTAAAAACAACATATTTTTCAAACAAACAACAAAAAGCAACATATATAAAAGATCCACAATAATACAGAGTGATGAGATAGAACAATCTTTTGCTTCTTTTAAAACCGTTTTAAGAAAGAAAAGCGACAAGGACAGACAATATGAAATTCATTTTGTGAGTAATTAAACAAATATAATAATAGTAAAATCAAAGAAAATGAATCCCATAATGTAGCACTAAATGAAACATTAAAATAGCAATTTAACGTGTTGAACTATCTTCAAAACAAAGCAAACAGTGGATTTTTGTTCTCAGCATAGAGTGATCATGATCGTTTTTAGAGTCTGGGCTATGAAATATTGAATTACTCAACACCCTCAGCTATGCGATATTCTAATAGGTTCAAATCATGAAGAAAACGAATTACATTAATTCTAAGTGAGGTGTTTTTACCTTCAAGTATCATTTGCCATAATGAATTCGGAGACAATTCAGTGTGTTCTTTAAGGGCCGGTTTGAGGAACTGTATTTGCTTCATTACAAGAGATATACATTCAGTGAGCAAATGTTTAAATGTTTCTTTTTGATTAATCTTTTGACAATGTCTACAGTCACCATTAGCCATTGTCAACAGTTTCCGTCTCACCAATACTTCACGTGTTGGACAAAGGTTGAACCTCAACCTAGAAAATTCCATTCTGTGTAATACTGATGGTGATCTAATCAGATACGGTTCGATTGTGCCCTATTTTTTATGTGACTGAAAATAATTTTTGAAGTCACATAATATTGTGCACTGTTTTCAAGTTCTGATCCAATCACCATTAAACATCTTACTTTTTGCTTTCATAGGATTTTCATTTAGAGTTTGTAAAGAAACATCAGCCTCTGCTAACGCATTAATGGCAATTTGATGCCATTTAGATATATGCGGTTCCTTGCTCGTGAACATGTGGGTGGACAAAGTACCTATTAGCATCAAAGTGTCCATAGTCCTTATACATTTTCGAAACAAACTAGCAATGAGCCACAGGTGTCGAGTGTATAAAGAAATCAGGGCGAACTCATGTCTAATCCAAGAAATTGGAACACAATTTGGAAGTCCTAAACAGCGTCTCCAGTAAAGGCTCTCCAGTCTGGACCAACACATTTCTGGCATTAGACCCTGGGTTTTAGATCCATAAAGGAGAATCGGGGTGACCTTTTGACAATAGTAAATTACGACTGGTGTAATTGAAAACTTCCCCAGCCCTGCTTGGATAATCTAGATTTGCGAAAGCATCTGGTTCAATTTACCATTAATGGTGTGCCAATGTGATTGGGTTCTGACATTAGAGATAGTCACACCTAAATAGGTGTATTGATTAACCATTTCAATTTCAGATTTATTGATATGCCAATGAAATGATTTTGTCAGATTTTTCTGTTTGGTTCCAAAAATGATCATTTTAATTTTGGATAAATTGATAGACAACAGATTTTTCTGGGTGTACAATGCTACTCCATCAAATAAGTTTTGGAGACCAGAGGGAGTTTTAGAGAGCAAAACAAGGTCATCCGCATAAAGTAGGGCTGGAGTCGATTTGAAGGCACGCTTAGGAGGATCTCCCACTATTTGAATGAAGCTAGCACCAATGTCTGCGAGAAAAAAATTAAAGATTGATGAAGCCAAAACACATCCCTGTTTCAGCCCCCTATAGGTTTTGATCGGGGAAGTCAAGGCACCTTCACAGGTCAATCTGATCTGGACTGTTGTCTGAGTGTGTAAGGCATGAATTAACGAAATCGGGTATAAAGGGCAGCCAGCTAGCTTCAGTTTGTGTAAAAGAATTTCACGTGAGACCTATTCAAAAGCGGCTCTTAGGTCAATAAATGCTAGATAGAGTGGTTGTTGATTCATAGAATGAACATTTAGTATGGTTGTTAAAGAAAAAAGGTTGATGGAGGTTCCTAAACCCTGTATAAACTCTGTCTGGCAAGGGTCACGTTTAAGGTGCTTTAGCGTTCATAAATTAAAGGCTCGCAGAACAAAATGGGCAAACAATTTCCCAGGAGCAGGCAATCGGTCTGTAGTTTGAAGGATCAGACCGATCACCCTTCTTGAAAATTGGTACAATTATCGATTGGCACCAAGACTGTGGAATGGTGTATGTTCCGAGTATTTGGGCAAAGATATGATGTAATATCATGGCCCATTCAAACGGATGTTGCTTAAAAGTGTAGTTGGAGAGGCCATCATGGTCAGGGGCTCTTGAAGAGCTAGATTTCTGTATGTAGAATAGGATGTCCTCCTCCAGTATTTCCATTTGATCGAAGAGTGTGGATGGTGGGCTAGAAAAAGGTTGAGGCGCTTCCGGCAAAGCATACAAGGTCTTATAGTGTTCAATCCATACACATTCCAACACACCATTTATATGCAGAGGGACCTGTGAGTCATGATTAGCAAGATAGATTTTTAGAGGTGATGGCAGATAGCATTGCTTCACCATCATGCTGTAGTTGAGTGAACTTGTAACATTTCAACCTGTTCTTGTATCTGCATTTAAGAGTTTTTAATGTGGCAACTCTAGTGGCAAGAGGTAAATGGGCAGCACAGCGTTTTTGCCAATTTACCCACTTCTTTTGATCTTGTATTTCTCGATCAAAAGTATGTTTATGAATGTTATGTGAATGAGTTGACCCCACCCTTAGTACGAAATAAAGAAAGGTGTGATGGGTAGGGTTCATGATGTAAATTCGTAATTTCATTATCAATAATAAGCTGCCCGAATAATTCTAACGATTTATGCGTCCAGCGCAATCTTATTCGTGCATTGTTAGCCACCACCAGGGTCTTGTAGATATCTTCCCTGCACGAAGGGATGATATAGGAGGGCTTCCACAGGACAGACAAGAGTTCATGATCACTGGAGTTACGTTTAATTACTTCAAAATTGGAGATTTCTGAAAAGGTGCATGTATTGACCAGTACAAAATCTATAGTCGAGATTGTAGAACCTCTATGCCAGGTGTAGTGAGGGGGAATATCACCATCACAAGCACCATTCAACATAATGAGGTTGCAATATTTCATTAACGTTTCCCATTTAAAGTAAGCTGGTGAAGATTGCTTTTAGAGCTAGACAAACAATCTATATTAAAGTCACCGACTATGAATAAATAGGTAATATATGCATCTTGCATAATGATGTCAAGTAGAATTTCTAGATCAGAGAAAAAGATTGAATCTATTATTGCAGCAGGATTCCGATAAAGATTTATAAAGGCAATAACTCCCCCTGAAAATGTAATTCTAACTAATTGTAAATAATGGTTTGGTGCAAGCCAGGGACTAATTTGAAAACCCAATCCACATTTCACAGCAATCATTAATCCTGATGAAGGGCGGCCCGTCACTCCAGGTTTAGCTGGATTCAAATTAACATCATACCCATTTCATAGAGGCCTCTGTAACAACCATATTTCTTGAAAAGCAATTATCGTATGACTCAATAAGCTAGTATCCATTGCATTCATCAAATGGGAATACCCACGTGTATTCCAACTAGCAATTCGATATTCAGTAGTTTGTGATTGCAGTGGTGGTTATTTCTGGTGATGCCAAACTTGCGAATTAATTCCATGCTTTAGAGTGGACTGAGATTGAGCTTGTGAGTGCAAAAAAGGTTTAGAAGAGGAATACAACCTCAGCTTTTTAGTCATTGGAGTAGTAAAAACTGGGGCCATGCTGGACGGTTCTTCTAAATAAATCGGATTAAGAGCCAAAAGGAAGCCGATCGCAAAGCGCTTCATTTTAGCTTGCCATAAGGTGTTGCGAATCAGTGCAGAAGCTACCCAGATGCGAACCGCAGACCAATCTTGGTCATCTAAAAATTCGACCTGTAATGTATCTTGTGTAGATATACCACTTAACAAGTCAACCTCATTCAATATCGCTAATACACTCGATCTTGATAAGTCATAGGATGGAAACAGAGCAGCTCGACATTTAAGAATGAAGCGATGATGTTTATTAAATGGTAAAGCATGTCTAGATTTAGAAGGAGCGCATGCATCATTTGTGATTCATTCTTGTTGTTCTTTTCAATGTTATCTGTTGGATGAAAGCGGTCATTGTCTCTATGTGGGGGCATAAGTCGAAATTCAGAGGAATTTAAACAAGGGGCTGATGGCCTTATAACGGATGGTGCACAGGTTTGATTTGCTGAGGATTTAAATTTTAAGAACTCTTCCATTGAATGTCTAATCTCCGCTCGCACATCCGCCAATATGGCCTCAGTTTGGGACATTGTAATTACAGAAGTTTCATTAGAAGATGCCAACGCTTGTGAAGCAGAAGGATCGGGACATGCAGTTGATGGCATTACAGCTGGCATGACAACAGGCAGAAGCGTTGGCTGGTTTATCAATGTTTTAATTTTTAGATATTCATCCATTGATTTTTTGATCTCAGCCCGCTAGTCAGCTAATATAATATCGGCTTGTGACTGGGTGACTTCAGATACTGTTTTGGGGATCACTCCCGCAGATTTTTCTTGCAAGGCAGATTTAGAGGAAGGTAATATATTCAGAATAGGTGAGGAATCAGATGTCAAATCAGTGATTAATATGGTTTGAACTGGGGCAGAGTCTGAATCTGATGATTCTTCAGATTGAGTTGTGATAGCTTGGAGTAAATCATTTAAGGGTTCATGGTCTTCAATGCAGGACCACATTTTATGGAATTACATCTTGTTGACTTCAAGGTCTTTTTACGTTTTGCTTTGCTCACTTTGTTCATGTTACGATTGGACATTTGAATGCGTCGTATCCGTTTGGCGCATTGTTTGATGTTTGTACTTAAATTGGGCAGATTTTATATGGTAGAAAGGAGAGTTGTGGAATCAACATGTGAGTGAGCATTGAATATGTTAAACATTACCGGTGCAACTTCAGCAGTTATGGGTTTGAGTGCCTGAATGAAAAGGTCATCAGTTGCCGTGAATGGAGCCTCCAGTATGGGCACTTCTACTGCTTCAACAGGGCGAATAACTTGCGCAAATGACGGTAGAGATAAGATATTGGATTCTAACCGTCGTGTAACCACAGGCGTTTGATCTGGGTTTACAAGAAAGCAACTGGAATCTACCTCGAATGGAGAAAGAGGACAATCATCTGTTTGTGTGCTTCGTGATGTCCTTTTATTAAGAGAGGACACAAGTTTGTGTAACTGCGCCGACTGCTGTTGTGTTCTATTGTCCAGAGTTTCAAACAATTTAAGCATAAAATTAACTGAGGAGTTAATTGCCGCAAGAGCAACTTCTGTTAGCGTGTTTGTGGTAGCCAAAGCAGGCGCAGCAAATAAGAGCAAAGCAGGAATGTTTGATGGTCTTCGCGGGGTGGGATGCAGGAACGAGGCTGACAGAACAATAGAATTATCATGTTCTGCGTCAAATTAACTAGGTGAGTGATATAGACTATCATTGTGAGTCTTTGAAGTTCCAGAATTTACAGGAGAGATGCACACTGAATCCACATGATGCGATTTGTTTAATAAAGGATCAGGAAGAGACACAACAATTGGGCCAATAGTATTGCTTGCATGCAGATTTTGTATAGGAGTCGGTGTATTCCCCCTGGATTGGGGAGATTGAATATTAGGGTCCTTGTCAGAAATGACGATTGATGGCAATTCATGACCAATGTTGTTTGTCTCTACAGATAGTTCAGTGGGTTTAAGCAAATCAAGAGCTGGCGGATCAGAATCTTTTATAATCTGAGAATCGGTAATTGAAATATTGAAAACATTTGTGGAAGGACAAGTTAAATCTACACACGGGATCACCGGGGTATCAGGTGCATTAGTTACATTGGGCTCACCTTCAGTGCCATGGGCAGAGTCCAGGCATATTGCATAGAAGTCGCGAATATCAGCGGAAGCCATTTTCTTCCCAGGAACAAGCATGGGATGACCACTTAATTTGCTCTTCAAAGCAATTGTGGGTGAGGGTTTGGGTGTCGAAGGTGTTAGTTGAAAGGAGGCACTTGATACTGCTATAATGGCTGTTTTGAGTGTATACATTCAAATTTATGGATTTGTGTACAGTAAAAAGTAAATCAAAAGTAAAATAAAATGCCACAACCGCACGCTGACACGCTTAACAGCGTAACAGCAGACTTTCTGAAGCGGACTTCGTGAAGCGCGCACTCGAGAAGCGCAACGTTCACGATATTGTAGAGAATGCTGGGAAAATGGGTGAAGTTAACTCTGAAGAACTCCAAAGTCCAGGGAGCAGCGCTCTTGATAGTGTTCCCAGCGTAACAGCAGACTTTCTGAAGCGGACTTCGTGAAGCGGGTCTAGTCCAGTAGTTCAGCTGCAGAATGGCTCGGGTTCCCCCAAAATATACACATAGAATCATCCACCATGCATACATTTGCTGGCCATCCAATCATGGATAGCCAGTCGATCTCCATTCAGATCAAGCACACTCTCACACATGTGGATTAAGTTGTTTAGGAGACCTTTATTTAGTTCATCCCAGATCCCATTCAGTCAGAGGCACTTTGTTCAGAGCACTGCAAAGGTGAATGACTTTATATGGAAAAATAAAGCTTACAGCCAACAAGGCCAGAGATTCTCTACATGCTCAACACTACCCGTACCATGTACCATTTTGGCTTTTGCAAAAAACACTTCCTTGTGGTAGCAAATGGTGACAGAACAGTGGCACAATGGAAACAATAAAACACTTCCACTAGCCTGCACAGAACACGCACAGAGTCTGGGTGAGGCTACTCACTCGGAGGCAAGGAAAGGGGGGGGGGTAATAAAGTGGCACCTGCCTTTGTAGCTCTAATGACTACCAGTTCAGCACATTTGAAAATAATTCATTATAGTGGAAAGGGACTTTTAAGATCCTTGTGACACAGAAAGAAAAGGAAAGTTAGCAAAAATATTGGGGGCTTGACAAAATGAATCAAAAAGAGAATCTCTTCCCGATTGCATAGGGTAACAAGTGAGGGTCCATTCAAGATGTGACATTCTTCAAGTTGAAGAGGTCCACTATTGGCAAATTTAGCCAAAGCCCATACCTAGGCCCCATTAGCACCTTGTACGGTACCAGTTTTGGGTCTTACCGACGCCACAATGATTGTTGGAGCCTGTCGGATTCACATTCTTTATACATGTCGCCTTTTATTGGTTATGTTGGACCTTTCAAATGAGTTTGTTATTACATTTAAAAATCAGGCAATGTGTTACGTCAGAAAGACATTTTTGGCTCTCATTTTGCCAACTCTGTTAGCCCCCCCCTCTTTAAGGTCTGGCTGAAAGTTGCAATTGCACTTTGCTGGTCTGCCCCATGTAGCTGTTTTGGGTAGGAGGCCAAAGGTGATACAAAAGAAGCCCATTTGTCCCAGGGTGAGTCACCTCACGTTGAAAGTGTGTTATACTTTTGATTTCGCTGCACCGACCTTTTTACAATTCTTTTTTTGTTGTTGTACATCTGTTTATTGGTACATATACTTGACAAACAGACAAGCGTCTGGGAAGCGATCAAAGTACCGGATTACCAATAAGCAATAACAAGCAAAGAAAAACAAAAACTGCATCCAATGTTATATAACATACAGATTTCCTATAGAGGTGACACATGTGGTTAGAGCTGCAGCTCAGATATATAGGTGCGTGAGGGAGCCATCTTCCCAGTTCGAGTACCAGCTAGACAATGTTTCAGTTCCAAGTAGACGTGTAGTGCTCCCCTTGTAGTTCTAGTATCTGTGTAAGAGAGCATCGAGGTGCCCACGGGGCTCTATCGTCAGATGGGCTGAACATTGCCAGGATGAGTGCATTCCAGGCGGTTATGTTCTCAGTGGATTCAAGGATTCCCTTCTTAATGGCCCTGTACCAAGTCACAATTTCAGCTGGGCTCCATGTCTTAAGGTTGCTGCGCCAGAGCTGATATTGCGGACCCCCCTTTAGCTTCATGACATAGCTATTCTTCTTTTGGCTAGGACACAGGATAAGTCCATGAATTTGACCACATGTCTTTTCTTCTCTGGTCTGGGGTATACTCCCAGCAAACATTCCATCTGGGACCACTGATAGCCGCCAACTACAGCCCCTGTGCATGCCACCTCTATCTGATGCCAAAAGGCGCGTTTGTTTGGGCAATACCATATCATGTTTGATATCTGCATCATCGTTTCCACACGACAGGCAGTTGGAGGACAGCCTAGCGTCTATTTTGGCTACACTGCTGGGCTTCATATTCGTCCTGTGCAACAAGTTTAGCTGGAGAAGGAGAAACGTAGCATTGCATGAGACCTTTTTGGCAAAACATAAAGCATTATCCCATTGACCATCACTCAATACCTGACCCAAATCAGTTTCCCACTGAGTTTGCAGCATAATGCTTCTCTCATACGCCACATTCAACAAGCCCCCATACAACCTGGAAACAGGTCTCCAGCCATCCTCCAGTTCATATAGCAGGGACAACAATTTAGCAGGTTCAGATTCCCCTGACCAGTCAGGTCATCTGTGTTTCACAATCATAACAAGCTTCATATACCTCAAGAATTGGCCTTTTGGGAGCCCTTCCATCAATACCAAGTCATGAAAGCCCTAAACATTCCATCCTTGAACATTTACCCACCTTATGGTGAGCCCTGCCTCATCCCATCTCCTGACCACTGCAAGGTTGCCAACCTCCAAACAAGCATCAACCAACATGGGGACGTACAGCAATTATGCATTCCACAGCTTAAGCACTTCCACCAGCCTTCCCCACACAATATGTCCAAGGGCGATCATAAGTGACTCCTGCCCCAAGCAGCAACCCTTAACCCACAGGGATTTCTTAAGTACCACAGGGTGTGCCAGGTCTTTCAGCAACCAGGATTCCATTGTCCGCTTGTCCGACAACCAACAGTCCACATACTGAAGGTGGGCAGCTAAATAGTAAAGCTCAAGCCATGGGAGCTGTGCGCCCCCATCTTTGTAGGGCATGCAAAGGGTGTCCAGAGCTATTTTACGCCTACCCTATCCTCAGAGGAAGTCCTTAATCATAGAGTTTAAGTGTTAAAAAAACCAGCTGTGACAAAGCAGCGGACATTAGCAAAGAAATATAACCGGCGTGGTGGTACAACCATCTTCACCAGTGCTATCCAGCCCATCAGCGACAAAGGCAATCTAATCCAAAACTTCATAGAGCATTTCATCCCATCTACTACCTGTACCGTGTTTTTGGCATGCATGCTTTCTGGTGTGTGCGATCTGAACGCCCTGGTACCTGAACGTGTGCACCTCCCGAAGCAACCCCAGGTGCGTTAAGTCCCAAGTATCATAGTGATGTAGTCCGGCTAGGACTCCTTGTTAATAGGAGCCACGTGACCGCTCGGCATTGGGGGCTGCGGACTCATCACCCATGAGGCAGACACCTAAGCAAGTAGAAGTTGTTCGGAGAAGTGGGAAGTCTTTCTAATAAGGGAAAAGTAACAATAGTTATGTTAACAAGCAGAAGTACCCGCTTGTAGGGAAAGCATCTCTTTTCCCCCATTATTAGAAATAACTTGTGGCCGAGGAACCACTCCAAAGCTAGGAGAATAGCAGCTTACCTAAACAGCCACAAAATACATATTCTCTTTTTTCGAGAGACAAGCGCAACCTGGCGGAAGAGGGGAAACTATAGCTTTGCGAAGTCATGGGCACCAGTAAATTAGTAAGCACTGCAGTGCGATTGGTGAACTCATATGGCCCCAATCTTGATGATCCGGAATTCTATGTGCACATTGCAAATATACTGGCGACATACCCGCTGACACCCATCATATGGGGGGCCATGAATACTATATTGTATTAACAACCCGATGAAACGAGCAGAGCGCATAGACTGCTGACAAAAGCGGCATGCTGCAGCCTAAACCAAATGGATATGTTGGAACTATGTGATGTGTGGTGGACATTGCATCCTGGTATATGTGAATACTCCTACTATTCCACAGTATGATATGTTCTCTACGATCTGCTTGTTTCTGGTTTCACAGTGCCTACCAGGGAAGTCAGTAAGTGCCGATATACTCCCCCGCAATGCTCTGACCACTCCCCTGTAGCACTACTGCCGGAATGAGGGGGGAGGCATAGGACGGTGCATCGTGGGGTTTCAAGTCCGCTCTGTTAGACCTAGTGTACCGGGTTGGCTTCAAGGAGGATATTTGTGCATTTATCTGGAACAATGACAATGGCACAGTGACAGATGGCATATGGCAAACTTTCAAAGTTTACATTAGAGGAATGGCCATGTCCAAGGAGTTTATTGTGCTTAGAACCATCCGGAGGGACATAGAACAAAGTGAATGCAAACTCAGTGACTTGAAAACTAGCTATGCGACATCACCGCGCTGCGCCTGCTTAGGGACATACAGTCAAAACTGGAGCAGTTTAGAGAGCATGCTAATAGGGAAGTGAAATATTTTTCTAAAGCAACAACAGCTCGGAAATATTGAGAGGAAGAAAGAGTAGGGAGTTATCATGGCTGGAGCAGGTAGAGAAGGACCCAGTACAAATAACCGGCATAAAGGACGATGAGGTGCTTCGGCACACAGAGCGGGACATTAACAGTGTTTTCTCAAAATACTATGAAGCCCTATATTTTAATGGCGTAGCAAAAGGGAAAGAGGATATGTATGCTCTGTTGGATGATATTCCAATATCCAGGCTTTCAGAAAATGTCAGAGCGCAAATTAATACCCCATTCACCACTGAAGAAATGATGCGTGTCATAAAGAGCTCCTAAAGAGTAAAGCCCTGGGCCCAGATGGGCTCACTGCAGAATTCTGCATGCAGTATGTGGCTATTATGGCCCCCAAATTGTTCAAGGTATGGTAGGAATCCCTGGAAATCGGAAAACTCCCAGAGACACTCTGTGAAGCTGCCATTATAGTACTCCTTAAACCAGGAAAGCCAAACGAGGAGTGTGGATCATACCGTCCACTGTCACTGATTAATGTAGACCCCCAAAATACACACGAAAGTTACAGCAAATAGACTACTGCTCTTGATGTCATTTCTTATCTCCCATGATCAAGCAGGCTTCATACCCAGCAGATTCACGTCCCTGAACATCAGATGTCTATTTAATATCATGGCCCGCATTTCACCAAAGGCCGAAGCAGTGGCAGTAACGCTCGATGCACAGAAGGCTTTTGACATGGTGTCTTGGAAATGCTTATTTACATTGTTAAATGTCGACTGGGCAAGCAAATAGTACAATATGTTAAACTACTGTATGCAAACCTGGTTGCCCTATTAATGCAGTAACATCCAAACCATTTGAGCTGGGTAGAGGGACGTGCTAAGGCTGCCCCTTATCACCCATGCTATTTGCCTTGGTGATGGAGCCTATGCAGACTTAATCAGTGAACGGCATAAAGAGCGTGGAATCTGAATAACGGGTTATCCTGGAATCATCTCATATGCAGATGATGTCTTGTTATATACTGGAGATCCCCAGGTCAATCTTGACCCCATAATGGAAGATATTACTAGCTTTGCAACGTTTTCTGGATTTACTGTGAACTACACAAAGTTTGAAATCTTTCCCCTAATAGACAAAACTGCACAACCGCAGGGTGTGTTCCCTCTGAAATGTGCACCTGATAGAATTAAGTATTTGGGGATAGTAATATTCAGGCTTAGAGACACTGACAACCTCAGCACACATAAAACATATGTGGTTACAAAATTGAACAAATCATCACTTACACTGCTATCACTGGCAGGACGGCTAGCCCTGATAAAAATGATACCGCTGGCCAAGCTACTGTACCTTGTGATGAGTCAGGAATGAAACTCGGACACAAGTTAGCCATGTTTTTAGTTAAAGACTTTTATTGAAAATAAAAGGGTTGGAAAAGGCCTCTCTGACCCCACTCTAAGAGGAATTCCCCTACCTAAAACCAAAACTAAGGATTGTCTGTGTCAGGATGTCAAAATCAAAACTGTCCTTGTGCCCAAAAGTTCTATTCTGACGCTCACACTATAAACTAGAAGGTGAAAAGGTAAATGTCTTTAACCTTATGTGCTTGGGAAGAGTTTGTAAAGGAAGAATAAATAGTTCCAACACAAATGTTCTTCAATGATAAAGGTTCCTTGTTCCAGAGGGGGGTTCCCTTCCTGTGGATTCCTCTTTAATACAAACAATTCTTCACCCAAAAGTTCCTTGTGTCTATCTTGGTCCACAATAGCACTGTCACTTATAAAGCTGTTTAGCCTTGTAATTCTGTTCCTTTCAGAATTCCTGATTTTCCTTTCTGCCAGGATTGTGTTACTTCTTATCTGTCAAGACAGTTCTAATATTCCTTCTTATAAATTCTTGTATGCACACACTTGCAAATGCCTGGTATACTGTCCTGCCAAGGCTTCTTGTATTCACACAATGTTTATCTCCACTTCCGCAGTTGTACATTGCCTTTGTTGCATGATATATCCTCTCGATATATTATTTGATTCGGGTTCCCCATGTATTTGCATTCCATACATTCACATACTGATAGGGATCTTGTTTGCTCACTTTGTTTCACAATGAGTCTCTTTGCTTTCTATCTTTCTTCTGTTCTGTTTACTATTATTTGTGATTGGTGCAGTCGCCGGTACGCCCCAGGGTCCCCACTATCCTTGGGTTAACTCACCGGCTCTTGTTGGCGTTCTCGGGCTCATTCACCGTCAACCGCCTGCTTCATGACCGCTTTCTCTTTGTTCTGCAGTCTTCCGCAGCTTCGCTTCAGGCTCTGGTTGGTGAGGTACTGATTTTCTGTGGTCAGTGTGAGAAACCTGGAGGTGTCTCACTCGCTAGTCCCCGGGGATCTGTCATCCAGGTGGCCAGGACGCGGCCATCGCTATTGGATCCAGTTCCTGGCGGTGGACCAGTGTGGGACGATCACCTGGGTGAGGGGTCTTCGGGGAGTGAAAGTGGGACACCGAAGGGTGAGATGCAGTACTCCCTTATGTCAACTTTTCCCCATCCTACCCCGTAGGATATATATAAACACAACCCCCTCCCATTTCTTGACACAAACACTTTCCCACAAATTGATTATCATGAAAGACGACTGACTAAGACCAGAGACGTATACTTGACATTTCCCAAAACAAGGGTCAGGCAATTGCCAAGAATTCCCTTTCCACATAGGGATAAAAGGCGGAGCACGAAAGCACACTCTGAGCAAGGCCAAATGCATGAGGAAGCAGTTTTTCCAGAAAGGCAGTTCAGAGGAGAAAGGTGGCAAGACCTGAAAGGATGACAAGGAGGGAATTCCCCTTTTCAACCCAGACCCGCGAAGCCTCCGAGAAGGGAATCTTAAGACCGAGAATTGCAGTTGGTGAATGGTGCGAAGGATGTCAGTGGTACATGGAACCCTCCAGCCCCGACAGCCAGGGCGGGGAGAAGCGGTTGCCATTGTGGTACCGTCCTTGACTCCAGAGACAGGAGACACCAACAGAGTTCGGCACAGCCAGTGAGTCGGAAAGAGCTAATAGATCGGACTGTGTTGGCTCAAGGTTTTGAAGAGCAACATTGTATGAAGAAAGAAGAATAAAGCACAAAGGTCCTCTGTAAGCAAAATAGGCATCAGAGTGGTCCGGTGCCACATGGGTGCTCAATTGAAGGACTCTGACTGATGCCCTGAACCTGAACAAGGAGAATGTGTTGAACTGAGAAACCAAAGTGGTCCTATGAGGGTCAAGCCCCACCCCTTGTACAGTCGAAAGTCTTTGACACGTTGTGGTAAAGCTAAGTGAACTACATTGTGGCGACAGATGTGAACCTGACTGAGGGATGTCCACAGTAAGTGGTTGGTCGTAGCCCGACTGAGGGAGACTAGCGTTGAGAGAAGGATCTGAGCCTGGCTGAGGGGGATCCAAGGGTGAAGAGTAATCACCCAACATGAAGAAAAATAGAAGGAACTTTTGTTTTGTTGTTTATGATTAATCAGGTCCTCTGAAGCAAGAGACTTTGCATGAAAGAAACTTGGACAGAGAAGGTCCTGATATTGAGAAAAGAAACTGTAACCTCATGCTGGAGAAGCCCAAGAGTGTGCTTTGCTCAAGAGTCCTTCCTTGTCCCATGCTACAAATGTGGGGAGGGGAGAACCCGGCCATAACATCCTGACTTATCATTCTGTGAACACTTCTTTCTTTTCTTGTGAACATTATCCCACACTATTTTGGAGCATAGCAGTAAGAATTGGCAATAGGTTTTCTTAGTATAGGACTGTATTATTATTGTGATGATCATAGCTTGCTCCCATCTTAGATTTAGGTTTAGATTAGGTGTTTGTCACCCATTTTACAGTTTAATAAACACCCATGAACTGTGATCACTTGTGTCTGTCTTACTTTGACACCAAGCCTTCCTTACATCGGCATATGTCTTTCACCAGCTCTTGCCGTTTCTGCAGTGCCTCCCGTTCTCGCAGCGTCTCTTTTCTTCCTGTCTAGTGTTAAGCGGCCGGCTCCACCACACGTGTCTGCGCCTTTCAGATCCTCAAGCCTCACGGAGAGATGAAACGTTCTCTCGCCAGCAGCAGCAGTCTCTAAAACTTTGCTTTCGTTCTTTAAATTTCCCGGGCACAGGTTTTTTTTTTAAAAACAGCTAGAGGACTCACTGGTTTGTGGATTCTTCTGTTCTGCACTGCTCTTTCCCTCTTCCTCGTCCCAGTATTTGGGTGATTCTGGGAAAAGAAGTCCATTGTTGATGGCTGGTTTAAAAGGCTTGGATGATCACTTTCAATAGTTCTACATGGTAAATTAGTTCCGGATGAAAGATAATTAGAACTGGCGAAGGAGGTCTTGTAATTTCCACAAAGTAGACCAGAGTTGGAATTTTGGTTAATATGATTTGGGGTGGAAGGTTTTCCCCATTCTCCCTAGGGTGAGGTGTAGACCTATAGCAAAAGGCCGTGAGGGTATTGGGTATGAGAGGATTATCTTTAAAGGCAAATGGGACATTCCATGTCTCAGCCAATGAAGCCATGACATCTCCCCAGACGTTGTCTCCTCCCATGTGATCCTCCCTCATATAGCTGTCCCAGGGTCAGGATCAGGTAGTGGCTGCTGTCATCTGGTCCCATGGGAGGAGGTCTCCTTCTGGAGATCAGTGATGACTCCATTGGATTCATCACAGCCTGTTCACAAAGGTACCGCTGTGGCCATGCAAAAGATACTTCAATGGGTTACACAAAATCATGTCCCAGTTTCTGTGGCACGCAGGAGCAGTCAGGAAGAAAATTGAAAGAAATGGCCCAACCATACCATAAAGGGGGATTTGTAAACCCATATTTGGAAATCTACTGGCTTGCCGCCCAGGGGCAGTTCGCAGCCTATTGGTATGGGCGTGAAGGGGCTCCACCACATATTAAACTAGAAAGGGTGGCAGAGGCCTCAGATTTTAAAACTCTAGTGTTGGATCCTCGGTACAAGGGCGAGTGTTTATATCACCCAGTGCAGACCACTGATAGTGTGGAGGACCATATTCCTGAGAACAGGTGCAAAGTGCCCATATTACAATTGGTTGCCACTGTGGAAATTCCCATATCTCTCTCGCACCTGTGACGCTGCACTCCGTACCCATTGGATAAAGCTAGGGTATTGCACATTGGGGGACTTGTTTCTGAGTGGGCAATTTGTAACGCTACACACCTGGAAGGAAGTTCATAGAGGCACGTCCACAGAAGTATTGCAACTCTAGAGGCTGAGGGACGCGGTATAAAAATGGTGGGAATGCTACCCGATAGAGCCTCCAGAAAACAAACGGTTAGTCACTCTTACAGCTGCTGAAGGATACTTGCCTTCTTGTACAAACTGATTGTTGATAAGGCCCCGGTAATAGTAGCCAGGCCCAGGGAAATATGGGCGGTGGAGTTAGGCGCAGAGATCTCAGACATACTGTGGGAGAAAATGTGCTCACTTACCAAGACTGTGTCAATGAATGCGAGACTGAAGTTGATCCAATTTAAGATTTTAAATATGTTACACTACGCCATGTACATTAAAGAGAATGTACCCTTCTCCAGCATGGGGTCTGACATGGATTCACATGCTCATGAATATTCCCCGTCGTCAGGCTGGGAATCCTCGGTAAAGAAAAATCAGTTTCGTTTCTGGTCTGTCTTTCGTAGTAGTAACCAATCACTGATCTCTGCGTCATACTGACCACAGCCAATGACTGCCATCTCCCTAAGCCCCGCCTCTGGCAGCCATCTTCAGATTTTTACCGCGCGTTCAAGTGTTGGGATCCTCGTGCTATTGCTCTCGAGCTTTAGTGCTTTTTTCGCGCTTTTTCTTAGGAAAATGTTCTCTTTTTTCGGTCAAAAGAGCCTCAAGCTCCACCGTTTCTTTATCCGATCAACGGGGACCCGTATCGGATTCTTCTACGCCCCTCAAGGGTGAAGATTTCGCCGAGCCACGCTTTTGGAGGACTCCAGAAGTTTCTCAGGCCCATCTCGATCATGGCCCAGGAGAAGGGAAGCTCGACGGCCAGGAAAGCTGTTCAGGGTCTGCCCTGGATGCCAGCTTCAGAATGTCTTTAAGGAGGACGAACACTCCCTCTGCCTCTACTGCCTGCATGAGGACAAAACCCACGTGGAGAAGGACTGTGCGTTTTGCGGCAATATGTCGGAGCGGACCATGAAGGACCGCCATCTGCATCTCGCCAACTGGCTGGAAGGGAAGAGCCCGTCAGGCGATAAGAAGAAGAAGTCCGAGCGGTCTTCTAAGACCTTTGAGAGCGCCCTGGCGACGGGGGTCCAACAGAAGGCCAAGCACCGCGAGTCCGCTGGCACCGGGGGCGCCGAACGGTCGGGCTCTACTGGCGCATCCTCCCCGGCGCCATCAACCACAAGCCAACGCTCTGGCTCGGGTAAGAGGAAGGCCGAGCACCTGGCGAAGCTCCTGGAGAGACCCCGGTCGAGCTCAAAGGCCCCATCGGAGGGGGAGCGAGGCGGTGACCCTCCCCCCAAGAAGAAGGCGGTGAGCGCACCTAAGGTGGTGAAAGCCTTAATCCATCCGGTCAAGGCCTCTATCGAGACAGTCGCGGCGGCCCTGGCTCAGCCTGTGGAGGCTACACCAGTGGTGGCGACCTCGGGGCCCAGAGTCTCCCTGCCACCGCGGAGGGAGTCCTCTTTCATGCCCATCGACAGGACCCCCGTGAAACCTCCGACGGAGAAGAAAAAGGGGGGGCAGGAGGTCATCGTGGATTCGGCCTCAACCTCTGAGGAGGAGCTGATCGAAGTCTTAAGCCACGATGTTGGTGTGGAAGAAGACCAGCTCCTGACTGCCCGTCGGACTCCCCTCAACCAGTGCCGCAAGACAACTCGGCGGCCATTTTGTTGGCTATACAGTCCTTATGCTCGGAGATAAGGACGAGATTGCCGTTACCACCAACGGAGGAACCTCTCCCGACGGGGGACCCGGAGCCATGCCCTTCTGGGAGCCCTCCTCCTAAGAAAAGAAGGATTCATCCTCCACCTCCTTTTCAACCATCCCGCACTGCTCAGCCCTCTTCCCCATCCATGACCCGTGGGGATGATATGGGGACTGACACAGCCGCGACGGGCACAGACGACGAGGTTTACGACGAGGATGTCCCATCGTCACCTCCTCCCCGTGCTTCCCCGCCCGACGAGATTGGATCGTTTCATGCCATGATCACCAGGGCATCCAAGCTTTTCCAGCTCTGCCCGGAAGAGAAGAAAAAGGAAGGTTTCCTTTATCAACGGCGCGAGACTAAGAGGAAGACGGTCCTCGCTGTACCTCTACTGGACGATATCTGGGATGAGGGTCTCTCCCTCCTCAAGAACCCATCCACAACGCCTGCGAGAAGGGACCGGTACGAGAAGAAGTACCGGGTCCCGGACGCGGCCCCTTGTGCCTTCGGGCACAGCCGACCTCGGACTCTGTCGTCTCCGCGGCGGCCAGGAAGAAAGCGGGGGGGCCTCGGCCTCAACGTCAACATCCCCGCCGGACGGCGAGGGAAAGAAATTGGACACGATGGGACGCAGAGTCATCTCATCGGCAGCGACGACGATTAAGGCTGCCAAGGCCTTGGCTATCGTAGCCCGTTACGACAGGGAGTTGTGGTACAAAATCGCCCCCCTGCTGGACTTCTTACCAGACGACAAGAGGGCGGAGGCCCTAGAGATCTTGCAGGAAGGAGAAGTGGCGTCGGACCACGCCATTATGATAGCGACGGACATCGCTGACACTGGATTTCGCCAGTTGGGCAACGGCGTGTGCCTTAGACGGCGTGGATGGCTGAAGGCAACTGACCTCCGTCAGGACGTGCAGACCAGAGTCTTGGACATGTCGTTCGACGGGAACAACCTGTTTGGGAAAACAGTGGACGATTCCCTACAAGCCATCAAGACGGACACGGAGACGGCCTGGGCTCTTGGTGTTCTCCAGCATCGACGGCTGCCCTTTCGGAGCGGCAGAGGCAAGCAGGGTGCCTCCAAAGGTTCCGGCGGCGGATTTTCCACTAATCGTCAAGCAGCCCGTTCGTCGTCGCAAGAAGCCTACATGGGACGAGGCAAGTCGGGCGGACCCCGCCGTCGTCGCCAAGGAGGGCAAGGCGGCAAAGCCTCGTCGAAGCAGGACTGAACCGGCCGTGGGGTCGGGCCCCCACCGAAGCACCCCGGTGGGAGGCCGGCTGGCGAACTTCGTCAGCGTGTGGGAGTCCATCTCCACCGACCGTTGGGTGCTGGACGCCCTGGCCCAGGGTCACGCGCTCAAGTTTCTAAAGAAGTGCCCGCGCGTCCCCCCGTGGCCAGGAAGGAACATCACGTCCCTCAACTTCTCTTGGAGGTAAAGGCGATGCTCAAAGGCACCATCGAGCTCGTCCCAAAGAGGCTTCGGGGCTCCGGAGTTTACTCAAGATACTTCCTCGTGAAGAAGAAGACGGGAGGATGGCGTCCCATCCTGGACCTACGACGACTGAACAAATTCATCAAGGCACAGAAGTTCCAGATGGTCACCCTCCAGCACGTCCTGGGTCACCTGGAGGAGGGCGATTTCCTGTCGTCGTTGGATTTGGAGGATGCCTATTTCCATATCCCCATCCTAAAGGGACACCGAAAGTTTCTCAGATTCGTGGTCCAAGGGCGTCACTTCCAGTTCAGAGCCCTTCCCTTCGGATTGAGTTCGGCACCCAGGGTGTTCACCAAGTGCCTCGCACCGGTGGCAGCGCGGCTGCGCCTGGAGGGGATCCACGTCTACCCCTACCTGGACGACTGGCTCATCCATGCAAAGACAAAGGAGCTCGCCGCGGAGCACGCGTCGAGGACCGTCCAACTACTCACGGACCTGGGATTCTCCATAAACTACGCCAAGTCCCACCTGGTGCCCGCGCAGGACGCACTGTTTCTGGGAGCGAAACTCGACACAGTGGCGTTTCTGGCCTCTCCATCAGAGGAAATGACGAGGGCCATCTTGGGCAAGGTGCAGCATATGCTGGTTACGGACGCGGCCAGGGTGAGATCCATCAAATCCCTCCTCGGAATGATGTGTTCCTGCATTTATCTCATCCGCCTGTGCAGGCTTCGGAGGCGCCCGTTGCAGGAGTTCCTGGACGCTCGCTGGATTCAGACGACGGGCAGCTTCGAGGACAAGATCACACTCGACGAGAGCTTCCGACGAGCGATCCGGTGGTGGGGCACCCGCGCGCATCTGACGGCGGGCATGGACTTCCAGACCCTGAGCCACCAGAAGACAGTGACCACGGATGCCTCCCTGGAAGGGTGGGGAGCGCACACCGAAAATCTGCACGCGAGAGGCCTTTGGCTGCCGACGGAGAAGTCCCTCCATATCAACGTCCTGGAACTCTGGGCAGTGTTTTGGGCCCTCAGGTCCTTTCTTCCGTCCCTCAAGGGCAAGGTGGTGAGGATCTTCACCGACAACACCACCACCATGTTCTACATCAGGAAGCAGGGCGGTACCAGATCCCCAGCCCTGTCCAAGGAGGCTCAGGATCTGTGGCATTGGGCTGTCACCCAAGGGATGTTTCTGGTGCCGTTTCATCTGGCAGGGATAAAAAACACCATCGCCGACTCGTTCAGCAGAGTGGCTGCGCTTGTGCCACGAGTGGGAACTACGACAGGATCTAGTGGACCGCCTCTTCCGACGGTGGGGCACACCCCAGATCGATCTGTTCGCGACGGTGACGAACTCCAAGTGCCGGAGGTTCGCCAGCAGGTTTCCCCAGCCGAGGAGCATGGGCGATGCTTTCTTGTTCCCTTGGGAGGGCCTGTTCCTATATGCGTTCCCTCCATTGCCGCTGCTGATCCGGCTCATCAACCAGCTCAAGAGGTCACGGTGCAGGATGATCCTCGTCGCACCTGCGTGGCCGAGGCAGATATGGTTCCCGGACCTTCTGGACTTGTCGGTGTCCCCGTCAATCAAGCTGCCAGTGGACGCGGATCTTCTCTCCAGGGAAGGAGGCGCCATCCTCCATCACGACCCGAAGTCGCTGAACTTGCAGACCTGGCTCCTGCAGCGTTAGAGTTTGGAGGTTACGACATACCGGCCGACTGCAGAGAGGTTCTTGCAAAGGCCAGGGCGTCCTCAACTCTTAAATGCTACAGACACAAATGGAAGAGGTTCTCTGTCTGGTGCCACGCACAGAAGATTAACCCTCTACGGATTACGACTCCTCAAGTACTGCCGTACCTGCTGACGCTGGCCAAGGCTGGACTGGCGCACGCTTCCATCAAGATTCATCTTGCTGCGATCTCCCGATACACCAGAACCACGGGACGGACGTCTTTGTGGTCTCATCGTCTGGTGAAAGAATTCATGAAGGGACTGTTCAGATCGTTCCCGCCGGTGAAGGCCCCGGCGTGGGAGCTCAACGTGGTGCTGACCAAGCTCATGGGACCTCCGTTCGAGCCTCTGCACTCAGCTCCGTTGAAGTTCTTGTCGTGGAAAACTGTATTTCTTGTGGCCATCACCTCCGCACGACGGGTGGGAGAGATCCAGGCCCTTTCCTGCAAGCCCCCGTACTTGACTTTTCACAACACGAGGGTAGTGCTCAGGACGCACCCCTCCTTTATCCCCAAGGTGCCGTCTGACTTCCACCTCAACGAACCCTTGGTGTTGCCTATTTTCTTCCCGTCGCCTTCGCCGCCAGCTGAAAGGACTTTGCACTCGCTGGATGTGGCTAGAGCGCTGAAGTTCTACGTGGACCGCACGAAGAGTTTTCGGAAGACGTCACAACTTTTTGTGAACTTTGGACCTGTCAATCAGGGGAAGGCTCTCTCGAAGGCTTCCATTTCCAGATGGCTCTCCGGCTATATCATGTACTGTCATCGGTTGGCAAACCGACCGCTGCCTGGCTGTCCAAGAGCCCATTCCACCAGAGCGATCACAGCTACCACGGCGTTCCTATCTGGTGTGCCCTTGCTGGACATCTGCAGGGCTGCTACGTGGAGGTCGACGCACACCTTCATGAAATTCTACTGCGTCGATCGGGATTCCAGGGAGGAGTCCAGGGTCGGCCAAGCAGTGCTGTGCAACCTGTTCGCCTAAGGTGAGCCTGCTGAGGAGGTAAGAATTGCTTAATGTTGAGTTTTGGATGTAATGCTTAATATTGAGCCTTTGCCACCTCCCGTGGTTGTGCATGTGTGTACTGCTATGTATTCTTTTATTCATGAGCATGTGAATCCATGCCAGACCCCATGCTGGTGAAGGAACAAGTTACTTACCTGTAACTGTTGTTCTCCAGCATGGGTCTGGCATGGATTCACATGCAAACCCTCCCGCCTACCCCTCTGCGGCTCTTCACTTGGTCATACTGCCACTTCACGTGCTACCAAATCTGAAGATGGCTGCCAGAGGCGGGGCTTAGGGAGATGGCAGTCATTGGCTGTGGTCAGTATGACGCAGAGATCAGTGATTGGTTACTACTACGAAAGACAGATCAGAAACGAAACTGATACTGATTTTTCTTTACCGAGGATTCCCAGCCTGACGGGGAATATTCATGAGCATGTGAATCCATGCCAGACCCATGCTGGAGAACAACAGTTACAGGTAAGTAACTTGTTCCTTACCATGATGGTCCTGCGATGTAAGCACAAAAATGTTGGATATCTACAAATGTGCCCTGTCCTAGGTTCTTAGACTTTTGTAGTCAGGTCTATTTAATACTATCTAAAGTGGTGGCTATACAGCTGGATAGGAGACCCATAAGTGGCGTCTGTGGGGTCTTCAAAGAGGTCCTGAAAAAGCGCAAGTGATATTTCCTAAATAGATGGTGTGTACTGACTAAGAGATGCATCCTGAAGAAATGGAAAGACCAAAACCCCCCACGAGCGGGGGTAGCTGAAAGAACTGACATGGGTAAATGACTGTTAGGAAACATACATAATAACGCAACCTGTGACATCAAGACCAAGAGACATACGATGCGAGTTCTGTTTATTCATATTAGATAACCAGCCCAGTGGAAAATGTGGCATGATAAGACTGTAACTATGATACAATGCTGTACGTAATAGGCCTGTAGCAGGAGATAATTTTGTAATGATCCAATGCTCAGTTTGTTATTCAATGATTACACCTGCCAAGCATAAATAAATATTAAAGAAAAAAGCTAGCTGCACTTGACTGCACCATACGTCAGTGATCAGGTTGGGGCTGGATTGCAGGATCAGAGTTTTGTTCTTTTAAGAATTTAAGCAAAAATTTTGAGGAGTTTTCCGTTTGCCAGATCTTCTCTTCCAAGTGAGTCTTCTTGACCTTAAAAATGACATTTCTCTAATTGGCTTGTTAGAAACTCATGCTCCAACAATTCGACTGATTAGGATTTCTCCTCAACTTAATTTCAGCACGTCATACATCAAGTTTCATAGAAGCAAGTTCATCTGTAAACCAGATTTTCCCAACATTTTTGCCTCTATTTACTTTAAGGGTGCAGCCTTATCAATATTCTGAATTCTGGTGGAATTATAAGAATCAACTATCCTCACTGTATCCGAAAGGTTTAATAAATCAATGAGTTACTCAAAGCTTTCAAAAATCAGCATTGATATAGTTGCATTCAATTACCACTTATATCTAAAGTGAATTACTAGCTTTTAGTCCAGTATATTGGTGGCCTCTTTCTCCCTGATCATTAGCAAAACGACTCCCAAAGAGTTTTTAAGGCCTTCCTTCTTTGTGTGTTTTACTTGTGAAATTGTTTGTCTGGTCATGTGTGCCTACAAGGTATCTCTCAAAAATTCCAAACTGGATCAGTTGTGGGTGCCCCTGCTGTCGGCGCTGAAAACCGGACTGTTTTCTTTGCCATTCCAAAGTGCTTGTTCTATCATTTGAATTCTTTGGCTGGACCTCAGAAGCTGGCCTTTCACATGGAACCCTCCTGTGTGCAGTACTCCTCTTCTCTGTCCTTACCAGAGGATGGATGGTCTGTCCTCCAAGGGCCGGTATTCTGGTATATTGCTGCTGCTGTTGTCCTATGATCCACCATGATGAGGGTCCTCTCCTGTGACTCTGCTAATCTCGTCTGTGTCACTGGTACTATCCTCATGTGCCAAAGGACTTTATGTGCAGTCATTGGATCAGGAAGCAGAATTGATACCACCAGAAAACCTGACTTCTCAACTGTGAACAGCACCCTCGAATTGCAGGCTCTTTCTTCAGGACTCAACAGCATTTTCCACATTCTTGGGATCTTTGGGTCATAAAGTTGTTTCTGTGGCTTTTTTCAGAACCTTAGGGAATCCTTGTGCAGTCCTTCCTGGCTACTGCTACCACTTCTTATGTTTGCTTCTAAGCTTGTGGGTCACCTGTACAATCTTTTGTCTCTGGGCCTTTGCTCATTGAACGTGGGTCTGTTTCTCATCTGCTGTTCCTTGCCAGCCAAAGCGTTTTTGTCCTGTTCATTCGTTTTGATAAACTTCAAACCTTCTGCAAGTATCTAAATATTTTACATACCTAGTCGTCCCTTCACCCCAGAGGGGAACCATACCCTTTGAGGCCAGGGAGGCGAGCCTGCTAAGCAAGACCCTCCCTAGGGGGGTCTGGGAAAGTGGGACTTAACTGGGAGTTTTTCCTGTCTAGGGAACTAGGACTCCCATTCCTATGAGGAACTCCCTATGAAGAATACATTCTCTGCATATCTGGGAATCCAAAGGACTGATGTTACTTCTATCTTGGATTCAAATGCCTGTGACATTACTTCACTCTTTGACTTCAGGTAATGCTGGATTCCCCCTGAACCCAACAGTCTGAGGAACGGCACACCCCTTTTGTTATTGGTAATGAACATAAAAAGACCTTGACTGGAGGAGAGAGACTGCTAGGCAGAGCCGAGCCTCTGATAAGAAGACAACCTGGAGCAGCGGAGTCACACTAGATTGTGGAGCCGGCGATAGTGCAAAGAGCGGGCAGATTGTCAGCAATATGCCAAAAGACTTGTGTCCCAAGCGGCATCAAAGCCACAAATAAGATGTAGCTGGTGGAGAAATGGTCTCACCCGGTGGCGTGACCACACCAGAGCTGTGGTGGGCCTGGGCCCAGTTAACCGATGCTGAGACCAGACCGCTGCGGAGGGTTCGGATCACCGACCTCCAAATGAGAAGTTACTGCCGAGTTGGACAGGAAAAGGGATGCGGACGCATTCTGGGAAGTTAACACCATAAAGAGGGGTGAGCGGCTGTGTCCCAGAGTGTTGAAGAAGCCAAAAGGGTTACGGGAGCTGAGAAACTCGAACGCTGAATACAGGAAAATTCCCAACTGAGGCACCACTGCTTTTACTATCTCGGAGGGCTTTGGGGAGCCCTAAAGAATTAAGTGACATTGATATTCAAGGCTGAGGAAGCCTAAACGGTTACGTGAGTCTGAGAAACCAGAACGTTGGACACTGGCAGAGACCCAATCAAGGCCTTGCTGAAGTAAGTTTAAGGGCAAGAGGGCTTCGGGGAGCTCTAGAAATACAAAGAATATGGAAAAAGACTGAGACCAGTTAGAGCCTGCAGGGTTCCAGTGCATAAACTCTAAATAAGAACACTATCAAATAGAAGAGCAAAAATGGTGGAATTGTTCTAAGAAAATCATTTTTCCCTTTAAAGAACGGATGCGTGTGAAGACTTACGATTTTCCCTGAAAAACCTGCAAAGAGGCTGGAGAACTGCATTTTAATTTTGTTGGACTTCGACCATTTGAAAAACCCTTCTTTGGGAGGAAACTCAAGTCATTTTGCCACGCAAAGCCAGAATGGAGAGGCTATTGCTCTGGTTTGTTTTTGCCACTTTTTTTCTTTAAGTGCTAGGGACAGATAGTAAGTAGGTTTTGGACGGAGGACACTATTAAATTGGACATTTGACAAGCACCCTTAGTTTAGTTTGCTAGGTAGGGAATTATCCTCATAGTAATGGGGCTAGATGGACATTTTTCTTTTTATTTAAATAAAACCTTTTGAACATGCTGAATCCTAGGCCGACTCCTCCTTTTTCACCCCAGAGCCCTCACATACGTGTGTTTTTGAGCCCCCCTCCTCCTATACAGTCATCCAGCCTGTTCCAATATTCCTGGTGTTAGGCACCATCTTTAAATTGTATTTTTGACACAGTCTGATTCATTCATGGAAACTGACACTGAAGAAAGAAACATCAACAACTCTCAAGCCTACTGATGAAGGGCAGAGACTGTGGGAACGACTTTTGGCTTTGGGAGTCCTCACATTTCCTTTCTACATACAAAAGGGAAGGGAAAGACGCCAACATTTTTCTGAGCCTTTCTTTTTTAAAATCCTAATGTGCTTATATACTGAGCCAAATCTCCAACGTAGTTGCATCAGAGTGCCTAGTCCATGGAGTAGCATACTGTGCCCCTGCCAGGGCTACCCAGATCATAGTCTGCTGCATGAAAGAAAATGAGCGAGGGGAGGGTAAGAGGGTGAGAAAGTGGGAAGTAGCTGCTACAAACACAGGGAGAAAGAGATGCAGTGTGAGAAGAATGGTTTTGTTAGCATGGGTGTGTGAACCATGGTTTTATATCATGGAGAAGTCTCCTTTTAGTTTTTTTTTTTTTTGTTCAAAGGTATTTATTATATTTTTTGGTTTTTGAAGTTGTTTTTATTAAAGAAAGAATACTGTCCTCTGTCAAAATCTATGCTAACCAATCCTCCCCTAGCACTATGAAAAGAAAGAAAGAGCAAAAGAGAAATTAAGCATTGGCTTTGTATAGGGTTCTCCGCCTGGGGTAAGTTAGTGGTGGCTGGTTTTCTGACCCCCACAAGAGTTTCTCAAGGTCTCTTCAGCCCTTGGCTTTGTAGAATAGTTCCAAAACAAAGTCTCGGTTTTTCCATCAGATCAAAACCAATGTCCTTGTCAGGTAGTCCGAACAGTTTCTAATTAATCCTGTCTCCTGAGATGTATCCTCCTGACCTGGATAGGTATGTATTCTCGCCAACAGCAAAGTTCGCTCTTTGTCCCTCCTGGGTTGTTCACCTTCTTAGCCCGCTGTAGGCTATGGGCTTCTTCAGCCCTTCTTGGTTTCTCCCTTCTCTCTCTCCCTCGTGGGATAGTTGGCTGTCCAGACTGGGGGTGGGCTATGGGCATGTTCAGCCTGCCTGTTTGTCACTTCCCACAACCCCACCTGGGTTACTCTGATTCTCAGCTCGGCATAGAATGCGGCCCTGCTTAACTTGTTGCTTCTTTCACCCTCTCCTTGGGTATTCGTAATCGCAGCCCTGTGTGGGCTACAGGGTTTCCCAATCCTGTTTTGCTGCTTCCATTTCTCACCCCCTCATGGAGTATTTGACTTCTCAGCCCCCTCCTGGAGTATTTGACTTCTCAGCCCAGCGTAGGTTTAAGGCTTTCTCAGCTCATTTGATTGCCTGATCTTGACCCCCCTCCGCCCACATGTTTTCATATCTTCTTCCAGCTAGTCTACTAGATTGTACAGTTTGTACTTCAGGTTTTGCCAATACCTATGTATTCTTTCTCTCTGCCTGTACTAGGCATCTCTATTCCTTTGAGTTAACATGTAATCTCTCAGTTCTGAATGATTTTTTTTGTCGCCCCTTTTTGAGTTCTTGCCGTTTCCACCCCTGCTTGGAGTGGACTGTCTGTGCCTGCTGCCTGTCGAGAGGTTCTTTTTTCCACCTTGCATTGGGAATCCTGCTTCTTGCACTCTGCTTTGGTGTTCGATTTCCCACACCCTGTCTGGAGATCTCCTGTCTCTTAGCTGCCTTAGGGTGTCCCCTCTCATCCACACTTTGTGCTGTTTCACCTTTCCGTCAACCTTGGGGTATCTTGAGTCCTGCCCCGCTTGGGTTATTGCTAGGCATTTCCACCCGCTTCCAGTGCTGCAGCGTGTTCCTTACTCTGTGCCGCACTGCTCATCGGACGAAGTGGGCCTCTTAGGACGGCATGGAACTGTGCCTCCGGCTTTGCTCCAATCCTCTTCACCCGTTTGCTTGCGTCCATTCCTCCTGTTGAGTCACAACAGGACTTTGGTGTTGGTGAATGCAGATGCCCGTTGACCACTTCTAGGATGGTCAACTCGTCTCCTTTTTCGTTCAGCGGGTCCAAGCTCCTCTGTCTCAGGCCTTTGTTATGGCAGCCGCGTTCTGCTGGCTATCTCCACTCTCCACGCTGACTGCATGGTGCTGCTTACTGACTCTACCTCATAGGGGGAGACTCTCTCCCCTGCGTTACTCCGCAGGTATGCTTCTCGCTCACTTTGGATTTGGCTTCTTCCGTGTCTCTGTGTCGGTCTCACAGGATCTTTATCTTTCTGCCTGAAATGTGATGAGACAATCCATTGACCCTGTGCTTCATACAAGGATGACAACAATAAAAGGTCAGAAACCACACCCACCAGTTTTAAAAGGCCCTGTACATGATTACCCTGCTCAATTCCCATATAACCAACAAGCATTGGGGACGTGGAAGTGAAGGGAGGTAAGACAGAATCCTGACTTGGGAATTCCTTTTCCCCCAAAGGGGGAGATGGGTTATCCTCTGTGGGATCCTGCATGCCCTGACCCCTAGGGAGGGTATTGCATAGCCGGCTCATCTCCATAGTCCCAAAAGGGGTGGATCTCCCCTTGGAGAGAAGGGCATATTCCCTGGATTTGTCACATAAGGCATACATTTTATTCAGACACAGTAAAGGCTGATTGACCAATCACAATCTGCCTTTCCGGGGCGCAATTGTGCCTTCACCGTCAGCTGCGGGTGAAAAAAAAAAAAAGTAAACTAAAATGGCCACCACCATTTACATTTAAAAGGGACTATGTCCCTTTTCCAGATGCCGCAGGCCATTTTGGAACTGTTTTTCAGGGCCTGCGTCATCCGAAAAAGGCCATAGTTCCTTTTCTATTTATGGCGGCATGAATGAAGGCTGAATCTATGCCAAAGCAGTGCGTGCAAGGAGTAGTATTTTACACCATATGTAAACCGTGGCTATGTTTTTCTTAGCACATAGAATTGACCTGCTCTCAGCCAATCGTAATGTTTAGAATACAATCAACAACTACTAGTATTAACTGCATTCTGAATATTCGAGGGGATTGGGTCCTCCGACGTATTCCATATCTATGACAGATAATGTCCACAGCTGTGCTGCTTTGGAAAATCTTTGGCGTCTGCGTCGATGCGCCGTCCCCGAGGACGACCTCCGACGGCCAACGTCACCCGATGTGATAAGTAGGGCGCACGACACCCATAGCCTCAGTTCCGTTTTTTCCGCGAACATGTTTGCTCCGTGAATCTCGGTACACCTCGACTTGTTGGAGTTTTCCGTTTTCAATTCTCGCTTCGTGAACCTGTTCGGTTGTTTGTGAAGACCTGTTTGGGGCGATGTCTACTTCGTCTTCAACCCCGCGTCCGGGCTTCAAGAAATGCGGGGACTGTGGGTCCAAGATGTCGGTCACAGACTCGCACGACACCTGCCTCCGGTGCCTCGGGGAGGCCCACGATACGGACGACTGTGTCGACTGCCAGTCGCTCACGGCAAAGGCCTTGCGGGAACGCAAGAAGAAGCTGTCGTTAGGCCGGGTGTCTAAACCCCGGAAGTCGAGGTCTGCGGGGCTTTCGACGGATGACTCGAGGGGTGACTCTCCGCATCATCGTTGGAAGTCCAGTGGGTCTCCTTCCAGGAGTCGGTCTCGCCACTCCTCCGCCTCTTCGAGGCATTCCCGGAAGCGCCGGCATTGGTCGCCTTCCCCGTCCTCTTCCGAGGACTCCGCCCATCGGCGGGTCGCTTATGCCTCGATGCAAGCGACACCGGAGGAATGGGCTTCCTTGGGGAAGCAGATGCTAGCGATTCTTGAATCGCAGGGCACCGGTCCGTCCGCGCCTCCGAGTGGGGTCAGTCGACACCGGTCGAGAGACGCTGCTCGTACGCCTTCGGGCTAAGGTGGTCGGCACGGCTCTCGGGAGAGGTCCCCCTCGGACAAGGGTAGCCGTTCTCGCCATGCCCGTTCCAGGTCCCGGTCCTCGACGCGCTCGAGACCGCATGATCCTGTGCCGTCTTTGAAGAAGACGTCGACGCCTGTGGCGCCAAGGTCGTTGACGATTTCTCTCGAGGCTCTGCCTCTGAGGGGGTCGTCGGCACCTAGGTCGTCGAGAGACACGCTCGGAGCTCCGGCTTCGAGGCCTGTGTCGACGCCGTCGATGCTGGCAGCGCTGCAGCTGACGTCGATGCCTTTCGAGGCGGTGGTGTCGGAGGGGCCCCGTGGCACAGGGTTAGCCCCTAGAAAGGCTCTGGCTAAGGTCAGGCACTGCTTTGGTCCCCAGAGGTCTTCCTCTCCCCGCCTGGAGTACATTTCAGAGGGTGATGAAGGCTCTGATGGCAGCTTGGTTCCGGTTACGGTTCCAGATGAGCTTATCTCGGGCCATAGCCAGTTGGATGACCTGAGGCAGTCACTGCATGATGCCAGTGGACTGGACACCTCTCCGGAGGTGGAGTTTTGTAGGCCGGAGCCTGCCACTCATGCCGATTCTTCATATCGGCGCCTTATGTCTCGGGTCACCGAGTACTTGGGTTGGTCAGCTCCCCCAGGGGAGTTCTTTCGGGATGATCTCACGGACATCCTTGATCTTGGTCCCCCTACTGACCCGGTTTTGCCGTTTCATATGGCTCTGCAGAGAAGGGTGGCGGCGGCTTGGACTGCTCCGGAGAGTCTCCCGGCAGTGGGCAAGGCTTTGTCGCGAAAATACTGTCCAGCCAGTAGCGACCCCTGCTACTTGTCCAGGTACCCCACTCCGGAGAGTTTGGTGGTGCAGGCGGCTACGGCCCCGGCAAAGCAGGCGTCGTATCCTACCATCCCTCCGGATAGGGACGACAAACGTTTTGACGGCTGGGCGAAGAAAGTGTTTTCTTCAGGGGTTATGGCGCTTCAGGCGGCCACCTCCATATGTGCCTTGTCTCGTTTCACACACACTCTGTGGAACTGTGTTTAATTAGCGGCTGAACATATTCCCGAAGGGGACGGTTTCCTTGCTATGGTTCAGGATGGCAAGGTTGCCATGTGTGAGGCCGTTCAGTCAGGTTTGGACATGGCAGATTGTGTCAGCCGGCCCATGGCGGCGAGCACCATAATGTGCAGGTTTGCGTGGTTGCGGAAGTCTGGGTTCACTCCTGATGTGCAGTCCCGGCTCCTCAACATGCCCTTTGACGGTGAACACCTTTTTGGCAGACGAAAGCCTAGAGAGGTTGCAGTCCTCCAAAGCTGCAGCGAAGTCGTTGGGTGCTGCAGTTCGCCAACCTCTGCCTTTTCGTCCTAGGGGACAGCAATGGAGGGGAGGTTCCTTTCGCTATTACTCCTTCAGTAAAGCGAGGGGAGCTAGCAGTCAAAGAGGCTGTCGTAATAGTGCCAGAGGTGGAAACAAAGGTACTCGAGGTGCTAAGGCCGCTCGGGCAGTTGCCTCTTTGCCCTCAGGCAACGCTGCAGCCGCTACCACTCAGTCATGAGGCCAGGTCCCATGGTTCGCCGGTTGGGGGAAGGCTGGCGCAGCATCTTGTAGAGTGGCAAGCCATTACTTCGGATGTGTGGGTTCTGGAGATCATAACCCACGGCTACTGTCTTCCTTTTCGGCAGAGGCCTCATGACAATCCACCAGGGAACCTCTCTTTGAAGAGTCCGGATCCGCTCCTTACGCAGGAAATTCAAGTCCTGCTGGAGAAAGGCGCCATAGAACTGGTGTCTGTAGCAGAGAGGAACAAGGGATGGTATTCCCCTTATTTTTTTATTTCGAAGAAAGACGGGGGATTGAGACCCATCATGGACTTGCGCGGTTTGAACAAACTCCTCAGGAAGGACAAGTTCAAGATGGTGACTCTTTCTCAAGTCCTCCAAGCCCTTCAACTTCAGGACTGGTTGGTGTCTCTCGACCTCAAGGATGCTTACTTCCATGTGCCGATTCATCCCAGGCACAAGAAGTACCTGAGGTTTGTGGTTGGCGACTCGCACTTTCAGTTTCGGGTCCTGCCGTTCGGATTGACCTCCGCCCGAGGGTTTTCACCAAGCTCATGGTGGTGGTGGCAGCGCATCTCAGGAAAGGGGGGATTCACCTCTTCCCCTACCTGGACAATTGGTTGATCAGGGGGAGCTCTCCCAAGCAAGTCCTGGATCATCTGTCTGTCACCTGCCACTCCCTTCACAGGCTGGGCTTCTCCCTCAATTTAAAAAAGTCCCATTTGACACTGACGCAGCGGCTCCAGTACATCGGAGCAGTGCTCGACACATCCCTGGGGCAGTGTTTTTCTCCCCAGGTGAGGGCTCTTCACATTCAGCAGATGATGAACAAGTTTCAATTTGCCCAGGTTCTCCCAGCGTCTGAGTTCTTGAGACTGCTCGGCCTCATGGCATCCTGCATTCTGCTGGTGCCAGAGGCTCGTCTGTGGATGAGATCTTTGCAGTGGGCACTCAAGCTCCAGTGGTCTCAGTCCTCCGGCAGGCTGTCGGACCCTGTTCAGGTGCCGCCCTCGGTCGCCCAGGACCTTCTGTGGTGGGCCGTCGAAGGCAATCTGATGAAGGGGGCCCCAATTTGGATGATCGTGACGGACGCATCCCTCACGGGATGGGGAGCTCATGCCAACGAGTTGACAGTCAGCGGTCGTTGGTCTCTGTCGGAGTCCAGACTCCATATAAATCTGTTGGAGCTGAGGGCCGTCAGGCTAGCCCTGAAGGCTTTTCTGCCGACTGTGCGTGGAAAGAGTGTCCTGATTCTAACAGACAACACGGTGGCCATGCACTACCTCAACAAAAAGGGGGAGGGGCAGGGTCACTTTCGCTGTGCAGGGAGGCGTTGCAGCTCGAGTTCTGGGCCATCCAGCAGGAAGTTTCGATCTTGGCTGTTCATCTGGCCGGAGACAACGAGACGGTGGACGCTCTGAGCAGGCAGAGCACGATCTCTCACGAGTGGGAGCTGGCTCAGGAGATTCTCCTGGAGATCTTCGCCCTTTGGGGGACCCCTCAAGTGGATCTCTTCGCCTCCAGTGTCAACCGGAAGTGCGAAAGAATTTGCTTGCGGGAATTTCCTCCAAAGGGAGCCTTGGGAGACGCGTTCGTGGTGGAGTGGTCATTCCCACTGCTGTACGCGTTTCCTCCAGTCCCCGTCATCCCGCAAGTACTGCAGAGGTTACAGAGGTTCGGTTCCCGGATGATCCTCATTGCTCCGGCGTGGGCCCGGAGGACGTGGTACCCGGACCTTCTCGACTTGTCCATCTGCCCTCCACGTCGTCTTCCCTACCGAGACGATCTGCTCTCACGGGATGGGGGGTCGGGTTCTCCATCCAGAGGTCAGATCCCTCAATCTTCACGCTTGGCTTCTGAAAGGTTGAGGTATAAGGATTGAGACCTCCCTGAAGACGTGATGGAGGTGTTGCTCTCGGCCAGGCGGCCGGCACCAAAGTCTCTGTACCGTTGCCGTTGGAGAAATTCTGCGACTGGTGCAGAGTTAAGAATGTGGATCCTTTTGAATGTGACATTTCCATGGTTCTGTCTTTTTTGCTTTCTTTGGCCGACAGGGGCTTGCAAGTGGGGACCATTAAAGGTTACCTGGCGGCGCTGTCCATATTTAAGCGCTCGTCTGAAGAGTGTTCCTATTTTAAGATTCCTTTAATTTCGCAGTTTTTGAAAGGGCTCACTAACGTGTTCCCTCTGTCACCTTTTCTGGGGCCCGGTTGGGATTTGAACCTTGTTCTTAAGTTTCTTATGGGTGCTCCGTTTGAGCCTTTAGATTCTTGCCCTTTGAGGCTGTTAACTCAGAAAACTGTGTTTTTGGTTGCGGTTCCTTCCGCTCGCAGAGTGAGTGAGTTGCAGGCACTTTCAGTTAAGCCACCCTTTCATAAAGACAGGGTTGTCTTTAGAGTTCGCCCTTCTTTTCTTCCGAAGGTGGTTTCGGAATTTCATTTGAGCCAGAAGGTTCTTCCGGTGTTCTATCTTCCTCCACATCCTGGTAAGGAAGAGGAGAGGCACCATAGGCTTGATCCTTGGAGAGCGTTGAGCTTTTATATTTCGCGCATGTCCTGCGTCAGAGTGGACGATCAACTTTTCATTGGTAACGCTGGAAAGCGTTTGGGACAAGCTGTGATGAAACAGACTTCGTCTCGTTGGATTATTTTAGCTATCTCAGAGTGTTACCGCTTGGCGGGTAAGGATCCTCCGGCTGGCTTGCGGGCCCATTCTACCAGGGGAGTGGCTGCGTCTACTGCCCTGCAGAGGAGAGTTCCTATTCGTCACATCTGTGATGCAGCCACCTGGGCTTCAGTACATACTTTTGTACGTCACTACTCCCTCGATTCCATCAGAGGGCAGGATCTGGCCTTTGGCAAGGCAGTCCTCTATTCCGCAATTTGATTGGGCATGCTAAATTTGTGTTCTAAATTCTTTCCCACCTCCTTGCTTGGTACTGCTTTGGGAGTCTGTCATAGATATGGAATACGTCGGAGGACCCAATCCCCTCAAAGAATAAAGTTACTTTCTTACCTGGTAACGTTCGTTCGATGGGATGGTCCGACGACGTATTCCATATCGCTCCCTCCCTGCCTTCCCCGCTGCAGAATTTCTTTTGCGATTGCAGCTTGCGTTCCGCAAGGCATTGTGTGTCTGACTGGCAGAAAACTGGTGGCACACGTTCTGGGAAAAAACTATAACTGAGGCTATGGGCGTCGTGCGTCCTACTTATCACATCGGGTGACGTCAGCCGTCGGAGGAGGTCCTCAGGGACTGCGCATCGACGCAGGACGCAGACGCCAAAGATTTTCCAAAGCAGCACAGCTGTGGACATTATCTGTCATAGATATGGAATATGTCGTCGGACCATCCCATCGAAAGAACGTTACCAAGTAAGAAAGTAACTTGTTCTTCTGTCTTCAAAACCAGGCAGAGAAGCAAAAATTTAATGTCTTGCCAATGCTTTTTTCAGTAAGACAGACTTATTCAACAGTACCTTTTTGTTTGCTGAAGATTCCTATTTGACATACCAAAGAGAAATCTGAACTTTACTTTAACATGTTCCCTAATGAATGCTCATATTAAAACCAATTAAATTTTTGCAAAGTTTGCAATTAAATTGCTTAAATTATTAACACAACCTTGATATTTAAATATTACAAGAGAAAGTGCATTTAACTTACTCAGTTTGTCTATTTACTTTACTCACTGTTAACACAACATGTTTTACTTTGCTAACAAAACTTCAAACATGTACTGCTTCCCCCTCAATGTGGTAGTTGTCTCATAGACCTCGGGAGGGGTCATTATCACCCGATAATGACCCCTCCCTCAGTATATAAGGCTATAATAATGCACACCATTAAATTAAGGCAGTTGGTTGTTCTGGACCATGAAAAGTTAATGCTAATGTATTCAATTGTTGAATTGTTGAAAAATTACAATGTACAGTAACATTTATGAGGACATTTTTTTATAAAATCCAAAGCTTGTGGAATTGGTACCTCACAAAATCAAATCAAGAAAGGTCTAACTAATGCAAGGAAGATCGATAGGGTTATTAACTTTTTCACATGAGCCCAAAATGCTTTAGAAATAGTAAATGTTTGGGATTTACCAAATGGGAGGGTAAAAGAGCCCCCCTGAGTGTCACCAAGCATGCACAAATTAGCCATGGGAACCGCTTTGCTGCTATGGAGTACATTTGAAATTTACTAATAAAAGAACTCATAAAAATGAGAGAGACAAAACGAAAGAGGAATTATTAATCAGAGATATGTTTACTCAATAAGGAACTTAGCATCTCTCCTGATGAATCACGAGCATAAGACGAGGCAAAAAAACTATCAGTTTGTGAATCAATGTTTGGAAAAAAGGATATTGCATGCTACTAATGCAAAAAATAAATATTACTTAAAGTGAACTTGCAGGTGTGACGGATATATTATTTTGCCTGAAGCACATTCCACCTAAGTGTTTTCCAAAAAGAAAATGCGCAAAATAGTAATCTGCGTACTTTCCGTTTAAAGTACCACAGTTATTAACTATTGAGATCATTAAATAAAACAAAGTCATCAATTGTCTGTCTAAAGCTATTGATTCAAAAAGAATTTCAGGAAGCAAATGTTTGACAGATCAAATGTTTTTTTTTTAAAAAACACTTTATTAAGTTTGCAATGAACAACAACTACCAATAAAGTAAACAATGTCTCACAGTAAAGCGTCACAACTTAATTTACAGAACTATATAAGCATCATACATCTTCAATCTGTCATAATAGCTTTATTCTGCGAAACATAACAGCAAACTGACAAATATACACAGAACAACACAAGAGACTACACAAGTGGGGCGAAGAAAAAAAAATACATAATATACCCTGCAATGTTTAGGGTGGTAGTGGATGGTCACCTGCACTCCTTCACTGAAAGTAATTTGGATGAATCCTTCTTGTCAGACCTAGATCTGGACCCAATGTAGGGGACTTCGAATTTGGACACTACTGGAAGAAGAAAGGAAGATCCGACTTATTTTAGATGACAGATTTTTTTTTTTTTTTTTACTTTGTTTTGTTTACATTAGTCCTTATAATATACTTTTGATTTCTATGGAAGAAAATGGCTGCCACCTGTATTCCGTTACTGATAACGAAATTGGAATGTTTTCGACTTGAAAAGTACACAGAAATTGCTTTCAGCCTGCTATAGTGCTGAATATGGAGAAAAGTACAAATGTTTTTAAACTTCTATTTTGGGCCTAGACAAGTTACTTAAAACAAAATAAATGCTAAGTAATCATTCGAGCAAACATTAAACAAGGATATTGCATAAAGAAGGGCACTATCTAATATGATCCAGACATGCCGCCAGAGACATCTTCTGAACCTGTTGCAGGTGTGCAAAGTGTTAAGACTGCCCACTCATGGGAGGTCTAACGATCCGAAGAGAGAACAATAACTGCAGAGCTGGAAAGCCCAAAGGCAAGTGAGTTAATACGACAGGGTGTGGCGCAGATGAGGAGACAGGATTTATAAATTGTTAAGATACGAATTATCAGGAGGGGTACTTCAGGGTATTGTTTGGCATTCAGTTGATACTCTTATAAATTGGCTGCTATTTTGTGTTATGTTAATATTCATTAAGCCGCATGCTCATGCAACAGTGCACACCTGTTTATGCATTGTGAGCCGCATACATTCATATAACACAGAGGCGGCCAGCCTCTCAACCCCATATTTTCTTCTTGGTTGGGATTACCAGAGGCACACGCTGTTCTTAAGCTGCGGCTTCCATTGTTTCTTACAAGTTAGTCCCGTTTGGGGGTGTTTTCAATAGGCACTAATTCGAGTTAGTTTCACCTGTTGGTGATGAGACCTTTTTGGTTTATTCCCGACATGGATTCACATGCTCATGAATATTCCCCGTCGTCAGGCTGGGAATCCTCAGTAAAGAAAAAATCGGTTTGTGTTGTTTCTGAACTGTCTTTCTCCTAATAACAAATCACTGGTCTCTGGGTCATACTGCCGCCAGCCAATGACTGCCCTCTACCTAAGCCCCTCCTCTGGAAGCCATCTTCAGATTTTTAAAAGAGCTTAATCTCATTTTTTCGGGCAATCGAGCCTCAAGCTCCACCGTTTCTACTTCCGATCAACGGGGACCCGTTTTGGAATTTTCTACGCCCCTCAAAGGCGAAGTTTTCGTTGAGTTTCACTTCTTGGTGGATTCCGGAAGATCTTTGAGGCCTACCCCGCGTGGACATGGCCCAGGACAAAGGAAACACGGCGCCCGGATCCAAGATGTTCAGGAGCTGCCCTGGATGCAGATTGCAGAATGTCTTCAAGGAGGTTGAGCATTCCAGATGCCTCTATTGCCTTCACGAAAAAAAAAATCACGTGGAGAAGGACTGTGCATTTTGCAAAAACCTGTTGGAACGGACTATGAAGGATCGGCGTATCCGCCTCACCAACTGGCTGGAAAGGAAGAGCCCAGAGGTAGGTGAGAAGTAGTAGTCAGAGCGGTCTTCTAAGACCTTTGAGGGCGCTCTGGCGACGGGGGCCCAACAAAAGGCAAAGCACTGCGAGTCCGCGGGCAACGGGAGCGCCGATCGGTCGGGCTTCTCGGTTGCCAGGCAGGGCGCACTTTCACCGATGCCATCAACCACGAGCCAATGCTCTGTCTGGGGAAGAGGAAATTGGAGAACCCGGGTATGCTTCGGGAGAAGTCCCGGTCGATTCCGACGGAGACAGCCGAGGGGGAGCGAGGCGGTGACCCTCTCCCCAAGGTGAAGGCCTCAAGCGCGCCCGAAGTCGTGAAAGCCCTGATTCACCCGGCTAAGGCTTCTATCGCGGGAGTCGTGGCTGCCCCGGGGAAGCCTGGGGAAGCTACCCCAGTGGAGGCGACCTCGGGGCCCAGAGTTTCCCTGCCACCACGGAGGGAATCCTCTTTTCAACCCATCGATAAGACCCCCGTGAGAACCCTGGTGGAAAAAGAGGTGGGGCGGTGGCCATCACGGACAGGGATACAGCCTCTTAAGAGGAGCTGGCTAGAGTCGTGAAGATCCTGGACAAGAGGTTCGAGGAGGTCCGTTCCCACGGGAGGGATCGACGAGGCAGACGAGCAAAGCGACGGTGGTGCCGACGAGGTTCCCATGGAGGCGGAGGATTACACTCCCCAACCGTCGCGCCCGTCGCAGCCGGTACCTGGGCCACAGGACAACTCAGGAGCAATCTTGATGGCGATCCAGGTCTTGTTTACAGAGATAAGGACAAGGTTGCCCTTACCCCCAGCGGACTACCCAGCGGAGCCTGGACCATCAGGAAGCCCTCCAAGCAAGCGGAGGAGAACTCATCCCCCACCGCCCGTCCAGCCTGCGTGGCCCTCACAGCCTGCATCTCCTTTCCCGGATCCGAGGGATGACACGGGAACAGAGACGGCCACGACGGGGACGGATGACGACGGGTTGGGCCTTCCATCACCACCCCCTCGGACCTCCCGGCCCGATGAAATTGGCTCCTTCCATGTCATGATCGCCAGGGTATCCGAGCTCTTCCAGCTCTGCCTCGAAGAACAGAAGAAGGAAGGTTTCCTCTATCAAAGGCGTGAGGCTAAGAGGAAGACGGTCCTCTCGGTCCCGTTACTTGACGACATCTGGGACGAGGGGCTGGCGCTCCTGAAGAACCAGTCCACGACCCCTGCCAAGAGAGACTGGTATGAGAAGAAGTACTGGGTCCCGGATCCTGCCCCCATGTGCCTTAGGACACAGCCAACATCGGATTCTGTCGTCTCAGCGGCGGCCAAGAAGAAAGTGGCGTGGGCGACGGCTTCAACTTCGACCTCGCCGCCGGATGGCGAAGGGAAGAAATTGGATGCCATGGGACGACGGGTCATCTTGTCGGCAGCGATGACGATTAAAGCGGCCAACGCCATCGCGATTGTGGCCCGCTACGACAGGGAGCTGTGGTTTAATATCGCTCCTCTGCTGGACTTCCCCCCAGACGACAAAAGGGCTGAGGCCCTGGAGATCCTGCAGGAAGGCGAGGTGGCATCGGCCCACGCCATTACGGTGGCCACGGACATTGCTGACACCAGCTTCCGCCAGATGGGCAACAGTGTTTGTCTTCGCCGGCGTGGTTGGCTCAAGGCACCCGATTTCCGCCAGGATGTGCAAACCAGCGTTTTGGGCATGCCTTTCGATGGGAACAACCTGTTTGGGAAGACAGTGGACGAGTCACTGCAGGCCATCAAGGCCGACATGGAAATGGCGCGGGCCTTGGGAGTTTTGCAGCAAAGACGGCCGCCCTTTCGGAACTCCGGAGGCAAGCAAGGTGGCTCCAAAGGATTCGGCGGCGGCTCCTTGACATACCGCCATGTGGCCCGCTCCTCATCGCAGGAGGCCTACAGAGGACGCAACAATTCAGCAGTATCTCGTCATTGAGGCCAAAGGCCACTACCAAGCAGGACTGAACTGGCTGTAGCGTCGGGCCCCCACCTGAGCACCCCAGTGGGAGGCAGGCTGGCGAAGTTCATCAGCGTGTGGGAGTCCATCTCCACCAACCGATGGGTGCTGGATGCCCTGACCCGCGGGCACACTCTCGAGGTTCTAAAGCAGTGCCCCCGCATTCCACCCGTGGCCAGGAAGGAAAACCACGTCCCTCAACTGCTGCTGGAAGTAAGGGCGATGCTGAAGAAAGGAGCCATGGAGCCCGTTCCAAAGAGGCTCCGGAGTAAACTCACGATACTTCCTCGTAAGAAAGAAGACCGGCGGCTGGCGACCCATCCTGGACCCTGGTCGTTTAACCAAGTACATCACGTCCCAGAAGTTCCGGATGGTCACTCTCCAGCATGTGCTGGGGCATCTGGAGGATGGCGACTTCCTATCGTCGCTGGACTTGGAGGATGCCTACTTCCACATACCCATTCTAAAAGGAAATCAAAAGTTTCTCAGATTCGTAGTCAAAGGACGGCACTACCAGTTCAAGGCCCTCCCCTTCATATTGAAGTCGGCGCCCAGGGTATTCACCAAGTGCCTTGCACCAGTGGCGGCTCGGCTGCGCCTGCAGGGGATCCACGTCTACCCCTACCTGGACGATTGGTTCATCCGAGCAAGGACAAGAGATCTCGCCGTCGAACACACAGCGAAGACCGTCCAGCTGCTCACGTATCTGGGATTTTCTATCAACTTCGCAAAATCCCACTTGGTCCCGTTGCAAGTCGCACTGTTCCTGGGAGCCAGGCTCGACACAGTGGCACGATTGGGATCTCCGTCGGAGGGACGGACGAAGGCCATCCTGGGCAAGGTGCAACGGCTGTCGAACATGGACGTGGCCAGGGTGAAGTCCATCAAGTTCCTTCTCGGCATGATGTCCTCGTGCATCTACCTTGTGTGCCTGTGCAGGCTGCGGATGCAGCCACTGCAAGAGTTCCTCGACGTCCGTTGGATGCGAGCGGCGGGCAGCTTTGAAGACAGGATCTCACTCAACGAGACCTTCCGCCAAGTGATCTGGTGGTGGGGCACCCGCGCACCTCTCGCGGCGTGTATGGACCTCCAAACCCTGCACATCAGGAGACGGTGACAACGGATGCCTCCCTGGAGGGATGGGGAGCGCACACCGGAGATCTCCACGCAAGAGGCCTTTGGCTCCCGGAGGAGAGGTCACTACACATCAACGTCCTAGAGCCCCGAGCAGTGTTCTGGGCCCTCAGGTCGTTCCTTCCGTCCCTCAAGGGTAAGGTGGTGAGGATCTTCACCGACAACACCACCACGATGTTCTACATCCGGAAGCAGGTAGGCACCAGATCCCCAGCCCTATCCAAGGAGGCCCAGGATCTGTGGCACTGGGCCACTTTTTTCAGGTTTGTGCAATAGATGCCCTCAATCCAGTCTTGTATGAGTGTGCGGGATGGGTTTGCATGATAGTTTGAGATTAGTGATACTTGTTAGTGATCCAAGAAAATGCTTGTTCCCCAGCTTTCCAGCTCACCCCCCCATCGCGCTTCTCCCATGTGACCACTGGGCTTGGTGCAGAGTTTGAGTTGCATATTTGTGGGTTTTGTTTGCGAAGACGGGGTTCATTGTTTAAAATATAGATATGAAAGACTTTGGGGGAGTAAGGTGGGAATACACAGTTTTTAATCCAGCTTTAGTAAGGTTGGTGAATCCAACAATAGGAAAGAAATAGAAGCTAGCCCCATATGATACATTAATAGTTTATGGTCATGCTTTGTCCGATTCTGACATAATCATTTTGTCTAACACGCATTCCTTTAACTCAGGCTATGCTGCTGGTCCACCCTATAAGAAAAGCAAGAAACTCCTTCATCCACACTACTACTTGCACCTTCACACTACCCCTATTACTCCATGCCACTTTCTATTCCATCACCCTCCTTTCACTCACACTCTACACTCCCTTGATTTGATTGCTTTATTGAGCATTTGTTTTGCACCTATACAACAAAAATAGTGTTTGCAGGCGCCACAAGGCTAAGAGGGGAGGAGACGGGAGTAACATAATTTTGGCAAAAGAAACAGTAAATGTACATTCGTGGTCCTACTAGGTCTAGTGGCGTTCGGATGTGCAAGGGAAGTGAAGGAAATGCAGAAGAGGGGCAGGGAGGGAGCAAGGAATGGGCAACTGCTGGTGAGGACCCGGAAGGTAAGTACTGAGGTGTGCCAGGGGGGTAGGCTGCTGTCTACATGCTAGGGCGGAGTTAATTGGGGGCCCACAGGGGCAGTGCTGGGGTTCGGGGGAGGGGGTGCTGGTGTCAACAGGGCAAAGGCCTGGTACCTGTGAGATTCATGAAGGTCCACATTGCCAGTCTCAGCGACAATGGGGTGTTTAGCAGGGAAGAGAATGAGAGAAAAAGGTGGTGAAAAGCAGAGTTTTGAGACATTTCTGGAACTTGAGGCGGGCCGGCTGAAGTCTGAGAGGGTGCGGGAGGCGGTTACAAACAGAGGCACCAGCCAAAGAGCGAGACCTGCTACCCACTCTCTGCTTTGAGAAGCATTCGACAAGCAGGGAGTTGGAGTTAGAGGAATGGAGGGCTTTGGCAGGGAGTTATTTAGAGAGATAAAGTTGGAGATAGCATGGTCCCAGGCCCCAGAAAGCATTGTGAATGATGCAGAGGGTCTTGAGGGACTTGACACAGGGAGCCAGTGGGAGATCTTCGGGCAGGAGAGATATGGTCTCTGCACTTGAACAATCTTTCATCCACTTTGCATGCACACTCCCCTCTCAGTACCACTTTCTCTCACCAACTAATGACTCACATTTTCTTCAGTTCACCTCCATACTTCAGTCCACATCCTTCTTCCTGCTGGTCTCTTGGTCTGGTCCCTCCTCTGACGTCACATAACAACCCACACTTTCCCGTTTCCTGTGCCCCTCTTCCACCTCCTTTTCCAATTGGATCACTGGCCCTGACCAAATTGGCCCCATCTTCCTCGCATGAAAGGTGTTAAAAACACTGGAATTTAGAAATAGTGGGTTACCCCACGCCCCCTTTCAAAACCTGGTGTCACTGTGCTGCAACACTGGCATTCTCTGGTGTAGTGTCTCCAAATAATCCCCACAGTAAGTGGTATTTCACCATGTGAACGCCGTTGTTGCCTCTCCAAGACATTATTTGTTGATATTCATTCCAACCTTCAAGGACCGTTCTTATCAGACTCCAATGGGATAGTGCGTGGGATGGTAGAATAATATTGCCAGGAAAATGAACATTTCATTGTATGTAGTATAAGGTTGTAGAAGTATGTGATGGGCCAAGAGGGAGCATGGTTTTAGATATAAGCATTTATTATGTAGATCACAACAAAAGTGACTATCCCTGTCTCTATGAGAGGTTTCCCTGCCTCGCCTAAAACTAAGGAAGTGTCAGAATGTCCTTCAAATAATATTCAGTCCTTGTCAAAACCATACTTCTATCCCTTACACATAAACCTAAGAATGCTAAATAAAGTAGTCTTCCACCAGGAGAGTACATCCCTTGTCCTGGTACTCGGTGGGTTGAATTTCCAAGAGAAAGCCTCCCTTCTCCTGGTACAGATCACAACCCAAATGATATTCAACCAGGAGAATGTCGCCCTCCTCCTGGTCCACTTAGATTGTTCGTCATGAAAAATAACAAGTGTTTTTAACCAGAAGAATGACTCCCTTCCCCTCGTATCCAAAGGTTCACAACAAAAAGGTCTTCGACCAGGAGAATGCCTCCCTTCTCCTAGTACACTTAGAATGTTCTCAGAGTTCTCTTAACAAAAGTCACACCAAGGGTGAATCACTCCCTTCCCCCGACGCTCTGTTAACTTCTGTATTGTATCTGCTTACATTCTCTTGGCCAGGAGCATGCCTCCCTTCTCCTGGTATATATGGCTTGGTCACAGTGTCCACACGCTTTAGAGCAGGGGAATGACTCCCTTCCCTTGGTTCTCTGGGCACAAACCTTGCAACCTTCTTAGTTCCTGCCACCTCGACAGTCACCTGGCCTCTTCTCCCAGGTTCCTACAGAGTCCCAACTCTTTCTATGGGCCTCATTCCGAGTTGGGTGCAAAGGGATTACCGGCACCGGTAAGGACACCGGTGCCGGTAAACCCTTTACGCCCAATTCTGAGTTCCCTTAGTGGGTCCCTCCTTTAATGCCTGGTCTGACCAGGCTTTGTGGACGGGACCCGTTACGGGACTTTGGAGCCAATAACGGTACCGCAATTTGCGGTACCGTTATTTGCTCCTTCCCCATTCCCATTCAGCCCTATGGGGGCTGAAATGGGAATGGGGAATGGTTTTGTCAATGGGGACTTACCGGTCCCTCCAAGCTCGGAATGGACCGGTAAATCCCCGTTGCACCAAGCCGGAGGCGGTACCGGTATGGGAGGCAGCCATGGAGCTAATTACTCCATGGCTACCACCACACTAGGAATGAGGCCTTATGTGTTTTAGTAACTTCCCTCTGGTCACCGAATTGAGGAAAGTGTTCTCTATACTGTATTGCACTTTCCTTAGGGTCTCCGATCCTTATCCAGTATTCAGTAGTCTTCTAATGGTCACTGGGTTGAGGACATTCTCCTTTGCTGCTTCTTTCAACTATATTAGGGTCCCATACCCCTCTCTGGTGGTCAGTGGTGTCGCTGTCTCCACTGAGACGAGGAAGTATTCTTCGGATACACACTCTATTCGTTGGAGGGTCCCAGACCCCTTCTGGCCTAGTGTGAGAAACCTGAGGGTGTTCCCACATCTACTCCCCTTGGATCCTCAAATCAGGTGGCATGGGAAAGGCCATCGCTTTTGGATCCTGCCCCTGTGGGGTGGACTTGCGAGTGAGGATCACCTGCATGGAGGGTCCTTGGGGATTGGCGATGGGATGCCCTTGGGTATGACATGATATTCCACATCCTTCTTTCAGAAGGGATCCCCTATCCCAGACGTGGTTATGGGATTTCTTTCACTGTGTTCCCTTGTCTTTCTGAAGGGCGGGAGATATCCCAGATGATTTATACAGAGGGGGAGAAAGATTAGGGATGTGGTGCCTTGAGACAGAACACAGGATCCCCCTTATGCTTGTGATAATCAGCCTAACCCTCCCCAACCTTGTTGGGTCATTATAAGGTTGTTCCCCTTTATTCCCCTCTTGGGATACTTGACAGTACTGAGACGAAGAAGAAACAAATGAGAGTTATGAACAATACACACTTCCCCTTCTAGTTCTGAGATGAGGAAGAAGCACCAGAGAGAAATAGACACCACTTACTCTCACCACTTTGGTACTGGGAGGAAGAAGATGCAGAAAGGTCATGCATGTCCTTGTAATGAGAACCAGGCAATGTTAATTAATGGCATATGCCTGCAGACCATTACAGGACCACAGGTGTATAAGAGGTGGAAGGCTGCAGCATTAGGAGAAAGCGGGGAAGAGGAAGACACAGCAGAATGAACCGTGCGGGAGCCAGAGAAGCGGAGATGCCGACCTAGACCCTGGGAGTCCTGTTGGTGTGGCGGTGCAGGACCAAGATCCCACAGAAGAGAAGGCGGGCAGCAGGCGCTGTGGAGGAGTGGAGGCAGAGCTGCGCATAAGAGCTGGAATGTGCTGAAAGAAGCGCCCCGGCGAACAGGCTTTCCCGCTTAGTGGGAGAAGCTGTTAAGATGAGCTGCAGAGTCCGGGTAAGTGTCGGGGACACTTGAATCACCTGGGTGTTCCAAAGGACTCTGAACGCAGTAGCGTCCAAGGAAACAAATAAAGTTGCCTTTACCTAATTCCCCAATTGAATGAAAGCAGCAGCGTTGCCTTCATTGAATACCGAATTGAAAGAAACAAGCAAAGTTGCCTTTATGGAATACTGAATTAAATGAAACACCCAAAGTTGCATTTATTGAATAGCGAATTGGATGAAACAAGCAAAGCAACACTTATGGAATACCGAATTGAATTAACTAAGCAAAGATGTATTTATTGAATACTGAATGCAATGAAATAAGCTAAACATGCACTTGTTGAAGTGATAGAAAAGAACAAACCTGATAAATATTGAACAATTAACTGAAAGCAAATAGAAAGCAAAGTTGAATAGAAGACTGAGTGCAAAATTGGAGTCCAGGTTGAGAAACCACTGGTAAGTTAAAGTTGTGAAGATGCATTTGAGAAACGACTTGTTTGGCTGAATATTGAACTACTCCAGGAGAAATAAAAGTTCCTGGTTGCGTGACGTGTAATGGGTGGACCGTGTGGTCTTAAACTGCACCAAGACCAGTGAACCAATATATGCCAACAAGGAAGTTTGTTGTTGTGGGAAAAGGAAAACAACCACTGGTGCATAACAGACTTGGGGACGGGAGCCGTGAGTTGTAAAGAATTGCTGAAATACTGTTTAAAGACAATGCTTCAAGATATTTCTTTTGTGTCATCTTTTTGATATTGAACTTGGGGAAGGAAACCCTGAGACGTGATGCACTGAACTATATTGAGCTTGCAGAAGGGCATCCTGACCTTTACAAAAGTGTGGAACTTTATTACTTCAAGTCCAAAAGAAGATAAATTGAACTTTGTAATTAACTTATTGACATTTGGGGAAAAGAAGCTGAAGAGTAAACCCGATCTGGAAATAGCTCATAACTTGACTTTTGGAGAACTGTTTAGTTTATGGTTGACAGCCATACACATTGTTTTGTGTTAGTTGTGAGGGCAAGTATAGGTTTTGGACACAGACCTTTCTGTTGAACCTACTGCCACAGACTTTCCTTAGTTTCGTTAGGTAGGGAAATCCCACCTTAGCATAGGGCAAGATAGCCTTAATAAAAGCCTGTTAGACATGGAATCTGTTGTCTGTGTCTCCTTCCATGATGCCAATGTCGCACCAGTTTCAGGCCCTACCACGTTGATGGCTGAAAGCTGAGACCCCTCTTTTCTTTTGTCCACGCTGGTCTGCCCGTGCTTCCTATTACCTGTTGGGAGATGTCTGCATGGTGCTAGTTCTTCCAGGGACGGACGTCGGTCTCTTCCTGGCTTCCCGTGGTCTTTTGTGGCTTGTGTGGTTTCGCAGCAGTACGCTTCCTGCAGTTTCGATGCCGTTGTTGGACCGCATGGTCCACCCCCTCCAGGAGGTCATGCCACTGCCTCGCCTTCTTCCACCGGTCATTGGATCTGCTGCTGTCAGAACCACTAGAGATGCTCTCCGCTTGTTGCATGCTTCCTCCAGCCTCTGGTCTTCGTCACTTCTGTAGTTCTCCATGTAGCAGCTTTATTGCCTCTTGCTGCTCCGGGGCTGGCTTGATACGGCGGGGCTCGTCCCAGGTGGGCTTGACAGATTTTTCAGTCTTTTTTGATATACTTTGGTGCCAGTTCCTCCCTGGTGTAAAGTTCTTTGTTTCTTTTAGCATTTGCATCTTTATGCCTCCTCCGGGCCACCTCGTATCAGTACTTGGCTGGACAGTAGTTTTCACATCTTCTGTGATCTTCCTCCTCCTAGTCGTTTCTATCTGGACTGTACTGAAGGTATTACAATAGTACATATGTTTATCCTCAAGAAAGGGGTTTTTGATGGAAGGAGAGGGGGGGGCAGAGAATGATGGGTGTGACCTCAACTGAGTGCCTGTTCAGTAGGTGGTCTTACTTGCCCCCAGGTGGGGAGTTCCATCCCATGAGCTCCTCCCGTATTAAACCATACCTATGAGGACTAATGGGTAGCAGCCTCATCTCCCTAGCCTCATGGGAAGGGGCTCCCCCTGGGGAAAAATGAGGACACAGTGAATCGTCACAGTAGTCATCTATCATTCAGTGGCAACAGCCGCTGTTTGAACATGTGCGTTACAAGTACATGTGTTATGTTATAATATAGTCACAGTATTTTGGATTTAATTGATTTGCCATAATACTTGCCACATTACTTACACACACTCAGTACATGTGCCACAGAAACAAATAAAAACACATATTCTTAAACCTTTTTTAACCTCACACCCGCCACTAAAAGGGGCATAAACGCGACTAAATGACTGCATCACACTGCAAAATGAACAGTTACTTCTGTGTTAATCATTTTGCAGCAGTGTTTGTGATAGATTCACATGCAACCCACACAGCCTGAAGTCGGCTGAACCAGAAAAGAAGAAACGTAAAGACGGTCCAGTTAGCTGTACAAATGAATGCCTAGAAAACTGATTAGAGTCCCTATAATCATTGGCACCGAGTTAAAGCACAAATTGGATTTCTTTTTAAAAAGAAAAAAATGTATCACTTGTTTTGAATTAATGTTAAAGATTTTTACAAGGAAGAAGAGTTTGTTGCTGATTATTTGTCGCAGGCCTCTATTTTTTTCATAGTGTGCTGTAAAGTTGTTGCCGAGGCAATAGCCCATCTTGTTTTTTCTCCTGCAATCAGGAGTGCCCACCAAACGTCCTCTTCACGGAGCCTAGACTCCGAGAGCAACAAGTTCAGCTAAGCAGACTTCAAAGGTATTGTACCCAGACATATCGCTAGCAAATGTCAGACACTCTCCGGTTGAATCTGGTCAATGCATAGTCTACACTTGTTAGATTTTGAAATATATCTTTTCCCAAATTTCATTGGTTGGAAGGAGGTTTAGTCAAGCTCTTAGAAAGGTACTCCTCAAAGTCTTCAAGAAGCCCATTTGGAATGGGTCCACACAGGGAGAAGCCCTTCCCCATGCTTGGAATCTTGTGAGTAGTAGTGAGCCAAAGACCTTCCCAATGATGTCTAGTAGGGCAATCAGCGGTAATTTTTCGGGTCTTCTCTCTTGCCTCTTTTGAAGGTGGGTCCCACCACCGCAGAAGTCCATGATTATGGGATGCACTTCAAGTCCTTGCCTCTTTTAAACACCTCACTGATGAAATGTGTCCACTCCTCCGGATGGTTTCTAAGATCTATGTTTGTCAGTCCATCTGATAATTTTTAAGCCACGCCTTATATTTCTTTGTCTGCTTGAGTAGGATGTTTCTTGCGTGCTGAGTTGTTTTTTGACACCATTCTTTTGATTTGTCGTAGCCTTGGTCTTTTATCAATCAGTGTTTTGTCGAAATTGTATTTTTTCACTTGTGATGATTTGTTTGATGTTCTTTGTCTGACCTTACATACTGCTAATAGTGGTTGGTAGTTTATTGTTGTGGCGGGTTTCCCGTCTTCAGGGTTTCCTCCTTGTCTGTTGTAATTTTCCATTAGTTCTGTTATGTTACTAGCAGTAAGTCGTAGACGATTTCGTTGGTTTCGATTTTTTCCTTGAAAGTTGTTTTTTGTGGGACCTAAGAGACCCATGACATAGCCAGGAGGTTGTGGTCACTTGCTTTTGTTCTTACCTTAAATGCGGAGATCCGGGGTAGCAGGGCTCGCGAGACAAAAATGTAATCTATTGTGGCAGGCGAATTGTCTCTTTCCCAAATGGGGGTATAAGATTTCACATCCATTTGGTTGGCGGCGTTGTAAAAGTGTCTGGAGTCCATTAGCTCTTACCATAGGTCTCCTCTGCGGGGGACCTTGTCCTTTCCTCTGCGTCATTGTGAGTGGATTTGTTACACGTCGCGTTTTATATCGCTGCAAATGACTGTGTGCGCTACTTGGTATTCCACGTATATTTTGTCAATTGTTTGAGCCAGCTGTATGGAAAATGTTCTGTTTGTGATTGAGGGTTCCAATATGTGTTGATAATCGCTATCGGTGTATTCACTTTTTTCTTTAACATTGGGTTTAAATGTTCCCAGTTAGCTAGTATTGATAGATGGCAATGCGGTTGCCGAAAGCTTTTTAAAAATGTTAATCCCTGATCCATCCAAATTGGATTTCAAGATCCCACCCAAGCTCCCCTCCTTCAATAGGTCCTTCGGGTTCCACGTTGGCAAGCACCTCTCTGTCAAGACACGCATAGCTAAAAAAACTAGACAGCTTAGTATCAGCTCTCCCTCCTGCGGAAAGTGAAGCCTCCCTTAGGCCAGCTTTAGATCCACCGTTCAAGCACTGGTCCTGTCCCACCTGAATGGGGGCAATACCCTCCTTGAAGGCCTCATGTCGTCATTCCCTTTTGCTCCTGTGAAGTGTACAACACGCGGCCGCCCGCCTCATCAAGGGTCTCAGCAGATACAACCACATCACCCTGCCCCTCATCGACCTTCACCGACTCCCACTGCACGTACACAAATCACCTTCCAGTCTTGCTGCATCATCTATAAGGTAGTCGGCCTCAAGTCATCCAGCTACCTCGCTGAGAAACTCAGCATCTCTGGCAGACAGCACACCGACAGAAGCCAAGACACATGCAGACTTGAAACCACCACTGCAAAAAGCAAAGGACCAGAAAACAAGTCTTCTCTGCCTACGCCCCAAGACTATGGAACCTCCTCCCAATCAGCATTAGACTCGCCCCCACGCTCCTATAATTCAGAAAATAACTCAAGATCCACCTCTTCAAAGAGTCTCTCCTCCTCAACACCTAGGCCATCACGTCCCCCTGCCCCGCCACACCTGACTCGCTAGATGCTGTCCACCACTCTCCTCCCCGCCACCCTGTACAGCTGTACCCCATTGTGCCACTCTGTATTCTTCCCCGCTGTATATCTGTTCTGTTACCTCTGTAAAGCTCAGTTGCTTCTCGAAGCTAGGTCCGTGCTCAATAAATACCATAATAATAATAGAAGCACACTTTGACAGACAATGCATGTATATTACAACGAATAAAAAGGAGGACATGGGGAAAAACATGGAGGACAAAGACGGGACCAGCGTCACAATGATGACCACAGGAGACATATGGCAGATGATTAAAAAGTCCATCTGAACATTCATACTCTCATTCATACACGAGGGCTAAGCTAAGAACAGCATTGCCACCTACGCATGCACATATCCAGATTCATTGCACAGCATTACCTACTATTAGCCGTCAGGAGGGTCAACAGTCGATGGATATCAAGGAGACACCTTCCACAAGGGCAAAGTCAGCCGCATTTGATTTTATTAATAATACACCGCAGTGGGAGTTCTACAGGACTGCCATACAGCACTCGAATAATATATGCATACTATTGTCTTGATTTATATAGAAGATCCGAGGCACCGGGACATAAGCAGTTCCTGAAGAGGTGTTTAGAAATTCTTCAATGTCCAGCCCAAATCACTTGGAAAGAGCTGTCTGCAACAGTTAGTAAAGCAGCTTAGCTTAAATTCAGATACATGCCTCAGAATGTAAATGTTACTTCCTTGCAGATGTATATGTTCTAGAAATTCACAGGCATCCCTTCACGCTGCCGATGACATGCAAGCAATCTTGTTTGGGCAGAATTTCCTTTTTGAGGATCTGTCATCCTAACTTCCTGCATGTTTAATTTTTCGCTGGCTTCCATGCCTTACCAATGCAATCTTTTTACTGGAGTGCTACTCTTACGTCTGGCTGCGAGGACAGTGTTGCATTTTAGAGATCCCATTTTGGCACCCTGCTGGCCCTGTGGTGCTGAAAGGGTGTTTTGGAGTAGGCCGGTGGCACTTCTGGTCAGAGGCGTAGCCAGGATTGTCTAAGCTCGGGGCCCAAACTCGTCATTTTCCTCCTGTTCTTGGGCCAAATTCTATGCATCCGATGGCACCAGTACTTGTCTCTGGTCCTCGGTTCATGATCTGTTCCATGATCCTGTTGGGAGTTGTTTTCTGGGTCTAGTAGAAGTGCGGTTTGGAGTTAACCCACCCACCTTGAATCCTATCGTCTTGGGTGGGATTGTGTTTTCTGTTCAAAGACCGCCCCCTGGTATGCTGGTTTTCTAACCCTGAGCTGGTACTCTTCTTGGGGAAGAATCCCCTCTGGTGTCTCTTATAGCTGGTCGCTCCTTCTGCTGTACCTGTGACGTAAAAGGAAAACGTACCTTCTTTTTCCCTTTAACCACGGCAAGACCTGGATTTTTTAAAGTACCTGGGATGTACTATACATTGAAATCAAGCTCTGTAGTTTACTCTAGTATACGAGGTAAAAGACTAGTGATTATATTTGTACTCCTTTTCAAAGGCAGACTGTGGTATATTCCACCCCAGTACTGTAACTCTCGTTTTACTGGGCCTGCTTACTATCGTTATAATCCTTTTTATCCTCCTTTTAGGATTTGCATAGACTTAGTACTATTAATAGGCTCTCATATCTTGTGACCTGGAGTGAACTGTAAACCATGCCTAATCCCTTTTTGTTTTCTTCGATACTACTGCACTGTGATGTGTGTTCCTAAGTCTTTATTTTACTGCGCTTGTAATCCTAATGCAATGCTAATGCATGTATATATATTTTTACAATACATTAGGCATAGTGTATTTTATTATGCGATTCATTGTGCTTTGATACTAGCCATCCCTGCCAAAGAATGAAAACTGCTCTGTTGCGTGACCATTTGAGCTATTTTTGCTCTTACTTGGTAGGCACCTTGTTTTCCATTTAGAACATGTTTTTTCATAGCCCTCACTAGAGGATTGTGGAAAACCTCGAATAGATCTGATGGTCCACATAGGCAGTTAATAGCTCTGTAGTGGTGTGTGCATTAGGGCCCAGTAGTACACTACACATGGTTTAGTGTAGTGAATTTCCCCCAAGGGGACTCTTCATATCTCCACCACCTACCCCCATGTGCTGTTGATTTCCAAATCTTATTCTGCCAGTGCGCTACTCATATCCAGGTCCTTTGCCCACAGGTGTGCTGTCTGAGGAGCAGATCCAGCGGAAGAAGCTGAAAAAGCAGCCTTTACAGGCAGAAGAGCCCCCACACACAGTCGTGCTGCAGGACAGCTTCCCAGACAACCCCATGGAGGTCCGCAGACTGACACCTGACCAACTCCTCATGATCGAGAAGCTAGTAGCAGCCCAGCACCAGTGCAACCAGCGATCTTTCATGGACAGACTGAAAGTGACGGTGTGTAGTGGGTGATAGGTGAAGGGGTGTGGAGTGTAATCTGCGCTTGATAGTAAACCTGATCATCGTAATGGCAAAATTGTAACCGACTGTTGCAATATTGATGCCCAATCTGAAAATGGCCATGCTGAGGCTGAAAATGCTGGTGTGTACAGGGTTAGAGGTGGGGCTGCGGGGCCCAGGGCATTAGTGCAATTAACGCTCATTCACAAATAGGCTGAAAGCTATGGAATGTAAAGGGTGTCAATGGGAGAAGCCTGGGCTAGCACACAACTGCAAAGAACAGTAATTCATGGTTTTGCTAAAAATGGTGGTATGTTTGGAGTGATAGGTGGGGCCGCAGGCACCAGTCCAATCAGCACTTGTTCATAGACCACGTGATAGTAATGGCAAGCATGGAATGAGAGAAGGGGCAGAGAATGGGCATCAATAGTGTACACAACAGTATTTCATGCCCAACCTGAGAGGTGATGTTATTTACAGATTTAGAGACTCAATGCAACCAAGAGTCACTCATGGACAGGCTTAAAGTAACAATATATACAAGGTAATGTGAGAAGAGGCGGAGCTTTGGGGACTGGTCTGCATATCCTACTCCATTGCTTGAATGGGGAGATGGACTAGTTACAGTATGGATGTTGCTACTGAGCACTGGGCAGGAACGCAGCACTTAATAATGACTGGTTTTCCGACATGAGTGGCCAATTAGTTCTTTCAGTGGGGTAAATGTACCTACTATTTACATTACCATGTAAAACTCTAGAAGCGAGCACCATTTAACAAGTTATGTTATTATTATAGTTGCAGGTATTTGTTTATTTTTTGCTGTCTATTAAATTTTCCTTAATTGTCGTCTTCCATCCCTTTTTACCCAAAGCCCTGGCCACAGACATTGGACCCCCTAAACCGGGATGCACGGCAGCAGCGATTTGCTCATTTCACCGAACTCGCCATCATTTCTGTACAGGAAATTGTGGACTTTGCAAAACAGCTGCCGGGTTTTCTTGAGCTGACTAGGGAGGATCAGATCGCGCTGCTCAAAACGTCCACAATCGAGGTAAGGACAAACCTGCCCAGTAGGCCCAGGAATCCTTTACAGTAAAGGTAAGGACATCCTCTCTTAGGGCATTTCCTCCATTAAGGTATGATCTGATATGATAGGTTATTTATAACGCGCTTAACACCCAGAGGTTTCTAAGTGCGGACCTGGGGATTGAACCTGTGTTGCACTGTGTCATCTTGCTTCCAAGGCGAGCATGTTGCCGCTGAGCTATCCTCCCGAGGTAAGGGCAAATAGGCCCATCACAACAATCAAGTTTCAACAAACCCCCCTATCGGGCCCAGTCCATATTCGCTTTTGAGGTAGAGGGCAACTGACGTACCAGAACAAGTAATGCTACTTAAAACACAACATATGGGGATCGATTTGAGAGGGTTCTGATATTTATAACCTTGTGATGTTGCCAGGAACCTCAACATTATCATGGATTCAGCAGTTGCAACTCCTTCAAGTATTGAATAAGGAAGCTCAAATCAGACAAGAGATGACGTTTGCCACTGCTTTTGGAGAAAAGAGCAGGGTCGAAAATCATTAAGTTGTATACCAAATAAAACATTATTTTTGTGATTTTATAAAAAAATGTTATTATGTTTTCCATGGCGTTTGATGTAGTACTGAGATTTACTGACCACTCTAGACAATTTTCATATTGTTTTGGTTTCTTCATTTTCATTTCATTCAGCAGTGGATGGGCTAATACTAGGTTGCCCTTTACTTGAGTAGCCAATAAAAAGATCCAATAACAAGCAGTGATCAAGGGCAAGGGGATACAACAATTCATGATGGGTTATCTCTTGTTATTTTGTCTCTATACAACTGGAGTACACCGTCCTCCCCTTCATAGACTCAAGCTTGCCATTCTATACGAGTCAACAGTTATCAGCAAATTCTGGGATTACCAAACTCCATGTAATCCTCAGGGCATCCCTTAGCAACTCTCTTGCATTGTGTTTTGAGGATTTGAGTGTAGGCGTTTCTTGCTAAATACTCAGCACCCAGACGCTTACCCTCTTTGGTGCACAAACGCACCAGGCCACCAAAGTGAGTTGCTTGACGTCTAGGCTCTGGTTAAGCTTGCTCTCCTAAGCATACTCTTGTGGCAATAGCGGAATGGGCTGGGACCATTTTAGTCTGTACCGCAAACGCGCTTACTCTCGGGGGTGCACATACATGGTGGAGCTCAGCCACTAAGGTGTACCTCCAGACCTTTGGGGGCAACTTAAAATTCCTAATGACCCAGGAAAAAGAGTCAGTCGATTGGTCCCTGTATGGACTTTCCCAACAGCTGGGGCAATCGTTTCTGAATGCAGTAAGTTTTCAGCTGTCTGGAGGCTACATCCAATGGCCTTAAAGCTATTTCCACATTGCAAACTTTGTATCTTCTTTTCTGGTTCTTCCTACGCTCATGGTATCTTGTTTCAGGGCCTCTTGTGAGTGAGGGTTTTTCCAGCCAGGGAGGTGTAAGGAACTCATGGTGGCAACAGTAAAGACAGACACAAGTGATCACAGTTCAAGGGTGTGTATAAAACTGCATAGCAAGTTGGAAAAACACCTAATCTAAACCTGAATCTAAGATGGGAGCAAGCTTCGACTATCAAACAAAAGATAAGGCAGTCCTAGTGGCCTCTTGTCAAATAGAAGGTTCTATACTAAGAAAAACCTATTGCCAGTCCTTACGCTAAATACAAAAGAGTGTGGGATCATGTTCACAAGAAAGAAGGAAGTGTATACAAATAATAAGTCAGGATGCTGTTACCAATGTTCTCCCTTCCCCACGTTTTCAGCACGGGACAAGGTAGGATTCTGGAGCACAGCACACGCTCAAGCCTTTCCAGCACTAGCCAACATTTCAGCTCTCAGCTATCAGGGGCTTCAATGCTTAAGTCTCTTTTTCTACAAAAAAGTCTCTTGTCTGCATGGACCTGATTTATCCAAAATAATAAACAAAGTGTTCCTTTTTTTACATGCTTGTTGGGTGATGACGTCTCATCCCTGGATCCCCCTCTTCTGGGCTCAGATTCAGAAAAAGTTCCCTTCTGCTTGTATTTAGAGGGACGATGTTTCACTCCTGGGTCCCCCTTTTCGGGGCTCAGACCCTTCTTGAATGTCAGCCTCCCTCCATCGGGTTTACGATGGCTTGATGATGGTTTTTTCACACCTGGTTTCCCCTCTTCCGGGCTCAGCCCTTCTCGAATATCAACCTCCCTCTGTTGGGTTCACCCTGGCTTGTATTCAAAAGATTTCTCTGTTAAATTCACGTGTCGGTGTGGTGATAGCTTCTCACCCCTGGATCCCTTCTTCTGGACTCAGACCCTTCTCGAATGCTTGCCTTTCCTCCATCAGTTTTACTACAGCCTTTTATTGATGGGTGATGGCTTTTGAGAGAAACCTAAAGGTGTCTCCCTAACTAGTCCCCGGGGATCTGTCATCCTGATGGCCAAGACCGGCCATCGCTATTGAATCCAGTTCCTGGGGGTGGACCAGTGAGGGAGGATCACCTGGATTGGGGGTGCTTGGGGAGTGGGAGTGGGACACAGGTGCGACGCAGTATTTCCCTTCTTTCAACACCTTTTCCCCATTCTACTATGTAGGATATTCCAAAACACTGCCCCCCCCCCTTTCCAACACGAACACTTTCGCACAACACGAAGGACAATGGACTAACACCAGGGCTGTTTACCCGACATGTCCCCATACAAGGGTAAGGCAAAGTCAGGCAATTTACCAGAATTACTCGCACCTGACGGCCCTTTCCCTTCCCCACAGGGATAAAAGGTGTAGCGCGACAACACACTGCGAGAAAGGCAGACCGCACGACGTGAGAGCTAACTCAGTACGGCAGTTCAAGAGGAGAAAGACGGCGCAAGCCGAGAGGATGCCAAGGGGAGATGTGACCTTGCACTTTCCAACAGACCTGTTAAACCTGAAGAGAAGTAATCGTAAGACCGCAAATAGTAGCCACCATGTGTTGCAGCAGATGTCAACGGTGCCCGGGCACCTCCTCTGCGCTGTCTTTGTCCTCCTCTTGAACTGTCGTGCTGAGTGAGTTCTCTCGTAGTGCCGTCTGCCTTGCCCATATTGTGCTCTCGTGCTCCACCTTTTATCCCTGTGGGGAAGGGAAAGGGCTGTCTGATGTGTGCGGTTCTGGTCAATTGCCTGACTTTGCCTGACCCTTGGGTTGGGACATGTCAGGAGACGGCTCTGGTGTTTGTCTGTCGATTTTCAAGGTGTGCAAAATTGTTCATGTCAGGAAAGGGGGGCTTGTCATAGAAAATTATATTCTTCATCCTACGTGTTTTGGTAACTCCTGAACTGTGAGATTGTTAGGGTTTGTGAAACAAATGGGAATGACCGGGATTATTATCATGAAATTAACAGGGGGGATTGTGGGAACGGTAATGTTTTGTCTGAGCAGATTGGGAGTGCTGGATCCTAAGGGATTTGTTATATACAGAGGGTTTGTTGGATTTGGGCGAGAGAGATGTGATGAGAGGAAGGGTGGCAGATGCGGTACCGCCTACAAAAGCCTCAGGGTCTCAGTCTTCCTCACCTTCTTCTTCGGTATAATACCACATCTCACCTGGGGCATTTCCCCAAGCACAACTCGGAGATCCCCTACCCAGGTGATCCTCCCTCGCTCTTCCACCCCCAGGATTGGGATCTGAGAGCGCCAGCGCTCCCCTGGCCACCCGAATAAGGGATTCTGGAGGTCTACTTGGGAAAATACCCTCAAGTTTCTCACAGAGGTTTGCCACTTAACTCGATCAAAAATATTCAATTCCCCTTTCCTTGGTTCACTCTTTTGGGCTTTGGCATACTCCTCTTGTTTTCCCCATTCTTTTCCTTCTGATCCCACACTCTTCTCTGCTGCTGTGTAGTGGTTGGTCCCCTTTCTATTTAACCACTTTCAACTGCTCTGAATTTAGGCTTTTGTCTTCTTGCTTTAGACTGTTCCTCTGGCTACCTTCTCGTGTGGCTGCCCTCTGCATGTGCTTTTATTCTTTTTGGGCAATCCCTTCCCACTTCTCCCACCTTTTTTCTTTCCTTCTTCACCTCCCATTGATTACTCTTTCCTTCTGGCATCTTCTGCACAACAACCACTTTTCCTTTCATTCTGTTCCTCTTCTGTCTTGGCTCCTAGCTCCCTCTCCACTTCCTTGTCGCTATGTTGCTCTCCTCTTCGTTCATGATCCTCTTTTCACGCTCTCACTTCATGTACCACCCACCTTAGCATCTTGCAAGACTCCTTTTTTCTCCTTCTACTTTCCTACTGTCAGTACCTTATGGATATCTGCGAGGATTGCCTTTTCCGCCCCACACCTAAGAATCCTAAGGAGAACCGTAAAGATGGGAGGAAAACTCATCAACAACTAGGTCCCCAAGGCTGTGGAAGGGGACAAAGGGCAGGTTAGAACCTGTGTCCAATGGACAATCGCAATGAGGAACACAAAAATACACACCTACCTAGGCCAGAGTTGGTGAAGGTGATACACCTAGTTGGAAAAGTTATCCCTCCCCTGCTTTGAGTCCATAGGTTATGAAACCGCATGACTGAATGAGACGTGACCCAAAATAACACAAGCAGAAGGGACTTGGCCCACCGGCACACAGGTGTGATTATGGGACAGTATTCTAATGACACAAGGGGCTCATCACGAGTTAGCCGGTACACAGGAAAAGGTGGCAGTAATAACGGTTAGCACCACTTTGACTGTACCAGCGAATTACGAGTCGCCGGTAACACCATTAAGATAACACGGTTGCCAGTAAACCTGCCGCCGGTCACTCCTGCAAGAGTATTACCATCAACACTATATCCGACGATGGTACAACTAGAGACGGAATTACCAGCAAAACGTTATTACCGGCATATCGTGAGTCCGAAATTTAGCAGTAATGGCAAAAGCACAGCAGAGAAACCTCCACCTGGAGGTAAATGCATACAGATGAGTGAAAACAGTACACATGTGCGCCCAGGTGCATCCAATGCATTCACGCAGAGTACATAAGGGCCTCAACCACCCCAAACACGCTTCCAAACACAACCATGCTGCCACTGGCCTGTATGAGGGTGAACATGCAGCTGGTCCAATTGAACGTTGGCCTGCAGGCGCAGGTGGTGTGAGGGCATCTTGGGAGTAAGACACAGGCAACTGATTCAAAGTAAACACTTTTATTAATTTAAACGTCAGGATGGAAAAGCCCATCTTTCCCTACACTATGGTGGCATTTCCCAACCAAACCAAAACTAAGGAAAGTCAAAGGGCACAAGTTCAATTTAGGAATCTGCTGTGTCAAAAACCAATACATGCCCTCACAACTATTCTTATACAACGTGTAGGGATGTCAGCAACCGACAAAATAGTGTTCAGCATAACGTTTGGAGCTTGGTTCAGCTCACAGCTTTCTTTCAGCTCTCTTCCCCAAGTATGAAGCGGTTCTAACAAAAGTCTTAGGATTGCCTTGAGTTCCAAATTAATATTGGATTGACCAATACTTTGGGTTCCCTTCCCCAAGTTCCAAAACACAATTCAAAATACAAAATATCCTGAGGCCCTGTCCTCAAGACAATAAGCAGTTCCAACCTCAGTGAGCCCTTCCCCAAGACACAATTTCAATGATGTATTAATATGATGGTTTTTCCCAATTGTCTTAATGTTCTGTGCCACAATTGTACCCTCTGCATATAGCTAGTCTTTGCACCACAACAAGTTTTGGTTGAATATGGCACTTCAGTTAAATTCTCCTTTTAAAGTTCACTTCCCAAAGTTCCATTCACTTTGGGTACTAATGAACATTGGGTTCGCTGGCCTGGTTAACATTACATTCACTTTATAGTTCGTTATTCATTGGTGTCTTTTCATTAACACTTAATTGTTCTGTAAAATAATATATATTAAAGTTGCTTGGAGTGCAAGTTTCATTCACATTAGGAATTGGCACACAGAGTATTTAGTTATATGGAAAAAGCTACATTTCTCTTACCTATTCTATCTATATATATATTTGTGAAAGTGTGTTTGTATGTTCGGGGTTGGCTCCATCCCCATAACAGTTGGTGGGCTGACATTTTGGCCCAAGGTCGCATACCAGTCTAGGGTGTACTGGCAATAGTGAAACCTGCACTGGGGTGGAGCGAGGTCCGGCCCTGTGCTATTAGTATGGGCGATGCCAGGAGATTGATGATTTTTCAAAAATAGGAAGTTATGACACAATAGAACATCCACAAGGCTATAGCAGACCCCACTTGCATGTCAGCTACAGACGCCGGGGGTATGGCTAGTCGTCTTCATATAAGTGGTACTTTGTGAGTGGCGGAGTGAGGCACAAGTGTTGCACTTTGTTGAACCCACATGTTTGTGAAAGCAGAGTCTTTTTCCTGCTGTTTGCTGGGCTGGGAGGAGCAAACAGTTAAAATCCCTGCTCACTCGCGGAGTGATGCAGAGTGAGGCAGGAGTGTTGTGCTGTGTTTCGCTGGGTTCGCGGGAGGGAGGACATAATCTATGGATGTCTGGAAACCAACTCTTTGAACTTGCCTCTCAACCGATGACCGCCCCCTATCAACTGAAGGAAAGAGGTGAAAGCAAGTGATTGGCTTGTGGTCCACTTGGAGGAGGTACTTCAACTCTGAAAGCTGTCTGCAGGCACCTCCGATGAGACAACACTGTTAATCCACGTCTCTGCTTCCTAAGGTGAGTTGAATGCAGGCGTTCATTGAACTCTTGAAAGCTTACGTCTGACGCTTTGTACTGTGACATAAATCCTGGCAGATCCTGACCCCAACTCCCTTTCCACCCCATCCCTCTTGTATCCTTGCTTCAGCTACCTCTGCGATGCCTGGCAAAGTACAAGGTCGCTCTAAAGCCCGGGCAAGCTGCTCTAATAAACTGTATGGTTTACACTCAGAAAAACCTGTAATCAATTTAACTGCTGCAGCGGGTGAGCAAGCAGGCGTTAAGCAAAGAAGCTGCTTAGCTTCTGCTATAGGGGCAATGGACAGTTGCAGAGGTACAAATGAGGTATATTTTCCTGTGAAAACGAAAGGCCCCGTCCAGCATGTATGAACATCCACAGTCACAGATGCTATCGGCACATCACAGGGCAGTACGAGTACTTCTACCCACAATGTTGACAATGACTCACTCCTGAGAATGTGCTATGCACTACAGGGTAGTACCCTGCATGCCCGTATGGTACCTGAAAACCAAACAATGGTTTTATTGGCTGCGTGTGTGGACGAGGAAGGATCCCAAGAGCCTTTAGCGAAGGCTATAGATGGGAGGGTTGAGGCTGCTCCGTCTACTACCGCCGCTCAACAGAGTGTCAGCCAGTCCTAATTTGCACCATGACACAGAAAATGAACCTACACTATCTGATCTTACTGACAACTACAGCACGTATGAGACTTCTGACTGTGTATCTAGTAGTGGAGTGCTGCAATTTGCTGTAAAGATACTGTTGAAACTCTGTGGGTCAATACATGAGGATTTTAAAAAGCAGGGAGCTTCCATCTCTCAATTATAAGAGATGATAATTGTGCTAATATTTAGTGTTGCCGATGCCTCCCTTCTGATTGACCTGATCAACATATCGCCACCTCTACAACCTCTCGACGACATCCAGATCAACAACACTGATCCCTAAAACAACAATGAGTTAGAAATGAATTCTCCCATAAACTATCCTTTGAGGAAACAATGAAAGCTGGCCAAAAGGCTCCAGCCAAGGGGCGACAAGTCTACAAAGTTCTGACCTCCCCAGTCAGTATCCCCTGAAAAACAGCCTCTCAAGTCAACAATCAGATCGGACTCTAACATGAAATCCATGAAAGAGCAGAGACGAGCAGTACGCCCTAAGAGGAGGTCCGCTCAGACTGTTGGAACTTTAACCAGCTGGCTAGAAAGGGAGGATCATCCTAAACAAATTATTTCTATTGAACAGCAAGTACCCTCAAGCAGCGGAATCAATGATCTTACCGGGAATAATAATCCACCTAATGAAGACTTAACCACTAACACCACACTACTCCAGGAAGCAGATCAACAACTGATTGCAAGCAGTGTGAAAACGGGGGAAATGGATCCCAAAGTCCTCACAATTAGCCCGGCACGTGAAGTTAAGGGGTCCCGAAATGTAAACCGCTCTGCCCTTATGGTGGTATTCAATAAAGTACTGGCATTGAGGATCCTAAACTCGGGAGACTTTGCCTTCATAGAACCCCTTTGCCTTCAACCAGGGAAGGTAACAAAGATTCACTGTTGTCTACCCAAGGCAGACTCATTAATGCGCCAACATCAGGCCTCCCTTATCCATCTGGGATTTGTGTGGGATATAGAGACAACAAAGGCAGAGGTGTCTACATGCTGTACCCAATGTAAAAGATTGCAACCTGCCAGCAAAGCCTCTAACACAAACATTATGCCAGATGCTGGAGTAAAATTTGATGATGCTCAGGTGCTTCAACCACTGGCTATACACGGGCGGTTCTCGAGACTTACTAACAGGACATGAAATATGTACGCTACAAGAGTCATGGGTTACATTCAATATTGAGGTTGACAGATAAGTCATATTGCAAACGGAGGCTATCAAGGGGAGTGTGGGTGGCCGAGCAGGCGATTTGTTGATAGGTGTAAGAAATTATCTCAAACCCAAATTGATATTTTTCAGGGCTGCCTGTTGGTAACATCCTGGCAGTAGAGGTGTTTGGTAACAGTGGTGGACTGGAACAGCAGGGTATGTTAATTGTGAACATCTATGACCCACCTGGCACTAGTACCACTGAAGTTATGTTTGATCATCTGGAACATATTTTGTCACAATGGGGGGATTCAGCAGCTACTAATCCTATCATTCTTCGTGGTGACTTGAATGCGAGATATGTCGCCCGGGCTGCTGGTGCAGTGTACAAATATGTGGCTGAGTACGGTAATATGTCGCACCAAAACAAACACCAAGGGTAGGCAGTGGCTCGGCTATCTCCATGAATGGAGCATGTCCTTATTAAATGGACGGACAACGGGGGATTGCTCCGAGGGACCAACCTGGTGCGTAGGTGTAAAAAAGGCCACATTGGATTACTTTGCTAGTAACAACTGTTTGTGGGAACGGGTAATCTCACTGAAGACGGCCTTTAACAAATTCAGTGACCACACAATGCTTACCCTGGTTTTTGATGTGAATAGCAGCGATACAGAGGCTCACATGTGTGGTGATCTGAAGAATGTGTGGTGGAAACCACATTAGTTGGAATCAGATTAAAATAACAAAACTATGCGCCACCGCCTTCTCCCAGGGGCAATTTGATTGGAGTAGTCTCAAAGGCAAAAACGCCAATGAAATCGAAGAATGGCTCTATCAATTGGCACACACTGCAGGGGCCTTCCATAGAAAACCTATATTAACCAGCAAAACCAGGTTAAGTAAACCATTCGATATAATGTCCCCCCGTTGCTGGTGCAGCGCGCAATCACAATCATAAAAAGAGAATACCGAACCTGGTTAATACACCATCAGCTATTTATCTTGAAGCCCGAATGGCAGCAATTTGTCCAAGCTTTAAAGTTACGAGACACAGGTGAAATATGGAAGATCCTGGTCACAGCTTGGGGGGTAAAGTTAAATAAGATCATAAATCCGGTATCTGGATCTGAATGGAGTAGTTACATCACTTCTACATGTTTTGACCCTGCAGCCCCTTCAAGGTCTGCCAGTTCAGATGTGTCCTGGCCACTGCCGATGAGTAGGAAGATTCTGGCGGCTGCCATCATTAATCTTAAGACATCAAGAGTCCCCAGAAAATTGGTCACAGGTGCTGCTCATACTGTTTTCCCCCCCCAGAGTATCTAGAGAAAGCTGCATACCGTCTTCATGGCAGCAGTCTGTCCTCATACCCGTTTACAAGAAAGGGGAGTGGTCAAATGTTAACAACTACAGACTGCTCTCCATGTTGGACGTTACAGGTAGAATCTTTGCAACTTTGGTATTAAGAGAGCTACAGGGCTGGGTGGACGCTAACAACATACTCCACCCAGCTCAGACTGGCTACCTGCCTGTATCAGGTACTACCCATAACAGCAGAGCCCTCGATTTCCTGATACAGACTACTCACAGTAAGACGGATACCACACTGTATGTCATATTTGTGGATTTCAGAAGTGCTTTTGACCAGGTGAATAGGGATACACTTTGGTTTAAGCTTAGGAAAATGGGATGTCCCAATTGGCTTGTACATATTCTGATCCTTCTTCATAGTGATAATAGGGCAAGAGTGATGCTGGACAACGTAGGAATGGTCACAATACCTATAACCCAAAACAGAGGAGTCAAACAAGGGTGGTTAGTGGCTCCCCTGCTGTTAAATATGTATCTAGCTGACCTCCTTTTTCACCTGTTTGGTAAAGCAAACTGTCCACTAAAATAGGTGTACAACCCATGGTGGGTATGTTGCATGCGGACGATCTGGTCCTGTTTTACCACACTTATACCGGCATTAAGAACATGCTAAATTAACTTGCAGTTTATGCCCAGCAACATGACCAGACCATACATTTGGAAAAGACTATCATGATGTTGTTATCAAGAAAAAAGGTCAATTGGACAAGTATGAACACCGTGCTTGGAACAATCGATTATAGCCACATAATTAACATCAAAAGTAGAAAGCTAAGCAATTGACCCACCAGGCTTGTAAGTTTGCAAAAAGCCATACTGGATACGCTATAACCGGTATTATCCTACTGTATAGGCAGTGCTTGGTACCTGCAGTACTATATGGCATTGAGGCCCTTGACTGCAGGACTGCTCTTGGTTGAATAAACTAGAGGATTCCTTTTCGCACAGTTTGGGCCCCTCGTGCTCTATACAATATATATAAAAAATACCGGAGAGGTGGGCATCACAATGTTTACTCACTTCTATTCAATGTGTACATCTCTCAGTTAGTTTCCAATAATTTTTACCTGGAGTTGCCAGTTTAAACTGGTCCTATAGCACAAGGACCTCCATAAACCACAAACAAAAGAAAACAAGGCAACTTTGCCTTATTATAATTGGCGCTTCTCAGTTGGCCCCTAAAGAGGGCTTCAAGTTCCCAAAGTATTTATATCCAATGTTCTAATAAAATCAAAGCATCAGTTAGATCCATTCAGTTTTTGCCAGGAATGTTTTATTCACATCCCTGTTTTTCTAATTAGATTTATTCTGAATGTGATCTGTTGGGCGATCATATTTTGCCATCAATATACATTTAGCCAATGCATTTCGGTGAAAACCTTCATCAGGGCTGTTTATAGGCTCTTGATTACATCATCAAGCTACGCATAGTCATACATTTGTCAATACAAGTTAATTAAATGGTTTGTATACAATACATAAACAAATTCACACATACCATTTTGTTTGTCCCACAAGTATTCAATTGGTACGCCAGACAAAATAAATGAAAAACAGAAATTATCATTTAGTATCAGCGTTACAAAACTCTATGTACACAGTTTAAGGACAGAAGAGTGTCCCACCTGATCACTTTCAATGCGCTCTCTCTGTCAAATCTGGTAAGCCCCAAAGGCTTTTATTTTGCAACCCTCACGGCTCCAGCCACGTGTGTTGCAGATGCATGGTGAAACACATATGTCAATCGTGTCTCTGTGAAAGAAACAGGCTATTAGACAGCCGTTTTAACATGTCTTTAGTGATTGTATGAATCAAAGCGGCAAATGTTCTCTGACGTTTACCTTCAGTTCCTGCATTGTACTGCCTTCTGCAGAGAGACATGCACGCGCATGTCTCTTAGTTCTATTTAAACGTTGCCTTGGAGATGGAGTCGAGGCGCCGAGGTCTGACAGGTATGCCAGAGCACGTACGCCTCGTGCCCCACCTCCGGGTGATTACCCTGGGGCTGGGATGTCTCCATGACAACTCCTGAAACGCTATGTGTAGCCAAGCTGTCAGCGACGTTCTCGTGTGATTGACATTAGTTTCGGACTGTTACTGTGAATGCATGTGCATTGTAGCGTGATTGCATGTTATAAGTGTAATAGGTGTTGTATAATTTGTGCTGTTCTAAATTTCTCATTATTGCGGATAACTAGGTATCACTACCTCTACTGGCTAATGATTACAGGTTATGTACAAAGCTAACTATCATTAGCTTACTATGTGTTGTATTTTTGTTCTTCATTTGCGGGTTTCAAACGATAGGTCTTAATTAAAACAGGCACAAGTGTAAATGTACAAAAATAGAACTGTAGCGTTTACAATAAAACGTCATGTAGGTTTTTTTGTCTGAAAGGACAAGCAGAAAACCTTCACCCAAACAATGTTTTAGACAATCTAGCACATGGTGTTAGTTAAATTAGAAATAAATGTCATTCCAAGTGTCAAATTAGGTCAGTTTCATCTGTCGATGTCTGGGCTCCAGACCTGGTTGGCCATTATGATGGCTGCTGTGGGAGTTCATACGCAATCATGAATGTTTGATTACAAAAAACACATGAAGTTAATCTCCTCGTTCATTCCTTTAGGAATCGGGGAACTCAAACGATCTATCCAGAAAGTTTCTTGTTGATCCATTGTTTTCTGAAAGTTTTCATGTGGATCTCTCTTTTCCACTATTTCTAGGATAGCGAATCGAATCTGTGCCAAGTTGTTTTTTGTCATGCCAATGTCTTGCCACAGCCGAAGTTTTGTTGTTGTTACATATACAGGATCTGTGTTCGTTCCATCTTGTCTTAGACGTTCTTACAGTTTGTCCGACATAATGCAAGCCACAGGGACATTTTATGGTATATATCACGTTTTGGGAGTCACATGTTCCAAAGATTTTTAGTTTTATATTTTCTCCTGTATACGGATGTTTCAAAGAATCACCTTTCATGATGTAGCCGCAATTGCTACAATTTAGGCAAGGAAAAGTACCTATTCTCTTGGTGGCTTTCTTATTTTGTGCTGGTCTGGTCTTTACAAGTTTATCTTTCAAATTATGACTCCGTTGATAAGCGAATGTTGGGACCTCTTTGAATAAATGTTCTACACGTTGGTCGCAGGTGACTGTGTTCCATTGTTTTTTAATGATAGTTTTAATGCGGTTACTCTGTCTTGAGTACTTGGATATGAATACTAGGGGGGTTCATCTTCCTTCTTGGTTTTAGTTCTCAATAGATCTTCCCTTTTCTGAGTTGCTATGCGTATTTCTGCTGCTGTCACTTCTTCTTTCATGTATCCACGGTCCAGAAATTTCTTACCCATGTCTTTGACTTCTTTTTCGTACTCTACAGGGTCACTCACTAGTCTTTTTACACGAAGCATCTGGCTGTGTGGTAAATTTTTGATGAGACTTGGTTGGTGAAAGGTTAGTCGTTGGAGTAGATTATTCCTATCTGTAGGCTTTTGAAAGATGGTGGTCTGGTATCCTGTGTCGGTTATTCTGATTTGTACATCCAGAAAGTGTATACTTTCACAAAAGTATTCATGTGTAAACTGTATTCTCGTGTCCTTACTGTTTAGGTAATGAAAGAATTCAAGTAGTTCTTGTTCACTGCTTTGCCATACCCCAAAGATATCATCGATGTATCTTATCCAGATACCCAGATGTTGTTGCCACCGTTGGTTAAGTAAAACATTTTCGGTTTCAAATTTGTGCATGAATGAGTTTGCATACGAAGGGGCCATGGTGGCCCCCATAGCTGTGCCAGCCACATGTAAGTAGTAATTATCTTTGTATCTAAAGTATGAATTGTTGCTGATGAATTCCAGCAGTGCCATTAAGAATTCTTTTTGAGCTCTTATCTCCTCTGCCTTCAGAAGTATCCATTCCACTGCTTCGTTACCCAGATCGTGTGGGATTGACGTATACAAACTCTTAACTTCATTTGTAAAGCAAATGTTTTGGGAGTCAAATAGTATTGAATTCAGGTGTTGCAAAAAGTGTGTAGAGTCTCGGATGTATGTACTTGTTTTTTTAATCAAAGTTTGTAGGAAGTAGTCCACATATTTACCAGGAGGTTCTAGGATGCTGTTTATCCCTGCAACAATTGGTCTGCCTGGCGGTTTGACTGAGTCTTTGTGTACATTTGAGAGAGTATAAAAGTGTGGTACCCGTGGGTAAGAATTCGTCAAGAATTTTTTCGTGTGATGGTTTATCCACTCAAGTTCCTCTGCTTTATCTAGAAGGATCCCCAGATTTTCTTTCATTTCTGCTTTTGGGTCATTTTCTAATGGTGCATATGTATTGATGTCTCTCAGTCGTCTTTCGCATTCTTCATCATAGTCCACCGTGTTCAACAAAACTATACCGCCACCTTTATCTGCAGCTCTTATTGTGATGTTTGGATCACCATATAAATCTTGGATTAATTTTAACTTGTGTGGTTTCATATTGCGTCCAGTTTTAGATTTAAAATGCATTTTTTTCAAAGTCTCTCGTTACCTGTTTTGAAAAATGTCTACTGATGGGACACTAATAGGAGGGATAAAGGTGCTCTTGCTCCTGAATTCCTTCAATCCTCCATCATGGTGTCTGGCATGGATTCACATGCTCATGAATATTCCCCGTCGTCAGGCTGGGAATCCTCGGTAAAGAAAAAATCAGTATCAGTTTCGTTTCTGATCTGTCTTTCTTAGTAGTAACCAATCACTGATCTCTGGGTCATACTGCCCCCAGCCAATGACTGCCCTCATCCTAAGCCCCGCCTCTGGCAGCCATCCTCAGATTTTTACCGCACGCTCAAGTGTTGAGAGTCCTCGTGTTTAGCTCTCGCGTTTTTTACTGCATTTTCATGCTTTTTCAGGAGATTTTCTCATTTTTTCGGTTCAATCGAGCCTCAAGCTCCACCGTTTCTACTTCCGATAACGGGGACCCGTTTCGGAATTCTTCTATGCCCCTCAAGGGTGAAGTTTTCGTCGGGTTTATACTCCTTGGAGGATTCCGGAAGATCTGCGGCCTACCTCAACGGACATGGCCCAGAACGGACATGGCCCAGGACAAGGGAAGCTCAACGCCCGGATCCAAGCTCTTCAGGTGCTGAACTGGATGCGGATTACAGAACGAAGGGGGGCAAGGGGGGAGCAAGCATACTATTCAGCAGACAGTTAATCCCCTTTCTCATCTGCAGAAGGATATTCCTACGGGCCAGACAAGCAAGATTTGGGGGTCCTGTTCAATCGGTGGTCCGAATTCTGCGCATCACGCTTGAAGAGGCCACAGCAACCCAGACCAGACCAGCACCTCCGTGGGAGCCAGGTGAGCGTTACTCCTCTCTAGGGTCCGGCGAGGGGGATTCGGGGTCCACCGGTCTCGCAGGCACGAAGGGCGGAGTGGGGTGGACTCTCCTCCGCTTGTTCGGAGGGCTTCCCGACGGGCCTGGTTCTGGATCGTCCGTCGGGGTCTGTGGTAATCTCGTCCTTATCTCGGTGCATAAGGATTGGATTGCCAACAAAATGGCCGCCGATCTATCCTGGGGCTCGGGCAATGGCTGCAATGGACGGGATGGCCGTTCCACTGGGCCCTGTTCGTCGTCGTTCTCTTCGATCACGTCAGCAGGGACCGTCCCCTGGGATCGAACCTTCTCAAACCTCTCGTTGAGGCCCAAGGACCTCTCGTTGAGGCCTATGGACCTTTCGTTGAGGCCCTTCTCGGTTTCCACCAGTTCCTCCTAAGAGGCTGATTCCGAGTCTGTAATGTCCACCGCCCCCCCCCTCTTTTTCAGCCAGGGGCTTCACAGGGGTCTTAGCGATGGGCTGGAAAGAGGAATCCCTCCGCGGTGGCAGGGATACTCTGGGCCCAGCAGGCGTTTCCACAGGCGTAGTCTCAGCCGGCTTCGCCAGGGTCGCAGCGACCACTTCGATAGAGGCCTTTGCCGGGTGGATCAAAGCCCTCACCACCTTAGGTGCGTCCTGGACCTTCGCCTTGGGGGGGAGGGTCAGCGCCTCGCTCCCCCTTCGAGGTTGACCGGGTCCGCTCCAGAGGCCTACCCGGGTTCTCGGACATCCTCTTCCCCGAACCAGAACGCTGGCTCATGGTCGAACGTGCCGGGGAAAAAAGGAGGCTCACACTTGAACTTTTGCATCTTCATACTTACGGCGTATCGCTCAGAAAAGTCAAGTGGTTGTGCCAGCGCCATTCTGAAAACCAGTGAAGTAACTGGACGAATGCGCGCCCCTGCACCAGAAGCAGGATGGAGAGTTCATCCTTCCAAACCATAAGGTGAGCTCAAACCGGGGGTTTTGGAGGAAGTCAGAGAAGTGTGAGCCTTTTATGTTGTTTTTTCTGTCCTTTATTTCAGGTGCAGAACAAAGGCGATGCGTTGAGGGATTAAATTGCCGGTGGTAAAATCAGGTGAGTTAGTGATGAGGGCGACCCCTCTAAATGTCTTTATAATTTCCCAGTAATGTCTTTTGTCCTTTCCCCATAGGGGCCGGGGTGCGGTACCTGCCAAAGATGCGGCGCCGACCCGAGATGTGGAATGGTTCACCAAGAAAAGCCGGTAAGTAATATGGCTGAAAATTCGGCTTTCCTCTCGTGTTCCCTTGCTCACCTTTTGTCTCTTCTTCTCTCCCCTAGGTGCAGAGATGTGGCGACCGGTGCTGAGAGCCGCAATGGAGCCGGGCGGCGTCTCGAGAACAGGTGAGTGAAGCGCGGCGCTGCAGCGATCAACGCGGTTCTTTTAAATGGAAGTCTTCTTTCAGGAATGCTGGCGTGAAGATTCCGGATGCAGGTAAGAAGGTTGAATAAGTTCTTGGTTTTCACCTTTCTCTTCTCTTATTCCCTTACAGGTGTTCCAGGTTCGAGGCGGGCGTGGCTGGAGTCCAGGTGCAGGAGCAGACACGGTGAGCGTTCAGCTACTGGGATGCAGAACAACTCGAAGCACGTGTGGCTGTCCGGGCGTGGCTTAAATTGCTTTGGAAGACGTTCCAGGTGAGTATTCTTCCACAGCCCCACTCAAGTAACAAAATAGTTCCTTCAGAAAAATAGTCCCTCCTAAGCCTCATTTGGCTTGGTTCTTCATGCAGCATGGTCTGCATCAGGTCAGTGTGCAGCATGGTCTGCTTCAGGTAAGTGCACCAAACACTTCACCTTATGAGCCTGGCGCCTATGGCGCCAGGACTGATGTCCAACATGAGCCTGGCGCCAACGGCGCCAGGACAGAGTCCAAAGAGCCCCTATAAAGGGCCGCTGGGCTTTTACCCGGGGGCGTGATGCCTGCTCCCGGGGGTGCTGGGCCTGGCGCTCCGGGGGTAGGCATCATGACAGCACTTCCCCCCCCTCCCCCCCCCAAGGCCCCTCCCAAGGTCGTTCCCCAGGAGGTTTTGGTTTGTTCGGGAAATTCCGATGGAACCTTTTTGCTAGCCTAGGTGCATGTACGTGGTCGCTGGGTTCCCAAGATCTTTCCTGAGGCCCGTACCCCTTCCAATCAATTAGATAGAAAAGTTTTGATTTTGAGATCTTAGAGTCCAAAATGTTCTTCACCTCGAATTCAGGCTCCCCATCTATCTGGATTGGTTCTGGTGGCTTTATTAATCTGGTTCCTGGTTGCACTGGTTTCAAAAGCGACACATGAAAAACGGGGTGAATCCGCATGTTAGCTGGTAGATCTAGCTTGACTGCCACTGGGTTAATTATAGCTTTGATCGAGTAAGGGCCTAAATACCTTGGATCAAAAGTCCGAGGTCCCTTGAGCGATAAGTGTTTGGTAGCCAACCATACTTGATCCCCTATTTGGTATGGAGGCGCCTCCTTTCGATGCAGATCCGCATTCCTTTTGTATTTCCCTTTCGCATGTTGTAAGTGTGCAGTAGCATCCTTGAAGGCTTGAGTAATCGTAGAATGCAAATGGTCCACTGCGGGCATTTCGAGGCTCAAAGGTGAGTCCAAGCCTGAAGTACGAGGGTGATGTCCATATAGGGTATAAAAGGGGCTCTGACCAGTTCCAGAGTGTATCGAGTTATTGTATGCATATTCAGCCACCCATAAAATATCCTTCCAGTTACCCTCCGATTGGTGCAACATACATCGTAGATATTGTTCAAGGGTCTGGTTCGTTCTCTCCGTCTGACCATCGGTCTGTGGGTGGTGGCTGGTTGAGAGTCTTACGTCGATTTGTGCCAGTTGACAACACTTTTTCCAAAAATGAGAAATAAACTGGCTTCACCGATCGGAGATTAGTATGGACGGGAATCCATGCAGACGGATTATATTTTCGAGGAATTCCTTGGCAAGAACAAAAGCTGAAGGTAATCCTTTCAACGGAATAAAATGGGCCATCTTGGAAAATAAATCCACCACAACCAGAATAGTATTGTATCCATTACAAGAGGGCAGCTCCGTGATAAAATCCAGGACAGAGTCCAAAGAGCCCCTATAAAGGGCCGCTGGGCTTTTACCCGGGGGCGTGATGCCTGCTCCCGGGGGTGCTGGGCCTGGCCTGGTGCTCCGGGGGTAGGCATCATGACAAGAGGATACGGCGACGGATACAGCAGGGACGGACGATGACGGCGGCGATGACACAGCAGACATCCCGTCGTCACCAAACCCCCCCCCCCCCCCGCGGGCGTCTCCAGCCGACGAAATTGACTCTTTCCTCGGCATGATAACCAGGGCATCTGAGCTTTTTCAGCTCTGCCCTTAAGAACAGAAAAAGGAGGGGGTTTCTGTACCAACGACGAGAGGCCAAGAGGAAGACAGTCCTTGCGGTGCCTTTACTCGACGACATCTGGGAGGAGGGGCTTGCTGTCCTCAAGAACCGAGTCCCCAATGCCGCCCCCTTATGCCTCAGAGCCCAGCCCACGCCGGACTCTGTCGTCTCGGCAGCGGCTAAGAAGAAGGCAGCGGGTGCGGCGGCTTCAACTTCCACCTCCCCGCTGGACAACGAGGGCAAGAAGTTGGACTCTATGGGACGACGAGTCATCTCGTCGGCGGCGACGACGATTAAGGCGGCCAATGCCTTAGCGATCGTGGCCCGCTACGTCAGGGAGCTCTGGTTCAAGATAGCTCCCCTGCTAGACTTCCTGCCTGATGACAAAAGGGCGTATGCCCTAGAAATTCTGCAGGAAGGCGAGGTGGCGTTGGATCATGCCATAACGGTGGCAACGGACATTGCCGATACCGGATTTTGCCAACTGGGCAACAGAGTTTGCCTCCGACGACGAGGATGGCTCAAGGCGACAGACTTTCGCCAAGACGTCCAGACCAGGGTGTTGGACAACCTTTTTGGTAAGGCGGTGGATGAGTCCCTACAGGCCATCAAGACCGACTCTGAGACGGCCCAGGCCCCGGGGGTGCTTCAAAAGCGGCGGCCCTTTCGGAGCTCTGGAGGCAGACAGGGTGCCTCCAAAGGATCCAGCGGTGGCTCCTCTTCTCAGGAGGCCTACAAAGGTCGCGGCAAGCAAGGGGGTTCCCATCGCCAAGGAGGCCAAGGCGGCAAGGCCGCCTCCAAGCAAGACTGACCCGGCCGGGTTGTCGGGCCCCCACCAAAGAACCCCGGTGGGAGGCCGGCTGACTAAGTTCGTCAGCGTGTGGGAGTCCATCTCCACCGACCGTTGGGTGTTGGACACCCTGGCCAACGGGCACTCGCTGGAACTCCAAAGAAGTGCCCTTGCATTCCTCCCGTGGCCAGGAAGGAGAATCGCGTCCCTCAACTACTGTCGGAGGTAAAGGCGATGCTCAAGAAAGGTGCCATCAAGCTCGTTCCCAGAGGGCTCCGGGGCTCCGGAGTGTACTCAAGGTACTTCCTCGTCAAGAAGAAGACATCCTGGACCTGCGTCGCTTAAACAAGTACATCAAGGTGCAGAAATTCAGGATGGTCACCCTCCAGCACGTGCTGGGACAGCTGGAGGAAGGCGATTTCCTATCGTCTTTGGACCTGGAGGATGCTTACTTCCACATCCCTATTCTAAAAAGGCACAGGAAGTTCCTCAGGTTCGTGGTTCAGGGACGCCACTACCAGTTCAGGGTCCTACAGTTCGGATTAAAGTCGGCACCCAGGGTTTTCACCAAGTGCCTGGCACCAGTGGCGGCGCGGCTGTGTCTGCAGGGGTTCCATGTTTACCCCTACCTGGACGATTGGCTAATCCGGGCAAGGACAAGGGAACTCGCCGTCGAACACACAGCGAGGACCGTCCGGTTGCTCACGGAGCTGGGGTTCGCCATCAACTACCCCAAATCCCACCTGATTCCATCGCAGATAGCACTGTTTCTGGGAGCGAAGCTCGATACAGTGGGGCAATTGGCCTCCCCTTAAGTGGAGAGGACCAAGACCATCCTGGGCATGGTGCGGCGCCTGCTAGCCACGGACGTGGCCAGGGTGAGGTCCATCAAGACCCTCCTCGGGATGATGTCCTCATGCATCTACCTTGTACCCCTTTGCAGACTTCGGATGCGTCCACTACAGGAGTTTCTCGACGCCCGCTGGCTCCAAGCGAGGGGCTGTTTCGAGGGCAGGATCCCTCTCGACGAGGAGTTCCGTCAGGCGATCTTTGGTGGGGCATCCGTGCTCACCTCACGACAGGCACGGAATTTCAAATCCCAGATTTTCAGGAGACGGTGACAACAGACGCTTCTCTGGAGGGTTGAGGGGCCCACACAGGAGACCTCCACGCAAGAGGCCTTTGGCTCCCGGAGGAGAGGTCTCTCCACATCAACATTCTGGAGCTCCGAGCAGTGTTCTGGGCTGTCAAGTCGTTCCTTCCGTCCCTCAAGGGCAAAGTGGTGAGGATCTTCACCACCACGATGTTCTATATACGGAAGCAAGAAGGCACCAGATCCCCAGCCCTATCCAACGAGGCCCAGGATCTGTGGCACTGGGCGTCGCCCAGGGGATGTTTCTGGTTCCCTTCCACCCAGCAGGATTAAAAAACACCATTGCGGACTCACTCAGCAGGGAGCTGCGCTCGTGCCACGAGTGGGAACTGCACCAGGACCAAGTGGATCGACTCTTCCAACGATGGGGCAAACCCCAGATCGACCTGTTCACGATGGTGACAAACTCCAAGTGCCAGAGATTCGCCAGCAGGTTCCCACAGCCGAGGAGCATGGGCGATGCTTTCTCGTTCCCTTGGGACGGCCTGTTTCTATACGCGTTCCCTCCGTTGCCGTTGCTGCTCTGCCTCATCAACCAGCTCAATAAGTTCAGGTGCAGGATGATCCTCGTCGCACCGGCGTGGCCGAGGCAGATCTGGTTCCCGGACCTTCTGGACTTGTCAATGTCCCCACCAGTCAAGCTGCCGGCGGACGCGGATCTTCTCTCCAGAGAAGGAGGCGCCATTCTCCATCACGACCCACAGTCGCTGAACTTGCAGGCCTGGCTCCTGCAGCACTAGAGTTTGGAGGGTACGATATCCCGGCTGATTGCAGAGAGGTTCTTGCAAAGGCCAGAGCGTCCTCGACTCTCAAGTGTTACGGTCATAAGTGGAAGAGGTTCTCTGTCTATTGCCGTGCACAGAAGATTAACCCTCTGCAGATTACGGCCCCTCAAGTGCTGCCGTACCTACTGTCGCTGGCCAAAGCTGGACTGGCTCACACCTCCATAAAAATACATCTGGCTGCCATTTCCCGATACACCAGGACTACGGGACGGGCGTCCTTGTGGTCTCATCGCCTGGTAAAGGAATTCATGAAGGGACTATTCCGATCATTCCCGCCGGTGAAGGCCCCTGCCCCGGCGTGGGAGCTTAATGTGGTACTGACCAGGCTCATGGGAGCCCCATTCGAGCATATATATTCAGTGCCTTTGAAGTTCCTATCATGGAAGAGAGCATTCCTCGCGGCCATCACCTCTGCACGACGAGTGGGAGAGATTCAGGCCCGATCTTGCAAGCCTCCATACTTGACTTCTCATGACACAAGGGTAGTGCTGAGGACGCACCCCTCCATGCCCAAGGTGCCGTCGGACTTCCACCTCAACGAGCCCTTGGTGTTACCAGTTTTCTTCCCGTCGCCTTCGACACCGGCCGAGAGGACTTTGCACTCACTGGATGTAGCTAGAGCGCTGAAGTTCTACGTCGACCGCGCAAAGAGTTTTCGGAAGACGTCACAACTGTTCGTGAACTTTGGGTCTGTGAATCAAGGGAAGGCTCTCTCGAAGACTTCCATTTCCAGATGGCTCTCCGGCTGCATCATGCATTGTCACTGGTTGGCAAACCGACCGCTGCCCGGCCGTCTGAGAGCCCATTCGACCAGAGCGATCGCTGCTACCATGGCATTCCTGTCTGGTGTGCCCCTGCTGGACATCTGCAGGGCTGCTACGTGGAGGTCGACGCACACCTTCACAAGATTCTACTGCGTCGATCGGGACTCCAGGGAGGAGTCCAGGGTCGACCAAGCAGTGCTGCGCAACGTGTTCGCTTAAGGTGAGCCTGGTGAGGAGGTAAGAGATGCTTAATGTTGAGCCTGTTGCCACCTCCCGTGGTTGTGCATGTGTATACTGCTATGTATTCTTTTATTCATGAGCATGTGAATCCATGCCAGACCCCATGCTGGGGAAGGAACAAGTTACTTATCTGTAACTGTTGTTCTCCTGCATGGGTCTGGCATGGATTCACATGCAAACCCTCCCACCTACCCCTCTGCGGCTCTTCACTTGGTCATGCTGCCACTTGGCGTGCTACCAAATCTGAGGATGGCTGCCAGAGGCGGGGCTTAGGGAGAGGGCAGTCATTGGCTGGGGGCAGTATGACCCAGAGATCAGTGATTGGTTACTACTAAGAAAGACAGATCAGAAACAAAACTGATACTGATTTTTTTCTTTACCGAGGATTCCCAGCCTGACGACGGGGAATATTCATGAGCATGTGAATCCATGCCAGACCCATGCTGGAGAACAACAGTTACAGGTAAGTAACTTGTTCCTTCTTCTTCTTTTTTGTTCCCTGTTTCCTCATTTTCTAGTTTGCTAAAAAGCACTTTTAGCTTCATTTTTCTGATTAGTTTGTATAGTTCAATTTTGGACTCAAATAAGGTGCTGTCATACGTAGGCACAAAGCTTAAGCCTTTTTGTAGTGTCTGCAGTTCTTGAGTCGTCAATATCCTTGCTGATAGATTTATCACAATGTTTTCTTTTGTTGTAACCTTGTGTTCGGTTTCCCTCTTTGTCTTTCTCTTCCCCCTTCTTATTCGCCTCTGCCTTTCTCTAAAAAAGCTGTTCTTCCTCTTGTCGAAGCTTCTGAGGGCCTTGTATATCCTGAAGCTGTTGGTAGATTCTCTTCTTCTACGTTAGTAGACTCTCTTTCAGTGTCTGTTCCTGAGCTGGACATCTCACTGGTATTTGTAGGTTTTGGTTTTCTTATTGGAGGGCCATATTTATCCATCCAAGTATAAACTTCATCCTTCAAATAGTCATATGTATCCCTTTTGAATTTTCGGATCTTTTTGGTTTCAAGCTCTCCCTTGTAGTCTGCTAGCTTACTGTTAATCTCTTCCAGGATTATGTCAACTTCTTCTCTGTTTAGTGTTGCCACAAGTTCTTTTTCTATTTCTTGAATTTCGTTATTAAGGTCGGCCAAATTGTTGGCTAACTCCTTGTATGGTGAGTAGTATGAGGGCCAGGGAACACTTATTTAATATTCCTCTAGGGATCCTTTGGCTTTTATGCTATCTCCCTAACGTGATGGCATGTCATTTGCGATTTATTTCTTTGCGTACAAGATATTCCAATGGTTTTATCTGTTGATTAGGATCTTGTGTTTTTGTATTGCTTGTCCCAAATCCGCTGTCTTTAATAAGCCCGAGAATTGATTCTGCTTCTTCTGTTGTGAAGCCCAACGTATCTGCTCTTTTGCTTGTTTAAGCTTCAATTTCTATAAATTACATTCTTTCTTCCGTCTTGTTGTACTTGAAGTTCAAGATCAGTGTGCCTCCACCTCAATTGTGCTGAGGAAAAAACTAGAAAAAATACCGGATAGGTGGGCACCACAATGTTTACTCACTTCTATTCAATGTGTACATCTGTCAGTTAGTTTCCAATAATTTTGACCTGGAGCTGCCAGTTTAAACTGGTCCTATAGCACAAGGACCTCCATAAACCACAAACAAAAGAAAACAAGGCAACTTTGCCTTATTATAACTGGCGCTTCTCAGTTGGCCCCTAGAGAGGGGTGCAAGTTCCCAAAGTATTTATATCCAATATTCTAAAAAAATCAAAGCATCAGTTAGATCCGTGCAGTTTTAGCCAGGAATGTTTTTATTCACATCCCTGTTTTTCTAATTAGATTTATTCTGAATGTGATCTCTTGGGCGATCATATTTTGCCATCAATATACATTTAGCCAATGCATTTTGGTGAAAACCTTCATCAGGGCTTTATGTAGGCTCTTGAGAACATCATCAAGCTACGCATAGTCATACATTTGTCAATACAAGTTAATTAAATGGTTTGTATACAATACATAAACAAATTCACACATACCATTTTGTTTGTCCCACGAGTATTCAATTGGTACACCAGAAAAAATAAATGAAAAACAGAAATTATCATTTAGTATCAGCGTTAAAAAGCTCTATGTACACAGTTTAAGGACAGAAGAGTGACCTGCCTGATCACTTTCAATGCGCTCTCTGTCAAATCTGGTAAACCCCAAAGGCTTTTATTTTGCAACCCTCACGGCTCCAGCCACGTGTGTTGCAGATGCGTGGTGAAACGCATATGTCAATCATGTCTCTGTGAAAGAAACAGGCTATTAGACAGCCGTTCTAACATGTCTTTACTGATTGTATGAATCAAAGCGGCGAATGTTCTCCGACGTTTACCTTCAGTTCCTGCGTTGTTCTGCCTTCTGCAGAGAGACATGCACGCGCATGTCTCTTAGTTCTATTTAAACGTTGCCTTGGAGACGGAGTCGAGGCCCCACAGGTATGCCAGAGCATGTACGCCTCGCGCCCCACCCCCGGGTGATTACCCTGGGGCGGGGATGTCTCCATGACAACTCCTGAAACGCTGTGTGATTGACATTAGTTTCGGAATGTTACTGTGAATGCGTGTGCATTGTAGCGTGATTGCATGTTATAAGTGTAAGAGGTGTTGTATAATTTATGCTGTTCTAAATTTCTCTTTATTGCGGATAACTAGGTATCGCTACCTCTACTGGCTAATGCTACTGGCTAATGCTTACAGGTTATGTAAGCATTAGAGAGGAACTGTTTTTTCTTTTGTTGACCTTCATAGGAAGTATGTGGTCCCCGAGTTATAGATCACTCAATGGTTATTCGAAAATCAAATGAAATGTTCATAGAAGAAATTTTAAAAACAAGGAACTTCATCCATAGTACAAAGTTGTATGGTCTAGTTCACGGGGTATCCCTGGTTGGTTTCTGGGATATCCTTGGTTAAAACCTTCTTCTATTAATATTTCATTTCGATTTTCGAATAACCTTCGAATGATCTATAACTCGGGGACCACACACTTCCTATGAAGGTCAATAAAAGAAAACACAGTTCCTCTCTGAAACGTGGCCCCAAGTTCTTTTGAAACAACACAACTAACTCCGAAATGGGCGGCAGTCCCATAAACCCCACGCCTAAGGACAGAAGTCCCCATATACTATGAGGAAACTTCTGTGACAATTGTCTTTTGAGATCACCCATTAAATGGTACCAGAATAAGGATCAGCCTCCACACTGAAAAGGTGGATCCCAATAAGTGTTCAGTAGTGTTAAAAACATTGTTTAAAATAACACTTCGGAAAAACTTTGAAGTATAATTCATTGCCTCCCTGAATGTGATCCAGAAGGGTTGGTTTGGTCATCATTTGAAAAAGGGGGGTACCATGTCTCTCCAAAGGGCATCCCACTCCCCACAGACACTCCACCCAGGTGATCCCCCTCCACTCCCCCCTCGCTTGTCCACCCCCAGGTTCCGGATCCAAGAGCGATGGACCTTTTCTGGCTAGTTGCGCAGAGGATCCACGGGGAATAGGAGTGAGAACACCCCCAGGTTTCTCACAGAGGAACCTCAGAGGGAGCATACAGCAGAGAAGAGGAAGAGGAAGAGGAGGAGGAGGTGGATGGCGAGGAGGAGACGCCAAGCAAGGAGAACACCCACTTCGGATCGGGGCCTCATCCTGGACCCGAACAGTCAGTCAGATACTCACCCTGTATCATCTCAACAGGGAGACTATTGCCGATCCGCTGAACCCTAATCCAAGGAAACTTTGGAAACAAAATCAACATCAGCACAGCCATGCCTCCACTGGTGTCGGTCCTGGCCTTCCAGGCAATATTCCAGCATAATATGGGCAGAGTGCATGACATCTCGCAGCCAGCCTTTTCCAATGTGCTTGGTCAAGTGCAGGAAGCCCTCCTGCGCCATGGGTTCATCGCATTCCCCACCACCCCGGCACAGGAGAATGCCACGAAGGCTAGATTCTATGCCGTAGCACACATGTCCAATGTACTGGCGGCCCTGGATTGCACCAATATGGAGTTGGTAGCACCCCAGGCATCGGAGGAGGCATACCGCAAGCAGTACCACTCCCTCAATGTCCATGCAACGTGACCCCCACCTTCACCATCACGCACTGATGTGCCTGCTTCCCAGGACCTAACCATGATGCCATGGTCCTGCGGAACAGGCTGCCGGGGTGCATGGAGAGGCACAGAGGCCAATGGGCCTGGATATTGAGTGCAAGTTCCATAACACTGCAACTCACAGGGCTACGACATGGCGCATGATGCTGCAGACAATGGCCAAGTAATATATCACCATCAGGCCTGCCACACCAACAGGACTACATGTACCAATGCAACATCACTTATCCTTAAACATATTTGGGCACCAAACTGGGGGGCTGGCCCACCTAGGTGTGCACACGGCATGTACAGGAGGCCCCCCCCCCCATAGTCGGCAAAAGAGTAAAGAGATGTCAGCAACATTACAAATTACCAAGGTGACCGTCCATGCAATGGAAAAAGACAGTACAATGATACACATGGAAAGTAGATGCACTGTCTGCCTCTCTGAACAGCCTGGACCTCCCTAGACATACTTTGGGTGGTGAACCACTGGGTAGGGGGCCCATAGACACCAATTGAGTTCCAGGGGAGTGAGGGGGGGGTCCGCCATGTTAATGTACTGAGACCACTGCCATACATGGAATTACATGGTGCTAAAATGCAACTAAGGGCCATGACACTGGCAGATGGCATGTACAGAGGCTACCGTGGACTTTTGACCCATCATAGACTCCACAAAGACGACCAGCACATGACACCCAGAAACACTATGGGCTCCCATCAGAGAACATGCATGGGAGCAGTGCACAGGCCCGAACCACCCACCGTGGGTTGCTGCCCTGTCAAGCACAGACCCTAAAAGACATAAGTGTTGGCTGTGAGCCGTGAGCAAGATGTACCATATCAGTCCTAAGACACTCCCTGAGTGGCCACAAGAGGTTGAGTACAGATGGGCACATGTGCACACCAGGGTGTGTGTTGAGCACCCCTTTGGCCTACTGAAGGTGCGCTTCCACTGCCTGCACCGCTCCGGAGGTGCGCTTATGTGCAGGCGGGAAAAGGTGGGACAGATAGTACTTGCATGTGCTATGTTGCACAATATATGTATACAGCGCAACATTCCCCTGCCCACGGATGAGGACATGCCACCCACAGAGAAGGACTACTCGGTGCCTGTGGGTGGCACGCACTGAGTGGGTCGAGGCCAGTGGAGGCGAGCCTGGGTCGCCAGGAACTGATTGAAAGGTTCTTCTGAGCACCATCTCACAAGACTTCCCTTCTCACATTATACACTTCCACACAATAAAGAATGTCCTAGCATTGATTCAAGTTGAGCAAATTTGTATGTGTAGAGGGGAATTGACCTTCCCTAAAACAGCATCACCCCACCCCAAAACTCCTCCCCAAGTACAACCCCAATACACCCTTGCAGTATCCAACAGTCATTTCCTGCCCCTCTTTGGCATGGGAGCCTTCTCTTGCTTTTTGCCAGTGAGGTGGTGCTGTGAGCATAGCCTTGGGGTGCTGAGTAGGGAGCTCTCTGTGGGGGTTACAGAGGTGGAGGGATATGACCACTGGGCCTGGATGAACTGCATGGTCAGCTAGATGGCCTAGTTGAGTGGCTCGGCAGAGGCCGAGGAGGACTCTGTATACTCCCGCACTCTTTCCTGGTGAGACCATGATGGCGGTGGCATTCCCACGTGACCGGGTTATCTTGCGGGTACACCCCTGCAGGCCCTCAAGCATGGCCTGCATTTCATGCAGCTTTTGGCCCGCAAGTGCCTCTATGGATACCTGGTGTTGCTCAGCCTCACACGTACTGCTGCCATGTTGGTCACAGGCAGAGATGGAGGGCTGCGTGGGCTTTGTGGTGGCTCCGAGGTGAAACATGGCGACACATCAGCCATGTCATTCTTCCTCATCAGTGGTAGATAAAGTGGCTTTGCTGCACGTGATGGAGGTGAGGGCATGTTTGAGCCCTGCCTGTGCACCACTGCTGCTTCGGTGTGTGCCTCGACAGGTGGTGGCTGTGGCATGGCAGCAGTGGTTGCGGTGACAGCGGACTCACCTGCCTGGCTGGTTTAGGGTTCACTGTGCATCACCGTTGGAATATTGGTAGATGGTGTTTCCACTCTGGTCTCGGGTGGCGGTGGAGGATGTGTTTGTGGTGGTTGCCTTGTAGCCCTGCTCTGCTGCCTGCTACCACTGGCAAGGGGTCTAGCCTGTGCAGGGGTGGTGGCAGCTGATGTGCCTGCAGTGGATGGTTCTGCCTCTTCACTGGCAATGGCCTGTGTACCTATTGGAAATAGAATTACATGTTATTAGTCATCGTGTGCGAGCTTGCAGGACACTCATACGACATTTGTGTGTGTTCCGGGGACGCACTCTTTTCATGTTTGGAATGGGTGGTATTGGTGCAGTGGGTGATGCCACTTCCACATGGTGGTAGTACCTGCTGTGAGAAACCTGAAGGGGTCTCACCCGCTAGTCCCCGGGTATCTGTCATCCAGATGACCAGGATACGGCCATCGCTTTTGGATCCAGTTCCTGGGGGTGGACAAGTGTCCCCGGGGATCTGTCATCCAGATGGTCAGGACACGGCCATCGCTTTTGGATCCAGTTCCTGGGGGTGGACTAGTGCGGGAGGATCACCTGGATGAGGGGTCTTTGGTGAGTGAAAGTGGGACACCGGATGGCAAGACGCGGTATCCCCTTCCCTGTAACACCTTTACCCCATCCTACCGGGTAGGATACATAGGGACTCAACCCACTCTCCCCCACCAGTCCGTTTTCCAACACAAACACTTTTTCACGGACTGCACACTGTGAGGGAAAACGGACTAACATCTGAACTGTATACCTGACATGTCCCACTACAATGGTCAGGCAATTACTGATCATACACACAACTGACATCCATCACACTTTCCCACACAGATATAAGTTGGAGCACGAAAGCACATTCGAAAGCAAGGCAAAACACACAAGGAAGAAGCCGTTCCAAGATGGCAGTTTAATACAAGGCGGAAGACGGCAAGACCGAATAGGATTGCAAGGAGCGAAGTACCCTTGACCTTTTCACCGAAAGACTGCATCTTTTACGAGCCTTTGAGAATAGGAGACTTAAAACCTGCAATTAAAGCTAAAGAATCCTGCATTGTGTGTTGGAAGGAGGTACCCGGGGCTCTCTCGCGTTGATAGCCGAGGCAAGGAGAAGCGTTTGCCGCTGTGGTACTGTCCTTGGCTCCTACAACAAAGTAGCCACAGTGAAGTCATCACAGCCGGTGCGATGGGGAGATTGTCACACTCACCTGTGTCTCTGCAGGAGCGATGGACGAGCCTCCCTTGACCCCGAGTCTTCACTTCCCCTGTTACACCCGGAGGAATACCTGTCAAATACAAGGTGTACACTCAGACCTGAATTCACCCGATTCCTCTGGGCCCTTCCCATCTCTTTACTGTGTGCTGTGAAGTCCCCCTATGGGCTTACCTTGATCTTAAGTAGGGTGTGCATTGCATCCTGCATTTGCAGGGGCGCGATTCACTCATGTGATTGGTGCCAATGTCTGTAGGCTGAGTTCGGATGCCAAACGCTGTTTTATGCCTTCATAGCGAGGCCGAGAGTTCAAGGCGGCAGTTTGTTCACTGGCTAGAAAGTCCTTCCCACAAGTAAACGTTGCGCGGAGAATGTTGAGTGTCCAAAATTGTCTGTATTGTCTTTGTTTGCCAGTATTTTTGTGGGTGCGTAGCGCTACGTGTAGAAGCTACTTGCTGGTAGGTTTGCGCAGCGCCTTCAATTCGAGCGCACCTGGAAATGTCTCTCCCTTTCCCTTGCAGGAGAAATTATGTGATATTAGCGCCTCGAGTCTGGGTTCAGCGCTACTGGAGACTTGGTGGTTCGGTAAGTTTGCACGGAGGCTTTTGGTAAGTATGCACCGCATAGAGAGAGAGAGCGCAGTGAAATAAGTGTCTGCGTTATTGGAGCGAGCGCAATGAATAATGTCTCTTCTTTCTTACAGGGGTTTGTGCGCTCGTGCAACTAACCTGGATTCCAGCATCGCGGGAAGATTCGGTGAGTATGTGCAGCGTTACTGATGTGCACGTGTTAACGCTGTTCTTCTTTGTTCTTACAGGTGCCGGTGTAGAAGTCGACTCTTGACTGGAGATAGCTGCGGCGTGGAGTAAGAACCAGGTAAGCTGAAGCTGAATGATCCAGAGCGGGTAAGCAGAAGCAGGATGATCCGCAGCAGGTAAGCAGAAGCAGGATGATCCGGAGCAGGTAAGCAGATGCTGGCTGATCCAGAGCACGGCAAGTGTGTTGCAGATACAGCTCACAGTAAGCAACACGTAGCACTGGAAGAATCTTGGATGTGGGTTATATAGCCAGCCACACCCAAACACTAGAGAGCTCATGAGTTATCATGCACTTCCTGTTTGGCAACAGGAATTGGTAACCAGGAAGTCACTACAAACACTAGGAAGGAATGAAAGGAGGGATTTGTTATTGGTTCTTTGTGTGCCTATGCCAGGCCTGCCAAGCCTCCACCCAGCTTTCCCCAACTACCTGCCTGATACCCATGACAGTCTTCCCCCTCAAGACCCCTCCCAATGGTGTGTGTTAGGGCTTTGGTTTCTCAGGATGGTTCCGATGGAATTTGCACACCAATCGGGGGCATACACGTGCGTGCTGGGTTCCCATGATCTTTCCTGGGGTCCGTACCCCTTCCAGTCAATGAAATAATACAGGGTCTTTCGTACTTGTTTGGAATCTAATTAATATGTTCTTTACTTCATATTCTGGTGATTCTTCACCCACTTGTTTGGGTGCAGGAGGTGTGGAAGTTCGGGTTCCTGGGTGTGCTGGTTTTAATAGTGACACGTGAAATACGGGATGTATACGCATATGTTGAGGTAACGCCAGTCTCATGGCTGCTGGATTAATTACTTTTTCTATTGTATACGGCCCGATGTATCTAGGCTGAAATTTCTTGGGACTCTTTAAAGCAATGTGTCTAGTTGCCAGCCAGACCGACTCTCCCACTTGATAATCTTGGGCTTTTCGTCGATGGCGACCAGCGTTTTTCTGTGTTTCTTTGGCTTGCTGTAGGTTCCTGCTGGCTTCTCTGGCTGCTTTCATGATGCTGGCATGTAGATTCTTTACTGCAGGCATTTCAATCTTTTCTGGCGGATCGTAGACCGACGTTCTGGGGTTTCGACCATATATAGTAAAGAAGGGTGTTGCTTGGGTTGATGAATGTGTTGAGTTGTTGTAGGCATACTCTGCCATCCATAGAATTTGTGTCCAGCTTTGGCTTTTTTGGTGTAATAGTCAAATACTGTTCCATGGTCTGGTTTGTGCGCTCGGTTTGGCCGTCCGTTTGAGGGTGGTGACTAGAAGACAGATAGACTTCTACTCTTGCCAAGGCACAACATTTTTTCCTAAAACGAGATACAAATTGGCTGCCTCTGTCAGAAACGATTATGGTAGGGAATCCATGTAACTTGACGATTTGGTCTAGAAAAACCTGCGCCAGGGTCTGAGCTGAGGGAATACCCTTTAGAGCTATGAAATGGCCCATTTTGGAGTAGAGGTCCACTACTACGAGGATGGTATTATAACCTGAGTTAGGAGGTAGATCAGTGACGAAGTCCATTGATACTGTGTGCCAGGGCGCTGGCGGAATGGTGATTGGCTGAAGGAGGCCGGCTGGTTTTTGCCTGGATGATTGTATTGTGCACACACCTCACATGTGCCTATGTAGGTGGCAATATCTTCTCGCAAAGTTGGCCACCAATAAGATTTGGTTTTGGCGATACCCAGATGGGCTTCTAACAGTGAGCCGTGGTAGTCTGATATGATTGCTTGTTGCAGATCTTTAGTTGGAACATAGAGGCGTTTTTGGTAGTATGTTAGTTTGTCTTGAATGGTGAACTGATCTCCCTTCATGTCTCAAGCCAGTAGGTCTTCTTCAAACATATTTTCTTTTGTTGTTTCCTGCAGAGTATTTAACGGAGATGGGCTGATGCAGAGGCCGAGAATTGTATGGCTGGGTATGATCTCCACCGGGTTAGGGGCATTGTAGACTTCCTCTCCTGTGCCAATGCGGAATAACGCATCCGCTTTCCCGTTCTTGACTGCGGGGCGGTAGGTGATTACAAAGTCGTATTACATTAAGGATAGGGCCCAACGGAGCTGCCCAGAAGACTGAGCTTTTGCTGATTGTAAGTGTTGCAAGTTCTGATGATCTGTTATTATTGAGATGGTGTGTTTTGCTCCTAGTAAGTAATGTCGCCATTCACACAGTGCGCTTTTGATTGCTAGGAGTTCTTTCTCAGAAATTGCATAGTTTAATTTTGCTGGGGAAAATTTCCTTGACCAAAAGGCAATGGGGTGAAAGCATCTGGTTTCAGGATTTTGTTGAGAATACGGCCCTCATGGCAATGCTTGAAGCGTCCGTTTCCACGATGTACGGTAAATCGGGCTGTGGGTGTTGCAGAATTGGGGCTTAGGTGAATTTTTCCTTGAGAGCTCGGAAAGCTTCTTCCGCTGCTGGTGCCCATTCGAACTTTGAGTGTTTGCGCAGCAAGGATGTTATTGGATGTACAATATGTGAGAATCCTGGTATGAAGCGAAGCGTCGATAAAAGTTTGCAAACCCTAGGAAACTCTGTACTCCCTTTACAGATGTGGGTGAGGACCAAGTGAGGATTGCCTCCACTTTTCTATTGTCCATCTTGATCCCCTGCAGTGTCAGTACATATCCCAGAAACTCCACCTCAGTGACGTGGAAGGAGCATTTTTCTAGCTTTGCGTACAGTTGTTTTTCACGCAGTTTACGGAGTACAGCTCGCACGTGGGTTACGTGCTCTTGGGGGAGTGGTAGAATAGATCAGAATGTCATCAATGTAGATGACTGCGCAGACATAGAGGAGTTCCCGTAACACATCATTCATAAAATGCTGGAACGCAGCCGGGTCATTGCAAAGCCCAAAGGGCATGACCTGGTATTCGTACATGCCATAGCGGATACGCAGCGCAGCCTTCCACTCATCCCCTTTCTTCATGCGTGCCAGGTGATATGCACCGCGTAAGTCTAGCTTGGTGAAAATCTTCGCTTGTCTCACCTGGTCTATGAGTACTGGTATCAGAGGTAACGAGCACTTATTTTTTATGGTGACTTGATTTAAGGCCCGGTAATCAATACATGTTCTCAAGTCCCCCTCTTTCTTCGGTACGAAGAAGAGTGGGGAGGCGGCTGGTGACTTAGATGGTCTAATGAAGCCATTGGCCAGGTATTGATCCAAGTAGGTCCGTAGATGAGTGTTTTCTTCCTCGGTTAATGCATAAATGTGACTGCACGGTACTTGTGCCCCTGGTTGCAGGTCCATCTGGCAGTCGTAAACTCGATGTGGTGGTAGTGTATTAGCTTGCTCCTTCGCGAACACATCCTGGAACTCCTGGTATTCCTCTGGTGAAGTGCCCACCAAGCCTAAACCTGCTATCTTTTCCTGTGAAGCTAACAATGGGCTTCCTTTGATCCCTTTGATGTCGTAACAAGAGGCGCATTCCGTGGAAAAGAGTAAGGTTCAAGCTCGCCAATCTATCTTTTGGTTGTGCGTCTCTAGCCACGGTATCCCAAGAATCAGCTGGAATTGGGGTGCAGCGATAAGGTCGAATCTAATACTTTCTCTGTGGCCATCTTGGCAGATTAAGGTGATGGTGGAAGTACACTGTGTTACTGGTCCCGAAAGGAGTTGTGTGCCATCCACAGCTGTCACGCTTTCTACGGTGTCCTTACGGTGGAATGCTAATCCCAAGGTCTTTCCGGTGTTTATGTCCAGGTAGTTCCCTATAGCCCCACTGTATATGAAAGCCTTGAGGGCATGCATTCGGGTGGGCTGTGAAGGGTCTACCAAAACCACAGGAATACTGAAATATGAGATCTGAGTGCTCCGTTCCTGGCTTGACAGACCGATCTCTACATCTGCGGGGCATTGGAGTTTTCCGCTACCGCACCTGTGTCTTCCCCTATGTTATCAAGTACCCCCATTGTCTTCCGTGGGTGTTTAATCGTGCAGTTCTGGAGGAAGTGACCAGATTGGCCGCAATATAAGCAAAGTTTTTCCTGACGCCTCCGTTCTCTCTCCGCCTTGGTGAGTGGTCCTCTGAGAACACCCAATTGCAAGGACTCTGAGTGTATTTCTGAGGCCTGTCGATGGGACGCTTCCTTTGGTCGGACATACACTGGTCTATGCTCTGATCTGGTTCGGTCAGCCTTGCGATCCTGTAACCGGTGGTCTCGTTGCATAGTTAGGTCGATGTATTCACTGCAATCTTCGGGAGGATTAACTACTTGCGCCAAGACATCTTTTAATTCTCCTCTCAGCCCTATATAAAATAATGTTATTAATTTCTCCTCTGGCCAACCTGATTCGGCTATTAAGCGACTGAATGTGGCGACATATGAGATTAGATCCTGACCACCCTGTCGCAGAGATTGTAGCTCATCATCCAGGGCCTGACCTCGAGTCCGATGGGCAAATAGTTTTTCCAGTTCACGCTGAAAACCTGGGTAATTTCTCAGTAAAGGGTCGTCCCTAAGCACTAGCGGGACAGACCAGCGCGCCGCATGCCCTCCTAAATAGGAGAGGACAAAAGCTACTTTAGCTTGGTCGTTCAGAAAGGTGTGTGGTTTGCATATGAAATGTAGCCGGCATTGATTCATGAACGCTCCAAATTTCTTGGGATCCCCAGAGAAGCATTCCTGGGGTGCTAAAGGGATATTGCCTGGAAGCAATACCTGAACGGGTGTGGCTACAGGTGCCACGGTAGGCTGCCCCTGTGCAACTCCTCCTGGTAGGGGTGGTAGACCAGCTTGGGTCTGTAGGAGCTGTCTTGCGAAATCGTCTGTTTTGTCCCTGTTGACTATCAGTTCGCGCCTTAAGGCATTTGTCTCTGAGCGGGCTGCATGCACCTCGGCCCGTAGTTCACCTAACAATAGGGAAAGCTAGTCTACCTCAGAGGTTTCCGTCGCTCGGGCAGAGGTATTGAGGATGGCTTCGTGTTCTGTCACACTCACCTGTGTCTTTGCAGGAGCGATGGACAAGCCTCCATTCACCCCAGAGTCTTCACTTCCCCTGTTTCACTCAGAGGAATACCTGTTAAATATAAGGTGTACACTCAGACCTGAATTCACCCGATTCCCCTGGGCCCTTCCCTTTACTGTGTGCTGTGATGACCCCCTATGGGCTTACCTTGATCTTTAGTAGGGTGTGCACTCCTTCCTGCATTTGCAGGGGGGCGATTCACTCATGTGATTGGTGGCAATGTCTGTAGGCTGAGTTCAGATGTCAAACGCTTTTTTATGCCTTCAGAGCGAAGCCGAGAGTTCAAGGCGCCAGTTTCTTCACTGGCTAGAAAGTCCTTCCCACAAGTGAACGTTGTGTGGAGAATGTTGAGTGTCCAAAATTGTCCGTATTGTCTTTGTTTGCCGGTATTTTTGTGGGTGAGTAGCGCTGCTTGTAGAAGCTAGCTGCTGGTAGATTTGCGCAGAGCCTTCAACTCGAGCGCGCCTGGTAATGTCTCTCCCTTTCCCTTGCAAGAGAAATTATGTGGTATTAGCGCCTCGAGTCTGGGTTCAGCGCTACTGGAGACTTGGTAGTTAGGTAAGTTTGCAGGGAGGCTTTTGGTAAGTATGCACCGCGTCGAGAGAGGGAGCGTAGTGAAATGTGTCCGTTATTGGAGCGAGCGCAATGAATAATGTCTCTTCTTTCTTACAGGGGTTTGTGTGCTCGTGCAACGAACTTGTATTCCAGCGTCGCTGGAAGATTCAGGGAGTATGCACAGCGTTACTGATGTGCACGTGTTAATGCTATTCTTCATTGTTCTTACAGGTGCCGGTGTAGAAGTCCCCTCTTGACTGGAGATAGCTGCGGCGTGGAGTAAGAACCAGGTAAACTGAAGCTGAATGATCCAGAGCGGGTAAGCAGAAGCAGGATGATCCGTAGCAGGTAAGCAGAAGCAGGATGATCCGGAGCAGGTAAGCAGAAGCAGGATGATCCGGAGCAGGTAAGCAGAAACAGGATGATCCGGAGCAGGTAAGCAGATGCTGTCTGATCCAGAGCACGGCAGGTGTGTTGCTGATACAGCTCACAGTAAGCAACACGAAGCACTGGAAGAATCTTGGGTGTGGCTTATATAGCCAGCCACACCCAAACACTAGAGAGCTCATGAGTTATCATGCACTTCCTGTTTGGCAACAGGAAGTGGTAACCAGGAAGTAACTACAAACACTAGGAAGTTATGAAAGGAGGGATTTGTTATGCATTCTTTGTGTGCCTTTGCCAGGCCTGCCAGGCCTCCACCCAGCTTGCCCCAACTACCTTCCTGATACCCATGACAAGATTAATACCAGATCGGTCTGTATGGAAACCAATGTTGCAAGCAGCAACATTGTATAAAGAAGATTTTTAAGACTGCAAATGAGTGAATTAACTTAAAAACTAAGATATGATACCGTAGACCGAGTGATCTGGTATCACGTGGGTGCTCATTCGAAAGTCTCTGGTAGGTATCCAACCGAAAGGGTGTGAATGTTAAAAGCAAGAGGATTGTGACATCGAAGTGGTCCTGCAACCGGTCAAGCCAAACCCTCTGCACATTCGAAAGTCTTCGATACTTAATGTAAAATTGACATTGGTCTGAGCTTGGCTGAGGGAGACTAATTGTCTTGAAGGGATCTGAGCCCGGCAGAGGGGGATCCGGGGTGAACTGTGAGTCACCCGAAAGAGAAGAACTTACAAACATTGTTTGATAAAGTGAAAGGTGAAAGACGGGCTTGGGCCTGGCAGAGGGATGCCTGTGCAGAACTTTATGCTAAAAGGATCTGAGCCCAGCTGAGGGGGATCCGGGGTGGATAGTGACTCACCCGATGTGAATACGTATGAAAATCTGAAAGAGGAACCGAACTTGTTTATTTGGTTGCATCATCCCCTTTGAGTGAAGAGACTTTAGGAAGCAAGGAGGCTTACACTCCGAAGGCCCAATGCTGATATATGAACTGTAACCTTGTGCTAAAGAAGCCAGAGACTGTGCTATGCTCGCGTGAACTGCCTTGTCCCGTGCTGAAAACGCAGGGAATGGAGGCCATCGCCCTGAAAATCTGACATATCATTTATTTTGAACACTTCTTCCTTTTGAATAACATTGTCTCCAACATTATTTGTATTTAGAAGTAAGGATTTTGTAGTGTATGCACTTTTATTTTGACAAGACACCAGTAGGACTGCGTCATTATTATTTGATGGTCGTAGCTTGCTCCCATTTGTAGATTTCGGTGTAGGTAGACGTTTATCAGGCCCTTTTTGAAGTTCAATGAACACCCTTGAACTGTGGTCGCTTGTGTCTGTCTTACTGTTGATGCTAGGCCTCCAGATAAGGAGGGTATCAGGCCTTTTTACGCATGAAAATCTTGCAAATACGACAGCTTTATTATTTTCCTGGGTACATTTTTGCACACAGGTTTAGAGCAAAGGGCAGTGCAAAGGTCAGGTTACTTGATAGAAACTAGGAGCCTTCTTTTGATTTTTATCTACATGCATGTAATTGCAAGCCACCTCAGAGAAATACATTCTGTTTAAGAAGCCTTTCAAAAAAAGAAACTGCACACTGTTATAAAAGGACTGATTTCTTTCCATTCAGCTTTAGAAGCACTGTGCATAATTTCCTTGAATTTTAGGATTGTATAATTAATAAGAACGACAACTAAGTTGCAGAGAATTCATATTTTGTAACAAATTAATGCTTTTTTCCAGTGAAAGCAAACCAGTATTGCACAATTGCATTTTCAGAGTTCTGGTGCTGTGTGCATAATCATGCGGAGGCAGATCATTTTTACACTGATAATTTAATTGACACTATAATTATAAGTGTGTAACATGATGACTATACACAGTCTAGTGATTACATCCATTCAACCTTGCAGTCAATGGAGTACATTACTATAAATGGTCAGTGACAGCAGAGTCTTTGCTCAAGGGTGAGTGATTGTCATTACACCAATCACAGGTGTTCTAGCCTCTCAAATCTTCAAAGGCAAACAAATGAAAGTTACATTTGTAATTGAAATAGAAACTCAGCAAAACCTGTACCTCTGATAATCCAGATAGGTATTTAACTTCATGTAGTGCTTCATAAACGGTTCATCCAACATCTAGGTACTGTGATTATTATACCTCAGTCGATACTCAGTTAACTGACCTCTGAAGGATGTTAGCCAATAAGATAGCTCAGCCGGTTGAGCACTCATTGCTGCAATCTGTGCATGATCTGTAGGTTGCAGGCTCGAATACCGGCAAGTCCAACTCAGCCTTTCATCCTTTCGTGGTCAATAAAGGAGTACCGACTTTGGTTTGGTGATAATTTTCATAAATATGTTCTATGTACAGCGCTTGGCCAAAAGCGCTATATGAATAACCATTTGACCATTAGATCAGATGTAGAATTTAGCATGGAGTCATTGCCTCTCTGCACTGTTGTATCATAACATTGGCATACCATTAGGTAGTAATAGCTCCAGAAAATGAGGACTCATCAAATGACAATTCTGCTATCGAACCTCAAAACACACAATACAATTCGTGTTTGGTTTACTATGTAATTGGCTAGGTTTTTGTGATTTCAACATTTAAATACATACATGAGATCAAATGGCCAGACCTTAGAGAAATAATGAAAGGTGTATTCTGTCACAATGCAGAAAGCTGCCATATGGTAATGATTTCCATACAGTTTGTGCATGCGTCTGCTGAATGTCGCATACATTTTACTCTCTTGCAAAGGAGAAAAGTCATTTTTACTCTCTTAAAATCATATTTACTCTCAAAGTTTAAAAACCGGGAGTAAAATACTCCCACCTAAAAATCTTATCTGGAGCACTGGTTGATGCCATGCCTTCCTTACACTGCTGAGGATGTACAATGTGCATTCATGTGCTCTCGATCTGTTGGTCTGCCAAGGTGGCATGTTTTCGTGTGTGTGGTATTACTTGGCGATATGGACGTACATGGCATGCATGGGGGGTTCTCCTGTGTCCCTGAATTGGTATGCACATGTCACCTACATGTCCCTGCATCCCCTGGCATATTTATGTCCTCACTACGCATTTGCTGTGATGGCCATGTGGGCCTGCATTTGCCCATGGTGTATGTCTCTACTTAGGTACACTTGCTCATGGCCACAGCATTTACATGGACATGCGGTTAGACGGTGGGACTATTTAAAGGTCAGTCACCTGTATCAATGTGGGACCCAGCTCCGGCTTCAGCAATGCCTATCCCCTCGATGCCCTTCATGTGGAGGATGGAGATGGCAGTCTCCTGCCATGACATTAGTGTGAAGGGTTCTGCCAAAACACCTCCCGTTGCAGCACTCTCCCTCCTATGTCTGACTATTAGGCTGCGCACCCTCACCTTTAAATCATTCCACTGTTGGTGGCAGTCCACGTGGCAGTGCTGGGGACAGGGTTACAGTGCTCACTGCTGACACCCTTGCAGTGATCTCACCCTATATCTTCCTCTGTGCAGAAGTCTTCTGCTGTCTGCACCCAAATAGATCCTCATCCTCCGCGACAGCAGCCGCGAGTGCTGTGAGCTCTGCTTCAGTGTACTTTGGCTTACACTGGTGCATTTCGGGGGAGGCGGGCCTTCTTTTGTTGTGCCATGCTATTGCCACAAGTTTTGGGAATGGATGGTAACTGGATGTGGTGGATTAGGAATGGATTGTCTTTTATTTTTTAGATGGCCGCGGTAGCACTTCCCATTCTCGCCGCGGCGTTATTTCCGCATCCGGTAATGCTAGCAAAGGCAATATTAGTTGATATGGCACTGGTATCAGTGATAACTGCTTAAATGGCGGTGTTACTGGCAATCTTGTCTTTCTGCCAGTAATACCGGTAAGGCAGTATTACCGTTACCAGCGAGGTAGAGCATGTACCCATGCAAGGTTGTAAAGTGGCAGTCATTCTGCTGGTCACAGTTAACACTGCCTTACTGGTATTACCACCATTTTACCAGCTAAGTTGTTGTGAGCCCCACAGTAGAAGAATCAAGTATTTCCCAGGTCAGCTTTAGGTACACTTCCAGAATCAGTCCATGGCACATCGGGGTCATAGGAGTGAGCTGGTATAGCAGTAAGAGGTACTGGTTCCAGATGGCAGTGCCTGCAGTACCCAACGTGGTCTTGGCGCGGTAGAAGGGGAAAAAGGAAAAGGTGTACAAAAATAATAATGCTAATTTCCAGCATCAAATATGAGCCCATGGGCTAAAGTGTTTGGCACACATAGTCAACATACAGGCAGGTACTAGGAGGATTCAGGTAACAAGGATAACTCAAAATTACAGAGTAAGAGTTTGGGTGGAGGTGGGGAAGAACCCAGGATGCAAGGCCCAGAACAATAACAGAAACAAAGTCTGACTTTTGTTGCATGTGTGCAGCTTTCACAGCACGCAACCACACCCTGACCATGGGAGGACCCGCCCCCGCTGGGCTGGCATCTGGATACCTGCTCACTTTTCCCTCCACTTCCATCTGTATGTTTTCTTTCCTGTCTCTTTTTGAGTATCCCCTTTTCGTCAAGTCCCCCATCTTTCCATTTGTAACACCTCTTTACTCTTTGTGGCTTTCTATTTCTCTGTTACTTCTCCAGCAAGGAGTCTGGCATGGAGTTACATGCTCATGAACATTCCCTGCCGTCAGGCTGGGAATCCTCTGTAGAATAAAAACCAGTTTCACTTTAGCTTTATAACTATATTTCTCCTCTAAGCCAATCACTGTCCTCAGGTCATTCTGACCCCATCTAATGACAGTCCTCTCCCTAAGCTCCACCCCTGGTGGCCATCTTCAGATTTTTACCAGACGCTTCAGTGTTTGGAGTCCTCTTGTTGCTCTCCAAGCTATTTTTTTCAAATATCGAGAGTTTTTCGCCAGGGTTTGAGTACATTTTGACCAATTTTTGTGTCGTTGTTCGACCGGAGAATGTCTACCGGCAGCAGGGACATGCTGTTGGTGACGATCATACTACTTTGCGGAACTTCAGCGAGTTTCGAGAAGGCCCAAGCTTTGGGCCTACTTCGCGGCTTTTCACCATGACCGAAGAAAAGAACTGTGTGGATTGAGGAATGTGTATGTAGAAGATCGACTCCACAAATGTCTTTATTGCCTGCATCCGGACCATAATGAGGAGGGATGTGAGATTTGCCGCAGACAGAGATATACCGCTACAGCAGGCTGGCAGCCTGGTTGAAATCGGGTACGGCCTCTGACTCTGCTTCAGGGCATGGTCATGCTTCTCCCACGACTGGCCAGTCCCAAGAACAAACTCCCTCAGAAAAGAGGCTGAGGTCCTTTGAGTATGCCCCGCTCCCGGGGGTCCAAAAGAAGGCCAGACTACACAATGTTGATCCCGCTGCTTTTCCGCATCTGCGGGTCCCAGCACGGGTAGGACGAGGTCGCTGTCACCAACTACTTCTATGGCGATGGAGGAGAAAGTCTTTGACTCTGTCTAAACTCTGCTTACCATCAGCAGATAAGGCACCGAAGGAAAGATCAAAAGGTGGCCCTTTGCTGCCCCCATCGGCGACGCCATCATCATCAGCGCAAAGATTATTATTTGGACCACGAAGGTGGTCAGGAACCTGTCTCGGTGGGGCAGGGGGAACTCTAGGAAGGAAGCCCAGTTCACTGCCTCGCCAAAAAAGGTGCATCAGTCCTGAACCACTAGCACGTGTTCCTTTCATGCCTCAGCTGAGTGACTTGTCCCTGGACATGCTGACAACGCTGCACACGCTGGTCTCGGAAATCCATCAGAGACTGCCTCTCACTCTGGTCCCTGCACCGCCTAGGAACCCTCCAAGACCGCAGCCTGGGAGCCCACCCCCGCGCAAGGCAAAGGACCTACCAGGCCCAAGGCATCACCTGACACCACCGCCTCCACGTCAGAATTCGACTTCGACCTTGGGACCCAGCAATGCACAGAGACACAGGCACGGATACTGCAGCTCTGGCTACGGACACCGAAGAGGAAGTTGACTTTGTACCGGGACCTATGGTGTCCAGTCAACTGGTCGACAACAAACTGGTCGACTGCAATTTGGTCGACACCATTTGGTCGAATGCCAAATGGTCGAATTTTTTTTTTTTATATATATATATATGTGTTTTGTGGGTTTTCGTGTGGGGAAAAAAAAAAAGAAAAAAAAGGGGATTAGGGGGGGGCCCCCCCAAAAAAAACCAAAAAATGGGTAAAAAAAAAAGAATTCGACCATTTGGCATTCGACCAAATGGTGTGGACCATTTGACTGGTAACCGGGACCTATGGTATACACTGCGCCCTATTTTGGACTTACCTGACAATTCTAAAGATGAAGCTTTGGTGCTTTTCCAGGAAGGGAACGTGGCCTCCGACCACGCCATTACAGTGGCAGTGGACATCGCAGACAAAGGATTCCGGCAAATGGGCAACAGAGTGTCCTTTCGGCGGCAGGGACGGCTCAAAGCCACCAACTTCAGACCAGATGTTCAGTCCAAAGTGTTGGATATATCATTTGGTGGGGAGAACCTGTTCGGCAAGACCGTCAATGAGTCTCTGCAAGTGATCAAATTGGACACGGAGACGGCATGTTCACTGGGTACCCTGCAGCAACGTTGGTCGTCCTTTCGTTCCTCGAGAGGAAAGTACGGCAGGTCCTCGAAGGGATATAACACCCCTTATCGTCAACCTTCCCATTCCAAGAGGCAGGAAGCGTCAGAGGTCGCTCACAGGCATATGTTAGCGGAGGACTGCATCAGTGCCGCCCGCAGAGCAGGGCCCGAACACAAACTGGCTTGAACCGGACGTGGACTCGGGCCCCCACTTGTGCACCCAAGTGGGAGGCCGGCTGGCGTGGTTCATCAGTGCGTGGAAGAACATCACCACCGACAGATGGATGCTGGCTACTCTCAGACAGGGGCACACCTTGGAGTTCCGAGGCAGGTGTCCTCATATTCCACCTGTGGCTCGACAAGAACAACACGTGCCACAGCTGCTGCGGAGGTGAACAGCATGTTAAAAAAGGGGCGAAGAGGGCGATAGAGCCCGTCCCTCAGTGCCTCCAGGGCTACTTAGTGTATTCCACATACTTTCTGGTCCGAAAAAAGACAGGAGGGTGGAGCCCAATTGTGGACCGAGACGCCTCAACAAGTACTTAAAGTTCCAGAAATTCAGGATGGTCACGTTGCAGCACATGCTTGGCCAGCTGGCACGGGATGATTTCCTGGTGTGTCTGGATCTGGAGGATGCCTACTTTCACATCCTCATCCACCGGAAACACTGCGAATTCCTGCGGGTCGTGGTACTGGGACACTATCAGTTCAAGGCACTCTCCTTCGGCCTGTAGTTGGCCCCTAGGGTCTTTACGAAGTGCTTGGCTCCAATGGTGGCGCGCCTTTGTCTCAAGGGCATCCACATCTACCCTTATCTGGAAAATTGGCTTGTCCGATCCCGCGTGTTGATGAGCAAAGAAACGACAAGGACCGTCCGTTGGCTGACGGACCTGGGATTTTTTATAAATTATCCAAAGTCCTCCTTGGAGCCATGGCAGAATACTTTGTTTCTGGGAGCCCGACTCAACACCGTAACGTGTCTGGCGTCACCCTCGGAAGAGAGGGTGGTAGCCATCATAGGGAAAGTACATCGCCTGTTGGTGCGGTTGGCTACGCTGAGAGCCATCAAGTCGCTGCTGGGCATTATTTCCTCCTGCATCACCCTCATCTGCATTTGCAGACTGCAGAAGAGACCTCTTCAGGAGTTTCTGGATGCAAAGTGGTTGCAGGTCTCAAGATCCTGAATGGACAAGATCGCCATCAATGAGGATTGCCGACAGGCGATACAGTGGTGGAGCGTGCACTCTCACCTCTCAGTAGGGGCTCAGTTCCAAGCCCCACTGTACCAGGAGACAGTCACCACAGATGCTTCCCTGAAAGGATAGGGAGCCCACACAGGGCAGTTGCCCGGCAGAGGCCTCTGGTTGCCAGAAGGGAATTACTCTTCAGATCAATGCCCAGGAGTCTCAGGAGGTCTTCTGGGCCCTCCAATCTTTCCTGCCATTGCTGAAGGGCAAGGTGGTGAGGATCTTCACAGACAACACCACCAACATGTCCCACATCCGGAAACTGGGCGGTACACACTCTCTGGCTCTCTTCAAGGAGGCCCAGCAGCTGTGGCGCTGGTCCTTTGTCAGGACATGTTTCTCGTTCCTTTCCACCTGTCGCGAAGGTGGAGCGATTCTGTACCACAACCAAGTGTCGCTGAACCTCAGGGCCTGGCTCCTGCAGCCCTAGAATGTGGACATTATGTTTTGCCAACGGAATGTAAGGACATGCTGCCCAAAACCAGAGCCTAGAGCCATAAATCGGAGCGATTCTCTGTATGCTACCTGGCGCAAAGGATCACTGCCCTGCATGTTGCGGCCCCCAGCTCCTGCCATACCCGCTTTCCTTGGCCAAGGCTGGACTGGCTCACGGCTCTATCAAGGTGCACTTGACTGCCATATCCCGTTACTCTAGGACACCGTGTAGGCCTTCCCTGTAGTCTTACAGACTCGTCAAGGAGTTCATCACAGGCCCCTTCGGGACTTTCCTGCCGGTGAAGGCTCTGGCTTCAGCTTGGGAACTCAATGTGGTGTTAACTAAACTCATGGCGGCACCCTTTGAACCAATGCATCAGGTTCCCCTGAAGCTCCTCTCGTGGAAGATGACTTTCCTCACGGGGATCACCTATGCCAGGCGGGTCGGGGAGATCCAGGCCCTGTCCTGCAAACAGCCGTACTTATCCTTCCAAAGTCAGAGACAAGTGATCACAGTTCAAGGGTGTTCAACTGTAAAATGGGTGATAAAAACGCCTAATTTAAATCTAAAGCTATGATGGGACCAATCTACACCATCAAAGAATAATATAGTCTTGGTAGTGTCTAGTCAAATATAAAGGTCCTATACTAAAAAAAACGTATTGCCAATCCTTACTGCTATGCTATAGAATAGTGAGGGAAAATGTTCACAAGAAAAGAAAGATTATTAGTCAGGATGTTATGGCCGGGGTCTCCCTTCCCCATGTTTTTAGCATGGGACAAGGTCAAACTCTTGAGCACAGCACACTCCTGGGCTTCTGGCACAATCTTACAGTTCCTTTTCTCTATATCGGGGCCTTCTGTGCCCAAGTCTCTTCTCATGCAAAGTCTCTTGCTTCAGAGGGGCCTGATATTCCAAAACCAACGAAACAAAAAGCAGATCCTTCTGGAAACCTTCATGTCGGGCGGTTACTCTTCAACCTAGGGTCCTCCTCAGCTGGGCTCCGATCCTTCTTTCAGAGTTAGCCTCTCAAAGCACTTTCCAGCTGAAACAGAGGCATCTGATCGGTGATCACATCTCGCTGGGTCACTGTTATTCTATGGCAAGTGCGTGCTTTCACAATATTACAGTTCGTACAGCGTTCCCCTCAGCCGGGTGCAAACGCCAGTTTCACAATTCCCTCAGTCGGGTTCACACTTTCCACAGTTCACAAATTTTGCGTGTCAAGGGTATTCGATTGTACATAGGGTTTGGCTTGATCCTTGTATGACCACCTTGACACCTTACGCCAGCCTGCTCTATGGCCTCTTGGCACTTGTAGTTACACTATTTACCTGTTCAATACTATCCTTGTTCGGGAGAGGGGTACCAGCCAGAGACTTTCAAATGAGTGCCCACGTGGCACTGGACCACTCTATCTCTGGTACCAAGTTTGTTCACAAAAAACATCTGTTTGTTATTCTTTTTAATGTTGCCACTGCAGCCTTCGGTCTAACACAGTCTGGCCCACTATCAGGTTCTTCTGACTCACCGGCTAGGCTGTACTCGTTGGCGTTTCCTCTGCCGGTGGAGTCCAGGACGGTACCGCGATGCCACGTTGCCCCGCCCTGGCATTCGGCGTGGGAGGGTCCCATGTACCGCTGACATCCGTCACACCACTCGCCAGCTACGATTCCCGGTTTTATGTTTCTTTCATCGGAGGATGCGCGGCTCTGGGTTGAAAAGGGCAACTCCCTCCTTGACATCCTTTCAGGTCTCACCACTTTTCTCCTCTGCTTGAAATGCCGTCCTGAAATAGCTGCTTCCTCGTGCATTCGGCCTTGCTCTGTGTGGGCTCTTGTGCTCTGCTTTTTATCCCATTGGGGAAGGGAAAGGGCAGTCAGGTGTGTGTAGTTGTCGGCAATTGCCCCACTCTGCCTGACCCTTGTGTTGGGACATGTCGGGTAAATGGCTCTGGTATCAGTCCTTTGTCACTCATGGTGTGAGAAGGTGTTTGTGTCAGAAAGGGGGTGGGGGTGGAGATTCAAATTATCCTACTGCGGAGGATGAGGAAAAGGTGTCATAAGGGAGGGGATACCGCTTTTCACCCTTCGGTGTCCCACTTCCAAAAAATAAAAACCTCCAGATGATCCTCCTGCACTGCTCTGCCCCCAGAAACCAGAAACTGGATCCAATAGCGATGGCCGTGTCCTGGCAGCCTGGATGACAGATCCCTGGGGACGAGCGGGTGAGGCACCTTCAGGTTTCTCACGTGCACACCCCACCTTTATGCCCGAAAGTTCTGTTGGACGTTCCACCTCAATAAACCTTTGGTGTTGCCTGTATTCTTCCTGAATCCGTTGTTGCCAAGGCATTGCATTTGCTGGACGTTGCTCATGCCTGAAGTGTTATGGGGCACGCATGTAACATTTTCGGAAGACTTCTCAGTTGTTCATTTATTTTGGACCTGTGAATCACGGAAAGGCCTTGTCAAAGGTTTCCATCTCTGGCTGGTTCTCGGGCGTCCTCATGCAAAGTGTTTCTAGGCGCAACAAGACAAGAGGGGGGAAACAAAGGGAGGACAATATAGCCATCTTACTAGACCTTCATGGCTGATGGAAGGGGGGAGGAAAGGGGGGAAGTGCAGTTAACTCACAAGTGCAGCCAGCGGCCGGCTCATAAGTGCAGAGAAAAGGAGCTGTAGGGTTGCAGACACAGACCCTTAATTGCTAGGGAGCCGGGAGGCAGTGCGAGGGCAACTGGACATGCAGGAGTTCAGAGGGTGACCAGGAGACCAGTGCACGGAACAGTCAGGAGCATCAGCAAGGGAGAGGAAGAGAGAAAGCGGAAGCGAAAAGGAAGGTCTTGAGTTGCTTCCAGAAACAATGTTGGTTCTGCTAGAGTTTGAGAGAGGCAGGGAGGCCCCAGCCGAGGAGATGGATCTGCCCCCCAAACACTCTCTGCTTAGAGAAGCGTCTGACCCTCAAGAGAGTTGGAGGTGGATGAGCGGAGAGCTCGAGAAGGAAGATATTTTGGAAGAGAAAGTTGGAGATGGAGCGGTCCCAGGCCCCAGGAAACCTTGTGGATGATGCAGAGGGTCTTGAAGTTGATCCTTGCAGTCATAGGGAGCCAGTGAAGAGATTTCAGAGCTGGGGAGATACAATCCCTGGGCTTGAGGCCAAGGACATGTCTTGCAGTCCTGTTCTGGATAAGTTGTAAAGTTTGAAGAATAGAGGCAGGAAGATTTAGAAAGAGGTTGCAGTAGTCCAGCTCTGGAGGCAGTGAGCTTTTGGAGGAAAGTGAGAAAAGGAAGAATACCTCTGCGAAGGCGCAGCTGATAGTTTGACTTCTTAAAAACGTCAGAGATGTGAGGAGGGGGTGGAGTCGAAGATGACACTAAGGTGCTTAGCCTCACAGGAAAGAGCAGGAAGAGGGCCCAAAGTGATTGGCCAGGGTGAGAGAGGAAAGCATTGAGCGGGTGTCCCAATGAGGAGGATCACATTCTTACTGGCATTAAGGCAGAGATCATTGGCGGCGCACCATTCCTGAATTGTGGCCAGATAATCTGGTATGAGAGAAGAAGCAGAGGTGGCTGAGGGGAGCCAGAAAGAGAGCCGAATGTCATCTGCATAACATTGAAAATTAGAGCAGAAAGCGATGCAGTGGGCAAGAGGTGCTAGGTAGTGGTTGGAGAGCCAGGGAGAGAGGTTACACCTCTGGGGAACACCACAAGTAGAGAGAGAGATAGAAGAGAGGAAAGATCCCAGTTGGACCTGACAGGGCCGGTCGGTGAGAAAGGAGGTCAACCAGGCCAGGGTCTGATCAGTAATACCAAAGTTGTTGCAGAGGCGATTGAGCAGGATGGCATGGTTGACCGTGTCAAAAGCAGAGGATAGATCAAGGAGAATGAGAACAGAAGGGAGATTAGAGTCAAGATTGGCGAGCAAGTCGTCACGGTATTCAGGAGAGCAGTTTCTGTGCTTCTGGCAGCTCTGAAGCCAGACTAGTGGACATGGAGGCAACCAACAGATTCAGTATGTAGGTTAAGCTGGGAGATGGCCATCTTTTCCAATAGTTTGCCCAGGAAAGGAGTGATGGAGACCTGGCGATAGTTAGCCGGAGAGGAAGGATCGCCCGAGGGCTTCTTTAGAAAGAGGTACACAAGAGAGTGCCTAAGGGGGGAGGGGAAAGTTCCAGTGGCAAAGGAGTGATTGCAGAAATCGGCCAAGGCTGGAGCTAGGGTGTTGATGTGGTCCTTGATGGTTCTGGATGAGCAGGGGAGTACCTGCTTTGTCTAGACTTGTCTAGAAACATCATCAGGGGTGAACAGGAGAAAGGAGGAGGAGAGACAGCATCAGATGGGCCAGGAGCGGTAGAGGAGGATGAGGAGGAGGAGGAAGAGGAAGAGGAGGTAGGGAAAGAGGGGTCAGACAGGATGTCCTGAATTTTATTTTAGTAGTGAAATGAGAGGCCAAGGCCGTGCAGAGGGCCTGTGAGGGAACAAGAGAGGTAGAGACTGCAGCAGGATTGGCCAGCTCCTTGAATATTTTGAAAGGTTTGGCCGAGTATTTAGATGCCGCAGAGATGCAGGCTTGGATGTAGGCTCACTTCTTAGAGAGGACAGAGTCTGTACTGCCTTTGGAGCAGGTGGCAGGCCATTTTGTTAGGGGGTGCGCTCAATGCCCGCCACTTCCTCTCTGGCACCCTACACTTGCGTTTAAGGGTGGCGAGGTCGGAATTGTACCAAGAGTTGCACTGTGATTTGGGCTTCAAGCGGATCCTCATGACAGGGGCAAGGACATACAGTGTGTTAGAGATAGAGAAATGAAGGTTAGAGGGGGCTGTGTTACGGCGTGAATCAGCCAAAGGGGCAGGAGGAGGAAAGTAGCGGTGAAAGCCTCAACTGACGCACGCTTCATGGGTCAGATGACAGAGAAGGTAGGTGGCAGTGCTGGAGTCTGCTTGACCTGCGGGGAAGAGAGGGAGGGAGAGAGAAAGAGAGAGAGAGAGATAGGAAAAAGTGATCACTCCAAGAGAAGAGGAGTGGTGAGAGGGTTAGAAAGGGAATATTTGAGGAGATCAGAACTTCCAGGTGCAAGGAGCGAGGAGGAGAGGTCGGCCCACTCGGAGAGGAAGAGGGCGGCTTGGCCAGGTGGCCTGTAGATAGTGGCCACAGTGAGAGAGAGGCCAGGAGAGATAGAGAGCCTGCAGACCAGGCATTCAAAGGAGGGGTAGTGCTGCATTGGAATGATAGAAGCAGTGATACACTCTGGGGATTCCAGGAAGGAGTCCCTGGTCGGCCAAGCGGTGCTACGCAACCTGTTGAGATGTGTCTGTTCCAGGGGTGAGTGTTTTATTGCTTCTGTTGTTCTGTTGAGCCGTGCCACCTCCCATGGGTGTGTAAACGTTATTCATGAGCATGTGAATTCATGCTGGAGAAGGTTTAAGTTACTTAGCTGTAACTCTTGTTTTCCAGCATGGGTATGTCACGGATTCACATGCAAACCTTCCCTCCTTCCCCCTCTGTGGCTTGTCTTGGTTCATACTGCAACTTTACATGCTTACCAAATCTGAAGATGGCCACCAGGGGTAGAGTTTAGGGAGAGTACTGTCATTGGATGGGGGCAGTTTGACCCAGAGGACAGTGATTGGTTTAGAGGAGAAATACAGTTTTAAAAGTAAAGTCAAACTTTTTTTCTTTTACCAAGGATTCCCAACCTGACGATAGGAAATATTCATGAACATGTGAATTCATGCCAGACCCATGCTGGAGAACAGGAGTTGCAGGTAAGTAACTTAAACCTTTTCCCCTGTCCCTCGAGTACTTCTCTTATTCTCTGTATCTTTTACCTTCTCTTTTACTTTTCTGCTCTCGCCCCTGTACTTCTCATCTTCACTCCCTCTGGATTTCACTTTCTTTGTTATTATTCGGATCTTTTACAGGGACTTCTCTTTTCTCCCCGAGTTCCACCTTCTCGATTATCATTCCACTCTTGCGGGTACTTTCTCTTTTCTCGCTGGCATTCACCTTCTCTGTTATTCTTTCACCCTCTCATGGGTTCTTCTCTTTTGCACTTTTGCTCCCACGTATGCCTCCTATTCACTGTTGCTCTATTTTCCAGTGCCTCCATTTCACTCTTTCCACCTCTTCTTCTCTAAATCTTCTCCTTCACACCTTTTGTCTAATCTTTTGTGCTTCTCCTTTTCTCTGCACTTCTTCCACCACCATGCGCTGCGCATGTTGCTCCTTTCTCTCAGCCTGCTCCTATTCGCCATGCCATCCCTATTCCTTTGGACCTACGTTTTATAGGCCGCCTCTTTCCTGGTCCTCTATCGTAATTATAGAGCATACGTGCTTGCCACGGATCTGCAATTGTTACTTGCCCACCACCCTGCACATTGCATTGCCTAATTCAGGGGTGTGAGACACCAGAAGGTGTCTCACCCGCTAGTCCCCGGGGATCTGTCATCCAGGTGGCCAGGACACTGCCATCGCTTTTAAATCCAGTTCCTGGCGGTGGACCAGTGCTGGAGGATCACCTGGGTGAGTGGTCTTCGGGGAGTAGAAGTGGGACATTGGATGGTGAGACGCTGTGTTCCTTTCCCTGTAACGCCTTTACCCCATCCTACCAGGTAGGATACTTAGGAACTCAGCCCCGACCCCCCTTTTCTAACATGAACACTTTATTGTGGACAGCTCACTGTGAGAGAAAACGGACTAACACCCGAGCCGTATACCTGACATGTCCCAATACAATGGTCAGGTAGGGTCAGGCAATTACTGATCATTACACACACCTGACTTCATCACACTTCCCCACACACGGATAAAAGACGGAGCACGAAAGCACACTCTGAGCGAGGGAAAGCGCATGAGGAAGCAGCAGTTCCAAGATGGCAAGACCGAAGAGGATTGCAAGGAGGGAAGTGCCCTTGACCTTTACAACGAAAGACTGTTACTTTCACAAACCTTCGAGAATAGGAAACGTAAGACCCAGAGTCGAGGCTGAAGAATCATACATTGTGTGTCGGAGGTATCTGGGGCTCTCCTGTGTCGATAGTCAAGGCGGGGAGAATCATTTGCCGCTGTGGTACTGTCCTTGGCTCCTACACCACAGCAACGCCAGTGAAGTCTGCACAGCCGGTGAGTTGGGGAGACTGATAACAGACCGGTCTGTGTAGAAGCCAACGTTGCAAGCGGCAACATTGTATAGTGAATACTGAAGAGAACAGTGTATGAAGCGTATGTAGCTAGCAATGCAAACATAATTGAAAAGCAGATGAGTGATTGTACTTTGAAGCCAAGATACAATACCGTAGACAGTGGTCCGGTACCACGTGGGTGCTCATTCAAAAGTCTCTGTTAGGTATCCAGCTGAAGGGTGGCAAATGTGGAAAGTGATAAAGAATTGTGAAATCGAAGTCGTCCTGCAACACGTCAAGCAAAATCCCATGCACATTCAAATGTTTTCGATAATTGATGAAAAGGTGTAAGAAGTTGATCTGAGTCCGGTTCAGGAGGATCTGGGATTTGAGCCCTGCTGAGGGGGGATCCGGAGTGAACAGAGACACTCGGGATTAAAATCATTGTGATAAGAGAAGAATCTGAGCCCAAATAAGGGGGGTCCAAGGTGAAGAACATTCAGTTGAGAGGATCTGAGCCTGGCTGAGGGTAATCCGAAGGGAATAGTCTAAGAAATTGAGTACTTGTGAAAATCTGAAAGAGGAAAAGAACATATTGTTTATTTGACGTATCAGGCCCTCTCGATGAAGAGACTTTGAAAGACAGAGGCTGGTCACAGAATGCCCTGTTGCTAATGATTGAACTGTATCCTAGTGCTAGAGAAGCCAGAGAGTGTAGTGCACTGCCTTATCCCATGCTGTAAACTAGGGGAAGGGTGGCCAACAGCCTGAACATCCTGACATATAGCTTTGTGAACTCTTCTTTCTTTTTCGTAACGTAGTTTCCCACACTATTTGTATTTAGAGGTAAACATTGGCAATAGGTTTATTAGTATAGGCCCTTTTATTTTGACAAGACACCACCAGGACTGCATTATTATTATTATGTGATGGTCGTAGCTTGCTCCCATCTGTAGATTTAGTATTAGATAGGTATTTTTCAAACCCTTCTTAAGTTCAATAAACACCCTTAAACTGTGGTCACTTGTGTCTGTATTACTGTTGATAACATGCCTTCCTTACAAGGTTTACCATGTTGCAGCTAGGCAGCCCTTTTAAGTGACACTGTCTTACTTCTGGTTAGCATCACAGGGAATCGCTACCTGTTCTGCCTGTGCTGCTGCAAGTCTCTTCTGCACCAAACCTTCTCGACTAGAATGCCAGCAAAGGAAACACTTGACCTAGCCTGTTACATTATGCCGAACTTCTTCAGGATGCCTCATTTTTGCACCCTAATCTGCATTCCTCACTGGCTCTACCGTGCAAACAACTCTGCCACATGGCGATGGGCACTCCCTTGTCCCTTAAATCCATCAGCTTAGGACCACTTCAGGCTACCAAATTTATTTCTCCGCTTTGTTTTGCTGTCACATACCTCAGAGGACATAATAAAGAATTGTCCATGGCAGTAGTGCCCATCCATGTTTTAATAAAAGGACAGACTGGATTGGTGTAATCTGTTACTTGCACTCAAGCACAAGCAGAAGTATGTTTCTAATCGAGACGTTTTCACTGGGGTGGCAAGATACATTTCCTAACAGAACCATGTCGGGGTTGGGGCCACTTTCAGAAGTTCCTGCTGATGCTCTGGATGGTGAACTCAGTGTTTGGACAGCCATAATAACATTCCAAAACATAAAAATATGCGTGGAGAAGAATTCACTTTGTGTGAATTTCAAATTATGAAGGGATAAACAAGATTAAATCTCTGAAATGACCAAAGACTGTTACCTTGAAGATCATCGGTGGGAAGGTGATGTTCAATTAGATTTCAGATAAGCCTCCAGATCTAGCCCTGAACCTTCTTTGCTCCTCTGACACCATCATCCTTCTAATGAGACAAAAGATTGAGGCTGACGAGGAAAGGAATGCGCCGAGATTCACCATTAAAATCCTGATTGATTCTAACGTAAGGTTGGTCTCAGAAGACATCTTTACTGTCAACATATTGTTCCGCTTCAAAGATCAATTGGTGCCAAATTTAGTCTTGGAAGATTTTACACTTTTGCAGGCAGAGGGAGTTGCATTCAAATAAAAACCAGTTTATCTATGACAGCATGATGGGCAAACTTGCAGACAGTGTTTTATTTTTTATTTTATTTATTTTTTTTAAATTTAAGTTTATTGACATTTTCAAAGTTATGTAGGAGCACATTTCCAAAACAATGTTCAGAGAATGTACTGATCAAACAAACCATATCTGTGTGCAACATGTCCATCCCCAAGATAAACATTTGTGGAAACAACATGTACTTTAATCAAAAAATAACTTTCCCCTTTCTCACCCCTCCCGCCTAAAATATTCCATTCCTGTCTAAGAGCAACCGTTAACTTATATATATATAGTCCAGGAATAGAGAGTAGATCCTTGTTCGGCCTTCATTATGACACATCTAGTCTGTACACTGACATTAGTTATATGAAGTATGGGGTCCTTTGGATCATGTTATTTGTTTTCCGCAGCATAACAGGGTAGGGTATTCTCCCCAGGAAGGGGGTGTGTAGTTTTCCGAATGCAGAACACAGTCTACTGGGTGGTCCCTGGCATATACTTGCTTACAAAGTCTCCCCACAATATATCGCATTGGGTCGATTTTCCATGCAGGGTTCCAGTTATCTTTTCCATGATGCATATGTTTGATGCAACATTCACCCCTTCACTTTTGCTCAGGGTTTCCTCAGACTTCCATTTAGTGACTGAGGCAGCACAGGCTGCTAATCATAAGTGGGGCTGCTAGTCCCTTGATTTTCTCTCTTTCATCTTCCCCTTGCTCAAACCCAAACAGGACTGAAAAGGGATCTGCAGTCCTTGTGATTCCGTCGAGATCCTTGATCCATCCAAGACTCACTCCACTAGATCTTAATTCTGGGGCAGTTCCACCACATGTGCCAATAGTCCGCTATTTCCCCACACTTACGCCAACACAATGGGCTTAGTGACAAACATTCTGGAAAGTCTGAGGGGGTCATATTGCCATCTGTGCAATAATGTTATTGCATGGAGCTTGTATTGGCAGACTATAAGGTTTGGGGTGCCGCCCTGCACATCTCCACATCTCCGCCCACATGCTTGGGTCTATCTCTTCCCCAAAGTCCCTCTCCCATCTGTTCCTTAGTTGCGATGTAGAGCCCCCTCCCGCCTCGACTAGCTCTCTATACATAGCGGATATTAAGCCCTTCATTTCTGTTCTGGAGTTTCTCGAAGGGGTTGAGTTCTCCATCGACTTAGTTTTTCCATTCGACCCTTGTCATAACTCCCTTGATCTATAAGAAGTGGAAGACAGGGAGGGGGTCCAGCCCTAAATTCTCACCTAGTTCAACAATCGTAATGAAGGACACCCATTTCCAGAGTTGACCTGCTCTTTCCAGACCTGCTTTGAACCAAGTCTGAAATCTGTCTAGATTTGGGATATTTTATCTGATCCCAGGGGCCCATATATGACTCAGGGGGGACGGCCATGGGTTATACCCACCATTTCTCTTCTTGCCCTCCATATCTCCCAGATGGTTCCCAATATTGGATGGTCTCTTAGTCTCTGCACTAAATTTAGTTCTCGGGACCCATAGCCACTCTGAGACCATCGCCGGTGGTAGGTAGTGATTGTCCATTGTCACCCATTGGGGTTCTTTACTATTCCATAGGTGGGGGATCAGAATTCGGAGTTGAGCTGCTACATAATATTTTTTCAAGTCTGGTAGTCCCATCCCTCCATTATCTTTAGGTAATATCAAGGTGTCATAAGCTACCCTTGGTCTCTTGCCATCCCACAAGAACTTCACTGAGGCCCTTTTGGCTTCTTCAAAAAGGTGTTTGGTATCCTTATGGGGAGCATTTGTAAGGGATAAAGGAAGCAAGGGAGACATGCCATTTTTATCGCATTAAGTCTCCCCATCCATGATATTGTAAGTTTCCTCCATTTGGTTAAGTCTGCCTGGAATTTTTGAAGGAGAGGCGGGAAATTAGCCTCGTAAAGTTTAGTTATGTCTCTTGTGACCTGTATGCCTAGGTATTTAAACTTGACGTTTTCAAGGATAAGACCTAAAGGGGAGAGTCTATCTACGTCTGCTGGTGTGGTTTCATGCAGGGGAAACAGGATTGATTTGGCCTCATTGATTTTAAAACCTGAGAGGGTGCCATACTCTAACTGGATCGCTCTGGGGATCGAAGATATAGGGTTTGAGACATGCAATAGCAAGTCGTCTGCATATAGGGCGACTTTATACTCCGTGGACCCCAGTTTGAGTCCTTCGACCTGAGGGTTTTCTCTTAGTTTCTGGGCTAGGGGCTCTACAGAGAGGGCAAAGAGAATTGCTGAGAGAGTGGCATCCCAGTCTCATTCCTCTACCTAATTCAAACTAGCTAGTTTATTTGCCGTTGACGAGGACAGAGGCCTTGGGTGATGTGTACAATCCCTGGATCCCTCCTCTAAGTTTCGTACCTATTCCCACTTTGCGGAGGACTGCCTTCAGGAAGCCCCATTCCACCTTATCAAAGGCTTTCTCTGCATCCACTGAGAGGAGAACTGGGTCGTTTTTCATGGTTTGAGACTCGTTAATTAAGTGTAGGGTCTTTCTCATAGTGTCAGCACCTTGTCTGCCAAGTATAAAGCCGACCTGGTCCGGATGTATTAGACGTGGCATATATATCTCTAGTCGGGCAACAAGGATTCTGGTATATATTTTGGCATCTATGTTCAATAGGGACATCGGACGGTACGACCCGCATTGTTTAGGGTCACGGCCTTCTTTGGGGAGACCAGAGCCAGAACAAAAGATTTCGGGGCTCTTCCAGTGTCCAGGATCTCGTTAAATAGTTCTACCATAAAAGGAATAAGGGGGGAGAGGAAGGCTTTATAGAACCACCGCGGAGAAGCCATCTTCACCAGGATATTTGCCCAATGACAGGCTTTTGACCGCATTTTGGATGACTTCTTCTGATATCGGACCTTCTAATGGCTGGCGTTCTGCATATTTTATTTGCAGAATTTTCATAGAGGATAGATACTGATCAGTGTCTGACTCTTCAAGGTGGGTTTCAGATCTATACAGGGTCTCGTAAAAGTTGGTAAAGGCCTCAGGAATGTCTGTGTTAGAAATGATGGGGTGGGTGTCTTGATTCTGTATTTCCAGGACCTTCCGCTGTGTCTGTTGTGCATGTAACCTGGTTGCTAAGAGAGAATCCGCCCCATCCCCTTCCTTATAGAACTTCTGTCTCAAAAGTTGTAGTTTACGGGCTATCATTCCGTGTTCTAGAAGGTGAAGCCCTTCCCTCTTTTTCTTTGCCTCCACCATGTTATCTGCTTTCGTCGTCCCTCGCCTCCCTATCCAGGTGATAGATTGCCTTCCTAAGTTTATTTTCGATCAGGTGTCTTTCTCTTTTCTTCCTAGCACTCTCTCTGATCAGGACTCCCTGGAAGGTCGCCTTTCCAGCTTCCCATACCACTAGTTTGGACACTTCCCCTGTGTTATTTGTCTCTATATATTCAATAATTTCAGTTTCCATCTCTGTTTTAAAGCTTGGGTCTTTCCAGAGCGATTCATTACACCGCCCCGTCCAGCCTTTCCTGGGAAATTTCTCCCAGCCATGTCATGATCCGACCAGGTGATTGTTATGATATCGGACCTTTTTCGTGGCATTGCATATTTCACCTGTTAAGTATATGTAATCAATCCTAGTAAAGGTGTTGTGGGGGGTGGAGTAGAAGGTATACCCTTGCTCATTTGGGTGGAGATACCGCCATACGTCTCTAAGATCATATATATCAAACATGTAACTTCCCTGCGCCTGTTACGCTCACCTGGTCTCCACAGGGGCGCCGAACGGGACTGGCAGATCTGTTGTTAAATGGTTTCACGTGTCTCCTCTGTATCCGCGCCGTCACGAAGGTGCGCTTAAATGGTTAAATGAAACGTTACCCAACTGTTAGATGGAAGACCCACACCCGCCCCCCGTGGTCTTCTGAAACCCCCTCTGCTATGTCTCACCTTCGTTTCAAGAATGGCAGGCTTTCCATCCTGCAACAGTATGCAGGGGTGCGTAGAGTTATAGGATCCAGTTACTTCACTGATCCTGTCGAGTCTCAGATAACATGGATTCAATGGGTAAGTCTTAACCATCTATATGGTTCGCCAAAGAGTTCAAATTGCACAAGTTTCACTTTGTTGTCCTTCCCTTGTAGGTTTTCCTTTGTTGCGAAAGTACATAGAACACAGAGTTGTTGTTCCAAGAAAAGGTAAGTTTACACAAGCGTTCTGTGATAAGTCTTTATATGCGCTATTGCTCTTCTGTGCGACTGACCTGCTGCTCTTGTATTGCAGGTGCTGGACCTCGGACCGTGTGGTGAAGACTAGCGGGATCGCTAGTAGGAGCGGCCTTCAGGTGAGTATGACGCTGCAATGAGTTGACTGTTCAAAGTGGCTTTTCCCCAAAATGCGCTAACCTGATGTTTCTTCTTGCATCCGACAGGTGCAGCGACTCCGGAGCGGTGGGCGAAAGATGGGAGCGGTCGAGAGATGGAGGTTCGTTGGTTCGCCGGAAAGAGCAGCTCTCAGGTAGGTATGAACGATGCGCTGATTAGCGTTGTGGAATCTTGACCAACGCGGCTAACCTGATGTCTTTTCCTTCCTTTGCAGGTTGCTCGAGAAGAAAGTGGACTGGTGTTGTAGCAGACTGGCCTGAAGGTAACAGATGGAGTGAGTGCAACGCTGCAGGAGTGCAGAATAACGTGAAGCGTGTTCTGTACTAAAGGCGTGGTTTATATAGCCTTCAGAAAGTAGTCCCCAGGTAAAGTAGTCCCAGCAACCACACCCAAGCAAATAGTTCACTAGGCAAGTAGTCCCTTCAGCCTGCCTCATATTGGTCCACACGTGCTTCACTTAGTTTGAAACTTGCCATGTTGGTGATGGCAGCATGAGCCTGGCGCCAACGGTGCCAGGACCAAGTCCAGGAGGCCCCCGAGAGAGTCTTTGGGGCCTTAAAGGCCCTTATGGAAGTCAAAGTCTTGGGCAGGTTGGTCTGCACCTGATGTGTGGGGGTATGGACCGTGACAGCGCCCTCCTTCAGTGGGATCCCTCGCATTCCCATCCGCCCATAAGTCCCCACCCAAGAGGACTTGTCCGTTTGCTTCTAGCATAACTTTAGGAACTGTCTTCGTCAGGTATTTTGCCTGGCCCGTGTTGGGGGCATAAATGGTTGCAAGGGTGATGTTTACCTTTCCCACAGTGCCTGCGATGAGCAAGGCCCGCCCTTCAATGTCCCCCCATATCTTGGAGCTCACAAAGCCTGGTTGTTTACGGATGAGTATCCCCACTCCTCCCCTTCACAGAGGTCCGGACCGCCAGAATTCTAATCCTGCACGTGCCCCCAGAATTTTCTGTTCCTCTCCCTTGGCATATTTTGTTTTTTGCAGAAAGAGAATGTCCAATTGTCCCACGATTTACTAGGGATCTCTTTGTCGGAGAGTAAAGGTCCTTGACGTTTAATGTCCCCACCCTGTGGAGGTCTCCCAGCCTTTGGTCTATGTTAACTGCCATTTGTTTTCGTACCTTTTGGAGGACCCTTCATCATCAGTTGACGCCTCGTCAGGGCATCTGTGTACCATATGTGTGTCTATGTAAGTGTCAGTGTAAGGTCCCTTCTCGGCCGACCCCTCTCCCTCCATCCCCCCTCTCTTCTCTCCCTCCCTCCTCCATCCTCCATTTCTTGGTGATGGTGTTCGATCTGGATCAGTTGGAAAAGTGGATCCAGCGTCGAACAACCAGTGGGGTCCATTACCTCACGGTCCTTATTTAATAATCTCAATTCAATTTGAGCCCCATTTCCGTCCCCTCTTCTCAACTCCCAAAACCAAATATCAAATCTCTGAAAGGATATGTGATGACCCAAGCGACTTTGCTGCTTATCATCGGTAGGTTGACCGCTCTCCTTTCAGGGAGGGCTACCCAATTTGAGCGTCTACTTATTCCATTCACACTTGAAGCGGTCTGACACATTCAGGTCTCCTTCCTCCATCTGTCCTTGCCGCTTGGTGTCCGATGTGTAGATTACGTTTTAGCGGACCATCTCCTTCACTTATCGCAATCCGGTGTGGCATTGCCTCGTCTGTATTTCCTAGATCACTTGACTCTTTTCCTTTGTGGTCCTTGGAGTTCCTAGCATCTGGTACTCTGTCCTGCTTCTTCACGTTCTCCTCTTTCTGGACGCGTTTCCAGTAGCTTAGCGTTACAGTCACGAATCTCTCTCTCCGATTTTAGTCATATTTTCTTTCCTTCATGTTCAAATGATGGGGAGAAGGGGTAACCCCATCTGTATCAAATTCCTCGTTCCTTGAGCCATTTTGTGAGAGGGCCGCACATTTGCCTCAATGCCAAGGTCAGTGTCGATAGATCCTGAAAGATGATGATATACGCCCCCTGAGGGTGAGCTGGCCCCCGTTTCTGGCTTTCTCAAGAATCCTCGCTTTATCCTGATACCTGTGGAACTTCGCTAGGACGGATCTTGGGCCACCTGTAGGTCCACCAGCCCTATGTACCCACTCAGTTTTGGGTTTGTCAATGTCTTCAACTGCAACCAATATTTTGATGATATTATGGATTGTTTTCTTGTGGTGCCCTTCCATCTCACCTTCGTGTTCAGGGATGCCAAAAAAGCAAAGGTTGTTTCTTCTCTCTCGATTTTTCAAGTCATCCATTTTTAGTCGGAATTCCTCCTCCCTTTGTTCAATCTCTCTTATTCGGGAGCCCATCTGGGTTTCAAGGGTATCTATGGGGGCTTGGTTGCTTTCGACTCTTTCAAGTCTCTCCTTGATCTTATCCATCCGCTGTGTTCTCTATCTTGCCCCCTATGTTGGCTCCCATCGTCTTTATCTCATTCAGGAGGGCAGCAATATCTCCCTTTGTCGCCGTAGCCTCTGACGTGGATGTTTCCATGGTCACTTTATCCATATCGTCTGTAACTTGGGATGGTTGGGAGTACCTGTAGGTGAATTTGGCTAGTTTTCCCCTAATGTTCATATAGGGTCTACTGTGGCGGAGGAGTAACTCGCCCCGTTAGTCGGGGCCAACCCTCCGTTTCGGAGTTAGTCTCTGGCGACTTTAGTGTGATTCCAGGAGTACGTCGTCTCCCTGCTGCTCTGAGGGTGGAAGGCCAATCTACCATGTGTGGGGACCTCCGACTTGCTTTGCGCTGTCTTTAGTGCATGAGTCGTGCAGGATGACTGTTTTTCTTCCTTTTTTTTTTGGTATTTTGTTATATGTTCACACACTGCGCCGGTTCAAGTACCTTCAAATTGATTCCAGGAGAGGAGATCTCCTACAGTTGCACAGATACTAGGAAGTGGGAGTCTCTTGAGTTCAAAGGGGGTTTTACGAGTTCAGCATGGGTAGGGAGGGACGTCCAGCGTATTGAGGTAGTCTGCCGGTTTCCAAGGCCAGGTCACTGCGTGGTCTCGTGGGTTTTGAGAATGCGCCACTTCACCTCACCTCTGTATGTGGGCAGTTATTGGAGGACCGTCAGAGTAGCGCTCCACGCACAGCGTATTATAATGCGAGCTCCTGTACTTTTTTTATTCCCTCCCCACTCTGTTACAGTGGAGGCGGTTGTCTGGGTGCTTTTTGTCTCCTCTTTTTTTTCCCCTTCTTTCCCTTGAGGGTGGCAGGGGTGTCCGTGTGATGAGGGGTTAGCGGTTCCTCAATTGCTTGTGTTTTTTAAGTAGACCACGTGCGGTCCTTCTGTGTTGTGGAAGGTAGTCAAGGAGTCCATGTTTCGGGACCAGTGAGTCACCTTCACTGACCGTTATGATACAGTGTGCCCGGGGCCATGTCGGGTATTAAGCCATGAAGTTGGGAGGGTCTTTCTGTGTGGCACACTATGGAGTCCACCGATCTAAGTTCGTGGGGGGTTGGGATCTCTGTCCATTCTTCCCCTTCCCCCTCTTGGCCGGTGTTGTATGGTCCACTGTGCTTGTCCGAGAGCCCTTATTTGGGGCAGCCCACGTGTTGGTTCCCGTAATAGGGCTGTGTGATTCTTCACTATTAGCAATGCTTGTATTGGTACTCCAGGTCAGTTCTCCCCCGGTGGCAGCCTTGACAGAAGCCCTTCGGGGTGCTTGTTGGCAAGAAGGGGGCCAGTGGATTGCACTCACCGTGTTGTATTGTGCTACGTTGCGGCTGATTCGCACTGCCGCCCGCAGTCCGGCGTGCTCTCAATACGTTCGGCACAGCACAGCGTAGTGTTCTGTCCCCAGCACTGCGAGGCCGCCCCGGTGGGGTGGGGTGGGGTGGGGTGGGGAGGGCCTTCTCAGGTGGCGGGAACGGTCGGCCGCCCACCTTCACTGTCTTTCGGGCACTTTGGACTTCCGTGCGTGCCAGTTGAAGGGGTTCTGTGGATGCGTTGGGGCACAGTCTTCAGTTCACCGGGGGTGCCTCCAGTGGTGTTACCTTGATTTTGTCACCACTGCACCCGACGGGGAAGATGATTCAGCGGTGGGGGTCGGGTCTCATGTAGCTGCTGAGGATAGTTGTCACACAGCAGGCCGCTTCACAGGGTCACTGAGAGACGTGACCAGTGCTAGTTTTCGTTTCACTTTCGAGGGAATACACCCTCTGGCGTCGTCACCTTTCTTTGGTTATTTGAGTCCCTTCCCATGTCCGATTTTCTCCGGGATTTTTTCTGTGGGAGGGATGGGCCCCTCACACGTCTGCGCAATTTTCTTCAGAGGGGGGGGGGGGCGGTCCAGAAACAGGGGCTCAGGCCATTTTACAGACCACTGGGCTGGAGATCACACGGAGGGAAAACTCATTCATGCGCCCCCAGGTGGCCAGTGCAGACAGTGTTTTTGTATACATCCCAGGAGGTGAGGTGGGTGACAGTCCTGTGTAATATGACTTTACAGCTAAAGTGGGCGCTAGGTCAGTGTGTGGCACTGGGTGGTGGTATACTGTTCTTATATCCTTGCAGATGACATTATATTTATTATACTGTTCACACATCTTTGCAGGTGGTGTGTGACTGTATGCTGTATTGTAGATCACTATACTTGGGGTTGGGCACTGGGTGACAGAACTATTTTATAAACCCTGCTTCTGGGCCTCACAGTATACTGAAATATAACTCACTAAAAAAAGGCTAAGTACTGAATGGAACTGCGCTGCTTTATACATGCATTTAGGAGTTGCAAGTGACAGTAAAATGTCATTTAAATCACATGCAGATCAGGTGGGTTATTGAGTCCCTGTACACACTTCCTTGATTTCTACAGAAAGAGAGAATTGGGTTTGGCAATCTGTTTCCTTGACCAAATGAGAATGGTGACTGCTCCCATGCTAGAATGGTGCTTCATTGGCTGAATGGGATTGGTAATTTCACCCTTGCTAGAAGAACAGCTTTTTTAACTGGTTGGGAGTTGACTTTTCTCTTGCTAGACTAGCAGCTATTTTAATTTGATGGGATTGCTAACCAATCCCATCTATTTTAATAATTCCAATCCCATTTTAATAATATAGTCCTGAATCCCAACCAGTTGCAAAAGCAGTTATTTCTAGAATGGCATCTTTCATAACTGGATATAATTGGTAATCGTCCTGTTGGTACAGATGCTTGCATGTCAGGATGGGTTTGGTTGATAGGGCGCTTGATGGAATGGATCTCCATGACCATCCCCTTAACAGACTAGTATTCAGTGACTCTTCTCTTCACGGGTGATCAATCTCCTGGTGTGAAATGTTTGATGACTACTCTGTTGTCAGATTTTATGAACATTTCCTTAGCAGGCTAGGTTTATTTTAGCACTCTATTGCTCTAGGATTTGATGACTGCTTCCTTAGTTGCAGGCAGCCCCCCGCACCCCCCCGGCAGGATGGGATTGACTTACTGCTCCTGTGTGTGATTATGATTGGTTGACTGCTCCCTTGGAAGGATGACTTTAGGTTACTGCTCCCATGGGATACACTTAGATGACCTGTGTGGCTTTGGTTTCAGGTGATGTTGCTGGAGACGTCTCGACGATATAACCCAGAGATTGAGAGTGTGACTTTCCTAAAAGACCTGAGCTACAATCGAGAGGATTTCGCCAAAGCAGGTGAATCTCAAGACCATGAACTAGAACACTAACTTGCGAGGTCCAGTAAAACATGGGGGTCACTATACACTAGGTCCACTCATTCTAATGGGCCATATATCTGAGTGAGATGATTAGATGTTGGAGGCAAGGGCCCAGCTACCAAGGGTTGATCAAGTGTCAGTGGCGCATTGCTGAGGGGGACAAAGGGAAATGTATCCCTCCTGAGAGAGGGCAGAAACGGTTGCCATACTGAGGGGGAAGGTGGTCAGGGGATTTAATGCATAGGCAACAAAGCACTCCCTTCTAAAATGACATCTGGTTATATGAAGGATTTTCTGCTAAATGAGAGAGAAAGAGGACAGGGACTCATGCTTCAGGGTCAGAACATTTACAATGCAGAATCAAGTGATGGGCTTGCAGGGTGTCTAGTGAAGAAAGGGAGTGGGTGCTCTGATGGCTCTACCAAAGGTGGGTTGAAATGTGATGCAGAATGTTCTCCTCCGATAGGTGTCAAGGTTGAGGCATCACGCCACACTTCTCTCCTTTTTGCACAAGGATGGACAATTCCTGTCTTAATCCACTCTGGCAGCCCTGGCATAAGCAAGGTGGAATTTAGAGTGGCACTGGGGGCAGACCCCTAGCCCGAGGGGGGAATAAATTCACAAAACAACCTCCAAAAACAGGAGGAGTCATTTTGCATCTTCGTTCCTGCTAGGTTGGTACTAAAAGTTAATTGATGCAAGTGAGAGTTAAAGCTCTCAGGGGATACTCGTTGACCGGTCATGGGATCTATGCATAGCTGAAGGAAATGGGCAGAACCTTTGCATAGAAAAAGGAAGCCAACATGAAAGTGCATTAAAAGCAGAGCAGGGGAGCATAGCAACGAGAAATGTATAGAAAATGTGTCTGTGACTGACACTTGTTGAAAAATGGCACATACAACCAACCCACTGAACAGCAAATAATCGGCAATGACCAGTTATGCACCCTCTCTTTATACATTACCTTGTTTTACTTTGGCTACACCTAACAGACTTATTATACCAAGAAGGAAGTTTGTTTTGTAATGAAAGTCAGGAAGGAGTACACAAAGGGTGAGGGGAAGGGCAAGTACCAGCAGTAACAGATCAGGAAAGGTTGGAGGTAGGAAAGGGGAGGTAAGTAAGCAGGTGCACCCTGGACTGCTACTAGAGGGAACAGAACCATTGATGTAGCTACCATGCATCTCTTCTCACTTTACACTACTGCTCTTCAATCATCCTCTTTTTTTCTCTTTAATTTCTCCAGGTCTTCAGTTTGAGTTCATAAACCCCATCTTTGAGTTCTCCAGGGGAATGACGGATCTGCAGTTGGATGACGCAGAATTTGCACTTTTAATTGCCATAAATATATTTTCAGCAGGTAACATTGGAAGGTGGTGAACAGAGAGTGTGCGTATAGAGTTGGATGTGTGGATGGGTAACTGGGATTGTGCAAGGAGAGCTTGGAGTGTGCCAAAGCGGCACAGGGATTGCATAAAGTACTGTATATTTACATGTGGTACTGCAGGTGTGCACAGAGATGCTGCACATGTATACAAGGGAGATGGGAGTGTGGGCACCAAAGAGAAGTGTCCTTTGGAAACCAGAAGTGTGCACACCGGGTAGAGATAGGATAGTACCAACCAAGCTGAACTGGTGCTATAATGGGGGGGTCAGGGAGAGCATTGTGAATATTGGGCTTGCTGGGTTGTCCAAACATTGCAGGTAGGTTTCACAGCAGGAGCAACAGAGAGCATGCAGACCATAGAGATGCAGTGCACATACCAGTGACAGCTGATAGTGTGCGTACTGTAGCACCGTTGTGTTATATTTGTATCAAGCCTCGTGCCATAGGTAATGGCTTTGAAGCACTGTAGGAAGCAAAGGCCCTTCAGCAGGCGGAGGTCTGTTAGACGAAAGAGAAGACCAGTGCAATACATGCAGGAGAAATTGTAGTTTAGGCACTGTACTGAGAGCAGAGATGTCTAGTGTAGAGACAATAGAAACTGAAGAGTGGATAGAGAAGCCAGAGAAATTATTGAAGATGATAGAAACTTTGTGACGGCTCGGCCAAATTATTTGTGGAACTCTGCAGCATACTATGGGGCACATGGCAATAAGAGGACTGTAGCAGGATTGAACAGTGTATAAACACCTAGGGAAACTGTTTACAGTTCAGGTTGCTGTTTGTCCTTACAGGCATGTGTATTGAAGAGGCTATGTGACATCTTGACCGAATTTTTCTTGCGACTCTGCTGTATGCTACGGGGCGCAGTCTCTTCCCATGTGGCCAGGGAAGTGCAGCCGCTACCTGCTCCCAACCCTGGGGGTGACTGCCCGAGGGAGACCCATATAGGGGAGACAACCCTCATGGGCTTGCTGGATGGAGCGTGGTATCTCTACCAATCAAGGGACCCTGGACACCCTACAACTCTGAGAACAGCTCCTGTCCTAATAGGCTCATACATTGTACTTCTCTTACCATTCCCCTAATAAGTACTGGGATGAGGGAGAATAGGAGCCACCTAAATGAAGATCCCTTTCCCAGTTCTGTGACAAGAGAGATCCCCAAAGACTCAGAAGAGAGTTATAAGATCAATACTGTGACGAGGGTGAGGTCTGGAGGAATGATTATCACTCTGAATAAAAACCACTGTTAGCAGCCTAGTCTTTCCCCCCAAGCCTATTGGACAGAGCCAGTATAAAAGCAAGTACAGACTCAGGAAGTGTCAGAGAGGCCCTGCATAGAGGACCTGGTTGCATGATGCATTTGTTGGAGAAGAAGGGGCCTTGGACTGCTGTGCCACAAGGGAGAAGGGGTAATCCTTGCACCCTAACACCTTGTGGAAAACTAGCAGCTGCTGGGGGAACCTTGGGAACCACTGGACCCCAGCAGTGTGCCAGACAGAAGCTGGAGGCTCCATCACTGGGGAAATGCAACTGAAAGTGAGAAGTTTAAATCCGCTACCACTACAGCTGAAAGAGGTGAAGGAGAAGGAGAACAGAATCGGGAAGGAAAAGTGTCAGAACCGGGAGACGCATAAAGCTGGAGAGATGCTGGTTAGCATGCTGCAACACAGCATGCTGGGCAGAGCAGTGCTGGAGAAAATCCTGCCAGCTCATAGACCTGTGTACTCTGGGTGGACACAGGCTACAGGCACAGTAGGCCCTCTCATATTTAGTTGGAATGTGACAGCCAGGAGTGCCCAATGTCTTCAGGAAATGCAGGTGCAACCTTCCCCCTGCTGTGGCCAGCCTATTCATTAACAAAGACTCCATGGATCTGCTCTACTCTTTTGTTAGGCCCTGCAGCTGGTGGCAGTGATTAACATACCAGTAGAGGGTTCTTCAAACGGCTCACATGGGGCCTGGCTGCAGAGGTTAACAAAGGAGACCGGAAACCCAACAACCTTTCATATGTAACTATGCCAATCTGAAGCCAGCTCCCGCCCCCAGTATCAATGACAATGAGCTATCATGTCTGGGACTGTTGTTTACAGAAGACCACCCCGCTACTGGGATCCCATTCATAAGGTACGAGAATGTGGTTCGCAGGAGTCGGAGATTCTGGTCTCGCCACATCTTGAAGGGAGACCTACCGCTTTAACAGGGAATACACAGGGAGAACTATTAACCAGAGAGACTCTTTGAAAACAGACAGGAAGATGGGTGGGACTTGGTCACTAGGGAGTGAGCCCAGAGCTCTTTCTGCTGAAAGAAGGATTTTGCCATTTTAGTTCCCGGGCACACCTTGTACCTGTTTTCACTCCCTTTACCTTTCCTGTTGCAAAGCACTCATGGTATTACCTCACACATACAGGAGATTTTTGGTAGGGACCCCAGGAATGGTTCATTAAGGTAGGCTTAGCCTACACCAATCACTTTGACCAACTTGTCTTTAGAAAAGGCCCTCTTTTGGCAGATCATCTGTAGACTTCACAAAAATTAAGAAAGAAGAACTCATCTTTGGACCCTGGCTGAAGGTACAGTCTGCCTTACATCTTCCGCCAGTGGAGGAAGGCCAGGATACCCAAAGAGGGAAGCAAGATCCCTCCCCTGAACGTCTCTGAGGGAACAGAGGAATAAAAGAACTCCGAAGACCCTCCATCCACTCCAGAACCGGTACCTAGCCAGCACGCAGCAAGCTTCCTGGTGAGGGTGTTCTAGAAGGACTCTGAACCTGCAACCAAGCCCAAGGCAGCTGCCTGCAACACACTCCCGAGCTTTGGGCCGTCCACCTTTAAAGGACGACACAGGCCCACTGAAAAATCTGGGAGAAATGCCTCAACTAGCATCTACCGCAGTTCGCCTTAAAAGACATTTTTGAGCCAGCCGAGTGCCTCGATCTGCAACAGACTGCAACACTGACAGTTGTCAAGCCGCCGTCGCTTAAAGACATCCAAGACATCTTGGCCAGTGCTTCAGAACTGCTGATCAGCACTGAGACCATTCCTGACCCAGAGTCGCCGTGTAGGCCAGCCTGCAGCCGTTCGTCCAGCTTCGCTCACCAAACTGTAGTGCCACCTGAAACCTGCAGTGACTCTTGTCTCAAACTCTGTCACAGAAGCCTGCAAAGCGCCCTGAAGATGACTCCACCCTGTCGAGCACCAGGGTAGATTGTGTTCCTGTCCCCTTGGTACTGCCCACAAGCCCCCTAAAGACATTGGAGCACCCATTGCTACCTTTAATTGTATTTTCGTTGCGTTGCAACTAACCAACGATCCACAACCTTTCAGAGATGAGCCTGCAGTTCCATCCACTTTACCAAAATTGGAAAAGGAGGTTTATAATTTGCTTGTTCCAATCTGTTCAGATCCCTTCTGGTGTATTGGAGGTGTGGTGGTACAAACCTATATTCACCCCTGGACCACTGGTACCCCGGAAGTTGAGGAATCAAAGTGGAGGAATGATGATCACTCCTAATGGGAACCTCTGTCAGCAGTCTAGTCTTTCCGCAAAATCTATTGGCCAGAGCCAGTATAAAAGCAAGGAAAGACCCAGGAAGTGTGAGAGGGGCCCTCCCTGGAGGACCTGGTTGCAGGATTTGTTTGTTGCAAAAGAAGGGTCCTTGGATCTCTGTTCCAGAGGAGAGAAGGGGTAACCCTTGCACACCAACACCTTACAGAGAACTAGGGACCGCTTGGGAAAACCCAGGGAGCTGCTGTGGACCCCAAAAAGGGGGTAAACCCCTGGGCACCAGCAGTGTGCCTGAGAGAGGCTGGAGGCGCTCTAACTGGGGAAATGCAGCTGAAAGCTGGAAATTTAAATCAGCTACCACTATAGCTGAAGAAGGCGAAGGAGAACAGAAACGGAAGGAAAAGTGCTGGAGCCGGGTGATGCTGCAAGCTAGAGACACGCCGGTCAGCACGCTATAACCCAGCAGACCCGGGGAGAGCGGTGCTGGAGAAAATTCTGCTGGCATGAGGGAAAGCGAATGGCAAACGTCCTGCCGCCAGAAAGTGAGTGGCAGAAGGAGCTGTGTACCACAGAAAGAGACACAGCAAAGGAACAGCAACTGACATACCTTTACGCTAGACCGTCAATCCGAAAGGAGAGAGAACGGAGAACTGTGAGTGATCACTAAAGCATATAGCAAGCCCGGGGAAGGAGACATGGTTACAAGGTTGCTTGAGGGTGAATGCCAATACACACCAATATCAAAAGAGACAGTAAGTGAGGCCTGCAAAGCATTGAAAGGGACTTTGCAATGGACCGCTGGTCCCGTATGTAAGAAAAGAAAACCAAGTAATGGAAAGTACAGGAAACTAATCTAACTGCATCAAATTGATATTGGGCAAATGTTACAAGAAGAAAGAAATCTACATAGAGGTCCTGGCAGGAGAGTTTATCAGGCTAAGTCAAGTATTTGAAAGAGACTGCAAGTCAAAAGCTTGGGGAAATGCATATCAGACCTGGCAGGATAATTACGAGGGATGTTACCAAGTGTGAGAGTGAAATAGACAAGGAAAAGCCCTGGCAGGAGAGTATACCAGGCAAAGTTAACTTTATTAAGTGAAAGTGAAAAAAATAAAGAAAGCACCTTGGGACCGTGAAGTAAATATTGAGGATGAAAGAGGCCTGGCAGGGGGGTATACCAAGCATGCTGCGGGTCTGGGACTCGCCTTTGAGTTACATCCTTTCTTTTTGGTATAGGGAATCATAAGGAAGACGCATGCTCTTAAGATTCAGATTTATTTGAACTGTTTCCAAAGAACCTGCACTACTCTTGTGTTGTGAAAAGAAACCTGGGAAAGGGAGTAATTCCCAGGAAGTGAACAGTTTATCCTGTGGAAGAAAACCAAGGGAAAGAGAGTTGTCCCCTAGTTCTGTGAACTTTGTTCATTTGGAACCTTTTGTTGGACTTTACCATACTTTTGAACTTGAACATTTGTGCACTTACCAGGCCAGAGACAATACCCTTAGCACCTTATAGTTACTTTTGAAGTGTGAGGGCTGGGATAGGATTACAGACACCAGACATTTCATTTTGGATACCTTGTCACTGGACAGACCCTTCTTTTTGATTGAGTTAGGGAAATGCCTGATAGCGCAGGGACAGTCGTGCATTTGTTCAACCCTCTTAATTATTTAAATAAAAGTCTATTGCAGTCACTAGGAGTTCTCTGTGTACGAGTCGCATTCCATGTTCATCACACCACCAAGATGCCCATGCCCACCACACCTGCTTTTAGGTCATCCTCTCTCTCAGATCGCCATAGGGTATCCAGTAATATGGCCGCCAAAAAATGGCAGCTTTGACAAACAATGGTGGCAAAAAGGCTGTGGTGTGACCCAGTAAAAGTGTTTACATTATACCACACAAGGGGAGCAAGGGTTGCGTGGTGTTCCCCGCACCCCTTGTGCAGTATAATGGGTCCGGGGGTTTCAGGGGAGTCCCCTACATCCATTACATGGATTGCGGGGGCCACACCACAGCCTTTTTGCCGCAATTTTATTTTTAAACCCCATTTGCGCTGCAACTTTATTGTATTGAACCTCTCGTTAAGGAGCCCAGGAAGTTAAACATACCTGTTATAGAATATTCCTAATGTGCCCATCACCACCAAAGTCATCCCACAGCGCCTGAACCCCATCTGAAAAATTATGCGTTGTGACCCCAAACTGGTGTATCGAAATGTTATGTAGTTGATGTTATTAAGATGAAATAGGGCACTAGTTCTGAAATAATAAGTGAAGGCAACTGGGAAATCAAATGACTAGTGAATGGGGACACAAGTTAAAACATGTCATTGTGAATAGGAAACAGGTTTCAAAGACTAACTTATGAGGTGCTAGTTGTGGAAGACCATGTTAGATTGGAACTAGGTTCCAACATTGATGCTGGGTAGGAAACTGGTTTTGGACGGAAATGGAGGATAATGTTTGAGTTAGGGCATACATTACAGTTAGACCATGGAGGATTAAATACTTACTGTGTGGGAGTGACAGGCAGGTGCTGGGTCCTGGGTCCTGGGGCAAGAAGGTATAAAGATTAAAGTGTATGCAACTAAGGTTTTAAGTGACGGCCATGGTGGGATCTATGCATAACACTGTTTAGTGACGAATCAACATTTGAACCTTAATGATGGCATTTGAATAAGAACCATGCATTTAGCAGCATGAACCTTATAGTTCTCCTACCTAGTGAGTGACCCAAGGATAGAATGCACAGCATGGATATTTTGGAAACCCAAGGGCAAAATAAACTAAGGAGTCTAGTGTCAGGCTAAAGCAAGAGCACGACTTTATGCTAAAACTGTTCAGTTTAGTCTTTGCTCCTTTAGCCACTTCAGTCTTTTTAACCAACAATGCTTTGCATGAAAAAAGGCAGGGTCATTGATTACCTGGTAATATGAGCATCAGCGAACTGACAGTGTACACACTAGATGCCACTCACAATATTGGGGTACAGATAGGACTCTATTAGGACTCTCAAACTTAGGCGTGTTTTCCTGTTTGAATTGAATTGTGAAAGCATTTAAAATTGCACTGTGATATCTAGGCCTTTTTCCACTCTATTAGGACTCTCAAACTTAGGTGGGTCTTTTTTTCTCCTGTCTCTTAAAATTGCATTGTCCTAGTCTTTCAATCTGAGTGTCTGTCGTCTTGTCCAATTGTTCAACTTATCTCGCCTCGTCTGCTTGCACCCTGCCTTGTGTCCTTCCCTAGCATTCTCCCCTTCCCTCTCCCTTCCTCTTCTATCCTCTCCCTACCCCTCTATGGTGCTCTCTGTCTCTCCTATTTTCTCTAACTGCTTCTCTATCGACTATCCTGCTCTCCTCACTAAATCTAGTAGGAAGAAGTTTAAAAAGGACATCCTGGTCTCCAACCCAGGCCTCCCTATCGCTGACCCCTATACCAGTGCCTCCTCCAGCCAAACTTTCACCGACATCCTCTTTGTCGCTCCCTCACCAGACCTATGGACCTTTCATATGGTCTCTGTGCACTCTCCTTTCTCGTCTTCTCCCATTAATGGCGGCACCCGGTGGGAGGTCCTCCACTCCTCTAAGGTCTTCATTAATGTTTATGCGAATGGCACCATCTTTGTCCAAGGCCCTCAGGCCAAACTTCTCCTCTTCGATAGACGCTTCCCACGCTTCATCAATTTCCTTTCTTCTCCTGCTGTCCCCCCTGCCCCCTCCATGGCTTCCTCGCCTTCCCCTACTGCCTCCTCCTTGGCTACCCTGCCCTCTCCTTCCCTTTCTGCCCTCCCCCCTCGGGCTGCTTCTACACCTCTGCAGGGCGTACCTGTGATATGTACCCCTCCCCGGAAGTCTTTCAAAGACGGCAACTTTCTCCATATTGCCACTCTCAACTCCCGCTCAGCTGTCAAACACTCCTCTGACATCTGCCGCCTTCTGGAGGAACTTGACCTCGATGTCCTCGGTCTCACCTAGACATGGTTCAAGGCCAGCTCTGTCACAAGCTTTGACACTCTCCTCCCTGATGGCTACAAGATCCTCTCTGCGCCCAGGTCCCACCGTTCCGGAGGGGGTGTAGCCCTGATCTTCCCTGAGTGGATTCCTGCCTCTGTCATTCATACACAGGCCTACTCCTCTTTCGAATGCCTTGTCTGCAGGCTCTCTCTCTCTCCTAACCATTCCCTTACTATGGCTATCTATCGGCCACCTGGTCAGATCTCCTCCTTCCTCTCTGAATGGCTGTACCTCTTATCTTCCCTCCTTGTCCTAACCACTCAACTCCTCCTTCTTGGAGACTTCAACATCCACCTGGATGCTTCCTGTCCTTCCTCTGGACTCTTTCGCGACCTTTGCGACTCTCTCACTCTCTATTCTCCCCTCTGGCCCGACTCATTCTGCAGGGCGTACTCTAGATGTTCTGATCTCCTCAGACCTTCCCCTTTCTATCCCTCTCACGACTCCTCTCTCCCGGAGTGATCACTTTCTCCTTTCCTCCCAGCTCACTCTCTCTACCCCACAGGCCAAGCCAACTCTATCACTGCCACCCACCTTATCAGTCATCCGGCCCATGAAGCGGGTGTCTGTTGAGGGTCATTCGCCATCACTTTCTCCCCCCTGCTCCCCACCCTGACTCACACCCTAACACAGCCCTTTCCATGCTCCACTCTGCTATATCTGACACTCTCGATGTTCTTGCCCCTGTCATGCGGATCCGCCTGAAGCCCAAAGCCAAGTGCAACTCCTGGTACCACTCCGACCTCGTCACCCTTAAACGCAAGTGCAGGGTAGCTGAGAGGAAATGGCGTGCTTCGTGTACATCATCTGACAAACTGCCCGCAGCCTGCTCCAAAGGCAATACCAGCTCTCTGTCTGCACTAAGAAGAGAGCCCACATCCCAGGCTGCGCCTCTGCGGCATCCAACAACTCGGCTGAACTCTAAAATCTGCAAGGAACTGGCCAATCCTGCCACAGTCTCTACCTCTCCTGTCCCTTCCCAGGCCCTCTGCACGGCACTGGTTTCTCATTTCATCTCTAAAAGTCAGGACATTCTGTCCTCTCTCTCCTCCCCCCTACTCCCTGCTCTTCCTCTGGCCCTTCTTCCGCATCCTCTCCTCCCTCCTTCTCAGCCTTTCCCCTGTGCTCACCTAATGAGGTTTCTAGACAAGTCTGATCTATAAAAGTCTCGTCAAAACAGGTTCACCCCTGTTCCTCCAAAACCATCAAGGACCACATTGACTCCCTTGCTCCGGCTGATTTCTGAAACCACTCTTTCACCACTGGAGTCTTCCCTGCCCCCCCTAAAACACTCCCTTGTGCACACTCTTCTTAAGAAACCCTCTGCCGACCCATCCTGCCTGGCTAACTATCGCCCAGTCTCCATTACTCCTTTCCTGGGCAAGCTCTTGGAAAAGCTGGCCGTCTCCCAGCTTCACACTGAATCTGTTGGTTGTCTCCATGATCATCAGTCTGGCTTCAGAGCTGCCAGAAGCACGGAAACTGCTCCCCTGAACATTCGTGAAGACCTGCTCTCCAACCTTGATTCCAACACCCCCCGCGTCCTCATCTTACTTGATCTCTCTTCTGCCTTCGACACGGTCAACCATGTCATCCTGCTTAACCATCTCCACGATAACCTGGGGATCACTGGTCAGACTCTGGCGTGGCTGACTTCTTTTCTCTCTGATCGACTCTCCCAGGTTCAACTTGGGTCCTTCCTCTCCTCTATCTCTACCTGTGGTGTTCCGCAGGGGTCTCTTCCTGGCTGTTCAACCAATACCTGGCACTTCTTGCCCACCACATTGCGGCGCTGTGCCCCAACTTCCAGTGCTATGCAGATGACACTCGGCTCATCTTCAGGCTACCCTCAGCCACCACTTCTCCCTCTCTCATCTCTGAGTGTTTGTCCACCACCCAGGAGTGGTGTGCCGCCAGTGATGCCTTAATGCCAGTAAGATTGCACCAGGATCGCTGGGCCTTCTCAGTGAGAACAGGAGCCAATAGGATTCGTCTAAATCTAGATCCTACTGAGTTGGGCCATATTTTTGTTGAGTTTCCAGCTGTCTGAATCCCTGGAATATAACCATCTTTTAACCCAATATCAAGAATGCAGAAACCATACGGGAAACAGCCTATTTATACCGAAGCACAAATTTGACCTCCAGGTGCAACAACGGAAACGCCTCCTACGTTGGCAGTTAAGAACGGCCCGCAAACAATTGCCTACTGCTGCCATTGGTCTTGTAAGAAAATTCAAACAAGGCTATAAGAACTGGTTTAAATCTCACAAGTGCATTATGATGCAGAGCTTATGCTATCAAAAATGAAGAGCTCTAACTATGCTGACTACTGGAGATTGATAAATGACAACCTTGCTCCACAACATGCTCTTCAGGCAAACCTGGTCTCTGAGTCTGAGTGGGTATCCTTCTATGCCAACCTCTTCAGTAAAACCAATGAGGTAGATGTATGGATCCCTCGAGTGCTGTCACATTGGGACCTTGTATTCGATCACGAGGATATCCTTAGAGTCATCAAGAATTTGAATAACTCAAGAGCTCCCGGTCCAGATGGCTTAACTAACTTTACGCTCAAACTTCAGCCAGAAGTATGGACCACCTTTTGCGAGCTGCTGTTCAACAGGATTGTCAAATGCTGCGAGACCCCCACATCTTGGAAATCTGCAGTGATCATATCCATTTTCAAAAAAGGCGACCGTCGCAACCCAAAGAACTGTAGACCAATTGCACTTCTCGATGTGCTGGGCAAGGTCTACGCCACTCTTCTACAACAAAAAATGACGGACTGGTCCACATATTGTAATCAGGTGGACCCCAGACAAACTGGCTTCGTCAAAGGGTTGGCCTGCGGCGTTAATCTTCTAATACTGAACTTACTGAAAATGGAAGCACTGCGATCAAACTCTAAAATCTATCTCGCACTGGTTGACTTGTCCCAGGCGTTTGATAGTATAAATAGAGACTTGCTATGGTCTAAACTGACCAAATGGAACTGTCCTGAAAGTCTGCTGGCCGCTATCCACGAACTCCACATGAACACGACCGTTAGAGTTCGTTTGGACCAAAAGGGTAACCTATCTTCACCTATTGACACCTCTCGAGGTGTCAAGCAAGGTTGCCCTCTTGCGGCAACTATATTTAACCTGTTCATATCTGATATCAAAGATGTTTTCAATCGACTACACACTTTCCCACCTAAACTTCACGGCTCACATGTGGACTACTTAGTCTATGCAGATGACATCATTCTGTTGGACTCAACTCCCATAGGTCTACAGCGGAAACTCGTTGCCGTGGAAAAATACCTAACAGACAACGGGTTGGTTATCAACAGAGGGAAATGTGAAGCCATCGTCTTTGAAAGACTGCAAGGTTTCAAACCAAATGGGCAGAAATTTAAATGGTACATGAATAAAGAACCCATTGGGCGAGTACTTAACACCAGATATTTGGGAATGCAATTAAGCGCGAGTAGAAATGACGCACCTTGGGTGGACGCAGCCAAGAAAAAATGCCGACAACTGGCGTGCCAAGCAGTCCTGATTAATAAAAAATTTGGGACATTCTCTCTAAGGCCAACAGTAACCTTTTTTCAGCAGAAGGTGGTACCCTCACTGATCTACGCCGGTGAAAATGCTTTTGGTTGTGGGCCTGAAGTGTGGAACTCTTTGGAAAGCATTTTTTGGTCCAGGGTTCTCCATCTGCCCAAAGGTACCTCCACTGTTTGCGTCAGATATGAGCTTGGTTATATATCTATGCAAGCGAGAGTTGCTTGGAATCTTTTAAGTGTCTTTAGGAAACTAAATTCAAGCAACCTAATCCCTCAGATGGAGATCCTTCACAGTCTAGAACTCGCTAAAGCCCCCTCAATCTTATTCCAATGGAATAAGTTATGCCATGACGTGCTTAGTTCCTATGATATCACAAAGCAATTGTTGCTGGAGAATCCTGATGCTGCAAAACTAAAGCTTTGGAGAAATGATTGGATCTACACCTGTACCCAAAGAGCTGCTTCTAAGTCCATGCTTGAAGTGCCGGCCGAGGCAAGAGCCTATGGCTGGGTCCCGCCCTATCTGTCGTGCTTCCCGGACCAGTGGTCTCGTGCCTCCTACTTGCAGTTTAGGCTGAATGCCATGCCAACCAAGGAACGCCTTTGTTACTGGTCTCAATCTACGGACCTGGACCTTATGTGCCGGTTCTGCTCCACCAACAAGGAAACACTTAAACATTTGATCTTAGCATGTCCCGAGTTGGAGAGCGAAAGAAACAACATCTTTAGCCCAATAACAACGAACTTTCAGTTCCTAACTCGAGATGATTGGTGGAGAGCCCTGTTTGATGGGTCAAACAGAGTGGTGTTGTACGCGCTAGTTTCTTTCCTTCAAGTTGCAAAAGACCGCTTATATGCTGTCCCGGTGGAGCTGAACGCTGGGACGTCCTGAGGTCTGTACTGGAGGCTGCGATTAACAGTAAAAGTCAGGGGTAATAACGGATGACTTGTGAGCCCTCATTGAATTGGAATGTATGTTAATCCTTCTCTTTTTAAAGGTTTGTAATAAAACTCTCTGGCCAGCCTCTCTTGGCCCCCTTCCTGCTCCCACGTGTGAGACTAAAAACCTTGGGGTCATCTTTGACTCCACACTCTCCTTCTCTCCTCACATCTCCAACGTCTCTAAGAAGTCACACTACCAGCTGCACCTCCTTAGAGGTATTCTTACTTTCCTCTCCTTCCCCCAGAAGCTCACTGTCTCCAGAGCTCTGGTTCTCTCTAGGCTGGACTATTGCAACAGTCTCTTTCTAAACCTGCCTGCTTCTACTCTGGGTCCTCTGCAACTCATCCAAAACAGGACTGCGAGACTTGTCCTTCGCCTCAATCCCAGAGATCGTATCTCTCCAGGACTGAAATATCTGCACTGGCTCCCAGTGACTGCGAGGATTAAGTTCAAACCCTCTGCTTTGTCCACAAGGCCTTCTGGGGCCTGGGGCCTCAAAACCTTCAACTCTCTCTTCCTAAATATCTTCCTTCTCGAGCTCTTTGCTCCTCCGCCTCCAACTCCCTCAGGGTCAGTCGCTTCATCAAGCAACGAGTTGGTGGTAGATCTCTTTCTTCGGCTGGGGCCTCCCTCTGGAACAGCCGCCCTGCCCCGCGGAACTTGAGGAGAACCATCTCCAGTTCCGGAAGCACCTCAAAACTTTCTCTTTGCTTCTGCTTTTTCTCCTCCTCTCCCCTGCTGATTTATTGGCTGAAACTGTACTGGTTACCTGGCCACCCTCTGATCTTGGGCCTAGGCCCCCTCCCCCACCAGTCGCACACCTGCACTGCCTTCCTGGCAACCCCTGCACTTGGGGACTGTTTTCTGTATCCCTACAGTCCCACTATCTGCACTTGACACCTGATGCCTGCACTTAACCTCTACCCTTGCACTTGCCACCTACTGGCCATATTTTACTATTGTTATTGATTCTATTATCCCATGTACTGCACTGTCCCCTCCCCCTTGCCCCCCTACCTTGCACCTGCGCGATCTGAATGACACCTGGCCTAGTAGGATCGTTGTCCATCTTCCCTCTGTTCCCCCTCCCTTGCCTCGTTGCACCTTGAAACACTTGTGTATAGGCACGTTATAAATGGCTTATTTTTTTTTATTATTTTTTTTTTCATTTAGTTTATACAAACTTTTTGAAAATGTCAGAATAAAAAAGACCAAGCAACTTGTCACCTTTTACCTACATTCTAGCCTTTAAAATTACTCAGTTATTCATCTACATCCTTACAGGTACTTCACTTGTCCTGTAACATATTCTTCTACTCATTGTTAGGACAGACTATGACTCTAGTGTCATTTACGTGGATCATCGCGGTTCCATTCTACAACGCTATTCAAATATATGGACTTGTCTCTAGTTTGATTTGAATTTGCTCCAAATATCGCATCATGCCAAACATCAGCATTTTGCTTTCCCCAATATACGGTTGTTTCCACCATTCTTCGGAGTTGTACGTCTGGAATGCGCTCATCACCTTCCCCAAACAGTTCTCACGTTGAACTCCCAAGTTCCGAACAAGACAACACCAGGTGTTTTAAATTTTCGTCATCCTTTGCACAGAATCTGCATTTTACATTGCTTTCTGGGATCATCTGACGATGTCTTAAAATTTCTTTGGTTTCAAAGATATTCAAACGGAACTTTAAGAACAGCCCTCTTAAGCATTTACAAGGTGATAACATCAGATATTTTGGGAGTGTATTGTGTTTTTTGGCTTCAGATGGAATATTTTGCATGGATTTATGGATTGATCTTCTCTCTTCGATTTTGATCCAATCGAGGTCAAGCAATTTTCTTTTCACTGAGTTTGGATTGTACCATAGGGTTCGCTCGTCTGTTCCTATTTGGGTTAGGATCCCTTTACATTGTTGTTTCCATTCATTTAGCGCCGGTTTCTTTTGTGTCCTCTCTTCCGCCAACATTTTAAGAGGTGGCAAATTTGCCTCTTCATATATTTTTCTGAACAGTGCTAATTTATTCCATGTGATTCTCATATTAAGAGAGGAGATCTCTACTTCGTACAGGACACAGGCGGTCGGTGTACTTGGGGAATCCGAAGCACTTTTTTCCAGAAGAAGCCTTCGCAACGTGGCCATATTTTGTGGTCGCACCCAAACATGTTCTCTGCTCCACAGGTTAGAATTGGAGAGACTTTGCTCTGGTAAAATTTTCTTACTGGCTCCCATGAACATTTTCCACATTTGTTTTGGATTATGATGCCTTGCGAAGTCAGTTGTTTGCAGCTGTTTAAAAGTTTTCTGGACATCGGCTCGTCATTGATACTGGAACTGATGATTGTTCCCAGGTACCTTGTATGTGGAACTTTGTTCAACTTTTTCTCCCCAATCGACGACCCTTGTCTGGATTTTCTTCCTCTTTTGTTTTCAAGAACCAGGATTTCTGATTTTGCTGCGTTATCTCCAATCCCAGATCTTCCAGGAAGGTTTAGTGCTGTCAGTTTTCGCTGGAGGCCAATTTGTTACGCCTCGGCAGGCCCGCAGGAAGGTTATTGCCCTCCGTAAAGGTATGCGTTATATTGCAAACCCATTCTACGCCCACTGACAACTGCCCTGGAAAATAGTGGCTTCGGCTCACTCCGCAGCACTCTGCGACAAGTTGGACCACAATTCCCAGCTTTCCGCCTCCCGCTGTCAGCTCAGAGGCGATGATGCGTGAGCCTCGGTTTCGTCCGGTTCCGCCTTCTCCTTCCCGATTTAAACCTCGGAACCGGGCGAAACGCTGCTTCTGATTAAAGTTGCATCCCGGTATTTAGAAGTTCCGTCTTCAATCCTACTTTAATTACCAGTGTACCAGACCCGTTTCCTCTTTCACGGACTGCTTTTGCCTGCCGCTTTTGGAAAACCACTTACCCGTGTACCAGACCTGTTTCCTCATTCACGGACTACTTGTGCCTGCCGAATTTGGAACCTTGTGATCACGGCATCGGTAAGACTCTTCTTTTCACCACTGGCTAACAAGCCCATCTCCTGTACTCATTGTACCTTGCCGCTGAACTATATCACCGGCAACACTCCAACTCAATTGTGACCTTTATTGTTGCTGTTACCATCCTCTTTACACAATCAGACTTCCATTGGACATTCTTCAGTAGTGCACAGGGACGCCTTGCAGATAGTGCACCTACCCGACTCTAGTGCGGCCCTGGTTCCGCCCGGGTTCAGTTTCCCTAACTAACCTTCCCATTTGTTATTTTGCACTTCCGTTTTCATGAACTCTTTGGATATTACAGACTCAACAGCACATCAGTGGTAAAGGTTTTCTTTTGTATGATTATCCATTCTCCTTAGTTAATTGACAACTATAGTCAGGATAGGTTACATTCTCCTCTCTTACTTGTAGGTGGTTCCGGTTGCCTTGAAACAAGGAGAGGGCATAGTTCAGGTACTACTAGAAAGAAGTATCGAGGGAAAGGGATCTTTCTTAAATTTCCAATTGCTCACCTCTTGTTTTTTCCTTTACAGCTGGGTTCTTGGCGGCGTGTCCTCCCCGCCCTTTTGAGCGATCAGTCCCTCTGTCTGGTCCTACCCAGCAGAGAGTCATATCGTTAAAATGGTCTTGTGCCCTCACAGAGAGGAGGCTAGGTTGGAGGCCCCGACCTAGCTCTTCAATCAATAGTTCAGTCCTGTGCCTTCCGGCCACCGATTTAGTATACTTCCCGTCCAGTGAGTAACACAATTGGTGTACGATCTAAGATCACCATGTCATCAGCGTACATGATATGATTTATCTGGGTTCCGTTTATCAGCAGTGGAAAAGACACAACACTTTCTAGGGCCGTCCCAACTTCTGATATATAGAAGTTAAATAGGGTTGCCCCTAAGGGGCACCCTTGTTTCACGCCTCTCTTTGTTGAAATGGGGTTCGATAGGTTTCCTTCGCTATCCATACGCTCTTGTATGAATGTCTCTGAATATAGCTCTTTAATGGCTTGGATAAGGCTCATGCTACACCACCTCTCCATCAGGTTGTTCCAGAGTGTTTATCTATCCACCCCATCAAATGCATTCGCCATGTTGATAAAGGCAAGGTATATTTTTTGGCCAGATCTAATAGCGTCAATTTTTAGTAGGTTCAAAATTAACAAATTAACGCCACAGCCTACACCTTTCACGAACCCAGACTGGCGGTCATCATAGATCTTCTCTTTTCAAATCCTTGTGGTCAGTTGCGCAAGCACTTGCGATGCAAACACTTTTCCCACAACATCAAGTAGGGCTATTGGCCGATAATTTGCAGGGTCTGTGCGGATTCCTGTCTTGAAGATGGGTACGATGATTCCAGACTTCCATGTCAATGGAATCCGTCCTTATTTTATTATTAATCGAAACAAGAAGTCACAGAAGTCTGCCCACTCTTCAATATTCTCTTTTAGGTCCGCATTTGACAAACTGTCAGGCCCTGCAGCACGTGAGGCATTGCATTTTATGATCGTTGTGCAAATGTCATCTTTGTCTATTGCAATTTCCCACGGCTGGTTCCATTGAAAGTTTGTGGTACTCGTGGTTTTTCTTTTTTGAAATAACTTTGTATAGTGCCTTTCCCACTCATTTTCATTTACCAAATTTGCTATTATCCCCTTTTCGGAGTTCATTGTTTCATTTATTATAGCCCAAAAGCCCTGGAGTTTCTTTTGTTTAGGGCCATCAGCATTTGCTCGGCATCCCCTTGCACCATTACTGCTCTATGCTGTTTGTACCAATTATTATATAGGTTCTTTGCTTTTTTTATCTGACTCTTGTAATCACCCAATTTTGTCGCGCCAATTCTTCTTACGGTCTTCCTTAACTCTTTCTTCTCGCAATTTCAAGGTCGTATTGGTGTTTTTTGTATCCAACTCTATTCAGGGAGGTCTTCTTATTGATTTTATACATCTCTAGAAATTGCTGGTATTCAATCGGGTTACTTCGACCCAACTCCTGAGACTGGTGCATAGACTCTGTTACTGCCACTATTTCGGCATTCTTTAAACGTAATCTATTCCGACCTGAAACCACCGATATAGCTTGACTCCATTGCTTCAGCTTTACTGGTTTATTTGTTCTTCCATTCCATTGACACGATCTTATGGTCACTTTTGTTTGACTTGTTCACGTTCGATGAAACGATTTCTGGCACTACTCTGTTCGAAACAAAGATATAATCTAGTATGGATTTTTGCCCACCTCTTTCCCAGGTTGGTTTCGCAGGTATATCTCCTCTAGTTGTTACGTTCAGCAATACCAGATTCCTGTGTGCCATTTCGTCCAACCAACAGTCGGTCTTGTATCTTTCTTTAAAATTCGTGGGCGCCTTTACATGGTCGATTTCTATTAATTTCATGTTAAAGTCTCCACACACAATCAACAGGGCCTCCGGTTCATCAATTAGAATGTTGTCTGTTGCATCTAGGAAGTCGTCTTCACATTTTTGGTGTGTTTTTGATGTTGTATTCCAGTAAACATTTAGGAGATGAATAGCTTGCTTCTTCTTCTCTGTCTGGTTAACTGGTTCAACACCAACCATCTGTAGAAAAGGCGATAAGTTTAGTACTGAATTGATTCTCATACCAGAGTTTCTTGTAATGAGAACTAATTGACCTGACATTGGACGGCCTTTATTCTGTCTAATGGCTGGATTTATGGCGACTTCGAAGCCCTCAACATATGGTATATCAGTGAGCCACGTTTCTTGGAGACATATCACATCGGCCTTTACTAAGATTTCAGGTGTTGAGTTCAGAAGGTGAGAGAAGCCTCTCATGTTCCAAGAGGCTAATATCATCTTTGTCGATTGCTCATGGCATTAACTCATCGTCGGACCATTTAAAGATTTTGCCAGCCAAGCCCATTTACTTCTCCCATCCTCAAGGGCATTCCGCTCCTCGTTCATTGGAGCCGTTGACAATGTCACCTGGCGATTCTCGACTGTTATTTTGATTTCTTTCAGTCTTGTCTCAAACCTTGAGCAGGGCATTTCCTCATCACCTTCTTTCGATTGTGCTTCATCACTCCTCTGAGCCTCTGCTCTTATACAAGCAGGTGCCGGGGTGTTAAGCACGTGCCGGTTTCTTTTTCCTCTTGTACGTTTTCCTCAGTTAATTTCTCAAGCGCTTCACCCACCAAAGCGTTATCCACTTCATAAACTAGGTAGCCCATATCCCACAGCTGCCTCTCACACATCATGACCAGTTCCACAACCTTCTTGTCCATGATGTGTAACAGTACGAATTTCTGATTCGCATCTGTTATGATTTCCACACGATCAATTCGTGCACTTTTTATTGACCTTAGAACAGGAATTTTTTGGAATAGCTGCAGTATGGAGTACCTGTTTAGAGGAGTGTTACTTTTTCTAGTTTTGATCCTTTCCACCAATAATCTAAAAGGCTGAAGTCTTGCCGACGTGGTGGGATTGGTATTTTCGGCATGGAGCTGATGCCGATTAGGTTTCTCTGGCTTTTCGCTCAGCTCCCTCGTTGCATTTGTTAAAGAGCACTGCATCCCTTTTAGGTTCTCGGAATTTTCCTTCTGCTTCGGTGAGGGATCATTTGGTTTCTTCAGTGGTTCAACCGAGCTCTTCGTCCCAATGTTGGCTTTCTGCATACTTATCGCGCGTTTCTCTTCTAATGTATAGTAAATTTGTGCTTCTTGCGCTTTCATTTTCTTTTATAGCTTTGGTTTTTCTTGGTGTTATTGGCCAAGAGAAAACTCTTTTGCTTATCGGTTGAACCTCACTCACTTTCTTAGGTTCATTACAAGGCGACCGTGTACCCGATGAATCTCTAGGGACCTCAACTCGACCATTCGCCTCATCCCTTGCTTGCTCTACCTCACTTGGATTTTCAGTCTCCAAATCTTCTTCGACAGGTGAGCTGTACGTTGACAGGTTCAGAAGTTCCTCAGCCTCAGCGTCCTCATCTTCTATCACCGGAGGTCTACTCTGGCTCTTTGACTTTTTATTTGTTCCTGGGTGAGAGACATTGGCTTCATCTTGAGGTTCAGAAGTTTTGTTTTCAGCTCACATCTCACCATTGTCGCTGTTTTGTTTACTCTTTGTTGATTTTTGCTCTGAGTTATTTACTGTGATGTTCAATGCTTTAATGTTTCTAAAGAAATTCGCAGAGCTTCGCGGATTTTGGTTCTTTTGTATTTTTTGGTTTTTCGACTTTTTTTTACTTTTACTCTGTTTCTGTTCAGCAGTCTTTCCTTTAAGATTCCCGCTATCACCTTGGGCTTTCGGATTTTCAAATATATCGAACCATTCCGTTTCGTTCTTTTTTGGTGACGATGCTTTAGAGCAACTCTTCCCATTCATTGAGCTGATCTCCTTGCTTAATTCAGCCTAGGTCAGGTCGATTGTCAGAGGATTCTCTCCTTTTTCTTTCTCCATTTCCTTTTGGGAGGTATCTTGTAAATCGACTTTTGCTGGTTTCGTCGTACAAGTGGTAGCCGTATGAACGTCTATATCCTTAGAGCTACCATTTTCATTGAACCCTATCTCAGGGATATCATTTTCCACAGTGCTGATTATAAGTTCCTTTTCATAACAGCAATTTTGGTTTGAGATCGCCTTTTTGTTTTTTGTAGTTTTCTCTAGCTGTTGTTTGATGCTGGGTAAACTCACGCTGTTATCAATGATTTCCAGATCTGTCATCGTCAGTTGTTGAATGGGTTTTAGCAGGTTGATGTTTAGTGACCACGACATACTTGCCTTCACGTTCCTTTTGTAACAGGGTCAGAGCCTGTCTCGTGACTTCAGCCAAGAGTCTCTTATCTTCCGCTGAGTTTTTTAGAGACTCTTTTAAAGCTGTTAGGGAAATTCCGTTGCCTCTTCTTGACATCACGACCTGTGCTGTCATTTCCGTCAGGTCGGCCTCTAATTTTATAATTTTCGAGTTGAGTAGTGCTAGTAACGTGGTTTGATCACGACAGTTCTCATTTAAGTTCTCGTATAGCTTCATTAGAGGCACCACAGCTATCGTCGTTGCTGACATCAGAATCGGACTTAGTTTAGAGATGACCGACTCCAGCAGGGTAGAGCTGATTTGACAGTTTTTCAAAGCACTAGCATTTATGGGTTCCTCCAACTGCTGACTCACTTTTTGCCCAGACGTTGTCATCTCGTCACTCTCAGGCTCAAAGTTGAATGCTTCCTTGTGGGTTCGCTCGCTCTTATGGGCAGCGTTGTTTCCTCCACAACTATCCTTCCTTTAAAACATTTGTTCGAACCCTCAGTTTCAGTGTCCGAGCTTCTGTTTCGTCTACTCCTCTTTTGCGAGACTATGATTTCGTCATTTCTTGTCTCAAAGGGGGGTGTATTGTCTTCAAGACTCAGTACTTCACGAATGTTCCTATCTTTAGTCAATAGCCACTCTGCTTGTGGTATTATTCCCCCACATACGCTTGATTGTGAGGTTCTTCGAGGTTGCAATATTTTATGGTTCATCTCTGCGAGGTCTTTCAGTAGTTTGTCCGCAATCCCCAAATAGTCTCTTTGAGTTGTCAAATTGGGCAAGTTTTGTTCATCAGATCTTTCTTTCCAGACTTCAGGACTCCCCCAAACCTCCTTTGTAACTCTTGCTGGCCCAACATGGATTTCGTTCTCCAGCATTGATGGAGGAGTGGGGCATGGCTCCTCAGTCAGCCTCGAAATTGGTGGTTGTAGAGTTGAACTCGTTAGTTCTAAAATGTTGTGTTCCGGCTTGTACATGACTGCCACTCTTGACCAAGCCAGTAGTTTTAGTGAGGGTCCAGATTTAATTAGTTTCTCTGTACTTGGGGCTTTCTGTAAAGGTGACGATTTGTTGTTACAATTGTCCTTCCTTGAACTTATCACTTGTACTGTTTGGATCCACCCTGACGATGGTTGCTCATCAACACGGCTGTCCTGGCTGCACTGTACGGCCAGTATCTGTAGAGTTGTTTGTTTTTCACTAGAATTAACATTAGTTTTGGGGCCTGTCGCGGCAGGGGGGTCGGATGAGCCCCACTTGGGGGTTTCACCCTCACTCATTGATACTGAGGGTAATCTTGGACTGGGTTTGAGCTGAGAAGGGGGTATCATCAAGGGGGGGCTCACCGCCGGTGTATGGTGTATCATTACTTTACAATTTTCCAACTCTGTACCGGCCTCCGCCCTCAGCGCCTCACCCAGTGTCTCCTTCACCGTCCGATCCTTAGCTTGTCTTATCTGTGAGCATGATCGTGTTTGCTGTTTATGGGAGGCAGACTCGATCACCCCTTTTGCTCCCCTCCTCTTACTCCTCCAGCTCGACATCTCCTCCGCCCCCTCACCTTCCACTTCAACACTCTCACTATCGCTCTGACAATCGCTCTGACTCGTGCTGTCACTTTCGGCACAATCCTCTCGATCCTCGATCACCGCACTGTTTGTTACCTCAGCAGTCCTTTCCCCCCGCCTGACAGTCCGGGCACCTTCAGGCGCCGACATCACAGGGAGGGGTCGCGGTGACAGGTCCGCGCATCTTGATTCCCCATGCGCGTTCCTTCCGTGAGCGGCTTGCAAGCTTGCGCCAGTCACGTTTCCAGAGACACCCTTGGCTTGCGCACGGGTGTTCGCCGTTGCACCCTTCCGCATTCTTAAGCACTTAAGGACTTCCACAGTCTATTCGAGTCTATTGAGGTAAGCGTGCACACGCGTACAGGGATGCTCTTACCCGATTCCACCGCCGGGGCGGCCCAGTGGAGTGGCACTCGTTCACTCGCCGATTCTTTCGTTTCCTTTCCATCAGCGTCCCACGGTCCTCCACGCTCCTCCACGGACCACCAGGGAACACAGAAAACACTCAGTACGCTCCGCTCCGCTCCGCTTGGAGTAGTGGTGGTTTTTATGAAAAACTCCTCCTCTTCCTGCAATGGCAATGATAAACAGACTTGCCAGGACCCAGAACACAGGAAACACTCAGTACACTCTGCTACGCTCCACTTGGAGTAGTGGTGGTTTTTATGAAAAACTTCTCTTCCTGCAATGGCAATGATAAACAGACTTGCCAGGACCCCGATCACAGGAAACACTCAGTACACTCCGCATTCCGCTAAATGCCTTATAATATATCATATCATAGATCTTAGGAAGGCAAGTTGGAGGTTGTTTCGATGGAGATGTACCTGGTTCATGGTCCTGCAAACCCTCGGGTGTATGTTATTTGAGGAAGAGGTCAGCACTGCTTCACCGGGATCCAAAAGCCACATCATAGTGGAACCTCCCCGAAAGATGCACAGAAGCCACTTTAATATGCCCAGTTAGCTTGGGTTTTCTGTTGGTTAAGCCAGAGAAGTGCTGGCTTCTACCACGTTACTGCCCTCCTATCGGCATAAAGTGTTCTTTTTTCTAGAGACATGAACACACATTATACTGGCTGATCCTCTGTTGTCATTTACTCAACACCTTGGCTTCTTCCGAGGTCTGTGCTGTATAGTTGCAGTCCACACACAAAGATTGGCCTTTTTCAGCATTCAGGCTTCTGCTTGTGTTTGCTCTGAAGAAGCAAAGCCTGGGCTAGTTTGCATTATCGTGCTAGTAAAAATAACTATTGTTCCCTTCGTCAACAAAATGTATGAAAAAGCAGTGCATGAGGATTCAAGATACCTGCATGGGCTTTAAGAAGCTATTCCATACAAGTAGCATCACACACTCCACTTCCCTGCAATCAGAGCCAATGCTCGAGAGGATTGAGGTGGCGAGTAGAGACCATAAACAGGGACAGTACACAATTCTGGCTGCCCCTATTAGACCTACCCTCTGTACCTAGAACAGGGTGGTGTGCCACCTGTCTACGAAAAGGATACAATTGGAGAGGTCAGCTCATTTACCCTTTGCTCGCAGTATGGGTAAAGTGTAGGTACCTATTCTGGCTGTTCAGCCCTGCAATGAAGTTGGTCAGTGATTGATGATATCCTTATGATTTATAAGGGAGATCACTAATGTATCGAGCCCACCGCCCGATTTGCTGTTCAAATGGGTTGTTCTCCGCTTAGAGCACATCTCTTTCAAATTTTGCTACATACAAGTTTGCTAGTGATTGAGTGAATGTGGCAACCATTGCCGTCCCAGATATTTGTTTGTAGAACTGATGCATGCAGCTAGTCATTCTTGGCTAATGTAACCTCAGCTAGTTGCATAATGAACTGGACCAGTATTTCTACAGACCGAGTTTCGTCAGCTAGAACATTTTCTACAACCCTTAATGTTTCCATTTGTGGAATCTGTGTATGTAAGGATTCTAGGTCCCTAGTAGCAAGGACATTTTCAGTCGGGTCAAATTCTCTGTCCATAATCAGTTTGAGTACTGCAGTAGTGTCCTTCAAATAAGACCTCATTTTGACACTTCTGGTTGGAGGAACACATCCATAAATTGTGATAGCAGTTCCAAAATGGATCCAATGCCAGATACAATTGGGCATCCAGGCGGTGGTGTCATCCCCTTGTGCACCTTTGGTAACGCATACAAGGCCGTAATCCTTGGGGCACAAGGACTCTGCCCCCTTAGAGCTAATGAAGCCTTCATAGAGGGCTTCCACTCTTATTAGTGTGATCATATTGCGTATGGGGTCGAAGGTAATTTTGCGGATCATCCAATAATCAGGCAACCATTGCGTCATAGTCTTTTGTGTCCATAATCAAGATTGCTCTGCCTTTATCGGCCAGCTTAAATGTGATATATTTTGCCAGCAATTGGGTGTAATCTCAAAGCCAATCCTTGCACTCCAAACCTCCCGCAGCTTGACATTACCTTGATAGTTTGACACAATCACTTTATATATTCTACTTGCAAGACCACCATCATTTTCTTTAGGTTTAGCAAGAAAGATATTAAAATCCAGAGTATTCGACCAATCAACATCACCTACTGACCTCTTCAGACGCCTAAAAACAGAATCTGAAAAGCTCCCAAAGTCCCACCTTTCTCTCATCTCATTCGCTGTCAGCCAATGGCCATCCTTACCGAGATCTCCAATCTGTTTAATGCCACTAAGATACAGATCAGGCCAAAAAATGGTTTTGGTATTGTCTCTGATCTTAGGGTTCAGCCAAATTGAAGCCCGTTGACATTTAAAAGCATCTTTGCCTAAAGGTACCAACAACTCACTCCAAGCAGTGCGTAAAAATGTCTTCACAATTGATCTACCACCAGGATCTTTTGTATTTGTAGTTGACAAAGCCTCCGGACCAAGCGGACCAAAGGCATTTGATTCTGCAACCGCCCAGATGTCCGGAACTTCACTCAAAAAATGAATGCATGATTGCGATGAAAAGGCCAAATGATCTGCCTTAAAATTCAGAACACCCAGCCCTCCTTGATCAACTGGAAGCTGCAATTCCAAATACTAAGCCTCGGGGGTTTCCTATCCCATATAAATTCCTGCATCAAACGGTCCAGATCTTTCCAATAATGATTTTTAATTTTCAAAGGTTGCATACTGGTTATAAAATTAACTATGGGAGTCAAATTCATTTTTAGGGCGTTAACCTTACCCCACAGTGACAGATTAAGAAGTGACCACCTTTCTAGATCCATTTTGCAATCTTTACTGATAGCACACCTGTTCACATCAACCATACTAGAAACTGAGGGAGTCAGCCAAACGCCCAGATAACGCAATCTCGCATCACACCATTGAAATCCTTATCCTGTGACTAGTGTTTTATCACACCTGTGAGAAAGAGGCAAGACCTCCGATTTTGACCAATTAACCTTATAACCAGATGATTTGTGAAAACCAGATAGAATCTGCATCAGGCATGGGAGAGATTCATCTAAATTGTGTAGAACTAACGTGATCGTTAGCATAAAACCAGGTTTTCTGCATAATACCCCAACAGCTCACTCCAAACAATCCAGGGTCATTTTTGAGAGAAATAGCCAAAGGTTCAATCGCTAATATAAACAAAAGCAGAGAGAACGGACACCCCTGACGAGTGCCCCGCTCCAGACCGAAGGGTTCTGACTTGACGCCATTTGTTTTTACATCTGCCGTTGGGTTGGTATATAGTAGCTCGATCATTGAGATAACCTGTTCACCAAGATTCATTTCCCTCAAAATGGAATATAAATAGTCCCAGTTCACTCTATCAAACGCTCTTTCAGCGTCAAGGGGAGGGACTGCATCACAATCAACGTCATTAGCTTTTTCCATATTATGTAATAGTTTCCGAATATTGCTAGACGTGCGTCTGTTTTTCATAAAGCCAGATTGTTCCTCATCAATTAATTTAGGAAGAATCTTTTCTAATCTGAAAGCCAAAATCTTAGCTAAAATGTTGTTATCTGTGTTGATGAGGCTGATAGAGCGATAATTTGATGGATGATTGCTGTCCTTTCCATTTTTCAAAAAAACGAAGATAGAAGCATGACATGTACTCTTAAGTAGTGCCTTATCCATTTTACTAGCGATATACATATCTTTTAAAAGCTCAAGGGCCGAATTTGGAAGGATTTTTATAAAATTCACAAGGAAGCCCATCTGGACCCGGGGATTTACCTACATTCAGTTTGGAAATTGCAGTTTTCTACTCGTCAATCGTTGGCTCTGTATCAAGAAGCCTACTCTCAGCATCTGGAATCTTAGGACTCAAAGATTCCCAAAGAAGTCCCTCCCTTTTCCTGTAATGCCTACCTCATTGCAATATAAATCCATGTAGAAGTCCTGAAAAACCAAATGTATCCGTTTTGGATCAAAAGTAATCTTACCTTCCGAATCAATGATAGAAGCTATAGCAGATTTCAATCTGTATGCAAGCCATTTATTGCATTTCTCACCCTTTTCGTAATATGTACACTGAGAGTAGAACAAACTACGCTCTGCCCTTTGTGACAAGATATCATCCATATCTCTTTTAAGTTTCTTTAAAATCATCAATTTTGCATAGTTAGATGGATCAAGCATCAAGTCCCTAGATATTTCACAAATTTTCAGATCAAGTTCCAGTCTGATTTGTCATCCTTTTTCCGTTTACTACTGATAATCCCAGATAAATACCATGCATGCAAAATTTGAAAGCCTCCCATGCAGTCCTTAAACTGACCTCACCTGTACGATTCTCCTCAACAAAAAAATTTGCTTCAGAAACTATTCTGACGATTATTTCATCATCCATCAAAATTGAAGTATTGAGTTTCCATGAAAAAGATCTGCAACATTGAAATTTTAATTTCAGGTGCATTGTTACTGGAGCTTGATCGCTCACCAGAATATTCCCAATTTCACAAGAAACAAAGCTTTCCGTCACAGCGCCACCGGTCAAAAGCATGTCTAATCTCGAGTACACACCATGTGCACCCGAGAAGAAACTATACTCGCGCTTGTCTGGATGTACAGGGCACCAATCATCTTTTAAGTTGTGTTCACTTAAAAATGAAATAAGTGCTTGATGATGGGAATCACTCTGACTCGCCCTTCTAGCATGGATTCTATCAATTATTGGATCAACAATAGTATTGAAATACCCCCTAAGAAGGATATTAGGCGAGTTCAAATCCTGAAGAGTCTGGGCTACCATTCTGAATAATGAGCCATTTTCTACTGTGGGCGCGTACACATTGCAAAGAGTCATTTGCTCCTGCTGAATCTCAACTAACAGAGCAATCATTATTCCCTCCTTGTCAGCACATTCTTTCAAAACTTTAATAGGCATTGTGTGATGTAACCTTTTTCACTAGCTGGCAGGACACGTGCATACTCAAATCTCCCCATGATCAGGTGCAACTAACCCCACTTGGTTAAACAGACAAGCGTTCACAGATGGACACGCACAGGATCTAACCCGGTTATTACAGCAAGTACAGACGGAAAAATTATATATGTTCCAAGTACTCAGCCCTGGTTTGAGAAAGGCACTGAAGGTGTGCCAAAACACGTGTTACCACAGAAAGGCTCTTTACTGAAAAGTGATCTATCAAAATACAAACAATATTTGTGGAAATAAATAACATTTTTGGATTAAACTATTTTGACGTAGATTGGCGCATTTGTAACAAGGAGAGTTTGCATTGAATACTAACCCCACTTGGTAACACCATTCTGGTTGGACCTTAATCTATAACACGAATCTCAATGTATTTGTTTCAATAATATCCAACAGCACACTTTTATGTTCCCAGTAAAACCAAGCCATAGGTCTTCCTCCTCCATCATTTCAGAATTATGTCTTGTATCCATTCTCTTGTGTCCTGAAGTGGGGTATCTCGTTTTGTCATGAATTTCATAATACCCTGCTTGCTGGAACCTAACATCCAATCCAAGATAATTGAAATGTTTGCTGGGAGACGTGGCAGGTTTTTGCAGCAGAGTGCTGTACCCAATGCAATGCTGTGGAGTGAGAAATCCATATCTGTGCTTAGAGCAAGAGAAAAACACTACACTGAGCGCTTGACATGTGTACTATTGGTCAGCAATGTAGAGTATCTAGGAAACAATTATTACCGTTGTGGGAATGAGCAGCAATAGATATTAACAATATCTTCCCTACACTGTTTTATCACTGAAGCATTTACCCTTTCAATATAGTGCCTCCTTATACTCGTTGTTTACCAGTTATGTATATTTCTTCTCGTGTAGAGGTAATATATTAGTTTTAAAAATACTTTAATCCAACAATAAATATTTCCCAATATTAAAAAAGTAGTTGAATTTAATCCACAATGTGTACAGCTATCTATAAAACGAGTCGTAGTAAAACTTAAAATGATACTTACAGAAGTACTGTCAGGATTGGTGAGCCAGTGGCAGGTTGTGTTATACTAAACCATGTAAGCCCATTAAATGGAAAAGGCTAAAGAAAAACTCTGTCAGCAGTCCATGGATTCCAAGAGCAGTTCCCTAAAAACAACAAAGCAATCTAAAGCTATGGATTCAAAAATGCAGGTAAAGCATTTTAAATACACCCGTTTGGATCCTTTTCTCCCATCAAAATGCTATGATGAGTCAATTTATCCTGGCAAAACAAATGAAGGTCTTATTGTGTTATGCCCAAACTCATATCAAAATGAACTCATCTCACCAGCACAAAAGACAGTTGAAGGGCTAACTGACAAAAACACATCATGGTATCTCTTAACCATAGAAAAGAAAAATATGTTGCACAATTATTTCAGCCCTCAATATATTGGAAATGGCAAATAATTATAATTAGAAAAAAAGTTCAGATTATTAGGCCCATAAACAGATATACCTGTGCATGCACATGAAATCTGCTTCTCTTACCCAACCAGTTCAGCATATCGTTCAGCTGTGCCTCCAAAATATTGAAGGAAGCATAACAATGTGAATTTGGAAAAATGGGCAAAGTGCCAATTTTTAGCAAATAGGCAGATTTACTCTGCCATGGTAGATGGATCCAAATAACTACATGCTTCTGCTCAGGCAGTCCTGCTTTGTGGTTTAGCCATGTCTCCCAGCTCTGCCACTCGTGGCTTCTTATCAGGAACATTGCGTCTGTCTACCACTTAGCTCTATGGTTCTCCTCTCCTCCCGCCCACTAGTAGATCCCTGCAACGTTCCAGCACCATCGGGTAAGAAGCCAGCCAATTAATCTAACCCACCCAGACTCAATCACTCACCTTGCGCAACCCACATGGGTACCCTAAACTCCAACATTGTCCACTTATCCATACAAAGCTATATCCAGGCACCCAATTATTGTACTGCTCCTGATCCAGTACCTATTACTGCCCTTGTGCCTACCACCAGCCCAACTGCCATCCCAAATGCCACATCTATTGACTGTTCTGTTACTGCCCCTGATGATTGCATTGCTCTTGCTCCAGCACTCAATACTGACTCTGCGCCCACTATTAGCACAAATGCTGCATCCTACGTCAATTGTACCTTACTGCCCACTCAAAATGTAGTCATTGCGACAATGACTAACGCCAGTAACGTCCTCAACATAAAACTATCCTAGACTCTCTGCTCCTAAGAACATCTCCTTAATAGGACAACACTCACCCATTACCTCTGCCAATGACCTCAATCTAGCTCTCATCCATGCTCGATTCCTGCCCGCACATGCACTAGACATGATATGATATTTATAACGCGCTTAATACCCAGAGGTTTCTAAGCGCGGACCCGGGGATCGAACCTGTCTGGTGCTCCGTGTTGTCTTGCTTTCAAGGCGAGCGTGTTGCCGCTGAGCTATCCTCCCGAGACCATCCACAACCTCCTCACTAAAAGCAATTTATATGCCTTGGCTATCACTGAAATCTGGGTACACGCAGCTTCGGACCCTTTGCTAGCGCTCGCCCTCCCCATGGGCTACACCGTATAGAGATGTGATAGATCTAGCTCTAGAGGCGGTGGCGTGGCCTTTATTGCAAAGGACCACCACACCATTAGACTAACACTGGCCGGGCTCATAAACCACTCTGACACACTCTCTCTCAAATGGACCACCTCCCCCACTAACCCTATCTCAATTCTCCTAGTCTACTGCCCACCAGGCCCTCTACTCTCCTTTGAAGGGGATTTACTCCTCATCCTGAGTGCCAATCTAAGCCTACATCCCAAATGATCCTTCGAGGCGACCTAAATTTTGGCCTCAATGACCCCAAGGTTTTACCAGCCACATCATTGGCCATAGCTCTCGTCTCCCTTGGGTTCAACCAATGTATCAGCAATCCCACCCACAACAAGGGTTGTACCCTGGATTGGCTAGCAGACATGAACTGTCACACAACCATTAAAGCTAACTCATCTTGCCAATGGCCTGACCACCATATCATTACCTACTCACTCCCAGCAGGCCCACTGCCCAAACCCTTTATCAACCCCATCCGGTCCACTTCTGTCCGTAGTGCACGCAAACTCACAAAGGAAAACATCATCCTGTTCCTCAACATCCTCAATCCGGACAACCTAGAAACCACAGACCCAGTGTTTTTGTGCAACACTACTCCACCTCTCTCACTAATGCCATCAACACCATTGCTCCTCTAGCTGCTAGCTACAAAAAAAGCAAAACCAGTTGTACACATTAATGCCTGTTACACTCAAGAGCTCGCCACTCTTAGAATTCAGAAAGGGCTTGCTGCGTCGAATTGGAAAAACTCCCCATCTGAGTCATCCAAACTTGCCTTCTCCAGCCTCACAAACCAGTACAAAAAGGCCATTTTACTCGCCAAGGCCACCAACCTCAACACCAGGTTTGCTAACGCTGGTTCAGACTCCAAGGAACTGTTCACGGTCCTCAAAGAACTGGAAACACCAATCCTCCAAATCCCCACGATGAATACAAACTCTGACTGGTGCAATACCATTCAGAACGCTCTACTAACCAAAATGGACACACTGAAACTAAACATCCAGGCAATAAAACAAACATTAGGCAACAATTCCTGCCCATACACTCACGATCGGCCTACCTGCCTGATGCCCCACTGTTCCACTTCAATAAGATCACCATACAGCAAACCACCAGTATCCTTCAAAGCCTAAAGCCTCTAGATGCAAAGGGGATATCTGTCCAGCTTCATTAATTAAAGACTGTGCCCCTGAACTAGCACCCTTCATAACAGCATACATCAATGCCTCTTTCAACATGGGCATAGTACCCTCTTGCTTCAAAGCAGCGTGGGTCCTCCCCGTACTAAAAAAACCTCCACTTGACGCCACCATCGCCAACAACTACCACCTAATCACCACTGTAAATTTCCTCCTAAAAATCCTAGATAGAGCAGCCTATCTACAAATTCAATGCCACTTAGAAACCAATGAAATCCTAGGTACCCATCAACGTGGCTTCTGTCTGGGCCACAGCATAGAGTCTGCCCTCTTGGACCTGAAGATTCAACTTGACGCCCACCAAGACAATGGGAAGTTGGCCATGCTTCTCCTCCTCGATTTGTCTGCAGCCTTTGATCTAGTTGAACACGGCATGTCGCCACCTGACCTCATCGGCTGCCTTCTCCCAGGAAGCTGCCGCCTGGATCTCATCCTTCCTCGAAGGTAGAGTAATGAGTTTTCGCAGACCATGCCTGTGCCACTCCATCCACAGTCAGTTGCGCGGTCCCACAGGGATCCTGTGTCTCGCCTACGCTTTACAGCATTTTCACATAGCCCCTCTTTGACCACCTAGATTCGCTCGGCATAGCCTACGCCAACTACGCCGACGACGGGCAGATTCTTCTCCCCCTCACAGGTTCATACCACACAGATTCATCCACCCTCAGCACCACCTGTGCCACGATTCAAGCCTGAATGGCTACCCATGGCCTCTGTTTCAGTGACCTTCAATATTGATGGATCTTTGATACATGTCTCCTCTCCGGTAAAAACACTAGGCATCTACCTCGGTGCCACACTTTCCATGACCCGACATGTAAATGCCCTCTCCTCAGCAGCAGCTTACTCAACCAAACTGCTCAATGCAGCTAGGCCCTTTCTTATTATCGCCCCGGCAGTGATGGCAGCGAGGCTCGACTTCTGCAATGTCCTCTTCGCCGGCACATCCACCCACAACCTAAAAAGGCTCCACACCATTCAGAACAATGCCTTACTTGCTGCCCTCAACATCCCCCGTTCTGAAAACATCTCCGCGGCCCGTAGAACTGCCCACTGGCTAGCCATCAAGGACCAAATTCTATTCAAGACCCACTCAATCACCCACAAGTACATCTCCAACACAGCCCCGCCATACCTAGTACAGAACCTTAACAAAGCACACTCCACCAGACCTACCATAGCCCAACACTCCCACAAGCTGACCCAACCGAAGTTCAAACGAGCCAAAGCTGGAGGGTCCAGTTTTCCAGTTCTGGCTGCCAAACACTGGAACTCACTCCCACCTGCCCTCAGAGCAGAAGAATCATCCTGGGTCTTCCGCAAAACCCTAAGAACTTGGATATTCACACAAATCCACCCAAAAGTCCTTTACTGCAGCCTGCTGGCATTTTATAATGTATATAAGTTGCCCTGGCTTAATCTAGGAATTCAACCCTAGCGATTTGCAACTGTTACCATGCATGTAACTTCATCCTCTGTATTTATGCCTACGCCTTAACCCTATAGCCTCACAACTGTTGACCTATAATGCCTGTAATGTTCTCGTCTGCACCTATACCTTTGCCCAACTTGGGCCCATGTAACTGGTAAAAGCGCCCTGATGCCCACAGGTTTGTGTGTGCTCTACAAATGGAAAAAAATAAAAATTAAAATAAATAAATTTCCCATGGACTACAAGAATTAACAGTGCAGACATCAATCATGGTCTGTAATCTCCATCTCCTCCACAAAGCGTTAATCTTCCTTTTTCACAAAATTAAGCCAGACCACCATCAAAAATTGAGAAGTGTCTGGGTGGTCTGTTTTTCATAGACTTGCATGGATTTTGCAGAAAGGACCGTGCACATGTCAATTAGATGAAAATCTAAAGGGTCTTGCTACAATAGCAATTTAGCCAGCCCTCAAGAAAAAAAAAGTTATCTAATTGATCTCTCCAAGTTTTACATGAAGCAAATCAGGTTACTTTCCGTTTGGCATTGGGCAAGATATTTTCCAATAGGATAGCACTGTCTTTCTGAGCATGAACGTACCAACTAAGTCACATTGCAAAAAAAGCTTTCTCATGCATTGTCCAAATGTTAACTTACAAAATAAATGGCTGATTCTCAAAAATGAGATTAACCTTGATTTTGTGTAATGGGGAATTTCAGCTAACTGTGTAAGGAAGCCATGGTATCACAAATAAGACAGACACAATAACATATAGTTCAAGGGGATTTATAGAACTTTGCATGGGTTGGAAAAACACCCATCTAACCTACCTTCCAAAGATGGGAGCAAGCCACAACCATCAACATAAACAAAACGCTGTCCTCGTCGTGTCGTGTCAAAATAAAGATGGCCTAGCGAATACATCTATTGCCAACCCCTACTTCTAAATAACAAAAGGGAGTGGGAAAATTACGTGTATAACAAAATGGTGTATAGCAAAATGAAATGTCCAAAGGGTTCTGGTAGTTCAGGACTGCTGAACGGGAGTATTCTCTTCCCCATGTTACATCACGGGACAAGGTGTAACACATGTAAGGCTTAGAGCACACTTGATTCTCTGGGCCCCAGAAAACAGTCTTTTCCACGTGGTAGGGCCTTTTGGATCAATGTTTCTCACTTTCTCTTGTTAAGACTCTCATTTGCTTTCTCAGCATAAGATTTTCATTAGTTGTATCACAATGTGTGGGTTTGCTCCCCTTAGCTTTCTCTTGGCATCCCTCCATCGGGTTCACACTTGCCGATCAGCTATATCACAATGCAGGATTAATTCCCCATAGTTTTCTTTTGGCATCCCTCCGTCAGATTCAAATTTGCTCATCAACTTGGCATCCCTCTGTAGGGTTCACATTTGCCTATCAATTTGGTATCTCTCCGTCAGGTCCACGTTTGCCTATACAAGATATTTCACTTAGTTTGACTTTGCAGTTGCTCACTGGATTTGTTACTTGTCAAAGACTTTCGATTGTACAAGGACTTTGCTTACACTTTGATTGGACCACATTGACTGTCTCTCGCATGCAAGGACTCCTCCTAGGGCCTTTTGGGATTTGTAGTTGTTTTCAATTATCTTCCAATTTTACCAATTTGATTTTGGGTGTGTAGCCTTTCGATAAAGTAATTCCCAATTACCGGACCACTCCGTTATTACAATCACAATGTTTCAGGCTTCTCTCGCAGCTTCCCATTACACGCGCAGCCTCTGCATTTCTCACTCTGGTTACAATATATTTTCACTCGTGGCTTCACGGAACCCAGCGTGCCTTTGAAACACTATTGTTTCTTTCACTTGTTAACGCAAACCAGTTTCTCAGTTGACTCACGGTGTCGTCCAATACAGTTTATCAAGAGTTCCTTTGAAGTCAAGGCTATCGACACGGTTTCCCGTTCAAAGTATGCAGCAACCTTCACTCTGAAGCTGGTAGGACCACAGCCTTTTCCTCGCCTCTTGGCCACTCCTGCTCTGCTTACAGGGTTGCTTTAGTTCCACGGGATCAGTTCTCCTGGTGCTCTGCATACAGTTCTGTTTGCCTTTCTTGCCTGGCTCGCCTTGCTCCCAGTGTGCTTTTGTGCTCCTCCTTTTATCCCTATGGGGAAGAGAAATTGAAGTCAGGTGTGTATTGTCAAGGTGTGGTTGCCTGACTCTGCCTGATTTCATTAGTGGGACAGGCACGCTGGAAAAGTCAAAGGTATTTCTTTTAGAATGTCTCTGGATTTTGTATCTGGGCCGTGGAATTTATAGGGGGGGATTGTGGGAACTAGAGTTTTATAAAAGCAGACTGGGAGGTCACAAAAGAATAGTCGGAGGGACGGGGAGAACAATGACTGGGATGGTGGGTGTTATAGTATTCCTGAGTAGAGTACGGAACTCTTGGTGGCAACAGTAAAGACAGACACAAGTGATAACAGTTCAAGGGTGTTTATTAAACTGTATGAATGGATGAGAAAAATGCCTAATCTAAAGCTAAAATGGGAGCAAACTGCAACCATCAAATAAGTCCTAGTGGCATCTTGTCAAATAAAAATGACCTATACTAATAAAACCTATTGCCAATACTTACCACTAAATTGCACAAAGAGTGTGGGATAATGTTCACAAGAAAAGAAAGAAGTGTTCACAAAATAAGTCAGGATGGTATGGCTGGGGTCTCCCTCCCCAACGTTTTCAGCAAAGGACATCTGAGCACAGCATGCTGCTGGGCCTCTCCAGCACGAAGTCACTATTCCATTCAACGATACCAGGACCTTCAGGGGCCAAGTCTCTTGTCCACATAGTCTCTCGTCTTAGAAGGCCTGCTGGACCAAAATAAACAAACAAAAGTTCCTTCAGTGATCCTGCACCGTGGACGATTGCTTTTCGCCCCATGGATCTTCCTCCTCCGGGCTCGTATCCTTCTTGCAACTTGCGCCCTCTCCGCCGGGTTCAATAGGGATTTCACTCTTAATGCAATCTTCTCGAGTGTATCAGATCTCACCCCGATTTGCAGACAAATTTCACAGTTCCCTTTGTTTTATCACCTTCAGGATTTACTTACTTCGCTTTTCCCTAGGCTTCCCTCCGTTGGGTTCACTTAACCACCGTTAACACAGTTCATGAGTTTCTAAACACAGTTCATGTTTTACTTCATATTTTCAGAAAACATGGTTCCTTTTCCCTAGCTTTCTTTCAGCAATGGGTCAGAGACTTTCGATTGTACAGAGGATTTTACGTAACCATTGTAGAACCACTTTGACCCTCACGCCGCCCTCTCCTAGGGCCTTCTGGTACTTGTAGTTTCACCACAAAACAAAGGGGCCAGCCAGAGTCCTTCGAATGAGCACTCCTGCGGCACCTGACCACTCTGCAGCTGGCCCTTCTCTCGGTTTTCTCAAAAGTTCAAAACACAAGTTCTTTGTTCACCTATTATGCTGCCACATGCAACCTTGGGCTCAACACAGTTCGGTTTGCTATCAGCTTTCTCCGACTCACCGGCTGTGCTGCTCTGTTTCGTCTCTGGAGTCAAGGACGGTACCACAGTAGCCAGCGTGCCTCCCCACCTGTTTTATCCGTGTGGTAATTCCTTTATCGGAGGCTTTGCGGTTCTGAGTTGAAAAGAACAACTCCCTCCTTGTTGTCCTTTCAGGTCTCGCCGCATTTCTCTTCCTCTTGAACTGTCGAGTCTGGAATAGCTGTCCCCTCGTGCGTTCGGCTTTGCTTGTTGTGTGCTCTCGTGCTCTGCATTTTATCCCTATGGGGAAGATAAAGGGCAGTCAGGTGTGTGTTTGTAGTTCTGGTCAACTGCCTGACTCAGCCTGACCCTTGTGTTGGGACATGAAGGACGCGAAGCATGCGTGCATCAGCTTTTGGAGCCGGAGGACGACGCCTCACATGGTTGTCATGGTTACAAATAAATACCAGAAACAGCTGCACGTTCCAGCGACTTCCATTCAGTTTGGAGACGGCGCGACTCTATGATGCAGGTAAGCAAATGCAGCCCAAAGAGGTCTAGAATACCATCAATCCAAATCCATATGCCTAAAACTATGATATATATGTATTCATAGGTTACCGATCCTGCATCCAGGAACAAATTAAAATATTAGTTGCAAACGTAACAGCAAAGACAGTGGAATGAGGTACGAATTGGTTAACCCTCATTTAAAGAAAGTAAAAGAATGTACCACACTGATGTAATTGTTGAATAAGTACTGACTATGATTTTTCTGTATTTTATGTGTTTTGTTGTGATATCTTGCGGACATGAAAATCTTTACCAAACAATGGTATGTATTATAATTGTTTTTGACTTATGAATACATTATTTACAGTTTGCACAGCCCTGAAGATGGTGTTTTACACCGAAATGCATCGGCTAAATGCAATATTTTGACCACTTATTTCTTCCTGAGAAATTACTTTTGTGTTACTACAAAATTGGAATGTGAATTAAACATTACCTATAATCTCAAAACTTGATTTGGTGTAATCTCTAATGAGAAGGACATCACATTTGAACACATTAAATCCAAAAGCAACAAATGGAAAAAAAGAGAGAAAAAATATGAACAATACTTACCGGGATAATAACTTTATATGAACTATTGTAAACTCATAACGAATTAGCAAACTGAAGCGTCAGTAATTATGAGGTGGAACCACCTTGTTTTCTTCTGGTCTGCAATACATACAGTAAACACCTGTGTGGCTGATTGGATGGACCCTATACAGGTGCCGCCTTTATCCATATGGGATGGCAGTTTATTGGTCCTAGCCCAGTCCGTCTGTCTTCCATCACGTGGGCGCTGCAGGGATCATCATCTCATGTCGAAGGTCAGGCAACAAAATAATTATACTCCTACTATACAGCTTGTTTATCAATCATACCATGCACTTGGCAGACCTCAAAACAGACACACAGGAGGGTCCAGGGCACTCTAACCTTCACCCGCATATTTCATTCACTCCCTCTGCACCATCCAGCTCCAAGGTCTCTGCCCTAGTTTTGAACTATAATGTAGCCCTCCCAGCACCTCGCAATACAAATCACACAATTGTTGCTGCAACAATGCTTCCTGTCCATCCTCTTTGAACATTTCAGGACTTGTTACTTTGTGGTTGATGGTTAAAGGGCACCTGGTGCCATGGAATTAGGGGATCTTAGGGTTTAGTCAGTGATATGGGCTACAACTCGTGGTCACTCTGGAATGGACCGGGTTTTGCTTTGGCCAAAGTGAGATAACATGCACACCAGGCGCCGGGATCTGATCACGGCCTTGTAGGGCACATTCCTCTTGGGTGCAAGACACATCTTTGCAATACTTTCAAGATCAATGAACAAACAGTGTTGCAGGAGGGGGGTGCTAACTGTCCTCATGGGAGCTGGGGCATGACTGGAGTTTTCTGCTGCGCCTCGAATTTGGGCCTACTGCGTGTAATGCCGCCTTTACCGCACAAGCCCTCTCTTCTACCTAGGAATACTAATCTACATCAAATAGCCTGCACTTTGAGCCATACCATATGGATATACTATAACTGATGATGTTAGCATAGGGTCCTGCTGGATGGGAAAGCGTCCCTCTCACTGACCCCGCCTTGCCCGGTTCAGTACCGTGCCTCGAATGCATCTCAGCTTTAAAGCGCATTGGGGTGGTGGACCTGCCCCCTTCCCAACACACCTGAAGTGAATACTTGTGAAAATCTAAAGAGAAAAAGAACTTTGCTCGAGTAAACTGCCTTGTCACGTGCTGAAAACATGGGGAATGGAGGCCAACGGCCTGAACATCCTGACATATTATTTTGTGAACATTTCTTTCTTTTTCGTAACACTATTTGTAGTTATCGGTATGGATTGGCAGTAGGTTTATTAGTATAGGCCCTTTTTTTTTTTTTTTTTTTACAAGACACCACTAGGACTGTGGTTTTATTAATTGATGGTCGTAGCTTGCTCCCATCTCTATATTCAGGATTAGATAAGTGTTTTTCAAACCCTTTTTGAAGTTCAATAAACGCCCTTGAACTGTGGTCACTTGTGTCTGTCTTACTGTTGATACCATGTCTTTCTTACACCGCCGACAATTCGTTAGCCAAGGCCTCCTACTATCTGAACACCATAGCAGAAGCCGTCAACACAAGCGAAGCCCTCTTCAAAGCAGTCAAGCACTGCGTCAACCCGCTAACAGCCCATGCAATACCAATGTCATCGGAAAATCCACTGACATCAACACCTTCTCAGACAAAATCAGCACGATTCGCCCAGCACGTAGACACCAGCTCTGCATCCACCGACCCACCTCACGTCCCTCCTCGTGAAATCTCCACACCATGGATAACATTCAAGACACTTTCGACAGAGGACCTGGTTGTAACCCTGGCCGTCCTCAAAGCCACATCGTATACAGATGATATCCTCCCAGGATTCATCCTCAAGACCCTCCCTGCAGAAGCTCTCCTTCCATACCTGGGATCATCAACAGCTTTGTAACTCAAGGCACCTTCCCATTAACCCTATAAACAGGACAAATCCTCCCTCTATGGAAAAAAAAAACACTCTGGATCCCGACAACCTAGGTAACTATCACCTCATCACCCATCTTCTTTTTCTAGGTGAGATCATTGGGAAAGCGGTAGCCGCACAACTGCAGCAACACATCGACACCAACAATCTCCCCCAAACCTACCAGTCGACGATGCCATCAACATCCTTGATGGCAGCCACCTCTGCCTCCTGGTTCTACTCGACCTCTCGGCCGCTTTCGACACAGTAGACCACCAGGCACTTACGGACACCTTACATCGCACATGGGGATCAGCAACCTTGTCCTCCGCTGGTTCAAGGCCTATCTCGCCAGCAGTTTGTTCAGATGGACTCGCCAATGCTACCCGTCACCTGTGGAGTCCTGCAGGATTCCATCCTCTCCCCAGTGATCTTCAATCTATTCATGGATTCACTGTGGGCCCTCCTAGCCACACACAATATCCACATCCACCAACATGGCATCGACACACAGTTATAACTCAAGATCGGCTCCATCAAGGACATCCATAGGCTCAAAATCAGCCTCTTGCTGATCCAGTCTTGGATGTCCAGTGCATACTTGAAGCTCAAACCCTACAAGACCTAATTCCTACTGCTCACCAACAACACTGAACACCCAGACATACAGACCTGGCTATCAACCATTCACACCTGAGCTCACCTCCTGCACCAAATGCCTCGGTTTCCGCATCACCAAACACCTCTCCTTCAAGACACATATAGCTAAGAAAACTCGGACAGCTTGGTATCGGCTCTCCCTCCAGTGTAATGACAAGCCCTTCCTCCCTCAAGACATCTTTAGATCACAGTTCAAGGACTGGTCCTATCCCACCTGGATGGGGTCAATGCATTCCTTGAAGGCCTCCTGTCCTCCTCCCTTGTGCCCCTGAGAAGTGTCCTACACGCTGCTGCATGCCTCATCAAGGGTCTACGCAGATATGACCACATCACCATGGCCTTCATCGACCTTCACTGGCTCCCACTACATGCATGAATCACCTTCAAGTCTTGCTGCATCATCTATAAGGCAGTCGCCCTGAAGTTACCCAGCTACCTTGCGGAGAAACTCGGCATCTGAGGCGGACAGCACTCCACCAAAAGCCAGGACACGTGCAGACTTGATATCTGCCGCTGCAAAAAGGAAAAGACCAGAAAACAAGCCTTCTCTGTCTACTCCCCAAGACTATGGAACTTCCTCCCCGTCAGCCTCAGACTCGCTCCTACAATTCAGAAAAGAACTCAAGACCCACTTCTGCAAGGAATCACTCTGCCTCAACACCTAGGCCATCACATCCCTCCTAGTGCCATCTGACTCGCATTACGCTGCGCTCACGTCTCCTCCCCGCCACCCGGTACAGCTGTACCCCTCCTTGGTGCCCCTATGTATCCCAACCCCGCTGTTTATCTGTTATGTTGTTACCATTGAAGCGCGTTCCATTATGCATCGATACTGTTGTACACTTCTGTAAAGCGCTCTGTTATGTATCTGTATTTTTTTAGACCTCTGTTAAGCGCTCTGGTACTTATTGAAGCCAGGTCCGCGCTCAATAAATACCTTAATTTTATCCTTTAATGTGTCTTTATTATTATCATAAAATCCATTATATACAGTTTACCAAACATGCACCCTACCATTGACAATTTGCGAATTCAACAATATAAAAACTAGTTCCTCATAAATTCGATCACTCATTTAGACTTATTAAGTTAGCAGTGAGTGCATGAATATCTCCTAACAAAAAAAGAAAATCAATCAATGCTATTGACAATGATAGTTTTTCTCCCAACATTTGCTACTTCCACACGTTATCCCCCAAAACTGCACCAATCGAGTGGGCGCATTTTCCAAAATGCTAAATATGACTATGTACCAAGCTATGGTGCCTAAGGGTTTCCAATTGCTCAATTGTACATAGCTTGTATGTTCTTTTTTCAGGGACAATCCCTATCCGGAGGTCTTACACTTCTAACCATCTTTGGAATGCTCTTGAAGGGGACTAAAGAACATAGGGTAGTGGTGCACAAAAAGCAACAGAGGTATATTGAAATTCTCTATACATTTTTAAGTTATGGATACATTCCCAGTTCTCAAACCGATCCCATTCCATTAACTTCTTTTTTATACTTAATTTTTCTAATTCTTACTTGGGATCGATCCATGCCTCAAGTAAGATCTGATCAAAAAATGTCATTCAGGCGTGCAAATGCATTTGAGCAGAAGTGCAGGGGAAGGGGATGGAAGGGGGAGCAGAGGAGTGGACAAGTGCTGGACGAGAGGCCCGGAGGGAAGTGCTAAGGGGTGCCAAGGAGGAGAACCTCAGGCTAAGTGCTAGTACCGGCGGCTCTCAAGGGTGGTACTTGGAGCCACCAAGCAGGGGCCAGCAGGACAGTGCAGTGGAGGGGGTGGGTGCTGGTATTGACTGGGAGGAAGGACCTGGGATCCAGTGAGATTCATGAGGATCAGGCCACCTGTCATATCGAAAGTGGGTTGATTAGCAGGGAACGGAAAGACGTAGCGAAGAGCAGAGTTTTGAGCTGTTTCCAGAACTTAAGGAGGTCCAGCTCAAATCTGAGACGGGCAGGGAGGCTGTTCCAAAGGGAGGGACCAGCCAAGGAGAGAGATCAGCCCCCCACTCTCTGCTTGGAGAAGCGTTTGACAGTCAGAGAGTTGGAATTAGAGGGGTGTAGATCTCTAGCAGGGGATATTTAAGGAGGTAAATTGGAGATAGCATGGTCCCAGGCCACAGAAGGCCTTGTGGATGATGTAGAGGATCTTGAATTTGATCCTTGTATCCAACGGGAGCCAGTGGAGAGATTTTAGGGCTGGAGAGATACAGTTCCTGGGCTTGAGGCCAAGGATAAGTCTTGCAGCCCTATTCTGGATTAGCTGGAGGGGGCGATGGCAGGAAAGAGGGAGATTGGGAAAGAGGCTGTTGCAGTAGCCCAGCCTGGAGAGGACCAGAGCTATGGAGACATTGAGCTTCTGGGGGAAGGTGAGAAAAGGAAGACTGCCTCTGAGGAGGTGGAGCTTGAAGTGGGACTTCTTGGTAAGGTCCATGGTGTGAGGGGTGAAGGAGAGAGCGGAGTCGAAGATGACCTCAAGGTTTTTGGCGTCACAGGATGTTGGGGGTAGAGGGCCCAAAATGGGTGGACAAGGGTAGGAGGAAAAGAGGGCACAGGTGTCCCGATAAGGGGGATCCTTGTCTTATGGCATTGAGACGGAGATCATTCGCCACACACCATGCCTGAGTGGCAGACATACAGTCTGGGATGAGAGAGCAGGAAGAGGGTGAAGTATAGGGAAGTTTGAAGGAAAACTGTCTGTCATCAGCATAACAGTGGAAATTAGGAGAGAAGTTGGAGATCAGGTGAGCAAGAGGGGCAAGACGGATATTGAAGAGCCATGTCGATAGGATAGAGCCCTGGGGACGCCACAGGTAGTGTGGTGGTGGTGGAGGAGAAAGAGCCCAGTTGTGGGAGTGCCTGGTCAGTGATGCCAAGGGTGTCGGAGTCGTTTTATGAGGATGGAATGGTTGACCGTGTCAAAGGCAGAAGAGAGATCAAGGAGAGTTGCAGTCATGATTTCCGAGCATGGTTTAACATGTGTTCAGGAGAGCAGTTTCTGTCCCTCTGGATACCTGGAATACAGATTGATGGTCATGAAGGCAACAAACAAGATCAGTGTGGAGGGTCAGTTGGGAGAGGACCAACATTTCCAAGGGTTTAGCCAAGAAGGGGATAATAGAGATGGGGTGATAGTTAGCCGGGCAGGAGAGGTCCGCAGACAGCTTTTTTTAAGAGAGGGTACACAAGGGAGTGCTTGAGGGATAGAGTTAAAGAGCCAGTGCGAAGTAGTGATTACAGAAGTCGGCAAGAGCCAGGCAATAGAGGAGATGTTGTCCTTAATGGTTCTGGAGCAGCAGGGGAGCACCTGTTTGGAGGAGGCCTTCATAGAGCGGACCACTTTAGAGACTGTATTCGGTGCTATGGCCAGGAGGGAGGAGAGTGAGGGGGGTGGAAGGAGGGAGGCAGGGGATCAGACATGGGAGAGGAGATGGGGTGGAGGAGAGTGAGGACAGGATGTCCGCAGTTTTGGATGTGAAGTGGGAGGCCAAGGCAGTGCAGAGAGCCTGGGAAGGAAGAAGACTGAAAGTGGTTTGGCGAGTTCCTTGCAGATTTTGAAAAGTTCGAACATGTTGTTAGTGGCTCCAAAGATGCAGGCTTGGATGTGGGCCCACTTCTTGGAGCACCTAGAGAAGCGATATTGCCTTTGGAGCAGGCGGCAGGCCAGTTTGTCATGGTATGCAGTGATTTTAACAAATCGAAAACAAAGAATGAAATGTTGGCAAATCGAAAAACAACAAAAAAAAACAAATAAAAGAAAGATATATATATATATATGTGGGGGGTGGGGTAAGGGGTTTAATCTGGTGGGGAGGGGGTTTTAAACAAAGGGAAATGGGGAGATTGGGGTGACAGCCAAAAAAGAAACAAAAAAAAAATCAATATTTTTCATTGTTTAGGATTAGTTAGAAATGCATTCTTCATTTTTTCGTTCGTTAAAGTCTGTCATAGGATAAGCCCAAGGACTGCCACTTCCGTTCTGCAACTCTGCACTTGCATTTCAGAGATGCTAGATCAGATCAGAATTAGACCTTCTGTTGTTCTTGATAGCAGGTTTTAGGCAGATCCTCATGGCAGGGACAAGGGAGGGTCAGGGGCGTGGTTGGGAGGGGATGAAGTTGGGGGCAAAAGTAGCAACTGATACTCGCTTCATCATTCGACTTGACTGAGAAGGAGGCTGGCAGCGCAGGGGGTGCCTCGGATAGAGGGCCAAGGGGCCCCAGGTGGGAGGAAAGGAGAGAGTGGTCAGACCAGGAGCAGGGTGGTGACCAGATTAGAGATCGGGATGTCACCAGAGATGAGGGCATCAAGAGTGTGGCCGGCAGAGTGAGTCGGGCCAGAAGGAAGAATAGTGGGAGAGGGAGTCGCAGAGGATCCGGAACTGAGAGGTGGATGATTCAAGAGAGTTGAGGTGGATGTTAAAACCAAAAAAGTTGAAACCAAAAAAGTGATGGGTGGAAGGTTTTGAATCAATCTGAACCACTTTCATTGCTCTGGGCAAACTTCCACACCACAGTTTTTTACTCCGTCTGCGCCATTGCAAAAGGGGTCCAGCCGTATGGAAATCAGTCAGGTACTGCCACCAATGGGAGCAGCCCTGCCCAAACTGCTAGGCCAGGTCCCCCCTGCACGGAAGCACAAGCAAACCCAGACATGTTTCGGCCTTGTTGGGCCTCCCCAATGAGGTGCAGCTTGGTTTCCTTTGCCGCAGCGAGCAAGGGACCCACATCTTGGCATACTCTCTCTCACATAGGGAGACAAACTGAAACCAAAAAGGTGATGGGTCGAACGTTTTGAATCAATCTGAACCACTGGCATTGCTCTGGGCAACCTGCCACACTACTGTTTTTTAACTCATCTGCGCCATTGCAGAAGGGGTCCAGCCATATGCAAATTGGTCAGGTACTGCTACCAATCTGTTGGGTCTTGTGATGAATTGAGGCGATTCGCCCCTTCTCCCCAATGGGAAGCCTGCCCTGTGAGGCTAGGGAGGTGAGCCCGCTCCGCAACATCCTCTTTAGGGGTCAGGCAAGTGGAAGACTCCACCCCCCCCCTTCCCTTGGGGACAAAGACACCCATTACCCTGATAAACTCCCTTAAGCCCTCAAAGTGATAGCCTATATGGATTTGTCTAAAATAACATTATCAATTCCAGTGAACTTAAGCTATCCGCAACAGAAAACTAATACTGTCCCTTTAAATCAGACCCTCGAATGGACTTTGCTGAGGATGCTGAAAAGGGATGACATGACAAAGAGTGAGAGACAGCGAGAGAGGCCGAGAAGCCGGAAAGCAGAGAGAACCTTGGGAAGCCCTATGTGCGTAGCAGAGTGCAACGAGGCGGAGCTCTTGCAGAATGCAGAGCCTGTGTAAGTCAGTCTAGCTTCAACACAGATCCAAAGAGGTTCGGAGACCGGCATATGAGAGCGGAAGAAAACCCAACGCAATTGAAGAGAGAGTTTGGTGGTGGCATGACCACACGGCAACAGTGGTGGGTAGACCACCAGCAGAACAGCGCCAATACTACTGAGAAAACCATTGCCGACCCAAGATGCAGAGCAAGTTCGATTCGGAAGACGAAGCACTTGAGCCAGACGGCCTGACAAGTGAGCCGTGGAGCCAAGAAGAAGCAGAACGCGAGTCCAATACCTTACCGGTACCAGTGAGGTTATCCCTCGGAATAGGAGGTAGTACAGGAAACTGAATTACCAAACAGTTAAGAGGGGCTCATAATAACTCGAACATAACTCATCCCAGTGCTATACAGAAAAGTATTGGAAATAAACCAACAAGTGAGAGTCGGTTTCATGAAAGACAGAGTTACACGAAAGTGCGAGAGGTATAGAGTTGACAACTCGTTGCTTTGGGAAAGGAGAAAACTCATGCCAGGTCCTGAAGATGAGAAGGAGAATATAATGGAGAAAAGTATTGGAAATAAGTAGAGGAATTAGAATCATGTTCATGGAAAGCAAAGCTACATGAAATACCCAAAGTGGGAGAGAAGTAGAGTTGAAAACCTATTGCTCAGGTGTCGAAGATGAAAGAGAATATCATTAATTAAGACATTTGGGAATTAAACACCCAGAAGACCAGAAAGACATAGCTCATACATTAAACAGCAGGAGAGGCTAGAAGAGGCTAGAACCTGACAAGAATGGCAGAAGGAACTTAAACAAAAGTAAGATGGTTGCCACAAAAGTAGAGAGGAAGACTCAGTCCCCTACAAGAGTTACATAATTTACTCCAGAGGATAACAAAAGACTGTGTGTATGTTTTATTGAGTGGAACAAAGGAACATAGAATGCCCTGTGAGAGCACAGCAACCAGGAGAAGGCAGCCAATGGCCTGTCCTTAGTTGGTTACGTTAGTGGTAGGGTCAGATGGGTTCGTTTTGGACAGTGGACAGACTTTTTTTTGGACAGTCATCTTGACTGACAAGCACCTTAATTAGAAAAATAGGTAGGGAATACCCCATAAATATATGGCCAATTAGGCCTTATTTTACTTTAGAATAAAAATCATGCGTAAAATGTCTTCACAGCCTCTGTGTCCTTCTGATACTCCACAGTCTGCACTTCAGGCATTGCCATATTGCTATATATAGGCCAGTGTGAGCCTGTTGGTTGGCATTAGTCTGCTTTATTGGCCTTGTCCATGATCAAGTCCCCTGCCTGATACTTTGGGTTGTCAGTGGGGTTGGTATGAGGCCTGTAGCCTGCTAGACGATGCAGAGCCACGGGTGGTGCACAGAGAATCCCCTGGCCTCCCAAGTGAGTTTGTAGGGGCTCATCACAGCGAGTGATCTGCCCCTGTACCTTCAATGATGGGCTCTTTCTTGGATAGATCCTATAAAATGACAGTATTCATTTGGTGTAATTTTACCCAATGATGCCCCGGGAAAGTGTAGCAGGACACCCATTGCCAGAGGTAGCTCCTGGGAGGTTGGTGAGTACTCTGGCCAGAATGCCTTTCACTTCGCTGGGGAGGGTGAAGGTGCCAGGTATTGCCCACAAAGATAGAGGTTTCAGGAGCCTTGGAACTTCAGAAGCACATACCCAGGTCTGAGTTCTGCAATTAAAACACACACCTGCAACCTTGACATAATGAAAAACAAAAAGGCGATGGCTGATAATGAAACGTAACCTCTGGCGTTGCTCTGGGCAACCCTTCAGATAATCATTTTTCAGCCTGCCATTCTATTACAGAAGAGGAAAGACCATATGCAAATCAGGCTTGGTCCTACTCCAAAAAGGTCTGTTAAGCCCTAACTGCTAAGTCACATCCCTTCTGCTCGAAACCACAGCAACCGCAGACATGTTTCAGGATCATTGGCCTTTATCAGTGAGGTGTAGCGTGGGTCTGTAGGCATGGCAAACTCGGCACCCACGTCTGGGCATGCATGTTCCACTCAGGGTGACCTCAGCAAAACTACAAGGTGATGGCTGAAAGGTTTTGAATGAATCATAAACTCTGGCATTGCTCTGGGTTACCTTATAAACCATTGATTTCAGCTTGTCGTGACATTAAAGAATGAGAGAGACCATATGCAAATCAAACTTGGTCCCACTGCAAAAGGGGCACTATAGCTCCCAACCTGGTGCTAAAGAATATTTCGTTTTCTAAGCTGCATACATGGAAGAAGAACACTCTGTTGCGCATGGAGCTCAGAGCCCCTCTCCCACTCCAGTTTCCTGTAGAAGACAAGTGAAAGTATGTTCCAAAATTGCAGCTTAGTGCTATCTGGCTCAGACCCAGGGCCCATATGGTAAGGGGTGAGACTCCAAAGGCGTCTAGAAAGCCAGGAATGATTATATTTTGCCCATAAACCAGCATGCCTGACAAAAGGAGGTGGGCTTGGCCACCACTGGTTCTTTGCTAGTATTGTGGGTGTTTGGAGTCAGAGTAGAAGGGTTACTAAATATTGCTGGCAGGAGATCCATGTTGTTGCCCTGCGGGCCATTTTTGGCAATACACTGAATATTTTGTTAACAGTGGGCAGATCACTGGAGGCAATAGCAGGAGAAAGTTGACTTGGAGCAGGAGGAATAGGGCTGGAGAAAAAAGGACCGGGGCAGTAAGAGTACGAAGGGAAGATGGAAAGTAAAGAGGAGGTCAGAAGTAACTTGAAGATAAAGACCAAGTAGGATGAGGAAAGGAGTGAGGAAGAGAAGAGGAAGAACTTTCAAAAGGGTTTGGCGACTAGAGGCAGTGTTAAAGGAAGAACAGAATATCATAAGGAGGCTGGAGAAGAGAGAACGTAGGAGGCTATTTGGTGGACGTTGGAATTTTCATTATGAGGAGCAAGCAGTATATTCTGGAGGCGGTTGGGAAAGATCAAAGGCGAAATGGCGAGCCATAAGGAAGATACTGGGAAGAACATTTGGAGTTAGGAATCTACACTGGGGTGGTGGTTGGAGGAGAAACAATGTGGGGGGAGAATATTGAGAAGGAGAGGCAGCATAGTGGAGGCTGGAGGAGGTAAAGAGAAGGAGCAGGCATGCTTAAAGTCTGGAAGTTGAGAGGTAGAGGAGCAAGCATGTGGAAGAGCGTTCAGGACATAATGGGGAAGGTGAAGGAGGAGAGCAACGGAGAGGACCAGAGTCAGAGTGGTCTCTTTAGGCACAAGATGTCATGACCCAAGAATCACTTCAAAGAGTCTGTACTTTAAGCTGCTAATCCTCCTTAGACCCCTCCAAATCTCCTCCAGTAAATCGGGGATGCAAAACAAAGTAAGCTTGCGGTTAGAGTTCTTTGCATGATCCCTGAAATGAGAGGAAAAGCCAGTAACCTTCTTTTGTAGAACCGAACATTAACATAAATGTAAATAAAGATGGTATTACCCAGGAGAGAGCTACCAGCCATGTGACTGTGCTGGCACACACTCCAATTTGCCTTATAAATGTAATGCGGAGCTCATGGAATCTAAAGTTGAAAGGTGAATGAGTCTCCCTGCTTTGCAAGATACATTTGGGGTGGAAAAGACGCCACAGCCATGCAGGGAAATCCCTGCTTATATGGCCTGAAAATTGAGGAAAGATGCTAACAATATGGTTAGTGGATGGAAACTGCTTACAAGAGAACAGATCAAGATATACAGGGGTAGAGGTTGCGTAAGCAGCAGGTAAATTGGAATTCATAGTGGGACACTGAATGAGGAGGGCCAGCTATGGGGAGTAGCAAGAAACGGAGATGGAGAGGCCAGCTAAAGTGAGTAGCACAGGGAAAAGTACAGAGGTGTGAGTGCTAATAGAAAAGGTGAGGAAGCCGTGACCCAAAGCAGAAATCAAGGAACTAAAACCCAATAGCTTGTCATCAGCAGCAACCACAAGGGAAACTAAACTTTGCGAAGAATCAAAGTCTTTATTTCAAGGATCTCCTAACATTACACTAGAAGTCCCTCAATTACTTTGTTTCATTTGCTGATGCCACCTGCCATCTTTTAATGGTGTTAGCACTACGTCTCAACCTGATTTTCCATAAAGGCCACAATCACCCAGGCCCAGTCATCTTTCCTGGAAACCAGATGCAATACTGTTGAGACTCGCCGAGGAGGTAGACGAGAACAGGATGTTGGGGTCCAAATTCAGGACCTTGAAATAGGGAGGGAGAGAACAGCAAACAGTCTGTAGACCAGTACACATGGCCAGCCGCCTGGTGGAAGATTTGGTGCTCAGCTTGGCATTATCCAGCCCTACATTCCACAGCTACCCCCATTCCAATATGAAAACACCAGAAGGGCCCAAGACCCAGGCATGGTGTCTCTTTGGAGGCCAGGTCGAGAAGTATAGGAAAGGATCAACAAAGCCAGGATCCAAGAAAGAAGTGAAAATACATTCAAATCCACCTAGACTGTGAGTGAATGAACATTTAAATACATCCTGGGAAAGGATCCCTAGAGTGAGAACCACAAACTGAAATTTTCTTTGATAGACATTGACTAGTGTTGAACCCAGGGAGACCTTATGAACTCAGATACGTTGCTGCTGGAATCCTAAAGAGTAGCCATCCTGATTTCTATTACATTTTCCCTATGTTTTTCCAATCTTTAGTGCTGACCAGTCCAACTTGGCTATACAGGGAAGCCCCCTGGTTCTGGGATCCTATTGTCATTCAGGCATGGAGAAAGCATTCCCTTAATTATCGCTAATAGTTACTTCAAGTGAGCGCTAGTGAACTCGGAAGTGGTTGTGGGGAATTCTATATTTTTATTTGACCGCAGATTTTTTCTTACCAGAATAATTTGTTACTTCTACTCTTAATTTCCATGTTTGTGTGACATTGATCCCACTCGGCTTATTGACAGTTGGTATCAGAGTTGTAATCCATTGGCCCTCCCTTGGTTAGGCCTACCCGCTGCTGGACCTCTCTAGACTGTCTCTCTGGATCATACCCTGGATTTGAGTTTGGAGATGAAGGCTGATTCCCCAGTCCATGGGCACCATAGTTTCTCATTATCCCTAGAACCATCCCTGGGTATATAAAAGCAGTGAATTTTTGTGGAAACAATCCCCTATACTGGGAGTGCGCATGCCTGATCTATATTGGATATGGAGTACAAAGTAATTAAAAAGGGCTGCAGCAGTGTGGTAAGTTAGGTGTTCTTCCACTATCACTTATAATAAATGCATAGACTAGGAGGTACTGACCTCACTGACTGCGCTCAAACAAACTGCTGAGACATTATTGCACTGTGCTGGAAATTGATAGATGTTTGTTTTATTCAGTGATTAAGATCAAAAAGAAAAAAGGTAAAAAGAAAACACAAATAGATTTAATCCTTTTTGGAAATCAAACATATATATCTTTAGAAACACATTTAAGGTTTTGGTACCACATATAATTCAAACATAAGTCAAGGGAGTAGTTCCTATCACACCTGTATACAACAGTATTAATTCATACTTCGTATAATTTGTGAATAAGAGTCATTATTTCTAGCAACGACACGCCAACACGTGTTTCAACCTTACAAGGTCATCCTCGGGGCACAAAAAGCTTAATGAGACCTACAATTGCACTTAGAATTACAAATTGTGTATGTGTTACTTTCTGTCAGATCCTGTGTCGGAAGAAGAGAGGAACAAACACAAGAAAGGGGAGAAAAAGCAAACAAGTCAAATGGATAAGGTCATTGGAATCAATGTAACAAAGCTGTAGGTTCACATTATAGAAAGGTATACTCCTTTTCAAAATTTAAACTGCACAGTGATATACACCATAGAGAATAACTTGACTACTCTTGCTTCTTCTGAATCAAATATTTGGATTGGGTTGTTCACATCTACTAAGGTTATTAGTACGTTTTTCACTCTGAGCTCAACATCATTTTGGTTTCTGCAAGGGTAAAAGAAACATGATTACCTCTATTTTGGTAGTTAGAAAATATGGTTTTGCTTGTATTAGCATGATATTGGTCTGAAAAACTTCCGCACCCACTGGATTTTTCCTTTTCCTGGGTAGACTATGGACTGTCGCTTGTGAGCTGCAGTGGTGTAAACAAAAATAATTGGGAGAAAAGTGTGTGGGTGCTAAAATCTATCATGAATGGAAATGCTATTTAGAAAGCCAAGAGTAATCTATTGCTGCTCTTAAAGTTTCATAATGTTAAGTTACCTGTAACAGGCTGACCGATCTATTCAAATTGAACCCAAAGCCATTAATATTCAACGAGTGGTGCGAGTTTCCTCATGTTAGTTTCGCCGAAATCTAGAATGTAGAAAGAAGGTGGCATGATTCCCAGTACTGCTCGTATCCACATGTAATTAGTCTGCGCTGTTTGTATACATTGTTTAAAGGTTTAAAGAGAGCTGAGATCGATTCTGTGTAAGTATAGAGCTTACCGGCAGGGTCCTTGTAGTTAACGTACAATAGCGAACGCCATCGGGTACCGCAGAAGCAACGGCTGAGTGAGCCGGTTGCTATGACAACCGTGGTTGACTTCTGGTCAGGTGATGCGTCACGGGTTGCTACGCAGCCTTTAGCGTTACCGGAAACGTACCAGACATGGTGAGCGGATTGGAATCATGTAGATTATTGCCTCGAAAAGGTTAAACAGGGTATATTCCTAATCTTAAATCAATGTATCTGAAGATGTACGAATCAGTTACCATCATTACAGTTTTGGACGTGAGACTTGTCTGGTCGCACATCACATGGTCTTGGTTACCATGGTGATTAGAGAATATGTGCTAGTATACTTTAGAGTACTGGTGTCGCCACATGAAGTATATACATGTCATAGGAATATGTTAGAACGTTTTAAAAAAGGTGCTAAATGTAATACGGCCCGGTTCCTAAAATAGGTTTAGGTCCTTATGCATATTTGGCAGATATTTAGAAAAGTGGCTAAGAATAACTAGTAGTTATCGGCATACCCTTGCCCAAAAACAAAAATGTTGTCTCTGGGTGAGAACAACAAAACTTGGATTCAAAAATACAATGTTTTTAGGTATATACAATAAGCAAATCTATGTCATTGTTTGAAAAGAGTACTGCGTACTGGTGTCGCCACATAAGATCTTTACATGTCATGGGAATGCGTTAGAACGTTTTGATAAAGCTAGTTAAGTGCAGGTGCTAAATGTAATACGGCCCGGTTCCTAAAGTAGGTTTAGGGCCTTATGAATATTTGGCATATATTTAGAAAAGTGACTAAAAATAACTGATATTAATAGGCATGCCCTTGCCCAAAAACAAAGATGTTGTCTCTGGGTGAAAACATCAAAACTTGGATTCTAAGATACAATGTTTTTTGGTATATACAATAAGCAAATCTATGTCATTGTTTGAATAAGGAGTCGCACCTAATTCCTTCAAGATTCACATACAAATGTCTGTAAGTGGTAATGTGGGGGCATTGTGTTAGACTGGCCCCATTAGAGAAGTGACATTAGGTTATTCAAGCATTCAAGATAGGGATAAATGCAAGGTGATTATAAAAATATATTGAGCTCATGTTCCTGGTTCAATCCAAGGGAAAGACCACGCAATTTGCATATCATTTGTGCTTCTTGTTGACATAGCATCAACTCCCTGTCACCACCTCTCGGATGTGGTTTAATCTGTTGAAGTCCAATGAATCTAATGTCTTTGTAGTTGTCCATTTGATGATGCTTCTGCCAATGGGAGGCAAGTGGTAGTCTGATATCTTGACTGCTGAGGTTGTTGAAGTGTTCACGAATTTGAATTTGCACTTCACGAATGGTGCTCCCAATGTATATTTTCTTACATACGCACTGTATACCGTAAATGACAAATTTAGAGCGGCAGTTAATAAAGTCTTTGATTTTAACTTGTAACCCTCCATGACATTTGAATACCTTTGTAGGTGATAACGCATACTTGCAAAAATTGCATGAACCACATTTATGGAAGCCTTCTGGCTTAGTGCTTTACCACATTTATGGAAGCCTTCTGGCTTAGTGCTTGAAGATAGCCAGTTATCCTCAGATTTGAGAAAAAAGGGACTGGGGAGGTTTCTCAGAGTAGTAGCTTTGGTAAAGCTAATGTTTGGTCGTTCTGTAATATAAGCAGTCAGGTCTGGATCTAGAAGTAGTGTGTGCCAATGCTTTTGTAGTATATGATACAAGAATTTACAGTCTTGTGAATACTTTGTAATGAAATTAACTTGTGCAGGGTAGGTGGCTCGATCCAATTTGGTCTTCTCTACAAGTAAATTGGGTCTTTCGACCATTTTCAAGGATTCAGTGGTTTGCCTGATTAGGGGCATTGGGTACCCTCTTTCCTGAAATCTGTTACCAATTAACTTACATTCTGTTTGGAAGATGTCGTCATTTTTTTTTTTAAACAAATCTTTATTAACATTTCAACACACAATACAAACCAAACAAGCAGTGCAAGAAAGAGAGATAATCATATATATTTGTTACCTCCAGGCCCACTGCTCCTCCCAATGCCCCCCCCCACCCCCCCCCGCAGTCTGCTCCCCTATTATTCTGCCTCTGCTTCCTGCGTTAGGGGATCCTCATCTTCTGTACACATTGAGTCCTGGCCACTGGACTCCTCATACGTAGGCCCAAAAAGTTCTGTTATCAATTGCCTCCAACTCGCCAGAGTGCCCGCCTCTTCCTCCTCCCCTCCCCTGCCCGCTTCCTGCCACACCACAGTCTCTTCCTCTGCCCATTGCTGCAGATCTTTCCACCACAGGTCTAGTTTGGGTTTGTAACACGCCTTCCACCCCATAGCAATTCTTCTTTTCGCCAAGACATACGCCAGGTCCTTCAGCTTGCTCACGTGCTGAAGTTTACGTGGCCTGGGGATCCCTCCTATAAGGTAAGCCCACGCTATGTCCACCCCCATTTTAATCCCTTTGCTATCCATCTTTTGTGCGATTTCCGCCCAGAACTGCTCTATTATCAGACACAACCAGAAAATGTGCGTCATTCCCACATATTCTTCATTACACTTCGGGCATGCTTGGCGCCCCGCTTTCCTGAATTTGGCTATCCTCTGGCATGTCTTATACGCCCTGTGGGTTACATATAATTGTATTTGTTTCAATCTGACGTTCCTCGACATTTTTTTGTGGTACCCTTGAGCTTGTTTCCACATCCCGTCACTCATCTGGGTCCCCACCTCTTCCTCCCAGTCCAGCCCGAGTTGCGTCACCTCTTTACCCACTTTAGTCATTATCATCTCATATAGCCTAGATGTTTTGTGCCCTCCTTCCGCTATACCATATATCATATCTATAGTGGTGTCCGGCTACTCTGCCAGCGCGATCTCTGACCAGGTCTCTCTAATTCGCCGTACCATCCCATGATATTCAATGTACTGGCCCACATGCAGCCCCATATCTTCCACCAGTTCTTCAAAGTGCTGTATATTCCCCTCCTGCCATACATGCCCCATTATTGATACTCCAACCGTTTCCCAGTATCTTCTAATGACCTGTCTCAACTGCCTGTCCTTACCCACCACGACAGTCAATGGGATCTGCGGGGAGCACGGGGCCGGGTTCGCCATTAACTGACAGGCCTTCCGCCATATCTCCCATCCGAGCTTCATTATCCCCGGGCGTTGCCCCATTTCCTGCTTGAGTAACCAAATCACTTTCTTTAGAAAAAATGGGGCACTATCCCTTTGGAACAGCCTGAGTTCCGACGTCGGCAGAGAGCCATTTAGCTACAAATTGCAGTTGGCTGGCAGTATAGTATGCCTCAAAGTTCGGAAGTTTAATGCCCCCCTTCTCATATGGATTTTGTAGGTAGCTTCCATAGGGCCACTCTGTGCCTCGTACCGTGCCGTAGGAATTCCAGACACTGTCCCACCTAGCAAAAAAACCTTCTAGATATCAAGTATGGAATATTCACAAAGCAGCGCAACAACCTGGCCAGCACTACCATCTTAAGCATTGCCCCCCGTCCCATCATTGCCAGGGGGAGCTTTACCCAAAACTTCATGCTTTTCTCTATTTTCTTAACCACTATCTCTGTGTTATGTTCATCTTCTGCTTCTACCGTATGGTATGTATTTATTCCCAGATATCTAAAGGTATTAACCTCCCACGGTACCTGCAGGATCGGTAGCTGTTCTGCGGGGACCCCCTGTACCTGCCTAATCGGAACACACAGGACTTTCCCGGGTTCACCGCTATGCCAGAGAGCCCCGCAAATCGTTCCATCACCTCCAGTATATATTGGAGGTTCTCCTCGGGTAGCGTAGGTACAACAACATATTGTCTGCGTACAAGGAGATTAAATGCGGCTCCCCTCCCAGGGGGATACCTATCACGTCATACTGCTGCCTCAGGTATATAGCCAAGGGCTCTAGTGCCAGAATATACAGCATAGGGGACCACGGGCATCCCTGCCTGGTGCCCCTACTTAGTTGCCACCTTTGCGATATAACAGACCCTGTTTTGACCCTGGCCAGAGGTGCACTATATATGAGCTTGGCCCACTGAAGGTATCCCAGTCCTATGCCATAGCCGCTCAGCGTCGCGAGCAGCCAGGGCCATATGACCGAGTCAAACGCCTTTATCGCGTCCAGCAATACTACCACCATCTCCTCTTCATCTTTCTTAGTGTACTCAATAATTCGGTGAAGACGCCTCAGATTATGTGATATGTTCCTGTTGGGGACATACCCTGTCTGATCAGGGTGTATTAGCTTGTCTATGACCCTCTTCAATCTGTTTGCCAGGACTGCCGTTAATATTTTGCTATCCTGATTTAGCATTGAAAGGGCCCTATACAAGCCGCAGTCGCTTCCTGCCTTATTAGGTTTAAGGAGTGGTATTATAACTACTTCTCTCAGGGACTCGGGCAGTTTTCCAATCTCGTACGCTTCGTTCAACATCTCTAAAAGACCTCTTTTCCATATGTTTTATAAAATTCTCCTGACATCTCGTCATTTCCCCGGGTCTTACTAGTAGGTAATTGCCCCACCACCTCCTCCAGTTCCTCCAGGGTAATCAGGGGGTCTAGTTCTTCCCTTTCTTCTGCACTAATCTGCGGCAAACCAATATCTTCCAATGTTTCCCTCATTTTCTTGCTATTGCTTACCGCTTGGTCTTCATACAGCTTCCTATAATATTCCACAAATTCCTGATTAACCTCTTCCTGGGTGTCTGCCACGCTCCCATCCCCCTCTCGATCGTTCTGATGGTGGGTCTGGGGGTCTCGTTTTTATATAACCATGTTAGCACTCTCCCAGGTTTATCACCCCCCGCGTGTTGTCTCTCAATGTACTTCCTATAGTTTAGGTTGCACAGTCTCTCCCAACATCTCGCATATTTTTGTTGCAACCCAAGCACTACCTCTGCGTCTTCTGTGTTATTCCCTCCCCTCTTCGCTACTTTTTCTATCTACGCTTCCATCGCCTGTAGTTCAGTTACGATCCCACATTGCAACCCTTTAGACTTCGCTATGGCTATACCCCTCACCACCACTTTGAACGATTCCCAGAGCGTGCCCGCCGACTGGACGCTGCCCTTATTTATTTCAAAAAAGCTAATTATTTCCTCCCTCATATCCTCTCTATACACATTATCTTTCAGAGCATCTGCCCTTAAGCGCGATGTTGGAATTCTTGCTCTCTGGGGCCTGAATTGCCATACTATCATCATCGGCGAGTGGTCTGAAAGGACTCTCGCCTTATACTCTGCTTGCGTTATTTCTGCAGTCTGTTCCTGTGTGACAAACACATAGTCTAGTCTGGTAGATAGGCTATGCGGGGCTGCATGGTGTGAATATTGTCTCTCATTTGGGTGGAGGGTTCTCCATACATCATCCAGGCCAAACTCCGCTAACAGCGTTTGCAATGCTCTAGCCGCAGGGGTGGGCCTATCTTGTTTAGTATCAGATCTATCAATTTTCGGGTGCAAGGCACAATTAAAGTCTCCCCCCAAATCACTGTGCCCCCATAGTCCCACCTAGTTTACCATATAAGGACCTGAAGTATGCCGCCGTGTCTTGGTTTGGGGCATAAGTGTTCACTATGCATATCTCCCTATTTTCCACTAGCCCTTTCATTATCACCATTCTCCCGTCCGGCTCAGCAGTGTGTTGCAATAGCTGGAACGGGACATGCAGCACCACCCAAATGATGACACCCCTCGCATAAGCTGAATACGCTGCCCCCACAACCGCCCCCTTCCATTTCTTGCGCACCATTACTCGCTTTACCGGTGTTAGGTGTGTCTCCTGCAGCAAGGCTATGTCAATTTTCTGCCTACGCTGGTGCATCATCCTCTTATTCCTTTTCAGATAACTGTCGAGTCCCCTAACATTCCAGGTGACTACTTTAAGGTCTCCCATGGCTCATATCTTTTCCAGGTGCGTAGGCTCTCACCCCAACCATGTCCCAAACTGCCCCCCCAACTGATCCCAACTCCAAAACACTTCAACAACTCCATCTCTCCCACCACCCCCCTTAACCCCTGCTCAAACTTTCACTGCACTCCCCTTTACCCCCCCCCCCACCCATCCCCAGCTGTTGCCCAGCTCCATCCCTGGATCTCAGGCACCCCCGCATCTAGCCCCTTTCCGGCCTAGGCCGTACTAGCAGCACAACAGGGAGTCGTCACCCTAGTAGTGACCTAACTATTCTACTACACGGGGGTAAGCCATCTTCAACATATAGCTCCTACTAATCATCCTGAGTGCCATCTTCGCTGCCCATCTAGCATGTTACTTTCAACTGATATTAAAGTCAAACATGTCCAAATGTCTTTAGTATTAACTTAATTCCCCGCATCGCTATACCATATCACAGTTCAATTACTCTTTACCGGCAGCCTACTCCCCTCCCACCATATGCGGCATTGCAATCACTTATCGTATTCTTGCTGAGCCTGCTCCTCATCTCGATTCGGACAGCCATGCGCGTCCAGCCACGTTGCCGTCTCCTGCGGGGTGTTGAAAAACAGCACCTTATTCTTGTGGACAATTTTGAGCCTCGCCGGGTACAGGAGCATATATTTGTATCCATCAGCACGTAGTCTTCTTTTAACCGCCACGTAGCAATATCGCTGTCTCTACACCAGCATGGTGTAGTCCGGATATGCTGAGATGGTCGATGATCCTCTCACTATTGTCCCTCCTTTTCGAAAGAATTCTAGTATCTTCTCGCGGTCTTTGTAATTTAAGATTTTAGCTATTATGTCCCTAGGAGGAGCCCCGGGTTGCGGCCTTCTCATCAGTGCTCTGTGGGCTTGCTCGACTGCAAACCCCTGTGACAGTTCACCAGCTCTTATCTCCTGCAGCAACATGTTCTCCACGTATGTCGTAGGGTCCTGCCCCTCTTCCCCCTCCGGCAGTCCGACCACCCTGATGTTGTTGCGCCTCGCCCGGTCTTCAGCCTCCTCTGCTCGGCTCTCCAGGTTAGCCACCTGCTGTTTCAGTATATTGACCTCTTTGGCGTTGTTCGCTCCAGTATCCGTGTTGACCTTCACCGCGCTTTCCAGTATGCTCATCCTCTCCGCAAGGGCCCTCACATCCTGCCTCAGCAAGTTCACTTCGATCCCCACAGCATCTATTTTAATCTCAAGTGCTGTTCTCATGTCCGCCATCGTTGTACTCCACTTGGAATTCAAATCTGCTATGGCTGTTAGAATAGCGCTGTCTTTGTTGGGCCCTTGCAAAATGTCCATCGTGGGCTGTTTGCTCCTGGCTTTTCCGCCCTTCCCGATCATTGTTCCACAATGTTCCTGCCCCAAGGCCTTTTCTCGTCGGGGGTGGCTGTTGCAGCTTGCCAACCCTTCCTCGCCCGTGAGGCCAGCTCCAGTGTACCACAGTGGTAGTCTCACCAAGACTAATCTCTGTGTTGGGGTTATTGCAGCCTTGGTATGTCACACAGGCCTTTGTCCACGACTACTGCCACCTCTGCTGCGGCCATTGCTTCTCGCCTTGTCCGCTGTTCAGTCTGTGGTATGCTTATCGCTCCAATGTACCCTGGTGTGTTACCCACTGGCCCCGTCTGCCCGATGGCCAGGGTGTGTGCCCCAGAGTCACTTGCCCAGCAATTTGCCCCGCCTCAGCATCCCAGGGGAAGGGGGGCCTTGTATCGCTCTGCTCTTTGTGTTAGGTATTGGCAGTCTCACCGGGAACGTTCATAGCCTGTGTTTGCCTCTCTTAGCTTAGGCCGGTGGGCTGTATAAGTGTTCTGTGGCCAGGATGCGTGTCCCAGGGTCATTTGCCCAACAATTTGCCCCTCCTCAGCATCCCAGGGAAAGGGGGCAGTGCATCACTCAGCTCTCCGTATAGGGTGTTGGCGTTCTTTGCCAATCTCACCAGGAACGTTTTTAGCCTATGCTTGCCCCTCTCAGCTTAGGCCAGTGGATGGTATCAGTGTTCTGTGACAACTCCGGTCTCACATATGCTTCCAGCCGCTTTGATGCTACTTAGTTGGCCCCCCTCGGGCTCCTCTCGCTCGCCGCGGCTTATACCCGCCGTGACCAGCTGTATGTCCTGTGGTGTCCGCACCCGGGCCGCCAACCTCAGCACGCCGCTATTTTAGTGGGTGTATCAGTGTTTCCGTCTGCCCCCCTTGCGCGGACACAAGCTTCTCCCTCTTCTCCTCTTCTCACTCGCAGGAGCATTCCTGCATCCCGGGTGCCCAATGAAGTCCGGGCTGCAGTTCTCCCCATGCGCGCACGCACACCTGCAGTGTCTCCGTGCCGGCAGTCCCCGCACGACTCGGGGCTCACGCCTCCCGTCTTCCCACTTATTCCGGGCAATGCAGAGGCATATACGCTGTGCACACACGGCGCACATCTTTTGTCAACAATTGACTGCCGCTTCTCTGCGAGCTTCTCATTTTCGCTGTGTCCGCACACGTCCTCTCGGGTCCCTACGTCCCGGCCTCGCCGCCATCTTGCCTTTGTTATCCCAATCGTTGCCAGCCGCGAGCCCGCAACTAAGTTGCAAATCCGACGAAAGTTTAGGTCTGTCAGCCTGCGAACACTCGCATGTTGTTCGGGGCGCCTTCATGCACCCCTGCTGGTACTTTGTTGTCCGATGTAGCTGGCAGGCGGCTCGCGCTCTCCAGGATCTGCTGATGGATCACGGAGCTTGGTGAAGATGCAGCCTACTCCATGGCTGCCAGGCCACGCCCCCCGGAATATGTCATCTTCACTGCAGTTCCTTCTTGATCTAAGGAATTCGCCTCTTGGTATATTGTGAATGACACTCCGTCTATGGCTGCTAGTTGCATGTCGAATAGAATTCACTGCAGTGGCCTTCCTGTAAGTGCGAGTTTAAATTGTATTGGAAATGATATTGATTTGTAGATCCAAAAACATTATTTCATCTGCATCTGTGTCCCGTGAATTTGATTTCAAATGTATTATTGTTCAAATAAAGCATGAATGCATCAAAATGTTCTCTGCTGCCTGCCCAGATAGCCAAAACATCATCAATATACCTTCTCCAGGTATTTAATATGAAAGGGTTATTGTTGAGAATATATTTGTCTTCAAAGAAAGCCATGAAAAGGTTTGCCAATGCTGGCGCATATTTTGCCCCCATGGCTATGCCTTTAATTTGGGAGTAGTAGTCCCCATTGAAAATGAACTGGTTATGTGTTAAAGTAAAATCCAAAAAGTTTTTGAGCATTTGTACATGAGCATGATGTGAAGCTGGAAAGGTTCTGAAACTAAAATCAATTGTTTCCAAAGCCAGATAATGTGGTATTGACGTGTATAATGCTGTCACATCTAGAGTGACCAGCAAATAAATTGGTTTCCAAATAACATCTTTCAAAATGTGCAAAGTATGCGTAGTATCTTTTAGATATGCTGGTATTGCAGGTATTAAATGTTTATTACTGCTATCTATATAATCTGCTAAGGCTTCCGTGGCCCCTCCTTGCCCACTTATTATTGGTCGTATAGTTGGAAGCTTAAGGAAAGGCTTATGTACCTTGGGCAAGAAATAGATAATCGGCATTAATGGTTTGTGAACAGTTAGGAAAGCTTTTTCCTCATCAGATAGTAACCTCAGATTGTACCAATGTTGTAGCCTGAGTTGGAGGTCCTGCAGTGTTTGGGCTGTGGGGTTAGTGATTAGTTTCTTGTAACAGCCAGGGGTTGACAAGTGATCTTCCGCCATTTACTCCACTGAAGAAGGCTCACTCAGCCGATGCTTCTGCGGTGGCCGACGGCGTTCGCCATTGTGCGTTCAACTACAAGGACCTTGCCGGTAAGCTCCATACTTACACAGAATCGATCTCAGCTCTCTTTAAACCTTTAAACAATGTATACGAACAGTGCAGGCTAATTACATATGGATACGACCAGTATTGGGAATCATCCCACCTCCTTTCTACATTCTAGATTTCAGCGAAACTAACATGAGGAAACTTGCACCACTCGTTGAATATTAATGGCTTTGGGTTCAATTTGAACAGATCGGTCAGCCTGTTACAGGTAACTTAAAATTATGAAACTTTAAGAGCAGCAATAGATTATTCTTGCCTTTGTAAATACCTTTTCCATTCATGATTGATTTTAGCACCCACACACTTTTCTCCCAATTATTTTTGTTTACCCCACTGCAGCTCACAAGCGACAGTCCATAGTCTACCCAGGAAAAGGAAAAATCCAGTGGGTGCTGAAGTTTTTCAGACCAATATCATGCTCTAATACAAGCAAAACCATATTTTGTAACTACCAAAATAGAGGTAATCATGTTTCTTTTACCCTTGCAGAAACCAAAATGATGTTGTGCTCTGAGTGAAAAACTTACTAATAACCTTAGTAGATGTGAACAACCCAATCCAAATATTTGATTCAGAAGAAGCAAGAGTAGTCAAGTTATTCCCTATGGTGTACATCACTGTGTAGTTTAAATTCTGAAAAGGAGTATACCTTTCTATAATGTGAACCTACAGCTTTGTTACATTGATTCCAATGACCTTATCCATTTGACTTTGGTTTTTGCTTTTTCTCCCCTTTCTTGTGTTTGTTCCTCTCTTGTTCCGAAACAGGATCTGACAGAAAGTAACACATACACAATTTGTAATTCTAAGTGCAATTGTAGGTCTCATTAAGCTTTTTACGCCCTGAGGATGACCTTGTAAGGTTGAAACACGTGTTGGTGTGTCGTTGCTAGAAATAATGACTCTTATTCACAAATTATACGAAGTATGAATTAATACTGTTGTTTACAGGTGTGATAGGAACTACTCCCTTGACTTATGTTTGAATTATATGTGGTGCCAAAACCTTAAATGTGTTTCTAACTATATATATGTTTGATTTCTAAAAAGGAATAAATCTATTTGTGTGTTCTTATTACCTTTTTTCTTTTTGATCTTAATCACTGAATAAAACAAACTTCTCCAGCATGGGGTCTGGCATGGATTCACATGCTCATGAATATTCCCCGTCGTCAGGCTGGGAATCCTCGGTAAAGAAAAAATAAGTTTCAGTTTCATTTCTGAACTATCTTTCTCCTAATAACCAATCACTGGTCTCTGGGTCACACTTCCCCCAGCCAATGACTGCCCTCTACCTAAGCCCCTCCTCTGGCAGCCATCTTCAGATTTTTACCGCACATTCAAGTGTTGGGAGTTCTCGTGCTATAGCTCTCGAGCTTTTACTGCTTTTGCGATTTTTCAAAGAGTTTAATCTAATTTTTTCAGTCAATCGAGCCTCAAGCTCCACCGTTTCTACTTCTGATCAACGGGGACCGGTTTCAGAATTTTCTACGCCCCTCAAGGGCGAAGTTTTCATCGAGTTTCACTTCTTGGTGGATTCCGGAAGATCTTTGAGGCCTACCCCGCGTGGACATGGCCCAGGACAAAGGAAACATGATGACCTGGATCCAAGCTGTTCAGAAGCTGCCCTGGATGCGGATTGCAGAATGTCTTCAAGGAGGATGAGCATTCCAGATGCCTCTACTGCCGTCACGAAGACAAAATGCACGTGAAGGACTGCGTTTTGCAAGAACATGTCGGAACTGACTATGAAGGATCGGCGTATCTGCCTCACCAACTGGCTGGAAGGGAAGAGCCCAGCGGTAGGTGAGAAGAAGAAGTCGTCCGAGCAGTCTTCTAAGACCTTTGAGGGCGCTCCGGCGATGGGAGCCCAACAAAAGGCAAAGCACAGCGAGTCCGCGGGCACCAGGAGCACCGATCGGTCAGGCTCCTCGGTTGCCAGGCAGGGCGCACTTTCACCGACGCCATCGACCACGAGCCAACGCTCTGGCTCGGGGAAGAGGGAATCAGAGAACCCGGGTAACCTTCGGGAGAAGTCTCGGTCGATCCCGACAGAGACAGCCGAGGGGGAGCGAGGCAGTGACCCCCCCCCCCCCCCCCAGGTGAAGGCCTCAAGCGCGCCCAAAGTCGTGAAGGCCCTGATTCACCCGGCTAAGGCCTCTATCAAGGGAGTCGTGGCTGCCCTGGCAAAGCCTGTGGAAGCTACCCCAGTGGAGGTGACCTTGGGCCCAGAGTTTCCCTGCCACCGCAGGGGAATCCTCTTTTCAACCCATCGCTAAGACCCCCATGAGAACCCCGGTGGAAAAAGAGGGGGGGGTGGCCATCACGGACATGGATACAGCCACTGAAGAGGTGCTGGCTAGAGTCGTGAAGATCCTGGACAACAGGTTCTAGGAGGTCCGTTCCCATGGAAGGGATCCCGACGAGGCGGACGAGGAAAGCGACGCTGGTGCTGAGGAGGTTCCCGTGGAGGTGGAGGATTCCACTCCCCAACTGTCGCGCCCCTCGCAGCCGGTAGCTGGGCCACAGGACAACTCGGGAGCAATCTTGATGGTGACCCAGGCCTTGTGTACAGAGATAAGGACAAGGTTGCCCTTACCCCCAGCGGACGACCCAGCGGAGCCTGGACCGTCAGGAAGCCCTGCAAGCAAGTGGAGGAGAACTCATCCCCCACCGCCCTTCCAGCCTGCGCGACCTTCACAGCCTTCATCTCCTTCCCCAGATCCAAGGGATGACACGGGAACAGAGATGGCCACGACAGGGATGGATGACGGTGGTGACGACGGGTTGGGCCTTCCATCACCACCCCCTCGGGCCTCCCCGCCTGACGAAATTGGCTCCTTCCACGCCATGATCGCCAGGGCATCAGAGCTCTTCCAGCTCTGCCCCGAAGAACAGAAGAAGGAAGGTTCCTCTATCAACGGCATGAGGCTAAGAGGAAGATGGTCCTCTCGGTCCCGTTACTTGACGACATCTGGGACGAGGGGCTGGCACCCCTGAAGAACCCGTCCACTACCCCTGCCAAGAGAGACTGGTACGAGAAGAAGTACCGGGTCCCGGATTTCACCCCATGTGCCTTAGGGCACACCCGACCCCGGATTCGGACGTCTCGGCGGCGGCCATGAAGAAAGCGGCGGGGTCGACGGCTTCAACTTCGACCTCCCCGCCGGACAATGAAGGGAAGAAATTGGATACCATGGGACGACGGGTCATCTCGGCGGCGACGATTATTAAAGCGGCCAACGCTCTCGCAATTGTGGCCTGCTGCGACAGGGAGCTGTGGATTAAGATCGCTCCTCTGCTGGACTTCCTCCCGGACGACAAAAGGGCTGAGGCCCTGGAGATCCTGCAGGAAGGCGAGGTGGCATCGGACCACGCCATAACGGTGGCCACGGCCATTGCTGACACCGGCTTCCGCCAGATGGGCAACAGTGTTTGCCTTTGTCGGTGTGTTTGGCTCAAGGCAACCGATTTCTGCCAGGACGTGCAAACCAGAGTTTTGGACATGCCTTTCGACGGGAACAACCTGTTTGGCAAGACAGTGGATGAGTCACTGCAGGCCATAAAGGCCGACGCGGAGACAGCACGGGCCTTTGGAGTTTTGCAGCAACGACGGCCGCCCAGGAATTCCAGAGGCAAGCAAGGTGCCTCCAAAGGATTCGGTGGTGGCTCCTTGACATACCGCCAGTCGGCCCGCTCCTCGTCGCAGGAGGCCTACAGAGGGCGCGGCAAGTCGGGAGGATCTCGTCGTTGTCAAGGAGGCCAGGGCGGCAAAGCCGCTACCAAGCAGGACTGAACCGGCCATAGCGTCGGGCCCTCACCTGAGCACCCCGGTAGGAAGCCGGCTGGCAAAGTTCGTCAGTGTGTGGGAGTCCATCTCCACCGACCGATGGGTGCTGGATGCCCTGGCCCGCGGGTACACTCTCGAGTTTCTAAAGAAGTGCACCCGCATTCCACCCGTGGCCAGGAAGGAAAACCACGTCCCTCAACTGCTGCTGGAAGTAAGGGCGATGCTGAAGAAAGGAGCCATCAAGCTCGTCCCAAAGAGGCTCCAGGGCTCCGGAGTATGCTCACGATACTTCCTCGTAACAAAGAAGACCGGCGGCTGGCGACCCATCCTGGACCTTCGTCGTTTAAACAAGTAAATCAAGTCCCAGAAGTTCCGGATGGTCACTCTCCAGCACGTGCTGGGGCAGCTGGAGAAGGGCGACTTCCTATAGTCGCTGGACTTGGAGGATGCCTACTTCCACATCCCCATTCTAAAAGGACAAGTTCCTCAGAATCGTAGTCCAAGGACGGCACTACCCGTTCAAGGCCCTCCCCTTGAGATTGAAGTCGGCGCCCAGAGTATTCACCAAGTGCCTAGCACTAGTGGCGGCGCGGCTGTGCCTGCAGGGGATCCACGTCTACCCCTACCTGGATGATTGGCTCATCCGAGCAAGCACAAGAGAACTCGCTGTTGAACCCACAGCGAAGACCGGCCAGCTGCTCACGGATCTGGGATTTTCCATCCACTTCGCGAAATCCCACTTAGTCGCGTCGCAATTTGCACTGTTCCTGGGAGCCAGGCTCGACACAGTGGCGCAATTGGCCTCCATCGGAGGAAAGGACAAAGGCCATCCTGGGCAAGGTGCAACGGCTGTTGACCATGGTCCCTTCTCGGCATGATGTCCTTGTGCATCTACCTCGTGCGCCTGTGCAGGCTGCGGATGCGTCCACTGCAAGAGTTCCTCGACGCCCGTTGGATGCAAGCGGCGGGCAGCTTCGAAGACAGGATCTCGCTCAACGAGGCCTTCCGCAAAGCGATCCGGTGGTGGGGCACCCGCGCGCATGTCGCGCCGGGTATGGCCTTCCAGACCCCTGCACATCAGGAGACGGTGACAACGGATGCCTCCTTGGAGGGATGGGGAGCGCACACTGGAGATCTCCACGCAAGAGGCCTTTGGATCCTGGAGGAGAGATCACTACACATCAACGTCCTGGAGCTCCAACCCGTGTTCTGGAACCTCAGGTCGTTCCTTCAGTTCCCTCAAGGGCAAGGTGGTGAGGATCTTCACCGACAACACCACCACAATGTTCTACATCCAGAAGCAGGGAGGCACCAGATCCCCAGCCCTATCCAAGGAGGCCCAGGATCTGTGGCACTCGTCGCCCAAGGGATGTTTCTGGTACCCTTCCACCTGGCAGGAATAAAGAACACCATCGCCGACTCACTCCGCAGGGAGCTACGGTCGTGCCACGAGTGGGAACTGCGACAGGATCAAGTGGATATGCTATTCCAATGATGGGGAAATCCCCATTGCGACGGCGCTGAACGCCAAGTGCCGGAGGTTCGCCAGCAGGTTTCCTCAGCCGGGGAGCATGGGCGATGCCTTCTCATTCCCCTGGGACGGCCTGTTCCTCTATGCGTTCCCGCCGTTGCTGCTGCGACTCATCACCAACTCAGACAGTCCCGGTGCAGGATGATCCTCGTCGCACTGGCGTGGCCGAGACAGATCTGGTTCCCGGACCTTCTGGACTTGTCGGCGTCCCCACCAGTCAAACTGCCGACGGATGCGGATCTCCTCTCCAGAGAAGGAGGCGCCATCCTCCACCACGACCCGGGGTCGCTGAACTTGCAGGCCTGGGTTCTGCAGCACTAGAGTTTGGAGGGTACGATATCCCGGCGGACTGCAAGGAGATGCTTGCAAAGGCCAGGGCATTCTCAACTCTCAAGTGCTACGGACACAAATGGAAGAGGTTCTCTGTCTGGTGCCGTGCACAGAAGATTAACCCTCTGCAGATTACGGCCCCTCAAGTGTTGCCGAACTTGCTATTGCTGGCCAGGGCGGGGCTGGCCCATGCCTCCATCAAGATCCATCTGGCGGCTATCTCCCGCTGCACCAGAACTCTGGGGCGCTCATCCCTGTGGTCCCATCGCCTGGTGAAGGAGTTCATGAAGGGACTGTTCCGATCCTTCCCGCTGGTGAAGCCTCCGGCCCCGACGTAGGAGCTCAACGTGGTGCTGACATGGCTCATGGGGCCGCCATTCGAGCCTCTGCATTCGGCACCGTTGAAGTTCCTGTCGTGGAAAACAGTGTTTCTTGTGGCCATCTCCTCCGCATTATGGACGAGTGGGAGAGATCCAGGCCCTCTCCTGCAAGCCCCCATACCTGACTTTCCACGAGACGAGGGTGGTGCTGAGGACGCACCCCTCCTTCATGCCCAAGGTGCTGTCAGACTTCCATCTCAACGAGGCCTTGGTGTTACCTGTTTTCTTCCTGTCGCCTTCGTCGCCGGCCGAGAGGACTTGGCACTCGCTGGATGTAGGTAGAGCGCTGAAATTCTACGTGGACCGCACGAAGAGTTTTCGGAAGACATCACAGCTGTTTGTGAACTTTGGACCTGTGAACCAAGGGAAGGCCCTCTCAAAGGCTTCCATTTCCCGATGGCTCTCCGGCTGCATCATGCACCGTCACCGGTTGGCAAACCGGCTGTTGCCTGGCCGTCCGAGAGCCCATTCGACCAGAGCGATCGTTGCTACCACGGCGTTCCTATCTGGTGTGCCCCTGCTGGACATCTGCAGGGCTGCTACGTGGAGTTCGACGCACACCTTCATGAGATTCTACTGCGTCGACCGGGATTACAGGGAGGAGTCCAGAGTCGGCCAGGCAGTGCTGCGCAACCTGTTCGCCTGAAGGTGGGCCTGGTGAGGAGGTAAGAGATGCTTAATTTTGAGTTGATGAAATGCTTAATGTTGAGCCTTGGCAGCTTCCGTGCTTGTGCATGTGTGTACTGCTATGTATTCTTGTATTTATGAGCATGTGAATCCATGCCAAACCCCATGCTGGAGAAGGAACAAGTTATTTACCTGTAACTGTTGTTCTCCAGCATGGGTCTGGCATGGATTCACATGCGAACCCTCCCTCTTACCCCTCTGTGGCTCTTCACTTGGTCCTACTGCCACTTAACGTGCTACCAAATCCGAAGATGGCTGCCAGAGGAGGGGCTTAGGTAGAGGGCAGTCATTGACTGGGGGCAGTATGACCCAGAAACCAGTGATTGGTTATTAGGAGAAAGACAGTTCAGAAACGAAACTGAAACTGATTTTTTCTTTACCAAGGATTCCCAGCCTGACGACGGGGAATATTCATGAGCATGTGAATCCATGCCAGACCCATGCTGGAGAACAACAGTTACAGGTAAGTAACTTGTTCCATCTATCAATTACCAGCACAGTGGAATAATGTATCAGCAGTTTGAGCGCAGACAGTGAGGTCAGTACCTCCTAGTCTATATAAAAGCGGTGTCTGGCAAATGCTTATCTTAGTTATACCTATGCATAAGCCAAAGTGTTGGCTTTGCCACTCCTTGTTTTTAAGAGGACTTCTGTGAAGGGCACACATACTGCTTTTAAATCAAGTGGCTGAGGGCACATTTGGATGGGATACTTTTATTACGCCAGTACCTCCTTTACAGCTCCAAATAAGCCATTAGCTCTGAGAAGACTGCTTTGAAATACTACTGTCAGGCACCTTGAGAACCAAGTGTGATGTTACTGCTTGATAAAGCTCTCTAAGGAATCCCAGGACGACGTGCTTTGGTCAGGAAGTGGGTGTGAATAGTCATGGGGATTAGCGTGGCCATGGGAAGTCAGTGGGTGGGTAAATAAATAAACAACACATAAAAGTAGTGTCTCCCCTCATAGCCCATATCCCTCCTAGCTAAAACCCAGTGCAATAGTATTGGCTTATAGGTGCAATTTAGAGCCACCTAGAAGCCAGAACTAAAAAGGGTAGACCCTCAAAGCAGGGAGGACTTTGATTGCAGCAAAGACTTGCCGTACGGACCCTCGTAAAAGGACTGAGACTGAGCCCTGACCCCCCACTGAAGTAGACTCCGTTTGCCATATGGACAATCCACCCACATGTCTGCCAGGACAAACCTCAAGGGTACTTTGAGCTACTGTCCCAACTAGTGAAACGTTGGCTGCCGGAACAATCCCCACAAGTCTTTAGAGATGACCAGACTGAGGTAGAAATAGTGGAGAACTGTTACTGACACTGTGAACACTGAAGCAATCTTCCACCATGCTGAAGAATCAGACTCCACTGAAGAAGGCTCTGCAGAAGCAGATGAGTGAGAGTGAAAAATACCATGAGGGCAACTCTCACTGGAAAACATTCTGGGCATGTTGAAAACTGGAAAAGTGGTGCTACTGAGTACCCAAAGTCTTCTTTCAGAATTATGAATGACTTGCGGAAGCCACCAAATGGAATAAGAAGAGCTGGGTCCTATATATTGCACAGCTTTTTACAGAGCCGTACAGGCCGATGGACAGGCTCTCTTTTTTTCAAACTTTATTGTGCACTTTTCCAGCTTATTCCCACTAACCCACCCCCTCTCCTCCCCTTTTCAGAGCCGCCAGAGGACCACTTCGGTGGTGATAGTGCACGGTACAAATGTCCTTTAACATTAACATATGCCACACTTAGAAGGAATCTCAGAAATGTGATTGTTACCATATGCCACACTTAGAAGGAATCTCAGAAATGTGATTGTTGGCATATGCCCCAATTAGATGGAATCTCTAATAGCCTCCTGTGAAAATTGTATTTAGAAGCGTACCCAGTAACCACCCATGGAAAGTTGTATTTAGAAGTGTGCCCAATACCCCCTCTGTGAAAAGTTGAATCTAGAAGTGCCCAATAGCTTCTAGGTGGAAGCTGAATTTTGAAGTGCATTTCGAAGTTGAATTTAGAAGTATGCCCAATTGCCTCTCTGTGAAAGTTGAATTTAGAAGTTGAATTTAGAAGTGTGCCCAATAGCCTCTCTGTGAAAAGTTGAATCTAGAAGTGCCCAATAGCTTCTAGGTGGAAGCTGAATTTTGAAGTGCATTTCGAAGTTGAATTTAGAAGTATGCCCAATTGCCTCTCTGTGAAAGTTGAATTTAGAAGTGTGCCCAATAGCCTCTCTGTGAAAAGTTGAATTTAGAAGTGTACCCAATAATCTCTCTGTGAAAAGTGCATTCAGAAATGTGCCCAAGAGCTTCTCTGTGAAAGTTGAACTTAGAAGTGCATTTCGAAGTTGAATTTAGCAGTGTGCCCAATAGCCTCTCTGTGGAAAGTGCATTTAGAAGTGTGCCCAATAGCCTCTCTGTGAAAAGTGCATTTAGAAGTATGCCCAATAGCCTCTCGGTGTGGAGGGGATGAGTGCGTAGAGGGGGTGAATGCATAGTGCGTGTGAATGCATAGTGCGTGTGAGGACATAAAACGGACGAGTGCGTAGAGCGGGTGAGTGAGGAAAACAGATGAATGCATGTTGCGTGACGTACATAGTATGGTTTGGAATGCAGGGAACTTTTGAAAGAGCATATAACCCAACATATCTCAACACCACGCTTACTCTCTTCTTTACACCACCACTCAACTAGAACACAGAGATACTATGACACCATTCGGTATAATTGTTCTCATACCAACATCCGCCGCTCACTCCACATCATTCTAAGTAAACACTGCTGGTTACACACCCCCAGCCAGGCGTTCTCCACAGGCCTAACACAGCCACATTCGGTCTGGATAAACCCTGCCAGAACGATCACATACTACTGATCTCTCAACCACCACACCTACCGCTAAAAAGCAGCTATCACATGAATCCCGCACCAGCTGCACACATATCTGGTGCTCACATGCACCTTGACTCTTTCTACTCTCTCTACTGACCTGAACTTCGGTTCCCAAGGGCGTTCAACCTACCAGCGCCTTCAGACCATACCAATGGTATATAAGGCGCTATATAAATGCAAAATAACATAACATTTGTTTTGCTTTTTTAAACTTGAGCACATTTTACCACATCTTCATTACATTTTTGTACAATTGCCTATGTAATTTATAAAATACTTGTTCAAATGTATTTAAAAAGCGGAGAACAAAGTCCAATCTGTTAAAAGATTAAATGGGAAAAAAAAGACTGAAGCAGTAAAAAGAACTACTATTCTGACTCTTGAATTCTGGTCCCCCAAGGATCAAGTTCAAAACATCCAATCAGTGGGTTCATCCTTGTTGGGCCAAATGTATTCAGAATGATTAGACAGTGACCAGAATAACTTGTAGCCAGATTGAGGTCAGGGAATTCATTTGCCCTCAATTTGATATATGCATTCCTTCCATATATGGGAGGCTGTGACAGTGATCATCAAGGATTCTGCAGCAACACTGGTGCTCCAAAATTGGTCCACTTCAATATGATCAATGAGGCTCACCAAATCTTTATAATTCTTCCAATATAAGGGCTTCAAGGCCAGGCAGGCAGTTCGTAGATGACGGCCTGTTTCCGGTTGGAGGAAGCATAGACAACGTGTGCACAACTCCAAGGGTGTACCCTGTCAAAACTCCACAGTACTCCTTAGTAGGCAGTATATTTAATCAAACATATAATGTAAAGTGTTTCAGGTCCTTAGAGCAATATATTTTCAGATATGCACTGGGGGTATCTGGTATAAAGGCCTGCTGGGGATATTCGCTGTATCTCTTTTATTTTTTAGAGGGATAATCGATGTTTTTTATCCTGTCGCATTGCTTTGTCTGTTTATTTTTAGGATGGATTCCAAATCAGGTGAGTTGTAAGATAACCACATGGGGAGATGTGACTTTTCTAGGTGGGAGGCTGCACATTGCCGCAATTCCTCTACAAATCTGGTATTGGTCTGGCCGGCCTTTACTTTCCCAATTAGTTTCAACAAGTTGTTAGTGTTGACATATGATGATGTAAGTTTACAGTGGAGATTTGAGATGTCAAATAGATTTTATTGAGGCTAAGCCATAGTCCAATCTCAAGACCTCGACAGGGACTGAGGGTGGAACATTAATGATGGAATGTAGAATTTTGCCCTCAATCTTATCCAGCCATTCTACCTGTTTTAATGGAAGAGCTGCTAGGCTGTATAGCAGGCAAGTTATTATACAAACTCGGTAGATCTCTAGCATTCCTTCTGTGTTGTGACCACATTGCCTATTTGTATAATGCTTTATAGCCAGCCACTTTCTTTCTGTAGATTTTAGGCTTCAGTATGTTGCAATAGGATTGATTCGATGGTTTGCGTTTTATATGGAACCCCAAGTAATGAAATTCGTAAACGATATCAAGTTTGTTGTTATTGAACAGCCATTTAAAAAGTGTATTTTTTGGTAGTTTTCCAGCCAGGCACATTTTTGTTTTTGGTATATTTATTACCTTATGATTATCTCTGGCATATTGAGCCAATGCATCCAAGGAGTGCTGCAGGCCAATAGGGGTGTGGGCAAATATGATGGTATTGTCTGCATATGTCCTGCTCAAAACAACCTCCCCATTAATTTTTGGAGGGAAGTTGTGCGCTGACCTAAGAGCATTGTCCATATCAGCAGCATATAACTTGTAAAGGGAGGGTGTGGGGGGGGGGCAATACACATCCTTGCCTTAATCCTCAGTCCTCAGATTCTTGCTGAGGTTTCCCTTCTGATTCAGACGGATTACAACTGTAGTGTTCGTATGCAGCATCTTGATGAGATCTAGAAGTTGGTTGTCTATGCCCCATTTCCTGAGCTTGTCTCAGAGCAGAGAGCGATCAACCAGATCAAAGGCCTTTTCTGAAGTCCCCAAAGCAACAGAATAGATTTTGCTTTTGGCTGTCCGAAGCCTCGGCCATAAAGAAGTGTATGGCACAGATACTATTGCAGGTGCTGTATGTCTTCCTGAATTCAGTCTGGAACGGTTGTAAGATCCCTCTTTGATACCTTGAGAGATAGCATCTTGGACCGACTTGGCTGTGATTGAGAATATCAATGTCAACAGTTACAGGAGGGGCAAATACTACAGCACGAGACTCTGAATGATGGTATTCTTATTTTGTATTTAACAGTGGCTCAAGAAGCTGAACACAGACGAGGTAAAGGAAAAACTAATTATGGAACTATGACAGGATTTTGGCAGATAGCATCCGTATGCGCTCAATCCTTTAAATGATAATGTATCGGTGATCCGTTTTACATACTGTACAGCATTAGTTAGATTGAGGAGGAAACAATTCACCTTTACTTCATGTGTACTGTATAGGGATTGCTGTCATAAAATCCTGAACCTCGTGCTGTAGTAAACAAAATTGGTAGCATTTGTATTTATGAACCTTTCATAAAAATTGTTTAATTTCTATTGATGTGTAGAGGGTCACAGGGCGGGGGGGTCCAAGTGCACCCGGTCGGTGGAGACTGGGGTAAGTGCAGAGAGCCATTCTCTAGGGTTATTCTAAGAGCAGTGAGGGTGGGTGGGAGTAGGGCCATGAGTCAAGTGTGAGAGAGGACTGGAGGGGTGCCCGAGACCAGTGAGACTCTGAGCAACACCAGACGGCCAGTCAGCAAGCTGTAAGGAAGAGGAGGGAGAGATGGAGAGAGCAGAGGGCTAGGTTAACAGGGTAGAGGCAGAGCGAAGGGAGAGGAGAAGAGGAAGGTCTTGAGGAGTTTCCAGAAGTTAAGAAAGTCAGGCTCAAGACGGAGGGCGGCAGGGAGGCTATTCCAAACGTAGGCACCTGCTGAGGGTAAGGATCTCCCTCCAAATCTCTGCTTGGAGATCCGGCTCACTCGCAAAAGGTTGGAAGTAGATGAACGGAGGGCCCATGAGGGACAGTATTAAGATATGCAGCGTTGCAGGTAGGTAGGTACCAGGCCCCAGAAAGCCTTGTGGACAATGCAGAGGGTCTTGAACTTGATCCTTGCAGCTACGGTGAGCCATTGCAGCAATTTCTGTGCCAGAGAGATGCGGTCCCTGGGTTTCAGGCCAAGGATAAGTCTTGCGGTTCTGTTCTGGATGAGTTGCAGAGGGCGTAGGGCTGAAGAAGGGAGGTTGAGGAAGAGGCTGTTGCAGTAATCCAGCCTAGAGAGAACCAAGGCTCTGGAGACAGTGAGTCGCTGGGGGAAAGTGAGAAAAGGAAGAGTACCTCTGAGGTGGTGTAGCTGATAGTTCAATTTATTTGGAGATGTCAGAGATGTGTGAGGAGAAGGAGAGAGTGGAGTCGAAGATGACCCAAAGGTTTTTTGCCTCACAGGTGGGTGCAGGCGCAGGGCCAAGGGAGGCCGGCCAGAGCAAAAGTGGGAAGGTGGGAGCAGGGGGCCCAATGACAACGATCTCAGTCTTACTGGCTTTGAGGCAGAGGTCATTTGCAGCACACCATGAATGAATAGCGGACAGTCAGATATGAGTGAGGAGGAGGAAGCGGCTGAAGGGAGCCTGCCATCGGCGTAACACTTGATGGGCATGGAAGCAGCCAATGGATTCAGTGTGGAGGGTCAGCTGAGTGAGAGCCAACTTCTCGGGGAGTTTGCCCAAGAAGGGAGTGATGGAGAAAGGGCGGTAGTTTTCCGGAATGGAGGGGTCGACAGAGGGTTTCTTGAGTAGAGGGTGCACAGTGGAGTGCTTAAGGGCAGTTGGGAAAACTCCAGTGGAAGAGGAGGAATTGCAAAGATCAGCCTAGGCTGGGGCGAGGGTGTCCATATTGTCCTTAATGGTTTTTGAGTGGCAGGGGTCCACCTGTATGGATGAGGCCTTCATAGACCGGACTTGTCTGGTGACCTAATCGGGTGTGATGGGTGAGCGAGAGGAGAGGGAAAGAGGAAGGGAGGCCAAGGGAGGTTCCGGTGTTGGTGTATGCTGTGGGGTAGAAGAGAGGGAGGACAGGATGTCTTGGGTTTTTGTGAAGAAGTGTGCAGCCAGGGCTGAACAAAGGTCCTGGGTAGGTGTGACAGAAGAAGAGGCTGCTGCAGGATTGGCCAGTTCCTTGCAGACTTTGAAGAGCTTGGCCGTATTGTTTGATGCCGTAGAGATGCAGGTTTGAATATAGACTCTTTTCCTGGAGCGGATGCAAAGTCGACATTGCCTCTGAAGGAGGCTGCAGGCCAGTTTGTCAGATGGTCCGCCCGATGAGTTCCATTTCTGTTCAGCTGCCGTACACTTGCGTTTAAGGGCAGCCAGGTTGGAGTCATACCAAGACTGGCACTTTTTGGAAGGCTTTAGTTGGAGATAGAGAGGTTGAGGTTAGCAAGGGTTTTGTCAGAGTGGGAGTCAGCTGTCTGCGCTTAGAAACCTCTGGATATTAAGCGCGTTATAAATAACCTATCATATCATACTGTGTTATGGTAGTGTTGTTGCTTTGTTTGTGTGTCCGGTGTGCTGTTCTGTGGTGCTATGCGAACGTCTGAGAGGTGTATCCAATATCTCAACCCCTCTGCTTTCACTGAAAGAGGGGTGGAAACACCACTTCATGGGGTCCATGGAACCTGGGTGTGTTCAATTTCCGGACAAAACCTCTTACGTATATCCACTCCCCGGGCAACAAGGGTTGTGTTGGGGTGGTGTCAGTCACTGAGGTCATTGTTGTTTCCTTGTCTTCAATGTGGGGTGGTGTGATCTGCTTTGAAATACATCTGATTGCGTGTTTAAATTGTGTCCGATATTGTTTGAACTCTTCCCCCAGGATTGTGGCAGCTCTGTGAGCATCTGCTGCTCTCCTCACTAGCCACAATGGTTGTTTGCATGCATCAGCCAGTCACAATTTCATGGGGGGTGGGAGGGGCAGGTGGTGGTCCTTACTGGGTTGTGTGCGCAACTGGAACAGTGCCAGGGGTAGGCAATACACCCAATTCTTTTTGAGGGTGTTGCAAAATTTGGACATCCTACTCTTAAGTAGTCTGTTTATTTTCTCAACCACCCAGTTCGCTTGTTGGTGGTAAATGGAGCACATTTTGTGTTTGATCCCCAATGGGGTGGTGATCTACTTGAATAAGTAATTGAAAAAATGAGTGCCATTGTCTGATTGTAGGACTTCACACAGACCCCATCAGCGGAAAACCTCTCTGACAAGGAATTTTAAGCAACACTTGGCGTTTGGGTGGGCACAGGGGCCAGCTTCGATCCACAGTGAGAATGGACACATCACCACAATCAGATATCATGCCCCATTTCACCTCTCTCCCATGTCTGCGTAGTCAATGTGCATCTCACGGAAAGGGCCCACAAGGTGGGTTAATGTACCCCTAAGAGCCTGCAGTGTCATCCCTTTGCTGAACACTTGACACGTTGTGCATTGGACCACCATCTGTGTTGGCTAGTCCTGTAAATTTGGAATTAACCAGTCTTCCTGAAGGTCAGCAGCAATGTGGTGTTTAGAACTATGAGATGGAAAATCTAACTGTTCAAATGCTGTGTAGAACAACTTGACAGGCATCAACACTTTTCCTGTTGTCTCCAAAGGAGATCTGTGGGTAATTGGATGCACCCACGTTTAAGCCACAGATCCTATTCTTCTGTAGGCGCTCTGTGCTGCAATTCAATCATTTGCGCTATAGGGAGGGCTGTGTATGCATCTGCGGTTTAGGGCGCTGTTGGTGATACCAAAACATATTCTGCTACCATGGGTAGGGGGAGATATGCTGCTTTCTTGGCTGCCACATTTCCCAAAGATATTTCGTCTGTGTTTTGGGTGTGGGCTATGCATTTGACGACCGCTACCCCAGAAGGCTTTGCGAGGGGTGAAATCAATGTGTTCAGCAGATCTGCGTGTTGTACTGGGGAACAATCCGCCCTTCGGACCCCCTTCTCCATCGGTACAGGCCTGCATTCACCGTTGTGGTGATGTATGCAGAGTCTGAATAAAATGTAACACAACACTCTTTTGAAGCACTTGGGGCCTCTATGAGGGCTACAAGCTGTGCTGCCTGTGCAGAATAATGCCTGGGTAATCTTTTCATTTGGTGTGTTTCGTGTTCTCCCTCCTCCAGTCGCACCAGTGCTGCCCCAACATGTTTTTCACCTGTGTCCTGGTCAATAAATGCTGACCCATCAACAAAAAATATTTCTCCCTCTGCTAAGGCACTGTCTTTAGCTTAGGGAATGTCATCACCTTCCCATGTGACACAGTCGTGCTGTTGCATGTCCTCAGCAGTGCATGGCTCTGTAAAGCATGTGGCAGGATTTACTGTTCTGCATCGCACCACATGGATATAGGGACTGGGCAAGATAACTTTGTATGCAGATTTCCCCTGTGTGGTTAATATGGATTTTGGTCGTTCTAGTATTGCAAACAGTGAGTGCTCAACATATAATGTTACTGAGCACCCCATCACAATTGTAGAACTTTTTTCAGTGGCGAAGGCTGCAGCAGCGGGAGCTTGTTCTCAAGGTAACTGTCCCTGCATGACAGAATCCAGTGTCCCAATAGACATGCTCCCAAGGTCGCAATGCTTCAAGAGACCCATGCTTTGGAAACTGTCAACGATGCATTTGCTAAAACCTGGGGCCCACAATGTGGATATACTAGTTTCTCGTCTCAGTCTCGCAGGGTTCTTACATTAATACATCATTCTGTACTGTTCCCGGAGACCAAACGTAGCATTGACCCCCTGGGCCGTTATGTTATTATGTGGGGCTCTCCGGCTGGGGTTGAGGTGATGCTTATAAATTCATATGGTCCAAATGTGGGTGACCCCCAATTCTATGGTCATTTCTTAGACCTTATACTCTGCAATCCCCCCTCCCACATTATATGGGGAGGCGACTTCAACCTAATTCTTGATTATGTCAGGGGCATCTCCAGGGGCACACAAAGAGTACTATCCGCTGCGGGTCGAATGGTACTGAATCTGATGGATCATTTGGACCTGGTGGATCCATGGCAAGATCGCAGTCCGCCAGTATACATTCTACTCTACAGTCCACGATGCCCATTCCAGGATAGACCTGTGGCTGATATCCTCTTCACTTAAGTCACGGGTGGTTGATGCAAACATACTCCCCCGCGTGCTCTCCGACCATTCCCCCATTACATTGACCGTTGAATGGTCCACCTCGCCTCCACCATGTTTTCTTTGGCACATGCCTCCTTCTTGCCTAGCTGACCCGATCCTCCTTGAGCGATTGCATACTTCGACAATTGATTTTTTCCAAAGGAATGTATCGTCAGTTCGACTGCATAGCACAGTGTGGGAGACTTATAAGGTCTGGGTGAGGTACAAGATCATATCCTCGGCTGCTTGGGCGCTGCGGGAAACCAGAGAGAGCCTTGGTGCGATAGAGGCTGAGCTTCAAAAGCTGGAGTGTGATTATGGTAACACTTGGAACCGCGCCCTACTGGGCTGTATACAGGATAACCTCCTAAAATTTAGGGAACTTGCTGATGGAGAGGTTAAGTTACTGTATCACCCGTTAAGGGCGAGAAGTTACTAGGAAGCGGATCGTCCAAGCCGCCATCTGGCATGTGCAGTTAATAGGGAGTCTAGAACAACACATTACAGCAATTCTTGATGCATCGCGCTGCATATTAAATTCCCCAGAGGGGGTCAGCTCTGAATTTTATAGATACTATAAAACTCTATATTCTAACTCAGATGGCTGCTCGCTGGGGAACTTGAATCCTATTTAGATACAGTTCCGCTCAAGAAGCTCTCTGACGAGGCCTGCCTTGCAATCAACAAGCCTTTCACTACTGAAGAAATTGTTGAATCCATAAAATCTCTCCCATCAGGGAAGGCACCTGGCCCCGATGGGTTAGGGATTGAATTGTACAATGAACTGAGCTCCACTCTAGCCCCCAATTTACTTCGGGTGTGTGAGGAGTTGCTACAGTTTGGATCCCTCCCCCCTCGATGTCGGAGGCACTGATTACAGTATTATTGAAACCCAATAGGCCCACCTCAGACATGGGTTCCTACAGGCCTCTGTCTTTGATTAATTCGGACACGAAAATCCTCGCCAAATTACTGGCAGGCAGGCTTCTCCCGCACATGGCTAACTTGGTCCATCCCGACCAATTAGGGTTGATCCCTGGGCAGACAACTGCTTTTAATTTACGGAGGCTCTTTGGGATCGTTGCACAGCTTAATCTAGAGCCACAGGCCGTGCCAGCCTCTTTAGATGCCGAGAAGGCTTTTGCCTCAGTCTCCTGGCAAGTTCTGTTCTCTTTGCTTCGACATATGGGCCTAGGTGAATTTTTCATTCATTGCGTTCGTCTTTTATACACTTCCCTGTGTGCAAGGGTCAGAACCGGGGCCACGGTATCCCCCACGTTTTTGCTTGAGTGTGGTACTCGTCAGGGATGCCCTCTGTCCCCATTACTTTTTGCCCTCACCATAGAGCCCCTTGCCTAATGCATTTGCATTGGACATTTACACTGTGGCCTTTGGATGAGGGGGCCCCACACACACAATCTCATTGTATGCAGATGACTCATTACTTTATGTAAAAAACCTGTCTGTTAACCTAGCCCCATTATTAAATGAGGTCCATAGATTTGCTGTATTTTCTGGGTACTGAATCAATGAGGCCAAATCGGAGCTGTACCCTCTGAACGAGGCCACAATCCCCCTGGTAGATCTCTGTGGCTTTAAATGGGTGAAGCACAAGTTGAAATATTTGGGAATAGTGGCCAAGTGACAACGCCACACTTTGTCAGAAAACCGCGGGAAGTATATGCACACTCTTGTAGATAAACTAAAACTAGGGGCCAGGCTCCCACTTTCACTATAAGGTAGGTTATCCCTATTAAAGATGATCGTAGTCCTAAAACGACTATATTACTTTGTCAACATCCCGGTCTGGCCAGGGCGGGTATTGTTTGATAAGCTCTGCTCATCGACGGTGGAGTTTACGTGGGGCGCTGATACTCTGCGAATGAAATGGGAGGCCATGACCAGGCCATACGATCCGGCGGGACTTCAGGCTCCTGACTTTGAGCTGTATTATGAGGTTGCGCAGGTGCACTTCGCTTGCCATTGGTACACTCTGCATGCCCGCCCTTTGCACACTGGCCTCCAGAGATACAGTGCATCCCCATCCGACTTGCGCACAATTATTCTAGCCAATCGTCACCCGGACACTTGCACGTTTGACCCGGTCGGCACCACTGTCAACACATGGTCTGGACTCTTTAAGAGGTTACAGGTCTCCGAGCCCTATACAGGCTCTATCCTGCTTTGGTGCTGCCCGGGGCTCCCCCAACATATCATAAATCTATCCGTGAGGCGTGGGATCCGTCAGGTGAAATGACTCTACACAGTCTTTACCCCAATGGCACATTTGTTACTTTACCAACTTTGGCCGACAAACTTGGGTCCGGTCAGGACGCTACAATAATACAGGGTTAGAGCTGCGGCCAGGGCGAGGTGGTCATCGTTCCCCAAGGAGCCTGATGTCTGCGAGCTCCTTTCGTTGGTCGTGACAACTGGGTATGCCAGAGGGTTACTCTCCACTCTATACAGGAAATGTCAGGACACATACTCGCCACACAGTAAAGCTAGGATTGGCTGGAAGGAGAGTCTGAGAACAGGTTGCACTACACACCTGCGAAGATATCCAGAGTTGCCCCCTCTGTCAACGATGAGAGTATGAAGTGCAACACCATTGTTGCTGATGCGCTGCACATGTATTGGGCCTATCCCCTGATCGTCAGGTTCTGGTCAGAAGTCGCAGATATACTTAATGAATGTACTGGCGTACCCCCTGTTTTGGCTTTTTCCCAAATATTTGTTTGGTGACATTGTCAAGGTCTCGATCAAAAAAAGGCGATTGTTTAACATTGGTTATCTGCTTGCCAAAAAATGTATACTCCTTAAGTGGAAATCCAAAACTGCTCCGTCTATTACTATGTGGTTGCGTGAAATGACCTAGGTCAATGAATGTGAAGAGTCATATCTATCCCTGATTACACCACGTTGCAGGCCAAAACATATTTGGGGACCATTTAGCGAATACTTACTAAAGCAGAAAGACATCATAGACTGAAATGGCCAGCCATACGAGTTTGACTGCAGAAGCTCCTGGATGATAATTTCTATGTACTCCTAATGCACGCTTCACATTAACAATGTAACCTGTTATATATTGTATCTCTGGATCTATTGCCTTGACTGTGAGAAAAATAAAGTTTAAAAAAAAAAAGAATCCAGTGTCCCACTGTAATAAGCTAAAGGCTTGTGTCCCATAGAACCTTTCTGTTTTGGCACCGCTGTCATGAGGCTGCCGTTTGAATGAGAAAATAGGGAGAATTCCGGTATGTGTAGTCTCGGGTCGCTAGAACTGGAGCTGTTGATATTACAGCTTGTAGATCATTAAAGCCAGTTATCATTTCTGCTATCCACTGAATTGTCGTTCCCTCTTTCTGTGCTTCCTTGAGGCATTGCAGGAGTGGCCTTGTGTATGTTGCATAGTCTAAAATCCAGGCCCTGCAGTAGTTACAGAGCCCCAGGAACCTTTGCATATCTTACACGGTCATTAGTTTGGGAGTGGCATGCACCGCAGCAACTCTATCTGGTTTTATTCTCTTGCCGTCTTTGGAAATGATCTGCCCCAAGTAGAGCACCTCTTGTAAACAGTACTGGAGCTTTTTCTTATCCACCTTGTACCCTTTCTGTGCCAGTAGCAAGGCAATGGAGTCCTTTCAACAGTTCTGCTCGCTATCGCTGCAGACCAGTAGGTCTACGTATTGAATGATCATGCTGGGCACCTGAATGTTACCAAGATGTCATGCAGAATTCTATTGAAGATACTGGGGCTTTCACAGTACCCCTGAGCCAAGCTACTGTGTTCGTAGCGCTTTCCTCCCAGGGTGAATGCTGTGAAATACTGTGATTCTGGGCCAAGGGACACTGAGAAGAATGCATTTTTCAAGTCCAGCACGGTTTTAATTGGTGGCCTGTTTGGGGATGCTGCACAGGGTGGATGCCTGGTTAGGGACAAGAGGAAACTCTTTCTGTACAATGTCATTAAGGGGGTGTAAGTCCTGGATCATCCTCCAACTGCCCCCTGTTGCTTTTTTTGTCTTATAGGTAGCTGTGTTGCATGTTGAGGTGGAAGGCCCTCTAATCTCTTGCTGTCATAAGGCCTGCAATGTTTCCTGAATTCCCTCCTATGCTTCTCTGGACAGGGGATACTGCTTGACCCTCGGGAGTACTCCACCTGGTTTAAGTGTTATCTTTACTGGTGTTACTTCATTTAACATCCCAGCATTGTGGGGTTTGCAGTCCACAAGTGTGATGGTATGTATTGCAGATCACTCTCGCAGAAAGTGGGCGGCCCACTAACAATGGCCATGAGGGGACTTTGTACTTTTTGGTACTGCACCATTATGTCACAAGGTATACACATTTCAAGCACTATTTAAACAGGTCTTCGTCTGTAAGTTCTCGCAGAGGTACATTGGGGTCAATGCACAGCACTGTGCACCTTTGGCACCCAAGGGGGCCAGTTCCCAATAGTACAATCCTCATGGCGGACACTTGCAAACCCTCTAGGTCTAATGACAAGATAGTACCAGCAACCACTTCTGGGAGTGCTACAGGTCGGAAAATGAAATCTGCAGGTACCGGTACCCTCCATTCCTTCTGAGTAATCAGTGGCACTGCTCAGGTGAGCACTCTGATTACATAAAAAAACATGTGTGAGATCACAGGTATCCCCTTTACTACCATCTCATTAGCCACAGCTTGTATCACTAGTTTTGCCCGGAGGGAGCACATGCCACGGGTGGCGCAGACGATTCCTTTGTGAATTATAATGTCATTTTACAGTTTGCTAAACAGGTCCTTCCCATTAGGTTGACAGGGGAGCTTTCAAAGTAGAGGAGGGGCGCTCGTACAACCTTCCCTCCTATCTTGACTTCTAAATCTTCTGTGTATGGAACCGTAACTACAGCCCCAGAGAATCCCTGCATGTCAAGAGTTTTTCCTGATAGCAGGAAGTCACCTTCACTTATGCATGACTTTTCCGCCCCAAGTCTACCATGAAGATGAATTGCTTATTTCCTATCTCTGCCCCACCAGCGCTTTCTCTTCTGGGTGCAAGGTCATCGATAGTAATGGACACGCAAGTGCTCTCTGTGGGCTGTCCTAGTCAGTATAGGTGTTTGTTCCTGGTATTCAGAAGGGGTTTCCTCCTACCACTTTGGCCCCCTGATACGGTGCGGCTGCTCTGTTGGGTGCCTTGGTGAAAGGGTGTTTGTTTCACTCGGCCTGTGGGTTGGGGCGGGACTGGTGCTGTTGCATGGCCTTCTGCTGTGGCGGTGGGTGGTACGGGCCGGGTGTTTGTGGAGGTAACTGAGTGTATGCCTGGTGTATCTCGTATGGGATCATTTATGACCCCTGAATTGTCCCTTGTGGGCTCCCTGGGTGGGGGCATCCATAGGCTTGTTGATTGTAACCGTAGTTCACTTGCTGTCTGCTGCAACATTCTCTGGATAAGTGACCCCACCTCCTGCAGAACCAGCACTGCCCTTGCCCACCACCCTTTGGTCCCTGTCTACCGAATCCCCACCTCTCTGCCCTCGGAACCCACCTCGTCCTTGTTGCTGCCCTCCATGCCACTGGGGCCCTGAAAAGTATTGGTTTCCTCCCCAATGCCCTTGTCCGTTGTCTGCCCACTGTTAGGCAGAATCCTGTGCAGTTCCCTTGGGGAACACTGCAAAAAGCAGTAAACCCAATTGGTAGCAGTCTGCACCACCCAGATTTACCTGGTAGCTGTGGCTGAGCAGTCAGACCTCTCTCAAGAAGAGTATGGCAGTATATAGAGTATACACACTAGGGCTAAAAACACAGTAGAGCAAACAAACACTGACCAGAGCTTTGTATAAAAAGTATATAATTATTTATTTAAAACACACATTAGGCAATATACTAGCACTCCAAATCAAAAGCAAGTTAAAACACAGTCAGGTAAAGTATACACACCTCCCTTGATAACTATCAGGCAAGTCAGAGTTAAAACCTCACGATTTGATAAACAGATGTGAGCGTATAACCTGATGGCACTCCAATAGTTCAGTTAAAGGGAGAGAAAAAGACAGAGCATAGAAATAAAACAGGTCCCAACACTTAGGAGTTCTAGCAAGAGAATAAAGGCAGTATATACTGTACAGCCAAAGTTCATAGGCCAGGCCCACTTTAAATGGAGCAAAGTGAAATGTGCCCAGGATCACACGGTTTAAAATGCACTAAAAGTCTTTGCAGAATGTTCAAAAGAGGTTGGGGCAATTCAAGAAGGTAAAGTTAAAAGGTCTGGGGCCAACCCAGTTGGAAAGCCAATGATTTAAGGGTCACCTTGGGCAAACCGAAGAAAGGGAGGCCAGGCAGGACACAGTACCTTAAAGGGAGCGGGAGCTCCAGCGGTGGCAGTTGTTCCTGGCCATGGTTGCAGTTCATTGTTTCGACCAGGGGAAGAGAGGATCTCGTCGAGGAGGAAACGTGGAGTCGTTGCACTGCACAGGGATGAACCCAGCCGCGGAGTTCATCGATAAAAGGTGCGTTCCTTTTATTCGCGGTCAAAGTGGTGAAGCTTGGCTATCCGGCCACCGGGGTGCTTGGCACGGGCGATTCAACCAAGAGACGTCTTTGGAAGGCGAAAACGGCGAGGCCCTGCTTTTTTGCAGAAAAACCCCCATTCAACAGCCTAGCTGTCACTCAAACATGCTAAGTGGTGAGCCAGGCGGCTCACCACTGGCCCAATCAGAACAGAGTGCGACTTGAGTTGCTAAGGCAACGCAGTCCGGGGTGCCAATTCCCCTCCCCACCCATCCTGTGGAACCCAGACAGCGTGGCACCATTTGTTAGGGGGCTTCTGTGGAGAAGCCCGCCAAAAAGTGGAACAAAGGGCTCGACCTTGGTCAGAGTTACAGATGGACACGAACGCCATTTTAGAAAAGAGTTCTGGCAAAAAGACCCAACCGTGAATTTAATATTAAATAAATCAATCGGCAGTATCTTTAACATTGCACCAAAAAGTGGTGTGTTTAATATCAATGGGAAAATCCCATAGAGAATATTGCGGTGGAATATTTCTCGTGGTAACCACTGGCATCAGCCAGAAACTCGACAAGGGGGGACTGGACAGTGCCCCCCTTGAAAACACACCCAGGGGCAATATAATTAACACCTTCCAGTACTTCCACAATATGATGGTTTGTACTGGTTCTGTTCACAATTTAAGACTAGTAAAGTCAATGGTGACTTTACATGCCCTGGGAGACAGTAGTCAGTCCCAGGGTATGGAGTCTATGTTTGGGGGTCCCTATGACACCCCTGTGTTACTGCACTGGGGTGCTGTGTAACACATACACAAAAAACAGATGAAACCCTATGGAATAAAAGACCCCATAGCCCAAAATCACACAAATAGTCAGAGACATATCTCAAATCATGCCTAAGAGTGGGAGTAAAAGAGTCTCACTTTAGCAGGAGAAAAAAACAAACCCGAAAAATCCAGCAAAGCTGCTGGGGGACTTGCTAGGTTTGGGAAATTAGCCTTCTAAGGGAATTCTCCCTAATACCCATACTGCTGCCATCCTTGCTTGTGTGGCAATGGAGGCACACCCTTCCTCTCCCATCTGTTCCGGGGGCGGCACTGCTGATACTGTTGCTACGTTCACCAGTTCATTCTGTACTAGTTTTGCTTCTTCCACTTGCCTTCTCTGAATGGTTTATTTTTCACATTTTTTTGATCCTTTTACAATGGTGCACTATGATGCTTTGAATCTCAGGCCAACCCTTTGCTTCCACCCCTGCTATCTTTTCAAGCGCCTTCTGTACTTCCTTAGGGAGCCCCCTCTTAACAATGAAATCAAACAAAGATGTGGATTGGTCCCACGCTGCCTGTTTCTGCTCTTCACATCTCTTGAACCCTAAGAATGTACTGCGCAGCGTCTTCCTCGTCCCCCATGGTGCACTGCATGATTGATTGTAAATCAAGATTGTCCGGGAAGGTCCTGCGCAGTGCATCCCAAACGCACGCCCTGATATTGTTGAACGATGCCCCACCGTGGGCGTCGTTGCTTAGTGTTACTCCCGAGTACCCAGCTTTCAGCCACACTGTTTCCGCCTGATCTCCCACCGCTGTTACTAACAATACTCTCGCATCCTGTCCCCTTTTCTCTATACTGTATGAGCGTCCCTCGCGAGGGACGGGAGACGGAACCTTTTTCACCAGAAAAATATTGTTTCCCTTTAAATTTATAGGCGTGCTGGGGCACGACCCTGGGAGCATGCGCTCGCCCTACTCCACTCACTGGCGCCACTCCTCAGTCCCATTTTCTGCATCGATGGGAACGGGCCGTTTTCACCAGCGCTCCTGGGTTTGGCTTCTTACTTGGTCCTCCGACGCCACGCTCCTCCCCGGTGGACGTCGACTTCAACAGGCTTCAGAAGGTGTCCAGCCTGCGAGGGGCTCTTCCCCACAACATACCCCCACGCCTTTTGCCTCGGCTGCCTTGGCCTCGACCAAGGCTGGGAAGGTTGCTCCGCGTGTGATTCCTTGACACTTACGGCACTGAAAAACAGACTGGCTAGGTGGAGGGAGCTCTTCCAGACGTCGCCTCTTATGTACCTCAAGGACTTTGTCAAACTTTGTTTGAGGTCAAAGAAAAGGCCTCTATTCTTCGAAGAAGCGCCCGACCGGCAGGGGCCCATTGGGCTCTAGTACCAGCGACGTACCAAGGCTAGTCCAGCTACCGGCCTTACGGCTGAGGGGTCTCCTAATCCTTCCGGTATCAGTGCTGAGGGACTGCAAGGTTCTTATATACCAGGGTTACTCCCGAGGGGCAACGCCCTAGTACTGGCATCATGTCCGAGGGGGTGCCTTCCAGGCCCCGGCCTGAGGTGCGGGATAGACCTTACCCTCGAACACCAAGTGTCTTGGACAGGGCTGGTTCCAGCAAGCCAGGCACCATGACTCCGGCACGTGGCACGCAGCTCGACAAAATGGCCACCGCCCCAGACAAAATGGTCGCTCGTCCGATACCTTCTCTAGCAGAGCGGGTCGAAGGAGTTACAAGGTGAGACTGTGGTCAACCAGGTATGTGGCCTACAGCTTAACCATCAGCAGCAGAGGGCAGGTTCCCTCTGCATCCCAGACAGAGTGTGCGCTGGCCGAAGCAGCCCGTGGCCACTCAGTCAGTATCTCCTGCCACCTCCTCAGCCTCCGAAGACAGGTTTTTAGAAAGGTTTCTGGCGCTGATGCGCACACCCCAGATGGCGTCTATCCTTCGGGATGCTATCGGGGACATGCACCCTCAGGCCACCCCAGCGGTACCTTTAGTCATTCCTCCAATGGCTCCGGTACCTCAGGCCCCAGTGCTGCCCGCGCTTCCTTTGCCGGCTCCTGCCCTGGTCCTCATGCCTCCGGCAATACAGGCGGTTCCACAGGCTTTGGTTCTCACACCGCAGCCCGCAGCACCCCTTGACCAGTTCTGCCAGAATTGCCATTGTCGGGGAGGGCATTATACAAACTCCTTGCAGCCCTGGCGGATTATCTGGGCCTTCCTCATCCCGAAGTTGAGCAGCCCGAAGAGGGGTTCCTGGCAGAAGTCCTCACACTAAGGCCCCCCTCTAAGATGGGGCCCGAATGCTGAAGGACCTTGTTGCTCTGCCCAAGAAGGGGTGGCTCAAGCCGCACTTGGCCCAACCTGTCAATCGGCACCTCGACGCCAAGTACAGGCAGCTAGAGGGGGATACACTCTTGCTTTCGGCTCATCCACAGCCGCACTCCTCAGTGATCCCTGCAGCGTCACTCTATTCTAAGCCTCAGTCATCCTCGCCCACCTCATCCTCAGTGCTGCTAGGAAAGGAGGAGAAGATCTTGGAGGCGTACGGGAAAAAGCTGTACTCTCCTCCCTGCACCTGCGTTAGGCCAACGCCAATGCCATGCTGGCAGCTGCTAACCAAAGGCTCTGGCATAAAATCGCAGACTTCCTCCCGGAACTCCCACCCCAAAGCCAGACTCGCTTCAAAGCAGGACTAGGAGAAGCCAGGCTGATAGCGTCCAACATCATGGATTCCTCAGTTGCCCATATCGATACCTCTGGCCGGGCCATCTGCATCGCCACGGACATGAGACGGATGGCCTGGCTCCGGGCTACTAAGTTCAACCCAGAGGTCGAGGAACACATAATGGACCTTCCATTCGAGAGTAGTGACCTCTTCCACTCCTCCATGAATGACGAATTAGATAAAAAGAACAGCTCACAGACTGCTAAGTCTTTATCTATTCTTACGAAGGCCACGCCCAAGGTGTACACCCAGTCCAATCCACACTACGACAAGGGGCAGGTGTCTGGAGGGTTCTGGGTCTTCCAGGAACAGAGGTCCAGACAACCTGACCGTTCCCCGAGTCAGCATCGGAAAAAACAACGAAAGGAGGGGGCAAGGAGTGTTTCCAATCCCCCTCCTCCTCAGCAGCCTCAAAGGGTAAAAAGGTATGACATACCCCTCCGGGTCCACGTGTCTCCGGTGGGGGACAGGCTTGCCTCTCATGTGCAATTTTGGCACCAAAACTTTCCGGACCCCTGGATCCTATCTGTAGTCTCCAAAGGGTACCGCCTACCGGTCGCTCCCTTTCCTGCCTGCTCCCCTCCTCGCCCACAGATTGGGAAAGCAACTCTGTTGGCAGAAGTCGCTCTTAGAGAGCCAGGCAGTGGAAGAAGTCCCAACCTCCCAGAGAGGATTGGGTTTCTATTCCAGGATTTTCACCATACAGAAGAAAAACCACGCTGGCCTGAGAATTGTGTTGGACCTTTCCACCCTCAATCTCTCCCTACCTCTACAAAAATTCAAGATGGTTGCGCCAGCTCTCATTGAGGAGACACTGAACAGGGAAGATTGTAATGATATGCTAGGGGGGCATGGCTTGGGCAGCCAGTGGAGTAGGACGTGCTTCCTGAGCAGCTCCGGAGGATCCGACAAATGATCTGTGAAAACTACCTACAAAAACGCTCTATTGGGTCCAGGGCTGACAGCACATGCATGGGAACGTGTGCTCTGCACACTGTATAAAGATCGAGTGAATCGAGTGTGGAATTCTGGAGGAATCGCTCGGCGGAGACGGCTGCTGCTTGATACATTGTTACACAAAATGGCCGACAAAAAAGGAAACGAAACTGAAGCACCGGGAGCGGCCGAAAAGAGCTGGCAGCCGTGGGGAAAGAATGATGGCGAGCGGAGGCGAAGCGGAACCCCTGCGGCAGTAAGCCGTGTGCTTGCAATTGTCACGTCGGCCTGTGATGCGGGCCATACCGCCGGCGGGCCGACCCGGAAGGCAAGTGCCCAGGGGCAGCGGGGGTGTGAGGTGAGGGGCTGGCACACAGCGCTGTGCAGTCCCTGTTCGCACGCAGCGGGAGCCCAGGCAGTGCACTGCTAAATGTGCGAGCAGAGCAATCCCGTGAGGAATCAGACTGGGAGCACCGGGACACAGCATTGGAGCGAGGTGCGCGCCCACGTAATACGAGGCAGAGCGAACCCTGCGCAGCGCCGCTGGAACAGATAGGCCGCGCTACGATAGTCATATGAAGTGCTCGCTCGGCACTGACTAATAAGCAGAAAGCCGCGGTAAGAGGCGGCGGATGGTGCACGGCGGCTGCTTGAAGAGTACTACAGTGGCTGATAAGGGTGGAGAGGACACCCGGCAGTAATGTCCACTGGAAAACTCAGGGGACAAACACTAAACTGGTCTTATTGAAGGGCTATTGTGCTCCTGGCAGCAGAGAACAATATAATAAAGGGAGCTGTTAGTACTATGGAGGGCTACAAGAGGTAGTTGTCCCCTGAGAAGCCAAGGAGTGAACAGTGGACGCCGCCACATAGAAGCATGACGTAGTGGGTGAGCTCAAGTGGATGGGAACGCAGACAGTGATGCGCAGACTACGTGGAGCCTGGAAGCTAGGTGGTCACATCAATGGAAAGCGGGGTCTCTAGGACACGTTGAGACACTCTGAAACATGGGAGGGCACAACCCATTCTGAGTAAGGGCTCAGCAGACATAAGCTAACGCCGGGTCTCCTCTGGGATAATCGCCCCACGGTTGGGGAGGCACACAGACGCTGAATCGATACAGAGAAGCAGGACTGACGCACTCGGTTCGCACAACCTCGGGCGTATAACGGAGGCCACAGGATGATGGTGCGAGGGGCTGTGAGCAGGAAGAAGAATAAGCAATCCACAATGGATATTTTCATCAAAACGCAACAATCTCCTGCGGCCATCGCGCGCAAAGGCTCGATAGCACCAGCGGAGGGCACTACAGTGACTGAAAACCATCAGATATTAGCGGCCATCACGGAGCTGAAGACTCATGGGGGATAGCAATGTCAGACCTGCGCACTTCCCTGGAGGCTAAAATAGACACAGTAGGCCTAGATGTCACCCTGCTGAGGCAAGATGTCAGGGGGCTGGCAGAACGAACGAGCAGCCTGGAAAGTGCGGTGAAAACCAACACGGACACCAGCACCAACAACGCAAAGGAGATCCATGTACTTAAACAACAGGTAGCTAACCTGGAGTCTCGGGCTGAGGAAGCGGAAGGGAGAGCATGAAGGAACAATATCTGTGTGGTAGGCTTGCCGGAGGGAGAGGAAGGACAGGATCCGACATACTACATTGAGAACCTACTCTTAAAAGGAATAGGGGCTGGAAAACTCTTGCAGGGATTTGCAGTGGAGCGCGCACACAGAGCCCTTATGAGGAAGCCGAGGCCAGGGGCCCCTCCCCGGGCGATAATCGCCAAAATATTGAACTATAACGATCACGAGAAGATACTGGCGTACTTCCGAAAAGGTGGAACAATCGAAAGGGCTTCAAGCACCATCACGGCGTATCCGGACTACACAATGTTGGTCCAGAGGCAACGGTACAGCTATATGGCAATCAAAAGAAGGCTACGCGCGGCTGGGATAAAATATATGCTTCTGTAAACCGCGAAATTGAAGGTGGTATAGAAGAGCAAAATGTATTTTGTGGATACTCCGGAAGAAGCAACGACGTGGCTGGATCTGCAGGGCTACCCGGAACGAGACACGGAGGAGGCTCAAGAAGAACACGATAAGTGAATGGGAAACTGTAGGCATATTGTTAAGGCGTAGAGTGAGCACCCTAGGGGTGCCTAGATGAAGATTAAGATTAATGGGTGCGGCTAAATCAGGCTGATATTTTGATAGGATACCGCTGACTGTAACGAACTTGAAGGACTGGAATATAGTAGCGTGTATGTATACGCAAATTGTGTAGCAATGTGTAGTTAACCTGAAGTGAAATAGGAGCGGCAGGGCGAAAGCACCCTACCCCCCGAATTATAGTTGTAGTAGTAGTAGGTTAGCCACTAGGGCGGCCTCACCCTGCGGAGCTTCGAGTACAGGCGAGAGCCAGAAAGAGCTAGATGCGGGGGAGCCTGAGATCCAGGGATGGAGCTGGGCAACAGTTGAGGGGAGTGATGTTGGGGAAGGGACGGGAGGCGGGAGGGAGGGAGGGGGAACGGGAAGTTTGGGGTGTTTTTGGTTAAGGGGAATTTAAAATGGGAAACAAGCCTATACAGATTGGATTGGAATTTAGAGTTAGACTGCACCTGTGGGAGGAAGAACGGAACTTGTTTAGGCCATGGGGGACCTTAAAATACTTACATGGAACGTACGGGGGCTCAACAGTTACTTAAAGAGGAACAAAGTTATGTTGTACCTGCGCAGGCAGAAAATAGATATTGCATTGCTGCAGGAAACCCACCTTACATGAGAGAATGGACATGATTGCTGGGAAGTGGAAAGGAGTGCTGGTGGGCTCATCGTCCTCTGCTTATGCGAGGGGAGTGCTTATTTGGGTGGGGCCACATGTCCCTTTTCAGCGATTACAAGTGGTTGCTGAGACAGACGGGAGGATGGTTATACTGAGGGGACTGGTGGAGAATAGGGAGATGAGCATTGTCAATACGTATGCCCTGAACCAGAACACAGCGGCGTACATTAGAACATTGTGTGCTAATCTGAGCGCATGTGTAGGAAGCGCAATGATCTGGGGAGGGGACTTCAACTGCGTACTGAACCCGAGGGTAGACAGATCGGATGGGAAGATGGATAGACCGGCCCCTGCAGCCAAAGCGTTACAGAAATACCACAGGGTTTGAACTAGTAGACCAAATACAAAGGTGACGGAGTACACAAGTAGTTTGAGCTCGGTTTACAGTTCCCAAGCTTATTTTCTTTTATTCAAGCAAATATGCTGTATCAAAAAATATATTAAACAATTCATATAACTCTATGGCCCATGCTCTTAATTCATTCGTTCACATTTATACTTTCCTCATCAATCTCTCATTCTACACTTCATACTTTGAAAAAATGGTCTGTATATAAAAAACAGTAAAAACATCTGTTATCTCTAAATATGTTTACAATTCATTGTGAAAACATCCCCACCAATTTGGGGTATCACACAAGTCTGTGTTCTGTTATTCCCACAGTTCTCGCGTCGACACGTGTTTCAGTTGCTCTCAGCGAGCATCATCATTAATACTCTCTCTGTACGGCAACCTTCTTCAGGACAAAACAACCCATTTTTCAGGCACATATATTGACATGGGCCACCACCAATACATAAAACACTACATGAGTATTGTGTATCCCCGTCACTCCTTTTCAAGTTATTTGATTGCATATTAATATGATATGCTCTATAACTGATTGATGAGGAAAGTATAAATGTGAACAAATGAATTAAGAGCATGGGCCATAGAGTTATATGAATTGTTTAATATATTTTTTGATACAGCATATTTTCTTGAATAAAAGAAAATAAGCTTGGGAACTGTAAACCGAGCTCAAACTACTTGTGTACTCCGTCATCTTTGTATTTGGTCTACTAGTTCAAACCCTGTGGTATTTCTGTTAGATTGACCTGTAGAACTAGGGACGTTAAAACAGGTACCCCTTCTCTTTAATGCCAAAGCGTTACAGACATTGCTGAGTGACTTTGGTTTGGAGGATGCATGGAGAGTGAGGCACCCCCAGGAAAGGCAATACTCACATTATTCTGCCCCACAGCAGTTAACCACAAGGCTGGATTATGTCTTCACATCACTTGAAATGATAGCGGAGATTACACAAATAGAGTACAAAGCCAGGGACCTTTCGGACCACTCGCCCCTGATTCTCGAATGGCAATACTGCCCCCCGAGAGCGAGGATCCCGACATGGCGCCTACGAGCGGAAGTGGTCAGAGACCCCTTTTTTAGGGTGGACTTGAGGGAGGAGATTGTAAATTATTTTGAAACAAATACTGGGAGTGTGGATTCGGCAGGAACACTATGGGAGGCCTTTAAAGTTGTCATGAGGGGGGTAGCCATAGCAAAATCCAAAGGTCTACAAGGTGGGATTTTAGCTGAACTACAGGAGACTGAGGAAAAACTTGAAGAGGCTTTAAGGGCGAGGATGATACAGCAGAGAAGCTAGAATTGACACTCAGGCTACAGCAAAAATGTGCAGAATATTGGGATAGATTGTGTAACCTCAATTATAAAAAATACGTAGAGAGACAGCATGCAGGAGGTGATAAACCGGGGAGACTTTTGGCGTGGTTATATAAGAGTGAGACCCCCAGAGTCACAATCAGGACTATAGAGAGAGAAGACGGTAGCGTAGAGGACACCCAGGAGGGAGTTAATCAAGTGTTTGTGGATTATTATAAGGTATTATACGGAGACGACGGGGAGAGTAGTCGCGCTATGATGGAAGAAACGATGGAGGACATGGGGTTGCCCAAGATAAGCGAGGAGGAGAGAGAGGAACTAGATGCCCCAATTACCTTAGAAGAATTAGGGGAGGTGGTGAAGCAGCGGCCTACTAGTAAAACCCCAGGGACAGATGGACTCCCAAGTGAGTTTTACAAAGTATACATGGAAGAGGTCCTCCCCCCCACTGTTAGAGATGTTAAACGAAGCGTTCGAGACGGGAAGCTTACCAGAGTCACTGAGAGAGGCCGTCATAATACCGCTCCCCAAACCTAATAAACCTGGTCACAGCTGCGGCTCCTATAGACCCTTGTCGATGTTGAATCAAGACAGCAAGATATTGACCGCTGTCTTAGCAAATAGACTGAAGAAGGTTATTGGCAGACTAATACACCCGGATCAAACGGGCTATGTCCCAAATAGAAATATTACTAATAACCATAGGCGACTCCAAAGAATTATTGAGTGTGGCAGTGAAAGGGATGATGAAATGGCAATTGTCTTTGGATGCAATTAAGGCCTTTGATTCAGTTAAATGGCCATGGCTGCTTGCGGCCCTGAAGTGCTACGGTTAGGGCCTGGATATGTAAGGTGGGCGAAAATATTATATAGCGAACCACTGGCTAGAGTTAAGACAGGATCTGTGATATCGGAAGGTGGCAGCTCAGCAGGGGTACTAGACTGGGATGCCCGTGGTCTCCAATGCCCTACATACTGGCCCTGGAACATCTAGCAATGTATTTGAGGCAGCAATATGACACCATAGGCATTGAGGTGGAAGGGGAGCGGCATCTGATCTCCCTATACGCAGATGACATGCTACGGTACTTGCGATTCCCAGAAGAAAATCTCCAGTCATCCTAGAAGTGTTGGAGAGATATGCTGTGTTGTCCGGTATAGCAGTGAACCCCCAGAAGTCCAGCATGTTCCCATTAGGGGGGTACATGGGGATTCCATCGGAGCGACTACCTGTATTGCAAGTACGATGGGTGGTTAGCACATTTCGGTACCTGGGGATAGATATATACCACACCGTGGAAGAGGAGCATAGGTGCAACACAGAAGTAGCCATTAAAAAAAATTTGAAGGTGCATGCAATTTTGGGCAAAGCTACCCTTGGCAACGATGGGGCGGGGAGCATTGCTAAAGATGGTGGTTCTGCCAAGGCTCCTACACTACTTTGGGAATATACCGTACCTGATTCCTAAGAAGTTCTTCACCAAACTGAATAGCATGTGTAGGGATTTTTTGTGGCATGGCACGCGAAATAGAGTGGCATCATGGAAGCTACAGAACTTCCATGACAAAGGAGGGATAAAACTGCCCAACTATGAGGTGTACTACGTGGCAAGCCAGTTACAATATGTCGCCAAATGACTCTGACGAAGAGACCTCGGAATTTAGGCTGTTCGGCGTGATTGTGCACCATTTTATTTGAAAGAGATGATGTGGGTACCCAGGGCGGAAATGGTGGGGCGCCCTAAAATGATGCTACTGGGGTGGAAGATGTGGCGCAGGGCATGCCAGATGATGGAGCACCCGTCCCCATGCTCTCCGCAGATACCACTGGTTGCATTAACGGGGGCAGATGTGCAGCTACGAATGATACTCAGGAACCACTGGGAACCGGCTGGGGTGGCAACAATGGGTGACATTTGGCAGGAGGGCTCTAGTATTACTTTTGAGGGGCTGCGGGAAGAAAGTGGGTTGCACGAGGGCCAGTACATTACATATTATAGAATGGTACAGAGGATTAAGAGAACATGGCCTGAAACTGTGTTGGAGGAGGAATCAGATGCCACCACAGATATGATATACGACATAGCTGAAGGGGGCCATGAGATTTCCAGATTGTATGAAATGCTGATGTCTAAAGTTGGGAAGGAGGTCACGCAGTTGAGACTAGATTGGGAAATGGAAGTTGGAGCCCCGATGGAAGACAGGATGTGGGAACGGGCGCAGGGGTATCATAAGAAGGTGTCTAGAAATGCAAGACTGAAACAGATTCAACTGTACATAACGCATAGGGCATATAAGACGCCTTGGAGGATATCGAGGTTTGAGAATGCAGGACGGCAAGCATGCCCCAAGTGTGATGAGGAGAACGCGGGCATGGTGCATATGTTCTGGTCATGCCCGATCATAGACACTTCTGGAGGGAAATGAAAGGGAAACTGGAAAAAAAGGGGGTCAAGATTGTAGTGGATACAGTGTGGGCCTGTCTGCTGGGGGGGTTACCAAGATCACAGAAGCTCAAGCATGTGAATAAACTGAGGGATCTGGCATATGTGCTTGCAAAAAGGAGAATTGCCATGGGATGGAAGACATGCCACGTGCCAAATGTGGAGGTGTGGTGGAGAGATTTGCAAAAATGGGCGGAAGCGGAAACCATGGTATGGCAAGAAGCGATTAGCACAGGGGGGGAGGAGGAGACTGAGTCCTTGATGGCCTGAAAATCATTGATAGCCGAACTGTTTGGGTCAATAGGTGACCCGGCGGAGCCTGTAGAAGAGGAGACCGTACCACAGGTTGCGGAAACAGAATGTTTAAAGCAGTAGACTCATAAAGGGGGGTGGGATAAGGGAAGTAGTGGCTAGAAGGTACAATGAAACTGTTGAAACATGCACTGCTTGTTTGGTTGTGTTTATAAATTAATAAAATGTTTAAAAAAAAAATGATATGCCGGACGACAGATTTGCCTGAACAGAAGTCTTGTCTTTATTAAAAAAAAAATAATAATAATCTTGCTAAAGGAATAGTCAAATCCTCAGAAAAAGTCCTTTTTTCTTCTGCATGTTTAAGAAACAAAAATAAAGAACTCAAAATCTCTTCTGGGTACTTCCGCACAAGGGTGAACTCTGATTTTTCTTCCTCCTAATCCTTGTAAGCCCAGCAGGGTTCAGGTGCTTTCTCCTTGGAATTCTCTAGTCTCTGTAAAGGGTTGCAAAAGAACACATTAGTCCTTTGTTGCTTTCTGGCTTAAATAGGGGCTGGTGACCGATTAGCCAATAAGGTTCAAGCACACAAGAAAAGTTATAAATGTTTCCCCAAACCCCGCCCCTTTCTTTGCTTGATTCAGTCCACAGCAATGCCTTGCGGCTTGTGTGTGAGGGACCCGGCGTCCCCTTGCTCTATTGTATGCTCTGTAGGTAGGTTGTTTTGACACCGTACAGTGTTTTGTATTCTTAATGAACGTAACATGCGCTGTGAGGCGTTATTCACGAGTTCCGCATGTGCAGAAATCAACCCCTCCAGGTAGTGAGCCCCGTGGTCTCAGTCTACTGGAACAGAGCTTTCCCAGCCCGCTACTCCATGTCTTTGTATAACGCCTATGCCTGCTTGCATCCCGGGTGGGGAAGTGGTTGTGTTGATTTCTCGTGCTTCGGGTTCTCGTCTCGAGGCAGCAGCTGCTTTTGACTTCAGTGTTCCTTTTTCCTATGTCTGAGTGACGGCTTAGTGAGGCTGCGGGGCTTCATCCCATGTCGGAACTGTGCCTGGGTTAACTAGCGGCCCCCTTTCTTCTTGCCATCCAAGTCGGTCCGCTTCCACACTGGTCGAAGTGTCGGTCCATACCGGCAGTGCTGTTCCCTCTGGTTTCTCCCCCACAAGGTTGTCCCATGGATCAGGATGACCCCAACACTTACCCTTGGGTGAATCTTGCTCTCCCTCTTGTTCACCACATGAATATCCCTTACAGATGCGTATCTACACGTCCCGATTTGGCAGCCCCATAGGTCCTTTCTGCGCTTCAGGATCTTGGGCTTCCATTTCCAGTACAAGGTTCTACCCTTCGGCCTCAACGCAGCCCCCAGGGTATTCACCAGACTGATGAATGCAGTGGCAGCTCTCCTTAGGGCCCAGGGCCACTACATCTACCCATACCTGGATGACTGGCTCGACCGGGTCTCATTTTCGGAGCCAGTTCTTTCCCACTCTTCCACGCTTAAGAACACACTCCACGACCTGGGGTTTACTATCAATCTCAGGAAGTCTCATCTGCAACCCACACAGAAGCTGCCTTCCTGTGCCTCATCTGGGATACCAGCTCCGTGTGGGGGTGTTTCCTTCATAGGACAAGATCACGTCCATCAAGAGAGCTACTACACCCTTCCTCTCCAAGACTTTGACCTCAGCCTGGTGGTACCAACACCTACTGGGCATTTTGGCGGCAGTCCTTCTGGCCATCCCCCACACGAGACTCAGGATGAGGAGACTGCAGCTGCACTTCGCAGCTTCCTGGAATCAGGAGAAGGGCTCACTATCTGAGCCTGTGGACATTCCCACGTCCCTTCGCCCGGACCTCCTCTGGTGGTGCTCGGACTTCAACCAGGGGCAGACCGTTCCGGCAACCTCTCCCTCGGGTCACTGTCACAACGGACTCCTCCCTGGAAGGCTGGGGAGCCACTGTGGACAACCACAGTGTCCATGGAGTCTGGACCCTGCAGGAACAGGAGTCCCACATCGAATGGCTAGAGTTGAAGGCCATATGCCTGGCACTCAAAGCCTTCCTCCCTTTCATAGAGGGCAAGACGGTACTTATCCAGATGGACAGCTCCAACAGCATGTACTATGTGAACAAGCAGTAGAGTACCAGATCTCCTCCACTGTGCAACCTTGCTATCAGCATGTGGGAATGGGCCCTGAAGAAAAACATCTACCTCATTTCTGTCCACCTCCCGGGAGCATCCAACCTGGAGGTGGCCAGGCTGAGCAGGCTGGGGCGGACAATTAAGAGTGGCAATGGAACAACCTGGTACTGGAGGAAATCGTCCTCAGATGGACGCATCCCCAAGTGGATCTGTTTGCCTCCCAAGACAACAAGAAATACCAGTAGTTCACCTCCTGGCAGGGCCCCTGCTCCCTGGGTGATGCATTCCACCTACAGTGAAAATACATGTGGGCCTATGCCTTCCCGCCCACGCCCCTGGTCCACAGGGGGATCTGCAGGGTAAAGCAATTGTGCCAACTCAGCGTCATTTTGATTGCTCCAGGGTGGCCCGCAAGACCATGCTTCTCTGAGCTGCTCAGCCTATCAGAAAGGCCTCCCATTCACCTACTGCTGGGCCCAGCTCCGCTCCTGACAGAGCAGAAGGGGCAGTGTTCTCCACCCTCCGCCTCACAAACTAGCCCTCGCAGTGTGGTTCCTGAGCAAGTCACTCTGAAACACTTGAGCCTGTCCCAGGCTAACCAGCACATCATACAGGGCGCCAGAAGAAAACCTACCAGGAGCTATACAAGAGCAAATGGTCTAGATTCTGTCACTAGGCCAGCTCTAAAGCGATCGACCCGCTCAAGTGCTGTTTGGATCATGTTGTCTCCTTTTCGACACACCTCACACACTCCAGAGTGTAGGTCGACACATGCTGCACCTACAAGGGAGCCCTAGGTGCCTACAGAAATTCAGAGGAGGGTCTCTTTTCCTCCTCTAACCCTGTGATCAAGCGGCACCTGGCAGGCCTCCACAGAGACTATCCGCCCGTGATGAGGCCTCACCCAATCTGGGACCTCAATGTGGTATTAGGCCAACAGTCCGTACGAGCCAATGGCATCTGCTGACATCAGATTGGTTACCATAAAACAGCTTTGCTCGTGGGCCTCACCTCAGCTCGCAGGGTCAGCGAGATCCAGGCACTCGTGGCATCGGAGCCCTACACCACTTTTCACAAGGATAAGGTGGTCCTCCGAACACACCCTGCTTTCCTACCCAAGGTGCCATCCGCCTTCCACCTTAACAAGGAGATTGTTCTACCTACTCTCTTCTCCGATCCCAAGGATGAACCTCAGAGAGTCTTGCATCGCCTCAAAATCAGACGCGCTCTGAAGTATTACTTTGACAGGACCAAAGCTTTCTGCAAGTCGGATGCCCTTTTCGTTACCTCCTTGAGGGCAAGGCCAGGTTATCAGGCTTCAAAGGCCTCCATCTCTAGGTGGATGGTCGCAGCCATCAAGGAGGCCTATGATGGGCAACACAGGCCGGTTCTGGACAATCTGTATGCCCATGCTATCAGGGCCAAGAGCACGGCTATCACCGGCTATCACCATGGCAGGTCATCAGTAGGGCGGCCACCTGGGCCACCCTCTCGGCCTTTCGCAAGCACTACTGTTTGGAGGTCGCCTCTCGATCAGATGTGGCTTTTGGTCAGACGGTTCTGAGAAACCTGTTCGCTTAAGGATGGTCTCCTCTCCACCCTGGGGCTACACTCAGTTGTAATCGCCCATACAGTATGGAGGAAAGGGGACGAGATGTAATAGTAATTAATAGTTACTCACCGTACTCTTAGTCTATAGTCCACTTTCCTCCATATGTTCCACCACCCTCCCCCATAATAATACTGGTGTCATTAGGCAATGTTGCATATTGTCGATGCGTCAATGGGGACTGAGGAGTGGCGCCGGTGGGCGGAGTCAGGTGAGCGCATGCTCCCAGGGCTGCGCCCCCGCGTGCCTCTGAATTTAAAGGGAAAGAAGATTTTTCTGGTGAGAAAGATTCTGTCTCCCATCCCTCGCAAGGGACGCCCATACAGTATGGAGGAAAGGGGACTATGGACTAAGAGTACGTTAGTCACTACGGTGAGTAACTATTAATTTTTTTGATGTCTCCTATAGCTAGGGGCACCCCTGCAGTGTTTTTTTTCAAGAGCATAAATCCATTTTCCCGCCCCTGTAGTGAGTTGCAGGAGGGCCTTGAGGAGATTGTTTTTGTCCATTTGCGCCAAGGGAACATAATGAGGGCGTCCTGCGCCTTTATGTATTAAGGGCATTTGTAATTTTGTTTTCCCTTTCCCAGTTTTTACAACACTTCCCTTTTTCCTTGCCAATGCTATTCTTCCAAACTACTCTTAGCCTCCCATCCCACAGGCTTTCTACTCTCGACGTGTCTGTCGGTGCTGGCTCAGTATTCACAAAATCAATCCAGCACTCCACGTCTCCTCTCCGGGACCCCACATTCTCATACACTAGGCTATCCGTCGCCCCCTCCCGCTCTACATGTACAGCTCTTATGGGCAGACTGTCAATCCTGAACAGGAAGTCACTGGATTTCCACTCATCCCCAGGTGGTATGGGAGGTGGTGTCCCTGGGGGCAACATCGGAACTTCTATCGCTCTTGCTGTCTCACAAGCTGTTTGTAATCTAGCCAATTCTGTATGTGTAGTGGCCATTGCCACTGGCGCTCGTCCCATATGAGTAGACACTGCTGGTGGTGCAATGTATGGTGGGGGCGTGGCCGTACATAGGTTAGCTAAAATCATTCCTCCGGACACATAGGTCGGATTAGTATACCCTTCTGCCAGTCTTGTTGCTAATGGGTAAATCCCCTTCTTCTTCTCCCGTCTTCTCACTTTCTCCTGTACTGCTTACTTTCCCATTGGCTGGTGTTGTCCTGTCCTTTTCTGGGGCCTCAGTTTCCTCAAACATTCTCCAGAGGTCTAATATCCCTCGCTATTCTGTAGTGGTCTCCCCTTATACTTTGCAGTCAGGTAGGTGGACATATGGTCTAAGGAACACCTATCAAAGGAACCCCCTATGGCCAGGAGTGGAGCATTCCTTCTCCCTTAATTTCAGTTACCCATTGATTGTGGTATTTATTGATCTTGTCACAGTATTGGGGTAAGGCCTTACATATGTGGTATAGGGGTGTATCTGTCCCCATGCTGATGCTTAGTCTGTGTCGTGTTTGAAATGTCTTTGCACACGTCCTCCCCACTTAAGGTCAAAAGTGCAATCTGCTCTTCCCCCCTCACCTTCTAGAACATATATAAATTCTTGTCATACCTATGCAGTCAAAATATTTGTAACAAAAACAAACAGTTATTTCACTTCTTTCCCCCCTAGAGCACCATCTTTCACTCTCGTATTATTCCTCTTACACACACACCCTACACACCCCTCCTGGGCATCCTCTACACTTAGAAAAAAGTACAATAAGAAAACAAATTAAAATAATAAGCTAAAACAACCACCACTGCTTTTCCAGAGCTCTCTAATTATACAGAGCTCCTAATTTTTCTCTTATCTTTATCGCCCACCTTCTTCCTCCCCTCTTTCGGGAATGCTCCTGTATCCCTTTTCCTTTATCTTTAATGTGACTTAATCAGTAAAAAATGCATTGAAAAAAATGGTCAGCCCACACTTTTGCTTTCATCCATTGCGTGTATACTCATGTGTTCACGTTCTTCCAACAGTCTCCATTCATAGGGATCCACAACAGGCCTGGGCCTCTCCCTGGGGCTGTACCACGCTTCGAGCAGGCTGGACTTCCGCAAAGTTGGCACCCTCAAGGGCCACTGCTGTGTATGATTATAAGGGACTGGTCTACGTAGGTGGGCACAGCCCTTCCTGAGAGGCCGCCTGGATACCTTTGCAAGTACGGGTGCTATGGGTTCCCATCATAGGGGTCACCAAATGAAGGCAAATCCCTCTATGCGCACACTCCGGAGTAAAAACAACCCGCTATGGAAATAGGCCCAGAGATAGCGTTGCAAGGATAACGAGGTTTAATTGTACAGAATACAAAAAATCAGCAAAGGACTCTGCTGCTTGGGAGCGCTCTGACTCTTACAGTTACAAACATGGGCATAAGAACCCAGGCAGTGTCATCTATAGGGTACACAGTCGATGCCACTGATTGGTAGCACCCTCCACATGGGCCTGCTCCATAGGGGATGCCAGGCAGTAATTGGTTGGTTTTTCTCCCGCCGATCAGGATCGTGGGTCAGTTGGGCTCATCCTCGCAGTGGAGGTTGGGTCACACATTAAGCATTGTTTCTATCTAAGCGAAACATGAAAAGCCTGAATATTAATTCATTGTGGCAGGCACCTGGGCGGCACAGGAAGTGGTGCCAAGGAAGACGGAGGATAAAATACAGTCATGCTGACCAGCACATTCAGGGTTTCATTAATAACGCAGTTCCCGCACTCAAGGTCCACATCCTGGGGTTTGATCTTTCATTTATCCCTTTAGTGCCTCGTGTTACATGGGGTATGTGTTGTTGCCTAGAAGAAATATAGCCCTGCATGCTTAGATCTCCTGCAGACACTTGATGAGGGTTGGGACCTAGGGGTCGCATGCATGTCAAGGAATGCAAAGCTATGGGGGTTGAGGCAGTGGGGTGAGGCTGGCTCTGCCCTGGCTGGGTCGGGGTGAGAGGCTTCCTGGCAGGTTAGTGGAGATAAATGGACGCAGCGCGGAACCCAGTGTTGTCTCACACACTTGCAGGTCGCATTCCGGTGAAAGATACTGAATATTCACAACACTGAAGGAATATTCACTGAATAACGCTGAAGGGACGAGAGGGAAGTGGACTTCCGTGGGAACAGGGAACAGGGCTTTAACGGAGCCAGAATGTTATGCAGAAGTTAGGCTTTGTGAACGAGGAACGTGAGCTGAGCGAGCCTACAGCATATCCTTTCTGGGCCTAATACAAAATGGAGTTAAGGGCTATGAGCGTTTCTAGTGCCATGCACCTACTTCTAAGCGCTGCAGGGCTGCTATATAGTGCCTGATGGGGTGGATTGCTCCCCTCTTGTATGTTGTATCACTTCATATGGTGTTCGTCATATTTGGAAGCACCTAGAGGGTGGGATAGGCCCATTTCCATCCCAATATTACCTTGGCCTCTATCGCAAACGTCCCGCTGGACGCCATTTGCAAAGCAGCTACATGGCACTCTCTCCATACTTTTACTCAGCACTTCTGCATTGACACACATTATAAAGCTGATTCACAGGTGGGACAAGCGGTGCTAAAACATCTGTTTGCTGCTGTACCTTCTCACAACCCACTACATTTTCCAGACACTGCTCACTATTCTATGCATAGCATGTGATCTAAGCAGATTCCACACGCCACAGAAGGGATACATTACTCATTGTAATCGTATTGCTCATGATTGCATCTGCTTAGATTCACATGCACCCATCCTTCCTCCCCTGTGGAGTAGAAGGGGCATAGATGTTTCTTTGGCTTAATCTGCAATCATCTGCTTTATTATACCTGTACTTGCACTACACTTCATACTACCTTATGCCAGAAACAAAACAATCTGAGGTAACTCGACGCGTGCAGGTCCATGGGTACAGTAGACGTCATACTAGGGATAGTATTACTGGCACGCCCTGTCGACGTCCCTTTTCGAGTTTTGGAAACAAATCCTGTAATACTCTGCAGCTACCACTCGATGTCGGCCTATGCATAGCATGTGAATCTAAGCACATATAAGCATCAGAAATACGATTATGGTGAGTAATGTACAGCGTCGGATCGGCCCTTTGGCCTTTCAGCGTCCCTGGGGAGTGAGGGCTGGTTTCTGGCCATGCCTGGGCCGGTTTGGAGAAAGAAACAAATTAAAGGAAAAATGAAAAAGAAAAAACCTTTTTTTTTCCAACAAAAAAAAAGGTTTCCCCCAAAAAGCCTTTCATCCTTCTTAGGTCGATAAATGAGTACCAACAAAGGTTGGGTGATATTGTATGCATATTTGTTCTATAAAAAAGGGCTTAAGCGTAAGTGTTATACAATAACATATTATCATTTGGCCTTGGACGTCTACTTGGAGTCACAGTAATTTAGTGTACTTAGGAACAATGCTGTTTGATGCCACTTCCTGTTTTGTCTAGGGGTGAAAGGTTGTGTTTCATTGCTTCCCGGGATGTCACTTTGGGTTGGGGTCAAATGTCATCACTTCTGTTGTCATCAGAGGTCAAGGGTCGTCGGCAATGGGTGGGCCATTTTTTGAGGCGAGGGGGGGACCACTTTTGTTTTGGGTGACCGGCCTATTTGTTGTCCCAGTCCGACCCTGGTAATGTATCCCATATAAAAGAGACATTTGTGGATATGTGTGTGTGTGTCGGTTCGAAATTTTCAGCAGACTTCCCAACATGCTACAAACTTGAATTTGGCATGTCGGTAGGTTCTATGGTGTAGACAATGTAAAAAGTAAAAAAATATAAATGTTTCTAATTTTTGCGGTCTGCAATGTGTGTGACTGTTCGAAATGTTCAACATACTTCCCAACACGCTACCAACCTGAACTTTAGCTTCTGGGTAGGTGCCATGGTGTAGACAATGTAAAAAGTATAAAATATGCATTTGTCTAATTATTTTTTATTAAGCTTTTTTTTAAGCAGTCTGCAATGCTTTGTGTGTGTGTGTGTGTGTGTGTGTGTGTCTGTTTGAAATGTTCAGTATACTTCCCAAAATGCTACGAACCTGAAATTTGACATGTGGGTAGGTGCCATGGTGTGGACAATGTAAAAAGAATCAAATGTACCTTTTTCTGATTTATTTATTTTTTAAGCAGTCTGCAATGCCTTCCTCTGCCATATGGCTCTTTGCACTGTAGTTCTGCCGTAGTTCTATGTTCATTTTTCCTAAAGTTCAGCAGTTCTTGAAAATATCAGCAGTTCATTGTTCCTAAACTTTCCACACTATCAGCTTTCTAGCTGACATTAGCGGCACTCACTTTTGAAGTCATGTGGGTGTGTGATATACCAGAAGGTGTCTCACGCACTAGTTCCCTGAGATCTGTCATCCAGGTTTCCACGACATGGCTATCGCTTTTAGATCCAGTTTCTGGTGTTGGACCACTGCGCGATGATCACCTGGGTGAGGGGTCTTCGGGGTGTGGGACTCCGGATGGTGAAACACGGTATCCCCTTCCTTGTAACACCTTTATCCCATCCTAGGATATGGAGCCACCCCCCACCCTCTTTTACAACACAAACACTTTCTCACTGACAACCCGCTCTAAGGGAAAAAGACTACAACCCGAGCTATATACCTGACGTGTCCCAAGCCAATGGTCAGGCAATTACTGACCATCACTCACACCTGACTTCCATTACACTTCCCAAGAGGGATAAAAGGGGGAGTACGAGAGCACACTCTGAGCAAGGCAAAGCACACAAGGAAACAGCTCCAAGATGGCAGTTTAACAAGATGAGAAAGACAGTGAAACAGAAGGGGATTCTATGGAGGGAAGTTCTCTTGACCCTTTTGACAAGGAACTGTTACTTTTGTGAGCCCTCGAGAGTGGAAAATATAAGACATGGGAAACAGGCTGAAGAATCCTGTATTGTGTGTCAGAGATACCTGGAGCCCTCCCGCGTCAAGAAACAAGGCGTTGAGAAGTATCGGTCTCTGTGGTTCTGCCCTTGGCTCCAACAACAAAGATGCTTCAGTGAAAACAACACAGCCGGTGAGTTGGGGAGTCCCATACGAGACCGGTCTGTGTTAAAGCCAAGGTTGCATACAGCAACATTATATGGCGAGCGCTGGAACAAACCTTGTCAAAATGCGTGTGATAAAAGACCCAAGCGAAGTTAAACATCTGAGTGATCGAACTTTCAAGCCAGCTACAATACCTTTGACGTAGTAGTCCACAACACCACTTAGTTGCTCAATCGAAGGTCTCTGCTGTAAAAGCATATTTCGCATAATACCACTTGATAATGAACATCGGCTTAAGCGCATTCGCATCGTACTGTACATCGCATTTAAATGAACTTGCAAAAAGTTGTCTACGCCGCCATCTTAAAGTTATCCGCCATTTTGAATAACTCCTGCTTTCTGCTCCATGCTAGAAATTGTGTTTTTGGCTTCAGCAGAGCAAAATGCACTTTGTACTATGTCAATGTAGATGAGCATGGTGAAGCTGCTAAGATGGAATTGTTTGTCCTGCACTAAAAAACCTTGGAGCTAAACAAGAGCCGTATTTGAACTGTAATCTAGAGACCATCTGTATCAATAGTGTCTTCTCCGTTCAAACAGCAAAACAGAATGTTGAATAACTGAATGTGCTTTTGCAGAAATCTGTGTTTTCGCTCCTTGAAACTAAGCTGACTTTAAACTTAAGAACAAACGGTAGACAAATATGAGTAAATGAAACAAGGACTGTTACCATTGTGTTTTATATGCAGAAAAACATGTCTAGTGTTTGAGGAAAACATTGAACAATGTATAGTTGTTTGAATCTGTATTAGTTATGTGAACTGGCCACGAACCCTAGTGAATGGATAACAAGAAGATGGGCTGGACGATGTGTCCGGGATTGTGAGAGAAATGTATAAATATGCATGCTTTGTAATGTCCGGCACACTCTTATCTCACAGTGTCCGCTACCACACATTGCGAGGTGTTGAGAGGCCAGACAGCTGTTGTGCAAAATAAAAGTGTACTTATACCATTGTACTCGTGCCTGGCGTATTTCTATTAAGTGGTATTAAGCCTCGATATTTCCTTAACCTTTCACTGCAAGGTATCCATCTGAGGAGTTACGAAAGTAGATTAATTTGATGTTAGCCCAGGGGAGGGAGATCATTTGTAAGCGAACAAATAAATGTGAATCGAAGAGGGCCTGCGACGGGTCAAGCAAATACCTGCGCACAGTCGAACGTCTTCGATTTTAATGGAATAGGGAACATTTTGGAAAATACATGAATCTGGTCCGAGCCCGGCAGAAGGGAGACTAATTGAAGATTTTGTCTTAAAGTGGGTCTGAGCCCGGCAGAGGGGGACCTGGGGTGAATCGAAAATCACCCAAGAAGTTTTACATGAGAATCCTAAGGAGAAAGGAACTTTTGAATGTTTGTCATATCAGGCCCTCTGAAGTTAAGAGACTTTGAATGGCAAAGAGACTTGGTACAGAAGGTCCTGATACTGAGATTTGAACTGCATCCTCGTGCTAGAGAAGCCAGAGACTGTGCTAATCTCGAGTGTGCGGCCTTGTCCCCTGCTTAAAATGTAGGGAATGGGAAGCCAACGGCTTGAATTTCCTGACATATCATTTCTTGAACACTTTCTTTTGCATAACATTGTTTCTCACACTATTTGTATGTAGAAGTAAGTATTGGCAATAGGTGGATTAGTATAGGCCCTTTTATTTTGACAAGACACCACTAGGACTGTTATTATTATTTGATGGTCATAGCTTGCTCCCAATGTTGGATTTAGGATTAGGTAAGCGTTTTTCAAACCCAATTGAAGTTCAATAAACACCCATGAACTGTGGTCACTTGTGTCTGTCTTACTGTTTGATGCCATGCCTTCCTTACAGGTGACAGAAAACTGTACTTTTGTAGTAATGCGGGTGACAGGAAACGGTATATGTCTCTTCAATAGTGTCCACAATGATGTCCGTCACATCGTGGCAATACTTTCATGATAATTACAGAAACTTAATTTCCCATGGAAGTTGCTGAATATATGCCATCTCAAAGGTACAAAGCTAATACGCCTCAGCCCCACACGTAAGGCAGTTATGTTGAGGTCTCTTCTGCCTCGACTGTAGGTCGGGACACCAATAGTGTTGCTGCGCAATCTCACCGCTCCAACTCAAAGTAACTGGAACCGATTTATGGGATTCATGCTTTTTTCATGGTCCTTGATGTGGCTTGCTCCAGAGTTGGAAACAAAGAAAATTTGTTTACATTAGCTCCTACAGGAAAGTATAGCAATGTTGTCTACAAAGAAGCATTGGTTTAGTTCAATAAATAAACTTCAAACTAGGACTGAAGTAGGAACTAACCTGCAAAGTAGGGTACACCTACTAGTATTTGATAAACAATCCTACTGATCAAATATTGACATAATGGCCTTACTGTGCCCTCATCCATGTCAACCACAATTATCCAGTTGTTACCTAACCCTATATGTTTTGTGCCGTAGAGTTCACTCAACAAGCTTTCGTTTCGGGATTTACAACCATGCCGCTAGAATCCTAGCCAGCACCTCACAGTTGGCTCAATAACACTTTGAGCAGGAGAGCACACACAATTCTCTCTAAATTTCTTCCACGAGTGATAACCTTGCATGTTCATAAAATTCAAATATTTTGCACCATCACTGCATTTTTAGCAGCTCCTGTGCCATAAACAAATAACCAGCAAACATTACATGCGATTAATACACACAATAGTACCTTTATTGTTATTAGAAAGGTCATTGCAAATGCTTACCACCATTACTTGTGGTGTTGCAGCATCAAATGCATACATGCCAACATTCCAAAGCGGCTGAGAGGGAGATTTCTACAGCGGAATCGGCAGATAACAATTTCTCCATAGGAATGCATTGGGGAAATAATTATTTTAAGCAGAGCGTAAAAAATAGCAGTATTTTTCACTAGAAAATCGGGAGTCTCCCGCCTAAATCGGGAGGGTTGGCATGTATGCAAATGTGGCGATAGGTTTCTTAACACGTCCTTCCCTAAGAACAAATACATCTCTGCGTAGTATTTTTTCTGCCCATATTAATTGGGTGTAGACCTTGGTGCTGTTTAACAAACTACAGTTACCTGTATTTATTGTGAAAAAGTGGCGTGGGTTAACACACAGCAGCTCAAAGCTATTTCCAAATAGCACTACGCTGTTTGTGGCATTCAGACAAGTGTGGCGTTAGTGTTCCAATCATTATGTCTGCAACGATAAGAATAGTTGGTCCTCAGTCACTGCGATGTCCACTATTGCACAGTTATATATCTATTCATTAACCGACCAATCGCACAACACCTACAGTATAACTTACTCACTCTCTACCAACGTAGATTCATCTTGTTCACGCTCTGTTTTACATTGATCATAGAGCGATACACGGACGCTAAGTCATGTGATGATTTATCACGTGAAGCAGCGTGTCATTGTGTATGTGCTTTTCAACTATAACACAACCTGGTGGCCATCTTAGTGTGGTTTTGTGTTCAAATCGGACCACTTTGTGCATACATAACTTTACAATTAGTGCCACAGAACTAATCTCAGCATAACAAAGTGCACTCCTCATGCACGTTGTGTAACCTTGAATCAGAGAGTCACCAAGGGGTATTGACTTGAGTTACAACTAATTTGCAGTCATTCATCTTAACTATTGCCAACCATCCTATTCAGAGGCAAATTTATGGGAGAGAAATACCAAACACACTACAACCATTCAAAGTCATATATTATCAGATATTTCACTGAAGGTGTGTGTATCTCTGGATCAGTAATGTGCTTATGTTATGCCATTGAACACACTGTTAACCCTGTTTCATGACTGTTAGTTAAACAAATTAATCGTTGTTCTTGCTCAGTTTTTTTTATCGTGACTTTTGTTGTAACGGACAGCAATTTTCAGTAAAGCAGTCCATCTTAATTCCTCAAATTTATGTTCTGCTGTCACAAAATGTCCCACTAGGGGAGCTTTTCAGATTGGTTTTCGTATGCAACTTTTATGTCTGCAAATGCAAGTTTTTATTTTACGTTCAGTCTTCCCTATGTATAGTTTTTGCCAGGGACACCATATTGTGTAAAAAAACATAGTTGTTAATTATGTTGATTTATACCGCGCAGCGCTACCACCCAAGGGCAGTCTCCAGACGCTCACGTGGCTCTGCAAGAGAGGGGGGGGCTGGGAGTGTTAGTGAGGATAGGATAGGTTCAGAACCAGTAGGAACTGGTGTGTATTAACATTGTTTTGCATGTGGAAGTTGGTTTGGGAGGCCCCGTGTGTTGTAACCATATGGGTAGGATTCAGTGCCTTGGATGTGTGCTAGTGTTTGTGTTGGTGTGCGTGTCGTGTGATGTTGGGGTGGGTTGTGGTTGTGCGCACTGGTTGGTTGTATCCATAAGGGTCCAGTGTTGTGGATGTTTGTTGGAGTAGGACTATTTATTGAGTTGGTGTGTGATTATGTAGTTGTCAGATTTATGGACTCTGTGCTTCCAGAATCTCAGAGAGATTGTAGGATGTGAACATTAGGTCGATTCTTAGTGTGTTTATGTGTAGTGTTGCTAGGCCGTAGTCTATTGTAGTGGCATTGGTTATTGTTGCATTACAATTAGTGAGCGTTTTCTGTTGTCACGGTCTTGTTAAGCCTATGTCCATTTCCTGCATACTTCTAGTCTGTGGACTACTGCACCCTCCGCATGGGGTGTGTCCAGTACGTCTGGTCATCCCCCATTGTTTTTTAATATTCACTTGATTGGCTGGTGGGTCATTTGTGACATTTTTGCCTCTTCTGTAGGCACATCTTAGTTGGTTAATTGGACATTTTTCTTCCTGATAAAATATGCCAATTATTTTTGGTAATTATGTTTATCTGATTCAGTGAGGGATTGAATGTGCTCACAAACATGATGTCATTATTTTTGGTTTTCCTCCTGTACTCTAACAATGCTTCTTGATTATTAGAAGCTCTTTTGTATGATCTGATTATCTCTAGTGTGTCTCGGATGGAAACTTGAGAACAATAATATGGAATTCTTCTCGGTTCCCTTATGGAATGGTTTAACTTTCAGTGTCTTTTCCACAGGATCGGCAAAAATGGTTAAGTCCAAAAAATGAATTTCAGAATTGTCATGGCTAGCCGTGAATTTCAAAAACTGATTGTGATTATTGAACCATTAAAAAATAATTTAAAGCGGTGCACATCTCCATTCTAGATTAAAAGAACATCAAGATAATGTTTGCACAATTTCACATGCTCTTTGAATGGATTAGCTTCAGACAGAATGTGACTTCTTTCTAGACCCTCTACATGCTGTACCATGGATCTGATGGAAAAATCTATTATTGAACATGAAATAATTTTCGGTTGATGACATTTCAGTACACCATAATATGAAAGAATTGTGGGTCTTACCTCTCTGCTGCTTGATATACAATAATTCTTCAACGCGCGCACCAGGCGAAGTACCTGAAGTACCTCTTTGCCTCTCACGCTGCTCTGGACGCTTTGGGCCTGTGCACCATTTACTGTTACTAAACGTGTGTAAACAGGCGTTATACAGCTTTATTTGCTGAGGCCCCTCCCCCTTGGCCAGCAAGCAGTTAAAATCACCAGCCTGTGCGCGCGCACCAGGCAAAGTACCTGAAGTACCTCTTTGCCTCTCACGCTGCTCTGGACTCTTTGGACCTGTGCACCATTTACTGTTACTGAACGGTATTCATAAAGACAACTATACGGCTGGAGACTTGATTTCCCCTTTGTATCTGTAATTACTTACAGCACTGTTTCTTTCCCTTTTTAGTGTGTAAACAGCCGTTATACGGCTTTATTTGCTGAGGCCCCGCCCTGTTGGCCAGCAGGCAGTTAAAATCACCAGCCCGCACGCGCACCAAGCGAAGTACCTGAAGTAACGCTTTGTCTCTTTGTCGCAGGGGTGCGGCATTGAGGTGCTTCGGGTGCCTGCGTCTCGTGCTTCGGGTGTGTTGCAGCCACTTGCTCGTCCCCATTTGGCTCGAGGGGGAGACATGTAGGGGTTGTCACAGGTTTCCCCTCTATTCACCTGTCTGTTGTTTGTTGGAGTTCTTCGATGGAGTCTTCTTTCACACAGTTCGGGTCTTTTATAACCATGTGCGTGGGTCCTCGGGTTCCAGCGTGCGTTCAGCGTCCCGTCTCCTGGAAGGTTCAGATGTCCGGGAAAAGTCCAGGAAACGACGAAGAGTGCACTCGGGGAACAAGTGCACGGGGATCCGGGATGCAATAGAGGACAAAAAAGAGGAGGAATGAAGGAGAAGGAATTTAGGGGGACCGGGAACCAGGAATCAAAGGATATAGCAAAAGCGAACTACGGCAGCACACGTCTAGCCACGGCAAGCGGTAGCGTTGAGATGTGCAGGGCTGTGGGGGCATGTCCGCTTTATAGAATGTAGTGCGTACGGTGCAGAAACTGGTAAACAGTGTTCCGCATTCAGCTGCCATGTTGGGAGTACTGCTGAGTTCAAGCCCCTGTGGGTCAGGGACCAGGAAGTACAGAAAGGACGCGTCTGATGGTTCATGACAGCATGCCTCCTCCGAAGGCCTGTTCCTCCGGGTTTGCCCGGGTGAATAAGGTGGAATTTCTGAAGTAGCCAGGGGGCATTTAGGTTTGAGACTGGTTCCCAGGTGCGTTCACTGGGTGGGTACCCTTTCCACTCAACCAGATACTGTAGCTGACCACGTCTGTACCTGGAGTCACATATTCTGGACACTTCGTATTCTAGCTGGTCATCGACAACCACAGGGGTAGATCTTGGAACAGTCCGGGAGGTCTGGACGTATGGTTTCATTAGAGACGTGTGAAACACTGGGTGGATCCTCTTCCAGGAGTCTGGTAGTTTGAGTCGGAAGGCCACTGGGTTAATGATTTCCTTTGTGGAAAAGGAGCCATAGTATCAAGGAGCCAACTTATTAGGTTGTAAGTGTCGAGGCAGTAGTTTCGAGGATAGCCAGACCTTATTACCCACTGCATAGGAAGGTCCTGGTCTTCTTTTGGAGTCCGCATAGTGCTTGGTGTTAGTTCGGGTACTTTCGAGGTGTTCTTTGGCTTCCTTGTGTACGTTGATGAGGGTTTCAATCCAGGAGTCGACTGTAGGAACTGGTGTAGGATGTGGGAGAATGGATGGTAGAACCGAAGGGTGGAATCCTTGGCTGCAGAAGAAAGGGCTGGTCTTGACAGCCGAGTGATCCGAATTGTTGTAGGCGAATTCAGCCACAGGTATTAAGAGTGACCAATCGTCCTCGACCTTGGTGGTGAAACAACAAAGATACTGCTCCAGGGTTTGGTTCACACGTTCAGTAGCCCCGTTGGTCTGTGGATGATAACCCGAGGAGAGAGCACGTTGGATTCCTAGTATACGGCAATAGTGTTTCCAGAATTGAGAGATGTATTGAGGTCCTCTGTCTGATATGATCTTGGAAGGGAGTCCATGAAGTCGGAATATGTGTTCCAGGAAGATTCCAGCGAGTTCTGAGGAAGATGGCAGTTTATACAAGAGTGTAAAATGAGCCATGTGAGTGAATAAATCAATGGTAACCATGATATTTGTGTATCCCCTGGAAGGTGATAGTTCCACAATAAAGTCTGTAGCGATGAATTGCCAGGGTCTTGTTGGTAGTGTTGGTTGGAGTAGGAGACCCGCCGGCCTCTTGTTATCATGCTTGTTTTGGTTGGAAACTGCACAGGCTTGGATGTTCTGCTGGACGTCAACTTTCATTTTTGGCCACCAAAACTGTCTTTGTATTAAACAGAGAGTGTTGGTAATGCCACAATGTCCTGAATGAAGGGCATCATGACAGAGGCTTGTAATCAATCCTTTGTCGCAGTCTCTGTGGGAATGACCAGGCCATTATTCTTGAACAAATACCCGTCCTTTGTTTTAAGATTCCATCAATCCTCCCAGTAAATTCCTTCTAGATCTCAGAGGACTGGGTGTGAATCCGAATGTCTTCCAGGAGAGTGATTGCTTGGGCTACAAAAATTGTATGGGGAAACATCTTTGGGAAGGATCGATCTTCAAGAGTTTCGTAGTCGGGACGTCAGGATAAGGCATCAGCAATTATGTTGTGTGTTCCAGGAACATGATGGATTTGGAACTGGTACTGGGCAAAGAAGAAGGCCCAACGGGCTTGACGACTATTCCTACATTCCATGGATTGTAGAACTTGAAGATTCCGATGATCCGTACAGACCTGAACAGGATGTTTTGCTCCCAGGAGTAGATGACGCCACTCTGTGAAGGCTTGACGGATGGCTAACAGTTCCTTTTCCAGAACAGAATAATGGGTCTCGCTAGGAGTTAGGGTTTGCGAGAGATAAGTGATGGGGTGTCCTAACTTGTCCTCAAATTCCTGCTTTAGGACTGCTCCAATGGCGTAGTTGGAGGCATCCGTCTCCACTAGGAAAGGTCGATCTATGTCAGGTTGAGCCAGGATGGGGGCTTGTGTAAACTCTGACTTCAATCGTTGGAACGCCTCGTCTTGGGCTGATGTCCAGAGGAAGGGAGTATCCTTCTTCAACAATGTAATGATCGGTTGAACTATCTCCGAAAAGGAAGGTATGAATTTCCGGTAGAAGTTGGCAAGCTCCAGGAAGGATTGAATCTGTTTCACAGTAGTTGGAACAGGCCAGGATAGTATGGAATTTACTTTTGAGTGGTCCATTTCAATTCCTTCTGGACTAAGGACAAATCCGAGATAGTGAACAGTAGAGACATGAAAAAGGCATTTCTCTGTTTTAGCCAGGAGCTTATGTTCACGTAGCCGCTGTAAGACTGCCTTAACATGCTCTTCATGCTTAAGATGGTCCTTGGAGCATATCAGTATATCGTCCAGGTAAACTATGACGAAGAGGAACAGCATATCGGAGAACACCCGGTCCATAAAACGTTGGAAGACCGCTGGGGCATTGGCGAGTCCGAAGGGCATAACCAGGTATTCAAAGTGACCAAAGGGTATTCTAAAGCTGTTTTCGATTTGTCACCTTCCTTTATACGGATCAGATGGTAGGCACCTCTGAGATCCAATTTCGTAAAGACTACAGCTCCTCTCACCGCTTCCAGGATATCCAAGATTAAGGGCAATGGGTAGCGGTCCTTGAGGGTGCATTGATTAAGACCACGATAATGCTCCTTAGTATCTTTCTTGGGAACGAAAAACAACGAAGCTCCCGCCGGGGATTTGGATGGTCGTATGGTGCCATTTTCTAGGTTGGTATCCAAGTATTCTCGGAGGGCCCTTTTCTCTGGTTCTGATAGGATGAACATCCTTCCAAAGGGTATCACTGCTGAGGGTTCAGTATCAATAGCGCAGTCTTCAGGTCTGTGAGGGGGTAGGGCTTGAACTATGGCAGTTGAAAACACATCAGTGTAATCCTGATAGGCCCTGGGGACCTGGATAATATTTGAGACCGTGAATGGGCCTTGCTGGTCTGTCAGCGTACCTTCAGAGGATCGTGACGAGGAATCCAGGGATAGACAGTGAGACATACAATGTTCGGAGCCAAGAAACAAGGATCCTGCTGCCCAGTTGATGTATGGGTTGTATTTCTGTAACCAGGGCATACCCAGTACCATTGGATAATGGGCAGATTTTATGATGTCAAATTTGATCATTTCTTGATGATGGTTTATCGAGAGCTGGATCTCTTTGGTTTAGTCCTCTCTGAAATAGGGTAAAGCAGGCCTCCGAGGACCAATCTGCTTCCTTGGCCAGTTGCTTAAAGCGTGTTATATAGGTGAGCATATCCTGGGACCCTTGTTGGAAATCCAATAGACATTCTTGGGCACTGTAAACATGTTCTGGGCGGTCAAACATTGTCTTTAGAGCCCGTCATAATCATCTAGAAGGGCATCTCCAGAATTAACTAAGGGCGAAGCCCAGGTTAATGCATTCCCAGAGAGATGCGAAATCATAAAGCCCACCTTTGCCCTGGGGGTGGAAAAGTAGTAGGGCTTAAAGGAAAAGTGCACTAAACATGAATCAAGGAAGCCACGAAGATTCTTTGATGAGCCATCATATTTATCCACTACTCCGCCCAGCAATACACTTTCCTTGGTCGCGGAATCACGTGACAGGACTAGTTGTTTTAATGCGGCATTCTCGGCTTTGAGATTCTGAACTTCTGTGGTTAACTCTTGCATGCCGCGCATGAGGTCTTTAACTGCAGCCTCCATGTCCGTATCTGTATCAGTTTGTTGGCGTCTCAATCTGCCACAGGTTTCCCCCTTCTCACCTGTCTGTTGTTTGGTGGAGTTCTTCGATTGAGTCTTCTTTCACACAGTTTGGGTCTTGTATAACCCTGGGCGTGGGTCCTCGGATTCCAGCGTGCGTTCAGCGTCCCATCTCCTGGAACGTTCAAATGTCTGGGAAAAGTCCAGGAAACGGCAAAGAGTGCACTCGGGGAACGAGTGCACAGGGATCCGGGATGCAATAGAGGACAAAAAAGAGGAGGAATGAAGGATAAGGAATTTAGGGGGACCGGGAACCAGGAATCAAAGGATATACCAAAAGCGAACTACAGCAGCACACGTCTAGCCATGGCAAGCGGTAGTGTTGAGACGCGCAGGGCCGTGTCCGCTTTATAGAACGTAGTGCATACGGCGCGGAAACTGGTAAACAGTGTTCCGCGTTCGGCGGCCATGTTAGGAGTACTGCTGAGTGCAAGCCCCTATGAGTCAGGGACCAGGAAGTCCAGAAAGGACGCATCCGATGGTTCATGACAGGGGTCCAGTGGGCGTACACGTGCAGCCAGTCCTCTGTCTTCTACTCCGGCAGCATGCGTAGCCCAGAAATCGCTGAAATCAGCTGGTAAAGTCTTCAAGAACTCAGACATTCGCGCCTTCTGTAAAGATATCACGGGGAGGTGCCTGGAAAGCATCAAACCAGTGACAAACATGCAACTTTCAAAAGTGGCGGCGGACTCTTCCAAGATCACCACTGTAAAAACATTGGAAACAAAGGCTCCTATGGACGCTAAATGTGACCTCTCAAAACGGGTGGAGATTCGTAAGTTGCCCTCTTCTCTTACATCTGTTGGGGGCAATATGGGTGAGTTTTATCCTTCCATTGATGTAAAAATGACATCCAATAACTCCTCTTTAAGCGATATTATGCTAAAAGCTCTCCCTCCCACTGCCAAAGTAATTATAACTAAGGAATTGGCAGAAATGTTTATACAGGATGTACCAGTAATTGATCTTGATGATGAAGGGTCTGGGTTTTCTGGGCACACTTTCTGATAACTTGTCAGCATCACCTGTTCTCTTCGAAACACCTGAAGTCAATTACACTTTTTCTGCAATAAGTGTATCTTTTATGCATCCTACTCCAAGTAGTCCTACATCTCCGTTAAGTAAAAGGAGTCTAGTACAATCAGGCTCACAAAATGAGCGGTTACTTGATGCGACATTGCAAGCCATGAATTTTGCTATACAAACATTAGGGAAATTGTTTGAGACACTTGACAATAAATTAGGAAAACAGGCTGTTTTGTTAGAGCGCATCCATACCTGGAAAAATACTATTGGGATGGCAATTGGCGCCAAATTACACACGCCATGCACAGCGAGTATAAAAAAGACATCTATGTTATCAGTTGCTGTGCAAACGTCTGTAATAACACAGAAAGTAGACTCTGTTATTCCCCATATTGATGGGATTATTGTTGAAACCTTACCAAATGTGGGAGCTTTGTCCTGCATTGCACCTTCCAGCACCTCTGAAGCTCGTCTGGCCGCCCTCACATCTACAAAAAAAAAGTGTATACCATATTCACCCCTGGTAGTGTGAAAACAAATAAAAACACTCCCAGTAGCAGGTTACCTAAGAATCAGAGTGCATCTAAAATAATGTTTAACTCGCGTTCCAAGCAATTTTTTAAGGCACTTGCGCTTCCTAAAAAAAGCATGTTAGCCGCATCACAGTCAATAAAGAAAAAATATAAACAACAGATGCACGCTAAAGCTATTGAGTGTAATTCTCTTGCCCAGACTACAGAGTATGCCCCTTTGGATGCATTGGTAAATGAAGTGAACCAACATAATGCTTTAAACCAAAAGAAATCAAGCGGGGGGAGTCTATCAGGGTCCTCCAACACTTCCACAACTATTCTGATAGCTAGGAGAAATCAAGAAGCCCTTGAGGCACACAGACACGAAATAAGAACGGCAGTTGATGCCTATATGTCTGGCCATCGCTTGCAATTACCACTTAGGCCAGGTGATGTGCCTACGACACTGGCATCTGCAGCCAGCAGATTTCGGGCGCAGGATGCAAGGTCGGAATTACATTAAAATTGTGTAACAAATATGGAATCTCCACAAAATAGAGTGGGTGGAACACAAATTAATACGTCTCAAGTTCCACCTCCTTCAATACCTACTTCCTTGCCAGTAGGAGTTGACAGAGACTCAATGGAAGGCTCGCACAAGAAAACAGATTCTTGAGATCCTCAATTTCAAGGCTTGGACATGGCATCTGAAATGATGGGTTTAGTAGAAACTGCTTTAAGAAAAATACAGGCGAAAACAAAAATTGATTTACCAAGAGATAATGACAACAACCACCAGATCCCCATGGTTGCTATGCCAAAGCCAGAGGGGGAAAAAAAAGACAGGCAGCTTATTCCCTAATTTTGGTTTATAGACCAGTACTTTGTAAACAATATGACCTTAACAGAAGATCTGTTATGGCTGTATTCTCCGAAGTTGTGCAACTGGAGGACATCAACTCTGTTGACATCGAGTATGTGGAGTTTGAGGGACGATAATCTCAATATTGTGAGATTGTGGCTGAACTCCCGGGTTGTGCAAAATCTTATTTGGTGAAAAAAAGCCCATCTTTATGATCTGGATTTTGATCTAATAGCAGAGTCACATACCAGTTAGATTGTCTGATATTTCCGAAGCATATCCAGCCAAACAAATAGGGGGAACATCTAACTGGGAAGGAAATGTGGCAAAGTCAAAACTCAGCAAATGCCAGTGCAAATGCTCCCAGGAACAACTCTAACTAGATCATGTGCACATGCAGGACCTGATTTCCTTGTTGAGCTGGAATACCACAGGTTTTACTCACCTCCTCAACAATGACCCAAATCAGATTGGAGTGTTTGACTTAATTCTATTGCAAGAGACCTGGCTCATAGATCCCCCGGTCTGGAAAGGTTTTGATATTCATCTTAATCCTGCTTATAGGCCGTCCTCTGGCAGACCATCCTCTGGTTTATTAACTGCTATAAAAATCCGAAAGGGAATGTCATCTGAACTATGGGCCTGTCCAAATAATCACATGCTTTTGGTAAAGGTAACGGTTGAGGGAACTGGGTATGCTGTATATATATTGGAATTCGGTTGCTATAGGGGATAATGTGTTTTTTGAGGATTTAACAACATTACTTGATTTGGTTGCCCTAGACAACACAGTCTCTTATTTAATACTAGCTGGAGATCTGAATATCCGTGCATTGAGCAAAAATAACTTATCCATTGGGAGAAGAGCATATAGATGGAATATGTTTATTAAATCTCGTAATTTACATATGTTAAACGGTCTGTTTAAAGAAGATATTCCCCCAAGGGCAACCTGGCATAATGGTCAAATGGAATCAATCATTGATTATATTTATGTGAGTAACACCTTGCTGTATGTGGTTAAGAGTTTTGTGATCCTTGACGCTAATCAGAGTGATCACAATATCTTAGCAATGACATGGTGGCATAGAGACCTAAAATAAAGTTGATGATAATGTACACCGAGAAGGGTGTTTACTTGTGAATTCTGGGATCAACAGACTCCAATGGTCGTTGGATGCTTTACAACAGTTTAACCAATACCTGGCAAACTCTATTAACCAAAACTCTACTAATGTGAGCAATATGGGTATTCAGTACAGTAATACAATGTAACTGTTTCAGAACGCAAGATCAAATATGCGAACTAAATCCAAACATCAGCATAGTTTTGATCAGGTGATGAAATTAAGGAAAGCTTTGCATCGTGCTGAATTGAGGCAAGTTTTTAGGCATCCTCCTGATATCAGGGTCTTACTTGTAAGAAAAATCAAAACGAAGTATTCAAACTGGTTTAAAAGTCATCGTGCACAGTTGTATTAAAATGATGGCGCTGTTATGTTGAGTACGTTGGCAACAAAGAACACTGCCAAAATGTGCAATATTATCAACTTTGCTACAGGGTCCTCGCAAATTGCTTTACAATCTAATGCGGTCACTAAACAATCTTGGAAACAGTACTTTTCTGACTTCTAATCAGTTCCCCAGGGTTCCAAAGGTTTTGACATTTCAGAACTGGATGGCCATTTTCATCTTGGTTTTGATTATGAAGACATATTATTAATCAAAACAGCATCCAATTCCAAAGCCGCTGGCCCAGATGGTCTCTCAAATTATACCTTAAAACTGCATCCCGAATTGTGAGCATCTATATTACACACCATATTCTTAGCAATCAATGCAGCGCAAGCTTTGCAAAAACATGGACACACTCCATTACAGTACCAATATTCAAGAAGGTTGATCAGCAAGCTCCTAGTAGCTATCGACCGATCTCCCTTCTTGATATACCAGGGAAAATCTTTGGTAGATTGCTTTTAAAGAAATTCAATTTATGGACTATGCAAGAACAACTAAGAGATAGTCATCAATCCGGCTTTGTATCTGGGTTAGGGACAATACCAAATATATTATGTTTAAATTTGATTAAAATGCAATACGCGTTCGATTCTATTGATCGCGCATTACTCTGTAAGAAACTCAAAAGGTATAATTGTCCTAAGTCTCTACTTACTCTATTGATGCTACTGCATTCGGAGACAACAATGCATGTGCGCCTAACCTTTGAGGGCATCCTCTCTGTATCTATCGCGACCAAGAGAGGATTGAAACAAGGGTGCCCGTTAGCCTCAAGCTTATTTAACTTCTTTATATTTGATATGGGAGAGATTTTCACTAACATCTGCTGTGACCCCCCAAATTTGGGAAATAATAAAATCAGATATCTACTTTATGCAAATGATTTGGTTCTGCTGTCCCAAACGCCATATGGTCTACAACAAATATTACACAAGCTGGAACAGTATACTGCAGTTAATTACTTGAAAATAAATCCAACTAAATCACAAATTTTAGTGTGCAACAACACTCTCAAGCGCAGGAAAGAGAGTTACGCTTGGACACTTCAGGGCAAGGCACTTGGAGTGGTGGAACAATACAAATATCTAGGTTTCATCTTCACAAATTCCACCACCCCGAAAGTAGAGAACTGGGAACTGCAATGTAAACTACAAGCTCTCACTTCTCAGACCAAGATTCTTGCCTCTAGATTTGGCAAATTTTCATTTAAGCACATACTATCTTTTCATCAAATGAAGGTAGTGCCAATACTCCTATTGAGGCCGAAAGTCCATGAAATCAAAAATACTGGGACAAAATAGAGTCTAAATTTTGGAGGCAAGTGTTACAATTACCTAATTTTACCCTGCTTCCAATGATAAGTTTGGAGTTGGGCTCATTATCCCTGCACTCGCAGGCTATGTGGAAAATGTGTGTTGCGGAAGTGTCTGTTGGGCCTTAATGCACCTAATATTAAGTACAGTAGCACAGTATTTGCTCTCAACGTCAACTGGATTCCCCAGAAAGTAGTTTTCACTATTATTTAATGCTATGGCTGATGCTGCTGTAAGCATTGAGATGTTGGTGTCCAATTCAGAACTAGCAAAAAAAAAAGATCTTTGAAAGTGATTGGATAAGGAATTTAGCAGCTTGTCAAACATATAGGGATTTTGATGCCTCAGTATTTGGGCCGAAAAGACATAGAGTGATGGCTGAATACGTAATTAAATGTCCCTCGCCTCATATACAATGGCAATATATGAGGTTTCGATTTAATTTATGGCACACCCGAGAGGTTCTACAGAGGAGAAATGTAATTATGCCAAACCAAAATATTTGTCGATATTGTTTAAACAAACATCAAAAAGAATCTCTTCAACATCTAATAGTTGTATGCCCTGGATTAAGTTTGCTTTGTATGAAACTATTTCAAAATGTCTTCATATTGTACTCCGATTTGGATGAGAGCGTAATTTGGAGATTAATTTTTACAAGCCCAAGATTGGGCGTAAAGGTTGCGATTGTACATTTTCTTGAAGCAACTGTCCCAGACTTTGATTCCACATAATTTCACAAAAGGTAAGAAACCAAATGGCAAAGGGAACAATCTGCAATCGGGGAATTGAGAGTGTGAAATATAGTGAGAGACATTTCTCTGTGACTGTAATGAAGAGATTGAGTTACTCTAAATGATATTTATATTTATTCAACACTGCACTTATTTGAATTACTTTAATGATCAATTATTGATGTTTATTATATATTATTTTACTTTGTGGTTTAGTTTTGTTGTTTAGCTGTGTTAACCTTGCCCATGTGATAATTTGTTGAGATAATGTATATTGTATACTAATATTTTAATCGTGTACATGTTATTCTTGTTTTATTGTTGTTTTATGTTGAAATGTTAAAGATTTGAAAAGTTGTTTTTAACAACTAACCAAATAAAAAAATTTTAAAAAAATAATTGTTGAACCATGTTGAGGGTTGCATCGTGTAGAATTTTGGTGTATAGCGACAATGCATCAAGTGCCACTAATAATTCTTTCCATCCATCAAATGGAGGTCCCTCAGTCATTTTAATTACTTCTGTAGTATCTCGAATGCATGATGGCATTTCTAATATGAACGGATTCAAAAATACATCAGTGAATTTCACCAATGGTTCCAAAATAGAACCCGTCCCTGACACTATGAGTTGTGCAGGAGGATAGACCAGAGTTTTATGGATCTTGGGAAGTACATAAAATGTTAGTATACTCTGACTCATTATCCCCCAAAAAAGCTGCCTCTTGTTTTGATATCCATTGCCTTTGGTATGACTTTTCTACTTTCATGGTAATCAGTTTTTTCAACCTCTCAGTTGGGTCATTAGATATTTCTTCATAAAATGACACATCACCAAGTTGACGATTACGTTCTTTGATGTATTATTCCCTGTTTAGGCACGACTATGGCGCTGCCTTTGTCTGTTCTTCTGAGGACAATCTCTTTGTTGGTTTTTAATGACTGAATTGCCTGACGTTCCCATCTTGAGATATTTCGAAAATCCTTTGTCTTCATTTTGTTCTCTAGTTCAATTAATTCTTGCATGACACTGCTCCCGAAGACAACTGCTTCTAGAGTATTGCTGTATCTTGCTCGCCAAGAGTGCACAGAGTCATTTATCAGCAGTGCATTGCAGAGCAGAGTAAATACTTTGAACGCAGGTAGGCAGAAGCAATGAATTACACCCACAAACGCAGTTAGAAGATTAGTAGCTCTTATACGGCTATTTATTCATAGTTAAGCATACATAAAGTAATAGGTGATAACAAAGAAATAAATTGCAGAAAAGATAGTAAGCTAACAAGAATACATCACCATGGGTGCAGCTTTATCCCTCTTCTCGCCAGAAGCGGCTGGAAGACCCTGGAAACAGCCTGGCAAAGAGCACAACAACCCACAGGTTCGGCGCGAAGCGTCCTTCCTCCGACTGAGGCCTTTGCTTTTCCACCTGACCTTTCCAGAACCCCGCATTATATGCCCTCCTAAAAGGGGTGGCAATTTCTCAAACCTTCTGGCATTAGCGCTTGCGCGTTGATGAGCAACCGATGGTCTCCAGCCGGGTCGACCGACGGTAACCCCAAAAAGCAGAGTGCTTCCCTCTCACAGAGCACCACAGAGAACCAATCCATAACTCATCTTCAACCTTGGCACGGGCATAACAAACCTTATCTTGTACCAGCCGGCACCTGCGGATTCAAGCCTTTCCGAGCACCGTGTCCTTGGATGAGCCATGCAGATCAACATAACCAGCGAATAACGTTGAAAACATGTTTTTCAGTGAAATACTGCTAACCAAGCTGATATTCTGTGTACAAATGCAGCTTCCACTGAGGCATGGAATAAATATCCATTATGGCTCTGAATGCCCCCAGAATGCACGGCGCACCAGCGCCATATTTTAGCTCAAGCATCACAGGCTCACGGAAGGATGACAAAATGCAGAAGGCTTACAAAAGCCGCTTATATTTTTGGGACAGTTAAATGTGTTATTCATACAATACTGTTTAGATGTATTTTGCATATAAACTGCTGTAATTCAGTTCTTATTCTAAAACTGTCAAATGGTGTAGCCAAAACTGAAGCCTTTCGCCCATATTGAGATCTCATCTTCAGATGGGGAATATGTCGACAAATGAATCGGTAAGCTGTTCTGCTCCCGGTTTATCAAGGCTCTTACTCCCCATCTGTTTGTCCTGTGTTGTGGTTTGGGTTGAGCCTCTGCCTCTTGTTCCTCAATTTCTTTATGCTCATTTTATATTACTGTACCTGCCTCTAGATTGTCCTCAACTTGTTGGATTGTATTCCTTATGTGAAGCATCCTCAACAGTGCTTTCTTCACTAGAACTCTGGGAACTATACAAGGTGTTCCCAAATCTAACTCTTCGCTCTTTTTTTAAACCGATCATTGTTCACACTATGGTCATAATCTTCTTCAATTCAGTCCTGATCAAATGGTCTTTTTTACTGAAGTAACTCATCCCAATTACCCACATCTGTGAGTTGGGAACTATGGTCCATCTGTTGTAAAAAAAAAAAAAAGTGAAGCTCTAGCAAGAAGTTCAGTTACATATCTAGCCTCCTAGGTCTTCACTTTATCTGCTGCCATAGTGTATAATCGCTGAATTCTAGCTCAAACACCACCTACTCGTTTTATGACCTAGAGATATACCACTATGTACATAAATGGGTTATAGCTAAATTTGTCCCACGACCGATAGCCACATTAGGAGACGCTCTCTACTATGGGGGACACCTGGGTTAAGAGAAGAGGATCATCCCTCATAGACATTACAACAAACTAAATGAATAGACCCTCTATCAAAAATGTTTATAGCAGGTGAGTATTTGTTGAAATAATCACCATGGAGTCATAATGTCTTAAGCATGTCCAACTGTCATTTACAATGTCATATTTAATAAATGATCCTAATGATCAAATATTGACATAAAGGCCTTACTGTGGCCTCATTCATTTCACCCACAATCTTGTGGTTGTTACCTAACCCTACATGTTTCGTTCCATAGAGTTCACTCAACAAGATTTCAGAACTTCTTCAGGGGATTTACAGCAATGTTGCTACATTCCTAGCCGGCACCTCACAGATTGACACAGATTGACTCAATGACACGTTGAGCAGGTGGCCAAACATAATTCTCAGTGTTTCTTTCCAATTTCTTCCACCTGTGATTAGTTTGCATGTTCATAAAGTTCAAATAGTGTGCAACATGACTGCATTTTTGACAACTCCTGTGCCATAAACCAATAAACAGCAAACATTACATGCTGTTCATACACACAATAGTACAGTATTTCTTATTAGAAAGGTAATTGCAAATGCTTACATTTGCTGACCACAGCCAATTAGACAGGAGCCCCTTCCTACACCCTTGGTGACCATCTTCAGATTTTGTACTGCACTTTAAGTTTTGGGAGTCCTTGAGTTCTTCTCTGATACAACTTTGCTGTATTATGTCTAATTTAGTATGTTTCTTCCAAATCACTGAAACTGCACTGAATCTGCAACTGGGCCACTCACCGATCTCGGTCCTTGGCCCAGCCACTCTTCCCTGCACTGCCTCCCAGGCAACCCCGGCACTGCGGGACTGTCTCTGTATCCCTACAGCCCCTCCTCCCAGCACTTGTCTGCACTTACCTTGCACTTGCCACCAGCGGGCCCTTATTATTTATCTTGTATTCTACTAACCCTGTACTGCACTTTGCCCTCTCCCTTTCCCCCTGCACTTTTCCCTTCCCCTCTACCCTTGCGCGATCTGAATGACACCTGGCCTAGTAGGATCGCTGTCTGTCTCCCCTTGTCCCCCCCGCCTCGTCGCGCCTTGAAACACTTGTGTATAAGCGCGTTACAAATATCATATCATATCTAATATTTCAGAGTTGTTTCTGCTTCACTCTTCGCCTATGACAGTGAGTTTTCGGGCCATCCCATAGCCTCTGAAGATCCCATGTTCAGTCTGAGGCCTTCAGCTCCATGGAGATTCCAGACACAAGAAGGGAGAGCCTGTTCAAGGCCTGCTCGACATGTAAAGTCAAGAACATTTTCATCGAGGATCTTCACCAACAGTGTCTGTACTCTCTTTACCCGGACAATGACTTGGCCAACTGCACCATCTGCCAGTCGTTTGCATCCAGCACACTCGAGGACCGCCACCGGAGGTTAGTGCTGTGGCTGGAAGAGGGTGCTGGGGCCTCTGACTCCTCTTCAGTCCGTAGTTATGCCTCTGCGAACTCCCTCTTCAAATAGGTCGAGTACCCACAAGGCTAAAAACGGACATGGACCACATGCACAGGCTACACCCTCATCGATGATGTTGATGTCCCCATGGTCGCCTCATTCACAACTTCAGCGCCTAAGACACAGTTGTTGACTACTTTGTCATCCAAACAATCCTCGGAGAAACAACGCTTGTCCACAACTGCAGTCCATCGGTCCACACCTTCGTTGATGACCCATATTCTACCTAGATCCTCGTTGACTACCAAGTCAACTCCTTCTGACCCTACCACCACATCCTCAACAACCAAGTCTTTACGTCAAAGACTAAGTCTACTACCATTACTACACCATCACTTAGCACATCTGCAGCATCAACGACACCTATCCAACGGCCATTGGTCTCCATGTACCCGAAGAGAATAACTGCGGACAAGGAGCACACTACCTTGCAGGCCAAAGCGTGCCCAGCCATTGTTTTCTCTGGCTCCTTATATACCACCTGCAGCCTCTTGTCCAGCCATTACTCCTCCAGAGCAATTACTACAACAGCGTGCGGTTTCAGACATGGAGGTTGAGTCCTAAAAAAGTTATTAGAGAGGAGACTGTGCCTCCTTTGGTGAGCATGCCGCCACCAGCCCCACGAACACAATGCCTTCCCATGACAAGAGGCCCTCAGGGGACTTCTGCTCCAAGGTTCAACCCCCACTGTTCCTACACAGGTTCCTCCACCGTCTGGTCACAGAGATATGTCAATGGACATACTCTTCACACTGCAGACATTAGTTTATGAACTCCATCAACAACTTCCTACAACACGGTTTCCCTCTCCAGTGCAACATGGCAGGTTCCCAGCAAGGAAAGGTTAAATGCCGCCACCTTCTGTACCAGTACCGCTGTTAACCAACTGTAACTCTTACAGATACGAATACGACAGACACCGACGACTACCCCTCCAATGTTTCTCCAGGCATACACTCTACAGATGAGTGCAAGTTGATACTGATCCAGCAGACCTAATGCCAAAAGATTCGCCCCCAGACAAAATTTGCTCCTTTCATGCCCTCATGTCACAAGTGGCAAAACTTTTTGACCTTCTGCCTGAAGAGCAGAAAAAGGAGGGATTTCCAGAAAATGAATGTGGCTATTCCAGTATTGGAGGATATTTGGCAAGACGGGCTTCTAGTAATGAGAAACCCACTCTCCATGCTTCCCAAAAAGGACAGCTATGATTAAAAAAATATAAAGTTCCAGAGTTAGCACCCAAATGCCTGAGCACACAACCTTGTCCCGACACAGTTGTCTCTGCAGCTGCCCGCAAGCGTTCTGTGAATTCCTTTTCTCCCTGCATGTTGCCTCCAGAAAAAAGGACAAGCAGCTGGACACCTTCAGTAAGAGGGTCATATCTACAGCCGTGATGACCATGAAGGGTGCCTCACTTGTGATTGTGAGCTTTGGTTCGAGATCTGAACAATACTAGACTTCCTCCCAGATGAAAAGCCGGATGAAGCACTTACGCTATTACATAATGAGGCGACATAAGACCACGCCATTTCTATCACCGTGGATATAGTGGATACTGGATTCTGCAAAATGGGTAATGGAGCAGTCCTGTGACGTCAATGATGGTTAAAAGCCACCAATTTCATACCAGAAGTCCATTCAAATGTGGTCGACATGCCGTTTGCTGGCACTCATGTCTTTGATCGTACTGACCTCTTTGGAAACAATAGATGAAACTCAACCTTCCATCAAGGCTGACACCGAGAGGGCACCTTCGCTGGGCACTCTATAACAGCGCTGCCAGTCCTTTCGTTTTAGTAAAATGAGATTCTCAAGGACTTGGAGGGACTACAGATCCTCTTACCGCCCACAAACATCTCAGACTGGCGCTGCCCACGAGGGCTATAAGGGTAGATATCAGCCCTACAGAGGAAACCGCAACAACACAGAGCCTCTTCCAGAAGTCGGGTATCAAGGAAACCCTGACCAGGTCAAGGCCCGTCCTCGCTGCTTCTGTGGGGAGGGCAGCTAGCCGACTTTGTCGAATAGTGGAATAACATTGCTGACAAATGGGTAAATATGATATCCATAATTCAGCAGGGCCATACCCTAGAGTTTATTGGGGAATGCCCCTCCATTCCTCCAGCCCGAAGCCGGAAAAACACAAATCCTTGCTGCTCCAAGAAGTTCAGTCCCTCTTAGGAAAAGGGGCGATCGAACCTGTGCCACTGCACCTCTGAGGCATCAGAGGATGCTTCAGATACTCTCTGGCAAGGAAAAAGTCAGGGGGATGAATCGCAAGTTCCTGAAGTCCCCAAGGTTCTGCATGGTAACACTGCAACACGTCCTGGGCCAACCGGTAGAAGGGGATTTCCTCTCCTCTCTTGACCCAGAGGATGATCGCATCCCCATCCACGAGGACCACATGCACTTCCTTTGTTTTCATGTCCAAGGAAGAAACTATCAGTTCAAACATTTGCCATTCAGCCTAAAGTCTGCACCGAGAGTCTTCATAAAATGCTTCTAGATATGGTTGTGGCTCAGCTCCCTACTTGAGGCGTCTGTTTACCCATATCTGGATGACTGGTTGGTGCGTGCGCCATCTCTGCCTCTAGTTTCGCAACACATCGCAGATTCCATAAAGTGTTAAACATCTCTAGGGTTCTCAGTAAACTTTTCATAGTTGTGCTTGAAACCTATTCAGAACTCTCTGTTCCTAGGTTCCAGCCTCAGCACCATTGCTTGTGTCGCCACTTCTTCAGAGTAGAGAGTGAAAACAGTGCTGAACAAAGGCAGGCAACTTTCCAGTCTCCAGATTGCATTGGTCCAGTCACTCAAATCCCTCTTGGGAATGTCATCTTGCATCCTCTTAATCCTGCGTGCAGGTTCCAGATAAGGCCTCTCTGAGGGTGCTAATCCCTTTCAACCTACCAGACATCCACAATACTATAGCGGACTCGTTCAGCCGAGAACTCGGGTCCTACACAAATGGAAAATTCACCTGAGCCAAGTTATTTATCTCTTCTCCGAGTGGGGATGTCAGAAATCGATGTGTTTGCTACAGCAACCAACACGAAATGCACCATGTTCACAAGCCGGTTTCACCAACGGGGAAGCCTGGGGTACACATTATCTTTCCAGTGGAATGGCCTATTCCTTTTTCCCTTTTCCCCCAATCCCACTGCTTCCCAGAGTTCTCAGTACATTCTAACGGACCAGCTGCCAAATGAGTCTAGTCGCCCCAGTCTGGCTGTGGCAATTGTGGTACTCGGATCTGCTGCACCTCTCAGTGACACCCCATATCATGTTTCCTTCTCTACCCGACCTGCTCTACAGGGAGGGCGAATCAGTGCTGCATCACGACACTGCATCACTCAGCTTGACGGCATGGCTCCTGCAGTCCTAGAATTTGATGGCTTGCCGAGACCCACAGAAGGCAAGAGGATTCTAGCCAGGGCAAGAGCAGCATCTACACTGTCCTACTACAACAGCAAATGGAAACACTTTACCATCTGGAGTGCAACTCGGCACCTACCTCCATTGCACATTAAAGCCGCTCAAGTCTTGCCATACCTTCTGTCTTTAGCAGAATTCCGCCTTTCAAAATCGTCCATTGGGGTGCATTTGGTGGCCATTTCATGCTATACGTGCACCACATGCCAGCTGTCTCTGTGGTCTCGAAAACTGGTAAAAGAGTTCCTTAAGGGCCGGTTTCATACTTTTTCCCCAGTTTGAGCCCCAGCTCCAATTTGGAAACTGGGCGTTGTCCTCTCAAAACCTATGGGCCCTTCTTTAGAGCCTCTACACAGAGCTTCTCTGAAATTTCTCTTGTGGAAGACAGCGTTTCTAGGTGCCATCACCTCATCCAGAAAAGTCGGCAAACTGCAAGCTCTCTCCTGCAAACTTACCTACCTAGGGTTTCATAAGTCTACGGTGGTTTTACGGACAAATCCTTCTTTCATGCCAAAGGTCCATTTGGCATTCCACAAGAATGAACCTGTGATTCTGCCACTGTTCTTTTGCTCTTCTTCCTCACTGGCGGAGCAATCTCTACACCAGCATGATGTCTCCCGAGCCCTCATATTCTGCGTGGCTCTCACTAAGGAGTTCCAGAAATCTTTGCAACTATTTGTTGCAATTGGACCTGTCTCCAAGGGCAACGCCCATCCAAAGCCTTTCATTGCAAGATGGCTGTCTGCCTGTTTCTGACTACCATCGTCTGGTAAACGGGCCCCTTCCAGGAAGACCTAGAGTACACTTGACAAGATCCATGGCATCTACTATGGCTTTCCTCTCCGGTGTCGCCCTTCTCGAGATCTGCAAAGCAGCTACGTGGAGGTCACTCTACACATTCACTAGGTTTTTCTGCGTAGATGGGGTTTCCAGGGAAGAGTCCTGAGTCGGTCAGGCAGTGCTTTGCAACCTGTTCGCATGATGTAAGTGTTCCAGAGGTGAGTTGCTTACTTCCGTTGAGCTTGACTCTGCCCATTTGTTCTGGTTGTGTATACTGTGGTAAGTCAGAAGGAAGAGGCAGACCAATTTTAGGCATTTTACACTTTTTTATTTAAATTATAAGATCAAATGCCTTACTATCGTAAACCTATGGGGTTCCCTACGTAACCAAACTAAGGAGCTTGTCGTCTGTATTAAAGTCCAAAAGTAAAGTCCAACTCTATGCTATTCTGTCCCTAACACTATGCAGAAACAACAAAAAGCCTCCTTTCTCCTGGAAAGGCCTCTTCAGTTTCTGAGCAACACAAGTCTAGGTGAAGGACTCTTCTCCTAGATGTTTTTCCTTGGTTTTAATATGCAATTCTCAGATATTGTTGAGCTTGATGTATTTCCTGTAGGTGACTTTTCCCAGTCTCTCTTTCCCCTGCTTACTTTCCTGTTAGCCCTTTCCTCTTTAGGAATTCTGGGCAAAGGTCTCTTCAGGTTTTCTGAAAGTGTTTATTTTCCTAGCTCCAATTTAGAGAATGAATCCCTCTTCGTATTCTCCTTACTCTTAATATTACTCTGTATCGTCAACTCTTTGTGTATCAGGAAATGATACCTCTTCTTCATGCTCACTGTCTTCTGTTGTGCCTTTCTTACTCTCAAGCCATTCTCTAGGATGGGTAGGCAGAGTCCTAGAGTATTTGTTACTCTTCTTAACTTCAGGCCAAGTACTGCGACGGGTATGATAGCAGCACTCTCGATTGCCGAGATCTCTCCCGGGTGTCACGCCATCCCAGTTACCATGTTTCACGGGGGTTGGAGTGGCCGGGCCTGTTCTCAGGAGCGGGACGTCACATGACATCCAGATGACCTGCTTTCTCCTCCGTAAGCGTTCTGCTATTTCCCATGGCTCAGCAGCTTCCACGTTTCAATGTTCCTGGAGCAGTTGTCGGACCCACTAGTTCATCCTTCGAGGGTCACGTCACGGTTCTTGCCTGCTGCTTCCTCATGGGGGTCTTCCACTCTGCTCGTCAAACTCGGTCTCAAGGTTTCTGGCCAGCAGCACCTTCTTCCTTGCTCCCGCCAGAGGCTTGTGTGGTCTTGCAGTCCAGTCACGACTTGACTTGTTTGAAGCTCACGGGAGTCTTTCCTGTCTGACGCTAAGAAGTTCTTCCTCAGTTTCTATTACAGGTTTATTACAGGTACCTCCTCTGTCTGATGAATGTTCTGCATTCTCAGTTCACTCTTCTTCATCACAGTATTGGGAATAATCATCATTACTCATCCACCACTCCTCTTCTTCATAGTATTCATGATGAGTTGTTTTTCAAGAGGGAACTGGAATTCTGTATGACAGTAACACACAGTGATCTAACTTGGTGGTGTTGGAGAAAGGGGTTTTTGGGAGTTCCCTGTCCCTTATGGGGAGTCTCTCCTTGTGAGGTCCTGCTTACTGCCACCCCTAGGGTGATTATTGTGAAACAGACTCACTTCCCTATCCTCACAAGGAAAGGCCCCTCCGCCACTGGGGAAAAGCGACCGAATCCCGTGATTCGGCACAATATCTATTGCTGTATAATCTTATTCAAGAGCATGTGAATCCATGAAAGATGAAATGCTGGAGAAGGAATACGTTACTTACCTGTAACTCCTGTTCTCCAGCATTGGTATCTTTCATGGATTCACATGCTCCTGAATAAGATTCCTGCATACCCCTTTCTAGCTCTTCTTGGCTCATACTGGCACACCAATTGCGCTGCCAAATATGAAGATGGCCACCAGGGGTGGAGCTAAGTGGGTCCTGTTTAATTGGCTGTGGTCGTTATGACCCCAAAGTGACTGTGATAGAGCGCTAAAGTGGCATGACATTTAAAAGTTTAAAGGTACACTGCTATAATATTACTGAGGATTCCCAGCTTGACGACGAGGAATATTCAAGAGTATGTAAATCCTGTTCTCCAGTGCTGGAGAACAGGAGTTACAGATACATAACTTATTCCTTCTCTGGGGTCCACAGAAGTGCGATGTCCATCTAGCACCTACAGTACTTGTCTCTGAGTATTTTCTGTATCCCCATGGTTTGGCGTTTATATGGCATTTCCTGGACCTCTGTTGCATAAACTCAGACTACACAGATTGTTTTACAAATACTTATTCAGTCTTTTGGTTATATGTCCGGCTGTATGTGTGATATCTGCACTCCTGTGGACAATGAACACAGCAACTAGACCTCATAGGGTGAAAGGGTATTGCAAGGAGGTATTGTCTCGGGAGGATAGCTTAGAGGCAACGCGCTCGCCTTGGAAGCAAGACGCTGCGGAGCAACACAGGTTTGATCCCTAGTCTGTGCTGAGAAACCTCTGGGTATTAAGCGGATTATAAATAATCTATTCTAATTGTTAAAAAAGGTGGTCCTTGGAAGTTCTCCAGAGAATTTAGAATTGAAGGGAGCAGGAAAGATTTTAGCAGATTAGGGGTGCATTACGGCAAATAATTTGGGGGATAAATGTGAGGTGAGGGGGATGGGAAGGGTATCCTGAGGCAGTCAGGATCAAGTGGGTATGGCAACAAAGGGCAACACATATGTGGAAACCTGAGGTGATTAGAATGCACTGAGGATGGGGGCCAGATGAGGAGTGCTCTTTAAAATCTATGTTTTGGATGGAGACTCTGAGAGGCTGCTGCAATATGGGGGGGACTGACAGGGTTCATGGTGGATTGAGGGTAGATAGCAGTTGTGGGAGTGCTGAGAATAGGAGTGGAATTCCATAGTGGATGGAGAGAGAGAAAGAGAAATAGAGAGAGAGAGAGAGAGCGCGAGAGAGAGAAAGGGGTAGAGGGATAGAAGGGAAGAGATAGTGTGTGTCGGTGGGTGTATGTGGGTATGTGTGTGAGAGAAAGTAGAAAGAGCCTGACTGGTTTCTTAAGATTATTTTTGATTGACTTCCTTCCAGATCGGCCAAATGTTCAAGACCAGAGGCTTGTGGAACGGCTTCAGCAGACCTACGTTGAGGCATTAAGCTGCTACATCTGCATCCATCGACCAAAGGTGAGTACTGACGGATGGAAGTACCAACCTATGTTGTGTGACTAAATGGGAGTGACCAGCAACTCAACACCAAGGATCAATTTGGAGTAGCCAGCACCAATCCGCTGTACAATTGTGACTCTCGCTTATTGACCAATAGTAGGTTTCCACCCATGAGAAGCCAACACACCATTGGCAAGTTTCCAGGTTCAACCCACAGGTCAACTGTGAGCCTTCAGTACCAACCCTCAATTTGACCCAAAAACCAACACATCGGCCAATGATGAGTCTCCAACCCCACAGCATCAATCCATGGAATGACATTTAGACCGTAGCCCCAACCCTCAAGTCAAACATTAATCTCAATCTTCAAACCAGCCATCCCAACCGCAGCCAGATGTGCGTCTGCAGGCAAAACCCACAGACCAGTTGAGAGCATCCACGCTCACCCAATCCACCCTCACCCAACTGGCAAACTATGAGCCAGTCTTTGCACCAGCGTGAGTCTTAAACTTTGACATGGCAACAAGACTAAAACATCAGTCAGCTGGTCAACAGGCAATCCAATTTACAAAATCACATTTCGTCTCTAATTTCGTGGAGATGATTTTTGGAGCTGTATGACTTTTCAATGTATTCATTTTAGAGAAGTGACCAGAACTAGGTGGCCATTGGAGAAATATTTGTCTATATAATTCATAACACTAACTCAATTTGTTGGCATTATGTCTAAAAACTCACATCCTTAAAGAAGAAGAGACAATAGAATTATTGGAATATCTGTCCAGAGACAAGTTTTCTATACAATCCCAACAAAATGACACCATCTATTCAAGATAATACATATAACAAACAAAAGGCATACATTACGAAAAGTTGACTATGCAGAAAGAGGCTTTACAAGCTGTTAAGATGGATTTTCAGAGCCATCCCAGTGGACAGATTGTGTGGCCCTCCTATTCTGGTGAACAAGGAAAGAAACCTATGTCGCATGGCACAGATGGCACAACAATCATTCCAAGCCACAGAGATGGTTCAAGGGTTTTTATTGACTTCTTTGTGGGGCCTAGGGCCGTCCCTCTCTCGCATCTTGTTTTGACCCTCCCACCTTACCCGGGCGTCCATGGTCCAGGGTTTGTAGATATTGAATATTATCTCCCAGTGTCTAATTTCTGTCATCTCCTGATAGTGGGGACCTAAAGGCCATGTGATCTTTTCTATCTATGGCTCCCTCAGGGACTTTCTAGCTATCCCTACTCTATCCATTTGTTAGTGTTCTAATGAGATTTAGGGATTTAGGGATTGTGAAAAGTTGTAACAAATGGCACAATAAGGATATTCAAGTTCATGCTTTTTAATTAAGATGATTGGATGGTTGGGGTTTATTATAGTATGTTTGTCTTCCCTAGGTTAGTCCCAGGCAGCCTTTTACTTTCTTCACCTCCTCCTTCTTGTCACCACCTCTTTCTCCTAGGCCAGGGTCGTTAGCCTTTGATTCTCTGCCTTCTTTGGACGCTTCCTCCTTTTCTCTGTTCAGGGCCTCACTCTTTCTTTTTTTTTTCAGGGCCTCTGCCCTTTCCTGCCTTGCCCTTCCCTGGTAAGAACCTCTTTATTCACCTTCTCTGTCTTCCAGCATTGCCTTCACCTCATTCAGGGCCTTCATCCTCACGTTCTGTCTTTCGCTCATAAAAGTCCTTGGCCTTTTCTTCCTCTGCCCTTTTCTTGATTAGGGCTGTCACCAGGTTTCTATTCATCTACCTTTTGGTCTCCTTTTCTGTATTACTGGTCTCTGGATTTTAGTCTCCTCCTGTCTCCAGGTTTTCCAATCATTCTTTGCTATCAGGTCTTACAATCAGCCCCTGTTCTCCAGGATTGAAAGTCACTACTCCACTGCAGGTCTTAAAATCTGGCCAGGAATCACCCCCTAATCTCTGGCTCTAAGTCTGGTCTTCCACTCCAGCCCAGCAACCTTTCTCTCTACTCAAGCAATCTTCCTCTTTCTCTTTAATGCTACAAACTGCTTTCTATGTATCAAAAAACTCCCTTCGACTTTTGTCATGGAAGCTGGTCCTTATATAGTGCTTGGATGCTGATTGGCCAGAGTGGTCACATCCCCGCTCTGGGCATGCTCCAAGACAGGGCTGCTTTGTAGTCCTGAGTTCATTGGGGATGTCTTTAAACATAGGGAAGCAGCCATCTTCGATCCCAATTCACTCTGTTTGTTGCTGGCTGGGAAAGTGCTGCTAGTTTGCTACTCTGTCTCAAGCTGGGAAATGTTTCTGAATTTCTTTTTGGTGTCCTTGTGTGTCAAACAGTTCAGGCAAGTGTGTACAACTAGTTTTGCCAGAGGGCCGAATGTACCTTACAAGCTGTCTACGGGGGGGCTGGATTGTTCATTTGGGGGAGCTGGGAGGGTCATGTGACGAATTTGAATACCCCCACCCACCCCAGGCTTTTTTAGTGAGCATGTGGGGCAACAAACAGGCATTTTTAGTTGTACTTCTTGTCTGTATTGCTATTTGTGCTTTCAATTCTGCATCACATTTATTAACCAAAAGGGTTTTTCTAGTGCTTATTAACATACTTCATGCCGCTGGTGTTAGTACACATTATTACCAAGTCAGAAGAAAGAGTGATTTAACCCTGTGCTTGGACTTGTTATTCAGAGTTTGAGAAAAAAAAATCATCCCATTACCCTTAGCAGCAACAACCTAACTGAGAGCTAGCTGTCCTGCAAGTGAACAAGAGCTGTGCAGATGTGGCTGACTAATGATCTGCCCACATTAATGACTAAACGAGGAAGCTTTGCCTCTGGATTTAGGAAGAGAATGAAGCTTCCAACCCTTTGCATGCCCAATGTCAACATTGCTTTGTCACCAGGCAATGAATTAATGTTCTCTTTCCAATACTTTGCTCTGAAGCAGCATGCAAAGGTGGTGTGCATAGGCCATGGATGCAAAATATAACTGATATCGTTTTTCTATACTGCTTATTACCATGCTTTACAGCACTTGTGTTGGTAAAATTGTGCACTAAACCCAGAAGAAAAACAAAGATATTACTGACCTTGAATATTTCATCTGCAGTGTGAGCACACACACACTCCCTGGCACCCCAGAAGCATGTACAAGACACAACAAGCCAGTTGTACCACATGTGAACAAGAGCTGTGTTGACCACAGGCCTGAGAGGGAAGGGGTGATGATGAGGCTTGCAACTGTTACAATTGAAAAGGACCCCAAATATTGGGGGGCCCTCTATGACTTGGCCAAAAGCATTTTAAAGTGATCACTGGCTGCTTTTCTTTGCTCTGTTGTGCAGAGGAGAATAAAGCTGTTTGGTGATACTCTGCATCTATGAATCCCCTCTCTCCATTGCTTTAGCTAGATCAGATGTTTGCCCATAGAATGAAGTCCTAAGGTGGGGCTGGTGGTATGCACATATTCTATAAGGAGGCTTCAGTGCTATAAAAAAACAAATGACTGTCACTTTAAACGTGCATTTGCTGTCAAAAGACATACCTCTCCAGAAGGTATCCAATAATCACGGACACCTTTTACCCTGCTGTCAGCTCTTTGGGGTGAAACAGTGAGTATAGTTGGAGGTTGGCTATTTTGGGATTGTGTGTGGAGCTTTGCTCGGGGGATTCAGGGGGTTACCGGCCTCCATCTTCCTTGAGACTTGTGTAGAGTACTATGCGATTTGAACATAAAAACAACTTTCCGACCCCTAGTTATTGCGCTTGCGGCCAGCAATGAAGATCACAGTATTTATTTACGATTCGTAAATATGCAAAAGGTACCAGCACAGTGAACTTAAATCTCACATAAATATCCAGATCCTTTGGCACAGTTTCAAAAATACTATTAAAGTTTAAAAATTGGTAAAAATGAATCCATCTGTTAAGAATGCTATAAAAATGTATTAGTAAAAGTTCTATCCACCATCTAGCACCTTGACTTGGCCAGGACTAACTACTAATGGTCCCTTTCCTGCTTCAGTCTCTTGACAGAAAGAAAAACTCCTACAAGTAACTTCAGTGGCAATATTTGTTCCAGAGTTCTCCCCACCAGTATCCCTTGTGAAGAGGGTTGAACAATAGCTGCCTCTCTTTATAGTACCTTGGTTTGTGCCAATGTTGGTTACAGGTTCCCCCAAGCTGGTGTCCCAAATAAAGGAGGATTGCGCCTAGATTGCCTTTTCACTGCTTTTTGATCGCCCTTTGGCTATTGTCAATGTGGTTTACAGGTCTTCCCCAATTGGTATCCCATAAAGGGGAAGTTGCGCCCTTTTCGCCTCTTTGCTACTTCTTCATTCTCGCCTCTTGGCATTGCGGGTTACAGTTGCCCTGGTTGCCTTTCTACTACTTCTTTACGGTCTCTTGGCTGTGGATAATACTAGTTACAGTTTTCCCCAGGTTGGTATCCCTTAGAAAGGGGAATTTTGCCTGTTCCGACTTTTTAATTGTTTGCTATTCAATATTGTTATCTAGTGCCAAATCTCCTGCTCAGTGCGTCCCAGGGTCACCTCTAATGGGAGGCCAACTCACTGGTTTTCTCCGTCATCTCTGTTTTCCTCTCGGCCGCTGCATTCTGCCTCCTTTGGTGACAGCTCTCGCGTAAATTTAGCGGCCTCTACTTCAGTTCTGGTCCGAAGCTCTGCCAGCTGTGTAGGGCTTCTGCATTCTCTCGCCCTCTGAAGCAGCCCCTGTTGTGTTGGGAGCACGTATTCCAACCGGCTGGGCTTCTTCTTCCACCACCGTCCACAATGCTGCTTCCTGCTGCGCGCCCTCTGCAATGCTGCCCGCTTCTTCGCTCTGCATCCGGCTGGCATTCTTCATTCTGCTTCTCTGACAATCTCAGGGCTTTGGATTGCTTCTGCTACTACTTCCACGTCTCTTCTCAGCTGCAGGTCATTGTGGGATTTAAATGTCCCTCTCAAGTGCCTTGCTTGATAACGACTAGACTGCAAATTTTGTTCAATGACATTTCTGATCCTCATTAACTCCTGGTCCTTCTTCCTCGTCCCAGTATCACAGACATTATGGACCTTGAAGTATTTGTATTTATTTTAATTTATATAACGGTTTAATCCAAGGCACTTTACACGAGGAACAAGAAAATACAACAAGCAATACATGACATTAAATCTAAACCAGAAAACAGTACAAGGAACAATTTACATTATTTATGAGGTTCAGTGCAAATGGAGAGTCCATAGTGGTATTAATCCTTTGACGTTTAGTTAGTTGTGAGTGTTTGGGGAGCTAATATCTGTTACAGTCAGGGTTTGTTATAGAAAAGGTTTTGACTTAACATTGGTGTGTGGACCTCTACCCAAAGCAGAATCATGGCAATTCGGGGACGTTAGATGTACTTCCTGAACCCCCAAGGTACACATTTTAATCTGATCAGAGGAATTTTCATAGCATGTTCTTTGGGTAGTTTAATTGGAGGGACTTGTACAATGACAGCACACCATTAAGTATTTTGGAATGATAGGGTTTTCATCCTCATAAGAGGACGAATACCGTGTCTCTCCCAAGGGAGTCATCACTTCCCCCTGACAGCCATATCCTCCCATGTGATCCTCCCTCATGATACCACCCCCACCCCATGGTCAGGATCCTGTAGCGGCTGCCTTCCCTGGCCACATGGGAGGAGACTTTATGCTGGGGTTCCGTGATGAGCCGCAGGATTCATCACATTATCTGCTCTCACACCCTGACCAAACACAAAAAAACGATCCCATCAGCCTGGAGAACTGACCCAGCAGAGCAGAGTACCGTAACTATGGCGACGTTACTTGTTGAGGATGGGGAAAAAGCATAACCAAATTCCCAATAATCTTACTAGGGAGCAGCAGGCTGACCTCCAGGGGTTACTAGCACAATACACTGAGGTCTTTTCAGAGGAACCAGGAATAATTAGGAATTTCTTCCATTAGATTACCTCCTGGACAACCGGTCAAACTGAAGCCCTATCAGATCCCCTATATTAAAAGACGAATCATAGCAGAAGAGATAGAAAAGATACAAAAGCAAGGGGGAATTGAACCTTCAGAAAGCCTCTAGTCTTCCCCTATCTTTCTTGTAGCAACACCTGACAGCTCATGGAGATTCTGTGTAGATTTTCGTAGACTTAACCCTATCTCGGTTTTCAACAGTTATCCTATGCCAAAAATTGATGAGTTGATAGAACGCCTAGAGAATGCCCAGTTTATTAACACCTTGGACTTGAAAAAAGGTTATTGGCTAGTCCCCCTAAACCCCCTAAACCCAGCAAGTAGAGAAATTACCGGCTTTAGCACTCCTCATGGTCAGTACCAGTTTATAGTTCTCACCTTTGGCCTACATGGAGCCCCAGCTACATTTCACAGCCTAATGGATAGAGTAGTACACCCTTACTTGTCCTTTGTAGCAGCCTATTTAGATGACATGGTGATCCATAGCTCAAGCTGGCAAGTACACCTGCGCCACCTATACGAGGTCACGAGGGCCTTGAAAAGGGCAGGACTTATGTCAAACCCAAATAAATGTCATCAGGCCCAAAGTGCTGTGAAATATATAGGGCGTTTTGTCCACAATGTGTTAATTCAGCCCTAAATACAAAAAGTAAGTGCAGTGGACCCAACAACAACCCCTAGGAGCACTTTAGAGCATTCCTAGGGCTAGCCGGCTACTACTGTCGGTTTATCCCAAAGGTTTCCACATTTTCTGAAAGTTTTACAGACCAATAAAAAAAACCTGCAACCAAAACAAACTTGTCTGGACTCTGGGAGAGAGGAGAAGTGGGAACCACAATAGGCCGGATGCCCTAAAGAAAACCCTTTGTGATTAACATATTCTTAAAATGACGGACTTCAATAATGAGTTTATACTTTAGATAGATGCATCCAAGGAAGGATTAGAAGCTGTTCTGAACCAGTTGCATCAAAAATGCCTGGTATTGTGTAGCAGTTTGAAACGATTTCCCCGGGAACAAAATGATGCCACTGTGAAGTTAGAAGCCCTGGCCATCAAACTGGCCATGACCAATATACCATACTGTCTTACTGGTAGGAATTTCCGGCTCATTTATTATTTGTTTGCTTGTTAGATGCTTATACAATAAGAATATAATGTTTCAAAGCTCCCACAGGGCAGGGAGGGAGGGAAAGAGGTGGGGTGGGAAATACATTACAACACAATATTAAGAGCAGAGGGAGAGCGACAAACCTACTAAGCCTTGTGAGTATTCAGAACGTGCAAATGCAGAGAAGATGATGGAAGAGGGGTAAGCGCTGGGGAGTCGGAGCTCGTGGGTGACCCATCGACAAAGTGCTAGGAATGTTGAATGCAACACAGCCTAGGGCCGCGGGCCAAGGACACCAATTCAGCATCTGTGGGATTAGCAGAGGAGGGGAGGGGGGAAGGAGGTGGAAAAGAGGAAAGTCTTAAAGAGCTTCCGTAATTTGAGAAGATCCTGCTCCAGGGGAGGCTATTCCAAAGGAGGAAGCCGGCAGAGGAAAGTGAGCGGCCCCCTATTAGCAAAAGGTGTTGCACTCAAAGAGTTGGTGCCAGAGGAGCAAAGTGGTCTAGAGGGAGAGTACTTAGTGAGATAAAGTTGAAGATAGTGTGGTCCCCTGGTTCAGACAGCCTTGTGGATGATGCAGAGGGATTTGAATTTAATCCATGCAGCAACCGGGAGCCAGGGAAGACTTATTAGTGCAGGAGAGATGCGGTCCCTGGGCTTAAGGCTAAGGATAAGTCTTGCTACCCTATTCTGGATAAGCTGAAGGGGTCGCAGAGTGGAAGAAGGAAGATTCAGGAGGAGGTTGTTACAGTAGTTAAGGCTAGAGAGAACCAGGGCTTGGGTCACATTGAGCCTCTGTGGGAAAGTGAGAAAATGTATAATTCCTTTGAGAGAAGGACGAACTGATAGTTGATGATTCCATTTCTGGCTTCAGATGAAGGCGCAGGGGGAGAGCCCAAGGAGGGAGACCAGAGAGGAGAAGGAGGAAGCAGGGGGGAAGGATCTCAGTTTTAGAGGCGTTGAGTCAGAGATCATTGGAGGCGTACCAGGACTGGATGGCAGATAGGCAGTCAGGGATGATGGAGGGTGCAAGAGGGTCAGCATGCAGTCTGAAGAAGAGCTGTGTCTGACCTGTGTAAGACTGGAAGTTGGAGTAGAAGGAGCTGATGAGGCGTGCAAGGAGAGCAAGGTAGATGTTAAAGAGCCAGGGGGAGAGAATAGAGCCCTGACGGACACCACAGTGGAGACGAAAGTAGGAGAGGAGAAGGGGCCCAGGATGACTTGGGAAGAGCGGTTAGTGAGGAAAAAGGACAGCCAATCCAGTCCCGTTACGAGATACCAAGTGTATCGTGGAGCCTTTGTATGAGGATGGAATGGTTAACTGTGTCAAATGTAGAGGAGAGATCGAGAAGGATAAGGACAGCTGGGGAGTTGGACTCCAAAGATGCAAGCAGTTCTTCACAGGTGTTCAGAAGAGTAGATTCCATGCCTCTGTATGCTCGAAATCCAGATTGATGGTCGTGAAGGCCATGAAGAAGTTCAGTGTAGGAGTTAAGTTGTGGCAAGGCTAGCTTCTCAAGTAACTTCCCCAGGAAGGGGGTGATGTAAATAGGGTGATAGCTGGCAGGGCAGGTAGGATCAGAGGAAGGTTTTTTCAGGAGTGGCTGGACAAGGGAGTGTCTAGGGAGAGTGGGGGAGATCCAGTGATGAGAATGATTGTAAAAATGAGCAAGAGCAGGGACAAGAGAGCCAATGTTATCCTTGATGGTCCCGGATGAGCAAGTGGAGACCTGTTTAGAAGAGACCTTCATGGAGCGGACAACTCTGGTAACTTCCTCAGGTGTGACAGGGGAAAAGGAGGAAGGAGAGGGGCAGGGGAGGTGTGAGATGGGTTGTGAGGGAGTGTAGAAAGGGTGGTCAGAATGTCCAGAGTTTTGGTGGCAAAATGGGAGGCCAGTACATTGCAGAGGGCCTGGGAAGGAGAAGGTGAGGAGGAGACTGCAGAGGGGTTGGGTAGTTCCCTGTAGATTTGAAAACTTCAGCCGAGTTATTCGAGGCGCCAGAGACCCATCCCTGAATGTGGGCTCTTTTCTTTGCACAGATGGTGAGTCGGTATTGCCTTTGGAGCAGGCGGCAGGTCAGCTTGTCGGAAGATGAGCCCGATCCTGATAATCACAGATCCCTCTCCTCTAACCTGGATGTTTGTAATTCCTGGCCAAACTCCTGGAGAAGTTGGCTATCTCTCAGTTGACCCACCACACTCAATCTATTGGTTGCTTCCATGACCATCAGTCTGGCTTTAGAGTATCCAGAGGCACGGAAGCTGCTCTTCTGAAAACCTTTGAAGACCTGCTCTCAAATCCTGACACTAACGCTCCCTCTGTCCTCATTCTCCTTGACCTCTTCTCTGCGTTTGTGACGGTTAACCACAACATTGTGATCGCACGTCTCTGTGACTCCCAGGGAATCACAGGTACGGCTCTGGCATGGTTAACCTCCTTTCTCTCTGACTGCCCATCCCAGGTGGAACTCAGAGTCTTTCTATTGATTATAGCTCTCTCAACTTATTGCGTTCCCCAGGGATCTAACTTATCCCTCTAGTTCTTCAACGTTTATATGGCTGCTCTGGCACGTGCACTTGCCACTTTCAACTCTAACTTCCAATGTTAGGCGGATGACACGCAACAATCTTTCAGGCTACCCTCAGCCGGCTCCTCCTCCTTGCTCATATGTGACTGTCTGTCCGCCATTCAGTCATGGTGTGCTGCAAACAACCTCTGCCTCAACGCCAGTAAGACTGAGATCATTCGCATTGGGACTCCTACTCCCGCTTTCCCACTTCACTCGGGCCCGCCTCCCTGGCCCTGCGCCCGCAGCCACCTGTGAGGCAAGAAACCTCGGGGACGTTTTTGACTCCACTCTTTCCTTCCTCTCTCACATTTCGGACATCTCTAAAGTCTTAACTATCAGCTACACCTCCTCAGTGGTACTCTACCTTTTCTCACTTTCCGCCAGTGGCTCACTGTCTCTAGAGCCCTGGTTCTCTCTAGACTAGACTATTGCAACAGCCTCTTTCTCGATCTCCCCTCTTCTGCCCTGTGCCCTCTGCAACTCATCCAGAACAGAACTCTCTCTTTCCGGCACTAAAATCCCTTCACTGGCTCCCTGTGGCTGCAAGGATCAAGTTCAAGACCCTCTGCATTGCTCACAAGGCTTTCTGGGGCCTGGGACCTATCTACCAGCAACGCTGCTTACCTAAATACTGCGAGTAAGCCGGTTCTCCAAGCAAAGATCAAATTCCAGAAACTCCTCAAGGCCGCCTTCTCTTCTTCCTTCTCTTTCCCTCTACCCTGCTAACCTAGTTTTCTGCTCTTACCCTCTCTCCCTCCTCTTCCTTAAAGCTTGCTGACTGGCTGCCTGGTGTACCTCAGAGTCTCACATGTCCCTCGCACCCTCGCCAGTCCTCTCTCGCACTTGCTTACGGGCCCTACCCCCCACCCACACTCACAGCACTTGAGAATAACCCAAGAGAGTGGCTCTCTCTGCACTTACCCCAGTCTCCACCGACCGGGTGCACTCGGACCGCCCCATCCCTATGACCCTCTGTGCACTTGCATGATCCATATGCACCGTGCCTGAAGTTAGTCTGTCTGTTCTCCCTTGTCATCACCCTTTAATCGCACTGGTAAAACTGCAGAATCGCCATCAGGCCTATTTGCTGTATCTCTAACTGTTAAATGTATTTTACGCACGTACTCTGCCTGTACATACTATTATCGTCTCAGAATTTCAAGGGCTCTGAGCGACTGTTGTTTTTTCCCCATGTTCCCACCCTCCTTGAGTGCTTTGAAACACTGGCTGTGTGTAGACACTTTATAAATAAACAAAACCAATAGACCAGCTAGAGGAGGGCCTAAATCAAACAGGTGGTATGTGATGAATCCAGGGGGATTACCACCTCTCCCAAGGGGGAGCCACACCCTTTGGAACTAGGGAGGCCCACAATGCATAACACCCCCTAGGGGGAGAGAGTATGCGGGATCCCTCTGGAGGTGCCTCCACCATTGGTGTCAGGGAGACCCTAGAGAGTGGTGTATAAGTCACCAACTCCGCCCCTCTCACCTCAGACATTAAAACCTTTGAGGTATGTAGGGTCTGGGGTGTATGATAATCCTATAACCTCTTTAATAATGGCTGGCTCTGCTTCTGACGCATGTTGTGCCCAATCTCCCGGAGATGCGAGTATACCAGCCCCCTAGATGTGCGTCATTTAACAGACCAATCAGGAGAGAGTCTGCAAAGTCAGCAGAGTTCAGCTGCACTGAAGCACCCAGGGGGAGGGGGGGTTTGGTGAGAGAGAGAGAGAAAATTAATATGAATCATACTCAGTCATGTCATCCCGGCCTGCGGTGTGCACTAAGAGAATGCAGGCAGATACCACGGATGAGCAACCTTAAAAGTCCATAGCAACCACTGGAACAAAGTACCTCGGAGGGCCAGTGCAAAGCCCCACCAAGAAACCGCCTACCACTCCTCGTCCTGAGCAAACAGGAGAGAAGAGTTGCTGATGGCCAACATTGAGTCCAGTTAACAAGTTGCGCAACACGCTATGCGGCATGAGGAGTCCCAGGCAGACCCCACACCCCTCCCGAGGAGTACTGATCAAAGCAAGCAGGTGGATCCATTGGCATGGGAGGTGTGCAGCAAAGTGGACAAGAGAAAGTAGAGGCCCGGAGTGGGGAGAGAATGAAGATGCCCCAGAAAGGGGGGAGAGAATGAGGCATAACCTAGAGTGGGGAGAGTAGAAAGCAGCACCAAAGTGGGGAGTGAGAAAAATGAGAGCCCGAGAGTGGTGAAGGAAGGAAGAAATCCCAGAGTGGGAAAGGGACAGAGAAGACCCCAAACTCCTGCAGAACGAAAGATGAAAGTCTCCCAGATGGTAGAAGGGCTGAGAGTAATCTAGATTCGGAAGAGAAGCAAAGTGGCCTGGCTGGAGTCATTGACCGACACTCCACCATGACACAAACTGTATCCTTGGAACTGTAAACATAGGCAAGGGTCTATGGTAAAGAGACCCAGGGTTGGGGCAGACGCCAGCAGCCTGCCCTTTCAATGGGTAGTTCCCAAAAGTATGCCTTTGTTGTTTTCTTATTTCCTTTTGAGAAGAAGGGGAAGAAGCTAGGTTAGAGAAGGATTCCGGGCCAAGGACTTAATTTATGTTTAGACATCCTGACGAGCATCCTTTTACTTGTTTCTGTTATAGAGTAGGGCTTGTACTTATAGGTTCAGGGAAACATTAGTCCGTTTTACCTAGTGGTAATAATAAAGAAACAGAAAATTGTGACTTGTCCGTCTCCTGATTGACACCCCACATTTCCCAGTAGAACTCTACCTGGGACTTGCCACTGGAATACTGACTACACATCCATTTACAGCTAAGGTAACAGACAATACTGGGAACATTTGAGGGTGGGCCTAAGAGGAGCTCTGCCAACCTCTTCTTGGCTTACCAATGTTAACTCCACCACAGTTCCACTTGTCCCAGTGCCCCGATAGCTGTGGGATCTCCCCCATCCATCAGTACACTATCCTTAAAATAACACTTAGTATTATCCGGTATGGCAGCATTCTCTTCAGCAACGTGTTGCTACAAGGATCCAAATGACACTAAAATAACACCAGCTCTTACACCTTGGGGTATAGAGTCTGGGGAGAAGAATGCTGCTGTGAGTGTACTTCCCTCCTCATAAGGGAAGGCCATATTCACAGAGTCGACCCCCAAGGTCTTACCCTTACATCCCCTTTCACATGATCACTTGCTCAATAAATGACACAAGATCCTGTGGCTCTGTAAAAGTAGGGAATCTTATGATGACATTTCTCTTGTTTGGGATTTGGAGTTCCACTACTATTATCATATTCTCCATGTGGCTTTCCCACTTATGCTTTTTGTTTTTGTGGGCCTTATGACATCCAGTGTTTTCAGAACCACCCTCTTTCCGTTTATGCCTTTTCACCTCCTCAGACTTAGGAGGAGCTGTTTAGTCCTTATGGGACACCCTATAGAAAACCCATAGGTCAGCAGCAATAGCGAGTTTCTCATGATTCTGCTAAATGTTGCGTAAGCTCTCTTTAACATGAAGCAAAATTGTTCTCAAGAACGACAAAATTCATCGTTCCAGCCAAAGTGGTTACTTTATGGCCTTCAACCCTCCAAAATAGGTTTTTGAGGGAGTCATTCACATAAGTGACACAAGTATTCGGCAGGAGTCTTTCCAAACTTCAAGGGCAGGACACGTTTGTTTGTTGCAATCTTCTGTACTAACATCCCTCAACTCCATAATGGCACTGTACCCACGTTGAGAAAGCCTGCTGAGAAGCCAAGCAATCTGATCAGTCTCAACAACTTCTTGCACTCACAAGCAAATTCAATAGCGGTTCACCATTCTATGATGTCATTCTTTTCATTTTATACACCAAGCAGATCCTTGGGAAACCTACAATGGGAGGAGGACACAGAGCCACTCCCAGGCCCTCAGAAGGAGTTTCAACTCCCAGTCCGTAATGCAAGCTCTAGCTGAAAAACCCTGTCCTTCTCTTTCTCTACTTTCTCGTACTCCAATCGTAGCCAATTTGTACTGCAAAACTAATTCTTTGATCCTACGTTTTTCTTTTCTCAGTATTGACAGTTGTACTAGTTGCATTAGAGAGAAGTATCACTTGCACTATTTTCATTAGTAACATTGACAAGCCCACAATCACTGGGTTTGGAGCTAGCATCAAAATAAGTAGACATGGGCAAAGCACTTTTCCTAAATATCCGGTGTTCTAGGATTCTCTGCGCCTACTAATTTTTAGTACCATAAGTAGGTAAACGTTTTTCACAATACATTTTCATAAGAAAATCTACTTTGTGAATGGAGAATGTTTCAGTAGCAGCAATATTACCTTACAAGCCTAAGCTTTTTAAAGGTAAGAGTTCTGCTTAACGAGCACTATACGGTCACTCCAGTGAGACTTTACTGGTACCAATCACCTTATCCTCACGGCTGAGCACCAATTGTTAAGATGGATTTTCAGAAACAGCGTTGGGAACAGATTCTGAGGTGAGACAAGAGGATAAGATCAGGAGGCAAGAGGATAAGATCAGGAGGCAAGCGGATAAGATCAGGAGGGAACCAGAGGGTGGAGAGCAATAACACGAGGAGGGTGGGGAGAGAAGGAGAGAGAGAGAGAGAGGGAAATACGGACAGAGAAAGTGTGTGAAGGGTTGTTAGGAAAGCTTTTTTATTTTCGCTGCTTTACTCTCATAAACTTCTATGGGACATGCTTGCTTTTTGCTTTGTTTTGACTCTTGGCCCAATTTAAAAAAATAAAATAATCAAAGCCTTTTGCTTTATTTACCCTGTCGTTTGACTCATTCTTATGGGGAAATGATCATTCCATAAGACTATCAGTACTGAGACTGAGGCCCTCATAACGAGTTTGCCGTTACTCGGAAACTTGCCTTTCGATTACCGGTGCCCGATATCCCGGTGTTACTGGGATATTATGGGTGCCGACAACGGGGGTAAGTTCCCATTTCATGGAATGCCGGTAGTAATGGTGCTGGTGATGGGGGCAATTCTTTGCTGGTAGGGGCCTGAACTCTTGGTAGGTCAGGCCTGCCGGTAGTTCACTGTTCCTACTGGCATCCTTGTAGTGTGCCTATTTGGGAAAATGGCGGATTCAGTATTACCGACATTATTCTCGGAGCGGCACACTCATAATGGCGAATTTCTTGTATTGTTGAAATTGCACACATCACCCTAAAGTAAAGTGTGGTTAGGATACTTGGTATCCTTACAACTTTTTCTTTATTGGCTTTTTGGTTACATTTCCAATGTGCCTAGTATGGGCTGGTGGCAGTTGATATTTTTCAACTGTTTTTTATATTTTTATACTTTTTACTCGTGTACCTTTGCATTTACTGCAAATAGCTACTAACGTAGGATAGCACCATAAGATGTCCATGCTACAAGATTTTTTTTGTCCTTTGGCCATATTGTTCTTTGGCCTTCTTCCTGCCCTTTCAGTTCCGGAATTGCCATCTATGGCAAGCCCTTTCTCAGGGGGGGAACCTTTGTTTGTGTGTGGAAAGTGGTGGTCTCTGTTTGGATGGGTGTGGGGGCTGGGACTGTTTGGTCCCAGAAGGACTGTGGGGTGGGAGGCACAACAAACACAGTCACATTTTATGCAGAGTAAATGAGTGCCAGGCTCTTTCTTATATATTTTGGTTGTAGGTTAGTTCAGCTTCAGGTGCAGCTGGGTAAAGCTTGAGCAGGCGCCTCTGCCGTATCCCCTTGGAAACACATACCTCACAAGTTCTTGATGTGTACTGGCGTTGAGCCGCCCGTCAACTAGACGCGCTGCTCGATTCTGCGCTGTTAATGGTTTCCATGGGAGCGGCGCACACGTGCGCCGCGACAATGGTCGCCATCTTGGTGTTGGACTGTGCTGGAGATAGCACACTCGTATCATCAGGTGTTCCATGTTGATAATGTGGAAGCCACATTATCGTTCAGCCCCATGAAATTGGGGAGCCATTGTGTGCTGAGATATAATCGATGCCCAAATCATACTTGTTACTTCATTTTAGTTGTGTCTGTGGTTGCCATGGGCGCGACGCGGCCATGGCATACATGATATGTATGCGGCTATTGTTTACGTGGGGGGAAATCTCCCCAGCCGGCTGGCCAGAGTGTACAGAATACTGTTCAAAGGATTGTATGCCAGTGTGGGGAATCCGCTAAAAGAGGTGATCCCAAGGGTTTCAAAAAATAAATCTCGCTCCTGACAATGGGAGTATCCACTATCCGTCACCCATTATACGTGACAAGAGGACTATAGGAGTTGTAGATTGAAATACAAATGCGGGAGGCAGGGCACCACCGCAGTCCAGGACTGCGTGGTGCCCCACCTCTCGCCAATGATAAGAGGCCCACTGAGGTTGGACAAGGGGCAGATTGAGAAGGAATTACCACGTCACTGCCAGTCAAAGTGTGGCATTGTTGGTTGGAGTCCTAGACAGTTAATACTTCTCTCCTGTATTTCTACTGACTCAGTAAATATGAAAGCTCAGTCTCTCTAATCAATACAATAAACAGTATATACAGAGAAAGCAAATTCATCCACGGTATGTCAATATCTCGGTGCCTGGCAAGTTTACATTCTAGTGGACCAATGCTCATTGTTGTGACTTACTCAAGTCATGCACAGATTTTCATTTCAAAACATATGGAGTATGGACAGTCTAAATACCTTATTCAATTTATGTATAGATATTGCGAGATAAGCCATAGATTCTCCTTTAACGCACGTAATATGTGCGCTTTGACTTATTTACATAATCGAACGGTGCTATGGAGTATGGACAGCCTAAATACCTTATTCAATTTATGTGTAGATATTGCAAGTGATTTCCAAGGCTCACCATAGTGCCCATGATTTCTTTCACTTTTTAGTTCTTAACTTTGGGAGTAACCGTCCTGTACCACACCAATACCCGGGGTAGGAGCTTGTCTTCTGACCGGGTCAGTAGGGATACCAGCATATCCAATATTCTATTGCCATATGCTCTTGAAAGGCAAGTCTATGTGGATGGTTGTTGAGTAATGTTAATTTTGTGTTTACAATGCAGGTAGAAGCCAGTGTCTTCTATTGCTCCAAATATAAGGTTAGTGTTCATTCACAGGAACCCAAGCTTTTGCTTCACTAGTGAACTACGTAGACCTAATTAGCTTATTTTCATCTTTTTAGGAGACACATTAAGGAATTGGCCAAAACATATCATGAAACTTAACACGTCCTGCCCTGAAGATGGAATCATTGAAATCCGAAACGCGTTGGCACTCATGATTTTATAGGAGTGTTTAGGATGACTGATTGAGCAGAAGGAATTTCACTGCTCATGTGCAAATACACATATCTATCTATTGGATTATATACTTTTCCGTTGATATCTTGAATAGGAATTAAATTCTTTGGTTTATTTGAGCAATCTATCAGCTCAGATATGACACTGTTTTCAAATGTATTGATGTATGTTTATTTTGAATTATTTTTTGCCCTTCACACTGACGTCTATCGGTGTGCTATAAAAGAACATTCTGCTTACCTGTTCGACCTGTCTTTTCCGTCTTGTGGTTCCTGACTGTGCTAAATCAGGATGCCAGGTTCATTTATGCACGGATGTGCACTACCAGATTAATATAAGGAGGGTTACGATTGAAATTTACATAATTGGAAATATTTATTGCATTGATCAGTTGGGATAGCTGTCTCTCTTGAAGAGGCCCCTGATCTCACCAGGTCACGAAGGATTTGGGTATTATATCCCATCTAGAGTGCAGCACAGGGTTACCGGCTGGCAACATCCGGTGTGTGTTTTGTGTACTGTCTGGTCCCAGCTCACATCCGACCCACAGAGTTTCTTTTACTGGGCAGAATGTTTGGGCAGTGGCTGTCCATGATTGGACCTGAATATCATACTTGTGTCCTTAGCCCCTCTGTAATGAGCCGGCACAAAGAGATTATAATCCATTGAGGGATATTGATATACAACAATTTTAAATCCTATGACAACAAAATATCGCTGGAAGGGTCAAAAGTCCGTCCCTCCATCAACTTGAGCCCCTTCATATCCAATTAAAAAAAAAAACAGAGCAACACAAAGGGCCATAGAAGTCTGTCTAGCATTGCTGGGCTGCTCACACAATTACAAGAAGTCATCTATGATTCTGTCTCAGCGAATGGTATTTCTAGGCCCAGACATGGCCATCACAACACTGTCTGCTGACAGGGACCGCACAAGACCATCTAAGGTTTTAGCTTTGTTTAGCTGTATTACGGTTGTAGTTATTTTTACAGTATTAGTCGCCAAATGCACCTGTATGGTAACCATTTGGGTGCAAAGAATTTTTGTGGGAATTCCTGTCCCCCGTCCCCTATTTTGTTTCCTGGATATTCTTTGTCTGTGTGGACCCTGATTGGCTGGCCGCCAAACCTTTTATGCTTTGTGCCTGTGGGTTCGTGGACTGCATGTGTTCATCACTGGGAAATGCTTTGCATTCCTCAGATATGTTTAGAAGTCACATGTAAGCTCTGCTGGCAAGATTAACGACTCCTTATGCTGCTGGACATGCTCTACTTACGGGCCCTGTCCTGATGTCGACGTCTCCTGCCTCTCCCTTACTGGAAGAAACGTCTTGCTGGCTATTCTGCTGTTTTGATCTATACTGAATTACTGGATCCTCCATATCTGCTTGTCGTGGTACTTCCTAGGTAGTGCTGCAGCTTTTGGGATAACCACCCTTTGTCCTCCCCAGAGCCGCCTGCGTCACTTGATGGGTCCTCCTCGCCTGCTACATTGCTGCTTTCTTGCTACTGTGTCCTCCTCGACATGGGTTTTGTACACGGGTTACTGCTTCCTCATAGGCCTCGTGGACCTGGCTTGGGTACCACTGGGGACCTTTCTTCTCTTAACCCTAAATCTCAAGCAATGGCTGCACAAGCCAATAGAGAACCTAAAACCTTCCTGTGCACCCGCCATTCCTGGTGCGTTTCTACTGCATCCAGCTCTGTGAGTAGGTGCCCCGGGATCCTTATACACCGACCAGCTGTTGCTCCTATTCTCCAGGGTCTCCATAGACTGCAGTTGAATTATTCATGTGATTGGGGGTCACACACTGCAGCCATCCTCCTCCAGGCCTCTCATTTTGGAACTCTTTTTTTTGGGTCTCTCTAAGACTTCCCAGCTGGATGGTCACTGCTTCTCGCTGTAAGTACTGTTCTCATAACTTTCAACTATAAGCATGTGGAATGTATTGGGTTGAGGTCTTTCTCAAAACTCCGGCAAAGTGACAGTTTTGAGTCTTTCTGAAAACTCCGGCAAAGTGACTGCTTTTTGCTTGTTACAGCAAGTGGCGTTTTTGCCTGGTCCCTCTGGGGGCTCTGGAGTTTTCTGGAAACTCATTATATTTTAGTCGCTGCATTTTACTCTCAATGAATTACCTGTGATAGCTAATTTGTATTTGTGTGCTGCTCCGTAATACTAGTAACTTTTGAGTGCAACTTGGGTCTTCCATTGACACAGTATTGTACTTGCTTTAATTACTTATTTGATTTGGGACTATTATGGCCTTCCCAACTGTTTTAACCATCTTTCCTCTCTCCTTTTAGAAACTGTACAGTGTTTAGTAGTGCAACGTTGGTGACCCTCTTGCTCACCAGGTTCTAAAGGGATTTTGGATTCTTTCAATTCATTACTGTTCGTTTTATATACATTCTGTGTTGGTTTGTGTGGTCTACCTATAGTACTTCTAAACCTATGCAATCCATAGTAAATAACAGTATGTCCAGTATGGGCCTAACTAGCTTGGTATTAGCCGACTTCATTGCTAAGACTAAAACCAGACTGCTCGGCTACATTTCCATTGAGTGAGTTATGGACTAACTTGGTGGACACCCTAGGTCTCTTTATACCCCTCACCAGAGGGCTGCAAAAAACTCCTTAGCAGTCACAAAGTAAGAAACTAAACTGTCCACTGTATACAGTTCCCCACCTGTAATACTGCATATCCTTTTTTTTGCACAGGAAACTGATAAAAATATGTTTTGATGACTATATTGGGTGAGGTGGGAATTCCCTTACTGAATGTTCTGAAATATTTAGTGTACCTTTTTGCAACCCTGATCCATACCACGTTGCTCCCATCACATTCAGCAGAAGGAGAGTTAGGTGGACTTAAGGGAAGCCTTATTAGCTAGCTGTGGACTGGTTCTTCCCCTTACTTAAAACAGGGTCAGAGAAAAATCATTCTAACAGTATTTAAACCCCATTTTCCATGATGGTCTCTTGGTTTTACTGTTATTAACGCTCATGAGTCAAACCTAGGTTACTACATGGCTCGTTCCAGTAGAGGTAAGTTGGCAGCAGCAGTATCTATGTGGATGCTCCACTGGCTGAGACCTGTAAGCCTGCGACTTGGAAATCCATCCATACTTGTTTTGCAAACATGGTGCTTGGACTATGATGCTTGTGCTGATAACAGGGTGGCTCATCACCAGTTGCTAAAGTTCCTGATGTGGGGATTGAACATATAATTAGCACTTAAAATAAAGGTTCTATCAAACATGCATGTACATATTCAGTAAAATTACTACAGTGGAGCTCCATCTCACTAAGCCTTGAGGCTTGGAATACATCTTGTAATTAGGTCCCATGTTTAGGGTTAGTGAATGAGACTGGGGAGACCACGGGGGTTGGGTGCACCCCGCATTATGGGATGTAGGGCCAGAGGAGGAAAAGGGAGGGCCCTCAGTTTTCGTAGCCCATCTCTAACCTGTAGTGTTCACACTGACCTTTCTCCTCTATCCAATCACCCACCATCTTTTCGAGGAAACCCATGTGGAAATTCCCTACCAGTCCAAAACTCTACTACTCCTCATAGACTGCAAGAGTCATAGTAGCCCTTTTCAGAATGGGTTCCTGGAGCACAACCTCCTCCTATTGAACATCAGAGACACGAGTGGGGATAAAGGGACTGGCGAGAGAATCAGCCTTTCATATTTCGAAAACCTTCTGTTTCCAATAAAGAAGAAAATAAATGACCCAGTACAGCAGCAGTGGGTCTCTGACATCTCCAACCAATGGCTACTTAACAGAGGTTTTATTTGACAAGAACCACCATACACTTCCCTCTGATAGATTGCGAGTTTCCAGGGAGACAGCTTGTGGAACAGGAGCGGTGCCAAAACCACCAACTGGCAGCCTCAGAAGGGGAAACCTAACAAGAGCGGTTACTGGAGCAGTGTAAGAGGCAAGATGGTGAATGCTCCTCTTGTCACTTTGCGCCACAGAGCTGTCCCAGGAAATGGCATGCAACCCCTTGCAAAGACCATTGAAATTCATACAGCCCATCCCTGCGCTCAGTAGTCGCTGCATCACAGCTCAGTCCAGTTTGCCAACTCCTGTCTGCCTTACTGTATAAGCCGGCCCCGGCCAAAGCTGGTGCAAAACAGTGGCGTTAGGAAGGAGTAGGAGTAGGAAAGGCATTGATAGCAATCCGGAGGGAAGTGAAGGCAGAACTGCGAAGAGGAGGTATGAAGGTGAACCTGAAAGGAAGTAGAGGAGAATAGAGACTTGATGAGGAGCAAGTGGAAGCAAATTGAAAAGGAGCAGAGAGACCTGGAGAGAGGAGTAGAGTAGAGGAAGGTGAAGAGCGCAGAGACCTGGAGAGGGGAGTGGAGTGTGGAGGAGGCGGGGAAGGGCAGAAAGACTTGCAGAGGGGGTGTAGATCTGGGTAAGGAGGATGGCGTGAAAAGGACAAGAAGGAAGAGGCAAAAGAAATAAGACATATCACGAAAGGAAAAACAGCCAAGTTACCAGAGGTCTCAAGAAAGGAGGAGTCAGTGACTTGAGCGGGAAAACTAAGGGCAAAGGGGGACAAGGAAGTAGAATAGTTCAGGAGGGTGAGAGAGAAAATATGGGTAACCTGCAGAGGAGGCACTCGACACACCCAGTGCGGACTATGATTGTGAGAGTCGATAGTCAGTGTTACAGGGCCAAACCCACAGCTCCTCTGGGCGAGTGAGATCTGGAAAAACAAGGCCCCGGGTGTGCCAACATCTGAAGCAAGCCCTGGAATCTAGCAGGTGTAAGGGTCCACCTAAAACCTCTAGATCCTCCCCAAGACATTAACCGTGGAAAGCATCAACCAAGCTAAGAAGTAGTACTGGGGACATGGCCAAAACCCCATTGACTGAGTGACTTCCATTTAATTACCCAGTGGCAGAACCCAAGAGAAGTGAGGGGTGGACTGCGATCCTGAAGCAAACTGGAATTGATTTCTTTGAAATCCCCTAATTCACTTATATTTTTATTTATACTTTATTGTGATACAATCCAAAAATTGGATTTTACACAACTCATAAGTAAGTATATACATCCCAAAGCAAAGACATATATACATCTCAAAATACAGACAGAACATAGACAGTGCATAAATAAGACTAGACAAGTCAACTCACTCATATAAAATAAGATATAAAAATATAAAAATATAAGAAAATACAAATACCTCACATGGCAACCACGTAGTGGGGTTTTGATAAGTTAAAATAGGTGAGTTACTCTACCGGGTGAGCACCTGTAGTTATTAGGAATTCCCCAGTCCAATACAGTAGTGTATAGAAGAGACCATTCAGTATCACTTTAAAAAACTAAAGTGTTGAGATTTTCACTGAAGTAAAGGCTTCACATGGTTCCATACCCTGAAGAGAGCTAGCTGAAGGCCTAAAGTGGCTGGATTCAGACATCCATACCAAAAGGACTCATCTTTTATTGCCTCATGGTTATGGACCCATTTTTCATATGAGTTCATATATAACGGACCCAATTTTGGGCAAAGTGTTAGTACGTGCCGAGCAGATTCTAGTGCTCCTATTTTCTTACATATTCTACATGTTCTAGATTCACGGGGGATTTTTAGCCTTGGACCAATTATAGTAAGCACCGGGAGCTGGTTTGTTCTTAATTGTAGCAAGAAGCGTCTAACATCAGGTGCCGGGGTGAGCAGGAGATACACCTGGGGTCTAAGATATCTATGGGTGACATGAAGTACTGCCTCATACCCTTTTAAGGTAGCTAAGTACTCCACATTCAAGCACCAGTCCCACTTATTCAATTTATCTTGGAAAGCTCTTTTCTGATGTATAAACGGTAAATGTTTTAGCTTTTCGTAGGGCCAGTCAATCTCCGTAAATAGTGATTCATTCAGTTGTTTATAAGACCCACCGCTAGGGTGTTTTTCCAGGTCAAAGCTTTGCCCTGCCAGTTTGAGCAATTTACAATGTGGGTTGGCTAAGGCTTTTTAGTAGAAGGAACCTCTCGCGCGCAGTGCCATCCCTCTCAAAGAGACAAGACCCAGTTCCAAAGATACTGTACTGAGCAAGACGGTCCCAGGCCAAAGACAGAGCGCCAGTAGTGTCCCTCTAGAATGTTTAGCCACATCAAGTCTTGAATTGCTAAGGCCTCCAGGCCATATAGTACAGCAGGGACAAAGCATTGCATATACAACTTCATGATACCCGCCATACTGAAGCCAGCAGTCCCCTTAGCAAATCTACATGCCTGGAGGGTAAGCAATTTAGCTCGTCTTTTTTTGTTTCTGATAATGGCTTCATAGTCTGATAGGGCCATAAAATCCAACCCCAGATATGGGTATTGCTTCACCACTGCAATAATTCCCAAATTAGTATCAATGCCAGATCGTCTTGGCCCTTTTCTTGCAATAGCCATTATTTTTGTTTTTTCCAAGTTTATAACAAGGCCCAATTTAGCAGAATATTTCTGTAATTCATTAAGTAGAGACTTAATACCGGTTAATGTCCGGTCAAATAAAATTAGATCATCTGCGTATAGCATTCCCGTAAGTGGGGTATCCTTCAATTTAGGAGGGCAGTTTGATTTTAATGCCATATGTACCAGCAGATCTGCTACATATAAATTATATAGCATAGGAGCCGTTACGCATCCCTGCTTTACTCCTATGTTGGTACAAATCTCTTTGGATACCTCGCCCCGGTCGTTAAGGCGGACCGTTGTAATGGTATTACTGTGTAAGGCTATCAGGATATCTACGATCCAATGTGGGCATTCCATATCTTTTAGCTTGAACCACAGGGTATCCCGATCCACCAGATCGAAAGCACTTGTAAAATCTACAAAGGCAATGAAGAGTGTGGCATCCTTACAGCTCATGGTGTTATTTATTAGCATGTCTAGGACCCTGATGTTATGGGTAGTGCCTGCTCCGGGTCTAAAGCCAGTTTGGGCATAATGCAAAATCTGTCTTTCAGAAACCCAATTTTCAATCTCTTTAAGCACCAGCGTATTAAAGATTTTACTGCTCACATCCAGCATTGAAAGTAGGCGATAATTGGCCGGTAAGGTGCACTCCCCCTTTTTATATATAGGTATTAATATAGATTTGTTCCAAGAAGAAGGAATTTGTCTAAATCTACAGATCCTAGAATATAATGTGAGTAGTATCTGTGCCCAATTATGTGGGTCCTGCTTCAATACCGCATTGGCCAGACCATTTGGGCCGGGAGCATTGGATCATTTTAAATTCAGTATAGCCTGTTTTATATGGCTATAGCTCAGGGGGAGGGGCCAAGTTAGTGCCCCCATAGTGCTTTGTGAATTGATCGTATTCTCTCTGAAGAATTTGTGTGAGATATAATCTACCCATTTTTCTCCCTGAATGGGGTTTAAGACCTTCAATTTCTGTTCTCCCCCCGCCTTTGCCAATATTTGCCAGATCTTGCGACTATTTTTACTGCAAAGAGCTTCAGCAAATTTTTGCCATTTACTTCTTTTTTGAGTCTGGCGGTACCTTTTTAGCCAGTTGTGATAGTTACGTTTTATCTTTAAGGTCTCTGAAGTAAATATATCCACCTCAGAGGTAGAAGTTTTGTGTGTTCTTAAGGATCTTAAGGCTCTTCGCATAAGGCGTTTCTGGTCTCTGATATTAGCATCAAATGGTCGAGTACCCCCACTCTTCCAACTTATCATCGGGGTAGGGTTAGCTTTAAAGAGTGAGTGTGTTAGGTGGGTAATCCAAAATTCAATTTCCTCAGGACTCTTACCCCACATTAATTGCTTGATGGTCTTATCACTAGGGAAGGAGATAGTGGTCATTTTTTCAATATATCTGTGTGTCCATCTAATCTTGTTACCCACAAGGTTAGAAGCCAAGTCTTTACAAGAATCCACCTTTATACTATCCCCTCCACCCTCTAGGACCAATGTGAGGGATCCATGATCGCTAAAATCGTTCAACATAATGTCTAAATGCATGACATATGAGAGGATACACTCCGATACGGCCACATAATCCAGAACAGAGCTCTTTTCCCCCGCAGACCAGGTGTCTTTCCCAGGTATATCTCCCCTAGTACGGCCATTTAGAATGGTCAAGTTCCATTCTCTAATAATGTCCAACCAGAGGCTTCCTTTGTTATTACTCTTCGTTAGGGGCATATCACATGTATTCTGGACATAGCGGTAATTCCCACACCCTTCCAAGTCGAGGCATTTTGCGTTCAGATCTCCACAAAGTATCACTGCTGGCTTATTATCCCCTGTGTACCAAGCAGACAATATAGTATCCAATTTATCTCCTATGGCTTCTGTGTTCTGCTCTATAGATATTAATTATCAGGACCTTATTACAACCTGCCCAACCACCCGGCGGGTTTATTTCAATCGCCATGGAATTTCCTCCTGGGCTGTCCTGGTGAATCAATTTCGGATTGTATGTAGTCTTAACACCAATTAGGAGACCTCCTTTCGGTCTACCCCTGTCTCCCCTTACTGCCATACATTGAAATATAATATAGCCATCAAACGCCAAGTCGAAAGTTACCCAAGTTTCTTGCAGTAGGAATATGTCCGCAGCTAAGAGGATATTACAGGAGGCTCCCTCATTTATCCAGTGTCTAAATCCCCTCGTATTCCAACTGATGATGGTAAAGGTTCATGCCCTTTTCTTCTGGTCAAACATTAGTTGTAGCCATTCCCACCCTTGTTCATCACTGAGTCTTTGCGCAGCCTTTGATGTTGTTGGTCCAGCTGCACCAGGGGTACAAGCGCAAGAGCATTTCAGACACTTTTCCTCCATCGGAACAGTAGGTATGGGTACGTCTAATTTGTATCCCAGATATTCTAGAGACGACCAGTTTGCCCTTATCATGGCAGCTGTCTCTGGTAAGCAGCAATGAATTGTGGTTAATTTTACTCCCTTTTGAAGTGAGGGTTCAACAAAGCTGACATCGCTATTGTTTAGTATCCTCAGCGATGGAATTTTTGAGAGAAGAGCAAAGAGTGCAGATCTGTTTAATTGAGTGCCCATTTTTTCGCCCTCAATGGGCGCTATAGTAACTTTTTTAATGTCCAATTTTTCGTTACTCAAGGGCTCCCTGTTCTCCACACAAGGAGTTTTGGTAGGAATGTGTTGGGGAAAGGGAGGGGTCGGTACGTCAGCCTCAGTTGCCTGCCTGGGAATAGATACAGGGTTTTGTAGCCCTTCTCCTAGTTCAGAGCAATTTGGCGTCTTGGCTTCCAAATGCTGGTTAGATTGTCCCAGTTGTTCCTCCATTAACCAGCTGGTTAGTGTGCCCACTGTTTGGGCCGATCTCCGTTTCCTTCTGGCCACCCGTTTACGTTGTTTTTTAGATAGATTTTTAACTGGAGGCCGCGGGGTAGAGTTTCGGGGCGGGGGGGAATTTTGGGTTTTTTCCTCAGCTTTCTTAGCCTGTCTTCTCTGTTTTCTAGAGGGCTGTGTTCTATTTTCCACCACCCGCTCCCCTGTAAGAGGAGGTCCATGTTCCTCCTCCATCGTGGTTTCTTTGTCTAGTGCTGGTCTTGGGATTGTCTTTCCCTGACCTTTTGGAGATAAAACAGTGGGTGGTAGTTCCCGAAAGTCAATGCAGGGGATGGTTGGTAGTTTGATAGAGTCTCTCAGCAGTTTATAGAGAACCAGGACCACTCTCCCCTGGGCTTTTTGATCTTCATGAATCCTACCACAGAGTTTTAGCAATATTTTGATGGCGAAATTAAGTGTTGAGTTCTGAGATTGTGATGTTTCGTGAGTGCTATAATCTGGTGGAGCAAGGTCATGTACAGAATTTCCAGAGTCAAAGGCCATATTTGGACTAGCCGATAAACGTGGCTCCATTGATGAGGGTATAAGGGTGATAGTTGGTGAGGGGGAAGACAAAGGAGGGTCTGTTTGCGAGGCAGAGGATACAAGGATGGGGTGTTCTTCATCCCCCAGCGATGGGGTTTTAGCCAAGTTCTCCAAAGTCGGCAACATAGTTCCTCTTGGCTCCGGGGTGTCAGGTATAAAATCTCTAAGGGCAGGGGACCCTCCGGCTTTTTCCTCCATTTGTTTCCCCTCTTGTGTACCCACTCGCTCCTGAAGGGCATAGCACAACTGTAGTAGGGAGTCATTATCAAGATCCAGTGGTAGGTAACTACCTTCTCCCTCTATATGAGGCGTATTTCCTTTTTTTGGGCCAATCGCATGACTTTCCTCCTGTGGTTTACTGTGAAAGTATGCATCCAGGGGGCCCTTTAGTGGGACCGCCTCTTTGTCTCCTGCAGCGTTCCTATCTCCATTTTCCGCCAAAGGAGTTTTACTCAAGTCCGCTGTAGATCCTTTATTAGATCGTAGGCCATAGGGTTTCCTCCCCCTTGCCATTTTATTTCGATTTGTTGCCTTGCCCGGCATTCTCTTAGCCAAGGTGGATCTAGTTACAACTCCTTTCCTAGCTCAGTTCGAGACCAAGGGAGGGGATAGATAAGAAGCCGCTTTTTTGAGCAGCACCACTACCTTGGGCTAAGGCAGTTTATTGCCACACTCCAGGGAGGTTTGCCTAAAATAGCGAGCGGATTGCAGTGATAGTATAGGCAATAAGAAGGTTAGGGAAAGTTTAGGGCTTTTAGCTTTCCCAAAGTGCCTTGGCCTTTTGGCACTAAGGCAATGCCTAGTTCTAATCAGTCACCTTCTCCTTCCTCACTCACCCGTTTTATGAAGGCAAATTTTCCAATAATCATATAAAAATAGTATAGGCTGGTTACCTGTACGTGCACCGTGGTGTTTGAATCCGCACTTGCTGTTTTGGCTTGATTTAGAGTCCTGGAGGGATCAAAGAGGGGAATACCTCCGCAGTCTCCCTCAGTGCACCACCAGTGCCTAACAGCTGCACAACAGCCAGTGCCCTTTACCCCTGTCGGGCTTAACGCCGCAAGGGTTGCTGTCTCTCCTTGAAATACGGCGTTTGGGTCACGTGATCAGTCACGTGTCAGTCCTCGCAGTCGCCGCCTCCTCCAGGAAGCGGGTCCCAGCAAGAGCAGGAGCCCTCCTCGCTCACTTGCTCGCAATGCCGGTGAGGATTGATAAGAGTTTAAAAAAGACGCCGCTACTCCGAGATGCACACTACTCCGCTCGGGCGGCTGTCTCTCCTTGAAATACGGCGTTTGGGTCACGTGATCAGTCACGTGTCAGTCCTCGCAGTCGCCGCCTCCTCCAGGAAGCGGGTCCCAGCAAGAGCAGGAGCCCTCCTCGCTCACTTGCTCGCAATGCCGGTGAGGATTGATAAGAGTTTAAAAAAGACGCCGCTACTCCGAGATGCACACTACTCCGCTCGGGCGGCTGTCTCTCCTTGAAATACGGCGTTTGGGTCACGTGATCAGTCACGTGTCAGTCCTCGCAGTCGCCGCCTCCTCCAGGAAGCGGGTCCCAGCAAGAGCAGGAGCCCTCCTCGCTCACTTGCTCGCAATGCCGGTGAGGATTGATAAGAGTTTAAAAAAGACGCCGCTACTCCGAGATGCACACATAATATAATTCACTTATATAGTGCAACCTGAACCCTGGGCTTGTTAGTTTGTACCCATTGTTTTGTCTCCCGAGTTATCTACTGACTCCTCGGCCGTGATAATCCCTGTTTGGGTTTGGAAATGTGTAATGTTTTTTCGTTTAAATAGGAAACTTATGAATCTGGTGAGGATACCAACACTGGAGAACTATTATTACAGATAAGTAACTTTCTGTTGTGTGTGGAGTGGTGCTCTCTGCAGTATTGAGAATGGCTTGCCACCACTGTGTGTGATTCCCATTGAGTTCAGTGCTCTCTTGCCCCTGTAGGTATTAGGGTTGTCACGTTCTAGTGTAGGCTACACCCAACACCGTCTATCCCGTGTTGTCACATATTTCTGGTTATCTCTGTAACAAGCTCCTACTCTTCTTTGCAGGACCCCTTGATGTTTCCGCGGATGCTGATGAAGCTGGTCAGTCTACGAACACTGAGCAATGTCCATTCAGAGCAGGTCTTTGCCCTTCGACTGCAGGACAAGAAGTTGCCACCGCTGCTGTCGGAGATCTGGGATGTTCAGGAATGATGCTTATGGTCCTCAGAACTATGATGACCCCCGGGATCTGCTCCAGGGGGCTACTGTGCACTAACCTGCTGAAGAGATTTTCCCATGACCTGCCTGTACTCTTCCTGCCCCAACAAGGGACACGTGCAACGGCAAAGCATGGATGGCAAATTAATGCACCAATCGGCTTCTAGGCACTTAACCATGGCACAGAGAAACAGTAACTCACATAATATCCCAGTTTGAAATAGTGATTTCAACTCTGGTTGAAAACCAGCACCTAAACCACTATTCCGCATCCCTGCATTTTGTGCACTTCAGGACCTCTGTTCTGCCATAGCTTCACACTTTACATATTTTGTATGGGCCTGTAGATTCTCAGGTTTCCTCTGCCTCTTACACTTTTTATGTTAAAATCTCTCTCCTTGATATTGAGTTGTCTCCTTTGTCATGTTTTTGGCCACCTTGCAGGGCAGCCCCTGTATTGCATCCCGTCCTGTACACCCTAAATATATTGGCCTATCATCGAAACCAAGCAGGTATCCAAGTCCAGTCTTCAAGTAATAAATCAGCTTCATGTTTTCAGGTAAGGCACACAAGGTGCATTGAATGTCATGAGTTTTTACATATGTGGCGTTTACCCTGAAAACATGATCTCAAGTACTGGATACCTGACCCAAGAAGCTCATGCAGCTTCCACTGCTGGATGGCCTTGCAATAGCTGTTTTCACACATCCTCTGGACATGTGGTCAGAATATCCTGTTTTACGGTTAGAGTGGCTATAATGTTCAGCTTGCTGTAATCGGCTGGAAACACAGGGTATTGTTATCAGTCACTGTGCTTACCTTTCGCGTTTCACGCCCCATAATTAAAAGGCATGCAGAATGCTATGCATTTAGTCAGGGATTCTGCAACGCTGTCCCACCCATCCCATATCCTGTCCCTGGCTCTAGATCCTGTACATCTCGGGCCAGATTTACAAAACATCTGTGCACGCCTGGTACATAAAATGTGCAGGTGTGCCTAGCGTGGTGCATGTAAAGATTGCCATTTGCAATAGCTTGATTCTCAAAGAATTGTGGAAGTGACTTCACCCACACCAGACCCATTCTGAATGCATTGCTTATAGTGATTGGTCTAATAAGTCCAGTCAGTGTAATGCATTGTTTTGGTTGTAGTGTCCTGATCAGGTGACATTGGGAGGCAGCTGGATGACGCAGGGAGCAGGGTGGGCAGAAGGGCAGGAGTCCAGTTAATGTGTGTATTCAGAAGAATACATGCAGCCTGGTGTCCGCGCCTCCAATTGCATGTACGGCGCCGTGCAGGAAGAGGCTATACTTGTGTAAGGCACACGACATTGGTGACGAAGGGGAGAGGTGGTGTACCCGCCGGTACGAGCACCTGTAGTGTAGTGCTATGCTTGCGCCAGAGAAGGCATGTGAAAGAACGTGTCGGAGCCCTGCCGATGCATACAACAGCATCCGAAGGCTGCGCGTGTATGCGCAGAGATTACCGACTGCCTGCGGTACGGCGGGCACCGACATATTCGCAAAGAGCGTTGCTGCGTTTGATCCACCGCGGATGTCAATGTTTTCCTAAGCTTTACATACACAAATGCCGTGGAGGCCAGAAACGTTCCCTGCTCGTTCCATTTGACAAATGCTGTGAAGGTAAGGAAAGACCAATCTGTTCTTCATTTTCAGTCTGAGACTCACAACCTGCATTATTCCTACACAAAAGGGAATGAAATCGGGAGTGCACTGGGTCACATTTGGACTTTGCAGCCTGCAAACTGACCACAAGAACTACTATACAAGCCCACAAGCCTTGCAGCCTTCACAGCACTATCGGGCCCAGGCAATCCCAAGGCCTGGGGTGTTGTGGCAGAATAGTAACTACATGCAAGCAAGTCCGGACACCAGTGGCTATCTGGTGACAATCACCAGACTACGTATGCACCCGACCAGTTTGCAATACCGGCAACACAGACAGCCACACCGCATGGGGGGGGGGGGCCTACCATCTAGACGACTGCTAGATAATCTGGTCATGCAGTTACCCGCCCATTTCAATATAATGGAGACCATCACACTGGGGCTTGGATTGAAGAGGTTGATCAGAGACTTTGATGTCTACATAAGAGCCACAGGCCCATTAGATGACGAAAAGAAGCACATCCTGATATCCTGATGTCCTTGGCGATGGGGCCGAAAGTGAGGGACATCGTGGACGAATTCCCAGCTAATGCCACAGACTCCTAGACAGGTCTCAGAGACGCAATCACTGAATATTTTACCCTACACACCAATGTGGACTATGAGCGCCACGTGTTCCACACCACGAAGCAGAACAAGGGTGAGTCTATAGATGCTTTTGTGATGCGACTGCACATACGGATGAAGCACTTTAACAACTACTGTAATGAAGAAGCCCTGAGATCGCAAATCATTGCAGGGTGTGAATCCCCTGTGTTCCAGAAGCACCTCCTGCAAAAGCAGCGGTCGCTCGATGAAATCCTGAAGCGTCTGACAGGTAGAAGCCATGGGTAACATCAAGGTATCGGCTCTGGCATTTGAAACTGTTCACAAGATGACCACATTCTTGTCATATCAACAATACAGTGACCCTTTCTGCTGCAGATGCCTATATGAGTTTCCACATGTGTGCCCTTCCCTAGGTCAGCAATGTACAGCATGTAGTGGAGAGAACTGATTCAAAGCAGTGTACCGTATGTCTGGTAAGGCGCACAAGTGGGGATGTCCAGGCCGAAAGACAGATCAACGACACTCCACATGGCGATGCCTACACCGTATGAACCACCACACCAACGCCACAATGACAGAGGGGAAGGAAGCCGAGTGCCTGAAAAAATGATACTTTAGTAGCATACTCGTTGCTTCTCCAGTTCATGGCACCAGCGAAGGCCCAAGCGATGCGTGAGATGCCTAATGGAACAATCTGGCTCAGCCAGCAGCTCTAGCTGTTCCTCGACCGAAGAAGCCAGGAGGAAACAAAGACCCAGCGAACCGGCTCGGGAAGAACCGAAGAATAAAGGGTACTCGTATGCCTTGGGAAACCCTACAGCCAAAGACCATAGACCCATTTTGCTACTTCAGATACAAGGACTGTCAACAGAATTCCTAGTGGAGACACGGGCAAACTTGAATGTCGATAGCGAAGAAATATATGGCTGACTCCTGAGAGCCCAGAGACTAAAAACTGCAGAGGTAAATGTATATCCCTACGAATCTAGAACACCCCTACCCGGCAAAGAGTATTTTTTAGCTGAATGCTTATACAAGGGGAAGTCCAGGATGCTGCCTATAAATGTGCTGGAGGCTGCTGCAGAAAGTGGATGCATCCTACCTTTCAGGTCTGCCCTCGACATGGGCCTGATCCACATACTATAGCACCTCATGGCGCACAAATAAGTTGATGCCTCCAAGAAAATGGAACAGTTGTTTCCCAAGCTATTCAAGGGACTCGGCAAGTCAAGGAATAGACAAATAAATCTACATATTAACCCCGAGGTGCGTCCCATAACTTAACACTACAGGGGCATCCCCATAAACATCTGACAGGTGGAGGAAAAATTGCATTAGCTGCTTGAACAAGTTAATTGACCGCCCACCCCCGTGGGTCTCAACCATATTTTCGGTGCCCACAAAAGGGTCTGATGACATCAGGATTTGCGTTGGCATGCGCAGGCAGAAAGAAGCAATCATGAGGGGGAGACGCAAAGCCCCAACAATTACAGACATGATCCACCTGTTGAATGGTGCGTAAATCTTCTCAAAGCTGGACCGCAACAAAGGGTTTCACCAGTTAGAGCTGAGTGAAGAGTCCAGATATATAACAATGTTCATCACACATTTAGGGTTGTATAGATACAAGAGATTAAGTTTTGGTGTGTCCTCCGCTGCAATCTGAAATGTCTAGTGTCATTAAACGCATCCCTAACTATCTGAACTATAGTTATGACGTATTGGCATTTGGAAAATATGTCGTGATGCATACCCCCGGGCATCCAGACCACGTTCATCAGCCCCGGGAGCAGGCATCATGTTGCCTTGAGAAAACCCAGCAACCCCTGTTAGGGGCTGTCTGGGTTCAGTCCTGGCGCCTATGGCGCCAGGCTCATATGGGACATCAGTCCTGGCGCCATAGGCACACACTTACCTGATGCAGACCATGCTGCAAGAAGATCCAAACTCATGTGAGGCCTAGAAGGGACTACTTTACCTTAGGGACTATTTTGTTACTCGGGTGTGGTCGGGGAGGAATACCTACCTGGGACGACTTTGGAGGCTATTTAAACCACGCCGAAGAGCAGCACACGCTTCATGTTGTTCTGCATCCAGCAGCGTAACGTTCACTGTGCCAGCAGCAGCATCCAGCCTTCTGCCACATCCGCCTCGAACCTGGAGCACCTAGAAAGAAGGAAAGAAGCAAAGGTTAGAACAAGAGTATTACCTGATTTCTTACCTGATTCCGGATTCATCGCATCTTCAAACCAGAGGAAAGACTTTGTTTTAAACGTGTTTCATCGCAGCAGCAGCGCCGCGCCATACCGTTCCACGCAGCATTTCTTCGATCCGGCGCTGTCTCCATCTTTACATCGCTGAATCCCGGCACCTAAGGGGGAACAAGAAACAACAAGGTGAGCAGAGGGAACAGACAGAGACAATCTCTTTAGCCGCCATATGCTTACCTGATTTTACCGCTGGAGGTATTATTCATCAGCACGCCACATCTTCTTATGCCGCACCTGTAAGAAAAGGAGAAAGCAGCAAGTTTAACCCTTGGCATTATTTACCGGACAGTGTTGGGTAACACAGACTTTTACCGGAGCGCTTTCAGCAGTCAATCTTCTTATTGGGTCAAAGTTGCAAGATAAAAGAGGAATTGGGCAGGAGTGAATTCAAGACATTTTGAACTCTTACAAACTATATACTTACGGCTCTTCGCCAGGACCTTTTGGAGTCAGGATTCGTCTACAACTCTTCCAATATTTTCAGGCCAGTGAAGTAACTGGTCATCAACGCGCCCCTGCGTGCTTCGCAGGATGGAGGGCTCATCCTTCAAGAATATAAGGTGAGATTGCTGAGAGGGCACATAAGTGATTAGTGGGGAGGACAGTGGGAGAGCTATCACTTGAATCCACAAGTGGCTAAATCCATCTCTCCACTTGTAGGGGAATATTTCTATGGGTCAAGCAGACAAGATTAGGAGGGCAGATCCAGTAAGTCATCGCTGCACTACGGATCACGTGGGTGGAGGCCGCAGCAGTCCGGGTCCGACCGACGCCCCTGTGGGAGCCTAGTGAGCGTAACAAAATATCAGGACCAGCACGATAACACTTTGGCATGGGTGTGTATGGCATTAGAGGCAGCGAATCTCAAGTTAAACAAGGAAAAGTGTGAGTTTCGGAAAGGAACGTTCCGAATTTTCAGACATATGTTCTCGGCGCAAGGAATGATGCCAGCCTCAGAGAAGGTGGCGCCACTCCCCAACGCCGAACGACCCACCAATGTATCTGATCTACGCTCGTTCTGGGGCTTGCTAGCTACTGTACAAGATTCATACAAAACTTTGCATCAGTGAGTGAACCTCTCTGCATGCTTACCAAGCCTCGGGTGCTTTTCATATGGCCCGAGGCATGCCAAGAAGCTTTTCAAACCATCCGGCTGCACATCTCATTGGCAGAGAGCATGGCATACTTTAGCACGGCTCAGAAAACTGAGTTCACAGTTGACGCCTGTCCTGTGGGTTTGGGGGCTATCCTGGCTCAAGTGGACCCGGAGTCTCCAGACAAATGCACATTGTTTTGTATGCTAGTAGGCGCCTATCCCACACTGAACAGGCATACTCACAGTCCGAGAAGGAGGGGCTGGCGGTTGTGTGGGCCAGTGAACACTTTCACTTATTTTTATACGGGAAACAATTTACATTTGTGACGGACCATCAAGCCATCATGTTTATATTTGGAAATCCACACACCAAGATGCCTCCTCAAATTGCAAGATGGGGTCTTCGACTCTAGGGCTATCAATTTTGTGGTATACACAGACACGGCAAGGAAGAAAACCCAGCAGACTTTCTGTCCCGTCACCCAATAACATTGGCAGAGATGAGCTTCACGATTGCGGACCAAGACATCCACTACATGGTCCAAGCGGCCGCCCCGGAAGGGGTCGAAGTCACGCAGATTGCTCAGGATCCAGAAAATGACCCAGCCATCAAATCATCCTACGATGTCTACGGTCAGGAAGGTGGAAGCAGGCCAAACAAATGGGAGAAAGTACCTCCCCTGATACCCAAGGAGACATTCAGGGATTACGCCTGGTAAAAGAAGAATTAATGTGGGCTGAAGGCCTCCTTTTGAAGGGAACTAAAATAGTAATACCTAGAAATCTGAGGAGGAGGAGGAGGCTAGAACTGACACATGAGGGGCACACGGGCCTAGTGTCTACAAAAAGACTTCTGCACCTGAAGATTTGGTTCCCTCAGTTGGATGGTCAACTGGAAGCACAGCACTGCACAAAGTTTGAACTACATGTACCATTCTCAACCTGCACACCAGACCTGAGCCTTTACAAATGACGGAGCTGTCTGAACAGGCATGGGACGTCGTGGCCATTGATTTCTTTGGACCCATTGCAGGTGGCGAACACATACTTGTGGCTATGGAAGAGTACTCTCACTATCCTGAAATACAGATGGTGGCTTCCACAGTGGCCTATCACACCATCCCAGCCCTGCATTGGATGTTTATGGTGTATGTGGTAACACTAGTGGGCAAATCTGATCCCCCGTTCACGGGGCAGGACTTCAAGACATTTGCCGAGTATATGGGTTTCAGACATAAAAGGATTACTCTGCTGTGGCCCCAAGCAAATGGGACAGTAGAACGCTTCATGAATGTCAAAAAGACTGCCCAGATTGCCCATTAACGGGAGAACCCATGGAGAAGATACTCTATCAACTCTTGAGAGACTACAGAAGTACTCCCCATAGCACCACTCTCTCTCTCTCTCTCACTCTCTCTCTCTCTCTCTCTCTCTCTCTCTCTCTCTCAATACATGCGTGTGTGATGCGCACAAACAGTTGCATACAAAACATGCACACTGCATCACCTTGATTGTCAAAAATGCATCTGTAGACCTGGGAGAAAATGGCTGTGGCAGGTGGTCTTGAAAGCGCATCCAGATTCTAATCGTTCCCCTGCACCTACAATGCCTTATCGGATGTGCAGGGGAAAGCGCCATGCTTCCAGCAGCATTGCTTTTACATGAATAGAAAAGCATGAGCGTTTCTATAAATGTTTCCATTTCGATCTTCCATAAGGAGCTTGGAATTGTAGCATGCCCTACAGAAGTACAGCCTCTCCAGCGTGGTCCAATTCATGCAAACTGAGGCGCGGACACCCGGCTGCATTTTAGCACAATTATTTTCTGCATATACATATTAAATAAACTCCTCCCCTTCTGCCCATCCCGTGCCATCCGGCTCCCTCCCATACCACCTGATCATGCATGTGATCAGGACACTACAACCTCCCCCTTATTAAGCATGAAGTTAACCTTTACTCCATCTCTTCAATCAGTCTCTTTGGTTTATTTCTGGCTCGCTGGGGCTGTCCAGTGGGGGCCTCTAGAGCTCTATCCGGACTGGACTGTTCAGGAGGTCTCCAAAACTCACCAGCAAACTCTTTTCCATCGCCATCATAGTGTTCTTCCGATTCCCTTGTTTCTGTATCCTCTCTCCATGGTGGAGGTGTGTGGGGTGGTACGGTACTCTCATAGGAATTTGTAAAGGGCTCTCTACAGACTTGGCCCTTAAGCAATGCGACAGACCTTGTTCACGGTCCTCATCGTGCGTTCCGCTTCACCATTCACCCTGGGCAACAGCGGTGTGATCTATTGGTGGTGGGCCCCGTATTCCTCCATCTTGTAGGCAAAACTCTCCCCTTGGAAGGGCGGACCATTGTCAGAGCATTGTACCTGAGGCAGTCTGTGGGTGGCCAAGATCTTCTTGACTTCTACAGCAATGTCCTCAAAAGCCACTGACTCCACAAACTCTACCTCTGGGTATCTAGACCACTCATCCATGATTACAAGAAAATGAGTGTCCCGGCCTGTGAACCCGAAGTCAGCGTGGACCACTTCCCATGGCTTGGTGCCTCTCTGCATGGTCTCTATGACGGGTTCCCTCTGAGCTGGGGACGCTGCCTGGCACCACACACAGGCCGCCACAAACTCCTCAACCCTCTTCTCCAGGTCCGGGAACCACACCTTCTGGCGCAGGCGGGCCTTAGTCTTGGCAGTGCCCTGATGTCCTTGGTGTGCCAGCTCAATAACCTTTGAGATCTTTACTTGCGGGATCACAATCCGGTCACCCCTGAGCAGCAGTCCGGCCTCGGAGAATGCCTGCTCATCCCCGACACTCCATAACTGTTCCAACGCCGCCTTCGCTTCCTGGGTCCTCGGCGCCAATGTGTCCACGACAGACCTCCACGAGCCTTGTTGCAGGGCCTCTTTCTGGATGATGAAGCACTCGTCCTCCGCTGCCAGTTCACCGATCGGCACTGAGTTGGGTGTGGCCACCAGCCGGGCATGCTCATCAGCTTCCTCAGCACTGATGTTCTGCTGCCCCTCTCGTTCCCCTCTCGAGTGTCTCGATGGGTAGTCAGCCGCATTGTTGTTGCCGGGCCTGTACACAAAGGATACACCATATTCCAGCAGGGCCAGCATCCACCAGTCGATCCCGGCTGGCGGCTTTGAGGACGACCCTGCCAATATGGGCAACAGGGGCTTGTGATCGGTGACCACCTTCACTGGCCTCCCCTGGACATACAGCCGGAAGTGACGACAGCCCCACAGGACCGGCAAGGCCTCTCTCTCGATCGCAGAGTACCTCTGCTCTGTCTCTGTTGGGGCCTTGCTGGCATACGCAACCGGCCAGACCTCTGAGTTGTCATCGAACTGAGTGAGCACTGCACCCATTCCAAACAGGCCTGCTCTAGCTTTCCCCACTGCCATGTGACGTCTTTCTTGGTCAGGGCTCACAGTGGCTCCGATCGGGACGCAAGGTTCTTGATGAACCGGCCGCAATATGTGATCATTCCTAGAAAACTTTGAACTCTGGATATGTTCTCCGGAGGACGTGCCTCCATAATGTCCTTCACCTTCCTAGGGTCTGGTGACACACACCTTTCTTTGAAGACAAACTAGAAGAATTACATTTTCGTTTTCAGGAACTCGCACTTGTCCCTGTGTAGTGTCAGACCAAGAGCTTGGAGCCGCTCAAAGGTCTTTGCCAGTCTGCCCAGATGTTCCGCCTCCGACTGTGCGAACACCAAGATGTCATCACTAATGTTCAGTACCCCGTCCAGATCAGCAAGGGCACCGCAGATGATATTGTGGAAGACCTCAGCTGCCGATGACACTCCAAAACTCAGACGTTTGTAGCGATGGCGGCAACGGTGTGTGGTAAATGTTGTGATATACCGTGATTCGGGATGCAGCACCAGCTGATGGTATCCAGCTCTCAAGTCCAGTTTTGAGAAGAACCTGGCTCCTTGCAGTTCGGGGATGATGTCATCTATGGTGGGGGTCAGATGGTGTCTTTTAATGGCTCTGTTTGGAAGCCTCATGTCCACACATATCTGCACAGTCTCTCGTTGATTCGGCTTCCGGGCAATGGCAATAGGAGAGACCTATGGTGTCAGGCCTTCCACCTTCTCAATGATGTCCAAGGTGACGAGATTGTCCAACTCTTTGTCAACCAAGTCCCGCAGATGAAACAGGACTTGGCGATGCTTCAGCGCAATCGGTGCAAAGGACTTGTTGATGTGGAGCCACACCAGGTCACCTGTCATGTGTCCAATGCCCTCAAACAGACGGCTGTACTTCGCCAGTAGCTCCTGCACATCCTCCATGTACACAGAGTAGGCGAAGCTGACAATGCCCAGCACCTCCGCCGCCACACAGCTCAGCAAGGTGTTACTGCTGACAGTCGTCAGGTAGAAACTGGCTCTGATCGATGCTTCACCATGTCCCACACTGGCCACGAACGCCCCATCCAGCGGGATGGGTTGTGCCCCACCGAATGTAAGGATGCAAGCTTTGGGAGTCAATAGCTTTGGCGGGCGTTCCATGGCATCATAGTGTTCCCGTGCCATGACATTGACCGAGGCCCCTGTGTTGACCAGCACCGAAACAGATGACCCATTCACCTTAACCAGGCACTGTGGCTGCCTCCTGGTCTTGGATCGCAGTACGTCCACGCTGGATGCGGAAAACTCATTCGCCTCTTCCTCGTCATCATCCTCCAGAGGGTCACCTTCTTCCCCTTGATCAACTTGGGCAACGTAGGGCGGGCGTTGTTGCCGGAAGAATCCCACCCTAACAGGCCCCCTTGGGACTACGACGGGTAACTGAGCCCTGAACATTCGAGCGTAATGGTCTGATGCCCCACAGCGGCCACATGATTTCCCCTGCGCAGGGCACTCCGTGGGGTGCGGGAGGTCATATCCGCACTTCATGCATGAGTCCATTGTTCTAGTCTCACGGTGATTACCACCTGGACGTCTAGCGCCTCTGCCGCCCTGGCCACGGCCCACTGCACACACATCTTCCGACTTCCCTGGGCACACTTCCACCCCCATTCTGGACGCTCTCACCTCCGACATTTCCTGACACCATCCTAGCTCCAAGATGCGAGTCAGTGGGATCCCTGGCTCATGAAGCACCTGCCTGCATAACTTGCCTGACGCGCAGTTGGTTACGGATCATTGTATGGATTCTCCTACGCACGCGGCAGAGGCAGCCGGCGCAGCCTGCCATTGAAAGTGTCCAAGGTCTCATCCTTCTGCCGATTGGGGCCCATGACAAAGCTTCATAGTCAGTGTTCGCCAGAAGCAAGAAATATTCCTGCAGAGCCCCCTTCGCTGCATCATATGAGATATTGGGAGGTTGCAAAGACTGGAACACCTCATGCACCACAGGCCCAGCAGAATATAGCCGTGTCGCCACCTTGCTGTCATCATTGGTCTCCTTTGTAGCTCTAAAGTACATATCCAGCCGGTCAATCCACATCTTCCAGCGTAGCCCCTGACTGGACGGAGCGCCCAAGATATCATATTCAGGCATTGATTGGAGTGCCCCTTGTTGTCTCAACCCAAGTGGTGCCATGAGCACCGAAGCCTGGGGCACCGAAGGTACCGTCACTGCTTGATCAGCCTGCATAATTTCGAGCGCACAGGCACCCCACCCAAGTTAGAAGGGGCCACAACTCACCACCCAGCACACAGAGGATGGGTGTGATGATGTTAGTCAGGCAAAGTGGTGTGGCACACACAGGATGAGTGTGACAATGAGAATGAGCCCCTGCTCCTGTGATCTTCATATAACTCCTTCCACCACCATGCCAACAGCAGGCCTGTGCATCCGGCTATGCACCCCAGAAAACGTCCAAAGATGAAAATTGGGGCACGAAGCATGTACTTTTTCCGCAAGGTGGGCAGATGTTGCTGCCAAGGGACCACCTAGCCACTCCATTGGCTCCAAAAACTGGGCAGGGTGTGCCCAGGGGAACAGACAAAGGAAATTGCAGACCTCCCCCAGCTCCTCACCTCATTCTCAACGTAAAAACTGAAGAGAATTACTTCAAAAGCACAGCGTGTGCATTATCAGCTGTTCTGCTAATAAAATGTTGAAAACTTCAGCCCAGACGGCGCACAGGCACTCTAATAAAGAGCCAAGACCATCCTGAGCGTGTGTTTCAAAATGGCGGCCAAACCGTGTGGCTCTTCCCCTCTCTGTGGCATTTAGAACAGTGAAATTAAGATCAAAGCATCAAAACAAAGAAAATAATATCACTGCCTTCACTGCAGTGCATGGGTTAACAATCGCCTGCTTCTTCGCCACTGTTGTAACTCTCCGCTCACGGAGTACCGTGAGCCCCTCCCCCTGCTGACAAATGCACACGGACACACTTGTTGCTGTGTCGAGCTCCCCGGTTGCACTGCCGTGGCCGGAAGCGCCCACTTTATTTATAGTGCACGCAGCGGATTGCCCTTGAAGGGGCAGCACCACAGTACTTGGAAGGCAAGTCAACCAACGGTTGCTATTTAAATATGGAACTTGGAGCCTTTTTCAGGGCGGAGAAGTGGAAGTAGGAAATGGGAGTATAGTGAGTCAGCTTGGCTAAGAGAAATGGGGGCCCTGTCCATAGAAAGCGCAATGAGTTATTCTCAACGGGTTAAATTGTCTACGCTGGTGTTCATGGAGCAAACAGAGACAGCAGAAAGCAAGCGCAGTGTGTGCAGATTGCTGAGTCTGAGTGCATGAGGTGGCGTTTTGGAGGGTCTGCAGAAGAATGATAAGAAACGTGGAGGAACCAGGAAGCAGGGCGTTCCTGACCGTGCTAACGTTGGTCCGATCTGAGGGCGGATTTTGCTGAGAGCCTTCAAAGGGACGTAGTAGGTATTTGCCAGAGCAGTCACTTACAGCCCATGGATGAAGGACAAAAGGAGGAGTTCCAGAATCCAGATGGTTTTGCCTCCCAGGCATCATGTGCTTAGCTCCCTCACCCAGGAATGCAATGTTAATCTTCCGCCCCCTGATGCACTTGTGATCACCTCTTTACTGACAGTCAAGATGCTGCTGCTCTGTTTTAGTTTTCTTCTGGGTCAGTGGGCTGTGTGTGAAGTGTCACATGTCTTGGAATCGTAAGGTAAAAGGAACTGTTTGGCTGCACTGTTTTTGTTCCCATGGTGCACAACGCCTATCTTTTCGGCTGGTGTGCATGCAATGGTCATCGTGTCATCTGTTCTCCAGTTACCGAGTGGTATACACTGTGCGCATTGCACAACAAAATTGCTATGATGAGTGCTGGTCACACTATATTATATACTGCTTGTTACCTATTCTATGGTGCACAGTGGATACAATGTACATTTTAAACTACTAGACCGCTCTAGCGAGCAAAGAACATAATATATATTGCATGTCATTACATAGCTGTGCACATTACACCAGTGGATAGCTCTGGTGAGCAGTTGGCACAATGTGTATTGTACTTCGCCAGATAGCCAACATAGACACTGGGCACACTATTTACCCTTGCAGAGACTCGGCACAATTGTATGGTACTCCCCTTTTACCATGGCTACTGGTGTGTAATTGATATTGGCTCACTGTTCGCTATAGCTAACCAGTGGTACAATAAGCACGATTTCCTAAATGTTCACCCTAACTATTGATTAGTATAATGTATATATTTTGCCAATTTACCACCATAACCATCTAGCCATCTGTTTATAATAGCTTCCTAGTGGTGTACAATACGTAATACTTCCACTGTCCAGCTGCCTTGTGATTTATTGTAAAGCATGTGCCCACTGTTCACCAGAGCTATCTAATGAGGGTATGTGCACATTGGTTTCAGTTTTGGCACACATCGTTCCACATTGATTGAAACATTTGAACCATTTAGCCAGGCCCACAATTAACAGTAATTTTATGTTGTGCTCTCTACATCAGGGATTTGGAACCTTTGACTCTCCAGACGTGTAGGACTACAAATCCCATCAGCTCAAGCAAGTATAGAGAACAGTAAGGGGTCATAATCCAACACATCTGGTGATCCGCAGATTGACATCCCGTACTATGCATCAATTCCCACTCCGCCTTCGTTTCTCGCATGCCTCTACTCTTCAGGTCCTCCTTTCATCTCTCCCCCTCGTTGCCCACAGCAGTGTCATCGTTCATTACATTTCATGTTGGCCAGTCTGCGCAGTTTCACCTTTTTCACTTACCTGCTACTCCTCTGTTCACATCCTTCCCTCCTCTGACTCTGTTTATGTTTGCTCTTTATTTTATGTTTCTCTCTCATCAGATCCTGTAACCTTGCTGTCTCCAGCATTGGATCTTCCATGAATGCACATGCTTTTAGATTCAGTTTACAATAGCAGAGACCATATAGAACAAGCGTTGTCAATCTGAACAGTGTGGGCGTTTTGTAGGTATGGAAAGATGCTTGCCAGGCACTGCTATAGTCATATTGCTGGTAGCAGGTGCAAAATGGTGCAAGTACCTGGGCATATAATAACAGTGCCTGGCATATGCCCAATTCTTGTACACAACCCAAAACTGTTGGCTTTGCCAATGCTTGTTTTTGACAGGACTTTAGCAAGGGTCATCCAAGGTGCTTATAAATCAAGTGGCTGAAGGCAGACCTGGTTTAGGCATTTTTATGTTATTTTATGTTTATTGTGTTTATATAGCGCTTTACACCAAAGCACTTTACATTATAACAACAAGGATACAATAAAAACAGTCGAAGCAATTACAAAATATGAATCAAACCAGTAATACAGTAAGTAGAACAATTTGCCAGTGAAGATAAATGAGGGAGGAGGGGGTGGAGAAGGGGAAGGAAGTGGGAAACAGGAAGAGGAATAGGCTGAGGATGAGAGAGGAGGAGAGGGGGCTTAAGATGAACGGAGCAGGGAGAGAGAGGTAAGAAGAGGAGGGTAAAAGGGAGGAGAGGGGAAGGTGGAAGGAGGGGATAGGAGTGTCGGGGAGGGGAGTGGAGAAGAAGAGAATTCAAGGAGAAACGAAAGGAGGAATAGGTGGGGATGGAACGGATAGAGAGAGGAAGGGAGTTCCAGCGGAGGGGGGCAAGGAGCTGGAAGGAGCGAAAACGAGTGGAGGTACATGGGGACGGGGGAACAGAGAGAAGGAAGAGATTGGCAGATCGGAGAGAGCGGGAGGGAGTGTAGAATGAAATGAGAGGAGAGATATGGGGGAGCAAGATCGTGAAGAGATTTAAAGACAAGACAGAGGAAATGGAATTTAAGTTGGGAATGAAAGGATAGCCAGCCAAGATGAGAGAGCGAGGAGGAGATGGAGTTGTGAGGAGAGAGAAGACAGAGAATACGAATGGCAGAGTGGTAGATGGATTTAAGGGGGGGCAAGATGGGAAGCAGGGAGTCCAAAGAGGAGAGAAGAGCAGTAGAAAAGATGAGAGAAGATGAGGGAGGAGATTAAAAGTTTAGTGGCATGGAAGGTGAGAGAGGAGCGGACTTTACGAATATTGAAAAGGTGGTAGCGACATGCGCGGGAAGTAAGAGAAATATGGTGGGTGAAGGAGAGGGAGGAGTCAAAGGAAATGCCTAGATAACGATCAGGGGCAGAATAGAGGGGGGGAAATGAATAAAAGGAGGGGGAGAAGGAGGAGGAAGAGTGTTGGAGGGGAAGAATAACACTTCAATCTTGTCTGTGTTAGGAGGGAGAAAGTGGGATGACATCCAGTTTTTAATGGCAGCAAGACAAGAAGAGAGATTAAGATGGAGGTCAGGAGTGGAGGAAGAAAATGAGAGGAAAAACTGGGTGTCATCGGCGTAGAAGTGGTGAGAAATACTGAAAGAAGAGATGATAGGGGCAAGAAGGAAGGTGTAAAGAGAGAATAGAAAGGGGCCAAGGACAGTGCCTTGGGGGTCACCATAGGCCAAGGGAAGAGTAGAGGAGGTACGACTGCCCCAGGAGACGGTAAAAGAGAGGTGGGAAAGGTAGGAGGAGAGCCAGTTGAGGACAGAGCCTTTGAAACCAAAAGAGGAAAGAGTGTTGAGAAGTAAGGGGTGATCAACGGTGTCAAAGGCAGCAGAGAGATCAAGGAGGATGAGGACTGAGGATTGCTTAGAGTAGCGAGCAGTGAGAAGGGAGTTGAGAACCTGAGTGAGAGCAGTCTCAGAGGAGTGTTTAGGGCGAAAGCCAGATTGAAAGGGGGGAAGGAGAGAAAAGTTAGCGACAAAAGCAGAGAGCTGAGAATAGACTATGCGTTCAAGTACTTTAGGAAGAAAAAGTATTACACCAGTAGCATGTTTACAGCTCCAATTCAGTCATTAACTCTCAGAAGACTCTCTGAAAAAACACTGGCAGGCACTTTAAGTGCAAAATGCTTGATTAAAGCAAGCTGCTGAAAAAGGTCCCAAGAGGTGGTGTTTTGGGCGGGGAGAGGTAGGCACTTCGTGCGACTGGCCATAGGGATTAGCATGATCATGCACAGTCAATGGGTGGGCAAATAACCAAACAGCACCTTCAAGCTTTATGTCCCTCCTCATAGGCCATTTCTCCCCATCTGTACTGTAATGCCATAGTTTCGGCTTTATGGGTGGCTGCGCCTCCTAATAGCCCAAACTAAAAAGCTGCAGTCCCTTCTGCAGCCCATCTATCACCTTTTGGTCCATTTGATATTAGTCAATTTATTTAAAATGTTTTTATTGTGTATTTAGTTATAAATCTTTTACACACATCCATATAAATACACATTGAGATGCATATTAAAAATATACTGTACAAATAATCATGAACAAAGATAAAATACAGGTTCATTAGAACTGCACTAGATACACATTCATCCTAAATTCACAAATAGAGAGGTACACTGTATAACACACATAAAACATGCAACAATAATAACACTATTAAATTCTCCAACATAAAATATACAAATCCAATTAATAAAACAAGAATTCATTATTTGTACAAACAACTAATTAATAATAATACTAATCCATCGAGAAAGAAAATCTGAGCAAACAGACTGCATCAAATATCGTAGCATCCAACAGATTATTCAAGAGCTGCTAATAATTTGACATCCTCTTCAAATTTCCGCAAGTGTTTGTTCACATTCTTCCAAACCTGAGTGATGGCAATGATAAGCCCTAGCCAGCAAGGCATCTCAGCCAAAAGTGTTCTCCAGAGATGATTTCAAGATTAGCCACACGCTTGGAAAAATACATTTCGTACACCGATCTCATCATTGGACAGCTAGTCAAAACATGTCTAGCTGATTCGATGGAATCAACATCGAGACATATCTTACACTTCCTCTTCTCAACCGGAATACCAACCCAGGCCCCCTTGATATCAGGAATAGCCAGTCAATAAAAAAAGAAAATAGTCAATGAGACACATGCCCAAGTTCTTCCTGTGGAGAATATGTTAGTTGTGCTGTGAGGAGTCCCCACCTTCTTCTGAAGTATTTTAACATATACAAGCATTGTTTCTGCAGCAAAACCTCCACATTTGTGTGTCATCATCAAAACAGTTAGGACGTTACTATGGTGGCGTTTTTGAACAGGGTTGTTTGCCCTTAGGGTATTGGGAAGACTGCCTTATTCCTAGCTACTCTCTTGACACTGTAAGACTTATATTTAGCTTTCCTGTACCCTTCATTTTCACTGGTCATGGCTGAAAAGGATTTGGGAAGGAAAATAAAAATGTCATGATTTAAAGCATGCACTTCCTGTGACTTTAAGAATGTGTATGAGGGTGATCGGCATGTAGACTGCATATATTACCTATACCTTCAACGTATTGTGCAAGATTTGGAAATCTTTAAGGGGTTCAATTCGAAAATACTAAAAGGATAGGCACAGAAGGCTTGTCTGTTGGCTACCTGACCCTACCTTTAAGGCAGAATCCTTTCAAATTAAAAAGCAGGCATCTAGACTGGCACAAGATGTCCAGATCAGAGGGGAGGTCTTCAAAAGAGGATAAAAGAGCAAAAGATGATTACTTGACCCAGGCCCCCATAGTTGAGCCCTCCCTCAAGGCACAACAACAGCCATCCGAGAACTCTTGGCTGCCTGTTCAATGAGAAAGGTACACAAACCGTCTTCAACAGATTCGAAAATGAAAGAATACCTTACATCAAAGTCTTCAAAAATCTCATCAGTGGGCATACGTCAACCAACCTCTTTTCTGCAACACAGTCATCCACAAGGAGCATATCCAAACCTGTGGGCACGGGATGCTCTGCCAATGAACAAATTGTCTACAAAGAGGGGTGTGACAGCATCTGTGAAGTAGCAGCCTACAAGCCCGTCGGCAGTCCATCTATCGATACATACTCAAACTCAGATGTCAACTCTTGTCAGTGAACTCATTGACAGGCTTGTTGATCGCAGGCAGTTTCCTCAACATCAGTACAGCTCTTACACATCTATCAATTAGTTTGTTCACTGGAGAAAAATGGCGACAGCTGAAGTTATTTCTCTTCAAATGCCTTGAATCCCCATGTACTTGGCATCCATTCCCTACATGCGCACTCAGAGGTTTGCTTTATGGAGGAGCTTTGAAGAATACATGTCTTTTGTGGCCGGATGTCAATACATTTCGCCAGCCTCAGGAGTTCCTGGATTTCATTTCGAGGAAGCAATGACAATCAAGTAAGCAGGCATACATTTTTTTAAGGGTCCATAAACAGTTTGTGAAACCAGAGTGTTCTCCAAAGAGCTCACACGCCCCAGTAGTGGGTCTTCACTTATGGTGCCTACTGTAATACTATGAAAGCTTACTCTCACAAGCCAGTCCAGGGCTTGCCAAATGTGTTTTTTGAGACCAGTTTCACTAAGAGAAATGCTCTTGTGTGCCAAATTGGCCCAATATCTGGAAGGATCACAAAAGGCCCGCCAGACCAAACTTACTGGAAGAGGTTTTATTGAACTCTCTTCCGCCAGTGGCCTTTGGTACATCAGTTACAAGAATTGTTACATTGAATCATAAAATGCCAGAAAAGGACAGAAACAGAGACTTAAATCAAAGTATGTGTGGGAACAATAATCCTTGATCTTTTATGTCATTACGCTCTTTGCATAAAGTACTGAATAGTTTAAGGTACGTCAGGTATGCAGCAACTAGCTGGGTTAGCAGTGGAAGAATTGATTAGTATACACTTCAAATATGAAAGTGTTAAAGTTTCATTGGCCAAAAAACGCTCCGGCATAGTACAAGTGTTTGGTACTCTAGGCCCAAACGGATCATAAACGGATCATAGCAGTTATGCAGAATCAACCACAACTTGCAGGTTAGATTCGGATGTCGCCTTGGCCAAATTGTCACAGATGCTCAGGAAATGAGCAAGATTGCTTTTCCCACATCCCACAATAATACAGTCTTTGTAGGGGGCACCATTCGTCAACCTGTGTCCTGTCAAGAGTTGTTAAATCGTGCAGTCTTTTAGAACCATGGCCCACTTTCGAATGTAGCCAAGATAAGACTTTGTTCCATAGGGCTTCTCTTGGTCCTTTCCTTGTTGGTTTCTCCACATTAGTGATAATATTTCTCCTGTCCTGAGCTAATTCACTATCCACCACCCATAGCATTAGCACTTTTCTTAGTCTGAGGTTGATTAGCGTAGAGGCTCTTTGCTTTGGAGTAACCGAACTTGCTAGGCTTGATGTGGACTGGATATGTCCACTTGAATGGCTGGGTGGGATTGGAACAGATGCTAACCTGTGAGAAAAGATTGAAGATGCCTGCCCACTCTGCCCCATATCTCCTTTTTTACCTCCCGTCTCATTTTTACTTCGGACTGCACATAGGGTAGTTTGGCTCTTTTTGTCCTCCGTTCTCTGTGGCACCTGAATAAGTCCCTATTTGACAGACTCAACCAGTGAACAAACTTTGTTAAATTGTCAAACTGATTGAGTTTTGTTATAATGTTCATTCTTAAAGATTGCCAGTCTGTATTGTTTGTTCGATTCAATTTCAGATCCTGTCTTCGCCCTCATTGGTATGGCTGGGTGTAGGTTGGTCATATGTGACTGCGATAGAACGCTTCCAACCCCTGTTCTATGTGGTGGTAGTACAATATTTTCTGTTATTAGTATTAGTATAGCTATTGTAATTACTCATCCCGCCGTCCCTGCTGGCAAGACGTTCCCAGTTGTGGATATGATGCCAGCCAGATCTACTGTGACTCCTACCAATGATGCCCCTTTTTGCTCTGCAGGGCTCGAGTTCGTCTCACCCTAGCCCTCAAGCTTCATGTTCGCTTTCCTAGAGGGCTTAATATACATTCCAGTTTCAGTAAATGAGGATAGTCTGGTCGTTGAGTACTGCTGGCATGGACAGATGTCAGGGACTGGGAGGAGGAGGGTGTTGGGAAATAGGTCGCAGGTTCTTATCTCTTGTTCCATATTACAACATCCAGAGTGACTCTCGTAGACTCTCCCACTCCCCAGTTTTCAGATCACTTGGTCTCGGCCTCCTTTTGCCCTTCTCACCAGAACTCCAGCGAGCCGGCTCACACTTGTAGAGATACTAACAGGAGAAGGGATGGGGGAGGGGGTAGACTCTGATCGAAGATTTGTAGGTCTTGAGGGAATTTCCTGTGAACGAGTGTCCCAGTGAGCTTCATCTAAAGCAGAGGCTTGGGTTTAGTCACTTTGGCTTCTGAGAATGCTCCCAGAGATGATTCGATATTGGTCATCTTCCCCATAGTACCACTTGCTCTGTGCTGGCTGTTGAGCAAGCAAAATAGGCAGATTGGGCAGAGATGACCCTCAATTGATTGAACCTCGTGGGAGGCATCCTTGTGAGAGGTGCAGCAATAAAAAGGGTTTTGCAACAGGGCAGGTGCAGAGATAATGGCCAGAAATGTAAGGCATAAAGGTAGGAAAGTGGGCATGCGGTCTAATAGTCAGCGGGCCCATCACCGACTTCCCTATGTCATACTCAACTGTGTGACTACAACCAGTGAAATAGGTCATAACACCTGTGCTGTGACTTCTGCCTAAAAGTATTCCATACCTTCACTGCAGCCCCCAGTCAGTTCCTTTCAGCACGCAAACATTCCGTCCACTTCTCACAGGGTGCCTCAGCACCTCGGCATCCAAAGCAGGAAGCAGTCAACGACCCCTCCCCCCACGAGATGGAACGCCAAGAGTAGAAACGAGGGGCGAGGAGCCGATGACTAAGTTCGCCGCGCTCACACTCAGCAGGCAGGTTTGACTGGCAAGCTGCACTGCGTGACTGCTTCAGCAGCACTGCAGTGCACACAGTGCAGCCACTTCCCTTACTGGAGCCTGCTGCAAGGTATCCAGTGGACCTAATTTAGGGAATCCTTATGTTATTAAAGCTTTCTCAATAAAACACCTTTCCATAGTTTGTGAAAGACCGAGCTACTGATCTCCCAATAACCAGCTTTCTGCAAAGTGCCTTATGGGCAAAAAAGGAAAGTCCAGGTAAAGGCAAAAAGTATAGAAATTCTGTGCCACAGGAGCTGGGCATTATACCACCATGGCAGAGTTTATGGACACTGTTGTCTCCAGTTCATCCAGTGATATACTGGTGCAGAAAAGGATTATTCTGTGGCCCAGGTCGCATGGTACTCGTTCCCACAACTGGAAATTGATCAGCCTGCGGGTGTTTTGGGGTACCTGGACTACATGTCCGTTTCCCCTCAATGTCATCTGCTTGATGATTTGGAACCACGCTTTCTGCACTGCCTCCCACTTGGATGATCCCTGGCATGTTCTCTGGTCCCGGTATCCAGACTGTTCCCACCACCTAACTTTTATCCATTTCCATAATCCGTATAGATGCAGTATCTGACATGTGTGCCATTTAAATAATCCTAGGTGCCCCTGCCCTCGATTCTTATGTTGCACTGAGTTGTCTGACACCAGGGATCCGTTGTAATCTCTACTTGTGCTCTGTGAGGTCACTGTGCTACGGGCATAGGAAGAATCCATGACTTCAGACATTGTGACGCAATTGCAGACAGGCCTTATTGCTCAGTGTCCGCACCACTGGTAGTGCGGTACTCGACTTCACCACAGGCACCAATTTGCATAGGTGCAAGCAAGGCTCCCCAGTGCAGCAACCAGAGTGTTTTCTCTCCCAGGCTGTGGGTGCCTGGCAGCTCCCTGCCTCCCACAGCCTGGCTCACTCCACTACCTCAGAATTCTCTGGATCTGGCATAGAGTCACTGTTCGGTTCTTAGTGCCTGATAGGTTTAATTCAGGGAGGTCTCCACATGGTGCAGAAGCTGCAGCTTCTAATCCCTGCTTTGTATGGTGAGTGGTAATAAGTCATATGGGCAGGGACTGGGAGAGAACTGTGCTGGTAAAAGGTCCACTGTTGAAGATTATTTAGAGTTTTTCAGAGTCTGCTCAGTGACCTAATGGTCTGGATGAGCCTTCATTTCTGGGTGGGCCCTACCACAAAGAAGGGTGTTTGAACTATGGGCCTCCCTTCATCAGCATGCAGAAGGGTGGCTATTTTGCTTCTGAAGATTGTTCTAAAAATGGCCTTGTACATTTGAACCAGTCGTGTGAAAACTGCTTGATTCCGACCACCCTAAGGCATTGTCCATTGTAGTTTGGGTGATGGGCAGTCCCCAAAAGAGGAATAATCATTTAATGTTCCACTTTGTCTCCCATTGGACAAGGAAGCCAAGTTCCCATGGGGAAGAAACATCACTATCCTTCTCTGCGCTTATCTCAGGCGATCACAGACATCATACTGGCTGGTTACAATCAGAAGATAGCAGCACACATAGTAGAGATCCCAAGCAGATCACCTCAGCCCTAAAGTGTGTCCTGTTCCCTTTCCTTCATACTTATGGGACGTTCCCCTGATAGGGAACAGAAGTAGGCCATTTGGTGCAAAATGCCCTTACACATGACCTTCATTGTGCATGCTCCTGTTCTAAGTGCCAGATCAGCTTTGAGTTATCTGGATATGGGGTCCATGAGGTTGGCTTTGGGGGAGCGAACACGCAAACAGGTATGGCTAAATTTCTATTTCAAGTACCAGAAAAGAACGTGCTTTGCCTTCCCCTGGATGGGAAAGAGGTGTATGTCACCGTTACAAATGATGACCTGGCCAAATGCAAGGTGATGGTGTGTGCTAATGGATGGTTATCTTGACTAAACCTTTCCCAGTTCGCCACATTTGCTGTTAAAACCAACAGATCCAGATATTTATAGGGTTTTCGCAGCTTTCCAGTTCTAAGACCAGATACAAGATGTCGTCCAGTGCTTCGAGCAGAAAGAATCGCCTACAAAGGGCAACTTGAACTCTACTGCCTGCCTCTAAGCAAAAGAAGCAGAACTGGTTTGCCCATCAGACATCATTCTTAATGGGTGGCAGAGCTTATACCTGTAACCACACACATGTGGGAGGATTGCACATGTCCACAAGTCTCTTTGTAGCTGGGCAAGTATTCAGGATCCTGCTTCCCTCTGTTACCCCTTCCTCCACACCATATGCTCGCCCAGTCTACATGGACTTGCTGACAAAGAGGCCCCTTTAGTGGAGGGCCTTAAAGCTAGTACCCGAGATCATGCAGGGGTTGTACTGCTGCTTTTGTGCAAAGTGCAAGACGACTGAGTGCCAATGCACTGTCATTGTTCTCAAGCCTTGTTCTGCCCAAAGAATAGTTCAAGCTGATGATGCTTTGCAGGGATTTTCAGTACTCCAAATGGAGACGTTCTCTGTCTGGTGATCTCTAAGATACCTAGTTTCTTATGTCTGTACATCTCATCAAGCACAGTGCTTGGTCGCCAAAAGACATCATGATGCTGACTGCGGATTTGAGAGAAGAGGTGAAGATGAAAATCCTGCTTGAGTTCAACGAAAACGAGGGACAGTCAATAAAGATTGATTAGACGAACAACATTTATCCCATCCCATGAGGAGCCCAATGGACACGGCAAAGGTCCTGGAAGTTCATCCATTCATGAACAGGGTACTAATAAAGCTTGGACAGGGGGCCCCTGAGGTCAGCACAGCCGCAATATTCTGAATGACCCGTAATCGAAAGGGTAAGAAAATTAGGTATTCCCATGTAAAGGGAATTGCCATGGTCAAGTCTGACTGAAACCAAGGCAGAGACCGCCAAGGCCCTCAGTGCACTGGCATACCTTCCATCTGATGGTGATTATTGTCGAATCATTGAACATTGCTGCCTATTTCACTGTTCGGACAGATAAGCAGTCATTTTCCACCTGTCATTCAACAGCACAGGAACTTAATATCATTAAGGCTGTGGTCGCATATATCTAGATTGTCCTTGTAGACCCGTGCAATTTTGCCAGCCAGCCCACGAATTCTGTATTATGAAGGTGGATAACTCTTGATTCCTGGACTTTGACTTGTTCCCTTCCCCCTTAGCACGCTAATGTAGCTGTTGTGTGGTGCTTCACGAAAAACCCAAATGAGTTAATAGGTGGCAATCATGACAGATCCCACTGAGTTCAAACGTGGCACTAAGCTGGACTTCCTAGGGATCCAAGACCTATTGTGATTTGAGGGCAAGTGGTCCCACATCAACAAACTGGAGCCAATGTCCATCCTTTTGGCCTTGAAAGCTTGTCTTGTGTGAGTCAGTGAAGTGAGGGTGCTGCTCTTTACAGGTAACATTAACACCATCTATCATATCATTCTCTGCAGCTTTCTCTTCTCGTAAATTCAGGATTTGCCATTAAGTTCTTGTTGAAAAAATAATCGCCTTTCTTGGATCCTGGATGATATCCTTTGATTTGTTTCCTGCAGGGGGTGGTTAGATATCTATATAGACTCTCGCTGCCCATGTTTGGCCGCTATTGTGAGCTTTGGTTAAGGAGTACTTGAAGTTTCTACAGGTGTGTCCTCCAATTTGGAGACCAGGCCCATTTAGGATGTGAATTTGGTTTAACCTGTTCTAGTGCTTGCACCTTTTAAACCCATGACAGCCTGTTACATTCAACACTTGTGTCAAAACTCTACAGCGGCACTTGCTGGCTTGGCTCTCTGTCATTTTGGAATGTTCTAAACATGAGGCTATTTCTCCATAAATGGCCATTTCCAATCTACCTCTCAACACCCTCTACAAAGCAGCCCCTTGCGCTGCTATGCATACCTTATGCAAGTGCAATGCCATGGCTATGGATTGAAAGGCCAGTTTAGTTAAGTCTTAAGTTAAAAAAAAAATGTTTTGGTTTGTCCCTTAGGCATTCGTCGCACTAACCGCCTTTTTTCTTCCTCGCTGGTCGCTAATATATCAGAATGGTATTAGGCATTCACAATATCCTGGAGGAAAGAGGATAGGAATTAAAATTAACTGTGGTGCCTCTTGTACTAGTGTTCCCGAGGCCTGGCCACCGAACCATCAAGCCCGGCCGGTGTATGTGTAAAGGCCAGAGTGGAAATAAAAAATAAGGGCGAGGAAAGTGAGACGGTGTGTAAGTAGGGCATAGAACTGGCAGAGCCACACATCCACTGGGGACTGCAAAGCCACCATTTGCAGGCTCACAATGGACTCGCTGATATCCCAGAGGTCGTCTAAAAAAGGTAACGACTTCAAGTACAATACTGTACAGTAAACAACGCCTCTCACCTATTTATCATCATCAGTTCTCTCGCCACGCCTTTCTAATTGCCCCTCTGCAATGATTGTTACTCGTTTTACCTGTATGTTGATGTCGCCAGCAGTACCTGCTTTCACCTAGTGTGTTTCTGTTTGTGTGTGTTCCCGCTTCATCTCTGTCCTCCGCAGGGTCTGCTCACCTTGCTTCTGTTTCTCGGCAGTTTCTGTCCTGCTTTGTCCCTCGATCACTGCCTCAGAAGTTTCTGCAGCGATCTCTTCTTCTGCGCCCCTGCCCTCTGCAGTCCCTGCCCCCCCCCCCCTCCGATCCTCAGAAGTCCCTGCTTCTCCCTTTCCCCCTCAGCAAGTCCTGTTCTGCTGGCATTGCTGGAAATGTAAATAATTTACTGTAAGTTCCCACCAAATAGAAGACGGTTTATGTTGCTTGCAAAGTATAACACGGACACACATCTTTTCAACCTAAAAAGATGTATAATATTGCTCCCCAGTGCGATCCTAACAATTGATTTCACGAGCGCCCTGATCACACTTGTGGGTAAGTGTTTCACCCATGGTCCTAATGATTTAGGTTCAAATCCCGGCGTCGCACCGTTAAAGCATTCGGAACACAGTAAACCAAGTGAAACCCACTGAACCGGTTGAAAGGTGCACATGTTTTTTCGAGGGCCGGGTAGACCTGTTTTGCCGGATCGGGAACATCAGTCCCAATGCCAGCACTGCCTGTTAGCACCACTCTGCCCCAAGCACTTCCTGTTCCTTTCTAACCCAGGCAGTCCCTGCTCACTCTTAGTACAGCTCTCCTTCAGACCGGAGGTTCTGAGGCACCTGCACACCCACCTTAAAGAAGTGGCAGTACAAATGCAATTGAGAGTGGAACTGGGTACCCGCCGCTTCATGCCCAACTACATAACCCGTGCATCGGTCCATTTTGGACCCATTACATAGCAATAACTCATTCCTCTTTTCCCCCCAAAAAGTGTAACATGAGTCTTGCTTTGTTTTTTTTGGCATAAAAAGGCTGCAGATTTATTTTCCACAATATCATAAAAACACACTGCACACATTAGTGGAAATAATTCATAAGATGCAGCGACTGCTCCGTGTCCAAAAGCCTGCTTCCCCCTTTCCTTCCAAAAGTCCATCATAGGCCCAACTCTCCCAACCCTTTGCGCCTGAGCCTCACCTGCCCATGCAGGTGTTCGTGGGCAGGGAGAGTGCCGTTTCCTTAGGGGAAGCTGAGCCCTTGTTCCCCCAGACGCCCCTGCCGTTTAGGCTCCCAAAGGGCGCTGGTCTGGGAAGAGCGAAGACCCTTCCAGCTTTCTCCTGGCTCATCCAGAGTCTGTCTCTTGTGTTTGGTTGCCCAAACACCGCTACTCTGCCTGTCGTCCTGCAACGTCGACGATCAGGCCTCCTTGCTTGTCCTGTTTGTAGGGTGGGTGGGTGGAAAAACGAAGTCCTCTGTTGGCAGGCGGGTGTCCCACTGTCAAGGCTGGATGCTGCCTGCAGTGGGAAGCCTGCCTGCTATAAAGGGGGCTAGCCCCGCCCTCTTCCATTGTAGACCTTTGCAGGCTTTTTCCCCTTTTTGCCGCGCTGTTTCCTTTTCGCGGGCTTTCCCCCACTTTTGCCGCGCTTTGACGGGTACCTCCCCTCCATCCTGAGGAGGGGAAGGGGACTTAGGAGGAGGACACCGCCCGGGTTATCGGGGTGCCTCCTCCATTTTTGGATTCTCTGTCATCACTGTCATGTCAAGCCAGTGTTTTATCCTTTCACTCTTTGTGCAGTACAACATGTTTGGTCATTCCCAATTCTCACAAGCCCGGGCCTTCCCATTGGCTGGGTGGATTTACACAACTCTGCACATTACATACTTCCCATTCCCGGGCGCTTTATAGTATATTTGGCAGCTCAACAACTTCAAACCAAGGCTGAAGCCTTCACTTTCATTGTGGCAACTCAAAAGGATGGTATTCGTCCAAACTCACTAAAAAGGGTCCCTTCTCCAGAACGAATGATCTGATGCTGCAGCACCTTCACTGGGCAGAGTAAACTAATCCTGCCAGGCCCATAGAGACACAGCACAGTCTGGTACACACTGAATCTAAATGCTCTCCTCTGCTATGACTGGGAGGCTTACTTGGAACTGAAGTCCCTTGAATGGAAAACAGTCCACGCACAAGATATTGAGTTTTTGGTTGTTCTTAGTAAAGGATCTATTGCATTGTTGGTGAATAGCAAATGAAAATATAGAAACGTGGACCAGCAAGTAAACATCTCGCTCTCTCTCGCTCTCTCTATATATGTATATCTAAATATATATATATTTTTTTTTAAATTGAGTTCATCAGGAAGTGCGGATGGTACAGACTAGGCTATCTCCTTCCATAAAGGTTTTATCTCTCTCAGCAATCCATATGGTGGAGTCTGCCATACCTGTTTCTTTTTGAGTTTGCTTTCAGGGACTCTGCCTTAACCCAAGACTGATTTTTCAACAAGATAATAGACGGGGCAACTTTGGGCTTTAACACTAAGGTGGCACGAAGTGGTAATATATTCACTCTAAAAACATGAACTATGGCTCCCTTGAATGACTGGAAGAGTGCCATAAAGTCACATCACCCTTGGCAGAATGAGCTGTTGGACAGGCCCTAAACATGTTATTTCATGGCAGGTATGGGTGGGCTGGCCAACTTGTTGATTCAAGTTTGTCTGTCAGGGTTCAAGTTATCTTAGTGAATGGCGCAAACCAAGCTGGCACATTTGGAAGAGGCTTTTCTGTAGGAACTTTGGTATGAATAGGGCCTGTCATTAGGCAGTCCTTGCTACCTCATTCTTTCAAGCTTGTCTAGGGTGGTACAAGGTATGACGGGAAGATGGGAAGGCTTGAGCATTACCTCGATGCGTGAATGCTAAGGGCTTGGATTGACTTCTCCATTGAACGACTCGTTTAGTAATTTGAGGCATGCATGGGCAGGGCTTGTCTTTGGTTTGAACTGAAGGACTGAGCGACAGAGGGGCTGTGGGGGTAGGCACAGCTGCATTGACTTTCACTCTCTAGGTGTCTTCTTTTCTTCATGGCCTGCAATGCTGACTTGTATATAGCTGGGTTAGTCACCCAGCATTGGCATGGTCTTCTGTAAGACTGGCTGCTAAGAGGACTTATAGCTGTTAAATCACACATCACTGAAAATATGAGAAGTCATATTTGGAAGTTGCACAGTTTTCTGCCAGGATCACTTTATACAAGCTTTAGTGATGTCACTGGGCACACGCAGTGGTAAAGCTGCTCAGGTTTCTTCCCTAAGCATGTTTTTAGTTTGAGCTACTAGGTGGCGCTTAAGCGTCACCTATAAGCTGAAACTATTCCATTGGAGTACAGGTGAGTGGGAGATGACATGTGAGGAGGGAAACACAGCCTGTGGGTGTTGATTGGGTATTAACTCCCCACCCATTTAAGGCCCATGGCCATGCTAATCCCTATGGCCATTCCCACCCAATACCTCCCCATCCCGCCTTAAACACATTCTACTGGGATCTCTTTGAGTGTGCGCTATCAATCATTTGCCTGCCAGTGTTTTTTCCAAGTAGTCTGCTGAGAGTTAATCGCTTTGTTGCAGTTTTAAATGGCTACTAGTGTAATACAGATGCCTTAACCAAGTGTGCCTACATCCACTTGATTCATATCTCTTCCATGCACTGAAATCCTATTAAAACAAGCAAAAACAAAGCCACAAGTTTTAGTTTGAGGTTTTGGATAAGCATTTGCCACATAATTACATAATATGTCCAGGTAATCGCCCCACCAGCTGTTGCGATCGTCTGACCAGTATCCAATATATCAGTGCCTAGCAAATGCCTATCCCAGGCCTACCCAAATGCCCAAACTGTTGGCTTTGCCAATGCTCGTTTTAAGTTGAGTTTCCACGCGTGATGCTGCCCCTGCTGTTAATGTGCAGGTTGAAACTATTCCCAGAGGTTTGCTCTAGGCCTCTTGTTTGGTACAGGTTGACGTGTGCTGCCCCTTCCATTCTTGTGGATTTGGCTTGTACTCGCCCCATTCCTGCAGGTCTGAATCTATGATGTCTACTCTGTTCGCAGTGATATCCTCTGTGTGATCTCCTTTGCTGCATGTTGGCCCTGTGGTGACTCTACAGTTTCTTCAGGTTGAACCGGTTCTGCTCCTCCATTCCCAACCTTTAGGTCTCCCCTCTCCTTTCATGCTGGTTGACCTGTGCTGCCCCTTCTGTTCCGCAAGGTTGGCCATATACTGCTGTAGCCATCGCCAGACGTTTCCCTTGTTCCATGTGCTTTGCTGTGGGCTGACACTGTCTGTTACTGAAGCTTACTTTATATTCAGCTTCTCACAGCCGCACATGCCTACCCAATATAGCCATCAACCGCATACAAACCCCTCTTATAGCCCTCCCACCTGCAAAGGATTCCATGACACTGAATGTTGAGCATAACTTCTTATCTAGGTCGTTCCCTCCTAAACGAGCTTTCCTGCCCTCCCAGGATACCTCACAACCCTGGATCATGCTGTGCTGCAGCAGTCATTACCGTTGGTATCACAATGCCCTATACCTGCAAACCTTTCTCACTAACCATAGAGAAGTGTGACTCCCTCATTGGCAAAAGTTGACCACTGCAAAACACATTTGGCAGTTAAGAAGTTCGAACGTCTTTTGGAGATTTCCAGTTGCATGCATATTTTTTATGAAACTTTTTCAGTTGATCCAGTGGCAGAAAAACGTACTGGGCTTGCTATGGGGCATCAACATATCCTACTTTGCATGAAAAAAACCCGCTAATTCCCAGGTTATTTAACCCCAACACACACTTGCTGAATTGTATTAAGCCACTGCTGATCTAAAATATTCCACTGTATTGTTGCAGGGTCTACCAATGAAATTGCCAGGATCACCTTAAAAACATGTCAGAGCCGTCGGCTCTCTAAAGCACATGGGAGGCTATGATTGTTTGTCTGGGAAGAGGGCATTCCGTCAATGGCTCCCAGTTAGTGAACAGATTGTGTTCAAAATGGCTGTTCTAGTTTCCAAATACCTGCACTCTATGGCCCCCCTGGCTATCGAACCTGAGAAGATAAGTCATATGCTCCAGCTCCACCTCTGAGGTCCCAATCGTCATCCAGATTGGAGACACTGAAGCTTTGGCTGACCACCAAGAGGGTAGATAGCAGGAACACACATCTCCTTTGACGATGCCATCCACCATTGGGTTCATAAAGGCAAGCCCTAAAATTCCTTCTCTTGTCTCAACAAGCAATGGTTGCTGGCTCTTTAGGTTCCTATAAATGCTTGCCTGCAGCAGCAATTTCTGCGGCAGGACGCGGACATCCAGCGTTTTCAAATGTAAGGAGTTAAGCCAATTGTGGGCCACCACATTGACTATTGTGGGGACCTTTATTATATAGAAGTGTTGACTCACTCTCCAAATCCCTTATCCCTTCTCCCTGTCCTATACCCAATGCGCGATCCAGCCTAACCCTTATCTCCTGTCTTGTTTTGCCTGAACATACGGCCCTCTCCTGACCATTGCTGAAGCCCCCACACAACACCTCTGCTTTTGCCATATGAGGTTTTTTTCACTAAAAAAGATTTCTGAATGACATTTATAATATATTGAAAGTAAAAAAGATTTTAATTAATTTTTTATGAAATAAAAGCACTTTTTATGAATACATCATGCTTGTTTGTTTCTAAGCCATTTTCTTTACAACCTATTGCCACAATGTACTTTTTTTTACAAATGTACACCCACGGTTTTGGATATGTTCTATAAGCTGCTTCTTTGAAATGACTTGCTTTATACAGATCAAATTCTTTGAAATAGCTGTTGGGGTTTGTATAGGGTGGCCTATAGTGGGTTTGTGGAATGTGTCTGTGGGGCTTAAATTGTGCTTGTGCTTGTGCAGGCTCATGGAGAGCGATATTGTGCTGTGTGTGATGCGTCTGGTGCCATGAAGGGGCAGAGGGGATTTATGAAATCAGATCAGATTCTGTGTGTGATGCATTTGGTTCTCTCGCCTGCATGAGATTTGCTTCTGTTTGGTGCGTTGCTGTAATGGTATTTGATTCTGTGTGGTGCAATGCTGTCTGCTTATGCAATGCTATTTAAGTTTGCTTGGTACCATATTGTGGGCCCATGAAATCAGATCCGATTCTGCACGGTGAACTACTGTGGTGTCACGGGGTGGGATTTCATTGTGATTGGCGCCTTGGTGTGGATTTATGGTAAAGGACTTGATTCTGTTCGGGAGCAATGCACAGAAATGTGTCTCTGCATGGTATCCTAGAGTGAGCCCCCAGAATGTGATTTTATTCTTCATACTGCTGGAGTGCTTTCATGGAGTGGGATATGTTTTACCATTTGATATTTGTATAGTGTCTTATTTCCAATGGTATGGCTTCAAACTGCTGTTGGGTGAATGGCCCTTCTGCAGACCATAGTCAGAATGGACATGAAATAAAACGAGTACTGCAATGTATGCAAATAGCATTGGTAAGGTAAAACGGCTGTTCAATGATCATGTATTAACAGAGATGACTAGTATCATTTATTGTGATGAGTCTTTAGATGTGGTTTGCTATCAGTGACTGTGACACCTGTACCAAATTCTTCATGGGATTAAACCCTATTCTATGGGGTGCAGTGCTAAAGGAGGGACAGACGAGAATATAAATTATTCTGTCAACCCCAAGGGCAACTGCCTACAGTTGAGTTCTCTGCAATAGTTTACATGCAGAATTCATGCACAATAATTTAATATGCAATATGATTCTGTGTAGGGGCTATATGTGGGCTCATGGGCAGGGGGTGTTCAGCCAGTCGTCGGATTAAGAGCGCCCAGTTTGGTCTGAAGGGGTGGATTTGGCGCAGCACAGTCATCAAAGGGCCTCCTGCCATGCTATCAATTACAATGTCATTCGCTGCTTCTCCTTTCCGCTGTGATGTATAGCCCTATTGACCGAGCATGGATCGCCAGCAGGCAGCAATGAGGGGAACATGGATTCGAGGGGAAGGTTATCTTCTGTCACCCTCTCATATGTAACGTTACAAATCCTCAGGAAAAGTGCTATAGTTGGGATTGGTAACTGCAATGGGCTATGTGCATTTTAAAGCCAAGTTCACACACACAGTGCACAGAAGCGTAGTGGTTAATTTGTGAAAGAAAATATGAAGTTAATACTTTTAATACTGTACAAACCGCCTATTTATTTAACAACCAAAATAGCAGATTTTGTTCACATAATACAAAAGAGCATGCTGCCTGCCCATTTCAGATCATGGAAAAAGTAACTGACCTTTGTTGATAGACCAACCCGCTGTTGGGTATACATTCATTGTTTTATGAAGTCCCAGCGTCACATGCAAATCGGATATCTTTTTCTTGCGTTCTGTCACGGTGAGCTCTGGGATGCACTTCTCACACCTAACATGGCGCATTGAAGGTCTCTGGTTTGGAAGGTCTCTGGTTTTGAAGGTCTCTGGTTTAGGTCCACGGAGCGCTGGAGACATTGTCACGTACAATGCATTATAAATCAAATCCAATAAATATATATGTGAACTTGCTGGGCACGCTATAATTTTCCTTGTGATTTGCACCTTGACGTGCAAATACCAGACTCCGCAGTTTGTCCAATGTCACTTGTGAACAGTCCATTCGGGCAAGATTTTCTGTTTTCTTTGCAGTTTGGTACCTATAGATTTGGCCGTAACACCATAAAGTACAGGTACAAGAATGCAAAGAAACAAACAGGACATGGACATGTGGTGTGGGGAATATATTTCCCTATTCCAGACCCATCATACAGGTAGTGGTGGGAAAGTAACTGCAAGTCTGAGAATGGAAGCTGCTGTTCACTGAGCAGTCAGGAATGGGTGTAAGTGGAAGACATGTCATGGGGTTCCCCTCTGTTGTAGCTCTCTGTATGTCCAATGTCTAGTGTTATACTCCACCCGTCCCGGCTTCCTGACTCACATCACAATGCATATCTGTGACCTGTAGATCTGCATTTATGTTGGGAAAATTAAATTTCACTATTGTGCAAGGTCGCAAAATGTCATGAGCTAAAAAAAAAAAACAGGACCATCAGAAAATCTCATATCTGCCATTTAACAATTCACTCGTTTTTTTAGTCAGTCATAATACTTTATAACAACGCAAGATTAATATAAATACGATAAAACCGATCATAAAACAAGAATAATACAAAGATTTAGTAATGTAATTCATGTGTATCTGTTACAACCAGAACCACAATCTCATTGCATGATATTAAACCCATACATCAGAATTGAACAAAATCAGTTTTGACTTTGAAGCACCATATGCTACGACATACCTTAAAGTATGTATTGGTAAACTTAAAACCCCTATTCGGGGTCAGTCGCAGAGTCTTGGAGTCTCTTGTGCTATCTGCTACCTTGCTGCTGTGTGGATTTAGGAAAGTCCTCTTTCTGTGCCTCCTAACAGACACCTTTAAAACCTACAAACAACCGCGGAGCGGCCGCGGAGTCGGCCGCAGAGTCTTGGAGTATTAGAGCTCTTGGGGCGTTGAGGGAGGGCTCTGACCTCTGTGGGCCGCATTTACAACCTAGCGAGTGACTCTGCGGCCGACTAGCTCTGAGTACCCATTGAAGTACGAATTGAAAACACCTGAGCTGACACCCTACAAAACAACATGGCCAAATTACCAGGTCCTCTAGGACCACGGACACGCCACAGAGGGAAAATTGATACGTCGCTGTTTACTTTAACCCAGCACTCTTCCCTACAACCAACCATCGATGAGATGTATGCAAAATCATCACAAAAGTCAATGCAGCAGCAGAAAAAAAACGCTGTGATTCAGGATCCAAAGGTAAGCCATAGTGTTGCACTGAATCCATGTGATCTAGAGTTGATGCGAGATGGAACTGACGAACCACACACACACCAACCGAGACACTCAAACCAAGTGAAGATGAACATGAGCGCTCCTCGAGAAAGCTGTTTGCCGAAACGCATTATCTGAAAAACACTGATTGATGAGATAAAAAGCTTACCAATGCTGCCGCGGCAGTGGGGCTCGGATGTGGGTGTGGAGACGAATCCCTTGCTGCCGAACGTAGAGCTGAGTAGCCTTGGGCGAGACCATCTCAAGGGAGGTGTAGGGGAGCTGGTTGATGTGCCCCGCGCTCGCCCAGGATCTCCTGCGGCACCCTTACAGTTGGATGCAATGTTGGAGCATGCAGGACAGGCGCCGTCGACGGGTCTTCTCCCAAGCCTGGAGACGTGTGCACTGCAGAGACATCTGCGGTCACAATGCAGCTGAAAGCACTAACGAACACCGGAGTGAAGGAAATTGATGTGCTCCATGTGTGCACAGGAGCACCAGTGGTTCCTTCCCTGCCGGGCCCTGCCGGGGGACTCGATGGCCGGATCCTGGCAATGGGTGTCTCCCCCGGGCCCAGGGACGGATGGACTGATGACACCCCCGCGGTCCTCGTCCCTCCAAGTATGCCGACAAATGTGGAGGCAGGGAAAAATAAGCAGCGGGAAACATTGGAATCGACTATAAGGAAAGCAATTATGGCAACAAAAGTAATGCCGCCCTTGAAATGCTCTGACACCACGTTGCAGAGAGAGAAAGTTAAGATTGCACCTGATGCCAGCACGAAACAGGAACAACGTGAAATGATATCTGCATGGGCACAAACCACTGGCCCGACCTGGGGCCGGGGGAACAACATCACAGGACTGGACCCCCTAACAACGCAAAATACTTTTGTAAAAGAGAACACAATGAATGAAAAAACGATTCAAAGAAAAGAAAAAGCCCAAAGAGTGAAAGTGTTATGGCTACAATTAAAGAATAAAAAAATCAGAAAGGAGTCTGGATATAACCACCAACCGACAATACCACTGATAAAACGCTTATCTCTGGACACGCCTGAAATAAACTATATAATGGCCCCCCATGAAACAACAAGTGAAGAACTAAAAAAAGTCTGCATTTGAAAAATAAAATACCATGCTTTACTTCAACACCAATAATAACAAATACTGAACACAACAACTTTTTTTTTTTTAGAACAAAGATTTCAAACCGACAACTCAAGATAAAAGTGACAAGTCAGAAAGTAATGAAGAACTGTCGCCGAATACCAGGAACATCATCAATCAAACCGAAACAAACAAGAGAAGATCAGTGGTGAATATTTAGAAAAAACAAACTTTCCACAAATTCCCACTACAATGTTGGATTTGCAAAATCTCTTCATTGCTACAACACAAGCCTTGATTATAAAACTGCATGAGGCAAATGTGGAAGCTATAAAAGATCAAGCCACCCTTATTGTGCTCATGCACACAAAACAAATGTATATTGAAAACTTTATAATACAAGTTCAACAATGATTAGAAGTGGAAGCAGAGATGAGTCGGATGTGGCAAACTAGATTAGCCGACATAGCCAGTTCTGACTGTGCAGGTAGGACACAAATATCAACGGCGATGCTGGAAATAATGAGAGAGATATCAAAACCAACGGCAAAGGCCAACAAACAGGCTGTGGCCCCCGATAGGTCGCTACACCTAGAGCAAATGCCGAGACAGGAGAAAACTGAAAAGAATAGTGGCGATGGAGAGGAAAACTGTACAATGATAGAAAAGGACAAAAAACAGAACACAACACGAATAAGACCAACAAAATTACAATATCTTCAATCATACAAAAGAGAGTGAAAATACAAAAACCCAGAAAGGACAAAAATGTAAAATCAAAAAGACGACAAACAGGCTTGCATGCTTTCCTAAGAAACCTATCCATGCCACAGAAACAGAAATCTGACACCCAACAGAAAGCTACGAAACCAATGCGGAGACCTGAAATTGCAACAAATGTCCAGGAACCTACTAGGTCAGCTGACCTTCAGATAGAGCTACAACAACCTGTGCAAGAAAATGAACCACAGCACGTAGTAGATCTGCTAGATCTTTCAACATATACTGATGTCGACGACATGACTAATCATTCAAAGAAAACAGATATAAATGATCTCTCAATGATCACACTGGACCGATACCCCAATGAGAAATTAGCAAACGCAATAAACTGTGATCTCTTTTGCGAAGAGGTATCGGATGATGATCTACAATACTCAAGGAATGTTACAATTACAACAAACCAATCAAGAGGAACAACGCGAACTGATGAAACATCACATTCTCAAAGCATAGAAAATAAGACACAGTATCTGACAATCAGTGATAAAGAATAAATGGCATATTCTCACCTAATCCCTCACGTGTTTGTAGACTTTAGAAAAAATAAAGGACAACATGTTCTATCTTTGACACAACAAAAAAGAACAAAGGACCGGTTGATATTAAACAGAGCAAATATACTTTGTCTATTCAAAGTTATACCAGAACTGAAAGGTACAAACACAGCGGATCTAATACTTGTGATATTTGTGGACAAACAATTACTTGATGACGTGGATATAATTTTCTTTGAAAAAGAAAAAATTAACCTGGTCCATAAAATGCATAAACAACTTGCATACTTAGGCTTCCATTGTAGAATTTGACAACTACAAGTTCCCACAAAGAATGGGATGACACAGATATACACACACCAAAGAAAAGAAACTAAAACGTTCCAGACAAGTACGGAAGAATGGCGAAACACAAAAATACAAGCAAATAATGGTCAGGAAAAAAACCACGAAAATCCAACTAAAAATTACAAAAAGGAAAATATTGCAAACTATCCAATAAGACAGTGATGACTGATGAATCAGAAAATGACACACAGTACCCAGCGTTACATATATAACAACCACCGGAAGGGAACAACACAGATTGGACTCTACTCTCATGGAACACATGAGGCCATGGTCATCTTTTTGCAGAAGCCGTGTCGGAGATAATGGAAGCAAACATAATCTCTTTACAAGAAACGTGGTTAACAGTCTAACCAATATGTGATGGCTTTCTTGTATACATGAATCTGGCCATAAACAAAACAGAGGAAGACCTGCAGCAGGACTATTGACCCTGATAAAACTCGACACAACATGGACCCCAATTATCTCGGCAAATATAAACCCATGGATACAATATACACTCTTACAGAGATCGGATATCATGAAAACCCCTAGTCAACTGACTAGTGAACCATTTGTTAGAATCTTCAATGTATATTCGAATTCAATAGCTATAAAAGAGATAAGATTTATGGATTCCTTACTTACAGAAATAGACAATATAACAAATAAGTATCGAGACATAGAAATCATCATTTGTGGGGATTTAAATATACATATATTTGATAAGCAAGGAACTCCCCTGAACAAAGGTAAACTAATTGGAAGCGCACAGACATGGATAAAAGAAATGAATTTAAGAAATTTGACATACGCCGGAAGATCTCAAGATGCAAAGCAACAAATGATTCCAACATGGATCAGTGGAAACTCAAAGGCGATATTAGACTACATCTATGTGTCCTCTGGAATACAAAAAGCAAAACTACAAATAGACACAATTACAACAACAAAGAGCGACCATCAAATTCTATCTATTACATGGTCTAGACAAGGTCAGCTACGACAAAACAAACCACAATTGACAATGGAACTCAATGCACAAGGGACCAGATTACGGATAAAGCCAGCGCAAATGGACCAGATTGCCGAAACAGTTAAAAAAGTTTCTGAAAAAAAAATTACCAATGGCTATTAGATCTGTATTGGATACGTATTGGAAAAAAATAACTACCTTGTCAAAACAAATAGACACGCATTCGCACTACTATAGCTGTGAAATCAAACTAGGAAAAAAGCTCTAAGAAAACTCTGTAGAGATCTAACGAAAAATAACACTGAAGAAAATCGTGCTAAAAAAGACTCGAAAAACAAAAATACTGCAACTGGTTAAAGAGTACCAGAAGCCAGCTGAACCAAATGCATTCAGAGAAAATGTTGAGTGCTCTGAAAAGTCAAAATACGCGACAATTGTGGAAGTTGCTGAATCCAACATATAGTAACCAACCCTACTTACATTTCAGGAAAAATTTTATAAAACATATCACTGCTACGGATCCTTAGTCTCCCAACACCCTCAGCGGACTTGCCCCCTTCCCTAGTGACTTGGTCATCCTACAGCAACAGCAGGCTACTGTACTAATTTTGACTTTTGCATTAATTTCTGAAGACCTTGCGCATCGTGATCCACTCGGGAGCCTAGTATCCTGCAAAGGGCCCCACGTGGCACATTTATCCTCTGCACAGTGTCTACTGATTATTTATTTCATTGGTTATTCTTTCTTGGTCTTATTTTGTACATTGTATATATCCTGTATTCATGTAAAAAACTGCATATCTTGCTATTATGTACATTTTTGTAACCTGTGTATACGCAACTTTGTAAGTCTTGCATCTCCATATAACTGCGCCCTTTTACTCACGAGTCTGGTGCGCTTAACAAATGAATAAACAAACAAACAAACATCTCCTCATCCACAATGTTAGAGGAAAACTGGAAATCACATTTCTCTCACTTATACGCTAAAAGATCTGAAACGCTAAGGGAAGGGAAGGAACAACAGAAAGAAACAACAGAAAGATGGAAAGTCCAATGGCAAATGTGCTAAAGATAATCATGAATTTGAATAGCTCATGAGCCCCTGGGCACGAAGGGCTAACAAATGAAAGCATTAAACAAGCCCCAAAAGCATGGACAGAAATGATGATACAACTACTCAAGCTAATCAACCAACAGAATCAAATTCCAACTACATGGAACCATGCCACAGTGATTCCAATATTTAAACAAGGCGACACTGAAAGTCTGGCGAATTATAGTCAGATAGCCTTGTTAGATCAATTAGGTAAAATTTTTGGATCAATTCTGCTGGAAAATCTATGCGACTGGGCTACAAAAACAAATTGCTTTGCCACGAGACAGACCGGATTCGTAAGAAATGTGGGAACAAATATAAATTTGATTCTAATAAATCTTGTCAAAAGAGTTGCAAATTTACAAAAGACGATGGTATGGGCTGCTTTCGTGGACCTGCACCTAGCCTTTGATGTTGTGAATCGTCAGCTGCTATGGGCAAAACTCAAAAAATGGCAAGGTCCATCTAACATACTTGAACCCATCAAATTACTATACTCAAACACAAAAATCAGAGTAAGACTAACAAAACAAGGAATATACACAAACTACATAGAGACTTGGAATGGCCTCAAACAGGGATGCGTGTAGATAAGATCAAAAAAATTGAATCCTCCAAAAATAAACTCTACAGCGCTCCCACTCATGCTGTATGCAGACGATATCGTCCTTCTCGATAAAACTCCTCGAGGCCTTCAAAAGAGTCTTAACTTGATGGGAAGCTGTATGGACACAAACAAATTAAAAATCAACATAACTAAAACCAAAATGATGGCGCTGACAAAGAAAGTCTTGAGAAAGGCAAAGACACAGAGTATCTAGGCATGATAATAAATCAATCGACTGATGAAAAAGTATGCGAAAATCAAGTCGTCCAAAAAATTCACTCATTAGCACGACAAGGGAAAATGTTACATGGAAAGTATGGAAAGTTCACTTTTACACCAATTGTAGCTTTCTATAGAAGGAAAGTGGTTCCATGCATCTCCTATGGAATGGAATCAATGATAAAAATTGAATCCAATGATATGGGCAAAAATGGAGGCGATCTTCTGGCAGAAGATAATGATGTTGCCGGCTTCTTTTCACATATTGAGAATTTGTTTTGAAGTGGCGATACAATCCCTGGGATCCATAATAACGTGGAAATAATTAGACCTATATCGAAAAATCATCAACGAAGATAAGATTCCAGCGTTTGAGATTTTAGAAACAAAATCTAATGCGATATGCACAAAAGCACTAACTGAATGGAAAAACCAACTCAAGGAAATATTGGAAAAAGAGAACATAACTGAGGAAATGTTAACTAATCACCCAGAACATGCAAAATGAAGAATCATGCAGAATGATTGAATACATACTTTGAGAGACGAGACTAAATATAAAGAAAATTTAACATGTAACTATGATGTTCGTGCAGTAAACAAACTTCCGAACTATCTTCTACTTTTCCCAGACAAAAAAAATAAGAACACTCTATATGAGACTTCGATTGAATATATTACCCACAAGAGCAAGACTTGTCCGAACAAAACTTGAGGCATCACCAAAATGTTGTTGCTCCTGTAAGAATAGTAAAAACATAGAGACGATTTTCCACATTATAATGGAGTGCCCAGAATTACAACAGGAGAGACTTTTGTGTAGAAACTTCTTCACGAACAAGGAAATAAATACAGACACTGAAACTAGATGGGCACAGATTCTTTTAGGACAGGATTACAAGCTGATATATACAATCATACAATTCTGGATCAGAATTATGATAATGGACTCATTCGAGACAAAGGAAAATGCAAAAGCTTAAGCTGTGCTTGTAACTGAAATAATAAAAGAGATAAAATGAAAAGTTTAAACTGTAACATTTTAATAATAAAAAATAAAACTATTTATACTCTACATCTCTTTGCCCTGGACAACATGAGTTCGCTAAACCCATGTTAAGCATTAAGGGTTGTTAGCAAGCTACCTGGTTCATTACATTTTGTTTTCAGAAAATGTGTTCAGGACAGATGACACAAGTGACCATTTTTTATTTTATTTCATTAAAAAAACGTTTTTCATTATTTGACATCAGTCTTCTTTTCCAATGTTACACTAACCAGAGGAATTCGCAATTACACCCATTCACTCGTCATGCAGGGTTCTGTTTTTCTTGTTCATCCAAATTAAATTCCATTATCTTTAATCAGAATTGGGTAACTCTAAAAATGAATTTCTCGTCACCTCCCATCATAAGGAGTGGACATCTTTCGTCAGGAGATAGTGCCAAGCTTGTCTCTGGTAGCATTGAGGCAAATATTTGTCTGAAGTCTTTCCAAATGACCATTAGTTTGTCAACATTACTGGCTTTCCAAACGTTCTTACTCCGATATTACTTTTGAAGTAGATTACTATTATATGGTAAAACAATCCAAGTAATACCACTCTCCCACATAGCTAGTAGGAAAAGTCATCATAGTAACATCCCTAAGGTTTCTGACTAAGACATGCCTCTGGCAGTAGTTTGGACACCCCCCCCCCCCCCCGACCCCCTAGTGGACTGGGGTCTACCCTCTTTGTTTCTCCACAAGCAAAGAGAATTGTATCAAGTAAATGGCAGTTGGAGGTACGTACGCATTTTGCAGGAGCTTTAGTGACGGAATGTGGGCTCATTAGAAACCGGTCCCAAGTTGTTTTTCTCTCTGCATGTCTTAAAAGGTGGTATGATTTCTTGACAGGATAACTGTTTCATTGGCTGCAGAACTATGAAACACCATGTCTGCCCTCCCAAAATTTGTATCTGTGACTTGGAAAAAACAGACACACATACTCTCTCACTCTCGCTGCAGAAGGTCATCACGCCAGCGAACTATATTGCCATTGCCTTGCATCTTAAGGTAAATGCTGTTCTATGTATATGAACATGCCACACTACTCAATTACTAGGTGATGCAGAATAGTTTTTTCCACCAAGTTTGTGAACTGCTCAAATAGTAAATTGTGATAAATCAGTGTATTTTGATGTTTTTAAAGTATTTCTCCAGCATTGGTTCTTTCATAGATTCCCATGTTGTTTGAACATTCCCCATCACCAGGATGGGAATCCTTGGTAACAGTAAAGTAGTTTACATTTAAATGTTAAAACTGCTGTCACTTAAGGTCTCTATTGGAGTCATTTTGGGTCATATTGCCCCACAGCCAATTGACAGGTCTCCCTTAGCTCCAAGCCCGCAGAAGTATCTTCAGATTTTTGAGCACACGTTCATTGTTGGGAGTCCTCAAAAAATCTCTCCATTCTTCAACGATTTATCGTGTTTTTCTTTGTTTTTCAACAGTTTTTTCATATCGCCAGAAACCTCCGACGCCCGTTGGTGGAGTTGTGCCAGCTTCTCGGCACCTCTGGAGGTACCGTTTTGGTTTCCTTCTGTTGAGGCCTTGGACCTGTCCGTGCAGTTATGGCTGACACAAGGAGGAAGAGCCTTTTCAAGTCCTGTGCTACCTGTCATTGGAAGAACGTTTATGTGGAGGATCTTCACGACGACTGTCTCTATACTGACCATGAGATTGGCGACTGTTCTATCTGCCATTCATTCTCCGACAAGATGCTTCAAGACCATCACTGAAGATTGGTGACTTGGCTAGATGATAGTATTAGAGCCTCTGATGCGGCCTCTGTCTGTAGCCATTCTCCCTCAGACAGAGCAGACCCCTGTAACGCACATCCTCATCCAAGAGGTCAAGATCCCACGATGACTCGGTCTGTGGGAAAAGTGCTATTTAGGCTCATACGACCAAAGCTATGGCTGCCACCTCACCCACGATCCCACTGGTGATGACCTAGTTAGCTAAGAGTGTTCATAGTCATCTGCTACAAAACACCCAACAACCACTATTAAGGCAGCTAATCCTATGGCTATCCTGTCCCGCTATGACCGAACTAGGATTTAAGATGGGCCTGGAATTGGATTCTGCAGGTCTACACTCTTCTTCCAAGAAGCACTTGTCGACACTTCCTTCTGGCCTGTTGACGACTTCTCCTACGACCTCGTTGATGACTCAGAAGCACATCAAGTCGTCTGTTCCATCGGAGGCCACTTCATCAACCACCCCATCAATGGTGCACCGAATTCCTTTGAAGTCTTTGACCACTATGACCACCTTGTCCATGACAAAGGTGCACTCCTCACTGTCTATGGCTATGCAAGTCATCTCTCAAGCTGGGGAATCTGCCTCTGAGCTTTCAGCATTACCAAGCTCTAAACATAGCCTTCCGATAGTTATGCTGGCCCAGTATGTTTCTCCTGCCATTCCTGGACCAACTAATTTTTTGAGCAGGAAGGTGTATTTTCTGATGACGCCCACAGATAGGTACTACCATCTACTTAAGATGGGGCTTCAGCAATTAATGCACCCCAGGGGCAATTTCCTACTGGGCTATCTCCAAAGCTGGCTTGCACTCAACCAGACCTTTGTGACCTGTCTATGGATATTATCTCCACACTACAGACTTTGCTCTCGAAGTTGCAGAATAGACTTTCTGCTCCATCTTTACTGTCACACCTGGAGCTTCCTCCCGGCCTTTTGCCTGCTGCTCCACCTCCTGCGGTGTGCCCCTCATGCGCCCGCACACCAGCTCTTCCTCCTCCTGCAACCCTCACAGATACTGAGTCGGAGGATGACTTCTTTAAAGGTGATGTGTCCACTCATACTGATATCTCGGACAAGTTTGATAATATCCTACCAGGTGATGATGAACCGGAGGACCCTCCGCTCAGAGATTCTCCCAAGTTGTTTGATCTCGTCCCAAATGAACAAAAGAATGTAGGCTTCCTATACCAGCAGAGGGAGCAGAAGACGGTCTCTTGACCAGGAGAAATCCCTTTTCTACCCCTCCTAAAAAGGACATGTTTGAAAAGAAATACAAGGCTCTTGATTCAGCGCCTAAGTGTCTACAGACACAGCCCAGTCTGGACTCAGTGGTATCAGCACTGGTCCAGAAGAGGTGCACTAATCTTCCTTCTCCGTGTCCCCTTCCCGACAAGGAGGGCTAACAGCTAGACTCCTTCAGAAAACACATCATCTCCACTGTCACAACCACTATTAAGGCAGCTAATCCTATGGCTATCCTGTCCCGCTATGACCAAACTAGGATTTAAGATGGGCCTGGAATTGGATTCACCTTCATAGATCGGAGGCCACTTCGGACCACGCAATTTCTACAGCAGTCGATATTGCTGACACTGGATTCAGACAGCAGATGGGGTAAAGCGCTGTTAAGGCTGACTCAAGGCCACTCATTTATGTCCACAGGTGCAATCGAAGGTGGTGGACATGCCCTTTGATGGGGAGAAACTGTTCAGCAAGAAGTGGATGGCAAGCTTCAAGCCATCAAGGCGGGACCGGACACCGCCTGCTCCCTTGGCATACTTGAAAAGCAGCGTCAGTTCTTTTAGTCTGGGAAGACACGTTTCTCAAGTACATCCCATGGCTACAGGCCTTTACACCGGTTCAAGTCCTACCAGTCGAACATCTGCACTGTATTGGAAAGCTACAAGGGCAAGTCCCAGACATATAGATGGAATCAGCGTGGCTGTGGCTCCTCGCACCCCAGGGCCAATCCTCTGAACAGGCATGACCAGGCTCCAACATGTTCCCGCCCCCCACTTTCACAGCCCAGTGGGAGGGCCTCTCTCCAAGTTCACCGAACAGTGGCGTTCCATCACCAGAGTCAAATGGGTGTTGTCGCTAATTCAGCAGGGGCACGCTCTGGAGTTCATCGAACGCCCACCCTCTCTTCCTCCCTTGTCAAAGGTCGAGATGCCCTTGCCATTACTACTGGGAGAGGTTCTGTCCCTCCTCTCCAAGGGGGCAATGGAACATGTCCCCATTTAACAAAATGACCAAGTGGTGTACTCAAGATACTTTCTCGTCAAGAAAATATCCAGCAGCTGGAGACCCATTCTCGATCTGCGCCTCCTCAACAAATTGCTGCAGGCTCAAACATTCAAGATGGTTGTTGGTCCTTACCCAGCTGCAGGAAGGGAGTTACCTTTCGTCTTTAGACCTGGAAGACATGCACTTTCACATCCCGATCCCTCTGTCACCGAAAGTTCCTTAGGTTCACCGCTGCAGGACAACCCTTCCAGTTCAAGTTCTTGCCCTTGGCACCTGCTCCGAGGGTGTTTACAAAATGCCTAGCCCCGGTGGTGGCTCATCTATGTTGTTCAGGGGTTCACGTCTACCCGTACCTCGACGACTAGCTGGTTCGGGCAGTGTCTCTTCCTCTGGCTTTTCAGCATACAGAGTCTCACCTGATGACTCTGGGTCCGACGCCGAGTGGGTGGTTCTCTTTGTGTTTTGTTTTTCTCGAGGCGTGTCCCTGAGTTTGCCTTCGAAGAGATAAGGTGATCCCCACCCGCTGCCATTCTCTCCCCCAAGATGTTCCGGATAGGAGAAAGCGGTGGTCAGGAAGGGAACCACCCCCAGCAGAGGTAAAAGGCAGGACAACCCTCTTAGGCATATTAGTAAGCATTGCTTGAAAACTGCAGCCAACTGGAGGTAAGGTAATCCTGGGTGTACGTAGTCTTGGTTCTAGAGATGAGACAAGGTCTGACAAAGGACCATGCTAAGAGAGGAGCGCAGAAGGATCAGAAGATAGGCAACAGTAAAGGAAGAGGAAGCAGCTGCGTAACATAGGAATGCAGAGGGCTCGGAAGGCTGCAAGGCAGTCGCAATAGTATGGCAAGCACCAGAGCTTCTAGGGGCAGAAGGCAACAAAGGAAGGTTAACAGAAGGAGGAATAAAGAGCCACAGAGGAACAGCTAACAGTGTCTTACCCGGGAATTCAACAAGGAAGAATACGTGTTGCAACTCAAGTTGCTCAGGCTCCGGTCTGAATACATACAGCTGAACGCGGCCGCCATCTTGGAGAAAACACTGGACCGTTGAACACATTCTTTGGATAGCGTGATGGAATAGCCGGCATCCATGCTTCCATCGGCTCCATAACGACCATCGGTCGGTTGTGACACAGAGTCCACAATCCATTGCTTAAAATCACTGGGGTTCTCTGTCAACGATGCCCAATCTTGCTTGACCCCTTCGCAACATGCTCTGTTCTTGGGAGCTCAACTGGACAAGCTGTCAGGTATCACTATACTATCGGAGGACAGATTGAAGACCACCCTGGCAAAGGTTCTACAGCTTTTGCAGAAAACGTTGGCATCGGTCTGCAACTTGAAGTCCCTGCTGGGCATGATGTCATCATGCATTCCTCTAATCCAGCATTGCAGGCTCTGGATGAGGCCTCTTCTGCAGTTGTTAAACGCGCAATGGAAACAAATCTCCAGCACGTAGGAAGACGAGATTTGTTTGATGCGTCCCTTCATGCCCCGCTCCAATCTCACAATAGGAGCACTCTTTCCTCTGCCAGACCATCGGGTCACAGTCACAGCAGACGCATCTCTGCAAGGCTGGGGTGTCCACACAAACCATCTCCATGGCAGGGGTCTCAGGTCCCAAGAGAAAAAGGAGTTGCACATCAATGTCCTGGAATTGTGTGCTGTGTTCTGGGGCCTCATGTCTTTTCTTCCCAGACTGCAGGGCCAAGTCGTCCAGGTGTTTACAGACAAGACTACCACAATGTTTTACATCCACAAACAGGGAGGCACCTGGTCCTCTGCTCTGATGACGAAAGCTCAGTCCCTGTGGTCTTAGGCTCTGGCTGATCTCTTCCTCATTCCATTTAACCTGCCAGGGATACACAACATAGTGGCAGATCCCCTCAGCAGGGAATTGTGGTCCTGCCAATGCTGGGAACTTCTGGACAACCAGGTTTGATGCGTCTTCCGCAGATGGGGAACTTCAGATGTTGACCTCTTGGTTAACAAGGCAAACGCAAAAGGCATGTCTTTTGGCAGCAGATTCCATCACGCAGGGCGCCTAGGGGACGCCTTCATGTTCCCTTGGGAAGGGACGTTACTGTATGCGTTTTCTCCAATACCTCTCGTCCCTCGAGTGATCAACGTGTTAAGACAACATTGGTGTAAACTGATCTTGGTCACCCCATCTTGGCTGAGGCAATTCTGGTTCTCCGATCTTCACACCCTCACGTCAGCAATAACCATCAGGCTACCTCTTCTAGTGAACCTTCTGTCCAGAGATCAAGGAGCAGTGCTACACCACGACATGGCCTCCTTCAGTCTGATGGCCTGGTCCCTGCTTTCTTAGAATTTGGAAGTATATCTTTACTACAGGACTGTCAAGATGTTCTAGCCAAAGCACAAGCATCATCCACGGTTTCCTGCTATATGAGCAAGTTAAGACGTTTCTCCATTTGATGTTCCGGTCATGGCCTCGACCCCTTCTGTGAGCAAGCTGAGGACGTCTTGCCATACCTTCTTTCTTTGGCATGGGCCAGTCTTGCCAATTCTTCTATCAAGGTACACTCTGCTGCCATTTCGCGATTTACACATTCCCCTGGGGCGACTTCTCTGTGGTAACACAGACTCATCAAGAAATTCCTCGAGGGACTATTCTGCTCTTTCCCTCTGGCTCGAGCACCTGCTCAGCTTGGGAGTTGAATGTGGTCCTCTCCGAACTCATGGGGCCACCTTTCGAGCCTATGCACAAAGCCTCTCTAAAATTCTTGTCCTGGAAGAATGCTTGGGGATTGCCGTCACCACCTCAAAGGCGTATGGGGAAATTCATGCTCTCTCATCCAAGCAGCCCTACTTGACTTTCCATAAATCTTAGGCGGTTCTTCCCACAAACCAAACGAGCATGCCGAAGGTTCCATCTTCATTCCACTTAAACAGATCAGTAGTATTGCCTGTCTTTTTTGGCTGCCCCTCTTCTCCAGTGGAATTCTACTTACACTTCTTGGATTTGGTGCAAACCCTGAAATTCTACGTTTCTTGCGCTGAAGGTTTTGGCAAGTCTTAACTGTTTGTTGCTTTTGGTCCCGCTGACATGGACAATGCTCTTTCAAAGGTATGTATTGCACAGCGGCTGTCCTCCTGAATTTCATACTGTCATCGGCTGGCTAACATGCGTCTTCCTGGTAGCCCTTTGGCCCACTTTACATTGGCTGTTGCTGCTACAATGGCTTTCTTCTCCAGGGTCCCCCTGCTCGGTATTTGCATGGCTGCCACTTGGAGATCTGTACATATCATCACACGGTTTTACTGCAACAACGGGGATTCCACAGATGAGACCAGGGTCAGTCAGGCAATGATATGCAACTTATTTGGGTGGGGCAGTATTTTCTCTAAGGTGAGAGTTTCCTTCAGGTGAGCATTACCTCTGTCCATTGTGGGTATTCTGTGTACTGCGTCATAATCTATTCAAACAGCATGTGCATCTAGGAAAGATCCAATACTGGAGAAGGAATAAGTTACTTACCTGTAACTCCTGTTCGTCAGCATTGATATCTTTCATAGATTCACTTGTTACCCTCCTGCCTGCCCCACTTATGGCACTTCGTGGCTTGTATTGCCACATTCTTGTGCGCTTGCCAAAATCTGAAGATGGACTCCAGGGGTTGAGCTAAGGGAGACCTGTCAATTGGCTGTGGTGCAATATGACCCAAAATTACTCTATTAGAGCACTAAAGTAACTAAATGTAAACTGCCTTAATGTTAGCTAGGATTCCCAGCCTGACAACAGAGAATATTTAAACAGCATGTGAATCTATGAAAGATACCAATGCTGAGAACAGGAGTTACAGGTAAGTAACTTATTTCATATACTTACTCACACACAGTTGTTTCCCATCCTTCCATTGTAATTTGGAGAACCAATACTTTTTGAATACCTTTACTTTGTTGGATTGCACTTTCAAAGTGAATCATACTTTGTATTGTCAAATAAGTCGGTGGTGTTTACCATGTGATTTGGTGCTAGTGGATAGTGTAGCTTCTATAAGACAATTGAGATATCACTGTACGTTGATGTAAAACTAAAGCTGTGATGAGAGGAGAGGTAGTCTACTGACTGAATTACAAACTGAAACCAGGACATTTTTGCTAAAACTCCCCTTTTCCACATAACCAAAGTATATGATTCTAGGCAAATCTATTTACCTCACTATGCCTTAGTTTTCTTTAGCTGACAAAGTTGTCACCTTTAAGTGATTCATGTAGGTGTGCACTAGAAGAGACTCAATCATGAATGGGTTAATAGACTGCAGTGTTTTAATGCATATAATAATATTGAACAGTCATATGGTGCATGCTGAGGTTGCTCTACTTGTGGCAAAATCTGTGCACCATGGTTCTCTAATAGATTAAGTGAAATAAGCATTACACCATTGTTTGTTAGGTGGGAGAAGGATGGTGAGGCGGGGGAGAGTGCAAACAAATAATTTTGTGTAGGAGGCTTAAAAGGATGTGATTATGACAGAGATGCATCCATCAAGCATATATATTACAATAAAAGATCTGAAGGCACAGCAGACACAGTAAAGTATACTTTTCATTTTAAAGTACACAATGTGCTGATCCCCAACTTGGCATGCTCTGCATTAAGTCTGGTACACCACATAGCTTGTTGGAAAAAAAAACTCAGAACTACACCTCTACCCAATATTAGTGACTAAGCTATGCCCTTGTTTGTGTTGCTCTAGTATTGAAGTACTGATGGCTTATCCTACACTGAAGGAAATGTCTTTTTGGGGCGGTCGCATGTCTCTCACTGGAACTTCACACCTTCAATTCTGTGTCTTCATAATTGATTGTCCTTCCCTTGTGAGGTCATAATACTGTACAATGGGTGCCAACTTCCAGATTTTGACGGTGCAATTTTATTCTTTTCACCCAGCCAGAAGTGACATCACAGGAAGAGGCATCACAACAAATCCTCCACCTTCCTACCCCCTCCCCCAAACGAATCAGGATACTGATAGGAGTGGAGGAGGCAGCGCACGTGCCTGGGCTTCAAAATCATCCTTTACTTCTTAACAACAGACATGCTCTCTGGTCATCTGACCTGCGATGTCAAGATGGGAGGTCATGCAATGCCAGAAATGCTGTAAGAGATTAGCCCTGTAAGAGCCGTCACAAGAGGCGAACAGTGAGGAAAAACTGTCCCAGGCCTCGCTTTAGCAGGGGCTTTGTAGGGAGCCCTACTGTCACCCCCTTGCGGCCATAGTGCATTTGTTAACAGCTACCTCTAATGTGAGGATAGGTCAAAGGTAGGTTTAACTTTCTGGTGGCATCAGGCTAGTGTCTAGTCCCTCAACCATTAAAACCTGTTATCACCCTCTAGCAGTGACATGGCAGGGTGCAGGTTGGCTACAAATGGAGCATGGCTGCGGCTCCCGTTGTGCCTCTTTCTCTATGCTATGCAAAAAGAGATCTTCCACCTGGAGACTCTGAAGCTTGCTTGACCGACCAGAACGGCATGCATCCTGCATGATCATGGGCCCTTTTCCTGTCTTTGACCCTAACCCCTCCCCACCCCAACTGCGACTGCCTTATCCAGTTTTCAGGAGGAAGCCTGCTCGGGGGGATTTATTTTGTTAGGTATTCCTAATGTGCTTCATGGTCCCCAGATGGGCTGGTGAGGGGGGTGAGGGGAGGGAGAGCAGTGATGTGTTTTATAGTTATATTTGGAGTTACAGAGGCGCACTTAAAGTAAACAATGTATAGATTGGTATCATCTTGATTTTTGTTCCCAGCAAGCTGCGAGAAGGCCCCATCATCTCGCTGCTAATGCCTTCAAAATCCATCTCATTCAGCTTCAGACATGCCGGTATAAAATAGTATTCACAAATATCTCAAGGAAGCAAAGAGACACTTGAATATTATTTTTGTATAGGCATGCAAGGAGTTGAATAAGAGTCACAGAAGTCACACCTGAAGTGACACTAATTTAAGACTATTGCATTATTCTGCACCTCTGCTTGGATTTATTGATGCTAACATGTAGGCACTTAAAACAACCCATTACTTATACATTACTTTCGCTAAAGCACTCTACATGAAACGCTCATAGAAAATGATTACCCAGCAACTGAAATGAATACTCTTTTGTCGACCTTAGAAAGATGAAAGGTTGAGTAGACCTGGCTAGGATATAAACCGAGACCTGCAGATCATACATAGATTCCAGCACTAAGCTACCCCGTTAAATATGCATGGTGTTATAATTCTTATTAATATAACACTTACTATTACAGTGCTTAGAAGTAGGAGGGATATGTCATGATAAAAGTAGTGTTTTGTTTTAGAAAGGAGTGGAGGGGAAGGTAGATATCCTAATAAACGCTTCTTTTTAACTGTGAAGTTGATTAAACAGCATACTATGGCCCTCATTACGACCCTGGCGGTAACGGTCATTACCGGCATGGCGCAATTAACGTGTCCGTGCTGGCCAGATACCGCTAAAAGCGGCATATTACGACATCTCGGGCACGAGCATTGCGCCATGCCGGTAATGTAATCACCGCCATGCCGGTAAAGTCCTAAAAACGCCACTTACCGGCATCGTATGCCGTGCAAATACCACGTCTGCCACCCTAGCTATCGATATTAGCGGTTACCGCTAATAGCGGTGACCGCAAATAGCGGTGACCGCAAATAAGCGGATCCGGAAGTTGCGTCACGGCACAGGAACGGGAGAGAGCACGGCGGCCATCTTTAAAAACACAATCCATTGCCATCCTCTTCAACCAGTGGACACCTGAACCCCACAACCTCTACAAACCTTCTCCTACACCCATCAATCATCAGAATGCCTAAAGTTCTGAAAAAAAACGGAGATCGGCTGCGGCAGGAGCACTTTTCTAGGGAGGAGCTAAATATGTTGGCTGAAACCCTACAAGAGGATGCCGATGTAGTATTCTCAACAGAGATGAACAGACCGGCGATCATGAGGAAGAAGGCCATATGGGCCATGGTAGCCCAGAGGGTCAGTGCAGTTGGCACAACACCCCGAAATGCAAGATAGTGCAGAAAAAGGTGGGACGATCTACGTCACCGCGTCAGGAGTATACTGTCAGCGAATAGAAATCTGGGCATGGCGACTGGCGGAGGAGCTGATTCGCCCATCAAAATGCAGCCGTCGGAGGAGATATGTGCCGCAACCATAGGCACAGAGAGCATAGAGGGGGTCGGAGATATGGAGAGAGGAGCCCCGACATCAGGCGACACAGGTAGATGCCTTAAATCCAGCCACGCAAAACTCACTCAAGACCAGATTTTTGGGGAGTGCAATGATGCCTAACAGGGTCAACACGACACATTAGCACAAGACTGCCTACAGGCAGTGCTGACCTCGACCTTGTACACATGCATTATGCACACCCTTTCTGTAGCCACCCACATGCCTCTACCACCTAAGAGGGAGACAACCTGCATGTCACTGCCTCCAATGTGCACCATCTAGTAATCAAAATGAATGCAGCTATCTCAATGCCTGCTCAATGTCCGCAGACCCATCACTAACCCTTTCCCTCCTTTGGTCTACCACAGGCTCTCATTCGGACAGTGCCGACAAATACACTGGCACTACACCTGCCAAGAAGGCCAGGTCTGAAGACCCAAAACACTGTCCCTCCACCTCTGGTTCAAAAATCAAACCCCCACAGCAGCCAAAATCCACAAGCACATCACAGTCCACGGCAATGATGTGCAGCAAGTCAGGCACTACGGCACCACCAACGACAACCATCTGCCCAGTAGTGTCTACTGAAGGCACTGGGTCTGCAGGAAGCAGCACGATTGGGGAGACTGCTGCCACAGCTGCCAGTTCAGACAATGAAGAAGGGGATGTTGATGTTGTTGTGGGTCCCCCCATTCCCCCCTTCATTCCCCCTACCTGTCCCCATGCAGCCAGCATGACGATGGCACACAGGAGCAATCTACTGATGACTCATGGCCGGCCACTCCATGCCCAGTGGCAGATGTCCAGGAGGGGAGCAGCTCAATGGGCATGCCAGTAGCAGCATCCACAGGCCAAAAAACACAGAACCCGATGCATGAAATCATCACGCGGCAAGAACAACTGGCCTCCCTCTTGACACAGCATGTGGCAGATTGCGCCAGCGCAAGGGGGGAAATGCGTGATTGTGCAGAAACTGTAAAGGCAGCCATAGAACCCACCTCCAAGGATATGTGTGCTGAATTACTGGGTGTGTTCACTTAAATTTTCTATTTCAATACACTTTTTGGTTATGCACAAATCACATGTGTGGACATTGTTCATTGCATACGTGTGCTTTATTGTTGAACAGTCCACAGTGTGCATGTCCCAGACACACCCAGTGCCCCAGGTGCCATCACCATGTGACAAGCCCTGTCCATGTGTGCTAGAAGCATTGGTTAATCAGAGTCTGACGCATGGCACGTCCCTCCTGTGCATCGCTTCCTCCCAGAGGTACTGCACCATCCCCACCCTCCTCATCCTCTTCGTCAGGTGGTTGCAGTTCAGCGTCAGGGGGCAGGGGCACATTCCTTCTGATGCACATATTGTGTAGCATTACGCATGCCATGACGATCTTTGCAACCTTCTCATGACGGTACAGGAGTGCCCCACCAGACCTGCTGAGGCACCGAAACCGTGCCTTCAAGAGGCCAAATGTCTGCTCAATCACCACACGGGTTCGTGTATGTGCACGATTATAGTCCTCCTCGTGCCGGTTTTGTGGGTTTCGGACTGGGGTAAGGAGCCATCTCTTCAAGGGATAGCCTGCATCACCTGTATGTGGGCAACAATGTACGTGTTCGTCATGACATCAGATTTTACCTCATCAAGTGACACCATGGCATGCATTTCTCTCTTACTTTGAACCCCATTTCAATGCCTGAATGGAGTCACACGATGTGACTGCTATATGTGTATTCCTCTTATAGACTGTTTTGCATGCCATCAACTAGTGTGCGCAGGGGGGTCCAGTACCTTGTGAGTGCCCATGCACTGTGGTAGTCCACAATGGTTGTTTTGGTGATCTGGCAGATGTCCAGTGATATCAATGCTTTCATCCTGGCACCATTGCTGTCAGCCTCATGATGATATCTCTGAGCAATTCAGTAGGTGTTATGCTATTTAGGTGGGCCTCTGTGTCAGTGTAGTGGTGTATTGATGTTTTTTACCGTCAAATGACTCCTTTTTATGCAGTGATGGGGGACAGGCCTTTCAGTATATGGTGTTTGGTGCTGTGTATTGGCTGAAGTCATTGCATGTAGCTGCATTTCGTTGAGGGTGGATGCGGTCTGATTTGGTATAGTGGACATGCAGATGGCTGTGGAATGGTTGGGACACAGCTTCATTCACATGGTAGGGTTGCTTACATCTCGCATTATGTGGTCAGGTGTGAGCTCAAGTCTGGCCTGCTTTGGGGTATGATCTTGCACCATTCCCTCTGGTACTCACAGCCAGGTAGAGTATGCATATCTCCCCCCCCCCAATATCAGCCAGGTAGAGTATGCATCTCCCCCCCCCCCCCCAATATCAGCCAGGTAGAGTATGCATCTCTTCCCCCCCCAATATCAGCCAGGTAGAGTATGCATCTCTTACCCCCCCCCCCCCATATCAGCCAGGTAGAGTATGCATCTGTACCTCAATCACCTACACACTTCACATTACCATGGCCATGACATGCGACTCACCGAGTAGCCAGGATCTCTGCCCTGCATGTCGCTCCATGTAGCGTGGTATTGTGGAGTTCCGCAGGACCATTGAATCATGGGTTGATCCTGGGAATCGGGCACAAATGTGTGATGATCCTGTTCGAGTCACATACCATTTGCACGTTGATTGAGTGGTATAGCTTACGGTTGCGGTACGCTAGCTCAATGGCATGTGGGACCACCAATTCCACATGGGTGCAGTCGATGGCACCAATGCAACCAGGTATGCCGGCTAGTGCATGGAAACCAACTTTGGTGTTTGGGATCTCCTGGGCAGACCGTGGTAAAGTAATGTGGTCGTCTGTGTGCTTGAGGAGGGCATCAAGCACTTGGTTCAGCGTACGTAAGAATAATGGTTGTGAAATGCCATGCAAGTGCTCCACTGTGTGCTGATAGGTGCCTGTGGCAAGGAAGTGGATCACGGACACTACCTTCAGTAGGGGGGGGTGGCGGTGCGTGTTTCAATAATGCTAACAATGTCATCGTGTATCATGTCCACGATGGTGGTGATGGTGTCCCGGTCCAAACGGTACAGGGTGTGGATCTGCTCAGCGGTGAGGTTGAATGGACTGGCTCTGATGCGTGGGATTGGGGGCTGCTGCGTGATGGCACTGGCTGTGCTGGTGGGGCTTGCTGGCCCTGCCTTGCCCTCCTTCCCCTCCTGCGTCTCCTCTGTGCTGCCTGTTGTGCTTGTTGTTGTTTTATCACTTCCATTGCAATCATGTCCTCCAGCCCCAACATTGCTAGTCCTATTGGGATAATTGTGAAGTGTGACTGGGTGTGCGAAGGGGTGGGGTGTGCTCCTTTTGTACTTGGCCAGTCTGTATTGCCTCCACCTGTGCTGATTATGTGCACCTGTATCACTTTGGAATACTGCACATGGCCGTTTACGGTTGGTTCGCGATGGCGATATTAGCACCATGGCGGTATGGTACTTTACGGCCTTCACAAGGGCGTTAAGAGCATGTCCGCTTGACTCGTACTCATCCCCATTTTGCTCCATGCCGGTATTTACGGCGTGGGAGGTCGTGTGCCCGCGCCCTTGGCGCAGTTAGCGGCACCGTTGATTACGGTGCCGCTGATAGCACTATCTCGGTTCATAATCGTCCCTAGCGGTAAGGGATGCCAGTAATCCTTTACCGGCATCGTTTTTCACTTACCGCCAGGGTTGTAATGAGGGCCTATGTCGCAATTGGAAAGCTCAGCAAGTTAAAAGCTCAACTCTGAACTTGGAAAGGGCAGGCTGGCAGGTGTCATTTTTACGGATGGCTGAATCAGACCTTCATCCTTCTGAAGTGATAAATGAAGTACTAATAATATTTTTGCAGTAGTACCTCATTTGACAGTTTGTAGAAGCAGGATGAGTCAGCCATGAAGCTCTATACCTAATAATAGTATATAATACAAACTATTATACCTGGATAGAGGAATATTTAGGAGACCGTGACATCAAAACGTGGAGTATTTATACACAAAATTATAGCCCTCAGAAACATAAAACAATCAAGTTGACCTTCAATAAGATGCTCTAAGTCTTGAGCATCCAATCTACCTGGCCTATATAGACAACCACTACTCTCCAGTTGTACCTTTGCGGATATAGCATATGAGAGAAAGCCCAAAATACATGTGAAATAAGAAAGGCACCTGGCAGGTGGTATTGTGATGGAAATGTCATAGTGCAGCTCACATTGACAGCAATGTTCACAGATTTCATCTGACTCGAGTGTACAAGACTGGTGCAAGATGGCATATTTTCGGTGACCATGATATGATCTTTGTGAAACTGTCAGGGTGTTCAGTCTTCAGATTTACCCTACACGTTTTTTAATTATTAGTGCAATGGACCAACAGCAAGATTTTAGCTCAGCCCAGCTGCATCCTGAGGGCCTCATCAAGATATCAAAGCCCTCCAAACAAACTCATAGGGAGAGTCTCCTATTGTTGGTGCTGCTGGCTGGCACAGTGTAAAAAATAGCAAAGGGGTCCCCACCCATTTTTTTACCCCACGTTTCACCAAACCCTATGACAGCCCTAGCTCGGAGGATGAGCCCCACGTCAACCACAGGAAGGCTTTGGTGGTCCACACACATCACAAGGACGCCAACTCTACACCTTTAGACCGGCCATGCCCAAATACAAAAGGCAAAGGAAGCAGTGGGCTGAAAAATCCATGCCAATCCCTCTTAAGCAAATATAATGACACAGGTAATGTGCAATAGATATCTGGGAGTTTCAACGAAATATTGGTTTGCTGCATGCTGGTCACAACTGCAGCATTGTGATGCTAGTACAATGGCAAAGGCTTTTGGGTACATTAAATGCTTTCGAAAGTTCTTCGTTTCTATTCACAGAGCACTGCAAGCTCTGTGGATATTTTAAAAACAGATAGTTGTTATTCTTTTTTTATATATATCTTTATAATATGATTAATTTATAATAACTTTTCACATAAAATATTATAAAACTATTTAAAACATATTTATTGACATATATACAGCCATCCCAAACTTCTCGTTAGATATGAACATACAATAAAACAAAAAATCCAGATATCTACACTATATATATATATATATATATAACATCTCCAAAAACCCTACTAATACATTCCACGCAAATTCCTGCAATAATCGATTAAGATTATACATACTGACAAAAAATGTATTACTGATTCACACATTAAGATTTTTAGCCATTATCTGCCAGATCCTAAAAAGTGCCAATTGCAATGAGTTGCTTTTAGAGTTGAGGCAATAATGGCAAAAGTCACTACTTTTTATTGTATCCTATTCATGCACAAATATTCCCAATAAGCACATGTACATTGACAAAAGGTCCTCACTTTCCGTATTAACGTGGTTAGCAGGTTCTATTATATACTCCAGTTTACAAATTCAACAGTATATCTTGGCCGCTGGGAGTTTAAGCTGAGGGCCATCAATTGCTAAAACAAGGAGTTGATTAATACATAATAACAACAGACACCTTTGTACTGCCCGAGACGGGCACAAGAGTAAATAGGGCTGAGCAGTCTTATGTCTATGCACAACATTCAGTATATCCTTATAATTTTTCTGTGTTGCTAAATGTTCATAGTTGCAATTCCAATCCCATTTTTCTAGTTTTGTTTCAAATAGTTTCTTAGGTGAAAAGAAATTACAATCCCAATCAGGGTGCCATCCCATTGTTTCAAATATCTTTTCAACAGAATCCTTGAAACCATCCATTGCTTTTTGCTTCATAACCATCCCTATCTGAGACAACAAGGAACATTTAGGATTGGACATAGAAACATGATCCCCTGCCTCTCAAGTGCCAGGCCTCATAGGGATATCAGAGCAAACTCCAATCTCAATATTTCCATAGGAACTGCTTGAGGAAGGCCCACATTATTTTCCTCCAAAATGTACCTTAAAGCACCTGGAGCCAGTGATGATCCTTCAATGTCAGTGCATCAATGTCATATAATATTGTCATGCAGAAACATTGCTTGTATAACGTAATGATCCCATCCAGGCTATAGCCCGCCGTTTGTTTTTGAAAACCTGTTAATCAGTATGGTAAGTCGAGTAGCTTTCCTGCTTTTAGAGGTAATCAGTTTGTCATAACTTTAACAGGGCTAATCTCAATGCCTAGGTGTATATAGGTTTCAACATAGCCTATTTGGCCTTCAGACAGAACTAAATTTAGTCTGAATGAGGGCCTGCTGATACTGCATTATTTTGGTTTTCAATACACAAAGAAGTTCAGGCAATAATTCCTTGCTTTTGTTTCTTTTTTTTAAGCGATCAGTATTAGCTAAGTTTGCCCTCCAAGTGGGGTGACTATCCCTAGCCAGAGTGGGTGCGCTGCCTATGTAGGGTTAGGGGACAGACAGGTGGAATTGGCCCCGACTAATTACAGACCAGAGTTTCAGAAGAAGTGATCACCATTGACGTGGTGGGTAGATGATCCATCCCCACAAGGGCATTTCTACAAAAAAGAGGTATTCATCTAATGGGTTGTGACAATGCTCACCCTCCCTTCTCTTTCCTGTTCTATAGGTATCCAGCCAGGGTAAAGGTGCAGAAGTCTGCTTTTGTGAATCTCCATTGTGACTCGTGGCACATGAATCTTAAATGTTTTTGAGTCCTGAAGAAAGTGGAAAAGAAGGGATTGATAATCCACTGAAACCGGTCAACTATATATCTACGGAATGTCTGTACGCTAACCAGACATCCTAGTGAAATTGCTTATGTGTTTGTAAACCCCACAAGTGAGCAGATAAATAGAGTGTAATACATTGGATTGTACTCCCTTCTGTGCTCCTTGTTCCGGCATCTCTGGATTTTAGATTAGTGTAGGATCCATTACCTACCCATTTCATTGCATTATTCTGAGATTCTGGTCTCCCAGCTCCTCCTGTCTGTCCCCGAACCTTTGATAGGTGGCGCACCAGGTCTGGCCAGGGCTAGTCACCCCACAAGGGACTTCTAGTGGTGGTTGGAGGGCAAGCATAGCTAATAGCTAAATCTGGTAGCTTAAGCAAAAGCAAGGCGTAATTGACCTGGACTTCTTTGTGTGTTCACCTTACGGGTCATTGGTACAGGGCAAGTGGTCCACTTGGTCCTATTTTGGATTTTGTGTTATTTTAGTTTTGTCCATGTTGATAACCAAAAAATTGTCTTTAGCATATGTCCATAGTTCTTTTACTGACCTGGAAATACCTGGTAAAGTATAGTTGAGAATGACTATTTCATCAGCGTACGACAAGCAGACGACATGCAACAAACCTATCCTAGGGGAGCAATTCGCAATCTTTCTTAATCATGCCAGCAGATCTGCTAAATATAAATTGAATAACTTGAGGACAACAGACGTCCCTGTTTGAACCCATTACTACTAGGAATTAGGAGCGTGATAGCCGACCTGGCATTCAATCTCACTTGCAACTGAGTATCTTCATACGGCAGTGTCGGCATCCGCAATAAACCCTCAGGACAGCTAAACATCTCCAGCTTTTGCCACAATGTATCTCTATAAACAGTGTTGAAAGCCGCTCGAAAATCTATAAAGACAGCATATAATGCAGGACTATTCTTTCTCTTAGCTTTCTCTATCAAAAAAATCAATCAACCTTAGATTATGTGTAATCACGGAGCCCGCCCTAAAACACGCCTGATATTTATCTAGCAATTGAGCAGCCTAAGCCCAATTTCGTAGCTCATTCAACAGAAACGTAGCAAACATTTTCCGAGTGATATCTAACATGGACAGTAACCTGGAGTTAGAAGGTAATGTGAGAGGTCAGAAATGAGAGCCAGACACAAGGTTGTCATGTTTTTGTCAAAGATCTATATTAAAAGATAAAGGGTTGGAAAAATACTTCTCTGACTCTATGCTAAAGTGGAGTTTCCCTACCCATAAACCAAAAGAACGAAGCATCTGTCTGTGTCAGGATGTCAATAACTGAAAAGCCGTCCTTGTGTCCAAAACATCCTATCCTGACCCTGACACTACGCACAAAACAATAAAAGTGTGTAAGGAAAATATCTTCAATTTGAAACTGGCAAAAAGTGTTCACAACTGAAGTAAGAATAGTTCCAACAAAAATGTCATCCAAGGTGGAAGCCCTTGGTTCCAAAGGGTGGATCCCTTCCCCTGAATTCTTAAATAGAGTGAAAATAGTCTCTTTTACTTTTTTATGTTTGTTTATGCTTATGGATTTGTAATGCACTCCCGGTACCCTAAGGCTTAAGGGTGCAAACAGAAAGACAGACAGGACAGGAAACAAGACAAATCATAAGATTAAAGGAGCTGATGAGATAACCACAAATATTATACAATAGGCAGAAGAGACTAATGGAATAATAGAGTCTTCCGTTTTTTCTTTAAAACTTCTGTGGATTCGAAAGTTCTAATATCTGGTGGCAAGGAATTCCAGGCTTCCGGGGTTGCAAAAATAAATGCTCCATTGCGAGTTTTAGCTAACTTGCATCGGGTAATATTTAGGATGTTCGTGTTATTATATCTTAATGATCTGATGTTTTGTTTCTTTTCAATTGCTTCCATTAGATATGATAGCATTTGGCCTTTGAGGCACTTATGGGTGATGAGAATCATCCTAAAGTGCACTCTTGCCTGCACAGGCAACCAATGTAGGCTCCGTCTTGCATCTGAAATCTGGTCTCTGCGACAAAGTCCTTTCACTGCTCTCACCACCCCATTCTGAATGACGTTGAGCCGGTGGAGGTCAGTTTGCGCAATGCCTACAAGGAGGCTGCAACCGTAGTCTTATTTAGAGCCAATAATGGCTCTGGCTAGGGTCTCTGCATTCTTCTCAGATATAAGTGGTCGAAGATGCCGTAACAGCTTGATAACATTTTATGAGGATGAGATAGGGCTGTTAACCTGAGCCTTCATGGTCAGAGTTTTGTCAAGACAGATGCCTAAGGTCTTAACTTTTGTCTTGACCTCAATTATACAGTTATCTATACTAAACTCTTTGTATAATGGGCCAAGTTAGGTCAACCTTATGTCAGCGCCAACCATCAGAAGCTCAGTTTTTGAGCAGTTCAATGCCATGCCATTCATAACCATCCATCTTTGAATTGCTTGATATACCCTATTGATGTTTAATTCATCTTCCTTATGTGAGCCTTTGATAGAGATGACACATTGTGTGTCATCTGCGTAATTAACAAAGAAGATCCCTTCTTGTTCCAACATGTGAAAAAACGGAATCATAAAGATATAAAAACGGGGATACACACGCTCCTTGTGGGACTCCGAATAGCAAGGGAGTGGGTTTGGCTTCTGCGGACTCGCTTGCTACTCTCCCATCTCCGGTTCCGGAAGCACCTCAAGACCTTGCTCTTTTCTTCTGCCTTTGCTCCCCCTCTCCTCTGCTGATCTGTTCTCTCTTGGCACTGTGCACCTGGCCACTCTATGTCCTCCGGGCCCAGGTACCTGCTCACCCTGCCACCCTCCTGCACTGCCTCTGGGGCACCCCTTGCACTGTGCTCTGCATCTGTACCCATACAGCCCCCCCTTTTTCTTCATGCACTTATCAGACCTCCCCTGTCTGCTGCCTTAAACCTAGCACTTGCAAATTGCTGGCTGCGCTGCCACTGTTTGTTGCCTTTATTATTTATTTATTGTTATTTATCTGTTTCTCCTCTGCTTCGCACTTTCCACTTCTCCCCCTTCCATGCACTTTTCCCCTCCCCCTCTCCCATGCACATGCGCGTTCTCAATGTCACTGGGCCTAGTAAGATCGCTGTTGTGTTCTCCCCTGTTCTGCTCCCTTGCCTTGTCGCGCTCTGAAACACTTGTGTATGAGCGCGATAGAAATAAAATATCAAAATCAATCTGTCTTCTGTTCAAGAATAAATTAACCCATTGAGTGGCTTGGGCTTAAAAATTGTCACGATCCATGCCCCTGACCCCCTCAGGCATAACAGTCCCCTGGCAGCAGTGGGGCTAAAGCCCTTCACACTGGCCCCAAGGGCCTTAAAACTCCATCAGAAACATACATGGAGTCAGTCCTGGCGCCTTTGGCGCCAGGCTCATTATCAGGAATAAAGCAATACCAGTTTTGGGCCTTAATCCAACATGGAGGCCTATTACACAGCTCAGTTCTTTAGAACCAAGCCATGCTGTCTAGTGTTTTGGGTGTGGCTGGGCCTGGAACTACTTGGCCTGGAACTACTTTACCTGGGCTATGTAAACCACACCCAAACAGCAGAACACGCTTCACGTTATTCTGCACTCCAGCAGCGTAACGCTCACCGTGTCCAGCTCCTGCTCATCTGCATCTCCGGCGGCCCGATCCTGAAGCCCTAGATCTAGATTCCATTAACAACCTGGAAGAACAAAAACAGCATTAGCGAGCAAGAACACTTACCTGTGAAGTAACCGGTCTTGAATCCATCCTGCGCTTCGCTTACCTCGCCAATCTCCGGAGTTCGCCGCAACCTGCAAAGGTAAAGAAACAAGGACAGCATTAATAACAATTCTTACCTGGGCAAGCAGCGAGTCCTGGCAGCACCCTGCGCTTCTCTTACCTCACCCATCTCCGGGTTTCACCGCAACCTGCAAGGGAGAAGGAACAAGGTCAGCATTAACAAAGCACTTACCTGGAAAAAGCAGCGCTTAAATCTCTCATCACTCCGGAACATCACTGCAACCTATACAAAGAAGGGAAGAGAACACAGGATAGCAATTAACACCAATAAACAGCGCAGCGCTCCAGGCGCATCAATAACTCACTGTGGTCTTCCCCATCGGCACGCCAACTCCAAGATCATAACCATCCCTGTGAAAACAAAAAGAGACATTGTTAGGGAACAGCGTAGTGGAGCAAGACGCAGAGAAGACAGAGGGAAAGAAAGAGACAGAATAAAGACGGAAAAGACATTATAACTCACCTGGAAGACAGCAAGCAGAGTCAGTCACAGCTGGTCTGGATCCGACATAAAGGCACACGAGCCAGTGAAGCAACTAGGTCCACGGAACTCCCGCACCAACCACGCGCCCCTGCACAGAGACGCAGGACAGAGAGTTAAACGCACAAAAAACTAAGATGAGCAATAACATCAAGGGAGGGTATTTGGACCAGAGGGAGGTGGGAGTCCACCCATCACAGAACCAGTATCCTAACCCTCCATTCTCCTGTTATAAGCGCTACTCAACGTCTGGCACATAACCAAGCGAAGAGGGGTCAGGGATAGCGCTTAGACCTCCATCCAGTATCGTGTGTCACCCCCGTGGATGCCAGGTGAGCGTAACAGCTTTAACCTGGTGGACAAGATGGCATGATCCACCAAGTCAAACACTGCAGAAAGATCTAGGATCATCAATAGGGCTATTTGGCCTCCATCCATTATATGGAGCAGCTTTTATTTTAAGGATACCAAGGCAGTCTCGGTCCCATGGGCCTGCCAAAAAACTGACTGAATTTGTGAACAATCTGGGAGTTAATGAGGTGCTGTGAGACGCCACTCGGTCCAGTATCTTCAACAGGAAAGGAGTATTGGTAATCGGTCTATAATTGGTAGGAGTCATGGGGCAGAGATTTGGCTTTTTCAATAACGGAGTAATCCAGGCATTTTTGATATTGTTCGGTACACGGTTCTGCTCAAAAGAGGCATTCACGAATTTTGTGATGGCCGTTATAAGTAAGGGGGAACATTCACTGCAGAACAGGGGTCAACCCTGCAGCTTGTAGTTTTAAGCTGTGCAATTATTTCTGATAATTCTACCTCTGAGATAAGTGAGAAATTAAAGGTCTGAGGCTTATTGTCCTTAGTGGGTGACAAAGAGAAAAGGACTTCAGGGTTCTTTATGTTCATGAGCAGTTTTTTTTCTTCAATGGAGATTTTTATCTTATCTAATTTGCTACACAGGTCATCCTGAATGCTTGTACACCATATTTCGTCTTTTAGGATGGAGTATTGGATGGGGCCCTTAGGATGTTCATGCTCTTTTAATATTTTAAAGAGCTCTTTACTATTAGAAGTTGCACTAGCTATTGTGAGATTCAGAGAATCTTTTTTTAGCTTGAATGGTTGCTAATTTATAAATCTTGGCTGCCTCTTCATAAGCATCCAGGCTGCGGCTGTCTCTACTCTGCCACCAGGCATAAAAAGTTTGATTTTATTTGACTTAAATTCTCCCAGGGTATCATTAGGGTCTCCTAGGGTCCTTTGTTTCCTGCTTTGTTTCTGGTAGTTCCTGTTTAGGCAACCCATTCTCTAACTGTCTTTATTTAATGCAACTTCCTCCTTGATTTGGAGAACACTGTCTTTCTTTAATATCAGTCTTTCCTTGGTTCAAACAACAAACACCAATCTTTTCTTGGTTTAGACAACCCAGTGCGTCTTTAACGTTTCTGGAGGCTTGCAAAGAATTGCCTGGTTTACTCTCCTGCCAGGTTCCTTTATGCAATGCCCACTGCCTGGTGTACTCGCCTGCCAGGATTTCACTTTATGGATTTTGTTTGCCTGGTATACTCCCCTGCCAGGTCTCTTTATATATCTTCATTGCTTGGTAGCTTGCTTGCTAGGACTTCTCATGCGTGTTACAGTTTCTCAGTGTTACCGATACTGTATGTATTGTTCTTAGTTTCATATATAAGTTTGTGGTAAGGTTTGCCCCACATTTGCCCTTTAGGTATTCATAGGTCCTGATAGATGGAGCATTTTCAAATGGGATTGCACCATTGTAAAACGCTTGTGTGAATCAAGCCCATAGTTCATTGGGGTTGTGCCTTTTCTGCATTCAAACAATTCTTCAATGGTATTAGGTTCATATTGCTGTTGCTTTGTTTGATGGAACGCCCCTTGGGTCCCCCCTGGCTACGGGTAGACTCACCGGCTGTCTCCAGCATCTCCGATTCGCGCTGCTGCAGCATGCTACTGTCACCCGCTTTACAAACTGGAGGGGACAGACATTCTGCCAGCCTCCCTCAGATTTGCGGTACCACGCCTGCTTTCCTTCAGGTCCCGGAATGGAGAACGCCACCTTCTTGAATCGCTGAATGTCCAGGACCTCTCTTGCGGCTCCCAGCGTCTTCATAGCACTTTTGTGTCTGGTACAGCGTCTCTCCCTCTAACGTGGCAGCCTCCTCTGCTCTGCCACACCGGTTTGTGATCTTCGCGTTGTTGAGCTTTGGGACAGGAGCAAACGTTTTCTCCTGCACTGCCTCTCCAACAAGTGCGCTCACCAGGTTTAAATGTTCCGTGCACAGTGGCTTTGGCAAAACTAGAGTGCACGTTGGGTTTCAGGTTCTTGGTATCTAGTTCAAGCTCCTGCATCTTGCTTTGTCTCAGTAGATGGGGAATTCTCGGAGTTGAAGTCCATAGGTGTTAGTTGATATATGGTATCTGAATAACTCTTCTTATTGATTTTACATAAAGGTACTTTGGAGGAAAAAGGTGTTGTGTTGACACTGTTGGCCTCATCACGAGTTGGGTGATATCCCGGCGCTAATTACGCCGGGATACCGCTAAATGCAATTTGCATTACTGCAACTTGGTCCGGCACAATTTGCACGGATCCCGAGTTGCGGGGGCAGTAAATCCCCATTATGGACCCAATGGGGTTGGGGCGCTATTACCGCTAGCAGTAATAGCGCAGAAAATTGTCATTTTTGCCTACAGCAAAAAGCTGGAGGTAAAAATGCCATTTTCCACCTAGATCATGATTTGGCCAGCCCTTAAATGCAGTGGTAATACAGTTACTGCCGCATTTAAGGACTCGGGCCAAACTCATGATGAGGCCCTGTGTGTGTTTGTGTTCTAGTTAGGCACTTAACAAGAAAAATACGAAGAAGAGGTTTATTTACTTCTTCTACAAGGGGGAACAAACAATTGGCAATATGCCATTAGGGTCTTTGTTATTAGAAGGCCTCCCTCATGGAAAAGGTTCTTGGGTAATAGAGGGTCTTCCTCATGGGGAAATGGAGAGATACAGCGCCTTGTGCAATGAAGTCATGACATCTCCCTGGTAGTAGTCTCCTCCCAAGTGATTCTCCCTCATGAAGCTACCCTCAGGGTCTGGATAAGGAAGCGGCTGCTGTCCCCTGGCCACATGGGAAGAGGTCACCTCCAGGGAATCTGTGATGAGTCCATTGGATTCTTCACAGTAAGGCGCACGTTCATTTTTTTTAAACGGGTAACAATATGGATTGCCTCAAGGACACAGGAATGTCTCCCTCTGCACACATTTTCCAAAACAGAATTTCCAAAATTCTAGCCCATGTCACTGGATCTCTCTTAAGGACCACATTGGCTAGGCCATAAGCACCTGGGGCCCTTGATCCTTTTAACCTTTATTTCTATACAGTCTGTTGATTGGTAGGTCAATTTTAGCACCTCTTTTAATTAGTTTTCCAATATATTCATGCCGCTGAGCCTCGTTAATAGGGTTCATCACCTTCTTATCTGTGCCTAACATTTGCCACATACCTCTTGACTCACCCCTTTTTATGACAGTAATCATCTTTTGCCATTGTGCGTTTGTACGGGAATCGCTCTACCATGTAACCCAATTGCGGTATTTGTTCTTTATTTTCCTGATCGTTATGGCCACCGTAGAGGAATCGGGGATTTTGTTTTTTTAACATACCCACTATGTCTACCCATAGCACGTGTCATGACTTCAGTCGGGCAGCGTTTCTTTTCTCTATGGAGACGCCATTAACTGTTCCACCACGTCTGACGGCCGTCTGAGAGCACCGCTCTAGTGTTTTTCCAAGATGGCCGCCAGCGTTTCTTACAGCTGGCTCACTGTGGCGTTCCTCGCGTTGCACCTTCACTGTGTTCTCCCGACTCGAAGGTAACGCTTGGTGTATCCCTCCTACGTGTGTTCCCTCCTGTGATGCTTCCCGTGTCCCGTCCTCCTTTGGTTTCTCTTTGGCTGTTCGCTCCGGTACAGCTCGTACTGGTCTCTCTCTCCCTCTCTCTCCGTTCCCTCTCCTCTCTGCCCTTCAGCTTGTCTCCCCTCGCCCATGCTTCTACACTCATATAAGCCTGGGCGCTAGTTGTTCCATACTACCTGGAGCTATTTGTGAGCCATTCGGACTACTACAGGTCACTTACCACAGCTGTTCTCCGATCCCTTCTATTGTACTGTTCTACGCTGAAGGATCGTTCGCCTGGACTTCTCATTGCCACTGACTCTTTCATCAGAACAATTGCTGCAGGGTTTTTTCTGCCCTTTTGGGCTTTTTCCCTGTTCAGGTGCCGGCTCCCGGGAGTCCCCGCTGTTCGTGTTCCCTAGTTACCCGACAGTGTGGCATCCCAGGGAGCTCGCCCCTACTTACGGCAAAAGAAGGAAGCAAGGAAGACTGATAAAGCACAGACCCGAAGACATTCTGGAAGAAGGCCGGAACTACAGGAAAGGTCCACAGTCGATTCAGGTGAGGAGGAAGGAGGGGATAGTTCAACCAACCCTGATATTCATGACAGAGTGCAACGCCTAAGGACCCCCATGGCTTCTCTCGAGCAGTACCAAGAATTGGTGGCAGCCATAAAGGGACTTAACGTAGAAGTGCAATCACTCCGGTCCGAAAATCACTCTCTGCGACAACAGGTAGCAGCTCGTGAGGATGCCCGTGGAGATCTACCTCCCCTTCCTTTACCTTGCGGGAAATTCGACGGAGATCCAAAAACATTGAAGGCATTTCTGGACGCCTGTCAGTTATATTTCACCTTCCGCCCTCGTACTTATGAGACCACCAGGGCCAAGGTGGATTTCCTAGTGTCTAATTTAACGGGAAGTGCCTTGGCATGGGCTTCACCGTTGGTGTTACAGGCTGATCCAGCTACTGCTAATTACGATCAGTTTGTGCAACTCCTAAAGTCTCGCTTTGACCGACCCGAGGTACAGTATGCCTCTTATGAAGCAATCCTCGATATCAGACAGGGTACGCACGACGTACATACTTATGTTACCTCCTTCATGCAGCTTGCCACAAATGCCGGATGGCCTGATTCTGCTCAACAGACTTTGTTTCGTCGCGGCTTGCATGAAGAGATAAAGGATGAACTGGCACGTATTGCACGACCTCAGACGTTTCAGGAACTAGTGTCCCTCGCTCTCCAGATTGAGTATAGGTTGAGAGAAAGAAGACAAGAAAGGAAACGTCCACGACCGTCTCCCTCAACCTTCTCCCCAAACCCTTCTAGGGAACATCCAACCTCATCCGCTGGGGAAGAACCGATGCAAATAGGCACCACCCGAGGACCTTTAACAGCCGAAGAGAAGAAGAGAAGAAGGGAGCTAGGCCTCTGCATGTATTGCGGTTCTAGCAAACATCTGCTCCGTAACTGCCCTGAGGTTCCTCCACGCCACCAGGGAAACGATTCACCCCGAACCTAAACAGGGATAGGTCCGGGGGTGTTGGGATGAATCCCTGTACCAACACTTTGACTCCTCTTCCCCGTGAAGACAATCGTCTTATGGTATTTCAGGTTATACTGTCCCGGGACTCCTCTACCTTCTGGGAAGCCTTAGCCATGTTGGATTGTGGGGCAGCAGGGAATTTCATCGATGTATCCTGGGCTCAAGAGAATGGTGTGCCCATCGTCCCAAAGAATCTACCCATTCCGGTGGAAGGGGTGGATGGCCAGCCTCTGTCCTCAGGACCTGTTACTCAAGAGACTCTGCCACTTCGGGTCAAATTGTTTCAACATCAGGAGGAAATGGCATTCGATCTCATTAAAGCAGCGCATTTCCCGGTGATCCTCGGGATCCCGTGGCTGCGTAAACATAACCCAAAGATCGATTGGTCAAACAATACTATCCAGTTTCAGTCGCATCTTTGTCTTAATGAATGTCTAAACAATAAATACCCCCTAGACTCCCTGCAGAAGAGTGAATCCGTGCTGACAGCTTCACTCCATCAAGTACCGGAACACTATCAGGAGTATGCTGAGGTCTTCATGGACAAACAACCTCACTCCCTTCCTCCTCACAGAAGAGAAGACTGCACTATTGAGATCCTATCAGATGCGTCTGTTCCTTTTGGAAGGATGTTTCCCCTATCTTTACCCGAGCGGAAGGCTCTTAAGGAATACCTAGACTGCAATCTACAGAATGGGCTCATCCAGGAGTCCAAATCACCCGCTGGAGCATCGCTATTCTTCATCCCGAAGAAGGGATCATCGGAACTCCGTCCTTGTATCGACTACCGGGGCCTAAATCGCCTTACTGTTAAAGACCGTTACCCTATGCCGCTAATCAAAGAGATAATAGAAGCTGTCCAAGGTGCGTCTGTCTTCACAAAATTGGATCTCAGGGGTGCGTACCCCCTGCTCCGTATAAGACAGAGTGATGAATGGAAGACGGCATTTCGAACCCCACTAGGGCATTTCGAATATCGAGTTATGCCTTTCGGTTTGGTAAACGCCCCTGCTATATTCCAGCGCTTTATGGATAAATTGTTTGCCGACCTCCTATTCTCTTCAGTGGTGGTATACTTGGATGATATCCTCATCTACTCTTCCTCTGTTCCTGAACATAGAAGACAGGTCCGACAAGTGCTGAAACGTCTACGGGAAAACAAGCTACTGGTAAAGCCTGAAAAGTGTGTCTTCGAGGCCTGTTCGGTGTCTTATTTGGGTTTTATCCTCTCCCATGAGGGCATTCGTATGGATCCCTGTAAGATACAAGCAATCACCCATTGGTCCGCTCCAAGAAACGTTAAGGAAGTACAATGTTTCCTCGGTCTGGCCAATTTCTATCGCCAATTTATTTCAGGCTTCTCCAATATGGTTCTTCCTATCACATCACTCTTGAAGAAGGGCGTTATCTTCACTTGGACACAAGAAGCGGATTCAGCTTTCCAAACCTTAAAGGAGGCATTCACCTTGGCTCCCGTATTGGTACAACCGGATCAACTTTTCCCCTTCATTGTAGAGACGGATGCCTCAGGTGGAGCCATAGGAGCTGCTCTCTTGCAAAAGGGCAAGGACGGTCTTGAACATCCTGTGGCTTATTATTCAAAGACTCTGTCACCCAGTGAAAGGAATTATTCTGTCATCGAGAGGGAATTAATGGCTATCAAACATGCCTGTGAAGAATGGCGTCATCTTCTTCAGGGAGCCATGCATAAGTTTACAGTCCGTACCGACCACAGTAACCTTCGTATACTTCAACAGATGGAATGTCGCAATGCTAGACATGCCCGTTGGGCATATTTTTTCTCTCAGTTTCACTTTGTGATTACCTATCTACCAGGCAAACAGAATATCTTAGCTGATGCCCTGTCACGCAATCAGGGGTCGGACTATGAGGCAGGTTCTAGCCACGAATTATTGTTAGCGGGCAAAGAGGTACGGACTGTGGCAAATACTTTTTTACGCGAAGTCCAGTGCGAACAACACAGTGCACCGATGAAGACAGAAGCAGCCTCCAAATTGGAAGAAAGAGAGGGAATCCTTTTCAAGGGTCAAGCCTTGTACCTGCCCAACAAGAAACACCAAAGGCTGGCCCTTTCATGGTGTCATGATTCGCCCATGGCTGGTCATAAGGGCATTCGAGCCACCAAGGAGTTGGTGTCCAGGCTATTTTGGTGGCCAGGTTGGAACCGAGACGTACATTCTTATGTATCTACCTGTGCCATCTGTGCTTCCAATAAGTATCATTCAACCAAACCCCTAGGTCTTCTGCAACAGGAACCTGCTCCCAAACAACCATGGACCCACGTTTATACAGACTTTATTGTGGACCTGCCTAATTCTGAAGGGAACACTGTCATCATGGTGACTGTGGATTCTCTAAGCAAATTGGCTCACTTCACTCCCTTGAAAGGATTACCTACAGCCCCTGAAACAGCCAAAACCTTTCTGAAAGAAATAGTGCGGCTTCATGGCCTTCCTGAGACCGTGGTGTCCGATCGAGGTCCTCAATTCACTTCCCAGTTTTGGGGTGCCCTCTGTAAACAACTGGGGATTCAACAAGCCCTTTCATCTGGGTTCCATCCACAAAGCAACGGACAGACGGAAAGGCTCAATCACACGCTGGAACAATATCTTCGATGTTTCTGTGGCAGAAAGCAAGAGGACTGGAATGTCTTTCTCCCTATGGCTGAGTTCACCTATAACAATACTAACATTCAGCCACTAATATGTCTCCTTTTTTTTGCACATTTGGTTACCATCCGAAACATCTGCCATTGGCAGACATCCAACCCTCAAAATCACCCACTCTTGACCACCTCCTGAAGGAACTCAAAGACACCCATGCGCTAGCCAGTGAAACCTTGGACGCTAGCCGTCATATTTATAAATTATGGGCTGACAAGAAGAGGAAGGCTGCACCTTCTTGGTCGGAAGGTGATAAGGTTTGGTTATCCACTAAATTTCTACCTCGCTGGACGCACATAGGGAAATTTGCACCAAGATATATCGGACCCTTTCAAATCAAGAAGAAGGTAAACCCTGTTGCATTTCGCCTTCAGCTACCCCCCTCCCTTAAACAGGTGCATCCCGTGTTCCATACCTCCCTTTTGAAGCCATACCTTCCGGATCCATATAAGAGACGATCCAAGAGGCATTCTGCTGATGTGCAGTCTGGACCAGCTGAATATGAGGTTTCACATCTGGTGGATTCCCGCTACCATCACGGTAGTCTACAATATTTGGTTCACTGGAAGGGTTATCCCATCGAAGAACGGACATGGGAGCCCGTGAGACACATTCACGCCCCTCGACTCGTTAGAAAGTTTCACAGACTGCATCCGGGCAAGCCTGGGGGCCCCCCATGTAGAAGGGGGCATACTGTCATGACTTCAGTCGGGCGGCGTTTCTTTTCTCTATGGAGACGCCATTAACTGTTCCACCACGTCTGACGGCCGTCTGAGAGCACCGCTCTAGTGTTTTTCCAAGATGGCCGCCGGCGTTTCTTACGGCCGGCTCACTGTGGCGTTCCTCGCGCTGCACCTTCACTGTGTTCTCCCGACTCGAAGGTAACGCTTGGTGTATCCCTCCTACGTGTGTTCCCTCCTGTGATGCTTCCCGTGTCCCGTCCTCCTTTGGTTTCTCTTTGGCTGTTCGCTCCGGTACAGCTCGTACTGGTCTCTCTCTCCCTCTCTCTCCGTTCCCTCTCCTCTCTGCCCTTCAGCTTGTCTTCCCTCGCCCATGCTTCTACACTCATATAAGCCTGGGCGCTAGTTGTTCCATACTACCTGGAGCTATTTGTGAGCCATTCGGACTACTACAGGTGCACTTACCACAGCTGTTCTTCGATCCCTTCTATTGTACTGTTCTACGCTGAAGGATCGTTCGCCTGGACTTCTCATTGCCACTGACTCTTTCATCAGAACAATTGCTGCAGGGTTTTTTCTGCCCTTTTGGGCTTTTTCCCTATTCAGGTGCCGGCTCCCGGGAGTCCCCGCTGTTTGTATTCCCTAGTTACCCGACAGTGTGGCATCCCAGGGAGCTCGCCCCTACTTACGGCAAAAGAAGGAAGCAAGGAAGACTGATAAAGCACAGACCCGAAGACGTTCTGGAAGAAGGCCGGAACTACAGGAAAGGTCCACAGTAGATTCAGGTGAGGAGGAAGGAGGGGATAGTTCAACCAACCCTGATATTCATGACAGCACGTTTGGTGTCCCTTATCTACTTATCAGATAGTCTGATATTTTCCAAACAAATATTTGTCATTAACAAGGGAGCTCCGGGGGAGGCCCTCTCGGAGGATGCATGGTCAAGGATATTCAAAATAGCGTTCCACAGGAAATTTACATCAGATATGGAGCATAATTTTAAGATCCTGCAGGGGTGGCATAGGGACCCATTGAAACTGTCAAAGATGTTCCCAGGGGTGTCACCCAGATGTCCAAGGGGATGTGGCCAGGTGGGATCGAGGGACCACATGCGGTGGTACTGCCCACAAGTCCTGAAGTTTTGAGAGAATGTAAGGGGTTGGATTGCGGAGGTTACTGAAGAATTACTCCCACAAAATCCGCTGACGATGCTGTTGGTCCCCCCCTCCCCCACCGGAGGAAGCGGACATACACAGGTACCCGAGAATGTGGGAAACAATGTTGAGGGCGGGTAGAGTGGCCCTGGCGCAGAAATGGAAGAGCCCGGTGACCCCTTCCAAGGACGATTGGCAGAAAAAATTAAAGAACATGTTCCTCATGGACAAATTAACCGCAATGGTTAACAAGCATTCTAGTACATTCCAAACTAATTGGTACGGTGTGCGACAGTCATCGGGATGGGAGGTTCATTGATACCAAGGGGATGCTCCTGTACAAAAGGGGTGGGAAGGGGAATGTGAGGTAACTAAAGTAAAGAGGGCAACCTACTGCCCGGGGTAGAGCAGATGCAACAAAGCCAATGAAGATGCTCATAAACAATTCAGCTCCCAAGCACCGGGAAAAAAAGGACTCGTGGAAGCCCCCACGGTTGAAGTTCTGAATGGAAAATCTAATTGGGGGCAGGGATGGAGTTGGGGCGGGGGGATGGGGTGGAATGGGTTGGGCTCAAGTGTCAGACGAATATGCCAAGATTGTATCTGTAATGGGCCCGATTGTTGTAATATGAAAATGTTAATAAAACCAAAGTTTTTAAAAAAAACAAGGGAGCTCCAGCAGGCGCCATCAGTATGTCCAATGTGCTGCTCATTTGTAATCAAACTTCCAGTTTGCATGCTGCTTATTGCAATGATCACTGTCATTTTGCATAAATTATGCATGCCAAATGTATGTAAAATGCAGATAATCAATGTAAAAGAAAACCTATTTGTTTAGCGTCAAACATTTTAAAAACGGCCATTTGAGGAAAAACGAAAAAACGAGCACATGTAATACGTTCCATCGACATGTAGAATGTCCACCTTCATATAATGTGCAAAATGTATTGGTGCACTTCCAGCCAAAAACAAGAATTGCCTTGGTTTATTAATAGTCTTGTGGGAGATCAATCCTACGCGCTAGCACTGGCAGCGGCTCTTAAATGTAAAGGCCTGAGCTGAAAGGAAAACACAAGAGTTCAGGGTGGGGTCAGTCAGTCACATCTGCAGCCGGGCCCGGGACACACCCAGAGTGAGCAGCAGGCAGATAAACACAAAAGGCCTGAGTGGGGACAGATGGTCCTTTGATGAGACAGAGGTGGCAAAGGAAGAGAGTCGGTGAGCAGCCGGTAGTAGTATTAGAATTGTTTTATTCTTACTGGTAAGCCATTATCAAGGTGCTGGACACAACATCGCATAAAAACAATATATAACAATACAATATCATACTATAAATACATAAAAGCAGAATTAACATAACAATTATAAGAGCAGTGCGCCCCAGATACAGCTTTCCCACTAGGCTTCAAGGGACATCAAAAGCCAAACAATGCCGTTTGTGTCTGTACTTGAATGCCTGCAATCTCGTAGCAATTGGTAGGTGATTCTATAGACCACACCTGCTGCCATAACGGATAGTGATCTACAGGTGTGAGAAACATGGTCACATTATTTCATACCACAAATCACGCATGCTACACAGTTTTGCACAGCCTTAAGTTTATAAATTAGTTTATTAGGTATGGTAAGGTAGATGGATAAACAATATTGGACTCGAGATAGAACCACTGCATGAGCTTAAGCTTTTAGGGATTCCTGGTCCCACAAGTTGGTACATCTGTCGATGGCATATCAATGACAATGTAAACTTTTGGACTCCACGTCTACTGACCCAAGAAGTCCAACTGATTGCCAAATATGACACCTACATTCCTGGCTGACACAACAGAGGCAAGGGGTGCTCCAAGACATGTATGCCACGAAAAAGGGAAAGGGGAAGTAATGGGAAGACAAAACAATACCATTTCTGCTTGGTCCCTGTTTAGCTGTGAGTAGTTGTCTTGCATCCAGCGTTGTACCATACCCAAACATTCCTCCACTGCTCTGCCTTCATTAGAATTACCATCGAGGTCCACCAAAATGAGGGTATTGCCAGCATGTAGTTGGCATGCAAGGCCCCTCTTTTCTATCAATTGTAGCAACTTATACATATGTAGATTGAAGAGGAGATGGGACAAAGCTGAGCCCTGCTGGACCGCTCAAAATACCTGACAACTGGCAGCGATATAAAACTCTGTTTGTACTCTCTGCTTCCTATCATTTAAATAGGAACTCAGCGGTTAGGATGGACTGATGAAGACGTGATCGTTGCAAGCTATGCGGCCGATTGTCTGAAATCCTAAGCAAATCCTGTGGATGTGGGCGCCGAGACCAGATACCAGTGTCAGAGTTGCCAAAGTAATCGAGGAACATGCAATGGGCCCAGGAGCAGAACCCAGCCTCAGTCATCAGTCTGTTTTCTTCTGGGCGGCAGGGCCAGCTGCCACCTTACCTTTGGGGCAACATCAGCAATGCCCATCTGAGGACGGGAGTGACACTGGAGGGCTGTGGTCGCCTCCGGTGAGGATTCTTTGACAGTATTACAAAACAATGTGAAGGGCTTGGTAATGATTACGAGAACCCTGGAATAAAGGGCTGAAAACACGAAAGGGAGCTGCCGATGATGCAATGTCCGCATGCTGGGTGTGGCGGAGGAGGAAGAAGGGCACTGCATGGAATTGTTCCTGGACACCCTCCAGATTAGGGGACTCTCAGTTATTCACCAACCAGCAAGTGCATCAAGGTCCCGGGATACGGCCACCTCCAGGGGCCCAACCTAGGGTGATAGTGGTGATTATTTCAGAGACCGAGAGGCAGTACTTCAGGAAGCCTGCAAATGTGGTCACTTCAAATCAGGCTCGGCCAACATCCTAATTTTTCCAGATTTCACTTAGGAGGTCCAGAAACAGATGATCCTTTGATGCTGTGAGAAGAAGATTGAGGGAAGAAAATGTTAACTACATAATGCTCTTCCCAGCCAAACTGAGTGTTAGCTGAAGGAAAGTCCCTAATTTTAATGTCCGCGAAGGAAGCCAGGGAATGGCTAGAGGATACATCCCCAAAGCAAGGAAGACATGCAGTTCTGCACACCAGATCGGAGATTGGATGGTAAATCTGCAACCATCCCAGGGGAGGGTGTGCAGAGGGGGAACAATGGAATCATAGACTCAGGTTAGGGCATTTGAACCCACACAGTGGACACAAAGAATACAAATAGGATGACCAAATAAATAAAGGGGGCTCGAGGGCTCTGCAACGTGAATGTCAGGGACGGGATCCCATATAATCCTGATTTAAGAGGTTTGAGACCAGGGCTTTTAGGATCTTGTGGACACTTATTGCAGGCATGTATTCACAGGTCTTAGGATCTAGTTGCGTTTGTGGGGATTGGTGAAAGGTATGTTGCTTTGGAAGGGCTGAGGGGAGGTAGGAGAGAGGTTTGAAATAGGGGTGGTCGTTTTGCTATGTGTCGATAGGTGGGGATGTAGTGAATATGGGGGCCCACGGGCGGGTGGGATTTCCCTCAGCTAAACATAAGCATGTCACACACTTAGCATGGCACCGGGTAAGATACGACTAGTGACGTGGAATGTTAGGGGACTCAGCAACAGAGAGAAATGGATGAGAGTGGGGAATTTCCTATAAAGTGACAGAATACAAGTTGCATTAAATGCACTTTTTGAAAGTGAATTTGGAAGACATGCGAGGCAAATGGTGTGGGGGAGCGGTATTTGGGTGCACCTGTCAAGGGCTTGAGAGCAGATAAGTGCCCACAAAGCTGAGGGGAGAAAAGTGCACAAGAGACAGGAGTCCTACAGACAAGAAGGGATAGGCAATAACTACAGACGGGCAACAAAGGCAGTGAACAGGAAGAGGCTGGGAGTACAAGTAAGACAAACACGTTAGGTTCCCACTTCGAGTGTACGCAGAATGGGGGAAGAGTTTTCCACTGGGTAAGGGGAAACACTAGTCTTCTGAGCTGGTTACTATTTCAGGGCCCCACTCTGAATGCTTAGGAAAAGGAGCAGCAGGAGTTGGGTGTCTGGACCCTTAGGCACGAACAAGGAAATAATACTCATTCGATTGAAGCTTGTATGGCTCCAGCAGGAACTGAACAGTGGCTGCCTCCTGAAACAGGAACCAGCACACCGTTAATAAAATGGCAGAAGGTACAATATTGAAATGCGACAAAGGAAAGGAGCAGAGATTGCCTGCTGGGAATCCCAACAACCAAAATGTACAAAGTAATTACACAAGCACAAGTGAGGACAAGGATCATGACAGAAATATCCAGGGAAAGAACGGGAAGTCAAAGTGAGCAGGGTTCAAGACAGAGAACGGAAGGGAAGAGGATAAGCAAGAAGACCAGAATCTTAGCTCATGGGTACAGGAAACTGGAACCGCAGACTGGAAACTAAAGACCGGAATCAAGGAACTGTGGACTGAACTATAAAATGGGAACAAGAGCCCTCAGGCACGAAACTCTGGACTAGGATAACAAGGACTGGACTGCAGAATAATGACAAGGTGCTGTAACTCTTGTGACAAATCCCAAGATGTCACCACTTCTCCCGGAGGAGGAGCCCCTTCCCATGAGGTCAGGGTGGTGAGGCCGCTACCTGATTGTCCCCCAGAGGGTGGCACTCGGTCGGGGGGATCTCATGGGAAGGCACCTCCCCTTTGGGGACAAGGGAGAACATCTCAGGGGAACATGGTATACACACCCTCCATCGATACCCTACACAATCCCTAGACCCCCTCTGCTAACACAATCTCCCAGGGTCAGGATAGACCCATGTACTTCTGTAACATCTGTGAAATTAAAGATACTGGGACGAAGAAGATTCTTAAGAGTCCTAGGGATTTGCCTGGCCAAGGTACTGAGACATGGTGGCCCTTAGGAGGAATAAAGAGACAGCTCCCACTGCAGGTGTGGACATTATGCCAGGATGGAGCTTACCAAAAATAAACAACACTGAAGAAGGACTTGCTATCTTCTTCTTAGCCTGTGACAAAGCCGGGAGTTTCAAATCGTGTGCAAGATACAAGACCCGGGCAGAGCAAAGGACAGAGGCAAGGAGTCATAGAAGTTGGAAGGAGGTCGCACAGGAAGCAACTTCCCCACCAGCCATGAAGAGCCATAGGATGGCAGGGCCGTAAGAAGCAGCAGGCAGAGAGGCAAACGGCAGACCACAACAGCCGGCAAGGGAAAAGGAATGTTGCTGCTGCCGTGCAGACGTCCAGTCCCAGGAAGGACCGGCGAGCAACCCAGCCTCAGCAACAGGTACAGGGATGATCAGGAGACCCAGTCGGGACACGGCGCAGGCGGCAAGAAAGGTCTGCATCAGATGAACACTTCCTCGGCCCAGTGGCGTCCCAAAAACCACTGACCAGCAGAGAAGGGTCTGGGACTCACATTGAGAAGTGAGGCATCTCCCTTGCACCAGTACTTGGCGGGAGAGTGAACCAAGGTAGCTGAGCCTAAGAAGAAGACAAGTACGGGTCGGGGACCCACACCGAGAAGTGAGGCATCTCTTCTGCATCAGTATTTCGCGGGTGAGTGAGCCAACAGTGCTGAGTCACGGAGTGAGAGAAGCAGGGGTCTGGGATCCAAACCAGGAAGTGAGGTATCCTCTTCAGGGTCCCACTTGGCAGGAGAGTGAAGTAGGTGGGTCAAACCGAACAGAAAGAGAAGGCAGAGTTGGGGACCCGAATATCTGAATATCGCATGGGTCATCTTCCTCATGGCAATACTTGGTAAAGAGAGATACCAACTAAGCCCAATAAATGAAGATACATTGAGAACTGTGCAATTGGGAGACAAGTGACCAGGTTAAGGGAGTCATCCCCCCTGGTGATTTGGAACTGTGATAGCAAGTGAAAAGATACCAAGTGAAGGGAGGCATTCACCTAGAAAACAAATTGGTGCAAATTATAGAGACAAGATACCAGGAGAAGAATCATTCTCCCGGTAACCAAAACCAGAGAAAGGGAGTCATTTCTCCTGGTTGTGCTGAACTTTGCCTTTTGTGTTGTGACCTGGGAAAAGTAGTCATTCCCCTTATCTGCCAAGGAGAACTGTTTTGAACTGTGCCGTGTGTGTTTTGACTCGGGAATGGAGACATCCCCCTGGTATTGTGAAAACTCTAAGAACAAGATACCTGGAGAAGGGAGGCATTCTACAAAAACCCAATAGTAAAGAAACAACTTTGGGCAATGAGGAATGTTGATGTTTGAGTTGGAACTTAAACTTAGAACTGTTTTGTGCCTTGGAAAACGATTGAGACCTGCGGAAAGGAGTAATTCCCTCAGGTAAAGATTTGTCCTTACAGTTTGAACTGTGGTCTGTTGTCCAGAAGGAAAGCCATTCTTCTGGACCAAGAAGATCCAGTACCTCTTTGGTTTAGTAGTTAGTGTAAAGGACAGAAGCAGGGTTTTGACACAGGACTATGTTCTATTGATTTGCACTGACATTCTGGCAGAGCCATTAGTTTTTAGTTGAGGCAGGGCCACCCCTCTTAGAGTTAGGGTAAGTTAGGTTTTCTCTTTATTTTCTGGCATAATGAAAGTGTATGCCAACAATCATGCCAACTGTGTGTCAGTCTCCTCCTTCAGCACCCTTAAACCCTGGTCTGGAATAACAAGGGCAGTACTGCAGACAGATAACTAGGAAACGCAGGTTTGGAATCTAGGAAGCTAAAGCGAGGAAACGCGCACTATGGGCACAAAGCAAGGAACCGCAGGCATGGAACAAGAGGCTCATTAGCAGCACCTGGAGCACCACACCTGAAGGTAATCTGCCTCCTCCCTTTCTGGTCCTGGGAAAGTGAAAGCAGCACTGATCCCTAAGGCTTCTGGCAATTGGAGTTCTAAAACTACTGCCTAGGAGTAGCCAAGGAATGAGAACTGCCACAAGGTACATTATGGGATATGTAGTTTGAGAAATAAATAATGAAGTATTAAAGTCATGCAAACAGAAAGTAAAGACAAAAATATGACTAGATATTGTCTGGGAGGATTATGGTGATGAATGAGTTCCAAATAGTCCGCAATGGGTGCCAATTGGTGCTCCAGTGGCACAGTCGTGACACCAGCTATTCTTCTTACACAGGAGGGGTCCTAACCTGCAAAGTAAAAGGGGTCCCCACAAACATCGATAAGACAATAGGTGACTTAGAAGGTATGACATTGGTATTGGTCGGCAGCCTGAACAGGAAAAGAATATATTTAATATATTCTTACGCACCCAACAAAGTTAATAAAGTTTATTTCCAGACCAGGGTGGAACTGGCAAAGGGATACAGGAATGACCTCCTTTTCTGGGGGGAGACTTTGATGCTTTTTGGACCCACATTTAGACAGGTCAGCAGGCACAGGCCGCTACAAGCAGCAGTCGTCTGCCACTTTAAAAAGGACAGTGACCAATCTGGTATTTGTTGAATAATGGAGGGAAAGCCGAGGGAATAAAAAAGTTACTGATTTTACTCTCACCCTCAAGGGTCCTTCTCCCGAAAAAATTACATTTTAGTAGGGAGAGAACACTTCATCCAGTTTACTGATGCCGAATATCTGGGTAGGACGCATTTGGATCAATCTCCTCTTGTGACCACCATGACATGGGCGAAAGGGAAACCACCCATTTCATCCTGGAAGTATGAGAGCTGAAAGCTTATTAGTTGTAGCTTTCAGGAACATAATCAAGGATGCAATTTCCTTCTTTTTCGAGAAAAAAAAAGGTAGAATCAAAAGGAGATGTGGAGCTGATCTGGTAACAATAAGGGGATCTTTAGAGTGAATACCTTGAGGTGCACAAGGCTTTACATAAATCAGTACAAGAATCGAAAACGGGTTATAAAATTAGATAGAGAGCTGTGAAGGGGGACCCCCTGCAGAGAGGAGTTTTCAAGGAAACGAAGTACCACCAGAATTTCAGGAGGTGTTACAGACGTACGAATATAGCCAGCACACTATTTGAGTACATGGCGAGGGGGATAAGGCAGGCAGGCTTTTAGCATGGCTAGACAAGAAGCACCTAGGTTGGTGCTTACACACTTTTATGACAAGTTGAGAACCGCAGTATCTTTGCAACAAGGGATAAATTCAGTGTTTCAGGAAAATGATGAGTCTCTTTACTCACACGCAAATATATAACAGGGAAGCCTCTGACCTGCTGGAAATTGCCCGGCTACCCAGAGACTCCAGAAACACATTGGACGTACCTATTGAGGAGTGAGAAATTCTGCAAGATATACATTTGTTGCAGAAGGGTAGGTCCCCTACTGCAGCAGCAGTAGCAGTACTGGAGCTGGAGGTCCTGCATGCAGGCCTACAACCCGAAGAGGCAGGGAGGCAGAGGATGCGGCAGAGGCGCTGGAGGAGAAGGAAAACAACAATGGCCAGCAGGTTGCAACCTGCAGGCATTCACCCATACCACGCATAAGTGCCACACCCTTCAACCTGAGCCAAACCCAGATCCACACCCTGTACCGGACAGACAGGGACACCATCACATCCATAGTGGACCTGATCCATGATGACCTTGTTAGCCTCCTACAGATCCATACTGCCATACCCCCCTTGCTCAAGGTAGTGTCTGTGCTACACTTCCTTGCCACGGGCACCTACCAACACACTGTGGGTGAACTGCATGGGCTTTCACAACCCTGTTTTTCGCATGTCCTGTTTCAGGTTATTGATGGACTCCTGCGGCGTGGCAGATCACATAGGCCTACCCAGAATAGCTGACCAGGTCAATGCCACAAAAATAGCATTCCATGCCCTTTCAGGCATGCCCAATGTAATTGGTGCATTGGACTGCACACATGGTGAGCTGGTGGCCAGGCATACAATTGAGGCAGTGTACAGGAACCGAAAATTATAGCACTCACTCAATGTGCAGATGGTGTGTGATGCCCGCCACCTCATCACCCACTGCTGTGCTAGATTCCTGGGTTCAACTCACGATTCCATGGTGCTGCGGAACTCCACGCTGCCAGTGTACATGGCACCTCCCAGCGGAGAGCGTACCTGGCTGTTGGGTGAGTCTTTTTACCAAAGCATGTGCACTGTTGAATGGGGGGGGCATGATACACAATAGCGTACCTGGCTGTTGGGTGAGTGAATTTACCAAAGCATGTGCACTGTTGAATGGGGGAGGGGGCATGATACACCATAGCGTACCTGGCTGTTGACGGAGTCTATTTACCAAAGCATGTGCACTGTTGAATGGAGGGATGTCCAACACCAATCTGCAGTGCATGTGTGCAATGCAATGTCCGACACAGAAACAGCATGACTGAGTTGAAGGCCTTGCCTGGCGTGTGTCAAATGGACAAACAGATCATGAGCATGCATTTCAACATCAAATCTGTACTGCAACATCAAATGCACTGCATGTACCAGAATGCAACACACCAATGTCCCAAAAACACACACAGCATAATCCACACGACCTGCAGCACAGACTGATCATTCTAATGCATCACAACACCCCACCTCCAAACTACTAGCGTACCGCACACCAAGAAGTTAGGTCCCCTAACTGTTTCTTCAAGTGCACATACACATATGCATGTGAAATGACCCACAGAAAATTAGCTAGACAGATCTATGGATGTGTGATATGCCCATCATAGCACTATTGAATTTGAACTCAACAAGAACACACGCCAGTCTCATTTGTGTGTGTCGTTCGTGAAAGGGTCAGAGGTCAAGGTGGGTATGAATAGGCCATGGGAAAGTGACTGCAAACCACACATCCACCACGCATATTGACAAGGCGTATTGGCTGGTTGGCAATCATTGGGCGGTCTTCGCCTTCTCCATCCATTCTATTCCTCGTATGGTAACCCTCTGTGAATATATCCACATCCATCATTTTACAAGATTCATTGATGCTGTGCAACCACTCCCATGCAGCACACTATGTACATCAAAATGCAAGAACTCTTTCAGGAATGTACTGAATCCCAATTTAATAATGAACTTTGTTGTAACGCATTTAAACGTTCTTACCTGTGTGAGCTTTGCCTACCAGGTCTGCGGCCGCCGGCAGGGTCTGCTGTGTTGGGCACACCGGCTGGGTCGGGGCACATACTATCATGCAGGCCCAGAAACATGCCATCTGATAATGGCACCGGCACACTTAAATCCGGACAAGCCACATTCGCTTTTTGAACTTGTCATTACATTGACATTGATGACTGGACACATAAATCCCTAAGATCACCCTGATTCCAAAAAATGTCCATACAATGCATGGACATCCTTTCCCACTGACAATGAGCATGTTAACATGCTCAACTATGACATATGCTATGTCTTCAGCAATTTGCATGTGAAATTTTGCATTATTCAGTAAACACTAAACAGACTATTCTAACATGATACAGGCACAACAATGACCTTTTCCCCTTTCTGTCGCTCACGTGCACGTGATGCTAGATACCCATTGATGCCATGGCTGATGACCCCAGTGAGGCAACCACAGAACCAGCAGGGATAGAACCGTGCTCACATCAGGACTTGTACGCTTGAGCAGACATTTGGCCTTTTAAGGGCAAGGTTCCGCTACCTGAGAAGATCAGGGGCGGTACTTAGGTACAGCCCTGTGAAGGTGGGCAAGATAGTCCTGACCTGTGCCATGTTGAACAACATGTGTATCAGGCGCAACATCCCACTACCCCAAGACATGGACATGCACCCACCAAAGGCGGAGGAGGATGACAGTGATGATGAACTACCATTGGCACAGCGCAGGGATGCCATGGATGCCCGTGAAGCACGCAATGCACTTATTCACCATTATTTTTTATCACTTCACACACACATCTGGCACAGGCCTGCTATCCCACTGAGCACTGCACAGTAAATAAATCACTCACTTGCACTAAAAAAGCAATGTCAAGACATGATTTCAATGCAACACCAAGTGTAATGTGTAAAATGGAATGATTAACAAATGTGGATCGAAAACAACAACTGCCAAAGCTATGCCTCCCCCTCCCCAACTATCCCTCCGACTGCCCATCCCACCTATACCCTCCCCACTCCCCATCCCCAACTATCCCTCCCCATTCCCCATCCCCAACTCTCTCCACAACTCCTGTCATGTTGGGGAAGTAGTACTCGCACAAGTCACATACAGGGGACATGTCTATTCTGGGTCTATTTGCTTCCCCTACTTGTGTCTGAGATGCGACTGTGCGCAGAGCTGGACAGCCGCATTGAACGCTGACTTGGGCTGCTGGCACGGAACTAGCAGGCGTTGAACTGGTAGATGGTCTGTGGGCCTGTTCCATGGGCCGTCTGTCTAGGAATGCCTGTAGGAACATAGCCATTGTCTCTGGTATTGAGGACATCACACTGTTGCCCTCCTGTACCCTCCTGGACATCTGTACAATGGCATTCGTTCAATGGCCAAGTACACAAGCATTTCGACGCCCACTAGCATGGACAATCACGCGCATCAACTGCACCTCCTGGAGGTGCTGCTGCACTAGGCCGGTCAGGCCATCCTGGTGTTCCTCCATGTGCCGGAGTCTGCCATCCATTTCACGCACACTGGCGAAGGGTGGGCGTTGTGGGCACATTGGTTCCATGGGGCTGAATGCCAATGGCTCATATGTGCTGTGGTCGGTGGTATCCCCTGTGTCCACTCCGCCGTCGTCTGCTATGTCCTCTGCACTGGACAGATGTGCACCCTCATGTGGCTGCACTGATGGAGGTGGTACAGCAGCAGCCGGTGCTGCCTGGATGGGTGCAGCTGGGGTGACTGGTGCTGCCTGGATGGGTGCAGCTGGGTTGACCGGTGCTGCCTCAAGGGGTACAGCTGGGGGTGACCGGTGCTGCCTCAACAGGAGAAGCTGGGGTGGCAGTGGCAGTCTTGCCTTTTGAGGCTGTGGTGTCCTCGGTGGAGGTGGTGGTGGTCCGTGGTGTCCTGAGGCGTTGACGGCTAGTGCCCCTTGAGGTGCTTAGTTGGGCCTCTTCATTGTCAGATGATGTGCCTGAGGGAGTCAGAAAGGCAGGTTGTCAGTGAACAGTGTGGATTGATGAGGCAGAGATACATACATTATGTTGGTTGTGGCTGTGCTGTGTCGGGACATGGCAGGGTACATGGCCTGGTGCACACATGCCTGTGTCATGCGCACTGGGTGGGAGAATGTGTGATGTTCGTACATGGTAGAGTAGCGCGCTGGGGATACTGTTGTGGTGTACTGCCAATTGCTGGGTACGGTATTAGGGGTGGGCCCTTCATGCTGTGGAATTTTGGGGTGGGGAGGGGTGTGGTATGGGTGGGGTCAGCATGTGCCTGCTGCCTGTAGCAGTTACAGGGTAAGTTGAGCATGTATGCTCATGGGATGGGCTGGCTGGTATGAGGGGGTTCCATGTTGCATTTGTTTGTGACGGTGGTAATTATTAAGTGGAGATGGGGCATAGCACTGTTGTGAATTTGTGCCATGGGAAGCATGGCAGGCACAATTGCATTGAGCTGTGGCAGGGTGATGTGGGTCTGTGTGGAAGCAGAAGTATGTTCTGTTGGCAGTACAGGGTGCCTGTGCTGTGTTCTAATGTGTATTAGTGGTATCCCCTTCAATGGCCTTGAGGTGCAGCACACTGCTGCATGTCTCCTCCCAGGGCAGCGGGCGTATAGAGGATGTGCTCCCACTACCTGTGGCCATGTCTGTCTGCGCTGGGCCGAGAGGAGGTTGCGTACCCTCAATCTTAGGTCATCCCACTGTTTGTGGCTGTCTTGCACTGTGCAGGGGGTTGTGCTGACTGCAGAGACCTTCTGGGCCACCTCCTCCCAGATGCTCTTCTTACGCAGCTGGGCCTGCCTATTCTGGACTTTGGAGAAAGCTATGCAGCATGCTGGACAATTGTGTCCTCTAGCATATTCAATTCAGCCTCACTGAAGCGTGGCTTCCGCTTTCGGGTCTCACAAACTCTTGATGTCCTGGTCGCACTGGAGTTTGTGTGGTCCGGAGGGGTGGATGTTGCCCGTGCTTTCAGTATTGCAATGGATTGTGTTTTTATGATGGCTGCCGGCTGATTTCCTGTTCCGGCGATCACTTTGTTTCCAGTCACAGTATTTGTAGGACTGCTGTTACCAGTGCAGGTGGCTCCGGGACCGTGTTACCAGATTCTGAGGCACCGGCACCGAGGACTACAGTGCTGGCATTTTTGTGGGGTTTTGATGGTGTTTCCATGATGCCGGTACCACCATTTACGGCATGCCAGAATGCGCATGCACAACAACAAGTAATCATCCTGTGATTCCGACATCGGTATGCCGGAAACTAGGATTACTTACCGGAATGCTGGTAATGAGGCCCATATAATCATTATTTGCAGCAAACGACTGTCAGGACTGGCATGCCGAAATCCACAGGAGCTGATGCTGATCCCACAGAGCCTCACAAGGAGTTCCCTGCTCAACTCTATTGTATATAGCTGAGATGAAAACTCCAAGAAAGGGAAAGGGGTACTGGATAAAACAACAAACGAGAAACTGCAGACTCTCAACCTTCTGTCCGTCCTCGAAATCTGTAGTAAAAAACAAATGTACCTGGTTACATATCCACAGTGTGACTCCTACCTTCTTGGTAATGTTACTACAATGTTAAGCTCTTACCTGCTGAGCCTCCACCAATTGATTAGAGGCAAGATTTTCACTAGGTTTACCTTGCTAGTGAGTAACCCATGTGTTATTAGTTAATCTGTTCAAGAAGTAATGAGTTCAATAGTTCGACTCCTTCAACACAACCTCTAATGAATAGATTCAGTACTGCAATAGTGCTTTACTTCAGACTAAGGTTGTAGTGCTTAAAAATCCAAGGGACTGGAGTTATGTCCTCTGCTGAAATAGTCTTGGCTATCAGAAGACAGTCTCTCTCCCCTCTCTTGTGTTAGCACTTGTGATTTCTTTCTTTTTATCAACCTAGAGATAAGAAAATTCAGATTTTCAACACATTCGTTACAGAAAGTCATAATTCTATTAAAGACACAGAGGCAAAGGATTATGCTTTCTCTTCAACTTTACTGTTCAGCAGCAAAGAAAACAAATACCATTGAACATGAACACAAAACTAATAAAAACTACAATAACCAAGTTTTTCTGAGTTTTTGTAGTCCATTTCAATTGGTCTTCGAACTGACCAGGTGATAAGTCTCTAACCAATAAACAAAGTCAGTGTATAAAACCTCCTGTCCTCTTTCCATTCCTCCTCTTTCTTTGTCCTTGTGAGGTTGTGTCCTGTACTACTTTGAAATTCTGTCCATTCCAGTTGCATCCTAGATCAAATTCCAGATTGCTTGTTGTCTGTTGCTGTCCCTAAAGAAAAACAATCAGAGAGGTGACTATAAACCGAAATCAAGGGTGGGACAATCGTATATCAGCTATACAGTCTATAATATGCCCAATTAAGCATTAACAACAAAATTACATATAATATACATCCTGTATGTCTCCATAAACATAATCAATGTCAAACATACATGAATTACAATACATTACATTTTACGATTGATCGGGTGGGATAATCCTTCGCCTCCGTGTCTTTAATAGAATTATGACTTTCTGTAACGAATGTGTTGAAAATCTGAATTCTATGTCAAGACCGGAGGCTCGGATTATGCTTGTTGAAAGCTTACTCACCACTAACGATGTCGTACTTTCCATAGGTTTAAAATAGAAAGTTTTAAAAGTCGATTCATTCGATCAATCTGCAGATCTCATAATGTCCTCTACTCTGGCTCCTATGTTATACGCTTTAGTAGCCATCGCTCCTCTAGTTGAATGAGCGCCATATCTCTCGATATCGATACCCGCTTGTACCATCACCCATCTAAGCCATCTGGCTATGGTAGCCTGTCTAACTGCTTCAAATGGTTTACAAATTGCTATTAATAATTGTGACACCCCCGGGGGCCTAACTTCCCTCGTCATATTTTCATATGCTGTTAAGCATCTGACTGAGCATAATTTTGGTTGGTTTGGAAAAGCCTCATAGGAAATAGATCTCAACCCCATTTTGGTCCTCCTAGTTATGAGAAAAGTCACTCCGTTCGCAGATATACTTTTCCTGTTAATCTCCAGTGCTCTAACATCAGAAGATCTCTTATATGCTAAAAGACATAAGAGCATGGCTAACTTGCCTGAAATTGCTTTACGTGTCAAATCCTGATTATCTGGCCATGATAAAAATAGTCTCAAAACCTTGTCTACATCCCATAACTGATTATATTTCTCGCTAGGGGGTCTGAGCATCTTTACCCCTCTCAGGAGTCTACAGATTAATGGATGTTCCCCAATCGCTAAGACTTCAACTCTAGGGTGCCCTGCAGATATCCCACACCTGGCTGTGTTGATAGTTTTGTACGCCTTTCCTTGAGCTGCCATCTGGGCTAAAAAATTAGCTACATGTACTACATCCGTTCCATCGGGATGGATATTCCTTTCCAAACACCAGCTACTCCATCTGACCCATGCTGATCTATAAGCTTTGTGTGTCCCTGGGGCCCATGATTCGCTAACGATGTTTTCAGCTTCATCCGATAGTCCTGGCCTAACCCAAGATCTCCTGAAATCGCCCACGCTAAGGGATTGAGTCCTCCTGACCCCACCAGTGGACGACTGAGGCCTCTGGGATCTCCAATGATGAATTCTGTGTTGGGTAAAGCCACTGGGTTCTGATGAGTCAATTCCAGTAGGCTGGGAAATCACACCTGCCCTTTCCAGTCCGGCGTAACTAGGATTAGGGATGCTCCCTGTCGTCTCACCTGAGCTAGCGTCCTCGTTATCATGGAGAACGGAGGAAATGCATAGTTCTTCTGTTGACCCCAGGATTGCAGGAATGCATCCGTCGCCTCTGCTTCTGGGTCCAGTCTCCAGCTGAAAAACCGGGGTAATTGCCTGTTTAGTCTCGATGCAAATAGGTCGATCTGGCATGGACCCCATCGAGACATCAGTTTCTGAAACACCACCTCGTCCAGCTTCCAATCGCTGGCGTCTTTGAGGTATCTGGAGTTCCAATCGGCCACTTCGTTCTGCTGGCCCGGCAGATATTCCGCCGTCACTGAGACTCTTCTCTCCAGACAGAGTTCCCAGAAGTCCTTTGCCAGTTCTGCTAGTAACCTGGATCTTGTCCCTCCCAGTCTGTTGATGTACCTGACTGCCGAGACATTGTCCATTTTTAGCAGAACGCAACATTGAACCCTCTCCTGGGTCCAGCATTTCACTGCAAAGGACCCTGCCAGTAATTCCAGGCAGTTGATGTGGAGACTCGTCTCTTGATCCGACCACCTGCCCCCTGTCAACAGGTTTCCGCATCGGGCTCCCCAGCCCCATCTGCTGGCGTCTGATTCGATGATCAGGCCCAGGGATGAACCAAATATCGCTCTCCCGTTCCATGCATCCATATGAATGAGCCACCATTCTAACTCTTCCTTCACTTCTTGTAAAATAGTCACCTTTGATTCGTATGAAGCGCCCTTCCTGAGGTGATATATCTTCAACCTCTGGAGTGCCCTGTAATGTAGCGGTCCTGGGAAAATCGCTTGGATTGATGCCGCTAGGCGCCCCACTAATCTCGCAATGTCCCTCAACAAGAGTTCTCCCTTCGCTAGTGTGTGTCTCAGTTGTTTCTTGATATCGTTCACCTTGTAAATGGGTAGACTGAGCGTTCCCTGAATTGATTCCATTATGAAACCCAGGAATTCCATTGTCTGCATTGGTACTAAACTGGATTTCTCCCAATTTATTATAAAACCCAGACTTTCTATCAAATCTATTGTTATCTGTACTTGTTCTATCAATGTCTCCTTCTCTTGGCACATCAGACATATATCGTCTAGATATATTATGAGTCTTATCCCTTGAGCTCTGAGGTGTGATACAACTGGCTTCATCATCTTGGTGAAACACCATGGTGTCGATGCCAGGCCAAAGGGTAGGCATCGAAACTCCCATGTCGCTTCCCCCCAGATGAATCTCAGAAATCTGCAGTGTTCCTCTGCTATGGGAATAGTCAGGTATGCATCTTTCAGATCTATCCTGGCTAGCCAGTCTCCCTGAATTAGTGTATCTCTTAATAGGTGTATCCCTTCCATTTTGAAGTGTCTGTACACCACGTAACCGTTTAGGCCTCTCAGATTTATGATTGGTCTTGTCTTGTGTTTCCCTTTTACTAAGAACATATTGCTTATGTAGCCTCCTGTCTGACCTGATGCGGGTCGTATAGCTCTTTTGCTTTCCAGCCCTCCCCATTCTCTTTCCAGTAAGATCTTGTCTTCCCTGTTCATTACCATCCCTCTTGGTGGTTTCTCCTGATGTGGTGTATCTAGAAAATCTAACTAAAAACCTTGAGCGGTTTGTATCACCCAGGAATCCCCCGATATGTTCAACCAATTTCTTAGAAATTGAGCCGTCCTCCCACCTACTACTGGGGTATTTAGACGTGGGGATGTTATTCTCACCTGAGTTATTCTGCTGACGTTCCCCTCGCCAGTTTCTCCCTCTTCCTCTACCTCTCAAGAGAAAGAAAGGTGTCTGTCTGCGTTCCTCTTGTTCTCTCCAATGAGCTCTGTCCTGATAGGATTGATTGTATTGGAACCGGCCAGCCGAACGACCCCTGCCTCTGCTGGCCCTTTCAAAAATTTGCCTCCCGAACACTCTCTTGAGCGAGGCTTGAGCCGTGTCCAAGGCTGCGTAGGAGTTGACAAATTTGGTTAACTCCTTGATAAAGGAGTCCCCAAACAGTTTTCCTTTTGCCGATGAGGCAGATTCCGAGGAGGCCAGCTCACTTAATTTGGGGTCGATCTTCACCAACAAAGATCTCCTCCTTTCCATGGTAACAGCATGATTGGCATTCCCCAACATGCATATCGCCCTCTGGGCCCACCCGATTAGAATTGACCGGTCTATTGGCTCTTCTCTGACTTTGGCTTCCTCTCCCATCTGGAGAATCTTTGTGAGGGGTCCCGTCATATCTAGCATCTTGTCCTGGCATGATCGCCAGGATCTGTCCAACCCCTTCCCCACATCTTTTGTGTATTTACCCATGAAGGTTATCATCTTCTCGTATATGGTGGGTGTATCCGCAGCACCCTCTGGGAGGTGAGGTCTGGGGCATTCTGCCCTCATCTTGCTCCTAGCTTCTTTGGATAGTGGTGCTCTCAGGCGTTTCTTTAAATATGCCGCTATTCTTTTGGGCGGTTCCCATTCAGATGATCTGGGATGAATCAGTGCTTCTGGATCGAAATCATCATCCTCTGCACCATCCTCTTCTGTTTCCTCATTCTTCCTTTTCTTCGGCGCTTTGTGGCCTTCACCTTCTGAAGAGGATATAGATAGAGCTTCCTCCTCTTTGGAGTATTCCTCCTCCCAGTCGTCCTCCCCCTCATCTGAGGTGTTTGAGGACCCTTCACATCCCCTGCTAGGCCCCGCTTTTCCTTTTCTCTTCCTTTTACCACCCTTCTTTTTCGGTGGTGTGCCCGGGGGGGTGTGGGCTTCTTCCGCCCTGCAGGCTGCTTTACTGCCCCCTTTTGACTTTTTCTGTGCCTTAAGGCCCTTGATTTCCTCCAGGCCCTGCGAGAATCTGAGCCAGTCCTTCATCAGCGCTATTTGCTGAGGTTCATGTCCCAGTGAAGCCCCCAGGGCTTTATGGAGGACATCCGTCATTTCCGAGTGGCTCCTCTTTTGGCTAATGCTAGCCTTCCCCTCATCACTGGAGGAGCTTGTGGTTCGCAGCCTCTGGGGATACAAGTTGCTGAATATAATATATATATATCAGGGTTTTTGGATTTTATAACCTCTCTGTAAAGAGATTCAATATATATATGAAGTCTGTATCTATGTAGTATAGATCACCTGGTTCGTGATTATATATATATATATATATATATATATATATATATATATATATAATTCTAATTGACAGTTTTTACTTGAGCCTGTGCCCGTATTATCGTGCGGTACCTGAGATGGCCTGCAGGGGCGCTGTCGAGTTCCTGACAGGACGCTACGCTCCAAAAGAAACGATGTGTTCTTGAGGCGGAATGTAAAGTTCTTGTAATAATGGATCTTTCGATCGTAAGAATCAGTCTGCGCAACGTTCGTATCACTCGCTCCGTACTCGAGAAACCTGAATGCCTAAATGGGAGAGAGAGCGCCGGAACTACGCGGTCCCGTCGTGCTCTCTCTTCCATGTCGCAGTGCCCTCTGCGTCGGATCTGAGAAGCTGCGGCCGCCGGTGCACCAGCCCCGTCGCGGCCGCAACTCCCGAGAGCCGACTAATTTGACGCGGATATGTTCCGCCTGATCAAGCGCATACGTGTCGTGTTCCCAAAATATTATCTTAAGCTCGTATAAACACTCTCACTCACACATATAATAGAATGAAAAAGTACTTAACTCGCTGCCGAGCAGCAAAGAAAGAGGAGGAATGGAAAGAGGACAGGAGGTTTTATACACTGAGGACTTTGCTTATTGGTTACAGACTTATCACTTGGTCAGTTCGAAGACCAATTGAAATGGACTACAAAAACTCAGAGAAACTTGGTTATTGTAGTTTTTATTAGTTTTGTATTCATGTTCAATGGTATTTGTTTTCTTTGCTGCTGAACAGTAAAGTTGAAGAGAAAGCATAATCCGAGCCTCCGGTCTTGACATAGAATTGCTGAATGCATTGTAACATGTGTCTCCTTTAAGAACGGTAGTCCTCTTTTTACTTCTATGCTTTTTATTGTGTCATTAGCATTGCGGTTTTTGCTGGTGTTGAGCCTCTCAGGAAGTGACCATGCCGCCTCCACATTTGCTACGTTGATGTACTGAAGAGCGCGCGCATTACATATGTAGACCGCGCAAAGTTAGTTGACCCACGCGCATGAAGGCACCCACTGTAGCGCATTGAGTAATACATTGAATACGCGCCTCCTTCCCGCGCTGGAAATCACACGACGGACTCACGCATACGATGGTCCTTATTACCAACGTGCCCCTTTTTACACGCGCATTAGAGTTATTTCAGGCTCGTGCTCAATCTCAGATGTTTTACTGCATCCTTTACCCACGCACTTTAAAACTGAACAAGCTCGCGCTCAACCATGGGAGATTCACTGCGTCATTAAACACACGCGCATTTAAACCGAAACGAGCTTGCGCTCAGCACAGATGATTACAAAATAATGCTATGCCACTACACCAAAGAGATGACTCTCTAGCGGAAGTTAATGAAGATTAAGTTTACTTCCAGTTTAAAGTCTCAACTGAATTAAAGTCACAACCTTCTGCAAAGTCTCACGCTATGCACAGCATTGTCTTCCTTTCTGTATCAGTGTACAGTCTTTAACACTTTGCACCTTACTTATTCCTTCACTTCAAGTTATTTACATGAAAATATTCTATTTACAGTTGAGTTCTATAATACATTCACTTAATGAAACATTCTTCTTAGTTGGCTCTTATCAATGAAATTATACAGTTCTTCCTTACTTTAAACTTCAAATCGACTGCTGCTTAATTATTTTATGATTTCTCTAATTTATGGAATTCAAAATGAAACGCTCCCCGCTGCAGTCTTCAAGGTAGCAATGCCGACAGCTTCTGCTGACGCTTTACTTCTGAGATGTTTTCTCTGGGCTCTAGATTGGGCCTAAGATTAAGGAAAACTATAACATACTACCAGTCTCTGAGTTTCTAGGGATGAAAGGCAGTTATAGAACCCTGCACACCAGCCAAGTACCCAGGCCATTGTCCTCCCAGCCAATCATAGAATCCCAGCATTCCTCCAAATTAATTTAGGAAACCTACAATACTTAATCTTAAAGTAACAGCCTCCAATCCTATGGACCACTACAAGCCTATTCGACCACTAGCCCTGACAACGACTCCCCCCCCCCCACTGGGGAACATCAGAAACATTTTACTAGAATGGGGTCCATTGATGATACCTTGGATAGGAAGGATTAATGTGCAATGATGGAAGTTGCAAGACTTGTAATGACTATGCCAAGAAATAGGGGTGATATGGGAGAACCGGACATCCAGGCATATTACTTGGCGGCAAAGACCAAGGTAATTAGGAACTGGTTAAAAGATGACAGGCAAAAGGTGTGGAGACAAATGGACAAAGTCGTAGTGGGACGTCATCTTGAGGGAGTGCTTTGGAAACCTAAGAGGGACAGACCACAGAATTTCTACCGCAGTATGATTGGATCTCTTGTGGGGGACTTGTGGGACGAATTGGTAATCAGAGATGAATTTACCACCTTTCCATTACAATTTACCCCCATATTCCACAATCCCCAATTTTCTTCAGGAATGGCAGGGTCAAGTTTCAGTAAATGGGAAAAGAGCAGATCTCTTAAGATACACAATATGTTCGACGGGGGAACTAGACTACTGGAGCAGGGGGAGAGATTCTGATACACACAACTGAGACATTGGTTGTTGAATCCATCAATTAAGGAGGCAGCAATAAGATCCCTAACACCCTTTGAAAAACTACTACTATCAGACTCTGGGGACAAACATATTGTGGAGACAATCTATAAGTACATCAAACAAAATGAGGAGGCGGGGTTTAGACGCTACATGAGGCAATGGGAAGAATCAGTGGGACAACCGATTGACGAGGCAGTGTGGGTTCATCTATGGGATATTATCCACAAGCTTGTGAGGTCAGTCCAACTACAGGAGATATGGGTAATGTTTCAGTGACACCTTACCCTGGTGAGGCCCAATAAGTTCCTCCTGAAGGTGTCCAAGGAACGTTGGAGGGAGTACAGCGCTGAGGGGTCGTGGAGTCATATCTGGTGGGAGTGTCCGCAGACCCAACGGTTTTTGGAAAAGATCATGGAGGCCATTGAGGAAATTGTGGGGATCAAAGGAAGAGGTAATATAGGCCTCGCAATCTTGGGTCTAGGAGGAATACTTGAAGAGCTACCCTCGAAAGCACCACGCAAGGTGTATGTGATCTTAATGATGGCAGGGGCATTGGTGAATTTTCAGAAGTGGAAATCAAAGGAGCCGCCTACTGAGCATGAATGGGTGGGAAAGGTATGGCACTTTGTGGCTCTAGAATGGGTATCCTACTCCGTACCAGGGAATCACCAGGGATTTGTAGCGAACTGGGACTTGGTAATGAAATTCTTACAGAAGGACTCCAGAGGGTATGGTGCTCTATAATGGGGAGAAGAGAAATCTAACGGCAGGAATGGAATGAAATCTCTATGGGAAGTTGGATGATATATCCAGTGTGGAGAAAGGTGGCACACATTGGACAGGGATTGGGACGAAAGGGGCTAAGGGGCTAGGGCGTATCCAGGGAAGGGGGAGTTGTAAAAATGTTAATAAAAATGCCAATACAAACCTATGTGAAAAAGTACTATTAACACTTCTTCCACTCACACGAGTGAAACTGCCTGCCTGGAACAGGCAAGCAGTCTCGGAGCATCACAGAGTCACTTTCACGCTATAAACTCACCAGTTAAGTTGCACGCTTCCGTTACATCAGTAATTGCTGGGCCAATGTTAACTGTGTAGCCGTAGACACGATTTTTTATTGTCTGTATCCTGTCCTGTCCTGCCCTGCCCTGCCCTGCCACGGCTCTGTGGGTCAGACATGTCAAGTCAACATAACCCAAACCTCCAGGTCTCCTTCAGGGCCCACCGTGCAGAGCGAAAGCGAAACCAAAGATACAGCTGCAGGGCTGCTAGTGTGCTCACTGGGCACTCCACCTAATTTTTCTAACTGACCTTTACCTGTCACTCATGGTACCCTCCAGAGCTTTCAAGTGGAGGACATATTGATGATTATAGTGTCTGGGACACCCCTTCACGGGAAGCTCCTTAAGAAGGGCCTGCCACTTACTTTTTAGCATGTTTATTTTTTGTTAGCGGTGCCTTTTCTACGGTGTAAATGTTTAGGTTATTGGAATGTGATTGGATGTGTCAGACTGAAGCCACACACCACTCTAGTTACCTCTAAATATGGCCCTTCTCACTAGACCATAAAAGTGAATGGATGAATGAATCTTGGCCTATGTATATATATTTATATATATGTATGATATCTGTTGTTTGACGTGCAAAACACAGGGTTTGCTTTTATGTAGCTATTCAGCATCCTTAGCACCATGCATAACAAGAAGCTGGAAGTTTGTCTCAAGCAATAACTTTAAGCGGGTGACCTTATTACAAAATGTCTTTTATTACGTGTCTAAGTTCCAATAGTAATGTGGTGTAAGCCTGAGGAGGTTTTTAGGGTTGTATTACTTTGCATTCTAGAACTTGTAGTTGTCCCTCTAGGATGTTTAAAATAAAGTTGCATAACACTCTTTGTGTTTAACATGCTTCCGTGGGCATGTATATGTTAGCAGGTTGCTTTACTATGCAAAATGTCATCTCGAAAGCCAAAACCTAAATATGTATCCCAACTAAAGCTCAGTAGGTATGTATGTGGTCAGGTGCCTAAAATGCCCAGCAAGTTAGAATCCCAGATTCACTTCTTATAAAAGGGTTTGTACCTGGGCAAATACATTAATTTCACTATGCCTTGTCTGAAAAATTTGGGATGCTCGCAAAGCCTCCAAACATTTGTACATCACAATACTGGTGTCAAAATGTGGCAAAATCAGTCTGTGGTAGATAAGCATCTTAGACTGACAATCAAATCGAAACTTAAAGAGTTAAGAGAAAACCATCATACGTAGATTTTAGATGCAATCCCTGAGTGAGAAGTGTCAGCTCGTCATGCTCCCAAGGCCCAGGCCCAGGATAAAGAGGAAGTTACACAGATAGTTAAAGGGGCGAAGAGAACGTGACTGGAGTGGGGGCGTGGGTGAGGAGAAAGACAAATGAAAAGATACATGCATAGAAACAGGCTCACATAGTGGAACAAATAGAGAACAGCACAAATTGAGTTGGACACACATAGTGTGGCTCTAGTGGAAATGGGGCGGATAACCCCGGCAGGTTGCTGGCCCACAAGCAATTTTGGGACCCTGCATGGGCTTAGCCTCAGCGCACTTAAAGCTTAGATTGCCGAGTACCTGCACTTCAGGCGCCTCCCTGCCTCCTCTCCTCCCCCCTCCTTTACAGATTCCCAAATGGAAGTTTAATCTAGTAATACACAGGGACTGCCTGAGGTCAGTCCTGCAAGCATTACTGGTCGGCCAGTGGGCCCATCTGCTATTTTCCCTTGAAAGGTCTGAGCTCTCCATGCTCTACTCCATAATAAGAACATGGTGCTCCACCAAACTCAGTTCCCCTACTTCCCCAAATTGTGCACGTATGTATGTCTATACTAGTAGTGCATTCCACGGGGCTTTGGGACAGTGCAAACAATTCGCCAGTTACCCCCTTTGTACAACATTAGTGTTGGGCGCATGCTCCGTAAACTAATGTATACAAGTTCTCATCATCACCCACCTAGGGGTTGGGAGCGCATTTAATTCTTTATTTATTGTATTGGTTTAAACAAACATGTACAAAACAATCAATAAAACAAGAAAACTTTAAATTGACATACAGCAAATATAAACCATATTATCCAAAGTGTACACGCATTTTACTAACGACCACATTCGTAGAAAGCATTCGTAGAAAGCAAAGAAGGAGAAGAAGGAGAAAACTAAAACTAAATCAGCTTTAACACATACTAAAACTCAACTTGAAATAAAATGCATACATACTTAAGTTCATTGACATTAAAACTTGGATTCAAAAGCTAAACAAAGTGAAGTAAAAGCACACAAAATGTAATCAAATACCTCAAATTGGTCATAGCTGCCAGCAACAACTTCCCAAGCTGCAAGCTGGAATCACTACTTTTTAAAAAGTTTACATTCGTTTTCTGAAAATCTCAATACTGCCAGATTCAGAGACACTGATTTACTGTGAAGGATCGGCCACCACAATTGATCCAGGCAAATCCGATTAGGATTGGGTGCAAATTTCAAGAAAATGAGCTCAACTTTGAACTCTCAAAGCGGGACAAGTCAATAGCAAATGGCGGAGTGTTTCCTTAGCATCCATAAGTCTACAAAAACGACAATTTGAGGAAGCCACGACCCCTCTTATAGCAAGGATTTCATTTGTAGGCAGCACGTTTACCCTAAACCGAAATTATTACACAACATCTTGTTCAGGAATCTGTTCAGTTACGCTTCAATAGTGCCCAATATCTTCTATGATGAAATAACCTGAGAGTATAAACCCGAAATCAAGACAGTATCATTCGTTCTAGCCCAATCTTGGTTTTGGTTCAATTTATTTTACTCTCATTGGATTATACAGAAGGGTTTCAAGAGATGTTCCCAATTTGGATAATATCATAAATCATTCCACACGCATATTGTAAGCAAAACCGTCAGTTAGAGATCCATTTCTGACTCCCTTATTTAATAGTGAATACAGGGAGTTCTCTGCACCAACATACAATTTTCTAAACAATAACAGCCTCCTCCATTCCACCAAACTCTGCAAAGATTGTAGACATAATTCATAGCGAATGACAGCAAAAGTCACACATTTGGAGATAAATCAGGGATTCATATCTATTCAGTTCCTGTATGATCCAGGCAGGAAAGAACTCCAAACCATAGCATAACCGTGGTATGGCCTTAGATAGATAACATTGCACGGCTGGTAACAAAGAAAATGTACCATATTTATTGTTAATTGTTTTGACTTGGCCAATCAGTTCCATTGTTTTACCTTTCAAATGATTCCTAAAAATGCACTTCAGGGGAGACGATGTGATCGGAAATCCCAGATAGACCATGTCTGTTTTCAATGACAGTTTTAATACATTAAGGAACCAAGTGAATTTGGAATGACTTTTTCATTTACTCAGCGTTAGAATAACAGTCTTTGATGGGTTAACACCCAGATGATTATTTATAAATTGATTAAAGCCCACAATTAATCTTTGTAGGCGGATGGGTGTGTGGTGCAACAAAATAAAATCATCTGCATAGGCTGCCCAGCAGATTTGATTACCCATAAAAGTTGGTGGAACAAAAGAAACCATATAAAGAGAGTCACCCACATCTGAAACATACAGATTAAACAAACAAGGTACCAGTATACAACCATGGCGCAGGCCATTGGTAGTTGCAAGTGCCTTAGATAATTGACCCCCGCCTTGTTCAGTCTAACCTGCAATTTGGACCCCTCATGCAGATGTATCAGTAAGCTCAACACGCCATGAGGTAGACCCAACCTATCTAATTGTAGCCACAGAATATTTCTGTCTACCTGGTCGAAAGCCAGCGACCGATCCATCGAAGCTACATAATGTGGGAGGGTGTTCTCCTTCCATGCCATTTGTTATAGAGAGGACAATAGTAGTCCATCACAGTCAGCGCCCATGTTTTTCCTGAATTGCAATTGTTGGGATGAGAGGATGTTATTGTTGCTACACCAGTCTTCAAAGGACCCAGCACTAATGATGCATACATTTTTGAGTCAGCATCCAGGATCTGACCTAACGCCTTTTTTATATATTACAATAGGAAAGGACATCCTCAAATAAAAGCCACAAGATTTTAGACCAAAGAATCGAATCATTTTTCAGCGTTACATTCGCAAGTTGGTTAGGCCCATAGCTCTAGATACATTGGCCTTTTTATTAACCTAGTGAGGTGCTCAATAGAGAACTTCAGATCCCATCTATGAATCAGAATGGCTTCCAGTTGATTCGGGAACATCCCCCCTAAACCATACAACTCTGAAAAATTGTTACACCAAACGTCTTTGGAGATGGGATTTGTTTGGGCCGCAAGTTGACTAGATTCAAGAGCATTTACTCAATTGCCAGAATTTACGAGAATTAAAAATGTTCAGGGCCTCCCCATCCCGTTGATACATAAGAGCTCGATGAACTTTGACAACGTTTTTTAGTGACTGTTTGGTGAGCAGAATGTCCCTCTGGATGTTAGCCTGACCACTGGACATCTTACCCAGGTGTGAGTCCACCTAATGGTGGACATTTTCCATTCCAGCAACAGAGGGTCATAGTTATGTATGTGCAGCTTGACCCTTGTAGACCGATTCGTGCCGCTGGGCAAATTCCCCATCACAGATTGCAGATATATACCAAACGTTTTATGTGTATAGGGTGTCAGTTTGTCAGCCAGATCGGTATGGTCAAAATTCCTTCCGCAATACCACATTCAGCTTCGCTATATTCCCATCATGCACCAAAGCTGAGTAAGAGTATTATTTACCATCACAGAAACCAGACAAACAGGCTTGGGATTTTGAGCTTCTCATTCTTTCAATGACATCTCCAACATCTCATGGTCACTGCAACTTGTCAGAGATACCTTAAAATCAACAACCAAGTCCATTTGGCAATATGTAATCTATGTAATCTATAGTTGATCATAACCATTGGACCATGTTGGAGCAAGCTCAAACTTCTTGCGAACAGGCCCCAATTCGCAAGAAAGCCATGCCAAAGCTGTCCTTGATGTCACTTTCTGCTCGAATCTAAAAGGAATCCCCTGGGTTTAGAGGGTCGGGGGAGGTGGAATTAGGCACTGTATTAAAGACCCCAGCTATAATCACTTGGCCCCAGGAGTCTCAACATCTCAGTCTTCCAGCACGATATTAACTGCTTTTAGAATGGTTTCTAGCTTGTCCCTAGGATTTCAATATGTTGTCATGCCAAGCCCATGGAAGTGCTGGCAGCGTTGGAAGTTCCATCATGGGGCTATTACGTAGATTCATGCATCAGCTGTGAGCGGTCTAGTCTTCAGGCAAGATGGCTGCCGCAGTCATATCTATGGGCCGCGTCAGAGGTACGACGTGTTGTGTCCATCTCTTGGATCCCACTGCTGTTAGCCCTCTAGCAGTTTCCTCTCTGAGTTCCGCCTTCGTTTCTGTCAGCAGTCATTCCTGGGTTTGCCGGTTCTCCCTGTCTCTGTCTTCCTTCCTAGCCTCTCGGCTTGTCTCTCCTCCATGTTCGGCGGTATTAGTTCTCAGTTTCTGTTGCTTCCCGCTCTGTTGCAGTCCCGCATCTACACGGTTACTGTGTTCTTTTTCCGGCTTATTCAGCTACCTTCGATCTCTGTATTTCTCACAGCCCTTTTTTCTCTGGGGTTCTAACTATCCTACTTCTGTCCCTGTCTCGCTCTCTTGCGTTCTCTCCGCACCCTTGTGCTTCCCTTCACTCTTACCTGTAACTTAGCCTACTGTCCTCACTAGGCTTCCACTCTCTGCATTTCAACCACGCGCTCGTGGGGGTTTTCACTTCCTTCGCTGTTCCGGCAGTCTTCTGTCCGGACGGCAGCTTTTTGTTTACCTTGTTCCAAGCTGGACCAGCCTTCCTCTGCAGCATACTCACCGCTCTTCGAATCGAGTTCTGTTGACTCTTCCAAGAGAGCGGTGCACTTCAAGTTCTGTTTCTATCCCCCAGCAGGGAGCACCCTCCAAGAAGGAGCAGACTCTTCTGTGTTTATCACCAGTGCGCCATTTGGGCACAACAAAGACTTGTTTATCACTGTTGTGCCGCGTGGGCATATCTAAGGACTCAGTATTCGTTAGAACACCTTCAGAAATCCTGGAAGAACCCTTTCAGCTAAGTAACATACCCTTCAGAAACATCTGCTCAACGGGAGTTCCACTGTAACATCCCATACAGGGTTTTTTGAACCAGGAGGCTTTTTCCCTATTTTAGGGGGCTTGCTCCTCGGAGTTCCCTTTGGCTTGGATTTGTCATCAGGCCAAGGTGGCCTCTGGGGGAGCTCGCCCCTACCTCCACGATACAAAGGAAAAGAAGGTCAAGGAACCCAAAAAGCCTCAATGAAAAAGGAGGTCAGAGACTCACAACAGCTCAACTGAAGACCAAGGTGAGGAGGAGACTTGGTAGGGTTCACCTGTGCATGACATATATGTTCACCAATAAAATGCAACTACAATATGGAGAAGAATCCACTCCAATGGTAACTGCCAGGGTGTCCTTTGTGACGTTACAGCTCTCGATCACCCTTAAGCCCTCCCCATTGCGGATACCAATTAGGAGACCCCTAACTGGGTGCCCCCTTATCCCTTGGGAGGCTAACTCAACCCGTATGTCAAACCCATCCAAAGAGGGAGCAGCCACCAACCGGGTTTCTTGTGAAAATATGATCGCAAAAGTACACATATGGTAACACAGATTGGAATTTTTGCATAATTATGGGAACCCTCTGGTATTCCATGAGATCACAGAAAAGGTCTTAACTATGCTAAAGGTGATCCTTTAGCCCTTTCAACTCCAAAATGAAATCGCTTAAGGTCATAGCTAACCATTGCCAATTTGTGCTGCCCTTTTGAGCCATTTCCTCTTCCAGGACGGAAGCCCCAGTTACCAGGATTAGAGGCTGGGCTGTGACATTCTCATTACTTGCCACAGCCTGACCTCCAATTCCCAGGGAAGGGCCTCCATTCTTCTGTGGATCATGCGAGCTATCACAATATATCATATAAATATCAAAAGGTAGAAGGTCATAAAACAGCTTGTGAACATGTCGAATCTCATTTAATAAGGCCCTGTACACAAACCGCAAGGGTATGACCAGTCTCACATGGTCAAACCTCTGAAAATGTCCTTTGTATTGATAGGTTTCAATTTATTGAATTTCATTAATTAGAGCAAGAACTCTTAGCTTATTCAAATAATCTGGCCCCCTTATTCAAACCTGTAATAAAATAGTAAGCTTCGGTCATCGGGAAACACAGGAGCTCTCCACAAAACATCATGTACTCACCAACCCAGGTTTAAGTTCCCCCTGGCTTGCCAAAGATCCCTGTACAGAAGACTTCATAGATTGTGGCTGAGGTTGAGATCTTTCTGGCAGTGGGTCGCCCACCTCCCTAACAAGGGCCCTTGAGAAGAGACTGTGCACAGGGGCGTAGGAGACACATAAAATCCGGGGGGGAACAGGGGACATCTTGGGGACTTTGCTTTATTTATTTATTTATTTATTGTGTTTTAGTCAAAGAACTCGACTTTTCACAAAATTAGAATTAAAATAGCAGTACGTATTAAATTACAAATATCACTGTATAAAACAAGAGAAAAGAAGAAAAGAAAACAGAAGAAAATTAAAGGACGCAGCAGCAAAGAACATGTCTTTGTATGTTGCATTTCTGGATTTTTCATTTGACTGTGAGCTCATGGTAAGAGAGAGGAAATAACAATTACTTCCAGTGGGCCACAGCTAGGGCGCCAGCTCGTTAAGAGGCAGATCACCTGTAATTGGACTCCTGCCAATTAAAGGAGTTGAAGCCTTTTCTACCAACTGCAAGTTGCTACATTTTCGTGTGGGGCAAGGGGACGTGTGTGTCTCTTGGAATGGAAGGATGGGGGTTTCAAAGAAAGAGGAAATCTTGTTTGTACCTCTGAGTAAGTCCTGTAATGGGAGTAGAGGGACCAGGTGTGTGATGTTGCTGCTTTGACTTTCCCCGGGGGGCGGGGGGGGCTGAGAGGGTACAGCAAACAAGGAGGATGAGCGATCGCAAGCCCACCCCCTTATAAGCACTCCCCAGGTCCGCGGCCGGATATGTCGGACACGGGGAATGCCTAGTAGGTGGGGTGTATGTGGACCCAGGGGGGTGGCCAGAGGGGCAGCCCGCTATGTGGACTGCCCCTCTAGCGCCCCTGCGAGGGCCGGGCCAGCCTCTCACGATGAGTCTGGTCCCTCTTATTCCATCTCATGCTGGCTTCAGACCCTAGCCTTTCTTTGCCTTTGTTATTCTGAATGCAGAGCTGGACTCTGTTCCTTTCTCGTTTAACATTTGCTGCAAAGCCTGATCTATTTGATTCTCTCATATGTTGCTAGGACGGCAGAGCATGGGTCCCCTGCCCTGTTACATTATTCAAAGAGCCCCTCTGGCCTTTCTTTTTCTCTCACTGCTTGCTTGCTTAATACATACCTCCTTGCCTGAACACTCAACATATTCTTCCTAACACAGCAATGGCAGCTGCAGTCTGTCTTAACTTCTATTAGTTCCGTGTCTTGAATTGGCCTCTTATTTCCGCTTTTCTGTCTGCAGGGGAAAGGCATTTGCCAGTCACTGCCATGAACTTTCTACCATGTCATAAGAGGGCAACAGCTAGCCAATATTGGAAGAACATGGGCATATTATGCCAGAGGCTGGCAACTGCCTTCCTAATGCCTACACAAGAGACACAACTCATGCCTTTGTTTCTAACAGTAATTCAGTGGATGAAGAAACGCGAGAACACACATATTGGTTACAAATGAAGGGGATGATGTCACACTTGATTAAGACATTTTGATCACGCCAGGAGCTAATTTCCAGCTGCAATTAAGCGATTACCTTTTAGATTTCTGGCTTTAAATAACGTTAGTATCACCTGGAAAGCACAGAGGTTGCTCAACAGGGTTCCTGGAGCATGAGGGGTACCCTACTCGTGGGCATGCATGATTGGAGGGCATTCATGCCCTGGTTTGGAGCCTGGCCCCTACAGCCATGATGGGGTGAGGGGCATATTGCATTTGGTTGTACTTACTCTTTGAGGGGGGGCAGCCATTGCCTCCTGCTTTAGCCCACTAACAGCTCTGCTTTGTAACTTTATCACACATACCTGTGAGGTGGCATGTAACTCAATGCTACTAATGTTATCAGCCTTAGAAGTCTGGAATCCCTTGCCACATCAACTAGGGTAGAGGCTTGCCACCCGAGACTTACCCATGTCTGAGTCGGCATCTGTTGCCCTGTGGGGAAGACACACACAGAAAGAGCAGGGCACAGTGCCCTTGTGGGTTTTTCACACTTCTTCCGTGGGGTGGGCACAATTAACTCCACAGAGAAAGTGGCTCATGCTGGGCAACATTCTGCCACTTTGACAATGTCACCCAAAGAGCGAAATTGGCCATTTGAAATACCTCTGTCGACTGCTTAACGCGAGATGGCAATTAAGGGCATTTGCCAACGCACTCAAGAAGCACAGGACACGCTCTTACCGGCGACATGCCATGCTCACTCATTCTGATTACGAATTGCCATTTATCTGGGGTCATGTTGAATGTATTTATTTATTTATTACATGTGTAGCATCACGCAAAAAAAAACCAAGCATCAAGGAGCAAAGTAAACTGCATGGAGTGGACCATTTCCATAGGCGCACGTTTTTACTTTTCTGCCACAAAATGGAAGATTTTAGCATAAAAGGCAAGTGAAATCACATTGCTTTTCCACTTTGGAAGAGTGTAAATACCTCGCACAATTAGCGATTGCTGGCGGAATTGACAATGGCTTCCTCTGTACTCCGCCCACTTTTACCAGGTTTCATTTCCAAGCAGATCCCAGAGGAATCCCTTCCCTTATTTCCAGCATGAGAATCCAAGCTGGCAGCAAGGCCACATTTGTCTGGTGGAGTGGGAAATACAGGGGGTCCTGGTGTGTCCACTCAGCTCCCGAACTCCACCCAGAAAATGTACGAAAATCTGGCCAATTAGAAAAAGTGACAGTAATAGTGTTTTCCACCACTTTTTCTGAACCAATTGACCTGGAAAATGCTGTGTTGCATCGGAAGCTGAATGCATTCACTCTGCCTATTATCCCACCGGAAGCTTAAGCCAGGTGCTGAACATAGGTGTTACATATTCCTTTGCACAATCTGCATTTGGAGCATTAACTAACTGAGCTACCTTACACATGATATCTCCTCTGGGGCTTTACTGTCTTAAACCCTTAACTGCCATGGGTATTCCCCCCAGTGCCAAGGCCTTTTTTGGTGATTTTGGTATGTTGCCATTCAATCCCTTGTAACTTCTTTGTTACATGAGATATCTCGGCCAAAGTTGGCCCCTTTTTTCCCCCACATGTAGGCAGCCATAACCCCACCCAGGAATCCTAGTTTGCTGTAGGGGGGTGAGAGAAAATAACCAAAATGGAGAACATTTGTTTTTTTTCTTCAGAAAATGCCAATAAAATGTACAAAGAAGCCTGTGGTGTTTTCCTTGTAAGAGCTAGGAACAAATGGTTTGCTGTGCTGGATTCGCCATTTTCCAGGCTTTCAAGAACAGATTGAGTGGAAACCAAAATAACATATTTTGATACATACATTTCTGAAAAGTAGACAATATTCCAAGTTTAGGAAGGGGTGATTTGCGAAGGTCAGGCAACAACTATGTAGGGAAAGATTTCATAGTTTGGGGGGAAATCGGGAAAATGACAGGAAAAAAAACACAATTTCCGCACATTTCACACTGGTCACCCACCGAAACACACAGCCAACAACACTGAACGTACCTTCCCGTGTTCCCATAGGTTTCCCGACGAAAACGGTACCTCGCGTGTGGGTGCACCTACCTGGGTGCAAAGGAAAAAGCCCAAAACACTGGTAACCCCAAGTCTTTTTGCACAGCAGATTTTCAGGAATTTTGCTCATGTGGACAACCTACAGATTTGGGCCAAGGGTGTCGAAGCCACGAAGGAAATCAGGGACCCCCATACATTTCCGAAAAGAAGACACCCGTGGGAATCCAAAGAGGTCTGACTTGTACGAATCGCCCCATCATTTATGACCCACAATCCCTGACAAAGTCTGAAATTTGGTGGAGAAAACACAAATTTCACTTTGTCTGGGATTGTGGGTAATACATTCTGGGGTGATTTGCGCAAGTTAGACCTCTGTGGATTTCCACGGGTGTCTTCTTTTCGGAAATGCATGGGGTACCCTGTTTTCCTTCGTGGCTTCGATACCCCAGGCCCAAATCTGTAGGTTGTCTCCCCAAACCCTTTGGGGGTTACCAGTGGTTTAGCCTTTTCCCTTTGCGCCCAGGTAGGTGCACCCACACATGTGAGGTACCGTTTATGTCGGGACACCTGTGGGAATGCAGGAAGGACATGTGGTGTTAGCTGCGTGTTTCGGTGGGAAGCAAGAGGGAAATTTCTGAAAATTGCAGACTTTGCCGGTGATTGTGGGTAATATATTCTGGGGCAATTCACGCAGGTCAGACATCTGTGGATTTCCACGGGTGTCCTCTTTTTGGAAATGCATGGGGTTCCCTGTTTTCCTTGATGGCTTCCACACTCTAGTCCCAAATCTGTATGTTGTCCACAAGAGCAAAATCTGCTCTGCCGAAACACTTGTTGTTACCAGTGGGTTAGCCTTTTCCATTTGCGCCCAGGTAGGTGCACCCACACATGTGAGGTACTGTTTTCGTCGGGACATCTGTCGGAACGCAGGATGGTAGGACATGTGTTGTTGGCAGCGTGTTTCAGTGGGTGGCCAGAGTGAAATGTCTGAGAATCGTGGTTTTTTCCACCAAATTTCAGAGACATTTCCCTCTGCGCACCCTCCGAAACACGCCGCCAACAACAAATGTCCTACCTTCCCAGGTTCCCACAGGTGTCCTGACAAAAACGGTACCTCTCATGAGTGGATGCACCTACCTTGGCGCAAAGGGAAAAGGCTAACCCACTGATAACCCCAAGCCTTTTGGCAAAGAAGATTTTGCTCATCTGGACAATCTACAGATTTGGGCCTAGGGTGTCGAAGCCACCAAGAAAAACAGAGAACCCCATGCATTTCCGAAAAGAAGACACCCTTGGGCACCCCCCTTTCCACTTAAAACATCCATGGTGGTTTAGTGACCCCCACACCCACCCAAAACAAGTTATTATTATTTTTTTTATTTTTGTTTTTGTTTTGCCTCTTTCCTAGGGCAGATTGTGCTAGCAATCTGCCCCCAGGGAGTGCTACATTAGATGCCCCCCATCCATTTGGGGTGGGGGGAAGGGTCACCTCCTTTCCACTAAAAACATCCATGGCAGTTCAGTGGCCCCCCACACCCACCCAAAACAAGTTATATACTTTTTTATGTTTGTTTTGCCCCTTTCCTAGGGGCAGATGGGCACATGTGTGTGGCCATCTGCCCCTGCGGGGGGCCAAAACGTACTGCCCCAGGCTTCGGGGGTGGCTCTGCCAATATTTGCAGTGGCCTCTCCCCTCAGCCCAAATGGATGGGGGCATCTCATGTACCCCCTCCTAGGGGCAGGAATCTGCCCCAGGGAGGGCTACATAAGGTGCCCCTTCCACTTAGGGTGGGAGGAGAGGGCCATCCCCCTTTCAAACACCAATAATCCTGATGGTCTAGCGGGCCCCCCACCCAAAACAAGTTATAATACATATATTTTTGTTTTGCCCTTCCCTAGGGGCAGATGGGCACATGTGTGTGACCATCTGCCCCAGGGGGGGTGGCAAAATGTACTGCCCCAAGCTTGGGGGGTGGGGTGGCTCTGGCAATATTTGCAGTGGCCTCTCCCCTCACCCCAAACGGATGGGGGCATCTCATGTACCCCCTCCTAGGGGCAGGAATCTGCCCCAGGGAGGGCTACATAAGGTGCCCCCATCCACCTAGGGTGGGGGAGGGCCACCCCCTTTCAAACACAAAAAGTCCTGGTGGTCTAGTGCCCCCGGCCCGACCCAAAACAAGTTTTAATATATATATTTTTGTTTTGCCCTTCCTTAGGGGCAGATGGGCATATGTGTGTGGCCATCTGCCCCCGGGGGGGTCAAAACATACTGCCCCAGGTTTGGGAGGGGTGGCTCTGCCAATATTTGCAGTGGCCTCTCCCCCCACCCCAAATGGATGGAGGGCATCTCATGTACCCCTTTCTAGGGGCAGAAATCTGCCCCCAGGGAGGGCTACATAAAGTGCCCTCCATCCACTTAGGTGGGGGGAGAGAGGGCCACCCCCTTTGCATAAATCCCTGGGGGCTAGTGGTCCCACCCACCCCACCCAAAACTACGTTTTAAAAAAAGATCTTTTTTTTTGTTAGCCCTCCTTCCCTGGGGGCAGATGATCACCCATCTGCCCCCAGGGTATTGCCCCCCATGCTTTGGGGGACAGGGGGGAGAGGGCAGCTTACATAGTAAGCAGCCCCTCCCCCCACTTCAAAAACAGATCCCTGCAGGACACACCAAACACATATTCTGGGGGGGATACATGATATTACATCCCCCCCACTTAAAATTGTGGGGGGATTTGTCCCCCCTGCCCCCCCATGTCCTACGCCCATGACTGTGCAATGATAGGGGATTCTCTGGTTCCTGGGACAAAACTCGAAGGGCCGAATCTACTAGTTCCCCCTCTCCGCTCCTAACCATACCCGGGTCAGCCCAGGCCGACCTCCCCACTAACCCTTTCCATTCCTTGATTGATCCAACTTTAGAGTCATGAGACTCCATGGGCCCTCATTCCCCTGTAGTTCCCAAAGCGGTTGGGTCTACCGTTACAGCCTTCTCCAAAACCCTGGTGGACAGGTCTCCAAGGCTGTTCCCAGAAGCTTTGTAGGTCAAGACCTCCTTCATGGCCACACCTGGCCCGAGAGTATTGGTGGAAGCATCTACCCTAGCCCCCCTTTCCCCAATGGTAGTTGCTTTGTATGCCTACTCACAGGCGAGTTTGAGTCTTCACTCATAACGGGGGAGTCTCCCTCGACTGCAAATCTTTCAACCTTACAGATGGGTTCAGGAGCATATTAAAGAGATGGTAAAATGTTTCTACCTCCAAAACCTTAGAGACACCCTTTTCACCTTCATCGTAACTCAATACCCTTTTATGTGTCAATACAGGCCCTAGCACCCCCTCCTCTACCAGTTGTAAGGTGGCTAAAGGCCCCTCCCCCTCTGCCATTGTGACATCTGACTCACACTCCCAAGGGGGAACCATCGTATCCCCTGTCCCTCCTACCCTCACAGGGATTGCATCAGTCGGCTGGGCATCGATCTCATCTGACCTGCCCAAACCACAAACAGAATTCCTGGTAGAATATCTGGAGGGTTTAAATTGGGCTGAAGCAATTTCCTTTTTTTTTTACTCCTACAGTTATTTCTAGTAGTCAGAGAGGGTTGGGGGGGCCTGAGACTCCTTCCTGTTTGGGACAACTCAACCACCTATTACTCCCAAAGCAGAATTCAGGGAGGACAAAATCTTTTCATCATGAATATCTTCCTTGTCTGACGAGACAAAGGTAGTCGGCAATCCCATATCCTGACCTCCACTGGCCTCAACCAGAGCAGACAACTTATTGCCCACCCCTGCCCCTGTCTCACCAAGGTATAAATCAGTACAGCCAGTTGGTCCGAAATTCTTCGAAGATAGCTGGTATGGTCTTTTAACTCACAACAGATACTCTCCTGTATACTAGAATGCAGAGGAGAACTAACCCCTACCGCTGAGCCCCTGGTGGAAGGCGTTTGGGTCGAGGACAGGCTGGATTCGAACTCCCTCTCTCCCCCATACTGATGTTCAGACAGCGCTAATAGGGACACTTCCCCCGAGGCAAAAGTGGGAGGAGTGTTCAAAAGGAGATGTTAGTAGAATTAGTTGCTGCCAAAACCTGATTAAAGGCCTCCTGTCTGAGGATTTGATTGATTATTTCCTGGGGCAGAGTATCAAAATCCTCGTACTTCAATAGCAATGGAGAGACTGCCAATGTCTCACAAGCGATCTGCCCCAGGGCCTGAGCCTCAGTACTTGGTGGCAGCACCTGCCCCCTATCCGGAGATGAATCATTCTTCACCGGAGAGGGCGGTAGAGGCAGGGCCAAAGCGCGGGACATGCTGTCTCATCTGGCAATAAAAATGTCCTCCTTGGACAATGAACCCTGCTCCTTCTTTCTCATCCTTCCCCACCAATACAGGGGATAAAGACCCTGGAGGCAAGCTTAAAATATCTCACTTAAGTATCCCAATAGCACAAATATAGCATGGGATACGCTAAAACAGATCACCAAGTTCACAAGTCGGTCCTTCAGCTGCAAGCCCACAGACCGCACTCGCAGTGCACTCACAGGTGCGCACGACCTGGGCCCTTTATTGCTGTTGGCGGTTGTAGTGGGTGGGGCTTAGTTCCATGGATCAAAACAAGCAATTCTCTACAAATAAAGAAGGAAATTGCAGCTGTAAAATGTTATGTCCCAGGCAGTCTCAATTGTAGTTGAATAGGAGGTTCAGCTTGTACCATAAGTACCTTCCACTTCATGCGGCTTCACAAGACCTAACGTCCTCACAGGGCTGGCAGCTTAACCACACTGAATAGGAAGTCCCGTTAACTGGATGAAGTGGGGGCAGACCCCCCCTCACTTAAACCAAGAGTAGTAATACTTGGTGAGGTGATTACTGCCTCCAAATGTGCAAAACCCTGAAATCATAGTGCTTAAAAGCACAAGCACTTCTTACTGTGGTATGTTTATAAGGTCAGAATGGTTTTAAATGATGAAAGGCTAATAAATAGTACATGATAAATATATGCACAAAGAAAGCTAGGCTTGAAACAGACCAGGTGTCAAGATATGACCAAAAATAAGGTAATCCACCATTTTGTGACGGGCCATCCCCTTTCAGAGAGCAAGCACCTTTAAAGAGAGATTCTGTGTATTTAATTGTCATGCTTCGTCCCTGGAAGCGTTGCCATCAGTGGAGGCTGGGAGGTATTGTGCGCTCTAACCGGCTGCAGCGGTCTAGTTTACCCCTTAGATGGCCGCTGCATGTTTATAGGCAGTAACTTCCGGATATGCTTTGCGTTGTATCTGTCTAAGGACCCTCGCTGCTTGTGCGTCTTGTCCGTGCTAGCGCTATTTGCATCTGCTCGCTTGCTTATTGTTACTCTGTTTTCTTCTGTTCTTTTCTCTTCTTTGTTTCCTTCAGCTCGCTGCCTCTGTCCTGTTGCATTTGGTTCCTACCCTTCTCAGCTGTACTCTTTTACTTTCGTTTCGTGACTGTGCCGGCTCTGCGATACTTCCGGGTTCTGTCTATCTGCTACCTGATTTCTATCTACATTTATTTTACCTTCTGGTAGTGGACCGTTTCTATCTACTCTTTTCCACTTTCATCTCTCTATCTAGGCCTCTTTTTCATTATTGCCTGTGTTATACTTACTCCTGACCTTCGTTTTCTGTCACCTTTTTCTTCTGCGATACTCCTCAAGTTTTGTAGTGTATCGCCTTCTTCCTGTTGGATTCTTCTATCCTTTATTCTTTCTTCACGGTGCCTTTCCTTTGTGAACTACTCAGAGCCCTCATTCTTATCTTACCTTTTTGCTGTCTTCATTCCGTGTTCGATATCTTGTTTTTCCAACACCTACGACAAGATTCCTAACGGAGAGATTGACACGACCGCATTCTCTTCTATCAATAGATTAAGGACCAGTCCCTGGCCATTGTGTTTTAGGGGTGTACTGTGGAAGAGCTCTCCTGTGAAAAAGGGAAGACACCTTTCCCTCCTGGTACTTAAGGATTCCAGCATCAAAAGCATTAACTATGCCGTCAATCCAGAGCGGTTATCCTACCAGGGTTTTTTCTGCCACATCGGCTTTTTACCTGGACATTTTTGGGGGCTTGCTCCTCGGGGTCCCCCTTGCTCCTGCCTTCCTGCAGGTCAAGGTGGCCTCCGAGGGAGCTCGCCCTTATTTGCTCGAGAAAAAGGAAAGAAGGACGAAACAAACTAAAAGGAATCGAAAGAAGAAGGTATTGGAGATCTTAAAAGAAGAATCAGGTGAGGAGAGGGAAAGGGGAGGTACCACAGACTTTGACAGTACACAACGCCCAACGATTTCCATGTCTTCCCTGGAACAGTACCAGGAGTTGGCTAATGCCATTCAGGGGCTTCGTTTGGAGGTACAGACTCTTAAGGATCAGAACGCTGCTCTGAGTCAACAAGGAGCCCTTCGAGAAGACACCCGAGGCAATCTCCCCTCTCTTTCATTTCCCTATGGGAAGTATGATGGTAACCCAAACAACTTAGAGAATTCCTGGATGCCTGCCAAGTATACTTTTCCTTTTGCCCTAAGACCTACGAAACAGACAGATCCAAGGTTGCCTTTGAGGTAGCTAACTTAATTGGAAATGCACTTGCTTGGGCAACCTCTTTGGTCACTAACTCAGACCCTTCAACACTATCTGCAGTTCGTGCAAAATTTCAAATGCCATTTTGATCGGCCTGAGGTGCAAGTGTTCATCATTTGAAGCAATGGTGGACATCAGACAAGGGACACAGGATGTTCAGACTTATGTTTCTTAATTCCAACATTATGCTGCACAATCAGGATGGCCCGATTCAGCACAACAGACTCTGTTTCGCAGAGGACTGCATGAAGAAATCAAGGATGAGTTGGCCAGAATGCCCAGACCCAACACTTTTCAGGAATTAGCCACATCATCACTCCAGATCTAATATCGATGTAACGAAAGGAAGAAGGAAAGAAGAAGAGGAAGGTATTATTGCCCGTTACCTACCTTCTCACCCAACCCAAGATATTGTGGTCCTCAAATGAGGGGCTACTAGAGGACCGCTGTCCTTTGATGAAAGAAGAAGAAGAAGGGAGAAAGGACTGTGTGCCTATTGTGGCTCTGCAAAACATCAACTGGGTTCCTGACCGGAGGTTCTACTTAAGCGCCAGGGAAATGCTCAACTCCGTACCTGTGTACCAAACCCTGTGACCACACCAGATCACTAGAAGAGGAAGAAGACAATCGTCTTATGGTGTTTTCGATACAGTTGAAGGTTTCTTCCCAACAAAGTCTCAAGACGCATGCCATGCTGGACTGTGGGGCGGCCAGAAACTTCATTGACATCACTTGGGCCAAGAAGAACATGATTTCACTCAGAGAGGAGAAGAGGTAGATGGTACACCTTTATCTTCCGGTCCCATTGTTATGGACACTCTTCCTATCCAGGTAACGTTGGGCAGTCACACAAGCAATTAACATTGGACATAATCAGAGCTGCACACTTCCCAGTCATATTGGGAATACCATGGTTGAGACGACATAATCCTAAAATACATTGGAAGGCCAATACTCTTCGCTTTGCCTCCACCTACTGCTCTCAATCCTGCTTCACTACTCCAGAGACATGCGCCCAGACAAGTGAACAGATTACACTTACCAAGTTATCAGTGTCTTTGATACCAAGACAATATCAAGAATTTCAGGAGGTTTTTGAGGACAGACTCCCTCGATTACTACCGCCCCACAGACCAGAAGACTCCGGTATCGAGCTCCAAGAAGGTCCAATTACGTTCGGACGGATGTTTCCTCTCTCCGTTCCGGAGAAACAGGCAGTCATGGAGTATCTGGATGCATCTTACAGAATGGTCTGATTCAAGAGTCCAAGTCCCCAGGAGGGGCGTCTTTGTTCTTCATTTCCAAGAAGGGGTCATCTGAATTAAGACCTTGTATTGATTATAGGGGTCTTAATTATTTGACCATTAGAGCCCGATACCCGATGCCTCTCATCTGGGACATACTTGAAGCGGTACATGGAGCTCGATTCTTCACCAAGCTGGACCTTTGTGAAGCCTACCACTTGCTGCGAATCAAGAAGGGCGATGAATGGAAGACCGCCGTTTCAAACGCCATTGGGTCTCTACGAATATAGGGTCATGCCATTCAGGCTGGTAAATGCCCCTGCCATCTTCCAAAGGTTTGTAGACCAGATTTTCGTTGATCTACTGTTTTTGTCCATGGTAGTATACCTGGACGATATCTTGATATTCTCCGCTACACTGGAAGAGCATCGCCAACATGTGAGAGAGGTGTTACGCAGACTTTAAGCCAACCAATTATATGCCAAACCAGAGAAATGTACATTTGAGGCTTCTCAGGTTTCTTACTTAGGGTTTATATTAACCTCTGAAGGTGTACAAATGGATCCGGACAAAGTAAGGGCCATTTTGGAATGTAAAAAACCCACCACAGTGAAATAGGTACAGAAGTTCTTAGGACTGGCACATTTTTATAGGCGATACATCTCAAATTTTTCTGATATCATCTTGCATATAACCTCCTTACTCAAAAAGGGTGTTCCGTTCTCATTTTCCACTGCAGCACAAGAAGCCTTCCAGAAGTTGAAGAGGTTATTCACCATGGCCTGCATATTAATACAGCCTGATTAAACACAACCTTTCATTTTGGAGGCAGATGCATTAGGAGGCGCACTTGGGGAAGTGTTGATTCAAGAGAAGGACGGAACAGAACATCCAATCGCTTACTATTCTCACACTTGAACCACCAGCGAAAGGAACTATTCAGTTCTAGAAAGAGAACGTTTAGCCATTCGCCAAGCTTGCAAGGAATGACAGCATCTACTCCAAGGTGCCACTCATCCGTTCTTTGTCAGAACTGACCATCGCAATTTGAAGGTGCTTCATCAGATGGCGTGCAAGAATTCTCACCATGCTCGGTGGGCGTACTATTTCTCACAATTTGATTTAAATATCACCTATGTTCCCGGTTCCATAAATGTGGTGGCAGACTCATTATCCAGGAGTCTAGGGGATTGGCCAGGCAAATATAGTGAAAACGAACCTCTTTTACCCAATCCAAGGTTTTTGGATGCTGTGTTTCCATTTCTTAAGGATATAAGAGAAGCCACCAAGAGAATGAAGAAGAATGGTTTTCCCAAGGATTTGACTCCACTTGAGAACGGTTTGATGGCACATAAGGGAGCACTCTTTTTGCCGTCTCCTGCATTACAGCACAGGCACTCCAATGGTGTCACGACAATCCCATGTCTGGACACAAGGGACAAAACGCAACAGTGAAATTGCTCTTTAGGCAATTCTGGTGGCCTACCATGCAAAAGGATGCCAAGTTGTATGTCAAGTCATGTCCCATCTATGCCTCGAGTAAGGTGTCCAGACAGAGACCACTGGGTCTACTTCAACAGAATGATTTACCATGTAGACCCTGGGAACAGATATCAATGGATTTTATTGTGGATTTACCGGTTTCCAATCACCATACGGCCATAATGGTGACAGTGGATACCTACAGTAAATTGGCACACTTTTCTGCATTAACTGGGGTTCCCTCGGCACCAGAGACGGCTAGAATTTTTTGCAGGGAGGTGGTTCGTTTGCATGGTATACCACAGTCTATAACATCGGACCGAGGGGTACAGTTCACTTCCAAATTCTGGGCTTCTCTCAGCGAACAGATGGGCATCCACAGGGCTCTCTCGTTGGGGTATCACCCCTAGTCTAATGGACAGACAGAGTGATTAAACACTACTCTGGAGCCATATCTTCACTGTTTTTGTAATGTGGAGCAGAGCGACTGGACTACATACCTTCCCATGGCAGAATTTGCTTATAACAATGCTACACATACAGCCATAGACATGAGTCCATTTTTCTGCACCTATGGCTTCAATCCCCAACATTTGCCATGGGGTGGATTCAATCCTACCAACTCACCTTCAGTGAACAACCTGTTAACCTCTCTCAGACAGGTCCACAAGGATGCCCTGGCCTCCCTTGAGGACAGTCGCTGATCTTACAAAAGACAAGCAGATAAATACTGTAGACATAATCCGGACTGGAAGGCTGGAACTTTGGTTTGGTTATATACCAAATCTTTGCCTCGTTGGGTTCGTAGGGGTACGTTTTCTCTCAGATACATTGGACCTTTCTCGCTGATATCCAAGATCAACACAGTGGCCTTCAAATTGAAACTGCCTCCTTCCCTTAAGATTACTTCTAACCTCTCCCAGATATCTTCTGACCTCTTTCCTTTTACATCAACCACCTCCTTTCTCTACTTAAGGTCTTCTCTCAAATCATCCTTCTCCCCCTATGTTCTCCAGTCACCTCCTGTTGCCCCCTTTTCTCTCCAAAGTCCTTCCACCACCTCTTACAAAACAACCCAACTTGCTTCCAACTCCTGCTGCAACCTCTTTCTCCAAACACCCACACCACTGTGCTTTGTAGCAGGATTTTTATGCTCTGTGGGTCCCTCACATTTTTGGATATCAGGTTTTGGTGGCTGCACATTTGACCGAGAATGATGTACCCCATAGTCTTTTGGCCTGGTTTCTGCATTCAGATCATGTGGGTGTGATTGTGTTGGATTCACTGTGGGGCCGACAGACTGCATCTTGAAAAAAATGATCTGCCATCTTGGATTCCCTGTTTACGCCTGCCCACATATGCACATCACTAGTCGCCAGCCACAGTGGAGCCCCCTCTTTTGTGGCCCACTGGGGATATGGTATGAACTTCAGTGATTTCATGACTTTTTATGTGGAAGCAAGACTTGGTAGGGGCGAGTATAAGCACTACTGTGCAAGATCGTGGTATTTTAGTAATGTCTTTAAAGGGTCATTGCTATCTTTAGCCTGCATGTAAAGGACCCCAGCCCAATGATGTAGACCATTGTGATGGGGGTCCCATCACAAATAACCATGCTGACTCTTATAAAAAAAAGTTCAAGGGTGTTTATTGGAAATCTTAATGGTCCGAATGGTTGCTTCTGTTCTTGATTCTTTGGGGTCTGAGGGACTGGGGATGATTGGTGCTAGGGCCGTCCCTTTCCTCTCTCAACTTCCCCGGGCCTGGGAACCACCTCCCAGACGTCCCTATGGGGCTGTTAGTTACTACATATCGGTAACACCTATCTGTCTTTCTTCTAAATATGACTATAGGTGTTCTCCCTAGGACGCTGGCCAGTTGTCTCCATAGGGAACTTCTAACTTTCCCTCTCCTGTTGTTGGTTACTCTCTCCAGCAATAGGGAATGATGCGTTCTTTCACCCAGCATCACACACACTTCTTTCACAACCTCTCACACTTCACCCTTTCCTATACCGATCCATTTATCTATTTTCCTGCCACCACATTACTGTCCCTCCAATCTCCCACTCCACCTTTCAACCTCCACCCTTCGATCTTACTTCCTTTCCCACTCCTAGTCTTTACTGATGCTTGTACTTCCAACTATCCCTCTACCTTGGTTCTTTACAACTTCTATCTCACTTAATGCCAACAGCCACTCCTACTCACTGTCGCTCTTCTGACTCTAATACTGTTCCGATTTTGCTAGTACTACCTCTATGTTACCACTGTCTTCCTCTCACCGGACTGTAGAGGTGCAGACATATACATTTACAGGAGATCCTACAAGCCTACCTGTCCTGTATTGGAGGCATGAGACCGTGCCCTGTCTAACACCAGCTGTTCTACCAATATTGCAGCGAGTATTTGGAAGACGGTATCCATTGAGACAACCCTATCGAATGCACCCTTGAGATGATGACAGCCTGCAGCAGGAACTCCCTGAAGGAATATGAGAAAGATCTAAGAAAATAGACTGATGACATCATAACAAAGTGTGCACAAAGTCCTGAAATACTGAATGAAGACAATGTACGCATCTTGAAGGAAAAATGGCGAAGTAAAGACTCGAGTGAATCTTAAAAGTGTAAAAGAAGAACATTACATTGTAAGAAGATGCTGTAGAAATCAGAAGTATAATGAATGTACATATGCTGAAATGCAAGATAGATCAAGTTATCATATAGGCTAGCTACAAGTAGTGAATTGATTGCAGGCGGAGCCGCCATTGTACAGAAGCTGCACATTGGTATCATGAAATAAATAAGCAAAAGAACCATGGAGAGACAATGAAAGACTGTCGCAGTAGACTAACAGGTTGTTGGAGCTGCATTGAGAGCTGTCTGGCCTGAAGTCAAGAACCGAGAAGTCGAGGTCAGCTATCTACGCTAAAGAGGACCATGTTTGCAGAGGAGGAATCCTCTCACGTTAAGGTGCAGGAAAGAAAACCGAGGATGCCAAGTCTTGAATCATTAAAACATTTAAAAGCTTGCAAAATGAACAAAATTGTGGTCTCTTGTCACGCGACTCGAGGCTGAAAATAGGGCTAGAACGTGGAGTTCCAGACATGATAGCAAGTGCCCTCACTCCCATTGCATTCCTAGGACCAGAATACTCTGCAAGGCCAAATACAAAGAGAGTTTCATGGCAGGAATGTCATGGGCTAAATGGGTGGTAGGGCAACATCATGTCCTATCTACTTGCACCGGGGTCTTGGCTTATGTGCTGCTAATTGAATCGAATGTTCCAGACATGGCACAAGCATGCCAAACCAATTGTATTAGTTCATATAATGAAGGGCCTTATAGCTTGGGAAACCAATGAAACACTGTGTAACTTCTTAAATGACACGTATGAAGAGTTAGGCATAAGTTGTCCACTTGATATTTGACAGCCAAAAAAAAACTTTGCTCCTATATGATTGTGTATCTAGATGTGTGCCTGAACCAATCCCAACCCTTGATAGGGATTTCCCTTTTGCCACGTAGGATGATGTCATTCTAATGTATAAAAGAAGTATATAAGTGTATTTTTTGTGGAAATCACTGAGAAAATGAGCATACGTCCGTTGACGTTCGTTGTAAACTCCCTGTTTAAGATCATTGCTAATTGTAAACTCTATTTTAGATAATTGCTAATAAAACAGCAACTTGCCATCTTCTTGTGTTTGTCTGGTTATTTGGACTCAGAATTATTCTGTTTGTTCCCATCCTGTAACAGATGCATGTTCCCAAAGGGCCATAAACTCATGTGGTAGCGGTGCGGATGGTTTCGACTAGTTTGACTTCAGAGTTTCAGACGACCGGGCATCCTCTGCCATTAGCTGGAAGCTCATGGAGTTTCCTGTGGAGAGCGGCTGATAGAAATATACTTGCAAGAAGAACTGAGATGGTGGGCAGGTCCCTCTTTGAAGAAATTCCTGCTCTGTTTCCACGGGTGCTCTGCGGACGGAAGGCAAAGTGGTCGGATTGGATGAGGAGTCGATACCAAAGGCCTCGAGTTGATTAAACGGATATAAGTAGACTAAGGGAAATGGCAATATAAAGGGGCAGGGTTGTGATATTTTATGACAAATAAGTGGGTAACAGGAATTTTGTGTGGATAAATGAACGCCTAGGTAATCCTATTTCAAGGGAGATAGAAGAAGACGTCTCAAATTCCAGTCGGGATATTAAGAGAGAGAATACACACGGTCAGGACCATGTAAGGTGACGTCTTAAACCCTGTACAGGATAATATAATTGGAGGTGTAGACGAATACCTCTTACTATAACTATGATAGGGAATAGAGAAGGGGATCACAAGGGGTTGTTAATGTGTATTATGTTATTATTTTGTATTATTGTTTGATGCATGAAGTTCTGAAAAGTGATAAATTGCGAAATTTGTAATTGAAGTTGATTTGAGTTAAGTGTAGTAAATGATTGGCACCAGTCAGAAGACAGATAGGTTGTTGAGACAAAAGAGGATTAAGCAGCGATTGATGGTGCTTGCTCATATTTATTGTTTTTGAGATTAAAAGAGTTAAGCAATATCCTTTGAGATAAATAGAGATATAGTCAATCTAAAGAAGGTAACAATCTGGTAACTATTGACAGTTAATTGTGACTTGTCATTATGGAGGACATTCTTCTCATGCACTTATGTAAAACACTACCACGACATGCGCTGAAGCTCAAACAGTATAGTGCAGAATGGGTAAAGGGCACAGCTGGTAAGATATGCATGCCATGGCCACAAGGGGGATCATTGTCAAAGGTAGTATTGCAACACATGACCCCATATGTGCACGCTGCGTACACATAAAAGAAATAAGAGAAAAGACTGGCAGTTTTAGAATTATGGAAAATGTATCAAGAGGAGAAAGAGGACCTGCCACGAGAGGAGTGGATGCTTAATAAGCATAAAGGGGAGGGCATTGAGCCCTCTGCTCCTCTTACTCCGCCTGAAACTAAGAAAGTAGTAGTAGAGGAGACAGGACTTTATCCTTTGAAAGAATTAAAAGCAGTGGCGGGGTATAGTAATCCGACATATGCACACCATGCTCATAGTAGTGACGACAGTCCAGAAGAGAACAAAAAGAAGGAAGACGTGTGTAAGTTTACACGAGATAAAGAGGAACGAGGCAAGAGATGGAATAAATCAACAGATATAGACAGGGAAATCAAGAGATAGAAAGGAGAGAAGGATAGGGCCAACGTGGTAAAGCTTGTACAGAACAAATGGATTGCAGGACAGATATTGCTCAACTTATATGGGAAAAGCATTGAGGAAGATAAAGACGAGCAAGAAAAGAAGGATAGGGAATGCGAGAAGCAGTTTAGGGAGAATGAGCAAGAAAGGACAAGCAGGGAATAAATGGAAAAGATATATAGAGAAGAACAAGAGAAAGACGAAGAGTGGGCAGAAGAACAAAGGAAGTACGAAAGTCGGAAGAAAGAAATAGAAGAAAGGGATAGGAAAAAAGAAAGAGAGGAAGATGAGGCACAACAAGTGAAGGAAGAAAGATTACAGAAAAGAAGAAACAAGAAGGGAAGCATGAAAGCAAGTATAAGAGAGGGCAAGAAGGGATGCGAGAGAGCGAAGGGAAGTGGGAGAAGCAATAAAGCAGAACAGAAGGCAGCGAGATCTTGACGCCAGTCTCATTCTTAAAAAATGAATAAGACCAAGCGATGAAACACAAGGGCGATGGGAAACGATAAGAGAAATGCTCCCAATAAAAGAAGTGACTCAAGTAATACCTAAAGTAGCACAAGAAGAGGAAAGATATGATGCAGAAGGTATTGGAGAGAGGATCGCTAAAATATATCAGCAAATAAGGCAGAACAGCGAGTATGGGACACAAGGGAACAGTAGACGATCCCTGACACCAACAACATGGGATAAGAAGGAAACATGTCCATGTTGAACAAAGAGCATTGTCTTTGAGTAGACTAGTTTTAGATAGGGAAGGGGAGGATGATAGTCACACCAGTTGGGGTGTAGCAATGTCAGACGAAGAAAGGGAGTCAGGTCGTGAGACAGAAGGGGAGGGTGCATGCGTCCCTTGGGAAGTCAAAATATGGACAAAGAGGTAGATCTGGAACACTCTAAGGAAAGAACGCCAGATCATATACCATATCCCGAACTTTCCTGAAGACGATCAAATACTGTGGAGGGAGAATCTCCTCCTTATGTGAGTAGGTTAAGGTCGTTACCAGCACAAAGGCGAATAGGAACGATTACCCCTGTATTGAATAAATGAATAATGGAATCCAGTTATGGGAGGGGTGCTAGGGAAAGGGGAGCAAGACCACAGTATATTCTATGGCCTCAGGTGGATAAGGATAACTTAATATGCAAGTTACCTTGTTTGACTTCGCTGGCTGGAAAATGGATCTATGAATAATGGCAAATGGCAGGAGTAAATATGTTGCCCATAGGGGATATAAAAGATCTGTTGGTAGCTATTCTTGGAGAGAGAGCTGTCAACATCTGGAAATGAGCAGGATATGCAAGTGTGACAGCACAAAACCCGGCACATTATGAAGCGTCATTTAATAATTGTAGAGCAGATGTTTGGGGGGCTCTCAGGGTACAGTATCCCAATACATCAGATATGGGTGCAATTTTGACACGTAAAATAAAAGATGAAGACCCTATTGCTTATATTCAGGATATTCAAAAGAGATGGCAGCTTGAGACGCGTGAGCCTTGGGAAAAAACATTGGCATTGTTCTATCATATTTTGTGTCAGGGATTGCCAGAACAAGTACAGAGACAAATGAAAAAACAAATAGGAATGGAAGCAAAGCCATTCGTGCCCCTGTTAGTGTTTCCGTGTGTTTTTCCTCCTGTTGGCCCGCCCCAATACCCATTGGCTGATTCCATTGCGAGGTCCTAGTCCGGGGCTCGTACCCTCATCACGCCATTTCCACTCTGTGGGCACTGAGGTGAGGACCCCTTAACATCTGCTGGGCTCATTTCTTTCTGTGTCTCCTTTTTGCCGTGCCTCCCTTGTTGTTCGTACCTTCCCTTGTTGTCCCTGTTAGTGTTTCTATGTGTTTTTCATGCTGTTGACCTGCCCCCAATACCCATTGGCTGCTGGTCCCTACTTTTTCTGGCATCCAGGGAAGCCCCTGCCCGTTGCAGCCCTCTCTGAGGCGAAGGACCTCAAGGCAAAAGGCAGCCCCTGAGGCAGCTCTTGATGGTGTCTGCTGGTGTCTGCCGGGGAAGCAAGAACCCTGCTGCTGTCAACCTGCTGCGACAAATCAGGAAAGTCGAATCTGGGTGTTTTGCATTGCTGCTGTGTTTGAAAACCAGGCCTTTTCCACTTTTTAGGAAAGTCGAATCTGGGTGTTCTGCATTGCTGCTGTGTTTGAAAACTAGGCCTCTCTCCCTTGTGATTCACTTTTTCTCCTCCTGTGTCTTCCATAACCAAAGTCCCACGTGAACTTAATTGCCTGTTGTCTATTGTTTCTTCTGAATTGTCACTCTCTGTCTGCTTGATCCCCTCCTCCTTGGGTCCCAACCCTAGTGTCCCCCCCACTCTTCTCACCACCCTTCCACCCACCCTCTCTCTTGCATCCTCTATGGTGCTCTATGTCTCACCTATCTTTTCCAACTGCTTTTCTATTTGCTATCCTGTCCTTCACACTAAGTCAAAGGAGGAAGAAGTTCAAAAGGGATATCCTGGTCTCCAACCCATGCCTCCTAATCGCTGATACCTACACCAGCGTTTCCTCCAGACAGACCCTCACCAACATCCTCTTTGTCGTTCCCGTTACAGTTCTATGGACCCTCCATATGGTCTCTGTGCTCTCTCCTTTTTCCTCGTCATCCATTAATGGTGGCACCCGGTGGGAGGCCCTCCTAGCCCCCTTCCACTCCTCCAAGACCATCATAAATGTTAACTAAAGGGCACATGCTTGGTCCCAGGCCCTCAAGCCAACCTCCTCCTTTTTGATAGAGCTTCCTGTGCCTTATCAACTTCCTTTCTTCTGCTGTCCCTTCTCCGGCTCCTCTGCCTCCTCCATCCTCTGCCTCCCATTCAGCACCCTCTACTCCTTCTCTGGCCGCCCTGTTGCCTCCGCCTTTCGCCACCCCCCTGGCATCCTCCTCCTCCTTGCCTACTGTGCCCTCTCCTCATTCCTCCTCTGCTCATTCCCGGGCTCTTTCTACACTTCCTCAGGGCGTACCCCACCACGTAAGGCCTTCAAAGATGGCAACCTGCTCCACACTGCCAATCTCAACTCTCGCTCAGCTGTCAAACACTCCTCTGACATCTGCCGTCTCCTTGAAAAACTCGACCTGGATGTTCTCGGTCTGACCGAGACGTGGTTCACGGCCAAATCCTTCACGAGTTTTGACACTCTCCTCCCTGATGGCTACAAGATCCTCTCTGCACCCATATCCAACTGTCCCAGTGGGGGTGTAGCATTGATCTTCCCGGAGTGGTTCCCTGCCTCTATCATTCCTATGCTGGACTACCCTTCTTTTGAATGCCTGGTCAGCAAGCTCTCTCTCTCTCTCTCCTGGCCTCACTCTCACTGTCGCCACTATCTATCTGCCGCCTGGCCAGGTAACCTCCTTCCTCTCTGAGTGGGTGGACCTCGCCTCCCCTCTCCTTCCCTCTACCTCTGAACGTTTCCTACTCTGAGACCTCAACATCCACCTGGATGCTTCATGTCCTTCTTCTGGACTCTTTTGCAACCTCTTTGACTCTCTTTCTGTCTCTCTCTTCACCCCTCTGGCCCGACTCACTCAGCAGGGCACATCTTGGATGTTCTAATCTCCTCAGACCGCCCCCTCTCGAACCCTCTCACCACTCCTCTCTCCTGGATTGATCACTTTCTACTTTCCTCTCGTCTCTCTCTCTCTACCCCTCAGGCCAAGCCTACTCCAGCTCTGCCACCCACCTTCTCGGTCATATGACCCATGAAGCGTTTGTCAGCTGAGGCCTTTGCCACCACTTTCCCTCCCACCTCTGCACCTCTTGCTGACTCACCCTGACACAGCCCCCTCTAACCTTCACTGCTCTATCTCTGACACTCTTGATGTACTTTCCCGTCATGAGGATCCGCCTGAAACCCAAATCCAAGTGCAACGACTCATAACTTGTCACCCTTAAACACAAGTGTAGGGTCACTGAGAGGAAGTGGAGGGCTACAGGTTCACCCTCTGACAAACTGGCCTGCCGCCTTCTCCAAAGGCAATACAGACTATCTGTCCTTGCCAAAAAGAGAGCGCACATCCAAGCCCGAGTCTCTGCAGTATCAAATAACTCGGCTGAACTCTTTAAAATTTGCAAGGGGCTGGCCAATCCTGCTGCAGTCTCTACTTCTTCTGTCCCCTCCCAGGCCCTCTGCACGGCCTTGGCTTCTCATTTCATCACTAAAACTCAGGACATCCTGTCCACCCTCTCCTCCTCTCCATTCTCCTCCTCCTCTCCAGGCCCTCCTGCGGCTGCCTCTCATCCTTCTTTCCCCTCCTTTCCTTTGTTCAACCCTGACAACGTTTCTAGACAAGTCTGATCTATGAAAGCCTAGTCAAAACAGGTTCTTCCCTGTTCTTCCAAAACCCTCAAGGACCACATTGACACCCTCGCTCCAGCCTTGACGGATTTCTGCAATCACTCTTTCGCCACTGGAACCTTCCCTTCCCCTCTGAAGCACTCCCTTGTGCACCCCCTTCTTAAGAAACCTTCTGCTGATCCCTCCTGTCCGGCTAACTACCGCCCAATCTCCATTACTCCTTTCCTCGGCAAACTCCTGCAAAGGCTGGTTATCTTCCAGCTTAACCTTCACACGGAATCTATTGGTTGTCTTCATGACCATCAGTCTGGCTTCAGAGCTGCCAAAATCACGGAAACTGCTCTCCTAAACATCCCTAAAGACTTGCTCTCAAACCTCGATTCTAACCTTCCTTCTGTCCTCATTCTCCTCGATCTGTCCTCTGCTTTCGATACGGTCAACCATGCCATCCTGCTCAACCGGCTCCGTGATAACCTGGGTATCACTGTTCAGGCCCTGGCATGGCTGACCTCCTTTCTCACTGATCGACCCTCGCAGGTCCAACATAGGTCCTTCCTCTGCTCTATCTCTCTCTCTACCTGTGGTGTTCCCCAGGGGTCTAATATCTCTTCCTGGCTGTTCAACCAATAACTGGCACCTCTTTCCCAATGTACAGCCTCCCTCAGTTCCAACTTCCAGTGCAATGCGGATGACACTCAGCTCTCCTTCAGGCTGCCCTCAGCCGCCTCTACCCCTTCTCTCATTCCAGAATGTCTTTCTGCAATCCAGGAGTGGTGTGACACCAATGATCTCTGCCTTAATGCCGGTAAGGCTGAGATCCTCCTCATCGGAACACCAGCTTCCTCCTTTCGTCTCACTCTCTGGCCGCATTCCCTGGGCCCTCTTCCCTCTCCTACCTGTGAAGCTAAGAACCGCGGGGTCATCTTCGACTCCACACTCTCGTTCTCTCCTCACAATTCAGACTTCTCCAGAAGCCAAAGTTCCAGCTGCACCTCCTCAGAGGTATTCTTCCCTTCTTCACTTCCCCCAGAAGCTCACTGTCTCCATAGCTCTGGTTCTCTCTAGGCTGGACGGTGTCCAGTCAACTCGTCGAAAAAAAACTGGTCGACTGCAATTTGGTCGACGCAATTTGGTCGAAAACCATTTCGTCGAATTTTTTTTTTTATTTATATATGTATTTTTTGGGTTTTCGTTTAGTTAAAAAAGGGGTTTTTAGAGAAAAAAAGGGGGTTGGGGGGGACCCCCCCAAAAAAAAAAAAAAAAAAAAGGGTTAAAATAGAAAAAAAAAAATTTCGACGAAATGGTTTTCGACCAATTTGCTTCGACCATTTGTCTGGTCGACCAATTTTTTTCGACAAATTGACTGGCAACCGGCTGGACTACTGCAACAGCTTCTATCTAAATCTTCCTGCCTCTACTCTCTGTCCTCTTCAACTCATTCAGAACAGAACTGTGAGACGTGTCCTTGGCCCCAAGCCCAGGGACAACTCATCCAGAACAGAACTGTGAGACTTGTCTTTGGCCCCAAGCCCAGGGATCGTATCTCTCCAGCTCTGAAATCCCTTCACTGGCTCACAGTGGTGGCAAGGATCAAGTTCAAGACCCTTTGCATTGTCCACAAGGCTTTCTGGGGCCAGGACCACACTACCTCCAACTCCCTCATAAATATCTGCCTTCTCGAGGTCTCCGCTCTTCCACCTAAAACTCCCTCAGGGTCAGGTGCTTCTCTAAGCAAAGAGTCGGGGGCAGATCCCTTTCTTAGGCTGGGGCCTCCCTCTGGAACAGCCTCCCTGCCTCTTTGAAACTTGAGCAACCATCTCCAGTTCCGGAAGCAACTCAAGACCTGTTTCTCTTTGCTTCTTCCTTCTATCTTCCTCTCCCCTGCTGATCACCTGCCTGATCCATCCATGCACTGGTCACCTAGTCACCATCTGAAGACGGGCCCAGGTCCCTGCCTGTCCATCTGCAATCCTGCACTTCCCCCTGGCTCCCCTGCACCTGTGGTCTGAATCTGTAACCCTACAGTCCCCTCCCTTGCACTTATTGCCACCTGCTGGCTGCACTAATGAATGAATACTCGCACTTGCCACCCGCTGGCTATACTCTAGCTATACTCTTGTTTTTTCTCCTTTGTCCCGCAATTCTCCTTCCTCCCCCTACTCCCCTGCACTTCTCCCCTCCCCCCTTTCTCTGCTCTTGCATGATCTGAATGACACAAGGCCAAGTAAGATGGTTGTTTTGACTCCTTTTTTGTTTCCGCCTCCTTGTCTTGGTGCACCCAGAAACACTTGTGTACAGGCACGTTATAAATGCCACATCGTATCATATCATGGGCTGAGATACAGCTCACTATTGTGCATCATAGAATAGAAGAATAGAAAGAAAGATGAGAACAGGAAGATTGAGGAAGCTAAGTTAGTTCAGAAGAAATTGTTCAAATTTGCTATACAAGGGGCAATGCTGACAAGTGGTGAGGGAGTAGGAATGCAAGAAGCAACGTGTGCATCGCAGGTGAATAATGTACACCCAGTGGATCAATATGGTTATGTGTTTTGGCCACAAGGTAGAGGTGGAGGATTTAGAGGAAGTTGAGGTCAATTTCAGAATACCCAAGGTGGATTTCAGAATGCCCAGGGTGGAAGTCAGAACACTCGGAGAGGATCTAATGGTGGGTTTGCCAGAGGGCCACCCCCAGTAAATTGGAATTGTTGGATGTCAGGACATATTGCACGTATGTGTAGAAGCCAAGGAAGTATGCAACAAAATGGACAAAATTCATGAGGGGGGACAGATCATCCACCACAATACAGCAAACAGACACAAGAGGGTTGGGCCCAGGATCACACATCCTATCAGACACAGGCGCTGCAGGCACAGCAGCAGGGATCACTGCAAGTGCACCCACCACAAGGGCAATGACATGATATGCATTTGTAACACGCCTATACACAATCGCAACAAGCACCTATGCAGAAACAACAGAATGTGAACACAGGGAAAATACTAACACCTAGGATAGGGGGTGTCACTGTGGTAGGAGGAACCCTTTTACAGGAAAAGGGATTAATTTGTACTCTCAATAGGACAGCTCAAAGGGTGACTTGATTTGTTCAGTACTATCAGTAACACCAGACCCCCAAGAGGAACCAAGGGTTGATGTGACAATAGGAGGCAAACATTTTTCTTTTCTTGAAAACACTGGGGCGACTCGCTCTTGTATAAGGGAGGGGAAATACCCAATGTCAGGTGTTGCCATGAATGCTCAAGGGTTCTCTGGAGCTAAGAATTTAGTTCCTTTTACTGATGAATTACCTGTTTCTATTGGGTTATATGGTATGTCTGTCCCCTTGTTATTGTCATGATCTCTGCTTCCAAAAGATCAGGACTTGCCCGACTCCCTTGGAAGCAGACCCATAACCCCGGTTCCGAGTGCCAGCCAGTCCCAATTGGGACCTTTTGGACCCTGTCCTGGCGCCAGTGGCACCAGGCTCATAAAGATGCCCAGTCCCAGCGCTGGAAGCGCCGGGCTCATAATGCTTGGGTGGACTTACCTGCAGCAGACCATGCTGCTTACTTACCTGCCAGTTGAACCCCTGATCCTCTTCTGTTTGGGACTACTTTTCCTGTTGGGTGGGGCAGGAGCCACTCCCTAGGTTCAGAACACTGGAACTCTTCTGGAAAGCAGGAACTCTTTTCTTACCTAGGCGTGGCTGTGGAAGGAGACACCTAAGCACTACAGGAGGCTATTTAAACCACACCCGATGGATGAATCTTGCTTTGCGTTATTCTGCATTCTCTGCAGCAGAACGCTCATCGTGTCTTCTGCTTCTGATCCTGGGCCTAAGGGAACAAAGGCTTACCATCCTGGAATCCAGTCTTCAGCAGCACCTGTAAAGACAAAGAAAGAACAGGTTAGCACTACGGTCTTCAGTGGCAGCGCATCTCTTACCTGGTCCATCGGCTGTCACCAACGCCTCGCGCTGCATTCCGGCATCTGAAAGACAAAGGCTTACCTACTCTTCGCATGCTCCGGAGGTCTTCGCACTGCATTCCGGCATCTGAAAGACAAAAGCTTACCAGCTCTTCGCACGCTCCGGAGGCCTTCGGCGCTGCATCCCGCATCTGAAAGACAAAAGAAGGTGCGTTTAAAGACATTGGGCAACTTTATTACTCACGTGCCATTACTCCTTCCCACGCCGAATCCAGTGCGTATTCCAGCACCCTTCAGCTTCTCTAAAGCTCCGAACTTGTACCTGCAAGATAAAAGGGACAGTTAGTGCGCATCGTGAAGCAGGCTACAAGCGCTTACTTACGTGCTTCCAGGCGCTTCTATTCCTCACGCGGTTCGATCCTCAACTCTCATCAGCCCGCCATCTGCCTTCGCCGGAACCCTGCAAAACAAGAGATATCATTACAAAAGACTTTTAAGACATTTGAAGTGCCCAGAACTTACCGTTCGTGCAGTTAACGACGGACAGCAGTCCTCTGAGGTCAAGAGGCCTGCACCCTTATCCAGTGAAGAAACTGCTTACGGCACCCTGCCCCGAGGCAGATGGAGAGCTCGGCGTTCACTTACTTAAGGTGAGGGTGTTAACCTTTGGGGTTCTACAGGAGAATAGAAAGGGAAGAGGAGAGAGGCACCCAATAACCCCAGTTCATTAATCCCATATTTTCTATCTGCAGACATCTTACTCTTCGAGTCAGACATACAGTGCACAGAGGTCCAGCCCAAAGAGCCAACCGTGTGTTACACATCACCTTTGAAGATACGGCATTCACCCAGTCAAGACCGGCGCCTCTGCGGGAATCAGGTGAGCGTTACAGTTATACTTGCAACAAATGCCAGTTAACATTCTGGGCAGAGATCTGATGACGAAACTTTAACATGACGATTTCATTCAATGATCAAGGAATAGTGTGCTGCACTCCAGGAATACACTTTTCAAATGTAGGAGAGTTTATACTATCATTTACAGGACAAGTGGCTCTACGAAGAATTCTGGTAGATCCGGAATTCTCCATGTATGGTGTGAGCATTTTATTAACATGGCTACCTGGATTAGTAGGGAAAATTGTGAGGATACCTGATGAATTTCTGTTTAGGCCACAAGTACCTATGGATAAGGAAGAAAGGAAGACTATTCCTATAGAATTGGAAGCAGCTATAGTAAGAAGGGAAATATCAATGCTTGAATGAGTAGATGACGAAGGCAGAGCATGGAGATCAGTGATAGCTCTTGAAGAGGGCTACAGATTGTCTGACATAACAGATGAAGATATGTTCAGAGATGAACGCATTACATATTGGATAAAGATTGAGAAAAGGGAAGTCCCACAGCAAATGGCACTGGTGCGTCAAAGACCAGTGTTCTATCAGGAAGACATAGAAAAGGTGCCAAGTGTCCTGTGGACTACGGGCCCATAAGACGTTGGCTTATTAAAGGGAATAGGGGAGGTTCAAATACAACTCAAGCTAGGAGCAATTTTACCTTGAGCAAAACAGTATCACATGGCTCGAGAAGCTGATGAAGGCATATTTAAGACTATTTCACCTTTGATGAATCAGGGAATCCTAGTGCCAACGGAATCCTTGTGCAATACTGCAGTGTATCCGATTAAAAAATCTAAAGGGGGGGTCATGGAGATTTATTCAGGACTTGCGCCCTCTTAATCAGATTGTAGAAGCAGAGTTACCATTAGTTCCAAATCCTGTGACAATATTGTGTAGCATCCCATATGAAGCCAAATAGTTCACGGTTATGGATTTGAAAAATGCATTTTTCTCAATCCCGTTGCACAAAGACTCACAAGATCTTACTTCATTTATGTTCAGACAAAAGAAACTAAAACATACTTGTTTACCTCAGGGGTACTGTGAATACCCGTTGATTTGTAATAGGGTCCTACAGATGGATTTAGGCAATATTGAATCCAAGAGCGCAGTAATTCAGCACATAGTTGACATATTGTTTTGTAGAGAAACAGAGAATGAATGTAGACAGGACTCTGTTCAGTTAATGACTATATTGGCAGAGAAGGGATACAAAGTAGATCAGGAGAAATTACAGTATTGCCAGGAAGAGCTGTTATACACAGGCCAGTTAATTTCACATGAAGGAAACAAAGTGACACCTGAGAGAGCTGAGGCTATCATGAAAACACAGAAGCCAAATACAGTGAGATAAATGCAGCAATTTTTTGGGCTTATGCAATAATTGCAGGGCTTAGGTGTTTGAATACAGTACGTACACAAAACCCCTTTTGCAAGCACTTATGAAAGCACAAGTTGGTAAGACAAAGTTAGAATGGACTGCACAAAATGGAGGAAGGATTCAAGGAATTAAAAAGAGCAATTTGTACAGCTCCAGTTTTGGGAAATGCAAATTATAGTGAAGAATTGTATTTGTTTTCACACACCAATTGATCAGTAATGACAGCAGTACTTAAACAAAGAACAACACTAGGGTATAAACCTTTGGCGTATTACAGTGGGATTTTAGATCCAGTTATGAGATGACATTTTCCATGCGAACAATCTTTGGCTGCTGCTACATTTGCGATTGAGAAGTCCACAAATATTACCATGGGGTGTGCAATGATGCTGCCTTATTTGCCATCTTGGAGAAACCCAAAGGTACATTGACATCACCAAGAGCTTCAGCATACCAAGTGATGATTTCTAATCCAGCGATTAAAATAGTGAGAGGTAAAATAGTGAACCCAGCAACGTTTGTAGCTGAACCAATAGAAGAAGGTGATCAGGTACACGATTGCACTAACTATGTTGAATTTTATGATGATATACCCTGTGCAAAAGAAAATGCTTTAGCGAGGGGGGGGGTCCTTTTTATTGATAGTTCGTAAAAAATGTACCAAACTAGTGGAGAGAGGCAATCAGGATCCACAGTTGTAAAATGCAGATTAAACTGTAAATTTGAGGTAGTGGTGAGTGCAAGACTAGCGGCTCATTTTTCAGTACAGGCAGCAGAATTGGTAGCACTTATTGTTGCGCTCGAGCAACATGAAGATCAGGAAGTGACGGTGTACAGTGACTCTGCCTATGTGACGTCAACCATGCACGCAGGGCTGTCCCATTGAAAAAAACAGGGGTTATCTCTGCACAGAAGGCAATCCAGTGCAACATGCGTCTTTATTGGACAGGCTCATTAAGGCACTACAACTCCCAGTAGCTGATTCAGTCGTAAAATGTGCAGCGCATATTAAACAAACAGACTTTATCCCTTGCAGAAACAAACCGCAGATTCAGAGATTTCTAGTGTCGAAACAGAAAATGTCAAGGTGGTTTTTACTTGAAGCATGTTAGTAAGAGAGGGGTTCAATATGCTGTCAATTACGCAACTAATAGAGATACAGGGCTGCGCCCCACAAGAAGAGCAGGAGCTATGGAGACGTAATGGGTGTTCTTTATCCCCCATGGAAGCACTATGGAGGCAGGAAAGCACTGGAAAACCAGTGATGCCAGCAGCATTACATAAAGTCGCCCTTGAACAGCTGCATTAATTACCCTGCACCTATAACCCGAGAAAGTCTTGGTGCCCCTTTCAGCATTTGCATATCGACTATGCAATTATAGGTATATATTAGTGGTGGTGTGTCCCTTTTCTCGATGGAATCGAAGCTGGTGCTTGTACTCATGATATGATATGATATGGCATTTATAACACGCCTATACACAAGTGTTTCAAGGTGCGATGAGGCAAGGGAGGGGGAACAGAGGGAAGACAGACAACAATCCTACTAGGCCAGATATCATTCAGATCGTACAAGTGCATGGGAAGGGGAGTGAGGGGAAGTGCATGGGGGAAGGGGGAGAGGACAGTGCAGTACAAGGGATAAAAAATAAATAAAAAAACAGTAAGTAAAAGTACGGCCAGCCGGTGGCAAGTGCAGGGTAAGTGGAGACAACAGGTGTCACGTACTGGTAGTGGGACAGTAGGGATACAGAAAACAGCCCCAAGTGCAGGGGTTGCCAGGAAGGCAGTGCAGGAGTGCGGCTGGTGGGGGAGGGGACCTGGGCCCGAGATCAGAAGTTCGCCAGGTAACCAGTGCAATTTCAGTATCAGCCAGGAAGTCAGCAAGGGAGAGGAGGAGAAAAAGCAGAAGCAAAGAGAAAGGTTTTGAGGTGCTTCCGGAACCAAAGATGATTCTCCTCAAGTTTCAGGGGGGTAGGGAGGCTGTTCCAGAGGGAGGCCACAGCCGAAGAAAGAGATCTACCGCCAACTCATTGCTTGGAGAAGCGAATGACCCTGAGGGTTTTTGAGTCAGAAGAGCGAAGAGCTCGAGAAGGAAGGTATTTAGGAAGAAAGAGTTGAAGGTATTGAGGCCCCAGAAGGCCTTGTGGACGATGCAGAGGGTTTTAAACTTAATCCTCTCAGCCACTGGGAGCCAGTGCAGAGATTTCAGTCCTAGAGAGATACGATCCCTGGGCTCGAGGTCAAGGACAAGTCTTGCAGTCCTGTTCTGGATAAGCTGCAGAGGGTGGAGAATAGAAGCAGGCAGATTTAGAAAATTTAGATTTAGAAAGAGGCTGTTGCAATAGTCCAGCCTAGAGAGAACCAGAGCTCTGGAGACTGTGAGCTTCTGGGGAAGGAGAGGAAAGGAAGAATACCTCTGAGGAGGTGCAGATGGTAGTGTGACTTCTTAGAGATGTCAGAGATGTGAGGAGACAAGGAGAGTGTAGAGTCAAAGATGACCCCAAGGTTTTTAGCCATGCAGGTGGGAGCAGGAAGAGGCCAGCCAGAGAGCTACAGGAAAGGAGGGAGAGGGAGTGCCGATGAGGAGAATCTCAGTCTTACTTGCATTAAGGCAGAGGTCATTGGTGGCACACCACTCTAGCAGAGAGACAGTCAGAGATGAGGGAGGAAGAGGAGGAGGCCGAGGGTAGCCTGAAGATGAGCTGGGTGTCATCCGAATAGCACTGAAAGTTGGGGCAGAGGGCAGGGATGGGGTGGGCCAGGAGTGCCAGGTATTGGTTAAACAGCCAGGGAGAGAGGTTAGACCCCTGGGGGACACCACAGGTAGAGAAGAAGATAGCGGAGAGGAAGGACCCAAGTTGGGTCTGGGAGGGTCGGTTGGAGAGGAAAGAAGTCAGCCACGCCAGAGCATGACCAGTGATACCCAGGTTATCACTGAGACAGTTGAGCAGGATGGCATGGTTGACAGTGTCAAAGGCAGAAGAGAGATCAAGCAGGATGAGGATGCAAGGAGTGTTAGAGTCAAGGTTGGAGATCAGGTCTTCACGGATGTTCAGGAGAGCAGTTTCCGTGCTTCTAGCAGCTCTGAAGCCAGACTGATGGACATGAAGACAACCCATAGATTCAGTGTGGAAGTTAAGCTGGGAGATGGCCAGTTTCTCCAGGAGCTTGCCCAGGAAGGGAGTGATGGAGATTGGGCGATAGTTGGCCGAGCAGGAGGGGTTAGCAGAGGGTTTCCTAAGAAGAGGGTGCACAAGGGAGTGCTTCAGGGGGGATGGGAAGACTCCAGTGGTGAAGGAGTGATTGCAGAAATCAGCCAGGGCAGCCAGGGCAGGAGCCAGGGTGTCGATGTGGTCCTTGATAGTTTTGGAGGAACAGTGGTGAACCTGTTTCGACAAGACTTTCATTGATCAGACTTGTCTAAGAACCTCATCTGCGCAGAACAGGGGAAAGGCAGAGAAGGAGGGAGGCGAGGTGGCTGCAGAAAGGTCAGAGGAAGAGCAGGGAGTGGGGGGAGGGAAGGGATAGGAGGAGAGAGAGGACAGGATGTCCTGAGGTTTAGAGATGAAGTGAGAAGCCAGTGCCGTACAGAGGGCCGGGGAGGGGACAGGAGAGGTAGAGACTGCGGCAGGCTTGGCCAGTTCCTTGCAGATTTTAAAGAGTTTGGCCGAATTGTCAGATGCCGCAGAGACGCAGGCTTGGATATGCACTCTCTTCTTGCTTAGGACAGAGAGCCGGTATTGCCTTTGCAGCAGGCGGCAGGCCAGTTTGTCAGAGGATGTACATGAAGCACGCCATTTCCTCTCAGCCACCCTACACTGGTGTTTTAGGGTGACGAGGTCAGAGTTTTACCTGGAGTTGCACTTGGCTTTGGGCTTCAGGTGGATTTTCATGACAGGGGCAAGGATATCAAGAGTATCGGATATAGCAGAGTGGAGCATGGTGAGGATGAGAGTCAGCCAAAGGGGGGGGGGAGTGAAAAGGTGGCGGCGAAAGCCTCAGCTGGCACGCGCTTCATGGGTCGGATAACCAAGAAGGTGGGTGGCAGTGATGGAAGTGGCTTGGCCTGAGGGGTAGGGAGGGTGAGGTGGGAGGAGAGGAGAAAGTGATCACTCCAGGAAAGAGGAGTGGTGAGAGGGACAGAGAGGGGAAGTTCTGAGAAGATCCGAACATCAAGAGTGTGCCCTGCAGAATGAGTCGGGCCAGAGGGGAGAATAGTGAGTGAGAGAGAGTCGCAGAGGGTACAGAAGAGTCCAGAGGGAGGACAGGAAGCATCCAGGTGGATGTTGAAGTCTCCAAGAAGGAGGAGTTCAGAAGTCGAGGCCAGGAGTGAGGAGAAGAGGTCCGCCCACTCAGAGAGGAAGAATGAAATCTGACCAGGTGGCAGATAGATAGTAGCCACAGTGAGTGAATGGCTAGGGGAGACAGATAGCCTGCAGACGAGGCATTCAAAAGAGGAGTAGGCCTGCTTAGGGGTGACAAAGGCAGGACTCCACTCGGGGAAGATCATGGCTACACCACCACCAGAGCAGTTGGCCCTGGGAGCGGAGAGGATCTTGTAGCCTTCAGGTAGGAGTGTATCAAAGCTCATGACACAGCTGGCCATGAACCATGTTTTGGTGAGACCGAGGACATCAAGATCAAGTTCTTCCAGAAGGTGGCAGATATCAGAGGAGTGTTTGACAACAGAGCGAGAGTTTAGAGTGGCAATATGGAGAAGGTTGCCATCCCGAAGGACTCCCGGGGAGGGGTACAGATCAGAGATACACCCTGCAGAGGTGTAGAAAGAGCCCAAGAGGGGGCAGAGAGGGAAGGGGAAGGCAAGGAAGCCAAGGAGGAGGCAGAAGAGGGAGGTAAGGTAGTCAAGGAAAGGGGAGAGGGGACAGCAGGAGAAGAAAGGAAGTTGATGAGGCATCCTGATGCCACCTGTGCAGCTAAGTTCCTAGTGCGCAAAGTGTTTCCAAGATGGGGTGTGTGCAAAGTATTAAGGTCTGACAACGGGCCACATTTTGTCAATGAGCTATTTGAACAAATAGCGCTTCTATTGAGTATAAAGCATACGTTTTCTTCTGCTTATCATCACCCATAAGCAAATGGGATATGTGAGTGGCTCAACAACCTCCGCAAGGAGAGAATAGCAAAGATCAGATTAACTTTGAAAAAGGGATGGCTGTATTGCCTACACCTAGCCTACGCCACATGAGGACGCCCCTTACGCCCCCATCTAGAGTCCAAAGTGATGCCCAGAGTGTAGCGCAAACTCTAGGTGATGAAATGCACGATTACTAGACATATATGACTATCAGTGTTTCTTTAATTTCAGATCAAGTCAAGCATCGGAGGCAGGGGTTGAGGAACACGGAAGAGGACGACCCAGTAACTGATCCAAGTGAATTATTGCTGCCGCCAAAGTTGTATGTTGGAGATCAAGTGCTTATTGGAAAATTTCACTTGTAAATGTCATGAGCCAAGATTTAACGGCCATTTCACGTAGAGGAAGGTTCACCTACTGCAGTTAGGGTATCTGGAATACTGCAGTTAGGGTATCTGGAAGAAGAGCTTGGTTACATTTGGGCGATGTAAAGATCTACAAAGGCGAGACCCTCCCTCTAGCACCCGCTGACTGGGAAGCAAGACAAGAAGAAGAATTGCCACATGTGCAGACTCGATCGATGACTAAGAAGAAGGACAATAAAACAGTATGTGCTTAAAACATTTCTTTTGGACTGGAATTTATTGGACACTGCTTAAAATAGTAGCAGGAAGTGCATGTACCTGAAGAGAATTCCAGGGCTTAAATTTACTTTTTAGCAATTCTTTGAAAAAAGTAAAATCACATTGACACCATGCCCAAGCGCCAATTCTTGTTAAAAATTGGAAGAAATTCCCAATACCCAGATTCATTTTTGGAAAAATATCTATTTTCATAAACACATGCCACCAGCTGATAATGACACGAATAGGCTTATGGTTGCTGTTTTCGAGTTTATACTTCAGTCATACCCTACCCTCATTAGGAAAGATGTTGATAGTCTTACTTTTCTTCATGATCCGAAGAACAGCCTAGTTATAGAAGGCTTTTGATAAAAATATTCAAGGAGCTTGTGCAACTGTGATTTGAGTATACCAATGTATTAAAAATTATTCGGGAAGAAGAAAATGCAGTTGCAGGAAGACTAGCTGTTCAACGAGTAATGGCATGGCACACAAAATGTTTTTCTAGACTCTTATGCCTGATATACATATGGATGTTCTTTCTTTTCTTCTTTCTGTATCTTACATTTCAAAGTCTTTATTATTCTAATGGTTTAATTAGAAACACGACACCTGTGATGTTTCCCAGCATAAGTACAAATGATGATAATTTCTTTGACCTATTTGGGCATGTCAAACAACATAAGAGGGATGCAGAAGAAGACAGCCAAGGGATAATTGATCATTCAGATCACTTGGGGAATAATATGTGGTACCAACATATGAAAAGTGTGAGAGAAAGAGCATCTGATGAGAGCTATTATGTCTGCTCTCTCATCCCCTATGCCATGAGTACAGTGAGAAGATTTCAAAAAGAGATGCCAGTGCATGATGCAATAGGCCTCATCCATCTGATGCAATGTGCCTCATCCATCTAGCAGCATGCACTACCAGAGGACAGTTCCAAGGGAGCTGGGCAACCCTGCAATGGTTATCAAGACAGACATTCCCGTACCGGGACCATTATATCAAGACAAAGCAAATGGAAAAGGGGCCTGGATGGACAGACAAGAGCATCGTGCATCCTTCTATGGGACAAGACAAAGTAGTAATTGAAGAGATGAAGAGGATGAACTGCTCTGACAAAATTGAAATAGCTGGAGTTCCTGGATGCTGGGAGCGCTCACCGCTTTTGATCTATGGACGAGCGATCACGACAAAAAGATGGGAAGATGGTTTGATGTACTGTGCAGCTCATCTACTAAAGAAGGACCCAGTGCAAGAGGTGCAGAAAGTGAATGATGAGTGCTTAATGTCATAGACCAAGAACTCTAAACTGCTGACATGGGTGAATGATGAAGCAGGGACCAGTGGCTGTAGTCCCATTGATTAATGCGACAATGTGCTTTCGAAGCAGGGGTAAAGTCTAGGTTGGAGAGAATAAACGATGCGAGAACATAATTGATATCCCAGGATTGAGGAGTGGGACGACTGTCCTAATGGATCGATATTGGATTTGTGGATCCAGAGCATATATGAAGTTGCCCAAGAACTGGGGAAGAGTGTGCTCCATTGTACTCATCCATGTTCCAGCCTTGGTGATTCCCCAGAGTGACCTGAAAATCGAGGGATTTCCAAAAGTGGATGAGCACTTGAGAAAAAGAAGGTCACTTGCACTCCGGTGGATGAAGAGAGAGAATTATTGCTCATCGAAATCAATAAAGGCGTATGAAGACATTCCTGATGAACACACGTTGTTCAGCAAGAATGCTATGATATTGGCATCTATATTCCTGCCTGAACTGTTGCAGGCATTCAGCGCCACTATAAAAGGATTTAACGCCATTAAGGAAGAGTTGAGGGCCATAAGGCTAATGACCCTCCAGAACAGGTATGTGCTTGACATAACTACAGCAATGCAAGGAGGTGTTTGTGCCAAGGCGCCAAGGTCAGGTTTTCTTGTTGTACTTTCACACCATCTCATGACAGTGAGGGGACTCTGGCGGATGCCATAACCATGTTCACAGAACTGCACACGAAAAACGGAGGAGGAGACAGAGGCTATTGGAGATGATGATTGGTTCTCCTTTCTGTTTGCATGGATTCCCGACTGAACGGAAAATATGTTCATGTTCCTTGGAACAATATTGGTGATGATAATGTTCGGATTCTGTGTTATGAGAATAATAATTGGACAATGCCAGAAAACGGCAAAGAAAGCAGTAGGAATGAAAATCATGATTGATGTGAAAGATGAAACAGAAGACAACACGCAGACTGAAAGTGCCATTAGAGACTGCATGAAATCAAGCATTGTGGCACCTGAAGGAAAAAAAATTCCTGTATCCAAGAGATCATAAGAATTATGTGTCACATTGGGTCTTCTGTACCCCACGTGGAGAATGCAATTACAAGACCTGGAGTGTGGAGGAACATATAAAAAATTCGGGCACCCTGAGAGGGTGATGAAGATATGGATACTCAAGAAACCTTTTTTCAAGAGAAGATTCAAATAAGCAGGAAAACTGGAGAAGATGGTCGAGGACTCAACCAGAGGGGGGGAATACAGAGGAGCAGACATATACATCTGCAGGAGATCGTACCCCCTACCTCCCCTGTTTTGGAGACATGAGACTGTGCCCTGTCTAACACCAGCTGTTGTACCAATACCGCAGTGAGTATTTGGAAGACAGTGTCCATTGAGACAACCCTATCGAATGTTTCCTCAAGTTGATGACAGCCTACAGGAGGAACTCCTGAAAGAATATGAGAAAGAGCTAAGAAAAATTGACTGATGAAATCATAAGAAAGTGTGCACAAAGTCCTGAATTACTGAATGAAGACAATGTACACATCCTGGAGGAAAAATGGGGAAGCAAAGACTCGAGAGAATCTTAAAAGTGTAAAAGAATATTACACGGTAAGAAGATGCTGCAGAAATCAGAAGTATAATGAATGTCCATATGCTGAAACGCAAGATAGATCAAGTCATCGTATAGGCTACCTACAAGTAGTGCATAGAATGTAGGCGGAGCCACCATTGTACAGAAGCTGGATTAATGAAATAAATAAGCAAAAGAACCATGGCGAGAAAATGAGAGACTGTGTTGCAGTATAATAACAGGTTGTTGGAGCTGCGCTGAGAGGCTGTCTGCCCGGAAGTCAAGAACCGAGAAGTGGAGGTCAGCTATCTACGCTGAAGAGGACCATGTTTGCAGAGGATCAATCCTCTCACATTAAGGCAAAAGAAAGAACACAGAGGATGCCAAGTCTTGAATCATTAAAACATTTAAAAGCTTGCAAAATGAACACAATCATTGTCTCTTGTCACATGAGTCGAGGCTGAAAATAGGGATTGAACGTGGAGTTCCAGACACGATAGCGAGTGCCCTCACTCCCGTTGCATTCCTAGGACAAGAATACACTGCAAGGCCAAATACAAACAGAATTTCATGGCAGAAGGCATGCTTGATGAGAGATGGTGGGCTAATTGGGTGGTAGGGCAACGTCATGTCCTATCTACTTGCACTTGGGTCTTGGCTTACATGCTGCTAATTGAACCGAATGTTCCAGACATGGAACGAGCGTGCCAAACCAATTGTATTAGTCCATGTAACGAAGTACCTTATAGCTTGGGAAACCAATGAAACACTGTGTAACTGATTCTTCTTAAATGAAACGTCTGAAGGGGTAGGCATAAGTGTCCACCTGATATTTGACAGCCAATAACAAACCTAGCTCCTATATGATTGCATATCTACATGTGTCCTTTAACCAATCCCAACCCTTGATAGGTTTTTCACTACTGCCACGTAAAATGACATCATTCTGACGTATAAAGAAGTATATAAGTGTATTTTTTGTAGAAATCACTGAGAGAATGAGCGTACGTCCATTGACATTCCTTGTAAACTCCCTGTTTTAAATAATTGCTGTTAAAACAGCAACTTGCCATCTTCTTGTGTTGTCCGGTTATTTGGACTCAGAATTATTCTGTTGTGATCCTATCCTGTAACAGATGCACGTTACCAAAGGTCCATAAACTCAGGGCCTCCAGGGATATCGCGCCCTGCTCACCTAATAAGGCCTCTTTTCCTGAATGATGTGTAGATTTCTGGAGATTTTGCTACACTGCTTTTTCACATGGCCGATGTTAGGCTGCTGGGTGTGTGCTATGAAGAAGTGTGAGCTGCTCCTGCGTGGTGGCTTCGCTCTGCTGCCTCCCACTGCAGTTTTCACTTGTTGAAATACGGGTGGAATGCTTCACAGTCTGGATTGAAACTTTGGTTGTTTTTAGAACAGGTCTTCTCTGAAGATTTCGTTCTTGGCCCACCATGGTTCGCTTCCTTCCCTCTTCTCACCAGTTCTGAGAACATTGATCTCCTCTGGGTCTGGTCTGCCCAATTCTAGGTGTGGTAGGAGTTTGCACTGGGTTTCTGAAAACCATAACCTCTTCAACCCACGGTAATGGGCACCTTCACATACTAGCTGGTCGATGACTTGTCCTGCTTGAATGCGGTAGGTTAGATTTCCCAGGATGAAGAGTGGGATCTTGACTTCACTGATGTAAGTTCTCTAAACAATCCCGATTCCTACATCCAAAGAATGCTGGTGTGCCAAACTGGATCCCGGTGTAATCCTCCCATAGATTCATTCAGGGACTTCTACCTTCAAACCGGTCCATACAAACACCTTCCTCTGCGGTTTGCCTATCACGTCCTCATTGCTATATAAGTCATAACCGACAGCAGACAATGATGTCCTGGTGGGTAGCCTCACAGTTCTGGTAAAGCGTGTTAACTTCTGCATCTTCACAGGAGTGGTCGTTCCTCTTGGATACACATAGGCGATCTCTGTTTCAGAACCTGGTCTATCCCATGATGACACCATATATGACGGGGTGTCCCGTCACAAATAACTACGCTGGCTCTTATGAAAAGTCCAAGGGTCTTTTTTGGAAATCTTAATGGTCAGAATGGTTGCTTCTGTTCTTGATTCTTTGGGGTCTAAGGGACTGGGCATGATTTGCGCTAGGGGCGTCCCTTTCCTCTCTCAACTTCCCCGGGCATGGGACCTACCTGCCAGCCCCAGACATCCCTACCAGGCTGTTAGTCACTACCAATCGGTAACACCCATCTGTCTTTCTTCTAACTATGACTATAGGTGTTTTCCGTAAAACGTTGGCTACCTGTCTCCCTAGGAAACTTCTACCTTTCCCTCTAATATTGTTGGTTAGTCTCTCCGGGAATAGGGAATGGTGCCTTCTTTCACCCAGCGTAACACACATTCCTTTTACAACCTCTCACAATTGACCCTTTCCTGTACTGATCCCTTAATCTATTCTCCTCCCACCATGTTACTGTCCCTCCAATATCCCACTCCACCTTTCAACCTCCACCCTTCGATCTTACTTCCTTTCCCACTCCTATTCTTTACTGCCGTTTGTACTTCTAACTATCCCTCTAGCTTGGTTCCTTTTTCCTCCTTCCTCTCACTCTTCTCTCCCCGCCCCATGTTATTCCTCAATTTACAATTTCTATCTCACTTAATGCCAACAGCCACTCGTACTCACAGTCACTCTTCCCACTCTACTACTGTTCCTATTCTGCTACTACCTCTCTATTACCACTATCTTCCTCTCACCGGACCTCCAGGGATATCGGGCCCTGCTCACCTCTCTCGCTAGCCCCTGGTCAGACCCCAGGAACACCCAGGGATGTGGTGCCCTGCACCCCTCTGCTACCCACTAACACATATCTCCTTCACTCACTACTCTCACCACCTCCTTTACTTTCTTCCAGGTATTGCCACTACCAATGCTACTACCCCAGTCCATCACTACTCTCACTCGACCTCTAATATTCACACTCTCCTTCTCTCATACACAAAAACTCCATAGAGCCCCTCCTCACCCAACTAACCCACACCTACAAACTCACACACACCTCCTTAAATACCCCACCCCCTCCCACGATTGGCCACTCACCCTGTCCAATCACTTACCTGGCGCAAGGGGGAGTGGCAGAGGGAGTGTTTAGGGACGCTTCAAAAAGGGTTTATAAGCCCCACCCCTTTTTCTGGAAGCATCTCCGGCAAGGAAAGTGGAAACGTTTCTGAGGACCTGGAGTCCCAGTTCCATATGACCTTCCAATGGGCCTTTTCAATCTTAATATCTCTGGTGAGCTAGTTGGAGTCTCATTAATAAGTCCTCTTTTCCTGAATGGCGTGTAGATTTCTGGAGACTTTGCTACATTGCTTTCTCGCGTGGCCGGTGTTAGGCTGCTGGGTGTGTGCTGTGAAGATGTGTGAGCTGCTGCTGCGTGGTGGCTTCTCTCTGCCGCCACCCGCTGCGGTTTTCCTCCATCAGTATTCGCTATCATCATAGGTAAGGTGGGGATGGGAGGGGGTCTGTGCACACTCGTGCGAGCATCAAGGTATGTTTGGGGTGGAATCCCTCCCTTTACTGACACCTCCTGCAAGCAGGCCTTGTCACACCATTTATGGATGGAAATATCTCTGGCGATATTCCACCAAAAATATATTACATTTCTTTAAAATCACCAATTTTGACCTTGACCACAACAAATGTTAACTTGTCCCCATAATGGTTTCCACAAGTTTTCTCCTGTACAGCAGGGGTGTGTGAATATGGGCATCTCTGATACCCACCATCTCTCCACTATGATGAAGTCCCCTGCTTTACCTTGGGGAATTAATAGGGAGGTGGTTCAAAGGGGGCTGGGGCTGTCCTAAGGTCATGGATGCTGGACCTGAATGTGATGTACAGGGGTTCCCCGGTCCATGCCAACTGGTTCCCTGAACTAAGGCAGGGGCCAGTCACGAGAGCACTCGCATACACTCCAACTCCACCCATGGAAAGATTAGGAAACGACCCTTGAGGAGATCTCTATTAATCTTATAGAGACCCCTAATGAGTGATTGCATGCAACAAGTCAGACCCAAACACCCAGTGTAGGCCCTTCAAAGAAGAAAAATGTCAGAATTGGTTTCCCCCATGCCACTGCTGGAGGACACATTCATGAAAATGGGCCAGATCAATGCAGACCAATGGGGTCCCACGGATAGAAAGCCATGCTTTTTTTTTTTAAACTCTTTTTTATTAGTGGTCACAGAAAGGCACATGTCACCATTGCACAGTTCATCTCAGATACAACAGGAGATCATTGATCAAAACATTCTTACAAGACAAATTATGGTGACAAGTCATCATCAGTAATCACATTGCACAGGTAGACTCTAAACGGGCCCCAAATGTCTTTAGGTCTGCATGTCGCAGGTTGGGTCAAAACAAACTGTTCCTCTGATTCATTGACATGTGTCAATTCTTGTAGGAATTGGTTCATGCTGGGTGGCGTAGCACTTTTCCATTTCTGTAGAATATATTTTTTGGCAACAGCGCAAGAAATGTTGAACAGTCTTAAAATTTTTTCCAAATGCTTGCCTATGTCGCCAAACAGGTATTTCTGGGGGGTCAAATCGGGGGGAACCTGAGTAATTTCTTCCAACAATTCTGCCACGGCCCTCCAGAAACCCTCCACCAACGGACAATCCCAGTACATATGAAAGGAACGGGCCTGAGGAGCATTGCATTTAGGACAGGCATCTGAGGTATATGGTGCAAATTTATGTATCCTGGTCGGCGTGTAGTGTAACCTATTTAGAATTTTGAATTGGATCAACCTCAGACCGGAGTTAAGCGAGACCTTCTTAGTTAGTGAACAATATCTAGCCCATCTCTCTTCTTCAATGGGAACCTGTAAGTCTGCCTCCCATTGCTCCTTAATCTGATTCAATGTGGGGTTGTGGGCTTGAACTGCAGCATATAGCCTAGAAATTCCCAGGCCATTCTTGGCTGTCACTAGCTGTATACATGGATGAGGTGCGGGTTCATCCGGGAAGAGAGGCCACCTTTTCTGAAATGCATATCTCATACGATAATATTGCAGCGTTTTCAGTGGTCCGTCGCCCAGTGCCCTCAGCAACAGATCCAGGCCCAAAAAAGTACCATTAACAAACATGTCACCAAGTTTCATTTCGCAGTTAGGGTCCCAGGATTCCTGTATGCTCATGTCATGTGTGGGAGGTATACCCGGAAAGTTCCACAGAGGTATCTCGGGGTTATAGGGGGCCTCTAGTCTCAGTCTTTTGTATGTAGCTTCCCATGCCCTGACTGTGCAGCTAACCGGATTGTAATCACATGTGTCTTTGTAGTGTGGATCAAAAATGAATGATTGTATGTTTGTGGGATGTGTAGTGTATTCCTCTATCCATGCATGGGGTGTACTGTCCGCATCTTTGTACCAGTATTTCGCAAATTGCGCTTGGGCCACATAGTAGTAAAGCTCAAAATCAGGGGCTGATATACCTCCCGAAGAATAGGGTTCTGTCATTTTCTCCCAACCTATCCTCGCTGTCTTACCGTTCCACAGAAATGTTACCGCCATGGATCTGAGTTTGGCGAAGAAGGCTCTGCCAGGCCATATAGGGATGTTGACAAACAGGTACAGAAGTTTAGGCAGGATTACCATTTTAAGAATAGCGACTCGACCGGCTAAAGAAATTGGGAGCCGCCCCCACATCTGGAGTTTAGTGGTTAAGGTTTGCAGGGCACCTTCGTGGTTATCCGTGTATAGTGTGAGCTTATTCCTGGAGACCAGAATTCCCAGGTATCTAATATGGTCTTCAGACCATCTGAGCCCATCTGTCACTGCGGGGCATCTACTGGTCGTTGTAAGCGGAAATATTTCCAATTTAGCCTTATTTATCGTGTACCCAGAGTAACTTGCAAATTCCTGTACCTCTGCCATAATGGGTGCCATGTTTATTTCAGGTTCCCTGACATATAGTAACATGTCGTCCGCATAGAGCGAGATTAGCTGGGTGGATCCCTTCATTTTAATCCCTCTATCCGCATGTCTAAGACGGACCGCAGCGGCCATTGGCTCAATGGTTAATGCGAACAGCAGGGGTGAAAACGGGCAACCCTGTCTAGTTCACCCTCCCCATTAGGAACATCTTGGAAATGGCTTTATTTGTCAGGACACAAGCTCCAGGCTCTGTGTATAGTAGCCTCACATATCTTCTGAAGTTGGACCCCACCCCAAACGCCTCCAGGACCACAAGGAGATAGATCCACGAGACCGAAGGAAATGCTTTTTCAGCATCAAGGGAAATGGCCACTGCGCTCCTCGCGGGGTCTATTTGCGCCATTATACCAAAAAGTCTTCAGAGGTTCAAGGCTGTGGATCTCGTGGGAATAAACCCGTTCTGATCAGGATGGACTAGGATGGGGACTACCGGCAGAAGCCGATTCGCCAGGACCTTTGCAAATATTTTGGCATCGGTATTTATAAGCGACAGGGGCCTGTAGGACGATACATCCTGTCGTGGTCGCCTAGGCTTAGGGAGTACAGTTATTATAGCCTCTCTCATAGTTGGGGGTAACCTGCTGCACTCAAGTGCTTCCTCCCATACATGCATCAGTATCGGAACAAGTTCCTCGTGAAATTCTTTGCAGAATACCGCCCCCAACCCGTCTGACCCTGGTGCCCTGCCTATAGCTAATGCTTTGACTGCTTCAGTGATCTCTTCCGCAGTCACCGGTTGATCCATTGCTAGGCGTTCCTCATCGGGGAGTTTAGGGAGGGAGAGAGCCTCAAGATATATCTTAATTTCTGCAAGTGTTTTCTTGTCTTTATTTGAATATAAATTCCCCATTAATGTCTTCATCCCTAAGCAGTACCCTACCCTGTGCCGTGCGTATACTTGTGATCTGAGTAGGTTGTTTATCATGCTTAAGTAGATTGGAAAGCGTTCTGCCAGCCTTGTTATCCTCCCCGTATCTGCGCGCGTGTATAGGGCTGCCACGTATCGGACCTCCCTTATGGCCAGTTTATCAAAGTCTTGAAGGTGCTTGTGTCTATCGGCTAATAATGCCTTATCTTGCGTGTTTGTGTATGTTTTCTCCAATGCATCTAGTTTGCTTTCGATAGATGACAACTTGGTTCTCACAGCCTTCAGCATACCCGTAGCTTTGGACATCAACACGGATTCCCAAACCGTTGAGTATTTGTCAACAGGTCCCACATTATTAGATAGAAGCTCTGCAATCTCGACATGGAGTGTTTCTACTATCCCCGGGTCTCCCAAAATTCCACCTGGCATTCTCCACCTCCTGGCGGGACTCGGGGCATTCCGGAACATTAGTTCCAATAGCACTGGGGAATAGTCTGACAATGTTCGAGGAAGGATTTCACACTGCCGCCGTCAAAGACCTAGAGACAAAGCCCGGGAGGATAGCTCAGATAGCTCAGTGGCAACATGCGCGCCTTGGATGCAAGGCGACACGAAGCAACACAGGTTCGATCCGCGGGTCTGCGCTTAGAAACCTCTGGGTGTCTAAGCGCGTTACAAATAACGCAACTAAGACAAAAAAAAAGAAACAATTATGCTATTAAAAAAAATATATATCAATTCCTGTAACAGCGCCTCGATGCCCGTGGGCTGTGTGAGCACTTTAAAAATGCTAAAAATAAATAAATAAATAAGTAAATAAAAAGCAATAATCGATTCTGGACTCGGAGTCATGTACCGAGGAATAAAACGTGTATCTCCTGCTACCAGGATGAGTCTCACGCCATGCATCCACCAGGACAAGCTGTGTCAAAACATGTCTCAGATTTAGTACTGCCCTGCTCGGGGTTCTAACAATCTTCGAGGATCTGTCAAGAACCGGGTCCAGGGCTAAATTAAAGTCTCCCCCCATAGCACATTTGGAACATTGAGTGACACAATTATCTGATATATATGCATGTAAAAAGCAGGGTCATCGATGTTGGGCCTGTGTTGACCAGGAGTAGCTGTTGGGCAGCCACCTCCCCCCAGACCATGACATCTCTGCCCAGCAGATCAACCTTGTGGTCTCCCACCCTGAACCCAAGGCCTGGATGAATAAGGGTGACGACCCCTCTGGACTGGGATTCTTGTAGCATTAGGATTTGGGAATTATGCCTGGCAATATAATTGCGAATTTTCTTGACCTTCATTTGATTGTTTAATCCCCGTACATTCCATGTCAACAGTTTGACCTTAAACCCATTACCGGGGCTCTGAGATGGAACATTGGACATTGTCACACTTAACGGGTTTACAGTATTCGTGCAATATAATCGGTGCCAGACTCAATGCAACCACAATTTTACTTTTCAACCAACAAGTTACCTCCAACAACTTTCCACCTGAACATAGCTCGATATAGTGGCACCAATCCCCAACCACGTGTCACAGTAAATCAATACTAGAGCTGAAATTACCAATCCCCTCCCCCTGTCGAACCCACCCACCCTCCTCATCTCCCTCAACTTGACGATGTGCCCACCCAAACTTAGGGAGTATTCCACGGGTAGCCATGTTGCTCCACATGGCCGCCTATGAGGTCCAACAATTCCACTGACCAAATTGCCTGGTATCGTTTAATCATTAACTTATCTTGGCTCCAGCCCCAGGAAGCAACCCTTCCTGGGGCTGGAGCCAAGACTTTCTAAGGGTTTGACTCTTAAGTATTTCTTAGTCTGCAGGTCTGGGTCTATTATTTTGTGCCGGCCTGCCCCCTCTGGGAGGAAGGGGTATGGAAGTCTCAATGTATTGCACAGCTTCGGCTGGGGTCTCAAAGAAGTGAGCTCTTCCTGAATGTTGAATCCTCATTTTGGCCAGGAACATCAAAGCATATGGGTTTTGGCGTTCTCTTAAGAGCCTCTTAACTGGCTCGTAGGATCTTCTTCTTGCCTGGACCCCCAAGGAGAAATCTGGATAAATGTGTATGTGACTTTCCTCATATTGGAGGGTGCCCGCCTCTCTTGCCTTTAATAGGATTGTGTCTCTGTCCCTGTAGTTGAGGAGTCGTGCAATTATAGTGTGCGGTGGTGCGCCTGGTTTAGGTGCTGGTGCTGCACGCTTCACCCCGTGTTGTGTTGCAGGATCTGCTAGGGGCTCTCTGGAGCTCAGCGGCCGTGGGTCTCCACACACCGGGGCTGCACTGGAGCGTGCGCCGGATCGTCCGGGCTCACTGTCTGTGTCCGGCCAACCTCAGAGACGGTAGCGCATCACCGGGAGGGTGTTGGGCTCGGGCTGAAGTTCAGGCTCCTCCCATCTGGGGCCTCGCTCCCTCAGCCGCGCCAGCGGCTCTCGAGTAGACCTCCCTGGAGCTCGCTGTTGGATCTCTTTTTGCGTGTGTCAGCCAATCTGTATGGAGTGGTATCTCTGGCGTTTCTGGCTACAGAGCCACAGGAGTTCGCCCGTCCCACCACGGGTAGATGGGCTATCTACCATAACTGTTGGGGCTCAGCAGGCAATGCTGTAACGGATGGTATGGCGCAAGATTTCTCAGTGGAGCGGGAGCTCTGAAATCAGGCGGCCATTTCTATTGTGCGCAACAGCGCCCCCCCTACAAAGCTATGCTTAACAAATGAAGAGAAGGGAAGAATAAAACTGATTTGTGTTGTCCATGTAAGGGATAGAACAAACAATGCTCTTTCGCTTCCAGTAGTGTCTTGGGGATTACAACATTGCAATTTCCGATAGCGAAAACTTCCCATGTGAAACAAACAGCTTTCCTGCTTACCAAAGTTTTCTCTGGCTTTTAATTCACATACTTTGAAAACAGAGAGACTCCAATTAACACAGACCTTGTCAGCAGGGTGTCAGAGAAGGAAAGGGACCCCACCCACCGGTAAGGTAGCTGTAGAACCCAAGATTGGGCGGCCCTTAATGTAATCTCAGTCCAGCGCCCCTTTTAGCTCATTTGACCATAGACATATATCCCTATCAGAGAACAGACCTGCCTGCACTGAACAGTGACACCACCCAAAGGGAGGAGATACCTAACCATAAAAACACACAGCTCAGTCTGTCATTGTGTGGTGTTTGACAAGGACCTGGTGAAAGGAGTTTGGAGAAGATTGACAAGAAAAGGTGTTATTGAGAGCTGGGAGGAGATTTTTTGAGGTTGAAGGGAGAGAGTTTTACTGTGGAGTTTGGTGGGAGAAAGTTACTAGAGGTTTGTATTGAAGAGGTTGGGGGCTGAAATTTACTATCCCGTGAGCGTTGTATTGAGGATGTTGGAGGGAGAAAGTTACCATCTGCAGAGAGTGAAATTGCTACGGTTGGAGGGAGAGTGGAGAGTATAGACGAGGAGAAGGGGGGAACCATTACCATCTGTTACTGCAGGATGGAGAAAAGCTACAGGAGAGATAAAGCTGCAAGAGCCAAGGAGGTTGGAGGAGAACAGGTCCCCGAATGCCCAAAGAGAGGTTACAGTGGGCTGGATCTTTCCTGGGCAGACTGCACAGGCAGTGAGGAGATATGAGATGATGCAATCTCACAGAGGGACAGGGAGGATATGACTGTTGTAGCAAGGAGGGGAAATGACCCAGGACAGGGAGCAGGTCAGATGATATTGAACTCCTCACCCCATCCCTGAAACCCTTAGAAAGTACCTGTGCTTGAGAAGATCTACCGGTGTCTACAGCTACTCATGGTGAACCTAAGAATGTGCGAGGCTGCTGCCTTGTTGGACTCGAAAGGCCCCTGTTACAGATTTGGTAGAAGAGAGTCTGGGAACCCCAAAAACCTGCAGCATGAAGACAAAAGCTTGAGTAATCGATTGGATCCTGGAGTGAGGCCAGGATGGGGCAAACCAGATTACTTTGTAAGAGACCTTTGTCTTTGCTTCCAAGTTTATTATTTTTCATACTCATGTTTTGCTTTTTCTTTTGGCACCATTTGGAGAAATAATTTCTTTGTCACCCTTTGGTGTTTCATCATCTGACAACTGACTGGTCTTCATAGTTCGGGTACAAGGTTGTGAACATCCATGAGATCATTGACACTCGAGAAATGAAGCCTGTCTTTAGTTAACCATTTGAATCACCCTGAGAGTTATTCTCTTTACCCTCCCCTACCGGAATCACCTTATCATTTATTTAATACAATCTTTGTATTATTTATTGCAAGACAACATTCCTTGGATCAGGTTCATACTCTGCATATTCTGTGTCGCCAACTATCCCATTTAAAATGGCAAAGGCTCAGAAATGGCATTCTTGTGCATGTAACAAAATGTACAATAGTGATAGGAAGCACTATTATAAATTGTTCATTTCCACCATGATGTTGGGGGATGGAAAAAAATAAGAAGCTGTAGCAAGTGGTATTACTGTCATACACTGAGTCTCGCCTTTGCTTGGTACCTGTTCATCGAGAGCCACTCAAAGGGAGTGGAGCAGTCCATCTTCTGGCTTCCAGGATGCATAGAGCAGAATAAGCAAGGTACCGCCGCCAGCCACGGGGCGCCATCCCAATGGGTACTCACAGGGCATTCAGAAACCGACTCCCTGCACCACACAAGCGCTCCCCATTGATTAACATGGCACAGCACAATGTGCCGTACAGGGGGAGCCACTGCAGTAGATGGTAGGCCAAAGGAATGTAGTCCCTCGCAGGCGGGTGATCAATAAAGGTTTCAGGATGCTGGCTGGCCCGGAGACCGAGGCAGGAGCATCAACAATTAGACAGAGGCCAGCAAAAGAACAGGAAGAAGACAACATCCATATGGAAGAACCAGGTAGGAAGGTAAGAAGAGGACCAGGTGGGCTAACTGGGCAAGCATCAGGCAAGCAGGGTGGGGAAGGACCAGGCAGGCTGGAAGGTCAGCAGGCAGAAGGAACTGGCATGAGGAAAGAAGCAGGGACAGCGAGAGTGAAGTGGGACAGAACAATACTGAATGTGTTAAGACTTATCAGGTTTCTGTGCGGGTGGGTGGGAGAGTTTAGATACCAGCGCAGAGGTGGACTGGCCTACAGGGAACTCTGGAGATTTCCCAGTGGGCCTCTGTATCTTGGGTCTCTTTTGTGTGGTTACCTATTTTATTTCTTTATGGGAAAGAGGATGGGCTTGCTCACACTGCTTAATATAGGGCCACTTTGAAAAACATCTCCAGGGCCTCTTTTGGTTCCCAGTCCAGCCATGTCCCCACAATATGAAAAAAAGGCTCTCCCTGCCTCTGGAGCATTGTCCTGGCATGCAGAACGCCAATCATAAGGTGCACGCGTGTAAGTGTGGCACCAGGCCTGCGTGTATGCGCACAGCCATCTCAATGGGGGTGACCAAGGTTTGGAGGCCTCCCTTGCCTCCCCTCCTGCGACACAGCCTGCATGCCTGCCCGGAATTCCTTGCCACAGCCCCTGGAGGGTGAAATGCCACCGGCGTATAGCTTCCAGGTATGTGTGTGTTTTAGGGACAGCAATGGGCACTGCATGGAGTCTGCCACTGTTACCACTGTACCTGTGGTCAAGTCTGGATTGGGCGGATTTTCAGCAGTAGCGCCTGGCAATAGAGTTTATTACCAGTTAACCAGCACTATTCCTCGTTGAAAATCCGCTCTACTCCTAATGAGGCCCTATGGAGTCACAGCCAGTATTCAAATGATCTTCATACTGCCAGGTGTGAATGTATTATGAAGCAGACACAGACAAAAATGATTAATGTTTAACAAGAGACTTTTATTAACTTAAAAGAGGGATTGGAAAAAGGCCCAACTTGCCCTATTCTAAGGTGGGAATTCCCTACCCAAATAAAACCAAGGATAGTCTGTGTCAGGAAGTCCAAATGAAATGTCTGTCGGTGTCAAAAACCTATACTTGCCCTCACAGCTAACCGTATACAATGTGTAGGGATGTCAGCATCAACATGAATAGTGTTCAAAACAAAGTTCAGAGCTTCTTCAAGCTCTTTGCTTGTAGTCAGCTTCCCCTTGCCCAAGTTCAAAACAGTTCACAAAGACTTGGGATTCCCTTCCCCAAGAGTTCAAATCTTCCAGCTTTTCAAAACAACACAAGCTCCAATCTTCCAACTTTTCATAACAGCTCAAGTTCCTTGGGAACCATCCCAGCTCCGGTTTCTCACTGGTTCACATAGGCATTCTTGTTTCTTGACTTCAACATCACATAAGTGGTTGTTACAAAACCCAAGCTTCCTTTGCTTTCATTGGCTGTTTCCAGGGGCCCTCGGTCTAGGTGCAGTTGTCAGACCACATGGTCCACCCTCTACAGGTCACGCAACCGACACCCCTTATTTGTCCCCTCTCATTTGCTCCTTTTGTGCATGATGCCACTGCTCAGCAGCATGTAGGGTGTGGTGTAGTAGCCCCTCTGGCATAATGAAAGAGTTCAACAAATAAAACACGGTTCACAAAGCACTTGCTCCTCTTGGCCCGTGACAAATCTTGTAGTATTTCTCCTTATAAAACGTGTTTTCCTCTGGCCCTTGGCAACACTTGTTATCAAGCTTCTTCCAATAACACAGGGGATTAACTTTATTCGCTGGACACTTGTCAATTCTGTTCCTGCTCTTCTTTGTGCCCTCTTGGTACGTGGTAATGCTTGTTTATTCCACATACACAATTCCTTTATAGAGTTAGATTCAAATATATTGGTTTCATTTCGATTGCTACTCAAAAGTACCTGCTTTCACTTTAATTTGTTCCTATGGCTCTTGCCAATGCCTGTTCTCGCAAACCATGCAGATTTAAATGGCTTTTGCAAATGCAGGTTTCCTTTGACTTTACTGTATAACCCACCACTTAATACCAACAACACTTCTACAACACTTTCAATAAAGGTCACTGCACCTTCTTGACTTTGACAATGCCCGTGCAATGTTCGTTTCCCTTCTTTCACACGTCTCTGCTTTGCCTTGCTGGACACCTCAATTGATTCAGCAATGACTTGCTACTTTATTTCAGCTCGGGTATGGCATTCTCGGGATCAAATTGCTTTAACAATGGTTTAGCTGCAGTTACAAATGTATCTTTAAATACTGTTCGCGTTTGTGGAGAGCCCCGGGGATTCTAACATTTCTGAAACTCACTGGTGCTTCAATCCAGCTCCACAGTAGAAGCAACCTCCTCAGTTGCAGGCTGCCTTCAGCGTCTCACTCCCTGCTACTTCCACTGCCACAGAAAGGCTTCGGACTGCCCCTCAGACACTTCGGTGTTCTCCCAACACCCGGAGGTAACAAGCAGTTAATTAGGGTTGCGGGAGAACGGCCCAACTAGGCACTGCCTCTCGCTGCAAGACGGGTGCAGAAAGAAGCTCCTGCTTCAATGCCACTCACAAGACCAGACCCCAGCCTCACAGTGTCCTCGAGTCTCACTGCACTCAGCTACACGTCACTGCTCCCAGTTTAGGTGTCCCCAGCCCCTCCCCCCCTCCCCCCTCTGTTTGGGTAGACCATTGACTTCAATTGCCTGATTATGACTGCTCCATCTATATACTTCCATAGCCCTCTTCTTCGTCTGAGTACCAGAGTGGTGTTTGGGAAGGTCTGCCTTAATAAGGGAAGTGGGTATAACTCTGTGTTGTTTCCTCCTCATCCTGGCACCTGACTGATGTGTGTTTGTATTACGCAAATGAGGATGTGTCCCCATAGTTGGTCTCTTCCTCGTCCCAGTGTTGAAGTTATTTTTCTGGGGGACATTTTGCGGAGAAGACAAGGAAAAGTGCTGTAGTAGCCTACAAAGGCTTAGAGGGATTGAGGGTGCATTCTCAAAGGGGAAAGACGAGATACCATGTTACACCCTCTATCTCTCTATCCAAATCACTTCCCTCTAGGTATTCCTCCCTAGCATATCCATCCCCAGGGTCAGGATCCAGAAGCAACGGCCCTTCCCTGGCCACCTTGGAGGAGAATATCTGGGGAAAAGAAGTCAGAACGCCCTCAAGTTTCTCACACAACCATAACCCATTTAATCTTTAAAAGCGGTTTATCTGTATGTGTGTAGAGCAGCAGCAGGTAGCAGTAGTTTATCCCTCACTATGTTTTTATTGTCCCTTGCATATTAAAATCCTAAAGTGTTTCTTTTCTGTTTTTACCAGCTGATCTCACAATCAAAGCTGCAGGGCCAAGACATAGAAAATGTCCATAGAAGAAGCAAGGTAAATGTGGCAGAGAGTTGCCGTAGGGCGGAAAATGTGTTGCAAATAACTGCACTGCAGATCATCGGAGGTAGATTGCAGAGAAAGTGATCTAGACTTATGGCGCTGAGAACAACCAATTTCACCTGGGTCCAGAAAGACCCAGACCATGCAAAATTACTTAGGGGAAGAAGACTGTAGAATCAGTGCAGACCATGAGCAACTTCAGGCATGGTGTCAGACATGAGAGAAATGTAAAAGCAAGCACAAGCTTGCAAACAATGTTACATTAGTAAAACCAGATCTCAAACAACTTTGAAGATGGAGACTGAAGATAGAGAAGTGGAAAGCAAGCTAAATCCCACAAACAGGGATCTAGTCAGAAAAACCTCAGCAAGGTGAGAGCGAAGGAGAAAAGCCATTTCCAGAGCATATCTGGAAATATGGAGTCTGAGAAATGCTGAGCAGTTCTTCAGGTAGAAAAATATATATAATATCACTTCCTACAAATCGTGGGGAGCAGAGAGTGACAAAGCCAGGGTCAGTTCTTACATTACGCCAAAAACACTGTTAAGCTTTTAAAGAAAGCTACCACTATCTATCATTGACCAAAGGTTTCACAAAGGGACCTCTGAGACCAGTTCACATGACCCATTATGCTAATATAAGAGTTCCATGTCCATAGTTCTGACTACTCAAAATTAGGATTATTTCATGCATTTAAAAACAATGTTGGCTCTAACTCCATAATGATCTGACTTACAGCCAAAAGAAAACATTTTTATAACCTTGAAATTCTTCTCTACAGAATGGGTCTAAACATATCTGTAGATTTATTTATAATTGATAAAATTATAAATATTAATAACTACGTCATTTTTTATCACACAGATTCACACCTCATGTCCCTGAATTCATGCAGGGTTTTGGAGTCTACAAATATGTATAGCATCGATGTGTCGTGTTGCTAAGAGGAGACTTGGAACAAATATTATTTAGAGTTCAAAATTGTTCAAAACACCCCCTGTTTAGAAATGTAATCAATTCATACAATTATGGGGTGTATTCTGTAGACTTGTCAACCTTCGAAGCAATGCAATTGAAGGACTTGACCAATCAAAAAGTGTTAGCTCACCATGGCATAGTGTGAAAATAGTACACCTTATATAAGCAGAAACATAAAGGGAATTGTGAGAGGAGCTCTAGGATTGGGAAGGCTGCAGAAAAAGGAACACTTTTCCCAAATGGATGAGTGCTAAGCTTGGATACCATCTGGAGGTGAGTGGGCCTTATCCATGAGGAAGACTAAAGGAGATTTTACCTGAGGCAGACCTGCTTTCCTAGAGGCGGGAGAACGAGACCAGAAGGGGCACAGCTGACTGATATTATTTGAAATCTCTGCAGGTCCATGCTGGCTCTGTGATTTTAAAGAAGTATCCAAACCTAAAGATGAAAATACCACAATTTAATTAAAGATAGGTCTAGAATAATTTCTCTGCTAAATCCCAGGAGTGGGTGGACAGGAGAGAGGGGATGCCAGTAGTGGAAACTGATTCCAAATAGAGGTTTTTAACATCCACCACCCACGCTATTGAAAAACTTCAGTTCCGGCAGAAACTGAGATGAACCCAAAAGGTAGAGGTAGCCCACCCCGCACACTCCTCTCAAAGCTAACAAAGAAAGACATTATTTAAGCCGTGAGCCCTCCTGCTCTTGACACAGCAAGACTATCATTAGGGCAACACAGACAACAATGGCCACCTGCTATGAAAACAAGCTGCCTGAGCAGCTGGTCTCCCTGTTTTCGTTGGCTACAAAGGATGAAAGATACTTCTCCTTTCTGGTGCCTCCACTAAGGAACACCATCCTTTTTTCTCAGCGAAAGACAAATAACTTATTTGCGTTTAGCTGTTCCTTCAAAACATTTTTTTTTGTTGCTCTCCAAAAAATCCAATGTTGCCACCCAAATTCTTCCACCCGGGCACCAATGAACCCTTTCATGCGGCTGCACACTTTACAAAGCGACCACATATACATACCAGGAGAGCAACACAGCAATCCAACGAAGACTAAGCACAGCGCAACATTCTTTGCCCTCATAGAGGCAGTCCGACGCATCTTTTTCTTTTTTGAAACAATGACATTTTAAGCGGTATGTCCTCAGAAAAAAGCAACAAGTATTTTTTTTAAAAAGTTTGTTGACCCTGAAAAAGACTGGTCATTGGACTGATGGAGAGACCTTTTTCTCTAATGTAATTGGTAAATGCTTCAGTGATACATTTAAGGTGAAACATTGTTTCAAGTAGCATCCAGTCTGACACACAAGGGTCTGTCAACCATACAACAGAAATGAAAAATGCTCACAAAGTCCTTGATGTTTACACAATTTCTTTCTGTTTCGGAGGTGCTGCTGAGCAGTTCAATCATTAAGCTGTGGTATTCATGAGCTGTGATTGCAAGTTCACCAAGAGTCCTAAATACAAGATGTAATATGCAAACGTTATGTACATTAGCGATTCAAGCTAATGTTACTGAGACCTGTTTTGCAAACCTGCCGACACCACGAGAAAGAACGGTCTATAACTATCAAACTGACCGCAGGCATCAGAAGGGGACACCAGGAATCATTGCTGAAAATGGCGTTGCTAGTAACTGCCGAGACAGCTATGTGTTGTGCATGGTTTGCAAGATCATGCAACATTATTTCCTAATTTGTCAGATTGCATAAAGATCTGGCTTTCTGTGAAAACAGCAAACTGCCAACTGCATTTCTTCGGACAGGCATGGGGTTGCTCGTTCAGTAAGTAATACATGGCTTGCTTTCGCAGCGGTCTCTGGCTGTTATCTTGGCGATTTGTGATGCTGTGGATCTGGGGGACTTGGTATCGCATGGAAATGTTGGGGGCTCAGTACCTCGTGACAATACACATGGTGCCGTGACTCTGATTGAGGAAGTGGCTAGGCAGTTATAATGTAAACTGCCTCCAAAATACATGTAAAGATTATTTTAAATCAAGAGCGTTAACGGAGGAGAAGATGCATGGAATGAGAAAAGGGATTGTTGCATACTGCCCAGACATAATGTATAGGGTGTGTCCGAAACAGTAAAGAAAAGATCGTGTTCCCAAATGTCACAGAGTGAAATAAATCCACTCAGAGTAAAACCGCTCACATTTGAAAATACAAAATGTATGCTGCTGTGTAAACAAATGAAGGGTGAATTTATGAATATTGAGGTTTAGGAGCACTTAAGAATCAAGTCTTGAAGCACAAGGAGAACAATTATATTTGCTCATGATTTACATTGGAATGACGCATAGTTTAGTTGGCGTAAAGTGCAAACATTTGAAATGTGATATTTTCGGAAGAAAAAAAAAGAGGGAGTTTACCACTAAATAAATTAACAACATGCATCTAAGGTGCTGTTTTAGAAGTGCAAGTTACTTTATAGGGTAGGATAGGGCAAATGCTTCAGTATACATCCACGCAATTCATACTGGCTGTCCCTATTGAACTAAGAACTATAACACTGTGGAATGTATTAGGTGTAAAAACAACGAAGCAGCAGGTGTTTGAGGAACAATAAATGAAGACTGCACTGACACTTTATTTTCTTGTTTTGGAGCTTTTATATCACCTGGCAAAAGCTAAGTGGAGACACATTTAGAAAGTGTGCACACAGACTGAAAACTAGGAAGCAAAGTGTGCACACAGACTGACAACTAGGAAGCAACTAAGTGAAATATCAAAACAGTAATATGGAAAATATGCGGCTTTTTGGCACATGTTTGCATTCATGGTATGCAACACACATGTCTTAGTATAACAACAGTTACCACTCTAAGAAGATATTGTAAGATTTAAGTTACATTGCTTCTCTGCCCAGGGAAGCATTTTATTTGCCTAAGTCCTGAAATAACATGTCCCGATGTGCCATGTTCATAGGTTTTCATAACCGCTAATGTCTTCTGCATCAGTGGCATGCATTGCAGTACAGTATGGCTCATATTGGGACCTTATTTTCAGCCTGTGTCACATATGTCATGAATTGTATGCTCTGTTCTGCATTTTGACAGTATGCTTTAGTCCATTACTTTTGATCATATCATCAGCCTATCTGGTGTGTTAGTGAAGTGATTCAATCTCACAATCCCGAGATCACCTTGAACATAAACCCAATTATCAATGCATTGCATTATTCTTGAAAGCAGTATTGTGGTAAAGTCATATCCCTCTATAGGGAACATTTGTTTCATTTTGGAGAGTAATAATGACGTCCAAACTAACACATTGCAGGGAACTGTGTGCTTTCTGTGTTATTACAGACAAGGAAGTCCTCGGATTTGATTAATATAAAACATTGTTTTTTTATTGTTTATAGTTTACAAAGAAACCTTTACAACATTAAACATCAATTTGGACATATACATATAAAAACAGAATCATGTGATTAGATTAGCATAATACATTTCAACACCAAGAATAAAAGCCTCAATAATCACACATTTAATCAGATTATTAAACCTAAACAGAACACAGCAATCTACCATCTAAAAGGCTTATAGTCATACTAAAATCAGAGCAGCAATGTCATACAGTAAATCAGATCTGATAAAACAGGACACCTACCAACATATAGTGTATCTTAGATATTCTCAAAATACAATACTGTCCCCATCACCAATAGTAAGTTTACTATTCAACGTCCCTAATCTGCAGGGATACCACACAACTACCAGCAGACATACCTAATCATGATACAAAACAGATCGCTTTCAAGAGATATATACATAAGATCTAATAACATCTCAATGGCAGCATATTTTAACAGCCCAAGCAATCATTCTTTTTATATGGTCTTACACATTTTCCGAGCAAAAAAGCAAGACCTGTCTATTTTTCCTGATCCTGGACCATAGAAAGATTTAAAGATTTAATAAAGTATGCTACAGCCAGACCTTCTGAGATATTCTGAATAGTAATACATCTGGATCAAATATAATTGACATCATCCCTTGTCCCCCACTTTACAAACTTCTCCAGATAGGTCAATCTCCTTGTCTGACGCGCTGGACAATACATTAGCAAAGGCTCCATTGTTTCTGTTTCTCCTGTTTTCACACAATATCGCTCACCAGAGGTTCACCACATCTACCACCTTCCTTCTGTAGAAGACCTCTCTCGTTGGCAGGCTATTCCAATGTAATTTAAGCAGTAGATTGCGGTAATATCAGTTTGGGAATTGGGTCAGTAAAAATGAGGCAGACCCACACTGTTTATGGTCCCACTGCAAATGACTTAGTGACGGATAGTTGTGACATTTCTCAGTTGTTATGATCCAGTCCCTTTCATATAGCAGTAGTTTAACTTTGTCAAGATTTGTTATCAGGGTAGGCATATCCATACCCAGATCCAACAGCAATTTATCATAAATATCCCGGAATGTACTCAGATATTTGCAGGGAGGATTCCTCATCGTACCAATGGGAATAAGCCTGCCCAGGTCTACATAAGACCTGGGCAGGCAGGTGTGTTTTTTAGAGACATAATCATATTTCTAAACCATGTCATCATTTGCCATTCAACCCGGACCTGCAGCGAGACCAGACCAAGCTTAAACCTGATTGCCGCCATTGGAATATTATGGGGTACCCTTAGGGTTTCCTTCACAACCTGCCCTCCAGAGTTTCCCAGAAATTTAACAGTTCCTTATAATGGAGCTCCATCCCGTATATAGGCGGATTCCTGCATAGCCCTCATTACCAGCCCATTCAGATTCGTCGTGTGTCCCACTGTAAATCCTGTCTGAAGTTTATTAAGACAATGGGCCTCATTACGAGGTTGGAGATTGCCATGGCGCCAGCAGCGCCATGGCTGCCTCCAAAATCGTACGGACTCCAGTCTGGTGGATGGAGGAATTACCTGTCCATTCCGAGGTCGGAGGGACCGGTAATTCCCCATTCACCAGAGCCATTTGCCATTCCCATTTGAGCCCCCATAGGGTTCAATGGGAAGGGGGAAGGCGGCAATAATGGTACCGCAAATTGCAGTACCGTTATTGACCCCGGTATCCCTTTGCGGGTCCCGTCCTTAACGCCTGATAAAACCAGGCGTTAAGGAAGGACCCACAAAGGGAACTCATAGTAAGGCGGTAAGGGATTACCGGCACTGGTGGCCTTACCGGTGCCAGTAATCCCTTACCGCCCACCTCGTAATGAGGCCCAATGAGAGCTGGCCATCCATTCATTTACATGTACTAACAAAATAGATGCAAACATCTTACAGTCCGCGACTATTAGCGATATCGGACGATAATTTCTGACTTGGTCTCTTTCCCCTCGTTTAAAAATGGGTACTACATAAGCTGTCTGCCAACTACCTGGTATAGCACCATCTTTAGCCATACTCTTATAGAGAGCCATAAGGACCTTCGCCCAGGCTGCCGGGTTCCCTTTGAAGGTGTTATTGGTCAACCCGTTCGGTCCCGCCGCACTCGAGTTGTTTGCATTTTTAATTAACTTCAATACTTCCTCGTAATTAACGCTCAGATCCCAGCATACCGTATCTTTAACATTCAGTTCTCCTTGTTTCTCTAGTTCTGTTGGTGTCGGGGCCCATGCAGGTCTGAAAAGAAGCTAACCCATTGGGCTTCCGAAACTGCATTCACCTGGTCGACTATAGCTGGGAGCTCCTGATAGTTAATTAATTCCCAGAAGGCCCTAAGAACTCTTTTCACAAGGGTAATCAGCATCAGTTCTGCATCCTTTTGCATCATACTCGCCTTTCTGGATCAACAATATTTCTTAAATTTCTGTTTGGCCTTTTTGGTTCTAACGTTTTTCTCTGATTGGTCATATCCCAAATAACATAGTGATCTTAGTATCTGGTTTAAATTAGTTTTCTCTTTAGCCAGACTTTTATCAAAGATATGTCTGTGTTTGGTTGCCGATACACTGAACCTCAGATACGGCGAGGCTCCGTTAAACAAATCCCTCAAGAAGTTGTTAAATTCCGCCGGGGTGAACACATGAAGTTTCCAATCCATAGTGGTTTCATTTATTATTTTATGAATTTCCCCATCAAGGGCCTCTATATTTCTTGTGGTCCATCTTACCCTTTTCCTTGTCCAACAGTTCTCAGATTGGTCAGATTTCCTTTGGTGGACTTGTTAATGGTCAGAAGAAATTCTACTCTAAGTGTACTATGGTCACTCCACGAATTGGGGACAATCTTAGCCCCAGAGTTGAGCTTAAACAACCAGGCGATCCACAAAGATGTATTCTATTGTCGACAAACTCGCACCTCGTTGCCAGGTAGGTTTAGATGGTTTTACCACGTCGAGTTCTCAGTTTAGGCATGTAAGACCTATAGACTCCAACGTTAGATTCTGCATTTTACCCCACTTTATTTTATCCCCTCCTCTACTTCCACATGTTATTTCATCACCTAGATCGTAATAGGGGTCATTGTGTGCAATTCTACAGTCTGGGTTAAGATCTCCTGCCGGGATCATTCTACCCTTAGGGGAGGTGCAGTACCATTCTCACGCTAATCTTGTAATACAATCAAGAAAGATCTTCAGATTAGCCATTCCATTGTGCCAGTAGACATTAATTAGGAGGACTTCCACTGAGCCATCCAACGAATAGGTCCTAACCGCAAGAATACCCAAAGGGAGGTTTGGGATTACTTTCACCAATAAACCAAGGGTACCCTTTATCGCAATCATAAGGCCCACCGACGGTCTACCTCCCTTATTCTGTTTCGCTAGTTGAGAATAAACCTCATAACTATCCAAAGCGAGGTTGGCTGAGTGCCACGTCTCTTGTAGAAAAATGACACTATTTTCTTTCAGCATATCGATGGTGGCAGGGTTTGTAAGTAAATGTAGGTGCCCCCTAGTGTTCCAAGACAGGAGTGTCAGAGTAACCTCTTCTTTATTTCTTAGATATATAGCACTTGATTGTATTAGGTTGGATATATAATTTCCACAAGACGGAGATAATTTGGGCTCAGTCTTGGGCCCAAATGACGTCCGAACTAACACATTGCAGGAAACTGTGTACTTTCTGTGTTCATACAGACAAGGAAGTCCTCGGATTTGATGATTATAAAAATGTTTCTATTTACAGTATTTATTTGAATTTTGAGGCACCAACGGCTAAGCTGTTGAGACTTTTGTCATCATCTGTACTCTTTAATTCCTACGCATGTGGAAAACCTCTCAGCCGTTGGAATTAATGGGGAAATCACAGCTCCCATTTAATCCAATTGGCAGAGGGACTCCTCTTATGAGGAGGCAGTTTAATTGGAGGGAGATGGATGAAGGAGCTGCTGTGTGCCCTGAACCTGAGGTAGAGGTAGGTAAGAGGCATATGGGGCGATGTGGTCAGGGAGGCACATAAACGTTAGTGTTTTACCATAATTGCATTAAGTAGATATAGTAAAAACACTTTGTTCACTGTTATGTTATGATGATTTATACCGCGCATCTCTGACATTTGCATGGTCTCCAGGCTCTCACGTGGCTCTGTAAGAAATGTGGGTTGGGTTGGTTAGTGATGGAAGAGGGATAAAATAGAAGTTGTGCTCTTCTGTTGATGCTTGTTGGAGGACCAGGAGAAACTGGTATGTGTGCGTGTCAGCTTTCGGGGTGTGCTCTGATGTGTGTGCTCTGGGCTTGTTGTGTCCGGAGGGGGTAGCATCCTGTGTCTGGGTTGTTTGTTGTTTGCAACTGTTTGAGGGAAAAGACACTCCAGGTTAGCGTGGAAACATCTAGAGGTGCTGCATACCGCGCTTACTCACCGCATTTCTTCTTCATAACCGGCACCCACGCTGAAAACGTCGCCGCACCTAAAAGACACAGAAAAAGAACTCAGTTCAATACAAATACGAAATGGTCGCATCGCGCATCGCGCTCTCACTCACCTTCAGCTTTACTCATCTCAGCAGCACGTCGCCATCCCTGGACGCCGGCCAACATCTAAGGAAGGAAAGCAACGAAGTTAGAGAACTGTTCAAAAGACTCATTATACTTACCTGTTGGACTCTTGCCAGTGAAGTAACTAGGCAGCAACGAGCCCGCATCAATCAACGCGCCCCTGCGCTGAAAGCAGGTCAGAGAGCACACTTTCCAAGAAAGCAAGGTGAGCTGTGGATCAAAGGGAAGAGTTGGACCCCAGGGAAGAAGGGGTTCAAGCACACAGAGACAATAGGGAGTTAAACTCTACCAATCCTGTGTTTCAGGCCCAGTCTCCAGTCGAGTAGACTCCAGGGAAGGGTTCAAGGTCGTAAGAGGTCAGAACAGGCTGAGTGACGTCCCTGTGGATACCAGGTGAGCGTTACATATAGGTACTCTTTGTGAAATGATACCACATTTTTAAATGGTGGTATCACTATCTCAGAACGAGCTCTAATTTGACAAAGACTACTTAAATAAAGGCCAAATAACCAGTAAGTAAATTTTAGATCTATTTACTATGTCTATGCTCAATGTGTTGGCTTGCAAACCCATGTTTTTGAGACTTCACTTTTGAACCAAAGTATTTCTACTATGTCTATGCTTAATGTAAGATATTACAAATTCTAACAAAGGAAATGGCTGGCATGATGGAGCAAAGTCATCATAGGTGTGCCCTTTCACTGATAAATACAGGCATGTCGGGGCAAAGCAAAGCCCTGGCAGGTGTTTCCTTGCAGGAACAAACAGTGGGCCTCATTCCATGTGTGGTGGTCTGGAAACTAGGGTGCTGGTAAGCACCGGGAAGTCAGGCGGCAGATTCAGTGTTTCTGAGTCGGTGGCAACCCACCGGTGTGGGTTACAGCCAACCTCAGAATGAGGGCCATTGTCATTTTGCGGTAAAGCCATTGCAGGTGTGTCCTTACCGGGGCAAATGCTGGCACTTTAGGACACATCCATCACAGTTGTCTCCTAAAGGGGCAAATACTGGCATTTACGGCAAAGCCATTACAGCTGTGTTCCTACAGGGGTAATTGTTGGCAATATTTGGGGCAAAGGATTCAAAGCTGCGTTTGTACAGGGCGAAACATGCTGGCAATATTTCATCAAAGACATCACAGGTATGCCCTTAAAGGGGAACATTCGGGCACTCCTGTGCAAAAATAGCACAGGTGTGTACCTATATTGTCAAATGCTGCCATTTTGGGTCAAAGACATCACAGGTGTTTCCTTACAGCTGTAAGTGCTGGCATTTTTGGGCAAAGCCATCACAGTTATGTTCTTTTTCGGGGCAAATGTTAGCAATATTTGGGCATAACCATCACAGGTGTGTACTTACAGGTTCAAATACTGGCAATATTCGGGCAAAGCCACCATGAGTGTTTTCTTATAGTGACAATACTGGCAATGTTATATTTTTTTGTCCCTACTGCTTATCTACAAAATGTTCTAACTAGCAGCCGCCTATCTGTATGTTTGAAATGTGCATGCATATCCCTGCTCTCAGTTACTTGTTTCCATTATTCTTCATATTTTTGTGGTGGCATACCCGCTGATGCAAGACATAGTACATTACCAATGATCAGTAATATTTGTATGTTTGTATTTATTTGAAGAAGGTCTTGTCAATTTCAATCAGAAATAACTTACAATAGCATATTAACAGATTCCAGAGGTATTCCCAGCAAGAGTGCCTTCACAATACCACAAAGATGAGGACAATTGGTGAGCCAGTTTGTGAGGGTGTGAACAAAGTGTGGCCCAGGATCAGGGACCGAACAAAACAGGTGACTTAGAAAGTTGACATTAACTTAGTGCATGTTAGATTGGATTGACTTATTAGGATTTGTGCCATATGTAAGGATTAACTGTGTACGGTTTAATTTTAAACTATGAACACAATTAACTTAGTGCAGTACAATGGATTGTGCTCTTTCAGTTCAAGAAAAGGGAGTACTTTTGGAAAAATTAGATTTTTTGACGTCACAGAAAATATTTGACCGGGGTGGCTCGTCCATACAGGGTGATTCGGCATCCACATACCACTCATTATGGATGAACTGAGCCAGCCGAATGAAAACACTGAGCGCTCCCCCAGCACAAGCTGAGGGAGCACTCCTGGGCTGGCATTAACTGAACTGTCAAAGGGAAACATAGCTTCCCTTTGACATTTCAGTAGTACTCCAGTGCGCATGTCCAATGAGACACGCAAGGCCGTTGGAGTTTTGCTTCCCCAGTTTTGCATAGTCCATTGGGAATGCAGGCTGAGGTAATGCATGGCTGTATGTGTGAGGGAGCTCTCCTGTGCCTCCCCGCACATACAGAGTCTGAGGGGCGGCGTGATGGCGTTCCGGCTCCTCTGCTCAAATGACATTTAATTTACACCCCTCCAATTAAAACATTCACCAGCCACCACTGCATTTGATGATGTCCTCTACTTTTCAGGAATGAATAAAGTACATCGGTCTTGTGAGGTGTGGCATGAACATCGTGTACCTTCTGGAGACCCTTCAGCACTAGCCTCTATGTGTCCAAAAGCCCATTGCCTATTTTGAACACTGTGGTGAACCAGCAAATTGATTAAAGAAGAACCCGGGTATTGTGCAGCACATGAGGGCCTTGCATGAACAAGTGACAAAGAACATCTCAGAGAGGTTTAACCTTAGTGCAAAGGGAGACCAATTCCACTTGCCCTGTTGTTCGAGAAGTGTGTGCTCATCCGCCTCCCTCTTTGCACCAGAATTAAATAAGTTTATAAAGGGTGCGGCTGTGGTGATAAAAGAATGCAGTACAAGAGTGCCATCCTTTCTACCGGGCAATGCAATGAGAGGGGCATGTTGCCAGATTAAGATAAAACATTCAGTCCAGAAAGGAACTAAATTGGTGAACTGCCATCCCTGTGGGTGTTTGGCTTATAGACTGGAAGAAGGATGGAACACGAAGAAAATGCTGTGTACATATCTCGGGTCCCAGGCCTCCGCAGCAATATGAAAAAAAAAGAGAATACGTGCTCCAGCACTCAGCCTCGTGAGTCATCCCTTGTACAATACACATGATGCATGGAACCAGGGTAATGCCATAACTCTTTTAACTGGGGATTTGGTTATAGCAATATCCACAAGGAGAACACGCGGGTGGAGATCAGGGTATGTGTGAAACAATTAAGTTTCCGTATTTTAATAGGGATTTTTCTGTTCAGATTCGAGATAATGCAGAAAGCATAGATGCTTTCAGGCACAAATGCCTCTTTTTGGCATGGAAATTGAAAGCTGGAATATACCATGAGACACTTCATCGAGAAAAACTCCACGCAAATTGCTTTGACAGAGACCCCGGGATGCATGGCTTTCCACCCATAAGAGCTTTCTGTCACGTGTGGATAATGCCATCGATTTACAGTCGTGCAAGCGACTCCTCTCTGCCGATTGGGAGATGGAATGCAGTGTTTATGAGATGATGCAAACCATAGACAATAAATGGTCCACTCTCATGCTCAACCGGGATGTTCAGTGTTTGTTGCTGGGGATATTGCATTGTGTGGCACTTTGTGCATGGGCAACTGTGCCTCGAGAATTGATTACGTTATGGTTAATGAGGAGCTATTCCCTCTTTGTGTAAACTTTCGAATTATGGACACGAGCCTGAGTAACTACAAGATGTTAACTGCTTGCTTCTCTCTACCCATCAAGCAGTGCATAAATGACGGTCCAACCAGAGGGTTACTGAATTTTTCAGGGAACCGAATTAAATAGACACAGGGGAATAACACGAAATGTAATTCGATCGTCATGAATGCTCTGGATGATGCAAGAGAGTGCCTAGCTTCACCATATGCGTGTTGCACCTTTCTCAAAGATACCCCTTGCATTCCTCAGGCTTATTTGCTGTGTGGTGTGATGAATTCTGCGGAGTCATCATTGATTCTCAGCCGAAAGTCTCCTCCCATGTTGCCAGGGGAAGGCAGACTCTACCTGATCCTAACCCTGGGGGTGGTATTATGAAGGAGGATCACATGGGAGGAGAAGGCTGTCAAGGCAATGTGGTGACTGTGTCAGGAGAGACACTGTATTCATCTTCTTTTGAGGATGAGGTTTCCCTAATGCCTGAATATTTAATAGTATGTTGTCACACTAGGGCCTCCCCTCCCAGACTTAACCATGGTGTCAAGCATGAGAACCCTTTTTGTAAACATGAAAATGATGTATATAAGGGACAGGGAGTTAATAAAACTACTTTTAGTAGCTATTATTCTACATTATGTTTGGATTATAAACTTAAGAGAAACCCATTACTTCCTTTACAATCTTCCCATGAAAAAACATGCTATAAATCACTCAAACAGAGTAGGATTAAATGATCTTAAAACAACTAAGAACATTATGGACTTCAAGTCCCATAATGCTCTTGGTTCTGAGACGAGGAAAAGGGGTCCTGATTTACCAAACTGTAATGATAATGAACGGTCTAGTGGTTGTAATGAACCCCACCTGAGCGGGACCTTTAAACATTTAAAGGCCAGGCCTTTCAGGTGCAGGCCAAGCAGAAGCAGCTTGAGGAAGCAGAAGTGGGAGCCGCAGCTGTACTGAAAGCGGAATGCTGTGCAGAGAATGTGGCAGAGCTTGGGGTTCCTGGAAGATGCAGAGGATGCACAGCAGGAAGCTGTATTGAGGCCCGCTGTCCCGAGGAAGAGAGAAGCTCTCTGTGTCCTGCATCTCGGCTCGTTGTGAGGTTTTCACCACAACGTGTGTGGAGCGGTGAAATCTCCATTGACAAACAGCGCGAGCAGCGGAAGGCTGACCGGAGCTATCAAATGCCAGGGTGTCCTGACGAATGAAGAAAAAGCAGCGAGCCAGAAGGACACACCAGGTTATACCAGTGAGTTGGCTTGATAAAGGTGACCCCGCAGCGCTCTGAAGTAGACTGATGTGTAGAAATGTACCTTTTTAATACTGAACCTTTAAAATCAAAGCCAAAATGGGGCAATAATCAAGCAAAGTAAATGCAATTTCCCAAAAGTAGATGTCGAATAGGAGACTAGTGTAACCCGCATTACCAATGCCATAAATGGGCAATAACAAAACAAAGGGGATACAGCTTTCCTTAGGAGGAATATCCAACAAGGGGACATTATAACCTTGAAGTGAAGGATTTCCAGGAGTCACGGTAAAATACTGGTAAGTATTTATTTCCATAAACTGAAGGCCTTTCTGGTGATGTATCTGGCAACAGGGAGGGTTGTTTCCATATATATATATATATATATATATATATATATATTACTGTGGGACCCTATAGAGGTTCCATGTCTCCAGGGAGACCTGTGGGAAACAAGAAGATGTCTCACCCACTAGTCCCCGGGGATCTGTCATCCAGGTGGCCAGGACACAGCCATCGCTTTTGGATCCAGCTCATGGGGGAAGACCAGTGCAGGTGGATCACCTGGGTGAGGGGTCTTCAAGGAATGGGAGTGGGATACAGGATGGTGAGAAGCAGTATCCCCTTCTCTATAACACCTTTAGCCCATCCTACCCGGTAGGATATTTAGGAACTCTACCCCACCCCCCTTTTACAATACAAACACTTTCTCAGTGACAGCCCGCTCTAAGGGAAAACAGACTAACACCCGAGCTGTGTACCTGCCATGTCCAAATACTATGGTCAGGCGAGGTCAGGCAATTATCGACAATCACTCACACCTGACTTCCATTACATTTCCCCACACGGATAAAAGGCGGAGCACAAGAGCACACACTGAGCGTGGCAAAACACAAGCGAAAACAGATAGTTCCAAGATGGCAGTTTAACAAGAGAAGAAAGATGGCAAAACAGAAGGGGGTCGCAAGGAGGGAGGTACCCTTGACCTTTTCTACAAGGAACCGTTGCTTTCATGAGTGCTCAAGATTGGAAAGCATAAGACCAGGAAAACAGGCTGAAGAATCCTGCATTGTGTGCTGGAGATGCCCAGTGCCCTGCCACGCCAATAATCAAGGCGGGGAGAATCAGCAGCCACTGTGGTACTGTCCTTGGCTCCAAGAACAAAGCTGCTTCAGTGAAAACAACACAGCTGGTGAGTTGGGGAGACCGATACATGACCAGGCTGTGTTGAAGCCAAGGTTGCAAGCAGCAACATTGTATGGCGAGCTCTAGAACGTACATTGTTAAAAGGTATGTGATAAGATACACAAGTGAAGTTAAACTGGTGATGAGTGATTGAACTTTAAAAGCAAGCTACAATACCTTTGACAGAGTGGTCCGGCACCGCATGGGTGCTCAATCGAAGGTCTCTGTAAGGTATCCAGCTGAGGAGTAACGAAAGTAGATACATTTGATCCGAGCCGGGTGGAGGGAGATCATTTGAAAGTGAACAATTAAATGTGAATCGAAGTGGTCCTGCGACAGGTCAAGCAAAATTCTGCGCACATTCGAAAGTCTTCAATTTTGATGAAATAGAGAATGTTTGGAAAAATACACAAATCTGGCCTGAGCCCGGCAGAGAGAGATCAAATGAAGATTTTGTGTTAAAGTGAGTCTGAGCCCAGCAGAGGGCCATCTGGAGTGAACAGTGAATCACCTAAGAAGGTTTTTGTATAAAAGGAGGTCTGAGCCCGGCAGAGGGGCACCCGGGGTGAATCGAAAATCACCCAAGAAGTTGTATATGAGAATCCTGAGGAGAAAGGAACTTTTGAATGTTTGTTTGTCATATCAGGTCCTCTGAAGTAAGAGACTTTGAATGGCAAAGAGACTTTAGTACAGAAGGCCCTGATACTGAGATTTAAACTGCATCCTCGTGCTAGAGAAGCCAGAGATTGTGCTAAGCTCGAGTGTGCCGCCTTGTCCCATGCTGAACATGTGGGGAAGGGAAGCCAATGACTTGAATATCCTGACATATCATTTCCTGAACACTTTTCTTTTGCAAAACATTGATTCCCACACTATTTGTATTTAGAGGTAATGATTGACAATAGGTTTATCAGTATGGACCCCTTTATTTTGACTAGACACCACTAGGACTGCGTTATTATTATTTGATGGCCGTAGCTTGCTCTCATCTTTAGATTTAGGATTAGATAGGCGTTTTTCAATCCCAGTTGAAGTTCAATAAACACCCTTGAACTGTGATCACTTGTGTCTGTTTTACTGTGTGATACCAAGCCTTCCTTACCTATGGTGTCAAAGGTGGGATTTGATTCGATTGATACCAATTGAGAATCCATGCTAATAATTGTTGTACCACCAGAAGGGGAAAATAGAATCGTTGAGCTCCTTGACTCTGACAGTGATTCCTCTCTTAAAGAGGTTTTGTTCTCCCAGCTACACGTCCCAACTGGTCAACAAGATTTGTTTTTTAAAACCCAGTTGTTATTAGATACTCTTCCACTGTGCCATTATAACATCCAACAGTCAAATAGAATAATCTTAAAAATACGACTAGCGCACACCTTCATTAGACCCAGCGCCCTGAATTCCCCTTGTCCTGAACCTTTTTTCTCCTTGGCAATGTGATGCAACTGTATGTCCTGTGACTTTGTAACAAACGATGAAAGCAAAAGCTTATATTTCATGTTGGCATTGATTGTGATAATTCACTTGCTCATCCGTGAATGGCTAAAAGGACATTCATCCAAATAACAATGGCTTGGAATGTATATCTATTCTTTCCTGATCATCAGCTGTTCTCTGTTTATACTCGCGTTTTCTTTGTTCTTCCGCCTTTTCCTGTTTTCTGACCTGTTCATCATGATATAACTGCTTTCGTTTCTGCCTATCCTTTTTTCTCACCCCTTCTTCTCTTAATCGTCCTTCCTTTTTCTTATCTTTTCTTTCTGATTCGTCTCGTTCTCCCCTTTGTCTCATGTCCCCAATGCCTTTGCCATCGAGTTTCAATAAAATCTGACCTCCCATCCATTCGTTCTGTGCGAGTGCCATCTCATCAGTTCTATCTTCATCTCCTTTCCATCTCTTTACCTCTCTTCCCGTACCTAGAGATGTACTTGCGTGTGCTTGATCGCCTTTTTCCTTTTTGCGTCTCTACTTGTCCCTCGGGACTTTGGAGGCAATATTGCTTTCCCAGTCTTTCTCTGGGCTTCCGTCACTACTTTGCATAGGTGACTCATATTACGGGTTGCTATATCCCGTTGCTGCTTTAAGTTCCCTCAGTGGGTACAATCCTTCATCTTTACTAGCTCCGTTTTCTATTTCAGACGGGGTGGGTGGCGCAGAAGGCTCTTCAGCCCCTCTTTGCGTATATTCAGTATCCAATCTAACAGCGGCTCCTCCTCTCTTTCTTCCTGGTACATCTTCCAAAGTTCTAAACTAGCCAGGCGATTGTCTAACTTTTTGCCAGTGTATGTGGCATGTAAATATGTCGTCATGTGCTGCAGGACCGTTTTGGATAGCGATCCGCCATGGGGCCATGGCATAAACATTTTGTCTGCGGTCCCTTTAACCCATTCCACACTATACTGTTTAAGCTTAGGAGCGTGTTTCGGCAACTGTTTGCACAAGTGTATTAACGGAGTAATGTCTTCCATGCTTGACTCGTTTACCCCTTATTCATAGAACACTTGCTTTTTTTCCACTTCACACTTTATTAAAATTGCGTCTCAACAACCAACAATATGAGCGAGCACCAATCGTCGCAAGCTCTAATCCTGTTACTTCAACAATATTTTTTACTTTAATCTTGCTAAGAAAACAACCTTCAATCCATGTCATGCAATAATATCCTTCTAGAATCATGCAATTTTCATACCTTTTTTCACATAAAAACTGTCTTCGACTATGACGTCACAATTTTACTCAAACATATAAAACAAACAGACAAACTCTGGCCGGCCACATAAATCTTATGCCGTCTGCTCTCTCAGGCGCATCTTACCCCTAATGTCTGTTCCGACATGGAACTTAAGCCTATCTCTTTACGATTGTCTTTAATCAATCCGGTCATCCTATTTACAGAACTTTAGATAAGGGCTTCTGCTAGCATTCTTTAAAAATCTAGGAACTGGGTGTATACTCTTATCGCGGCCACACTCACAATAACTCTTTGCATTGCTCGGCCAAACTCTAGTCAATATCTTTCCCCTTATATATACATTACATTCTTATTCTGACGTTATATTTTATCCCGCCTCCCTTTGTTACCTTCCGTTACTTGTTTTCTAAGCTTGCATGCTTTGCCAAAACATTCAGTCTTTTTTACTCACCATTTGCATTTCTTTCATCTACGGACGCTCGGGATCACCGCCTTCGTTACCACCTCTCTGTGCCGCTCGTCCGATCCGCTACTCGTACATGTGGGATTTTGGGAGAAAGCAAGGGACCCGTCACACCTATCCTGCAGGATTTTTCAATTAATCCACTATCTACGGGGAGCTTCTCGTTCTATCAGCCGGATGGCAAAGGACGCGTGATATTGCAGAAGACCCGAAGTTACTTAGGTCGACGGTCGATGGGTATCTTTATCTAATCTAACCATCTAACTCTGCTACCAAGTGAACTGGATTATCTCCAAACAGCCCTTTAAGATGAGTAGCAATACCCTCGAGATAGATGGGGATGCAGATTCATACTTATGCATCAAATAATGAAGACAACTCAATAGTTTGGCAAAGTGAGTCCATTTAATGACAAGTTCATAATGCGGGGAGTACAACGAACATCAACAATCGCTCGATCTTCTCGCTCTCTTTACTTTTAGAAAAAACTCAATATAGCCAAAACTCATCATTGCTGACGTACAACCTGCGCACGTACTAACGTCATTCTACGTGGCAACTTAAAAACCTAACATGCAACGTGATTGGTTATAGGAAGGTAACTTAATATAGATACTATATACTAGATACTATATCTGTATATGATAACGCGGAGAGGGGATTGGATAATCAATGTCAGGTGGGGCAACTAAGCCCTCCCTTCAAAATGGCCACTATGAACGTCACTAAAAGTACGACGTCCCATTGGCTCTACTAACTATAGGATCCTATATCACATGGTCCAGTATGATTGGGTTGGCATCAACCCCACTCATACTTTTTCACCTACGTCAAGCAGCATGCAGAAAGAACATCCAGGTGCAGAGAAGCTCGTCTGCACCCCAGCTTCCCACCAATTATGCTACAATCAATCATCACCTCAGTAGTCATGTGTCAATGACTTCTTTGTAGTTTGGCCTTGAGTCTGCTCTGTGCTCTGAGAACTTTTAAGGAGTATGGGCATGGCAGGGATCCATGCGTAGATGTGAAAGTCTCACTCTTCCAGCCTGCCTTTGTCACGTGACTGGACACTGTGAAATCAGCTTTTCTCTGTGTCTTTTTGTATATTTGATTTAATTCTACCAGTTCTCTCCCGTCTGTGGCTTATCTTGAACTTTCTGAATGGGATCCTCTGTTCTCTTCTCACCTTAATTGTATCTAATGTCGGCTTACTCCAGCCAGGTAAGACCTTGGCTTCTTGGCATGGTCATCCTTAGCTGAGTTCTGCTCTGTCTCGATTCTTGATTTCTTGCTGCAACACACTTCATTTGAGGCCTTTTGTAACCTTTGTTCAATTCTGCTCATATACGTAGTGGACTTGCATTCATACATAAAGTGCTTCTTGAGGTATATACTTGTAAACGGTGGCACTTGCCGCAAACTATTGACTATTTAGCATAAGCTAGGTTCACGATTTCTGTGCCTCTGCTAGTCGCTTGCATCTGTAGACATTTAAACTAACTAAATATCTTCATCATGTATGTGGCATAAGTTTCTTCATCTTGAGCCCACGATGTTACTTATCCATGGTATCTTCTCCATATTTCGTCTCTTGTCAGTATTCTCAGGTCATTATATCTTCTATATGTGCGTCAGTCTGATTTCTTATGACGTCACCATTCATCTTACTTCATTATCCACTTTGCTTCTTCGGGTATTTTATTCAAACAACCAACATATTGTTTCGAATGTATGTATGGCTTTTTTAATGGATACCTTACTGTCCAGGTTTTCTTGGGTGTCGGTATATTAATAGGTGCTGTTACACTGATAGGTACTGGCAGAGCCCATGTGCTGCTCTCTGCTGATTTAACTGTTCTTCATACGTCACATACTTTGGTGTGACCTCGATAGGCAATGGGAGGGGGGCAACTGGAGTGGGGCGATACTTGACACTTCCTCTTCAAGTTCCTTTACTATTTTCAATGACTTTCACTTGCATGCTCAGCGTGACGCAGAATTTGCTGTTAGGCCCCCAGCAACCCATTCCGTCTCCCTGGGCTCACCGGGTGTCTTTGGTGGTGCTTGCATCCCCTCTTTGTCTTCTCGTCGGGATCTGCTGACTAGGCGTATGATCTGTCAGTTGGTCCGTCTTCACTCTGTTTTCTCTCACTCCATGCAGCTCCTGCTGCTCCTGGTCACCAGGCTGCTTTCGGTTTTGATTCCCCTGACACGCTTGTTTGGGCCTCTGGGTTGCGAATGGCGTACTTGTCAGCATTCAAACTGATTGCCGACAGCTTCAGACTCTGTCACACTTTCTCGATGCTATCAGCCATGGTAGTTTTAAACTTCCTGGCATTTGTCAAAAGTTTCCAAAAACTATAATGCAGCATTGGCTTACTGCTTCTATGCATCTTCATTGATCCATCTTTGTTCTTCATCTCAGTACATAAATGGGGGGGGGGGGAACAAGGCACCTTGCTGTGAAAACCTGGGGTTTCTTCCTCTATGTCATAGTAAGCCATACAAGTATGGGTGTCATATGGAATTGAGGTTGCCAGGCTATTTTGCTCTATGGTTTGCCTACCTCTCTGGAGTTGGTCTTCCCCAATGTGGTCCTCCCGCAGATAGACACCCCCAGGGTCAGAGTCAGGTAGCTTCTGCCTTTCCCTGGCCACATAAGAGAAGCTTGCCTCCACAGAATCAGTGGCAATATCGCTAGATTCGTCACAGAGAACTACACACATGTGAAATCCATGCACACATATTGTGGTAGATCAGGACCCATGGAATGACAATGTGGTTTTCAAAGGTTTCTTCATTGTTAAGTCACCAGAAACCTAAGCAGTCGCTATCACATAAGGTGCTTGGATCTATTCTAAAAAGAGAAAAGTAAAAAGTGCGCTTGGCGGGATGTTTGTTACAAATTATAAAGCCCTATGCCTGGAATCCTATGCTATCTGCGTTCTGTCCCTACCACTTAGAAAAGAATCACATAAACTCAAAATACAGCTGGGCTTGGGCCTTAAGCAAGTGTCTAGTGGTTGGCTACTGATCCCCAGTGTTGTGTGTCCTTTTTTAAAAGAGGCTCCTCGCCCCTGTGTAAAGGCAAAGCAAGAAGCTTGACTGAGTTTGCGATCTTTTCTCTCCTGTATTGTCTTGCGCCCTGGCTTGAGGCTGGGGCCTGGCTTATTTCACCCTGTGTTTTTGTTCTCCAGTCTCTCACCCTACATTGTGGGTTTGTTTCTTTTACCTATCCTTGGGGTCTCTTCTTCCCATTGTTGGGCCGGTCCTCTTCTTTCCCGATACCCTGGAGCCACTGCTGTTGTGTTGGTGGGTGCTTGACGGGAGAGTCAGGGACATCTGCTGCCACAGTGCATTTTTGTTGGTCCCCTCCAGGAGTCGTGTACCGGGCAGAGCTTGCCCCTTTCTCCATCGGGCCTCCCTCGTGGCTCTTGGTTTGGTGTCTCTTTGCGCTAGTTCTCTGGCTGTCTCAGTCCCTCGTTGCACCTTCGAGTCCAGCCTCTCTGCCTCCTGGACTGGAAGGTTTGTCTGTATTATGCTGGCTCAGTCATGGCTCTCCTTGCCATGCCTGGTGTACGCACCTCGTCTGACAACACCACCGAGGAGGAAGATCCTGTCCTTCTTGGTTTCCGCAGGCTTCTCTCTCTTGCTTCAATGTGGTTTGCTTCTTTATCTTTCTCTGTGCAAGGGGATGGGTTGCTCCAACCTCTTCTCGCTCCAAGTCTGTATGCTTCACATGGATGGTCAGAAACCACATCAGTCAGTCCAAAAGGAAGTGTCAAGTCATCACACAAATTCAAACCCATGTAGCCAATAAAAGTATTGGGACTTTGAGAATAGGGAGCATCAGTGACATCCTGTTACTTTATACAGATTTCTACTGCACCCTCTTGGAAGCCACAGAGTAATGGTCATCCCCACCAGGACGAGAGGACATATCCTTCCCATGAATATTAAAGAACAAGGGGAACCCTCCTCTCCTGGCCGAGATGACTTGTCTGATGCGTTTCTTCAGCATATGGGCAATAAGGACTATGGTCTTCCCAATTAGGAGTTTTTTTCATAACCAGTTTACATGGGTCGCCCAGGCTCTCTCTTGAATGATCTGGAAATAAGAAGGGAATCCTTCTCTGTGTCCTGAACCAGGAAAGTATGATCTCACAACACCCTGGACTGGTGTAGCTTAACTCCCCAACGCCCCAACCATAGAACAATATGGGCTTGTGGATTTTCAAATAGAGGTCCTAAAGAAGGAAAACAATTTAAGTTAAGGCAAATGCAAAAGAGCTAAATACCGAATAGCATGAAACGAAGTATAGACAGACCGAAAAATCAACCTTGGGGGTCAGTTGGGAGACGCGGCTCTACTGTGTCTCTGTTATTTGTATCGAGGTCTGTTAGTTGTTCTGATGTCACCCCAATATTGGAGAGGGCTTGAGCCCATACTCCCTAGCTGCTGATGCATCTCCCTGAAGCTGCCTGCACCCCATCGACGACTGATCCCCACATATTCTGAAGACTTCCAAGGCATTCTGAGCAGCCCCCTACCTTTACCAGTGTTTGCAGCGTGATTTTGTCGAATACCAGCGCCTGACCACAAAATGGCTGGCACGATGCAGCCTGAAAACGAGGCTGCTTCTTGCTGCTAAGCAACCGGGAGCCTCTTCAGCCTATCCCAGCGACCAACAGACAGAAGCCGGCCTGCGGAGGAAGGCCGAGGAGCAAGGCTTCCTGTACCTCCACCACGAGCACACCCCCCAACACCCACAACACAAAAATCCACTACCCACCTGAAGACACCACCGCTAAAAGGTGCACTACTCAATGTAAGATCATTAAGAGCACATGCTATCGACATACATGATCTCATCCTCGAATTCAACCTTGACTTCCTAGTCTTAACGGAAACCTGGCTACACTACGCTTCAGGCCCACTACTCACCATCGCCATACCACCTGACTACACAATTCTCAGAGCTGACTGGCAAGAGACCCCAGGTGGTGGAGTAGCCATCATCTCAAAATTCTCACTCCAGTTTAGAGAATGCAATACCGAAACCATACCAGGGTACGAACTCCTAGCGCTCAAAATAGCAACTGACCCAAAAACCACCATCAACTTCCTAATAGTCTACAGAGCCCCCAGCTCTACCAGTAGTCCAGACACAGAACTTCCTCTCCTAATTTTCCCTGCTCTTAAACCCAATACCAAATTCTTTCTCCTAGGAGACTTTAATTTAGGGTTCAATGACTCGTCCGACCTCAAGGCCACCGCCTTCCACAATGCATTCCTAGAAATGCAATTCTCCCAAATCGTTAACGCCCCAACCCACTCAAAAGGTCGAATCCTAGACTGGATCCTCACACTGAATACCACAATTCTATTACAAGGGATCCTAGATATCTCCTGGACAGATCACCTCCTTATCAGATTCAATATTGTCATATCCAAAGTACCCACACCACCCATTACACCATCTGCTCCGGCACTAACAAGAAACACCTATAGAAACTCACTAGTGACAATCTGCCTCCTGTGCTAGACAAATTACTCTATGCTCACCCCATAGACGATGCCAACCCTGCCGACATCTCGATACACTATCACAGCTGCCTTAAAACAGCCATTGATGACATAGCACCACTCAAAATTAAGCGCCCCAAGCTTAAACGTAGCAACACATGGTTCAATGAGGACCTCATCGAACTTAGAAGAAAAGAAAGTGCACTTCAACACTTCTATAGGAAAATGCCACCAACGAATCCAAAAAACAACTTGAGCACATTTCTAAAACCTATAAAACGGAAGTATTTACCCAGAAAGCCAACTCCCTCAACCTACGCATTACTAACGCCACCTCCAGCAATAAAAGCTATTCTCCATCATCAGAGAATTAGAAACCACAATACCCCCTCCCCACCTAGTCAATGTAAACAAGGAATGGTGCACCACCATTCAGGATGCACTAGCATCTAAGATAAACACCCTCCAAAATAAAGTAGAGTCACACAGAAAAATCCTGTCTCCCACCACTGAACCATTATTACCAACATTGATACACGCCACTTCCAACTCTCCCGAATTTCAGTTCAAATCAGTGAACACTGATTCTGTGCTCAAAACCATAGCCTCACTCTAACCATCCAATTGCAAAGATGACAGTTTCCCGGCCAAACTAGTTAAGGACTGTGCACCCATACTAACACCCATCATCACCAACTTAGTTAACGCGTCTTTTAAATCTAATACTGTCCCAACCAATATCAAAGAAGCCTGGGTCACCCTACTCCTTAATAAACCCACACTAGACCCTACTACGCCCACCAACTACAGACCCATCACCACAGTGCCCTTCCTCCTCAAAATAATAGACAAAATTGCAAACACAGAAGTCCAATCCCACCTCGAAAACAACCAACTACTAAGGGAAAGACAATCAGGTTTCCGCCCTAGACATAGCACAGAGACTGCTCTGGACATAAAAAAAACAGATGGATGCCATTAGGGACTCAGGTAAACTATGCATCCTACTACTCTGAGACCTATCAGCGGCCTTTGACTTAGTAGACTATAATAAACTCTGTCTTATGCTTGCCAACAACTTTCACTTCTCTAAAGAGGCCACTGCTTGGATCAAGTCTTTCCTCGCAGACCGCACTTCGAGAGTAGCAATAGGGGATGTTGCTGCAGACCCAATCACAGTTCCATTGGGAGTCCCCCAAGGCTCTTGCCTCTCCCCGACACTCTATAATGCATACACAAAATTAATATATACCAACTTTGCAGACGACACACAGATACTCATTCCCATCTCTGGCAATCGCAAACAGGACACCATCACCATAAACAAAATGCACTCAATCATCCAAAATTGGTTGGCGACAAATAGCCTCTGCATCAATAGAGAAAAAACAGAGATACTGATAGTAGGATCCCCAGACTGACTAAGCAAATTACACCCTCACTACACAGCCATAGTCATTGACGGCACACCAATCAATATTTCTAAACAAGTCAAAAACCTAGGGGTCTAATTAGACTCTAGCCTTACTATGTGCAAACACATTAGTGCTCTCTCCTCATCCACGGCATACACAGCCAAACTCATCTCCCTAAGCAGACCTCTTCTCACACCGCACACCTGCACCACGTTAGCCACAGCCCTCATACTATCAAAAATCGACTACTGCAACATACTACTACTAGGGACCTAACAAAAAACCAAAACAAAATGCAACTAATTCAGAACAAAGCCCTCCTTGCAGCACTAGGTATAAAAAAGAGAGATCATATTTCCCATCATAGGAGAGAAGCCCACTGGTTGCCCGTACAAGCTAGGATCTTAGACAAAACCGTCAATATATCACAGAAATGTGTCACAGGCACAGCTCCAAGCTACCTCAACCAATGCCTAACCAGCAAAACTTCATCCAGAACACTCAGATCCAACACAGACACACTCCTTTGCACCCCCTTCTTCAAAAATGTGAGAACAGGTAGCTACAGTTTCCCAGTAGCAGCCCCCAGAATTTGGAACTCACTTCCACCCGCCATCTCCAATTAGCCGTCCTTCCCCAAATTCAAGAAATACCTCAAAACCTGGCTCTTCAACAAATTCTAAAAAGCCTCAAAATCTATAGCACAAAATCCAAAACTGAAAGTATATACTTGCTGTAAGAATGTAAATGTATACACTGTAAGTACTACTAAGCCTTGTTTTAACTCTGTAACCATATGTAAATGACTCTGCAACTCTATGTATATGACATGTATAACTCATTAAGAACTAAAACTGTATGTTTACAAATATGCCAATATGCACCAACTACGTACCAAGCTATCCTGTAAACAATTAAGTACCAAGTATTCTTGAAACCTACGCCGTGATACCCGAGGGTTTGGGCGTATAACCAAATGAAATAAATAAAAATAAATAAAATCTGACGTGGCACATAATGCTGGTTGTGTCGGCCATGTTGGAATGGACTGAAAAGATGATGGCAGAAGCCTTTGCCAGATACAACCCTGTAATAGATGGGTCTGGGGCAGGGGTTGGAAATACCTAACAGCATATCCCCCTCTAGGTTGTCTCTCTGGGATCAGCCGGGGTTCCTCACCCGGTTTTCCTGGGTTTTTCCTATGGAATATAAGACGAAGCCTTGGAGCATGAAGGTTCTTCACCCAGGACCTCTCCTCAGGTCCATTCTCTTCCAGTCTATCAAATACTCGATCCGATTTCAAGGCCAACAGAAAGGTTAAATCAAACCATAGGTGACTACTTACATTTTTATTCATCCAAATTTTCTGCAGACTGTGTTTCATTATGTGAAGAGCCCAGAATGAGACGTGGACACAGAGTTTATAGACTTTTATTAAAATGAAAAGGGGTTGGAAAGCCCTCAATATCTCTAATCTAGGAGGTATTTTCCCTATCTCAACAGAAACTAAGGGTTTGTCCAGTGTCAAGATGTCCAAAGTAAATGTACGTCCTGTGTCCAAAATCCTCTCCTCACCTCACACTCTAAAACTAACTCTAAGGTGCTAAGGGGGATGTTCAAATGAGATCAAGGTCTCATCTCCTGCCCCTCAGAGACCTAGGTTTGCCTGCCTGGCCCAGGGGAGGAATTCTGCTATGGTACCGCCAAGCAAGCCCAGCTGCCCCTGGTCTTGCCTGTTGGATGTACAGTACCCTCTGTACACTGCAGTCTCCTCTCAAGTAACAGGGCAAGTGTTTGGGTGTGTCCCAAGGTCTCTGCAGCTCGTTAGGTCTTTCTCCTGCTTCCCGGCACCTTCCAGCATCCACAACTCGCTCAAAAAGTGCTTTTGGTTTCCACCTTTTTTACTTCCTGGTCGGAGCAATTACGTTTAGGTGTGCATAGTTGTAAAATGAGGTCTGACTTTGCCTGGTCTCATTACTGGGACAGTCTGCTGTTAATAGGAAAGAGTCTTTCTTCTGTCTCTGAGCATGTTTTTGTCAGTAATCTTCATCCCCCCAATCCCTCTCCTCCTCGTCTCAGTGTTTGGGGGGGGGGGAGTGGGGGAGCTGGGAAGTTAGTAAATCCTGTATAGGAAGATGGTGAAGCGGTCATAAAGGAAAGGGGATACAGCATTTTGCCATCAGGTGCCCCTATCCCACTCCCAGAGGATCCCACACCCAGGTGATCCTCCCGCACTGGTCCACCCCCAGGAACTGGATCCCTGGGCACTAGCACGTGAGACACCTTCTGGTTTCTCAGACCTGATAAAGAAAAAAAAACTTTCACCACTCCCATGGGGTTGTTTCATTTTAAAGTCTTGCTTTTTGGGCGGCATGGCGCTCCTGCAACATTCCAGAGACTTATGGATACAATCTTACAACTAGACACAGAATTTTGCAGAGCCTATATAGATGACATCGTGACAGACAGCAGGGCATGGAAAGATCATTTGCACCACCTCTATACAATCATGAGAGTGTTAAGAAAGGCAATGGCACTGTCTAACCATAAGAGAAGAGAAGAGCTGTTCTTGATACCCCAAATCCAAAAACATAAAAAGATCTAAGGGCCTTTTTGGGGCTTATTGGGTACTACCCCAGGTTTATTCCAAATGTTTCCAATAAAACATCTCAACTGACAGATACATTGAAAAATGCTGAGCCCCAAAAGATCAGATGGGAGGAAGAGGATGAAATCTGTTATATAACCTTTAAACAAGCCCTATGCCAATGCCCCATTTTGAGAGCCACAGATTTCTCCAAAGAATTTATACTCCAGACTGATGCTTCCTTAATGGGATTGGGAGCTGTTCTGTCGCAAAACTATGATGGTTTCTAGCATCCAATTCTATACATCAGCAGAAAGTTTTTCCCAGAGAGAAAAACTATTCAGTCAACGAGCTGGCAATCAAATTGGCTGTGATTCATCTGAAGTATTATCTTCTGGGTCTCAAGTTGCGCCTAATAACATTCCACTCTGCTTTAGCTTGGATCATTCAGAGGAAGGAATCCAACCCTCGGGTAATACAGTGGCTCCTGGATCTTCACGGTGGCTCCTGGACCTTCACAGTTCAGCACCGGAAAGGACGAGAGCAAGATAACATAGTCTTCCTCTCCCAGTTTCCCTGTGAAACACCCCAGTCCAACCAGCATTGAGGAAGGGTATGTGAGAAACCTGAGGGTATTCTCACTTCTAAACCCACTGGATCCTCTTCTCAGGTGGCCAGTGAAAGGGGGTGGAGAAGCGAAAGAGGATCACCTGGGTGGAGGGTCCTCAGAGATTGGGAGTGAGGTACCCACAGGTGAGACATGGTATCCCCTTTCCCTGTTATTGACCAACCTAAGCCTCCTCCAACCTTTATGAGCTACTGCAAGACCATTCCCCTCATTTCCCCACATTTAACATTTAAAAGTACTGGGATGAGGAAGAGGAGACCAAGAGTAATAAACACTACAGCTACATTTTACCACTCTGGTACTGGGACGAAGAAGATGCCTGCTGAGAGCTGTGAGAGTCAGGAATTTTCCTGTAATCATAGTCAGGCAAACCTAGGTAAGGGTCCACATCGGCAACCTGTTAACTGGTTGCAGGTGCATAAAATGAGGGTCTGAGAACAGTATGGGGAGAGCCACGGGGAACCTTGCGTGGGAAAGACCAGCAGAGGTCCCTTGATGTATGGAGGCAGCCATGGTGGGACTGAAGCAGGAGCCAGGACGCTGTCAATTACCCCAGGGAACTTGTGGGAGCCCAAGACGAGTGGGCCATATTGCTGCCACAGGTGTGGGAGCTTCCGGGGCACAGCCCGGGCAGCAGGAGCTGCGGGTGAACCAGGGAGAGAGAGGACGTTGTCCGCGCCTGGAAAGAAATCTCTCCAATTACTGGCGTGCAGAGAAAAGTGCACGGCATGGGAGCAGGGCTCGCGACAGATGGTCCGCCGGCCTCGCAATCAAGAAGGAAGCTGCCAGGGCCATCGTAGGGAGATACAGAAGAGCCAGTGAGTGTCAGGGAGAACACTTGGGCATCGGGGTGCTCCAAGCAGACTGTAACTAAGCAACAGTCCTTGAAAGCAAGTTCAGCGAATATATACTGAATGCCGAATAGAACAGAAATTTAAGATTAAGCGTTATTTTTATTTTGTATTTATTTATTGAACATTTGTATGGTGCCTATACAGCAGAAAGTATTTCCAGGTGCCACGAGGCAAAGGGGAAGGGGTCCTACTAGGCCTTGTGACATCAGGATCATGCAAGTGCAGTAAACAGGAAGTGCAGGGGGGGCAGGTCAGGGCAAAGAGGAAGGTCAGGGGAGGGGGAGGGAAGATGCAGGAGGGAGGGGCCCTGGGGCTAGGTAAGTGCTGGAAGTAAGCCCAGAGGGCAAGTGTGCGGGGTACGGGGTAAGTGCCAACTAGTGCGAGGCGAGTGGTGGACCAGACACAGCAGTCTAATCAGGTAGGGGTGCCCGGAGGCAAGTGCTGGAAGGGGGTAGTGAGGGCAATTGGTCAAGGGAGGGCCTGGCCCCAGTATGACTCAGAAGGGATCAAACAGCCAGTCGCAGCAGCAGGGGGGAATTAACAAGGAAGTAGGAGAGAGAAGGAGGAGAAAAGGAAGGTCTTGCGAAACTTCTGGAATTTAAGGAGATCCAGCTCACGTCTGAGAGGGGCGGAGAGGCCATTTCACAGGGAGGCGCCTGCCAAAGAAAGCAATCTACCCTCCACTCTCTGCTTGGAGAAACGTCTGACCTGCAGAGAGTTATAGCTAGAGGGCCGAAGAACTCTGATAGAGAGGTATCTAGGGTATTTAGGTATTTAGGTACGAATGCATCATACATATTTAACTGAATGGAGACTTTTAATTAAGCATTACACAGGTATTGTACATACCGAACTGAATGAAAATTTCAAACTAAGCATAACGCATGCATTTTGAATACCTAACTGGAAGAAATTGTGAAACTAAGCGCACAGCCAATATTGAAGGACAGTCAAAGTGTCCATATGAAAATAAACTACAGGAAAAGGTACAAGTGTGAAAGAGTGCCACAAAAAGGTAGGGTATGTGCAAACCCATACAGAGTGAACTTTTATGAATGAATGCAGTGCGGCAAGGTGGAAGACTAGCAAGAGGTGTGTGACATGTGATGGTAGAACCAAGAGGGGGATAAGGAGAAGCAAGAGAAGTATAAACGCACACATAAAGCCAAAAGGAGACTTGTCACACAGGGGCAGGAGCTGAAGAACCTGTGTGGCCCCATAACTGAGGGATCCTGGTTGCGCGACCTGTGATGGGTGGACCGTTTGGTCTGACAACTGCGCCTAGACCAGTGAGCCCTCAATGGTAGAAATGGTTGTGTTACACTTTTGAAAACACTGAAGCAAGTCTACGTGGTGAAGCTAAAGTCATGGGGAAAGAAACCCTGAGACTTAAGGAACTGCATGCCTTGTCTTGAGAACAGAGTCTCAAGACCTTTTGTGTTTGAACTGTACTGCTTGGAACTTGGGGAAGGGAACCTTGAAGATTGTTTAGAACTGTATCATTTTAAACTGGAGAAAGATAACCTTGAGGCTTTTGTGGAACTTTTTTGCATTTGGGGAAAGAGCTGTGAGCTGGAAGAAGCTCAGAACTTTGAGTTAAGCACTATTCCTTTTGTTTGTAACATCCCTACACATTGGTTTACGTTAGTTGTCCTCTGACATCTGTCACCTCGTGGAAGACCTTGACGTCCTTGCTCTCACCGAGAGGTGGTTCAAGGCCAGCTCTGTCACTGCTTTTGACACTCTTCTCCCTAAGGGCTACAAGATCTTGTCCATTCCCATGCCCTCCCGATCTGGTGGTGGAGTGGCTCCGATCTTCCCTGAGTGGATTCCTGCCTCCATCATCCCCACTCAAACCTACTCATCCTTTGAAAGCTTAGTCTGCAGGCTTTCTGTCTCAACTACCTTCTGTCTTACTCTCGCTACCATCTACAGGCCCCCTGACCTGTCCTCCTCTCTTCTTGCCTCCTCCCCCAAACTTATCTTCCTTGGAGACTTTAACATCCATCTCGACTCGCCAGATGTGGCTACTGTTCCCTTTCGCGACCTCTGCAACAGTCTTTCTTTCACTATCCTTCCCTCTGGCCCAACACACTCTCCCACACACACCTTGGATGCTCTCATCTCAACAGACATCCCTTTCTCCAACCCTCCTACCAACCCTCTCTCCTGGTCTGACCACTCACTCCTCTCTTCCCACCTCGACCTCCCCTGTCCCATGATGATGCCTCTGCCCACACTGCCAGTCTCCTTCTCTGTCATTCGACCGATGAAGTGTGTGTCAGTCGCTGCATTTGCCTCTTCCTTCATCCCTCCTCCTCCCCCTTCATTGGACTCTCCTTCTGACTCTGTTCAAGCCTACCTCCATCACTCTAACTCTAACACCCTGGACCTCCTTGCCTCCGTCATGTGGATCTGCATGAAGATACCTTCAAATGCAACTCTTGGTATGATTTTGACTTAGCAGCTTTGAAACGCAAGTGCAAAGCTGTAGAGTGGAAGTGGCAGGCATCTAGCTCATCCTCTGACAAACTGGCCTGCTGCCTACTCCAAAAGCAATATCGCCACACTATCTGCTCCAAGAAGAGGGCTCACGTCCAAGCCTGCATCTCTGGAGCCACCATTAACATGGCTGCACTATTTAAAATCTGCAAGGAACTTGCCAATCCTACTGCAGTCTCCTCCTCTCCTCCTCCCTCCCAGGGCCTCAGGTCTGCACTGGCCGCTCACTTCTCCTCCAAAACTCTGTGCTCACTGTCATCTGCTGCCCCCCGCCTTCTCTCGCCGCCTTTGGACCACCTCCCCCCCATACTCTCCTCCTTCTCTCCCACTGCACCAGATGAGATCTCTAGAGTTGTCCGCTCTATGAAAGTCTCCTCGAAACAGGTGCTCCCTTGCTCATCCAGAACAATCAAGGACAACATCACCTTTCTTGCCCCAGCCTTGGCTGACCTCTGCAACCACTCATTTGCCACTGGCTCCTTCCTTCAACCCCTTAAGCACTCTCTTGTGCACCCTCTCCTAAAAAAGCCATCTGCTGACCCCTCTAGCCCAGCTAACTATCGCCCTATTTCTATCACCCCTATTTTAGGCAAACTCATGGTGAAGCTGGTCATCCTCCAACTGACCAACCACACCTAAGTGGCTGGTTGCCTCCATGACCACCAGTCTAGTTTCAGGGCAGCCAGAGGCACTAAACTGCTCTCCTGAACACCCGTGAAGACCTACTCTCAAAACTGGACTCAAACACTCCCTCTGTTCTGATCCTCCTCGAACTTTCTTCTTTCTTTGACACAGTCAACCACTCTATCCTCATAAATCATCTCCATTAATCCCTAGGCATCATGTACAGGGCACTGGCATGGCTTACCTCCTTCCTTTCAAACAGACCATCCCAAGTGCAAATGGGTTATTTGCTCTCCTCCTCCTCACTCTCTACCTGTAGCTCTATCTTATTGCCATGGCTCTTCAATATCTACCTGGACACCCTGGCTCACCTGATTTCCACCTTCTTCACTCATTTCCAGTGGTTTACAGATGACACACAGCTCTCTTTCAAGCTGCCCTCTACCTCCTCCGCCTCCTCCTTCATACCTGACTGCCTGACTGCTATTTAGGCATGGTGCTCCGCCAATGATCTCTGCCTTAATGCCAGTAAGACAGAGATACTTCTCATTGGGACGCCTGCTTCTTGTTTCCCCTCTACTCTTTGACCAGACCTCCTGGGTCCCCTCCGCTCACCCACGTGTGAGGCAAATAACCTTGGGATCATCTTTGACTCTTCTCTCTCCTTCTCTTCACACATCACAGACCTTTCCAAGAAGTCAACTTTCAGCTGCACCTCCTTAGGGGCATTCTACCTTTCCTCACCTTCCCCCAGAAGCTACACTTCTACAGGGCCCTGGTTCTCTCTAGGCTAGACTTCTGCAACAGCCTCTTCCTCAATTTGCCTCTTTCATCCTTTTGCCTCATTCAACGAATCCAGAATAGGGCTGCAAGACTTATCCTTGGCCTCAAGCCCAGGGAGCGCATCTCTCCAGTCCTAAAATCTCTCCACTGGCTCCTATAGACTGCAAGGATCATATTCAAGACCCTTTGCATCATTCACAAGGCTGTCAGGGGCCAGGGCTCTCTCTACATCCAGCTTTCCCTCCCTAAGTAAAGCCTGTACAGATTATTTGGGTCCTCTGTCTCGAACTCTCTGCAGGTGTCATGATTCCTGCCCCTCATGTCCCCAGCCTTCTAAGATGTCAGGCTGGAGCCAGGCCACGATCACCTACATGGCCCTCAAGGACCTCTCCATCCCTCCAAAGACCCACTTGGAGCCAGACTTGGCGCTTATGGCACCAGATTCACTCACTTCCATAGGATAACATTGGGGATTGGACTTGTAGTGCATTGATGGGGACAAGATGGATGCCCCCACATATTTTGGTTCCCAGAAATGCATGTGAGGTCTAGTCTTTTGGGTGTGGTTCAGACCAGAGGAACCTGGGATACCCAGAGACTATTTAAGCCACACCCAGGCTGAGAAACATGCTTTGCGTTTTCTGCACCTGCAGCGTGACACTCACCGTGTTCGGATCAGTCTCCAGTAGGCCTGCATCTTTCTTCCGCGCTCAGCTCCTGCAAGAACAAGAACACCGTTAGGACCAGCCTTACCTTGCAGTGCTTCTGCCCATCAGTCATCGCTCCTTCTGTTCTGCGGGCATCTTCGGCGGTGTCATTCCCTTCCCGGCACGCTGCTTCCGAAGGAAAAGGGAAAAGAACAGAAAAAAGGCATTAGTAAGCATTCTGCAAATCTTTGCTTATTTTTAAATACTGTACGAGCTTCAAACGCTTACCTGAATCGCAGCCGCTCTGGGGGAACTCTGTTTCTGGAACTTCTCATCCATCTGCAAGAGGGAAAAGACACTCCAGGATAGCGTGGACACATCGAGAGGCGCTGCATACCGCGCTTACCCACCGCATTTGTTCTTCATAACAAGCATCCACGCTGAAAACATCGCGGAACCTAAAAGTCACAGAAAAATAACGCAGTTCAATGCAAATACGAAAGGGGTGCATCGCGCATCGCGCTCTCACTCACCTTCAGCGCTACTCATCTCAGCAGCACACCGCCATCCCCGGATGCTGGCCATCATCTAAGGAAGGAAAGGAACGAAGTTAGAGAACTGTTCAAAAGACTCATTTTACTTACCTTTCGGACTCTTGCCAGTGAAGTAACTAGGCAGCAACGAGCCGCATCAATCAACGCACCCCTGCGCTGAAGGCAGGACGGAGAGCACACTATCCAAGAAAAGAAGGTCAGCTGTGGATCAAAGGGAAGGGTTGGACCCCGGGGAAGAAGGGGTTCAAGCACACAGAGACAATAGGGAGTTAAACTCTACCAATCCTGTGTTTCAGGCCCAGTCTCCAGTCGAATAGCCTCCAGGGAAGGGTTTGAGGTCGTAAGAGGTCAGAACAGGCTGGGTGACGTCCCCGTGGATACCAGGTGAGCATTACAGAACGCAAAGCCTCACATCAAAATCCACCTGGGCGTCATGGAAACGTCAGAAACCGACCAGTTAGCCCACATGTTTGGGCAGCTACGTTCCGAAGTACATGCAGCCAGGCAGGAGACCAACACCCTGAGGAGAGAGCTGATAGTAGCCAAAGAACGCACTGATGATTTAAGCCGGCAACTTCTCCATTCACAAGCAGGGCATGCACCATTGCCGGGAAGCGTGCCCTCGATGCCAGCGCCATCAGCCAATCCTGTTCAGATAACCCTTCCTGAGGCAGTTCCCTTGGCCCCGCCCGAACGATTTACTGGGGATCCCAAGAGGTTTGCAACGTTCATGAACCAGTTGCGCCTGCACTTCCTTTGTAGGCCAGTAGCCTTTCCGAGTGACCAATCACGGGGCGCTTTTGTGCTATCCTACCTGAGTGGTAGAGCCGCGGACTGGTCTGTACCCTTTGTGGCTCAAGACGATCCTTTGCTTCATGACTTCAGGAGCTTTGAGCAGGAGATGGAAAAGCTGTTCGCCCATCGTACTCATGGGCAGGCATTAGACAACAAGCTTCTGTCCCTACGCCAAGGGAATCAAGACCTATTAACATACATAGCCATGTTCAATAGACTCGTAGTTGAAGCAGAATGGCCAGTGGAGAAGAGAACCACGTTATTTCATCGGGGGTTGCAGGGGGAGCTCAAGGATGTTCTCTCACATGTAGTGAACCCCCCGAAAGACTGCTCAGAATTCATTGACCTTGTTGTTCAACTGGATCATAGGTTGCAGGACCAAAGAGCAGATCGAACCAGACCGGACCCTCGCCCTATGTATGTGCGTTCAAAGGACAATACTGCCCGATCAACTGAAGGTTCAGGAGAACCAATGCAAATCGGGAGGGGGGTCAGATCCCCCTTGACTAAAGCGGAAAGGGAGAAAAGGAGACAGCAGCAGTTATGTCTGTACTGCGGAAGGTCAGGTCATTTCCTTAAAGAGTGCCCTGTGAAGCCACCGAGGAGGACAGTAGGGGCCACGGACAAGGAAGATACCATCAAGGAATCGGAAAACTCCCCAGCCCGGCAAGTGTAGGGGTCCACTCGTCGAGCGGAGAAAGTGAACTACAGACCTCCCATTTTGTACTATCTGTGGTCTTGATCAATCACCAACAACCATCTTGGATGCACGCAGTAAGAGCATACATAGACAGTGGAGCCATTGGGAATTACATCGGCCAGGATCTTGCGGCAAAGATGGGGCTTCCGTTACGCCCTAAATCAACCACCGACACTGTTACCACAGTCGACGACACGGAAATAGCTTCTGGTCCAGTATCCCAATGCACTGCAGCTTTAACCCTTCTGTGCCAGGATGGACACCAAGAATCTATCGTTTTCGACCTCATTAAGGCACCACAGTTCCGGTTGATTTTGGGAATGCTATGGTTGGTAGCTCACAATCCTCGAATCGATTGGCGAGCAAAAGAATTGGCCTTTCCCGAGACTTGCGCCCACACATGTTATCGCCAAGAGAAACAACCAATAGACACCAGAACCTCCATGCTTGCGACTGTGGCAATCAGCACCCTACCAAGTGAATACTAGGACTTTCAAGATGTCTTTCAGAAAGAACAGGCTAATACCCTGCCATCGCATAGACCATACGATTGCCAAATCGACCTGATACCCGGTGCACAAATCTCTTGTGGGCGAATTTACGTACTCACGGAAACAGAAAGCCAGCACCTGAAGGCCTATCTTGACCAATACCTGGCCAACGGGTTCATCCGTCCCACAAAGTCTCCAGCAGCCAGTCCTCTATTCTTCGTACCGAAAAAGGAGGGGTGACTTGAGAACGTGCATCGACTATCACGCACTGAACCAGATTACCGTAAAAAATCGCTACGCCCTGCCACTGATCCCTGAATTGCTTGATCAAGTCAAAGATGCCCAAATCTACACAAAACTAGACCTGAGGGGGGCATAACACCTTGTTCGCGTAAAACAGGGGGACGAATGGAAAACCGCTTTTTGCACCAAATAAGGCTTGTACGAATATCCACTAATGCCCTATGGCCTTTGCAACGCGCCTGCTGCATTTCAATACTTCATGAACGATGTCCTACGGGAATTGATTGATGTCTGTGCTCTAGTGTACATCGACGATATCCTAGTATATTCCGCATCAAAGCAGGACCACGTTAAACATGTCCGATCCGTATTGGAGAAACTCCGTCAACACCAGCTCTACACCAAGCTCAAAAAGTGCTCATTCCAAGTCTCCGAGGTGGAATTCCTGGGCTTTATTCTCAGCCCGAATGGAATCCGAATGGATGTACATAAGGTAGATGCTATCCTGAACTGGCCATCCCCTAATTCATTCAAGGGGGTTCAAAGTATGCTGGGTTTTGCAAACTTCTACCGCCGGTTCATCCCAGGATTTTCGCAAATCGTGCATCCCATCACGTCATTACTAAGGAAAAGCAACAAAAAGTTCCAGTGGACAACAGAAGCTGAGGAGGCTTTCCAGGAACTCAAAGCAAGATTCACATCTGCCCCAATCTTACGCCACCCTCGCCCTGATCTCCCATACCTGTTGGAAACGGACGCCTCAAGCATGGCTATGGGAGCCATCTTCTCACAAAAGAACCCTGAACCGGGCCAGTTACACCTTGTTTCCTTCTGGTCGCGTAAATTCACACCCCCTGAACTCAATTACGCTATCACAGACAAAGAACTCCTGGCCATTAAGTCAGCCTTTAAGGCATGGCGACACTACCTCTTGGGCGCCAGACACACAATCACCGTAATAACTGACCACCGGAACCTCCAGTACCTAAAAACGGTAAAGGCCCAATCCTCCCGACAACTACGTTGGGCTCTTTTTTTTGCTGAATATGACTACGTGATTACATTTTGACCAGGGGTGAAAAACGGGAAGGGCGATGCCCTTTCCCGTATGGGGGTGGAAGAGCAAGGGTATCAGACCCCTGACCAATAGCAATCATCCCGAGTGACAAGCTCCTAGGAATCACAGCAACCATAACTCAGAAAGAATTACATGAAGAAATCCAAAACCTGAGGAGTCCGGAGCAATTACAAGCTGTTGGGTGTCCTGACCCACGTTTGGACTATTATGCTGCAACACTTGGTGCTGTGGGCTTAGGAAACCCAAGAGAGCGGAAAAGCCCACATTTGCGCCAGAATCCTGGAGAACCGTGCAGTTTTGCGCACAGCAAAATGGTCCTCTGACCTGCCACCCATCAGTGCTAAGGAATATGGTGCTGTTCAAAATCTGTTGTTATTAATGTAAAAAATGGGTGAAATACTGGTGCTCACCACTACCAGAAAGCAGCGTTTTAAAACCACCAGACACTTGTGTAAAACTGTACAAATGAACCAAACCAGGCCAAAGAAAGACTTACTAAGAGGTGGATACAATGTAAAACTATATTCTGAAATGACTTGAAGGAAGTAATTGTCTAATGTATGTATTGAAAATAGCTGGGGATGTCAGCAGCTTAAGTGAATTTGGGTTTAAAGCCCCTAAAATCGAAATGTTTAGAATAAATGAGGGACCTACTTTTGAGTGTTACATAGGTTGCAATTGTTTAAATGTCCTAGTTTTGAACTTAGAATCAGTGTTCTAGCTGCATGTGTAAAAATTGCAAGTTTGGTTTGAATGTAGAAAACCGGGAACCAAAGTGACATTTAGCTGAAGCCTGGCTTAAAGAGATTGAATTCTGCCTGACAACTACCCCCGACAGGAGTTGAAACTTGATCAGCAGCTGTGTTCCCAGGCCTGGTTGCATTCTGCTGCCCCTGCCAAAAGGAGATGACACCTCTCTGATTGAATTAGGGGAGTGGCACCTGGGGACTGCAGGAAACGGAACAAAGCACTGTCTTGGGCTCAGGCAAATGTTATATTGCGGGAGGTCGTAAAATAGCTTCCTCTTGGGAGAAGTGGGAGGAGAAGTGCCTCTGTGAGCAAGCTGAGCTTGGGGGAAGTGGATAAACCAGAAAGTCCACCATGTGCTTTGGAAATCCACACCCCTTTGGGGCCAGAGCATATTTTTAAAAAGATGGATAATTCATAGTGCTGACTTGTAAAAATTATATAAATAATATCATCATTCTTGTGATTTTTCTGTGCACATTTTAAGAGGTGTCAGGACTCTGTGGTATGTTCTGGGGAGTAGTAGCGGAATATAAGGTTGTTACTCCAAATGTATGCATGTTAAAAATCTGACACTTTATCATCTGAAACCCATATCCCTTGTGCACATTTCTGTAAAATCTGGAAAAGTTTAGAGGCCGTTATCTGGATGAAAAGAGCAGAATTCTGTCAAAAGTGGACACAACATCTTACAAAGACAGGGATCGGATGGTTTGGTGCTACAGAAAATATGTTAACTGGACATATAATATTAGAAAAATGGTACATAGATAAATGGGTATTTGGATCAGAAATAGATTTGTGTGCAAGTTGACAAGGGGAGGATCCTCTGACCATAAACCTACCTCATCACTCTGACTCACTGTTCCCTTCTCAAATCAGGTCAAAGAGAAATCCTTGACCTATCAAATCGTGAGTGGGTTGGGCAAAGAAAGCTAGCATCCACACCCATTTTCAAAAGACATAAAAAGAGCCACTGGAAGCCAGACAGAGTCATTCACTTTCCACTTTCTTGCAGGACGCTTTGCCGGGAGACTCCAGACTTCAAACCCATCAATCTCCAGAGACCAGTGATCCAGAGAGACCAGAGATCCAGAGAGACCAGATCGCTGTGCAGTGCTGAGAGCTGACCCAGATCGCTATGAGCAGAACCAGAGAACCAGTACCCAGTGGTGAGAGAACCGCAGCCAATCCTGACCCGATCCGTGACGAAGTCGCAGTCATGTCCAAAATATAGTGTGAGTACTCAGCCAGAACTGTGCAAAACCAATCTCTTAGTTTAAAATAATCTAATTCAAACTATTTTAACCTATTGAGAACTGCATCATAGAAATCATGTCCCTCCTGTTGATTCAAAGCTGCAAAACTGTCATCTGTCATTCTTGAACCGTTTGTGATAGAAGCGAGATTTTTAGAGACTTTTATCTTAAAGCTGAGATTCTAAGCTTTCCAACAAACTCTTAACCGACTTGCTACTCCTTATAGTTCCTCCGTAATTGCGCTCGACGCACGTGACTAAATTGCAGCGATTTGACATTTTGCTTCATTCCAGCCATGTGTAAAAACATTTGTCTTTTGCTTCCATTATGGAATTCCGTTTTCAACCTGGTGTAGTTATCACCCACCCTGAATCTCTTATAGAGAATTAAAATCATTTTTAGCATATTTTTCCCTTCTTTGCATACCACCTTTAAAGTACTTTGCCAGTGTTTAAAATCATCCCTGTTTCTCTAAGCTTGCTAGGGGGGAACTGAATTTGTATTGTACTGCGATTGTATTCCTGAAGACTGTGTGTGTTACTTCCATCTCCTTACATTGCATAGGGGGGAGTGAATTGTCAGAGAAAAAGTGATTCTATTATCTTTTGCTGAAATCATATCAAGTTTATCCCTGTGTTGCTTCTTTTCCACCTTGCATTTCCTTGTACCATATAAAGCATTCTCAGCTACCTTATCCTCTATACTACCCTAAGTAATTAAACCAGTGTGCTAGTATAACATCATCCATTGTTGATCACTGTCATATGTCTAAGTGTGATATCAAATATTAATTTATTATAAGTGTGATATAGATCTATTATTTAATTTTTCAAATAAACCTTTTCGATTTGCAAAACAAACCTACTTCTTGGCTCAGTGAGGTCAGGGGGATTCTCAGAGAGGGGCGTGATACAAGGGTTCATCATCCAGATTATAACTTGTCATACAAATATATAAATAAGGGCTTCCCTTGAGCAATCCCAGACAAGGCACTGACTTAGTGGGAATGCTTGATTGGAGTCATTAACAAAGCGTGGAGTGCACAAGGAGAACATTACATGATAAAAGATCAGTTGCCCTATTTCAGGAATCGTTTATTCTTACCAAACCAAGAACTACGAGAACAAGTCATGTCCGGTTATCATGATTCCTTGATCGAGGGCCACCCCGGAATCGCTAAAACCCTAGCCAAGGTAAAACGAAATTATTGGTGGCCCACGTGGCGTAAAAACATTATCCAATTCATCCTATCTTGTGGAGTGTGTGCTCAAAACAAGTCATCCAAGCAGAAACCGGCTGGGCTATTACAACCATTGGAAATCCCACCAGCAACCTGGCACACGTTGTCTCTCGATTTTATTATTGACTTACCACCCAGTCAAGGGTTTAACACTATTCTTGTGGTCGTGGACCTATTTTCAAAAATGGCACATTTCCTTCCTCAAAAGGGGGTCCCAAATGCTTCCACTCTGGCAAAGGTATTTCTTGAAGGCATCGTACGGCTCCATGGGTTCCCTTCAGTTTTGGTCTCAGGCCGAGGTACTCAATTCGTATCTAACTTCTGGAGAAAATGCCGCTCTATGGCCCAGATCGACATCCGGCTATCCACCAGTCACCATCCCCAAACGGATGGTCAAACTGAGAGGACAAATCAGATGCTCGAGCAGTGTCTGCGTTGCATGTTACACCAAGCTGAAGGAAGCTGGTTCGACCTATTATAGATAGCTGAATATGCTTATATAATTCCCTACACACCAGCACTGGGCAGACACCCTTTTATAACATGTATGGCAGGCACCCACATACTTCTGAGTTGGACGTTCCTACAACCCTGGAAATGCCAGCAGTCAAAACCTTGCACACAACCATTTGTCAAACTTTTAAAAGGGCAGCTGAACACCTACTTCAAGCTAAGAATCGCCAAAAGAAGTGTGCTGATCAACACCGAGCAAAAGCCCCCAACTACCAAGTGGGAGACAAAGTCTGGCTGGCGTCTAAACACGTGTCCATTAAAGGAGCCCGAACTTTCCATCCAAGATACCTGGATCCATTCACCGTCACCTCTGTGATAAATCCTTTGGCGGTCAGACTAGCTTTGCCGTCAAACATGCAAATTCATCCTGTGTTCCACGTGTCTCTCCTTAAACCTGTTCAACCTGGGACCCGGGTAGCAACGCCACCGCAGCCAGTAGTAGTCGCCGGGGAGCCAGAATTCGAAGTCAAGGAAATCCTAGATTCAAAGTACGTCAGATCCAAATTATACTACTTAGTAGACTGGAAGGGGTATGGTCCACAAGACAGGACATGAGAGCCTTGTGAGTACATCCATGCACCTCGCTTGCTTAGACGATTTCATCAAAACCATCCAACCAAACCAGGACCAGACAGAAGAGCCACCTTGAGAGAGGCCTTGGGGGGGGGGAGTGCTGTCATGATTCCTGCCCCTCATGTCCCCAGCCCTCCAAGATGTCAGGCTGGAGCCAGGCCACAATCACCTACATGGCCCTCAAGGGCCTCTCCATCCCTCCAAAGACCCACTTGGAGTCAGACTTGGCGCTTGTGGCACCAGACTCACTCACTCCCATAGGATAACATTGGGGATTGGACTTGCAGTGCATTGATGGGGACAAGATGAATGCCCCCACATATTTCGGTTCCCAGAACTGCATGTGCGGTCTAGTCTTTTGGGTGTGGTTCAGCCCAGAGGCACCTGGGATACCCAGAGACTATTTAAGCCACACCCAGTCTGAGAAACATGCTTTGCGTTTTCTACACCTGCAGCATGACACTCACCGTGTTCGGATCGGTCTCCAGTAGGCCTGCATCTTTCTTCCGCACTCAGCTCCTGCAAGAACAAGAACACTGTTAGGACCAGCCTTACCTTGCAGCGCTTCTGCCCATCAGTCATCGCTCCTTCTGTTCTGCGGGCATCTTCGGCGGTGTCATTCCCATCCCGGCACGCCGCTTCCTAAGGAAAGGGGAAAAGAACAGAAAAAAGGCATTAGTGAGCATTCTGCAAATCTTCGCTTATTTTTAAATACTGTACGAGCTTCAAACGCTTACCTGAATCCCAGCCGCTCTGGGGGAACGCTGTCTCCGGAACTTCTCATCCATCTGCAAGAGGGAAAAGAAACCCCAGGTTAGCTTGGAAACATCTAGAGGCGCTGCATACCGCGCTTACCCACCGCATTTGTTCTTCATAACCGGCATCCACGCTGAAAACGTAGCAAATCCTAAAAGACACAGAAAAAGAACTCAGTTCAATGCAAATACGAAAGGGGTGCATTGCGCTCTCACTCACCTTCAGCGCTACTCATCTCAGCAGCACACCGCCATCCCCGGACGTCGGCCATCATCTAAGGAAGGAAAGGAACGAAGTTAGAGAACTGTTCAAAAGACTCATTATACTTACCTGTTGGACTCTTGCCAGTGAAGTAACTAGGCAGCAACGAGCCTGCATCAATCAACACGCCCCTGCGCTGAAGGCAGGACGGAGAGCACACTATCCAAGAAAACAAGGTGAGCTGTGGATCAAAGGGAAGGGTTGGACCCCGGGGAAGAAGCACACAGAGACAATAGGGAGTTAAACTCTACCAAGCCTGTGTTTCAGGCCCAGTCTCCAGTTGAATAGCCTCCAGGGAAGGGTTTGAGGTCGTAAGAGGTCAGAACAGGCTGAGTGACGTCCCCGTGGATACCAGGTGAGCGTTATAGCAGGTCAAAGATTTCTCCAAGCAGAGAGTGGAAGGTAGATCCCTTTCCTCGGCTGGCTCCTCCCTCTGGAACACCCTCCACGCCCTCTCAGACTTGAGCCAGATCGTTTTATGTTCCGGAAACCTCTCGAGACTTTCCTTTTCTCCTATTCCTCCCCTCTCCCCCATCCTAAACCCTATGCTGCTGTGACCTGGGCCTGGTCACTTCAGAGTCATACAGGGGCCAGACCACCGCCTGCTAATCCCCCCAGCATCCCTTGCCAGCACTTGCCGTCTGGCTCCCTTTCCCAGACCTGCCCACCTGATCCTTCCTGTCCACCGCACTCATCCTCCCTTCCCCACTATACCCCCTGGCACTTGCTGCTTTGGCCCGCCCAGCACCTGCCTGCCCCCTCCCTCGGGGGCACCCCACACCTGCACTTCTCCCTCCCCCTCTGCACTTGCCACCTTGTTCATACAGTTGCATGGTTGGATTGTCACAAGGCCAATATAACCGTTTTCGTATTTCTACTTTGTGGATTCCCATGTCCCTCCCACCCCATCTTGTCTTATGGCGCCTGGTGACATTTGTGTATAGGCGCCATACAAATGTCCAGTAAATAAATTGTGAGGGCAAGAATAGGTTTGTGAGGGCAAGAATAGGCAACACAGGCAGACTTTTAAGTTGAACTCTTTGACTCAGACTTTCCTTAGTTTCATTCAGGTAGGAAAGTCCCACCTTAGCATAGGGCAAGGTACCTCTACCATCCTGGCATGTAGTCTAAAGATGTGTCGAATTAATGTTCACGAAAGTAGTGGGGCTGTGGGTAATGGGTATACATGGAAGGGGAATGAAATTACCCATTTTAGTGAATGAATCTATCAGAGTCCAGCTCACAGTTCTGCTGCCTATCATGGGAAGTTCGGGGATGAAGTTCATAGTACATGTGTCCCAAGGACCCTTCTGGAACAGGTAATGGATGGAGCAGTCTTAGTGGTTTTCCCCATGGTGTTTTTGAACAAGCACATTTACTGTATCCTTTAACGTAATCCTTCACGTCCTTCCTCAATGTCTTCCACCGCCGTACATATCTCTCTTGTTTTGGGATTGTTTTATAAACATCAAAATGTCCAGCTCCAGGGAGATCATGGCACCATTGTAGTGCTAGAAGCTGGTTTTTTCTTTTTTTTTTGTTGGAATCCACAATTGTCCCCTGAATAGCAATCCTTCCCTTTCGGAAAGTGAAGGATTTTCTTCCAGAATTTAATCACATTTCTTGGGTGTATGCAACTTTAGTAAGGTCCACTCCCATGTAGAAATAGAAGAGGTGATACTCATGAATACCTTTTTGAAGGGTATGAGCAGAATACAATCAGGTTTTTCAGGGATCTTGGAAAACATACTGGACAGGGCATCTGCCTTGGTTTTCAATCATCCTGGTTTGTATGGGACGATAAGGTCAAACCTGGAGAAAAATTGGACGTCTATTTTGTCTCTGGTTGACAGCTATTGCTGTTTTAAGAAACTCTAAATTGCGATCATCAGTTATTACGGTAATGGTGTATCTAGCCCCTTTCAGCTGATGATGCCAGGTTATTTAGACTTCTTTTATTAAGAAGAGCTCCTTCTCAAAAATGCTGTCGTTTCTTTCAGCTATGGTGAGGGTTTGAGAACGGTACGCCATGGGATGAGTCATAGACATTTTAGGATCTAGCTGTAGGAATAAAGATCTCAAAGCTTGGTCTGATGTATCTGCGTCAATGATTTAAGGCTGTGATGGATCGGGATGTCGTAATATGGGAGCAATTATAGATCTCCTTCATTAGTTGGAACGCAGATTGCATAGCCGTATTCCAGAAGTACATTTTTTATTTTTCAAGAAGGATCGTCAATGGTGTAAGAATTCTTGAATACTCAGGTATGAACCTTCTATAAAAGTTGGCGAATCCAAGAAAACGCTGCGACTCCTTAAAGTTCTTTGGTGTTGGCCACTTTAGAAGGGATTCAATTTTCTGTGGATCCCTCTCTTCCCCTTGCAGGGACAAGATATAGCCCAAGTATGAAATCCTGGACTGGTGGAAAACACAATTTGATGTTTTCTTAGAAGATTCGCAACACTTCCTTAACATGACCGACATGTTCTTGATATGTGGTGAAATAAACTAGTATGTTGTCTAAATATAGAACTAGATATACATCCAAGATATGTCTAAAGACGTCATTTAGTAAGTGTTGGAAGGATGCTGGGGCATTGCATAATTATAATATATATTATATAATTATAGATATAATCACATATTCGTAATGCCCAAACTTTGTCCTGAACTCCGTCTTCCACTCATACCTTGCATACATCCTCACTAAATTGTGGGCTCATTTCAAGTCTAATTTGGTGTTTACACTACAATCTCTGGCCTGGCCAGTGAGCACTTGTATCAGCGGCAAGGAACATCTATTCTTGACTGTAATGGTGTTAAATTGCCTATAGTCCACACAAGACCTGAGTTTGCCCTAGTTCTTTTTAGGAATAAAGAATATGGGGGCCCCGGCAGGGGAGGCGGAATGCCGGGTGATACCTCTGTGTAGATTGTCGTCCACATATTCTTTTAAAATTACGTTTTCTTTTTCGGCTAATGCATAGGTCCTTCCGTAAGGAATACTGGTTCCCGGCACAAGGTCTATCAAACAATCATACGACCTGTGAGATGGGAGCTTATCTGCCTTACCGGGTCAAATACTGAGGTGTACTCTTGATATTCTATCGGAATTAAGTTTGAGCTAGTTTTGTACAGCACAGATGAGCAGGTTGTGGGGCAACAAGAACTGGCAGCACTGGATACATGACTTCCTGGATGATGCATACTTGTTCACAAAAAGGGGAAACCAATATAAGTGTCGTGGTTTTCCAATTTATGTGGGGATTGTGTTGTTCTAACCAGGGGATTCCTAGGATTATTTGAAAATGCAGCACGGATATGGCATCAAAGCATATCATTTCCTGTTGAACTGCTTGGTATCTCATTCTGAGTGCGCAGAGATGGGAATTGAGGTTAATCTGGATCGGACAACCGACGTAATAGACTCAGGCATCTTTTTAAACACAAGGTTAATGTCATTGTTTTGTGCATACTCTATATCTGGGGTGCACAACATATGGCCTGAGGGGCATATGCAACTCGCGATATTGTGCTTTGCACCCCCCTGTGTGTAGGACTTTCATAATGCGGCCCACTTCAAGCAATGGAAAAAAATCAGACTGCACTTCATTAAGAAAGTCTTTCTATCCTGATTGCTGGCATAGGCGTCCCTATCGGCTGCTTTGTCCCACTAATGGATGGCCTGTCCCCCTCTGGCAAAAAACTCTTTAGAGGAGCCTTAAAGGTGCTCCTTCGCCAAGCCTTCATTCACGCGTTTGCAGGGTTTATTTGCTAAGCCTGTGTTCGTTCTTGTGGCCTGAAAGGGACACGAAAGGAATCAATGGGCCATGAATATCACTGGGTTGGGGGCCATCACGGTTAAAAGCAGGCTATGGGAAAGCTGGGCACACTGTTGTTTTCCAAAGGTGCCGCTTACACTTGCCTAGAAATAAACAAGACATTTCCAAACTGAAACATGCTTCTTAAACTTACATTAACTAGTTTCTTTAAAATATGCTGTTTTTTGTCGGACTGCCATACAAATACCCAGTGATTTTTGTGCCCCTTCCTTTGTGTTTTTTCACAGGATATATTTCTTAAGCTGTTATATGCTTGTCGAACGGCTTAATGACAAATACATGTTTTTAGTAGGCTGACAGCAGTTATTAGGAAATTAAACTGTGGGTTCATGGGTGCCAACTTTTGGATTTTCACAATGGGGGCAGAAATTCCCTCATCCTAAATATAAGCAAGCTACCAGTCCAACCCATCCCCTGGCCGAAGTTATTTGATAGTACTTTTATAGTACTTTTTATAAGGAATTGCAAAAAGTCATAAGATTTGAGCCAGTTTTAAATATATATATGACATCAGTCACTCAACCTGCTGAGCTACCCTGTTAGCCTTCTACGGTAGGGTATGTCTATGGGTCCCTTAATGTGTTCAAAATCACTGTATTACCAACATTACAGTTCGTGGCCATTACTTCAAAGCCAACAGTATTTCATCATCAGCCACACTGACCCCTGTGCATATATCCCATGATGGTGTACCAGTTGTGGCTTATTCATAATGGGCAAGGTTGCGATGACCCACGGGAACCCTCGCTCACTATGGAGGAACCAGCCCAGTGTAAACATTGAGTAGTCACTCAACTGCTTTATGCAGCTGAGGGAGCGCTCCTTGGCTGGCTTGAACTGTCAAAGGAAAACACGGTTTCCTTTTGACAGTTCTGTTTTTCAGTCTTGCATATGGAGTGGTGACTTTCTCCTATCCTCCCACCTCACCCTCCCTACCCCACAGGCAAAGCCACCCTCATCACTGCCACCCACCTTCTCGGTCATCTGACCCATGAAGCGCGTGTCAGTTGAGGCTTTCGCTGCCACCTTCGCACCCCCCCTCTCCCTTCGGCTGACTCCCACCCTGACACTGCCCTCTCCATGCTCCACTCTGCTATATCTGATACTCTTGATATCCTTGCCCCTGTCATGAGAATCTGCCTGAAGCCCAAAGCCAAATGTAACTCCTGGTATGACTCGGAGCTCGTCACCCTTAAAGGCAAGTGCAGGGTGGCAGAGAGGAAATGACGTGCTTCATGTTCATCCTCTGACAAACTGGCTTGCCGCCTGCTCCAAAGGGAATACCGTCTCTCCGTTCTCTCCAAGAAGAGAGCCCTTATCCAAGCCCGCATCTCTGCGGCATCTAACAACTCGGCCGAACTCTTTAAAATCTGCAAGGAGCTTGCCAACCCTGCTGCAGTCTCTACCTCTCCTGTCCCCTCCCAGGCCCTCTGCTCTGCACTGGCCTCTCACTTCATCTCTAAAACTCAGGACATCCTGTCCTCACTCTCCTCCTATCACCTCCCTCCCTCTCTTCCTGGCTCTTCCTCTGGCTCTTCTACAGCCACCCCTCCTCCCTCCTTCTCTGCCTGTCCCCTTTTTTCTGCTGACGAGGTTTCCAGACAAGTCCGATCTATGAAAGTCTCGTCTAAACAGGTTCACCCCTGTTCCTCCAAAACTATCAAGGACCACATCGACTCCCTGGCTCCTGCCCTGGCTGACTTTTGCAACCACTCCTTCACCTCTGGAGTCTTCCCATCCCCCCTTAAGCACTCCCTTGTGCACCCTCTTCTTAAGAAACCCTCTTCTGACCCCTCCTGCCCGGCTACCTATCGCCCAATCTCCATCACTCCCTTCCTGGGCAAGCTCCTAGAGAAACTGGCCATCTCCCAGCTTAACCTCCATGCTGAATCTGTTGGCAGTCTTCATGACCATCAATCTGGCTTCAGAGCTGCCAGAAGCACGGAAACTGCTCTCCTGAACATCCGTGAGGACCTACTCTTGAACCTTGACTCCAACACTCTGTGTGTTCTCATTCTGCTCGATCTCTCTTCTGCCTTTGACACTGTCAACCATGCCATCCTGCTCAACCGTCTCCGTGATAACCTGGGTATCACTGGTCAGGCTCTGGTGTGGCTGACCTCTTTCCTCTCCAATCGACCCTCCCAGGTCCAACTGGGGTCCTTCCTCTCTGACATCTTTTTCTCCACCTGTGGTGTCCCCCAGGGATCAAATCTCTCCCCCTGACTGTTCAACCAGTACCTGGCACTCCTTGCCCACCGCATCGCCGCTCTCTGCCCCAACTTTCAGTGCTAGGCGGACGATACCCAGCTCATTTTCAGGCTACCCTCGGCCTCCTCCTCTCCTTCCCTCATCTCTGACTGTCTGTCTGCTGTCCAGGAATGGTGTGCCGCCAATGACCTCTGCCTTAATGCCAGTAAGACTGAGATTCTACTCATCGGCACACCCACTCCCTCCTTCCCTGCAGCTCTCTGGCTGGCCTCTCTTGGCCCTCTTCCTGCTCCTACCTGCACGGCAAAAAACCTCGGGGTTATCTTTGACTCCACACTCTCCTTCTCTCCTCATATATCTGAGGTCTCTAAGAAGTCACACTACCAGCTGCACCTCCTCAGAGGTATTCTTCCCTTCCTCTCCTTTCCCCAGAAGCTCACTGTCTCACGAGCCCTGGTTCTCTCAAAGCTTGACTACTGTAACAGCCTCTATCTTAATCTGCCTGCCTCCACTCTCCGCCCTCTGCAACTCATCCAGAACAGAATTGCCTCAAGCCCAGGGACCGTATCTCTCCAGGACTGAAGTCTCTACACTGGCTCCCAGTGGCTGCGAGGATAAAGTTCAAAACCCTCTGCATTGCCGACAAGGCCTTCTGGGGCCTGGGGCCTAAATACCTTCAACTCTCTCTTCCTAAATATCTTCCTTCCCGAGCCCTTCGCTCATCCGTCTCCAACTCACTCAGGGTCAGCCGCTTCTCGAAGCAACGAGCTGGGGGTAGATCTCTCTCCGCGGCAGGGGCCTCCCTCTGGAACAGCCTTCCTGCCTCCCTGAAATTTGAGGAGAACCATCTACGGTTCCAGAAGCACCTCAAAACCTTCCTCTTTGCTTCTGCTTTCTCTCTCCCTCTTCCCTGCTAATTCTTCGCTGAATCTGCACCGAATCTGCAACTGGGCCACTCTCGCCGACCTCGGTCCTGGGCCCAGCCACTCTCCACACGCACTGCCTCCCTGGCAACCCCTGCACTGCGGGACTGTCTCTGTATCCCTACAGCCCCCGTTCCCAGCACTTGTCTGCACTTACCTTGCACTTGCCACCAGCTGGCCCTTATTTATTTTATTCTACTTACTTGTACTGCACTTCCCCCTCCCCTCCCCTTGCACTTTCTCCCTTCCCCCTACCCCTGCACTTGCGCGATCTGAATGACACCTGGCCTAGTAGGATCGTTGTCTGTCTTCCCCTGTTCCCCCCTCCCTGCCTCGTCGCGCCTTGAAACACTTGAAACCCTTGTGTATAGGCGCGTTACAAATGCCATATCATATCATATATCATATCATATCATATCCTATAAGCCATGCATAGCTGGGGGCGTTTTCATTCCCAACCTTAGATGGCCCATTGGGGATGCTGGCTGAGGAACTGCATATTTGTATGTGCGAGGCACTCCTGCACCTCCTCGCACATACGAATGAAGCGGGGCACTTCATCATCAGCGCCCCGGCTCTTGCATACATGTGCACAAACCAGGAAGCGCTCTTGGCTTCCTGGTTCCTGGTCGTGCTTTGCGGGAGCTGGAGCACTGGGAGGAAACATAAGGTACGTTAATTTATATATATGTATGTCTGTGTGTATGCTTGTGTTTTAAAAATGTCTTGGGGGGAGGGAGGGGTTGGGAGGAAACCATTACCAACACCTCTTGATTGGTCAGGCTTCCTCGCTATGCTCCATCACACAGGCATATTTAGGGGAAATATTTAAGCCCCTCCAATTACAAAAATTCACCAGCTGCCACTGGGATGTACAGCCAGAAACTGAAAAGTGTAAACAATTCTACAGGAGCAAAGTGAGATTCCTGCAACCATTGTTAAAGAACCAAAGGAGCAGTTGCCTCCTTTCCTGCTGTGTGTTATTTCATCTGTTAAAATGACTGTCCTTGACTTTAATTTGAAACTGAGGTAAGAGTGATATCTCTTCTGTTAAACAGACTCTTTTTGACTGGCTATTATTTAAAGCTGAGCTGGAAGTGATGTCTCTACTGCCCAATACCACCTCTAACTACGCATTATTTGAAGCTGTTAAAGCTGTGCTGGGAGTGACGTCTGCTTGGGTTAAAAGAATTGTAAGGAAGGCATGGTATCAACAGTAAGACAGACACAAGTGACCACAGTTCAAGGGTGTTTATTGAACTTCAACAAGGGTGTGGTAAATGCCTATCTAATCCTAAATCTACAGATGGGAGCAAGCTACAACCATCAAATAATAATAATGCAGTCCTAGTGGAGTCTCATCAAAATAAAAGGGCCTATACTAAAAAAAAAAACGATTGCCAATCCTTACCACTAAATACAAATAGTGTGGGGTAGTGTTCATGAATGAGAAAGAAGTGTTCACAAAATTATATATCAGGATGTTTTGCAGGGACGTCATTTCACCAAAATGCCTGGGGTAGCGGAAGTGATATCACACGACCATTGACCCCCTGATGACATCACAGGAAGTGACGTCATTTGACCCAACCCCAAAGTGATTTTGCAGGAAGCGATGGAACTTGACCTTCCACCCGTTGACAAAAGAGGAAGTGGCATCACATAGCATTGTACACTATGAAAAATATGGTTATGATACCACTGGATCGTCATATGTATCGTTAAGATCAGTGTGTATAGGCCCATATTACCAAATTACTGTGAATGCAAGCAGACGTCCATGACCAAATGATAATGATGTGTTATTATATGGCACTTACAATTAAGCACTGTACATAGAAGAAATATACACCCAATATCACCCAACCTGTGTTGGTACCCATTTATCAACCTCAGAAGGATGAAAGGCTGAGTTGAGGCGTTTAAGAACAGACAAAATCAGTGACTCACCCCCTGAAGTGTGCCTGAAATAAACCTTCAATGAGTCTAGCAATTATTGTATAGAATTCCAGAAAGACACATTTTTTGGCATTCCTATTCTTTCTTATTTAGCATCAGTGCTGAAAGTGTTAGACTTGTGGCAATCCTGTTCTTATTTTTCTTCCTTTTTTTAAGGGGCCTGAACAAGAAGCTAGCCACTCCAGAATTAAAGAGCCACATGGTGCTGGCCACAGCCCAGGAGCATGCATTACACACAAAAAAAAAATATTTTTTATTTTTATTAGAGGTCGCAAGGGAGACCACAGAGGTTACACTTGCGACCTCTGACGACCCCCACATGACTTCCCTGATGTTTCGGCCATTGATCTCCCTTCCCCAAATTTCAGCACTGTACAAGGGGGTTCACTCGAGCAAAGCAAAGCACTGTGGCTTCTACGGCACGAGGATACAGTTCCATTGCCAGCATCAGGGCCTTCTGTGCCCAAGTCTCTGTGTTTTGTTTTAGTACATCAGGCCCTCTGAATAAAGATACTTTGATAAATACAAATACAAAGTTCCTTTTCTCTTATAAATACTTAATTCAGGTGATTCACCCTGGATTCCCCTCAGCTGGGCTCAGATCCCTTTTATATCACGGTCGTTATTGTGGATCCCCCTCTTCCAGGGTCATATCCCCCTTTTTACAATGTTCAGTGAATATTCTTTCTCGGGTTCACCCTGAATCCCCCTCAGCCGGGCTCAGATCCTTCCTATTACACAATTAGTCTCCCTCAGCCGGGCTCGGACCAATTTCATTTTGCGTTAAACTATCGAAGACTTTCAAATGTGCACAGGGCTTAGCTTGACCTGTTGCAGGACCACTTTGATCTCAAAAATCCCTTTTCACAGTTGCCAACCAGTTGGATACCTAACAGAGACCTTCGAATGAAAAGCCACTGTACCACTTTGTTAACGGTATCTTTCTTGGCCTCCAAAGTTCAGTCACTCCTCTGGTTTTCAATAATATTTGCATCACTCGTCACATTCGTTTCACACATTGGTCCTCATTACAAGCATGCCGGTCCGGAAACAACGGTGCTTGTAAGCTTAACGGCACCATTGTTTCCAGACCGGCATACTACAGGTCTGCTTGCCGGAGCCGCCGTGCCCGGCAGGTCTGACTCTGCCAGGCACAGCGGCAATGGCAAGCAAACCATCACGGAAGCACCGGCACCAGTGCTTCGGTGTTCCCCATTCCCATGGGGTCCAATGGGACTCTATGGGAATGGGGAATTAGAATTTACTGGTGCCTGACATTCCGGACCGCTGTGGTTGTAATCCCCCATTGTTACCGGAAAGTCAGGTGCCGGTAAATATTTACGGGTCCGGCGGCAACCTGCCGGTAATACAGGCACGGTTAGCGCCGGACCCACAATGAGGCCCATTGTTTTCCTTAGATTTCTTCATACATTGTTGCCGCTTGCAAGCTTGGTTCTAACACAGGCTGGTCTGGTATCAGTCTCTCCGACTCTCCGGCTGTGCTGTCTTCCCTGGCGCTGCTTTGTTGTAGGAGCCAAGGATAGGTCCACAGCGGCAACCGCTCCTCCCCGCCTTGGTTTTGGACGCGGGAGAGCTCCCTCATTCCAAGGTTCACGAAAGTACCGGTCTGAAAAGGACAAGGGCAATTCCCTGCTTGCAACCCATTCGGGTCTTGCCGTCTTTCTCCTCGTATTAAATTGCCATCTTGGAACTGCTGCTTCCTCGTGTGCTTTGCCTTGCTCAGAGTGTGCTTTCGTTCTCCACCTTTTATCCATGTGGGGAAGTGTGATGGAAGTCAGGTGTGTGTGTAATGATCAGTAATTGCCTGACCTTGCCTCACCATTGTATTGGGACATGTCAGGTATACGGCTCTGTTGTTAGTCCATTTTCGCTCACGTTGAGCTGTCTGTGAGAAAGTGTTTGTGTCGGGAAAGGGGAGGGCAGGTTGAGTTCCTAAGTATCCTACCTGGTAGGATGGGGAAAAGGTGTTACAGGGAAGGGGATATTGCATCTCACCATCCGGTGTCCCAGTCCCACTACCCGAAGACCCTTCATCCAGGTGATCCTCCTGCACTGGTCCACCCCCAGGAACTGGATCCAAAAGCGATGGCCATTTCCTGGCCACCTGGATGACAGATCCCTGGGGACTAGCGGATGAGACACCTACTGGTTTCTCACAGAATGCATTCTCTTGCTGAGTGCATAGGGCATTTCTACAACTGTTGAACATGAGTTGACTTTTTAGGCTGTATATTAATGTATGCTTAAACCAGTTTGGCCTGTTGACCCCTATTTGATGTGTCATCACTCACCCCACATTGTAGTATTTGTGCCCCCCGATTTACCCCCTCTAATACTGATTTCTATTGAGGCCACTGATTGCTGGTGTCGTGAATCAATATCCCTGTAGACTATGACTACCTTCGTCCCCAAGCACCAGTCAGAGAGAGATAAAAAGCACTCGCTGACTGGTTATTGGGGCCACAGGTGGCTGGAACTGAAGTGCTCGTGCCCCAGGTAGCTGTATGGAAAAACAGTAATTAAGTGACAAGCACAAGACTATCAAACACCTGGATAGGTCAGGATTTAAGGAAGACCTAATAGATTGAGGCTCCACCCCGAGATGACAAAGGTACCAGGAGTTATGAGTGCCGTATCCAGTAGTTGCAGGGCAGCAGCAGAGGCCCCAAGGGTATAAAGGCAGGTGAAACAGAATATACCCAGGCAGGAGCGGAGGTCAAACAATGCCTGAAAAGGTAGCCCAAGCGATCTGAGAGTGCTCGTAATCACTTGCAATGTAGCCGAGTCGTTGTGACAAAAGGGGCGTGCAGGCAGTCCTTAGAACGTTAGCAGAGATCCAAAAGCGAGTTGATCAGATGGAGCCGGGTCGTCGTAGCCGAGGGGTGAGACAAGGAAGATCCAAAAGCATAGGCAAGGTCCTGGTTGCAACAAAGTAACAAAACATGGAGGAGCGTAGCAGTCTGTCAGAACAGCTGATAAGCAAGGAAGGGTAGGATCAGGCTTCCTTTATTGTGTGGCAAAGCGATCACGTGATCGGGACAACAAGCGATCACGTGACCAGAGCCGCGTCACCTGACCAGCTCGTCGTAGCAGCTGATCGGGTCGATGCGCACTGGGCGCCTCCCTCAGTTTCCAAGGCAACCGAGCCTTCCAACGTGGCCACGGCCACCACGAACAGCAGGAATGGCATGACGGTACCCCTTCAGTCAAAGGGAGAAAGCAGAGACTTCTACTGACATGCCGCTGCTGGACTGGCACAGGGGAGACAGAGGTAGGCATGTATGTGGTGCCTGGTGTATCTGGGGTGCCCTGTGTGGTTACATGCATGACATAATCCCCCCTCATGGAGCCACAACCTCGTGGGCTGGACGGGTTGTCCCTGTGAAATCGAGATACTGGGAGCGGGGCATGGACATTGGCAGAGGGTTCCCAAGATCTCTCCTCAGGGCCAAAACCAACCCAGTCAACTAGATAGTACAGGCGACCCCTAGTGAGCCGGGAACCCAAGATGCAATTGACCTCGTAGTCATCCGGAGAACCATGCAAGACAGGGGAAGGAGGCAACACCGCCCGAGTGGAGGGAGAGCAAGGCTTTAGAAGAGAGGTATGAAACACGGGGTGGATTGCCAGCTAACAGGCAAGGACAGCCGATAGGCAACGGTATTGATCACCCTGGTAACTCTATAAGGAGCCACAAAACGAGGAAGCAGTTTCCGACACCCAGGGATATGCAAATGCCTAGTGGACAACCACACCTTGTCGCCCACAATGTATGAAGGGGCAGGGATACGATGCCTGTCTGCAGCACAACACATACAGGATTGGGCCTCCCAGAGATGAGTAAGTGCTTGATCCTGGATAGAGGACAAATCCCTGAGACAAGCATTGGCGGCGGGGGTGTTAGACGTGGAGAGTTCGAGAAAGGGCAGGGTGCGAGGATGCTGACCTTTACAAAACAAAAAAAGGGGAGTAAAAAAACCAAATCTAGATAGTCCTAGTGCACTCCCAATACATTCAGTGACTTTCAATCTTTAGATTTTCTATATGTACTGTAATGGGGCGCGGGGGAGACAAAACAACCCTGGCACTGGGTTGTGGTACTAAGATACAATACAACAGATGTCCACAACCTTGTGGATCTCTCCCGTCCCCTGCACACCCAATGTTTATCGTAAATACAGCCAAAAAGTAATATGTTTTTTGTAGGTTCAAACCTTATTATAAGCGTAAATTTAAAAAAATAGTGTCAAAAAATCTTATGATGTATTTCATCAAACAATTTATAGTAAAAAGAATATTCTTTTACAATCTTCATTACTATTCAAACAAAGTGCATTTCGAAATTGGTATTAGATTTTGACTTATGTTTTGTTTCAACATAGTATGGATAAACAAATACAAATCATTAATATCAGATAGTTTTTCATTCCTTTCAATAATACTTCTTATTGAACATCCAATATTAGATTATGTGTCTCTACGCGTTTCGGGGTATTCTATCCCCTTCTTCAGGAGTTGTCTATCCTTTTTCATGTGCAGTTATCCCATCTACAACAAATAAGTAAATAGAGTATTGTCACTCATCTATTACATTTACATTTTCTTGTTTATATCTGTCATTCATTTTCATCTCATAATTACCTGTGTTCTTTCTTATAGCAACCGTTTCTGGTATGCTAGTGAAATCGGCCTGTAAAGTTAAAACAATAAATATAAGGATGAACCTACTATTATTTACACTTCCAGAAAGGTTCTTGTGATAAAAAACCCATATGTGGATAATGAGAGTCATGGTGTAGTACCAATGGTTCAAGTGTTACCTGTTCGCTGTCCTCAGCAGATGCACCAATGGGTGCTCAGATGCCTCTCTCCTACGTCAGTATTCTTCAATCAATGTTCTAAAGAGAAGATTTTTGTTCAGATCAACCGGTACCATAATCCGATGATATATGTCCTTTGTCCCAGTAAGGGGTATTCAAATTGTCCTCCCAGTTAAGTGGGTTAACTTTTCACCCGATGGTGAATCTGTAGAGAATTAATATGGAATTACTTCTTCATTAAGTTTAGAACTCATGCTCCAGTCTATTAAGTCTTCAATGGTTCAGTGCATATGGCTCTGAATTCCCCATAGTTTTAGGGCGTTTTAATGCTTACCTCAGTTCGTTCTTCTAATCTTGCTAAACTGCCACGGTAGAAGAGATCCGCAAAATGCCCGCTTTGTTTATGTAAGCGTCATGGTGATGACGCGTATGCGTGGTGACATCACGCGACAGCGTGATGACGTCACGCTCGTATAATCTAAACAAGTATCAACAAGTAGATATTCATATGTGTCACCAGCTTATAGAGGTGATAGTGACTATGGATGTCTAGATCATGATGATTCACTGTCAATATGATCTGAATTGAAAGTGTATTCCATGTCAAAAACTGCAAATAATCTTGCCGTTTACCAGCACGAAAAATAGAAGATTCCACTAAGCGTTAGGTGGTATATGTTAATGTACATTAGTCTTAAATTCTCTAATGTCCAACTATATACTCATCTCCTGATTCCTAAAATCTTTTTGTACTATGCAGTACCCTGATCTCGTACCTTCATAGTTCATATATTTGATATGTAGGTAATTATAGGATGAAAAGGTGTGCTCACATTCTGATTTCTCAACGTTTTTTATACATTACATATTGCATCCCTCTTACAGCTCCATTCAATACTGTGCTTAGTTGTTCCGTGTGATTGTCCTAATCCTTCAGTTTCTGATGTATGTCTGAAAAAGATTCATCAACAACATTCACAACAATATTCACAAAAATACTCCCAAGTTGTAGTCTTCGTTCATGCCCCTAGGGGCTAAGCTACTCGGCCTGTCTACCCAATAGATTTCTCTCTGGTTCAACCTTTTGGTATGATTCCCTCCCCTTGTTGCTTTTTTGACTACTTCTAGGACTATTACCTTCAATTGAGCTACACTGTGTTTCTTCTCGTCGAAATGACGTGCCACTGGTGACCTTATGTTTTTGATTCTGATGTTACTTTTATGTTCATGCCATCTTTCTTTGACTTTTCTGTTTGTCCTACATAAAAGATGCCACAAGGCCAACTCAATCCATAGATCACCGACTTAGTGTCACATGTGGCATAGTCTCTTAGCTTGATTTTAGTTCCATTATATGGATGTCTCACATGTGTACCTCTCATTATGTTATTACAATGACCACAGTTCAAACATGCAAACGTCCCTGACTTTCTTGGTTTCAAAGTGGATTGTTTCTCCGTGGGTGGTCTTTCAGCTTTAACTAATGTGTCCTTGAAATTGCGTCCCCTTTTGTAGGCTATAATTGGGGGCTTGGGGAACAGTCTCTTCAACTGTGGATCCATTCCAATTATTCTCCAATTTTTCTTGATCATCCTTGTGATATGATGACTTTGTCCTGAGTATCGTAACGCATAAATAAAGGGAAATCCTTCTGGTTTCTCTTTCGGAATTAGTAGTTCAGTTTGTGATATTATTTCCGTTTTCTCTCTAGCTACCTCAATAATGTTTGCTGGGTAGCCTCTTTTCTTGTATTTGACGGTCATAGCCAGGTTGGCTTCTTCCAATGAGGTTGGAGAAGATATGATCCATTTCAAACAAAGGAATTGGCTGTATGGTAGGTTGTTACGTAAATGTTCAGGATGGTGACTCAAGAAATGTAGAGAATTGTTGACATCCGTTTTCTTGTGGTATATATTCGTTGTTATACCTGTTGCTCCAATGTCCAATTCCACATCTAGGAAATGTAGTCTGGGTGTGCCCACCTCCATAGTGAATTTAATTCTGTCGTGTATGGAGTTTAGATATTCCAAAAACTCTTCCACCTCACTTTTTGTTCCCCTCCAGATCACAAAGATGTCGTCTATGAATCTTTTCCATATAATCAGGTGTGTTTTCCATCGTGGCTCAGGTAATATGAGGGTCATTTCTAGGTAGTACTTGAATAGATTGGCATACGCTGGGGCCATAGATGACCCCATGGAGGTTCCTGCCGCTTGTAAGTAAAATTGGTTTCCATGTCTGAAATAGTTATTAACTAGAATAATTTTACTCAACTCCAATATGAGTACTTTATTCGCTTTACAGTCATCAGTATTCATTAATGTCCATAAAAAAAAAGCATATTACTTTTTGGTTGTATTTACAATAAACATTGGGTGTGCAGGGGACGGGAGAGATCCACAAGGTTGTGGACATCTGTTGTATTATATGAAAAAAGGGGAGTAACCAATAGTGGAATGGGGGGCGTTATTGTACGCAAACTCAGCAATATGCAATTCTTGGTGCCAAGAGTGTTGGTATCGAAGGGACAGACAGCGCAGGTATTGCTCCAATGTCTGGTTGACAAGTTCCGTTTGTCCATCGGATTCAGGGTGATAGGAGGATGAAAACTTAGCATCAATGCCTGTAAGTTTAGTGAGGGAGCACCAGAAATGAGAGGTGAATTGGGAACCCTTATCAGAGACAAGAACAGTAGGTAGACCAAAAAGACAAAAGACAGAGCGGAAAAACAGACCAGCCATAACTGGGGCAGAAGGCACGCCGGTGCAGGGGATGAACCGTGCCATTTTGGTGAATGAATCTACCACAACCCATATAGTGTCGTATCGGTGTATTCTTGGAAGATCGGTCACAAAATCCATCGAGACAGTATGCCATGCACGGAGTGGAAGGGGTAGTGGCTGAAGCAAACCTAGGGGTTTCCCTTTGCGGTTCTTACACTGGGCACATATGGCACAGCTATTGATGTAGTCGCACACGTCTTTGCGCATAGTAGGCCACCAGCACCAACGCTGAAGCAATGCGAAGGTGCGTTTTTGACCGAGGTGTCCGTTGATCGGGGCGTCGTGCGACCATTCCAAGGCACGGATGCGTGTGTCCTGAGTAGGTAGGTAGAGCTTGTTTTGTGAAAATGGCAAACCAAAATGGAGCACTAGGTTCCAATCATGCACGGATTGAGGGTTGTGTGATACCCAATGTCTAATGGAAGTAAGCATGCATTCTGGAGGTGTACATAAACAGATGACGTGTTTCCTACCCAAAATAGCTTCAGGGAATACCGGGAGACACTCACCCCCGGGAAGCCGCGACAGGGCGTCAGCTTTACCATGGATGATACCGGGGCAATGGCGAATAATGAAATCATAGGCAGCGAAGAACAGGTGCCAACGGACCTGTCGGCTGTTGACACATTTCGTGGTCGCAAGATCCTGCAAATTGCGGTGGTCTGTGTATAACGTGATTTGATGTTTAGCCCCTAAGAGGTGATGACGCCAGACTTGGGACACGTCTTTGACAGCCAGCAGTTACTTTTCTGTAACAGTGTAATGTGACTCCGTAGAGGTGAATTCACGGGAATGGAAAGCTACCGGATGCAGGAGTCCCGTGGCAGGACAGGTTTGGGACAAGACTGCACCTAGAGCATAGGAGGAGGCGTCTGCTTCCACGATGAACGGGTGCTCATCGTTAGGGTGTTGTAGTATAGGTGCCGTGTTAAATTTCGTTTTTAGGGCTATGAATGCCTCCTGGAGTGTGGGGGTCCATATATAGGGATTCTGTGGACTAGTGAGCGCCGTCAGAGGTGCAACGATGGCCAAGAACCACGGAATAAACCGCAGATAAAAATTGGCGAACCCGAGGAAAGACTGTAGTGCTTTTAGTGTAGTCGGGACAGGCCAGTCAAGAACAGCATTGACTTTTGAAGTGTGCATGGACAGACCACTGTGAGTAATGCGAAAGCCCAAAAAGTCCACCTTAGTGGCATGAAACAGACACTTTTCAGGCTTTGCATATAGAGCGTGGGCTTGAAGTCGGGCAAGGACCTCCTGGACATGCACTATGTGCTCCTGTAGAGAAGGGGAGAACACTAGTATGTCATCTAAATAGACAACAACAAAGGCTTTAAGGATGTTGTGGAATACATTGTCCATGAACCTCTGAAAGGTAGCGGGGGTGTTGCACAAGCCGAACGGCATGACTGTATATTCGTACAGTCCATGCCGAGTGCAGAATGCGGTTTTCCACTCATCACCCTTTCTCACACGGACTAGATTATAAGCACCTCGGAGATCTAGTTTTGTAAAAACCGTGGCATGTGTCAACCGATCCAGAAGTGGGTTGATGAGTGGAATAGGTTACCTATTTTTAATAGTCACTTGGTTTAGTCGCCTATAGTCTACACAGGGACGGTGCCCGATCTGGAGGGAGTGTTGGATGTACTCCTTCAGGGTCTGATCTTCTGAGGGGACAAGGAGTATATTCTTCCGGTCGGGATAACAGCCCCAGGGACTAGATCCATAGGACAATCATAGGGACGATGGGGTGGGAGATGTTCTGCACACCCTTTGTCAAAAACCTCTATGAAATCATGGCATTCTGAGGAAATGTTCGTAGTGATGGCACCCATGTGTTTTGGAGTTAGGTTCATAGACTGGTTCTCATCCAGTGTCAGGTGTGCTAGAGCACCCAGAGCTTTGGATGGTGAGGAAACAACATCAGAGGATACAAGACAGTGCTCCTGGCAATGGGAGGATTCAAAGAACACATGACCACGAGACCAGTCAATCGAGGGATTGTGGATGCGTAGCCAGGGGATGCCTAGTATCATACCGAATTGGGTGGTTGTAATGAGATCAAAAGACAGTGTTTCCTGATGCGTATCGTGGATGACTAGCGTTAGTGGGGCTGTCTGCTGCATGATGGGTCCTGAAGCTAGTGTAGGACCATCAACTGCATGTACAGGTTCTGGTCTGGGTTTATTCTGTTGGGGTAGATGTTAGGAAAGATTTCGTAATTGTAGGTAATTTTCCTTCCATGTGGCAACCCCTAAACTTTTTGCTGTTGTTTTTCACCTTGTTCTCGGCTTTGCCAGAGAAGTGCAGCCTTATGCCGCACTCCTCTGGGCTTTCGCTCCTTTCTTACGGGGAAACTGACATGCCCTTAAGACTGTCAGTACCGGGGAACGCTGTTTCCCGTAGTTTCTTTTATCATGTTGCGGCTTTCGTGCAACATGACACAAGAGGGCACTGTAAGCTAAGTTACAGCTCTCTTTGGTCTCTAGCCTTCTACAGGCCCTAGATACTCGTTTAGGATTGTATCTGATCGGTGCAAGTGATTCAGGGACGGGAATGGTGGCAGCGATCGTTTCTTGTGTTTTGAGCTCCTTTTGGCGTTCTAAGCGCGTTTCTCGCGCTTAACCCAAAATGGTGGCCTGGCTCCCAAAATGGCCAGACCACGAGGCTCCTTTGTCCTGTCCGCTGACCGTCTTGCTCCCTTCACCTTCCCCAGGTCGAGCCGACCCGGGGCCTTCCTTATTTGGGCATGTACTTTCCCGCGAAACACGGATGCTTTCGCGGGCTTCTACATGTCTTGTGTGTGCCTCCAGGATGTGGGCTGGGATGTCTGGTCTCAATACACATCCTGGGTGCCAGAGAGTCTAGGGTGGTGTGAATGCCTGGGACCACCGTGGTCCGTGATTGGTCCACGAATGGTGTGAGTGTTGATGAGCGGATCTCCCATTGGGTCCCCTCCGTTTTGGCGCGAAGGGAACCGTGGATAAGAGGGGGCTGGAAACACCACTACCATGTCAATCTCCTGAGTTCTCACGAATGAAGGAATACAGGAGCCAAGTATCCTGCAACCAAGAGGCTGGACCGAGGAATCGCTGGTGACCCGCTGAAGGACTTCTCCTCTGCACTGCTGTCGCCTTGTGAAACCCTTTTCACCTTTGATCGAACCAGAAGGCCTGTACTGGTACTTCGACCCTTGGAATAGCGGGAACAGCTATTCTCGGCATCTTCACCATCTCCTGCCAGTAAGCCTTCGGAAGCGTCTCTGGGCCATCCAGCTGACTGACCAGCTTACACGGGAGTCTTGCTCTGTAACCGCCGCCAGGTTGTGTAGTATTTCGAGTCCTTGTCACTCTCACACGCTTCGTACACTTGGCGTTCCCAGGTCTGAAGTGAGTAGTGTACATTTGGCTCAGATACACACGGCCGCTCCGTTGCCCTGCTGTGGTAACAAACTGTGCGGGTGTCTTCGATTGGGACGTCTTTTTACTCAACACGACGACGAGGCGTTCCCTGCTCTTCTGAACCTGCCAGCTGCTGAAACTGACGCGGAGAAGCCTGGGTCTGCTTGCATCGGGGACCGGTGAGTAGCATAGCTAGGATATGGTCGCCCTCCTGCAGGAGCCCATTGCTTTTCCCCGCTGTGTCAAACAGCACCCTTTTCCGTGCTCGCGCTCTGCTTCTGCCCACTGTGGAGGCTGCACTTGAGTCGCGGAACTTGTTCTTCTTCTTTTGTGCACTAAACTGAACTGCCTGATTTCCCTCGAAGAGCTTCTCCTTTTGCCCGTTGGCACCAGCGCGTGCAGGTACTTTTGAGCACAAGGCTCCACTCTTCGCAGGGCTCGGACTTCCATCTAGTTAGGTGCCTCTGAAGGCGAACTGGGTCTAAGCATTATTGCGCACTGCCTGTTTTCCCTCCCTTTTAGGTGGACTACACATTTCGTGCATATAACGCTTGAGACTTGTTGTATTTGTATATATATTGTGTTGATATGGTATGTGTTGGTTTACTATCGCTATATTGTGATTTTCTCGCTACGGTCATTGTTTTAAAGGCCTTGAAATAAATGTGTATATATTTTTAATATAACAACTGTTTGGAGTAGTTTGTAAGTGTTCTTGCTTTGTGTGCTCATTGCGGGCTTTCAGTCACCCTCACCCCTCTTGAGACCTAGTCTTGACCGCCGCGATCGCTACCTTGATTGGTCTGGCTCGTCCAGAGGTTACCCTGTTCCAAGTAATTAGGTTGGCCTTCTGAACTTCTGCGCCACCAGGACAGAGTTCAGAAATCCGTCTTAACAAATTGGTGTACAGCGGTGGGATACGACTGAAGGTATCCAGTGTTGCGCACGAACTAAGGCATTTCAGGTTATTCCAACCAGGACACGTAGTGAATTGTTGTAGTATAACTTTAAAAAGGCCATAGTCCTATCTAACAGTATGGAAACAAATACCTTGTTAACTTTAAATGCTTCCAAATCAGAAACATTGAAAAAGATGTGCAGTAAAACAAGATGGTCCAAAGGCCTATGTGAACGACCAGCGCAACTGCACAAGAGTTAGAAGTTTAAAAAGGCAGCGTTCAACATGAGAGTGTGAGGGAACCCGGACCAAGGACCCTCGATAAGAAGTAAATTAGATATAAGCAGTGAACTGCGCCAATTGACAATAATACAATAATAATTGAATTATGTTTTTAATTCCATTCCACAGCCTGACACGTGTTTCGAGCAAAGCTCTTTTTCAAAGGCTGTACATAGTAACAATTATACAACCAGTAACCCATTCATTAGTGATATACATCATGTCAATTGGGCAAACATCAAGGGGTAGCAAGGGAGATGGCCAGAAGAAATCAGGACATCATGGCATTAAATTAAAAGGAACATAGTATAATATAAGTCATTTTACATACAACATTTACCGTTTAAGCAGATGATCCATCCGGTTACAAACCCAAAAAAAGAAGAAAAAGAAACATAACATAATAAGATAATAAGAGATTAGGTGTGTGCGGTGGAAAATCAACCATAGATAACATAATTTGTAAATCAACTCAAGGACGACTGACTAGATAATTACCGTTGAACCTTGTCCAAAGGAAACTATACGGCAAAAAAGATAAATTAACAAGGATTATCTAATGTCATGTGCATTCAAACGCCAACAAATATCCCACAGTAGATATAAAATTTAGGTATAATTACCTTAATATTACTTGCGGTTGCAATAACCATTAATTAATTACTGCAAAAAGTCCACAGCCAAAAAGGAAAAGTTGCGCGTAGATAACACCAACCAACCAATTCAGGACGAGTCACGTATCCATTACCAATATTAAATTGGACAATTACCAAAAGAAAAAGAGAGGAAACCGGCTCTTAGTTAAATAAAATTAATTAATTACAACATAGGGATCATATCGAAAGAGCACAAAAGTTTCTTACCAGCCTTCCGGCAACAACAATGTACAAAGAGAGAGTGCGCGCGCGCAATGCATCTCGTAGTAGTTAAAAAAAGAAATAGATCGCATAGGCAGCAACAGCACAAGGCATACCGCGGCGGCCATGTTAGGTGAGGGAAAGAGCCGGTTATTGATTAGATCAATAAGGCCAAGTTATGTATAAAGCACACAATCTATCGGTGCTATACACCTGAACATCATAATTTAGTCGAAAATAAAGTTAAAGGTGAGCAATACATAGAGCGCACTTGTTAAGCTGATGATGAAAAGATTAGTCTTGGTAATGTATAAGAATATGTTATCACAGGTTGTGTATTCAGCCGCACACATCCATTAATACATCAAGAAAATATACAAACAATTAGGTATTCAGAAACGAAATTAAATAATATGAAGCACGGTAGTTCAGGTGTAGCTACCTAAGTATCAATGACACCAAACCAACTCTAAATATAAAATTAAATCATAAGAACACATGAAATTCATGATCGGAATTAAGTCCAAAATTTACTAATCTGTGTTTACAAATAAGTCTAGCCTCTAATTGTCTAAGTCTAAGTTCCATATTGCCCCCTCTTTTTAATGGACGTATTTGAGACAGCCCAATAAATTTCAAAGCCTTGAAGTCATCGAGTTGATGTAAAGTCTGCCAATGTAATGCCAGTGGATATTTGGCATCCTGTTTGTGCAAAGAAGCCAAATGCTCCCGAATACGCATTTTGAGTGGCCTAATAGTGCTCCCGACATAAAATAAGCCACAGACACATATAATGCAATACACCACAAATTTTGTGTTACAATTAATGAATGAATTGATAACATGTTTACCTGTTGTACCAAAATCAAATGCCTCAGATTCAAATACATGTGAACACATGTTGCAACTCCCACATTTGTGAAACCCATTCGCACGACCCAGTTCTAACCATGTTCTAACAGTAGGTGCCGGTGCCATGAAAGAGGGGCATAGAAGATTTTTAAGAGTAGGAGCTCTACTAAAAACTATCGATGGATTAGGTTCCAATAATTTGGTGAGATCCTTGTCTAAATGGAGTAAGTGCCAATGACGTTTTAGTATAGCATACACCTCATTACTATCACTGGTGTATCTAGTGATCAGCCTAATTTTATTAAAGCGCGTATTAGCTGAGTTCGTTCTAGTTTTAGGTTTAAGTAAATCAGCCCTCTTCATACTGGACACTTCGCGTTCAACCTTGGCGTTTGAATGCACATGACATTAGATAATCCTTGTTAATTGAAAAAGATGTGTGCGGAGAGAGGTGTTTCCTCTCAAGGCACGAAATTGGAAATGATCCAAAGAATCGTGGTGTGGCAAGAAGCGCAGCTTGACGCTATAACTTCTGAGGACAGTGCGGAAGGAGGTGGGGCTGCTCTCACTGGTAGAACCGACGGTTCTGCCGCTGCACTGATCCATCGCGACCACGAGGACAGGGAGGACGAGATGTCTAATGTTTCCTCTGCCAGTGCTGATGGGGAGGCTATGCTTGAATTCAAGAATTCAAGAAGCAAGAGCTGCGGTTTAGGCAGCAGGAGCTTGAATTCAGCATAGCCAGCATAGCCAAACTAAAAATCGAACAGGCAGAAAAACAAAAAGACAGGGATCACCAGTTGGAACTGGCCAAGCTTCAGGTTGCAAATGGGTCCAAGGGTCCTGGACATGGGTCTGGGGCCTCCTCTCATCCACGGTTTCCGAAAGATCTGCTCAGTGTGTATGAGGAAAGGAATGACATTATGGACTGGCTGAATGCGTTTGAGTATGCATGCGAAGTTCAACAAGTTGACAATGCTGATAAGATTGCCTGGTTACTCAGCAGACTGCCCCATTCTGGCTGTAGTGCCATTATGGAAATGTCGAAGGCTGAGCGAGCTGATTTCGCAATGTTAAAGCAAACTCTCATTTTAAAGTTTGGGAAGACTCCGGCCCAATATTTGAAACGTTTCAGAGAGTATAAGAAAAAAGAAGGTGGTACTTGGGTATCTTATGTCACTGAGTCCTTGAAAAACTTAACTGGCTGGGTCGAAGGTTATAAGGTTTCTACCTTCGAAGGCATGATAAATCTTGTCATGCTGGAACACATTTTTGCATCTTCTTCCCCGGAGCTTAAGCAGCATTTGGCCGATTCGAAGGAGATAGATCCTAAGAAGCTGGCCATTGCAGCCGACTTATGGGTGTCACATCGAGTGTCCCATAAGGACAAAACTCATCCTGGTAAGCAGGAGGAAGGGAAAAAGTCCAAAGATAAGGAGGGTGGAGAATCTGATAAATCTTCTTCTCATAAGGGCCACAAAAAGAAAAATAAGGGTAAGACACAAGAGAACTCACAGGGTAGTGGAGGTCAGCCTCCGAAACAGAACTCTGGTTACAATAAGCCTCCATAAGTAAACAGACCCAATGGATCTTGTTTTGCTTGTGGAGCAACTGACCACGTGAAGGGGGATCCCCGGTGTAAGGTTAGACCTTTGGGGGTCCACTCCGCTAATCTGGCCTTCTCCTCCTACGAGGAAGAAGAGATTACAGGAGCATCCTTCTCCTCATACTCATTTCCCAGCGGGATAGAGGCTGAGGTAGTTTTAGTGTCCCTGGGTTCCTGGGAGCCTAAAGTCGCAGAGGCTTATGCTAGGATTCCAGATAATACCAAGCCCTACTTTAAAGACAGTGTGCTGATCAATGGAGTAGATACTCCAGCTCTTAGGGATAGTGGGTGCAGTCGCACTGTAGTGGATTCTACCTTGGTAGACTCAGAGGAAGTTGCCAGAGCTACTCTGATGCCCACTAAGTTGGCTGACGGCCCACTCCGTATGTTCCCAGTAATACCTGTAAATCTTACTTTAAATGGTACAGCAGTCAGGATTCCAGTGAGCATTCAGAGAAACGTCCTGGGAAAGGTCTTGTTAGGTAATGATCTCAGAGCTTTAGGGCTCGTAGGAGACACTGCCGAAAGACCCTACACACGGTCTCAAGCACGGGCAGCATTGGCCAAGACCAATACGCTGCCCCAGCCGAAGGGGAAACCCAAGGCGAAAGGAGTCGACAAGTCAAGACGAGGGAAAGAGAATATTCCCCCGAGCTCGCCTACCACTGCGGTGGAGGAAGTTGGTCAATCGCCCGGGCCTGACGAGGAGGTGGCGATGCCTGAAGTATTTGACCCCAACGATCATCCTGAACTAAAAGACTTGTTAGTTGAAGGAGGTCCTGATAGGGACGAATTCAGTAAAGGCCAACGTGAGTGCCCATCTCTGGAAGGCCTAAGGAGACAGGCCTGCTCCCAGCTTGAGGGTGACCCTCCTGGGACGCATAGGATTTATTGGGAAGGTGGACTCCTGTATAGTGAGCCCACAGAGTCTACAGAAGGAGACCATAGGAGGTTGGTGGTTCCCCTTGCTGTTAGGCCCTTCCTCCTGCAGTTGGCGCATGAAGTGCCCCTTGCTGGTCACCTTGGTATGAAGAGGACCAAGCAAAGGTTATCCATGCACTTCTACTGGCCCAAGATGGAGGTGCAAGTAGAAAGTCACTGCAGGAGTTGTGCCTCCTGCCAGTTGTCTGGTAAGGTTGGCGCGACAATCCAAGCTCCGTTGGTACCGCTCCCAGTTGTGGGGGTACCATTTGAAAGGGTAGGGATCGACATCGTTGGTCCCCTTGACCCGCAAACATCCTCGGGCAATAGGTTTATCCTGGTGCTGGTCGACCATGCAACCAGGTATCCTGAGGCCATCCCATTGAAAACTGTAACTGCCAAGTCAGTTGCAAAAGCTTTACTTGGCATATTTACTAGGGTTGGCTTCCCTAAAGAAGTTGTGTCGGATCGTGGCAGCAACTTTATGTCGAAGTATATGCAGGCTATGTGGAAAGAATGTGGGGTCACCTACAAGTTCTCTTCTGCATACCACCCCCAGACCAATGGTCTGGTGGAACGTTTCAACAGAACGTTAAAGAGCATGATTGGGGCTCTGGAGGAACCTCAGAGAAGAAAATGGGATCTTCTTTTACCATGCTTACTGTTTGCTTACCGAGAGGTACCACAGGAGGGTGTTGGCTTCAGCCCCTTCGAACTTCTGTTCGGTCATCCCGTACGGGGACCCTTAGCCATCGTCAAAGAGGGATGGGAGATGCCCACTCCCCCTGTTACTACCAACGTAGTTGATTATGTGCTAGGGCTCAGAAAACGGATGGTACTTCTGATGGGCTTGGCTAGTGATAAATTGAAGGCAGGACAAGCACTGGTGAAACATTGGTACGACCAGAAAGCTTCCCTCATCAACTTTACACCTGGTCAGCAAGTCCTGATCATGAATCCCATAAGGCCTCGAGCTTTACAGGACAAATGGTCAGGCCCTTACACAGTGGTGGAGCCCCTGGGTGAGGTTAACTATTTAGTGGACCTTGGAAGGCCTGGACAGGCTCCAAAAGTGTTTCACGTGAATAGGCTGAAGGCTTTCGTCCCAAGAGTCGAAATCGCAGCACTGCTACTGGCTTCAGATGTTGAGGAAGAGGAGTCTGAACCTCTCCCCGACCTGTTCCAAAGCGGTCCTTCAGATAGCTCCTTTGAGGCAGGCCTGGACTGGCCCACCGGGACACCGGGAGTTTCCCCGGTAGGCCTCGAGGTGTAGGGCCTCTTTTCTTGGTGGAGGGATACATAATCAAAGGGAAATCATGACATAATCCCATGCATCCAGCCAGGCTGGGCTGGGTGGAGTTTGCGCGGCGTGCTGCCTGGATGACCTTTCTGCCCGTGGCTTGTGCGTCTGCAAATGATGGGAGTCATCGGCCAGGCACATCACTGAAACTGCACGTTCCTAGTGTGCTGCTCGCATGCGCATGTGCGGCCCAACGCATGCCAGTTACAGTTTTGGTGACTCGACGATGAGGCAGGCTGTGGGCCTGCACCATCTGCATTGACTGTTTGGCACTGGCTCAGGGCAGCAGGTCTCGTTCCTTTCACAGAAAGGTAAGGCGGCATGAGTACCAACTTAAGTCTATCACAGCGCTGCAAAATGCTGTTTATGAGAGCGACTGCAGGCACGTAATGAGAAATTCGTCCTTGTTCCTTTCCATCCCGACAGTATATAAATGTGACTGGCATTGGGGTCTGAAATGGTTCATAATCATAAGGTCAAGTGAGGAGTTAGGCGCCGCTGCACTGGGAAGCGCTATACGTATGTGCGTATGTAGAATACGTTAGTATAGCGCAAACCTAGCTAGAAAACAGAAGAGCGATACAGAAGGGCGAACGCTAATAAGGGGGTAGCAACGTGCTTGGCACTGAGATTTGGATGAACATTGTGGGCACTGCAGGAAACATAACGTGCACACTGCACGTGCATGCGGAGGACGACTTCCGATGCATTGATATGGGATTTGATTTAAACACGGAAACATGGTTCGTAATATGGATCTCTCTTGTTGTTCCCCTCCCAACTTTGCTTTTTAAAAGTTTCCAGAAAAAGCACATCTCTGTGAAATAATTTGCCACTGCAATGCGTACATGGTATGCTTTAAGCACATTTATGGCACAATGATGCATTAGCCATCGGTAGGCGCGATTGCACGGGAGAGGAGGAAGAATAAGTCAAGATTAGCTGTTGTCAACTGTCACCTCTACACTGGCTCACATGGGCTTTCTTTCGGATTCTTAGTGTGCGGTTGAAGGTCATTGTGCAGTGACTTGGTATCTATGTATTGGGCATAACCACAGCAATATGCAGAAAGCTTCACAAGGTTTGAAATTTGGCGGCCCGGAAATTGGTTTTGGCCAGTGGTCAGTGGCCAGTGGTCGAAGTGCATGAAAAGAAGTAGTGGAACTATGTTCCCTACTGGCCTGCACCACTCGCCACGAACCCCATCTCCATGGCCCCTCCTACTCACAATACAAACCCCCAAACAAATGTGCCCGCTGTTTAAGGAATGTTCAGTACAGTGCACTGAAGTGCATATTTCAACTGTTTCCTACACTTTTATTTTAAAATGAAACTTCCAGAACAGTTTCTTTCTAAAATAAAAGTATAAGAACAGGAAAACTTAATTTAAAAAAGTAGAGGAGCACTGCTCCCAACGGCTCCCGCTCACTTCGACCACTGGAATTGGCTAAAGTGCCACATAGAAGCTGAAACTATTGCATTAGAGTATAGCTAGGAAGAAATAGCACGAGGTGGGACACAAAGCTTGTAGGTGTTTAGTTATTTATTTAGCTATTGACTGTCCATGGCTATGATAAGCCCTACGGCCATTTCCACCTGCTTTCAGCCCCTCTCCAACCAAAACACATCCTCCTGTGATCTCTTTGAGCTAGTTTTATCAAGCCTTACCATCAAACTGTGAGCTCAAAGTGCCTGCCAGTGTTTTCTCAAAGCAGTCTTCTGAGAGTTAATGACTTAATTGGAACTGCAAAAGCACTACCGGTGTAATAAAAATGTCAACCAGGTCTGCCTTCAGCCACTCGATTTATAAGCACTATACATGTCCTTCACTGAAGTCCTGTTCAAAACAAGCATTGACAAAGCCAACTGTTTAAGCTTGTGCATCAATATTAGGCATTCACCAGGCACTGCTGTTATATGCCCAGGTACACTCACCACTTTCCACCTGCTACAATCCAGTTAGTACGACTACAGCAGTGCCTGACAAATTCCTCTCCCACCATGCCTACACAAAAGCCAACACTGTTGGCATTGCCAGTGCTCATTTAATAGTGCCTTTTATCTGTATCCCCTTCCTAGCATGAGAATAGGATGAAATGGATTAGGGATGCATGTTGTCTGGGTACCTTTAAACTAGATGAATTAATTTTTCTCATCTGCAAAATGTGGAATGTCCCTGGTCCCTCTATCATCTACTTTGAAAGGTCATGAATTTATTTAAGACATGACTTTTCAATCCATATATGTTTAAAACATGCTTCAAATGCACTCTTTCGACTAATTCTAGTCAACATTTTCTTGGGGGAAACTCAAATCCCCTCATAGAAGGAGGGTTGAGCTCCCGTCATGTGCACGCTCGTTCAGTGAACTATGGGGCCACTTTGAAAAATATTCCAGGGCCACTTTTGGTTCCCAGTCCGGCTCTGCTTTGAGGGTGTCCGAGTGGCCCCTCACCTGACTTCTGATCAGCAGGCTGAGGTGAAAAGTTTGCTTAGGCAGTTTTCCCCCCTATTTTCACAGCCGCCTGGTTTGACACCTTGGTGCAAACATAACATTGACACAGGAGACAGTGTACCTACCAAAAGTAGGGGATACAGGATGTCAGACAAAGTACGGTCTTATATTAAGACCGAGGTCAACAAGATGTTAGACCTTGGGGTGATTGAACCCTCTAGTAGTCCTTGGTCCAGCCCTGTGGTTTTGGTTCCAAAGGCAGGCACTTCTGAATTGAGGTTCTGCGTGGATTACAGGGCTCTGAATGCTGTCACCAAGACAGATGCACACCCCTTGCCTCGAACAGATGAGCTGGTGGATACTTTGGGTGCCTCCAAGTACCTCAGCACGTTTGACCTCACTGCTGGCTATTGGCAAATAGCTTTAGCAGAACATGCCAAGGAGAAGACAGCATTTTCTACTCCAGACGGCCTTTACCAATTCCGGGTAATGCCGTTCAATTTGAAGAATGCACCTGCCACTTTCCAGAGGCTTGTGAATCATGTGTTGAATGGGTTGGACGAATTCTGTCTTGCATATCTGGACGATATAGCAGTTTTCAGTGCCACCTGGGAAGACCATGTGAAACACCTCGGGATTGTGCTCCAGGCTCTTCAGAAAGCACACCTGACCATAAAGGCTAGTAAATGCCAGATTGGACAAGGCTCAGTGGTTTACCTTGGACATGAAGTAGGTGGAGGGAGGATACAGCCTCTTCCCAGTAAAGTACAAGCAGTACAAGACTGGCCTACCCCCACTACGCAAACCCAAGTGAGAGCCTTCTTAGGACTCACGGGGTATTACCGCAATTTTGTGGCAGACTATGGCACCATAGCTGCCCCTCTGACTGCCCTCACAACTCCGAAGAAACCCAAGAAGGTAACTTAGACCGACGAGTGTGAGAAGGCCTTCAATGGCTTAAAAGACTCCTTGTGCCAGGCCCCTGTCCTCAGGGCCCCTGATTATCAAAGACCTTTTATCGTGCAGACGGACGCCTCTGACACTGGGATAGGAGCTGTACTATCACAAGTAGATGAGAAGGGTAAGGAACACCCTATTGGATTTATTAGCCGCCAGCTTAAGGACAGAGAGCCCAGATGGTCCACGGTAGAGAAAGAATGTTTTTCTATTGTGTGGGCCCTAAGGAAGCTGAGGCCCTACCTCTATGGGACCCACTTCACTGTGCAAACTGACCATAAGCCCTTAAAGTGGCTAATGACATGAAGGGGGAGAATCCAAAGTTGCTTAGGTGGTCCATAAGTCTACAAGGCTTCGACTTCACTATTGAGCATAGGCCAGATGTCCAACATAGCAATGCTGATGGGTTGTCCAGAATGTTTAACCGACCTGAACAAGAGACTCATCCAGGGGTGGATTAGTTCCCCCTGTACATAGTCTGGGAGGGGCGAGTGTTAGGAAAGATTTCGTAATTGTAGGTAATTTTCCTTCCATGTGGCAACCCCTAAACTTTTTGCTGTTGTTTTTCACTTTGTTCTCGACTTTGCCAGAGAAGTGCAGCCTTCTGCCGCACTCCTCTGGGCTTTCGCTCCTTTCTTACGGGGAAACTGACATGCCCTTAAGACTGTCAGTACCGGGGAACGCTGTTTCCCGTAGTTTCTTTTATCATGTTGCGGCTTTCGTGCAACATGACACAAGAGGGCACTGTAAGCTAAGTTACAGCTCTCTTGGGTCTCTAGCCTTCTACAGGCCCTAGATACTCATTTAGGATTGTATCTGATCGGTGCAAGTGATTCAGGGACGGGAATGGTGGCAGCGATCGTTTCTTGTGTTTTGAGCTCCTTTTGGCGTTCTAAGCGCGTTTCTCGCGCTTAACCCAAAATGGTGGCCTGGCTCCCAAAATGGCCAGACCACGAGGCTCCTTTGTCCTGTCCGCTGACCGTCTTGCTCCCTTCACCTTCCCCAGGTCGAGCCGACCCAGGGCCTTCCTTATTTGGGCATGTACTTTCCCGCGAAACACGGATGCTTTCACGGGCTTCTACATGTCTTGTGTGTGCCTCCAGGATGTGGGCTGGGATGTCTGGTCCCAATACACATCCTGGGTGCCAGAGAGTCTAGGGTGGTGTGAATGCCTGGGACCACCGTGGTCCGTGATTGGTCCACGAATGGTGTGAGTGTTGATGAGCGGATCTCCCATTGGGTCCCCTCCGTTTTGGCGCAAAGGGAACCGTGGATAAGAGGGGGCTGGAAACACCACTACCATGTCGATCTCCTGAGTTCTCACGAACGAAGGAATACAGGAGCCAAGTATCCTGCAACCAAGAGGCTGGACCGAGGAATCGCTGGTGACCCGCTGAAGGACTTCTCCTCTGCACTGCTATCGCCTTGTGAAACCCTTTTCACCTTTGATCGAACCAGAAGGCCTGTACTGGTACTTCGACCCTTGGAATAGCGGGAACAGCTATTCTCGGCATCTTCACCATCTCCTGCCAGTAAGCCTTCGGAAGCGTCTCTGGGCCATCCAGCTGACTGACCAGCTTACACGGGAGTCTTGCTCTGTAACCGCCGCCAGGTTGTGTAGTATTTCGAGTCCTTGTCACTCTCACACGCTTCGTACACTTGGCGTTCCCAGGTCTGAAGTGAGTAGTGTACATTTGGCTCAGATACACACGGCCGCTCCGTTGCCCTGCTGTGGTAACAAACTGTGCGGGTTTCTTCGATTGGGACGTCTTTTTACTCAACACGACGACGAGGCGTTCCCTGCTCTTCTGAACCTGCCAGCTGCTGAAACTGACGCGGAGAAGCCTGGGTCTGCTTGCATCGGGGACCGGTGAGTAGCATAGCTAGGATCTGGTCGCCCTCCTGCAGGAGCCCATTGCTTTTCCCCGCTGTGTCAAACAGCACCCTTTTCCGTACTCGCGCTCTGCTTCTGCCCACTGTGGAGGCTGCGCTTGAGTCGTGGAACTTGTTCTTCTTCTTTTGTGCACTAAACTGAACTGCCTGATTTCCCTCGAAGAGCTTCTCCTTTTGCCCGTTGGCACCAGCGCGTGCAGGTACTTTTGAGCACAAGGCTCCACTCTTCGCAGGGCTCGGACTTCCATCTAGTTAGGTGCCTCGGAAGGCGAACTGGGTCTAAGCATTATTGCGCACTGCCTGTTTTCCCTCCCTTTTAGGTGGACTACAAATTTCGTGCATATAACGCTTGAGACTTGTTGTATTTGTATATATATTGTGTTGATATGGTATGTGTTGGTTTACTATCGCTATATTGTGATTTTCTCGCTACGGTCATTGTTTTAAAGGCCTTGAAATAAATGTGTATATATTTTTAATATAACAACTGTTTGGAGTAGTTTGTAAGTGTTCTTGCTTTGTGTGCTCATTGCGGGCTTTCAGTCACCCTCACCCCTCTTGAGACCTAGTCTTGACCGCCGCGATCGCTACCTTGATTGGTCTGGCTCGTCCAGAGGTTACCCTGTTCCAAGTAATTAGGTTGGCCTTCTGAACTTCTGCGCCACCAGGACAGAGTTCAGAAATCCGTCTTAACAGTAGATTTAATGACCCCGCCAATGCAATGTGTACGTAGTTACCTGTGGCCCCGGAGTCGATTACCAACTGTACAGAATGTTGTGCACCATCTGAGGATAGTAGAAGAGCACAGACCACAATCGGATTCATGGGAGAAGAGGGAAACATCGAGGGTGTCTGGTGTAGGCCCGTCCGTACCCCCGGATTCAGGGACGAGCCTTCGGAAAACCCTGTGGCTTGGGTCTGGGGCATCTTGGACATTCCTTGACGTAGTGTCCATTTAACCCACGGTAAAAACATGCATTGGTAGACCCACATCGTTCCCTTTCTGCGGCTGTGATTGGACTCCGAACCCCCCCTAACTGCATGGGTTCACTGGGGGCATCATTAGACATTGTGGCGGGAGACAAGGACAACCCAGGACCCCGCCCAACCTCTGTTCTTCGCTCAGCTTGCCGGGCGTCTACCTGGAGGGCTAGATCCACTAGTTCAGGGTACTGAGCGGGCAGAGAGGGCACGACGGCCTGTGCGTCTTTCATGGGGTTGTTTAGTCCCCGATAGAAGACCACAGCCTTCTTGCTTTCAGGACAGGATGTTTCAACAGATAATTGATTGAAACGAGTAATGTATTTGATCAGAGGAGTTTTCCCTTGAACTAGATCTAATAGTTCCAAATCCCTGGTTTGTGCCTTGTGATGGGTATCAAACACACGGGTCATTTCGGCCACCAATAAATCAAAGTCATAAAGAACCGGACTGTTGTTTTCCAGTAGCGGGTTGGCCCATGTGGCAGTGATACCACCTAGATGTGAGAGCGTAAAGGCAGCTTTGATGGTGGAATCTGGAAACGCCTGAGGGCGACACAGGAAATTAAGTTTACACTGGTTGATAAAAGTACGGAACTTCCTAGGGTCGCCTTGGAATTTCTCGGGAGATGTCAGAAGGAATGGGGTGGGCACATAAACAGGAGCCTGTAGGTTGGAGCCACTGGACGGGCCGGGTGGAGGTGGTGTAGCCCCAAATTCTGGGTCTGTGGGGAGAGCATGTCGTTCGCTTTGTATAGCGTCCAAGCGTTGGTGTATGGCTGCTGTAGCGGTGGACATGTCTGCTCGCAGAACCGTAATGGCCTGAACCAATGCGGCTACCGGGTCTCCAGCAGCGGCATCCATAGTCTAGGTGAATGGCTTATCAGTCTGTCGTGAATCGGTATCCCCATAGATTATGAATACTTCCGTCCCCAAGCACTAGTCAGAGAGAGATAAAAAGCACTCGCTAACCGGTTATTGGGGCCACAGGTGGCTGGAACAGAAGTGCTGGAGCCCCAGGTAGCTGTAAGGAAAAACAGTGATTAAGTGACAAGCACAATACTATCAAACACCTGGATAGGTCAGGATTTAAGGAACACCTACCTAAGGAGTAGCTGAGGAAGGACTTTAACTGCCTGGGGTTCCCAATAGATGGAGGCTCCACCCCGAGATGACGAAGGTATCCGGATTTATGAGTGCCATATCCAGCAGTTGCAGGGCACCAGCAGAGGCCCCAAGGGTATAAAGGCTGGTGAAACAGAATATACCCAGGAAGGAGCAGAGGTCATAAAATGCCTAAAAAGGTATCCCAAGCAATCTGAGCGAGTTTGTAATCACTTGCAATGTAGCTGAATCGTCATAACAAAAGGGGCGTGCAGGCAGTCCTTAGAACGTTAGCAGAGATCCAAAAGCGAGTTGATCAGATGCAGCCGGGACGTCGTAACAAAAGGGGCGTGCAGGTAGTCCTTAGAACATTAGCAGAGATACAAAAGCGAGTTGATTAGATGCAGCCGGGTCGTCGTAGCCGAGTGGTGAGACAAGGAAGATCCAAAAGCGTAGGCAAGGTCCTGGTTGCAACAAAGTAACAAAACATGGAGGCGCGTAGCAGTCTGTCAGAACAGCTGATAAGCAAGGAAGGGTAGGATCAGGCTTCCTTTATTGTGTGGCAAAGCAATCACGTGATCGGGACAACAAGCGATCACGTGACCGGAGCCGCGTCACCTGACCAGCTCGTCGTAGCAGCTGATCGGGTCGATGCGCACTGAGCGCCTCCCCTAATTTCCAAGGAAACCGAGCCTTCCAACGCGGCCACAGCCACCACGAACACTGGGAATGGCATGACGGTACCCCTTCAGTCAAAGGGAGAAAGCAGCGACTTCTGACATGCCTCTGCTGGACTGGCACAGGAGAGACAGGGGTAGGCGTTATGTGGTGCCTGGTGTATCTGGGGTGCCTGGTGTGGTTACAGACATGACAGCTGGCCCTCTATAGGCACAGCGTATGCTCTATATGGCAGATGTTTAATGATTCACGTAGTGCGTGTGCTCAGCCAATAGAGGACCAGCAATGTGAAAACCACAGCTGGGATTGGGTAAACGGGCTCTTCCTGGGAGGATAGCTCAGGGGCAACATGTTGTCTTGAAAGCAAGACAATGCATAGCAACACAAGTTTGAATCCTGGTCTTGCGCTTAGAAATTTCTGATATTAAGCGCATTATAAAAGAACAATTATTCCCGACTTACTGTTGATGGAACGGAAGACCCTCACATGTATCGCCTTGCCCCCGTGGCCTGCCTTGCCCCCATGGCAAGCATTGTCCTGTGGCCTGCTTTCCTTGTCTGCGCCCACCTGCCCATCGTCACCAGCCTTTGGCTCCCAAGATAAGTTTGTGGCTGAAACTGGAGGGTTTGGGGTGGGGAGAGGAGCTCAAGCTGTGCTGCACAGTGCTCCCGTGCTCACATCTATTTGAGAATTACAGGAGGCGGGAGGGAGGCGTTTGGTTGTAAATTAAAATAGTTCGCTACAGAGTGCTACAGTGTATGGCCAAGTCAAAGTGCTAGATGTTGGATAATACTTTACTAATCCATTTTTATAGAATTCTTAACAGATGGATTCATTTTTACCAATGTTTAAACTTTAATAGTATTTTCGAAACTATGCAAAAGGATCTGCATATTTATATGCGATTTAAGTTCACTGTGCTGGTACCTTTTGCATATTTGCAAATCATAAATAAATACTGTGATCTTCATCAATGGCCGCAAGCGCAATAACTAGGGGTGAGAAAGTTGTTTTTATGTTTAAATCTCATATTACTTTACACAAGTCTCAAGGAACATTCACACAATCCCAAAATATCCAATCTCCAACTATACTCGCTGTTTCACCCCAAAGAACTAAAAGCAGGGTAAAAGGTATCTGTTTATTGGATACTTTCTGGAGAGGTCTGTCTTTGGCCAGCAAATGCATGCTTAAAGTCACACAGTCATTTGTTTGTGAACACTCAAGCCTCCTTAGAGAATATGTGCATACCACCAGCCCCACCTTAGGACTTAATTCTGTGGCAAAAATCTGATCTAGATAAAGCAATGGAGGGAGGTGGTTAATAGCTTCAGAGTATTACCAAACAGCGTTATTCTCCCCTGTACGTCAGAGCAAAGAAAAGCAGCCAGGGGTCAGCCAAGTCATAGAGGGCCCCCAATATCTAGGGCTTCATTTTAATTGCAAGAGTTGGAAGGCCCAAATACAGAGGCTCATCATCACCCCTTCCCTTTCAGGCTTGCAGTCTACACAGCTCCTGTTCATATGTGACAACTGGCTTGCTATGTCGTGCGCATGCTGCTGGGGTGCCAGGGCGTGTCTGTGCTCACACTGTGGATGAAATATTCAAGCTCAGTAACAACTCAGTTTTTCTTCTGGGTTTAGTACAACACTTTACCAACACCAGTGCTGTAAAGCATGGTAATAAGCAGTCTAGAAAACAAACTATATCCGTTACATTTATTATCCATGGCTTGTGCACACTACCTTTGTATGCTGCATGAGCAAAGTATTGGTAAGAGAACATGAATTCATTGCCTGGTGACAAAGCAATGTTGACAGTGGGTATTAAAGTCTTTTATGTCAGTACTTCTGAATGCAGAGGTGTTTAGTGGTGGTGTGTGGAGGATGGAAATTTAAAGGTTTTTCTTAAGTTTTTTTAAAAATATGTGGTGGTCTCCTATGCTGCCGGTGGGCTCCCAGTCTGCCCATACAGCAATTCTGTCAAGTTCAAAGGGTTGGAGGCTGCATTTTCTTCTAAGATCCAGAGGCAAAGCTTCCTCATATAGTCATTAAGGTAGGCAGATCCCTCATCAGCCACATCTGTCTATGCACATCTGTCTATACATCATCTATGATACCCAAGGGTCTGGGCGAGTAACAAATGTAATAAAAAAAAAAATAATAAAATCAATCTGCACTGCTCCTTTTCACCTGCAGGACAGCTGGCTCTCTTTTAGGTTGGTGCTGCTGAGGGCATGGGATGATTTTGTTCTCACACTATGGATAACATGTTCAAGTCCAGGGTCAAATCAGTTTTTCTTCTGGCTTGGTAATAATGTGTACTAACACCAGCGCTGTAAAGTATGTTAATAACCACTCTAAAAACAGTTTAGGTTAATATATGTGATGCAGAATTGAAAGCACAAATAGCAATAAAGACAAGAAGTACAACTCAAAATGCCTGTTTGTTCCCCCACATGCTCACTAAAAATGCCTGGGGGGGGGGGGGGGGTCGTAAATTCACCAAATGCCCCTCCCAGCTACCCCACTCAAACAATCCAGACCACTTTAGACAGCATGTTAGGTACATTCAGCCCTCTGGGAAAAAATCTAGTTGTGCACCCCTGCTCTAGATCAATGCAGCTGACTGTTGCATCACTGTCAAGGAGGACTTTAACCTATCTCCAATGTTTCCCCTGACTATATAAATCCAGAGTGATATAAAAAAAACATGGAGAGCTTGGGATGGTAACAGAAACATTGATTTAAGGTGAACTTCCTTCCTGCTGCTCGTTAATGTCTTCCCCTCACTTAACGAGCTAGTTCATTTCTCCCTACATGAAGAGGTTTCTTTTTGCAGAATCGTGCCCAGTAGAAGCATAAATTGGACTTTCCCCTTCATTCTCTTTCTTCAGTGGAGGCAGGACCTCACATACTTCCTAATTGCATGGACTCTGGATCATTATTACGTGGGGGATTTCATGTCTCATTCGGAGGAAGGAACCTGCGGCACTCAATGGCCCTTTTCTCTCCTTTCCTTTCTCCCATTCTCTGATCTAGTCTTACCATTAGTGCTATTTAATCAGACAAGGTTTCTGGAGGTGCAAAAACTTAGCTTATAGCATCCTTCAGTTCTTCTTTGAGCTCCCTATAGAACAAGGTGAGCTGTACATCTTCAGTGCATAATGTTTGGGCTGCAAGATTCCTATATAAAGCTCAGTAGGTCTTTATTTCCCATTTGAATGTCCACAAGCTCATTACGTACGGTTTCTGTCACGTACTGTTTGTCAGCCATACCTTAGAAACAACCATCCCATTGTTCATAGTTCATGAGTATTGGATTATTGCTGTCAACTAGAGGGGTGGGCCAAGGTAAGGCAGTCTTATCTAGATTTAACAGCATGAATTAAACTTTTGCTTGGCCTGAAGTGTACAAAGAAGGGCGTTTTAGGAAATGTATCTTACATTATGTACTGAAGGCAGTGAATTCTCTACACTGTATTTGGCAGGCATGTGAGGGGAAAGAATATTGGGACCTAACCCTGGTACTTGTAATGTAGCCACGGTTGGCACTGCTCTACCATCCGAGCAAGGAACTGTAGGACTGGAACGGCGTACTGAGGCCCCGCTCTACCTTGGAGTGCAGTCATGACTTAAAATAAAACCACATTCTCTTGTCTAGAAGTGGCTAATTCAGCCTGAAGCTTCTGGTAGGCCTCTGCTAATTTGTTAACCATATCCTCCATGGCTTGGAAGTAAAACAGCAGGTCTGGCAATTTGTTATGTTGTGCGGCTTTCTACAGAACCCTCTTGGAAGTCACAGAGTAATGGTTGCCCCCACTAGGAAGAGAGGGCAGCCCCGTCCCGTGGCTCCCTCCTCTCCTGGCCGAGACAACTTATCTGATGTGTCTCTTCAGCCTATTCCCAGATAAAACGACTCAGGTGTTGTAGTAAGGGATACAAATGAGATATCCTGAGATATGGGCAATAAGGAATACAGTCTTTCCAATTAGGAGTTTTTATCATAACCAGTTTACCTGGGTCGCCCAGTCTCTCTCTCGAACCATCTGGAAATAAGGAGGGAATCCTTCTCTGGTTCCTGCAACGAGAAGGTAGGACCTCACCATGATAAGGAGGGGTGTTGCTTGGTATAGGCCGATTTGACTGGAAAAAAATGGTCGCAATGACCAAAAGCTCTACAAATGCTACCACCAAAGGTTCGAACACCAAAAGTTCGAACCCTTGGTGGTAGCATTGTAAAAAAAAAAACAGGGGCTGCAGGTTTGTCCTCCGCATCGTCCCGCTCACTACACTTAATGGTATAGTGAGCGGGGGCTGCGGTGGACACCCCTGCAGCCTTCCGTTTACAAAAAGAAAAAAGAAAAGAAAAGGACCCTGCAGCGCCGGTTCCCGATCACGGAAGTGAAAGGGAACTGGCGCTGCAGGAACCCAGCGTGAAGATGAAGTTAAGTGGGGTTTGTTTATGTTGGGGGTGTGGGTGGGGGTGTGCTGAGCGTGTGGGTGGGGGGGTGTTATGGGCGTGTTGTGTGTGTGGGTGTGAGTATGTATGTGTGTTCGCATGAGAAAGGTGCAAACTTTTGGTAGTTCACACCTTTCACATGCGAACGTTTCGGCCGCGGTAGTTTCTACCGTGGCCAAATCACTTAGATTTGTGTTGCTTAACTCCCCAACCCCCAACCATTAGAACAATATGGGCTGGTGGGTTTTCAAATAGTGGTTATAATGAAGGAAACAAATTAAGTTAGTGCAAAAGGGCTAATAGCATGACACGACGTGTAGACAGAGTGCAAATCAACCTTTGTGGTCACTTGCGAGACACAGTTCCTACTGCATCTCTGTTATTTGTATAAAGGTCCATTAGTTGCTCTGACGTCACACGTTATTGTGCCTCTGACTTGGCACGTAACACTGGTTGCATCGGTCTTCTTGCAATGGGCTAGAAAGAGGGCGGTGCAGGCAGCATATCGCCAGTATGTATTTCACGTCCATCGAGGTTGACTAATGCGATCTGGAAATAGATGGGTCTGGGGAAGGGGTGGGAAATACTTAACACATCCGTATCTGGATATCTCCTATTACCAGAGAGGGGGTCTCCCCTAGTGTTAAGATGGATTTCTAAACTCTGACCTGGTGGCCAGAAATTTAGGAGACCATCCTAGTTTAGTGGAACTGGGGAATCATCTGAACAAACCAGACCAATCTATGGAAGCTTGGCAGGCGGTCAAGACTAAGTCTCACGAGGGAGTGAGAGTGACCGGAAGCCCACAATGAGCACACACAGTAAAACTCCACAGATTACTCTTAGACAGATGTATCAAAAATACATTTATTATAGGCCCTATAATTAAAACACAATTAAACCACAGTTAGGAAGAAACAATACCACACATGTTCATATTGTCTTTTTTCTCATACATTCTTTATTGAAGTTTTAACATGAACAAAATAACAGTGCAATGCAACCATTAATAAGCAGAACAGGAACTGTGTAGGGAAAACTAATAACGCCCACATTCTTTAACAGTACTTACAATAAAACAAAACAAAAAAAACAAAGGGGTGGGGTTAAGTTGATATTCTATCTAACATATATACAGTCATGTGAATAGCCTAAGGCTGATGATTGGGGGAGAAAGTAACCACGACCTGTAACAGCAAAGTGGTTAAATCAACACAGATATCAGTTAAGGCAGTCCTTCATCAACAGTCCCTAACTTATGTAGTCCAGCCCTACGAAGAGAGGAGCCTAGCCATCAAAGTACAGTTGCTCAGGAAGGGGCTTGAGGCGATGAAGAATAAGTCCTATTCCTAGAAGAGGGTCTAACCTTGCAGATACATCGACTTCCGGAGTTTGGGAATAGCTAGGCAGTGCAGGCTATCGCAGCCAAGGTCAGTATTTTAGGAGGGACACTTGTGCGTAAAAGTTAATGGATGTGCCAAGGGGCCACCGGTAAGTTAGGAAAGTACTCACAGTCCGGACCAAACTTTGGCAGTCTAGTCCACTTTGCCTGTTGGTGTTAATCCAGCAGGTTCAGGACGCTCCAGCTCTCAGTGTCTACGGTGCAGGACGATCGTCTGTGATGGGACGTCTGCTTTTTTTCAGGACTTGAAGGAAGAAGAAGGTTTGTTCTGGTGCGGCTCATCTCAGGACATGGTATGCAAGAGCTGCAGGCACTTACAGCGATGGTCAACACAGCGGGGCGACGCAGGAACCACTAATGCGCGTGGCGTGGCACACTCTTGTAAATTGCGACCCAGACCAGCTAGCACAATGTTTTGGCGGGAGAGGGCCCACGACCACAAGCTAGCGATTCCCAGAGTCTCAAGTCTAAACTTGGGATGGCGGTGTTCCCGTGCGATGACCTGGGTTTGAGCTGGTTAGTACACTAGATGGCTCAGGAAAACTTCTGAAGAGGCTCTCTGCGAGTGTAAGTAGGAGAAGCGGAGAGTAGTTGTTCCCACTACTCCAAAGGGGCAAGGTGCCCTTGCAGGCCTTCTCGGTACGATGAAGAACCAGGGGTCCAACGGGACAACAGCAGGGTCAGGGTGCCAAACCTTCCAAGCACGTCAGCGGCGGTTCCTCCAGTCTGCTTTATTCTTAAGGATACTTGGCCCCTTGTGAAGTTTGTCTGAACCTCTCAGTAGATCGACCTGTGATGGATGCAGAGCCCCTTCTCTTATCCAAGATTCTGTTTGGGCTCAAATCTCAGATAGCCAATGGAAGATCTGCTCTCTTGTATGCATGCAGAAATGGGCCAATCATGGCCCACAGTGGTTTCAGTCAGTCAGGCCTACCAGACATACTGACATCAGTAGTGTGGATAGAGACCAGACAGTCCCAACCCTCTTCCTGGGCACTAGCACACGTGACATGCAGGAGCCCGTGAAAGTTGTGGTTTTCGCAGGAGGCTGCATGCCCAGATAAGTAATCCCCGGGTCAACCTGGGGGAAGGCAAAGGGACAAAATGTCAAAAGAACAGAACAAAAGACTTGGTCGCACGGCCATTTTCGGCGCTGGCCACAGTCTTGGGCCAAATGCAGTAAATGGGGTATGGTCCATAAAAACAAAGTAAAAATACTTTAAACATAACAGGTGGCTAGGGCCATAAAACAACAGGACCCCTATGTGCTGTACTGTAAGGTAGTTGGCACTGTGAGAAACCTGAAGGTGTCTCCCTAGCTTGTCCCCAGGAATCTGTCATCCAGGTGGCCAGGACACGGCCATCGCTATTGGATCCAGTTCCTGGAAGTGGACCAGTGAGGGACGATCACCTGGATAGGGGAGCCCTTGGGGAGTGGGAGACCAATGGGCAAAACACAGTATCCTCCTTCTTTCAACACCTGTTCTCTATCCTACCACATAGGACATTCCAAAATACTGCCCCCACCCCCATTTTTCCACACAAACACTTTCGCACAACACGAAAGACAATGGACTAACACCAGGGCCGTTTACCTGGCGTGTCCCAATACCCAGGGCTCAAGTCGAGGGACTCAGTCCCCCCCCCAGCTAAAATTAGAAACATTGACTGTCCTCTTTGAATTTATGAATTAAAGCCGACCTTGGGATCAAACCACAGTCATCATGTTTGTAGGCCAGACACTTCACCACTGCACTATATAACCTGAAGAAAAATAGCAAACACCTAAAGGTGAAATGTCCAATTTCGGTACTGCAAGTTCCAGGGAAAACATTTGTATTGGTCCCTGGAGTTTAAAACATGCACACCTTTTAACATTTTCAAAAACACTATTAGAAGAAAATATCCCCTCTTGGTTTTGTGTATGTGTTGATTTTATGAAAGGCAAATGCCATGCGTCCTGTGCAATTTGCTTGGTTATGCAAAGCCAATTTAATTAAATGTGCCTATTTCACCTTGATATGCTAATTTCTGGCAACATCATATTCCATTTGTTGATGAATCCCCCTCTTGAATTTTTAGGACTTGACCCCTGCCAATACCAGGATCAGGCAAAGTACGGCAATAGAACAGAATCACGCACACCTGATGGCCCTTTCCCTTCCCCACAGGGATAATAGGTGGAGCACAAGAGCACGATACGAGCAAGGCAGTCCGCACGATGTAAGAGCTAACTCGGCACAGCAGTTCCTGAGGAGGAGAAAAACGGCGCAGAACGAGGTGGTGACAAGGAGAGAAGTCACATTGCCCTTTCTGAGCCAGGCCTGTAAAACCTCAGAAAAAAGAAACATAAGACCGCGAACAGAGGCCAGCGTGTGTTGCAGCAGATGTCTATGGTACGCAAGACCTTCTTCCGCTGATAACCAAGGAAGGACATCGGTCTTGGTGGTACCAATCTTGACTCAAGGTTAAAGAAAGGCAAGGGGTTCATCACAGCCGGTGAGTCGAGGGGAGAATCGATAAGAAACCAAACTGTGTTGAACGAAAAAAAGCCAATGGCTATTTTAAACTTTGAGAAGCTAAAGAGGGGGAAAACCAGCAACAGAGGAGGCTGGCACCACATGGGTGCTCAGGCAGGAAACTCTGGGTGATTACCCAATGGTAGAAAGATAACCGTAACCATAAGCCTTTGGAAAGAAGCAAAAAGAGGTCAAAGTGGCCATACAGGGGTCTTGTAAAATCCTCTGTACCGTCAAAAGTCCTTGACCGGAAGATGATTGTGAAAGCTAAGGGAAGTGAATCCTGCATGGTGAAAAGTTAATACATGACTGTGTATCGGAAAAGTCGGCGAGAGTGAAGCCGGCAGAGGGCAACCGACAACAAAGGGCAAAGTTTGAAAGCCTGTTTAAAAAGACATTGTGAAAGCAACAAGTATTACAAGACAAGGGGAAGGGAAGTGACCCCCCTTGTCATTTGGGATCCAAGCCCAGCCGAGAGAAATCCAGGGGTGGAAAACTATCACCCAAAGTTCACTGAGAAGGGAACTGTCTTGTGAATTTGTTGAATACAATTACTGAGGGGTTTGCGCCTAGAAGAGGGGCACTAAGGGGTGAAGCTGTCACCCAAAGTATACGTGAAGCTGAACTTTGTGTTTGTTGGTTGTGGAATGTATCAGGCCCTCGAGGGAAAGAGACTTTTATTGAAAAGAGACTTTAACATCGAAGAACCTGATAGCTAGAACTGAACTGTCGGCTTGTGCTGAGAAAGCTCGAGTGTGTGCTGTGCTGCAAAGTCCCACCTTGTCCCGTGCTAGAAACGTGGGGAAGGGAGAACTCAAGGCAATCACATCCTGATTTATTATTTGAACATTGTTTCCTTTATTTTGATACCCTATCCCACACTCTTTCTGTAATTAGTTGTAAGGAATTGGCAGTAGGTTTTTCTTAGTATAGGCCCTTTTATTTTGACACAGCGCCACTAGGACTGCCTTATTTTTCATTTGATGGTTGACGCTTGCTCCCATCTTTGATTTAGGTTTAGGTTAGGTATTTTTCCACCCTGCATTTATAGTTCAATACACACCCTTGAACTGTGATCACTTGTGTCTGTCTTTACTGTTGCAACCATGAGTTTCTTACATATGGTGTAAGCCGTGGGATGTGACTCAATTCAACCTAATTGGGGAACCCTACAATTTCAATTTCAAAAACATAGTCAGAGAGCCTCTAACCCTTCCATCGCCACCAAGGAATCAATAGGGTTTGACATTTGTAGCAGTAGGGAAGCTACCATCCCCCCTGGGAAGAGAGAAATGATTCCTACAGACTTGGTTTTGGTACCCCCTCCGGAGTGTTACTTTCGATTAGCCCAAAAATCGGGATAGACATCTTAGCAGGCGTTATTGATCCCAACTTTAGGGGAGATGTGAAGGTTCTCTTACAAAACTATGGTGAGATCCCATTTGAGGTATGTCGGGAGATCAAAGTGCCCAGGGGATTTTGGAAAGAGCTCTATTTCCTCAGTTTAAAGAAAGTGAACCAGACAAAACAGAAAGAGGTAACTTAGGCTTTAGGGAAGCCGATGAGTCAATTGACATCGAAGAAAGGAAGGGAGAGGAACCCACCATCTATACAGACTTGGCCTTCGCCCAGCAAAATGAGCCAGTTGTCGCTGAAGCATTTTTACAAGCAATACCAGAAGAAGAAGGTTTAGAGAAAGGGAGTCCATTTTTCTTTATAAAACAAGAACTGCTTTATAGAAAATAAACCTGCCGAGGGGGTATGGTAAAAACACAATTGGTAATACCCAAAAGCCATCGAAAGGTTGTACTGGTGTTGGGAAAGAACTAGGGTCCTCCCGCACCCCAAATTGCTTTAGAATTAGGCAAGACCTCTTTTAGGCGCTATAGGCACTGGGAAGGTTCTCTCATGCAGATATAATCACATACACAGACATGGGCAGGCACTGAAGAAGGACATGGGCAGAAACTGAAGAAGGCAGTTATTGTTTAAATATAAGGCGCAATTACCTCTTAGCTGAATACATTTGTAAATGTCAGATCCTATGCATTTGTAAAAATCTTAACATGGTAGATGCAAACTCTCTCTCGGAAACAAAACAATGTGGCATGTGCTAAAAAGGGACTACAGGCATTGCCGTGTTGTTCGCTAGCTAGCACTGGCAGAGCACACTTGACTCACCAGCTGTTTACTGTCCGTCAAGAGTCTATGCAAGCTAAGAATAGGGGATTTTACATGCTCGGTGCACAAAATGAAATGGGGAATACCATGAATATTAAGGGTGGGGGAAGCTGCAGCGCTCAGATAACATGAGTAGAATGAGTAATATATGGACAGAATAAATGTAACGCTCACCTGATTCCCGGAGAGGCGCCGGTCTTGACTGGGCGTATACCGTATCTTCAAAGGTGATGTGTAACACACGGCTGGCTCTTTGGGCTGGACCTCTGTGCACTGTATGTCTGACTCGAAGGGTAAGATGTCTGCAGATAGAAAATATGGGATTAAGGAACTGGGTTATTGAATGTCTCTCTCTTCTTCCCTTTCTCTTCTCCTGTAGAACCCCAAAGGTTAACGCTCTCACCTTAGGTAAGTGAACGCCGTGCTCTCCATCTGACTCGGGGCAGGGTGCTGTAACCAGTTTCTTCACTGGATAAGGGGAGCAGGCCTCTTGACTTCAGAGGACTGCTGTCCGTCGTTTACTGCACGAACGGTAAGTTTCGAGTAATTCTAATGTCTTTAAAGTCTTTAGTAATGATGTTTCTTGTTTTGCAGGGTTCCGGCGATGGCGGATGATGGGCTGAAGTGAGTTGAAGATGGAGCCCGTGTGATGAATAGAAGCGCCTGGAAGCACGTAAGTAACCGCTTGTTGCCTGCTTCACGATGCGCTCTAACTGTCTTTTTATTTTGCAGGTACAAGTTCGGAGCGGCTGCAGGGTGCCGGAATACCCACTGGGTTAGATGTGGAAAGGAGTAATGGCACGTGAGTATTAAAGTTCCCCAATGTCTTTAAACGCACCTTGTTTTGTCTCTCAGATGCGGGATGCAGCGCCGAAGGCCTCCGGAGCGTGCGAAGAGTTGGTAAGCTTTTGTCTTTCAGATGCCGGAATGCAGTGTGAAGACCTCCGGAGCGCACGAAGAGTAGGTAAGCCTTTGTCTTTCAGATGCCGGAATGCAGCGCGAGGCGTTGGTGACAGCCGATGGACCAGGTAAGTGAAGAGCTGTCACTGAAGACTGTAATGCTAACCTGTTCTTTCTTGTCTTTATAGGTGTTGCTGAAGACTGGATTCAGGATGGTAAGCCTTTTTCCTTAGGCCCAGGATCAGATGCAGAAGACACGATGAGCGTTCTGCTGCAGAGGATGCAGAATAACGCAAAGCAAGATTCATCCATCGGGTGTGGTTTAAATAGCCTCCTGTAGTGCTTAGGTGTCTCCTTCCACAGCCACGCCTAGGTAAGAAAAGAGTTCCTGCTTTCCAGAAGAGTTCCAGTGTTCTGAATCTAGGGAGTGGCTCCTGCCCCACCCAACAGGAAAAGTAGTTCCAAACAGAAGAGGATCAGAGGCTCAACTGGCAGGCAAGTAAGCAGCATGGTCTGCTGCAGGTAAGTCCACCCAAGCATTATGAGCCCGGCGCTTCCAGCGCTGGGACTGGGCATATTTATGAGCCTGGTGCCACTGGCGCCAGGACTGGGTCCAAAAGGTCCCAATTGGGACTGGTTGGCACTCGGAACCTGGGTTATGGATCTGCTTCCAAGGGAGTTGGGAAAACCCTGACCTTTTGGAAGCAGAGATCATGACAGTACCCCCCCTCAAGGCCCCTCCCAAACCGGGCTTCTCTGGGGGTTTTGGCTTGTCAGGAAATGTTCGGTGAAATCTTTTGATTAGGCGAGGAGCGTGGACATATTCAGCAGGTTCCCAGGATCTCTCTTGGGGGCCGTAGCCTTTCCAGTCAATTAGGTAAAATAGTTTAGATTTGGAGATCTTGGAGTCCAGAATGCTTTTGACTTCAAACTCGAGTTCTCCATCAACTAGGATAGGTTTTGGAGATTTAGTTAGTCGGGTTTGAGGTTGCACGGGTTTTAATAGAGAGACGTGGAAGACCGGATGTATCTTCATGTGCGGGGGCAAGTCCAACTTGACCGCTACTGGGTTTACTATGGTAGTGATGGAATAGGGACCAAGGTATCTTGGGTTGAATGTGCGTGGCCCTTTTAGAGGTAGATATTTGGTGGATAACCAGACTTGATCCCCTACTTGATATTGAGGGGCTTCCTTCCGATGTTGATCTGCTCCTTTCTTGTATTGTTCTTTAGCCCTTTGAAGGTGAGAAACAGCTTCCTTAAAGGCTTGGGTGATTGTAGAATGCAGGTAGTCTACTGCTGGTGTTTCAAGATCTTGGAGGGGATCCAACTCCGAGGTTCGAGGGTGACTGCCGTACAAAAGAAAAAACAGGGTTTTCCCAGTTCCCGAATGGACAGAGTTATTGTAGGCATATTCGGCTATCCAAAGGATGTCTTTCCAAGTTTTTTCAGTTTGTTGCAGCATGCAGCGTAAATACTGTTCCAGAGTTTGATTGGTCCTCTCGGTTTGTCCGTCGGTCTGAGGGTGGTGACTGGTCGATAGTCTCACATCAATTTGAGCCGACCGACAGCAACTTCGCCAAAAATGAGAAATAAATTGACTACCTCGATCCGAAATTAGAACCGAAGGAAAACCGTGCAGTTGGACGATGTTTTCGAGAAATTCTCGGGCCAGAGTTGCTGCTGTTGGCAAGCCTTTGAGCGGAATGAAATGCGCCATCTTGGAGAATAAGTCCACGATTACTAGAATCGTATTGTATCCGGAGCATGGAGGTAGATCGGTGATGAAGTCCATAGAAAGCGTATGCCAAGGGCGAGGTGGGATGTCAATAGGGCGTAAGAGGCCTGCTGGTCTTTCCTTTTGACTCTTGTTTTGGGCGCATACTCCACAGGACATTATAAAGTCTCTGATATCTTTTTTCCAAGACGGCCACCAGAAGTAGCGCTTGATCTTTTCTGAGGTCTTGGCCATACCGGGATGTCCTTCCTTTAAAGAATCGTGATAACAAGAGATTACTTTTTTCTGTAAATCTGTGCTGGGTAGGTATAATCGTTCTTGGAAATACAATAAGTTGTCCTTTACTGCAAAGTCCTTTCCCTGCAGATGCCAATTCTGTATGTCTGCTGGAGTTACAAGTTGCCTGGCTTTATCCTTAACTTCCTCTATGGATTCTGTGGCGATTACACCCAGAATTCTTTGTTCGGGAATGATTGGTACAGGTTTAGGGTTGATCAAGTGTTCTTCCACTCTCATCCGAGAAAGGGCATCAGCTTTACCGTTCTTTGTACCAGGTCGATAGGTAATTATGAAGTCAAACTCGGCAAAGAATAATGCCCAACGGAGTTGTCTAGAGGATTGGGCTTTTGCGGTTTTCAAATATTGCAGGTTTCGGTGATCCGTAATCACAGTAACGGTGTGTCGGGCCCCCAGCAGATAATGCCGCCAAGCCTTAAAGGCAGACTTGATAGCCAGAAGTTCCTTGTCAGTAATCGTGTAATTGATTTCAGGAGGCGAGAATTTGCGGGACCAAAATGCCACGGGATGCAACTGCTTGGTTACCGGGTCCTTTTGTGATAGAACTGCCCCCATGGCAAGGCTTGAAGCATCAGTTTCCACGATGTAGGGGAGTTCGGGGCGAGGGTGTTTTAAGATTGGTGCAGAGATAAATTTAGTCTTCAAATCCTGGAAAGCTTGTTCCGCCTCGGTAGACCATTCAAAACGTTTGTTTTTCTTTAACAAGGCAGTGATGGGCTGGACTATTCGAGAGAATTCGGGGATAAACCTGCGGTAAAAGTTAGCGAAGCCTAACATGCTTTGCACACCTTTTACGGAGGATGGTGATGGCCATTTGAGAACTGCATCGACCTTCTTTGAATCCATACGCACTCCGCCAGGTGATAATATGAATCCCAAGAATTCAACTTCAGTCACGTTGAAAACACATTTTTCCAACTTAGCGAAAAGTTTGTGTTGACGCAATCTTTCGAGGACCATTTTCACGTGTTTCCGATGTTCAGATTCCGATGAAGAATAAACGAGGATGTCGTCAATGTAAACAACAACACACACATCTATGAGCTCTCTGAGGACATCGTTCATAAAATATTGAAAGGCGGCCGGGGCATTGCAAAGTCCGAAGGGCATGACCTGATATTCAAATAGCCCATACTTGGTGCGGAAGGCCGTCTTCCATTCATCGCCCTCTTTTACTCGTACCAAGTGGTAAGCTCCTCTAAGATCCAGCTTTGTATATATGCATACTTTTCTGACTTGGTCCAGGAGTTCAGGGATCAAAGGTAACGGATATCTATTCTTAACGGTGATCTGGTTCAGGGAGCGATAATCTATACAAGTTCTAAGGTCTCCTTCCTTTTTTGGAACGAAGAACAAAGCTGAAGAAGCAGGGGACTTGGAAGGACGAATAAACCCATTTGCCAGGTATTGATCCAGGTATTGTCGAAGGTGAAGGTTCTCAGGCTCGGTGAGGGCATAAATTCTACTACAAGGAGGAGTAGATCCAGGTATCAGGTCTATCTGGCAGTCATAAGACCTATGAGGAGGTAGAGAGTTAGCCTGATCCTTCCGGAAAACATCTTGGTATTCTAGGTATTCGGGAGGTAACTGGGGAGTCTCTGAAGAAATTGCTGCCAGTGCAACACCAGGTGGAGGGTGACAAGTAGAGACACATTCTGGAAACTGGACCGTTCTTGCGCGCCAATCGATCAGAGGATTGTGTTTCTCTAACCAAGGTATTCCTAGAATAATCTGAAACTGAGGGGCCTTGATCACATCGAACACGATCTTCTCATGGTGTCCATCTTGACTTACTAGCGTCACCTCTTGAGTGGTATGCGTTACTGGCCCGGAGGCTATCTCCGTACCATCCACCATAGTAATGACGTCCTTTACAGCCTTGGGACAAAGAGTTAGATTCATCCTCAAAACCATTTCATGATCCACATAATTGCCGATGGCACCGCTGTCGACGTAAGCTTCAATTGCATGTAATCGATCCGGATTATCAGGGCTAATGAGGACCATAGGTATCACGAAATGCGAGGTCACGGAACTGGTTTTCACGCTCGGCAAGAGGACCTCTATTCTTGTCGGGCGAGGTCGTTTCCCTGCTCAGAGTTTGTAACTTTGGTAACTGCAGCTCCTACTGCCTTCTTGGCAGGTTTCACCGGACAGTCTCGAAGAAAGTGCCCTGAGTTTCCGCAATAGAGGCATAATTGCAACTGTTTTCTCCTTTCCCGCTCCTTTTGTGTTAGAGGACCTTTCAGACCCCCTATTTGCATGGGTTCCCCGGAGTCTACTCCTTTGGAAGGAGTTGGCGGTTTGGAAAATACTCGAGCATCAAACTTGGAACGATCGGCCTTCCTGTTCTGCAGTCTGTGATCTATTTGAACGACTAAGTCTATATAGTCCGAACAATCTTGTGGGGGATTCACTACTTGGGCTAACACATCTTTGAGCTCTCCACGTAGACCTCTATAAAACAGCGTAATCCTTTTGTCCTCAGGCCATTGAGTTTCCACTATCAGTCTGTTGAAAGACGCAATATAAGCCAAAAGTTCTTGATTACCTTGTCGCAACGAAAGAAGCTCATTGTCCAAGGCCTGCCCCTGTGAATGTCTTGCGAACAGTTTTTCCATACTGAGCTGAAAAGCTTGAAAATCATGGAGGACCGGATCATCTTGATTTACTAGAGGGATCGACCAGTCTGCCGCATTGCCACTAAGGTACGAAAGCACGAAAGCTACTTTAGCTTGATCAGTTGGAAAGGCTGCTGGCCGGCATAAGAAATGCAACCGGCACTGATTGATAAATACTGCAAACCTCTTTGGGTCACCAGAAAATCGTTCGGGCGGAGCCAGAGGTACATTCCCAGGTAGGTTGATCTGCACTGGATTCATAGAGGATGTAGAAGGAAGATTTCCCCCAGATGCGGGTAACGGGGTCTGTCCGGCTTGTGACTGTAGCAATTGTCTAGCGAGATCATCTGTTCGCTCCTTGGAAATAATCAGTTCCCTTCTTAGAGCGTTCGTTTCCTGACGGGCTGCATGCACTTCTGCCCTTAGTTCCCCAAGTAACTGGGCTAGCTGGTCGGTATCCGAGGTTTCGATAGCGCCTGGACGGGAGTTTTGTGGTAGGCTTTGCGTTCTGTAACGCTCACCTGATTCCCGTAGAGGCGCCGGTCTTGACTGGGCGTATACCGTATCTTCAAAGGTGATGTGTAACACACGGCTGGCTCTTTGGGCTGGACCTCTGTGCACTGTATGTCTGACTCGAAGGGTAAGATGTCTGCAGATAGAAAATATGGGATTAAGGAACTGGGTTATTGAATGTCTCTCTCTTCTTCCCTTTCTCTTCTCCTGTAGAACCCCAAAGGTTAATGCTCTCACCTTAGGTAAGTGAACGCCGTGCTCTCCATCTGCCTCGGGGCAGGGTGCTGTAACCAGTTTCTTCACTGGATAAGGGGAGCAGGCCTCTTGACTTCAGAGGACTGCTGTCCGTCGTTTACTGCACGAACGGTAAGTTTCGAGTAATTCTAATGTCTTTAAAGTCTTTAGTAATGATGTTTCTTGTTTTGCAGGGTTCCGGCGATGGCGGATGACGGGCTGAAGTGAGTTGAAGATGGAGCCCGTGTGATGAATAGAAGCGCCTGGAAGCACGTAAGTAAGCGCTTGTTGCCTGCTTCACGATGCGCTCTAACTGTCTTTTTATTTTGCAGGTACAAGTTCGGAGCGGCAGCAGGGTGCCGGAATACCCACTGGGTTAGATGTGGAAAGGAGTAATGGCACGTGAGTATTAAAGTTCCCCAATGTCTTTAAACGCACCTTGTTTTGTCTTTCAGATGCGGGATGCAGCGCCGAAGGCCTCCGGAGCGTGCGAAGAGTTGGTAAGCTTTTGTCTTTCAGATGCCGGAATGCAGTGTGAAGACCTCCGGAGCGCACGAAGAGTAGGTAAGCCTTTGTCTTTCAGATGCCGGAATGCAGCGCGAGGCGTTGGTGACAGCCGATGGACCAGGTAAGTGAAGAGCTGTCACTGAAGACCGTAATGCTAACCTGTTCTTTCTTGTCTTTATAGGTGTTGCTGAAGACTGGATTCAGGATGGTAAGCCTTTTTCCTTAGGCCCAGGATCAGATGCAGAAGACACGATGAGCGTTCTGCTGCAGAGGATGCAGAATAACGCAAAGCAAGATTCATCCATCGGGTGTGGTTTAAATAGCCTCCTGTAGTGCTTAGGTGTCTCCTTCCACAGCCACGCCTAGGTAAGAAAAGAGTTCCTGCTTTCCAGAAGAGTTCCAGTGTTCTGAATCTAGGGAGTGGCTCCTGCCCCACCCAACAGGAAAAGTAGTTCCAAACAGAAGAGGATCAGAGGCTCAACTGGCAGGCAAGTAAGCAGCATGGTCTGCTGCAGGTAAGTCCACCCAAGCATTATGAGCCCGGCGCTTCCAGCGCTGGGACTGGGCATATTTATGAGCCTGGTGCCACTGGCACCAGGACTGGGTCCAAAAGGTCCCAATTGGGACTGGTTGGCACTCGGAACCTGGGTTATGGATCTGCTTCCAAGGGAGTTGGGAAAACCCTGACCTTTTGGAAGCAGAGATCATGACAGTACCCCCCCTCAAGGCCCCTCCCAAACCGGGCTTCTCTGGGGGTTTTGGCTTGTCAGGAAATGTTCGGTGAAATCTTTTGATTAGGCGAGGAGCGTGGACATATTCAGCAGGTTCCCAGGATCTCTCTTGGGGGCCGTAGCCTTTCCAGTCAATTAGGTAAAATAGTTTAGATTTGGAGATCTTGGAGTCCAGAATGCTTTTGACTTCAAACTCGAGTTCTCCATCAACTAGGATAGGTTTTGGAGATTTAGTTAGTCGGGTTTGAGGTTGCACGGGTTTTAATAGAGAGACGTGGAAGACCGGATGTATCTTCATGTGCGGGGGCAAGTCCAACTTGACCGCTACTGGGTTTACTATGGTAGTGATGGAATAGGGACCAAGGTATCTTGGGTTGAATGTGCGTGGCCCTTTTAGAGGTAGATATTTGGTGGATAACCAGACTTGATCCCCTACTTGATATTGAGGGGCTTCCTTCCGATGTTGATCTGCTCCTTTCTTGTATTGTTCTTTAGCCCTTTGAAGGTGAGAAACAGCTTCCTTAAAGGCTTGGGTGATTGTAGAATGCAGGTAGTCTACTGCTGGTGTTTCAAGATCTTGGAGGGGATCCAACTCCGAGGTTCGAGGGTGACTGCCGTACAAAAGAAAAAACTGGGTTTTCCCAGTTCCCGAATGGACAGAGTTATTGTAGGCATATTCGGCTATCCAAAGGATGTCTTTCCAAGTTTTTTCAGTTTGTTGCAGCATGCAGCGTAAATACTGTTCCAGAGTTTGATTGGTCCTCTCGGTTTGTCCGTCGGTCTGAGGGTGGTGACTGGTCGATAGTCTCACATCAATTTGAGCCGACCGACAGCAACTTCGCCAAAAATGAGAAATAAATTGACTACCTCGATCCGAAATTAGAACCGAAGGAAAACCGTGCAGTCGGACGATGTTTTCGAGAAATTCTCGGGCCAGAGTTGCTGCTGTTGGCAAGCCTTTGAGCGGAATGAAATGCGCCATCTTGGAGAATAAGTCCACGATTACTAGAATCGTATTGTATCCGGAGCATGGAGGTAGATCGGTGATGAAGTCCATAGAAAGCGTATGCCAAGGGCGAGGTGGGATGTCAATAGGACGTAAGAGGCCTGCTGGTCTTTCCTTTTGACTCTTGTTTTGGGCGCATACTCCACAGGACATTATAAAGTCTCTGATATCTTTTTTCCAAGACGGCCACCAGAAGTAGCGCTTGATCTTTTCTGAGGTCTTGGCCATACCGGGATGTCCTTCCTTTAAAGAATCGTGATAACAAGAGATTACTTTTTTCTGTAAATCTGTGCTGGGTAGGTATAATCGTTCTTGGAAATACAATAAGTTGTCCTTTACTGCAAAGTCCTTTCCCTGCAGATGCCAATTCTGTATGTCTGCTGGAGTTACAAGTTGCCTGGCTTTATCCTTAACTTCCTCTATGGATTCTGTGGCGATTACACCCAGAATTCTTTGTTCGGGAATGATTGGTACAGGTTTAGGGTTGATCAAGTGTTCTTCCACTCCCATCCGAGAAAGGGCATCAGCTTTACCGTTCTTTGTACCAGGTCGATAGGTAATTATGAAGTCAAACTCGGCAAAGAATAATGCCCAACGGAGTTGTCTAGAGGATTGGGCTTTTGCGGTTTTCAAATATTGCAGGTTTCGGTGATCCGTAATCACAGTAACGGTGTGTCGGGCCCCCAGCAGATAATGCCGCCAAGCCTTAAAGGCAGACTTGATAGCCAGAAGTTCCTTGTCAGTAATCGTGTAATTGATTTCAGGAGGCGAGATTTTGCGGGACCAAAATGCCACGGGATGCAACTGATTGGTTACCGGGTCCTTTTGTGATAGAACTGCCCCCATGGCAAGGCTTGAAGCATCAGTTTCCACGATGTAGGGGAGTTCGGGGCGAGGGTGTTTTAAGATTGGTGCAGAGATAAATTTAGTCTTCAAATCCTGGAAAGCTTGTTCCGCCTCGGTAGACCATTCAAAACGTTTGTTTTTCTTTAACAAGGCAGTGATGGGCTGGACTATTCGAGAGAATTCGGGGATAGACCTGCGGTAAAAGTTAGCGAAGCCTAACATGCTTTGCACACCTTTTACGGAGGATGGTGATGGCCATTTGAGAACTGCATCGACCTTCTTTGAATCCATACGCACTCCGCCAGGTGATAATATGAATCCCAAGAATTCAACTTCAGTCACGTTGAAAACACATTTTTCCAACTTAGCGAAAAGTTTGTGTTGACGCAATCTTTCGAGGACCATTTTCACGTGTTTCCGATGTTCAGATTCCGATGAAGAATAAACGAGGATGTCGTCAATGTAAACAACAACACACACATCTATGAGCTCTCTGAGGACATCGTTCATAAAATATTGAAAGGCGGCCGGGGCATTGCAAAGTCCGAAGGGCATGACCTGATATTCAAATAGCCCATACTTGGTGCGGAAGGCCGTCTTCCATTCATCGCCCTCTTTTACTCGTACCAAGTGGTAAGCTCCTCTAAGATCCAGCTTTGTATATATGCATGCTTTTCTGACTTGGTCCAGGAGTTCAGGGATCAAAGGTAACGGATATCTATTCTTAACGGTGATCTGGTTCAGGGAGCGATAATCTATACAAGTTCTAAGGTCTCCTTCCTTTTTTGGAACGAAGAACAAAGCTGAAGAAGCAGGGGACTTGGAAGGACGAATAAACCCATTTGCCAGGTATTGATCCAGGTATTGTCGAAGGTGAAGGTTCTCAGGCTTGGTGAGGGCATAAATTCTACTACAAGGAGGAGTAGATCCAGGTATCAGGTCTATCTGGCAGTCATAAGACCTATGAGGAGGTAGAGAGTTAGCCTGATCCTTCCGGAAAACATCTTGGTATTCTAGGTATTCGGGAGGTAACTGGGGAGTCTCTGAAGAAATTGCTGCCAGTGCAACACCAGGTGGAGGGTGACAAGTAGAGACACATTCTGGAAACTGGACCGTTCTTGCTCGCCAATCGATCAGAGGATTGTGTTTCTCTAACCAAGGTATTCCTAGAATAATCTGAAACTGAGGGGCCTTGATCACATCGAACACGATCTTCTCATGGTGTCCATCTTGACTTACTAGCGTCACCTCTTGAGTGGTATGCGTTACTGGCCCGGAGGCTATCTCCGTACCATCCACCGTAGTAATGACGTCCTTTACAGCCTTGGGACAAAGAGTTAGATTCATCCTCAAAACCATTTCATGATCCACATAATTGCCGATGGCACCGCTGTCGACGTAAGCTTCAATTGCATGTAATCGATCCGGATTATCAGGGCTAATGAGGACCATAGGTATCACGAAATGCGAGGTCACGGAACTGGTTTTCACGCTCGGCAAGAGGACCTCTATTCTTGTCGGGCGAGGTCGTTTCCCTGCTCAGAGTTTGTAACTTTGGTAACTGCAGCTCCTACTGCCTTCTTGGCAGGTTTCACCGGACAGTCTCGAAGAAAGTGCCCTGAGTTTCCGCAATAGAGGCATAATTGCAACTGTTTTCTCCTTTCCCGCTCCTTTTGTGTTAGAGGACCTTTCAGACCCCCTATTTGCATGGGTTCCCCGGAGTCTACTCCTTTGGAAGGAGTTGGCGGTTTGGAAAATACTCGAGCATCAAACTTGGAACGATCGGCCTTCCTGTTCTGCAGTCTGTGATCTATTTGAACGACTAAGTCTATATAGTCCGAACAATCTTGTGGGGGATTCACTACTTGGGCTAACACATCTTTGAGCTCTCCACGTAGACCTCTATAAAACAGCGTAATCCTTTTGTCCTCAGGCCATTGAGTTTCCACTATCAGTCTGTTGAAAGACGCAATATAAGCCAAAAGGTCTTGATTACCTTGTCGCAACGAAAGAAGCTCATTGTCCAAGGCCTGCCCCTGTGAATGTCTTGCGAACAGTTTTTCCATATTGAGCTGAAAATCTTGAAAATCATGGAGGACCGGATCATCTTGATTTACTAGAGGGATCGACCAGTCTGCCGCATTGCCACTAAGGTACGAAAGCACGAAAGCTACTTTAGCTTGATCAGTTGGAAAGGCTGCTGGCCGGCATAAGAAATGCAACCGGCACTGATTGATAAATACTGCAAACCTCTTTGGGTCACCAGAAAATCGTTCGGGCGGAGCCAGAGGTACATTCCCAGGTAGGTTGATCTGCACTGGATTCATAGAGGATGTAGAAGGAAGATTTCCCCCAGATGCGGGTAACGGGGTCTGTCCGGCTTGTGACTGTAGCAATTGTCTAGCGAGATCATCTGTTCGCTCCTTGGAAATAATCAGTTCCCTTCTTAGAGCGTTCGTTTCCTGACGGGCTGCATGCACTTCTGCCCTTAGTTCCCCAAGTAACTGGGCTAGCTGGTCGGTATCCGAGGTTTCGATAGCGCCTGGACGAGAGTTTTGTGGTAGGCTTTGCGTTCTGTAACGCTCACCTGATTCCCGTAGAGGCGCCGGTCTTGACTGGGCGTATACCGTATCTTCAAAGGTGATGTGTAACACACGGCTGGCTCTTTGGGCTGGACCTCTGTGCACTGTATGTCTGACTCGAAGGGTAAGATGTCTGCAGATAGAAAATATGGGATTAAGGAACTGGGTTATTGAATGTCTCTCTCTTCTTCCCTTTCTCTTCTCCTGTAGAACCCCAAAGGTTAACGCTCTCACCTTAGGTAAGTGAACTCCGTGCTCTCCATCTGCCTCGGGGCAGGGTGCTGTAACCAGTTTCTTCACTGGATAAGGGGAGCAGGCCTCTTGACTTCAGAGGACTGCTGTCCGTCGTTTACTGCACGAACGGTAAGTTTCGAGTAATTCTAATGTCTTTAAAGTCTTTAGTAATGATGTTTCTTGTTTTGCAGGGTTCCGGTGATGGCGGATGACGGGCTGAAGTGAGTTGAAGATGGAGCCCGTGTGATGAATAGAAGCGCCTGGAAGCACGTAAGTAAGCGCTTGTTGCCTGCTTCACGATGCGCTCTAACTGTCTTTTTATTTTGCAGGTACAAGTTCGGAGCGGCTGCAGGGTGCCGGAATACCCACTGGGTTAGATGTGGAAAGGAGTAATGGCACGTGAGTATTAAAGTTCCCCAATGTCTTTAAACGCACCTTGTTTTGTCTTTCAGATGCGGGATGCAGCGCCGAAGGCCTCCGGAGCATGCGAAGAGTTGGTAAGCTTTTGTCTTTCAGATGCCGGAATGCAGTGTGAAGACCTCCGGAGCGCACGAAGAGTAGGTAAGCCTTTGTCTTTCAGATGCCGGAATGCAGCGCGAGGCGTTGGTGACAGCCGATGGACCAGGTAAGTGAAGAGCTGTCACTGAAGACCGTAATGCTAACCTGTTCTTTCTTGTCTTTATAGGTGTTGCTGAAGACTGGATTCAGGATGGTAAGCCTTTTTCCTTAGGCCCAGGATCAGATGCAGAAGACACGATGAGCGTTCTGCTGCAGAGGATGCAGAATAACGCAAAGCAAGATTCATCCATCGGGTGTGGTTTAAATAGCCTCCTGTAGTGCTTAGGTGTCTCCTTCCACAGCCACGCCTAGGTAAGAAAAGAGTTCCTGCTTTCCAGAAGAGTTCCAGTGTTCTGAATCTAGGGAGTGGCTCCTGCCCCACCCAACAGGAAAAGTAGTTCCAAACAGAAGAGGATCAGAGGCTCAACTGGCAGGCAAGTAAGCAGCATGGTCTGCTGCAGGTAAGTCCACCCAAGCATTATGAGCCCGGCGCTTCCAGCGCTGGGACTGGGCATATTTATGAGCCTGGTGCCACTGGCGCCAGGACTGGGTCCAAAAGGTCCCAATTGGGACTGGTTGGCACTCGGAACCTGGGTTATGGATCTGCTTCCAAGGGAGTTGGGAAAACCCTGACCTTTTGGAAGCAGAGATCATGACAATAAATGAATATTGTGTATAAAAAATGTTTTGTTTTTCCTGGGGCTAGGCCTCAAGGTTTGTAAAAGTCTGCAGGGCTGCACTGTGTTTCTATGTAAAGTAGCAAAATGTAGAGTAGCATGTTCTGACAGAAACCTCTGACAATGAATAAAGGAAGGCTTTGGAGCATTGCTTGTATGGATTGGGATGAAGCCAGGGCCTGTATCCAGTGATGCAACTACAGCAAGATAGGCCAATATAAACCTCTGCCTGGGACCACTATGGCAGGAGAAAGGAACAGATGAGGGACAGAAGACAGTTTAGGCAGCAGAGTTCTTTGCTGCCATCCTAATTTCTGTAAGATTAAACTTGTTATCCTTACAAAATAGACTCTTGGCCTTATTTCCCTAGAGGGGTGTATGTATTCTGGTGTGAGCGTAATTAGGTACACCCTTGCAATTAGGGACACCCTTACAAGTGGTTACATTCCCGACGTGATCTCATTCTTTCCCCCGTACTTTGTGAAGACCCAGGCCTAGTCACCAGGAAGGAGTCACGCCCATCTATAGCGACCGGTCCCTTAAATAAAAAAAACACGTGTTTTCTGAAACGGTTTTAATAGGAGCCATTTTAATAGGAATGCTCTTGGCTCACTAAAGCAGGCGTGGCTCCAGAAAGAAAGACAGGCCAGTATTGGGACTTTGTAACTGAGGAAAACTCATGTGAACACGCACACGTGAGTATACTCTTGTAAGAGATAACAACAAGGGGACATGTATGTATGACAGTATGTTGATGTGGATGAAGTACGAGGTCAATGACATAGATTCATGTAATGTATTAAGGTATAGATTGGATAGGAGGTGGGTTGTGTTGAAATTGTCACACGTTTCTGTTTTTCTACTTTTTATCATGGAAAATGGAGCATCCGCACATAAAGACTGAGAGGAAAGGGAGCCTGAGCCATAACAGGTTGAGAATGTAGTACCACACAGTATGCTTTTTTGACCATAAAAGCAATGTGATCCTCAGCATATAAAAAAAGCTGGGAAAGTGGTACTATAAGGACATAAGGAAAATAAGTAGTGGCTCGGTGTAAGGAATTGGCCTGGATTTTAGTCAATTATTTTTGTATATTTTCTCTTGCTGTCTTTTGTGATAAAAAGGGAAGGAAGGTGGATGAGTCGCGGTGTGTGTGTGTGGGTGTGTGTGTGTTTGGGTGTGTGTGTGTGTCTGTGTGTGTGTGAAAAAGTGGAGTGGGGAAAAAGTGGGTTGATCTGTATTTTTGTGTAACAAGCAGCAGCGTGTGCAGCATAGCAGTAAGGTCTAAGTGAAGCATTAGGGATGCGTGCAACATTATGGGGGATGAAACTCCAATAAAACACATGCATAGGGTCCTGCCACTGTATTGTGACAGGATAGATAAATGTCATAAACAATGGGATTTGGAAACAAAGGAAGGGGGGGTGGTACTGCTCCTGGCCAGAGCAGGGTCCCATAACAGAAACATGCTAGAAAAAATGTCCATCTTTTTAGCAGCAAAATATAAGGGGAAACATTTCCAAAGAAGATCTCTGGTGATTATTCAAGGATGTGGAAGATCAGGAACATGAAAAAGAGATTCAATGTAAGGGGGTATACCCTGTAACGACTAAACCTGCAGTAGGGCATACAAATCCAGCCTATAAGCCTCCAGTGGTAGAGAGAGTGTCAACAACAGGATAATCAGGATTAGCAATTGGGGGAACTCAAGAGCTTTTGCACCTCCACCTCCATACAACCCATTCACAAGCGCTGACATGCCCGTAGCATCAGTGTACTCAGGGGGTTCACAAGCAGATATTAATAACGAGTTAAGAACATTGCGGGAAAGGTTACTCAGGTTACAAGAACCTGAAGAAGTGCCACCAGAAATAAGGGTACTGGTGCAGAAAATAGGGGAGTGGAAGTCAGGAGATGTTTTGGTTAGACTCAACCCTGGGGCAAACAAAAATGTTTTTGTCAAAATAGATGATCAGGTGAGGTTATGGACGTTCCTGGGACAAGAAGCAGATCAAGCAATGGAAAATGAATGGGAAGACCAAGATGGCAGAAATAATGAAGAGGCAGGGCAAGAAAGAGATCAAGGAGATGAGGCGGTGAGAAACCTGTACCTGCCACAAGAGGCAGTGAGAAAGGATAGACCAAGAAATAGACCAGATTTAATGGTGGTAGTACAAGATATGAAAAAAACTAAAAAAAGGGGTTGAAAACAAAATAGACCTGCAGATGCCTCTTATACATAAAGGAGTAGGGATAACGCAGGATGTGTCATGGCCTCAAATGGACACAAATACTTTGATTAAAGCTCTCCCCCAGCTTACAGCCACAGCCAGTAAATGGATCTATGAATTTGAAAAACAAACAACAGGCGTAGCCTTAGCACTAGGAGACCTTAAGAGTTTACTGGTTGCCATAGTCGGGGACCAGGCTGGGGACATATGGAAAAGGGCTGGGTACCCTGGGGTAAGTCTTGCAGATAATCGACATGATGGAGCAGCCTTTAATGAAGTAAGGGCAAGGGTATGGGATGCCCTACGAAAGATGTACCCAGATACTCCTGATTTACATTCTTTAAAGCAGTGCACGATGGGTGATGATGAGGAACCAGTTAGCTTTATTCTTAAATTACAAGAAATGTGAAGAGTTGAGACAGGATGGCAATGGGACGATTCAGTGCCATTTTTCTACTTTATCCTAAAGAGGGGATTACCAAAAGAGGTCCAGAAGGCACTAGATAAAATTGTGGGAGTTGAAGCCAAAGTGTGGGCGGAGATATACATTATAATAGTCCACCATTGTAAGAGAATTAAGAAGTGGGACAGGGAGACAGCCCAGATGTGGCAAACAGACGAGGCAAAACTAGTGGAAAAGAAACTAAATAAGGTTGTCATCCAAGCACCAGTGATGGCACTGGCTCAGGGGGAAAGGACAGGAGACACTCAACAAATTGCGAATACCACAATTGCGGCACTATGAGGCAAAGCAGGAAAGGGACAATGGGGTGTGGGGGATAGTACCCCAACCCACAATGACAGTATGAAGGAGCACTAAGGGGACAAGGAGGATTTTGAGGAGCAGGAGGCTTTGGGGGGATAGGGCCCCGGGGAGGAGGATTGGGAACATCACAGTTCTGGTATTGCAGGAGATGGGGGCATTTTGCAAGAGAATGCAGGAACAGTCCTGGGATGGGTTTTAATTATGGCCATCACCTCCAGGGCAGGGATTCCAAGGGCCTCAAGGAATGGGACAACAGCAATTTGGGCGAGGGGGTAAACATCAGTTCCCTTATGGGGCTGACAGGCAAGGGCAACGTGGGCAACAACCACAGCAGGGTGAGGGAACACAGTTCAACAGGATGCCAGGGGGAACAGGTGCCCAGTTCCAAGGAGTTACAATGGTCGGGGGTGGCCCGTTTTCATTCCCCGGGCCAAATACATTTTCTGATTAGGACTACCACAGAGGTCACTCCACTCGCGTGTCCAATCCTATTGACAACCGCACACCCTCAAGAGGATCCCTTGGTGGAGGCAGAAATAGGAAACAAGCAATTTATATTTATGATGGTAGATTGAGGTGCAACTAAATCATGCATTATGGAGGGGAACTTTCCATTATCAGGTAAAACACTTGACACGCAGAGATTCTCTGTGGCTATTTCTATAGTTCAATACACTGAGGACCTGGATATAAAAGTGGGAGGGAAGATAGAACGAGCCTCCTTGTTATATTCAGTGATTTCCCCAGTTAACTTGTTGGGTAGGGCGCTGCTCAGTAAACTAAATGTAACTATATCATTCACAGATCAAGGGGTGATGTGTTCCACTCCAGGGATGTGTGTAGTTCGAGCAATGGTAATAATGCAATGGCAAGAGAGTCATTAGTCTGTGGGGTTCCTGTGGCCCTGGACATCTTTGTGGATGGTGTCAAGGTACTAGCAAAAGCAGTGCCTCAAATTGCAAGTGCCCACAGATTTTATTTTCCGACCCATGGTGCCATCCGAGATGGTGGCAGGGACATTATCATTAAATTTGCAAGGACTACCAGTGTCAGACAAAAGAACAGTCCTGATTGGAACAGGCAAGGATGGGTGCGAGTGGTGCACAGTACTTTGTGTAGACCAGACAGTACAATTGAAGGAAATGACTGATGAGAGGTTATTTGAGGACAGTGAGCAAAATGGGGAGATCCTTTGGGAAATCTGCATCCCCTTGTGATATCATGGTGCAGTATAGGAAGGCTCACAACTCTAAGAGACTAGAGGAAATCTTTAGTTGGACCACCTTACAGCAGCCCTCTTAACACAACACAAAAACAATGGAATGTATGTGTAAGGATTCCCTTGCTTTCCCATCCTCATCCAAATGTGGCCAGAATTGTACATACCACTTCTCACTTTTTTATCAAAAATAATATCAATTTTTTCTTGTATAAAAACACGTCACTTAAAAACATTACATTTCATGTTGTTATCTTTTTTTGATTTTTTATATTCTTTCTTTGGTTTACAGACCTGTTAGACAATACAATTTATATCAAACAGCTTTGTTTTTCTGCCAAGCTACCTCATAAACAATCTGTCATGTAATACTTCAATTAATTTTAAATTACAGTGTACCTAATCTCCAGGGATCTCATCTATCAGTCTGTTTCAATTAACAGAGCAATACGATAGTCACACATATCCATTCTCTCTAGTGATAACCAATCAATCATCAGACCATTCCACATTCATCACACACCCAACATGTTTCATTCCTCATTTCTAGTCTCACACAATTAACCAGGACATTCTTCAGGGGTAAGTACACAACAATGGTTTATCTCCAATTAGTGCTTGTCTTCTACTTCCAGTTAGGATGTGATCTTCTTTCTTACTCCCATCTATCTTAACTCTGGGCCAGACACCGGATGATGGTCTTATTTTTAGATTGTTAGTCCACTCTACTTTCTACGGCCATTTTCATGTCACCTTCTAAAGTTTTAGTTGATTTCTTCTTTTGCAGTTCACTCAGTTCTGCATGGGGTTTCCATAAACTGATGCCCTCAGCATATTGTGTGCTTTGCGCAGGTCTTTTCCCACGTTGTCCTATTTAATCAGATGGGCATAACGTCCTAGTTGTTTCTCTTTGGATTGCGTGGCTGGCTCATTGCTCTCATATTTCTTGTTGTTCGAGGCTGTCTCACTCTTAAATTGATGAAACAGTAGCACGCTTATTTTAACCTTCAGTTCGCAATTCTGCAGTGGAGGCGTTCTGGTTCCACTTCCGGGTATCCTGCCTGCGGCACTCCGTCTGGCTCCACTGGTTACACGTGACTGTTTGATATAAATTGTATTGTCTAACAGGTCTGTAAACCAAAGAAAGAATATAAAAAATCTAAAAAAGATAACATGAAATTTAATGAAAGTTTTTAAGTGACGTGTTTACATACAAGAAAATAAAATTGATATTATTTATGATAAAAAAAGTGAGAAGTGGCATGTTGGAATATAATAGTATATGACATACAATTCTGGCCAAATTCAGATGAGGATGGGAAAGCAAGGGACCCCTTACACATACATTTCATTGCAGTATAGGAAGGCACAGTGCCCCCTGATGGCAGTGGTGACCCCATCTTTATTTTTTGAGGAGGACATGCAATATGTGCCAGCACAATTATGGACTGTTAATCCACATGATGGTGGGTTAATGAGAGATGTGACCCCAGTACAGATCACATTGAAGTCAGGAGCAGTACTCCCGAGGTTGCGGCAGTACCTGTTGTCAAGGGAAGCAGAGGAAGAAATAAAAGGCACTATTCAGGCTTTATTAGAGCAAGGGATCATTGTGCCATGCACGCCCCCATGTAATACGGCCATATACCCAGTCAAGAAAGCAACAAGGGGTAGTTGGAGGATGATCCAGGAGCTAGGTCCTCTTAATGACGTGGTGCAGAAGGAGTTTCCAGTAGTTCCAAATCCAGGGACAATTCTATGTAGCATTCCCAATACAGAAACATACTTCACAGTGGTAAATCTGAAGAATGTGTTCTTCTCAATCCCAATGCACCCTGATTCATGGTATCTCACTGCATTTACGCATTGGTCAACAGCGCTTTGAGTACACAAGATTGCATTAAGGGTACTGTGAAAGTCCAAGTATTTTCAATCAACTACTGCATGCCGACTTGGGGAAATATTCAGGTGCCTAGCACAATCATCCAGTATGTGGATGATCTGCTGGTATGTAGTGAAAATGAACATCAGTGCAGGAGGGATTCTGTTGCATTATTGAAATTGCTGGCTCACAAAGGGTACAAGGCAGATAACAAGGATCTACAAGACTGCCAACAGGAGATACTATACTTGGGGCAACTTATTTCTGCAAATGGGAAAATTATCTGACCAGATAGGGCAGCGGCAGTACGCACCACCCCTTGGCCCAGTACTCTCAAGGAAATGCAGCAGTTTTTGCGCTTATGTAATTATTGTAGGGCATGGATCTTAGACTACACAGCCCACACAAGGGTGCTGTTACAAAGTCTCAGAGAAGGACAGAAGACAAAAAATGGTAAATTGGAATGGACTGAAGAAATGCATAGACAATTTGAGGACTTAAAAGAAGCTATTTGCACAGCCCATGTTTTAGCAACTCCGGATTATACACATGAGTTCTATTTATTTTCCCACTCTGATGGATGGCTCATGACAGCAGTATTGACCCAAAAGAGCACAATGGGCCACAAGCCATTGGCTTATTATAGTGGGACGCTCGACTTAGACATGCAGGGACAGTTTGCATGCTGCATTTCCAATAGAGACAATTGTAATGGGGTGCTCTGTTATCTTGTTTATGGAACATTTACTATTCACCATTTTGGAAAGGTCTAAATCGACCTTGATGACTCAGAGATCCTCTGCATATGAGATTATAATATCCAAACCTCATATTCATATAGTAAGGTGTAGGACGGTGAATCCTGCCACATTTTTGACAGAGCCATCCACTGATGATGACCTTAAAACGCATGACTGTGCTACATATAAGGGTGAAGAGGAGGGCAAATCTAAAGCTAGAGACAGTGCATTGACAGAAGGAGAGACACTATATGTTGATGGGTCATCAACAATTGACCAGGAGACGGGATGGAGGCATACAGGGGCGGCACGGTGCACAGTAAAGGGGGAGCATATAGTTCTGATCATGAAAAGATTACCTATGCTTTATTCAGCTCAGGCAGCGGAACTTGTCACTCTCATTGAGGCATTGAGAGCCTCCCAAGGGCAGTGTGTCACTATCTACTCAGACTCCGCATAGGTCATGACAACAGTGCATGCAGGTCTGTCTCTGTGGAAGAGGAGAGGGTTTCATAGGGCAGATGGCTCTCCAGTGCAGCATGCAAGGCTGTTGGAAGAACTGATTGAAGCCTTATCATGGCCATCCACTGTGGCAGTGGTCAAAGGTGCTGCCCATACTAATGCCACGGATGAAATCTCTAAGGGCAATGTGGCTTCAGACCAGGCAGACAAGTTGGCAGCCTATCTCCCAGATACAATGTTAAAAGAGTGTATAGTGACCACCCCTGTAGAAAGTGAAGTGAGACCACAGTTCCATACACAGCATTGCCCATATCACAGATTATAGAGTTGCAAGGGAAAGTGCCTGTGGAGGAAAAGGAGCTATGGTTGCGGAGGGGGATGCAAACAGTTTCCCGCTGATTTATTGTGGAGACAGGAGAGTTCTGGGAAGGTGGTGATGCCCCAAGAATTACTCTCTGTGGCATTTGAGCAACCCCATTTCCCCTCCGACAGCGCCAAACAACATATTGTGGCAGATATTCAGGGGGACTAGTTTGCACCAAACCTCCAGGAAAGCATTTAAAAAAAGCAATACACTGTCTGACATCCCAAGGTTTCAGCACAGGGATGACATTACGGACATTAAGAGGTACATTACCTCGCCCTATGGGGCAGTTCCGTGAACTGCATGTAGATTATGCAGATATGGGGGATAGGTGCAGTGGATATAGGTACCTTATTGTGGTGGTTTGCCCCTTTTCAAGGTGGTTGGAGGCAGGACCATGTGCACACCCAGATGCGAAGTGTGCAGCACTGTTCCTGGTCAGAGAGGTGTTTCCACGATGGGGCGTGTGTGAAGTATTAAGATCAGATAATGGCACACATTTCTTTAATGCGCTATTTCAGCATGTTGCAGCGCTATTGGGCATAAAACATTGAGTGTTCTCAATTTACCACCTTCCGGCTAATGGTGTTGTGGAGAGGATCAATGGGCTTTTGAAGAGTAAACTGTCAAAATTGTGTCCCACGTTAAAGGAAAACTGGGTACACTGTTTGCCCTTGGCCCTCTTCAGTTTACGCACACAGCCTAGTAAGGACCATCATTTGACACCACATGAAATAGTCACAGGCAGGCGCATGCAATCCCCCATTTCCCCTGTGAGGAAAGCGGCAGATGCACATCAAGCAGCGACAGTACTACGAGAGGAATTTAGGGAATATTTAACAGCACTAACACGTGCTATCAAATATATCTCTCGACAGATTGTGCCACCCAGGAGCGAAGGACAGGACATACTGGAAGGGACAGCAACTGCAAATATATCTGCCACAACTGGACCATTACTGCTTGGGGAGTTGGTTTACGTAAAAAACATTGTGTGTCGATGGAACAATCCCAGGTTTCAAGGTCTGTATGAGGTGGTGTTCTGTATGCCTCTCGCCATCCGTGTGAAGGAGTTAAGATATTGGGTGCATCTCTCGGATGTCCGACTAGCACCTGAGACAAGGCAAAGCTCAATCAACAGAGTAGGGACATAATCAAAGAAGAAGACGTTTTATCAAAGGATCCATGCCAGGGTGGTGTGCAGTGGCACACGTCTGATTTTTCTATTTTCTTTCTTGTCTTTTTTGATTTTTATTGTTCTTTTATTTTTTATCTTTTTTCAATTGTTTTGATTTTTCAAATTTTGAAGGTCCAGAGCCCAGTCGGCTCTGGTGGGAAAAGGGTCTCCCCCTCCGTCTCTTTCCCTATCTTTCCCTTTCTCTGCCTCTATGTCTATTTTATGGGGTGGCCATATAAAGAGGGAGATGGACAGTTGGAAAATAATACTAGTATGAATATGTCTATGAAAAAAAGAATTAAACAATGTCTCACTTTTTGCCGGCCACCCCTACAGGAATAAAACGGGAAGTACGAATGACGAGGGTTTGGGCTTTGACGCCATTTCTGACATTGAGTACTCAGAATCATCCAACAGCTGGTACTTCGATATGCATACTGCAGGAAGAAATGTGATAAATGAAAGCTGTTACGTGTGTGCACTTATCCTGCACACATCAGGGACTCCCAAGGTTTTAGTTTCACATCCAGTCCCAGTTACAGAGGCACAATGCGTGGTACATCTTGCACTATGTAGGATAAAGGACACATTGCAGGCACATAGCGTGCAGTGAGGAGCACTGATCTAGACCCAGCGCTATGCAATGGCAATACGAAATACAGCAAGTGTCTACAGGTACCATATTTTTCCTTGGGAGGTTACTCACATGTCAATGACAAATGGCAGGGCACCACAGCGATGTACCCATCAGATGGACTGATCGAGTACAGCAAAGAAACAATAGCCCAAGTAGAGACTATGGGGGTAATTACGAGGTTGGCAGTAGCCATGTGGGTAAATACCGGCACGGCTGCCGCCGGAGTCATGAATTTTCCAGCACCCGGCAAAGGGGACTTACAGGGGCATTACACCCTGGTTGTCCTGGTAATTAACCATTGCCGGGTGCCGGAAAATATTACTCCCCATTCCCATTTGAGTCCCATTGGACTCAATGGGAATGGGGAGGACGGATGCACCGGCACCATTCATGAATGGTGCCGGTGCATCCGTCAAGGTCTGCGAGCGGTTGCCGTTCTGCCCGCCAGTTCAGACCTGGCAGGCTGAAAGGCACCTGCTCGCAGAACTCGTAGTTTGCGGGTCTGGAAACAACGGTACCGGCAAGCTTACCGGTACTGTTGTTTTCGGACCGGCAAACTTGTAATGACCTCCTTTGTGTGCGCAAATATGGTCCCAATACATCACAAGGCTGACATGAATTGCAACAAAGGAGAAGCCCGTGCGAATACATAGAGACATTGACTATGAACTTTGTTTTAGCAATGAAGGAACAGTTCCTGTTGGCGCGAACACACAGTGCAACCACACTCTTGTGATCCCTGACATGACGAAAGGTAGGGCAGTGGTGATGGATTACTACTGGGTTTGTGGATTACAAGCTTACTTGTACCTCCCACCATCCTGGAGGGGCAAGTGTTCACTGGCCACCCTGCACTCAGTGCTACTAGTAATCCTGGAAGGACACCTGAAGGGAGAAGACATGCCTGTCAAGGTGCCAGCAGCCACTCCAGCACCTGAAGAAGCAGAAATAAACTTGCAGATCACACAAGAATTTCATATGCTGCCAGAAAAACAACAATTTCAACTGCTGAGAAGAGAGAAGAGGTCGAACGATTTCTTGAAATACTCTTCAGCACTGCTCAGAGGAATACCTGATGAGTAGCGAATTTTTAGCTCAGCAGAGACTTTCTTTTCATCTTTTTTAGCTCCTGGGGTACAAGCAGCTGCTAACGCCAAGTGGGTGCATATAGTCCGATGGGAGCTAGTCCAGCTGGCCAATGACACAGAGAATGGGTTCAACGACATCAAAGTAGAGCTTTGCGCATTGAGACTCATGACTATGCAGAACCGTTACATGCTGGATTTGCTGACAGCCATAGAAGCAGGAGTGTGTAAAAAGTTGGGAAGCAGCTGCTGCACTTTTGTACCCCCGGTGGATGCTGAGAATGGGTCACGTCATTGAGGTGATGCACAATCTAGGTGTTCAAATGAAGAAAGAAGGTGGAGTTCAGAACACGGCTGGGGGCAGCAGTAAAAATACTGGTGCCTGTTATTGTATTCTTCTTGGTCCTCTTCTGCAAGTGCCAATTGGGTTTCCAATGTTGTGTCAATATAGTTACTAATAGTGCAAAGATGATGGTATCAATTGGGGATCTAAAACACTTTGCCATACAATAAACAGCGAAACTCAAACTGATATTTCTGGGGTTGTATATATGACGGGTGGGGATGAGTGCGACCGTAGAGGTAACGAAAACAGGGAATGTTGGGAAGGAACTAGGGTCCTCCCGCACCCCCATGAGTTTTAGAATTAGGCAAGACCTCTTTTAGGCGCTATACGCACTGGGAACGCTCTCTCATGCAGATATAATCACATACACAGACATGGGCAGCCACCGAAGAAGGACATGGGCAGACACTGAAGAAGGCAGTTATTGTTTAAATATAAGGCGCAATTACCTCTTAGCTGAATACATTTGTAAATGTCAGATCCTATGCATTTGTAAAAATCTAAGCACGGTAGATGCAAACTCTCTCCCAGAAAGAATGTGAACTGTGCTAAAAATGGACTACAGGCATTGCCATGGTGTTTGATAGCTAGCACTGACAGAGCACAAGGGACTCACCAGCTGTTTATTGCCCGTCAAGAGTCATGCAGGCTAAGAATAGGGGATTTTACATGCTCAGTGCACAAAATGAAATGGGACATATCATGAATATTAAGGGTTGGGGGAAGCTACAGGGCTCAGATAACATGAGTAGAATGAGTGAAATATGGACAGAATTCATGATAATTGTGCATAAAAAATGTTTAGTTTTTCCTGGTACTAGGTCTTAATGTTTGTAAAAGTCTGCAGGGCTGCAGTGTGTTTCTATGTAAGGTAGCAAAATGTAGAGTAGCATGTTCTGACAGAAACCGCTGACAATGAAGAAAGGAAGGCTTCGGAGCATCCCCTGTATAGAAGTAGGATAGATTGGGATGAAGCCAGGGCCTGTATCCAGTGACACAACTACAGCAAGGAGAAAGGAACGGATGAGGGACAGAAGACCGTTCAAGCAGCAGAGTTCTTAGGTACATCCTCATTTCTGTAACATTAAACTTGTTATCCTTACAAGATAGACTCTTGGCCTTATTTCCCTAGAGCGGTGTATTTATTCTGGTGTGAGCATAATTAGGGACATCCTTACACTGGAAATCACGCATTCCCACCTTACCGGGGGGCATTTAGGACACTCTAAAACCCAGGCACACATTAGTGGAAAGTTTTACTGTCCAGGTATCCATGCTGATGTAAAAACTTTAATCCACACATGCGAAATGTGTCAAAAGACCAGCATGCACATTCCATCACCTATTCCTCTGAATCCGTTGCCGATTATAGAAGTCCCCTTTTCCAGAATTGGTATGGACATAATTGGACCACTAGAAACCTCCAGATTAGGCAATAAATATGTCATTGTGATCATGGATTATGTAACCCGATGTCCTGAGGCATTACCAGTGCAAAATAATACCACCTAACAGATCCTTAAACATCTTTTACCGTATTTCTCCAGTGTCAGTTTCCCCAAGGAAATGCTAACGGACCTGGGCTCAAATTCTATGAGTAAACTTATGGCTGAAGTCAAAGAGTTACTCCATATTACCACCTTGCAAACTTCTCTGCACCATTAGCAAACCAATAGCTTAATAGAAAGATTTAATAGGACCTTAAAACTAATTCTTCAAAAACTGGTAGACAAGGACAGGAAAGACAGGGGCCGCATGATCCCATGGGCACTATTTGCAGTGAGGAAAACCTCCCAAGCCTCTACAGGCTTCTCTCCCTTTGAATTCCTCTATGGAAGAGAACCGAGAGATGTACTCAACATGGGAAAGAAACCTGGGAAAAATGAGCGGAGGCCCCTATTCCCATCTCGCAAACTGCCACCAGAATGCGAGAACATATGAAGTTGGTCCGAGACTTAGTTTGCACTCAAATAGCAAAGGCTCAAAGCCAAAAAAGGCCACTTATGATAAAAAAGTAAGTATAAGATCATTCTCTATAGGACAGAAAGTACTAGCCCTCTTACCAACCCCAGAGAACACACTGGTCTCCAAATGGCACAGACCTTATGAAATAGTAGACAGAACGGGAACCTGCATGTATAGAGTAGCCCAACCGGAGAGGAAACAGAAAATACAATTATATCACATAAATCTCTTGAAAGAGTGGAAAGAGAACCCGTCCGCCACCCATGCCAAAGTACTAGCCTGTCTGGTTCCCGAACACATAGATAACTTTGATTTAATTCCTTCCGAGTTATCTACTCAACACCAACAAGATTTAAAGGATGTAGTTATTTCCTTTCCCGATGTATTCTTGGAAAAACCAGGGAGAGTAAAGAATACATACCACTATATCAGAACACCTAAGGGTAAAGTGGTACACTTAAAACCATATCGACTCCCAGAAGCCCGTAAGCAGATAGTAATGGAGGAAGTCAACAAAATGTTGAAAGCCAACATTATTGAGCCATCCTCAAGCCCATGGTCCTCTCCTATCATGCTGATCACTAAACCTGACTGTTCCTGGAGATTCTCTATTGACTTCTGTCAAGTTAATGCCGTATCAGACTTTGATGCCTATCCAATACCATGCATTAACAACCTAATTGAGCAACTCGGAGCAGGCACCTTTCTATCTACCCTAGATTTAACCAAGGGATACTGGCAAGTTCCCGTCTATGGACCCGATAAGGAAAAGACCGCATTTTTAACACTGTTAGGATTATTCCAATTTAAAGTCTTACCTTTCGGTCGACATGATGCGCCAGCCACTTTCCAACGCCTCATGGATACAATCCTTCAACCCTATTCTGATTTCTGTGGAGCTTATGTTGACGATATCGTCATTTATAGCAAGACTTGGGGGGACCATCTCTTCCATTTGTATACCATCATGAAAGTCCTCAGAAACGCTGGTCTTACTGCTTATACAGCTAAGTGCAGATTGGCCCAGTCAGCCGTGAAATATCTTGGCTTCTTTGTAAGGAATGAAAATGTACAACCACAACATGAGAAGGTAAAAGCTGTCTTAGATACACCAACTCCCAAAACTAAAAGAGATCTTAGAGCTTTTTTCGGGTTAATAGGGTACTACCAAAGATTTATCCCTACCTTTCGGACAAAACAGCCTGGCTGACAGATAAACTTAAGAATGCCGAACCCCAGAAACTTGATTGAAATGACGAGAATGAGATATGTTATAGCACCTTAAAGAAAACGCTGTGTCAGAACCCAATCCTAAAGGTAGTCGACTTCTCTAAGGAGTTTGTCTTACAGACAGATGCCTCCCTTACAGGATTAGGAGCCGTCCTATCCCAGGTTTGCGAAAGATTAGAACACCCCATCTTGTTCACCAGCCGCAAGTTGTTCCCACGTGAAAAACATTACTCCATGTTGGAACTAGAGGCCCTGGCCATCAAGTGGGCCCTTATCCATTTTAGGTATTACCTATTAGGATGAAAGTTCACACTGGTTACAGACCACTCACCCCTCGTTTGGATTAACCAACACAATGAATCCAACCCTAGGGTCAAGCAATGGTTTCTAGACCTATAACCCCATTGTTTCACTGTGAAACACTGAAAAAGAAAAGACCAGGAAAAGGTAGATTTTCTTTCCGAGATCCCCTGTGAAACAAATGTGGCTACATCACATGGAGGAAGGATATGTGAGAAACCTGAAGGTTTCTCCCTAGCTACTCCCCAAGGATCTGTCATCCAGGTGGCCAGGACACGGCCATCACTATTGGATCCAGTTCCTGGGAGTCGACCAGTGAGGGACGATCACCTGGATGGGGGGTTCTTGGGGAGTGGGAGTGAGACACAGACGGGCAAGATGCGGTATCCCCCTTCTTCTTTCCACACCTTCTCCCATCCTACCACATAGGACATTGCGAAACACTGCCCCCCCTTTTTCTACACAAACACTTTCACACAACACGAAAGACAACAAACCAGGGCCGTTTACATGACTTGTCCCAATACGAGGGTCAGGCAATAGACCAGAATCACGCACACCTGACGGCTCTTTCCCTTTCCCAAGGGATAAAAGGTGGAGCACAAGAGCACAATACGAGAAAGGCAGTTCGCACGATGTAAGATCTAACTCAGCACTGAAGTTCAAGAGGAGGAGAAAGACGGCGCAGACCGAGTGGGTGACAAGGAGAGAAGTGACATTGCCCTTTCCGAACCAGGCCCATGAAACCTCCAAAAACGGGAAACATGAAACCACAAACAAAAGCCAGTGTGTGTTGCAGCAGATGTCTACGATATGTGAGACCCCCCTCCACTGATAAACAAGCCAGGGAAGGACACCGGTCTCGGTGGTACCAACCTTGACTCCAAGAATAAAGAAAGGCAAGCAGTTCATCATAGCCGCTGAGTCGAGGGGACAATCAATAAGAAATCAAACGTGTTGAACGAAACGTAGCCAACGGCTAATTTGAACTTTGAGAAGCTAAAGAGGGGAAAACCAGCAACAGAGGAGGCCGGCACCACGTAGGTGCTCAGGCAACAAACTCTGGGTGATTACCCGATGGTGGAAAGACTACCGTAACCAGAAGCCCTTGTGAGGAGGTGAAAAGAGGTCAAAGTGGTCATACAGGGGTCTTGCAAAATCCTCTGTACCATCGAAAGTCTTTGACCGGCAGATGGTTGCGAAAGCTAAGGAAAGTGAATCCTGCATGGTGAAAAGTCAACACATGAACTGTATATCGGAAAAGTCGGCGAGAGGTAACCCGCCAGAGGGAAACCGACAATCAGGGGCAAAGCCTGATAGCCTGTTTAAAAAGACATTAAGATTTCTGAAAGCAAGAAGTATTGCAAGACAAGGGGAAGGGAAGTGCCCCCTCCTTGTTATTTGGGATCCGAGCCTGGCCGAGGGAGATCCAGGGGTAGAAAACTATCACCCAAAGTTCACTGAGAAGGGAACTGTCTTGTGAATTTGTTGAATACAATTACTGAGGGGTTTGCGCCCAGAAGAGGGGGACCCAGGGGTGAAGCTGCCACCCAAAGTATACATGAAGTTGAACTTTGTGTTTGTTTGTTGTGGAATATATCAGGGCCTCGAGGGAAAGAGACTTTTATTGAAAAGAGACTTTACCATCGAAGAACCTGATAGCTGGAACGGAACTGTCGGCGTGTGCTGAGAAAGCTTGAGTGTGTGCTGTGCCAGCTGGAACGGAACTGTCAGCTAGTGCTGGGAATGCTTGAATGTGTGCTGTGCTCCAAAGTCCCACCTTATCCCATGCTAAAAACGTGTGGAAGGGAGACCTCAAGGCAATCACATACTGACTTATTATTTGAACACTGTTTCCTTTATTTTGATACCCTATCCCACACTCTTTCTCTAATTTGTTGTAAGGAATTGGCAATTGGTTTTTCTTAGTATAGGCCCTTTTATTTTGACACAATGCCACTAGGACTGCCTTATTTTTCATTTGATGGTTGACGCTTGCTCCAATCTTAGATTTAGGTTTAGGTTAGGCTTTCTTTCCACCCTGCATTTAAAGTTCAATAAACACCCTTGAACTGTGATAACTTGTGTCTGTCTTTACTGTTGCCACCATGAGTTCCTTACAGCACATAGATAAAAAGTTACAAATAAATGGCAATAAAGTTGAAGACTGTGGGAAACATAGTTCCGCAGTACTGACAGCCTGAAGGACATGTCAGTTTACCCATAACAAATGAACTAAAGCCCAGAGGAGCGCAGCTGAAGGCTGTGCTCCACTGGAAAAAGTCAGGTTAGGTACTTCAAACAAAAGTAAAATGTTTGGGGGTTCACAACTGGAGGGAAAATTGCACCTAAAGGAAATCTTTCCTAACACTCAACCATCCCAGACCGAAGGACAGGAGTACTCAATCCACCACTGGATGAGTCTCATGTTCAGGTCAAATAAACATTCTGGACAACCCATCAACATTGCTATGTTGGACTCCTGGCCTGTGCTCAATGGTGAAGTCATACCCTTGCAGGCTTATGGACCACCTGAGCAACTTTGAATGCTCTCCCTTCATGTTCATTAGCCACTTTAAGGGCTTATGGTCAGTTTGCACAATGAAGTGAGTCCCATAGAGGTAGGGCCTCAGCTTCCTTAGGGCCCACATGACAGAGAATCATTCTTTCTCTAAAGTGGACCAACTGAGCTCTCTGTCATTAATCTGGTGACTAATAGACCCAATCGGGAGTTCCTTGCCTTTCTCATCTATCTGTTATAGTGCAGCACCTATCCCAGTGTCAGAGGCACCTGTCTGCACAATAAAAGCATGTTTGAAGTCAGGGGCCCTTAGGAAAGAGGTCCGGCACAGGGAGTCTTTTAAGCCAGTGAAGGTCTTCTCCCACTCCTCAGACCAAGAGACCTTTTTGGGTTTCTTTGGAGTGGTGAGAGCAGTCAGAGGGGCAGCTATGGTGCCATAGTCTGCCATGAAACTTTGGTAGTACCCAATGAGAACTAAGAAGACTCTCACCTGAGTTTGTGTAGTGGGGGTAGGCCAGTCTTGTACTGCTTGTACTTTACTTGGTAGAGGCTGTAAACTCCCTCCACCTACTTCATGTCCAAGGTAGACCACAGATACTTGTCCGATCTGACGCTTACTGGCCTTTATGGTGAAGTGGGCCTTCTGAAGAGCCTGAAACACTATTCCCAGGTGTCTCACTTGTTCTTCCCAGGTGGCACTGAAGACTGCTATATCATCCAGACATGCTAAGCAGAATTCATCCAACCAATTTAGGACATGATTCACAAGCCTTTGGAAGGTAGCAGGTGCATTCTTTAATCCAAAGGGCATTACCATGAACTGGTAAAGACCCTCTGGAGTTGAGCATGCTGTCTTCTCTGTGGAATGTTCTGCTAGGGCTATTTTCCAATACCCTGCAGTGAGATCAAATGTGCTGAGATACTTGGAGGCACCCAAGGTATCCAGCTCATCAGTTCTAGGCAAGGGGTGAGCATCTGTCCTGGTGACAGCATTCAGAGTCCTATAATCCACACAGAACCTCAGTTCAAAGGTACCTTTATTTACCACCAGAACCATAGGACTGGACCATGGACTACCAGAGGGTTCAACCACCCCAAGGTCTAGCATCTTGTTGACATCCGTTTTGATGTAAGATCTCACCTTATCTGACATCCTCTACCCTCTACTTTTGGTAGGTACACTGTCTCCTGTGTCAATTTTGTGTTTGCACCAAGGTGCAAAACCAGGAGTCAGAGAAAACAAGGGGGAGAACTGACTTAGCAAACTTCTTACTTCCACTTGCTGGGTAGAAGTAAGGTGAGGGGCCACATGGACACACCCTCAATGGAGCCATCTGAAGGGCTACCCTGGAACAAGTCAGGCAGAGGTTCGGATTCCTCTTCCTCTTTGTCTGATGCCAAAAGTAGTGCTGCTATTTCAACCCTATGGATGAAAGCCTTAAGCCTATTTATGTGGAATATGTTAGGGGCCTGACCAGGTCTAAATAGTTTACCTCACCCAGCTACTCCACAACTGTGTAAGGGCCTGGCCATTTGTCCTGTAGGGCTCTAGGCCTTATAGGATTCATGATCAGGACTTCTTGGGGTGAAGTGAATAAGCAAAGCTTCTGGTCATACCAATGTTTCACCAGAACCTGACCAGCCTTCAACTATTACTGGCCTGAGCCATCAGAAGGACAATTCTCTTCCTTAACCCCAACACATGAGGCCTCATTACGAGTCCGGTGGTAACCGTGCCGGAAAAACCGGCAGGTTACCGCCGGACTCGTATTACCATTCCGCCTCCTGGATTCCTGGAATCACGGGGGCATTACGACCCCATAGGACTCCATGGGGATGGGGACAACGGAAACACCGGTTCTGTCTATGACAGAGCCGGTGTTTCCATGTCTGCCTGCAGGCGGGTGGTGTTAAACCCGCCAGGTCAGACCTGGCGGGAGTGACACCTCCCGCCTGCAGGACTCTCAATCAGCCGGTCCGGAAAGAACGGTGGCAGCGGTTTTATCACCACTTTTCTTTCCGGACCGGCAGGGTCGTAATGAGGCCCATAGTCCACTACATTGGTAGTGATGGAAGGAGTAAGGAGCTCCCATCCCTCCCCTAACAGGGTGACCAAAAAGAAGCTTGAAGGGGCTGAAACCAACACCATCCTGAGGTTACCTCTCTGTAGGCAAAAAGTAAGCATGGCAACAGGAGATCCCATTTTCTCCTTTGACGTTCTTCCAGAGCCCCAATCATGCTTTTCAGAGTTCTATTAAACCTCTCAACTAAGCCATTTGTTTGTGGGTGATAAGCTGATGAAAACCTATAAGTGACCCCACACTCCTTCCACATGGCTTGCATGTACTTAGACATGAAGTTGCTGCCTCTGTCTGACACAACTTCTTTAGGGAAGCCGACCCTAGTAAACATGCCTAGTAATGCTTTTGCAACTGAATTGGCAGTCACAGCCTTCGATGGCATGGCGTCAGGTTATCCGGTGGCATGGTCCACCAGCACCTGATAAACCTATTGACAGAGGATGTATGAGGGTTAAGGGATCCAACAATGTCCATCCCTACCCTCTCAAATAGCACCCCCACCACAGGGAGTGGCACCAATGGAGCCTGGATTGTTCAGCCACTCAGAAATCCGACAAGTGGCACAACTCCTACAATGGCCTTCTACTTGGACCCCCATCTTGGGCCAGTAGAAATGCATGGATTCTACTGGGGTCTCTTGCTTGATCCCAAGGTGACCAGCTAGAGGAACTTCATGCGCCAGCTGTAGGAGGAAGGGTCTTACTTGAAGGGGAACCACCAACCTTCTATGGTCACCTTCAGTAGACTCTGTGGGCTCACTGGACTGGAGCCCACCTTCCCAATAAATCCTATGTTTCCCAGGAGGTTCACCCTCAAGCTGGGAACAGGCCTGTCTCCTTAGGCCTTCTAAAGATGGACACTCACGTTCGCCCTTACTAAACTCTTCCCTATCAGGACCACATTTAGCCAATAAACCTTGGAGTTCAGGATGGTCATCTGGGTTAAGAATTTCAGGCAGCACCTCTTCCTCGTCAGGTTCAGGTGCTTGGCCAACTACCTCCACCTCAGTGGTAGGTGAGTTAGGGGGAACATTTTCTTTCCCTCTTCTCGTTTTCTTGACTCCCTTAGCCTTGAGTTTCCCCTTTGGCTTTGGCTCAGTTTTGGACTTGGCCAGGGCAGCCTTTGTTTGTGACCTTGTGCATCGTTGTTCTGCTATGTCCCCCACAAGAACTAAGTCTCTGGGGTCATTTCCCAGCAGAACCTTTCCAGGGACTTGCCTCTGAACACTCACAGGAATTCTTACTACTCTACCATTGATACTTAGATTTACAGGCATTACTGGGGACCTGTGAGGGGGGTCATCAGCTAACTTGGTGGCCATCAGGGGAGCTTTGGCAAGCTCTTCTAGGTTCATCAATGTGGAATCCACCACAGTTCTGCTGGCCCCACTATCACTGAGGGCAGGAGTGGCTACTCCATTGATCAGCACACTGTCTTTAAAGTAGTACATGGTGTTATTAGGAATACTAGCATATGCCTCTGAGACTCTAGGCTCCTAGGAACCCAGGGATACCAAGGCTACTTCAGATTCTATCCCACTGTGGAAGGAGTCTGAAGAGAATGATGCCCCTGTGATAATTTCTTCCTCCTCACAGGAGGGGAAGTTCAGTCTCACAGAATTTACCCCCAATGTTTTGACCTTACATCTGGGGACCCCCTTCATGGGATCACTTGCTCCACAACTACACAAGATCCACTGGGTCTTGGGACATAGGGAGGCTTACTGTAACCAGAATTATGCTTGGGAGGAGGATTCCCCCTATTCTGAACATTCTCATGTGACTTACCCTTGTTATGTTTTTTGTGGCCCTTCTGGGAGGAAGTTTTATCTGATCCCCCACCCTGATAATCTTCGTGCTTTTCCCCCTCTTCCTGCTTACCAGGAGCAGGCTTGTCCTTATGGGACACTATCTGTGACACCCATATATCTGCTGCATTAGCTAGTTTCTGAGGATATATCACCTTAGAATCAGTTAAGGGCTGATTAAGCTCTGGGGACCGGAAGCAAAAATATGTTCAAGCATGACTAAACAAATCATACCCTCAAAGGTGGTGACCTTATAACCTTCCACCCAGCCAGTCAAGTTTTTTTAAGGAATCAATTGCATATGAGTCCCAAGTATTACCTTCTTTCTTTTTGTAATTCCTGAATCTTTTCAGGTATTGGACAGGAGTCTTCCCAAACTTTAAGACCAGGGTTTGCTTTAATTCTGCAAAGTCTTTTCTGTCATCCTTAGACATTTCCATAATGGCACTGCAGCCAGAATGGGGTAGTCGACTGTGCAATCATGCAATCTCATCAGCATCCACAACTTCTTGTACTTCACATGCATACTCAAATGCAGTCAATAAATCCATGATGTTATTCTTGTCATCATACACATTGAGCAGATCTTATCGGAACCTTGGATGAGAGGAGGAGCTAGACCCATTACCAGATCCTCTAGAGGAGCCATTGGCAGCTTGTATCATAGCAAGCTCCAGCTGGCGATCCCTGTCCTTCTGCTTTTCTGCTTTCTCCAGTTCTAGCATAGCCATACAGAATTCGATCTCCTTCTGCTTAAACAGAAACTCTTGTCTCTTGAATTCCAGCAGGGCTTCGGCCTCAGAGCCAGCAGAGGAAGCATGGGACTCTAAATCATCCTGATTATAGCCTGTGTCTTCAATTAAGGCAGCAACAGCCCTTTCAGCACTGTTACTGAGAGCGGCCCCAGCACCTTGGGCACTGTCATCGGATCGACAAGCTGTGTTCGGGTTTTCTTGCCACTCCATGATCTTTTGGATCATTTTAGCTTTCATTCAAGAGGTTGGCAAACCTCTTTCAGAACAGATCTTTATCAGAGTTTCAGATTTGGAAGCACTCAAAGTTATGTTCGCAATGCTTCCATGTTATAAGTAGGACAGGTGGCTTACAGTTAAATTAAATTAAGGTCACTGTGTTTTCTGTCTAAGTACAACCTGGATATTTCATTCGTATCCCACCGCTGTACACCAATTTGTTAAGATGGATTTCTAAACTCTAACCTGGTGGGCAGAAGTTTAGGAGGCCACCCATTTTTTAAAAAGTTTAAAAAAAATGTTTATTAGTTTTTTAGTTTTGTTTCAACCATCATGATACAATACATTATTCTGTGTAGCATATCACAAGTTGTCTTCATCAATTCCCCCATCCCTACCCTTCCCAACCACAACTTTCCTGTGTCCCACAACCAAACTACAACTGTAATTGCGGCTATGACTTACAAAGTATACGCTATTCCTTCCCCCTTACTGATGCTTAATTCCCTCAGTTGGGCTTCTTGCAACCATTCCCATCTCTCAGCACTCCTTTCCCTCCCTCCTCCTGGTACTGGTCCATGTTTCCCGTTACCGGAAATAGGACAGATTTGGTAACATTCACACTGAGCCCCGAGAAATCCCCAAACTGGACGACATCGTGCATTACTGGATCTAGGTTGTGTTTGGGATCAGTGACACACAGCGCCATGTCGTCAGTTTACAAAGAGATAACCACTCTGTGTTTGTATAACTGAACCCCTCTGTGCAGGTGCCTCTCCCTTATTCTTTCCGCCAATGGCTCTATCGCCAACGTGAATAACACTGGTGACAGAGGTCAGCCCTGCCGTGTACCTCTCTCCAGCTTTATGTTCGGTGTGAACTGTCCATTCAACCTTATCTTAGCTGTTGGTAGGTAATATAGTAATGACACCATAGAGATTAATGGTTACCCCATTCTAATCCTTCGTAGTACTGTGAACAGGAAAGGCCACTCCACAGAGTCAAACGCATTAGTAGCATCTAGTAAGGCTGCTATTATTGGTTCATCCTGTTGTACTATGAAAAAGGGAGGTTTGCTTCTTGTCTGCGCACAAAAACACAATTGAAATTACAATTGAAACTGAGTTTTAATTGATCTTCAAACAGCCTGACACGTGTTTCGAGCTGTAAAGCCCATCATCAGAGGCTTGAATTCCAAATTATTATACAAGGCGCAATAATGTTGTTCGAATGGATTGAATTGTTTTGTAATTGTGGGCTCCACTATATAAACGCTGATGCGTGATGAGGACTAATGTCGGCGTCTCCGCCTGTGTGTGAATACAGGAGTCCTCCTGTTGTACCGCAGCTATTAACCCAAACACCCTCCGTATACCATGTGAGGTAGATCGCCCTGGATTAAACCCAGCTTGGTCTGCCTTTACCATCTTTTGCATCAGGGGTGCTAACCTAGGTGCCATGGTTTTGGCCAGGATTTTATTGTCCAGGTTAATGAGGGATATGGGCCTATAGGAAGAGCATTTGTTTGGGGCTTTATCTGGTTTAAACAGCACCACCACTGCCGCTTCTCTTAGAGATTCCTGTAATCGGCCGTCTTGCAGGCTTTGATGGAACATCTGAAGTAAGTACGGAGAAAGTTTCCCATCATATTGCTTGTAGAACTCCATTGTGAATCCATCAGGCCTGTGGGATTTCCCAGAGGGGAGAGACCTAATACCTCCCTGCACCTCCTCCAGGGACACTGGGCGACTCAACCACTCCCTTTCTTCCTGAGTGCACCAATATAAGGTGACCTGATCTAGGTAGCTGTTAACTTCTTGTTGGGAAACCTGAATGTAGGAGGAGTGTAACTGACTGTAAAATCAACAGAACTCCTGGACTATCTCTATGTCTATTGTTCCTGCCAGACCCTCTCAAAACAGTATGTCCGTCAGCCACTCAATCTTAAATACTGAGGGTGCCCTCTCACTCCTGCAGCCCTTTAGCTCAATCACTAGTAATACGTGGGCATGGTCTGAGAGTGTGCGCCCTAAGATATTCACCTCTGTCACTTTGCCCATCAATTTGTGAGAGGCCAGGGAGAAATCCAACCGGGATGCCGAGTTATGAACCTTTATGAAGCGAAGAGTGGAATGTATACTCCAATGCTTCTTGATTCCTGATTCTCCACACGTCGCCAACCTCCGATGTTAGGCCCAAGCCCTGCAATTTGCCAGTCCCTTTGGCTACCTGCCGATGGACCCCCTCAGTGCGATCTCAGGTCTGGTCCATGACCACTGTGAAGTCTCTCACCCAGATTAATTATAAGGGCGCAAGCCTACCCAGATGGATGTCAATCCATTGAAGCGCCTCGGCGGTGTCTGGATTCAGGCCGTAGTAGTTGAACAGCATGCAGTTTGTCTTGTATAATACCTTGTACTATCAGGCCCCTCCCCTCCCGATCTTTACTTATACAGATCATTCGAAACCAAATGGACTTGTGAATTAGTATATACACTCCCCTGGCATATGATGAGTATGATGAAAAATAGCAGTGGCATCCCCAATCTTTCCCAAATGTTGTTTCTACCTCTGGTGTTAGATGCATTTCCTGTAGGAATGCAATTCCCACCTGGTGTCTTTGCATATATAACAGGACTTTAAAACACTTAGATGGGCAATGTAAACCTCTCACATTCCATGTGATGTTTCTAAGTGACCCAGACATTACTTCCCCATGTCAACATCCCAGCCTAAAACTCTTAGCTTGTGTAACATTTCTATCTGGTTCCTCGTGGCCCAATGCAATAAAGTGATGCTCGATTCCCCAAACGCTGTCGCGGATTGTTTGTCGCGCTTTCCTCGTGCTGGGTGTGTTGATGAAGTGCGCAAGGTGGAGGGAGATGAATGTATTTTGGTGGCAGGTGTTGTGCCTGCTGTGGGTGAGCAGGTATGGAGCGAGGAGTGTTCCCGTGACCCCGTGTTGATTGAAATCAGGGCTGCTCTTAAAAACAGGATTTTGAGTGACAGCTTATCCAGACTTTACGGTCACGTATGGCATGAGTTATCTGAGGGACCCTGGGGTGTTGCTAGGGGCCAGAGGTTGGTTCCACCAGAGTAGATCAAGGGGAAGCTAGTGGCATTGGCTCATGAGGGCCATTTAGGAATGTCTATGACTAAGAGGAGGTTGAGAGAGTTGTATTGGTGGCCTAGGATGGATGGAGACATAGAAGATGTAGTTAGGGACTGTACCACGTGTTCTACGAGTGACAAGAGTAAGGTTCCGTCTATCCAGCCCGTGTATCCTGTTGAAGTACCAGAGGAGGTGTGGTCGAAGGTGGCCGTCGACATTATGGGCCCTATGGATATGTTGGGAGCTGGCATCAGGTTCATAGTGGTCATGGTTGATTACACATCTAGGTGGGTGGAAGCCACTGCTTTGTCCACTGTGACGTCTGAAAAGGTTGTGGAGTTTCTAACTACAGTTTTCGACAGGGAAGGGATACCGGCCGGTATGTTTACCGATAACGGTGTACAGTTTGTCTCAGATTACATGCAGGAATTTTTGAGGAGTCTTGGTATCCACCATCACAGAGTTTCTCTGTACAACCCAGAGGCTAATGGTCTTGTGGAGCGTATGAATCGTTTTGTAAAGGGGGCCATACTGCTAGCCCTGGCCAATGGTCTTCCGTGGAAGAGTGTGGTTTCAGAGGCTCTGAAGGCATACAGGTACACTCCTTCAGCACTTACGGGTCATTCCCCGTTTGAGTTGATGAGGGGAAGGAAACCTGGTTCTAAACTTAGAGTGCCGGCACTGGGTGGTGGTACCCATTCGCAGGTTGCCATGCATGAGATTTTGAATCGAGTGCGACAAAAGCAAGAATTATTCATGCAGAAACAGCTGGAGCGTAGGAAGCCTTTGTCGGTCAGGATAAGGGATTGCGTCCAAATCAAGAACTCGAGGTTTGTGCCCAAGGAATGTAGTAAATATATGCAACCTTGTGTGGTAGTGAAGACTGGCCGAGGATATGTAAAGCTTGATGATGGGTCCAGGTGGAGCATGAGGAGAGTGGTGGTTATAGGAAGGGCTCAAGGGTCCCATGTGGGGATTGGGTCTGCGGAAACCAGCGGTAGCGCGGAGTACTCAGGAGTGGGGGTCTCTGTTTATTCCCCCGAAGATTCTAGTTCTGAGGCAATCATAAGTCGTAATCATGATTTTTCTTGCACAGATGTGGGTGTGCCCTTAATGTCTCGTGATGTTGGTGCAGGTTCTGTTCCGGGTGAGGGTACCGCTGTTTGTAATGGTGTGGGTGTGGAGTTTGCCGCCTCAAGCCGTACTGCCCTGGTCAGTACCAACAGTCACCCTGTTTGTGAGAGAAAATTGCCTTCTAAGTTTAATGATTATGTCTTGGGAGTCATTGTGCAGTAGGTTGATCCTTTGTTCTCCCCTCCCCCTTCTTTCTGTTCTGGGGTTCTGGTTGAATGGGGTGCGTAGTGTTGAGTGTTGTGGAATGTGCAGGAGTTTGTGATGCGATGGGGGGGAGAAGTGTTGTAATATATGTTATGTGGTTGTGTAGAATCTTACTGCTGTAAGATTCCACACTGCTTTACATTCTTGTTTACTTACGTAGTTAGGTTCTGGGTTTCACAGTTAGCAGTTGGGATGAAGATGTAATGGCGGAGTCCTGCTGGGCTCAGGTTGGCTACATTAAAGGTGTTACACAACTCATCCAGTGTATACGTGCATCTTTACAGGTATCTTACAGCGAGTATAGTATCACCTGTTGTTCCCCCTCTGTCTAGGCAATTGTTCAAGAAAGACGTTGGTGTCTTCTGGGGTATGAAAAAAGATCGCTTGTCCCTCATGTTCTATTCTCAGTTTAGCAGGAAACATCATGGCATAGCATATGTCTGTCTCCTGCAGTCTCTTCTTGGCCTCTGTGAAAGTTCTCTGTGATGCTTGTACTCTGTCCAAAAAGTCAGTGAAGAGTTTGATGGTGTCTCCCTATTAGATTACAGTTCCTTTTTCTCTGGCTTTGCGGAGGGCGAGATCTCTGTCTCGATAGTTATATATTCTGGCTATAATTGGACGTGGTGGGTCCCCTGGTATCGGCTTCCTCCCGCTTGGTACCCAGTGTGCTTGTTCCACTATAAACACAGCTTAGAAATCCTCAGTTCCCAATGCTTCACGTAACATTTCCTCAACCAGGGGTTCCATGAATCTCTTCTCCACTGGTTCCGGAACTCCTACTATTCTTAAATTATTCCTCCTTGATTCAGATTCAAAGTCCTCCTGTTTATCAGACAGTTCTTTCAAGGCCCGTTTTACTTGATTAAGTTCCCTGGATGTAGATGATGATTCATCTTCTACAGTGGATACCCATCCCTCCACTTCGTCGAGCCTATCCCCATGCTTGTCAAGTCAGACTTGCGTGTGGTCCACTTTGCATGTTAGGGTGTCCATCTTCCTGTCTAATGATTGCATGCTATTTTGTAGTTGGTTCAACATTTATTTGATGTTGCAGAATGCTCCTGAGGTGTCCTGGATAGAGGGCTGACTGCATCTTTGATTGTTGCTTCCCCCCTTTGCCTGCTTTTCACATGTCGCCTGTTGCCTAGGTGAATCTCGCTCTCCCTTCCCTTGATTTTCTGGGTCATCAATCGCTTCCAAGGCTAGGCACCAGGTGCCGTGATCTATGTGTACTTTCGTGTTGGTTTCCTCCTGTCGATTGCCTTGCGGTTGCACACCTCTGGGATATGGCGCCAAGTGTTCATCTACCACTCTCTGCTGTTCCAGGTAGTCACCTCAGGTGGCACCACTATTCTCACAACAAATTATCTGCTCCCTTATGTATTTACTGCATGTAGGAACCCACTGACTAGCATTTACTGCACTGTTGTGTTGAGGGAGGTGACTCTTCCCTTGAGCGCTTATCCAGGGGAGGCCCACCACTCTACGGCAGCTGGACCTGTGTATTAATGGTCCCAGCTGGGCTGCTCCATTAGGCAATGCTCTTAATTCCCCAGTATGGCGGTGGGGAATGCTGTGGTCTGTTCTTTCACCGCCAGTTCCCCCCTAGAGTGCTGCCACTAGTGCCACTATTCCATCTAGACTTGCGGCCATTGCTGGAGTGGTTTGGGGGAAGTGCACCCTCACAGGCCTGTCCATTGTTAAGCCTGCCAGTGGTTGACCCCGGGGCCCTGCACGGACCTTCTTTTATGCTGGTGTGATCATACAACATGTTGCAGCGTGGTTACACTCTGTGGGTGTATGCTTCAGTCGGGAGCGCCTCCCTCCAATTTTGCCACAGCAGCAGAGTCACGGACCCGGAGTCAGTACTCCTGTACTCCCCTCCACAGGCACGCCCCATCTGCATTATCGGCCCTCTGTTCCTCCGCTTACTGGATCAGCTGTTCTCTGCGAGGGATCAGGAGCTCCTCCTCTTGCGTCGAGGCTCTGCTTCCTCCGAGGTGGTTCTGGCGATGTCCCCCAGAGTCAATGACCCGAAGCTGCAGTCTGTGATTCCTCTTGTAGGCAATGCTGCAGTCCACTCCTTCATCACGGGTTCGCTGCTGCCGTCCCTCGCTCTACTCCTGGATGCGTGGCAGGGATCAGCTGGCGAGTCTCCTCCCCTCTCAGCCTCCTTCCATTTGTTTCTGCGCCGAGACCACAGAGCAGGGGCACCTCCGGAGTCGCTCTGGTAACTCAGCTCTCTGGATATCACGGGGGACCAAAGTTTAACAACTTGTGGGCGAATGTATTCTGCAGCCTGTCACCAAGATTTGAAGGTTGAGCTGGCCTGGGAATGCAGGATTTTGACCAGATCAGAATAGGGTGTCTAGGAGCTCACAGGCTCATGGCCATCTTGGCTGGGCTACTAGCGCCCCTCCGAGGGCCACCATTTTAAGGAGCGCTACCCTTCCCATCTTTGAGAGGGGCAGTTTCCCCCAGAACTTGATGGAGGCTTCTAGGCCCAATCTTGCCTTTAGTGTATTATGGTGATAGGTGTTCTCCCTGTCGTTGTATATGTCGATCCCTAGATACCTGAAGGTATTGACCTCCCATTGCAGGCCCAGACATGGGAGTCGGTCTTCCTCTATATGACCCACCCCGCAAGTAGAAATAGGCAGGATTTCGACCTACTCACCGAGATCCCTGACAGGTCGGCCACATTCTCGATCGCTTCTAGATAGGACTCTGGGTGTTGTATATATAGCAGCACATTCTACATAGAGCGATATGACATGGTGGACCCCATATCTGCAGAGCCCAGCATTTTAAAATGTCTTTCTCAGGAATATTGACAGAGACTCTAAAACCAGAATGTATAGCATGGGGATAAGGGGCAACCTTGTTTCGTGCCTCTTCATATTGGGAACTGCTCTGATATGCATTTACCAGTCCACACTCTAGCGTCCGGGGTGGAATAGAGAACCTGGGTCCATTTTATGAATTTCTCTCCTATCCCAAAGCTTCTCAAGGAGACAAACAGCCATTCCCACCTGACTGAGTCAAATGCTTTGATTGAATCAAGTGCAACTGCCGCACAGCCCTTCGGCCATTTTTGTGTCCTGTCTATTATAGCGTGTAGCCTTCTGAGGTTTTCTGTCGTTGCTCTCCCTGGGACATAGCCAGTTTGGTCCAGATGTACTAGGGACCCAATCACTCTCTTTAGTCTCTCAGCTAAGACTGCTATGAAAATCTTGGTGTCCTGGTTGATGAGTGATATCAGACGGTATGAATCACAGGATTTCCCTTCTTTGCCCGGTTTTAAAATCGGGATTATAATGGATTCTTCCATGCTACAGGGCAGTTTCCCTATCTCGTATGCTTCTTCGAGGGATTGGAGTAATTTCGGGGCCACCATGTCCTTGAATTCTTTATAAAACTCTGCCGGTAGGCCATCTCCCCCCGGAGTTTTGCCTGTGGGCAGCATGGCCACTACCTCCTGTAATTCTTCAATTATGAGCGCGGCCTCGAGCATATCTCTTAGCTCCATATATAGAGTGGGTAGGCTGATATCGGCCAGGGTCTCTTTAATTTCTTGCTCTCTAGTGCCGCTCGAGTCCTTATTCAGGTCTCGGTAAAAGGTTTTGAATATCTCGTTGATTTCCTTTAGCGACCTCCATGTTTCCCCACATTCATCCAGTATTTCTGTAATTCCCTCCCTGGTATCTGTACTTCTAGTCAGCCAGGCCAATAGCCTACTGGGTTTGTCCCCTTTCCTGTGGATCTCCTCTCCCAGTGTTCCACGCAGTCCTGTCTGAGTTCGAAGAGCTTTCCTTCCAGCTCCTCTTTCCCAGCCCTAGTGCTCTCTAGCTGTTTGATTCTAGCTTTCGTGCTCGTCAAATTTCATTGCAGTTCTTTCCGAGTTCCTCCTGCCTTAGCTATTTTCCGCTCCCCTTACCACCAATTTAAAGGCATCCCATATGATTTCCCCTTGTCTGACACTACCCTTGTTAAAGCCAAAGTATTCTTCTATCTGCTGAGCAATCACTTCCTTGAATGGGCCATCTATCAGGGTCTCTGCCCATAGTTTCCACATTGGTATCAGGGCCAAATGACTACTGAGTATCCACTCTACTTTTAAGGCTGAGTGGTCTGACAGAGTCCTCCCCTTATATGTGGCACCTACGAATTCCACCAGTTGGTCCATCCCAGTGAGAAGGTAATCTATTCATGTGTATATGTTGGCCCTCATTACGACCCTGGCGCAAAGCGAAAAACGATGGCGGTAAACGATTACCGCCATCGTCTTCCGCTAGGGCCGATTACGACCCGTGACCGTAAACTACGATGTCATTAGCGGCATCGTAGCTAACGCTGCCGCTGACTGCGCCAAGGGCGCGCGCACGCGAACATCCACACCGTACTTAGCACCATGGCGGAAAGGTACGCGAATGCCGACCCAAGCGGACATGCCCCTAACGCCATCACCCAGCCCGTTAAGTACCTTACCGCCATGGTGCTAATTACGCCATCTCGAACCAACCGTAAAGGGCCATGTAAAGTGAATGCAGCTGCCACAGGTGCACAGAAACAGCACAGGTGAAGGCAATACAGACTCAGGAAGTACAAAAAGAGCACACCCCACCCCTTCCCACACCCAGTCACACTCCACAATGATACCAATAGGACTAGCAATGTCGGGGCTGGAGGACCTGATAGCAATGCGAGTGCTACAACAGCAACTACAACAACAACAACAACAACAACAACAACAACAACAACAGGCTGCACAGAGGAGACGCAGGAGGAGAAGGAGGGCAAGGCAGGCCCAGCAAGCCCCACCAGCACAGCCAGTGCCACCACGCAGGCAGCCCCCAATCCCACGCATCAGAGCCAGCCCATTCAACCTCACCGCTGAGCAGATCCACACCCTGTACCGACTGGACCGGGACACCATCACCACCATTGTGGACATGATACACAACGACATCGTCAGCATGATTGAAACACCCACTGCCACCCCCCCCCCCCCCTACTGAAGGTAGTGTCCGTGCTCCACTTCCTGGCCACAGGCACCTACCAGCACACAGTGGGGCACTTGCATGGCATATCACAACCATTATTCTCGCGTACACTGATGCAAGTGCTCGATGCCCTCCTCAAGCACACAGATGACCACATCTCATTACCACGGTCTGCCCAGGAGATTGCCAACACCAAAGTGGGTTTCCATGCACTGGCCGGCATACCTGGTTGCATTGGTGCCATTGACTGCACCCATGTTGAATTGGTGGTCCCACATGCCATGGAGGTACCGTACCGCAACCGTAAACATTTCCTTTCAATCAACGTGCAAATGGTCTGTGACTCCAACAGGATCATCACACATTGTTCTGCCAGATACCCCGGATCAACCCATGATTCAATGGTCCTTCGGAACTCCACAATACCACGCTACATGGAGCGACATGCAGGCCCAAGATCCTACCTACTCGGTGAGTCTAATGTCATGAGCATGGAAATGCAAAGTGGGTGTTGAATGACGTACCAATGCATATTTCATCTGGCAGATACAGGGGGGTGATGCATACGTCACATGGGTGCAACTAGCAGTAGCCAGATCATTCCCTGTGGCAGCACTGACGTCAACAGAGTAGTGTACACATTATGCCTGACCTAATCATCCCAACATGTGAATGAAAGTGTATCCCAAAAACGACACAACCATTTGCAAGTGCATTGTGCAAATTGTGACCGCATTGACCCTAAAGAAAACCACCAACATGCACGTCACCATGCACCAACTACTGAAAGGCCTGTCCCCCACAACTGCGCACAAAGGAGGCACATGACAGACAGGAACATCAACGCACCACTACAAGACCCACAAACTGTCCCCATTGACACCAGTAATGCTCACTGGGGTCATAATGAGCCAGACATCAATGTTGCTATCATGTGAGCTTCAAGCTCACAGGACACGTGCAAGGTCACATGAATGACGGCCTGAACAGACACAGTGGATGGCCATTCACAAGGCAATCGTCCCCCCTGCATTGTGTTTTTGCATGCAAAACAGTACATGAGAGCCATGAACACATACTGGTTGCACAGTGTAAATCCATTAGCACAACTCTAATTGGTGCACAGTAACAGTCGGAATCAAGGCATGGTTGTGCGTCATGTTCACAAATCAATCTCGTTCCTGACACATTCATTTCTCACATTTTACAGGTGATACGGGCTATCCCCTGAAGAGGTGGCTCCTCACACCAGTGCGGAACCCATCGAACCAGCATGAGGAGGACTACAACCGTGCCCATGCACGTACCCGTGTGGTGGTAGAGCAGGCTTTTGGCCTACTGAAGGCACGTTTCCGCTGCCTCAGCAGGTCTGGCGGGGCACTCCTGTACCGCCATGAGAAGGTTGCAAAGATCGTCATGGCATGTGTCATGCTACACAATATGTGCATCAGACGAAACGTGCCTCTGCCCCCTGACGCAGAACCACAACCACCTGATGATGGGGATGATGATGATGGGGATGTCGCAGCACCTCAGGGAGGCAGCGATGCACAGGAGGGGCATATAATGCGTCAGAATGTCATTGACCGATACTTCTAGCACACACAGCGTGTGTGTAACATATGGATGGCACTTGGGGCACTGTGTGTGTCTGGTATGTCAACACTGTGGACTGTAAAACAATAAAGCACACATACGCAATGAGCAATGTCCACACATTTCGTTTGTGAGAAATGAAAAAGTGTATTGTTCTTCTGAATAGGTATAACAGAACCCCTCCCCCTCCCCCCTGAACACTCCAACACACCCAATTCCCCCCTCCCCCTCCCCCCTGAACACTCAAACACACCCAATTCCCCCCTCCCCCTCCCCCCTGAACACCCTGCAAACATGTGACAGTGCCCGTGGTGAAGTGTGTATAGTTTTGCACACTATTGACTGCCCCCTCTCCCGGAACCTGGGGCCCTCCTGCCTGTGCTCCTCAGGGTCCTGGATGACCTGCGGACGGGAGTGGCTTGTGCTGAACTTGCAGCTGAGGATGTACCGGGCTTCTCAGTACGGCATGTGTCCACAATTGTCTGGATGAGCTGGCTCATCATCTGCCGCACTGCAGCAAGTTCGGTGCATATGTCCCTGCTGGCAGTTTGGATGGCAGACCTGATGCCATCAGCACTCCTCTCCATGGCTGCACTGGCACTTCCACATTCTGCAACATGCTGCGTGAGGAGTGTGCCCAGTACTTCCTGCCTGTTGGCAATCTGCTCCAGCGACAGCTGGAAATCTGGCCCAATGGAGGGTGCCAATGGGGGACCAATGGGACTACTCCCATCTTCCCCAACTCCCACTGGGCTTGGAGTTGCTGGCCATGAATTAGCAGGCGATTGGCCCTGGGTGTCATCTCCATGATGGCTGATTGGGGATAGGTGTGGTGAGTGAAGTTGCGTGTTGTGGTCAAGTCCAGTGTCATCCTCCACATCACTATCGGAGCAGGCAGCGATGGCTGCAGTCTCCCCAACAGTACTGCTCCCTGCTGACACATTGCCCTCAGTGGGCAACAGTGGGTGTTGTTGGGCTGCAGGCGCTGTCACGACCCCTTCCTCGGGGGACTTTGCTGCCCTGGCCTCTTCAGCCTGGCGTGGTTTCGGCCTGGGTCCAGCAGAGGTGGATGCATGTTTCCCTTCTCCCACTTTCCTGGCCTTCTTGGCTGGGGTGCTGGTGCTGTCGTCCCTGCCAGTGTCCGATTGCGAGCCTGTGGTGGAGCAGAGGAGGGTGACTGTTATTGATGGTTCAGCGGACATTGAGCAGGCATTGTGAAGAGTGTAATGGATAGATGGTGGAGTTAGTAGCCCGTGACATACAGGTTGCCTCCCTTTAGGTTCGGTTTTGCATGCAGGTGTGTGTCTGCCTACTGTACAGTGTACATGCTGCATGTGCGCAGGGTGTGGCTCATCTGCTGATGTGTTGCGTCTGCCACATTGTGATTGTCACGTGCAAGTGTATCAGGGTGTCTTGCAAGGCTGGATATGAGGCACCTACCTGTGTCTCCAGATGTCGGGCCCCTCTCTCCATCTCGCCGACACCTTCGATGCACTCAATGCCAATCAGAGAGGCACATGTCTCCTCCCATGGCTGCATCTTCAGTGGGGAGTCTGCTCCCCCGCCAGTTCCCAGGGCCAGGTTACGGTTGGCAGACATAATGCCCCGGACCCTGATCCGCAGGTCGTCCCACCTCTTGCGGCACTGTTTGGAGGTGCGTGGGGTGGTTCCAACAGCACTGACACGTTGTGCCACAAGTTCCCACACCTCCTTTTTGCGGCCTATGGCTGGCCGGGTCATCTCAGTGGAGAAGACAACATCGGCCTTCTCCTGGAGCGTGTCTGCAAGCATTTGCAGTTCCTCACGACTGAAGCGCTCCTGCCGCTGCCTGTCACATGCCTTCTTCACAACTTTCGGCATGGTTGGGTGAGGAAATGGGTGGGTTATGGGAATGACAGGGTTTGAGGGTTGGTTGTGGTGTGGTTGGGTAGGATGGCAATGGATTGTGTTTTTTAAGATGGCCGCTGTGCTGTTTCCCGTTCCGCCGCGATTGCGCTATTTCCGGTTCCGCCTAATTGCGGTCACCGCTAATTACGGTGACCGCTGACTACGGTCGGCGCAATGATGGGTGGCGGTAGGTCACCCTGCGCTGTTAACGAGGCCGGTAAGGGCTATTTACGGCACGGCGTAGTTTACGTTACGGCCATGGCGTAATGCTCGTGCGCGATGGGTCGTAATATGGCGCTCTTATCGCCATCGGACCATGGCGTTAACGCTCATTACGCCATGGCGGTAATTTCGATTACTTACCGCCTGAGTCGTAATGAGGGCCGTTGTGTATGATTGAGTAAAATGAGAATTCTTGTATGTTGGGTCCTTGTATCCACTGCCAGACCTCTTGTAATTCTAACTCTTTCATTAGCGTTTGCAAGGCTTTAGCTGGGGGGATGGTGATGTGCCTTTACCATCTGACCTGTCAATCCTTGGGTCCAGTGTACAGTGAAAGACCCCTCCCCAGATCCATGTCATTCCTCTACAGAGGGCTAGCCTTGCATACAGGGAGCAGAAGAAAGTAACTGCGCTGTGATTCGGTGCATAATTGCTGATCAGGCAGACCTCTTTTTTATCTAGGAACCCGTGCACCAGAACTCCTCTCCCCTCGGTGTCTGTGTGAATACCCACTTTCCGGAAAGGCACTCTGGGGGCTATCCAGATAAGTACCCCCCTTGTATAGTGTGAATACCCTGATCTGAACCACTTCCAATCACATTTCTTCAATACTTGTGTCAGTTTTGCTGGTGTGAAGTGGGTTTCTTGCAGCAGCGCTATCTGGACTTTTTTACGACATAGGTTTGTTGCCACTCTTATTCTCTTAATATAGCTATTCAGCCCCCTAAAGTTCCAAGAGGTGATCCTAAGTGTCTCAGCCATTGGTTCTTTCTCCTATGCCTCCCATTGTGCCCCTCCATTTGGGGGATTTAGGGAACGCATCTTGTCCATTTGCTACCTTCTAGGTAGCCACCTTACTTTTCTGTCAGCAAAGTCAAGCCGTGTTGTAACCAAAACAAACTTTCCCCAACATAAACTTGGATCGGCCACCCATACATTCCTGTGGAGGTGCCGCCACCATTCATCCCCTGAGTCCCTCTGGGTTTGGTGGTCAAGTACCGCTCAGTACTCTAAGTACTCCTGAAAAGAGGAGAACAACAAACAAGAACAACCATGAAAAGAGAGCTGCTAGGCCCCTGTGAGGGGGACTTGGTCCGTAATAAGGGGGGTCCCTTAGTCACTTATACTCTTCTTAGAGGGTCAAACTAGTGGTGTCTGAAATTTTAAACCATAGTCCAGGCCTCCCCACCCTCTTGTGCATTAACTAAGGTTGTTCATTCAATGTTTCATCTATACATTACTGTATCTCATCGCTTGGCAGCTCTTCAAGTGTCGTCTTTTCTGTCTGGCATGCGCTCCATTTGATTTCCGTCCATCCAGGCATTCACCTCCTCCGGGGAATCGAAGAACAGGGACTTCCCTCTATGTATTACTTTTAGCCTTGCTGGGTACAGGAGCATATATTTTATTCCTTGCTGCCAAAGTCTTTCTTTTGTAGTTTGGGTAGATTGCCAATATTGCTGACTCTCGATGGATCACTCCTGTTCTGGAGAAGGCTCAGATCTCTTTTTTGTCCCGGAAGTATAGTATTTTGGCAATTATAGGTCTGGGGGTGCTCTGGCAGGAGGGGGGCTCTTTCAACTGTGAACCCCTGTAATAATGCTCCTGGGCCAATCTCATGAAGGACCATGTTTTCTATGTATGCGGTGGGGTCTCTGCCTTCTGCCCCCTGCGGTAGCCCCAGGATTCAGATGTTGCTTCTTCTTGCCCTCCCCTCCAGGTCTTTGGCACGGTCCTGCAGCTGCCGAACCTTTGTCTTTAGTTCCTGGACTGTCTCTTGGAGTTCTTTGGTGGAGGTAGAGACATCCTCTAGGTTCTTTTCTGTGTCCTTCACTCTGCCTGCCAGGTTACGCCTATCTTGTTTTAGAGGCCCACATCACTCTCTATTTCTCCTGTGTGTGTCTCCATTGCCTCTCAGAGTGCTGAGATGGCCTCCAGGAGTCTACTATTTGCGCTTTCTTGCTGGGGCTCTTGGTCATTCCCTTTTGAGTGTATCTCTAAAGTCTTAGGGTCCTGTTTCTGATCGCTTTTGTTTGTGATGGCATCCATTATGGTTTGTTTTGGCTGTGCTAGGGATATTTTACTTCTCTGAGAAACCTGAGGGTATTCTCCCAAGTATTCAGGTGGCAAGGGGAGGGCTTGCGCTCTCAGATCCCAACCCTGGAGATTGACGAGCGAATGAAGATCACATGGTTAAGGGAACCCGGGGTTATGCTAGGGGAAATGCCCCAGGTGAGACTTGGTACTATACCGAATAAAGGGACGAGGAAGACGAGATGCCTAAAGCTTTTATGGGCTGTATCAACTCAACCTCCCTTCCATCCGATAAACTTCTTTTTTGAGAATCCATCAACCCCTCCTCTTCTGGTGAATCCCTTATACACCCCGTTGCATTCAGAAAACATCTTTCTCAGAATCCTTGTTTTCATGTTCACTATCTGAATACTGCCAATCATTCTTCTCCCATCCCTTTGATTATTATTTCCCGCGCTCACAACCTGCTCAGGTAGAATACTACAGTTCCCACAATCCCCCTTGTTTATTTCATGATTCCAGCTATTCGCGTTTTCCCCGCAAACCCTACCAATCCCGTCCCTCTGATTGTCACTTTCCGAACTCCCAGTCGAAAGTGACCAACAATTACAGCTCACACAAACCCTCCTACTCTTTTCAAACAAATTCTACAAACCTTTCTCCTTTCCAACACAAACCCTGTTTTACCCCATGACAGTCAACATACTTGTAATAAAACTGTTTACCTGGCATGTCCCGACACAAGGGTCAGGCAAAGTCAAGCAATTAACTTAAATCACACACACCTGACGACCCTTCCTTTTACCCACAGTGATAAAGGTGGAGCAAGAGAGCACAGTACGAGCAAGGCAGACCGCACGATGAGGCAGCCATCCAGGCCTAGCAGTTCAAGAGGAGGAGAAAAAGGGATTCAAGATGGCTGCCCGCAGGGGATAGACGCGCCGGCAGAGCTCCCGGATCCAGTAACTGGGGAAGGCCCACCACCCAGTGACTGAAATAGCATTGGTGGCAGCGGACCAGAGCGCAGACATTACCTGGCAAAAATGGAACAGTGCGCGGCTGAACCGGCACTCGGAGAGGCCTGAGAAGGGTGCCAGCTGCTCGCAGCACTCGGGTTGGGAGCCCCGTGGGGAGCTGAAGGTCCCATACACAGCGGAGGAGGCGTGGGGCTGGGAAGGGGCCCGGCGGCATGCCCCCCCGCGCTGGCGGCGGTACAGTGAGGAGTGGAGGAGCCGACGCTGATAAGGAGCAGAAGGCGGTCCCATCAGGGGTCACGGAAGGTACCAGGCAGCGGCGGCGACAGGACCCGGCGGAGCTAGCACAGTAGAGGCCCGCTCTCTGTAAAGAAGAGGGCGGGCTAGCAGACAGCTCCACAACAGGTTAGCAAAGCGGAAAAAAAAAAGAGCAGCGCCAAGCCGGCGGCGCGGAGGGGCAGAGGGCGACTCTGGAGGAGTGTCCACTAGTGGCGCCGGAGTGATTGCCCATAGGAGACGGGAAGCTGCAGAGGATCCAGGCCTGAGAAGGGAGGCGCTCAAGCAGCACAAACGAAGAGCAGAGCATCCAGAGCCCCCAGAGCCCATTAACCCCCCGGTACCCATCGGGAGAGAGGCCGAGTGCAGGTGTCTCACTCACCACAGAAAGGTCTCTGTCGGACGGCCCCCGGGGCGAAGCGTACCCCCCACAGCCCAAGGTGGTGTGGAGCATCGAACTGGGCATCCAGAGGAGTGAACTGCTGAAGGAGGTGCAGCGGCAAGAAGAGTCTTGATAACCCCCTAGAGTACAAGCAGGGCGCCCTAGGCAGAGGCGAGGTCTAGATGGGGCGAGGACTGCACCGCATGGTCGGACCCTGCATCGACATGGCTGCGAAAGCTAAGGGGAAAAGTGGGAGAGCGGAGCCAGCCCCAGGAGATGCCCCGGGTACTCTCCCCACCATCTGGCCAATGCAGGAGGCGAGGGAGGCAGCCAAGACCTCAAGAGAGAACTTAGTGAGAAGTGTCTCACCACCTGAAGAGGAGAGCACAGCAGCGATGTTGCGGCAGGGCTTTAGTGGGGAGATGCAGGTCCTGCAGGTCAGCCTAACAAAGACATTTCAGGACCAATTCCAATTCCTTTGAGTTGACCTCAATTTGATCGTGGAGGAAATAAAACAGGAGCTGAGACAGCAGGGCGAGCGGACGGATCTGCTGGAGAGAGGCCTGCAAGAATTGGACAAGGAGGGGACGGCCAGCAACGAAGCAATTGAAAGGCTGGACGCAGCTACGCACAACTTGGAGGTCCAATTGGAGGACATGAAAAATAGGTCCCGCCGAATCAACATAAGACTCAAAATGCTACCGGAAACCGTCCAAGATAAAGACTTAAAAGGGGTAGCCCAATCCATCTTCGCAGAGATCCTGGGAATCTCGCCTCCGGAAAAGATTGAGCTTGATCGTATTCACAGAGTGGGCAGAGGGGGCACAGGGTCACAGTTGAGACCTAGAAATGTCCTGGTGGCGTTCACCAAGTATGCCCAAAATGAAGCGATCCTCCGGCAGGCAAGGAAGCAAGAGCCAATCATGTCCCATGAGCACTGCATTGCGCTGTTCCAGGATTTAGCGAGCAGTACCCTGACAAAGAGGCAGCAAAAGGGGCCGGTTCTCAAAGTGCTTACTGAGCGAGGGATTAAATACAGGTGGACCTTCCCATTTGGATTGTTGTTTGAGTGGGAGGGGTCTCAGAGGCGAAAAACCAGAGTACAGGAAGGGGAGAGCACTCTGCGACTGGACCTGGAGGACGCCCCCATGGGATCAGGGAAGCAAACCACGACCGCTGGGCCAGAATCAAGTCCATGGGCCTGGACAACAGTGGGAGAGAAGAGAAGGAGGGGGAAGTTGAGTGGTAAGTCTACCAAGGAAAGCAACAAGAAATGTGCTGTTTAGGCGGGAGGGGATGCACAAGAGGAGACCTAAATTATGAAATGCTATGAGGGTGGTGGGCCACCAAAGGGAGTAATTGGCAAGGGGGGAGCATTCATCTATGAACCAGAAAGGGTGGGTATACCCGAGGAGTGGGGGGAGAGGGAGGCGGGAAGGGCATGCCCTTCTGGGGGATGGTGGGAGCGGGCGGGTGGGGGGAGGGGTGGGTTAGGGCAGCGGAGGTCTCGCGCAAGGATCAGGTTATCGAGAGCAGATGTTCCATCCTACGTAGGAGACGCAAGGGGGAGCAGAGGGGATGATCAGATTTTTCCGCCTCTTGGGCACCCATAAAGGAGGAAGCCCTTGGGAGATCCAAAGTGTCATGGAAGTAAAGGTACACTAATCTACTCTTAAGTGGCTAACACATAATGTGAGGGGCCTGAATACCCCCCTCAAGAGGAAAAAATTAGAACAATTCACAAGAAAAGAGAACCCGGATATTCTGGGATTGCAAGAAACGCATCTTAGACCCAAAGGCAAAGGGGCGCATCAGGCTACAGGGGTTTGATCAGATTCTGCACGCATCGGGAGGGAGCAAGTCGGGGGGGTAGCCCAAGCTATCAAAAACTCTGTGGACTTTAGGATCTCCGAAATTATATGAGACAAGGGGTCGAGGTATATAATAGTTATAGGGACGTACCAGAGCAGGCTTTTGGTCTCAAGATTAATTTTGACAAATCGGAGCTCTTGAATCTGACTCTAAGGGCGGAGGATCGGGAATCCCTGAGGGAGACTACCCCATTCACATGGAGCCCGGGGGGAATTAGGTATCTGGGGGTGAAAATCACACCGACTTTGGCAGGATGGTACCGAGCTAATTACCCACCGTTGTTGAAGAATATCAAACGGGACTTCCGTAAGTGGGGGGGCCTTCGGATCTCGTGGTTAGGCAGGGTGGCAACGGTTAAAATGGTAACCCTCCCGCGTTTATTGTATCTCTTTCAGGCCATACCTCAGGCAATTCCTGCGGGTTTCTTTAAGGAACCGGGATCTTTGACTAGAGATTTCCTGTGGGAAGGGGAAAAACCGCAGGTCAGTAGGCATCTGTTGAGGGCTCCTAAACGGGAGGGGGGTCTGGCATTGCCGAATTTTCAACAGTATTATGAGGCAACACAGTTACGGGTAATCAGGGACTGGCTGCGGGAGGATGAGGCCACACAAGATAAGCAATGGGTGGCAATGGACAGAGCGGTGGCACACCGCAGCCTGGCAGAGGTCCTGTGGCTCCCCAAACAACATAGGGCTAAGCATGTGTATGAAAGCACAATCACAAAATTGATGGCGGAGAACTGGGACAAATTGGTGAGGAACAAGGGAATCACGACCTTTCCCTCTCCCTTTACACCCCTGTTTCGCAATGGAGATTTTACCCCAGGGATGGAAGGAGGAGCATTTAAGCAGTGGCAAGAGGGGGGATGTAGATGGCTGGGCGACATGTTTCGGGGGGAGGATTCTCTCCTTTGAGGAATGTAAGAGGGAGTATGGAGTGAAGGAAGGGGCAAGGCTCCGATATGCGCAGCTACGCCACTGGGTCCTGAATCCCGTGAATGAACAGGCCGCAACAAGGGAAAAGACACGGTTTGAGGGGTTCCTTCTATCTAATGATGGGTCCAAGGGTCTGATATCTAATCTATATAGGATTTTGGACGAAGCAACTGCCAGAAGCCAATGGGCACATATGCGGAGGTGGGATCAGATCTTGGGAAGGGTGATCATGCGGGAAGAGTGGGAAAGGTTATGGAGGAAAATCCCCAAATTGGTAAAAGCATCTCAGCTGCAGGAAATGTGGTATAAGATCTTGTTCGGGTGGTATTATACACCAGCCTGTCTTCGGGAGATATATCCTACTGCCTCTGGGAATTGCTGGAGGGGATGTGGGATGGAGAGCACGGTGCAGCACATCTGGTGGACATGCCCAAATATTAGGCCCTTTTGGCTGGAGATCCAGAGGGCTCAGGAGCAAGCATATGGACCAGGAAGTAGCAGGCCCCCAGAGGAGGTCCTTCTAGGAGTTGGGCGGGTTATTGGCACGGGAGAGCCTAAATCCCAGGGCAAGGCGAGGGCGATCCTTACAATTGCAGCTATGACAGTAATAGCACAGAGATGGAAGAGTAAGGAGGTCCCTCTTCTACAAGACTTGTTGCGGAAACTCTGGGAAATTGTGGCACTAGAATGGGCTCTAGAGAGGTACAGCTCCTCCCTACTGATGAGGTCCAACCAGACCCTAAGACACTAGAATGGGCAACATATGCAAAGGATAACAATCTACAGTCCTTTGCAGGGGACTGGGAGGAAACTTTGGCCTTTCTTAAAGATGACTTCAGGATCGGGTGGTGCCCTCAGCACCTGAGACTATTGGATTTGCAGTGAGCGTTGGCGAATGATCCATGGAGGTAATGGATTATAGACAAGGAGGAGCCCTCCCAGGGGAAAGAGAGGGGGGGTCGTTGGGGGGCATTGTTTCTCTGTTATATACTTGACAATTTGGAGCGACTGGTCCATGGCGCTAATGCACTACGGACATAACGCAGCTGCCTTTGGGGGGAGGGAGTGTGGGAGTTGGGAAATGTTCTATTTCTCTGTATTGTACAACCAATAAAAAGAAGTTACAAAAAAAAAAGAGGAGGAGAAAGACAGCGAATATCGAGAGGCTGACTAGGAGAGACACGACCTTGCCCTTTTTGCAGACCCATGAAGTCTGCGCAGAGGGAATCGTAAGACTGAGGACAGTAGCCCAGGCATGCTGCAACAGATGTCAACGGTACACGGAGCGTGTCAATGCTGATAAGCGGGAGTGAGAGAAACTCCTGCTACCGTAATACCGACCTTGACTCCAGTTACGAGGAAAGCCAAGCGGTTCATCACAGCCGGTGAGTCGTGGGGAGAACCGAGAAGAGCCCGGCTGTGGTGAATGACTGTTGCAAAGTGGCAACTTGAACCAAGTTCAATGAACTGTAAAAGTGTTAAAGGGGAAACCAGCTGCAGGGAACCAGCACCATGTGGGTGCTAACCCGAGAGACTCTGGTCGATCCCCATCTGAGTGAAACTACAGATACCAGAAGGCTGTAGGAGAGCCGGCAAGTTAGGTCAAAGTGGTCATAAAGGAGGTCAAGAAAAATCCCTCTACAGTTGAAAGCCTTTGACCTAAGAACTATAAAGAAAGCAAGGGAAGGGAATCCCGCTAACAATTGAAAGCAAAGTAAATGTGAAGTTGGCAAGAGGGAACCCGTAAGAGGGATGCTAATGAAGAAGGGGCAAAGTCTAAAATCCCGAGAAACAGTGTGTTTACAAACGTGAACCCGGTGGAGGGATGTCCACGGTGAACTGTTTATAATATAATGACTGAGAACTTCGAATTCAAACAATGCTCTGAGACTGAGGTCCTCGGCATAGTCACTGGACTCAAACCAACACCTTGTAAAGGCGACATATGTCTGGCCAGTATTATTAAGGTATCCATGACCCTCTTGAGTCCATGGATTACTAGGCTGATTAATTTATCCTTCCTAGATGGCGTTGTACCATCTTCCCTTAAGGAAGTTTGGGTAACTCCCCTCCTTAAGAAAAGTTTGCTTGATCCATTGCTAGCAAAGAATTATCATCCCATAACAAATGTCCCCTTTTTACTGAAGATTTTGGATAAGGTGGCATATATTCAGTTGCAGGATTTCCTGGAAATAAATGATTTCTTGGGTAAGTACCAGTCTGGTTTCTGAGCGAGACATGGAACCGAGACAGCTATGCTAGATCCTAAGTCTACCCTTGCTAGTATCGTGGACGAAGGCCACCCAGCTCTGCTGATGCTTCTGGATCTGTCGGCGGCCTTGGACCTGGTCGACCATTCTATACTAGTCAACAGGTTGATGAGCTTGGTCGGCTGTAACCAGAGGACGGCACACTGGGTGGCATCTTTTCTCGGTCCACGAGTATCAATAGTAGCCATGGAGGGGGCTCAATCCCCTCCCGATATTCTTAATGCCGGAGTACCTCAGGATTCTTGTATTTCACCAGCACTGTTTCATATCTATATAAACCACTACTGAACTTGCTTGATCACCTGGGTGTCCGCTATATGAACTATACTGATGACACCCAGGTGATCTTTAAACTTTCAGGAATCACAAATTGAACTCTGAGAGACTTAATGAAGTTTATTCGGCTATCCAATCCTGGATGATCATAAATTCACTTGCCCTTAATGATAGCAAGATTGAACTTCTTATTGTAGCAACAAATCACAGGTTAAATAAACTTGATGCTTTGTATAAGAACTTTCCTTTGCCAGCAGTCAGATTCCTGTGTCCACTAGTGTAAAAACACTAGGTATCCATGGTGATGCAGAGCTTAACATGAAAGATCATGTATCCCATATTAGGACCACCTGTGGTTACGTGATTAAACTCCTTAACCAAGTCAGACCCTATATCTCTGTTGAGAATAGATTCACCTTAGCATCGGCACTTATTAACACCAGACCCGATTATTGTAAAAGTCTCTTGGCAGGGACCTCGAAGTCAAATATTCAGTCGCTGCAGATGGTGCAGAATAGTGCTGTTCGTGCTGTTTTCGGTTTGCAAAAACATGATCACGTTTCTGAGTCCTGTAGGGGCCAGGTATCCTCATAAGATTCTAACACTGGCTCACAAATGCCGGTCATCCACTGCCCCTCCTTATCTTATGAAACAATTGACTCCAGATAAACCTGCGCATGCCCTGTGATCAGGGGGTTTGCACAAACTAAAACATTCACGTTTCAAATTGTCTAAATTTCGTGGGTGCAACTTTTCAGTGCAGGCATCCAGGGAATTAAATGCTCTCCCAAACAAAATACTTTCCATCTCTTCTCTGCTCTTTGCTTTAAAAAACAGCTTTTTTGGCTAGTCCTCCTGGCTATGCATCCCTCTCCTGTACTTTTGTATCTCGCTATCTGTGCGTTATTTGTGTGCGCATTGACGCCTATGGGAATTTGGCGTGTTAGAAGAATTGAATAAATAGATAAATAAAATAAAGACATCTAAGATTGGTGAATGCTGAGAAAGCCATAGTTAATCCAGTGGAGTGAGGCTGAAAGCAAAGCAGGGTCTGCACCCGGAAGAGGGGGACCCAGGGGTGAAGCCATCACCCGAGAAGTAAGCCATAATGAAACTGGTGGAGGGAGGCTGAAAGCAACAAGGCGTCTGTGCCCAGAAGAGGGGGACTCAGGGGTGAAGCCATCACCAAGAGAAATACATAAAACAGAACTTTGTGTTTGTTAGTTATTTGAAAACCTATCAGGCCCTCGGAACCAGGAGACAAAACCACCAAAGGCCTTGATACTGATAGGAACTGTTTTTGAAGGGTCCGATCCCGAACGAGGGAGATCCAAGGGTGAAGCCATCACCCAAAGTCCATTGAGAGAAGGAACTGTTATTTTAATAAAGGTGATTTGTGAAGAGTCTGCGCCCAGAAGAGGGGGACCTAGGGGTGAGACCATCACCCAAATGAACTTTCATTTGTTGAAAGAACTTTGGTTTTGTTATTTGAGTGCGTAAGGCCTTCGAAGGCAAGAGACTTTCAAGGGAAACGATACTTGGCTATCAAGGCTCCTCATAGACTGGAACAGAACTGTCGACTTGTGCTGGAAAGCTCAAGTGTGTGCTGTGCTCCAAGACCCCACTTTACCCCGTGCTCAAAACTTGGGGAAGTGAGACCCAGGCTACCGGATCCCGACATATCATTTGAGAACACCTCTTTCTTTCTTGAAAACTATCCCACACCCTTTTTGGTATTAGTTGTAAGGTTTAGCAATAGATTTCTTAGTATAGGCCCTTTTTATTTGACACAACGCCACCAGGACTGCCTTATTTTCATTTTATGGTTGATGCTTGCTCCCATCTTAGATTTAGCTTTAGATTAGATGTTTTTCCAACCTGCATATAGTTTAATGAATACCCTTGAACTGTGATCACTTGTGTCTGTCTTTACTGCTGCCACCAAGAGTTCCTTACACTTCCCGCTTTCGGCATTGGTCACTGGTGCCCGCTGCTTGTTTACTTTTATTCAGCCGATCTGAGGGCACTTCACTCCTGTGTTTGCTGGTGGTCTTGCTGCTTTTTTTGAGTCTGCCTGTGTCCTGGAGTTTTGTTCATCTGCTATCTCCTGCTACCCCGGGCTCGGGCTGCCGCTGCCGCGCTCTCTCTGTTTTAAGGCCTCTGTCCCTGCTTTGGCCTGCTGACCATGTACGTTTCCCTCTTTGGGGGGGGGGACTGTACTAGGTGGATCAGAGGAGGGGTGGGCTGGGGCGCTCTCTACCCTACAGCCTCAGTTGTAGTCCCTCTTCTGTCCCTCTTGCGCTGCTGGGTGCTGTGCACTCTATTTGTTCTCCCCGCCCGGTGTGCAGGGCCTTTGCTGTCCTGGATTCCCCGGTTGCATTGTAAGCGGCTAAGCCTGGGGTATGCGATGGGCTTAACAGACCTCTAGTGTCTGTCTCCTGCTTCCTTACTGCTGTTTCTCTCACCCGTTGTCTGCCACTCCCCTGTCCAGCTCTCCTTGTTGCCTTTCTGTGCCTCCGGTGCCTCCATGGTCTGCCCTGCCTGCCTGCTGCTCACATCAAGCCGATACTCGGCTCTCCCATGGGTCCCCTCAATGGGCTCCTCTCAGGTCTCTTTCTTCACATACCAAACTGGTACCATGTTGTATCACTGCGGGCTGCTCGAGCGCTCTGGGTCCGCCTCTAGAATGGCTCTCCTAGTCGTTCCCTGCTCCATGAGTCATGCCCGCCATTTTGGTCGGGACAGGCGCCAAGTCTTTGCAGCGTTTTTGTCATGCAATCTGTTGTCTATCTGTGTCTTCCGACGTCAGACTTGTGCCGCAGTAGATGCGCATTGTTTACTCTCCCAAATAAGGGCACTGCCAACCAATTTAGAGCACGTTCATACCTTTTTTTCCAGGATCTGGCAGGGAGCTTGTGATGGACACATCCTCTCTACATCGACGCTGGCCATGCCCCCATCCTCTAGGAGGCTACCTTAGTTTAGTGGAACAGGGGAACCTTCTGGACAAACCAGACCAAGCTACGGTAGCTTGGCATGCAGTCAAGACTACATCTCAGGAGGGGTGAGAGTGATCGGAAGCCCACAATGAAAACACGCAGTAAAACTCCACAGATTACTCTTAGACAGATGTATCAAAAATACATGTATTATAGGCCTTATAATCAAAACACAATTAAACCACAGTTAGGAAGAAACAATACCAGACACGTTCATATACTATCTAACATATATGCAATAATGCGATTAGCCTAAGGCTGATGATGGGGGGAGAAAATAACTACAAACTGTAACAGCAAAGGGGTTAAATCAACACAGATATCAGTTTAGGCAGTCCTTCATCAACAATCCTCAATTTATGTAGTCTGGCCCTACGAAGAGAGGAGCCTAGCGCTCAAAATACAGTTGTGCGTTAACAACGCGCTGTTGTGCGTAAACGAAAAAGTGTGTTCTCTTCAGGGGACTGTAGCTGCTCAGGAAGGGGCATGAGGCGGTGAAGGATACATTCCTATTCCAAGAAGAGGGTCTACACTTTTGGAGTTCAGGAATAGCTGGGGAGCGCAGGTAAAAGTGAATGGATGTGCCAGGGGGCCACCGGTAAGTTAGGAAAGTACTCACTGACTACTCACTGACCCTCGACACAGTCCTGACCAAACTTTGGCAGTCTAGCCCACTTCGCCTGTTGGTGTTAACCCTGCAGTTTCAGGTCACTCCGGCTCTCTGCGTCTGCGGTACGGGACAATCATCTGTGATGGGATGTTTGCTTTTTCTCAGCCCTTGAAGGAAGAAGATGGTTTGTTCTGGTATAACTTGTAGCCAAGCACTGCAGTCACTTTTTAGCGATGGTCACCACAGAGGAGCGACACAGGGACTGCAAATGCTTGTGGTGTGGCGCACTGCCATAAATCGCGACCCAGAGGAGCCCAGGACAACAAGCTAGTGATTCCCAGAGTCTCGAGTCTCAACCTGGGACAGCGGCATTCCTGTGCGATACCCTGTGTTCAAGCTGGTCAGTTCACTGCATGGCCCAGGAACACTTCCTAAGAGGCTCTTTGTGAGGGTAAGTAGGAGAAACCGAGAGTAGTTGTTCCCAGTACTTCAAAGGGGCGAAGCGCCCTTGCAGGCCTTCTTGGTACAATGAAGAAACAGGTGTCCGACGGGACAACAGTGGGATCAGGATGCCAAACCTTCCAAGCACGTCAACAGTGGTTCCTCGAGACTGCTTTCTTCTTAAGGATACTTGGCTCCTTGTGAGGTTTAGTTGTAACCTCAGTAGATCGACCTGAAATGTATACAAAGCCCCTTCTCTTATCCAAGATTCAGTTCACGCTCAAATCTCAGATAGCCAATGGAAGATCTACTCTTTTGCATGCACTCCAGACGTAGACCAATCAAGGCCCACTATGGTTCCAGTCCTTCAGGCCTACCAGACATACTGGCACCAGTAGTGTGGATTGGGACCAGACAGTCCCAACCCTCTTCCTGGGCACTAGCACACATGATATTCATGAGCCCGCAAAAGTTGCGGTTTTCGCAGGATGGTGCTTGCCCAATAAGGAATACCCAGTTCTCTCGACCTGGGGGAAGGCAAGGGCACAAAACAGCCAAAGGACAGAACAAAAGACTTTGTGGCACAGCCAATTTCGGTACTGGCCACAGTCTTGGGCCAAACGTGGTAAACGCGGTATGGTCCATAAAAACAAAGTAAAATAACTATAAAAGTAAATTGCTGCCACCAGTTCATCATAGGCACACTTGTACAAACACCAGAAGTTCCTTAGAGGGTGTCTGGGGCCATAAAAAACAGGACCCTTATGTGCGGTACTGTAAAGTACTTGGCACATAGATAAAAAAGTTACCAAGAAATGGCAACAAAGACAAAGACTAAGGGAAACATAGTTTCCCAGTACTGACAGCGTGAAGGATGTCTCAGTTTCCCCATAACAAACGAGTGAAAGCCCAGAGGAGTGCAGCTGAAGACTGTGCTTCACTGGAAAAAGTCGGGTTAAGTACTCCAAACAAAAGCACAAAGTTTGGGGGGGTTCACAAATGGAGGGAAAATTGCACCTCAGGGAAATCTTTCCTAACACCCAGCGGGACCCTGTTTGCCCTGTCCCCTAAATTAACATAACAGGTGTATTTGTAGAGTGCATGTTCACCCCCAGAGAGGCATCTTGGCACTATTGACAGATAACAGATATATATTGTTACCCAACATAATGGTACTCATTCTATCAGCCTTGGAAGGGTGAAGGGCTGAGTGGACTGCCGGGATTCTAACCTGTGACCATTAGGTCAAACACAGGCCCCTCTAGTGGATGCATTAGTCCACTGAGCCACCGACCTGGCTGAGCCATTTACCTTAGTGGGTGTTAAGCTTAGCGGGATCACCTTCCTCGTCGCAAAGGGGGTGGCACCCCCTTGGGCTGAGGAGATGATTATCATGGATTTGTCACAATAGAAGTTGTACACATATATAGTTGTACCCATGTTCAGTGAAAGCTGCACATACATATTCTGAGAAGACAGCACACACATGTGTTCAGAGAAGAGAGCACAATTCCTGAGACTGTTATTTTCCTATTCCAAACCTGTAGGAGTTAGATGTTCTGTATTCCTGCCTACATTAAATGACATGCACTTAGCCAATACATTCACAACCCCCAATTCACACAGGGGAGCCAGATAGAATGAATGTATGTTTACAAATGTCATTTGTTCAAGTAACTTTTTTCCGACACTGTACTTGTTTTGAGACTGGAGAAAATCAAATGTTTTTGAAGAATTTTGAAATGGTTCTATTTAAATATGTACACACACTGGCCGATAAGTGGCAATGCTATTTGAAGTATACTATGTTGCTTAGATAGAAGCAATTGTAGAAGGACAGTACTTAAAATGTCTAGTATATTTTAGAATATGATATATACCTAGAATTGATTGTGGAAAAAATTCCTGTATGACTTGAAGTATCAAGATTCATATAGGCAGGGAAATACTCGTTTTGTTGACTATGTCTTCATGAATCTTTAACATTGTAGTGATGTCCTTGGTATAATGCTGGAGACTACCTTTGTTAAAAGTTGACTTCATTCTTTTAAATAAATTCAAATTTTTGAATACACTGTTTTTCTTACCCAGAATTGTGGGGTGGGCTTGTACATCAGAAATATGAGATTAGTTGTGTCACACTAGCAAAATCAATAAATATATATTTCTACAGGCAAATATCAGGAAAATAATATATGTGACGAACAAAGGGAACTCTATATTGGGATGGCTAATCAAAGCAAATTAAACATTAACATAGATCTAAATGCCAAAGAATATGTGATGGCAATAAAGAGCAATACCTTGGAAAACTTCCTGGACAAACACAGAAACATCTAAAAATCCTCAATTGAAGTGGTGAAAGTATACATGCACGAAAGCAAGCTTAAAGAATGTGAAGTATTGGTCAAGCAAGGTTAAGGTCAATCCTTAACACAAGAAGAGCTGCAAGAATTGCTAAAGAATTTAGTGAATGAAGGTATAATAAAAGAAGTGGTGGCATCAGAGTATTTAAGTCCAGTAGTGATAATGAGAAGAATGACAGCTTCAAGTTGAGGATGTGTATTGACATGTGCAGCCTCAATCAAGAGGTAGACTGTGATAACTGTCCAATGGGAAATATCACAGAACATTCCCCAACCTAGAAATAACCAACACATACCATCAGGTAACACTTTACTGGAAATCAAAACACTGGACAACATTTGACACCCCTTTTTGTCACAATCCAACACACGAAAATGCTGTTCAGGCTATGTTCTGGTGCCATTGTGTTCCAGAGAACAATGATGAGAATTCTACAAGGAATCATCAAACGTAAATACTTGTATTCCAATATCCTGATGCATGGCACTGATCTGGAAGAACAGAACAGAATACTGGAAGATGTACTTCCTAGACCTGAAAACAGTGACTTTCATTTTAAGAAGGGCAAATGGGCATTCAATCAAGACAAACTAGATCTTCTAGGGTACGCAGTTTCAAACAAAGGACTCAAACCAAAAGAAAGTCTAGTGTGACACTGTATGAAGGCTGCAGAACAATTGTGATTGTGTGGACGGAGCAGCCAGGGAGACACACACAGATGTTTTATTTCGAAATACTGAAGGTTGGCTACTGTGATAACATTTTAAGTACCTTAAGCAGTAAGGGCGTCTATGTGCGTCCTGAATTCCCCTAAGAAATCAATTTAGATTGTGCCCGCTCCCGTATTTAATAACTTTGGACCCTTTGTTGGTTAATTAATGCTCAGATTACTTACCGGTAATCTTCATTACTCCTACTCTTCCTCATGAGAGCACTCACCAATGAGGCGCTGCCTCCCCCACAGGAACCCTTTCTTCTTTTACGGTGGTATAATCTCCCACTTACCCACAATACACCAGTACATAGTGTAGGGAAGGCATGGTATCACAAGTATTGACACTGACACAATGGATACAATTTGTAAAACCTTTATTGAAAACTTTGGGGTTGGAGGACCTCCTATTCTGCCTTCTATTTTAGATGGGAGTAGTCCCGACCAACAAACGATAAACAAAACAGTCCTAGTGGAGTCTGTCAAATCAAAATGGCTAACAAAAACCTAGTGTCTGCCCTACCTCTTGTACAAAAAGTGTGATAAGGAGGAAATGTATGCAAAAAGGGAAAGTCAGTGTTCAAATGATAATGTGGCTGAACCAGCTCTCCTCCCCACGTTAGGCATCACGAGGTAAGGCAATCCTTCTAGGCAGGATGACACACTCTTGCTCAGCTTCCAACACAGTACACAATACACTGTTCAAAGTCATGGATCGAGGCCCATGTTTAAAGTTCCTTTCTTTAACTTTTAAAATAATGTTTCAACCAAAACATTCATAAAGGCCCCCCTCTGCCGGGCTCGGACCTCTCACAATGTAGTTTACACAAAGTTGCAAGGGGGCTCCCTTACCCAAGCTTAATACACTTTGAGTCTCCATTAATCGAGCTCTGACCACTTTCTGATGTTGAAGTCTTTCAAATGTGCGTGGCTTTTGGTTACAGACCACCGCAGGACCACTTCGACTCAACGTTCACTATTTACTTTCACTCTTGCTGTTTGTTCGCCTTTTTGCTTCAAACAATGCAAGGGAGCCCCCCTTGCATGACCTTTGAATGGGCTACTTGCTTTCACCGGACCACTCTGTTACTTAGTATCGCTAATCTTGCAGCTGTATTTTACTTTAAAGTTAATTCACAGGTCTGCATTTCATCCACAAGGTTAGTACCACAGGCTTAACCTCGCCTCTCCAACTCTACTGTTCACCTGCGAGGGTCGCTGGCATCCTTGAAACACAATGCACACAATCTTCATTTGTGGGATATGGCCTTCTCCACGTGTCTTTTGCAGCCTGTAGTAGCGAACGGGCTCCACCAGGGAAGCCTTGGAGTTTTGGCCCACTACTCCCATCCCTTGGACTTTTGCTCAGCTCCAGTAGGTGTGCCTTCGTCCCGGAAGTTCTGCTCATTCTCGTGTTCCGCCTTGCTCAGAGTGTGTCTTTGGGTGTTGCCTTTTATTCATGTGAGGAGAGCTAATTGGTATCAGGTGCACGCACTTATGGTAAAGTGCCTGACTTGGCCTGAACCGATTAACGGGACATGTCCTGTACGATGTGAGAGATTTAGTCTAGTTACTCTCAGGCATCCTCTTACTCGGCCCAGTGTTTGGGTAAAAAAAAGGGGGCAGGGGGAGTTGGGACTTCGGAAAATCCTAAAAGATATGATGGGGTAGATGAACAAAAAAGAGGGGAAGACTGTGTCTCACCATCGGCTATCTCACCCCCACTCCCTGAAGACCCCTCACGCAGGTGATCCTCCCGCACGGGTCCACCCCCAGGGTCTGGATCCAAAGGCGATGGCCGTGCCCTGGCCACCTGAGAGAGAGATCCCTGGGGACTAGCAGGTGAATTACCCTCTGGTTTCTTACAATAGCAATCCTGTACAGACACCGGGCCCTTCCACACCATGGGAGGGGGCGGAGGGTCGGTAATACTGTGATGAGGAAGAGTAGGACTAGGAGTAATGAAGAGTACCGGTAAGAAATCTGAGCATTACCTCCACATCCCTCTTCCTTGTCCCAGTACTCACCAATGAGGCATACCCAAGTCAAATCAAGTGGAAGGGCTCAAAGTAAAGCAGTAAGCAAGAGGACACCTAGGATTAATGCAAACACACCAACTTTAATGAGCAATTGAACAACAGAACATCACAGCTGGGCCACAGACAGCACCCCCATACCAAAGGAACCATCCCTAGAACTTCCCACGTTAATCCTGTAATGTGTAATAACGGTATTGGGCTCCACCCAGGTAGCGGCCCTGCAAATCTCATGCATTGGAACACCCTGAACAGCTGCCCAGGAAGCAGCCATAACCTTTGTTGAACGACCCTGCACACCCAAAGGGACAGAAAGACCAAAGGCCCGATCCATAGAAATCACCAACCTGATCAAGCGATTAATGGAAACAACAGAAGCCTTCCACCCCGCCCCAGATGCACCAAAGGTAACCAGAAGACTGTTGGAATGCTGAGCACCCTCTGTCCTGGTGAAGTACTCCAGGACCACATGACACACATCAAGGGAGTGCCAAGACACCTCCTCCGTAGACAGAGGGTCAAGAAAAAAAGCCAGAAGGACCACTTCCTGAGTCAGATGAAACTTAGAGGCAACTTTGTCCAATAACCGGGGATCACACCGCAACGCCAAGCAGCCAGGCAAGACCTGAAGAAAAGGAGGATGGCACAGGAGAGCCCCAATCTCCCCCAGCCGATGTGCAGAGGGTATGGCAATCAGAAAAGCTGTCTTGACCGTCAGGTGTTTAAGATCCACAAGACCAATTGGTTCAAAGGGAGCGGACTGAATAAAATGCAAAACCAGGGGCAGATCCCAAGGAGAGGAATCCGAATGCTCAGGAGATCCGGCAGATGCCAGGCTCCGAAAGAAGCGGCCCACCAGACCCAAATCCAACAGTAGAACACCGAAACCCTTCAACAGGGTCTTCAATGAAGCCCACTGAGCCCACAACGTGCCACCGCCAACCCTTTATCAAAGCCGTCCTGCAAAAACTGCAACACCCCCAGGACACCACAAACGTGGGGGGGAAACACCGGCCACACCACCGCAGCTGAGAAAATGGGCTGAATGCCTATCACAGGCTTTCAACGTACTAGGCCGCCTGGAATGGAGAATGGTCTCCACCACCGGAGTCGAGAAACCCAAAGTCAACATCCTTGCCCTCTGAGGAGCCAAGCTGCCCAGCAGATCACAGGCAACCCCACAACCCAGATCCCCCCACAGAGGGCACGGCCAACTGGGAATCCTCCAGACCTCCCACACCTGGAGATCCATGAGCAATGGAAGCCACCCACTGCGAGGTCAAAAAGGAACCACCAAGATCACCAGAGAGGAACTCTGGTGGATCTTCTGAACCACTTGGGAAATGAGAGCAAGAGGAGGGAAAGCATACGGGAGATCCCGGGGTAACTCGAGATTCAAAGAGCCCACCTCCCGCACCCCCAACAATGGGAACCGAGAGCAAAACCTGGGACCCTTGGCCGAGGGGGAAGCAAACAGATCCAACACCAGTGTTACTAACTGGCGACAAACCCCGCAAACATCAGATCGGGCAAAACCAACTCTGGGCAGACCGGGAACACCCAACTGAGAGGATCGGCCACCACATTCTCCACCTACCGAATGTGTTCCGCCTCCAGGGATAGCAAATTCTGTTCAGCCCAAACCCTGATTCAACCTGCCAGAGAATTCAGGGCCCTGGACCCAAAACTCCCTTGATTGTTGACATAGGCCCATAGGCCATGGCACAGAAATTGTCGGTCCGAACCAACACAGCCTGGCCTTGTAAAAGGGGGGCAAACCACAGGAGTGCCTGATGAATGATGACAATTCCTTCCAATTCAAGGAACGAAGGAGACCCTCCACGGCCCACTGCTCCTGAGCAGAAAGCGACCCCAGGTAGGCCCCCCACCCCAAGTCGCTGCTGTTGGTGGCCAGAACCACCCAAGGAGGACAATCCAAATACAACCCCCTCAGAAGGAAGGAACGTCTTATACATCAATCCAGAGAAACCTGCAGGTCGCCCGAAATCGGGATCCACAGCTCGAGAGACTGCGAGGAGGGGGACCAGTGAAGCAGAAGATGAACCACCAGGGACGAAGATGGAGGCGAGCAAAGGGAAGCACGAAAACACAAGAGGCCATGTACCCCTGAACCACCAGGAGCTCCCGAGCAGAAGTCCAGGGACGGTGCAGGACCCAGCAAAGTAGTGACTGGAGCCATAGAGCCCTGGCCCTGGGCAGAAGAACTTTCCCACTCCTGGCGCAGAATCGTGCCCCTATGAACACCTGGTCCTGGGAAGAGGCCAACTGAGACTTCCTCCAGTTGATCAGGAAACCCCACTGCAGGAGCGACTGACAGACCAGGAGAAGGTGAGATTAGACAGTGCAGCAGAGATCTACGTTGAGCAACCAATTGTCCAAGTTTGGGAATAGCTGGATCGCCTGCAGCTGTAAATGAGCCACAAACGGAGCCACCACCTTTGTAAACACTTGTGGCGCAGACTTGAACTAAAAAGGAAGGACCCGGAACTGATAATGCCCCTCCCCCACAGAGAACCTTAGGAACTGCTGATGCGACGGATGAATGGACACAGGATAATAGGCCTTCTGCAGTTCCAAGGAGACCATCCAGTCCACCCTCTTGACCAGAGGAATAATGTTCTGCAAAGTCTCAATCCGAAAACAAACACCCCTGATGAAGGCATTCAGCAGCTTCAAATCCAGGATGAGACAAAATTTCCCCGAGGGTTTGGGACCAAGAAAATCTGAGAGTAGAACCCCCGACCCCACTGGAGCCGGGGCACTGGGACTATGGCTCCCTTGGCCAGAAGCTCGGCAACGGCTGAGGGCATGGCCGGTTTCTCGGAAGGGTCACTGGGCAGCATAGTCATGATCCAGGACTGCTGAAGAAGAGGGGACAGAAAGTCCATCCAGTAACCTTTCCGGACAATCTGCAGGAGCCAAGCATCAGAGCACCATCACTCCCATATGGGAAAATAATGCAGGAGACTGCTCCCCACAGGCCCACCATGATTGTCAGGACTTCTGATGGCCATTTCGTTAGTTTAGGACCCCCAGGCCTGGGACAGAAGGCTCTAGAACAGTGAAATGGGCTATGCCTGCCCCCAGACCGACGGCTCTGAGGTGCAGACCCCGGAGACCACTGAACCGGAGGAGCAGGCTTTCACTGCAACCTGTCGGCCCGGGACACTTGATGAACCTTGTCCTCCAGAGAGGCCCTGAAAAGTTTACTGCCTATAAACGGAAGCTGAAGAGCAGCAGCTTTCTGGGAGTTTTCATATTTTCAGTCCCGTAGATGAAGCTGACGATGAGCAGAAATGCAAGCACCCATGGCCATGGCGGTGCCCCTGAAGCCATCATAAGAGAGATAAGACAGGAGTTGGACCTGGCGCTGCATATCATCAAGCACAGGAGCGCAGTCTGACCCTTCTTCCATAGCCTTACGAAGAAGCCATAATCCCCCAAGAACTGTCTAAGCCATATAAGAACCATAGACATTGGCCTGCAGTGCAACATGCCTGTAGCCCCTGGTTTCTTTTTTTTTCCTGCCACGGGAAGCCTAGTCTTATAAATACTCTGGGCCAGGAACAAACCTATGGATGTCACCTGGTTAGTTGGCCCGCCAACCGATGCCACCACCTCACGGCAGGGTGCATCCCCCCTAACCCGTATTTAAACTAATGGCCATCTGATCTATTCCTACTTAACAATTACCTTACTTAACATTGCCCTAATACCCAACTCCCTAACCTTCCCTACTTAACATTTACCCTACTTAACAATGCAGAATTATACACATACATACATATATATATCAACACACTACACAAACACACAACCCCATGTCACAATGAGGTGACTGCTGCAGACAGCTACCCCTTCACAGTACCTTTAGGCCCGTCCAATATGCAGGGCTGCTCCTGATGACACTGGCTGAAGAACTGGGCCCTGCCCCACAGATGACAGGTGAGGCCTGGCCCCCTCCTTTTCTTCCAGGGTGGCTTTGTCCACCACGAGTTGTGCCCAGCCACTAGCTGTGCCCAGTGGCTGCATTGTGTTTCATCGTGTTCTGCGAAATTTAGGACTTAGCTGTGCCCAGGGCTGCATTGCGTTTCATCCTGTTATGCTAATTACAAACTTAGCTATGCCCAGTGGTTGCATTGTGTGTCATCCTGTTTTGCTGAATTTCAAACTTAGCTGCGCCAAGTGACTGCTTTGTGTCTCATTCTGTCCTGCTGTTTCTTTCTTGTTCCGTCTCTTCTGCTTGCAGCCCCGCTCATTTTCTCCTCCAGTGTCCCCACCCCCTTACGCTCGACTGCACTGCATTGTGTCTCATTCCGTCCTGCTGTTCCTTTCTTGTTCTGGCTCTTCTGCTTGCACCCCCCTTTTGTTCTCCCCCAGTGTCCCCCCTTCTGCTCCTCTCTCATTCACCACCCACCACCCTCACTCTCCTCTTCCCCATCCTCCACATCACCCATGGTTGTCTCTGTTTTTCCTATCTTCTCCAACTGTTTCACCATCAACTATCCTACCCTTCTCACTAAGTCTGTTAGGAAGAAGTTCAAAAAGGATATCCTGATCTCCAACCCTGGTCTCCCTATCGCTGACACCTACATCAGCGCTTCCTCGAGACAGACCCTCACTGACATCCTCTTTGTCGTTCCTTCGCCAGACTTATGACTCTTCATATGGTCTCTGTGTTCTCTCCTTTCTCCTCTTCTCCCATTAGTGATGGCACACAGTGGGAGGCCCTCGTGGCTTCCTTCCACTCCTCTAAGGTCATCATTAATGTTTACCTTAATGGCACCGTCTTGCCTCTTCCCTCTGCCACCTCTTTGGCGCCCTCTTTATCCTCCTCGGCTACCTTGCCCTCTCCTCCTACCTCTTCTGCCCTCCCTCTGGCTCCTTTTTCGCCCCCGCAGGGAATACCTCTAATTTGTACCCCTCCCCAGAAGTCCTTCAAGGATGGCAACCTTCTCCACCTCGCCACTCTTAACTCTCGTTTACTGTTAAACACTCCTCTGGCATCTGCCATCTCTGGAAGAACTGGACCTTGATGTCCCTGGTCCCACTGAGACATGGTTCACGGCCAGCTCTGTCACGAGCTTTGACACTCTCCTTCCTGATGGCTACAAGATGCTCTCTGCTCCCAGATCCAACCGTTCCGGAGCGGGTGTAGCCTTAATCTTTCCAGAGTGGATCCCTGCCTCTATCATTCCTATGCAGACCTACTCCTCCTTTGAATGCCTGGTCTGTAGGCGTTCTCTCTCTCCTGGCCACTCTCTCACAGTGGCTACTATCTACTGGCCACCTGGTCACATCACCTCCTTCCTCTACCAGTGGGCGATCCTCTCTTCCTCCCTCCTGGCCTCATCCACTCAACTTCATCTCCTTGGAGACTTCAACATCCATCTGGATGCTTCCTGTCCCGGCACAGGACTCTTTCACGGCCTTAGCGACTCTCTCTCTCTCTATCCTTCCCTCTGGCCCCACTGTCATGATCACTACTTCCAAGAATGCAGGACCTGCCCAACATCCTTGGAAGCAGGCTCATAACCTTCATTCCGGGCACCAGCCGGCCCCTATTGGGACCTTTTGGACCTTGTCCTGGCGCCGGTGGCGCCAGGCTCATAAAGATCATCGGTCCCGGCACTGGAAGCGTCAGACTCATAAGATGTGTAAAAGTGCTTGGGTGGACCTACCTACAGCAGACCATGCTGCATACTCACCAACAAGATGACGTCCACATCCTCTTCTGACAGGGACTACTTTCTTACCTGGGTGGGGCAGGCTCCACTCCTTGGATCAGGAACACTGGGACTCTTCTGGAAACTGGAACTCTTTCCTTACCTAGGCGAGGCAGAGGAAGAAGACGCCTAAGCACTCCTGCACACTATTTAAACCACGCCCGATTGATGCAACATGCTTCGCTTTATTCTGCATCAGCAGCAGGACGCTCACCGAGTCAGCTCCAGTCTTCCAGTGAAAACTCCAGCACCTGTGGGAACAAACTCTTACCTTCCTGGGATCCTGTCTTCAGCCGCACCTGCCAGCACAAAAAAAACAACAGGTTGGCAAAAGCCAACTTAAAGCCAAAAGCCAGCATTTTTACTAACCCGATCCATCGGCATCTTCCAATCCTCACGCCGCATTCCTTGGCAGTCCATCGATCCCTGTAAAGGCAAAGAACATTGATCAGTCATTTTGCATATTTTGATCTGCTTACCTGTGCGACGCACGCTCCGGATTCCAACAAGCGCTGTATACCCGCACCTGCAAATAAAGAAAGACACTAAGGAGCGCTTTTAAAACCATCAGCCGCCATTCTACTTACGTGCCTTCACGCGTGCCATCTTCCTACTTACGCGCTTGCACGAACTTTGGCGTCCATAAACCAACGCCTACCGCATCCAAAACCTGAGTGCATTTAAAACCATCAGCAGCCATTCAACTTACGTGCCTTCACGCGCGCCATCCACCTACTTACGCGCTTGCACGTACTTTGGCGTCCATTAAACAACGCCTACCGCATCCAAAGCCTGTAAGAGAAAAGGACTTCATTAAAGGTGTTCAGATACATATAAGGAACCGATCGTGCAGTTAATGTCGGCCTCGCGCTCAAAGTTGTCCTCTGCAAGTAAGAGGTTTACAATATCACCAGTGGAGTAACTGGTACCCGCGCCCCTGCACCAGTCGCAGGATGGAGAGCCCAGCATTCACCTACTTAAGGTGAGCACACCTATCCTTTGGGCCTCAAGGAAAGAGAGAGTGAGGAGGAGAAGTCCGTCCAACCACCGTTCATTAACCCCTTGTTCTTCTGCCTGCAGACACCTCACTCTTCAAGTCAGGCATACCGTGAGAAGAGGTCCAGCCCAGGGAACCAGCCGAGTCCTGCGCTTTACAATTGAAGACACGGTAACAACCCAGTCAAGATCTGCGCCTCCGTGGGAATCTGGTGAGCGCCACAGAACGCGAAGCCCACTGCAAATCTCCCACCCGGGCGCAATGGAAACCTCAGACACTGACCAACTAGCCCAGTTATTAGGGGAATTAAGAGCAGAAGTACAGGCAGCCCGTCAGGAAACAAATGCTCTGAGGAGAGAGTTAATTATATCCAAAGAGCGAACAGATGATCTCGCTAGACAGCTGTTACAAATGCAAGCGGGTCAAACACCCCTGCCTGCTTCGGGGGGAAGTTATACTTCAGCAACCTCACCTAATCCGGTACAAATTAATCTACCCGGAAATGTGCCTTTGGCTCCGCCCGAACGCTTCTCAGGTGATCCAAAAAAGTTTGCAGTGTTCATCAATCAGTGCCGCTTGCACTTTCTGTGTAGACCAGCTGCTTTTCCAACGGACCAGACTAAGGTAGCTTTCGTGCTTTCATATCTTAGTGGCAGTGCTGCAGACTAGTCAATTCCTCTGGTAACACAGGATGACCCAATTCTCCGTAATTTCCAGGCCTTCCAGACCAGTATGGAGAGACTGTTTGCAAGACACTCACAGGGGCAGGCCTTGGATAATGAACTCCTTTCATTACGACAGGGTAATCAGGATCTCCTGGCTTATATTGCGTCATTCAACAGACTAGTAGTTGAAACCAGATGGCCCGAGGATAAGAGGATTACGCTTTTCTACAGAGGTTTGCGTGGAGAACTCAAAGATGTTCTAGCCCAGGTAGTGAATCCTCCACAAGACTGTTCTGAATATATTGACTTGGTGGTTCAACTGGACCACAGATTACAGAATAGGAAAGCAGATCGTTCCAGGTTCGAAGCTCGAGTTTTTTCAAGACCACAGAGTTCCACCAAAGGAGTTGATACCGTAGAACCTATGCAAATAGGGGTCGTAAAAGGACCATTAACCCAAAAGGAACGAGACAGAAGAAGACAACTGCAATTGTGCCTCTATTGCGGAAACTCAGGACATTTCCTTCGAGAATGCCCAGTGAAACCTTCGAAGAAGACAGTGGGTGCTTCCGATAAAGGTACCGAAAAGCCAGAGCCGGGAAACGACCTCGCCCGACAAGTGTAGAGGTCCGCTTGCCGAGCGTAAAAAACAGTTCTTTGACCTCGCATTTCATAGTGTCAATGGTCCTCATAAGCCCAGAGGGACCGGATCGTTTGCATGCTATTAAAGCATACATTGACAGCGGAGCAATCGGTAATTATGTGGACCGCGAAATGGCATCCAGGATGAATCTGCCTCTTTGTCCCAAGGCAATTAAAGACGTTATTACCACAGTGGATGGCACGGAAATAGCTTCCGGACCAGTAACTCATACCACCTCGGAAGTGACGTTGTTAAGCCAAGATGGACATCGTGAGGTGATCGTGTTTGATGTGATCAAGGCCCCTCAGTTTCAAGTTATCCTGGGAATTCCTTGGTTAGAGAAACACAATCCCCAAATTGATTGGCGAGCAAAGATAATTCGGTTTCCGGAGTGTGTCCCCACTTGTTATCCTCGGCTCGACATTAAGCTGGCAGCAACTACTTCCGAGGATCCCCAACTACCTCCAGACTACAGGGAATTCCAAGACGTCTTCCAGAAAGATCAAGCTAACTCTCTACCTCCTCACAGGTCTTACGACTGTCAAATAGATCTGATACCCGGATCCACTCCTCCTTGCAGTCGAATTTATGCCCTTACCGAGCCAGAAAATCTTCACCTGAGACAGTATTTGGACCAGTATCTGGCTAACGGGTTCATCCGTCCTTCAAAGTCCCCAGCCTCTTCAGCTCTGTTCTTCGTCCCGAAAAAGGAAGGGGACCTTAGAACCTGTATAGATTACCGTGCCCTGAACCAGATCACCGTAAAGAACAGATATCCTCTGCCGTTGATCCCTGAACTCCTTGACCAAGTTAAAGGCGCCTGTATCTATACGAAGTTAGATCTCAGAGGAGCTTACCACTTGGTACGAATTAAAGAGGGCGATGAATGGAAGACGGCCTTTCGCACCAAGTATGGGCTGTTTGAATATCAAGTAATGCCCTTTGGCTTATGCAACGCACCGGCCGCCTTTCAGTACTTCATGAATGACGTCTTTAGGGAACTTATAGACGTGTGTGTAGTTGTTTACATTGACGACATCCTTGTATACTCATCCTCTGAGGCAGACCATCGGAAACACGTCAGAGCAGTTCTTGAAAGGCTTCGCCAACATAAACTTTTTGCCAAGCTGGAAAAGTGCGTTTTCCATGTTACCGAGGTCGAATTTTTGGGATTTATTCTATCACCCAACGGAGTCCACATGGATTCAAGAAAAGTTGACGCAATCATCAAGTGGCCTTCACCAACTTCTGTAAAAGGAGTCCAAAGCATGTTGGGTTTCGCCAACTTCTACCGCAGATTTATTCCAGACTTTTCCCGAGTAGTCCAGCCCATTACAGCCCTTTTAAGAAAGAACAAACGTTTCGAGTGGTCTGCAGAAGCGGAGCAAGCTTTTCAGGAACTAAAAGCCAAGTTTACCTCCGCAACGGTTTTAAAACATCCCCGCCCAGAGCTTCCTTACATCGTTGAGACTGACGCCTCAAGTCTTGCAATGGGGGCAGTGCTATCGCAGAGAGATCCAGAAACTAACCAGTTACACCCCGTGGCGTTTTGGTCTCGCAAGTTCTCGGCTCCCGAAATCAACTACACCATCACAGATAAAGAACTTCTGGCTATTAAGTCCGCCTTCAAGGCCTGGCGGCATTACCTTCTGGGAGCCAAGCACACAGTCACAGTAATCACAGATCACCGCAATTTACAGTATCTAAAGACCGCCAAAGCTCAATCCTCGAGACAACTCCGCTGGGCACTATTTTTCGCTGAGTTTGACTTTGTGATCACTTATCGACCAGGCAACAAGAACGGCAAAGCTGATGCCCTTTCCCGGATGGGAGTTGATGAACACAAGGTCAATCCTGAACCCGTACCTATAATTCCCGAACAAAGAATTCTAGGTCTGGTCGTCGCGCAATCCATTGAAGATGTTGAAGCAAAAGTCAAACAACTCGTAACTCCAGCAGATTTACAGAACTGGCCACTTAAAGGAGAAAGCTTCACGGTGAATAAGAACCTACTGTACTTCCAAGGACGACTATATCTACCTTGTGCAGAGTTACAAAAACAGGTAATCTCTTGTTATCATGATTCCTTAATGGAAGGGCATCCCGGTATTGCCAAAACTTCCGAGAACATCAAAAGACACTTCTGGTGGCCGTCTTGGAGGAAGGACATTAGAGACTTCGTAATTTCCTGTGGTGTGTGCGCCCAAAATAAGAGTCTGAAGGAAAGACCAGCAGGCCTCTTACATCCATTAGACATTGCACCATGTCCCTGGCATACCCTCTCCATGGATTTTATCACTGACTTACCTCCGTGTTCCGGATATAACACAATTTTAGTAGTTGTGGATCTATTCTCCAAGATGGCTCACTTCATCCCACTGAAAGGTCTTCCATCAGCTTCAGTTCTGGCCTGAGAATTCCTCGAAAACATCGTTCTGTTGCACGGCTTCCCCTCAGTGTTGGTCTCTGATAGAGGAAGTCAGTTTATCTCCCACTTTTGGCGAAATTGCTGTCGACTAGCTCAGATTGACGTAAGGCTTTCAACCAGCCACCACCCCCAGACCGACGGACAGACCGAGAGGACTAACCAAACTCTGGAACAGTATTTACGCTGCATGCTGCAGCAGTCAGAAGGCACTTGGAAGGACATCCTTTGGATCGCCGAGTACGCTTATAATAATTCAATCCATTCTGGAACCGGAAAGACCCCTTTTTTCCTCTTATATGGAATCCATCCTCGAACCTCCAACCTTGATCCACCCCAGGATCTCGGAACGCCCGCCGTAGACCATCTACATTCCGCTATCACTCAAGCCTTTAAGGAAGCCACTACTCATCTTCAACGGGCTAAGGAGCAATACAAAAAAGGAGCAGACCAACATCGAAAAGAGGCCCCCCTATATCTAGTGGGAGACCAAGTCTGGTTGTCCACTAAACATTTACCATTAAAAGGACCACGCACCTTCAACCCGAAATACCTGGGACCCTATCCTATCACAGCCATAATAAATCCAGTGGCAGTTAAATTGGGCCTACCTTCCCACATGAAGATACATCCAGTTTTCCATGTATCCCTCCTAAAACCTATGCAATCTGAGACCCGACTGACCAGATCTCCAGAACCTATTCAAGTTAATGGAGAACTTGAATACGAAGTTAAAAATATCCTGGACTCCAAGATTTCCAACTCAAAGCTATACTATCTGATAGACTGGAAAGGTTACGGTCCCCAGGAAAGGTCTTGGGAACCTTCAGAACATGTCCACGCACCCCGGCTGATCAAAAGGTTTCATCGAACTTTCCCCAACAAACCAAAACCCCCAGAGAAGACAAGCTTGGGAGGGGCCTTGAGGGGGGGTGCTGTCATGATCACTACTTCCAAGAATGCAGGACCTGCCCAACATCCTTGGAAGCAGGCTCATAACCTTCATTCCGGGCACCAGCCGGCCCCTATTGGGACCTTTTGGACCTTGTCCTGGCGCCGGTGGCGCCAGGCTCATAAAGATCATCGGTCCCGGCACTGGAAGCGTCGGACTCATAAGATGTGTAAAAGTGCTTGGGTGGACCTACCTACAGCAGAGCATGCTGCATACTCACCAACAAGATGACGTCCACATCCTCTTCTGACAGGGACTACTTTCTTACCTGGGTGGGGCAGGCTCCACTCCTTGGATCAGGAACACTGGGACTCTTCTGGAAACTGGAACTCTTTCCTTACCTAGGCGAGGCAGTGGAAGAAGACGCCTAAGCACTCCTGCACACTATTTAAACCACGCCCGATTGATGCAACGTGCTTCGCGTTATTCTGCATCAGCAGCAGGACGCTCACCGAGTCAGCTCCAGTCTTCCAGTGAAAACTCCAGCTCCAGCACCTGTGGGAACAAACTCTTACCTTCCTGGGATCCTATCTTCAGCCGCACCTGCCAGCACAAAAAAAAACAACAGGTTAGCAAAAGCCAACTTAAAGCCAAAAGCCAGCATTTTTACTAACCCGATCCATCGGCATCTTCCAATCCTCACGCCGCATTCCTTGGCAGTCCATCGATCCCTGTAAAGGCAAAGAACATTGATCAGTCATTTTGCATATTTTGATCTGCTTACCTGTGCGACGCACGCTCCGGATTCCAACAAGCGCTGTATACCCGCACCTGCAAATAAAGAAAGACAGTAAGGAGCGCTTTTAAAACCATCAGCCGCCATTCTACTTACGTGCCTTCACGCGTGCCATCTACCTACTTACGCGCTTGCACGAACTTTGGCGTCCATGAACCAACGCCTACCGCATCCAAAACCTGAGTGCATTTAAAACCATCAGCAGCCATTCAACTTACGTGCCTTCACGCGCGCCATCCACCTACTTACGCGCTTGCACGTACTTTGGCGTCCATTAAACAACGCCTACCGCATCCAAAGCCTGTAAGAGAAAAGGACTTCATTAAAGGTGTTCAGATACATATAAGGAACCGATCGTGCAGTTAACGACGGCCTCGCGCTCAAAGTTGTCCTCTGCAAGTAAGAGGTTTACAATATCACCAGTGGAGTAACTGGTACCCGCGCCCCTGCACCAGTCGCAGGATGGAGAGCCCAGCATTCACCTACTTAAGGTGAGCACACCTATCCTTTGGGCCTCAAGGAAAGAGAGAGTGAGGAGGAGAAGTCCGTCCAACCACCGCTCATTAACCCCTTGTTCTTCTGCCTGCAGACACCTCACTCTTCAAGTCAGGCATACCGTGAGAAGAGGTCCACCCCAGGGAACCAGCCGAGTCCTGCGCTTTACAATTGAAGACATGGTAACAACCCAGTCAAGAGCTGCGCCTCCGTGGGAATCAGGTGAGCGTTACACCCACTCTCTCTGGAGGGCACACTCTTGATGTTCGGATCTCCTCAGACCTCCCCCTCTCTAACCCTGTCACCACTCCTGTCTCCTGGAGTGACCATGTTCTCCTCTCATCTCTCTCTCAGTACCCCCAGACCAATTCTACCCCCATACTGCCACCCACCTTCTCAGTCATTCGACCTACGAAGCGTGTGTCAGTTGAGGTATTCACTGCATCTTACTCTCCCTCTCCTGCACCTTTGGTTGATTCACACCCTGATATAGCCCTCTCCATGCTGCACTCTGCTATCTCTGATACTCTTGATGTACTTGCCCTGTCATGAGAAACGGCATGAAGCCTAAAATCAAGTGCAACTCCTGGTACAACTCTGACCTTGTCACTCTCAAACGCAAGTGTAGGGTGACTTAGAGGAAATGGTTGGCATTGTGTGCATCCTCTGACAAACTGGCCTGCCGCCTGCTCCAAAGGCAATACCGACTCTCTGTCCTTACCAAGAAGGGAGCTCACATCCAAGCCCCCATTTCGGCCGTATCTAACAACTCGGCTGAACTCTTTAAAGTTTGCAAGGAACTGGCCAATCCTGCCACAGTCTCTACTTCCCCTGTCCCTTCCCAGGCCCTCTGTATGGCCCTGGCTTCTCACTTCATCTCTAAAACCCAGGACATCCTGTCCACCCTCTCTGCTTTTCCTGCTTCTCCCTCTACTCTCTCCCCTTCCTCTGGCCCCATTGCGTCCAGACCCCCTCCCTTCTCTGCCCTTCCTCTCTTCTCCCCTGACAAGGTTTCTAGACAAGTCCGATCTAAATGTTATGGGCTTAAAAGAAGGCAATAATAAAAAAAGAATAATAAACATCTTTTTAATTAAAGTTCCTATGTAAAATGTTTCACAAATACTGTTTAAATCCCTTTAAAATCAAGCACTAGGAGGTGTCCATTTTGTGAAATGGACGAGCCTCCTGTGCTTGAGTTAATCCCTGCCCTTGCGGCACTAATGAAACAAAAGCCACCTGCTGGTAGCTTTTATTACAGCAGTGGCTTTTGCTTCATTAGTGAGACGCGGAGAGCAGAGAAGTGCTTTTATAAATACAACATTGTATTTCCGATTGCCGTGGTTAGAAAACCATGGAAATCATAAATACAACAACATTTGTATTTATACATGCATTGGCTTTCGTTTTTAGGTCTCCCGGGCTCCACCAGCTCGGAGGAGCCCAGGAGACTCAAAACGAAAGTAACCGCATGTATAAATACAATCGCGTTGTATTTATACAAATTCCTTTAAGCACTTTCTTGTGCACCCTGTCCTCAAGAAACCCTCAGCCGACCCCTCCCTTCCAGCTAATTATCGCCCAATCTCTATCACTCCGTTACTGGGCAAACTCCTGGAAAAGCTGGCCCTCTCCCATCTTAATCTTCACACTGAATCTGTTGGTTGTCTCTATGGCGATCAGTCTGGCTTCAGAGCAGCAAGAAGCATGGAAACTGCTCTCCTGATCATCTGTGAAGACCTTCTCTCCAACCTTGATTCTAACCTCCCCTCTGTCCTCATCCTACTGGATCTCTCATCTGCCTTTGGCACGGTCAACCATGCCATCCTGCTCAACTGGCTCTGTGACAATCTGGGTATCACTGATCAGACTCTGGCCTGGCTGGGTTCTTTCCTCTCTGACCGACCCTCCTATGTCCAACTTGGGTCCTTCCTCTCCTCTATTCTTCTCTCCACCTGTGGTGTTCCCCAGGGGTCTAACCTTTCACCCTGGTTGTTCTCACCCTCCGCATTGCTACTCTCTGCTCCAACTTCCAGTGTTATGCTGATGACACCCAGCTCGCCTTCAGGCTCCCCTTTACCTCCCCTTCTCCTTCTCTCATCCCTGACTGTCTGCCTGCAATCCAAGAGTGGTGTGCCGCTAATGATCTCTGCCTGAATGGCTGTAAGACAGAGATCCTCCTCATTGACACACCTGCACCTCCCATTCTTGCCACTCTCTGGCCAGCCTCCCTTGGCCCTCTTCCTGCTCCCACATGTGAGGCTAGGATCCTCTGGGTTATTCATTACTTTTTTTTTATTTAGCTGAATTTAATCAACTTTTAAAAACAACATGTTATATACAATACAAGAAAGATACAACATACACACAAAAAAATCCATCGATTATGAAAAGGTGATTAAACAATTTAAAAATAAAAAAAGGGGAAAAGCAACAAGTACACATAATATAAAAACACATTTTTTAAAAAATTAGAAAACATGATACGATAACAAATTAAGATGATAACACGGGGACAAGATATGTCAGAATAAAATATTAAGTACCTATTTACACTTATTGAACTATCTTCATCACAAAAGAAGTAATGAGTTTTTTTATGCTTAGCTCATCCTAATCATATTCATTTGCTGATTTTGGGCTATAAGATTTTAGTTGGTTGAGGTCCTCTACTGTACGATATTCTAAAAGATCCACATCATGAAGAAAACGAATGACATTGATTCTAAGTGAGGTATTTCTACCTTCAAGTATCATTTGCCATAGTAAATCTGGAGACAATTCAACATTGTTCTTTGAGAATAGGTTTAAGAAACTGTTTTCATTTCATTTCCAAAGAAGTACATTCAGTAAGTAAATGTGTAAGTGTTTCTTTTTGATTAAGATCTTCACAATGTCTTCAGCTACTATCCGCTAATGTTAACAATTTCCGTCTCTCCAGTATCTCACGTGTTGGGCAAAGATTAAATCTCAACCTAGAGAATTCCATTCGTTGTGCAACTGACGGAGATTTAAGCAGATAAGGTTCCATTGAACCATGTTTTTTATGATACAGAAAATAATTTTAAAAATCACATAATTTTGTACAATGTTCTCGGGTTCTAATCCAATCAGCATTAAACATCTTAGTTTTTGCCTTAATGGGATTTTCAATTAGGGTTTGCAATGAGACATCTGCTTCTGCTAGTGCATTAATCGCAATTTGACGCCATTTAGACATATGCAGTTCCTTATTAGTAAACATGTGAGTTGACAAGGTACCTATCAGCATCAAGGTGTCCATAGTCATTATACATTTTCGAAACAAACTAACAATGAACCACAGATGTCGAGTGTGAAAAGATATCAAGCCCAACTCATGTCTAATCCAAGAGATTGGGATACAATTTGGACGTCCTAGACATCGTCTCCAGTACAAACTCTCTAGTCTACTGCAGGAAGATTCTGGCATTAATTCCTGCGTCTCCGAACCATAGAGGAGAATCGGAGTAACCTTTTGACGATAGTAAATTACTGCTGGAGTGATGGAGAACTTCCCCAGCCTTGCCTGGATGATCTTAGTTTGTGCAAGCATCCGGGTCAATTTCCCATTGATAGTATGGCAATGTGATTGAGATCTAACATTGGAAATGGTCACACCTAAATAGGTGTATTGATTGACCACTTCAATTTCACATTTATTGATATGCCAATGAAGAGATTTAATCTGCTTTTTCTGTTTGGTAGCAAAAATAATAATTTTAGTTTTTGATAAATTAATAGATAACAGATTTTTTTGAGTGTATAATGCTACTCCATCAAGTAAATGTTGAAGGCCAGAAGGAGTTTTTGAAAGGAGAACCAGATCATCCACATAAAGCAAGGCTGGAGTTGGTTTAAGTGCAAGTTTTGGAGGATCTCCCACTATTTGTGCAAAACTTGTGCCAATATCTGAAATGAAAAAGTTAAATATTGATGAAGCCAAGACACATCCCTGTTTCAGACCCCTATAGGTTTTAATTGGGGGAGTCAATGTACCTTCACAGGTCAATCTGATCTGGACTGTTGTCTTATTATGTAGGGCATGAATTAAGGAAATTAAGTATGAAGGACAACCTACCAAATTCAGTTTCTGTAAAAGAATTTCACGTGAGACAGAGTCAAAAGCGGCTCTTAAATCAATAAAAGCTAAATAAAGTGGCTGTTGATTCATAGAATGAACATTTAATATAGTTGTTAGGGAAAAGAGATTGATAGAAGTTCCTAAACCCTGTATGAACCATGTCTGGCAGGGATCACGTTTGAGTTTAATTTCCCAGGAGCATCAAGAAGGGCAATCGGTCTGTAGTTTGAAGGATCAGACCGATCACCATTCTTGAAGATTGGGACAATTATCAACTGGCACCAAGACTCAGGGATGGTATTAATTTTGAGTATTTGGGTGAATATGGGGTACAATATCGTGGCCCATTCAAGCGGGTGCTGCTTTAAAGTGTAATTGGAAAGGCCATCCGGACCAGGAGCTCTGGAAGAGCTAGATTTCTGAATGTAAAATAGAATATCCTCCTCCAAAATTTTCATTTGTTCAAAGGATGTTAATGGCGGAATGGAGGAAGGTTGGGGCACTTCCGGCAGAGCATACAAGGTCTTATAATGTTCAATCCAAACGCATTCCAATACACCATTTATCTGCACGGGGACCTGTGAATCATGATTTGCTAGATTCAGCAAGGACCATATAGCAGAAAGATTTTTGGTTGTAATGGCAGATACCATTGCTTCACCATCGTGCTGCAATTGAGTAAATCTATAGCATTTCAAACAATTCTTATATTCTTATATTTGCATTTAAGATTTTTTAAAGTAGCAAATCTGATGGCAGATTGTAAGTGTGCAGCACAGCGTTTTTGGGGATTTAGCCATTTCTTTTGGTTTTGTATCTCACGATCAAAAGTATGTTTATGAATATTATGAGAATGCAAATTAACCCCAATTTTAGAGCGAAACAGAACCAGATGTGTGGTGTAAGATTCATGTGGCAAATTTGCAATTCCATCAACAGTAATAAGCTGCCCAAATTGTTCCAATTTTTCATGCATCCAGCGCAATCTTGTTCGAGCATTGTTAACCACTCAGGAGTGTTATAGGTAAATTCCCTGCAAGCGGGGAAGGCAGAAGAAGGCTTCCACCCCACATATAAAAGATCATGATCACTAGTGTTACGTTTAATTATTTCAAATTTAGACATTTCCGAAAAGGTGTATGTATTAACTAGTACAAAATCTATAGTTGAGGTTGTGGAACCTCTGTGCCACGTGGGGTGAGATGGAATATCACCATCACAAGCACCATTCAACATGATCAGGCCACGATATTTCATTTGCAATTTCCATTTCAAATAAGCTTGTGAAGATTTACTTTTTGAATTAGGCCGACAATCTATGTTAGAGTCACCAACTACAAATAAATGGGTAATTTGTGTATCTTGGATGATGGTATCAAGTAAAATTTCCAATTCAGAGAAGAAAATTGAGTCTAGTATTGCGACCGGATTGCGATAAAGATTTATAAAAGCAATAACACCCCCTCGAAAGGTAATTCTGAAGCCCGAGTGAGTAAAGGGCAAGAAGCAGAAACTGAGGACTGTTTCGCTGTGCTGCTTGGATCTCTATTGACTGCCTTTTCAAGTTCCCTGAACTTTTGCAGCCCCGTAGCCCGTTGGAAGAGCTGCGCGCCCACACTGAGGCTGTGTGTTGAGCGGCGCGTGTGTGAGGGCTGGGGCACTGTGCCTTTAAACATTTGGCCTGCAGACGTACCGCCCATAGGAAGTGACTCATAAAAGGGGAAGAGCATCACCCTTGTGGCGTGAAGCCCGAGTGAGTAAAGGGCGAGAAGCAGAAAACGAGGACTGTTTCGCTGTTTGCTGCTTTGCGGAGTGGCAATCTCCGTAGTTTATGGCAGCTAGAGCTGCACGCTCCGCTAGTAGGAAAAACAGTGCTGTGCACTCACTGGTTTTCGTGGAAAAAAACGAGACTTTTGGGCCACGTTTACGCAGCGCTAAAACAAGCACGGCGCTTCTTCATCAGTCAGACAAAGTGTTGGAGCTGCCTGTATCAAGCCAAGCAGATACAGAACTCGGACTGGCGGAGCCAGGCGCTGCAACCTCCCTGATGGACGTCTTTGTCTCTTCTGGTTCCGGTAATCCTTCAAATGAGATGGAGCCCCCGTCAGCCGCCAGCTGTCCCCCGCCGAGTGACGCGAGCGTAGCGCGGCCCCTCGGAGGAGAGGAAACGCCGCTCGCTCCAGGTGAGGAGGTATTAGTGGGCGGTGGGGGGGGTGAACGTGTTGGTCGGACTGTCTGCTTGTGCTTCCCCGGAAAATGGACTAGAGCTGCGAGCCCTTCTGCCGGCCAAAGCCCCCCTGGCCCCTTTCGGGGTGGAGGGGTGCAACGACCAATCTGGGCGGCAGCCCCAGATAAATTCACTTGAAAGAAAAACGGACAGTTCAGTCTTAAATGGCCCTATACAGGTCGTCATTTTGCAACATTCTCCGCCGGAGTCTTGCACTGTGCTGGACGCAGAGGTTTCGCCGCGGTTTGGCCCCGGAGAGGACGTGCAGCCCACGGTCTCGAGGAACCTGGACCTTGAATCATCTAAAACCCCCAGGGCTGCGAGGCCAAAGGATAGCCAAACCAAACCCTCCCATGTTTCGTTAAATACTGTTTATTACAGGAAAAAGGGAGGGCTGTCGCGTAGGAAACGATGCGCGCACCAAAAGCCAAAGATGGGGTTGAAAGTTTTGATATCAAAACGCCAAAAATCTACGAACGCCGATGACAGGTCTGCAAATCAATCAGAGGTCGCCCAACCAAACTTGCCTATAACCAACAGATTTTTTGCTAAATTCTTAAAGAAGCTACCTTCAACCTCGGAAGAAATCTCGGATGCCGAGATGTTGGGAGCGGTCTCGGACCAAATCCCGGTCACAGCACCTGCACAAACAAATGATGAGAGAGCCGTGCTTTCGTTAAAACCGGTGAGTTTTTCCTTTTCCAACATGGTCCCAAACGCGAACATTAGGTGGCATTTTGGGTCCCCAAGTCCTGCACACCTTCCATCTTCGAGGCAACTTTCAAGCTTATCAACAAACCTATCGAAAGGGCAAAGTGGTTTCGGCCAAATGCCTGGGTCAGACACACAACCTCTTTTGGCCAAAAACCTTGACACTGGAAATTCAGTGACCTCGGCCCCAAATGCAGGACAAAGCCATTCTACTCTCAAGAGTACTTTTCAGACTGATGAGACCCAACGCCCCCTGACAATTTGCAGTGAGGTGGAAAGTGACGCAGAAGACAATCAGTCCGAACAATCTTTGTTCATATTTAATCCCTGCTCGACTGAAACAAATGCCGAGGGGACCGCGACAAAGACTGCGGGCTTGGGACTAGGGCAAGAGGATATCCAGCCCAATTCGGAGCCTGATAACATTCCTTTTCCAGTCCAAGCCTCGAACCATCGAAATTCAATTGGCTTGGGAAAGAGACCTAGCCTCGACGCTCCAAGGACCTCTTCAACTTCAAGAGGAGGGACAAACGACTGTAATAGCCATACGGCGCCCAGTCCAACGAGAAATCGGCGTTCCAGCGAACTTATAGGAAATCCATCTAAGGACCCTTCGCCAAAGAAGACTGACTTAAGATTAATTATGTCTACAGTAACGTTGGCGATGGCACCGTTCTGTAAACTATACGAGTCGATAAACGACTCCTTGAAAGACCATACATCTATTACAGCGATGATGAACAGTCGTTTGATTTTCCTAGAAGGCTATATTAACGCCTTGAACAACAAAATGGGAAAAATCAACACGGACGAATGTCCGGGGAAGACGAGAGCTAGGTCACTCGAGACACAACCTCTTCCTTCAGACGCCAGTACCCAGACCTTCGAAGATGGGCTGATTGTCGACCTTGAGGATTTTATCCCGGAGGGAGATAAGGAGTCCCCTGCTAGGGGTTCTTTAATAACCAAAGCAGGGGGCACGGCAGCAAAAACCAATGGATCGATTTTCAACGATCAAATCTCAATTTCATCTGAAATCGACAGTGTATTAGCATCAAAAGGCCCTTTCTTTAAACAAAAGCTAACGACAAGCAAGCTTCCCGTTGCAGAAGCAAATAGTAGCAAAAAAGTGCCTCTAAATGAGAAGGGAAAGCCTAAATTGCCCGACAAACTATTAGGCAGAACAGTTCAAGGAAAAGGAGATAAAGTGAACTACTCAACTAAGGAAACAGACGACGTCATAGCCTGTATTCAAACAGCCTCTAATGAGGACAACCGAGAAACAGACGTGGACTTGTTAAACTTCAGTGTCTACACACTGTCTGATGACCAAGATGAGACTCCAGATCCAAATTGTACTATGGAGGAAAACCTCCATTTTCAAACCTTAGAGAGTCGTTGTAGGAACCTGCAAAACAAAGCTAGCGGGGGGCCTGAAGTGCTGAAGAAGATCCCGGAAAAAAGACAACACGCACGAAATCTAGATTACGACCGGCCGAAGATCAGTCCGTTAAAAGTCCGCGGGAGAAATGGGTCTCAAAACAACATCTTTGTTTCCAGAAGGAACTCTCCCCAAGGGTCCAGATGGGTGCATGCGACAAGGTCCAAAGACGCCCCAGCAACAAGAAAAAATGCGGAAGCATCTGCAAAAGACAAGCAGAATCGACATAACCCCAGATCTAGCCCAAAACAAAAATCGGTAAGGCCTGGAGCTCAGCCTCTTAGAACCAAACGTAATTTCCTTATTGAACAATTACCAGATAACAACAAATATATTATATTAAACAGAGGATTTTTGTTGCAACTTCTCAAATGTATTCCTTCCCTCAGGAAAGTCGAAACCAAGGATTTAACGAGGGTAGAACCATTCCATCAAGGGAAACTAGCGAGTGCTTACCTTCATGTCCATACGAATTGGGCAAAAACCAGACTAGCAGAGGCAGCCGAACACCTTTTAAAGCTGGGATTCGACTTGTTCGAACTAGAAGAAGGTGTGCCTTCATCTACGCGGCGCGAATCATCCGAACAGTTGGGATTAAATACACCCCTGCATCTTGAAAATGTGAGTATTAAACCGAAGTTGTCTAAAAGAGATCTGGAGGACAGAGGCTTGGAGCGACAGGTTCGCTCTTTTGGAAAAATCAACGCGGATCTAACAGCAGAAATCCAGCAGACAAACCGCTACGATTTTGGGAGTCAACGACCCTGGGGAGAACCCACAAGAGAGGAAGTGGTTTACAAAGACCCGTTGGGAATAGGAAGACGCCCTCGCGGCCCTACGGCCACAATCCAACGGACAATAACCCAATCTTTGGGTAAGGAAGGCTCCGACATGAAGGACACTTCAAAACAAGCCCCATTGTTGCAATCTTGGGCATGGCTACCAAAGGCTCTCACACAACATAAGATTCAATAGCAATCCGCCAGCCACTTCCTCACACCCCTTACCATACAACAGACACGGGGAAAAGAAGTTCTCTCCCTGGGGTCATGGAATACGCGCGGTTTTCAACATCTGACGAACGAAGGGGATGTAAATTTGAGATGCTTGGATATAATCTGCTTACAAGAGACCTGGATGACGGAACGTCCATCCATCGATGGCTACGACTTGGCCCATGCGCCAGCAATCAAAGGTTCCCTTGGGCGCCCTTCCTCAGGCCTCGTTACGGCAATCCGGCGCGGCTCAGGACTACAACACCTAAAAATCTTACATTCATCTACTTACTTGCTGGCCACAGAAGTCAGCTGGATAACTGGTAAGAAGGACGGGGGCAACTTCAAAACACAGCCCCTAATTATTATAAACATCTACTGGAATCCCGCAGCCTTGAGCGATGTCTCTTTTATTGCCCTGTCTAGAGAGACCATTAACGAAGTCCTGGTGAACAATCCGGAAGCACTGTTGGTTATCTGTGGAGACTTAAATGCTACTTGGGTGCCGCTCGAAGTAGTAGAGCATCCCCCTCTCTTTTCATCCCTCAGAAACAAACGAAGGGACAAATGGTTATCTTTGATGTCAGCGTGCGACCTGCTGAGTGCAGGTGATCTTTTCTCTAGACAAGGGAGACCCTTTACTTGGGAAAGAGGAAATTCGCACGCGGACATTGACCATATCTTCATTAGTAGACATTTGTCTACTCTTACAACATCATTCGAAGTACTAAAAACCAAGGAGAGTGATCACAACTTGTTGGTGTTAAACTGGAAGACAAATCCAACTCACAGTTTGGTTATGCCTGCTCCTGTCGAGGCGAACATCCAACAAACACGTCTAAAACTGACAGCAGCTGCTATTTCTGCAATAAAGTTTCAGTACGAGAACACAGGCAAAGAACAAAAAGAACAGGAGTTTCTGCGATTACCAGATTACCAACCACTTTTGTTACCTTACAGGTCAGACTTCAAGGGTCAGGGACGACAAAACAAAGTTATCTCACACGAGTACAGTAAAGAACTGGTTTTGAAAAGGCGCCAATTAAGACAAGCAAAAAGAAGGGTGAAAGCATTCCCTACGCCAGAAAATCAGGCGCTCTTTATGCAAGTGCAGAAAACCTATAGAACATGGATTAAACAACAACGGTGTAATCTTTACCAAAAAGACGCGGAAGCCATGCTAAAATTGGTCAGTGGTCATCATCCAAGAGAATTTTGGGCTTTAATTAGATCTACGATCTCGCCTTTCGGCGAACCACTAACAAACCCAATTGGTGAAACTGCTTGGATAAAATTCTACTCAAACCTTTTTCAGGCACCCACACACTCGGGGCCTTCACTGGAAAATACAAACTTGGAACCGTGGGTTGATCTGAGCAATAAAGAAGAGATCATTAAAATACTTCGTAGGCTTAAACCGTCCAGAGCCCCTGGCCCGGACGGTGTTACAAACCTGGACCTAAAACAATTTCCAACAGAATGGTCTGCATTGATCAGTGGCATCTTCAGACGATGCAAAAAGGCCAGACAAATCCCGCTCTCATGGACAACCTCAATAGTCGTCCCTATCTTCAAAAAGGGGCTAAAAGACGATCCCAAGAACTATCGTCCTATAGCTCTCTTGGACACGCTTGGAAAGGTGTTTGGTTCCTTACTACTTCAGCAATTTCATCGATGGTTTGATAACACAGTTCGCTTAGACCCATTTCAAACGGGTTTTACCAAGAAAAATGGCACATCCACAAATATTATGTTTCTCAGTGCGCTAAAAAGTAAGGTGCTAGCAGGAGCTCCAAGAGTGTTCCTGGCCTTTATCGATTTGGCGCAAGCCTTTGATCAAGTCAATCGAGCAAACTTGTGGAGGAAACTGTCCCAGTGGAATTGTCCAGCAGAAATACTCCAACCAATTCAGGCATTACACAAGAACACCAAGCTTCGCGTTAGGTTAAATCAAGCAGGCTTGTTATCATCTGAAATTCTGGTTGACAGAGGAGTAAAGCAGGGATGTCCACTTGCTCCCGCACTTTTTATCGCTTACCTCAGTGATTTCAAAGATTCAGAGCAATTAATTCGCTCCTTTCCACCGTTATTGGGAGACTGCAAAACTACAAGGTTACTGTATGCAGACGATCTAATCCTAATGGACTTGACCCCAATCGGTCTACAGCGTCAGCTTAATAACCTTGCTGCTTATGTCTGCGAGAACAACTTAACCATCAACGTTGCAAAGACCAAAATCTTGACGATGGAAAAATTCAAACGGCGACAAGAAAAATTATCCTGGTACTTGGAAGGCAAGGTTCTCGAGAAAGTGTCAACTATAAAATACTTAGGAGTCACCTTGGACAGTTCTAGAACAAATGTAGCATTCCAGATGTGTCTGATAGATAAGGCTAAGAAACTGGCAGCACAGGCGCGAGCATTAGACAGAAAGTACGGGCGTTTTTCTTTGCTTCCAGTGATCAAATTTTACCGTACCAAGGTAGTTCCATCAATCACCTATGCAGCGGACGCTCTCCCTCATGTGCCTTTCCATTTATGGCTGAAATTAGAGGGGTACTTTTGGCGCACGGTTCTGGGGTTGCCAAAATCCACATCGGCACCCTTAATCAGAAGGGAAATAGGTTTACTTTCACTGCAAGGATCTGTGGAGATTAAATCTATGATGCTCTACAGGAAAATGCTGTTACCCGATTGCCCTCGCGTGTTAGCGATGATTCACGCTGAGGTCAAAAGGACGCGATGCTTGGAGCTAAAATCTTGGGAAACAGCAAGAAAAGCAAAACTACTGGAACTCCATTTCTCGGAACAAGAGCTGGTGCGAAATCCTTCAAAAATAAAAAATAAAATGGCAGAGTGTGATTGGATAAAGACTCTGGACTTTGCAGAAAAAGCGAAATCAGTTCAACATCTCCCGCCCTATAACAGCAAACTAAACACGGTCCCTAAATATCTGAGCAGGTTCCCAAACAAAGCCGCCAGAAACCTTTTTTTGAGAGCACGTTTAAATCTACTGCAGACAAATGAGATTCTGAAACGAAGAGGACTGAGTGATTCAGATACATGTCGTTTTTGTAAAGATAGCTCAAAAGTCGAAACTATTCGGCATTTGCTTCTCAACTGTCCAGGTACCCAAGATATTGGTGAAAAGTATCTGCAACAACATCTTCAGGCATCCTACATCAAGGAGGAAGAATACTGGTGGGGTCGCCTAATGAGCGGAGAACGAAATACCTGGACAATCGCGACCACTCAAACCCTAAAGTCCATTTTGTCTTTATGAATTTCCTTTGTTAAGAGTCTTCTACTTTGACTGTAAATGTTTCCTCATCTCAACTTTTCTACTGATTTCTTCAACTATGTTTTGTAAAAATCATTAATTTGATTAAATCAACGAAATAAATAAATAAATAAATAAAGGTAATTCTAACCATTGTAGGTAATGATTTGGCGCAAGCCAAGGACTAATGTGAAAGCCCAATCCACACTTCAAAGCAACCATTAGGCCTGAAGACGGGCGGCCCATCACCCCAGCTTTAGCTGGATTCAAAATAACATCATATCCACTCCATACAGGCCTTTCTAACAACCATGTTTCTTGGAAAGCAATTACCGTATGACTCAATAGGGTAGCATCCATTGTAGTCATCAAATGGGAATACCCACGTGTGTTCCAGCTGCAAATTCGATGTTCAGTGGTGTGCAGTTGCAGTGGTGGTTATTTCTTATGATGCCAAGCTTGTGAGTTGGTTTCATGTCTTAGAGTGGATTGAGAATGTACTTGTGAATGCGAAAGAGGTTTAGAGGAAGAGTACAGCCTCAGATTTTTTGTTATTGGAGTGGTAAAAGAAGGGGCCATGCTGGTCGGTTCTTCCAAATCAATTGGGTCTAGAGCCAATAAGAAGCCCATTGCAAAGAGCTTCATTTTGGCTTGCCATAAGGTATTATGAATTAGTACAGATGCTACCCAAATGCGAACCACCGATCAGTCTTGGTTGTCCAAAAATTTGACCTGTAAAATATCTTGTGTGGAAATGCCACTTAGTGAATCAATGACATTCAATATTGCTAATACACTTGATCTTGATAAATCATAGGATGGAAATGGGGCAGCTCGACATTTAAGAATAAAGCGATGATGTTTATTAAAAGGTAGAGCATGTCTAGATTTCGATGGAGGGCATGCATCATTGGTAGATTCATTCTTACGATTCTTTTCGGTATTGACTACAGAATGAAAATTATTGCTATCTCTATATGGTGGCATAGATCGTGAGTCATGTGGTTTAGGGCAGGAGGCTGAAGATCTTATGGTAGAAGGTTCATGGGATTGCTTTGCTGAAGATTTAAATTTTAGAAACTCTTCCATTGAGTGTCTAATTTCAGCTCATACGTCTGCCAGTATGGCATCAGCCTGTGACAATGTAACTACAGAAGTTTCTTTAGAGTGTTCTAATGATTGCGAAATAGAGGATTCAGAGCATGCAGTTGATGGTATAAGAGCTGACTTAACAGCCGGCGGAAGCGTCGGCTGGCGTGTTAGTGATTTCAATTTCAAGTATTCATCCATTGATTTCTTAATCTCCGTCCGTACGTCTGCTAATATAATATCAGTTTGAAACTGAATACCTACAAAGCTTGTTTTTGGAGTCACTACTACAGGTTTTTCTTGTGAAGCAGATTTAGAGGCAGGTAACATATTCAAAGCTGGTGAGAGATTAGATGTCAGGTCAATAGCAGGTGCAGTTTGTGCTAAAGGAGGATGTGAGTCCAATGACTCTTGAGATTGAGTTGTGATAGCTTGGAGTAATTCATTTAAGGGTTCATAGTCATCATTACGAGGGCCAAATTTCACAATTTTGCATCTTAATAACTTTCGGGAGTTTTTAACGCTTTGTTTTGGACACTTTGTTCATATTACAATTGGTCATTTGAATGCGCCGTAACCGTTTGGCGCATTGCTTGATATTTACACCTAAGTTGGATTGATTCTTAATGGTTGAGTGTTGAAGCATAGAGTCGGTGTGTGAGTGAGCATTGAATATGTTAAACATGGCCGGTACACATTCAGCAGTTGTAGACTTGTCTATGTAGGTAGAAGAATTGTTATCGGCTCCCAGAAGGGGAGCCTCGAGTATAGGCACCTCTGGAGCTTCAACCGGGCCTATAACTTCCGGAAAAGACGGTAGAGATGAAATAATGGATTCTAACTGTCGTGCGTTCACAGGTGTTTGATCTGGATTTATGAGAAAACAGCTAGAATCTACTGCAAAAGGAGAAAGGAGACAGTCATCAGTTTGAGTACTTCGTGATGAAGTTCTTTTGTTAAGTGAAGATACAAGAGTATGTAGCTGCGCCGATTGCTGTTGTGTTCTGTTATCTAGAGTTTCAAATAATTTAAGCATAAAGTTAACTGAAGAGTTGATGGCCGCAAGAGCAACTTCAGTTAATGTTTTGGAAGAAGGCAGAGCAGAGGCGGCAGGCAGGGGCAAAACTGGAATGTGTGATGGTCTCCTCGGAGTAGGATGTAGAAATGAAGCTGACAGAACAATGGAATTATCATGTTCTTGGTCAAATAAGCTGGGGGAATGATGTAGACTATCATTGTGAGTCTTTGAAGTGTCAGGATTTACAGAGAACATGCAATCTAATTCCACATGATGCGTTGTATTTATTGTGGAATCCGAGAGAGACACAACAATTGGGACAACAGTGTCATTGGGAGGTTGATTCTGTGTGGAAGTGGGTGTGTGAAACCTAGATTCAGGGAGTTGATTAATGATGACCTCATCAAGAATAACAATAGATGGCAACTCGTGAACAACATGATTAACATTATTTGACTCGACAGAAAAATCAGAGAACTTAAATAGTTCAAGCGCAGGCGAATCAGAATTTTTAATAATCTGAGAGTCCGTGATGGAACGATTCAAAACCCTCAAGGGAAGACAAGTTAAATCTGTACATGGAATCACTGTGGAATCAGGTGCGTTGGTTATATTAATCTCACTTTCAATAACATGATTAGAATCCTGGCATATTGCGTAAAAATCACGGATGTCAAAGGATGCCATTTTCTTGCCAGGAGCAAGCATGGGATGGCCACTTAATTTGCGCTTAAGCGCAATCGTAGGTGAGGGTTTAGGCGTTGAAGGCTTTAGTTGAAGTGTAGCACTTGACACTGCTAGGGTGGCTGGCATCCCTGATTTGAGTGTGTACATTCAAAATCAGGCGATAAGAATAAATTGAAAACAAGGGCAAGGCAGAGTAAGATGTCGCAGCCGCACGCTGACACGCTTAACAGCGTAACAGCACCTTTATGAAGCACCTTCGTGAAGCGCGCGCTCGAGAAGCGCAGCGTTCACGTTGATGTAGGGGGTGCTGGGAGAAATGGGTGGAGTTATCTCCACACGAACTCCTAAAAAAAACACAAACACAAAACACAAAAAGAAAAAGCAGCTAATTAGCCACAGCTGATGTTAGCCAAGTCCATTCGCCAAGTGGCAGTCAGTGCAATGTTGCAATACCAAGGTCCAGGGAGCAGCAGTCCTCACAGCGTTCCCCACAGCGTAACAGCACCTTTATGAAGCACCTTCGTGAAGCGCGTGCTCGAGAAGCGCAGCGTTCACTTTGATATAGGGGGTGCTGGGAGAAATGGGTGGAGTTATCTCCACACGAACTCCAAGGTCCAGGGGGCAACAGTCCTCACACCGTTCCCCACAGCGTAACAGCACCTTTATGAAGCACCTTCGTGATCCTCTGGGTTATCTTTGACTCCACACTCTCCTTCTCCCTGCATATTTCTGACGTCTCTAAGAAATCAAACTACCAACTGCACCTCTTCATAGTTATTTTTCCTTTCCTCTCCTTCCACCAGAAGCTCACTGTCTCCAGAGCTCTGGTTCTCTCCAGGCTTGACTACGGTAATAGCCTCTTTTTAAATCTACCATCCTCTACTCTCCGTCCTCTGCAATTCATCCAGAACAGGACTGCGAGACTTGTCCTTAGCCTCAAGCCCAGGGATCGTATCTCTCCAACCCTGAAATCTCTCCAGTGGCTGCAAGCATCAAATTCAAGACCCTTTGCATTGTCCACAAGGCCTTCTGGGGCCTGGGACCAAAACACCTCCAGCTTTCTCTTCAGAAGTATCTTCCTCTCGAGCTCTTTGCTCTTCCACCTCCAACTCCCTGAGGGTCAGTCACTTTTCTAAGCAACGAGTTGGGGGCAGATCTCTCTCTCTCCAGCCAGCGCCTCCCTCTGGGACAGCCTCCCAGCCTCTCTGAAACTTGAGAAGAACCATCTCCAGTTCCAGAAGCAGCTCAAGACTTTCCTCTTTGCTTCTGTCTTCTATATTCCACTTCCCTCCTGATCTCCTGTCTGATAATGTACTGGTTTACCTGGCTACCATCTGAACCACGGACCCAGGTCCCTGCTCTCCTAGTTGCACACCTGCACTGCCTCCTGGCAACCCTGCACTTGGGACTGTATCTGCATTCCTACAGTCCTCCTACTTGCACTTATCTAACACTTGTCTGCACTTAACCCCCCTACACTGCCACCTGTTGGCCCCACTCTTTTTTTCTATGTCTTGATCCTATGTCTCCCACTTCTCCTCCTTCCCTTCCCCTGGTATAGGTGATCTATAAATAAAATATCATATCATATCCTACTGCACATCCTGCATTCTTTTTCATTGTCATAGGTGGCCCCCTATGCACCTGGGGACCACCCACACTCATCGCTGCCACCTGCGGTATGTATATTTTATTTTAGGCTGGGCCCTGTTGGCTGGGGCCCCACCGGACATCACTGCCGTGGCCCGGGGTATATATATTAGTTTAGAGTGGGCCCCGTTGGCTGGGGCCCCACCCAACATCACTGCTGCATCCTGCAGCATCTTTCAAGTCCATGGGTAGGCCCCAATGGCTGGGGTCCCACACAAATTCACCACGTGGCCCGGGCACTATTAACAGATCCGGCGGTGTCCCTGTTGCTATGGGGATGCTGCCGCGCACACTGAAGAGCGCCAGTCCTCCTCCTGGCCCTCCCACTCAGCAGTACATTGTGGAAAAGCAAGGGGCAGGCTGCGACTTCACCTGGGCCACTCCGCTGGGCAGGCTGGGGCTTCCTTTACCCAGGCCGCTCAACGAAGCAGCGACCCGGGATTTACCCACCGCCTCCTCTTCACCCAGGTGGGCCGCCGAGGCCCAACTGGGGCTTACCTTTTGGATTAAGCGGGCCTCTGCTGCACGCTCTGCATCACCTCCGGACTGCTCCTGACATACGCAACCTGGGACGATTTTCTCAATAACAGGCCTGCCTTGCTGGCCACGTGGCGGGCCTTTGGGGGCATGGCAGGGCAGCCTAGTCGGGTCCACCCCCCACATGCGGTCCTGGCCAGGCTGTTCTTGATGGTCCTGGGCAGCCACGCCACGTTGCCCGGGCCATTAATGTATCTGGGGCCTGTCCGGTCTGGCCCCTGGGCGGGTCAACAGGCGCCATGGCCGAGGGGCAACCGAGCCGCTCCTGGCATAGCAGCTTGGCCTACCTGCATAGTCTCTGCGGGGGCTCGCCATTGCGCTGCCTGGCGTTTTTCAACAAATTAAGGCCCCAGGAGGGCGCTAGAGGCAGCGACCCCCTGAGGTAAGTCTCTTTCTTTTCTCTCCCTCTCTTCAATTGTCCTTTTTCCAACCGTCCTTATTTTCAAATCCTGCTGGATTCTTTTCTTATTTCTCCTGCCCAGTCCATTCTTGGGCAAGGGAGTTCTTTTCTATTGTTCTGTCCTTTACTTCTAACGTTCCATCCAGCCCCTTGGTGGGCTGGATAGTTTCCCCCAGACACATAATTAATTAAAAGACACAGACAGACTACATTTAAGTAAAGCCTTTTATTATTACACTGGTATCTGCGTCTTTTCTTTCTGTGTCTTCCCTCAGATGACCAGCATGTAGCCCACTAGCCAGGCCCTGTGGGGCCACGGGCTACACGCCTTTTTTCAGAGCGGCATTCAATTTATGGTCCACCAGGTCCCAAAGGGCAGCGTCCTCATCAGCCATGGAGGAACGGCCCACCAAACTGGACAGGATATCATCCACCACCACTGTGTCAGGGAGAAAATCCTCAGCACCCTTCAGAGGGTAGAGACGAGCCACGAAGCATGGAGACGTGCTCTGGGTCTTTCCACTTATGGAGCACCTTGGTCTTAATATCAGGCATCAGGGGAGCCTAAGCTTCGGAGTGTGCTTATCTGGGGGTCAGATGAGCACTCCCCTTCCACCGAGACAAAGAACCCCATGGAGTCTGAAACCTGGGAAATTGCAGTCTCAACCTCATCCCGGGAGAGATATTTGCCTTTGGTCTCATCATCAGAGCCACAAACCATTGAAGAATGAGCAGAGACAGTGGAGGCCCGAAGAGGAAGAAGAAGCCAAAAAGGAGCTTGATCTCCTTCTGGGACAAAGAAAACTTGGCTTCTTTTGTTTCTTCTTGGCACAACGTTGTGCAGGACTCCTGGAACCAAAAGGAGAGTCCACATGTTTCCTCTTTTCAGAATGCTTGCCCATGCTGGCCCACACAGACCAGAAATGCTGAAAACCAAAGCAGAAAGCAGCTCGATGTTGCAGAAGCCGTCACTAAGCAACCAAGCCACCTAGTGAGCAGAAACACAGAGACATAGCAATCCGCCCAGAAGAACCAAGTGGTCCCGCCCACAGTCAAGCCAACAAACTCTGTAGCCTTAACAAGGAGTGGAAAACCCTTCCCGCACCCAGGCATCCACTGGAAGAGGGGAGGTGGGTGGAGGACTCAAAACACAGAGACCAGCAATGCTGAAGAAAAGTCTGCTGATCCGGCACATCAAAGCAAGCACCAAGCAGAAAGATCCCAAGTTCAACCAGGCCCCAATCCCGCATGGAGACCGGGAGGCTGCATTTGACCAGGTACATGCCGGTGCCGCCCGCAGGAGAATGCCACCATGGAAGATTCAGCAACGATGTTCCCCAGAGCCCCACTCCGGGAATAACCAGTCCCTGTCGGGGACAGGAGAAAATTAACTGGTGTATTGTGGGTAAGTGGGAGGTTATATCTCCGTAAAAAAATTTATATTTTCGCCAGGGACTGTGAAATGAGGAAGAGGGATGTGGAGGTAATGAAGCAACACCCACCAGCTTCCAAATTGTGTTTTTTAAACCTTTTTTTTAAAACAGGTTTTATAAATGTTTCAACAAAACAACAACACAACATGTACACTTTGTGAATCACTTCCAATGATACATCATATTGTTTGTTCAAACTTCCCCCCTCCCTACAGCCCTCTCTCCCCCCAGCCTATTCCACTTGAAATGTTTACCTATGCTATGTATTAAATTGCTTGAACTTCTACCATATCTCTATTCCACAGGTTATGATGGTGCACGTGTCTGAGTTTGGGTGTCATCGCATGCAGGTGTTTGTTTGTTTGTTTGTTTGTTTATTTGGTATAGCGCAGAAACCAAACCCGAAGGGGTAGCTGGGCGCAAACAGTACAAGGTTGCTTAAGAACTTAGTTACAGGAGAAATACACGTTATACATTCGCAGTTAAATCATGAAAGTGCAGTTTTTACAGTTCACCTTAGATCAACGGTAGGTATAGTGAGAAAGCAACGGGAAAAGAAGAAAAAAAGAAAAAGGGGAAAAGTGCGGAGCTAGGGTTAAGTCTAGTTGATCGGATGTCATTCAGCTGGTTGCAGATATCTCGTGTCTATGTGGGAGGGGGAGGTCCAGCTAGGTGTCATTGGCACGGATCCAGGTAAGGACTTTTCGCCTGAAACTCGAGTAAGGTTGGTCCATTCTGAGATCCAAGGGGAGTTTGTTCCAAGTTTGCGCAGCTATGATTGGGAAACTAGTGCCGCCGGCTGTACTCTTTTTGAATCTAGGCATCACTAAGGTGAAGGCGTTGGTCAGTCTAGTGGGACGGTTAGAGGTTCTCTTGTGGATTCTGTTGGCCAGATAAGGGGGGGCAATGTTGTTAAGACATTTGGATGTGAGTGAGAGTATTTTAAGGGTGATCCTGTCTTTGATTTTTAGCCAATGGATATTTTTCCTAAAGGTGGAGATGTGGGCTCTGTTAGGAATGTTTAAGGCTACTCTGATAGCGTTATTTTGGAGAGTTTGTAGTTTGTTAAGGATATACTTGTTAGAGCCTGCATAAAGGGCATTGCAGTAATCCAGCTTGGATATGATGAGAGCATTAGCTAATGTGATGCAGCTAGTCTCAGTTAGGAAAGGTCTACATGCTCGGATTAATTTGCAAGTATATGCCGTGGAGGATGCTAGTGAGTTCGTTTGCTTTTTGAAGGTGAGCGCTGAATCAAGATAGACCCCGAGGGTTTTGACTGCAGGCATCACTTTGATGACGTTATTGTCAATGTTGAATGCGGCATAGTTGGGGTCAAGTTTTTTGATAGCCAATGCTGAGCCAATGATCAGTAGCTCCGTCTTGTCGTCGTTCAGGCAGAGGCCATGGGATGCCATCCAAGTCTGAATGAGGAGATATATCTTATTTACTAAGTCCGTGTCTTCCAAGAAGTTACCCGAAAGGGGGATTAGAATCTGAGTGTCGTCTGCGTAGTTAGTGTAGATAACACCCAGTCTGTCCAACTTATCAAACAGGGGCTTAGTAAAGATGTTATACATCGTCGGAGAAACACATGATCCTTGGGGAACACCGCAAGAAACTTGTATGGGATCAGCGGCTGCTGAAGGTGAGAAGACTCTCATTGTCCGGTTTGCAAGGAAGGATTGTACCCAAGCTATGGCATCACTTGAGAAATGAGCGGCTGAGCTGAGGTGATTGCATAAGACTGCATGATCTACCAGGTCGAAGGCCGCAGATAGGTCAAGGAGGAGTAGCATCGCTGTTTTACCATTGTCCTTCAACTCGTCAATTTGGGTCTTGAGGTCAATCAAGGCTGTTTCAGTGCCGTGAAGGGGACGGAAGCCAGATTGCCGTGAACCTAGTAAATTGTTAGTTTCTAGGTAGTCCTGGATTTGCAGGTATGCTACTCTGTCTATGATTTTAAGTAGGAAAGGGACAGTAGTGATGGGCCTGTAGTTAGTTGGTATAGCAGGGTCAAGTGTTTGTTTTTTTAGTAAGGGAAGCACCCAGGATTGTTTGAGGTTGTTCGGTACTAGATTAGACTTAAAGGATGCATTAATGATTTTTGAAATGAAAGGTGCTAGGTCACGAGCTGCATCTTTTATAATTTGGGCCGGACAGTTGTCACCTTTACAGTTGGAGGGTTTTAGAGATAGTATAATTTTTTCTGTCTCTAATACGGATATCTTTCTGAAGCTAAATAGGTGAGGGGTGTTAGATTGGTTAGGGGGGAGCTGAGGTTGCAATGTGGGTTCTGTTGGCAGGAGCAAGGAAGCTTTTTTATTAGCAATTTTAGATTGGAGCGAGCTAATTTTACCCGCCAGGGCATTTTGTATATTAGTGCACCAGGACTTGTTTTTGGGAATGTTGTCAGGTGGGGTTGTGGGTGATTCCATTTCACGGAGGATGGAAAATAGCTCCTTAGTGTCTGATTTGGCTTTAGAGATTCTGTCATTGAAGGTATTTCTTTTAGTGTTTATAATTTCCTTTTTATACTGTTTGGCAAGGGTGGCTAATTTAGATTTGTTCTCCTCGGTGGGTGAGTGTTGCCAGATAGACTGCAACTTTCTTTTTTGGATTCTAAGGTCTTTCAGGTGTGGCGTGAACCAGTTGTTAAGGTGACAGAGTTGTTTGCTTTTGCGCAGCTTGGTGGGGGCAATCAAGTCAAGTGCCTTGATCATAGAGCTGTTGTAAGCTTCAACAAGCGACGTAGGGTCTGTAATGTTGTCTAAATTATTGAGAGTAGGGAGAAGGTGGGGTAGGAGTTGTTCTGATGTGATGTCTTTTTTACTTCTGGTGGGAAGTGGCGGGGCCATGAGTATAGGTTTGGGCCGGATAAGGTCTAGTGAGGCATTGAATACAATTAAGTGGTGGTCAGTCCAGGATTGTGGTATTATGTTGGTAATGCTGATGTTACAGTTCCGATCAGCAACCCAGTCTAGGGTTCTACCTTTGGCATGAGTAGGAGAGGAGACTTTTTGAGATAGGGCGTAGTCATTCAGGAGTGATGCGACAGATAGGGCATGTTTGTCGTTGCTGTCATTAAAGCCCAGGTTAAAGTCTCCCAGTAATAGTATTTGAGCGTGGTCTTTAGTATTGTTGGTTATAATGCTGGTTATGTCGTCTTCAAAGGTACCCAGTGGTCCAGGTGGTCTGTAGATAGCATGCAGGGTGAGAGTCCGGTTGCAAGAGAGGTGCAGTTTGGCAGTAAGGAGTTCGCAAGATGAGAATATCTGGGTAGTAACTAGTTTGATAGGTAAGGTAGCTTTGTGAATGATGGCTAGGCCGCCACCTTTAGTGTTAGGTCTATCGACTCTTAGTAGTTGGTAGCCGTCAGGTATAGCTAGCATGATGGCAGGGCCAGCTGCATCATGGAGCCATGTTTCGGTTATGACTAATAGGTCTAAGTTTTCGTTGGTTAAGGTGTCCGAGATCTCGGTAGCATGGGCGACCATGGACCTTGCATTAATGAGAGATCCAGTTATTGATAGGGTACTGTTTGGTTGAGTCGAGGAGGGTTGTTTGTTTTTGGAGGGGGTATCTCTTTGTATCTGTGGCTGGTTAGTGGTTATAGGAGCAGGGCGAGGGGTGGTAGGTTTGGGGTATTGCGAACGTTTGTTTACTAGGTCGATATAGCCTCTGTGATTATGGTAGGAAGATGGTTCATGAAGACAGGACAGTCTTGCCCTTAGTCTCATGTTTCTGTCCATAGCAGGGTGTGAGTCCGCAGTTGCAAATGCCATGGTGGTAAGGAGGCTCAGTGCAATGTGTAGAGATTGGTAATAGGTAGTTTTCATTCTAGTAGTGGGCAGGTGGAGCCAGTTCTTGCATCAAGTGTATCCAGGCCCCTAAATCCATGTTTTGCTCCTCTTGGCCCCAACGAGGTGCTTCCTGCCACACAGCAGCTTCTGCCAATGGCCATTTCTGAAGGTCCCTCAACCACACATCCATCATTGGGCCATGACGAGCTTTCCACCCCATTGCTATCCTGCGCTTTGCCAGGATGTATGCTAAATCTCTCCGCTTTCTGATATGTCATGCATGCTTTGGTCTCGGAAAAATTCCTAGCAAGCGCGCCTTGTTGAGTCTGGCGACAAGCCGACCTTAGTTAGGGTACAGGCTACTTCCTCCCAAAATTGGTATATTTCCACGCAAGCCCAGAACATATGTATCAGGTCTGCGTTGATGAAGCCACATTTCGGACAAGCTTGTTCTGTTGCATTACTAAATTTAGCTATTTCCTTCGGAGTTAAATACGCTATGTGGGTGACATACAATTGGAACAGCTGTAATCTCGCATTTCTAGACACTTTCTTGTGATACCCCGTGGTCCTACTCCAAGTTGCATCCGACAGCTGCTCTTGCAAGTCTGCTTTCCAACATTGCCTAACCTGTATTAGATTGCTATCCTGCTTCCCTGTCAGTATCTCATATATTCTTGATGCTGCATGTCCTCCTTCAGAGATATCATAGAGCGTTTCGATCGTTTCATCTTCTACCAGTACTACCTCTGATCCTGGCCATTTTCAATTTTATTCTATGTAGGAGTGAAGCGTAGGTTATGTGTTGCCCTTCCCTTACTCCTGATTCAGAAAGACATCATAAAGGTCATCGGACATCCCTCTTTCAATATCCCTCCCAATGTCACCGCCCCTCTCCCAGTATTTTCTAACATTCAGCCTAAGTAGCGAATCTTCGCTTTTTAGCGTCACCAATGGGATCTGGGGCGAGTAGGGTGTTTCTGTGCCTAAAAAGTGGCAGGCTCTTTGCCACATCGATATGCCTAGCTTCAGCCACGGTTGTATACTAATTGACCTTTTCACAATTGACCTTGGGAGAATTGACCTCGGGAGAATTGACCTAATTTAGAAGGTCAATTAGGACATATATGTGGGGGGAAACCCCCCGCAACTAACCCCACCAAATCCAAAACCCCCTACAACTCCCTATCCAATCCCCTTATATTATTTATAATCCAAAACCAACCCAGTACATATATTAAATAACTAAAATAATATAAAGGTCAATTGTTCAGAAGGTCAATTAGGACCACTATAATTAGATCAATTGTGCAAATGGTCAATTGTAAAAGGTCAATTTGGGTAATTCTTCAGCAACAGCGGGGGCCTGGGATCACGTGATACACACCATCTCTTTTAAAAAGAATGGGGTGCATGCCAGTTGTAGTAACTCAGTATCTTGAGTCTGTTCGTCTGACAGCCAGTATGCAGGCAAACAGGGTTTTGGCACGGCCCAAAGTACCTCTCAAAGTCCGGCACTTTTATCCCTACCTGTTCGTATGGCCTCTGGAATTTCTGCAGCGACACCCTACATCTCGAGTTGTGCCATAGGAAGCTCCCGCAAGTAGTGTTTAGTGTCCTAAAGAAGGCTTTGAGTATATCAAATGAGACATTTATAAAATAATGGAGCAGCCTCGGGAGCACTACCATTTTCACCAACACGGCTCTTCCATTAGTGTAAGCAGCAACTAGACCCAACATTTCATGGAGTTCTCTATTTTATTCACCGCCTTTAATGTGTTCTGTGTATGTTCTACTTTAGGGTTGTGGAAAATGTCTACTCCGAGGTATCTAAATGTGTCAATTTCCCATTAAATCGGTAATTTTGGTAACCCGCTCATGGTTCTCCCCCTGTACCCTGCAAGGGGGAACAAACTGGACTTCTATGCATTTATTGTAATCCCAGAAAGGTCCGCATAGCGCTGAAGCACATTTAATATGTATTGTAAATTGGTCTCTGGTTGATGTAGGTAAAGAAGCTTATTGTCCGCATACAGGGAGATCAGGTGTGTGCTGCCCCATATTTTGATGCAAGCTTCATGGTATTCTTTCCGTAGGTATACCACCAGCGGCTCCAAGGCCAATATAAATAACATAGGAGACCAGGGACAGCCTGCTTAGTGCCTTTGCTTAACCTCCATTGCTCTGATATAGTTGTGCCTGTCTTGACTCTCGCCACTGGGTTGGTGTATAGTAGCTTTACCCATTTGAAATATGTAGGGCCCATGCCGAAACCCCTCAACACCGCTAGTAGCCAAGGCCACCTGACCGAGTCAAATGCCTTAACTGCATCCAGCGAGGTTACTGCCATAAGCTGAGTGCTGTCTTGGGTATGGTCGATGACATGGTGCAAACGCCTTAGATTACATGTCATATTCCTATTTGGAACGTAACCTGACTGATCTGGATGTATGAGTTTGTGAATTACCGGCTTCAACCTGTTAGCCATCAGAGCTGTCAGTATCTTTCCATCTTGCTTAAGCAGTGAGAGTGGCCTGTAAGAGCCACATTCAGTATCGGGTTTTTAGGCTTCAGTAATGGGACTATAATTGACTCTCTTAGTGACGGCGGTATAATGCCTTTCTCTAGTGATTCATTCAGCATTGCCATTAATGAGGGCGTGATCTCTGCCATGAACTCTTTATAGAACTCACTTGGTAGCCCATCCACACCTGGAGCTATACCTGATGGCAACCTCCTTATGGTGTGTTCCAACTCCTCTTTGGTAATGGGGGCTTCAAGCTTGTCCGCCTCTTCTACATCTAGCTTTGGACGATTTATCAGTGCCAGAGCTTCTTCTATTTCTGACGCTTGGGTTTATGAACTCTCCTCATATAGCGTCATCTAAAAATTATAAAAACATCTATATCCTATTGTGTCTCACAGACATCTCCGTTTTCAGCCGTGACTGCCCGAATCATGCTCCGCTGCGTTTTGCTTTTGTACAACCAGGCTAGCAAGCATCCCGGTTTGTCTCCTTTGGCGTGTTGCCTTTCCACATACTTCCTATAGCTCAGCATACCTAATCTGTCCCAATGTACTAAGCACTCATGCTGCAGGGCAACGGCCTCTTGGGCACTCCTGCTGGTTAGATCTCTCTGACCATTCGTCGATTCTAATTTTATTTTCACCTTACGTAAGTCATTCTATATTGCGGCTTGAACCCAGTTCGGCTTGGCAATTGCAGTCCCCCTGATCCACACTTTGAAAGCCTCCCATAATGTACCCGCTGACTCAACATTTCTGGTATTATGTGTGAAGTACTCTTGCATCCCTTCTCTTAAATGTTCCCTGAATGTTTTGTCCCTCAGAGACTCACTCCTAAATCTCCATGTTGGGATACGTGCTCTCGGAGGGGGTGGGGAGGGAGCTTGTCATGTAACAATCAGTGGGGCGTGGTCTGACAGAACTTGTGCCTTATATTCCGCCTCCTCGAATTCACCCAGAGTGTCTTCTCCCATAAAAATATAATCCAATCTAGTGTACAGGTCTTCGGGCGCGGTGTGATGTGAGTATCCGTGGGCCTGCGGGTATAGAGTCTGCCATATGTCTGAGAGTTTAAATGCTCGCAACAATGTGGACAGGGCTTTGGCTGAGTGGAGAGGGTGCATACATTTGTCATCTGATCGATCTAGTGTAGGGTTGAGCGTGCAATTAAAGTCTCCACCCCATATCAACGTACCATCTCTAAGTGGACTTATTAATGGGTATAATGTGCAGAAATAACCCACCATATCATGGTTAGGCACGTACATGTTAATAATACAGAATGTTCTGCATTCAACCCAACCTCGTAATACACACATCCTGCCCTCTTTATCTCGGAAGGTCCCGAGCACCCTCAAATGTACCGAAGGTGCCACCCATATTATTACACACCTGGCATAAGTAGAATATGTCGAGCCCAGGTTCGTACCTCACCATTTTTTAGCAAGTGCACTCTGTTTCTCTTTTGTGAGGTGAGTTTCGTGCAAGAACGCAACGTCAGTTTTCTGACGCGTTAAGTAAGTCATAATCCTATTACGTTTGATATAACTGTTGAGGCCCCTGACATTCCAGGATACTATTCTAAATTCCCCCATCGGACTTGAACATTCTAACATGCATCAGCAATCCAATGTTCAAATACAGCATATACAGTGTGGACTCATAGGCTAACTCCCAACTAACTACCTCAACTCCCCTACCCCACCCCCTCCCAACAATTGCCCAGCTCAATGCCTTGTGCTCAGGCATCCCCACTTCTCGCCCTCACTCCAGTTTGATACGTTACTGCTAGTATCCAAACAAAAAATCCTACCTGAGGTGTAGGAGGCTCCTGCGTAGTGCGATCTTAAATAAGCACCACGTTATTGGCTCCTGCATTTTGACAACTCTCGTTTTCCTGAGGCTATGATTCGGTGGACCTTACCACCGCTACTTATGAACTTATTGGCTTCTGCTGCCTTATGGTGGTCGTGGTCTCCTAAGTGCGTCTACTCGTTGCTACTTCGACCAGCTTCTGCTCCGGTTGGTAAATTCTGCGTGTTCATCCTCTCATATACATCCTCAGGTTTATCAAAGAAAATTGTGCGGCCTTTGTGAATCACTTTCAATCTAACCGGATACAGAAACATGTAATTCAGGTTGGCCGTTTAACTGATATGTAGTTCATACTTTGCTGTTGCACCTGTAGGGTGTAATCCGGGAATGCAGTTATCGTGACAGACGCACGTTGAATCGTCCCACCTTTGCAGAACTATTCAAGGAACTTTTTCCTATCTCTGTAGTTCAATATATGGCCTATTATTGGCCTTGGCGGGGCTCCAGGTGGTGGTTTCCTCATCCACGACCTATGCACCCTTTCGACCGTGAAGCCTTGAGTGAATGCGCCAGGGCTGATTTCTTGCTGCAGCAAGGTCTCAATGTAGTCTGTCGGGTTCACTCCTTCTTCTCTTTCCGGGAGCCAAATAATTCTTACATTATTGCGTCTAGCTCTGCCTTCTGCATCTTCGCCTCTGCCTTCCAGATTACGCACCTGTTCTTGCAGTACCCTGACTTCCTCAGAGGTGTCCTTTAGGACACTTGTATTTTCTGTCACTGTCTTTTTAAGTGTCCCCGTGTGTTCAGCAAGTGCCCTCAACTCTTGTTGTAACAAGTTCACATCTATGCTGATGGCATCTATTTTGGCCTCGAGAGACTCTTTCAGAGATGCTATGGCTTCGAGAATCTGTAGATCCCCCTTCTCGAGCATCTGCTCACTTTGAGGTGGTGGAGTTGCCTGGGTAGGGCTTTCTGTTGGGAGCGTGGTTTTTGTGCATGCCTCCAGCGTGAGCTGCTTCCCTTTGCTTCTTTGCATTTTAGACGCCATGGTCCGTTGCCCCCTCGTCCCTCAGCACCCTTGCTAATGGCAGCGTTGCCAGGACAAGTCGATTCCACTACTTATCGGCCCGTTCTTACAGGCCGTTGTTGCCGCTATCCCACCAATTGCGCCCTGGAGTGTTCTGACGTGTTTGATAGGTATGGTTACTCCTTCCCGTGCAGGTGTAATCTTCACTGCCCTGTGCCTCAGCCTTAAGGGCTGGACCTTGCTGGGTGGGCTTGCATTGTATTTCTGTGCCTCGCTACAGCGTAGCAGACAGCCATCAGGGGATATTGCCGTAACCAGAGTTATCCTGCAAGCTTTCCGTGGGCCGCACAGCACACTGTAGATGGACCTATCTTTTGGTGACTCTTTCCATTCCCTGATGTCCGGCCCATCATGCACAAGGCCCTTACAGGTGTGCAGTATGCACACTCATAGCCATGGGCCAGCCCGTCCACATTCAGGATCCTTGGGATGAAGGAAATGTGAGCATCTGAATTTGTATTGTTCTTGTTGTTTATAGTAGTGCCCCTGACCACTTCTCTAATCAATGCACAACACCTTAGGTCGTAAGTATTTTTTTTCCCCACTCTTAACTACTCCCTCCAGTTCCGGGTTATGGTGTGAACTGGGTCAGTCTTGTGGGAACTGGGGAAGTTTATTGGCTTGACTGCCATGTTAAAATGTGCCCCCATTATGTTTCATTATCCCCTTTAGCTTGACTAGCCAGTTGCCATTAGTCATTGTGCTGTGCAGCCCATACCTCTTCTGCAGATCCCGGCGGATTCCTCAGTATTTGGCCCCCTACTTCCTTTGACTTGCGTCTCTGATATCAATTGGAGAGACTGCCATCCACATGGGTGTCTTCCATCTTTGCTGGTCGTTTCATTCGTTGCATCCGGCCTGCCACGATAAATCCCTTCTTGTCCTTCAAGGGGTTTACTAACCCCTGTTGCGGGAGACGACCTGTCCCGTCCGGGTACGTTTACCCTCTGTTGTGCCTCTTGTACATAAGGGTGGCACAACTTATGGAAGCCTTAATCCCTGCTGCTGCACTGGTTTTCAGAGCAGCTTTCCCCCAGACTCTACAGGTGCGAGTATGTGTGTCCTCCTTTATGTTGCACCCGTGCCTTTCTGGTCACCCTGTCTTCTAAACCCTTCCATCAGCTCTCACCAGCCCACCTAGCTAATTCACAGCTGCACACTGCGAAGCTCCTGCTGCTGTAAATGCTATCTTGGGTGGGTTGTGTCTGTAACAATATATTTGTTCCATGCGCATTAATAACATGTGTTGCTTTCATCCGTGCCACTTTGTCTGTTTCTCGCTACGTTTCTGCCCATATACGCCCATTCCTTCCACCGCAGACTGCTACTGTGTAACAGCTGTCTGCAATATCTTCACAGCCGCCAGCTGCTATTGTCTTGCTCCTGGGTCCTGCCACTTCCGCACGTTCGTCCAAGGTAACGTCGGGGCTGCACTTTCCTTTTATGTTGTTTTTCGTACGCGGCTTGTGTGTACACCATCCCTTCTTGAATGCAATGCTTCCGATGCTGCAGCCACTCCTCTTGCATATTTGGGGACCACCCTTCATGTCCTGCTACAGGATAGCTGGCAGTGCCATCGCTGACACGGAGGGCTCTGTATATGCTGATTCTTGTGTAACTCTGCAATCGCTGTCCCAGACACGGTCCGGCCCACGCAAAAGTCTGGGGTCTGTTTTGGTCTATGCTGCACACCAGTGGCTCCTCACACCGTGCCACTGTGTTACAGTGTCCAGATTTCGCTCGGCTCTTTGTTCTCAATCGTCCGCCATCTTGCTACTTCCGTCGTTCACAGCTCCTGAACTTCTATCAGCTTGCGCTGCCCGATTCCTCCAAAAATAGCCACCAGCTCTCACAATTCAATGCTCCGTCACTTCATGAGTCCGGTGATACTTTTTTGTGCGCGAACGCACCATGTATCCCCAATATTGCTCAGGATCATATAGGATCAGCAGGAGCTCCCAGAGTACCATCCTACTGCATGACCCTGCAGCCCTGCCCCCCTGTTTTTGAAACCTTCTTTTCCAAATTCTTTTAACTTATTCTGTGCAATCGCTTTTTTTATGAATAATGTATGCCCTCTTGAGGTGCGATACCCACAGCACTGCTAGAACTGTGAATCGTTTTCAACGTGTATCATGACCCTACTGTCAGCATGGCTGTTCCAAACTCCTGGCTTGCAACAATACGTGTTACTACTGACTTCTGCAATTGTATTCGCTCTCCCCTCTTGCTTCTCCACTCTCTTTGACTGCTTACTCTCAGTTCTCTCCACCTCTCCCTTTTTCCCTTTTCCTATCTCCTCCCCTTACTTTCTTCTATGCACTTACTCTATCAGAACTGTCCCTGATCCTAGTATGATAGCAACCTCCCTCCTCTCATCCCCCTCCCCTTACTTGTTTTTTTTCCTACACTCCCTCCAGCACGATCTGAATTGTCGTCAGGCCTAGTACGGTAGTCGCCTGTCTGTTTCCATTTCCTTCCCACTCTACCCCTCTCTTCCTTATCTATGTCTTAGCTCTTGCACTATCTGAAATGTCGTCAGGCCGAGTACGATAGTTACTGTTCATGGCCTATAATAATGGCATTGTATTTTCCCTTGTTCCCTCCGTTGCCTGAAGCGCTTTGAAACACATTGGGCCTCATTATGAGGTTGCCCGGTAAGGCAAAAACGATGCCGGTATAGTAATTCCGGCATCGTTTACCGTCCCGTTGCATTCCGACCCGCAAACCCGGTATTAGCGGCACCCTAAATAACGGTGCCGCTAATAGCAGCATAGGCGCGTACACACGCCCCTTCAGGGAGCAGATACCGGCATGCCGCTAATAGGGGGAAAATCCAACCTACGCAGATATGCAAATACCGGCATCGCAAAGCCGGTAATCACGGGCTGCATGATGCTGGCCATACAGGCATCGCGGACCACCTGCAAACAGCAATCAGGATACAAAGCAGCTGCCACAGGTGCACACAATCCCCACAGGTGGAGTCAATGGAGGCTGGGCCAGTATAAACTGAGCACACCCACACACCCCCCCCCCCCCACAGGTGGAGGCAATGTAGACTGGCCAGTACAAAAGGAGCACACCTACACACCACACCTCTTCCCACACCAAAATGCTACCACTAGCTGTTGCAATCATGGCGCTGGAGGACATGCCTATACTGCTACAACTACAGCAACAACAGCAACAACAACAACAACAACTACAGCAGCAACAACAGGTAGCACAGAGGAGACGCAGGAGGAGAAGGAGGGTGAGACAGGCCCAGCAATTACCACCAGCACAGCCACCAGTGCCTCGTAGGCAGCCACCAATCCCTCGCACCAGACCCAGCCCATTTAACCTAACCCCTGAGCAGATCCACACCCTGTACTGGTTGGACCGTGACACCATCACCACCATAGTGGACATGATACAGAACAACATTGCCAGCCACATAGAAATACGCACTGCCATCCCCCACTACTAAAGGTGGTGTCTGTGCTACACTTCCTGGCCCCAGGCACCTACCAACACACAGTGGGCCAGCTGCATGGCATTTCACAACCACTATTTTCACGCATGCTGAACCAAGTGCTGGATGCCCTCCTGAAACACACAAGCACCCACATATCCCTACCACGGACTGCCCAGGAGATAGCTGAAACCAAAGTAAGCTTGCATGCACTGGCAGGCATGCCCAATTGTGTTGGTGCCATCGACTGCACCCATGTGGAATTGGTAGTCCCCCATGCCATAGAGGTGGTGTACCGCAATCGCAAGCAATACCACTCCATCAATGTGCAAATGGTATGTGACTCCTGCAAGATCATCACCCATTGCTGCGCCCGATTTCCTGGATCCACACATGATGCCATGGTACTGCGCAAATCCACGCTACCCCGTCACATGCAGCGACATGCTGGGCCACGTGCCTGGCTGCTTGGTGAGTTGCACAACTGTCCCATGGCTGTGCTGTGGGGTACTGATGTGTGCGGATGCAGAAGGGGGGCCTACTGCACCTGGGTGGGAAAGGGGGGGAATAGTGCACTAGGGTGGGAAAGGGGGTGGGGGGAATAGTGCACCTGGGTGGCAATAGCCAGTGAGTGGAGAATGCATGCAGAGTTAAACACTCCTCACCTGAACCAGCCAAACGGAACATAACACATCACTGGGCCACATATCACAAATAATGCATATGGATGACAACAAGTAAGAGGCACAATCAGGCCACCATGGTGATGGCAAGCAATGCATGACTGAACAGGATGGCAACTGCGGCAATGTGGCTAGTGTGACCATGCATAGTGAAGAATATACAGCATGAATTGGAGGCTAAACATTGTCGCGCTACCACAGCACATCTTCCTCAGCATGCATGATTACACCCTGCATCATCTATTTAACCCCATCCAGTGTACCACACCTCATTACAGTATACATTGCATCTAGGTGACTATTTTGTATACGCACAGGGACATGTGCATGCCCACACCAAATAGTTGCTGCCATGACTGTGCTCCCTGAAGGTGGCAGTTCAGAGTGACACACACCTATTTGTATCTGCTTGCAGGTGATGGAGGATATCCCTTGCGGCCGTGGCTACTTACCCCTGTGCGGAACCTGCAGAACAGCCATGAAGAGGAGTACAATCGTGTGCACGCTCGTACCCGTGTTGTGATTGAGCAGACCTTTGGCCTGTTGAAGGCGCGGTTCCGCTGCCTAAGCAGGTCTGGTGGGGCACTCCTATATAGGCCTGAGAAGGTGGCAAAGATCACCATGGCCTGTGTCATGCTGCACAACATGTGCGTCCGGAGGAATGTACCACTGCCACTTGACATTGACGTGCATGGGCCGGGTGAGGATGAAGGGGATGGAGACGGAGGCGAAGGAGCCCCCCGGCCAGTACGTGATGCACGGGATGTCCATGCTGTACGCCAAGCAATAATCGACGAATACTTTTGAAACGCAGGGACCATGAAAGCAATGTGCTACTGACACACTGGCTGCATGTGGACATGCACACTTGTTTTGTTAGAAGTTCGCCACTGTACACCATCACACATTAAATGTACATGCACAAAATGAAGTATGTCCTGCTCTTGATTTTCTTGCAAACGGGTGTATTTTTCAGACATGTGATAATGTAAACATATTCCCCTCACAACCCCCAGTGAACTCCCTCACCCAACCTACAAACCCCAGAAATATCCCAGTGAACTCCCTCACCCACCCTACAAACCCCAAAAATATCCCAGTGAACTCCCTCACCCACCCTACAAACCCCAAATTTCCCCAAATGTACACCAAACACTGTTCCCTTGACCAACGCCCATTTGTCTATTGGCATTGTCTACCCACTCTACTTCTTAGCTATTTCGGGATCAGGGGGTGCCATGTCCAAGCGCCGTGCACTCCTCTGCGTCATCCGCACGGGGCTTGATTGGGCTGAGGTCGAAGGGGTTGTGGCAGTGGAGGTGTCAGTGGCCGGTCCCATGCCTGCCCCAAGGTGTGGGTGCTGCATTTGAGGCAGGTTTGACATCAGGGCTTGCGTAAGTGCCCCCAGACACTCCCTCATGGCAGTTGTGGATGCCTCAACAGCAGCAGTGTTAGCAGCGATGGCTGTAGCAATGGCCCTCATGGAGTCATTACTATCAGCAATTTGTTGGCGCATTAGTTCAAGCATCGACTCCTGTTGTGCCTCAACCCTTGACAGGCGAGCCTCGACGGAGTCGTTGGCAGCAGGAGTGCTGGTGGCCGGGGTGGTGGTAGGCAGGGTGGAGGTAGGCAGGGTGGTGGTAGGCAGGATGGTGGATGGCACTTGCGTGGGGCCCACATCCAGGCCACAGTCCTCCTCAAAGAGGCATATGTCAGACTCTCCAAGGTCCGAGTCGTGGAGGCATGGGTGGTCGCTGCTCTCGGCCTCTGTAGGGGGGGGCTGGTAATGGGGCTTGGGGTGGGTGTGGTGGACATGACTGTGTCACCCTTGTTCTCCACATCAGCATCCGCAACGTCCACGGTGGATGGCGGAGTGGGAATGGAAACGCCTCCCACTGTTGTGGGTGGCTGCTGCTGGACTCTGGCTGCAGGTGTTTCCTGCTGGTATTCTGCCCGGTGTGGCACACTGCCTGTTGGTCTGGGCAGTTTGTGGGGCTGGAGGGTGGCGGTGGCCCTGGTCCCTTGCCGTGAAGTAAATGCACTTGCACCCCTGTGCTGCCTGCCATCTTCCTCATCGGTGCCTGGGGGATAGAAGAGATGCAGGCAATCAGTGATGGTGTCACATGGCAGCGATAATCTATTGCACTGTGATATGTTCATACATTCATGCATCCAATTCTTACAGGGGTGTGGCATTTGGTGTTCTGCGGGGGCATGTGAGCAATCAATGCATGGCTGGTGGCATGGCATTGGTATGGTGTCTGTGTGGTGAATTACATGGGCACGGTCGAGTCATGTTGCACATGTGTTGGGAATGGGATTGGCACTCAGCATGCATTTGTGTGTGGCAGGGTGTGGCACACATTCTTGACTGGATATGTTGATGTGGGTCTGGGACATGCATTGCCTTGCCTAGTCTCACTCCCACGTCACTTGTGCCACATCATGATTTACCCTACAGGGATGTGATGGGTCACTTACCTTCTTCTGGGGATGATGCAGCGCCCACCTCCTGCTCTCCGATTCCCTCTATGGACTCGGGATCTATAAAGGTACTGGCTGTCTCCTCCCATGGAGTCAACTTCACTGGTCAGTGTGGCCCCCTGCCTGTCGCCATGGCAACCCTCCTGTTGTCTGCCAGGATCTTCCTCACCCTGAGGTGGAGGTCATCCCACCGCTTGCGATAGTCGCGCACACTCCTTGGGGTGGTTCCCACTGCCGACACCCTCTGTGCGACCTCCTGCCAGACTTCCTTCTTTTTGGTCTGGGCTGCATGCTTCATGTCGGTACTCCTGATGGTGTCCGCATGCTGGGCCAGGGTGTCAGCGAGCATACTAAGCTCAGCGTCTGAAAAACGCTGTTTGTGCTTCCTGGGGTTCATCTTCCTGGTTGCCTTGGACGTCCTGGTTATTTTCTGCCACAGCACAACACAAATGGACTGGTGGTTGGGGAGGATGGCAATGGATTGTGTTTTTAAAGTTGGCCGCCGGCACATTTCCCGTTCCAGCGTGATGACGTAATTTCCGGGTCCGTTTTTTGCGAACACGGTATTACCATGGTGGTATTACCATGCCGGTATTTAGGGGTTGGTATGAGGCGGTACCGCTATGGGCGGGTCCCGCGATGCCGGTATAGGGGAGTTGGAGGACCTTTAGCAGCATGGCGGTATTGCCAGTACCGGCATGGAGGAACACGCGTGCTCGCGCACTCGTAATCACCTGCTAATAGCGGGTTCATACGAGCACGAACCCCCACATTCCGGCATGCCGGTAATGAACCCGCTTTTACTGGGCTACTCGTAATGAGGCCATTTGTGTATAGGCGCTATATAAACTATCATATCATATCAAACTCATATTCCATGCATACACTTAAAATAGCTCCTTTTTTCCTACAAGAACCGTTCAGTCTGTTTTTTTCTGGTAATTCATTTGCTAGGGACCATTGCGAGCCAGTCCTGGATTTTTTTTCCTGATGACTCCGGTATTTTCGTTTTTCAAATTTGTATAAGCCTACAGGTCCCAGGATGGAATGCGAAAAACCAGGACACACCATCTTGGCATATTTTTGTTAGTCTAATAAAAAGCATCAAACTTTGGACTTTGTGTGATTTTAAAACTGTATCAGTAGGACTTCAAATCTGTATTCCTAATATTAAATCCGAAATCTACATTTCCAGGTATTTTTTTAAAATAGACAATCCATAAACTTTTTTTTAAATCCTTGATGCGTTCACTACAAAGAAAAATATCTGTGGAAACCTTAAATAATGTTACAGTAGTTTAAAAAATCGATAATGTATTTTGCAGTTGAAAACGTTCCTGCATGCTTAAATGGGTGTTGGCTCATTTAAGACGGTAAACACGAATATTTTCAACACTAATTATAATTGCATCTGCATGCATGGGAAATCTTCAGACCAACAATATAGCTGATGTCCGCACACCATCCACTTCATAAACGCTTTCAATTTTCATCCGAACTCTGTGCCCAAATGCACCCATCCTTTCCCATAGAGCTCTGCGCTTGTCGTCACTTCCGGTGCGAGCTGCCGGAAAAGGCACTGACAGCTGCGAAGGAGTCAGCGTATCCCGGCCCCAGAGGCAGAGATGGAGAAGGTGAGATGCGAACGCTGACAATTGGATGTCATCGGAAAGCGTGCAGAGGCAACGGCAGCCCAATAGCTACGGCGTTGCAAGGCTGGGGTAGCCGCGAGGCTGGGTGGGAGGATGAGCGTTTGCAGTTATCTCTCCCATTGCTCTGCAGCATATCCCACCCCCTCCTGCGCTGTCAGAAGATGCAGCTCTCTGTGCAGTTCACATTAATCCTTAGGCTCCCTCGCCCGCTGTCGAAGGCTGCAGTTTACGGTGCACTGTACAATAATCCTGCCCTGACAGCCCGAAACCCCACCTCAGTTAATCGGCGCTGCTGTCAGGGGATGCAGCTCTTTGGGCATTGACCTGCAGTCGCAGCATTTGCCAGCACTCTATCGCTGTGCGGTATACACCCCCGCACAACCGCCACCCCGTTCAGAAGCGACAGCTCACTGTGCATATCATATTAATCCTGCAGTTGCACCCTGCCTCCCCGATCCTATCACCGTTAAGTACTCTGCTATCGGTGGGTGCACCTCTATATGCCTCTTACATTAATGTTGCAGTGACATCCTGCAGTTTATCACTGTCTAGTATATTCTCCTGCTGTAACTAAGCATACGCAGCTCGGTGTGCCATATCAATCTGCAACCCCCACCCCATCCACATTTTATTACGCCCCATACCCGCCAGATGATGCAGCTAATTGTGCCCGGTCATTGTGCAGCAGGCGTGCAAGACCAATGGGGTAATTTCGGGTTTTGGGCAGGACTCTGCCGATAAAACACTGCTTTATGGCCAGCACCTTAAAAAGAGACTGGCAGTTATTTTAACACAGCCCTCTATTAGCATTACATTATGCCTGAATGAGTTGTGATGGGACGTTTAAAAATGAAAGCTCGCTCAAAGCTCCAGTTAACTGCAAAATAGTTTCTATTTCCAAGACAAAACTAAATTACATAAACACCGACCTTTTTTTTAATGCTTAGTTTGTAAGGGTGATCTCTACTAGTTTGACATGTTAAAAAGGTTTTGCTTTCAGATGTGTATTTACATTTTGTGACGCAGTTACTATTAGCTTGTAACTTCACTGCACAATTCCTTTTATTGTGTGACTTTAAGTTCTGAATGTATAGTTGTGTAAAACCGTTGAGATTTTCCACAGCTGCGTTACTTTTCATTCTGTGACTTGCAGTCTACAATTCACGATGTGTAAAATAAAGGTATAATTCTTAACGTGTTTCAACTGCAAGGATTTGTATGTTGTAATTCTTTACTTTTTCATTTATGTACTTTCCAGGTAAGCTCTATAGGACTGTATGAGGTATTTAAATTCAGAACTTTAATATGTGTACCATTAACAACTAGAGCGTGAGCAAATTGCAGAACGTGTTAAATTATCAGGATCACTGCTTGACCAAAGTGAGTGACCATGGGTGAGGAAGTTAATCTCATAGTGCCTTATGCTGTTGGCAGAAATTCCAACCAGTTGCAAATGGATTTTGCTGGACCATTTAGTTGCATTTGGCTTTTTGGGCTTCTCTGCACTGCCATGGGGATAGTTTAGTACAATTCCGCTTAGTTTGTTTGTTTTATTATTTATAATGCGCGCCAGACCCGAAGGTATCGGCGGAGAAAGAGACTAGAATATTTTCAGCTTATGTTACATTTATAAACAACAGAGCTAAAGTCAACAATTATATACAACAAAGAAAGAGTTAACACGTTCAGAACAGATGGGTCAAAAACATTTAAATATTATATACAGACAGAAATGTGGTAGACTCAAGTAGCAGAGTATTACGAAAAGACCTTAGAGAGTATATACAGGAGAATATAAGGATAAGCTATCAGGAACACGTTTTTGGTGTTTAATGGCACGTGGTCATGTTACTTTGGGTTGACATTTTGTAGACATATCCTTGGTTATTGGCATGAACATGGCACTTTGTTTTTTTTAAATTTACAGTTCCAGAAACAAATTGGGTTCCTCCATCCATAAACTCAAAGGGGGAATTTTATGTTTTCCTGTTGGAGGTGCTACAGATCCAGTGCAAAAAGGTGTGGACCGCACCACATTTCTGCCCCGTGCCTTACCAAACACTGCAACATCCCTGGTTGGAGTTGTGTTGCTGTTTTGGGTAGTAGGTAGAAGAATTTAGTGATGGGGCACGACCTGAGCCATGGTTTGGTCACGTGTACCTGGAGCACAACCATTAATTGGTTCATTGCCAATTATTATAATTTATTTAAGTTAGACATTCATGCTTTTCTTGTTCTAACTACATTGCCTACAGCTCTGAGTTGCTGACATGACAAGCTTCCAACATGTACTAACTGACTGCATTGAAATGTTCAATTCACATCGGTTTATAACAGAATTCTTTGTATTTTCTGTATTTGCATTTATTGTTTCACAATGTTCTCACTAATGTGTTTGTGATATTTCTTTTTTTTATGTAAATCATATTTTAATATTTATGAACAAGATTAATTCTTCAGAAATTGATGGGGGGAGTTACAATAAATAGCGGCTATATACTAAACCGCTTAGTCAAAAATACGCACGTGTAATGTTTCATACTCGCGTGTGATTGGAGCTTTACTAATACGTTTGTTACGCCCGCACTGTTGACATGGTTCTTCCAGGGCCCTGAAAGGGTTCATTCATTTTTTTAGGCAAATCTATTGTAAGCCATCGCTTTTTGTAAATAACACATACTGAGAATTAAAGTATGACATAACTATACTAATGGAAAGACCACACCCCACTGTTCTTTAAATTCTATGCCGCCCACTTTTATCTTTCCATTTCCATAGCGCCTCCCCTTGGGTTTACTACCCCATTGGGTGCAAACGGGGTGGCGAGTGTGAGTTGCGTCGCCTCATGGATTCCTTTTCATTCCTAGGTACCGGCCACCAAAGCCCCTCTTGATGTGGATCCCCATCAATTTAAATGACTTAATCGAGTAGGATCCCCCCCCCCCGTCTTTCTTGGAGTTCCTATGGGAGGCCCAGAAGTTTGCGCCAGTCTCCTTGCCCTTTATTCGATTCCGCCCCCTACCCATAGCGAGTCTCCTGTAGGAAGAGTACTGCCAGTTTCTGCTTGCGGAACATGTTGCTAGTTAGGGATCTCTTGTTCTGGGAGTTCAGTCCCTTCACATTCAGTGTGCCTACTCTAACCTCAGTCATAACCCATCTTCACCGTTCGCTGGTTGCTCTTTGCGTTTCCTGAGCAGTACTTATCCCTTGTTGCATATGAGCTCCACTGCATGAGGATCCCTTTCTTATTTCCCCCCCTCCCTCCCTATCCCAATCAGGATGCGACCCCCTGCTTTGTTTGTCAATGCAGGCAGCCCCTTCAACCCTTCTGGCACCCATAGCTCGGACATTACCCATACCTGCCTCTTAATCCAACAATAAATCAACTCTTCCAACGCCCAGACCACCCCCCTCAAATCACTGGGTGCCCCCTCTGCACCTTCCTACCCAACCATCCTGCAACTCATTTTCAGTAATAAAAAAAAAAAACAGCCACCATATCTTCCTTCCAGACCAACCCGCTCAACACCAATGGGTTCCCTGTAAGGGGTCCGCGGTACTCCCCCAGAAACATGGAGAGACAAGGAAATCCTCAGGCCGTTCTCAAGTGTCATCATTCCGTGGTGGTAGCGTGTTAAGCTTCTGGAATTTCCGACCTCCTTTTGCCCTACGCTTTCCTTGCAGTGATTCCGGGCTCTGGTTAGGATCTAGACCTGTCCGCCTCCCTCTGGAGTTGACCCCTCTCAGCGGCCCACCAGGTCATCCGTGACACGTTGTATCTCTTCCTCCGCCACCCTATGGTATCGTTCTCTTCCCCCCCCATTCGAATACCAATGCAAAGGGGTAACCCAATCGGTATTTCACCCCCTTCTCCTGGAGCCATCTAGTAAGAGCCCCACACTTCTTGCGCCTCAACAGTGTATGCTCCGATAGGTCTTAGGTCTAGAAAAATAGCCACCCTTGAGTCGCCCTCTCCTTCATACTTCCCGCCTTTTCGAGGATCTTAATCTTGTCCCCATAGTAGTGCATACGCGCCAAGACTGAGCGCGGGCCACGGGTTACCCCAGCGTGGTGCACTCTGTCTATGGTGACCATCTCTCTCCTTCCTTGGAACCTAGAACCATCCCTATTATTATTTCCTGTATCTTGTGTTCCAGGCCCACTGGCGATTTCCCCTTCAACCTCTTGCATCCTGAAGAACCACTGATCAATCTCTCCCGGTTCTTAATATCGTCCACCTTGAGGCGCAGTTCATCCTCACGCCTTTCCATTTCCATGAAGCGTGCCTCCATTTGCGTCTCCAGAAGTCCAGTCGAGGTTTGGTTTGCCTCCATCCCATCCATTCTGTCCTGGAGGGTGACCACTCTAGCCGAGAGGTCTGCCAGCTTAGCCCCCATATCTGTCCTCATCCCTCTGGTCTCCTCCAGGATAGTCTGTATATCATGTTTGATGGATCCGAGCTCTGCTGAGGTGGGGGAGGGGAAGTCCCCCCATCTCCCCTAGCCTCCGCCATCTCCCTCGGACTTTGGTATTGAAATCACCCAAGAGCACCTCTCCAGCTCATAGGCGTTCTGGAACGTCTCCACCAGCACCTCTGGGGGGTGATCGCAAGTCAATGGGTCTAACACCAACCGTGGTTGCCGTGCCCCTCAACAGTCCCTATTCGCAATTTGCCAGGTATGACAGGCCTCCCGTGCCCACTCCTGCGCCTCAGGCTGTGTACAAAGGTCCCCAGGGATAATTTGCGGCTGGTGTCAGTCGTGGTCTCCCAGCCCCTTTATGTTAGTGGGCTGGGGCCACGACAAGAACTCTGTGTGTCGGGTGCCGCATCTCCCGGGTCCTGGGTCAGTTTCCCCATCTTGGAGTCCCTCCTTTACCCCGATATCGCCTCGGCGGTGTGTTGCACCTTCTGCCTGCCCGTGTCCCCAGTCCCTTGTCCCCGGATTCAACAAGAATCACGAACGAAGAATTTAATTTGCTTAAACTGTTCACCAAATCCAATTTGCAATGTTTTCTAAATAATTTTTGTTTTCTCACCCAATGGTTTTTTTCTCATTTCCTAATTCATCCCTTCCCTTTCCCCCCCTCCCCTCTCTCTGTGTTGACACCCACAATTGTTCAATTACTATGTAACTTTTTCATTTGCTATATATTTTGTCTTAACTTTATTTTTTTTTTTGTGGCTATGGTACTCATCCTAATGTAATTTAATGTATGTAGCCCTGATTGAAAAAGGCAAAGTTATTGCCCAAACACGTGTCCCAAAATAGGGCACACCAAATACACACTAACTCTCAACATGACCCTGTGTTGACTATTCTTGTGCTGGCACTGCCTACTAAGTGAAGAAGGGTTTTCAGTTCCCTTTTACTTTTCTTAATGGAATTTGACCAACCCCACCCATTCGCCCTGCAAATGGGTGGAGCGGGGTCCGGCCCTGTGCTATCGGTATAGACTATTTTCGGGAGATTGCTGAATTTAGCCATTTGTTTTTTATTTTATTTTTTTTTTAAAAAAATAGCAAGTTATGACACAAAACCTACACAAGGCTATAGCAGACCCCGACGTGCATGTTGGCTACAGATCCGTGCAGCGCCGGGTGGTACTACTAGTTTGTTATATTACTGAAGCCACTCAAACTAGAAATCATTTACTTATTTATTGTCCCACATTTGCGGAAAATGAAAAACATAACTCACAGTTTGCGAGTCTTGCCTACAATAAATTAACATTGACCTTTTTGGAATCGAGTTTTGAGGGTCCACGCGATTCAACTTACCATTGTTGCATTGAAGTTTTTAAGTATTTAACTATCCAAAACAAAGGGTTTTGTGTATATTGCTTTCTATTGTATTATATCCATCTATTTATAGTATTAGATCTTATTCTTAGGCAAATGTCCTTGATTTTAGATGATTGATTGTAATCTAAACATTTATTTACCATTGCATGTCTAAATGTATATTGATGGTTTGTGTAACGTTGATTTAAATTAACCAATTCACAATTAATAAAAGTGGTGGTTATTATTGTCGCTCCTTGCCCAGCAGGTCCTCCAGTAGCTACTGCAGAGAACCTTTTTGTCTTTGAAAACATCAGAGAGGTTGCCTTGTTTGTTTATATTTCACAAAAGCTTTTTTCCAGCTTTTGGGCTTATGCTATTTTATGTGATGCCATGCTAACTCCTGTTGCGTCGGGTTATGCTATGCCAAGGCATACATTGAGGACCCTCAATTTGCTGTGAGTTGCCTGGGGCCTCTTTTCAGCCTGCCTACCGACACCTTGAAGATACTCAAACCAAAGCACCAGGTTTGCATGGGATTGTGGTACAAAAGGCTCTGGAAAAAATGAGTGGTAATATTTTACTCCCTATTTTTGTGCGGTGGGAGTAAAAATGGTATGTATTCCACACTTGCACGTATTAATGAATGTAAATGATGCAAAGCATTTTTACCTTTAAAATTCCTTTTAAACTCAGGAAGTAATACTATAAAAGATCTTTCCTGTGGCCTTGCTCTGCTTTTCAAACTGATAGGAACGTTTGCATGCAGCTGCATGGATGGAAGCGGGGCCAGGCTCTTCTATATACATGGTGTTCCGTTTTTGTTGTCTTTTTGCCTATCTTTGAGCAAACATGGCTGGTAGACTGTTTATCTGTAGAACTGCGACAATGCAGCTGGACATGCACGATGAGCTACCAAATGACTAACCTAACCACGCATCACTTGTCAACCATTATCATCCTGGCAGGTTACCAAATAGAAATGTAAATTTTGACTTTAAATCCTGTCATGTTTTTGGGCACTGTCACTGGCCCAATGTGCTATATTTTCATGTAATTTACACCACTCCTTGCCTTGGGGTGTAAACGGCAAGAGCCACTCTCCACTAAAACGTATCCACCAACTATCACCCCACCGGCCCCGTCCAAACCGAGCACAGGAGAACCTATAGCCTCTCCTCCTGCCATCCGCCATCAAAGGAGCACTCATCAACGCTCGCTCACTTGTAGCCCACGCCACTGAGATTGCCGATCTCATCACAGCCAACCGCCTGGACTTCCTGGCTGTCACAGAAACTTGGCTTCACCAGGCAGCAGGCCCAGCACTCTCCTTAGCCCTGCCAGAAAGATATACTATTATCAAGGCAGACAGAAACTCAGGCAAAGTAGGAGGAGTGGCCTTCATCTCAAAAACCCACCTGGGCCTTAGCGCTACCTCCCCTTACCAGCCTCCCTTCTGCAGAGCTCCTGTCAGTGAAATTCACACTCTTGGTCACTCAAACTCTACTTATACACCTCGTATACCGTCCTCCGGGCCCAACTTCCTCTTTTGAGGAAGACATCACTAACCTCCTCCACCAACACCAAACTTGGTTCCCAAACCATCCTCCTGGGAGACCTCAACCTAGGTCTACAGGACCCTAACGACCCTCATGCCCTAGCTGTGGAAAACTCCATCGCCCAACTGGGTTTCAAGCAGAGTCACAAAACCGACACACTCCAAATGTCGAATACTGGACTGGGTGTCCGACCTCAACTGCGACCTCAACTGCTCTATCACGATTATTCAGAATCATCCAGTGGCCTGTTCAGACCACCACTTCATCTCGTGCTCTCTCCTTGGAACCCCTAGCCCCACCCTCCCTATCCAGAAATTACAACATCACTATTGATAGTCTCCGGCCCCTTAACAACATCCTGGACGGTTCCAAATTCAAGAACCTTGACATCAACAAGCTGGTCGACCTATATAATGATACTCTTAACCTCTTAAGTGCCATTGAGGTTCCCCCCCAGTGCTAATGGCTTTTTTTTAAAATCGCGGTATTCACCGCCCAAACCCGCCAACATTTCCCCCCTCATTAACCCCTTAAGTGCCACCAACGAGCCGGCTCGTCGCTGGCATTTAAAGGGTTAAATCAGCCTTAGACACCTCCGCACCTCTCAAACTATGAAATGCTAAACCTATCGCCCATCTTAACAAGTGGTTCACACCTGAACTAGAAATACCAGGCGGAAACCTATGGCGTAAATCACCCACCATTCATAACAAAATCTTGTTCACCTCAGCAGCCGCAATCTATAAAGCGGCGATCCTATCTACTAAAAAAGAAGCTTACAACACCAGAATCCACAACGCCAAATCAAGTACCAAAGAGCTCTTTAGTATGCTAAAGGAGCTTGAATCCCCAGCACCTCCTTCCCACATCCAGCAAGCACTTGCTGACAAAATTGAATCTAAAAAGACTAGCCTCTCAAGCAGCCACTATCCCAAACCGGCGCTAGAGAAAAATCAGCTGCATTGCACACCGTTCGCGTTCTCCCAAGTAACCCCAAAGGAAGTGGAAGACATCATTAAAAGTTTGAAACCTTCTCATTGTCAAGGTGACATCTGTCCAGCCTCCATTATCAAGGAAAGACCTAGCCCCATTCATCGCCACACTGATGAAGGATGAATTTAAGTCCCTAATAATCTCAAGGAAGCTTGGGTTATGCCTCTCCTATAAAAAAAAAAACACCTAGATCCAAACATCCTAACAAACTATAAGCCCATTACCACCGTTCCTTCCTTCTAAAAATTCTGGACAGAGTTGCATATCTGCAAATTCAGAAGCACTTAGAGGAAAATGATCTATTAGGCCTCAGACAATCCGGTTTCAGGCCAAGACATGGAATGGAGACAGCTCTCCTAGACTTGAAGATCCAAATGGACGAGGCGAAGGACAAAGGCAATCTAGTGATCCTCCTACTCCTAGACTTGTCAGCGGCCTTTGACCTCGTCGACCACCAAATCCTCACGGGACACCTCACCACAGCTGCAGCATGCTCCACCAATGCATCTGTTTGGGTCAACTCCTTTCTCTCCAATTGGACAACCAGAGTCTTTTCCCCATCAGCCTCAGCAGACTCAACCCCCACAATTTGTGGAGTCCCTCAAGGTTTGTGCGTGTCACCTACATTATACAACATATTTACAAAGCTCCTATTCGATTGCCTTGGCCACTTGGGTGTCTTCTACACTTATTATGCAGATGACACCCAAGTCCTCAACCCCCCTCATTGGCTGCTATGACCAAGACTCTAAACTATTGAACAATATCTACCTAGAAATCCAGGATTGGATGGCTACCAACAGTTTATGCCTTAATGACGATAAGACCGAGCTCCTAATTGTCGGCATTTGCGCACGCTTGAACAAACTTCACCATAGGTACTCGTCCTTCGACATTGACGGTAACACGATCAAAGTATCCAAAGAAATAAAAACATTGGGGGTCTATCTTGACTCAACATTGTCCCTCAAGAAACAAGTCAGCTCTGTGGCAGCCTCCACAGCCTATACCAATAAGCTAATCTACAGCTGTAAATCCTACTTGTATACCAGCAGTTACCTAACGCTAGCTAGAGCATTAGCACTGTCAAAAATGGTCTACTGCAACACACTCTTTCTAGGCTCTTCTGAACTTAACCTAAACAGGCTCCAGGTCCTTCAAAATAATTCAGTGAGAGCATCATTCGACCTACGCAGGTCCAGCCACATCCCAACCTTTAGACGCAATGCTAACTGGCTGCCAGTTCGTGACGGAATCACGCTCCGTACCCTTGCTATTACGCACAAGTGCCTCACGAACACAGCCCCCAAATACTTGTCCGATTAAAATCTGTAAACGCCAATCTTCTCGTACCACCAGATCTGCCCTTTCTCACTGCCTTGTAGTACCTAGGTTCAACCTAAAAACGGCTGCAGGAGCCAGCTTCCCAGTCCAAGCGGCCAAACGATGGAATTCCATACCCCTCTCTTACAGACAAGAACCCTCCTTCCTGACATTCAAAGCCGGAATAAAAAACTGTTTGAGCAACAAGCCCCTCCAATGAGGCACCCCTTGTCTGTATCTTGATACCATCCAGCACTTCCACTTTATTTACCTGATGCACTCCTGCTTATGTTATGTTATTTGACAAATGTGACAAATGTTCCTTGATGCCAGACCTATCTGTAACCTTTGGTCCTCTCATCTGTTCTGTATTTTGTTTTTCCATGTATGTAACTCCCAAGTTTTTCCAGCGCCCAGTTACCTCAGGGTTCGGTGCGCGATATGAATAATAATCTAATACAAATACAAAGAGGTTCCTGTGTAAGTAATTTGCTTTGCCCACACAATGTCTCTGATGGTAGCCACTCTCCCACCATTTGAAGGGTTGGCTGCAGTCGTTGGTTTGTTGCACTTCCACAGTCCGAGGATGTTGCTTCATCCTCCAACAGTGTATGCATTCTCCCTCCCATCAGAGGGTGCAATGCAAGTTAACCCTGCATTGACAGGTTGCAGCTCCCTCCCTATCACTCTGCAGTACCTTCCCCTGCTCCTCCTAAACTATTACGGACCACATAGACTCCTTGGCTCCTGCCCTTGCTGACTTCTGCAGTCACTCCTTCGCCTCTGGAGTCTTCCCATCCCCTCTCAAGCACCCCCTTAAGAAACCCTCTTCCGACCCGTCCTGCCCAGCTAACTATCGCCCTATCTCTATCACTCCTTTCCTGGGCAAGCTCCTGGAGAAACTTGCCATCTCCCAGCTTAATCTCCATGCTGAATCTGTTGGTAGCCTTCATGACCATCAGTCTGGCTTCAGAGCTGCCAGAAGCACGGAAACTGCTCTCCTGAACATCCGTGAGGACCTGCTTTCGAACCTTGACTCTAACATTCCATGTGTTCTCATTTTGCTTGATCTCTCTTCTGCCTTTGATACTGTCAACCATACCATCCTGCTCAACTGTCTCCGTGATAACCTGGGTATTACTGGTCAGGCTCTGGCTTGGCTGACCTCTTTCCTCTCAAATCGACCCTCCCAGGTCCAACTGGGGTCTTTCCTGTCTAACATCTTTTTCTTTACCTGTGGTGTCCCCCAGGGTTCTAACCTCTCTCCCTGGCTGTTCAACCAGTATCTGGCACTTCTCGCCCACCGCATCGCTGCTCTCTGCCCCAACTTTCAGTGCTATGCTGATGAAACCCAGCTCATTTTCAGGCTACCCTCGGCCTCCTCTTCTCCGTCCCTCATCTCTGACTGTCTTTCTGCTATCCAGGAATGGTGTGCCGCCAACGACCTCTGCCTTAATGCCAGGAAGACCGAGATTCTACTCATCGGCACACCCACTCCCTCCTTCCCTGCAGCTCTCTGGCCGGCCTCTCTTGGCCCTCTTCCTGCTCCTACCTGCAAGGCAAAAAACCTCGGGGTCATCTTCGACTCCACACTCTCCTTCTCTCCTCACATTTCTGACGTTTCTAAGAAGTCACACTACCAGCTGCACCTCCTCAGAGGTATCCTTCCTTTCCTCTCCTTCCCCCAGAAGCTCACTGTCTCCAGAGCCCTGGTTCTCTCGAAGCTGGACTACTGTAACAGCCTCTATCTAAATCTGCCTGCCTCTACTCTCTGCCCTCTGCAACTCGTCCAGAACAGGACTGCGAGACTTGTCCTTGGCCTTAAGCCCAGGGACCGTATATCTCCAGGACTGAAATCGCTACACTGGTTCCCTGTGGCTGCGAGGATTAAGTTCAAAACCCTCTGCATTGTCCACAAGGCCTTCTGGGGCCTGGGGCCAATTTACCTTCAACTCTCCCTTCCTAAATATCTTCCTTCTCGAGCACTTCGCTCTTCCGCCTCCAACTCCCTCAGGGTCACCCGCTTCTCCAAGCAACGAGTTGGGGGGGAGATCTCTCTCCGCAGCAGGGGCCTCCCTCTGGAACAGCCTTCCTGCCTCCCTGAAACTTGAGGAGAACCATCTCCGGTTCCGGAAGCACCTCAAAACCTTCCTCTTTGCTTCTGCTTTCTCTCTCCCTCTCCCCTGCTAAATCACTGAAACTGTACTGAATCAGCAACTGGGCCACTCACCAATCTCGGTCCTTGGCCCAGCCACTCTCCCCTGCACTGCCTTCCTGGCAACCCCTGCACTGCGGGACTGTCTCTGTATCCCTACAGCCCCCCTTCCCAGAACTTGTCTGCACTTATCTTGCACTTGCCACCAGCTGGCCCTTATTATTTATCTTGTTCATTACTAACCCTGTACTGCACTTTTTCCGTCCCCCCTACCCATGCACTTGCGCAATCTGAATGACACCTGGCCTAATAGGATCGTTCTCTGTCTCCCTTTGTTCCCCCCCTCCCTGCCTCGTCGCGCCTTGAAACACTTGTGTATAGGCGCGTTACAAATGCCATATCATCTCTTATCATATCATATACTCCTTCCTGTCAGAAAATGCTGATTGTTCAGTATTGTACAGTGCTACTGCACTAGCCGCCGGAAACTCATCCCCAGCAACTTGCCCCGAGCATTGTGCTTTTTGTCTCCATTCCTGTTCTATCCCTATCTCCACCAGCTGACATCTAGTGTGATCCTGGTTTTGGTAAAGCACCCGTGAAGTATCATTAAAATCAATGTGCTAGGCCCTCTCATGGAAAAAACGGATCAGGGAAACCGAAGAAAAACAGTGCAGGACATTGAAGAAAGGGGTGACTTCGACAGCATATCCTCAGGCACATATCCCCACAGCATCTGACACTTTTGAATGAGGTATGTAAGACCAGTGATATTCATCACCTTATTTAGCGCTTCTATGCTAGATTGCCTGGGAGCTAAATATTCTCCCTTGGAAGAGCAGGCCTGTCACAAGGTTTGGGGATGCCCCCTTGCTATTTTTTTGTACTATGCCAGCGACCCTGCGAATAGGAGACATGAAAACACTTACCTGACATCGTGCAGAGGGCATAGATGAGGCCCTCTGTATTAAAAAGATTTGGAGGGTAAATCTTGAGAGTGAACATACAGAAATTCTCACAAAGATCATGTCATGGTCGCCCAAGATAGGTCGTCTTCCACCAGTATCTAGGGTCATGAAGCATGCACCTATCGTTTACACTCTAGCCAGATTAAATCCGTGCACATTGCTGCTATGTGAGACACAGTATGCCATTTCCATCACCATGCCCGCCCTCCACCCTCTGCCAGAAGCCTTTCTTATTTTAACAGCTATTTTGGCTTTCTTTAATGTTCTATATTTGCAAAAGTACAGCTAGAGAGTAATGTTAGTCTATATAGACAGTCGGACTGGATGACCCAGACTTTATAATTTAGAGTCAACTTGATTGGTTTATGTTTCTAAGGGCTATCATTTTGTGCAAAAATACTTTGTCTTCATGGTATCGTGGCCTAGAGTTTTCCGGATACAGTTAGAATAATTTCATATTCTTGTGTATACCGTGCCATGTTGAAGCACTCCTAATGTAATAGTGCTTTTTTTATCAACTTCAGAAGGATGAAGGGCTGACTGAATCGGATCTATGTGATCACTGCGAGGAAAAAATAAAAAAACAAATATATATATATATATATAATATATTTGGTTCAGCCAAAGAAGTGCTCTGCCTAATGCTTGGAGCTGGTGCTTAAGGGTAGGGATTGGCTAAGTTCCAAAAATATACAAAAAACACATGCACCTCTAAGGTTGTAACACTTAAAAAAAACATGAGTACATGTAAAGAGGACCCAAGCATTCAAGACCTTGCTACATTTGATTAAAAGTAGATTTTATTTAATAACATAAGTGCATCACACAGAAAAAGGTGAACATGAATTGCAAATTCACCCACGTGATAACCAAGTCATTAAAAACACTCGCCCATCCTTATCCACCCGGATGGGTGAGTTTTTACTGACTTGGTTGTCATGTGGGTGAATTTGCAATTCATGTTCACCTTTTTCTGTGTGGGGAACTTTTCGGTTCGGTAAAATCACGTAGATCCTTACCCTCCCTCCCCCCACACACCTCACTGCAGCTGTAAAATTTTATTTTTTATTTTTTTAAAGATTCCCCTCCCCCCCATAACCATGGTTATCCCGATATTAGCAATGTACTACAAATAAACCTGGTTGTCCGTAAACGCCGGCAAATAACTGCAGTTATCTGTAAAAAAAAAAAAGCGTGCAAAATGCAAAATCCCAAACTCTTCCCTGCCCTGGCAGGCACACTCCAAGGGCCTCTGACCACTTGCCATGCCCCCCCAGACCCATCCAGTAATTTTTCCCTTCCTAGCCTTCTTCCATTCCCCCTACCCCCCAACACTCTTTGTTTTGTGTGACGCACTTTCATTCCCGATCCCGTTTTATACTATAACCGCTTTTATCCCCTGGATAGCCACGATTATGTGAAAACATTCAAGATCTGTACTTGGTCCCCAACCCACCAACTCCCCAATTTCACATAGTGTCCTCTTCACTCCACCCCCTACCCACCTCTAGCCTGATGCCATTTCATCCTTATTTCTTCCTCCCAATGTCATTTTTTCCACTTGGTTTTCAGCTAATCCCGGTTATAACCGTGGTAATCTCTCGCATCGAACAACAACAAAAAAGTCATCTTTTTAATTTCTGAAAAGTCTCACTGCTACAAAGCGCCAAGAGAGATGAAGCTATAATTTTGGGAGAATGGGCACCCCGTTCTCCATCAAATATTTTAGCAACTACTGGATGGAATAACCCAAAGCCCCTCCTGGAAATCGAGTCAATGCTTGCTGCTCAAGTTGTTTTGTACCTGGACCAATTCGTGTGTAGCCGTTTTTGGTGTGCGCTGCGCAGATTTAGACTTTGTCTCTTTGGGGAAGTGAATTGGATAAGGCCGAAAACATTTTTTTTGCTTTCTTTATAACTTTTTCATCTTGTAACAGATCATTGGCAAACACTTTTGTCTAGGGAGTCCGGGGCAAACCTTTTGTTTGCAAAATATCAGCCAATTCCGTCAGGCAAGTCAAAAGTTATTAGTAATAACATTTTCGGGTTTCCTATCGAACTTGATACTATACTTAACTATAGTTTTGAAACTGCTGCACTATATTATATATGTTTTGCAGATTACTTGCGTAATTTATTAACCCCCCCCCCATCCAAATATAACTTCTGGGCACCCCACTGGTCTAACACCAACCATCTGCAAAATAAATCCCCTGGGCTTGCATCATCCTAAAAAATGGGTAAGGCATTTTCGGTGGGGGCAAGGGAAGGGGTTCGAAGACACCAATAAGGCCAGAGATCATGTAGGAAGCAGGCCACCTGGGTCGTTCACTCTAGCTGCGGAGTGTCCGGTGGCAGGGAGTATAACCCTGTATAACCCAGCCGAGAAAGGTGCACAATGGAAGCAGCTGTCGAGCTCCACTACTATAGAGTAGCCTTGTCAGGAATTGGTAAAATTTGACTAATGAAACATGCATTCTGTCTTTCTCTCAAATCCTACCTTTTGCCAACCCTCATTTTCTGTCTATTATTTAAATATGAATTATTGTATCAATGCATATAGAACTATAAATTACTGTTTGAGGATTAAATCTGGTTTTGAAAAAAACCCTTCAGGTCGAAACACGTGTCAACTGAAAGACACCCTATTGATTTGGGAAACTGAAGGAGATCTGATGTATATACATACATAAAAAAAATATTTTTGAAAATGGACTCTCTGTTCATCAAATATGGGTTCTGTGTCCTGGCGCAAATGAAGAATACTGTGGTCTTTAATTTTTTATGAAGTAAGGGGTGGCAATACTTCTTTGTATTCACAAGTGCGAAGGACATCAAACCAATAAGTGTAAGCGTCCAAGTCGCAGAGTGACATTCTAATACCCCAAGTTTCAAGCTCCCTTTGTAGCCAGCCTGTACCCAGTGTCATGTTGCTCCTGGAGGGTGATGTGAGTTGTTGATGGCACCACTTTGAATGTATCTGTGCTAAAGCGTGTCTATATTCAGAGGTAGCTGTTAATGAATACACACTGCCAACAAAGGGGTGATGGTGGGAGGGTGATGGTAGTGGGGGCACCGGCATGCCTGGGGCGGTTTGGCAACCCCTCTGCCCCCTACTTTGCCATCCCCCATCGTGACTGCCCTGTCTGGTGTGCATCCGCAGAGGTGTCTGCAAATCTTTCTGTAACTCAGTGGCAAGATCTTGTAACCCTGCTTTGCCTCTGCTATGAGCCTTAATGTGCCCTAGCCCGGCCTAGGTGTCTGTGAGTCATGTTGTGCCATAGTAGAGTCGTTGGTTATTGTGAGCTCTGCTGTGCCAAAGCAGAGTTGTTTGTGAGGCTTGCGACAAACCAGCAAAGGCGATTGTGGGTCCAGCGCTGGCCTTTAATTTTTTTATACACACGCTATGAGAGATTTGCGGGTGTGTTGCTTCAGACTGAATTTCCTAAGTGGATGTCTTAGTGTTGGCTGGAGGTTGATTATATTCTTTGATCACCTTTCAGTTGTACTGTGATATCTTGTATTAATGTCTGTATGCAATAAAGCAATCTTAATAAAGAAAAAAGTTGTGCAAAGTAAGCCATTGGTCTCTTTAGCAGAGATGGGCGGAAGCTAGGCAAAACCTTGATAGTATTGGGCATAAGCTATTCTAGTCGGCAGCAGAGATGGGCAGTCGCTGTTCTGGGCATTCGTAGAGGAGGATAGAAGCTAAGCTGGGTCCTGGCATAGGTTTTTTGTGACTATGCCCAGTCTCCTATGAGGAGGTCTGGGTTTGCGCTGAGCTTTAGCAGGGTTTTAACAAGACATGGGACGAAATTGCTGGAAGCTATCAATCTCCTCCTAGTCCAGGAGAGCCTGTTTAGCTTGACACCAACAGCAACCAGGAGCTAAGCTGTCTAGTGACTTGTTTGCTCTCAGCAGAGATGCCCAGGGTATATTAGGCTTCCAAGTAATTCTTCCCAATTAGCGCTGCATCCTCCACGCTGTCCCTTTGGGCTACATGTCATCCCTTGGCTGAAGTTCGCCCATTCTCTTTTGTCCTGGTTCACATGGTCGATTTTGTTCCTGAGTAACTGTCCTTTTGGATCCAGAATTATCTGACCCGTGATCATGGGCTCTGGAGGGCTTAGCGAGGAGGAGGGAAGAACCCAAGGCATTTTCTTCTGTGTCTCTTCCTTTTTAATTAAAAATCTCAAGAAGTGGATTTGCAGTACTCCGGGCCAGCCCACGTTCCTTCTGTTTGCTGCTTGGCATGGCGTTCAGCTCCAAATTTAGCATGTAGTGCATGTTTTTGTTGCAGTTTCTGACACATGTATGAGTTTCCCTCACCTTCTTGAACGTTATCAATTAAAGACTCCTCCTCTGCCGCCACCCGCCCCCCAGTTCACAATGTATTCTGTGCGACAGATGGATGCACCAGCTGCAACTGTGCTTTTCTACTGCTACCAGTAGAAATCCCTGCAAGTTTATATGCCATTCTGAAGAGGGACAGATCTGTTACTGGCCTGTGGAGTCTTGGTTTTGTTTTCCTGTGGTCTCGGTTCGATGTTCATGGCGGCCGGGCCTGTGGCTGCCTGAGAGTAAAGGGGTGGAGGGAAAAGGGTTGTGGCTCGTCAAGGGCTGTCTGTTGACGCTGGGGCTTGTAGGGAGGTGGCTTACTGTGGGGACTGCCTGTCTGGGTTAGCTTTGAAAAGCCGGGAATGTCTGTAGCTAGCTATGAGGTATCAGACCTGGGTCTGTCCGGCCTGTGAAGTTTCATATTGACCAGGTTATATGAGGACCTGAAGAGTGAGAAAGGGATGGATGGAAAAAGCTTGAAATTAAGCATTGCCGCTGGTAATTGCTGTAGGTAGTCTTCCATTCCATTAATTTTCGCTTTGGTGTACCATTACAGAAGAGGAGACCGACCTTATACCAGGGTGCGAATGTGCACTCACTAATTGACTCGTGGCTAGTAAGAAATAGTGTGCTTTGTAGAATTGAGGGGGCAAGTGTTTTTTTTATTTATTTTTATTTTGTTTTTTTTGTTTTTTCGGCTGTCTAGTACCTTTTCAGCTTGAAGTGTTTACCCCTACTTATACAACTCTGGCTTGAACTCGCCACTTGGTGGTGGTCAACTTTGGATTGCCAGATCATATCCCTTATGCATGATACCACAAGCACACCCACACCTGTTTCAGCCAAATTGGGTGCCATCACTGAGGTGTAGTTTAGGATTGTAGGTTCTGTGAGTGACAAACTGGCTGAGGGGGTGTGTGGGTCCAGGGAGGAGGTCTGTGACTCGTTTGTGGGTGATGTTTACTGCTGGACCGCGTCACACTTGGAGGGAGGGAGGGGGCTTGGGTTTCAGGGGTGCTGTGGGAAGGAGTGCCGCTACCTGTATGGGGGAGAGGTTTGTTGACAGGCGGGTGACTTTTGCTGGCTTTGTGGCGGCTGCAGTTGGCTGCAGAAGTGCATGGAATTAATCTGTTGGTTTGCAGATGGTGTCCTTCGTTGAGGTTTTGCTTCTTGCTGTCTGTAACCTTTGGCCAGGTAAGGTTTCTGGCTCTCGTTCACTTCTGAGTGCCTAGATAAGGCTCTTTGTAAGCCATGGCAATCCGTGGCCCTGGCTTCAGGGAGCTGTACCGAGCACTCTTATCAGAAGGATTGTGTAGTGCCAAAAGGCAATTAAGTTTTCGGGAAGTGCTCCTGCCCAACTTGCTTATGCACGGGTTCGTGAGCCTCTAAATCTGATATTGCAGAACACTACCGCAAGGTCAAGGGCGTAGGAGACTCATTCATTCTGGGGGGTCGGGGGGGGAGAGGACACCTTGGGGACTTTGCTGCAGACACAGACCAACCCATATTCAAACCAATATAAGGAAATGCCAGCTGAGTGCTGAAGACTTCGTAGCTCTACAAATAACCAGTGTTTCTGTTGCCCAAATTACTGGTACTTCGTTCTGGCACTTGTTCTTTATTTTTTTTCCATGTACACACTCCGTGTGGACACTACACAGCCATACAATCCGCGCGCACCATGTGCATGCCATAATTACGACTCTCCACACATTGTGCGTGCACCATTCCAAAACGTCTGCACACACAATGTGTGCACCATACCAGCTGCTTTTCACACACGTGTTCATACATCTTATCGCCCACTGGTACAACATATTAACTGATTTACACCCCCCATTTGTGCACACAACTACAGTTCTACACACACTGGCCCTCATTACAATTGTGCCGGTCCAGAAACCACATTGCCGGTAAGCCGACTGGCACCGTTGTTTCCGGACCGGCACATTACAACTCTGTGGGCGGGTGCCGTCCCACCTGCCAAGGTCCGACCTGCCGGGCACAATGGCACCCGCTCGCAGAGTTCTCATGGGAGCACCGGCACTGTTAACGGTGCTAGTGCTCCCATTTCCCCATTCCCATGGACTAACAAAATGACTGGCGCCTGACTTCCCAGCCACCGGTCTCGGAATAGCCCGGTGGCACCGGGAAGTCAGCAGTAATTTTTTACGGGTATGGCGGCAACCTGCCGGTAGCACCGGCAGGGTTACCGCCTGACCCGTAATGAGGCATACTGTATCATCTGTGTGATCTACATTGGGTGCACATACCTGTTTCACAGCACAAACCATGTCTGCATTATACACACTGCTCTACAAACACCTAGTGTAAGATTCCTATTCCTTATTGCGAACAATGCTCACCTCTGCAGGCACTATGTGATTGGTACATAGAGCTCTCTGAACAATCATCATGTGCACCATACTTAAGATTCCACACCACACAGTGTGTGTGTGTGCCACACCAACCAGTATGTACACACACTATGTGGGCAGCACACCAACTGCTCTGCAAGCAACGTGCATGCAACATACTTTGCTCTCTGCACACATTATGTGTAACACATCTGCGGCTCTAGTGTGAACCATATCTACCCCTTTGTGTATACCTTATGTGCCTAATACCTAACTACTACTCTGCGCACACAAAGTGCACTATATTGGTATTTGTACACTCGCCATGTGTGCATCATATCTACTACGATGCACAAATCAAATGCCCCCATCCCTCCTCTGCTTATAATAAAAACATATTTTTTTTTATGTATATAGCGCTTTTTGCCAAAGCACTGCACATAGATCATTTACATGCAATTGCTATCACCCAACCTAAGTTGGTACTCATCCTATCCATCTTGTTAGGGTGACAGACTGAGTTGGCCTTGCAGGGATTCCAACCTGCGACCTGCAGATCACACACAGATTTCAGCAGCAAGCGTGCAACCCGCTGAGCTATTTTACCGGTCATATACCTACATTTATGTAGACACCAAATGGACACAACACCTGCCACAATGTACTTGCCCCTTACTTACCATTCTATACAGACATTATGCATCAGACCTACCTCTCTAGCTATGCAGATGCCTTGTGTGCCTCACCCATGCTGCTCACATTGTGTGCATCATTCCCCATCATAAATATCTCTATGGACTTGACCCCCCCCCTACCTCGAGTCCCTCCACTCGTTTGCGTGTGTTCTCTCTCTCTCTCTCTCTCTCTCTCTCTCTCTCTCTCTCTCTCTCTCTCTCTCTCTCTCTCTCTCTCTCTCTCTCTCTCTCTCTCTCTCTCACACTGCACCCTCCCTACCCCTTTGCACACCCCCTTGAAACCATGTTTATTTGACATCATGTGTGTATTTTGTGTAGAGGTCATCACTGCCAGGAAGCCGCTTTAAATCCCCTAAAATGTTATCAGGAAGTGAATAAGAGGGGCAGAAGATAACAATAGTTTGGGTCCTTATGTAGTGCTTCAGGTCGGATTCTTACCATTTCTAAGGGCTGTGCTATCAGGTTTGCTTACAGTCCAGCCTAATTTTACTTAACGCTGCCCAGCTGCTTCATCTCTTCACTTGGGAAAATAAAACCCCTGCTTTCCCTTGCCTCGCTTTTGATTGTGGGGGGATAAATGGCATTATACCCCCCCCCCCGCTTAAAATTGTGAAGGGGCTTTGTCCCCCCTGTCCAGCCCCCCATTTCCTACGCCCATGGGCAAGTTCACCAGGAAAGGAATAAACATGTGAATATTAAATGGTATTTCTGTTAAAACTGGCTGTCCGCGCCACTCCAGCCTCACCAAACGTGCTCTGTTAACTTTTTTTTAATTTTTATTCCACCTGCCCTTGTAGCCTGCTCTATTTTCCAGGTGCCCCCCCACCGCCACATTCCTTTCACCTCCACCACTCCTCTCCTCTTAGTGCCTCTTTCGAGTGCTCTGCATCCTCCCCACTTCCCCTTTGTTCTGGGTGCCCAGCACGCCTCCTTGCCCTGCTCTTCGTTCGGGGTACCCCCAGGGCCATGTTAAGCACTTTTGGGGCCCTGGCATGGATATCTTTGTGGCCTCCCTCCACCAAACCAAAGGAATTAAGGGATCAAGAATACTGGTTGTGCCCCACACCCCATACCCGTTCGCGCTCACAACCTATAGGTTGATATGCTGTCTCACAGCATAATAGGCACGTTTACTCCCTTTAAGTCCCCTTGACCTCTTCATTATTGCTCTAATCAGAATGATAAACCGATAGCATTTGAAGACCAACATTAGCAGTCTAGAAAGGGGGTTACTGTTCTAGTACATACAGGATACTTTATATCAATATCAACCAGAAAGGTAGATGTAGTATTAATGCAGGACCGTATGTAAAAGGTACATGTAACCCATAATAGACAGAGAACTCACATTAGCTGCCTCACAGAATGCAAAAGTGCTCATGCATGGATACCACCAATTGGAAGGAAGGAAGGAAGGAAGGAAGGAAGGAGAACGCTTCACATACCTTAGCCTGGATAGTGGAGGCAGATTAGAAGCTACCAGGAAGGTGTCTTTATCCAGACAAACTGAGATTAGAAGTGGCATATGGTTTTCAAATAGTGTTTCCATTAGATATCAAAGGGACAAATCCCTGTGGTGTGCAATATAAATATGCTCACTATTAACACAGTGAAACCACGAATAAGGCTTTCATGAAGATCATACCATGAGAAGGAAATCACTCAGAAGGGCTGACATTTTTGAAAGGTTTAGGGACTGGCAATGTTGAGAGGTTCGGCAATGCAAGATAAAATGAGATGCTCAGGATCACACATTGGTTAAGGGGTGAAGCTGGGATTTGTGCCAACTCTGCATTTTCTGCATTTGAACGCTTTGTTTAAGTTCATGGTAAGAAATGGAAAACAATCTAATTTTATATAAAAACGGACTTGGAAAGTACACAAATCACATTACCAAACATGACCATTTTTAAACAAAATATTATAGAAGGGTATTATGCAAAATGGGAATGATTTGTAGCTTCATTCTCTCCATCATCAGGGATGTATGTATATAGGAACCAGCATACCAATCGATGTGATTTAACACATTTAATTTGGGTTCGTCTTTTGTATTTTAAAGCTTTAAATACTTCCAAAACAATGACTTGTGACATTTTCATTCATAAACGTGCATAAAAACCTTTGACACAAAAAACGGTTTGCTTTGTGGTTAAAGTCAAACAAGCAGACCTTAAAATATGCTTGCCTGAGGCCTGCAACATATGGTCCGCTCTCTTCTGTCTACCAACCCTTCCACCTAAATGGCCTACATAAGAAGATCAAGTAATTGCCTAAACGATACCAGCAGCATGCAAGAAGGCAAACCTCACAGAAGCCCGCACAGTAATGTAAGATATATTAGATGATTTGATCAGGATCACCACTGTGGCACTCAATTTATCAATATGCATTTCACCATTGCCTATTGCACATGATCAACATAATTCCCAAAGGAAAGAAATAATGCTACAGAGGTGTGCCATAAGGAACACACAAACTATGTTTACCACAGTGAACACAGAAAACAAAACATGATGAATTGGTCAAGGCAGAATGCAATTGCCAAAACAGAAAGACAGTGGGTTAAGAGTCTCAGCAACACCCCATAAAATATCCTGACGTGTGCTATTTAAGACCGGTGAACAATTGAATACTTCTTCTTTAGATCAGCTAGCCTTCCCTGGGCTTGTTCCCCCTTTAGCCTTCCCATAAAAACGTCTCTGGGTACCCCATAACTCTGCTTAGTACGTGCTTCCAAGTTTCCTGTTCCTGGTTCGGGAATGCCTCTGCTCGGATATCTTCCGAGTGCTCCCCTTCTCTCCGTTCTGGCTGTCTGCTTCCGGTGGAACTTTGCCTCTGGGGGGCTGTGTGTGGGGTGCTTTTCTTGATCAAATATTCGAAGATTGTTTTATATAGGTGTATGTATAGAGTGAATTGTAGTTGTTGAACTATCTTCAGCAGGATATATTCGAGTAGGAGTTTCCAATAGAACACCCCTGCACTGTTCCTAGGTACCCACTAACACCTTTTGTTTTGTTTACCCCACAAGCCCTACACTGTCTTCATTTACCAGCAGTGCAGTGTTTGGATAGCAAACATTGTGCTTTTTATGAGCAAACCAACTTACACGTATTGCATACTGTTTTCTGTGCTTAAGTAGCAGAGTGAATTTACTTCTGTAAATGGGTGTTTAGAAATTGAGAATTGAATATAATTCCTTTTTTTCCCAAAAATGTCAATTTCTTTTTTACAGGACTTCAACATTTCCAGACATGTTACATCACAGAGCAATTCTAGAAAATATTCGCAAGGTCCGCTATGGTTAAACAGAACGACTACAATACAATATTAGTCCTTACATGTGGGTGTTTTATGTTTATGGTCTGTATAGTGAGCGACATGCATATTATTCCTGAAATGCTAGACAAAAGTAATGTCGGTTAAATGCCTTGCTATTGTAGAGTATTGCAGGGGTCTTCATCACTCTTTTCAGAGTTTTCCTTGTCGGAGATTATTTACCATTCGATAAAGGAGCTGCAAAAATAAACCGGGGCACAATTCCGTCTGTTTTTAATACTTTCAAATCAACTTGAAAATGTCATGCCAGTTAGAAACGTGTTTTTAATTGTACCAGTTTTATTACGAGGGACAGAAATAACGCTTATAGCAGGGTGACCACTGATGGATTCATTGCTAATGTCTTGTCACATACTCCACGGATTCAATGTCCAATTTTCTCAAAAAGCATGCATGGTTATAGGAGTTCCATTCACTTGGAACCCAAGGACCTGTTTTCAACCTTGATTGTGTGGGCCACGGTAAAGTTTGGGTAAATGACAGATCTTGGAATGCCATTCGCTTTATTTTATTTTTTTATTATTTGTGTATGTTCAAAAGAACTTAACAAAGAAGTTGAACATCAAAAGCGCAGTGGCTACGCAAGGGTGGGCCCCTCATCTTGTTATCCTCGTCATGGTGTGTTGAAGTATTTTGGTGGTTGCTAGGAGCCAAGTGATTTGGTCTCCTCCGATCAGTCTTGACCACCAAGTTTCTTCGTCCCACCCATATTCGTCTGAGATTAGGTGCTTTAAGTAAGCCGATCTCAGGTCAAAAGTTTTCAGACATGACAACAGTAGGTGTCGGATTGTTTCCGTCTTAGCTTTGCACAGACGGCACGTGCTAGAGTTGCGGATTTCATTTCTTTCGAGCAAGTTCAGCCTGATCCTTAGCATGAGGTTTCGCGCCACCCTGCTGGGAAATTTTTGGAGGTACTTCATCGGCTCGTTTAGTTTACAGAACGATGGTGGCAGATGAAGAAGAAGTTTGTTGTCATTTGCTAAGTCTTGTGTTTTGATCCAGTCTAAGTCTTTTTATCTTCTTGTAGATTCTCGACGGATTTGTGCTGAGATCAACTTCTGAGCACATAACTGACTCGAGTAAGGCCATATTTTTTTCCTTCCAGGTTGTTAACATTTTCCCCTTGGTGGATTGAAGTTCTTTATTTAGCAGACCATAGATTTGGTCACTGTCGTCCATGATACATTTTCTGAATAGCTTGAGGGCGTTGATGATAACAGTTGCCGTTAATGACACTAAGCTTAGCTCCCGACGAATTGCAGCTATAGATGTAGATTTCGGGAGACAAAGAACTGACTTCCAAAACGTGCTTTCTAGTTTTTGCCAGATTTTATCTGGAATCGTTGGCATGGCCTCTGCTCCGTAGGTGATCTTTTTTCCTGTAAAATTCAATTACAGGGATGCATGAAAATTTTCCAAATTTTAGGTCGATTGCCTTTCCTTGGGAGGCTAGTTTCTTAATTTTGGTTTGAAGTGCGATCTGCATGGAGGACTCATTTTTCGAGGAGTCTATCAGAACGCCCAAGTATTTGTAGTCGATAACCCTCTCGATTACATTTTTCTCAAGGTACCATTTGAATTTTTCTGTACTTTTGTTCTTCTTCTGGCCGGCTTCCAATATCATGATCTTGGTTTTCTCTTTATTTATTTTTAAGTTGTTTTCTGCAGTGTAGGTCAGTAGATTGGATAGCTGTCTCTGTAGGCCGATCTGGGTCTGATCCAATAAGATTAGGTCATCAGCGTATAGCAGGTGGCTTATTTTCACAGACGCGACTGCGGTGGAAAAGTGCGCTCTAGATCTTCTGAGGCCCCGTAGTCCCCGATGTATGCAAGGAACAACGCTGGTGCTAGAGGGCATCCCTGTTTTATCCCCCGCCCGGTCTGGATTTCTTCTGATAGAGTGCCTCTTTGAGAAAGACGGACCCTAAGGGAGGTATCCGAATGTAAGGCTATGATTGGTTGCAGAATCTCCTGTGGGCAACGCCACCCCTCTAGTTTTTGCCACAAACGGAACCTGTCAACTAGGTCGAAGGCATGGGAGAGGTCGATGAAGGCAATGAAAATCCGAGATTTTCCCTCCCAGACCTTACTTTTCAGGATGCTGATGGTTAAGATGTTTGCTGCCGTGCCCATGTTTTTTTTTTAAGCCCGATTGAAACTTGTCATTACACGGGGCCGACTCTGCCCAGGATTGGAAACGATTCAGAAGCAGACTCCCAAAAACTTTACCAATGCAGTCCAAGAGGGCTATGGGGCGATAGTTTAAAGGGTCGGTGATGTCCCCCTTTTTGTAGATAGGGACAATGATGGATTTTGTCCATGAGGGCGGCAAAGATTTCTGCTCTGAGCATTTCTTGAAAATAGACGCTATCAGTGAAGCCCATTCTGGTTGGTTTGCTTTCAGATCTATATTAGAGATCCCATCCGGGCCCGCTGCTCTGGAGATCTTTAACTTTTTGATGTGATCGCTTATTTCTTGTTGGTCGTCCAGTTTTAACCAGTCTACCTTCTGTGATGGCATTTCCAGTGGCACATTTGAGGCAGGGGCTTAAAAGACAGAGGAAAAATGGGTTTTCCATTTATGCTCCGGCATAGCGTTGATTGTCGAGTTGTTATAAGAAGGCGCCGAGGATTTCAGCAGGGACCAAAACTCTTTCACTTTGTTTTTCCGCAGCTTGCTTTTAACATGATTTCCGCGTCTTGTTGGTAAAGTCGGTATCGGTGATCTTTCACCCAATTTTTGTAGGTTGAAATAGCTGACTTTAAATTTTCTTTGTTTTGTGGCCGGTTTCTCAGCTGTCTCTTAAGTTTGCGGAATTTGCGTCTTTTAGCCCCCAGGGCGAAGTCGTAGGTGTGTTTAGGAGGAATGAAAGTGGAAGCTGATTGTTTTGGTTTCACCATTTGTTTGACCAGTAGAGGTACGTAGTCCAAGGAATTGTTTCCCTCAGCACTCCCGTTAGTTACCATTGTATTTTGCCAGCAGAGCTGTGACCGCTCGGGTTGTCAAATTTAGGCGGTTTCCACGAGAGTTTGAATTTACTTCCATGACATACGGTGCCAGTTCTTCAAAGTGATTCGTCAGGGACATCGTGAGCTGGTTGTGAACGCTGGCTGTGGTTTTACGGACTTCAAAGTCTTTTACCTTTCCCAGAAGGGGGCGGGATGCATAGATGTAATCTATGGTCACATGTAGTGATCCTTGTTACCAAGTTGGCAGTCGCTGGGCGTTTGGGAAGACGGAATTCAGGTTTTCCAGCTTTCTTGAGGACATTAAGGACCAAAGACACCCTCTTTTCCCGGCTGCTGTCACGGTTGAGGTTGCAACCGACTTTAGAGGTTCGTTGGAGCATTTGGCATTCAAGTCTCCACAGATTATGATTGAGAAGACCTGGTGCGTTGCTTGAATTTCGTCCACCAGGTTTTCCATCATGGATAAATAGGTCTGATGGTTAATGGCAGCTGGATTCCAGTAGGTGTTAATTAGCGCTATTTGCGATGGTCTGGAATAGGGTTTTTCGGCCCAATCAAGTAGTACTGCCAGGATAGAAAGGTTTAATTGGAGAGTGGACTTTAGTGTCAAACCGATTCCCTGTCGACATGCCAAGAGGAGACCCGATGTCGGACGGCCCAGTACCCCTTTGTTGGCTGGGGCCAAGATGATGTCATAGCCGCCCATGGACTGAGTTTGTCGCAGCCAAGTCTCTTGAAGGCAAATAATATCGAAGGAAGCTAGGTTTGCATCACCCTTCGTTGTGAGATGTAAGTGACCTCTGCTATTCTATGAACAGAAGTGTAGCGAAGATGAGGAGTGGTCGACCTTTCGACGGTCCGTGGACCCGGCAAGCCAACCTGCGGGTTGCTATTTTTTCGATTGAGACAGAGCCTTAGGGAGCCATGCCCACAAGCCCTGTAGTTTGTCAGCTGGTTTTGTAGACGTGCGAGCGCTCTTTGATTTCTCGAGTGGTTTCCCTGATACTCTGCGGACTAGGCATAGTCGTGCCCAAGTTGGGCGACTCCGGGTGTGAGCTCAGGGGCTTTGGGGAATTACATTTGAAGGTTTTTGTCAACTTGGGCCGCCTGGATTTTTCCTGTCATTTGGTACTTGGGGTCACTTGTGGCTTCGAGTTTGAGATGTCCACGGTTCGGGAGAGTTCGGAGGTTCTTCTGGGTTCGACCCCCTTCTCTTTTTCTGGAATTTTGTCCTTACGGCCCGAGTTCTTCTCCGAATGGCCCGACTCCTGTCGATGGGGTTTGTAGGTTTGATTTTGCACGATGTATCCTAGCGCAGGCAGGTCTGTAGTTGCTCGAGCGATTGCCTTTTTGGTGCTCGTTGAGGCTGCATGAATATATGCTTTGGCTCTGTCATTTGAGTGATATGGGTCCACTATCTTTAGATCCGAGGACTTTATATCTCGTAAAGCTGGAATCAAACTGAATAGCATGAGTATGCCTTTTCTATTCAGAATTATGTCATCTTCGTTGTCTGGATGCTGTTCCAGCTTGATGGGGGGGACTCGCTTGTGAGGTGTTTTCCTTTACGGTATTGCTCTGTTCTTGAAGTGAAGTGGGGCGGCCAATACGACCCCCTTTTATCTGATGGCTTTAGCTCTGAGGTTGGGCCTCCTCGGAACTTTGAGGGGCTGTCCTGCTTTTGCCTCTCCGACTGTTGGTGGGTGTGTTGAGCGTTGGGGGACGACCTTTTATAGGTTGGCCGTTCGTGGGCACTTGGAGATGCAAACGACACCACTCGAGCACTGGGAGGGCTGCGAGTGAAGCTGGGTTGCCGACAATGGAGGGAATTCCTACGCTCTTCTAGAGTAATAAAGTTGTATCCTGGGACCTCTTCAGACGAGTCGTCGACGGGTTCTTGGTCGGCACGATGAGTTTGAGGGACCTTTGAATTTGATACCTGTTGCTTTTTTCCACCCTTAATCGGCGATGAGTCTTGGGTGTCTTCCAGGTGTTGGGAAATGTTCATCAAAACCTCATCTACCAGAAAATCTTCTGGTGATCGGGGAGAAGCGATTGTTCCCTTTTGCTTAGGTAGGTGGTGGACTGGGCTTACAGCTGAGATTCCGGCTTTCTCTTTTCTTTTAGATGAACAAGTGATTAGTGGCTTGACTAGTTTTGGATTCGTCCCCCTTGAGCGGGCTTATCAGGTCTCTGACCTGTGAACAGGGGATAGGAGCTGTCATCCACCCTCGCTGATGGTTTCAGGATTGAAGAGGCTTTCGGGATGTCGTCTGTAATGTCGATGACCTCATGGATTTCTGGATTACCCAGACCAGTGCCCGGTGGTGATTGGATGGCGTCGCTAGAAGGAGAAGCTTGAGTTTGCACTAACGGGTTTAAACCTCCTGATTTAACCACCATTGAAGGAGTTGAGAGAATGTACGCGAAATCTTTGCGCACTTGTTCCACATCCAGCCTTAAGGCTTTGAATTTGTCATCTAAGGCTGTGATGTATCCTTCAAGGAAAGTCAGTTTTGAAAGCATTGATGCTTGAATCGAGGTGTGATCTTTCAGGTTTTCATTGATACCTTCGTAAAGTTTGGTGAATGGATTCATAGCGATTGTAGCTGCTGACATTATTGATAAAAGATCTCTCTTGTGTTGCGCTGGAGAGTCCATTGGAGAACCCTGTGGAGGAGGGCGCTGTTTAGGGGCAGGAGACGGTAAGTAGCTCTCGTTCAGGAGCCGTCTCACGACGGGCGTGGATGGAAGGTCTACTGGGCCGAGGCTGGCCCGGCCCAGGGGCAGTGATTTAAGGCGGTGGTCGATTTGCGCACCTTCCTGCTGGGGGCCGACTGGCTGACCCTTGTTTATCTGGGGTGGGCCTGAGTCATGGGTTGAAGTTTCGGGCTTCTGACTTTTTGGCGGCACGGGTCCCTTCTGAGTTCCGTGGGCTGGTGCCTGAGAGGTCTGAACCCCCGCCTGACCCGAGGTTGTAGGAAGATCTTCGATTGACATCACGATAGAGATCGGAGGACCTTCAATGTGGATTTGCGTAGCTTTAGGTTTAACAAGTGCGGGGGTTCTCGCAGGGGCCGTTTTTGCCATCTCACAGTTTGACTTGGGGGTTGCTAGGGTGTCTGGGCCCTTTACTGATGCAATTGGAGGCCCCCGACCAGATTGGGGGGCCGAATCTGTTTGGTTTATTGAGTTCTCCTTTTCTAGAGCAGTCGGGTACGCCGGCCCAGGATGGGTGGCCGGATCAGATAGCTTTGTTGCTTTCTCCTGCAAAGGACATTCTGGCAAAGGTGAGGCTTGTTGGTTTTTAGCAGAGTTTTGGGCTAGGACACTCTGATCTGCTGGCAAGCCTATCTTTCTTGCTTTTTCTGGAGATTGACAAATTTTAATCGCTTCCAAGATTTCCTCGTCAGTTAGATCGACTTGCCTAGATTGAGAGTCTGGAGCAAAGGTGTGGGAAAAGTCAGTTACAAGGCTGGCGACCGATGGCTTTATTGATTCTGGGATCCATGGTTTCTTGGCTAATTGGCCACTTATTTTGATTTTAGAAGCTTGCAAACTGTTCGTGCGCTTTTGTTTTTTATTGAGCGTTTTTAGTGGGACTTTCTTTCTAGAGGTTCTGGAGTTTCTAGTGTTGGGAGACTCCGCCTCCTTCCTACTGCGTTTTTTGTTATTTTGTGCTCCCGCCAGGGGGACAAGCGAGGTGGTTGGTAACTTTGCCAGGCAGAGGACCAGGGCCTCATCTCCCTGAGTAGCCAGGCCCCTGCAGTCATCAACTGGTCGAGGAGACCCCTCTAAGGTTGGAGGAGCTGAGGGGAGCGGATTGAAGTGAACTTGAGCTGCTGTTTGAATCGTGTGCTTATTTCCAGTGATGGTCTTGGGGGTTTTTTATGTTGATTTCGGCTGGCCCCCCCCCCCCCCCCCCCTCTCATTCCTGGAGGCCTCTTGGTCCACGTTTGTCTGTGGAGACGGCCGATGTGTATCTTCCTCGTAGGCAGGCGTGGCCTTAAGGATGACTGGCGCCTCCGTGCGCGAGTCAGTAACTGCCGAGGGAGGAGGGGTTGATCCGGGCTCCTCCCCCAGAATGACCCGTGGCTGCGGTGCCCCGCTCAGCTCCATACGCGGGACGGCCTCGGCCAAAGGCGGGGGTACGAGACTTGGCTCCGCCCCCGAAGTGGCCCGCGACGGCTGCGCCACGGTCCTCATGAGCACGGGTTCCCCCCCCCCCCCTGCTCACGGGCCTCGGTCCTCCCTCCGGAGGCCTCCGAGTCCCAGAACTGTGAGGGTGGAGGCCGCGACCGCGGAAGCGCTGGCGACAGACAAGGAGGCTGTGACTCGGGTGCTGGATGCGGTGGAACTGGTACGTTTTGCCGTATGTCCTCCTCTTCTGTGAGGCTTTTCCGCCTCAAGCTGTTTGATGTTTTGGCACTTTTACCGGCCAGAGGGTCAGTGATGTCCGCCCGTTTTTGGCGGGGAATAGCTGTTGAAGCTGCTGGAGTCTTTAGTTGTTTGCGCAGCAGACCCGGCAGGTAAAGGGTTTGGGCGCCGTGCTGTTGGGTTTTTGCAGCAAAGCACTTCTGAGCAGGCGGCCCTCCTCTGCTTCCAAAAGATCATGCTCGGGCTCCGAAGTAGGCGTATTCTCTGGCATTGACGCCATTGCAGCCATGGACAGACTGGCACAGACTGCAACTCTGCAGCCAACTCCGCGGCCGCTCCGTGGCTGGAAGGAGCTTTTATGGGTCCATCCACAAAACAGGAAACTGGAGACTGTAGAGACTGTAGAGAGACTCCGGTCTCAGTAAGCAGAATGGAGTAGACTGCCACAGTCTGCAACTCTGCAGCCAACTCCGCGCTTTATTAATTAATTTGGTGGAGCTTCTCTGATGCACATCTTCAGGTGAGTGGACTCACCCTTACTTTATAACATGCAGTCCAATAGGGTTGTGTTTTGGCCCCTTTATGGATTCATTTATGTATGCATTTTTGCCCAATCCTATGTTGCATTCCACAACAGATGTTCCCACTTTGGCCAACAACAATGCTGTTTTGATTGCAGGGAAATTTGTAGCACTTGAAGACCTCGCTGTTACTTTTCCTTCATTTTGGAACAAGTGATTGTGGTGCAGTACCAATGGATTAAGAACACTGGATTTTAAGGAAAATATGACTTTGTAAATGTGTCAAAAGAAAAGAAAATGCTGCTATTTGTTGACGCTCCAGGTTCTCGTGTAGTATTTGTGAAGTGTCAACATTTGGGTCTGGACTCCACCTGATCCCAATTTTAACAAGTATTCAATGCCAAAGAAAACCACCACAACAAAATTCGCAAAAGATAGAAAATTATTATTGTTCTGCGTTCAAGCAGTAATGAACATAAAATATGAGCGCAGAGAACATTATGTAATTCATACATGAAAAACCAAACCAGACAACTCAATCTGTTCCAATTTGCAAATAAAACATATTTTTCGTTGAAAAAAACAAAAGAACTCTTTCCCCTCCCGCCCCGTGTCATTTATTAAAAGCTAAAATTTCCTGGATAAAGCGAGAAGACCACACTTGAGCACAAGGGAATGTGGATTAAAGAGCAGACAGAAACCCAGTGTGGAAATAGTGTGGGTGACTCTAAAAGTGGTCACATTGGGTATAATAGAACAGAGTGGAGGACCGATTGTATAAAACTTGCTCTGTCTAGCATGTGTAATCCAAGCAAAACCATGGAACCGTAATAGGTACAAAAATGTATTATTAACATTTTTCATGCACTCATTCATTTTGCTATTCAAAATTAGAGAAAATGAACTAAAGGGTGAATGGGTAAAAACTTATGTAACCCTTATTTCAACAAACCCATTGCTTGCAACACAATCAAAGCAAAGCAGTTAAAGATTTGTTGCTGCAAAGTTATCCTACTAACATTATTTATGCACACGAGTTATCCTTTGCATTTTTAAACATTAATGGTTGGAACCAATTCTTCACCAATTTTTCAGTCTGTTATTTCTGATTCATGTAAAAAGTCAATGTCAATTCTGTTTGTGGAGGGGAAATCCCCTGTTGGGTCTGCCCACGCGAACGGGGGGAATCGAACTGCACACTTGGATTGTGATGAAGCCTAGTGGCCTGTCCCAAAACAAAAAAAAGAACCACTAGTGCCCCCTTGCTGAAAACACGTTTCGGTGGCTGGTTCAATCCAATATGGCCACCTTCATCAGGGCAGAGTTGAGAGACCCGTGGGGGGAGAAATCTTGGAACCTAAAGATTTTTTGCATGCTTGCACCCACGGAACTGCCCGGGCTGCAGCAGCGCACTCAGTATATCGACCGTCATGGAGAACCGTCTGCTGTGGCAGCTTTTTAAATATAGGTGTGTTCTCAATTAGGTTTCATTCCCATGCGGAAGTGGGGAGAAATGAAGTGTCCTGGCAGATGTGGGTTGTCACCGGGGTGCGTGGGTGATCTGGGTCCAGTTGTAAATCATTCATCAGTTTTGTATGTTTGTAATTAAAGTTGTGTAAACAACTAAATGTTACAATAAATAAAAATAATAATAATCATTCATCATGACACTCTGGTCAAAAATACTCTCTGGAGAAACTTTACTCTTTTGTCTCCATCGTGCTTGTGTTACTCAGAAACAATCTGTAGTCCTACAGCAAACACACACGGATGCGCGGGGCTGTAACGGCTGCCGGTTAGTGTCCCTGTTTCTGATGCCGCCTGCATGCACGTCGCCGCGAGTCAATGACTTTGTAGGCATTTAAATTTGAAATGATTTAAAGTGAAACGGACATGATGGGATTTCTCGGAGTAATGGCACTATTTTCAGGTTCACAAACAGCAAGTCGGTGCCTACGTTCTAAACATGGGTCGTCATTGCAAGGTGGCGTTAAGCAATTTGATACTAGGAGCCAGCAATGACATCCAACATAAAGCACAGTATACTTTCTTACCCTGCCTCCTCATGGTATACTTCAATGTATACTAATTATTTAGAGTTTGATAGGTATTATCTCATCAGTGTAATTGGAAGTAAACCATTTGATTCAACCTCCGCACATGCTTCTATGTCATATTTCCACATTTTAAAGACCGAACACAAAAAAGACCTATATTTTTTTTTTTACTTCTCTTCCGGCCATTTTTGTGTCTTACATAAAGTGCCGAAATATGACACATTCCCCTCCCCTGCCCTCTCCCACTAGTTTGTTTCTAAATCAGGGGGGTTGGGGGGGTTGATCCCCTGCCCCTTTTCTCTTCTCAGCACAACACACACTGACTAAGCACCCACACAGCCCCACATTCACTTACCAGAGACTCCCGTACCTGACAGCCCCTGCACGCAGGGGCGTGACAGTTCGATTCAGAAAGACCACTCTGTGCGTTTTTTTATATTATGTTTTTTTTTATGTCTTTTGACTTAATACACTTCTAGTGTACTTAATTTTGCCATCTGGATTTCAGGACCATTTTGCATAATTAACACTTGAGGGTTGGTTCCATTCATTGGATTGCTTACTCGAGAATGCTACATTGGACTTTCTGACTGAGATGATAAAATTGTTGTCCACTAGATGTGAATGGTGTGGATGCAGTCAGCCATTCATGAGAGCATCTGTTTTCGTCTCGCCAGAGACTACCAGGTCTGGATGGTTCCATGTAATAATGTCGCCACAAAAATCTTGCCATGCAAAAATAGCGCCGAAAAATTGCCGTTTTTTGTGGCGACATTATTGCATGGAACATGCGGGGGACACCCCCGCAACCCCCAAACTTTTTTTTTTGCCCCTGTCCCCATATATATATGGTGACCCATATAATATCGCTGCGACCTTTTCCCGGCGATATTATTTACGGCGACCATATATATGGGGATAATATTACCTGATAACGTCTGGATTAAGCAACTCCAGCATACATCTTATCTCTTTCCTCTTTGTTTGTCACTAACCTCTATTATGGGGTTATGGTCCAAACGGCACATATCCCTTTTCTGTGACTGCTATTCAACTGAAACGCTAATGCATTTCAGCTTTTTTTGTTGTTAAACTATTGGGGCCAAATCACTGATCTTACTGCTTTTAGCCTTACAGAGTACAGCAAGCTGAGCAGCACTTATTTTTGTCTCCTCCAGTAGACTTTTTTATCATGCTCGCCGTTTCTAAAATTTGTTAGATGGGGCGTTTTCAATTAAACTTCAAATTGTCATAGAATCTGGGCACCCCTGACTAGTTGAGCTTTATGAACAATCAGTATTTTATCTTATATCATTAACATGGAGGTGTGAAACAACCAGTCCAGTTGCCCGTAACTGGTATTGCTGATTTATTTTGAACTGACTCCGTAGCTTGGCTAGCCCTGGTTGTCTCTTTCCCCCATGGAAAAAGTAAGCGGGCTAATTTCAGAAGATCATTTAATTTTTTTCCCATTGCAGGCATCTTTATTTTTTTTTATTTGTTGAATGAGAACTTGTTTTTTATTATGGTATTTATTGAGCGCAGACATAGTTTCAAGAAGCAATGGAGCGCTTTCTAGAGGGATACAAGAGTACAGATGCATAACGGAGCGCTTTATAGAGGTAACAGAACAGATATACAGTGGGGGCTACATTACAGAGAGGTGCAGCTGTACAGGGTGGTGGGGAGGAGAAGGGCGGCGGCCTAGCAAGTCAGGTGGCGCGGGGGGGGTGCGACATGGTGGCCTAGGTGTTGAGGGGGTTTGTGCTTGGAGCATGTTGCTTTCGGAGCATAAAAGGCTTTACCATATAAAAACAAAATACCAGGGTGTTCACGGTTGCTAGTGTCATAGAAGGCAACCATATGAGGCTGTGTTGGACATTAAAGGTATTTTATTTGTTAGTAAGTTATAAGGTTCTCGCTTCATAACGTGCCTAGAGGAAGGGAGGGGGAGCGCTGGTGTTCGCAGGCTTGGAATATTTAGGTCAAGTTTGTGCAGCAGCTCCGGTGAGAAGACACTAGTGAGGGGGAAATGGAAAAAACGCGTACAAAACACAATAATTATATACAATAGTAACCAAAAACGTGCCGCAACATGGCCCATATCATTGCCCCAATGACGTATAGCCAGCTATGCCAGGACCTAAGAAGTTATTGGATTAAAGAATGTTATGTTGAAAGCTACTAACCAGGCATAAAAAGCAGTTGCCCCTTGGCATGAATGCCAGTTCTCCACATGCATACAGCACACTGTGGCTATTGGCGAGCACAAATTCTGAAGCCTAGCTATATGTAGTTTTGTTGGGGGTGTGGAGGGAGATAATGAGCAGGTCTTACAGCTTATTGAACCGTACTGCACTTTTAATGCAAATATAGCTTTCTCTTTTTATTTAATATGTAAATGCTGAGCAGGTGGATTGTTTGTCACAAGTGTGTTCCCATTTACCCCAATATGAACAAAGCCATATGATGTATACTTGATGCCACCTGTGCCTTTACTTCAGTGTTGAACTTAAATAATCGGATTTCTTTCCCTTCATTAATGCAAATACATACAAACCCTGCTTGTTTAGTCACTTATTTAAGTGTTTTTTTTTAGTATTGATCTGTTTGTGAATTCTTTTCTGCTTAAGTTGGAGATTATTTTTCGTTTTCTGATTTGTTGTACAATCATTGAACATATTAGATCATGGTAAAAGGTAATTCTTTTGTTTTATTTGTTATTATTGAAGTAGCTGATCAAATCAACCTTTCAATTTTTATAAGAACATTACAAAAGGAAAACCTTTTACATTTCAGCATTGCATATATTCTTACCATACTTAAAAAAAGAGAGAAAAATAAACAGATGAATAAAACAAGTGACTAATATCAATAATTACTTAAAACCTATTAAAATCTTTAATCAATCATTTACATAAATCCCATTCCATAATGCAATGAATCCTATTCTATATTGATCATAAATCATAAGTTTCCACCTCCTTGAAAGATTTAGCAGCTCTAAACAATTCACAATAGCTAATTTCATGGACGTATTGTCAATCTGAAAAAGTGAATACCCTTCATTTGAATGACAGACGTAACTTGATGGCCGTAGGTCAACCGTCTTATGCACCGAATTATAGAAATATAGACTGCTATGCTTGACCAACAAGCGGCCATTTTAAACGTAGCAAGAATCGCCATTTTGCTTGTTAACCATTGCTCATTGCTTTCTGTCTAAAACTGCTTTGCAGCTTGCAATTCTTGCGGATTCTGCTTACTCTGCTCAACTGTTAATATTGTTGTCTGAATATGAAAGGGCAAGGTCACGGGACTGAGGAGTTCGTTGAAAACTCCTCACGAGTAGCCCAGAAAGGAATGCCCGCGCTCCCTCTCTGAAGCCTTGTGGGAGAGCTGCAGGGCATTTAATCACTTCACAGCTGCCAGCCAGTCTCGTACGATGGTAGAATATGTTAGAATAAAACAGCTAAAGGCTTGAATTATGCTCTTCTTACGGCCCCCCCTTTGCAAAACCCTGTAGAGCGTGTCGGCTCCCAGGACACGAATAGCACCTCATAGATAGCAAAGCATGGAATGTGGCTCTTCCCCCGTGTGCAGCTTGCTTCCAAGAACAGAACCACTGTGTTCTGTTCAATAACTAAAAGATGCCTCCGCACTTTCTAAATTGCACATTGTTACTAGAATAGACATCGAAAGTGTCATAATTGTCATACCCGTCGGAAATGTCCATCGTCATCCGAAGTTCAAAGAAACTTAATAAAGGAGGGTGTTAAACATGACATAGCTGATTGTATGATATGCATTTTGTATATATGTAACTGATGTACGTAATTCGCTCTCTTGCGTCCCTCGAGGTCTAGGAAACTCACGTCGCGGGGCGTGAGACCACAGTTGGCCAATTGGGACTATTTTTGCTTGCAATAAACCCTAGCATTGGGAATTTGAACCTCGTGTCTGGCGCATCTTTTCGTGTATGGTTATTGCCTTGTTTCCATATCGCGAGGGACCCCTAGGGGCCCCTTTCATATGGCGCCCGAATAGGGACCCTCCCCCACTTGCCCATCGTATACGTTGTAACGGAGTAAAGGCGGAAGAACGGCGAGGACGGGCGATCGAGCCGGGATCAAGAGGTGTACGGGGCGCCCTGTAGAAGTGAGGAGAGATTCCTTCCGCAGATCTGCACACATCTGATCCCTGATCGACGTACCGGGCCAGAGGGCAAAGGAGGCGAGGGTCCCGAAGCGAGGCAGAAGCCAGAGAAGCGCAGACACGACGTTGGGAGAGGTTGCGTTAGGACAGGCGACTTGTTTATCAGGTGAGTCATTCCCCGATTCAAATAAAAACCTGATTTTTGGTAGAGTGTTGATTTTGCAAATTCAAATGTCCAGGCAAAGGTTAGCTAACCAAAGGGGAAGGTTAAAAAACATGCCTGGAGTACTGTCCACTTTAGCAGGGCTTTTCAGCTGCGGTAGACAGTCCTTGGAATATGGCCAAAGTGCACCGCCTGGGGGAACGCCGGCTTATGACATGTATGCAAAATATGGTGTGGGTGCGATAATATTTTGTGAAATTTGGCATAGGCAAACTAGAAAGCAATCCGACCATCAGTGGCCGATTAATGATAGCTTTGAGATTGCGAGGATAGATAACCTAGAAAGGGTGCTGATTAAGAAAAAGGCGCGACCCGCAGCTTTTGAGACTGTCAAAGATTGGAGGAGGGAAGAAATGCTCCTACTTAGGAGTAGAGAGAAGCATGCGCGTAGGCACAAAACGAAGCTTGAGATAGCAGAAGAAAAGGAGGAGGAGGAGTGGACGGCAAGTCTAAGACGGGAAGGGACACGTGAGTAAATGAACATAGAAGGAATATACCCGCAGCAGGAACTACACATAGCGGACAAATTAATGGAACATTTGCTAACTAATACGGGTTGAGGCCCAAAACCAGAATCGAAACCAAACGCGCAAGTAGTGACTACACAGGCCCAACCAGTAGCTCTCGTACCCCCTCCCGTAGCCCAAGCACTTCCCCTCACGCAAGCATTAACCCAAGCCCCACCCACAGCTCGAGCCCTCCCACAAGCGCAGACTGCAGACACACAATTTCCCAGCACCCAGGAAGGCCCTTCACAGATGCCACCTGTGTCACTTGTCCCATCCGCACCTCCCGCTACAGAGACAGATTCAGCACCATCCGCCCCTCCTAAAGTCGAAATTGAGACCGGGGAGGCGAGAGGCGGGGCTGAAGGAACAGGATTTGGACGGGTAACTCGAAGCGCGATCAGCAAAGAAAGAAAGATTTGAATTACGGCAAGAGGCAGAAATGTACATAGAAGGAAACGATGGGACGCAGCATTGGCCTCATTGTATGGGTAACGAAAAAGCAACGAGAGACAGGTAGTGTTGGAATGCATGGGGGAATTTTTGGTGGGAGAATGGAAAAAGATACTTGGGAATTTACCGCCACAGCGATTGTTAGATTTGAATAATTTAGCACGCAGTGAGCAAAGAGATGAGGATGTAAGAAAACATGTGTACAGACTCATTGAACTGAAAAATGAAATGGAAGATAGATATGCTGAAATGTTTGCTACACCTGAATATAGTAGTGAGTGTATTAAGAAAGCTAGGAAGGAGGCGTCGAGGTTGTATATGCAAAAATCGTGGCCGAGAGTTTTTTCAGGTGGTGCAAAGCATTTGCCGGTACCGGGACAAATAGGTGATAAACAAAGATTGCAGGTATGGGTGGGGGAAACAATGAGATGGATGTCGAACAAAAGAACGTCAGTGAAGGAACGAAGTAAGTGAGATATGTAATGGGTACCCATTGGAGATGAGAAAAGAAGCGATGCGAACGATAGTAGGGGTGTTACTGCAGCAGGTCATTGGATACAATAGAGGTAGAGGAAATGCACAAGGCAGAGGAAATTTGAATAATATGCATGGGGTGTCATTGGGAGTAAATCAATGTGCGTACTGTAAGGAGGAAGGACACTGGCGAGCCCAATGCCCGCACCTACAGAATAGAGGTAGGTTTGGCCAGAGAAGGCCTCATAGAGGACATCAGGGGTCAAATGGCCCAAGCAGAAATAGCATGCAGCAGCAGCAGGGATATACCAATAGAGGTACTCAAAACCAATCCTATGGTCAAAACCAAGTGCAACAGAACCAGGCATTGAACCAAAGTGTTTCAAACCAAAATCAGGGCGGGCAGGGGCAACAGAGAAATGATCAGAGTGGAGGACACCGAGGGGGAAATGGGAATATTTTTGATACACAGCCAAACACGTATTATAGCAGCAGCGGTGACTACACATCGGACAATGTGTTATTTTTGCGATGGGACAGCCCACGGCAGGGGTCGGAACCAGTGTCTATTCCCGTGAATCGGAGAGGACCCTACGTAGAAATGAGAGTCGGGAATAAGGAGCACCGTTTCCTTGTAGATACAGGGGCACAGAAGTGTTCGATAGACCATCACTTGGTTCCGGAGATCCCACTGTCGGGGCAAAAGAATGTTTCTGTAGGGTTCGCAGGTACACCAGTAATTAACCCCATGTCCGAAGCTGTCCCAATTACAATAGGACCATTTACGGAACAATGTCCATTTCTTCTGACAGAAAATTGTGGGGAGAACTTGCTAGGATTGAATTTGTTGAGAAAATTGGGGGCAGTTATACATTGTACAGCAGATAGGGTGTTCCGCACGATGTGGCCTCACGATGCACCGGTGACGGAATTTATGTCAAAAGCGTTACCAGAAGAGCGAAGTAGAGTACCAACCTGTCTGTGGGCAATGCATGATAACGATGTAGGATGCTTGAAAATAGAGCCAGCAAAAATAACTTTGAAAGAAGGTGTTACATTACCACGAATTCCCCAGTATAAAATTTCTGTTGAAGGTGAGAAGGGATTAAAAAGTATTGTTACTGACCTGGTGAGATTGGGGGTGGTTGAAGAAATTGCAGGTAGTACGTGCAACAGCCCGATTCTTCCAGTTTACAAGAAAGGAGGCAATGAAGTACCCTATCGTTTCATAATTGATCTGCGCGCATTGAACAAAGTGGTGGACCCACAATTCCCTTTGGTCCCAGATGTCACAACAATACTAACAATGATACCAGCCTCTGCAGAATACTTTAGTGTAGTTGATCTGAAGAACGCGTTCTTTAGCATTCCAGTGGATAAAAGCAGTAGATATCTGTTCGCGTTCACTCTAGGAGGTCGATCATTCACATTCACACGCATTCCACAAGGATACACAGAAAGCCCGAGCATTTACAGCAGAGCGCTAAAAGAGCAGCTAGACATGCTAGAATTACCCGAAGGTTGCGTACTCTAACAGTAAATAGATGACTTATTAGCTGCTGACACAAGAGATCTGCAAAGAAAGTACTATATTACTATTGACACACTTAGCGACCCATGGTCACAAGGCAAGTTTGAAGAAATTCCAGTATAATCAGAAGGAGGTGTCTTATTTGGGTTACCTACTTTCGAAAGAAGGGAGAAGATTAACACCAGAACGCATGGAAAGTATTTCTAGTATGCCTATTCCAAAAACTCAAAAAGGAGTGAGAGCTGTAATAGGCATGGCCTCTTATTGTCGGCAGTGGATCAGTAATTTTGCGTTGATTGTGAAGCCGATGATAAAGTTAACTAAAAAGGATGCAGTGATGCCTTTACAGTGGGATGAGGAATGTCAGAAAGCGTTTGAGCAATTGAAAGCTGCATTGTGTGCTGCTCCAGTTTTAGGCACTCCTAACTATAAAAAGATCTTTAGACTATTTGTGAGTGAGAGTGAAGGATGTGCATTGGCGGTTTTGACACAGGAACAAGGTGGAAGAAATAGGCTGTGCGGCTATTATTCTTCCGCGCTGGACCCTGTAGCGCGCGCACTACCACGATGTTGCGATCCGTCGCAGCGGCTGCTGCGTCAGTGAAACAAACGGAAGGAATGGTATTGGGGCACACTTTCATTCTGATGGTGCCACATGCTATAGACGTTCTATTAAATAGGACACAGACGCAACACCTCACCTCAGCTAGACTGACAAGATATGAGCTCATCTTGTTTGCACCCCACATCCAAATTATGAGGTGTAGCGCATTGAATCCTGCAGAATTAATGCCACTGCCCATAGCAGAAATTGGTGACAACGAATCACCACCCCATGATTGTTTAATGGTCACTGAAGAAGAAATAAGGGGAAGAATTGACTTGAGCGACATCCCACAGAAAGAGCCAGATGGGGAGTTATTTTGTGACGGCTCTTGTTTTAAATTACCTGATGGCACATCAACGGCCGCATATGCAATTACTACCCTAGAGAGTGTTGTAGAAAGCAGAAGAATCCCCTACAATTCGGCACAAGCTGCAGAAATAATAGCGCTGACCCGAGCCTATGAACTCTCTGAGAATTTGAACTTGAATACTTATACTGACAGCCAGTACGCCTTTGGCGTGGTTCATAACTTTGGCCGACTCTGGGCTGAGAGGGCTTTCTTGACATCACATGGGGCCAGGATTCAGCATGGCCCTTTGATTGTGTGATTGTTGTCTGCACTCACGTTTCCAAAGAGCCTAGCTATAGTGAAATGCGAGGCGCATAAAAATGTAACATGTAAAGTGGGAGAGGGAAACGCATTTGCAGACAGGATTGCGAAGCAAACAGCCACAGATTTGGGAAATAAAATGATGACAGTACAGACTGAGGAAGTATCTTGTATGATAGAGAATGGACAAAGAAATGCAGGCTGAGGCCACGACCGAAGAGATTCAGGGGTGGGCTGAGGGCTCTGCTGAGTTAGATTTGGAAGGATGTTGGGTGGACAAAGAGACCAAGAACTGGATGTTGCCAAATTGTTACGTAACCGCAATGGTTACAATGGTGCATAGCCCTACCCACATTTGCACGAAGAAGATGGTACAGCATTTATCCACAGTATGGAAAAATGAGCACATAAAAAAGAATGCAGAAAGGCTAGTGCAGAATTGTATTATGTGCCTGCAACACAATGTAGGGAAAGGAACCGTGACTCCAGTAGGTAGTTTTGGTTCACCCTCTGCCATTTGAGGTGATCCATTTTGATTTCATAGAAATGGAAAGGTGCCAGAACTACAAATATGTGTTAGTGGTGATTTGTGCATTCAGCAAGTGGGTGGAGGCATATCCTTTAAAAGACTGTACTGCCATGTCAACGGCAAAAGTAATGTTGAAGGAGTATTTCTCCCGGTTTGGGTTGCCCCGTGTCCTGTGGTCAGACAACGGCCCACACTTTGTGGGCGCAGTAGTACTACAGATCTGTGCAGGTCTGCAGATAGAGAAACGATTCCACAGTTCCATCCAGGTATCCCAGTTCTGCCGGGCTTGTTGAGAGACATAACGGTATCTTAAAGTCAAAGATAGCTAAAATCTGTGCTGGGAGCAAGTTGAGTTGGGTGGGTGCATTACCTCTAGCGCTATTGTGCATGCGCACGTCTATGCAGGTTAAAACTGGGCTCTCCCCTTATGAAATAATGGGGAGACCGGCAAATGTATGGTGCGCACCGCAGCCCAAAAGATTATGTGAGGTCGAGCATCCTATGTAAAGCACGTACTGTGGCCTTTTAATGCAGAAGTTGCGTTTAATTCATCAGCAGGTGCCGGAGGCGTTACCAGTGAGATACATCGGACCGGGGCACTCGATGGAGCCTGGAAGTTGGGTCTTAATAAAGAACTTTGAGCGGAAGACAGCATTAGCACCCAGGTTGCGCGGCCTCTACCAAGTACTTCTGGTGATGCAAACGGCCATTCGAGTGGACGGACGGAAGGCATGGATCCACGCAATACATGCCAAAAGATTCCCAGGACTGCTGACAACTTACGACGACCAGAGAAAGGAAACGGTCTCGGAAACGAAAGAAACTGTTGCCAGTCCATTGCCACAGCATCAGCCTGAGCGAGAAGTGAAAGTTGAAACGAAGCCCAAGCGAGAAGTGAAACTCGAAACAGAGCCTGAGGAGGCTGTCAGCAAGGGGAAAGGGCGAAAAGTGCCCCAACGTTGCTGAGCAGAAACAACATCACTGCCAAGCGACACAAACCCTGCATTGCAAACACGAGCAGAAACAACGCGTGTACCCCTTTGGCGCCCACCAGTTTCCACAAACGCACCAAAGCCAAAGAAAGAAACTACATCGTTGCCACGGCGCTCATCGCTACCCATCATTGTGCCGCAGGCTGACACTGAGCCTGATACTGGAAGTGCAACAGCACTATTCACGGATCATACAATACCAGGAGTGAAACGGTATAATTTGCGGCCTCGACTGGCAAAGTAATCCACAGATCTTTGGTGCTTTTATTTTGCCTTTGGTTCCACTCACGGACGGAGTAGGAGCCAGGGGCGTAGAGGAGAGAAGTGTGAGAGTTGTGCAAGTCGGACAATTCAAGACTCACGGCTCCTCGGTGCGCTTATAAAAATACATGTGTCCTAAGCCAGAGCAGGACAAGCTGGACGCACATAGTACTCTATCAATAAAGAACTGTTCAGAAATCGTCTGAGCAGTGGGAGAAAAAGAAAACACAACTAATCTTGCTCGGAGTGGATAAGTGATCTAGGCTGTGAAAGGGCTGGCAGAATTGAACTGTGACATTTTCGTTGAACTTTTCTGGCATCAAGAACGAGAAACATTTTTGCGACGAACTTTGCCAGCAAGAAGAAGGACGATGAATAACAAATCAAGACCGGTTTCAGCCTCCTCCTGCACCCCTGCTGAAAAGATGATAGATTTAGAGACTATAAATTTAGGGAAAAAGCATGGTAAAAGGAATAAGGTACTGATTTGGACATTAGTCCTGTGTTTCTTAAGTATGGTACTACCAACAATAACAGCTATTACACTATGGTTCCTGGAGTCCGTGCACCCATTAGAGACACTTTTGCCAAAAGCAGCTACTAAAAGCCCGGTTCATGTAATCACTGGTACTTTGCCCCCAATGGAAGAAAGTCATAGAGAAGGATACGGCAACAATACATTGTTGCTCATCATGAACATGACCCATGCGGTTTTAAAGAAAAAAGATTGCTGGGTTTGTGCCCATTTACCACAGCACGGTGGGAAAGGGATAGGCTGGTATGTACAACCATTACCATTGGTTTATTCATGTGAAGTATCGTTGAGTGCAATGTGGGAAATGGAACAAGAGATACGGGTCAGCTAGATGAGACCAATATGAATGAATTTGAGGAAGTGATCATGAGACCTGTGGGTTGTTCCATATTCCACAAAGCTCGCATGTTTTCACCAGATGCCATGAGGAAGAATACACGAAAGACAACAAGACTAGATAGACTACATGGGCAGAATAGACCAACCCCGCCAGCAGAAGAAACATCAGTGATGACATTTCGAATGAGGGATGAGTGGAATAAAGATGCTGTGCCCCCTGCCTATACAGTGGATCACAGCCCCGAAACTGCTCCCCTATGTTTACAGAAAAAGGGTTCCTATAAAGTAGGAACGTTTAGCAACTGCCTGAACACAGTGGTTTTAAAGCACGAAATAGAACCCGTGTAGGTAGGGGACCCTGTTTACTTTATATGTGGGAAAAAAGCATATCCATGGTTACCTAGAAACTGGGGAGGTACATGCTACCTAGGTCTACTGTTTCCAGGAGTGTTCCTCTTGGAGACAGCAGAAGTAGCCAGACGAACAAAAGGTAGAACTCAAAGGAGTAGCGAGGATGGAATGATAACAATATAAGAAAACTGTCTAGAATATTAAAAAATACAATAGATTCAACAACGGATATTTTATTGAATATGACGTTAGAAGAAAAAGGAATAAGACTAATGGCACTCCAAAACAGGATGGCTCTCGATATAATATTAGTTGATCGTGGGGGAGTTTGCAAACTTGTAAAAACTGCATGCTGTGTGTATATAGATGATTACTCCCCTACGATATTTAAAGCAATCTGGAAATTACATGTCCTAAATTCCACACTCTCTACTGAAGAAGGGGGTTCGGGGATAGGATCCTGGTTTTGGCGATTATTGCGGTCTTGGGGATGGAAGTTAATTTCGATACTAATGGTGGTACTTAGTTTATTCATAACATGTTGCTGTTGCATACAATGCTTACCAAAAGTTTGCACTGAAATAACTGATGGGTGTACTAAGGGATGTATGCACATGGTATTGAGAGGAAAACAAACGGATGGCTGGAATAACAAAGACACTGATGAAACAAAAACAGTAAAACAATTCATGGCTATAGATATTAATGATGAAGATGATGCTCATGATAGCATGAAAGGTTCAGACATAGATACCCCAGACTTATCCTCATCGGAGGAGGATACAATGAATGAATAAGACGTTTGGCATATGGCCAAAAGGAGGGTTTGTCAATCTGAAAAAGTGAATACCCTTCATTTGAATGACAGACGTAACTTGATGGCCGTAGGTCAACCGTCTTATGCATCGAATTATAGAAATATAGACTGCTATGCTTGACCAACAAGCGGCCATTTTGAACGTAGCAAGAATCGCCATTTTGCTTGTTAACCATTGCTCATTGCTTTCTGTTTAAAACTGCTTTGCAGCTTGCAATTCTTGCAGATTCTGCTTACTCTGCTCAACTGTTAACATTGTTGTCTGAATATGAAAGGGCAAGGTCGCGGGACTGAGGAGTTCGAGAGCTGCAGGGCATTTAATCACTTCACAGCTGCCAGCCAGTCTCGTACGATGGTAGAATATGTTAGAATAAAACAGCTAAAGGCTTGAATTATGCTCTTCTTACGGCCCCCCTTCGCAAAACCCTGTAGAGCGTATCGGCTCCCAGGACACGAATAGCACCTCATAGATAGCAAAGCATGGAATGTGGCTCTTCCCCCGTGTGCAGCTTGCTTCCAAGAACAGAACCACTGTGTTCTGTTCAACAACTAAAAGATGCCTCCGCACTTTCTAAATTGCACATTGTTTCTAGAATAGACATCGAAAGTGTCATAATTGTCATACCCGTCGGAAATGTCCATCGTCATCCCGAGTTCAAAGAAACTTAATAAAGGAGGGTGTGAAAAATGACATAGCTGATTGTATGATATGCATTTTGTATATATGTAACTGATGTACGTAATTCGCTCTCTTGCGTCCCTCGAGGTCTAGGAAACTCACGTCGCGGGGCGTGAGACCACAGTTGGCCAATTGGGACTATTTTTGCTTGCAATAAACCCTAGCATTGGGAATTTGAACCTCGTGTCTGGCGCATCTTTTCGTGTATGGTTATTGCCTTGTTTCCATATCGCGAGGGACCCCTAAGGGCCCCTTTCAGAATGTTGACGATGGAATAAAACGTTCCACATTAGCTCAGATGTTACAAAACAATGTTCCATAAAAAAATGGTTGAAACATTTTTTTCTCAAGCTCAACAAATTAACACATTCAGTCAAAAATTGATTGTCTCTGGTTGTTCAGGAACCTTACAAAATCTGCAAAAGTTACTCTCTTTGGTCAATAATTTACGCAATGCCAACACATCATTAGTATTCCATAGGTTCAACCAGAATCTAAGATGCTGATTCCTAGCTCTAGGAGCCGGAAACTTAATCCTTTCCGACTCCACAGTATTTACCTTTTTCGGGAGAAAACTATGATCTTTCAATAAGTACAGTTTCATGCCCTTCTATCCTAGTGATAATCCAATCATGCAACCTAAGCTTGATTTTGGTTCTAGTCGTATCCGTTTTTTTTTTTAAAAAAAAGCTCTGACACACCGGCAGCTTCCATGGACTTCTGTACCATTACCGCTCCATTTGCATTTGTTTGAGTTGTAGGTGTGACATATGTAGAAACTATGCTCATGATTGAGTTATCTTTTGTTGGTAATAAACATTTTCGATGAAGGGAATATGCTCTCCACATATATTGAGAGTTTAGAGATACAAGACCTAATTCATGGCTTATTTCACACATTGATTTACTCTGGGGTAGGTTCAAGACCTTTCTCCAGAAGTAACCTTCAAGAAGAGTCCAAAAGAGTTCTTGTTTCCATGTCCTTGCTTCTGCACCAAATATTAATATAGGAACTACTTTCCGTTTATAGAAAGTTATTGCTTGCAACTTTGGGCATTTCCTGTATTTGGCCTGGATGATTCACGCTTGGGCTGTAGATGTCCTTAGTTTTCTATTTATATCAATGTAATAGGGTGCGTCAGAGGGATGATTATGTGTTATGAACCCAAAATATTTATATTCATTTACAACTATTAGGCGATCATCTTGAAGAACCCTGACATACTGACTTTTTTTCCTAGCTTGGATGGTGACATTTATAAAGATCTTGCATTTCTCTTTATTGATTGTGAGATAGTTGGATTCCACATATTTACCCAACTGCGTTAACAAAGTCTACAGACCCCTGGGTGTTTTAGCCAGCAGCAAAAGGTTGTCGGCATAAAACCGGGGGACCACGTGACCACTCAGCTTCGAGGTGTCAGAGACCACTTCAGTGAATGAAAACCTCATGTCGGAAATGGAAAAAAGCCAGTCTGAAAGGGATCTGATATGTTTGTCGTTGCTAGCCAAGATGAGAAGTCACTAAGAATTAACTGGGCAAATAGTTTCCCTGGAACGTCGACCAAGGTCACTGGTCTATAGTTTCCTAGTGCCCAACGATTCCCTTTCTTATACAAGGGCACAGTTATCCATTTTTTTGCCACGATGCAGGAACTGTATCACTACGTAAAACTTGTTTAAAAATTTGCATTCAAATTTTTGCCCATGCCTCTGGATGTGTTTTCAACATCAAGTTTGAGACCCCATCTGGACCTGGGGCACACCAAGTACTCAATTTACTTATGAAAAACAAGATATCTTCGATTTCAAAATGTATGTCGTGTTGCTTGTCCACATCACGCCAATCACTCAATGAGGGAATATTCATCTCTACGTAAAGGGTCTTATAATACGAGTCCCAGACTTCTTCTTCAGGAACAGCATTTATCTGGGATTTGCTCTGTGCCTGATTTAGAAGTCCCCAGATAAGAGTTTTTGGATGATAGAGCTCTCAACATAATCTCTGCATCTTGCTGATACAGCTGAGCATGTCTAGATCTAACCCAGTTCTTGTATTTTTTTGTATTTTTGCATTGTTGATACATGGAAGGAGAGGACAACATTAATAGATAACGTCTATCCTCTCGATATTCCGCTCTCTTACTGACCAGTTCTTGATCGTACGCATACAGATGACTAATACTAGTGTTATTAGTCAAACTAGTTTTTTGTTTGTATTTCTGCAATACTGTAACATACAAGCCACTCTAAAATGTGAGATCTGGGTATAGAATGTTTGAAGGGTATAGAAGCTGCATGTTTAGATCTTTCAGCAAAGCAGGAGTCCATCTGAAGCAGTTTTTAGCATTTGAGGCAGATGCATTTTGGGTGCCGGGCAACTGAGGGTTGTCTATAGACTTGATATGTGGCCAGGACAAAGATAGCAAGTCATGATCGCTAGTAGTTTGATATTTTATTTGAAATTACTCAATAATTGCAAATAAGTTTCTATTCACATCAAAGCTACCTGTTTGTCTCTGTGCCATGTATTTTTTGGTGGCATGTCGCCCGAAATTGAGCCATTCACCATTAATAATTGTCTATCCTTTTATTAAAGCCATCCAGCGCTTAGCCAATGGTGTCAGCAGGTTACTTGAATTTGGAAGGCACTTGATATTCAAGTCTGCTGCCAAGATAATGTACTGAATCGCTGTTTCAGAGGCTATACAATCTAGGGCAGTTTTTACGTTCTTGAAAATTTCATCATCCGCAATCCTGCCGTGGTTCCAATATATGTTTAACAACGCTATTGGGTAATTTGGTAATTTAATTTTTACTAACTGGAGAAACCTATTTGGAGATAGCCATGGAGTAATTTGTAAATTCGCTGCAGCTCTTATTGCCACCATTAACCCAGCGATGGGTCTTCCCCTAGTAGGGAGCTTGCCTGGAATGCCTGGAATTAAAGATATAGTAAGATTGTCCCACATCGGAGGTGTAGTCAACCTTACTTCTTGTAGTACTATTGTCATACTCATTTAAAAAACTGGATTCATTGAATATTAAATGTTTGTAACCCTGTGTATTCCACGAGGCCTTAAAGCACGAGCTTACCTTTTGGATTAGTGAATTGTTAATTAGAATTATACGAAGGGATATTTGGTTCATTCACAGATTGAGTACATGGGAGTTTAATTCCATGGGGACCTGATTGCGCATTTGCATGAACCCCCAATGGTTTGGACCAGGAAGACTGCTTTGCTAGATCGTTCATTGATTGTTTACCTACCAAGAATCCCATTGCATATAGTTCTTCTCTAGCTTGCCAAATTAAATTCATTATAATGCCAGGTGACATCCATAGTTGAACTATGGACGGATTGCGTTCGTCAAACTCGATTTGATCTATATCACTCGAGCATAAGTCCTCCAACAATGGAATATCACCCATGATATTCAACACACTGGTCCTATTTAGGACGTAAATTGGAAACGGCTTGCCTCTTCACTGCAAAATCAGATGATGCGCCGACCGGTTGGTTTGTTTCTTTATTAAACGTCTTTGAGCATCCATTAGGCAAACCTGCTGTGCATTTCCTAGTTGTTTGTTGACACGATTATCCCACCTAGGGGATAGTTCAATATTTATTCTAGGCTGAGTGTCGTTGACTGTTTTTTTGCGCAGATATCTGCAAGGGTAATTTAGTCATAAAAAGATTAAGGGATTTCACAATTTCCTCTCTTCTTTGTTTATAGAGTGGTTAAATATGCATCAGATATGCCACTCTCCTTGAATTGCACAATTGGCTCCTTAGTTGCTATCGTGAGATTAGCCTGAGTTATCACTGCTACTTTGGCAGAAGTTTTATCTTTTTCCACAACCCGCAATAAGGTATCTAAAGGCTCATATTCTAGACTCGCTAAGGATGAAGTTGTCTGCTCAGAAGATTTTTTAGCCTCAATTTTATTACGGGTTCGTTTAGTATATTTCTTCACTACTGCAGAACTTGCAACTTGGGAATTAGGTTTGGGAAGAGAAGTGGCGGGAGCTTGATCGCTTTCCAGCTGGCACTTGTTTAATATTCGTGCTTTTTAAAATCTATTTTTGTCTTGGCTTTATTCTCATTCGACTGTGAAAACATTTTATATAGGGATTTCTTTATTGGATTCACTTCAGTAATTCTGGTCTGAGGTTGAATCTCCGCTGGGAACGAACGTCCTCCTGCCTGTGCTATGTCAGCATTTGATGATGAGTTGTTTTTTTTTTTTTCTTTCCTTTACAGCTCCTTGTGATCTGGGGTGGGTCATTAGATCTCATCAACAGGATGTCATTCATTTGGTTAGTTAAAATTACGCTGTCTCTACTGTTTAACAGCATTATCGCCTTCTCATATTTCCCTAGTTGTCTCTCTCCCTTGCGAGTTCAAGATTTATAGTATCAACTTCGATTGCACATGTAGTCTCCTATCCAAGGTTTCCTACAGTTTAGCCAATGAAAAGAGCGCTGTATTAATTGCCTGCAGCATGATTTCCATGCCTGCAGGAAAGTCAGTTTGGGTAGAATCAATTATGTGGCGAACAATCTCTAACCTTCCTTGGAGTGGGTTGCGTGAAGGATATTGAAAGGACTGACGAGCCTCGAGCTGACCGTGAAAACATCACCAGTGATTGCGATAACTCGCTCGATAAAGCTTTGGCAGGCAGGGATTTTAAACTCTCCTCCTCTAGATCAGCATTTGATTTTGTTGGAACTGGAAAGGCGAGTGGCGATTCAAGTGGAGAGCCCTTGAGACTGAGTCACGTCGATGTTTTGCATTACCGCAGAAGAGTTTGCAGAAGTTTTTAAAGGCAAGGGAGTACAAGCCTTGTGAACCTGGGCCACCACTGAAACCTCCCTTACCAACTCAATCGTGGGGGCGGTTACCTGTATTAACATGCAATCCATTTGGAAACACGCTTCCACGATGGAGTCCGGAGGCGTGCACTGGTCAATCCCTACTTTCGTGGCGTCATTCAATCCCTACTTGCGTGGCATTATTCTCCCTTATGACAGAATCCAGGATGTTTGGCGCCGATTCCTCCCTTATGAGCGGGTTCGCGCATAACGTTGTGGCGTTAGCCCTTTAAGGGCACGCACGCGACTGGGTGACGTTCACTCCGTCGCGTGCGCAGTTAAATAAACGGGGCGTGCCCGGTGACATCACAATCACCGGGGAGCCCACACTAGCAAGATCGCTGTCTCCGTGTCTCTGTGTCACGGGGGGTGGGGGGCTCACGGACAGCGGAGTCCGGACACCGCCAACAGTGGCGACAAGTGCCGGGATCACTTCCTGGAACAGGCGGAGACATTCGCTCGTAGCGTAGATGATCCTACGTGAGCGCTTCAGCGAATTCTGACCGCGGAGAGGGGAGAGACGCACGCGGCCGGCGGCCATTTTGATGAATAGGCCTCGGATACTCACGGCTTCATAACGAAGCGCCAGTGAGCCATCCGGACATAATTTTTGGACATTCCAGCGGCGGACAGCCACTGGAAATAGCACGTGTCAATTTTAAAATGAATCATTGACATTTTCACTGTTTTTCACCGAGTAGATGGGTGAGACGCCATTGGAAGCCTGCTGAATGCACTCGGGGTCTTCCCCCCCCCCCGCTCAATTTTTGGACCCTTCATTGTCCTGCCTGCTGGCTGGAGCGGTACATCCACGAGGGGCGCATCTGGAGAGAGGCAGAATTTAGACCGTATCAGGAGGCTGCTTGCTGGTGATGAGTTGCGGCCCCATTAATCATATCATCTGGGGTGCCTGTGCGCTATCCACCATGAGTCAAGCTGCTGCTGCTGCTGCTCCTGCTGCTCAGCCTCCGCCCGCCCTCCCGCTGAAACCACCTGGGTCCCTACAGGCAATGCCTGAGTTTGATACCTCGGGCGCTCCATCAAGCCTGGGACAGAGGTGGAAGATGTGGATGGATAGACTAGAGATGTACTTCAGGGCCACGATGGAGACGAGCAACGACAGCAAGCTGGCCACTCTCCAGTACTCTGCTATCCCGGCAGTGCATGAGCTTTTTCTGTCCCTGCAGCCAGCGGATGGGTCGTTTGCGGCGGCAAAGGATGCACTCCATAATCATTTTCTGCCAATGGCCAATGCAGATTATGAACGTTTTCTCATGGGGACGGCTCGACAGAAGGATGACGAGACTCTAGATGTATTCTACGGGCGGCTGCGGAGACTGGCGGCGCCATGTGCGTGGAATGACCCTGAAGTCATGATTCGCAATAAACTCATTCAGGGGTGCGCCTCTGGGAAACTGCGGCGCCAGATATTGTGCGAGCCCGGTATCACCCTTCCACGCATCTTAGAACTGGGAAGATGCCACGAAGTGTCTGAACTGCGGGCGACCAGAATGGAAGCTAGTGCCCGCCCTGGCAAGGTGGAGGAGGTCTGCGCGGTCGGAAGAGGCCGTGGAGCGAGGCGCCCCATGAACACACAGGGCCCGCGCCCGCCTGGGACTACCGCCTCGTGCCCAAAGTGTGGGTACGATCTCCCGCACCCGGCTGAATGCCCTGCGACTGGGGTGAAGTGCGGTAGGTGCGGAGGCGCGGACCATTTCGCCAGGATGTGCTGATCTGCAGCTCCCAAGGTAGTGCCTAGGGGGCCTGTTCGAGCCGGTTTCTTCCGACCCCAAAGGGCGTCCAACGTTGCTCAAGTGGACCAGTGTGACGAAGGGGCCCCTCTGGAGGGGGAGGAGGAGGAATAGGATGATGAAAACATTTTCTTTGTGTCCAGTGTGAGTATGCTGAAATCCCGCTCCAAGAGACAGCCCAGGTGCAATGTGCTGGTCAATGGAGACTCTGTACCAATGCTAGTAGACACCGGTGCGTCCGTGAATGTGATGGCCAGACAGCACTATGATACCATGCAGGCCCCGCCCACGCTGACCGCGCCGAGAGCACGTATTTTCGCTTTCGGCGGCGACCAGCCCCTTCCCTTGGACGGCGTGTTCGTGGCTGGTGTTCAATATGGCGACTCACATATCCAGGCCAGGTTCTACGTCACGCCGGTGAGCGACAACACACTGCTGTGCTGTGCTGCGGCCGAAGCTCTGGGAATTGTAACATTCGCATATTCAGTGTACCTAGACTACATTCAGGTGCTCCTGGCCAAACACAGCTCCCTGTTCGAAGGCATTGGACAGTTGGTGGGTGAGCCGGTCCGGCTCCACATCGATGAGTCGATCCAACCAGTGGCGCTGAAGCACCGGCGAGTTCCCTTTCATCTCAGGAATCTGGTGGATCGAGAGCTGGACAATCTTGTAGGGCTGGACATTATTGAAAAGGTTGAGGGCCCCACCCCATGGGTGTCTCCCGTTGTCATCGCACGCAAGCCCAAACAGCCCAACGCGGTGAGGATCTGCGTGGACATGCGACTCCCCAATAAGGCCATAAAGAGGGAACGGCATTTGACCCCTACCATCGATGATATTATAGCGGAACTGCAAGGGGCGAGGTTCTTTTCCAAACTGGATCTGAGAGCAGGCTATCACCAGGTGGTCCTGCACCCCGAGTCCCGCTACATCACAACGTTTACCACTCATCGAGGTCTTTACCGATATAAGAGGTTGAGTTTTGGGGTGTCTTCCGCGGCGGAGGTGTTCCAAAACATCATAAGAGGAGCACTGGCTGATCTGGATGGAGTCCTTAACATCAGCGACGACATCCTGGTGTATGCCAGGTCGGAGACGGAGCATCTGGCACGCCTGGCCAAAACCTTTGAGCGCCTTCGCTCGCTGGGACTCACCCTGCACAAGGACAAGTGCGAATTCCTGAAAACAACGATCACGTTTTTTGGATTCGTATTTAGGGCGGATGGGGTGTCGCCGGACACCCGCAAAGTGAGGGACATAAAGGAGGCGCATCCGCAGAAAATGTTGCTGAGGTGAGGAGCTTTTTGGGCATGGTCACTTACTGTGGCCGTTTCATCAGGAATCTGGCGTCCCGTTCAGAGCCGCTGAGATCTCTCACAAAGAAGGATACCGTCTGGCAGTGGGGCCCCCTTGAGCAGGCGGCATTCGATGATATCAGAAGTGCCTTGGCGGCGGACGACATCATGGCATTCTTCGATCCGAGCCTGCAGACGGAGATCGTAGTGGATGCCAGCCCCTATGGCCTGGGGGCAGTGCTTACACAAGTGGGGAGTGACCAGGAGATTCGACCCATAGCATACGCCAGCAAGGCGCTCTCCGACACCGAGCAAACATACTCCCAAATTGAGAGGGAAGCCCTGGCGGTGCTGTGGGGTTGCAGACATTTTCGCCTCTACATTCTGGGACGCCCCGTGACTGTGGTCACGGACCACAAACCGCTGTTGCCGATCATGGCGGGCTCATCATCCCATCCACCAGTGAGAATAGAGCGCTGGATGCACGCCCTGCTCGAGTATGGCGTGTCGTTGACATATCGTCCAGGGGCTAACAACGCAGCGGACTATCTCTCTCGACACCCAAGAGGGGACTCGCAGGAGTCTACGTCGGCTGAAGAGGCCGACGAACATGTCCGCCTGGTCGTGGAAACGGCCACCCCAAACTCCATGCAGGTGGAGGAGCTGGAGCTTGCGTCAAAGAGCGACAAGTGTTTTGCCATCCTGAGGGAAGCAATGCAGCGGGGCGCCTGGAAGACGGTGCTGGAGGCGGTGGAACGCAGGACATGTGAAGCTAGGGTGGCTCTCGAGCAGTTATGGAGAGTGAGAGAAGAACTGACATTCTCAGAGTCAGGACTGCTACTAAGGGGTGAGAGGATCGTGGTGCCCCAGGCCAAAGTTGCACAGGTCATCGCTTTGGCGCACCAGGGCCACCAAGGGGCGCCCAAAACAAAAGCTCGCCTCCGCCAGAAGGTGTGGTTCCCGGAGCTCGAGCGGAAGGTGGAAGCATTTGTGGCGTCTTGCGTATGGTGCCAGGCTGCGGCACGGGCCCAGCGGGAACCGTCCATTGAAACGATGCCAAGAGGGACCAGGCCATGGGAAGTAGTGCACGCAGACTCTGGGTCCACGTCGAGAGGCACTCACTTCCTAGTTGTGGTGGACGAGTGGCCTCGATACCCGGAGGTTGAGTTCATAGAGTCCGTCGCATTTGAGAACGTGGTGGTGGCGCTGGAGAAGATTTTCGCCACCCATGGCCTGCTCTCCGTACTGTGCTCTGACAACGGGGCACCATTCCAAGGCGAGAGTTTTACTGAGCTCATGAGGGAGTATGGCATTCAGCACCGGCGGGTAACCCCACTGTGGCCCCGGGCTAACGGTGAAGCAGAGCGCATGATGCGCACCCTTAACAAAGTCTTCAGGATTCCCCACGGAAAAGGCGAGTGCTTGCAGAGGGCCCTGTATGTCTTCCTGCGGGGATATCGGACCACACCTCACTCCTCAACGGGTGTAGCACCGGCGGAGGCTCTCTTCCAGAGATGCCCGAGAAACGTCATACCGGAGGTGGGGGACAGGGACCCCGCCGTCATTGACAATGAACAGGTCGAGGAGGACAGACGAACAAGGACGCAGATGGAAAACATCCGGAGAGGGCTGAGACCCCCACACATCGCGCTGGGGGATGAGGTGCTGGTGAGGAATCGCCACCCACAAGGCAAGTTATCCCTCACGTATGAACCCGCCCCCCTGGATGTCGTGGCGGTGAAGGGCTCTATGGTGACAGCCTCTGATGGGACGTCGTCCGTGACTAGGAATGCTTCCTTCTTCAGGAGAATCGGCAACCCGAGAGTGGACAACCCGGACAACCGAGAGGGTGAGGATGCCTTGGATGAAGGTGGGGGTGAAAGCCCCGCCCTGGACTCTCCTGCTCGGGGCAGACCAGGTCAAGAGACACCGGCCAGAGACGTTGGCAGGAGCTACCCCCGGAGAACAGGGCGTGGGAAACCTGCCCGTCTCACAGACTATGTAACGGACTGAGCTGGGGAGGCTGACCTGGGGACAATGGTCAGGCCGTGACGGGCACCCTCGGGGGATCCAGGGTGGCTGTTAATAAATGGGGGTTTTGGTATGTACATAGTTGCGTGCTTTATAAATGTGTGATAGTTAGTCCCTCCTGTTTCCAATTTGTTGTTATGGAAAAGGAGGAGTGTGGCGTTGGCCCTTTAAGGGCACGCACGCGACAGGGTGACGTTCACTCCGTCGCGTGCGCAGTTAAATAAACGGGGCGTGCCCGGTGACATCACAATCACCGGGGAGCCCACACTAGCAAGATCGCTGTCTCCGTGTCTCTGTGTCACGGGGGGTGGGGGGCTCACGGACGGCGCCAACAAACGTATTCTCTTTAGAGCAGAAACGACTAAAGTGAGAAGTCGCTGAATCAGGACGAACCCGATTTGTCGAGTTCAGACTTCTCGTTAGATTGTTGGTATGTGTCGTGCGGTTAGGTGTAATATGTGAGCCGTTGCATATATGTGATAGATCCCTAGTTGATGGCATGTCGGAAACCAGAGTGTAAAAAAACGGCATACATGCCTAATGCAAATTACATCAGTGAAACAAACTGAAATTACACAGCACAGTCAATGAAGGTTTTCGCAACCCACGAGTTAACGGAATCACACTAAATAACTATTTCGCTTGTTGCACAGGTTTGGTAGTACAAAGATATATTATATAGGGCCTCACCTGCACCCACCAAATGGCACTTTCGAAAATGCACACGCGCAAATGCGCACACGCGCATGCTTTTTAGTGTTTCTGGGTAGGGGGTCGGAGCAAGCTCTTCCACGCTCTGCAGTAAGTCCAAACAAATCCTGGGTGATAGTTTTGGCAGAGTGTCCAGCACAACAGCAATTTTAAAAGCAATTCTCAAACCAAAAAACATTAATGTAGACATTCTCTGGGATCTTAGTAACTGATCTTCTCAAGGAAAAAACATTTAAATACAAATGTTTTTATTATCCATTTATAGTGTTTCTATGAAAATACAAACCAGTTCCCATAGACTTTACACATGGCCCATGTTTAACATATAAATACAAAGAAATTGAACAAAAAGCACTATTATATGATGAATAAATAAGCAAACCTTGTTCTTTATATTGATGTTTAAAGCCATATTATTTTAGCTCAACAGTGTGAATTAACAGCACGGAAGCGCACCTGGTTTCAGACGTATTCAGATTTGGATCGATCTATACCTGTGCACCATACTGCTAGTCGGTGATAAACTCAAATTATATTGTTTCAGCTTTCAAGGTAAAGAACAATGTTTGCTTGTATATTAATTCATAGTAATACAAGGCTATTGATAGTATGTTCTTATAAATAAACATCAAATTGATTGACTGCATTCCTGGAAATAGCAAATGTGTGCAGGGCAACCCTCCCGCCTCCTTCCCCACGCCTTAACGTTCATATTGAAAGGGGAAAATGGGACGGGGGTGTGTCACAGGGACCCTGTAGGGGAGCCCCCAGATCTGCTTATGCTGCTAGCCACAGTAAATATTCGCAGGTAATAAAAGAACCTCTAATATCCCAAGAACGAGGGCTAGGAGGCTGTCTCGGGGGCAACGTGCTTCCAAAACACTAAGCTGCATAGGCTTGATACCCTGTTCTGCGCTTATAGGATGTAGTCTGGCAAGAAGCACGATTTAATAAAAAAAAAAACATTAAATACATTTTTTTTTATCTATCTACAGATAAAGGGTGTATCGCCCCTTTCTACCTAAAATTAGGCAAATACGTCCTGAAAATATGGACTAAAAATGCTTCCAACAAAAAATAGGTAACGCACACAGTGGATCTTGTGCCCCTGCTTTCACCTGTGCAGCTCCATGGATATGTTTGGAAAAGCAGTGCCCGTGGTACCACAGGAAGAAACTACTGTTGTTACTCCCTGATGCAAAACGTTAAACATTGATGTTTTAATGAGCATGAATAATAAGTGGAAAGAAATGATTATCACAATAAATAATAAAGCATTCCTGTTTTCCAGTTAAACATTTTTATTCACTTAAATACCCTCTTTGGGAAAGACTTAATTTTGAACTCATTCAAAAATAATTTTACTCCCAACTTTAAAAAGTAGGAAATAAAATACTCCCATCTTATCTGGAGCACTACATACAGATACTTTGTTTGAAGCACTTTATTGGTGAAATATTTCTTCAAAATTATTAAAGTTCACTTTGGCTTTTAAAATGTATTTGGGTTCATCAGCTTGGAGAGAGCAGCATCTTTCCTGCCTGTTTGATATAGGACCGTTACCTACTATGTGCTTGGGTTATACATTAGTAAAGCTAAAAGTAAGATGCAGAAAAATAGTCTTATTTAGCCGACGGTTATGTGCAGGATGACTATAGTTCATCTATGACGACTCCATTCTATTGTTATCTATCTTCTGTCTGAGTTAGAAATCTTTCTGCCATGCATTTTCCCATGTTATTGACATTTGTAAATTTGCTGTTAGGGAGATTCTTGCGCAACCCTCTGGTGAGGGCAGTGTGTCGCCCTAAAGGAAAGACCAGACTCTTCAACGGGAAGGAAGGAAGGAAGGAAGGAAGGAAGGAAGGAAGGAAGGAAGGAAGGAAGGAAGGAAGGAAGGAAGGAAGGAAGGAAGGAAGGAAGGAAGGAAGGAAGGAAGGAAGGAAGGAAGGAAGGAAGGAAGGAAGGAAGGAAGGAAGGAAGGAAGGAAGGAAGGAAGGAAGGAAGGAAGGAAGGAAGGAAGGAAGGAAGGAAGGAAGGAAGGAAGGAAGGAAGGAAGGAAGGAAGGAAGGAAGGAAGGAAGGAAGGAAGGAAGGAAGGAAGGAAGGAAGGAAGGAAGGAAGGAAGGAAGGAAGGAAGGAAGGAAGGAAGGAAGGAAGGAAGGAAGGAAGGAAGGAAGGAAGGAAGGAAGGAAGGAAGGAAGGAAGGAAGGAAGGAAGGAAGGACGGACATTATTTATGATGGGAGAAAACAAGTACTCGGTTTACACATAACCTATTGCAAAGTATAGAGTAGGTAAAAAAAACAGGAAATGGCCAGTAAAGGCCTAACTCAATCCTTAACCTAAAATGTAGGCCTCATACCTGGTGAAACGCCCCATACACATAAGCTTTCAGATGTAAGTTCAGAGAAAGACCCCTAGACTATTTTACACACAGTAACGATGATGGGGTTCAGAATCCCAAGGTACCAAACGGAACTTGGTGCAGGCTTTCTATTACCTTCTGCATGAAGTATTATACTTCACACATATGCCTATAACGCAGTATAGCACTTAGAGGTTGAGCACAGGGAAGCACAATGTCCAACACAGCCAGGATGGCTCTCAAAGTACAGGATATCTTTCAGATAGACAGTCCATAGTTTCAGGACATATTGCACTTCAAGGAAGGAAACCGTATCTATCAACGCCAAAGGATAAAATATATAACCTATGACTTGAGTGAAATGTGCTGAATTAAAAGTCGCTAGAATCTCAGGGGGAGTCTCTAAAGATCCAGAGCTTGGTGGGGAACTCTCAGACCTTACGAGGACCCTAGGAAAATGTCATTTTTAGAGTTCTAGTGTTGAGGAGGGCCCATAGGCAACAATGGGAAAAAGCCAGGAAAGGCTGTTTCATTCCACAGCTATCAGGAATTAACCCCATGGGACACCCGTGGAAACCCAGGAGAAGAGATCCAGCGGAGGTTCAAGACCCAGCAGCTCAAGGAGCAAAAAAGGCCCCCTCCACCCCCTCCTCTGCCGGATGACCCAGGCAGGCAAATGTGGCTGTCCCAACACCTTTCCAGGTGGCAGCAGCTTCAAAATCAAGGCGGGGTGCTTGGCAGGAAACAACGGTAGAATCCAGAAAACGGCCCTAGGATGAGCCGGGTGAAAATCTCAGAAAGGGCACCCAGCCATTCCAAACCATAGCTATGCCCAGGCCTCTTCATCCAGCCAGTATGGCCAGAAGAGGGACTAAAAGAGTAGCAACGGCGGGAAACAGCCAAAAATCCTCTAACATGTAAGCCGACCTGCATATTCTCCAAATATCCAGCAGCTCTGAGCTCAGGAACAGGGGTTCCACTACATATTCCTTCACTCACAGGGGCTGGCTTCTGCCAGCCCACCAATCCCAACAGGGGATTTAAAATGTATTGGCGGCCAGGCAATCAGGTTGGCCTCAATAACCCCCAAACACTCAGTCCCACCCCACTTGAAGTGTATTGGCCTACCCAGGGCCAGGAACTAGCCTTAACCAGTCCAAACCACCATGGAGGCTGCCATCTTGTGCTCACAAAGAGCCCATGTGTAAAAAGTGGCCATTCTAAGGCCTGTCTCGTGATTTCCCTGAATAAAGGAAGCCCTCTGAACACAATGGCAGAGAGTAGAACTTGAAAAGGCCCACTAGTACCCCAATGGCTAGCATAGAGGTACATTGGGCTACTTATGCAGTAAATCGACTTGCACCCCTGGGGAACCCAAAACTAATTATTAGTTGCTACCAACCTACCCCCTAAAACCAATGTAGGGTGATGGTCACCCAAGGGCATAAATGGGGTTCCTGGGAGGCACCCCTGGAACTGGGCACCTTATGGGCGATCCAATACCAAATAACTTGGCTATAGGAAAAAGGGATGTAGTGGCAGGAGGACTTTAGCAGAAGTCTCTCTGACTACCGAATCAAAATTAACCTCTCCCCCCCCCCCCCAAAATAAAGAGGAAAAAGCAAAAAGAGTAGGTGTCCCATAAAGTGAGACTGCAGAACCCCAAAAATGGAATTCTGCTCTAACATTTGCTATGTGCAATAATTGGTGCTCCTGGGGTAGCATTTATCAGGTTGTTTGTCCAGGCGTACTGTACCTGGCATCTGCCCTCATCCAGGCCATTTCCAGTCTCTACTTAGCTATTCACAGCATCACTATACATTTCCAGACCTGCTGCTGATGATGATTTTAATTGGTACCACAACAAGTGTAAATTGGCTTATCTCATTCGGTTATTTCAACGTTGGAAAATACGATATGTCTTGTCATACATCTGCTCAGAATGTGTATATTTGTAGCACTGCACAATAATATTTTATGACTATTTTATGGGCCACAAAATTTCACTTGCACTAATCCTCATTGACGAGTGATAAATTCACTGTTGGCGAGTAAGAAATAGTGTGCTGTGTGCATGTGGCGAACTTGGATTCATAACAAGTGGCACATTCATTTTATGCCAGGTTAGTTGTTTACAACTTGACATTTTTCACCCTGTCTTCAGTGCTTTTGTATATGGGGCAATTCCCCCAAAAATCAAAATTGCCCAATTTGAAATTTCATCAAATGTCTTCTGCTTTTTTTGGCGTTATTGAGGTTCTGTGAAGCAGGCCTCAAATTTAGGAAGAATTAAGTGCTGCATTATGGTTAGGTTGGCCGAAACATGCTGGCAATCTTTGAACTGTGACTTTTGTAAAGCTTTTAAAAACCCTAAGCATGTAGGAGTACATTTTTAAACGCTATAACTGCTTGCACTTCTCTGGCCGTCGATCAATGCAAGACCTACTGACTGTAGTTGGTATAGAGAAGGACCCTACGTTTACGTTAGTGATGCAGATTGCAAAAGTCAAAAGACGTGGCTTTTATTTATTGGAATTCTTTTTGTTCGCTAAGCACGAATATGTTGTTTGCAAGACTGTGTGGAAAGAGTCAAGTACACTTGTTATCGGTGTGACATGTTTGTTGATGTGTAGCATTGCACCGGAGTTGAGATTGCTGCCTATTTTGTCTAAAGATATGTTAGCCAGGATTTGCTTGCTTTTGGTTGAATACATGGCGATGTCGGTTCTGTGTGGCCATGTTTTATGGAATTGTGTAATTCTAAAAGTAAAGAGAGCTGATCTAAGCAATGTTGAGACCCTGTGCAGGAGTTTGGAGCAGAGAAAATGGTCTTTTGACCTTTAGCACCCAGGGTAGAACATTCTGAGAGCGATAAGGAGCTGGCCAACCCTGCTGCAGTCTCTACCCCTCCCTTTGCCTCTCAGGCTCTTTGCAATGCCCTGGCCTCACACTTTATCTCAAAAACCCAGGACATCCTGTCCACACTCTCCTCCACCCCATCTCCTCTCCCCTCTCTGTCGGTTCTCACTGACCCTCCTCCAGCCACCCCCCCCCTCCACCCTCCTTCTCTTCCTTTCCTCTCTTCTCCCCTGATGAGGTCGCTAGACAAGTCCGATCTATGAAAGCCTCGTCAAAACAGGTTCATCCCTGTTCCTCTAAAACTCTCAAGGACCACATTGATAACCTCGCTCCGGCCCTTGCCGACTTCTGCAACCACTCCTTTGCCTCAGGATCCTTCCCCTCCCCTCTTGAGCACTCCCTTGTGCATCCTCTCCTCAAGAAACCCACAGCGGATCCCTCTTGTCCAGCCACCTATCGCCCAATTTACATTACCCCCTTCTTAGGCGAACTCCTTGAAAAGCTGGCCATCTCTCAGCTAAACCTTCATTCTGATTCTGTTGGCTGTCTCCATGACCATCAGTCTGGCTTCAGATCTGGCAGAAGCACGGAGACTGCTCTCCTGAACATCTGTGAAGATCTGCTTTCCAACCTTGACTCTAGCAGTCCCTCTGTTCTCATCCTACTTGATCTCTCCTCTGCCTTCGACACGGTCAACCATACCATCCTGCTCAACCGTCTCTGGGATAACTTGGGCATCACCGATCAGGCTCTGGCCTGGCTGACCTCTTTCCTCTCTGATCGACCCTCCCAGGTCCAACTTGGGTCCTTCCTATCATCTGTCTTCCTTTCCACCTGTGGTGTTCCCCAGGGGTCTAACCTCTCGCCCTGGTTTTTCAATCAATACCTGGCAACTCTCGCCCGCTGTATTGCCATTTTCTGCTCAAACTTCCAGTGCTACGCAGACTACACTCAACTCATTTTCAGGCTGCCCTCGGCCACCTCCTTCACCTCTCTCATCACTGATTGCCTAACTGCCATCCAAGATTGTTGTGCGCCAACGATCTTTGTCTTAATGCGAGCAAGACAGAGATCCTCCTCATTGGCACACCATCACCTTCCTTTCCCCTCACTCTCTGGCCAGCCTCCCTTGGCCCTCCTCCTATCCCCACCTGCAAGGCCAAGAACCTTGGTGTCACCTTTGATTCTACACTCTCCTCCTCTGCCCACATCGCTGAAGTATCAAAAAAGTCAAACCTCCTACTGCACCTCCTCAGAGGTATTCATCCTTTCCTCTCATTCCCCCAGAAGCTCACTGTCTCCCAAGCTCTGGTTCTCTCTAAGCTGGACTATTGCAACAGCCTCTTTCTTAATCTACCTGCCTCTACTCTACGCCCTTTACAACTTATCCAGAACAGGACTGCGAGACTTGTCCTTGGCCTCAAGCCCTGGGATCGTATCTCTCCAGCTCTGAAATCTCTCCATTGGCTCCCTGTGGATGCAAGGATTACATTCAAAACCCTCTGCATTGTCCACAAGGCTTTCTGGGGCCTGGGTCCAACATACCTTCAGCTATCCCTCTGCAAATACCTCCCATCTCGAGCACTCTACCTCTAACTCCCTCAGGGTCAGTCGTTTCTCAAAGAAACAAGCTGGGGGTAGATCTGTCTTCGGCTGGGGCCTCCCTCTGGAACAGCCTCCCTGCCACTCTAAAACTTGAGGAGAACCATCTCCGGTTCCGGAAGCACCTCAAAACCTTCCTCTTTGCTTCTGCCTTCTCCTCCCCTCTCCCCTGTTGAATCTACTCTCCCTCGGCACCATGCACCTGGCCACCCTCTGTCCTCTGGGCCCAGGTACCTGCTCATCTTGCCACCCTCACACACTTCCTCCGGGCCACCTCCTGCACTGGGGTCTGTATCTGTACCCATACAGCCCTCCCCTTTTTCTTCCTGCACTTTCAGACCTACACGGCCTGCTGCCATAAACCCAGCACCTGCCACTTGCTGGCTGCACTCCCATTGTTTGTTGCCTTTTTATTATTTAATTATAATTTTTGTTTTTTTTCCTTCTCGCTCCGCACTCTCCTTTTGTTCCCCCTTCCATGCACTTCTCCCCCTTCTCCCTCTACCCTGCACTTGCACGTTCTCAATGTCACTGGGCCTAGTAAGATAGTTGTTTTTGTTCTCCCCTGTTCCCTTTCCCTGCCTGGTCGCGCTCCGAAACACTTGTGTATGAGCGCGATAGAAATAAAATATCAATCAATTAGGATCTAAGGCTGCTGGCCATTTTTTGCCAGTGTAGCCATGGATACAGACACCTGTTGGGATTCCAACATTCACTGTGGCACTACTACCTCCCAAAACACTTAACTGATCCTCTGCTTATTCCTCTCCTCCATAGCTCCTCTGTGTAGTCCTTCTCCTTGGCTGTCCTGTGGCTTCTCCTCTATGCAGCAGAAATGAATAGCAGACTATGAATAGTGACGGGAGATGTTCAATCCAGTCTTCATTTATGTGGCATGGAGGCATAGCCATGAGGGAGCCAGGAAGAAGGTGGCCACACTGGTGCTTTGCTGCGTCGTGATCGCACCCTGCCCCAGGCTCTTATGAGCCTGTATACCCTTTTTCTGCACAATTGTGTCGCTGAAGCCCATATGTCATGCAGCTGGGCTCATAAGAGGCCATATTGCCTACGGCTGCAGGCAATGATGTGTAATTAACATCTAAACACTGATAAAAACAACACTTAAAAATGTGGAGCGCTTGAAGTCATAAAGACTTGTTAAAATCTGCTCTAGATAAAAATACTCTGAACCCATGCCATATATATATATATATATATCTCGACTTTGTGTTGTACTCTCTGTTGCAGCTGTGCATGCCTCTTCTGCTCAATGTACAGCAGGAAGTTGTGCAGCATATAGTGGCTACATAGTGTTGCAAAGTGTGTTTGCGGAAGGTGTGAGCCTCACATACGCTTTCAGGGCCAATTAGGTGCACATGTGGCTTAATTCCCATCTCCTGAATGCATTTACCATCAGCTTTTGCGTGGAGGCAACTGCACTGTTTTTGGTTGAATTAGCTACTAGTTTTAGCAGTGTTTCGTCCGGTATTTCAAACATACGATGGAATTAGCATTTATTTGTTTGCACACTATATCCTACGGCAGATTTAGCCCTGGGTGAATTATCACTGGTTTTCATTTTTTTCCCCTCTGGTGCTAATTTCTACAGGGTTAATTCCACCAGAGAAATTAGCGTTCATTTTCAATAACCCTTAAATCAACAGATTGGTAAAGTGCCAGCAATTCCCTTACTGCCACTTTTCCCCCTTACCGCCAAGCTTGTAATGTGACCCAATTAGGAACACATAGAGATCAACCCTGTGAACAAAATGTCAAGCTAACATTCAATTAAGTCACATAGACTTTATGCAAGACGGCATCAGTGCACACAATACGTGTAATATCTTGAGTGCGGAATTCAGTATAAACACACACCACCTCTGTAGGGTCTTGAACACAATCATAGAAAAATAAAGAAGGAAAAGAAGTCACATTTTGATTGGTTAATTCCAAAAGTAGCCAGTGCTTAAACTGTGTTGTGGAATAAGGGGACACTTCCGTTTCGGTATTGATTATGTGAAATTCTGTAAACCTAAGCATGTAGGGCATCAGATTTATGAAGTGTGTTTAAACTCCTGTCCGTGTTGATGGCTGCAATACCACATCCAGCCTACGGGGGCAACGCTGAGAAAAATCAACACCTGTCCCCACAAGGCAATTTTTTCAAAAGTTGTAAAAATTGGCACAGATGTCTGTTAAGTCGTTTTATTCATTTGGAAGACATTACCATGTGGGGACTTGAGTTTAGGTCCTCACAGTGAATTGAAGTCCCCCACAGCGTGAGTGTTTTTTACCCAAGTCCCCACAAGGATAGTCAGTATCTTTCTCTCTCTTTCTCTCTCTTTCTCTCTCTTTCTCTCTCTCTCTCTCTCTTTCTCTCTCTTTCTCTCTCTTTCTCTCTTTCTCTCTCTTTCTCTCTTTCCCTCTTTCTCTTTCTCTCTTTTCTTCCCCCCTCCCCTCCTCTTAAAGGCCTCATGGATTGTGCATTGAAAAAGAGGAGCATTTTTTTACTCTTCTGTGTAAACAGTGAGGGCAAAACCGAGGTTATTCATTGAAACAATGTGCTGCTAATGACCTGTACTGTGTCATGGGTGCACATGCCTTTCTTTTTGCATTTTGCGCCATTGAGATGTGTAGTAACAATCGTGAATAGCTTTTTTTTGTATAAACCTATGGTTATGGTTAATTTATGCATAAGGTATCTTATGTTAATTTTTCCCATGCTGATCATGCCCTGTGGATAGAAGTGAAGCAGACTAAAGTTAGAATGTGTTCGTTTTACAATATTCTGCTTTTTATATGATTGCAGTTTTTTTTTTATCATGACTGAATATGGATTCTATGGTTTTAGATACCTAATAGCCCTCTTAATAACTTAAACATGAGTAGAGCACGTTCATCTCTCCAGCATTGACCTTGGATTCCCCTTGTTTAGCTGTGTTTTGCTAGATTGTGAGTGCTTCCTAATTTAAAGTGATTTGTTCAGGATAATACGATTTGATTAAGTGGGCAAGCTGGAAGAGGTTTTCATCAAAATCACAAACTTTGCTCTTGTGCGAGTCAACCACCTATCAAGTTGACCACCCTTATGGGCTTGGGCCTTCCCTACCTTAGGCAAAACCCAGTTAGGGAATCCTATTTAGCCTTTTCTGACCATGGATAGCCACTTTCCTAGAGCGCCTCCTGTTTTGGCGGTAAAGTGAATGGATAGAGGGATAGAGGGGTTAGGGGGGAATGGAGAGGGAGACGGAAGTGGTGTTTTGGGGTTGATAGTTTGATTCAGATCTGGCAGGATCGCCTTCAGTTATATGTAGGTTGAGGAGAGAAGCTTGCACATTAAACTATCTTGATGGTACTAAAACCCATTGTTGCATTCATATTTCCTTTTCTGATGCATTAAATGAATGTTCTTGCTTGGGTATGTAGGGATCTGTCTGTATATACATCAGCAAGTCACGAATGGAAAGCTTTTTTATTGAATCATAACTACTGTGAATTCCGCTGGGCACCATTTACTTCCATCGTTTTTTAGCCCATTTGTGTCATTAAGGAAATCAACATTCCATAGCAACTTGCCAGGCTGTCTCCTGTCTGCATGGACAAACAAGCAACTTTCCCAGCGAGCAAGTAATTTGATATCTATTTTGATGGGTCACTTAGGTTGCGTAGAAGAGAGACCTATGGATCCCCTCACTCAACCATAATAATAATAATCATTTGGTAACTTCTGTAGTACTTCATGCCAGATTCCTAGATTGTCTAAGTGCCATAATAATCAGTCTGCCTACAGGCCTTGCAAATTCTTAAAGTCCCACTAGACCTGCAGGGTGAGTCCCTTAGTTTCCATACTCTACGAAAGAGAAATGCACTCGCCCCATGGTGATGGGTGAAAAAATAATGACCACTACCTTTTGTAAAATGGTGTATGTTACCATGAGCGCACTTAATATTTGGTGCAATGCTGCCACCCAAAGGCCAGCCCTGCACAGTGAAACCTTCATTTACCATTTACTGCAAACATTTGTTTGCAGAAAATGGCAAATACGTTTCAAACATCCCCTTACTTGCCAGCAAGGTCGAGTACGATGCAAAAAATCTGCCAGTGCAAGTGGGCTGGTAGATTTTGTGAGCCTTGTGCTAATCCTGTTATTGACATTCGGGGATGAGGAGGTGAAGGGCTGAGCCGGCCTAACTGGGCTGTTGAACCTGTGGCTCTTGGCATTGCCCTGTTCCCAACTTGATTGTGTTGTACTTGAGCTATCCTTCAGCACATATCTAGCATACATGCCAACATTCACCATTCAATTCAGGAGACACTAACAATTCCTGGGTTTAGCTTTGCATTTTGAGACTTGTAGCACTGGCTTATAATGGGGAAATCCAGGACTACAAGCCCCAGAATACAAAGTTAAAACCAAGACTGGACTACTGTCACCTGAACTGAATGGATAATGTTGGCATGTATGCTCAAGCTCCTTCCCTCCAGAAATCCCATTTTCTCCAGTCACCCTTTCACCTACTTTATGGTAGGCACCACTACATTTCCAAGATCCATGCTGACACTGTCTGGGAGCCAAAAGGTTTACAGAAAATGTTTAATAACACCTGCTGGAGCACCTGGTGTTTCTCCTCAGAGGCACGTCATGTGCTTGTGGATGTTCACGCTTTTCGTTTGGCTTAATCTCCCAAGAATCAAGATAAAACACGCTGTGCAAAATTGGCAATTGATAAACCTTTTGACATTTTGAAATTATTGCAGTCAATAATTTACAATTAAAGTAAATGTGGCAGTACAACCATGACATTATCACATTATGTGTGGATGCGGGGGGACAATGAAAGCCAAACCTATATCACAAGAGGAAATGGGCTTTTCCTTTTGGTCTGGCAAACTTTGATGATCCAAAATTCAAGACCCGTCTCCCAAAAGAGAAAGTCAGCTAGTAATCACCAACATTAAAATTGATGTATAGATGTTCGGGGTAAGCAGGTAGAGTCCCAACCGACTTTGTAGCTCTTTTGCCCGGCCGCAGGGCCACCTGGTCACCAGAGGTTTTCAACCAAAAGGAACCAAATCAGTGGGGCAGTAGATTTATGTCCAGGACATCTTGCATGGAATAAATGGCTTACATACTCTTCAGGCTGTCTGCATCAATTTCCTTAATTCAGTCACTCTCAGGTCATCGGCTCGACTCATCGATGTTGCTGGAAGTGCAGAATAAGAGACCATGACTACAGCCCAGCAGCACAAGTTTGGATAAGTCTGAGGAAAAGGGCTCTCCCAATCCAAACTCTATATTCAGCAAACCTAAGGAGCAGCACAAGTCAGACTTGGCACAGCCAAACATAAGTAGCCATCTCTACAGCTTCTGGAAGCTAAATCGTTTAACTTACGTACTACCTGCAGCCTATCTAATTTTCAAATGGGTAAAAAATGCAAATGCTACTTGTCATCCCTAAATTAATATTCGTTTAACATTGACATCCTTGTTCATCTGACAAATCACACCCCACATCAGTATTTGTTTAAATCTACTGGCAAGCGTGGTAGTAGTGAGACATCCCTGAGACATGTGTATGAAGGGGATTTTCCTGACATTTGCAGTTGCGTTCCAGCAAGTAGAACTACATTTAATGGATTTCCCCAGTAGTTTTTTTTTTTTAAATAATATGCTATCTTTATACTCTCCAACAACTGTAACTATTTCTACATCTCTGAAGCATTGTAGCACTCCTGTACGCATATGTAGAGAGAAATGTGGGAACTCTAATATGGGGCCGCCATTTTTGTATCATTCTTTTAACAATCTCAAATAATGCTCTTGTTGATGCTAATATTTTCTTTTTTTGGCCTTTGGGTTCTAGGAAAGGAATGTTAGATAATTTCTCTCATCACATTCTTATATCACCTCTTGCCAGCTGTGCTACTGAATACCTTTCTGAACTATGTGGCTATGTACTGTAACCCTGTGGCCTATTCTTATAATAGTGGATGTTCAAATCTTGTTCATGGTCTCTACTTTTCGTATTCAATGCTTGCGTAGTACAGTTTGTTTTGGAAGTATGTGTAGACATTTGGGTAAAACTCCCATCTTGATAATTTCCATTCAGCTCAATGTTAAAAGTTGAAGCCATGCTCACCTCTAGATCGCATGCCAGTCATTATTTTTTGCAAGCAAGATATAACCTTTTGATTTGCTCGAGATTTGTATTCATTTACTTTGTTTTATGCTCTAGAGGATTTATGACTTGCGAGACCATTCGTACACGTGCGATAGTATGGCATTTTCTTAAAAATGTGAAGAAATGAAGCGCAAACATGCAGTTTCTCTGCCAAACGTTTATTCTGGCAACAATTGTTGGATTGATTCTACCACAATAAGATGTCAATGCATTTCACCCTGAAAACAGTCCTTCCGTTTGACAAACAAGAATACAGGTGGGACTGGCATTGTTTAAATAGATCTAAACAAAAAATCCTTCATACCCATCTTTCTTCTCAAATTAGTAGGCGTAGTTGTATAAGGATATTTCTAAGAAACTATGCTTTCATTTAGTTTAAAAAAACAAATGATCAAATACTTCTCAGGAAATTATTGATATCGGTCTGTATTATTCCAATTAGATGAACTAAGAAGGGACGGGTTAATTATTATTGACAGACATTTAAAATAATATGCAAGAAATGCTTGTGAAGTGTGACTGCTGAAATAAGGTTATGCTGCTTGTGATCATATGTAGCATGTTAATTTGACACCAACACTGTAGGGTTTTCATGTAATCACCAACCAAACCTTCACCTACCTATTACATTGGCTCCCTATAACCACTTTTGGTCCATAAGTTTCCTATATGATATACCAACCCATAAATCCAGCTTCAAAAAGTGCCGCCTGCACTCTGCCTTCCATGTATATAGTGCTCAGCTCGCAATGCCCATCATCAAACCTGACTGGAAGTGCACCAGAAAAAGCTAATAAGAAGATGGCTTTCTCATAATGTCTTCAGGACATTAGCGCTTGCTTACTTGTCACCTTCACACTGGGATATAGTGCCCAGCTCGCTGTGTCCTAGAGCTCCTGGTGGCATTGGCGATGTAACGGCCCAGCTTGCTCTGCATCGAATACTGTGGCTCCGAGGGATATAGTGCTCAGCTCGCTAATCAGTGGAGAATTCTCTTGAGCCTCTCTCCAGCTGGCCCAGGCTTGCTGTGCTTCCTGCCTCTTACTCTTCCCTCTGCTCTACAGCACAACACTCTCCAGCCTTGCTGCTGTCTGCTCATCTTCCTCATGTCAGTTTACCTCTCACAAGTTTACCCTTTTGGCTTAGTTGCTCCCCCATGCTTTCACTTGCTATATGTATACACTTTAGTCTCTCTTAAATTGCCCACCCGTGTTCACTGCAAGGTGGTCTTGAGATTTGAAAAGGCCCACCAGCCGTCTTGGACCCAGCAGAAATCTCCACTTGCCTTTTGATTTCTATGCAGAATGCAGGTCATGCCTTTCAGTCTTCAAAGCTGCCCTCTGCTCCCATCGGGCTTCATGAGGGATATTCAATCTAGTGGCTCATTCACAGCTTGCTCGGCCAGCAGGTATATTCTTATTTACCATGCTTTAAGATGGTATCAGTGGTGGTCAAACAAATCAAAAGTCCTCATGAAATTAATATGGAAGGTCGCGGATGTGTGATAAAGTAACATGGCATAACCCTCATTTGGGGTTTAGAAGGTCTCTGGAGACCAGGGATGACCACCAGTAATGTGAAGAACTACCTAGAATATGTATACTGGGGATTTTCCAAAAGCATCTTTGTCCCCTTTTCCCCTCTCTCTACCTACTTCCCTCTCTTGCCTCCCTCTCCCTTCCCTCCTCACCCCCTCTGAATGAGCAAGTGAATGTGTATTTGCTTATGTTGGGTTTGTACTGACCTATGAGTCTGATTTTGGGGAGGGAGATTTCTTTACTGGACATCTGAGGAATGAGAACTGTTATTACGTGGCTAGACTTGCATTTTGGCGCTGCTACTATACCCATGTCCTACTGTTGCATGACATTTGTTACTGATCATCTATGATGAAACAAGCATGATGAGCGTTATTACATGGTTAGACTGACATTTTGGTGCAGCCAGTATAGCTATAATATATTACTTTGGCATCTATGATGAAGCAAACAATAAATGTTATTACGTGTCTAGACTGGCCTAGATTGGAGCAGACAGTTTCAACATGTTTTCTTATTGTGGCATGGCTTTATTAATGACAAACTCAACAGGAGTATTTTCTGGGTACTGGCATGTGTACATTACTGGTATTATGCGCAGTATGTTCTTCTATGGCAGGGGGCTGCAACCCTTGGCTGCCCAGATGTTTTGGACTGCAAATGCCATCATCCCTATCCAGCATAGTGAATGGTGAGGGACACTGGGAATCTTGGTCCAAAACTAGTGGGGAACTGCAGGTTGCAGACTCCTGTTTTATGGGAATACTGTCATATTAAGTGCAATCAGCATGGAATTGTATGGGCACAGTCAGCATGGGATGGATTATGTGGAAGGTCATCATGAAAATGCATGTTAAATGCTCCTGTGCACCGTTTGTGACTTGCATCTATTGGATTCTGTCAGGAATTGTCCAACAGTGTCCAAATGGTATGGCTTTCTACCCAGTTGTTAATAGAAACTGTGCTGAAAATTCACCATTTCAACCGATTTATTGAAAAATGTTTTGTGGGTGGGACAACACCCCCCTGCCCAATCACCTGTTGGTTGATTTGGGATCACTCGTAATGCTCTGTCTCTCTTGCATAGTTGGACTTGTGCTACATTGACTGCATGCAGCCTTTCAAATGGTTTTGTCATTCATTAATTTCCCTTCCAATATGCTACGAGCCATCCTAGGTTCCAATAGTTCATGAACCCACAGTTAAAGGAGTAAAACTGTTTCACACAGTTTGGGATTCTCCAATTGGTTCCCTTCTAAGGTCTTCTGTGCTGCTTCCCACCTTGTTCCAATATCTAGCTTTACTCGTTCGATTTGCGCTCTATTTTCTCGTGGTATCCCAGCCCAGAGTCTCATGTATTCCTTCTTCACGTCTGACTTTGTTACCTTCCCTCCTTCTGGTTGTGGGTTTATGGTCATAAATCTCCTTCTAATGTCCTTGTCCACTTGTTTTCACTCGCTCTGCCGTTCCTCCATAGGTCGGACTGTCTCTTCAGGGAATTCTTTGCTTGATTGCAGCAGATAATTTCCATCACTTACGTGCGTGCCCCTTTCCTGAGTCACCAGCACTTCCTCAGTCTCTTCTGGCAGGTTCCTCATCTTTTGTGAATGCCAGGTCTCCTTTGGACATCCAGCTGCCACTCTGAAGTTTGGCTTTGCTCCCCCGATCTTCCCTACTTCCGCCTGCAACAGAACAACTCTGCAAAAGGTGCACCACACCAGACATTTGGCACACAGTGCACAGCATCTCCACCAAGAAAGGATGAACGGGCAGACAATGACTATGCCGCTTTCCTCTTCTCTGACTTTTCAGTCAGTGATGGTGATGGGATCACGTAATCCTGGACAGAGAAAACCTTCTTGTGCAGTCTTTCCATCCAACTTATGAATGTCAGTTCATCACAGGGCAGACAAGTGGAATATCCCTCCTTGAAGAGTGGGTTGAAGGAATTATGTTGGACCTGAAGGGGGCATGAGAAAGTGTAGTGTCTTGCTGGAAGTTAAAAGTTGTGGCATGAGGCGGGCAACTGCATGGTGAACAGCCTTATTGGTGTGCTGATGTATTGAGAATGGAGTAATGGCGATGACTGTATTGAAGTGTTTGAGGGAGTTGGTCGCAGAGTTGCAGTCCGGTGTGGGCTTGTTGGAAGTGTTTCTTTTGTGGCTACTGTGTATCAGTGAGCAAACTAAGGGGTGAAGCCAAGTACTTAAACCCCTTGACATCGCAGAGTGGCGCAGAGTTGGTCGCAGAGGTGCAGAGGTGCAGTCCGCTCAGGACTGCCATGTGGACAGGGGCGAATGTGGAAGTGACACTACAAGCGTTAGAACCGTTGGCTACTTCGGGATGGTCAGTAGATACACTCCTTTGACTTTAGATTTTGCAATCTCACAACGTGCTGTGCTCCTGTGTGGCTAGTGCTGCGACACTCAGAAGTCCTGTTCAACGCTTTGTTTTAGCCATCTTCCTCATTACTTCAAAAAAACATTAACTGTGTCGTGGCCGCTAGATGGCAAAGGCTTTGTGGAGTATGTCCCGTTATGTTATGTTAATTGGATTTATAGCGTGCCAAAGCCCGCAGGCATCCAGGCCCCGAGAGACAGATATGGGAAAGGAAGCTGGGCAATTATCCTAGCAAAACAGCATTGTCTTCAGCTGTTTGCAAAAGGCGAGATGGTCCTCTGTCTTTCGTAGCTGAGATGGGAGAGCATTCCATGCTCGGGCACCCTGAACATGGAAGGCCCGCCCTAGGCCACGAGATCTTTTTATCCGCGGCAGTGCCAACAAGGAGCCTTCTGTAGATCCTAAGCATCTCTTAGGTCGGTAAATGCTAATCTTCTCCTTCAAGTATAGAGGAGAATTTCCAAAAATACATTTGTGACATGTGGTGAGCAGTTTAAATTGGATGCGAGCTGCCACTGGGAGCCAGTGGAGTTTTATTCCTCGCAGCACTAGTGGGTTCAGAGTTTTTCATCTGGAAGATGATCCGCACGGCTGCATTTTGTATCTTCTGTAACTGTTGGATATCGGCCTTATTGGCACCTCCCAATAAGGCTTTACAGTAGTCCACAAGTGGCAATATCACTGCCCTTAAAAGTTTTATATGATTTTCCACCAAGATTAACGGGGCTACTTGTCCAAGTACCTTTTAGATGGTAGTTAGTGTTAGTGGAGATGGCTGTGACATGTGCCTCACTGTCTAGACTTTCCTCCATGTATGTGCCTAAGGTTTTGACTTTCTGCACTATTTTAATTTGAATGCCCTCAATGGTGAAGTGCTCATATCTTTGGCTTAGTTTAGATTGAGCATGCTGAGAGCCGAAGAGCATTAACTGAGTTTTGGCAGTATTTAAACAAAGCCAATTCAAAGATCTCCATTGTTTTATAACATGGTAAGCTGCAGCTAAGGTTTGTTGGTCGACCTCATGATTCCCAGTAATATTCAGTACCAGCTGAAAGTAGTCTGCGTAATTACAGAAGAAAATCCCCACGGATTCCAGTTCAGCGCACAAAGGAAAAATGTAAATGTTGAACAGCAAGGGGGACAGAAATGCCCCCTGAGGAACTCTGCATGTTATAGTCTGTGGCTCGGAGGCACAATCACCCCAATAGACGCGTGACTGGCGGCCCTCCAAGAAGGATCTAAGCCAAATAATGGCATTATTGGAGAGTCCGTCGACAGTAGCAATCCGATTAAGCAGGATTTTGTGGTCCAGCAAGTCGAAGGCTGCTGATAGATCTAACGGCATCAGCAGCCCTTACTTTCTGTGTTCCAGTTTACCGAGCATATGTGTTTGTAAATCTAACAATGCGGTCTTGGTTCCGTGGAAGCTCCGGAAGCCCGATTGCTTCACGTGCAATTTGCCAGTATAAATTATGTAAGATTGCAGCTGTGTAGTAGCTGCCTTATCAGTAAGCTTGAGGAAGAATAAGGTATTTGTGATGGGTCTTAAATTAGCCGCATCCAGTGGGTCCAGGCCAGGTTTTTTTAGCAGGGGGGTGACCGCCACATTTTTGATAGTGAGGAATAGAGCCGGTACAAAAAGAAGAGTTGATGAACCGACAAAGGAATGGCGCAAACAATTCCTGATGCTCCAATATATATTTAGAAGGGAAGATTTCCCCCGGGCAGTTTGCGGGGTGCATATTTTTTAGTAACTCCAACATTTCAGTTAAGTTGGGTTCTATAAAATTAAAACTGGCTGGAAGATTGGTAGAGGTTAGCTGTTTTAGTTGAGTTAGGTTTGGGCAGAGGGTCTGACAATGGGAGTGTTTGTGTTTCCTGTTCAATTTTATTTTGAGCCTTCAGGAGCCTCTCAGCAAAACCTTCTGGACTCTATTGCAATCGTCAGTGGTTGGTTTAATGGAGGGGTTGCAGACAGTAGGTTTCTCCCATGTTCTAAAGAGCCGGAAGAGTTCCTTTGTCTTATCTCCAGCCTGATTTATTTGATCATCATAGAGAGATTTCTTGGTCTCCATGATCATCTTCTTGTACTGCTGCTCAATAAGTTTCCATGCCAACAGATTCTCGTTTGATTTATCTTTGTGCCAGGTATTTTCCACTTGTCTTTTCTGTCTTTTGCTGATTTTTGCTGATTTTAAGTTCAGCTGTAGGAGAGAACCATTTATGGCAGTTAGGCAGATCTTTAACCGTTTTGTCTTTCATGGGGTTATAAACAACACTTCAAACATTACAAACAATGAGGACGCTTCACAACATTACATTACAATTTACTTTTTGCGGTCCTCCCCCCACCCTCCCACCCCTTGAACTCGAGCCCCTGTATCCATATTATCGTCCCACTTTGCTTCAGGTGTAGCTATTGCAGTTATCATCCGTATCAACGCTATGGTCGGCCTGGGAGGGGCCCGCCATTGAGGCCACCAATTGTATCCATGCTATTAAGGGTCCCCCCCCCCCTCCCACCCCCTGCGGACTGCTTTATACCAGACAGCTGTCTCTGCCCACTTCATGAGGTCTGCCCACCACATTTCAAGTTTGAGCCGATGGGCTGCTTTCCAGCACATTGCAATTCTCCTTTTGGTCAGGATGTAGGCCAATCCTTCATTTTACCGATGTGCCTCAGGTTGCGTGGTCTGGTAAAACCCCAAGCATGCATGCCCAAGCTGACTCCACATCCAGCATAATCCCTTTTTCAGCTAAGTGTATCTTCAGTTCTGTCCAAAACCTTCCCACCTCCGGGGAAGCACAAAAAATGTGCAGCATCCCAGCTTCCTCCTCCCCACACCGAGGGCATTTCTGTATCACCGGGCCTCCAAACTTGGCAATTCTGCTGGGGGTCAAATATGCTCTGAGTGATATATAATTGGATCTGCTTGAGCCTCGCATTTTCGGGACACCTTCTTATGATACCTTTGGACTCTATCCCATTGCCCATCTGACATGGGTTCTCCCACCTCCTCTTCCCAATCTCGCCTCAGTTGGAGCAGCTCCTTCCCCCACCCTAGTCCCCAGTAGCTCATATATGCGAGATATTTCATGCCCCCCCTCCAAGATATCATACACCGTTTCGATGGTAGCATCAGGTTGTTCCGCAAGCACTGCCTCAGGCCAGCTTTCTTGCACCCGTTTAATGATTCTGGAATAAGTAATATGTTGACCTTTATGCACCCCGGTGTTCTCTGTTAGCCTCTGAAAGTCAAGTGCCTCCCCTTCTTCCATATATCTCCAACGGTAGCCAGGCCCATAGTTTCCCAGTATCTACGGACCCCTTTCATCATTTGGGAATCTTCCCTGCATAGCGCCACTAACGGCACCTGCAGGGAGAACGGGGCTGGGTTTCCCACAGTTTGCCATGCTCTAGCCACATTTCCCAGCCTAGCACCAACAGTCTCGCCATTCCCAGCACCTTTGGTTTAGGCAACCACACTGCCTCGCTAAAGAAGTAGGTAGCAGGATCCTTACACAACAGCCTGGCTTCAGCCGTTTCTTCTTCCGACAGCCACCTGGCCACATATTGCAACTGTCCCGCCAAGTAATATAACTCAAAATTCGGCAGGTTTATACCCCCCGTGTCACACGAGTTTTGTAGTTTCCAGAGGGCCACCCTGTTCCTGGAATTATGCCATATGAAACCCCTGCACAGACTGTGGAGTTTGGCAAAGAAGCGCTTAGGGATCACATGCAGGATATTTACAAAAAAGTGTAACAGTCTGGGCAGGACTACCATCTTGATATGATATGATATGGCATTTGTAGCGCGCCTATACACAAGTGTTTCAGTGCTGCTCTACCCATCATAGCCAGGGGTAGTCTGGACCAAAATCCCATAATGTTCTTAATACCTTCAACTGCCTTTTCCGTATTGTGTATGTTCTTCTCCTGTCGTATGGTATATGTCAATACCTAGGTATCGAAATGTCTTGGTTCGCCAGGGTATTGGCAAAACCGGTAGGCTCCTCGGTAGGGCGCGTCTATACCTCCCCAGGGGGAACATGCTGGATTTCTTGGGATTTACTGCTATACCCGAGAGGCTAGTGTATCGTTCCATCACCTCCAGGACATATTGTAGATTTTCCTTTGGGACGCGCAGATATAGGAGCATATGATCTGCATACAACGATATGAGATGCGACCCTCCCTCAGTGTGGATCCCTATCTCCCCGTATTGTTGTCTGAGGCAGACTGCCAATGGCTCCAACGCAAGGATATACAGCATGGGCGACCAGGGGCAGCCCTGTCTAGTGCCCCTGCTTAGTTGCCATTTGTCAGAGATTGTGGCTCCCGTTTTAACCCTTGCAATTGGGGAACTGTATAACATTTTGACCCACCTCAGATACCCCGACCCCATCCCGTATTCTCTGAGTCGCTAGCAACCAAGGCCATCTCACTGAGTAGAATGCCTTAATTGCGTCCAGCGAGACAATTACTAGTTTGCTCGGGTCCTTCTCTGTTTGGTCGATAATGTGGTGAAGTCTCCTATGGTTGTCAGTTATGCTCCTACCAGGAACATAGCCTGTTTGGTCAGCTGTATCAGTCTACCAATGACTCGCTTAAGCCGGTTTGCCTGCTCTGCTGTGGGGATTTTGCTGTCCTGGTTAAGCATCGATAGGGGTCTGTATGACCCACAGTCTGTGCCTGGCTTACCTGGTTTTATGACCGGAATGATCACCGCCTCCAGTAGGGATTCCGGCAGCCTACCGCGCTCGAACGCTTCATTAAGCATGGCCATCAGCGGGGGGAGCAGCTCTTGTTTGTATGCTTTATAGAATTCGCTAGGGAGCCCGTCAGCCCCCGGAGCTTTGCATGTGGGCAGCTGCTGAATCACTGTCTCTAGTTCTTCTGTGGTAATTGGGGCATCCAGGTCTGCCCGTTCCTGGTCATCTAATGTGGGCAAGCCTATGTCCACAAATGTTTACTGGATCTCTTGATCCATTTCTTCCCCTGCATCCTCATAAAGACGTTTATAGTATCTGAGGAACTCTTCGTTTACTCCCTCCTGGGTGTCCCAAATCTGACCCTCGTCCACTCTGATTTCCCTGATCACTGGTTGTGATGTTTCATTTTTATATAACAAGGCCAGCAATCTGCCTGGCTTGTCTCCGCCCGCATGCTGCCTTTCGACATATTTCTTGTAGCTCAATTTACATAATCTATCCCAGTGCTCACTGCTAGCTTGTTGTAGCAACTTCATGCTTGCCTCATCCTCTCGAGAGGTGCCCCCTTATGTATTATGTCTTCCAACTCCCTCTCCATTTCCTGCAACTCCCGTTGTATGCCCCCTTGGAGCCCTTTGGATTTTGATATGGCCACACCCCGCTCTACCACTTTAAATGCCTCCCACGCGGCTCCCTCAGATTGAACGCTTCCGGTGTTCATGCCGAAATACTCAGTGATCGCCTCCCTCAGGTACTCCCGGAATCCCGAGTCCTGCAGGGCCTCAGCTCTGAGCTTCCACGTCGGGATTCGCGCTCTAGGGGGTTGGTGTCTCCATTCCAGGACCAAGGGGGAGTGGTCCGAAAGCACTCTGGCCTTATACTCCGCGTCCGACATTTCTCCTACTAACTCAACAGCAGCGAACATATAATCCAGCCTCGTGTGTAAATTATGTGGGGCCGCGTATTGTGAGTACTGCCTGTCTGCTGGGTGTAGCTGCCTCCAAACATCTACGAGTGCGAAGTCTCTGAGCAGGGCCTGTAATGCCTTTGGGGCCGGGGTGGGTTTGTCTAGTTTACCATCTGAGCTGTCTATTTTAGAATTCAACGTACAATTAAAGTCCCCTCCCCATAGGATCGCACCACCCAGTAGGGGGCTAATTTTGCCGTATAAAGACTTAAAATAAGTCGCTGTATCTTGGTTAGGGGCATATAAGTTTATAATGCTCACTTCCCAGTTTTCCAGCATCCCCCGAACTACTATCATTCTACCTTCCGGGTCTAGTGTAGACTGAATCAGCTGAAATGGTGCATGCGGTGCCACCCATGTAAGAACTCCCCTCGCGTAAGCTGAGTATGTGGCTCCTGTGGTACTCCCCTTCCACTTTCTCTTGATTACCTCCAGTTTCTCCCTAGTAAGGTGGGTTTCTTGTAATAATGCTATGTCGATCCTCATCCTTCTTGGGTACATCATAACCTTATTCTGCTTCAAATAGCTATTGAGGCCCCTCATATTCCAGGTCACCACTCTAAGGCTACCCGACTATTGGATATCTCGCCTCCCCTCCCAGTTTCCCCACCCGCATGATGTGACACCAGATTTGGCTTGTTCACCTCCCACTCCCAACAAACTCCCCCTCCCCCTTTGCCCAACTCCAAACCACTGCACACAACCCCATCACTCCCCCCCACCCCACCCAACGGCAACAGGTGCCCAGCTCCATCCCTGGATCTCGGGCTCCCCCGCGTTTGGTCCTGCCTCGGAATGCCAGGGGTCAGGAACCCGGCAGGGTGTCACCGGACTACCGGTGACCTAACTAAACGTCTCGTTGTGGGGGATATGAGGGCTGGCTCAGTAAGGCTCCCGCACTAATATCAAGGTCTTTCGTGCTAACAGATCATACATACATGTGTAGCCCTAGTCGCACCCTCCCAGGCTATGTCCTGTACTATATTCAAGTCCCATTGTCTTGGGTTGTGACACCTCAGGTGCCACAGACATTTTTTAGTTATCTCCGCCTTCTCCTGTCTGGATATCCGATTCTTGGGGGCAGCTCTGCATGTCCAGCCATCCCATCGCATCCTCCGGGGTTTCAAAAAACAAGGTTCTGTTCTTGTGGAACACCTTCAGTTTCGCTAGGTAGATCAGCATACACTTGTGGCCTGCTTCACGCAATCTTCTTTTCACAGTCCCAAAGTTCATGCGTCTGCGCTGGGTGTGCAGTCATAATGTCGACATCAATAATGTCGACAGTCAAAATGTCGACAAATTAATGTCGAAAAACAATAATGTCGACAAACAAAAATGTCGACATTTTTCGATATTTTTTCGAAATTTAATTTAGTGTATGCATAAATAAATATATATATGATGTGTTGAGTATGAGGGGTGGTTGGTGGGGTGTGGGGGGGGGTGGCAGGGGGGTGTTGGGTGAGGGGGGGTTGGGGGGGACCCCCCCATAGTAAATACAATTTTTATTTATTTAATTATTGAATAAATAAATAAATAATTGGTATGTGTTGAGTATGAGGGGTGAAAGGGGGGGTGGCAGGGGGGTGTTGGGTGAGGGGGGTTGGGGGGGACCCCCCCCATAGTAAATGATCCTTTTTTAGTTTATTTATTTATTGAATAAATAAATAAATAAATAATTGGTATGTGTTGAGTATGAGGGGTGAAAGGGTGGTTGGGGGGGTGTGGGGGGGGTGGCAGGGGGGTGTTGGGTGAGGGGGGGTTGGGGGGGGACCCCCCCATAGTAAATGATCCTTTTTTAGGTTATTTATTGAATAAATAAATAAATAATTGGTATGTGTTGAGTATGAGGGGTGAAAGGGTGGTTGGGGGTGTGGGGGGGGTGGCAGGGGGGTGTTGGGTGAGGTGTTGATAGTTTTAAGGGTTTATAGTCATAATGTCAAAAAAAAAAATGTCGACATTTTTTTTTCGAAAAAATGACTTTTTACATTATAAGTATAGGATGTCGACATTATTATTTTCGACATTTTTTTTTCGACATTTTTGTCTGTCGACATTTTTTTTTCGACATTATGACTATAAACCTCTGCGCTGCACCTGCAAGGTGTAATCCGGGTATGCAGTTATGTTTTCCGACCCCCTCTGTATTGTTCCACCCTTCCGAAAGTGTTCAAGAATTCTCTCCCGATCCGGTAGTTCAGGACCTTGGCTATCACTGGCCTAGGGGGGTTCCTGTGCGCCCTTTCCTCAGCGAACCCCTGGGTCAACACTCTCCCGGTTATCTCCTGCAGCAGCATAGATTCAATGTACTCCGTAGGGTTGGATCCCTCAGTTCCTTCCGGCAGTCCAACGATACGAATATTATTCCTTTGGGCGCGTCCTTCCGCCTCCTCCGCCCTGCTTTCCAGATTGCCCACGCATTGTACTAGGGCGTGAAGTTCCGATTTATGAGCTGCGCAGTCCGCTGTGTTTGGGGCCACCTCTTTTTCTAGGTCACCCATGCGTTCTGCTAATGACCTGACATCTTGCCGGAGAAGATTCACCTCCTCTTGTACTGCCCCGACTTTGAGCTCTAGTGCTGCTTTCATTTCGTTCATGGACAGTCCCAGTTTAGTCTCCCAGGCCACCTTCAGGTCCGCAATCGCCGCAAGGATCTCCTGGTCTTTGCCCATAGTATCTGTGCCCCCAGGGGGGGTCTTGTCTTTGCTCCTGGCCCCTTCTGCACCCGGCGACGTCCTGGTGTATTCGTCGAGTGTGGGTTGCTTGCCCTTTGTTCTTAAAGGTTTGTTAGTCATCGTGGTGTGTTGTTAAGGACGTGTGGGCAAGCCCCACCGCTAGTGGCCCTCGGCCTTAGTAAAGAAAGGCTGCCTCTTGTATCAGGGCCCGGCTCGGCCGTGTCAGGGGTGACCTTGAGCTGCCTGTTCTGCTCCTGGAGTGGGCTGTGTCATCCCACGTAATTATGTGGGTTTATTCAATCCATGCCCCCCGTTCGGTTCAAACATAGGCCAGGGGATGTACCTCTGCTCTCTGCCGCTGTTCGTGGCACCAGGTCATGTGGGGCACTTTGTAATTACTTGGTGGCCTCTGTAACCACCTACCTCCAGCGAGCGCTCCCCTAGTGTCCCCATAAGCAGCCAGAGTTCGGGGCCTGATTGCCAACTCGGTTCTCTCTGAGCTATATGTTGCTCCTGGATGGGCGTATGCCAATTTAGGGTGAGCGGGTCCCACGTCCCGCTTTGCGCTCCTGCCCCCTGGCCGGGTTGTGTTCCCACGGGCCCCCTTCGCCGCTGCACCCAGCAGCTCCTGCAGATGAGGGAGTGCACAGGCTGTCTCTGTTCCTTGGCTCTGATGGGCGAACCGTTGTTCGGCGCGCAGGTCTCCTGTATTCCTCAGTGCGTCTGTGTCCTCCCTAAGCGCTCACACTGCTCCTTGGGAGCGTTCATGGAGGTTGGGTCCACCTGCCCCCAGCCAAGTTATTTCTCGGCGGGGCACACTCATCTGCTGTTTTTCGGTCGCCCGGGGCTCCCAAGAGTCCTGGGCACTTCTGCCCACACTGTCACCCATGTGCCCTACCCTGGATGCGTCCACACGGGCCAGCAATGCGTCTTTCAGTTTGCGCAGCCAGACCCGCTTCCACCTTTGCGCTGGGGCCGACCGCGCTTCCCTGCAGCCACCCACAAGGGCGCCCCGAGCCGGGAGCTTGCACGGCCGCTTTCGCTTCCAGCCCTCGGGATCCGCAGATCAATGTCCCAGCGGGTGCTGGGAGGGGGGCTCCGGTGCTCCGCAGCGTGCTTCCAACTGCAGTCACCTCTACACCGAGGCCATCCCCACTCCGCAAGCTGACTCCTTTGTCAGTTCCTCACGGCTGCCATTTTGGGGGTCTCAGCCCCGGAGTCTGTGGGCCCGATGGTGTCCACCGGGCCGTCCACTGCATTCACACCAGCTCCACATTCGCAGGATACCCGCACGCCACCTTCGTAGACGGGCATGTAGATTTTCAGGTCACCAGTGCGTGTATGTGCGCACTTATATTCAGGATCAAATTCTGGATCTCAGGAGCCCTCCCCGAGCTCAACTTCTCACATGGCTCGCGTAGCCACGCCCCCCCCCCCATGGGGGCGTACTTGTTCAACATTACCAAAATAACTTTGTTGTAGACTTTTATAAGTCTCTCTGGGTCATCTAGGTTGTCTGTTTTGTTCATAAGTGATTCTGCGCAAGTCACTAGGATATGGGGGGTGATATTTTTAAAATTACGCGATTTTACCTTGTGTGCCGTGACATGCACTCTTGAGGTTTTAACAGGAAGTTCCAGGTAACATGTCAGGAAATAATGATCAGTCCAGATACACAGACTAGTAGAAAAGGTCCAAATTGGACATTTCCACCTCCAATCCAGTCTGGATTCCAATATGGATCAATCATATTGGAATCCTTGGATTCTTGGATTGGTTTGACTTTGGATTCATATTGGGATCCTTGGAATATTGAATATGGATCCAATCCAGTCCAATCCAGTCAATATGATACAATATGATGGTTTTTCAACATTTTTTCTAATTGAAGTGCTTTTTTGTCCACTTTGTCATTTTTCCTAAGGTTAAAGTCACCCAGAATGACTATCCCTGAGTTAGTGGTCAGCATAGGTGCAACTATATTGACTAAGTCATCGTTAAAGTTACATGCCTCCCCAGGTGGGCAGTAAAGTAAGGCCATATTCAGGCTATAATTAGGGTTTGAGGTCAACTTCACATGGATGATATCGCATCCAGTGCATTGTATTTTAGCCTCATAAAACCCCAGCTGTTTTTTTACAAATTATCGCCACTCCACCCCCAACGTTGTTCTCTCTGTGCTTCCCGAAGAACACGTAACCCGGAGGGGGTCACCTGCTCTATGGTTGGTCCATGGGCTTCAGTGAGCCATGCTGGGTATCCTAGCCACATTATCCGTCAGGCAAGAAGAAGAGTCAAACATACCAACCGAGAGATCTGCCTCACCCCAACTGTCAGAAATCAATCAAAAGAAAAAATGACCTGCGTTACCACTTTTACCCCCATGAGTAATTCTATACACGGATGGCATATTCAAACGACACACCATGTAAAATACAAGGTTAAAACAGTGTTTTTCCATGCCAGATTCATGGTAAGCTTCACAATGTCGGATATTCAATCATGTTTTTCAACGCGATCAAACTAATTTAGTATACTGAACCGGTACCTGATAGGCTGGCCCACTGGCGCACAACGTAGACATTACTCTCCGGCGCATGCGCACTGACAAATACCTCGACTTATACCGAGGCTTGTCTACTACGCTTGCGCACAGATCTCGACTGACACAGTTCACTTGGCTAACTAATAGGTAAGCTCACGGCCGCACTTCTGCGTTCTGTTTTACAATAATTGTCCGATACTCCCCTCGGACCCCCTTTCACTATCTTACCGGCACTCGACCTCCGGCTTATATCTAGAACCACTGTCACGGCACCCATTGTTGATAACTCTGCCGACGAAGTCGCAATACTGGCCGTACTTCAATTTCTTCATATGCACAGCAGACATGAAATAACGTCGTACTGCAGCATACTTTATTCATTTAGTTTCCACCTTATCCACGTTATTTACTACGATTGGGGTGCGTGCGGTTTTAGTCTTTTTCCAGCTATCAGCACTCCCTCACTTAGTAGGAGCATAACCTTTATGCCCTTTTCCTAATAGTTCTTCCTCTCAATTATAGACTCGAGCGCCTGATTTTTGCAGTTCCGCCCCAGCCGCATCTTAAGCAGCTGCCTCCACTTACGGACTACAGCCAGAGCGTTTATTCTTTGCCTGGTAGGTCTTTTGTTCCTTGCATTCCCTTTTTTCACTAATGTTAGACAAATTCACCATTTTTTAACGTTAGTTGTCCATCTCACTGCAGGATGACGCCATTTTTTGACCACTGATGCACACGTCCTGAAGACAGTTCGGTATCCATCTTGCAGCGCTGTCTCATGTCTACCAGCCCTGCGCTCCGCTAACCAATTGCGCACTGCCTCACCAGGGCCATATGCTTCTAACCACCTTCCAAGATGGCGGCACGAATCTCTGTTCCCTTTGTGCCTACCCACCACAGCCCCTGCTGCAGCGTGATTGGTCTCTGGCCTGCTGTTAAGGGCCAATCCGACGCCGGCAGGTGGACGCCGGCCCCCCTCCCCAAGGCCCACCTTTGTAAGGCCCTGTTTGTCACCCTGTGACTCCATTCCTCTCCCCCCTTCTCTGCATCTCCTTCACCCTCTCCTGGGGACTTCACCATCAGACGAGGCTGCGTTGGGCATGGGGGACTCATGCTGCTGAAATGGACACTAGCATGCGGTGCTTGGAGCAGGACGCCATTATGCACTCGAAAAAACCGCTAATTGCAGAACTGCGCTCTCCCACTTCGACAGGCATATTACAACATTGCCGGTGAGTGCGCACTACGGATTTATGGGACTTTGACTGTGTTATTGCGCACTGCCTCACCAGGGCCATATGCTTCTAACCACCTTCCAAGATGGCGGCACGAATCTCTGTTCCCTTTGTGCCTACCCACCACAGCCCCTGCTGCAGCGTGATTGGTCTCTGGCCTGCTGTTAAGGGCCAATCCGATGCCGGCCCCCCTCCCCAAGGCCCACCTTTGTAAGGCCCTGTTTGTCACCCTGTTCGTTGCCCGGTTCGAAATGTGAGCCCCCTCCATGCCGTCAGTATGCCTGCGACCCCCCCTCCCCACCCTCCGCTCCCCCCAGTATGCCTGCGACCCCCCTCCCCACCCTCCGCTCCCCCCAGTATGCCTGCGACCCCCCTCCCCACCCTCCGCTCCCCCCAGTATGCCTGCGACCCCCCCTCCCCACCCTCCGCTCCCCCAGTATGCCTGCGACCCCCCTCCCCACCCTCCGCTCCCCCCAGTATGCCTGCGACCCCCCTCCCCACCCTCCGCTCCCCCCAGTATGCCTGCGACCCCCCTCCCCACCCTCCGCTCCCCCCAGTATGCCTGCGACCCCCCTCCCCACCCTCTGACACCCCCAGTATGCCTGCGACCCCACCCTCCCCACCCTCCGCTACCCCTAGTTTGCTTGATGCCCCCCTCCCCTCCTATTTGAGAGTCTCACGCGAGTGTCTGTGTGCCCCCTTGCCCCCCCTTTAGTGTCTGTTTGCCCTATGCCCCCCCTGAGTGTCTGTGTGCCCCTATGCCCCCCCTTAGTGTCTGTTTTCCCCCCTCCTGCCCCCTCTGAGTGTGTGCCCCCCCCACCTGGCCCCCTGGCCCCCTGTGAGTGTCTGTGTGCCCCCCCTGCCCCTCCTTGAGTATCTCCGCGCCCTCACCCTGCTTGCTCCCCCCCCTCCTTTTGCTCTGTGTTCCACCCCCCCCTTCCTGCCTCCTTCCCTTCCCCCCTCCTCTCTTCCATCCTCTCTACTATCTTCCTTTTCCCCTCCCCTCCCCTCCTTTTCTCCCTCCTCTTCTGACTCCCCCTCCTAGCACTTACTGCTATCACCTGTTCCTTGACTCTTGATAGCAGCTTGTCTGTCCCCCCTCCTCCCCCCTTGTACTCTCCCTCCCCCCTCCCCTACTTATCAAATATTGTCACCGACATTTTTGCTATGTAGCGTGCCTTGTTCTCCTTCCATCTCCGTCCCATGCCCCCCCCTCCCTCCCCTCCTCTTGTTACCACCTGCACTGCGTAAATTGTCGTCAGACTTAGTAATGTTACTGCTTGCTTTGTTTCTCCTTCCTATCCATTACCTCTTGCCTTACTTGTTCTATGCACTTGCACTATCAGAAATGTCGACAGGCCTATTATGATAGTTATTTTCACATTCTGTATTGTTTCAAGGGCTTCTCGGAATGTAACTGTATTTTCCTATGTCCCCTCCCCCCTTGAAGCGCTTTGAAACACATTGTGTATAGGCGCTATATAAATAAACTATCAATCAATCAATTACCGAACCAGAAACACACATCCAAGTGTCGACACTGTTTGGTATATTGTGACCTTGAACAATATACATAAGAGACTGTCATCAACTTGAGACACTGTTTGATATATTGTGACCTTGAACAATATGTATAAGAGACTGTTATTAACTTAACAATGTTCACTGTACAATGGCGTTACACTGAATGTTCTGTAACCACCTTTTACTAACCCACCACCGTGCAGAGTATACATGCACTTTTATATGTACTTGTGTTGTGCCACGGCACATAAGAATTCCTTCAGACAAAACTCCTTCTCTTTTCTTTGAAAATAAATGCTGATCATTGTTTCATGCACATTGTGGTGATTTTTGTCTATGGTTAACTACCGACACAGTATTTTTCCTGCAAGGTCCTACCGACCACCTATCACGCTACTGGCTAGGGAAGCCTGTTGACTCTACCCCCTTATAATTCTGTGAGGCACATGACATCTGGTTCATGCGCCTGAATATAATCCTGTAGTTCAATGCCATGCTTAACCAGTGAATGAGTATTTAAAAGAGAAATGGTGAGTTCAGTAAGAGTATGGACTTTTCTCCTGGCATTAGCAACATTCCAATTATGTTTGTTGGGCGTAGCATTTGATTTAACACCGATGGTCTCAACATTAACGGAAGCTCCCTTGGGCTGTAATGTGGATTCCTCCTGGAGATCTATTGGCGTGTCTAATTCACTATACCTACCCTTTATGGCCATATTATGGCTATCCTGGGCTAGTAGAGTGGACCGCAGAACTGCACGGACCCGCACAGACTTGCTGGTCTTGTTCGCGCCAGCGCGTTCGCGCATGTGGACGGAACAAGTACTGCAGGAGAACTACAGTCCTTCTAGGGACTGTAGTTCAAACTCCTGTCACGTGTGTGCTGAGATGCAATATCTCGGATTCAAATAACACGCGCAAGTAACTTTACTCTCCTCGTTTGGTCTAGATTATGCAAGCGAGTAAGAGAGTATGCAAGTAGATCTAGGTAAGTTTATAAATATGCAAAATTCTGCAGAATATGTAAAATCGAATCTAGAAGATACGGTTTAAAACTTCACAAGAGTACAATATTAAGCTCTATGGTTGGTCCATGGGCTTTAGTGAGCCATGTCTCCGTGAGGCACATGACATCTGGTTCATGCGCCTGGATTTAATCATGTAGACATCTGGTTCATGCGCCTGGATATAATCGTGTAGTTCAATGCCATTCTTAACCAGTGAAATCGAATCGGTTTAAAACTTCACAAGAGTACAATATTAAGCAAGAGTCTGTATTTCAGAAAACACCAGCACCTACGTGGCTACTTGACTATCTCGTCCCGTCCGGCTCACTGTCATTTGGGGGACATCTCTGGCACGCTGCTCACTTCGAATCATGTGGTGCCGTCCGTTTGGCTCTACGGCTCCACGATGCCTTTAGCATTATCTCATTCGTTGTTGAATGAGGATTCCTCCTCCAGTCACCAGGCATCCTTGCAACAGGCTCACCCTACAGTGTCATCAGTCTCTTGCTGTTTCTACTGAACTTGTGTGCGCTCCTCTGGAAGCGATTATCACTTATGCCCAAGTGCTTCGCTCAGAGGTTTTAGCCATAGTTAGCACAGGCAATCTAAATACCTCCACCCGGTTCCTCAACTTGAGCAACATTTTGGAAGGAACAAAGGTCCGGTTTTTACGGTCCCTCCCTCCTCGCCATGTTTAGAGGAGTCGTTCATTCAGAATGAGTCTTTTCTTAGACTATGTAACGATATGGAGGTGTCGCACTGGACATGGCCAGGTCAAACTCCCTTGCTGGGAATCCAATATTGTTCCTTTGGGGAAGACTCAAGCCTTGGATAATTTGACTATTCACGATGCAATGCAACGGACTTTGGACCCAGACATCACTAAAAACATATCTCTTTTAGAAAACGGATTCTTTCTCCTTTCCAAGCGGGTCCATTTGGCTCGGCTTCGATTACTGGGCTGCACTTAATCTTGGCATCTCTGAGGCTTTACGACAACGTCAATGACAGTGTGACTGGAAATGCAACTTAACTTGCCTAATTAGACAAAAGTGTTCAGTCTCTTGTTCATGGGGCTAATGCAGGAGCTAATTTTCAATCGGCTCACGCTACCTGCGTTTCTGCTCCTGGGATCAACCGTAAACCTATTAGCGTGGCTGATGGTGAGGTTAACTGTTGCGACCAGATGGATATCGCACAGCATTGTAATGTTTCCACCACTCCCAACACTCCTACACCTCTTGTAGAGTTTTGTTCACAATTTTATGTTTCTTGCGTGCCTTTTGACTCCCCTCAGGCCCCTATCAGAGTGGAGCAGATCAGCACGGTTGATTTAGAACAGTCTTCTACATCTATGACTAATAATTGCTTGTCCAGAATTCAAAGGAAGAAAAATAAGAACAATCGAAAGAAATCAAAAAATGTGCCTGTTGCCAAACATAAATCTTGCAACTCTTTCCTAAGATACCTTAGACATATGCCTATAGTGGACACCATTATTGCTTTGAATCCACAACAATTGGCTTGGAGGGATTCTGGTTCAGCTACCCCCTGTCAGGCTTTGCAAAGGGTGGAGGGTTTATGTAACCATGGTTCTAGCAATCCGCCCAACTCCGTTGTTTCCCCTAAAGAGGTGGTTGATCAATCTACCAGACCGTTGCAGTGGCGCACTGCCAAGGCTATGGATCCTTCGAGCACTGAGGTTTGACTTTGAGTTTAAACTCTGTTGGGATGCACCCGTTTTACGTCCCACAAGCTCTCCTGATGCCATTAAAATCTCACTTCTACTGCACATCCCTGTACTGGGGGCTCGGGGTTCGCAAATTTGGCTAGCACCAATCCCCCCGGTCAAGTCCGTAGGCATGCTTTCCATGCCACCTCCAGTCTTGACCTCTGCTGTGGTACCCCTGGCAACTGTGAATCTCGAGTATTCACCTACAGACCTAACTGACCCATGCACCTGTATGATTATTGCTTGGGAGATGCATTCTGAACTCCATGGATGGCTCGATATGGTTAAATAGATCCACGGTCTTAAAAATATTTCATTTGATACCATGTTTAGGACCCTTAAACTAGGAGGCCATCTACTTTATCTCCCTTCCCTTGGTGTCATATTTTCATTCTGAGATCGTGGCAAATTTGGTTTGGGGCCAGAGGGACAATCTATGTTCCTTCGGATATGAGTTATGGGAAATTAGCTTACAGATTACTGCCAAATCGTTTTTGCTATTTTCTCCTACAATATCAAGACTGGTTGACATGCCCAACAAAGAGGCTGTGCGAGTTCCATTTTCCCCTCCATCCAATGTTCCATTAATTTCTATGCTCAAAGAGGTAAAGGATTGGTCCCGGCTAGAGTCTGCACTTACAACGTTTGCAACTTTAAACCAGGGCCTCAATCAACCCTAACCAGAATGGTATCTGAACTCTGTCTTGAAATTCATGTGGGTATACAAATCTGAATAAAGTTTGGGAGGTCTCCATGTATTTACGAAATTTCAATCTTCTATTCCTCCACGAAACTGTTGACTACCAAACTTGATCTCAAAAGCTATTCACTCTTTTTCTTACCGGCTACCCGTTCAGGACTGAGCTGCCCCAGCGGGGGCCTGGTAATTGCTACAAACGCTAACATAAGTGTCATGCCTGTTTTCCCTCGGATGGGGTTTTGGCGGTTTGATCTGGTTTTCCTGATACCAACGCAGAACTTTTATTGGTAATATTTATTGGAACCCTGCCAAATATTCCATTGATTCTTATCAATCCACTTTGACACAAGTATTTGAGTCGTGGCTGATGGAGGGTCATTCTCATGCTATGATAGTGGGAGGGAACTTCAAGGCCAACTGTGCTGAGGGCAAAATAATCTCACTTTTATGCCCAACTGGCATCTTCAGCAACTTGATATGTCCTTGCTGAATGTAGGTCATATTTTCACGGGGTGTAGCAGAAGGAACAATTCTTGGCTTGACCACTTTATTTTCATCTAACTTGAAAGTTGTGGAAAATACATTTTTATGATCTGGGCGTTGGGGGTTAATTCTTTTATAAATTTTACTTTGAAATGGTCAGTTGTCAATCACGTTGTTCGCCCACTGCTGCTTCCAGTAGTATACAGCAGGAGAGATCTAACGTGCCGTTGGGACAACAGCCTCTATATAAAGTTGGTGAACACTCTGCTTGGGGTTGCCGGATCTCCCTCGACCACCCGCAACTCTTTGATTTGACAGGTCTACAGTGGTTTCTGCATGCCTCAGGCTGTGACCCTTTGGATGTATGTATAATTAACTGCATCAGGAAAGTGTCCTTCGAAGCTGAAGTCTCCTCTAGGAAACCGTTTCCACTCTATTTTGACATAAGAATATTCTCCAACCGCGAAAAATGCAAAAACCATAGGACATTAAGGGCCAGAGGATTATCTTTATGGGTATATTTGGTGGAGAAATGTTGTTAAATCCTTAAAATGCTATTTGTATGTGAAGGACAACCAGACCATGTTGAGACATCTTATAAAATCTAATGACAGTTTGGGGCTAGAATCAACAATCCATCTGCTCCATCAATTCAGTGGAAGGGGGGCGGCATTCAAGAATCCTCCTGCATTCGTTTCTACACTAAGAAATTCAGCATGCCTACATCTTTTGACAACTTTCCTGACCCCACTACAGGCCTGGCCACCTCAGGTAGGTTGAAACCTTATTTTGATGGAATTTGAGTCTCAAACTGTTCCTTCCACCTGGTCTAGTCATTAATTATCCCAATCTATAAAAACAGAGATCCATCTGACCCTGGCAACTACAGGATTGCCTTTGTGAATCAATCTGCTATCCTTTCCTGCTTCCAGGTGGGCTTCAGAAAAATATGGGCACCTCTTTGAATGCGACCCTCCTGTCCCACTTGTAACAGAATATCAAACATAACCATGCTGGGAACGTGTACATGACATTGTTGGCTAGGTCTTCAGCGTTTGATTGCATGGTTCCAAAGCTCCTGTGGACCGAATTATTAAATTACAAGATACCTGCTAGATTGCTCCAATTTACTGCTCTCCTGCACCGGAATACGTCTTTAAGAATCTGTTTAAATCAGGAAGCGGCAGTTTCCTCTCCCGTCATTGTCAACCTCGACTTGAGACAAGGGTGTATTTTGGCCCCCACACTCTTCAACATCTACCTCAGTGACGTTGAGAAGTTTTGGCGGGTCAATAAGGCGGTCCTGGTAAAACTGGGTCCTTTAAGGATTCATTGGTTGGCTTTCGCAGACGATATCATTTTATTTGATAAAACTCCACAGAGTCTTCAATCAAAGTTGAACATCTTCCATTCCTACACTTTAAACAATAATCTTGTGGCCAATGGCTCTAAATATAAGGTGGTAAATATTTTCCCAAAATAAGAATTAAAACTATGTGCTGGTCCTTGGGTGAGGAAAGAGTAGAGCTGGTAGCATCTCTACATTACCTGGGCTACTATTTGTTGAACAGTGCATCTTTGGAATGGTGGAAGTCCTCTTTGAAACTAAAGTTATCTGCTTTGTTGTCTCACATGAAGCGACTTTTGTGAAACTGTGCAGATATTCAATTCTCCCTGTTTTAAAACACTACATTGGTCAAATTGAGCCAACTCTGATCTATGGTCTTGATTTGTCGCTCGTAGAGCTATGTTCATACCTCGACTCCTTGCAGGGGCAGACATGGAAGATCACTTTGGGGTTGTCTTCTATTCCTAATACTATTATAGGCACAAGTTGGATTTAATATCGCTCTAGGCTCGCCTTCAGTGGAGGCACCTCTTAAATCATAGGTTTTTGTCTTCTACAGGTATTTTTATCTACATAGATTTACACCAGATGCTGAGTGGGTCTTCTGTTAAAGCCATTAATGCGTATAAGAACCAATTGTTGGAGCGCATTGGTTTGTTGGAAGTGGAGTTACATTTTTTTCCTGATGCAGTGAAAATGAAACTATTTGGGGAAGACTGGAGACTTACTGTAGAGGCTCTAATGTCGTACTCCACATTTACTGAATATGCAAGATTTCCCTTCAAAAAGGTTCACTTAGCAACTTATTTGATGCGTTTCCCTTGCAAAAAGCTGCGTCACATGCATTAACGTTGTAAACTTTAAACAGCTTCATACAAGCGAAAAGGACAAAAAAACTGGACGCTCGTCTTCCCTGAAGAGTCCCTATTGTGATGTTGATTCTGTAAATCCACTGAAGGGACAAAATTTGAGACACTGGGTTCTGGATTGCCAGGCCCTTGCTTTGATTCGATTGACTGTTTTCTGAAGAAATGGATAGTTTCAAGGTTGGATATGCAAAGGAATTGCTTTGGTCAAGACGGATTTGGGTCGAAAATGTATCTTTGATCATCGCCCTTAGACATTTTTTTAGAAGCTGTTGAAGTTGTTTGTATAAACTGATGTGTTGCACTTTTTTTTATTTTTTATTTTTAAATAAGTACTTGGAATACCTAGCTAATATGATCGTCGTATGATTCTCGTTCTGTTCTTTTATAAAGTGCAAAGCACTTTGCGAAATACAATTCTAATTTTGAGGCAATACACAAAAATGAAATTACCTGACACAATAATGCACATAAAAACAATTGATTCAAACGCCCCAAAAAATCTTGCATGTAAACCCTTCTTTAAAAGTTCTGTCTTTGAACCCTTCTCGACCTCCTTGGATGTTCATCACTGATTATGATGGTGTAATCTCACTCAAGGCTAAAGTCTGGCAACTTAAAACAAGGACCGTGACCTTGGCCTTCCTTGCCTGTTCAGTTATCCTTTGACCACAGTATTTCCTGTTCATACTGAACAGTTGATTTCATTGTTCTGGTCTGCTAAGATTAGCTGTGCCACCCTGTCTGCCTCCAATTCATTTAAGTTTGATGATTTTACTCCCTTTGGTTAGGACCACTGCCTTTGTGTCTCACTACAACTTCTGTGGCTGGCATCTGTCCTCAGTTCTTTTACAAATTATGCATCTAAGGAAGATCTGCTCCAGGTGTTCTCCCACAGCCACCAGTGAAGATCGCTCTGCATCCTCTATGAAACAGAAAGCATGATATTGACGTTTTGCGACACCAGATCCCATCTTGCTATGAGTTATCTCACCAGTGGCTTCAATTCAATTTATGCCCAAGATACACAGAAGATAAACAAAGCTGTCTGCCGCTATGGGTTGACAGATGTTCCTTCAATTGCTGATTCATGCTCTCTGGTGGGAATCCTGCTTCCTGGTTTGCAACAAAATGTGTCCATATAAAGTGCATCCTCTGAGATTGGACCAGAAGAGGATTCTTGTGGTTCGGTAATAGACCAAAGCGCTCTCAACAATGAGCAGATTGTTTGAATGTCCTGTACGAGTGGTTTAGGGCATTGGAGTATGGCTGGAGGTCTTACAAATATGAATATACAAGCACTCGTTTCATGTGCACTAGACCTCTTGATGTACCATTCTATGTCGACAGGAGGCGAGCATTATGCTTTACTTCTTTATTGCTGCTCCCACAGCAATTAATCTTTTAACATTTTTTCTTTCTTTAAAACTTGATAACACAACTTTTGTTTCCTCCTAGGTCCTCTGGAGGCCCAAAACAAAAAAGGGGAAGCATAGTTTTAAAACTGAAGGAAAATGTTTCATGAACTTCTAGTCCCTATAATCCCCTGGGCTTGAGTAGCCCTGGTCTGTCTCTTTTGCCCAATCAGGCTCTGGCAATACCTATATGAGAGACCCCTTGCAAGCCCAACTCCTTTCTTTGTTGCTGCACCACAGAGCTAAGTACTTTTTCTGTAACATTATGGTGACACGATAATGTCATATTTGTTATCTATTTGAAGGATATAAATGTTATAGGGCGCGAACGCGCCAGTGTTTATGTTGTGGAAATCACAACATGCTCGCGTTTATATGAATAGGTGCTGCAGCGCGTTAATGTTTATTTAATGTTACGTAGCAGTTTCACTTTACCTCAGTAGTATTTGCAAAGAATACTTGCCCGGTGAGCGGGCCGATGGGGAACGATCGTGCGCAGCATTTGCTCGAGCTGCGTCCCCTCTTCTTCCGCAGTGTTCGTCTTAGCTGACCTTAGGAGGCCAGGCCGGAGCCATGGGCAAACACGCTCACTCGAGGCAGCCGGCCCGCCTCCTTACACTGTGATGAGATCCAAGAGCAGTCTCCCGACGTGGCGTTAGGACCCCGCAGGAGCAATTAGTACAGCGGTCACGCCCCAGCAGCCACCTCGCTTATGCAAACAGTTATTACAGTACGAGTGTGTTAACAGCGCGAACAAGAGACAGCTAGGATTTACATTTAAATTTAATAAGAAGAGATGGTGAGAATATCTACAGCTCGCTATCCAGACACCTTGTGGGCAATTAAAAGCTGAGGTTCCAGTATACCTTCATATCATGGCACATTATGAACAGCCCAGAGGGTCATTAAGCACTTCCCCTGAGTGGAGCTCAGAGGAATGGATGGAGGAGCCCACGGGGGAAAATCAGAATTTTTCCCTCATTTCTGGGGGACTCCTCACAGGCTGTGTCTGAAGGAGTTTTACCCTTGGCAAAGAGGTTGGACCAGCTAGAAGCCATGCTGAATAAGCAGAAGGTTGAACAGGAAAAGTTCAGGAAGAGAAGGGCGCTCAGCCCCGGCGAGGGGACCTCAGCACAACACCCCGAGTTAGGGGTTGACCAACAGGGCAGTAAAAAGATTCGGAAGAGTAAAAACGGACGCCTCTGGGCCATCCAGACGCGGTAGACCTGGGACCCCAAGAGCCAGTCGACCCAGTCAGCAGGCTGAACGAAGCCTTTTTAAAGAGGGTGACAGTGCCAGGCTCTTGACCCGCGCCCCCCCCGTCATGCCCCCTAGCTGCCCCATGGGTGTACAATAGAGGGGAAGAAGAGGATGCTGGATATACTCCGGACGACAAAAGCGGGGAGGAGGAGGAAGTCCCCTCAAAGACCTGAAGTTTCAGAGCAGCCTCCAGAAGAAGAGGTTCTAGGCAACATGTTCGACCCAGAGGCGATAAGGCATCCGAGACCCACAGACTGGGTGCCTTCAACCAGAGTTGCTCAATATATGATGCATTCTATAAAAAAGCCTTTGGACAGAGATATAAGGTCCAAAATGAGGGCGGAATGCCCCAGACCTGAGCTACCGGGCAAAGTGACCGACGCCCTAGACCTCGACCCAAAAATGGTGACTTTTGTCACCAAATCATCCAAGGATGTGCAGACAGGGGTGGACCGAGCATGGCGAGGCTGCCAAGATAAACTCTTAGACCTCACAGGTCCGCTCCCAAAAATGATGAATCTGGCCGAAAGAGCCATGGACACGAACACGCCAGTGGACCCTCGAGCCCTGGCAAACTGGGCCCAAAGCCCAGTCTGTTTATTAGGGAACGCAAATTGCGCACTATCTTCTGAGAGGAGGTGAGGTGTGCTGTTAAAAATTGACAGCAAGCTTAGCGATCTGTCCTCACGTGAGGCGGGAGAAGGCGCGAAAGACCTATTGGTTGGAGACGCTTTCGTCAAAGAAATGAAGCAATTCGTCATTACATATTCCGCCCTAGAGAAGGCACAGAGCTCGATGAGCAAATATTTGCCAGCCGGGTTTTCGCGGGGACCGGACGGCAAAGGAGTCGGGCGTCCGGTCGTTTTGGCACGCACAGAAGACCCCAAGGACCTAGGGCGCAATACCGGGAGAACCGCCAGCAGGATAACTTCTTCCCGGCTAGAGTCAGTTTCCCCAGGCAGCAGAGCACCCGAGGGGGTGAGTACTATCTGCAACATCATTGGGAGAAATCGACGACAACTCATTGCTGGATCTTTGTATCGACTTTGCAGATCAAATAGAGCTGCTGCCGAAGCCGAGGATGCCCGTATTGAGAATTCAATGGGAAATTTGAAGCTGGTAACGAGGAGTTAGAGTGCAATAACATCAGAGCATGACCTAGTTTATGAAGTACTCCCTCTTTATTTCCCATGTCAGTCCCTATAAGTCTCCAATCCATTGAGGCATCACGGCACAACAAAGTGATTAACGTCACTGAGAGAAGTGCAGTTCCCATGATGCAAAATGTTACTAAAGTGAAAAATTGAATTCCAGAAGTGAATAGCCTGCTTCCATCTAGCAGTTTAATGCATTTTGCATTGAAAATGCTTATAAAACTATGTGATCGGATATATTTTCAATCATAGAAATATAGTGAGATTTTAGAGACTCTTATCAACACCATAAGGAAACGTGAACACAAAATGCTGGTAAGGTAGTTAAAGTGATACCTATTACCAAAATGATGGAACAAGTCGAGGAAGATTTGTCCACTGGGTATCATGAAACATCTTGTAACTCTTACAATAAAACGGAATCTCCATTATCTTATCCCACTCGCAAGCAAGCCAGAAAACGGGCAAAAAAACGTAAACAACAAATGGAAAAGCCATCATTACCTATTAGCATCGAAGACGAAGTGCCTGTGCAATGCCAGCCTTTAAACCCTATTGCAACCTCAAAAGGGATAACGAAATGTAAATCTAGATGTCTTCGTAACCGGGAAAACCAAAGGAAAAAAAGGCAAATCCAGAAAACGGGTACACTGACCAGCTGGCTTCTACAAAACAGCAAGGTAAGTAATACAAAATAGTTTGTGAGGAATGTGGCCCAGGAAAACCAAACTGTTAGTGAGACAGAAGATAAGGAGATTCCTCAAGTTAAAGTGGTGATTGCAGCAAAGAACATGAAAATGGCATCTGAAGGGGAACTTGTTGAAAAAAACTAATTGATGAACGTGTGTGTCCGTTAAATAACAGATTGGTAACGATCACTGAAAGAACGGACAAGAGAACAAAGAAGCCCATTAATAGATCTGCATTGGCTGATTTATTTACTAAAATACCTGCACTAAGAATATTGAAGCCCTGTCACTTTAAATGTATACAACTGATGAAGCGTGATTTTGGGGCTATAGCATTAGGACATTGTGTCCTTTCCAGCGACAGCCACTCTTATTATGATCTGAAGAAGAATCATTGGATTTTCTCTGCTACGAATTAGACCAAGAGATTCCCGTTCTTAACCAACCCTCTCAATGTGAACATTGTTGTATCTCTAAAACCAAAGTAATGAGTAAGCCCGCCGTGCAGCCTGTAACTGCAACTGACAATCAAGCGGGTTGGAAATGATTAAAAAATGTGTTGAGTCAGATAGAAATGGCGCAACCATGAGTGTGTACGATTGCTTCATGGAACATGCAAGGCCATGCACAATTTAGTGTGTCTCTTGATCACCTTGTTACATTTTCTATATTTTTACTTCAAGAGACGTGGCTATCAAAGGATTATCATATAGACACCCCTTGTATATTTCAATATAATGCTAAAAAAGGAGCAAAAAGCAGACCGTATGGCAGCCTGATAATCTGGGTAAACCATGACTTTTATGATGGCAAAATAAAATCTAAACAATCTAATGATAATGTGCTAGCCATAGAAGTAAAGGCTAAAAATTGTTCTGTAGCCCCACATATATTGATCATTAATATCTATGACCCTCCGACTGGAATATGTACGAATGAGATACTTGAATCTATCGATTCTATAATTAGACTGGCTCCTGATAGAGGGAAATAATATGATACTCCTTGATGTTGATTGCAATGCACAATGCGGGGTCACGTCGATGTAGGAATGTTTTAATAATATAGTAGTAACAAATGTGATGGATAAGCCCAGGTGCGAAGAAAGGGGTGTAGTTTGGCGGAACTTTTTGGCGGAATGGGAGATATGGACGCTTAATGGGATAACAAAAAGGGACACCCCTGGTTTAGTGGCAGTAGATCTGCCACTTTGGACTACATAGGCGGAAATGTGCCTGCGCTTGATTGAATTGGTGATTTTGGGGTGACTCAGTTGCTATATACTGACCATCGCTTGATTTATGCCAAGTTGCATATACCCTACCCAGGAAACAACGATGGAGGGCGGGGGGGAGGCTCAAATACTACTGTTAATAATAGTGGGCTAAATAAAAATGGAATGCGTAAAAAAATTAAGAAAATGTCTAGAAGAATTTGTCAATTAATTGATATCTTGAAATTTGATATCAATGTCATGAAAAGTGATGAAATTGAGAACTTGATTAAATAAAACACTACCGAAGTAGCTTTAGTCCATGGGGCCCCTATTGTGGCGACTGGGAAGGTTCAAAATAGATCCTACGATGGAGAGATGTTGAAAGCTAGGCGTCTCCATCGGAAGGAGCTTCGAAAAATAAAAAAGCTGAATCTACCCATGAATGTCTACCATTTCAAAAAGGAAAAGCTGAACAACAAATATTGGGGTTGGTGTAGACGCAGAAAAGCCGAGAAGACAAATGCGAAGTGGTAAATGATGATTGGTATTTTGCAAGGAAGGGATACTTGTTCAGTGTGGAAAATGCTGAACAAAGTAAGCGGAAACTCCCTCTCGCAACCACTGAATGCAATAGATGAAGATAAATGGGTAACATATCTTTCGAATATCCTGTACGAAGAGCTGTCGGCTGTTAATATAGGTGATGCCCCGAATGTATGGCCATTAAAGTTCTCCAGGAAAGGTATTAAGGCGATGATTGGCAAGTTCAAAAACTCAAGAGCCCCTGGCCCGAATGGGATATCGTCCATAGTCCTTAAACACGACCCGATTAGTTGGTCCCAGATCATATATATATTATGCAAAAAGGTATGTAATGAAAAATATATACCTTTTTTCTTGGACCACCTCTATTCTAATACCTGTATTCAAGGCTGGTACGAGAACTGTGCCAGAACACTTTAGATTGCTTTCTTTACCAGACACAACTAGCAAAGTATTCACAGCTATAGTGTCAGACCATTTGCAGTGCTGGTCTAAAGCCAATCTGATATTTCATCCCTTCCAGTCTGGCGTCAGATCAGGCTCTTGCACTATGTACAATATTCGCCTACTAGATGCTATCATATAAAGAGCAAAACAAAGAAATCCATCTGTCTATGTCACGTTCATAGATTTCAGTTCTGCTTTTGATAATGTCAACCGTAAGAAGTGATGGGAGATACTAACGGAATTGAAATGCCGAGTTGGTTGTTAGAGATACTAATTAAGCTTCACTCTAATAATACAGCTCAAATACACCTTGATAATGAAGGCCGATTGACAAGACGAATTAAGACCAACAAAGGTGCAAAACAAGGTTGTTTGTTAGCGGTGCATCTATTTAATCTTTATTTAGCGGAGCTAATTAAACGGCTTGAAAAAAATGTGAACTGCCCAATAAAATTTGAAGCGATAAGGGTCACAGCATTACTTTATGCTGATGACCTTGGAATTGTAGATCATACATTCAAGGGCATGAAAGCAGTTTTAGAAGAGCTGGGACGTTTTACCATTCCTTGAATGTCCATTTTTTAAAAACAAAGATAATGCTGTTTGCGTTAAAAAAAAAAAAAAGTGTATAAGCCAAAGATTTTATTAAGTTGAGGAACCATCGAATATACTGACTCCTATAAATATCTGGGCGGGATAATGGACAGCAGACTTGGATATTCTTCACTAATTGAAAATAAGATGCAACGTGCCAAACAAATAATGGCGCTCATACGTTGATTGGTCTCTAATTATACTGGTTACACCTTGATGGGTGTAATGATGTTATACACGCAGTGGCTCGTCCTGGTTATTGCTTATGGGCTGGAGGCCCTTTCCATCAAAAATCTATCTTGGATAGATAAAATAGGAAATTTTTGGCGAACTATACTTGGCCTTCCGCTTTCCTGCGCTATTCAATATATTAGAGTAGAATTTCGATTAGTATCATTAAAAGCCATTATCCTTCAACAAAGAGGGCTCCTTTCAGTTGAAGGCAAAGTGCCACCCACAGAGCCACATGCTATGAATTTTAGGGAGTGATATAATCCAATTGAAGAAAATTGACTGTTCTAATAGATCCGATGATCTATGTAGAGAATTGTACATTAAATTAAATTGGTCAATTGACCGATCTTCTTGTGGTCGGTACAAAGCTGTAAAAATTGCATTTTTAAAAAAGACTGGGAAAACAACTTTATACATATGAGCCGACTTAATAACTATTATCAATTAGAGGGAATTCACCCATGTTCGTTTGTCCACAAATGTATCTATTACGTTCCCCCTAATCCAGATGTCCGTAGATTCCGACTACTGATGAGGACTAACCATTTGCCAGTTAGAGCGACACATGGTGCCCAATGGCAATTGGCTAAAAACCAATGACATTGTCAGATGTACCTGAAAATCTTGACACAGACATATTCTGACGGATTGTCAGTACGTGCATCACTATATATGTCCAGATATGGGCAGTATGTACATAAACCTGTTTCGAAGGGATTGTGTCCTCCGACGTATTCCTTATCTTTGATAATACGTTTCCAGCTTGCTGGCCTCGGAAATGTTTTCTGTAGAGGGCGCTGCGCGTCGACGTCCGCCGAGTCGATGTCCCTCGACGGCCACTGTATCGGCGCCGACGTCACCATGCCCATAAATAGCCACGCGCTGCGTCCGTTGCTCAGTTCCATTTTTCCGCGATTCGTGGGGCCTCAGAACATCGGTGCTCAGTTCAGTCAGGATAATTAACTATTTCTACTCGAATATACCTTTATAGTTCTCGATGGCTTCTTCATCAGAACGGACGACGCCGCGATCCGGCTTCACGAAATGTCGAGACTGCAGTAAAAAAATGTCAATAACGGATCCACACAGGATAAGCTTATGGTCCTTGGGATCCGAGCACCATTGTTCAGAGTGTGAGGACTGCATGTCCATGATGGCGAAAGCCTTGAAGGAGCGCAAGGGGAAGCTCGAGAGAGGTAAGTCAGCCAAAACCTCCTGGAAAGTTTCGTCGGCTGAGTCGAGGCATTCGTCTCCTCGCCGTCGAAAACATTCCCATTCTAGATCTCGAAGCAGCTCCCACCATTCGTCGAGATCAAGACACTCAAAAAAGAGACGTCAAAGGTCCCATTCCTCGTCTTCTGTGTCCCCAGAAAGAGTCTCCTGTCCCACCAAACACAGTTCTCAAGCTGAGTGGGAGGAATTCAGAAAGAAAATGTTAAGCGTCTTCGAGAACGCGGCCTCGACCCCCTCGAAGACAGCTGAGGGTGATACCCCGGGTGAAAAACCCAAAAAATCAAAACGCTGTGAGTCTCAGCACCCGGCGAAACATTCCACCCGAGAGCGCCATGAGCCATCGGGTAGGAAGGCATCGTCATCGACACCGTCGTCGAAGATTCCTTCGATGCACGGATCAACGCCGTTGTCGAAGGGTTCCTCGACGCATCGGTCGATCGACTCGACGCCATCGTCGACGCCGATGAAAGAGAGGACCAAGGCCACCCCACAGCCAACAGTGATTTCAAGGGCCTCCGGCACGACGCCGAGACCGTCGTCGATGCCCTCGAGTAGGATCCCGATCCTCTCGAGTTCTTCGAGACCCCTTCCAGTTTTTTCGACGCCGTTTTCGGCGCCTTCGAAGCCTGTTACATCGGCGTCGACGACATCGACGTTTTCTCATCCAATAACTACGAGTTTGGCTCCTTCTGCCTTAGAAATGGGTTTTACTCCATTTCAGAGGTCAGAATACCCTGGACTCTCCAATTTATGAAGGGGAAGATTCTGACCAGGAAAAATTTGGGTTACAGAGCACCACACTGCCTACTGCAGAGGATTTCTCCTCTGAGGAAAGAAGGCTGAAGGAACTACAGGAGTCACTACATGAGGCAAGTGGGCTGGACACTTCCCCAGAAGTGGAATTTGTTAAGCCAGACCCAGGGGAACATCCCGAAACACCATATAGAACCCTGATGGCAAGAATAATTGCGTTTATGGGTTGGTCTGCGCCTTCACCTGTTTTCCAACAGGATGACCTAACAGATATATTGGACAAAGGCCCACAGGAGGACCCTGTGGTCCCCTTCCATGCAGCCTTACAAAGGAAAATTGCATCTAATTGGGGAAACTCCCGAAGTTATCCCTGCAGTCAATAAAAGATTGTCAACCAAGTATAGGGTAGCGGCTGCTGACCCTGAATACCTGTCAAAACACCCGACCCCAGAGAGCCTGGTGGTTCAAGCGGCAACTTCATCTAGCAGTAGGACCGCTTACCCACAGGATAGAGATGACAAGAGGTACGACTCTATGGCAAAGAAAGTCTTCTCTGCCTGTAGTATGGCGTTGAAGTTCATCAACGCCACCTGTACGCTCGCCAGGTTCAGTCACACACCATGGGAGTGTGCTTCATCAGCGGCTGACTGCATACCCGAAGGAGAGGAAAAGGAAGCCTTCCTTAACATTGTTAATGATGGCAAAGATGCCAAGTTGCAATTCACTTCAAACTGGCATCGATTCCGCTGACAGTATCAGCAGGGCCATGGCGGCAAGTACAACAATCCGCAGGCATGCGTGGTTGCGAAAGTCGGGCTTTGCCCCTGATGTACAGGCCAGACTTTTGAATATGCCCTTTGACGGCTCTTCATTATTCGGGAAACAGGCTGATGACAGTCTGGAAAAGTTACGGACTTCTAAAGGTGCAGCAAAATCTTTAGGAGCTGCTATCCGCCAAACTCCTTTTCGCCCCTCAGGAACCTCTGGGAGAGGGAAGTCCTTTCGCTATTATTCCGCATTCTGGAAAGGCAGAGGACAGCCGGCTCAAAGAGGCCAAAGGAGATCCACCCGAGGTGGACGGATCAAAAGTACTAAGACCGCAGCAGCAGCAGGTGCCTCTTTACCCTCGGCATCTGCATCAGCCGCCCCCAAACCACTCTGAGGCCTTCCCACACAATACACCTGTAGGGGGCAGGTTAACTCACCATCTGACGGAATGGCAGGCTATAACGTCAGATGCTTGGGCATTGGAGACAGTTTCCCAAGGTTACTGCCTACCCTTTCTACACATTCCTCAGAGTCGTCCACCGGGGAACAGCTCTCTAAAAGTTCCAGATCAGCTCCTCTTGCAGGAAATTATAGACCTGCTAGAGAAAGGTGCCATAGAACCGGGACCTGCAGCAGACAGGAACAAGGGCTGGTACTCCTCCCCCCCCCCCCCCCCTACTTTCTCATACCAAAGAAGGACGGAGGACTGAGGCCCATCCTGGACTTACGAGAATTGAAAAGGTTCCTCAGGAAGGACAAGTTCAAGATGGTAACTCTCTCTCAGATCCTTCAGGCCCTCCAGCTCCAGGATTGGCTGGTATCTCTGGACCTTCAGGGCGTTTATTTCCATGTGCCAATCCATCTCAAACACAGGAAATACCGGAGGTTCGCAATTGGCGACTCTCATTATCAATTTCGAGTTCTGCCATTTGGGCTGACCTCCGCCCCGAGGGCCTTCACCAAGCTGATGTCGGTAGTGGCGGCGAGTCTAAGGAGGGAAGGGATCCACGTCTACCCCTACCTGGACGATTGGCTGATCAGGGCTGTATCTTCGGAACAGGCCCAGGCCCAGCTAGATTATGTCTGCCACTTCCTTCACACACTGGGCTTCTCCCTCAATTTAAAGAAGTCACAGATGATACCATTACAGAGACTCCAGTTCATTGGAGCGGTCCTGGACACTTCCCTGGGAAAAGCCTCGCCACCAGAGGTGAGGGCTCAAGATATTCTACAGATGGTCACCAAGTTTCAAAATGCCCAACGTCTCCCAGCCTTCGATTTTTTGAGGTTGCTAGGCCTCATGGCATCCTGCATCTTCCTTGTGCCAGAGGCTCGCCTGAGAATGAGATCTCTTCAATGGGCACTGAGGAGTCGGTGGTCGCAATTCTCAGGGAGAATGACAGATCTCCTCCGGATTCCGGACAAGGTAGCCCGCGACCTGCAATGGTGGGCCTATCCAGAGAACATCTTGAAAGGAGAACTGTTTTGGCAACCATGGCCGGAGATGACAGTAGTCACAGACGCCTCACTCACGGGGTGGGGAGCCCATGCCAACGACTTGACCATCAGCGGTCGTTGGTCTCCATCGGAGTCCAGACTACACATCAACCTGTTAGAGCTGACAGCGATCAGACTAGCGCTGAAAGCTTTCCTGCCATCAGTACAGGGGAGAAATGTCCTGATAATGACGGACAACACGGTGGCCATGCACTACCTCAACAAAAGAGGAGGCGTAGGATCACTGCTACTGTGCAGAGAGTCGATGCAGCTCTGGTTTTGGGCAATCCAAGAAGGAATCTCTCTATCGGCAGTCCACCTAGCCGGAGAGAAGAACTTGACAGCGGACGCTCTGAGCAGGCAGAGCACAGTCTCCCACGAGTGGGAGCTAGCTCAGGAAGTCCTTCAAGAGATCTTTTCCCTTTGGGGAACCCCTCCGGTGGATCTGTTCGCCACCAGTACCAACAGGAAGTGCGATCTGTTCTGTTCAAGGGAATTTCCCCCGAGAGGAGCTATAGGAGATGCGTTCGTAGTGGACTGGGAGTTTCCACTCCTTTACGCGTTCCCACCCGTCCCTGTTATTCCTCAAATGATCAGGAGGTTGAGAAGATTCCGGAAAACCATGATCCTAATTGCCCCGGATTGGGCCAGGAGAACGTGGTACCCAGACCTTCTAGATATGTCCATCTGTCCTCCAATCCGTCTTCCACTCAAAGAGAATCTTCTCTCGCAGAAGGGAGGTCAGGTTCTCCATCCAGACACCAGAGCCCTCAACCTTCAAGCTTGGCTTCTGAAAGGTTGAGGTACAATGATTGGGATCTCCCTGATGACGTCATGGAGGTGTTGCTTTCAGCCAGAAGACCAGCAACAAAGTCTTTATACCGCTGCCGTTGGAACAAATTTTGCAGCTGGTGTAGGGAACAGAATATCGACCCTTTTTCATGTGGTACGGTGTTATCGTTTCTACTCTACTTGGCAAACTCGGGCCTTCAAGTGGGCACTGTAAAAGGCTATCTTGCAGCGCTTTCTATCTTCAAGCGCACTGCGGAGGAACCATCGTATTTCAAAATTCCTCTAGTGGTACAATTTCTCAAGGGACTAACTAATGTTTACCCTCCAAAACCATTCCAGGTTCCCTTATGGGACTTAAATTTAGTCTTAAACTTCTTAATGGGCACTCCATTCGAACCACTTCACTCTAGCGCGCTGAGATTTCTCACGCTTAAAACTGTCCTATTGGTAGCACTAACATCTGCTAGGAGGGTGAGTGAGCTACAAGCTCTCTTCTGTAAACCCCCACATACAATCTTCCACAAGGACAAAGTTGTCCTACAGGTGAAGCCTAATTTCCTCCCAAAGGTGGTTTCTGAATTTCATATTACTCAGAAAATGACCTTGCTTTCGTTCTACCCTCCTCCCCATCCGGGGAAAGAGGAGGAAAGGCTACATAGGCTGGACCCTAGGCGAGCTCTCGGCTTTTACATCAGCAGAATGGCTAGGATCAGGCAAGCAGACCAACTGTTTGTAGGGTACTCGGGTCACAAGTTGGGACTACCCATAACAAAACAAACCATCTCCAGGTGGATTATTTTGGCCATCCTGGAATGTTATAGACTAGCAGGGAAAGAGCCACCCCAAAATCTCAGGGCTCATTCAACCAGGGGTATCGCAGCCTCTTCGGCTCTCCAAAGAGGGGTACCGGTCGGGGACATATGTGCGGCTGCCACATGGTCGTCCGCACATACCATCACAAAATTTTACAATCTGGATTCCTCCACTGCTCAAGAGACCAGATTTGGCAAGGCCGTATTACATTCGGTCCATCCCTAAAGGGATACATAACACTATCACTCCCACCTCCAATTACATGCCACTGCTATGGGAGTCTATCAAAGATAAGGAATACGTCGGAGGACACAATCCCTTCGAAGAACAAGTTACTTCTTACCTGGTAACATTCTTTCGACGGGGTGTTCCTCCGACGTATTCCTTATCGCCCCTCCCAACCATCCCCGCAGTGATAACTTCCCTTGTGGTTGCAGCTTACGCTCCTTCAAGGTCACTAACCAATTCAGGCATGACTTTTCTTATGCTACAAAATGAAACTGAACAACGGACGCAGCGCGTGGCTATTTATGGGCATGGTGACATCGGCGCCAATACGGTGGCCGTCGAGGCGCAGCGCCCTCTACAGAAAAAATTTCCGAGGCCAGCAAGCTGGAAACGTATTATCAAAGATAAGGAATATGTCGGAGGAACATCCCGTCGAAAGAACGTTACCAGGTAAGAAGTAACTTGTTCTTCTATTCTAACCCTGCACTTTTGGCATTATTGTCTTAATACGTCTATGGAATCCATGCACATTGCACTTGGCTCAAAGCTGTATCAGTCTTTGAATCACAGAAATGAAAACGGTCCTGGAATATAAGCACATTGCACTTTATAGCAATTGGCCTACAGTAGTGTTAGGCTTTGAATTATAAGAACGAGTAGTAAATGTGTAAAATATATGGAAATCAAGTGTAGATGTGTGTACCCATTAGTAAAACTGATGTCTGTTAAAATTAATTGAAAAGACTGCCATGAGCTATTGTAGATAATATGTGGAATTCATTTGATCTGATGGATTTTATTAATAGGCAATGGATGTATGTCTAGTGTAATCGGAGATGTGGCAATAGATTCAGATAAATTGAATGAATTTTTTATGGTTATTTTATGTAAAAGTTATCTAACAGTTGTTTTTAGTTCCAAAGTACTTTTACAACTATAACAAATAAATAAAATGTTTATTTCAGAGCTTGGGTCAAGGAAAACATTGATCCTGTAAACCTCCAAGGTTAGATCATTCTTCCTAGTCACCTTTTTCAAAAGCAATTCTATGTCGGAGCAATGTCTCTGATTTTGACACCTCTTGTCTGTTGGAAGCTCCAGTGATTCACTGCTTTTGTTTGTTTTCCCAGCTATTTCTACACCCAGTTAGAATCTCATTCAGTCTTTTTTTTAAAAATGTATTTTTTATTCTGTTCCTTTCTCGCCATGCTGTGCCGCCTGCTAACTCGCATCTGTCCTTTACTCACTCTTCCGTCCTTGCTTTGTATGTGCAGGATTACGCCTGTAGATCTTTGTGACCAAAAGAAGCCCTGAACCAGCTTTATTCTTATACATTTTTTTTATTCTTGTTATTATTGTATTTATTGAGCACAGACCTAGCTTTGAGAAGCAACAAAGCGCTTTACCGAGGTATATAACAGTATAGATCAGTGGTCTTCAAACTTTTTTAGCCTGTGCCCCCCCATAGCAAAATGTATGCAGGTCGGGCCCCTCCAAAAATGCCTAAGGGACAGTATGTATTGTGCGCCGTCACCTGCTCCCATCATAGTTGCTGGGCTCCCTCATCCCACTCCTACCCAGTCACTGGGCTCTCCCCACCCCATCACATACCCTGTTCCCAACACAGTCCGAGGGCCGGTGACGACTAGTGAAAAATGCCATTGCGACTGAGCGCAGTGAGGGAGCCTGAACCAATCAAGGTGGGTTCGGGGGCATTCACGCCCCCCCCCCCGTGAATGTATTATTATTTTTTTAATAATGGGTTAAAATGTTGCATTGTAGAGCATACTTAAAAAGAAAATGGGTGGGGGCGCTGTTGAGCAGCCCAGAAAATGGCTGCTTAGCTTGTGAGCTCCGTCTCTGCCTGCCTTTATCCACCAAATATAGGCGCCCATCTGCAGTGCTTTGGCCATCCTGCCACTGACTGACTGACTGACTGCCGGCACCCTCCTCTTCACGTACCTGCAACCTTGAGGAGAATCGGTGCCTGGAGCCCGAGTTACGGCCACCCGACATCCTGCTTGCTGTGCGGCCTCCTCTGCATGGTCTCGCGGGTGTGACCAGCCGCTGCCCTGCCCACGGTCGCCGAGAGCGGGCGCCCACCTGGACGCACTGCCCTGGGTCCCTGCCCCTGCGGAACCAGCGTGATACGCCACGAGGCGTCCCCCGGCTTGGTACGCCTGCCTTCCAGCGCCAGCCGGAGCACTGTTCCTCGGCCTTCCAGCCGCTTGTCTGGCCCCGCGTGGGCAGAGCTGCTCTACGCTGCTTGTCCGCCACCTGTACCGCCCGGACCGCCGGACCAGCGGTCAGTGACATCCGCAGGGCGGGCTGGAGCCCCCTGCAGCCCTCCACATTCGCCGTCCCTGGGTGCTCCTTAGGGACCTGGCGGCTGCTCTCCTCACACTGTGCCACCGCCGGAGCGGTGCTTCATGAACTCTCTGGCACTGTGGTCCTTTGTCAGCTCGCTGGGCCCCGTGCGAGCTGCGCTCTCTTCCACTGCCCATCCGACGCCTTCACTGCCTGGGCCACTGGACCAATGGCCTGCAACGCCTGTGGGATGAGCTGGAGCCCCCCCCGCGGTTCTCCTTACGTACTGCCCCTGTGGCCCCCCCATAGGGACCCGGGGACTCGCACTCCCTGTACTGCGCCACTGCCGGAGCGGGTGGCTACCATCAGTGCTCTGTCCTGCCGCGGGGGCCACGCTGCAGCTTTGCGGCCTGTCATCGCCCCCCGCGAATTACTGGCCCAAGGGCCCAGAGACTGGGGTCTGGGGTGCGGGCATGGACCCTCAGGAAGCGCCATCAGACACCACTGGACACACGGGCATTGCCACCCTAACGGCTACAAGGTGGGTGCTGGGGATTTCCCCATAAATTACTGCTGTCGTTCTCCCCAATTGCGCCTCCACGCCCCTGCAGCCCAGCAACCACTCCACGTGGCCTTTATCACCGGGCCCACTGACCCCTGTCCCTGCAAGAGACTACCTGCGGGCTATGACTGCCATTCCTTTCTTGAGCTGACTCTGACCTAGGGAGGCCAGCTACTACCCGACTGCTCGCAGTGTCTGCTATTGCTGCAGCCCACTTGGCCCTCATCAGCCTCTGGCCATTGCGGAACGCCCGCCCAAGCGAGTAGCGATGCTGGATTAGCCCGCCTTCCGCCCGACTGGGCCACGCTTGCGCCGCCACTCCCGCTGCCGGTGTGCCCGGCCGCTGGTTTGTCTCTCTGTCACCCGCAACATAACGTTGGTACTAATAACCCTGTTTGTGGAGGGCACACAATTAACACATCAACCACATTCATACACCAGGACTCGGGGGTGCTTGCGTAGCGCTACGAGGTTCACAATTAACGTGGCCCCAACATATCTGCTGGGCCCCACCTGCGTCCCAGCACTGCTGTAACACCCGGACACCTGCCACCGGCAAACGCCTCGCATCTACCCATATTGCCATGTCCGGCAGATCTCGTGGCGCCAGCAAGACACAGGGGCCATGGTTAAGTTCGCTAAAGCAACCCCTAAATCCGATCAAGGACAAGCACCTTCCAACCATGAGGACTCTGCTTCGCCCTCACCCACCGTGACACCTGACCTTGCGACGATCCTGGAATCCATGACGAAGAACTTCGCCACTTTTCACGAAAAGCTAGATGATATCATTGCCTATGTGGCGTCGCTCAAATCTCATCTAGACCATGCTGGCACCAGAATCACGGAGGTGGAAACGCGCATAAGCACCAACGAAGATAACATACTCACCCTCCAGGACACCGTTACCACCCTTAGCCGGGACATGAAGGTGGTGAAGGCCAAGTGCAATAACCTGGAATCAAGATCCCGCAAGAATAATGTACTTATAATCGGATTGCCTGAAAATGCCCTCAAGGGACGCATGCAATTGGTGGTGGAAGACCTACTGAAGGAGCTACTCGACAATCCCGCTCTCTCCCCTCACTTCACGGTGGAGCGTGCCCATAGAGCCCTATCAGCGCGACCCGCACCTGGCGACTTTCCCAGGCCCATCATTGCAAACATTTTCAATAAGAGAGATAGAGACCTCATCCTACGCTTATCTCGTGAAAAAGGAGAACTGCGCCTGGGCCCCCAAACAATCAGAATCTTCCCTGACTTCTCTATGGGAGTGCAGCAGGAGAGGCGTCAATTCTTAGGGGTCAAGAAAATGCTACGTGAACGCAACATCCCCTATGCAATGCTGTTCCCTGCGCGCTTGAAGCTCACATTCAGAGGGAAACTGTACTTTTTCACGGTCCCTGATGAAGCAGCAAAGTTCTTTGAGTCACAGATGCCACTCAACGGACCTCCTGGGAACCACATGGACAACGACTGACCTACTTCCTGTCGCTTTTCCGGGTCTTTGATGAATCATTGACATACATCTTTCTCATCCGTCCCGCTATGCGGTGTAATCTGCTGATGGAGCCGCTCCCCCTGTTCGGCTCGGCTACAGAGTAGCGCGGAACTGTGTAACACCTTCACCCATTGGCCCATATGCTTTCCAAGGGAAACAACACGATCAATATACCCATAACGCCGAACTTTCGTACCCTAGTGGTACTCTACACTCAACTTAATTCTGCTTGGTTGGCAACACGGCAACGGCGCACGCCACTGCAGTTGCAAAGTCATGTTGGAATGTTTGATTGTTGATGGCCCCTGTTGTGGGGTGGCTGCTCCAGGTTGGGATCGGCCAGCCGGCACCTGTCCTTTGAGGGAAGCCGGACTCGGTTGGGAAAGGGTGGGAGTGGGTGCTGCTGGTTGTTATTGGGCGGCGAGGTTTGGGGGCTCTGGGGAAGTTATATTGGAAAAGGGAGAGGCGAACTGACTGGGCGCACCGTGCTGGAGCGATTTGAGAGTGACTACACAGGGTGCAGATGCAAGCCACAACGACTAAACTGGGATACACCATAGACAAGTGAAATGCCCACTACCATAATGTCTTGGAATGTCCGGGGGCTAAGTAATCACACCAAGGCCCGTAAGATTATGGCTTACTCCAATAGACATGGCTGTAAAATATTGTTGCTGCAAGAAACTTACTCCACGGGCCGTCTGGCCGAAAGTATGGCACCAACATGGGGTCTCAACAGATACTTCACCTCTTACTCCATACTTCACCTCTTACTCCACTCAAGCCTGAGGCATATTGACACTGATCCATAAATCCATCAAATTCAAGCTACACAAGAATTACACTGATCCTGATGGCAGATATGTTATACTACACTGCACCATAGTAAATAGAGAGTATCTTCTGGTGAACTCCTATGGCCCAAACGTGGACGCCCCAGAGTTTGTGGATACTGTGGCCACCATACTATTACGCTACGTGGGTGCTCAGATTATATGGGGGGTGGAGGGATATGAACCTCGTGTTAGACACGGATCTGGACAGGACTGGAGCTGCCGCCCGACCCCTGACCGGGGCCGCACGTAGGCTACTCGGCTACAGTGTGTAATGCTCGATATCCGTGATGCCTGGAGGTCACTGCACCCTCAACGGCGCAAATACACCTACTACTCCACGGTACACGACAGCTCCTCCAGGATCGACCTGTTCCTAGTATCCAGTGAAGTAATGGGTAGGGTGGAACAGACCGAGATCCTGAGTTGCACACTATCTGACCATGCCCCGATCACTATATCAGTGGAACTGGGAACGACTGTCCCGTCACTCAGTACATGGCGTTTTAAATCTTCAGCCCTCCGGGACATCGTGTTCAAGGCGGATATACTCACCGATATTGAGTCTTTCTTCGAACACAATACCCCCAGGCCACCCCTCTTGGTGTCAGGTGGGAAGCCTTCAAGGCGTATATCAGGGGGATGTCCATATTCAGAGAAGCGGGTCTGCTTAAAACGGTTAGGCCGCCCTCGAGCGATCCGATGCCAAACTACGTAAACTGGAACAGGAGTCCTCAACCGCAGCTGAACCCGCCAAACTTTTCTTTCTAATAGATGTCCAGTAAAAAGATACCATCCCTGTCCCCTGGGCCACACTGGGCCTAACTCAATCAACAGGATTATGTGTGTATGCAAGGCGCTGGGGTGCCAAAGGGGAAAGCATGGTATTTTTGACTGGACATCTATGATAGAAATCCAATAAATAAAATACCATCCCTGTCCCCTGGGCTGCACAGCGCCTCTGAAAGTGAGCTGATTTTAGCAGGTGGGTAGGGGGATTGTGCAACAAAGGCATTTGGGCATTTTTAAAATGCCTTTGTTGTACACCCTCCCCCCCCTCTTCAATCCACCACTTGCCAAAATCAACTCAACGGACCAAAACAAACTAGCACACACACATTCATGCACCAATCACTCTATCATTCACACGAACATCCATTACCATACACTCACTCATAACACAAGCATACACGCATCCATACACATGTTTAAATTAAAAAAAGAACATAAAGGTACCTTCTGCATTGGCCTGGGTATGGGTGCTGAAACGCCCTGCTCCAGGCTGCTCTATCTGTATGTGCGAGGAGGCGCAGGAGCTCCCTCTCGCACATACAGACATACAGTGCCCCAGCCAGTATTTCCAATAAGCTATGCAATTCTGGCGAAGCAATACGCCCCAGCCTTGCATGGCTCAGTGAGCATTTGCGGCTGGGGAACTGGACTGTCAAGGGGAAATGGTGTTTCCCTTCGACAGTTCAGCCAGCCCAGGAGCACTCCCTCAGCTGGAAAAGGCAGCTGAGGGAGTGCTCACTGTTTCACTGGGCTGGCTCCTTAGCTCCTCCATAATGGGTCAGGGGGCCACTGGGTGGGTGCCCCCTTGCCATCATGGATGAGCAGCCAAGCTCGGACTGGCCTATAGGGCAATGCCTGTACCAAAAATGCAAAATGCTAGTGTGGGCCAGTCAAAATGGGCCACCTTGTTGGCCAATGTGGGCCAGTTTGATGAGTTATTTCACTATACAGTTAGTCATTTTGACCATTGTTGCTGAATAAACATTCTTTAAATATCACAATTTACTTACATTTTTAACACAAAACACCCCTGTGTGTGCTATTGAAACAGTCTGTGGCTAAAGGAATGAATATCCATTTACAACTGCAGACCACTTTTTCATTGGTGCCTGAGACAGTTTCATGCAGCCTGACCATGTGAGACACCCCTGCCCATTTCTTCCAATCTAAAAAAAAAGTTCTTCTTTTTAAAGATTTCTTTTTTTACACATTTCATGCTGGGCTTTCATGGCCCCCCAGGGAGGCACTTGTGGCCCCTGCGGGGGCGCGCCCCACAGTTTGAATACTGTTGGTATAGATGCATAACAGAGCGCTTTTCAGAGGTAACCGAACAGGTCTGCAGCGAAGGTGGAGATAGGATACAGAGGGGCACAGAGGAGGGGCACAGCTGTACTGGATGGCGGGGAGGAAATGGGCAGATGGCGTCTAGCGAGTCAAGTGGCGTGAGTGTCGAGATGATGGCCTAGGTATTGATACAGGTTTGTAGTGTAGTCCTTTTCTGCCTTTACCACCTTCGTACAAGGTTCCATAAATTCAGAGCAATGCAGTGCTTACATACAGAGTGATGTGTCCGAAACCATCCAAGTGCAGTGACTTCCTCAATGTACAACGCTCCACCCTATTCATGGAGCAGTCGCTTGCTGCCTGTTTCGGGGGAATGCAGAACATCCCCTAGTTCTTTAGGACAATCTGAAGCTCTCAGGTGGTGGTAGTCATCCATCACAGGTAGTTTAAGGGCTTACCAGTTGAGGTGCCTGTTGGCATCAAGTTTGTAAAAACCCAAGTGCTTTCAAACACGCAATTATTATTCCTATTCTAAAAAAACCTACGGCTAATCCTCTTCTTGTTTCAAAACCTTCACCCCATATCTCTTTTTTTTATCTTTTCTATCTAAGCTTCTGGACCGCCTTGTTTATTCACAAATTTGAACGTTTGTTTCTGATCTATCTCTTCTTCCCGCCACTCAGTCTGGCTTTCGACCCTATCACTCCACTGAGACAGCCTTGATCTGTGTGCTTAATTCCCTCCTCACAGCTCGCTATTCTAGACACTCTTCTGTTCTTATTCTTCTTGACCTATCTACAGCTTTTGACACAGTGGATCACTCCTTGCTTCCAGACTCCCTTTCTTCTTTTGGTCTTCGGGGTTCTGTTCTATCGTGCTTTTCTTCTTATTTATCTAATCAAACTTTTTCTGTCTCCTGGGGTGGCAACACTTCTGCACCTTTTCCACTTGATCACAGTGTTCCTCAAGGGTCAGTCCTGGGTCCTTTTCTATTCTCCTTATATACCTCACTACTTGCTCCTATAATTTCCTCTTTTGGACTATCGCATCACTTCTATGCTAATGATACTCAGCTCTTTCTATCTTTTGCCTACCATATTTCTCTCACATCTCGTTCCTGTCGCTTTCACCTTTATAATATTCGTAGAATCCGTCCCTTCCTCACTTGTTATGCTAAGAAACTTCTCATCTCTTCACTAATTTATTCTCGCATATGCATATTTTATTGTTCTGTCACGCTCTTTGGCCTTCCCTGTTCACGCCTGGCTCCTTTTAAATCAATCTATCACTCTTCTATTTGCTTACTTTGTCTTCTTTGCTATCGGGACTCGATCTCTCCTTCTCTTACCTCTCTTGGTTGGCTACCCTTCCATTTTCAACTTAAATTTCTTTGTTTAGGATTTAAATCTCTCTACAGGCTCGCCGCTGGCTATCTTGCTTCTCCTCTTTCTTTCTATACTTCCTCTCGCACTTTCCGTTCTTCCTGTCTTTTCAGGCTGAATGTTCCTCGCCCCCCTGTGCTCAGTCCTGCTTTCATTCTTTTCAGTTCCTCGCTCCTCTTCATCAGAACATGCTCCCCCTGTCTCTCCGTTCCATTACTCCCTACTCTGTTCCGTTGTTCCCTGAAAACTCACCTGCTTTATTGTCCTTGATTGCCTGTTACCGGAAGTGTCTGAATGTCGACATGCACTACTGACTCTTATGTACCGTTGTTTACTTTCTATGAAAAGTGCTTTGGACAAAGGCCCTATATAAAACACAATACAAATATACAAGTGTGTAAGGATTAGCTGGGCACAGGAAATTGGGCTATAATTGGTAGACACCAGTATTAATACCCAGGCATTTTATGGCAGTTCCGTATGATCAATGAAAGGGAAAAGGCCCCAGACAAATAAATAAATCACTCCATTCTTGAGGTGACACCGGCTCAGTGATCTGAGAAAATGGATGCAATCCTTGATGGGCCTTTTCCTTCAGCACCTTGATTCTTGATTTTGATATTATATGCTGGTTGCAGCCTTTTTTAAAACATAAGTTAAGAAATTGCGTTTCCTTTCTAATATTCCCAGTGTATATTGTGCTTGCATATTAACCAGTTCTGGAATATACACTATGTGGTTAAATTGTATTGCCTGAACATGCTAACATCTCCGCCACTGATTTTTTTTTCCCCCTACCCCACCTTTTTCCAATGTGCTTGGCTTGCCTTTCTACTATGTCTCATGTTTTTTTATCTTCAGTTGCAAGTTTCCTTCACTTGTCTCCTCCTTCGCTTTACTCTTTAGTCCTTTCCTTTGCTTCTCCCTGTTTTCTCCTTTTGCTTCTCCTCACCCTCAATCAGTCACCATCTTATTCTTTTTTTCTCATCCGTCTCCTTTTGCTCCATAGGTCTGTTCTTGTTGACACGAATGTCTCATCTGGAAATTACACCTGTGTACTGGGGAGAGGAGAGTTTTATGTTATGACATAGTACAAAGCCAGGACCATGGGACAGAAGAAGAAGCTGTGTCCTCGACTCCTTGATTACCTGGTAATCGTCGGAGCAAGGTAAGTGATGTCTCCTCTAGTAACCTCGCCTTAGTAAGTCACATTGACTTCCCTGCTTTCGTTTTCCTTTCTCCTCTGACCCACAGTGCTTGCTTTTGTCCCTTCCTCACAATTCCCCTTTTGCCTCTGATGCCTATCCACCCTGTCTCGTTTATGCTCCTCACACCTTCATCTAACAACATTTGAGCAAACTGTGAGCCTATGAGCTTCTCTTCCATCTCTTGGCAGTTTATGACCATACCCCTATAGTTTTACCTTGCACACTTCAGCCTTTGCTTGTCTCGGCTTCTTTTCCACTTCTTCAGTTTGTTGCACCCAGCTTTTTGTTCATCACCTTTATATTTCCCTTCTTTCTCTCCATGTTCCTCACACTGTCTATCCTTCTTATTCAATTCTATCCTTTCACTCTTTCTGTGCTTCACTTCTAACCTCTTTCCACACCACGTCTGCTCCTTCTGAACTTTTCCCTCTTGGATTCTCTTCCATTCATTCAGCCATTGTCTGTTATCTTCTCTTCTGCTCCTTCAATGGCTCTCTGCTTGTCTCTTGCTATTTTCTCCTTGGTCTCTCCCAGCGTCTCTTCTGCTCATTCAGCCAATCTCCCTTAGAGATTACTTTCTTCTGCCTCAGGCTTTGTCACCCTATATTTCCTTTCCCTTCTGTCTGAGTCGCTCTCAAGTTCCCTGCCTCATGCCATCACCTGCTGACTGCTTTTGTTTCTTCACCGCAGGCAGCCAAGCAGTGACAGCATCGCTCAGACACCAGAGCTTCTCCGGCGCTACCCTTTGGAGGATCACCCTGAATTCCCTCTGCCCCCCGATGTGGTGTTCTTTTGTCAGCCGGAGGGATGCCTGAGTGTGCGGCAGAAGCGGATGAGTTTCCGTGATGATACCTCCTTTGTTTTCACCCTTATGGACAAGGACAGTGGCATCACACGCTATGGCATCTGTGTCAACTTCTACCGCTCTTTCCAGAAGCGGCTCCCAAAGGAAAAGGCTGAGAGTACTACTAGCCATAAGAATAGGGACTGTGTGAAGGGTTCTAAGCCCAGTGAATGCCCAGGATCCCAGGAAGAGGTGGCGAATGACAGCTCTGAAAGCGGTTCCTCTCTGCAGCCCCAGAGTGCGGAGTCCACACCAGACGTGAATAAGTCCCCGCGTGGAAAGCGCCTTGCCAAAGGCACGCAGCGGTCACGTAACAGCACTCTTACTTCACTGTGCATCCTGAGCCACTACCCATTCTTCTCCACCTTCCGAGAGTGTCTTTACACACTTAAGAGACTGGTGGACTGTTGCAGTGAAAGGTTGGTCAGCAGGAAGATGGGCATTTCCAAAGGAGTTCAGAGGTAAAGTTCTGAACGTAGATCGAAAGTTGACACGAGTTCCGATACGAGTCAGACGGTAGATCGGACCCTGTTGTAAGCCTCTTAGCAATCTAAAAACTGAGAATCTGAGAGATGGCTCTAAAGCACACAGCACAGTTTTTGTATTTGTTATGGATGAAAAAGTTCAACCTTTCAATACAATCACGAAAGTCATATTATAAAATCAGACGCATTATATAGTACAATAGTATTAAATTAATTTCAGTACATTTCAATTAATACAAACAAGGAAGATAGATATACTATTCATCCACATTATTCCAAACTTTAACCCCTGATCTTAGTATTTAGCCTCTCATTCCCCATCTGTTAAAAGCCAATACGAACCTAATTGTTGCTAAAAGTAACCGCTGAAAATCAATACCCATACTTTCTCTTCTGTTAAAAGTCTATAATTTTCAGAATACTTGGCCAAAAATAAAGTCCTTTTTATATGCTTATTTCGGGCAAGCCAACAGTAAATGCCTCAACATTTCTAGTTCCTCCTGATTGGCACAAAAACAGCCCCTCTCCTTTATTGGCCATTGCAATGTTATACCTAAAATGTCATGTGTTGTCCAGAGGTTGAAACAAAATCTTAGCAACTAGGAGTGGTATCTGTGACATGGGAATTTCTGTAAATACAGCGGCAAACAGTTCATAAAACCTTACTATTACACTGGTTCCATGTCATCATCCAATCATACCACCACAAATTTTGTTTGGCTTTATCAGTGATGAACAACAATCTGGCTAAAGTAATGTCTGCTGTCCTCAATAATTCTAGACCATCTTCTTTCCGTTTTTGTAGGGATCGGTCTATCTGAACTTCCAATAACTTACCAATAAAGGGTAGGATCAATTTAGCGTGAACCAATATACACTTCCTAAATAGCGTCAAGGATCTCCACTTATTTCTCGTGATGATATACCCAGTTCATATCGCAATATTTGGACTGCAAAACTTTTGCCGCCGGGTACAAAACCCTTTTCTAAAAAAATCCCCTCTATCCTATTTCAGTCAGGGTTTCTATACAACCATTTTGTTTCAGCCTCGTAAATCGATGTTGGAACTAACTTTTGTTTGTCGTATGTAACCACTGGGGTAGAAGGGAATCTTCCATATTTCTTATCAATAATTAGCCGCTGTGAAGCGGCTGTCCCTGCTTTTCTCTAATCTCTGCTCCATATGGAGCCTCTGAGATATTATTACGTGTACAGATCCACAGGTACCTGTATTCATTCACTGTTCCTAAAGGGGCTTTGTACAGGTAACAATTAAGAGACATTTTATTTTTAATTCTTGTGGCTGTCAGGATCCACTCATTAGATTTCTTCACATTAATTTCTAATGCATTATCATTCCCGTAAATTTCTAACATCGTCAGTTGTCTCTGTGAGCCGACTGGAATCTGGTCCAGAAGGACCAGATCGGCCGTGTACAGAAGCCATGCGATAGATAATTTACCTAATCTTGGGGGAAATGAGGCCACCCTTGACAGATGCCCCCCCTTCTGCTATGAAATGTTGAGCAAAGCAAGGGTCCTAAATACACCCCTGCGTTAGCCCTCTATGTGAGGATCGATTTAGATCTGGGGTCCCCAACCTTTTGTGCGGAATGTGCACAATTTGCTTATCAAATGAAATAGTGAGCAACATCCATTCTTCGACGAAACATATCGGTGCTCAGTTGGGGTAAAAATAATTGAAACACAAATTAGAAATGTAATCCATTTTAAGACTGCAAATTGAACATTTTAATTTTCAGTACTTAACAGTCCTCTAGACCACGTGCAATTCTAGTAAAGTACATTTGCAAGGTCTTTAACTTTGTTTGACATTAAGTGGTTGTTTACCATAAATGTTAAGGAAATTGAGTGGTCAGTAGGACCTTTTTTAGACAGATGGTTGTTCAAAAATATTGTAAGACTAAATAAACGTTACCAGGGGTTTCAGGTTCTTGAGAAAAATATTTTTAAGACATTAGGGCAGATATTTGGAATGTAAATCTGATCGCAAATGGAACATTGATTTTCCGGTGTACTTTGTGATTCTTCTCAAGGACTTGCTGGGATCTTCAGTGGCAACATTTCTAAGCATATACTATCAGTAATACTGTTTCAGAGTAATTGATTACTGTATTGTGGACTGTTTTTTATTCGGGAGTTAATTTTCCAATGGCATAGGTTAGGCACCAAGAAGATGTCCGACTGTCAGTGGGGCTGGTTGGCTATACCTAAGCTTGACGAGGAGGCATTGGTTTGAACTAACAATTCACAAGCAATTAAGATATTCTCTTAAAATTGTAAAACAGTTCAGAGGCCACAAAGGAAAGTGCCATTTTGTTATTTGATTGAAATTATCCGGGACAAAGCTATTGGCAAGTGGCGTCCCCCAGTTCAGGAGGTCCAGGTTATAGAAAGGAATGCCCCATGGTTTGAATGCAGAATGCAGAATGTAGAATCTCGAATAGAAAATGAAATCATCATTTAATGAATGATGTGTACATGGCTAGCCAGATCTATAGTTTCAAAAGGGCTCATAAAAACTGCAGAGACAAAAAAAGAATGTATTGAGAAATAATGGGATCTTTTTCGAATGACACCAAATTGTTTAATGCAATTGTCAGGACAGGCATTATGCCATCTCCTTGAACAGGTAGTCCATGGGCCATCAGCCCCCCACGGTTCTAGGCCAATTTCCTTACTAGACATTGGCAGTACGATATTTTCCAAATGTTTGTTGCTCAGACTGGTGGTGTAGGCTCAAAGTAACAATATCTTGAAGCCATCCCAAGCATGTTTCAGAGGCGGGCTTAGTAGAGTGGACCATTGCTTCATTCTGAGAACCAGGTTGAAGAAATACAGTAAGGTTAAGGGACAGAGATTATTTGTGGCTTTTTCAGATTTGGAGAAACCATTTGATTTGATTGATAGAAACATCTAATGGCATATTTTGCATTTTATTGGTTCCCTAATTGTTTATTAAATCTTATCCAAATGTGAAACGCAGACATCTCCGCGTCTGTCCGATATTCAAGATGGGGTGGGCGGGGATTATACATGGTTTGTCCCCACCAATGAAGGTGAAAAGTAGAGATGTCAGTTGACCCAATGTATTCCTTTCAGACTTTGACTCTAGTACTTCTCTTAGGAAAGTTAATCCACCGTCTCTGAAGGATACATTTTATAACATGCTTCTTTAGGCCGATGACACTGCCATTTTGGACTTAACGCTGACGGGTCTCCAACAGGTCCTGCTATACACACATTACTATTTTGGGGGCTATAGTTTGAAATTAAATATGATAAAAACCCAAATGATGTTCGGGGAAAGCGTGAAACCTTGTAGGTTTTATTTTACATAAATGTAGAGATGAGGAGATGGTCTCACATTTATTTGAACCTAATCTTCTCAAACGAGTGGTGCTTGAGTCAATCAGTTTAAGAGGACAGCTGAAAGGGCATTATTAAGATTTAAAAGGCTTTTAAAAATGTTGTTTCAAGTCTAAGGCATTTAGATTGCACACAAGCCTAAAGATATATAAGGCAAAGGCACATTCCATTATTTTTTATGGCAGCTTCATCTGGGATGGTTTGAACTGTTCTGTTCTGGAGGGGTTGCAAAATATATTCCTGTGCCAAATAGTAGGTCTTCCTCCCGTACGCCTGGTAGCGCATTATGAGCTGAATTAGGGGTGTTCAATTTGAAGGTGTTGTCCCAGTTAAGATTTGCAACTTATTTTTTAAAAGCACATCTAGGATTTTCTGCATATCATAAAGTGAATTTCAGTGCAAGTGTGATTGCAGCCTGCCCTGGTAAAGAGAAACTCTTGTGTTACATGGGATTTTATGGCACTGTCCATCTGGATAGGGGGTGGGATATAACTAAATTTGGTACATTAAGTCAACTCAAAATAGTTCTTAAAGCAAGAGCTTGTCCGATGGGGAGAGAGGTAGATGTCCAAAATATACATAAGCTGCCCTCTTTAGCCATATTTGCAGTCTTATGTACACATATAAGACGGCAAGTAGAAATCTGTGAAATAAGATCCCCAGAATGCAGGAGGCTGATGCTAATGGTACGTTTAAATTTGCCCAACCCTCAATGAAGGTGTGCATGAAGGAAGCACAATGTGGGCCTGCAAAATGGGAGTCAATGAAGATTTGGTTCATTTGCTGTTAATTTGTCGTTGTTTCAGTGTTTAGTATAAGCATGGAAGCTATGTTTTATATAATTGAATTGAAATTATTAGGTTTTTATTTAGCGTGTATGAAAAGTTAAAGCTGCTTTTTTATTTTTGGTTCTCTGAATTTTATGAAATATGATGCATGTTTTTAAATATTGCTAACTTAATGGAGAAAAATTATTTAAATATTGATTGAGTAATACTGGTCAATACATGAAGGCTTTACAGATCACTTTGCTGGGGATTTGGAGGTTACGTTCTACGAGTTATTCTGGCATGTAATGGAAAATATTGCCTTTTAAAGCACCTGAGACCTGTAACAACTGGTGAAAAGGTGGTCCGGCAATAAATATTTTTCGAATGGATTGTGTCCTCCCACATATTCCTCATCTTAGATATTCATATCTTCCAGCTTGCTGCTTCGGAAATCTTTCACTAGAGGGCGCTGTGCTCAAGGGCAAAGCGTTGAATGTCCCTAGAGGGCAGCTGTCGACCATCAGCGTCATCCGTAGTATAAAGGTCTCGAGCCGCGCCCGTTAGTCTTAGTTCCATTTTGCCGATAGCTTGCTTCGTGACACGAGAACGGCGCCTCAGTTCTTCAATCGATTATGTCTTCATCGGCGAATCCTTCCATGCCTAAAACTAGCTTAAAAAAATGTCAGAAGTGCTGGAAGAGAATGTCGATCACAGACCCCCATCGAAATTGTCTCTGGTGCTTGGACCCGGACCATTGGGTCAACGAGTGCGGTTCCTGTCAGGCGATGACCCACAAGACTCTGAAGGAACGTAGAGGTAACCTAGCGGTGGGGAAGGAATCCTCAAAGTCTTCTTTGCGAAAACTTAAAGGATCGAGGGAATCGGATGGGAAGTCTCGATATAGGTCGAGGAAATCAAGATTGAGAAGTCGCTCGAGGAAATCTTCCTCGTCTTTGTCGAACAAATCTAAGAAGAGGCAACACCGATCTCCTTCCTCCTCGTCAGCGGACACAAGAGTCATCCCCTATCCTTCCAAACATGATTCCCCTGAGAAATGGGAGGCTTTCCAAACCTCCATGTTAAAGATTTACGTGATTGCGGCCCAGACCCCCTTGAAAAAACCACGTGGAGACCATGCCCCCTAGTCACTCCAAAAGTGACAGAGGGAGGTCAAAGACCAGACACGTGAGATCTGACGATAAATCGTCGAGGGTGTCATCAGAGGATATTTCCCCGACACCTAGTAAAAAATACGACTTACCGGTGCATAAATCTGAGGTAACGTTGGGCAAGATGGCGTCGGGAACCCACCCGCCATCGATATCCATGTCGAAGGCTACTTCGACGCAACCTTTGAAGGCGCTCTCGAAGCCGAACTTCACAGCTCCCTCGACGGCATCGTAGCCTCCTTCGACGTTATCAAAGTCAGCGTCAATGACCTCGACACCTTCGACTCCATTATCGAGGCCATCACTAATTCCGGTGCCAAAATCGACACCCTCGTCAAAGGCAAGAGCGATGCCGTTTGAAAAAGTATTCCACCCACAGCCTAGACAGGATTTCTTCAGATCAATGTCCTCAATTTTTGAGGAACAATCCTCTGAGGAGGATGTTACTCCGGCTGGAGTAAAATTTGGGACTAGGGATGTCCCAGAAGAATTGGTAGACCCTAATTCGAAAATGGCAGATTTATATAAATGCCTTCAGACGGCTAGTGGCCTGGATACCTCCCCTGAGGTAGATTTTGATAAGCCTGACCCTGCAGACCATGCAGATGCAAGGTACAGAAACTTGATGAATAGAGTAATTGAATTCATGGAATGGAATGCAAATTCCCCATATTTTGACCAAGATGACATGACAGACATCCTTAATGACGGCCCTAAAAAGGACCCTGCTCCCTTTTCATAGGGCATTGCAAAAATGGGTTACGGCCACATGGGAGACCCCAGATTCTGACCCTGCCATAAATAAGAAGTTTGTGGGGAAGTATAGGCCTTCCTCAACTGACCCTGAATATCTATCAAAACATCATTCGGCGGAGAGTTTAGTGGTGCAGGCGGCCACATCTACGAGACAATCAGCCTACCCTTCGATCCCCCGGATAGGGATGACAAAAGGATTGATGCCTGGACCCGGAAAACTTTTTCTTCGGGCAGTGTGGCCTTAAAATCCAAAAATATGACTTGCACACTTGCAAGGTTCACATACACCCTGTGGGATTGTATGACGGCAGCGGCTGAACACATCCCTGAGGGCAGGGAACGGGAAGGTTTTCTCTAAATTGTCAGAGATGGAAAGGAGGCTATGGGGGAATGCCTCCAACCAGAGCTGGACACTGCTGATAGCATAAGCAGGTCCATGGCATCTAGCACAGTCCTGCGCAGATTTGCATGGCTGAGAAAATTGGATTTTGTAACAGATGTGCAATCCAGATTGCTCAAAATGCCTTTCGACGTCTTGAGGTTGTTTGGCAGCAAGGCGGACGAAAGTTTAGAAAAGCTGCAGACCTCAAAAGCGGCTGCTAAATCTTAGTGCCTCCTAAAAGACAACCTCAGCAACACTCTTACTCAGGGTCATCTACCTGGAGGAGTCGTCCTTTTCGCTTTTATTCCTCATTTGGGAGAGGGAAAGGACAGGCCAGTCAGAAAGGTCAACAAAGAAAAAATCCTCGTTGTGGAAGAGGAGAAGGTGCTAGATCAGCCCCAGCAGCGGCAACTGTCCCTTCAGCCACTCTGGGGCCTTAACCCACTAGACCCCGGGGGGAGGCAGGGCCACTCAGTATCTGAAAAAATGGCGGGCATTACTTCAGATGCTTGGGCACTGGAAACAGTGGCCCATGGTTACTGCCTTCCTTTTCGACAAAGGCCTCAGGACCATCCACCAGGAGCCAGCTCTCCCAAAGTTCCAGACCCGCTACTTGTGCAGGATGTTTTAACCATGCTAGAGAAAGGTGCAATAGAACATGTACCTGTAGCGGAGAGGAACAAGGGTTGGTACTCCCCTTACTTTCTCATCCCAAAGAAGGACAGAGGATTGGGACCCGTTTTGGACCTAAGAAACTTGAACAAGTTCCTCAGGCAAGACAAGTTCAAAATGGTAACCCTTTCTCCGATCCTTCAGGCTCTCCAACTCCAAAACTGGTTGGTATCATTTCAGGATGCTTACTTTCATGTGCCGATCCATCTCCAGCACAGGAAGTACCTGAGGTTCGCGATTGGCAATTATCACTATCTGTTTTGAATTCTGCCATTCGGGTTGACCTCCGTCCCGAGGGTTTTCACCAAGCTGATGGCAATGGTGGCAGCGAGTCTCGGGAGAGGGGGGGGATTCACCTTTACCCTTACCTGGACGACTGGTTAATCAGGACGGGTTCACCCGAACGAGCCCAGGAACATTTGACCATGACCTGCCACTTCTTACACAGACTGGGCTTTTCCCTCAATTTCAAAAAGTCACAAATTGTACCACTCCAGAAGCTCCAATTCATCGGAGCAGTCCTGGATACTTCCTCGGGCAAAGCCTCGCCTCCCGAGGAGAGAGCTCACCACATTCTGCAGATGGTAACAAAGTTCCAGAACGCCCAGCCTCTACCGGCCTTCGATTTCCTCTGGTTGCTCAGTCTCATGGCATCCTGCATTTTTCTGGTGCCAGAGGCCAGATTGAGGATGAGATCCCTTCAATGGGCCCACAAAACTCAATGGTCTCAATTTTCAGGGAATATGTCAGATTTTTTGCAAGTTCCGGCCAGAGTGACTCATGATCTACTATGGTGGGCTTGCAAGGACAATATCCTCAAAGGAGAATCTTTTTGGCAACCATGGCCGGAGATAATAGTAGACGGACGCCTCACTTACGGGGTGGGGGGCCCACACCAACGATCTGACAATCAGCGGTCGTTTGGTCTCCAAACTGCACATCAAAGCTGAGGGCAATCGGACTAGCTCTGAAAGCCTTTCTGCCCTCTGTACAGGGAAAGAATGTCCTAATAATGACACAGTGGCCATGTACTACCTCAACACGAGAGGAGGTGTAGGATCACTTCCACTGTGCAGGGAAGCAATGCAGCTCTGGTTCTGGGCAATACAAGAAGGAATCTCTGTCGGCAGTTCACCTAGCCGGAGAGCAGAACATGACGCAGAAGCTCTGAGCATGCAGAGCACAGTACCCCACAAGTGGGAACTAGCTCAGGAAGTCCTTCTGGAGATCTTCGCCCTTTGGGGAACCCCTCAAGTGGATCTTTTCGTGGCCAGGATTGACCAAAGGTGCGTTCAGTACTGCTCAAGGGAATTTCCCCCAAGAGAAGCTCTAGGAGACGCGTTCGTGGTGGACTGGGAATTTCCGCTGTTGTACGTGTTTCCTCCAGTCCCCGTGATTCGTCAAGTAATCAGGAGGTTGAAAAAGTTCAGGAAAACCATAATCCTAATTGTCCCGGATTGGGGCAGGAAGACTTGGTACCCGGAGCTTCTAGACATGTCAATCTGCCCTCCAATACGTCTTTCACAGAGAGAGGATCTTCTCTCGCAAAAGGAAGGTTGGGTTCTCCATCCAGAGGTCAACACGCTCGGCCTTCATGCTTGGCTTCTGAGAGGCTGAGATATAAGGATTGGGACCTCCCGGACGATGTAATGGAGATTTTGCTTTCGGCCAGAAGGCCAGCAACAAAGTCCTTGTACCAGTGTCGATGGAACAATTTCAGTACCTGGTGCAGAGACAAGAATGTAGATCAATTCCTATGTAATATTCCTATGGTACTCTTTCTGTTACATTTATCCTTTGGGGCTCCAAGTTGGTACTATAAAGGGGTACTTGGCGGCGCTATCTATTTTTAAGCGCACCTCAGAAGAGGTTTCCTATTTTAAAATGCCCTTTGTTATCCAATTCCTGAAAGGGCTGATAAATGTGTATCCTCCGACACCTTTTCAGGTACCCGTCTGGGATCTAAGCATAGTCTTAAAGTTACTTACATGTATACCTTTCGAACCACTACATTCTTGCCCGCTAAGGCTTCTTACTTTGAAAACAATTCTGCTAGTTGCAATTACATCAGCCCGCAGGGTGAGTGAGTTGCAGGCGCCCTCTTGTAAGCCTCCTCACACCATTTTCCATAAGGACAAGGTTATCCTTCGAGTCAAACCCTCTTACTTACCGAAAATAGTCTCCGACTTCCACCTGTCACAGAAAATGACTTTACCTTCTTTCTACCCTCCTCCGCATGCAAGTAAGGAGGAAGAAAGATTACACAGACTGGACCCAAAAAGGGCTCTTGTTTCTATATCTCCAGAAAATTCCGACAATCTGACTAACTTTTTGTCGGAGATACCGGGCACAAATTGGGCCTAGCGGTATCAAAACAAACGCTATCCAGATGGATAATCTTAGCCATGTCTGAATGTTATAAATTGGCTGAAAAAAGAGCCCTCAGATGGACTAAGGGCTCATTCAACTAGGGGCATGGGAACTTCAACGGCTCTTCAGAGGGGTGTCCCAGTGCAGGACATTTGTGCAGCAGCCACTTGGTGGTCCATGCATACCTTCGTGAAACATTATTGCCTGGACTCGACATCATTTCAAGGGGGTCTTTTTGCTAAAGCAGTCCTACACACTGTGCATGACTAACTTTTTCTATCTAATACTCCCTCCTCCAAATTCATACTGCCATGGGAGCCTATCTAAGATGAGGAATAAGTGGGAGGACGCAATCAATTCGAAGAACAAGTTACTTACCAACTAACTTTCTTTCCATTGGATGTTCCTCCCACGTATTCCTCATCGACCCTCCCAGCCTACCCCGCCATATAGTTTACGCTAGTTGCACTCGAAACTCCATCAAGAGCCAAAGGTCAATAAAGCTTGGTCAGCTGATGCGTTAATAACATAGTAAAAACAGAACTGAGGCTAACGGGCGCAGCTCAAACCCCTTTATACTACGGATGACGTTGATGGTCGACGGCGGCCCACGAAGGACATTCGACGCCTCGAGCACAGTATCTAAGATGAGGAATATGTGGGAGGAACATCCAATCGAAAGAACGTTACAGTTGGTAAGTAACTTGCTCTTCTGAAGTATTTGGAGCCTCTTTTCTCTCCCCAAAAGGAGTTTTACACAAAACCTGGTGGCAAACGTTGGTCAAAACATTTGAGCATTTGTCAATCACTTCATAGAGTGGTGTGGTGGTGTTAACTAGGAATTTATATATTTAATTGGTGTGTTAATTCAAACATATTTGCAGTAACTTAATTGGATTTGAATATATGGCAAATTCATTATATGTCAGCTACACGGAGTGCATGGTGGCATCAAATACAATCCTCACTTGTACTAAAGGCATTGCATGCAAATGATTTAATAGAGGAGATTTGAGTATGCATGCCACATATGACCATTTATCCTGTACAAAGGAAAAGAATAGGACCATTTTCTCAAGGACGCAAACATGGGAACATGGTTCAATTATTTAGCTCATTAATACATTTGTCAGCTGCGCAAAGTATCTGAAGACAGAGTTTTAACAATGACACGGCTATAATAAGTAAGGACATTTACATAAAAATAATTTGCATGGTGGCAACAAACTCACATCATGCATCTACAAAAATAAGCCAACTGGAAGCAAGAGGCTCATTTGCCAACATTCTCGAACAGTTCAGGACTTGGTATACTGCTACTGACGTCTTGTCCCTTGAGCACCTCCTTCTAGGCCTCCACACCATGGCTCATTGCAACTGGCGAGCAACAATTTAGGGTGCTGAGAGCAGCATGCTGCTTCCGAGCTACACGTTGGGGTCACTGATTTAGATTGTGAACCCTGATGGTTAAGCCTCACTTGCATAGAGGTGTGATAATACAATTCTTGAATCATCACCTGAATATATGAATAACACTCCCAATTCTTCAATTTTTGGAACCGTCTCCCTTGGTCCACACAGTCAAAGGCAAGTTTAACATCTATGAATGCCATATAAACTGGTTGGCCTGTTGGAATATCATGTTTGATAGACCGTCAGGTACTGGTGCACATGAGGAGTTTGCCTTGGAAATAAGACTCTGAATGTCGTCTAGATAAGGGCCAGGTTCCAATCACATGATTCGTCCTCACAAATTAAAGCCTTGGGATACTCGGGTAATGCCAATACATTCGTGAAATAATTCACCCCTACTTCCTCTGGGATGGGGTTAACCTGAAGAGACAATTGTTCACCGTTCTGGATTTTTAGCAGGGACCAAATTTCGGCACTATTTGTAGAGGCTAATGCATAAAACGATGTCGGCATCTCGTTGAGCCAAAGAGCTCCTGTGGCCCATAAGCTAGTTCCTATATCTTAACCTTAAGAGCTTCACCTGGGCAGATCTTAACCCCCCAGTCTGTGAAGGCATCATGAAGGACGACACAGATAACAGATTAAAGATTCAAAACAAGATAATGTATTAACTCAAATGTCAGGATGGTTGAAGGCCTATACTTATGCTAAGGTGGGATTTCCCTACCTGAACAACTAAAGAAAGTATGAGTCAAGTCTGCCTGTGTCCAAAAACTATCCTTGACCTCACAACTAAAGCTAACCACTGTGCAGGGATGTCAATCAAAAACATAGTGATTAACACAAAGTTCTGAGCTTCTTCCAGCATGTAGCTTTTTTTTTCAGCTCCCCTGCCCCAAGTTCAAGAAAGTTCAACAAAAGGCTCAATTATCTTCTCACGCTCGAGGTAATACAGTTCCATACAATCTTTGGGGTTTCCCTTCCCCAACTCTGAGATCACACAGTTAAAAACACAGAGGTCTTGATGCTCTGTCCCCAAAACAGAATTTGTAGTTCATCAACGCTTAGGGTTCCCTTCCCCAAGATTAGCAACTTGCAACTCAAAAGATCAACACAAATCCATGTCCACTTGACCCTCCTAGTTTGCTTCAAAAGTTCCTTTGCGGTGCATTTCTTTCGTTTATTTCACAATGTTTTTCAATTCTCATGGTTCAGGGTTCACTGTTCTAGGCGCAGTTGACAGACCACACGGTCCAACCATCACAGGTCGCGAAACCAGGATCCCAACGCGCTTTAGCCAACACAGGTTCTTCTATACCTGCCCCTTTGTGCAGAGCTACTTTCACTTAACTGCTTGTTGTTGGCCTCTTGGCTTTACTTGCAGGTTGACACTTTTCTGACTTCGCCTGGTTAGCCTCTTGGTTCTGCCATAATGTGTCACACACCTCTTGCCAGTCTTTCGCCTTTCTGTACTGCATTTACTCCTAAATTTCACTTTGTAGTGGATTTGTTCATATCCCACTTTTCTATAGCACTCTTTCACACGTGTACGCTTTTCTATGTGACTTTCACATGGGAATTTTCCTCCTTGGCAATTCCTTGCTTTGCCCGTTATAATAATAAGATTAATGGCCCAGTTTCATTCAGTTCGATATCCAATGGTTATTCGTTAAGCTCGATTTCAAGATTTGCTTTCATTCGGTATTTAATATGCACTTTATATGTTACATTTCAACTTTCTACTCTGTTCGGTATCCAATATATATTCATTAAGCTTAATTCCAGGCTTCCATTTAATTAGCTAAATATGCATTCCCTTTGTTCAATTTAATGTTTTCGTTCAATTCGGTAAATGTTACCTCACACTCGGAACGCCCTTGTTAACAAGTTCCTTTACTTGACACTTACCTCTCTCTGGTGTTGCTTGTTAGCAGCTTCTGCTGCTTCTGCCTTCTTCGGTGGTCGTTGAGCCTTTCCCTGGCCAGGGGAGAAGAGGATCCAGCGGGCTTACGAGTGAGAATACCCCCAAGTCTGAGGAGCTCAATGCTCTAACTTCCAGTCTTAATTGGCTTCTAATTTGCACCTCTTCATCGTAGACCTGTTTGTGCCTCAAGGTCCCCCCAGTATGAGGAGAGTCCTTTTGAACAAACAGGTTTAATACGGCAGTGTAATGCTCGCCAACTTTAAATGTTTCTGAAGAAGACAATAGCTGTTGTTATATTAGGTGGGAGTGGAGGCAGCCAAAGACCGCTCATTCCATTTAAATCAGTTTCGCCACCCAGTTAACTCCACTGCCAGCCCATAATATTCTCTCTTGGTATTATATAAAGAGTAATGATGATCACTTCTGATTTGCGGGACAACCTTTAACTCCTTCATCACCATGAATAGATCTTTAGATACCAAATAGTCAATTATTCCTGCTGGACCCCCTTCTCCATCTGGACGGGGGTGGGGGAGAGGAATATCTCCCTTTAGAGCCCCATTCAGCATGCAGAGTCCCCTATCTTCCATAAGACCAATCCACATCTTTGCTCTCAAATCAATGTAGTGTTCCTGCTTCTGGAAACGTGATATATTTCAATCCCCTGCCAGTATGACGGCTAATGTTTTGGGAACAGCAGCGCACAGGTTCAGCATATCCACAACCCCCTTCAAGAAAATATCCATGAAGATCCCACTCGGGTACTAATAAGTTGGGTAGAGCAAAATGACCTTGAGGGAACCCTTCCATATTGGACCAGTGTAATTTTGATAGTTGGCAGAAAGGGGTGTGAGCTCCCCAAGCCTCCAATGAAAACCCCAACCCATTTCTACATGCAGTCAGCAAGCCGGATGTTTGTCTACCCTTGGGCCCCCTTGTGGCTTCCAGCAAGATTAATGATTAGCCATCCCAAGTCCGGGTATGTGTAAGCCAAGTTTCGAATGGATGGTGTCCTCCCATGTATTTCTCATCTTTGACGCATATTGTCCAGCTTCAGCTGCTTCCGAAAAACATTTTCAGCAGAGGACGCAGTGCAGTGATGCGTTGAGTCGATGTGCCCCAAAGGCCTCTGTCGAGAATGATGTCATCGAAGGCAAATATGCCACGCGCAGCGCCCGTTGGCCACAGTTTCGCTTTTCCACGACAGCGATAGCTTCGAGCGAGATTCGGCACGCCTTATCTTGTGACATCTTTGTTACAAACACCTCTCGATAATGTCGTCATCATCGACACTGACGACTCCGAGGTCCGGTTTCAAGAAGTGTGGGGATTGCGGGTCAAAAATGTCACTCGCTGACCAGCACTGTATCGGTTTGTGGTCCTTTGGAGCGGACCACGACACCTTGGACTGTTCGAAATGCCAGTCCATGGCTGGAAAAGCCTTGAGGGAACAGAAGGGGAAGCTGAAGACAGGCAAAAACCCTAAAATGTCGCCTACCCGATCCGCAAAACCTTCGACCGACGAGTCGAGAGGCTACTCTCCTCGGAGGAAGAAGGCCAAGCGACCAAGGTCGAGGAGTGTCTCACACCACTCTTCTTTGTCTTTGAAGATATCGAAGAGAAGGCACCGTCTGTCACTTTCATCGACTTCATCAGACATTTCCCTTGATAGGGTTGCTTGCCCTACTAATAAGTCCACTCCGGCCGAGTGGGAAGCCTTCAGGGTTAAAATGCTAAAGATTTTTGAGAAACAAAAAAGCCATGCTCCTACCGAGCCTTCGAAAGAAGCAGGAAAAGAAAGGTCTTGTCCGAAATTCTGCACGCCCTCGAGCCCAGGAAAAAGGCCTGATCCGCATGGTGAGTCTTCGAGGCCTTGATCCGATGTCACATCGAAGGATCATACGAGACACCAGGAAAAGTAGAGGTCGAGGTTGTCCACCCCATCAACACCTTAGATGCCGGCGGTGCCTTCGCCCACTAAGGCCTTAACATCGACATCGCCGCCTTGAACGTCAGCCGCGCCATTTTTGCCGGCTGTGCCGTCAGTGCCGAGCACCCCTCTTAAGTCGGCACTGATAAAGAAAGCATTGATGACTTTGATGACGTAAAAGCCAATTATTGCAAAACCAGACAAAATATATGCTCCATTATCTTAAAAGGATTTCTTTAAATCTCTTAATTCAATTTTTGAAGAAGAGGAGCGGTCTGGGGATGATGAAGCCCCTTTTGGTTTACAGTACGGTGCTCCCAATGTACCAGAGTTCTATTTCTGAAGAGTCCAGAATCAAGGACCTGTATGACAACTTACAAACAGCAATTGGGCTAGATACCTCACACGTTTGAATTTGGAAAGCTGAGGCTGGGGAGCATGCGGATGCATCCAACAGGCATCTCATGTCGAAAGTGGTGGAATACATGGTTTGGAGTAGGCCTCCATTGCCTTATGAGCAGGACGACCTCGCTGACGTTTTGGACAAGAGTCCACAAGCTGATCCTATTTTGCCCTTTCATATGCAATTGCAGAAAAGGGTGGCTAGATATTGGGAGACTCAAGTCCAATCCGGCAGTTGATAAGAACTTGACTAAAAAATACCGCCCTTCCAGTAGTGACCCCGACTACCTGTCAAAACGCCCCACTCCGGAGAGTCTGGTGGTGCAGGCAGCTACTGCTACTTCCAAATAAGCAGCGTACCCTACTATGCCTCCTGATGGAGATGATAAACGCGTAGATGGATGGGCGAGGAAGGTATTTTCTAAAATCTGCCAAATCCACTTGCGCCCTCGCAAAGTTTTCGTACACTCTGTGGGATTGTATTCGTGAAGGCGATTAAAGGGACGGCTTCCTAGCTATTATTAAGGACGGCAAAGAGGCCATCTGCGAGTCCCTTTTAATCAGGTTTGGATTCTGCAGATTGCATCAGCAGATCTATGGCTACCAGCACCGTTACATATAGATTTGTGTGGTTTAGAAAGTTGTACTTGATGTGCAATCTAGACTTCTCAACATGCCTTTTGACGGGTCTCACCTTTTTGGCAACAAGGCTGCCTTGAGAAGTTGCAGACCTCGAAGGCGGCAGCCAAATCTTTAGGCTCTGCTTTTAGGCAATCTCACCCTTTTTCTCGTCCTAGTGGGCAATCTTGGAGGGGTAGATCTTTTCGCTACTACTCCTCAGTTGCAAGGGCGAGAGGAATGGCCAGTCAAAGAGGCCAGAGAAGATTTTCTCGTGGTGGACGAGGTAGAGGTGCAAAGCCAGCTCAAGCAGCAGCCTCCTTACCATCGGCCTCTGTACCAGCTGCTGCAAAACCCCTCTGACGTCTTGAGTCACAGTTCACCCGGGGGGGGCAGGCTGTCTCAGCATCTGGAAGAAAGGCAAGACATTACTTCGGATGCTTGGGCTCTAGAAAACGTAGCCCACGGTTAGTGCTCCCTTTTTATAAAGAGACCTCAGGACAATCCACCGGGGAGCCGCTCTTTGAGGATTCCGATCCGCTCCTTGGCCAGGAACTTTTAACTCTACTAAAGAAAGGTGCTATAGAACCAGTGCCTGTAGTGGAGAGGAACAAGGGTTGGTAATCCCCCATATTTTGTTGACACCCAAGAAGGACTGAGGATTGAGACCCATCTTGGACTTGAGATACTTGAACAAGTTCCTCTGTAGGACATGTTCAAGATGGTCACACTTTCTCAGATACTTCAGGCCCTCCAACTCCCGGATTGGTTGGTGTCATTGGACCTTCAGGATGCTTAATTTCATGTGCCAATCCATCTCAAGCACAGAAAATACCTGAGGTTCGCGGTTGGCGGTTCTCACTATCAGTTTCGAGTTTTGCCATTCGGGCTAACCTCCGCCCCAAGGGTTTTCACCAAGTTGATGTCGGTGGAGGCAGCGAGTCTTATGAGAGGGGGGATTCACCTCTACCCCTACCTGGACGATTGGTTGATCAGGGCTCGTTCCCCCGAGCAAGCCCAGGAACATCAATTTCGAGTTCTGCCATTTGGGCTGACTCGAGAGTTTTCACCGAACTGATGTGGGTAGTGGCAGCAAATCTCAAGAGGGGGGGGTTCACGTCTACCCCAACCCCTAGTGTTCTGAATGGCCGGTTGAACGTCCGTTTAAAAGGATAAGCAGTTAATGTAAACTGTGGAAATCTTTTAAAAGATATATTTTAGGTGAGGAGGGGAAAGGCAGCTGAATGTGGTTTATGGATATGATTTACTGTATATCGATCTCAATGAGCAATTGGAAAAATGGCATGTTAGGTAATGTGTGCCTTTTTCCTTTCTTTTCTGTTTACTGTCTTGTTGTTTCCCTTCGTTCACTTGTGAATCATTGACATTATCTTGATGAGTTTTAAGGTTTTTTTATGTTATTATGTGCTGCTTTCTAATGGATGCTTTCTAATGGATGTAAAAGGTTATGTTAACCAAATACAATAAATAAAACAAATTTTAAAAAAATGTAAGTCTACCCCTACCTGGACGAACAAGTCCTGGATCACCTCAACGTCACCTGCCACTCTCTTCACAGGCTGGGCTTCTCCCTAAATTACAAGAAGTCCCATATGACACCTTCCCGGAAGCTGCAGTACATCAGGGCTGTGCTAGATACATCCTTGGGGGGGGTGGGGGGGGGGTTTAAGCTCGCCACACGAGCTGAGGGCTCAAGACATTCTTCATATGGTGACCACATTCAGAATGCCCCGTCTACCTGACTGTTATTTTCTGAGATTGCTTGGCCTCATAGCATCCTGCATTTTACGAAGAATGAGATCTCTTCAATGGGCTCGAAGAACACAATGGTCCCAGTTCTGACAAAAGAGTTTGGATCGACTTCAGATTCCAACTAGAGTCTCACAGGATATTCTGTGTTGGGCCTGCGAGGACAATATTCTGAAGGGAGAACACTTTTGACAGCCATGGCTGGAGATTACAGTAGTGACGGACGCCTCACTCACGGGGTGGGGAGCCCATGCCAACGATCTCGCAGTCAACGATCGTTGGTCTCCATCGGAGTCCAAACTACATATCAATCTTTTGGAGCTGAGGGCAATCAGACTAGCGCTGAAGGCTTTTCTGCTCTCTGTATGGGATAGAATGTTGTGATAATGACAGACAACACAGTGGCCATGTACTAACTCAACAAGAGAGGAGGTGTAGGCTCACTACAACTGTGCAGAGAGGCAATGCAGCCCTAGTACTGGGCAATTCAAGAAGGAATCTCCCTATTGGCAGTTCACCAAGCCAGAGAGGAGAACACAGCGGCGGACACTCTGAGCAGGCAGAGCACAGTCTCCCACGAGTGGGAACTGGCTCAGGAAGTCCTTCAAGAGATCTTCTACCTGAGGGGTTCCCCAAAGGGTGATCTGTTGTCAACCGAGGTCAACCGGAAGTGCGAAACATATTGCTCCAGGGAATTTCCCTGTAGAGGACCTCTAGGAGACACGTTCATAGTGGACTGGGAGTTTCCACTCCTGTGCGCCTTTCCACCAGTCCTCGTCATTCGTCATGTAATCAGGAGTTTGAGATGGTTTGGGAAACGCATGATCCTATTTGCCCCGGATTGGGCCAGGAGAACGTGGTACCCGGACCTTCTAGACATGTCCATCTGTCCTCTGATGCGTCTTGCACAAAGAGAGGACCTTCTCTCACAAGAGGAGGGTCGGGTTCTCCATCCAGAGGTCAAGACTGTCAACCTTCACACTTGGTTTTTGAAAGGCTGAAATATAAGGAGTGGGACCTCCTGGATGATGTTATGGAGGTGTTGCTTTCGGCCAGAAGACCAGCAACAAAGTCTTTGTACCATTGCCGTTGAAATAAATTCTGCAACTTGTGCAAGGAAAATAATTTTGATCCTTTTCTTTGTTAAGCACAGGATGTTTTATCCTTTCTTCTATCCTTAGCTAATCTGAGGCTCCAGATTGGTACCATTAAAGGCTAGTTGGCGGCGCTGTCCATTTTTAGGCGCTCGTCAGAGGAGTGTTTCTATTTCAAAATTCCACTGGCGACTCCATTTTTGAAAAGCTCACTAATGTGTTCCCTCCATCTCCTTTCCAGGTTCTGGTTTGGGACATTAATCTGGTTTTAAAATTCCTAATGTGTGCACCTTCTGCTCATATGTCCTTTAAGGTTATTAAACTTCCAAACCATCCTATTGGTAGCTCTGACATCAGCCAGTAGAGTGAGCGAGTTGCAGGCACTTTCATCCAAGCCACCCTTCACCATCTTCCACAAGGATAGGGTTGTTTTAAAGGTCAAACCTTATTTTTCGGCCAAAATAATTTCTGATTTTCATTTGGGTCAGAAAATAGTTACCTGCTTTCTATCCCCCACCTCATCCTGGTAAGGAGGAGGAAAGGCTACATAGATTAGACCCACAGAGAGCATTGAGCTTTTACATTTCAAGAATGTCTAAGTTACAAATTGATGACCAACTCTTCATGTGATACACAGGATACAAGCTGGGTCAGGCTGTTGCCAAACAGACCTTATCTAGATGGATAATTCTGGCAATATCAGAATGTTACAGACTGGCAGGAAAATACCCTCCTGAAGGTTTGAGCCCATTCCACTAGGGGCATGGCTACATCTACAGCCCTGCAAAGGGGCGTACCAATTCGAAACATTTGTGAATCAGCAACGTGTTCTTCCATCCACACGTTCACTAAGCATTATTTCCTGGATTCTTCCCTTGGTCAGGATGGTACTTTTGGCAAAGCATTCCTTCACTCTGTCCATGAAAATGTATGATTTATAATTCTACCCCCTCCTCCAAACCAAATACTGTTTCGTGAGTCGGTCAAAGATGAGGAATACGTGGGAGGACACAATCCATTCAAAGAACAAGTTACTTGCCTGTGGTAACGTTCTTTCGACTGGATGTTCCTCCCACGTATTCCTCATCGCTCTCCCATCCTAGCCCTCAGTAGATTTCCTGTGCTTTTACAGCTTCTGTTCCATCAAGGCTGAGTACAGTCACTCCTGTGTTTTACGGATATCTCTGTTGCAAGAGGAGGAAAAACAGAACTGACGCCAATGGCCACTGCGAATGCTATATATGCATTCGATGAAATAATCTTCGACGGAGGCCTTCAAGGGACATCGACTCGACGCACAGCGCACTCTGCCTAAAAAAAAAAAAAATTCCGAAGCAGCTGAAGCTGGATAAGTGGCAAAGATGAGGAATACGTGGGAGTAACATCCAGTCGAAAGAACGTTACCAGTGGTAAATAACTTGTTCTTCTTGTAATAATAAAATGTCCATGGTGAGCAAAGGGTTATTACTTTTTGTTAATATATGTTTGAATCCTTTAGTGTTTCACAATCCCATATTCAGCAGCGGTAAGGGATCTGACGAGTGCAGCTTTTAGGCGCGCGTTCCCGGGATCAACACCCCAGGTAACCAGGACCAGTCCTCATACATAGCCTTCTGGTGGGTGGGTTAATGAACTCAGTTTCCCGTCCCTCATTAGAATTACTCTGGTAGCAAGTGACCCTCAGTGGGGAAAAAAAAGATGATTGCTTTTTCTCTAATGGAGCTTAATTGAATAAGCCGCCCACTAGTGTGACTGATTTTTGGCCAACTCCCCTATTTCATGCCCCCAAGAGTGCAACTGTTTTTAGCTGATAAGAGAACATCCCGAACCAGGTTTGAGGGGATTTGCTAAAGGACTCTGTCCAGCTCAGCAGGAGCTACTTTTGGCTCTCCAAAGCAACTAAGGCTGAACAAACACCACTATATGCATTTAACTCTGTGTCAATCTATAACTAAACATTAGGACACCTCTATACAACCTTTAAAGCTTTAAAGGTAACAAATAATGGACACAATTATATATTTGCATCTTCTGTGGAAGTTAGGTTTGGGGAATGCCATGTACTGGCTCCTCTTCTGCCAGAAATAGCTCCTGGTCACTGGTTAAAAAGGGATAACTAGTGGCCACGTATAACTCCTGCTTATCCAATCTGAATTTCGAACCCTTTAGTCATTAATACATTCAATGTGTGCAACGTTGCTCGATCGAATGGCCCTCAGACCTGGCATACTGTTCAATAGTCTCAGAACGTTGGAAATGTTAACCCCTCATCGAATTCACCAAAACTTTACAAAAAGAGGCAGTGGACCAGAGCATAGACCTTTAAGTTTTAGATTAGCCAACGTTATTGGTTTCTTGTCTGAAGAGCTTAACCTTCCTCTCGTTGGACTCTACTTTATAACCGCCCTACCTCCTCATGGATCATGAAGATGCTTGGACAGCAGGCTCCATATATAATGCTTCTCTCAGAGCGCTTGATGATCATATTCCTCGATAACCAGGGGGGGAAACCCTTTGGGTTTTTTGATTTAATAGTTTTCTCTGGTCCAGTGAATAAAACGATGAGGATGGCTGGTCGCCATATTTAGCTTGGAACTCCACCCTCCACGAGGGCTCGCAAACTTGCTGCTTTGTGAGCGGTCGATTAAACAAATGATGATTTGAACAATGGTTTTCTTGATGAATCGGGGAGGGCTGCACATTACTTCCAGCCTCTATAATTGAATGGGTGGTTAAATTCAAGTTCCATATCTACAGGCGACTGTGAGATGTTTTCCATTTAACTTTGGTCGACTAACCTCAGCTGATTTGAGTCCAAACCCGCGATCTTCACTTGCTTTAGGTTTTCACTAAGCGGTTTCCTTTTCTGTCTTTTTCTTTTGACCTTGAGAACTCTATGTGGACACAGTGAAGTAGTCTGTGCTCTTAGAAAGGGTCTAGAACCTGATGTTGACGGTCTGCCTTGCAAGGTTTGATTTTTACGTTATTTTTTTCTCTGGAGGATTTTTACCCTGGGCCGTAGTCTTTGACAATATTGCTCTAAAGCTTCCAGTTTGCCAAAGGCCAGGGGGCAAGACGGTGAGTCGGGGCATGACAAGACAACCTCACCTTGTGAGCCATCTAGAATATCTTCGATCTCCGCCGCAAAGGTCTTGGTTGGCAATTAGAGGGAGGAGGCCCAGATCGCACAACTTGGTTCTGGTGAGAAGCTGCAGCGAAGTATTTCAGTAATGTATTCGCTGGCAGCTGTTTCTCCACTGAGTAAGTAGAGACTTCCAAGCCAATTGATACTATAAGCCCTTCCATATGTGAAATGTTAAGGATAGACCGGCTTCCTTGGCTGGCGATCTTTACATCTAGAGACTTGTACAATTTAGCCATCAGCATAGTACTGTTCATAGCTGATAATGTTAGTTCCAGCATAGGGGGTACCCCCCTGGGCTAGACCAAAAGAGCTTCTAGGAGTCGGCTGGACAAATGAGATTGAAGAGTTCGAGGAATCGGCGGATTCTGCATATAAACTCTTTGAGCCAGGTTCATCTCCTTTAAATATTTGACCATTAGGCCCCTGTGAGTCTTGACCTAAAACCACATCATTCACCTCCCTAATTAAAGATAGTGCTGACTGTGAATGCAAGTTATTCATCAGTGTGCATCGATATGGAGCAGGGTTGATAAAGCCTCACGGGGCTCCATTAGGACCGTCTGCTCAGGGCAGGGGAAAGAATTATCTTTGACTTGCCCAAAGTGTACATGGGCCACAATAGTAGCAACCTGCCTTGGTGGGGCTATTCTTGCCTCACCCTGAGGTTCTCTCCCGACGAGCCCCCAGAGCGTTGCAGAGTCTGCCGGGATGGTTGAAGAATCCACTTGGTTCACTTAGTCCGCCATTCCCTTCGCACCAGCGTAGCTCCAACTAATATTGCGTAATCTGGGATGTCATAAAAAAAAGAAGATTAAGTGCTTCCAGAGACTTTCTGCCTCCTGGTATCCCCTGTAACGGGAGTTTTAAGTAACCCAGAATATCTGAGGTCAAACATGTGGTTTGTTCATTGGAGCTCCCCAGCGCAGACTTCTTCCTGGAACCCTTAACCTTGAGAGGGCGGTGGGGGGGAGGGGGGAGGCAGTTAACCCATTTAACACATCTCCTTCAAGGAATTAACCGGGAATAGCCACTTACCCTGATTCAATTTCATTGTCTCCGCCTCAGCCCCCAGCCAGCCGAACAGTTTTGGGGGGCTGGGGGGCGTGCGTGTGTGTGTGTGTGTGTGTGTGTGTGTGTACCCGTGTGTGTGTACCCGTGTGTACCCGTGTGTACCCCAATGGACAGGGGCATGCCTGTACTCCGCCAAGGTAAAACCCTGAAGTTAAGCCAAGTTCTTTAAAAGTGCAGCAAAGTAAATCCGAGGAGAAAGTCAGTTCAAATTTTGCATCCTCTGGCAAACAGCAGAACGTTTCCAAAAGCGGACCAGCACTCTGATGCACTTTCTAACAGTTAATAGGTAAGCAAATAGCTTGAACTCTTGTGGAAGCCCTCATGAGCAAGCTCAGAGGTCACAATTTGAGGTTAATGTAGTTCTTACACTAGCCTCTGTGAGCGAGAGTAGCTCTAAACCTAGAAGAGCCTCTATGAGCGAGGTCCAAGAAATTGTGAGGAGCTTATGACCCCCTCAGAAAGCAGAGTTTAAGCGTCCAATTTGGAGAGTAGTTTCAACCTCTACTGCAGCTTCCATGAGCAAGGTCCAATATTTAGAGTAACTCTAACCTGTAGATCAGACTTAGGGATGGCAGAGTTTAATGGGTTGTTGTTGTACACAATCCACCTCCATCCTCAAAATGAAGAGCACATTTGATGGAAAGAACATTTTGGAAATAATGTATGCAGAGTTTTGGAAATATCACGTGCCACATTTCTAGAAATTTATATCCGTTGCCCCCAATCCTGCAAATAGGTGGATTTTCAGAATGACAGCATGTGGTCACAGTAATTACCACTTGCAGTATGTCTTTGTAAGGAATTGCCAAACTCCTAATTAGGACCTAGAAGTATTCAGATACCCCTAGGATAGCATGCTTAAGTGAAGGCATCAGTCAGTCTGTCAATATCTCTGACCCCTTGTGCAACCCCTGATCCAGGGCAACAATCACTGCCTGAGATCAGCTATACCTCCTACCACAGCCTCCTTGTGGCAGGACAGAGCCTGGGAGTAGCCACAACTGATAGGGACGTGTCTGCGAGCCGTGGAAGTCTCTGAAATTAGCTATTGCCTTAGGGCAGGGGTCTGCAACCTTTGTTTCAATGTTTTGGACTACAATGCCCATAGTCATCTTAGTAAAAGGCAAACGATCCTTGCAGCTATAGTCCAATACCTCTGGAAAGCCACAAGTTATATACCCCTTCCATACAACATGCTCTTTGGGGAAGACCTGTACTAGTCAGAGAGTACTTGTACATGCTACGTTTGTTGGCTCCCGATCAGAGTCTTGGGGGGGTAGCAATATCCCCCTAGAGCAGCTATGTAGAGCTAGGGCAGAGCCTCAGAGTAGGTTTAACTCCTAGGACATCCTCAGTGAACAAAAGCACAATGCATTGCCTAGTCTAGGACCTCCACTTGGGCATAGCCTGTCATTGTAGGGGATTGTATATTCCTTGGTGCTCAGTTGTCCACATGGAATATAATGGTTAACCAATTTTGGAGAGTTGGGAATACTCACGTTCCATCCCAGGTGATGGTTTGTGAGTGACTGTTATTTCAGATCCACTATTATCTGAGCTTCCTAGCTTGCTTCGAGTATCCCAGAAGTCTTTAAGAAATGTTTGTAGATTTTCTGCACCATTTGAAATCCACTTCAGAAGTGCTGTAGTAGTGTTGTAGAGGATCCAAGGATGCTTCAACTATAATGGAATTCACACCCTCTAGCAAATACTTCACTGGGTAGTACGATCACAACACGTTCGAAAATTAGACTGTATACTAAAAGCTTTAATTTTTGCTTTTTCTGTAAAAAAAATGCCTTCTACGCTCCTTGCGAAACTGATGCAAATCACCTTTAAAAGGACTTGAGCCTGCCGTTGCCTAGATTCTTACCTTTTACTTGTACTGGAATCCATTTATTTCTCTGTCATTCAGCTCTTTATTTTCTATGTTGTAATAATCATCCACTGCTATATTATGATAGATGACTGTCAGTGGGTGCATGCCATGCATTGGGTTCATAGGTTCAACGATTATCATAGTTGGCATATACCCTCCACCTAAAAGGGAAAGTCTTGTGTTTTTTTTTGTTTTGGGAGGATTCCTTTTTGAATTCGTCCTCGCTAAGAGGTGAGAAATAGATTGCATATTTCCTCTAAGGTTGTGTGGAATAAGCCAGTCCTCAGCGGCTGCTTGTATCCCTCTGGTGAGGGCCATGGCATTGAATTCTCTGAAAAGTCAGGATTTCTTTCCATCACCTATGGCTTTCTGTTGTATATTACATTTCTGTGATCACTTGGATGGCTTAGGAGTCAGGAGGTTTGTGTTCGAAAGGTTTTATTATTCCAATTTCTTCAAACCTTTGGTGTCACTCCCTCCAGCGCAGGCCCCAACTTGCTCTTGCATGGAATTTCATTCAAATCCACTTCCTCAGTGTTCTCTGGGCCCTGCATTCACACACCGTTGACCAACACTTTAGTTTCCAGATAATATGGCCAGCAGGACAGGCAGACCAGGACACTACACTTTTACTTTTCACATGGGAAGCAACAGCGGACATTCTGTACAAAATACTGAATATGGAAAGGTGCACAAGCTGAACACTTCACAACGTACTTCATGGTATTTTAAGTACATTCTCTTTTGGTCGATCAGTCAGGTGTTTTTTAATTCCAGTGTCTACAAATAATTTTAAATATGGAGACTACTCTAGCTAATGTGCACTCAAGCACATGAACTGAGCACTGCAGTGACTGAACACTGATGTTCCACTTCAGTTGACAAGATATACATTGCCACTGTTTGCAGTTTGTTTGCCGCGTACCCAGAAGCCAGATGTACCAAAGGTCACTTGCAGAAGCACAACTTGCCGTATGTGGGATTTTCGGGTTTTCCACATACACTCTGAACGAAGGCAGCAGGCGGGCACTGCAGGCAAGTGCAATGGGCGGGAGGAGGCCGCACAACCGAGCAAAAGATAGACCTTGCATAATCAGCCTTCCTGGGCTTAGTAATGCAAAGTTGGTCTCTTGTTCACTGTGTTTTAGACTCTGATCACATTTCCACTAGTGCTTTCATCGCACACAGAACTCTTCTGGTTTGCTATAGAACTAAAATTCTTTGAGTCGTTGAGTTTAAATTTGCTTAATGGTCGGCCCTGAGGGCGTTCTAAACGGGTGCATGGCTATGCCATATGTGTGCTATCCTTAGTTTCATACATTTCCTTCTCCATTGCATAACATTTCTCAACCTGGATGGCTCCTAAGAGAGTAGTTGGTTTCATGGATAAGTAAGGTGTTCATTTCACCAATGCCAGAAGCCCCCACTTGAATCTCTAGTTGATATCTATTTCAAGAAATCTTCTATTCGGAAGAAGGAAATGTCATTTGGAGGCAGATTCCATTCTCCAAAATAATGTATTCAGACATTGGTGTCGTAGATTGCAATTTTTTTGGTTTTGTCGTTTAACATTGGTTTATTGCAATACCTTGAACAAAGCGAGCATTGATTAACAGTTGGATTTGGCCACCTGTTCCAGCTCATATTTCTTCTTGATGGCGTAGGAGTTGGAGGATCCCTTGGCAGCGTTGATCAGCTCATCATCCACAGTCATCACTTGTTTTTATGTTGGGAAAAGCAGCTTCCCGAGACCCGGTGAAGAGCAGCCAAATCGCCTGATTGACCCGACAAAACAGAGATACATCCATGGCCTGCCTCCTAACACTACCAGTAAGGCCGATACTGGTTGGGTCCTCTCGGGGGCCGGTGTTGATTATGGCATTCACAAGGACTGGAGGGGGTTCTCTCGGGTGATCATGGTCATCAACTTATTGCCGTTGTTACGCCCAGACCTCATTGAGTCTGTGAGATTCTCCACAATGGGGCACTGGGCCTTATGGGCGCGCTTGGCAGGTATGAGGTAGGTACTTTGCATACTTCTCCTTGACTGCAATGTAACCCTGCAAGGAGATGCCGTTGATCTGAACATCTTCAGTTCTCCATTTCCCAAAGAACTTAATTTCAGGGGTGTCCACACCAGCTTGTGCTGCCTCCAATTCGGGCATCGCAGCGTGGGCTGAGGTCTCCATTATGTAGGTGGTGTTGTCACTTCAGTGGACTGAGGCAGAAAGAGCATAGATTGCACTTTTTGGAATCCTTTCAGGCACTGCTGAATAGGAAGACTACCCTATGCGTGCCCTGCCACTAGCTGACTGCAATACTTGCAGTATATCTGTGACCATGCACAGAGGAGTAGCACTCTTGAGTTTCTTCACAGCTTGTTGTTTGTGATCTAGATTTTGAAAACCTGGTGTTCAGAGCATTGTGAGCTGCACTGGAGTCCTTCCATCCAGTGTGATTTGTGTTACTAGTTTTGTAGACCACCAATACATCCTTTATTTACTACTTTGTTATTTTTTCAAACTTATATTTTGACAGAAAAAAACAAGGGACAGACAGACTGGCATTTGCAAACATGAATACATATTAGTAGCAGAAGGACATAAATTAAATCAATTCATCGTCCAGTTTCACATACCGTGCGTACCGCACATGAGATGAAGTCTACTTCAATGTTCGACCTATGCACTTTCCGCTATACATCAGATTGACTCTCCTCCTGGGCCAATATGCACGGAGTGGAGCCCAAATGTCTTTAGGCCGGTAGGTGTGGGGTCACCATAGCAATATGTTTCCTCCCTCTCATTTGTGTACACCAGATCCCTCAGGCGTTCATTGCATGTTGGGGCAAGTGCTGACTTCCAGTGGCGAAGGATGCATTTTTTTGGATATAATACAAGCAAGATTGAAGAATCGTCTAGTAGCCACTGCCACCTTTTCTAGATCACCCAGCAGGTATTTCAATGGTGACATGCCAGGTGGAATTTCAATAATGTCATTCAGTACATCTGCCACCTTCCGCCAATATAAGCTGACGGGAGGACATTCCCAGAACATATGATGGGAATTAGCTCGCATCAGGGGAGAACTTAGCAATTCTAGCAGGGGAGTAATGTAATTGAGTATTTTGAACTGTATCAACCGGTATCCTGCATTCAAAGACACCTCTTTGGTCAAAAGACAATATCAACTCCATTGCATATCTGTACATTTTGTGCCAATATCCTGCTCCCATCTCTGGCGGGTCCTGTTTTTACATTCCTGTCCCGCCTGCACCAGGTTCTAAAGTTTGGAAACCATACGTCTATTCTCACCCCAATCAGTAATTGCTGTAATACAGGCATGCGTCTCAGGCTCAAGCAGTAAGGAGGGCCAAAGTCACTGGGCGGCTGCTCGAATTCAATAGTAATATAATAATTTCAAAAAGCCATCCCCCATTTTGGCACAAAAATCCTCAACAGACAGAAAACTGCCATCGTGGCACAAGTTCCCAATCGTTAATTGCTCCTCAATCCCCCATGCCCTATGTATTTCCACATCATACATTGGGGCAGTAACCGGCTAATTCCATAGCGGGACCCTCCTATTATACGGAATGGCAATAGCCAGCCTATGATATATTCTGGCCCATGCATTCACTATAGTGCGTACAGGATCGAATGTACATGAATCTACATATCGGTCACTAAATATCACAGAACGTAGGTCAGTGGGCGCCGCCCCATATTGTTCTAAAACAGCATACACTGCCCTGCTTGTCAATATCCGGCAAATAGCACAATCGCCACCAGATAATAGTGCTCCAAATCTGGTGCTGCCAATCTCCCCTGTGCATAGGGGTCAACCAGCTGCTCCCAGCTAATCCGAGCCATCCCGCCTCCCCCAAATGAATTCAATCGCAAGCAACCGCAATCTTGTGAAAAACTACCTCGCAGGCCATACTGGAACATTACAGAAATAGCGGAGCACCTTGTATTTGTATTTATTGAATTTTATATAGCGCTTTACATAGAACAACATGAGTACATTACATAAGCAAAAGTGAGTACATTTATGAATCATGTAGCAGAGAACAATATACTGAACAATTTACCATGAGACAGGCAGTAATACAAACTTGCGCAGTGTGGGACAGTGATTAAAATCAGCCGTAAACAGTCAGGTAGGTGACTGGAGTAGGTGGGATTTTAAAGAAAAGCGGAAGGAGGAGAGAGAGAACGAGAGAGAACGAGGGAGAATGAGGGAGAACGAGAAAGAAAACGAGAGAGAGAGACTTGAGGTAGGGGGGGGTCAAGTCCATAGAGAGATTTGAAGACAAGACTGAGGAAGTTGTACCTGAGTTGAGAGTGGAAGGAGAGCCATCCCAGTAAGGTAAGGGATGAAGGCATAGAGTCATGGTGGGAAAGACAGAGAGCGGATGGCAGAATGATAGATGGATTTGAGAGGGGCTAGATGTGAGCAAGGAAGGCCAAAGAAGAGAATGGAGCTATAGAAAAGTCGAGCGAAGATTAAGGAGGATATTAGAAGTTTAGTGGCGTGGAAAGTAAGGAAAGGACGAATTTTGGTATTACTCAAATTTACCTAATTATAATGGTCCAAATTGACCTTTTGCACAATTGACCTTTATTATTTTAGTTATTGTATATATGTATTGGGTTGGTTTTTTATTATAAATAATATAAGGGGATTGGGTGGGGGGGGGGGTTTGCGGGCGGTTTTTGGATTGGGTGAGGGGTTGCGGGGCGTCCCCCCCCACATATATGTCCTAATTGACCTTCTAAATTAGGTCAATTGGGAAAAGCTCAATTAGTATACAACCCAAATTTTGCGTATGTTGGATAGGTGGAAGCGACGGGCCCGGCAAGTGAGAGATGTGGTGAGTGAAGGAGGGATTAGTGTCAAGGTGGAGACCAAGATTGCCGGCAGAGGGGGAGATAGGGAGATGGGTGGGGGGGAAAGAGAATGGAAGGAGGAGGGAGGACATTAGCGGGAAAGAATAGAACTTCAGTTTCTCGGTGTTCAGGGTAAGAAAGTGGGAGGTCATCCAGGATTTGATAGCAGTGAGGCAGGATGAGTTTGTGATGAATGTCAGGGGGGAAAGATGAGAAAGAGAGAAAAAGCGGAGTGTTGTCAGCTTAGAAGTGGTGAGATACTCCAAACGAAGAGATAATGGGAGCAAGAAGGGAGGTGTACAAAGAGAAAAGAAAAGGACCAAGTACGGAGCCTTTGGGGACGCCGTGGTAGAGAGAGGAGGGGGAGGTGCAGCCGCCCCAAGAAACAGTAAAGCTGCGGTTGGATAGATAGGAAGTGAACCAGTCAAGGATGGAGCCGCTGAAGCCAAAGGAGGGGAGAGGGTCAATAAGTAAAGAGTGATCTACTGTGTCAAAGGCGGCAGATAGATCAAGAAGAGTGAGGATAGGAGTGTTTGGAGTAGTGGGTAGTAAGGATGGAGTTAAGGACGGAGATGAGAGCTGTTTCAGTGGAGTGGTAGGGGCGAAACCCAGATTGAGTAGGAGGGAGGAGAGAGAGAGTAGAGACGTGTGCTGAGTGTTGGGAGTACACAAGGCGTTCAAGGAGCTTGGATAGGAAGGGTAAGAGGGAGATGGGGTGAAAGTTTGAAACCAGGAGACTGTTTGCTGAGGGCTTTTTCAGGATGGGAATGTTGATAGCGTGCTTGAAGGCAGATGGAAAGGTAGAGGTAGCAAGACAGATGTTGAAAAAGGAGGTAAGGTAAGGTACTAGGAGCGGGTAGACTTTGGGAATGAGAGAGGTGGGAAGGGGATCGCCAGGGGCAGCGGTAGGTTGAGTTTTGGACAGGAGAAGAGGGAGTCTGAGAAAGGGGTGAAGTTATTAACGGTGTTGGAGGGGGTTGGGAAAGATGTAGAAAGGAGAGTATAAGAGGGGGATTGTAGAATATATTGACGTAGAGTGTGTACCTTAGAGGAGAAGAAGTTGGCGAGATCAGTAGCTGAGAGAGGTGAAGCAATAGAAGGGTCAGGAGTGGGAGGAGAGAGAAGGCGAGTCGAGGTTTGAAAGATACGGCGAGGGTGAGTAGATTGAGTGTGGAGAAGGTTTGAAAAGTACGTACGTTTGGCAGATTTAATGCATTTGTCATAGAGAGTTTGGTAGAAGAAGTAAGTAGCCTGGTTGGCAGGAGAGCAGTGTTTGTGTCAGCGTCTTTCAAGGCGACAATCCTTGGGAAGAACAATCATTTTTAGCAACTCTCCCATACAACGACATAGGAAGTCTTGACCATACTTTCAGTTTAGCCTGAAGTGCCTGCAGATATTCTGCTTGGTTATCGGCATACAAGGATTTGTGTCCTAGAGACTACTATACCCAAATTCTTAAAATGCACCCGGGACCCATTTGAACCCCAGGAGATCTGACTGAGTAATTGTAGCATCCGTAAGTGGGAAAAGCTCTAACTTAGCCCTATTAATCCTGTACCCCGAATACTTGGCAAAATCATGAACCGTATCCATCATGGGGGCCCAGGTTAATCTCCGGACCTCGGACATACAGGAGAGTATCGCCGTGTATAAGGAGATAACCTTCGTAGGGCCCAATATACGGATAACCCAATACCCGTGTAATGCTCTGATACATACAGGGGCTCAATAGTATGGGCAAAAAACAGGGGAGATAGCGGACATCGCTGCTGCGTACCCCTCTCCAGCTGTAGCGAACACGAAATATTGTTGTTAGTGTGAAACCTAGCCACAGGCACAGTATATAGCAGATGGACACAATTGATAAAATGCTGTCAATCGAAATTGCTGCAAGACCATAAATTGATACCTCCACAACAGTCGAAAAGCTTTCTCAGCGTCCAGGGAGGCCGCCACTGCCCTGGCATGCTGGTTAATCTGGGACATAATACAAAACAACTGGTCTGAGATTCTGTGCCATTTATCGACCCGGTATAAACCCGGACTGATCCAGGTGCAACAGGCGGGAAATGTATGGAAGCAACCGGGAGGAAAGTATCTTTACGAAAATCTTCATGTCGACATTGATTAATTACAAAAGCCTATACAATGCAACATCCTCTGGTGTTTTGTTGGGCTTCAATAGGACAGTAATAATGGCCTCCTGAAGGGAGCACGGTAATGCCCCAATTTCATTGCATCCTCCCATACCAACAGCAATCGAGGCGCCATAGGCAACGTACTCATAACTCAACCCTTAACCCATCCTACCTGGGCGCCTTACCCGACGCCACTGTCACTATAGCCTCGTAAACCTCTTAATTCGTTATTTGGAGTATTCAGGGCAAGCCGACCTTCCAGGGGAAGCTCCGGGAGTTCTTTGTCAGAGAGGTATTCCTCCGAGGCTGTTCAGGCATCCGTGTTGACGTATAATTTAGCATAGTACTCTTTAAAGGCCCTTTTTTACACCATCACTGGGTTCAACCACCTCCCCAGTTGGGCCACGAATACCATCAATAACCTGTGCTTCCCATTCAGCCCTGACCACCCGGGCCAGCTCTTTAGTCTCCCTGCCTTCCCATATGCTCTAGCCCTTACAGGTTATGCCATGTACTGAACTTACATTTCTGCAAGCTCCTGAAACTTAACCATGTTCCCTTTAATCACTTCAAATGGTGCTCTATCCTGGGACATACTATATTCATTTTCAAGCTGTTTAATCTGTTGTTCCACCTCAGCCCTAACAGACTTAAGGGTTCCCGCTGTGACCGACAATAATTCACCCCTTACCAAACCTTAAAAGCCTCCCACACCACAGAATACGGACCCTGATCCTGTGTTAATGTTAAAGAACGCCTCCATTTTATCATGGAGAAGCCGCCAATCCAGGGTCCAGCAGCATGGAGGATGTCATTCGATCACATAGGTCGAGGTTGCGGCTGCGTGTGCAGAAGCATGGACCGCACTACCGGGGAATGGTCAGAAATTGCACGCGGCAGAATTTCACAGTCTCACTTTGGGGACCATCTCAGACTGTAACTGTTTTATAAAACGGCACACTCCAACCAAGGACTCCTTCCTCTGACAATGAATGTGGCGCACAATAAAAAACGCTTTTTATCTTTAATCAACCACGGGTTATTTATTTGAGTAGGCACCCAATCCGTCTCACACCGACCTTAACAAACACCCTGTGTCACAATGGACAAGGAACCAGACCGGGGTATAACAATATGATATTTAGTAATTATATGGTCAAAGGAAAAATCAAGCAAAATCAAACAATTGTGCAGCAACCACAATGGGGTGGCAATACAAATGCAAAGATTCCCACAATATAGATAATTCAAACTCCTAACACAATATACAGAAACCTTGAATAGCAAGCAAAAGAGAAATCGTTTTAAAAAACAGATGGCATTCAGGTTAAGCACTCCCCATGCAACCACCAAATATTTGCTAATTAAATTCTTTCTTGATGGAAGGCAGTGGCAAGGAGTCAATATGAAGAGGAAAAAATCAGACTTGGGATTCAGCCCACCACCCAAGATGGGAGGCCGGAAACAAAAATGAAAACCTTATTTACGAGCAAAATTGCATAATCTCATTTCACTTGTTACTCGCACAGCAGTTTGCAACCACAGTGGGATAGCTAGGACAAAAATGTGTGTTGCTGCACTTGAGAGATAAGGAAGCTTACAGACTACTAAGAAGGGCACCAAGGCAACGTGAGCATGAGGTAAGAATCGTTTTTTGAAAAGAAAAACCAGTGCGGCAGAATGGAAATTCGTTTCTACACGGGACTTGGGATGACAGGCAGCCACGGAAAGGGCTTGGCTGTCAAAATTGAAAATAGGTTTTCAGGACAAGAAACGGAGGTACATAACAGGTAGGATTCTGATAGAAAGGGGTTACTCTTAATGGGACTACAGTTTGGATTTTTCTATGGGACAAATGCAAATGGGAATTGGTAGGAAAGCACACAACACGGGCAAATTGGTTTTTTGTTAGACAAAGGCTAGTTCTGGAAGACTATATTTTACTGGCTATAATCATTAAAGAAAGGCACTTGACATGAGGTGGTTGATTTCGAACGTCAACCAACTCACCGTGAATCTCTTCATAGGGGAATTAATTGATTTACTTGCAAATAATGCTAAGGATTTATACAGACTTTTGAAAGATTTATGAAAGGAATTCACTAACGTGCACAGGCTAATACAGATTAGTCTATGGAAAGGTGAACAGATTATACTGGCAATTTGGGATTTGATGGGATTTCAATGGGGTGCAAGGGTCAAAAGAGCGGGATATGCAGTTTTGGGAACTGGGGTTATGTGCTACTTACAATATAAGCTTGAGTTTAGGACTCTGGAAAGCCAGCAAGGTCTCTGGACAGCTAGGCCACGGTATCTGGTCACTCTGGACAGCTTGGCCAAGGGATCTAGTCACTGGGCTCTCCTGGATGGGATGCTGGAAGCTAGGCAAGTTCTGGTCACTGCGCTCTCTAAGATGGGATCAGCTGCCTCCTATTCTTTCTCCCCGGATTCTTGGATGTGCCTGGATCTGGATGAATGGATGGATCTGCCTGGATGGATGTATCTGGTTTCCTGGATCTTGAATTGGTTTTGATTCTTGAGCCAGTCCTGAGTGTGTAAGTCTTGAGAGTCTCTGTGTTTCTCTGTCTCCCCCTTATATAGCCAAAATTACCTCGTCGAATTTACAACCTGTGGGGGGGGTAGTACTCTGGAATTATCCCTCTCCTGGGATAGGACCGCCTACCGGTCTTCTCCCCTCCCCCTAGGCCGATTGGGTCAGGGGAAATTACATCATTTATATGTTTGCATTTATGACCTTTCTTTGTTTCTCCAGCCTACTTTTTACCAAAAATGAGTTATAAATCAAAACCTCAAACTTATACTAGCCACCACCATGAGAAGTAGATATGCAGATTCACTAGGTCACAGGGAATTGGACAATCCGATCGCCGGCTCTCTGCGAGGTCGCATCGCCCTTTGGCACATTTTCAGTTTTTTTTTTTAGAAATGCATAATATTTAAAAGTCTGCCAATGACTACACATATTCCCAATAACAATTTGCATCATCCCACCTAATTTCATATTTGTCCCATTTATAATTCGCCCCGAAATGCGTCTTTCATGGCCATTTCACTTCATCAAGTGCTAGAAACATGTACTTGGTCTCTTTACATTTGTCCAAAAATCACATGGAAAACTGGCATAATATAAAATTACACTTATTCAGGGTGCTGGGACAAATGTCTTCAATTACAGCAGTCTTTAATGTCAATGGGGTGGGTTTGTCACATTTGTGGGCGGTGCTGCTGTCCCCCCACAGCAAACTGTCCCTGCCAGGCTCGGCTTACAACAAAGGACTTTTAGACACCCTTTGAAGTTTGACAGTTCCTCCTTCAGAGTGGATGCTGGAGGAAATCGCACCTCTTAGTCATGCACCAGCCCTATTGGCTTCCATTGTTCCCTTTCCATGGGCTGCCTGCTAGTTTAGCAGGGCAGTGAATCCTCACACTCTTGGCCTCTTCATATGTCATTGTGGGCCGGTTCACTTATGGATGTGACTTTGCAGTGGGAGGTAGGGCTGGCCATTGAATTCAGTGCCTGGGGCAAAAACACAGTTTTACTGGATTCAGAGTCTTTTCTAATTAACCATGTCTTATGGGGACAAATATCATGTTCTATAGCCAAACCCCTACCCACATATTTAATCACATTTCTGTGCAAGCAAAAGTTGTCATTTGACATTTACTTTTAAACAGCATTTTCCTTATTTTCAAAAGAGCAGATTCACATGTGTGTTAATTGCCTTTCATTTCAAGTTTACAAACACTGTTTCTGCAGACCACAGGATGGTTTTTCAATTAATCTTCTGGGGGTTTTGCATATAATCTTGGTTCATGGACACAAAAGGATGCTGCACAGGATTTCTTTGATATTGACATGGAAAAGGAAACGCCACATTATTTCTTTCATTTACTGCAATTTGAGCATGATGGCTCACATTTAAAAGGAAACAAAAGTTGTGTTGAGTGAAAAGCAAAACTCTCTGCCCCTCATGTGATTTATTAGTAGACAATGCCGTTCTTGGGAGGTATTGCTTAACTTTTTGGCAATCAGATGAAATAAAGCACGCAGGGGTATGTTTCAATGGAGCACACAACTTTGTGGTGTTTTTTAAATGACAGAAAGAACAAACGCAGGGCCGTCTTGAATGTCATGGGCAACGTAGGCTTTCCAAGGGCAGAACAGCAAATCTAGAGCTGTTCTGAATACAGGTCTTTTTCTGATGATTCAACTTGAAAGTAAAGCAAATTCAGAGCCATTCTTTGGGTGGCAGTGTTCAATGCCAGGAAGACAAAAGCACAGCGGTTTTTGTGGCACTATTTCAATGCAGTTTTTGTTTGAAGGGGATTTCTGCGGAGGACCTTAAATGTACCCCACAAAACAAAAACCAATACTTTTCTGGACAGCATGTCATGTACAGTCGAATAGTAGGTATACTCTCTAGCCTTGAGGATTCAGGCAGTGCCAAACATCCGAAAGTTGCAGCTGTTGCATAATATGAAGAAGTGAACGTGCAGTGGCGGACCCTCCTGAGGGGATACAGAGGGCCTTTCCAGGACATCATTAAGGATAGTGTTGTTCCCCTCCCCAAATGAGGGGGGTAGTGGCGACTCGGACAAGCATTTCAAATTCTTTTCTAAAAGCTAGGATCGTAAATGTTGGGGCCATAAGTGTTAATGAGAACCACATCCCTACCACACAGCTTCCCCCATACTATCACATAGCGGCCCAATGGGTCGACTTTGCTACCCAAAACTTGGAACGGAATTGAGCGGTGGATAAGAGTAAGGACACCTCTAACTTGAGAGGAATACTTAGTATAATATCTATGAATCCCCCCATTTGGGGGCAAACGCCTCAAGTGTACCCCCAACGCATGTAGTATAATAATCTTGGGCTGGCGTCTGGTAATATAAGCCAATAGCTTTTGACCAGGGTTATTGATCCCTCGGACATTCCATGTGAAAAAGATGACTATCTGGGCCCGTCATGTATCAACATCCCATCCCACCCCAAATTCCCACACCCCAACCCCGCACATCACCACATGCCGCCACACAATGGCCATCCTGTCTGTCAAACTTTTAACTTAACTCCCCAACCCTCCAACGTTCCACCCCAACAAGACAGTGTCACCCCGCAACCATCCTAGGTTGACACTTCAAGGAAACAGTGCGAGCAGCAACTCAACCCAATATAAGAGGGCCACTCGGTCCAGAATTGTGATACATTTGGCGATCTATAAACCAGGCAAATGCTAGATCAATGAAAAGCAAATGCAACAGTACATACAAATTACCTACAGCAAAATAACAGTAGGGGCTGAGAACATAACGAAACCAGAGGGTAACTCCCCTCAATAAACCTCACCACAGCGTGAGCTAAACAACATCATGTATTGCTCGAGGCCAATGGCCCATGAGGGGGGATAGAAGCCTCGATATACTGTAGAGCTTCTGCCGGAGTCTCAAAATAATGGGCCCCGTCTCCATGCAGGAACTGCAGCTTGGCTGGAAAAAGGATGGCGTATCGGATCTGCCGCTCCCACAGCAGACGCTTGACTGGGTCGTATGATCGTCTGGCAGCCTGGACCTCAGCAGGAAAATCTGGGTACACATAGATGGTGCTGGATTCCAATTTTAGCAAGCCACTCTCTCTTGATAGACGCAGTATGTGATCTCTGTCTTGGTAATTCAACAACCGTGCTATGATTGTGTCAGCAGCGCTCCAGGCTTGGGGACAGGCACCAATGCCCGATGGGCGCGTTCCACCTGGAACTGAGCTGAGAATTCAGAATCCGCAAACAATTGCTTCAGGAGACTCTCCACAAATTGCTCCATAGTCCCCTCCCCGCTGCCTCAGGAACTCCCACAATATGGATGTTATTCTGACGAGAGTGCGACTCCAGGTCCTCGCACTTCCCTCCAAAAGCGGTGAGTTCCTTTGTCGCCCCCTTCAGAAGCTGATCATGAAAGCGAGAACCGTATCTTCAAGGTGCCCTATCCTCGACTCTGTCCCTGTAATGCTTCCACTCTCCTTATCCATTCTAGCCTACAGGCAGCATATGTTGGCCACAATATCATCCAGCTTAGTATTAATGGATGCAAATCCAGACTGTATTTCTGCCATATCGGGTTCCATCCCGGCAGGTGCGTCATTGCACCCGCAGGGGCACTCTGTGGAAGATACGGTAGATGCCTCCTTGCAAGGAGTGCTAGCAAAGGAATCCATCTGTTCAGGTTTCTTGTCAGCGTCTTTCCTCATTCTCCAGCACACAATGCACCCGGGCAGTGTAATCTCCCTCCAGGTATTCCAACAGCTAGGATGTCTAATTGTATCCAATATGCTAGAGTCTGCACCTCGCCACTCTCCACCAGTCCAGGTGGCCTCCAGACCTGTCAGGCCCAGACCGCAATCCACTACCGGAACCTATAGCCTGGTGCCAAGTTTAATAGGTGCAGTATATCAAGCATACAATATTAAAGGCATAGCCTTCCCTTCTTAATACACAAATGTACTGCTCAGCCTTGCAATGTTGTAGCTGGCCCATAAACGGCAGTACCTTGTGCCTGAAGTGGCTTCCAAAAGCAATGTACTTGCATAAATGGGCAGATGTTCGTAGCTCCCAGTGGCGCTCACTGCAGGCCTGTGGTGCAGCAGGAATTCCAATAGAACGATTTGTGTCTCTATTCTCACCATAGGGCGCCTCCAGACATACAACCGTGCACAATTTTTAAAAGTGCACACACTGCTTCTCCCGCCCACGCAGGTCTCAGGGAATGGTCTTCGAGCCCTGAGCAGCCGCAGTGTCTGGCCTCTGTGGCTCTTGTGAGCAGCAGGCGCTCCTTGCCACTGCCCACCCAACCCCCCAGTAGCGCACAGGCAAGAATCTCGACGGGGAACGGTCAGGAGCTGCCCCCACTGCAGTAAGGACTATCCACTCTCTCCGTGGGTTCCGGGCCGGGAGGCAGTACACACCAGGCGCCTGCAGCTGCGCACGGCCCGAGCGTGCTCCAGACATCCCAGTCGAGTCGAACAGTTAGTCCTCAGGATCGCAGCCACCGCTACACACCAGTGTTGGACACGGCCGGTTCCACGCCCAGTGCTAGATGTCCCTGTCCGCAGTCCCAAGGACAACTAACCGAATGCAGGATTTCTTTAAACACAGGATGTCACTGAGCAGAGAGCCTCTCGCTCAAGCAGCCATCGCAGTTGTTGCTCAGCAGCGCCCCTTTTATTTACTACTTTGAAACCCTCCTCCGCTATGAATTCAGACCTCTACATAGCTCCCACATCTTCCATAGAAATTGTTCACATGAAGACCTCTCCCGGCTGACCTTGCGTTCTTTAAGTGTTCACGTGGAAACCGGCGCCTAATTTAGCTGCTCCGATTGCCCTGGGGAATTTCAGCGGACCAGTGACTGTTCTCCGGCACAGCTGTGCTCAAGATGGTGCTGAGAGCAAGCTGATATGAGGCGGCACCAGCAGAGCTAGTTTCGTCTGACGAAACTGAGCACAGGTGCTGCAGCGGAAAACTCACAAGCCGTGCAGAAGCCTGTGGAGCACTCCCGGCTGCCGCTGAAGAGTTGAGCTGGGCATAGACAAAGGCGGCAGCGCTGCCCCGATCACAGCTAGGCGGCAAGGCCCCGGAGCGCGCTGCACTATAGACATAGGAGACCCAGGAATTTGCCGATTCTGGTGGCTCGCCCCGTTAGCAGGGGCGGCAATACCGCAGCTGGGGGGCTGGGGAGACACTCGTACCACCGCAGAAAAAACAGTGGTGTGAACGCCAACGCTCTGCAGCAGCAGACCAATGAGGCTGGAGCTCGCCCGGTGCAGGAAAGCCTAGCCGGGATGCCTGGAATGTAGTCACCACCTAGGGATTGAGGAGGAAGAGACCCCGCGCTAGGACAGGATCCGGCAGCAAGGACGGCTGGAAGAGCGAAAACAGACTTTTGGATGAGCAGAGCCACGCAGCCTGGGACTGTGGGGTGGCATAATGAGGGAGGTGCTGCGGACTAAGCGCAAAGGATAAACGAAAGTCCAGTAAACCAGTGTGACGAAAGAGGCGGTCCAGGGAAAGCATATAATGTGCATCGGCATGGTGTGGTAAGCTGCACAAGCAACACACGGAGTGAGCGGCTCACAGTTTGTGCAGCCCAAGGCATTATTTGGAAGTCTGCAGTGCAGCAGGGTGCAAGGAACGCAAAGCTGACCAGTGGAGTAATCAACCGATGTGGCACATGGATGTTGAAATCCTGTGCGGATAAGCGCAACATAGGAGGAGAGGCGCAGCTCAATGACAACAGCAGCCGGATGTTGTGGCGCAGATCGGCGCGCCGTGGTGCTTGTAGCTCAACTATTAACTTCTTGCCCTCTACCCAAAAGTCACCGGGTGTAAGGCTGTGTTCACCGACTAGTCGGGAACCTGCACGGAGTAAAGAAGTTGTGGAGGAAGTAACACTTGAGGCTTCAAAAGGGCTCACCAAATCAGACCCGATAGATTATCCGAAGAGCTAAAGGAGGAACTGGCTCAGTCAGTATGGTTGGAGATGAACAATAGTACTGAGGAGATTAGGAAGTAAATAGCAGACTTAGTCCAGGACTTGAAACAGCTGAATGCAAGAGTGGGGTACACGGAAACAAAAGTACAGACCCTGCAGTAGGATGTGCTCCATTCTCAAGAACTAGCCAACACCAAGCAGGACAGGGCTCCCTTGATTACAGCCATAGAGGACTTAGAAAACAGGCACCACCGAGACAACCTCCGCATAGGTGGGGCGGCGGAAGGAGCCGACCTGGGTTCAGCAAGTCTTCAAAGCAATGGCACCTGAGATGGCGAAAGAAGGTATAAAACGGGATCATGTTTAGAGTAGGCCCGCTCAGGAGCACCCCGAGAGCCCAACCAAGGGACATTTGTATTTGTATTTATTTTATTTGTATAGCGCAAAACCAGGCCCGGAGGCTACCGGGCGCATATCTTAGAGGCAGTGGTTACATAACAATATGACATTACAAGTAAACATTTGAATTGAACAGAGTAATCAGAGCATGTTAGAGGTATAGACAGAAATACATAGGTAATCAAGTATTCAGAGTGAAGGTTGGTCGTCTGAGGTGACTAGCCAGAGTTTGGCTTTGTGTTTGAATGAGTTCAGGGAAGGCAGGTTTCTGATAGTAAGAGGGACAGAGTTTCACAGTTTGGCTGCCAGGACTGGGAAACTGGACCCGCCGGCTGTTTGGAGGTTGTATCTGGGGATCAGTAGGCTCTGGCTAAGGGTAGACCTTAGAGATGAAGATGGGGTGTACTGCATGAACCGTTAGGAGAGATTGATGGGGGCCTGGTTATTCATGCATTTGTAGGTCAAGGCAAGCGATTTTAGTGAGATCCTTTGGGGGACTGACAGCCAGTGAAGCTTCTTCCTAGTTTCCGAGATGTGGGCTGATCTAGGGATATTGAAGGCTGCTCTGATGGCGTTATTTTGTATAATCTGGAGTTCGTTTAGGTTACGTTGATTGGTGCCTTGGTATAGTGCATTACAATAGTCCAGCTTGGACATGACCAAAGTCCTAGCAAGGATTGTGCAGTTATGAGTGGAGAGAAAAGGGCGACAAGCAGTGATCAGCTTGCAGGTGTAAGCAGAGGCGGCAGCGACTGCATTAGTTTGTCTGTGGAGGGAGAGAGTGGAGTCAAGGTTTTGGTATCTTTGGAGACTTTTATGGAATTACCGTCGATATTAAAGGAGCTGAACATGGGGTTCAGCTTGTTAAGTCTTTGCTGTGTACGTAGGATGAGGAGCTCTGTCTTATCGTCATTAAGACAGAGCTCATGTTGTGCCATCCAGGTTTGTATGACATGGTATATGTCATTTAAGGATTTGGAGTCTACCGTGTAATCGCCCGTGATGGGGATGAGTATCTGGGTGTCTTCGGCATAATTAGTGTAGGTGACACCCAGATAGTCAAGCACATCGAACAGGGGTTTAGTGAAAACATTGTAGAGGGTGGGGATACGCACGATCCTTGGGAGACCCCTCAAGGGACTGGCACAGGGTCGGCAGAGGAGGTTGGGGAGAAAACCCTCATGTGTCTGTTATCCAGGAATGATTTAATCCAGTTAGTGGCATTGTCGGAGAAGTGGGCTGCAGTTTTCAGATGATGACAGAGGATTTGGTGGTTGACGAAGTCGAAGGCAGCAGATAAGTCTAGTAGTAGTAGCAGGGCTAGTTTACCTTTGTCTTTAAGGTCCTCAATTTGGGTTTTGAGATCTAGTAGGGCAGTCTCTGTACCATGCTTAGGTCTAAAGCCGGATTGTCTAGTGCCTAGAAGATTAGTTTCCAAGTAATTCTGTATCTGAAGATACGCTGCTCTATCTAAGATTTTTAGCAGAAATGGGACCGTCGTGATGGGCCTGTAGTTGGTTGGGACCTCGGGATCTAAGGTTGGTTTTTTTAGAAGAGGGATGACCCACTCATCCTTCAAGTTGTTGGGGACCACTCCCGATTGAAATGAGGAGTTGATAAAAGTAGTAATGAAAGGAGCAAAGTCATGGGCCGATTCCTTAATGATTGGAGCTGGACAGGCGTCCCCTTGGCAATTGGAGGGTTTTAGTTTGCAGATGATTTTCTCAACCTCAAGGGCGGTGAGCGGTGTGAAGCTGAACGGCACAGGAGAATCAGGGGTGGTTATTTTAGGTGGCAAGGTATTGCTAAATAGAGGCGTGTGGAGGGAGTTTTGCTTGGCGTTGATTTTGGATTGCAGAGTGGTTATTTTGTTGAGAAGTGCATTTTGTATATTGTTGCACCAGGTGCTGTCTTTGGTGCACACGTCAGGGGCAGGTGAGGGAGATTCTAATTCTTTGAGAATTTTGAATAATTCTCGTGTTGGATTCTGCTTGGGATATGCGTGTGTTATACGTCTCTTTTTTTGGCTTGAAGGATGGCTTCCTTATAATTGAGTGAGGTGATCAGGAGGGAGGCTTTATTGGCTGAGCTGGGATGACTTTTCCATAGTGCTTCAGCCTTGCGCTTTTCTTTGCGCAGAATGTTAAGCTGCGGGGTGAGCCAGGAGTTCAGGTGGGACTGTTTGGCTTTGCAGGTTTTTAGCGGGGCTATGCTCTCGATGGCTTTGATCATCGCGCTGTTAAAGGCGTCTACTAAGACGGTAGGGTCCTTGTCCTTGTGCTGCAAGGCAAAGGTGTTCAGGCAAGGGAGTATGAGAGGAAGCAGTTTCTCCCTGGTAATGTCCTTTTTATTTCTGGTGGGTATGGCGGGGGCTATGGTGGGTGTGGGCTGAGGGTTGGTGGCTGTCAGGAGGAAGGTAATGACATGATGGTCAGACTAGGCGCAAGCAGTGTTAGAGATGACATTGGTGTTACAATTAAGGTCAGCTAACCAGTCGAGCGTTCTACCCTTGTTGTGTGAAGCATCACAAATGCGCTGCTGGAAGCCTAGGTTGGAGAAGGTGGTGGCACCTTCAGTAGCCATGTGGTCCTTGGGATCAGAAAGGCCAAGGTTGAGGTCACCTAGTAACAATAACTGGGAATTAGGCTTGGTGTTAGCCGACAGGGTGGATGCAACATCATCAGTGAATGAGCCCAGTGGACCTGGAGGTCTGTATAGAAGGCGGAGTGTTGCTGTGTTAGTGGGAGAGAGGGATATTTTCACTGATAGTGATTCTGCAGAACTGAATGGTGTATTGGCAGCAACTCTCATGGTGATCTTGTCACTATGTATGGAAGCAACTCCACCTGACAGGTTGGAATGTCGGCCGTTTCTAATAATGACATAACCCTTAGGTATGGATAGGGCGAGGAGTGGGCCAGAGACATCATGTAGCCAGGTTTCGGTAATGTCTAGGATGTCAAGGTTTTGGACAGTGATGAGGTCTGCGATGTCGAGGGCATGAGCCGTAAGGGATCTTGCATTGATAAGGGCTCCCTTGAGCGCTAAGGTAGGTGAGGTGGACGAGGGGGGGATTAGGTGCCAAAGGTAGGTTGGGCTGTGGAATGGTGGTGTGGCTGTGCTGAGTGCAGGGTGGTCGTGGCAGTCTAGATCTAAGTCTGATATTCCTGTGTTGTAATGTACATGGAAGATTTGGTGTAGGTTTGATGGCAAAGTGCTTAAGCCACAGAGCTGGGTCATTGAGGTAAGGATTCGAGGGAAGGTCTGAGCAGAGGAGAATGGTGGAGGGAGGGGTGATTTGGAGATTATGGCTGTAAGTGTGGTGTGTCTTAAAGATGCTGGCAGGGTGGGTGCCTGCAGTAAAGGATAGGGTTCCTAAAAAGACTATGTGGGTGAGGTAGAGGCTGGCAGAAGGCATCGACCGCATGTCGTGGCCTGGTAGTTGGCGTGAGGCGTAAAGTGTGGTACCAGGGGTGGGGTGGTGGTTAAGGTAGCAATGTCTGGGTACTAGCACACTGTTAGATGCACAGGTAGTGTTGGTAGCGTCTAAATGCAAAATACTGCAGTTAGCCTAAAATCAGCAATAGTACAAGGCAATTGGGTTCAAAGCACTAGGGGTAGCGTCTAAGTGCGAAATAATGCAGTCAGCCTAAAATCAGCAATAGTACAAGGCAATTAGGTTCAAAGCACTGGGGGTAGCATCTAAATGCGAAATAATGCAGTTAGCCTAAAATCAGCAATAGTACAAGGCACTTGGGTTTAAAGCACTGGGGGTAGCATCTAAATGCGAAATAATGCAGTTAGCCTAAAATCAGCAATAGTACAAGGGACTTGGTTTCAAAGCACTGGGGGTAGCATCTAAATTCGAAATAATGCAGTTAGCCTAAAATCAGCAATAGTACAGGCGCTTGGGTTTAAAGCACTAGGGGTAGCGTCTAAATGCGAAATAATGCAGTTAGCCTAAAATAAGCAATAGTACAAGGCACTTGGGTTCAAAGTACTGGGGGTAGCATCTAAATTCGAAATAATGCAGTTAGCCTAAAATCAGCACTAGTCCAAGGCAATTGGGTTTAGAGCACTAGGGGTAGCATCTAAATTTGAAATAATGCAGTTAGCCTAAAATCAGCAATAGTACAAGATAATACATTTGGGCAAAAACAACAATTCTTAAGGGCAGTTAGACCCAGTGCACTGAAGGTAGCAACTGTAGATGAGATGTATCTATTGGCCTGAGAGTACGTGGGGAGGCACTGTAGTTCTAGTGCATAATTAAACTCAATAACGACATAGCTAACATCCGAGTTTCAAATGACATAATTTAGAAAGCAAGTTAAGACATATAGCCAAGATAGGGGCCATGTAAATTAAGATCTGGTGGCACAGCACCTGGATGTAGAGGGCAAGAGGAAGGGTGTGTGGTGTAGCAGTGATCGACTACAGAGTACACTGATATAGCCTGATGGTGGTCACTGAAAATGAGACTCCATCAACAACATGCACAGCATAGATAGGTTGAGCTGTGGTAATTACGATGAGCAGACGATTAAACAGTAAGGAAAGGTGCCATATGTGCACAGGAGTCGTGCACTGCAGGTGTGCCGTCTGCAGAAGGCACTCGCCATATATACAATGTGTACAATTGCAGCCGCAATGATTGGCAAGTGGACAGCACAGTAAAAGAAGCACAGCGCCTAAGTATGGTTCTGCCAAGTACAGGCAGGCACGTTAGACACGTGGTGACCGATTATACCACACGCATAGTGACTAGACCAGAATGACCTGTTTTAGGTTACAGATATACAGAAGTGTGATATCCGGCTCTTAGCTATAGAAGGAGAATGAAGGACGGATCACGGTCTAGTGGGTGGTAGCATAGAAGTTCTTGCGTGCCTCAAAGTTTGTTGTCAGTCAGGTGCAGTGTGTAGAGCGATGAAGCAATTATAAGGAGACTGGGATCAGGGTTGGCCGCAGATGCAGGTGACCCAGGTGTAGGGGGGGTGAGATGTGTAAGGCTTGTGGCCCTGGGCTCCGAACGGCTCCAGACAGGCTCACGACAGGGAAGTGTGCCTTAGACGTTGTGCCATTGAAGGACGGTTCCACTCATACCACAATAAGGAAGAGCTACTGCGCGGCTCGAGGAAACTTGGAACAATCCCCTTCCAAGGGCAATCACTGTTTATCTTTCAGGATATTGCAGCGTTCACACTACAGAAGAGACAATGATTTTGACAAGTCAAGGCAAAGCTGCAGAAGGAATGCGTCCAATACAAGTGTACTTTCCCCTTTGGTTTGTTTGCATGGAAATGCCGGGGAACACTATGCACGACTCCAGAGGAGGTGGGGCAAATACTGGTCTGCAGGTCATAGGTGAGCAGGGACAACAGAACGACTGGCTCTGGTAGAGGATGCAGATGTACAGAAGGCTACACGGCCCCATGAGCACAGGGGGGGGACGCAGACACTCAGCCGTAGGGGGCATGAGAGAAGCATCACTGCAGTATTGTGATGATTTCTTAGGATCTTCCCGGGGCGATCGAGTTGAGGGCAGCGGTCCTAGCCAACAATGGTAGTAAAGGGTGAGGTGAGGATCGGAAGTCTCCTCAATTTAAGGCTTCTGGTTGCAGTGAGGGAGGTTTGAGCCGAGGAGGAAACGTGTGGGGGTGTGAATCACATTCATAACACTCTCTCAGGGTCCTAACATGTAATGTACAAGGTCTCCCTTTCCCGCAGAAGAAGGGAAGACTACTGATTGATCTTGCGCGACTGCAGGTGAATGTGGCGTGCGTCCAGGAGACGCATCTCATGACAAAAGATCAACATATGCTGATGTCCAAATACTATCTGCATCAACTTTATGGAAGCACAAAGAACAAGAAAAAGGGGGGGTACGCATACTGGTGAGTAGGAAGGTTCAATTTACCCTGGTGAAGATTAAGTCGGATAAAGAAGGAAGGTACCTCTTTGTAGAGGGGTGGTTTAATGAAGCATTATTAACAATAGCATGAGTGTATTTGCCAAACTGTGGCCAGAACATATTTTGCAGTGCAGCATTACGGGAATTTGTGGAATTTGCCAGTGGGGACATGCTCTTTACGGGAGACTTCAATATGACCTTTGATCGAAACTGGGATGTCTGCTGAGGTGCTCACATGGGCACAACACAACCATCGAAACGTCTGTTAAGGGGGTTGGAAGAAGCTGGGGTAGTAGACGCCTGGAGACATGCAAACATTGCAACAAGGGACTTCTCCTTCTCCCACGAACGCAATGTTTTCAACAGGTTATACTACATGCTGGTGGGGGGTAGGATTCTCCCAAAGCTACACTCTGTAATGATGGGCACAACCAACACTCGGATCACGCCCCAGTGTATATCACATGGGATCTACACCCGCGGGAACATAGGTCCAACTACTAGAGGCTGAACCTGTCTTCTTCTACAGGACCTGGTATGTCAAGGGGAGATTAGTGAGAGCATAAAGCATTATTTTAAAGAGAATGCCCAAGGAATGACTAGTGAAGTGTAATTTGCTGAAGGTTACAGAGGTGCAAAAGCATGGATTGGGGGAGGAGATAACAAAAGAGGAAATCATGAGAGCCAATAGCTCCATAAAAAACAAATATAGCACCGGGCCTGGATGGATTCTGTTCAGAATTTTATAAGACGTGTGCAAGCGCACCTCTGGGCCCACTTCATGTGTTATTCAACACAATCTGGAGGGAAGGTAGGGTCCCAAGTTCGAGCGGGGAGGCGTAGGTGTCTGTGATACCTAAAGAGGGTAGGGAAACAGGTCTCTGCTAGTCATACCGCCCCATTGCATTACGACACCTAGACCAGAGGTTTTACACCAAAATCTTAGCGGTGCGCCTGGACCAAATACTCCTGGGATTAGTAACCAAAGGTCAATTGGAACTTGTCTTTGGGAGGCAGGCGGCGAATAACACAAGACGGTTGATAGACCTTATCGATATTGCACACAGGCGAAAGATGCTGGCGATACTAGTGGCCTTAGATGCCGAAAAGGCATTTGACTGCGTGGAGTGGGGATACTTGAGGAAAGTGTTAAGAAAGTTTGATCTGGGTGAGAACTTCATTAGGGGTGTGTTTGCTTTATATGCAACACCCTGTGGAAGAGTTGTGGTGAACGGTCATTCATTGCAGGGCTTTCGTTTGAGTAGAGGAACGGTTCAGGGCTGTTGAGCCTCTGGCCGATCGAATGAGGACCATGGAAGACATAAAGTACATCAACTATGGTGGCGTCTATCACAAGATAGCGTTATATGCTGATGATATTCTTTTGGTGCTTTCGGAACTTGAGTGCTTGCTCCCCCCAACGCTAGAACTCCTTGAAGAATAAAGAGCGGTATCTGGGTTCAAAATAAACCTGGACAAACGTGAGGCCCTGAATCTGTCCCTAACGCAAGACAGGGAGCAGGCCCCGCAAGTTACCCCCCCTTTAGATGGGCGCTGAAGAGCATCAACTATTTGGGAACTCAGATTCCGGCCAGGCTGTGTGACTTAAATAAGGCTAACTACTACAGCGTGATCAGGACGGATCTATCGAAGTGGAGTAAACCGGAACTATCATTAATGGGTAGAGTGGCAGCAATGAAAATGAATGCCCTGCCAAAACTGTTGTACTTGTATCAAGTCTTGCTAGTGGTGCTTCCCAAACTAGCTCTAGGGAATCTCCAAAAGGAGCTTGACAAATTCATGTGGAGGATCCGCCCAGCTAGAGTAGCAGCCGCAACACTATATAGACCCAGGGTTGGGGTTGTCTGGCATTGCACATCTTCGGAAATGCTACCAGACGACGCAATTGAGAATATCGCAAGACTGGGTTGACCCGAAGTCGAAAGAAAATCTGGAGACAACTGGAGGATCGGGTCGTCGGCAGACCCCTTGGGTATATGTCAGGGATCCTCCCTGCTCTGATAGTCCTATATGCATGTACAAACTCCCATCCACTGCACCACACTCAGGCCCGGCAACCCTGATCCACCTTAATGCTAACTTTACACCGGCCTACCGAGGCAAAGCCTTCCAGACATGGCAGACGAGAGGTTGTGAGTTCATTTCACACATGTTTGTGGGAGGGGAAATTAGATCATTTACTTCCTGCAAATACACGTTTGGCATAAGTGAAGGGTAGCGCTTTAGCTACCTACAGCTCAGACATTGGGTCCTTCGAGGGGCTAATAAAATGGATGCTACAAGGCAACTAACTCCATTTGAGAAGTTGATTTTCTGTCATGGCGTGCTGCAGGACTGATCTCGCAGTTGTATAGCTGTCTCAACGCACCCGCGAATGTGGGTCTCCCTACCTAGGTAAAAGGGTGGAACAGAGATCTAGGAAGAGAGTTGGACAAGAAACAATGGGCAGAGATATGGAAGGGAATCTCGAAGGGGACTGTCTGCACCCAATATGCAGAACAAAATTGAAAGATGCTGGCAAAGCGGTATATATCCCCGAAAGATAGGCTCACACAGGGGAGTGGGAAACTGGGTTATGCTGGAGAGGATGCGGAGCAGCAATGCTGGAGAGGATGCGGAGCGGCAGGCACATATTTGCACATCTGGTGGTGCTGTCCCAAGCTGCAACCCTTTTGGGAAGAGATGGTTGCTATATTGAGTCAGATAACCGGTTTAAAGAATGACTGCTGCCCGGAGCATGTCTACTGGGATGGTGGGCCCTACAGCAAGTGAAGAGGCATGGGGAGCTGCTTGACATAGTCGATATGGCTTCTTAGACTGATGCTGATAGTTGCCAGGAAAACTATTGCTGTGCGCTTGAAGTCAACTCTTTCTCCATCTATTGATGACTGGTTGTGTGACATGTGGCGGCTCCTTATCTGTGAGAAGGTGACATACGCCCTACTTGACAAAATGACATTATTCTTTAGGAAGTGGGAGGTATTTGTGCAGTTTTGTTAAGGATACGAACAAGGACTGCTCCGGTCCTCTCCGGCTCAGGGCATTGGGACTATTAAACATGTTGTAAAGGGACAGATGGTAAAACACATGGAACATGGACGATAAGATAGTGCTTGAAAGGAGAGATTGACAGGCTGTGATGGTATGTGGGAGGGGAGGCTGGTGGGCAGGTAGGTGGGAGGGAAGGGCTGAGGGGGTGTTGGCAGTTTTGTTAATATGAAGAGCTGAGCTGAAAGTGCCATTTGTAACTTCATTGTTGAATGCAACGTTTGATTTAAGATTTGTTGTTTTGTGGTCTTGAAACTTTGATAAAAAGATTTGAACACAAAATGGAACAGCATTAAATCCGTACCTGGTGTAAAGGCAAAAAGTAAGAGACTGACACACAGGTGGCATATTTTTGGTTATAAACTTTTATTGTGTAAAATAAAAGGAGAAAACCCTATCTGGCCCTATTACTAAGAGGGGTTTCCCTGCTACAACCAAATACTAAGGACTCTGTCAGGATGTCCGTCAAAAACAAGTAGTCCACTGTTGTGTGTCAAAACATATTTCCTTCCCTTGCACTCTAAATTATACTAAAGTAAAGGGGTGATCTTGGTCTGGAATAGTGTCTCCATTCTTCTGGATGTTAGACCAAAGTTCATTTTTCGGATGATGTGAAAAGGAAAAGTTCTTCAAAAAGGTTGAAACCAAAAGTCTTAAAAGTATTCCTTGCTTGGCACTCCACCAATGCACATGGAAACAAAGTCTTGTATCTCCACAGTGTTTGGGTGGGGGCGGCGACGGAAGAGGTGGTGTCTCCCTCTCTCCCCTAACCTTCTGCCGGTTTCTCAACACTTTTCACAGTGCCAGGAAGGACAACCTCCTTCTACAAGCTTTTTACCATGCAGTTCCCAATGGCAGCGGGAATGGCTCCTTTCCCATGGTCTTTCTTGGGCTTCTCACAATGCCAAGGACCTAACTCCCTTCTCATGGCTTCTCAGACAATTTTCACAAACATCAGGATGGGACGATTTGCTTTCCCTGCCCTTTCTCCTGACTCTTCACATGGCCAAGAGAAGGACTCCCTTCTCTTGGCTTCTCTCACAAAGTCCATCAATGAAGAAACAAGTGCCTCTTGTATTCCCAAATGTCCAGTTCACCAGTGTTGAGGGGGATAGCTCTCTCCCTAACCTGCTCAGATTCTTCAACTGGTTTCACAATATCAGGGGGAACTACCTCCTTTCCCTGATTTCTTCCGGCTTTACAAAACACAACTCTGAATGCCAGGGGGGACGCTTCTCTTCCCCTGTGCCATTCAGGCTTTCTTTCAGCAGTTAAAAATGCCGGGGGCGGGGGGGCGTGGCTGCTTACCCTGGCCTTTCTCAGCTTTGAACAATTCATCATGCTGGGGAGCCGGTGGTGGCTGCTTCCATTGAACTTTCTCGGCTTTCTAGGCAAAGTCAGCCTGGTTTACTCCTCTGCCAGTTACTGTGACTATGACGAACAAGAAGGATGCTTCTTGTTAATCCTATGGGTGCAGGTCCCAGACTTACACTTTCTGCATTCCCCTTCTATCTATTGGTTCACTCTACTGCCAAGTACTACAGTGCTTTTCCCAATAGGAAAAAGTTGTTTTCGAATGGATTGTGTCCTCCCATGTATTCCTCAAATATGATAATTCGTATCTCCAGCTTCGCTGCTTCGGAATTTTTTTTTCGACAGAGGGCACTGTGCACAAGGTCGAGGCGTCGATGTCCCTCGGAGGTCACCGTAGGATGTCGACGTCACTCTTGGCATAAATAGCTTGTGCCGGGCCCGTTGGCTTCAGTTCCGTTATTCCAAGCTTTGCTTCGAGAACACGGCGCACTTCGTCTTTTCTTAAGGAGAGAAAATGTCATCCTTATCCACTCATTCGACCCCTAAGTCGGGGTTTAAGAAGTGTAAGGACTGTGGGGCAAAGATGTCCATCACAGATGCCTACCTAGTTTGTCTTTGGTGCCTATGTCCCGACCACCGGACCGGAGACTGCGGCTCCTGCCAGTCGATGATGGAGAAAGCTCTTTGCGAATGTAAGGGTAAGCTTGCGGTGGGTCGGGATGCTTCGAAGGTCTCTTCGAAGAAGGTGAAAAGATAGGAGGAATGAAAGGATTTTGCTCGACATAAACACAGGGTCCGGATCGAGGAGTCGTTCAGTACATTCTTCGAACTCCTGTAAGATCAAAGAAGAGACGCCATAGGCCTCGTTCTTCTTCAGACTCCTCCACAGAGCTGGTTCGTTGTCCAACCAAATCGGATTCTCCCAGAAAATGGGATGAATTTCGATCACAAATGATGCAAATCTTTGTGAACGCGGCCTCGACCCCCTCAAAGGAGCCTCGCAAGAGCAAGACCCCGGTCACTCCGATGGACGACACAGGCAGGTCGAAAACTACTTCGGCGAGTAGTAAGTCGGATTCTGGACATCATCGACCCGACACAAAGGTGTCGAAGATTTCGGCCCGTGAAAGAGTACATCTCCGATTCCATCGAAGGCCTCGACGATTTCATCGACGCCATCGTCGTCAATTACTTCGATGCGAAGACCTCGAAGGTTACATCAACACCATCAGTGGCGATAACTTCAACGGCGAAGACCTTGATGACTACTGCGTCATCGGGTAAACCATCAACGCATTCAACAATTCCGTCGAGTTCTTCGACGACTTTAGCAGAGAAAGAAAAGGTGTATATAGACCTATCCCGAGATCTGACTTTAAGTCCATGTCCTCCATTTCTGAGGAGGAGAGTGCCTCAGAAGAAGATATTTCCCCTTTAGGAGTCAGGTATGTCTCTAGGGATGTACCTGAGGATTTAGATGATCCAGAATCAAAATTGAGAGATCTCTGCCACTCCCTCCACTCTGCCAGTGGTATTGACACATCTCCAGAGTTGGAGTTCTCTAAGCCTGACCCTACAGATCACGCTGATTCTGGGTACAGCAACCTCATGAGTTTAGTTTCTTTATTTATACAGCGCCCCGAACCCTGGGGTAACTGGGCGCCAGAGACTTGGAGGAGGTTACAACATGATATGGACATACAGTAGATCAACAATAAGTGCAGTTGACCGGGTTACAATGTGGTCGACAGTAGACAGGTGCAGTGCGAAAAGAAGACAGATGGCGGTGGAGTTCTTGTTATTGAGCCATGATTTAGTTTTGGCTCTAAAAGGCCAGAAGGATGGTCCAGCTCTAAGGTTCAGTGGTATGGCGTTCCACATTTTGGCAGCTAGGACCGGGAAGCTGGAACCGCCTGCTTTTTTTCGGGAGAATTTGGGGATGGAAAGGCAGTGTGCGTAAGGTGTTCTGGTTGGTCTGTATGAAGTGTGTTTAGAGAACTTGTCTGCCAAGTATTTGGGGACGTCGTTGGCGAGGCATTTGTGGACGATAACCAGGGATCTGAGAGTAATTCTGTCTTGTACAGGGAGCCAATGAGCATCTTGTCCAAAGCTAGAAATGTGTGCGTGACGTGGGATACTCAGGGCAGCTCTTAGTGCATTGTTCTGAAGCACTTGCAGTTTGTTCAGATTGCGTTGTGAGGTGCCAAAAAAGAGAGTATTACAGTAGTCAATTTTTGAGAGCACTAGTGCTCTGGTTAGGGTGATGCAGCTGGACAGAGAGAGGAAGGGTTGCAGGTTTTGAGGAGCTTATTAGTATAAACTGTGGCTGAGGCTGTGGCGTTCACCTGCCTTTTGAGTGAGAGAGTTGAGTCTAGATAGACCCTAAGAGTTTTTATTTCTTTGGCCACAGTGATAAGATTACCGTCTATGTTGATGGATGCGTAACGGGGGTCCAGTTTGTTTAGCCGTGGTTGGGAGCCGACGAGAAGGAGCTCCGTTTTCTCGTCGTTGAGGCATAAGCCGTGCTCTGCCATCCAGACTTGGATCTCCAGGTAAAGATTGTTGATCTTTGTGGAGTCCTCTTCATAGAACCCTGATAAGGTGATGAGAACCTGGGTGTCATCCGCATAGTTTGTGTATGTGATGCCCAGGTTGTCAAGGCGGTCGAACAATAGCTTAGTGAAGATATTGTATAGGGTCGGCGAGACGCACAAACCTTGAACGCCGCAGAGGATGGGGATGGGGATGAGGATGGGTTGGGCTGAGGCCCCCGGGGAGAAGACCCAGGTGGTTTGGTTGGCTGGGAAAGACTGGATCCAGGCCGTCGCCTGGTTAGAGAAAGTCGCAGATGCTGTCAGATGTTCCGCGAGGATCTGATGGTTGACAAGGTCAAAGGCTACAGAAAGATCTAGCAGTAAGAGAATGGCTAGATTGCCCTTGTCTTTAGCATCGTCCATCTGGATTTTTAAGTCCAGGAGAGCTGTCTCTGTTCCGTGCCTTGGTCTGAAGCCTGATTGCCTAAGGCCTAGGAGGTTGTTCTTTTCCAGGTGCTTATGAATTATCAAGTAGGTCACTCTGTTTAGGATTTTTAGGATGTAGGGAACAGTGGTGATTGGCTTATAGTTGGTTGGGTTATTGGGGTCTAGGTTTTTTTTTAATTTTTTTTTTTTTAGAAGAGGCATGACCCATGCCTCCTTGAGGCTGCTAGGGACTGAGCTTGATTTGAAGGATTCGTTGATCAGGGCGGTTATGAAGGGGGCCAAATAGTTGGCACCTTCCTGGATGATGGGCGCTGCACATGAGTCACCTTGGCATCTGGAAGGCTTGAGGCCTTTGATGATGCATTCCACTTCTTCCGTAGATACCGGGGAGAAGGAGAAGGGGTGGCAGGTTGGGGTTTCGGAGGAGGGCGGAGGTGTGGGAGAATTTGTTTTTTTCGCTAGGCTAAGCATTTTCTGTGCTATTTTGGATTGTAGCATGGTTATTTTGTCCGCCAGGGCTTTCTGGATCCTCTCGCACCAGTCTGCATCTTTCACGCAGGTTTCTGAGGGTGTGGACGGGGACTCGAGTTCCCTGAGGATGGTGAAAGAGCTCCTTTGTTTTAGATTTGGCGCTCTCAATTCTGTTGTCGTAAGTCTCTTTTTTTTGCCCTGAGGATGGCCGATTTGTAGGTGGTGGCTGCAATCGTGAAGTGTGTTTTGTTGGCTTGGTTAGGTGTTTTTCTCCATGTGGCTTCTGCCGCACGTTTGCCATTCCGGAGGATTTTTAGCTCTGGGGTGAACCATTTGTTCAGGTGGACTGCTGGTTTGGCTTTGGTGAGTTTGAGGGGGGCGAGGGTATCTACTGCTGAGTCAAGAGTTTTGTTATAGAGGTCGGCGAGTGACGAGTTTTATGGGGTGGAGTAGGTCTTCACCTACTTTTGAACAAGATGATATGACTGATATTCTGGATCAGGGACAGCAGAAAGATCCAGTTCTGCCTTTTCACAGGGCTCTGGGAAACTGGGAAACACCTGAATCTGGTTCTGCCATAGATAGAAATCTCACTAGAAAATGCAGACCACAGTCTTCAGATCCTGATTACCTCAGGAAACACCCCACACCTGAAAGTTTAGTGACCCAAGCTGTGACTGCGTCTAGGCAGTCAGCATATCCCTCTATCCCCCTAATAGGGAGGATGGCCTCGGGCAGTATGGCCTTAATGTCCACAAACGTCATTTGTACCCTGGCCAGGTTTACGCATAACCTGTGGGACTGCATTAAAGGGGCGGCTGAACATATTCCAGAAGGCGAGGAAAGGGAAGGCTTTCTGAATATTGTAAAGGACGGCAAGGAGGCGATGGGAGAGTGCCTCCGGTCAGGGTTGGATACAGCTGACAGTGTCATCAGATCCATGGCTGCAAGCACAGTTCTACGCAGATTTGCGTGGCTAAGAAAGTCAGGCTTTGCACCAGACGTGCAGGCCAAACTTCTTAACATGCCTTTCGACGGCTCAAGTTTGTTCGGCAGCAAGGCGGACAAAAGTTTGGAGAAGCTGCAGGCTAAGTCTCTTAGCGCCTCCATTCAGCAACCTCAGCACTTCTACTCAGGGTCATCTTCCTGGAGAGGTTGTTCTTTTCGATACAACCCCTCATCTGGTAGAGGAAGAGGCAGGCCGTGCAAAGGAAAGATACCTCGAGGTGGACGAGGAAAAGGTGCAAAATCAGCCTCAGCAGTGGCATCTTTGCCCTCAGCTACTGCTGCAGCTGCCCCTAGACCACTCTGAGGCCTTATCCAACAAAACCCCGATGAGAGGCAGAATCTCACAGCATCCGAAGGAATGGCGGGGCATTGCCTCAGATGCTTGGGCACTGGAAAAAGTGGAACGCGGTTACTGCTTTCCTTTTCTGAAAACTCCTCTGGATCATAGCCCAGCTAGTTTCTCCCCACTGTTTAATTTATACTTGCGGTCCCTATGCATATTGTTAACCCATCTCACTATATTGTTTACTAACTTAGCCGATGATATACATCTGGTATTAGGCCTCAGTGGAGACTACAACCAGGACAGCAAAAAACTAACATCTATTTACAACACCATTGAAGCCTGGATGAAGGCTAACTGGATGTGCCTTAATGGCACCAAAACCGAGCTCATGATTTTCGGCTCATCCCATGCCAGAAAAAAAACTCAGCCCAGCTTTTATTCTACATTTAACATTAATGAGACACCAATCCTGGTGTCAGAAAAAGTTAAAACGCTAGGAATCTACATGCAGGCATCCTTGGGAGCTGAAGCCCAAGTAGCCTACCTAAAAAGAAACTGTAATTATTAACAAGAAACTCCTGAGGAAAATCAAACCCCTACTAAACAAACAAAACCGTACAACAATTGCTAGGGCCACTATACTCTCACGGCTAGATTATGGTAATGCTCTGCTGCTGGGCGTCAGTAATAAATGCCTTAAACAGTGCCAGGTGATTCAGAACAACGCTATAAGAACTATAAACGGTAAAACAAAGAGATATCACAGGTGAGAGGAGAGACCTACACTGGCTAGCCATAGATGAACGCATCACATTCAAATCTTTGACTTTGGTTCATCGCTGTCTATATGGAATTGCCCCAATATATACATCAAGAAACAATTCAAGAGATACGAACCAAGTCGAAATATCAGATCTTCAAACAAAGGCCTACAACAGGCCATGCCAACTAAAAGGACAAACGGTTTAGGTAGGGCCTTCTCAACCAAAGCAATAGCCAAATGGAATAAACTACCTGAGACCTTAAGAACTGAAACAAACCTACTATGCGTCAAGAAAACACTGAAAACCCTGCTATTCAAATAAAGTACTACTAAATCCAACATCTGAACCACACACACACACATACATGTTGTCCCGTCACATGTTGTCATACAAATACATAAATAATCATCCAGCGGGAGCCAGCTCTGCCAAAATTCCAGATCCACTCCTTGTACAGGAGATTTTAACCCTGCTAGAGAAAGGTGCATTAGAACATGTACCTGTAGCGAAGGGGAACAAGGGCTGGTACTCCCCTTATTTTCTCATTCCAAAAAAATACAGAGGAGTGAGACCCATCTTGGACTTAAGAAACTTGAACAAGTTCCTCAGGAAGGACAAGTTCAAGATGGTAACCCTTTCTCAGATCCTTCAGGCTCTCCAATTCCAAGACTGGTTGGTATCATTGGACCTTCAGGATGCTTTCTTTCATGTGCCAATCCATCTCGAGCATAGAAAGTACCTGGGGTTGGCGGTTCTCACCATCAGTTTCGAGTTCTGCTATTTGGGCTAACCTTCGCCCGAAGGGTTTTCACCGGGTTGATGGCGGTGGTGGCAGCGAGTCTCAGGAGAGGGAGTATTCACCTCTACCCCTACATGGACGATTGGTTGATCAGGGCTCGTTCCCCCGAGCAAGCTCAGGAACATTTCACAATCACCTGCCACTGCCTACACACACTGGGCTTCTCCCTCAATTTCAAGAAGTCCCATATGATACCATCGCAAAGACTCCAATTTATTGGAGCAGTCCTGAATACTTCCTCGGGCAAAGCCTTGCTTCCCGAGGTGAGAGCTCTTCACATTCTGCAGATGGTAACAAAATTCCAAAATGGCCAGCATTTGCCGGCCTTTGATTTTCTGAGATTGCTCGGTCTCATGGCATCCTGCATTTTTCTGGTGCCAGAGGCCCGACTGAGAATGAGATCCCTTCAATGGGCCCTAAGGACACAGTGGTCCCAATTCTCGGGGAATATGTCGAATCTTCTGCAAGTTCCAAGCACAGTTGCTCAGGACCTTCTATGGTGGGCTTGCAATATCCTCAGAGGAGAACCTTTTTAGCAACCATGGCCAGAGATAATTGTAGTGACGAGCGCCTCACTCACGGGGTGGGGAGCCAACACCAACGATCTGACAATCAGCTGTCGTTGACCTCCATCGTAGTCCAAACTACACATCACCCTTTTGGAGCTGAGGGCAATCGGATTAGCGCTTAAGGCCTTCCTGCCATCTGTACGGGGAAAGGCTGTCCTGACAATGACTGACAGCAAAGTGGCCATGTACTACCTCATCAAGAGAGGAGGTGTAGGGTCATTACCACTGGGCAGAGAGGCAATGCAGCTCTGGTTCTGGGCAATTCAAGAAGGAATCTCCCCGTCGGCCGTTCACCTAGCCGGAGAGGAGAACATGGCAGTGGACGCTCTGAGCAGGCAGAGCACAGTCTCCCACAAGTGGGAACTAGTTCAGGAAGTCCTTCAAGATATCTTCACCCTTTGGGGATCTCCTCCATTGGATCTGTTTGTGACCAGTGCCAAATGGAAGTGTGAGCTGTACTACTCCAGGGAATCTCCCAAAAGAGGAGCTCTACGGGAGGCGTTCGTAGTAGACTGGGAGTTTCCACTCCTGTACATGTTTCCACCAGCCCCCTAAAGCCCCCTCATTCCTCAAGTAATCAGGAAGTTCATAAAGTTTGGGAAGTCCATGATCCTAATTGCTCCGGATTGGGCCAGGAGGATGTGGTACTTCGACCTTCTGGACATATCCATCTGCCCTCCAATACGTCTTCCACAAAGAGAGCCTCTTCTCTCGCGAGAGGGAGGTTGGGTTCTCCATCCAGAGGGCAAGACACTCGACCTTCACGCATGGTTTCTGAGAGGTTGAGATATAAGGATTGGGATGTCTCGGACGACGTAATGGAGATTTTGCTTTTGGCCAGAAGGCCAGCAACAAAATCCTTCTACCGCTGCCAGTGGAACACATTCTGCAGCTGGTGCAGGGATAAGAATGTGGACCCTTTTACATGCAGTACATCTATGGTGTTATCATTCTTGTTACACCTGGCTAATCTGGGGCTCCAGGTTGGCACAATGAAAGGGTATCTGGACACGCTATCTATTTATTAGCGCTCCTCTGAAGAGGTATCTTGCTTCAGAATTCCACTGGTTATACAGTTTTGGAAAGGATTGACAAATGTATTTCCTCCGGTCTCATTTTTGGATCTCAACCTAATTTTAAAATTTCTAATGTGTGCTCCATTCAAGCCTATTCACTCCTGTCCTTTAAGATTTAAAGACCATCCTTTTAGTGGCTTTTACATCAGCCCATAGGGTGAGTGAACTTCAAGCCTGGTCCTGCAAGCCTCTTAACACTGTCGTCTTTAAGGATAGAGTGGTGCTTTAAAGTTAAACCTTCCTCTTTACCGTTTCATTTAACTCAAATCATTCTACCTTCTTTTTATCCTCCACCTCATCCTGGAAAGGAAGAGGAGAGGTTACACAGGCTTGACCCAAGACGTGCACTTAGCTTCTACATTTCCAGGATGTCTAAATTAAGACCAGTTTAACTAAGGTAGCGGGCGCCCCTCTCTCGCAAGAACAGACATGATAACCTGTTCAGTGGTTATTAACCACTTGAGAGTTCGCAGCCACTGCTTTTACTCACTGTGCCTTTCACAGATGGGAAATATCCATTTGCATATCAGTCTTTGTCCTGCCCAGGGGCAGTCCAGCACCGAAATACAATGGCAACTCCAATCTGAACGAGAGTACCACCAGCAACCCCATACACGTGTTTCACCCTTGTTGGGGATCATCAGTGAGGTGAAGCTGATGCCTCTTTAAGCACAGTGAGAGGGAGACCACGTCTGGTTGCCCACAGGAGACCTAGGGTTACCAATCCCAGGTTCCTTAAAAAATAGTTTAACTAAGGTAGCGGGCGCCCCTCTCTCGCAAGAACAGACATGATAACCTGTTCAGTGGTTATTAACCACTTGAGAGTTCGCAGCCACTGCTTTTACTCACTGTGCCTTTCACAGATGGGAAATATCCATTTGCATATCAGTCTTTGTCCTGCCCAGGGGCAGTCCAGCACCGAAATACAATGGCAACTCCAATCTGAACGAGAGTACCACCAGCAACCCCATACACGTGTTTCACCCTTGTTGGGGATCATCAGTGAGGTGAAGCTGATGCCTCTCTAAGCACAGTGAGAAGGAGACCACGTCTGGTTGCCCCCAGGAGACCTAGGGTTACCAATCCCAGGTTCCTTAAAAAATAGTTTAACTAAGGTAGCGGGCGCCCCTCTCTCGCAAGAACAGACATGATAACCTGTTCAGTGGTTATTAACCACTTGAGAGTTCGCAGCCACTGCTTTTACTCACTGTGCCTTTCACAGATGGGAAATATCCATTTGCATATCAGTCTTTGTCCTGCCCAGGGGCAGTCCAGCACCGAAATACAATGGCAACTCCAATCTGAACGAGAGTACCACCAGCAACCCCATACACGTGTTTCACCCTTGTTGGGGATCATCAGTGAGGTGAAGCTGATGCCTCTCTAAGCACAGTGAGAGGGAGACCACGTCTGGTTGCCCCCAGGAGACCTAGGGTTACCAATCCCAGGTTCCTTAAAAAATAGTTTAACTAAGGTAGCGGGCGCCCCTCTCTCGCAAGAACAGACATGATAACCTGTTCAGTGGTTATTAACCACTTGAGAGTTCGCAGCCACTGCTTTTACTCACTGTGCCTTTCACAGATGGGAAATATCCATTTGCATATCAGTCTTTGTCCTGCCCAGGGGCAGTCCAGCACCGAAATACAATGGCAACTCCAATCTGGTTAATAACCACTGAACAGGTTATCAGGCCTTGTTCTGTCGAGAGAGGGGCGCCCGCTACCTTTGCAAACTAAATTTCAAGGAACCTGGGATTGGTAACCCTAGGTCTCCTGGGGGCAACCAGACGTGGTCTCCCTCTCACTGTGCTTAGAGAGGCATCAGCATCACCTCACTGATGATCCCCAACAAGGGTGAAACACGTGTATGGGGTTGCTGGTGGTACTCTCGTTCAGGTTGGAATTGCCATTGCATTTCGGTGCTGGACTGCCCCTGGGCAGGACAAAGACTGATATGCAAATGGATATTTCCCATCTGTGAAAGGCACAGTGAGTAAAAGCAGTGGCTGCGAACTCTCAAGTGGTTAATAACCACTGAACAGGTTATCAGGCCTTGTTCTGTCGAGAGAGGGGCGCCCGCTACCTTTGCAAACTAAATTTCAAGGAACCTGGGATTGGTAACCCTAGGTCTCCTGGGGGCAACCAGACGTGGTCTCCCTCTCACTGTGCTTAGAGAGGCATCAGCATCACCTCACTGATGATCCCCAACAAGGGTGAAACACGTGTATGGGGTTGCTGGTGGTACTCTCGTTCAGGTTGGAATTGCCATTGCATTTCGGTGCTGGACTGCCCCTGGGCAGGACAAAGACTGATATGCAAATGGATATTTCCCATCTGTGAAAGGCACAGTGAGTAAAAGCAGTGGCTGCGAACTCTCAAGTGGTTAATAACCACTGAACAGGTTATCAGGCCTTGTTCTGTCGAGAGAAGGGCGCCCGCTACCTTTGCAAACTAAATTAAGACCAGATCAACTTTTTGTTGGTTACACAGGCTACAAGATTGGTATGGTGGGCTCAAAATAAACCATATCTTGGTGGATCATTTTAGGAATCTCTGACTGCTACAGATTAGCTGGAAAAGATCCCCCTGAGCACATTCCACAGGGGCATGGCTAGTTCGTCTGCCTTACAGAGCGGAGTCCCAATTCAGGATATTTGTGCAGCAGCACATGGTCCTCCGTCCACACATTTAACAAGCTTTATAGTATGGACTCTTCCTCAGGCTTTGAAGGTGTTTTTGGGAAGGCAGTGTTACATTCTGCACACACAGACCAATAAGAACCTCCTAAATTATTATTAAAGACTGGACAATTCTGACTCCCTCCTCCGGAAATGCAAGCACTGCTTTGGGAGTCTATCATAAAATGAGGAATATGCGGGAGGACACAATCCATTCGAAGAACAAGTTACTTAGCCGTGGTAACGTTCTTTCAACTGGATGTTACTCCCATGTATTCCTCATCGCCCCTCCCAGACTACCCTGCAGTAGAATTTCGTTGTTATTGCAGTTTACGCTCTTTCAGGGTGAGTAACTATCCGGCATAGGATAATCCAATACATGTAAAAAACAGAACTGAAGCCAACGGTCGCTGATTGTGCTATATACCATTGGTGATGTCGACATCGAGACTGAGGCCTTCGAGGGACATTGAGTTGATGTGCAGCGCCCCTTGCTGGAAAAATTTGCTGAAGCAGCTAATGTAACTTATTTTTAGTGTATAAGCACCTTACAAATGCACAATAAAATAAATAAATAACAAGTATGATCACTTATTGGATTGGCTGGACTCTTCCTCGTCCCAATTTTCCAATATACTTCAGTCAAGTGGTCCCTCGTCTCAGTGCTTCTTATAAGGGCTGGATTATCTACTTTACACAGATACATGGACTTGTGGGGGACTAATGTACTGTGCTTGGAGAATGAGGATGTGGGTGGTTGTGATGTGTTGTGACCATACTACGTTCTCCCTGAAGAGTTGTCTATGAGATCCTCCCGCTGAGTAACACCCAAGGGGGACTATCGGCTAGTGGCCTCACTTCCCTGGTGTCATGGGAAAGGACGCCCCCTTGAGGAGAAGGGACGACATCTGAAGATTTGTCCCACTGGATTCTTTGAAAGTAACAGACTGTTAAATTGATTGTGCAGTTCTGCATGGGGTTTCTCAATAAAGGCATATCTGAAATAAACCTGTTTCACGTGATATAAAACTCTAAATGCATAAATATATGTTTTATAGAATTGTACTTGCTGGAGGAAAGATTTTCTGTTTTGGCATGAAGTCCACGGACACGGGTATATTGAAGAGAGAGCTATTTTGGCTGTGCACTCAGACTGGACGTCTCCTGCCACAAGAAACCAATCAACTGACTATCTGGGTACCATTGGAGCATGCGTTCTTCTCAATAGATAATCAGAAAGTGTGGCATGCAAGCTCTAACCCTAGTGTGTGCCTTGGAGCAAGGGTCCTTGTAATTGGGTGCCTTAGAAATTGGGCTTCAATCGTCGGTATAAGCCCCTATTTGCTCCTGATGCGCAGTGCTTTCCCGGTTGCATCTTCCCCTTGTGCCCTTGTCAGCACACACCCACTGTCGCCACCACCCGCCCTGTCTACCTGGCAAACATTCATACCATGCAGCAGACTCCCCCCTTGCTCCTGCAACCAACCTTGCTGTATCCTTCTTGGCCATGCCCTTTGCAGTCGTTTAACAGGAAGAGTGGCACACAGCAGAGCACCAGCCACCCTTACTTTTAAATGTATTTCCAAAGCAAAAAAACTCTCTGCACATGGACATGTGTCGAGTGCTAACATAATTAACGTCTGAATTCTCTGGCAGACTGGGTCTGTAATGGCACCAAGTCCTTGCAGATCACCTAGCTGCACTTAGCAACAGCAAACTAGCCTGAGTCTAACAGGCCTGACTGTGGTAAGTCAGAATTAGGAGACGGACAAGGTGGCATTGTAACTGACTCTTTTCACGCAAAACATATGCTAACCCTAACTCTTAGGTTCTTAGCCCTATCCTATAAAAACATTCACAAACAGTGCTCATCCGGATGTCTTTACAAACCATGAACATTCTCTGTCCAGAATCCTATCCTGAGTTCTGTCCCTACTGCTTAAAGAAATACGTTTCCACCAAAAGTGTACATCTGCCCATGGCCCTATTGAGTGAATGGCTGATGGTCTCTTTCTCAATTAGGCTCCTGGCCCCAGAACCACAAGTTAAACAAGTATTCTTGAGTGTCTCTTCAATCACTTGTTTGTTGGTATAGTTCAGTCTCTTTAAGTGGAAATGTCTGATCAGTGTCTTTCTAAGGTTCCTGGGTTTTATCCCACCCAAGTTTACAGTTTCCCTCAACCCACCTTGGGGCCTGGTTCCTGTCTTTCTGCTTCTGCGCTGATTGGCTCTTTATCGTTCCCTCTGTTAAGGGGGTTATCTCCCATGATTCTCTCATTCTCAGCAGATACTTTGTACGGAGAGGGTCAGAAGCCTATTTTTAGAAGTCAGAAGTAATTTTTAGGGTATTTATTGAGCGTGAACTTGGGTTCGGGAGGCAAAGAGCACTTCATAATCACAGGGGGAAGAGCACAGTAAGAGTGGCAGAGAAAAAAGGAGCAGAGAGCTAATGGGGGAGGGTGGGCAATTGGCAGCATGGGGGGAGACAGTGAGGAGCAGATCACTGAGTCTCGGGTAGGGTAGGGTAGGGTGGGGAGAGTAGGGTGGGGAGGGCAGGGTATGTGGGCCTTGGTGTTAAGCAGGAGCCATCCCTTGAAGACAAAGGCCTTGAGCTCTTTTCTAAAATAACTGTAGAGGTGATTGAACAAGTCTGATAATGACGGGGAGGAGTTTCCAGTGTCTTGGAGTGTAGACCGAGTCGGCCTATCTTCTTGTTCTTTCCTTCCTGCACTGTCGTAATTCCAGTCTGCACATTGCCTCACTTCTGGTGGAATGCAGGCCTCTGGAGGTGCTGAGTTTCTCCATGAGGTAGCATTGGGACTTCAGGATGACTACCTTGTAGATGATGCAACAGGATTTGAAGATGATTCGGGCATGCAGTTGGAGCTTGTGCAGTTCGATGAGTGTCGGCTGATGTCAAATTCGCAGAGACCTTTTAATGAGTCTTGCTACAGCATGCTGGACACATTTCAGGCATGCCAGGGTATTCGCCGGAAGGTCTTCCAAAATGGTATTGCCATCATTCAGGTGGGAGAGGACCAAGGCTTGGACAGCGGATCTGAAGTTGTTTTCTGGGATGAATGGCTTGATTTTCCGCAGTAGAGAAAGTTGGTACCAGGCTGTTTGTGTCTTCCTCATTGTGTGCTGTTTGAACGTGAGGCGTCGATGTTGAACCCAAGGCACTTGGCACAGGGGGCCAGCTCGGGTATGAATACTCAAGGTTCATAGCAGAGAGTTAGATCTGGATGTCAGGGTGCTCAGTGTTGTTGGTATGAGGAGTCAGTAATGCGAGACGGACAACTGCTTGTGTTTTTCTCAAGAACAGACATTTTGTTAAGAAACAGATTGGCAAATAAATCCTCGCTAATCCTACTCTATCAATGAATTCCCTACCTGGTCTAAAGGGAATAACTCCTAACATAAACAAACTGGCCCTCACAATAAACAACAAAACATTCAAAGAAAACCATAAACAACATAAAATAAACATTTAACCAGTGTTTTGGATGACGTTCAGCTGTCCTGTGTAGATCTCTTCCTCATGATATGTCAAAGTCAGTTCTCCAAATGTTTAAAGGAAAAGAAGTCTTGAACCAGTTCTTATAAGTTCCAAGTCAATCTAAAAGTTTGTCAAACAAAAATCCACTGGTAACACTTAAGCTTTCAATTTAAAAGATCCCCTTCCAAGTTCAGCCAAGAAAATAGCACCAATGGTAATCCTGGATGTTGTTTTTCCAAGCAATGTTCTTTTTCCAAAATTAATAGCCTCAGTTCAAAGATTAGGTTAACAACTTCTTCGACAACTTTACAATTGGTTAATACCTCTATGGTACATTTGGTATTATTGTCATGATGCTTCTTCTTGGGTTGTTGCCTTCCTCTTGACAACCACCCTTCCAATACTGTTACCGTTGGAACAAGCTCATTTGTTCCACAGTGTACTACTACTTCAACCACCTTCAATGTGACATCCAATGACAGTTTATACACCATCACAGTTAAGGTATTTCTGCTTCTCCTACAATTTTGTACTTCAGAATGATTAGGCATATAAAGACAAGACTCTTCGACCTCTACAGGTAGTCAAGGCACTCTTCTTTCCTATACTTCATGAAAAGGGCAGCCTCTTTGCCTTTTCCGTCTGCCTTACTGCCACTTAAGTACATCTGCTTCTCTTTACAAGCACCCAGCTCCCTTCCCCAGCTTCGTTCACACCTTCCTGGTTCTAGTAATTTCCCTTAAACTGTTTTGCCACTCTCCAGCTTCAGGTAATGACGCCACACTTGTATCAGAGGATACTGGACCTTTAGCAATCTCTTAAACAAGATGGATAGTTCTTGATAGGGCTGGTTTCACTGTGGAAAGGGTTCACCTCTTGGCATGGGTAATGCTTGTTCTTTTAGTCAATGCAACAACTTCCAGACTTCAAGAATAAATATTTCAACTACTGCAACATTCAGTCTTCAAAGAAAAACAAGATTTAGGTACATGCAATAACTTCGATAGATCCTTAGCTTTAAAGAGATGACTGATTGTATTTTTTATTCAATATCATGGAGACAGCTTCCGACTCCTGTAAGGACATACAATTGCTCACACACGACCTTTCTTTGATGCTTACTACTCTTGTTACATTTGTGGAAGTTAAATAAGGAGTGGCTATAACAAGCATTCCCCTTTTTATGAGAGATACGTGACCACTCCGGCAACAGTATATTATTCGACAGTGGAATTAACAAGCTTTTCTTGCGCGAACACTATTGCTTTCATTAATAGTCTGCATGATACATTTCTATTATTAAAAAGAGCTTCCACAACAACTAAGGGTTTATACTCGCTTTAGACCTTACACAAGTTACTTCTGAGCTGGTAACGGTTACCGGCAAGGCTTGTAAAGTGAACTTGAACACTGAGCTTCACTCACTGGGTATAGGAACACTGCGGTTGCAGGCTGCTTCACGTGCCCGACTTCAGCTGCTACTACTGCAGGCACTACCCTTCTGCAGCACAGGTGAGAGTCCGGACACGTTAATTGTAGTCTCCTTCACTCCTCCGTCCCTTGGCTTGCCTTCTGCTACAGGCCTCCGGCTTCAGCACGGTCACAGCTCTGCAATCACAGCTACTAGGCGCACATGGGGGCAAAGCTCCAATCTCAACATTTCTTCCTCACTGCAGCCACAGCAATGCAGGGTTTGAGACCACAGGACCCTCTCAGAACTTGCAGGTGAAATCTGCTTTCTCCACACTCTAGCGTCCTTTGCCAACCTTGTGCTCTGCTACTGCTGCTTCTACTGCCAGCCTTGCAACTCCTGTTCCAGCTCCTTCTTTCTCTCATTTCCTGCTGCAGCCTTTTATGCTTCACAGGTTTGGAAATTAACTTCAGGTGTGAGCCATTGGTTTCAATTGCCTGACCTGTGCAAAGGCTATTGGGCTCAATAGCCTGACCGGTACAGCTACATGCCTCTTCAGCCCTCTTATTCATATCGGTCCCTATAGGATTCTGCGACATGCAGTTTACTTGATCAAAGTACATTTTTCTTCGACTTCTTTGGTATCTTTTAAGGGTAGATCTAATTCACTGAGTAATTGTAATGGAGAGCCTGTACATTTTAACTGTTGGAGGAAGATCATTTAGAGAAGACACCATTTCTGCCATTCCTTGTAGTGTAACTTTAGCAATGAGGAGGGCATTTCATTTTAGGTACCAAAAAGATTCCTTTTTTTGGCATAATATTTTTTGGTGTTACAACTTTAGCGTTAACCACCTTACATTGCATAGGAGGTTTAGAGATATTAAAATGACTGTAAGCCATAACCTCTTCTGGCCCAGTGATGAGTCTCTCCTTTAGAGGAAAAATACTGTGTCTCGTCCCACGGAATATCCTCACTACCCAGGGCTTTGTTTACACCCTGGTGATCCTCCCGCAGTACACCTCCCCCAGGGTTGGGATCAGGACATGTCAGCCTTCCCTTGGCCACCTGGAAGGAGACCTTAGGCAGGGTTTCAGCGAACGATCCACAGGATTCTTCACATTGGTGCCTGTGGATGTCTTTGATGGTGGATATCTTAATGTAGATTTGCGTATTGATGAATGCAGATGTTGTGTGGAGAGGCAGTTTCCGAGTGGTTCCATGCAAAGAGTGAAGATTACGGAGGACAGGATGGAACTTTACAGGACTACTTAGGTGATGGGTAGAGCTGGTGTTCTGGAAAAATCCATTTGTACAAATTGTTGGCGGTTCGCAAGGTAGGATTCGAACCAGCGGAGGCCTATCTCGCTAATCCCCATTCAGTGATGTAGAATGTCGGTGAGTGTCTGGTGGTCTACTGTGTCAAATGCTGCAGAGAGGTCAGGGAGAACTAGGAGGCAAGGATGGCCATCATCGAGGATATTACTCCTTAAGTGCCAAGGACGAAGTATCTTGTCCTTGACATTACGTTCACAGTGCCAAGGACGAGATAGCTGTCCTTTCTGCAATCCCTGCAATCGCACAAAACTGTAATCCAACCCCCAGGCTATGTGAAGAGGAGGGCCCCCCTCCCCCTACGGCCTGGGGGTTGGATTTTCTTCAGTTTCACATCTGTGTGCGTAAAGCACGCCAACATGAAACAAAGTAATTTTCACCGCGGCAGCCGAGAATCCAAGTGATTTTACCGAATGTAAAATTATCGAGAATGAAATGACCGAAAACAAAGTGTTTGAATGACCAAAAGTGTGAACACTTTGTTTTCGGTCATTTCAGACCCGATAATTTGGAAAAACACATATTCTCACACACACACCCATAACAACCCCCCACCCACACCCTAAGCACACCCCCAACATAAACAAACCCCACTTACCTTCATCTTCACGCTGGTTCCTGCAGCGCCAGTTCCCTTTCACTTCCGTGATCGGGAACCAGCGCTGCAAGGTCCTTTTTTTTTTTTTTAACACGGACATCTGCAGGGTTGTCCCGCGCAGCCCCCGATCACTATACCATAAAGTATAGTGAGCGGGGCAATGCGGGGGACACACCCGCAGCCACCATATCTTTTTAAAATTTTTGTAATTATTTTTTTTTAACACAGACATCTGCAGGGTTGTCCCCTGCAGCCCCCGCTCACTATACAATAAAGTATAGTGAGTGGGGGACACCCCCGCAGCCCCAGTTTTTTTTTTTTTCCAATGCTACCACCAAAGGATCGAACTTTTGGTGTTCGATCCTTTGGTGTTACCATTTTTAGAACATTTGGTCGTTTCAACCATTTTTTTTTGGTCAATTCAACCGAAACCGGCAGCTGAAATGGCTGCCGCAGTGAAAATACAAGGTGCATTGATCTGTGCCCAGCAATACCCACTAGATACCAGGGATCTGTTTTTGAAGTGGGGCGAGGGGGGATTGCATACTATGTAAGCGGCCCTCTCCCCCCCCCCGTCCCCCAAAGCATGGGGGTAGTACCCTGGGGGCAGATGGGTGATCATCTGCCCCTAGGGAAGGGGGGCTAACAGTAAATAAAAAAAATAAAAAGAAACTGAGTTTTGGGTGGGGCTGGGGCCACTAGCCACCAGGCATTTTTGAAAGGGGGGTGGACCTCCCCTCCCCACCCCCACCCTAAGTGGATGGGGGGCAACACATATAGCCTTCCCTGGGGGCAGATTTCTGCCCCTGGGAAGGGGTACATGAGATGCTCCCCCTCCATTTGTGGTGGGGGAGAGGCTACCACAAATATTGGCAAAGGCCTCCATGCCCAAGCCTGGGGCAGTACATTTTGCCACCCCTGGGGGCAGATGGGCACAAACATGTGCCTATCTGCCCCTAGGAAAGGGGCAAAACAAAAAGTATACTTCTAACTTGTTTTGGGTGGGGAGACCCGGGGGGCACTAGACCACCAGATTGTTTGTGCCTTCAACGGTGGGGGTGGCCCTCTTCCCCCACCCCCACCACCCTAAGCGGATGGGGGCAACTCATGTAGCCCTCCCTGGGGACATATTTCTTCCCCTCGGAAGGGGTACATGAGATGCCCCTCATCCATTTGGGGGTGAGGGGCACCAGAAGACATTGGAATGCCCCCCCCGCAGTTTATGGGGCAGTATGTTATGCCCACCCTGGGGGCAGATGGGCACACTAAGGGGCAAAAACCAAAAAATTATAACTTGTTTTGGGTGGGAGGGGGCACTAAACCACCTTGGATGTTTTTAGTGGAAAGTGGCGGTCCTCATGAGCAAAACTCCTGAAAATATGCTGTGCCGAAAGACTTGGGGGTTACCAGTGTTTGTCTTTTCCCTTTGCACCCAGATAGGTGCACCCACACATGTGCGAAAATTGATGGGGTTTTTTGCCACATTTCGGACTTGACCTGGGGTTGTGGGTAATAAATTCTGGCCTGATTTGCGGAAGTCAGACATCTGTGGATTCCCACAGGTGTCCTCTTTTAGGAACTGTATGGGGTTCACTGTTTTCCTTGGTGGCTTCAACACCCTAGGCCCAAATCTATAGGTTGTTCGCATGAGCAAAACTCCTGAAAATCGGCTCTGCCCAAAGACCTGGGTTTACCAGTGTTTTAGCCTGTTCTCTTTGCGCCCAGGTAGGTGCACCCACACATGTGATGTACCGTTTTCGTCTGGACACCTGTGGGAACGCGGGAAGGTATGACATTTGTTGTGTTTGTGTGGTTTTCATAACGTTTTGACCCATTTACTGCTGCTCTTTGTCACACAACCCTTTCGTTTCCCAAATGTGACCTACTTTTAGTCACTGCTTTAGGCACTACACACTTTTGTAACCTGCACAGGTCACCTACTCTTCCGAAGGTCTGCCTGTGCTCGTTCAAAAAATGTATGCTTGCCCTTCCTCGCCACATTTGTTTTCCTTATTTACTCATGCTAAGTACGTCTGTTTAGGCCCTAAGCATAAAACTCCTGTGTACCATGGCTCTGTTTTTGGCTTGTGGTATTGCTTGTTTTGTGAAACTTTACAAAAATGTGATTTCCTAAACTGGAAGAGTCAGGGGAATGTAGTGGAGCATTGCTTTTCTCAAAATTCACAGAAGCCATTGCCTGACCAGGCCAACCATGTCCACCACATAGCTTTTTTTCAGTAATTTTCTTTTCTTTTTTTTTTTTTTTAAAACTATCGCATTTTTCCCTACATAGTTGTTGCCTGAACTGCGCAAATCACCCCATCCTAAACTTGCAATGTTGTCTACTTTTCAGAAATGTATGCCTTTCTATTCTCCCATTCAGCTTTTCTTCCATTCCGCCCACACATGTCCTATTGGAAAAAAAGGCCAAAATCGCCTATCCCTCAAACCTTTTGGTAACCGTATCAAAATATGTTCTATTTGGTTTCCACTCAACCTGTTCTTGAAAGCCTGGGGAATTCAGCACAGCAAACCATTTGTTCCTAGCTCTTAAGAGGAGAAAACCACAGGCTTATTTGTACATCATTGTATTGGCATTTTCTGAAAAAATCCTGAATGTCCCCCCTTTTTGGATAATTTCTCTCACCGCCCTACAGCAAACTAGGAATCCTGGGTGGCGTTACAACCACCTACATGTGGGGAAAAAAAGGGGCCAGATTTGACCGAGATATCTCATGTACAAAAAAGTTACAAAGGATTGAATGGCGACATACCGACATCACCCAAAAAGGCCTTGGCACTGGGGGGGGGGCCCATGGCAGTTAAGGGGTTAAGGGCATCATTGATCAACTTGATGGCAGCTGTTTTCTGTGCTACATCTGGGTCTGAATCCAGATTGGTAGGACTGAATGAGATGTTTGGCTTCGATGTGTTGGAGGAGTTGTGTGGCCTTTGCTTTCTCAAGGATCTTGCCTAAAAAGGGAAGATGTGTAATGGGGCAGTAGTGGCGGAGATAGTAAAGGTCCAATGTTGGTTTCTTAAGAAGTGGGAGGATTTGTCCGGTCTTGAGGGTTGAGGGGAAGGTGCATTGAGTTGGGGAGTGGTTGATCATTGTCAGGTAAGGAAGGAGTGCTTCTGTCAGAAGGGTCTTGAGGAAGGAGGCAGGAAGGATGTTATCTGCATAAAATGTGCCCTTGAGGGATGCCAAGGTGGCAGTGAGGTCATCCATAGTTAGTGTTTTAAAAGTTGTCCAGGTAGTTGTGGTTTTGCGAGATGGGATGTGTAGTGTGCTGTCCGTTGTGGCATTGGTGTCTGTGTTGGCGGACCATGTTGATCTTGTTGATGAAGAAAGAGTTGGTGGCAGTGGGTTTTTCATTTGAGTGTGCTACGGGTCGGCTTATACAAGTGGCATAGGGCGAGGTGCATGGTTGTCCTCTCATGACTGTCCTTGCATATTAGATGGGTTTGGAGATCTATGGTTGGGGCAACAGAGCAATGCACTTTAGATGTGCCAGGACTGACCTTGGCCCTCTGTACTCTAAAATAGCCCACCTCTCAAGAAGTGAATGCACATTGTCGTTAAACCAAGTTTATTTCGCAACGGCCGTTAGGAGAGAGTATAGACAACTCCTTGGAGATTGAAAAAAACCTGAGTCTCTCCTCAACCACAGAACAAATACATTATATATACATTTCCAGAACACTTAACACACTCCCACCCTTCCGTCATGTTCGCTTACAAGTTATTACCCAAAATAGAAATGGGTTGTGCCTATACAAGGAAATTAATCTCCACAATCTCATTGGCTGCCTTCCACTGTGGCACCACCCCCTTCAACATGCAGTTTTCATGACATTGCAAATACAAGCCCAATCTTCTTCTTTGGTTTCTTCCTGCAAGACACCCACCCCTTACATGGCATAGAATACATTTTTAGTACAGCTTCCACTTGGTTATTGACCTGCAATGCTAAATCTGACATGCATGGTTTAAGTATGGAAAATGTATGAGGCTGTGGAGAGCTTAAAAAAAGGCTCCATTGATCAGGCATTAACTTTTTTTCTTCCATGTACTGTGACACTATAGACATTTATTCTTGGCATGCTCGCCTTTTCATCTTGCGCGACCATCAGTTAAATTCATGTGGCCTCTCTTACCATTATAATCTTTTTCCTGCTAATTCACTTAACCTTCTCATAGGCCGCGGTCATTCTCCGCTCCTAGTCGTCCTGGTACAAATTTAGCTCCACCCCTAGATGGACAGTTCCAGGTGGAAGATGCTTCTCCGGCTTCCTGCTTAACAATGTTCATGTTGAAAACCCTGGGCCCATGATCTTTATTCTGTTTCAGATTCAAATAGCCGTTCCCATGTGGTTCCAGCTTGTCACATTGCCAATCTCATGGCCCGTCAGTTTTGCCGAACAAGCTTCTGTGTGTTGTCTTGCTTCAGTATTCTCTGGCATTTCATTTGCCCTAGAAAAAGTTGCTCTTGTCCTCTGGTTGGCAAGTCTTGCTGCTGTTTCTTGTGTTTCAGAAGCTCTTGATATTGACTTTCGCTTTGCATCAGATGGAGATTTTCCAAGTGATGTTCGTTTTTTGTTCAGCATGTTTCAGTCACTCAGTGGCTTCAGCACATTTGAGAAAATGTCCAAGAAAGATTGATTGATCGTGCTCTCTTCTTGTGAATTAACTTAAGTAAACTGTAACCTTGCACTTTCCCATATATGGATTGGTGTGATAAAAACAAATTAAACATTTTTCTTTTTTTTAAATTACCTTTTAAAAATACTTTAACACTTTCGAACTGCATACAGTAGTAATAGATTTCAAAGGCATAACCGACACATCGAACATTTTGCTTTAGACCCTTTTCCAAATTTTGCCTCCTTCTAGTACATACTTTAGTGAATCGGGGTGAGTATCAGTAAATGAGTGTGTCTACAGAGTTAATTCTTTGCATCCTAACTTAGATTACAATCTTGCCCCAAACAAGAGGAATCGATGCAAAATTAGGTAGAAGTGGGTTCAACAGTGTGGATTTGAATAGCTGGAAAAACATACACCCATACATACATTCAGCTTTATATATAAATACTTTTTTAAAAACTATTTTTATTGATTTTTAAACATAACAATAACAACTTGTTGACTTTTTAAATCATTCCAAACATTTCACATCAAATTATGACTCCTTCCCCTCTCCCCCCACCCCTCCCAGGCCTACATTGCACCTCATATTCTATCTCTCCTTCATTCAGCCGCAACCCTCCTGGCTATGGTATCCTCTTGTCCAAGAGTTTCCTCACATTTTTGGGTACCCCGTTCTTAGACGGCCAGATCCGCTATTAATTGTCACCACACCTCCACCTCGCCCCTTGTTCTGTGTTCCTACCCATCGCCTCCTGTCACACCACCGTCTCTGCGTTAGCCCATTTTAACAAGTCTCTCCACCGCATCTTTACTGCTGGTCTCGTTTGTGCTTTCCAGCCCATCGCTATTCTGCATTTAGCCAGTATACTAAGTCCCTGAGCTTGCTTACATGTCTAGCCCATTTGGGTCTTGGGGGAAACCCCCTAGCAGACATCTTGGGGGATCTTGCATCCAGAGTAATCTCTGCTTTCGCCAATGTTTGGGCTACCTCCCCACAAAATCTGCCAATCTCTACGCATGCCCCAAACATATGCACCAAATCTGCATTTATCTCCCCACACTTCTGGCATGCCTGTATACCTGCTTGGTTGAATCTGGCTATTTTGTTCGGGGTCAGATATGCTCTATAGGTCACATATAATTGGATCTGTTGTAGTCGTGCATTTCTCGACACCTTTTTGTGATACACCAGAGCCCTACTCCACATCTCGTCCGACACTGGCTCCTGTAAGTCTGCTTCCCAGTTCTGCCTCGTCTGTCCTAATTCCCTTCCCACCTTGGACATCAATAGTTCATATATCCGTGAGACTTCGTGTCCTCCTTCCGCCACATCATAAAATGTCTGTATAATGTCATCTGGCTGTAAGGACGTCTCGATCTCTTGCCATCTGTCTCTTAGGCTCCCCAAGATTCAGAAATATGTAATGTGTTGCACCCGGTGTACCCCTGCGTCTCGTATCAATTCCTCAAACTCCTTGGGCCTCCCTTCATGTATCACATCTGCCACTGTCGCAACACCCTTGGGTTCCCAACTCTTCCACACGTTGAGCCTTACTTGTTCGTCTACCCCTTCTAAAACCACTAGTGGCGTCTGGGGAGATTACAGCGTTGTATTCTCCATGAAAAGGCAGGCCCTAGGCCACATTATGCACCCCAGGCACAAGAGAAGGTGCTTGCAGGTCGTGCGCGAATCAGGTAGCCATATAACTTTGTTCAAAAAGAACAGAGCACTTTCTGCTCATAATAACCTTGATTCAGGTGTCTGTCCATCTGACAGCCATTTGGCCACAAATTGCAGTTGACTAGCCACAAAATATACCTCGAATTTGGGCAGTTTTATTCCCCCTTGTTCGTTTGGTTTCTGGAGCTGCCACAAGGCCACTCTGTACCTTGAATTGCGCCAAATGAAGCTTATACTATGTAATTTCCTAAAGAACGTTTTAGGTATTGCGCATGGAATATTTGCAAAGTAATGAAGGAGTCTCGGCAGCACCACCAGCTTCAATAACACTGCGCGCTCCGTCCTGGTCAGTGGTAACCAAGTCCAGAATGATAAGTTTTCTATCTTGCTAGCCGCCTTCTCCGTGTTTTGTATATGTTCTGCCTTAGGATCATGGTATATGTCCACCCCAAGTACCGAAACGTCTCTAATTCCCACTTAATTGGTAGCTCCGGCAGTTTGTGAATGGGCTTCCCAATGTACTCTCCCAAAGAGTACAGACTCTATTTCTGGGGGTTGATGGTTATACCCGACAGTGCGGCATACCGTTCCATCACGTCCAGGACATATTGTAAATTCTCCTCCAGGTATTGTAGGTACAGGAGCATGTCATCCAAATATAACGAGATCAAATGCCTCCCCCTTTTCCCCTGGAGGTGCTGATACCCGCTTCCCCATACTCTTACGTTAAATAAACCGCCAGTGGCTCCAGCGCCAAGATAAAGGGCATCGGGCATCATGGGCATCCCTGCCTCGTGCCCTTACACAACTGCCACTGCTCCGAGATACTGGAGACCATTTTTGACCCTTGCTATCGGTTTATTGTATAGCAACTGCACTCATTTAAGGTATGTGGGCCCAATACCAAACTCCTTCAGGACCGCAAGCAGCGAAGGCCATCTGAGTCAAACGCCTTAACTGCATAGAGTGACACTACAGCTACTTCCTGTGTCTCTTTCTGGGTATAGTGTATTATGTAATGCAATCTCTCAGATTGTTGGTAATATTTCTATGCGGGACATATCCTGTCTGGTCTGGTTGTATGAGTTTATCTATGACCGTTCTAAGCCTCTTTGCCATGACTGCTGTAAGGATATTTCCATCCTGATTCAGCAACGAGAGGGGTCTACATGAGCCGCATTCAGTATCCGGCTTATTTGGTTTGAGGAGGGGGATAATTATCGACTCTCTCAGGATCCAGGCAGTGTACCCTTTTGCGGTGCCTCGTTTAGCATTGCTACTAGTGGGGGAAGGATTTCAGCTCTATATTCTTTATGAAATTCTCTGGGGAGCCCATCCGCCCTTTTGACGGCAGTTCCTTTATTACACTCTCTAATTCTTCTATTGTGATGAGTATCTCTAGACTCTCACTCTCCTCCTTATTCAGTTTGTGAAGACTGATCTCAGATAATGCTTCCTGTATATCCAACACAACCCCCTGCGTGGTTTCCTTATACAGGTGTGTATAATAGTCATAAAAACAGAACCTGGCAAGTAACAACGAGAGGGGAATGGTTCACTCATTCTGCCTGAGTGAACGCACTCTGTATTTCCTCCCCTACGAACACATAATCTAATCTTGTGTATAGATTCTCCAGGGCGGAGAAGTGCGAGTATACTCGATCTTGCAGGTACATTGTTCTCCGTACATCTGCTAACTTTCTGCTAAGTTAAATGTGCGCAACAACGTGCTTAAAGCTTTTGCTGAGGGGGTTGGATGATCAAATTTATTATCTGACCTATCTCTCGACGAGTCCAAAATACAATTAAAATCTCCTCACCATATCATCGCACAATCTCTATATGGACTAATCTTGGAGTATAAAGACCTAAAGTAAGCAGCGGTATCCTGATTTGGGGCATACATATTAATCACACACATTTCTATATTTTCAACCAATCCCTGAATTATTAGCATCCTACCGTCTTTGTCTAGAAAGGTCTGTAGAATCTTGAATGGGACTGTCAGTGCCACCCATATTAGAGCCCTTCTAGCATACGCTGAGTATGTTGAGCCCAAGGTCACCCACCTCCATTTCCGTGCTAGTGTATCTTGTCACCCTTTAGTCAGGTGAGTTTCCTGCAGGAGAGCTATATCTATTTTCTGGCGTCTCAAATACGGCATAACCCGGTTCCTTTTTAATATAGCTGTTCAAGCCTCTCACATTCCACGTTGCTATTTTGAGTTCACCCATATTCATTGGCTGTTTCTGCTTTCATCTCACCCTTGGCACCTTCGCCCTCTCTGCCCTGTGCGTATCCTTAGGCCCACTCCCCTCTAACTACCCCAATTCCCTTCCCTCCCCAAACGTTCCCAACAATTGCCCACCTCCAAATCTGGATCTCGGGCATCCCTGCATCTCTCTCCTTTCCTGGCCCAATGCTGGTAGTCGGAGTGCAGCGAGAGGATATTGTGGGTAATAAAGTGATTTGTAGCATCGCTTAATACTAAGCGGCACCTGTGCTTCCTGCATTTAGCTAACAGTGAGAAACGCATTTGATTTTCAACTTAAATGTCAATGTCGTATCAGTACATGTTGGCCACTATGCAACCTAAGAGTACATCATGCAGACAATGTAGCTTCACTTGTCATTTTCTCTTCCCGTCTGGTCTTGTTTCTCCATCGGCATATTCAACAAGTCCATCCACTTGCTTACATCTTCCGGGTCTCGAAAAAAACAGCGCAGTCTTTATATAGGACCTTCATCTTTGCCGGATACAGCAACATGTATTTAAGATTAAGATTGGCAGGGCGTAACCTCCTCTTGACTGCTCCATAGTTCATACTTTTGTTTTTGCACCAAAAAAGTATAATCAGGTTATGCAGTGATGGTCGCTGAAGCTCGGCTGATCGTCCCTCCTTTCCGTCAAGTGTTCTAAGATTCTCTCCCCATCCTTGTAATTTAGTATCTTGGCAATTACCGGTCAGGGCGGAGCTCCGGGCGGTGGTTTTCTTGGCGGGGCCCTATGCACCCTTTCCACTGTAAACCCCATGGTTAGTGATCCAGCTCCAATTTCCTGCAATAACATGTTCTCAATATAATTTGTCGGGTTCGGACCTTCCTCACCCTCTGGGAGCCTACCGATCCGTACGTTATTCCTCCGTGCACGTCCTTCCACCTCTTCTGCTGTTTTCCAGATTCTGCACCTGCTGTCTTAGTATTCAAACTTCCTGGGAGCTTTCGTTGCTACTGCTCGTATTGGCCTTTACCTCCTTCTCTAGCACCCCTCTGCATTCTGTCAATGCTCAGACATCCTGTCTCAGGAGGTTCACGTCGATGGTAATTGCATCAATTTTGAATTCCAGCGTCGATTTCAGCTCCGCTATGGCCTCCAGTATTTGATGATCATTTTGCCCTGGGGCTTTTCCTTCCCATGCCTCTTGTGCAGTTGTCTTCTCGCCTTCTGCCATTTGTGGGGGTTTAGCAAATGCATCAATTGATGACTGTTTCCCTTTACTCTTGTTTGACTTGGATGCCATTGTTTCGCTCCCTTGCTCTGCAGCGTCCACTTTTGCTTAGATTTGCGCGGTGCAGTCACTTGTCTATCGCAAGTCTGTATTGGGGGGTTATTTCAGCTGTTCTTGCAGCACGATCTCTGTATACTCTTTCTGGGTCCTTCCCATATGCATACAGGTGTTCCAGATGAGTGTCCTGATGACTGCTGTACTGTTCTGGTTTGCTCGGTCTTCCAACCTTCGCTGTTATCCTCGCTTCACATGCGTCTCTTTTCCACACTTAATGCTTGCTACTGGTTTTGGACTGTCCCCGTGGATACCACCTTTTGTGCACGGTACCTCGTGTTACAATTTTAGCAGTTATAACCATGTATCCCATTCGCCTGCTGGTCACGTCCGAAGCTAGGGGCGCAACAGGTATTGCTGTGTGCTGTGTTGCAGTGCTCCCAAGGGGCTATGTGCTAACATAGCCTGTTGCGTAGAAATTGCAGCTCGAGTCAGTCCAATTGCAACCATTTAAATGTTCCGGCCATCCTGTCTCTTCCTTTCGCCGCTGCACACCCTCCCCAGTCGCCTGCTGCTGTGTGCTGTTTGTCTGCCTTTCCTCCACTGTCCGTCTGGTCTCTCCTCTTACAAGGCCCCACCGGCCGGCTCTAGAGCATCCCTCTGCTCTACTTATTGTTCAACCGCAGTCCGTTCTACCGAGGCCAGGTTGTCATACCTTCTGGGCCCCGTCTCCAGTGTCCGCCTGCGTGTTTCTTGCACACACCCTGTGCGTGTGGCTTGCTGTGGTATGCAGTGTGTTATCCGGACGTTCGTACCTTCCTTCTTCGCCTCCTGTGGCCATCACCTTCATTCAGTAACTTATTTCTGCTAGTCATGCTGACAGGTTCCAGAGCGTCAGTCCGTTCCTTTGTTTAAATTACAGCGGTCCTGTATTCTCATCAGGCCAGGTCGCCATGTTGTTCCCAGGTCTCTTATGCGGTGTTCGTCAGTCTAGCTCCTGCCTGCACTCTGTGCGCGCAAGTTGTGGCCTCCAAGTAACTGCTAATCTGGCTCCCATGCAGTGTTTCTCTACCTCGTCAGGCTGTTTCTTCTCTGCGCTGATCTCTCCCAGTGTTGCACAAACGCTATGCCCCAGATGTGTGTGGGGATCCGTGGTCCTCCCTGCGCTCATCAGTTTCGCTGTATTTGGAAGTCCCTGGCTGCACCTCTTTCATGCACGTTACTGTATCAGCACGTAATGTATCCAATGTAATTGTTTAACGATTCATGTAAAGTACTGCCTCGTATATCTGTGCAGCCTCCTCTTTCAAGTTTTCCTTCAGTGGGTTGCTTACAATCTCTATTCTGGCCACATTGTTGTGAAGATGCGCAGGATGTTTCAGTGCACGGACGGCCTCGTAGTAGTTCTCCCTTTGTATTCACAGTTTGCATGGCTCACTGAGGGTACTGGGCTCGTCCTATGCTTCCCGCATGTAGAGCCTTGTAGATCCTTCGGTGTCTGGAGCTTCGGTGCGGGGGTCCCTCCACTCTGGTCCCTAAGCATATGCCCCTCTGCCCCGTTCCAAGCTGATAGTCCATACTCCCATATCCTCAGGGGCTCTTATGCCCGTCTGTGCCTTTCAGATTTGCCTACTTGCTTTTCGTCTTCTTATCTTGTCATTCAAGCCTGTCGAGGACCAGTCCAGCTACATCCATATCACGGTCACTCTTCCTTCTCTGTGATGGCCCGTCGACTCACTCCTTTGTCCCTGGTCGGACGCCATCTTGTTCATCTTCCGACGGGATTTCGTCCCTCTTCTCCGACTCGCAACTCCTGAACTGTGCCACCTTTCTCAGCGGAATAGTGATCGCGTTGTACCCCATTCATTCATGCATCTGCAGTTCCAATGTTGAGTGTCCGGATCATTTAGGATCGGCAGGAGCACCTCTGAAGCACGTCTTATCCCATGGCTCTGTAGCCACGCCCCCGCTTTATATATAAAGATTGTGCTAAGTTGCACACTGTGCACTCATATTATATGCATCCAATTTATATCGCTACATGTATACAAATCTAAAATCTATCACAGGACACAAAATAACATTAAAAGTAATCTTTAACAAACCTCAATTACCTATCCTAGATGCACCGAAAACTGCAACATTGTAACAATATTGCATCCATTCTTAATGTTACTAGGGTGTGTGTGTAATGTGAATTTCTCTGTACTATTTGGATAACATTTATCTACCCCAACAGATGGGTATGTGGGGGCAGGCCATGCACAAACAAGGGGGGTCTTGGGAGTTTCTCTCTATTGGCCCATATCCCTGGTTAGAGTCTCAACCAGAGTCTTTAGCTCACCATCCTTTCACAGAAGAGAAATGTCCACTACATATCAGTCTTTGTCCTGCCCAAGGGCAGTCCAGCACCGAAATGCCAGGCAATTCTCTTCTGAACAAGAGTACCAACAGCAACCCAAGAGACGTGTTTCGGCCTGGTTCGGCCTCGTCGGTGAGGTGGAACTGTGCCTCTCTAAAAACAGTGAGCAAGGGTTCCATGTCTGGATTACCCTAGTAACTTAGGGTGAAAACCCAAAGGTACTTAACATGCACAAACTAGAGGGGTCCTGAGAGTTTCTCTACCGGCCTAAATCCCAGGTTAGAGTCTGAACCAACTGACATCTTACTGACCAACAACCTTGACTTCCTAGCTGTCATGGAATCCTGGTTGCACGAAGCAGCAGGCCCAGCGCTTTCATTAGCCATACCCAATAATTACCAACTATCAGAGCGGACAGACCTAACGGCAGAGGAGGTGGGCTAGCCATCATAGCTAAAGCTGACCTTGCTCTAAGACCTATAACCTTATCCCCTCTAAATGTATGTGAACTGCTCACTGCCAAACTGCCTATCTCTAACTGTCGCACCCTATCCATATATCTAATATACAGGCCACCAGGCCCCATTGGCACCTTCGAGGAGGACCTTTCCAGCCTGTTAGCTAATAACCTAAAAGACTCATCGCAACTACTATTAAGTGATTTCAACTTGGGTCTCAACGATCTAGAGGACACACACGCCCAAACTATAGCAACCATGCTTGAGGAATATGGCCTAACTCTGAAAGTCCTTACTCCAACACATGACAAAGGACGGACCCCAGATTGGGTTGCCAGCCTGAATTGTCCTACCAATATCATTAACAACCCGCAATTATGGACTGGCCAATACCTCATCAACTTTTCCATAACCCTAGATAAACAAGTATCTAAAGACAAAGTTATGGCACCCCCACACCCTACCAGAGATAAAAATAACATCACACCCGATGAGCTTTTACCACTCCTCCTTCCTACCCTCAACGCTCTCCCTAATAACACTGACCCAGCTCTCCTAGTGGAGACTTATAACAAAACTATGACCTATTCTCTGTACTCTATTGCCCCTCTCAGGCTATGCAGGAGCAAACAGACACACCGTAACGCTTGGTTCACCCCTCACCTTAATGAACTAAGACTACAAAAAAGGAAACTGGTATCCCGTTATCGACACACCCCGTCCAACGAAAATAAAATACACCTTAAACAATCTGTCAATATCTATAAAAAAGAAATCCTAAGCACAAAAAAAATCTATACAATGTAAGAATATCCAATGCCAGTTCTAATACCAAGGAACTGTTTGCTATCCTTAGGGAACTGGAATCCCTGATACCTCCCCCTGACAACATTCCCAAAGACAAACAGTGGTGTACTAGTATTCAGAACGCCCTAGCTAACAAAATAACAACTCTCCAACTTAAAATTGCCAAGAAAAAAGCTACACTATCCACTAGTGAGACACTACCTATCAGCCCCACTAAAAACATGCCACGCCCTGCACCATTCAAATTTACCAAAGTTTCTGTCCAGGAAACTGAAAAAATTATTGCATCCCTAAAGCCGTCCAACTGCAAAGGAGACAGCTGCCCAGCCCAACTCATTAAAGACGCAGCAAGGGAATTGGCCCCCTTCATCACAAAATTAATCAACGCCTCCTTTTCCACCAACACTGTACCAAGCAGTATAAGAGTCATGGGTTATGCCTCTCCTTAGGAAACAAACTCTTGACCCCTCTATGCCTACTAATTACAGGCCCATCACTACGGTACCCTTCCTCCTCAAGATAATAGACAAAGTGGCCTACTTGCAAATCCAGCATTACCACGAAACTAATCTCCTAGGCTCCCGCCAATCTGGTTTTAGACCTCAACATGGCACAGAGACAGCCTGATTAGATCTCAAAACACAAATTGACGAGCTCAACGACAAGGGAAACACTGCCATGCTGCTCCTCCTTGACTTGTCAGCGGCCTTTGACCTGGTGGACCAAGTAGTCTTGTGTGAACACTTGGTATCGGCAGCCAACTTCTCAAAGGAGGCTACAGCCTGGGTCCAGTCATTTCTAGATAATAGAACAATGAGAGTTTTCTCTAAATCAGCAGCAGCAGATCCTATTAAAACAGCATGTGGTGTGCCCCAAGGACTTGCGTCTCGCCAACTATGTATAATATCTTTACCAAGCCCCTATTTGACAAATTGGACAGACTGGGTGTCACCTACACTAACTATGTAGATGACACTCAGATCCTCATTCCCCTTTCGGGCAATTCTGCCTGCGATACGGCCTTGGTAAACAAAATATACCTCATCATTCAGGCATGGATGGCATCCCATGGCCTCTGCCGGAATAATGAGAAAACAGAGATCCTGCTCCTCGGTTCCGCCGCCAATCTAAAAAAACTCAACCCTGGCTATTCTGCTTCCAACATTGACTGCAATACAATTACAGTATCTAAAGAAGTAAAGGTGCTAGGATTTTACCTTGACTCCACTCTAACACTGAAGAAACAGGTTAACTCTCTAGCATCCTCAACTGCTTACACATGCAAGCTTATTAGAGCATGCAGAGCTTTCCTATCTCAAGCTAGCTGTATTATCCTCGCCAATGCCCTTATACTTTCCAGATTAGATTACTGCAATGCCCTTTACTTAGGAGCCAATAAATATATCACAGATAAAATTCAGATACTAAAGAATAGTGCCTTGAGAATGGCCTTGAACCTTCCCACGAAAAAACATATGTCTGACCTGATGAAAGAACATCATTGGCTAAAAATCAGACATAGAATTGCACTCAAAACAGCCTCACTTACTTTCAAGTGCCTTAATAATGCAGCCCCACAGTACCTGATGGAAAGAATAGTCCAAAAATCATCAACTTGTCCTACTAGAACTGCCAACTCTTATTGCCTACTAGTACCTAGATTTAGACAAGAATAACCAGGTGGAAGTAGCTTCCCGGTTAAGGCAGCCCAGTACTGGAACACACTCCCAATCGACCTCAGAAAAGACCAATCCTATTACAACTTCAGACGAAACATCCTCATATGGCTACGCTCTAAAGACTGCCCCGCTTGACAATACACTTTGTACCGGCTATCATCTGACCCCTGTTCCCTTTGAACCGACCCCTTTGCATATTTATGTACTCTCTTGTATATCCACTAGTTAGACCTGTTGATTATGTACTGCCTTTATATTTATATTTGCATTTGTCTCCATTCTGTAACTAAGCTTGAAGTAACCTGTATGTTGTGGCGCCCAGTTACCTAAGGGTCCGACGTGCTTGACAAACAAACATTCTTTAGCTCACCATCCTTCCACAGACCATGCAACATATTGTTTGTAATAGAATACAATTTAAGTTTGCAGCAAGTAGTTAACATTTAGTGGGAAAAATGTAGCTGTGCTGAAAACGATGTTTGGAAAAAGCAGTGGGGTGTGGGCTGTGTAGGGAGTCCGAGCAATGACACAACGGGCAGTGGAAGTTTGAATTAGTAAAACTTTGTCATTCTTCATAAAATACGATCCAGGGTTTGGTACACGCATCTAGTTACTACAGGATGATTTGAGAAATAATGGGGAAATCTTAAGTAAACTAGTGTCCTATATGGGATTAGAGATTGATTAGAGGGTTTAACTAAATATCTTGAGCCTATTCTTATAAGGCTCTGTCCCTTCGGAGGCCTCCTACTCGAATAACCAAAAGTTTCAAACGATGGCCAACAAAGTAAAAAAAAAAAGTCTTTAGAAGACTTTTAGCCTCCTCCAGGCTTACCATAGTCCATTCCAGATCTATAAATCAAACCTTTATTAAATGCTTCTTGTCCCTTCCAGGGGTTTACTCACTGTTTCGCCTTCTGCGTGTTGTCAACATAGCACAAAGCCATTAGACCGCCACATGGTCTCTTGTTCCTCTCACACACCGGTCCAGCATTGCTCCACTACCTCTGATTATGTTGGACTTCTCTCAGGTCTCTCCGTGACCTTGTTTTCTCTCCACAAAATACTCTTGGCATTAATGATCATTCTTTCTCCCTCCTTGTTAATTGTCCTTTCTGATGTAGTATATTCTCACCCTCCTGCCAGGTGGTCCTTCTCCAGATTCTTCAAGGAAGTGCCTTGCCTTCAGGCCTTTTTTCTTCTGACTGGACCATTGGCATAGCCTCACCAGAGTAACTGTTTTACAGCTTATAGAACGTGAACTACCGCTGAGGTAGTGGTATCCCCCTGTATCCACGGGGCAGATGAAAAGCCCATCTGCTGCAATTCCAGGCTTCCACTTTAACAGCCTTGTTCCCTCTTTTTCGAAGGGTGAGCCAGTGGGTGGTTTCTTCAGCTGGCAAAAGATTGCTCTCTCCATGCCATGTTTGGTTGCCTTTCTTATAAGTCTTAGCTTGAACTGTAAACTGATTGTTACTGTCATTCATGCATTGACTGGTATTGAATTGGGTAACAGTTGGCCTCAAGCCTTTAAACTGGGAGTGGGCCCTCTGTGCCGTTTTGGATTTATAAGTTAGCAAAGCACTGTCATGTAGTCTATACTGCTGTCTGAACTTGATAAGCATCTAGCTAGCTTGGTTAGCTGAAACCTACTTTCACGAAGTAGGTAATGCATCCGACTCTGCTGTTTATGGTCTTTCTCTGCGTGCAGCGTTCTTAAGTAGTTTATTTCTCCTTTGTTCTGCAAGCCTGGTAGGATAAAATGGGAATGTTTATCTCCATAACATCTGTTGGCGCTAACATGGTATTTCGAGGGGATTGGGTCTTCCGACATATTCCATATCTATGACAGTAATCACCACAGCTGTGCTGCTTCGGAAAATCTTTCTGCGTCCTGCGTTGATGACGTCGATACGCCGCCCTCCAGGTCCTCCTCCGACGGCCGACGTCACTGGATGTTATAAGTAGGACGCACAACGCTTGTAGCCTCAGTTCTGTTTTTTCCGCGAACGGGTTCGCTTTGGGAATCTCAGCGCGCCTCGACTCTTTGGAGTTTGTTTGTTTCTTGGTTCGTTTTGTGAAGTTTCTTCTTAGTGAAGGATGTCTACCTCATCTTCCACCCCGCGTCCGGGATTTAAGAAGTGCAGGGACTGTGGGTCCAATATGTTGGTTACGGACTCGCACAACGCCTGCCTCTGGTGCCTCGGGGAGGCCCATGACACAGATGACTGTGTCGACTGCCAGTCGCTCACGTCTAAAGCCTTGCGGGAGCGCAAGAAGAAGTTATCGGTAGGTAAGGTGTCTAAGCCATGGAAGTCGAGGTCTGCAGGCTTTCGACGGACGATCCGAGAGGCGACTCTCCGCGTCGTCGTCTGAAGTCCAGTGGGTCTCGGTCCCGGAGTCGGTCCCGCCACTCCTTTGCCTCTTCGAGGCACTCCCGGAAGCGCTGTCATCGGTCGCCTTCCCCGTCCTCTTCTGAGGACTTCGCCCGTCGGCAGGTCGCTTACCCTACCAAGCAGGCGACGCCGGAGGAATGGGCTTCCTTCGGGAAGAAAATGTTAGCGATTCTCGAATTGCAGGGCACCGGTCCGTACGCGCCTCCGAGTGGGGTCGGTCGTGATCGGTCGAGAGACACCGCTCGCACGCCTTCGGGCTCGGGTGGTCGGCACGATTCGCGGGAGAGGTCCCGCTCGGACAAGGGGAATCTTTCTCGTCATGCACTCGAGACCGTGTGAACCTGTGATGTCTTCAGGGAAGACGCCGAGGTCGTCGACGGACTATTTCGAGGCCCCGCCTCAGAAGAAGTCGTCGGCGCCCAGGTTGTCGAAGGACACGCTCGGGGCTCCGGCCTCGAGGCCTGTGTCGACGCCATCGATGCTGTCAGCGCCGCGTTCGGCATCGACGCCGATTCACTCGACGCCTTTCGAGGCTGTGTCGATGTTGGTACCCCAGGGCTCGGTGGAACCCCCTAGAAAGGCTCTGGCCAAGGTCAAGCATAGCTTTGGTTCACATTCTGTGCCTTCTTCCCGCCATCTTGATTTTATTTCAGAGGTGGATGAGGCCTTTGATGATGGCATGGTTCCTGATACGGTGCCAGACGAGATTCTCTCGGGCCATAGCCAATTTGAGGACCTGAGGCAGTCACTGCACGATGCCAGTGGACTGGACACCTCTCCGGAGGTGGAGTTTTGTAGGCCTGAGCCTGGCACTCATGCAGACTCCTCGTACCGGCGCCTCATGTCTAGGGTTACCGAGTACTTGGGATGGTCTGCTCCTCCAGGGGAGTTTCTTCAGGATGATCTTATGGATATCCTCGACCTAGGTCCACCAACTGACCCGGTACTGCCATTTCATATGGCTCTACAGAGGAGGGTGGTGGCGGCTTGGACTGCTCCGGAGAGTCTCTCGGCAGGGGGCAAGTCTTTGCCGCGAAAATACCGCCCAACCAGTAACAACCCCTGCTACTTGTCCAAGCCCCCCACTCCGGAGAGTTTGGTGTTGCAGGCGGCTACGGCCCCGGCAAAACAGGCGTCATATCCTACCATCCCTCCTGATAGGGACGACAAGCGTTTTGACGGCGGGTCAAAGAAAGTGTTTTCTTCAGGGGGTATGGCGCTTCAGGCGGCCAACTCCGTATGTGCCTTGTCACTGTGTTTCCTTAGCGGCTGAACATATTCCCGAAGGGGACGAACGGGATGTTTTCCTTGCCGTGGTTCAGGATGGCAAGGATGCCATGTGTGAGGCCGTTCAGTCGGGTTTGGACATGGCAGATTGCGTCAGCCGGTCCATGGCGGCGAGCACCGTGAGATGCAGGTTTGCGTGGTTGCGGTAGTCGGGGTTTGCTTCTGATGTTCAGTCCTGGCTCCTCAACATGCCCTTTGACGGTGAACATATTTTTGGCAGCAAGGCTGACGAGAGCCTTGAGAGGTTGCAAACCTCAAAAGCTGCAGCGAAGTCGTTGGGCGCTGCAGTTCGACAACCTCCGCCTTTTCGTCCTAGGGGACAGCAATGGAGGGGAGGTTTCTTTCGTTATTACTCATCCTTTGGTAAAGCGAGAGGAGCTGCCAGTCAAAGGGGCCACCGTAGGAGTGCCAGAGGTGGAAAACAAGGTACTCGAGGTGCCAAGGCTGCTCGGGCAATTGCCTCTTTGCCCTCGGGCAATGCCGCAGCCGCTTCAGCTCAGTCATGAGGCCATGTCCCATGGTTCGCCGGTTGGGGGAAGGCTGGCGCAGCATCTTGCAGAGTGGCGCACCATTACTTCAGATGTGTGGGTTCTGGAGATCATAACCCACAGCTACTGTCTTCCTTTCTGGCAGAGGCCTCAAGACAATCCATCGGGGAATCTCTCTTTGAAGAGTCCGGATCCGCTCCTTGCGCAGGAAATTCAATCCCTGCTGGAGAAAGGCGCCATAGAACTGGTGCCTGTAGCAGAGAGGAACAAGGGATGGTATTCCCCTTATTTTTTGATTTCGAAGAAAGACGGGGGATTGAGACCCATCATGGACTTGCGCGGTTTGAACAAACTCCTCAGGAAGCACAAGTTCAAGATGGTTACTCTCTCAAGTCCTCCAGGCCCTTCAACTTCAGGACTGGTTGGTGTCTCTCGACCTCAAGGACGCTTATTTTCATGTGCCGATACATCCAAAGCACAAGAAGTACCGGAGGTTTGCGGTTGGCGACTCGCACTTTCAGTTTCGGGTCCTGCCGTTCGGATTGACTGCCGCCCCGAGGGTGTTCACCAAGCTCATGGTAGTGGTGGCAGCGCACCTCAGGAAAGGGGGATTCACGTCTACCCCTACCTGGACGATTGACTGATCAGGGCGCGCTCTCCCGAGCAAGTCCTGGATCATCTGTCAGTCACCTGCCACTCCATCCACAAGCTGGGCTTCTCCCTCAACTTAAAGAAGTCCCATTTGACACCAACTCAGAGGCTCCAGTATATCAGAGCAGTGCTCGACACGTCCCTGGGGCAGTGTTTTCCTCCCCAGGCGAGGGCTCATCACATTCTGCAGATGGTGCACAAGTTTCAGCTTGCCCAGAGTCTCCCAGCGTTAGAGTTCTTGAGATTGCTCGGCATCATGGCATCCTGCATTCTTCTGGTGCAAGAGGCCAGGTTGCGGATGAGATCTTTGCAATGGGCTCTCAAGCTCCAGTGGTCTCAGTCCTCAGGCAGGATATCAGACCCTGTTCAGGTGCCGTCCTCGGTCGCCCAGGACCTTCTGTGGTGGGCCGTCGAAGACGATCTGATGAAGGGTGCTCCATTTTGGCTACCCTGGCCGGAGGTGACGATCGTGACGGACGCATCCCTCACGGGATGGGGAGCTCATGCCAACGAGTTAACAGTCAGCAGTCGTTGGTCTCCGTCGGAGTCCAGACTCCATATCAATCTGTTGGAGCTGAGGGCCGTCAGGCTAGCCCTGAAGGCTTTTCTGCCGACTGTGCGAGGAAAGAATGTCCTGATCCTGACGGACAGCACGGTGGCCATGCACTACCTCAACAAAAAGCGGGGGGCAGGGTCACTTCCTCTGTGTAGGGAGGCGATGCAGCTCTGGTTCTGGGCAATCCAGCAGGAAGTTTCGATCTCGGCAGTTCATCTGGCCGGAGATGAAAATGAGACGGCAGACGCTCTGAGCAGGCAGAGCACGATCTCTCACGAGTGGAGTTGGCTCAGGAGATTCTCCTGGAGATCTTCGCCCTTTGGGGGACCCCTCAAGTGGATCTCTTCGCCTCCAGTGTCAACCCGAAGTGCGAGAGGTTCTGCTTGCGGGAATTTCCTCTGAAAGGAGCCTTAGGAGACGCGTTTGTAGTGGAGTGGTCATTCCCACTGCTGTACGCGTTTCCTCCAGTCCCTGTCATCCCGCAAGTACTGCAGAGGTTATGGAGGTTCGGTTCCCGGATGATCCTCATTGCTCCGGCGTGGGCCCGGAGGACGTGGTACCCGGACCTTCTCGACTTGTCCATCTGCCCTCCACATTGTCTTCCCTACCGAGACGATCTGCTCTCACGGGAGTGGGGTCAGGTTCTCCATCCAGAGGTCAGATCCCTCAACCTTAAGGCTTGGTTTCTGAAAGGTTGAGGTATAAGGATTGGGACCTCCCTGAAGACGTGATGGAGGTGTTGCTCTCGGCCAGACGGCCAGCAACAAAGTCCCTGTACCATTGCCGTTGGTGTAAATTCTTCAACTGGTGCAGGGTTAGGAATGTGGATCCTTTTGCATGTGACATTCCCATGGTTCTGTCTTTTTTGCTTTCTTTGGCCCATAGGGGCTTGCAAGTGGGTACCGTTAAAGGTTACCTGGTGGCGCTCGTCTGAAGAGTGTTCCTATTTTAAAATTCCTTTAATTTCTCAGTTTCTGAAAGGGCTCAGTAATGTGTTCCCTCTGTCACCTTTCCAGGTGCCTGGTTGGGATTTGAACCTTGTTCTCAAGTTTCTGATGGGTGCTCCGTTTGAGCCTTTGCATTCATGCCCTTTGAGACTGTTAACTCTTAAAACTGTATTTTTGGTTGCGGTCACTTCTGCTCGCAGAGTAAGTGAGTTACAGGCACTTTCAGCTAAGCCACCCTTCACTGTGTTTCATAAGGACAGGGTTGTCCTGAGAGTTCGTCCTTCCTTTCTTCCGAAGGTGGTGTCGGAATTTCATTTAGACCAGAAGGTTGTTCTTCCGGCATTTTATCCTCCTCCACATCCTGGTAAGGAAGAGGCGAGGCTCCATAGGCTTGATCCTAGGAGAGCATTAAGCTTTTATATTTCACGCATGTCCCGGGTCAGAGTGGACAAGCAACTCTTCATTGGTTACGCTGGAAAGCGTTTGGGACAAGCTGTGACGAAACAGACTTTGTCTCGCTGTATTATTTTGGCTATCTCTGAGTGTTGCTGCTTGGCGGGTAAGAACCCACCGGTCGGCTTACGGGCCCATTCTACCAGGGGTATGGCTGCCTCTAGCCTCTACTGCCCTACAGAGGGGTGTTCCTATTCGTAACATCTGTGATGCAGCCACCTGGGCTTCAGTACATAGTTTTGTATGTCACTACTCTCTCGATTCCATCCGGGGGCAGGATCTGGCCTTTGGCAAGGCAGTCCTTTACTCCGCAATTTGATTGGGCATTCTAAATTTCTGTTTTCTAAATTCTTTTCCCACCTCCTTGCATTGGTACTGCTTTGGGAGTCTGTCATAGATATGGAATACGTCGGAGGACCCAATCCCCTTAAAGAACAAGTTACTCTCTTACCTGGTAACGTTCTTTCGATGGGATGGTCCGACGGCGTATTCCATATCGCTCCCTCCCTGCCTTCCCCGCTACAGAATTTCTTATGCGATCGCAGCTTACGTTTCCACAACGCTTTGTGTGGTCAGACTGGCAGAAGACTGGTGCCACACGTTCTGGGGAAAAAACTACAACTGAGGCTACGGGTGTCGTGCGTCCTACTTTTTAAAAATTTTTTAAAGGTTTTTATTACATTTTTACAAACAAACAGTGCATGTTCCAACAGTTTCAATACACTTTTTTAACTTCCTAACCACTACTCCCTCTACCCCACCCCCCTTGCGAGTCTATTGCATTGAACCTTCAGTTTCCACACCCTGTGATTCGGTCATCTCCTCCACAGGCTCAGTCGGGTCGTCCAATGACCCAAACAGTCCGGCTATCAGTGATTTCCAAGCCATCAGGGACTCATTCTCCTCCTCCCCCCCCCCATTGCTTCATGCTTCTTGCCATGCCGTAGTTTTGGCTTCTGCCCATTTTTGCAAGTCTTTCCACCACACCTCTATCCTCGGCACATGGTGTGACTTCCATCCCATGGCAATCCTCCTTTTTGCTAGCACATAAGCCAGGTCCCTTAGTTTGCTTACGTGCCTGAGTGCGTCCTACTTATAACGTCCAGTGACGTCGGCCGTCAGAGGAGGTCCTCGAGGGCAGCGTATCAACGTCATCGACGCAGGACGCAGATGCCAAAAGATTTTCCGAAGCAGCACAGCTGTGGTGATTACTGTCCTAGATATGGAATACGTCGTCGGACCATCCCCTCGAAAGAACGTTACCAGGTAAGAGCGTAACTTGTTCTTTGATGGCAATCTATTTTTATGATTTTGAAAGTGGTTACAAGGGCCTTTTTCTCCCTCTTAAAGAATTAATCGTCTAAGGCATGCTGCGACCTGTGGGGCTGAATCATCTTCCCATGAAAATATGAATGCTTTTCAAGTAATGAAATACTGTGTCTGAGGGGAGGGCAAGCCCAGAGAATCACTCTACTTACACTTTCTGGGAGGCACTTCAGGTAGCGACCAGCCCCACCCGGTCCTCGAAGACTCAATGCTCTCTCCTGCCCACCTGCTCCCCCAGCCCCCGCAACTCTTTACAGCTGTGAAAATGCTGGTCATCAGGAGGTAAACTGGCCTGAGTGGGTTTGGGTTGTTTACCGGACTGGTAGTCAATCGGGCAGTTACTTTGTTCCATTTGATGTGAGAGTTGATAGTTGAGCATTCTTTCCATAATCCTGGAGATGCATGGACTCAAAAAGTCTTGGGGTCTGCAGGTCTATGTAATCTATGTGCATAGGGTGATGATAGCCTGTTTGAGCGTCCGGGGGATCTCAATTGTTTGAAGGGAAGCATTGATCAATTGTGTGATGAATGATGTGCATAGTTGTTTGTATAGATTTCTGACGTTGACATTGCAACTATCAATAGGTAGAGAGGAAGGTTTAAAATTGTTGATAATCGTGGCTATGATTTAATCTCAAGTGAGATGGAAGTTGCAGAAGGGGAAAACTGTGGTGAGTGTTGCATTTGGCAGGCCAATACATGGGGTCCCAAATCTACGATAGCTCATCTTAATCTGCCTTGTATTAGGAAAGTGCAGTGGTACCAAGGTTATGTAGCTCCTGAAGAGTTTTTATTGGATAAATGTGCATCCTCTTCTATATGCGACTCAAGGGAAATCCCACTAGACCTGCAGGGTGAGTTCCTTAGTTTACACACTCGACCTAGGAGAAGTACATTCTCCCCATGGTGAATGGTGACAAAATATGCACCAGTTCTTTCTGTGAAATTGTGTATGTCACCCTACGCACATTTAATATTTGGTGCAATGCTGCCAGCCGTGTACCATTAAACTTTTGTTTGTCCTTTACTGCAAACAGTTTGCAGTAAATGCCAATTTTCAAACGTCCCCATACTCGCAGGCAAGGTCAAGTGCCATAGAAATTGTGCTTGCCCTTCATAGAATCTTTGTGCAAATCTGAGTGGCCTAGTAGAGCTAGTTGGGTCAGGTTCTCTGCCAAGCTGAACAGCGTTTGTTCATGTCCAGGACTGCTACTGATTTCGTCTGTCGTCTCGTCACCCAACTTAATGATTCCTTACTACTCTCCATCAAAGAACAATATTTTAACACTCATTTTGACTGTCATCTCATGCCTGTCGGTTTTTCCTTAACTTAAGCCGCACGCTTGCTTAGTGCTCCAGATAAGATTTTGAGGTGGGAATATTTTTTACTCCCTATTTGCAAGAGTAAAATATATGTGACATACAGCTGACGTATGCAAAAACTGTATGGAAATCATTACCATGCGGCAGCTTTCTGCATTGTGACAGAATACACCTTTCACTATTTCTCTAAGGTCTGGCCATTGGATCTCTCCTGTGTAGATTTAAATGTTGAAAACACATAAACCTAGCCAATTACATAGTAATGCAAACATGAATTGTATCGTGTGTTTTGAGGTTCGATAGCAAAATTGTCTTTTGATGTTTAATGAAAGTCCTCATTTCCTGGAGCTATTACTACCTAATGGAATGCAAATGTTAGGATGCAACAGTGCAGAGAGGCAAGGACTCATGCTAAATTCTATACCTAAACTCATGGTCAAATGGTTATTTATATAGCACTTTTGGCAAAGCGCTGTGCATAGAACCTATTTATCACAAATTTCACCAAACCGAAGTCAGTACTACTTTGTTGACCTCCAAAGGATTATAGGCTGAGTTGGCCTTGCTGGGATTCAAACCTGCAACCTACAGATCACCCACAGATCGCAGCAACACGCGCTTAATTGGCTGAGCTATTTTATTGGCTAACATCCTTCAGAGGTCTGTAAACTGAGTATCGACTCAAGTATAATCCTCAGAGTGCCTAGATGTTGGACGAACCATGTAAGAAGTGCTACATTAAGTTAAATACCTCTCTGGATTATCACAGGGACAGACTTTGCTGAGTTTCTGTTTTAATTACAAATGTAACTTTTTTTTTTTATAGTAGTGTACCCCATTGAATGCAAGTTTGAATGCATGTAAACTAGACCGTGCATACTCATTTTACACACTGTTTTTATAATTAGAGTGTAAATTAAATCAGAAGTGTAAAAATGATCTGCCTCCGCATGATTATGCACACAACACATGAACTCTGGAAAAATACAGTTGTGCAATACTGTTCTCATTTGCAACTTAGTTTTCCATCTTAATTATACAATCCAAAAATGCTAGGAAAATGTATATGCACAGTGCTTCTGTTTTCTACACACAACACAGCAGAAGGTGAATGGAAGGGAACCAAATCCTTTCATTACAGTTTGCAGTTTCTTTTTCTGAAAGGTTTCTGAGAAATGCATTGTTGGCTTTTCTCCATGGCTTGCAATTACATCCATGTAGCTAAAAATCTAAAGAAGCATTCTGGTTTCTGTCAAGTAACCTGACCTTTGCCCTGCCCTCTGCTCTAAACTTGTGTCTAAATATACACAGGAAAATAATAAAGCAGTTGTATTTATAAGCTTTCCATGCGTAAAAAGGCCTGGTATGAACCTTATCTGGAGGCCTGCTCTTGCTCCTTCTCCTCCAGATCATGCCTCGCTCTCATTGCTTTCAGCTGCAGATTTTTATAACTTGTTTTCTTCTAAAGTCTCTTTTTCGGTTTTCAGTACCACCACCTACCTCCTCTACTTCCCTGTCTGCATCTTCCCCTCCACAATCCGCTCTGACAACCTCTTTTCCTCTTTCCAACTCCATTTCCTTTATTCTGCTCATTCCATCGCTGCTCCTGGCAATCCCTTGACTTCCTCCTTGATCCCTTCAATCTTTCCTACCATTCTTTCCTATCTCACTGCCCTATTTAACTCTTCACTCTCCTCTGCTGCTTTTCCCACCTCCTTTAAACACACTTCCATTATTTGCATTCTTAAACCTACACTTGATCTCCCTGCCCTCCAATTTCCATCCCATCTCCCTCTTACACTTCATTTCTACACTATTTTACACCATTGGAATGTGCAGATGACCTCTTTTTGATGGACAAAACGCCAAAGGGACTACAGTTTAGCCTAAATATGATGGGAACATACATGAAGGACAACGAATTACAGATTAACACAAATTAAAAAAAAATAAGGAAATTAACCAACCAGATTGTAAAAAGACAAAGACCCCTGATGTTGAATCTAGACGAACAAGATCTGTGTGTAGTGTCTACCTGCAAATATTTAGGAACCCTGATAAACTAATCCAAAACAGACGAAGATTGGGCGAATTACCTGCAGGAAAAAACTCAATCCTTAGCTAGACACGATGCCTTAACACCAAATTTGGAAAATATTCTTTCAAACTCATCATTGCCTTTTTTAGGCAAAAAGTTGTACCACTTCTCACCTATGGGAGTGAAACACTGCTCAAATGTTCTCATCCAATGTGGCAAACATATAAAGCAATGTTTTGGAGGAAGTTCTTAGAATTGCCTTGAGCTTATCCCATGGTAAGAATAAGATTTGAAATTGCTATGCAATCCCTGTCATGTATTAATACCTGGAAACAATTGGACTTTTTCCACAAAATAATGTCCATCTATAACATCCCGGTAATGCAGATTCTCCAGACAAATCCGAGTAATATGAACAATACCATCTTGAACGCATGGAAGAAGGACATGGAAAGACTTCTGATAATCAAAGAAATATCTATGGAAATGCTCCTATTACGCCCACAGCATGCCAAAATCAAACTACAGCGAAATGACTGGGCTAAAACTATTCGAGCAAAATCGGCTTATCAGATGAACCTACACTGCGAACTAGATATAAGGGCTCTAAACTAATTACCAACCTATCTAACTCTATTTCCGGACAAACTCATTCACGACACTTACTTGAAAATACGTCTGAACAATGTTCCAACTAGATATAGGTTGGTGAAAATGAAGTTAATTCCTAGTTCGGAGCAATACTGCCATTTCTGCCTCGACGAAGCATCTCAAGAAACACTGCAACATATCCTCTTGGTCTGCCCAGTACTGGTGGAACAGAGAAATCTATATAGAGACCATTTTTCAATTTCTGCAAAACAAATGGACTCTGCTGTTAGATGGGCGAACATCCTATTGGGAAAGGATAAAAAACTGATTTACACTATTGTTCAGTTCCTAAATAACATCTTGGGATCACATTTGACTTGGATACGATATCCCCTTGGCTGTGGAACAGCTTGTAATCTGCAATGTTTTTTTTGTTGCAACTCCTTTCTTGATTGACTTTATAATGTGACTCAACAAGTTAATTCAATCTTTTTATGTAGCACAATGAGTTAAGTAATACAAATGAAAAGTTTTAAATTTAAACTAAATCATTTTAATAAAAAAAAATGTGTTTACACGCGTTTCTTTTGTTATCCAGCACTCTTCTCCCCACCCCTCACCCCCTTTCCAATCTGGGTTTCGTCCCACTGTCCCTCTTCTGGCAGACTTGGAGTCCTTCCTATCCTCATCAAACTGAAAACCGAAACAACAGAAAGGAAAAGGGATGACTAAACTGAAGTGGAGACGGACAGCTCCTAGAACCGACTGGGAAGCTTCCACGGCACCTGGACGGGAGACTCCAGTTAGAGTGGAACACAGGCGACACCCATGGAGACGGAGTCAACAACCACACCCAAATCCCACCCAGTGCCCGTACTCGCCCCTTAGTTGCCACCAGGTACCACAGTGTTGTAGAATTGTCGGGAGATTGGCAATTGTCACACTAGCTGAGTTGTGAACATGGGCAGGTGCGCTGGCCGTATGGGCTGTGAGGGAGGCTGGTGGAGGAGGGGGCCTGATGTGAACCTCTCAAACTCCAAACCAAACACAACCACAAACCTACAGCACAACAAACCGCACAGACTTCACTACATTTCAACAACAAAACAAAAACACACATAGACACGCACAACAGTACACTACGAATACCGGCCGCAAACACCCCAGGCCAGCCAACGGACCCACCGGGCTGAGGCTGCCAAAAGCACATCACCTCTTTCTTGCACTTCTCCAGCTTCCTCCCACTAACTCGCCCTCCCTTCCTCTTTCAGAGCCGCCAGAGCGCCAGGGGACCACTCCGGTGGTGATGGTGCACGGTACAAATGTCCTTTAACATTAACATTCTATTCTAAACTTTCCTCACTTCTTGTTCTCCTTGACCTATCTGCTGCATTCGACAATGTTGATCACACTATTCTGCTCTCTACACTCTTGCATCTTGGTTTACGGGGCCCTGTACTTAAATGGTTCCACTCTTACCTGTCATGATGCCCGCTCCCGGGGAGCCGGTTCAAGCCCTGCGTCCCCAAAAGCGGACATCCAGTCCCCAAGGAAGGACCCAGCAACCCCATATAGGGGCCCTTTGGACAGTGTCCTGGCGCCAATGGCGGCAGACTCATAAAAGACATCAGTCCTGGCGCCATAGGCGCCAGGCTCATTATGGGAGTGCTTGGGTGCACGTACCTGATGCAGACCATGCTGCAGGATCCCGGCTCCTTTAGGCCTGAAAGGAACTACTTTACCTGTTGGACTAATTTACTATCCGGGCGTGGTCGGGGAAGGATACATACCTGATTGGAGGAAGGATACATACCTGGAACTTCTTCCAAGGCTATTTAAACCCCACCCGAACAGCCACACGTGCTTCGCGTTGTTCTGCATCTAGCAGCTGGACGCTCACTGTGTCTGCTCCTGCATCCTGACTTCTGCCACGCCTGCCAGCATCCTGGATCACCTGCAAAGGAAGAGAAGAAGAGAACAGAAGAAGGAAAAGTCCTTACCTGCTAAAACCCGCATCCCGGAGACATCTCGCCGACAATCCTGAAAAGGAAAACTTTTATTTAAAAGCTCATCGCGTCGATCGCTGCAGTGCCGCATTCCTCTCACCTTTACAGGGCGCCTCCATGTTCAGCAGCGATCATCCGGATTCGCAGTCACGCCCCAGCGCCTAGGGAGAAAAAGATCAGAACAAAAGGAAAGAGAGAGAAGGGAATAAGGAAAGCTAAATCTCCATGTTAAGACTTACCTGTTGATTCATTCCCTTTTCATTTCAGGTCCGCGCCGCATCCTGGCATTTCCGGACCCCTGCCCCTAAGGGGAAAAAGAGACATCAGCATTAATGAGCGAATGAAAAGACATTACCAAAAAAACACTCATTAAAGATTTACCTGATTCCTACAAGGATTTCACCTCTCATCTCGGGTCGGTGCCTGTTCCCCGGCATTCCGTACCCCGGCCCCTATGGGGAAAAAGACACTAGCATTAGTACATTAATGCATGGACACAAGGGGAACCTCTTATCAAAAAACTTACCTGGAAGCCAAGCAAGTTTGGTTCTCACCAATCCGAAAATCCAGTGAAGTAACTGGATACCAACGCGCCCCTGCATCAGAAGCAGGATGGAGAGCTTGTCCTTCCAGACCCTAAGGTGAGACGCTACGAGGAATCACAGAAGGGTTTCGAGGAGGGTGAGAGGGGAAAGTGGGAGGCCGATTGCATTACCCCGCAGACAGTTAATCCCCTATTTTCACCTACAGAGGGATACTTCTGCGAGCCAGACAAGCCAGATTTGGGGGCCCGGTCCAGTCCGTCTTCCGAACCCTGCGCATCACCTTAGAAGAGGTCAGCAGCGCGAACCAGGCCAGCGCCTCCGTGGGAGTCAGGTGAGCGTAACATACCTTGCTGACCGCACTTTATAGTCTCCTGCCCCAGACATTCCTGGTGGGCCCTCCAGCTTTCTCATGGGGTACCTCAAGCCTCTGTTTTAGGCCCTCTCCTATTTTTTCTTTACACCTCTCCTATTGATTCTACTTGGTCTCTCCTATCATCTTTAGGCGGATGATTCAAATTATTTATCGTTTTCATCCTTCTCAGACTTTATTCACTCTCGGCCTGCTTACTTTACATACAATCTTGGATGTACTTTCAATGTTTAAATTTGAATCCCTCAAGAACTGAAGTTATTTTCTTTCCTGCTTCTACTATGCCCCTTCAACCTCCCATGTCTGTTTCATTTCCACCCTCCTCACTCTCCATTTCTACCTCTGCTAACAATTTAGGAATACCTTTTGACCCATCTGTGCACGCTGGTTGCTAAACGCTGGTACATCCAGCAGGCCATGATTATCTGCATTAGCTCTGATGCTTCCCCTGTTCCTCCTGGTCACCTGGGCTTGATCGGAGAAACCCAATGAAAAAGGAATACCAAGTCCCCATCCGAATAAAGAATTTAAGAAAGCCACTGGAATTCGTTCTATTGAATCAACCAGTGCTATTTCTCATTTTATTTTGCTTATTCTAATGGCCGAGCAATCTTTTTGACAAACCTTTTACTGCATTTGGAAAATAAATAAGGTTCTACCTGCTCCACAAACGCCATGGCATTGGTATATGATGTTTCTATTCATGGACTAAGCCGCCTCGCCAATGAGCCATACGGGTGGTCTTATCTACTTACCATAAGGAGAAAAATAATTTGCCATCATCACCTGAAGTTTTTCAATTTAAAAAAAGTAAATTAGAATAGCATCAATTAGAAACATTTCTGAAGAAATTGGAAAAGCATGAAACAACTTTACTTGGAGGTTTCTTAGTATTATAGTGTTTGAAGGGTAGTTGGATGTGAAAAATCAGAAATGTTAATTACAAAGATTAGGCCAAAGAATTTTAGCAGGCTCCGATGAGAACAAAGACAAAAATTGATGAGGGGTATCATGTTGACTAGCACTTGGTAACTATATGAAGATTCTTTTGCACAAACATTGAATGTAATATTTGTTATCTAGTCATCTCCTCCATTTGGTGTACTTTTGTGTACTTCAAAGGTACACCGACCTCTCTCAATTTGAGGAACTTAGTTGCCCTCTCCTCTTTTTTTGGATCAATGCATTTTATTTGGGCAATAGTTAACATTTTCCACCAAGCCCAAGCTTTTATTCAAGTGAACAGGCATTTAGTATCTTGTTTACTGCACTAGGGGTTGCAACATTTTCTCTAGGCATGAAGCATATATGCATGCATTTGTTGACCAGGACTGCATGTAATAAGAATACAAACTGGACATATTTTAGATTTCTTTCAAAAAAACAACCTAGGAGCTTTACGCAAGACCTTGCCACCAAAAGGAGGTTCAGCACTGCGCTCTGGAATTATCTTTTTCTCTGGGTCCAGCTGTCCTCTTCTGGACACAGGCATGATTTTAGTGTTTAAGTGCTCAGTAGCTTTGTGGCAGATCAGGCATCCTTATTAGAGCTGCTGGGATTCAGCTGTGCCTCTCACTGTTGTCAATGATTGAAGCATTTGTTGATGTTGGTCAATTGACAGATATTTTACTACATGCATTTCTTTTTCAATTCATCCTCCGCAGTTCAGTAAACTTGCATGCCCTTGTATCCATTGCTGCATTAAGGTGTTTCCTAGATATGAAGATTGAAGATGGAAGTAAGGTATTACAGGGATGGAAACAGATGCTTAAAGTGTATTTCAGGCTAAATTGTTCTTTCCTGATATATGAAAGCATGTATGTTTTGCCTTTAAAGTCCACACCTCATTCCACATGAGTGAAGGCTATACCTAAGTAGTTACTGGCCAGAGCATAAGCGTTTTGCAGCATCGCCTACACTGTGCCTCTGAATTAATGAGCAATTAAAGCATGCTTTGCAAAAAGAGTAGCAATCATATTCAAGGTATAGGGAAAGTTCTTATCGGACTGTATGCTGTATCATATTCCACCTGCAGTTCTAAATCAGCATGGCCCACTCGCCATGTCCTTTGGGTGTGGCCAATGGCGTCCTTGCACCAATTAAGGGAACATAATGTGTTCCAGGTATTTCGGCAGTGGCTAGTGTTCCTGTCCCCTGTAGAAGTCCATAACCATGTCTCACTGGCCATGGCCATCGGCTGTGGTGTGTACCACTTTGCAGCAATTAGGGTAACTAAAAATGGCCCGCTGGGCATGGCCTTTGGCCCCTTTGCACTGTAAGGAAGGCATGGTATACAAGCCGTTGGCGACTCGTCCCCACGTTTTCAGGCCATGACAAGGCGGCACACTCAAGCGAGGTTAGCACAGTCTCTGGCTTCTCTAGCAGGAGGATGCAGTTCAAAACTTCAACATCAGGGCCTTCTGTGCCAAAGTCTCTTTGCCATTCAAAGTCTTATTTCAGAGGGCGTGATGCAACATGACAATCCTCAAAGTTCCTTTCTTCTTAGGATTTCACATGTACAAATTCTTGGGTGATTTTCTGTTCGACCTGGGTCCCCCTCTGCCGGGCTCAGACCCGCTTTAACACAAAATCTTCAATTGGTCTCCCTCTCAGACCAAATTCATATACTTTTCCGAACTTGCTCAATTTCATCAATCAAAATAGAAGATTTCCGACTACGCAGGATTTTGCTTGACCCGTCGCATGACCACTTCGATTCACATTTATTCTTTCAATCAGTCTCTCTCCGCCAGACCAAATTTATCTACTGTTCTTACTTCTCAGCTGGATACCTTACAGAGACCTTCGATTGAGCACACACGTAGCACCGGACCACTCTGTCATATGTACTGTAGATTGCTTTAAAGTTCAATCACTCATCAGCAGTTTAACTTTGCTTGCGTCTCTTTTTCCCCTCTTAGCAAGCCCCGCCCACCTGGTGCCATACTGGTTGCCGCTCTTTTTCTCTACTTAAGGAGCCCTCCAGTCTCTTCCTTTGCAGATGGGGAGCAGGTGCAAGTGGATCTTGGTCACCTGGCCTAAGCCCCGCCCACCTTCTTAGCCCTGACTCTTCCTTTCTGCTCTTAACTCTTAGATCAAGGACATCTCACCCCCGGGCGTCCAAAGCGAAGGGAAGTTGAAGAAAAGGGCAAATTTCAGTTTGGACCAGGAGGATCCAGGTCCCAAACCCCTGCTCAGACAGCAGGTAAACATGCACCAACATGTGTTTACTCCCACTGTCCCCACAAGCCATCCCCACCCCTCTGGTCCCCCCATGATGTTCCCTTGTCTCCCCCCCTTTTTCACACACAGCTTTTGCCTGTTTTGCTTGATTCTCTACCCTGCTCCCCCCCCCTCCCCCAGCCCCCCAGCCTACTTCTGCAGGAGTCTGTCCTGAAACAATCTGGTTACACCATCACTGACTTGTGGCCAATGCTGGATATGAATTTTATGGACTTCATTGATTCACTGTGCGTCACCTTTCTCATGGTGGCCCTGAATCTTGCTGTTCCTATCTTCATCTTGTATACAAACTTGCAACATTATGTGTTACTTCTGACTTCTGCAATTGTATTCACTCTCCTGTTGCTTCTCCACTCTTTTTGACTGCTTACTGTCTGTTCTCCCCTCCTCTCCCTTTCTCCCTTTTCCTATCTCCTCCCCTCCTCACTTCTATGCACTTACTCTATCAGAATTGCCCCTGGACCTAGTATGATAGCAACCTCGACTGTCTCCTTCCCCCCACCCCCTACTTGTTTATACCCCCCACACCCTCCTCCAGCACTATCTGAAATGTTGTCAGGCCTAGTACGATAGTTGCTTGTTTTGTAACTCCCCTCCCTTTCTGCACTCATCTCCCTCACCTTTTTGTTTTCTCCGGCTCTACCTGAAATATCGTCAGGCCTAGTACGGTAGTCGCCTGTCTGTTTCCATTTCCTTCCCACTCTCCTCCTCCCTTCCTTATCTATGTTTTAGCTCTTGCACTATCTGAAATGTCGTCAGGCTGAGTACGATAATTAAGTTCACATCTTTGCTGTTCATGGCCTGTAAGAATGTCATTGTATTTTCCCTTGTTCCCTCCTTTGCCTTGAAGTGCTTTGAAACACATTGTGTATAAGCGCTATATAAATAAACTGTCATATCATATTACACGCGCTTTAACAATGAACAGTACCATGGAGGCCAGTGATTCTCCCCGCATTGATTACTGATACGGGAGGGCCCCGGGTAGCTGACACACATGCAGGTTTCTTCAGCCTGTTTTCCTGGTCTTACGTTTTCTATTTTCGAGGTCTCGTGAAAGTAATGGTTCCTTGTCAAAAAGATCAAGGGAATTTCCCTTCTTGTGATCCCCTTCGGTTTTGCTGTCTTTCCCCCTCTTGCACAGCTGCTGTCTCGAAACTGCTGTTTCCTTGTGTGCTTTGCCTCGCTCCGTCTGCTCTCGTGCTCTGCCTTTTATCCGTATGGGGAAGTGTAATGCAAGCCAGGTGTGAGTGATTGTCGATAATTGCATGACCATAGTATTAAGACATGTCAGGTACACGGCTCGGGTGTTAGTCCGTTTTCCCTTATAGTGGGCCGCCCATGAAAAGGTGTTTGAATTGTAAAAGGGAGACAGGGAAGAGTTCCTAAATATCCTATTAGTTGCAGAGAGTTGCAGTCCTGCAATGTTACCTGTACGTGTGGCTGCCTATCCTGCATTCCTGCTTCTCTGAAGTCTGTTGGCTACCTCTATAGACTGTGTGCGGAACCTTGAAAAATCTCTCCTGACTGCAGAACGGCCGCAGAGTTGCGGAGAGTTGCAGTCCTGCAGTCTCCAGCTCCGGCCGTGGCTATGGAAGAAGGCCGACTGCTGAGGAGCTCTAAAAGACGCAGAGAGGCACCGATTTTCCAACCCAGGAACATGGGAGCACCTGGCCTGCAGGCGGATCTTTTGAGTCAGACGCCAGCAGGTAAGACCGTCCAGGAGGCTCCCCCACCGGTCTCCCCACCATTCTCCCCTTCACAGTGCTTAACAGACGAGATAAAGAATGGGTCTGTAAACCTAGTCAGCGCCGAACTTGGGGCGGAGGAGTTGCAAGACAGTGTTTTTAACAGCGCTAGCGTGTACCCTGTTTTAGCCGCTACGGTGTGCCCAGTTTCAACATAGAGTACTAGCCCTGAACTTGTCATTGATTCTAGGTCAGAAAAGTTAGGAGACCTGATCGCTGAAAGGGGAGCCCTAACATCGCCGGTCATATATTTAAACGGCAACATGAACGAAAAAACAGCCATCCCTGACATTGATGTTTCAGATTCTGCAACGAGTGAACAGCCCGGAGGTCTCCCTGCCTCATGCGATGAGGCTGCAAACCCTGAGGTAACGACACCAGGGCTCCCCACCTTACGCTGTCTGGACATGCCACTTTTTGTGGGGCCGCTAACGCGGAGGAGAAAAATCCCACCGGGCTAGACAAAGTAATTGTACGGGCAAAATTCTCAGAGAAATTGATTATAAACTGGGAGGCTGCTCTAGTTGCGCCTTGTAAAAGACAGACCCTATTTGAGAAAAGAAAAAAGTCTCCCAAAGCAAAACCTATTGGGGGTCTGAAATCCAAGAAAAAGGCCCCCAACACCAAATCAGTCAAAGTTGGGAAACAGCAAATTGTCAAACAGTTTAAACTGAAAATGAAGGTACCTGACAACACACCCTCCCCCGTGAACGTAAATAACACACGCATGGAATTCGGAAAAAGCCCAGGGGGAAATTCTCAATCTAATCTGAACATTGTGGCCAATAACGTTCCTGACACATCACATACTTTTAGGAAAATCGTTCCAAAAAGACCCCTCATTTCGGATTACCTGGCAAAATTCTTTTTCAAACACAAACCAGTAATCCAGGCGGAATTAGAAACGGGCCATTTATCCCTGCAGGAAATCTCGGATGCAGACCTCCTAGAAAGCATGGTAAATGACATAGAAGGGTCGGAACCCAGTCGGAACATAACCATTCCTGAAGAGCCCGAAATTGTCTCAGCCATGGGACCCCGCGCCTCAACCTAACATGAACAATAAACAGTACCATATGCCAAGTCTGAAAACATCCCCTACACTAACTGGACCTGTAAAAAGCGGTATTAAGGTCCACGGTGTGAGTTCAAACCGCGCATTACCAACTGCTTCCAGGGACAGTTAAACAGGAGTGAATTGATTTCCCCCCAAGACAGTATTAAAAAAATATCAAATTCTCAAGATCGTAGGGGAAAAGAGAAATAAAAAAAACACTCCAACTCTTCGCCGACAATCCCAACATACGAAGAGTTTAAAAACCCTGTGCTGAGAACGGTGGGTGATCACCAAGCCGAAATCTTAGAAAATATTACCAACACACCATCTTCAAAATCACAGCCTCGCCCCAGTCTAATAGAAGATTTGAGGCACACGGCTAAGAGGGATTCAAGAACGGCGAGATACGACAAGGACAGGTCCCAAGTCCCTCTGTCACAAGAGAGTCTAAAATCCTCACACTTCTATGTCCATGGGGATGAAGTAAGGGGCGATCCGATGATGGGCATGGGTCAGAGCACCCCAAGGATTTATGAGTCTCCCAATAAAGAAATAACACTCATTTACTGGAAACATCAACGATTCATCACGTCCTATTACTTCACCGAGAAAGAGGACTTCCAGCAAATTTCAAGATCAACTGAATTGTGATAACTCTAGAAAATCGGACCTACTCTCAATAATGTCCACTGTGACGATTGCTGTGGCACCCTTTTCAAAGTTGTATGAGTTGATGCACGAGGCTCTAAAAGATCAGACAACAATCATTGCCATGATGCATAGCAAATTATTGTTTTTGGAAGGTTACATAATGGCAACGGATAAAAATCAAAACATCAAAACTTGGACCCAATCGACCAGGAACGACATAGGCACTCAAACGAGTCCTCCCAGAACCAAAAAAAGAATGGAGGTCCCAGTTCAACACATTACTGTCCCAAGCAAAGCCGAAGCTTTGGAGGTAACTCAGCAAGTAGACCTCACAGTAGACTTGCAGCCTCCACCCATGCCAGCTAAAAACCCACCACCAAAAAACAATGTTAAAGATCTTAAATCCCAAGAAAGACCCAATTTGCACCTGGCTGTGACAACTATGATGAAAGTATCAAAGAATACTTTATATCTGAAAACTTGAAAAACGTGGCCACAGGGGGCTGACAAACGTACCAGAGCTAAAGACCCGATCGTCTGGAACGCCGGAAAATAAAGATGACAAAGGGAAAACAGAGTCCCAAAAATTGCCTAAAGTTGGTGCGAGTTTTTCAACGGAAAATAGCGAGGAAACACAATCTTCCTCCAATTTAGCCGCTACGAAGCTAAACAGAACTGTGGTATTGATGCTGGCTGAAGCTTCGATGACTTCAACTGATTTGATGGACATGTCAGAATACTCAATCGAAGAATCAGTCAGATATCCCAGTGGGGCGAGAAGAGACAAAATCCGACAAAGGATCTGAGATCAATAGGCTGCCTTTGAGACAGATGACACCAACAAGATTCAAAGACTCCCAAGAAAATAAACAGATGGGAACTCCGAGGAACATCTGAAGCTCGCCTCGCTCCCCCATTTTTCTGACATTATCGGGAAAAAAGGAAATAAATGTATTCTAGTGACCGCACACCCGCTCTTCTAAACCGACCTGTAACATCGCAGGTGGAGTTTCAAGGGAAAACCTACCCAATTAAAAACACAAAACTGGATGAAGGGATCCCTGATGACCAGAGTTGGAAAAAGACCAGAGAAATTACAGAATCAAGGAACAAACAACCCAAAAGACGTCATCACTCCATAGAAGAGAGCCAAATTAGATCTACTGGAGTTAGACAGCATGTTACCTTAACGAAGTATCGAACTAGAGACGAAAGGCAGTTGGATTTCGTAGCCCCTTATCACCGCTCAAGAACATTGAACCTATGCAGAATTCTCGGCAAAAGAGATAGACTGATACTGAATAGGAAGGCAGCTACTCCACTGCGTTCCGAATTTAAGGGTAATTAACTCAGACGATATCCAAATAGTGGAATTGGGAGAGAAACACATTACAGACAATGTCTTTGACCAATGCAACAGCCAATCTTTTGAAATTGGGGTTCGATCTAAGATTGACCAATCACTCAGTGGAGAGCCCAGGTGACGACCGGAAAGACAGAATCCGAAATCGGGAAAACAAACCCGACGAGGGCTGTCATTGATCATTCCCCAGAAAAAGTGGAGAACAACCACCTATCTGTACATCATCTAAGGCCTCTAACTCAAGACCCCAGTCGAGAGGATCCAATAACAGATACAGTAAACCCAACGGGAACCCTGAGAACGATAAAGGAAATAAATCATAACCAACAAGAAGATAGTCAGGACCCAAATAGGATCCCAAAAGGGCCAGGAACTTCCCTAAAGTTCACTTTTATACCAAATTTAACGAATAAACAACACACAGACAATGTTGCTGATGCACTCCACGATCGAAAGAGAAACCAGGAAACACACTGAAGATGGGTATCACAAGCTTTAGCGGACACCCAGACCGAAGAGCCACCCAAAGAAAAAGCGACAGGAAACTGAGAAGCTTACTCACGGGAAATCTGTAAGTCACAAAGAGCTAAATATGGGATCCTGGAACACAAGGGGGTTCAGCCATTTGACATTGCCCAGTGATATCAACCTGGGTGTATTTGATATCCTGTGTCTCCAAAAGAACTGGCTGACTCAAAAACCTCTCATGGATGGCTATGATGTAAAAGTAGCACCAGCAAAAAAAGGCACAAGGGGTCGACCGATCGCGGGACTTTTAACAGCGATAAAATCAGGTTCAAGAATTTCAATACTGAAAGTACTGGTCTCTGAACTTCTGTATTTGGCCCTGTTAGTCAGTTGGCCCACTATGCGTCAAGCAGAACTTGGGAGTGATGACTGAAAAATGATTATCGTGAACTGTTATTGGAATCCAGAATTGATATCCAACAGTTTGTGGGCAAGATCACAAATATCTTGGACACGGCCCTAATATAATTTGACGTCCCGCATTTCCTAATATGTGGGGACCTTAAAACTACTTGCAAAAGCAATTGCCGAACCGATGGTAAGCAAAGATCCAACGCTGAATAAGAAAAAAGAGATATGTTGTGGTCAACTACCTTGGCCCCCAGAAACATACTCTTTTTTTAGAACAACTGAAACCAGTATTCAAGCCATCGGTGCCTACGTGGCAAAGGGGCGACCAAGCAGCTAACTTGGATCATATATTCGTCTCTAGAGATCTTGTTGAGTACGTGAAGGAACACGAGGTCATACCAACAAAAAACAGACCACAACTTAATTTTAATGGTGATGACGAACGGACCACAAATTCGGAGTCAAAAAATGTGGATGGAAGTAGAGGTTAATAACAGAAGTAATCGCCTCTGTTTAAAAAGTCAGGACATCATGTACCTGACAAACGAATATATCTTGAAGACAAATGTGTTGAATTCGAACCTCTACTTGATTACTTCAAGGTCAAAAAATCACTCAAAGGAAAAACACAACAACTTTACAGACATAGTTCCGACAAACTATTGGTGGAAAAACGCAAAGCCCTGAGACGTATTAAAAGGGCAGCTGTAAAATCTAACTGCTCGAAACTAAAGGAAGAAGCTAAAGCCGCAAGTCAAACATACAAAAATAGGGTAGCTGGACGCAGAAGAATTTTACTGCAAAACGACTCCAAACAGAATTCGAGACACTTTTGGGTTCTGATTAATTAGGCTTCCATAGCACCTAGCGATGTACAACAAAATGATGTCCCTGACATAGTATGGGAAAAACATTTTTCTGACTTGTTTGGAGGTTGTACCAAACAGCCCAGTTTGGTAACATTGGAAAACAAAAAAAGATGGAAGCTTGAATTCGACATGGATGACATCAGGTCGATGATACGACAGTTAAACACCTCTAGGGCTCCAGGCCCTGATGGCCTCATGAACGCTATGTAAAAGACCATCCGAACGAATGGACAAAGTTCATAACTATAGTATTCAGAAGAATATGTAAGGAACAGCAAATACCGGTATCTTGGAAGACAGTAACGATAGTGCCGATATTCAAGAAAGGCAACAAGGAAGATCCGGAAAACTATCGGCCTATCGCATTGTTTACTGACTGGTTCCATCCGTTCCACACTGGGTTCGCTAAAAACATAGGGACAGCAGCCAATATAATGATACTAAACCTCCTCAAAGCTCAGAGCCATCAATCGGGGAACAGAACATATATCGCCTTTGTTGATCTGGTCCAGGCCTTTGACCGGGTCAACAGGGAGCGATTGTGGTATAAACTCTCAGAAAGAAATTGTCCAAGGGATATCGTGGAACCCCTCCAGCAGTTGCATTCTGATAAATCAGTAAGGGTACCTCTGAACAGGGAAGGATGGTTAACGCCACCTATCCCAACTTCAAGAGGGGTTAAACAAGGATGCCCTTGGGCCCTGGATATCTATAACCTTTACATCGCGGATATGAATGATTTTGAAAGGACAATCTGAGTATTTCCGCCATCACTTGGGAAAGTGAAAGTTCCCAAATTGCTATATGCAGACTATCTGATTATGATCGATCAGACGGCAATTGGGTTGCAAAGACAACTAGATGGCCTTCAGCGATATCTGCAGGTAAATCACTCGTAGATCAATGAAGACAAAACAAAGATCTGTCTTCAGAAGGCCAAAAGACGGAAAAATGCTCCCAAATGATATCTGGGAACCAAGAAGGTTGAAGAGGTGGACACATTTAAATACCTAGGCGTCATCTTGAACAACAGTCCATCGGCTCCTTGAAGGCTAAAATCAAGGTCTTGGCCACACATGCGAGATTCATAGAAAAAATATTTGGTCAATTCTCCATTGTGGCGGTGATTAACTTCTAAAGAAGTAAGGTTGTTCCCAGCATAACTTATGGAGCGGAAGGCATGATACACATGCCTAAGAAAATCTGGTCAATTTTGGAAGGCATCTTCTGGGGGACAGTTCTGAACTTACTAAATGCGGCAGGCACAGTCGGGATTTGTGAAGAACTAGGGCTGTCGTCATTGGCTGGTATTGCCGAATGGAACGCTCCTAATCTGTTTCGTAAGATTCTCCAACCGTCTATCGCACCAATCTTCACCATAGATGAGCTGTCGAAAAATACAAACTCTAAGGAGAAAGATTGGATAGACACCCTTCAAGCAGCAAACAAAAGTGTCTTATCCAAGAACGTTCCATCGATTGACATAAAATTAAACCAATGCAGAGAATACCTAATGACATTCCCGGACAGATTGTACAGAAAATTTTCTTGCGAATGAAATTGAATCTTTTAGACACAAACGAACTAAACTACATTTGTGGACTTTCAGATAAGGGAACGTGTTGCTTCTGCCAGACAACAGCAGAAGCAGAAACAATTAAGCATCTGATGATCTTTTGCCCGGGATGGAAATTTGAAAGGGAGAAATACCTGACCCAGTTGATGGAGAACCACCAAACCATGGACACCAAAGACTGGTGGAGGTTACTGATGAGTGGGGAGAAAACTAAGACGGTTATAGCCATGGTATCAATGATGAAAAGCATAATTCCTAAATTAGTGCGAGACGAACAGCAGCTGAAGGCTAACTGGGAATTCTGAATCCAGGATATTTTGAGTCATCTTTGGTTGTTTTTTCTCTCACTTTTTGTTCTTTTAATAACTGTTAATAATTCGATCGAAGGAAGTAAAGATAACACCAATAACGCTTGGGATCACAGTTTGGATTGTGAGGTTTGTATTTTGGAAAAATTGTTGATGCAATTAATTCAAATACATTTTTTAAAAAAGAAAATATCCTACTGAGTATGATGGGGTAAATGTGTTACAGGGAAGGGGATACCACGTCTCACCATCCGGTCTCCCACTCCCCGAAGACACCTCACCCAGATGATCCTTCCGCAATGGTCAACCCCCAGGAACTGGATCCAAAAGCAATGACCGTGTTCTGGCCACCTGGATGATAGATCCCCGGGGACTAGTGGGTGAGACACTGTCTGGTTTCTTTCAGCACCTATTGCAGTAAAAGGCTGTGGCCTTCCGCTGTGGCCACTTGCTACTTTGAACAGTTTATTGTAAAAGAACAGTGCCCAGTGTACCCCCTTTTTCTTTTTTCTTTTTTGGTTTTTCCCTTCTTTCATACCTGCAAGATTTTTCCCGGAGTTTTCTGTGAACACCCTTGTGCAGCACTTGATGCTAATGAGAATGCTTCTCACAGCAACACAACTTTTTATTCTAGCATAAGACCAAAACACCAGGAAATTAAAATCTTTTCCCAATCTCCCCTCCAACTCTCCATGTCCACCCTTGCTCCACCCCTCTCCTAATGTCAATTTTCCCCTGGTTTCTTCAGATGATGGACTGCATATTTCCGCAATAGTGCTGTAAAATCTCGTGAAATTTCAGTGCAAAGGCTAAAATGATCTGAATCAAAAAGGTCCCTCTAGCCCTGCCCAGCTAAAGTGTTCAACTCAACAATTGGTCCACTTGAACCGACCCCTGCTAGCACCGTCCCCACTCCAGACATTTCTTTCCCCTTCCTGTGTGATTATTGTGGGAATTCTCATATTTGACAAAAGAAAATGGCTGTAATTCACCATAAGAGATATATAAACATTTTTTGGGCAGGTGGGCACCCCCTTCTCTGTAACATTTTCAAAGGAACTACTGGACAGGTTTACACCAAACCCCCAAAAGGCACATCTGAACCAGTTTGTGCCCAACTTCTGTCCAGCAGTTTTCGCAGAGTACGCCTGCTCAACGGATGCACCTTTTTGCTGATGGGGCGGGAGGGGTTTAGTTGGGGGGGGGGCGGGGGGGGAATGGGATTGATTGAAACCAGCTTTTTTTCAATGCGTAATAACTATTATTTTTTTTAACTGTTATGACAAATTTGTGCTAAACACTCCCAAAATACTTTCTCGCTTCCAAATTTCAGATATATACATCAAATGAGTGAAAAGGTATTAGAAATATACATTTCGTAATGGTTTGTATGTTTCACCTTCACTATAGGGCGGCAACTTGCCTATCTATATATTATAGTGGATGGGTAGACGGTAAATCCTAAATCGCTTCATCTATCAAAGATCAGCATGCTGAGCCCCCCGCAGGCGGGAGCAGGCATTGCACACGTTATCAGCAGAGATATAACGTCTATAAGGGATCATGTAAATAACCGATCAGACAAAGGTGGATAGGTAGGAGGTTGGGGGCAGGTTAGAGGCAGTGGTGTCTGGTATGGGAATCCCAGCCTGGCCTTTCACAACATTAACTTTGGGACCACCAGTGATTTCCCTCCTTCTCCCCCAGGTTACACCACCTTTGCTTCTCTTGAAAATGCATTTGTGTGGCAGAATGTGGACAAACCTTGAGCAAAATGTGCGGGTTCTGTCACACTCAGCCTGCCTCCTCACCCCTACTCCCTCCTTACCAGCCATTCTGCAGTCATAATGTTCTTTGTTGGAGTCCCGGTTGTGTTCTATTTATTTCCAACACCTCGTGCATAGTTACCCAGTCAAGTAATTCTTGAACAACCACAGGTGATTTATATGGCTGGGTGAGTGTGAGGAGGGGCTCTACACCCCTTCATAAGCACAAAGGGCTCTATGCCTAGGTTGGAGTGTGGACTGCACCTGTACGCATACAAAGCTAATCTCGTTAGATCCTTCCAAAGCAGGGAGCAAGCTACAGTGATTTGTATGCAGCATTTAACAAATATGTTCATTAAAAGCCTTTACCTGCTGCGTAATAAGTCTGTGCGCAAATGCCATATTGTAAACCTTCAGATAATTCTCTTCAGAAATGCATTGCACTGCGTTGTCTATTTAGAACCCTGTAACTTTAGCTATATCGATGCTGCCCAGTATCACACACCATTCTTTCTGCTTGGAATTGCAATCCATAAGCAACAAAAAATACACCTTAGATGGCATCAGAATCCCAACTGGACCCATAGTTTCCAGAAAATCGGGATATCTCCACTAGCTGCAATGGGGAAGAGACTTTTATTGTACACTTCTCACTCATTTTACGTGATGGGCAGTCTCTCCTACATTCATCAGCATCTGAGAATATTCCAAGCAACCCATATTTTTCTTGAATGCAGCTCTTGGTCATAGGTCTGCCAAGTGTCCATCATGAGCTAAAGCCATGACCCTCCCATGCAGATCCACCGGGGTACAACCCGTACGCCTTCCAGAATTGTCCTTCAGAAGTCTCCTGAAATGTTAGATGGCTTTCTTCTTTGAGCCCTCTTCTGATGATGTTGGCTTCTTGCTTTTCCTTGCTGGACTTCAATAACTCTTCTTGACTGTGCCTGGGACTATGGTTTCCACTGGATTTCACCTTTTTTTTCCTTTCACTCCTCCTTATCTTCTTCTTTATTCAGATGTGTGAGTAGCCTTGCGAGGCATTCAGCCTTTGCGTTTTTCTTCCCAGGAATATACACTACTTTCAATTAAAGGTAATGATTTCCATCATCCAGATGTGCCTGGGGGGATGGTGGATATTCTTTAGAACAGTTTGTCGATCAGTGGTTTATGGTCTGTTCAGTTGCTCTTAGGTATACCCTAAACAGGGGTTTTGAAATGTCCACAGAACCACATAAATGCTTACGGTCTCTCAATCCTTTGTTGCGTGGATCAACACGAATTATTGTATGGACACAAGTATCAACATTGGAGGGTCCATCTTGATAACATCCTCCTTTTTATCTGTCAAACGTCCTTTGGCAGTCTATTAATTTGGGACCCTTGCAGTGCTTCTTGAGTTCTCTCATATAATATTTAATGAGCAAAATAACAATAGTGAGATAGAGACTGATCTGACAGATCAAGAAGCTGAAAAGATTATGAAATTAAATATTTCAGTACTGTTAAAATCAATGTAATCATTGACACAATAAATCCTACAGAAATCGATACATAATATATATTTTTTAAATTGACAAAACACACAAGGTACTATGAAATAGTCCTTTCGTTTACAATCTCAACGGGGGTGGACTGGGCAACAAAATATACATGAATGTACATCAGATTTTCCACATGATTGTCTTCTGGTTCATTGAACATAAGAACAGGAAGTCATGTGTGAGCTTATTGCTCATCTTAGGCTCTTAACACTGTGTAATGAATCACAGATTGTCGTCTGAACATGTTTCAGTTCATATACATGTTAATGTTCAACATTCGTCAGGAGTTTATCGGCCAGAGATTTAAAAGAACGTGGTTCGCTGTGGTGTTTAGAATCGATCACACGTTGTTTTTCTAGCAAATATTCTTGGGCTGCATTGGTTCCATGGGGGTGTTCAACACTGTAGTCATGTGTTTCATCCGCGGGTATATGGCACTGAGCAGAAGGCGCCTGTTAATGTTATTTGAGATGTTGGCTTGTCTGAACTCGTCTAGCTCTAGTCCTGAAGAACGAGTTAGAGATTTGGATGCGATCCTTACGGTTTTCGTGGTGCAATCTCATATGTACTCGCTGACTAGGAGCTCGGATCCTTCTGGAGTATTAGCTTTTTCACTTAGGCACCAAAAAGGACACACGAGGGTCATGGCAACAACTGACTACAGTGTTGAATGCTCCCACAGAACCAATGCAGGGCAAGAATATTGACTCTTTAGCTGACTTTTGCTCCTCTACCAGTCTCTTCACCTCTCTACGCTCCCCACTTAACTTATTGTCTCCCCTCTCCCTTCCCTCTCTCTACTTCCAATCGCCTATCTACTCATCTGTGTCCTATTATTACCACACTCTTAGCCTATCTCTTCCAACTACCTCCCTGTCTTCCACTTCATTCCACCTTCACCGCTACACCCGCTACCACCTTGCACTCTCGCTATACCCTCCTACCATACACTGTTTCTAACAATCTAATTCGACCTATGCACACTTCTCCCTTTCACCCCTCCCCCTCGCCTCCACCCTTCCTCACACTTGTGAGAAACCAAAGGGTGTCTCACTTACTAGTCCCCAGGGATCTCTCTCCCAGGTGGCCAGGGCACGGCCATCGCCTTTGGATTCAGACCCTTCAGTGACTGGGGGTGAGGCAGCCGAGGGTGAGACGCAGTATTTACCCCCCCTTTCCCGTGCCCATAGCCCATCCTATATTTAGGATTCTTCAACTTTCCAACTACCCCCCTCCCCCGAACCACCCCTTCTATACAGACACTGAGCCGAGGATGACTGAGAGTTAAGAGGCTAACACTTGGATAACTCATTGTACATGTCCCGTTAATAAGGTCAGGCAAAGTCAGGCACTTTACCTTAAAGGGATAGTGTGTTCAAAAATATTATTGTCCCGATCGTTCGGGCATGTGTTTTCAGCATACAGTGATTGATCGTAAAAAAAAAAAAAAACGTTCCTATGCATCTTACCTTGGTTTTCCTCACTTTTACACATGCGCAAACAAGGAGTCGGTCGCTGCCATCTTGTGCTAATCTTATCTGTGGATCGATCGCCCTAAATTCAAGTGCCCCTGCAACACTAAATCATATCCTCGGCCCCTGAAGTTGACATCACTATTCCAAACGATATGCTCCACCTATTGTCATGATGTTAGTGGGTAACGTAGCCAAGCGCGCCCAGTCATCACCCACGTAATAACGTCAGTTGACGCAGAACACAGAAGATCAACACACTCTCACAGCGCGTCCCAAATCGAATTTGCTACCAATAACTTTACAGCAAACATTATTAATCTGCAATTTCGCAAGTGATTTTATTTATCAAAGAACGCTCCAAAAACCACATTGAGATCCGCAGATTGCGATGAACCACCAATACTCGTGTGTCCTTAGGCTTGAGTGGCAAAAGTTTAAAATGACGCACATGGTGTTCCTTTCGGGAGAAGATGTGGATTCGACGCATCAGAAACAATGACTGATTGCTTATTGTCGTTGGTACTGCCAAAGGGCATGTCGGTCCCGGTCTATTGTCCCACATTATGGTGATGCTGAACCATGCGGTTAGGCGTATCTGCCATTGCTGGTTGAAAGAACCATTCCAGGGCAGCTGGAAACTATGGCATTCACATGAACGGTACGATAGATCTGTGTAGATAATAGAATAAAAATATATTTTAGTATCCCTTCTTTATACTAATATATGTTGTAATTCTGCACCGGATGAAACAGAATAACGAACACAAACCACACACAATGAATACACACGGACAACGTGGGTGACTATTTTAAACTACGATGTGCATGAAAGGTTAGTGCTGAGAAGTCAATGTAGCTCCCAAAGTTATGGATAAAGTGACTCATAAATGGGACAACAGACAGATGGCATTGTAACGGAACTGGGAATATTATCTATAGAAAAGCGAACCAATTACCCTTGGAAAATGTTCTGATCCCGGCCCTTTCAATAGTGCAACCCTGATTGCACACCCTGATATTTCATGGGACAAAGTGGTTTAGATATCACTAGCCTGCATACAGGTTGTGCTTTTGTCTCGTCTGAGTAATCGTTACAATATGCTCCAACAAACAACCCATAACAATGTCAGTAATCAATACAGGTCAAAAATCCCAACCTTAACTCATCCCGACTTAACTAAAACACCAATAACAATTATCAGTAGACTTATAAATGAACCGCTAGTTACACACTCAGTATTTTAAATATGGCGTGTTATACGGAACAACATATTCTGTTTACTCTTTACGTCAAAATGCCATTTTCGCACGTCGCTAAATTCTCCAATATGCAAAGTACAATTTCCCCTTTTTTCATCGCAAAATTCTATATAGTTCAACTTGCATTATGTTTGGTCGTTCCATTCTCTTGGCGTAACACGCAGTTTCCGCTCTGAACAACAGTTTGCATACATTGAAACTAAATGTTCCAATGTCCACTTTCATAATAGTAAATATTATCATTTTTGTGGGTATTCCACAGCTTCTGTTCTTCTAGCTGGCCGATTGCTCCCTTCGGTCCAAGGTCACATAACAATTGAAGCTTGTGCTTAAGTTTGGTAGGTTTAGATTTTGAGAATGAATGCCACAATATTAAAACGTACCGGAGAAGATGCCGCAGTGTGTACTGATACATTTCGTTTCACCAAAAGCATCATCCCACTAAGTGACCTTCACTCCATGGAGCACTGAACACAGCAGGTGCACATGGCATTCGAAAAACACAAGAAAAATAAACAAATTGTTGACATCCACCAATGCCGCGCAATCTTGAATACTGTCTCACCCATCACTAGTGCAGGTTATGAACCCATATGTGATGTCATTCACAACGTTTTGGCCTTTCCATAGCCAAAAGCATTCGATCTGGAGTCTCAACGTTAACGAACAGCATCTACCTTTGTTGATTATTTATTTATTTTCGGCATAAAGTTAACCTTGTGAAATCCTGCAACCTATCTCTTAGCTTCTTTCACGAGAGGTTTGTATTCATTAGGTTCTGAGCGTAACGTGGGACAGCCGTTCACACTATCTATCCCACCTGAGACAGCCCTGTCTAGGTTCAAGCAAGACAGGTCACATTGCTTGCCCATACCGGGATAGTTGTATTTATGATCCGACTATGCCTTGTCTCAATCGGCAGTCTGTTAGCCAATTTTTCGGATTCTTTCACCTGAATTTCAAACGCGGACCTGAGAAGTCTGTAGCCTTGTGCTGAACATTGCAGTAGTGTGCGAAGTCACTCAATCACGACGGTCAAGCGAAAAGCTTATCTTCTTCGGAAGGCCGTAGCAAGTCAGGAAGGGGCCTTAGATGATGAAGAATTGGTTCCCACTATTGCAGCAGGGTGCCATTCGCGGCAGATCATTTTTCGAAATCTGAAAACAGCCGGTGAGCGCAGGCCAAACCAGCCAACATAGAATTCCTTTGCTAGACTCTATCCTTTGTACCGTGAATCTCAGCAAGAAATCACATAGTCTATAAAAGGCACGGTATAGAACTATGAATTTTATTCTGTATAACTGTCATTTCGAGGAGAGTTGTACCTTGGGGCGTAACATTCATTGACAGTTGCTTTTCGTTTCACAGAGCAGACCATGACTTCAAATTAGTTTTTGACCACAGTTGCACTGAAGGTAAGTAAAACCGATAGGTTACACAAGGCTTTCAGTGGCTTGTACTAAGATTCTTTTTGTGTCTGTACAAAACAGACCACAACATCATATGATGATATGGCATTTATAACGCACATATGCAGAAGTGCTTAAAGGCGCAACGAGGCAAGGTAGGGGAGGTAGAGGGAAGACAAAGAGCTTAATAGTCCAGGTGACATTGATATTGCGGAAGCACAAAAGGAAGGAGGGGCAAGTGTAAACGTGCTGTGGGAAAGGTCGACGGGCCAGTGGAGTGCATAGGATAAACAGTCCCAAAAAATAAAGGAATCCAATAAATAAAGCGTGGACAGCAGGTGGAATGTCTTGGGAGGATAGCTCAGGGGCAACGTGCTCGCCTTGGAAGCAAGACGACACGGAGCACCACAGGTTCGATCCCCGGGACCGCACTTAGAAACCTCTGAGTATTAAGCGTGTTATAAATAACCTATCATATCATATCAAAGTGCAAGGTTAAGTGCAGACAACAGGTGTCAATTGCTGTTAGGGTGCTGTAGGGATACACAAACAGTCCCCAAGTGCAAGTGTTGTCGGGTGGGAGGGGCAGTGCAGGTGGGCAACTGGCGTGGAGGGGAACTGGCCCAAGATGGAAGGGTAGCCGGGTCAGACTGTATCCTGGCAACCAGCACAGTTTCACTGAGCAGATCAGCAGACGATAGGGAGAGAAAAGGCAGATAGAAATAGAGTAGAGGAAGGACAGGGAGGGTCGATTGGAGAGGAAAGAAGTCAGCCAATCAAGGGCATGATCGGTGATCACCCTGGTTATCATGGAGACGGTAGAAAACGATGGTAGGGTTCACCATGTCAAAGGTAGAGTTGCGATCGAATAAGATGAGGACACTGGGTGAAGGAATAAGTTTGGAAAGCATGTACTAAGGGATGTTCAGGAGAGCAGTTTTCTGTGCCTCCTTAGGAGGTACACGAAGCATCCAGTTGGATGTTAAATTCTCCAAGAAGGAGACTTTAACAAGGACGCTTGGACGTAGCAAAGAAATATTTATCGGCAGTAGAGAGGCCAGGGTTGGAGACCACGAGGTCCTTCGTAAACTTCTTCCTACCAGATTTAGTGAGGAGAGCAGGGTAGTCAATAGAGAAACAGTTCTAAAAGATAGGGGAGACAGAGAGCACCAGGGAGTTTGTGGGCAGAGGGATGAAGAGAAATGGTGTTGGAGGGGGCTGTAAAAAACACAAGGGAAGGACACAGAGGGGTGCATGCAAATCAAAACACGGAGTTACTCTATGGAAACCCAGTGACAGCAGGCACTAATTGCCAAAATGTTGACAAAGACAATACTTTTGTTGAAAATGATATTTTGTACGCAATGGTATGCGATGGAGAAACCCAAAAAACTCACACATCAAAATACTGAAATTGTATCAGAGAGACAGTAAAAGGGGCCTAATCGCAGAGGTGTTTAAAAAAATAAATAAAAACACTGCTAAAGCAGAATGTTACGGAAGTTAGGGGGTGGACACAGGTCAGTCAATTGGTCATTGCTATGAAAATCTTACCATAGGCTTACAGTGTCAGTGCCAATCACTGCATATGTGTATGTGGTTTGGGTCAAGAATTAAGGGTTTGACAGACACCAAGTCTCAGTGTCCCGTTGACTGATGGCTAATATCCAATGTGCCCATTATTATTTCAGCAACCGAAATGGGCAGTGCAGCACCGATGTGCTAGGGCAATTACATTTTCAAATATATCACGAATAGCAATCGCAGACATGTGTCTTATCGTTCGAGGAACATAAATATTGATGAGGGGAAGGTGAATGAAATACATTAATGAATCATACACTAAATTTAATCTGCATAATTAAATAATTTGTAATTTTTTTGCAGCATTGAAATTGGTGATGTACAATGTACAAACATTGGGGAACATATAGAAAATGTTACTGTGAGCAGATTGTGAAGACAGCTACTAATTTATTTATATTGGGAAGTCAACTTTTCTACAAGTTCCTCTTTATGTGGACTGGGCTTGTTTGCAATGTTTGTGGCATTGTATGTGTCCTACAAACAAATGGATCGATTCCATGAGTATGCATGGCCAACACATTCAATGTCAAATCTTTCACAAATTTGAATTCCATATCCTGGTATATTGGCTTAACCACCCATTGTTTGCTTCGTTTTGTGTAGGCCTTGAGGAAACAATACACCCTGAAATGTCCTGCAGTTTTCGCTTGTTCCCGTCCAAAGTTCTCGTTGTGCGCAAGTACACCTAGTCTTGTTCTGGCCTCCATACCATCTATGCCACAATGCAACCTTTTGGGCCTGTACTTTAGGCACATATTGTGGAACACCTCCAAATCTCCAGTATGGCAGAATTCTATGAGTCCCATCATGTCTCTGGAAAGCATTTGATCGTACACAATCTTCTCAAGAGCTTTGTGTGGAGGTGAACATGGCACAAACCACTTTTTTCATTTCTGCTCCTCAGCTAAAGGTCCATGTGCACATTCGTGAAAATGTTGGTTTTCTGTCCATGAGTGTACGTTGGAACAATGGTGCATCAATGAATGCCATTTCTCAAGTAGAATTTCTACAGACCCATCACAAGTTTTGGAGCTCCACCAAAGATGGTTGCTGATAGACTGACAACCACTTTAAGATTTCTTCAGAACCCTTTTTTCTACCAGCAGCTGTAACTTCTTTGACTGATTTGGTAATGTGCCATACATCGAATTGATAACCTATGTGTGGAAGCTGCTCTTGCATAGCCTTGGCTATCGGAACATGCCTGTCCGTGGCTATCCGCTCTATTTGCATCCCCCTTGATCGAAGAAATTCAATGGATTTGATAAAACCACGTCTCAGCATGGCCACAGAAGATGTACATTCTGACACCTGCACTACCTCTGAACTCACAATTCTTTTTACTTTTCATGTCTTGAAAGTGGTATGTGCAGTACTTTGCTGAAAATCCTGGGCTGTCACACTGTCCGTCGCCAACTAGCCAAAAACGTTTTCCAGACAATGTGCTTTCGATTGACACCTGTTCACCTTTCAGGCTTCACTAATGGTGGGGAATAAGATTTCCCTTTGATATTTGAAGTACTGGGTTTTAGCAAGGAACTCAGCTCCCACAAATTGACAAACTGGAAATCTTACCGAAAGTAGACCCGCTGAAAAGTAAAAAGCTGCTGAACATAGATTTGCAGCTGGCACTTTGCCCTCCATCGGTTGAGCGGACCATGAAAATGTACCATGGATGTTGACACAGTTGGCTTGGATTTTCAGGTTAGTGCCTTGTAATACACACAATTAATTCACCATTGGCTGCCAGCATATGTTCCCCCTGAATGTATGGACACATTTCAGCATCTGTACAATCTCTAGCAGGGAGCTGTCAAATAGTGTATTTCGGCTCCTTTGTCAGCCAATTGTCCGGCATGAATGTGGTTTGTGATTCGGCTCTGGTGGACATATCGAAAGAACTCGGCAAACTGAAGTCGAGATCTTTAGCAAGTTCCTGGGTCAGTTCCGTTGAAGCTTCAGTCTCTGTTATTTCAGGTTGTGATATTTGCACTCGAATTGGAGAAACAGATATAATCAAATGTTTCTTTGGTGGAACATTTCTGGCGGGTGTAGGTTGTGTCAAGGGGTCTGCGAGGAATTGCAATGCATCTTCATTGTATTCCGTCTCATCTTGTCGAGTTCTCACTTGGTAGCAATGGTCCATGGACACTTTGCACGGATCGCCGGTCACATTACATTCAGTTTCCGGCCATTGGGCATAAGCATCACACGTCTGCTTAGTGACTGGACCACGCTGCGCCCCAAATAGTAGTTGCTCCATTGTGAAATCAGTTTGGCAAGCAACATGTTTTGTTTCATTGGTTGTATGTGTCTTTATACTTTGCTTCCTTCTGGGCCTCTAAAAGATGTGTTGATAAACATGCTCAACATATAGCACACATACATCAGATACCACTTTATATACACAAATATTATATGAATAAACCAACAGCTTAAAAAGTTCTACAAAGCAAACTTGTTTGTTTGTTACCCTTGTTTTCTTGGACACAGTGGCATTGTCTTTTTCCACTGCACCCGCAAGCTGAAAAAAATAGCGTTTTTATGGTGTAGATCCAGCACATTTCATTTGGCCGCAAACCAACATCTGTACATATCTACAAACACAACCAACTTGATTTGAATAGGAAAAATTACAACATTAAAATGTATTACAAATACAATATGAAGTTCAATAGTATTCAATATTAGGTTAGGTTTACCTATGGTGCATGTGCATCCTCTTCAATTTTAACACCTTGTGTACATTCCTTGCACAGAATATTCATTAAAAAAAGGAAAAGTGAATTATACTGCAAATAAGAATCTTTCATCACACTGTGCACTTAAACACAAAGTATTATTAAAGGAGTAAGAACCGAATACTACAAGTTTGATCCCGCAACACTAACAGAACATTCGTATGAACATACCCTCGTAAACAGTCATAATATACCTTTCACATTGCTCCTGCTAACGTTCAGAGATGACACATGTGCTTCATCAGAGATCACAGTGCAAAACATACTGATTGTAATGTTGCCCTCAAACTTTTTGTAATGTATTCTGCATTAGGGAGGAAGTACGCATACCTCATACTCTGGACCAGTTGCAAAGGATGAAGTATTTGTGGCAGAAGTTCCAGCATGCTCTTGTAACACAGTACTTATTTTAGTACCGGTGAAAACAGCTAAATGGAACTGTGACAATGAGATTCAAACAATTGTACATATAGGGGACACCCATACATGCCACTTACTGTTCCTTTTCATTTTAAATTGCAAGCATAACACATTTTCGTAAAGGACAAGTATAATAAAATTACTTGATAGGCGAGCAAACCTGATGTTGACTCTGGAAATGAAATTGATACTGATTCTTGTTGCTTCATTTTCAGAGCATTGCCATAACGTGGTCCAAGGGAAAAACATAGTTGTATTAGATGTGTGGGCAGATCCAACGCTCGAGAATATCACTTTGTGCATGCCAGTAGGACTCACCATTTGGACACTGGACGTGTTGGTGGTTTCTTCACTTATGAGGGTCTGTGCTTCCATCCCTGTGCTCTATGCCAAAAAAGGAACATGTCCAGCAAGCAATTTCGAAAACACAATGCGACTTTTAGATCCGTAGGTTGAGGTACATCAACATATCTGACATCATTCGCGGATGATGCCATGAATATATTACTTTAGTAGTCCATCACCAATTAGGGTGATGTCATGCGCGAATGACATCACACTCACGTATACATATATAAACCAGCCCCATTGCCCAATATGGCAGACGCGGCGCCCGAGTTCTGCCAGCAGGACGTACATAGAAGCTCCTCCAAGGCCATCATCTAGAAAGGAACAAAACAAGTAAGTGTACAAGGGACCGGATTCTCTTAAGGATAAAACATATTTTTTTCTAGATACTTACCTTAATCACTTTTTGACACTAGGGACTGGATCTCAGGGTCAAACAACGTGCAGCAACCGGTGCTCTCTGCTTAAGACCAGAGACTAATTAGTCAGCATAAAGAATTCATTGGGATCTGCACTCGCATTTTCAAAACAAGTAAGTTAGCCGCACAGTATTGTGCTTACATTTGTGGTCACTATTGGGGATAAATATTTCAAAATATTACCCTTTTGTCTTGTTTCCATAGGATCAAGCATTAGCTGCTAATAAATTATGAAACCAACAACTTACCTAATGGCTGGAAAAATTAGGAATTGACCTACTTTTCCACCACCTCTGTACTTCAGAGATTGGGTAGGCTGTGTGACATTTCCACCTGGTAAGTGTACCAGCATGTTATGCATTGAATGTTAAATTGCAAGCAGAGTTATGTTTAAACTAGGACTCTTACTTAGTCCTCACCTTTTCAGGCTAAACCAATAACTGACCAAGCACTTAGGACACAAGGAGTTCACTATCAGCTAACCCATAATAGAAGAGCAGGACCAGTACTGCATTGGTAAGCATTCCAAAAACCTTTACTAGATAAGAATATGACACAAACTGTCTATCATCCTTCTCCCTTAGTATCAGACCGGGAGCTCTAAACTATCAGGAACTATGAGAAAAACTCTATTATTATTGTTACAAAATCGGTCATTCCTCCAGTAGGGCTGAATACTAGTAGAAAGCAGTTTCAACTACTAGGTGCCTATACTTTGAATTTTTGAATGAGATGACGTTTTTGTTGATAAATATATCTGTATTTGAGTTGAAGTAACACAAATGAAAATATCTAATGTAGATTCAAATATTTCCTTTTCTTGTAGAAATGTATATGAAAATGAATGTATGCCCCTGATGAAGAGTGATACAAACTCGAAACGCATTGGGACAGTTATATCAAATAAGAAATAAAAAATATTTTTTTTTTAACTTAATTCAAAAGTTGTCAATTGATATATGTGCTATTATTTTTAAAGTACCTTGTTTACACGAGGTCATAAATGTTCAAATCCCTATTTAAATATTATCCAGAGCAAGAGGCAGGTCGGTTCAGTAGCCTCTATTTTTTAGAGTCTACAATAATAGACCAACCCACAGAAACACACATTTGGGCCTAGGCCTTACAGAAAGTGTGCAGGGGACGCAGGTTTCCTACCTAGGAAATCTCTTTTGTTGTTTCCAGCCTAGATACCAAGGCTGAGCCCTTCTCCCCTGCACCTCAAGTACTTTTACCTGAATACTTTATATCTCTATATGTTCTCTAAATAAACTAAAACTTAGCTTTGAATATGTGTGCTTGGTGCTTCTGTGCTTATTCCATGAAATATTCTATTCTATTGCAATGGACAAATATTCAATGTGGTATTTTTCAAGATGAAAATACTTGAAACGTTAGACAATGGTGAAGTCATTGGGCAAAATTAACATTACAATGGCCGGTACAATTGGCGGGAATAGTAAAACAAAATTGAGATCGGCAGTAGATGAATATATAGAAGGAAATTTGGTGACTACCACCCTTACCTGGACGAACAAACAAGCCAATTCAGCAAGCAGGGGAGCAACTATCCAGGGAACAAGTTGCACGACGAACAGATACCTTACTGAGTACAGAGATGTACTCCTGTTAAATGTCAAGGTGCTTATAGAGGATTAGAAAAGAGGGTGTGTATGTGAATGTGTGACGTGTTTGTTGCGTGGTCTTGCAGGGGGGAGTTTGGAGACACTGGGTCTGGGGAGGCCATGAGCACAATGGTCACTGTGCAGAAGATCCCTTTTGAAGTGTACATGAGTGTTTGCCACCTTGGCCGTTCACACCCACCCAGCCCCCTTGCTTGCGCATGGCCACAGGTGTGAAATGCCATTGATATTGGAGGGGGAAGGGTTTGGCATTGGCAGAGCGGAAAAGGGCCGGAACACTGCTGAAGGGAGACACACTTGTGTGGATTGCAAGGGCGGGTTCTTGCAGAGGGGGAGTCTGGAGACACTGGGTCTGGGGAGGCCATGAGAACAATGGTCACCGTTGTTGGTAAGGCGACGATCCTTGCCCCCGACCCTTGTGTCAACCTAGAAACTTACCATGCGTAATAACCAAGGGGGGCTAGGCATAGCCACCCCTTGCGGCATTCTGTTGCACCACAGCCCATAGAAAATAAACAGTACTTTATAGCCCCCAGCTCAGCCATAAGAAACCATTTGTGAACTAGTCCAAACACCATCTTTTCTACCAGGCCTGAAAAACAATCTATGTATAAATGCAGCTCTCGTCCATCATCCGCAGCAACTCGCACAGCCAGCCCACACCATCGCCTCCCCCTTGCCAGCTCTGCGCAAGCCCTGTTTTCACGGAAGCCGGCCATGCCTTGTTACAATCCTGTGGTATGATTTCCGAAATGAAGTGCTCTGTGAAGAGCGTGCGACAGTGAATAGTCATAAGCCAAGTGTCCATTCATCTCCACTAAACTTCCCGTGCCCTCCCAACCACCGTCCCCAACAGTCCAGAGCCCCCCATCTCCGACCCACCCCCAACCCCCCAGTTCCTTTTGATGGCGACACCGAACTTACCCTCCAGCGCACCATCACTCACGGACCCGCAACACAGCCCTAATCCTGTTAGGCAATATATTTTCCGAAAGAACAACAAACGTCTTTTTTATGAGGACCCAAATGGGCCAGATGGCAAATCAAACCTTTGGGGTCTGCACATGGGTGAAGAGTTTGCGGTATCAAAACAAATCCAAAAGGGTATAGGTTAGAATGCCAATATATTAGCCCATGCAACCAGAATAGACCTATTCATGCTGGATTTTATGTGTGCCATTATTTCTGCATTATCAGATCCTGTTTGTTTGTTTTAGTTAGAAAGATGCATGCTCCCTTGCCCGGACCTTCACACCATGGAGATGAGCCCAGCGGACACACGTGTGCCAAGAGCAACAGAGACACGGCGGCCAATTACCAGCTTGTTTCCCATATAGTATCAACTTTTCCATAGGCCCCTCACTGATGCAATGCTAGAATGTGCACCCTATTCTTGATGTCATCAGTGATGCTGGTACATTGATACTGGAGGGGCGATGGATGGGCATGAGGTCAGCGCAAAAAGCCCGGAACACTGCTGAAGGGAGACCCAAAAGCGGGGTCTTGCAGAGGAGAGTCTGGAGACACTGGGTCTGGGGAGCCAATGAGAACAATGGTCACCGTGCAGAAGATCGCTTTTGAAGTGTACATGGTGTTCGGCACCTTGGCCGTTCCCACCCACCCAGTACTGGAGTGGGGTATAATGGAAGGGGGATGGCTCGTTACGGGCGGTGTGAGCACAAAAAGGCACCAACCATTATTTCATGTCCCTCAGAAACGAGAGAGCGTGTTCTTGATTCACTGAACAATTGAAACAACTGTTCGTATATGCCCATTTGTATTTTATTTAGTTTGGTGATGTTTGCATAAACAAACTACAAATTGTATACTTGAGGTGGCAGCACAGTGTGCGAAAATCCCCAGCACTGTCCGTTGTCTCTGTGGAACTTTGCGCGAATGTCTCCAGCGCCACAGGCAGATATTACTCGTCGAATGCGGATTCCAAGCCTCCCATAACGCCACCTTGTAAATGAATGGTAGGCCACTAGCCTGTACCACATGTGGAAGAGAATCATACATACTGTAATTGAATTAACCATATAAGTGTTTCAGCCTTACTTGAAAATGCATCCTGAATTCTATGACATAGTTGACCTTAAAAACGTCACTTTATAAATGAACCTGGACTTTGGAGTCTAGACACATTGCAAGAGTGAACACCCATTCAATCCATAACGGTTTAGGCCACAGACGAATATTGTTTCTTAGTTGAAAGTGAAACACACGTAAGCGATGAACACTGCGCTTTTCAAAAATATAGAGAAATATGTCCAATTTGAAGACTAAATTCATTTGTCGGTGATCGATCAAAGTGACGACATTGTAGGGTACAAACATGAAATATTATTCGTCTCAGTTCTCAGTGGTCAAAATGACATCACACCTAGAGCACACTTACTCGTTACTTGGATTGTGAAGGCGAACTGTTGCGCCAAGGTCGTGCATAAGCGCAATCATAATCCTCAACACGAACCTTGTGAGGCAGGCTGCCTTGAAGTCATGCAGCTCGGTAACGCATAGCGGTGGTGTCTTCTTCTGATATGTACGCCAAGCATCCAGAGTTTTCTTTGCAGCAGCAGTTCTCCACCTCGGTTGGCATAACCTCGCAGCAATTGCAGGTACACCAGGTGGAAACGTCTTCCATGCAACTAGGCTCAGGCTCATGCTCATGCTCCAGTGATTCATCCTCCCAACTATTGTTCGATTTCCCCATTATTTCCGCACCTTTCTCTTTCAATTACTTCCTCCTCGGAATAGTCAGACTTGTACTGGTAGGGCTGTATTGCTGCCATTATACGACAAATGTTTAAATAAAACGCAAGTAACGATTGAAATCCGTAGTAATGCTAGTCCAAGTATCTGTTCGCATGGGCTTTGTGCTAAGAAAGTAGCTGAACAGAGCAGAAACGAGACACAGGCAATCGGAAAAAAAAAGACAGTGAAACGATTGAAAAAGCAACTCTGATGTTGTCTGATGAGAAGGGGTCTGTTTATACTTATCGAGTAAAGAGGCGTCGGTCCATTTCCATGGAGACATGGCAATAGCTTGCGCACAGAGGACATTGACACAAGACATGCATTGGGTTTGTGAAAAGGGGTGTAAGCGTTCGGTGATGTCAGCTTCAGGGGCTGGGGATATGATTTAGTGCCGCAGGGTCAATTGAACTTAGGGCAATCGATCCACAGATAAGATTAGCACAAGATGGCCGCGCCCGGCTCCTTTTTTTCGCATATGTAAAAGTGAGAGTTAAGGTCGGATGCATGGGAACGATTTTTTACGATCGATCACCGTATGCTGAGAAACACATGCCCGAACGATCGGGACAATAATATTCTTGAGCGCACTATCCCTTTAATCACATGATCTGAAACCCATTCGCTCCCCCCACACGGATAAAAGCCAGAATATAGAGACACACTCTGAGGAAGATGGGACACGAGAAGGAGCAGATCTTCCGAGGCGAAGGCGAACCCATTGGAGCAGGACGACCGATTGAGGGACAAGAGCGAAGGGTAGGGAAACCCTGAAGATCCCTTCAGGAGGGCTTTGCGTCCGGGAAACCATGAAGGATACGTGGAGAAAGCCAAATCCCAGACCATAAGAAGCTTTCATTGTGTTTCAAGGATGTAAGCAACCCTCCTCGGTCAACGGCATAGTTGGGGAGGCGAGGCCAAGCCTGTGGTATCAACCTTTACTTGTGAATCAAAGCCGCAAAGACAAGAAAGGCATGCACACAACTGATTAGTTAGCGAAAGACATGAAAGGTTGGTTTGTGTCGAGGAAAGATTGAAGCTGCAGCAGTGTATCTCACGATTGACGGTTGCGAGCGTGCTGATGAGGCGCAAAAAGAAAGAAAACGTGTAGTGAACTTTAAAGGTTACTGATAACTGTGAAGCCAGTGATACAGAGTAGCGGAGTGGTCCGGCGAAAGGAAATAACCCACTTGAAAGTCTCCACAAAATGTTTGCTGTTATAAAGCGACAAAGCGAACAAACTATGAAATGATGGTCCAGATGAATCCCGTCAAAAGGGGAAGTTAAAAGCCGATTGCTTTAAGAGAGAGGTTTCTTTGAACTTTTCTGAGTGTGTTATGGAATTACCAAGACCAAGAGACACTGTTGCAAATAACACAAGGGAAAGCTGAATTGAAAGTCGAAGTGGTCCTGCGGAGGTGTATGAAAATGGCCTTGCACATTCGAAAGTCTTCAACATCAGTGAAAGGTACGAGCCCGACTGAGGGAGACCGGGAACAGGAAATAAGTTGGGGGAAGGGAACCCCTAACGAATGTGACTGAAGCTTGGGGAAGGGAACCCCTACAAGTTCTGTGATTGCGACATCTGAGCCAGCCTGAGGGAGATGTACGTGAACTGTTGATGTCTGGCGAGATCCGAGCCCGACAGAGGGAGACCTATGTGAACTTCTGTTGAACTGTGAAAGCACTTTTGGTGAATTGGAAGTAAGTGACTTTAACATGGAAGGCCAAGTGGGCTTCGACCCATGTTTTGAACTGCCTTTTTTTTTTTTAATGACCGGAGTCTGAGTGCTTTCCTATCTACGGGGGCCGCCTTAATCCGTGCTGTCCAACGTGGAGAGGAGAGCTGACTCAGCCACCTTGATCCCTTGTTATAACACTGACTTTCTTTTGCATACACATTCCCAGTTACAGAATGTTTGTATAAGAGATAGGGCAGGCATTGGGTTTTGTTAGTTTAGGTGATTTGATTTGACATAGACTGACTAGGACTGTGTTTTTCCAAACCTCAAGAATTTAAAGATTTTGAAACTTGTAGCTCTTCTGTCAGTGTCATACTTGATACCATGCCTCCCTTACACACTGCACTACATACCACTCTCAAAACCAATGCCTTACCTTCAATCTCGGTCTACTCCAACAGCCTACGACACCTCCTTCACCTGGTACACTGCTCGCTGGTCCCTTAGCGCCCCTCTTCTGCTCCCGAACTTAACCGAACACCTTCCAATTTCCTGTGTTTGCTGGACATATCTTGAAAAAGCCCAGCCTTCCTTCTTCCAACACTCTTCCTGGCTCTCATTGACCCTATTGTCACATGCTCCCCTTGGCCAATTTCTGGTTGTTCTTTTCACAGAGGCTTGATTAAACCGGTGCAAAGCTTCCAAAACCCCTCTTAGCTGTGCCCCCTTTTTTGTCTCAATTGGCAGGTTAGCAGCCAGGTGCTATGGCTGCTTGTTTTACTTATGGCTTCCTTCATGTGCTGGTGAATTTTGTTTCACATTCGGTTTGGGGAGAGTCTCTTAGGCGTCCTTGTAGCCCCTTCTCACTCTTGTTTGTGTTGCCCCCGAACCCCAATCCCCTGGGGTCTGTCTGAGGTTGGTAGTTTGGTTATTTGGTGTCATCTGTTTCTAATTAACAATCGCCATCCATTTCATTTCTGTTCTCGATTCCATTCCCCTGGGTCCGTTCCGGGTATTCTTAGTTGCCCTCAGGTACATACTCGGAGTTGTCCTTCTGAAACATCCAAAAGAGAACTCTGTCCGGAAGAGAGGTTGGCAGGCATTGTGGAAGGGACATTGGTACCAGCATTCATGCACAATTTAAACTCTGCAGGGGGTAAGGGCTGGAGGCCTTCCAACTCAGTCACCCGCCTCTAGGAAAGGAATGGCTCTGGATACGTGTTGATAGGCCACCGTCCCCAGGTAAGGAGGGCCATTGTCCCCTCTCCACCCCTCCCTCCCCCCCCATAGGACAATAACACTGACCCAGTAACAACACATCTGGATTAAGGTACAATGTTTCCATTCAATTATGAGTGCTAATCATTCCGATGACTCAATTAATTCTGTCATGTTATCTTTAAATAGTCTTCTTTATATACATCCTTGTGGATCCCAAAGGGTACATGTCTACTTTTGTGCTCTACTAGCACAGTGCCTCTTTCATATCATTTTGTTTGAATCCTGTGAGTAGGCCAGTGTTGTTGGGGGAGGGAGGGGAATGCTTCAGGAAACTATTCTTGAAAGTTCTGAGTGCTATACGTGTCTTCCTAACTACAGTGAGAATAGATCATGCCTCACCTGGATAGTTTGACCTTGATGGCTGCTTGGTCACCACAACCTATAACAGCTGATGCATTCTTTTCCAAAGGCACTTTGCATACAGTGGCCCTGTTCTGTTATTTCTGTGAGACCACGTAAGTGGTCTGTTTGATGCTGGCTTTGTCTAGGCCTCCCAGGCTGCCATCAAAATTGTACAGGTGCACATCTCGGTCTGAGCGTATATGTCGTGCCTGAATCTAACTGGATCTTGATTTGTTTTGTTGTCGATTTGGACCTTACTCCAATGCCCTCTTATTTTGTTGGGCCTTATGGTCAATAAGTAGTCATGAGTATTCCAACCCATCAGCTACAAGGATGTATCTTAATTATGCTCTTCCTTGCCCCTTGCAGCACACTTATTCATGGTGCCCCCTTGTACTGCAACTGAGACAGTCTTCCCTGAAAACTGGGCATTTCCTCTCGTCAGCATGCCTGTTGTAGCCACATCTGTTGCATCATATGTTGTGTTTGAACATAGTATTTTGTCTTCCTTCTCATTCCCCATTATATTTTTCCCAAGTGACTTTGTTTCCACTGGACTGCTTGCTAAAAACTGTGTGGTACTGTGGCACAGCAGGGTTACAGAGATAAGGAAGGCTAACTTCCTGTTCTTCTGAATCTTTAGCCGATACTTATTGGAGTGGATCCAGACATGCTACTGTGGCTGGTTTGTCTCTTGGTTCCGGACAATCCTTGCACTTTTGGCCCCTAGCTTCATGGATGCCCACCTAGGCTATGACCATTTCTTACTCTAATGTGGGAGCCTTTGCTTGCAAGAGGCTTTGTTGTATGTTTGGTTAAGCCGAGTGTTGTGGCAGCTGGTATCTTGGGTCTGCTTTGAATACGTTGGTGAATTTGCAAGTGGCCATCTCATTGCCAATATGTAAATAACAGGTCACTGAAAATGGGGAAATATCTTGAGTTTAATCCAAGAGCCACAGGGAGCTGCTGCAACCACTACAACTCGTAACTGAAAACATTCAAAAAGGTACACTCTAGAATGGAAGGTAATGTCAACATAGCATGTCATGCCATTGTGGATAGAAACCACAGCACACCTTTAGGGTTCAAGTACTTATTTTGAGAAAATACTCCTTTGTTCTAAAATAAGTTACTCTGTTTACATATCGCTGTGAGTGGTCTGGTTAGCTCCCCAATCCTAAAGAAGGCGAAGTAGTACAGCTCCTGGTCAACGTTTTTACAGCAGTGGGCTTCAGTTTGAAACATGGAATATGGTCATGCAAATTGATTTGACACTCAAGTAAATGGGACCGGGCAATCTGGAATGAAGGTATCAACAAGGATTGCTGGGAGTTCAGCAATGAATAGCAAAGGATCAGCTGCAAGAATTTCAATAACATCAGAAATGGGAACTAAACAAAGAGGTAATTGGGCTCATTTTCTCACGGTTCTATGAATTGCCGAATATTTTTTGCTGACTAGTTTTGCATATTTATTTTACTGGTTTTTCACTTTTTACTGCAAAAGCAGGGAGAGAGTGGGCCCTGCACCTTACCTTATTACCCAAACCCCCCCCACCCACATATATACCTTACCCCAACTTACCATCTGCATTTTCCAGCAAACAAGCCAGTGAAAATCCATTTGGCAAACTGCAGATCGGCAAAAGTGGGCTGTTCATAGGAACAATGATTTTATATATTTTAGCAACAGATGCAAACAAACTCACATTCCCTATGATTGTATCACAAGGGGATTGCATATGTACTTGTCTCTTGGTGGGTAGAGTCTGGAGTGCACTTTCCACTGGAAACCAGTTTGAAGACATCTGAGAGAGACTGTATGACTTGTCACTTGAAATCCCCTGAACAGAAGACCATAATAAAGATCAGATCTAGGAAAGAGCACATATACCTTTACATGTGACATTCTGCAGGCTTTTTGGAACCAAACCCATTGGCATCCAAAAAGCTTAACTCGTGTGGTATCCTCTTGAAATGTGCTTTGGAATTTCACAAATCCTGTTACATGCACCATTTTAATGGGTAATTCATTATATTTCTTAGAAATATTGATCTTATTCTCTGCTAGTTTGGGACACTTCATTTAAAAACTGTATTTAAAATGTGTTCTTTATTGGACGGGACGTTTAAATGCAACTCTGTTACATGTTCACATGGATTTTTGTCACTTGCTGTACTTTGGAAAAGAAAACCGACATCCTAATGTGTCTGAGATTGTGAAGCTTTACACTCGAAACGTCTCTTGGTGTAGTTCTCCAGAATAGGGTCTGGCATGGATTCACATGCTCATGAATATTCCCCGTCGTCAGGCTGGGAATCCTCGGTAAAGAAAAAATCAGTATCACTTTCGTTTCTGATCTGTCTTTCTTAGTAGTAACCAATCACTGGTCTCTGGTTCATACTGCCCCCAGCCAATGACTTCCCTCTCCCTAAGCCTCTTCCCCTGGCAGCCATTCTCAGCCATTCTCAGATTTACCGCACGTTCAAGTGTTGGGAGTGTTGGGAGTCCTCGTGCTATAGCTCTCGAGCTTTTACTGCATTTTGCGAATTTTCAAAGAGATTGTATCTCATTTTTCGGTCAATCGAGCCTCAAGCTCCACTGTTTCTACTTCCGATTAACTGGGACCCGTTTCGGATTTCTCTACGCCCCTCAAGGGCGATTTTTTTTTTTTTTTTTCTTTTTTTTTTCATCGAGTTTCTCTTCTCTGAGGCTTCCGGAAGATCTTTGTGTCCTACCCGCGTGGACATGGCCCAGGAAAAAGGAAATGCGATGCCCAGACACAAGCTCTACAGGAGCTGCCCTGGATGTGGACTACAGAATGTCTTCAAGGAGGATGAACGTTCTCGATGTCTCTACTGCCTTCATGAAGATAAAATGCACGTGGAGAAGGACTGTGTGTTTTGCAAGAACATGTCCGAGCGGACGATGAGGGATCGTCGTGTCTGCCTCACCAACTGGCTGGAGGGGAAGAGACCAGCAGCGGGTGAGAAAAATAAGGCGTCGGAGGTCTTCTAAGTCCTTTGAGGGGGCTACGGCGACAGGCTAAGCACCGCGAGTCCGCGGGCACCGGGAGCGCCGAACAGTCGGGCTCCTCGGCTGCCAGGCAGGGCGTTATTTCACCGACGCCATCAACCACGAGCCAATGCTCTGGCTCGGGGAAGAGGAAGTCGAAGAACCCGGGTAAGCTTCTGGAGAAGCCCCAGTCAATCCTGACGACAGCTGAGGGGGAGCGAGGCGGTGACCCTCCCCCCCAAGGTGAAGGCCTCGAGTGCCTCCAAGGTCGTGAAGGCCTTGATTGGTGGCCTTCACGGACACGGATACAGCCTCTGAAAAGGAACTGGCCGGAAAGGAGTTCGAGGAGGTCCGGTCCCACGGGATGGACCCCGAAGAGGCGGATGAGGAAAGCGACGTCGGTGGCGACAAGGAACACGTGGAAGCGCAGGATTCCACTCCCCAACCGTCGCGCCAGTCACAAACGGTCCCTGGGCCTCAAGACCATCCAGGGGCGATCTTGATGGCGATCCAGGCTTTGTGTACGGAGATAAGGACAAGGTTGCCCTTACCACCATTTGACGACCCAGCGGAGCCTGGACCGTCGGAGACCCTCCAAGGAAGCGGAGAAGAATTCATCCACCCCCTCCTTTCCAGCCCTCTCAGCCTGCACAGCCTTCTTCCCCGTCTCAGGAGCCAAGGGATGATACAGGAACAGAGACAGCCACGACGGGGACGGATGACGACGGTGGTGACGACGGGATGGACCTTCCATCACCACCTCCTCGGGCCTCCCTGCACGACGAGATTGGCTCGTTCCATGCCATGATCGCCAGGGCATCCAAGCTCTTCCAGCTCTGCCCCGTGGAAGAGAAGAAGGAAGGGTTCCTCTACCAATGACGGGAGGCCAAAAGGAAGACTGTCCTCTCGGTCCCATTGCTCGATGACATCTGGGACGAGGGGCTATTGCTCCTGAAAAATCCGTCCACAGCCCCTGCCAAGAGAGACCGGTACGAGAAGAAGTACCGGGTTCCGGATTCCGCCCCCATGTGTCTTGGGGCACAGCCTACCCTGGATTCGGTAGTCTCCGCGGCAGCCAAGAAGAAGGTGGTGGGAGCGGCGGTGTCAACTTCGACATCTCCGCCGGACGGCATAGGGAAAAAACTGGACGCCATGGGACGAGTCATCTCGTCGGCGGTGACTACCATTAAAGCGGCCAACGCCCTCGCGATTGTGGCCCGCTACGACAGGGAGCTATGGTTTAAGATCGCTCCCCTGCTGGATTTCCTCCCGGACGACAAGAGGGCTGAGGCCCTAGAGATTCTACAGGAGGGAGAGGTGGCGTCGGACCACGCCATAACGGTGGCCACGGACATTGCAGACACCGGCTTCCGTCAGATGGCTCAAGGCAACCGATTTCCGTCAAGACATGCAGACCAGGGTCCTGGACATGCCCTTCGACGGGAACAACCTGTTTGGCAGGGCAGTGGACGAGTCGCTGCAAGCCATCAAGGCTGACATGGAGACAGGTCGTGCCTTAGGCGTTCTCCAGCAACGACGGCCGCCCTTTCGGGGTTCCGGAGGCAAGCAAGGTGCCTCCAAGGGATTTGGCGGCAGCTCCTCAAAGTACCGCCAGGCGGCTCGGTCCTCATCGCAGGAGGCCTACAGAGGACACGGCAAGCAAGGAGGATCTTGTCGTCGCCAAGGAGGCCAGGGCGGCAAGGCCGCCGCCAAGCAGGATTGAACCGGCCGTGGTGTCGGGCCCCCACCTGAGCACCCCGGTGGGAGGCCGGCTGGCGAACTTAGTCAGCGTGTGGGAGGCCATCTCCACCGACCGTTGGGTGCTGGATGCGCTGGCCCGCGGGCACACACTGGAATTCCTAAGAAAGTGTCCTTGCATTCCACCTGTGGCCAGAAAGGAAAATCACGTCCCACAACTGCTACTGGAGGTACGAGCGATGCTAAAGAAAGGCGCCATCGAACTCGTCCCAAAGAGGCTCCGGGGCTCCGGAGTATACTCTCGGTACTTCCTCGTAAGGAAAAAGACCGGCGGTTGGCGACCCATCCTGGACCTTAGTCGTCTAAACAAGTACATCAGGTCCCAGAAGTTCCGGGTGGTTACCCTCCAGCACGTCCTGGGACAACTGGAGGAGGGCGACTTCCTATCGTCGCTGGACTTGTAGGACACCTACTTTCACATCCCAATCTTGAAAAAACATCGGAAATTTCTGCGATTCGTAGTCCAAGGACGGCACTACCAGTTCAAGGCCCTTCCCTTCGGACTGAAGTCGGCACACAGGGTGTTCAAGTGCCTGGCACCAGTGGCAGCGCAGCTGCGCCTACAGGGGATCCACGTCTACCCTTACCTGGACGACTGGCTCACCTGGGCAGAGTCAAGGGAGCTCGCCGTTGAACACACAAGGAAGACCGGCCAACTGCTCACGGATCTAGGATTTTAGATCAACTTCAAGAAATAACACCTAGCTCTCTCGCGAGTCGCCCTGTTCCTGGGAGCCAAGCTCGACACAGTGGCGCAACTAGCTTCTCCGTCAGAGGAGAGGACCAAGGCCCTCCTAGGCAAGGTGCAACGGCTGTCGACCGTAGGCGTGGCCAAGGTGAGGTCCGTCAAGTCCCTGCTCTGCATGATGTCCTCCTGCATTTACCTTGTGTGCCCTTGCAGACTACGGATGCGACCGCTGCAGGAGTTCCTCCACGCCCGTTGGATGCAAGCGACGGGCAGCTTCGAAGACAGGATCTCACTCAACGAGACCTTTCGGCAAGCGATCCGGTGGTGAGGCACCCACGTGCATCTGACGGCGGGTATGGACTTCCAGACGCCGGCCCATCAGGAGACGGTGATGACGGACGCCTCCCTGGAGGGATGGGGGGCTCATTCCGGAGATCTACACGCAAGAGGCCTTTGGCGGCAGGAGGAGAAGTCACTTCATATCAACGTCCTGGAGCTCTGAGCCGTGTTCTTGGCCCTCAGGACGTTCCTTCCGTCCCTCAAGGGCAAGGTGGTGAGGATCTTCACTGACAACACCACGACGATGTTTGACATCCGGAAGCAGGGAGGCACCAGATCCCCAGCCCTATCCAAGGAGGCCCAGGATCTGTGGCATTGGGCTGTCGCCCAAGGGATGTTTCTGGTACCCTTCCACCTGGCAGGAATTAAAAACACCATCTCCGACACACTCAGCAGGGAGCTGCGCTCGTTCCACGAGTGTGAACTGTGGCAGGATCAAGTGGACCGCCTCTTCCGACAATGGGGCAATCCCCAGATCGACCTGTTCGCGACAGCGGTGAACACCAAGTGCCAGTGGTTCGCCAGCAGGTTTCCCCAGCCGGGGAGCATGGGCGATGCCTTCTCGTTCCCCTGGGACGGCCTGTTACTGTATGCGTTGCCTCCGTTGCCGTTGCTGCTGCGACTCATCAACCAACTGAAACGGTCCCTGTGCAGGATGATCCTCGTCGCGCCGGCGTGGCCGAGGCAGATCTGGTTCCCGGATCTTCTGGACATGTCAGCGTCCCCCCCCAGTCAAACTGCCGATGGACGCGGATCTCCTAATCGGAGAAGGAGGCGCCATTCTTCACCACGACCCGGCATCGCTGAACTTGCAAGCCTGGCTCCTGCAGCGCTAGAGTTTGGAGGGTACGATATTCCGGCGGACTGCAAGGAGGTACTTGCAAAGGCCAGGGTGCCCTCGACTCTCAGATGTTATGGACACAAATGGAAGAGGTTCTCTGTCTGGTGCCCTGCACAGAAGATTAACCCTCTGCGGATTACGGCCCCTCAGGTGCTGCCGTACCTACTATCGCTGGCCAAGGCGGGGCTGGCGCACACCTCCATCAAGATCCATCTAGCGGCGATCTCCCACTACTCCAGGACCCCGGGGCGATCTTCCCTCTGGTCCCATCGACTGGTGAAAGAGTTTATGAAGGGACTGTTCCGGTCATTCACGCCGGTAAAGGCTCCGGCCCCGGCGTGGGAGCTCAACGTGGTGCTGTTCATGCTCATGGGGCCATCATTCGGGCCGCTGCATTCGGCACCGTTGAAATTCCTGTCGTGGAAAAGAGTGTTTTTTGTGGCCATCACCTCCGCACGATGAGTGGGGGAGATCCAGGCCCTCTCCTATAAACCTCCATACTTGACTTTTCACGATACAAGGGTGGTTCTGAGGACACACCCCTCCTTCATGCCCAAGGTGCCGTTGGACTTCTATCTCAATGAGCCCTTGGTGTTGCCAGTTTTCTTCCCGTCGCCAGCCGCGAGGACTTTGCACTCGCTGGATGTAGCTAGAGCACTGAAGTTCTACGTGGACCGCACGAAGAGTTTTCGGAAGACGACACAGCTTTTTGTGAACTTTGGACCTATGAACCAAGGGAAGGCCCTCTCGAAGGCTTCTATTTCCAGATGGCTCTCCGGCTGCATCATGCACTGTCACCGGTTGGCAAACTGACCATTTGCCCGGCCGTCCGAGGGCCCATTCGACAAGAGCGATCGCTGCTACTACGGCATTCCTTTCTGGTGTGCCCCTGCTGGACATCTGCAGGACTGCTACGTGGAGGTTGACGCACACCTTCACGAGATTCTACTGCGTTCACCCGGGATTCCAGGGAGGAGTCCAGGGTTGGCCAAGCAGTGCTGCACAACCTATTCACCTGAAGGTGGGCCTGGTGAGGAGGTAAGAGTTGCTTAATGTTGAGTTTATGTAATGCTTGATGTTGAGCCTTGCCACCTCCCGTGGTTGCATGTGTTTACTGCTATGTATTCTTATATTCATGAGCATGTGAATCTGTGCCAGACCCCATGCTGGAGAAGAAGCAAGTTACTTACCTGTAACTGTTGTTCTCCAGCATGGGTCAGGCATGGATTCACATGCGAACCCTCCCTCCTACCCCTCTGCGGCTCTTCACTTGGTCATACTGCCACTTTACGTGCTACCAAATCTGAGGATGGCTGCCAGGGTAGGGGCTTGGGGCGAGGGCAGTCATTGGCTGCGACAGTATGACCAAGAGACCAGTGATTGGTTACTACTAAGAAAGACAGATCAGAAACGAAACTGATGTTGATTTTTTCTTTACTGAGGATTCCCAGCCTGACGACGGGGAATATTCATGAGCATGTGAATCCATGCCAGACCCACGCTGGAGAACAGTTACAGGTAAGTAACTTGTTCCTGAACTCCATTATTTCTTTACAGCAATTGGAGGCATGGCAGGGCAGCTTTGAGTTTGCTGCACATGTTTGAGCAGTGACCATTGTGAGAATGCATCAACACACACATTTGAGGAGTTAGAGGTTTAGAATTGGGGGTACACGTTTATTGCATTGCACGGGTGTGAGCAGTCGGCGATGCAAGAGATTAACCCCTTAAGTGCCAAGGACAAGTATGCTCGTCCTTTTTGCATAGACTTGCATAATAGCCTTGCACTTTAGAAGAACCATCCCAATTTGCACCACGTAGATTGCTAACCAAGTGTTGATGGTATCGCTATGACTCATAAGATTCTTGAATGAGAAAAGACGGTCCTTTTCACTGTATTGTGATATTTAGAAAACGAGACTCTTATTCTTGTGATACAAATTTCTCTCAGGCCATGATTTGCAGTCATTAAGTACAGCTGAATCAGACATTTTCTTTTTTATGTGTAAATATCTTCTTGAAAAATAGTCTGTCAAAAACATGAAGATGGATGCTGTCCTGTTCACGGATCAATTGGACACTGGACGATAGGTAAAGAGTATGCATGGTTTACACAGAGTATGGGTTACAAGTCACCCTGCCTGTGATCAGGGAAATGAAGAATCGTAGCCGCTATGTGTGAGAAATGTGGAAACCTGAATCCTAACTCAATACAAGAATAAGGGAATTCAATAATTTGTAAGTATTACATTGCAGTGAAATTGACTATCTTTTTTCATACAACAATTTTAATAGACAGCGGGATACAATCAACTCTTGCTTTGAAATTTGGTACAAGCCTTGGCTCAGGCTGTTTTGTTTTGCATGCGGAATATGCAGTGTTCTACATCTTTGGATTGTAAACACTAATTGAAGCCCACTACTGCAAGTTTCCTCAAATTGCATAACTTGAACGTGCTTCAAGCACATACTGGTGCATGCTAAATGAGTACTAACAAACAGTAATGCATATTAACCATGCAGCAATCCATGTGAACGTGTCAATAACCTTCTGTTTTCCCTCGTTTTTGCCTTCCTTTCGCCTGCCACTCCACCTTCTTATTGCATATTCTTTCTTTCCCTACTCTTAATCTCTCTCTCTCTGCCTCGTTCCAGAGACACTATGTGGAGGATCTTTACAGGTTCCCTCCAGGTGGAGGAGAAATCCAGCGTGCCCTTGCATGACCTTCGAGAGATAGAGGCTTGGATCTACCGCCTGCTGCGTTCGCCTGTTCCTGTGTCTGGTCAGAAGCGGGTAGATGTAGAGATCCTACCGCAGGAACTTCAGCCAGCTTTAACTTTTGCCCTTCCTGAGCCATCGCGTTTCTCCCTGGTGGATTTCCCATTGCATCTTCCCTTGGAGCTACTAGGTGTGGACGCCTGCTTGCAGGTTCTCTCCTGTATTCTCCTTGAGCATAAGGTGAGTAGGAGTGAGATGGCAATGTGTGCTGCTTGTATCTGCATTTCAAATACTGTCACTTGTACTTATTAACCGTTTGCCAGTACGTATTATGGTCCCAAAGCTCACTCATGATTTTCCTTTGGAGTTTGCACACCAAAACCTCCTAACATTTGCAGTTGCCCCCTGTAATCTCCATCTAACCCCACATGGTCAGCTAGGGTCCCTTTAATGCTGACACTATTTCCAAATCAGAAAGTAGAAGCCCTGCTATGAAAACACAGCTGCTTAATCAAATAAGACTCACCTGCATGTCCTTGCATATGGTGCAGAGTGAAGCCACGGAATAGGCGATTGACTAACTTCTCACCAAGTGAATTTTGTCTTCAAGACCATCCGATTTTAACATCATTAGGAGGGACGGTATATTTCCATTCCTTTTTCTCCAGACCAACCCCTCTTTGTCAAAGGCTTTCTGGACTATGTGACCAAGTGCTGACATATAACACCAAAGACGTTTATACCTTCTAATCTTCACTTGGGTGCTATCATCAATGGAGGGAAGTCACAGGCTAGGCAAGGTTCTATGCTTCTGTGAGGGGTCAGAAATGCCTCTCTGACCCTGCTCTAAGAGGAACTTCCCTACCAAAAACTGAGGATCTGTCTTTGTCAGGATGCCGGAAATCAAAACCGTCCTTGTGTCCAAACGTTCTATCCTGACCTTCACAATATAAACTAAATAATAAGATGAGAAGGGAAATGTCTTTAACCTGTTTTGTAAAAAAAAAAGTGTTCATAAATGAAAATATAAGCGCCCCAACATAAAGGTTCTCCAAGGTAACAGAACCTTGGCTCCAGAGGGTGCCTCCCTTCCCCTGGATTCTTCAATGGGATGGCAATGTTTCTTGGTCTAACAGTTCTGTGTCTTTTCTAGGTACAAAGCCGTTTAACCTTTTAGTTTCCTTCTTTAAAAAGTTCCTTTTAAACACAAAATTTACAAAGTTACGAGCCTTTGCTCCAGAGGTTTACTCCCTTCCCCTGGATTCTTCTCCAACCTCAATCACTCTTGTGATTGCCTGGTCTACTTCATTACAAGGACGACTTATACTTCTGATGACTACCTGGCAGACTCCCCTGCCAGGAGTTCTTGTAGTCATAAACAACTATTTCTTGTTTACTTCCACAATCTTTCTTCAACAGATAGTCCTTTCTTGGGACTTCTTTGTAGATTTGCAGTTGCCTGATATACTCACCTGTCGGGACATCTCATGCACTTCCACTTGCCTAGTATACTTTCCTGACAGGACCCGTCATGTACTTGTAACTGCCTGGTTTACTCGACTGCCACTTTGCATTCACAATTCAATTGCATCTTTTCCTCGGTTCGGTTTGTTTAGTTCTTTCAATGTTCACTTTCACTTTTCCCCATATCTTCATTCCATGCATTCATACATTGTTGGGGGTTGTATTTGTATTCTTCTTTTTTTTACTCGCAATCTTGTTGTTTGTCTTTGCGTATTTACAAAGTTCAAATTGTGTTTGGCGCAGTCGCTCAAATGCCCCAGGGTCTCCACTTCGCTTGGGCTGCCTCACCGGCTCTGTGTGGCATATTCGGTCCAGTTAGCAAGTACGCGGCATAACTCTGCCACTTGCCATCCACTCTGGACCGCTTTGACGTCCCTCTGACATCTCCTGCAGCTCTGTTCCTGCACGCCTGCTTGCCAACAGGTCCCGATAAAGGTAACACTGCTTCCTCCAGCTGCTGAACGCCCAGGAATCGTCTTGTGATTCCTGGCGTTTCTGCTGCCCTGCTTGCTCTCGCAATGATTCGTTCCCTATTTGCGGGCAAGCCCCTTGGCTTGGCCACAACGGCTCATGCCTCCAGCTTCCACATGCCTCCAAGGGAGATGCAACGTCTTCTCCTGAGCCGCCTCTCATTAGTTTGGTTTCCATTTTTAAATTTCCCACGCACAGGAGCTTTCACAAAACAACTAGCACACTCATTGAGCTTGCAGCTTCATCCTCCTTGTCTCAGTACTTGGGTGGTTGTGGGAATTGGAGTCCACCGACATCAACTGATGCATAATACTTGGAGAGTCTTTCTCAATGATTCTATATGAAAGGGAATTAGAACTGAAAAACATTTTCTTGGAGCTTTTAGTTTTCAGATCATGGATAAAAGTCTGGCCTGAAGGGTGTTGGGAAAAGGTTTCTTTATTCACCCTAAAAGGTGGGGGGAGACAGTTGTATGACAATAGGCTATTAGGGTTTTAGGTATAAGGGGGTCTTTTCCATTGAATTCATGACTCTTCCTTGATTCATGTATGGTTTACTTCATCTTGAAATACTCCTCTTTCAATGAGGTCTCTCCCTTGAAGGACATACAAGCCTTCTGAACCTAAGCCAGTGCCCGTGGATTTCTAGCAGCATGCCCATTTATGTCCTCTGTTCTTCTCTGTTCTGCAGCCACACGAGTTCCTTCAAGGGTCTTTTTTCAAGCGCTACTCTGCCGATATGCCTGCAAGGGCTTTGACAGCAGAAATTGCCACTGGAGCGTGTCAGTCCCAAGGAAGCCAGTCATGAGAAACCAGAGGCCATGGATAACTAAGTTAGGAAAAGGACATAGTAACATGAAATCTAAAGAAGAGCAATCCTTCCCTGGAGTCTTTGTACTATATTATATTATTGCCACCTGTAGGATGGCAAGGAGATGGCAAATTGTAGCACAGAATTAATTGCTTATTCAAATTGCAGCAACCAGAATATAATCATGAAAGGAGAGAACGTGTGGTATTTGATAGGGAGGCTTGTGGAAGTACCAAGATTGCTGAAAATATCAAAACACAAAGTACACTCAATGGAAATACATGAGCAGATCAACTGCAGTTTCTGACAACTTTAAACATGGGTTGCTTTTAAGGGGCTTGGAAAACAAATATTCAAAAAGGTAATTATTACATTCCGTTACAGGGCACAGTAGACTTTCTGCCAAACTCAAACAGTAAGTAGTACATTGGCCTCAAATCTGCAATCACTAACAAGCAGGCTCTTCTCATTCTTTTTCTGTGCACTCAACGCACTGTTTTCGTATGACATTTGCTTTTTGTGAATTGTCACCTGTGGGAGGCAGACCTGTGGACCCCACAAGGTATGCTTCTACTGTCTTGGGGCACAGCGTAACACTAAGTATTGTTGCTCCTGCCAGTCTATGCACTTTAAGACCCTATGGGGATGTGCCATCAAATTCTACACCTTCCTCCCTAAAGGCAGGGAAGCAAACCCAGTCAAAGTCCCTGCATATAGACCTTTCAATAAGGCTCAGGGCCTTGAGTAGCAGCTGGTTGAAGACCGCTCTTTGGATACTGATTTAAGGACAAGAAGAAACAACCATGCAAGTGGTCATACTCTTAAAATGACACCTCGAAGTGAAGTTGCCACTTCAGAGGATTCCCCACCCAATCTTCTGTTCCCAACTAGCTCATTCGCTTTAGGGCAGTGGGGTGCTTTCGGGCGTCAAATGATTGGCAACTTTGCTAAGGCCCCAGAAGCAGTGGCTTCGGCCCACTGCACTTCCTGAAGCTAGCAGAGGCATCTCTTCAGCCCACAACATCACATCTTTTGGCTTGGTTACAGCCCCAGCTGTGGAGACAGCCCCCTTTAGCAGTGCTAGTCTCCAAATACTAGCATGATGTCTAAGCATCAGCGCCGGTTTCCTTGGCTTTGATGCCGAAAAGTGCCCAACGCCTTATTTTATTTTGTCCCGGTTTCCCGATGTCAATTCATATCAAAGATGGGTTATCGCTTTGAGGTGGACAGTGATCTATTCCTTGGGGGTTGAAACCCTTCTACTCTAGTGAAATGGCAGACTACTGAGAAATTCTATGGCCCGATAAGGACCCGATTACATCAGCCTCAGGCTTGAAGGATGCCAGTGTGTTAGATACTTCACTGAAACTGGAGTTCGTGCAGGCCTCTGATTTTGAAAAACAACATATACCTTTTTAAAATACCATTGCCATGGCTGTGGTGACCTTTGGGCTATCTGTGACTATGAGGCATGTGGAGGCCTTTAACCTGGTTCTGTCTTTTTTCCACTTTTTGAAGGCCGCCCATATAGAAGACCGATTTATTTCGGTCGATATTGTGCAGCCCTCAAAAAGCCAAAAAACACATAGCTAAGGTGTATGTGTTTTTTTAAAAATTATTATTATTATTATTATTTATTGTATTTTTTTTAATTCAGGGATTTTCACCCGCCGCCCTCCTACCCTCCCTACTACCCCACTCCCACCACATACACAGTTTCATTTCGCCGCCCCCACGCGCACTTGTGTGCGTCGCAGGGGCTGACAGTTCCATTTAGAAAGACTACTCTGTGCGGTCACAGAGCAGTCTTTCTAAATTGATTTATTTTTTTGTTGTATTTTTTTTGTTTTTTTTAATATTTATTTTTTAATCGGTTTTGTAAACGATTATTTGACTTAATACCTTTTAATCTAGCGGTTGCTGCCCATGTTATGGCTGAAACCTGCTTCGGCTCCAGTTGTGGACCGGGACCTTGCCAAGAAGCATTGTCCAACTTCCCCTAATCCAGAGTTTTTGGCCTTGCACTCTCCGCCTGATGCAAGCCTCCACTCGAGGGTTGAAGTGTCACCATTTTCTATTTGCCCCTCTGTGAGAGCAAGAAATGTGACCCCAAGGGATGATGAATTGTGTGCTTCCAGCAGCATACCTTTGAGTGCCAGAAATGCCACTTTGCCCTGACCCAGGTACACCCACACCCTGTGGAGTGTGATATCTGAGGCTATGAAAACATCCCTAATGCAGGATATGAAGGATGGGTTTACCTCTGCTGGAGGATAAATTAGGTAGTACAATGGATACTGAAGTCTGTCCGGAAATTGCATGCTGTGTGTAGCTTGTGGTCAAGTTGAGGGAACTGCCCTGTGACTTCATTTTAGAGTTAGTACTTAGGATTCTGGGTTTGCCCTAGATACCCAGAGAAAACACTTTAATGTGTCATTTGAAGACACAAACCTGTTTGGGATTAAGGCTGAGTCCCTATAAACTCAAAGCATCCAAAGCCATGGCCAAGTCCTTGGGTGTAGCTGTCTAACCGCCCAAGTAGTGATTCCCTCTCCAGGGTAGAGGAATAGGTACCCAGAGAGGTAGTGTAGGTGCTTCCACCATCCCCTCCAAAACCTCTTTGAGTGGAAGTTTTTTCACCCTGCTCTAGCAGAAGGGAGTTTGTTCCTGTATGCCAGGTAGAAGCAGTGCAGTACCTTTGATACTTGGACCTTACTGGCCGTGTTCCCCTCCTCTGGACTCCAGCGCCATAGAGCTGGAGCCTGCCTCCGAGAGGGAGGGGTTGGGTTGATATTCATTTAAATTTTTTGTATTGAATGAGGACAGGGCCCTGTGTCGAGTCCTCATTCTGCAGTTGATGAATGTGTACCTCTGCATGGACAAATTCAAAATGCCCATCTTAGTCCAGATTTTCCAGGCCATCGAACTGCAGGACTGGCTAGTGTTACAAAAGTGCTAGCACATCTACTTCCTGTTTACGCAAGTACCTGAGGTTTGTAGTTGGGCACATGTATTCCCCGTTCAGGGTCCTGCCCTGCCTCCCCTCTGTCCCATGCTCTTCACCTAGTTGTTGATTGTGATGGTTGCTAATCTCAGAAAGAACCAGATTAATTTATTTCTTTAACTGGACGACTGACTCATACAAGCTTGCACCCCAGATCTGGTGTTAGCCCACCTGCTGTGCACTTGCCAGCTAATGGATTGCTTGGCATTCTCCCTGATCTTTAAGAAGCACCAATTTCTGCCAACGCAGCCACACAAGTTCATATAGGTAGTTCTCGACATGCGTTTGAGCAGGGCCTTTGCTTCCGAACAATGGTTTGCAAACATTTTGCAGATAGCACGTGTTTTCCATGGGGGGGGGGCGGGGTGGTACCATTGTTCTAGTGGTAAAGACCTCTAGTTATGTTTCTCGCTGCTAGCAAGTGAACACCATAATGCTTTAGGGGAAGTTTACAAAACGTTTTTTTCAACATGGTAGGAAGGTTGTACCATGTGAACTATCAAACCAGCATAGGTGATCTACTACCACTTGATAAGAACTTCTGGAGATTTGGCAGTTCTGGTGTTGAGACAAACACGTCACTGTTCCCCTTGAAGATATCTGCTCTTTTGAATAGGTTGTGTCCTTCCACATATTCCTTATCTTTGATAAATCCACTTCCAACTGGCCTCGGAAAAAAAATTCCCAGTAGAGGGTGCTGCGTGTCGACATCCCTCGAAGGCCTCTGTATCAGCGCCGACGTCATCATAGGTATATACAGTCTCGCGCAGCGTCCGTTGTTCAGTTGTGTTTTTCCGCGCTTTGCAAACCTCGGAGACGCAAAGCTCAGTTCCTCAGTGAATCTTTCCTAAACTTCGATTTTCTTGAAAAATTCTTCAAATCTACGATGCATCTTCGCCGCATCATCGACCCCGCAATCCGCTTTCAAAAAATGCCAGGATTGTGGAAAAAAGATGTCGTTGACCGATCCTCACAGGATCAGCCTGGGGTGCCTGGGCTCAGAGCACCAGTGCTCGGAGTGTGAGGAATGTATGTCCATGAGGCGAAAGCCTTGAGGGAGCGTAGGGGGAAGCTGGAAAAAGGTAAGACCGTAAAATCCTCTACCCCTTCGAAATTGTCCTCGGCCGAGACGAGACATTCGTCTCCTCGCCATTGGAGAAAACCTTCCTGCTCGAGATCTCGTAGTGGTTCTTACCACTCATTGAGATCGAGACATACGGCGTCCTAGATCACCTTCCTCTTCATCTTCCAACTCACCAGAAAGGGTCACCTGCCCCACTAAACACAGCTTTCCAGCTAAGGCTAAGGTTCTTCAAGAACTTGGCCTTTGCCCCCCCCCCCCGGAGATGGCTGGAGGTGATACCCTGGGTGAAAGACCCGAAAAAGAGAAACGCAGTGAGTCATCAACCTCGTAAAATAAAAACCCTCGAGCGTCATGAACCCTCGAGTAGAGACAAGGGCCCTTCGCACAAGACTGCGTCAACCTCGTCAACCCCGATGAAGGAGAGACCATTGAAGCCTCATTCCCCGACCGCACCAACGGCACTGTCAAAGGATCCTTCGAAGGCGTTTAAAGGGGCTTCGGCCACATCAACGACATTGAGTAGAATTCCGATTCTCTCGACGACATAGAGGCCATACTCAAGTATATTGACGCTGTTTGTAAGTTTGTCGAGACCTATGACGTCTACATTGACAACTACAACCTATCTCAAGCAGTGTCGACCAATTTGGCTCCCTCATCACCTGAAGTTGAGTTTTGCTCTTACCCACGCACGCTCTGACTACTTCAGAGCTTTGTCCTCTATTTATGAGGAAGGGGAAGACTCTGATAATGAAAGGCCGTTTGGCTTACAAACTACAATAGTTCCTATTCCAGAGGAGCTAATATCAGAGAAGTCAGATTAAAAGATCTTCAGGGGTCTTTGCAGGATGCCAGTGGCATAGATACCTCTCCAGAGGCTGACTTCGGCAGACCAGAACCTGGGGAGCATGCAGAGATCTCTTATAGATCTCTTATGGGGAGAATTATGGAGTTTCTGAGGTGGTCAGCACCTGCACCCTCTTTCCAACCAAATGTCTTAACAGACATCTTAGATAAAGGACCTCAAGAAGACCCTATAGTTCCTTTTCATGCAGCATTACAAAGAAAGATAACAGCAAATTGGGAAACACCGGAGGATACCCCTGCAGTAAACAAAAAGCTCTCTGCGAAGTACAGAACGTCGGCCTCTGATCCTCTGTCCTTAACTAAGCATCCAACCCCCGAGAGCTTGGTCGTACAGGCTGCGATTTCGTCAAGCAGTAAATCGGCGTACCCCACAATACCACAAGATGGGGACAACAAGAAATTTAACGCCATGGCCAAAAAGGTCTTCTCGGCATGCAGCATGGCATTTAAGTCAGTTATCGCCACTTGCACGTGAGATTCAGCCACACCCTTCGGGAGTGTGCTTCATCGGCGGCTGACTGTCTCCCAGAAGGGGAGGAACGAGACGCATCCTTGAATATCATCAAGGATGGGAAGGATGCGATGTGTGAGTCCCTCCAAATAGGTCTCGACTTGGCTGACAGCATCAGCAGAGCCATGGCGGCCAGTACCACAATCCGCAGATTTGCATGGTTGCAGAAGTCTGGTTTTGCTCCTGATGTACAAGCCAGACTTCTAAATATGCCCTTTGACGGCACCTCTCTATTTGGCAAGGAAGCTGATGACAGTTTGGAGAAATTACAAACCTCCAAAGCGGCAGCCAAATCCCTTGGGGCTGCAATTCGTCAAACTCCAAACTGCCCTACAGGTACGTCCTGGAGGGCAAAGCCCTTTCGTTTTTCTCCAGCATGGGGTCTGGCATGGTGTCATGATCTCTGCTCCCAAAAGGTCAGGGTTTTCCCAACTCCCTTGGAAGCAGATCCATAACCCAGGTTCCGAGTGCCAACCAGTCCCAATTGGGACCTTTTGGACCCAGTCCTGGCGGCAGTGGCACCAGGCTCATAAATATGCCCAGTCCCAGCGCTGGAAGCGCCGGGCTCATAATGCTTGGGTGGACTTACCTGCAGCAGACCATGCTGCTTGCTTGCCTGCCAGTTGAGCCTCTGATCCTCTTCTGTTTGGAACTACTTTTCCTGTTGGGTGGGGCAGGAGCCACTCCCTAGGTTCAGAACACTGGAACTCTTCTGGAAAGCAGGAACTCTTTTCTTACCTAGGCGTGGCTGTGGAAGGAGACACCTAAGCACTACAGGAGGCTATTTAAACCACACCCGATGGATGAATCTTGCTTTGCGTTATTCTGCATCCTCTGCAGCAGAACGCTCATCGTGTCTTCTGCATCTGATCCTGGGCCTAAGGAAAAAGGCTTACCATCCTGAATCCAGTCTTCAGCAACACCTATAAAGACAAGAAAGAACAGGTTAGCATTACGGTCTTCAGTGACAGCGCTTCACTTACCTGGTCCATCGGCTGTCACCAACGCCTCGCGCTGCATTCCGGCATCTGAAAGACAAAGGCTTACCGACTCTTCGTGCGCTCCGGAGGTCTTCGCACTGCATTCCGGCATCTGAAGGACAAAAGCTTACCAACTCTTCGCACGCTCCGGAGGCCTTCGGCGCTGCATCCCGCATCTGAAATACAAAACAAGGTGCGTTTAAAGACATTGGGGAACTTTAATACTCACGTGCCATTACTCCTTTCCACATCTAACCCAGTGGGTATTCCGGCACCCTGCAGCCGCTCCAAACTTGTACCTGCAAAATAAAAAGACAGTTAGAGCGCATCGTGAAGCAGGCAACAAGCGCTTACTTACGTGCTTCCAGGCGCTTCATCACATGGGCTCCATCTTCAACTCACTTCAGCCCGTCATCCGCCATCGCCGGAACCCTGCAAAACAAGAGACATCATTACTAAAGACTTTTAAAGACATTAGAATTACTCGAAACTTACCGTTCGTGCAGTAAACGACGGACAGCAGTCCTCTGAAGTCAAGAGGCCTGCTCCCCTTATCCAGTGAAGAAACTGGTTACAGCACCTTGCCCCGAGGCAGATGGAGAGCACGGCGTTCACTTACCTAAGGTGAGAGCGTTAACCTTTGGGGTTCTACAGGAGAAGAGAAAGGGAAGAAGAGAGAGACATTCAATAACCCAGTTCATTAATCCCATATTTTCTATCTGCAGACATCTTACCCTTCGAGTCAGGTATACAGTGCACAGAGGTCCAGCCCAAAGAGCCAGCCGTGTGTTACACATCACCTTTGAAGATACGGTATACGCCCAGTCAAGACCGGCGCCTCTACGGGAATCAGGTGAGCGTTACAGAACGCAAAGCCTACCGCAAAACTCCCGTCCAGGCGCTATGGAAACCTCGGATACCGACCAGCTAGCCCAGTTATTTGGGGAACTAAGGGCAGAAGTGCATGCAGCCCGTCAGGAAACGAACGCTCTAAGAAGGGAACTGATTATTTCCAAGGAGCGAACAGATGATCTCGCTAGACAATTGCTACAGTCACAAGCCGGACAGACCCCGTTACCCGCATCTGGGGGAAATCTTCCTTCTACATCCTCTATGAATCCAGTGCAGATCAACCTACCTGGGAATGTACCTCTGGCTCCGCCCGAACGATTTTCTGGTGACCCAAAGAGGTTTGCAGTATTTATCAATCGGTGCCGGTTGCATTTCTTATGCCGGCCAGCAGCCTTTCCAACTGATCAAGCTAAAGTAGCTTTCGTGCTTTCGTACCTTAGTGGCAATGCGGCAGACTGGTCAATCCCTCTAGTAAATCAAGATGATCCGGTCCTCCATGATTTTCAAGCTTTTCAGCTCAGTATGGAAAAACTGTTCGCAAGACATTCACAGGGGCAGGCCTTGGACAATGAGCTTCTTTCGTTGCGACAAGGTAATCAAGACCTTTTGGCTTATATTGCGTCTTTCAACAGACTGATAGTGGAAACTCAATGGCCTGAGGACAAAAGGATTACGCTGTTTTATAGAGGTCTACGTGGAGAGCTCAAAGATGTGTTAGCCCAAGTAGTGAATCCCCCACAAGATTGTTCGGACTATATAGACTTAGTCGTTCAAATAGATCACAGACTGCAGAACAGGAAGGCCGATCGTTCCAAGATTGATGCTAGAGTATTTTCCAAACCGCCGACTCCTTCCAAAGGAGTAGACTCCGGGGAACCCATGCAAATAGGGGGCCTGAAAGGTCCTCTAACACAAAAGGAGCGGGAAAGGAGAAAACAGTTGCAATTATGCCTCTATTGCGGAAACTCAGGGCACTTTCTTCGAGACTGTCCGGTGAAACCTGCCAAGAAGGCAGTAGGAGCTGCAGTTACCAAAGTTACAAACTCTGAGCAGGGAAACAACCTCGCCCGACAAGAATAGAGGTCCTCTTGCCGAGCGTGAAAACCAGTTCCGTGACCTCGCATTTCGTGATACCTATGGTCCTCATTAGCCCTGATAATCCGGATCGATTACATGCAATTGAAGCTTACGTCGACAGCGGTGCCATCGGCAATTATGTGGATCATGAAATGGTTTTGAGGATGAATCTAACTCTTTGTCCCAAGGCTGTAAAGGACGTCATTACTACGGTGGATGGAACGGAGATAGCCTCCGGACCAGTAACGCATACCACTCAAGAAGTGACGCTAGTAAGTCAAGATGGACACCATGAGAAGATCGTGTTCGATGTGATCAAGGCTCCTCAGTTTCAGATTATTCTAGGAATACCTTGGTTAGAGAAACACAATCCTCTGATCGATTGGCGAGCAAGAACGGTCCAGTTTCCAGAATGTGTCTCTACTTGTCACCCTCCACCTGGTGTTGCACTGGCAGCAATTTCTTCAGAGACTCCCCAGTTACCTCCCGAATACCTAGAATACCAAGATGTTTTCCGGAAGGATCAGGCTAACTCTCTACCTCCTCATAGGTCTTATGACTGCCAGATAGACCTGATACCTGGATCTACTCCTCCTTATAGTAGAATTTATGCCCTCACCGAGCCTGAGAACCTTCACCTTCGACAATACCTGGATCAATACCTGGCAAATGGGTTTATTCGTCCTTCCAAGTCCCCTGCTTCTTCAGCTTTGTTCTTCGTTCCAAAAAAGGAAGGAGACCTTAGAACTTGTATAGATTATCGCTCCCTGAACCAGATCACCGTCAAGAATAGATATCCGTTACCTTTGATCCCTGAACTCCTGGACCAAGTCAGAAAAGCATGCATATATACAAAGCTGGATCTTAGAGGAGCCTACCACTTGGTACGAGTAAAAGAGGGTGATGAATGGAAGACGGCCTTCCGCACCAAATATGGGCTATATGAATATCAGGTCATGCCCTTCGGACTTTGCAATGCCCCGGCCGCCTTTCAATATTTTATGAACGATGTCCTCAGAGAGCTCATAGATGTGTGTGTTGTTGTTTACATTGACGACATCCTCGTTTATTCTTCATCGGAATCTGAACATCGGAAACACGTGAAAATGGTCCTCGAAAGATTGCGTCAACACAAACTTTTCGCTAAGTTGGAAAAATGTGTTTTCAACGTGACTGAAGTTGAATTCTTGGGATTCATATTATCACCTAGCGGAGTGCGTATGGATTCAAAGAAGGTCGATGCAGTTCTCAAATGGCCATCACCATCCTCTGTAAAAGGTGTGCAAAGCATGTTAGGCTTCGCTAACTTTTACCCCAGGTTTATCCCCGAATTTTCTCGAATAGTCCAGCCCATCACTGCCTTGTTAAAGAAAAACAAACGTTTTGAATGGTCTACCGAGGCGGAACAAGCTTTCCAGGATTTGAAGACTAAATTCATCTCTGCACCAATCTTAAAACACCCTCGCCCCGAACTCCCCTACATCGTGGAAACTGATGCTTCAAGCCTTGCCATGGGGGCAGTTCTATCACAAAAGGACCCGGTAACCAATCAGTTGCATCCCGTGGCATTTTGGTCCCGCAAATTCTCGCCTCCTGTAATCAATTACACGATTACTGACAAGGAACTTCTGGCTATCAAGTCTGCCTTTAAGGCTTGGCGGCATTATCTGCTGGGGGCCCGACACACCGTTACTGTGATTACGGATCACCGAAACCTGCAATATTTGAAAACCGCAAAAGCCCAATCCTCTAGACAACTCCGTTGGGCATTATTCTTTGCCGAGTTTGACTTCATAATTACCTATCGACCTGGTACAAAAAACGGTAAAGCTGATGCCCTTTCTCGGATGGGAGTGGAAGAACCCTTGATCAACCCTAAACCTGTACCAATCATTCCCGAACAAAGAATTCTGGGTGTAATCGCCACACAATCCATAGAGGAAGTTAAGGATAAAGCCAGGCAACTTGTAACTCCAGCAGACATACAGAATTGGCATCTGCAGGGAAAGGACTTTGCAGTAAAGGACAACTTATTGTATTTCCAAGAACGATTATACCTGCCCAGCACAGATTTACAGAAAAAAGTAATCTCTTGTTATCACGATTCTTTAATGGAAGGACATCCCGGTATGGCCAAGACCTCAGAAAAGATCAAGCGCTACTTCTGGTGGCCGTCTTGGAAAAAAGATATCAGAGACTTTATAATGTCCTGTGGAGTATGCGCCCAAAACAAGAGTCAAAAGGAAAGACCAGCAGGCCTCTTACGTCCTATTGACATCCCACCTCGCCCTTGGCATACGCTTTCTATTGACTTCATCACCGATCTACCTCCATGCTCCGGATACAATACGATTCTAGTAATCGTGGACTTATTCTCCAAGATGGCGCATTTCATTCCGCTCAAAGGCTTGCCAACAGCAGCAACTCTGGCCCGAGAATTTCTCGAAAACATCGTCCGACTGCACGGTTTTCCTTCGGTTCTAATTTCGGATCGAGGTAGTCAATTTATTTCTCATTTTTGGCGAAGTTGCTGTCGGTCGGCTCAAATTGATGTGAGACTATCGACCAGTCACCACCCTCAGACCGACGGACAAACCGAGAGGACCAATCAAACTCTGGAACAGTATTTACGCTGCATGCTGCAACAAACTGAAAAAACTTGGAAAGACATCCTTTGGATAGCCGAATATGCCTACAATAACTCTGTCCATTCGGGAACTGGGAAAACCCCGTTTTTTCTTTTATACGGCAGTCACCCTCGAACCTCGGAGTTGGATCCCCTCCAAGATCTTGAAACACCAGCAGTAGACTACCTGCATTCTACAATCACCCAAGCCTTTAAGGAAGCTGTTTCTCACCTTCAAAGGGCTAAAGAACAATACAAGAAAGGAGCAGATCAACATCGGAAGGAAGCCCCTCAATATCAAGTAGGGGATCAAGTCTGGTTATCCACCAAATATCTACCTCTAAAAGGGCCACGCACATTCAACCCAAGATACCTTGGTCCCTATTCCATCACTACCATAGTAAACCCAGTAGCGGTCAAGTTGGACTTTCCCCCGCACATGAAGATACATCCGGTCTTCCACGTCTCTCTATTAAAACCCGTGCTACCTCAAACCCGACTAACTAAATCTCCAAAACCCATCCTAGTTGATGGAGAACTCGAGTTTGAAGTCAAAAGCATTCTGGATTCCAAGATCTCCAAATCTAAACTATTTTACCTAATTGACTGGAAAGGCTACGGCCCCCAAGAGAGATCCTGGGAACCTGCTGAATATGTCCACGCTCCTCGCCTAATCAAAAGATTTCACCGAACATTTCCTGACAAGCCAAAACCCCCGGAGAAGCCCGGTTTGGGAGGGGCCTTGAGGTGGGGTACTGTCATGATCCCTGCTTCCAAAAGGTCAGGGTTTTCCCAACTCCCTTGGAAGCAGATCCATAACCCAGGTTCCGAGTGCCAACCAGTCCCAATTGGGACCTTTTGGACCCAGTCCTGGCGGCAGTGGCACCAGGCTCATAAATATGCCCAGTCCCAGCGCTGGAAGCGCCGGGCTCATAATGCTTGGGTGGACTTACCTGCAGCAGACCATGCTGCTTACTTGCCTGCCAGTTGAGCCTCTGATCCTCTTCTGTTTGGAACTACTTTTCCTGTTGGGTGGGGCAGGAGCCACTCCCTAGATTCATAACACTGGAACTCTTCTGGAAAGCAGGAACTCTTTTCTTACCTAGGCGTGGCTGTGGAAGGAGACACCTAAGCACTACAGGAGGCTATTTAAACCACACCCGATGGATGCATCTTGCTTTGCGTCATTCTGCATCCTCTGCAGCAGAACGCTCATCGTGTCTTCTGCATCTGATCCTGGGCCTAAGGAAAAAGGCTGACCATCCTGAATCCAGTCTTCAGCAACACCTATAAAGACAAGAAAGAACAGGTTAGCATTACGGTCTTCAGTGACAGCGCTTCACTTACCTGGTCCATCGGCTGTCACCAACGCCTCGCACTGCATTCCGGCATCTGAAAGACAAAAGCTTACCAACTCTTCGCACGCTCCGGAGGCCTTCGGCGCTGCATCCCGCATCTGAAAGACAAAACAAGGTGCGTTTAAAGACATTGGGGAACTTTAATACTCACGTGCCTTTACTCCTATCCACATCTAACCCAGTGGGTATTCCGGCACCCTGCAGCCGCTCCGAACTTGTACCTGCAAAATAAAAAGACAGTTAGAGCGCATCGTGAAGCAGGCAACAAGCGCTTACTTACGTGCTTCCAGGCGCTTCTATTCATCACACGGGCTCCATCTTCAACTCACTTCAGCCCGTCATCCGCCATCGCCGGAACCCTGCAAAACAAGAGACATCATTACTAAAGACTTTTAAAGACATTAGAATGACTCGAAACTTACCGTTCGTGCAGTAAACGACGGACAGCAGTCCTCTGAAGTCAAGAGGCCTGCTCCCCTTATCCAGTGAAGAAACTGGTTACAGCACCCTGCCCCGAGGCAAATGGAGAGCACGGCGTTCACTTGCCTAAGGTGAGAGCGTTAACCTTTGGGGTTCTACAGGAGAAGAGAAAGGGAAGAAGAGAGAGACATTCAATAAACCAGTTCATTAATCCCATATTTTCTATCTGCAGACATCTTACCCTTCGAGTCAGAGATACAGTGCACAGAGGTCCAGCCCAAAGAGCCAGCCGTGTGTTACACATCACCTTTGAAGATACGGTATACGCCCAGTCAAGACCGGCGCCTCTACGGGAATCAGGTGAGCGTTACACATGGATTCACATGCTCATGAATATTCCCCGTCGTCCGGCTGGGAATCCTCGGTAAAGAAAAAATCAGTATCAGTTTCATTTCTGATCTGTCTTTCGTAGTAGTAACCAATCACTGATCTCTGCGTCATACTGACCACAGCCAATGACTGCCCTCTACCTAAGCCCCGCCTCTGGCAGCCATCTTCAGACTTTTACCGCACGTTCAAGTGTTGGGAGTCCTCGTGCTTAGCTCTCAAGCTTTACTGCGTGGTTCGCGCTTTTTCAGGTGAATTTTCACATTTTTTCGGTTAATCGAGCCTCAAGCTCCACCGTTTCTACTCCCGTTAACGGCTACCCGTTGCAGGATTTTCCTACGCCCCTCAAGGGTGAAGATTTCGTCGAATCAACTTCTTGGAGGATTCCAGAAGATTCGCGGCCTACTTCGAGATGGCCCAGGATGCGAGTTTGTCGCCCGGACCCAAGCTGTTTCGCAGCTGCCCTGGATGCGGGCTGCAGAATGTGTTTAAGGAAGACGAACATTCACGATGCCTCTACTGTCTTCATGGGGACAAGACTCATGTAGAGAAGGACTGCCAGTTCTGCAAGAACTTGTCGGAGCGGACCATGAGGGACCGTCGATCCCGTCTCGCCAGCTGGTTGGAGAAGGGCTCAACGGGTGAGAAGAAGAAGAAAGGGTCCGAGCGGGCTTCTAAGTCCTGTGCGGGCGCCCCGGCAACGGGGGCCCAACACCAGGCCAAGCGCCGCGAGTCCGCTGGCTCCGGGAGCGCCGGAAGGTCGGGCTCTTCGGTCACCAGGCAGGGCGCACCTTCCCCGGTACCGTCAACCACGATCCAGCGCTCCGGTTCGGGGAAGAGGAAGTCCGAGACCCCGGGTAAGCTTTGGGAGAAGCCCCGTCCGATCTCGGGAGAGGGGGAGCGAGGCGTCGCCCCTCCCCCTAAGGAGAAGGCCCAGGACGCACCTAAGGTGGTGAAGGCCCCTACCCAGCAGGCAAAGGCCTCTATCGAGGCGATCGCGGCGACTGGCCAAGCCGGCGGAGACCCCGCCAGCGGAGACTGCCTCCGGGACTAGAGTTTCCCTGCCGCCAAGGAGGGAATCCTCTTTTCAGCCCATCGTCGTGGCCGCCATGATGGAAGAAGCGAGGGTGGGCACGGTAGCCTCCTCGAGCTCGGAGTCAGCCTCGGAGGAGGAACTGACCGAGGCCTTGAGGAACCTCGGAAGTCCAATTCGAGAAGGTTCGATCCCGTAAGGAAGATCCTCGGGAGATAACTGAGGAAGACGACGATGGCGAGGAAGAGCAGCCTTCCCTTCCGGCACAGCCGGAACCTAGGCCTCAGGATGGCTCGACGGCCATTTTGTCTGCGATCCAGTCCTTATGCTCTGAGATAAGGACGTGATTCTCACGGCCCAGGCCGGAGGACCCGCAACCTGGCCCGTCGGGAAGTCCTCAGAACAAACGACAGAGGACCCAACCCTCTCCTCCTCTCGCCCCCGTAAGGCCTACTGTTCCCTCCTCATCCTCCCACGAGTCGGGAGATGACGGTGCGTTGGGCTCGATGACAGGTTCTGAGGGCGACGGCGACGATGACGGAACGGGTCTCCCGTCTCCCGGGCCTCGCCGCCCGACGAGATTGGCTCATTCCACGCCATGATCGCCAGGGCGTCCGAATTGTTCCAGCTCTGCCCGGAGGAGCAGAAAAAGGAAGGTTTCCTCTATCAGCGCCGGGAGGCCAAGAGGAAGACTGTCATCGCGGTGCCTCTAATCGATGACATCTGGGAGGAGGGCCTGTCGGTTCTCAAAAACCCCTCCAAGGCACCAGCCAAACGGGACCGGTACGAGAAGTACCGGGTCCCCGAAACCGCTCCCCTGTGCCTCAGGGCCCAGCCAACGCCAGACTCGGTCGTCTCGGCGGCAGCGAAGAAAGCGGCGGGGTCAGGAGCCTCGACGTCGAATTCTCCGCCGGACGGCGAGGGAAAGAAGTTGGACGCCATGGGGCGGCGGGTCATTTCGTCGACGGCGATCAAAGCGGCCAACGCCCTGGCGATCGTGGCCCGTTACGACAGGGAGCTCTGGTTTAAGCTGGCCCCCATATTGGACTTCCTGCCGGACGACAAGAGGTCCGAGGCCCTGGAAATACTGCAAGAGGGCGAGGTGGCGTCGGACCACGCCATAGCGGTGGCAACCGATATTGCCGATACTGGGTTCCGCCAGCTAGGCAACAGTGTTTGCCTACGACGACGGGGTTGGCTCCGGGCGACCGACTTCCGTCAGGACGTCCAGACCAGGGTGTTGGACATGCCGTTCGACGGCAGCAACTTGTTCGGGAAGGCGGTGGACGAATCCCTCCAAGCCATAAAAACGGACACGGAGACGGCCCGCGCCCTAGGAGCCCTTCAGCAACGACGGCCCTTTCGGAGCTCCGGAGGCAGACAGGGTTCCTCCAAGGGATCCAGCGGTGGCTCGTCGTCCTACCGCCAGGCGACACGCTCCTAGTCTCAGGAGGCCTACAGGGGTCGCGGCAAGCAGGGAGCGCCTCGCTGCCGTAGGCAAGGTGGCCAGGGCGGCAAGGCCACCACCTCCAAGCAGGACTGAACCGGCCGTGGTCTCGGGCCCCCACCGAAGCACCCCGGTGGGAGGCCGGCTGACGAATTTCGTCGGCGTGTGGAAGTCCATCTCCACCGACGGTTGGGTGCTGGATACCCTAGCAAGAGGACACTATCGAATTCCTGAAGAAGTGCCCTCACATTCCACCTGTGGCCAGGAAGGAAAATCACGTCCCACAACTGCTGTTGGAAGTACGGGCGATGCTCAGGAAAGGCGCCATCGAGCTTGTCCCGAAGAGGCTCTGGGGTGTACTCAAGGTACTTCCTCGTCAGGAAGAAGACAGGCGGCTGGCGTCCCATCCCACAAATACATCAGATCACAAAAGTTCAGGATGGTCACCCTCCAGCACGTACTGGGACAGCTGGAGGAAGGCGACTTTCTATCGTCGTTGGACCTGGAGGATGCTTACTTCCACGTTCCCATCCTCAAAAGTCACTGAAAGTTCCTCAGGTTCGTCGTCCAGGGACGCCACTACCAATTCAGAGCACTGCCGTTCGGATTGAAGTTGGCCCCCAGGGTCTTTACCAAGTGCCTAGCACCAGTGGCGGCGCGGCTGCGCCTGCAGGGGATTCACGTCTACCCCTACCTGGACGACTGGCTCATCCGCTCAAGGACGAGGGAACTCGCCGTCAAACACACTGCGAGGACCGTCCAGCTACTCACAGACCTGGGATTCACCATAAACTACCCAAAGTCCCACCTGGTGCCGTCGCAGGTGGCCCTGTTTCTGGGAGCGAAGCTCGATACAGTGAGGCGCCTGGCGGCCCCGTCGGAAGAACGGACGAAGACCATTCTAGGCAAAGTGCAGCACCTGCTAGCCATAGACGTGGCCAGGGTGAGGTCCATCAAGTCCCTCCTGGGGATGATGTCCTCTTGCATCTACCTGGTGCGCCTCTGCAGACTACGGATGCGCCCTCTTCAAGAATTTCTCGACGCCCGTTGGATGCAGGCGACGGGCACCTTCGAAGACATGGTCCCCCTCAACGAGGTGTTCCGGCGGACGGTTCAGTGGTGGGGCGTTCGAGCGCACCTCACGGCGGGCAAGGACTTTCAGACGCCGGCGTACCAGGAGACGGTGATGACGGACGCCTCCCTGGAAGGTTGGGGCGCCCACACCGGAGATCTCCACGCAAGAGGCCTCTGGCTCCCGGAGGAGAGGCTCCTGCACATCAACGTCCTGGAACTCCGAGCCGTGTTCTGGGCTCTCAAATCATTCCTCCTGTCGCTCAAGGGCAAGGTGGTGCGGATCTTCACAGACAACACCATGACAATGTTTTACATACGGAAGCAGGGAGGCACCAGATCCCCAGCCCTATCCAAGGAGGCACAGGATCTGTGGCACTGGGCGGTCGCCCAGGGGATGTTCCTGGTTCCCTTCCACCTGGCAGGAGAAAGCAACACCATCGCCGACTCGCTCAGCAGGGAGCTGCGCGCGTGTCACGAGTGGGAACTGCACCAGGATCAGGTGGATCAACTCTTCCGACGATGGGGCAAACCCCAAATCGACCTGTTCGCAACAGTGACAAACTCGAAGTGCAAGAGGTTCGCCAGCAGGTTTCCCCAGCCGAGAAGCATGGGCGATGCGTTCTCGTTCCCCTGGGACGGCCTATACCTGTATGCGTTCCCTCCGTTGCCGTTGCTGCTTCGACTCATCAACCAGCTCAAGAGGTCCCGGTGCAGGATGATCCTCGTCGCACCGGTGTGGCCGAGGCAGATCTGGTTCCCGGACCTTCTGGACTTGTCAACATCCCCTCCCATCAAGCTGTCGGCGGACGCGGACCTTCTCTCCAGAGAAGGAGGCGCCATCTTCCACCACGACCCGGCGTCGCTGAACCTGCAAGCCTGGCTCCTGCAGCGCTAGAGTTTGGAGGCTACGATATACCGGCCGATTGCAGAGAGGTTCTTGCAAAGGCCAGAGCGTCCTCGGCTCTTAAATGCTACGATCATAAGTGGAAGAGGTTCTCTATCTGGTGCCGAGCACAGAAGATCAACCCCCTCCGGATTACGGCCCCTCAAGTGCTGCCGTACCTGCTATCGCTGGCAAAGGCTGGGCATGCCCATGCCTCCATTAAGATTCATCTGGCGGCGATCTCCAGATATACCAGAACCACAGGACGGACGTCCCTGTGGTCCCATCGACTGGTAAGAGTTTATGAAAGGACTGTTCCGGTCGTTCCCGCCGGTGAAGGCCCCGGCCCCGGCGTGGGAACTTAATGTGGTGCTGACCAGGCTCATGGGGCCCCCATTCGAGCCGATGCACTCCGCACCAATGAAGTTTGTGTCATGGAAGACTGCATTCCTGGTGGCCATTACCTCTGCACGACGAGTGGGAGAGATCCAGGCCCTATCCTGCAAAGCACCGTACTTGACTTTCCATGCCTCGAGGGTGGTGCTTAGGACGCACCCCTCCTTTATGCCCAAGGTGCCTTCGGACTTCCATCTTAACGAGTCCTTGGTGTTACCTGTTTTCTTCCCGTCTCCTTCGTCGCTGGCCGAGAGGACTTTGCACTCGCTGGATGTGGCTAGAGCGCTGAAGTTCTACGTGGACCGCACGAAGAGTTTCCGGAGGACATCACAGCTGTTCGTGAACTTTGGACCTGTGGATCAAGGGAAGGCTCTCTCGAAGTCTTCTATTTCCAGATGGCTCTCCGGCTGCATCATGCACTGCCACCGGTTGGCTAACCGACCGCTGCCAGGCCGTCCGAGAGCCCATTCGACCAGAGCGATCGCTGCTACTACGGCGTTCTTATCTGGTGTGCCCCTGCTGGACATCTGCAGGGCTGCTACGTGGAGGTCGACGCACACCTTCACGAGATTCTACTGCGTCGATCGGGATTCCAGGGAGGAGTCCAGGGTCGGCCAAGCAGTGCTGCGCAACCTGTTCGCTTAAGGTGAGCCTGGTGAGGAGGTAAGAGATGCTTAATGTTGAGTTTTTTGTATTGCTTAATGTTGAGCCTTTTGCCACCCCTGTGGTTGTGCATGTGTGTACTGCTATTTATTCTTATATTCATGAGCATGTGAATCCATGCCAGACCCCATGCTGGAGAAGGAACACGTTACTTACCTGTAACTGTTGTTCTCCAGCTTGGGTCTGGCATGGATTCAGATGCAAACCCTCCCGCCTACCCCTCTGCGGCTCTTCACTTGGTCATACTGCCACTTCACGTGCTACCAAATCTGAAGATGGCTGCCAGAGGCGGGGCTTAGGTAGAGGGCAGTCATTGGCTGTGGTCAGTATGACGCAGAAATCAGTGATTGGTTACTACTACGAAAGACCGATCAGAAACGAAACTGATACTGATTTTTTCTTTACCGAGGATTCCCAGCCTGACGACGGGGAATATTCATGAGCATGTGAATCCATGCCAGACCCATGCTGGAGAACAACAGTTACAGGTAAGTAACTTGTTCCTTACTCCGCATTCGGAAAAGGCAGAGGGCAGCTAGCTCAAAAGGGCCAGAGACGATTTACCCGTGGTGGACTGGTCAAAGATACCAAGTCCGCATCAGCAGGTGCTGCCTTACCCTGAGCGTCTGCCGCTCCAAAACCCGTCTGAGGTCTCTCCACACAAAACACCGGTAGGAGGCAGGTTAACTCAACATCTGACAGAATGGCAGGCTATTACGTCAGATGCTTGGGAATTGGAAACAATTGCCCAGGGTTACTGCCTGCCTTTCCTACACACTCCTCCGAGTCATCCACCGGGGAGCAACTCTTTGAAGTTTCCAGACCCGCTCCTTATGCAGGATATTTCAGACCTGCTAGAGAAAGGTGCCATAGAACCGGTACCTGTAGCTGAGAGGAACAAGGATTGGTACTCCCCTTACTTCCTAATACCAAAGAAGGACGGAGGATTGAGACCCAGCTTTGATTTAAGAGAATTGAACAAATTCCTCAGGAAGGACAAGTTCAAGATGGTAACCCTTTCTCAGATTCTTCAGGCCCTCCAGTTTCAGGATTGGTTGGTATCTCTGGACCTTCAGAATGCTTACTTTCATGTGCCTATCCATCTCAAGCACATAAAGTACCTGAGGTTCGCCATTGGCAGCTCTCACTATCAATTTCAGGTTCTGCCATTTGGGCTGACCTCCGCCCTGAGGATCTTCACCAAGTTAATGGCGGTCGTGGCAGCAAGTCTAAGGAGGGGAGGGATTCATGTCTACCTCTACCTGGGCGACTGGTTTAATTTTTTAATTTTTTTCATTATTTTATAACACACCAAACATTACAATAATTAGGACTTCCATATCCATGTCAAACAAGATAACATTCCAAACTATGTGCTTCAGTCCCGCTCCCTCCCGCCCCCCCCCCCCCCCAACTTGAGCCATAGTGTCCATATAATCAGCCTGTACGTCCTCAGGCGGCTCGATTGTCCTCCTCTCATCCGTGTCATCCTCACTGTGATCGGGCTGGGGGGGGCCCACCATGGTGGCCACCAATTGCCTCCATTCAATTAGGGGTCCTACCTCCCCCTCTCCTCCCCTGCTGACTGCTTCGAACCAAGCAGCCATCTCAGCCTCGGCCCATTTCAAGAGGTCAGCCCACCACAACTCCATTCTGGGCCTATGGGCTGCCTTCCAGCACATTGCAATCCTCCTTTTGGCCAGGATGCATGCCAAGTCCTTCATCTTGCTAATGTGCCTCAGATGACGTGGCCTAGGGGAAACATCCTAGCATGCATGTCCAGGCAGACTCCACCTCTAGCTTAATACCTTTTTCAGCCAGGCGTATTTTCAGTTCAGCCCAAAATCTACCCACCTCCGGAAAAGCCCAGAACATGTGTAACATCCCGGCTTCCTCCTCCCCGCACCTGGGGCATCTCTGGATCGACTGGCCCCCAAACCTAGCAATCTTACTGTGGGTCAAATATGCCCTATGTGTGACATAAAATTGGATCTGCTGAGCCTCGCGTTTCGGGACACTTTCTTATGATATGTCTGGGCTCTATCCCATAACCCGTCCGACATAGGCTCTCCCACCTCCTCCTCCCAGAACTGTCTCAATAAGGACAATTCCTTCCCCACCTTGGACCCCAGTAGCTCGTAAATGCGGGATATCTTGTGCCCACCCTCCGAGACGTCATATATCATCTCTATGGTGGCATCCGGTTGTTCCGTGAGCAACACCGCCGGCCATTTTTCTCGCACACGCTTAACAATTCTGGAGTGGGTTATATGTTGCCCTCTATGCACCCCGGTGTCCTCCATCAGTTACTGGAATTCTAGCGCCACTCCATCCTGCCATTTGTCTCCAAAAGTGGCCAGACCCATATGTTCACAGTATCTACGGACCCCTTGTATCAATTGGGGGTCCTCTCTGCATAGCGCCGCCAACGGCACCTGCATGGAAAACGGAGCCGGGTATCCCACCAACCGCCATGCTCTATGCCAAACCTCCCAGCCAAGCACCAACAGCCGCGCCATCTCTAGCACCTTAAGCCTAGGCAGCCACACCACCTCTCTAAGAAAATAGGGAGCCGGTTCCATGCACAACAGCCTAGTTTCCGCTGTTTTTTCCTCAGACAGCCATCTGGCCACGTATTGCAATTGTCCCGCTAGATAATATAACTCAAGGTTCGGCAGGTTTATTCCCCCCCCCCCCCCCCCCCCGTCACACGTATTCTGTAATTTCCAAAGAGCCACCCTGTTCCTGGAGTTATGCCAAATGAAGCCCCTGCACAAGCTGTGGAGACTAGTGAAGAAACGCCTAGGGATCACATGCGGGATGTTTACGAAAAAGTGTAACAGTCTGGGCAGGACTAGCATCTTGATTAAAGCTGCTCTCCCCATCATGGCCAGGGGAAGTCTGGACTAGAAACCCATGCTATTTTTGATACCTTCAACTGCCTTCACCGTGTTGTGTTTATGTTCTTCTCCTGTCGTGTGGTATATGTCAATTCCAAGATATCTGAACGACTTAGTTTGCCGGGGTATTGGCAACACCGGCAAACCCCCTGGCGGGACAAACCTATATCTCCCTAGGGGAAACATGCTAGATTTCTTAAGGTTTACCGCTATGCCGGAAAGGGTGGCATATCGTTCCATCACCTCCAGGGTGTATTGTGTATTCTCTTCTGGGAAGCGCAGGTACAAGAGCATGTCGTCAGCATATAATGAAATAAGATGCGGACCGCCTACGGTGTGTATCCCAATCTCTCCATATTGCTGTCTAAGACAGACAGCCAATGGCTCTAGCGCTAATATATACAACATGGGTGACCTGGGGCAGCCCTGTCTGGTGCCCCTGCTAAGTTGCCATTTGTCTGAGATCGTGGCACCCGTTTTAACCCTAGCATTTGGGGGGGCTGTATACCATTTTAACCCACCTAAGATACCCTGGACCCATTCCAAAAGCTTCTAAAGTCGCCAACAGCCAGGGCCATCTTACTGAGTCAAACGCCTTGACCGCGTCAAGCGAGGTGATCGCCAGCTCACCTGCGTCTTCCTCAGTCTGATTGATAATGTGATGCAGTCGCCTATGGTTATCAGTTATATTCCTACCAGGGACATAGCCTGTTTGGTCAGGGTGTACCAGTTTGCCGATGACACGCTTAAGCCTGTTTGCCAGCAGTGCCGTAAGGATTTTGCTGTCTTAGTTGAGCATCGACGGGTCTGTATGACCCACAGTCTGTGCTCGGCTTACCCGGCTTTAAGAGCGGAATAATCACTGCCTCACGTAAGGACTCTGGCAGCCTGCCTTGCTCATACGACTCATTAAGCATAGCCAGCAACGGGGGTAGCAACTCCTGTTTGTAGGTTTTGTAGAATTTGCTCGGGAGCCCATCTGACCCCGGAGCCTTACAAGTGGGCCGGTCTCGAATCACTAATTCAAGCTCTTCTATTGTGATTGGGGCGTCCAGGTCTGCCCGTTCTAAGTCGTCTAAGGTAGGCAGGCCCATGTCTTCTAGCGTTTCCCGGATTTCTTGGTCCCCAGCTCCGCCTGGGTCCTCATAGAGCCATTTGTAGTATCTAAGGAACTCGCCATTCACTTCCTCCTGGGTGTCCAGGATCCGACCTCCCTCCCCTCTGATTTCCCTGATCGCAGGCCTTGGTGCCTCGCTCTTTTATATAGCCAGGCCAGCAACCTTCCAGGTTTATCTTCCCCTGCATGCTGTTTCTCCATGTATTTCTTATAGCTCAATTTACATAGCGTGTCCCAGTGTTCACAACTAGCTTGTTGAAGCTGTCTCATCCTGACCCCGTCCTCACTAGAGGTGCCTCCCCTAGGCAAAATGTCTTCCAACTCCTCCTCCGCTCCGCGCAGCTCTTGTTCTATGCTCCCCTGGAGCCCTCTGAATTTTGACATAGCCACCCCCCGCACCACCACCACTTTGAATGCCTCCTACACGGTTCCCATCGATCTGACACTGCCCGTGTTAATCTCAAAGTACTCTGTGATCTCCTCCCTTTAAATCCTCCCAGAATTCCAAATCCTGCAGGGCCTCGGCTCTGAGCTTCCACGTCGGAATCCGTGCCCTAGGGGGTTGGTGTTGCCACTCCGGAACCAGAGGGGAGTGGTCTGAGAGCACCCTGGCCTTACATTCCGCACCTCTCATCCCGCTTACCAGATCAGCAGCGACGAACACGTAGTCCAGTCTCGTGTGCAGATCATGTGGTGCCGCATAGTGTGAGTATTGCCTATCTGCTGGGTTCAATTGCCTCCAGACATCCACAAGATCGAAGTCACTCAAGAGGGCCCTTAGCACCTTTGCAGCCGGGGTGGGCTTGTCTAGCTTATTGTCTGATCTATCCAGTTTAGGATTCAATACACAATTAAAGTCACCTCCCCATAGGATCCCGCCACCCAGTAGGGGGCTAATCTTACCATACAGGGTCCGAAAATAGGCCGCTGTGTCCTGATTGGGGACATATAAGTTTACAATACTTACTTCTCGGTTTTCCAACATTCCCCTAACAACGATCAGTCTGCCTTCTGGGTCTCCCGTGGACCGAAACAGTTGGAATGGTAAGTGGGGTGCTACCCAGGTGATGACTCGTCTTGCGGCAATTGAGTATGTGGCACCCGCTATACTCACTCTCCACTTTCTTTTAACCACCTCCAGTTTCTCCCTGGTGAGGTGGGTCTTCTGCAATAATGCTATGTCCACCCTCATCCTTTTCAGGTACATCAGAACTTTATTGCGCTTCAAATAACTATTGAGGCCCCTAACATTCCAGGTAACCACTCTAAGGCACCCCAACGCCATGTATACAGTATCCTGCTCTCCGCCCTCCCTCCCGCCTGTTAAAATTCCCACCTTGGCTCATTCCCCACCCGCCCAAAACAAACTCCCCCCCCTCCCTTTTCCCCAACAACAAACCCCCACAACCGCCTTACCCTCCCCCCACCCTCCTCAACCCCAATAAATGCCCAGCTCCATCCCTGGATCTCAGGCGACCCTGCTTCTGGTTCTGTCTCGGTGTGCCGAAGACAGAATCCGGGTATGCAGTTATATTTGCTGTCCTTCTTTGTATTCTTCCGCCCTTACCGAAGTGTTCAAGGATTCTTTCTCGATACCGATAGTTGAGGATCTTAGCGATCACCGGCCTAGGGGTGTTGCCCGGCGGCGGCTTCCTCGTTAGAGCCCCATGCACCCTTTCCACCGCGAACCCCTGGGACAAGACTCATCCGGTTATCTCCTGCAGCAGCATAGATTCAACAAACTCTGTAGGGTTGGATCCCTCGGCTCCCTCTGACAAACCAACAATACGGATGTTATTCCGTCGGGCACATCCCTCCGCCTCCTCCGCCCTGCATTCTAGGTTGCCCACGCATTGCACTAGGGCATGAAGGTCTGCTTTATGTGTTGCACAGTCCGCTGTGTTCGGGCCCACCTCTTTTTCCAGGTGCTCTGTCCGTTCCGCCAACGACCTGACGTCTTGTCGAAGAAGGTTCACTTCCTCCTGCACTGCCCCGACTTTCAGCTCCAGTGCTGCTTTCAATTCAGTCATAGCCAGACCCAGTTTTGTGTCCCAGGCTACTTTCAGGTCTGCAATTGCCGCCAGGACCTCCTGGTTGGTACCCATGGTGACTGCGCTCCCAGCAGGGATTTTCTCCTTACTCCTGGTTCCGTCAGGGCCCGGCGTTGTTCTGGCGTACTCTTCCAGCGTGGGCTGCTTACTTTTTGTTCTTAACGGTTTGCTGGACATGGCGTCGTGCCAAGGAATTGTGGGCGAACCTCCCCTCTCGCCAGCCCCAGCGAGATGAAACTGCTGTTGGCGCCGGGGAACGGGCGGGCCGCCCAAGGGGGTGTCCGGGGGCCGATGAGTAGCTACCGCAGTGGATTGTGCCCTCCCACATAACAATGTAGCTTTGTCTCCAATCTTGCTAGCGCGCGCCCATACCGTGGCCATCCGGACCAGGCTCTGTTTGTCACACTGGGTGCTGGCTCAAGCAAGTCCACCCGCTCTTCATATGTGTTCCTCTAGTTACACACGCTCCCCCAATTCAGGTGCGCCTGGTGTCTGCTGCTGGTTGAGGTGCTTGGTTCCGAGGGTCAGCCCGTGCCTATATCTTCATTTTGAGCCTACCCTTATGGTCTCATCAGCTGGCTTTTGTGCTCTCACCTCTACCATGTAGTGGGGGAATGTACAGTTAATTGGGGTACCGCCAGAGAAGCCTGAGTGAGGGAGCGGCGGGAGTGCAGTTTCATCAAGCCACCTCACTGACCCACCAGAGACACTCCACAGCTGATTTTCACCTCCTCCGCCCCACACTCACAAATGTAAGATCGGGTCTCGCCGCCCGCCTTCTCGCACTGTGGGGTGCTAGGGCCACTCCACCGCTCGGGCCTCGGGGTCCGACCGTTCCATCAATGCCCTACATGCAGGCCCAGCATCGATCAGCTGATCCGAGGATCGCTGCAATATGCGGCGCAATCCGGGCGCCGCTCATTTAGCCTCCGGGCCGCCACCGAACACCCAAGTCTACGGGCTGGGTATCTCGTGGGCAGGCGCTACAATGCTAGCGCTGCAGTCCCCGGCTCTCGGCGGACCGCACAGGACCAGAGTCTGCCGCTCGCCCCCACCAGCCCAGGAGGTATCGGGCTCTTCTGTTCGGGCCGCGAGGTCCGCTTCGCCTACTCCAGCCCGGGCGCGGTCCTAGCGCTGGCCGCCCATCCGCCTCGCGCGGTCTCCGGAACTCGTTCTAAGCGAACGGGGCCAACCGGAGCAAGTGTGCACTTCGGTGACACACAAAAAGGTGTATGTTCGTCTCACCTAGCCTGCCCTGCGGCCGTACACACAGGGGCTGCCGCCGCTGGTCTGAATGTTTCTCCTTCTTTGTCCTGGATGACCGCCATTTTGTTTCCACAAATCTTCGTCCCCAGGAACGTCGCTCGCCCCTATCTGGCGTTCTTTAGGGTTTATGGCCTCCAGATTGTCAGCAACTGCTCCATATATGTTCATAAGCTGATGCCTATGCTTCCATATTCAAAGGGCTGGTGCAACTGCACCTGTTCTTCGGATAAGTTCAGGATCACCAGGAGCTCCTACAAGAGCACGTCTGCTCACATGGCCTTCTAGCCACGCTACCTGGGCGACTGGTTGATCAGAACAGTGTCCCCAGAACAAGCTCAGATCCATCTAGATTATGTTAGCCACTTCCTCCACAAGCTTGGCTTCTCCCTCAACTTAAAGAAGTCACAGATGATACATTCACAGATACTCTAGTTCATTGGAGCAGTCCTGGACACATCCCTGGGAAAAGCCTTGCCACCAGAGATGAGGGCTCAAGATATGCTACAGATGTTGACCAGATTTCAAAATGCCCAGCGTCTACCAGCCTTAGATTTTTTTGAGGTTGCTCGGCCTCATCGCATCCTGCATTTTTCTAGTGCCAGAGACCCAACTGAGAATGAGATCTCTCCAGTGAGCGCTAAGGACCCAGTGGTCACAATTCTCAGGAAGGATGTCAGATCTCCTACAAATCCCGAACAGAGTAGCACGAGACTTTCAGTGGTGGGCCTGTCATGAGAACATCTTGAAAGGAGAACCGTTTTGGCAACCATGGCCGGAGATAACAGTAGTCACGGATGCCTCACTCTCGGGGTGGTGAGCCCATAACAACGACTTAACTATCAGCAGTCATTGGTCTCCATCGGAGTCCAGACTACACATCAACCTGTTGGAGCTCTGAGCAATCAGACTAGCACTGAAAGCTTTTCTGCCATCAGTACAGGGAAAACCTGTTCTGATAATGACGGACAACACTGTGGCCATGCACTACCTCAACAAAAGAGGAGGCGTAGGGTCACTGCCAATGTGCAGCTCTGATTCTGGGCAATTCAAGAAGGAATCTCTCTATCAGCAGATCCTCTAGCCGGAGGGAAGAATACAGCGGCGGACGCTCTGAGCAGGCAGACCACAATCTCACACGAGTGGGAACTAGCTCAAGAAGTCCTTCAAGATATCTTCACCCTTTGGGGAACCCCTCGTGTAGATCTGTACGCAACAAATGTCAACAAGAAATGCAAACGATACTGCTCAAGGGAATTTCCCCGGAGACGAGCTCTAGGAGATGCGTTTGTGGTGGACTGGGAGTTTCCACTTCTGTACGCGTTTCCTCCATTCTTCGTCAATTTGTCACGTAGTAAGGAGGCTCAGGCGATTCCAGAAACCCATGATTCTAATTGCCCCGGATTGGGCCCAGAGAACGTGGTACCCGGATCTTCTAGATATGTCATTCTGTCCTCCGATTAGTCTTCCACAAAGAGAATCTTCTCTCGCAAGAGGAAGGTCAGGTTCTCCATTCGGTTATCAGGACTCTCAACCTTCACGCTTGGTTTCTGAAAGGTTGAGATACAAAGATTGGGACCTCCCGGATGACGTAATGGAGGTGTTGCTTTCGGCCAGAAGGCCAGCAACTAAATCTTTATACTGCTGCCGTTGGAACAAATTCTGCAGCTGGTGTAGGGATAAGGATATTGACCCTTTTTCATGTAGTACACCGATGGTGTTATCTTTCCTGCTATATTTGGCAAATTCAGGACTTGAAGTTGGCACAATCAAGGGTTATCTCGCCGCATTATCAATCTTTAAATGCACAGCTGAAAAACCCTTATATTTAAAGTTGCCTCTAGACATTCAGTTTCTGAGAGGGTTGACTAATGTCTTTCCCCCAACTCCTTTTCAGGTTCCCCTGTGGGATTTAAATCTAGTCTTAACATTTCTAATGGTCACTCCATTTATTTTATTTTTTTATTTTTATTGTATATGGTTTACAAATGAAACCTCTACAGAGAATTAAAAAAAGGAAAAAAAAAACATTCATTGCAACTAAATTTCATTTATACAGACAGTTTTTTTTAGAGTAATACCTTAAAAACATAGCTCCAATTTCCAGATTTAAGACTCATAATACAAGCAACACATTTTAAAAGATTCAATGCAATTAGAATTCAACAAGTAATTTAGAATTTAAAATACATCTTCAAATAACTAATAAATAGCTTTTACCAAAGATATCACAGAAGTTTGAAATTTCATGTAAACTAACATAATCGGGCAAGGGGGGGCGTACAAATTGAGAGCTTGAATAAAACCCGCCACAGTAAGCCCATCCTTAGTATTAGTAATAGCAAGACACTGTGACCAGATAATATTATCAGCCCCCAATTGGCCCAGTGTGTTAAATCTAACTAAGTATTCGTCCCTTAGACTTTTCAAAGCAATGCATTCTAGATAGAGATGTCGAAGACTCAATCACGCCCGGAGTTTTACAAAAGCGGCAGGTAGGGTCTAAATCAGAAAACTCCTTCCTTTTTTGTAGAACTTCCCTGGTGGGAAGGAGATTCCATCTAAGTTTAAGGAGAAGTGAACAGTAATAGCGATTAGGGAATTGAATCAAAATAAAAGACAGCAAGCCTCTTTTCTTATGATCAAATTGTAGGTCACTGAGAGAAGGATAGGTATGCAAATTTTCCAGTGTATTGCTCCAGTCATGACTAAATAGACACTCCTTAACCTTATTGGGATTTGTTAACAAAGTATCCCTGTCAGTAGAAATATCTGAAAGGGTCTTATCACAAAGATCACTGAATCTATTGAGATATAGGTTATGATCCATAGGTCCCTGTGAGAAAATCGTATGACCCACATCAACGTAGAGGGTACCAGGTTTGGGAGAGAGCAAAGCAGAGAAAAGTGTAAGGACTCTCCAGAGAATCCTAACTCGCAGTGAAACTAACCCTAGTTTGTATCTTATGGCCACAGTTGGAACAGAGTTCGGCAGTTTCAAAATTTTCCTCCAGTAGATACCCTCAAGAGAATCCCAAAATGTCAAAAGTGCCAAATAATGGAGTTCCATTCCATAAAGTAGCTTTGGGGTAACCTTTCCCTTGAAGAAATCTACTACAGGTTTAAGGGAGAACATGCAGTATTTATTGTCTAATCTTATGGATTGGGAGATAAGCGGGAGCAATTTGTGTCTAAGAAAACGTCTTAATTCAATCGCCGACGGTTGGGCCAGAATAAGAAATCCCAGATAGACGATTTTGTGTGCTCTGATATTTTCACCACCTATTTTCCACACTTTGTTATTCCCTTTTCTCCCCTTTGAAAAGACCATTGTTCGGGTTTTGCTCGGGTTAATCTTCAGCCCATTAAGAATGGCATATTCTTCAAATTTACAGATAAGCTCTGCAGACCAACTTTGGTATGATCGAAGAGAAGAAAATCATTGGCATATGCCAACCATGAGAGCCTGAGATCCCCCAATTTAGCCCTCACCATGCCTGTATTTCCCAAAAATTCACCAACATCTGCCATATAAAGGATAAAAAGACAAGGAGCTAAGGAGCAACCCTGTCTCGCCCCAATACGGGTCCTTATCCTTCTAGAAAGAGTTCCTGCCAAATCGATCCTAATATGGACCCCCGAGTTCTCATACATTGCCATGATAAGAGTGAGAAGACCAGCCGGAATACCCCATTTGGTTAACTTTTCCCAGAGTCTTGACCTAATTACCAAGTCGAAAGCATTTGACAAATCGATTGAAGCAACATAGAGAGAACCATAATATTTACCACAAATAGAGCTTTGTATGGCAGTAATAATGAAACCGTTGAGATTAGTTGAATGACCAACCCTGAAACCTGTTTGTTGTTTCGGGAGAATATGATTTTCCTTAATCCAAACGTTGAGGTGGGAAAGAAGCATAGAAGCAAAAAGCTTGCAGTCCGCATCAATAAGAAAAATAGGTCTATAATTTTTGACCAAAGTACGAAGACCTCTCTTAAAAATGGGAACAATGTGAGCGGTCTGCCAGCTAGTAGATACATTACCAAAATTAACAACACCTTGAAATAGTAAGGAGAGGAGGTTGGCCCAGAGTTCTGGTTCAGCTTTTAATGTGTTGTTAGTTAAGCCATTAGTCCCCGGAGCCCTGGATTTCTTAGCTTTAGAAATAAGTTCAAATACTGTCTCATAATCAATTACAGGCTTCCAGGAATCCTTTAACACATTCTTCCCCAAAAGACATAATTCCAACCCCTCTCCCCCTATATCGAACAATTCAGTGTAATGCTCTACCCATTGAACCTCTGGGATAGCATTAAACTGATCAGCCTCCGCCATATCATCTAGGCTGGACAGAGTAACCCAGAATGCCCTCAGGTCTCTTTTCATTAATACTTCAAGCATATGCTCCGCATCGTTTTGTAGCATAATAGCTTTTCTTGACTTGCAGTAATTTTTATATTTTTTTTTTTTTTAAACTTTTATTTTTGCAGGCAGAGGTTCACAAGGCACACACATCAAGGCAACACATGTGTATAACATATTATTCTTGAGCAACAAAGTAATCACAGTACAGCAGTCATAGTAATAACATCAGGGCGGACCTTAAGCAGAGGATATAAGGCCTCATGATGCGGGGAGTGTCCCCTGTGGGGCAGGGGACAGGTCAGTCGTGGGTGTATTTTCACTATGGGTATTAAGATAGGTGTTAAATTCAACCCAGGTGTTCTTGGGGCGAGAGTGGGCGGGGAGCATGGCCAGGTATTCCTCCTCACAGTTTCGCGACCAGGTGAGCAAATTCAGCCATTTCTTAAAGGCCGGAGGGGAGGAACTTTTCCAGCTCTGGAGTATGCATTTCTTGGCTATCATACAGTTTATGTTTAAAAATTTAGCCAGACGTCTAGTGTCCTCCGTTCTCCAGGCCCCGAAAAGGACTGCTAAGGGATCAGAATCGACCTCGGTTTCGGTAATCTCGGTGAGTGTATTTAGAATGCTTTCCCAGAATTCAGATAGTTTATTACAGGACCAAAACATATGTAGATGGTCAGCTCCCTCTGCTCCACAGCGAGGGCAGGGGTGCACCGTGGTGCGGGTGAACTTCGAAGTCTTGTGCGGCGTGTAGTAAAGCCTGTTTAGGAGTTTGTATTGCATGGCCCGGTGGCGGAAATTGAGAGAGACCTTTTGGGTATGTAGGCACATTTTCTCCCAGACTTTGTTGGAGATTTCTAGGCCCAGTTCAGCTGCCAATTCGTCGCGTGCTCTGAGCGCTGGGGTCGGGGTGGTGTCTTGTAGGATCTTATATAATGAAGAGACGACGCCGCGGGCGCCGCCCGAGTTGGTGATATATGCGATCGCCGGGTTATCAGGGGGCTCATCTGGGAATGAGGGTCATTTAGTGCGAAACGCTGCTCGGAGCCTATAATATTGGAGGGTCTCTAGAGCGGAACCGGTGTGCCCCTGTTTCCATGTTTGGGGGTTAATGAACCGGCCTTCCGGATAGAAATCCGACAATGCCTGGTATCCCAATGCGCCCCAGTGACGGGCAAGAGCAGTGTCATACGTGGGTTCTAGGCCCGGGAACGCCCATACCGGGAGCCATTTATAGTAAGGGTAGGAGTCGGATGACAGACACAACAGGCGTGCCCAGGCACGCAGGGTTGCATTGATTGGATCGATAGGGGAGTTAGATATATAGTGCTGATGCAGTATGAGGGACATTATGTTAGTGCCGTCGGCTGCCAGTCGTTCCAACTTAACATGTGGGCGGGCAGGAGAACTGGGGTACCAATGAGTGGCGTGTTGGGCCTGGGCCGCAGTCCAATACAGCATCCGGTCCGGAGCAGAGATTCCCCCTCGCTTGTATGGTAGCACCATATCAGTCCACTTCTTGCGTACAGCACCAGAGTGCCATAGGAACTGTGCACATAATGCATGTAGTTTGGAGAAGTATTCCATTCCAGGCCATACAGGTATGTTGTTGAAGGTATAAAGGAGCTTAGGCAGCAGAATCATTTTAATGAGGGAGAGACGACCTGTCATGGATAATGGGAGGGCGCGCCACCGTGAAAGCTTGGTTTCAACTAACTGTGCTACAGCTGAGTAATTATCGGTGAGCAAGGTGGATTTGGTTAGGGAAATTTGCACAGCCAGATATTTGACACCATCCGGAGACCAACGGAGGGGGTATTCGGTGGTGGGTTGTGTGGTGGATTTAGTAAGAGGGAAGATCTCAGACTTTGAGTAGTTAATCGTGAACCCGGAGTGGGTGCCGATGCGAGTGATATCTCTTAGTATAGGGTCAAGATGGGCCGTGGGTTCCCTGATATACAGTAGGACATCGTCGGCGTATAGGGAAATGATTTCGGGATCATCAAACAGTCGTATTCCCTTGCGGGCATGGCGTGAATGGACATAGTCCGCCATCGGCTCTATTGCCAATGCAAAAAGGATCGGGGAGAAGGGGCAACCCTGTCTGGTACCCCTGAAAAGTGTGAAGAGGTCAGATGTCAGTGAGTTAGCTCTTACTCTTGCAACAGGGGAGGTGTATAGTAGTTGGATGAACCCGATCATGTTCGGGCCAACGCCCATTGATTCAAGCACCAGCCACATATATTTCCAGGAGACCATATCAAAGGCCTTTTGGGCGTCCAGAGTGACCGCTACAGCCTGGACGTCCTGGTCCATACGGGACATAACGTTGAACAACCGTCTGATATTGTGGGAGGTGGACCTACCGGGGACGAAGCCTGCCTGGTCCTAGTGAACCAAGTCTGGCATAATGGGTAGAAAGCGGTTCGCTATGATCTTAGCAAATATTTTGGTGTCGAGGTTCATGAGGGAAAGAGGTCTGTAAGATCCGCATTCGTCAGGTTTACCAGGTTTGAGCAGCACCGTGATGACAGCTTCGCGCATGGAAGGGGGAAGGACGGAGACACGCAGTGCCTCGTCCCAGATCTCGAGCAGCCTGGGGGCCAAGATAGCGATGTGCTCCTGGAAAAATTCAGTGGTAAGCCCGTCGGGGCCCGGTGCCTTTCCTTTGGGTAGGTCTGAAATGGCCGTCACTATCTCGTCCAATGTAATCGGGGAGTCCAGTTGGTCCCGGGTGTGAAGGGATATCTCAGTGGTGGGGATCTGGTCAAGGAGCTCGCGCATGTGTCGTTCGGTAGGTTGGGAGTAGAGGGATCTATAGAAGTCAGTGAATATGTCTAAGATACGTTGGTCCGCCCATTGTGGGTTGCCATGTTGGTCTTTGATGGAGGCAATCTGCGTCCGGCCAGATTCCCTTTTAACTAGTGTTGCTAGCGTTCTCCCGGGTCTGTCCCCCTCCCCATATTTCCTTGCGGCCTGTGGGCGGCTGAAGTATTGGATTTCGTTAATAGCGAGTGTATTATATATCTGGAGTTCAACACTAATTTGGGCGAGAGTGCCGGGGTCAGCAGCCGTGGTACATTGGAGCTCAAGTTGTTTCAATTTGGCTTCGGAGCGCCCAAGGGCAGCTCTTATCGCTTTCAGCACTCCAGCCTCTCTGGAAATAGACATTCCCCTAATATACACCTTGAAGGCGTCCCACCTCACCGCGGCTGATGTATCTTGAAGGGAGTTACACTCGAAGAAAGATTCGATGTCAGCCAATATTCCAGCCTTAAAGACAATGTCTCTGAGAGCCTCGGATTTAAAGCGCCAGGTGCTGAACGTCGGGATGGGCATCCCCAGTTCCACCGTGACTGTGATTGGGGCATGGTCCGATAGTGTGCGGGGTAGGATCCAGGAGCCCTCCACCCTGCCCATAATTTCCCTTGACACTAGGAACAGGTCTATCCTAGATGAGCTGTCATGCACAGACGAGTAATAAGTGTACTCCCGTCGCTGAGGGTGCAGTGTCCTCCAGACGTCGCAAATTTTCAGTATCTGTATATGGCTACGTAGCTGACGTGCAGCACTGGACAGAGCTCTGGTAGCAGTACCAGTCCTATCCAGGACAGTGTCCAGAATAAGGTTCAGATCACCTCCCCATATAATTGGTACATCCACGAAGCCCAGCAGTATGGTGGCTACCGCGCTAAAGAATTCGGGAGAGTCTATGTTGGGGCAGTAAGTGTTGACCAGAAGATATTCCTTATTAATCAGAGTGCAGTGTAATATAACATAACGTCCCTCCGAATCTATGTAGCTTTTATGCAATATGAATTTGATGGATTTATGAATCATCGTTAGTACGCCCCTGGACTGGGAGGAATAAGAGGTGAAGAATCTAGCGGGGCCCCATGATGGGGCTATGGTCCTTGGGATGTGACCATTGGAGTGTGTCTCCTGTAGAAATAATACCCTACAGCTATGCCTATTAGCAAAGGCCATGATTTTACGGGCCTTGGTGTGGTTGCTTAAACCCCGGATGTTCCAGGACATTATGACAGTGGGCATTTCATTAGTGAGTAATTAATCGCACAACGCGTGACTCCGTGGACATCCCATGTCCAGGGGTAGTGTGAGCCCAAGTAGTCGGGGCTGAGAGTGCGCTTGGTGCCCTATAGTGTACGCGCCGCGAAACTTTGTGTGCCTTTTTTAAATAATTCCCCCTTCCCGCCCGCCACCCTCACCACCAACCCAAGATTAGCAGTGTGAACATTCCCCTCCCCAAACTGTTCGCAGATGAGCTGTCCCCAACTTGGCTCAGACTGTCCAAAAGCCCAACAGGGGCTAACCCACAACAAGGGTGTATCCAAGAACAGTGCAATCGCAGTGGGGTGTGCCGTTGCCGTGCACTAGCATGCTTGGAACCAGGTGGTTCCGTTACAAGACGAGCAGTGTCGGCGGTCACTCAGTGTATGGCCCCGCCTATCTAAGTGGGAAACAGGGACCAGCATATGCGTCGTAGCAAATCAATAACAATTCAAACATTTACAGCAGTCACAAGGCGGATGCCCCCCCGTCTCAAGTAGGGAGTAAGGGCTGCCGCAGAGGCATCGAGGCATTGCGATTTAAGCGACAAGTGACAGTAATTATTAAAGGGAAGGCCGGGTTAATGATGCATTGGCCCCATGATCGGGAGCCAGGCCACAATACAAATGCATGCAGTAGCGAACCACAACATCATAGTAAACACAACCATGTTGCCAATAGCATATCACAACTCAGGGATCAGTAGACTCAGTAAGTTCCGTTGGGCCACACAGTGCGCGTTCAGATGTCGCCAGCGTGGTCATCTCCCGGATTGTGGAGCGGAATTTGCATCTCGATGAATTTTACCGCCTCATCTGGGACGGTGAAAAAGTACAATTTGCCATTATGGGTGATCTTGAGCCGTGCGGGGAACAGGATGGCATATGGGACGTTGCGCTCCCTGAGCAGTTTCTTAACGCCGAGAAATTGACGTCTCTCCTGCTGCACCGCCACCGAGAAATCCGGGAAGATTCTAATGGTGTGGGCCTCCAGACGTAGGTCACCCTTCTCTCGTGACAGGCGGAGGATGAGGTCCCTGTCGCGGTAGTTGAGGATTCTAGCGATTATGGGTCTAGGGCTGTCGCCCGGTTTAGGTCGCGGTGATAGGGCCCGGTGGGCACGCTCCACCGTGAAGTATGGGGAGAGGGCCGGATTATCAAGCAGGACTTTAAGCAGTTCCTCCACAGAGTCTTCCATCCGCCCTTTGAGAGCGTTCTCGGGAACCCCGATGATGCGCAGATTGTTCCTGCGTGAACGAGATTCCAAATAGTCACATTTCGCCCTTACACTCTTCATGTCCCGCGACAGGGAGGCCACAGTGTCTTGGAGCGTGTGTATAGCATCTTCGTTAGTGGATATTCTATTTTCGGCCTCTGTGATTCTGGATCCCGCCTGATCCACCCGGGTCTTGAGTGAGGCAACATTTGCATTGATGTCGTCAAGCTTTTCGTGGAATGAGGCGAAGTTTTTTGCCATCGATTCCATTAGTGCGGTAAGATCTGGCGCCGCAGCTCCGGAAATGGTTTCATTATCGAGCACCTCGTGTGGGGGCGACATGTGGGCCGCTTCAGCTCGAGAAATCGCCTTAGCGAACCTGTCCATGGTACCCCCTTTGGCAGTCCCCTTGGAGCGGCTCGACATTGCAGGAAGTAGGAGTCTGGGTGCTGTGTGATCGCACCGTGGGGGCAATTGGTGGCGAGGAGGAGGCCACTATGGAGTGGAGGGTCTGCAGCAGGTGTGGCAACGTCGGCAGATAGCACTAGGCGTAGTGCGGCGACCAGCTTCCGTGGGTATGTAGTTAACCGCCCAATCGGTCAGTCGACTTGTGAGGGGGTCCCAATTTCAGGAAACCCAGTTGCGCAACCGCCAGGGGGGCAGGGGGCCCTCTTTTAACGTGAGCAGCTCCAATGGGTCCCCAGGGTTGTTATTAGGCAATCCGGGGGGGGGAAGGGGAAAGGCAGCCGCCTCGGGGACAGAGCTGGCAGATGGCCCCAGCGCAGAGCTCCTCACCTGTAGGCCGCAGTTCAGAGCGGAGAGAGATCAGCAGGGAGCCCAAGAGTTCCAGCGGTGGGCAGAGGACCCAGGATGGGAGCGCCGCCGCGCACCCCAGCGGCTCGGCAGAGTCGGAGCGACCGCTGTAGGGCGCCGGGCGTGGGCCCCCGCAGGCGGTCAGGACGGGATCCTCGCCGCAGGTCCAAAGTGGAAGGAAGGGGGTGCAAACCACCGCGGCGGTCCCGCTCGCCCCCCCCAAGCAGCGCAGGACCGGAGCACGCCACACGCGGGGGCGGGGGTCTCCGTCAGCCCGGGTCCAGCCGGGAAGGCTGCGCGCGTGGAGTGGACCAGTTCCGGGGCAGGTGTTGGGTCCGGAGGCGCCAAGTCCGAGGCAGCAGACGGAAGGTCCAGGTGGCGTCACCCAGCCGGCCCGCGGCAGTCACCGCGACACTCCGCAGGCCCGGAGTCGGCCCCCAGCGAGGCACAGCGTGGTGGTCGGATGGGGGTCTGGAGTGTCCGATTCGCCTCGAGCTCAGGAGTGCAGGTAGCCCCGGTAGTCACCAGCACAGGGGGCCAAATGAAAATGCCGGATTATGTCCGGAACCGCCGATGCAGCGGCACCCAGCCGGCTCGCAGCAGTCACCGCGGCACTCCGCAGGCCCGTGGTCGGCCTCCAGCGAGGCTCAGCGTAATGGTCGGATGGGGGTCTTGGGGGGGGGGGGGGGGGGTCCGATTCACCTCGGGATCAGACGTGCAGGTAGCCCAGGCAGTCAGCAGCACAGGGGGCCAGATGAAAATGCCGGAACCGCCGATGTAGTCGGATAATCAGCGGCCAGGCACGGAGCTTCCAAGCTAAGCAGCCATACTGCAGGCTGCTCAACAGCGCCCCCAGTAATTTTTATATTTTTGACGGATGGCTTTAATTTTTATTTTTTTTATCATCCCACTCAGTGTCCAGAGCTTGGACACCTCTAATAAGTTTGAGGGTGGGCCTTTTCATTAGCCAGCTCTGGATCAAATCTGTGAGGATGAGATGTTTTGGAGACGCCCTTCCTAAGCAAATCATACATACTGCTATGGAGAGCTTTAAGAAAACTGTCAAAATAGACAGTATTGAAAACTGCTAATTTCCAAGAGAAAGAGGTATGATTAAAGGAAGAAATCAGTTTACAGTTGAGCAAGCTGATATTTGTAGGTGACCAACGTACCCCTGTCGCTTGTCCCACAGTTTTAAGGTGGCATGGCCCCCCCAGCGGACAGAAACTTCATGGGAAAAGGGCATAGAAAAGAAACCTGCAGAATACCAGGATCACTCCATGGGTTAAAAAAGACCTTGACTTCGGACGAAAGAGAAGTCGGGGAATGATCTACATAGTCTAGGGTAGATGTTGACAGTGTGCTACGCCATGTAGGACAAAGTGAGGAAGTAGCATCATAATAGCTATTAAGACATATTAGACCAACTGAATCCAAAGCAAGATTCCAAAGACGACCCCATACAAATTTCTGTCCCAAGCGAGAGTCCTCCTCCATAGCCAGACCCAGATCATCATATTTGGATTCAGAAGAGATAGAGCAGTCAGAGTTAAGATCACCAGCCAGAATCAATTTCCCCCTAGGGTGTAGAGATCTCCAAGAAAGAAGCGTATCCGTTAGCCTTTCCAGAAACGGCTCAAGTGCAGCAATGCCCTTGTGCCAATATACATTGATCAAAAGGAGATTAACCATTTGATCAAGAGAAGTAACCTCCAAAGCCAAGATACCAAAAGGCATATCCGGAAGAACCTTATTCATAAAACCAAAGGAGGTTCTAATTCCTAGAAGGAGACCCCCAGAAGCCCTCCCTCCCAGACTAGGTTTAGCATTTTGGGAGTAGATATCAAATCCGTCTAAAACGGGAATTGAAAGCATCCAGGTTTCCTGTAGAAAAAAACAGTGTGAAGCCCTAATCATAGTTAGTGTCCGAATTCGTAAAGAGATGGGAATTACCTCTGGAATTCCAGGAAAGAAACGCAAAGCTATTCAAGGGGAGAACCTTAGTAGGGATTTCAGAGTGATTAGGAAAGTACTCATTTCCACAGACCTGAGGTAACCTGGGCCCAGTTTCGAGCATTTCCATTGAATCTGGGCGTGAATTGCCTCCGTTGGTGCTGTGGAGCTGTTTCCGGATGATATTCCATAGTAAGGTTTCCCCTATACTCTTCACAACCTTCATTTTTGCCGGAAAACTGATTGGATACTTATAGGTTTACTTCAAAACCAAGCTGCTTTAACCCTTCTCTGTGCCCCATAATCAGTTCCAATACCACTCTTGATTTAAGAACAATATTACTCACATCTACCCGACCCTGAATAGGAAAGAAAATTCTTTCCATATCATAGCTAGAAATAAGTGAGAGCGATGGTAGTTGGTGGAGAATTTTTAGAATATTAACACGGTTAAGACAGATTGGCATATCTTGACCCCAAAGACTAGTAAGCTGCAAGATATCAAGGAGATCTTTGGCCTCTGCTGGTTGAGGTAGAGAATCGGTAATCTTTTTAGTGAACTGACTTAAGGAGTCAACCTCCAAATCAGTGCCCCTTGCACCCCTTAGTGTAATCCTATTTTGGTTTACGTTAGGAGCCACAGGGAATCTTTCACACGATTTGAAAGAATTTCTGTATTGGGCGGAATCAGGCCCAGGACGAGCACCTTCATGGCCCATAATAGGGCCAACATTTGACATACTAGAATGAACTGAGTTAAGAGAGTTGTGGGTGCATTGAGACCCCCACTGGTCTGACTCCCATACCACAATCCCTCATTGTAGGCTCAGTATTAGCAAAATGACCCTCAGAAACGAAGGAAAGATGGGGATCCATAGATAAAGAGGGAATAGATGGAGCTCCATCCTGAGATGGAATTTTAATTGACTGAGACACCACCCCATTAGCAGTTTTAGAAACAAGTAGCTCCTGAAATAGATGTTTAACAATATCAATATTGACCAAGTTTGCCGGAATCGGAGAAATAGTGATCTCTGGATGGAGCGGATCTACCCCAGGTAAAGAGTTACATGGTATAATTAAAGATTCTACGGCCAAGGAGGATTCCTGCGGCTTGATAACAGTATTGATGTTCGATTCATCAGAAACATTGGTAGAAATCATCGGCTCTAGTAAAGTTGAAACTATTTTCGGAAGGGGAAGAGACAGAAATGTCCTCAACCCCCACAAAATTAGGCACCACTACTGGAGGGACAGTATTAATGGTGATAGAACCGTCTACCGGAGCGTCAGGTGGACCGGGTAGAGCTGGCATAATAGGAAGTGAATTCACTTCGACCAGAATGGCCACCGTATTAGGAATAGAGGTCACAGAAACCGCTAATTCAACAGGGTTCACAGTCCCCTTGGAAGCAAGAGAGAGGGTTGTAGGAGCTGAAGTACTAGCCAAAAATAGATTTTTAAAAAATTGATTAGTAAATGAAGTAATTTTTTTCAAATTCTTCTGATTTTTATTTTTCTTTATTTGCTGATTAAGTTTTTTTTTTCCTATGCAGACAAAACCTTTTTGGTGTATCATTTCTTTAGTAAGGACAATAGGATCAGATGGATTCTCCAAATTGGGAGCGGATATAAGATCCACAGAGGAGGCAGCATAATCTCCCTTAAGTGGATCGGCGAGCTCTGATGTCATCCCTACAGAGGGTAATCCCTGAGGGATAGGATTAAGAGGATAGCCGGTGGGTCCCTCTTGGACTTTCTCCTCTATTAATTCAGTAAGGACATTTATATGAGGGATAGGGAGTTTCACCTCCATGGCAAAAACCTCTAGAGCACCCACAGAGGTCATTGAAGGAATCATGGGTGGATGATCACATATATCCTTATCCGAGCAACGAGGGTCAGTGGTACCCGAACCCATATCTAGAACTTCCCCTTGTATACTCGATATTTTCCCATTGAGAACTTTTTTAACCAAATGGATATCAGCAGTCGGTTGGTTAGAAGAAATAGGATCAGAGCAGTGTGTTGGCATTATGGGATTATCTTCCTTAATTATTTTTACTAGCTCTTCAAATCTATCAAGTCCCTGTAACCTAGAATAGATTTCAGAGAGTAGAAGAGAGTGTGATCCAACCTCTGACCATATATTGTCATACAGGCTCACAAAAGAACTCAAAACCCTATTCAAAGCAGAGAGTGTAGGTTGAGTAAGTTTTATTCTGTCATCCGTCTCTTTAAGAGTATGATGCAGAATAGACTTGCTACCATAATCCTTTTTTAATTCTGGGAGTAATCCCCTTTCTCTCAACCAATTTTGTTTTTCTGTATACTCATCAATAAAATTAATGAGATCAGATGGAGAGCCCACATAGGAATCGTCACAAATTTGCTGGGTGACATTATTTGTATTAGTAGAGTTGAAACCCAGATGGCTATCAGCAGTTGCCTTATCAGCACATTCTATGATACTGATGTCCTCAATATCATGAGCTAGGGGATCTTCAATCTGAAGATTTGACAAGGGTGCTAGTTGCAGTCTTCTTTCCAAAAAAATTAGAATTATTTTTCCCTTGGATAGGTTTACCTTGGGTACCCAGATTAGATTTTATTTTAGGTGTGAGATTTGAAGGTTTATTAAGTGGAGTTTTAAACGCAATAATTTCACTGTAGGAGTATTGGGATTTCCAGCATGGTTAGCAGAAAGATTTACATAAATAGAGAAGGTATGGTTTACACCCCTAACAGAGGAAAAAACCTGTGGCGAAAATTTAATAGGGGGAGTACCATAGTTCCTATTACCCACTGGGGGGGAGAGTTGACGATCAGTAGCCTCTTTTGTCAGACCCGGAGATTCTGTAGCATTGGCTGTAGAGTCATCCAGCATTACGGGCGTTAGAGGCAGCCTAGGATGTGATTGAACAGGGGTTGGGAGCACAGTGTTAACCATAGTATTGTTAGGGTGATCCATATGTACCCTGGCCCTTGGTAGACTACCACCTTCCTCGAGATTAGAGGCTATAGTAGCTGCTAGACGCTCTTCCTGTGCATCTATGGATATGTGTTGTTTTCCATTAATGATGCAACTAGTATTGGCTAGGGTGCGTGGAATAATAACCATGTTATTCAGTACCTCAGACCTATATCTAGAATGAATTTGGGCCTGGGCCAAAGCTTTAAGGACAGAGGAGTCCTGGGAAACATCCACTGATAAATATTGTGGATTGCCCGGGGCAACAGGGATAGAATTAACTGATAAAGTACAGACTGGCGAAGCATAGGGGAGATCCCCTTTAACAGAGGGAGTAGAATCAAGAGAAGCCTCCATAGCTGCCTGGCATCGAAGTCCCCTACGTGTCATTCAAACCTGACAAAACCTAATAAAGAAAGTGAGGGAAGTTGAGAGATGAAAGTAAGTAAACTTAAGATAAAAAAAGTAGCAAAAACTCAAAGACGGAGTTTCAATATGTAGCAGTTCTAATAGAGAAAAAAAGATAACATATGGAGCAGTCTTTTGAGATAACAAACACCAATATTTAAAAAATTGCACTGAATACAGAGAGCAGCTTAAAACAAATCTAACACTGTCCCAAAAGCACTCTTAAATAAAAATGCAGATAGATATGGATTTTTTATTTAAAAAATGTCCTTTATTCCATTATAGGATTAAAGAATAGCTTCATTCATCAGCGAAACCCAATGGTGCATTCAGTCTCAGGGTAGGGAACGCCCGACAGTTTATGGAGCTGCCAGAGTCCGACTCTCCACCCCTTACCCTGAGAACTGGAGATGGTAGTGCAAGATAAGTAACAGCTTAGGATCCAGGACCGGGTTACTCACAGGGCCCAGGCACAGGTCACAGCTGAACAGCAAAACAGCAGCTCCAGCCCTTACTGCCTCCAGGGCTTAACGCCGCAAGGGTGGTTGGGCCGGCACTAAATGCGGGCTGAGAGTCACGTGATTCGTCACGTGACCACGACGAAGTCTGCCTCCTCCAGGAAGCCAAACAATGTCCAGCAAGAGCTCCGCTCACAGTGCTGGTAGGACGAAAAGTACTGCAGGCGAGGGGAGTATAAAGTCACCAGGGCACTCCTTAGAAAGCAAATGAAACACTCCATTTGAACCTCCTCATTCCTGTTCATTAAGGTTTCTCACTCTAAAGAGTCTTCCTAGTGGCTAACTTTTGCCAGAAGAGTGAGCGAACTACAAGCTTTATCTTGCAAAGAAAAAGTAGTTCTTAAAGTGAAGCCGAATTTCCTCCCAAAGGTTGTCTCAGAATTTCACATCACACAAAAAATAACCTTGCCTTCATTTTACCCTCATCCAGGGAAAGAGTAAAAGAGGTTGCAGAGGCTGGATCCAAGGCGTGCCTTGAGTTTTTACATTAACAGACTTGCAAGGATTAGGCAAGCAGATCAGTTGTTTGTGGGGTATGCAGGACATAAACTAGGTTTACCTATCACGAAACAGACCATCTCAAGATGGATAATACTATCGTAGAGTGCTATAAATTGGCAGGAAAAGATCCTCCTCAACACCTCTGGGCTCATTGAACCAGGGGTATCGCAGCCTCGTCAGCTCTCCAAAGAGGAGTTAATTAAAGACATCAGTGCAGCTGCCACATGGTCGTCCGCACATTTCACCAAATTCTACAGTCTAGATTCCTCCACTAACCAGGAGACTAAATTTGGAAAATCTGTGTTGCACTCTGTGCATTCTTAAAAAGTCAATAAATCTTACTCCCGCCTCCTGTACACATTACTGCTTTGGGACACTATCAAAGATAAGGAATATGTGGGAGGAAACGATCCATTCAAAGAACAAGTTACTTACCAACTGTAACGTTGTTTCCACTGGATGTTCCTCCCACGTATTCCTTATCGCCCCTCCCATCCTACCCCACAGTAAAACTTTGCTTGTAGTTGCAGCCTATGCTCTTTGGAGGCTACTAACCATCTCATACTGGACAAACGCAGCACCTCAAAACGGAACTGAGCAACGGACGCTGCGCGAGACTATATATACCTATGATGGTTGGCGCCGATACGGAGGCCTTCGAGGGAAACCAACTCGAGGGATGTCGACGAGCAGCGCCCTCTACTGGGAAAAAATGTGCCGAGGCCACCAAGCTGGAAGTGGATTTATCAAAGATAAGGCATACGTGGGAGGAACATCCAGTCGAAAGAATGTTACAGTTGGTAAGTAACTTGTTCTCCAGCATGGGGTCTGGCATGGATTCACATGCTCATGAATATTCCCCGTCGTCAGGCCGGGAATCCTCGGTATAGAAAAAAATCAGTGATCAGTTTCGTTTCTGATCTGTCTTTCCTAGTAGTAACCAATCACTGGTCTCTGGGTCCTACTGCCCCCAGCCAATGACTGCCCTCTCCCTAAGCCCCACCTATGGCAGCCATCCTCAGATTTTTACCGCACGTTCAAGTGTTGGGAGTCCTCGTGCTGTAGCTCTCTAGCTTTTGCTGCGTTTTTGTGCTTTTTCAGGAGATTTTTCTAATTTTTCGGTTAAAAAGAGCCTCAAGCTCCACCGTTTCTGCATCCGATCAACAGGGATCCATTTCTGAGTTTTCTACGCCCCTCAAGGGTGAAGATTTCGTCGAGTTACGCTTTTGGAGGATTCCAGAAGTTCCGAGGCCTACCCCAGACATGGCCCAGGAGAAAGGAAGCCCGACGCCTGGGAAGCTGTTCAGGACCTGCCCTGGATGCCAGCTTCAGAATGTTTTCAAGGAGGACGAGCATTCGTTATGCCTCTGTCTCCATGAGGACAAGACGCACACGGAGAAGGACTGTGCGCTTTGTGGGAACATGTCGGAGCGGACCATGAAGGATCGCCACCTCCGTCTCGCCAACTGGCTGGAAGGGAAGAGCCCGTCAGGCGAGAAGAAGAAAAAGAAGTCCGAGCGGTCTTCTAAGTCCTGTGAGGGCGCCCCGGCGACGGGGGCCCAACAAAAGGCTAAGCACCGCGAGTCCGCGGGCACCGGGAGCGCCGAACGGTCGGGCTCCATGGCTGCCAGGCAGGGCGCATCCTCCCCGGCGCCATCAACCACGAGCCAACGCTCTGGCTCGGGTAAGAGGAAGTTACCCGAGTTTCTGGAAAGGCCCCTGTCGATCTCGAAGATTCCAGCAGAGGGGGAGCGAGGCTCGGACCCTCCCCCCAAGGTGAAGGCCCCAAGCGTCCAGAAGGTGACGATGGCCTTAATTCACCCTGCTAAGACCTCGATTGAGGATGTCGCCGCGGCCCTGGCTCAGCCTGTGGAGGCGACCTCAGGACCCAGAGTCTCCCTGCCACCGCGGAGGGAGTCGTCTTTCAGGCCCATTGAGAAGACCCCCATGAAGTCCTCGTTGGAAAAGGTGGGGGAGGGGCTGGTGGCCATCGTGGATACGGACACGACCTCTGAAGAAGAGCTCATCGAAGTCGTGGAAGAGGCCCAGCCCATCGGGAGGGATCCCGACGAGGGCGACGACAAGAGCGATGGCGACGACGAGAGCGACGGCGTCGCCGACAAGGCTCCTCAAGAGCCCTCGCGCCCGTCGTTTCCGGCGCCGTGGACACTTCGGCAGCCATTTTGTCAGCGATTCAGTCCTTATGCTCGGAGATAAGGACAAGGTTGCCCCTCCCCCCGTCGGAGGTACCTGAGCCAGACCCGACGGGGGAACCGGAGCCGGGACCTTCGGAAAGTCCACCGCATAAGAGGACGCACGCATCCTACGCCACCTCTCCCACCTCTACGGCCTGCTCTGCCTTCCCCCCGGTCTAGTACCCACGGGGATGATACAGGCACGGACACGGCTATGACAGGTACAGATGACGACGGAGGTGACGAGGGGACGTGTACCCCGTCACCCCCCTGCTCGGGCGTCCCCGCCCGACGAGATTGGATCCTTTCATGCCATGAGTTCCAGGCATCCGATCTCTTTCAGCTCTGCCCAGAAGAGAAGAAGAAGGAAGGGTTCCTTTACCAACGGCGCAAGGCTAAAAGGAAGACGGTCCTCGCCGTACCGCTTCTTGATGACATCTGGGATGAGGGGCTCGCCCTCCTCCAGAACCCTGCCACGGCGCCGGCAAAGAGGGACCGGTACAAGAAGAAGTACCGTGTCCCCGACGCTGCCCCCATGTGCCTTCAGGCGCAACCTACCCCGGATTCGGGCGTCTCGGCGGCAGCAAAGAAGAAAGCTGGGGGGGCATCGGCCTCGACATCAACTTCGCCGCCGGACGGCGAGGGCAGGAAGCTGGACACGATGGGACGACGGACCATCTCATCCGCAGCAACGGCTATCAAGGCGGCCAACGCCCTGGCTATCGTAGCCCGCTACGACAGGGAGTTGGGGTTCAAAATCGCCCCTCTGTTGGACTTCCTTGCGGACGCCAAAAGGGCTGAGGCCCTTGAAATCCTACAGGAGGGTGAGATTGCTTCGGACCATGCCATCATGGTGGCAACGGACATCGCCGACACCGGTTTCCGTCAGTTGGGCAACAGTGTTTGCTTGAGACGACGAGGATGGCTCAAGGCCACGGATTTCCGCCAGGACGTACAAACCAAGGTTTTGGACATGCCCTTCGACGGGAACAACCTGTTTGGGAAGGCGGCTGATGAGTCCCTTCAGGCCATCAAGACAGACAGAGTCTGCCCGGGCACTGGGAGTGCTCCTACAACGACGGCCGTCCTTTCGGAGCTCCGTAGGCAGACAAGGTGCCTCCAAGGGATCCGGCAGTGGCTCCTCCACGTACCGCCAAGCAGCAAGATCTTCGTCCCAGGAAGCCTACAGGGGACGCGGCAAGTCAGGTGGTGCCCGTCGTCGACAGGGAGGTCAAGGAGGCAAGGCGGCCTCCAAACAAGATTGAACCGACTGTGGGGTCGGGCCCCCGCCGAAGCACACCGGTGGGAGGCCGGCTGGCGAGGTTCGTCAGCATGTGGGAGTCCATCTCCACCGACCGTTGGGTGCTGGACGCCCTGGCCCAAGGGCACGCCCTTGAGTTTCAGAAGAAGTGCCCTCGCGTTCCACCCGTGGCCAGGAAGGAAAATCATGTCCCTCAACTACTGTTGGAAGTAAGGTCGATGCTCAAGAAGGGTGCCATCGAGCTCGTCCCAAAGAGGCTTCGGGGTTCCGGAGTTTACTCAAGGTACTTCCTCGTAAAAAAGAAGACAGGAGGATGGCGCCCCATCCTGGACCTACGACGACTGAACAAGTACATCGAGGCACAGAAGTTCCGTATGGTCACCCTCCAGCACATGCTGGGACAGCTGGAGGAGGGCGATTTCCTGTCGTTGTTGGACTTGGAGGATGCGTACTTCCACATCCCCATTCTAAAAAGACACCAAAAGTTCCTCAGGTTCGTGGTCCAAGGGCGGCACTACCAGTTCAAGGCCCTCCCGTTCGGATTGAAGTCGGCACCCAGGGTGTTCACCAAGTGCCTTGCACCGGTGGCGGCGCGGCTGCGCCTACAGGGGATCCATGTCTACCCCTACCTGGACGACTGGCTCATCCGGGCAAGGACAAAGGAGCTCGCCATGGAGCACACCGCGAAGACCGTCCAGCTGCTCACGGACCTGGGATTCTCCATCAACTTTCCAAAATCCCACCTGGTTCCGTCGCAAGTCGCCCTGTTTCTGGGAGCCAAGCTTGACACAGTGGCGCGGCTGGCCTCGCCGTAGGAGGAAAGGACCAGGACCATTCTGGGCAAGGTGCAGCGTCTGCTGGCCACGGACATGGCCAGGGTAAGATATATCAAATCCCTCCTCGGGATGATGTCCTCCTGCATTTATCTGGTGCGCCTTTGCAGGCTTCGGATGCGCCCCTTATAAGAGTTCCTCGACGCCCGCTGGGTCCAGTCGATGGGCAGCTTCGAGGACAGGATCCCTGTCAACGAGACGTTCCATCAGGCGATCCAGTGGTGGGGTACCCGCTCCTATCTGTCGGCGGGCACAGACTTTCAGACCCCAGCTCACCAGGTGACGGTGACGACGGATGCCTCCCTGGAAGGTTGGGGAGCGCACTCCGGAGATCTTCACGCGAGAGGCCTTTGGCTCCCGGAGGAGAAGTCTCTCCACATCAACATCTTGGAGCTCCGCGCAGTGTTCTGGGCCCTCAGGTCCTTTCTTCCGTCCCTCAAGGGCAAGGTGGTGAGGATCTTCACCGACAACACCACCACAATGTTCTACATCCGGAAGCAGGGCGGAACCAGGTCCCCGGCTCTATCCAAGGAAGCCCAGGATCTGTGGCATTGGGCCGTCGGCCAAGGGATGTTTCTGGTGCCTCTTCATCTGGCAGGAATAAAAAATACGATTGCCGACTCACTCAGCAGGGAGCTGCGTTTGTGCCACGAGTGGGAACTACGCCAGGATCAAGTGGATCGACTCTTCCGACGATGGGGCGAACCCCAAATCGATCTCTTCGCGACAGCGACGTATTCCAAGTGCCGGAGGTTCGCCAGCAGGTTTCCCCAGCCGAGGAGCATGGGCGATGCTTTCTCATTCCCCTGGGACGCCCTATTTCTTTATGCGTTCCCTCCGCTGCCGTTGCTGCTCCGGCTCATCAACAGGATGATCCTCGTCACACCGGCGTGGCCGAGACAGATCTGGTTCCCGGACCTTCTGGACTTGTCAACGTCCCCACCAGTCAAGCTGCCGACGGACACAGACCTTCTCTCCAGAGAAGGAGGCGCCATTCTTCACCACAACCCGGAGTCGCTGAACTTGCAGGCCTGGCTCCTGCAGCACTAGAGTTTGGAGGGCACAACATCCCGGCCGAATGCAGGGAGGTTCTTGCAAAGGCCAGGGCGTCATCAACTCTCAAGTGCTACGGACATAAATGGAAGAGGTTCTCTGTCTGGTGCCGTGCACAGAAGATTAACCCTCTGCGGATTATGGCCCTCAAGTACTGCCGTACCTACTGTCGCTGGCCAAAGCTGGACTGGCTCACGCCTCCATCAAAATACATCTGGCTGCAATCTCCCGATATACCAGGACTACAGGACGGGCGTCCTTGTGGTCTCATCGCCTGGTGAAAGAATTCATGAAGGGACTATTCCGATCATTCCCGCCGGTGAAGGCTCCTGCCCCGGCGTGGGAGCTTAATGTGGTGCTGACCAGGCTCATGGGGGCCCCATTCGAGCCTATGCATTCGGCGTCTTTGAAGTTCCTGTCATGGAAGACAGCTTTCCTTGTGGCCATCACCTCCGCACGGCGAGTGGGAGAGATCCAGGCCCTATCTTGCAAGCCTCCATACTTGACTTTTCATGACACGAGGGTGGTGCTGAGGACACACCCCTCCTTTATGCCCAAGGTGCTGCCGGACTTCCACCTCAACGAGCCCTTGGTGTTGCCAGTTTTCTTCCCGACGGCTTCATCGCCGGCCGAGAGGACTTTGCACTCGCTGGATGTAGCTAGAGCGCTGAAGTTCTACGTCGACCGCACAAAGAGTTTTCGGAAGACGTCACAGCTGTTTGTGAACTTTGGGACTGTGAATCAAGGGAAGGCTCTCTCAAAGACTTCCATTTCCAGATGGCTCTCTGGCTGCATCATGCACTGTCACCGGTTGGCAAACCGACCGCTGCCCGGCCGTCTGAGAGCCCATTCGACCAGAGCGATCGCTGCTACCACGGCGTTCCTGTCTGGTGTGCCCCTGCTGGCCATCTGCATGGCTGCAACGTGGAGGTCGATGCACACCTTCACAAGATTCTACTGCGTCGATCGGGACTCCAGGGAGGAGTCCAGGGTCGGCCAAGCAGTGCTGCGCAACCTGTTCGCCTAAAATGAGCCTGGTGAGGAGGTAAGAGTTGCTTAATGTTGAGTTGTTGTATTGCTTAATGTTGAGCCTGTTGCCACCTCCCGTGGTTGTGCATGTGTGTACTGCCATGTAATCTTATATTCATGAGCATGTGAATCCATGCCAGACCCCATGCTGGAGAAGGAACAAGTTACTTACCTGTAACTGTTGTTCTCCAGCATGGGTCTGGCATGGATTCACATGCGAACCCTCCCGCCTACCCCTCTGCGGGTCTTCACTTGGTCATACTGCCACTTTACGTGCTACCAAATCTGAGGATGGCTGCCAGAGGCGGGGCTTAGGGAGAGGGCAGTCATTGGCTGGGGGCAGTATGACCCAGAGACCAGTGATTGGTTACTACTAAGAAAGACAGATCAGAAACGAAACTGATACTGGTTTTTTTCTATACCGAGGATTCCCGGCCTGACGACGGGGAATATTCATGAGCATGTGTATCCATGCCAGACCCATTCTGGAGAACAACAGTTACAGGTAAGTAACTTGTTCCTTATCTAACTGCTATATATTCTTCGGTGCAGCAAATGAGTATGAATTTGCCCCTTTTCAAGCAATTACAAAAGACTTTTGCCTTTTTGTACTTTGGCCTTTTTCCAGCTCTCTCTGATCCGGAATTGCCATATATGAAAAGCCCGACATCTAGTGGTAATCGCGGAGTATTGCATCTTGTCTTTCGACAATCCAACGGGGACTTCGACATGGGCATGCTTGTATCACTATCGCCAACGTGACGTGTAGTGTACCCAAAATCCCTCACGCGTTGAGGTCCCTCAGATTGGTTTTTTCCACCCATCTAGCTGATCGCCTTATGCAGAGCTCGTAAATTGCTAAGTTTCTATTTCATTGTCCACAATCGTTGATCATTTAATATTCGTCAATTCTTCGACTACTAATCCTGAACCAACACCGAAGGTGACTGCAGATTATGGCTGCTGGTGCTTCGGTTGACGTGTGGCCTCTGCCCTCCGGCCAGGCCTGTATAGTAGGGAGAGTGAGGCCTGGGGTTCTGTTTCTTTTGTAGAATGCATTTCCTTATCTCCTCTTTTCCCCTCTGGTTTCGCTGTCGCTTTTAACCTGAGCTATGGACAGGACTCCTTTTAAATGTTGCCCTTCTTGCAACAGCAAATGGGCATGGAAAGACACACACCAGAGGTGTAATAAGTGTCAACCTCGAGATCACAACGAGCAGTCCTGCAAGTCCTGCCAATGTTTACATCCGAAGGCGATAAAAGAACGCTGAACAAAGCGGTGGGCGGCCTACGCCATGCAGCAGGCCGAGAGTAGCTCCCCTCGTTGAGTGACGAGGATGTAAGCGACAGCCATGGCTCTGATGCAGAGGCCATTGACCTCTCTCCGGAACAGGGAAGTTCTGAGATGTTCATCCATGCCCCCGGCAAGCAGGCCACCGGTTCTACTATGGGGAGAAAACACCCCGGCGACAAGGACACACATACCACGTAAAGAAACACACAACCCACCAAGCCTCCTTGACTGACTTGTCGGGAAGGCCACAGATGCCAACAGGAACGCCGAAACTTTCGACAGAACCCACTGTTCCCCATGATCGTCCGCCCTCCCCGCATCCGTCCATACGGCATCCAGGTCAAAAGGGCGTTGGCATCAAACATAAGAGCCCTGAGACGCCTCATAAGAGCGCGCCAGCGACAAAGGTTTCTGCGGTGCAGGAAACCGTGACAAAACAGTTTGGCTCATCAAAATCACGCCCAGATATGCCAGAGATCCGCGAGAGTCTTGCGAAACATCATCTCTGCGGCAAATGAGCCAAAGGAGACGTCGAGAAGCTGGAGAAGAATATTTAGATGAGTCTCAGCCCCTACCTATGACACTGGCAGACAAATCTCGACCGCCTAGAGACCCAAGTCCTCAAAAAGAGTCCTTTCCTCCCTCACACCCCTCTGGTTCATCCTTGTGGACCAGAGATCGGATTGAGGGGTGCATGAACAAGCTTTCCAAGTTTGTAGATTTATCTAAAAAATCACCCCAAAGAGACCAAGATAGGAAGACTCTTACCCTACTTTGTCCAAGGTTCATATAACTCAGTCAGTTCCCTCATGAGGAGGTGTTTGACCTGACTGAACCTGAGGAAATCTTTCAGGACCCCTATGATCAGGGAGAGAATCCCTTTGACGAGACGATAGACCAGTCTCCAGACTGGGGTGATGAGCAACCGATAGGCGAGGCACCATGACCGTCACCTTCCACTACACCAGATCCAGACACCCTGTGAATAGATCCTCCCTCCTCAAAGACAAGCCTCATCTATTGATGACCAGATGGCATTCAATGCTATTTTTAAAAAGGCTGCTGGACACTTTCAAACCGCCACTCAAGTGGCGGTACCAGACACCGACTTTGTAGAGGATATTTTAAAAGAAAAACCACCCGCAAGTCAAGCGATGCCTCTATTGAATTCTATCAAACGGCGCATTGCTCCCTCTTTAACTCCATCTCAAACCAGAGCTGTAAATCCATGAGTCGAAAAGCTTTTTCAGAGCTCTCCAAAAGACTTGCTATATATCCAGGGACATGCCTCTCCCATCTCCCTTTTAGTCACAACTACAAGGAAGAAAGCCGGAGTACCCTTGTCTATGGCTGAGGCACTTCCAGACAAGGATTGCAAGAAGTTATGTGCCCTTGGAAAGCGCATTACAACATTAGCAGCTTACTCCAGTAGGATAGCTAACAACACCACATTGCTGGCTAGTTATAGCGATGTCCAATGGAATTTGCACCAGGAGGGCCTGCAAGAAATCCCAGAGCCGGCATAAACACGCCTTCTGGCGGTTGTTTTGGAAGGGAGGCAGGTCAATCCGATCATCCTCAAAAATACCCTGGAGCGAGGGGGTGCTCTCACCGCTCCTTTCAGGGAAAATCCTTCAGACGTCCCCCCCCCCCCCCCACAATCAATACGGAACAGGGAATACATCATGGTCCTCCGGACAAGGGGCAACTGCCACGGTCCAATTTCTACAGAGAGGGCAGTGCCATAGCAAAGGAAGGGGTAGAAACTCCACCCAAAAATGACTCCGCAGTCCAGGTCCCATCCCATCCCATGCCTCCCCAGTCTGGGGATGAATAACCTCTTTCTTTCATGAATGGGAGGGAATCAACACAGACCAGTGGGTGCTCCAGACCGTCAACCACGGTTACTGTATCGAGTTCAGCCGACCACCTCGAAACCGACCACCAATGTCCAGAGGCTTATCACCAGAAAACCTCAAGATCCTGCTGCAAGAGGTGGAGATCCTGCAAGAAAAGGGCGCCATAGAAGTCGTCCCCATTCTACAGGTAAACACGAGTATTTATTCAGTGTACTTCCTTGTACCCAAAAAAGATCTCACCATGCGCCCTGTGCTAGACTTGCACCCAGCGAACAAATTTGGCAAGCCACAAAAGGTCAGAATGACACCATTGCAAGAAGCAATCCCTCTACGAACACAGACTGGATTACATGGCAACATTGGACATGAAAGATGCATACTTTCATATTTCAATGCTGCCAGCGCACAAAGTACCTAAGGTTCATGATAAAGGACAAACAATATCAGTTCAAGGTCCTTCTCTTCGGCATTGCCTCTGCACCAAGGGTATTTACAAAGGTGCTGCCAGTAGTAGCGGCTCACCTGCGCAGGCAGTCCATTCCAGTCTACCCTTACCTCGACGACCGGCTAATAACAGGGGATTTGTACAGAACATGCCGATCAAACACCCAGAAGACAGTAGATCTACACTTCAGTCTGGGTTTCTCAATTCATGAGAAAAAGTCCAGCATAGACCCCAGCCAGGTCAAACAATTCCTAGGCACTCTAATTCAGGAAGTCTGCCTCGTTTTCCCATGCGAGAGGGTTCAAAACATGCTGTTCCTGATCCCTCAACATGTAGCCAATCGCGAGGTGACTGTACGCAAAGCCATGCAGCTGTTAGGGATGATGGCCTTCTACATTTATTTAGTCCCACATGCATGTTTGTGCATGCGCCCCATGCAAGAGTGGCTCAACAGCCAATGGTGTCAGGCCAGCGGACAATGAGACGATCTAGAGGTTGTCTCGGCAGCCCTTGTTCTCTCTGCAGTGTTGGTCGAGGGTCACCGAGTACTTGGGGTGGTCTGCTCCCCCAGGGGATTTTCTTCAGGATGACCTTATGGATATCCTCGACCAAGGTCCACCAACTAACCCGGTACTGCCGTTCCATATGGCACTACAGAGGAGGGTGGCGGCGGCTTGGACTGCTCCGGAGAGTCTCCCCGCAGTGGACAAGTCTTTGCCGCGAAAATACCGCCCAGCCAGTAGCAACCCCTGCTACTTGACCAAGCACCCCACTCCGGAGAGTTAGGTGGTGCAGGTGGCTACGGCCCCAGCAAAGCAGGCGTCCTATCCTACCATCCCTCTTGATAAGGCCAAGTGTTTTGATGGTTGGGCGAAGAAAGTGTTTTCTTCAGGGGGTATGACGCTTCAGGCGGCCAACGCCGTGTGTGCCTTATCTCGTTTCACGCACTCTCTGTGGAACTGTTTCCTTAGCGGCTGAACATATTCCCGAAGGGGACGAACGGGATGGTTTCCTTGCTATGGTCCAGGATGGCAAGGATGCCATGTGTGAGGCCGTTCAGTCGGGTTTGGACATGGCAGATTGCATCAGCCAGTCCATGGCGGCGAGTACCGTAATACGCAGGTTTGCGTGGTTGCGGAAGTCAGGGTTTGCTCCTGATGTGCAAGCCCGGCTCCTCAACATGCCCTTTGACGGGGGAACATCTTTTTGGCAGCAAGGCTGACGAGAGCCTTGACAGGTTGCAGAACTCCAAAGCTGCAGCAAAGTCGTTGGGTGCTGAAGTTCGACAACCTCTGCCTTTTCGTCCTAGGGGACAGCAATGGAGGGGAGGTTCCTTTCGTTATTACTCATCCTTTGGTAAAGCGAGAGGAGCTGCCAGTCAAAGGGGCCACCGTAGGCGTGCCAGAGGTGGAAAACAAGGTACTCGAGGTGCCAAGGCCGCTCGGGCAGTTGCCTCTTTGCCCTCAGGCAACGCCGCAGCCGCTTCAGCTCACTCATGAGGCCATGTCCCATGGTTCGCCGGTTGGGGGAAGCCAGGCGCAGCATCTTGTAGAGTGGCATGCCATTACATCAGATGTGTGGGTTCTGGAGATCATCGCCCACGGCTACTGTCTTCCTTTCCGGCAGAGGCCTCACGACAATCCACCGGGGAATCTCTCTTTGAAGAGTCCGGATCCGCTCCTTGCGCAGGAAATTCAATCCCTGCTGGAGAAAGGCGCCATAGAACTGGTGCCTGTAGCCGAGAGGAACACGGGATGGTATTCCCCATATTTTTTGATTTCCAAGAAAGACGGGGGATTGAGACCCAGCTTGGACTTGCGCGGTTTGAACAAACTCCTCAGGAAGGACAAGTTCAAGATGGTTACTCTCTCTCAAGTCCTCCAGGCCCTTCAACTTCAGGACTGGTTGGTGTCTCTCGACCTCAAGGACGCTTATTTTCATGTGCCGATCCATCCAAAGCACAAGAAGTACCTGAGGTTTGCGGTTGGCGACTCGCACTTTCAGTTTCGGGTCCTGCCATTCAGATTGACCTCCGCCCGAGGGTCTTCACCAAGCTCATGGTAGTGCTGGCAGCGCATCTCAGGAAAGGGGGGATTCACGTCTACCCCTACCTGGACGATTGGTTGATCAGGGCACGCTCTCCCGAGCAAGTCCTGGATCATCTGTCAGTCACCTGCCACTCCCTCCACAAGCTGGGCTTCTCCCTCAACTTAAAGAAGTCCATTTGACACCAACTCAGAGGCTCCAGTACATCGGAGCAGTGCTTGACACGTCCCTGGGGCAGTGTTTGCCTTCCCAGGGCTCATCACATTCTGCAGATGGTGCACAAGTTTCAGCTTGCCCAGAGTCTCCTAGCGTTCGAGTTCTTGAGATTGCTCGGCCTCATGGCATCCTGCATTCTTCTGGTGCCAGAGGCCAGGTTGTGGATGAGATCTCTGCAATGGGTACTCAAGCTCCAGTGGTCTCTGTCCTCCAGCAGGATGTCGGACCCTGTTCAGGTGCCGTCCTCGGTCGCCCAGGACCTTCTGTGGTGGGCCGTCGAAGGCAATCTGATGAAGGGAGCTCCTTTTTGGCTACCCTGGCCGGAGGTGACGATCGTGACGGACGCATCCCTCACGGGATGGGGAGCTCATGCCAACGAGTTGACAGTCAGCGGTCGTTGGTCTCCGTCGGAGTCCAGACTCCATATCAGTCTGTTGGAGCTGAGGGCAGTCAGGCTTGCCCTGAAGGCTTTTCTGCTGACTGTGCGAGGAAAGAATGTTCTGATCCTGACGGACAACACAGTGGCCATGCACTACCTCAACAAAAAGAGGGGAGGCAGGGTCACTTCCTCTGTGCAGGGATGCGATGCAGCTCTGGTTCTGGGCAATCCAGCAGGAAGTTTCGATCTCGGCAGTTCATCTGGCCGGAGACAAAAACGAGACGGCAGAGTGCGAACTCTCACAAGTGGGAGTTGGCTCAGGAGATTCTCCTTGAGATCTTTGCCCTTTGGGGGACTCCTCAAGTGGATCTCTTCGCCTCCAGTGTCAACCGGAAGTGCAAAAGGTTCTGCTCGCGGGAATTTCATCCAAAAGGAGCCTTAGGAGACGTGTTCATGGTGGAGTGGTCATTCCCACTGCTGCAGAGGTTACGAAGGTTCGGTTCCTGGATGATCTTCATTGCTCCGGCGTGGGCCCGGAGGACCTTCTCGACTTGTCCATCTGCCCTCCACGTCGTCTTCCCTACCGAGACGATCTGCTCTCACGGGAGATGGGATCAGGTTCTCCATCCAGAGGTCAGATCCCTCAACCTTCACGCTTGGTTTCTGAAAGGTTGAGGTATAAGGATTGGGACTTCCCTGAAGACGTGATGGAGGTGTTGCTTTCGGCCAGAAGGGCCGCAACTAAGTCCCTGTACCGTTGCCGTTGGAGAAAAGCTTTGCGACTGGTACAGGGTTAAGAATGTGGATCCTTTTGCAAGTGACATTCCTGTGGTTCTGTCTTTTTTGCTTTCTTTAGCCCACAGGGGCTTGCAAGTGGGCACGGTTAAAGGTTACCTGGTGGCGCTGTCCATATTTAAGCGCTCGTCTGACAAGTGTTCTTATTTAATAATTCCTTTAATTTCTCAGTTTCTAAAAGGGCTCACTAATGTGTTCCCTCCGTCACCTTTCCAGGTGCCCAGTTGGGATTTGAACCTTATCCTCAAGTTTCTGATATGTGCTCCGTTTGAGCCTTTGCATTCATGCCCTTTGAGACTGTTAACTGTATTTTTGGTTGCGGTCACTTCCGCTCGCAGAGTGAGTGAGTTACAGGCACTTTCAGTTAAGCCACCCTTCACTGTATTTCATAAGGACAGGGTTGTCCTTAGAGTTTGTCCTTCCTTTCTTCCGAAGGTGGTGTCGGAATTTCATTTAGGCCAGAAGGTTGTTCTTCCGGCATTTTATCCTCCTCCACATCCTGGTAAGGAAGAGGCGAGGCTCCAAAGGCTCGATCTAAGAGAGCTTTAAGCTTTTATATTTCACGCATGTCCCGGGTCAGAGTGGACGATCAACTCTTCATTGGTTACGCTGGAAAGCGTTTGGGACAAGCTGTGACTAAGCAGACTTTGTCTCGCTGGATTATTCTGGCTATTTCTGAGTATTACTGCTTGGCGGGTAAGGACCCACCGGTCGGCTTGCGGGCCCATCCTACCAGGGGTATGGCTGCCTCTACTGCCCTATAGAGGGTTGTTCCTATTTGTAACATCTGTGATGCAGCCACCTGGCCTTCGGTCCATACTTTTGTACGTCACTACTCCCTCGATTCCATCCGTGGGCAGGATCTGGCCTTTGGCAAGGCGGTCCTTTGCTCCGCAATTTGATTGGGCATTCTAAATTTCTGTATTCTAAATTCTTTTCCCACCTCCTTGCATTGGTACTGCTTTGGGAGTCTGTCATAGATATGGAATACGTCGGAGGACCCAATCCCCTCGAAGAACAAGTTACTCTCTTACCTGGTAACGTTCCTGCGATGGGATGGTCCGACAACGTATTCCATATCACTCCCTCTCTGCCTTCCCCGCTACAGAATTTCTTATGTGATTGCAGCTTACTTTTTCGCAAGGCTTTGTGTGGTCAGACTGGCAGAAGACTGGTGCCACACGTTCTGGGAAAAAACTACAACTGAGGCTACGGGCGTCGTGCGTCCTACTTATAACATCCAGTGACGTCGGCCGTCGGAGGAGGTCCTCCAGGGCGGCGTATCGACGTAATCGACGCAGGACGCAGACGATGAAAGATTTTCCGAAGGAGCACAGCTGTGGTGATTACTGTCAT